>NC_087448.1:41232500-46232500 GCF_036321535.1 Camelus dromedarius
GTTTCGCACAGTCTCTAGACAGACTCTTGGATTTTTACATAGAAGCCCCTGGTAGTGGGTCATCCTTGTGTTAGTTATCCATTTGTAATCTGGGTCGTTTATCAGGGCCAGCAGAGAAAGGGGCACTTTTACATTTAAAGTATGTCCTATTGTGAGTTTATCTGTCTTATTGACCAGGAGGGCTGTGGCAGCGAGGGCCCATAGACAGGATGGCCATCCTGATGCCACAGGGTCCAGTCTTTTAGAAAAATAGGCCACAGGGCGCTGCCATGGCCCCACATTCTGAGTCAGGACTATGAAAGTCCCAATCTGGTTTGGTGTAGGGGCCCGTGTCATGGCCCATCCCTCAATATCCAGTGTGTCCTTGGGGGCTCTGCCTTGCAGCCATTTTCGTACTTCAGTGAGAATGTGTTTCTTCTCCTCTGTATTGAAAAGAGTCAGAAGCAGCTGGCAAACATCTCCTGGGTGGGCCGGTGAAAATGAAAGATAGACTATAAGGTCAATCAGAGCCTGCGGTTTGACAGCCTGATTACAGTAGTCACATACCACCAAGTAGAAATCATCATGGGTTGAACAGAGACCAAATATTTGCATCTGTTTGTGACAGAGCCCTATGACTGTCCCAGCATCGCTTCAGGACTAGGCAGGGGCCAGCACTCCCCTACAGTTGCCATGAAGGCGGTGGCGGCGGCGGCCAATGTGGAGGCTGTGCGGGGGCTGCTGCTGCTGCTGTTGCTGGGTGGCTGTGGCCACTGCTCCGCCCACCTCCGCTTGGCGTGGCTCCCCTTGACATCCTCTGCAGCCTGCTCCAACACATTTTGCTCCTTTTCTTTGGAGGGCAGGCCCAAAATTCTGACCGGTTTACCTGTGGCTCTTTATCTGCTATTATTGTGGAAGCTCTTGTTTTTAATTTTACTTAGACCATGGTGTGATAGAACTGCCTGAAGTTTTTCAGAGTAGGAAGGAGTATGATGATGCCAATTGAGAAGGGCTGTAGTGCTAAAGGGTTGGTAGCAGAGAATGGGGTGCCCGGGCCGAACAGTCCCATCTTTCCCAACTTGCTGCGGCCCTTGTGTCTCCTGCAGTGGCATTTGGAGGGCCGGCGGTGCTGGTCTCCTGGCTTGTACAAAGCAGAGTCTCCTTCCTACCAGCTCAGGCTGGGGGCTGGGCTTTGCCTCTGGGTCCTCAGGTTGGGGAGGTGATGACACAAAGGGTGGCAGTGTCTCCAGTGGAACCAGAGGTGTTGGTGCACCGGGGGCATACGGAGGGGGCAGGCACATCTCGTCTTCTGTTTCTCACTGGAAAATAAGCTTTTCTCTCTTTTTGGCCTGGACCAGCTGAGCTGCTAATATCTTACATTGCCCGGGTCCATTTGAGCAGAACCAAATACATAGAGGTAGATTCTGGGGAATATTTAGCCAGGAGTCAATGTAAGGGAGTTGATCTGGGTGGCCTGGGGTTCTGGTGATTATTCGATAGATTGCTCGCACTGTTGCTAGGTCCAAAGTTTCTCCTGAGGGCCACCTGACTCCAAAGGTCAGCCATTTAAGTTTACACAAAGTATGAAGCCTGCCAGGGCTCATTTAAACTCCATAGTTACCTGAGAATTCCGTTTTGGAATTTTTAATCATGCAGTCCAGAACTGTCAGCTTTGATTTAGAGGTTCTCATTATTAGTTGACAGATTTTATGGCCTATTGCTGTGGGTCTGCTCCTGGCACAGAGGACTGTGATCCCAGTATCTCTGTTTTTTTTTTTTTTTAACCTTGCTGCCTTGCTGGGCCTAATATCTACCTGCTTGGCTGCAAGTGCTCCCAATGAGTTAGGGTTTCATGATAGGTACTTGTCCTTGAGGCTCTCCTGGGCCTGGATGAATTCTAGAGGGTCCGTGCATAAAGCTTTCTCTATTGTCTAAGTTGACAACATATGAGGCTGGGATGGCCGGCCAGTGGCAGAATAAATGGACCAAAAGGGGACCTCAAAAGAGGATTCCAGCCAGTCCTGGGGTAACTCCCTCTGGCTCAGGTTTTGCCAGCTTTATTTTAGACAGAGGGGAATTACTTAGCCTGGTTTATGAATCGCGACAGGATATTCCTGGGGACTGGTGACAAAGTCACGTCTGAAACTTTTAAAGTAGTCTCATTTTAGTCCCCAAGTCAAAGGGGTTGTTTACTTATATGCTGTTTTATGTCCTTTTCCCTCCCAGTGTAGCCACCCTGTGTTGGTGTCGCAGACAAGACAAGGGATGGTTTTCGCTGTGTCCGCCTGGCCATTCCTCTTGTGGGGACGAAGGTGCCTCTTAGCTTTGGCGGGTCAGTATAAGCTGCTGGCTCCGATTGGGACCCTGAGGGACTGGTACCGCCCTGAGCCATATGAGGTCACCACGGAACCGCAGGTTGGGACTCACTCGAACTCGAACTCCATAGCAGAATGCCGTGGAGCAAAAAAACTCAAGCCTGATCGCATGTTTCACAGGCCACTCATTTACTCACACACACACACACACACACACACACACACACACACACACACACACACACACAGAGGTTAACAACAGTCCTCCCACCAATTCCCAATATCCTGTTTCCTGTCGCAGGGGATCAGCCTACTCGTCTGTCCACTGGGACAGGACCTGATTCCTGACTGATTTCCCCATCTGAAATACCGTCAGATGGAGAGCCTGTAGGAGCGGATCAGCCTCCTCTTCTGTCCAATGGGACAGGACCTGATTCCTCCTGGGGGTTCCTACATTGTCCAGATGGACACCTGGTGAGTGTGTCCGTCCCTCCATTGAGTCTGGCTCTGGTTGTAGCCCAGCCACTTGGGAAGCCAAGTCGCCATCACGAAAGAGAACCCAGAATACCGTCGGGAGGTGCCACCTCGTTTGCTGCCAGAGTCCGGTCCCCCGGTTGGCCAGAGCCACCAGTCCAGCAGCTCAAGGGGCCAGTGTGGTTGTTTCTCACTGAGGCCTCCAACAATGTTATGGAAATGACAGGCCAGCCAAGGAAGAAGCACCACTCGGAGGGTTGGAGTACTCAGATTTATTATGCCAGCGGGCTCAGAGGGGCTTCTGCTCCAAAGCTCTTAGCATCTCCAAAACGTGCACATGAGGTTTTATAGGGTAAAGTACAAGTTTGGGGTATTCGGCTAATACGCATGGAACAGCTTTAGCAGCATCATTATCACAAAAGTAGAGGCAGGAAGGCAGCAAACCAATATTTCAAGGCCAGATATGTCTCTTTGAAAATCCAGCTGGCTAGCAAAAAAAAAAAAAAAAAAAAAAAAAAAAAAAAAAAAAAACCATGAATAGCAAAACAACACTAATTAACTTAGATTCACAAGTTAGTCCAGCAGAATCAGTATTCTGATACTTACATTTATGAGTTATCTTGTTAGACCAGCCAGGATTTTCCTTCACACCCCAAAATTAAAGTTCAAGCAAGTCCGCTTTATTTACCCCAGTTTAAAATGTATGTATTTATAGGGCTAGAAAAATACATAGAGTCTGAGATAATTGATCAATGATTGGGGCAACAGAGCAATTAATCAAATTTAAAAAAGACAAGGGCCTAAGACCTTTGGCTCAAACTTGGGGATCCCAGAGACTTTTATATAAAATTAGATAAAGAGGACAAGAAATAAAAGAAAAAGGCATCTGGCACTCCTTCTAGAAATAAGAATTATTGATTAAACCTAATAAATATTAAAATTAAAGGTAAAAGAGTTAATAAAATTGAGATAAAAGTTGTAAAATTGGTATATTTAAATGGACTTTATATAAACTTCTTGATTAATTATGTTGTGGGATAGATATGTTTCAATGGAAAAACTCTTCCATTTCTTGATATTATAAGGCTGGACACATATCTGTCCCTCAGAAAATATTAATTAAACAAACTAAAGGAAACCAATAGAGTTGCCTGAGCTGTCCAATATAAAGTAAAACTTAAAACTAAAAACTAATATTAAGGGGCTAATAAAAAGTAATAAGAGACTTACCCTGGGTTTAACTTATAATTCAAGGAAAATAGACCTTACTAAATGACTTAGGCAAGCTTTTTAAGACATGGTAAAGTAAATCTTAAAGTTTTAGACATGGAAATTGTTTTTTAGAGCTCTTCTCACTGATACTGAAAAGCAAATTAAGGAGATACAATTGGACCTATGTAACAGAGCAATTATTTGGGGAACTGGAAGCAACTGTCTTTGTCTTGCAGATCAGAAATGTATATACAACAAACAGTGACCTAGGACTGAGCCTAATTAGCTCAATGAGATAAAACTTAAGGCCAAAGAAATTTTTGACGTTTTAGAACTCAAAACTCTGACGGGTCCTTCAGATTTTGTCAAGAAATCTTAAACGTCTTTTTCATAAATAGTAAGCCTTAGTGATGTGAGCAAGCAAATTCAGCTTATTCCACCTGTTATTTATAAGCAGTAAGTTTATATTGTAATACCTAACTCATAAGTAAGTTTTAAAGTGAAGCTATGAGATCTCTAGCTTTTGTCTGTATATAAGTCTGTGTACACATTATAGATATGAGATATTTCTACTGGTAAAAAAAAAAATCAAAATCAAAGACCTCTGCTTAATTGACTAAAAAATAAGAGCTTACAAATTAAATATTTCTAAAATAAAAACTGACTTTCAGGTTCACGTGAACTGGAAAATATTCAATGTTTAATTAATGCTTGGTATTAAGGTTAGTTTAAGTTTGTTCTAATTAATATAGATATATTTAGAGTCATCAATATTAAGTATAATACCCTTACTGTACCTAGGTTTAATGAAAGTCAAATAAGATCCTGTTATATCTGTTGCACATTTGTCACTAATAATAATCTGTTGCACATGTGTCACTAATAATAATTATTATTATAATTATATATAATAATTATTAATATATATAATAATTATTAATATTATTATAATGTGGTGTGATAAAATTTTAAGTAAATTAAATCCAAATGAGATGAGACCTTTTGAGTATATTCTTGAAAAATATATTTTTAAAAACGTATGCTTAAAATAATCTCTAAATATTTGGTACCTTTAAATTATAGAGTTATGCTAAATTAAGTTAAATGATGGGAGTTTATTAAATAGCTATGCCATTTTCAGATAAAATAAGATTGAAATACTAATTACTTAACATTTGTATTCCTCTTACAGAGAAATTAAAGGTGTTTAGAAATATTAATAAATGGTTTGTGCCACCCTGAAATATTCTCTACTATTAAGGAAAACATCTCAGTATCCTAGGAAAGTAAGATAAATGTGTAAAGGAAGGTATAAGGAATGGAATTATATTTTGTTAATGGAAAATAGTGACTTTGTCCTGAAGCTGGATACTTCTGAATGCAAGAGAAAATAAGGGACAAAGTAATATGCATAGTTGTGCAGGACTTGTGGAATAGGAACCCTGAGGAAAGGGTTTTGTAAATGGTCATAATTGGATAAGTTTAGAATAAATTCGGTCAAAGTAAATGAATCTTAGATGTAAGCTGGTACGAGACTAGATTTCATTTTCTCTCTATTAAGAGGACAAAATTATCTTAAAATGTTAATCTGCCTTCAGTAACAGATTATAAATCTACTTATACTCCTTAAGTGATCTGTTCTGCCTTAACCTTTGAAATATTTTCTTGTTAATGAGTAAGTACAACTTTACAGTGATCTGTAATTTTATCTGACCAAGTGTTTTGAAACCTTTTAACAAGCTTCCCAAATATCAATTTCTGATTAAAGTTCTGTTGATCTCCCATTAATTTTGGAATGCTACAGAGGGCCCCTGAAACATCCTAAAGAGAGATTTTAAAGTAGTAAGTTTCATGTGGTATGTTAAATAACATGGGAAGTATTGTCAAATGAATAATAAATTTTTCTTGGTTATATTGTATGAGAAAATATTACTAATATAGATATTTTAGAAATGATATGGACTCCCTAGAACTCTGGTGTATCTGAAATGTTACCAGTCATAATTCTGGTTATTGTGACCAGGTTTCTTTATCGATTACAGGGTAATGGCATTTATCCATGCTTTTAAATCTTTTGTCATTTATAGACAGTTAATTGTTTTATTCTGATGATTTTGCAAAATGCTTTCTCTTCAAGGTGATTTACTGGTTTCTAACAAATTTCAAACTATAGCACTGAACTAAACTGGGTAAGACATTTTAAAGTTCTAAAGAAAAGTCTGATTTAATAAAACTGTTAACAAAAGGATTAGTTACATGGGACTGAGTAAACTGATGAATATGGTTATAATTTTTGATTTTGCCTGAAATACTACTGGCTTTTAATCTGTTTCCCAGACATAAAGAAATTCTTCTCCTTAAGCTAGTTATGATTCACAGCAAATTGATGAATTATACCTATGTAAGCAGACTTGGAACAGTTATCTTTTCTCTCTATCTGATCCCTCCAGAGACTGGAAATTCTTAGGTCCCCAGTGGATCTATCAGATAAATTAGGAAGATCATCTCCTAATAGATATAGAAATCTGAAGGTATTTTAAGGACCTTAAAGAGAAAACAACTTACCTAAATCTGTAAGTCTAATCTATGACAAGCCCTTGACGTGGCTTTCCTGGCCTTGGGAAACCTAATTAACATTCTAGCCTGAGACTCCTTATTGAAAGTTCCAACACAGCCAATTTAAAAGAGCCTATATGATCAAATAATCAGACTTGTAAACAAATTAATCTTGATTTGAATATATTTGATAAAAATGAAGGTAACTTTAGAGAAAAGAAGATTATATGTTAGTGGACATCAAATTCTAGTTTTGTTAACTGAGGTCTATATTTACTAAGACACTTCCCAGATCATTCCCTGCTGTTATGATACATTGCTGCAAAGTTTAATTGAATTGTTAAAAGGATACTCCAGGTTTCTTTCTGAAGCTCAGTAATCCATCCTTGGGTAAATATCAGATGTCCCATGACCTGCAACCAGGGGATTATACATACTGAAACAAGCATGACTTAAAAAAACTGTCTCAAACCTGAATGGAAGGAACCTTTATCAGGTACTCTTAACTAGACCATGCACAGTGAAAGCTAAAGGAAATTGAGTTTTGGGTTAATTTCCAGTCCAAAAGAGCCCCTGCAGTGGACTGGCCTGTAAAGTATGGTCACCTTCAAACAATACTCAAGTAGAAAAAAAGCTACTAGTCTAGGATGAGAAGAAGACATCTGAGGTAGACAGCTGACCCAAGACACCGGGCCAGGCCGGTATACCAATTACCTTGATAATTACTCACATCTTTGATTATGAACTAATCCAATTGTTAGGTTTATGGTAAATTACCTACATCTAGTACTTCTGTATTACCTTGATGTGTTTCCCTGCTCCAAGGCTCTAACTAGATAGCCCTCAGAAAAGTTTATTCTAAAAAGAAATGATAGTTCTGTTTAGGCCACTATTGATATTACAAGCTGGGAGACCTCATGTGGCCAATTAATACCTGCTCTGAGCCTGATGGTAAATATGAATTTTCTTATAAGATCACTCAAGCTCAATCAGAAACACAAGCAAAATTTTAACCCCAAAATATAATTTCTCAACTATTAAATCCTTACTCGTGACTTTATTAACGTTACTAGCTGTATTACTGATATCCTGTCTATTTTATAAGATTGTTGTCTCTTACATTTCCCAATATGTAACTAGGTCTACAACAAGATTGATGATGGCTAAACATATTGAAGAAATGTATAAAATTATAACCCTGCATAAAATAATTGTAATAGTGTGATTCTAGCTATGGGAATGAGCAAAGAGGGGTAAACATTTCCTGTATCATAATAGATTAGTAAGACAGGTGATTCAGAGAAATTTTAGTATTAACAGGGCCTGATGAAAAACATAACACTTTGAGTGGCATGTCAACAGATTCTTCACCTTAACTAGGAATGAGACTTCCTAGCACCGTGGGACAAAATTGGGCATGAAATGTCTTCCAACATATTGGTCAAATTTAGGACTAAGGGGGAGCACTGTGAAGGAAAATACTGCAATGTAAATTAAAATATTGTAACCATATCAGTAAGCAAAGAATGCTGAAACCAAGTCATGAGCAGCTGCCACCACCCCCCCAGCAAGGACAGGCCTACAGCCCAGCCTCTGCAACCACTCACAATGGTGCCCTCTCAGTGGACTTAGAATAAGAAAGGACAGGATACTGGCCCTAGTTAGCTAGATGCTTGTCAAAGAATGAATTCAGTGAGCCCAAATGTTTGCTTCCTCCCATACATGGAAAATAATTAAATTCTTTAACTTGAGATTCCTGGCTTTCTTTAGATAACAAGCAACCTTTTATTGTTCCAACTACCTTGCCTTTGTTGTAAAGCTCCTTTATGTCTTAGCTCCTCCCCTACAGCTTTGGAGCAGTCACTCAGAGTAATCAGAGATGCCGTCATCCTGGCTCAAGTTCTCCCACCAAATAAAATATAACTCTTAACTTTCAGGCTGCGCATTTATTTCAGTTGACTAAAGTACAGAATCTGGTGACTGGCAGGAAATAATGTCACTGGTGGGGGGTGTTCCCAACAATGTTGTATCTGTAAAACTCTGTAATTATACAAACTTGTTCTTCACATTGTCAACATCTTATATTAAGTTGGGGGATATCAGAGATTCAGCAAAGTGCATTCAGACACTAGCGTAAGCAACTTAAAGACAAATAGCATAAGGGGCAAGTAGTTCTTGTTTATAAATATGAGAAAAGGTAAGTCTGTGAATGCATTTTTTTATCTATACCTGTCTACTTGAAGGAACATTAAAGTGTTTACAGTAAGGATGCCAATAAAGTAAGGTGAAAAAACTATTGAGAAAATAATATATAAGAGCTCAATATTAAATAGGAAGGGAGAAGTCATATTTGATCTCTGACTAAGTACACATTTCATATTTCCTCCCTCCCAAATAACTAACTAATTAAATTTTCATAGTATTTATTACTTATATAGTTAAATGATTTACATTACTTGCTTCAAATGAATACCACTCCTTGGAAAATGGCTGAAATCAGCATTGTAGACGGTGAAGAAGTACTTGCAACATTTAATTAGCATATATTGAATAACTGAGACAGCTTTTTTGTTGTTTCTGTTTTTTAAGGACTTAACGTTATCTTGGTGTTAGCCCATATTTTATAACTTCATGTTGTGTTGGATAATTGGAGGATCAGTTTGTTTTCTGTTTCTCATCATATATGTCTTTAAACTGTAGAGCAGATTATTCTTTTTGCCGTAAGATTGATGAACTGTTTTACATAATTAAAATTAAGGTGAACTCTGTCGGTTTAAATAAGAGTAGGGAGCATAAAAATGGTTAGTTTTTACTAATTTGTAGAGTAGGGGTTACTATCATTGCATTCTATTTTGCATTTTGAGAACTACTAATTATTTACTGTACTGAATACAAGTCTTTTGAGAGAAATTTTGTAGAAAGAGAACACTGTTTTCTTATATTAGAAATTTAGTCATCCAGTTGACTCACTATAATCTAATTTGAAAAGATTAGATTAGAAGTTAACTCAGAAAATGTTTCCAAATTTAAAAATACATTTGTCATTGAGAATTTAGCTGAGGAAATAGAAGTAAGTTATGTTTAAGCAATAGTAAATAATCCACATATGATTGGGTTAAAGTAAAGAAAAACTAAAAATAATTTAAAAAGTCCTCAGTGTCTTTAACTCAAGAGGGCAAATCTCATGTATGAAAGGAATATTGGTAGGCTTGCCCCTTGGGGGACTTCTGGAAACTGCAGGAAAATGAATTACCTTTGTGGCACTGCATCATTTGTTGAGTTTTTGAATCATTGTCATCTAATCTTTTCTGAATCATATTGAAGTCATCCTTAACTCAGGACCCAGAATTCCTAGTGTTTAAGAGACTTGTGAATTAAGAGTTTAAAGCCGTGTCATCTTGTTTTCTTCATTCATTTATTCATTTATCTGTCAAAATGTTTATTTATAATTTATAGTGGAAAATGTCATTCTAAGTGAAGTAGCCAGAAAGCTAAAGAAGAATACCATATGAGTTCTCTTATACATGCAATCTAAGGAAAAAAAAAAAAAAAAAGAAAGAAAAAGGAAAAGACAAATGAACATAAAAACAAAACAGAAACAGACTCATAGACATAGAATGCAAACTTGTGGTTGCCAAGGGTGGGGGTGGAAAGGGATAGACTGGGAGTTCAAAATTTGTAGATACTGACAGGCATATGCATAATAGATAAACAAGATTATACTGTATAGCACAGGGAAATATATACAAGATCTTGTGGTAGCTCACAGCAAAAAAAAAAAAACATGACAATGAATATATATATGTTCATGTATAACTGAAAATTTGTGCTCTACACTGGAATTTGACACAACATTGTAAAATTATTATAACTCAATAAAAAATGTTTAAAAAAAAGTGCCAGTCATGTGTGTGTGAAGTGCTGTGCTAGGTAAGGTGCTTACAGTGACCAAAGAACACAGATCTTGTTGCCTGCAGCACTTCCTAGGAATTTAAGAAATTCTAAGCCTAACTTATCCTGAAATGTGACTTATCTTGCTGTTTCATCTCTGTTAAGGTCTTCAGGTCAAGTTACTCTTGGAGACACTTGTTCTGTAAGTACCAGCTGGATAGTTGCTATTCCTTCTGGGGAATACCAGATCAGATTGCACTAAACCCAACTGGCACCTTCCTCTATGCAGCTTCTGTAAATGCGGTCAGAATGTGGGATCTTAAAAGGTAGAATTTTAAAGGAAAATGTATTTCTTGTCTACGACAAGTGTATTTTTTCATTCATCATTAGTTCATGTGAAATCTAATTTTTGTAACCCTAGATGTTAATATAAACTCTTAGGCTTTTCTGTTGAATACAACACTCCTAAACGTCTCTACTGCCCTCATTAGCAAACTCACAATTTTCCTTTCTTTAATCTCCATTGCTGGGGAAAATGTATATGAAGGAAAATAGCCTTTCTTAATATATGTCTAAAAGTTGTATTATTTACTAGGAAGAGACAAAGATTCTCATCCTAACTGCATCAGTACCTTTGAAATAATTATTTTTTGTAACATCAATCATGCATCTTATATCTCAGATTTTTCAGTTTATAAACTTTACAACTTTGCACATAAATCCTCATAGGATTTTGGTGAATATGAAATAATATATGTAAAAGATGAAGTATTAAGAAAATGAAGTGAGTAAAAAGAGAAAAATGATAAATTGAAGTATGAGCTTTTATTCTTCATTTGAGTGTTTGTTTTAGTTCTTTAAATTTTGGCAGCAAGAGAATATTTATTAGTTAACAAATATTTAGTCAAGATCAATTATGGCAGACACTGTACCAAAACTGTGGTAGGTACTGGGGATAAAGACTAAGCCAGAAAAACGTGGGGTCCGCCTTCTTAGAACTCATCTCGTAATGGAGGATAAAGGCCACTGAACAAGCAATTACAGGATAGTGAGTTCAGCCTGCAATTCAGGAAATTCAGATAATAATCCAACCTAGAAGGAATTTGTTATTGGTAAATAAAAGGGAAACTTATTTTAGAAATTTTGAGAATAACTAGTTATAACTTGTAATATTTTAATGCATGACTGAGAAAGTATAGTAAATCTAATTTATATATAAACAAATGAGAGAGAAAGAGAAAGAAGAAACACAGTCCTGAGTACTGTTTTAAAAATAAAAAGTAGAAAAATAAAAGAGTGCTTGTTTAAGAAAATTAGGAAAGAGATGAAGACTTGGTTTATTCTTGAAGATATTAAACTTGTAGTCAGAGCACCGTGGAGGAAGAAACTTAGTTATAACATGAGGCAGAAAAGATCAGCTTTTGAAAATCTTTACACTTTCTTTTCTACTGAAAAGTTAGATCCTTTGAAACCTGCCTGATTTCAGCAACATGATTAAAAGCAGATTCATCTTAACAAAGTAACTAAGAAAAGAGTTGTCAAGAAATGATAATATTCTGAAAGCCAAATAAATCTCTGCATTCCAGCAGCTTGACCTGAGGCAGGACTATGAGACAAAGGTTCACTGTCATCCCCTGATAATTGACATCATGTGTCAATTTCTACCAGTCAGATATGTTTGTGGTCATCTTCATATCTTTAAAATAACTAATGAAATGGACTACCTATTTCCAGGTGTACATGTATACACACGTAGTGCCCATACGTGTATGTGTATATGTGTATACATGTGTATATAAGATGGGTGTACATATATGTGTATGCGTATGTGTGAAAATATATGTGTGTAATAAAATAATCTTACTTTCTTCATATTGTTATTTTCTAGTTTTATCAGTGACATAGTTGTTTTAATTGAATTTCACATTGGGCCTGATAACATCAGTCATATGTCTATAACATGTGCAGGCATTTAACAGGCTAAAGTGTACCTAGACTTAGGTGGAGCTAAAATTAACATGTAGCAAGTTTTTGGACTTTTGATGCCTTTTTGTTTACTACCTGAATGACATTAGTCACTTTGGAATAACTTGTATAGGACTTCTGACACTTCCATCATAGTTTGGCCATTTTTTGAATGTTAATTTGAACAGAATTGTATAGAGGTAGAGTTCAATCAGAAGAAAATGAATGAACAGTTTTATCAAAGAATATAGATTATTTTTGTTGAGGCTTAGCCTTAGCGTGCTTGGAACTATTTCCAAAGAAAATTCTTTTTCTTTTTTTTTTTTTTTAAAGGTTTCAATCAGGTAAGTTAATGGGACACCTAGGCCCTTTTATGTGTCTTACTGTAGATCAGATTTCCAATGGATAAGATTGAATCATCATCGGCTCCAAGTATTATTACATCAAAGTGTGTAAAATAGAGTTGTTGAATTATAGTCTTCTATTAAATGATAGGTTTAAAGTATTTGGATACACCTAGGACTCTTTTCTCTTAATCAGTTCTCTTTTTTCTCACTTCTAGCCTTTGCTTTTTTTTCCTGATCTTCCTCACTCATAGTTCCTGATTTTGTTGTCTTATTATTTATACATATATGATCACTTTTCATAGAAGATAGGTTGGGAGGGATTTTAAAGATTTCTTGGCTCAATCATCCAACTGCTCCTTAAGTCCCATCATCACCATCTTTTATACTGAACATATTATGGTCTTCAGGTTTTATGCAAGTAGCAGATAAGATGAGGAGAGATGCATAGTTTGATTCTGGAGATGTTAAGTTTGAGGATTTCCTTGTGAAGCCCAGTAGGCCATCTGAAAGGCAAGTCCAGGGCTCAAGATAAGTTATAAATGTGTGTTTCAGAGTCAGTCAAATAGAAGCAGGTATTAAAGGAGTTAGAGTAGTTGACATGGCCAAAGGAGCAAGAAGTTGACATGACTCAGCCTTGGGGAATCCTACAAGAACCAACAGAAATAAAAGAGGATACAGTGATAAAGAGAGCTAGGAAGCATGTAAGTGCTCCTTTTTAAGGAACTTTGATTAAGAGATGAGAAATGGGATAGTGACTTGAGAAGAGAATGGTTAAGGGGAGAGGGTCTTGTATTCTATAGACTTGAGCATGCTTAAATGCTTAAGAGGTGGGCTCAGTGGAGAGGGAAAGTGTGAACAGAGAAGGGGTGGCAACTGATGCATCAGACCAAAAAAGAGTCAGATCAAAGATGTGAGCCTTGGAAAGAAGTAAGTACACTTTAGCAGCTGAAAAGAAGGGATGGGTAAGAGAATGTCTGAGGATAAAAGCAAACTTTTGTAACTGGAAGGAGGGTCCAGAAAGTATTTTTGATCACACTAGCCTTTGCAGGACATCACCAGGTCAACAGCTGAGAGAGATGAAGGCAACTGAGGGGAGTGAAAATTTCTGAATAGCAGCTCTGGGTTATTTGAGATGACCACCAGCATCACAGAGCTACCTAACAGTGTTGAATTAACCATCATATCACTTATTTGAATTGCAACTGGATTGACATACAGTATTTTTATTATTGAACATACCATTTGTGTACTCATACATGAAAAAAGTCGTTGCCTTTAAAAGCCTAATATGTAAGCAAAAGTAATGTGAAAATAAGGCTCAGGTTCATTCTGAGTCATTCATAGCAGGATTTTTTAGTTAACTTAGTAAAATATCACAACAAAACAAATCATGTCTGGTTTATATACATCTCATATTTTTCTATGAATGAACACATATAGGTACTTATTTGTAAGTTAAATAGGATGACTGCTTTCTTTCTGCTTTTATTTAGATGTTTGATGTAACTGAAGGGATTCTTGGAACTGTGAGTCCCATCCACAATTTCAAGCCCCCTCATTATGATAGCATTGAAGTGCTAACCATACAAGGGGATAAACTATTTAGTGGGTCCAGAGACAATAGAATCAAGAAATGGGATCTGGCTCAAAAAGACCTTCTACAGGTAATACATGGAATATATTAGGTTCTTCAAAGCCACCAGTATTCTCTATAAGAACCTGAAGAGCCTCTAAGTAGAATTTCATCATTTAAGGATGATTATCAGCCAGGGCTTCCTCTTCAAGAGTGTTTCATTGTCATGCACCAGAGTTATTAATTATGAAAAGGGTGACATTCAGCATTTAATGATAACCTCTTAGATAAGAGGTGAATAGTCCCTGATAAGAATTGGAAAATCTGGGATTGCCCTATGCATTTGCTTACTAATTAAAATCAGTCTCAGAGTAAAGCAGTTACAGTTTCTCACTTTGTTTTGTTTTTGCTTTATATATGCACATTCCAAAGAATACTAAGTGCAGCTGAAGTCAGAGCAGTGTAAATGATTCCTCCTCTGCAGGAGCATGTTCATACCCCCAAGAGTGGTGCTTCTCTCATTTCCTGTAGAATAATGGTTGGGTTGAAGAGTTTTGTCAGTACAATCAAATATTGGTGCCTTTCCCTAATTCCCAGAGGAAGAAATTAATTAACAAATGAAATTGTTCTTGAGTTCAAACATTTCCTTCTATCTGTCTGGGTGCATTTGTTCTGCTGTTGCTGTCACTTTCCTGCTGACAACCAGATGAAAAGCAAATAAACAAGTAGCATGAGTGTCAATAGAAAAAACCTGGCAACAGATACATACATTGCATTCTAACACTTTTCTTTTATAGATATACATTCTTGGATGCAACGTTTATATTATGCATAGAAATATATTTATGCATAAAATGTGGTCATAATGTCTGAGCTTATAATTATTGTCTACTCATTTTGAAATGTACAGGTTAGCTCCAGCCTTCAACAGAAAGCTTTAGGCTTCTATGTTCTTGTTCAAAATTTAAGGCAGTGATTTTGAGATAATCTTTAGAGACTACATACCAGGTTATAGTTTTCAAACTTGCATGAAATACACATTAGGGAAAGGTGAGATATTAACTCCTTTGTAGAGGAAGTGGTATTTGAAAAATCCTGTGTACTTTCCAGGTCTTTTAGATTCTATATATTTTTAATATTCTAGCCCTTTAATACTGATAACACTGATGCTAACTAGTGAGGCAAATTGAAGAACAAATTATAGATTTATTTCTTTAAGTCACAAAGAGTGATTGCATACAAAATTATTTTTATAGTTTCCAGGCCAATTCAGTGTTTCAAATATTGAATTTTGTCAGTAAAAATTTTGTAACTTGTTTTCATATGAAACCAGTTCAGAAGGCTCCTCTTATGCTGATAATTTTTCTTTTTTTCTCTCAGCAAGTTCCAAACATACACAAGGATTGGGTCTGTGCCCTGGGAATGGTGCCAGGCCACCCAGTTTTGCTCAGTGGCTGCAGAGGGGGCAGTTTGAAACTCTGGAACATGGATAACTTTGTGCCAGTCAGAGAGATGAAAGGTCATGATAGCCCCATCAAAGCCATAGGTGTTAATTCCACCCACATTCTTACTGCAGCTGAGTAAGTTTTTCCTGTGTGGTCATTCTCTACATTGGTTGCTTGTGTTCAGATTTAATAAATGCTCTAAGTTGTCAGTATCTGGGAATGTAGGACATGTGAAATCCTTCTTTTATTACATTTACTCTAATGGCTGTTCATACTGTCTTATTTCTATTTTCTGAGGTCCACTGTGGGCACAGAGTTCGGGCTCCCCAGTTTACATGATAATAGTGTTAGTCCTGTGTCAGTTCTCTGCCTATACTGGGAAGTCTCCTGCCAGATGCTCCCCTGGTGATTTCAATTTTTTTAATCATTCATAGGTGACTAATTTTTAAGGTTTTTTTTTTTCCCCAGAAAGGTAACAAACTTACCATTCTTCATATTTAGAATAAATTATTAAAAAAAAACCAAAAAACCTCTTTTTACCTCTCCCACTTTTAAAACACATGGTGTTAAAATTTGCTTCCTCACTCTTAGGATGGCTGGATTGATTAGTTTATTTGCTCATTCCTGATGACTTTCCTGTGTGCCAGGCACTGTCCTAGAATTTTGGGAATAGTGAAGTGAACAAAATATAAACAAACCCCAGTTTTATTCTAAGGAGATGAAAAGAAAATAAGTAAAATGTGTCAGATGGTGATAGGTGCTATGGAGAAAAATAAAGCAAGGAGGAGAGTATTTGGGGGGGCGGGGGGAATTACACAGTAAGAGTGGTCAGTGAAGACCTCACTGAGAAAGTGACACAAGAATGTGCTTGAAGGAGGTGTAGAGATGTGACCATAAAAATGACATCATATGTATATAAGTACTTTGGAAAGGAAAGCATATATACTATAATGTGAGGTGTTTATCTCCTTCAAATAAAATGTCATTTCTCCTGAATATCAATCTTGAAAATCTCCCTGTCATTTGTGAACCAATTATGTTACTTAATTAACTTGAGAACCTTCTTGATTCTTTTATCCTAAGTGCATGATAACCCTAATTTTATTTTGAAGCCTCTGTCATATTTTTGTGGTGTCTCTTATTTGTGATGTTTTCAACAAGTCCCTCTTTTCATTTAGATTTGCTTTCTCTCATCTTTAAAGAACATCAGAGCAAATTTATTTTGTGTTTTTCTAAGGTGCTTACTTTTGGTGCTTCATTGATGCAATTTCCAAGATACATTACTTTCTTAAGAGTCACCACTTTTTTATCTTGTTGTGTCCTTGACAATTTACTGGAAATAACTTAATATCCCTCAAAGTTGTAGGACACTCAAGATAAGACTATAAAAGAATTGTGCATCACTGAAGTCTGTCCAGTGAGGTGTGAGGATGCTGTAGTACCTCTCTTCTATGATCCAGTTTTATTTTTGAAGAACTGAAATTTCCCTCAGTTTACTCCTGGTGCATCAGATGCAGACGCACTTACCACATAACTTCAAATCAGGAAAATAGACAATAAAATCAGAAGAGCTATTTTCAAATTAGTTCTACATATTTGTTATTTAACAAACATGTGTTTAGGGCTTAGTATCTGCCAGGCATTATTTTAAGTACTTTCAGGCATTAACTCATTTTGTCTTCATAAGAACTCTAGAAGGTGAGCATTATTATCATCCCTATTTTACAGGAGGGAAAACTGAAGCACTATATAATTCAAAGTCTTTGTGTAAGTAATCCCATCATATCTGATTTCTGGATCTCTTTTCATTGATTTTTCTTATGATTATGGGTCTCATTTTTCCTCCTTTTTTATGTCAAGTAATATTTTATTGAATGTTGAACATTACAGTGTTGTGTTTGAGTATCTGGATTTTATTATATTTCTTTAAAGAGTGTTGGGCTTTTTTTGTTGTTAAGTTGCTTGTGGCTCAGCTTCATCTTTCTGAGACTTGTATCTAGCTCTTCTTGGATTTCTACTGACTGTCTTGGATGTTTGATGATACTCTCTACTTTACTGCTCAGAACCTGAGCATCTCACAGCCCTCAGTCAACCCCGGGAGTTGTTTGACTTATACTTACTAGTAATTGGTTTTTGGTCTGGCCTTATAGTCTTCACTCATGTGCAGCTTTGCCTTCTGTCAAAGACATTAGAGGCCCTCTGTGTGTATTTACAAAATTTTTTTTCCTGTAGCTCCATAGTTGTTTCTGCATGCTCTCTCCTCTTCTCTATTTGGTCTTACAAATCCCAATGACTTCATACTTCCCAGATGTTTCTCACTATCTCTTCAACTCCCATTCTGTGATTTATCTGTTTGGTTCCCCCCCACCGCCACTGTAGTCTGGAAAGGACTTCCAGGACAAGAACCAAGCCCATCGCAGAGCTTACCTTCTCTGTTTCCCTTTTCTCAGGGATCCCAAGCTTGAACTACCCATTGCCCAGTGTCTGAAAATAGTTGTTTCATAGATTTTGTCAAGTTTTCACCTTGTTTACAACAGGAGAGAGAAACTAGCACAAGTTTTTCTGTTACGACTAGTAGTGGTGATCATCTTACATTTCATACGCCAAAAATTGAACTCCCAACCTTCCTGAGGCTCACTCTGTAGCCTTCTCCATCTCAGTCAATGGCTTCTCTGTCTTCTCTGTTGCTAAGATCAGAAACTTTCATTCCTCCTTTTCTTTCACACTCCATATCCAAACCATCAGCAAATTCTGTTGGTGTTGTACCTGTAAATTACATATAGAATCTGACCAGTTCTCACCATGTCTTTTGCTGCCTCACTGAACCTAGTCACCATCAGCTCCTGGATGACTACAGCAGCCTCCAAAACAAGGTCCCTTGTCCATGTGTGGTCTATTCTCAGCACAGAGGCCAGAGTAATTTTTTTTAAAACACAAGTCAGATCAGGTTTCTTCTCTGCTGAAAAGCTTGCAGTCATTGCCCACTTCCTGTAGAGACAAGCCCATACTGGACCTGACCCTCTGAGCATATGTTCTCTCTCATGTCACCTTCTAGTGCCTTCTGCTGGGATCCTTCTCTGACAACACCAATCTCCTCTCTGTTGGTCTTTGAACAGAGCAGGGTCACTCCAGCCTTAGGGCATTTGCCTTGGCTGATCTCTTTGACTGGAATGCTTTGCTTTCAGATCTTCTTCTAAGTTCTTTCTTCCTCAAAAAGAATAATCTTGCCACTTTATTTAAAATTGTGATCTCTTCTATGACCTGATACTCCTGCTCCCCTTTGCCATGCTCTTTTATTTTTCAATAATATTTATTACTTTCTAATAAACTTTATAATCTAATTATTTATTGTGGTTTATTGTCCATCTCCTTTTGCTAGAATGTATGATCTATAAAGGCAGAAAATTCTTTTTTAAATTTATTTGTTTATTTTATGTTTATCCCAGGCACCTAAAATAGTGCCTAGAGCACAGCAACTTCTCAATGAAAATGTGTTGAGTGGATGGTTGAATGGGATAAATGAAATGGATAAATGGGTGGATGAATGAGCATAGCCCCTTACTGTTTTCAACATACATGTGCTGTGTGGGTTGTTGAGATTATTATTTTCCCGAGTTTTACTGAGATATAATTAACATATAGCACTGTATAAGTTTAAGGTGTACAACATAATGATTTGACTTACATGTATAATGAAATTATTACCATAATAAATTTAGTTAACATCCATCATCTCATGTAGATACAAATAAAGGTAAAAAAAAGTGTGTTTTTTATTCCTGTGATGAGAACTCTTACAGGAGAGAAGATTATTGATTAAGAACTAGAAACCTTAGATTCTAGGCTCGGATCTGTGCTCCACTGTGCTACATTGGACAAGTCACTAAACTTCTTTTATCCTTGAAATGGACCGCATATCATTTGAAATGCTTTTTAACATAAAATTACATGGCAACTCTTTCTTTTTGGCTTTGGATTTATTAGGAAATTAGAGAAAAGCAACACTGCCTTTTTAGAGCCACAAGAGACATGGTAGAAAAATGTGACTGTCTAATGACTGGTCCCCAGTACCCACATGTTGGGTGAACAAAAATAAGTAAGCCCTTGATAATAGGAGCTATTTTAAATTTAATTATTATGGGTAACTGTTTGATATACTTATAGGACAATGTATATTTTTACTTACATATATTAAAGACCTTTTCAGAAAATGTTTCCATGATAAGTAATTCTGAGAATTTATTTCTTTATCTTTCCATTTTTTTACATGTTCATTTTTAATTTATTATTTTGTAGTGATCAAACTGTGAGAATTTTGAAGGCTTGAAATTTGCAAGATGGTCAAATGTCTGACACAGAAGACCTGGGGGAAGATATTGCCAGTAATTAAACATGAATGAAGATAGTCATAAACTGAATACTGTGATAATACTCTGTGTTCTTTATGGAAAATGTTGTCCAGCATTTACTATGCAAATTTGTGAATGGGATTAACTGGGAAATATATCTGAGTCCAAATGTTGAATATAAATATTATTCTAATAAAATTGTGTACTATCCTGTGTGCTTAATTTTAATATCTATCAATGTGTGTATATCTTATAATTGATATAATGCTTGATTTACACTTTTTTTAATCATGGCTGGATTTTTGTGCTTAGCTATTAAAAAATACCTTCAAGTTATTTGAAATACAAGATGTCTGCTTTTGTGACAGTCAGAAAATACACCTGGAATACAATGTAAGTCACTGTTAACTTATTCATATAGTCTGTTCAGCTGATCTGCATATTTAAACATGTCGAGAATGGTAGTCAAACTGTGATCTTCTTGTCTGGTGTTTATATCAGTCTACAGAGGGTTCCCAAATTTGAAAGGTCTTTAAATGAAATGGAATAGATGTGAGAATATTATTGATGATTTTTCATAAAATAGAGTTGACCTTAATCTACTAATAAAGAATGTTAAGCAGTTTGTGTTAAATGTTCATGTTTACTTGTATTGACCAAAGTTTTGCAGCTGAGCTGTACTCCATGCTCAGGACTAAAATGCTGTTAAATTGTTTTATTAGTGCTATGCATATACTCTGTGATGGGAAACTTTTTTGATGTCCTAACAGAAATATATTTTGATCTATTTTCCTATGGTGTTGTTCCTATTATCACCTTTTAATTTCACTTTTATTTAATAGGATTGTTTCTTTCCCTTTTTATCTAATTTTTATATGCTGCTAAATATATTTTAAGTATACTGTATTTGCAAACCTTGGTAGCCATGATGAGAACTTTATCATCTGTAGTAGGAAAAGCTATTTAAATAGGTAGATTGTAAAGAGAGAATATCATGTTATAACTATGCATTTTTAAATTCTGTAGATTGAATTTTGGAAAAGAATGTATAATTTAACTGCCTGCTCGGAATTAATTTGTAAATTCTGCTAGTTTAATTTTTATGTGGATTGTATGACACTTCAAAATATTGTCTTGTGATTTTTTTTCCCTGAAAATACCTGGATGTAGTTAGTGAAGCGGCAAGAGCGGCAGCACGGGCACCAGAGGCGGGGAAGGGAGGAGAAGGAGGAGAAGGACCCTGAGCGGCAGCGGTGAGAAGTAGGGAGGCGGCGGCGGCCAAGCGGGATGAGGAGAAGACCGGGAGGCAGTCACGCTCCACCGGGCTGAGCCAGACACGTCTTCTTACACACTTTTGCCACTGCCTGGGCTTGAGAGTGAGCGTGGTGTCAGTGGAGAGAGATGACCTGGGAGTGTATTATTTCAGAATCTTTTGTTAGTTGTGTGTATCCAGAGTGGAGATACAAAATTCATAATTTAGTACAGATTGTGGATGAAAATATTTGAAAAAAAACCTGAGCTAAAGGGTCACACTCAGAGAATGTCATCAATATATCACTGTCTACCTGAGGTGGGGTTCCACGGGAGAGTCCACTGTGGTCAGCTCTGGGTGCAGGGGTATTTTAGCATCTTGTCTATGTCCCAGATAATGGAAAGTAGAACACTGATGATATCCAGTAGGGAGATAGTAAAGTACCAGAACCTTCAAATAGAGAACTGAGGTTTCATATTGCCTTTGAACCCTAATAAACTGATACAAATACAGTGTTTTTTCTCAAGTTTTGGCTACATATTCAGAGAGATATGAGCCGTATACTTTATGATTATCTAAAAATAAGGCAGGATTTCATAGGATTTGCAACTGGGTTAAGACAAACCTTTTAGGGATTTTTAAAATGGTGTCTAGCTTACTTATGTATTCATGAAAAAATGATAAGCAAATGTATACAGACTTTTACATTATATTTTTTCTAGAACATGTACTTGGAATAATAAGCAATTATATTCTGTTCTCAATACCATGTACTATTTATAGGTAGAGCTCTGAGAATTTATAAAATCCCAACAGATAGTCATTTTGTATGACATTTGGAGTTGTAGCATGTGGACGATTTCATAGAAGAAAAAAACCTTCCAGAAACCTTTCCTGAAATTGTGTGAGTGATGGAATAGAGAAAATAAGCATAAGTATAGGGAAAAAAGTTAAAATATAGCTCTTAAAATATATTTAGGAAAAATGAAGTTTAATCATATAAAAGCTTCTGGAAGTGTGTATGTGTAATATATAATGGTGTTAAGGAAGCACATATGTGAGTGGTAGGATTACATGTACTTTTATAAAATGTGGTTTAGTAGTGGTTAAGAGCATAGATTCTAAAATAAGACTGATCTGGGTCCAAGTGTTGTCCTCTGGAAACCTGGTTAACTTTTGTGACTCTGAGCTAAGTTATACAACTCCTGGAGGTACTGTTTTCACTGTATTTAATATGAGTGGCTCTTGATAGAATAGTGTGATATGACAGTCATGATATAAGTCATGATGTACCTAACACATAAGAATGTTATGAGGATTATATAAGAAATGAGTATAAAGTACCAGGCTTGATGCTCAGTAATTACTCATAAATGATTGTATTATTTATTTTTGCCTATTTTTCTTGCAGATCTTATAAAAAATCTCAAACATTATTTTTGTAACAAGAATAAAAACAAAATAGACCTATAAAAATATTGGGCATGGAAGAGTTTACTTTTATAATATATACTGTAGGGTAGGGAGACATTTCTATTAGGAACAGTAAAAATTTTCCCATTTTTCCTACACTGATTTTTCCATTATTTCATCAGAAAATGCAAGTGAGAGTAAGGTTGATTGGGCCTATAAGCACTATCTGTATGAAGTTTATGTTGAAGGTAAAAAGCAGTACATTGCTTATTTGTAATCATATAGTATGGAGTAGATCTATGTAAATTAAAGATTAAATTGTGAAATATTTATTCCAGTCATATCTTCTCTGTTATACTGAGATCATAATTAATTATAGCCATAATGATTGCATCACATTTGAAAAACTTAATTCCAGCCATAACTAACCCTTTGTATTTGAAAAGAAATGACATTTTAGAAGATGGTGAATTAAGGAGAGCTATACATTCTTTGATGCCCCTCCCATTGAGAAGTGAAGGTTACTTCCCTACCTTGAAACTGGGCTAAATTTTGTGGCTTGCTTGACCAAGAGAATGTAGGAGAAATAAATTTCTGGGACTTCCAAGGCTATGGCATAAAGGGCCCTGCAGTTTCTGCCCAAGCCTGTTAGAATACTCACTTTGGGGAAATTGGCTGCTGCGTAAGAAATCTGACTACCTTGGCACCACTGTACCTTGATGAAACCCGTGGTAACCATATGGAAAGGCTGTTTGTAGAAAGAAGGGAAGATGTCTAGGTAGCCCAGCTATGTCAGCCATCCTTAGGTGTCAGACATAGCAAATAAGCCACCTTAATAGACATATTAGCTCCAGGAGATATGACATGGAGAGGAATTGAATAATCTACAGACAGAACGAAATCTAGGTGTATAGCTCCAGTAGAAGAATTCCAGCTATCTCCAGCCAGTCAAGCCATCCAAGGTGAGGCCCTATACATCTTAAGGAAATGCACCCCCCCATTGTATTCTGCCCAATTACTGACCCATGAATGATGATTACAATGAAAGGTATTGGTTTATGCCTGTAAGTTTTAGGGAGGTTTGATATGCAGAAATAGATAACCAGAATAGAGCCCCTATTTATAAATCAGAGGCACTTCAGGTAGATTTACTACTAATCTATGTAACTGTCATTTTTTTCCCATTAATCACACACTCCTAAACCAATCATTTACCAAAACTGAGCTGAGTGTATAGTCACAAGAACTTGCTACATGAATGATCACAACATAAGAAGCAAACTAATGAAAAGATCCAACATATTTTTTTCCAAATTGTCAATCCTTGCCATGTATTCTTACCCAAAGCAAACTCTTGAGATATCCTTCCATCTGGAGGCAGTTTTGCATCAAAACCCCAAGCTGGGAACATTCTATCACTGTCATAATCTTGAATGATTTCTCCCACTGCTGTCAGTGTCATACCATAAGCACTCAGTTGATAAGGATTCATGTAGTGGAGGGAAGTGGACTGGGCAGGTTGCCTGATGACAGAAAAAAATATTTCAAATATAAGTGATCAGGCTAAACACATTTTTTTGGACATTTTCTTGATATCTATTTCAGATTGAAATACTAAAAATTATGTTTTCTGCCTACATTCATAGTATGTTGAATAGTATCTTTTGGATAGAGATTGACATAGTGATATTTTACATTAGACCAGACATGTAGAAATTTTCTCAAATATATGCTAAGCATATGCAGATTTTTTTTCAAGAATAATTTCTCATTGTCAATGCCATAGGCTATTCTTGAGTTTCAGTCTCAGAAGATGGATAAGAGTACTTTTGTTAATCTTATTTTATTGTAACCTTTACTTTTTAAAAGTTGGGTGATTTTAGCTTTAATCTTTATGCCTATAGTCAGGGGCCCCAACTGATTTAATGGGCTTCAATAATTCTGAAGCCTTCTTAAAGTTGTATCACAAATAGAAATTGATTATTTCATCAATATCCTAATTTAATCACTTTAAAAGAGGAGAGCATAATGATTTTGAAATCCATACTAATTAATTACCAAGATCTGAAAAAAATTATTCAGTTTCTTACTAGACCTTAAGCTAGAAGCCCACCTCTAAGTCTTGCCATTTCCAGGACAACAAATATAAAAGCCTGTAATAAATCCTACTACAGTGTTTACTGGGAAGATAAAATAAGATTATCTATGAGGAAATTATTAAAAATTATAAAGCACCATAGAAATATAAGGTTTAACTACTACTGCTATGATTGCCTAGGTCATCCTCAAGGTTCTGAATTTTCAGTATGCTGTGTTGTGGGATATTGCATTTGAATAAACATAAATTTAAGAGATGAAGTAATACACATGCTAGCACTTAAACACACTGAGATTCACTTGCCCTAATTACCAGCACAAAGGCAGCCTGAAATTGCACTTAGTTTCTTACATGAAAATGGAAATTAAATGGGACTTGTAACAGCTGATAAAACCTCAGTTCTACATTAAAATATTGCCTGAAGAAGGAAAGCCTCAAGGTATAGTTCTTTTTTGATAGGGAAAATAATAATAATAAGGCCTTGAGATCCAAAGAGAAACCAAATGAAGGAAAGATCTCCCTTTGGTTTATAATGCATACAATTGTACCCAGAACAATTTTGGTTTAAAAATAACTCATTGTGTAAATGCAGTTATATTTCCAAATGGTTACCAGCATTCACAGGCTGTTTCCACATGACAAAATTGCTAAAATGACTGTCTCCTGACCAAGATGGGTCTTAATGTTCCCCTTCAGCTGGACTAGTCTTTAGAAAGTTTTCTCCTGACTATAGGCCCCTGACCTCTTATTTCTTAGAGCATATACTTCAGAAAACTTGGAATTACACATTCTTTCTCTGCTCCTCTGAGATGCAAATCTTCTATAATCCTGGAATGTCTTTCTTAGGGCCCTGGGAGCTACCCCTTTGAAATATAATCATCAAGAAAGATAGCAAGTAGTCTCTGTGGGAGAGTAGGAGTCTAACTACAACAACTGGGAATTAGTAAACACAGTGAGCACACAGGGCAGCTCCCCTGCCAGCATCCCTCAGTACTTTCCCAATAGTTCACCACAGCACTTAAAAACCCTCTCACCTTTTGTTTTGGAAGAGCTGAATTCAGTTTCCCTCTTCTATTGTAATAGTGTCAATCTCTATTGCAAAAGTCCTGAGTAAAATCTTCCTTAGCTGTTAAACTTATCTGGTGCAATTTTCCTCTGACACTCTTTCTAAGGTAGGGATATTGCTTCTTGGTCAAAAGCCCATTGGAGACAGAGCTAAACAATTCCACTACTTGGCTAAATGGTTATTTGACCTAACTCTCAAATATAAGAATTGTTACCCAATGGTGGCAATATGCAACTAATCCTATTTCTCTAAGAAAACCACAATTTACAAAGTTAAAATATAAATTCCACTAATACCACAGTGTATGTAAACACCTTAGCCTATCAAGTATAGCAGAGCTCAATACTACCTGTTCAAAGATGTTCTCTTTCCAGCATCTTCATCCAGCCCAATCCCTTCACTACTCCATTAGTAATATCTTCCTTTCCACCCCTACCTCTCAGTTTGCCATTCTATCCTGAAATTCACTTTCTCCTCCTCCAGCTTGGCCCTCACATGCATTAGACAATCTTCCTTATATATTCCAGCTCTTGTTAATTGTCTTTCCTCTCCTACTTTTATGTGCTTGTGTTCTGCGCCACAAAATTTGGCAGTCCTTTGAATCTGGGACATGTTTGTACCACATCTGTATCAGGAGCAATGCATATGAAAAGTGAACTTGTAGTAGGTTGATAATATTGGGTTGTCAGCTAATAACAATAATAATTATGAAAGCATGAACTCTAACATGAACTTACTTCATATCTAACTTAATCTCTTTTTAATAAACCTGTGACATGGGTACTTTTATCACACCCATTTTTTTCAGATTAAATAACTTTCAGATTAAATAACTTGCCCAAATCACACAGTAATAATAGGTCAAACTAGAATATGAATCTTGGCAGATTTCATAGGACTTACTCTTAGCTATAACTCTTTTCTTAAGGATTTTGTAATATTTTAAATCTTGAATACTATCAAACATATCTGATTTTGTTTTAGAGGTACACTATGCCTTAATAAAAAAATCACACTTGAATAGGCTCATTTTTTAAAGTTTTATTGATGTATAATTCATATAATTTACAATTAATCTATTTAAAATATATAGTTCAATGATTTTAAGTATATTTACAGATATGTACAATGATCAATACAGTCAATTTTAGAAGATTTTTATCATCTCAAAAAGTGTATCTATTTACTATCATTCCCTATCACTCCATCCAGCCCAGTATTAAACAATGACTAATCTACTTTTTGTCTCTATTAATTTGCCTATTTTGGACATTTCCTGTACATTAGAATCACATAATATGTGATGTACTGTGACTGTCTTTCACTTAGCACAGTGCTCTCAAGATTCATCTGTGTTGTAACATGTCAAACTTCATATTTCATTCCTGTTTATTGCTGTATAGTATTCCTTTATATGAATATATCACATTTTTAAATACATTTAATAATTGAAGGACATTTGGAGTGTTTCCAAATTTTGGCAATTATGCTGCTATAAACATTCATGTACAAATTTTTGTGTGGACATATGTTTTTATCTCTTTTGCATATGTATCTAGTGGAATTGTTGGGTCGTATGGTAACTCTATGTTTAACAACTTTAAGAACTGCCAAAGAGTTTTCCAAAGTGGCTGCATCATTTTACATTCTCAGCAGCAGTATATGAAGGTTCCAATTTCTCCATAAGCTTGCCAACACTTGTGACCTCACTTTTGGATTATAGTCATCCTAGTAGGTGTGGAATAGTATATTATTATGGTTTTGATTTGTGTTTCCTGATATATAAGTATGCAAAGTACCTTTTCCTGTGCTTATTGGTCATTTGTATATCTTCTTTGAATAAATAGAATATCATTTTAATTGGGTTATTTGTCTTTTTTGAGTTATAATATTTCTTTATACATTCTAGATACAAGTCTCCTATAAAATAATTGGTTTGCTAATATTTTATCCCATTCTGGGGTTTGTCTTTTCATTTTATTAATTGTGTTCTGTGGAGCATAAAAAGTTTGAATTTTGATGGAGTTCAATTTACTTATTATTTGCTTTTGTTGCTTGTATGTTTGGTGTCATATCTAAGAATAAACTGTCAAATCCATGGTTATGAAGGTATAGCCCTATGTTTTCTTCTAATATTTCTATAATTTTAAACCTTACAGTTAGATTTTTGATGTATTTTATATTAATTTTGTATATGATGTTAGCTAAGGATCTAACCTCATTTTTTTTGCATGTGGCTATCCAGTTGTCCCAGTACCATTTTTGAATAGACTCTCCTCCAACTGAATTTTCTTGGCGTTCTTCTCAAAATCAGTTAAACTTAGATGCATGGGTTTATTTCTGTAATCTCATTTCCATTTCATTGATCTATCTCTCTATCTTTATGCCAGCCCCACACTGTCTTGAATACTAGTAGTAAGTTCAGAGAATGAGGAGTACGAATCTTCCTACTTTGTTCTTTTTTTCAAATCTGCTTTGGTTCTTTTGTGTCCTTTTAAATTCCAGACACATTTTTGGGTCAGTTATTCATTTCTTCAAAAAAAGCCTTTCAGATTTTGATAGAGATTAAAGTGAATATGTCAATCTCTTTGGAAAATATTGCCATCTTAACAATGTCGAATTTTCTCAACATGTTTTCCACTTATTTAAATTTTTAATTTATTTCAAAATTTTTTTCAGAATATAATTTTAGGGTATATGTTTTTCACTCACTTTGTTAAGTTTATTCCTAAGTACTATATTCCTTTTGATAATATTGTATGGAATTGTTTTCCTAATTTCACTTTCAGATTGTTCATTGGAAGTATATAGAAAAAGAATTAGATTTTATATTTTAATCTTCTATCTCTCAATCTTGCTGAACTCATTTATTAGTTCTAATTGGTTTTTAGTGGATTCCTTTGGATCTTCTATACATAAGACTATGTCATCTGTAAATAAAAATAACTTACCTCTTCCTTTCCAATCTGAATGTCTTTTATTTATTTTTTCTTGCCTGATTGCCCTAGCCTCCAGTACAATGTAAAATAGGAGTGGCTAGAGCAGTCATCCTTGTTCTAGTCCTCACCTTAAAGGGAAAGCATCCAGCTTTTCATCTTTAAGTATGATGTTGGCTATAGGTTTTCCATATTTTCTATTCATAAGGTTAGTAAGTCAATTTCTATTCCTAGTTTAAGTGTTTTTATTATAAAAGTATGTTAGACTTTGTCAAATTATTTTTCTATATCAGTTGAGATGGCCATGTGATTTTTACATTTTATTCTATTGATATTGGTGTATTACATTATTTGATTTTTGAATATTAAGCCAAATTTGCATTCCTGTGATAAATTTTAATTGGCCAGAGTGTATTTCTCTTTATATGTTGCTGAATTCAGTTTGCTGGTATTTTGCTGAGGATTCTTATATAAAGAAAACATATTGATTTTCAGTTTTTCTTATGATGTCTTTGTCTGGTTTTGGATCAAGGTAATACCTCTCAGAATGAGTTGGGAAGTATTCCTTCCACTTATATTTTTTTTGAAGATTCTGTGAAGAATTGGTATTAATTCCTCTTTAACTAGAATTCACCAGTTAAGCTATCTGGGTCTGAGTCCACATACAGTTTGTGGATAGTTTTTTAATTACTAATTCAGTCTCTTATTATAGGTCTACTCAGATTGTCTATTTTCTTAAGTCACTTTTGTTCAGTAGTCTGTGTCTTTCCATCAAATAGATTCTTGCTCTTCTAGTTGTTGTGTTAATGCTCATCAGTAAATACAAGCTAGTATTTTAATGCAGTTGGATGTTAGGTGTTTATGTTTCATATTTTAATGAATAAAATACATCTGTAAAATTCATCAACTTAAAGCCACAATGTTAGAGAATAAATTTATTGTGTAGTCAAAGGTAAGCTGAATTAAAGTTTGGTCTCCTCATCTCTATTTCTAACTGTAGTACTAAGAAGTCAAAATGTATCTTAGTAACATGATTTTCTGGATCTGAGTTTTCTTATTTGTATAAGAGGATGATAGTTGGGGTAAGTGATCTCTAAGGTGCCTTCTTACCTAAAAATTCTATTATTTTGTGAAATGTGAGTGAATGAGAAAGAAATGTGAAGTGAAAGGAATATAATTTGAGAGTCATAGTACAATAAATAATTTGAAAAAAAACCTGGATACAAATATAAACTTATGATAAAATTTGAATAATAAGATTCATGCTCATAATATATAATAAATAATTGATTTCAAATATTTTTTCTGCTTGAAACCAAATCACTTCAAAATAAAATTAAAAGTCTACTGTCTTTCTTTTCTTAAAATATTTAATATACAAATTATGAATATTCATTTATGGGTTATTATAAGATAATCCCTCTGAATTAGTTAAATAGAAATTTGTTAACATGAGTCATTCTTAAAAATAAAAAATCAAGTAAAAGAAAAGCAAGTTGCAAAAGGTACATGTACTTGAAATACATTTATATAAATTAATACACAGAGAAGTACTATAAAATGAGGATTATAATTAGACACACTTCAGAATTATAGTTATACATGGAGGAGAAGAGAAGGTAGAAGAAATAGGGCAGGTAGGCAATAAGCTTAATATATCTTAATTTTTTTTTTAAATATGTAAAACAAAAATGTCAATATTTCAGTATCAGTAAATTTGAATGGAACTATTTATGCACTTTTGTTGTATTTCTTATAGTCTCGTATATCTGAACTACTTCATAATATTAAAAAAAGAACAATTATGTGAATTTTATATCTAACACTTCTAAAGTATGTATATGTAGAAAAATATCTAAACTCATGAAAATAAATATTTACTTTCTCATGCAACTGCTGATAATTTTTATTATGGGATAGTCATACTACTCACCATTTGATGTTATAAAATCAATAGCCACTGTGAAATTGATTTGCATTCTAAAATATAAGTAAATAAGAATCATTAATAATTGAATAACCTCAAAAAAAGGAGTTTGATTTCCATTTGTGTTCTATTTTTAACATCACTAATTTTTTTTTTTTTTTGAAAATGTAGACTTTAAATAACTGCTTTTATAACCAGGTTAAGTCATACAGTTACAAAGTAGTTAGAAATTTTTGAAAGGCTATTGTTAAAAAAAAAAAAAGCTCATTCTTACATAAATAAAATCTGTTACTTCACTGGGACACTACTGTTCAAAAGGCCCTGGCCAAACAACTCCCAAACAAAACACAACCCCAGATGTGAATGAAGCCATGTGCAGAATATGAGACCTCTAAGAGGACACAAAGTCATGGGCCATTGGCAATGTTCAGAGCAGCCAGCCAGACTCCAAAGAGGGAGCCCAAGTGATTTTTTTCTGGGACACTACTTGAATTATTGTTCAATTAGTCAACAAAATAGATCTTCAAGAGAGAAGAACAATTAATTAACATGAGAAGGAGGTTACTGCATTCTTTGAACTATATGTCATAATTGTTTAGTAAATTCCAACAGTCTTAACAAAAAATAGCCTCCATCATTTGCATGTATCAAGATAACAATCCTCCACCAGGCATTTTATTTTTGCTGGATGACAATATGCTATTGGTAAGCCTCAAATGATACTGTTTTATGTTATAATTTTTTTTTTCATTTATTATGTTTACAGGCATTCAGTGCTCAAGTCAAGGTTAGACTTGTTAAGTGATTAAAGGCAATTTTATTATAGCAGTATGTACTTATTTTATTCTAAAAGAATAAAATCCATAAAGAGAAACAGCTTTTATTTCTGTTTGCAACCTGTAAAATTGAGTTATTTTGCTGATGTAAAATATCAATAACTCACTTTAGGGCCATGCCACTTTCTGAAAATGCCATATAAATGTGTCAAAGCCCTTTATAGATGTCCAGAGCTGAAGCGGCAAGCAACTGACTGCTCGTGGACAACAGGTGCTTTCTCCGGGCCAGAGCTGACTGTTGGGGAGTGGTCCTGGAGCAAGACAGCACAGCCAGATGAAAGAGACTTGTTATTTAAAGGCAGAATGCCCAAATGACTCTCAGGCATTGCTGATTTTTACTGTCACATTTATCAGGCTTGCACATGACCCCCTAACCTTAGTTTTCTTCTTCTAAAGGATTGACTTGTTGAGTATAGTGTCCATTATCTACTAAGTCTTAAGAGAGAGAGATTCCTGTGGCAGGTCTGCAGATGAAGAGGTGAAGAGAGCAGTGAAGAAGTCAGCCACCGTCCATCTATGTGATGGTCACACCAGTATCATTGTACACCCTGCAGGCTTTCTCAACAGTGTTGATGTAGGCATCCACCATCAGGTCCAATCTCAGGTTATGCTTCATGGCCGTGCACATGATTTGCCTGGCAGGTGGCTCCATAGTGTAAGCTAAGCCAGAGTACACAATGTCTTCCTCAGAGGTACCTGATATCCTGTCTTGGAACTCCACTGTGTGTACAATGGGAATGGTTCCACCATGCTTTCTGAATTTTCTTTCCAAACTCTCTTGAACAGACATGAGCAAGTTGTAGTTAGAATCCCTTTCATATCTGAAAGTCAAACGGCCATTGCTGACATGATTCAGATTCTTCAGCCACTCAAAGTGTAACACTGTCACTCCTCCAGCATTCAAGTAGAGATCTGGAATAAATATAATGTTCCTTTCCAGGAAAATTTTATCAGTTTCTGGAGTTGTTGGTCCATTGGCACCTTCAGCAATGACCTTGGCTTTGACTCTGGGTGCATTGGACTTGGTCAGCTGCTTCTCACCGGCAGCGAGGATCAAGATGTCACAGTCAGCCTCCAAGATACTCCCTTCATAGATCCTTGCCTTGGGGGAGCCCAGGATTGTTCCATGTTGCAATTTGAAGTTTTCTAGTTCTTTTGGGTCAATACCATGTGGATTATATATGCTCCCATCAGATTCACCAACACCAACACATTTACCACTGAAACGATGTAAATATCTCATAGTGTGCAGGCCCACGTCACCAAATTCCTGAACAACAAATGTCTTATTTCAACCCTGGGGTCATTCCTAAAATACTCATGTAAGAAGCTTCATTGATGAAGTTTTCTATCCCATAGAAAACTCCCTGACCAGTGGCAGAGATCCGTCCGTGGATTCCACCCTGACAGATGGGCTTACCAGTAACACAGGTGTGGGCATTAATGTCATAGTGCCCTATGGTGCTGGCACAGGTGTCAGCAATCCAGGACATCTCCCATTCGCCTGTGATCATGTCTGGGGCAGGCACATCAATGCCAGGACCAATCAAGCCATGGTGAACCTCCTAGCAATTTTTTCCAATTCATTATTGGTATAGTTCTTGGGGTTGACCTTAACACCAGCTTTGGCACCCCCAAATGGCACATCAACCATTACATACTTATATGTCATCAGAGAAGCCAAAGCTTTTACTTCATCTACACTCACATCAGTGCTGTAACGGATACCTCCGTTGCAGAGCATGCAGTGCTGGCTGTGCTAAGCCGGGTAGCCCTCTATGACCTCCCAGGAGCCGTAGTCGCGCCGGACGGGGAAGGACAGGCTCAGCACTTGGTTGCAGGGCTTGATGATCCGCAGGATGCCACGCACCCGGTTACGCTTCTCCTCCTCGCTCTCCCGGGTCTTGAGATCCTCCACGATGCTGGCGCCACGACTGAAGAAGCCCTCCACCATTCTGAAGAAGTTGGGGTCGTCCTCGCGGTCTGCCGCCGCGTCGCTGCAGTGTCGCCGGGTGGGCGGCGCGAACTCGGGCTGCAGAGCGGCGGCGGCGGCGGCGGCGGCGGCGGCGGCGGCGGCGGCGGCGGCGGCGGCGGCGGGCTGCCCGCGGCCCGGCCCAGCAGCGCGGCGGAGCCCAGGGGGGCGGCCGGCGCGGGACAGCAGCAGTGCGCCACCAGGCAGCGGCACACGGCGGCAGGGCGGAGGCCACGGAGGAGGGGCGCCCTCGCAGACTCGGGGACAGACCGAGGGAGGAAGGGCCCGGCGCGGGCTGCCCATTTAAGCCGCGGCGTCCTGCCTTCCTGGCTGTCCCCTCCTCTCGGCGCTGGCTGCCTAACCGGGAGGGCGGACTTTGGGGGCCGCGGGCCAGCGTCGCCTGTGAATGGCAGGGCGGGGGATGCCCGCGGCCCCGGGAGCCGGGCCTCCGCCTCCAGCGCGGCTTCCAATGTTATCACTAGCAGCTATGTTACAGCACGCACTGGGTAGTATCAATACGCAGTTTTACAAGCTAAGAACTTGGCAAAATACTTTTACAATCATACAACTGTAAAATACAAAATAAAGCATCAAGTATAAAAACAGCTCCTAGTTGAGAGCACAATAACTAAGACAGGGACTCTTAATGAAGAAGTCAAACTGCAAATAATTATCTGCCAGTGTTCAGTGTGAACATTTATTTTTCATTTGCTTTCAAAACTATTCTGTACTCAATGTGAAAATTGTATGCCCTTAAAAGTAAGGCATAGCTAAGATCATGTCTAATAATATCATTCCTTAAACTAATTATTTCCAACAATCCTGAAAACATGGGATTTTCTTTTGCTTTCTTCAGAAGTATTTTAGATATTGATTTATCTGTCAGTGCTCATAGCATTACTGTGTATATGTGTGTATTTATAGATGAAATTGGTTATATATACATAAAATTTTCAGCACAAGGTAGTTACCCCAAATTATTTTACCGGGTTAGCTTTTTTTCCCTTTTCTTTCTGATTGAAACCAAAGAAGTGGCATTCAAATTATAAATTCACTTTTTTGGATACACCTTTGACTCTTTCTGTATGTAAGTCCACTTCTTTCTCACCAAAGGCATAAAAACAAATAAGTGACAAGAATATGATTACTGGGATAACCTGCTATCATGATTAATTTCCAAAATAATTTTAACTGAAAAAGTAGATCTTTTGAAAACATGTGTACTTAGATTATTTTTAATAGCAAATTACTTTTGACCCACTGTATAACTGACTTAACACTTCAAAGTTTGGGCTGTTGTTTAAATGATGATGGTGATGCTAATGGTGATGATGGTGATGATGATGCTGATGGTGATGATGGTGATGGGTACTATAGTACTGGTTTCCTTGTAGATCTCTTAGTATAAAGTATAGTAGCATTTCCATCTTTCTCTAAAAATTCAGCCTGAAAAATCCTTAATATTATTCAAGTGTTGAAACACATTCACTTTTTTCCCCAAGGAATAAACAATCTTTTGTGCTTTAAATTAATAAAAAGTAATCTTTATAGCTATATGGTAAATTTTTTCCTCAGAGCAAAAATTAGTTTTATAGGCTAAGAATATAGGCTAATTTGGAACATAACACATTTAATACATAAAACTTTTAGAAAAAGAAATCAGTGAAACATTTGGGAGAATATTTTGAGATAATAAATCCCTCTGAGGGATTGAAAAGAACAGTCACCATCAGCACAGTGCTTTGTCATTCTGCTGCTAGAGAGAAAGTGACTGTAATACAGGGTATAATATGGTGCATTAGAAGAGGCTTTGCTTTGAGTCTGAAAGAATTGGGTTTGAATTTTGAGCAACCCAGTTGCTGACATTAACCAAGTTTCAAAACTCTCAGAGGGCAGGTGCCTGGCACACAACAATAAAGCAAGGACTGATAGAAAAACTACATGAAATGTTATATCTATTTCTCTGTATATGTATATAACAACACTATATATATATATATATATATATATATATATAGCATAGCTTATATCAATTAGCCTCATAATAATTTTTGAAGGAAGATACTAGTATTCTCCTTCTATAGACAAGGAAATCTAGGCTCATAAAACTTAATTTTTCACATAAATAATAAATGCCTGAATTGGAATTTGAATTCACATGTAACCTCCAAGATCATATTAATAAACTCTATGCTACTCTCTTTCTATAATTAATACTTGTGAACTGCCTGGCTATAATAAAAACTCAATGAAGAATAGTTATCATTATGTTACATACCAAAAAAAAAAAAAAAAAGATGCTACACAGATACCTTTAATGATAAAGATACCAGGACATATTCTCGTGCTTGGGCAAATTTGTCCTTCCCTCAAGTATGTTACACACATGAATCACAAAATCATCTGTATAAATGCTTTTTTATGTTATTTTATTCAATGACACTTCCTTAGGAATGAAAAATAACTCTGAGCTACAAGAACACGTGATTTAGCACATTCTAAAGGTAAATATAAGAGTTGAGTCTTTGGTTCAACCTTCCTTAGGTTGCAGGGATATACACCTTGTTTTGACTGAACTCTCTCATAACAGTATCTGCTTTCTACATGTGGGAACCTCCCTGTATTTACTGGGTGAATGAATGCACTCATTTTATGATTGTCTCAAAGTATTCTCCACAGTAGCCCAGGATGTGTAGTATAACCACCAACTTCTTAGAAGCTTTAGTTGGAGATTAAAAACAAACAAACAAACTCAATAACCAGAGATACAAAGTTCATTTGAATGCCAAAGTTGTACCTAGCAAAGCTACAAAGAAAATATATGGCTATTAACTAAAGAACTATACTGTACATAAGAATAAAAAGAGAGGGAAGTATTCACTTACTGAAACTAGCTAAACCAACTAAATTAGAAAACCAAATAGATTAGGTACAACAAAAAAATGTAAAAAAAAAAGAACATTTAAAAAGAAATGAAAGATATCAAAAGGAAAGAAGGAAAGGAAGAGAAGAAAGAAAGAAAAAGAACAAAAAAAAATAAGGAAAGAATGAAAGGAGGGAAGAAGGGGAAGGGGGAGGGTGGAAGGAAGACAGGAAGAAAGGATGGGGAGAAGGGAGAAGTGAGAGCCAGGCCATACCAAGAGTACCTATGAAGCTCTGAAGCTTAGGATACTCCAAGACAGTAAAAAAGATAGGTGCATTTAGCACTAAGTGAATAACTAAGACCAGTTGGTAATTATGCACAACAGAGAATATCAATCCTGGATGCATATTTGGGAGTTAATTGATTTCAAGACTTGATTACTTCCTTGTCTCATTCTGCATTCAGAAAGACTCTAACTCCTTCACTGTTTTGAATCAGCTGTATTCAAATCAGAGTGGAAACATGATGGCTCATCACATAAATCATTTCATGGTTGTGATGGCCCCTTAACATATTATCACACTGTTTGGATTTTTCCATTAAAAAAACTACAATTCAACAATTATTTACTGAGCATCTTCTGGTTGCCAAGCACTGTGTTAAGTGATAAAGAGAAAATGGGGGCAAACCAAACACTATCTTTAAACTCATAGAGCTTACAATTCCAGTTTTCTACTGTTAAAAACAATGACATAACAGCACAGTTTGTCATGGAATTTATAATCAGTAGCCTAACCTGAAACACAACTGTGCATTACTGTGGATAACAACTTGTTAATTCCCACTACTCCTAAAAGTTCCCATTCATGTTATAGTATATATTTATTATACCAAGTGCCACACTTTACATATTTTGAAAATATTAACTGATCAAAGTTTTAAAGAAAGTTGCTAACAATACTATACCTTTAGGCTAAGGCAGATTTCCTGAAGACTTTGATAAATGATCTGTCATAAAAGCCAAACAAACAAACCATCAGTAATTATGTTACCTTTTTAGTTTTGTTTTAATTTACTTTACCTTTAATATTGTCTGGAGCCTAATATTACAGAAAAAAATAACAATTTTGTCAAAATAAAAACAAAAACAAAAAACTAAATTCACATGAGATGTCTCTTGCCAGAGTATTTATAAGATTATCACACATATGTCTTTGAAAGATTTTGCTGAGGAAGCATTGTTTTAGCTGTCTTTTTATGTTTTGAAAGCAGACAAGAGCAGGAGGATTTCAAGAAGCCCAGGTAGGAATACTATAGAGTATAAAAAGGCATGTCTGCCAAATTTCACAAGTTAGTAGTAACATCTCATGACACTTCCCAATGTGTGTGTCCTAGTACTGCTAAAGTATATTCTTGGAAAATGTCTTCATTTCACTCTAGCACCTTTCCAAAAGATGACAGATAAAACAGATGTCAAGGTGGAAAATTTAACTAGCACAGCAAAGATTCATAGAAAAGATGTATATATACGCAGGTCAAAGAAAACTACACATAGACAAATGCATGCACACGTATAGAGTAATATCATCTTAGATAACTTTTCTACAGCTGTTATTATGAATTAATAATCAAGAACACACAAATGTGATGGGGATGTGCAGAAGGGTTGTTTTACTTTCTTCCCAATTTCAAATTCTCTTCAGTTGAATAAACTGAATGTTATCAACATGAAAAATGAAACTTCACCCCCTTCTTCAAATTAATCTTGCAAAGGCAGGTTCAGATCCACCAGCTGTTGGAATCCAGAACCCATAAAAGAAGCTGAGATGCCCCATCAACCCTAACATTCTTCCGATTGTGGCCACACTCGTATCTACTCTAATATCCTCCTCAAGGTACTTAATTTACTGATATGCACTCTAGTTCACACTGGGATTCTGGAAACTGCCCTAAACCCATGTCTCACTTCCTCAGGCACTATCACCCAGCCTAATCCTTCCTGACCCTAGCTCACCATGGGCTAACCTTTGAATTTTTCAGTCTTACCTTTTCCCTCTTCCTTAAAAGCAATTCAACTACCTGAATGGTAACACAAACAGATGCTTGACTCTAAATTGTGCTGCATCTTCTAAATTCCTGCTTCCTGACAGGATTATTTGCCCCTGACAAGTGAGATCTGCTAGAATGAGGGCAGGATTTGAGACAAGCAAGTGCAATTTCAAATATAAATACTTTCACCTGTCTGCGATACAATCTTGGAAAGGCTATTTAACCTCTCTGCACCTCATTTGTAATAAGTGAAGGATTACAAAATCTTCCTTGGATTGTTGCTGTGAGGACAAGGAAAGCACCTGTCCTTTATAGTAGGCACCCCCAGGAACTGCTTGGTATACAGATGGATCTTGCAAGGGCAGCCCACCCACTTGGGTTGCAGTAGCACTGCACCCTGCCACTGAAGCTGTCTGGTATGAGATAGGAGAAGGCCAGTCCAGCCAATGGGCCAAGTTACAGGCAGTATGGATGGTGTTGATGAATGAACCTAGCCCCTTGCAGATTTGCATGCATAGTTGGGCTGTGTATAGAGGCCTCACATTGTGGATACCCCAGTGGGCCCTGCAAGACTAGAAAAAAATTGAGGTTTTTTTCTAGACAAGTTATTTTCTTAGAGACAAGGATCTACATTTTCAAAAAAAGAAAAAAAAACAACTATAAACATAGCATATTGGAATTAATAAGAAATTAGACATAACAAGGCTTGAGTAGAGTTTTCTGGCAAAAGTACATTTTCCAATCTCTCCTTTCTTAATGGCTTTCCTCAAATAAATACCTGAAAATAATCCTTACCCATTCTATGTATAAACCAGTGCCTCATCTGTTGACCAAAAAACTTTATTTTTTTGATGTTTAGTCAATGAGAGCAAAGTTAGAGAATGCATTTGATGTTTATTTTAAAGTTCTGTATGCCTTTAGATTTATCAACTAGAAATCTTCAATAGGAATCTTTTTATTTATCTTGATACTTTTTTATATATTTTTATTAAAGTATAGTCAGTTTACAATGCTGTGTCAATTTGTGGTGCACAGCACAATGCTTCAGTCATACATGAACATACATATACTCATTTTCATATTCTTTTTCACCCTAAGTTACTACAAGATATTGAATATAGTTCCCTGTGCTATATAGTATATACTTGTTGTTTATCTATTTTATGGCTATTAGTTAGGGAGTTTAAGATATTTATACATTTTAAATGTCTATCTTTCTTAGAAGATTTCAAAAATTCATTTAGCAGACATTTACTGACTACATATACATGTACTCCTACGCACTTGCAATATGAACATGTATAAGACATTGATATGACCCCAGAAAATAACATGTATATATGTGTGCAGTGTTTAAGACAAAATTGGAACCCATTAATAAGCTTCTGCTTCCATCTGAGAGATCAGGGAAGTACAAACTTAGCAAACTTTGAATAGTAAGTAGGAATTTTTTCCTTATAGAGTGTTATATTAAGCCAGGGAAAGCATTAGAAATGAAAGAAAGTTTCTATGTATAACTGGTAAAGATGTACTATAGTTTTGGTAACTTTCCAGTTTTATAATTTGAGTATTAATTATGAGCAAGCTGGCAAACTAAGTTTATTGAACAATTGCTGTATGCTAGTTCGTTCAAGACATTTCCAAATAAATAAATGAACAAATGGCATCATTTTATTTAATTTATGAGATAAATATTATCAGCTCCAAGTCCAGCTCTCTTTCCATTAAACCAGAGTGATTCACATAGGGCTGAAGAAAGACATATTCAATCAAGAGCAATGAATAAGTCTGTTTTCACGAAGCAGTGTCTAGACTGTTTAGAGGAATAGGGTGGGGATAGAGGCAAAATAATCAGGTTTCCTGTAAGTAAATTCTGACTTCTCTTGTGTAATTATTTTTTGATGCTGTGTAACAAGTTACTACACACATAGTGGCTTAAAACAATACACATCAGTTAGGTCAGAATCAGAAGACCTAGCACAATATGACTGGGTTCTCAATTCAGCTTCTTTTCAGCCTGGAATCAAGGTGTTAGCTATACTTAGTTTTTTTTTGCCTGAAGGCTTTTAGGATAAATTCACTTTCAAGTTATCTCAGGTTTTTGGCAAAATCCAGTTCCTTGTGGTTGTAGGGTTGAGGTCCCCATTCACTTGCTGGCTGTCTGCTGTGGGCTACTCCCAGTTCACTGAGTCCACCTGTAGAAACTTGCCATGTGATGCTTATCTTCCAAGACAAAAAAAAAAAAAAAATTTCTCTCCGGTCAAATTTCCATTATGCTTTCACTCACTTTGATTTTGAATTGTTGGCTTCAGTGAGGCACCAATCCTTTGTCAAGGAACACCTGATTAGGTCAGCCTCACTGAAGATAATCTCCCTTTATTAAAATGAACTGTGCCAAATAACAACCTAATCCCAGTAGTGAAATCCATGATGTTCACAGATCCAGGGATTATACCATGAACGTACTCCATGGCAAGGGGATCTTGGAGGTCATATTAAAATTCTGCTGACCGCATCCTGTGACTTTTTGCAAATCATTTAAGCACATAAAACTAATTTCCCTGTAAATATAATGGGAACACTTACTTCATGTGATCATTGGGAGGGCTCCCAGTAGTAATATATGAAAGTACTTAGCATGTTATCTGGAAAGCATTCAGTAAATGTTAAAAATTATATTAGTTTGAGTGTTCTTTTAATTAGCAAATTAATAATGGACTGTTTTATTATGTATTGTTATTATATAGCAATGAGAGTTAATCTAAATATGTTCACACACATACTTTGTAACTCAAAGAGAAAAAAAGTTGATACAACTGGCAGCTTCAATTTAAAAATACTATGCATGATTTAATAGTTCTTGAATTTTTCTAAAAGTGAAGCATTTTGATTGAAATGCAAAATAAATTTTTAAAAAATTTCCACACCTACTTTATCACTCTTTCAATGCTCATGAGATTCCAGTCTAAATCTAATCACATTCATTTTAATTCCTCATTAAACTAAATAGTGCTCTATCTGTGGCATAATTGGACATATTCTTAATGGGAAAGTAGTAATCACTGAACTCCCCATTTATACAAAGAATTGGATATTATTCTTCATTTTGCCTGAAGCTACTACTGTTGGGTAGGCTACTATTGAGAAATTTTGTAGTTGATTTCAAACAAGTGAAAAAATAAAATTAAAATGTTCATATGCTTGTTAGAATAAACTTGGACAGAAAATCTTATGTATAGTCTGAATCTTGATAGTAGTTGAACGTAGCTCACCTTGTAAAGAACATGCTTGACTTCATTGTTCATTTTTTAAATTTTGCTTTCACTATTTGAAATCATGCAGTTTAGTTAGAAGAGTTGGCTGTTCCTTTGAGAAAACTGTTCACCACTTTTAGGGGTTTTCTACTTAGACTTCAATCTTTGGAGCTCTATTAACCTTTAAACATTGGCTACACAGATTTATTTCGTAGTCATGATGGACAATTTCCAAAGCCCTTAATCCCTTACATTTATCTGCATAGCATCTTTCAGTTTCAGCATGCTTTCTAATTCACTGTTTCATGTTGTCCTCACAGTAATCTGTGTTGTAAGCAGAGGATTTATGGTAATCCCCATTCTATCGATGAGGAAACAGAGGTTCCATGAGGTCAATTAGCTGGTTATTGTCAAAGGAGGTTTTGAACCAAAACAGTTTCACTTCTTGTCTATCCTTCATACCCTTTGTCTTCCATGCACTGTTATAGAATAAATTCCTGTTACTTTAAGGTGCAAACATTCCAGTAATTTGATATGCAATCCTTATAAATTAACACAGTGGACAAAAATGTTAGGGACAAGTTCTTCCTTCTGGTTCCTGGCTTTATGTAGGGAACTCAGGTCTAGACCACTATGATACATGGGATTCCCATGCCTTCTCTGGCCATTAAAAGTCCAAACATAGATGTATCTGGTTATGCATTTCCCATGAATGTTTTGATTTCAACTCACTCTCACTAATTTAGGCTTCAGTTCCTCTTTATTTTTGGCATTTCTGCCAGTTTCATTTGTTTGATTTGAGACTAGCAATAATTTTCTCTTTTTCTTGGTCATATTCTATCCATGATTTCTTTATGTTCATATGCTGGGCTGTGAGGTACAGGCAAAACTTCTGTCCACCCTCTGCCTTGACCTTGTCTTCCAATATCAAGTATCGTTAAAGAAAAAAAAAGAAAAAAGAAAAAAGATCCCACCTTGGGCAAGGGGCTAGACAGAATAAAGTTAATATAGGAATGTGACTTAATCTTTCCTTGGATGACAATAAAAAGATACTCTCTTGAAAGTCTCTTGGTGACCTAAAATGGCTTTCTTTTGCAATAAAATTTCTTAATTTTTACAATGTCTTAAAAGAAATCTGAAGCAAAGGTACAGCTCATAGTCTCTTTAAAAAGCCTTATGTGAGAGCCTTGAAACATTCAAAAGGACTGTAGCATGTGTTTGGGTGGCACTATCCCAGTGATGATGTTAATATTTATGCTATTTGTGTCTTTAGGGTCTATTCTCTATGCTTGTTTGGTTTTTCTAGAGCACAAATCTTAGTTCTTCTACTTTTGATTTTGTGAATTAAAGGAGGGATTTTTTGGATTTACTATTCCATTCCTTTTTTTTCCCCCAGTCACTTGTCTGTGGGAAGCCAATAAAGAATTATTTGGACTAAATATTATAGAGCAGCTGTGTTAATGAAAGCATTTGTTTTCATTTATTTTATGTGCACATACCTAACAAGTTATGCAACAGCTATACATTTATAAATCCAATGAATGGATATTATAAATAAACACAGGAATAGACCAGTTAGAAACCAGAATTTGCAGTTAAATAAATTATATAAACTACACAAATAGGAAATTCCAGCTCTGTAAAATTTACTGGGGCAACAGTATATGATCACCTACTTTTAGTTTGACATGATTTTCTATTAACATCTTATACCTGAAATTTTCTGCAATTTGGACTAGCACAATATTGAATTTATTGATGCTGGGGTAGAGTTAAAATTTGCTCCACTGAGCTATATTAATTAGAGTAGAAAATGCCAATTTAAAAATGTTATGATATGGTCACATTTATTTAACTTGCGCAAAGAAGTTAGTAAAATGCAAACAATCCTTCATAATATTCCTTGGGAATAGTGAAAATACACAGATAGTAGAACCAGTGCTAATAATTTTGAATAGAACATACTCCAAAATTTCATCTCCCAAGATAACTTTTATTTTGATATTTTACAAAATTCAAAATGTTAAGCATGAGCTTCCAGTTTTGGCTCTGACATGTAAAGAGCTTTGAAATCATAACTACCATATTTACAATAAGACAAAATTAATTAACTGAAGAACTTCTATAAAATTCACTTTGCAAACAGCACAGGATTTTATGCATTGATAGATGCAGATGTAGATATTTAGTTAAGTTGAGGCTATTGGTGAAAAACAGTTAACAACCGATGTTTTTTGGTTTTTAATATAACTCACTAACCAATTAGACTCCATAAAGAAAACTCAAGATTCATCTATTTAAACATAGTCTTTTACCTCTCAAAAACAACGATATTATCATCAAAAAGAAAGTTTATAAATGGAAAAAACAAAGCCATTGAAATTGTTTCAGAAGTCAATATTGAGGTTCTATTGTAAACCTATAATCAAAAAAGGCTTTGTGAAATTAAAAGAAGACCATTTAAAGATTTTTCTTAGCAAAAGATTCAGTTTGTTAGCAGTCTGTTATAATTATTGTATGAATGTTCAGAGACAAATTAGCTATAATAAACAGAAACTATATTTCTGTTATTTCCAAAAAAAAAAAAAAAACTATTAGACTCATTCATAACTGAATAAATACTTTTCGCTCAAAATTACTTAGGTAAAAAACCCTATGTTAAATAATTAAGATAGAAACATGAAAGATAAATGGAGATATGTTAGATATATACATGCAACCAAAGAAATATAAAGATGCAAGTTCACAAATTACATTAAATTCAACAAAAAAAAGTCATTTTATTCATTTCTCTAACACTTACCCAGCATTTTTAACAGAAAATAACCTAATCAATAACAACTAATAAGTGACTTCATGGTTTGGAAGTTAATGTACACAAATAGTTTTGATGGTGGAGTATGAAACTCTTACTTTAGAAAGTGACAGTTCACCAAGGAGAAAAAAAGAGAAAGAAAAGAGAAAGGGAGGACAACAGTAAGAAAATGATTTAGATTGAAGGTCATAGCAGCTGTGCAAATAAAGGGCATGATGCAATCAACAGTTCACATCCTTTTGATGGATCTTTGGAAAAGCTCTATGTAAATAGTTTTGATGTTCAAGCTCATGTAGAAAGTAATATAGTAAAAAAAAAAAAAATGCAAGCAGGAAGCTATAAAGCATAAAGGATCTTGCAATCACTTTTCCTCCAGCAGATACAGGTCACTGATCAGCTGATTTATATATTAAAAAATAACTCTCAGGAGTAAAAATGACAAAGAACTGCAACCTTTGGTGGAAAACTTAGCAAAGGTAGTTAAGAGCAATATGCTCTGTTGGCTCATGGGTCCTTGGCAAATGACAACACGATGGCCCAGACCAACCTCAGTGTTACTCAGAACTCCAAATGGAGAAATTCCTCTCACCTTCAGATTTTTTAATAAAATAAAGTAACAAAAGTTAATGATCTGCCAGATGTTCACCCCAGGGAGATTGCTTCGTTGAAACTGAAGGAATAACTTAATTTTGAATTTATGGGAAAATTTCCCTTCCATTTTTCTTTGTTTGTCCCAAGTTGCTTTTTTTTTTTATTGAGTTATAGTCATTTTAAAAGGTTGTGTCAAATTCCAGTGTAGAGCACAATTTTTCATTTATACATGAACATACATATATTCATTGTCACATTTTTTTTTCACTGTGAGCTACCACAAAATCTTGTATATATTTCCCTGTGCTAGACAGTATACTCTTGTTTGTCTATTCTGCATATGCCTACGTTGCTTTTTAGCTTTGTTGACCAATGTCAAATGTGCCACATTGGGACTCTCCCAGTGCTTACTCATCTTTGCATTAGAACAAGATGTGCTTAACTTGCCCTTTATTTTTCTTTCTCACCAGAGTACAGCTAGAGTTAGCAATAAAATTATTCTGAAACTAACAATTGCTCTGACAATTTTTGATCAGCTCAACAGAAAATTAATCAAATGAATCAATGAAAATATCTTAAAGCATAGTTAGATATTGAAGCTGTAGCATTCTTGAAACAAAGCACTTTATTTTTCAGCTTTCATATTTAGGACCTGTGGGTGTGTTTTGTTAAGCACCTTTGAAAATGAAATCAAAACACTGCACTTGGATGGTCTCCAAGGTTATAAAAAGATATAATAGTGGAGGAGTCAGCCTTTTCAAAGTAGTTTGGGGTTAAAGAGTGGGGAATACACGTGTGTTTGTCTTGGGAAGGGTTCACTGAAGCAAGAAGGAGAAAGGGGAAGCAAAGGAGGGGAGCTAAGAATGCAAAAAGAATAAAAGCAATTTGCTATTCCTAAAATTATAGAGCCATATTTATTGATAGTTTTAGGAGTAAGTTTAAAATCCATCCTCATGTGGAAGGAAGTCTGCACAAATGCTAGGTAAATCTCAGTTTCTACTCTCTTCTTGAGTGGCTCCCAATCTTTGAAGTACAAACAGAAATCACCTAAAAACTTACTCAGTGTGTGGACTACCAGACCTCATCCCGAGAGAATGTACACTTTGGAAGGCATTTCAGTAAATTTTCCTTCAGGAGGTTCAGGATCAACATCTTGAAAAACACTGATTTAGAGTCTTACAATAAAAAAAAAAAAAAAAAAAAAAAAACGAAGATAATTTTACCTAACAATTATGAATGGCTTTCTTTCCCTTGAGATCAACAAAAATCAAGTTAGTGTTTTTAAATGAATATTATAAGAGTTTTACAGTTAACTGAAAGAGAAGATTGAAACCTAATAAATATTTGTTGAGTACAATTGAAAGAATAAATTTGTAAATAGATTTCCCAACATGTGCACTCTGGATACTCAAAATTTCTAATCTGGAATAAGAACCCTACATAACACTGACTTAACTGTCTTCACAATTAGCTATTTAAAACCAATTCTTGTGTTACTTTAAACCAAAGTAAGCAAAAGAAATATATTAATAGGCAGTATATATAAAGTTTTCTCAATTGGAAGATACTAATCTAATGTCCTAGCTCTTGTTCATTGGTGGTGAAAGCAACAAAATGCTCAGTACTCACCAATGAAATAAGACAAGCAAGCAAAAAATATATTATTCACCTAAATTTTCCCTTCAAAGGCAGTGTTTCCTAAAGTTCAGTTATCCATATAACATCTTCATAATTTGGGCCATATCCTTTTAAGACACATGCCATGGAAAAGCTGTATCATGGAAAAGAAAGCAGGCATTGCTATAGACACTACCTATTTTATTTCACACTAATTCCAGTTATTTCCTGAAATCTCTGGTTTATTTTGTTAGCTCTATTCCCTTACCCCACATTTAAATAAAATATCTCAGCTATTAAAGTTAAAAAGTGTTTGTTCTTCTACCACCTAATATTAACTCATATTCTAACAGTGGTTTATTCATAGCATTTTAAGAAACCACACTCAGGGCCCAATCCCAGGAGCCCTCAGATACTCTCACACTCACCTATGAATGAAGGATTGCTCCAACCTTTCCATGTATAGGAAAGTCTTTAAATGTTTAAAATAATTTAACCTTAAAGAACCAAGCATCTCATCCCAATGACCTTTGACAAAGAAATATGGAATTGGTGACTTTAAATGTCTTTGTTCACCTCCTCCACACTTCCAAAATTAAAGCTAAATTGAAGCAGAAGGCCCCAGACCACCTCCAGGATCACTTTCTATGTTATATAGGGGAAAATCCTTAAATCTACATGATTCATTTTGCCAATATAACTCAGACTAAAATAAGGTAGATACTATTTCTAAATTACTGACATAAATATCTCTATCCATAGATTTGCCTAAGGAGAAGAAGCCTTTTCTAATTTGTTTAAAAGTCTGCCTTGTATGTGGTTTGTTTTATTGTGTTACATTTTACCCAAGTTATTTCTACTTCATGTCTGATTTGGGGTTTAGAAGAAAACAGATAATTGGCCTAAGTACCATGAAGTATATAATAAGGATGTGTATGTTATTATTATATATCATCAAGACACAGGAGTAAGGGTAAAAGGGTTGCCCTCAACCTTCAAAATGCTTCTGAAATTCATCTTTACATTGAAAATAATACCTGTATCAGTAGGCATTTGAGGAGCAAAGCTTAACAGAGCAACATTTGTATTTCAAACTAATATGTATTTGGTCTCAAAATAAGTCAAGTCCACTGAGGAAATTGAATACTATTTGGATATTATTGGGACTTTGCACATGAAATAATATGGATGTTAAATTGGGAAATGTTTAACTGGTCCATGATCTATTTTAAACTTTTGCATTTTTTAATTCATTTAAAATGGTAATTTTTAATCTCTTAAGTGATCAAGCCTTTCTATTTGTCTTTTCAGAATTACCAACTGTTCTTCTCTATCCACAGTATACTGTGAAATGAAGGTATGCAAGTAATGTAGCTTTATAGTCTCACTAAAACTTACCACTTTAATGTGATTAAACCTCAGTATAAATAACTTTATCAAGTTAATAAGGTATTTCAGTTTTCTACCAAGATGAAATATACAAATAAACCATGTGACTAACTATTTTACTTTCAGGTTCTGCTATGATTATACATAAAACTACCCCCACTGAGTGTATACTAAGTGATCCATGCATATTCTGAGAAAAAGTGTTCAGGAAGCCCACAGTCTCCTTGGAGTGAAAAAAGGAATCAAATTATTAAGTCACAATAATATATAAATGTATGTGGTAATAATGGAAAGGGCACAAGATTGTGACAGTAGTGAGGAGAAAGACAATTGTCCAATTTGTGAGATGTCTTAAGAAGGTAATTTCAAATTTATATTATTAAATAGGTATCTTCTCTTATGACTACCGTATAATGCTAATAGCAGTTATGAATTAATACAGGTGACCATATATAAAACACTAATCCTACAACAGGTCCTTAGTAAGTATTTTACATACAATATATTATTTCATGTTTCTAACAACCCTATGAAATAAATATTATGATTCCCTCCACTTACAGACAGTGAAGCTAAGGTTTAGAAAAATTAGTTACCAGAGCCTCCTAGCTAGTTAATAATGGATTGAGAACTCAAACTAGATTTGCCTACTTCCAACACCTGAAGACTTGACCACTAAGCTGTAGATCACATTGTGAGCAAGTCCTTTGGGGACTGTGGGGAAAGTGTAAAGCTGCCTGCATCAAACCTGACATCTCTTTAAAATTTTGAGTTTTATCATCTAAATTCCTATGAATGCTGTCTTTACTCAAAAACAACAGTAAATGTTTATTTTAATGCTCAAGCTTTGGAAACTCTCCAAAAAACACTGTGGTTACATTTTCACACTTTCCATGAAGATAGTGGCATTTATCTTCCTGCTTTATGTGCCTCTATGACATGTCTGTGGTTTGAGAATGTCAGTTAAATGATATATGGGAATTACAAAAAGAGATACTATAAAAGAAAATAAAGTTTTCAATAAAGGTGAGGCATTCAAAACAGAGGAAAATAAAAAGTGGAAACTATTTGACATCATAAATGAACAAAGTTAGTACAGTAATGCCTTATCATCTGTGATTTTGGCAATTATGTTTTTGTTTTTCTATAGAATAATTATAACTGCATAAAATTTTAAACTATATGCATATATTTCTACATAGAGTAGTTCCAAACCCTGTAAGCAAAATAGTCTACCAGAATTATTACTTCTGCACTTTTTTGAACCACTTAAATGAGTCTAGGGGATACTGTAGGTATAAGGCATCATTTAAACCCCACACTCTCAATATGTGGATAGAAATGTAGAAATACATGTTCTTCAGGATCTTCTTAATTTGTGGATGTGCCAAGTAGTATGTTTGGCTGAGACTTACTAAAAATGCAAAAAAGAATTTAAGCATAAGAAATCAAATTTCAAGTCAGTAAGGGTTGGCTTGAAAACTGAAAAAGAATATCACTTTGCATAACATAAAACTTCTAGGAGAATCTGCCTCAGCAGATTACAGATTACACCACTTCAGCAATATTTCCTGAAGAACTAAAAGTGATTCCAGAGAAAAGTTACCTACCTGTGTGTGTGTGTGTGTGCACTTAACTAGTGCTTTGGTTTCAATGTGATGAATCAATTTAAGGCAGATTTCTAACTCAGATTGATCTAGTTTATTATGGACATAAATTTTTACTACAATTTTTCTTTATAAGGTTTAACTTTAAAAAATACATTAAATGCAGTTTTGTTTTTTTTTTGCATCACCTTGGTCTAGTCAACTATAGTGTTGCCAAATACTGTTCTTTTCGGTAATACAATACCTATGGTTGGCAATGGATCACTGTGCAAAAAATAGATGCCAGGATAACATAGTCTGCTGAAGCTGTGGGACATGGATTTGGACCCAAGACTTTTTCAATGCAATTGATTACACAATTCAGGGCATTCTTTCTCCCCAGACTTGATTTCTCATCTCAGGCTCAAAGTGTTTGGAGTGTTCTCTGATATCTCCCTACTTCAGGTCCCATATTTAATAATCAAGTCCTGTAGTTCCACTGTCATGGATCTTTCAAATCAATTTCTTCCTTTCTATTCTCATTGCCACCACCATATTTCAGACTTGCATTATCACAATCTGTTCTGTCACAATACAGGCTTCATGCTAATCAATTCTGGAAATGCCATCAGTTTAATGTTCATAAAATGCAATTCTGGACATGTCACTCACCTGCTCAAAAATTTTCAACAGCTCCCCAATGCCTAGAGAATAAAGTCTATACTTCTTAGCTTAAAATTCAAAGTGTTCTATGTATTATAATTATTGGTGAATGTTTGGTTTCTTCCTAGATGCTGGGACAGAGCTTTTCCTTTATGCATACAAAGTAATTGGCACAGAAATTTATGCATAGAAGCATGTATTAATTCTTATAGATTCTATCATGACTCATGTATCTACTTTTCTCAATTCCAACTAACATTCAATTATCATAGGGTTATGCTCTCTTACTTTTAATTTTCTCTGGATGATAATATTGATTACTTCAGAAATTTTTTTATTATATTTTTTTCAGAATTAAATATCAGAGATTAGTTTATCAAAAGTAGACCACTTTTTTTTTAATATTATTGATAAGAGTAAAGAAGAAAAGACATTCTATTACTTATTGGTGGAGCATAAAATCCTTGAGATCAGAGATTTACTCTAATCTTAAATCCTCCTCAATCTACCTTTACATCCTTCTTCAGTTTCTCAGAAACCTTATATGAGTCCAACAAATGTGTTCACTAACTTCTGAATGTCCAGCCTTGGAGGAATCAGATAAGAGAAGAAAGTGTCAAATGGTATTTTCAAAGGCCATATTTGTCAAAACTGATCACTTTATTTTGCTGTGAGTTAGATTATACTGCTGTTTATCAGTCTGCCTCTCCCTGCACAGAGAATGATCACAGGTGAATTTCCACATGGATAATTTGGAAGGGAGATCACTTATCAGATCTGTGCTCAGTTCAGAACTAAAAATACTATTGGGGCCCCATGAATGTTAAGTAGCACTAAGAATAATAATAACCAATGTCTTATTAGTACCTGTGCTCCTGAGTACACATACTTGAAATTTTTTCCAATTACAATTCAAGAACATTTCAGTTCCCTTTATTCAAGACCACTATTCAGGCTCTTCTGGAAATGTTTTATTTAGGTTGCATATCTCTTCTCCATGATCTCTGATTCAGAATTCAGCTCTCTAATAATGAGTGGAAATTGGAGTCTGAAAGAGAAAAAAAAAAATTTCTTAAATGATGAATGCTACAGGCACACATTGTCTTAATCTGAAAAGAAATAAAAAAGAAACCCTAAAATATTTTCCTAAACTGCTAAAATGCTTGGGCTTTGAAAACAAAGAAAAAAGGCAAATTACAATGCAATTTAACTACATTTTTAAAATATCCATGATCACATCTTTGACATTACAGCATAATGACATGAGTAATATCAAAAACTGGTTTGAAAGGATTTGAGTGGTGTTCTCTAGGCAAATGCAGGCCCTAAGGAGACATGCGTTGTGGGCATAAGTAAAAAGAAAAAAAATACGTTTTTCTTTTTGTGGTAGTGGTTGCAGTCATTGCTGTTGCCACTGATAATAAAGAAAAAAGCCTGATCTCTCTAGGAAAGCTATGTTCAACCCTTTCCCTGAGCTACAGTTTACTCTCCTATTCACACCTGAGGGCACTGGGGTGGCCAAGTAAGCACTGTAACGAGATCTGAAAGAAAAAAAAAAAAACTTTCAAAATAAAGCATCACTGTTTATCCCCAGCTCAGAGAATTGGGGAAATTCAATGTGAGACTTCCCTATTTTTAACTGTGGAGCAGGCTGTTTTCCTTTGACTCCTTTGTAAACCCATATCTATTTGACCACTCCTGGAAGAAACAGAAATAAAAACATCCAGTCCTGGAGCATCTCAGTACTTTAAGTTCGGAGTGCTTTTAGGGTCCAGCTGAGGCAACAGGGCACACATAGCCAAATGACTGCTTGCTAAGGGAGGACTGAAAGGACATGATGGACACAGAAGCAGTGTGGACAAGTGTCTTTGTGAGGAAATCTGCCAACTTGACAATGTCTTGTCCTGGAAATAAGGATGCATTTAGAACCACCTTATTTTTAAATGACCACCATGAAAATAGCTGTTAAGTATTAAACAGGTGTGTGCTATCCGTGATTGTATTTGGATCTCCCAGCTTAGTGGTGTCATAGAACTTATGAATGAGACAGATAAAGTGGCATACTTCCTGCATGGATTAAAATTCTGTATGAAAGTCAAAATAAAGTGCTGCACACCTGCCACATTTGAGGAAACATAGTCATGATTCCTAAGATGCTTATCTAAACTTTTCTGGACTTAAACTCTCAAATGGATCAGCTGAAAAAAATTCAGATATTTGTAAGTTACAGAAAATCACAAAAGCTTCTGGGGAGCATATATCAGTTCCAAATCTCTTACTCAGGCTAGCTTCAAAATTACATTTACTCTGACTCCTGAATGTGCGATCTAAGATCACTGATATTTGTTAATTACTGCAAAATTTAAAACAGTGACTTAGAACAAATAAAAGCATAGTTTAAAAAATCTCCAGTTTCAATGTTCTACACTTGAATTAGTTAAATTTTAAAATAGATACATAAACTTTATTTGGCAGGTGAAATAAAAACTTGCAAAATATTTTGAAATTTTCCCTCAGAATTTTGCTATTTTATAAATATTATTTTTTCTTCCTTTTTTCTTCGGTATAAGTTAAGACTAATTGAGCTTTTTCTGAAAATATCTCAGCTCAGTAATTCAGAAAATTCTTCTCTATTCTCAATGTTTTGCTATGCATTATACAATGTAAAATAACTAAGACATTAGTCTATATCATCAAAAAATGTATTCTATGAGTGGAAATTACATGTTAAAAAAACACAAATATAATATATGATGAATTAATTGCCTTAAGTGAGATACAAAATAATTGACAGAATAAAAAATTTTAATTAAAACTTATGTTTTCAAAATTAAAGACAATATTAAGACACATCTCAGACAAATGGAAGAATTTCAACAGAGGTAAAAGATTAGGCCTTCTTGGAAAAAGAGAATATTTTAATCAATATTAAAATAGGTATAATAAAATTATCTTTGTAGATCAGTTAGGGTCTCAGAGAGCCTGGAACAATGCGTACATAAAGAGAATGTAGTTCATTAAAATGCAAAGGACAAGACAACAAAGGAGGTAAGCTCCATGACATCACTCTTGGACATATTTTTTTGGATCTGACTCCAAAGACAATGTAACAACAAAAGCAAAACTAAACATGGAACTACATCAAACTAAAAAGCTTCTGCACAGGAAAGGAAACCATCAACAAAATAAAAAGGCAACCTATTGAATGGGAGAAGATACTTGCAAATCATGTCTGTTAAGGGGCTAATATACCAAATATGTAAAGAATTCATACAATTCATTATCAAAAAAAAAAAAAACAACTATATTAAAATATGGGTAGAGAGTTGGAATAGACATTTTCCAAAGAAGGCATACAGATGGCCAACAGGCACATGAAAAGATGCCCAACATCACTCATCATCAGGGAAATGCAAATCAAAACCACAATGAGATATTACCTCATACCTGTCAGAATGCTATTATCAAAAGGACAGGAAACAATACATGTTGGCAAGGTTGTGGAGAAGGGCAATCTTCATGCGCTGTTGGTAGTAACGTAAAATGGCACAGCCACTATGAAAAATAGTACAGAGGTTCCTCAAAAATTTAAAAATAACTACCATATGATCCAAGAATTCCTCTCCTGGGTATTTATTGGAAGAAGATGTAAACACTTATTTGAAAAGATATAGGCATCCTTATATTTATTGCAGCATTATTCACAATAGCCAAGATATGGAAGCAACCTAAGTGTCCTTCAACAGATAGATAAATGAATAAATATGATGTAATATTTATATATATCATACTATTGTGGAACATTATTGGAATATTATGGTCATAAAAAGAATGAAATCATGCCACTTACAGTAACATGGATGGACCTAGAAGGTATTATGCTAAGTGAAATAAGTCAGATATAGAAAAATACTGTATGATTTCACTTTGATTTGGAATCTTAAAAAAAGAGAACAGAAGAACAAACATAGCAAACAGAAATAGATTCCTAGACACAGAGAACAAACAGGTGGTTACCAGAGGGCAGGGGTGGAGGAGGCAGTGAAATAGATGAAGGAAATTAAGTGATACAAAATTCCAGTAACAAAATAAGTGAGTCACAGGGATAAAATATACATTCATGGTGAACATTTTGTAATATATAGAAATATCAAATCATTATGTTGTACATCTAGAGCTTAACATGATGTTGTAGATCAATTATAATTCAATTAAAAATATATGGGGGCACCTGCACACAGGCGGCTTCGCGGAATTGCTGCTCAGAGGGCCAGCACCTGGGGTGGGGGAGGGGGCCATGGGGCAGGGGGCGGCCGCAGCGCCGGGAGCTGGCTAGAGACGGCGAGTGGCAGTGGGAGGGGGGGCAACCATGGGCTTGGCCCAGCATGGGGATGGTCCCACAGGTGCCTGCGGCAGCTAACAGCATCCAGACTTTTCCGGAGGAAGTCCTCCTTCATCAGCCACAGAAATGAAACTAGAAAAAATCAATGAGAGTAAGGAGCTGAATGCAGACACGGCCTCCTACTGCTGCTCCGCGTGCCACAGGGACGAGGACTTGGGGCTTGGCCAGCCCGTCCGGAGGCGGGCCAAATCCTGCAGCCTGTCGGCCTTGCCTGCCCTGGCGAGCACCAGGGAGTTCAGGAGGACCTGCTCTCTGCATGAGCCCTGCCCGGTGACCACTTTTGGACCAAAGGCCTGCGTGCTGCAGAACCCCCAGACCATCATGCATATCCAGGACCCTGCCAGCCAGTGGTTGAACAAGCCCCCAAAGTGCGTCCTGGTCATCAAGAAGATCCGGAACACCAGCCTGCTCCAGCCCTTGAAGGAGCTCTGCGTGCACCTGATGGAGGAGAACAACATGGTCGTGTATGGGGAGAAGGGCCTGGAGGCCATAGTGAGCGATGGCCGCTTCGGGCCAGTGAAGAGGAGGTTCTGCACCTTCAGGGAAGATTATGATGACATTTCTAATCGTATCGACTTCATCATCTGCCTGGGAGGAGATGGGACCCTGCTTTACACCTCCTCACTCTTCCAGGGCAGCGTGCCTCGGGTCATGGTGTTCTACCTGGGCTCCCTGGGCTTCCTGACCCCCTTCAGCTTTAAGAACTTTCAGTCCCAAGTTCCTCAGGTGATACAGGGGAACACAGCTGTCCTTCTTTGGAGCTGGCTGAAGGTCAGGGTCGTGAAGGAGCTGAGGGGGAAGAAGGTGGCTGTCCCGAACAGGATGAGCAAGAACAGGGTGCTGGCCGCTGCCCTGGACACAGAGGTCAGGAAGCAGTTCATGCAGGACCAGATCCTGAGCAAGGTCGTGATTGACAGTGGCCCCTCTTCCCAGCTGTCCAACGTGGACATCTGTCTGGATGGGCACCTAATCACCACAGTGCACAGTGACGCCTGTCCTTCAGGTGTGATCATCTCCACCCTGATGGGCAGCACGGCATGCATGGCCATGGCTGGCGCATCCATGATCCACCCCAACGTGCCAGCCATCATGATCACCCCCATCTGCCCTCACTCACTGTCCTTCCAGCCCATTGTGGTCCCCATGGGTGTCGAGCTCAAGATCATGCTGTCACCAGAAGCAAGGAACACCGCGTGGGTGTCCTTTGATGGATGCAAGAGATGAGATCCACCATGGAGACAGCATCAGCATCAGCACCTCTTGCTACCCGCTCCCCTCCATCTGTGTCTGGGACCCCATGAGCAACTGGTTTGAGAGGCTGGTGCAGTGTCTGCACTAGAATGTGCAGAAGAAACAGGCCCACTTTACAGAGGATGAGGATGGGGAGGAGATTGGGGAGAAGGGGACAGGAAGCTAGGACTGTGCTCTGTGTCCCGCTCTGGTTGGGCCAGCCTGAATGTGCACACTGTGAGCAGGCACCTGCCCAGTGCCGGAGCAGGCGTCGCATCACCTCTGCCTGTGGCCAGAGGAAGGGCCTAGAATCTACCTTCTGTCGACCAGATCAGCTGTTTTTCACGTTTTAAATCTGACTTCTTTTCTTCATTTCTAAGCAAGCAAGTGAGCAGCGGCTGGGGCTCTGAGGTCAACCTGTGCTCACCCACCATGCATTCTATCAGAGCCCGGACCTAGGCAGGGATGGCTGAGCCAGGTGGGCTCTTTGTAATTCCTTGTCAGGAAACTTCCATAAATCAGTCTATTGAAACTCAGAGGGGATCAGAATGGATGGTCTGTCCTTTGCTACTGAAAATAAATGTCTCTTAGCCACCCCCCCAAAAAAAAATGAAAAAGAAAAAATAGATACTGGAAGAAAATGTATCAAAATGCTAATGCTGTTCATCTCTGCAGGGTGGGGATTATGGATGATTATTAATTTTTACCTTAAGATTTTATGTATTTCTACTTGACTACAACGAACAAGTGTCATTTGTAAAATTAGAAAACAATAAATCTCATTACAAATGAAAAGAATAAGAGAAATGAATAATTGTTTATAATGAGATCTGAAATCACATCCTTGTATGTTCAATAAAATCAAGTATTTATTTTTTAAGTTTAGTCTCCCCATTTCTGTTATATGTACTTGGGGGGGAATATAATAACATCAGGCATCTAAATAGTACAATTTAATCATTCCACAATGTATAGGTATATCAATCATGTTGTAAACCTTAAATATATACAATTTTATTTGTCTATTATAACTGAATAAAGGTTGAAAAATAAATACTGCAAAAATTGAAAAGATAAGATATAGTCACTTCTTCTGTTTATTACAGTGTTATTTACAATAGCCAAGATATGGAAACAACCTAAGTGTCAATCCATGGATCACTGTGTATAAAGAAGATGATCCACACACACACACACACACACACACACACACAAACACACATAGTAGAATATTACTTAGCCATAAAAAGAATGAAATCTTGCCATATGTGACAATATGGATGGACCTTGTGGGTATTATGCTAATATGTCAGACAGAGAAAAACAAATACCATATGATTTCACTTATATGTGGCATGCAAGAAAAACAGAACAAATGAAAAACAAAACACACAAATACAAAGAACAGAGTGGTGGTTGCCAGAGAGGAGAGGGGCTGAGGAGTGGATGAAATGGGTGAAAGGGATCAAGAGGTATAACTTCTAGTTATAAAATAAATAAGTCATGAGGATGCAATGCAGAACATGTGATTATAGTCAATAATAACGTATTGCAAATTTGAAAGTTGCTGAGAAAGTAAATCTTAAAAGTCCTCTTCATAAAAAGAAATGTGTAACTTTGTATTGTGACAGACAGTAATCAGGCTTTTTGCGGTGATAATTTCACAACATATGCAAATGTCATGTCAAATAATTATGTTGTATACATGATACTAATGTATATTAATTATACTTCAATTTAAAAAATGCAGATGACAATGGGAATAGGAGCATAGAGCCTTTAGCCTTTAGCCATGAGGATGAGTATAAAATACGTTCTGTAAGCTGTGTAAAATTATTAACATTAATGTTTTTACTAATTCACTTTATCATTTGACAAGTAATACACTATAATACATTAGAAAATATAATAAATATTACATGATATATCACCATGGTTAACAATTTAGTGCATGTCATTTAAAAAGAAATATTTACAAAATGAGAGCATACTAAGCATCATGTTACCTGCATTTAAATTATATATGTATATCTGTTTAAAATATAATGAAAGTCCTTACATAATACACTTCATACCTTTAAATAACTGCATAAAACATTATGAAATGTACTCTAATTTATCTGTGACAATTTCTATGTTGTTACCTACTTATATTGCTTTTTATTATTATTATAAAGAGATAGAAAAAACAAATATTTATTAAGTACCTACCAGGATAAATAAGAAGTGATATATTTATACAATGGAATACTATTCAGCCATAAAAATCAACAATATAATGCCATCTGCAGCAACATGGATGTTCCTGGAGAATGTCATTCTAAGTGAAATAAGCCAGAAACAGAAAGAAAAATACCACATGAGATCACTCATGTGTGGAATCTAACAACAACAACAACAGAAAACATAAATATGAAACAGAAACAGACTCATAGACATAGAATATAATCTTGTGGTTGCCAAGGGGGTGGAGGGGTGGGAAGGGACAGATTGGGATTTCAAAATGTAGAATAGATAAACAAGATTGTACTGCATAGCACAGAGAAATATATACAAGATCTTATGGTAGCTCACAGAGAAAAAAATGTGACAATGAATATACGTATGTTCATGTATAACTGAAAATTTGTGCTCTACACTGGAAATTGACACAACATTGTAAACTGGCTATAACTCAATAAAAAAAAAGAAAAAAATTGAAAATTTTTCCATTTTTATTTTTTAAAGCCTTTATTTATTTTCAGCCACACAAGTGATACATTTCTTCATTCAAAATGTAATGTTCCTTGGTTCCTCAAAAAGTTATGCATGAAATCACCACGAGCTGCACAATTCCACCCCTAGACATATACCCCAAAGAGCTGAGCACAGGTGTGCAAACGGAAAGCCTGGACACCACATTCACAGAAGCACTAATGACAACAGCCAGAAGGCCAAAGCGACCCTGAAAATGACATTTTAAATATAGGTCAAAGATAGAAACAGAATTCACAGAAAAGGAAATGCAAAGGTAACCTAAACATCTGAAAAGATGTGCTCAACCTTACTAATAAAAAGAAAGAGGTAAAGGAAGACTCCAAACTGAGATACTGCTTTATACCTTTCAGATCAGCAAAAATCAAGCGTTTTGGCGAGGCTGTGGGGAAACCAGGAGGCTCCACACATCCTCTCTGAGTGTGTAGAATAGTACAACCCCTGGTGAGAATGATAGTGCATTTCTGAAACCACACTTCTTTGTATCTCTCCTGCAGATTCACAGTGGTCCCCCTCACCCACACGGGGATACATCCCAGGACCCCCAGGGGGTCCCTGAAACACTGACAGCACTGAACTATGTTTTCTGTTTCTGACTTTCACCCACAGATGTAATGCCTTTTCCCCACACTATAGGCATAACTTTTATAATCTGAGGTTCCACAGCAAAGTGAGCACAGACTTTTCCTTCCTCACTTTTTCATGGATAGAAGTTTCATTCTCACTGCAGACCTTAGCAGCTGCAGCATACAGTTTTCTTCTTTCCTTATTAAGTCGAGAACTTACACCTTTCACTTAAAGGAAGCACTTGACGGCTTCTCTTTGGCACACTGGAATTGCCAGCATCACAACTTTGTACTCTGGGGCCAAGATGAAGGGTCAGTTGAACACGAGCACTGGGATACTCGTGCCAGTGGCTCTGATAGCCCTGACGACTACTGAGTGAGTAACGTGCAGGTGGCACACCCAGCATGGACACGCTGGGTAAAGGAATGTTCACGTCCTGGGTGGGGCAGAGGGGGATGGCATGAGACTCCATCACACTACTCAGAACGGTGCATGAATTAAAACTTAGGAATCATTTATTTCTGGAATTTTCCACTGAATATTTTTGGATGGTGTTTGATGGCAGGTAACTAAAATTGTGAAGAGTGAAACCTCGAGTAAGGTAATACACACATGCAAAGTAACCTTGTTAAAAGCTTACTCACTGTAGCATCATTTGTGATGGCAATTATTGTAGCAGACTCATCAGAGTCACAGTATATCCATATAATGGAATACAAGGCAGTCATTAAGTACAAAACAGAGGAAGCCCTCCATATAGTAATAAGAAAAAATTCCCAAATTACAGACTGAAAATAAAACAGGTGGGAGAAACTCTGCACCTTACACTAACAACTGTACTTAAAAGTGAGGGAGCCTATATATTGGTTTTTGCTTATGTATATATTAAACTCATCTGGATAGAGGAGAGTGAGAGTTTGCTGGAGGGGGAGAGAAGTGGGGAAGAGAGTTACTTTATATACTTGTTGATTTCTGAACCACTTGAATGTAGCAACTATTCCAAAATTAAATTATTATTATAAGATCTTGTAACAGGATTTAATGTTACATTGGGTTATTTGGGTATTTCTTTAAAATAAGGAAAGGGGCCCAGGTTTTGAAGTGCAAGGAAGAGGTGCATACTCAGCTGCATGTGTCCCCTCCACCTCGCTAACCCACACGTCCACCACCACGCGTGGTGAGCTGCCCCCTACATTTGCTGCCCTCGGCTCCTGCAGGACTTCTGTTTCCAAGTCATCGGGCTCTGCAGAACAAAACCAAAACAGAAAGCTTGTCTCAGAGCAAAACCCATGCAGAGAAAACTGAAGAAATCTTCTATAAATCATCATACACAGTTTTAGGCTGATACAGCCATTTAACAAAAAACATAGTATTTTATCCAGAGATCTTTAATCTTACTGTCCTGAAATGTTTCTGAAATGATCCTTTTCCTTCTGCATTTTCACTGCCCTAAAAATACTCAAAAGAAATATAGTTCATTCTATGCTTTTCATTATTACAAAAAAAATCTTCATTCAATTTTTAGTAACATGTAAATTGCTTTCTGGAAGGTATGAAAACTAGTTTAAAGAGTAATGATATCTGTGGTTAGAAATATGGGAGGAAAACAGACTGTAAGGTCACTGATTAGTAACTGATGGGAGAGTTCAGTCATCAAAATCTTTCAACAACCAAAAAGTGTGAACAGCCAACAGTGAGTCCTGCTACCTGGACCTTGACAGTGACACTGAGAACACAGCTGCAGTGCCCTAAATCTGTTTTCCTAGACCCTCTGATGACTACAAGCAGGGAACCACCTCTGCTTGCTGGCAGTGGCTAACTTTTCACCTGGGTGGTGTTTCCTGCAAGTAAGCAGCAGTAAGAAGAGTTTCCTTCCTGTTTTGGTAACTTCTCCCTGTCTGTTCAGATCAACACTATCTTGTTTCAGCTGCCATGACTCCTGCCTTTTCTCTGGAAATCCAGATACTCTTTCCTTCTCTATTTTAAAAGTTTCCAATTAGCTGTCCCATTTAGAAAGATGATTGATACTGCACCAATCCTTCAAGTGTTTACTTTTTATTCAAATGATTTTTTGGTCACACATAAAAGGTATGCACTTGGGGCTGGGGGAATCTGCAAAAATTTTTTTAATGAGTAATTGTTTTCTGGCATCTTAAACACATCAGTATGACTCATTCTACAAACTAGATTTGTGACTGTGCTGCCCACAAAGTCAAAAATATTTTACTAAGTGGCTCTTTGTAGAAGGAGCCTACCCCTCCTGCACCTGCTGTACAGCCTCCAGGATATGCCCAACAGGATTCTGTTTTTTCAAAGAAGAGGTGTCAGACAGCTCCTGGCAGTGATTCTGATGAGGAAGACTGTTTCAATTACAGGTGGATTAAAGACAGTCGCACACAGTGAATTCTCTGGTGTGCCTCTCACCCAGACGGGCTCCATGTCCCTTCCCCATGCACCTGGGGGCAGTGTGAGGCCTGGACCATCAGGGCACAGCTGCAGTGCTGGCCGCCACTCCAGCCCAGCCTTTACAGGAAGTGGCAGCTCCACCTGGGCATCTGGAAGCCTAAGTCATCACGGAAGAACTCACCTGTCCTGGAAAGATGGTGTGGCAAGGCCGGGGGCCAAAATGAAGGAGAGAGGCCCAGCTGAGACCTGCAAGGGCACTATGCATAGGGGTGATGCCATCTGACCCCCCAAGTAAGAGCAGCTGACAGCTGAAAACCACTGAGGGCCACCTGCAATGCCACATGGAGGAGGGCACCTTCCCAAGTCCTAATCCACGAAAGTGTGGGGTAAGATAAAACAGTTATTTTAAGCTACTGTGTCTGGGGAGCAGTTTGTTTTATAGCAACAGATAATTGAGACAGAGTTTCATATCTGAAAATGAGGCTCTGAGCAGTAAGTGTACTGTGCATGTGAGGAGGACAGGGGTAATTCTGGTCAGATGGCAGACTGGCATTCAAGATGGCTACAACCTTCAACTCCTTTAACTTTGAGAGCTGGGGCCTGTTTCCCTCCCTCTAGTCCAGGCTGGCCATCAGAGTTGGGGCTTGGCCAGGTCTGGGACCAGCCTTTATGAGCACAAGAGGCCTTCCCCAGGGGCCTGGGAGCCAGGTGGGATGTCCCTGCTGGGGACAGTGCAGGGACAGGCCTGCAAGCAGCAGCAGGAGGCGGGCCCAGCCTCGCCCAGCCTCTGAGCTGGACCCGGCAAGACACCAGTCAGGCCGTCTTGGCCCATGAGGCCGGCCCAATGGATCGCTGAGCCCCACCATGCCCTCCCCCAGACAAGGGCACATGGGTCAGAAGGGCACATGGTGAGCCCTGCCTTGACTCCATTCCTGACACAAAAAGTAGGAGACAGATAAGTTGGCTATTGTTTTAACACTACATTTTGGGGTGATTTGCTATGTGGCAATAATTTTTGAAAAGACCAATTACTAGAAAAATAGCAAACCTAATTTGAGATGACTCACACAAAACAATATACACGTATTCTGATGATTTCTTTATAAAGAAGATATTAAGTATTATTAAATCAAATAAAGCTCACTTTGACCATCAAAACCTATCATTCCCATTTCCTTCTGGTTTCAATGACATCTGTGGAGACGCCTCACTAAAGTTTGGACTGTTAGTCTCAGCAGATCAATCAACAGTAGCTGAGGGATCCGTTTAAGGTGAAATACATTTTATTTCTTCCTTTCCTGTAATTAAGAGTTTGCACTTCTCCCTTTCAGGAGAAATCCCTGAAACAACAAAAAAATGAAAAATCATTCAATGTTCTCCAAGTGACTTGAATTTTATCTGTAACAGCATTTAGAATAAAGTTGAATCTTACAACAGGTAATTACTGGGTAAGTTCTGTTGTGTATTAGAAATTAATAAACAGCTAAGGCGTGTGATAGCCAAACTTTAATTAGATTTCTCAGGTGGCTAAACCTTTTCCTTTAGGTGAAATTTGTGTGTATGTGTATGTATATATATATATATGAATGGTATTTTTAAGATCAGGAATGGACTGTTTTTGGTGTTTCTGATAAATCACTTAGAAACTTCCACCAGGAGAGGACACATCCACCTCAGAACTCCAGGCAGTCATTGGGAAGATGCCTCAGGCACCCTGTCCCTTCCTGCGAGCCCTCAGGACCCTGGCTCTAGTCCACATGCACAGCCCTCCCTGCTCCCTTCCCAACCTCACACTCAGCCCACCCAGTCACTCCAAGGCCCGCCCGCCAGGGACCTGTCATTAGGCACAGCTCCTCACAATGCTCAGTGTTACGTTTTCCACCTTCTCATTTCTAACACCCAATTTTCGCCCTTGTCCCCTCTACACCCCAACTCTAAAGAGAACTTCCTGCCATGCACTGACCCTCCCAGATTTTCTCTCCCCACCACCCCCATTAAAGTCGATCTAAAGCTCATCATCAGAAACATTCTCTTGCATGTCCTCAACTCACTGTACTCATGGCACAATCCCAGACAGCATCACTTTGATTTTTCTCCCTATGATGCATGCACTGGCAAAGAGCCCTGCCTGCTGGTCTCAGCTTCAGTTCACCACCACTGAAGTCAGGGGGGCCCTGTGTGGCCACAGCCCCACTGTGACACTGGGGCAGCAGGAACTGCTGACCCGGTGCAGCTGGCACCCTCAGGGGAAGCTGTGTGCGGGCACCTGTGGGCTGTTCTAGCCACTCCTTCTTCCCAGTGTGCCCCGCACCCTACAGCATCTCTGCTTCACCACCCCCTCAACAGGCTGATGGGGGCAAAGGTCACAGCCATGTCTCTGTTAGCCTCCCTGTCCTGCTCTAAACCTACATCTGTTAAAACCAGGAGCAAGCAGGCCAGACAGCACTGAGATTATTGAAGATTGCTCGGGAGGGCCTGACAAATGCAGCGAGAAGAGAAATAATCAGAAGCCCAACAAAAACTTTCTTATTAGTGATAAAGGCTGAACATTAAGAACATTTAAGGTTCATAGCAATACAGAGGAAAGGGAGCCCTTATACACTGATGGTGGGAATGTAAACTGGTGCAGCCACACAAAAGGGTAACTGTGTGTGGTGATGAGCATGTTAATTGGCTTGTTTGTGGTGATCATTACAAAACACTATGTTGTTTGTAGTAACTTATGGTGAAAAAGAATATGAAAATGAGTATATGTATGTTCCTGTATGACTGAAGTATTGTGCTGTACACCAGAAATTGGCACATATGTCAATAAAATATATACATAAAATTAAAAAAAATAACAAACCCAAAACTCCATGTTATACACCTTAAATATATACAACTTTTTATTTGCCAATCACAACTTAATAAAGCTGGGAAAAGAATTAAAAGCCACATGAATGGCTATTATACTCTGGATACAACCTACTCCCATGGCCACATCCAGCTGCAAAAGGAAGCTGGGAAATGTGGTCTCTGCCCAAGTGGCCACGTGACAACCCAGACCCAGGGCAGGCATGGGGAGCCCAGCACTAAGAAGGAGGGAGGAAGAACTAGACACCATGGGACAGCAGTGATTTCTACCCAACATGCACAGACACACACACACACACACCATGTCCCAGAGACGCGAGTAAAATGGGGGAATACATCAAGAAAAAGAAGGCCACGGACTCCAGGCAGTAAGAGATCTAACTGACATGAGAACAGGTAAAGACAGAGGCCAGGATGACAGCTTTCCAGCAGGTCAAAGGAAAACCTCGTCTAGTTTGGAGCAGGTCAGAGGGGAGGCCAAAGAAATGGTTCCAAGAAGACCAAACCCACATAATATCTAGTGTATCTGGATGATCTGAGAAGAGATAAACATACCTAGGGGAAAGTTTGGCAAGAAACTAGAAATAAGCATGTGGAAAACAAAGCAAAAATAAAAATTATTCACAAAGGGAAAACAAAATATTGTGCCAGAAAGAAAAGTAGTCATGGTACAATTAGCTTTGACTAGAATATACATGGTCAAAATAATTCCAGCACTGCATCCTGGTTTCACCATGATCGTAAGTATGCGTGGAGGAGGTGGGGGCGGGACGTACAGTCATATCTGGAGAGGCCAGGGGAGGAGAACTGATGGGGAAAGGCAGCTACTACACCTTATCCTCCAAAGTATGAAGTCCACAGACAAGGCCTTAGACTAAAAACCTAAAAATAATAAAAGTTTGTGATTTATAATTGCTGATATAAGAAAACAGTAAAGGAGTTGAAAGTGGTTGACCCTGGGAAGCAGAAAATAAGGTGATGAGTGAGGTCTAGGAAATGTTGTTTTTGGTAACAGACTTCCAGAGTGACTTGGCCTTTTTATAATAATAGAACTAGACTTTATAACTTTCATAACAATAGAACTAGATTTTAAAATAAAAACAAAATTTATGTGATTAATAAGAACATAATCTCTTGGTAGCAAAGTTATAGGTAATTTCAATTTTCTACAGCATAGTTTTTCATATTTTCTAAATGTTTTACAGTGAAAATATACTATTATAGTCAAGGGGAAGAAAATTAGTTTAAAAAAATGTGGGTGCTTTGTTACTGGCCATGAAAATGTAATTCATATTGGATTAACCACCTACTGAAAGTAAGAATAAATGATGGGCAAAAAATACATTTAAAAGCTATTGGGAAGCCCTGGGGTAGGTGACGCAGTGAGGCCAAAGGGGAGAAGGCAGATACTGAGATAAATTCCACCTCCCCTCACCCCGCATCCTGAAGGCATTTCCTAAACACCAGCACAGGGGGACAGAATGCAAGCAGGGGCAAGTCTTACTGGGTTGAAAGCCTGAGTCCACCAAAGTGACCCAGACTCCAAGGAAGGAATCACCAAAAAGAAACCCAAATCTATGTAAAAGTTCCACTAAGGACAACAAAAAAATCCCCTCAATTTTCATCTAGCTCCTAAATCACACAAGCAACAGGCCAAGAAAACCAGCATAAATGGCAGCCAGGAAGATGAGCAGCCGGGCAAAGAGCTGAGCAGCTGGTGGTGTCTGGGAGAGACCCAGGAGAGCAGTAAATAAACATCAACAACTCTGAGCTGAAAGATCAAGGCACAGGAATGAGGGCTACAGCCCGGAGTCAAGCTGGCAATCCAGACCACAAACAGGCCATGACTAACTTCAACGGTATCAAGGTAATCTGCTGGTATTATTTAGTTTTAAGAAGAAAACTTAATCTTCTTTGAAGAGAGATAACATTATCCAGAGGCTATTAAATTTTTCAACCACAATATCTGGCATCCATACAAAAATTCTAATGTATGCCCTGGTTTTGTACAGCCTGCAAGTTATGAAAAGCATTTACATTTTTAAAGGGCTGTAGAAAAATTTTAAAGGAATAATATGCTCACAAAGGCTAGAATATTTACAATCTTACAATTATACACAAAAAATCATTAATCTGCTATAAAGCATGGTCTATAAAAAACAAACAGGAAAAAAATGACTGAAAACCAAGAAAAGAGACAACAGAAACAGAACAGACCTAGATAACCCAGAAACAGATCTAAATAATCCAGCTCTGAGATTTATCAAGGAGAAACTTTAAAATAACTTTGATTAACATGTTCAAGGAAACAAAGCAAGATGGGTGGCAAATGGACAAATCCATATTCTTTATAAAAGAACATGAAATGGATATTCTAGAATTGAAAACCAGTATCTGATATTAAGAACCCATTGGATTCATGTAACACATGTAAGAGAAAGCAGGAGAGGACTAGGGAAATGCTAGAGGGTCAACAAAAGTAAAATGGAAAAAGGTAAAAAAGTAGAATAGAGCACAAAAGATACATGTGACAAATTCGAAGGGTCTAATGTATGTGTCACTAGAGCCCAAAAAGAGAGAACAGGCAGATGCAATACAAGAGGACCTAAATGACACAATTTCCCCCAAACTGATAAAAGATATCAACCTCCAGGTTTAAGAAGCTGAAAAAACCCAAAGCAGATTAAAAACAAACGAAACTCTCTAGGCATATCCTGGTAAAATTGCTGAAAAACCGAGAGAAACTATTAGATGAGTTTAAAGAGAAACACCTATCCCTATCATTTTCAAACAAACAAAAATAAGACATAAAACTGACATAATTTGGATACCAGAAGAAAATGTAGAGATACCTTTAAAGTAAAAAAAGAAAACAAAGAAATAAAGCAAAAACAAACCAACTAACCCCTCCCACATCTACCTAGAATTTAATACATAGTGAAAATCCCTTACCAATTAAAAAATGGGCAGAAGATCTGAACAGACACCTCACCAAAGAAGACACAGAAGGCAGTTAAGCATATGTAAAGATGCTCCATGTCACATACTATTAGGAAATTGCAAATTAGAAAAATGTATCATCACTACACACAAAATATGATGGCTAAAACCCCGACAATGACAACACCAAATGCTGCTGAGGACGTGGAGCAACAGGAACTCCCATTGCTGCTGACGGGAACGCAGAATGGCACAGTCACTTTCAGAGACAGTTTGCTAGTTTCTTACAAAACTAAACATATTCTTGCCATGTGATCAGCAATCATGCTCCTTGACATATACTTTGGTAAGTTGAAATCTTATGCCCACACAAACACCTGCAAATAGATGTTACAACAGTTTTATTCATAATCACCAAAAGTTGGAAGCAACTAAGCTGCCCTTCAGTTAAGTGAATAAACTATTAAATAATCTATATTGACAAACTGGGGTGCCCACACAGTGGAATATTATTCAGTGATAAAAAGAAGTGAGCTGTCAAGCCATGAAGAGACACGGAGGAACCTTAAATGCATGTTACTAAGTGAAAGAAGTCAGTGTGATAAGGCTACACACTGTGTGATTCCAACCACATGACTTTCTGGAAAAGGCAGAACCACGGAGACAGCACAGCAATCAATGGCTGTTAGGAGTTTGGGGAGCAGGAGGGATGATATGTAGAGCACATGGGTTTTTCAGGGCAGGAAACTCCTGTGGATGTTACTGTCATGGTGGATACAGGCCAATATACATTTGTCAAAATCCACAGAAAATACAACAGCAAGAGTGAAGCCCTGAGGTAAACTACAGATTTGGGGTAATAATAATGTGTCAGTGTTGATTTGTTGACTGTAACACATGCATCACTCTTGGGGGAATTGTTGGTTAGGGAGAAGGTTGTATATGGGAACTCTCTGTACTTTCTGCTCAATTTTTCTGTGAACCCAAAACTACTTTAAAACAGAAGTCTATGAAAACAAACAAACAAATCATGTACTAGAAAAATAAACCCCATAACAAAACATATTCTAAGAAAATTAGATTTTAAGGAGAAAAGTACCCTCTGAATATCTAAGCAAAAGGACCAAGTCACTTATAGGAAAAGAAAAGACTGTCACCAGACTTTCTGACTGCTATGCTTTATGCTACAATAAAACAGAGTTATACATTAAAGACATTCAAGGAGAGGAAATGTAAGTCAAGGATTTAATTTAGCCCAGCCTACTCCAAGAATAAAGTCTTCAGACAAAGTGCTAGGAACATGCAAAATCTCTGGTGGACCTGTTCAGATGAGCTCTTCCTAAGGAATTATTACAAAAGAGCTTCCACAATCAAAAAGATGAAAGAGACACTGACTAAGGACTGGAAGACTAAAGACACAGCAAGTCCATTGCGTCTGTCATTTAATCCACAAAACTATTCTTGATGCCAGTGTTTCCATTCTACACACAGAGAAATGGGATGTCAAAGGCAGAGGAATCCGTCCATGGTTGCTGGAAAGTGATGGAACCAGAACTTTCTTTCTATGAGATGCAGATACATATTAACTAAACCTCTGCATCCTTACAAACTGCCTAGAGATTCATTCTCTCCCTTATCTACCCAACTAGCTCTTTTCCCCTTTGGCCCAGCTCAAAATCCCCCTCTCTCTCTGTGACTTTCCCTGATCCCGAAAGGTCTCTCATCACAATAGCACTGTACAGCACTGACAACACAAAGCCTCCTCAGCTGTGGTCCCACAGCACAGGTGACACCACCAACACAGACCACAGACCACATGCAATTTCTGTGCTGGTAACAACCATGACCTCTTTGTCTTAAAATCCCAGCACAGAGCATATTCTAAGTACATGCAGTTAGAAGAAAAATTTTAAGGGGGGCAGATGACAACTCTGGGAAGCCTTCAACTATCAAAGATAAGGTCAATTACTTACACATCTCTGCACTACCTCTTAACTTTGTGCATACTTTGATTCTTGACCTTTTCACGCAAAATTATGCTTCACTGGTTTTCACTTGTGTCCATCCTTCGAGAGCAAGAATGATCTTTTACTTTGTAGCTTTACCACCTCACACATAATAGTACGCACAGCCAGTAAGTGTTCACTAAATAGCTGGTAAACTGGATTTTTAAAAAGTGAGACAAACCATAAAAAAGACTTTCCAGTCCCAATTCTACACAGATGGACTACTTGTATGGAGAAGGAGAGCCCTGCTCTCACACTGCCTGAGTCTCATCACAGATCAAATTACATATGTTTGAGCAATAAAAATTTTAAATAAGTGGAATCAGAATCTGATGTTTTAAAAGTAATGGTTCTAATGAATGTATTTAGGACTTCTGATCACAAAATAATCTGAAATTTTTATCATCATTTTTGAAAATGTTTCAGCCTGGAGGCTTTTTTTCTTTCTGAATGAAGCCTGGGGCATTTTGAGAACAGGCTCAGACTGAGACGGAAAAATGCTGTTCCCAGTATTTTTGATTTAGATTAGTATTTGGCATAAACTGCACAACTTTCAGACTCAAGAGTGTGAACAAATTCATTACAAATACACACATTTTGTGTATCTGCCCTTTTATCAAACAAATATATATACTTTATTCAAAGCATCTTTCCCTTTAATATTAAAGAAAATGCTATAATGGTTACAGGCTGGGAGGTCCACTCTTAATAAATAATGAACAACCTACTTCTGCTACTTTAGTAACAAGCGTGTAGGTTCATTTCAGTAGCTAACTCTCAGCATCTGGTTAATCCCTTTTTACACAACGTGAACAGCTACACCTCCCGGGTTATTTCTCTGTCAGTTTTGGGTGAGTTTTACTCTAAGCATTAAGGAGAGGCAAGTAAAAAGGAAGAGAGGGCAGGAGCAAGCGTGAACACACAGAAACGTGAAGTACACACATTCAAGCCTTCAAACAACTTCCAAGAAATAAAAACTTCCTCTTTGGAAAAGCTGTTAAACCTTAAAACACCCATCTTATAACAAAAACATTCTGTGTTTCTGCAGGTGTGACACTGACACCCACCATGCACATGGACCGTTCGGTGTTTTCCTCTTGCCTCGCAGGAGCTCATCCTCCCCAGTCTTGGGGTAATGCCTGCTGTCCTCACTTCAGAAACCTGTCGTCTTCTAGTAAACATGATTGCTGAGTCCACAGGGAACACACCACTCATCTCAGCGCACTGCTCCCCCACCTTTCTCCACCGGAAACATCATTCAGACTGCCCTGTATTTCTGGCGCCCCCTCCACCATAGACATTTCCTTCTCCTTTATTTTTAGAGCCCATTTAGCTTAAATCAGATCAAAACTCCAAACAACCATTCAAGACAACTCCCCAGAAAATGCAATCATTCTCCATCTAACTAGAAAATCATCATAATAAAAAGATAATCTATTGCAAATAATTCATTTAAAATAGACACATCTTTGATTTTTAGTATTACTTCTAGTCTCTGCACACCAATCCTAAGCGTTGTGTTCTCCAACGGCGCCGTCAGCAGCTGTAGTTCAGCTACTCCAAGTATCTTAAGAACACAGGGCTTCTGCCCTAGACTTTTCTTGGAGATCCACCAGGATCTAATTTAATAACCTCTCCCACTCTATGTTCTAGAAAAAAAAGACAGAAAAAATTTTCAGTAGTAGAACATAACACCACCACCACATTATCAAGCAGATTTTTAATGCCTTCTACCCAACTGAGCGCTTTACAGGAGAAAAGGTCATATCACAAACATCACATGATGACAATGCTTAAAAAAGACTTTCAGGGAATGAATAGTAAATGATAGAATGGACATAAGCTACTACTACTACTAATAAAAAAATACATTGAAGTTGCCTGGTAAAATACTTACGAATTAAACTTTAGGGAATATAAAAATGAAAAAAAAAACCAAATTATATTTCTATAACTTTTTATTTGAGAAAAAAATTTAAACCTAAGATACTTAAGAATAACTTGGAGTAGCACAAAAATAGATAAAATGTAAATTAATATTTTGTTTCTATAAGTCTAATTGAAGAGAACAAAAAACAAATCCTGAGATAAATGCACATATGAATAAAAGTGGAGAAAAGTATTTCTAAGAAAATGTATTTCATCTTATATATCATAAGTAGGCACCTGATACTCCCTTTTCACAATAATATTTTGGGGTAAGCCTTTTTCAATAAAATTTGGCAAAGCAAAAAATAGAAAATTATCTACTGATGTTTGAGCCTTTAGAACACTGATAATAGTATATGAAGCATACAGGTGCCTATCAGGAAGGGACAGGTTATAATCTCAAATATACATGTTGATGCAAATTTTTATGTATTAGTCCATGAAATTTAGGATCTGCAAATTAGCAGGTACTATTCAGTTTTGTTCAGCCAACATGATTGCCAATAGGGAATCCATTTTTTAAAAGGATAGTTAAAAAGAGAGAGAGCCCAGAAACAGACCCATAACTTATGGTCACATGGCGTTTGATAAAGGGGCCAAAGCGATCTAAATGGGGTCAGGGGGTAGTCTTAGTGTGGGGAGGCAGAGTGGCTGGTGCTCTTGCACAGAGCTACCTGGGGAGAGAACTTGGGGTAACTGAAAAGTGGCCCTTGGAGCCTTAAGCTGAATGCTGATCAGCAAGTGTGTGAGACAATCACTGCAGTCTAGGGAAGAGATCACCCAAAAAAAGTAGAAGGAATAATACTCTGAGTTCAGGGTCAGAAATAGTCCCCATTCCCACCAGCCAGAAAAGGAAGCCTTAACAATTCACAAGGCTGCAGGCAGGTCACTCAGAAAGGTTTCTGACCAGCAATGGGGAAAGGTGAGCCACAGACTAAACATGGCACTGGCTCCCCTGACTAAGTCCAACATCAGACCTAAAGGGTCAGCCATTTACAAGTAACTGAACTGTGTCCCAGAACGGGTCAGGAACGTTTACAGGAATACAGAAGTATACAGCACCCATCAAGGTAAAATTCACTGTTCAGCCTTCTAACAAAAATGGCCACACAAGCACAGGAGCAGGAAAAGTCAACGTATAATAAAGAGAGGAAAAACTAACCAACCAAAACCAACCCCAAAATGACAGAGATGATGCAACTAGGAGACAGAGACACTTATAACTGTCATTATAACTAAATTCTACATGTTCAACAAGCTATAGACAAGACCGATGATAAAAACTAGGGACAAAGAAACATTAACAAGATACACACTGAACTTCTAGCAAGGAAGACAGAAAAAGCTGGAAAAAATAATGATGGCAAAAAATAAATTCCAAATTTGATGAAAACTATATCCTCACAAATCCAGGAAGCTCAATGAAAGTCAAGCAAAAGAAACATAAGGAAAATGACACTGAGGAACAGCATAATCAAATTTGCTAAAACCAAGGCTTTGGGGGAAAACTCTAAAATGCAACCAGAGAAAATAAGACACATCATAAACAGAGAGATAAAGAATGAGGCTGTCAGAAAACCCTGAGAAGTGCAAACTAGAAACACTGGAGCGACACCACTGAAGCACTAAAGGAATAAAACATCAACTAGGAATTCTCTACCCAGAAAAAAAATATCTTTCCAAAAGGAAGAAAAAGTCAACACTTTCATAGACATACAAAGGCTGAAAGAACTTATCTCCAGAGCATCGTCTTCGACCGTACCCGGCGCTGAGCTGGCCGGCACACGTGCGCCCGGCCTGGCCGCTCCCCGCCAGCCCGCGTGCAGCTCAGGCTCAGCCCCTGGCACAGCTTGCCCTCGGGAGCCACCCCGGGTCTCTTGAGGCTGGCCAGGCTCACTCCTCAGCACAGCTCGCCCTCGGGAGTCACCCCGGGCCTCCCGAGACTGGCCGATGCCCACACGTGCGCTCGCGGCAGCGCGGTTACCCCCGGGGGACCCAGCCTGGCCCCCAGGGCCCTCAGTGCGCAGAAGGCACGGTGAGACCCTCCACACCCGGCCCGGCGCCTTCCCAGACCCCGCCGAGTGCACTGCGGGCCCCCCGAACCGGACCTCCTTCTGGTCATGGGGGTGCTAACGTGGCGGGGAGGGATCCGGGGACATGACGGAGATCTGGGAGCAGTGCCCGCTTGCCCCGCAGCTGTAGTAACAGCCTGCCATCCAGGCGTCACGCTCTCCTTTCTCACTCGTAGCAGAACACCTCTGGCCCCCAGGTGCGCCCCCTCCTCCGCGCCCCACCGCTCGGACTGGCCCCTCTGCAAGCACTTCCCAAGGCCGAGAAGGACGCGTCCAGGGTCAGCCCCACCGCGGGCATCACCAGCCGGCCTCCCGTCTACTCCTTCCTGCGATCTCCGGAGCCGGCCTTTCCCTCTCCTATCCCGGAGCATCTTCATGGGCAGCGATCAGCCCGGGTCAGAGGGGCCCTGCTTCTCTTTCCCCTCTTCTTGAGCTTTAAGATTTTGATTTAACGGACATAGTATTTCTCGCTTATTCTGAAAGTTAAAATGTTGTATTTTAGTAGGTATAGGACTAAGTAAAATGATGACAAGAGAAAATCTGGAAACTGTACCTGCTGAAGTAGCACTGTTGGTCTTCTGCGTTTCTTCCAAGGTTTCCTGAGTGTCAGTTAACCTTCTGTCCTTTAAACACAGACAGTTACAAAGTAAGAGATAATGTTTTCTTTAAAGTCTACCTTAAAATTTTTTGATATTTTTTACTTCTTGTTTTTCATTAACATTTCAAGCTCCTTGTGAATTTTTTAATTCCTGCAAAATGTTAACATAGCTTCCTTCACTATCAGCAAGGAGAAACAGTTAAATATCATCTCATAGACTAATATACAGTAGAAGGGCCAATTCTCAATTATTTATCATTGTTTTGGATTACCTCATCACATGTTTAACTATAGTCTCTTTTTCTTGGGCACCTGATTATTGGTAATTTTAAATTTATGGTAGAAATTTTAAAAATTAATTAATATACTTAATGAGAGCTAAGGAAGTTTTGATGAGTGAGTAATTCAAGTTAGGTTGCATTGTTCTGAAGCTGTCTTTATGTTTCAGGTACATGTATTCCTGTTAGCTGTGCTACTTAATAAGCATAATTGAGAACTGGCTTTTCCCCCTAAGGAAAGAGTATCAATAAAGAATTCTGACTCCTTTGTACTAATGATAATATAAATTGCCTTTTGATTAGTACAACCAGAGCAATCTAGACCACCTAGAACTTTTAGATATTAGAAAAGAAGAAATTAGTGTTAAGAAAACTATGAAAGCAAAGTTATCTGAAAGACTCAGGGTGAGGAAAAGTAATTCTCAAGGTTTTAAATAAGTGATATTTATTTGCCAAGAAAACACATAGAGAAAAACCACTTAGTTACTTGAATTACCTCAAATTTTATTAAATAGTGGTCAGCTTTAAAGTAACACATGCCAATCAGACAAAGAGCACTTTTACCCAGTAAAGCAGTCAGGAATTAGCAGCCACTACAACCAGAGAGGTGACAGCTACTTGAGATGGGAGCCTGGGGAGGAGGACGGGACCCATGCAGTGGCCCCTGAGGCTGAGGAGGACAGCGAGGCACCAGAGAGAGACCACACCCACGTGAAGTCAGTGTTTCCTACATGAAGATCCTGAGTGTGACCAAGACTTGTATTTACTATGCAGTCTAACTTTCAAGATAAACACAAAGGCTGTAAAAAACTGGTGTGCCAGTAACAGCAGTGCTGTCTGCAAAGATGTAATGAAATTCAACAGATGAAAGGCACAGACTTCAACACCAGGAAAGGAGAAAAGCAGGCTAATGTGAGACATGACTCCGTAGACTTCTTCCTCAGCCTGCTGAACTCCAGGCGGGAATTCCATATCATGAACCCACTCCCCTCGACCTCAGAACAGAGCTCTGACATTTCAGATGACACCCAGCACTTACTCCCAAGTTTAACTTCCTACTTGCCCATGTTTCTTTGTTTTACTACCCACATGGCACAACAGAGATTCAACAGCAGAAGGTTAGAGAAACAGCTGATGAGTTAACTGTGACTCTGCTTACACTTAATTCAGTCCTATAGCATTTGCTATGCCAAACATTTTAAAATACATGTAAACATGTCTTGCACAGTATTCGCAGAGTTAATTAAGTATCAAAAAGACATTATTTTTTAAAAGGTGAAACTAATTGTGAGCTAAGATTTAAAAATGTTTATTGCATTAGTTTTCATACATTTCTATATTTTTTGTTCAATGTTCTTTTAAAGCAAAAAAAAAGTCATTTTAATATATTTTTATCTACCAGGTGGTCTTAGATATAAAACCTAAAAGCAGTGAGGCTCCAATATCCAGAGTAAACCATATGCAAAAAATCTTAAGTAATTCTTTTTCTTAGAAAAACCTATTGGAACATTAGGAATTAATGTAATTTCATAAAATTTAAGCCTTTTAATAATTTTTTGACTTTGAGGAATTCTAAATTTTAGGAAACTTACCAAACCCACTCCTTTCAAAGTTGAAGTCACGGAAATAACAGGTCTCATCTGCTGCTTTGAGGGAGAGCCACCTGCCCCATGCTGCCCCGAGGGCAGAAACATATCTGAGTTCTTTATTCCTTTAGCCACCAGCTGTCATAGAGAATGAAAGCACAGTGGGAAACTTACATTTGCATGAAGAGATAAAGTGGTATCTACAAGATCACTGTCTATCCACTCTTTCAAGGAGTTCTTTTTTCTTTTCAGTTGAAGTACAGTCATTACAATGTGTCAATTTCTGGTGTCCAGCACAGTGTCCCCCAGTCACGCACATACATACATATATTTGTTTCCATATTCTTTTTTGTTTAAGTTTTATTTTGTGGGGGGAGGTAATTAGGTTTGTTTATTTATTTATCTATTTATCTATTTTTAGAGGTGGTACAGGTGATTGAACCCAGGAACCCGTGCATGCTAAGCATGTGCTCTACCACTTGAGCTATGCCCTCCCCCTGATATTCTTTTTCATTGAAGGTTATTACAAGAGATTGAACATAGTTCCCTGTGCTATACAGCAGAATTTATTTTTTTTATCAAAAACTTCTTTTCATTCCTCAATTTTTGCTGCTCTAGGCAATCACCTGGTGCTGGGGAAAGACTGGTGAACAGAAAGACCTCTAGCCTCAAAGTAAACATAACTGTGTGTCGCACAGCACTAAATAACTCCTTTCCATTGCATTAACAGTGTTTCACAAACTGCCTTCTATAAGATTACAAGATTAAACATTAGCCCTCTTCCTTTAATTTTAATCCATTACAAAACCTGGCAGAAAGAAAAAGTATTTTATTTATTAATCTTACACTTCAAAAACAAATGCTTTTACAATTCAAGTTTGCTATGCCAAACATTTTTCAAGTTTGGCACAATCTTCTTAAAGTTTGAATATCAATCATCCAACATGAGAGCCCTGATGATAAAAATGTCAACATAAGTAAGAAAGGAAAAAGCAAAAGGGCCAGGTAATGAGATTTATATCACTAAAAATATCATTTGTTATATTCATATATGTGCTGCTTTTATCTTGCACATTTTTTTGTGAAAATAAGATTCTGAACTTTCAATAAATATAAGGAAACAGCATTGAACAATAAGCACAGAGCAACATGGCAGCAAGCCCACTCCCTACTTCCATCTCTTCTTCAAACCAGTAAACAAGAATTTCAAACACACTATTTACTGAGCATCTTCTAAGCATGAGATAGTAATACAATTCTAATACTTAGCTTTGTGGACTTTCATTTTATGCAAGTATCTGTTTTGTTCAAAAGAAGATGGAAATAGCCAATACAATGTTGAAGGGACAAAGTTAAAAGAATGACACTACTTGACTTCCAGACTTACTAAAAGCTACAGTAATCAAGACAGTAATCAATATGTTAATGAAAGAATAGCAAATGGATCAATGGAATAGAACAGAGAGCCCAGAAACAGACCCAGACAAATAGAGTAAACTAATCTTTAACAAAGGGGCAAAGGCCATTCCATGGAGAAAGGACAGTCTTAGCAACAGAATGTGCTGGAAGAGCTGGACACCCACAGGCAAACAAACAAACAAAAACCTTATACTCATCACAAAAATTAATTCACCATTTATTACAGAACTAAATGTAAAACCCAAAACTGCAAAACTCCTAGAAGAGAAAATCCACATGACCTTGGGTTTGGCAATGACTTCTGAGATACAACACCAAAAGCACAATCCATGAAAGAGTTAATAAGCCAGATTTCATTAAATTTAAGAACTTCTGCTCTGTGAAAGACACTGTCAAGAGAATGAAAAGACAAGCCACAGAATGGGAGAAAAGATGTACAAATGAAATACAGACAGAAAGGGCTGTTAATCAAAATACACAAAGAACTATTAAAAGTCAAAAATAAGAAAGAAAACAACCCAGTTAAAAAATGGGCAAAAGATCTGAACAGACACCTCACCAAAGAAGACACACTGAAGGCAGTTAAGCATATGTAAAGATGCTCCACGTCACATGCTATTAAGAAATTGCAAAATAGAACAATGTAGCACTGCTACACACCAACTGTGACAGCTAAAACCCCAACACTGACAACACCAAATGCTGCTGAGGACATGGAGCAACAGGAACTCCCATCGCTGTTGATGGGAACGCAGAATGGCACAGTCACTTTCAGAGACAGTTTCATGGTTTCTTACAAAACTAAAACATACTCTTCATATGATCCAGCAATCATGCTCCCTGGTATTTACCCAAAGGAGCTGAGAACTTATTTCCACACAAAAATGTACACACACACATTCACAGCAATTTTATTCATAAACACCAAAACCTGAAAGCAACCAAGATGCCTTTCAGTAGGTAAATGTTAAAAAACTGTTACATACATGGAATAAAAAGAAGTGAGCTATCAAGTCAGGCAAATCAAGGAGGAACCTGACATGAGTATTACTAACAGCAATCAACCTGAAGAGGCCACATGACATTCTGGGAAAGGCAGAACTACAGAGACAGTAGCAAGGTCAGTGGCTGCCAAGGGCTGGTGAGGGATGAACAGGCAGAGCGCAGAGGATTTTAGGGCCTGAAGATATCACGTATGATATTGCAATGATGGATATGTATCATTACCCAAGTGTCCAGAACCACAGAATGTGCAAAAGCAAGAGGGAATCATGATGTGAACTAGAAACTTCCAGGGACGACGTGTCAGCGCAGGTTCATCAGTCATAACAAATGTACCATCTGGTGGGGCACGCTGGCAATGAGGGAGGCCACATACCTGGGGGAGCGGGGTACATGGAAAAATCTCTGTAATATCCTCTCAATTTTGCTGTGAGTCTAAAAATGCTCTTAAAAAAATAAGTGTGTATTAAAAAAGAAGAGGAGGATGAAAAAATTGCTTTAATCCCATAGTTCAGCACTGTTGAGAAAGTATTCTGATATTTAAGATGTTATTATAAATAACTTTTCAAATGAATCTAGAGCTCACAAAACTCAGTATTATCCCCTTAAAAGATTATACAGAAGTGTTTTGAAACTTTATAATCGTCTTATTACCATAAATTATATTCCAAAATGGAACATAAATCCTGAGGATGTATAACATGCTCCAACTGGTTCTGAACAGCAGCATTTTTAAAACAAAGTATGCCACTTCCCTATATGATTATTCTGAAGGAAACAAATAAATTTGGTTGTACAAACTATGCCATTTTATTTAACTCAATAATTACTGATTTGAGAATTTGAGAGTTATTTGAGAATTCTAGCTCAGTAAACCTAGAAAACTAACTGCAATTAATAATTTTCAAACAAAAAAAAAAAAAAAAAGGAGGAAGAATCAAAATGATAGCAAAATGCTTCCCCTGAAAGGATTACAGCCTAGAAGAGAGGGGAGCATAAACCAGCCAGCAGTCACAGTGAGATCAGAGCAGACAGCTTGTACGCCTAGTGATCTGGGGGGCACAGACCCGGGGACGCGCCCGCGGAGAGAAGCCAGGACAGCGCGGGGGCACAGCCAGGGCACGGGTGGGGCTCACACACACACCCCCGTGCCCACGTTCCAGCTCCTTGACTCTGCGCTGCTTCTCACCCTCTGGACTTCAAACTTTTTCTGAGATGAGAATGCTGTACAAAGTGTCCCGTTGTTACAGGGATTAAATATGATACTTTATATAAAGTGCACAGCTGTGTGCCTAATGAGCAGCCATAATTATTATAGTTCAGTAAATACTTCGTTTCCGTTAAACAGGGCTATTTGGTTTAAACACCAAAAATCTGGTTTTCGCCCCTGATGAGATAAAGAAACTTACACAAAGCGTTTCTGACCTCTAGATTACAGAATAGAACAAAACCCTCCCGTGTGTGCATAATGAGAATTTAAAGCTTTAACACTGCATGTAAAGGTCTATGACACAGAAGTCAACAAGAAGCAGAAACCTGGAAGACAAGTACTTTACATTATGAGCTTGAAAAAATCTTAAGATAAAAAAGTGATCAGAAAAGTAACTTAATTGTATGAATAAACAACAGTGATAATATGAATTTCACCAATTTCACTCAAATAAGAACAGCACCAACCTACCTTCTCAACCTGATACAATTTTCACATATGCTTTTAGAGGTGATCTCAAAAGTCAGTTCCAAAATCACTGGGAAGATTCTGTAATAGGAACATTAAAGCAACTCTTAGTAAAAGAAAAAAAAAAAAAATCACCCATCTACTCGTGCTCTGGCTAATTACAGTCTGCTTACCTACACTCTCTTTGATGCTCATCCATGCGCACACAGAATTCTTACGTGATGTACACAAGGCACGGCACAACCCTCTGGAACTACAGACACAGGGCCGGAGAAAAACATACAAACCTCTATGGAATACTTAGAAGATCTGCCTTTAGTTAATGGCAGAAGTCACATAAGGGGATTGAAAACCCTTTTTTTGACTTTATATACTTATGTTTTAAAATATACTGAATAGAGACATTTCTATATTAATCTCAACCTCAAGAGGAACCTAAAGTAATGGATAAAAAATTTGCTTATGGATAAAGTGCTGTAAGTTAAACACAGCATGAGACCAGTGATAATAAAACTCATGACAGGGAGGTTAGGGTCTGATGTAGGAAATCTCTGTTAAGTATCATCACACTACTCATCTCTGAAAGGAAATCTTCTCTTAATCAACAGGAGGTATTTTAATGAAGAAAATGTTTCACATGTCATACTAAAAGTTTACTCTGTATTATATTAAAATCCGCCTGGCTGCCATAGATGGCTAATGACGGTATGCAATCTCCAACCTAAGATATCCGACCCATCGCATAGACAAGGCTGTTGGCATCTTTATAACAAGGCTGTTCTGCAGCCTTTAGTAAATGCCCATGTTCTATAACCAAACAGACCAGTCTCTTCTCTGGGTCAACTAAGCTAAACATGCCAAAAGAACCCAAAATGGTGGACAAGCAAAGACAATCAGACATATGAAAACTAAACCAAAGAACAAAAACAAACAGAATATCCTACCAACTGTTACAATTACTTCATAACAAAACTAATTCAATTACTGAAAAATGACAGGCAGTTCAAGGTAACTACTGAGATGAGGCAACACCATTACAAGCCAAGATAATACACATAAGTAACTTATTAGTACAGACTTCAGCCTTCTGTGTAAACATCATGGATATATTATTTTTAAACAGAAATGTTAATGCTATTCAATATTAACCAGATCTCGAGATAGAAGATAATAATATATTTTTTAATTTGTCAAAAAAGAAAACACCCAATTGAGTTTTTAATTCAGAAAGATGATCAAATATGATAAAACAACAACACAAGAAGTAACCAAATTAAGAAAATAAAAAACAAAGTTTTATAGAAGACAAAAACATAAAACTTCAAAACAAATAACCTAATTTTGTTACAAACTGATCACCCAGTTAAGTCTAGAATACATACTTCATTCTAACACAGTTTTTCAAAGTTTTTAATTTGCAATATGAATGAAACATTGACTTGACAGTTTCTTAAGTCAGGTTTAAGAAAAAACTGCGTTAGATTTTTTCCTTAGATATTTTATCACAAGATTAATACATTCAAGACTTTCCTATTGCTTATTGCTCCACAAAAGGTTTTTATCACTGTAAAACTGCTTCTCCTTTAGCTGTCAATTTTACTATTTGCTGAAAAATTAACCAGCAGCGCCACCTAATGACAAGACTCAAAATTTCAGCAAGTACTGAGGCCAAGTTTATAAATACATGAACTTACTAGTTTAGCTACTCTTGAAGTATAGATAAATACAAGTACTATTTCATCTCTACATGCTGAATGACTAGGAAGATTTTAATGTATGTTAGTAAAATACTATTAAATGCCCTGATTTCATATTCTGAGTATACAGTACTTTCACACATAATTTTATACAGCCTAAAGGTACATCATGGCAAAATTTTATCAAATTCATATTTAACTTCTCTAAACTCTACCTTTGAAATATAAACTATACCAAAATATAAAAGCATTTGTGTCAAAACAGTTTTTCTGAACCAGTATTGCTACAGGGCATTTGTAAGTGTGTCTAAGAATAAGAACATGCCAGAAGGGGTGAGCATGCCCACCCTGTGGAGGCCTCACAGGCCTTCCTGGCAGGTTAAAGAGCAGGACAAGAGAGAAACACCAATGAAACACACAAGAAAGAGTTAAATGGAATTAAAAAGAAACTCACACCAAAAAATAAAGTCTCTGAATTTCCCTAATTCTATTTTTCATTGAATTTTAATTACTAAATACATTGCTACCTTTTTAAAAATTGAATCTATCTTCCTTATATGCTTTACTCACAATATGAGCATATATGCAGGCTGGGAAAGCAACACTTCAGCAACATTTCAGTGAAAAAATGTTATCGTCACACATGAAAATTATTCTCCCTTCTCAAGTCTTATTTAGTACTACAATTTTTACCATTAAAGGTGTCAAAAAGAAAAAGGTGTATAATCGGGTATACATGTCAAAGAATCAGAATAATTAAGTCAGTGATTTTTACCATTTGTTAGTTCAAAGACACTTTTGAGAATGCAGTGAAAGATCTGAGGGCGTACTGAATAAAAACTTATCAACATACAATCAAATCTTTAATTGACATTTCTCGGACTGAATAATGAATGCTAATGGCAACCTGAAATACCACAGGAGCTGCTCTTGAGTTAGAGAAACTTAGGTGAGTGAGTAAACACAGACACAGAAGCCCCCTCCACCACATCTAGATTATGCTAAATCAGACTTTCTGTTGAAATAATTGCTTGGTAAGATAACTTCAGTCCATTCTCAGTAGATTAAAGTGGACTTAGTACTTACATGATGAGGATTATTTTTTCTAGGCAAAATTCAGGAAACGTTAGAGAGGAAGACTTTCATTAGGAAATGAGGAAATAAAGGCCTATCAACATTAAGCCAATTCCCCAAACGTGCTAACGAGCAGGCAGAGCTGAGTCACAGACCACAACCCTGAGCCCCAGCCGCCCTCCTCCTCACTCCACCGGGATGTGCTCTCCGTCCAGGACTCTGAGCAGCGCGAGTCACAAAATTCCCCGTGAATATACCTATGTTACGACCCACCAGCTACCGTGCTGACCACTGTGATCAAATGCTTTGATGCCCGCATGTAATTCTACATAACAGATCACAACCTTCAATAAGGCTGATCTGCATGGAGCGTGAGCTCTTCATCGCATTTAATGGCTGCATCACTGTCCCCATCACCTTCTCTTGCTATGCAGACTGATGGAGTGGGTTACTAAAGACTAAACTACCCGCCAGGAGGGGCTTGTAACCGAGGCCCTGCAGCTGGACGCCAGGACAAAGGCGGCGTGCTTACCGCGAAGAAGGCTGATTAGAAATGAACACGCTGAAGTTCGTGCTGAGTCATCTGGATATGTTATTTTGATGCAGTTTTTATTCTGTATTTTATTTTAGAGGAAAAATGCAAGGTTAAAAATGTAAATCTTTGTTGTTGTTTTTGTTGGTGTTGTTATAGCTGAAACATTTATTCAATGTTATGCTTTTTGATTTTATTGAATTTCTCTTTATGTTCAATGCCAGTTTTATTTCTTATTGTATTCTATGGAAAATAAGATATATCATCCCTTTGTGGTATCTGAGCAGATAAGTACATTTTAGACTTAAGACTATTTATTGTGAATTAACATCTTTTTGCCCTATTTACCTTTTCACAACTTTTTAGTATAAGTTTCAAAAATATGGAAAAGTTGATAAGATAATGCAAGCAATATCCATACACCTCTAAGGTTCAACAATTGTTAAGTTTACTGTAATTGCTCTGTGTGTGTGTGTGTGTTTGTGTGCATGCATACATGCAGAAGGATGTATAAAGTATTTTGAGGTTAATTACAGACAACCTAGCTTTTCAATTTTAAGTAGTCTAGCATGCACTTTTTGAGGATAAAGACATCATTGTATATGCTCAAAATACAGTTATTACATGTAAGAAATTTATTTAAGATAATAAAACTTTAGAAAATCATTTAAGTAATACATTACTTAAAAATAATATGCTTTAGCATTATAGTGAAAAGTATGAGCCATGAAAGGCTTTTCTAAAACAGAGACCAAATATAGGAGGGAGCCGCTTTGCAGTGTAATCACAGTGCTTTCCTGTAGGATATGTTTATTGACAGACTCTTCAAACACTATCTCACACTTAACACAGACAGAGACAATGGATTTGGGAAAACAGAGAAATGATACAACTCAACAAAAGCTCAGACTTATCATATTCCATTTTCAGTCTTTTTAAAAACTTTTTAAAAACTTTTTATTCAAGCTGATGCAGGAAAAGAGATGTGGAGCATGAAGAGGGCTGTGTCCCAGGTCTGGGTTGAGCCCCTGGGACATGCCCTGCCAAGTGTGGGTCTTTGGATTCATGCAGGAAAGAACTCAAGTGTGAGCCACAGTTGAGTGAAGGTAGATTTATTTAGAGAGATACATTGAAAGGCAAGAGAAAGGCCATGAGGTGAGGGGGTTGGGTGCTCAGATTAAAAGTTCACACTCCATAGACAGAATGTGGGCCGTCTCCAAAGAGGGAGAGATGGGGCAGCCACAAGATGCTATGTTGCTAGTTTTCAAGGGCTTGGTGGCTTCATATGCTAATAAGTGGAAGGACAAGTCTAAGTAGCCTGGGGAAGGGGCTGGGATTCCCAGGAAGTTGGCCATTTCCCACTCTTTGACCTTTTGTGGCTAGCCTCGTGACTGCCATGGTGCCTGTGGGTGTGTTATTTACCATATTAATATATTACAATGGGTGTATAATGAAGCTCAAGATCTGCTAGAATTTAAATCTCTCATCATCTTGAGCCTCAAGGCCTACTGGGGGTTGAATCTTCCACCATCTTGATGTTAATTGCTGCAGCTTTCCTAGAATGGCTGTGCCCTGCCCCCTTCCATCCTGTCTCAAAGTCATTTCTTTAACTCATTTTCCTCTCTTTGTACTAGGGGCATTTATGTTCTGTGATTTAGAGCATTTTAGTACTATATAATTTTGTCATTTCATTTATACTTAAACTCTGAAAGTGTAATATTTGGAAGAAAGTACCATTATTTTAGATAAATAGCATAGAATAAGATTATACCATCAATCATTAAAAACATATATACAAAATATATATGTGAATGACACACATTTCAAAGTAATTTGCACTGTATAGTTGGATTTCAAACATTGTAGTGTAGTCTATATTTTAGTTTTTTCCTACTCTGTCTTTTCCCTTCTTGTTAGTTTGTGATGAACTGAGTATATTTTGTATTTCAAAATGTATTGTCTTTCCCATAAATATTTATTTTTATTTTGGAATTTTTAGCATATGTGAGAAATAATCATTTATGAATTTTCTTTTTTTTTTCTATTTAAATGAACTACCTACACAGAATTTTATTTCAATTGCTATAAAAATAATTCAAGATTACTAAAATATTAAAAACATTATTGCCTTTGACAGCCTTAAAATGTTTTTTTCCTAGTCTATAATTACTCTTATCCTTATAATCATGTTAATATTAACTAGGATTTTTTTCCCCCTTCAGGATTAGCCTCATTCTATAGATATTTATATGTTTCAGGCCTAATTTGCAATATATTTTTTACACAATGGTCATTTCAAATACATTTTTACCATCATTTAAAAATGTTTCTTGTAACTGCTTAGGAATGAATACATTTAAGTATTACCTCATCTTTCTGAAATGCTTAATGAAAAAATTTCAGAAAAATTTTCTCAAGGGGCACAGCAAAAATGTGACTACTTAATGCACAAAATGAAGCAGATTGTTAGTCAGGGAACAAGCCCCCTAACTTATTTGCATTCTAAGGACTTAATTGATTTTCCTATAAGGCTTATACGGTAAAAATTTTTGTTATTGTTTTTGTTTTTCATTAGCTTCAATCTAGGTAATTAATTTTCAGTCTTAAAGGAGGAAAGGATAGTGGAAGGAAATAGTTCAAAGTGCAAAACAGTTTGTTTCCGTGAATTTCTGGCCCTATTTCATTGTGTCCACATGCTTATAAACCCCTTGCTCTGATATCATTAGTGATCATATTAGTTGTTTGCTCAGTGATATGTCTTTATTATTTGTCAATCAAAAATTCAAGGAGAAGGCAAAATATGATCTAAAATTTGAGTCATTTTATTGAAGCCCTGGAATGAGAATTAAGAGTTGGCTTTTCATTGAATGATCGGCTTTCTAATTATGACTTTATTCTTAGAATTAAAAGAAGACATATTTCCTTATCCCCACTCTTTCGTCTATCTTTTGAGATATAAAATTCTTTACATCTTTTAAAATAATTTTTGCAAATTGCATGGCATAAGAAAATGTATTTTGTAGCTGGACAACCTTTTGGAATCTCACCTTGTGACTTTTTTCTAATGATATATCATTGGTTTTTATAAATGATAATGTGAATGAAAGTACTGCAATGTGAATGAAAATACTGCAACCGTATCAGTAAACAAAGAATGCTGAAAACAAGTCATCAGTGGTTGCCACCACCCCCCAGTGGGGACAGGTCTGCAGCCCGGCCTCTGCAGCCACTCACAATGGTACACTCTGAGCAGACTCAGAATAAGAAAGGACAGGATACTGGCCCTAGATAGCTAGGTGCTTGTCAAAGGAAAGAATTCAGTGAGCCCAAATATTTGCTTCCTCCCATACATAGAAAAGCACTAAATTCTTTGAGATGCCTGGTTTTCTTTATATAACAAGTAATCTTTTATTGTTCCAACTACCTGGTCTTTTCTGTAAAGCTCTTATACTGTTAAAATTATTTCTCTAGCTCCTCCCCTACCTCTTTGGAGCAGTCCCTCAGAGTGATTGAGAGGCTGTCATCCTTGCTCAAGTCCTTCCGCCAAATAAAGCATAACTCTTAACTTTTAGGCTGCACATTTATTTCAGTCAACACTAGTTATTTAAATCTTCCATCATGTGTATTTACTGTGCAAATCATTGTGGGTGCTGGCTGGCAGTGACTCTCAGTCTGGCTCTTCCTTCCCTATTCCTGGGTGACAACTAGGGACACTGAATAAGTGCTTTTCTAACATTTATTTGGCTAGGAATCACAGTGAGTCTGGTTAAAATGCAGGCTCTGATTTAGTAGGCCTGGGGAGATGCCTCAGATATCCATTTTTAACAAGCTGTCTATATTACAAATAATTATCATCATTATCTTTATTAGTATTATTTTTCTCTGCAAGAATAAATTTTACTCCTCTCTGAATCAGCTACTTGATTTAAAAGCTTAGCACTCAACCAAATAGCATGTAGTTTTCAGTACTACGTTTATATAATAAAAGTAGCAGTAAGATAAAACTCAAATGTATTTAAGATTTTTATTTTCTTGTAGTGACTTTTTACATAAAATAGGATTCACGCCTTGATAGATTATTTCAAAGTCAGCAACCCAAGTTGATAAAACCTTTCACAGAAGAAAAGCATTATTCCTGGGAGAAGAGGCACAAGGCCAGATGATTCAAAAGGAGACAAAACTGCTCTGGAGCACATAAGCCCATTTTTATTTTTTATTTATTTATTTTCCTGAAATAGCTTCAGTAGTAGCTTTGTGGTTCTGAATGCACCATGAATTGCTTCAGGACAAAACAAGTATTTCTTTGAGAACAAGCACAGTGAGTGACTGGGCCAATTCATTTGTGTGCAGACAGCTGTATTCCTACTATACTGTAGGCCTTGCATATCGTTAAATCTTAATACTATCAACAACAAAAATGGACATCTTAGAATTTTCAACCTGTCACATAGTTTAAAATGTACAATTTCCTTTTTTTTTTGTTTTTTGGCACACACTTGAAGGTTTTCTTAACTCATCTTCTACGTAAGTCTAAATGTCTAATTTCTGCATGCTAAAAATTTTACTTATGCATTGGCATAGCAAGCTGGACCCTGACAATTTATGTTAATATGGATTTAGGATTTGCTTTATAATCAAACATAGGTTTCTATATAGGCTCCAAGATATTTATAATTTCAAGCTCAGTTTGGAGCTTTTTGTTTTTCTTTTAGTATCGTATTTTTAAATTTATATTACACCAAAAAAACAGAAAGAGAAACAATTTTAAAAGTATGAGCCAGAGGATTTTCTCCCATGTCCCCCTAGATCTGGACTGGGGGTGGCCTCTGCTGTCCCAATTTTGCTGAACTCACCTCTCCAGGTCAGTCAGCTCCCAGGAGGTGGGCTCCGTGTGGTAAGGGTGGGAGGAGGGGCGGAGGGGGCATGGGGAGGGGGGTGCCCTGGCAAGCCAGAAGATTTTCTCCCGCGTCCCTGTCGACCTGGCCTGGGATGAGCCTCTGCTCTCCTACTTTCACCAGATGCAAGCCTTTATGTCAGCCTGCTCCTGGGAGGGGGCGTGGTGCGGCCAGGGAATGGGGGCAATGACGTCTGGCGGCACTGGGTGTGAGGGGGCTGCCCCAGTGAGGTGGTCATTTTGCTCCCATCTCCTTGAAGGCCTGGCCTAGGGGTGGCCTCAGCTGCCCCAAGTTCACCGAAGGTACACCTCTAGGTCAGTTGGCTCCAGGGAGGCGGGCACAGTGAGGGCAGGGGCTGGGGGTGGCTGCAGAGGCAGAGGTGGTGGCGGGGGTAGGGGGCTGCCCAGGTAAGCCTGTGGATTTTCTCCCATGTCCCATTGGGCCTGGCCTGGGGGTGGCCTCTGCTGCCCCAGGTTGGCGGGTTGCACCTCCCAGGCCCCCGGCTTCTGGGGGGCCTCAGCGGTGTGGTCGGGGACGTGGGAGGGAAGACAGTGTCAGCAAGGCAAGGACTCACTGAGGACTGGGATCTAGCCCAGGATAGTCAATTCTCCTTGTCTCGTCTCTCTTCTCCCCCAGGTGGTGGCAGTAGTGCGGGCATCATAGGCCAATTCCCTTCCCAGCAGCAGCCCACCCCTGCGCAAGAGGAGAGCATAGGAGCCGGAGCCCAGGGCCCACTCTCTTCGCTCCGAGTGGAACTGGACCTGGAGATCAAGCCCCAGTGCCAGGAGTGCACCTGTACCTGGTCACTGGTGAGGCCAGATCTCCAGGGGAGCCCGGCCAAGCCCTTGGGGAGGTTGCCGCTGACCCCCTGATCCTGGAGGAGTAGGACCAGGAGGACGGTGGCGGTTGGGAAGGCTGGGCCATGGCAATCCACTGTGGCAGGGCTGGAACGCTGGGCTCTGGGTTGCTTTTTGAGGACTTGGCCTGGCCAGGTTGCTGGCTCCAAAAGGGCAGGACCCCAGGCCCGGACCACCTGCTGCAGCAGGTGCACTGAGCATGGGGGATGGAGACGACTCATTCCAGCAAGAAAATGTTGGGTAGCTGTTTTTTTCCTGTAGAATCACCTGGCGCTCTCGGCCCTCTAAGCAGGAGATGGCGTTGCTGCGGATCACTGCATGCTCCTAGGTATTCCTGTGTTTTGGAACTTTCTGGGGGTAAGCTATTTAGTTATTTTTCTTATTGAGATATGATGGACATATTACATTTCATTCACTTTAGGTATAATGACTTGGTATATGTGTAGATTGCAAAATGATTGCCACAGTGAGTTTCATTAACATTGACCGCCATGCATAGTTGCTATTCTTTTAAGAAGGACCGAATAGTATGTGACTTTTGGGGATTTTTTTTTTCCATTTAGTCTCATTCCCTGGAGATTTATCAGAGTTGTTACACCTGTCAGTAGTTTGTTGCTATTTCCTTGCTTTAGTATTCCATTGTATGGATCTATCACATTTTATTTATTTATCGGTTGATTGGGTATTTGGGTGATTTCCAGTTTTGTGCAATTTTGAATAAAGCTGCTATGAACATTTGTGTACATATTTTTGTGTGAACATAAGTTTTCATTTTTCTGGGATAAATGTGCAATGACTTCATTTTAATGATGGCCTAATATTTCATTGTATGATACTGTTTTTCATTGTATAAAGTAAGCACATAGTTTACTTAGCTGGTTATTTCCAGATGGATTGTTGATTTGGCTCCTCACCCCTCACCCCCTGCCTCATTTTCCTGCTGTTATGAACATCAGTGATGAGAATCTTATCAGCAAGTCTTAAGGCACATCCTTCTGTTTCTAGAAGTAGAATTGATGCCTCAGAATATGCATAATATAAATCTTAGCCTTTTCCCCAGTATCTTTCTGTTTTTCTTTCATAAAAACCTGCTGGACTCCTACAGCTGTGCCTGCTTCTCATGCCCTTGCTGGCACAGAGCATCTTTGTAGATGTCTGCCTCAGCCCTGGTGGCAGCACACACTTAGAGCTCCACTGCTGGTTGTCCAGTACCACTTGCCTGAGAAGAAATCTTTCAGAATAACAGATTACAGCAAGATCTTGTTTTGTGTGAGATTTGTGACTATCCTCTAGGAGTTTTGTAAAGCTTCAGAGGATTTGGTATGAGATGGGCTCAGAGAATTGCAGGAAATCAGTCTGAGTCCGGCTTTTCCTATGCCTTGTCTTCTATTTGTATCTTATATTCATCCAGAAGAACTGGACAAGGCCCTAAAAAAAGGAAAACCTTTGAGATGTGAATCACTTTTTATAAAAGCTGACTAATATAAACAATACAGATGTGTATGTGTGTGTGTGTGTTCTACGCCCATTTGAAGCTCTTAGAAATGAGATTTAAATATAGTCTTCTAATGGAACTGTTAAGTATAAAGACTGGTAAGACGCTTTTCTTTCTCTTTATACCAAAATGTGGCAATATTTCTCTGTGTGACTAGGCAGTAATTTTCAAGGAATAAGATAGGGTTAACAATATATATCTGCTAAAATCCAGGAAACACATTTGTGTTTTTCTGAGATAAATTAAATCTTTGGTTTGAAAATTACTTTCTGGTTGGAATGTGGCAAACTGACATTCCTTCCAAAGTAAGACTTCTTTTTATTTCTTTTTGTGTTTCAAGCTCTATAGTTACTTTTTTTTTTCCTTTACCTGTGATACTGTATGTAAGATGAATCAGGCTGATTCCAGTAAAAATTGTTTTACTGTTAGAATAGCAGTAAATAGAAGGTTGGATGATTTCAAGGAGGGATTGTTCTCACTAAAGTTTTAATGTCTCGTGACAAAGATCTACTTACACATAAATGGGTAAATGAGGTTAGCAGAATCTGGCATTTCTCTTTTTAAAGGTATAAGAAATTCTTATTCAGCCATTTAAATACCTTCTATAAATTCATAGCTGAAGACTAATAATGAGTGTAACAAAATGAGTAAAGCATGTAAAAAGCTTCTTCTGTGATAACTGTTTACTTTCTCAAGGATCATAAAGCCATCTCTTTTCTTGTCATTTTTTCTAATTATCATTATTCCTACAGGATTGGTGATGTTAACATGAAGTATCTAGACCTAGTAAGTTGACATGCATTTTGGCCTAGGAAAGAAAGTATGGTATTGAACATCAAGTTGGTCGTTCTTCTTCGTCTTCTTCTTTTTTTTTTTTTTTTTTAATCTGTAAAATGTTTATTATGTAAACCCAATATTTGACTTACAAATAACTACCCGGTAGATGTTGTACAATTGACTCATTATTTGTAGATTTTAAAAATTGATGTATAGTTGATTTACAGTGTTCTAGGTATACAATTAAGTAATTAGGTTATATATATTTTATATTCTTTTTCAGATTCTTTTCCATTATAGATTATTAAGAGATACTGAATATAGTTCACTGTGCTATATAGTAGGTACTTGTTGTTTATTTGTTTTATATATAATGGTATGTATCTGTTAATCCCAAATTTCTATTTTATCCCTCTCCCCAACTTTCTTCTTTGAAAACCATGTTTGTTTTCTATGCCTGTGAGTCTTTCTGTTTTGTAAATAAGTTCATTTGTATCATGGTTTTAGATTCCCCACATAAGTGATATTATATGATACTGCCTTTCTCTGACTTCACTTATTATGATAATCTCTAGGCCATCCATATTGCTGCAAATTTCATTTCATTCTGTTTTATGGCTGAGTAGTATTCCATTGTATACATGCACTACATCGTCTTTAATCCAGTCATCTGTCAGTAGACATTTAGGTTGTTTCCATGTCTTGACTGTTGTAAATAGTGCTGCTGTGAACATTGGGGTTGGTCATTCTTAACTCCAGGCATTATAAATAACCCAAGAATGCAGGAAGGGGGCTCTGCTTAACGGGGGAGAGAGGGGTGATCCCTGGGGGAGTTTTTGGTAGAGCATTTTCTTTGAACTCAGCCAGTCCAGCCTTTGTCAAACATAGTAAATATCCTCATTTTCCTTCAGGGCATTAGAAGCATCCTGGAATATGTTACCTTTATTGAACCCCAGAGTTTAATTTTGTTTTTGAAAAAAAAAATCTCTATAAGGCACATTATAGACAACTTTTTAATTAAAAAATAAGTACTTTTGTAATGATCATGGAAATACCTGCAGGCCCAAGAACTCCTAGAAGAATCTTTGACTATGAACTTGATTAGGCATGGGGACTCAAGCTACCCTGAGAGAATATGGTTTGCATTTGATTAAATGCAAACAGTAGCATCAGACACACAGATCATTTTGACTAAAATGATGATGTTTGATTCTAACCTGAGTGGTTGTTTGGAAACAAGTCAGCACCATGAAAATTAGTTTATTGAGGAAGTCAGAAGGTACTGGAGGAGAGAAAAAGTTACACTTTAAATAAACAAGATATATTATATAGATATTTAAAGAAAGGTTTGCTTCTGAAAATCTTGAGTGATGGTGAGTGTTATAAGTAATTAAGAGGAACTGAAAGACAGCAGTACATTTCTTGGTGCATAAATGGGGCAAAAGTCATTGGGTTTCCTCATCCTCTCTAGTGACAGGTTGAATTTTGGTGGATTATATCTTTGGGTGACTATGTGGAAGAACTTCCTGATACAGTTTGTGTACTTTTTGGATTTGGATAACGTTTGACAGTGACCATGCCTTTGCCTGCAGTGAGTGAATTGTCCTGCTCTAAAACTGTATTGGAGTCTGGTGGCCTCACACAATTTGTTAGTTCATAATGTCTGGCACTGACCTGTTTGTGAACATGGAATAGTCAGTTCCCATTCATTGCTCATTGTTGTGTTTGAACGACAAATACGTATGAGAGTTTCAGGGTCTGGGCTAGTACTGAAGCTGGATGACAGTGTGTGGATCCAGCCAGAGAAAACAGCCAGCCTGGGCACTTCAGGATTCCTCAAGTTTTTGAAGGTTGATTTTTTTGGGTTGCTTTTTTTTTTTCACTCTTCTTCTTCTCCTTCTTCTTCTTCTTCTTCAATTTTTTTATATAAGTGTAGTTGATTTACAATTAGTTTCAGGTGTACAGCAAACTGATTCAGTTATACATATACATATACATACATACATACATATATACATACATTTTCTTTTCAGATTCTTTTCCATTATATGTTAGTATAAGAAATTGAATACACTCCCCTGTCCTATACAGTAGGTTTTTGTTTATTTTTTTCATTTTTTAGTTTTATTAGGTAGAATTGTTATTTGACTGCATATATACAATAAATTTGTATTGAAATCCATATACACAATATACTGCATGTATTTTTTTTAATTTATATATATGTACTGTTCATTGTTTCTAAGAATATTTAGAGCTTTAGCTTTTTAAACTTATATAGTTATCAAAGGAATAAAGCCAACTACAAAATAAGAATTAATTCAAAGAGATACATACACCCTACTATTAACAGCAACATAATTTATAATTGCTAAAATATGGAAGCATCCTAAGTGCACATCAATAGATGAATGGATAAAGAAGATAAAGCACATATATGTAATGAAATATAACTCACCCACAAGAAAGAAGGATATTTTGCCATTTGCGGTCCTTCACTGTTTTTTTGTTTTTTTTTTTTCACTTCAAACACCAAAATTTTATAACTGGCATAAACATTTCCATTGTATCAAAAACAACAAAATACCTAGAAGTAAACTTAACCAAGGAGGTTACCTATACTCTGAAAACTGTAGAACACTGATGGAGGAAATTGAAGATGATACAAAGAAATGGAAAGATATCTTGTGCTTTTGGATTGTTAGCATCCACATTATCAAAATGGCCGTACAACCAAAAGCAATTTACAGATCCAGTGCAAACCCTGTCAAAACACCCATGACATTCTTCACAGAACTAGAACAAACAATTCCAAATTTTATATGGAACCATAAAAGACTCCAAACTGCCAAAGCAATCATATATAGGTTTTTTTTTCCTTTTCCTTTTGTTCTCTTTTCTTTCTTTTTTAAAGCTTTTTTATTGATTTATAATCATTTTACAATGTTGTGTCAAATTTCAGTGTAGAGCACAATTTTTCAGTTATACATGAACATATATATATATTCATTGTCACATTTTTTCCTCTGTGAGATACCATAAGATCTTATGTATATTTCCCTGTGCTATACAGTATAATCTTGTTTATCTATTCTATGACATTGAAATCCTAGTCTATCCCTTCCCACCACCTGCTCCCTTTGTTCTCTTTTCTTATGGTTTAATGATTAGAGAAGTTCCTTTAACATTTGTTGTAAAGCTGTCTTGGTGGTGCTGAATTCTTTTAACTTTTGTTTATCTGTGAAACGATTTCTCCATCAAATCTGAATGACAGCTTTGCTGGATAGAGTATACTTGGTTTTAAGTTTTTCCCTTTCATCACTTTAAATATATTGTGCCACTCCCTTCTGGACTGTAGAGTTTCTGCTGAAAAATCAGCTGATAACCTTATGGGAGTTCCCTTGTATATCATTTGTTACTTTTCTCTTGCTAATTTTAATATTTTCTCCTTATCCTTAATTTTTGTCAATTTGATGACTATGTGCCTCAGTATGCTCCTCTTTGGGTTGATCCTGTATGGTACTCTGTGCTTCCTGGTCTTAAGTGACTGTTTTCTTTCCTAAGTTGGAAAAGTTTTCAGTGATTATCTCTCTAAAACATTTTCAGATCCTTTCTGTCTCTCTCCTCTTTCTGTGACCCCTATAATGTGAATATTAGTGCACTTCATGTTGTCACAGTGTTCTCTTAAACTACCCTCATTTCTTTTCATTCTTTTTTTCTTTTTTTCTGTTCTGTAATAGTGATTTCCACTAATCTGTCTTTTAGCTCATTGATCCATTCCTCTGCCTCATTTAGTCTATTCTTGGTTCCTTCTAGTGTATTGTTAATTTCAGCGATTTTATTCTTCATCTCTGGGTATTCTTTATATTTTCCAACTCTTTGCTAAAAACCTTTGCTCTGTGCATCTATACTCGTCTTGAGGTCTCAGAACATCTTCACCATCATTAAACTCTCAGATAAATTGCCTATCTCCTCATCACTTATTTCTTCTTCTGGGATTTTATCTTGTGCCTTGGCCTGAGAGCTATTCCTCTGCTTCCTCATATTGTCTATCTTTCTGCTTGTATTTTTAGGTAGGTTAATTACATTTTCTCAACCTTGGACTCCTCTCTTGTCACCCAAGGGCCAGGGTCTAGCCAGTCCCAGTGTAGAGTCTGGCCTGTGTTTGTGGATTCCTTCTACAGGCTTTTATTGTTTTGTTGTTTCTGGTATCTGCCTCCTGGTGGATGAGGTGGGACTTGAGGCTTATGCAGATTTCCTGGCCGGAGGAGTTGGTACCTACCCACTGCTGGGTGAAGCTTGGTCTTGGACATCTGGTGGTGTCTAGAGGCTTATCTAGAGGTGTTTGTGGCTCAGGAAGTCTGCTGATGGGTGGGGCTGTTCACACCCATTATGCTTGGACTAAGGCTTCCCAGCCCTTAAGCCTGCAGGCTGATGGGTGGGGCTGGGTCTTGGTGCTAATGATCCAATCAAGATGTTAGCCTCTAGGAAACCTCATGTAGATGAACACTCCTGGAATGTCTGCCACCAACTTTTATGTCCTCTGGGTGAGCTGAAGCCATCCTGTCTCCCCAGGAGAACTTCCAAAGCCAGCAGGAAGGTCTACTCAGGTTCCTATGCAATCACTGTCTCTGCCCCTGGACCTGGTGCATATGAGATCCCAAGCACACTTCCCAAGAGAATGAAGTATGTCTCCCCCAGTCCCATGGGACTCCTGGAGTTAAGCCTCACTGGCCTTCAGAACACAGATGTCTGGGGTTTCCTCCCCCCAATGCCAGAACCCCTGGGGAGCCTGATGTGGGGCTTAGAACTCTCACTCCCTTGGGGGGACCTCTGCAACTTAATTGTCCTTCAGCTTGTGAGTTACCCACCCAGTGGGTATGGGGCCCAACTATATCACGAGTGCACCCCCCCTGCCATCCTTCTGTGGCTCCCTGTCTATGTTTCCAGTTGAAGCAGGTCTTTTCTGCTAGGGTTGTCTTTTTTCTCAATGGCTGTTTAGCAGTCCGTTGTGGTTTTCTTGTAGGTGTGAGGAGGGGTGAGTTCGTGGTCCTACTGCTACACCATCTTGACTGGAAATGAACTTTTCTATATTGATGAACTTTTACAAAGTGAACACACATGTGTCATAACCTAAATCCCAAACCTATCAACCACTCTGAAGCCTCCCTGTGTCCTGACCCAGTCAAATAACCTACCCACCCCAGAGTTAACTACTATTCTGACTTTGTGTTCATAGGTTAGTTTGGCTCATTTTTTAATTTAATAGAAACAGAATTACATATCTGCTTCCCCTTCCCCCCAGTGCTTTCATATGGCATTGTTTTTGTGAGATGTATCCTGTTTTGTGTGTGGCATTAGCTGTCTCATTTTCACTGAGGTTTAGGATAGTATCATATGAATACACTGCAGTTTATTTCTCTTCTACTGCTGATGGACATTTGGAGTATGTGCAGTTTGGGGCCCTTTAAATAATTCTGCTGTGGTAAATCTTGTACATAGCATTCTCTGCACATAGCACACATTTCATTCTATTAATTGTATACCTCCGAGTGGAACTACTTAGTCATTTTGTAAGTGTATTTTCACCTTTTATTAAAGGTGAAAATATATACTTTCATCTCCCAAGGTGAGTTCTTTGGTCACAAGAGAAATGGACTTTGTGAAAATGTTCTAGCTCCAGTAGCTTTTAATGGGAGCTTGTGAGACCTTGCTGTCATTCACCAGCACAGAGTAGCATGTCACAATAACCTTGTCATAAGACAAGTGTCACATCCATTGTCTTATGAGATCCACATAATAAGTAGTTCAGGCATCTTTATCCCCATGATTCAAGCAATGAAACTGAGATGAACCAACTTAGTGGTGGGGCTTTCACAAGAACTAGACGACAGCTAACATTTTTACCGCTTGCTTACTGTGGGCTTGATATTATGCCAGGTTCTTTACATATTAGATTTCATTTAATCTTACAGCAGCCCCATGAGGTATATTCTCCATTATCATCCCCATTTCATAGATGGGAAACCTAGGGTTAATCAGGTTAAATAAATTGATCAAGATCACATGGCCATAACCCAGCAATGCACTTGGATTGTCAGGTCTTTAATCTCCATGAAATATTTCTGTGAAAACTCTGTCATCTATTCTTGTATTATTTGTTCATTTCTGTTTTCAACAAACAAGTTTTTGAGCCCCTCCTTGAACCCCATGCTCATCATGAAATCTACCTACAGTGATTTCCTGACCTTTTTTGTTTTACGTGTGCTAGTGGAGAGAAAGTGATGTGCTGTGGCTTACTGTAAACCCCATCTACTTTACCACTATGTCTAGTGTTCTCCACTGATCTGCAGTGCTAATTAGTGTTTTTACAGGGCTAATTTGGCTCACTTATCACTGCTGTTTGGGGCTACACTTGTGTCACGGAAGGGATTTTTCTACATACCTTGTGTCTTTGTTGGCATAGCTGACACCATTTTAGTAGTGTGAATTCTAAATAGAGATGTTTACATTTGTGTGTAAAAGCTGAAAACAAGTATAGTTATATTAAAGGCATAACAATAATTATAGGAATCTCAGTGGTATAAAGTTGAGTATACATATCCAAAAACTCTTTAGTAAACCATAGGAAAATTAATCCTAGCTGCTGTAACAAATAATCCTTGAAATTTTAGTACTTTAATATCATCAGCAATTTATGTCTTGCTCACATCATAATTCCTCGTGTCTCAGTGGAGTTGGGGGTGGAACTCTGTTCCACATAGTCATTTAGGGGCCCAGGAGGATTTCTGTCATCAACACATGATTTTGAGGTCCTCCTGGCCTCATCAGTCAATAAGAAAAGGAAATAGATGGTTAGCATACTTCCTTTTAACTGCCGAATCACGGGAGTGTTACCTCCCTTCAGCCCACATTGTATTGGTAAGAACCAGCATATCCAGCTAAACTAGGTACAATAAGGCTAGGAAGTGTGGTTTGCTTGTTTGCCCAGAAAGAAATGTAAATGCGTTTGGTAGGCATCTAGCCAGTCTCTACCAGAAACTCCCCTTCTAACAGCCAAATATCCTTTCCACTCTTCCTTGAACAAAGACCTACTCAGCCCTTCCCCAACACAAACAGCCCAGAGTCCCATTCAAAATGGTATCCACCTGAAAGGCCAGGATTTCCAGGTGAAGCACAGTTCTCTTTATCAGGTTTCAGTGTAGCTCCTCATTGTCTACTAATCAGTGAACTAAAAGACAAGTTACTTCCTCACCTTACCCAATATATGATGTGTGAATTTGTATGAATACTCCTATACAAAAAGGAAAGAATGGGGAAGCTATAGCAATCAGTAGTGCAGCTTTGAGACCCACTGAAAGTCCTTATAAAGACCTCCTACCTTCAAGTTGGGCATTTTCCTTAATTTGGCCATTAATATGCTCTTAAGGAGGAACTGCTTTATATATATGTTGTTCCATGGAGTTCCTGGTTCCAGTGGTCTTGTGTTTCTTCACCATTGGCTTCAACTGATATGGGTTTTGGGGGGCATGGGGTATGCCCATCTTTGAGGATGAACTCTTTTCTCCACCCGCTTTCTGCCTGCAGGTAGGTGGTTCTAAGGCTGCAAGACAAGTCTCTAGCCTTTTTTTTTGTTTTTTTTTTTTTGTAGAGTTGTGGTTTCTTTGTCATCTTTGTCATTACAGCTCTTTCAAAAAGTTTTTAGGCTTCTGATCTGTTTGGTTCCAGTCAGTCCTATGTACCAGTAACTACAATTACAGAACATTAGTTTTTGTTTTTGTTTTTTTTTTCTGTTTAATTGCAGCTGTCTGATTATTATGAGGAGCAATAATCTCAAGTTTGAAGATGACAACTCTAACATGATATTTGCCAAGGAAATGAGTCACTCTTTTCAACGAAGAATTCTCATGAAATCTTGCTTTACTATAGCATTTTTCAGTGCTGAATCTTACTGTTTGAGTCCAGACGCAGAGAGTGAACCCAAGAGACCCTGAGTTTCTAGACTCTGTTCCCTTTGATTCCTTCTTTAAAAACCAGCCCATTCTGTCTTGAGCTCATCTTTTTCCCATAGTATCTTGTCAGCAGTAGCCAGTAGTAGCTGGCACTTCAACACTTCCTGTCCTCTCCTGCTGTTCTCAGACTGCTGAGGACCCCAGACTTGGGAGCCAATGGTCATACTTATAAACCACTGTAGGTGACAGCTTAGCAAATATTTTGTCACTTTAAATAAAATGTGAGTTTCCCCCTCTCCAGCCTCTAGTATCAGTTCCTTGCCACCCAGAACCCGACCACTAAGCCCACGACACTTTTAGCTTCTTGTCACCCGAGCCTCACATTCTAAAGGCCAGGACTGGTGATGGTCCTATCTAGACTGGAGGTGGAGAGGAGTGAGGTTCAGCTGGTGCACGGCAAGCACGGGGAGCAGTGTTGGTGAGCGCCTAGCCAGGTTCTGCCGCCACGAAGAAGGAAGAGTTCTTAGGTTTTCTGATCATACCAGCTACTTCTAACAGTTATTTCTAGCAATTATTGAGAAGCCAATCTACCTCATTGAATTGGTAGCCTCTTAAACTTTTCTTTAATCGTACTTTATAAATTACAAAATTAAGTAATTGACCTCATTGACCATGATTAAGGTAATTTGAAAATGACAATATCCATATTTTTGGAGCTCCCATAATATGCTGATGTTCAACCACATGTATAACATTTCCTTAAGGGGTATTTCTCATATTTAAAAAAATGTAATGTTCTGAAATGTTACATTGCATTTAAGTGTTTTAAGCCACAGGAATTACTTCATTAAAAAATTCTAGTGATTTTCTTTTAAGATTATCCTGTACTTTGATGAAATTCATGCATTTTAATATTTATATTTTGTGCTTCATTGATATAAATTATGGTTGCTTCTTTAGTTTCTACCGGAAATGTATGAAGTGTTTTTTCTGCCTCAAATGTATGTTGACTATAATATGGATAAAAGATATATTACAAAAGGGCCATTTAGATTCATTTTCCATTTTTCTTAAGCAAAAGCAATTTCAGTCTGGTTTGGTTTGGCTTTCCTTTGAAGTAGGTCTTCGAGTCAACCATGAAATCTCTAATATTATACTGTGTTAAAATTATTATCTGAAATTTAAAACAATTATGTGACACTATGTGAGTATACTCTGTTATCCAGAATTGTAAGTAACACAGTTAACATTAATGACCTAATTTGAGAGTTACAGTTATTAAATATATTTAATAGTATTATATATGTCAATAATTGAGTGTGTTTTCATGTGTATCATGTGTATACATATATGTTAATAAAACTAATTTTGAGGAGTCATACAGGGTTCATCCTCTGTGTCCTGCTTGTTTTATAGCTATAAGAAATTGGCTGAGAATAAAGAAACTTAATTTGTTAACCCTTTACCCCTTAAGATGAATCCAAATGTTATGTATCAAGAAACACAAAATGTAAACCAATTTTTGGACAAAAATGAAGAGCATATAGTTTTACAAAAGTCAACAAATGAAGGTACAGAAAATAACTGTCCAAGAGTAAATACTGTGGAAGAACAAATAGATAAAATGTACCTTGATATTTTGAAGAAAAAAAAATCTGTTGGTCCTTGATTATTACCCTAGGATGACAAAATACATAAGGTAAGTGTTTATAGTTTATATTGATTTGACGTATTGATAAATGAAGTTACATAAATACTGCTGATAGCTATGCACTTCATGAGCCAGCCGGACTGATTACAGACTAACCTCCACGTTTATCCTGGGTATCTGTGAGCTGTATCTGTTACAACACCCTGTCCCCCCCAGATTTTAAAATGCATTAGCTTTCTCTTAGAAATCATTCTTTACATTTTTTATTTTTTAAATAAACATAGTCCAGAATTTGACTAGCATAAGAAAATTAAGTTTATTCTAGTACTTTTTATTCAATCTTAACTGTAGTCTGTGTTGTACAAAAGGAGGTGAGTTGGCATTTCATATAAATGCTGTTAGCGACTGTTGAGAAACTTCCACATCTCTGCTCCTTGTTTCTGTGTTCTTGATTTATTCTGATTTATAGTCTCCATGACTCCAGTATTCCATTTTTATTTTATGGTTTTGATTAATGTAGTCACCATAAACTAATCATAAACTATCTCCAGTTCCTTGTGGAATAAGGCAGGGTGCTTATCAGTTTTTACCTTGAGAAATCTGGAGAAAAAAGATAAGATTTTAAGTCTTTTCAACTGTGCTCTTCCCCACTCTCCTCCATGTTCATTCTTGTAATTTCATGTCTTGCTCTCTGGCAAGCCTATTTTGTTTTATTATTTTGATTTGTTTTTCACTCCTGACTTTGAAGATGTGCTTAAGAATACTAAATTTCTAATGAATTAGGCTTGGAGAACTCTAATGTCATGACTTGCCTTCTACAAACCGTGTTCTTCAGTAATCATGATGGTTTTGCCTTCTGTTAAATCGTATTTACAACTGCCACTAACGTTTATTAAATTACTAAAGAGTTTATACTTGTGCACAGACTTTTAGATCTTGACTGAGTTCTGGAGAAGAAGAGTCTGGGATTGGTACACAGATACCACACAGGAAAGCCAGAAGTGCCCCTCCTTTATTTAAAAGAAAACCCCAGAGTGGATTATATGCATCAGTGAGGAGCTCAGGCTATGGCAAACCTAGTTCACCATTCAAGACATTTTCTACTCTTGAAAATAAAACTTCAAAGGATATTATGAAAAGCAAAAACTTGAGATCCATCCCTGCCTCAAATCAAGCTAGGAAAAAAGGTAATTATATGCACTTTTCATAATAAAATTCTGTATGTATAATGTATTATTTCATTTTCCTTATTCTCTACTTTCCCTATTTCTTTCTTTCCTTCTGTGAACTTTCCTTATTTGTAGAAAAAAATAATATTAAGGTGCTACATTCCATCTCTGAAAGACACATTAAGTTTAGTTCAGAGGGTTTTTCTGTGGGAACCCATGATTGGGTTAACAAATTGTAGCAGACCCCAGCCACCTGTCACTTTTAAGAAGAACAAATGTGCATAGAAACTACTTTGCAAGCACGTGTCTGTGCGTCTGCACTCCTGTCTCCTTGCATAAAAAGCGGAGACAATGCCTTGCTTGCATATTTGAGGTTTTAAATAGCACTCTGCTCACAATGACCCAGGACCTCAGCTACAAACGCTGGGAATGCCTGCTGTTAGATAGTCTGTTACCCCTAATACAAGGAACTGGCTGGTCTGGTGGTCTGCTCTGTAATTAACATATCTATCTAAAGAATGTATCTTGTTCCTTTCTCCCCATGACTTCCCTAAAGATAAACAAAGCCTTTGTACTCATTGTGACTTCTACAATCTTGATCCCATCTTTTCTTTCCCTAAATTCCTGCATTTCATCACACAACTGTTAATGATTTTTCCTTTGATTGTACACAATAAATGTGGGAGCATTTGAGAGGCTCATGGAGTTGGCTCCAGACTCCCTTTCACTCTCTTGACTTTTTCAACAGTCTCGAGTAATTCATTCCATCTCGGTGGGACTTCTGCTGGCCAGAACCCTCATTTTTCATAATTAGTTCTAGGTTTTCCTGAATGAGACCCAGAAAGTATGGGAAGTGAATGTAAGATAAGAGAGTCAAACCCCTCCTCATCTGGTTGGATTTGTAATATCCAAAATGTTTGCCAGAAAATAGCCATAAGTTCAGAATGCAAAGGGCAACATACAAATGAAGGTGGATACAGAGAGAAATATCTGGATGTGAGTTCGGTCTAGTGTTGGGGAGTCCAGATGTTTTATCAATCACCTGCTTGCATTTATACATCCCAGTGCCACTCTGAGTAATTTCCTGAAGGAATCATCCATCTTGGCTGGAGGAAACGGTGGTTTCCCACATGGGACCCCACACCACTATTAATAGGAATAGAAACACTCAAGTCAGACCGGCTTTCCTGTTGCCTTTAGACTCCGACGGGGCCAGGAGGGCAGTAGAGCCAGAAGCGCTTTGTGCTTTCTGTTGTGGTTCAGCTGAATAGGTGATCAAGGCCATCACTGCTACCTGCTTTGATGGAGGAGAGCTAGCCTCACTGGGAAACTCACTTCCAGCTTAAAGTGCCTCCCCTGCCTTTCCTTGTAGTGATCCATCCCAGGACCACTTGGACTCTATTAAAGTTCGTTCAGCATTAAAGTCTCCCCTCTTCTGTCTGTGTGGCTGTGTGTCCGCTGCAGCAGCCTGCGCATGTCAGATGTAAATCTCGTCTCTGTCCGCGAGCAGGAGAGCAGCAGGAGGGTGGCTGTTCTGTACACACAGGAATCAGATTCTTCTGTTGGCTTAATGCAGCATCCTTCCTTCCTGTTCTTAATGCGGAGACCTCAGATCCCTTCCCCTAAGAGGCGCCTTGTGTTCTCTTACTGTTACGGAAATGACAGGCCAGTCAAGAAACAAGCACCACTCGGAGGGTTGGAGTACTCAGATGTATTATGCCGGCGGGCTCAAAGGGGCTTCTGCTCCGAAGCTCTGAGCCCCTTCAAGATGTGCACATGAGGTTTTATAGGGTAAAGTACAAGCTTGGGGTATTAGGCCAATAGGCATGGAACAGCTTTAGCAGCATTATCATCACAAAAGTGGAGGCGGGGAGGAAGCAAACCAACATTCCAAAGCCAGATATGTATCTTTGAAAATCCAGCTGGCTAGCAAAAAATACATGAACAGCAAACCAACACTAATTAACCTAGATTTACAAGTTAGTCTAGCAGAACTCAGATCAATCAGTATTCCAATACTTAGATTTGTGAGTTATCTTGTTAGCCCAGCCCAGCTTTTCCTTCACATTAGTTTCTCTTCCTTTTCTGTGGAGCAACTGCTTGTGCTGCTGTCATCTATTCATTGTTGTTAATAACTAACCCTCCACTGGATCTAGTGCTTAATGTTATGAAAAACACTCAGAACATTTCCCAAATTTTAGAATCATCAAGAGGATTGTGGAGGTTTTTCATTAATGTTTTAGGAGTATTCATCCTTTCTGTACCTCTGAGAGCAAAATAATGAAATTTTGTTTTTAACATTATTTATTCTATTATATTTATTTTAGATAAATTAACCCCCAACATTTCTGGTTTACTTTATCCAAATTCCCTCATATAACAAGTGTTTTTGGACACTACCTGGGTCTAGGCACTGTTGGATGCCCTCCAGTTATGTTGGTAAATGAGGCACTGCCACCTCCCCTCCCCCATCTCATCGAGCTGTCATCTGATGAGAAGGGACAGACACTTAACAATGAGCATACAAATCAGTAAGTGATGTTACATGCTAAGGAGAAATAGAAAGCAGAGCAAGAGAGTCGGTGGAGTCCAGCAGGTCACCATTTGAAATAAGATACGGTCGGCCTTGGTGAGAGAGCCCTTTGAACAAAGACTTGTAGGAGGAATTGGAATTGGCTGTGTGGATGTGTGGGGGAAGCATATTCCAGAAAAATGAAAGTGCAGAAGTCCTGAAGAGGGAGGAATAGCTGGCATTTTGGGGGTCAGCATAGATGCCCACATGCCTGGGGCAGAGTGGGCAGAGGGGGGAGGGGAAGGGGAGATCGGGCATCACAGGGACAGGCACAGTTGGCTTTTCTAGGGCATTAAGCAGTCTTGGGCTCTCACTCTCAGTGTGGAAAGGTGAGCCACCGGAAAGTGCTGAGCATGGGAGTGACTTCAACTGATGCATCCTTTAGACAGATTCCTTGGGCTGATGCCATTGACCATATGCACACAAATATAGACCCACACCACAGGGGCACAGGAAGAAGCACAGAGACCAGTTAAAAGGGGGTTTGAGGAATCCGGGCTGGGAGTGGTGGGGCTCAATCCAGGGTGGTGGCAGTGGTGGTGATGAGAAGCAGTTGGATGGGGATGTATTTAGAAGATAGAGTTGAAAGTCTAAAAGATTGTTTTGGGGTTATGAGAGGCATCATGGTTGATGGCAGGTAATGTGGCTTGAGCAGCTGAAGAATGCAGTTCCTCTCCAGCTGGGATGTGGTGGGAGGCAGAGTGGGCTTGAGGGTGGAGAGAAGAAAAGGGGGGTTGAGCTGCTGAGATGCTAATTTTGAGATGCCTGTTCTGTGTGCAAGTGGAGATGACAAGGAGGCAGTTAGATGGCAGGGTCTAGGGCTGAGAGTGAGGTGTGGACTGTAGGTATCAAGAGTTGTTAAAAATGAATATTTTTGAAGCCATGGGTTTTTTTTTTAATTGAAGTGTAATGGATTTACAGTATTGCGTTAGTTTCAGGAGTACAGCAAAGTCAATCAATTTTTTTTGCAGATTAAATTCTGTTACAGGTTATTACAAAACATTGGGTAGAGTTCCCTGTGTTGTACAGTAAATCCTTGTTGCTTAACTATTTTATGTACAGTAGTTTGTGTCCATTAATCCTGTACCTTTAATTTGTCCTTCCCCCCACCTCCCCTTGTTAACCACAAGTTTCTTTTCTGTCTGTGAGTCTTTCTGTTTTAATATATATTCATTTGTATTATTTTTTGAGTTTCCCATGCAAGTGATCTATAGTTTTTGTCTTTCTCTGTATGACTTACTTTATTACACGTAATATTCTCCGAGACTTCACAAAGATTTTCAAGGGAGCATATCTGGAGAGAAAAAGCAAATCAAGACCTGAGCCCGAGGCATGCTGACCTAAAGAGGTCAGGAGGGAGAGGAGTAACCTGCAAGGACAGAGAAAGATTGAGGAAACCTGAGCATATGCACTCCTGAAGCCAAGTGGGGCGAGTATATAGAGGAGAGTTGATCTGCTGTGTCCGCTGCTGCTGAGAGAGAGATAAGGACTGACAGCTGACCTTTGAGTTTAGCAGGAAGGAGGCCATCGGCATTGGACAAGCAGTTTCCGTGGGCAGGTGGCTGTTAAAGGCAAACTGGGTGGGAACAGGAGAAGTGGAATTGGCTACTTAAAGGTATAGACCTCCTGGAGGAAAGGGTGTAAAAGGTGGGGGAAGGGTCAGTAGCTGGCAGGAGGGTGGAGTCAGGGGAAGCCTTTGTTTTGCCTTGTTCTGAATTTAATTAGAAATCATGGTATGAATGAATAATAGAATGTTTACACTTTTTGGAAAGATGCAATAGCCAGGAAGAAATGCATGATGAGGGGAGTCATAGAGCACAGTCCTCGAGTAGAGGGGCTGTAATGGGGTCCAGTGTACAGTGGGAGGGTTGGCTTCAGGTGGGAACGTGGACAGTTCATCTGTGGAAAAGCAGAAAGGAGGAGGGGAGAGATAGGTGTGGATACTGGGAGGGGTAGAAGTGATGAGTGATGGGAGTGATTTCCTCTGGCTGCCTCCACTTCCTCTGAGAAGTAAAATGGTGCTGTGATGAGGTAGCAGTGAGGATGGGGCCGCGGTGCTAGAGGGGACCAGGCATTGGGGAGCTATCCTGGAGGGCTGGACTCCCAGCAGCAGGAAGTCTGCTCCAAGTTGGTTACCGTGAATGTGAGCTGGGACCAGGCAGGCAGGCGAGGTGTGTGTGTGTGTGTGTGTGTGTATTTATATGTGAACAGCCACTTTCTCCCACACGACTACAGGTGTTGGTAATTGTGTAGTTGGATTTACCAAGAAGAGTGGTTTTTGCCAAATGAGTGCAGCAGACTGAGAGAGGAGAAGAAAGGAACTACTTATGTGTATGGGATGTAAGCGGAGTCATGAAGGAAGAAGAGACATCGGGGGTGTGAGCAGTGTGAGACACACAGGATCAACAGAGTGAGTCCCAGGGGCCCGAGCACTGTGGGCATCCAGGTACCAGAGGTCATGCCTGGTGGGGGGTAGGACTTCCAGAGAGTAAATGCATAAGACTGAGATTTTTCTGGTAACAGAAAAAGACCTTGAAAGCCAGTGGGAGAGAGCAGCTGGGTCAGAGAGATATAAACAGGGAGGGATTGGAAGGGTCTCTGGTGAGCAGTTGGAAATTACTAAGAGTGAAGCCAGACATCAGGCCACAGTGGATGGAAATGAGGGGGATGGCATAGAGGTTGATAGGTGAAGGAAACAATATTTTTATGAACATTTCCCCTGATTTCAAAATTTCGTAGTGTTTGTGACTGCCAAAATAAATAAAAACACATCACTAAAATTCATATTTATTGAAGTACAATGGCAAACTATGATTTTTTTTGTTTTTGTACTGATCTGCTTTTTCTCATTAGAGTCTCCATTAAGTAGGATTTAAAAACAAACAAACAACAACAACAACAAAAAAAAAAACTCTGTATTTTTGTTAGAAAATTGCCCAGAGTGATTTTAGTTTTATTCCAAAGAACTGGAATTCCTTGAGGGTGGTAGTTACTTGTCACAGGTTGTGTGTCAGAGAAGCAGCCTCTGAGTCAGAGGTGAGTGTACAGAAAGTCTAGAGAATGTGCTTGGCATCAGCACTGGTTCTGAGGAAGCAGCCCCTCGTGACTGGGGCTGATGCAGTTTGAAGTCGTCTCTTTTTCACGTGACCAGGAAGCCTGGGCCAGTTAATTCAGAGCTCATGCACCTGTGCAAGGAGGCAGACCCCCCCCTTCTTTCCTGCTGCAGAATTCCTAGTCTGTGACTTTTGTCTTCCTTGTCACAAGATGGCTGCACAACATCCAGCCCTGTCAGGAGGAGGAGAGATGAAAGGTAAAAAGGTCCATGCCTGTTAACTCAGCAGCTTAATCAGAGAAGTAGTTAATGTCCTGGAAGCCCCATGTTGGAAATTTTTGCATTCATCTTATTAGTCAGAACTTTGATCCTGTGCCCTTGCCCCCAACCCCACCCCAGTTGCATGGAGTCCAGGGAGAGGGGTGTTTTTAACTGGCACATTGCTGCCCGGGGAAAAATTCTAGTGGGGAGGAAGAGGAGGTTGGCAGCTAGCAGTGTCTACCATGTGGTGATTTTCCTTTTTATTCTAAATTAATTTTCTTTGACTGTTGACACTTGTGTTTTTATTTTTAGATTGGTATGTTTATTGTCGTAAAAGGAATAGTTGCTAGTTATTTAAATTGAAAAATACAGAAAACTAAAAAGGAAGCAATAATTTAGCCAGAAACAGCTGGTGTCATAGTGGGTGAGCCTCATTCCATGCCTCTCGTGTGTGTGTCCTGCAGATGAAAGGAAGCGGGTATGAGAGCTGTAAAGGAGAAAGGCAGGCACGTGGACAAGTAAAAGTGGACAAAGCATTTTATAAGAACAGATCATACTTTATCAGTTCTTTTAAATAAAACATTTGGTTTCATTTTACTTAAATCTGTAAGGAGAAAATGAAACTTCATCCTGAGAAATGTTACATCGCAAAAGGTGTCTTCAAGTATATAGATTATGAAAACCCCTGAAAGATTGCCAAAACCTTATTGTTATTTTTAGCTGCTTTTTCTAGTTTTATACACTATCAATTTTCCCTTCTATTAAATATGTAGTAAAACTCTTACATACTCCACTCGCATGACTCCTACCCATTTTTGTTGGTTTTATTTTTTTAATAAGTACATTATTTATAACTTTATTTTATATACTATATATAATGTATGTGTCATATATCATATTATATATATTTATATGATTATATTATTTATAATCAATATACTTTTTATATTCTCTCCAGCAGCTCTAATTCCCTTAAGCATTTGAAAGTAGATATTGGTTCTGGTTATTACAGACCCAGAATGCTTTTCACCAGTCCATTAGGTATTGTTCCTCCATTCTGGAATTATTTTGATTGCCTTATAATTTGACTGATTTTCTTTGAATCCATTATTTTTTTAAGAAGGGCTCAGAAGTCCCAAATTCTGCAGTGTATTCATGTTTGAATTTTATATCTAAGCAACTTTTCTTTCCTGTATAAAATGAAAATATACTGTCCATGTACTATTACTGAAAATAACAACTTAGAGAAGTCAAAATTAAGAACTCAGGAAGGGAGAATTCTGGTGTAAAAGCACTGGCTAACTGCAGCTGGAGTAAGAATCACCTGCCACACTCCCGGCCACCCCATCCTGGGAAGAATCACAGTGCTGGCAGTTCTGACCCCTTCACTGGCCACGTTAATGGTCCTCCAGTGACTTGGAAGGATTAATGGACTGATTTTACAATGACTCAAACCATCCTTTAAGAAGGCTTTAAGAGGTTTCTACAGAAAAACTTCTACATCAAATTGCCCAATTAAATATGGTTACTACTCTATAAGGAAAAAACCTAGAAAAGATTTGAAGGAAATCTTGGGGTGAGGTACTTTTGGGGACTTGTTTCTCCTTTTGACTTTTCTATAGTTTCCAAATCTTTAAGAGCCATTTATTTCATTTTTAATGAAAGAAGTAAACTTTGTATTTAAAAAGTTAACATCCTAAAGAAATTATATTAAAGACATAAAATTTTAATTCTTCACTTACCTCAAAGGCAGTCAGGTAAACGTTCACTGGGGGTTCAGTTCAGGACCTGTAGGATTTGAATACGGGCCTCTGGATCTCTTCTAGGTATTTCCCTTAAACTTTCCTTTTGTATTATTAACTGAATAATTTATTGGCCTTAGAACTATTTCTGCTGTTTGGGGATTTATGAGGTACTTTACAAACCAAAAATTTGACCAAAATATACATGAATAACATTTTTTCTAATGTGACATATGATATCACAGTATTAGAGCAATATTATCACTGATTTTTTTAATCAACTTAAACTAGTTGTTACAGTTTCCATGCAATTTATATTATTTTAGTGATACTATAACTTGATATACTTAATATAGAAAAATGTGCTTTAAAGCCCACTTAATCTGAACTAAAATGCTTCATAAAGTTATCAGCTGCTCTTTGATTCTTCTTTTAGATACTTTTAGTTATTACTGTGAACATTTAAAAGAGTAATTTATTTAAAAGTGATGAAACCTGAAATTATTCTGATCCACACTCTCCTCACATTTATTTAGCTCCATGTGTCATTGGACATGAGCCTTGGGTCAGTTTGCCTCCACGTCAGATGGAGTAGATGCCAGTCCCGGGCAGGGATCCTGCGTGCGGGGTCCTGCGTGCAGGGGGAGAGCTGTGTGAAGGGGTTTGTTATGCACCAGCCTGTTGTGAGATCCTCACTTGTCTTAGCGCTCCCGTTGTATTAGTGATTCTTGTTACACAATTGCCGAATACACATTCAACGTAGTTTGTATTTGTGGTGCTTTTATCCATTGTTTATAATTTTTAGGAATATCTGGAGTAGGACTCACCCAACCTGCAGCTCCAGCTTCCCACGGTGAAAGCTGCATGGCTACCTTAGAAGTCTGAGGGCCCCACAGAAACTGACTCCTGTGTTCAGTTTCTGAATGTAGATGTTGATTTTCACAGTAATATTCATAACGGTTATATGGTCTATAATTATATGTTAAAATTACATTATAAATAATGAAATATATGAAATTTCTTCTGCACTGAATGATAACTCTAATCACTCACTCTTACTGAACATTTATTGATTTTCTTGTGTAGTAGAACATTGTTAACTGTCATTTTCATTTGTGAATTATTTTCCCTAACCCACTGTGTTCAAATCTAATATGTAACTCTACATACTGAAGTAATGCTTTTCCTTAAAAGGATTCTTCAGGATACGGCGGTGGGAACAAGGAAACAGAACTGACTATGTTTGAAAGATTTCAGGAAGCAGAGGGAAAATGGAGCTGGGGGCACAAGTCCTCAGGGAGCGGATTAAAGTCACATTCTCAGAAAAAGAGTGAGAGCTTTGGAAGATAAGATGGAGGAACTACAGAGACAGCAGGAGAAGGAACTCTTCCAACTGAATCAAGACAATTATATTCTTCGAGCCAAGGTACTAGACACATTGTCCTACTTTTCCTTTTATTTATGGAAAAAGAAATAGTACCCCCGCTAAATGCATTGTCATCCTCTGTCCCTGTGGCTCTTTGACTTGATGCATTTGCTGCCAGTGACTTGTTTCCTGAGAGTGTCTCCTAACTGAAAAGCCTAAATTGAACCCCTGGGGAAAAATCAGAATTTAAATTGGCTCATTTTGATCGTTCTCTTGTTAGAAGTCCTTTTCGAAAATAAATCCCTTAGTTCACGGTGACCTTCAAGGAAGACAGTTTCAGAGATTGCTGTAGAAGGTCTAAGTTCAGAGAATGACACTATGTAGCATATCTGAGTTAATTGCATCATCAGAACCATCAGCACAAAACATCCTGTAATGAATTAAATGTCACTGGTGTTAAGCTAATTCCAGGGTGGTTGTAAGACAGTTCTAGGTCTGTGCACCTTGTGTTTTCTTTTATTCTTCCTCACTTCATCATTTCCTTTCCCAAATAAAATAATGTCTGCATTTTCTCAGTGAAGTAGCTTTGAAGAATCAAACAAAAAACAAAGGTGGTTGCATTTTGAGGAAACGTTGGCTCCTGTCACTAGGAAAAATCGAAGCAAATCCAAAAAGAAATAGGAACAAGAGACACTTGTTCAGGGACGTCAACAGGTATAGTTCTTCAGCACATAATGAGTTTGTTACGAGATCCTTTGGTTGTGAAAATAAAGCATTTAAAAATATTTGTGTCCATTTAACAGGTAATGGGAATTCTGACAGTATGAGGAAGTAATCATTTGACTGGTCTGCACATTTGTCATGTGCAGAATTAAAGTGATTAAGACCATGGGTTCTGAATTCAAAAAATCTGGTTTAAGGCTTTGCTTCACTACCTGCTGTGCAACCTTGGGCAAATCACATACCCCCTTGAGCCAGTTTTCCCATCTGTGAAATGGGAATGAGAATGACAGTACCTGTCTCATAAGATGGTTGTGAAATTAAGATAAGACAGTGCCTCAGCTCCTGGAGCCCTGCAGCAAAGGCAGGCTGATTCTTCCCCCAGCCTGCCTGCCGGGGGAGACCTCTTCCCTAGTCGGAGTCAAAAGAATGCAGATTAAGGGGGTTTTCACTGGTGTAGTGAACCAGGGCCCAGAGGGGCCCATGCCTCCGTGGGAAGCCAGGCTTCTGAGGGTGCAGGGCCTACATCCTTGCTGTCCCTGAGGGACACGGGGCCTTTGTCACAGCTGCTGCTAAACCCGCTGGTCAGGGCTCGGCTGGGCCGGCCAGGCCTTCCACAGGCTCGGAGAACAGAGACCGAGGTGAGGTTTCCTTGGCTACCCCTGTTTTCTCTTGCTTTACACTTAAAAGCCACTTGTGTGACATTAAAGCCACACTAGGAAGTATATATATTTGAATCATAAAAAAAAAGTACAGACCAACCTGAATGCCCTCTACACAGTAACCAGTTAATGCGTGTTGCCTGTGACTAATTTTATAGCCATATTTCCTTAGAAACTGTCCTATTTTTCTTTCATTTTCTGTAATGTTTTTCAGTAGATTACATTGGCTAGTTTTTATATTATATTCAGAAATGTGAATCTGAAATCAATTGCCATTACCCTGAGATTGAAAAAAATTTGACTTAAAATTGGGAGAAAATGTATGTGTCCTGTAGAAGTCAGACATTTGTTCTGTGTGATGGCATCTTGGTGATGTTGACCTGAAAGGCAGGACAGGTTTGGTGATCTCCAGCATGAGCTTTACCTTCATTTCCTCCCCACCACTCCCCTCCTTCTGTCTCATTACCTTTTTCCCCTTTGACAGTAAAAGCCTAAGGCTTGAGCCTACCAATAAGAAGCATTTTCACTCCAGGGACACCCAGAGAAAGTGTTACCACATCAGAGATGACAGCATTTGCTGCAAATGAGATAGTACTGATTTTGCAGGACACACAGCCCTAGAGTTAGAACCGTCCAGATTCTCTGCCTATCATTCTGAGTTTGCTGTGCGGAGCATGCATTTTAAGGAACAGACCCATGAGTATGCCAGCCACCCCTCACAAACACACAGAACACAAAACTTGTATGTCAACATATGTACGTATTTTTCTGGGTTTCAAGAATTCCGCAGAATTAAGCACAGACTATCTGCCAAGCATTAGGCCAGGCGTGGTGAGACAGTTCAGAGTTTCATTAGAGTCTCAAAGTTCCTTGGTTTTCATCAGATTCTTAATTTTAAAGAGGTTAATAAGCCAGAGCATCTAAGCACAGATTCTTTTGATCTCAGTGTTTGAGTCCCTCTTTAGCTCAAGCCAAGTGCTGAGCTGGGTCTAGGCTTTGCTCTGCCTCATCCTGATCTTCCAGAAACACCTCATCTCTACCTCCTTGTTTACAGAGAATTCCAGAAACAAGCCTGGTTACCCACTGTGGCTCCATCCAGTTACCTCACCACAGAAAGATGAGCTAAAAACAAAAAAAGAAGGTGCAAATGTTACCGAGCCCAAACTCATTCTGCTCACTGCACAACAGACCAGTAAATTAGGAGACAGGGTCTTGGGGCAAGGAACAGCAACTTTATTTAGAAAGCCATTCAGAAAGACGGCAGACCAAGAAGATGGCAGACTAAGGTCCTGGAGAACCATCTTCCCCAAGTCAGAATTCAGGCTCCTTTCCTACTTACTTTGTTGTTGCAAACTTCTTGGCATAGGAATTCTTTGTTCTTGGAATCCTGTGTTCTTGCAGCTGTCCATGTGTGTCAGATCACAGTGTCCCTGTAAACCTCCAACAAAAGAAATGTTATGTTCTATTCTGCAACTTGTTATCTTTATATGAATGGAATGTGTTAATATCCTTAAAGGTCAGAGCCTTGAGAATAGGCTCTCCTGTATATTTCAGGCTATTGGCAACATTGTTTCACAAAAGGTGCAGAGCAGGCAAGACTGAACCTAGAAAACAGAGCACAGGCTTAAAGTCAAAGGAACAGATCTAATATGGAGTCTGGTTTGTTCTTTTCTATCACACAAACAGCCCCCCTGGCCTTTCCATCCCTGGTGTGCAAAATCAGGAAGTGGTTATTCCTGCAGTCATTCGCCCACTTACCCTTGTGAAATGCAGTACATTATACTGACCGGTTCGCTGGCTTTGGGAAGTTCTGCAAATTTTTTGTTTACTAAGAATTTTGAGCAATTTGGAAACAGTTGTTTTCAGCTAACAAATTGTCTTCTGAGAAAATTGAAACAGTTTGAAAAAGATTTTAAAGCTTACTCAAAAACTGAGGAAATTTAAAGACTAAAAATATTTAAAGGATGTATCTTTCATGAGCACATATACTAATGTTATATAGGTCCTACTGATTTAACTAAAATGTAATTTTCTATTTATGAAAAGGAAAATGAAAAATTGTATAATCAAGTGAAAGATCTCCATGAACAAAACAAGAAAAATGAGGAGCGAATGTTCACGGAAAACCAGAGCTTATTCAGTGAATTAGCTTCTTGAAAGTAAGTCCTTTTTAAATTCTTAAAATCAAACCAATTCTTTCTAAGCATTTTATTGTTATATTAATAATACATTTAGTTATACTTGGAAATTTAAAAAAAAATTCTACACTGATTTTCAGTTTTATAACTTTCATGTTTTTAGTTTTCAGTGGGTTTTCTTTTGACATTAGATGACTAATACATACTTCAATATTTTCAGCATATTCATATTTGAATTTGACATCAGTTTTAGGAAATTGAACAGCCCTCTTGATCAGTCATTAAGCCTGGGATACTTATGTAATACATCTCAGTAATAATACTTTTAGTAATAATAGTAAAATAAATATACAGTATCATTTACTGTCTTAAGTCAGGTTCCGAACAAGTAGAGCCTGAGCTGGGGGTCCTTGTGGAAATGATTTCCTGTAGGGTAACTCTCAGGAGAAGGGGAATGAGAAAAGAAAAGTGGGGGTGGGCAGGGGGAGGGAGGGCAAGTGAGACCATGGTCTCAGCCAGAGGCTGGCAACATTCTTCTCTCACCAGGAAGATCAGGAGAACAGACTGCATCCCAGAGTTGGCCCCCAACTAAGGCAAGTAGGGGAAAGCCATTTGATCCCCCCAGCCAGTCAGTTACTGGCTGAAGTGTGTCCCAGGAAGTGAGTGGGGGTATCCTCTGGACCAGGGGCAGGGGCTGATGTTTGGTGAGGATGTTTCTCCAGAGAAGGAGAGTCTGGTGAGAACAAGCACTCACTGTGGCCAGCTGGCGAAGCATCAGCACCTACATAGGAATCATGCTTCACAATGTAAGGGCTTTTGCATGTTACTACACCTACCTTCAACATGTTAAGTGAGGGAGGTGAACCAACAGCCGTGGGCAAGCTAGGGTCCTGTCTTCTACTAGGAAGTGACTAAACATTTTACCTAAACTTTCAAATAGGACTGCTGTCAGAAGAAACTTCTTTGGCTGTGAATGTTACTTGTGTTACATTTATTCACATACTTCTTCCATTTTTCTGTAAGATAACGTAGGGCAGTGAGGCAGGGCTGCTGGTAGCACACACTGATCTTTCATGCAAAATAGAAAAAGACACACATTGTACAGACAAAGCTAGAAAGTACACAGATTGGCAAGCGAGGGCACTTTTGTGTAAATTAGGGGGAAAAAAGTCTCCTTTCCTTAGGCCAAGTCTAATGATGCCTAGTTCTGATGCGTGAAGATTTACATCTGCTTTCTTCCCAAATGCTTCAGTAAAGTGTTTCAAAATTTCACATCTTGTATTGCCTGGTTTTTAAAAGAGAAAATCTATTCCAGGGTCCAAAACTGGAGCTCTAAATAATTTTCACAATGAAATAAATGATTCCTTTAGTACGTTGGGGTTAGATGATCATATATGGAGTCCTAAAGTCCCTTTATAATGTCTCTGGAAAAACAGAAAAATTGATTCTAAGGTTCAGGTAGTAGACTGTATTTGGTTGGTTAGTTTCCATGTATATGACTGGCAATTTGTTTTTCTCAGAAAGGAGTCTAGAATAATATGAAAGGAGTACAGACACCACAGGAAAAATGCAGCAAATCTTTGTGGGACATTGATTTGTTTTTTTTTCTCTGAGAATTGGCAGGAAGTATTTTTATGTTCCTAATAAGCCAACACTCTTAGGGCTTCTGTTCTTTTAGTTTCCACATAAACATTTCCTTTTGAGTATACTCCTCACTTAGTATTTTACTCTTTAGAGAAAATAAACTTTTTATCTTCAGTGACACAGAGTTCCACTGTGCATTAGTTTTTAGTTTTTAAGAACTGAATATTTTGTATTGAAAGGAGTAAGGACCAGAGTGGTGGACAGTAAGGTCAGAGAGGTAGCCAGAGGCCCCTGAGAGTGTCTCACAGTAAAATCTTGAAGAACCTCAGTAACTCTTCTAAAATGACATCCACAGAAGGTCACACAGAAGATTCAGCAATAAAATGATGCAGCCAAAACGCATGATAATACAAGGCTTTATGGATGGATTTATTTTCTTGGTAAGACTGGATTTTAAGGCAGTGTGAAACAAAACTTCTGACAATTTTTATTTTGAAACTGAACTGTACCAAGTGTCCGGCCATGAATCTGAGAGTTTCTTCAGCAGTTCTGAGTTGAGTCCCATGTTCATTTACTGAGCACCTGCCCTCTGCTTAGTGCTGTCAGGTAACCAGGTGGTGACATCAGTGTCGGTCCCCACAGAGCTTGCATCTTGTTAAAGAGAAAAGGTCTGCACATAGGTGAGGGTCATGGGAAACAAAGCCCTGAGTGCTGTGCTAGAGGGACATGGAAGTTTCATGGGGATGTGGGGAGGGGTTATCAGGAAGAGCCGCACTTGAACTCAGTCTTGAAGGATAAGTGTGACTCTGTGAAGCAGAGGAATGAGGGTATTGAGACTTGTGTGGAATATTGGGACAAGCATTTTTTTTTTCCTGCATTTGTGACACAAGGGTGAGCAAAATCAAGTTCTGCTTTCAAGTAAATATATACTGTGTCAGATGCTGACGAGTGTTGTGAGAAGAAAATAAAGCAGGACACCTAGGGGCCAGGTTGGGGGCTGCCATTTTAGAAAGAGGGATCAGGGAAGGCCTTCCTGGGGGTGCACCTGAGCAGAAGTCCTAGGCCAGTGCAGGAGCAATATACCTGGCTCCGGGGGGCAGAGCTGCAGGCAGGGAAACAGTCAGTGCAAACATCCTGGGGTAGGAGTGTGCTGGACGTGTTCCCAGAATAGCCAGGAGGTCTCTGCTGTGGAGTGGAACAGGAGGTGGAAGATCTGTGGGACATGCGTCAGAGGGGCAGGCAACACTGGGTTGTGTAACACTGAAGGTCATGGTAATAAGGACTTTGGATTTACCCTAACAGAGAGGGGAGCCACCAGGTAGTTTCAGATGGAGGAGTGATATTAATGGACTCTTCAAAACAATTCACTTCTTCCTGTGTGGAGGACAGACCGCAGGTGCCGGGAGTGGAAGAGCCGAACTAGTTAGGAGGTCGTTGTCATCCGGGAGCAGTGAGAATGTTGGTGGGAAAGGCCCTACAGCTGTGCTGAGCTACATGCCCAGAGCTCACTCCGGTGAGCTCCGGGAAGCTCTGGGAATCTCGTCATCATTTGGAGGGGGCGGAATAAAATCAGAGCTAAAATTTAGGAAATATAATCAGCAGCAGAACTTCGGATGCATGGGGTAAAAGACAGCCTATACCACAATCTGTTGTGGTTAAGAATAATTTGTTTTTGTATTTCTAGGAATATCAAGAAAGAGAAAACTGGTTTATTGGAAGACCTCAAAAGACTGAAGCAAGACAAGCAAGCTTTTGAAGCAGACTTGGAAAAAATGAAGAGAGAAAGAGACCAAGCCAGAGAGCAGGTGCGTACACCACAGGGAACATGCCGAGCTGGTATGGTTACTTTATACTAGTAACTGTTCTGAACTTGAGTTTAAGTAATAGCAATTGGATAATATAAGCAAAATGCTATTCCTAGAAGTATACTGTAATTTTAGAAACTTTTAAAAAATTAGTTATTAAGAGGTATGTTCGTTTGATTGGTTTCAGCAGCAATAATTGCAAGATTGAAGAAACTCAGGTTATTTTGAATTCATGGCATTGTGTGCTCAGTTGTTTGCAGTCCTCCCAGCCAGACTACGACCTTCCAAGGCCTGGTCTCCCTTTTTATCCCTGGGCCTGAAACGTAAGTTCTCAAGTGTTTGACAAATGAACAGACAGCACCGTGCTATGTTTGTAGAAGACACAAAAGTGAATATGGCATTCCTCACTGGAGAAAACAAAGGAGTAAGATAAGAATGCAGAAAGTTTAATACTAAAAAAATATTAGAAATAAACAAGAGGGTGCTAGTAAGGATTTCAGGGAGGAGAAGCATTTGAGTTAGGTCCTGGCAGGTGGAGGGACTCAGGAGGAGAGGAGGGAGGCCACTCAGCTGTGTCTCATGGGCGTGTTACTGTGCACACCTGTCCTGGGCCATATGCAGGCAGGGCATAGGGCAAGAAAGGTCGATTGGAGGAGCTCTTGTTTGCCAAAGGAAGGATCTTTTCTTTGTGATTTTATGATCTTCAGTGTAAGATATGTACAAAAACATCCACTAATCTGTTTATAAGAAATGTACTTTCCTGGGCTGTAAAATAGAATAATAATCATCGCTCCTATCATGTGTTTGTTGTGTTAAATAAAGTCATACAAACTTTGAGAATTGAGACTGTGAACACAGCCTTCTTTTACTAACACACTCGACTGGACACAATCTTGCTACATCCATTTTTTGTTTGTTTGTTTTGCCTTATTTTTTCATAATGCTTTCATTAAACAGGCATTGGTTTTCATGCGAAATCTTTTAATTTAGTTATTTCCATATTTAAAAAATTATATTCGGGTTATTGAGTTACTTTATCTTATAGGTGAAAAATTATATGAAATAAAAATTTTAGAAAAAACACATAAGAAATGAGTTGCCTGCAGGAAAGATTACAGTGGTGTGCTGAAAATCAGGAGCTTCTGGGTAACGATGCAGTTCAGCTTAAGGAAGCAAATGAAGAAACAGAAGCTCAGACCTGAGGTGATAGATCACTCCAGAATGTGTTCCTATTTTAGATTAGACTGAGAATACAGACCACTGTCCATATCTTAGGGCTCCCTATCCAGCAGATTCAACAACCTGTAGATGGAATATTTGGAAAAAAATGGAAAGTTCCAAAAAGCAACACTTGAATTTGCCACATGCCAGCAACTACTTACATAGCATTCATGTTGCATCAGATACCATGAGTAATCTAGAGATGATTTAAAGTACACAGGAGGATGCATATAAGTTCCATGCAAGCCCTATGCCATTTTATTCAAGAGGCGTCAGCATCCGTGGATGTTGGCATCTGGGGGAGTCCTGGAACCAGTGCCTCATGGTTACCAAGGGATGGAAGTCCAGGCTCCTGATCCCAGCCTGGCAGGTCCCCACATGGTCTGAATCCTGCCTGTACCACACTCCCCTAGTCACTCTCCTCCAGCCCTGCCAGACTGACCTCTGATTCTTGAACAGGCCAAACTCACTGCACTTCATGTCTGGCCCCTAGAAATGCCCAATACTTTCTGAGCGTGGCTCTGCTTCAATAATATGGGGTGCATTGCCACTAGAGAAGACAGTGTGAAGTTTCCTTAAAAAACTAAAAATGGACTTATGATCCAGCCTTCCCACTCCTGGGCATATGTCAGGATAAAACTCTAATTCAAAAAGTCACATGCACCTCAATGCTTACAGCAGCACCCTTTATAATAGCCAGGACATGGCAACAACCCAAATGTCCGTTGACAGATGACTGGATAAAGAAGTAGTGGTATATTTATACAATGGAATAGTACTCAGCCATTAAAAAAATAGAACAATGCCATTTGCAGCAACAAGGATGGATGTGGAGATAGTCATTTCAAGTGAAGTAAGCCAGAAAGAGAGAAAAATACCATATGATATCACTTATAAGTGGAATCTAAAAACAAAATACACAAATGAACTTAACTACAAAAGAGAAATAGACCCACAGACATAGGGAAACAAACTTATGGTTAACAGGGAGAGAAGAGGGTGGGAAGGGATAAATATGGGAATTCGAAAAGTGCCCCTCTTGGGGAGTGATGGAAGTGTTAGTTATCTTGATTGTGGTGATGGTTTTCTGGGTGTAGACATCTATCAAAATTCATCAAATTGTACATGTGAAATACATGTAATTTGCTGACAGGGATCATACCACAATAAAGGTATTTCTAAAAAAACAGATTGGCTGCATTGTGTCCTATGTTTGTATGTGTCTTCAGTGAGTGGGTCTTCAAGTTTCTGGGCTGCCATATTTTCTGAACCAGAAGTGCCCTCCTTCCCTTTTCTTTGATAAACTGTCAGTGGGTGGCATTTATTCCCGTGGCTTCAACCGCTCTCTGTCCACTGATTAAGTGTCAAATCTCCAGCATGGACATCTCATTTCCATCCCAGAAATACATTTATAATTGACAAGTAGAAAATCCCACTTGATTAGCCCATAAAAATCTCATGCTCTATATGTTTGAATTTACACTCGCTCAGAATTAGGTTTATTTTTTCAACCCGTGGCATCACCATCCCATCTATTTTTCATGCCATGCATCTGGGAGTTTTCCTTTACTTCATTCCCTTATCCCCCATCAGTACTACAATTCTATTCCTTAATGTCCCCCAATTAAGTTTCCGCCCCTCGCTCCCCACTGCATTAATTCACACCCCCCTTTCTACTCTCCCCAGTGCTGTTCTTTAGAGTGAACTATCCACTTTTCTAAATTTTAATGACTAATCTGTGTCACTCTCCTTAAAACCCCAAATAATTCCCCACTGCATATGTGAGGAAGTCCACACTCCCTGAATTAACGTCACACCTTCTCATCACCTAGTTGCTGCTTTTTTCAACCTCAGCTTCCGTTAGTTCCCCACAGCCTCTAGCCTCACAGACATTCCTTCCCTAAGTGCAAAGTGCTCTTAGACACGACCAGGCGTCTGCATGAGACACGCAAGCTGCCGAGAATCCCGTCCACACCACGCACTCTCCTGGTCTAGAGATTTGCTGGAATCCTTCAGATGTCAGTGCAGAAAGCATTTCCTCTCTGACACCTTCCCTACCTTTTAGAACCCAGCCCCAGTCAGTGCAAGAGCCCCTCTGAACATACAGTATACATGATGCCAAGTGACTCTTACCACATTGTTTTGAAAACCTATTTAAATTTGTCTCTTCCACGACACACTGTGATCTCCTTGAGGGATGGGGGCTGTGTGGTATTTGTCTAGATAGCTAATGTCTGGCACAGACCCCGGGCCATCGGAAACAGTCTGTTGACTCATCAAGAATTGTCGTCTTTGCGATGTAAGAAAGACTACATGATCTCTGATCTTACACTGTCTGGCAAGGGTGAAAATAATTTCACCTAGAACTACACAGGCAAAATATGTGTATTCTTATCCTTTTTGTGAGTCCAAGATCATAGGCATCCTGGAACATAAGTGTCACTCTAAGTTGTCCGTCCCCTAGGCTGCCACGTCCAGCTTCAATGTATTCTGTAGAAGTCATAGGGATAAATGTACATCACCCCCTCTTAGAGCAAATGGCGCTTCAGCCTGACCAAGTTTGTCCATATAAAAATCAGAAATGTTCTGATCTAAAGTCTGAAGAAACATTTCCCGTCTCTCCTTCCAGTCTGTCTGCCATCTGCATTCCACATCCCCACCGCTCACCTGTTTTTGACCACTTTCCATCTAGAAACTTCATTCTCTGTGGGACACTTGTATCAGAACTAATTACAGGAGTAATAAAAATGGTCCCATGAATGCAGGCTCTGCACAACAAGGATGCTTTGACCAGATGCCTCAGCCGTGGCCTGCAGGGTCTGTTCACGTGTTCTGCCTGGCTTCCCTGCAGATGTGCTGCAGAAAATCAAGCCTGCAGTTAAAGTCATAGAAGGCCTAAGAAACACAGAAAAATAAAGAGCCAGATTCATCTCCTTCAGAATATTTCTGAAAACCATCCACTAATGGGACAGAGAGATTTAAGAGTTTTGTTTCAGAGTAAACGATGTCCAGCTGCAGGCTGGGTCAGTTTTGTCATTTTTGTTCACCAGTTGGCTTTCTGCTGCTTCTAACACGCCTCTGTTTAGAGAAGTGGCCTGAGTTGGCACTCAGAGCAGAAAGGTGAGCTGGGCCTGGTGACAGCCAAGTTCCTCTGCTGTGTAGTAACCCACTGAGAAGGAAGGGATGTCCCAGGACTTCCTCTGATTCTCTCTCACTCAGTTGTAAAGTCTCTGAAGGGAAAATGGAATAAAAAAGCTTAATTCAATATGGTATTGTCAAAGTATAAAGGTAATCGACTTTGGAAGGGAGGGAATAGTTCAAAGGGTAGAGCATGTGCTGGTTCAATTTCCAGTACCTCAATGTAAAAAATAATAAGAAAAAATTCTTTAAAAAAAGGAAAAGAACAAAGAATAAGAGAGATCTCAAACAACCCAAATTTAAAAAGAAAAAAAGGGTTTTTAAAAAAAGTTATCAGCTGGGTCTTTTGCTAGATTAGGAGTTTGGGATTAACAGATACACACTAATATCTATAAAATACATAACCATCAACTTCCAGGTCCTTAATAACCTAGTTCAACCTGAATCCTTTCTCTTTTTTCCCCTAAGCAACCCTTGGAAGCCTCTAATTCTCATCTTATAAAATAATTCATTTAAAGGCAGTTTGAAAGTTGCTGGTTAAACCCATTATTTGTGGTTTCATGAATATAGGTCTAGTAAGAAAGACAGACAATAAACCAGTAAATAAATAAATATATTATTTACTGCCAGGTGTTAATAATTGCCACAGAGAAAAATAAATCATGATAGGAGAGAAAATAAGTGAATAGGATATATGTGCATGCTATTTTAAATAATGTGATTAGATAAGTCCTCTCTGAGGGTAAAGTAATTTGAGCAGAGTCCTGAATGAAGTAAGAGAATAAGCCACGTAGGTAACAGCTGAGAAAAGCCTCCCAGGCAGGGAGAAGTACAAGACTTGGAGTTACAAACATAGCTGTCCTGTTGGGGATCATCTGGACGGTGAAGATGGGCTGGAGCAGAACAATTAGAACTGAGCCTGGAGAGATGGGTGAGGGACCAGATCACACAGGGCTTCGGGAGTCATATTAGGGACTGTGGATTTTCTTCTGAATAGAATGGAAAGTCACCAGAGTATTTTGTACAGGGGAGCAACTTAATCTGTTTCATACTTTAAAAAGACCATTGTGGGTAATGTATGGGGAATAAACAATGGAAGGAGGGCAAGGTAAGCTGATAGGAAGCCAGTGGAGAAGAGTGTTGCTGACCTGGAGAGAGACACTGAGGTTGGGCTGGGATGATGGTGGGAGATGGGCTGAAAGGGAGAAACAACTTGACAGTAATGGTCACAGGCCTTAGTGCTTGATTTGGACACAGAGAGACACAGAGGTGTTCAGGGTGACGGGTATGTGATATTAAGTACTGACTCACAGTTTTTGTGCAGGGTCCTGACAGGAGAAGATAGTGGGGATGTTGATGTTGGTAAGAAGGGTGTGTAGATATGGAATCACCCCTAGAGCCGTGTCTCTGTTTCTCTGTAGATGAGGTCAGCAGAGCAGGGATGGGTGTTTCTACTTCTGCAGAGAAATGAATATCCTCCTCATCGATAACTTCGAGAGACCGACCTGCCCATCAAATGCAACATCTTGAATCTGCTTCTTTCTATCTAGGAGGAGATTGCCACCTAAGATGCCAATCAAAAGATTCCTGTGTCCAGAGTTAGAGCTGTGTGCCTTTGGGATGATCTCAGAGATGCCTCCACAGAGGCTCGGTGTGCTTTCCCTCCCTCAGAGCACAGTTCCCCTTTATCCTGGTGGGTCTTAGCAGAGGAGGCTTCACAAATAGCCCCTCTCAGGCCCTGAGGACCAGCCTCCCACTGGGCCAAGCCGTGAAAATGAGCATGAGGTCCAGGCAAAGGAGCTGGCCATTTGTGATCTTGGTGAGGTCTTTCTCCAGGGGGCCATCTGGAAGATTACATGAGGACAGTCTACAAAAGGATGGGAGGGTTGATGGTGTAAATGGATTTTAATTTTTGCTCTGAATCTGATTCTGTCCTTCTGTTTTGTTAAGGAAGTGTTCTTAGGCTAGCTATGATTCTCCTTTGTCTTTCTTTCTATTTGATCATCCAAGAGGTTTAGATAGGATCTTTGTTTTAGAACCTTTAAAAATTCCTTGCAAAAGCGTCTTATTGGGCATTTGGCCAAGACAACTAGTAAATTCTCCCAGCATTTTTGAACCCCTTTTTTCCTCCAGGGGGTCTCAAAATGTACACATGTTCCAAATCTGCCCAAAACCAAGGAGCCTTTTTTATCACTTCACCATGGACAAAAGATGTCACTAAAGAAGGTGAGAAAAGAGCAGTTCCCCATCATCCAGAGTCCCTCCCAAAGAGCCCACAGAAGTAAAGAGGAGATGAACGAGAGAAACGGTTTATTTATACACACACAGGAGCCAACCAGGAAAGTAACGACCATGTTAAATGGTGAAAGTTAAAGGCTTTTTATTAACCTAACTTAATAGGGCAAAGGGAGAGGAGAGAATTGGCTTCCATGACAGGTTTTCTTCTGCATCTATCTAATCTCAGGTATCTTCAGCTTAAAGTGTCTTTGTATCAACCGTGGGTTCCATCTGGCTTTCCATTCCTCGAATTTTGTTCTTCTTTTTCAAGATTCACTCATCTATTCTGAGCCCCTAGATTTTCCACATGACTTTTAGATTGATTGTCAATTCCTGCAAAACACCACCTGGGATTTGGGTAGGCATTCTTTGAATCCTTACATCTATTGGTGGACTATTGCCGTCTTAGTGGAATTAAGCCTTCTGCTCCATGAATATGGGGTTATTTTCTGTGAATATAGGTCTTAATTTCTCTCAACAAAATCTTTCATCTATTTTAGTCTTCAATGTCCAGGTCTGGTACTTCTTCCTCAACTCTATTGGATGCAGATCCAGAACGTACACAACCTCCTGGAGAAACTCTACTGCCACGGAGCTGACTTGGAACTAAGTCCTGAGAAGGCTTTGTTCTTTACTGATTCTTAACTCCTGTAGAATTCATTCTTTTATTCTCATAAATGCTTATTGTCCTCAAAATAAATCTTTTAAAAATAAGATTAATGTACTTTAATTACTCCAGAGATGAGTAATGAATGAGTCACATTAACATGGGATTTTAATCCTTTTAAAATTAGTAGAGCAATACAGACACATTATAAAACATTAAAATATTGCCTAAAAGAGAAGAGAAGAGATTTGTAAATCCCACCATTGAAGGTGACTGTCATGAATGGTTTGGTGCTCATCTCTCTGTCTCTGTGTCTCTCAGTCTGTCTCTCTCTATCTCTATCTCTCACACACTCACAATCAGATTCATTTACGTCTATGTTGATTTCACACATATGTGGTCGTGCAGATGGGACCCTGGATGCCGGCGGTGGATCTGCATGCTTCCACCCTGAGGTCTCCCCTGACATTGGGTAGAGACACGACATCCACTTTTCCAACTGCACAGCATACATTCATCCACGTGAACCAGAACTGATGGACCCCATCCCCTCTCTATGAACATTACTGTTGCTTTAAATCCCACTGTTTCAAAAAGTGCTGTGATGAACATTCTTGAAAAGACATCTTTGAAAAGTTCTACAAGGACTTTAGTGGGATGAACTTTAAGGATCTGCACTGCTGGGGAAGGGATGCACCTGTGGCCCTTTGATGAGTCCTGCATCCTGTTTCCCTGGAGAGAAGGGTCTGTTCGCTCTTCTTTCCAGGGGACCTGCTGGGGCCTCTGCCTGCTCATGTTGTCACCAGGGCTGGTTGTCACCTGACTAAAGATCTGCCAGTGTGATGGTGACAATGCTATCTACAAAGTGTGTCTGTCTGCCTGTGTCCTCACCTGAGAGGTCGAGCATCTCTAACACACTGGCCACCTGCACTGCCTCTTGTTGGAACTGCCTGTGTGTGTTCTGTTTCTTTTCAGAACACTGGGTTTTGAGATGTTTTTGGACCACAGGTATGTGAAAGCTTTCTCCAACACTGGGTCATGAGGAACGCTTTCTCCACATTGTGGTTTGTCTTTCCAGCTGTTTTTCTGGGCTTTTTCTTGTTTTTTGATTTGTTTGGTTTTGTTTTTGCCACAGGAAGAGCTAAGCATCTCCCTTCTGTCTTCTGGCTGTGGTATCACAGGGGGAACAGAAATGTCTACCCCGAGATTATGCACAGAGTTACTAAAAGGGCTTCATTTTGTACATCACATCTTTAGTCCACCTGGACTTCCCTTTCAAATAATAAAAATGCTATTTCAAGTGAAAACAAAACAAAAAAATCACCAGCCCCAGATTAAAACATGTGGGCAGGCACAAAAAGCCACCTTTCATATGGTTTCATTGACAGGGAACATCCAGGAGAGGTAAAGACACCCAGAGAGAAAGAGGACTTGTGGTTAACAGGAGTTAGGGGAGGAAGGAAGGGCAGTACATGCTCTGGATCCAGGGTTTTATTTTGAGGAAAAAAATACTGTGAAACTAGATGGTAGAGATGGTCGCACAGCATTGTGAATGCACTTAATGCTCCTGAATTGCACAATTTAAAAGGGAAAATATCTATATTTTATTAAAGAAAACTTAAAACAGAAAAATAAAAGATGCCATAAGTGATGTGAAGCAAAAAAAGGAAACTACCGAAAAAGCAAACAAAAACATCTCCAGGAGAACGGAAGTCAAGTTCTGGTGGGGGATGGGATTGATGGAATTTTGGAGAAGAAGGTGTGGGTGGGCGCAGAGGGGGCTCAGCTGTAGGGGGTGGTGACGCCTGGACTGGTTCTCTGTTGCCCAGTGGTCCAGGTGCTGGTGCAGGTGCAGGAGGAGCAGCAGGAGCTGCAGGAGGGAGCTCTGGGTCTTCTGCAGGATCCAGATGGTCCTGTTTTTGGACTCTGGCATCTTCCCCTGCCCCCACCTCCCCTGGATCTGTAACTGTTGGAAGTGGAGTGAGCTTTAAGTCTTGTGGAAGTGCTCATGCTCTAAGCGAAGAAAAATTTACCCACATGCCTCCCTTTCCATATAACTTTTCAAGGACAGAAATCTTCCCAAAGCTTTCCAGACATCTCCAACCCAGGAAGTGCCCACAGGATGTGTTCTGTGACTGAATTCTTCCAGACAGGTGGTCTGAGGCCAGTCTTTGCTCTGGTCCCAACAGCAGCCTCTGGGGACGCCTCCCTGTTTGGCCCAGCCCTCGCCCCTCCCTCACTTACACACATGCACCCAGCCCTGCTTTTCTCACCTTGGGGCTCGGCCTCTGTGGGCTCCTGTTCCTCCACCTGACTCCCAGGGAGTTGGGCACGGTGCTTCAGGTCAGAGCCGGGGGTGCTGAGCTGCCCGCCAGCCCCAGGCAGGTCCCTGGGGAGAGGCCTGGATAGTGTCTGGGCAGGAGGCCATGGTGGTGGGGACCCCTCCATGTTCAGATTCAACCAGAGACTGCACTGGCCCTCAGAAGTGTGGCGCACCAGCCCCTCACTCGGGGAAGTGGCGTGGGTGTACTCGTCCATCAGCTCCTGCGGTATCTGGCTCTGCAATGACAGTGACTGGCAGCCAGCCCGGCCCAGAGATCTCAGAGCCCTGTCTAGCCAGGGCTACTCCTGCTTCTGCCCAATCGACCCTCTACTGCCAGATCAGACTGGGACCTTGGTCAGCTCAGTCACCCAGGAAGGAAGAGACACACCCAGAGGGCATGGGCTCCACCTCGAGCAGCAGGGCCCTGCCCCGGGTCTCCACATCCCAGCCAGCCAGCTTGGACTCAGGTTGTAGATGTGACCGGCCCCCCAGGCCTCTGACCCTTCCTCAGCCTGCTCTTGCTTAAGGCAGTACCCCCCACCCCAACATGACTGCCCCAATTCCACCAGCCAGGAAGGGGGCGTGGGGCTACCTGGGTGGGATCTGAGTGGTGGCCCAGTCTAGGCAGGCCTGCCCTGGACCTTCCTGTGTTACCTTTGGGTCCCTCTGGCCAAAAGGCCAGAGAGGCCTGGGATGAGACCTGACCCAGCACCGGGACCGTTGGTACAGCCCCTCGCTGCAGGCTTTCCAGAGGCTGTGGCCTCAGGGAGTTGGGATGCAGCAGAACATGCCTCTGTCTCCAACCAAGTGAGCTGAGTAGGGGCTCCTCTACAGAGTGGGTCCCTCGTGACCTATGTTCCAAGTTCTGTTGGGCTCTATTGCCAGGGAAGTGAGGTCACTTCCTGAGGTCCCCTTCCCCAAGCTTCCTCCTTACATAAAGCTCCCCAAGGGCCTTTCTGGGCTGCTGATGGCTCACTTCCCACCCCATGCCATGTCCATACACAATGACACCAACTCAGCCCCCCCCCCCATAGCCCTGGGGAGGCCTGGATGCAGCCAGGGCCGCAGCTCTGAGGACACAGTGGGGTTCAGACCCTGTTCCCCCTCCTCAACAGTGCTGTCACCCTGAACAAGCCACTTCCCTCTCAGGGTCTTCCCAGTCCCCTGTCAGCACGCTGGGGATCATTGTGGCCCCTGCTTCCTAGGGAAGCCATCATGTCTCTAGACCCATAAACACCTACCACATCTGTCACCCCCTTGGGCTGGCATCACAGGGATCTCGTGCACAGACTCAGCAAAGGAAGGACCCCACAGATGGCTGTCAGAGTGAAGAGCACACCCCACACAGGCTGGGGTCTGCCCTGTGGTCTGGGAAAGTCACTCTCCTTGCTGCCTACTTCCCAGCTCCCTGTCAGCAGGTTGAAATTAATTACAACTCTGACATCGTCCGCTCTGACATACAACCTCCTAGGTCATTCTGTCATGTTCAGATTCAGGCCCAGTGTCTCATCTTAGCCTCTGGGGTGGGCTGCCCCACAATGGCTCCCTGCTTTTTTGCCTTCTGGTCACACATCCTTGTGTGATCCCCACACCCTCCCCTGCAGGGTAGATGGACATTGGGCCCGAGTTCTGACATGTAGGCTGACTTATGAAAATGTGCATGACTTCCACTCATTCCCAGCTCCAGTGTTCATTCTCTGTCTCTCAGTGCCTCTGTTTTTCCTGTCTCTCACTCTCTCTCTGTCTCTTTCTCTCCCTCTTCCTTTCTGTGTTTCAGTCCGTCTCTTTCCTGGCTGTATGTGTATATACATTTATGTGTATATGTGTTTATTTATGTGTGTGTAATGTTAGGGCCCAGGGCAGGTCACTTCTGAAAGTGCCTTGATGACATATTGATTATTTTGAACTCATGTTACTATACAAAAAACATCTTTGAAAGTTGTGCAAGAACTTTGGTGGAATCAGCTCTGAGGATAAGCACTGCTGGGGAAGGGATGCACCTGTGGCCCTTTGATATGTCCTGCACCCTGTTCTCCCAGAGAAGAGCGTCCATTTTCTCTTCCCTCCAGGGGACCTGTTGGGTCCTCTGCTTGCTCATTTTGTCACCAAGCTAAAGACCTGCCAGTGTGATGGTGACCAGTGCTATCTACACAGTGTGTCTGCCTGTGTCCTCACCTGAGAGGTCGAGAATCTCTAACACACACTGGCCACCTGCACTGCCTCTTGTTGGAACTGCCTGTGTGTGTTCTGTTTCTTTTCAGAACACTGGGTTTCGAGAGGTTTTTGGACCACAGGTATGTGAAAGCTTTCCCCAACATTGGGTCATGAAGAACACTTTCCAGGTTGTGGTTTGTCTTTCCAGCTGTCTTTCTTGGACTTTGCTTTTGTTTGTTTGTTTTATTTTGCCACAGGAATAGCTAAGCATCTCCCTTCTGGCTCTGGTTTCACACTTAGAACAGCAATGGCTACCCTGAGATTATGCACCATAGTTACTAAAAGGGCTTCATTTAGTACGTCTCATCTTTAATCCACCTGGATTTTCCTCTCAAAGTGCAAAAATGCTAATTTATGTAAAAACAAAAAAAATAATCATTTCCTGCTTAAGATATGTGGGCAGACCAAAAAAGCCACCATTTATATGATTTCATTGATAGGGAATCTCCAGGATAGGTAGACACAGAGAGTGAAAGGGGATTAGGGCTTGTCATGGCCTGGGGGAGGGAGGATGTGAGGTGTGCTTTGGATACAAGCTTTTACTTTGAGGAAGGAAATAGTCTGAAACCAGTGGTGTTGGTCTCACAGCATTGTGAATGCACTTAATGATCCTTAATTGCACAATTTAAAATGGGAAAAGGCTAAACTTTATTCTTATAAACTTAAAACATAAAAATAGAATGTACTATAATAGAAAAGAACAAATGTGACTCCATATTAGATCTGTTCTTTTGGCTTTAACCTTGTGCCCTGTTAAAACAATGTTGCCTTTAGCTTGAAATATACAGGAGAGCCTATTCTCAAGGCTCTGACCCTTAAGGATATTAACACTTTTGCACTTCTATATTAAGACAAATTACAGAATAGAAAATAACTTTTGTTTTGTTAGAGGTTTTACAGAGGCACTATGACCTGACCCACTTGGACAGCTGCAGACCAAGATAATGGCAGACTAAGGTCCTGAGAACCATTTACCCCAAGTCAGACTTCAGGCTCCTTTTCTACTAAAAAGGGGAAGAGCTGTGGTTGGTTGTTGCGAACTTCTTGGTGTAGGATTTCTTTGTTCTTGGAATCCTTTGCAGCTGTCCACCTGGGCCAGATCACGGTGTCCCTGTAAAATCTCCAACAAAACAAACAGTATTTTCTATTCTGCAACTTGTTGTCTTTATAGGAGTGCAAAAGTGTTAATATCCTTAAGCGTCAGAGCCTTGAGAATAGGGTCTCCTAGTATATTTCAGGCTAAAGGCAACATTGTTTTACAAAAGGTGCAGAGCTAGCAAGACTAAGCCTAGAAAACACAGCTTTAAAGGAAAGGGAACAGAAGTAATATGGAGTCAGTTTTGTTCTTTTCTATTACAGTGACTTTTGGTGAGAGCTAAGAGGATGTTTCCTCTGCGGGTCCTCTCTGCCCCAGGCTGGGGTTCAGGCAGAAGCCCAGCCATGTTCACCATGACTGTGGACCTAATATCCCACAGAGAAAGTAAAATTATTGGTGATTAAAATTACCGGTCAAATACCCTTCAATTGCCTGTAAACTATACCACAGCAGGGGATGTCTCATTGGCCAGTCAACAGTCAGTCTCTCCTGAAGCAATGGACCAGCGTTGTGGCGGGCTCCAAGGTGACCTGGCTGGTGCAACTGCCTGCTTTGCTCTCCAGCCTTGGCTTCCTAATGTGGACACTTTCAAAGCTCCCTTCCCTCTTCCCTCTGGCCTGGTTTGAATGAACAAGGTCCCTGCACCCACCTGGGCTGAGCCCAGGCCACGCACACAGCCCCATGTACACAGCCCACTGCCTGCTGTCCACCCCCAGGCTCAAGTGCACCCTCAGAACTCCCCCACCCCCACAGGCCCGTGTGCCCAGTGCCTCTGCCTAGGGGTCCAGATCACCATCAGGACCATCAACCACACAAGGCCCACAGGCCAGTGGCAGGCAGTCTGGGATCACCCTGACCCACCTGCTCAGTTGAGGCACAGGGGTCGGGGGTCAGGTCACCAGGGTCAGAATTGGAACCACCTCCAACCCAGCCTGTTTCACTCTGTAGCCTCAGACACTAGCTATGCAGGTGCACACTAGGCTGGATCCCCCGCTGGTGGCAGTTGCCATTGTGACTGTGAGGCGGGAAGCCCCACAAAAAGACCAGCAGGACCGCTAGGCAGGGCCGCTGCTCTCCTCTAAGCATCGTCCAGTTCCCTGGCCCAGAGGCTCTATCTCACTTCTTGCCTCTAAAGCAGCTAACTTACACCTAGAATTCTATTGGTTCCCTGAGCTCACTTCTGATTGGTTATTTCCTTCACTCCTGATTGGTTATTAATCTCACTTCTGATTGGCCCACTTGTAGTACTTCATTTGCATGGAGCTCACTCCTGATTGGTCTATTTCTACAAAGCTTGTTCCTGGTTGGTCAACTTCTGTTGTACTTAATTTGCATATGATGTTTCAAAGTGTAAAACCGGCAGCCTATAAAAGGACTGTGTAAACCTACAGACAGGGTCCAGAGCTTGGAGTGTTAACTCCTCTGGGCCTGTTGGTGTAATAAACCTGAGTTCTCCAACTCTCCGAGTGCTGCTTGGTCTCTCGCCCGGATCCAGATTGCTGTAACACTGATCTATAACACCGAGCTGTAACACACTTTTCCACAACAACTGCAGCCAGGACTTCCCCACCAAACCACGGGGTGAGGGGTGAGGGGATCAGCTTCTGGTAGGGGTGCACTCAGAGTGAGGAGGGATATCGCAGTGAAGGGATACAGGCTGAAGGGTGAGGGGCTGCTCTGAGTGGAACTGACCTGGCTAAGAGGTGAGGGAGACCATCTCAGGATGTTGGGGGTCTAGAGGTAAGGCATGTGGGGTGAGGTTAGGGTGCTGGGGCCATAGGTTAGGACCTAGCAGGATGGAGTGTGGGGGCTGGGACCTCCGTGTGAGGAGAAGCCTAGTCTTCGAGATCTGATGGGAGACTGGGCTTGGCCTGGTGTTGGAGAGTAGTAACGGGAAGGGGGAGGTGATTATGGGAAGCGGGACTGGGGGATGTGGCCTGGCCCAGGGCAGTCGTGGTTCTGGAAGAGTGCCAGGACTCGGTGGCAGGATGGGGGCATTGGGGATGGAGACCCAGTGGGGCAGGCAGCGGGGAGGGCAGCCCCACTGCCCCACTGCCCCACAGCCTCACTGCCCCACCGCCGGGCCCTCCCAGCCCCTCTCAGCCCCTCCTGGACCGAGTCACCATGGCAGGCATAGCAGGAGCACCAGCCGGGCGTTCGATCTGCTGCCGGGAGAAGGAGAGGCACGCACGCGCGGACGCACAGATGCGCGGACGCAGGAGCGCGCCCAGAGCGTGTGGGAGCTGGGTGATCCTAGACCAGCTCCCAGAAGAGGAAATGGCCTGGGGTCCAGGCCGCTGCTTGCTTTCACCTCCCCTGTCTCCGCTGGGCAGGTAAGGGGGCACCGGTGAGGGCGCGCAGGTTGAGGGGCTGGCAGGTGAGGCCTGGGCTGTGCAGTTAGGGAGGCTTATGGGTAGTGGTGTGTAGGTGAGGCCCAGGGGGCCACACGGCCGGTTAGGACCCTGATGCTGGTCCGAGGCCACCGCCCTGGTTCGTGGTGCCTCAGCCCCACAACGTTAGTAGTCTCTGAACCCCGCATCTTTACCGCCGCTTGTACCCGGGTTTGGAAAAGTGGTACAGCCCCTGGTGGTGGGAGGGCGCCTGACAGCCCCAGAGCACCTCTGACTGGCCCTCAAACTAAAACCTGCTCCTGGGAAGCGGTTGCGGTGCTGTCTCGGGGCCGCTGTGGTGGCTGCAGGTGGGATGGGGGCTGCCCTGTTCGAGCCCCTGGATTATTCCCTATTCCCCGGAGGCCTGGACTGGGGTGGCCCCTGCTTCCCCATGTTCGCAAGGTGCATGTCTCACGGTCAGCCTGCCCCTGAGGAGCGGACAAGGTGTTGTCAGGGTGCAGGGGCGGATGCGGCGGGGAGAGGGGTCTGCCCCTTCGAGACTGTGAATTCGATCCTATCTTCTCCGAGTCCTGTCCTGGGGTGGCCTCTAAAGCCCCAAGTTCGCTGGACTCATGTTACAGGTCAGTCTGCTCCAGGGAGGCGGGCGCGATGCGATCAGTGTGCGGGAGCGACAGGAGTGATAATGCGAAATGGGAGAAAATCCCCACGCTCGCACAGGGCAGCCCCAGTCCCTCCACTGTCGTCGCCCTCTGACAGCACAGCGCCCGCCTTCCAGGAGCAGGCTGACCTGTAACCTGAGTCCCGCAAACCTGGGGCAGCAGAGGCCAAGCCCAGGACAGGCTTCAAGGGAGTTTGAAGCAAATCCACAGGCTCGCATGGGCAGATTCTGTAACCAGCCGCTGCCGCCCCTGCCTTCAACCACAACACACCCGCCTTCTGGGAGCAGGCTGACCAGCGGACGTGCCTGGGGCAGCAGAGGTGGCCCCCAGGCCATGCTATGAGGGAGATGGGGGCAAATCAACTAGCTTGCCAGGGGCAGCGCCCCTCTCCCCGCCACTGCCCCAGGTTAGCGGATCACTTGTTAACAGGTCAGTTGGCACCTGGGAGGCATGCTTGGTCTCGTCAGGGGGCGGCGGCTGCGGGGAGGGATGCTGCCCCAGGGGAAGCAGGTGGACTTGCTCCCATCTCCCCCCCGGGGCCTGTTCTCAGGGCGGCCTCAGCTGCCCCAGGTTCGCAGGATGCATGTCTTTATGTCAGCGTGGTCCTGGGAGGAGGGCGCAGTGCGGTCAAGGGGCAGCGTCAGCACCAGGCAAAGACTTTAGGAGGAGTGGGCTCTAGCCCAGGATAACTCACTCTCCTTTCTCCTGTTGCATCCTCAGTTGGTGGCTGTAGTGGCTTTTCCATTATAGGTTATTACCAGATATTGAACATAGGTTTCTGTGACATACAGAAAAAAAATTTAATCTATTTTTATATATAGTGGCTGAAATTTGTAAATCTGAAATTCCCAAATTTATCCCTTTTCACCCCCTTTCCCTGGTAACCATAAGATTTTTTACTAAGTCTGCAAGTCTGTGTTGTAGATGAGTTCATAGTGTCAGGTTTTTTTTTTCAGATTGCACATATGAGTGTTATCATCTGGTATTTTTCTTTTTCTGTGTCACTTCACTTAGAATGATGATCTCTAGGTCCATCCGTGTTGCTGCAAATGGCATTATTTGTCCTTTTTAATGGCAGAGTAGTATTCCATTGTACAAATATACCACATCTTGTTTGTCTAGTTACCTGTTGCTACATTTAAGTTTCTTCCATGTTTTGGCTGTTGTATACAGTAGTACTATGAATATTGGGGTGCAGGTATCTTTTTGTATTGGAGTTCCCTCCAGATATATATCCAGAAGTGGGACTGCTGGATCATAGGGCAAGTCTATTTTTAGTTTTTTGAGGAATATCCCTACTGTTTTCCATAATGGCTACACCAAACTACATTCCCACCAGGAGTGTAAGAGGGTTCCCTTTTCTCCACACCCTCTCCAGCATTTACCATTCATGAACTTTTGAGTGATGGCCATTCTGACTCGTGTGGGCTGATACCTTATTGTAGTTTGATTTGTGTTTCTCTGATAATTAGTGATGTTGAGCATTTTTACATATGCCTATTGGCCATTTGTAGTCTTTTATTGGAGAAATGCTTGAATAGATCTCCCCATTTTTGGATTGGGTTGTTTGTTTTTTGTTACTAAATTGTATGTGCTGTTAATATAACCTGGAAATTAAGCTTTTGTCAGCTGAATCATTTACAAATATTTTCTCCCATTCCGTAAGTTGTCATTTTGTTTTGCTTATGGTTTCCTTTGCTTTCAAATGCTTATGAGTTCAATTCAGACCCATTTCTTTATTTTTGCTTTCATTTCTATTCCTTGGTAGACTGCCCTAGGAGAACATTGCTGAGTTGTATGTCAGATGTTTTCTTCTAAGAGGTTTATAGTGTTTCATCCTATGTTTAAGTCTTTAAGCAATTTTGAATTTATTTTTGTGTATAGGGTGAGGGAGTATTCTAACTTCATTGATTTACATGCAGCTGTCCAGTTTTCCCTACACCATTTGCTGAAGAGACTGTCTTGACTGCATTGTATGTTCTTGCCTCCTTTGTCAAAAATTAATTCACCAGAAGTTTGTGGGTTTATTTCTGGGCTCTCTCTTCTCTTCCATTGATCCATACGTCTGTTTTTGTACCAATACCATGGATGACTAGCTTTGTAGTATTGTCTGAAGTCTGTGAGGGTTATTCCACCAGCATTGGTCTTTTTCTTCAGCAATGCTTTGGTAATTCTGGGTCTTTTTTGATTTCACATAAATTTTAGGGTTATTTGTTGTAGTTTTGTGAAAAATGTACTGGGTGATTTGATAGGGTTTGCATTAAATCTGTAGATTGCTTTGGGCAGTATGGCCATTTTAACAATGTTAATTCTTCCAATGCAAGAACATGGGCTATCTTCCCATTCCTTTAAGTCCTCTTTAACTTAGTCAATGTTTTGTAGGCCTGCGCATATAAGGTTTTCATGTCCTTGGTCAGTTTATTCCTAAGTACTTTATTTTTTGGATGCAATTTAAAAAGGGATTATTTCATGTAAAGAAATGCCTTTGATCTCTGTGTGTGGATGTTGTATCCTGCTACCTTGATGAGTAGTAGCTCTAGTAGTTTTTGTGTGGAGATTTTAAGGTTTATTATATGTAGTATCATGCCATGTGCATATAATGACAATTTTACTTCTTCTTTTCTAATTTGAATTCCTTATGTTTCTTTTTCTCATTTAATTACTATGGCTAGGACTTCCAATAGTATATTGAATAGAAGTGATGAGAGAGGGCACCCTTGTCTGGTTCCAGATTTTAGTGGCAAGGCTTTCAGCTCTCTTTTTAGGGTATTATGATGACTGTAGGTTTGTCATGAATAGCTTTTATAATGTTGAGATATGTTTCCTGTATACCCACTTAAGTAAGATCATGGCTGCAGTGTGGCATGGGTGCTCAGAAGATGGCAGAGGCAGTAGCCTTGGAGGTGGTGGTGAAGGGAGGGGGGCTGCCCCTTGAGAGCCAGTCACTTGCTCCCATCTCCCCTGCTTCCTGTCCTGGGGGTGGCCTCTGCTGCCCCAGGTTCCTCTTTAGGTCAGACTGCTCCTTGGAGGCCTTTGTGGTTCAGTCAGGGAACAGCGGGGAGGATGAAAACTGTGGCAGCTTTCGAGTAGGGAATAACAAGGTGCTGCCATTTGTGAGCTGGGAGATTTGCTCCCAATTCCCTGTGGCCTGGCCTGGGGGTGGTCTCTGTTGCCCCAGGTTCGCTGGCGGCACAGCCCCAGGTCAGCCAGCTCCCCAGGAGCCTTGTATGCTGTGGTCAGGGGACGGGGATGGAGGCAGACACGATGGGAGTAGGGCTGCCCGTTGTGATCCCTGGATTTGTTCCCATCTCCCCTGAGGCCTGGCCTGGGGGAGGCATCTGCTTACCTGGGTTCACCTGATGCATGTCTTAGGGTTATTTTGATCCCAGGAGGCCTGCACGGTGCTGCCAGGGGTCTGGCGGCGGTAGTAGCATTGACGGCGCAGGTAGGGGGCCTGCTCAAGACTCTCTGGTCTACTTGCTCCCTGGTGCTGGCCTCTGCTGCCCTAAGTTCACAAGATGCAGGTTACAGGTCAGCCTGCCCCTGGGAGGCAGGCCCAGTGCAATCAGTGTGCAGGGGAGGCTGCAGCGGGAAATGAAGCAAATCCCCAGGCTTGCATGGGGCAGACCCAGTCATGCCACCACCGCTGCCACCCCCTGATTGCACTGCACCTGCCTCCCAGGAGCAGGCTGACAGGGAGAATTGCGTTCCGTGAAGCTGGGGCAGCAGAGGCTGCCCCAAGGCCAGGCAGCGGAGGAGATGGGAGTAAGTGGACTGGCTCTCTCAGGGCAGGCCCTCTCTCACCGCTGCTACAACCACTGCTGCCCCCTGACTTCACCGCACCAGCCTCCCAGGAGCTGACCGACATGTAACCTGAGTCCCCTCAACCTGGGGCAGCAGAAGATGTCACCAGGCCAGGCCGTGGGGAGATGGGAGCAAATGGACAGGGTCGCAGAGGCATCCCTCCTACACCCATTGCTGCTGCCCACTGACCACACCATGCCCGGCTCTGGTCAGCAGGCTGACAAGGAGACCTGCCTTCCAGGAAGCTGAGGAAACAGAGGCCGCCCATAGGCCAGGCTGCGGGGAAGACGGGAGCAAGTCCACTGGTTCTCCGGGGCATCTCCCCATCCCCTGCAGCTGTCATCGTTGTCATTGTCGTCGTCCCTACTGCAGCCTCTGCACCTTGACTGCACCAAGCCTGCGTCCCAGGAGCAGGCAGTTCCCAAGAAGTGTATCCCGCAAATCTGGGGCAGCAGAGGCCACCCCTGAGACAGTCCATGGGGGAGATTGAAGAAAATCTAAAGGCTCACATGGCAGCCCCCCAACCCACTGCTGCCACCTCCCTGACCACACTGTAGCCACCCTCCAGGAGCAGGCTCACCTGGGGAGGTGCCTCCATCAAAGATGGAGCAGCAAGAGCTGCCCCCCAGGCCATGATGCAGGGGAGATGGGAGCAAATAGACCAACTCCCCACTGCTGCCTCAGGTTCGTGGACACTTGTTTCCAGGTGAGTTGGCTCCTGGGAGGTGGGCGCAGTGCTGTTAGGGGGAATCAGCAGCAGCTGGGAAGGTGGCTGCCCTGGGGGAACAGGTGGACTTGCTCCCATCTCCCCCAGGGCCTCTCCTGGGGGTGGCCTCTGCTGCCCTAGGTTCACTGGTCACATGTTTTCATGTCAGCCTGCTCCTGGGAGGAGGGCACAGTGCAGTCAGGGGGCAGAATAAGCAGCCAACAAGGACTTTAAGAGGACTGGGCTCCAGCCCAGGTTAACTCACTCTCCTCTTCTCATTTCTTTAGGTAGTGTCTGTAGCGGCTTTTCCATTATAAGTTATTATGAGATATTGATCATAGGTCTCTGTACTATACAGAAGAGACTTTTTAAAAAAAAATCTATTTTTATATGTAGTGACTAACATGTGTAAATCTGAAACTCCCAAATTTATCTTTTCCCACCCATTTCCCTTGTAACCATAAGATTGTTTACTAAGTCTGCGAGTCTGTTTCTGTTTTGTAGAAGAGTTCATAGTGTCTTTTTTTTTTTTTTGAGGTTGCACATATGAGTGATATCATATGGTATTTTTTTCTTTTTCTGGGTCACTTCACTTAGAATGATGATCTCTAGGTCCACCCATGTTGCTGTTGATGGCATTATTTTATCCTTTTTTATGGCAGAGTAGTATTCCATTGTATAAATATACCACATCTTCTTTATCCAGTCATCTGTTGGCTACATTTAGGTTGCTTCCATGTCTTGGCTATTGTATTTAGCAGTACTGTGAACACTGAGGTGCAGGTATCTTTTCCCCAGGAGTGGAATTGATGGATCATAGGGTAAGTCTATTTTTAATTTTTTGAGGAATTTCCATACTGTTTTCCATAATGGCTGCACCAAACTACATTCCCACTTGCAGTGTAAGAGAGTTCCCTTTTCTCCACGTCCTCTCCAACATTTATCATCCATGACCTTTTGAATGATGGCCTTTCTGACTGGTGTGAGGTGATACCTCACTGTAGTTTTGATTTGCATTTCTCTGATAATTAGTGATATTGAGCATTTTTTCATGTGCCTATTGGCCATTTGTATGTCTTCATTGGAGAATTGCTTGTTTAGATGCTCTTTCCATTTTTGGACTGGGTTTTTTGTTGTTGTTGTTGTTGTTATTAAGTTGTATGAGCTGTTAATATATTCTGGAAATCAAGCCTTTGTCAGTTGAATCATTTACAAATATTTTCTCCCATTCTGTAGGTTGTCATTTCATTTTGCTTATGATATCCTTTGCTTTGCAAATGCTTATGAGTTTAACTATGTCCCATTTGTTTATTTTTGCTTTTATTTCCATTTCCTGGGTAGACTGCCCTAGGAAAACATTGCTAAAATTTATATCAGAATATTTTGCCTATTTTTTTTCTAGGAGATTTATTGTGTCTTGTCTTATATTTAAGTCTTTAAGCCATTTTGACTTTACTTTTGTGTATGGGGTGAGGGAGTGTTCTAACTTATTGATTTATGTGCTGCTATCCAGTTTACCCAACACCATTTGCTAAAGAGACTGTCCTTTCTCTATTGTATATTGTTGTCTCCTTTGTTGAAGATTAATTGACCATAGGTCTGTGGATTTACTTCTGGGCTCTCTATTCTGTTCCATTGATCTGTATGTCTCTTTTTATGCCAATACCATGCTGTTTTGATGCCTGCAGCTCTGTAATGTCTCATCTGGGAGGGTTATTCCTCCAGCTTCATTCTTTTTCTTCAATATTGCTTTGGCAATTCTGACTCTTTTGTGGTTCCATATAAACCTTAAGATCATTGTTCCAGTTCTGTAAAAAATGTCTTGGGTAATTTGATAGGGGTCACATCAAAGCCATAGATTGACTGAGGCAGGATGGCCATTTTAATGATGTTGATTCTTCCAATCCAAGAGCATGGGGTATCTTTCCAGTTTTTTAAGTCTTCTTTAATTTCCTTAATCAAAGTTTTGTAGTTCTTCACATATAATTCTTTCACTTCCTTTGTCAGATTTATTCTTAAGTATTTTATTGTTTTGGATTCAATTTTAAAAGGGAGTGTTTCTTTACTTTCTTTTCTTGTTGATTCATTGTTAGTGGCTAAAGAGTTGTACCGTTTTTGAATATGTAATCCATGAAGCGTGTGGAGACTCAATTGTTACAGACACACAACAGTGCAACCTAATGGAACAGTGTGAGCTTGTATACATTTTTAGATTCCGAAGCATATTTTATTCCCAATTACAGATTTCCTCTAGATTGTTCATGTGTGGATTTCTGGGGCATTTGTAATGTTATATTCCACATCTGAGTTCTTCTCCTTTCATACTTAAGCAATACACTCATTCCCCTCAAAATCCATCTGCTCCTTCTCTGTGGTTCTTCAGTTTGTATCATTCTCCATATTTCAGGTTCCAGGTGACAGGCATGTCTGTTCTTTTGTTGTTCTTTTCATCTTTTTCCAACTGTCATCCATTTGAAAGTGTTAATTATCACAGTTGAGAAATATCACCTTTCATGGAATTATACTTGGGCCATGAAATATTTCATAGCTGAAGTCTTTGAACATATGCCTGGGATGCTTGACAGAAGTAAACATGCCTTGTCATTTACCTTTCCCTGTTTGTGGAGATGAACACACCGGCCTTCTTCTCAGTGACTTGGCTCACCTGGAAAGGATGTCGATGAACATCAGCTTCACTGGCCCACTGGCTGCTCTGCATAAAATTCTGTATGGTCTTGAAAATCTGTCTCAGGAACTCAAGGTAGGTTGGAGCAGAAACAGCAAGAGCCTGGGGAAAGATGATAGGAGCTTCCTGAGGGGTAACTGCCATAACTGGTAAATGCTCTTCCCATTGTCCCAAGTCAAGATCAGCAGCCATTAGGGAAATTCAGAGACTTTCTAAGCCAGTGTTTTTCAAACTTGAGAACTATAATTTACCAATTGATTCTAAGGGAACAGGCTCACGTACCCCCAGTATTTGGCCTAAATCAATTTTATTATGTTTCTTAAATATGTACAAACATAAAATCAGATATGAACTCCTTATACTTAATAGCTCTGTAAATTAAAAACAAATTAATCCTTACAGAAGCATAAAAAAACAATAAAAATCAAATTAAAAACATTACTATAAAATAACAGGATTTCTGCTGAAAGCCGATTGCTACTTGCAAGAAGAATATGATACCAAGCACTTCCATTCAGGTTCTTTCTTCAGCATGTGACACATGATAACTCAGTTCTCCTACCTTCCCACCATCTGAACTAGAGGGCCCTTTGTAAAGGGTCCTCAGAGGACATCTGGCATCGCTCGACAAGTGCACATGACTCATGTGCTCCATCTGCCTTATAATCAAGCAGGTATGTGAGGGGAGGTGCTGAGTTCAGGCTGTGTTCCTCTCTCTGGTGCCCAGCCTGGGTTCCTACATTAACATTTAAGTTTACTGTCAAGATGAAAACACAAGGTTAAAATTTCATAGTAGAGAATAAGTAGCCTTTTGAATGTGCTTCAACAAGAACTAATTGGAGAAACACTATTCTAAGACGTTGTGAAAGCTTTCAGTAGTTAGTGGGATAAGGAGGAAATGTTAAGGAAATTGGGGTTGTTTTACCTGATTTAAAAAAAAAACATGAAAAGTGACTACTTATACACATTTGGTCAATTATCAGCTATTTATTGAGAGATTCTGGAACATCCCAGGAGTGCACTCGGTTCCCTGGGGGTTTTGTGGCCCCTAAAATGTAGGCACAACTCTATAGCTTAGAGTCTATGTGGTTAAAAAAATAATTGAACAAAAAATAATTAACAAAAATGTATAATAACCATGTGATTTATGAAAATTTGTGAAATTATTTTATATAATAGAATACTAGAATTGGAGAAACAAGTAAGATTCAGAGTAACCAGAGAATGCATCATTATTGAAAGTGTAATTTGTATTAGAACTTAAAGGATAGAAACAATTTTAATAGACAGAATTATTGATGAGGACTGGAGGAAGAAGTCTAAGAATTATTCTTTAGGCACGGGCAGACACTCTTTTAGGGAGTTAATTCTTTAATCTGGACCATGGCCTTTAAAGTAAGGACTATTAGCCCTATTTACTGGAAGAAGAGACCAGTCACAGTGACAGCAAGGATCACTAACATTTATTGGTGAGTACCTCTGTGCTAGGCAGTCGAGTAAAGCCTTACGTGAATTATGCATAAATTTTACAGCAACTCCAAGAACCAGGAAAAGAGTACTGTATTATCTGCATTTCCTTCAGGTAGTCAGGTAAGGACACTAAGGCACAGGAAGTTACATGTGAGACACAGCATCACATGGTTACTAGATGTAGAGCTGGAATTTGAAAGGAGGCAACATAACTTTAGGACCTGTGAGAATGAAACTACTTTGCACAGCTCAGAAAGGGAAGGACCTGGGCCACCAGGGGTGAGGGGTCCTTGACCCCCAGCCTGTCCATTCATACTCTGGCCACTGAATCTGGGAGAGCCACGTGAGCAGAGGCAGAGGTGTATATGAACACAGCCCATCCAGCAGGCATTAGAAGTCAGGTCTTCTAGTCGAAGAGAAGGCTGGAGACTTGAGTTGGTCTCAGTGGCATGAAGGACAACCTTGAAAGCCAGGCAGGGGAATCTGAGTTTACTTTGCAGGCCCAGCATTCAGGATTGTGAAGAGTTCTAATAAAGACAATGCTGGCCAGTAATTTTCCTTCTACATGGAAGGAATATAAGGAAAGAAAATTAATCTAGAGGAGCAAATACTTCAGTAGAATGTAAAAATTTTTTAAAAGAATCTTTAAGCTATGGATGAAGTACTGAAGGGCCCTCTGAAAGGAGTTCCAATCTGTGGACATCAACCAGGCCAAGGGGTTCAGTTACCTATTTCCTGATGGCTGGGTGTTGGCCAAAATGACCTTGATTTGCCTTAAATCTCAGTCTTTCTTGATTCTGTGTTTGTGTTCTTCCATAACTCATTGACTATCTGGACACTTGGGATCCCATTTTGATCCTCTAAATCCCTCAGTAAGTTATCCACCCTCTTTGTTCAGTTTCTTTAACTGTGTCAGTACTCCCCAGGTTCCAGCCAGAGACCAGCAGGAGCACACATGGGGTAGAACAAAGTTGGGTTTGTGAGCTTGTTGCAACAAGGGAACCTGCACACCCTGGGGTATTGGGGGTGTCTCCATAACAGGACAGTAGGAATAATTTACAGTATTGGGTTTATGCTGGGGAATTGGGGGGAAGTTTCAAGGAAGCAGGGGTTTGTGTTGGACTGGGTGTTGACAGGAAGTGGGACAAATTCTATAACTGAATGTCCTAGTGAATCTTATCCAGAAGGAGGAAGAGACAGGGAGACTAAACCTACCATTTGGAAAGAGGCAGCAGTCACTCATATTAGTGAGGAAATGGGATTTGGGGTCCTTCTGTGGTCTGCACAGAGACCAGGATTTTGTCTGTGTTTAGACAAGATTGTGGAGTGGTCTCATTTTTTTGTTCCATTCATCACTGTCATAGAGTGATGCTGCCTAATGTTAGTGTTCTGTGAGGTGGATTATGCTCAGTAGGAGAAGAAAGTGGCCTTGCTGTGAGTTCCAGGCCCACTCCTACAACACGGATGCCATGCCAGTTAGACCCCAGCCAGGACCCTCTGTCAGAGCTCCTGTCCACTAAGAAAGAGGTATGAAGCCTGTAAACTGTAAAGCTGTTGACTGAAAAGGGAGCCTTAAAGAATCAGAGTTCATCTTGTGTCTCCCTTTCTGAGCTATGTGATCTTGTGTAAGTTGTTAAGTCTCTTTAAGCCAGTTTCCTATGAAATAGTATTTACCTCATAGAACTGTTGTAAGAACTAAATGAAAACAAAACAAAACAAAACAAAAAAACCTGTCACTTAGTAGTGTCTCAGTAAATTACAATAGTTTGTATTATTTGCCAGATTATTCTGCACAGTGTTATGTTTGTAATGCTCAGTTGAAATAGTTTCTTTCTCTTTTATTTGAATGTGAGAAGTCTAATGTCTTTGTATATGAAGGAAAAATTCATTCTGTTAAATGTTCAACCCCATGATCACTGCAAGGCCATTTACTAAAAGTCATGTGGAATGAAATCTATTTCATCATATGCTCTTGCCTCAGCGGGTCACAGAGAGGCTCATTCAGTTGGCAGAAAGCAGTCTGAATATGCTGGTGACAGAAATGAATGAACTTCTGACCAGGGTAAGTTGGCAAAATCATGCCTCTTCTTAAAGCGGATAGGTTATATACAATTAAGGAATATTATTTCAAATTTCTAAAGTGCAGATCTTGTTCTTCCTAAATCTGCATTGGGTGCATGAAATAGGTTTTTGCCTTGGTACTTCTGTCTCAAATAAAATCCTAGAGCTCAATGGTGCAAGATAAGATTGGGATACATACTTGAGAAGTGTCAAGGACAAAGGCTAAAATACAAGAGTGACAGTATATTGTAAGTATTCTATCCAGTAGCCTCCATGGTAAAGTTTTTATCAATTCTGGATTCCAAAAGCATTGTCTTTGGCTATGTAAGGAAAAAGAAAAACAAATGAAAACACTTGTACTGTCTTTGATCTCATCGTGGGATTTTTGTATTTGTATAGAAATATCATCTAAATCAGTATTCACCCACAATAGAGGAAATCTTTATCATGAAAATCCAAAGCATCTGAGACACTTTTTAGAGTCAGAATATAAAGTCCGTGTTGCGTTTACCAGACTTTTGAAGGCATTGGGAGCTTTAAACTTTCACAACTGCAAGTTGGTTAAGGTTCTTTCTACTGGTAGAGTGAAGAAAACAGCGTGAAGTTCACTGTCTTGTGGCCAGAAAACTGCATGACCTGGAAAACTGGCCTGTAATTTAGAGATCCAGTTTGATTGTCAAAGAGCTTTAAATGACAGTGAATATTGGTGATAGAAGATTCTTACAGATAATCTAGTCCATTTTTAAAAAGAAGTCTCTCAGGCCATGATAGTGAAATGAATTAACAATGGCCATGTAATTCACCAAATTCAAGGACCAGAGTAGAACCCAGCTTCCGATCCCTACTGGCCCATACCGTTTCCACCTAACCTGCTGCTGAATTAGGAAAATTTCCACAGGCAAATCAACTGGGTGTCTGAGCACATAAATGCTAAACAATGGCCCTGCTGTTACAAATAGCATACTGAACACTCAGAATCTTCTCCCAGCAGTGTGAAAGGTACAAACACAGAAGAGAATTAGACATTAATTAGATTAATGAGTACATTTATTGAATATCAACTTAATAATTAAAATTTTTATATTTGTTATGTGATTACAACTAAAGAACTTCTGAACGGATCATGGCAAAGTAAACTCAATTCGACAATCACATATAAATGTTCACCACATACGAAGCCCAAGCTAAGTGTTGACAGTTGAAAAACATAAATGAGGCTCAGTCCATCTTCAAGAAGCTTGCAGTTGTGTATGTGTGTGTGTGTGCGCACGTGCATGTATATATAAACATTTAGGTGTGAGGTGGGTAATATGGGACAAGTGGAGGAAACTGACAATACAACATGAAATAAAGAAATGTACCTGAGAAATACAAATGAAATAATTTAATCTTGTTAAGGGTAATTAGGGAATTCCATGGGACAGTGACATTTCATCTATTCATTCATTTAATTAATAGTTACTGGGGGTTGAACATGTTCTAGGTGCTATGACAGAATGACAGACACCGGAGAAAGGTATAAGTGAAGCTGACACTCTCATTGCCCTCATTGAGCTGAATACAGTTGAATGAACTGAGCCTAGAGACAAGAAATATTTCACTTAAGAGAGTCATATCTTTATTTTAGTCTACCTCCCTTCATCTTTCCAGCAGACTCTCCCACACTAAATATTTTTTAATGGATTTTGTATTTTTTGAGAACTTAAGGCAAAATTTATTGGAAAATATTGAGGTTTCTCATATGTGCACAAGCATAGCACAGACTTTCCCATTATCATCATCCCCCACCAGTGTGATACGTTTGTTAAAGTAGATGAACTGCACTGAAAAATCATTATTGCTCAAAGTCCTTAGTTTACTTTAGAGTTCACTCTTGGTGTTGTACATTTGACAAATGTTTGATGTGTCTTCACCATTATAGTATTTTGAGTAGTTTTACTGCCCTGAAAATCCTCCATGATCTGCCTGTTCATTCCTCCTTCTTCCTTAACCTCTGGCAACCACTGATCTTTTTACTGTCTCTACAGTTTTGCATTTTCCATGTATCATATAGTTGGAATCATACAGTGTTCAGCCTTTCATAATGGCTTTTTTCACTTAGTAATATACATTTAAGGTTCCTCTATGTCTATTGATGACTTGATATCTCATTTGTTTTTAGTGCTGAGCAATATTCCATTTCCTGGTTGTATCATACTTTATCCATTCATCTACTGAAGGACGCCTTGGTTGCTTCTAAGCTTTGGCAATATGAATAAAGTTGCTATAAATATCCAGGTACATTCATTTTCAATTTATTTGTGTAAAAACCAAAGAGAACATTTGCTGGATCATATGGTAAGAATAAGTTTAGTTTGGTAAGAAATTGCCAAACTGTCCTCTTCTGTGGCTGTACCATTTTACATTCCCAGCAGCAATGATCAGGAGTTCCTTTTGCTCCATATCCTCACCAGCATTTGGTGTTGACATTATGCTGAATTTTGGCCATTCTAATATGTGTGTAGAAGTATATCATTTTTGTTTTGATCTACGATTCCCTAATGACTTATGTTGAGCATTTTTATGTTTATTTGCCATCTGTATATCTTCTTTGGTGATATGTTTGTTCAGGTCTGCTAGGAACTGAATGTTTGTGTCCCCTCCAAAATTCCTATGTTGAAATCCTAATCCCCAATGTGATGTTATTAGGAGGTGAGACCTTTGGGAGGTGATTAGGTCATGAAGGAAGAGCCCTCATGAATAGAATTAGTGCCCTTATAACAGGGGCCCCAGAGAGATCCTCTGTCCCTTTCTTGCCATTTAAGCACAGAGTGGAAAGACACTGTCTGTGAACTAGGAAGTGGGCCCTCATTAGACGCCAAGTCTCTTGGGAATGTGTTATTGCCCTTCCCAATCTCCAGAACTATGAGAAACAAATTTCTGTTGTTTTTAAGCCACCCAGTGTGTGCTATTTTATTATAGCAGCCAGAATAGACTAAGACTTTTTTCATTTTTTAATTAGTTTTTAAAGTTAGTAAGTGTTCTTTGTGTACTTTGAATAACAGCCTTTTATTAGATACATCTTGCAAATATTTTCCCATGGTCTGTGATTCATCTTCTCATTCTCTTGGCAATATTTTTCACAGTACAGAAGTTTTTAATTTTAATGAAACCCAGCTTATCAGTTATTTCTTTCATCAATTACTTTGGTATTGTATCTAAAAAGTTGACACCATACCCAAAGTCATCTAGATTTTCTGCTGTGTTATCTTGGAGTTTATAATTTACATTTTACATTTAGATCTATTACCAGATTTGAATTAATTCCAATATTATTTTTAAATAAACTTTTTATTTTAGAATAGTTTGGATTTACAGAGAAGTTTTTGCAAAGATAATACAGAGATTTTCCATATATTCTATAGTTAGTTTCCCTTACTATTAATACCTTAGGATACCTGTCACAACTAGTGAACTAATAGTGATTCATTATTATTATTTTTATTAACTAAAGACTATTCAGATTTCTTCAATTTTGCTTAGGGCCCTCTTATTGTTTCAGGATCCCTTTCAGCATACTATATTGCACTTAATCACCATGTTGTCTTAGGATGTGTCTTCTAGACTGTGACAGTTTCTCAGATTTTCCTTTTTTTTTTTTTTTTTGATGATTTTGTTTTGACAAGTTCATGTATTTTGTAGAATATACCTCAATTGGGGTTTTGCTCATATTTTTCTTTAGAATAGAGTTATGGGTTTTTGTGGAGAAGACTGCAGAGATAATATATCATTTTTATTACATCATATTAAGAACCCATGCAATCAATATGTCTTATTAAAGTTGATATTGACCTAGATCACCTGGTTGAAATAGTGTTTGCCAGATTTCTCCACTGTAGAGCTACTTTTTTCCCCCTTTGTATACTCCAAAATCATTTTTCAGGTTTTGTAACATAAAAGGCCTAAAAATAAGACTGCTGAAAGCAAGCATCTCTTGATGAATTAAGGATGGGGAGGAAATGGAAATCCTCTCTTATTAATTAACCTTGTTCCCACCAGAAACGTAACTATCATGGAATCCTTAAATATTCAAGTCAACATGATCAATTCTTTCTTTCTTTGTGGTCAAGCTGTGTGATCATCAGAAGGTGTGTTGATACATGTGGAATCATAACTAGAGGGTTAGATGAAATACATACCCAATAATGTCAGGCCAAGACCACCAGCGCCCTTATCTCACAGCCATGAATGATTCAGCAGTGGGGACCAGAGCATGAGAAGTGCAGCGGCCATGACTTCCTGTTACCCATGGTTGCATTAGAAGAGATGATGCCTTAAGCTAGGACTGCATGTTGGAATCATCTGATGCTGTCTTAGCCCCAGTTGTGAAGTACTTGGTCTGCAGCACAGTATGATCACTGGGGTTTTCAAGAGCTTCCAGTTGATTTTGATGTCAGCCAAGGTTGCTCTTCACTTTACCCCTCTTTTCACCCCTAACACAATTCAGTGGCCTATGACCTCTCTTTCTAAGCTTTAGGCAACCAGTTATTATCCCTAAGGCAGAATGGACTTTGTAAATCACAGATCTGATCGTGTCACTCTCCTTCAAATTCTCCATTTTGTTCAATATGACATGTGATGCTCTCCTCGTGGTCTGATTCTAGCTTAATTCCTTAGCCTCATCTCCCCTCAGCCCATGCGCTGGCTCTCTGGACCCTGACGCATTGAACATATGAGCCAGATGCCTGGAAATCCTCCTTGGTGCCACTTTCTTCCTCATCATCCTCCCACATAGTTCAACCAGGATCAGATACACTGGGTTCCCCTTCTGTGTGTATGTCCTTTCTTCACTACCCTGCTCTCAGTCAGATGCCTAGTGTGGGATTTCCACATTAGCTGGTTTGCTAGTCCTCCACTTTTATTTTCCTTTCCATTGTTCTCCAAGGTGTAGCCATGTTACCAAACCAAACTTGCATTCACTTGCCTGCACACGGTAAAGACAATCTACTGACACCAGGTTGTGGTAAAGGAAAGTGCAGTGTTGGTTGTAGGCACCAAGCAAGGAGTCCATGGCAGCAAGTGCTTAAAAGCCCCCAAACTCCCTGAAGGCTCTCAGGGAAAGATTTTTAAAGGTGAGATGAAGGCGGGGGATTGTGGGTGTGTGATCAGCTCATGGGCATTCTCTTGACTGGCTGGTGGTGAGGTGATTGGGAATCGACATCATCAACCTTCTGTCCAGCTGGTCTAGGGGCTCCATGCTTGTGGGCAGCACACAAAGTCCAGTCTGACATCTCTCTAGTTCTCTGGTCACACTGCTGGTCAAGTGACTTTTTAATATATAAATCTTAACTCTGCTTATTTTAGGAGAAAGTCTTCTTCAAGATTTTCAATGTCTTCTTCAAGATTCCCCACCTGCTCTCATCCCATCTCTTCCCTCAGCCTCTTCTCTGGGCATCCCCCTGACAGACAGTTTCTCACCCCTACTTCATTCAGCCCCTGACACCACTGTTTGCTTGCCTTCTGCCTCTTCCTCCAGCCAGAGCACTCATAACTGACTTGTGGCTAAATCCTAACTCCTATTTAGGATTTGGCTTTTATGTAACCTCCTACTTAAAAACTTCCTGGTCTCCCAGGTTTCCCATGGTGGTAAGTGCCTTGTTTGATTCTGGCCTTTATGTCTGACTCCTATAATCATCAAGTCATTTATCATTTCCCACGTTAGAGTATAAGGTTGTTTAGGACTGGAGTTAGGCTTTTTCCTCATGGTTTTCTGAATTGGATATAAATTAGTTGCTTGATAGGTAGTTGCTGTCTGAATGAAATAGTTGCTTTAATTTGTGAAAGGCCCTGCACCAGATACTGTGGCCACAGAGAAGGAAGCACAGATCATACAGACAAATAGCAGTCACCTGCGGGATTATACAGACAATGTCACTTAGTGAGGAAGTAAGTCTCTTCAGTAAAGGACGCTGAAGCAGTTCTGAGAGGGGGCCTAACTTGACCTGCACCCTGGATGAGGAAGGCTCCTTGGAGTTGTCTTTTGTGCTTCAGCATAAAGGATGATTCATACTTGGCCAGGCAGTTACTATTGGAATATATTTTAAAATATTTCAGTAATTAATCTCACCTTTATGGCTCAAATGATTTAGGATTCCTTTTAACATCCCTTCCCTTGAAGTCACTTTAAGCCTGTATTTTATTATGTATAAAAGTTTAAGAAAGCAGGGGGAGTGTATAGCTCAAGTGGTAGAGTGCATGCCTAGCATGCCTGAGGTACTGGGTTCAACCCCCAGTATCTCCACTGAAAAATCAAATAAATAAATAAACCTAATTGCCTCCCCCCTGCAAAACAAAAACAAAAACAAAAACAAAAAGCCATGGAAGTAAGAAAAAATTAATTAGGTAGTGCTAAGTTGATGAAATTCAGTTTTATTTTACTCCTACTTTAGAGTTTATTGAGATTCTTTGGGAAGAGATTTATTTAGTACAAGTTATTGTATGTTTTCTTTAGAATTAGTAAAATTATAAGTATGTTCTTACAGAATATGGATAAAGGATTCTAAACCTGTGATATTTGCTGAATGTTGTAGACATTTGCTGGGGAATGTATTTGTAGGTGGAAATACAGTCAGCTGTAATTTTAACCATATTATTAAAAACACAGGAATTGGTAGTAATTGCTCAGCCATACACAATCCAAGTAGCATTTATACAATTCAAACAACTTTCTATCTTGTAAGAAGAAAGATATATGAGAATTATCTGTGCAAAAGTGAGAATAATCATATGATGAAGTATTTAGAAGTTTAACTCTTTTATTAGTAATTATTTTTAAATTTTGGTGAAACACATAACATGATCTATCCTATTAATAAAATTTTAATTGCACAGTACAGTACTGTTAACTCTCTGTACATTGTTAGAAGATCTTTCAGAACTTTTTCATCTTGCACGACTAAAATTGAAACTCTATACCTATTGGGCAGTGACTCCCACTCCCCTCCTCCCAACCCCTGCAGCCACCACTTTACTTTCTTCTCTAAGTTTGACTACTTTAGAAACCTTATATAAGTGGAGTCATGTCGTATTTGGCCTTGTGTGTGTGACTGGCTTATTTCACTTAGAATAGTGCCCTCCAGGTTCATTCGTGTTGTAGCACATGATAGATTTCTTTCTGTTTTAAGGCTGAGTGATACTCCATTGTGTGTATATACCATGTTTTCTTTATTCATTTATCCAATAATGGACACTTAGGTTGTTTTTGCCTCTTGGCTATTCTGAATAATGCTTCAGTGAATATGACTATATATTATTTCTTTAAGATTCTGTTTTCAGTTCTTTTGGAACAATACTCAGAAGTGAAATTGCTGGATCATTTGGTAATTATATTTAATTTCTGAGGAAACTCCACACTGTTTTCCACAGTGACTGCACCATTCTACAATCCTACCAACAGTGCCAAATGGTTCCAGTTTCTCCATATCCTCACCAGCATTTGTTCCTTCCTCTGTTTTGGGTTTTGTTTGTTTGATAATGGCCATCCTAACAGGTATGAAGTGAAATCTAATTGTGGTTTTGATTTGCATTTCCCTGATAATCAGTGATGTTGAGCTTTCTTTCTTTCTTTTTTTTTTTTTTTTTATCTGCTGGCCATTTGTATATCTTCTTTGAAGAAATATCTATTCAAGTCCTTTGCCCATTTTAAAATTTGGTTATTTGGGGGTTTTGTTTGTTTTATTTTTTGCTTTTGTTTCCTGTTGAGTTGTAGGAGTCCCATTTGTCTATTTTTGCTCTTGTTGCCTGTGGTTTTGGTGTCATATCCAAGAAATCATTGCCGAGACTACAGTTATGAAGCTTTTCCTCAAAGTTTTTTTCTTCTAGGGATTTTACAGTTTTGCTTCTTATTTTTAAGCCTTTAATCAACTTTAAGTTGACTTTTGTGTATCATGAAAGATGAGTCTAATTTTATTCTTTTGTAAGTATATATCTAGTTTCCCCAACACCATTTATTGAAGAGACTATCCTTTCCCCACTGCGTAGTCTTGGCACCCTTGTTGAAGATCCCATTTTACCACTTAGGTGTGGATTTATTCTGGGGTCTTTATTCTGTCCCATTGGTCTATAGGCCTATCTTATGCCAGTGCCATACTCTTGATTACTGTAGATTTGTAATATGAAGTCAAGAAGTATGAGGCTTCCAGTTTTGTTCTTTTTTCTCAAGATTGTTTTGGCTTTTTAGGGTTTGTGGTTCTATATGAACTGTAAGAGTTTTTCTCCCCATCACTTCTGCAAAAAATGCCACTGGGAACTTGATAGGGATTGCACTGAATCTGTAGATTGCTTTGGGTAGTATGGATAACATTTGACCAATACTAAGTTTTCCAATCCATGAACACATTACTCTGTGTCTTTCTTTAAATTCTTTCAATAATGTTTTGTAGTTTTCAGTATACATGTCTTCTGCCTCATTAGTTAAGTTTATTTCTGAATATTTTATTCTTTTTTGTGTTCTTATAAGTGGGATTGTTTTCTTAATTTCCTTTTCATATTGTTTGTTGTTTATAGATACACAACTGATTTTTGTCTGTTGGTTTTGTATTGTAAAATTTTATTGATTTTTTAAAAAAAATTTCTTAACAGCATTTTTTGTGTGTAGAATTTTTATGATTTTATACATATAAAATCATGCCATCTGCCCAGAGAGATATACAATTAACATTTGAATTATTTTTTTGGAGCAATTTTGACTAGGAGAGTGATGATAATACTTTGCCTTTGTGTACAAAATACCTTTTTTATCTTACATATGACAATTTTGTAGCTCAAAGACACATTCCAGCAATCAAGACTGTAGACTTTCTACCTGTGTAAAGAGGTATTTGAGGGTTAAAATGGGGACTACAGACATAACAGTACTTGACCCTCCAAAGCAACTTATGACATACATATTAATAAGATAGCCACTTTACAGAGAAGAAAATTGAGGTTGAAGCATTTGAGACTTGCTTGTATGACATAATTAACAAGGGGGTGATGCCATTACTCAAACTTCAGTTTTCACATGCTCATCACTTTCTGAGTAAACAGACTATGAATTTACCTTGGTAGTACCATTTTTTCCATACTAATTTTCCTTTGGTTCTTTTAATAATGAAGTTTTCTTTTTTATATCTGGGCATGAATCAACAAATGGCCAGGAAACTTGATAACAATCTTCTGTAATAGGGGTCAGGTAGCCTGAAACAGCCACACTTAGTGAGGAAAATGCACAAATGATTACCACAACTTGACAATTGGTGTTTGCACTTCTTACATTATAAGTAGGTGCTATATAATGAATTTATTTAATTTTGAATTATTTTGGTTTTTTTTTTCTAATTTTAAAGATTCTTTTGTTTTATCTTTATCAGAACAGGATTATTTACTTGCATTTGTGGATTAAATATATTTGATTGTTTTAATTCTTCTTTAAGAAATCCAGTACCATAATTCTATGTGAATTTGTGGAGTTTTCAATCACTACAGAATTTATTTTTAAGCTGCTGAGAATTATAGTTTTTTTCATTGAAACTCACTCAACTCTCAAATGACTATTTAGCATCTACACTGATCCTAGTTAGAAGCACATTGATGCATTAATAAATCTTGACAAACTTTCATTTTTCTAAGGATTCTTATAAGATCACATAAGGGATCTTTTAAGTTCCATAAGGGACTTATGTCCCCTATGTCTGTTGTAAAGTTGAGCATGTGGTTTGTCCAATTTCAATTAGCAGATTGCAAAGTCTATGCTGTCAACCCCAAATTTCCAAAGAGCATTCTAGGATGATGCAGACCACCCTAAAGCAAGCTGCCTTGTACATTACAATTTAAACTCACTATATGTGTGTGTGTGAGTGTGTGTGTGTGTGTGAGTGTGTGTGTGTGAGTGTGTGTGTGTGTGTGAGTGTGTGTGTGTGTATGTGTGTATATATATATATGTACAATTGATGGCTATATGATGGATCCTTTAATCTGGAGATACTTCTAAGTTGGTGAAAGTTGAGAGAGCTCTCATTAGAAACAGCTGTTTTATTGGTACCTTTGAAAAGCTACATTGTGTTTTCTCTTTCCCCTCAATGGATTTTAGAGATGCTAATAAAATCATTATAGTAATTAATGCTAATTAGGTTGAGTAACTGGAAAGACAAATGTAAAAAATATCAAAAGATTTTTTTTTCTTAACAGGAAAAACTAAGGGACTTATCTGAACTGGAGAAATATTTTTAGATGGTTATTTTGAATGGGATAAGTAAAATGGACATTTTAGATTAAATAATCTTTCCTTGGATGAAGGTCTGATGCCCTATCACCTGCAACCAGCAGATTATACATACTGGAACAGGCATGACTTACAGAATTATCTCCAGTCTGAATGGAAGGACCCTTTACCAGGTACTCTTAAGTAGACCATACACAGCAAAGCAGAAGGAAACTGACTTTTGCTTCCAGTCAGAAAGAGCTGAGGCCCTGCAGTGGACTGGCCTATAGAGTACTGCTCACCTTAAAACAATGCTCAAATGGAGAAGAAGCTACCAGGCCAGGATGAGAAGAAGACATCTCTAGTAGACAGCTGACTCAAGACACTGGACCAGGCCTGTATACCAATTACTTTGATAATTGCTTATGCCTTTAATTATAAACTAACCCAATTGTTAGGTTTATGGTAAATTACCTATATCTAGTACTTCTGTGTTACCTTGGTTTCCCTACTCCAAGGCTCCAAATAGATAGCCCTCAGAAAATTTATTCTAAAAAGAAATTATAGTTCTGTTTAGGCCACTATTGTCATTACAAGGTGGGAGACCTCACCTGGCCAATTAATACTACCTTCTCTGAGCCTGACCATGAATATGAATTTTCTTATAAGATCACTCAAGCTCAATCAGAAAAACAAGGAAAATTGTAACCCAAAAATGTAACTCCTCAACTATTAAATGCTTACTTGTAACTTTGTTAACATTACTAGCTGTATTACTTATATCCAGTCTATTTTGTAAGATTGTTGTCTCTTCCATTTTCCAGTGTGTAACTAGGCCTCCAACAAGATTGATGATGGTTAAACATCTTGAGGGAAAAGACAAAATTTACAACCCTGCATAGAATAATTGTAATAGTGTGATTATAGGTACGGGAATGAGCAATGAGGGGTAAACATCTCCTGGATCATAATAGAAGAGTAAGATAGATGATCCAGAGAATTTTTAGTATCAACAGGGCCTGATCCAAAAGCTAGCACTTTTGAGTGGCATGTCAACAGTTTCTTCACCTGATCTAGGAATGAGCCTTCCTAGCACCATGGGCAAAATTGGTCATGAAATACCTCCCAAAATATTGGCCAAATTTAGAACAAAGGGGGGACACTGTGAATGAAACTACTGCAACCATATTAGTAAACAAAAATGCTGAAGCCAAGGAATCGGCAGCTGCCACCTCCCCTCAGTGAGGACAAGCCTGCAGCCCTGACTCAGCAGCCACTCACAATGGTGCCCTCTGAGCAGACTTAGAATAATAAAGGACAAAATCAAACGCCCTAGATAGCTAGATGCTTGTCAAAGTAATGAATGCAATGAGCCTAATTTTTTGCTTCCTCCCATACATAGAATAACACTAAATTCTTGAACTTGAGATGCCTGGATTTCTTTAGGTAACAGGTAAGCTTTTATTGTTCCAACTACCTGGTGTTTGTCGTAAAGCTCCTATATATCCTATCTCCTCCCCTACCTCTTCAGAGCAGACCCTCAAAGCCATCTGAGGGGCTGTCATCCCGGCTCGAGTCCTCCCACCAAATGAAACATAACTCTTGACTTTTAGGCTGCACGTTTATTTCAAGACAGGTCCAAGCTAGTGAAAATATACAAAAGTTTATCTAAATGATGTCATAAGAATCTATGGGAGCAAAATGAGTTTTCAATAAGGATTAGATATAATATTCAGAGAGTTTTATATACATTGAAGTCTCCTTAATTACCATTTGTCAATGAATTTTTCACATATGTATCTTGTAGATAATTATACAAGTAAAGTTCCACGTTCTCATTAGAATAAAGCTATGTTGTGATCTTAGGAATTGTAAAATAGTCTTACAGATTTCAGGAATAAATTTTTAGTTTCACATATTTATGGGACTTAACCCAAAGTTTTAAAAAGTTGAAAGAGCCTTCAAATGTGCTGAGAAGAGTGAGTTCACACAATGAAAAAAAAGTGTCACTTAATTTTGAACTTTTATTAAATTTATCAGAATATTTTTCAATATGCTTTCTCTTGTTGCTATTTTATAGTGTTTGCAAATTGTCTGAAAGATATGCTATTTATGAGCATTACTTAATCAGTTGCTTCTTTTTTTTAGAATGATATTAGCTCTAAATTATACCAAAGATTTGATTCTTTACTTACTGATTTTGAATGTGATAATTTATCTATGTTGCATTTTAGTAGTAAATACTATCTTAATCATTTGAAAGACATGATTCATTAAAATTCTAAAATAAAGAGTAGAAAAATATTTTCAATACTTGATTAAATTAACATCAAATAGAAAAGATACAATCTTATCCTGAAAAACTGGTGCAGATTTTAAATAAGCCAATGATGTAATACAAGAGTTGCTGGTACAATAATACAAGAAAAATCAGTATTCACATTAAAAAAGAAAGAAAATAAAAGAGAAGGAGGGGGAAAGAGAGAAGATAAAAATTTAAGAATGTACTTAACACGTTCCAGAGAGGAATGCTACTGTTTAGAACATGTTTTATTAAAAACTTAGCATTTGAAATTGACCTTGAACCAGTGTTAGAATTTATTAGAATTGGAGCAGAAGTCTATTGTGAATGGAAGGCAGAGAAAGAGCTTAGTAACAAATTTGGAAGCATAGGACATATTCAGAAAGATAAGCAACACATAGTCAAATACCAAGAATCAGAACATAAAACTGAAATAAATTCATAAAACCACAAAGGAAGAGACTAAACATAGAACAGAAGAACTACAAAGCAACCAGAAAACAAGTAAGAAAATGGCATTACGTACATACTTATTAATAATCTCTTTAAATGTAAATAGACTAAATGCTCCAATCAAAAGACATAGCATGGTTGAATGAATTTTTAAAAACAAAAACAAACAGGAAAACAAGACCCATCAAATGTTACATACAGAAGACTCACTTCAGAGCTAAATACACATACAGTCAGAAAGAAAAGAGATATAAAAAGATATTCCATTCCAATGGAAATGAAAAAAAAAAACTGAGTGAGCAATACTCATATCAGATTAATGAGACTTTTAAATGAAGTGTACAACAAAACACAAAGAAGTGTGTTATATAAAGATAAAAGGGTCAACTCAAGAGAAGATACAATGTTTGTAAACATATGCAACTTGTTGGTGTTGCAATATCATGTACACATACACACTGTATGCAGAGAGAGCTGATGGCTTCTCTGAAGCTTTATTAAGTTACACAGTCTTATATAGCAAAGAAGAATGACAAGGAAAATGGTTAACAGGCAGTGTCTGGCTCAAGGTCAGAAGACCCTTTATGTTTTGGTAAATCATGTTTGTGTTGGCACCGGCGAGCCTTACAACTTATCAGGGTGTAACCTATGAGAAACAGCTGCTTCACAACATTCTTCATGGACTCAGGTGTCTGTGCCTGTCTTAGGTTGCCCCCCTGTGGGGATCTTACCCATCCTTGGCTAACCAGCCTTCTCACATCTGAGTCTGCAGCTTTTTATAACTTGTTTACCATTCTAGCCCAAGGCTTGTTCCTTTGTCCCCACAGTCAGGGGCCTACAAAACTAACATAGGAGGACCTAAATATATAAAACATATATTAACAGACATAAAGGGAGAAAATGACAGTAGTACAATAATAGCAGGAGCCATTAATACCCCACTTACATTATGGGAAGATCATTCACCAGAAAGTAAATAAGGCAATAGAAGACTTAAATAATACACTAGACCAGAGAGACTTAATAGATAATAGATGTCTTCAGTATATTTCATACCAAAGCAGAATATACATTCTTTTAAAGTGTACTAAAACATTCTTCATGACAGGTAACTTTTTAGGCCACAAAACAAGTTTCAATAAATTTAAGACTACTGAAATTGTATCAAGCATCTATTCTGATCAGAAAAATATGAATCTGAAATCAATTACAAGAAGAAAACTAGAGAAAACATAAATAATAGACACTAAGCAACATGCTACTCAAAAATAAATGGGTCAATGAAAAAGAATATAAAAACATATATGTATATATGTATGACTGAGATGGGGCTATGCTGTACACCAGAAATTGATACACTATCACTGATTACACTTGAATTTAAATAATAAATAAATAAATACATAAATAAATAAATAAATAAATAAATAAATAAATAAATAAATAAAATCAATGAATAAACAAGAGGAAATTAAAAAAGTATATTGACATGAATGAAAGTAGAAACAAACTTTCCAAAATCTAAGGACACACACACAAAAAAGGAATTTTATAATGACACAAATCTACTTCTAGAAACAAGAAAAATCTCAAGTAACCAAGCTAACTTTCCACTTAAAGGAATTAGAAAAAGAGAACAATCAAAGCTGAAAATTAGCAGAAGGAAGGAAAAAATTAAGATCAGAATGGAGATGAATTAAATTGAGACAAAAAATTAGAAGAAGATCAATAAAACTAAGAGCTTTTTTTTGAAAAGACAAACAAAATTAATAAAATTTTAGCCAGCTTCATGAAGATAAAAAAGATATGTACTCTGAGAACTATGAGATATTGATCAAAGAAATGGATGATGAGACATAAATGGAATAATAGTCCACATTCATGGAAAAGAATAATTAAATATTGTTAAAATATCCATATTTCCCAAAGCAATATATAGATTAATGTAATCCTTATCAAATACTTATGGCATTTTTCACAGAACCAGAACAAATAATTCTAAAATTTGGATAGAACCACTAATGACTCCAAATAGCCAAGGCAATCTTGAGAAAAAAGAACAAAGCTGAAGATATCACACTCCTTGATTTCAAGCTATATTACAAAGTACAGTAATCAAAACAGTACTGTATTGGCACACACACACACACACACACACACACACACAAACCAAAAACAGACACATGAATAAATAGAAGAGACTCAAGAGCCCAGAAATGAAACCACACTTATATATGTCAATTTTATATGGTTATATTTGTTTAATTTGTCTAAGACAAAGGAGACAAGAATATATAATAGGAAAAAGAGAGCCTCTTCAATAGATGGTGTTGAGAAAACTGGACAGGTAGTTAAAAAAGAATCCAACCTGGACTACTATCTCACACCATATACAAAATTAAACATAAAATACAGTAAAACTTAAATGTAAGAGCTGAAACCATAGAATTCCTGGAAGAAAACAGCAACAAGACACACTTTGATTTGGTCATGGCAATAATTTTTTGGATATGTCTTCTTAGGCAAGCAACAAAAGAAAAAAATAAATGGAATATAATCAAACTAAAAAGCTTTTTCACACTGAAAGAAACCGTCATCAAACCTAAAAGGCAAACTACTGAATGGGAGAAGATATTTGCAAGTGACAAGTCCAATATGGGGAAATGTCCAAAATATGTTAAAAAAAAAAAAAAACTCAGCATCAAGACAAATAACCCAATTAAAAAATGGGCAGTGTGCCAGAATAGACATTTTTCCCAAAGAAGACATTCAGATGGCCAACAGGAATATGAAAAGATGCTCAAAATCATTAATCATCAGGGAAATGCAAATCAAAACCACAATAAAATATCACTATACATCTGTCAGACTGGCTGGTATAACAAAAAGCAAGTGTTGGTGAGGATGTAGAGAAAAGGGAACACTGGTACAAAGTTAGTAGGAATGCAAATTGGTGCAGTCACTATGAAAAACATTATGGGAGTTTCCTCAAAAAATTAAAATTAGAACTACTATATGATGCAGTAATTCACTCCCAGGAATTTATTCAGACAGTGAAAACACTAATTCAAAAAATATATATGTACTTCAATGTGCATGGCAGCATTATTTACATTAGCCAAGAAATGGAAATAACCTAAGTGCCCATTGACAAATAAATGGGTAAAGGATATTTTATATATATCTGTATTTGTATATATGTATGTACATAACTGTATATACATACATACATATATATACACATATATACATGTATATTTGTATGTGTTGTATATAACAATGTAATATTACTCAGCCCCACCACTCAAAAAATGAAATATTGCCATTTGTGACAGTATGGATGGACCTGAAGGGTATTATGCTTAGTTAAATAAGTCAGTTGGGAAAAGATAAATACTATATGTTTTCACCTATATGTGTAATCCAAGAAACAGATAAATACACATAAACAAACAGAAGCAGACTCACATACAGAGAATAAACTAGTAGTAACCACAGAAAGATAGGTGAGGTGAGGGACAAAATATGTGAAGGAGGTTAAGAGGTACAAACTACTAGTTACAAAACAAATAAGTCACAGAACAGGGAACATAGTCAATATTTTATAATAACTTTTGATGGTGTATATTTTATAAAAATATCAAATCACTTTTAAAAAGCTAAAGCTCTAAACATTCTTAGAAACAAAAAATAGTGCATGTATGTAAATTTTAAAAAATATGTGCATTATATTGTGTATATGTATTTACATGCAATATATTGTATATGTATAGTCAAATTGTAACAATTCTACCTAATAAAATTGAAAAATGAAAAAAATAAAACCACTATGTTGTACACTTAATATAATATTATAAGTCAACTTAGAGTTGTAAATATAATTATAAATAAATAAGTACAACAAGTAAAAAATAAACAGAACAACAGAACAAACCCCAAACCCCCAATAAATTATGCTTAATACTGATAACTTTTTACTGTGGAGATTTTCATACATTTCAGACTACTGGTGCCACTAGAATTCTAAAATATATGTCAGTGTCTACTATAAATAGAGATCTTATTCTTACTGCACTTCAATTCATTTATTCATTGTCAAATAGTCAGTATCAAATATGAGTCTCTTTTATGTTCCATGAAATTTGAAAACTTCTGTAGATAAAACAATGAGGACAAGTGACTTGGCCTTTTCCTTAGTGAGAAATCCAGACTTAAAATATTGTCTCTAATCATACAGATCTCCATGGATTTGTTGTTTCTCCATGTCTTGTATCAGCTTTAGACCCATTTAATGTTTTCATAGATGTTAGTGTACCAGTCTTGGAAGATAGAGAAGTGTCTCCATTCCAGGAAGAGGGAAAATTTGTTTCCTGACAAGAATAATGATATTGTCTTCCTCCAAGACAAAGGTTAAATAGATTTACTAACAACCTTGTTTAAAAGATTTGAATTTCTAAGGTCACAGTTTCTGAACTGTGACACAAACCCACGATTTGCACAACATCCACTTGAGCTCACCTGTACATCTTTGCTGTGCAACTTAGGAAGAGAATATAAAGCTCATATGCCTATTTTCTGTGAGCAATAAATGCCTTTATCTCAAGTATAAAGAGAAATATTAATAATACACAAGAAAGGAAAACTAATGTGACTTTGTAGGAAGAATTCCCTCAGGCCAATTCAATAGATTATTATTGCTTGTACACCTAAGCATTATATAGTAGGGATTTATGTGTTATGTTCTTGTACCTGCCATTCAATTAGTGCTAGAGGACAATTATCCTGAACTGAGAAAAGGTAAAGAAGTACTAATGAGACAGATTCTCCTATTATTTGCTACTAGTTTACATACCTCTGCCCTCTGATGCCAAAAGATTTCACAACACAGGTGATGTCCTGTTGGTTGGCAAATCAGAAGCCTCAGTCTTAATGGCCTGACTGTAGTTTTATCACTTCTCCCCCAGAAGACTGATAAACCCTGACAAAGCCTCACTTATCAAATGTAAATGGTGTGTATATTCAAGAACTCAGCAGACCTGGCTCCAGTGGTGTCTTGGTTTTACATTAAACTGTGGTATCCTAACTTATGATCTTGCAAATAGAATAAAAATCTGACATTCTTTACCACTGTTGAAAGTGTAACACTGAGATTATTTTCTCCACTGAGAATAAATTGTTCTTATTTCTCTTATACATAATTTTTATTAATGTGGATTAAACTCAGTTATTCTGTTCTATGCTATAAATAACATTTTTTTACTTTTATCTATGTACTGAATCTCAGGAACAATATGTATTAGAATATATATTTAAATATAAGGAGGGGAAAAGACAATTCAGGGAATGTAAGGTTTATAAAAATGTATAATTTTTATATTAAAAAGATGAAGTACAACCCATTCAAGATACAAAACATTTAAAAAGGAATCAAGTTCCAAGTATGCAACTATGAATTCCAAATAAATTATTTATGATGAGTTAGACTGTGCAGATAAATATGTATATTATATGAAGTAGTAAAAGAAATATGTATGATTTTTATCCTCCCAGATACTGAATTAAATAAATTTGCACACATGTGGAACAACATTAATTTTAGTCTAGACTTAGAAGCTAGCATCTGATTGTAAAATAAACATTGAAACTAGCTAAAATGAGATTTAGGGAGGATGATCTAATTTAAAGACTTCAATTCAAATATATATTTAGGTTTAAGCCTAATCTTCAGCAACATTGTGTTCTTTGTAGTGGTAAAGATTCTGGACACTGTTAAAAACAACATTTACTACAAATAATGGATTAATAGATCTTTGAAGAATTTATGTTGAATATTTCTAGAGTGTGAATGTAAAATATTTCAAAACTAGATATATATAGAAATATGCTGTATAATTTTCAGAAAGACAGTAAACTTCTATATTTTCCCCACCACATCTCCAGTCAATTCAGATGACTTACTGACAAGAGTGACAATTGTAGAAATTTCCACTACTATGTTATCTAAAGCCTGCATGTCAGTAAGCTCATCTCTTTAGCCATCTCTGCCTGGTTACTATGGAAAGAACTTTAGACAGAATTCTCTATTGCAGAAGTTGTCAGGTCGGTATTCCCTCTTTTTCTTTGCTTCTGTTCATTAGTCATTTGCTTTGATGTTTGATTGTTCACCAGAATAATTAGTGGAATCACTCTATTCATTCTGCCTAAATAATCTATTTAAACATTATGTAGCTATAGGATGAATCATCTACAAATTCTTCAACACAAAAGAATAGATTGAGGCAAAATAGACTTTGTTTCCTTTTTCTACTATATGTTGTCTATATCAGAAATATGAACATCATGCATTCTGAAGTGGATACACATTTAAGAACTTGTGTTATTTGTGGAATTAAAAGTTAATAATCTTGGATACAGATTAAAACTTGCACTCTACTGAGAAATAATCTAGAAGAAAACAGGTACTTGAGGTGTGAGATTAAAACTCTCAATATGGAGAGAAGCAAGATGGTGGAGAAGAAGGATGCTGATAGCTCACCCTCTCCCATAAATACACCAAAACTCACATCTATGGACCTACTCAGCCAACTAGTGCACCTGCTGAACTCCGACAGAACATCACCCTCTTTGAAAGACAAAGACACCAAAAATCTGGTAGGAGAAAAGGAAAAAAGGAAAGAAGAAAAAACAAAACAGTGCAGGACAGATCCCATGGGGAGGGAACAGCAAAGGAGGACTGGCGCTCATTTGCTGCGTCTCCCCCCTCCAATGGAGAGGCCAGCGGGATGGAAGGGAAGCCTCTGAGGCTCACATCTGCCCTGAGCACCCCTTAACCAACAGAACTGAGTTAAATGGGCACAAAGAGTTCCTGCAAAACCCAGCCCAAGACGTGAGCCAGCATCTGGGGACCAGGACAGGCCACCAGAGACAGGTGGAGGATGGGCAGAAAAAGCAAAGCAACAGGCTGGTATGCCCTGGGGGGGAGGGGTGCCATAGCCTTTGTCTCCTCAGACCCATGGCACCATTACTGGTGCTTCTCTCAAGAAGAGAGGCAGGGTGCAGCCACAGCCACCATATCCTCCTGTGTGCAGCACCCGGGTGGGGAGGGGCCAAGCCTGAATCTGCACCCAGGGGCTCTGCAACCTCCTGGGCAGGATTGAGACTTGTTTACAGCCCAAAGCACATAGGATCATTCTGCTCTGGCACCACAGAGATCTTTCTGCTCTTGGCGCCGCCAAGACAAACAAGGAGCTGAGGTTTGGCATGGAGCAGGGGTGGGGCCATTCCACAGTCTTCCCTAAGCCCGCCTTCAGAACACCAACCTGAGGCACAGTGGGCAGCTGCACAGATCAGTGGAGGGACCAGCGCCTGGAGATGGCAGCAGTCACCCGCCCTCCTGGCAGGAATGCATCACCTGACCATGGGACTGGGAGGGGGCATGATCCACCCACCTGTCTTGCCCAAGCGCAGCATCTGACTGTGGCATTGGGAGGGGAGTGATCCGCCTGCCCACTGGGTAAGAGCTCAGCACCTGACCCAGTGTTGGGAGGGGGTGCAATCTGCTAACCAACAGCCACTGGCAGCAGCACAGTTGAGGGCACCAACAGAGGGCCTCTGGAAACTGCAAGCTGAGTTCCTGAAACAGAACAAAGACGCAAAGACACCTCGATAAAATCACTAAGAGCACACCATCTCCAGGAGAAATAGATCACCGATACTCCTTAAGCCACAGTGCCAGAGAGATATGAGCAATATGAAGCAGAGGAACCACTCCCAATTAAAACATCAAGAGAAATCCCCTAAAAGCATGATCAAGGAAATAAACATTGATGGCCTACTAGATCAAGATTTCAAAAAAGGAGTGATCAAACTACTAAAAGAACTAAAATAAACAGTGTTTAGAGATATAAAATATGTCAAAAGTGAAATAGAAGCTATAAAGAAGAACCAAGTAGAATTAGTAAACTCATTTGCTGAGATGAGAGCTGACCTAAAGGCTGTACAAAGCAGGCTAGATAATGCAGAGGAATGAATAAGTGACCTAGAAGACAGGACAATAGAAAGCACCCAATCAGAACAGCTGAGAGAAAAACAATTAAAAAACAATGAAAACAATATAAGGGACCTATGAGATAACATAAAGCATGCCAATCTACGCATAATAGGGGTTCCAGAAGAGGAAGAAAGAACAAAGGGGATTGGAAAGGTATTTGAAGAAATCATGACTGAAAACTTCCCAAACCTAAAGGAATCAGATATCCAAGTACAGGAGGCTCAGAGGGTCTCAGACAGGAAGAACCCAAACAGACCCACACCAAGACATATCATAATCAAGGTGGCCAGATTCAAGGATAAAGAAATGATCCTAAAGGCAGAAAGAGAAAAACAGAGTGAATTACAAGGGAATCCCCATAAGGCTCTCATCTGATTTCTCTACACAAACACTACAGGCCAGAAGGGAGTGGCAAGATAAATTCAAAGTCCTGAATGAATAAAAGATGCAGCCTAGGATACTCTATTCAGCAAGGTTATCCTTTAGAATAGAAGGAGAGATAAAGAACTTCACAGACAAGTAAAAACTAAAAGAGTTTAGCAACACTAAACCCATGCTAAAAGAAATATTGACAGGTCTACTTTAAATAGAAAAGAAGCAGGAAGGTACAAAAATGAAAAACTCATAACTGGAAAGGAGATAACTGCCATGAATTACAAAAAGAATAAACACAAAATTGTAGAAGAAGACATCTAAATCATTAAGAGTGGGAGGGGGAAGCAAGGAAAGCCTCTGTGGAAAACAGTATAGAATCCCCCAAAAGGCTAGGAATAGACTTACCATATGACCCAGGAATCCTGCTCCTGGGCATATATCCAGAAGGAACCCGGCTTCAAAATGACATCTGCACCCCAATGTTCATAGCAGCACTATTTACAATAGCCAAGACATGGAAACAGCCTAAATGTCCATCAACAGATGACTGAATAAAGAAGAAGTGGTATATTTATATGATGGAATACTGTTCAGCCACAAAAACCAAAAACATAACGCCATTTACAGCAACATGGATGTTCCTGGAGAATGTCATTCTGAGTGAAGTTAGCCAGAGAGAGAGAAAAATACCATGTGAGATCGCTCATATGAGGAATCGAAAAGAAAACAAAACAAAACATAAATACAAACAGAAACAGCCTTATAGACATAGAATACAAACTTGTGGTTGCTGGGGGGGCGGGGTGTGGGAAGGGGCAGACTGGGATTTTAAAATGCAGAGTAGATAAACAAGATTGTACTGTATATCACAGAGCAATATATGCAGGATCTTGTGGTAGCTTACAGCAAAAAAAAAAAAAAAAAGTGACAATGAATATATGTATGTTCATGTATAGCTGAAAAATTGTGCTGTATCCTGGAATTTGACACAACATTGTAAAATGACTATAACTCAATAAAAAAGTTTAAAAAATCTCAATATGGGATGTATATAGGACATAAATCCATAACTTTAGATTGCAGATTGTATAGTCAGAAGTTTGAATTTTGAAGTGACATCCTGTTTAGAAACTTTTGTTTCCCAGACTACATTAACATTATGGATTTATCTATTTGCCAAGGGCCTATCAAGTATTTTTGTGAACATGATTTCTGTATAATGCTATGTGCAGCCTAGATGACAAAACATAATATGGGAACTAATTTTCTTCATTTTTTGTGGCTAAGTATGATTTAAAATCATTGTCAAAATTTGTTGTTGTTAAGATGTAATTTATAATTCCTATAGTTGCTTCCTTTTTAGAACTATATATATATATATATACATATACATACATACATTCATATAAAATAGGGTATTATGCTAGCAATTGTAGTGGGTGCTTTATTTATTCATTCTTATTATGAGGTATTATATCATTTATGTTATGATATCAGCTAAAGTATAGCTTGACTTTATTAAAAAATGTTATTTATTATAAGGCCCATAGTCTGATTTACTTTCCCTCTCTCCTTCCCTCAATCCCTCCCTGTTTCCTACATTTCTTTCTGTAAGAAACTGGGTTTGGGAGTTCTGGTCAAGAAAGCAGAGTGAAAGGAACATGAACTTGCCTCTCCTCATGACTACAATGAAACCACAACTGAATGCTAAACAACTATCAAAAAAAAGACTGGAACCTAACAAAGAAAGATCTTCTGCAATTGGAAACATAAAGAGGGAACCACAGCAGGATGGTAGGAGGGGTGTGCTTATGATATAATTGGGCCCCATACCCCCCAGGGTGGGTGACTCACAAGCTGAAGATTTGTTAATTTGCAGAGGCCCTCCTACAGGAGTGAGAGCTCAAAGCAACATGTCAGGCTCCCCAGCTTGGGTTACAGCATTGGGAAGAGGATACGCCAAGATACTTGGTTTTGAAGGTCAGGGGCCTTAGCTCTGGGAGCCTCATAGGACTGGAGGAAATGGAGACTCCACTCTCTTGAGAAGCATACACAGAAACTCACATGCACCAGGTCCAAGGACAGAGACTGTGATTTCATAGGAACATGGGCCAGACCTGCCTGATGGATTTGGAGTGTCTCTTGGGGATGTGGGTTATGGCTGCAGCTCACTCAGGGGACATAAATGCTAGTGGCAAACATTCTGGGATTGTTCATCTACATGAGGTTTCCTGGAGGATTATATCTTGATTGGATCATTAGCAATAAGTCCTAGACCCACCTAACAGCCTGTAGGGAAGCCTCATTCCAAGCAACTTACAGGGAGGGAACACAGCCACACCCATCATCAGACTTCCTAAGACACAAAGGCCTCTAGACACAGCCCTACCACCAGAGCTCCAGGACCAAGCTTCACCCAACATTGGACAGGCATTGGCTTCTTCTGCCAAGAAACCAGAACAAGCTGCCACCAGAAGCAGTTATTAGAAATAAGAAAACAACAATCCCAAAACCTGTGGAAGGAATCCACAAACACATGGAAATTTAGACAATATGAGGCAGCAAAGGAATATTTCCCAGACCAAGACACAAGATAAAATCCCAGAAGAAGAAAAAAGTGATGAAAATATAGCTAATTTATCTGAGAAAGAATTTAAAGTAATGATGGCCAAGATGTTCAAAGAACTCAAGAAGAGTATGGCTGCACAGCATGAAATTTTTAGCAAAGAGTTTGAAAATATAAAGAATATCCAAACAGTTGAAAAATAAAATCACTGAAATGAACAATACACTAGAAGGAACCAAGAATAGACTAAATGAAGCAGAAGAACAGATCAGTAAGCCTAAAGACAAATTAATGGGAATCACTACTTCAGAACAGAAAAAAGAAAAAAGAATGGAAAGAAATGAGGATAGTTTAAGAGAACTCTGGGACAACATGAAGCACTCTAATATTCATATTATAGGGGTCCCAGGAAGAGAAGAGAGAAAAGACCTGAGAAAAATTTTGGAGCGATAATAATCAAAAACTTCCCCAATTTGGAAAGGAAAACAGTCACCCAAGTCCTGGAAGCACAGAGAGTACCAAACAGAATCAACCCGAAGAGGAACACATCAAGGCACATAGTCATCAAACTGACAACAATTAAGGATAAGAAGAATATATTAAAACTAGCAAGAGAAAAGCAACAAATAACACACAAGGGAACTCTCGTAAGGTTATCAGCTGATTTTTCAACAGAAATTTTGCAGGTGTCATGATATATTTGAAATAATGTGAGGGGAAACTTACAAACAAAAATACTCTATCCAGCAAGGCTCTCACTCAGACTTGATGGAGAAATCAAAAGCTTTGCAGATAAACATAGCTAAAAGATTTCAGCACCACCAAACCAGCTTTACAACAAATGTTAAAGGATCTTCTCTAATTATAAAACCATAAGAAAAGAGAACAAAATGAAGAAAGAGAAAAAAATAAGGAAACCTACAAATGATTGTTTTGGCTATTCAGGGTCTTTTTGTGGTTCCTTATAAATTTTGGAATTGTTTGCTCTAGTTCTGTGAGGAATGTCGTGAGTATTTTGATGGGGGTTGCATTGGATCTGTGGATTGCTTTGGGTAGTGTGGCCATTTTGAAGTGTTGATTCTTTAAATCCAAGAACACAGAAATCTTTCCATTTCTTTGTGTCATTTCAGTTTTCAGAGTATAGGTAACCTCCTTGGTTAAATTTATTTCTATGTATTTTGTTGTTTTTGATGTAATGGAAATGACTGCTGGTCATAAAATTCTGATTTTTGAAATAAAAAGAAAAAGTGAATGAAGGGCCACAAATGGCAAAATAACCTTTTTTATGTATGATTTGTATTCCATTTATATATATATATTGCATCTCCATTATCTATTGAAATATTGATGTGCACTTAAGATGCTTCCATTTATTGACAACTATAAATAATGTTGCTGTTAATAGCAGGGTGTATATGCCTTTTGAGTTAATTCTTATTTTGTTTTTGGCTTTATTCCTTTGATAACCATGTAAGTTTATAAAGCTGAAGCTTTAAATGTTTTTTAGAAACAATGAACAGTATATATGTAAATTTAAAAATATATGTGCAGTAAAAAAAAATCTATCAAGCCATGAAACACATGGAAGAAACTTAAAAAACATTACTAAATGAAAGAAGCCAATCTGAAAAGGCTACAAACTGTATGATTCCAATCAAATGACATTCTGGAAAAGGCACGGATACAGAAATAATAAAAATATGATGGTTTCTAGGGGTTTGGGGAGAGGGAGGGAGGGAGGAATGAATACAGCACGAGGGATTTTTAGGGCAATGAAATTATTCTGTATGATACTATAGTAGTGGATATATATCATTATGCATTTGTCAAAACCCATAGAATGTACAACATCAAGAGTGAACCTTAATGCAATCTATGGACTTTGGTTAATAATAATGTGCCCATGTTTGTTCATTGATTGTACTAAATATGCCACACTGATGAGGGCTGTTGAGGGTAGGGGAATATATAGGTGTTGGTGGGGAGGGCTATGTGCGAACTCTGTATTTTCTGTTCAATTATGCTGTGAACCTGAAACTGCTCAAAAAGAATAAAGTCTTTAAAAAACAGACAAACAAAAACAAAAACAAAACAAACAAACATAAAAGAAAATGTGGGTTATACATGTTGGAAAGGAAGAAACAAAATCATACTATTTATACTGTTTGATTATATACCTAGAAAATTCCAGAGAACCAAGGTGAATAATTATTAGAACTAATAATAGGTTTATGTAATATGGTGAAATACAGAATTAATATACAGAATTCAGTATTTCCTAAATATCACTTAAAAAACAAACAGTGTAGGATGAAGGGAAAAAATGACTCAGAATAACAAGAAAATCTTCACTAGCCTGGTCACTTCTTCTGAACTTTTTAAAATTCTTCTGTATCCTTATTAAAGAGTTACCTTGGGAATTAACTAAAATATATATGTGATCATTATACATTTCTGGAGAAGCTATCACTGTGGCATCCAAAGTGTCATCATTTCTCCTTGATTCAGTGTAATGCTTTGTTCTTTACCTCATTCAGTGTTCTCCATGGTCTGACTGATCTTACAGTAAGTTTGTCTAGGAATTTTCTAATGAGTTGATTTACACAAACTGTAAATACTAGATTTTTTATACTGGATATTTTTTCTATATGATGAGAATCATTTAATTCAGGAAAGCTGTGTTGGTAAAAACACATATTTGTAATTACAGATTTAATATAAAAAAAAACAAGGAAGCAAATATTTGTATGCTCATTAGCTTACGCAAATAGGATTTAAAACTGTTGCTATATGTCATTTTAAAATATCTCAAAATAAAAGTATGAAACAATTAAAATATTTTTAATTATTTAAAATAAAATCATTTTTATTATTGAAAAAAAGAAACTGGGTTTGTTATCTAGCCTTAATTTCTCTTTCTAATTGAGCAAAAGCAATCAATCAAAAATAAGAAATAATCTGGAGATCCCTCTACCTATTTTCATTGTCAAGAGCTGAGCCAGAATGAGAATTGTCAAGAATTAGGGTGGTTGATTAAGCAACAAGCCAAATGAAAGTATCGATCAAGGCTTTATTCATGTGCTGCATACAAACAGGAGGCCAGAAAAAAGATATATTCCCCAACAATGTTCCATTTTTCTCATGAATGACACCAGGCAAAGGTCATATGTATCAGCACAGATGAGAGGAAATGTCCCGTTGCTGAGGGAGACCCCAAAGAAAAGGTTTCTGGAATGTTATAGACCCTGAGGATGTGTAGAAGTGTTAGGTAGTTTAGATAGAATTGAGCACTGGGCAGGGGAAGAGAAAGGGGAAAGGAACAATCCAGAACACAAGGAACCTGAGCGGTCAATCAACCAGAGGGTAGCTAACCTAAGATGTCAATCAATCAATCCATCAATTAATTGACCTATCAATCACAAAACCAGGGTATAAAAATAGGAAAAACAAAAGAATGGCGCCATTTTCCCTCTCTTGGATTGGCTCACTCCCAATTCTCAGGAGTGTACTATCTTTCACTATTTTTTGTTTTTTATTTCACTAATACAATTTTGGCTTATTACACTTTTTTATCTCTTATCAAAATTTCTTTTTTTTCCAGGTGATTAAGAACTGAAGTAATTCTCATTTCCCTTTTCCTGGTAACATTAATTTTGGTGCTGTGACTCAGATGATGTGTTTAAACTTAATCTTTCCTCCTTCATTTCCCTCTCCCTCCCTGAGGCCAGCCAGTGGAGCACAAGCTCCTGGGGCCAGTTGCATCAGCTGAACTGAGAATACAAGGCATAGTAGGGTGACCAGCCACTGGCTAAACTATATGAGATCATTCCATTTAGACCACGGAGATACCCAGCAAATAGTAAGACTGTGGCCATTTCCCACTTTCTGGAGAAAGTGTCAGATTCCATCCCTGAATCAGGACCCTAGGATGCTAGGCACTGCTGTTTCATGGCTACCGTCTAGGATGAATTTGGTTGTGGACAGAGGCTGAGATACCAGCCTAGTCCATGAGCTTTTCACCTTAGGATGTGAAGCTCTGAAAATCCCTCTGTATCCTACCCTTGTTTTTCAGATGGTAAACCAAAAGTCTAACCTGACTGGGACCCCTCTGGGCTGCATATTGGCAAACTGGGACCATTTTAATATACAAACCTTCAAAAGAAAAACACTTATATTACTTTGTAATGTTGCTTGGCCACAATATCAACTTCCCTGCAAGGAAGCATGGCCTATAAACAGGAGCATAAACTCAATCATCTTGCTCCAGCTGGATCTCTTCTGTAAGAGACAAGGCAAATGGTCTGAAATACCATACATTCATACTTTTTACTTACTGAGGGACAGCAATGATCTCCTAGAAGAATGTAAATTAACCACTCAGGTAATGGTTACATTTAATAACCTACTGTCCCCCACACCCTCTAGAGAGGGGAACTCTCTTAAACCTATGCCCTGCCCTGCTCTCCCTACCGTATATCCCTCATTTCCCTTAAACTCAGGAAAGACACTGCCTTTAGCTCCTCCATTACCTTTGATAGCTAAGACCTGTCCTTTGGTAAAAACAGGTGGAGAATTTGGTCCCCAATTCATACATAAGCCATTCTCTCAGGTAGAACTAAGACAAATTAAGACTGATCTGGGAAGCTATTCATATAACCCAGATAAATACATAGAGGCATTTCAACACCTCACTCTGATATATGATTTCACCTGGAAATATGTTAATATTATCCTTGGTCAAACCCTATCTGATACAGAAAATGAAAGTGTTCTCAGAGAAGCCAAAAAATATGCAGACACTCTACGTCTATCTGATGAAAATTATCCCATAGAGGAAAGAGCTGTTCTCCCAATGGACCTCAGAAGGGATTATAATGACCTTACCCAAAGTGGGAAAGAGACCATTTTAAAATCTGTGTTAAGGCAGGACTCCAGAGCACCCAACAGAATATTATCAGTTATTCTAAGGTGTTATCTTTTAGCCAGGAGCCTGGAGAAAACCCCACTACTTTTTTAAAGTGGCTTCAGGAGGCACTTACTAAGTATACTAACTTAGACCTCAGCTCATATCAGGGACAAATCATCTTAAAGGTTAAATTTCTCACTCAGTCTGCCCCTGATATTAGAGAAAAACTCCAAAAGGGGATCCAGGAACCTGGAGTAACCCTTGATGAAATGTTAACCATTGCTGCCACAGTTTTTTATAATTGAGATCAGGTGCAAGAGGCCAAAGCTTAGAAGGAAGAAAAAGGGAAGGAGGCCAGGTATGCCCAGATAATTGTGGCCCTTCAAGGGCAGCCACCGTCCTTACATACCAGACCCCCAACAGACTGTGGTAAGTCCAATGACAAGTGCAACATCTGCTGCTGACTGGGTCACTGGGCAAAAGAATGTCCTTATGGAGACAAACCTCCAAGATCTGCCTGCTTTTGGTGTAGCCAACAGGGTCATTGGGCAGCCCTCTGTCCTTTGAGCCAAATGGCTCATGGGGGAAAACTGGCTCAAGACCTGCAGATGATTGTCCAGGACTGAAGAAGCCCCCTTCAGTTGGCCCCAATACAAGAGATCTCCATCACTGGGCTGGAGCCATGGGTACAAATAGATGTGGCAGGTCAGTAACTTTTCTTTTTTATGCTGGGGCCACCTACTCTGTCCTAACTTCCTTCTCTGGAAACTTCTCCTCTAGATTCTGTACCATTATGGGAGTCACAGGTAAATTGACCTTAAGTTTCTTTACTCACCCACTTTGTTCTTTATAGGATGAACACTCATTCTCATATTCTTTCTTATGCATGTCAGAATGTCCTAGCCCATTTTTAGGCTGAGATCTTCTTTACAAGTTGGGAACCTGAGTTATCCTGGGAGAAAATCCCCAAATTTTTACCTCTTTATAACTCTTATTGTTTTCTGGGGAGGGAGAAAAACCATCAGACCCAGAGGCCTGGGAGAATAAAATTAATCCTGCTGTCTGGGATCAAGGCATCCCAGGGCGAGCAAAGACAGCTACTCAGGTTGTCATCTCCCTTAAAGATCCTACCTGGTTCCCTAATTGAAAACAATATCCTTTAAAATCTAAGGCAAAAGAGGGTCTTTAGCCAATAATTTTAAAGTTCTTATAGTGTGGACTCTTAATTCCTGTTAACCCCCCCCCGTAATACATCTATCATTTTTGTCATTAAAAAAGATGTGACCTATAGATTGGCCCAGGATTTACAAATAAATGAAGCAGTAGTACCTCTTCATCCAATGGTTCCAAACTCCTATTTTTTTACTGGGAAACATACCTCCAGGAACCCAGTGGCACACTACTCTAGACCTGAAAGATATTTTCTTTTGTATATCCCTACTCCCCAGTCCCAATATGTATATATATATTTTTGCCTTTTAGTGGTACTCACCCAATGTGCATCAGTGCCAGCTAACTTGGACAGTACTACCACAGGGGTTCAGAGACAGTTCTCACATTTTTGGACATGCTTTGGCCCAAGATTTATAGGACTTACACCTTGAAAAAGGAACTATTCTCCAATATGTAGATGACTTACTGATCTGCTCCCTTACTCAAGAAGGCCATCCAGCATGCAACCCAAACTCTTAACTTCTTGGCTGAGTGGGGATATAAAGTTTCCAGGTCCAAGGCCAAAATTGTCAAACAAGAGGTAACATCTAGGGGTTGTTCTGACTCCTGGAAATAATAGCCTTCACCCTGAATGAATTCAGGGAATCTGGAGACACAATTTAACAATGTGAAGATCTTAAAATAATTAATGCTGCTTCTATTAAGACCTGGAATGTTATTATAAAAGTTAAAGCTACTATTAAGAAATTGGTGTATCTAAAATAAAAATTTTATTGTATAGTGTCATGAAATTTTTTCATGAAATAGGAAATAACTAAGTCCTAATATACTAAAAGAGAACTAGTCTAAACCACACAATACAGCATTTCACCTTTGTATAGATAATGAACATGATATATATGTTATACCATGTTAAGAGGACAATGTGAAACGTTATACCCTAAGAGGCTTCATTATGCATTTGTATTTATAAAATGACTCTCAGATGATTTACATCCTTTCAATATTGTCATTATTACGTTCATCAGGGAATACAAAACACACAGTAGTCTTTAATCCAGTCATGGAAGATGTTGTCATGTTTCATAGCCTATTTCAATAGCACAATATGTTCTACAATTTTTAGCAAGAATGAATGTCATAAATATCCAGAAGTTGCTTATTGACAATAATATTCTTCAATATTTACCAGTGTTACAATAAAAATAGATTTTCAGTTAATATTTATATTTTACTTTTATTACTTAGAATGTAATAATGTTCTTGACTGTACTGGAAAGAGTGGCTTGCTGGGCCTAAGTGGATAACATAAACAACATTATTTATGCTGAATACTTGCTTTCCTTCTGGAACTCTGGAATTTTTCTAGGCAAGGAGTTCAAGCTCCCAATGAAATTATTAGTCCTGAGTTTCTAATGAGATTCCTGGATAAATGGAAATTCTCACATATTTTCAAAACTTGTAGCTGGAGTAATTGAGCATGTCCTGTGTGGTTCTACTGGGAGAGAACTCTTGGAAACTTGTACCTGGTTCTCTCCAAATAAATCTTACCCATGAATATAACTATAATCTGAGTCCTATGAATCCCTTAGTGAATCCCAAGTGTGCAGGGTGGTTTTTAATATTCCTAACACAAGTACATATTATATACCAAGCACTATTCTAAGCACTTTCTGTTCATTATTCTATTTAGTGCTCAAAATACCAATAAATTGTGTTATTAATTCTGGATCACAGATAAGGAAATAAATCTTAGAGAATAAATAATTTGTAAAGACTTGAACAGATTGCATTGAACAAAAACAGAATTTGGACTTTTTTTCACTTTCTGGGGGGGTAATTAGATTTTGATTTATTTAATGGAGGTACTGGTGATTGAACCCAGGACCTTGTGCAGCATGCACTGTACCACTAAGCTATACCTTCCCTCTAGACATAATTATTTTAATTCCAAAATATATGTAGTTGATGATACAGTTTACTAGAAAAAGCATTAAAAATAAAACCCATATACAACTATGTTTTGTTGTTGTTTCCTTGTTTGTTTTGTATGTGGTTGATTTCAGTTATGTGGTTGACTGTGTTTACTCCTTTTTTATGGTTTTCATTGTATTTTAAACTCTTAACCCGTATGCAAAATAAAACAGGCAATTTACAGAGAAGTGACTAACATGTATATCCAACAGACATCAAATGCAATATATCTGGGCATGAAGTATCAAAAGCTAAGAGTCACTGGCCTTAAAATAAGTCACTAACAAATAGTATCCACAATTTACAGTCTACCTTCCTTCCCAACAATTACATTTTAGCCAACTGAATCACTATAGTGGCTAGTGACTGACAAGTTGATTTGAATAACTATAACATAAATTTGTAGGACTCATTACCTCTCCTTTTTAACCACCCATATAAATCTGGTCCACAAAACTGAATTCTTCCTGGATCTCCACAGATTCATTCTGATATACCATTTCTGTCAAATACTCAAACCCCTTCCCACATCCAGATAATAACTGGGAGTGTTGGCATGTACTTGACATCCAGAAACTATTTCCTTGTCTGCACAATATTTTTACAGGTTTCCTAAGGCTTGTCATCAAGATATTTTTCTCTGAGACTCATTGTCAGTAGTCACCCTTCAGGTCAAGATCTAGTGTTCTGGATTATTTATAGCCTGCATTTTGCCTGAGCTTGTAGATCAATGGCCAAAAACAAATGAAAATAAGAAATAAAACAATTAAAGCAATAAGTGCCAGTATTTCAAATATGGCAGTTAATTGTATTTTTGATATCATCTAGGAGAACATGGTTTCCATTCTACTGGGATGCAAGAAGCAGAGATACTTCTACAGGGCTGAATAAACATTGATTCCATGTTTTTGTTTGTTTGTTTTAGTATTTTGCTTTTGCTTTTATCACCAGATAAAAGTATATGTTATTGATTCTGAGAAAAAGGAAGGACCAATGTTTACAAACACCTTTTGAAAATAAGTGCAGAGATAGGGAAATTGTAGAAAGTATATAAATATGGTGACTTTATCAAACCTAAAAGCTTTGATACTATATAGATCTTCTCAAAATATGAAATAGTAGATATCTAGGATAAGATGTTATCTATGGAACTGAGAGTATGAGTTTACAATTAGATTTGAATGCCAAAATACCATACTTAAAATTCTTAGGGAAAAAGTAAAACAGCATAGATGGTTAAGTATTACCGAGTTTGTGAACATACAGAGGAGGAGATGAAGATAGCAGATTAGGAGGACATGAAGTTAATCTCCCCCAACCCACACCAACACATCAAAAATATCTTTATATGGAGCAATTTTCACAGAAAACAAAATAGAAACTGGCAGAAAGGCTCTTTTACAAGAAGGCTGTGAAGAAAGATCCACAAGGAGTCAGATAGGAAGGAAAAAGTAGCAATCAGATGCAGTACCTGCATCTCTAGAAGGACACAGAAGAGGAGGGGAATATCACAGGCTTGGAGATTCTTCTTTGAAAGTGAGCAGTTGAAACCACACACTGGGCACTCCAGCACTGGTGTCTGACACCAGGAAGATAAGTCCCCTCAGCTGGTTTGAAAACCAATGATTTACAGGAGGGCTGTAAGAAACTTAGACTTCACTTGTAAAGAGCATGCACATGCTTGTTTACTCCCAGAAATAAGGCAGAGGAAGGAGATTGAAACTGCCTGGGCCACTGGCCAGATTCCTGCAAGCCACCCAGTGCACCCTAGCCTATGCCAAGTGGAAACTCCAGTCCTCCTAGCCCTGACATAACCCCCTACCAAGGTGAAGGCAGCTATTGCTAAAGAGAGTGTACACTTGAGGTAGATAAAGCTGGCTCAGACAAAGCACTGCATCTTATTGGAGGAGGGGCAGCTTCAGTTGGCCCTCAAGAAGGCTGTGAATTTGGAGTTGTCTGGAGCTCTGATTGATGTGCTGGTGCCATCCCAGCATGCAACCTAGCCCATAGCTAGCACCTGCTCTGATGTCTCTTGTCTCAGTGCTGCTCCCCTCTGAGGCAAAAGAGCCAATGCTGAGGGTGGGGGTGAATGTATAATTTAGGGGGAGGGAACCAGCTCAGAACTGACACTCAGGGCTTCTGCTTCAGCAACTTGGGATCTGACTAGGTCCCAAGTAGGGTGGTGACAACCACTGAGCAAAGGAGAAGCCACAGTTTACATGTGGCTCTGACTCTAGCCTTCTATCTCCAAACCCATCTTACACTAAAGTGACAGCTGCCAGAACACCCTGGGGAAAGATGTGACCCATGCTAACTTCAGATCCAGCTCTATCATCAAAGCCACTAGATACACAGAGTGCATTAGGGCACTCCTACACAAGGACAACCTTCTAAGGCTGGGATAGGTAACTGTTTCACCTAATTTCATATAGATAGAGAACAGTAAGCAAAATGGAAGATATAGGAATGTGTTTCAAACAAAAAATAAGGAAAAAAGAAAACCATGAAAAAACAACCAATAAAATGGATAAATAAGATTGACCAAGATGGTGAACTAGAAGGATGCTCGTAGCTCACTCTCTCCCACAAATACACCAAAACTCACATCCAAGGATCCATCCAGCCAACCAGAGCACCTGCTAAACTGACAGAACATTGCCCGCTTCAAAAGACAAAGACACAACAAATCTGGTAGGAGAAAAAGTAAAAAGAAAGAAAGAAAAGCAAAACAGTATGGGACAAGTCCCACAGGGAGGGGGCTGCAAAGGAGGAATAGTCATCATTCGTTGGGTCTCCCCCTCTCCAACAGAGAGGTCAGCTGGATGGAGGGGGGAACTCTGAGGCTCAGATCTGTACAGAACATACAGAACAGCCCTTGACAAACAGAACTAAGTTAAATGGGCACAGAGGATCTCCACAAAGCCCAGCCTTAAGAGCAAAGTGGCAGGTAGGGGATGGGACAGGCTGCTGAAGCTGGATGGAGGACTAGGGCAGGCTACACAGAGGCAACACTGGGGGTACTGCACACCAAGGATGAGTGGGTACACAGGGCGAAACAACTTGGGTCCTCCATAAAAACAAAAACAAAAACAAAAACAAAAACAAAAACAAAACACAGCTGATGTGCCCTGGGAGGAAATGTGCCATACCCTCTATCTCTGAAAAAACACTAAACTGATTTTCAGGAGAAGAGAAGTGGGGTTCAGCCACAGCAACCATATCCTCCAGTGCTTAGCACCCAGGAAGGGGTGGGGTCAAAATCTGAATCTGTACCTAAGGACTTAGCAGCCTCAAAGGCGAGATGAGACTTGTTTATAGCCTGAGGCAGATAGGATCATTCTGCCCTGATACCTCTGAGAACTCGAAATTCCAAGACAAATAAACAAGGAGCTGAATTTTGGAATGGAGCAGGGGAGAGGCTACTCTGCCATCTTCCCCAAGTCTGCCTATGGAGCATGGACTGAAGCAGAGTGGGCAGATGCACAGAACAGGGAAGCAACCAACACCAGTAGAGGGAGGGTGTCCACCCACCTTCCTGGCAGGATCACAGCACCTGACTGCTGTAATGGGAGGGGGTGCGACCTGACACCCTACCTTGAGCAATGGCAACATCTGACCACAACATCAGGAGGGGTAGTGACCCGCTGCCTACCATGCAAGAGTACAGCACCTAAACATACTGTTGGGAGGGGGCATGACATGTCTGCCTACCATGCACAAGCACAGCATCTGACAGCGGTGCTGGCGGGGGCATGATCTACTTTCTGACTGGTACTGAGAGCAGCACAGAAAAGGGGCACCAACAGAGAGCCTGTGGAAGCAGCTAGCTGAGTTTGTGCAGCAGGGTGAGGACAGTAAGACCTCTTGATAAAATCAATAAGAGCACACAATCTCCAAGAGAAACATCTACTATTATTTTTCTTTTTATATGTTCTATTTTCTATTACCTTTTTAACTTTTACTTTTTAAACAGTTGTATATGTCTGCAGTTTTAATTGCTTTAAAATTTTTCTTTTAAAAGATTTTTATTATTTTTTTTTAAAACACACATAATTTCATTTTTATGTATCTTGGTTTTGATCTCCTGCTATTGATTATACTCTGGTTTCAAATATTTATTTGTTCTTTTCTCCTTTTTTAAAGGCTTTTTAAAAGACATCTCAACTCGATTATTATTTTGCAACAACTTGTTCTTCTGTTATTGATTATATGCAGTTTTCAAACCTTTTTTCTCGATTCTTTTAAAATTCTCTCATTTGTAAACTTTATTTGTGCATAGGCTTTATAGATAAATAAATAAACTCCTTTAGAAACAAAATAAATAACTGATACTCCATAAGCAACAATGTTACAGAGATATGAGCAAGATGAAGAAGAGAGGAACAAGATCCAATTAAAAGAACACGAGAAATCTGAAAGAATGATCAAAGCAATAAACATTGATGGCCTACTAGATCAAGATTACAAAAAAGGAGTGAACAAAATAGTGAAGGAACTAAAAGAGTTTAGAGATATAAAATATGTCAAAAATGAAATTGAAGCTATAAAGAAGAACCAAGTAGAATTAGTAAACTCATTTGCTGAGATGAGAGCTCATCTAAAGGCTGTACAAAGCAGGCTAGATAGGGTAGAGGAACAAACAAGTGACCTAGAAGAAAGGACAACAGAAAGCATTCAATCAGAACAGCTGAGAGAAAAACAAATAAAAATGAATGAAAATCACATAAGAGACCTATGGGATAATATAAAGCATGAAAATCTACATATAATACTGGTTCCAGAAGGGGAAAAAAAAGAGCAAAGGGGGTTGAAAAGATACTTGAAGAAATCATGACTGAAAACTTCCCAAACCTAAAGAAAGAATCAGATATCCAAGTACAGGAAGCTCAGAGGGTCCCACACAGGAAGAACCTAAACAGACCCACATCAAGATATATTATAATCAAGAAGGCCAGAGTCAAGGATAAATAAATGATTCTAAAAGCAGCAAGAGAAGAACAGTGAGTTACAAGGTTCTCAGCTGATTTTTCTACATAAACACTACAGGCCAGAAGGGAGTGGCAAGATATATTCAAAGTCCTGAATGGAAAGAAAAAAAAAAAAAAAAAAGAGATGCAACCTTGGATACTCTATCCAGCAAGGCTATCTTTGGAATAGAAGGAGAGACAAAGAATTTCACAAATGGGACAACAACTAGAAGAGTTTAGCAGCACTAAACCCATGATAAAAGAAATATGGAAATTTCTACTCTAGACAAGAAGCAAGAAGCTACAGAAATGAGAAACTCATAACTGGAAAGGTGATAACTACCATGAATTACAAATAGAATAAACATGAAATTGTAAAAGAGAAATCTAAATCATTAAGAGTAGAAGAGGGTAGTAAGAAAATAGAGTATTTTTTTTCTTTCTTTAAAAATTTTTTGTTCTCAGTAAGACGGGTTTGAGAATATATTAACATCTGTTTAATACAAACAGTAAGAGTAATGGGTTAATAGACTTACAAAAAAGGGTAACCACAAGCCAAAAACTTATCAAGAGTCACAAAAACTAAATAAAATACAAGATAATACCAAACCACAAAAGGAAGAAGAAAGGAACAAAGAGGAAATACCAAATCAACTGCAAAAGTAAGTTCAAAATGGGAATAAGCACACATCTATCATTAATTACTGTAAATGTTAGTGGATTAAATGCTCCAATTAAAAGACATAGAGTGGCAAACTGGATAATAAAGCAAGAACCTTCAATATGCTGCATACAAGAGACCTACTTTAGGGAGAAGGACACATATAGATTAAGAGTGAAAGGATGGAAAAGGATATTCCATACAAATGGAAAAGCCAAAAAAGCAGGGCTAGCAGTACTGATTTCAGACAAAATAGACTTTAAAACAAAAGCCATAAAGAAAGATAAAAAAGGACATTTTATAATGATTAAAGGATTCGTACAAGATGAGGATTTTACACTTGTTAACATATATGCATCCAATATTGGAACACCTAAGTACAAAAAACAATTACTAACAGAGATAAAGGGGGAAATTGATGGGAATAAAATCATTGTCAGAGATTTTAACACTGCATTAACATCACTAGACAAATCTTTCAGACAGAAAATAAATTAGGCAACAGAGAAATTAAATGATACAATGGAAAATTAGATTTGGTGGATAATTTCAGAGCATTACACCCCCAAAATATAGGATATACATTCTTTCAAGTGCACATGGAACATTTTCTAAGATTTATCATGTACTAGGGCACAAAAGAAGCCTTAACAATTTTAAGAAGATAGAAATTATCTCAAGCATCTTTAGTGACCACAATGCCATGAAACTACAAATCAATTACAGAGAATCAAAGGAGATAAAATGGAAAGGATGGAGATTAAACAGCATGCTATTAAAACCAATAGGTCAATGATGAAATCAAAGTTGAAATTAAAAGATGCCTTGAGACAAATGAAAATGAAAACACAGCCACACAAAGTTTATGGGACACAGTAATGGTAGTGCTAAGAGGGAAGTTTATAGCATTACAAGCCTTCCTTGAAGAAGACCAATCTCAAATAAAGACTCTAACCCACCAGCTAAAAGTATTAGAAATAAAAGAGCAAAAAAACCCCAAAATGCAGCGGGAGGAAGGAAATAATAAAGATCAGGGAGGATATAAATAAAAAAGAGATTAAAAAATAGAAAAATCAATCAAACCAAAAGATTCTTTTTTGAAAAAGTAAATAAAATTGACAAACCTCTTCCCAAACTCTCAAAGAAGAAAAATAGACAGACCATAAATAAGCAAAATAAGAAAGGAAAATGGAGAAATTGCAACCAACAACATAGAAATACAGAATATCATATGAGAATATTATCAAAAACTATATGGAACCAAAGTGGATAACCTACAGGAGATGGACAAGTGTCTGGAAACATACTGTCCACCAAGACTGAATCAAGAAGAAACTGACCACTTGAACAAACCAATCATTAGAAATGAAATTGAATTAGCAATAAACAACAACAACAACAAAAACCCTCCCTACAAATAAAAGTCCAGGACCAGATGGCTTTAATGGGGAATTCTACCAAACATACAAAGAAGAACTTATATGAGTCCTTCTCAAACTCTTCCAGAAGACTGAAAAAGAGGAAATACCCCCAAACTCATTCTATGAAACCACCATCACCCTGAAACCAAAATCAGGCAAAGACACTACCAAAAAAGAGAATTACAAACTAATAACAATGATGAACATAGATGCAAAATGCTTACCAATATATTAGCAAATAGAATCCAATAGAACATAAAAAAGATTATACATCATGATCAAGTGGGGTTCCTCCCACGGACACAAGGGTGGTTCAACATATGAAAATCAATCAATGTAATACATCACATCAACAAAAGAAAGGACAAAAACCACATGATCATATCAATAGATGCAGAAAAAGCATTTGATAAAATTCAACACCCACTTAATATAAAAACTCTCACCAAAGTGGGTATACAGGGACCGTATCTCAACATCATAAAAGCTATATATGACAAACCTACAGCCAGCATAGTACTCAATGGTGAAAAACTCAAAAACTTCCCACTAATATCTGGGACAAGACAAGGCTGCTCACTATCATGACTCCTATTCAACATAATCTTGGAAGTCCTAGCCACAGCAATCAGGCAAGAGAGAGAAATAAAAGGGATACAAATTGGAAAAGAAGAGGTAAAAGTGTCACTATATGCGGATGACATGATACTATATGTAGAAAACCCTAAAAAGTCCACACGAAAACTACCAAAACTAATTGAAAAATTCAGTATGGTAGCAGGTTACAAGATTAATGTTCAAAAATCAGTTGCATTACTTTACACTAAAGATGAATCAACAGAAAAAGAAAGTAAAGAAACAATCCCCTTTAAAATAGCACCCAAAGTAATAAAGTACCTAGGAATAAATCTAATCAATGAAGTGAAATTCTTATACACAGAAAACTATAAACCACTGATGAAGGAAATCAAAGAAGACTTAAAAAAATGCAAAGATATCCCATGCTCCTGGTTTGGAAGAATCAATATTGTTAAACGCTCACACTGCCCAAGGCATTCTACAGATTTAATGCAATCCCTATCAAATTACCCAGGACATATTTCACAGAACTAGAATAAATCATAATAAAATTTATATGGAACCACAAAAAACCTAGGATTGCCAAAGTATCACTGAAGAAAAAGAAAGAGTCTAGAGAAATATCTCTCCCAGACTTCAGACAATACTATAGAGCTACAGTGATCAAAACAGCATGGTATTGGTATAAAAACAGACATATGGACCAATGGAACAGAATAGATAGCCCAGAAATGAACCCACAAACTTTGGTCAACTAATCTTTGACAAAGGAGACCAGAATATACAATGGAATAAAGACAGTCTCTTCAGCAAATGGTGTTGGGAAAACTGGATGGCAGCATGTAAATCAATGAAGCTAGAACACTCTCTTACACCATACATAAAAATAAACTCAAAATGGATCAAAGATTTAAACATAAGACAACATACAATAAACCCCCTAGAAGAAAGCATAGGCAAAACATTATCTGACATACATCTCAAAAATGTTCTCCTAGGGCAGTCTACTCAAGCAATAGAAATAAAACTAAGAATAAACAAATGGAATCTAATGAAACTTACAAGCTTCTGCACAGCAAAGGAAACCATAAGTAAAACAAAATGACAACATACAGAATGGGAGAAAATTTTTGCAAATGAAACCAACAGAGGCTTGAAAACCAGAATATATAAGCAGTTCATACTACTTAATAAGAAAAAAACACAAACAACCCAATCAAAAAATGGGCTGAAGACCTAAACAAGCAACTCTCCAAGGAAGATTTACAAATGATCAACAGACACATGTAAAATGCTCAATATCACTAATTATCAAAGAAATGAAATCAAAACTATGATGTGGTGTCACCTCACATCATCCAGAATGGCCATCATCAAAAGTCCACAAATGACAAATGCTGGAGAGGCTGTGGGGAAAAGGGAACCCTCCTACACTGCTGGTGGAAATGTATTTTCACGCAGCCACTGTGGAAAACAGTATGGAGATTCCTCAAATGACTAGGAATAGACTTACCACATGACCCAGGAATCCCACTCCTGGGCATATATCCATAAGGAACCCTACTTCTAAAAGACACCTGCACCCCAATGTTCATAGCAGCACTATTTACAATAGCCAAGACACAGGAACAGCCTAAATGTCCATCAACAGATGACTGGATAAAGAGGTGGTATATTTTTAAAATGGCATAATATTCAGTCATAAAAACCGACAACATAACCGCGTTTACAACAACATGGGTGTTCCTGGAGAATGTCATTCTAACTGAAGTAAGCCAGAAAGAAAAATACCATATGAGATAGCTCACATATGGAATCTTAAAAAAAAAAAAAAAAAAAAAAAACCCAAACATAAATACAAAAAAGAAACATGATCATAGACATAGAATACAAACTTGTGGTTGCCAAGCGGGCAGAGAGTGGGAAGGGACAGACTGGGATTCCAAAGTTTGTAGATATTGACAGGCATATGTAGAATAGATAAACAAGATTATACTGTATAACACAGGATATATATATATATATATATATATATATATATATATACACAGGTTCTTGTGTATATATACAGTGAAAAAAAGGTGACAACGAATATATGTAAGTTCATGTATAACTGAAAAATTGTGCTCTACACTGGAATTTGACACAACATTTTAAAATGAATATAACTCATTAAAAAAATTAAACAAAATAACTGAACAGGTAATACAAAAGGATCAGTCTGAACTACTTTCTCACTTCATTCCGAAAATAAACCCAAAGTGGAAAAAAGATGTAAATATAAGTGTTTAAAAAATAAAACTCCTAGAAGAAAACATAGGCAGTACACTTATTGACCTGAGTCAGTTATATTTTTTGAAATATCTCCTCAGGCAAGAGAAACAATAGCAAAAAAAAAAAAAAAAAATGGGACTACATCAAACTAAAAGGCTGTTGCAAAATGAAGGAAACTATCAACTAACAAAAAAGCCACCAACTGAATAAGAGAAAATCTTTTACAAAGGATATAGCAGATCAGTGGTTAATATCCAAAATATACAATGAATTTCTTTATTCAATATCATGAACAGACATTTCTCAAAGGAAATCATGCGGATAGCAGCAGACATATGAAAATATGATAATGTTACTAATCATCAGAGAAATCCAAACCAGAACAACACGTGTCAGAATGGCTATTATCAAAATAAATAAATAAATAAAATAAACAACAAATAACATTTTGGCAAGGATGTGGAGAAAATACAACACTTGTACACTGTTGATACAAATGTAAATTGGTCCAGCCACTGTGGAAAACATTATGGAAGTTTTTCAAAGAATTAAAAATGTAACTACCACATGTTCTAGTAATTCCATTTCTGGTATTTTTCCAAAGAAAATAAAAACATGAACTCAAAAAATATATACATCCTTATGTTCACTGAAGCATTACTCACAATAGCTGTGATATGGAAGCAATGTAAATTCCCATGGGCAGATAAATGGATAAAGATTTGTGGGGTGTGTGTGTGTGTGTGTGTGTGTGTAGTAGAATATTACTCAGTCTTAAAAATAATAAAATCTTGCCATTTGCAACAACATATAAAAATTTAGGGGGTATTGTGTTAAGCAGAATAAGTCAAAGACAAATACTGTATAATTTCACTTATATGTAGACTGTTGAAAAGCAAAACAAATGAACAAACATAACAAAACAGAAACAGTCATAGATACAGAGAACAAACAGAGGGGCAGAGGGTAGGAAGATGAGTGAATTAAGTGAGGGAGATTAAGAGGTACAAACTTCCATTTACAAAATAAATGAGTCATGGGGATGAAATGTACAGGGTGGGAATATAGTCAATAATATTGTAAAATCTTATATGGTGACAGATGACAACTAGACTTATTTTGGTGAGCATTTGATAGTGTATGGAAATGCCTAATCACTATGTTGCACACCAAGAACTAAAATAGTGTTGTAGATCAATTATACTTTAAAACAAACAAACAAACTCATAGAAAAAATATCAGATTTGTAATTACCTGGGTGAGTGTGGGAGGAGGAATTGGAGGTTTTCAAATGGTACAACTTTCCAGCTGTAAGATAAATAAATATTATGGATGTAATGTACAATATGATAAATAGAATTAAACAATGCTTTAGGTTATATATGAATGTTGTTAATAAAGTAAACTCTAAGAGTTCTCATCACAAGGTAACTTTTTAAAATTTTATTTTTCTATCTATATAAAATATTGGATGTTCACTAAACTTATTTTGGTAATCCTTTCATAATGTATATAAGTCAAATCAATAGGCTGTACACCTTAAACATATACAGTGCTGGACATCAAATATTGCTCAATAAAAGTTGAAGGATAAAGGTATGTAAACCTTTTATTCCTACATGAATATTCCTGCTAGAATTTGGAATGCTACTAGAGACTAGAACTATTCTTGTGCTAAGTCATTTTTTTCAGTTGGTACCTATATTTGTTGCCTAAAAGTAAACAATACCTCATTTCTACTAAACTTAATTGGTTTTCTCTGGTTTTGTTCATTATATCTATAGATAGATAGATAGGTAGATAGATAGATGATAGATAGATAGATAGATACATAGATACATAGATACATAGATAGAAAGAAAGAATTGGGTTTAGGTAGGTACTACTGTCTATCTGGCTTATTTTGCTCAACTTTATGTTTGTAAGATCAATCCATGTTGTGTTAGGCAGGAATACTTTGTTAATTTTTATTGTGCAGTTTCCATGCTACTGTTTAATGAATATTTGAGGCTGTTACAAATAATCCTGCTTTGAACACTATCATTAGTGTTTCTTTGCTGTTTTTGATATAGAGATTTATACTTGATATGTATTCAGGAATAGAAGTGCTTCTTCCTGAAGTCTGCATATGTTTAGCTTTTAGTAAATACTGCAGTTTTTCCGTAGTAAAGTACTAGTTTCTCAGCTACCTCACATCCTTGCCAACACATAGCATTTTATATCTTTTTAAGTTTAGTAATTGTGATAGGCATATATTGTTATCTTATTGTGGTTTTTAATTTCATAATCCTGGTGACTAATGATATAGGTAAGGTAAAACTTTGCCTCTCTGATTTTCCTTTAGAAACTCCTTATAATATTCCTTTCTGAAAAAGAAATCCTTAATATAAATATGGGCCAACTTACTAATCATTCCTTTTAGGACTTTTTTGTCTTTTCTATTTTAAAATAAAATTGCCAATCCCAATCTATGAAGATTTTTGATAGTACACAAAAGAAATTTTGATAGTACACATTAAAAGCTTTCATTCACCTGGAATTGATTTTCATGTATTGTATGAGTTTGGATAAAGATATTGTTTTCTGGTTTTCTTTTTCTGGTTTTGTTTCATTGGTTTAATTGTTATTCTTAATGTAACACTATATTCTCTTAATTATGATTCTTTGATATACGGCACTGTAAGTCCTAGAAATATGTTGTTCTTCTAGATTATCTTGGCTTTTTGTTCTCTTGCATTCAAAGCAAAAATTAGAATTTGTCAATTACTTAAAAACTTTGCTGAGATTTTAATTGAGATTACATTAGATCCATCCATTTTTCTTGTCTTTAATTTCTCTCAATAATACATGATTTTTTAAAAATATGCATTTCTTCTTAGATTGAGTATACTGCTTTTCATTGGGACTCTTTCATTGTTAGTTAGTGGTTTTTATTTTTGTTTGTTTTGTTTTTTATCATATGCTTAAAATACTTAACTGCTAGTGATAAAAGATCACTTATTTGACAAATACATTGAGAATATTAAAAGTTTCTGAGATAACATGGTAAAAATTTATTCATGAAACCTATTATTTTCAGTATATTGGGTTATCACATTTATTTAAATAATCTTTAACTTTTTTGTCTTCATTGATCAAATTTTTATATTTTTTGATTTATAATCAGTTTTACTTTGTTGCTGGTGTTGGAAGTAATTTAATAAAGACATGATATATATACAGATTAAATTATGGTCAATTTCCCATAACTAAGTTTTGTAACAATTTGGATGCAGATTATCAATAATCCTATATGCCACAACTTATCCTGTTTTTCCACTTCTTGTTTCTAGCAAAATTGGACAACCTCTAAGCTTTTGAATCATGATAATGATTTTTTTATTTAAGTGTTTTTTAATGTTTTTTAAACATTTTTTATTGATTTATAATCATTTTACAATGTTGTGTCAAATTCCAGTGTTCAGCACAATTTTTCAGTCATTCATGGACATATACACACTCATTGTCACATTTTTTTCTCTGTGAGTTATCATAACATTTTGTGTATATTTCCCTGTGATATACAGTGTAATCTTGTTTATCTATTCTACAATTTTGAAATCCCAGTCTATCCCTTCCCACCCTCCACCCCACTGGCAACCACAAGTCTGTAATCTCTGTCTGTGAGTCTATTTCTGTCCTGTATTTATGCTTTGTTTTTGTTTGTTTGTTTGTTTTTGTTTTTGTTTTTTAGATTCCACATATGAGCGATCTCATATGGTATTTTTCTTTCTCTTCCTGGCTTACTTCACTTAGGATGACATTCTCCAGGAACATCCATGTTGCTGCAAATGGCATTATGTTGTCGGTTTTTATGTCTGAGTAGTATTCCATTGTATAAATATACAACATCTTCTTTACCCAGTCATCCATTGACGGACATTTAGGCTGTTTCCATGTCTTGGCTATTGTAAATACTGCTGTTATGAACATTGGGGTGCAGGCGTCATTTTGAATTAGGGTTCTTTCTGGATATATGCCCAGGAGCAGGATTCCTGGGTCATATGGTAAGTCTATTCCTAGTCTTTTGAGGAATCTCCATACTGTTTCCACAGTGGCTGCACCAAACTGCATTCCCACCAGCAATGAAGGAGGGTTCCCTTTTCTCCACAGCCTCTCCAGCATTTGTCATTTGTGGACTTTTGAATGATGGCCATTCTGACTGGTGTGAAGTGATACCTCATTGTAGTTTTGATTTGCATTTCTCTGATATTAATGATATTGAGCATTTTTTCATGTGCCTATTGATCATTTCTATATCTTCCTTGGAGAGTTGCTTGTTTAGGTCTTCTGCCCATTTTGAATCATGATAATGATGCAGACAGAGCTTCTCATTCTAAAGATATTACTTGATGGCCATATTTTCTCCTTAGTAGTTAATTTATTAGAATGTCTTTGCCTCTCTTTTACTAGGTTGAATTATGCTTTATTGTTCAATGTCTTGTGTCAGAGTTAGAAATTTCCCTGCTAGCAAGTTCTCTCTCTAGATTATGCTAATTAAATACAAAGTAAAAGAGATTTCCCCCTTAATAAATCTTCCTTGAGGTTAAGACATTGGTTCTTTCAATAAAGCCAGAAGGGATTAAACCTAAAGCTTTTTAAAATCATTCTCTATGACATTAGTCATAGTCTTCCAATCCTGCCCTATTGGAATGAATGTTTTGATAGGAAAAATTCCCAATTTTGCTCTCCACAATCTGAGATGGTCAGCACTTAGGACAAGTGACAGATTCTGTTATAAAAATTCACACACATTTTTCTTAGTAGCAGAAGTAAAAGAAACTGATTTCAATCTCTATAAATCCTAATTGATCAAACATAGCTATATTTTGAACATAAAACAGCTTTCTATTTTAAGTCTTCTTGATATTGACAGTGGCTATAAAGCTTTGTGACTGCTAAAGTGGATGTTTATTTTGAATGTCCTGCTTTTTTGGATCAATGAGTGAAATAAAAGAGTGAAAATCCATGTGGTATCTTATATTTAATTTCTTGAATATAGCAGATTACATAAGATTGATTTCAATTTACTTTTCTTTAAAGAAAAAATGCAATTTGAAATAAACTTCACTTTATTTTCACATTTTTTAAAGTCAGCAGTCATTTTTTTGAAGTTATTACTTTCAGACAACATAGCTCTAACTTATTTTGAGTACATAGTTTCAGACATAAGAAGCCCTTCTCCTTAATTTAATAATGAACACACTGTCTCATAAGCTCCTTTTGGTCAAGACAGAAAGTTGAACCATGTTGTTGATGAGTTGATGACTTAACTGTTAAAATCTACTGTAACTCTGGATAAGTTTAATTGAATAAGTTCCAGGGTTTATATCATACATTTGCTGTTAAGCAGACCAAGACATTTCTCCAGAATTTCTATGGTTGACTTCTTTATTTTATTCTAACTCTTCTTTATAATGTTATGAAGATTACATATCACACATTAACTATTAACAGGCAATTCTTCCCCTTGCAGTAGCACTGGATTCTCATAGCCATTCCCTTCCTTCCATAGTAAAATTCTAGGTTTATTTTAAATCATTAGTGTTTGAATAAGAGTACATAGTTATGTTGGCTCAAGAAAATTTCCCCAATCAATGATTCAATGTTAAGCAATAAGTAGTATTGTTTTCAGTTGCTCATTCTGATTTGAGTTATTAGGGGGGAAAGCCTTTGTCTGTTGAAATTATATATATGGCTCTAGGAACTTGGGATATGTCAGTGGAACAAAAATCTCTACCCTCAAAAGCCTTTTTTTCTATTGATAGTCCCTTTAAAATTGCCCCATATACTGCCAATTCTCTATTCTGCCTAAATGTCTTGTAATATTGTTTCATAAAATTAAAGTTTTAATGGTCATATTCAAATGTTTCTTAGAAGAGAGGCATGGCAGTCAATGCCGTTTTGGTTTGAACACACTGTTGCAATCTACAAGGCAGCCACTAAGTGGGCTATTCATAGACAAATTTTTCATTGGGCAGAGGGATGTTTTGGGAAAAAAAAATATTTGGAAGGTGGCTAGAAGTCAATGAAAATAGAATGAGTCCTTGGAAGCTAAGGAAGTAAAAATGCATAAATTGAAATAGAGTTGATTCTGAAGATGGTCTTGGAATATACTCTCTCTCTCTCTCTTTTTTTTTTTTATTTTTGGTATCCTTAGCAAATAATCACTAGAATTCACTTGACTCAAAAACTTCAGATGTTCAAAACAGCTCTTGTAATGAAGATCATCAATTCTGTATTTCACTAATTTATCTTCATCTGTTAGGTTTCTCATTAATTTCAAAGATACTAGAAGAATTGCCAGATATAAAGTTACTAGAAGATATACAAATCATTTTGACAAACATGATTAAATGTGTTAAGTTGGGCATGATCAATATTAATGATTTTTTTTAATGGTGGCATACCAAGAGGGAGGTGAGTGTGTGTAGATTTGCTCAAGACTGTCCTGCAGAGGCATGGATTAAACTAGTGGGAAATGAAGCAGAACAAAGTATGATTATCATAACTTCCAGCAGCAAGCTCTTTTAGAGTGTGGTAAAGTATTCCAAGTTTTCCATTTGAGCTATGTAAAACTATATTAGGGAAAGCACTAGAGAATTTACTCAATGATAAAAGCCTGCCCATACAGAATAATGGGAGAGATGACCAAGCAGTCCTTTTTCATCTCTAATTGCTGTAATTCCAGGAAATCTATAATGATTAGAAACATACAGTAGTTGCCATTAAAATTTTCTAAAATGAAGCCTGTTATTCATCTTCATAACCAGAATAGTCATTAAAGGAAGCAGATCTCTGTCAGTGATGAATGACTAGATTTTTCAGTAGATAATTTGAACAACTTTTATGCATTGAATTAGATCTAATCTATTTGGTGTGTAATAATCATGCACTTTCTGTAGAACCAAAAGGGATTTTGTCCATCACTTATTATGCATATCACCCTATTTTTAACACCTTGAAATTGATTTTATTTATTTATATGCTATGATTTGAAAAGTTAGATACACTGGCCAAAGATATTAAGACAAAGCATAGGATTAGCTTCTATACTAAAAACAGTATATAATAAAACAACTTTAAAATCTTAAACATTTTTATATTATTTTAGGTCTTTTTTTTTTTAATAGTCCTCAGTTTGTAACAAAAGGAAGCTCTCAATAAGAATGTATTTAATTTTAAAGAAAAATTAAGATTACTCTAACACTATCAACTCATAAGTACTAAATACATATCCCACTTAACAGTTAATAAATTCTGTTTCACTCTAAGATCTCCTGAAAGCAGTCAAATTAATCAATTTTCAATGACTATTTGGAATATTTCCCATTTTTAAAGTTAACAACCCTGTGTATTTGTATATTTTTTTGTGTTTATTTATTTATGTATTTTTTGGTTTCTAATGTTTTACTTTTCATGGCAAGAAAGAAGGAGAAAAAAACAACTAAATATTTTTCAAGGTACTGGGATAAGCAGTGGAGGTCAGTGATCCTTGAGACAGTAAACAAATGAGGTGACCCAGCTGATTGCCCAAACTTTCAGCCTTGACAGAGTTTTCAGCCTGATAGGGAAAACATAGATGGAGCCCAGAAGATACTCTACTAAGAAGACAGAACTGAGGGTGTAGGGAGAACAAAGCAACAAAAATTATAGGACAGATTATTGTAGAGGAAAGAGACACACAAAGAGAGAACCCAGAGATATGCAGAGATTCCCCCTCAAATATTTAATCCAGGACTGATAAGCACATGTGGGGTAGGAAACTAACTCAATCCAGGAACAGAACTTCTGGAAAGGACTAGAGGAAACAGTGTGCTCACAGAAGGTATGGAATCAGGAAAACCTTGTAATTTGCAGTGCATTGGAGAGAATACTATTAGCCCTAGACTAAAATATTCTCTGATTTTAATTAACCAATATTGAAGGCAAGGCCAAAAGGAATGTAACTCTTTCTAATTAACTGAACTGGGTCAGAATAATGTAGAATAGTGTAGCAATGCAAAATACCTAATCGCTCCAAAAACAAAACTAACAAGGTTTTACATTCTATAAAAAAAATCAGATATCAAAATAAGTAGGAAATTAAGATCTAATATAAATGGAAAAAATCATTCAAATCAAAATGACATAGAATTGACACAGATGTTAAAATTAGCAGGCAAAATTTAAAACAGCCAGTATGAACATATTCCATATTTTCAAAAGTTGACAGACATGGAAAAATGTAAGCAAGCTTCACGTCTTACCTCTAGGAATAAAAACTACAATGTGTAAAATAAAGAAAAAATTGAATGGGACTAAAAATATAAAATACATTGCAGAAGAAAGGATTAGTGAATTTGAAGACATACAGTACCTATAAAAATTAAACAAAAGAAAAAAATCTTAAATGTACAGCACAGGTGTCAGCTATGGGACAGCTTCAAGCAGCCTAACATACAGGTAAATGGAGACCTGGAGGAAGGGCACGAAAAATAAGGAACTCACAGCCTATTTTTACCTAATTTTTAAAAATGAATAAACACACAATTCCAAAAAGCAACATAAGTTCTAAGCACATGAAATATGAAGAAATTCATGCCAACACATATCATAAAGAGAAAACCTTCAAAACAGCTTAGATGGAAAGAGCGAACACCCATGCCAAAGGAGGAACATTAGTAAGACTGTTAGGTACTTAGATAGAAATGAGCTTCAGGCAAGGGGAGAGGAAAGGGGAAGGAACAACCCAGAAAATAACAGTACATCTGTGCTCAAGATAAAGGGCTTCAAAGAGTTTTAATTTCTCTAAATGAGTACCAACAAAGAAGCCAGTTAGAATTGGATGCTTTGGCTGTGCAGTAGAGACAAGGACCTGACTTAACAAAACCTAATACTTATTATAATATAATTAACATTGTGGTTTGGGCCCCCTCCTGTTGGTTTTTCTGTGTGCATCACAGGTCTGAGCGTGTTCAAAGAAGATGGGCATGCCTAAGCACTCAAGAGATATGAGCCATCAATCAATCATGATAATGCCCCTAAGCCAGGATATAAGTGGAGAAACAAAGGAGCAGCACCATTTTCCTCTTGGGTTGGCCCACCTTCAATTCTCAAAAGTGTACTTCAGTAACTTTTGCTTTACTAATAAAAATTTCCATTTATATCATGCTTTCAGTTTCCTAGTTAAATTCTTTTTCTCATGTAAGACAAAGAACTGAGGACCTTTTCCCCTCTTTGATGTAACAAGAATGCCAGTCAATTGGTCTTTCTAAGCAAACAGAACAGTATCTTTAAGTATTGAAAGAGAAAACTATGATAACCTAGAGTTTTGAAACTCAGAGAAAATATCTTTCAAAATTAAAATAGAAATAAATATTATTTAGACCTGAAAGATTTATCACCACTAGACCTGCTCTACAAGTAATGTTAAAGTAAGACTTTTACAGGGAAAATTAATCAAGATTGAATTATGGAGCTAAAGAAAGGAATAATAGAACAAATAATGGTAACTACATGGGTCAGTAGCTAAAAATATTTTTTTATTTTTTAAAATATTTTAAAGATACTGTTTAAACAAAACTAACAATGAGTTGTGGAGTTTACAACATATTATAAACAAAGTGTATGACAACAGTAGCATAAATGTGGAGAGCAGAATATTTTATATATACTACTGTAAGATTCTTAATGTGAAGTATAAAATCACTTAAAACCTATACTGACAGTGTTTACCTGGTGGAGGGGATGGGGAATGTTGAATGGGAGTGATTACAGAGGTACAGAAGGCTACTTCTGGGGTGATAAATCACTATCTTGATTATGGTGACAATTTCATGGATCAAAATTTATCAAAGTGTATTTGATATGTATTTCTTATTGTAGAACTGTTAAAAAATGTGGCCAATTCCAGAAGTAAACTAATACTTATTTATTCTGTCTTTTGTCTTTTTCTTACTGTCTTCAATCAAAAGTTGACACAGAACCAGAGAATAAAATGATGGTTGTGAAGGTCTGAGAAGTAGAGGAATTGGGGAGATGTTTGTCAAAGGGTATAAACTTTCACTTTTGGATAAATGGATAAATTATGGGGATTTAATATACAGCATAATGACTGTAGTTAATAAAATGGTATTCTATACTTGAAATCTGCTAAGTGAGTAAATAAGTGTTCTCATCACATAAAAAATAGTAATTATTTAAGGTGATGATATCTTAAATTGAGTGTGGTAATTATTTCACAATGTATATGTATATTAAATCAGCACATTTTACACTTTAAATCACATTGTACAGCCTAAACATATACACTTTTGTCAATCATATCTCAATAAAACAGAAAATTTAATGTAGATATTAGTTTCTCTGGAAAGACTTGTGATCCTTCTTTCAATCTAATTGGCTTTTCCATCTCTAGTCAAGAACATATTCACCTAATGAATCCCTATTTGGTGAAAGTAAAACTATACTAAACGTTCTAAACTGAAAATAATGTTAAGAAATGTTTTGAAAATTCTTCATAACACTAGTTAAATAACACAAGTTAAATGTTTTATCCCATGATCAACATCAACAATGAAATAAAATTTATATTCAACCACAACTTGTCTCTATAGTACACTTTATCCTATATCACTAAATTACAATGAAGATATTTAAAGTTCGTTTTACTAATCAGTTTTTTTTATAATCTTTTTTTAAAATGGAAGTACCATCAGTTACAATGTGTCAATTTCTGGTGAACAATACAATATCCCAGTCATGCATATACATACATATATTTATTTTGTATTTCTTTCATTAAAGGTTATTATAAGATATTGAACATAGTTCCCTGTGCTATACAGCAGAAACTTTTTTTAAAATCTAATTTAACATATAGTGACTAACTTTTGTAAATCTCAAACTCCCAAATTTTTGCCTTCTCACATCCTTTATCTGGTAACCATAAGATTGTTTACTGTCTGCAAGTCTGTATCTGTTTGTAGATGAGTTCATTGTATCCATTTTTTCCTTTTTTTTAAGGATTCCACATATAAGTGATATCATATGGTATTTTTTTTTTTCTCATTCTGGCTTACTTCACTTATAATAACAGTCTCTATGTCCATCCATGTTACTGCAAATGACATTATTATATTATTTTTTATGGCTGAAAAGTATTTCATCGTATAAATATACCACATTTTCTTTATGCAGTCATCTGTTGATGGACATTTAGGTGGCTTCCATGTCTCGGCTATTGTATATAGTGTTGCTATCAACATTGGGGTGCATGTACCTTTTCAAGAGTTCCCTCCAGACATATACTCAGAAATGGGATTCCTGGATCATATGGTAAGTCTATTTATAGTTTTTTGAGGAATCTCCATACTGTTTTACATAATGGCTGCATCAAACTGCATTCCCACCAACAGTGTAGGAGGGTTCCCTTTTCTCCACACTCTTTCCAGCATTTATCATTCATGGACTTTTGAATGATGGCCATTCTGACTGGTGTGGGATGATATCTCATCGTAGTTTTGATTAGCATTTCTGATAATTAGTGATATTGAGCATGTTTTCATGTGCTTATTGGCCATTAGTATGTCTTCACTGGAGTATTGCTTGTTTAGGTCTTCTGCCTATTTTTGGATTAGGGTTTTTTTTTTTTTTTTTTTTGGTATTAAGTTGTAAGAGCTGTTTATATATTCTTGAAATTAAACCCTTGTCTGTCACATCATTTACAAATATTTTCTCCAATTCTGTAGGTTGATGTTTTGTTCTGCTTATGGTTTCGTTTGCTGTGCAAAAACTTATTTGTTTAATTAGGTTCCATTTATTAATTTCTGTTTTTTATTTCCATTGCCTGCCTAGACTGCCTTAGGCATTGTTAAGATTTATGACAGAGGATGTTTTGTCTATGTTTTCTTCTAGGAGATTTATTTTGCCTTGTCTTATATTTAAATCTTTATGCCATTTTGAGTTTATTTTTGTGTATGGTGTGAAGGAGTGTTCCAATTTCATTGATTTACATGCTGCTTTCCAGTTTTCCCAAAACCACTTGCTGAAGAGACTGTCTTTACTCCATTGTATATTCTTGCCTCCTTTGTCAAAGATTAATTGAGCATAGGTCTGTGGATTTGTTTCTGGGCTCTCTATTGTGTTCCATTGATCCATATATCTGTTTTTATGCCAATACCATCCTGTTTTGATTACTGTAGCTCTGTAATATTATCTTAGGTCTGAGGGGGTTATTTCTCCAGCTTTATTCTCCAGTATTGCTTTGACAATTCTGGATGTTTTGCGATTTCATATAAATTTTAGGATTGTTTGATCTAGTTCTGTGAAAAATGTCCTGGGTAACTTGATAGGGATCACATTAAATCTGTAGATTGCCTTGGGCAGTATGGCCATTGTAACAATATTGATTTTTCCAATCTAAGAGCATAGGTTATCTTTCTCTTTTCTTTAAGTTATCTTTAATTTCCTTAATCAATATTTTGTAGTTCTCCATGTATAAAGTTTTCACCTCCTTGGTCAGATTTATTCCTAAATATTTTATTATTTTGAATGCAATTTTAAAAGGGCTTGTTTCTTTATTTTCTTTTCCTGCTAATTCATTTTTAGTGTAAAGAAAAGCAACTGATAATTTAAGTTAATCTTGTGTCCTGTCACCTTGCTGAATTCTTTTATCAGCTCTTGTATTTTTGTGTGTGGACCTTTTATAGTTTTCTATAAATAGCATCATGCCATCTGCACATAGTGACAATTTTACCCCTTCTCTTTCAATTTGTATCCCTTTAATTTCTTTTTCTTGCCTGCTTACTGTGACTAGGACTTCCAAGACTATGTTGAATAGATGTGGTGAGAGTGGGTGTCCTATTTTTTTCCAGATTTTAGTGGGAAGGCTTTTAGTTTTTCACCATTGAACATTATGCTGGCTGTGGATTTGTCATAAATGTTTTTATTGTGTTGAGTTATGTTCCCTCTATAACCCACTGTGGTAAGAGTTTTATTTTATCATGAATATTGAATTTTATCAAATGCATTTTCTGCATCTATTTAGGTGTCCATGTGATTTTTGTTCTTTCTCTTGTTGATGTGGTATATTACATAGATTGATTTGCATATGTTGTACCATCCTTGTGTCTTCGGGATAAATCCAACGTGATCATGGTGTGTGACCTTTATGTGCTGATGGATTCTGTTTGCTAATATTTTGTTGAGGATTTTAGGGTCATCAGTGATATTAACCTAGAATATTCTTTTTTTGGTAGTGTCTTTGCCTGGTTTTGTTATCAGGGTGATGGTGGTTTCATTGAATGAGTTTGGGAGTACTCCCTCATTTCTAATCTTTTGGAAGAGCTTGAGAAGGACTGGTATGAGTTCTTCTTTTATGTTTCATAGAATTTCCCAGTAAAGCCATCTGGTCATGGACATGTGTTTGCAGGGAGGTGTTTTGTTTTATTTTGTTTTAATTGCTAATTCTATTTTATGCCTAGTGATTGGTATGTTCAAGTGGTCTATTTCTTCTTATTCTGTCTTGGTGGACTCTATATGTTTCCAGAAACTTGTCCATTTCTTCTAGGTTATCCAATTTGTTTCCATATAGTTGTTCATAGTGTTCTCTTATGATACTTTGTATTTCTGTGGTATTTGTTTTAATTTCTCTATTTTTCTTTCTTATTTTGTTTATTTGTGTTCTCTCTCTTATTCTTCATGACCTTGGTGAAAGGCTTGCCAATTTTGTTTACTCTTTCAAAAAACCAGCTCTTGGTTTGATTGCTTTTTTTCCCATTTTTTAATTGTAAATCATTTATTTCTCTCTGATATTTACTATTTCCTTCCTTTTACTGACTTTTGGTTTTGTTTGCTCTTCTCTCACTAATTCTTTTAGGTTATAGGTTAGGTTGCTTATTTGAGATTGTTCTTGCGTTTTGAAGGTGTGTATATCTCTGTGAACTACCCTCTTAGGACTGCTTTTGCTGCATCCCATAGAATTTTTGTGGTTGTGTTTTCATTGCCATTTATCTCAAAGTATTTTTAATTTCTTCTTTGATTTCATCATTGGACTATTGTTTTTTAAGTAGCATTTTGATTAATCTCCGTGCTGCCATTTTTTTCTGTGGTTGATTTCTAGTTTCATGGCATTGTGGTCAGAGAAGGTGCTTGAAATAATTTCTATCCTCTTAAATTTGTTGAGGTTTCTTTTGTGCTTGAATACATGATCTATCCTAGAGAATGTTCCATGTGCACTTGAAAAGAATGTATATTCTATTTTGGGGGGGTATGTAATGTCCTAAACCAAATCCAATTGTTCTATTGTGTCATTTAGTATTTCTGTTGCCTTATTGATTTTCTGTGGAAGATCTTTCCAGTGATGTTAATGGGGTGTTTAAATCTCCTATTATGATTGTGTTCCCATCAATTTCTCCCTTTATATCTGTTAGTATTTGCTTTATGTATTTAGGTGTGCCTATATTGAATGCATATATGCTAATGAGTGTAATATCCTCATCTTTCATTGCTCCTTTAATCATTATATAGTGTCTTTTTTATCTTTCTTTATGACCTTTCTTTTATTCTATTTTGTCTGAAATTAGTATTGCTACTCCTTCTTTCTTATCATTTCCATTTGCATGAAGAGTATTTTTCATCCTTTCACTTTCAATCTATGTGTGTCCTTGTTCCTAAAGTGGGTTTCTTGTATGCAGAATATTGTAGGTTCTTATTTTATTATCCAGTCTGACACTCTATGTCTTTTGATTAAAGCATTTAGTCCATTGGCATTTACAGTAATTCTTGATAGGCATATGTTTATTGTCATTTTGAACTTAGTTTTCCAGTTGATTTTTTTTCCTTCTGCCAAAGTTGCTTTACTTTATTTTATAAATATTTTTTTAGAGTTAGTAATTTTACAAGTTTGTGTCAAATTCCAGTGTAGAGCACAATTTTTTTCAGTTATACATGAACATACATATATTCATTCTCACTTTTTTTTTGGCTGTGAGCTACCATAAGATCTTGTATATATTTCCCTGTGCTATACAGTATAATCTTGTTTATCTATTCTACATTTTGAAGTCCCAGTCTGTCCATTCCCACCCCCTGCCCCTTTGGCAACCACAAGTTTGAATTCTAAGTCTCTGAGTCTGTCCAGTTGATTTGTAATTTTCTCTTTGTTCCTTTATTCTTGTGTGTGTGATTTGATATATTTTTTGTATTATCTTAGTTTCTTTTTATTTTTTGTGACTCTATTGTATGCTTTTGACTTATGGTTATCCTGTTTATCAAGTATATTAACCCATTACTATATCTGTTTGCTTTAAACTTTTAGTCATGTGAGCTCAAACACATCCTAAAAATAATTTTAAAAAATTTAAATATCCACATTTTCTTACTCCTTTCTCCCACCTTTAATGATTCTGATGTCCTCTTTTACATCTTCATGCTTATTCTGTTTCAACACATTGTAGCTATTGCCTTTCTCATTATGATCTTCTCCTTTCTATGCCATCCTGCTCCTTTTCTATTTACAGTAGACCTTTCAATATTTCTTTTAATATAGGTTTAATATTGATGAATTCTTTTATTTTTCACTTGCCTGTTAAATTCTTTATCTCTCCTTCTATTCCAAACGATAACCTTGCTGAATAAAGTATCCTAGTTTCCAGCTTTTTCTCATTCAGAACTTTGAATATATTTTGAAACCTCATAAGGCTTTCAGCTGATTTCTCTAGACAGACACTGTAGGCCAGAAGGGAGTGGCAAGATACTAATACATTTTTGGCATATCATCCTAATTTTAAAACTTAATGAAAATTACTTAAATTTTTAATATTGTTTGCTTCTGACATAGCTACCTCTTCGAAGCAGAGTACTATTTTAAAACATGGTATACTAATAGTAGAAGAACCACTTTCCTGATTATTAAATTTTAATAATAGTAATAACAACTGCATATTATCCTCTACCCAACAAATGTCAACTTTGTGTTTCTAAAACCAAAATCTTATTTTTAATTATTTGTGTTGACCCTATCTCTAGTGTGGTAAAACATCCACACTACCAATTCACCTAATCTGATATTTAAATTATACTTAAGATACCATTTGTTGTTCCTGTAGACAAAGGGAACATTTTACTGTAAGACGATTAAAATATTTTGGAAAGCTATGGAGTACTGACTTAGCAGTAGTCACCTACTCTGGTGTTTAGCCCAGAATCAATTCCTATCACCTATATGTATTGACCTGGATGTACAGTGTCTTAATAGCTGTTTAAATATCTTCTATGTTAGTTCTTTCTACTTTTTTCTCAATCAACTTAACTATTTTCAATAACTATTTTTCAGAAATCTTTCAAAATTGATGGAATTTTAGTGGCAGGAAATTTATTATTTTCACTGAAGTTATAACTTTCTAATATTTTAATGTCATTTGAAATAAGTTTTGTAGGAAAATTGGGTAACTATTGATAGTCAGCCATCTTGAAGTTTTATATGCAAGACATATACTTGGAAAATATTAAATGTATTACCATATAAATATCATAAATAAATTTGTACTTTATAATATATGATTTGAAAATAAAGCATTCACTAATATTTCCTGGTGGTGGGATACACGTAAGAAAGGGGCTGCTTCTTGTGGCAGCAGCATTTGTTTTTCGGTCTTACATTCTTAGTGTTATTTTTATGAAAAAATGCTGATGATATACTCCTACAAAGGAAAAAACAGTCACAGAGGCCTGTCTTGAATTCCCTGCTCACTTTTTGATTAGTCTCATATCAGATATATAATTGCAACATTTAATTATATTCTCATATTAGGTAATAGTTTTCTTTTTTAATCATCATATTATATTCTTTAAAAATACACACTAGCACTAAATGCTCTAGGAACTTATAAGATCTCCTAATAATATAGACTATACTTGTCTTTATGCTCCATAGTATATTCTACTGGTGTGCACACTTGTATATACACACATACACAAAAACTAATACACCCCCAAACACAAATGCAAATCAAAGTGATGTTCTTTTATCAATTCCAAGGAGTACTATAGATACAGTCAAAAGATAATTCCAAAATTTTGTTTCACCAAGCAATCTTGTTGCTTATATTGTGTTAGTAATATTTCCATATACCTACTTCATGGCATGAAAAGAATCAGTTTGGATACTTTGTCTTTTTATTTCCCTATTCTCTGTCAATTGACTCTCTACTTTTTTAATGTATTTTTTTCCTGTAAGATATTCTTTTTTTTGTAGTGATTTTTCTAGTGGTCTCATAAAATAAACTTCAAAGTGTAGTGATGCTTGTATATCAGTTTATAAGAAACAGTTTAGATAGAGTGCTGCACATCATACAGATATAATTTGATAGCAAATCAATATGTGCCAACCAATGCAATACATCAATTTAAATTAGATGAAAAATATTGAAAACATAACTTACAAGGACTTATTTTTTCAATAGAAAGCCATCTGTCCCTACTTGAATAATCAGAAAAGCTCATAGTTAAGGAACATAAAAAGCCCTAGGCTTAAACAGTTATAAAACAATTTGAGTTTTATTTATTCACACAGTATGGTAAGCCTGATTAAAAGTAAGGAGGTAGAAACATATGGCACAAAGAAAGGAGAGATGAAGCTATATAAAGCACTAAAAATCAATTTTACAGCAATCTAAAACCAATGAGACTCTGACAAATTGTGTCACAATGTAACTTTTTTCCATGTATTAGAATGTTGCTATATGTTGAACAACCTTCTTTATTTATTTTTTCTTTCTGCCACTCAAAATCCAGAGCAAATTTATAATGTCTTATTTAAAAAGATAAATCTTTGGACTTCATTATAGTTTTTGTGAAGATGTCAATTTCTAGATGTTTGACATAATAGAGAACAATGATATAAATTAGTTAAAGGAAATACTTACTTTGATGTCACAGTAACTCTAAAGTATAATCTATACAGTTGTTACAGAAGGCATTAGAGAAGCACTGAATTAGAAATGTAAACACTATACTAATATATCAGTGTGGTACACATTAGGCCAATTTCAAAATAATTATCACCACAAGAAGTAGTCCATAGGCAATTTTAAGCTGACATAATTGAAATGAATTATCACTTTACCAATCATTTTAAAGGAATTTTATTGTTTAAACTGATATCTACATATCATACATTTTTGGAGCTTTAGACACTTTTCTAAATGTCACAAATATAGATATTTATAACTGGATCTATGATAATTGTTACCTCAATACTTAAACCCACAGTGTACTTTTAATATATTAATATAAAATTTATCACAGTTATTGTGTAATTATTTATCTTTGGGAATGTTTGATCATTAGAATGTGAACTTAAAGATGCAATATTTGATTGTATATTTATATCTAAACCCTCTAGTACAGTGTAGAGTACTAATAAATAGCCTCTTTTGGGAGTCTATTTTTCTGTTTTGGCAAAAATATGAGCATACACATGTACCATAAAATATAATTCAACCTAATCACAAATTACACCTTTTTACTCAGTAATTATGCTGTGGATCTGTAGACCTTTAACTTTTCCTTTCTCTGCTATCTATTTTGGGTAAATTTCACTCAGTTTAACATTTTAATTTTCAGGATTAATGAAGATTAATCAATATATTTAACAAGCAAATGAAACACAAGTGATAGGTAATGTACCAATGATACATGTTAATATTCAAAGATAAAATACTGAATTTGAAATAACTTATAAAAATGAAAGGTATAAATATGCCTTAGACAGCTCCCTTCTTATATGGCCTCTGTGTTTCCTCCAATTTTATGCCATGTGGCTTAGTTACCAATAGGTAGAAGCAGGTGCCTACATCATTGTTAAAGACCAGAATAATTGCAAAGATTTTCTACACAGGTCTGGTCCACTCTGGGTAAAATGACTTGGTTATGCTTTTTGAAGATAAAACCTAGTGCTGGGTAAAACCAGCTTTTTTAATATAAATAAACCAAAAAGATTATTGGTGAAGATTCATTTTAATAAAGTGTTACATTTTGAGAAATATTTTTTGGTTATAATTATCCAGAAATAAAAGATAACATAAGTTTAGATTCTTTAAAATTCTCAAATTACTGTAAAACTTGTCAAGGAGAATTAATACATTTTTTTTCTTTTTTTGCACTCATATTAGCTTAGGCAGTTCCTTTGATTGTGTCACCCCAAAATTGTATGTAGAAGTCCTAACTCCAGAACCTCAAAATGTAATCTCATTTGGAAATTGAGTCTATACAGAGTTAATCAAGTTAAAATGAGGCCATTAGGGTGGGTTACAATTGAAGATGACCTGAACCCTTACTCAATTTTGGAGAAACTTGGGCAGAGAGACAAATGTGCACAGAGGGAAAACTCTGTGGAGATACATACTAAAACAGATGGCCAAGTGATTGGCTTGATGTTTCTACAAGTCAAAGAATGCCAAGATTGCCAGCAAATATTAGAAGCTATAAGAGACATAAAATTATTTCCCCCTAGAGCAGAGACAGTAGGGCCCTTCCAATAACTTGATTTCAAACTTATAGTCTCTAGAACTGTGAACAATAAATTTATATTGTTATATGTGATTCAGATTTGAGTATATTGTTATGATAGCCCTAAGAAATGGTGATGAAGTACCTATACAGCATTTCTTAAAATTTTATGATATTTATAAGATATGTCATATAGAACTCTGAAACATCTACATGTAACTAGATCAACTTGAAAAACAATTAAATTCTAACTGCCAAATATGCTATAACAAAATAATTTTTGAAATGTTGGAAGTTAAAGTATGAGATTCACTAAAATAACATACACTGATTTTGAATTATGTATCATTTAATAAAGCTGGAACTTGACTGAAAGCAAGTTTTAAAATATAAATATATGTTTTTAAATTTGTATTAAGTTGTTATCTATGTTTTAATACAAGTAAATTTCATAAATGACAACATAAGGGGACTCTAAAACATGCATATATAGTTCTGTGAATCATAGATATAATTATCCATATATAAAATGTTGTGATAATTAGTGTATATCTTTACTGAAAATCAGCAGTTTGAAAATCTAATGACTAATATCCAAGGAAGTTTCATATGCTATACTTTCCTAACTCAGTGTAATATAGAATTTTTTCTTTACTTTGGTGCCATCCCCATTCCCCACAATGTTGGCCAGTGGCACTTGGGGGTGAGCACCCTCCTCATTCATCTTTGAATACATAATATCAAGTTCTGTCTGGCAGATAACATATGCTTTTACATTTACAATATGAGGATAAAACTTTACTAGAAATAAAATGACTAATGCAAACAAGTCACAAAATTGAGTTTTGTTTTCTAAACCTCAGGCTACAGAAAATTTGTCTTGAATAAAATATTGCATTAATGGAGGTCTATTCTGTACTTCTTCTATAGGCAATTAGATATTTAATGACAGATATGAAAGTTACCATAAATTATTCACTAAAATTATATTTACTTTAGTAGGGATAGAATTTCTGGAAAGAAAATGGGGACTTGACTATATTTTATTAATGTGAACAGAAATATAGAATTAAATTTTATCATTTAATATTGGAAATGCACTGTAAGATATGCACTTATATTCACTTTTGAAAGCTGTCATATACTGTTAATCATATAATCAAGAAGTATGTGCCTTTAAATTCCATCCAATTATATGGAAACATTACAATATTTTTCAGAAATAGAAGTCAAATATTGTTCTTTCAAAACTGTTTTCTGCTTGCCATGTCATAACCTGTAACATCAAAGGTTGATACTTTAGAAAACAATTTCCAAATCCTTGATTAGTTAACTTGATGGCTAGGTGTACATCCCTCAAGGCCAATGTGGCATTTGGCAGGTAAATGATGACACAGCTTATTTTCAAAAAATGCCATTTTGCTTTCCAGTATAGTACACTGTAGGGTTAAGGATTGAATTTTCATTGAAGTGTAGAGAATGTACCACTCTTGTACTTTTAAGTAATTTTCTCCAATCTTTCTTCTCCAAGGGTTTTACTACTAATCCAATATCCAATGTGTCTATAAATATCAAATTTTCAATAGAAGTCTGAAGTAAAATTTAGAAAATTAATCAAAATAATGTCCCAGTCCTGCATATATATATACACATATATTTATTTTTCATATTCTTTTTCATTAAAGGTTATTACAAGATTTTGAATATAGTTCCCTGTGCTATACAGAAATTTATTTTATCTATTTTTATATATAGTGATGAACATTTACAAATCCCAAATTTATCCTTTCCCACTCCTTTTTCCCCAGTAACCATAAGATTGTTTACTATGCCTGTGTTTCTGTTTTGTAGATGAGTTCAAGAGATGATTTTATGAAAAAAATGTTATAATACAAATTGTTTTCCTCAACAATTCCACAAAGCAACAATTTCTAAATAATTCCACAGAAATACAATTGTTACCCTAGATGTTGTTACTGATAGTATTAACTAGTCATCCTAAACCAGCCAAGAGTCTTACAATTTTAGGAGCTCATAAACTCAAATGCTTGCACATCAAAAATTGTTGATCTACACATACTGAACTTTGAATAAACTACAGACCTAGTGGAACTATTTTATTTTTCCCAAAATAATCAGCAAAGATTTTCTTAGTTGCTTAAAGTTAATTGATACAAGCACATTCAGGAAAGAATGAAACCACCCAGTTAGAAAATAAGAGGAAATAAACATTAATATTTGCATTCTCATTTGCCTCAAAGCAAAATCACTTATGCTCTTCTAGACCAAAGTGGATGTAAAACATGCAAAGGAATATAAACACATGTTTTTGGCTAAGGAAAGGAATTGTTTTTATTGGCTAGCAATGGTATAGCAAGAAATTTGTAGTGAACTTGGCAGAATGGATTACCTGTTTTATATTTTTCTTTTGGAAAAACTGCAGTCTGGGAAAATAAGTACTCGAGTTTCTTATTAACACTCTAAGTATAGTGTCTCAACACAGCTCTGCATTGTGTGGTGGATTGATTAGACTGCTATTGCATCTTTTCCCCTAAGATTTCAAGATTCTTTACAGAGCATTTTAAACATGGACAAGCTGATGCTATAAAATTGAAAGCAAATAATTCATTTGAAAATTGCAAAAAAAAAAAAAAAGAAATGAAGAGTAATGAACATACAAGGTAAAATAGAAAGAGCAGGTGACAGAAGTCAGAATCCCCAAGTAATGATGACAAAAATTAATAATTTCAAGGAAAATGTTTCAATATTGGAAAGAACAATTGTTTATCAGGTACAATCACTACCCTAGTGAAATATCTGTTTCCTAGAGGCACACATATTTTTGCTCCCATGAAGCCAAACACACTTCTTTGGTTCTCTCCCACTTGTGACAGAGTCCCTAGCTATGTGCTCTAAGCTTTACTATGTCAGTGTGGGTAAGAGGTTTGTTGTATGTATTAGCATATCCCTCCTCTCTCCCTGCCCCCAGTGGTTTTCATCAGCTAGATTTATTAAAACTCCTACTGTAAGTACATTGTTTTTTCAAAACTGACTGTCACATTAGAATTAGAAAATGTTTAATTGTGGTTTGTTTTTACTCCCAAAAATGCTCAGATTCTACTTCAGCTAATCTAGAGTGAAGCAGACAAAGTTAATTTTTTTAATATCATGAAATTATTATGATTGCCACCAAGTTTGAGAACTACTAATGCAGTGGAGAGATTCAAAATTGGTGTCAAAAAATTTGGTTAAGGTTCTGCAACTGCCAGCCTTATGACCATTGACAAATCAAAATCAGTTTGACCCATGGACTTGCTGTTATGTAAAATGGAATAACAATAATAATTTCTATTCTATATAGGTTTGTTGTCAGGATCAACTAAGAATAACTATAACTGTGATACGTATCTTATTTAGTCATCTTACTACTGCAAGCTATTCTGTGTCCAGTAGAGGAGTATATTGGTGTCTAATAAGTCAATGTTCAACTTAGTTTCAATATCTCCTTATTAAATTGCATTGCTATTTGTTTTCAGTTGAAATTTCACATTAATATGTATAGATGGATTGAAATGCTACCATTTTGCTAATGTTACTTAACTTATAAAAGGCAATATAAATTGTGATTAAAAGCATTTTCACTTATTACAAATTGATGTTAAGGGCATAGAATATGTGGCTTGGATTCTGCTCTATATAGAGCAATAATTCAGACATAGATAAATGATCTTTTTGCTTCCCTGGGAGTATATATATATGTGTGTGTGTGTGTGTGTGTAGATATATATACACACACACATTTAATTTAACAACACTTTTATAATATTAAATTTATATATCTCTCCTCAATAAATGACAAGTGCCAGAGAGAAGTAAATAAGGATCATGTATACATGATAATGTTAGTTAACGCTTTTAAAAATCTTACTATGTGACAGAAATGCTCTAAATATGCATAAAGATGCATTTTAATACATTTACTGCTCACAACAACCTTATGAAGTAGGTATTAGTATTATCCCTACTTTAAAGATAGGAAAACTTAGTCAGTTACCTGAATTCACATAGTTAATGAGGGCAGAATTGGAGTTTAACACAATCTGAATCCAAATCTGGGTTCCAAACCATTAGCTTGCCTTTCACTGTTACATATAAATATAATTTGCTTATTCCAAATACCTACTCTAATACAGGGTTTTGCATTGGTTATTAAATTAACATATGCTAAATTAAATTGGATTGAACTGAACTCAATGATACATTAAATAGTGGTATTATAAAAATTTAGTAGCTCTTTTATAGTCAATTATTTCTTATCTTGTTGGGATTTTTTTAAAAAAATGCCTCAGAATTTCAAGGATCACCTAAAATGTCTTCAACATTATTCCTAAATTTTCCTATTTTTTTCTAGTAAATTGTTACCTTAGAATTGAGTTATCTGATCTAATGAGATTGCCCTACAGATTGCCATGTGCATCATGCCCTATAGTTAGGAACACTGTTGTTAATAGTCCTCAAGCATAAGCTCCCATGGTATAAGTTATAATTTAGCTTTCCAATAAGCTGCATGCTAAATGTATAACATTTTTAAAAATATATTTTTATTTATATTTTTATGCGTAAATGTGCGTGAATATAATACAATTTTAATTAAAGTATACTTGATTTAAAATAGTGTGTTACTTTCAGAGGCACAGGGTAGTGATTCAGTATTTTTGCAGATTCTACTTCATTATACGTTATTACAAAATATTGGGTATATTTCTCTGTGCTATAGAGTAAATCTTGGTTGCTTATCTATTTTATGTACAGTAGTTTGTATTTGTCAATCTCATACTCCTAAATTTTTCCTTCTCCTCTCTCTCTCCCCTTTGGTAACCACAAGTTTGTTTCCTATGTCTGTGAGTCTGTTTCTCTTTTGTATATACATTTGTTTGTATTAATTTTTAGATTCCACATATAAGTAACATCATATAGGATTTGCCTTTTTCTGTACAACTTATTTCACCAAGAATAACATTCTGTAGGTCCTCTTATGTTGCTACAAATGATAATATTTCATTATTATTTATGGCTAATATCCCATTGTATACATAAACCATCTTTTAAAATTCAGTCATCTGTTGATGGGCACTTGGGTTGCTTCCATGTCTTCATATTGTAAATAATGCTGATATGAACATCGGGATGCATATATCTTTTCAAATTAATGTTTTATATTTTATGGAAATGTACTCAGGAACAGAATTGCTGGATAACATGGTAGTTTTCAGTTTTTTAAGGAATCACCACACTGCTTTCCATAATGTCTATACCAATTTAAATTCCTACCAATGGTACACAAGTGTTTCTCACATCTTCTCTAACATTTGTTATTTGTAGATTTTGATTATAGCCATCTGACAGGTGTGAGGTGTTACCTCATTGAGGTTTTGATTTGCAGTTCTCTAATAATCAGTGATGTTGAGCTTGTTTTTATATGCCTATTAGCCATCTGTATCTCCTCTTTGGAAAAGTGTCTATTTAAGTCTTCAGCCCCTTTTTTGACTGGATTTTTTTATTTTAAGTTGTATGAAATCTTTGTATATTTTAAATATTGACCCTTTGTTGATCACCTCATTTGCAAATATTTTCTCCCATTTAATAGATTATTTTTCATTTTTCTGATGATTTCCTTTGATCTGTAAAAGGTTTTAAGTTTACTTAGGTCTTTTTTATTTATTTATTCTTTCATTTATTTTGACTTCAAAGACTGATCCAAGAAAATATTCCCATGATTTATGTCTAAGAGTATTTTTCCTATATTCTCTTCTAGGAGTTTTATGGTTTCAGGTCTCACATTTAGGTCTTTAAACCATTTTGAATTTATTTTTGTATATTGTGTGAGAGAATGGTCTAATATCAATGTTTTACATGTGACTGTCCAGCTGTCCCAACACCACTTGTTGAAGAGACAAATACATTGTACATTCTTGATTCCTTTGTCATAAATTGATTGAACATAAATTTGTAGTTTTATTTCTGGGCTATCATGTTTCCTTGATCTTTATGTCTATTTTTTGTGCCAATATCAAAATGGTTTTGATTACTGTAATATCAAAATGCTGTAAAAATTCTCTAGTATTGTGGTTCTATGTATATTTTAGGATTATTTGCTCTAGTTCTGTGAAAAATATTATCTTGAGTATTTTGATAGGGATTGCATTAAATATGCAGATTGCTTTGGGTAGTATGGTCATTTTAATAATGTTCATTCTTCCAACCCAAGAACACAGGACATCTTTCCATTTCTTTGAATTATCTTCAATTCCTTCATCAGTGTTTTATAGTTTTTAGCATATAGATGTTTCACCTCCTTGGTTAATACTTGGGTATTTTTGATGCAATTTTAATTTTTTTTTTTTTACTTTCTGATATTTCATTATTAGTTATAGAAATGAAAAAATAAGATTTCTGTATATTAAACTTGTATTCTGCAACCTTACTGAATTTATTATTTCTGTTAGTTTTGGGGGGGCATTTTAATGTTCTCTACATAGACTACTGTCATCTGTGAAAGATGACAATTTTACCGCTTTCCTTCCAATTTGGGTACCTTTTATTTTATTATTTTTTTCTTGTCTGATTGCTGTGTCTAGGACTTTCAAAACTATGTTCAATAAAGGTAGCAAGAGTGGGCATCCTTATCTTGTTCTTCAATTTAGCAGGGAAATTTTCAACTTTTCACCATTGGCTATTATATTGGTTGTCAGTTTTTCATAAATGGCCTTTATCATGTTGAGATATGTTCCTTCGATACCCACTTTGATTTAGAGTTTTAATCATGAATGGATGTTGAATTTTATCAAGTGATTTTTCTGAATCTATTGAGACAATCATATGATTTTGTCATTCCTTTTGTTAATGTTAACCTGTTACACAATATTAATCTGAAGAATTTCCTTCTTAAATGATTTATTAGTCCTAAGAGAGAGAAAATATGTACCACTTAAAAAAACATATAAAATATTAATAGAATTCAAGAATAGCAGAGTGGAACTTCAAAAATCTTATGTAAATCATACTGAGTTACATATGTTGAACCATCCTTGTGACCATGGAATAAGTCCCACTTGATCAGTGTATGTGATCATTTTTCTTTATTATTGGATTTGGTTTATATATTTTGTTGAAAATTTTTGCATTAGTATTTATCAAAGACATTGGCCTGTAATTTCTTTTTGTAGTGTGTTTGTCTGGATTTGATATCAAGGTCATAGTGATCTTGTTGAGTGAACTTGGGAGTATTTCCTACTCTTTTACTTTTTTGGAATAGTTTGAGAAGGATAGTTATAACTTCATATTTTTCTTGTTAAGATAAGACTGTCATTTTTCTTTTAGAAAATATGTTGAATTTTGTTAACTAATCACTGAAGTCATAAATATTTTTAAATTATATATACAAGATTAAGAATATAACTGTCAAAAAAAAAAGAATATAACTGTCATTATCTATGAAAATAAGAGCTGGCTTAGACATTACCTAGCCTAACCTTTGCATTTTACTATTAAGAATACTACAAGCCAACTACATTGCAAGACTTGCCCCCAGATTGGCAGCTAAGTCTCTCTAGTAATCAGGATTAGAATTTAGAGCTCATATCATCTGTATTCTTGTCTATTGATGTTTCACTCATGATATAGCCTGTTACACAGTATTAACCTGAAGCATTTTATTTTGAAATGATTTATTAATCCTAGGAGAGAGAAAGTATATACTACTTAAAAATACAAAATATTAATAGAATTCAAGAATAGCAAAGAGTGGAACTTTGAAAACATATTATGTAAGGAAATAGAAATAGATCATATTTATCAGTAATTATTTATTTATATGCAAGGGATTATTATCATATACAGTTTAGGTATTTATTATTTGTATACTTGGACAAATGTAAGAAAGAAATCAGCCATGATTTTAATTGCAAGTACTCTAAAAACTCAGGAATATCAAGAAGGAAAGGGCACTAGATAAGAAGCCAATGTGATAATCTGATTTACTGAGAATTTAGATATTGATTTTATTGTTGGAACATCAGAGGAAGAAATGTAACAACTAGATATGAGCAATAGCTCTTAAGTTATAAGATATACAATTGAAGGTACTCAGTTTATTTTTATACATAATTTTTTTAATACTAATTCTCTTGAGTACGAGAAGTTTGACAAATATAATTTATTTTTTAATTGACGTATCTTTACTATACTAAAAAAGCACTCAAGCTTACCCCTTTTAAGTTTGATCTACAATTATAAAACACAGATAGTGAAAACCATTTAAATTAATGAAGAAATAAAGTTTACACTGAAAATAACAGAAATGTAACCTTTAAGCATATGCAATTTCTTAAAAATTAAACAAATTTTGATGAGTGGAAAATGCGTACTTTAGGGAACTTATTCTTGATAATAGACTGGCAATATTAATACTTTAGGAAAATAATGATAGCATTCTTTATCTATCTTCAATTACCCAAAGCTTTCCATGTTTTAAAATGAGAATTACTATTTTCAAAGAAATTATTGCATAGCTCAGATATCAAAATTGGGAATAGTGAACCAAATCTAAGAAAAAAAAATATACATATAACACACACATTATACACAGCCCTATAAAATATACAGTTCCTCACCTTAAATGATAATAAGTTTCAGTGAAAAAATTATTGTCCCCAAGTTGAAAATAACTAAAATTGATAGTTACTCAATTAACTGTATAATTTAAAATAAGTTATCACTTGTACATTGTACACATAAAAAAATGTTGAATTGAGCAAATATTCTTAAAGAAGTGAAAAAATGGATGTGAGAACTGCACAATCAAGAAAAGAATATGAACCACATTTTAAAGTAAAAATAATTTTTTAAGCATGATTTTGGAAAATGAACAAAATAGCTTGAAATTCAATTAATATTCTTTTTAGAAATTCAAGATTTATCAATAAAGTAAATGAGAAAAAGTGTATCTTTTGAATAACAATAAATATATTTAAAATATAATTATAAAAATATTAATAAGTAGCAAGGCAGATTTATAGAGTAGAAATTAGAAATTACAAGGGAAAATTATGGTATATCTTGATCAACAGATTTATAAAATAAGACAAAACTAGGAATAAAATTCTGTATGACTAGGAAATAAAATATTTTTGTAAATAAAAATATATGAGTAATAAATTTGTCATAGAAAGCAATGTGTGTAATTGATCTACTTCATCTCTATTTTTCAATATTTTTATTTCAATTATGTAGGGCTTACTTCTTCTCTGAGGGTTAGTTTTATACTTCCATAGCATAGAAATCATCTTCTATCATTTACTGTCTGAATTATATCTGATAGGGAAGATTGAGAAGAGATTGAAAGAAAAGAAATAGTCATTGTCAGACAAAACTACTAATAGCTATGTTTTAGGCTTTGTTTCTGCCAAGTATCTTTAATTTGTGCTTAGTGACTGTTTTTATAACATTTGTAATAAAATTCTGCTGGACAGAAATTTGAACTCAGTATCCCTAAAATGCCTAATTAATACTAAATAATTATTTCACTAACTGATAGTCAAGAAAAACAGTGCAATTAAGTGGTAATAAAAAAAAGTGGGGATATTCTGTGATAGCAATGATCTAGGCAAATTGATTTGCTAAGCAGCAATATAATAATATCCTGTTTTCAGATTTCCTTTTAATATTAAACTCTTTTTGACTGGACTACATTTTAAGTAATACTGATTTCCATAGTTTAGATCTGATCTCCTTAAACAAAGATTATTTGCATACCTCAGGCATATCTCATTTTATTGCACTTCACTTTATTGCAATTCACAGATAATTGCATTAAAAAAATGATGGTTTGTTGCAAACCTGCTTTGAGCAAGTCTATGGGTACCATGTTTCCAACAGTATTTGCTCAATTTTGTCTCTGTGTCATATTTTGGTAATTCAGTATTTAAATTTTTTCATTATTATTTTATTAGTTACAGTTATCTGTGATCAGTGATCTTTGATGTTGTCATTATAATTGTTTTGGGGCACCATGAATCACATATACATAAGATGGCTAACTTACTTCATAAATATTGTGTGTATTATGACTGCTCCATCAACCAGCCATTTCCCCCATCCTTTTCCTTCTCCTAAGCTTCCCTATTCTCTAAGACACAATAATATTAAAATTAGGCTAATTAATAACTACAATAGCCTCAAAGGGTTCAAGTGAAAGAAATAGTTGTGCCTCTCTCACATTAAGTCAAAAGGTAGAAATGATTAAGCTTAATGAGAAAGGTATGTCAAAAGATAAAGCTGAAAGCTAGGCCTCATGTCAAAAAGAGATATGTAGATTTCCTGGCAGGAGGAGCTGGTGCCTGCTCACTGCTGCATAAAGTTTGGTCCTGTTGATATGTGGGGCTATATTCCTACTCAGTATGTTATTTGGCCTGAGGCTTCCCTACAGTCTGTTGAGATGGGCTAGGTCTTGGTGCTAATAATCCAATCAAGATGTCAGCCTCCAGGAAACCTCATGTAGATAAACACTCACAGAATGTCTGCCTCTGGCTTTTATGTCCCCAGAGTGAGCTGCAGCCATCCATTAGTACCCAGGAGACCTTCCAAAACCAGCAGTCAGTCCTGGCCCAGGTTCCTATGAAATCACTGCCTCTCCACTTGGACCTTGCACATGTGAGATTCTCTACATTTCCCAGGAAAAAGAAGTCTCTGTTTCCCCCAGTCCCATGGGTCACCTGGAGCTAAGCCCTGCTGGCCTTCAAAACCAGATGTTGTGGGGTCTCTTCTTCCTGCCAATGCCAGAACCCTGGGCTGGGGAGGCTGATGTGGGTCTCAGAACTCTCACTCATGTAGCCCCCTGATTGTGTGAACAAAGGAATGAGCCTTGGGCTGGAATGGTAAACAAGTTATAAAAGCCTACAGACTCAGAGGTGAGAAGGCTGGTTAGCCAATGACAGGTAAGATCGACAGAGGGGGGCAACCTAAGACAGGCACAGCTGCCTGAGTCCAAGAAGAATGTTGTTAAGCAGCTGTTTCTCATACATTCTGCCCTGATAAGCTGTAAGTCTCACTGAAGCCAAGACAGACATGATTTACAAAAACATCAAGGGTCTTATGACCTTGAGCCAGACACTGCCTGTTAACGATTTTCCTTATTGTTCTTCTTTGCTATATAAGACTATGTAACTTAATAAAGCTTTAGAGTAGCCATCAGCTCTCTCTGCATACGGTGTGTATGTGTACACTGATATTGCAACACCAACACACTCCTGTGGGAAAAGTTCTGCAAATTAATTGTTCTTCAGCTTGTGGGTCACTCACCTGGGGGAGATGGGGCTTGATTATTGATTATATCACAAGCATGACTCTCCTACCATCCTGCTATGGTTCCATCTTTATGTTTCCAATTGAAGAAGAACTTTTTTGCTATGTTCTAGTCTTTCTTTTCTTTTTTTTTTTTTTTTTTAGGGTTGCTTAGCAGCCAGCTTTGGTTTTGTTATAGTCCTGAGGAGAGGTGAGCTCGTGGTCCTACTACTTCAACCATCTTGACCAGAAACATTTGTTTACTGAATATTTTAAGCCCACTGTTGAGATCTACTGCTTAGAAAAGATTATTTTCAAAATATTATGGGTCATTGACAATGCACCTTGTTACCCAACTCTGATGGAGATGGACAATGAGATTAATGTTGTTTTCATGCCTGCTAACACAACATTCATTTTATGGTCCATGAATGAGGAGTTCTTTGGCTTTTCAAGTCTCATTATTTAAGAAATACATTTCACAAGGCTGTAACTATCATAGATAGTGATTATGCTAATGGATCGGGTAAATAAACTGAAAACTTTCTGAAAAGGTTTCACCATTCTATATGTCCATTGAGGAAATTTGTGATTCATGGGAAGAGGTTTATATATGAACATTAACAGGGATTTGGAAGAAGTTGACTCCAAGTTGTGAAAATAGCAAAATAACTAGAATTAGAAGTGGAGCCTAATGACATGACTGAATTTCTGTAATCAATGATAAATCATTCAGGGAAGAGGATTTGCTTCTTACGGTGAGCAAAAAAAAAGTGGTTTCTTGAGATGGAAACTATTCTTGATGTAGATGCTGAGAAGATTGTTGACATGCCAACAAAGGGTTTAGAATATTATATAAACTTAATTGACAAATCAGTGGCAAGTTTTGAGAGAACTGACTTCAGTTTTGAAAGAAGTTCTACTTTGGATAAAATACTATCAAATAGCATCACATGCTATAGAGAAATCATTCATTAAAGGAAGAGTCAATCAGTGTGGTAAACTTTATTGTTAACTAATTTTAAGAAATCACTACATCCATCTCACTGTCAGCAACCACCACCTTGATCAGTCAGCAGCCAGACGTGGAGACAACACACTCCAAGAGTGAGAAGATTATGATTTGCTAAAGGTTCAGATATAGTTAGCATTTAGTAGCAATGTAAAAGTAATTTACTTTAAGGTTTGTCCATTATTTTTTAGACATAATGCTGTTGCACACTTAGTAGATTATAGTATAGTGTGAGAATAACATTTATATACAAAGGAAAACCAAACATTTCCTGTGGCTCACTGCACTGTGATCTTCATTTTATTGCTGTGGTCTGGAAATGAACCCACCATATCTCTGAGCTATGACTTTATATTTACTTACTATATAGTGCTGTGGTAAAACTATTTAACAATTTAACTAATTATTGAATTTGCTACAAAATATTCTGCAAACTCTTTCAGCATTTTAAATAATATTCTATGACCATCTGCTTTCACTGGGCCTTGGATATAGTAATTTAATCATGATTAATGGATACTTTTAAATTAGTTACTACAATGACTGTTTATGAGACAGAAAAATTTAAATGGTTGTATAAAAGCAACATCATTGACATATTTTAATGATATGCTAATAACCAAAAATTCAATTACTTTTTAGTACTTTAGAAATTTCTACTGAGAGATCTCTATAAAAGATAAAATACTGACCTTTAAAAAAGTCTCCTGAAGAAATAAAATGCTGTGTACTGTGATTCATATTTAGACATAAGACTTAAACAAAAAAGAATATATTGGTTGATATAGCCTACTTTTAAGTGTTATATCCTAATTGATAACACCTATATATTAAAATAAACCTTATGTGTGCTTCAAAAATTGTTGAAAATCCAGTAGTTTTGAGGAGTTAGCTTGGAGCTGAGAAGTTGTAGTGAAAAATGCAACACAATGAAATAATAATTAGTAAAATGAAAGTAAAATAATTCTTAAGCTTTTAGGGGTGACAGAAAGAACAGCATATAACATATAACTATGAAAAGGGAAAGAAGCATATATAAAACTATAATGAAGCCTGGATGATTCTTTTCACATATTTAAGAAAATTATAAATATTACTGATTACTGCTGAGGTTAGTATTACTCTATCCACAGAATTTGTTAAAGCTCAGTAACTCGATATTTTCTAGGCATGTTTCTGAGACAGGAATCAAACTTTGAAATTCCAGAGCCTAATAGTCTTGCTCCTTTTCTAAGATTATTATCAGTGCAGTAAACTATAAAAAATGTGGCATATAATGATATTTGGAAAATTAAGTAGATAAAAAGCATTTCTGACAAGATGCATAAGTGTATATATACAACAGCATCTGTCATGCCTGTAATCCCTGCTCTGTCAATGTGTTTTTTCTGTTGCTTCGTGCACTTGAAGAGGGTGGTTAATATAGGAGAAGTAACCAGCCCCTCTCCTTACACACACACACAACACAATAATCACTTTTCTATAAGTGAAATTATCAAAATAGATCAAAGTCTAAGGAAGTGTCATTTCCATTGTTAATATTTCAGTTTCCTCATTCTTTGATAGAATTGTTTTGTTCTCATAAGCCTTCTCTTTATGATTCTTTTGTTCAAATTTTAAGAGTCAGGAGTTTTCATATTATTATACAGAGATTATCCAAAGGATAATCTGGAGCTGTAGCACCTTTCCCAGTAAAGCTGGGAGATATTATTTAAATAGCACTGTATTCGAGGCAGTTGGGTCAAGTGTTATGCTTAAATGGACTGGAAAAGTTTATGAATTGCTTCTTCAGGGAATTGAATTCTAGCAAACCCACAAAAAACAACTGAAATTTATTTGTCCAAATGCTGAGTAGAGTAATAGGAAAATAATGTTAATTTAATTTTAATTTGGGAATAAATTAAGGAACAAATAATGGGTTACTTTGGTTTTATCATGCTTTCTCAAAACTAGAGTGACTCAACCATGATTCCATAACTTCAATCAAAAACTTATTTTGAAAATTTAATAACAAAATTTTTAAAATGTATTTTAATCATGTCATACTTTTGAATTATATTAAATGATTTTAACTTAATTACTCAAGTACTTAAAGACCAACCTATTTTCTTAAAAGTTTCTTCTTGGAGGAATGACATTTTTTCTTTGTTCCTTTATCTTGAGCAATACAGAAGTAATAAGAGTATAAAAGACATCATTGTATAAAAATGATTAATGCCCAACACTTCATAAAAAAATTCTTCACCCACCATCAGTAAATTATGGCCACTATTTTTTTTATGATAGAAATGGATTTGTTTAATCCATTTTGTTCTTGCTTATGAACAATAGTGAATCTTTAAAAACTAGGCTTATGTTTAGAGAGTGTGTTGTAAGATCAAAAATGTGGAGGAGCTAGCTGACTACATGGGACTTGATCCATGATTATATTGTCATTAGCACTATGTTCTAACCAACTGAGCCAACCAGGCACAGACATTGACAACATATTTTATATTTTCCTGAAATTGAATAAGTCATACCACCTCCATTAGTAACAATTTTTAGAAATAGAGTACTTTCTAAATTTAGGATAAACTCTGGAATTAAATGTCTATATTATATCTTACTATTAATATGTTTGTGATTTATTTATATCATGCTCTTGGTTGACTTTTCACTTTGTACCTTTTACAAAAGGGACTCATTAAGAGATCTAGTAACAGCTGTAAGGAAATTTTTCATTGCCTGTTGTTTTCCTGGCAGACAATTTGTTCCCCATTTTTGTATTTAGAAGTTCCAGTTTATTTATCCCAAAACTTAGTAAAAATAAATTTTCTTTTCAATTGTTTCTTACTCAATAAAAAATTGAGTAGGTTAATTTTACTTCCCTGAAATATTGTAGAATATAGAGATAATTATTATGTATAATTAAAAATGAGTTAATTAAACTAATATTTACCCCAGAAAAATTTTGAGTCATGTACTATGTTAAGTGCTGGGAGTAGGAAATCTAAAAATTTCTCTATCTTCAAGTATGTCATAGCACTCTAATTTGATGGAATGTCATCATATATTTATAAAATAATTTCCTTAAATTTTCAGTATATATAAGAAAATTTGATTAGTTATATAAACACCAAAATAAAAATTCATGATTCAACTTATTCTAAAGCGAAAGAGAAATCAGGACAGTTTTTCAAATGATTTTTTGTGTTTGACAGATTTTCATCAAATATAAGAAATATGTTACATAGAGAAAAATGAAGTATTATGTAAATAAGTATGCAGTTTACCAAATGTATTCTAGTAAATTAAATCCAGTACCCACTCAAATAGTACATTTTACATAAATAGAATTTATCCAAGGAATTCCAGATAATTCAAGATAAATAACTCTAAGTATAATCCACTACAATAATAGAGAAAAGTAGGAGAGGGAGAATCACATTATCATCTAGATAGATGCATAATATTTAAATGTCTGTTTATGTAATACAATTTTAAGTAAAAATATAAATAAGTATATTTTTCAAATGAGATAACAGGTGTCTAAAAAGAAACATCTGATTAAATCATTCTTAAAAATTATAGTGATTTCCACTGAACTCATAAATTAGAAATGTCACCATTACTGTTAAAAAAATCAATGTTATAGAAAAATAGAGAGACACAACATATTCCTGAATAAGTAAACCCACATACAGTTGATAACTACATAATACATATTAAGCTATAAATAACATGAAGTTAAATAAAACTTACCACAGAAGTAAAAAATACTGAAAAGCTGATTTTAAATTTCATAAGAAGAATAAATTTAAAAGTGAAGCAAAGGTACATTTGCATCATACAGCCTTATCTAACCATATATTCAAACAGTAAAAAATATAGTATAAATTTATAGCATTTGAAGAAATATGGAATTAGCCAATGGATAGAAATTTTAATTAGGTGAATAAGTAGATATTTAAAACACAGACTAAAGTATATATGGGGATTAACATGACTTAAAGGCAGCAAGCAATCAGAGGGAAAATGATAGACTACTTAAAAACTGTGATTTAGGTAAGTTTATTTCAACTTAAAGTTTTATTTCAATTTATATTTTATAAACCTAAAAATGTCATTTTTACATTACAGACAGAATAAAGATCTAATAATAAATAACAATAGAATTGAAAACATTGGTAGAAAACAGTGGAATATTTTTAGAAATTAGAAAATTAAGGTCATGAGTAAGATAGAACAAAATCTATAAAAGAAAATTGAACAAATGTATATATGTAATATTCAACTTTTTTCATAATTCAATAGATCAATTACCATGTTAAATGTAAACATCTCTAGAAATATTCTTAACCCCTTGACTTCTTTATTTATGTGTATGTGTGTATATATATATATATATAATATATATACACATAACTATTTTTTCCTATAGTTATCTCTCAGGTTTCTCATTTCCTCAACCAATTTTTCAAGGTTTTACTACTTTAGAACTCTTTTCAAGGAATCAACTTTTTGTTTTATTGATAAATCCTATTGTAAAATTTTCAGTTTAATTTTTTAGGCACTTATTAAATTCTCTAGTATATTTTCAAAAGTACTATTCTTTTTCTTAGCATTACAAGTTTAATATCTAGTTCATTTTTTCAGCATTAATTGTTTCCTAAAAATTATTCTAAGGACATTTTAATTATCTAAATATCATATTCAGCATATATTATAGATTTTTGTGATAGATCATGCCTAAATAGTATGCAATTTCAATTCATTTCCCTATGGAAAGAAGTGAAATAGATACAATGCTGAGCCTTTTCATTCAAGAATGTTTTATCTGTCTCAACATGCAAGCTCTGATTACAAGGGATTTTTACTTTGTATGTATGTGTGCATTTGTATACATTTATACATTTGCAGATGGATGTGCATGTGTGCATGCATGTATTTAAGGTTAGATATATATGTATATATATTTAAATGTGTGTACATATACACATGTTCACATATGTGTGTGGGTGCACATGGATATATACATGTATGTTTGTGTGTAGATGAGTGTATAAATGTACAAGAAGTAGGTGTCCATTTATGTATGTTGATGTGTGTGCAGGTTAATGTTAAAGTATGTATACCTAAATTGGCCTTATTGTTAAAGCACATGTTCATTTCACTTGATTATGATTTGTTTTTCTGATTTGCTTAGAGCTGGTACCTATGAGTTTATACTGGTAAGCAAACCCTACCTTTGACAGTTGAACTTTCAATAATTGTTACATCATTTTTTGTATAATTAAATTACTGCTGGGTATCTATGTTTCTGCCAGCAATATTCTTTCTTATATGCTGGATGTTATCAAGCTCTACCAGGAAAATTTACTCTTCTGGAAGTTGCCTCTTTCAATCCTATGGATTTCAGATTTCCTGGCTCTGATGAGTGTCTATGTCTATTTCAATCATGTCAGTGTATTCCAGAAAGTTCTTAATACTTGAGTCATTTTGTGGTACTCATTCTGGATTTTATATTTATTGTTATATTTTCTCTATTTTTCCAATGATATTTTTGGGATTGAAATCTAAACACATATATTCAGCTAGCCAGCTCAAACACAAAAGTTCAACTAAATTTTAAAAAGTTGATTTACTCAACTTTAAAAGTATAAGTTATATATGAGAAAAACATGAAAATATTATGTGCATGCTTATGTATAAATAAGTATGGTAAAATTTAAATGTTTCTTTACTTATATAGAATGATTTAGAGTGTAAAATATATAACAGGAGAAATTTCTTATTGATTTGTTGATTTAGTTACAAATAAATTATTATTTTTGACATAAGTGTTATCAAAATCCATAAGAAGTTTAATCTCATGAATATCAAACACTCTCTCCTGTTATCACTGATACTTCCCACAAATGTATATGTTTTATAGAAAAATGTACAGAAAGACTTAAAGCAAAGACTTATGAGTAGGTTTAATTGAAAACTTGGCTTGATTTGATCACCGCTAGACATGTTACTTTAATGTAATACTGGAAGCTAAAATAGATTTGATTTCAACTTTGATGTATGCTCAACAAATTCATTTAGTCAAACTATTGCCTATTTCCTATGATATATACTAACAATTTAGGCTAAGGATGGAAAATAAGTATTGTTTTCCTTGTTGTCACATCCCTACTCCTTTACTCATAACTAACTATGGTAGTTGATCTCCAATTATAGCATTCTTTACCTCTGAGCTTACGTTCTACCAGTTTCCCAATGGTGACACTAATAATGTATTGTTATTGTCATTTGCACCATTGCTATGTCATCTATATACTAGACTAACTGGCAACTGAAATACTGTTGATAGCCATGCCTCCTTTCCACCACTACCTTTTTAATTCTTTTCTATATGTCTGCACATATACAGTGGATCCACAGTTGTTATAATTCAGTGGACAGATCAATTGTCATATATTTTCTATTGTAATCCAGGCACACATAAATGATTCAGCATCTATAATTATTCAAATATCATTCAACAGGTATGGTACCCATCTCTTTATTTAGCTCCTATTTACCAAGTTTACCTTTGTCTGCCTTTTACCAAGTCTGCATTTGATTGATAAAATATAAATATGCTTTCTATTGCTTAAAACACTGTAAGCTGATTTGTGTAATGTATTTCAGTTTCTTAAGCACTGTCATACATAGTTTACTGAATGCTTTCAAATAGCACTGTTTCCCATACATAAAACATCATAGCAAGCTAACACTTATAGTTCACATTCAACACTCCTCTCACATTCCTCATTCCTACTTCTTTGAACTTTCTGTTCTATAAGTTAATATTGTACATAATATTATTTGAGCTATTTGACACTAACCCAAATTTACAGAATTTATATCTCAGTCTACCTTGATTATATCATACCAGATTAATGTGCTCTCTTATATATAGACAATATATTTTTATCTGCAGGTCATTTAATTTGTTGTTTCCAAAGTTTACACTTTGCAGATTTTGGGACTTGAAAGTTTGTACAGTCACACCAATTTCAATGAGGAAAAGAATTATAATAGTACATCTACCTTTTTTGTGTATTCTTTTAGAATTGCAGCTATTATAATAATTGTCTATAACTATTTTAAAGATATTTCTTTGTCTGTCATTTTTTATAGTTAGAAATTATAGGTTTGCTTCCTCATTATATTATGACCAGTCATTACTTTCATGAGAAAAATCATACAAAACTTTTAAAATTATTTTATTGTAACTCTTTTATAGTTACATTTCGGCATTATATTTTTTTAAAAATATCTTGTCTCCATTTTTCTTAGATGGCTTCTCAATTTAATATTAAACAATTTAATTAAAATAACTATTAATCTCATTGTATAAGAAAATATACATTTTTCATTTGCTAATGTATATTTAAATCATCTGTCCCTGTCCCCTAATTTCATTATTTTGTTTTCACTATGTATATTTCAAAATAATGTTTTTTTCTTCTGTAAATTTCTTTTTCAATGTCAACTAATAACCAATATTTAATCACTAATATTACATCTTGTTCCTATTATCACTATTCCTTAATTTACCAACATTAAATCTGTATACTTTTTCCTTCCTATATTATACAATTCTTCATAAATTACATAATTCTGCTTTTATGCTGTACTTTTTCTTTCCCTGCATATTTACCTACTGAAGTGCATTTTCATTGAATATTTACATTTCCTTTTGGAGAAGAAAGTTATTTTATTTCAACCTTTAAAATCAAAGTCTGTGGAACTATGTTATACCACATCTGCTGATTTTTTTTAATATCTTCATTTATGGAAAATTGGCTATGTTTTATTTATAACACCCCTCAGGATACTTCAGTCCTCTTTCAAAAGAGTGAATTCTAAGACTCTTGCTAGTATACCAGTATGCTTTCTAGAGTGGTTAAATTGATAAAATATACCTTCTTAAAATCTAATACAATATAATGGTAGCACTTTGTATCATTATTGCTCTAATTTAATTTAGTGTGCAGGTTGTCACCCATCTTCAAAGTATTTTTAGGTTGGGATTGGGCTTTACAGGATGTCAAAACAGTTTTCCCAGATAAGAAATAATTTTTTGAATAAATGAAATTTTTGTGGTTTAAATCAACCTATAATTTTTTAAAAGCCTCCAATTAAGATTTCTCAATTTTTAAATCCAGTTCATTTAGCTACTTCTGTATAGATCCAAAAGCACATTTAGCATTGCATAATCCCTAAAGAAAATACTTCAGTTGAGTCTAGAGTTTGACCCAGAATAGTTCTTACTATGAATTTCTAAATACTAGTCAACAGGTCCAATCATTTTTTTTCCTTTTCCTAATCTTTATGGACTCACTTTTTATTTATTTATTTGCTTTTAAAATATTTAAATTTTAAAATAAGTTAGATATGTCAATATCTGAAACAACAGAAAATTCTAGGTGTTTCACTCAAGATAATGTTGGAGATGGGGGATGGGAGTAAAGGAAATTTGATAAAACATTTGATTATAAAAATGATAACTGCTTTCTCCCTGTACCCTACAGAATCTAACTCAATTCCAAACTGATTAAATAATAACAATTGCTATTATTTTGGAGTTTATACTATGTGCTAAATATTCTGCTAAGTGCTTTACATTCTGTTTGAGAAGATGATTATCTTATTGATCTTTGAAAGTGTTATTATGCCCATTTGAAGCATAAAGTATCAGAATTATTAAATTGCCCACCTTTACAGAGCTAGTGAAGTTAATTGAGAGAATCTGAACCCAAATCTGTCTTCAAAATAAATGCTTTTTACCACTCTGTTATTTTTACCACTCTGTATCTCTCTTTTTGATACACATTTATCATTTCTAGAAAATTTTCACAATTTTATACTCATTTATGTGGTTGATTGAAAACCATGGGCATTGTGTTTTATAGCTTGTCCCTTCCAAGATAGAGTCTATTAGTCCATTTCTTCATCCTTTGACTGGCTTTGAATAACAGAATGTAGTGGCTTCAGGAGGACTTCCAGTTTGGTGTCCTAGATTACTACTTCCATTATGTGAAGTGGTCCCCATGAGTAAGCACATGTAGATAGACACATACCCATTCCACAAAGGTTCAACGGGTGCTAGTAAGACTGTCTGAGACTCATTATTGCTAGTGAAGTTACTAGTTGGGTGCAACTATTTGGGCTGGCCTAGACAAGATCAGAAGAACAAACCAGTCAACTTTAGAGTAATGTGATTTTAGGTTCTACTATTTTTATTCTTAAATAAAGTACTAGAAATATGCAATGTAGTGACATAATAGGTCTGCCTTTAAAATACAAGGATTCTGCTATATTTAATCCTTGAACCACAAAACTATCCCACTCTTTTCTTTCCCAAATATATATCTCATTTATCCACATATAATTTATTTAAAAAAAAACTTCCAGTAAGCCACAGTTTCTCACTTTTTATTAAGAGCACTAAATGAAACAACATTTCTACTTCTTAATAAATTTATGAATTCTTATTTATTTATTTATTTATTTATTTATTTATTTATTTATTTATTTATTTATCTGCATGGGCTATGGGCCTCCTGGCCCACTTCCTGACCTGCACCCCTGGCTGTTCATCAGCCACAGATGCCTTAATTCTTATTTTACATTCTGACTTTCTTCAAAATAGATATCTGATATTTTCAGAATAGGGACTCTATGTCTATGTCTTTGGTACTTGTTATAACTCTTTATTTAATTGTCAAATATATATGATTTGATTACTGCATGTTTCTAATTTTTCAGCTATTAGCATATGGCTTGACAACACAAAACTACAAAAACAAATTTATGACAGTTTTCAGCTTATTTTACCCCCAAACTAAACTGTTATCTATGATTTTTTAACAAAGGTTCATAATTTACATTGTTCATCTTGAAGTTGCTAATTCAAACAAGCATTAAATCATGACACTGTGTGTTGCATGCTTCTTCTTTAGGACTTAATTTTAGATTTTCAACAGTAAAGAGTTTTGGAATTTTTTTTTCAGATTTTAAAAAATATATAAAATATATTAAGCTTAAAATTGTTCAAGAAAAACTGAATATTTACCTATTGATTTACCAATTAATCTCACATTTGATTATGATTTCACCATAATCAGGCACATCATTTAACTCAAAAATGTTTATAAATGTTATGTAAGCATGTAAAAATTTAGCAAAATCATTGCTTATAAGAAGCAGATTATTTGGGTATCAGCACATGGTGTACACAGATTAAACCCATTGTGACATAGATCCCAGACTTTAATAAACACCTTTAAATGTAGATATTGTTTATTTCACTTAAACTTTTAAGTTTTGGTTACCTCAAGATAAATTATAACAATGTAGATAAAGTAGTTTTTTCCCTGAATTTTGTCCTTTTTTTCAGACATTAAAAAGAAAAGTTTATTAATTTAATCAGGCTATGCATTTTTTTAAAAAAACTCAGTTGCTATACCTTTTCAACTAAAACTGTTTCAAAATATCATTAGGTCTGACACATTCTTCCAGACATTTTGAACTTTTAAACTGAAAAATTAAAATGTTAAAAATTAAATGTACTGTTAGGAATAGTTTCCGTTCTCATAGTAAATTATAATCAAAGCCAACTCAATTTTAATGACGGCCCAATAGCAAGATCCTTATAATAGCGATTGTGATTGCACAAATGTCTCCCTGCTCCTATCACCAGTTGAAATGATTACGTGCCTTTCTAATTTGTATTTAAACCATAGAAACATCATTTTTAGAGACTTTATAGTAAATGGCTTTCATTTTAAAATGTAAAGAGCTTTCTAATATTTGGGAAGACAGAGTAGTCCTTTTTTCATGACAGTAGCCAACTTCCTGAAAGTTATCGAGATAATAGTGTTAGTTCATATCTTTTTTCCAAATTTCCTGCAATAGAAATGTGAATTTCAAAGGCACTTTAAATAAAATTTTACCAACTTTTCTATAATTTAGTACTGAGCTGTGCATTCAAGAAATCATTCCCTTATTACATACCTAGTATGTAAGCCAAATCTTTAATCACTGTAGATGAGAAATCAGTATAGGAAACCCTATCATTTAAAATACTCAAACCTTGTGTTTTGTCCGGATAGTGCAGGGAACTCAAGTCATGTTTTATTTGGGAAAGATAGTTCATACCACTGGCAAGAACTCAAATATCTGAATGATGGAACTTTGCTCTGAGATGCGGGTTTGACCCAGAATATTTTTAATGAGTATTTTTTAGTGACTAGAGTTCAGGGTAAAATTGTTAGGTACTGTGCACTGAGTGGATAATAGCTACCATTATTTAATTTTTAAGCTACCAAATATGTCACTCTACATAGCTTTTTTATATCCCATCTTAAACTAGATCTTTTCAAAAATAATTTATTTCCAAATTCAATTGCTATACTCACATTCCTATAGGAAAATGGCATGCAAGTCTATACAACACATATGGTGAGGAAATTTAAGATAATTTGATAATGGAGAAGATAATGAAATATTGTTAAAGATTAGCTATAATAAATTATGAAAATCTTAGATTTTCTGAATGATATGCATAAAGTTGAGACATACAGCTGAGGAGTAAATTCACATAATCAAAAGAAAAAAATGTTAGCAGCTGAATGGACAATTTTAGTTGTCCAGGCAAGAAAATACAATCACTAAGATTGAAGAATAATTTAACATATCTGGAAAAATATAGGAATGTTTCCACTTAAAAATAAAATGAGTTGATGTTAGTTTTATAATATAACTTGTTAAATGTTCAAGTGAAACAATGCTTAGAAGGATCTTTGGTTGCTTGGAAACTGATTTGACTGTACTGAGATACACATAAAAATTACACAGTTCAGTGAAAGGAAGGCTGCACATTCAAATTCAAGGTTATTTAATGAAGGAACATTCATTAATGTTGTAATTAATGAACATTTATGTGTAATGTTAGTTTTTTGGAAAATTTTACAGAAAAATAAATAATGACAATAATCTTGAACAAACATGAAAGAGTATAATACAGCTTGATTTGTGAATACAAATCATATGAAAACAGCACATATATCTTACATAAATGAGTATTATATATCACTGAGTATCAATAAGAACTATTAAATTTCTGTTCAGCTAAAAAAATGTATACATGTGGGTGCATTAATATAACATTTTAAAATATATGTAGCATGTGCTCCTTGGTCAACACTTTTATTATCTGAATTATTCTGGCTAAACAAATTCAGCCAGTATAGTACTGAATTTCTCAATTGTTTGAAAAATACTGTGACTGTCTCTTAGTTTGCAAGAAGACTCAGTTAGGGACATATTTTATTAAATTCAGAATCTCTGTATTTTTAGGTCTCCCAACAAGTGTAGAGTTGTGACCTAAGTGTTATGATTTTAAGAATCATGCAGTTTTCCTTATATATCAGAAAACTTGAAGTTGGAAAACTTGAAAGAAAATATTCAATCATTGATCCTACCTTTCTTTTATGAAGTTTTGTGACTTTTATCTTAGTGTAGCCAAACATTAATGCATTTGATTTTATTTTTATGTAATTATTCTAACTAATAAACAAATACAGATACAACCCCAATGAAATAATTGTTCTAATCAATAATCACCAATGGCTTCAAAAAGAACATAAAGTCAATCAGATATTGTGGGCCTCTTTGTAGAGATACACAAGACCATGAAGAAATCTTGCCAGAAAACTCAATCCTGAATCTGATGAAGGCTTCTTTCTCTGTTGACCAATTTTCAGAAACATAAGAATCAACAGAGCATGTGAAAATGTTCTCATAGGGTAGCATCAATAACATCCATACAAAGGGAAAGTGTAAATCAAACATAAATTAAGTGGTATAATCCCTCCAATGTAAATTGGAAGGAAGACAAAGAGAGAATGAGAGAGGGCACTGTAGATTAGTGATGCATCAGCAAGTGTAATGTGGTACTTATCTTAAATCTGCTCACCTCTTTCATGTACTCTGTTCTTTAAAAATATTCCATGGATCCAAACTCATTTTTTCTTTTGTAAAACTAATTTATAAATTTGTATTTAACTATACAGCTTTAAATATATCTGAGAGGACAGATATAAAAGCAGATGATTCCAAAGAAAGTAGAAAAAGAGAGTTCATATTTTTTACAGTATTTTTATGTCTCCATGGCTCTCATCCAGACTTGTTTTGTCTGACTTGCTGCTGTCTCATTCATTCTGCTCGTGGATTTGACAGTGAAATTTTAAAAACACAGATGTGATCACATCACATCCTATTTTAAAACTTTTTTCTGTATTTTCAGGATAGGTATAAAGGGATCATTCTCTATTTTAACACACTGTCTGGTAAGCGCATCCTGTGTTTCCAGCTTCATCTCATTGCACTAACCATTTTTCATCATCCTGGACATCAGGTATCATGCAAAACTCAGCATCTTCAGGGATTCTGTCTTCCCTCCCCAATCTCTCACTTCAACCCTTTATATAGCACAGATAATTTCTGTTTATTCTTTAGCTTTTAAGTGTCATAATAACCCAAGTGGGCTAATTCTTTTTGCCATAAACATCCAGAATTATCTGTGACCTCTCTTTCATAATGTTCACTAAAACTTGCAGTAAGTTAATTCATTTTTTTGTTTTTGCTACTTCAGCTGCATGGAGCTGTCTTCATCTCTCATCACTTCATCTGTATTATGACAATTGATGCTCCTTGGTCAAATTGTATGTTTTTTTTTATTTTGCAAATGTCCAGGATCATGTTGGACAAGTGCCTAATATAGAAATTTTATTTGAGAGAAAAGGAAAACAAAGAAACATTTTTCCAGTGTTGCCAGAAAAAGAATACTTGGCAATAAAACTTACTTTTAAGTAAGGGTCCTGAAGTAACACAATCTTATGGTAATGGAGAGAAATCAGAATATACAAATCAACTTCCAGAATAATAGTTCATAAAGATTTTTGTATAACTTTCAGATAATACTTATCAGCAATCATTTCATTTGCATTTAAAGGGGAACAATTCTGAATAAATTGATGGAGAAAGCCAATTTACTTCTAAACTCTGTGTGTGTGTGTGTGTGTGTGTGTGTGTGTATAATGATAATTTATGTCCAATGTCACAAGTTTTACATAAGTTAAACAATCAAGTAACTATATTTTGTCTTTATTAGGTGTTAGATCAAATATGGATAATGGGTATGGCAAACTTGTGGTTGCCAGGGGGATGGAGGGTGGGAAGAGACTGGGGTTTCAAAATGTAGAATAGATAAACAAGATTGTACTGTGTATCACAGGGAAATATAACAGGATCTTGTGGTGGCTCACAGCAAAAGAAAATGTGACAATGAATGTATGTATGTTCATGTGTAACTGAAAAATTGTGCTCTACACTGGAATTTGACACAACATTGTAAAATGACTATAACTCAATAAAAGAAGTTTAAAAAATAGATTAAATATTTAATTAAGGATAATGGATATGGCAATAGAATTTATAAAATGGTGATAATATTAATATAGAATAAAGAAGAACAAAAATATAGCACTAATAAATAAATAAAGATTGAAAATGAGGAAACATGATTTGGCCTATAAGGCAATGTAAAAGTTTGAATGGAGAGTAACACTGTGTAGTGTCAGTCATGAGTATAATCTATAATTTAGGAAGATTCAAGATTTTCTGCTTATAGCAAATACTGTGAATATGGTGCTATCAGAATTCAGTTGTGTACAATTGCAATTAAAACATACAAACACAAATTGACATTTTAACTGTTTTATATATTACTTTGACTTGTGCATTTGATAGGATAAATTGTTCTTGAATTGACATGTATCTAATACATGTAAATATCCAAATTCCATTCTGTTTCTTATTAGTAGATTTCACTTAATATTGACTCTTATTTTAATTTTTTTAACGTCTATCTTTCAAAAATACTTTAGGAATTAAATTTATATAAATTAGGAAAATATTGCTAAGTAACTATTGCAAATGGTGTTGTTAATGATCATCTATGTAAATATCATCAGATTTCAAATCTGTAATTTGCAAATGAACAGGTATGGATTTATGTTAAAAAGGCTAAAGAGATATTTGTGCTAATGCTGAAAGTTTTTGAAAAGTTATGTTAATTAATTTGGATCTGATGGAATTGATAACACATAAGATTTTAAATAATTTTTTACTTTATTAGTTTACAAATCTATATTGTCTTCCAGATAAAGAATTAATGTGTTATGAATATATCAGCAATATTTTTGTTGATGATAGCAGACTATAAATTACCTATAAGTCATAATTTAAGAATATCACCCTTGTAGCTCATATATTACTGGCCATTGAATAATGAGTAGTGCACAATAAGAAGTAGTGAACTAAGCTATTATGAATGCCAGAAAATATGGTAATGTATTCTGTGAACAATAATACTTTTTCTTTTCAGAGTTTCATTTGGACCTGGTACCTTCCACGAAGTGGTTCAAACTGCACACTCAGCTAAACTACAAGAGACTCTTGCAACCAGATAAAAGACAATTGCCAGATAGGGAATAAATACAGTTTGGATATAGACACAGGTACATAAAATGTCAAAATGATCACTTAGGCAAATATGAAAATAACATGTGCTAATGTTTCTAACACATCACTTAATGAAGAAAACTCAGAAGCCAGGTATATAGTTATAGAAGGATTAAACTGCTAAATTAGATTGCAAATTAGATAATTTCCCTCATGTCATTAAGATTTGGTATTATTTGTTACAATGGATACTTTAACACCTGGGGTTGAGGAAATAGGGAGGAATTGGTAAAAGAGTATGCATTTTTAGCCAAAAGATGAATAAGATCTGAGGAGCTAATGTAAAGTGTGGTGACTATAGTTAGTAACACTCTATTATATAAGTGAAATTTTCTGAGAGAGTTAAACTTTAATATTCTCACATATGTATGTATGTGTGTGATGATGGGTGTATTAACTAACTAGTTGCAGGGAATCATTTAACAATATATACATAATCAAATAACCATGAAGTGCACTTTAAATATCTTACAATTTTATATTAATTATACCTCAATAAAAGTGAAATAAAAAAAATCCTAGACACATACACACTTACATACACATACAAAGTGATGTCATTAAGTCTTGGACCTTTAATTAATAATGAACAAAGAGGTGAACTAAATTCCTTTCCCTAGACTAAATATATGGAAGCAAAGCCCATATATAAAGAATGCACTGCCTATCTTTTTGTTTTATTTTTAAGTGTCAAATAAATTTTCTTAATAAGAGAACTGAACCTAGTGGAATTCCATTATCTTTCCTAGATGAAAGAAATACAACATGTTTCCCAAAACAAAACAAAACACTACAGTTTATCATGGATGTTGTGAGAAGACACAGAGGCAACCAAGACAGCTTGATTCTGAGGTGAATTTGAGCTGCTGAGCATGAAGAAATGTACATATGTCTCAGGGAGTTATCTTGCAATTTGAAGTTAAAGCAAACGTGCTTAGAATTTGAATTGTCTTATGATGGGCAAGATGTTTTGTATAAGTGTTACCAGGAGGAGGGAAAAAAGAATTATCTCTGTTTTTAGTCATCTGAAAACAAACAATTTTTAATGGAAGACAGAAAGTGTGACATAAATAAGATTTTATTAGTTAAGTAAAAAAGGTAGTAAAATATACTACACTCCCAAGCATTGGGAGCAGGCCAATCCAAGTGAGGAAAAATGGTGCTGCTCCTTTGTTTTTCCTGTTGTTATATCCTGGCTTAAGGGTATTTTCATGATTGATTGATTTGTGGCTCGGGTTCTTTTGAGTGCTCAGCTGACTGATAGCTCAGGTTCCTTGTGCTCAAGTATGCTCATCCCCTTTTGGGCAGGCTCTTACCCATGAAGCACACAGAAAGACCTATAGGAAGGGGCTCAAGCTGTAATGTTCATTTCATTATAATGAGCATTAGATCAGTTTAAGCCAGATCCTTCCCTCCAATGAGTGGCTGTAGTGTTGGATCCTAGCTGGCTTCTTTGCTGATCCTCATTTAGAGAAAGTTTTTGGAGACCCTTATCTTGAGTGCAGGCATACTATTATTTTCTGGGCTGCTCCTTTCCCCTTCCTCTCCCCCTGCCTGGTGCTCATTTCTATCTAACTACTTAATGTAAGTAGTGAAATCACTATTAATGAAGGCCAAAAAGATATGCATTGGCATGTAAAACAATGAAGCTAGAACACTCCCTTACACCATATACAAAAATCAACTCAAAATGGATTAAAGACTTAAACATAAGACAAGATACAATAAACCTCCTAGAGGAAAACATAGGCAAAACATTATCTGACATACATTTAAAAAATTTTCTCCTAGAAGAAATAAAAGCAAGAATAAACAAATGGGACCTAATGAAACTTACAAGCTTCTGCACAGCAAAGGAAACCAGAAATAAAACAAGAAGAAAACCTACGGAATGGGAGAAAATTTTTGCAAGTGAAACCGACAAAGGCTTGATCTCCATAATATATAAGCAGCTCATACGACTCAATAAGAAAAAAATAAACAACCTAATCCAAAAATGGGCAGAAGAACTAAACAAGCAAATCTCCATGGAAGACATACAAATGATCAAAAAGCACATGAAAAAATGCTCAATATCACTAATTATCAGAGAAATGCAAATCAAAACTACAATGAGGTATCATCTCACACCAGTCAGAATGACCGTCATTCAAAAATCCACAAATGACAAATGCTGGAGAGGCTGTGGAGAAAGGGGAACCCTCCTACACTGCTGGTGGGAATGCAGTTTGGTGCAGCCACTATGGAAAACAGTGTGGAGATTCCTCAAAAGACTAGGAATAGACTTACTATATGACCCAGGAATCCCACTCCTGGGCTTGTATCCAGAAGGAAATCTACTTCAGGATAACACCTGCACTCCAATGTTCATATCAGCACTATTTACAATAGCCAAAACATGGAAACAGCCTAAATGTCCATCAACAGGTGACTGGATAAAGAAGAGGTGGTATATTTATACAATGGAATACTACTCAGCCATAAAAACTGACAACATAATGCCATTTGCAGCAACATGGATGCTCCTGGAGAATGTCATTCTAAGTGAAGTAAGCCAGAAAGAGAAAGAAAAATACCATATGAGATCGCTCATATGTGGAATCTAAAAAACAAAAACAAAAACAAACAAACAAACAAAAACAAAGCGTAAATAAAGGACAGATATAGACTCACAGACAGAGAATACAGACTTGTGGTTACCGGGGGGTGGAGGGTGGGAAGGGATAGACTGGGATTTCAAAATTGTAGAATAGACTACACTGTATAGCACAGGGAAATATACACAAAATGTTATGATAACTCAGAGAAAAAAATGTGACAATGAGTGTGTATATGTCCATGAATAACTGAAAAATTGTGCTGAACACTGGAATTTGACACAACATTGTAAAATGATTATAAATCAATAAAAAATGTTAAAAAAAAGATATGCATTTGAAGAGTTTGACCAAACAATTTTCTAATTTCTGAATAAAATCTCACATTCTGTGAATTTCTTTGACTCCATGTAGTCTTATCCAAAGGGGGGGAGGGGCAGATGGCATTAACTTGAATCTCTTATTAATCTGCACTCTCTCAAATTACTTTCCCTGTTTGAATTAGTTATTATAACTATTTATTATAATTCATTCCTTAAGATTTCATCTATTTTTTCTGTACACTGGTTTTGTATTTTTTTTAATGTTAAGTGAATATATGTGCTAATCATGATAGTTTGTTGTCTGGAGAGCAGTCTCAAGGCACAGGGGATAATGCTGTATTACAGAAATGGTATGAATCTAATTTAAAAAAAAAACTTTATTGAAAGTAAATCTTATGCAGAAAAATATCCTTAAAAAAGTACAGTAGATATATTTATTTTGGACCTCATAATTTTTAAAAAGTCATATATACTGGTTTTCATGCTGTTTAGGTATAAAGGCAGGTGAGGGAGAAGTTTGAAAGCCTGATACATGTAGGGCAGTCAACATTAAACTAAAAAATTACATTTGATTCAAAAGGCAATAAAATGCTAAAAGACTAATAGAGACCATAGAATCCTGGAGGCTCAGGTTGTATAAAGTAAGCCATTATAGTGATGCAATACATTATATCTAATGTTAAATTCCATTAACCTGGCATATAGTTTCTAAAAACACTTCTTTATATGTATGAACTTCTTCAGAATGTCCTTTTGCTTGCTTTAATTGTTTATATATGTGACCTATATAAGACTGTAAAGTCATTGTCATTTTTATCCTCTAGTTTAGAATTTTGACTTGCATGTTGAAAATGTTTATGAAGCCTATTGAGTAACTCAGAAACTGAAGAAATAAGGGTTACTGCATTTTATCTTTCAAATTAGTCTGTAAGATTTGTAAGGCTTCTGACCAAATCTTGGTAAACTACACTGAAACTTAATGAAACTTGTGTGAAAAGTACTCCCCAGGAACTGATAATCAGGAACATTTACTCTTTCACACAATTGTGTATTCTGTTTTTAATATATTTAATTTGTCTTCTGCCTGATAGGTATTTTCTATATAAGCTGGTATTTTCACTACATGTAGTCACACGGAATAATTTCCTGAAGGATTTTGTTTATTTATTTTTAATTTCACTTATTGATTATTCCTTCATCACTGAAACAAAATAATTTGGAAGACTTGTCACTATGTGTATTTCCCTCATGATGCAAAACCTTTTCTCTTTATTTCTTTTAATTAACTACATGTAAATCAGATTAGCAGTGCTTATGTTTTCACTTATTAACACTGTCTAGACTTTTACTTTAATCTCTATGTATATTACATTTACCTAATTTTAGGTTTTTGTATCTACATGAGGATAAAAGGCTGTTTAGAAAATCTATGCTTTCCTCATGAAACATTTTTAAAAACTTTAAAATCTTAAGAAGAACTATACTGCCATTCTAAGGCAAATTTATTTCTTTTTTAGAAATACCACAAACATTTGTTATACATTTTAGGTTTTTATTCTAATTCTATGCATCATATTCTGTTTGTGATCCAACCTAATTTCAAAAAAATAAACTAATGTATCATTGGCTTGATGAATTTTAGATAATACTCACAACTTTTGCCAAAAATATGAAAAAAATCATGGTGTACATTTTAAAAAGTTTTCATTTTATCTGTGTTACATACTTTGATTTCAAAATTTCAAACCTTCTCTCAAAATTGCAGATAACCAATCTGATGATAATTTGGGCAACATTAAAGGTAAATTTTAAGCCCTGGACTTTCACTAATGATATTTGAAAATGTATATACAGTATCAAGACTAATATTCTGGAGGGGAAGGTACATAGATCAAGTGGTAGAGCACATGCTTAGAATGCATGAGGTCTGAGATTCAATTCCCAGTATCTTCTCTAAAAATAATAAATAAATAAATAAACAAACAAACCCAATTACCTCCCCCTACAAAAAAAAAAAAAAAAAAAAAACCTAAAAAAAGGACTAATATTTTGAAGTTTAAGGTAGCAAATGGTAACAATATTTGAGGAGGATGCAAGGATAAGAGTAAAACATGATGGACTAAAAAAACTGTTGGTTTTATAGGAGACAAAATGTTAGAAGGAGGAGATATGGGGATAGCATGCTACCTGCTTAAGAGAATAATGTGAGAATTTGATGCATGATGCATAATGGTGAGTGTCCTTTTGTGGTGCTCCAAAGGTAGAATTAGGAACATCCATCCAATGGCTATATAGGCATATAAACTTTAGTTAAGTATTAATACTTCTTCACAGTGCTTCTTGCTGAACATTATTTTCAGGGAAATTTTTACTCTTTTATTTGGAAGTTGGCAGTTTGAAGATGTCTCATGGAAATCATCCCCCACTCAATAGCCGGGGCAGGCTCTGGTCACTGCACCAGCTACACTCACAATCAAAAGGAAAATAGCCAACACACATGGAAGAAAGATGTAGCAATCGTCTAACTAAAAACAGACCTAATGACAAAATTACTAGGGGCACACAGTCTACAGAGGAATGCATTTTTTTTTTAAATTTTATCTTTTTTTTCCTTCTTTTCAAAATTAAAAAAAAAAATTTAGGTTTATTTCTGAATCCTCTTTAAAAAGAAATCTCTTCAAGATCACAATAGACAACTGATGCTCCATAATCCATAGTGCCAGAGAGATATAAGTAAAATTAAGGAGAGGAATTAGTCCCAATTAAAAGAACAAGGGAAATCCCTTCAAAGAATGATCAATTACATAGACTTCAATAGTCTACTAGATTGTGACTTCAAAAAGGAAGTGATCAAATCACTGAAGGAACTAAAAGATACTGTAAATAGAAACAGATAATACTTTAAAAAGGAAACTGAAACTATAAAGAGAAGCCAATTAAAACCAGAAAACTCAATGACAAAAATAAGAGCTGAGCTAAAGGTAGTCAAAAGCAGACTAGACAATGCAGAGGAATGAATAAGTGACTAAGAAGAGAAAATAATGGAAGTCACCCAATCAGAACAGCAGACAGAAAACCAAATATAAGCCAATGAAAGCAATATAAGATACCTATTGGATAATTAAAAGCATGTCAACCTATGCATAAAAGGGGTCCCAGAAATAGAAGAAAGAGCAAAGGTAATTGAAAAGGTATTTGAAAAAAAATCATGACAGAAAACTTCCCAAACCTGAAGAAGGAATCAGATATCCAAATACAGGAAGCACAGACAGACCCCAACAAGAAGAACCAAAATAGACCTATGCCAAGACATATTATAATAAAGATGGCCAAGGTTAAAGATATACAATTCTAAAGGCAGCAAGAGGAAAACAGAGTTAGCTACAAGGGAACCCCGTTTAGGCTTTCAGCTGATTTCTATACACAAACACAGCTGGCCAGAAGGGATATTTTATCCAACAAGGCTGTGAAATAAAGAATTTCACAGATTAGCAAAAACTAAAAGAATTCATCCATACTAAACTTATTCTAAAAGAAATATTGAAAAATTTAGCCTAAATAGAAAAGAAACATGATGCTATAGAAAGGAGAAAACCATCATTGGAAAGGCAATAACTACCATGAAGTTCAACAGAATAAACATGAAGATGTAAAAGAAGAAATCAAAATCATTAAAAGTGGGAAAGGAGAGAAAGAAAGTAGAGGCATTTTTCTTTTTTTTTTTTTCTTTATTGGATGTGCTTGTGCTTATATAACTATCAGTTTATAGCAAACAGATATAGTAATGGGTTAATATACTTGGAGAACAAGGTAACTGCAAGTCAAAATCATGAAATAGAGTCAAAAAAAAAAAAAAAAGACCAAGATAATACCAAAAAAAAAAAAAATCAAACCACAAAAAAGAAAAAAAAACCAAAAAACCAAAGAGGAAATACCAAATGATCAGGAAAACTATGTTCAATAAAGGAATAAACACACATCTTCAGCTTAAAACATACTTTGAGACAAATTATAATGAAAACACAGCCACACAAAATCTGTGGGATACAGCACAAAAAAAAAAAAAAAAGAAAAGAAAAGAAACCCTAAGAGTGAAGTTCATAACAATACAGGAATTCCTCAAAAACAAGAACAATCTCAAATAAATAACCTAACCAACCACCTAATTTTTTTTTAAAAAAAGAAGAAGAGCATACAAAACTAACAGTCAGCAGAAGGAAGGAAATAATAAAGATCAGGGAGGAAATAAATAAGATAAAGATTAAAAAAGAGTAGAAAAATTCAATAAAAACCAAGAGCTGACTTTTTTGAAAGACTAACCAAAATTGACAAACCTCTGCCAGGCTCACCAAGAATAAAAGAAAGAGAGAAAAAATATACAAAATAAGAAAGGAAAATGGACACATTTTAACAAATATCACAGAAATACAAAATATCATGAGAGAATGCTATGAAATACTACATAGAAACAAATTGGACAACCTCGAAGAAATGGATATTTCTGGAAACATACAGTCCACAAAGACTGAATAAAGAAGAAGTAGACCACTTGAACAGACTGATAATTAGAAATGAAATTGAATTAGCAATAAAAGAAAACTCCCTATAAACAAAAATCCAGGAAAATATGGCTTCACTTGGGAATTCTACCAAATATATAAAGAATTCATGCCAGTCCTTCACAAACTCTTCCAAATGATTGAAAAGGAGTACTCCAAAACTCATTCTATGAAGCCACCATTACCCTGATACCAAAACCAGACAAAGACACTACCAAAAAAGAAAGTTACAGGCCAGTATCGCTAATGAATATAGATGCAAAAATCCTCAACAAAATATTAGCAAACAGAATCCAATAGTACATAAAAAAGTCATACACCATGATCAACTTGCATTCATACCAGGGACAGAAGGATGGTTCAATGTATGCAAATCAATCAGTGTGATACTCTACATCCACAAAAGAAAGTACAAAAATCACATAAACATCTAATAGATGCAGAAAAGGCATTTGATAAAGTTCCACATTCATTTGTGATAAAAATTCTGACCAACATGCGTAGAAAGGGAACATATTGCAACATAATAAAAGCTATTTATGACAAGCATACAGCCAGCAAAGTACTCAATAGTGAAAAACTAAAAGCCTCCCCACTAAAATCTGGAACAATACAATGATGCATATTCTCACCATTTCTATTAAACATAGTCTTGGAAGTCCTAGCCCCAGCAATCAGGCAAGAGAGAGAAATAAAAGGGATCCAAATTGGAAAAGAAGTGGTAAAAGTGTTACTATACTACATGATACTATATATAGAAAACCCTAAAAGGCCCACACAAAAACTTCTAGAACTAATTGAAGAATTCAGCAAGGTAGCAGGTTACAAGATTAATGTTCAAAAATCAGTTGCATTTCTTTACACTAATTATGAATCAACTGGAAAAGAAAGTAAACAAAAAAAAATCCCCTTTAAAATGGCACCCAATATAATAAAATATCTAGGAATAAATCTAACCAAGAGGTAAAAGAATTATACACAAAAAACTATAAATCATTGATGAAGGAAATTAAGCAAGACTTTAAAAAATGGGAGGATATCCCATGCTCTTGGATTGGAAGAATCAATATTCTTAAAATGGCCATAATACCCAACGCAATCCACAGATTTAATGCAATTCTTATCAAGTTACCCAGGACTTTTTTTTTTTTTTTCAGATTTAGAAGAAAGAATTCTAACAGTTATATGGAATCACAAAAGACCTAGAATTGCCAAAGCATTATTGAAGAAAAAGAATGAAGCTGGAGGAATAACCCTCCCAGACTTCAGACAATACTGCAAAGCTACAGTGATCAAAACAGCATGGTATTGGCATAAAAACAGACTTATGAATCAATGGAACAGAATAGAGAGCTGAAAAATAAATCCACAGAACTAAGGTCAATTAATCTTCAACAAAGGAGGCAAGAATATATAGTAGAGAAGACAGTTTCTTCAGCAAGTGGTTTTGGGAAAACTGGAAAGCAGCATGCAAATCAATTAATTTAGAACACTCCCTCACTCAATACAGAAGAATAAACTCAGAATGCTTACAGGCTTAAATTTAAGACAAGACATGATAAATTTCCTAGAAGAAAACATAAGCCAAACATTCTTTGACATAAATCTTAGCAATGTTCTTCTAGAGGAGTGTACCCAGGCAATAGAAGTAAGAGCAAAAATAAACAAATAAAATCTAATTAAACTTATAAACCTTTGCATTGCAAAGGAAACCATAAGACAAACAAAATGACAGTCTACAGAATGGGAGAAAATATTTGCAAATGATGCAACTGACTAAGGCTTAATTTCCAGAATATCTAAACAGCTCATACAACTTAACAACAACAACAACAACAACAACAACAAAGACAACAACAATAATAACCCAATCCCAAAAGTAGGCATAGGACCTAAACAAGCTATTCTCCAGTGAAGACATACAAATAGTCAATAGGCACATGGAAAAATGCTCAATATCACTAACTAAAAGAGAAATGCAAATCAAAACTACAATGAGGTATCACCTCCTACCAGTCAGATTGGCCACTATTAAAAAATACATGAATAATTAATTCTGGAGAGGGTTTAAAGAAAAAGAACCCTCTATACTGCTGATTGGAATGTAATTTAATGCAGCCATTATGGAAAACTTTATGGAGATTCCTCAAAAACTAAAAATAGTCTTACCATATGATCCTGCCATCCCACTTCTCAGTATATATTTGGAGGGAACTCTAATTCACAAAGATACTTGCAACCCTATGTTCAGAGCAGCACTATATACAATAGCCAAGACATGGAAGCAGCCTAAATGTCCATCAACAGATGACTGGATAAAGAAATTGTGGTATATTTATATAATGGAATACTACTCAGCCATAAAAATGCCATTTGCAGCAACATGGGTGGATCTAGAGATTATCTTTCTAAGTGAAGTAAGCAAGAAAGAGAAAGAAAAATACTGTATGATATTACTCATATATGGAATCTCAAAAAAAAAAAAAAGAACACTATGAACTCACCTACAAAACAGAAACAGACTTGCAGACATAGTAAAAAATCTTATGGTTACTGGGGAAAGGGGGTGGGAAAGGATAAATTTGGGAGTTTGAAATTTACAAATATTAACTGTTATATATATAAATAGATACAAAATTATTCTGTACAGTACAGGGAAATATGTTCAATATTTCATAATAACATTTAATGAGAAAAGAAAACAAATATATGTATATATATGCATGACTAAGACATTGTGTTGTACACCAGAATTTGACCAACTGTAAGTGACTGTATTTCAATTAAAAAAGAAATGAGGATCTGAATTAAAAAAAAAGACGGCATGGGAATAACCATTACTATTATTAACAAGAAAGTAGAATTATAATCATGTGACTGAAATCATGAGATTAAATAGGTGTAAAGATAAAACCCAAAACATATCTGTCAAGTCTTTGGCTTGAGCAACCAAGTATATGACACTGTTGATCCTTAAGATAAGCAAAGAAAGAGGAACCAGCTGTGTCAATAGATGTTGAATTATTTTGGGGTATACCTTGATGTAAAACTTTCATAATGACCCAGTGAAACTTTAAAGGCTAACTTACATTTGTATGTAGATAGAGTTCATAGACCTGAGAAGTTTCCCTGTTAAATAATGATAATTTAATAATTTAGTAATTAACAGTCTCATAGTCTGATTGACTCTTTCAGAAACAGAGTGAATGAAACAATTTTCAAAATGTTTCAGTGATTTCAGAAATGTCATGCTTATCTCTTCCTGAATTTCAACTTTTTAAAATATGTAAAGTGTTTTATAAAAGTTTGAATAGATTCAGTTGTACTTGTAGCCTTTTTGTGTGTGCTCATTCTATACTCCCCCTTTATGGTAGAATTTATGCCTCTGATTTATTAGTACCCATAAAGATGTCTTGTATATAAAATAAGTATCTTTTAAGTATGATATCAAAGCTAAAGAAAATAGCATCTGGAGAGAGACTTAGGAGTTGTGAAACTTCAAAAACCTTTTTTCTCACCACATTTTTAAAACGGATAACTCTTCCTAGTATCCCAGGAATTGAACTAGAGTAACTCATTAACTTATTGAGATGTATAGGCTAAAAAGATATTCAAACATAGAAACCATGATTTAATAAATAAAGAAAAGAAAAGAAACTTTTTAGTAGTTTAGGGCATAGGACTTCCTAAAACCATCATAAGAGAGAGAAAAATTTATTTATTTATTTATTTTTCAGTAGAATGGTTACAATTTGACTGCATGTATAAAATGTATTGCATGTAAATACATATACACAATATACTGTGCATATGTTTTTAAATTTACATATATGTACTGTTCATTGTTTCTAAAAATGTTTAGAGCTTCAGCTTTTTAAGCTTACATAGTTATCAAAGGAATAAGTCAACCACAAAATAAGAATTAATTCAAAAATTTACATGCACCCATTATTAACAGCAAAATCATTTATAATCGCCAAGATATGGAAGCATCATAAGTGCACAGCAATAGATGAATGGATCAAGAATATGCAGCACACACATGCAACAGAATATGACTCACCCCTAAAAAAGAAGGATATTTTGCCATTTGCAACACTTTTTTTTGTCTACTTAAAAGAACAGAATTTTATAACTGGCATAAACATTTCCATTACATTGAATACAAAAAAATACCTAGAAATAAACTAAACCAAATAGGTTTCCTATACTCTGAAAACTTTAAAATATAGATGAAGGAAATTGAAGATGATACAAACAAATAGAAAGATATCTTGTACTCTTGGATTGGAAGAATCAACATTATTCAAACGGCTGTACTACCCAAAGCAATCTACAGATCCAATGCAACCCCTGACAAAATACAACATTTTTCACAGAATGATGACAAATAATTCCAAAATTTATATGGAACTGTAACACCCTGAACTGCTAGAGCAATTTTTTGTAGGTCTTTTTTTGTTTGTTTGTTTGTTCTTTTTTCTTATGGTTTGATGACTAGAGAAGTTCCTTTAACATTTGTTGAAAAGCTGATTTGATGGTGCTGAACTTTTTTTAGCTTTGGTTTATCTGTGAAGCTTTTGATTTCTCCATCGAATCTGAAGAAAAGCCTTGCTGGATAGAGTATTTTTGGTTGTAGGTTTTTCCCTTTCATCACCTTAAATATATTGTGCCACTCCCTTCTGGCCTATAGAGTTTCTGCTGAAAAATCAACTGATAACCTTATGGGAGTTCCCTTGTATGTTATTTGTTGCTTTTCTCTCACTAATTTTAATATTTTCTCCTTATTCTTAATTTTTTGTCAATTTGATGACTAAGTGTCCTGGTGTGTTCCTCTTTGGTTGAACCTGTTTGGAATTATTTGGGCTTCCTGGACTTGGGTGACTGTTTTCTTTCCCAAATTGGGGAAATTTTTGGGTTTTTTTTTCAAAAAATTTCTCAGATTCTTCCTCTCTCTTTTCTATTTCTGTTACCCCTGTAGTACAAATATTTGTGCAGTTCATGATTTCTCAGAGTTCTCTTAAATGATCCTCATTTCTTTTCATTATTTTTTTCTTTTCTCTGTTCTTCAGTAGTGATTTCCACTAATCTGACTTCTAGCTTATTGATACATTCTTCTGCCTCAGTGTGTCTAGTCTTGGTTCCTTCTAATATTATTCATTTCGGTGATTTTATTCTTCAACTCTAGGTATTCTTTATATTTTTCAACTCTTTGCTAAAATCTTCACTCTGTGCATCTATACTCCTTTTGAATTTTTGGAATACCTTCATCATCATTACTCTAAACTCTTTCTCAGATAAATTGCCTATCTCCTCATAACTTATTTGTTCTTCTGGGATTTTATCTTGTGCCTTGGCCTGAGAGATAGTCCTCTGCCAACTCATATTGTCTATATTTCTATTTGTATTTTTAGGTAAGTTGGTTAAATTTCTTGACCTTGGAGAGGTGGCCCTCTGTGGGAGATGTGGCCATCTGTGGGAGATGTCCTATGCATCATAGCAGAACACTTCTCTCTTGTCCTTCAAGGGCTAGGGTCCAACTGGTCCTAATGTAGAGTATGGTCTGTGTTTGTGGATCCACTATCTTTGGGATTGTTGCTTTCTTATTTATAGTATCTGCCTCTGGAGCATGAGGCTGGACTAGTGACTTATGAAGGTTTCCTGGCAGGAGGAGCTGATGCCTGCCCATTGCTGTGTGAAATTTGGTCCTGGACCTCTGGTGAGTAGTGCCTTGTCTAGGGGCTTTTGTGGCTTTGGAAGTCTGCTGATAGGTGGTGCAGTGTTCTCACCCAGTATGTTGTTTGGCCTGAGATTTCTCTACAGGCTATTGGGTGGGGCTAGGTCTTGGTTCTAATGATACAATGAAAATGTCAGCCTCCAGGAAAGCTCATGTAGATGAACACTCCTAGATTGTCCACCACCAGATTTTATGTCCCCTGGGTGAGCCACAGCCATCCCATACATCCTCAGGAGACCCTCCAAAGCCAGCAGGAAGGCCTAGCCCAGGTTTGTATGAAATTACTGCCTCTGCCTTTGGACCTGTCACACTTGAGAGTCTATGTAAGCTTTCCAAGAGAGTAAAGTCTCTGTTTCCCTCAATGTCATAGGCTTCTTGGACTTAAGCCCCACTGACCTTCAAAACCAGATATCCTGGGGTCTCCTCCTCCTCCAAATACCACAACCCTGGACTGGGAAGCCTGATGTAGGATTTAGAACTCTCACTCCTGTGGGAGTGCTTCTGTGAGTTAATTATTCTTCAGCTTGTGGGTTGCCCACCTGGGGGATATGGGGCACAATTAAATTATGAGCCAGCCCTTCCTACCATCCTGATGTGATTCCCTCTTTATGTTTCCAGGTTAAAGACAATCTTCTTTGCTAGGTTCTAGTCTCTCTCTCTCTCTCTTTTATTTTATGATTGTCTAGCAGTCAGTTGTGGTTTTGTTGTAGTCACAAGGAAAGGAGAGCCTGTGGTCTTACCACTCTGCCATCTTGACCTGGCAAGAGAGAGAAAATATTTTTAAACACCACTTTAAAGTCTCTACAGTCTGAATAAACTATCTGATCACATTTTAAATAAGAATTTTAAAATATATCATTGTTATATTTATCAAAAAGCCTAAAACTCTTAAGAATTAAAAAGTCTTTGTGTCTATAGACAGTACTTATTAAATGTTATGACTGAGGAAAAGTTTAGATTCTGACTAAAAAATCAAAATATACCTGTTGTAATTTTAGATGATAGGAAATATTTCTGTTGTCACTCTGAGACTTAAGAAATTAGGATATAAATCTTTACTATTGCAACTGGATTGTATTGTTCCTTTTTCAAGGTTATTCCCCAAATTTAAAGATTATAATTTGCAGAATTAATTTTCTACTTGACTAAAATTTTGTGTTAAATTGTATAATAGAGTTATGAATGTTTTTAGACTCCCTAAGTGCTTAAAATAATAATTTTTCAAGTTTTAATCAGTAAGGGTTTATGATAAATAATTCAAGATGAGTAAGTCAGATTCACTATGATTCTCTGACACTTTATATTGAAGTAACGAGGAAGCAAATTTTTATATCTTTTAAATTCTCAGGAGGACCAAAAGTAGGGATATTATCAGCCCACCAAAATTGTCTCAGTACCATTTCAGCTTTTCTTTAGTGGAAAATTCCTCAATTTACCAATAGCTCCAAGTAAGGCATTTAGAACAGAACCTTCCATAAAGCATAGGTCTTATTTTCTGTAAAATTATTTAAAATAAAATAATCAAGCTTATATTCTATTTGTTTACCCTCCAAGTTGTTACCTCCACTTTGTGGACAAAAATATGCCACCATACATGTTTTGAGAGCTGAGTTTAAATTGAAGACTGTATCCCAAATATGTTGATGGTGAGTGTGTGCTCTCATAGTGCTAGGATATCATAAGAAGGGATCCTTTAGTTATTAAATCTCCTGCTTCAAGGAGGGAATTTGAGGGTTACAAAATGTCTCACAGTGATCTGCAAACTCCACAGAGTGAATGAATTCTCGTACATTCCTTGGGATAAATACGTACTTGAGGTTTAATACTGATAGACTTGAAAAATGGCAGAAAAAATAAAAGAAGAATAAATTAAGCTCAGCATACAACTAACAGTATGTCAGCAAACATATAATGATTTCTCTTTTACTTTGTTTTAAATGGATTTCATGTCAGTTAAATATCTGTAATATCACAGCTATAAGAATATTGACCTTTGAGTTAAATATTTTAAATATGATAAGAAAAAGTACTCAGGAACCCATTCATTAAAAAAATATATATATTCTTTTAGAGGCTTCAAGAAATAAATTAGGAGTTAGTTTGGTCACTAAAGTAAAGATAACATTCTCTAGAGAGGAAATTATATCCAAAGCCATAATGCATAGAACTCATCTAGCTGTTTCAATATTATAAATGGAACTTGTAATCATTCCAGCAGACTCACCTGCAGGATGAACATCAGTTCCAAATCACTCTAAATTAAATTCTCATATGGAAAGTGGTGAGGGGGAGCATAGATAGAATTAACGTTTTTCTATCTGTATGATTTTCCTAGAGTCAGAACTACCTACTAGAAAATATTCTTTAAAACATATCATATAGGACATAGTAGTGGAATATTAGTAGCGGTGTCTATTAATGAGAATTTAGTCAAAATAACAGTGCCATAATTCTCATTACCTTTTCCATTTAACCCATTGCTTGCAAATCTGAATGCCATATCTAGATCTAGACAGGAGTATTTTTAGTACTTTCAGAGTTTTTAATTTGATTTATTCCATCTTACTTATATGAAATATCTTACATTGGAAAGTCACTATTTTAAATTTATTATGGTTTAATGCACTTGTATGACTTTATTTTGGTATTACCATTCTGCTCACAATTTTTAAAAGTTCATTGTTTATGAGAAAGTAGAGTTTTAAAAAACAAAATACATTGGAAGTCTAAAATCACTTATAACTTCAATCTTAAACTAAAATTTTTCCTCCTAAAATTTGGGTGAGAAAAAGAAATACAAATTCCTTTCTCTCTCTCCCCACAAGTAGCCATTAATATGTAGGTAGAAGTAACTTTTTTATTGCTATTTATTGAAAAACATATGTTCAAGTTAATAACATTATATATTAGAAGTGTTATTCATTTTAAAACATTGGGAAATTTTTTAATTGGGGTAAAATTAAAGTTGTAAAGTGGATAATAAAAGTATGGGCCATACCTGCCTGCTGGATTTGGAGGGTCTTCTTGGGATGTTTGTGATGGCTGCATCTCACCAGGGGAAATAAAAGCCCATGGTAGACATTCCAGGAGTGTTAATCTACATGAGATTTCCTGAAGGCTGATTTCTTGATTGAATCATTAGCACCAAGATCTAGCCCCACCCAACAACCTGTAGGGAAGCCTCAGCCCAAACAACATACAGGGTAGGAATACAACCCACCCATCAGTAGACTTCCTAAGCCCCAAAGGCCTCTAGACACAGCCCTACCCACCAGAGTCCAGGACCAGATTTCACCCACAGTGGGTAGGCACTGGCTTCTCCTGCCAGGAAACCAACATAAGCCTCTAGTTTAGCCTCATCCACCAGAGGTAATTATTAGAAATAAGAAAACAATAATCCCAAAGCCTGTGGAAGGAATCCACAAAAACAAAGAGAGATGGATGCTATGAGGGGGCAAATGAAAATTTCTCAGGCTAAGGCACAAGACAAATAACCAGAAAAACAAATAAGGGATGAGGAGATAGGTAATTTATCTGAGAAAGTGTTTAAAGTAATGATGACCAAGATGTTTAGAGAACTCAAGAGGAATATAGAGCAGAGCAGAGTTTTTAGGTAAGTGTTGGAAAATATAAGGAATACCCAAACAGAGTTGAAAAATAAAATCACTGAAATGAACAGTACACTAGAAGGGAACAAGAATAACCTAAATGACACAGAAGAATGGATCAGTGAGCTAGAAGACATGTTAGTGGAAATCACTACTTCAGAAAGAAAAAGAAAGAGAATGAAAAGAAATGAGAATAGGTTAAGAGAACTCTGGGACAACAGTAAGCACACTAATATTCAAATTATTGGGATCCCAGAAACAGAAAAGAGAGAAAGGACCTGAGAAAATTTCTGGAGAGATAATGACTGAAAATGTCCCCAACTTGGGAAAGGAAACAGTCACCAAAATCCAGGATGCCCAGGGAGTATCCCACAGAATCAACCCAAAGAGGAATGCACAAAGGTACATAGTCATCAAACTGACAACAATTAAGGATAAGGAGAAAATATTAAAGTTAGCAAGAGAAAAACAACAGATAACATAAAAGGGAACTCCCATAAGGTCATTAGATGATTTTTCAGCAGAAACTCAATAACAGAAGGGAGTGGCACAATATATTTAAAGTGATGCAAGGGGGAAATTACAATGAAGAGTACTCTATCCAGCAAGGCTCTCTTTCAGAATTGATGGAGAAATCAAAAGCTTCACAGACAAACAAAAGCTAAAAGATTTCAGCACCACCAAACCAGCTTTACAACAAAAGTTGAAGGACATTGTCTAGTGATCAAAGCATAAAAAAAGAGAACAACCAAAAAAAAAAAAAAAGAAAATGAAAAAACAGAGACCTACAGAATTTTCTTTGGTTGTTTGAGGTCTTTTGTGGTTCCTTATAAATTTTGGAATTGTTTGTTTTAGTTCTGTGAGGAGTGTCATGAGTATTTTTATGGGGGTTGTGTTTGATTTGTGGATTTCTTTGGGTAGTGTGGCCATTTTGATAATGTTAATTCTTCCAATCCAAGAGCACAAGAAACCTTTCCATTTCTTGGTGTCATTTCGGTTTTCAGAGTATAGGTAAACTCCTTGTTAAGTTTCTGCATCTTCATTCTCTATTGAACTTTTGAAGTTCATTTATCTTTTTCTTTCTTTCTTTCTTTTTTTTTTTTCAGATTCCACATATGAGTGATCTCATATGGTATTTTTCTTTCTCTTTCTGGATTACTTCACTTAGAATGACATCCTTCATGGACATCCATGTTGTCATTTTTTATGGCTGAATTGTCTTCCATTGTATAAATATACCACATCTTCTTTATACAATCAGCTGTTGATGGACATTTAGGCTGTTTCCATGTCTTGGCTATTGTAAATAGTGCTGCTATGAACATTGGGGTGAAGATGTCTTTTTGGAGTAGGGTTCCTTCTGGATATATGCTCAGGAGAGGAATTACTGGGTCATATGGTACATCTATTCTAAGTCTTTTGAGGAATCTCCATATTGTTTTCCACAGTGGCTGCAACACCGCATTCCCACCAGCAGTGTAGGAGGGGTCCCTTTTCTCCACAGCCTCTCCAGCATTTGTCATTTGTGGACTTTTGAATGATAGCCATTCTGACTGATGTGAGGTGATACCTCATTGAAGTTCTTGATATGCATTTTTCTGATAATTAGTGATATTGAGCATTTTCCAATGTACCTATTGTTCATTCATATTTCTTGAATGGAAAATTGCTTGTTTAGGTCTTTGACCCATTTTTGGGTTGATTTTTTTGTTTTTGTTTTTTTCTTATTAGGTCATATGTGCTGCTTATATATTCTGGATATCAAGCTTTTCTCAGCGTCATCTTTAACAAAAAGTTTCTCCCATTCAGTAGGTTGTCATTTTGCTTTACTTTTGGTTTTCTTTGCTATGCAGAAGCTTGTAAGTTTAATTAGGTACCACCTGTTTATTCTTGCTTTTATTTTTACTGCTTGCATACATTGCCCTAGGAGAACATTTTTGAGATGTATATGAGGTAATATTTTGCCTATGTTTTCTTCTAGGAGGTTTGTTGTATTTTGTCTTATGTTTAAGTCTTTGATCAATTTTGAGTTTATTTCTGTGTATGGTGCAAGGGTGTGTTCTAGCTTCTTTGATTTACATGCTGCTGTTAAGTTTTCCCAACACCATTTGCTGAAGAGACTCTCTTCATTCCACTGTATTTTCTTCCCTCCTTTGTCAAAAATTAGTTGACTGAAGTTTGTGGGCTCATTTCTGGGCTGTCTATTCTGTTCCATTGATCCATATGTCTGTTTTTGTACCAATACCATGCTATTTTGATGACTATAGCTCTGTAGTATTGTCTGAAGTCTGGGAAGGTTATCCCCCCAGCATTTTCAAAGAGAAAGAAAGAGAAAGAAGCATTTTCAATAATGATTTGTCAATTCTGGATCTTTTGTGGTTCTATATAAATTTTATTGTGGTTTGTTCGAGTACTGTGTAATATGTCAAGGGTAAATTTGATAGGGATTGCATTAAATCTGTAGGTTGCCTTGGGTAGTATGACCATTTTAACAATATTGATTCTTCCAATCTAGGAGCATGGGATATCTTTCTATTTTTTCATTCTTCTTTAATTTCCTTAATCAGTGTTACATAGTTCTCTGTGTATAAGTATTTCACCTCCTTGGTTAGATTTATTTCTAGATATTTTATTAATTTGGGTGCTATTCTAAAGGGGATTGTTTCTTTACCTTTTTTTCCCTATTGATTCATCTTTAGTGTAAATAAATGCAATTTTTGTATGTTAATGTCCTATCCTGCTACCTTGCTGAATTCTTTGATTAGCTCTAGTGGTTTTTCTGTGGACCTTTAAGGGTTTTGTTTGTATAGTGTCAAGTCATCTGCATATAGTGACAATTTTACCTCTTTTCCAATTTGGATCCCTTTTATTTCTCTCTCTTGCCTGATTGCTGTGGCTAGGACTTCCAAGACTATGTTGAATAGGAGTGGTGATAGTGGGCATCCTTGTCTTGTCCCAGATTTTAGTGGGAAGATTTTGAGTTTTTCACCGTTGAGTACTATGCTTGCTGTAGGTTTGTCATATATAGCTTTTAGTATCTTGAGATATGTTCCCTCTATACCCAATTTGATGAGTTTTTTTATCATAAATCAGTGTTGAGTTTTATCAAATGCTTTTTCTGTATCTATTGAGATGATCATGTGGTTTTTGTCCTATCTCTTGTTGATGTGATATGTTACATTGATTGATTTTTGTATGTTGAACTATCCTTGTGTCCCTGGGATGAACCCCACTTGATCATGGTGTATAATCTTTCTTATATATTATTAGATTCTATTTGCTAATATTTTGATAAGGATATTTGCGTCTATGTTCATCAGTGATATTGGTCTGTAGTATCCTTTATGGTAGTGTCTTTGCCTGGTTTTGATATCATGGTGATAGTGGCTTCATAGAATGTGTTTGGGAGTATTCTCTCTTTTCAGTCTTCTGGAAGTGTTTGTGAAGGATTGGTATGTGTTCTTCTTTGTATGTTCAGTTGAATTCCCCTGGAAAGCTATCCCGTCCAAGACTTATATTTGTAGGAAGGTTTTTTATTGCCAATTTGATTTCATTTCTAGTGATCAGTTTTTTCAACTGGTCAGTTTCTTCTTGATTCAGCCTTGGGGACTGTATGTTTCCAGAATCTTGTCCATCTCCTCTTGGTTATCCATTTTGTTTCCATATAGTTGTTCAAAATATTCTCATATATTATTCTGTATTTTTATGTTATTTGTTGTAATTTCTCCATTTTCCTTTCTAATTTTGCTTATTTGTGCTCTCTGCTTTTTCTTCTTTGTGATTTTGGCCAGAGGTTTGTTGATTTTCTTTACTCTTTCAAAAAACTAGCTCTCAGTTTGTTTGATTTTTCCTATTGTTCCTTTAATCTCTATTTAATTTATTTCCTCCATGAACTTTATTATTTCCTTCCTTCTGCAGACTTTTGGGTTTTTTGGTTTTTTTTTTTTGTTTTTTTTGCTCTTTTTTTCCTAATTCTTTTAGCTGGTGTGTTAGAATGTTTATTTGAGATTGTTCATTTCTGTTTTTGTTTTTGTTTTTGTTTTTGAAGACCTGTATAACTATAAAATTCCCTCTTAGCAATGCCTTTGCTGCATCCCATAAATTTTGTGTGGTTTTGTTTCATCGTCATTTGTCTCAAGATATTTTTTAATTTCAACTTTGATTTCATCATTGACACTTTGACCCATTGATTTAGCATGTTGTTCGTTCTCTGAGCTGTCAATTTTTTCTGTTTTTCTGTAATTGATTTCTAGTTTCATGGGATCTGGTCAGAAAAGATGCTTGAGATAGTTTTTATTTTCCTAAAATTGTTGAGGTTTCTTTTGAACCCAACTACATGATCAATCCTAGAAAACGTTCCATTTGTACTTCAAAAGAATATATGCTCTATTTTGGGGGGTGTAATGTTCTGAAACTGTACACCAAGTCTAATTTATGTATTGTATCATTTAATTTCTATGTTGCCCTATTTATTTTCTTTCTGGAAGATCTGTCCAGTAATGTTAAGGCAGTGTTAAAAACTCCCCAACAATGATTGTATTCCCATCAATTTCTCTCTTTATCTCTGTTAGTAATTGCTTTATGTACTTAGGTGTTTGTATATTGGGTGCATATATATTAATGTATGTAATATCCTCATCTTGTTCTACTGCTTTAATCATTATAAAATGTCCTTTCTATCTATCTTTATGACTTTGTTTTAAAGTCTATTTTGTCTGAAATCAGTATTGCTACTCCTGCCTTCTTGTCATTTCCATTTGCATTGAATATCTTTTTCCATCCTCTTACTCCCAATCTATATGTGTCCTTCTCCTGAAAGTAGGTCTCTTGTACGCAGCATATTGAATGTTCTTGCTTTATTATACAGTCTGCCACTCTATGTCTTTTCATTGGAGTATTTAGTCCATTAACATTTACAGTAATTAATGGTAGATGTGTGTTTATTTCCATTTTGAACTTATTTTTGCAATTGATTTAGTAATTCCTCTTTGTTCCATTCTTCTTCCTTCTGTGGTTTGATAATATTGCTGTGAATTATCTTATAATTGGTTTAGTTTCTGTGACTCAGTTGTAAGTCTTTTGCTTGTGGTTACCTTTTTTAAAGTATATTAATCCATTACTATAACTGTTTGTATTATACAGATAGTAATATATTCTCAAACCCTTCCTACTGGGAACAAAAAAATTTTGAAAAGAAAAAAAAACTATATTATGTTACTTCCCTCTCCAACTCTTAGTGATATTGATGTCTTCTTTTAAAATTTCATATTTAATCCGTTTGTAATTCATGGTAGTTATCACCTTTCCAGTTATGGTGCTCTCATTTCTGTAGCATCCTGCTTCTTTTCTATTTAGAGTAGAAATTTCAATATTAATTTTAGCATGGGTTTAGTGTCACTAAACTCTTCTGGTTTGTGCTTCTCTGTGAAGTTCTTTATCTCTCCTTCTATTCTAAAGGATAACCTTCCTTGATAAAGTATCTTATCTTCTTTTTTTTTTCATTCAGAACTTAGAATATATCTTGCCATTCCCTTCTGGCTTCTAGTGTTTGTGTAGAGAAATTAGCTTAAAGCCTTATGGGGGTTCCTTTGTAACTCACTCTTCATTTTCCTCCTGCTGCCTTTAGGATCATTTCTTTATTCTTTACCCTGGTCATCTTGATTATAATATGGCTTGGTATGGGTTTGTTTGGGTTCTTCCTGTTTGGGACCCTCTGAACTTTCTGTACTTGGATATCTGATTCCTTTATTGATTTGGGAAATTTACAGTCATAATTTCTTCAAATAACTTTTCAATCCCCTTTGTTCTTTCTTCCCCTTCTGGAACCACTGTTTTGCACAGATTGGCATGCTTTATATTATTCCATAGGTCCCTTATTTTGTTTTCATTAGTTTTTATTTGTTTTTCTCTCAGATGTTCTGATTGTGTGGTTTCTGTTGTCCTGTTCTCTAGGTCAGATATTTGTTCCTCTGCCTTATCTTTGTCTGTATTGTACAGCTTTTAGATCAGCTAATCTCAGCAAATGCAGTTTCCAATTTTACTTGGCTCCTCTTTATAACTTCAATTTCATTTTTGATATATTTTATATCTCTAAAGGCAATCTGTTTTAGTTCCTTCAGTACTTTTTTCACTCCTTTTTAAAAATCTACATCTAGTAGGGTATCAATGTCTATTTCATTGATTGTTCTTTCAGGGGATTTCTCTTATTTTAAATGGAATTTGTTCATCTGCTCCTTCATTTTGCTCATATCTCTTACATTGTGGCTTGTGCAGTATCAGGCATCCATTGTGATCCTTAAAGAGTTTACTTTTTATCTATTGAAAACATATGTGGAGATATAACTTTAAAAAAGAGAGAGAGAGAATTTTAAAAGAAGAGGAAAAAAGTTTAGAAAACAGCATATAATCAGTAACAGAAGAACAAGTTGAAGGAAAAAAAAAATCAGTTTAGATGTATTTTAAAAACCTTAAAAGGAAAGGGGCCAAGATGGTAGAGTAGAAGGACACTCATAGGTCACCTTCTCCCACAAATATGCCAAAACTGAAATCCACGGACCTACTCAGCCAACCAAATCACCTGCCCAACTCCGACAGATCACTGCCATCTTCAAAAGACAAACACGCCAAAAATCTGGTAGAAGAAAAGGAGAAAAGAAAGAAGAAGAGGCAAACCAGTGTGGGACCAGTCTCACAGGGAGGGAGCGGCAAAGGAGGAATAGCACTCATTTGCTGGGTCTCCCCTGCTCCAAGGGAGAGGTCAGTGGGATGGAGGGGGAGCCTCTGAGGCTTGCATCTGTACAGAAGACCCCTTGACTGACAGAACTAAGCTAAACAGGCAAATAGGATCCCTGTGACACATATCCTGAGACATGAGCTGGCAGCAGGGAATGGGACAGGCTGCCCAAGCTGGGCAGAGGATTGAAGCAGCTGCACTGAGGCAGCCCCAGGGACTGCAGTGTGCTGCATGCCATGGGTAAGTGGGTACACAGGGCAAAACAACCTGGTCCCTCCATAAAACAACACGTCTGATGTGTCCTTGGGGGAAGGGTGCCATACCCCCATACTCCCATCTCTGAAAACCCGAGAAGGTTTTTTGGCAAAGAGAGACAGAGCTCAGTCACAGCCACCATATCCTTCATCTCTTAGCACCCAGGCAGGGGTGTGGTCAAAAGCTGAATCCATACCTAAGGGCTTAGCCATCTCAAAGGCCAGATGGAGACTTGTTTACAGCCTGAGGCAGATAGGATCTTTCTGTCCTGGTACTTCGAAGAAATTGCACCTCCAAGAAAAACAAGGAGCTGAGTTTTGACATGGAGCAGAGGCAGGGTTCTTCCGTGATCTTCCCTGAGCCAGCCTATGGAGTGGCAACCCGAGGTGGAATGGGTAGCTGCACAGACCTGTGGAGCAACTGGCACCAGGAGAGGATGGGTGGCTAACTGCCTTCCTGGCAAGAGTGCAGCACCTGACCATGGCTCTCAGAGGGGGAGTGATCTGCCCACCTAACTCGCTTGAGCACAGCATCTGACTGCGGCATTGGGAAGGGGAGTGACCCGCCCGCCCACTGTGAAGGAGAGCAGCACCTGACTGCAGTGTTGGGAGGGGGCACAATCTGCATGCTGATAGGCTTTGGGAGAAGCACAGACTAGGGGCACCAACAGAGGGCCTCTGGAAACAGCAAGCTGAGTTCGGGAAACAGAACAAAGACAGAAAGACTTGGTAAAATCATTATGGGTGCACAGTCTTCATGAGAACATCCACCCTTTTTTAAATCTTTTTAAAAAATCTATTCAATTTTCTATTACCCATTTAATTTTTACTTTTTAATCAATTACATATGGTTCCATTTTAAGCCCTTTAAATGATTCTTTTAAATATTTTTATTATTGTTTTTAAAAAATCCACCTCATTTCATTTTTATTTCTCTTGGTTTTGATCTCCTGTTATTGATTACACACAGGTTTCAATTTTCTTTTGCTATTTTCTCCTTATTAAAGGTTTTTAAAAGATGTCTCAACCCAATTCCTATTCTTCTTCAACTTGCTCTTCTATTATTGATTATACACTGTTTTGAAACTTTTATTTCCTTTGTTTTTTAAAATTTGTCTTTTTATTTTATCTTTTTTATCTATTCTATTTTCTATTACCTTTTTAAGTTTTACTTTTTAAATGATTGTAAATGCTTCCAGTTTTAATCCTTTTACATTTTTCTTTAAAATATTTTTTATTATTATTATTTTTGAAAATCTACCTGATATCATTTTCATTTCTCTTGGCTTTGATCTCCTGTTATTGATTATACACAGGTTTCAAATATTATTTTTTGTTCTTTTTTCCTTTTTTTTAAGGTTTTGAAAAAGACATGTTGTTGTGAATGCTAGTCTGATTCAAATTGCTCTTCTATTATTGATTATACACTGTTTTAAAACCTTTTTTCCTTCTTTTAAAATTCTCTTTCTCTCTCTTTTTTAAAAGTTTTATCTCTGCAAAAATGTTACATAGATAAACTAAAAAAAACCTTAAGACCACAATAGATAACTGATGCTCCATAAGCCACAGTGCCAGAGAGATATGAGCAAGATGAAGAAGCAGAGGAACCACTCCCAATTAAAAGAGTAAGAGAAATCCCCTGAAAGAACAATAAATGAAATAGACATTGATGGTCTACTACATCAAGATTTCAAAAAAAGAGTGATCAAAATACTGAAGGAAATAAGAGATAGTATTTAGATATATAAAATATGTCACAAATGAAATTGAAGCTATAAAGAAAAGCCAAGTAGAATTGGTAAACTCATTGGCTGAGATGAGAGCTGATCTAAAGGCTGTATAATGCAGACAAGATTATGCAGGGGAACAAATAAGTGACATAAAAGACAGGAGAATGGAAACTACACAATCAGAACAGCTAAGAGAAAACCAAATAAAAACTAATGAAACCAACATAAGGGAATTATGGGATAATATAAAGCATGCCAATCTCCATATAATAGGGGTTCCAGAAGGGGAAGAAAGAATAAAGGGGATTGAAAAGATACTTGAAAAAATCATGACTGAAAACTTCCCAAACCAAAAGAAGGAATCAGATATCCAAGTACAGGAAGCTCAGAGGGTCCTAAACAGGAAGAACTCAAACAAACCCACACCGAGACATATCATAATTAATATGGGCAGAGTCAATGATAAAGAAACGATCCAAAAGGCAGCAAGAGAACAACAAAGAGTGAGTTACAAGGGAATCCCCATAAGGCTCTCAGGTGATTTCTCTGCACAAACACTAGAGGCCAGAAGGTAATGGCAAGAGATACTCTAAGTCCTGAATGAAAAAAAAATGCAGACTAGGATACTATATCCAGCAAGACTATCCTTTAGAAAAGGAGAGAAAAAGAATTTCACAGGCAAGCAAAAACTAAAAGGGTTTAGCAACATTAACCCATGCTAAAAGAAATACTGGAAGGTTGACTCTAAATAGTAAAGAAGCTGGATGCTACAGAAATTAGAATCTTATAACTGGAATAGTGATAACTACCATGAATTACAAATAGAACAAACACAAAATTGTAAAAGAAGACATCTAAATCATTAAGAGTGGGAGAGGGAAGCAAGAAAATATAGAGTATTTTTTTCTTTCTTTCAAAAACTTTTTGTTATCAGTAGGAAGGGTTTGAGATTATATTACTATCTGTTTATTAAAGCAGTTATAGTAATGTGCTAATACACTTATAAAAAAGAGTAACCATAAGCCAAAAAATTACAAGCGAGTCACAAAAACTAAATTAAATCCATGATAATACAAAGGAAAATTACCAAACCACAAAAGGAAGAAGAAAGAAACAAAGAGGAAATAACAAATCAATTGCAACAATAAGTTCAAAATGGCAATAAACACACATCTACCATTAATTACTGTAAATGTCAATGGACTAAACGCTCCAATGAAAAAACATAGAGTGGCAGACTGGATAATAAAGAAAGAACCTTCAATATGCTTCATACAAGAAACACACTTTAAGGAGAAGGACACATATAGATTAGGAGTAAGAGGATGGTAAAAGATATTCCATGCAAATGGAAAAGCCAATAAAGCAGGTATAGCAGTACTGATTTCAGACAAAATAGACTTTAAAACAAAGGCCATAAAGAAAGATAAAGAAGGACATTTTATAATGGTTAAAGGATCAATTCAAGATAAGGATGTTATACTTATTAATATATATGCATCCAACATAGGGACACTGAAGTACATAAAACAATTAACAGAGAAAAATGGGGATATTGATGGGAATACAATCATTGTTGGAGATTTTAACACTGCATTAACATCACTGGACTGATCTTCCAGACAGAAAATAAATAAGGGAACATAGAAATTAAATGATACAATAGAAAAATTATATTTGGTGGATATTTTCAGAGGATTACACTCCCCCAATAGGATATACATTCTTTTCAAGCACACATGGAACATTTTCTAGGATTGATCATGTACTTGGGCACAAATCAAGCCTTAACAGTTTGAAGAAACTAAAAACTATCTCAAGCATCTTTACTGACCACAATGCCATGAAACTAGAAGTCAAATACAGAGAAACAAAGGAGAAAAAAAAAAAAAAGAAAGCATGGAGATTAAACAACATGCTATTAAAAAAATCAATGGGTCAATGATGAAATCAAAGTTGAAGTTAAAAAAAAAAATACCTTGAGACAAATGAAAATGAAAACACAACCACACAAAATTTATGAGACACAACAAAGGCAGTGATAAAAGGGAACTTTATAGCGATACAGGTCTTCCTCAAAAAGGAAGAGTAATCTCAAATAAACAACCTAACCCACTAGCTAAAAGAATTAGAAAAAGAAGAGCAAAAACTCCAAAAGGCAGCAGAAGTAAGGAAATAATACAGATCAGGGAGAAAATTAATAAAATAGAGATTTAGAAAACAATAGAAAAAATCAATCAAATCAAAAGCTGTTTTTTTTTTTTTTTTTTTGAAAGAATAAATAAAATTGACAAACCTCTGGCCAAACTCACAGAGAAGATAAAAGAGAGAGTACAAATCAACAAAATAAGGATGGAAAATGGAGAAATTACAACAAATAACAGAAATACAGAATATCATATGAGAACAGTATGAAAAACTATATGGAAGCAAAGTGGATCACCTAGAGAAAATGGACAAATTTCTGGAAAGATAGAGTCCACCAAGACTGAATCAAGAAGAAACTGACCACTTGAAATAGGCGATCACTAAAAGTGAAATCAAATTAGCAATAAAAAACCTCCTTACAAATAAAAGTCCAGGACCAGATGGCTTCACTGGGGAATTCTACCAAACATACAAAGAAGAACTTACACTAGTTCTTCTCAAATTCCTCCAGTTGATTAAAAAGGAGGGAACACTCTCAAACTTGTTCTATGAAGCCACCATCACCCTGATACCAAAACCAGGCAAAGACACTACCAAAAAAGACAATTACAGACAATATCACTAGAGAACATAGATTTAAAAATTCTTACCAAAATATTAGCAAATAGAAGACAACAGCACATAAAAAAGATTATACGTTATGATCAAGTGGTGTTCACTCCAGGGACACAAGGGTGGTTCAACATACGCAAGTCAATCAATGTAATACATCACATCAACAAGAGAAAGGACAAAAACCACATGATCATATCAATAGATGCAGAAAAAGCATTTGATGAAATTCAACACCTATTTATGATAAAAACTCTCACCAAAGTAGGTATAGAGGGAACATATCTCTACAAAAAAAAAAACCCAACAACAACAACAAAAAAAAAACCCAAAAAACCCTATATATGATAAACCCACAGCCAGCATAGTACTTAATGGTGAAAAACTCAAAAGCTTCCTACTAAAATCTGGGACAAGACAAGGCTGTCCACTATCACCATTCCTATTCAACATAGTCTTGGAAGTCCTAGCCACAGCTATCAGGCAAGAGAGAGAAATAAAAGGGATCCAAATTGGAAAAGAAGAGGTAAAAGTGTCACTATTTGCAGATGACATGATACTCTTGAAAAGTCCACACAAAAACTACTAGACCTAACCAAAGAATTCAGGAAGATAGCAGGTTACAAGATTAACATTAAAAATTCATTTGCATTTCCTTACATTAACAATGAATCAACAGGAAAAGAAGTAAAGAAACAATCTCCTTTAAAATAGCACCCAAACGAATAAAATACCTAGGAATAAATCTAACCAAGGAGGTGAAAGATTTATACATGGAGAAGTTTAAAACACTGATTAAGGAAATTAAAGAAGACTGAAAAAAATGGAGAGATATCTCATTCTCCTGGATTGGAAGAATCAATATTGTTAAAATGATCACACTGTCCAAGGCAATCTACAGATTTAATGCAATCCCTATCAAATTATCCAGGACAGATTTCACAGAACTCGAACAAATCATAATAAAATTTATATGGAACCACAAAAGACCTAGAATTGCCAAAGCATTACTGAAGAAAAATAAAGGCTAGAGGAATAACTCTCTCAGACTTCAGACAACACTATAGAGCTGTAGTAATCAAGACAGCAAGGTATTGGTACAAAAACAGACATATGGAATGGAACAGATTAGAGAACCCAGAAATGAACCCACAAACTTTTGGTCAACAAATGTTTGACAAAGGAGGCAAGAATATAGAATGGAATAAAGACTGTCTCTTCAGCAAATGATTGGGGAAAAATTGGATAGCATCCCTTACACCATTCACAAAAATAAACTCAAAATGGATCAAAGACTTAAACAGAAGTCAAGGTACAGTAAACCACCTAAAAGAAAACATAGGCAAAACATTATCTCACTTTCATCTCAAAAATGTTCTCCTAGGGTGGTCTAATCAAGCAATAGAAATAAAAGCAAGAATAAACAAATGGGACCTAATTAAACTTACGAGCTTCTGCACAGCAAAGGAAACTGTAAGTAAAACAAAATGACAACCTTCAGAATGGGAGAAAAATTTTGCAAATGATGAAACCAATAAAGGCTTGATCTCCAGAATATATAAGTGGCCCATATGTCTTTATAAAACAAACAAACAAACAAACAAACAAACAGCTCAATCCATAAATGGGCAGAAGACCTAAACAAGCAATTCTCTAATGTAGACATACAAATGATCAATAGGCTCATGAAAAAATTCTCATATCACTAATTATCAGAGAAATGCAAATCAAAACTACAATGAGGTATCACTTCACATGAGTCAGAATGGCCATCTTTCAAAAGTCCACAAATGACAAATGCTGGAGAGTCTGTGAAGAAAAGGGAACCTTCCTACACTGCTGGTGGGAATTCAGTTTGGTGCAGCCATTGTGGAAAACAGTATGCAGATTCTCCAAAAGACTATGAGTAGACTCACCATATGACCCAGGAATCCCGCTTCTGGGCATATATCCAGAAGGAACCCTACTTCAAAAAGACACCTGCACCCCAATGTTCATAGCAGCACTATTTATAATAGCCAAGACATGGAACAACCTAAATATCCATTGACAGATGACTGGATAAAGAAATTGTTGTATATTTATACAATGGAATACTACATAATGCCATTTGCTGCAACACTGATGTCCCTTGAGAATGCCATTCTATGTGAAATAAGCCAGAAAGAGAAAGAAAAATAACATACGAGATCGCTCACATGTGGAATCTTAAAAAAAAAGAAAAGAAAAGAAAAGAAAAAAGAACATAAATACAAAACAGAAACCGGCTTATAAACATAGAATACAAACTTGTTGTTGCCAAGGGTGGGGTGGGAATGGACAGACTGGGATTTCAAAATTTGTAGATACTAACAGGTATATGCAGAATAGGTAAACAAGATTATATTGTATAGCACAGGGAAATATATACAAGATTTTGTGTTAGCTCACAGTGAAAAAAATTGTGACAATGAATATATGCATGTTCTTCTATAACGGAAAAATTGTGCTCTACATTGGAATTTGACACAACATTGTAAAATGACTATAACTCAATAAAAAATGTTTAAAAAAAGAAACAAGCTATAAACAGTCCTGATTTAAAGAAGTTATAGGAAATAAGAAAGATAATACTTTAGGCTTTTATACCAGAAAATAGTCTTATTTTAGTGGCAAATTGGTCATGATTTTGCAACCAGGAAGAAGGAAATATAATCATGTTTTTTTGGGGGTTTTCAGCCAAGGAAAATTGCATAATACTGCAAATCTATTAATGTTTTGTAACTTTAAACAGTACATATAATGGTAAATGGTATTACCTTATAAAAGTAAAGGTAAAATATAGGCAAAGCCAGAGAAGTAAAGAAGTAGAAATGTTTGAGAAAGAAAGTGTAAAGGAAGTAAATACTCAAATAACCAAAAGAAGAGAGAATTGGAGATTGCTGATGACGTTTGTCAAAAGAAAAAAAAATTAAGTATAATATCAAGTTTACAGAGTCAGGAAAAACATAACACATAAATGCAGGACTTTCTACCTTATCACAATGTATACATGCCCCCCCTCAAAAAAAAACCTTTAAGACTGAACACCTTAAAAATAAGCTATAAGGAATAAATTTAATAAGAGGAAGTCAAAAGCAGTTAGCTTTCTAAATGGAATGCTAACAAGAATAATTATTATATCTTAGAAGATAACCCAGGCTGGAGGGTTCCTCAGGGAATGTACAAAGACAATAGATTAGAACTACTTCTTTCATAGTAAGCACACACGAAGATCAAAGTGGAGTTTTGGGCATAAGAAGAGCAACCTGCTAAACTTTGTGAAAGCTGGAAGAGGTCTATGTTATATATAAGATATATAGGTGCTCAAAATTGATTTTCTTAAAATACTGCTGAAAGGATGTCTTGCTTGTATAGCAGAGAGCAAAGTGTTGTTTTTTTGTGTGTTTGTTTTTTTCTCTGTGAAATCATACTTCTACTCCTGCTATTCTGCCTCCCCATTCCTAGGGAAAATGTAAGTACGAACAAGTTTCTTATTAGTACGAACTTTATTCTCCTACGTACCAATATCATGTGAAACAATTGATAGTGCAGGAATATCTGTGCAGCCAACAGATTATAATACAGCTATCACAATTTTTCAAGGAGGTAAAAAACAGATTTAGGGTATTATATGTTATGAAAAATATTATGTTAAGAAGCCAATAGGGATTATCTAATGTAGTGAATTAGTAGATAAAATTTATAAACATATTACTTAAATAAATGAAGGGAACCAAGTCAAAAAAGATGAGTTAAGAGTAGTTGCCTCTGGGGATTGAGACTGGATTGTAGAAGGCTGCATTTTATTTAGCTTATCTGTTTCATTTTTATTTTAATCATTACATTATTTTCATTAAGAATCAATAAAATTAACAAAAAGATCAAACAACAAATATTCCAATCCTTAAAGCTAAGAATCATTATATCTCTCTGGTATTACTTGAACAAATTGGCTGTTCTAAATATCCTAATTAAATTTTTACCATGAAATGGAAGAATGCATTGATTAGGAATCATCTGTACCAAACTCTTTAATTGCTTCTAACTCCATCCTCAGCCAAAACTGTGATTCAATAAAGATGGCTCAGGATTTTCCTCAGCTTGAAAGAAAAAGTTTTTCCTTACCCAATCCTAATTTTTCCCAAGGGGTGTTGAACAAAGTACTTAACATCTTTTAGCTTTGCATAATAAAATGAGATGATAATAACTACTTTGAAATATTACTGGAAATATAAAATTATATATACATTTAATCAATAAATGTTGATTATCTTCATTTAAATAATTTTATAATGCTTTCATTATGTTCGGAAAGCTTAAGCAAATTTAAAACTGCTTTAGGCTTCTTAGAGTGGCAAAATCATAAAATCATACTTAGTAAACATTCTAATGCACAACTGCCATGGGCAAATGGGAGCTTTGAGATCATTTAACTCTCTGGTTGCTTTATTTAATTCTTCTTTCTGGTTTTATGTTATACAATCTAAGGATCTTTTATATTTTATGTTCAGGGTTCTGATAAATTGTAGTGTATTTTTCCTTCCAGTATTATCCACTTCAAAGTAAACAGATCAATTGTGAATGAATGTTCCTCTTCGATAACAGTTTGTCAGCTATTCATTCACTGTTAAGTCAATAAGGAGACTGACTTAGGCAGTAAAAATTTTTAACAGTACTTTTAATTCTTAAGTTGTCTTCTTTTCGAATATTGGCCTTGGCTAGAGAAAAGGGCATGCATTTTGGGAACACCATATTTCTTCCTGTCTCGCAGTTAATAAGGCACATGAGGCATTGATGGGGGCTTGATCATGCATACAAAACAGGCAGCCAGAAACAGGCATATTCTTCTCTTGCAGTGAAACCATCTGCAGCCAATCCCAGCAGGTTTTCCTTCAGGGCCATGAACAAAAGGCAAGAATACAGTGTGTTTCTCATTCTCCTTCATACAAGTGAAGCAGAGGCAAGATTGAGGAGGGAAAACTAAGCTAAACATGTGCAGGTGTATTTTCCTGGGTTATTTTCCATTTTTCCAAATCTTGACTTTAAATTGTGCAATTAAGGAGAAAAAGCATTTCAGATGAAATTAAATGCATTTTAATACATTAGAGAAACAAATCATATGTGGAAAGATGTACATCTGCCAGGTCTTGATTTTAATCATTTATTTGATAAACATTTCTGGACAAACAGACCTAGTCATGAACAGATGTATCATGTTTCTGTTAATAATCTGAGCTAAATAAATATCCCTTTGCCTTGCCAATTATTCAGATTTAGAGTTTTTCATTTTTCTTTTTTTCACTAGAAGTTTATAGAAGCATAAACCAATAGTTCAAGAATGATAAGGATCGTCATTATGTTGTTACTGTGGCTGAGAGTGCATGCCAGTGCTTTTCTGAGAGCAGTTGAACAGAAAACAATTCAATAAACTATCCTTGGAAGTTTCACACAGATTGTGGATGGCTTTTAAAACTGTTTCTCATTTTGACAAAGGGACATGTAGATTTTCATTGCTTTGAGTGAGTGTTTGGTAGAAATTTTCACTACATCTAATAATCATTTTCTCACTAGGCTGTAAAAAATTAGGAGATTATGTTACTCATAATCAAGGTGATATTTATCAAACATATAACTTATGAATTTCATTGTTATTGGTAACTGGCACATTATTCACTTATAAAACATGCATAAAATGATGTATTCTCACTTAAGAAATGGATAATTCAAGAGCAAATAACAGAGTTTCAGTTATCAGCTAATTATAATCATTCAGCATTGAAAGAGGCAACTGTGGGTGGAGTTATCACTATGAAAGAAATGCACCTAAAAATGTAATATGAACTGACAAACAGAAAAGAGAAATATCTTTTCTTTATAATAAATTCATCAAACCTAAACTGAACAAATTTCTGAAAGTCATGACTTTTAGCAGAGTTTAGTGTTTCAAACATGAGAAATATCATGTAATTGAGCATTATGTACCAGTATTATTGTCCAAGAATGTTAGCAAGTTTGAAAAGACAATAGTATGTCTGAATGATGAACATGATGAATTTATAAATTCTTGAACTGTGTAAATAAGTGAGTTTTTTCCTTAGTCTAAAATGTTTCCCTTTTTGTGATCCTTTTGAAATGTGAGAACAGTGGTTGTACATACAGAGATATGTAATGATTTTAACTTTGTATTAATGATAAAAATAAGGTTTAACAATAGCAAATTAAAATTAATGTCAAAATAGATAAAATACTCTAAAATTAGATAAAATGAAATATATATTGAATTTTTCCAAGTCTGTCTCCAGAATTGAAGAATGTATGCTTTAGTAGCAAAAATATCTAAGCCTTATTTATCTTTGAATTTCTAGATCAAATGTGTAGTGCCTGACACACAGTAGTTGCTAAAAAAATGGTTTATTGGGTAAACTGAATGTATCAATGGTAAATGTGAACAATGATAGGCTCAGTTTTCTCCTTCACATTTGGGAAATGAGCAATACATAAGTAAAAGGAGTAGACAATTAACTAAATAATACCCATCTATTCTGAATTCTTGCCTTAACATAGATTTATACCTTCTTGAAGGGGATATTCAACTTTAATTTGTGACACAAAAGACAAAATGAAAGCAGAAGCTATTGCCCATACATTCTTTAAATGGCAGAGAAAATTCTACTTGAAGCAAGACAGAATCCCTACAGGATGTATCACTGATATTTGTAAATTCTATGTTCTTTTCTTTGATTGACACACAGGAACTTCATTTAAAAAAAAAATACATAACTTCCCTGTCATTTTCTCTCAATTTTTTCCCTATTGTCCACTCCTTTTCTCCTTCCTACATACATCCCTTTCTTTATTCTTTTGTCCTTTTTTGTGCATTTACATATTTACATGAAGTTGGTATGAATTTTTTGAGTGATATATTTTCAAATTAATTATGCAAATATATATTTACATTGCAGAAAGAATATACCATTCATGAGAAAGTAGAAAATTGTTTTATTCAGGCTATTGTAACAGTGATGGCACCAAAAATGCACAGGTGCCTGTAAGATCAGAAGGTATCATCAGTATGGTGGTTTTGCTTTGGACATATTTTTCTTCTTGAGTTGTAGTCAGTTACAATGTTGTGTCAGTTTCTGGGGTACAGCACAATTCTTCAGTGATACATGAATATATACAATATATATCCATTTTCATATTATTTTTTGCCATGAACTACTAAAATATATTGAATATATTTCCCTGTGCTATACAGTAAAAACCAGTTTATTTATTTTATATATACCTGTCAGTATCTGGAATTCTCAAAATCCAAGTTTATCCCTTCCCACCCTTCTTCCCTCCTGGTAACCAAACGTTTGTATTTTATGTCTGTGAGTCTGTTTCTGTTTTATATATAAGTTCATTTGTCTTCTTTTCTAATTTTTATTTTTTTAGATTCCACATATGAGTGATATCATATGGTATTTTTCCTTGTCTTTCTGGCTTATTTCACTTAGAATGACATTCTCCAGGGTCATCAATGTTGCAACAAATGGCATTATGTTGTCATTTTTATGACTGAGTAGTATTCCATTGTATAAATATACAACTTCTTTATCCAGTCATCTGTCAATAGACATTTAGGTTGTTCCATGTCTTGGCTATTATAAATAGTGCTGCTATGAATATTGGGGTGCAAGTGTCTTTTTAAATTTGGATATATGCCCAAGAGTGGGATTCCTGGGTCATATGGTAAGTCTATTCCTAGTCTTTTGAGGAATCACCATATTGTTTTCCACAGTGGCTGCACCAAACTGCATTCTCACCAGCAGTGTAGGAGGGTTCCCTTTTCTCCACAGCCTCTCCAGCATTTATCATTTGTGGACTTTTGAATGATGGCCATTCTGACTGCTGTGAGATGATACCTCATTGTAGTTTTGATTTACATTTCTCTGATAATTAGTGATATTGAGCATTTTTTTCATGTGCCTATTGATTATTCATATGTCTTCATTGGAGAATTGCTTGTTTAGGAATTCTGGCTATTTTTGGAATGGGCTGTCTGTTTTTTCCTTCTTAAGCCATATGAGCTGTTTATATATTCTGGAAATCAAGCCCTTGTCAGGTTCAACTTTTGCAAATATTTTCTCTCATTCTGTAGGTTGTCTTTTAGTTTTGCTTATTGTTTCCTTTGCTGTGCAAAAGTTTGTAAGTTTAATTAGGGTCCATTCACTTATTTTTGCTTTTATTTCTATTGCTTGGGTAGACTGCCCTAAGAGAACATTGCTGAAATATATGTGAGATAATATTTTGCCTATGTTTTCTTCTAGGAGGTTTATTTCGTCTTGTCTTCTGTTTAAGTCATTAAGCCATTTTGAGTGTATTTTTGTGTATGGTGTGAGGGAGCATTCTAACTTCATTGATTGACATGCTGCTGTCCAGTTTTCCCAAAACCATTTGCTGAAAAGACTGTCTTTATTACATTATATGTTCTTGCCTCCTTTGTCAAAGATTAATTGGCCAAAAGTTTGTGTGTTCATTTTTGGTCCCTCTATTGTGTTCCACTGATCCATATATCTATTTTTTGTACTAATACTAAGCTTCTTTGATTACTGTAGCTCTGTAGTATTGTCTAAAGTCTCAGAGGATTATGCCTCCAGCCTCATTTTTTTCTTAAGTATTTATTTGGCAATTCTGGGTCTTTTGTGATTCCATATAAATATTACTGCAATTTCTTCTAGTTCTGTAAAATATGACGTGGGTAATTTGATAGGGATTGCATTAATTCTGTATCTTTCCTTGGACAGTATGGCTGTTTTAACAATATTGATTATTCCAGTCTGGGAGCATGGGATATTTTTCATTTCTTTACATCTTCTTTAATTTCCTTAATCAATGTTTTGTAGTTCTCCATGCATAAATCTTTCACCTCCTTGGTTAGGTTTATTCCTAGTTATTTTATTATTTGGGGTGCTATTTAAAATGGACTGTTTCTTTACTTTCTTTTCCTGTTGATTCATCATTAGTGTAAAGAAAGGAAGTGATTTTTGTACATTAATCTTGTAATCTGCTACCTTTCTGAATTCTTTCATTAGTTCTAGTAGTTTTTGTGTGAAACTTTTAGGGTTTTCTATATAGAATATCATATCCGCTGCATAGAGTGATAATTTTACCTCTTCTTTTCCAATTTGGATCCCTTTTATTTCTTTTTCTTGCCTGATTGTTGTGCCTAGGAGTTCCATGACTATGTTGAATAGAAGTGATGAGAGTGGAAAATCGTGTCTTTTCCCAGATTTTTTTAAGAAGATTTTCAATTTTTCACTGATAAGGACTATGCTGGCTGTAGATTTTTCATAAATAGCTTTTATTATGTTCAGATTTGTTCCCACTACCCACTTTGGTGAGGGTTTTTATCAAAAATGGGTGTTGAATTTTATCAAGTGCTTTTTCTACATCTATTGATAGAATCATGAGGTTTTTGTCATTTTTTTTCTTGATATGGTGTATTACACTGATTGATTTGCATATGTTGAACCATCCTTTTGTTCCTGGGATAAGCCCAACTTGATCATTGTGTACGAACTTTTTAATGTGTTGTTGGGTTCTATTTGCTAATATTTTGGTGAAGATTTTGCATCTATGTTCATCAGTGATATTGGTCTGTAATTTTCTTTTTTGGTAGTGTTTTTCTCTGGTTCTGGTATCAGGGTGATGGTGGCTTCATAGAATGTGATTGGGAGTATTTTCTCCTTTTTAATCTTCTGGAAGAGTTTGAGAAGGACTGGTAAGGGTTCTTCTTTGTATGTTTGGTAGAATTCCCCAGGGAAGCCATCTGGTCCTGGACTTTTGTTTGTAGGGAGGTTTTTTTTTGTTTTTTTTTTTTTAATGCTAATTCAATTTCATTTCTAGTGATCAGTTTGTTCAAGTAGTTAATTTCTTCTTGATTGTCTTGGTGGACTGTATATTTCCAGAGGCTTGTCCATTTTTCTGGGTTATCCATTTTTTTTCCATATTGTTGTTCATAGTATTCTCATATGCTCTTTTGTATTTCTGTGGTATCTGTTGTAATTTCTCCATTTTCCTTTCTTATTTTGTTTTTTGCACTCTCTCTTTTCTCTTCTTCATGAACTTGGCCAGAAGTTTGTCATTTTTGTTTAGTCTTTCAAAAAACAGTTCTTGGTTTGATTGTGTTTTTCTATTTTTATCTCTATTTTATTTATTTTCTCATTGATCTTTATTATTTCCTTCTTTCTGTTGACTTTTTTTTTTTTCTCTTCCTTTTCTAATTCCTTTACCTGGAAGGTTAGTTGTTAATTTGAGATTCTTCTTTTTTGAAGAAGGCCTGTATTGCTATAAACTTCCCTCTTAACATTGCCTTTGTGGCATCCCATAAATTCTGTGTGATTGTGTTTTCATTTTCATTGGTCTCAAATTATTTTTGAATTTCTTCTTTGATTTCATCATTGACCCATTGGTTTTTTAGTAGCATGTCACTTAATCTCCATGCTGTCTTTTTTTCTCCTTTGTTTTTCTGTAGTTAATTTCTAGTTTCATGGTATTGTGGTAAAAAAAGATGCTTGAGACAATTTCCATGCTCTTAAAATTTTTGAGGCTTCTTTTGTGCCCAAGTAGAGAATCTATCCTAGAAAATGTTCCATGTGCACTTGAAAAGAATATATATTCTATTTTTGAGTGCTGTAATATTCTGAAAATATCAACCAGTCTAATTGTTCTATTGTATCATTTAATTTCTTTGTCTCCTTATTGGTTTTCTGTCTAGAAGATCAGTCCAGTGATGTTAATGGGGTGTTAAAGTCTCCTAGAATGATTGTATTCTCATCAGTTTCTCCCTTTATGTTTGTTAGTATTTTCTTTATGTATTTAGATACTCCTATATTGTGTGCATATATGTTAATGAGTGTAATATCCTCATCTTGTATTGCTCCTTTAATCATTGTAAAATGTTCCTTTTATCTTTCTTTATGTCCTTTGTTTTAAAGACTATTTTGTTTGAAATCAGTATTTCTACTCCTGCTTTCTTGTCATTATCATTTGTATGAAATATCTTTTTCCATCCTCTCACTCTCAATCTAAGTTTGACCTTCTCCCTACTGTGGGTCTCTTGATTGCAGCATGTGGTAGGTTCTTGTTTCATTATTCATTCTGCCACTCTGTATCTTTGGATAGGAGCATTTAGTCCATTGACATTTACAGTAATTATTCATAGACTTGTGTTTATTGTCATTTTCAATTTAGTTTTGCAGTTGATTTGGTATTTTCTCTTTGTTTCTTTCTATTTCTTTTTGCGGATTGATCATTTTTATTTGTATTATCTTGGTTTCTTTTCAGTATTTATGATTCTATTGTAAGTTTTGGTTGGTGATTACCCTCCTTCTTCTATGTAACCCATTACTATATCTGTCTGTTTTAAACAGATAGTATGTCTGTTTTAAAAAGATAGTAATATATGCACAAACTCATCCTAACGAGAACAAATAATTAAAGAAAGACAAATGAAAATAAACTATTTTCTTGCTCCCCTTTCCCACCTTTAATGATTTAGATATCCTGTTTTACAATTTAATGTTTATTCTGTTGTAATTCATTTTACATATCACCTTTCCAATTATGGTTTTCTTCTTTCTGTAGCATCCTGTTTCTTTTCTATTTAGAGTAGATCTTTCAATATTTCTTTAGCATAGATTTAGTGTTGCTAAATTCTTTTAGATTTTACTTCTCTGTGAAGTTTTTTATCTTTCCTTCTGTTCTAAAGGATAGCCTTGCTGGATAAATTATCCTAGTTTGCATCTTTATTTTTTCATTCAGGGCTTTGAATATATCTTGCCACTTCCTTCTGGCCTGTAGTGTTTATGTAGAGAAATCAGCTGAAAGCCTTATGGGGATTCCCTTGTAACCAATTCTTTGTTTTTCTCTTGCTGCCGTTAGAATCATTTCTTTATCCTTCACTCTGTCCATCTTGATTATAATATGCCTTGATATTTGTTTGTGTGTATTCTTCTTGTTTGGGACCCTCTGTGCTTCATGTAAATGGATATCTGATTTCTTCTTTAGGTTTGGGAAATTTTCTGTCATGATTTCTTCAAATACCTTTTCAATCACTTTTCCTCTTTCTTCTCTTTCTGGGACCCTTATTATGCATAGGTTGGAACACTTTATATTATCCCACAGGTCTCTTATTTTATTTTCATTGGTTTTTATTTGTTTTCCTCTCAGCTATTCTGATTGGATGATTTCTGTTGTCCTGCCTGTAAGTCATTCATTTGTTCATCTGCATTATCTAGCCTACTTTTTTACAGCCTTTAGCTCAGTTCTCATCTCAGCAAATGAGTTTTTAAAAAATTTTTTATTGACTCCTCTTCATAGTTTCAGTTTCTTTTTTGACATATTCTCTCTATATATACACATTCTCTTTTAGTTCCTTCAGTACTTTGGTCACTCCTTTTGAAATCATGATCTAGTAGACTATCAATGTTTATTTTATTGATTGTTCTTTCAGGGGATTTCACTTGTTTTTTTTTAATTGGGAGTGGTTCCTCTGCTTCATTTTACTTATATCTCTCTGGCACTATGGTTTTTCAAGTATTAGTTATCTACTCTAGTCCTTAATGATTTATTTATTTATTTAAAGTGGAAGGGTAAATAAAATTTTAAAAAATTTAAAAGAAGAAAAAATTTTGAAAACAGTATAACCACTAACAGAAGAACATTTCAGAAAGAAATAAAAATCAAGTTGAGATGAATTTTAAAAAACTGAAAAGTAGAAAAAATACTTGAAAACCATATATAATCAATAACAGAAGAACAAAGCAAAGAGAAACAAAAATCAAATAAAGAGAAATTAAATAAAACTAAAAGAAAAAGAAAAACTTGAAAACAGTATAATCCTTAACAGAAGAACAAAACAAAGAGGAATAGAAATGAAATTTAGACACATTTTAAAAAATCATCATAATAAAAATATTTTAAATGAAAAATTTTAAAGGGAGTAGTAAATAGAAACTTAGAAATTTTTTAAAAGTAAAAAGCAAAAAAGTGAAAAAAAAGAAAAGAAAAGAAAGAAACGTGGATGTGTCCCCATGGAGGCTGTGTGTTCTTAACAATTTTGTTGAGAGGTTCTTCTTAAGTATGGGTGGTTACCAAGTCTTCCTTCTGTGCCTTTTTCCTGTTATCCCTTTGGTTTTGGTTGTCATCAGTAACCTGGTAGCCCGAGCCTACCCTGGCTATTGAACAGTGCCTCCTTTTTGTTTTGTGATGGTCATTATTTCTCCCTTTACCCTTTTATGTGAACTCCACTTGCTGTTTCCAGAGGCGCTCTAGTCATGCCCCTGATCTGTGCTGCTCCCAGTGCAGGTAGGCAGGCAAGTTGCACCCCCTCTGACAGCACACTACAGTGCTACAGTAGTGCACTGTATGCAGACGGGTTGTGCCCCTCCTCAGTTGCAGCTCCCCACTCTGACTCTCCTCTGTGCTCCATAGGCAGCCTTGGAGAAAACAGCCACACCAGCCTTCACCGCTGCTCTGTGGCAGAACTCTATTCCTTGTTCATTTGTCTAGAGGTGCAAGTTCACAGAAGCACCAGGGCAGAATGTTCCCATCTGCCTGGGGCCATAAACAAATCTCAGTCCCACCTATGGATTTGTGGAGCCCTTAGGTATGGATTCAGGTTTTGACCCCACCTCTACCTGGTTGCCCAGCAGCAGAGGATATGGTAGCTTTGGTTGAGCCCCACCTCTCATCTCCCAAGAACATGCTAGTAATGGTGTTGGGGGTCTGCAGAGACAAAGGCTAGGGCTCCCTTCCCTAAAGGCACACCAGTAATGTTGCTTTGCTTTGTTTTTTTTTTTAACGAGGGAACCATGTTCTGATCTGTATATCCTCCCAGCAATGGTGTACAGCACACTGCAATCCCTCTTGGTTGCCTCTGTACAGTTGTCCTGAGTCCTGTGCCCAGCTCAGGCAGTCTGTCCTGTCCCACACCTGCTCTTTTGCTTTGAGGGCTGGGGTCATGTGGACATTTTGTGTCCATTTATGTTAGTTCTATTGGTCAAGTCCCATTCCATACACATCTAAGCCTCAGAGGCTCCCCGTCCATCCTGCTGACCTCTCCATTGGAGAGGGAGAGACCCAGCAAACAAGTACAATTCCTCCTTTGCAGCTCCCTCCCTAAGGGACTGATCTGGCACATTTTCCTTTTTCTTCCTTCATTTTTCCCTTTCTCCTACCAGATTTGTGGCATATTTTATCTTTTGAAGAAGGCAATGTTCTGTCAAATTTCAACAAGTGTTCTGATTGGATGGGTGGGTCAGTGGATATCAGTTTTGGTGCATTTATGGGAAAGGGTGAGCTGTGAGCCTCCTATTCCAACTTCTTGGCCCTTCCCCTGCTTTAGACTTTTATAGGAATTACTTGAACAGAAAGTTATAGGTGGGGTGCTTTTACAGTTTAAATTGTTTTTTAAACAGGGGAAATCTGAGTCAGGTAGGAAAATTTTATCTCTATTTTGTAAAGTTAACAAAGACCACCCAAATAAGAACAGAAAAAAGGTTATTCAGAGCTTGCCATTGCAACTGATTCAGTCACTATCAATCACTTGCATTTGACAGAGGCACAAGGGTAGATAGGGTAATTGTAAAATCTTACTGTGGAAAAAAAAGAAGGCTTCAGTTAGGCCCTGATTTCAGACTACTGGCATTGGAATGCTGTAATCAGAATAACTAGAAACGAGGCATTACATGTCATGGGTTTTGGGTGCATATTTGGCTTTCTCTCTTTGGTTCTATATAGGGAAACTTTCAGTTATTAATCAAGTTCTGGCTGTGTAGGACCAATTGTAACAGGGGATATTGTTTGGCTTTCTGGACTATTTTGTGAGAGATAGTCTGATTTCCCATAAATCTGAGTTATACATAATGAATTGTTTTCCTAGGCTAGTTACTGCAGTTGGCAGACTGTCTTCCTAGACTCATTGCTACAGATTGTTGGTCAGAGATTTATTTTATATGTGGTAATTTTATATGTGGTATTACAATTGTCTGTTTCATATATTCTGTCTCACAGTGTCTGGCTAATTTCAGCAAGTGGAGACAAACTATTTAGCTAATTATTTATAAGACAGTGAATGGGAACTCAGAGAGTCTGTACCCTGCCATAACACAGGTAAATAAGATGGTCATCCATGAGTCTCATCTAAGTCATATGGGAAAAGAGAGTTCTTTGCAGTAAGCTATTTCTTACCAGGAAAATTTTAGAAAATAAATGTTGTGGATGTTAATCATCACTGTTTACTGGGGAAATAGGATTCAGGTAAAGTTTATCATTATAAATTCAAGGTATTTTTAGCAAAATATAATCAAAGCAAAATAGGATCAAAGAGATTTAAGAACTGTCATAGAACAAGATAAATGTAATTGTTCTTGACCATATTAGATAGAAAGGAGTCTATGAAAATGGGAGAATAACAACCATCAAAAATGTGTGTTTGGTGATGATCTCAAGGGACTTAGCCCAGAACATTGCCCATCAGGTCAGCACCATTTGGGGACCAAGACTGGTTGTGGAGGAGGGAAAAGCCATAAAAGGGGGTTATTCAAATTATCAAAAACCTCCTCCTGGGACTGAGCACAGTGGCACCTCCAGGCCAGAGGCACCTCTGGTGTGGCAGAAGGTGATTGAATTATTCAGATATGAAGGTCATGTTGTAAGTTTTGTGTAAAAGATCCTGGGATATTTCAAGTGGCAATTTTGGAATTACAGAGTTTTTGGATAATTTTGCCCCAGAAGTTTATTAAACTTGACAAGAATCATCTCTGAAGTGAATTGATAGTAATGAACAATTCTACAAACTACTTAAAAAGAAAACCAGGCATTTCTTCAGTATTTTGTTTCAGACAGATATATAACTGGGTAAAGTATTTCAGCTGGTAGTATTTTTTGTTCCCCTACCCCTCCCTTATGGTTGGTGTTCTTCAGCCAGAACTGTAAGATATGTTTGATTGGTGTACTAAGTAGTTTCAGCAGTTTCAAATTACTATTTAAATATTGCTGAAGTTTCATGGCAGTTTATTTTTATTTTTATCAAAAGTTTTAGGAATTTTTGACATCAGCCCTTTTCACATCAAATTGTGACAACTTATCTAAATGAAGACATTGAATGAATATATAATTTTCCCTTTTATGTTTTATTTACATCAAAGTTTATGATGTTGTAGTTTCCCAGCCCCATGGTAGTACTGAGATGGCTATGTATCTCGGTTTATGCTGATGTTTAGAAATGCTTTTCAGACGTGAAATGTTCTTTTTGTTTTTGCTTTTTGGCTTATAAATTGGATATTTCAACTGGAGTTGATAAGTATAATAGTAGCAAGTACATGAAGTAATAAAGAAGACTTTAAAATTTTAAATTCAAGGAACTTGGCTAATTCTGGAAATAGAACTTTAAAACAGAAGTATGGGTAACTCATTGAAATAACTCTATGTCAAATAGTCATAGACTGAGTATCTTCAGAGAACTTGGATATTATTTCAGAGGATACAACATTTTTTAAAAAACCTGGAAAACAAAGATTACAGAGTAAAACCCAACACCTTCTTGTTCAGTCCTGTTGGAATTTGGACTTGCCATGAAGTGTTGAAGTCTTGTTTCATTGAGTTGGAGAGACCGGACCTAAGCGGCACAGCATGACTTTGCTCCAGACTCATTTAATTTTCCTACCCCACCATCATCAACAGAGTCATCACTGAATTTTGAAAAGTATTCTGAAAATGTTTCAGGGACAGAAAATCATTATGATGTGACTAATCAATGACACAACTCTTCAGATGGCTTTGATTATGGTATTGGATGTCCTGATGGAGGTAACTTTGGAAGGAAAGGAAAAAAATAAAAGAATGGTTTACACATGGAATAAATGGTACTGAAAACATAAATCATCAAGGGAGATACCATGGTGGAAGTTCCTATTCTCATAACAGTATTTTCCATTCTGGAAAAAGCCAAGGACTACATGCAAACAACATATCTGACAATGAAATGGGAGTAAAGAAGATGAGAGAGAACTCAAACAGTTTGAGGCTGAGTATTTTCTGCCTTTAAATCCTGAATATGAGAGAGAAACAAATCAGAACAAATCTCTAGCTGCAGATATATGGGGGTTGATCTAAGGATTTTGAGCAATAGTTGAAAAGATCTTTCAAAGGAAGATGTGCTCTTTATTGTGTCTTAGGTGAACTAAAAAGTGTGTTTGTATCAGAAAAAATGGTCAATTGTGGCTTGGTTAATTGTTAAATTCCCAGTACTTTCCATAGGAATATGTTGAAACTTTCATTGTATTACACTTCTCTGTTCCTTTCTCAGTTTACACCCTGGGTTCCCAAATATTATTTTCCTCATTGCAATATTTAAAATAGCCATTTTCCTGTGGAAGACATGAGAATTTTAGGATGGACTTCAGTAGAGCTTTTCCAGTGCTACTTCTTTCAAGAATATCTCCTGAATCCTGAATCTAGAACTCAAAGAATGCTGGTCATTAAGAAAAGTAATATGAAAGACTTACAGCTATCTGGATTTCCAGTAGTAAGAAATTTTCTATCACAGGCAGTTAAGAATGGGGCTGGTCCAAGTGTTTATAAAGGCTTAGTCCCTAAACCTGTTGCTCTACCTGCAAAACCTACACAATGGAAAAGCCAAACTAAAGAAAATAAAGTTGGGACTTCTTTCCCTCATGAGTCTATGTATGGTGTTAGTGACTTCAATACTTTTAAATCAACTGCCAAGAATTTTAGCCCATCAACAATTTCAATTAAAGAGTGTAATCACTCAAATTCCTCTTCATCTGTTGACAAACTTAATCAGCAGCCTTGCCTAACCAAATTGACATGCATGCACACTGATAAGAAGAGTAAATTTTTGAAAGTTTTGAAAAGGGACAGAGTAGAAGAGGAACATGCAGATGAGAGCCATCTAGCTCAGAAAAGGTTGTTAAAGGAGATGGACTGTCAAGAAGATAGTGAAAATGATTAAATATGTGCTCCCTTAATGGAGGATTACTTTACTCTAAATCGAAAAGAACCAGGAAGCTATAGAAATGAGAAAACCATAATTGGAAATGCAAGAACTACAGTGAATTGCAGGAGAATAAACATGAAAATGTAAATAAAAATAAAAATATCAAAATCATAAAAGATGGGAGAGGGGAACAAGAACAAAATGAACTCATACAATTCAATTCTATGCTTCAATTTCAAATATAATATGCAAATCTCTATTCTTCAAAACCTTATAAAATGACTTTCTGGACTCTATTATCCTAAGTTTAATACAGCATTCAGAGTGCATCATCTCATCTACATTGTCAGAAACCATGCCATTTTTCAGTTATCTAATTGTTGATTTATTTCCATTTTGTTTATTTTACTTTCTGTGCTATTATTTTAGCTTTGGCCTCAGATACATTCTTTCATATTAATCCTGCATTTGACTATCTTTCAACTTTCTCAGGCACACATGGTGATGGGGTTTGAATCAATTTATCCTTTGATATTATGGCCTATTTCTTATTCTAATGCAAGTGACCAAATTGCTGTTTATTTGTCTGATGACTGTTATCAAATATTTCAGCATGTGAGTTTCTGTTATTCAAGGGAATTTAAGTCAACAAACATATATAACAAGCATGTTTGAAAAAGAAAAACTATTCATGTCATAACACTTCATAATTTTTAATTTGGAAGATTTGTTGCAGATGTTACAGATATAATAAAACATACTGTCAGTGAAATAGAAACCTGATTCCAGATAGATGACTTGACATTTTCAAGGTCTCACAGCTATTTTGAATGAACTAAGTATAAAATATCAAATTCTTTAATATTTCTTTTTTAACACTGAAAACAACTAAGCTATTTCTTGCCCCCATTTCTTTAACTTGGATTATCAAAATGAGTTTAATAAAACCCTGCAAACTAAATACCACATTATCCATAATAACACATATCTCAAAGTTTATATTAAATTGAAAGATTGACCCAAAATGCTAAGAGAATAAGAGGTCATGGCTCAATGTAAAATCACCATGGAAACAACTTTCATGGTCAATTTGTAGGAAGATGTCAAAAGGCAGTAAATTGTGACTTCTTTTATCCAAAGCACTGTCTATGAACTTTACAGATTCTATCTCTGCTTTCATTATGGTATTTGTCTAAGTTTTTGTAGATTTCTATTCTGACAAGCACAAAAGTCTGCACTAAGTTGAACCTGTCATTTGTGATGAGGCTGTTGAACAGAAAAGCAGCATAGCAGTCTGTTTATTCTTGAGCCACATTCAGCTAGATGACAACTCCTATCTCTTTGAGATGGTGAACAGGCTAAACTCAGGAAAAGTGGTATCTTTCAGTATCCAAGCTTCTGCTAAGAACCATGAAGTGAAACTTATTGATTAAGGTCATGTGTTTAGCCCATGGCATCAATTTTTCTATAAGTTAAAAGATACCTATCTAAATATATATAGAGAGAGAAATAGACAAAATAATATTTCAAGCTAATAAATAATATTTTCAAATCATAAAAAATCTTTAAAAATTGTACAATTCAGATATTAATTTTTCATTTTTATACAATTTTATATAGCAGCCTTTATGATAAACTTTATCTTTTTTATCTTATGTAAATCAGGGCTATATCAAAAGAATGATTACTTTTTATTACTGTGAGATTACATTTTACTATAAAATATTTCTATCTGTGTTTTACCTATTGAATAGAAGAGTTAAGTGTACTAGAAACTCATCTTTAGTCACTGCAAGACATCAGTTTTGGATGTTTTATGAACTTATAAGTATATAAATAAGAGTTTTATTTTCACTAATTATTTATTTATATGAATCTTCATGTATTTACATAGAAATTTATTTCTATATAGTTTCCAAAAGAGTACAGTATTTAGTTTTTCAGACTTGGGTGGAAAAGTATATGTTCTCAGATTGGGACTGACATACCAAGATAAGACAGAATTAGTTTTTGATAACATACTGATAAAATAGTAAGATATTATAGTCTTAAAATAAATGCAACTTATTTACCATTATTATTATCTTTTTGGTTCTCAGTCTTAAAAGTTCTACATTTCCAGTTTGCTGATAGATTACTTTAGTCCAGTGATAAATTATAAAACTTGTTGTTTAGGGACTTGCGAAATTTTCTATATTTTTGGCTATTCAAGGTTTTCTGTACCTCTATCAGAATTGTCTTTCTACTAGATCTAATAAACAAATTGTTTAGTGAATTAATTCTTCTTATCAAACTAATATTGTCTAAATGGGGAAGGTGGTAAAAGCATTCCATACTCTTTACTCATGATCTGTATCTTAAAATATTTTGAGTCTTCAGGATACTTAGATTTTAATTTAAACTTATGGCTAAATATCATGAAGTCAGTACAAGATCACATAACTCTGGGAAAAAAAGAAGTTCTCTTCTAATACTTCACATTTATTTGTTTTAAATATCAAAGATCAATAGTTTGATATTCAGCTGTTTCTAATTTTAAAAATAATTGAAACCTCTAAGAACTTGAAAACATTGATTGGTATTTTAAAAACTGTTAAAAATTAAAGGCCAGATCATTAATTAATTCTAACTCCAACTGCTTTTCATATTTAAAATAATATTTTAGATACTAGAAGAAATTTCTTTTTTTCCCAGTATATACATTCCCACAGAGACCCAAAATAAATCTCCTATTTTTAAAGAAAAACCTCTTTTAATAGGAAAAAGAAGTACATGTTAGTTTAAAATGCTCTAGTATTCATGATAGAAAAAAAAAAAAAAGCTAACTCAAAGATCTAACAAATCAATTGCAAATTGATTAGATGTTTAGAATATATATTTAAAACCTAATATAACATAAGGAGATAGATTAACAATTACCTAATGAGGAGATTCCTTGTTAAAGCACAAAGATTCTTCATTTGGTTATGATAGCTTTTGAAAATATTGTGACAATTTCTGATTCACATATATGTTAAGATACATTAGAGAGCATTATCTGTTCTCTAAAAGAGTAACTAATGAGATGATTCTAGTCTATGGATTTTTTTCTTAGATATTTTGTATCCACACAGGTGTCTGAGTAAAAATTTATTTTGAAAGCTATAGTGTGTGTATGTATACACATGTACTTAAATAAAGGCTTTAGTATAAAAATGTAGATTCCTTGGATGTACTATATTTTATAAAATTGTCTTTAAAACAATACAGTTCATTTTCCAAAGTTTTAAAAGAAAATTAAAATTTCCAAGAGTAACATCTTTATAAAAGAAAAGTTACACAAATGTATTTTATTAATAGAATAACCACAAATATAGGAAAAAATTCAAGTGACTTTGAAATAAAATTATTAGGCTGTGGTTCTTGGCAAGATTGTCTTAAATGTGTAAGAAAGGGAGGTTAAGACAAATTATAGAGTCACATTGCTAGTAGTCATGTAAAACTATTTTTCTGAGATGCAGATGAGTAATTATGTTGGTGTCTATTTAATATGGGAAGAAAAAGATAATGATTACATATACAGTTATGAATTAAAATTTTACATTTGAACTAATCATGCATTTTAGACTTAATACGTATTTCCTAGTTCTCTTCCTTGAAGAGGCCTAGAAGCACTGACAAAACCAAAGGGAAAAAGCACCACTAAGGTCCACACTGTAACCCCTAAATATCATTTCTCATCTGATTAACTTAGCAATTCTTGGATTTCAGACATGAGAAGAAAGTGTACAAAATAATTTGGGAACATTCTCTCATATCAAAAGAAAGATTTTATGGAAAGAAACTGAAAATTTACAAGAGTCATGTCAACAGGATTCAGGAATCAAATTAAATAAGTTTTCATGAGATAAATTTGGCTACGTTTAAGCATCAACAGGGATAAAAAATGTTGGATTTAAACACATAAAATGTTAAAACCCATGAAATCATAATGGCACTCAAAAACAACAAACAACCTCATCAAGTGATATCAGTTGTGCTCTACACTGGAATTTGACACAACATTGTAAAATGATTATAACTCAATAAAAAATGTTAAAAAAAAGTGATATCAGGAAATGAACTATTATTTAGGAAAATAATAAAGTTTCTTAGTATTCTTTAGAGTAATCAACTAGTTGAGTAGAGATAAATTAGCATTCTTAATCTGGAACTCCCTGTCTGCATGGAGAGGTCAGTGGGGACAGAGAGGGAACCTCTGAGGCTCAGATCTGTGCAGAGCAGCCCTTGAATAAAAGAACTAAGTGAAATGGGCACAAAAGTTCCCTGAGCTACACCCAGTGCTAGATGCCAGCCAGCAGGGATAGGCCTGGATGGCTGTCTGAGCCAGGTGGAGGACTGGGGCCTACTGTACACAGGCAACCTCAGGAGATTGGAGTACACAGTGCACCATGGCTGGGAGTGTATACAGAACAGAATAGCCTGGGTACCTCATTTAAAAAAGAAAGAAATAAAGAAAGAAGGCAATACTGTGAGTGCACATTGAGGGGAGGGACACAAAAGAGCTGGGCCCTAGCCTTTGTCTCCACAGAACTTGTGGCACCATTGCTGGCTCATTCTTGGGTGAAGATGGGTAGGGCTTGACCATAGCCACCATATTCCCATCTCCTAGTCAGAGGTGAGGTTGAAACTTGAATGCATACCAAGGGGCTCTGTAATTTCATAGGCTGGACCTGTGCCTCTAAGATAAATGAGCATGGAGTGGAGTTCTGGCACAGAGCAAGGGTGAGGGCTGGAGTGGCCATTTTCTGTGAGCCCACCTACAGTGATCAGACACTGGGCTGAGAATTGTACTGACCTGATGGGGTGACCTGTGGGACTCTGGACAAGCCAGTGGAGTTTGCACAGCATAGCATATGCAGGAGCAGTGATTGGTACTGGGGAAGGTGTTGACCTGATAGGGCACCATGATCCAGGTGTGAGACCCAGAAGTCAACAGAAATGCACTAGTAGCTCTGAGGGCAGAGAACCTGGGGACACCAGAGCAGCACTATGACATTTCCATAGCTAAAGAGGGGACAAGGGCAGAGTCAATGAAGAGTACTTAAAGCACTCTAACCCCACCTACTATGCGCCAAAGCACAGAAATGGGTCTGGAAGCCTCCATTTCAACAAAAGGGAAAAGGGCCCAGTCCCTTTCAGGGCTGTGACAACCACAGAATGAAAAGGAGACCCCGCTCAACAACCACGGCAATCTCTAGTCACCACAACTTTGGCTACAACCCCAATCAAAGGGGTAACAGCCATCACACATGGAAAAAAGGCATAGCAACCATCCATACTGAAAACACACCTTGGAACAATATTATTATGGCACAAAGTTTACACAGGAAAGTATCCTTTAAAAAAAAAAAAAAACTCTTCAAAACCACAGTAGATGATTGATACTCCATAGTCCATAATGCTAAAGAGATATAAGTAAAATGAAGAAGCAGAAGAGCTACTCCCAATTAACAAAATAAGAGAAATCCCCAGAAAGGACAATCAGTAAAAGAGACCTTGATAGTCTACTAGATCATAACTTTATAAAAAGGAGTGATCAAAGCACTGAAGGAAATAAAAGAGACTATGAAAACAGACAGAGAATACTTTGAAAAGGAAATTGAAATTATAAAGAGGAGCCGATTAAAAACAGAAATCTCAAAGACTGAGATAAAGCTGAGATAAAGGCAGTCAAAAGCAGACTAGACAATGCAGAGGAATGAATAAGTGACTTAGAAGACAGGAAAACACAAGTCAAAAGTCTACAAACAATAAATTCTGGAGAGGGTGTGGAGAAAAGGGAACCCTCCTACACTGTTGGTGGGAATGCATTTGGTGCAACCATTGTGGAGAACAGTATGGAGATTTCTCAAAAGACTGAAAATAGACTTACCACATGACCCAGCACCCTAATTCAAAAAGAAACCTGCACTCCAATGTTCATAGCAACACTATTTACAATAGCCAAGACATGGAAACAACTTAAAGTACATCAACACATGACTAGATAAAGAAGTTGTGGTATAATTATACAATGGAATACTACTCAGCCATTAAAAACAGTAAAATAATGCTACTTGCAGCAGCATGAATGGAACTGGAGAATGCCATTCTAAGCGAAGTAAACCAGAAAGAGAAAAATAAAATATGATATCACTTGTATGTGAAATGTTAAAAAAAAAAAGGACAAACAAACTTGCAAAAGAGAAACAGACTCACAGACATAAAAAACAAACTTATGGTTACCAGGGGAGGAATGGGGTAGGGAAGGATAAACTGGGAATTCAAGATTTGCAGATACTAACTGCTATACATAAAATAGATAAACAATTCTATACTGTATAGCACAGGGAACTATATTCAGTATCTTGTAGTAACTTATGGTCAAAAAATATGAAAATGAATATATGCATGTTCCTATATGACTAAAGTATTTTGCTGCACACCAGAAATGTACACATTGTAAGCTGACTGTACTTCAATAAAAATATATTAAAAGGAAACATTTGAATCAGAAAGCTTTCTTTTGACCCAGAGATATAAAATTGATCCTTCCACAGAATAATGTACATAGAGCTGACCAGAATGTAATGATCTCAAAAGTAAGAGAGTAAAGGACATCAGTGCAAAACAAACTTTATTTCCCTTTAGCTTATAGAATCATACATATGAAAAAGAGAGACTTTTTTAATGAAATATGATCAAGTTTTTATTATATTATGTACCATGTAAAATGTTTGAGAAGTGCTGTTTTGTAGTGCCCCTGACTAATCATGTGTTGCGTATAAAGACTGTTATTTCAGTACAGCATTTAAAATGAACATATTTGTTTGATAATTTGTCCTTCACAAATATTTACATAAAATAATAAATAAAAAATCAGTTTCCAGCTCTTTAAAAAATATATTTTTATTTTCTTTACTATGTAATTCTTTCAGTGCTTAATTGATTACACATATTATTTAGCGCTACATTCATTAAATGAAGACATGCATTATTACCTCCAATAATTCAGAAATGAGACCTGAATGGGAATTTTTGAGTATGAAGGAACTTGATAGCACATATGATTCCCTTTATTCCCATATGAAGCAGTTCATAACATCATACTGATTGATTTAATTGTTCATGCTTATTATTATATTTTTTATTTCAGTGATTTTTCCATTTTTTTATCTGAAGGACTTAGTGTTCTAAAATAGTCAGGAAGTGAAAATATACAACAAAATTGTCATTCCCTGCAACAATTAAATGAACTTTTTTCTCTCTGAAACAAATGCAACTACAAGAATTTCTCTATGCAAATGCCACGCTGAACTATGGCCAATTCATTCTTCCCAGCTGTGTTCATGATGGACCCACAGGCTCTGCAATTCTTTTCCTACTAAAATTGGACAATTTGGGTAACTCAAAGAAGAGCTGCTGCTCACTGACATAGTAAGTGACAAACTTACCTTTGTAGAAACAAATGATAATTCCTCTTCCCCACACTGAAACACACACCTTTACAAATCTGTCAATCACTAGGGTTGAAGGAGCCTGTATTATATTTCAAACTTACCTAGAAAATAAAGTAATAACACAAATATGGCAATCTTTTTTTCAGATATTGGGCATCTTGTCAATTTGAGTACTACTGTCAAAAATTAAGACCTAAAAAAATTAAGAATTAAGACCTGATTTAAAGGTACAAAAAGAAAAGTTAAAATTATGAATTCCCCCCAAAAGATGTAATTGATAGACATTTAGATTTATATAGACAATCTAAGTAGTAATTTTTTATGCCTTCTGAACAAATGTTTTGTTGCATATTTTTTGAGGAAAAGTGTACTATCAACAATGGAATTGTCCAACTCCATTGTCTTTTTAAAAGATAACAGCAGTGTTCTCACTCTGATATTGAATGCTTTGAAAGGCCAGACCTCATCAGTTCTAACAATTGTTCTGTGGCTTACACCTTGCACACTGAATACACTGCACTTAAAGGTTTCCCTCATATTTCTTCAGAATGATATGCTTCTTTCAATTTATTCATAAATTTATAACTTTATTCTCTATTTTTCTGCAATCATTTCACTGTCACAAAACAGTTCAGATTTTTCCCCTTTTCTCTATTTTTCTCTTATACACTTTAGCTGTTTTCCATAAACTTAAAACATTCAAAATTATCATTGTATAACTCTAGGTAATACTTTTAATAGTGTGATGAAAAATAAGTATCATGGATAATGATGTATATAACTAAGATTTACAGTCTACTATTCACTATTATATGAGTAAATATTATAAAGATGAAAGGTACTAAAAATTTATTAAATCAATATATATTCTTTATTTCACCTGATTTTAAATTCTAAATTGTTATTATATAATGTATTTTGATTATTAAAATAGCAACTCTTTCCAGCTTAACTTTATATTAAGGAGTAACACAGAATTTGTAATAAGTTCCTGCAATCTAGGTCCATATGAACAGTAGCAAGGATTGGAAATTTGGTACCATATAACACAGTAAAAAGCACCTGAACTAGAAATGACTGAGAAGACTGGCTTGTGTGTATTTCAGTTGTTACCAAACATTAAGAAATATAGAATCTGGATGGTCAGTCTTTTGGGGATATTTCACCTATCTTGTGACTATTATATTTCACTTATAGTCCTTAACTGTTTTAGCTATATGAGAATACCAGTTCCATGATGGTAGTATTCTAATTGTGTGGTAGTATTCTAATTGTGCATTTTCTATGTTGTCAGTATTTCAGTAAGTGCATCTTGGGTCCAGAGTAGGAAGATTATAGACATATATCCAACTTTTAAATTATGGAAATCTTGGTAGAAACATGATAGATTTTGAATAAATAATTTAAAATTGTTTGTTGACAATGTATCTATTCATTTTCTTTTAAATGAACTGTTTCTGAAAGGAACATACAGACTAACCATTTTAGAGTGTGGATATTTTCTTTAAGAATACTAATTTCCTAGAAAGGAATTTTAAGTAATTTCTATGTAAATATGGATTCATATGCTTTGAATAATTCAAGTAAGATCTAATTGTTCTGATTTAAATTTTCTGTCTCTACAAACACTACGATTCCCTAAGTGGGAACATTCAACTTATATTTCATAAATTATAGTAACAATGAATAATATAACTGTGAGTTTAAAAATAAGAATTAAACCATTATGTCTCTAAAATGCATACAATATTGTCAAATTGAAAAAATAAATCTGCACAAATTAAAATATGCTAAAATATGGCACATGTTTAATTTATATTTTTACTATTCTATATAGTAGATGTCATTCATATATATAATTGGCTTTTATGAGTTATTCTGTTTGTTTTCTCATAAAATATTTTGTCAGTAGTAAGCATGGCAATTCAAATATAACAGAGCAAGATATATTAGAATTTTTTAATACTGTAGCTATTCTTCTTCTCAAAAGCCCACAGAGTGTTAAGATATTTTCAATACAAAAGGTCAAAAATTGACATGTCCTTGTATGAAATGTCATTCAACTAAATGTCTCTACTTTCACATGATGGACTTTTCAAATCAAAGTAAAATCAAATGAATGTAAATACACTAAATACTTAACTAAGTCTTGGAGTTACTCTATACATTCTTTGGAAATATCATAGGCAGTTAATTGGAATGAATCCACTACTATGCATTTTTATATAAAGAATGTGGTTTTTGAAATGTCTAGTTAATATCCATCACATCATAATTATAAATATTTCTTTACTTGTGATAAGAATTTTCATATCTACTCTCTTAGGAATTTTCAAACATGCAGTACCATATCGTTAAGTGTAGTCACCATGCTGTACATTATATTCCATGACATTTATTTTATAACTAGAAGTTTGTACCTTTTGATCCCCATAGCACATTTTCCTCACACTGCCTCCACCTCTAACAATGACCAATCTGTTCTTTGTATTATGAGCTTCGTTTGTTTGTTTACATTCTTCATGTACATGAGATTGTACAGCATTTGCTTTCTTTTCCTGACTTATTTAACTGAGCGTAATGCCCTCAGAATCTACCCATGTTGTCACAAATGGCAAGATTTCCCTTTTTATGGCACCAACAGTGCACAGGGGTTCCCTTTTCTCCACATTCACACCAGCACTTGGTATTCCTTGACTCTTTGACAATAGCCATTTTAACAGATGTGAGGTAATATCTTATTGTGGTTTTGATTTGCATTTCCCTGGTGATTAGTGATGTTAAATACTTTTTAATATCTTTTGACTATTTCTTTGTCTTAGGAAAAATGTTTATTCAGCTATTCCACCCATTTTCTAAATTGGATTTCTTTTTGCTATTGAGATAGATGAATTCTTTATATATTTTGGATATTAACTTAGTTACAATTTGCAAGTTCTTTCTATTTTGTAGGTTGCCTTTTCATTTTGTTGATGGTTTTCTTTCCTGTGCAGAAATATTTTACTTTGACGTAGTCTCAATTGCTGACTTTTGCTTTATTGTCTTTACTTGTGGTGTCAAATCATAAAAAATATCATCACCCAGACTGACGTCAAGGAGCTTACTGCCAATGTTTTCGTCTAAGAATTCTATTGTTTTGTATCTTATGTTCAAGTCTAATTTCTGATTAGAGGAGTTTGTAGCCATATAATTTTTTTAAAAAGCCCCTTTCTTCTCTCTTCTCCTTTTAGAACTCCTATAATGCAAATGCTGATTTGCCCAATGATGTCCCATAAGTCCCTTATCCCCTCCTGCTGCCTATTTTTGCTGTTAATTGGATGATTTCCATTGCCTTGTCTTTGATTTCACTGATTCTTTGGTCTGTTTAATATAGTCTGTTGAACCTGTGTAGTGTATTTTTCAGTTCAGTTTTTGTGTTCTTCAGCTGTGACTTCTATTTTGCAATTTCTTATTTTCTTTATCTTTGCTGACATTTTCACATGTGTTTATACCTTCTTGTTTTTTCTTCCAAGATTGGTAATCATCTTTATGACCAATAACTTGAACTCTTTATCAGAAATATCACTTGCCTTTGTTTCATGGAGAATTTTTTGAGGTTTTACCTTTTTAAAAACATATCCCTCTGTTTCTTACTTTCCTTAATTATATGGTTTGGTTATGTGTATTAAGATAAAAGAGTTACCTCTTAGTCTTGAGGGATGACCTCATATAGGAGATAAACTTATAGTTCAATTCTACCCTAACTTTTGATTGTTTTCAGAATGTTGTTATTGTCTAGGTAGCTTATTTTATTTTTAGTGGTTCCCAGGAGTTGAGAGTATGTCAAGAGCTGTCAGTGTCCCAGAGGGGAGAATCTCAGTCAACACCTAGATTCAAGCTGAATGAAAGCCAGAACCCCTCAGGCAGCAGCTCTTAAAAATATATAAGTATGTGTAATCCCATGAGACCATAAGCCTAAATTCCACTGGCCAGAATTAGATAATGTAGACTTGTCCCCTGGAAAAGAGTTCCAGTAATTGCCTTGCCAAATGAGTGTTAAAGATTCTTCCTTGGGAGAAACCAGCAACCTAGAGTGAAACAGAGAGAGAGCGAGCAAAAAGATAGTACCTACCAGCCTACATCCTTGGGAAACCTTCAGAAGGCCTCTAGATCTATGTCAAACCAGATGCCTTCATCTTAGGTCAAATATCTAGGCAAGCAAATATTCGTCTTTCACAGAAAGAATGAGGTGTTTCAGCCTGCTGTTTGCACTGTTCCCTGGGGACTGTTGCCAGTCAAAATCTGTTTCTCTGTTATTTACAGTACTAAGGGACCCAGAGGTGCAAGCCCCATTGGCCACCAAAACAGGTGAAGAATGGGCTTTCCTTAGGCAGCAGCCACATAAGTCAGGGAACCAGATATAAAATCCTGGGCAAATACACTTGTGAACAAGCTCTTCCCTGGGAGATAATGGCACTTTTGAGGCAGTCGAGGAATAATGTGAATATTGTGCCTGACTTTCAAGGTTTCTGGAGAGGGTTACAGTAGGCTTTTGATTATGTGTTTAAGTAGAAGCCTGCTCCTCAGGCCACAGCTATGAAGATAAGCTAATAGGCCTCTTTCAGAGAAAGAGTGTATACTCTTGTGTACCCTGATGATGGTAGCCAGCCAAGAACTCCCTTTTTGTTACAATTCCATGGGACCCAGGAACACACACCTCATTGATCACCAAAGCCAGTAATCTAGAGATGTCCACTTGATGCAGGAAAAATGGATCTGGGGTGTGAGAAAAGCCAGGTCTCAGTTGAGTCCCTGGGCATGTGCCCCATCAATTGTGGATCCTTACCTTTATGCAGGAAATAATTCAAGAGCAAGCCACAGTTGAGTAAAGGTAGATTTATTTAGAGAGATACATACTGCATAGAGTGTAGGCTGTTTCAAAAGGCAAGAGAAAGGCCACAAGGTATTGGGTGCTCAGATTAGAGTAAAAGTAGTTACAGACTCCACAGATAGTGTGTGGGCCATCTCTGAAAATGAAGGAGTGAGAGGCAGCCACAAATCCCCATGTTGCCTGTTTTTATGTGCTCTGTAGCTTCATATGCTAACAAGTGGGCAGACCATTTTAACTACCCTGGGGAAGTGGCTGGGATTCCCAGGAAGGTGGCCATTGCCCACTCTTTGACCTTTTATGGTTAGCCTCAGAACTGTTATGGTGCCTTTGGGCATGTCATTCACCATGTTAATATATTACAATGGGCATATAATGAAGCTCAAGTTCTACTAGAAATAAAATATCTCACCATCTTATGCCTCAAGGCCTAATGCAAGTTGAATCTTCTACCAGTTTAATCTTAATTGCTGCACCATTCCTTGAATGGCTGTGCCCTGTCCCTTTGCCTCCTATCTCACATAGACAGCAGCCACTCAATTTGGGTGGTATAAGATCCTCTGTAGGAGATACTAGTGTGCTGGAGTGAGGTAGAGGGAGATTTCTAAAATGACATCCACCATCCTTTATTCCCTGAGAACAGCTCAGTAGGCCCCTAATTATGTACCATAACAGAAGGCCTCCCCTTAGATGGAAACTCCAGGATAAGGAAATACGCCGGTTTCACAGAGGAGTGTGTTACAGTCTGTTATCTGTAGGGATAGCAGCAAGCTAGGAACTATCTCAGATTGTTACAGTTCCATAAGATCCAGAATCACAAGCCCTGCTGGCCAACAGAGCTAGGCTAATGAGGGGGCATCCCCTGGGTGTCAGCTGCAAAAGATTCGTCATCAATGCTAGTAAAATATCCCTCCAGAAGATACTGGAGCTCTGGAAATCAGCACAAGGGAAATGCAAAGATGGCACTTGTCAGCAGGAGCAAGTCAGAGAGAGAATAAAAAGGTGCTTGACAGCCTCTGTCCCTGGAGAGTATTTCAGTAAGTCCCTCAATTTAAGGCCATCACTTTAAATAAGAAAATGAGCCTCTTTCACAGAAAGTCTGGGCACCTTTAAATTGGCTTCTGCTGCACTGAACCTTGGGGTGGGTAAGTCCACACAATGTTCCTTTAACTGTTTCTCACTATAGCCATGTGGGTCTTGTGGACATCAAACCCCATTGTTTTTGAAAGTTACAATTTTTGTGGGCTAGTCTCTCAGGTGGAGATCTTAAAATTTGGGGTGCCTGATGTAGTATTTATACCTTTCATTCCTCAGGGAGAAGCTCAGGGTTTTCAGTTTCCTTCTGATTATAGGTCACTACTTTGGGAATGGGGTTTATGATGAGACTCAGCTTCTTCAATCAGCTTTGATAATGTGTTTGTTTGTTTGTTTGTTTTGTATTTATCCAGTTTACTGGAGTTTCTTAATTAGTCTTGTTACCCCAAAAGGTAAAGATGCCAGTTCTTGTTTTGCCTGAAAGATAAGATTTATATATGGAAGATGGAAATCATTGTGTAGCAAAAATATTTTTAAAAGATTTATTTAAGAAAGGAAAAGTACACCTCCAGGAATGAGAGGTGGGCTGATTCAAGGAAGGAAAATTGGTGGCTTTTGTCTTCTCTTTCTTTTATATCCTCACTTAGAGGTTTTTTTTTTAGTCAATTGACAGCTCTTATCTTTGGAATGCTTAGTCACATTTGGTCTCTTTTGCATATGTCCTTACCATGATGTATGCAGAAAAACCCATGGGGGACCCTAAATTACAATGTTAATTATAACACAGTGAACATTGGGTGATGCCCGGTCAAGTCCTTTCTGCTACCTCACAGTCATAGCTGTAGGGTTTTAACTGGTTTCTTGTGGGCACTTATTTAGAAGAAGTAAAGTCTTTTTATGCTGGAGGTGGGACATACTTCCATCTTTTGGACCATCCTCCCTCTTTTCCACCTATCTGCCTTGTGCCTCCACTTATCTAACTACCTAATAGTCTTACGGTTTTTTCTAGAAGAAATTATTTCACATATAACTGTAGATTCAGTGTATCTTTAGGAGTAGATAAATTCAGTATCTTCCTACATCAACATCTTACACTGAAAACTTTAAAAACTTCAGATATTATGGTGTACTATTTCATTCTCACAGCATTATTCCAACAGGTTGTAGATTTGGGAAACAAACACTAAGATGGAAATTTGTGTAGATAAGTTGAATGGATAGTGTTCTCAGAAAGAACCCACTGAGAAGGACAGGAAAGGGCAAATAGAGAAGTTGAGTTCTATTTTTTTTTCAAATAATTCTTCTCAGTTGGCATCAGCTGGTCTCCCAGAGACCACTTCAGATTTAAATGAAAGAAAGGGAGACATAATTTGTACCTCTTTATATAGATCAACCATTTTTACAGCTGCTCACTGAAGGGACCATGTCTTTGATCAAAGAAGTACCTTAGACTGGGGTAACTGCTGGGGAAATATTCTGCCGTGAACCGTCAGCATGTCATGCTGCTGGCCCTGGGGAATCAATGCCTTTATTTTAAAAAGGGAGGATCTGGATGATGCACCCAGTGCAACTCCTACAGTTAACACCTTACAGCATTTTTGAAGTATATTTAAGCTATGTTAGTTACAAGTGTACAACATAGTGACTTGATTATTCTATGCATTACAAAATGATGATCAAGGTAAGTTTGGTATTTCCATACTTTTTTCCACAGAGACTGTGACAATTTACATTCCAACCAACAGTATACAAAGATTCCCTTTTCTCCACATCCTCTCCAACACTTTTTTCTTTTTAGACTTTTTGTCTTCTTCCTGAATTTAGAGAAAAGGCTTTCAGATTTTCACCACTGAATACTATGTTGGCTGTGGATATATCATAAATGACCTTTATTATATTCAAATATATTCCCTTAATGCCCGTTTAGTGAGAGCTTTTATTTAAATTATGAATGGATGTTGAATTCTGTCAAAAGCTTATTCTGCATATATTGAGATAATTATGTGATGTATATCCTTCCTTTTGTTAATGTGGTGTATCACATTGATTGATTTGTGAACTATCCTTGTGACACTAGAGTAAATCCAACTTGATCACAGTGTATGATCCTTTTTATATATTGTTGGATTTGATTTGCTAATGTTTTGTTGAGGATTTTTGCATTTATATTATCAAGGATATTGGCCTGTATTTTTCCCTTTTTTTTTTTTGGTGTTTTTTTCTGGTTTTGATATCAGTGTAATAATGGTGGCTTCACATAATAAATTTGGGAGTGTTCTCTCTTCTTCAGTTTTTTTTTTTTTTTGAATTGTTTGAGAAAGATGGGCATTAGTTCTTTTTTATGATTGGTGGGATTCCCCTATGAAGCCAGTTGGCCCTGGACTTTCACTTCCTGGTAATGTTTTGATTCCAAATTCAATTTCACTACCAGTAACTGGTTTGTTCACATTGTTTTTTCTTCTTGATTCAGTTTTAGAAGGTTGTATGATTCTAGAAATTTGTCCATTACTCCTAAGTTGTCCATTTTTTGGGCATATAACTGTAATATTCTTTTAAGACTTTTTGAATCTCTGTGTTATTATTTTTTATTTTATTTGTTTTTAGTTTTCTTAGTAACCTCCATAATGATTAGCAAAGAGGCTTCCTCTTCTTCACATGTTTGCTAACAATGTTTTGATGTCTTTTTGATAATAACCATTGTAAGAGGTGTGAGGTGGTTTGATTTGCTTTTCCCTGATGATTAGTGATGTTGACAGTCTTTTAATGTGTGTGTTGGCTATATGTACATATCCTTTGCAAAAATGTCTATTCAGACCCTCTGCCCATTTTTCAACTGGGTTGTTTTATGTGTGTGTGTGTGTGTGTGTTGATTTGTGTAAATTCATTTTATATTTTGGATAATAATTATCAATTATCTTCACCAATATCTTTTCCTATCCAGTAAGCTGTCTTTTCATTTTTGTTTGTTAATAGTTTCCTTCTGTGTGGAAAAGCTTTTTAGTTAAATGTAGTTTCATTTGTTTATTTTTGCTTTTGCTTCCCTTGATTGGGGAGAGAGATCCAGAATTCCCATTTCTGTGACACCTAGAACTCTGATCACCATAGCCTCTCAGGTTGTGACTGCTGTATGTTTATTTATTTTTCAATTGAGCAGAGAAGTTCCAAGATAAGTTCAAGAGGATTACCTGAGTTCCAGATACATTTTTTCTTGATCACATTAAACTACAACAATCTCATATTAGTTACTCCTTCCAGGATCATAACTTATTTTCTTGCCTGTTATTCTCTTGACATAGGAAACCTATATCCTCTTATCAACTGGCTCAGAGAATTAAGTTGAAATAAGACAACAGATTAACAGGAGAAAAACATAGAAAGTAATATATGCTTTAAATGATATGGAAGCTTTTATAAGGAAATGAAGACCTAAAGAAATGGTAAAACCTAAATGCTTTATAATATGTTGAACACAAAGAAGCAATTGTGGAAAAGTAACTAAACTAAATGAGGAATGCTAAAATAAGATAGGAATTATTTTAACAAGAATATTTTAAAATAAGTGTTGTACAATTATTTTGTACACAATTATCTCATCTGTGAGTGGCTCCCTTTCAAAGAATGTTTCTTTTTTTCCTAGTTTAGGGAGGGCATCTTTCACACTGGAGTTTTTATCTCATTTTCATAATGAAAAGATTAGATTAGAATACCTTGCTTATATTTACTTTTTTCCAAGTGCCTTTAGCCAAATGTGCCACCCTTCACAGTTTAATAGAGCACTTCAATTCTTAGATTCAGAACCACTAAGTTCATAGTAACAAACTGGGTTTCAAATATAGGATCTCAAAGACCCAGACTAGAGCACTCACTACAACTACTTTGACTAGCATTGACTGTGCTGAGAGTGGGGAACACATCCTGTGCTGTGCCTACCAGAACTGGTTTGGCTTATTTTTAAAATTTACTGTTTACACAAAAGGAAACAGTGATAAAAGCCAGTTAGAAAAAAAAATAATAACCTCTTATTTGTTCATAACCTAGGACCCCTTGTCTGGCTATTTTCTGAGTCCAATCCTGATTGACTATGGTTTTTATTACCCTAACTCTTTATATTAATTTATCTTTGATCTTAAACTTACTCAACTGATCTTTTCTGAGAAAACTGAATTACTTTTTCATAGCAACCTGCCCTTTCACCTTTAAGTCATTATGAAATGAGACTTAACATTCAAGATACTTTGAAAAATTCAAATGAATGTTGAAATTGGCATTTGATATGACTGGTGAGCTATTTTTAAACTGCACATTAACAACGTCACTTATTACTAGCTCTAGTGGGAAAGAAGCAGCACTTAGAGACAAAAATGTTTACTTAATAACTTGCTATAAACATAAATATTAACAAGAAAAAGAAACATGTTTTTATTTCATTTCCCTCTTTAGTCATGACTCTATCTGGCCACTTTAAAAGAGTAGAAAATTATGTAATAGTTGTACACTCAAATAAAATAATTTTATTAAGACTTTTTAAATGTCTTTGCTTTGGGAATAAGAGTTCTGAGAAAAACAATCTATTCCACAGTCTGCATTTTTCATTTCCTCTTTTGAAAAATACAGTGTACATTAAGAAGCTATAATTTGGATAAAGCCTTATCATTACCCACTATTTTGCAAAGAGTTCAACTGTATTCATAAGAACTTGAAACTCTCAGAATAACAGTTCAGAGTGTCGGTGGCAAGGTTGCTATAAAACATAAAATTGGTATTACACTCTTAGTTTTGTGCTTACCTTTAAATATATGATTTTATTACTATATAATTTATTTAACTAATGGTCTAAGTAGAAGAAAATTAGTAACAATATTGTAGTTTTCCCTAGGAACCTGCATTGAAGTAGAGTAGCACATATTTGCTTCTGTATTACTCAGCAGTATGATGGATGATGGCAATTACTGGAAAGAACAATATTAGTTTTACAGTTATTGCTATTAACTTAAAATGCTAAGAATAAAATCCCATATTTCACTAAATACTCCAATCACCACTAAAATATGTGGCAGAGGAACATTTTATAATCCCTATATTTTACACTCACTGAACAACTAGAAATTGGCAGAGTCAAATCATTTATATCTCCTTATTACCAGCTTGCAGAAGCCATTGAGTCTATGGAGACAGTGATGGATATTTTTGTGGCAAATGTTTTATTCTCTCCCACTGTATTAAATTTACCGTATGTTGGTTTTACTGCAGTTTACTGAAGTTTCACAAAGGGATTAGCAATAGAAAAGCAAGACATATAACTTGCTTACTCCTGTTTCCCATTGGCAAAACATATTTACTTATTTATAAATTATGAATATTATAAATATGGGATATATATGTACCAGTAAATGTTTAAGGCAACAATCTGAATAAAGCTTTTCCTAAATTCTAGACATTAGCAAAGTGTTACAAAAATTTCTTCTATAAATATGATAAATGCCTAAAAAGTGTTATTCATACAGTCCAGATAAAAGTAATTAATAAGGCATTAAAATATTTTCTTTTTTTAAAATACCATCTTTCCTGTTATAGATCAGCAGAATTGTAGAGTATGAACATTGATCATGGAGCAGATTTCCTCAGTTTAACTCCAGCCTGCCAATTACTATGTGGCTTTGGGAAATTTTCTTAACTTTCCTGTGCCTCAGTTTCCTAATTTATAAAATGGGGAAAATAATGGTTACTACTTCACACAATTGTTAGGAGAATTAAATGAGTTTATATAAGTACTGCACATAGAACAATACCTGGTATAACATTTGTACAATTTAAATGTTAGCTACAATGTTGAGTAATCAAGAACACTAGAACCAAAGATGCTTGAGCCTATTAAATAACAAGAACATTTATGGACTAAAATCTTTTAAATATATTAAGCTCCAATTTCAACCTAAGGTATTTTAAATAAATTAACTACCCCAGGATAAAATAGATTTTCCCTAAGCTAGGTATACACACTTAACTGGTCACAAGATCATTATTAAAGAACATTTAAAAATGCTATCTGATCTTTCAGTATGTTTGTATATTCATTTTGATCTATAATTGGTAATTGAATAAACTAGATATAGATGCTCAGAATATTTTTATTTATTCTGGAATCCTTTTCCTATTAAAACCATTTTGCACATTCATTTTCAGTAACCACCATATAAGGCATCAATTTATTATAAAAAATATATTTGTAACTGAAATTATATGAAATAATCTGAAAGCTATTATCACTTGCAATGATATTTCTCTCTGAAAATGTATAGGACAAAGTAATCAAATAATATATACAAAACTAATAATAATTATAAAATAGAGCATGTGAGAAGAGGTTACACATGCTAGCACATCAACTTTTTATCTAGAAGGAAAGCAAATGAATGCATACAATTCAATGTCCAACACCATTTTAAAAGCTATATCTAGCTGGAAATTTGCTAGAGGAGAAGTATTTAACTTTCCACACTCTACAGCAGAGGAAAGCAAGATTATAAGTAGTTTGGTTTCAGTGATGAATAAGCCAAATTATAATTTATTTCACAATGAGTGTACTCAAAGTGGATTGAAGAGGAATATGTGTCTCATTTTTCCCCAAAATCATTTATAAAGCTTCCCAGTATCCCACGCAAAAAGCTATTATAAAAAGTTGAATGCTTGCAATAATAAAGCATGTGACCCTTCTTTCTGCTTCCTGGATTGAATGGGAACATGAGACTGGAGTCAACCATTCTGTAGCCATGAGTATATAAACACGAGGATGAAAGTTTGAATGGTGAAGTCAAGTACCAGGATGATATCCTTTAATGGATTCACCAAACCTAGTAGGGCTTAACCCCAGACTTTCTGTTAAATTAAAAATAAATGTCTTCTTTATTTAAACTACTGTTTGTGAGGGTCCAATTGTATCTTTAACTTTTATACCTAGATTTATCAAGCCCTTTCATATCTTTTATGTCTACTTACACATCCTAAAATACTGGGTAGGAGGGAAAAATCATTCTAGTTAAAGTGTTGCCAGTAGATGTTACTGGTGTCCAGGTTCTTGTCCTGTCCCAGAAAGAATTCAGAGATGAGACAGGGAGGTTAGGAAAGTAAAGTGAGGATTTATTAAGGGATAAATAGTATACTCTCAAGGGGAGAGTGAGCAGGCTCAAGTGAGTGGCTGCTCTGAGTTTCTTTGGCAAGTTGGTTACATAGATTGTAAAAATGAATGGGCAGAATATTAATTGGGGAAGGAAGGGTTTGGGGTCTTATTTGCTGATTATCACCCCAACTCCAGCTTCCCAAAGGAAGGAGGGATTTTTGTTCTTATTTAGTCTGGATCAGAAGTGCCATGTCATGGGTGCATGATGGGTATTTCTATTCTACTAGGCTAATTTTATTGAAATAAGGGTATATGAGCAAAAGGTTACATTTGGACACTGGAGATCCCTGCCTTTTCCCACCTATCTTTGGTAGCCTCCAGGCCACTTATCAACCCAAAAGGTGTGACCATTTGTCAACCCAGATATTTCTGCTTTTTTTTCTCTGCCCAGGGATTCCTGATGCTTACATGATGCATGATTTCCTACATTTGGCCTATGTCTCTCCATTCTGCCCAATTCCTACCTTTTGGCCTGCACCCCCTTTCTCTGCTCATATCTAGCTATCTGCCATTTCTAATACAAGCATTCAGTTCTCCTAAAAAATTACAATAGACTAATATGGCATCTGGCTGTTTTTAATGATCACCAGCTTTAAATATTTATAGTATGTCCACAGAGTGGAAAGAAAAACATTTAGAATAGGATTTTTCAGGTTTTAATGCTTTCTGAGTTTTTAGTATACAATTTATTTCCCTGGAGGTTTTGTTTTTGATTCTTTTTGAAAAAATAGAAAATTATTTTGATTAATTGAAGAATCACTCATGTTTTATCTTTTCAATTAAATTGCAGGCCACTTAGAGACTGAAAATTTTGTTTTTCCTCACAGATTTTAGTATAGAATTGTGAACAAAGTACACGTTCAATAAATTATTTATGGATTAACACACTGAATAAATCAATATATCAACATTTTAGTTCTATGAAAAATTTTAATAAAATACTCACAATGTATACATGAAATGAACATATTTTAAACTATTATCTATATTGTACTTTTGTTGTCTAAACAGGATATTAAGTCACCAAGTAAAACCAATGGTATTATTCAATACTTGCTTATAAACTTGCACTGCTTTATTTGTCATGTCTGGTTACAAAGATGGCAGAAATAACTGGAATCATTTTTTCACATAATTTTATTATTCATTAATCAACTGGTAGGTGGTAATCCAGTCAGCTATTTAAATTAAAAAAAAATACACTGTCTACAATTTAACTGTATTATCAGTTTTTGCCCTATAGAAATTTATGAGCAATGTGAACACATTAATTATTTTTAAAAAGGCTTAGTCATAAAGTATGGCTTATATAAATGATTCCTTCAACTTCCTTGAAATCCAAGAATCTATAACTTCACCTGAAAATGAAAAAAAAAATCAGTAGTTCAACAATATTTTTGTCTATTATTTACCCAAAAGCAGGTCTCAGTTTTGTAAGGCTTAAAGCTTATGCAATATATACAAAATATATAAATTTCCTGTACTGTAAACCAATGAATTTGATATGCATATTTTATAGAAACATATGACCCCTGTGAACAGTTTAATTAATTACCTCCCACTGAGGGGCCTTGAATTTTATTACTTTAACCTTAAATGTATAAGTAATATTACTATGACTATAATATTTTGTGTTAGCCATTTTTCTGAGATAATTGAGTTACCTGCATATTTTTATACTGAACAGAGAAAATGTAATTGACTACTAGAAATATAAACTGTTTTCAATGAAGAGGAATACATTTATTGAGCATCATGATATATGTATCACATATCTATATAACCATCAATAGAGAATTACTGTCTTTATGACTAACTAAAGTTAAAAAATTTGAGAAACTTACACAAAATACTAGGAATTGTGTTCCACACCCAATTTTGATTTCTGCTCTAACTGGTATCAAATTAGCACAAAATACTATCTTATGGGTGCTAAAAATTGTACATATAAAATACCTATGAAAGTTGTCTTATCCCAAGAAGTCATATATTTCCTTTAAAAAATAGGAAAAATACTATTTCTAGCTTTGTTCAATTCAACTGACTTTAAAAAACACCATCTTTTCCAAATAGTAGTAAAACATAAAATACAAAGATAAAATATTCCTCACCTTTGACCTGAGTTAATTTGGAATGAGAATTAAACTCATCAAACTGCAATGGCATTGAATCTTGTTTACTGTAATCTTTTATTGTGATTTAATTTAAAATAAAATGTATATCTTAACTCCTGCATATTCTGGAAGTGAATATATTTATTGTATTTTTATTTGGTATAATCAGTTAAACCTGTCAGTTTACCCACTTCTGCTTCTTATCTGTATCTTATGATAAATTACACTGCAAATTCATGTCATGGGGCACTTAGTGAAATCAGTGAGCATTAGATCCTATTTAACTTAGATGTTTTCTGTGTTGTTAACATATTATCATTAAGAACTTCAAATCTGAAGCTAAAAACCAATTGAGTTAGCTATTTTCAGTGGAATCTTTTAACATATATTTCACACTTAGCCCCTAAAAAATAATTGCAAGTAAGCATTTATTGCTACTCTAAGTCAATTTCTAATTAATTCCACAAGGTGCAGATGGATTTCTCTTTAGCATTAAGCTTACTACAGAAGTTTTACAAGCTAAAAACTGTCATGGTGTTTATAGGAGTATATTCCTCTGTATATTATTCTAGCACCTTCTTGTTCTCCTAAGCCCTGATCATGAATTCTATGTAAAGTCAGTGAGTGGCAAAAGTTATTTTAATAAGAGCTTAACAATATTATTAAGGACAAAAAAAATATTCCTGATTTTTCCTTTACAAATATTATTTATTGTACTTTTTGTTATTTTGGAAGGTAGTTGGATAGTCTTGAAATATTTACATTTATTGGATTTACTACTTACTTATGAGACTAATTATGAAATCTATCTGGTTACATGAAACTGAAAAAAAATCACAAAAAGTGATTATGTATAGAATAAATATAAGACAAGATTGTTTTTTAATATACAGACTACATTTATATTTCTCATAAAATTATGGTCCTATAAGCTAGTTAATAAACCCTCTAATTTTTAAATTCTTAATTTTAAACATTACTTAATTCCCACTCTTACATTCTACAAAAAAATAAAGATTAAAACTTTTAACATTTGTCTGTTTTTTATATCAAAGACTATCTTGAGGTATTATTAAAAAAAAAAAAGAGAGAGAATGACCAAAGAATGACCAATTATTAGAGATGGCATTTCCTTGATTTTATGTCTTTGGCTTGTTTAATCCTTTTAGAATTTGCCTTATACTTTTAAGGAAAGATTTTTTTCTGTCTCCACTTGCTTTTAGCACTCATATGCATTTCTAGAGAAATGTTATCATTTAAAAGATGGTCCTTTAAAAAGTGAAAACTTAAAATCTGAAAAAAGCTAAAAATCTGAAACAATTTTGTCTCATAATCCATTCTTATAATTACATTTAGAATCCAGATGCTCAAAAAATAAATATTAAAGTGTGCAATACATTTTAATTAATGACTACACTTAATGACATAAAGGGAAATTACATCATGGTTGGCCATATTATATTTATTTTGAAATATTTTTTATTCCCAAATTATGTCAATATAAAAGCAGTCTTTCCTCCCTAATTTCTTAAATGGAATGCTTCATGAATTTTCATGCCATCCTTACATGGGAGCCATACTAATTTCTGTATCATTCCAATTTTTAGTACATATGCTGTTGAAGTAAGCATTCCTTTCTCAAATCTTAATAATAGTCACCACCAGTAATTTGGTATGTATCTTTCAAGATATAATTTTCTAAATTGGCCAAAATATAGAATATTGCTTTATCCCATTTAAAATTTAAATAGTGATTACAAAGTGATTCATTCATTTATCATCATTGAGAAGCTTTCAGTTCTTATGTAGTCAGTAGATGGTAGGATTGTATTACATATAATCTGAATTTAGTTTTGAATGCTTATTTGTTCTAATATGAATTCCCACCTATATGCTTTTTGTTGTTTCTCTGTAAAAAGAGACACAAGAAATAGTTTATAATTTTTCTATAACCAAATAAAATTATTTGTTGAGTGAGCTTAAGAATTATATAACTTGAAGTTATATTTGTTATTGTTCTTATAATTTGTTGGTGTATATTTTAAAAATAGCTATCATGGGAACATTAAGAATTACCACAAAAAACTGGTAAGATTTTATGGTAATCATCAATGCTCAAAAGAAAAAAAATAAAGTTTTTTTTTTAATTGCACAATAAAAGCAAATATATATGGAGCATTTAAGTTCTTCAAATTTAATATCAAATGCATACAAAACAACTTACTTGAAGAGAAAACACAAATTAATGCTCAAAAATTTTGAGAGATCTATTTAAAACTGAAGTGGGAGGAAAAGGGGAAGGGCACAACCATTGAATGAATGACACAGCCATTGAGGACAGGACAAACTTGTTAGAACCAAGATGGTGGAAGATTCAACTTCCAGTAGACCTTGAGCCTTATGGCACACCCACAGGGACCATGACAGTTCCCAGGCTGACCATAAAAGGTCAAACAGTGGGTAGGTGGGGCATTTCCTGGAAATACTCACTTCTTCCCCAAAGTAGTTGGAATAATCCTGCTCATTAGCATATGAAATTACCAAGCCTATAAAACCTAACAACCCCACACCTTGTGGTCACTCTCACTCTTGCTCTGTCACTCTCACTCTATAGCTCTCTGCTTCTCAGGTGGCCCACACTCTGTTTATGGAGTGTGTATCTCCTAAGCCATTTTACCTTCTCAGTGAGACATACTGCACTCTGTCTATGGAATGTATATCTCTCGAAATAGACTTACTTTCACTTTACCATGCTTTGCCCTTGAATTCTTCTCTGCATGAAGCAGTAACCTATTCTCTCCAAACAAAACTTGTATGTTGCTAGTGTTCATTTGTTTAGCTTCAAACACTTGGGGTGTTTTGACAGAAGGTGTTACTTGATGTTTGTGTCATACAATAACATCACTTAATATGGTATAGCAAATCACATGGGATGTCCTTTACTAGCATGTCAAAAGTAATCTATTTTGCCAACTGCAGCATATATGGAAGACAGCAAATCACATAGGCCAAGATTAAATGCCTCCATATAGTATCCTACTGAAAATAAATTTAATTATCCAAAAGTCATCATAGGTTATGTTACCATAGAAAGATAAACTTGGTAACATCATTATGCACTAGCTGTACCAGAGGAAGTAGCATTACCATGCATTTTTTTCTCATTTCCAAACAGAATGAATTTGAAAGAAAGTTAGATGGATTCCTGAGGGCATGGGAACAGCCAGACAGATTTACTGTAGACATTATGGTGCTCTAGTACATTCCTTTTAGTGATTATTCTGAGTCAAAGTTGTGGCCAAAGGGGACATTATTCTTAGGAGAATTCCTAGTATGCTTTATATCTCTAATAATGTTAGGCAGTTAGATAGAAATGAGCACCAGGCAAGAGGAGAGGAAGGGGGAGTGAGCAACCCAGAAAATAGCAGTACACCTGCACTCAGGATAAGGAGCTCCAAAAAAACATTTACTTTCTCTAAATTAAGGCCAGCAAAAAAGCTGACTAGAACTGAATGCTGTGGCTGCACAGTAGAGAGAAGAACCTGGCTTAAGTTGACCCAATGCTCATTATAATTAATTAACATTAAATTTTGAACCCCTCCCATAGGTATATCTTTATGCATCATGAGTAAAAACATACATTAAAGAGATAGGCAAGCCTGAGCACTAGGAACATGAGATGTCAATCAGCCTGAGCACACAAAGAACCTGAGCCATGAATCAATCAATCAATCAATCACAAAAATGTCCCTAAGCGAGGGTATTAAAAACAGGAAAGACAAAAGAGTGGTGTAATTTTTTTCTCTCTTGAATTGGCTAGCCCCCAATTCTCAAGGGTGTACTATATTGTACTATCTTTTTATTTCACTAATGAAATCTGCTGTTTATATCATTCTGTCTCCCATTAGAAATTCTTTTTTTTTTTTTTTTTCAGGTGACTAAGAACCAAGGTAATCTTTGTTCCCCTCTTCCTGGTAACAGTTAAACCTGGTAAACTTATATTCTCCTCTCTGTTTTCAATTATGGTGTCTGAGATTAGCTACCTCTGCATTGACTTTGAGACTTTGAGGAAAAACGTGTCTTTGAATTGGAAACTGAGATAACAATTATTAGCAAAGAGTAAAAAAGAAAGGGTTCCTTCCACATTACTGGATATTATTTATTACCTTTTTTGTTTATTCGCTTTGTATGCTCTTCTGAAAAACTGCTAGCTAGGAAGGGTTACATCCATTCTCAGCAGACAGGGTCACAGGATTCAAAAATCTTGGTATACTAATCATTTTTGCCCTCTATTCACACAATGCATTTTATTATTGCTATTACTGTTTTTGTTGATGTTTAAACTTTTTAGTTTATAAAAGTAAAATTCATGTTCACTTTTCTGAAAGCTAGAAAAGATAATAACCCACTTTTCCAGTGACAATCTCCAGTGAATATTTTTTTTTACCTATGGCCTGAAAAGCTCTACATTTTGCCTAGTCTGTTTACTGGGTAATTTGATAAGATATGGGCAATGTGCAATGGGAAGCATTACAAAGGGAAAAATTAGTAAGAGCAAAAGTCCTGTGAATGAGGAAGCATGGTACACTTGAGCTACTGAAAGAAGTTTGTGCATCCTGAGAGAAGAAAAAATGGAGGGAGAACTTTTGCATAACTTTTGCAAAAAGTGTGGTTATTAAGTTGAAAGGAAAAAATGAGATGATTCTGGACAAGAACTTGTAGTCACATGTATGAAGGTAGAATTTTACTTTTATTTTTCACATAAATTTGAAGAGTAATGAGTATTTGAAGGTCAGTGGAACAGATAGTGTAGAGAGCCTGATGGAATGCATAAGAAAGATGAATGTGATTGATAACATAAATTTTCCAGAACTAAGTTAAAAATAGAATTCAAAGAACAGATGAAAGTCATGACATAAGATAGGAAAGGGCCAATTCTTCATACATAACAGCAAGGATGGGGGCCTAGTGGATTCATGTCTATAGTTCTTTCATGTCAGTGGGCACCAAGAATAATGGCTTGAGGTCCTGGCTCACCCATCCTGGGTGACCATCGGTCTAGAAATCTGGTCACCTGAACTAGATTTTGGTGAAAAGATAGCTGTTTTATGATATGTTTGGATATTTTCTGTAAGAATAAATATATTTGTCCTTATAAATTTTACCTCTCTCCAATTCCTAATTATGTCTGGCTTCTCATGGAAGGATATTTCCAAGGAATTAAGAGTTAATAAGATGCAAAAATAAAATACTGCTTTTTAAAAAGGAATTATCTGTTTTTTTTAAAGTCCATTCATTCCTGAACTAAAATTTTAGTTATTAAATATCTGAAATAATAATCAGTGCTGCTTCTGTGGCAGTTTTGATTTATGCTAAGGTACTAAAATTATGTTCCTTCAGGGTTTGTCACTAAAATATAGTTCTGCTTCAAATGTATATGTAAAAATAGATTTAATTACTTTTTGGTAAAATTCAAGGTATAATTGGAGATTAGAATTAAGAATGACATAGGCATGATTAGAAACTAAATTACAGGACAACAACTGTTTTAATAACATTTTCAAAGTAAAAGTATTTAGTAATTGCAGATTTATGATATTGATCATTTTGTAACTTATTTTCTAATTAATAGTGAAATTCATACTAAAATTAAATATATGTATTTTTCTTAGTAAAATAAAATGGCTTTACTTCTAAATTAGTGTTTCATCAAATAGTGTTACTTCCTCTTTGAATCTTTGTCAGTATAGCATAGAAGTTATTTAACTTCTCCATTATACTAGCATCATTATAAAAACTGCCAACTTTTACAGAAGCCAGCGATCCAATTTTTATGCAATTTGACAATACATTTTTAAAACTTTGTCAGAGAATATCACATTTTGAGCAACTAACACAGAGACTCTAATTCTTACCAGGACTTCTAATTGAGATGTATAAATAAAACCAGTTAAAACGTTGTTTTTAAACTGACATTTCAAAATATTACATTTACATTGTTTTACTATTTTCTCCTGAATTAGTTGAGTCCCTGCAGCCTGACTTTTCAGAAGAAGACTGGTCTTATTTTATACTCCACTGGAATGAGTTCTTCATCAATACTTGGGCAACTGATCATGATCAACTGCAGGACTTGGATCCTTGGCCCTCAATCACATCATGTTGCTTCCTTAGCAACAATTGTTGATATGGTGAATCTTCAATGGGCTTATTATTATTTCAGGCCCTCTGTCATGCTAAAGGAAGACGAATTACTACCACTAACCATAAATACAAAGCTGGCAGTGAGTTACAGTACAGCATACCAACTCGTGGTCATATCAAGGAGGAGATAAGTGCTTCCCTAGACTCATGTAGCTTAAAACCTCCTCAGATCCTCGATCCTGATATCCAGTCCTTCTGGTTGCTGTGAGCAACCCCAGAGTAGAATGGCCATTGGGTTGGGGCAGGGTGACCTGTTCCTCATCCTGTTACCCTAGTGAGTAGTGCCCCAGCAGGTCTACTATATGTGCTACCTTCTGTATGTGCTCTCCATTTGCCTCATAAGATCAATAGTCTCTATCAATCACCTTTCAATTCACCAAGATATGTTAATATGCTCTATGAGGCAAAATCTAGATCAGACTATAAAGGGGGTCAAAATAGTGCAATTATGCTGAAAGGTGAAAGACATCTTTTATTAAAAAAGTGAGAAAATTTGCTAGATGGAAGAAAACCATTGTTACATTAATAAGGCCAACCATGACTTTAGCAGAGACCTACAATTCTTACCAAGGTTTATGTATATGGTTTCAGAAAAGGACACAGAACACGTGTTCCTTTGAAAAAAGTACACAATAGACAATGACAAGAAATACTTAAATGGTGCTCTTGTCCCCATCCCTGCTTATACAAACCAGATAATTCCCCTTTTCTAGAAGTGTTAAACAAGGCATATAATTTGCAATCATTCAATCATATAGAGATGAATATAATATTATACATTTGCTTTCCTCTCTCCAGTGCCTATTTTTTATATATAAGCATGGAAATTCAAATACTTTCTTTCCTTATCTCCTTTCCATCTAACTATTGCCTGAGAAACAATTATTGTCAACGAAATACTTCAGGACATCTGCGGACCCTCAAGAGGATTTCATTTTCTCACTTAAATAATCAGATGCCACCATTCTATTCTTACCAGTTTATTCTGTTCCTGAAATGAATATATTGTCTGCAGCTAGACAAGATCATGTTATCACAAAGGAAATAATTGAGTCTGACTTTTGAACTAGAGAACTGATTGAAGAATTCAACTTCTTTTGAATTTCTTGCATAAGTGAGGATATGATGCCTATATTTTTAGGTCACTATTGGTTGTATTATCTATTTCTTCCTGCTAAACTATGTCCTGATTGACATAATTATAAATGTAAAATTTTGTAGTTTTTTGAATATCTTCATATTTATTCTTTTTTTCCCTAAGTCACAGAAACTTATTGGAAACAAACAAGCTGCAGCAAAGTGACACTCAGCACACATTGCCCAATTGGCAAAAAGGGGGGTACAAGTGGGCAGATGACCACTGGGAACCTCCTGCTGGGTCTCTGGCCCTTTGGGCTGGAGTGTGCAGGCCCAGGCCTGACCCAGAACAAAATATAAAAATAAAATCCCTGCCTATGTCAGTTCATCTGGGCAGGGCACTGGCTCTTCTCACCAAGCCTGTGTTGTCCAGTCCAGCCATAATGCAGGTGGCAGGAGTCCATGGGAGTGAGCAGACATCCACAGGCTAGAGCCAAAGGGCTAGGCAGGCGCGACCTTGGGCAGTGCTGGTACTGTGGCAGCGTCAGGATCTGGCCAGCAGCTGTGGAGGCCCTGGGGCCTCTCAGGTGAGAAGGTCCAGGCAGTCTTTGAAGCTGGGTGAAGCTGGGGTCTCTGTTCCTCTTCTTCACATATGGATCACCAGGACACTGTCCTCTTCCATGGTGCTGGTCCCCTCGCTGCCTCCACCACTGCTGTCTTCCTTCTCTTCCTCCTCCCTAGCTCCATGTCCAGTTCGTTGCCTGCCTCCGAGGAAGTGTAGGTGGACCCACAGATAATTGAGCAGCACTAGAAGAAAACAATCCATTTCAGGCACTTGTTGACGTAGTTGAAGGACCAGTGGCTGCCATCTTCCCCAAAGGAGTCTGAATCTAAGTCTGGGTTGTAGCTGTAGATGTCACATTCCGTCAGGCAGATCTCCTCATCGACTGCGTTCACAGCGGTGGCTTCAGGGCCTTGAACGCCTCTCATATGGCTGAGAACAGACTGCAGTTGACTGCGTTCACCACCCACCTGAGGCAGGGCTCCTGGCTAAAGTCGTGGCTTGGAGCTGTGCTGAAGTCATAGTCTGGCCAGAAGGACAAATTGAGCATGGCAGTTAGGTAGAAGAGGGTCTTGCAGCTGCGCTTGTCACTGAGGGGGGCCTCGTCCTTGTCACCTTGGCTCTTACTCAGCCTGCTGGGGCTGAGGACCAAGGTCTCAGGTGGGACAGTGCCTCCAGCATGTGTGGCTCACCCTCCTGACAGAAGTGCTTGTACATGTGCTTGTCATCTCCTGCCATCTTGCATGAGTAGCTCTCAATCCTGCCGATGATGTGCGCATCTCCGGTCTTCGCTGTCAGCTGCGAGTTGATGGCCTCGAAGCTGGAGTTCTCCAACAGCTTCATGTTCTTGGGGTAGGGTCTTGTGCTTCAAGGGTCTAGTATTGCCTGCTTGCTCAGCGCTCAGTCAGGCCTGGCCAGCTGGCAGAATCAGGTCATTGGCGTTGGTGCGGGTGAGAAGGCATGCGGGTCCCGAGCAGCGCAGGCTCCTCAGGACTGGATGGCAGTGTTGCGGCCTCCGCTCTGGCCACTCTGTATCTAGGGGAAGAAGCTCTGCAGCGACGTCCTGTTACTCCTAACCCTGCTGGCCCATCCTGGCTGCCACCACCACATAGCCTCACCTCTAATCAGTGCCCGACTATCGTGACCGACCTGCCCACCAACTGCCACAGAAGGGTTAATATTTATTCTTGACAATGTATGTTTTATCCTTTGTCAATTTATTTTGTGGTACACTTATTTTATTGTTGGATTGTTAGACTGTTCACTAAATTATTTAAAATTAATTTTTGAAATTAGTATTTATGATATATAAATATAAACTGCATATACATAATTTTACATACACTCACATATATACAATAAGTATGTATAAATTTAATCTGAAATCTAGCAAAAACCAAAATGTCAAATTTTAGATACCGTAGCCAAAAGTAATATTACAAAACAAAATCACTTGTATATTAAAAGAGATCAAGAACCTAATAAAAATTGCTATGCAGCTGCTAGAGTTTTTATAACAGTACTCCAATTATATAGAGAACTTACATAAGCGATGTTTTTTCTGCAGTATGCTTGTAAACAATCCACTGGACTATCTCACAGACAATAGTTATTTTTTCAAGCAGTCCATTTTCCTCAATCTATGTATGAATTCATGAGGAATTGATAGGTCAACATTTGTTTTTTTCATTTTAAAATCCACCTGTGCTTATCATTGATTCAGATAGTCCTAAATTAAATTATTGTCATATGAATTGTAAGGAATTTGATATTTCTACAAGAAATGTATTTTGAAAAATACAAGTGTTAAGTCATGCTTTCTTTCCTATTTGTGTTGAAGCAAACAGAAACCTTATTAACAAAATTATTCAGAATATGATTCTGTACTAGCAGATTTTTCTCAAGAACTAAAGACATAGTAGTTCACAATGACAAATTTCTGTGTAAGAAAATATAACTCAAACTCAATACTAATTTGAAAAATATTTACTGAGCTCCAAATGTGAGTCAAATGCTGATTCCCTTCAAAACCTCTATCATCTGTTGGAAGATAGGGAAAAGAAAATAGGCCATTGTACACACTCTAGAAGTATAGATGATACTTTGGGAATAAATAAGAGGGATACTGAATCCAGTTTTGGAAATGGAGACTAGCAGAAGTAAGAATTTGGTGTATGAAAAGGAGTGAAAGGGATAGATACATGCTGGGGTGAGGAAACAAAAAGATATAACAATTCTAGCAACCATACACTAGTTAATTGAATGTGTTACCTCACCACAGAGAAGATGGTAAAAGATGAAGAAAGGGTCAGGAATAATTCATGAAATACTTTGTATGCTATGCTAAAAGATTGGGCTGTATCTGTAGGACACTGAAAAACTATGAAAATATTTTAAGATTAGAATGATAGAATCAGGTTTATATTTTGAAATACTACTTTGATTACAGTACAAAGCTTGGATTTTTGAGGGGCTGGAATTTGGAGAGAATAGGCTAGGGGCATAGTTAACAGACTATTACATTGATTCCAGTGATATACAGTGGTCACCTAAATTAAATGAGTGTCAAAATAAAGATTTGTGAATGGATTTGCAAGCTAAAAAGAAAGTAAAATACCTGAAGACTTATTTTCTCTGTGATATAGATCACAAATTTAGTATGATGGGAGATAATAGACTAGAAAGACTGAAACATAGCTGTGTGGGAGAATGGAGAGATAATTGAGTAGTCTGTAGTGTTCCAATTCCTGTCATAAAATGTGACTTTTTAGATGAGAATTTCCGGTACACTTGCCCCTAAATACTAATTTATATCAAAAGGTCATCATTTTTATTTTTGTTTGTCTGTTTGTTTTAAACATATCTCAATTTGGAAACCTATCTGTGTCAGGCATTTAGCCTTTCATATATATTTTCTCATTTAATCCTCTTAACAACCCTGTTTTATTGTTATTATTATTATTATTACTATATAAGTTTCAGGTGTACAGAAATGTAGTTCAGCATCTGTATACAGTACAGAGTGATCACTACAATAAGTCTAGTTACCATCTATCACAGTGCAGTTTATACTTCACCTATTTCCCACTCCCCCCAACACTTTTCTGGTAACTACTAATCTCGTTTACATATCTATGAGGTGTTTTGTTTTATTTTATTTGTTTGTTAAAAACTATGCTTTTTAAGAGTCATTTTTCCACTAAAACAGAGCAGAGTCTTGGTCAAATATGTATACTTAGCAAATGCCACAGGAGGAACTTCTACACAATGTTTTTATTCTAAATTATTGGTGTCTATAAAAACTTTGGAGTTACTAAAGTAAAAGTTTTTTCTTTGTTTTGAACTCACACACACACACAGGTGTATACACACATACACACACAAGCCAGGATCCATGACAAGATACAGTAAAGAAATAAGGATTCTTTTTACAGCTGGTCTGTCATGCTTATCAAGTATTTTGTTGATGTCAAAGAATTTTTCATTAATTAAGAAATCTATGTGAGAACCTCTAAAATGCATAAATAAAGCAAAAATCTGGAAATCTGTGGTAAATTAGCAGCATATGGATCATAATATTTTTAAATGAATTACAGCAAAGCAACATTGTTATAACTCCATTCAGTTATCAATTTCTTGCTATACATTTAATTTTCAAAAATGTTACCAAAATCATCAATTATGATTTGGAATAACAAGAAGGGAAATTATGAGATACTTTCTTTTCTATAAAATGATCAACAGTTTACTTAACATTCATTCTTTAATTCAGTGTGCACTGAATGTGGAAGATAAGATTCCTGTACAAAGACTCCTGCTTTTCTTTCTGATGTAGAAGGAAAGATACACAGGCAATTTTACACATGCTGAGAGTAACTCATACTTGGTGGTGATGTTGGGGTGGGGACTGGATCAGGATTGAGAGGTTTTGTTACCATTAGCAGGTACTGGGTACTCAAAACACAAGCAAAAACTAGGCAAAAAATGCTTTCCTTATTTGTATCATTTTGATTATCCAGGTTTATTTTGCTAATGACTAGGTCATTGGTGGTAATTAACTATCTGACTTACCCATAAGGTAAGTTTAATTTTGATTCTTGCCCTGTTAGTGTTTGAAAATATTAGAAAGGAGACAGGTGGAGAGAAACAGTCATAGAAGGAGAATTATATCTTGACAACATTGTAGTTATAAAATTCTAAATTTAGGCAACAGATATGGGATGGCACTTAAAATTTTCTTCTTTATATTCCTATTTGGTATCATTCATAATTAAGATAATTAAACTTCCCAGAAAAGAAAGTTTTTGAGATTTGTTTGTGTTCTAGAGTGGATGTGAGGCTTTTGGATCTGGCGAGGGCAGTGTTAAGCAAACATGAAGTTGGTATGATGATTCCAACACTGTGGGATTTTAAGCAGTTTTACCAAAAACACTTTCCCTACAGACTTCCAAGAGCACCTGGTATATCTGTCAACAATTTGTTAAGGCATCTATGTACCATTCAAATAAATCATCATTTTCCATAGACCTAGCTTTATAAGGAACTTAGAATCTATAAAATAAAACCTATTCCAGTGTAGATGGCTGATTCAAAAATTCCTTAAATATATTTACCTGGTATCTGAATAGCCCAAGACAAAAGTACTATCACAAAACTAATTTCTTAATTGCAAAATATTTCTAATAATTAGAAAAATGATTCTTTTTTTCTTTTTCAGTTTCATTATGTAGAATTATTACAATTCAACTGCACATCCACATTATATTGAATGTAAATACATATATATATACTGCACTGTTTTTTAGTTTTCATATATGTACTAATTATTGTTTTTAAGAACAGATTAGATCTTTGGCTTTTTAAACTTACATATTTATCAAAGGAATAAAGCCAACTACAAAGTAAGAATCAACAGAATGCAGTAATCCAATCATAAACAGTCTAATATGCTTACACATATTCAAGAAATCAAAATAATAATTAGTTCATTTGTGTCATTATTATTATTATTATTATTTTATTATTATTATTATTATTATTATTATTATTATTATTATTTTTACAGTCTTTATAGAAATGATATAATACGGCATTTTTCTTTCTCTTTCCAGCCCACTGCACTTACAATGACAATATTCAGGTCCATCCATATTGCTGCAAATGGCATTATTTTATTCTTTTTTATGGCTAAGTAGTGTTCCATTGTATATATGTGCCACATCATCCCTATGCAGTCATCTGCCAATAGACATTCAGGCTGCTTCTATGTCTTGGCCATCGCAAATAGTGCCATTATAAATATTGGGGAACATATGTCTTTTTTAATTTATTAGAAAAATGATTCTGGCACAGAGCAAATATATCTTTTATAGTTTCTAAAAATTTATCTTGAGTCTTTTTATTATACCTACTTAAAATGTTAGCATATATAGACTTTTTTTTTTCTTTTCTCTATGGAAGTAGGGGAAAGAGAAAAATATATTCAATTTTAGAAGTAGAGATTACACTTAAAGATATACTAAATTATATCCATGAGTCCTAACACTCTCCATCCATTAAAAGTGAGAAAATTATATCACAAAGTACCAGAAAGTAAGAACCATTAAAAAATACTATTTTATCTATTCATTTAATGTTTTTGATTGTTTAATATTTTTCAGGTGAATGAATAATGAGAATATTAATTTTTCTTCATGACACTGATCTATATTCATTAAAATATTTAAATATTGAAGAAATGCTAAATTTTAAATTTGCTCTTTTCAAAGTTCCATAGTCCCATATTGATGTACAGAAGTTTTCAATTTCAAAAGTACTGCCTCGAGGGTGATCGGGCAAGATGGTGGAGTAGAAGGACACTCATAACTCACCCTTTCCCACAAATACACCAAAACTCACATCCACGGGCCCACCCAGCCAACCAGAGCACCTGCTGAACACTGACAGAACAACCCTTTTTCAAAAGACAAAGACACAACAAATCTGGTAGGAGAAAAGGAGAAAAGAAAGAAGAAAAAGCAAAACAATACCTGACCAGTCCTTTGGGGAGGGAGCAGCAAAGGAGGAATATCACTCATTCACTGGGTCTCTCCCCCTCCAATAGAGAGATCAGCGGGATGGAGGGGGAACCTCAAAGCCTCATATTTGTATGGAACAGCCCTTGACAGACAGAACTATGTTAAATGGGCACAGAGGGTCTCTGCAACCCCCAGCCCTAGAGGCAAAGAGGCAGGTGGAGGATAGGACAGGCTGCCCTAACCAGGCAGAGGACTGGGGCAAGCTGCATAGAGACAACTCCAGGAAACTGCAGGGTGCTGTGCACTTTGGCTGGGAGGGTCTACAGAGTAGAAACACCTGAGTCCTCCATAAAATATGAAAAAAAGAAAAAAAAAGCAACACAGCTGGTGTGCCATGGGGGGAAGGGTGCCATAGACTTCATCTCCAAAAACCCACCTAACCAGCTTTCAGTCACCATATCCACTGGTGCTTAGCACCCAAGTGGGGGCAGAGGCAAAACCTGAATCTGTACTTAGGAGCTTAGTGGCCTCATAGCCAAGACAGACTTGTTTACAGCCCAAAGGAAATAGGATCTTTCTGCCCTGGTACCTCTGAGAACTCAACCCACTAAGACAAACAAAAAAGGAGCTGAGATCTGGCAGGGGAGCAGAGGCGAGTGCTGTTCTGCTGTCTTCCCTGAGCCTAAGGAGTGTGGTCCCAAGGCAAAGCAGGCAGCTGCACAGAGAAGGGGAGCTACTGGCATTGGGAGGGGACCCACCAACCTTCCATGTAGCAGTGCAGCACCTGACCCTGCTGTTGGGAGGGGCCACAACCTGCCCGCCTACCGTGCATGAGCTCAACATCTGACCACGGTATCCAGAGGGGAAATGACACGCTGAACTACCATGCAGAATTACCATGGCATCAGGAGGGGGCATGACCCACCAACCCATGTGTAAGATCACAGAACATGACCACAGTGTCAGGAGGGGGTGTGATCTGCTTGCTGACAGCCCTGGGAGAAGCACAGAACAGGGCAGCCAATGGAGGGGCTCTGGAAGCAGCAAGCTGAGTTCCCACAGCAGGGTGAGGAAAGAAAGATTTCTGGATAAAATATTTTAGGAGTCTCCACAGGAACACATCCAGTTTTTCTTTTTTCTTGGTTCTTACACTTTAGATAGAAAAATGAATAAACTCTTTAAGGACCAAAATGGATAACTAATACTCCATAAGCCACAGTGCCAGAGAGATATGAGCAAGATGAAAAAGCAGAGGAACTCTCCCAATTAAAGAACAAGAGAAATTCCCTGAAAGAATGATCAATGAAATAGACATTGATAGCCTATTAGATCAAGATTTCAAAAAAGGAGTTAACAAAGTACTGAAGGAACTAAAAAAGATAGTGTTTAGAGACATAGGATATGTCAAAAATGAAATTGAAGCTATAAAGAGGAGCCAAGTGAAATTGGAAAACATATTTGCTGAGATGAGAGCTGATCTAAAGGCTGTACAAAGCAGGCTAGATAATGCAGAGGAACATATAAGTGACCTAGAAGACAGGACAAGAGAAACCACCCACAGAAAAATGAAAACAATATAAAGGACCTATGGGATAATATAAAGCATGCCAATGTACACATAACAGAGGTTCCAAAAGAAGAAAAAAGAGCAAAGGGGATTGAAAAGGCATTTGAAGAAGTCATGACTGAAAACTTCCCAAAACTAAAGATTGAATAAGGTATCCAAGTACAGGAAGCTCAAAGTGTTCCAAACAGGAAGAACCCAAACAGACCCATACCAAGACATATTACAACCAAGATGGCCAGGGTTAATGATAAAGAAATGATCCTAAAGGCAGCAGAGAAAAACAAATAGTCAGTTACAGGGAAACCCCATAAGGCTTTCAGCTGATTTCTCTACACAAACACTAGAGGTCAGAAGGGAGTGGCAAGATATATTCAAAGTCCTGAATGAAGAAAAGATGCAGCCTAGGATACTTTATCCAGCAAGGTTATACTTTAGAATAGAAGGAGAGCTAAAGAACTTCACAGACAAGCAAAAACTAGAAGTGTTTAGCAACATTAAACTCATACTAAAAGAAATATAGAATGGTCTACTCTAAAAAGAAAAGAAGCAGGATGCTACAGAAACAAGAAAACCATAAATGGTAAGGTGGCAACTACCATGAAAAACAAATGGAAAAAACATGAAATTGTAAAAGAAGACATCTAAATAATTAAGGGTGGGAGAGGGAAGCAAGAAAATACAGAGTGTTTTTTTTTTTTTCTCTCTCTTTTAAAATTTTTTTGTTCTCTGTAGGATGAACTATCTGTTTAATACAAACTGTCATAGTAATGGGTTAATAGACTGACAAAAAAGGGTAATGACAAGCCAAAATCTTACAGATGAGTCAGAAAAACTAAATAAAATCCAAGATAATACAAAGGAAAATTATCAAACCACAAAAGGAAGAAGAAAGGAACAAAGAGGAAATACCAAATCAACTGCAAATACAAGTTCAAAATGGCAATAAACACACATCTTTCATTAATTACTGTAAATGTCAAAGGACTAAATGTTCCAATCAAAAGACGTAAAGTGGCAGACTGGATAATAAAGCAATAACCTTCAATATGTTTCATACAAGAAACCCACTTTAGGGAGAAGGACACATATAGATTGAGAGTGAGAGTATGGAAAAGGATATTCCATGCAAATGGAAAAGCCAAAAAAGCAGGTGTAGCAATACTGATTTCAGTAAAAATAGACTTTAAAACAAATGCCATAAAGAAAGATAAAGAAGGACATTTTATAATGATTAAAGGAGTAATAAAAGATGAGAATATTACACACATTAATATATATGCTTCCAATATAGGATCACTTAAGTATATAAAGTAACTACTAACAGAGATAAAGGGGGAAATTTATGGGAATACAATCATTTTGGGAGACTTTAACACTGCATTAACATCACTGGACAGATCTTCCAGACAGAAAATATGTAAGGCAACAGAGAAATTAAATGAGACAATAGAAAATTTAGATTTGGCATATATTTTCAGAACATTACACCCCTCAAAAATAGAATATACATTTTTTTTCAAGTGCACATGGAACATTTTCTAGGATTGATCATGTACTTAGGCACGAAAGAAGCCTTAACAATTTTAAGAAGATAGAAATTATCTCAAGCATCTTTTCAAACCACAATGCCATGAAACTAGAAATCAACTACAGAAAAACAAAGGATAAGAAACTGACAGCATGGGGATTGAATGGCATGCTACTAAAAAAAAAAAAAAAAAAAGGTCAATGATGAAATCAAAGTGAAATTAAAAATTTCATTTAGACAAATGACAATGAAAACACAACCAAACAAAATTTATGGGACACAGCAAAGACAAGGCTAAGAGGGAAGTTTATAGTGATACAGGCATTCCTCAAAAAAGAAGAACAATCTCAAATAAACAATCTAACCCACCAGCTAAAAGAATTAGAAAAAAAAAAGAGCAAAAAAAAAAAATCAGCAGAAGGAAATAACAATGATCAGGCAGGAAATAAATGAAATAGAGATAAAAAAAATAGAAAAAATGAATCAAACCAGGAACTAGTTTTATGAAAGAGTAAATAAAATCCAAAAACCTTTGGCCAAGCTCACAAAGGAGAGAAAAGAGAGAGGACAAATGAGCAAAATAAGAAAGGAAAATGGAGAAATTACAATCATTAACAGAAATACAGAATATCATACAAAAACATTATGAATATAATAAAAACAAAATGAATATATGGAAGCAAAATGGATAACCTAGAGGAGATGGACAAGTTTTTGGAAACATACAGTCTACCAAGACTGAATAAAGAAGAACTAAACTGACCACTTCAACAAACCAATCACTAGAAATAAAATCAAATTAGCAGTAAAAAAAAAAAACCCTAGAAATAAAAGTCCAGGACTGGACGGCTTCATTGGGGAATTCTACCAAACATACAAATAAGAACTCATACCAGTCCTCAAACTCCTCCAGAAGATTGAAAAGGAGGGAATACTCCCAAACTCATTCTACATAACCACCATCACCCTGATACCAAAACCAGGCAAAGATACTACCAAAAAAAAGAATTACAAACCAATATCACTGATGAACATAGATGCAAAAATCCTTACCAAAATATTATCAAATAGAATCCAACAGCACATAAAAAAGATTATACACCATAATCAAGTAGGATTCATCCCAGGGACACAAGGATGTTTCAACATATGTAAATCAATCAATGTAATACATCACATCAACAAAAGAAAGGACAAAAATCACATGATCATCTCAAAAGATGCAGAAAAAGCATTTGATAAGTTTTAACACACATTTATGGTAAAAACTCTCACCAAAGTGTGTATAGAGGGAACATATCTCAACATAATAAAAGCTATATATGACAAACCTACAGCCAGCATAGTACTCAACGGTGAAAAACTCGAAAGCTTCCCACTAAAATCTAGGACAAGACAAGGCTCTCCACTTTCACCACTTTTATTCAACATAGTCCTGGAAGTTCTAGACACAGCAATCAGGCAAGAGAGAGAAATAAAAGGAATCCAAATTGGAAAAGAAGAGGTAAAATGTCCCTATATGCAGATGACATGATACTATGCATAGAAAACCCTAAAAGGTCCCCACAATATTCTAGAAATAATTGAAGTATTCAGCAGGGTAGCAAGTTACAAGATTAATGTACAAAAATCACCTGCATTTATTTACACTAACGATGAGTCCACAGGAAAAGAGGTAAAGAAACAATCCTCTTTAAAATAGCACCCAAAGTAATAAAATGACTAGGAATAAATCTAACTAAGGAGATGAAAGAATTATACACAGAAAACTATAAATGTTTAAGAAAATTAAAGAAGACTTTAAAAAATGGAAAGATATCCCATGCTCCAGATTGAAAGAATCAATATTGTTAAATGTTCACACTGCCCAAGGCATTCTACAGATTTAATGCAGTCCCTATCAAATTATCCAGGACTGATTTCACAGAACTAGAACAAATCACAATAAAAATTATATGGAATCACAAAAGACCTAGAATTGCCAAGACATTAATAAGGAAAAAGAAAGAGGCTGAAGGAATAATGCTCCCAGTCTTCAAACAATACTGCAGAGCTACAGTAATCAAAACAGCATGATATTGGTACTAAAATAGATATACAGACCAATGGAACCAAATAGAGAGCCCAGAAATGAACCCACAAACTTTTGGTCAACTAGTCTTTGACAAAGGAGGCAAGAATATACAATGAAATAAAGACAGTTTCTTCAGCAAGTGTTGTTGGGAAAACTGGACAGCAGCATATAAATCAATGAAGCTAGAACAGTCCCTTACAGAATACACAAAAATAAACTCAAAATGGATAAAAGACTTAAACATAAGACAAGATACAATAAAACTCCAAGAAGAAAACATAGGCAAAACATCACCTCATATACATCTCAAAAATATTCTCCTAGGGCAATCTAGCGAAGCAATAGAAATAAAAGCAAGAATAAACACATGGGACCTAATGAAACTTACAAGCTTTTTCACAGCAAAGGAAACTATAGTCAAAACAAAATGACAATCTATAGAATGGGAGAAAATTTTTGTAAAAGATGAAACTGACAGAGGCTTGATCTCCAGAATAGATAAGCAGCTCATATGACTTAATAAAGAAAAAACAAACAACCCAATCCAAAATGGGCAGAAGACCTAAACAAGGAATTCCAAGGAAGAATTATGAATGATCAATAGGCACATGAAAAAATGTCCAATATCACTAATAATCAGGGAAATGCAAATCAAAACTACAAAGAGGTATCGCCTCACATCAGTCAGAATGACCTTCATTCAAAAATCCACAAATGACAAATGCTGGAGAGGCTGTGGAGAAAAGAGAACCTTCCTACACTGTTGGTGGGAATGCAGTTTGGTGCAGCCACTGTGGAAAACAGTATGGCGATTCCTCAAAAGACTAGGAATAGACTTACCATGTGACCCAGTAATCCCACTCCTGGGCATATATCAAGAAGAAATCCTATGTCAAAAAGACCTGCACCCCAATGTTCATAGCAGCACTATTTACAATAGGCAAGACATGGAAAAATCCTAAATGTCCATTGACAGATGACTGGATAAAGAAGAGGTGGTATATTTATACAATGGAATACTATTAAGCCATAAATAATGACAACTTAACGCCATTTGTAGCAACATGAATGTCCCTGGAGAATGTCATTCTAAGTGAATTAAGTCAGAAAGAGAAAGAAGAATACCATATGAGGTTGCTCATATATGGAATCTAAAAAAAAAAAAAAAGAAAAAGACAAATGAACATAAATACAAAACAGAAACAGACTGATAGACTTAGAATATAAACTTGTGATTTTCAGGGGGAGGGGTTTGGGAAGGGATAGACTAGATGTTCTAAATTTGTAGATATGGATAGTTATATATAGAATAGATAAACAAGATTATACTGTATAGCACAGGGGAATATATACAATATCTTGTGGTAGCTCATGGTGGAAAAGTGTGTGACTATGAATATATGTATATTCATGTAAAACTGAAAATTGTGTTCTACACTGGAAATTGACAAGATTTTAAACCAACTATAACTCAATAAAATAAAAACTAAAAGTAAGAAAGTAGTGCAGACCTACCCCTTAAAAATAAGGCTAATCTATTCCTTGTTCAATCCTTCTCTCTGTTATAAAACAATGTAAATTCTTTAGTTTAAATTTCAGTGTGACCTTTCAGAGAGATAGATTTGGAGTTACTGTGCTAAGCAATCCTTGACTCTTTCTTGACCTTCCTTGTATCCAAGTTGTACAGTGTTAAGTATTAATGATACTATTTTAACTATAATCATGGTGGATACCTATATAGATTTACAGATAGGTGTATATCTATCTATTTATCTTTCTATCTATCTATACCTCAAATAATCTATATTTTGGATTCTTTAAGCCAGTATATAGGGCCATTTAACACAAGCTAAACAAAATATGTTTTGTCATTTAAGCATTCCTGTAGAAGAGTCTATATTTAAACTCAATATGACATTCTTCTGCTTAAAATACTTCTGTTGCATATGTTTCTTTTAGGATAAAATCAAGCTCCTTTGACTAGTTTAACAAGGATAGCCTTAAATATCTTCACCCTGTTTATTTTTTCCCTCCTTAATTCTTGCTACCAGGTTTGTTACAAACGATAGGCTATATCTGCATGCAATTATCTTCACGTCCCTTAATGGGTTATACTCTATCTCAACTCAAAGATTTTGAACACACTCAGTCTGGACTATTAATTTTTTGTCCTTGAGATCTCAACCAAGTCATCTCTTTACATAGGAAATTTTCTCTTAATGTATCTCCTCATGACTCCTTACCCCAATCTTAATTTTGTACCCAACTTTTATGCATATCTCTATTGTAGCCCTTAATGCAGTGTATTTTAAGTCCACCTATTACTCAAAGATATTTTAATTTCCATTACCCTTTTGTTAGTTAGTTATATAAGCTGGGGCACTAGGCAGATAAGTGGAGGAGAAGGAAATTCTCTGGGAGATGATATTATGCTCACCTCCAGCATAAAGATACTTTACTTCTTCTAAATAAGTGCCAGCAAACATAATGTGACAATGAATATATGTATGTTCATGTATAACTGAAAAATTGTGCTCTACACTGGAATTTGACAAAATTGTAGAATGACTATAACTCAATAAAAAAAAAAGTTTAAAAAAAAACATAATGGTTAAAACCTGACAACCATGACTGCACAGTAGCAGAAAGGACTTAACTGGACACAATGAATATTCATTGAATTATAATTAACATTGCACTTTAGCACCCCCACCATGGGTTTTCCTTTGTACACCATGGATAAGAACATGTCTAAAGGGGCCAAACATGACTAAGCATTCCAGGGACAAGAACCATCAATCAATCAAGAGACCACCTCAAAGCAAGGGTATAAGAGAAAGGGGAGGGAAAAAACACCACTTTTCCTCCCTTGGATCAGCCTACCTCCTGTTCTTAAGGGTACAATTTTTTCTTTATTTTTAAATAAATCTTTAAAAATCTTTTGCTACACAATGCACCATCTCCCAAGTATAAACTTGACTTTTGGGTATAAGAAGAATCAATGTCTTTACACTTTGAGGGGAACCCTTTTAGGGGTGTTTGTTTTATGTTAGTATTTCACAATATCCAATAGCAAGAAAATGAATATTAAATGGTTTTGTGAAAATATATTGAACATGATTTTCACTAAGTTAAATATATGTGCAGAACAGAGGTGAGTAAATACAGTTGTCAACTTCAGTCATTGATAAAAAAAAGTTGTATGATTTGGAAAATAGCTCTCCACACAACCACTAAAATGGCACTGTCAAGTATGCAAATGACTTTCATATTGCAATAATCATTTGCCATATCTTAGTCCTAACCTTATTTCAGTGGTCACTTACATTTGAACCAGAATTCTAGGCTCTAATGTCCAAATTCTTACTCTTGTTGACAATTTCCATTGGGGATCAATTAGGAATTGTAAAATTAACTTATCTAAAACATATTTTGAATTTTTCCCTAAACCTTTTTATTCTGCAGATATTCTTCCAAATCAGATAATGGTAATCCTATTCCTCCTATTCTTCTCAGGCAAAAATTATTGAGGTCAGTCTTTGTTGACTCCTTTCTCTATCTTGGCCCAGCCATTTATCAGAAATGTTCTTGGCACCATTTTTAAAAACATTCATAATTTTATCATGTCTTGGCCCCTCAAAAGTTATCCTCCAGTTTGAACCCCTTATGTCCCTTTCCTAGATTACTGTAAGAGACTTAAAAAAGTCTCTTAAACTTCTGTCATTGACAAATTACTGCATGATTTGCTGTCATATTTTCTTCAGTTCTTTACTCAAAATCTATCATGATGGTGATGTCTTTTCTGGTAACTTTATCGAAATTTTCATCAAAGTACTCCATATCAGACATACAAATACAAATACATATATAGCACTTTCTATCACTTTTTCTGAATTGATTGTTTCCTGTAGCACTAATTAGTATCAATAGGCAGAAGATGAAAAATCTGTTGCACATCTGCCAGCAAAGGAGGAGGGATAAGTCACCTCTTCTATATTAATTCTACATTAATTATAATAATAAATGTTATCTGTTAGTAAGTTTGGTTCTTAGGTTACAAATACAATATCACTTTAGGTTTGGGTTCACTGCATTCATGGAACAACCCAACAGAGCCTTATCTGCATCTAATAACATTTAAATGAACTTCACATTGGAAACAGTCTACTAAAATTTGGGAGAAAATTAAATATACTTTACATGTGAGATGAGCATAAATAAGAATAAGTAATTTTAACCAGAGAGGGCTGTGTTCAGTTAGAGATGCCTAAAAATCCTTTGCTCTTTCCTCATTGAAATGTGAGGCTTTTTTCTCTTCCCTTGAATCTGGCCTTGCCCAGTGATTTATTTTGACTAATAAAATAAGAAGTATCATTAAATTATGAGATAGGGTCTTAAGTGTTCTGCATGTTCTGTCTTTACCATTTGAAATTCTCCTTTTTGGAACTCAAACACCAATGCTGAAAGAAAGTCTAAGTACTCATGTGCAAAGGCCTTTGTGGAGGAGAAATGAGGCTCCTGGCCGGCAGGCCCATCTGAGGTCCTAGCTACCAGTCAGTGAATTAAGATATTTTGGAGTGTTTAGCCATGCCAGTCCTTCAAGTAATACCATATAAAGCAAAATCACTGTCAAGTCAATCCATTAAATATGAAATATAATAAACTTTTGTTATTTTGAGGCACTTTTATTACACCATAATACATGAGGCAAAACACATTATTTCAAGGACCCAGGCTTCCTTCCATTTTGTTGCTCTGCTATCCTCTAGAAATGTGGTGTCCTTTTAAGAGTTTCCTATACCTAGGTAAGAGATGAGGGAATAAAGATATGGGAAATCATAAGGGAAATATTTTAAGAACCATATATGAATGTAGCATAGATCTTTTGCCCATATCCATTGGACAGAATTTGATCAATAAGGTTACAAACAACTACTAAGAAGCTCAGAAAATAGTCTAACAGTGCACCTGAAGAAGAGAAAAAAATTATCACTTTCCACAATAAGGTAGAAACATAAGCACTATAGTATTTTCCATAATAGAGGAAGCAAGGGTATATACACACTGTAATTGTATAGATATCAAAGTAAAAGTTATGGGGAAAAGATTATTAATTTGAAATAAATCTTTGGTAGAATGAATGAAAACTAAATTTGGAGACTTTTCTGGAATTCAGTTGTAATTGTAGATTACAATTTTATAATGGCAACAAACAGTTCTCTCAGGAAAAATTCTGTTTAAGCCATGGACACTTTAAGAAAAAAAAAAAAAAGATTATGTCATTGAACCAAAGTTGTGTTTTTGGAAAATTATGTGGAATATTCAAGGAACAAGTGAGAGAACTGCATTTCCTAGAGAATTAGGAGATCATGTCTATGATGGCATGACTTGTCATAGAAAAAATAATAAAAACAAGGAGCACAGAGATTAGTAACAAGGAGTAATAAAGTTATAAAATTATCAGTGAGGTAAAGTATCATGTCCAATGGGATTAATCAAGTGGAAAAAATAGAAGAGATAAGTATTTGAGGCCACAAAATTATTTTAGTGGTGGTAAAATTGTAGATGATGATAAGTTCTTCCAACTATCCCTATCACTAAGTGAGTGAATTGGGCTGAAGTGGAGTGCCAGGAAAGATTTTATATATATGTATATATATAAGAATATATGTATATATAAAAATGTTACAAGACAGTGTAGGTCAGACCTATACATATTGAAATAATTCAAGGTTATTCTAAGACTTGAATAGGAAGTTTTTTTACATATAGAATGCCCAATTTTAATAGAGGTAGGAAATGATAAGACTAAAAGTACATATTTCTAATGATGTGAAAAAGTGATTAAGAAAGAGAAATTTGTTATGAGCCTCAAAGAAGAAATTGTTCACTTTAAGTTGATTGATGATCTCTGAATTATAGTGGAAAATCATGGAATGGTGACCTAATAAAGAATTTCTACTTCCAAAGCCTGGAGGAAAAATAAAAGTTGTGGAATTGTGAATTGTATGTGTGTTTCTGCCATGTTAAGGCTTTCTGAAAGATATTTACTGACACGTGGGACCAGAACTAAAAATTATAAGTCTCAGAATGTACTTTATGACTGATTAAACAGGAAGAAAACTCCATAAAGATTTACTTCTCAGAGATACACTTTCATTTCAAAGGGAGTAGAGCTGATACTCAAGACTTATCTTTCCCCTGGAGATATTTATTTACATTATCAATTAGAGCACAAACATGGGACTTCTCCTTTGGAGCAAAGGTTTTTCTTCTTTCTTTCAAGAGGGGAAGGATGAAGCATATATATAAGTAGTTAACATTCTGTTTCTTTGATCCTTATGTCTAGTACAGACCATAGTATGTGCAGGGTAACATGGTTCTCAGCAAATTGCCCCTGGAATAAGATCTGAGGAAAGGTAAGATGGCATAATTATTATGTAAGTATTAATAATTTATCTGCCCAATAGAGAAAACTCATGTGAGCATTGCATATATTATATTAAGTATATATTAAGAAACTTATATCAGTATAACTGGGGAATGCCAGGCTTTACTTATGACCTGTTAGATATGGGAGAACAATATCAAATCAAAGATAAGTAAGAATATAACTTAGTGACTGTGAAGGTCAGAATGAAATGCTTTGGTTAAGAATAGAGGAAACACAAAAGAGTATGGGAGTGAGACTATAAGATGGAATAAATGACCTTGGGAGGAGGTTAAATGTAGATGGTTACTGAAAGTGTCCCAGATATGAGATGCCATCAAATAAGCTACATTCAAATTTTCAACAGGAACTGATACAGAAAGTTTCTATGACATAATTAATCATGGCAAATGGAATGTTACTGAGAAATTACTGTGACCTTAAATATGTCTCAGACAGTTTCATAGTCTATCTGAATCCTGACTTTGTAGTGAAAACAGACACCGATTTCTAAGGTAAAAGAACTCAGAACTGGTCTTGCCTATAATTGTCTATAATTCAAAGGAAATCCTAGCCAGATCCTACTGTACTCTGAGAAAATGAGATTCCTTTTTAAGACTGGATGATGAGGTTTTGTGACAGTGAAGACTAACAAGAGCAGTATCCTAGGCAGGAAACTTAATGGATAAAAGTGTGTTGCTGTATTATGCACACAACTTAGAGCACTTAATTGTTATTGTATATATAGGAAATAACTTCAAAGTCAGCTCATGAGTTATTTTCAGAATGTTTATTTTTGTAAAGAGTAAGATTTCTTCACATGATTTCACTTAACCAAATCCTTCTACTCTGCCAATAAACTAAGTGCATACTAATCCAAAATCAGACAAAGCTAAAGAGAACGATTTTTCCAACTTTAGTTCCAACTGCATTATGATCATTGATAAATATGGGCAGATTCTTTAAAAATCAATAAAAATTACATTTAATTAAAAAAATTTCCCACATATCTGTTAATCTTTGACAAAGGAACCAATAATATACAATGGGGAAAAGACAGTCTTTTCAGCAAGTGCTGTGTTAGGAAAGCTGCACAGCCATATGTAAATCAAAGCACTTAGGACACTCCCTCACACCATACACAAAATTAAATTTATAGTGGTTTAAAGACTTAAAAATAAGATTGGACACTATAAATCTCCTAGAGGAAAACATAGGCAAACCATTATCTGATATAAATTGTAGCAATGTTCTACTAAGTCATCTATCAAGATAATAGATAAAAAAGGAAAAATAAACAAATCGGACCTAATTAAGCTTAAAAGTTTGTGCACAGCAAAGGAAAGCACAAACAAAATGAAAAGACAACCTATGGAATGGGAGAAAATGTTTGCAAATGATGCAACTAAAAATGACATAATTTCTAGAATATACAATTAGCTCATACAACTCCATAACAACAATAAAAAAAAATTTTTAAATGGGCAGATCTAAACAGACATTCCTCCAGTGAAGACATACAGATGGCCTTTAGGCACATGAAATGATGCTCAGAGAAATGCAAATGAAAATTATATCATTAAAAATTCCACAAATGATAAATGTTGGAGAGGGAATGGAAAAACATGAACCATCTTACACTGTTGGTGGGAATTTAATTTGGTGCAGTCACTATGGAAAAAATATGGAGACTCCTTAAAAAGCTAAACATAGACTTAGCGTATGATCCAGCAATCACAGTTTTGGGCATATATCTGTAGGAAACTATTTCAAAAAGGTATAAGCACACCAATGTTCATAGCGGCATTATTTACAAATAGCCAAGATATGGAAGCAACCTAAGTGTCCATTGACAGATGATTGGATAAAGACGTTGTGTTATATTTATACAATGGAATATTACTCCACCATAAAAAAGTAAAACAATGCCATTTGCAGCAACATGGAAGAACCTAGAGATTATCATACCAAGTGAAGTAACTCATAGAAATAAAGACAAATATCATATGACATCAGTTTATATATGGGATCTGAAAAATGATACAATTGAACTTATTTACAAAACAGAAACAGTCTCATAGACATAGAAAATAAACTCATAATTACCAAGGGGAAAGGGTGAGAGGAGGGATAAGTTAGAAGTTTGGGGTTTGCAGATACACACTATTATACATAAAATAGATTAAAAAAAACAGGGCCTTACTGTTTAGCACAGGTAGTTATATTCAGTGTCTTGGAATAACCCATAATGACAAATAATTCAAAAAAGAATACACACACACACACACACACACACACACACACATATACGTACATATATGTATAACTGAATCAGTATGATGTACACCAGAAACTAATATTTTAAATCAACTACAATTCAAAAAAAAAAGTTCCAAATTAGTAGAAAGTTGTCATAAGGATTAATGATCTTATTTGTTGAGGTACTTATAACTGTGTGTGATCCAATGTCAGTGCTATGTAAGTGTTTGTCAAGTGAATATAATGTGAGAAGCATTTTGTATTTTATCTGAAATATAAAAAAGCAGCTATTTAGTTTACATTCTGTGGTTTGGGAAGGAAGTATTTCTGAGGATTCAATTTGGAGTTCTGAGTTTTGTAGGAGAGCAATTCCATTTGTGAGTGTATGTTTATATGTTTGCATGTGTATTTTGATTATTTCTTCAGATTTGATTTTTCCAAATGTATTATTTTAGATTTTTAGTTTAATATCAAAATCTTATCATTATTCAAAATAATGTATCAGAGGATACATTCATATTTCTGGGATTCTTATTTGAAGTCAATGATCAGTTAACATCTACGATGAAGTTTTATATACTATTCATTTTTAAACTCCCTGTAATTCTGTATCAGTACTCTGCTACACATATTTGAGAAGTATATATTCAGAATTGATCATTTACATACTATGAATCCTGAAAAAAGGAACCTGTTTAGAATATTTTGCATATTTGTGCTAATTAAATGCAGGCATCAAAATTTAAACTAAATTCAGCTTTTCCCTGGTGAAGAGATGGAAAATGAATTTTTAAATTACATATAGTTAACATTAGTTTGAGTTTCAAGTAAAGGTAAATAATGTTTCTTAGGTAGGAAAAAGAAACATTTAACAAAGTTTATATGTCCTTCAACAAAAAGCATAAAGTCAGTAAGAATCCCAATGAGGTGAATTTCAGTGTGGTACATCCTTTTAGTTCCATAATTCTCATTATGGCTAAATCGCATCAGGCAGTTAAATCTGCTATACTACACTAAAAATGAAACAAGTACAATATCAAGAGGTGTAAATACTTCAAATATTTACTCTTCTATTGCTATGTTTACATTCTACTCATCAGGACAAGCTTCACTGAGACTGCAACCTTTTAAACAGAAATAAGAAAACTACTTTGATATTTCTATTTTAAACAGTAATTGCCAGCAGAGGAAAATAGGCTGTGGACAAATGACTTGCTTTCCTCACATATTAGTCACTTACACATAAATGCAGTATTATTTTTCAATTATTGTGTAACAAATGATCATAAACTTAACAGTTTAACAACACACAATTACCTTGTTTTTTTTTGTGGTTTAGAAGTCTGGGCATGGTTTTGCTAGGTTTACCACTCAGGGTTTCACAAAGTAGAAAATAAGGTTTCAGCCAAGCTACATTTACATCTGGAGGTAGAATATGCCTTTAAACTCATTCAGATTGTTGGCAAAATTTATTTCCTTGTTGTATGACTGAAAGCCTACCTCTTGTTGGCTTTTACTGGATACCACCCTCAGATCCTAAAGCCACCCACAGTTCCCTGCCATGCAGCTGTCTCATAGAGCTTCTTGAAACCCTATAGCTTACTTCTTCCAGGTCAGCAGGAGAATTTTTCCAGTCTTCTAAGACAGAGCCTTCTAATCACAATGTGTAATGAACCTAATAAGAAAAGTGACAGTCCCATCACATTTTCACCTCCTATTGGCTAGAAACAAATTTCAGTTTTCAGGACACTCAAAAGGAGAGAATTCTATAAGGGTTTTGCAATGATTTATTGGAGTTCACCCTATAGAGTGTCAGGCACAAATGCCGTATTTGCTCAAGTAAACAATGTTAATTTTTTCTTCATTCTGTATCAAATGAAGACACATTATTTTATTTAAACTTTTCCATTTTCACTTCTTTCTTTGAATTTCCTATTTTAGTTCCTTGTATTTTATCACTTTTTTCACTGTGGCTTTTAATCTTCTTTTATAGGCATAAATATATAAATTATGTTTCATTAATCTTTTTCAAAGACTGTGTTTCTTCTTACTCTAGTAGGATTCTTCTCTTTCAGATTATTTCTTCAAATCACCCCAACACAATTGGTAAACTGCTTCTGTCTGTCAAGTACATTTATGGCCTACAATCACTAGGACTATTCTCTTCCAATTTTTACAAGAAATACATGAATGTAATATGACACCTGGCCAATAAAATAAGATTTCAAGAATTATTTTATCATGATTATCTCATAATCCATTGGATTGTTTTTTAATATAAAGAAACCACCTGAATATCACTAGGAAAATGCTTGGCTATGTGAAAAGCATTTTTTGTAAAGGGGAATAAATATGAAATTACTGTATGATTCTTATTAGATGAGTGAACACCAAAATGACTTATAAACATTATTAACAAGTTTATACTGAGATGGAAATATAAATGCCATTTCGTTTTGTCAAAATTAGAGTATTATAAAATAAAATACATACAATTTAGTGTTCAATCTTTTAAAATTAGTTCATGTGATAAAGTTGAATTGCACCTTTTACTTCTGCCTCATAAAAATATTATGATAACTAAATAAGATGAACAATTAATATGAGCATTTTGCAAGAAATAATTTTGGTGGAATTATCACTACCCTCATTATTTCTAATTTCAGACAAAAATATATGTTGGATGGCTGACGATTTAGAGGTATATAATTGATCCTCATGTTCTGTGATTAAGCCAAGGTACTTACTCCAACATATGGATTTAACCCAACTCCCAAAACCTCCATCTGTTAAAAATATAACAGAAGTTGTTTCACTCACCAACACAACTTCTATAGGAAGAGATTTCTAGCCGTCACATTGAGTCTAAATTGTAAGCACTTTATCTGAGTCCCCATTGTATTCCTTGAATCCTACTTTCTTTGCATATTATTCTAATTTTTTATTAGATCTTCCATTTCTCCAGGACAGTAAATTAATGATTCCATAGTATCAGAGATGATTATCTCTTACATCCTGCATTTTTAAATGTGCAACACCACACATAGTTGTGATGATTAATTTTATGTGTCACCTGGGCTAAGGGATGTCCAGATAAGTAGTACAACAACAAAAAAAATGTGTGTGTGTGTGTGTGTGTATTCTATTAGTTTTCTTTCTATGTAGAACACTGAGGAATCCCCAGAGAAACAAAATGCAATAGTCAAATATCAATAAGTATATTCTTAATAACTTGAAAAGATTATTTCTTTTTTCTTTCCTTTTTAATTCATGTCAAAATTCTCACAAAGTTAATTTATGTACAAAAATTATGTTAGGTGATGGTGTTGTAAAATATAAATAAGATACCATATATGACCTCAAGAATTTTAAGGATCTTAGAATATTACAGAGATGTTAATATGTAAACAATTTATTTTTCATGTTGTACCAAAATATCACAAAAAGTTATATTGTTTATATATTATTATTACAAGATATTACAGAATTTCATAGCATGTATTTGCATAGATCTAGATTTTGATACATTCCTAGCCAATTACAACCAATACATAAATTTAACCTCTCTTCCTCTGTAAATAAAAATAATAGTACATACATTACAGAGTTGGTTTGAAAATTAATAATAATACATTTAAATTGTAAGAAACTCAATAGTACCATACAATTAAAAGCTATTATTATCATACTTTATACTTAAAAAAAATTTAAGAAGCTTAAAACCAAATTATGTATTCTAGAGAAAGGAATCATAATTTGAAATCAGAGAATCTAGGCCAAAATCCTAAATTTGTACTTATTGACCAGTTCTATTTTTTCCAGTGAAACATTAAACTTTTGGATTTTTCTCTCCTTACTATTTGGCCCATTCTGTTAGCTGTCTCCAAACTGTCTAATAAATCTTGGCTACTGCCAGGCATTTAATGTTGGAATTGTCAATCATGGCTTATTTGCTTGTATGGTTGTGGAAACAGATACCAGTTGATATAATTTGTTATGAAGATTATCAACTTTATTAGAATTTATGATAAATTTCTTTTAGATTTAAAGGAGGTAGCAGATCACTTTATAAATTAATATACTTCAGTTACTGCTGTAAAGAGTACATCTTATTTAAAAGATATTTAACAAAATCTTATTTTAAAAAGAGGCATACCTAAATGTCACTGTTGATTTTTGAGATTTTTTTCAAAATCAGTACTGTTGTAATTAAATGTTCTGCAATCTTTTAGTTTTAAACATTAATTTTTTCCTCTAAATAACTGAATCTCATAACTACCAGAACTAATCGAAGAATTCAGCAAGGTAGCAGGTAACAAGATTAATGTACAAAAATCAGTTGCATTTCTTTACACTAATGATGAATCAACAGGAAAAGAAAGTAAAGAAATAATCCCTTTTAAAATACACCCAAAGTAATAAAATACCTAGGAATAAATCTAACCAAGGAGGTTAAAGACTTATACATGGAAAACTATAAAACACTGATTAAGGAAATTAAAGAAGACTTAAAAAAAAAAAAAAAGGAAAGATATCCCATGCTCCTGGGTTGGAAGAATCAATACTGTTAAAATTGTCATACTGCCCAAGGAAATCTACAGATTTAATGCAATTCTTATCAAATTACCCAGGACAGATTTCACAGAACTAGAACAAACCATAATAAAATTTATATGCAACCACAAAAGACCTAGAATTGCCAAAGCATTACTGAAGAGAAAGAAAGAGGCTGGAGGAATAACTCTTCCAGACTTCAGACAATACTATACAGCTACAGTAATCAAAACAGCATGGTACTGGTACAAAAACAGACATATGGACCAACGGGATAGAATAGAGAGCCCAGAAATGAACCCACAAACTTTTGGTCAACTAGTCTTTGACAAAGGAGGCAAGAATATACAATGGAATCAAGACAGTCTCTTCAGCAAATGGTGTTGGAAAAATTGGACGGCAGCATGTAAATCAATGAAGTTAGAACACTCCCTTACACCATACACAAAAGTAAACTCAAAATGGATCAAAGACTTAAACATAAGACAAGATACAATAAAACTCCTAGAAGAAAATATAGGCAAAACATTATCTGACAGACATCTCAAAAATGTTCTCTAGGGCAGTGTACCCAAGTAATAGAAATAAAAGCAAGAATAAACACATGGGACCTAATTAAACTTACAAGCTTCTGCACAGCAAAGGAAACCATAAGTAAAACACAAAGACAACCTACAGAATGGGAGAAAATTTTTGCAAATGATGAAACTGACAAAGGTTTGATCTCCAGAACATATAAGGAGCTCATATGACTTAATAAAAAAAGACAAATAACGCAATCCAAAAATTGGCAGAAGACCTAAACAAACAATTCTCCAAGGAAGAAATACAAATGATCAATAGGCATATGAAAAAATGCTCAATATCACTAATTATCAGAGAAATGCAAATCAAAACTACAATGAGGGTGATTAATTGTTGTTGGAGATTTTTGGAAAAAAAAAATTCACACTTAGCCGTTGGGATCATTTTGGCAATCACAAATAATGAATAGATAATATGATACGAAAGTAAGTAATATGTCACCTTTATGTTTAGATATTATATAAGAAATACATATAAGTGAATTAGTTCAAAGAGTAATTTTATTCAATTAGGATTTCACCGTTAGTTTATTCTATTTGTCATTTACAACACATACATTATTGTTTCTGCCAGCTATGGTAGTCTTTGGAGTTTAGTCACAGAATTTAACCACAGAAGTTACAATTACTCCAATTTTTCAAACACAGTGATTTGCTATTGGCTACAAATAAATTTCTTAAATTACAGGAACAAGATTTGAAAAATAAAAAACTGATTTTTAAAATCAAGATAGGCCATAACTAATAAAGAGAACATAGAATTAATAATATATATTTAAATGGCCAATCATTGCTACTACAACACATATTGTCATCTAAGGGGTTATATACATGTATTTCCCAGAATATGACAAATTAAGTCTCTAACTTACACATTTTACATGATTTAGGGCAATACAGTAAATAAGCTATCTAATTGTTTCTACAGGAAATAATTATGCATTGCCCTGAAGCTCTTACAAGAGTAAATATTAAAAAGAAAATATATATAAACAAGTTTTCATGATTAAATAAGTCTAGGCATTGTAAATAATTATAGTAAGTAGAAAAACTATCAACTGCCAATTTCAAGGGTCATATACCTGTTAATTTAAGTATGCCTTTCGCTTTAAACTTCTAGACAAGCAGCGATTTATCACATGGAAGAGGAAGCAAGAATTTAATTTTTACTAAAGGGCTTAAAATATTTTCTAAGTATGATTTTTAACAATGTCTCACACCATGTGAACCGCTCAGGAGTGGTTTTCTTAAGTCATAAACACATCACACATTGAAAGTCAATGTTTAAAAAATGCTCTTCTCACATACTCCTGGTTTTAAATCATTTTTAGTGTTAATATAACCTTTATATGAAAAGGCCATCAAGCTCCTCCAAAATTATTATAAGAAACAGATTAGATTAGAGAATTTAAAGCAGTGCTTCTAGAAGACAGACAGACACATATACACACTAACAAACTCTATGACTAAGTAAGATTGAAACCATTGTCTAACCATTGTTTTAGCTTTAATATAATAAAATATATTATTTTTCAAATGCATGGCAATTAATTGAGAAAATAAAATGAAAATTATATCAATCCATAATTTGACCAAAATATTGTATAATTTTTGCTATAACACATAAATAAAAATACAATTTTTAAAAATTATTTTGTATTCTTTCATTCACATCTTTGAATACCAAAACTTCTATTTACATAATAAGATATTTACTTATATATTTGTTTTCTATTTTTTATATTGAAATGCAGTTGACAATATACAATATTATGTTAGTTTCATGTGCACTGCATAATGATTTGACATTTGCATACATTAGGAAATGATCAGCTCTATGAATCTAGTGACCATCTGTCCCAATGCAAAGTAATTACATTATTATTTACCATATTCCTTATGCTGTATATTACAACTCTGTGACTATTATATAACTGGAGGTTGATTATCTCTTAATGCCCTTTCCTTTTTTGCCCATGTCCCCATCCACTGCTCTTATATCAACCACATTTGTCCTCTGTATCCATGAGTCTGTTTTCATTATATCCCACATCTTCTTTATCCATTCATCTATCTATGAACACTTAGGTTATTTCTATATCTTGGCTATTGTAAGTAATGCTGAAATAAACATTGGAGTGTGCATATCTTTTTGAATTCTGTTTTTTTGTTCCTTGGTTATACCAAGAAATGAATGTATGGCAGCTCTACTTTTGATTTTTTGGGACCCTTCCATATTGATTTCCATAGTGGCTGCACCATTTTACATTCCTTCCAAGAGTGCATGAAGCTTCCTTTCTTCACAATATCACCCACACTTGCTGTTTGTTTTCTTTAGAACGGTAGCCATTCTCACAGGTGTGAGGTAGTATCTCACTGTGGTTTGATTTGTGTTTCCATTATGATTAGCCATGTTGAATATATTTTTACGTCTGCTGGTCATCTGCATGTATTCTTTGAAAAAAAAGTCTATTCAGATCCTCTTCACATTTCTTAATTAGTTAGTTTGTTTGTTTGTTTGATGTTGAGATGTATGTGTTCTTTATATATTTGGGATATTGGCCTCTTATTGGATATATCCATTGCAAATATCTTATCCCATTCAGTAGGCTGCCTTTTCATTTTGTTAATAGTTTCCTTTCCTGTATAAAATCTTTTTAGTTTAATGTAGTCCCATTTGGTTATTTTTGCTTTTGTTTCTCTTGCCAGAGGAGACAGATCCAAAAAGAATCTAAGACAGATGTCAAAGGTATACTGTCTGTGTTTTCTTCTAGGAGTTTTATGGTTTCATGTCTTATATCTAAGTATCCATTTTGAGTTTATTTATGTATATGTTGTGGGAAAGTAGTCCAGTTTGATTATTTTGCATGCAACTATCTGGTTTCCAAGCACCATTTTTGAAGATGCTGTCTTCTCCTTATTGTTTATTCTTATATCTTGTGACATAGATTGATTTACTGTGTGTGCCTGGGTTTATTTTGGGGCTATTTTTTTATTCCATTGATCTACATGTCTGTTTTTGTGTCTGTACCATACTGTTTTGATTACTGTAGCTTTGTAGTATAGTTTGAAATCAGGGTGCATGAATACCTTCAGCTTTGTTTTTCTTTTGTAACTTAGTTTTGGATATTCAGGGTCTTTTTTCTCCCTGCAAATTATAGCACTATTTGTTTTAGTAACATAAAAGCTGTCATTGTTATTTTGATAGGGATTGCATTGAATCTATAGATTGCCTTGGACTGTGTGATTGTTTTAAAAATATTAATTATTCCAATCCATGAGCAGAGTATATCTTTCCATTTGTTGGTGTCATCATCAAATTCTCTCCTCAATGTATTATACTTTTCTGAGTACAAGTCTTTAACTTTGCCTTCTGCAAACAGTGACAGCTCTACTTCTTTCTTTCCAATTTGAATTATTTTCATTTGTTTTTCTTGCCTAATTCATTTGGCTAGAACTTCCAATACTATGTTGAATAGAAGTGGCAAGAGTTGGCATCCTTGTCTTGTTCCTGGTCTTAGAGAAAAAGTTTTCAGATTTTCACCATTGATTATGATGTTATGTGTAGGTTTGTCATATATTGCCTTAATTATGTTAAGATATGTTACCTCAGTACCCACTTTGTTGAGAGATATTTTTATCATAAATAAATGTTGAAATTGGTCAAAAGCTTTTACTGCATCTATTAAGATGATTATATTCATTTTATTCTTTAATTTGTTAATGTGTTTTATTATATTAATTGATTTGTGGATATTGAATCATCCTTGCATCTTTTTGGTAATGCTATATGATTATTTTAATGTAATGTTGGATTTGGTTTGCTAATATTTTCTTGAGGATTTTTACATCTATGTTTATCAGTGATATTGGCTTGTAATTTTCTTTCTTTGTGTTGTTTTTGTCTGGTTTAATATTAGGGTGAATGAGTTCAGATGCATTAATTCCTCTTTAGTTTTTATGAACCAGTTTGTGGATAGGTGTCAACACTTCTTTAAATGCTTGGTAGAATTCTCCTGTGAAGACATTTGGTCCTGGACTTTCGTATAATGGAATTTTCTGATTACTGATTCAATTTCATTACAGTAATCTGATCCTATTTTCTATTTCTTCCTGATTCTTTCCTGGGAGATTGTATATTTCTAGAAATATATCCATGTCATCTAGGTTGGCCATTTTATTGGTGAATAATTATTCATAGTAATCTTTTATGATCTTTTATTTTTCTACTCTTTAATTTCTGACTTTAGTGATTTAGGTCCTCTCTCTTTTTTTTTTTTTTTTTTTTTCCTTAATGAGTCTGTCCTAAAGTTTGTCAATTTTGCTTATCTTTTCAAAGAACCATTTCTTCATTTATATTTTTGATTGTTTTCTTGGTCTCTATTTCATTTATTTCTGCTCTGTTCTTAATTATACCTTTCCTTCTTTCTTAAATTTGGTTTTGATTGTTCTTCCTTTTTGAGTTCCTACAGGTTTTATATAGGTTCCTATAAATTGTCAGATTAGGTTGAATAGTTGAGATTTTTCTTGTTTCCTAAGGTAGGTTTGTATCATGATTAACTCCCCTCTTAGACTGATTCCATAAATTTTAAATAATTGTGCATCCATTTTCATGTGTCTCTAGGTATTTTTGGATTTCTTCTTTGATTTTGTTTTCAGCTACCCATTAATTGTTGAGTAGCATAGTGTTTTAGCCCCTACTTGTTTGTATTTTTTGCAGTTTTTTGTACTGTATTTGATTTCCAGTCTCCTACCACTGTAGTCAGAATATATGCTTAATGCACTTAAAATCATCCTAAATTTATTGAAACTTATTTTGTGGCCTAGTATGTAATGTATCCTGGAGAATGTTTAATGCATAATATAAAAATGTGTATTCTTCTGATTTTGAATGAAATGCTGTCTATATATCTATTAAGATCATCTGATCTTGTGTCATTTAAAGTCAATGTTTCCTGATTGACTTTCTGTCTCAGTGATCTGTCCATTGATGTAAGTGGGGTTCTGAAGTACACTACTATTATTGTGTTCCTGTCAACTTTTTTCTTTATATTTGTTAATATTTGCTTTATGTATTATGTATTTTGGTGCTCCTATGTTGGATGCATATATATTTACAATTGTCATAACCTCTCATTGAATTGAATCCTCTTTGTTTTGTATTCTCCTTAATTGTCTCTTGTTACAGTCTTTGTTTTAAAGACTAGTTCATCTAAGCATTGCTAATCCATCTTTCTTTTTATTTCTATTTGCATGAAATATCTTTCTCTATCCCCTCACTCTCAATTGGTTTGTGCATTTAGATCAGAAGTGAGTATTTTGCAGAGAGCATATAGATGAATCTTTTTTTTTTAATCAATTCTGCCACTGTATGTCTTTGATTGGAGCATTTTGTACATTTATGTTTAAAGTAATACTTGATAAATATGTACTTATTTTCATTTTGTGAAAAGTTTTCTGGTTGATTTTTGTAATTCTTTTTTGTTCCATTCTTCTTTTGCTCTCTTATCATGATTTGATGACTATGTTTGGCATTGTGTTTAGATTCCTTTCTCTTTTGTTGTGTGTGTATTTATTATAGTTTCTCATTTTTATATACAGTATTATATTTTTGGTTTGTGGTTACCAGGTGTTTCTTATACAATAATCAATACATTTATAGGATTCTTTTAAGTTGGTGATCTGTTAAGTTCAAATGTATTGTAACAACCCTGCATTTGTACTCCTAATCACTCCAGATTTAATATTTTTGATATTATAATTTTATTTTTCTGTTTTGTATATTCTTTAACTACTTACTGTAGATATAGATGATTATACTATTTATTGTCTTTTAACCTTTCTAATAGCTTTATAAGTGGTTGATCCTTTACTCTATTGTCTTTACCAAAGAGATTTTTTTCCTTTTGTCATTTTCATATTTCTTGTTGTGGCCTTTTCTTTTCCACTTAGAGATATCCAGTTAACATTTCTTGTAAAACCAGTTTAATGGTTCTGATAACTTTTTCTTTTGTTTGTCAGTAAATCTCTTTATCTCTCCTTCAAATATGAATAATAACCTTTTTGGGTTGAGTGTTCTTTGTTGTAGGTTTTGAATTAATCTCTTTGAATATATCATGCCACTTCCTTCTGGCCTGCAAAGTTTCTGTTAAAAAGTCAGCTCATAGTCTTATGGGAATTACCCTGTACATACCCTGTCATTTGTTTTTCTCTTGCTGCTTTTATCTATTTATCTTTAACTTTTGTCACTTTATTTATAATTTGTCATATTGTGGACCTCTTTAGATTCATTTTGTTTAAAACTTTTTATACTTACTGGCCCCAAATGCCTGGTTTCCATCCCTAGGTTAGAGAAGTTTCCAGTTATTGTTTGTTCAAATAGGTTCTGTGACACTTTTGTTTTCTCATCTTCTGAGACTCAATTAATGCAAATATTAGTATGTTGGATGTTGTCCCAGTTGTTTCTTAAGTTATTCTTAAGCTTTAAAATTCTTTTTTTTCTTTCTTCAACTTTGATAATTTCCACCACTCTGTCTTGTATTTTGCTGTTCCACTCCTCTGTATCATCTAATCTGCAGTTGATTCTTTTCAGAGTATTTTAAAAAAATTTCAGTTGCTTTATTCTTCAGCTTTGTTTGGTTCATCTTTATATTTTCTCTTTGTTAAACATCTCACTGTTTATCCATTCTTCTCCATAGTTCAGTGAGTATCTATATGATCATTACCTTGAACTCTTTATCTAGTTGATTGCTTATCTCTACTTTGTTCATTTCTTCTTCTGGGGCTTTTTCTTGTTCCTTTATTTGGAACATATTCCTCTACCTTCTTATTGTACCTAATCATCTTTTTTTATATCTATGTATTGGGTGGATCAGTTACCTTTCCCAATCTTGGAGAAGCAGACTTATGTAGGAGACATCGTATGTGGCAAAGCAGCATACTACCAGCTGAGTATCAGAACTATACACTCTAGGGAAGACACTTATGTAGGTTATGCCGATCCTTCTGTTGTGGTAAGAGTGACTAGTCTTGGAACACTAGAAGGTTGCTCTGCTTTATGTGGTGGCTGCCCACCTGCTTGTGGATGGGGGCAGGTCCTGGCATGGCTGGCTGCAGGAACCTGAAGGTCCTGAAGGATGGTTCATGCCTGATGGTGGGTGGATCTGAATCCCAGTGTGGGATCTGCCAGGGCCAGGGGACCCAGGTCTGGTGTCAGTGTGTTGGTGGATAGGGTGTTCATTTCTTTCTTGACTGCACTGGCAAATTAGGGCTTGTGAATGGAATTATTCCAATGGTATTTGACTTCTGATGTGACTTTTTTATTTTACAATGAATTTAAATTGATTTTTAGTTTTTTATGTATATATGCATTTATAATGTACATTCAATCTATTTGATGTAATACACTAGAAATTTACTATTCTATAGTTTATATAACCAATACATTGCTAGCTTTAAAAATGTGAATAATTTTAAAGTAGATAATATCAATAAAGTGAATAAAATAATTCATGCAAAATGTTCACTGACTTCTAAGTAGAAATAGGTAGAAATCAGTGAATTAAAACAGGCAGAACCTATTCAGAACTCATAGATCACTAAAGATAAAGATGAAAGAGCAGGACTTAATTTCTCTGGAATAAATTGAGAGAGCACAATCAAACTAATTAGGTAACTGGCACCTGATCTCTACTATCAGAAAAGAATCAGCATATGTATTAGCTTCTTTTATTTTTCTTACTTGTAAAATTAAGAAACTAAAGAAGTTTTTCCAGATTTGTGTCCACCAATGTACTAATAGATATTACTTTCAAAAAGTGTTCTGTGGTCTAAAAATATTTTGTGAATTACTGCGTAAAATCAAGTTAAACATATGTCCTTATAGGTTTTATTAAATTTTAATTACCTCTTTTAGCAAAACACACACACACACACACACACACACACACACAGACACAATAGAATATTCAGTTAAATTTGAATTTCAAATAAACAATGTGCCCTACAGTATGTCCTATACAATATTAGGGGCATTTTTTCTCTCTTTTTTCATCTGAAATTCACATTTAGTTGGACATATTTTATGTGACTATCCAAATTTAACTTGGCATATTTTTTCTGACAAACTTATTTTTGAATATCCACTGAAGGGATATGGCTTTCCCTAATCAGAAGCTTGTTCTTGCAGAATATTTGATAAGGATCAGTTTCAGAGCACCTGTAGTCTGGAAAAAGCCCTAATTATCATTTACTCTACTGAGTTGAAAAATTTTGAATGAAAGTTAATTCAATAAAGAATAAAATAATATTAACAGCTAATATTTATACAGTATTTACTGAGATGAAGAACCATGTATAGATTTCTTTATTAACTCCATGAAACAACTGTTATAATTCTTATTTATTCAATGACACTTTGGGGCTGCAGGATGCTGAATAAATCTCTCAAGACTTTACACTTTGTAAATGGTATGGCTGAGATTTAAACATTAGCTATTTTTGGCACCACCAGAACTTAAGCATTACCACACACTTCTCTTTATTGTATATTTCAATAATTATAATACACTTCATCAAATCTAATTGAGTAGACAATATTTTATATAGATAATTAGTATTGTTTTGGTTTTCTTTTGTGGGTCTTTGCAATTTTTTCAATACTGATTTTATAAGAAACATAGTTGTGTTTGTTACCAAGTCTTGGCAGCAACAGTCACATGAATGTGTATTGGTAAGCCTTAAGAAAATAACTAATTCATCATTTCTGTACCAATGGGAAAAAGAAAACTTCCAAATCATTCCCAAATGAAGTTACTTTTAAAAATTAATCAATCTTTGCTTTTAAAGCACTTTATGTAGATATTTTTCTAAAGTTGTAAAGTACAGAGCAATAGAACTGGTAATGCAAAAACTGTTCATATATGTACTTTGCACAGTCAAACTGATGTTGAGTGTAAAACTAGAATATAAAAACTTGAGATTGGGAGGGCTTTAATTCTAATTTGGTTTTTTTTATGGTAATAGGAATTTATGGCATTATTGTCATACATAATTTTTTCTATGCAAGAATAAATGTATTTTTTACAGTTGTTGTCAATTAGTCATTTCAAAACACTTTACAGAAAGGAAATAACAAATATTGACTTTCTGTACCCCTGAATTCTGGATAACAGGGTCTGAGTCATCACTTACCAAATGTATGGGCTCTTAGAGACATTGCTGCAGATGTTCTGTAGATACGGGGATATAATGGTGGATATGACAAGCATAATAAGGAAGTCTTCAGTCTACAACTTAAATTATAAGAAATGAGAAGCTAGAAATAGTATGATTGAAATAGGACTTTTTATAGCTAGACTGTGCTTTACCCTGCACAAACTGCATCTGTGGTCAAATCAACATTGCTATCTAGTCATTGCGGAGAATTTGAATTTGTATAAATTCAAAAATTGTAGGAAAACTAACTAGATTAATTTTTTTACTTAATAATATTCAGGAAGTAAAAGGAAAACTAGATTATAATAATGCTGGTATTTCGGTCACATATTTTCTGTTACTACAGAGCTTTTAGTAGAAACAAAGCATTTTAATCAAGGAAGTAAATATTTAAAAATTAAATAATGTAGGCTTTTTATATGATATTATTTACATGGAATTATTATTGAATGTCAGAAATAGAAATGAAATTCTTTGTTTAATAAAGAAAAAACACAAATAAATGGATGATTTTAGATTTTTTAAATGATTGTATACTACTGAGCAGGAGTATAGCTTAAAGTAAGCATAAAAATTCTCATGTATCAACAGTATATCAATAATCCAAATTAATATATTACATTCTCAAATAACCTTTTAATATCATAATAAAATTATTACCTGGATACCATATACATAACAGATCCACCTAAACAAGCAAGTATGCCAATTATATGTAGCAAATAGCAAGGCCTAAATAAATCACCTATAATCCTTAAGTCTAGATCCCATTTCTAAAAATAACATGATTTACTTGAATTACTTTCCTATTTGTCTCTTCCTCAATATTAATATACATGGTAATAATATATAAATAACAATATTTTGATGATGTTTTATTTATTTGTACTTTCTCCCAATGGAGTGTTTGGAGGCAGTTTTAGAAACTTGCAAGTGGTTGAAAGAAGGTACCAGCAAAGTAAAAATAGTCCAACAATTTTACCTAGAAAATTGACATGGCTAGGTGGTTCACCTGTCACAAAAGAAACTCTGAAAAGGATCATATTATTGGGGTGAGCTTGTGACAAATTATAAAAGAAGAAAATATGCCCAAAAAGTATCCTTAGATTTTTTTTCCCACATACTGCAGAATCAAAGTAAATAATAGTTCAATTTGAGAAAGGTCCTCCTGTTTAGAATGGATGGGCTATCTATATCATTTGGTTTTAGCTGTATTTCTGCAATTAACAGAAGGCCCTTTATAATACCATAAATAAATTATGAATGTTTTTATTAAAACTCAAATAAGTTTTAGGCACTAAAACAATAGGAAATTTGGGGATATGCTGCCTAGAGTTCAAGAGGATAAACACAATAATAACTTTTAACCTTCCTTATTAACTTTTGGCTTTCAAATCATAGATAGAAGATGGCTGTTGTAACTCCAGTTTGGGGTCTGAGTTCAAGGCACAAAAAAGTGAAAAGGAGAAATAAAAGGGAAAGGCATTATCTTCTAATATAAATCTAACTTTTATTATTATTATTATTTTTAAATTTAAGAAGACACTACCAAAGCCTTTCATCTTTTCTTCATAGACTAGATTTCTTCAACATGATCACAATGTAAGCAGGAAATGTGGAAAGGTAGATAAATTAGTTCTCTAAGCATAATGGTAAGAAAAAAATGTAAAAGGATGGAGAAAATTGTGAATATTTCTTTAAAGTAACAAATTTATACTGTTTTCCAAACAGATATTGTCAGAAATATATTAAATGTACCTTTTCTGTCACTACTGTTATAATACCATTTAAAGGTAAGCATTGACTACATATTTGCTATTTCTCATTTTCAAATAGAATAATACAAGAGAAATGTATCAAGAATTTCTTCTGTTTTTGCTTCTACATTTTCAGAGCCATCATTGTTACCTTATTCCTAGATGAGAAAAGAGACAGAATAGTTCTTAGATAAAATGATGAAAATGATGCTAACTTAGGGAAACTGTGGTGTGTTCACATGTGTGTGTGTTGTGTGTGTACTTATAGGATTTAAAATTGTTTTTTCCTGAAAAAATGTCTAGTCAATGAACATTTACTTATTATGAGATAGAATTTGTTACTAAGTGCTTTTATAATTTGTACATCTTTTTAAAAATTTTTTGTTTTTATTATTTTGGAGGGGGTTGGTTTTTTTTTAACTTTTTTTTTTTTTACTTTATTACAATTTGTGGGAGAAGTAATTAGGTTTCTTAATTTTTTTAAATGGAGGTACTGGGGATTGAACCCAGGAACTCTTACATGCTAAGCATGCATTCTACCCACAATTTGTACATCTTATTTGTACAATTAAAAACTAGAGTTTGATTAGATTAATGAATGACTGCAAGGTTATGTATTTGTGTATTTAGTAAGTAGTCAAAGCAGTAATCAATACTAGCTACTCTGGCACCACTGTCTTTTCACTGGGAAGAAAAAAGTTCATGTAATAAAAATTAGCAACTACTTTATGAACATTTGGGATATATGTGTCTTTTTATTTCACATGAGGAATCTCCGATACATAATCATTTCAATACTAAACAGACAATATGACTCTGTAAATTCTGCTTGTACTTTTGAATAAATTATCTCATTAACATTAAAAAACAAAATATTTGCACATAGAATCCTGAGTTTGCATTAAAAAATATTAGTTTTATCATTCAAGGTAATCTGCATTGAGGATTTTTTTTTCTGTTTTACAATTTTATTACATAAGAAATCAAATACTACTTTTTAAGTAGTTTGAATTTCTTGAACTTGACTTTATAATTTATAGATGAAAGAGAATTCTTTGCCTATTCCTCTACTTGATTTTTTTGGGAAAAATGTATTTGCTTAAAGACTCTGGGTTATATTATATCCGTAATGAAATCAATAGTCTGATGTAGAGATCAAGGTTGGGTGAGAGCCAAAGCTACATATTTAAGTTATGAGCATTTTATTTCCTGCACAGACTTGTGATCACTATTGACATCTGTATGTAAAAGATTTCTATATATGTTCTTAAACATGATTATTTTTCATCCTGCTGCTTACTTGCTCACTTGTAATAGAAATCTCAAGATAGCTATTGTCAAGAGAAAGAGTGCTATTAGCACTAAAGTGTTTCAACTGCTCTAAAACTGCCTCTCAAAATACGTAGTGCAAATGGCAAAAAAAAGAAAAGAGGCAGATATCTTCATTATCCCACACAGATTTAGAATTAATGTTAATCAAGACTGAATTCAACGAGAAATATCTGACATTCATTTCTTTAACATATTTTTCAAAGAAGAGTGATTAGCGAGACATTTTATTTGATAGGTCAAAGTAAGGTATGTTTTTAGTTACCCATATTGTGTGTCTAAAAATAGAGAAAGTGCATTAAATATTTACTGAGTAATAAAGTATTTGGATATGGGTTCAAGTTAAAAAGACAAGAAATGTTCTGCTAGATTTTGGATTTGGTTACAGGGGCATTGTATATGAATCTCTTTCAGGCCAAAAAAAAAAATTGCTTAATATATGCTCAATTAGAAAGTAAATCCTTCTAGATTAAAAATAATAAATTATAGCTTATTTATAGCTGGAAAATCAATTACTAAAGAATGTGGAGGAGATTACTGTGCTTTTGATTATATTTGAGATTTATCTTACAAAAATAAAGTCCTTTTATTTTTATTTATCAGTAGGTAGAGAGAGCAATAGAGAAAACAAACAATTGATATTTTCAGGAAAAGATTATAAAGAAATTGAAGATCCTTGTTAAAAGAGTAGTTAGATTCCTGACTGGCCATAAGTTATGCATACTTCAAAAGCAATTTGAAGTTTAATTTCATTTTAGATTGCAATTCAAAAGACAGTATTTGATTGCTTCAGAAATTGATCAAATAGACATTAGCTCCAGCTCTTAAAGTTTTGCCAGTAATGCTTATTTCAATCCACCAAAGTGTCTTCTTGACTGAAACATAATGTTGCTGTCTAATTGTTACATTTGTCTTATGAAACATCTGTATATCATTTTAATAAAATGACCAGAATTTACCTGAAAATGGCTCTCCCCTGAGAACACTGCTTCCTTTTGTTGTTTAAAGCCTTGTGGCTAGGTGTGGATAAGTCAGTTTTGGGGACAGGGCCTCAGGTATTCTGTAAGATGCACTCCAGTGCATCTGTTTCTTACTCTGGCTTTAGCTTCTTGAAGTAATAGAAATAAATAAATAGATAGATAGATAGATAAAATATTCTACTTTGGGGCTTATGCTATGTGACTATATCATCATCAGCTTATGATTTAATGTTTTCATATATAGGCTTCTGGGTTATTTTTATGCATTATTTCAAAACTTTACACATCAGCTATGAACAAAATTGTCTTCACTCACAGTCACAAATGCAAGCATCACATTCATTTTTCTTCTTTCTACTTTTAGTGAGATATAGATCCATCTAACCAAAGCCAATTCCTACAACTTTATCTGAATCACTCCTATTCATCTGCCATAGGAATCTTGCTTAACCTTCAAGGCAATTTAGGTGTCACCTCCCCAGCGAAGCTAATTCTTACTAAATGAGGCTTAAATTGGTGTCATTTTTATTGTTTTACTTCTCTATATTCTCATGTCTTTCTGTGTTCTCCACTATTATAGTATTTATCAATCTACTGTTTAATATTTTTTCTTAGCATCTCTAATATACCTTGAACTACTTAAGAGCAGGAAATGAATCTTATTCAACCATTTTTCCTCGGGTACTGCAAAAAATCTATTCAGCTAATGCATGTAGAATGCTAGAGAAAAGCAACCTAATAGATGTTCCAAATGATTATTTTCCTTTTCTATTTTATTGATAAACTCACAATATATAAACTATCTGTAGTAAAATGCAGCAAATAAAATATGCACATCTTAAAAACTGAAATTATTTGCTTATCTTAAGGAAAATTCCCTATTTGCAACACCAAGTATAAGAATTAATAAAACTGTATAGAAACTCTAAAAGTTAACCAATTTGGTCAGACTATTTCATCCATACAGGAAGATCTCTAAAAGGGCTGTTGACTGAAATTTTACCAATTCTTGTAAGTTGTCTATAACATTATCCTCAAAATCAACTATCCTAAAATATACCTAGTCTCTTTTATCAGAAAATGATGAATTAAAAAATAAAGAATATAAATTGTATTTATCTAATGATATTTATTAAAGTTGTTAATTTATTATTGCCATTTATTGCCTAAACTTTCAATTTTTCTACTGCAAAAATGAGCAATTGTTTTTTGTCATTAATTTTCCATATGCATTATGAAAATCTTCCCTATTTATTTTAAACTTTTACAGTTTACTCACATTTGAGTTATTAATAAGGGTAAATAGGAAAATTAGAAAAAACTTTGCAAATTGACACAAATACTAAGTTCATCAACTTAATAGTGTGTATGAAGGGGATGACTAGCTGTTAGTTTTCATTATAAAAAAACACAATTTTATAATGATACAATACATGGGACATCAGCTGTTATCTGTCAGTGATTTGGATTACATGGCAACATGAAAGACTGCATAGCATAAAGAGATTACACAATTTGGAGATTTAAATTAAATATAAATTATAAAAGATTATTAATTATAAAATACCAAAAAGTAGTAACAAGATATTAGAAAGACATAAAATACGACCCTTCTTGAAGATATTGCAGACATTGTGTATCCAATTTTTTTTTTTTAATAATAGAAAGAAGCAGCTCTTTGCCAGTGTAAAACTGGGGATATAATGGTTTATGTAAAAAGATAGTGAGATACTTTATTAGCTCATGTAACTAAATTGCAGGACAGGTAATATAGCAGCTGAGATTAAAAAATTGTCTCAGTTTGGAACCTTCAGGATCTTAACTATTAACAATATTTTGTTCATTTTTGACATTTAATTTCCCTTTGTTGTCCTCTCAAACCATCCTTCACCTCATGAGTATAAATACATGATAGCATAGCTCAGCTATATTAAATCATGCAGCTTTACCCCCAAATGGCACTGGATTTTTTTCCTTTCTGATTTAAAATTCATAAATATAAGCTTAGCTTACAAACAATGTAGTCTCTACACTAGGTTGAAAGAAGGATTCTTTATGTTTCTGATATACTTTTATATCTCTTAGTGTTTATCAGAATGTTTAGCCACCATCAACTCACGTGAAGAGAAGCACTAGATTTTAAGTATATAGGGAGAACATATAATTAGAAATCAACACTTTCATTCAGCCATTTCATCAGTCTTCTCATGTATGACATCAGAGCAATAAAAATTTATACTACTAGGGCTAATGCCATAATAGAAGGGAAGTGCTTATCAGAATACCTGATATATTTATAACTCAAAATATACATAATGCCATTGTTATCATGAAAAGTTAGAGGGCAAATTGATAGAGTTGAGTTTGGTGATACTATTTAAATTGTTTTTAAAAGGGCAGGAGGGAATAGCATTAGTTAAAGCTAAACCTTGATTTACACTAGAAGTAACATCATATTGTAGAACATAAATATTTTATGCTTTCTGACTCTTAGTTTCTTCACCAGTAAATGTAGATAATAAAGTTCTGCTTCCACGGATTTTTGAACATTAAATACACGATATGAAAAATACCCAATGGGAAATTAAAAAACTGTATGTAGTTTAAGAAGTATTCTATTAGTAGGGGTTTATTCCATGTATAAAATTTAAAAAAAAAAAAGTTTGTCCATCATGTTTAAATGCCCTGGTTGTTGCAATGCTGAAATGAGATACTGCTTATGAAAGACCTCTATAAAATACAAAATGCTATAAGTAGTAAAAATAATATAATGCTTTAAATGTGTATGCAAATTTAGTGGTAATACAACTCAATTTTTGCAAGCTTTTTTGTATGCACATTTTGATATTTATCTTGCAATAAATGCTTTGTATATTTGTATGGAAAAGGTAAACTTGGCTACTTTTTATAAGATTTGTGAAGCAGTTGGTTTTCCATGATAGAATTAATCTTTACCCACAGGACCAACTCAGTTGTGAATTATTGCTGACTTTGGAAGCAAAAATTTAGAGCCTGTTTTAAAATAAATCTACTCAGTGCTGTTCTGAAATTGCAGATGTTTCCAAGTTAACTGTTTGTTTCATAAAATATATCTGTTAAAATATTAATGTTGAACTTCTAAATTCATTTGTGTTGACAAATAGCAAAGCATAATTCCATTTCACTTAGGAATTTCAGTTAATTAAACAGTAATTGATCTGTGCTTCTATGTTATTTCACAATCATAAAAATGTGAGAGACATTTTATGGCCAGTGTTAGATGTTGCATATTAGAAAAAGTTGAAATTTTTTGTTCTACTTTAGAAAATTGGATGTGTATTAGAAACTTTCAAATTAACAATTTAACCAATGATTTCCACTTAAACAGTTACTAATAGTCATATAGGAATAAAACATACTGTCACAAAAGTGTATTTTATAAAGAGGCAAAGACATTTACTTTGGGGTTTCTTAAGGCTTAGTGGAATGATCCAAGGACAGAAAGGTGTAGATGTTTTTCTAACATTAGATTTACTATGTATTAAATATGAGACCCTAGCATGTAACTTTCTCTATGCCTTAAATTCTTCCTCTGTAAAAAAGACAAATTTGACTAAATGACATTTATGATTTCTTCTTTGCTCTAAAATTTGTATAAGGTTATGAAATATATGATAGTCAGTTTCTATATTGAAATAGTTTATTCTTTATATGGTTTCAAAAACTATTCCTACATTTTTAGTATCTAACATAAATGGAATAAGATAGTAATAGAAAAGGACCATATTTTACATACCTTTATGAAAAACAAATAAAAATAATTTAAATTTTTTTTAAAAAAGAACATATGACAACATAATGAATATATCTCCAAATCTGGAATAATGTATTTACAAAATCTGAAAACAAATTTATTGGAGTTTTCATTATTAATTTTCTTTCAGTAGTGAAAAATAAGTAATTTAACCATATGTTTATTCTCCACTGTACTGTATGATAGAAAAGGAATGATACATATGAGTATGAAGTGTATTTTTACTTTTTTTTTCCATTAATGAGGTAAAGAGGAAAAATATGCCAATGTCTCATTAGGATTAGAGTTACCTATCTCACCATGCAGCAGAATAAATACTTTAAATTTGTTGAGAAAAAAACCTTAGGAGTGATTTATACATGTATCAGTATACACAAAGGGGGATTCTTTTCCATTCCAAAATTTCACTACCACTTCAAAGCTGAGGATAAGGCACAATAATTATGACCACATTCTAAGATGATGCTAGACAAAACTTGGTTGGCCTAAATAAGAGGTGTCTAAAATTACCATTCTTCTATTAGCTGCTATCACACATTTACTGTTCATATAAGGGGATATCAGATGTTTGAGGATATTCTTTAAAGAAATCATAGAGGTAGAAAATGATTTAATAGTTTTCTCTCTTTTCATTAAGGAAGGGACTAGGTACTTCCATTCACCCTTTTCCTGAACCTAAACTAGGCAGTCCTAGGAAGACTCTTGTAGACACTGGTATATAAGAGTAGACTTCAACTCACACCATTCCTAGATATGTGAGGAACGATAATACCCTGCGTGCTCATTTGCTGGGTATGGAGACATGAAACTGGTACTTATTTCTCACTTTGGAAAGCTTGAATTTGAATGGCTGCCCACGAGAGGAAGGCAGTACAAGGTAGTGAGCAGTTAGCCAAGTTCCACTTTTACTATTCAGTGGGGGCAACAGTACATTTTATTTATTTGGGGGAAAATGAACAATAAGGAAGGTGACCACATTGAAGCCTTCACAAAGTCACACTGAAGTCATCTATTCAAGAGGGTCCGGGAATCCTGACTGAAAGGGGCTGTGATTGAAGCTCTAAAGGTGGAGATTAAGAGGTGGGATTTTAAAAATCATCTGGAAATAATATAACCTATCACATCAGCCAACTAAAAAGAAAACTGCACTTTAACTTGTCCTTCTTTTCTTGTCTTAGTGTTTACACTGGAGTAAACACAACTATTTTCTTTGGGAGAGAGGTAGAATAAGAAAATTGAAACAACAGGCCACATTCCTGCAACCTGCTATCCCCACCTTGACAACTGCTAGTCTTTATGCTACTGGTCAGGCTTCAGCTGAGTGAATGGGGGAGCTTGTAACTGGGCATGAGTTTTCAATTTTGATTGAGTCTCTTCTTAGAAGAATCTATTTTTTTCTTACTTACAGATTACTAAGAAGCACTAAGATTTGCTTGAGGTGTTAGTAAGAGGCAAAGATTATTATATTGATATAACAAACTGTGTTTAATGTAGTGGTGGGATAAAATAGTTTCCTGATTATAATCTACCAAACTCAGCCCTTATCATATATATTTAATCATCAAAACAAACCTGTGATAGACGTAACGTTTTCCTCATCTTCAAATTATAAAACTCTTAGTTAACAAAGACTTAAAACCTATACTTGCTAATTATTAAAGTTTTTACAATATTCTACCACCCATTTAATAGTTCCTATCATAATTTGAATATTCATATGTATTTATTTCTTGTTGACCCTATCAAGTGGAAACTCAGATAATTAGTTCTCCAGAGCCTTCATTAATGTCAAATCCAAATGCATTTGAAAGTAATTTCTCACATTAAATCTTGCTTTCCAGCAAAGTCAGACTTCTACCTTTATTATTCCTGTCTCTGACAGCTCTGCTGTTTACTTTCCTGATGGCAGTCTTATCCTTCCTATCTACTTATGCTAAAGGTATGCAATTTTAAGATCCAGATCTATTAAAATTCCCAATTCAACAGGAGTTTATCTTGACCTATTATTGTCCAAGCAGTAGTTATGACATTAAGAAGCTAAATTTTGAAGGAAATGTGTATAGAAGAAAAATTTAAACCATTATTAAAACAGGATCACACAATCATACATACCCATTCAAATCAAATTATTGACTAGTCAAACATTTTGTTACTGTTACATTTTTCTAATGAAAATTTAGTGTCTAATAAGAGCAAGAAAGGAAGAAAGCAGATCTTGAAAAGATATAAAAATAAAGAGGAATTTTATAATTTAAAATATAATTTAAAGCATTAAAATATTAGACTATATATAAAAATTCTTTATAATCTTAAAATTCAAGAAACTGCTATAAGGAATAGAAATATATTATTATTATTAATTAGAAAAAATAAAACTCTATCTAATTGTAAGTTGGCTGCAATACATTTTATAACAATTTTATATGTTTTATTATCCCCATATCTTTAATAATAAAATTACTTATAAAAGTACTTATTAAGTAAGAGTAATTTGAGATTTTTATGTTATTATTCAGATATTCAGCTATTACTCAGATATGATTAATAGCTACTGATTTCTGAATAATAACTGAAATGTATAGAGTACATGAAAAGCAAAAAAGTATATGCCAAAATATTTTGTGAAGAAATATCAATATTAATGCTGATAACACTTTATCACTTTTTGTTGTGTTTTCCCCTTATTTATTTATTTTATTGAGTTATAGTCAGTTTATAATGTGTCAATTTCTGGTATACAGTACAATTTTTTAGTTATACATGAATATACATATATTCACTTTCATATTCTTTTTAACTGTGAGCTACTATAAGTTCTTGAATATATTTCTCTGTGCTATACAGTATAAACTCATTATCTCTTCTGTATAATCCTGTCAGTATCTACAAGTCTTGAGCTCCCAGTCTATCCCTTCCCACCCCCTTTCCCCTGGCAACCACAAGTTTGTATTCTATATCTCTGAGTCTGTTTCTGTTTTATATATAAGTTCATTTGTCTTTTATTTTTTTTCAGATTGCATATATGACTGATATCATATGGTATTTTTCTTTCTCTTTCTGGCCTACTTCACTTAGAATGACATTCTCCAGGAGCATCCATGTTGCTGCAAATGCCATTATGTTGTCAGTTTTTTGTGGCCGAGTAGTGTTCCGTTGTATAAATATACCACCTCTTCTTTATCCAGTCATCTCTTAATGGGCATTTAGGTTGCTTCCATGTCTTGGCTATTGTAAATATTGCTGCTATGAACATTGAGGTGCAGGTGTCTTTTTGAATTAGAGTTCCTTCTGGATATATGTCCAGGAGTGGGATTTCTGGGTCATATAGTAAGTCTATTTTTTGTCTTTTGTGGAATCTCCATAGTGTTTTCCACAATGGCTGCACCAAACTGCATTCCCACCAACAGTGCAGGAGGGTTTCCTTTTCTCCGCAGCCCCTCCAGCATTTATAATTTGTGAACTTTTGAATGATAGCCATTCTGACTGGTGTGAGGTGATATTTCATTGTAGTTTTGATTTGCATTGCTGTGATAATTAGTGATAGTGAGCATTTTTTTCATATGCCTATTGGTCATTCATATGTCTTCATTGGAGAATTGCTTGTTTAGGTCTTCTGCCCATTTTTGGATTGAGTTGTTTGTCTTTTTCTTATTAAGTTGTATGAGCTGTTTATATATTCTGAAGATAAAGCCCTTGTCGGTTTCATCTTTTGCAAATATTTTCTCCCATTCTATAGGTTGTCATTTGTTTTGCTTATGGTTTCCTTTGCTTCAAAAGCTTGTAAGTTTAATTAGGTCCCATTTGTTTATTTTTGCTTGTATTTCTATTGCTTGGGAAGACTGCCCTAGGAAAACATTGCTGAGATGTATGTGAGATAAAGTTTTCCTATATTTTCTGCTTGGAGGTTTATTTTGTCTTGTCTTATGTTTAAGTCTTTAATCCATTTTGAGCTTATTTTTGTGTATGGTGTGAAGGGGTATTCTAATTTGATTGATTTACATTCTTCTGTTCAGTTTTCCCAACACCATTTGCTGAAGAGACTGTCATTATTCCATTCTATGTTCTTGCTTCCTTTGTCAAAGTTTAATTGACCAAAAGTTTGTGGCTTCATTTCTGGGCTCTCAATTCTGTTCCATTCTGATAACACATTAGATATTGGATGGTTTTATTCTCAAATATGCTAAAATTAAAATGAAACTTTTCCACGTAATAGATTCTTTTGTATATATGTATATCTAAGTTTTCAAAAATTGGACAAAATGGACAAAAAGTTGAACAAAAAATTGGACTAATAATAATGACACATTTTGTTTCTTAATTTGATCATATAATAGTATGAGTAAAAAGAAAGAAGAATGTTCAAAGTGTTACAGCAGGCAGGTAGCTACTAATAAGCAGCAAAAGGGGGGCATGGGAAAATGACAAAAACCATACATCTTGTGAACAACAGGGGTCCTTGGACAGACTGAGAAAAACAGAATCCTCTGGACTGATTGAAAAACCATACCGTCTGGGATGATAAGTGTCCAGGGGGCAGAAGGGTGGGATAGGACAGGAATCTCTACTATCCTAATGTAATTGTTTGATCATTATGACCTCCATGCAAATGTAACCTTTTTCTTATGATACCCACATCTGAATATAAGCTTTTGTTCATTATGACCTTATCCAACTTCCTGATCAAGACTAAATAAGGACAAAAAAATCCCTCTTCTAAATCTGGAAAGGTGGAGCTGGGAGGAAGTTCAGGAAAGATGACCCCAAACACCTCCTTGCCAATGAATATTCTGCCCATTCATTTTTACAACCATATAATGAGCTTGCCAAGGAAACTCAGTACAGCTACCCACCTGGGTATCCCCAATCTTTCCTTGAGAGTATACTATCTACCCCTTAATAAATTCCTGCTTTGTTTCTTGACCTCTGTGTCTTATTTTTGAATTCTTTCTGTGACAAGACAAGAACTTTTCACTCACAACAAAAGTAGTAATTATAGAATCTTGGTTGTGGATTTAATTTCCATAAAAACTTTATCTAGGCTTCTTAAATTTACTTACAAGAGCAAATAACCCCTACCCTGAATCTACCATAATATTTATTGTGTGTGTGCTTTTGACTTGTAAAAATTCCTGCTAAGATACTAATTGAAATGGAAAGAGAAAAAGAGAGAGAATGAGAGAGAGAGACAGATCCCCAAAGACATGAGCAGCCTTCTTATTGTTAATTAAAAGCTCTTTGTTTTCTCTACACATGGCCAGTACAGCTCCTTTACATTCTATCACTGAAAAGGTAACACATAAATCAAAGACAATATTAAGAGCAGCACCTGGTTCTCTGTTCACCTGCTGTATAAAAGTATATTTCAAATGGTCAGAAAATTAACAGTTTCAGGGGCCCCCAAAGATGCTTTTCTTTTTTTTTTTTTTACTCATTCAACTTCTTCCACTGTCCCCAGTGGAAAATAATCAGTAATTTTGCTTCTATTTTTGATACTATATACATATATCATATTGCTGTTTGCTCCACTGGTGCAGACACCTACCTCCTGATGTAAGTGCTGTGTTCCAGCTCAGAAAGATTTCCCCCAGGGCTTCGCATTCAAGAATTGGCTTGAAACTATGGCTTAATATCATGTAAAAATCTCTTATGGAAGACAGCCTGTCAAGTCCTTTCAAGTTTGAACCTTCATCTACTGAGATACTGAAAATATCCTTTGAGTGTCTGAAGAATGAGCAGACAAATAAAGGGCTAACAAGTCATTTGTAAAGACAATAGCTAACAGCATGCATTCTCCTTTTGCTCCCTTTCTTTCCATTAAATGTTGATAAAGAAAAAGAGAGCAGACTGCTGGGCCCCAGTCTTGTTATTTGTAAACAGGTCAGAGGAAGTTTAAAACTCTACTGTTTTAGACAGGAAGGAAAAAAAATCTCCAAAACTCTGAGGGTTCAAGCATCACTGAAACATGGATGAGATGTCAGGTTTCTGAGGGAAATATTTCTAAAGGTTTGAGATAGAGGTGCTTCTGCTAAAATGCATTTATGAACTTTAAAAAAAATTTACCATAACAGAAAACCAAGGGAGGAGGGGGTGGGGAGGGATAAATTGGGAGTTTGAGATTTGTAGATACTAATTCCTATATATAAAAAAGACAAACAACAAGTGTATACTGTATAGCACAGGGTTCTATATACAATATCTTGTAGTAACCTGTAATGGAAGAGAATATGAAAATGAATATATGTGTGTGTGTGTGTGTGTGTGTTTGTGTGTATATATATATATATATATATATATATATATGACTGAAACACTATACCAGAAATTGACACATTGTAAACTGACTATACTTCAATAAAACAAATACCATATTAGAAAAGAAAAGTGTAAAAATAAGCTATTTACACTTCCAATATCATGATGGATTTAGGAGATGGTTTGAGGAGCAGTTGGAAATGCTTGATGAGTCAGAAAGAGTATCAGGAAATCCCATGGACTTTGGTAAATGGGAAGGTTCATTGCTTCTATCTGAATTGATTCCATTTAAGCATTTCACATAGGTAAAAGGTGAATAATTTTAATCTTTGTATATTTGGAGAATCAAAAATTTCAACATAGAAATATTTAGTGCCTATTAATTCAATCATCTTTACTGTTCCTTGGAAACAAAATATTGTTACCCTCTGTGTAGGGTATATTAAAGGTGCTTTTGATACATGTATTTAAAGGCATTTTAAAAGTTGATCTCTTGCTAATATAAGATTATTTAATCTTCTCTCTGATGAGCATTATAACTTTATAGACTGAATACACTGTGTTTGAAATCTTCTATTTTATATAGTTGATTGACTATGAAAGCAAGTGACTTAATTAGACAGCCCCATAAAGTATACATAACTTTTCATATAAATGACCTTCCTAAAAGTATAGGAAAGAAAAAAAAATGTATCTTTGTAAAGCAGAATAATCTGTCCAAAAAAAAAAAAAATGCTTTGGCTCACTTTGGGATTATAAGGAGCTGACCGACCTCCATAAGTAGAACCAACTTTGAAACAATGGGAGCAAGGAGGTCTATGAGCATCAATTGTATATTTAGACACTATCAAGTTCTCCTTTTTTCTATAGTCAATTACTTCCTTCATTTAATCCACAGTGTTTAGAAAAAAGAGATAGTGCTTCTTTATATTATTGAGCTATGTTATTTATCATCTAGGAAAAATGTTAAGACCAGCTTCAGGGCTCTAGCTGCAATATTATAGTTTATTCTTAACTATCAATGATATCTGACTTTGGCATTTATACTAGACTAAAAACAATAGAGTTTAAAATAGCTGTTTATATTTTCAATGCTTATACTATGAATGTATCCAATCCCTCATTATGGTGTGACCATTTCACAATTCATGTGAATCCTCATTAGTAATTAAGCAATTTAGAGGATTAACTATAAAGATAATCTATAACTTTGAACATTGTTTTCAATTGGAATAGGAAAACAAATCATGTTGTTTTCTCTCAGTGACAAAAGAGATTTTCAAAAGTCTTTTCTCTTTTTCCAGAATAATAGTCTAAAATCTTGTTGCTATTCTCTCTGAGGAGGCACAGTTTCAGTTAATGTTGTTCTTAGAAATTGTATTGGTTTAACAACAGTTTGATCACTACTAATCCTAGGTTAATACAGTGATGTCATTACCCTGATTAAAAATCATTTTTCAAATATGTTTTCTAGTTTTTTTTCAATCATTTTAACAAAGGAAATCCCTAGTGGTTCATTATTATTAAAGATAAATCACCTGCATGCTATTGTTTATTTAGCTACATGTGGTATATTAAAAGTGGCCACAAAACTTATCACAATACTCCCACTAAGAGATAAGGTCTTTGTGCCCACCCCTCCTCCTTAAATTTGAACAAGGTCCATGAACTCCATGATCTTTTTGTCAAAGTAACAGATGTTTGCAAATTCTGTCTCTTTGACTCCTTGGATTTGGTGTCTTGGGCTGCTCTATAAGAAGTCCAACAGCACTGTAGTGAAGATTACATGCTGTAGGGAAGCTCAAGTTTTCCATGTAGAAAGGTCATATGGAGGGTTGAAGAGAGAAAAAGAAAGAAAGAAAGAAAGAAAGAAAGAAAGAAAGAAAGAAAGAAAGAAAGAAAGAAAGAAAGAAAGAAAGAAAGAAAGAAAGAAAGAAAGAAAGAAAGAAAGAAAGAAAGAAAGAAAGAAAGAAGGAAAGAAAGAAAAGAAAGAAATAGAAAGGAAGAAAGGAAGAAAGGAAGAAAGAAAGAAAGAAAGAAAGAAAGGAAGGAAGGAAGGAAGGAGGAAGGAAGGAAGGAGAAAGAGAGAGGGAGAAAGAGTTAGGCCAGGTTTGTATTACTAACATCTACATTCTTTCTCTCATGGCACCTCTGAGCAGAAATAATTTTAAGAAACTGAAATTCAACCTTCCTGGAAATCAGGATGTGATGTCCCTAAAGAGCATCAACTGTTTCCAGTGTGTTGTGGACAGGCCAACAGAAATCAATGTCTCTAATACAATATAAAAACCATGTCAGAGTTGCAAAATAACCAAGAAATTATTCTTGTAAGAGAGTGTTGATGTCATGCAAATAGTATCCCCAGCCCTGCTTCTTTACTTCCACATCTTGAACTAAGACTACTGAGATACTCAGTTGCTGAACTGTCCCTTTCTGTGACAACATTCAGTCTAAAGTGGGCACTGCTTCTCTGGTCTTGCATTATAATCTCTCAATAGAAGCCCAAAGCCATTGAGAAAACTCCCTCTACTCAATTTTTCTGAAATGCAGCATGCTTCCTCTGGTATATATTTTCCCTGTTGCAAGCAAGCTAATAAACCTAATTCTGTTTGAGCACAAGTATACTCCTGGTGGATCTGGCCAGTTGACTTTTGTTACTGGAACTTCATTATAATTTGCCTGTGACCCTTGCTGACACAGATTAAGTCTCTCTACACAAATTCAGAGTGAGATCCCTTGAGTCTTCACTTGCTCAAAGCCACCTAGCTTTTAATAGTGAGACAGCTTCTACATTACTCTCAACTGGCTTTGTTGAGCCATTTGGTTTAGTTTATTTTATTTGTCATAGGAATAAAGTCTACAATGATTTTTCTTTCTTTCTTTCTTTTTTTTTTTTTTTTTTTTGGACAAGCTCACCAGATTTTTGCTTACTTTCTATTGTGATGGTTTGGCAAACCATGAATTTGCCTCCAACTATTCTGTCTGCCTAGTTTCTATTTGTACTACTGTTTATATGTTAGAGATAAGTTAATGGAGAGTAGGACATAGATGGGGGTTTTGTTAATCTGTATTATGTACCAATACCAAGGACTAATTAGTTCAGAAGTTCTTATCAAACCAACAGCCTTTGATTTTCATTTCAAATCAAGAGGGATTTATTTAGTTCTGGATTTGTGAAATTTGTTTTGAAAGCAATCTCCTCTCCACTCATTAGCTTGCCAGGAGATAGTTTTCTGACCCAAAATAAGCATTTTGGTAAATTTGCTTTTAACTGACTAATGGAAATTTTTCATGAGTTTGTCTAATAAACTAATAAAACTATGCTACCTTCTAGAAAAAATCTTTGTCTTCTATATTATCACTTTTATTGTGTTTATATTTTTAAATGGCCAACTTGAACAAATTCAAATTGCTGTGTCTAATTTTGGAAATTGCTGACCACAATAAGATTATTTATTTGAGAACTATCTTAGAACAAAAAAAGAAACAAAGAGAAATTCTATATCTTATATATGTGAAAATTAGATACTTTTAACTTAGGACCCACTCCTCTTTCATTTCCATATTTAGGCAATAATAAGATCCAAAATTTTAATAGTATACTCTTGAAGAAATTGTCAAAGACCAGGCTCTTAATTATGTCTGTCTTTTGAAATTTTGAAGAGATACAAATATAAAAGCTTTCTTCCCTCTTTGCTAAGGAAAGATAATTAGCCTTTTACAATAGTAATTACATGTGTATTTGTATTTGTGAATAAGCTTCCTGTAATTTCTCCTTTTTTCCTCTCTTTTTATCTCACTCTTTTTCTGGGAAACTTTAATAATTAAATGAAAAAAAGTCCCAAAACTTGATTTCAAAGTCAAATGTTTTAAAGTGCTCAAGAATCTCAATATTGACTCATCCTAAAATTTGTTCAAGATAATTCATGGAATACAAAAATATATAGCTGTGATTAATCTGCCGGATAGTCTATGAATATCTTACATCTGATTATTAAGTTTGCACATACTACTTTTTATAATATGTGTAATTTCCCTTGAGGTGATTATAAAATTGATAGTCAAGAGAAAGAATGACTAGCATATCACAAATTAATTGCAAAGTCATATGATTATTTTCCAACTTAGCTAGCCTTAGATGCATTATCTTCAGCAGAATCATGATAACAGTTTTAATAATATCCAGATCTTAGTATGGCTTCTGAGTGGCCATCAGAATAAGAATTAAATTCATGACAGAAAAGTTTATCAGTTACAACTCACAAATAGAGAAACATTTTCTTACATTGGAAAAATGCTTGTCATCAGGATGGTCTGTGATAACACTCAGACTACGTTAGAGCAATAAATTACCCTCTTAGGTAAGAAGATTTTTAAATAACTTAATCTGAAAAACAAACAAAAAACCTGAAAATCAATTATAGGCACCCTTTTTATAAAGGAAGTATGGCACATAAAAACAATCAAATCACCAAAAAATCACCGAAGATCAAAGGTCCTGCTACATAGTAAGTATTTGACAAATGAAATTCTAACGTTCCAAAAACATCATCAGGGAAGGTTCTGAAATTTAAACTCACATTTTATAAGCGAGAAACAAGAGGCCAAATCCAGTTTCAGACCCTAAATCTGGTGCTTATAAATGCAATTGCGTATGTAATATAATGTAAAGATCGTTTCTTTACATTTTGATTTTGTAACTAATACATAGTGTGCCTATAATTTAAATTCTAGTGACATATTACTTTTTACCTGAATCAGTAAGGAAAGAGTGTATTCTAGTGTAAGTAGGTATATTTGTGTGCATGTATGTATTTATCTACCCTTTATTTACAATCACTTTCCTTCTGAAATAAATGTATAGATATATGCATAAATGAAAGTTGATACTTAGTGTTTATTTGGATTCAACATAGATAAATATATATGAGGCATACATTTTAAAATACACCAAATAGTAGCAGATTATAATACAGACAATGAAGTCTTGATTCAGTGTTGTAATATGTCTTCTCAAGGAATCATAGAAGTTTCGAAATTGATAAGGTCTCATCTAGTTTTCAATAGTTTGGATGCACGTTTTCATTGAATTCAACTTTTTTAATATGTGCTTCAAAAGAGGTAGAGAAGACATCATGAGAAAAATTATGAATATTAACAGTTATAGGCAAGAAGAAAATAAAAAAAAAAGGAGGTTGGGAATAAAACAAATCAAATTTGTAAAAGACACTTCTAACCTTATTGAGTCTAAGATCCTGGTCTAGATTGAAAAATATCTTCATTCTTATAGATTATACTTTATTGAATAAAAATTTCTTTTCTTCAAATTTTGCTCTCAAGATCTTATTAAAAATCAATATTTTAAAAGAATCTCTGTCTTCTCTTTCTTCCCTTGCCTCCAAACATTGTCCAATATTCTGTTTGAGCAGGAAGATAGCTAGATATGAGCAGATAAAGGACACAGACCAAATGACAGGAATTGGGCAAAAAGGAGAGATGCAGGACAAATGCAGAAAACCATACATCATGTAAGCACCAGGAATCCCTGCACAGAGAGAGAAAAGCAGGAACCTCTGGGCTGATAAGTGGTCATACCTTTTGGGGTGATGAGCAGCCCAGGCCAACAAAGAAAGTTGGGAAAACACGGCAATCTTCAGTGTCCAAATGTAACCTCTTGCTAGTTATGCCCTCATTTCAATAAAGTTAGCCTTGCAGATAAGAAGTATCCATCATGCACTGATGCCATGACACTTCCAATCCAGACTAAATAAGGACAAAAATCACACCTCTCTTTGGGAAGGTGGAGTTTGGATGAAAATCAGAGAATATGACCACAAATCCTTCTTTCACTAATGAATATTCCACTCATTCATTTTTACCCTCTATGTAACCAAATTGTCAAAGAAACTCAGGGCAACTATTCCCCTGAGGCTGCTTGCTCTCCCCTTGAAAGTGTACTATCTATCAATTAATAAGTACTCACTTAATTTTCTTAACCTCCGCATCTTGTCTCTGAATTCTTTCTGGGATGGGACAAGAACCTGGACACTGGTTACATACACTAGAAACTATTTCTGTGTAGTTTCCATAGTTTATGTAAAAGATAATTTAAATAATTATTTTTATCTTCTACCACCTTCCCTCACCAATAATAGGAAACTCACAATCCACTCCAAGCTCCAAATTATTCATTAAGTACACACACAGAGTGCAGTGCTAATTACTAAAGTGAGTATTGAGAATTGAGATAGGATTTTCTTCAAGTTGTAATTTATTTTACTAACAATAAGTATTTAACTTTGCCTATGACCTACCTATTAATATTAAATGAATAAATAATATACTGAAATGTGTTTTTGTACTTGATATGTCTCAAAAAAGATAGTCTCCAAACCAATATCAGTGCACTTCTGTTAGTATCAACATTGTTCTTAATTATGTTTCTCAATGAATTCTGTATACAGAATATACTTAGTCAGCCCCTAGGAAGTGCAAGGGATTGGTTCCAGAAGCCCCTACAGATACTAAAATCTGTGGATGCCTAAGTTCTTATGTAAAATGGCTTAGTACAGTCAGCTGTCTTTATCCCTGGATGCAGATCCCACAAATACAAAAGGTAGACTGTATATTACAGGTTGAGGTAGAAATCCAATAATAATTAGGTGTACATAGTATTCAGTAGCACTGGTTATCCATTTACACTCTGTTATATTCTGCTTTTATAGAAATTTATATCATATATTTCATAGAGATGATACATTTTAGTTATTATCATTTATATTTTTTAATATTTTCCCTCAATGAAATAATTTTCCCACTTTTATATGTTTGACAAAACAAAAAATTATTGATTATTACTGGCTTTTTGTTTATTGACATTGTTAAAGCATTTGTTGTTTAAAATAATTTATTATTTTTATTAAGATACTTCAGGTAATATTCATAAAGTTAACTACAAGAAAGGTCAGGTGACTGCTGACTTCTCCAGATTTTATTTCTGTAATTAAGAATTTATTTTAATTACACCATTTCAAGTGGAATACCATTGTACTTCTCGTTGATGTAAATTAGTATCAACAAAGAAATTAAAATAACAATTTAAAGGTTTTTTTTGTTTTTTAGTTTTCTGTATTCATATCATTCTGCACTGATTACTTACTCCCTCAGTGTACCACCAGATAACTCTACTGCTTGGAGAGGTGGATAATATAGACCTACAACTCTGCACTACCCAAAAACATGTTTTCCCAAAGGTTAACAATGATTAATTGTTCTCTGATAACCTATAGCAGTAACTTTTAAGACTTTCTGATAGCTTAAAGCCTTAGTTACTCACACACACACATTTCTGTCTTCACGAAGGAGTTCTTTTGAGTTCAACAGCTGTACAATTTTTCTGAGAAAATGCAATTGATTGCTAACAGCTGCTTAAAATATTAATCTCAAATTTCTGTCTCTATTTTCTCTATACTTAGAAAGGCAGAGTTGGAAGTATACTGTAAAATTTAACAAGTTTTAAAGTTTATACAAATAATGTGTTTGCTATCAATATGTCTAATTCAAAAGTTAAATCTGTAGCCATAATAAATTGAAGTTTAAATACATTGTAGAATGTATGTCTGGAAATACAAAGAGATATGTATACTTGTGTTCCACAATTAACAAAGGAAAGAAAAAAACATGTTGCATTAACTACTTACAATTTTATTGTAAATAATTTTTGATAATTTACACTATGTAAACATCCCTTATATTATAAATCCTTTTCTGTGAACAGCCAGGTTTCTATTCCAACTTCTGCTTGCCTATTAAGGTCAGCATGTCAATCTCTCTGTGTCTCTGTAACTTGCGTTGTAAAACTTCGTGATTGACCTAGATAATGACTCTGCAACCTTCAACTCTGACATTCTATTATTTTTAATAAGGTTATATATTCTATAAATTTACATTTTTGTGTAAAGTCCAACAACTTTATTATTTCCATGCTGTTTTTTTCTCATATTTTTCATGAGTGTATGTGTTTTGTATTCAAAAATGAATAATAAATTTATTCAACAAATATTAGATGAGATTAATTTAGACAATGTCCATTTGTCTATCTATCCATCTATATATTATCTCTCAGAGTTAAATAATCTATTATGTCTTTGCTTACAGCTTATACTTAAGGATAAAAACATTTCTTGAAATGGAAAATATACTATGTAAGTTCTTGGTTGATTTTTTAATTTTATTTCATTTAATTCTTAGTCATTCTATTGCTGCTTTTTCTCCATAAACATTATTGTTTTATATGTCTATTTTGAGCATATGTTTGAAATAACTCCTTTCTGATGGCTTAGCAGAATAATTGTGAATTTCTTAAAAATAACCACTAAAAATGAGACCTTCTAAGTAATAACTTAGTGGAGATTTTTGTTGATAAAGTTGAAACTGTTATGATAACTTTAAAAGAAAATTCACAGAGCCTATACAACAGTCATTTAACCATCCTTTTAGTGAGTGTATTTTATGGTTGAATTACTTTATTATAAGCATCTTATACATCCTTAAAGTAATGGCCAAATTGCTTTTACTTAACTTAAAATGTCTCTGAGGCAAAACACAATAGAATTCCTCAACAGAAAAACATAAAATTGATTTAAAAAAAATGATACTTGATAGAGGCATGAATAAATTATTTTTACTTTTAAGATATTGTATGGTTATTGCTCATGTAATTAAAACATAGCACATTTATAAATAAATGAATATCTATTACCTTAAATATCCCTTTAAATAGACTTACTTGTCATGATTAGCATTAAATAATTAGATTCTAAAGGCATGGGAATCAAAGTTTTGCAAATTATTGAAATAGGTTTTTTTGGGGTGCTAATTTAAAGCAAAATGTAAAATATTTTCCTGTTATCTACAACATTAAATCTAAATTTTCATTTGATTTCCAGGAATCTCACAATCAGTTTACTTTTTGTCTGTATACCAAACTCTGCTTCAGTACTGCAACTTAGATGAAACTTATGCCACAATTCCTTAAAACTGATATGTTAGTTTTTATATTTTTATGCTTGATAACTATATGTAGACAAGGTTCCTCCTATTATGGAGCTTATGTTCTAATAGGGATTTTCAGTCAATATACTGTGGATAAAAAATATTGCTTCCTATATTAGTAAGCAATGGATGTTGTGGCTACCAAGCCAGAAGTCACTGCAGCCAAATCTAACTGTGCACCCTGAGCAGATTCAGGATGGAGAAAAGCAGGATAATGGCCCTAGATAGTTAAGGAGCATATAAAAGGGATAATTTCAATAAGCCCAGAATCTTCCATCTTCCCATACATAGAAAAGTACACTAAATTTACTAACTTGAGATGTCTGGTTTTTTTTAATTAACTTCTTTTTATTTTAATGTTCTGATTACCTGTTTTTTTTTTATTGCAAAACTCCTATATATCCTGGTTCCTCCCTTATCTCTTCAGAGGAGCCTTTCAGAGTGATCTGAAAGGCTGTATTCCAGGCTTAAGTCCTCAGAAAATCCACTGAATAAAATTTAATTCTCAACTTTTAGGTTGTGCATTTTTTTAGTCAACAATACCAACATTTAAACATATAGGCAGGATGATTTCAGATAATGACAATTTCTGTAAAGAAAATTAGTTTGGAGAGGTAATAACAAATTAGATGTGGGGGAGGAATGGTGAGGGCTATATTTTTTAACATTTTTTTTTATTGAGTTATATCATTTTTCAATGTTGTGTCAAATTCCAGTGTAGAGCACAATTTTTCAGTTATACATGAACATACATATATTCATTGCCATTTTTGTTTTTTGCTGTGAGCTACCACAAGATCTTGTATATATTTCCCTGTGCTACATACAGTATAATCTTTTTTATCTATACTACATATGCCTGTCAGTAGCTACAAATTTTGAACTCCCAGTCTATCCCTTCCCACCCTCCCACTTGGCAACCACAAGTTTGTATTCTATGTCTATGAGTCTGTTTCTGTTTTGTATTTATGTTTTTTTTTGTTTGTTTTTTTGGTTTTTTTTTAGATTCCACATATGAGTGATCTTATATGGTATTTTTCTTTCTCTTGCTGGCTTACTTCACTAGAGTGACATTCTTCAGGAGCATCCATATTGCTGCAAATGGCGTTATGTTGTTGGTTTTTATGGCTGAATAGTATTCCATTGTATAAATATACCACCACTTCTTTATCTAGTCACCTGTTGATGGACACTTAGGCTGTTTCCATGTCTTGGCTATTGTAAATAGTGCTGCTTGAACATTGGGGTGCAAGTGTCTTTTTAAAGTAGGGTTCCTTCTGGATATATGCCCAGGGGTGGGACTACTGGGTCACATGATAAGTCTATTCTTAGTCTTTTGAGGAATCTCCAGACTGTTTTCCACAATGGCTGCACCAAACTGCATTCCCACCAGCGGTGTAGGAGGGTTCCCTTTTCTCCACAGCCTCTCCAGCATTTGTCATTAGTGGACTTTTGAATGATGGCCATTTTGACTGGTGTGAGGTAATACCTCACTGTACTTTTGATTTGCATTACTCTGATAGTTGGTGATACTGAGCATTTTTTCATATGCCTATTGATCATTTGTATTTCTTCTTTGGAGAATTGCTTCTTTAGGTCTTCTGCCCATTTTTGGATTGGGTTGTTTGTTTTTTTCTTATTAAATTGTATGAGCTGATTTTATATTCAGGAGATTAAACCTTTGCTGGTTTCATCCGCAAAAATTTTCTCCCATTCTGTAGGTTGTCTTTGTGTTTTACTTATGGTTTCCTGCTGTGCAGAAGCTATTGTAAGTTTAGGCCCCATGTGTTTATTCTTGCTTTTATTTCAATTGCTTGGGTACACTGCCCTAGGAGAACATTTTTGAGATATATGTCAGATAATGTTTTGCTATATTTTCTTCTAGGAGGTTTATTGCATCTTGTCTTATGTTTAAGTCTTTAATCCATTTTGAGTTTATTTTTTTGTATGGTGTAAGGAAGTTTTCTAGCTTCATTGCTTTACATGCTGCTGTCCAGTTTTCCCAACACCATTTGCTGAAGAGACTGTCTTTATTCCATTGTATATTCTTGCCTCCTTTGTTGAAGATTAGATGACCAAAAGTTTGTGGGTTCATTTCCGGGCTCTCTATTCTGTTCCATTGGTCCACATGTCTGTTTTTGTATTAATACCATGCTGTTCTGATGACTGTGGCTCTATAGTATTGTCTGAAGCCTGGAAGAGTTATTCCTCCAGCCTCTTTCTTTTTCTTCAGGACTGCTTTGTCAATTCTAGGTCTTTTGTGGTTCCATATAAATTTTGTTATGATTAGTTCTAGTTCTGTGAAATCTGTCCTGGGTAATTTGATAGGGATTGCATTAAATCTGTAGATTGCCTTAGGCAATATGACAATTTTAATAACATTGATACTTCCAATCCAGGAGCATAGGATATATTTCCTTTTTTTTCAGTCTTCTTTAATTTCCTTGAACAGCGTTTTATAGTTTTCCATGTATAAGTCTTTAGATTTATTCCTACTTATTTTATTACTTTGGGTGCTATTTTAAATGGGATTGTTTATTTACTTTCTTTTCCTGTTGATTCATCGTTAGTGTAAAGAAATGCAACTGATTTTTATACATTAATCTTGTAACCTGCTACTTTGCTGAATTCTTTGATTAGTTCTGGTAGTTTTTGTGTGGACCTTTTAGAGTTTTCTATATATAGTATCATGTCATCTGCATATAGTGACACTTTTATCTCCTCTTTTCCAATTTGGATCCCTTTTATTTCTCTCTCTTGCCTGATTGCTGTGGCTAGGACTTCCAAGACTGTGTAGAATAGGAGTGGTGATAGTGGGCAACCTTTTCTTGTCCCAGATTTTAATGGGAAGTTTTTGAGTTTTTCACCATTGAGTACTTTGCTGGTGGTAGGTTTGTCATATATAGGTTTTATTATGTTGTGGTATGTTCTGAGGACAATTTTTTTTTAATTATTATTGTCTGGAACATCCTTTCAGAAGAGATTTTGAAATCTGAGTGATTTCAAGAAAGCATTTATGTGAAGATCTGAAAGAAAAGCTTCAAGAGTGAAGGACAAGCTTAAGTCTTACATTAAATTCAAACTTGATTTCCTATGTAGAAAATAGAAATCTAGTGTAGTTAAGCATAACAGATCAGAGGAGTTCTTCTTGGAATAAAGTCAGAAATGCATGTAGAGGCTGGTTCATGTAGATTAGTATAAGCACTGCGAGGTAAGGTTTTACTTCAACAATAAAGAAAAGTCCTGAAAAATTTTAAGAAATAGGGTGACCTAGTCTGATTTAAAGTTTGATAAAGATTATTTCATCAGCAAACAAAGGAAAGAGATAGGAAGAGAAAGAGGGAGAGAGAGAGAGAAAGAGAGAGAGATAGGATTTTAGCAAGGCATAAATACAAGTAGAAAGAATAGTTAAAATATGTTACATTTTTCCTAGTGAGAAATAACAATGGTTTGAATTAGGATGACAGTAGTGAGTGAACAGATTATTGGATGTAGAGTCAAAAGAAATTGCTTTGGGACTGCAGATGATAGGATAGTTAAAAGGAGAAAGTCAAGATTTTTAGCTTGAAATATTGGATCAGTGGTTGTGCAATTCACTCACATCCACTAACATGAGTGTTAAAGGTTAATGATGGGGTTTAACCAGACGCTGGAGGTCACTTCAGGCTGTCATTTTTGAAAATAATATTTGAAAAATCACATAGCATTTATAGCCATAGTACTTTACTGATTAACTTAGGAAAAGACTGATGTTAAAGAACAGAAACCCAAAGATCAAACTGTTGAGGCCCTTTAGCATTATGTGGTTTTGTTGGAAAGGAGGAGCCAGTAGACAGTGAGTTAGGAGGGAAGCCAAAGAAACATGCAAACTATCAAAACTTTTTGTTTAAAAGGAATGAAGTCACAACTGTATCAAATACTACTGTGAGAGACAGTATGGTGAAGATTAACTGAAGCTGTGCATCCTCAGAGAGAATAGCAACAAGATTTTAGACTATTATTCTGGAAAAAGAGAAAAGACTTTTGAAAATCTCTTTTGTCACTGAGAAAAAACAACATGATTTGTTTTCCTATTCCAATTGAAAACAATGTTCAAAGTTATAGATTATCTTTATAGTTAATCCTCTAAATTGCTTAATTACTAATGAGGATTCCCATGAATTTTGAAAAGTCACACAATAATGAGGGATTGGATACATTCATAGTATAAGCATTGAAAATATAAACAGCTATTTTAAACTCTATTGTTTTTAGTCTAGTATAAGTGCCAAAGTCAGATATCATTGGTAGTTAAGAATAAACTATAATATTGCAGCTAGAGCCCTGAAGCTGGTCTTAACATTTTTCCTAGATGATAAATAACATAGCTCAATAATATAAAGAAGCACTATCTCTTTTTTCTAAACACTGTGGATTAAATGAAGGAAGTAATTGACTATAGAAAAAAGGAGAACCTGATAGTGTCTAAATATACAATTGATGCTCATAGACCTCCTTGCTCCCATTGTTTCAAAGTTGGTTCTACTTATGGAGGTCGGTCAGCTCCTTATAATCCCAAAGTGAGCCAAAGCATTTTTTTTTTTTTTGGACAGATTATTCTGCTTTACAAAGATACATTTTTTTTTCTTTCCTATACTTTTAGGAAGGTCATTTATATGAAAAGTTATGTATACTTTATGGGGCTGCCTAATTAAGTCACTTGCTTTCATAGTCAATCAACTATATAAAATAGAAGATTTCAAACACAGTGTATTCAGTCTATAAAGTTATAATGCTCATCAGAGAGAAGATTAAATAATCTTATATTAGCAAGAGATCAACTTTTAAAATGCCTTTAAATACATGTATCAAAAGCACCTTTAATATACCCTACACAGAGGGTAACAATATTTTGTTTCCAAGGAACAGTAAAGATGATTGAATTAATAGGCACTAAATATTTCTATGTTGAAATTTTTGATTCTCCAAATATACAAAGATTAAAATTATTCACCTTTTACCTATGTGAAATGCTTAAATGGAATCAATTCAGATAGAAGCAATGAACCTTCCCATTTACCAAAGTCCATGGGATTTCCTGATATTCTTTCTGACTCATCAAGCATTTCCAACTGCTCCTCAAACCATCTCCTAAATCCATCATGATATTGGAAGTGTAAATAGCTTATTTTTACACTTTTCTTTTCTAATATGGTATTTGTTTTATTGAAGTATAGTCAGTTTACAATGTGTCAATTTCTGGTATAGTGTTTCAGTCATATATATATATATATATATATATATATATATATATATATATATACACAAACACATACACACACACACACACACACATATATTCATTTTCATATTCTCTTCCATTACAGGTTACTACAAGATATTGTATATAGAACCCTGTGCTATACAGTATACACTTGTTGTTTGTCTTTTTTATATATAGGAATTAGTATCTACAAATCTCAAACTCCCAATTTATCCCTCCCCACCCCCTCCTCCCTTGGTTTTCTGTTATGGTAAATTTTTTTTAAAGTTCATAAATGCATTTTAGCAGAAGCACCTCTATCTCAAACCTTTAGAAATATTTCCCTCAGAAACCTGACATCTCATCCATGTTTCAGTGATGCTTGAACCCTCAGAGTTTTGGAGATTTTTTTTTCCTTCCTGTCTAAAACAGTAGAGTTTTAAGCTTCCTCTGACCTGTTTACAAATAACAAGACTGGGGCCCAGCAGTCTGTTCTCTTTTTCTTTATCAACATTTAATGGAAAGAAAGGGAGCAAAAGGAGAATGCATGCTGTTAGCTATTGTCTTTACAAATGACTTGTTAGCCCTTTATTTGTCTGCTCATTCTTCAGACACTCAAAGGATATTTTCAGTATCTCAGTAGATGAAGGTTCAAACTTGAAAGGACTTGACAGGCTGTCTTCCATAAGAGATTTTTACATGATATTAAGCCATAGTTTCAAGCCAATTCTTGAATGCGAAGCCCTGGGGGAAATCTTTCTGAGCTGGAACACAGCACTTACATCAGGAGGCAGGTGTCTGCACCAGTGGAGCAAACAGCAATATGATATATGTATATAGTATCAAAAATAGAAGCAAAATTACTGATTATTTTCCACTGGGGACAGTGGAAGAAGTTGAATGAGTAAAAAAAAAAAAAAAAAAAGAAAATCATCTTTGGGGGCCCCTGAAACTGTTAATTTTCTGACCATTTGAAATATACTTTTATACAGCAGGTGAACAGAGAACCAGGTGCTGCTCTCAATATTGTCTTTGATTTATGTGTTACCTTTTCAGTGATAGAATGTAAAGGAGCTGTACTGGTCATGTGTAGAGAAAACAAAGAGCTTTTAATTAACAATAGACACTTTAACAAAGCAAATTTCTGTTAACAGTCATACTGTGAGTAAATTCAATTACTAATAACAATTATGTAAAGGAAGCATTTCAGTAGTAAGAGGTTCAAGGCTAAGATTACACGTCACATATAATAAAAGTAAAACTTCAATAGTTTAAAGAAAAAATCTTTAATTTTATCAATATTGTATGTAATGTGGTGAAAAATGTTTCAATAGTCACATCAAAAACAGCTGCATTAAATAAATGCACATTTATTTTAACACACATTTTAACACACATTTAAGATTAATTATTTTTTAAAGTCCAAGTGCTAGGGATGGAGGAAAGGAGGTTAAAGGGAAACAGAGAGAGAGATAGAGAGATGATAGGAAAAATAATGTTTAAATGATCCGACACTGACTCTTCTGGAAGTGTTTTATAATCAGTACCCAAGAGAAAGCTAGGAGTTTTATGGCCAAGGTCAAATAGTAGATCAACAAGCATTGGGTAAATGGAAATGTATTAGACCTGAAGCTTCTGTCTAAAATAAGGTCCTGGATCTCTGAAAAATTGCACTTCAGAAAATTATATTAAAGAAAATATAACACCAATAACAAAGAGAGACAAAAAATAAAACTTTTCTGTCTTTCATAGGGATTTGTTTAAACAAAAATAAATATTTCTGTGAATATACACATATAGACAGAAATATATAAACACACAAACATACACCCAGATACACAAGGCTGAGATTGACACAAGTTTGTAATTTAGAAAGATTATTTAATTTTAAAAATTAATAAGTAGGCATATTAGCATTTTAATGGAAGCAACCATAGTATTGGATATTGAATTTATAGGTATAGTTAGTCCATAAAGTGGAAGGATATAATATAATAGATTTTAAAATATTGAGCTAATCTAAACTAAAACAGAAAAGGCGTGAGTCATTGTAAAAATAAGGTAACTAAAATATTAAAATTAAATTACAAGAAAATAAAAAGTTAAGCATATTGGTATAACAGTATAGGAAATTTATGTAAACATGCTAAAAAGAAAAATGTTAAACATTCTAAAAGAAAACATATACTAGGGTCTATAATTTGGCCATTTGTTAGGCTATAAGCACTTTTTAAATACAAGAAATTCTTTATTTTTTGTTTCCCCCAAACTAAGGAAAATTGCTGACAGTGATTCATATTAAGGTATAATTACCTAAAACTAGAACATAAAACAATAAACAGGATATAATGCAAAAGAAAGGTGACCTAAATGAAAAAATCTAATATAAGCATTGACCTCTCAAGCCTAAAGTTTAATCTGATATAAAGTGGAGGGATGTGGGCCTCAAGTTTCCAACTTAAATTATGGATGTTTGATTGAGAATAAAATGGACTCAGGTCAGCAGTAGCCCTTGGTAACTAGCAGAAGCCAATGGAAGTTCACTCTGGAAAAAAAAATTTCTCCAATTGAAGCTTTCCAAATACTGAAAGATTATCTTATCAAAATATGTTATTTCTATTAATTGCTACAAAACACACAAATAAATAAGCTCCATGAGTTGGAATCAACAAAATAAAGAACAACAAAAAACATTTAGACTCTTGAATAATTCCGATATTGGAAATAGAAATCTAGAAAACAATTGTTTGCAAAGTTTAAAAAAATAGACTGTGGACAAAAATGGGAAAGGAAATAAAGCTTTACCAAAATTTTTAAGCTGGCTTGGAAAATTCTCTAACTAGAGATCTAAAAAGTGAAAAGTAAATATGTTGAAATCATATTCAATAGACAGCCTCAACAGTAAACTAAATGCTGCTAAAGGATATTAATAAAGTGGAAAATCAATTTGAGGAAATTATTCTCTAAGACAATTTGATATAAAGGTCAAAAATATTAAGTTGAGAACAAGAACATATAGCATAGTTCTAGTAAGTCTTCCAGGCTTAGAACTAAAGAAAATGTAGAAAAGACAATGTTTGCAGAAAAATGACTGAAAATTTCTCATAATTGATAAAAGACATACATTCTTAAATATAGAAGGCACAATATATCAAACATGAAATATAAATAAATGTGCAAAAATATAGTTACAGTAAAGCTTGAATTCATTATAAACAAGAGTTATTACCAGAAGTCAAAGATGTTTTAAAGATCTATAAAACATAACAATTTAATCTATAAGCAGAATTTGCCAAAGTAAATATAAAAGTTAAAAAAGAGAAAGATATCTCCATCATACTACTGAAAGGAAACAAGCTTGTCCAGAACCCAGAATTTCCTATTTATCTAGAAAGTATAAACTTTGTGTGTGAAATTAATTTATTTATGTGCAGAGTGAAATAAATGATCATTAAGAAACATTTAGTAAAAAAATGTGAAAACTGTGTTTCATTAAAGATAAAAAACCTAGAAATATTTTTGATATAATAAAGGAATGAATATAAACAAGGAAATGGATAAACAAGAAATTCTAAGTGGTCTGTCTCCAAAAAATAAATAAATTATCAATTTGTTATATTAAAAAAGAAATATATAAATTGAACAAAAACAATATGCAAATTAACATGTAAATTGAAGAAATGCAGTTTCTTAACAGTGTGTTTTATTTTGAAGTAAATTTTATACTTTATTAAAAGCATTTTACTAACACATTTCTTCTTATTTCAATAAGTCTAAAAGTATACATGTAAATTAGGTTGCAGTTCTTACAATTCTTCCTTCTTATATTTTCAGGAAAGCATTAAAATATTAACTGATTTCACACTTTGTTAAATATACAAAGTAAAAATAAAAAATATATTACTGGAAATAAAATTCAAGAATAATTGGAAATCATTCAAGACACAGTGGAACACAAAAAATTTCAGTTGCTTTCTCAAACCCTAGAACCATCTAGACCCCTCTCTTTCTCTTATACCCCACATCCAATCCATCATTTAACCATGTTGACGCTGCCTTCTAAATGTAGGCAGGCTCTGACAAGCCTCAGTAATATCACCTCAGTTCAAACCACGATAAACTCTTGCCCAGATCATTGTGGCAATATCCTAATGATTTTCCTGGTTCCACTTTTGTTCCCCACAGTCTCTTTATACACAAGCTACAAGAGAACCTTTTTTAAAGAGAAGTCATATTTTTAATAGAGTAGCCCAAACTCTCCAATAACTTCTCATCATGATTTGATCTCTTCTTTACTCCATTCCCTATATCCATTCTGGCTCCCTGGCTCTTCATGTGAAGCATATTTGATTCTATATCAATTTTTGCATTTGCAGTTCTATTTGTCTTGTATACTATTCACCACATATGTTCAAAGTAAAGAAGTTCTATTTAAGCTTTTGGTTAGAATTAATTTTTTTTAAGTAGACTTCAAGTGGTTTAAGAGTATGTGGGATTTTATGCTCCTGAATATAATTATTATTTTTAAAAGTATACATTGCCATTAAGGTATCCTAAGCAAGAGACTTTTGGTTGTGAAATTTGTGTTTTGGGAAACATGGACTGTGATGATGAAGGGGAATTTATTAGAGGGGAATATTGCAATGATCCACTAAAAAAGCTAATATGGTATCTGTGAATTGATTATGAGAAGAAGAAATATGAAATTTTAAAAGGAGACAATTAACAAGGCAAATCTCCAAGGCACAATGAAAATTTGCAACATGAACTTTATTAAAAGGAAGAAATAGAATAACTTTTAGATGTTTAACTTAATCGACAAGTCAGTAGAAGAATTCTTAAATGTAGAAAAAAATGAGACTTACTGGGTTCTAAAATCTGCAAATTATTTCTGGAAATGGACAAAAAATCAAAGAAGATAAAAAGTTTATATGTAGAGAATCATTATCAAAAAATCATGGAAATTTGAGGATGAATTTGATGGCCATATTTTGTCTTCAGTAGTTGGATAAAACCCATATAATTTTTCCCATGATTAGATATAGGAAAAAGAAACATTGTAAAGTAGATATTGGCAGAAACACTTCTTGGTAACTCTTTCTTAGGTCTATCTCTGTTACTAAAGCAAATCAGGGAAACATAGCTATAGAAAAATCTCAGGGAGTTATGCAAAATTAAAAATACTTTGTATATTTCAATTAGGAACCTTAGAATTCTAGTAGCATTCTTGTTGTCATCCATTTGTATTAGCCTCTGTAATGTTTAATAAAAATTTTGTTGTGAGTATGTGTGTTAAAAAAAAAGAGACAACAGCCCCAACATTGATTACTTTTGCTAAGCCCCACTTCAGCAAACCAAGACTTAATATCTAATCAAATTGCAGTTTCAGAATAACTGCATCTCCCCCACAAAAAAGCAATACTTCTCATGCATTTTGTGGTGAGGGGTGAAATGCAGCTGGGCCATAGCCACTGTCTCCACATACCTGTGACATTATTGCTGTCATGATTTCCTGAGAAGAGAGGCAAGGCTGAGCCATAGCCACCATATTTGCTGCTCAGCTCCCAGGCAGAGGTGAGGTTGAAACCTGAATACATACAAAGGGGCTCAGCAAATACACAGGAGGGACTGATATTTGCTTACAGACCTAGGCAGAGGAGATTAATTTGCTCCATGGGTGCCTTTGTGGACCTGTGCCTCTGACAGAAACTAGCAGGGCCTGAAGCTCTGTAGGGTGTGCAGGTGAAGAGTATTCAGCCGACCTGTTCATTGTATGTGGGATGCAGCACTAGATATGACACTTACCTAGTAGCATGACTGCACAATTTCTACAGGTCTGGGGCCTCTGTAAGCTCAGATCTCTAAGACAGAGTTGGCACACTAGGGTATGAATGCAGGTGTAGCATTTTTAGTTGACCTGTGTACATACTTGGATATGGTTTTGGGTATGGCTGACCCAGTAGCATGCCACAATCCAGGTGTGTGACCCAGATGTCTGAGGATGTGCACTGGTAGCTCTGAGGGCATAGAAACTGGGAAATACCAGAGCAGAGTACTGACAATTTCTCAGCTAAAGTGGGGACAAGGGCAGTATCAAGAAAATTATACTAGAAGCCATCCAACTACATCTACCATGCACCTCAGCTCAGAAACAAATCTGGAAGCCTCAATAGCAACAAAAGGGGAACAGACCCAGGCCCTGTCAGGATTGTGACAATGACAGAACTAAAAGGAGGCCCGGCTCAACAATGAAGGCAAACTCTGATTACCACAATAACAGCCACACTCACAATCAAAGAGATAAGAACCAACACAGAAAAGAAAGACTTGGCAACCATCCATACTAAAACACACCTCACAAGAAAATTATTAGAGGTCATGGTCTACACAGGAACTCATCTTCTTAAAGAAAAAACAAAAGCTCTTCTACACTACAGTAGATATCTGATACTCCATAATTCACAGTGCCAGGGATATATAAATCAAATGAAGAAGCAGAGGAACTACTTTCAATTTAAAGAACAAGAAGTCCCCTGAAAGTATGAACAATGACAGCCTATTAGATTATGACTTCAAAAAGAGGATGATAAAAGTACTGAAGGAAATAAGAGAGATTATATACAAACATGCAGAATACTATAAAAAGGAATTAGAGACTATAAACTAGAGCCAATTAAAAACAGAAGACTCAATGGCTGATACAAAATCCAAACTGCAGACTATATAATGCAGAGGAATGGATAAGTGACTTAGAAGACGGACAACAGAAGTCACCCAATCAGAACAACAGAAAGAAAAGCAAGTGAAAATGAATGAAAGCAGTGTAAGATTACTATGGGATAATATAAAGCTTTCCAACCTACACATAATAGGGATCCTAGAAGGAGAAGAAAGACAAAAAAAGATTGAAAGTTATTTGAAAAAATCATGACTGAAAAGTTCCCAAGCCTGAAGGAATCAGATATCCAAGTACAGGAAGTAGAGAGAGTCCCCAACAAGAACACAAATAGATCTATGCCAAGACATACTAGATGGGCAAAATTAAATATAAAGAAATGATTCTAAAGCAATAAGAAAAAAAAAAAGTTAGTTACAAGGAAACCCTCATAAGGATTTCAGCAGATTTATCAGCAAAAACACTGCAGGCCAGAAGGGAGTGGCAAGATATATTGAAAATCCTGAATGAGAAAAAGCTGCAACCTAGGATACTCTACCCAGCAAGACTATCCTTTAGAATAGAAGGAGAGATAAAGAATTTCTAGAACAAGCAAAGACTAAAAGAATTCAGCAATGTTAAATTTATGCTAAAAGAAATCCTGAAAGTTCTACTCTAAATAGAAAAGAAGCAGGATGCTATTAAAAGAAAAAAAATGGAAATGAAATATCTACAATGAATTGTGATAGAACAAACATGAAGATGTAAAAGAGCACATCAAAATCATTAAAGGTAGGAGAGGGCAGCACGAAACTACAAATTTTTTTCTTTCTTTTTATTCTTTTAATGATGTGTTTGAGCTTATACAACTTCAGTTTAAAGCAAATTGATATAGTAATGGGTTAGTATACTTGAAAAACAAGGTAACCACAAATAAAAAGCATACAATGGAGTCAGAAAAACCAGAAAGAAATCAAGCTAATACAAAAGAAAATTATCAAACCACAAAAAAAGAAACAAAGAGGAGATAACAAATCAACTGGAAAACTAAGTTTGAAATGGCAGTAAACACACATTCAATCAATAATTACCATAAATGTCAATGGACTAAATGCTACAATCAAAAGATGTAAAATGGCAAATTGGATAATAAAACAAGAAGCTACAATATATTGCATACAAGAGACCAACTTTAAGGTGAAGGATGCACATAGATTGAAAGTAAGAGTATGGAAAAAATATTTCATGCAAACAGAAACAATAAGAAAGCAGGAGTAGCAATACTGATTTTAGAAAAAAATAAGCTTTAAAACAAAGACCATAAAGAAAGATTAAAAAAAAAGGAAACTATAAAATGATTAAAGGAGCAATGCAAGATGAGGATATTACATATTAACATATATACACCCAATATAAGAGCACCTAAATATATTAAACAAATGCTAAAAGATATAAAGGGAGTAACTGAGAGGAACAGAATCATAGTAGGAAATTTTAACACCCCACTAACATAATTGGACACTTCTACCAGACAGAAAATCAGTAAGACAATGGAGATGCTAAATGACACAATCAAACAATTTGACTTGGTTGATATTTTTAGGACATTATATCCCCCACCTCCAAAACAGAATATACAATCCTTTCAAGTACTCATGGAATTTTCTCTAGGAGAGACCACATACTCAGGTGCAAAAGAATTCTCAACAAATGTAAGAGGCTATAAATTATTTCAAGCATTTTTCCTATAATGCCATGAAAGTAGAAATCAACCACAGGAAAACATAGGAGGAAAAAATGGCAACATGGAGACTAAACAACATGCTACTAAAAACAACAACAACAACAACAACAAAACACTGGTCAATGATGAAATCAAAGAAAAATTAAAGGATACTTTGAGACAAACAACAATGAAAACATAATCACACAAAATCTATGGGATGCAGCAAAAGTAGTCCAAAGAAGGAAGTTCATAGTAATACAGCCCTTTTCAAAAAACAGTAACAATCTCTAGTAAACAACTTAACATATCACCTAAAGGAATTAGAAAAAGAAAAGCAAACAAAACCTAAGGTCAGCAGAAGGAAAGAAATAGTAAAGATCAGGGAGGAAATAAATAAAATAGAGATTAAAAAATATATTTAAAAAACCAATCAAACCAAGGGCTGTTTTTTTTTGAAAAAGTAAATAAAATTGACACACCTCTGGCCAGGCTTACAAAGAAGAAAAGAGAGATAATACAAATAAATGAAATAAGAATTGAAAATGGAGAAACTATAATGAATACCACAGGAATAAAAAAAATATAAGAGAATACTATGAACAAATATATTGACACCAATTGGACAACCTAGAAGAAATAAGCATGTTTCTGGAAATATACAGACACCAAGACTGAATCAAGAAAAGTAGATCAAATCAATACAAGTGAATTAGAATCAGCAATAAAAATCTTCTCTACAAACAAAAGTCCAAGACGAAATGGCTTCACTGGGGAATTCTACCAAACATAGAAAGAAGACCTCATACTGAACCTTCTCAATCTCTTCCAAAAGATTGAAAAGGAAGGAGTACACCCGGACTCATTCTATGAAGCTACCATCACCCTGATACCAAAACTAAAGACACTACCTAAAAAGAAATTATAGGCCAGTATCATTGATGAACATACATTAAAAAATCCACAACAAAATGTTAGCAAACAGAACCCAACAGCACATGAAAAAGATCATACACCATGGTCAAGTTGTATTCATCCCAGGAACACAAGGATGTTTCAACACATACAAATTAATCAATGTGATACACCACATCAGTGAAAGAAAGGACAAAAATCACATGATCATCTCAATAGATGCAGAAAAAGTATTTGATAAAATTCAATAGCCATTTATGATAAAAACTCTTACTATAATGAGTTTATAGGGAACATATCTCAACATAATAAAAGCCATTTATGACAAGCCTACAGTCAACATAGTATTCAATGGTGAAAAATTGAAAGCCTTCCCATATCTGGAACAAGACAAGGATGCCCACTCTAACCACTTCTATTCAACAGAATCTTGGAAGTCCTAACCACAGCAATCAGGCAAGAAATAGAAAGAAAAAGGGATCCAAATTGGAAGAGAAGTGGTAAAATTTCCACTATATGCAGATGGTATGATACTATATATAGAAAACTCTAAAAGATCCCCACAAAAACTACTAGAGCTGATAAAAGATTTCAGCAAGGTAGCAAGATAAAAGATTCACATACAGAAAACAGTTGCATTTCTTTAACAATGAAATAGCAGGAAAAGAAAAAAAAAACAATCTCTTTTAAAATTGCATCCAAAACAATAAAATACTTAGGAATAAACCTGATCAGGGAGGTAAAAGACATATATATACAGAACTGCAATACATTGATTAAATACGTTAAAGATGGCTTAGAGAAATGAAGATATCCCATGCTTTTGTATTGGAGCAATCAATATTGTTAAAATGACCATACTTCCCAAAGGAATCTACAGATTTAATGAGATCCCTATCAAATTACCCAGGACATTTTTCACAGAACTAGAAAAAACCTAAAATTTATATGAAATCACAAAAGACCCAGAATTGCCAAATCAATATTGAAGTAAAAGAACAAAGCTAGAGGAATAATCCTCTGAGACTTCAGACAATCCTATAGAGCTACAGTAATCCAAACAGCATGGTATTGTCACAAAAACAGTCATATGACTCAATGGAACAGAATAGATACCCTAGAAATGAAACTGCAGACCTACGGTCAATTAATCTGTGACAAAGGAGGCAAGAATATACAATGGAGAAGAGACAATCTCTTCAGCAAGTGCTGTTAGGAAAACTCGAAAGCAGAATGTAAACCAATGAAATTAGAACACTCCCTTACACCTTACAACAAAAATAAACTTAAAATGACTTAAAGACTTAAATATAAGACAAGACATGATAAGCCTCAAAGAAAAAACACAGGCAAAACATTCTGCGACATAAATCTTAGCAACATTCTCTTAGGGCAGTCGACCTAAGCAACAGAAATAAATGGAAAAATAAACAAATGGGACCTAAGTAAACTTATAAGTTTTAGCACAGCAAAGGAAATCATAAGTAAAACAAAATGACAACCTATGGAATGGGGGAAGATATTTCCAGATGATGCAACTGACAAAGGTTTAATTTCCAGAATATATACACAGCACATACAACTTAGTAACAAAACAAACAAAAAATCCAATCCAAAAATGCAGCAGACCTAAACAAGCAGTTCTTCAGTGAAGACATACAAATGGCCAATAGGCATGTGAAAAAATGCTCACTATTGCTAATTATTAGAGAAATGCAAATCAAAACTACAGTGAATTACCACCTCACACCAGTCAGAATGACCATCACTAAAAAGTCCATGAACTATTAATGCTTGTGAGAATGTGAGGAAAAGGGAACCCTACACTGTTGGTGGGAATGTAGTTTGGTGCAGCCATTAAGGAAATCAGTGTAGAGATTCCTCAAAAAATTTAAAAATAGATTTATCACATGATCCAGCAATCCCACTGTTGGCCATATATGCAGAGGGAACTCTAATTCAAAAAGATACATGCATCTCAATGTTCATAGCAGCACTATATACAGTAGTTAAGACTTGGAAGCAATCTAAATGTCCCTGATAGATGACTGGGTAAAGAATCTGTTGTATATTTATACAATGGAATATGACTCAGTGATGAAAATGAATACAATAATTTGCCAATTGGCAATAATTTGCCAAAACAATTTCAAATTGTTGCCATTTGAAACAACATGGATGTACCTGGAGACTGTCATTTTAAGTGATGTAAGCCAGAAAAAGAAAGAAAAACACAGTATGATAACACTCATATCACCCATATGTGGACTCTAAAAAAAGAATAAAAGAGGGCACTAATGAACTCATCAACAAAACAGAAACTTACTCAAAGACATATAAACAGTCTTATGGTTATGGGCGAATGCAAAAAGTGGGAAGGGGTAAAATTGGGAGTTTGAGATTTGCAAATGATAGCCACTATAAATAAAATTAGATTAAAAAGACAAATTTATTTTATATAGCACAAGGAACTATATTCAGTATCTTATAATAACCTTTGATAAAAAAAATATGAAAATGGAAAAAAAAACATTGTTATTGTGTATTAACATCCATAGCAGTATTCATCTCTTTTCCTCTTAAAGTAAAAAATCTTATTTTAAAATATTGGTTTGCTATGAGAAAAAATATTCTATGCCTTCTCCAAACATTTTTTAAATTTCCTTGTAAAGTATTGTTCTAGAAATATTCTTAGAGTTATAAGAGAATATAGAGTACAAACTGAAATAAGCTCTATGTGTGTGGTTTTCTTTCTTTTGCATGAAAATTGTTCCAGATATATTTTCTGGCAATGAGTTTTTATGTTGTAATTTTAGACATCTTTCCCCACTCATTCTTAAAATGAATTGAATTACAGTTCCTCTAAAGACCACTAAATAAATAGACATTTTATATTTTTCAGAAACCTCTCAGAGTTCCAAATATATTTTGTCATTTGCTTCATCTAAACTTTTTAATTCTACTTGAAACAAATAGAAACAGAAGAGAATGCTTTGCTAAATAGTTCTCACCATTTGAAAATTATTTTGTGAATTAGAACAGCTTTTTAAGTAAGTGTGCATTTAGAGATAATTAATAAATAGTATAATATTTGAAGAAATAAAGATGGAGGGAATTATCAAAAAATTGTATGTACCAAAAACTGCACATTATTACCATAAATAGAATCATGTAACATTTTCAAATAATGGGATCCTTTGGTATAATCTGAACACTATGCCTTTAAATTTTCCAACAAATCCAGAGCAAGAGATAGATATTAATTATATTTCGTTTATTTAGATATAATGGGCCATTTGAAATTTTATGTATTTAAGATATACAACTTGATGTTTTTCTATATGTGTTCATTATAAAGTATTCATCACAATCAAACTAACTAGCATATCAATACCTCATGTAGTTACCATTTTTGTGTGTGTGTGGGTAGGGAGAAAACTTAAGATCTACGCTTTTAGCAAATTTCAAATATACAATATAATATTATTAACTATAGCCACATGGTTGTACATCAGATATCCAGAATTTATTTATCTTGCATAACATTCATATAAAAATATAATTTAAGATTACTATTTTTAATAAGGTTATATCAGGTCATAAGTACTACAATATTTTAAATATCTGAAATGGAGCCATGAAATGTGGGCCTATTATCAAGATTCTGGTCTTCTCATAGTTTCTTGAACATGCCAAACCTGGTATAAATTCAGGGGATTTACACTGGCTCTTTTCTACACTAAAACCTGGAATCTTTTCCCACAAATATTTTTCAATCTCTTTTTTTCCCCAGTTCTCTGCCCAAATATTCCTTTCTTATGAAAATCTTCCCTAAGCTGTCTAGTAAAACAACAACAACAACAACAAAACCCTGTGCCTCACTCCTTTCTTATTTTACATTAGTTCCATCTTGAAATTATATTACATATGCATTTATTTTTAATTTCTTATTTTTCCTTTTCTCCTTATTAGAATATAATCTTCATGGAAGAAGGGATTTTGTTTGTCTTATTCATATTTGAGTTCTAACTTTCTAAAATTTATATACAGATTCTGAATAATTGCTTGTTGAGTAAATGAATAAATGAATTCTCTCAGAAAGCTGTATTTTATCCTAATCTATTTTATCAGGCTACTTTAAACTATGTACTTATTTGTACAGCTCATTATACTACATAATTCTATAAAATGGATTCCTGTTTCATAAAAAGATAAATAAAAAGTAATCACATTTAATTCTAAGAGGTAGAAATTTAAGGATGAATTTGATGGCCGGGTTTTGTCTTCAGTAGATGGATGAAACCCATATAATTTTTCCAGTGATTAGATATAAGAAAAATAAACTCTGCAAAGTAGTATTGGCAGAAACACTTCTTGGAAACTCTTTCTTAGATCTATCTCTCAGTTTCTAAAACAAATCAGGGAAACATAGCTATAGAAAAATCTCAGGGAGTTATGCAAAATTAAAAATACCTTCTGTATTTCAACTGGGAACCTTAAAATTCTAGTAACATTCTTGTTGGCATCCATTTTTATTAGCCTCTGTAATGTTTAATACAAATAAAAATTTTGTTGTGATTATGTATGTTTAAAAAAGAGACAACAGCTCCAACATTGATTACTTTTGCTAAGCCCCACTTCAGCAAACCAAGACTTAATACCTAATCAAATTGCTGTTTCAGCCTGCCCCAGAAAGTGAAACTCAATTAATAAATCTGGAATTACCTGGTCAGCACTAATGAGCTAATCCACCCAATAAACCCCTTCTGTCCCCAGAGAAAGGTACAGAAACTTGACTTTGCTTAAAATAATCTACTTTTTGCTAGAAACTTCCCCTCCCACCTTTTTATGCCTATAAAAGTCTTTTATTTCGTATAGCTCCTCTGAGTTCTTTTCTACTTGCTAGATGGAGCACTGCTTGATTCATGAATCATTGAATAAGCTCAATTTGATTTCTAAATTTACTCAGTTGAATTTTAGCTTTTAACAGATTTTATGGTAGTGGAAGGGCCAAAGGAGACTTCTAATGACTTCAGAGACAATGAGAAAGAAAGGCTGGATACACTCATTGAGTTCTCTTTCTCTTATTTTTCAAGTTCCATAAGTAAGTTCCTCTTGGTTCTGAGCTTTGGTACCCATTTCTCAAGTCTAATTGACTTTCCACAGTCCCCCATTTGGTTGGAAACTTTCAGCTCTTTTTTCCTCTCCACATTCTGTGTTGGGAATTGCTGGTGGTTCAGTTGGCAGTTTCCCATTTTGATAAAACCTCAGTATGTAGTCCACATTCTTTGAAGTCTGCTGGTTCTGTCCTTACCCCATTTCCTAGATTCCATGTTGGATACTGCTGGTGGTTACCATGGTTATCAACCAGAGTCAGACTGTGCCTGAGATAAAAATGAATCTGAGTCTGGGTTTAGACTGAGTATGACTTAATTTGGAATGAGTCCAGTATGTTTTTTGTAGGTAAAATCTATTGCTAATGGGAATCTAGGAAGCCAAAAAGCCACCAAAGTTGGTGAGCATGGGGCTAGCACTTAAAAACTGTTAGAGCACTCACCATGAAACTCTAAGATGTTTTAGGATAAGTTATTCATGGAACAAATTAGAGTGATGGAGTCACCGGCCAATCTCAAGAAAATTTCCCTGCAGCAAGGTACATTGTAAAACGTCTCACAATCCTCAACCCAGCAGCACATCTTTCTTAGGTACTAGTTTGGCTCTGAGAAATATAAAGGCTTAGTTAAAAAATGGAATCCTTAAATTCCAAAAAGTTAAGTGTGCCAACTTCCAGCCCAATTGCTTATTGTATGCCTAACAACTATGGTCCTGAAAGCTATGAATATTTACAAAATTGGTAAAATCTTACCAAAAACAACCTAGAATTACAATGGCTATTGTGCGGAATATTTTAATTAGATAAGATCATTTATTTAAGAAGCACTCTTAACAGCAAGATTTCCTAAATTTAACAAATGCAATGAGGTAGTTATTTTAATTGGCATGCAGTAGTTTGCAGAAAACTTCAAGATTACAAAATTGCTTTATTAAAAGATTTATTGCAAAAGGCTAGTAAAAAAAGACACAAAACATACCTAAGACAAAAGACAGTAAGGCTGATATGACTAATACTGTCCCATTCTATCCTGCTTTACCCACTACTGACATTTTAGTAATGCTATGGACATATTGCCTTTCTACTGAGGAGACTATTTAACAGTCTTTTAAAATAAAACCCCCTGAGATTTCAGGCATTCTCCTCAGATAACTTTTACTCCATGGCCAAAGGCTGAAGTAAGGAAGGGCCATAGTTTAGAAATTTCCTAAACCCAGAGAGTATCTGCCAAAGTTTTTTTACTTTAGAGTTATTATCAGGTTCTATAATCCCAGGCTGGTACATCTTTATCAGCTTGTGCACATATTGGTAGGGCTTCATGACACCAAAAAAATGGATGTGTAAAGCAGAACAGCATAACCCTCAGGATGATATCTTGGGATTCTTGATATTCAACATGGTCCCCTCATGCACCAGAAAAAGCTTAAAAAATAGCAATCCATAATTTAAAAGCCATTACTATAGCCTTCTCTGCATGCCACAATTGGTCTATTATTCAAACATGTAAACAAAAGGAAAAATGATGCTGGTGAAGACTTTAAAGTAATCTGAGAGCTCTCTTCCTATGCTATTCTGGGTTCCATACAACAAATGAGGTCACTCAGCCTGCCCTAGCTGCCCTATTTGTAAATGGATTACAGTTACAACAGCTCCAAGTCCAGAGACCTAAATCAACTTCTGGAACTCCTACATTATACCCTCCTAGGGGTACATTATCATAACACTGGACTAGGGGTTAGTGTCTCAGTTGTAATTAACTAGGACACTGGAAAAGAGATTGTTCTCAAAGGCCCTATGTAAAATTTTCAACATCAACCCTAATACTGTCATATCTACTCCCAAAGGAAGGTCCTCCCATTGACCCTCTCAGAACTGATAGGAATCCAAGGGGCCATTTTGTAAACTGGTACCAGTAATACCCATAAGGAGCCAAGAAAAAATTAAAATTAAAATAAATGGAAAACTTTGCCAAATTCTGTTAGATAACCAGAGCTACACTTTTTACTTTCTACTTAGCCTCATAGGACCGAAAAAGAAAATCCCTCAGAGTGAAAAAGAAATTTCCATAGTAGGCGTGTCTAAGAAAAGTCAGGGATATCTCTATTTCAACCAGTATTAATGACTCTGGAAACTTTTACTGAAAAATATTAAACATTACTTTTTGCCATGTGATACAATCCCAGTCAGTCAATTAGGTTGAAATGTCCTTTCTAAATAAAAAATATCTAATACATTTTTCCTCCAATGAAGAACCCATCTTAGAATTTCCTGGCCAATCCAAACCTTTTCTTTACAATCTGTTCTTGACATAGAAGAGGAAAAAAATACAACAAAATCCCCTATTTTAATTGAGGTGCCCCAAAATCTATGGGCTATTTCCAATAATGACATTGGGAGAACAAAAAGTGCAGAATCTATAAAAGCTCAGATGGACATAACTAAACCCCTTCCTAAGTTGCTTTAATATCCATTAAAGTGTGATGTCATACAAGGCTTCACACATATACTAGAAGATCTAATTGCCCATGGGCTAATTATTCCCTTTCTTAGCCCCTATAACACAGATCTTGCCAGTCTGGGAACCTAATGGGTAAGGATGGCAATGTGTTCATAACTTGAAATCTATTAACAAGATAGTTGTTCTCCATTTCCCAGTTGTTTCAAACACAAACATCTTTTCTCACAAGTTACCTCAGATGCACGATGGTTCACTGTTGTGGACCTCTGTTTAGTCTTCTTATGCATCCCTGTAGACCCCAATGCCAATATCTATTTGCATTTGCTTGGAACAATCAACAATGTTCCTGAATAGATATCCCTTAAGGGTTCATTCAGGTCCCTTCTTATATCTCCCAAGCACTCCACCAAGATTTAAACATTCTCCAGTTCCTTGAGAAATCTACTATTTTACAATATGTAGATAACCTCTTACTGTGTTTTGGTTATAAAGACACATCCACAAAACATTTTGTTTATATGCTGCAACAATTTAGCTGAAAATAGACAGAAAATCTCTAAGGTAAATTAACAATTGTCTCTAGACACTGTTCATTACCTACATCATAACCTAAATGTTGAAGAAATTCAGCTACCTCTAAAAAGAATTAAAGTAATTCAGGAGATTCCTAGACCCACAACTAAGCAACATCTTCATGGATCCCTGGGGGTGACTGGTTATTGCAGAGTATAGGTTCCAAATTTTTTTCCTCATGGCATCCCCACTCCATGAAATTACTAAGATTTCAGTCCTTGAGTCCCTTCCTTGGAAAAATAATCATGAATAGCCCTATTATAGGAATTATAGGACTAAAACAAGAACTGCAAGAATCACTTGCACTACAGCTACCTAACTATTCAAAACCTTTTGTCTTATTTATGCATGAGACAGAAAGACAAGCCCTGGAAATGCTTATGGAAAAACATTGTAATAAACTTTGGCCTATTACCTATTAGCATCCAACTTGATTCAGTTGCTCATGACTATTCTATCTGCCTTAAGGCTATAACTGCAACTGCAAAGTTAGTAGAAGCCTTAGCAGATTTAGCATAAGGAAATGACACTTATTTACAAACTTCACACACAGTCCAAAGTCTTTTTAATTTTGATTTGACTCAACGTTTCTCTATAAGTAAAGTAACCTCCTATGAGACACTTCTCCTTTCAGTAGCTAATCTGCATCTTAAATGTTGCAACATTCTTAATCCTGCTTTGTTACTATCCCTGCCTGATCAAGGTGAGCGCAATGACTGTAAGGTAATAAAGTCCCATTTTGTGACACCATATTCTAATTTACAAGACCTCATTTAACTAACTTTGTTGGGTCATACTGTAAAGACAAAAAAGGAAATTCCCAAGCTGGCTGTTCTGTTACTACCCAATATGAACTACTTAAGTAGGACAATATCCCACAAGCTAAATTAGCCCAACAAGCTTCACGTCTTACCCAGAGCATACCAGTTAACAAAAGGTTAAATTGTTAATTATTTATATAGATAGGTAGTATAACTTTAGGTCATCAATGACTTTGAGATGCTATAGAAACAAATGAGTTTTTCTTATATTCAGTGTGACCCAAATCAAAAATGGACAACAAATAAATAATCTTCCTACTGCTATACTCTTACCTTCTGAAAAGGGCCCAGGAAAGCTTATTCCTAGCTCAGGCAAGCATTCTTTGTTAGGCCTTTCAATGTGCTGATTCTTTTTCTTTTGATTAAGCCCTGTTGATAATTTAAATTCTCTGAATCACCTGTCTTACTAGTCCATTATGATCCAGGAATTATGTTTTCCCTTTTTTGCTTCTTCCCATATCTAGATTTGCAGTATTATAATTTTTCTATGTAGAGTTGTATACATGATCAACTACTTCAAGATATTTTTTGCTACCATAAATTTTGTCAGAGGTATGATTACACACTGGGTAATGTTAGAGACAACAATCTTATAAAATTGATAGTATATGAGCAATAGAGCTAGTGACATTAATAAGTCATAGTAGAGCAGAGAAAGGCACAAGTCATAAATAATTTAAAAACAACCAGAGAAAATAAAGTAAAATAATGATTAGTATAACTAGTTGTAATGTGGTTACAGCAAACCATCAATTCCACAGGGGAGCCAGCTGGGGAAGCCAAATTCTGGAAGGATCAGGTAGAGATAAAAAGATAAAAATTTTATCTTTGTTTACCAGGTATGCTTTATCAACATGTTGTACGTCATAGTGTAAAGGAAAGTTTTCTTTTTTCTGAGAAAAAGAATATAAGCCAGTATATTTCAGAAAAAAAAGCCATAAAATAATTATAAATCATTCTTATCAGTTCATTTGATTCCAGATATGGATAAATTCATCAGATTTTTCACTGTTGATATGGATTAATTCATCAGATTTTTCACTAGAGTTTGGAAATTTCTTACCCAGTTCAAGGGCATGATCTAAAAGCTATAAGAAACTTGTATGTATCAAAAAGTACTGTTTATTAATTTTCCTGAAGGTCTTCATTTAATAAAAGCACCAGAGTAAAACAATGATTGTGTATAAATACAAAAAATTTAAAAATGATATGGTTAAATATCTGATTTCAAAGCAATTGACAAAAAACTTGGATATTCCTGTGACAGGTAATATTTTCAGATAATGGCTAGAATTATGACTGGTAATATTACACCAGAGCATATTAGAATTTTAGAAATTCCATGTAGAGTTTAAAAGATCTACATTAATGACATTGACAGATACAATCTAAGTTAAGATGGTTTACCTTCAATCATGTGGCAATGCTTCTCAAATAATTAAACATACCAAATAAGTCTAATTAGTTTAAAATTTCTCAGATGCTTCAGGATTTCTTTGAAGCATTCCAGAGTTAGCTGGAGGTCAAAAGAACTTCAGTTAGAATTTGATGTTTGAGAACTTTGTCAAAAATATCAAAAATGTTTTCAAAACACTTGGTCAAATAGAATCATAAATTATTGCAAAGCAATACTTATTCATTTAACCAAAGTGACAAAAAATTTCAAAAACAGATACAGACCACTTACAGGTAAAGAAACTCACACAACCTGTAACCAAAGCAGTATTTAAATAAAACGTTCTGTTAACAGAGAGAGGAAACAAATCCAGTCTTGCATGAGCCTACTTTTAAAAACAAAATTGATTTACCTGAATTTAATCTAATCCCAGTCTGATCATGTACAAAGATTTTCTGGGTTCCCTTTTTACAAACCTGTTACAAATTTCTGTATTTATATTAGTTTGTCACTTATTTTCCAATCCAGAAACAGCCAGCTCTAGGACAAAATCATTCTTTTCCCTTAACAAAATGTGTTTCCATTCCTCATATCTTTTTTGCTGAAAACACACATCCTACACTCCTTGCATACTGTAATGTCTCCCTTATCACTTTTATTTTTTTTATTTATTTATTTATTTTTCATGCAGGCAGTGTTTTCTTTTTTTTTTTTTAACATTTTTTATTGATTTATAATCATTTTACAATATTGTGTCAAATTCCAGTGTTCAGCACAATTTTTCAGTCATTCATGGACATATACACACTCAATGTCACATTTTTTTTCTCTGTGAGTTATCATAACATTTTGTGTATATTTCCCTGTGCTATACAGTGTAATCTTGTTTATCTATTCTACAATTTTGAAATCCCAGTCTATCCCTTCCCACCCTCCACCCCCCTGGCAACCACAAGTCTGTATTCTCTGTCTATGAGTCTATTTCTGACCTGTATTTACACTTTGTTTTTGTTTGTTTGTTTGTTTGTTTGTTTTTGTTTTTGTTTTTTAGATTCCACATATGAGTGATCTCATATGGTATCTTTCTTTCTCTTTCTGGCTTACTTCACTAAGAATGACATTTTCCAGGAGCATCCGTGTTGCTGCAAATGGCATTATGTTGTTGGCTTTTATGCCTGAGTAGTATTCCATTGTATAAATATACCACCTCTTCTTTATCCAGTCACCTGTTGATGGACATTTAGGCTGTTTCCATGTTTTGGCTATTGTAAATAGTGCTGCTATAAACATTGGGGTGCAGGTGTCATCCTGAAGTAGGGTTCCTTCTGGATACAAGCCCAGGAGTGGGATTTCTGGGTCATATGGTAAGTCTATTCGTAGTCTTTTGAGGAATCTCCATACTGTTTTCCGTAGTAGCTGCACCAAACTGCATTCCCACCAGCAGTGTAGGAGGGTTCCCCCTTCTCCACAGCCTCTCCAGCATTTGTCATTTGTGGTTTTTTGAATGACGGCCATTCTGACTGGTGTGAGGTGATACCTCGTAACTTTGATTTGCATTTCTCTGATAATTAGTGATATTGAGCATTTTTTCATGTGCCTATTGATCATTTGTATGTCTTCCTTGGAGAATTGCTTGTTTAGGTCTTCTGCCCGTTTTTGGATTGGGTTGTTTATTTTTTTCTTATTGAGTCATATGAGCTGCTTATATATTCTGGAGATCAAGCCTTTGTCAGTTTCATTTGCAAAAATTTTCTCCCTTACTTCTGTTTTCCTTTGCTGTGCAGAAGCTTGTAAGTTTCATTAGGTCCCATTTGTTTATTCTTGCTTTTATTTCTTCTAGGACCTTATTAACTTTAGTGGCTTTAATTACACAGTACAATTTTAACCATTAAAAATCCTAATCTGTAGTGAAAACTGACAAGGAGATTTTAAATGTAAACTGTTTATTATACCAGCAATTTCTGATTGGAATATCCTAGAACCTTTAGAAACATACATTGTCTCACAGAATAATTTCTTTCCTAAATACGGTATAAGAAATGTGTTATATAAACCCAAACATCTTTAGTTTTCTTCTAATTAGGAGACAAAAGTAGGTGATTTTAGACCTGTTTGTAATGTTCCAGTATTTTATCTTATTTGAAATGGCCTGGATAGTCAATGAATTCCCATAATTTAACTTAATAGCTTGTAAGTAACAGGTGGGATATGTTAAATTTGCTTACTTAGATGAATGAGTAAGATTATTTGCAGAAAAGACTCTTAAAATTTGTATTTGTCTTTTTTAAACCCTGAAATAAGCTGTGAATTAAATTTTGGGTGAGGAAGCCTTTCCAGTGATTTGAGTTTTAAAAGGCCTTTTTCCCCTTTCTCATTCTTTATGTTTTCAGGTTTCATCTAATTGAGTTAATTAGGCTCAGTCTCAATTCATTGTGGCTGTATTTACATTTCTGATTGTAGATATTTCCAAGAAAAGGACAGTTGCTTTTAATTCTCCAAAGAACTGGTCTTCTGACTAAATGATATTAAGATTGGTTTGTCCATCTATATTTTCTTAAATTTACTTTTTTTTTTTTTTAATATCACTGAGGTTTCCAACTCAACTGAAATTCAAGAGTTTTATGTTCTAGAATTTTAGGGCTCAATTTGTATGTCTTCAAAACCTTGAATAAGGCATTCAACAAAGGCCTTCTTTCTGAGTGTATAGGTAAGACCAGAGCAAAATCTCTATTATTGTTTTTATTTGCCCCTGAGTGTTGCTCCCAGATTTTACTTTATATTGTATAGATTCAGGTAACCCTATTCATTTCCTTTAATGTGTTTAATTAATATTTCCTGAGGGGCAGTTTCATACACCCTATTTTATAATATCAAGTATGGGAGACATTCCCTAGTGAAACATGTCTATTTCACAATGTGAGCAAAATATACTGCTAGCTATATCAATAAACAAAGAATGCTGAAGCCATCAAGTCATCAGCTGTTGCCACCAGGCCACAGTGAACACAAGACTGCAGCCCAGCCTCTGCAGCCACTCAGAATGGTGCACTCTGAGGGGACTCAGAATAAGAAAGGATGTGATACTGGCCTTAGATAGCTAGATGCTTATCAAAGGAATGAATTCAATGAGCCCAAACATTTGTTCCCTCCCATACATAGGAAATCATTAAATTCTTTTAACTTGAGATATCTGGTTTTCTTCAGTTTAACAAGTAATCTTTTTAACATTCCAACTACCTAGTCTTTGTTGCAAAAATCCTATATATCCTAGCTCCTCCCCTGCCTCTTTGGAGCAGTCCCTTAGAGTGATCTGAGAGGCTGTCATCCTGGCTGGATTCCTCCCTCCAAATAAAATATAACTCTGAACTTTTAGGCTGTGCATTTATTTCAGTCAAAAGTTTTGGAGACCACTATAAAGGGACCCAGAGCAGACTTCTCTCCTTTGCCTGAACTCTATGAGGAACCAGAGCCTTGGTACCAGCAGAGGCCCTTTGTGCCCATCCATCTCCTCAGAGAGTCCAGATGAATTTGGGTAAGTCTCTCCTGGGCCTCATATCTCCCATATTGGTTGACAATCCAGTTTTATTTGGCAGTGTATCCAGGTACCTGACTCTCCAGTTGAAAGCTACTGGGGGAAAAACCCACCCAGTGGAGACATCCCAGGTGGGGCCTGGTTGAAAGATACCAGGATCTGGACTGAGTGGTTAGGTAAGAGGCTAGTCTAATGCTTTCCTCAATTTGGCTACCTCTATTGAATTTGTCAGGATAATAGTAAAATCTTAAGAGAAACTGTTTGACTCCAATGATGGGACCCTCCTCCTGGCTGGCAATGGCTTTCTCAGGGAACTGAGAAACTTGCAGGAGTAGTGGAAGCAAAAACCACATGCCATGTAGCTGTCCCTGGGGCAAAACCCACTAGTGATTTTATTCTGAAAACCTGACTTTAGAATGGGGAATAGAGCTTTCAAAACAAAAGAAAAAAGAAATGACAGATTTCCAGCCTCCAACTAATACCCCAGCCAGGTTTATGTACATATAAAACTTACAACTTTAGTTAGGAATTAAACAAAATCTCACCCTGAAAATAACTAAGCCAGGGGTCTTTCACTGTGTATGAAGCTAAATTAAAGAAAAAAAAAAAAAAAGCCAGCCTGATAAAATCGTTTTTGGTATTCTGAACTTATAAAAACAAAAGCCCTTTTAAGGGGAATTTGGATTTCTCTTCCTGTGTCCTTGAAATGTAAATGTTTTATCCTTCTCTGGGCACTTTGTGTGTATATATGTTTTTTGTTTGTTTGTTTTTAAGAAAACTTGGACTCTGCCATCAAAAAGATATAAGTATGATCTACATATGACAGCCAAGCAAATAAATTGGTATTCTGAACAATCCTTTGATTGTACCAATCTTCAGTCATTTTGCCATCTTAGCCTTTGTTGCATCACCCTAGACCACAAAGGCCTTTATTTTGGGGAGAGTAAACTTTTTAATTTTATTTAGGTGACATCCCCCCACTCTCTTGTGGGAAAGCCTCCTCATCTTATTTGTTTTAAATCACTCCATATATATATATAGTTGATGGCCAGGTGATGGATCTTTAAATTTGAGAATCTTCTAAATTAAAAGTTCAGAGAGCTCTCATTATAAACAGCTATTTTATTGGTACATATAAAAATCAATCAAGTTGAAAGGTGGAAAAATATATATCTATGGTTAACCTAAGAAATTAGTTTAAAAAAAATTGAAAAGCTATAATTGTGTTTTCCCTGTCCCCTCAATGGGTTTTAGAGATGCTATAAAAACATTAGAATAATTAATGTTAATTAGGTTGAGTAACTGGAAAAAGAAATGTAGAAAATGTCTAGAGTTTTTTTCCTAACAAGGAAAAATTAAGGGACTTGTCTCAAATGGATAAATATTTTTCAGATAAATATTTAAAATTGGATAAAAATGGATATTTATGGATTAACATACAAGGTTTTGATACTACACTACATAAAGTTAAAAAGGTCAAAGGGATCACCTACTGGTCCTCAATGTTAAAGTTCAAATAAGTCCACTCTATTTACCCCAGTTTAAAATATATATAGTTATAGGGCTGGGGTAAAAAAATATGCACTGAGATACTTGGTCAATGTTTAGGGCAACAGTTAGACCAATGAATCAAATTTGAAAATTGACAAGGGTCTAAGTCCTTTGGCTCAAACTTGGGGAACCCAGAGAATGATATAAAATTAGATAAAGTGGACAAGAAATGAAAGAAAAAGGCATCTAGCACTCCTTCTAAAAAAGAAGACATTTATTAAACCTAATAAATATTAAAATTAAAGGTAAAAGAGTTGATAAAATTGAGATAAAAGTTTATAAAATTGGTATATTTTAAAGGGCTTTATATAAACCTCTTTTGTTTAATTACATTGTGGGGTAGATATGTTTCAATGGGGGATGCTTCCCCCTCTTGGTATTATAAGACTGAGCACATAAATCTGTCCCTCAGGAAATATTAATTAAACATACTAAAGGAAACCAATAGAGTTATCTGAGTTGTGCAATATAAAGTAAAACTAAAAACTAATATTCAGTGGCTAATAAAAATAATAGAGATTTACTCTGGGTTTAATTTATAACTCAAGAAAGAGAGCCCTTGTTAAATGCCTTAGGCAAGCATTTGAAGACATGATAAAATAATTTCTAAAATTTTAAAACATGGAACTCTTTGTTTGAGGTCTTCTCACTGATGCAGAAAGCAATTTAAGGGGATACAGTTGGATTTAGTTGACAGACCAGTTCTTTAGGGAACTAAAGGCAACTATCTTTGTCTTATAAATCAGAAATTTAAACACAGCAAACAATGACCTGAGACTGAGCCTAATTAGCTCAATAAGATAAAAGTTAAGGCCAAAGAAATTTTTGGTATTTTAGAACTCAGAATTCTGATGGATCCCTCAGAATTTGTCAAGGACAAATAGAAATCTTAAAATTATTTTTCATTAATAGTAAACCTTGGTGATTTTAGCAAGCAAATTCAGCTTATTCCAACTGTTATTTATAAGCAATAAATTTATACTGTAATACCTAATTCATAGCTAAGTTTTAAAGTGAAGCAATGAGATCTCTAGTTTTGTCTGTTTATAAGTCTGTGTACACATCATCGATAGATGTCTCTACTGCTAAAAATTACAAAAAATAAAGTTATGAAAGGACTCTATTTAATTGATTTAAAAGTAAGAACTTATAAATTAAACATTTCTAAAATAAAAACTGGCCAAATTGACTTTCAGGTTCACATGAACTGAAGAAATATTCAACATTAAGTAAATACTTGGTATTAAGTTTAGTTTTAGTTTGTTGATCTAATTAATATAGATATCTTTAGAGTCACCAATATTAAGTATAACACTTTTAGGGGACCTAGGTTAATGAAAGTCAAATAAGATCTTGTTATACCTGGTGCAGATTTATCAAAAAATCGTAGTAATTTGGCGTGAAAATATTATTATAAATAAATTAAATGTAAATGAGATAAGAGCTTTTGGGTAAATTCTTTAAAAATAATTATATTTTAAGAATGCATGTTTAAGATAATCTCTACAAATATTTGGTATCTTAAAATTCTGAATTGTGTTTATTCAGACTCTGTCTGAGGTGAAGTCGCTCTCTTAACCCTGGAGTGGTGGATCCAAGGGAAGATTCCTGCAACTTTAACACCTGTAGGGGTAGTTAATACCACTAAATATGGTCCCTTACAGTGAATAACAGCATGTGTCACTAGATGGCCCCCTACTTGACAGGATCGTGGTTGGCAGAAATGGCGGGCAGTTGAGTTCCCAGTAGCCCCTATAATAGGCACCTTTTTCTTGGTCAGGGGGGCTAAAGGTTGGGTCACCACAGAATACTCTGCTCCTGTGTCTACCATAAAAGTCATTGGTTGGCCCCCCTATAAACATCTTGACCTTGGGCTCCTGGGGGCCCAGGGACAGGGAGCCCGGTCTCTCCTATTATGAGTCGAACCCAGCCAGTCCGATGAGATTACTGGCTGATGGCTCCAGCTGACAAGTAGGCCTTTTGGGGAGTGCTCTCTTTCCATCCTTTATTTGGGCACTCGTTCTTCCAGTGTCCTGTCTCCCAGCAGTATGTGCACTTGTCTCCACCCAGGGGCACCCATGGTTGGGGTCCCCTCTTCCGGGATGGTGCAGGATTCTGGCTGAAGCTTGTTTTCCCCAGGGATGCTGCAAGGAGTGCGGCTTTCTGCTTCATTCGCTGGTCTGCTTCTCGTTGGGCTTCCCGTTCTTGGTTTACAAAAACTTTGCTACTTCCAGCAGCTGTGTAGCTCCAGTTTTTGGAGTTTCTGGCATATATCTGGGTATGATTGGGCTACGAAGGCAGCGTTGACCATCCGTTGGTTTTCTTGGGCCTCAGGATCAAAAGGAGTGTAGACTCGGAATGCTTCACATAGTCTCTCATAGAAGTCAGTGGGTGTTTTATCTGGCCTCTGGGTCACCGTGGTCATTTTAGACATGTTAGTTGGCTTCTTGGCTCCCGCTCTTAGCCCTTGTAGGGTGGCCTCCTGGTACTCACACAGCGCTTCTCTTCCTTCTTGGGTGTTAAAGTCCCAATCTGGTCTGTTGTCAGGGGCATGTGTCATGGCCCATCACTCAACATCCATTGTGTCCCCAGGGGCTTGGTCCTGCAACCATTTTCGTGCTTCAGTGAGAATGCGTCTCCTCTCCTCTGTATTGAAAAGAATCAGAAGCAGCTGGCGGACATCTTCCCAGGTGGGCCGGTAAGAATGGAAGATAGACACTACAAGGTCAATCATAGCCTGCAGATTGGAAGCCTGATTACAGTCGTCATATACCACCAAGTAGAAATCATCATGGGCTGGAGAGAGACCAAATATTTGCATGACTTTGCAACAGAGCCCCAAGGCTGTCCCAGCATTGCTTCGGGACTGGGCAGGGGATGGCGCTCCCCGACAGTTGCCATGGAGGTGGCGGCGGCCGAGGTGGAGGCGGTGCCGGGCTGCAGGGGCTGCTGCTGCTGCTATTGCTGGGTCGCTTTTCAGAGTAGGAAGGAGTATGATGAAGCCAATTGAGAAGGGCTGTGGTGCTAAAGGGTTGGTAGCAGAGTACGGGGTGCCTGGGCTGAACAGTCCCGTTTTCTCCAACTTGTTGTGGCCCTTGTGTCTCCCGCAGCGGCATTTGGAGGGCCAGTGGTGCTGGATTCCTGGCTTGTGCTGAGTGGATTTTCCTTTCTACGGCTCAGGCTGGGGTCTGGTCTCCGCCTCTGGGTCTTCAGGTTGGGGAGGTGTTGGTGCCCCGGGGGCATACAGAGGGGGTAGGCATATCTGTCTTCTGCTTCTCCTTGGAAAATAGGCTTTTTTCTGTCTTTTTGGCCTGGACTGGCTGGGCTGCTAATATCTTGCATTGTCCAGGTCCATTTGAGCAGAACCGAATCCATGGGGGTAGAGTCTGGGCGATATTCAGCCAGGAGTCAATGTGAGGGAATTGATCTTGGTGGCCTGGGGTTGCAGTGATTATTTGATAGACTGCTCGCACTGTTGCTAGGTCCAGAGTCCAAAGGCCGGCCATTCAAGCTCACACAAAGAGCAGAGCCTGCCGGGGTCATTCAAATTCCACAGTCTCCTGAGAACCCCTTTTTGAAATTCTTAATCATGCAGTCTAGAGTGGTGGGTTTTGACTTAGAGCCTCCCATTTTTTTAGATGTTTGGGAAGGTAGACTTTATATCTTTTCTTTCTTCACTCTTCAAAACACTGGAGTTCCCAGAGAGACTGCTCTCTTGCTGGGTCTATGAGTTGTTTGAAGGCTAATTTGGTCCGGGAGTCTGGGTTCCAGTCACAGCTGATGTCTCTGGAGCTCAAGGCCTCAAGCAGTTCCAGGGACTTTCTTCATTAAATCCTCTCTATATCCTGAACTAACGTATCAGGGGTTTGGGACTGACGGCAGATGGTAAAACAAATGGACTAGAAAAGGGACCTCCAAGGTCAGGTGAGCCCGGTACTGAAGGAATTCGTCTTCTAAACTTGAGGCCTGGGGGTCTGGGGCTAGACAAAATTGGGCACTACTTGGGTCTGTTCAGTAGGGGAACAATAAGTCTTGGGTGTTCTGTGACAGAATCAGGTAGGAGACTTTTTCAAAGAAATAGCATCCTAGCCTCCAAGGGCACAGGGACGTTGACTCATTGGCTGTCTATGTCCTTTTCCCTCCCAGTGTAGCCACCCTGTGCTGGTGTCACAGACAAGTCAAGGGAGGGTTTTCGTTGCGTCCGCCTGGCCGTTCCCCTTGTGGGGACAAAGGTGCCTCTTAACTTTGGTGGGTCAATATAAGCCGCTGACTCCGATTGGGACCCTGAGGGACCGATACCGCCCTGAGCCATATGAGGTCACCACAGAACCGCAGGTTGGGACTCACTCAAACTCTGCAGCAGAATGTCGTGGAGCTACAAACTAGAGCCTGATCGCATGCTTCACAGGACACACACACACACACAGAGGTTAACAACAGTCCTCCCACCAATACCAATATCCTGTTTCCTGTAGGAGGGGATCAGCCTCCTCTTCTGTCCACTGGGACAGGACCTGATACCTGACCTGATTTCCCCATCTGAAATACCATCAGACGGAGAGCCTGTAGGAGGGGATCAGCTTCCTCTTCTGTCCAATGGGACAGGACCTGGTTCCTCCCGGGGGTTCCTACTTTGTCCGGACGGCCACCTGGCGAGTCTGTCCGTCCCTCCACGGAATCTGGCTCTGGTTGTAGCCCAGCCACCCGGGGGGACGAGTTGCCGTCACAAAGGAGAACCTGGAATACCGTCGGGCGGCGCCACCTCGTTCACTGCCAGAATCCTGTCCCCTGGTTGGCCGGAGCCACCAGTCCAGCGGCTCAAGGGGCCAGCGTGGTTGTATCTCGCTGGGGCCTCCAGAAATGTTATGGAAATGACAGGCCAGTCAAGAAACAAGCACCACCGGAGGGTTGGAGTACTCAGATATATTACGCCGGCGGGCTCAGAGGAGCTTCTGCTCCGAAGCTCTGAGCACCTCCAAGACGTGCGCATGAGGTTTTATAGGGTAAAGTACAAGCTTGGGGTATTCGGCCCATAGGCATGGGAACAGCTTTAGCAGCATTATCATCACAAAAGTGGAGGTGGGGAGGCAGCAAACCAACGTTCCAAAGCCAGATATGTATCTTTGAAAATCCAGCTGGCTAGAAAAAAACATAAACAGCAAACCAACACTAATTAACTTAGATTTACAAGTTAGTCCAGCAGAACTCAGATCAGTATTCCAATACTTAGATTTGTGAGTTATCTTGTTAGACCAGCCCGGTTTTTCCTTCACAGTGAAATCATTTTTGGTATACAATAGAAAAATAGAGTGTATATATTTAGCAAAAGAATGTATTGTCGACTGAAATAAATGCACAGCCTAAAAATTAAGTTATTTTTTTTTGGCAGGAGAACTCGAGCCGGGATGACAGACCCTCAGATCACTCTGAGCGACAGCTCCGAAGAGGTAGGGGAGGAGTTATAGGAGCTTTACAACAAAGTCTTGGTAATTGGAACAATAAAAGATTGCCTGTTACCTAAAGAAAACCAGGCATCTCAAGTTAAAGAATTTAGTGCTTTTTTATGTATGGGACGAAGCAAACATTTGGGCTCACTGAATTCATTCCTTTGACAAGCACCTAGCTATATAAGACCAGTATCCTGTCCTTTTTTATTCTGAGTCCCCTCAAAGTGCACCATTGTGAGTGGCAGCAGAGGCTGGGCTGCAGGCCTGTCCTCACTGGGGGGTGGCGGCTGCCGCTGATAACTTGGTTTCAGCATTCTTTGTTTACTGATATGGTTGCAGTATTTTCATTCACAGTATAAAAGATAAAAATAAATTTGTTTACTTAGAGTTGGCAGTTTCTAGTTGGGAGAATTAAGGGATGAAACATGGATACAGAAAGTAATAGAAAGTTTGTGAAGAAGGTATCATGAGAAAAGATTTTTGTGTATGGTTGGGATTGTCTAAACGGATTTTGTTAAAAGTAAGCTGGTAGAAGACTGGGTTTTAATTCTCTATGTTAAGAAAACAAAGTTTCTTAGAGTGCTACTTTTGATAACAGATTATGTAAGTGTGCTTTGAATGAGTTGTATCTGTTTTTAAAACCATTGTCATTTTGTTTAAGTAAGTAAGTATTGTTTAACAGTGACTTATGATTTTTTCTGACCAAGTGTTTTGAAACCTCTTAACAAGATTCCCAAATATCAAATTTTGATTAAAGTTCTTTAGACCTCCAGTTAAATTTGGGATGCTTCAGAGGGCCCCTGAAACATTCCAAAGAAAGGTAGTAAGCTAAATGGACATATTTGGTATGTTAAATTGCTTTAAAAAAAAGTTTGTCAATTAATTGGGGATAAAAATTAGGTTATATTGTGGAGATAAAGTTGCTAATATAGTTATTCTAAAATTTGTATACAATTCCTAAAAATATAGTATGTCCTGGTGTTGCCGATGCACGCAGCCGGTGTTCCAGGTTCTTGTCCTGTCCCAGAAAGAATTCAGAGACAAGATGTAGTGGTTAAAAAAAAAAAATGTAAGGTGAAGATTTATTAAAGTATGGATAGCACACTCTCAGGGGAGAGCGGGCAGGCTCAGGTGAGCGGCTGCCCTGAGTTTCTTTGGCAAGTTGGCTATACAGGGTGTAAAAATGAATGGGCAGAATATTCATTGGGAAGGGAAGGGTTTGGGGTCAGATTCCCTGATTATCATCCCAACTCCACGTTCCCAATGGGAGGAGGGATTTTTGTTTTTATTTAGTCTGGATCAGAAAGGTCATGGTGTCTGTGCATGATGAGTTCTTCTGATTTGCAAGGCTAATTTTATTGAAATGAGGGCATAATGAGAAAAGGTCACATTCAGACACTAGAAATTCCTGCCTTTTCTCACCTTTCTTTGTTCTTCTCCAGGCCACTTGTCATCCCAAATAGCATGATCCCTTATCAGCCCCAAAGTTCCTGCTTTTCTTTCTCTGCCCAAGGATCCCTGCTGCTTACATGATGTGTGGTTTCCTGTATTTGGCCTGTGCCCATCCTTTCTGCCCAGTTCCTGCCATTTGGTCTGTGGCCCCCTTTCTCTGCTCGTGGCTAGCTATCTGCCTGCACTAACACTGGTGTTGGGGGAAGAATAGATTCTTTCCTCACCCAGGAAAGAATTCAGGCATAGTGAACATAAATTTATTTATAGAGATACCTATTCCATGGACAGAGTGCAGTCTGTCTCCCTTAGAAGGGAAAATGGCTTTGGAGATGCACTCTTCGTAGGCATAAAGTGGGTCATCTCAGAAAAATGAGAGGGAGAGAAGCCAAGAGGTGTGGGGTGTTTAAAGTAAAAGTAGATACACACTTCATAGAGTGCTGGCCATCTCAGAAGGTGAGTGTGACAGAGCAAGAGCAAGAGTGGCAGAGCAAACAAGAGCAACCACGAGGTACAGGAATTAACAATTCCTGCAGTTAGTTATTCTGGGCTCAGTAATTTCACATGCTAATGAGTAGGAGGGTTATTCCAACTACTTTGAGGAAGGGTTGAGGATTTCCAGGAAATCCTCCCACTTTTTGACATTTTATGGTCAGCCTGGGAACTGTCATGTCACCTGTGGGTGTGCCATGAGGCTCAAGGTCTGCTGGAGAGTGAGTCTTCCACCATCTTGCTTGTAACCAGTTTGCTCTGTCTTCAATTGCTGTGTCATTCCTTCAGTGATTGCGCCCTGCCCCTTTTCTTCCCACTTCACTGGTATCATTCATAATACTAATTATTATCTTAAAATATTTTGTATCAAAAATATCCTAGTTGCTTCTTAATTGCATTATAATCAAATCTTTAACCATGCCATTTTAAGTCTTGTCATTTATATAAACATTATTTTACTTTGCTTTTATAAAATGAAGATCTTCAGGAAGATTCAGGAAAAACGGACTTTTAAACAAATATGCTCCTAATAACTTTAAGGTCATACCACTAAACTGAGTAAATTATAAAATTCTAATGGAAACCTGATAACTTCATCTAGACAAACAGAAATTAATTACATGGAACTGAAAGAACTGTTAAGTATGGTTGATAATCTTATGATTTTTTTGAGATTTTTGAGAAACATACTGACTTTTACTTTGTGAACTAAAATACTGCAATGTGAATGAACATACTGCAACCATATTAGTAAACAAAGAATGCTGAAACCAAGTCATCAGCGGCTGCCACCACCCTCCAGTGAGGACAGGCCTGCAGCCCAGCCTCTGCAGCCACTCACAATGGTGCACTCTGAGGGGACTCAGAATAAAAAAGGACAGGATACTGGCCCTAGATAGCTAGGTGCTTGTCAAAGGAAAGAATTCAGTGAGCCCAAATGTATGCTTTGTCCCATACATAGAAAAGCACTAAATACTTTAACTTAAGGTGACTGGTTTTCTTTAGATAACAAGCAATCTTTTATTGTTCCAACTACCAGGTCTTTGTTGTAAAGCTCCTATATATCCTAGCTCCTCCCCTACCTCTTCAGAGCAGTCTCTCAAAGCCATCTGAGAGGCTGTCATCCCGGCTCGAGTCCTCCTGCCAAATAAAACATAACTCTTAATTTTTAGGCTGTGCGTTTATTTCAGTTGAAGTTTTGGTGACCATGACAGGACCCAGATCAGACTTTTCTCCTTCGCCTGAACTCTATGAGGAACCAGAGCCTTGGTACCAGCAGTGGCCCTTTTTGCCCATCTGCCTCCTCGGGGACTCCAGAGGAATTTGGGTGAGTCTCTCTTGGTTCTTGGATTGCCCATATTGGTTGATGGTCCTTAGTTTTATTTGGCGGTGTATCCAGGTACCTGGCCCTCCAGTTGAAAGATACTGGGGGGAAATATCCACCTTGAGGAGACGTCCGAGGTGTGGCTGGTTGAAAGATACCAGGGAAATACTCACCCAGTGGAGACTCCACGGGTGGAGCTGGTTGAAAGATACAAGGGAAATACCCACCTTGAGGAGGCATCCCGGGTGGGGCTGGTTGAAAGATACCAGAGGAATACTCACTCAGTGGAGACGTCCCAGTTGGAGTCCGGTTGAAAGATACTGTGGTCTGGACTGAGTGTTTTGGTAAGAGGCTGGTCTAATGCTTTCCTGAATTTGGCTACCTCCATTGAATTTGTCAGGATAAAAGTAAAAATCTTATGAGGAACATCTCAACTCCAAAAATGGGACCCTCCTCCTGGCTGGCAACAGCTTTCTCAGGTGACTGAGAAACTTGCAGGAGTGGTAGAGGCAAAGACCTCATGCCCTGCAGGTGTCCCTGTGGGAAAACCTACCAGTGATTTTATTCTGACAACCCGACCTTAAAATGGGGAATTGAACTTTCAAAACAGAAGAAAAAGAAATGATAGATTGCCAGCCTCCAACTAATACTGCAGCCAGGTTTATGTACGTACAAAACTTACAGCTTTAATTGGGAATTAAAAAAAAATCTCACTGTGAAAATAACTAGCCAGGCCTGATAAAAACATTATTTTTTTTTGGAATTCTGACCTTACAAAAACAAAAGCCCCTTTAGGGGGAACTTGTATTTCTCTTCCTGTGTACTTGAAATGTAAACGTTTTATCTTTCTCTGGACATCTTATGTGTGTGTATGTATGTATATGTGTGTTTCCTTCTTTTTAAAGGAAAACTTGGACTCTGCCACCCAAAAGTTACAAATATTGTGTACATATGGTGGCCAAGCAAATAAATTGGGATTCTCAAAAATCCTTTGATTATACCAATTCTCAGGCATTTTGCCATCTTAACCTTTGTTGCATCAGCCTGGACCAGAAAGGCCTTTACCTTTTGGGGAGTACTTTTGAATTTTATTTAGGCGACACCCCCCACTCTCATGTGGAAAAGCCTCTTCATCTTATTGGTTTAAAATCACTATATATATATTGATGTCCATATGATGGGTCCTTTAATTTGGAAAACTTCTAAATTGGTGAAAGTTAAGAGAGCTCTCATTATAAACAGCTGTTTTATTGGTACCTATTAAAGTGAATCAAGTTTAAAGGTGGAAACATATATCTAATGGTTAACCTAAGAACTTAGTTAAAAAAAAAAAAAAAAGGTTTGGAAAGCTGCATTTGTGTTTTCCCTTTCCCTTCAATGGTTTTAGAGATGCTAATAAAAAAATTAGAATAATTAGTGTTAATTAGGTTGAGTAACTGGAAAAAGGAATGTAAAAAATGTCCAAAGCTTATCCCAAGTGGATAAATATTTTTAGATGGTTATTTTGAATGGGATAACTAAAATGGACATTTTTGGATTAAGATACAAGGTTTTGATACTACACTACCTAAAGTTTAAAAAAAGGCCAAAGGGATCACCTACTGGTTCCCAAAATTAAAGATCAAACAAATCCGCTTTATTTACCCCAGTTTAAAATGTATATATTATAGGGCTGAAAAATATATATATATAAACTGAGATACTTGATCAATGACTGGGGCAACAGACCAATTAATCAAATTAAAAATTGACAAGGCCTTAAGTCCTTTGGCTCAAACTTGGGGATCCCAGAGACTTTTATTAAAATTAGACAAAATGGACAAGAAATAAAAGGAAAAGTCTTCTGGCACACCTTCTAGAAATAAGAATTATTGATTAAACCTAATGAATATTAAAATTAAAGAGTTAATAAAGTTGAGATAAAATTTTGTAAAATTGGTATATTTACATCGGCTTTACATAAACATCTTTTGCTTAATTAGGATGTGGGATAGATATGTTTCAATGGAAAAACACTTTTCCTTCTTGAAATTATAAGGCTGGGCACATATCTGTCCCTCAGAAAATATTAAACAAACTAAAGAAGACCAATACAGTTACCTGAGCCATCCAATATAAAGTAAAACTAAAAACTAATATTCAGGGGCTAATAAAAAAAAAAAATAAGAGATTTACCCTGGGTTTAACTTATAACTCAAGGAAAAGAGACCTTACTAAATGCCTTATGCAAGCTTTTGAAGACATGATAAAATAAACCTTAAAGTTTTAAAACATGGAATTCTTGGTTTAGAGCTCTTCTCACTGATACAGAAAAGCAAATTAAGAAGATACAATTGGGCCTAAGTGACAGAGCAGTTCTCTGGAGAACTGGAAGCAACTATCTTTGTCTTGCAGATCAGAAATGTAAATACAGCAAACAATGACCTAAGACTGAGCCTACTTAGCTCAATGAGATAAAACTTCAGGCCGAAGACATTTTTGGCATTTTAGAACTCATAACTCTGACAGGTCCTTCAGACTTTGTCAAGAAATCTTAAATGTTTTTTTCATAAATAGTAAGCCTTAGTGATTTGAGCAAGCAAATTCAGCTTACTCCAACTGTTATTTATAAGCAGTAAATTTATATTGTAATACCTAACTCATAAGTAAGTTTTAAAGTGAAGCTATGAGATCTCTAGGTTTTGTCTGTTTATAAGTCTGTGTACACATTATAGATATGAGATATTTCTACTGCTAAAAGATAAAATCAGTCAAAGAGCTCTGCTTAATTGACTTAAAAATAAGAGCTTACAAGTTAAATATTTCTAAAATAAAAACTGACCAAATTGACTTCCAGGTTCATGTAAACTGGAAAATATTCAATATTAAATTAATACTTGGTATTAAGTTTAGTTTAAGTTTGTTCTAATTAATATAGACATCTTTTGAGTCATCAATATTAAGTATAATACCTTTACTGTACATAGGTTTAATGAAAGTCAAGTAAGACCCTATTATAACTGTCACAGGTTTGTCAAAAAAAACAAAATAGTAATGTGTGATAAAATTCTAAGTAAATTAAATTCAAATGACATGAGCGCTTTTGGGTAAATTCTTCAAAAATATATTTTTAAAAGTGCATGCTTAAGATAATCTCTGTAAATTTTTGGTATCTTTAAATTCTAGAGTTGTGCTAAATTAAGTTAAATGATGGGAGTTTATTAAAAAGCTATGCCATTTTCAGATAAAATAAGATTGAAATATTAATTATTTAACATATGACTTCCTCTTACAGAGAAACTAAAGGTGTTTAGAAATATTAATAAATGGTTGGTTCCACCGTGAAATATTCTCTACTATTAAGGGAAACATCTCAGTATACTAGGAAAGTAAGATAAATATGTAAAGGAAGATACAAGGGATGGAATTATATTTTATTAATGGAAAATAGTGACCTTGTCCTGAAGCTGGTTACTTCTGAATGGAAGAGAAAATAAGGGACAAGCTAATATGAGTATAGTAAGTTGCGGAAGGCTTGTGGAAGAGTAACCCTGGGGAAAGAGTTTTGTACATGGTCGGGATTGGCTAAGTTTAGAATAAACTTGGTCAAAGTATATAAATCTTAGAAGTAAGCCGGTACGAGACTAGATTTGGTTTTCTCTCTGTTAAGAGGAGAAAGTTTTCTTAAAATGTTAATCTGCCTTCAGTAACAGATTGTAAAGCTACTCATACTCCTTAAGTGACTTGTTCTGCCTTTACCTTTGAAATATTTTCTTGTTAATGAATAAGTACTACTTTGCAGTGATCTATACTTTTATCTGACCAAGTGTTTTAAAACCTTTTAACAAGCTTCTAAAATATCAATTTCTGATTAAAGTTCTTTTCCTCTCCAGTTAACTTTGGGATGCTACAGAAGGCCCCAGAATATCCCAAAGAGAGATTGTAAAGTTGAACGTTTCATTTGGTATGTTAAATAACATGGGAAGTAGTGTCAAATAAATAATAAATCTTCCTAGATTATATTGTATTAGAAAATATTATTAATATAGATATTCTAGAATTTATATGGACTCCTTAAAATTCTTGTATATCTGAAATGTTACCAGTCATAATTCTGGTTATTGTGACCAGGTTTCTTTATCGATTACAGTGTAACAGTGTTTAACCATACTTTTAAATCTTTTGTCATTTATAGACAGTTACTGTTTTATTCTGATGATTTTACAAAATGCTTTCTCTTCAAGGAGATTTACTGGTTTGTAATAAATTTAAACTATAGCACTGAACTAAACTGGGTAAGAAATTTTAAAGATCTAATGAAAACTCTGATTTCATAAAACTGTTAACAAAAGGATTAGTTACATGGAACTGAGTAAACTGATGGATATGGTTATAATTTTTTATTTTGTCTGAAATATTACTGGCTTTTAATCTGTTTCCCAGACATAAAGAAACTCTTCTCCTTAAGCTAATTATGACTCACAGCAATTTGATAAATTATACCTATGTAAGCGGACTTGGAACAGTTATCTTTTCTCTCTAACTGATCCCTCCAGAGACTGGAAACTCTTAGGTTCCCAGTGGCTCTCTCTGATAAATTAGAAAGATCATCTCCTAACAGATATAGGGATCTCAAGGTATTTTAAGGACCTTAAAGAGAAAACAATTCACCTAAATCTGTAAGATAAAAATCTATGACAAGCTGTTGATGTGGCTTTCCTGGTCTTAGGAAACCTTATTAAAATTCTAGTCTGAGACTCTTTATTAAAAGTTCCAACACAGCCAATTTAGAGGAGCCTATATGATCAAATAATCAGACTTAACTTGTAAACACATTAATCTTGATTTGGCTATATTTTATAAAAATTAGGGTAACATTAGAGAGAAAAAGATTATATTTTAGTGGATATTAAATTCTAGTTTTGTTGATTGATGTCTATATTTACCCAGATCATTCCTTGCTGTTATGTTACATTGCTGCAAAGTTTAACTGAATTATTAAAAGGACACTCTAGGTTTGTTTTTGAAGCTCAGTAATCTATCCATGGGTAAAGATCCGATGCCCCATGGCTTGCAACCAGGGGATTATACACACTGGAACAGACACAACTTAAAGAACTGTCTCCAATCTGAATGGGAGGATCCTTTACCAGGTACTCTTAACTAGACCATGCACAGTGAAAGCTAAAGGAAATTGACTTTTGGATTAATTTCCAGTCCTAAAGTTCCCCTGCAGTGGATTGGCCTATAGAGTACTGCTGACCTTAAAATAATGCTCAAGTGGAGAAGAAGCTACCAGGCCAGGATGAGAAGAAGACAGCATCTAAGGTAGACAGCTGACCCAAGACACCAGACCAGGCCTGTATACCAGTTACTTTGAAAATTGCTCAAACCTTTAATCATAAACTAGGTTTATGGTAAATTATCTATATCTAGTACTTCTGTGTTAGCGTGGTGGATTTCCCTACTCCAAGGCTCTAACTAGATAGCCCTCAGGAAATTTATTCTAAAAAGAAATTATAGTTCTGTTTAGGCCACTATTGCCATTACAAGGTGGGAGACCTCACCTTGCCAATTAATAATACCTGCTCTGAGCCTGACCATGAATATGAATTTTCTTATAAGATCACTCAAGCTCAGTCAGAAACACAAGCAAAATTTTAACCCAAAAATGTAACTCCTCAACTGTTAAATCCTTACTGAAGGGCTTGTTAGAATTTTGAGTTGTAAAATGCCAGATTTTTTTTTTTTTTTTTTTTTTTTTGGTTTTATGTTTTACCTCATTGAGCTAATTAGGCTGGTCATTGTTTACTGTATTTACATTTCTGATTTGTAAGTACAAGATAGTTGCTTTTAGTTCCCCAAAGAATTGGTCTGTCACCTAAGTCCAACTGTACTTCCTTATTTTACTTTTCTGTATCATTGAGAAGATTTCTAAATAAAGAGTTTTATGTTTTAAGTGTTTATCATGTCTTAAGATGCTTGCATACATCATTTAACAGGCTCTCTTTCTTGAGTTACAAATTGTGAACAAAAAGTTGTGCAAATTATGAGTAAACAAAAAATGCTGAAAACATCAAGTTTTCAGCTGTTGCAGCCACCCGCCAGTGAATACAAGCCTGCAGCCACTCACAATGGTGCACTCTGAGGGGACTCAAAATAAGAAAGGACAGGATACTGGCCTTAGATACCTAGATGCTTGTCAAAGAAATGAATTCAATGAGCCCAAATGTTTGCTCCCTCTCATGCACAGAAAATCACTAAATTCCTTAACTTGAGATGTCTGGTTTTCTTCAGTTAACAAGTAAAATCTTTAATGGTCCAACTACCTGGTATTTGTTCTAAAATTCCTATATATCCTAGCTCCTCCTCTACATCTTAGGAGCAGTCCCTCAGAAAGATCTGAAAGGCTATCATCCCAACTTGAGTCCTCCTGCAAAAAAAAACATAACTCTCAACTTTTAAGCTGTGCATTTATTTTAGTTGACAAAGTTAAACCCAGAGTAAATCTCTACTGTTATTTTTGTTAGTCCCTGAATATTAGTTTTTAATTTTACTTTATACTATAAAGAAAAAGAGCCATGACTGCAGACCCAATCAAGTCTATTGGTTTCCTTTAGTATTAGTATGTTTAATTAATATATCCTGAGGGGCAGATTTATGTGCCCAGTCTTAAAATACCAAGAAGGGGAAGCATTCCCCATTGAAACATCTATCACACAACATAATTAAGCAAAAAATGTTTATTTAAAGCCCATTTAAATATACCAATTTTATAAAATTTTATCTCAATTTTATCAACTCTTACCCTTTTACTTTTAGTTTTTATTGTTTAATCAATAAGTCTTGTTTTTAGAAGGAGTCCTAGAAGCTTTTTTCTTTTATCTCTTGTCCATTTTATTTAATTTTATGTAAAAGTCTCTGGGATCCCACCCTTGTCAATCTTTAAATTTGAGTAATTGATCTAACTGTTGCCCCAATTGTTGATCAAGTATCTCAGTGTGTATTTTTTCCAGCCCTATAGATATACGTATTTTAAACTGGGGTAAATAGAGCAAACTTGTTTAAACATTAATGTTGGGGACCAGTAGGTGGTCTTGAGACAGGAGGTAAGGGCACAGGGCACAGCCATTCAAGGAATGACAGCAATTAACACCAAAATGGTTGAAAACTCAACTCCCATTTGAACTTGAGAATTGAGATGGTGGGAAGTTTGACTTCTAGTAGAACTTGAGATTCATCATATGCTTATTGAAACATATTAGGATGATAAATAACATGCCCACAGGTGCCATGACAGTCCCAAGTCTAACCACAAAACGTCAAGGGGTGAGTGGTGGCCCAATTCCTGGGAATCCCAGTCCCTTCCCCATGGTAGTTGGAAAAGTCATCCCACTTTTACGTGTGTGAAGTTTGGAGCCAATAAAAACTAACAACACAATGCCTCATGGCTGCCTCTCTCACTCCGTCCTCTTTGGGTAAGGCCTGCACTCTGTCTATAGAGTGTGTACCTACTTTTACCTTAATCTGAGCACCCAATCCCCATACCTTGTGGTCTCTCTTGCTTTTTGAAACAACTTACACTCTATGGAGTATGTATCTCTCTAAATAAATCTACCTTTACTCAACTGTGGCTTGCTTTTGAATTCTTTCCTGCATGAAGCCAAGGACCCACATTTGGTGGTGCACATCCCTGGGACTCAACCAAGACCAGGGATATGGTCTTCCTCATGCCCCACATCCATTTTTCCTGTATCAGTCCTTTTCACCTTTTTAGCCTTAAGTAGTGTAGGAACAATGGAGTCACTCAGGCTCCCTCATTGGATATCTGGTGCTCAGTGATTCAGCTTATCTCACATGTGTATCACCCATGTAGTGTTATATAAACATGGTTGGTTCTATGCAAGCATACTGGTTAGCTCCTAGGTAATAATTGGCTAAGTGCCAGGTTTGTTTGCCTTGATATATAAGGCAGATGGGATTTTTTGCCATGGCCACCATTATCTCCTGTGTACTCCTCTGCAATCTTCACTGCTTGTCAGAGATAATATGGCTCCAAGAGTGTTCTTTGGTCTGCCCAAATCCCTAGTGAACCTGCCAGGCCTTGAGCACTTGCAATACATGTGCCTTAATGGGTTGGATTTGCTACATACCAATATGGAGGCCTTTAAACCCCCAGGGGGTGGACTTGAGGGGTGGCCCCTGACAAGTATATGGTACTCTGTAGTGAACATCCTTTCTGCTAAGGCACCATCCTGGGAATGTCTGGAGGTGGATGGGTCCCCAGCCCAGGTAGAAAAGGCCCTACATAAGGGGGAAGAATCCCTAGAAAAGCAGAGTGCTGCAGGGCAGCCGGGACTTTGGGGTAGGTGTTCCTCACAGCCCTGTGGGCTAAAAACCAAAACTTTCCTGGGAGAGGCAGCAAAGGTTAGGGAGTTACAAGATAAAGAATTGGCCTTGACCACGACCTTGCTGCAAGAAGCAACAAAGGTCCAGGAGTTGTAGGCAAGGGAGCAGGTTATGGAAGCCCACACCTGAGCCCTGAAGGAAGATTTATGGGCACTGGAGAGCTTACTACTGCCCTCACTGGTGATAGTGCGCTCCACTGAAGGGAAAGAAAAAGAGCCATGACTGCAGGTCCAATCAATCATAACACACAAGATGAAGTAGCAACAGCCGATGGCCCCAGGAGGGCAGACTACTTTTCCCCTACAGATGACTGATTTCACAATGTACTGGCCATATACTCAGGCAGAACTGATGAAATTCAGTGAGAAGTTCCACCAGAAGCCTGAGAAACAACTGAGAGCCTGATTATTATGCCTGTGGGATTTAGGAGTAAACAGAATTGTACTTCCTAGGAAATGGAGAAAACCTCAGTGATCCTGCATCCATCTTCGCAGCAAAGGCTATAGACTAGTTGGTGTAATGGTGAAGGCAACCATTCCTTGTTGGATTGGGTAATGGCTGTGGTGCAGACGGTATGGGCCAACACAGAGGACATGCCCAACACTGTAAGTAAATTACAGTCATAGGGGGAGATAATGCAAGTGCTCTAAGAGCTAGAGATGTTACAATCCATGTTCAATTTAGATACACATGGCCCTTATGAGGAGCAGTTTACAACAGGGATGAGGGATTTGATGTTGCAAAATGCCCCCTCAGCATTCTTCAGGTCCCTTGTGGCTATATTGGCCTGTATGTGGGACAAAGGATTAACGAAGTCGCCATGATAGTGGCATGTTTGGATGAGGCAAAAAGCCATCACCAGCAAGTGATTTGTAACCCAACAAATGAGAAAGTTAACAATAAAGACTAAAACCCTCAAGGTCACTTGTGCCCAGTTGTGGGTTGACCTTGTAAAAGCTGATGTAGACAAGGAAAGATAGACAAAACCCTAACTCTCATTTACTGGAGTTATGAAAGTGATTGAAGGAAGCCCAGGAGTTCACTCCTATGAGAAGTAATGCCCCTGCAAAGAGCACTATGTAGTCCCAGGGGACCTAAACAGGGCACCCTGAAGACTACATGCTACCCCAGGAAGTATCCAGGGGAGGAAATGCTTTATTTGCCTTTGAATAGGATAAAGGCTGAGAAACCATCTACAGGGGACAAGCAGGAACTGGAGATTACATGTAGAGCTTGTTATATACTGGCCCTCTACCAATGTGCCGCAGATGTTGGCCTTAGTGTACATGGGGGCTAAATGCACCCTGTTACATGGCAATCCAGATAAAATTCAAGGCCTGGTGTCACATATAGATGGCTATAGGAGGAAAAGTATCCAGGCAAATGCTATACAATTTCCCCTTGAAATAAGTGATTTACCCCTAGAAAATACAAAGATCGTGTGTCTCCAATACCAAAATATATCCTGGGCATATATGTGCTTCAAGGCCTGTGGCTACGAACAACCCCTGGTGAGTTCCACCTGTGAGTGCAGGTGATTAAGGCAGTAAAGTGAGGGTACACAAAGTACACTCTAGTACAGTTGCCTGTTCCCCAGTGAGTCACTAATACCAAGCAATATAGATTTCCAAGAGATAATGATGAAATCACAGACACTATTGCAAAATTTTAAAAGATGGATATTATAAGGCTGGCCCATAATCCATTCAATTTTCCTGTATGGCAGATGTGTAAGCCTGATGGTTCTTGGAGAATGACTGTAGAATAATAGGAGTAAAATAAGGGTCCCTCCACTGCATGCCACAGTGCTCTCAGTGGCTGACTTGACAGTTTGGCTCACACCACTTCACGACCAATCTAGCAAATGCTTTCTACTCAATTGATATCACCCCCAAGAGTTAAGATCAATTTCCCTTCACCTGGGAAGGATAACAGTGGACATTCACAGTCCTACCACAGGGATATTTGCATAATCCTACGTTGTGCCATGATTTGGTAACCTCTGACCTAGCCCAGTGGGAATAGCCCCCTACAGTGTCCATGTACCACCATTCTATCAATTATGTTTTGTTAATCAGTGATTCTCTTATAGATTTGAAGAAGGCTGTCCTCCTCTATTGTCACAGCTAAAACATATAACCAGGGGATCAATGAGAGCAAATTGCAAGGACCTGAATTGTCTGTCAAGTTCTTGGGGGATATATGGTCAAGTAAGACTAAAGTTATTCCTCATACAGTTATTGATAAAATATAGGCCTATCCTACCTCAGCTACAGTAAAACAGTTACAATCATTTCTGGGTTTTCTGGGGTACTGGGAAGCTTTTGTTCCCCTCTTAGCTCAGTTGATACAGCCTTTGCATGCCCTGGTGCACAAGGGAGCCACTTCGGATTGGACCTTAGAGGTAAAATAAGCCTTTGCTGATGTCAAAAATCAATTAAGGCAGCTCAAGCCTTACATGTTTTTCATCCTGCCTGGCCCTGTAAATTAGACATACATGTTATTCCTAAGAGATTTTGCTAGGTTCTGTGTTCAGAGCATTTGCAACAGTCCATAGTGTTTTGGTCCCAAATATGAAAGGAAGCAGAAAACTGGTACTCCCTTGTTGAGAAACAATTGGCTGCTACATATGCAGCATTGCTGTCACAATGCCAATTATGGTCCATACCATCCACCCCATAGTGGATTGGGTAAAAGAGTGGACCTCAAAACCCCAAAGTGGTGCAGCCCAAATGCCTACACTGACAAAATGAAGGGCATATTTTACAGCAACGGAGTACATTTTCCACTAGCCCTTTGCATGCAAAACTCCAGGACACCCTGGAGTTGGTGACTTATGTGGATAGCATGCTCTCCTCTGAGCACCATTTGGAGACTGATCCAAAAGCTAGTCCCTACCAAGAAGGTAGGACTCCTATGCCAAAAGATGCATGGTATACAGATGCTCAAGTTGAGGGTAGCCCCCAGCTTGGATGGCAGTTGCCATCCAGCCTGAGTCTGATACCATTTGGTATGATACTTGGACTGAACAAAGCAGTCAGTGGGCAGAACTACATGTAGTATGGTTGGTTGTAGCCAATAAGGCATCAGCCATTGCAATCTGCACTGATAGTTGGGCAGTCTACAGAGGACTGATCCTATGGATTACTACTTGGCATTTAAATAAATGATCAGTCATACATAGGCCCTTGCAAGGCTAAGCCTTTTGTCAGGACCTATGGGAGCTAGATTATCAAAAGCAGGTGACTTTGTCCTATGACTGGACATGAACCTTTGGCCTCACTGGGGAATGATGAGGCTGATACCTTGGCAAAATCCTGGTGGCTAGAGACTGCCCCGGGAGATAGAGCTCCAGGAAACTATCTGGTGCAATGGCTGCATTGACACTTGTTACACGTGAGTCAAAAGACATTGTGGGCCACTGTGCTTGCCTGGGGACTGCCAATGACTTTGGCAGAGGAGCAAAATGCCTGTGAACAATGTGTGATATGTTCCAAAGAACACACCAGGCAACCCCCAGGCCACTCAGGCCAGGTATTGAGGGGTCAGATCCCCCTAACTTGCTAGCAAGTGGATATTATTGACCCACTACCCCTCTCTGAAGTGCCATCACTTCTGTAGATACTGCTATAGGCCTGTTGGCAGCCTATCCGCCTTGACACCCAGTTCAGAGGGCTGTATTTCAAGAGCTAGTACAACTATGTGGGACATACAAAAGCCCTCTAGTGGATGAAACTGACCAGGAAACATTTCACTGGAGTCCAAGTACAAAAGTGGGAAAGGGACATGAATACTAAAGAGAGGCTTCATGTCCCTTACAACCCAAAGGCCACAGGTATTATAAAATGGTACAGTATCCTATTGAAACAAGAACTGATCTAGTGCAACAACAGCAAATTTGGCAAGATAGACTAAAACATTATGAGATATTCTGTGAACCCTAAATGAATGCTGTGGACACAATGGCCTAGCTCTGGTAGAGACATTGATCCATTTTGCCACTGCACCTATACATGTCCAAGTCCAGACAAAGAATATTTTTCTAAATCCTCGATTTGGACAACAAGGTAATATATTGCTACTGGCATCAACCAGATTTGAGAAGGGGCAGACCTTAATGTGGCCTTGGCCTTGGACTATTTGGGCCCCCAACATGTGCTGAGTAGCCCTTCTAATACCATGGAGGCCTAGACTAAAAGCTAATTTACAAGTAACCCTGTGGGTTACAGGACAATGGCCTCCTAAGGTACAGGTAACTTACCCAAGGGTGGCAGACCAAGCCACTAAAGGTAAATTTTATGTTGGCTATATAGCCTATTATAAATTCTCTTCTGTTATTGCATATTAAACCTGCAGAAGCCTCTCTTCTGGCTAAACAAATGTAGTATGCCTGTCCAGGAAGGCCGCTGTTCATGGCCACTATATTATCAGCTGACAAGAATTTAGCATGCATCTTTCTTGAGGGATGGGACCTACCACTGCATGTACCACTAACAGCCCTGTCCTTATGCCCTTAGGTTTGTTTGGACTAACACCCTAGTTGATTAGGCTCACACTTATGCAATACTTGCTAACCAAGCAGCCATCATAATTATAAACAAACAAAGATCACTGCTTTAGCAGTGCACATGGCCAGGATATTTAATCATACTCATAAAACCCTGGGTCTTCTTAATGATGAGGTATAACAGCTGCAAATGCTAACTTTACAAAACCATATGACATTTTATATTTTGACAGCCTCAGAGGGTGGGATGTGTCCCTTGTAAGATCTAATTGCTGTGTTTATGTTTCAGATGCTCACCATAATATCAGCCAGTCTCTGATGGTTTTGGAAAAAGAGACAACATCAATTAAACACCTGACTGGAGACCCTTTACAAAAATGGTGGTGATCAGTAACCTCTGAATGGCACTTGGCAATAGCCATTTTGAGGGGATCTGCTTGTATATTTCTGGCCTGCTGTTGCAGTCTCTATTGTTGCTGTGAATTATGGATGCAAGGATCTACCTTCCTCATCAAGGGACTTTTGTGAAAGACGATGTGTAGAATGTATGCTGAGTGATCCTAAAGGGGTGGAATGTGGGGAAAACTGAGTCACTCAAACTCCCTCACTGGACATCCAATGTCCAGTGATGCAGCTATGTTATCCTTCATGCACCATATACATGTAGAGTTGTATATACATCATTTGAACTATACAAGCACTCTGGTTAGTTCCTAGGTTAGCTGCTCCTTCTTTTTCTTTTTTAACATTTTTTATTGAGTTATAATCATTTTAGAATGTTGTGTCAAATTCCAATATAGAGCACAACTTTTCAGTTATACATCAACATATATATATATATTCATTGTCACATTTTTTTCTGTGAGCTACCATAAGACCTTATATATATTTTCCTCTGCTATACAGCATAACCTTGTTTATCTATTCTGAAATTTTGAAATCCCAGTCAGTCTCTTCACACCCCCCGTCCCCTTGGCAACCACAAGTTTGTATTCTATGTCTATGAGTCCGTTTCTGTTTTGTATTTACGTTTTGTTTTTTTTTTAAATTAGGTTCCACATATGAGCGATCTCATATGGTATTTTTCTTTCTCTTTCTGGCTTACTTCACTTAGAATGACATTCCCCAGTGGCATCCATGTTGCTGCAAATAGTGTTATTTTGTCAGTTTTTATGGCTGAATAGTATTTCATTGTATAAACATACCATTTCTTCTTTATCCAGTCATCTGTTGATGGACATTTAGGCTGTTTCCATGTCTTGGCTATTGTAAATAGTGCTGCTATGAACATTGGGGTGCAAGTGTCTTTTTGAAGTAGGGTTCCTTCTGGATATATGATCAGGAAAGGGATTCCTGGGTCATATGGTAAGTCTATTCCTAGTCTTCTGAGGAATCTCTATACTGTTTTCCACAGTGGCTGTACCAAACTACATTCCCACCAGCAGTGTAGGAGGGTTCCTTTTTCTCCACAGCCTCTCCAGCATTTGTCATTTCTGGGCTTTTGAATGACGGCCATTCAGACTGGTGTGAGGTGATAACTCATTGTAGTTTTGATTTGCATTTCTCTGATAATTAGTGATATTGAGCATTTTTTCATGTGCCTATTGATCATTTGTATGTCTTCCTTGGAGAATTGCTTGTTTAAGTCTTTGGCCCATCTTTGGATTGGGTTGTTTGTTTTTTTTCTTATTAAGTCATATGAGCTGCTTATATATTCAGGAGATCATGCCTATGTTGGTTTCATTTGCAAAAATTATCTCCCATTCTGTAGGTTGTCACTTTGTTTTACTTATAGATTCCTTTGCTGTGTAGAAACTTGTAAGTTTCATTAGGTCCCATTTGTTTATTCTTGCTTTTATTTCTATTACTTGGGAAGACTGTCCTAGGAGAACATTTTTGAGATGTATGTCAGATAATGTTTTACCTATGTTTTCTTCTAGGAGGTTTATTGTATCTTGTCTTATGTTTAAGTCTTTGATCCATTTTGAGTTTATTTTTGTGTATGGTGTAAGAGAGTGTTCTAGCTTCATTGATTTATATACTGCCGTCCAGTTTTTCCAACACCATTTGCTGAAGAGACTGTCTTGATTCCATTGTATATTCTTGCCTCCTTTGTCAAAGATTGGTTGACCAAAAGTTTGTGGGTTCATTTCTGGGCTGTCTATTCTGTTCCTTTGGTCTGTAAGTCTATTTTTGCACCAATATCATGCTGTCTTGATGACTGTAGCTGTACAGTATTGTCTGAAGTCTGGGAGAGTTATTCCTCCAGCCTCTTTTTTCTCTTCAGTAATGTTTTGGCAATTCTAGATCTTTGATGGTTACATATAAATTTTATTACGATTAGTTCTAGTTCTGTGAAATATGTCCTGGGTAATTTGGTAGGGATTTTATTACCTGTAGATTTCCTTGGGCGGTGTGACCATTTTAACGATATTGATTCTTCCAATCCAAGAGCATGGGATATCTTTCCATTTTTTAAAGTCTTCTTTAATTTCCTTCATCAATGGTTTATAGTTTTCTGTGTATAATTCTTTCACCTCCTTGGTTAGATTTATTCCTAGGGATTTTACTACTTTGGGTGCTGTTTTAATGGGGATTGTTTCTTTACATTTTTCTTCTGTTGATACATCGTTACCGTAAAGAAATGCAACTGATTTTTGAATGTTGTAACCTGCTACTTTGCTGAATCCTTCGATCAGCTCCAGTAGTTTTTGTGTGGACCTTTTAGGGTTTTCTATATATAGTAACACATCATCGGCATATAGTGTCACTTTTACCTCCTGTTTTCCAATTTGGATCCCTTTTATTTCTCTCTCTTGCCTGATTGCTGTGGCTAGGACTTCCAAGTCTATGTTGAATAGGAGTGGTGATAGTGGACATCCTTGTCTTGTCCCAGATTTTAGTGGGAAGTTTTTGAGTTTTTCACCATTGAGTACTATGCTGTCTGTAGATTTGTGATATATGGCTTTTATTATGCTGAGGTATGTTCCTTCTATACCCACTTTGGAGAGACTTTTTTTTATCATAAATGGGTGTTGAATTTTATCAAATGCTTTTTCTGCCTCTATTGAGATGATCATGTGGTTTTTGTCCTTTCTCTTGTTGATGTGATGTATTACATTGATTTATTTGCATATGTTGAACCACCCTTGTGTCCCTGGGATGAACCCCACTTAGTCATGATGTATAATCTTTTTTATGTGTAGTTTTATTCTATTTGCTAATATTTTGTTAAGGATTTTGGCATCCATGTTAATCAGTGATATTGGCCTACAATACTCTTTTTTGGTAGTGTCTTTGCCTGATTTTGGAATCAGGGTAATGGTGGCTTCATAGAATGAGTTTGGGTGTATTCCCTCCTTTTCAACCTTCTGGAAGAGTTTGAGAAGGACTGGTATGAGTTTTTTGTATGTTTCGTAGAATTCCCCAATGAAGCTGTCCGGTCCTGGACTTTTATTTGTAGGGAGAATTTTTATTGCTGATTCAGTTTCATTATTAGTGATCGGTTTGTTCAAGTGGTCAGTTTCTTCTTGGTTCAGTCTTTGTGGACTGTATGTTTCCAGAAATTTGTCCATCTCCTCTAGGTTATCCATTTTGGTTCGATATGTTTTATCATAATATTCTAGTATGATATTCTGTATTTCTGTGTTATTTGTTGTAATTTCTCCATTTTCCTTTCTTATTTTGCCTATTTTTGCTCTTTCTTTTTTCTTCTTTGTGAGTTTGGCCAGAGGTTTGTTGACTGTATTTACTTTTTCAAAAAACCAGCTTTTGGCCTGATTAATTTTTTTCTATGAATTTTTTAATCTCTATTTTGTTTATTTCCTCCCTGATCTTTATTATTTCCTTCCTTCTGCTGCCTTTTGGGGTTTTTGCTCTTCTTTTTCTAATTCTTTTAGGTGGTGGGTTAAATTGTTTATTTGAGATTGTTCTTCTTTTATCAGGAAGGCCTGTATTGCTATAAACTTCCCTCTTAGCACTACCTTTGCTGCGTCCCATAAATTTTGTGTGGTTATGTTTCATTTTCATTTGTCTCCAGGTATTTTGTAATTTCAGCTTTGATTTCCTCATTGATCCATTTTTTTTTTATAACATGTTATTTAATCTCCATGCTATCCTTTTTTTTCCTTTGTTTCTCTGAGTTTGATTTGTAGTTTCATGGCACTGTGGTCAGTAAAGATGCTTGAGAAAATTTTTAACTTCTTAAAACTATTAAGGCTTGATTTGTGCCTAAGTACATGATCAATCCTAGAAAATTTTCCATGTGAACTTGGAAAGAATATTTATCCTATTTTTGGGGGGTGTAATGCTCTGAAAATCTCCACCAAATCTAATTTTTCTATTGTATTATTTAATTTCTGCCTTATTTATTTTCTGTCTGGAAGATCTGACTAGTGATGTTAATATGGTGTTAAAATCTCCAACTAGGATTGTATTCCCATCAATTTTCCCCTTTTTCTCTGTTAGTAACAGTTTTGTGTACTTAGGTGCTGTTATATTGGGTGCATATATATTAATGTGTGTAATATCCTCATCTTGTATGACTCCTTTAATCATTATAAAATGCCCTTCTTTATCTTTTTTATGGCCTTTGTTTTAAAGTCTATTTTGTCTGAAATAAGTAATTCTACACCTGCTGTTTTGGCTTTTCCATTTGCATGGAATATCCTTTTCCATCCTTTCAATCTCAATCTATATGTGTCCTTCTTCCTGTAGTTTGTCTCTTGTATGTAGCATATTGGAGGTTCTTGCTGTATTATACAGTCTGTGACTCTATTCTCTTGACTGGAACATTTAGTCCATTAACATTTACAGTAATTAATGATGTGTGTTTATTGCCATTTTGAACTTCTCTTTGCAGTTGATTTGGTATTTCCTCTTTGTTCCTTTATTCTTCCTCTTGTGGTTTGGTAATTTTCCTTTGTATTATCATGGAGTTTATTTAGATTTTGTGACTCCCTTGTAAATTTTAGGCTTGTAGTTACCCATTTTTGTAAACCTGTTAGTCAATTATTATAACTGTTTTTATTAAACTCATAATAATATAATCTCCAGCTCATCCTACCGAGAATATAAAAATTTTAAAAAGATAGAAAAAAAGCCCTCTATATTTCCTTGCTTCCCTCTCCCACTCTTAATTATTTAGATGTCTTCTTTTACAATTTTGTGTTTATTTTATTTGTAATTCATGAGCTATCACCTTTTAGTTATGAGTTTCTCATTTCTGTCGCATCTTGCTTCTTTTCTATTTAGAGTAGAACTTTCAATATTTCTTTTAGCATGGGTTTAGTGTTGCTAAACTCTTATTTTTTGCTTGTCTGTGAAGTTCTTTATCTCTTCTTCTATTCTAAAGGATAGCCTTGCTGGATAGAGTATCCTAGGATGCATTTTTTTTTTCATTCAGGACTTTGAATATATCTTGCCACTCCCTTCTGGTCTGTAGTGTTTGTGTAAAAAATCAGCTGAAAGCCTTATGGGCGTTCCCTTGTAACTCCTCTTTTTTTTTCTCTTGCTGCCTTTAGGATCATCTCTTTATCTTTGACTCTGGCCATTTGATTATGTTATGTCTTGGTGTGGTTCTGTTTGGGTTCTTCTTGTTTGGAACCCTCTGAGCCTCTTGTACTTGGATATCTGATTCCTTCTTTAGGTTTGGGAAGTTTTCAGTCATGATTTCTTCAAAAACCTTTTCAATCCCCTTTGATCTTTCTTCCCCTCCTGGAACCCCTATTATGTGAAAATTGGTATGCTTTATATTATCCCATAGGTCCCTTATGTTGTTTTCATTAGTTTTTATTTGTTTTTCTCTCAGCTGTTCTGATTGGGTGCTTTCTATTGTCCTGTCTTCTAGGTCACTAATTTGTTCCTCTGCATTATCTAGCCTGCTTTGTATAGCCTTTAGATCAGGTCTTAACTCAGCCAATGAATTTATCAATTCTACTTGGTTCTTCTTTATAGCTTCAATTTCATTTTTGACATATTTAATATCTCAGCAGTATCTCTTTTAATTCCTTCAGTACTTTGTTCACTCCTTTTAAAAAATCTTGATCCAGTAGGCTATCAATATCTTTTTCCTTGATCATTCTTTCAGGGACTTTCTCTTGCTCTTTTAATTGGGAATTGTTCCTCTGCTTCTTCATCTTGCTCATATCTCTCTGACACTGTGGCTTATGGTGTATCAGGTATCTATTGTGGTCCATAAAGATTTTATTTATTTAACTATCTAATGCCTATGTAGGAATAAAACTTAAAAAAGAGAGAGAGATTATTTTAAAAGAAGGAAGAAAAAGAGATTTGAATACAGTGTATAATCAATAATAGAAGAGCAATTTGAATCAGAGTAGCAATCGAGTTGAGACTTTTTAAAAACCCTTTAAAAAAAGGGGGGGGAATGCCAAAAAACAGTATTTGAAATATGTGTATAGTCACTAACAGGATATAAAAACCAAAAGAAATGAAAATAAAATCAGGTGGATTTTTAAAAATAATAATAATAAAAATAGTTTTAAAAAATTTAAATGAATTAAAACTAGAAGCATATACAATTGTTTAGAAAGTAGAAATTAGAAAGGTAATAGAAAATAGAACAGATAAAAAGATAAAATAAACATAATTTAAAGTGTAGGGAGAAAAAATGATTTGAAAATCATGTATAATGAATAATAGAAGAGCAAGTTGAAGCAGAATAGCTATCGGGTTGAGGTGTCTTTTGAAAACCTTTAAAAAAGGAGAAAAGAGGAACAAAAAATATTTGAAACCTGTGTACAATCAATAACAGGAGATCAAAACCAAGAGAAATAAAAATGAAATGAGGTGGATTTTTTAAAATAATAATAAAAATATTTTAAAAGAAAAATTTTAAAGGGATTAAAACTGGAAGCATATGTAATCATTTAAAAAGTAAAAATTAAAATGGTAATAGAAAATAGAACATGTAAAACCAGATTAAAAAAAATAGAAGGATTCTCCTGGAGACTGTGTGCTCTTAATGAGAAGTCTTTCTGTCTTTGCCCTGTTTCACTAACTCAGCTTGCTGTTTCCAGAGGCCTTCCATTTTTACCCTCATCTGTGCTGTTCCCAGTGCCTGTAGGCAAGCAGATCATGACCCCTCCCAACACTGGGTCAGGTGCTGCTCTCCTTCTCTGTGGGGAGGTGGATTACTCCCCATCCTGATGCCACTATCAGATGTTGCAGACTGGCTAGGTAGGCGGGCAGATAGCACCCCCTCCCATCACCGAGGTCAGGTGCTGCATTCCTGCCAGGAAAGTGGGTGGCCACCCGCCCTCTACTGATGCAGGTCACTCAGCTGCTGTGTGAACCAGCCCGCTCTGCCTCAGGTCGGGACTCTGTAGGAGGGCTTGGGGAATACTGTGGAATAGCCCCACCCATTCTCCGTGCCCAAACTCAGATCCTTGTTTGTCTTGGCAGCGCGAGTTCTCTGAGGTACTAGGGCTGAAGGATTATCTACTTTGGGCTGTAAACAAGTCTCCATCTGGCCTTTAAGGCTGCTGAGTCCATAGGTACAGATTCAGGCTTTAATTCCACCCCCGCCTGCGTGCTAAGAGCAGAAGGATATGGTGGCTGTGCCTGAGCCCCACCTCTCTTCACCCAAAAACCTTCCACGGGTTTTTAGAGATAGGGGTATGCATCCTTCCCCCCAGGGCACATCAGCTGTGTTGTTTTATGGAGGGCCCAGATTGTTCTGCCCTGTTCAGCCACTCGTCCATGGCACACAGCACCCTGCAGCCCCCTGGGGCTGCCTCAGTGCAGCTGTCCCTGTCCTCCGCCCAGCTTGGACAGCCTGTCCTCACCCCCAGCTGCCGGCTTGCATCTCGGGCTGGGTGTCGCAAGGACCCTCTGTGCCTGATTAACTTTGTTCTGTTGGTCAAGGGCTGCTCCATACAGATTTGAGCCTCAGAGGCTCCCCCTCTGTCCTGCTGGCCCCTCCGTTGGACAGGGGGAGACCTAGTAAATGAGCACTAGTCCTCCTTTGCCACTACCTCCCTGCAGGACCATTCCCACACTGTTTTGCTTTTTCTTCTTTTTTTTTTTTCCTTTTCTCCTACCAGATTTTTGGTGTCTTTGTCTTTTGAAGAGGACAATGTTCTGTCAGAGTCCCACAGGTGCTCTGGTTGGCTGAGTGGGTCCGTGGATGTGAGTCTTGGTGTATTTGTAGGAGAGGGTGAGCTACGAGTGTCCTACTACTCCACCATCTTGGCCAAGAATCAGAGCAGCTATTCTAACATCAGAAGAAATAGACTTCTGAACCAGAAATGTTACCAGGAATAAGACGGTATATTTCATAATAATAAAGGAATCAAAAACAATTCTAATGTTGTACATGCAACCAATAATGAAGCTTTAGAATAACTAAAATACAATAAAAGAAATAAAAGGAGAAATATGTAAGTCCACAATTACTGTTTGAGATTTTAAACCTCCTTTTTAAATAACTGAACAACAAGTAGAGAAAAAAATAAAACTGAAAAACTGGAATAAAGTTAACAACAACAACAAAAAACTGGTCTCTTTAGATACTGAATACTCAACTTAACAATATTATTTTTTTTCAAATTTACATAGGATATTCACCAAATTAGACTATATTCTGAGTAATAAACCACATCTCAATAAACTACAAAGATATTGGAATCATATTGTTACCCTAATAGGTAAAGACGCTTGTTCTTGTCATACCCAAAAGACAAATGTACCTTGGGGAAATTGTGAACTAGGTATTGAAAGATTTTAAAAGATTTATTTAAAAAAGGAAAGTACCTTTCCAAGAATGGGAGGTGTGCTGATCCAAGGGAGGAAAAGCAGTGATATTTATCTTCCCTTTCTCTTATAACCTTGCTTAAAGACAGTCCCTTTATTAGAGCAGACAGATAGCTAGATATGAGCAGAGTAAAGGAGACACAGACCAAATGGCAGAAAATGGGCAGAAAGGAAGTGCACAGGCCAAATGCAGGGAGCCATACATCATGTAAACACCAGGGGTCCCTAGGTAGAGAAAGGAAAGCAGGAATCTTTGGGCTGATAAGGGGTCACACTTTTGGGGTAATGAGTGACCTGGAGATCAATAAAAAAAGGTGAGAAAAGGCAAGAATTTCTGGTGTCTGAATGTAAACTTTTTGTCATTATGACCTCATGTCAATCACATTAGCCTTGCAGATTAGAAGTATCCATCATGCACTGATCCCATGGCACTTCTGATCCAGACTAAATAAGGACAAAAATCCCTCCTCCCTTCGGGAAGGTGGAGTTGGGATGATAATCAGGGACTATGACCCCAAACCCTTCCCTCCCTAGTGAATATTCTCCCTACTCATTTTTACCCCCTATGTAACTAACTTGCCAAAGAAACACAGGGCAGCCACTCACCTGAGCCTGCCTGCTTTCCTCTTAAGGGTGTACTATCCATTCTTTAATAAATTCTCACTTTATTTTTTTAACCACTAAGTCTTGTATCTGAATTCTTCCTGGGATGGAGGAAGAACCTGGAATACCGGTTGCATCCACCAGCAACATCTTGATTTATTGACGACTTTTGTTCCTGGAATGTTTAGTCATGTTCGGCCCATTTGCACATGCCTTAAACATGGTGTATAGAGAGAGAGAGAGAAAAAAAAAAAAGAGAACCAATGGGGTAGGCCTAAGCTGCAATGTTAATTATAATACAGTGAGCATTGGATCCTGTTCTGTTAAGTCCTTTTTCCTACCATGCAGTCCTGGCTGTTGAGTTTTAACAAGTTTCTTGCTGGCATTAATTAAAAAGAAGAAAAGTCCCTTTATGCTGGAGGCAGGCATAACACCATCTTCTGGACTATCCTCCTTCACATCTGTATATCTGCCCAGTTCCACAACATATCTAATTACATAACAATATGAATGATGTTTGTAATCAAAAAATGAATTACATTACAAGTCAAAAATGGAAACATGAAAAATATCCAAATAATCTGAAATTAAAAAGCACATTTTAAATAACAAATGTTTTATGAAAACAATCATAAGAAAATATGTTATATGATTATATATACAATTTTCCACTTAATATGAGTGAGTGAAAATGAATCACAATGTAAAATGTATTGGATGTACCTAAACTAGTGCTTAGAAAGAAAGAGAAAAATAATCTTCAATCAGTCATCTAAGCTGCTTCTAGTTTTTCAATACTAGTTATTTGAATAGTTTTTTTTTAAGCAATAAACTTCTGTAATTGAGCAGGACCCTGTGGGGCCTTTCAGGGTCAGACCCCTTCTCCATATTGTCTGCTGTAGCTCCTCTCTGAAGCACCCAGATAATAGTATCTCATATACACTTACGGAGTTTTCCACATGCTTAAAACCACCACCAAAGGGAAGAAATTAACTACTTGATGATCAAGGGTGCATTTCTCCACACCTTCTGGCACCTGGGGATTGATGATGTTGAGCGCCCTACTTCCACATCAACAAATCAGAGGATTGTGCATGACCTGATCACATACACTGCAACCCCTTTCTTTACCTGGTCTTTAAATATGCTTTGCTGAAATCCCTTAGGGAGCTTGGGGTCTGCTTAGGCATGAGCAACCCCATCCCTCTTGCTCAAACATGCAATAAGCCTTTCTCTTTTCCAAACTTTGATGTTTCAGGCTGTTTGGCCTCATGCTTCAGTGGGCATATGAGCTTGCCTTTTATAACACTTCAACCTAGACAGATAAGTTCTTTTAAAAAAAAAAAAAATGGAAAACCACATGGTAACACTCTCAGGAAAATCAGGGGGAACAAATGGTAAATCCTATAAATTTTAAATAGATACAATTGAATAAGTAACTATTCAAATTTTTTATGAAGCTAGATCAAAGGAATACATTTACTTAAAAACAAAAACTACAAAATTCATTCAAGAAAATACAGTTCAACTAAGCAGTCTCTTTCTACATATATGTTTAATAAATTAAATTTGTCATTTAAAATATTCACACTGAAAAAAAGAAATGCTCTACAACATGATAGATTCAAAGATGAATTTTAACAAATTGATAAGAAAAGAAATCAGAAGAAATCTACAAAAACTTTCAAAATGTGGAAAAGTAAGGAAACATTTTTATTTCATTTTATAGACCCAGAATACCCTGAAATCAAAGCTAAAGGAATTATAAGAACTATGAATATAAATGCAAAAGTCCTTAATAAAACCTTAGCAATCAAATTTATAAATATAAATTTTAAGGACCTTACACTATGATCAAGAGGCTTAATCACAAAATTCAAAGTTTATATAACACTTGAAAATCTTTGACTGTAGTTTACTATAATGATATAATACAAAATAAAACACATTTGATTATCTTAGTCTATCTAGAAAAAAATTAAAACCTTTCTAAAGTTAAAAACATATTTGCAATAAGTCTCAGCAAACTAGGGGTTTAAAGATACTAACTTAATCTTAAAGAAGTTATTTATGAAAAATCTCCAGATAACATTAAGATAAGAATATCAAGACAGATTAGGATATCCACTCTCGCCACTTCTATTCAATATTTATTGGAAGCTTTAGCCATTGTAGTAAGGCAGCAAAAAGAAAAGGCAGACATTTGGAGAAAAGTGGAAATAAAATTGTCTTTATTCAAAACTCATGAGAAATTTACAAACTAATTACTAGAATTAGGGAGTACGATTAAGATCACAAAGTTAATACAAAATGTCTGTATGTTTTCATGAATAATTAAAAACTAGAATAAAAAAATCACTTACAGAAGCATGAAAATATTTAGAAATTTTTTTGAGTCATAGTTTAAAATGTTGCATCAATTTCCAGTGTAGAATAAAAATTTTTCAGCTATACATGGACATACATATATTCATTGTTGCAAACTTTTTCACTGTGAGCTACCACAAGATCTTGTATGTATTTTTCTGTGTAATACAGCATAATCTTATCTATTCTATATATACCTGCCAGTATCTACAAATTTCAGTCTCCCAGTCTGTCCCTGCCTGCCCCCCTCACACCAGGTAAACACAAGTTTGTATTCTATGTCTATCAATCTGTTTCTCTTTTGTATTTATGTTATTATTTTTATTATTTTTTCTTAGATTCCAAATATGAGTGATTTAATATGGTATTTTTGTCTTTCTGGCTTTCACCTAGAATGTCATTCTCCAGGGACAACTATGTTGCTGCAAATGGCATTATGCTGTCATTTTTATGGCTGAGTAGTATTCCTTTGTATAAATATACAACCTCTTCTTTATCCAGTCACCTGTTGATGGACATTTAGGCTGTTTCCCTGTCTTGGCTGTTGTAAGTAGTGCTGCTATGAACATTGGGGTGCAGGTGTCATTTTAATGTAGAGTTCCTTCTGGATATATGCCCAGAAGTGGGATTACTGGGTCACATGATAAGTCTATTCTTAGTCTTTTGAGGAATCTCCAGACTGTTTTCCACAATGGCTGCACCAAACTGCATTCCCACCAGCAGTGTAGGAGGGTTCCTTTTTCTCCATAGCCTCTCCAACATTTGTTATTTGTGGACTTTTGAATGATGGCCATTCTGACTGGTGTGAGGTGATACCTCATTGTAATTTTGGTTTGCATTTCTCTGATAATTAGTGATATTGAGCATTTTTTCATGTGCCTATTGATAATTTGTATGTCTTCCTTGAAAAATTGCTTGTTTAGGTCTTCTGCCTATGTTTGGATTGGGTTGTTTGTTTCTTTCTTATTAAGTCATGTGAGCTGCTTATATATTCTGGAGATCAAACCTTTGTCAGTTTCATTTTGGCAAAAATTTTCTCCCATTTTGTAAGTTGTAGTTTTGTTTTGCTTATGGTTTCCTTTGTTGTGGAAAACTTGTAAGTTTAATTAGGTCCCATGTGTTTATTCTTGCTTTTATTTCTATTGCTTGGGTACACTGCCCTAGGAGAACATTTTTGAGGTGTATGTCATATAATGTTTTGCCTATGTTTTTTTCTAGATTTATTGTATCTTGTCTTATGTTTACATCTTTAATCCATTTTGAGTTTATTTGTGTGTATGGTATAAAGGAGTGTTCTAGCATCATTGATTTATATGCTGCAGTCCAGTTTTCCCAACACCATTTGCTGAAGACTGTTTTCTTTTTCTCCATTGTATGTTCTTGCCAACTTTGTCAAAAATTAAATGATGAAAACTTTGTAGGTTCATTTCTGGGCTCTCTATTATGTTCCATTGGTTTATATGTCTGTTTTTATATGAATACCATGCTGTTTTGATTATTGTAGCTCTGTAGTATTGATGGAAGCCTGGGAGGGTTATGCTTCCAGCCCCTTTCTTTTTCTTCAATAATGCTTTGGCAATTCTAGGTCTTTTGTGATTCCATATAAATTTTTTTTTTATGATTAGTTCTAGTTTTGTGAAATATGTCCTCAGTAGTTTGATAGGGATTACTTTAAATCTGTAGATTACCTTGGTCAGTTTGACCATTTTAACAATATTGATTCTTCCAATACAGGAGCATGGGATATCTTTCCATTTTTTAAATTCTTCTTTAATTTCCTAAATCAATGATTTATAATTCTCCATGTATAAGTCTTTCACCTCATTGTTTAGATTTATTCCTAGGTATTTTATTACTTTGGGTGCTATTTTAAAGAGGATTGTTTCTTTACTCTCTTTTCCTGTTGATTGATTCATCATTAGTGTAAAGAAATGCAACTGAATTTTGAATGTTAATCTTGTAACCTGCTAACTTGCTGAATTCTTTGATTATTTCTAGTAATTTTTATGTGGACCTTCTAGGATTTTCTATGTATAGTATCATTTCATCTGCAGGACTATGTTGAATAAGAGTGGTGATAGTGGACAGCTTTGTCTTGTCCCAGATTTTAGTGGGAAGCTTTTGAGTTTTTCACCATTGAGTACTATGCTTGCTGTAGGTTTGTCATATATAGCTTTTATTATGCTGAGATATGTTTCTTCTATACCCACTTTGGTGAGAGTGTTTATCATAAATGGGTGTTGAATTTACCAAATGATTTTTCTGCATCTATTGAGATGATCATGTGGTTTTTGTCCTTTCTTTTGTTGATGTGATGTATTACATTGATTGATTTGCATATGTTGAACCACCCTTGTGTCCTTGGGATGAATCCCACTTGATCGTGGTGTATAATCTTTTTTTAATGTGCTGTTGGATTCTATTTGCTAATATTTTGTTAAGGATTTTGGCATCTATATTCATCAGTAATATTGGTCTTTATTTCTCTTTTTTGGTAGTATCTTTGCCTGGTTTTGGTATCAGGGTAATGGTGGCTTCATAGAATGAGTTTGGGTGTATTCCCGCTTTTTCAATCTTCTGGAAGACCTTGAGAAGGACTGGTATGAGTTCTTTGTATGTTTGGTAGACTACCCTGGTGAAGCCATCTAGTCCTTGACTTTTATTTGTAGGGAGGTTTTTTATTGCTAACTCAATTTCATTTCTAGTCATCAGTTTGATCAAGTGGTTAGTTTCTTATTGATTCAGTCTTGGTGGACTGTATGTTTCTGGAAACTTGTCTGTCTCCTTTAGGTAATCCATTTTTTTTTTTTCTATAAAGGTGTTTGTAATATTCTCATATGGTATTTTGTATTTCTATGTTATTGATTGTAATTTCTTTATTTTCTTTCTTATTTTGATTATTTGTGCTCTCTCTTTTCTCTTTTTTGTGAGTTTGGCCAGAGGCTTGTCAATTTTATTTACTCTTTCAAAAACCAGCTTTTGATTTGATATATTTTTCCTATTGTTTTTTAATCTCTATGTTATTTATTTCCTCCCTGATCTTTATTACTTCTTTCCTTTTGCTGACTTTTGGGGTTTTCCTCTTCTTTTTCTAACTCTTTTAGCTGGTTGTTTAGATTGTTTACTTGAGTTTTTTTTTTTTTTTTTTTTTTTTTGAGAAAGGCCTTTATTGCTATAAATTTCCCTCTTAGCACTGCCTTTGCTTTGCCCCAGAAATTGTGTGTGGTTGTGTTTTCATTTTCATTTGTCTCAAGGTATTTTTTAACTTCAACTTTGATTTTATTATTGATCCATTGCTTTTTTAATAGCATGTTTATTAATCTCCATGCTTTCTTTTTTTCTCCTTTGTTTCTCTGTAGTTGGTTTCTAGTTTTATGGCATTGTGTTCAGTAAACATGGTTGAGATAATTTCTATCTTCTTAAAATTTTTGATGTTTATTTTGTGCCCAAGTTAATGATCAATACTAGCAAGTGTTCTATATGTACTTGAAAAGAATGTATATGCTATTTTTGGTGAGTGTAATGTTCTGAAAATATCCACCAAATCTGATGTTTCTATGTATCATTTAATTTCTCTGTTGTCTTATTTATTTTCAGTCTCAAAGATCTGTCCAGTGATGTTAAGTTGCTGTTAAAGTCTCCTACAATGATTGTATCCCCAATAATTTCTTCCTTTATGTCTGTTACTTGTTGTTTTATATACTTAGGTGCTTCTATATTGGGTGCATATATATTAATGTGTGTAATATCCTCATCTTGTGTGACTCCTTTAATCATTATAAAATGTCCTCCTTTATTTTTCTTTATGGCTTTTGTTTTAAAGTCTATTTTGTCTGAAATCAGTATTGCTACTCCTGCTTTCTTGTCATGTCCATTTGCATGGAATATCCTTTTTCACCTCTCACTCTCAATCTATATGTGTCCTCCCTAACGTGGGTCTCTTGTATGGAGCATATTGAAGGTTTATGCTTTATTATCCAGTCTGTCACTCAATGTCCTTTCATTGGAGGATTTAGTCCATTAACTTTACAGTAATTAATACTAGATGTGTGTTTATTCCCATTTTGAATTTATATTTGCAGTTGATTTGGTATTTCCTCTTTGTTCCTCTCTTCTTCCTTTTGTGGTTTGGCAATTTTCCTTTGTATTGTCTTGGATTTTATTTAGTTTTTGTGACTCACTTGTAAGTTTTTGGCTTGTGGTTACCCTGTTTTGTAAGTCTGTTAACCCATTAATATAACTGTTTTTATTAAACAGATAGTAATATAAGATCAAACCCATCCTAGTGAGAACAACAACAAAAAAATTTTTTTTAAATACTCTATATTTTCTTGCTTCCCTCTTCCACTTTTTATGATTTAGATGTCTTCTTTTACAATTTCATATTTATTCTATTTGTAATTCATCATAGTTATCACCTGTCCAGTTATGGTTTTCTCATTTCTGTCACATCCTGCTATTTTCTATTTAGAGTACCCCTTTTAATATTTCTTTTAGCATGGATTTAATGTTGTTAAGTTCTTCTAGTTGTTGCTTGCCTATGAAGTTTTTATCTCTCTTTCTATTCTAAAGGATAACCTTGCTAGATAAAGTATCCTAGGCTGTATCATTTTTTCATTCAGGACTTTGCATATATCTTGCCACTCCCTTCTGGCCTGTAGTGTTTGTGAGAGAAATCAACTGAGAACCTTATGGGGGTCCCCTGGTAACTCACTCTTTGCTTTTCTCTTGCTGCCTGTAGGATCATTTCTTTATCATTAACCCTGGCCATCTTGATTATGATATGTCTTGGTGTGAGTCTGTTTGGGTTCTTCCTGTTTGGGATACTCTGAGCTTCCTGTACTTGGTTTTGGGAACTTTTCCATCATGATTTCTTCAAATACCTTTTCAATCCCCTTTATTCCCTCTTTCCCTTCTGGAACCCTTATTGGCACACATTATATTATCCCATAGATCCCTTATACTGTTTTCACTGGTTTTTATTTGCTTTTCACTCAGCTGCTGTGATTGGGTGCTTTCTGTTGTCCTGTCTTCTAGGCCACTTATTTGTTCCTCTGCATTATCTAGCCTGCTTTGTACTGTCTTTAGATCAGCCCTTGTCTCAGCCAGTAAATTTTCTAATTTTAATTGGCTCCTCTTTATAGCTTCAATTTCATTTTTGTCTTGTCATATGTCTCAAAATACTATCTCTTTCAATTCCTTCAGTACTTTGATCACTCCTTTTTTTTGAAATCTTGATCTAGTAGGCTATCAATGTCTATTCCATTGATCATTCTTTTAAGGGATTTCTCTTGTTCTTTTAATTGGGAGTGGTTCCTCTGCTTCTTCATCTTGCTCATGTGTCTTGGCACTATGGCTTTTGGAGTATCAGTTATCTATTTTGGTCCTTAAGGAGTTTATTTGTTTATCTATCTAAAGCATAAGAACAGAGAAAAAAGAAAAATGAGAAAAAGTAGATATGTTCTGTGCACTAAGTGATTTCATTGAGCAGTCTTTCTGTCCTCACCCTGCTGCTCTAATTCAACTTGCTGCTTCCAGAGGCTGTCTCCTGGTGCACTTGTTCTTTGATGATCCCAGTGCAAGTTGGCAAGCAGATCGTGCCCCCTCCCAACAATGCGGTCAGGTGCTAAACTCTTACATGGTGGTCAGGCAGGTCACATCACCTCCAGATACTGTGATCAGATGCTGTTCTCCAGCAAGGTAGGTGAGTGGGTCACTATCTTTCCTGACTGTGGGGTCAGATGGTGCACTCACACAAGATAGACAGCCAGGTTGCTCCCCCTCCCAGCACCATAGTCAGGTGCTTCACTTCTGGACAAAATATGGGTGCATTCTGCCCAGGTGGGGTGTGAGGGTGGTCCTGCCCTCTCCCTGTGCTGGTCACTCCCCTGCTCTGTGCAGCTGCCCACTCTGCATTGGATCCGTGCTCCATAGGCAGGCTTCGGGAATTTGGTGGAACAGCACTTGCCCCTGCTCCATGCCAGATCTCAGCTCCTTGTTTGTTTGTCTTGGAGGCACAATTCTCAGAGGTACCAGGGAAGCAAGATCCTATCTGCCTTAGGCTGTAACAAGTGTCCATTTTGCCTATCAGACTGCTAAGCCCCTAGAATCGGATTCAGGTTTTAGACCCTGCCACCACCTGGGTGCTAAACAGAGGATATTGTGGATTTGCCCGAGCCACCTCTCTACTCCTGAAAACAGGTTAGGTAGGTTTTCAGAGATGGAGTCTATGGCACAATTCCCCAAAGGGCACACCAGCTGTGTTTCTTTTTTTTTACTTTAGGACCTAGGTTGTTCTGTTCTGTATACCCTCCCAGCCATGGTGCACAGCACCCTGCAGTCCCATGGGGTTCCTCTCTTCAGCCAGCCCCAGTCCTCAACCCTGCTATAGCAGCCTGTCCCCCGACCTGCTGCTTTGCATCTTGTGCTGGGGGTTGCAGAGACCATCTGTTTCCATTTAACTTAGTTCTGTCAGTCAAGGGCTCTTCCATACAGATCTGAGCCTCCAGGCTTCCCCCTTTGTCCTTCTGATCTCTCCGTTAAAGAGGGGGAGACCCAGCAAATGAGCACTATTACTACTTTGCCACTCTCTCCCTGCGGGACTGGTCTCACACTGTTTCGCTTCTTCTTTCTTCTTTTTTTTCATTTTCTTCTGCCAGATTTATGGTGTCTTTGTCTTGAACAAGGTGATGTTTTTCAGAGTTCAGCTTGTGCTCTAGTTGGCTGGGTGGGTCTGTGGATGAGTTTTCATGTATTTGTGCGAGGGTGAGCTACAAGTGTCCTCCTACTCTGCCATCTTGGCTGATCACCTCATTGTTTTAATTTTTATCTTACTACTCTCTGCCTCTAACTCAGGACTCTTACATCAGGCTTCAATTTTCTTATTAATGTGTACAAATGACAGCACAAAACATGGAAAAATAGTAAAGATGACATCTTGTTGGAAAGAGGTACCATGTTTGAAATTGGAAAACTCGATATGGTTTAGATGTTAATTCTGTCCTAACTGTTATTTAGATTCAGTGAAATCAATCACATTCAAAAGTGAAAGAAAATCAAACATTGAAAACAATATTTCAAAGAAAGAATAAAATTAGATATCCAAAATACTTGATATCAGTGTGATAATTAAAAAATGTCACTTGCCATCAGCCTTTACAAGGATTGGACCTCATAAGCACTTGATATCTACCTCTGCTTGGATTAAATCAAAAGTCTCTGTAGCACTGACCTCCAACACACCATAAAAAGGGTTCATAATGGAAATTTAGAATAAGGAGCTCTGTGCTCTGAGGAAATTGGCTGAACAGGCCTTCAGATATTTAGGTATTTTCAGGAGAATATTTTATAAGCCCAAATTTGTGTATCTTCTTATACCTAGAAAAGCACTAATATCATTAATTGTGACATTTGTTCCTCATGACTAATAACAAGCTTCTGCCTAAAAGTGAGCTTCACTGCATGTACCCCTCTTCACTGAAATCATTAATAATACTGAGTTTTCTCCCTGCCTCTTTGGAATAGTTTCTCAGAGCTTTCTAAGACACTATTTCCTGGGCTATTGTCCACATTTTGCCCCAAATAAAACTTAACTCACAATTCTCACATAGTGTGATTTTATTTCAGTCAACAAGTGTTTTCTATAAAGCTATGGAATGAAGATAGTGTAGTTTTGGCATAAGGGTAGATTTTTAGTAAATGGAACAAGATATAAAATCCAGAAATAGATCCACATTTCAATTGAATGAAAGGCAATTTGATGGGGAAATGTCTTTTAAATAAATTAAAAAAATTACATTTATTCACAAAAAAAAGAAACTATAGAAGATATCAATTTTTAGCTCACATCATAATCAAAAACAAATTCGAAATATCACAGGCCAGAAGAGACTGGGGAGAAAATACAAATAAATGCAGCATGATAACCTGGTGCTTTGGGATGAATTGTATCCTCCACAAATTAATATGTTTAAAATTAATATGATTAAACAATATGCTATTAAAACACCAATGGGTCAATGAGGAAATCAAACCTGAAGTTAAAAAATACCTTGAGACAAATGAAAATGAAAGCACAACCACACAAAATTTCTGGGACACAGCAAAGGCAGTGCTAAGAGGCAAGTTTATAGCGATACAGGCCTTCCTCAAAAAAGAACAACAATCTCAAATAAACAATTTAACCCACCACCTTAAAGAACTAGAAAAAGTGAACAAAAATCCCCAAAAGGCAGTGGAAGGAAGGAAATTATAAAGATAGGGAGGAAATAACTTAAATAGAGATTAAAAAAGTCATAGAAACAATGAATCAAACCAAAAGCTGATTTTTTGAAAAAGTAAGTAAAATCGACAAACCTATGGCCAAACTCACAATGAAGAAAAAAGAGAGAACACAAATGAGCAAAATAAGAAAGGAGAATGAAGAAATTGCAACAAATACAATAGAAATACAGAATATTATATGAGAATATTATGAAAAACTATATGGAACCAAACTGGATAACCTAGAGGAGATGGAAAAGTTTCTGGAAACATACAGTCTACCAAGAAGAATCAAGAAAAAACTGAACACTTGAACAAACTGATCACTAGAAATGAAATCAAAACAGGAATAAAAAACCTCCCTACAAATAAAAGTCCAGGACCAGACGGCTTCACGAGGGAATTCTACCAAACATACAGAGATCTCATAGCAGTCCTTCTCAAACTCTTCCAGAAGATTGAAAAGGAGGGAATACACCCAAACTCATTCTATGAAGCCACCATTACCCTGATACCAAAATCAAGCAAAGACACTACTGAAAAAGAGAATTGTAGGCCAATATCACTGATGAACATGGATGCCAAAATCCTCACCAAAATATTAGCAAATAGAATCAAACAACACATAAAAAAGATTACACATCATGACCAAGTGGGGTCCGTCCCAGGGACACAAGGGTGGTTCAACATATGCAAATCAATCAATGTAATACATCACATCAACAAGAGAAAGGACAAAAACCACATGATCATCTCAATAGAGGCAGAAAAAGCATTTGATTAAATTCAACACCCATTTATGATAAAAACTCTCTCCAAAGTGTGTATAGAGGGAACATATCTCATCATAATAAAAGCTATATACTACAAACCTACAGCCAACATAGTACTCAATGGTGAAAAACTCAAAAGCTTCCCACTAAAATCAGGGACAAGACAAGGCTGTCCACTATCACCACTCTTATTCAACATAGACTTGGAAGTCCTAGCCACAGCAATCAGGCAAGAGAGAGAAATAAAAGGGATCCAAATTGGAAAAGAAGAGGTAAAAGTGTCACTTTATACCAAAGACATGTTACTATATATAGAAGACCCTAAAAGGTCCACACAAAAACTACTAGAGCTGATCAAAGAATTCAGCAAGGTAGCAGGTTACAAGATTAACGTTCAAAAATCAGTTGCATTTCTTTACACTAACGATGAATCAAAAGAAAAAGAAAATAAAGAAACAATCCCCTTTAAAATAGCACCCAAAGTAATAAAATATCTGGGAATAAATCTAACCAAGGAGGTGAAAGAATTATACAGAGAAAACTATAAACCATTGATGAAGGAAGTTAAAGAAGACTTTAAAAAATGGAAAGATAGCCCATGCTCTTGGATCGGAAGAATCAATATCATTAAAATGGTCACACTGCCCAAGGCAATCTGCAGATTTAATGCAATCCCTATCAAATTACCCAGGAAATATTTCACAGAACTAGAACTAATCATAATAAAATTCATATGTAACAATCCAAGACCTAAAATTGCCAAAGCATTACTGAAGGAAAAGAAAGAGGCTGGAGGAATAACTCTCCCAGACTTCAGACAATAATATAAAGCTGCAGTCATCAAGACAGCATGGTATTGCTACGAAAACAGACATACAGACCATTGAAACAGAATAGAGAGCACAGAAATGAACCTACAAACTTTAGGTCAACTTATCTTTGACAAAGGAGGCAAAAATATACAATGGAATGAAGACAGCCTCTTCAGCAAATGGTGTTGGAAAAACTGGATGGCAGCATGTAAATCAGTGAAGCTAGAACACTCTCTTACACCATACACAAAAATAAACTCAAAATGGATCAAAGTCTTAAACATAAGACAAGATACAATAAACCTCCTAGAAGAAAATATAGGCAAAGAATTATCTGGCATACATCTCAAAAATGTTATCCTAGAACAGTGTACTCAAGCAATAGAAATAAAAGCAAGAATAAACACATGGGACCTAATGAAAGTTACAAGCTTCTGCACAGCAAAGAAATTTGTAAATAAAACAAAAATACAACCTATGGAATAGGAGAAAATTTTTGCAAATGAAACTGACAAAGGCTTGATCTCCTGAATATATAAGCAACTCATATGCCTTAATAAGAAACAACAAAACAACCCAATCCAAAAATGGGCAGAAGACCTAAACAAGCAATTCTCCAAGGAAGACATACAAATGATCAATAGGCACATGAAAAAATGCTCAGTATCACTAATTATCAGAGAAATGCAAATCAAAACTACAACAAAGTATCACCTCATACCAGTCAGAATGGCCATAATTCAAAAATTTCAAAATGACAAATGCTGGAGAGGCTGTGGAGAAAAGGGAACCCTCCTACACTGCTGGTGGGAATGTAGTTTGGTGCAGCCACTGTGGAAAACAGTATGGAGATTCCTCAAAAGACTAGGAATAGATTTACCATATGACCCAGGAATCCCACTCTTGGGTTCCAGAAGGAACCCTACTTCATGATGACACTTGCACCCCAACGTTCATAGCAGCACTATTCACAGTAGCCAAGACATGGAAACAGCCTAAATGTCCATTAACAGATGACCAGATAAAGAAGAGGTGGTATATTTATATGATGGAATACTACTCAGACACAAAAACTGACAACATAACACCATTTGCAGCAACATGGATGATCCTGGAGAATGTCATTCTAAGTGAAGTAAGTCAGAATGAGAAATAAAAATACCATATGTGATTGCTTATATGTGGAATGTAGAAAAATTAAAAAGAAAAACAAAAACAAAAACAAACAAAGAAAACATAAATACAAAACAGAAACAGACCGATAGACATAGAATATAAACTTGTGGTTGCCAAGGGGGTGAAGGCTGGGAAGGGATAGACAGGATTTCAAAATTGTAGAATAAATAAACAAGATTATACTGTGTAGCACAGGGAAATATACACAAGATCTTATTGTAGCTCACAGAGAAAAAAATGTGACAATGACTATATATATGTTCATGTATAACTGAAAAACTGTGCTCTACATTGGAATTTGACACAACATTGTAAAATGATTATAAATCAATAAAAAAGTCAAATTGTTGTTAAATAAATAAATAAATAAATAAATAAATAAATAAATAAATAAATAAATAAAAGTAGATATAAAAAAGGTAAAAAAAAACCCAAAAACCCAAAACATAAAACAAACCAAATTTAAAATATCACAGGCCAGAGGAGACTGGGGAGAAAACACATATAAATTCAGTGTGATAACCTGGTGCTTTGGGCTGAATTGTATCCTCCACAAATTAATATGTTGAAAACAAAACTCAGTGTCACTATATTTGGGGACAGGTCCCTGATCAAATACTTAATATTTTGTGAGTTTATAAGAGTGACTCCTAATCATGTAAAAACTATTGACCTTATAACAAGAGGAAGAGACAGAGATATCTCTTTCTCTCTTTGTGCAGGCAGAGAAGAGACCATGTGAGCACAGGGCAAAAAGACACACTACAATCCAAGAAAGGAGGTCTGAGAATAAAATTTAACTTGCTGGTTCATCGATCTTGGACTTCCAGTGTTGCGATCTGTGAGAAACAAATTTCTGTTTTTCAAGTCATCCATTCTATTTTATTTTCTTATGGCTGCTCTAGAGATTAATACATCTTATTGGATGCTGGAACAAAAAGATAATATTAATAAAAGAATTAGTAAAATTCAAAGTGATAGAAATGTTCAATATTATGATTTCTCTGGTGGTTACATTATTGTACATTTATCAAAGCTCTTCAAATTTTGCCTTTCACTTGAGGAAACATTTTAAGTTATACTTCAATAAAATTGGTTAAAAATTTTACTCATTATTTAAAAGACAAGTAACACTTTGAGACAATGAGATTTTAGAATTTGATAACCAAATCAAATAATAGTTAAATGCCACTTAAGTGATTAGATTATGATTGATTAAAAATATTGTCTAATTTTAAAACTAATAATAAACTAATAATTAATAATTAATAAAACTAATAAAACTGATATTTTTCCCAGCAGCAGAGCTAGCTTTCTGGAGACAAGTCAAAGATCATATTTATCTGCTTGTGTCTTATAACCAAAGAGGAAATATGCTGTTATGGGACAATCAAAAATACTGTAGATTGGTTTGCACATAGAGAATTCATATTTTCATGTGTCTTTACCACAGCTTCTATAGATTACCTTCTTTCCTTCCCTGTATTTTACTACAGAACAAAAAAGGGAAAAGGGTTATTGGGTCAAGGCTGAGAGTACATGTTCATGGTTGAGGAGATGAATCTCTTGTGCCCATGTTCATTGCCTGTCTCATTCACCACCTCCAGGGACAAATAAACACATACATGTATACTTAGGTGGCCACAAGTTAAAGGATATTGTAGTATATGTACTTAACCTTGTTTAAGATATCAACACTAACTAATGATACACATTAAATTCATAATTAATCTTCAAAAAATTAGTGAAGAGATACGTAACTGCATTTTCACTGAACATAGTATCACAGAGGATCTTGCAAAACACCAATTATGCCTAATGACCAAAATAAATCAACCAAAAAGCAAGTTTTATTTTGTTTGTGTTTAGATTTTGTTATTTATCAAGAGATAAATAGCTAAATAAATTGTTAGCTATTCAGATTAGGGAAAAATTAAATGCAGAATCAACAGAAACAAAAAATATATACACAAGTTACAGATAAATACATGATTCCATGTTTATTTGATGTAGCTTAAAACAAAGGAAAACTAAATAACATATACATAAGGATAAAAACTTAATGAAACACATGAATAGTGAACTTAAAATTTAAGTAAGAGATCAACTCTAGTGAGCAAGTGAAGCAAATATAGGGAAGAGTTTCCCTGGAAGAATTCAGGTTCTATTTATTTCACACATTTTGAGTATTTTCTACTCAACTTATGGTGGGTAGGTTTCACCAAAGGGTGTCAGTGAAAGTTCACATTTTTATTTCTGATCATCTTTAATAAAATATTTTCAGAGGTTTTTAAATGAATTTTTAATGATTTTTTTTCAAAGGTTATAAATTTAAAAGTTACCAACTTCAATGTCTCTATTGTTTATATCTTTATTATTTTTAAAATTATATTTATGTTAGCTGTAGAGAATTAAGCTCTGACTCAGCTGAGTATTTTTTCTTTAACCCTTTCTCTCTCCACCTCTCTCTCTTTCTGCAATAATATACTGCATTTTATGAAAGAACAACTGCAAACTATTACAGGAGGAAATTCCCATCTATCTTATTTCCAGTGAGCAATATCATGTGTATATTCCTTGCAGTCACCAATTCCCTTAAACTAGCCAGTATGAAAATGTTTTCCTCTCCTTTTTCTCATTAGCATTTTTACTATATTTCTGATAGAGAGGTTTGGAAACTCCTTTCTCTTGTTGTCATCTTTTCTCCCATTTGAAAGGATATAATATAGATATAATAAGAAAAAAATATTGCCATAAAAAAATAAATGCAGAGAACACACTGAAACCAAATAAATTATTGAAAGTATATATATAGGACAAGAAATGATTCAATGTTCAAACTTACTCTAAAGTAAAACTGCTAATATTGTGAAATACAAATTCTATGTATGACAACCAAGTTGGAATCCTTTTTAACTAGAATTCTCATAGGGAAATTATTTTGGAGTTAAAAGTAGCACTGGAGAGCTCTAGTCAGTTCTTAGGATGGTTCCAGGGAACTTCTGAGTCATTATCACTTAGTACTTTTGATGCCACTGGCAGAAAGTATTCACCAGAAAGCCCAAACAATTGATCTGAAGCTTCCCAGTACTCTCCAACAAAGCAACAGAGTCCTTCCTGTTTCCTGTTTAAAATTGGAAGTGAGCTTTGAAAATGAAGTAGGAAGTCGCTGAAGTCTAATTTCCCTCAACACTTTCCCCCTGGACCAGCTCTAGATATGAATGTAAGGATTGATAGAGGAAATTTAATTAAAATAAAGTTGAAGAATTTATTTGGTTTTGACTGTTGTGATCAATGTGTTTTTAATTTTTAATCTAATTTGTTCTGTTAAATTGTTCTGTATCAAACTCAGAAAGAAATTCACCATAATGACTTTGATTAAGAAATTATTTCTTGTCACCTGTCAATAATTAAATCACAAGAATAAAAATTCCAAAATATGTTTGGTTTCTATATATTATGATTTTTTTTGTAGCTCCTTAGAAATTCTTGTTTCTTTTCTTTCTTTCTTTCTTTTTCTTTTTTTCCTTTTTTTTTCTGGATCCACCGATAATTCTCTAAAGGCATACCTCTCTTTGCTAGGATCAACTAATGGATTGAGAATAATACTTTAGGGATAGACTTCAGAGCTCTCTTCATTGTGCAAAAGAAGGAAATCAGAATGCTTTTAAAAGAAAGGACTTTTCTCAGTGCCTTAGGACCCATAAATAACCTTGAGGACCAGAAATTTCAGTTTATCTTACTAGATTTTTTGAGTTGCAAGAATATAAAATAAAATGAAAAGTGGGTAAGCATTGCCACCCAGTGTTCAATTTGAAGTACTATATAGATTACTCACCAGATATTAGAGATTTTTCTTTGTATTTATCCATCCAGTTCAAGGTTAAATCTTAAATTTAATCATCTATATCCTGAAAAATTCTGTTCCCTTCTTCTGAAATCCCACTCTAAGGCAAACAATTGATTTGTCTACATCAATCAAATATAATTTTCAGCATTTTAATGGTCCTGTCTCTCAGAGTAGCAGGAATGTATTTAATGTTCTATTCAAAATTTCCAGTTTTATATAGTGCAATGAAAAATATGTGTATGTATATGCATCAGTGTACATTTCTCCTAAAATGTGAGGTTGATTCATCTAAAAGCATAACTACAAAATTTATTTTTAAAGTCTCATTATTTTTTGTTTCCACTGCTTAGTATGCACCTCTCCTCAAGAATTTTAACAGTAAACTAAGATGCATCAACATTTATTATCTATTTATACAGTGATATATGCAAACACACACATATTCAATAGTAGTTTCAAACAAACTTCACTCCTTTCATTTCTGAGGTGTTAACTCCAATTGTTGGCCATAATAAATTCAGATATGTAAAGAAATTTTACTAGAAATTACATTACTTATAATAATTATTTAGTTTATTTTGCCTGAAATAATATTCTAATTTTAAAGCTATGTTGTAGGTATCTATAAAAAGATAATATGAGTGAAACATAGTTGGAAAAGAGACCATGAAATTATGAAATATTTGGAAAGGAACGTGGAGAAAGATATGAGAGAAGGCACATACCCTTAGGAGAAAAAGACTGGTGCAAGGGGGAAGGACAAAAGCTATTTCTGAAATTTAAAACTTGCCTAAATTTCAAATAGAGATGCCTCCTTTATTTTCATCTTTTTAAAGCCCAATTAAATTACAGTATATTTCAATACCATGCACAGTTTCCCCATTCTACACTTATTTAGCAGTAGTTGAGACAGAAAGAAAAAAAAAAAAAAACTTCCAACCTCTTGTTTTTTTCTAGATAGATATACTCACTTAATGAAGTTTTTTTTTTTTTTTTAAGTAAATGCTATTTTTGTGATTGAAGGCATTATACTTGGTTAAGAGAGAAAAGCCTAAGGACTTAAACCTAGACAGTGCCTATTTATTAAAAAAAAAAAGAAGAAAAAGCATAGTTGGATTTAGAACTCTGTGAGATTTATTAGGAAAACCAATTTTAGTAAAAAGTAAACCAGGAAAAGAAATAATATCAACAATGTTGACTTAAATAAAGATCACTGATGTCCATAATTTATCTACTTAGAATGTATCAGTACAGAAAGAAGAGAATTTTTTGCATTGTTAACTAGAGAGGAGGAAAATAAATAGGTAATATTTTGAGCAGAGAACAGCCATTTTAAATCTTTAGCCAAAATTTTTGGAAAATAAATATAATCTTGATTAGTACCCATCTCAATAGTAGAGAGTTAACGTTTTAATAATGGCTGTTTTATCTTGCTTTTGTTTGGATCTTTAAGTCCAAATAAATGACACATTTTTGAGTTCTTAATAGAAAAGAGATGAGCCATGATATTTTAATTTTTCTTTTATATATTAAATTATCTATTGGCTATAAATTAATATTGCCTTATAGCTAATGACTTATCAAACTATAATTGCATCATATGTGTGAAAGGTCAATTTTCTATAGTAACTTAGATAAAACTTCAGTCCTTTCTTCAGACGCTGGTTTCACTTCAGCTTGATATCTTCTTAAATAATGGGAAAAGGGAAGTAAACTTATTTATTTACATGACTTGAAAACAAATTTGTGTAGAGAGGGCTAAAACTATCAATTCAACTGAAGATTTCAAAATCATAACTTTTACTTAGTTTTTTTGTTTTGTTTTGTTTTTGTTTTTGTTTTTGTTTTTGTTTTTGTTTGTTTGTTTTTTTGCTGCTTCTGGAAGAATTACTAACAATAAATGTGGAGGATATATTCTTAGATAACCACATGAAATTTTTAAAAAATCTGATTTGATAAATGCTACTTTAGAATTTTCAAAAATGAAAGCAGATATTGATTGCCTGTGCTTTACCATTAAAACAACTTATTTATAGTAAATATCAACAAGCCTATATATCTGATGAGATTTCCAAAAGTTAGAGTCTCATATATTTTTCGGCCAGAGCTTTTGTATTTACAAAATAAATAAATGGATAGATATTCATACATAAATATAAGGGACATTATTCTGTAATTCTTTTGTAATTAAAAATTTTTTTTCTAACTTTTGAGGAGACATCATTTTTCATGAACTCACATGTTAAAGAACCACCAATATTAGAATTTTCTATTGCATTTAATCACCATAGCAATGCTCCCCATCTTAAACTTTTATCTTTATTTCTCACATTCTGACACCAGTTTTGGGGCCAAAAATTATTATGTTCCAAGACTACATCCTAGTGGGGAGGGTTTACTCACCCAAGAAGTTAACCTGAAACTGTATAACCTTGAGTGAAATTCCCAAAATGACTCCCACAGCCAAAGGATTTCCTTTTCCTCCCAAATCAAGAAAACCTTGAGTGTGTCTTTTGTTTGAGACACAACTTGAGGCATGGCAGGACTCATAGCATGGGAAGTTGAAAATTTAATAATGAATGGCTGCTACAGTTGCCCCAGGATTGAAGTAAAGAGTGGAAAGATATGGTGCTGATAGTATTAATTTTTTTTAGAAATTTACATCTCCATCTTTTTATGGTGTGATCTAAACACTTTTTTATTAAAGAATGTCGATGGATTATTTCACTTTCTACATAGAAAGCTGAAGAGTGAAAAGGCCACAGGTATTTTTTCCCTTTTCCTGCTTTTTCCCTTTTTCTTGCACATTAAAACACAAGATGGGAAGGCTTGACACATTTCTAGGTGTATCTCAGAGAACACCTGAAAGTTCCTCAGAAAAAGAACTCAAAAGATATAAGAAAGTAATTTTTAAAAGTTTGTCCATTGCTCTTGTATTTTATAAAGTGTAAAATAATGGAATCAGAGTGAGAAGGATAAGCTTCACCTTCCTAAAACTTAGCCTTTTAAATCTGAGGTTTACAAAACAAGATTTAAATTTCTTATCTTCCATTACAAGTGCTCAACATTAAAACATATTCAATCTATGTTATTTAATATATCTAAACTACATTTTAACTATTACACATATCACACAAGCAGATTTTCTTGGGGTGGAAAATGAAGGCCATAGTGCTTTATTTAACCTTTAGATAGGTTTTTTCATGGGTTTATTTGTCTCTTTATAGATGTGGGTGCTCTCTCTCCACATGGTTCTGTAGACTATCATGGTGATTGAATGTAGCACAAGGTTTTCTGAGTCTTTGACAAGATATTAAACTTTGTAATGTTAGCTAGGGAGAATTACATATTCCTCTGTAGCAGAAACAATTATCATCAAGGTAGGGAAGCTTAACTTTGTATTTCCTGAAACCTGATATGTTAGCCCTGGATGTGATTAGTGCCCAAGCTACCTCCACTCATATGTTTGAAAATTATTGTATATGTAAATTAAGTAAACCTAATGTGTTGGTCTTTGATGTAACAGGTACATATCTGACTCTGGATGAATAGTTTACATATATGCAAATTGGGCAGCACATTTCTTTAAGATGTGGAGTTCTTTGTTGGACTTAGGTAGCTCTTCTGTATTGGTAGTGATAAGATATTGTGGCCAGATACATGCACTCTACAGAGTATTTTTGGATTTAGCTTCACTGGTCTGTGCTGTAAAGGTGAGAAGTGTACAAAGTAAGTTAATTTTAAGTGATATACAATTAAGTACTTGCTTAGCTCAGGAAAACATTCCATAAAGAGTCTTCTTTGGAATACTAGATCTAGGGGATATTTAGAGTAGTCCTTTGAAACCTAGTTCTCTGCTCAACTTCACTTGGGAAACACTAGAATAAACAAAGCTAAACAAGCTAAACAGGATCAGTCAGAACCTGAGATTTGTGGGTTGTGACTCTCCATGTGTGGGTTATAAGAGATTCCACTTCCTAAACTTTCTTAGTTCTGACACCCTTTCTGCAGAGAAGTTTAACAGAGCTAGTGAAAGGCAAACATTTAGAATTAATGATAGAGAAAACATTGGAAAGGATTTTCTCTGTTTTGTTATTAATGCAGTATTACAGTACATTTACTGTAGAGTTTTCCCTTGTTTTGTGTTGGAGGTCTATTAACTGACTAACAGGATAATTTTAAAAGAAAATAAAAGAAGATTTAAATAATTATAAAGCAACATTTGACCAGTAACTCTAATAAACACTCTGATTCACCTTATTATTCATTGTTTTTCTTAAATGATTGTTACTTTATAATGTAAATACATGTAAAATATGTGTATGAATATATGGGTAGGCTATTCAAGGACAGCATAGTGCAACTTTTTCATGTACATGTAGGGCTAGGTGGTGCACATTTTGCATTGTAAACTCTGCATCTGGTATGAAGGAATAACTTTTACTCATTTCTAAAACATTTGACGTTCTTCATAGGTATTTTCTTATTAAATTATAAGCACTGTATCTTAAGGATTTTAACAAAATAAAGACACATTAAAATCCTAATCCATGGTAATTCAATGTAAATCACATTTATTTTAACAATTGTTTCCATCATTTTTTTGTTTTTGCAAGGGGAGTTAATTAGGTTTACTTATCAATTTTTTTCATGGAAGTACTGGGGATCAAATCCAGGACTTCATGCATGCTAAGTGAGGACTTTACCACTTGAGCTATACCTTCCCCTCCTTGTTTCCATTATTGAAAAACCTGCCAATCTATTCTTCACATTCTGTCTTGTTCCAGCTTTTTAAGGCAAAATATAGGGCCCCTTTGTGCTGCAAGATAAAGGAAACACATTTCTGTTACTTCCAAATGATAAAAAACACTGGGATCTCATAAATAATAAATTCACTCAATTCCAACACACACACACAAAAGTAAAAAGCATAATATTCATTTAAGAATGCACACAGCCAAATCCTAAAAACAAATTTGGGGCAGCACAGAATGCAGTAAATAAGTAAATGCTTATCAACTATTTTAAAAATGATATTCACTAATGAGAGATTTTTATTTAATATTAAAGTTAATCTTGAAAAGCACAGATGATTAAGATCAGCACCACACATACACAAATATACACCTTCATATGGGATTCTAAATTCTGTAATTTAAAAGGTGATGATGTCAAACACCTGAGTAGTTTCAAGTAGCATGGGCCATGCAGTAATGTAAAAGAAGAAAGAAATAAAGATTAAATAGCAGAATATGATAGTAAAACAAGTGTGTGGATCCCTGGAGGACATACTTCAAATAGGTACATGTGATTTTCAGAAGCTAAGTACAACTCTAAACCCATATAGATGAGTGTTGCTTACTATTTTCTTTTCTGATCATTGCTATTTCTATAATTTAAATAAAAGGTTTATACTGTATCAAATAATTAAGAGAAAATATTTTCAGGTTATTTAAGAAATGTAATAAGTCTCTCAGAAGTATAAATTCCTTATAATTTTCTCTTATGCTCTTGTATAATTTAAAGATGTAGAACACATGAACTAATTTGTATATTAATACAAAAATACTTAATATTCTACTAGAGAAATTTTCAGAAATTTGTTTAAAAGAAAATCTAATATCAAAAAAGAGAACAATATCATAGAGAATTTTATCACAGCTTTATTTTAAAGCGGTCAATATTGGGCTTGTTAAATGATTAGAATGAATTACTGTTAGAAAGCATTTATATTAAAATACATGATTAATTGAATTGCCAAAGGCAGAAATCTGCTGAATACATTACAATCTACAAAGTTGATTCATTTGAAAAACTAACAATTACTAAACTATTTAATTTATCTCTTACCTATTTCTATTACTTAAGGCATTTTCATTTTCATTTTGCAAAATCTGTGAAAGCTATCGTAACTTAGTTTTCCTCAGTAACTACCATAGCATTTCAGACTCTAGCTGGATGAATTAATAACAATTTCTATTTTTTAATGTATGTTGTTTTTCACCATTTAGAAAGTATATTTAGAAAGTCTTTAGCATATTTTGCTTTTATTATTTAAATAAGTTTAACTTATAGGCATTTTGCTTTTAAAATACTCTTGAAGTTATTTAAGTATTAAGTTATGAGTGATAATAATGATGTTTTCCCCAATCACTTGAACTAATATAAAGAACGCTTATAGTATATACCATCTTATAATCAGAAATTGATGCATGCATTATCAACAGGTAAGATTTAATATTAAGTAATAAAAATGATAATCTTTCTAAATTTCATCTATTTAAACCTTTAACTTAACAATTTTAATAGTTGTACAACCTGCACAGAATAGAGAGCATATTGATCTATGACTCCAGATAATTCCAAGTTTCTCACTAGGTCTACAATTATTACATGGGGGTGAAAGTGTTCTTATTTTACTTTCTAAATTTAGTAATGATATTTAAAATCCAATGTCCTTGGTTGGGAGAATTAACACAATGAGTAAAATTCATGTTAATGTATCAGCAGCTGATGTAATATCCATTTGTAGGGCAGAATATAGAGTAAACAATCTGTAAGTCTGTGTATATGCCTTTGCATAGCCAGAAAGGGGATCCACTGTTGAATTGGAGCCAGTTTGTGCTGACTTGTGAAGTTGATTTTTAGTATTTTTACTGTTGCTGGTAGATGTAGCTGGTATCCTGGTTCTTGTACCATTCCAGAAAGAATTCAGAGATAAGACACAGAAGTTTGGAAAGTAAAGTAGGGATTTATTAAGGCACGGATAGTACACTCTGAAGGGGAGAACAGACATCCTCAGGTGAGTGGTTGCCCTGACTTTCTTTGGTAAGTTGGTTGCATAGAGTATAAAAATAAATGGGTGGGATACTCATTGAGGATGGAAGGGTTTGGGGTCATAGTCCCTGATTTTCATTCCAACTCCACTTTCCTGAAGGGAGGAGGGATTTTTGGCCTTATTTAGTCTGGATCAGAAGTGTCATGGTGTCAGTGCATGATAGGTACTTCTAATCTGCAGGGCTAGTTTTATTGAAATGATGGCATAATGAGCAAAATATTCCATTGAGGCACTGAAGATTCCTGCCTTTTCCAACCTTTCTTTGTCAGCCTATCCACTCATCACCCCAGAATGTGTGATCACTTATCAGCCCAGACATTCATGCTTTTCTTTCTCCGCCCAAAGACTCCTGGTGCTTATATGATGTATGATTTCCTGCATTTGGCCTGTAGCTCTCATTCCTGCCCAGTTCTTGCCATTTGGTCAAAATCCCACTTTGTCTGCTCATATCTAGCTATCTATCAGCTCTAACGTTACCAACTCCACATATGGTAGTTTGAAATAAACCATAGTAGGAATATTTACACCACAGAAATGGACACTGGTAAACTCAGGGATTTATTTTTTCTTCTTTTTTTCTACAGAGTCAATAAAAAACCACACCACTGATTTGGTGGTTGAGGAGTGGCAATAAAAACAATGAGGAAAAATAAACCAAAGACAGAATCAGGATGGTATAGACAAAAAAGATTGTGATTTTGCCTATTTCAGTGTTTTAATCAGAACACTGTATTACTCTTATATTTCTATATCCTAATTACTTTTAACATCAGAAATTGGTGATAGTAATCCTTTTAGTCATTAATATATTCTTTCATCTACTTAGCTTTTCCTGTAATATAAATTAAAGCAAACTTTATTTGCCTATTTTTTCCTTTCTGCTTATCTGCAAATGAAAATTAGCTGAAGAATATAGAAAAATAGTATAAAATGCATCACAAGAAGATATTTAAATCCCTCCATATCCTGAGGATCCTAAGGGTAGTATATCATCTTTATATTCTGATAAATGGCTTGCAAAGGGCTTTCTGCAGATGAATACTCAGTGAGCATCCATTAACTAATTGACTTTAATGTTGAGTTTCATGATCAGTAGGGCTATGTTCTAAAGATATTAAACATACAAAAAGTTTTAGCCACCATCAACATGTCAAATTTTCCAAACTATTAATTCAAATGCACTAATAGATACAGAATAAATGTATGCAGATACCTTTGGAATTGATGCATCCTTTAAAATAAAGTGGGAGTAAAAATCATGTTATCGCCATTTACCAGAGACAAACAAGTAAACTTGTAGGAGAAATATGTTTTATGTGTTTAGAAGAGCTTGCTATCTGCTTATCCATTATACCTATCATTTATTGGGGGGAGTGAGAAAAATAGCACAAATATAGAAGAGTAGCAGCAAATACTCTGAAGAAGAAAGAATAGCTCTTCTTAGTGATAGCCCCATAAAAGTACAGGAAAAGGAAGAATAAAGTGAAGTTATAACTGTCAAAATCAATGGTTGCTTTTAATGGAATAATTCCTTAATTCATTTTGAGAGGGTTTTTCCTCCAAAATACAAAACAAAAAATAAATTCCCTGGAAAAGAGAGAACTTTTGATCAATAATCTAACAAATATTTTCTCAGTGATTTCTCTGTGTCAAATACAGTGTTGAACATGGTAAATATGGAGATGAAATGAATGCAATCCATGACTGAAATATATATTTTTGGCTTATTTAAAACTCAGGGTTTAGTGGGAAGAGATAGGCATATAAAGAAAAAAATTTACTGTAGTGTGTGTCTGTGTCTATATATATACACATTGCATATACATTGTGTGCATATATATATGTACATACACATTGTGTATGTGTGTGTGTGTATGTAATGTTATCAGAATTCGATATAATGTTTTAAAAAACATTTGAGTTAGATCTGAAAGATAAAAAGGAATTCACCAGTATGTGAAAATGGAAAGAGCAGTCCAGGTAGATGGAATAACATGGAGCAAGTCATGGAAGTACAGGCCATGTTTGTTAGCACTAAGAAATTTGAATAAAGTGTATAGGGGAAGAGGTGAAATGAAACTGAGGGATATTTTTGATATATTGCTCAGGGACTTGTAGGACTACTCCAGAAATTTATTTTATAAGCAGTGGAGCATCTTCATAGGTTTTAAATGGGAGAAGATATTATGGCAGAGATGGGCATGATTTGTTTTTAACAACTACAAATTCGCAGTTCAAGTAAGTAAAGAGGACTAGGGACAGACCCAAGTGACAATTTTCAGTTTTCAGATAGACATAAGACAGATTACTACCAATTGCTTTAGGGATTGAGATACTGAAGTTATCAAGAATATTTGGCTGTTTGAGTGACTTGTAGAATGGTAGTACAATTGACACTAAAAGGAATAGATAAAGATAATCAGGTTTGCTTTGAAAAAAACAGATAGCAATATATCACAAAGATTCTGAGGGTGGGTAAAAGAATAAGGCTTCCAGGGTTAGTATTGAACATTTATTATTTATATGATTTCTGTACTTTAAACATTTCTGTTAATTTTGCCAATTTAAACTCTCAAGGCCTCTCAGTTTCCTCACGTGTCTCACATGAAAGGTGTGTATAATAATAATCCCAATTCTTATAGGGCTGCAGTCAGAATTAAAAGAATGGATATATACAAACTTCTTTAACTTGGCTTGGTCCTTGTGCAGTGGTTATTGACAATTTTGTTGTCAGTCAAGTGTTTAATGCCAGGCAGTAGATATTAAATTTGACTGTAAGACTGCAATTTATACTTTTTTTTCATAATTTTATTAAAATCTTGTAAAATTTTTCTTCACAGTGTTATTCAACCTTAGTAGTTTGGAAAAAATGTACTTCCAATATTCAACTCTTACAAATTTCTTAATCTAAATTTAGTAATAGACTCACCTAAGAAATACTAATTTTGTGCTTTATTATTAGTATTATCCAACTCCTAAAAATCTTATTTTTAAACTATGGCTTTACTTCATTTCTTGAAGTAATGTCACCTCAATTAAGAACAGTCTTAGTCATTATGGTTTTATCACCAAAAATGTGGTGTTATATATGTGGCTTCCTCATTTCCTATTATTGGTCATTGAAACATAAATATTGTATATCAACTTTAGGTTAATTATAATTATAGAATCCTAGTGCTTAATATTACATAATAATTTAATCTTATGTGTCCTTCCTTTCCTTTTTTAGTATATTTTCTTTCTTTATTGATTCATATTGCAGCCCATCTCTCTAATTCTCTAAACTCTTTTTTAAAAAATAAAACCAGGGCTCTACTACTTCTGCTGTAAATTTCAGTTGAAGGAAACCTATGCATCCATAGTGATACACAAAAAGAAAGATAGAGAAATATATAGGGGAGAAAACAAATGAAAAATTTCTTCTTTACACCAGAATGCCAGTCAATAAACCCAGTAAAAATGATGGAATTATAAAACTACCACTTTACAATTCCCAACATAGTATTTGATTTAGACAAATATCATTAATAGATGAGAAAACTATTTACTAAAAGGTCACTGACTCTCAAAGTATCATCCAAGAGATTCATTTTTATTTATAAAGAACAAAGTTATCTTTAAAATGGAGAAATATGGCAAACATAATTTTAACATTGAATTCATATTATCATCACAAATAATGAGAAAGACTTAGCAGTATGTGCTTCTTGATATGATATAATGCGGTATGTACAATATAAATACTGAAGTATTCTTGGAATTTTTTAACTTGAATCTAATTGTTAAGAAACACTGGATGAAAACACAATTTGAGATATACTACAAGAACCAAAAGATAACTAGTTTTAACTTTTCAAGAATGCTTTTGACATGGAAAATCAGAGGAGACTCAGATCCTGAGAACTTTGCTAAGTAAAACTGGTTTTCCCCTGCCAAAAAAAAGGGGGACAAACAGTATGGGGCATGAATTGTCTTATATTAAACAAGACAAAACAGTATAATTCTGTGCCTCAGTTCTGTTTAACACAGGGACAGGAGTTATGTTGTTGTAAGTTCTCAAATTTATTGGTAGTCTTTAAGTTCTTAAGTTGCATGGTTGATTCATGAACATTTAATTTATTATTATATGTCTTAACTTTAACATGTGTGATATTTATTCTTTATTACTTCTACTTAAAAAGCAGTTTAACCTTTCAAGGACTGCATAATTTAATACATTACTTAGATTCTCATTGTTAATAAATTTATATCAATTTCTCTTTGTCTAGAACATTTATAAGTAATTTATATGCATATTAATAACCTCATTTAATCTTCAAAATAATTTTGTATGTTAGAGACTTTATCAGTTTCATATTATAGAAGAATAAATTGTGGCAAAGAGAGGTTTAGTAATCTAACTCATCATATAACTTGGCAATGAATGTAATAATTTGACTCCAGTTACCCCCTTCATAAACACTAAACTAATTAAATTTAACATCACATATAACTTTTAAAATTGGCTCAAATGTCCCTTACCGATCTCCACTCCATCCTTAATATACCTCTTAGGGGGAATCTTGGCATGTGCCAAAGTCAAGTATACAACAGGGCCATGTTACAGGGCTTGAGTATTTAGGGGGAAGAGTGTGAAAGTTTCTGCAACCAAGCAATGTCTATTCCTGTCCATTAATTTTTTTTCTGTATACTTTTCCAAGCTTTCTTCACTATTCATCAACATTTTTTTCCCACAAATAAATGTATTTGCCAGTCACTCTCCCCAGATATTTGCATATTTGAGCAAGATACACTTGATTCCTGATCCACATTGTTTACAGAGCTTACTCATTCATTACCTAGAAATATAAGATTAACAATTCAGGTATTACTATGCTGCTGTAATAAGAAAAGTACAATAAGCATGTATTAGAATTACATAACATAGAGTGTGTGAAAAGGGCATCTTAGTGAAAGTTTCTAAAATACACTAACATCCATGATGAGAACAGAGAAAAGTGAACAAAGAGAAATACTCCAGCATAGAAGCAGTATTTGTGGGTCTAGAGTAAGACATAATAATCAAAAAACAAAACCAAAAAGAAATGAAAAAAAAAAAAGATGGCAAAATAGGAAGCTAAAAGAAGTCAGTGAGAATGGATTGGGTGGGAATGAAAGAGGAAGTGGCAGGACTACCTAGGAGATTGTTGAGTATTCTAAAGAGAGTGTAACAGCCTGGATAAAGGGAGTGTCAATAGGGATAATAAGAACGGATCAGATTATAGATATTTAGAAGGCAGGATTTATGGGACTTGATCTTGGTCAAATATAGAAGTTGGTAGAAAGAGTTGCTGAGGAAAATATGTTATTCAATCTTATTTCTTTGGGTCTATTACAAAGCCCTGATTGGTTCAAGGCCAGATTAGCATGACATGAGCTCTACACTGGGATTTGAAATTAAGGCTTCAGGCTAACAATTCATGTGCATTTCCTGTTTTTTTTTTTTTCTTTTTCTCACATTCTTCTTTTCCCTAAAGAATCTAAAACAGTAATAGATATCTGTTCAAATGATTCAGAGATGCAGAGTCCTGTGCTATCTTTCTTACTTTCTTCAAAAGAAACCAAACAAAAAAAGCCAATATAATAAACAGAAAAAATAATTTAAAAATATATAACCTCTTAGAAAAGAGTGAATAAATCACAAATTACAGCTATTTTTATCTGAGAGCTAGGATCATATCCTTGAAATAAATGCTGTGGAGGAAAAAGAATAAATAATTTAAAATATAGTTACACTGCTACAGAATTCTGTACTTTAAAATAAAGCCCTGGAGGTCTACCCAAGATGGCAGAGTAGAAGGGCACATAGCATATCCTCTCCCATGAATACATCAAAAATTATATTTATGTAAGGAACAATTTGCACAGAATACCTACTGCATTTTTACAGACTATCTCTTACTTTGAAAATACAAGGAGAATCATCACAAAAATTGATAGGAGAAAAGAAAAAGGAAATTGGTGTGGGACTTGTCCTCCATGGAGGGAGCAGAAAAGAGGAAATGTGCTCTCACCCTGGGAAGCCCCTACTCTAGAAGGGAAATCAGCTAGGACAAAAAGGAAACTTCAGAGGCTTGGAGGAGAAAGCAGCAGTTACTTGGCTGGGAGAACAGAGAGAAACCTGCACAGAGGGTCCCTTTGATTTTTAGCCAAAGATGTGAGCTGGTTGGGTGGTCTGGGACTAGGTGATGGAGCTGTGGCTTCCACAGACAAACCTGGGAGAGGACTGGAGATCACTGCCAAGAGGGAGCCTTGGGGGCTAGAATGTGGAGTGGGATGAGACTGAGAGGGTGCAGAACAGCGTGGTGCCCCATAGTGAGCACTAGTGCTGGTACGCATAGGGGGAGGTGGGCAATACAGCTCAGCCACAGCAGCCATATGCACAAGCCCAGAGGATGTTGCTTGGCACCACTGAAGGCATGCATTCACATGAGAAAAGGAGTGAGATTTAGATAAACAGTCTTCTCAGCTTGTTCTAGAGGGGTGCAATAGTCACTGCATGAATCTCTGGTGGGTCCTAGCACCTGACATCAGTAGGTCTCAATGGTTTTGTGGCTGCAGAACCATGGGGACAGATTGCCAACATTCCCACAGTGGAGGAAGGGACAAGGGCAGTGATGACGAAGTACTTTGTAAGCCCACATAACATGTAACAGACAACACCACAGAGGGTATTATCCGGTGGACATCTATGGAGAACTACTCAGTGGCACCTCTCCCAGCAGAAGTGCTCCAATCCTGCCTACCACACACCACAACTCAGATACGGATCTGGAAGCCTCTATTCCAACAATTGGAGCAGACATTGATCCTGTCAGGGCTATGACAAACATACAGCAAATATGAGACCTCGCTAAACAACCTAGGCAGGCTCTGGTCACCACAACAACAACCACACCCACAACCAAGGGGATAACAGCCAGCACACATGGAGGAAAACCATGACAACTATCCATATTCAAAACAGGTATCACAGAAAAAAATTAGACATGCACAATATACACAAAGATGTCTCCAATTAGGGGCAAAAAACAAAAACAAAAAAAACAGTCCTTCAAGACCACAGTGTATAACTGTTATTTCTGAATTAATAGAGTGAGAGATATATAAATGAAGAAGCAAGGGGAAGAGGCCAAGGTGGTGGAGTAGAAGGACACTTGTAGCTCACCCTCTCCCACAAATACACCAAGACTCACATCCACAGACCCACTCAGCCAACCAGAGGACCTGCGGAACTCTGAAAGAACATCGTTCTCTTCAAAAGACAGAGATGCCAAAAATCTGATAGTAGAAAAGGGAAAAAAAAAGAAGAAAAAACAAAACAGAGCAGGACTGGTCCCATGGGGAAAGAGCAGCAAAGGAGGACCAGCGCTCATTCGGTGGGTCTCCCCTCTCCAACTGAGAGTCCAGTGGGAAAGAGGGGGACCCGCCGAGGCTCAGATCTGTACAGAGCAGCCCTTGACTGACAGAACTAAGTTAATCGGGCACAGAAGGTCACCACAACACCCAGCTGGGGATGCGGGCCGGCAGTTGGGGGCTGGACCAGGCTGCCCGAGCCAGGTAGAGGACAAGGACAGCTGCACTGAGGCAGCCCCGGGGGACTATAGGGAGCTGCGCGTCATTGGTGTGGGTGCACAAGGCAGAACAACCCTCCATAAAACAACATGGCTGATTGCCCTGGGGGGAATGGTGCATACCCCCATCTCTGAAAACCCGGGGAAAGTTTTCCGGTGAAGAGAGGTGGGGCTCAGGCACAGCTGCCATATCCTCCAGCGCTTAGCACCCAGGTGGAGGAGGGGGTGAAACCTGTATCCACACCTAAGTACTTAGAAGTCTCAAAGGCCAGAGACTTACCTACAGCCTGAGGCAGATCAGATACTTCCATTCTGATCCCTTAGAGAACTTGCTCCTCCAAGACAAACAAGGAGCTGGATTTTGGCCCAGACTAGGTATGGGGCTGTTTCTTGGTCTTCCCTGAGCCCGCCTACAGAGCACGCAGCGGCATAGAGATGCGGAGTGACTGGCACCGGGAAAGGGCGGGCGGCCTCCCACCATTCCGGCAGGAATGCAGCCCCTGACTGTGGTGCTGGGAGGGGGCGTGAACCGCCTTCTTACCTTGTCAGTCTGCAACATCTGACTGCAGCATCAGGAGGAGTAGTGACCCGCCTGCCTGCAGCAAAGGAGAGCTGAACCTGACCCAGTGTTGGGAGGGGGTGGGATCTGCTTGCCAACAGGCACTGGGAGCAGCACAGATGAAGGCACCAATGGAAGGCCTCTGGAAATAGCAAGCTGAGCTTCCAAAGTAGGGCGAAGGCAGAAAAACTTCTCATTAAGAGCACACAGTCTCCAGGAGAACACCACGCTCCCCCTTTTTTTCAATCAGTTTTTGCCTGTTTTATTTTCTATTACCCTTTTAATTTTTACTTCTTAAACAATTATATATACTCCCAGGTTTAATCCCTTTTAAATTTTTAAAAAAATATTTTTGTTATTATTTTAAAAAATCCATGTAATTTCATTTTAATTTCTCTTCGTTTTGATGTCCTGTTATTCATTATATACAGGATTCAAATACACTTATTCCCTCTTTTCTCCTTTATTAAAGGTTTTAAAAGACGTCTCAACCTGATTGCTATTCTGCTTCAACTTGCTCTTCTATTATTCTGTATAAAGAGTTTTCAAAACTTTTTTATCCCTTCTTTTAAAATTATCTCTCTCTCTCTCTCTTTTTTTTAGTTTAAGTGTTATTCCTGCATAGGCATCAGGTAGATAAATAAATAAACTCCATAAAGACCACAATAAATAACTGATACTCCATAAACCACAGTGCCAGAGAGGTATGAGCAAGATGAAGAAGCAGAGAAATCATTTGCAATTAAAAGAACAAGAAAAATCCCCTGAAAGAACAATCAATGAAATAGAGATTGATAGCCTTCTAGATCAAGATATCAGAAAAGGAGAGATCAAAGTACAGAAGGAAATAAAGAGATAGTGTTTGGACATAAAAAAAAAATCAAAAATACAATTGAAGCTATAAAAAAGAGCCAAGTAGAATTGATAAACTCATTGGCTGAGATGAGAAATGATCTAAAGTCTGTGTAAAGCAGACTAGATAATGTAGACGAACAAATTAGTGACCTAGGAGACAGGACAACAGAAAGCACCCAATCAGAACAGCTACAAGATAAACGAATAAAAACAAATGAAAATAGCATAAGGGACCTATGGGATAATATAAACCATACCAATCTTCGCATAATAGGGGTCCCAGGAGGGGAAGAAAGATCAAAGGGGATTGAAAAGGTATTGGAAGAAATCAAGACTGAAAACTTCCCAAACCTAAAGAAGGAATCAGATATCCAAGTACAGGAACCTCAGAGGGTCCCAAACAGGAAGAACTCAAATAGACCCACACCAAGACATATCATAATCAAGATGGTCAGAGTCAAGGATTAAAAAAATGATCCAAAAGGCAACAACAGGAAAGCAAAGACTGAGTTACAAGGGAACCCCCATAAGGCTCTCAGCTGATTTCTCTACACAAACTACAGGCAAGAAAGGAGTGGCAAGATATATTCAAAGTCCTGAATGAAAAAAGGATGCAGCCTAGGATACTTTATCCAGCAAGGCTATCCTTTAGGATAGAAGGAGACATAAAGAATTTCACAGACAAGCAAAAACTAAAAGAGTTTAGCAACACTAAACCTATGCAAAAAGAAATATTGAAAGGTCTATTCTAAATAGAAAAGCCACAGCATGATGCAGAAATGAGAAACTTACAACTGGAAAGGTGATAATTCATGAATCACAAATAAACACGAAATTGTAAAAGAGGACATCAAAATCGTTGGGAGAGGGAGGCAGGAAAATATAGAATATATTTTTTCTTTCTTTTTTATATTTTTTGTTCTCAGTAGGATGGGTTTGAGATCATGTTACTATTAGTTTAATAAAAACAGTTATAGTAATAGGCTAATAGACTTATAATAAAGGGTAACCACAAGCCAAAAACTTACAAGGGAGTCATAAAAACTAAATAAAATCCATGAAAATACAAAGGAAAATTACCAAAAGACAAAAGGAAGAAGAAAGGAACAAAGAGGAAATAACAAATCAACTGCAAAGAGATGTTCAAAATGGCAATAAACACATATCTATCATTAATAACTGTAAATGTTAATGGACTAAATGCTCCAATGAAAAGACATAGAGTGGCAGACTGGATAATAAAGAAAGAAGCTTCAATATGCTGCATACAAGAGACCAACTTTAGGGAGAAGGACACATATAGATTGAGAGAGAAAGGATGGAAAAGAATACTCCATGCAAATGGAAAAGATGAAAAAGCAGGTGTTGCAGTAATGATTTCAGACAAAATAGACATTAAAACAAAGGCCATAAAGAAAGATAAAGAAGGACATTTTATAATGAGTAAAGGAGTGATACAAGATGAGGATATTAGGATCATTAAAATATATGCACCCAATATAGGAGCACCTAAGTACATAAAACAATTACTAACATAGATAAAGGGAGGTATTGATGGAAATACAATCATAGTTGGAGATTTTAACACTGCATTACATCACTAGACAGATCTTCCAGACAGAAAATAAATAAGGCAACAGAGAAATTAAATGATACAATAGAAAAATTAGATTTGGTGGATATTTTCATAGCATTACACCCCCCCCAAATAGGATATACATTCTTTTCAAGTGCACATGAAACATTTTCCAGGATTGATCGTCTACTTGGGCACAAAAAAAACCTCAACAATTTTAAGAACATAGAAATTATCTCAAGCATCTTTACTGACCACAATGCCATGAAACTAGAAATCAACAAGAGAGAAACAAAGGAGAAAAAAAGGAAAGCATGGAGATTAAACAATATGCTATTAAAAATCCAATGGGTCAATGAGGAAATCAAAGCTGAAATTAAAAAATGCTTTGACACAAATGAAAATGAAAGCACAATGACACAAAATTTATGGGAGACAGCAAAGGCAGTGCTAAGAGGGAAGTATATACTGATACAGGCTTTCCTTAAAAAAGAAGAAAAATTTCAAATAAACAATTTAACCCACCAGCTGAAAGAACTAGAAAAGAAGAGCAAAAATCCCCAAAAGGCAGCAGAAGGAAGGAAATTATAAAGATATGGGAGGAAATTAATAAAATAGAGATTAAAAAAATAGAAAAAAATGAATCAAACCAAAAGCTGGTTTTTTGAAAAAGTAAATAAAATTGACAAACTTCTGGCCAAACTCACAAAGAAGAAAAAAGAGACAACACAAATAAGCAAAATAAGAAATGAAAATGGAGAAATTACAACAAATAACATAGAAATAAGTAATATCATAAAAGAATATTATGAAAAACTATATGGAATCAGACTAGACGACCTAGAGGAGATGGACAAGTTTCTGGAAACATAGTGTCCACCAAGACTGAATCAAGAAGAAACTGATCACTTGAACAACCCGATCACTAGAAACAAAATCAAAATAGCAATAAAAAAACCTCCCTACAAATAAAAGTCCAGGACGGGACGTCTTCACTGGAGAATTCTACCAAACATACAAAGGACTCATACCAGTCCTCAAACTCTTCCAGAAGATTGAAAAAGAGGGAATACTCTCAAACTCATTCTATGAAGCCTCCATCACCCTGATACCAAAACCAGGCAAAACACTACCAAAACAGAGAATTATAGGCCAATATCACTGATGAATGCTGATGCCAAAATTCTCACCAAAATATTAGCAAATAGAATTCAACAACACATAAAAAAGATTATACATCATGACCAACTGGGATTCATCCCAGGGACACAAGAGTGGTTCAACACATGCAAATCAATCAATGTAATACATTACATCAACAAGAGAAAGGACAAAAACCACATGATCATCTCAATCGATGCAGAAAAAGCATTTGATAAAGTGCAACACCCACTTATGATAAAAATTCTCTCCAAAGTGCATATACAGAGAACGTATCCCAACATCATAATAGCTATATATGACATACCTACAGCCAGCATAGTACTCAATGGTGAAAAACTCAAATGCTTCCCACTAAAATCTGGGACAAGACATGGCTGCCCACTATCACCACTCCTATTCAACCTAGTCTTGGAAGCCCTAGCCACAGCAATCAGGCAAGATAGAGAAATAAAAGGGATCCAAATTGGAAAAGAAGAGGTAAAAGTGTCACTATATGCTGATGACATGTTACTATATATAGAAAACCCTAAAAGGTCCACACAAAAACTACTAGAGCTGATCGAAGAATTAAGCAAAGTAGCAGATTACAAGATTAATGTTCAAATATCAGTTGCATTTCGTACACTAATGATGAATAAACAGGAAAAGAATGTAAAGAAACAATCACCTTTAAAATAGCACCCAAAGTAATAAAATCCCTAGGAATAAATCTAACCAAGGAGGTGAAAGAAATATACACAGAAAACTATAAACCATTGATGAAGGAAATTAAAGAAGTCTTTAAAAAATGGAAAGATACTTCTTGGATTAGAAGAATCAATATCCTTAAAATGGTCTCACTGCTGAAAGCAATCTACAGATTTAACGCAATCCCTATCAAAATACCATGGACAGATTTCACAGAACTAGAACTAATCATAATAAAACTTATATGGAACCATCAATGACCTAGAATTGCCAAAGCATTACTGAAGAGAAAGAAAGAGGCTGGAGGAATAACTCTCCCAGGCTTCAGACAATAACATACAGCTACAGTCATCAAGACAGCATGGTATTGGTACAGAAACAGACATATAGACCAATGGAACAGAATAGAGAGCCCAGAAATGAACCCACATATTTTTGGTCCACTAATCTTCAACAAAGGAGGCAAGAATATACAATGGAATAAAGACAGTCTCTTCAGCAAATGGTGTTGGGAAAACTGGACAGCAGCATGTAAAATAATGAAGTTAGAACACTCCCTTACACCATACACAAAATTAAACTCAAAATGGATCAAAGACTTAAACATAAGACAAGATAAAATTAGCCTCCTTGAAGAAAACATAGGTAAAACATTATCTGACATACATCTCAAAAATGTCTTCCTAGAAGATTCTACTCATGCATTAGAATTAAAAGCAAGAATAAACAAATGGGACCTAATGAAATTTACAAGCTTCTGCACAGCAAAGGAAATTGTAAGTAAAACAAAAAGATAACCTATGGAATGGGAGAAAAATTTTGCAAATGAAACTGACAAAAGCTTGATCTCCAGAATATATAAACAGCTCATACGACTTAGTAAGAAAAAAAAAAAAAAACCCCAATCCAAAAATGGACAAAAGACTTAAACAAGCAATTCTCCAAGGAAGACACACAAATGATCAATAGGCATATGAAAAAATGCTTAATATCACTAATTATCAGAGAAATGCAAATTAAAACTACAATGAGGTATCACCTCACACCAGTCATAATGGCCATCATTCAAAAATCCACAAATAACAAATGCTGGAGAGGCTGTGGAAAAAGGGGACGCCTTTTACACTGCTGGTGGGAATGCAGCTTGGTGCATCCACTGTGGAAAACAGTATGGAGATTCCTCAAAAGACTAGGAATAGACTTACCACATGACCCAGGAATCCTGCTCCTGGGCCTATATCCAGAAGGAACCCTACTTCAGGATGACACCTGCAGCCCAATGTTCATAGCAGCACTATTTACAATAGCCAAAACATGGAAACAGCCTAAATGTCCATCAACAGGTGACTGGATAAAGAAGAGGTGGTATATTTATACAATGGAATACTACTCAGCCATAAAAACCGACAACATAATGCCATTTGCAGCAACATGGATGCTCCTGGAGAATGTCATTCTAAGTGAAGTAAGCCAGAAAGATAAAGAAAAATAGCATATGAGATCTCTCATATGTGGAATCAAAAAAAAAAAAAGAAAAACCAAAAACAAAGCATAAATACAAAACAGAAATAGACTCATAGGCATAGAATACAAACTTGTGGTTGCCAAGGGGGCAGAGGGTGGGACGTTATAGACTGGGATTTCAAAATTGTAGAATAGATAAACAAGATTATACTGTATAGTGAAGGGAAATATATACAAAATCTTACAGTAGCTCACAGAGAAAAAATGTGACAATGAATATATACATGTTCATGTATAACTGAAAAATTGTGCTCTACACTGGAATACAATACAACATTGTAAAATGATTATAAATCAATAAAAAATTAAAAAAAACAAAAAGTAAATATAAATGAAGAAGCAGAGGAACAGCTTCTAATTAAAAGAACAAAAGTCCTCTGAAAGAATGATCAATGAAAAATACTTTAAGAGTCTGCTAGACTGTGAGTACAAAATGCAGGTGTTAAAAGCATTGAAGGAAATAAAAGAGACTATCCACATAAATGCAGAATATTGTAAAAAGGAAATAGAAGCTATAAAGTGGAAGGAATTAAAATCTGAAAACTGAATTGTTGTGATAAAACCCAAGCTAAAGGCAGTCTAAAGCAGACTAAACAATGTAGAAGAATGAATATGTGATTTATAAGACAGAATGATAGAAATCACCCAATCAGGACAGCTGATGTAAAAGCAAGTGAAAACCAAGGAAAGTACTAGAAGAGACCTATAGGATAATATAAAGAGTGCCAATCTATGCATAAGGCTCCCAGAAGGAGAAAAAAGAGAAAAGGAGCTCAAAAATGTATTTGAAGAAACCATGACAGAAAACTTCCCAAACTTAAAGAAGGAAATAGATATCCAAGTACAGGAAGCACAGAAGGTCCCAACTAAGATTAACCCAAACAAATCTACATCAAGATATGTTATAGTTAAGATGGCCAAAGTTAAAGAAAAGATTGTAAATGAAGCAAGAGTAAAACAAAGAGTTAGTTACAAGAGAACTCCCATAATATTATCAACTGATTTCTCTACACAAACATTGCAAGCCAGAAGGGTGTGTCAAGATATGTTTAAAGTTGTGAAAGAGAAAACCTGCAACCTTGGATTTTCTACCCTGCAAAAATATCCTTTAGAATAAAAGGAGAGATAGAGAATTTCTAAGGCAAGCAAAAACTAAAAGAATACAGTAATACTAAACCTATCCTAAAATAATTATTGAAAGTTCTTTTCTAAGAAGAAGAGATGGAGGAATCTATAGAAAAAAGAAGATTATAATTAGAAATGTGATAACTACAACTAACAGTAAGAGAATAAACATGAACAGGTAAAAGAGGACATCAATATGATAAAACATGGGAGGGGCAAGGAAATGGAGATTTTTTTTTTGTTGTTCTATTTAGGATATATTTGAGCCTATAGGATTATCAATCTAAAGCAAATAAATATAATAATGGGTTAACATACTTGAAAAACAGGATAACCACAAATCAAAAGCATAAAGTAGAATCACAAAAATCTAAAAGAAACCAAGCTTATACCAAAGAGAATTATCAAACCACAAAAGAAAAAAGAAAACAAAGGAAAAAAAAAAAAAACGAGAAGAAATTCAAAGTCAGCTGGAAGACAATCGTAATAAACATATATCTATCAATAATTACTTAAATGTCAATAGACAAAATGCTCTAATCTAAAGATATAGAGTGGCAGATTGGATAATAAAACAAGAGCCTAGAATATGCTGCCTAGCAGAGATACACTTCAGGGTGAAGGACACACATAGATTGAAAGTGAAAGGATGAAAAATGATATTTGATACAAATCAAAATTTCAAGAAAGTATGAGTAGCAACACTCATATTGGACAAAATAGATTTTAACACAAAGGCCATAAAAAAACATAAACAAGGACATTATCTAAGAAAAAGGAAGCAATATAAGAAGAGATTTCACACTCATTAATATATATTTATTGCATGTCAGAACCCCAAATTATGTAAAACAAATACTAACATACATAAAATGGAAAACAGATCAAAATACAATATGAGTAGGAGAATTTAACACCCCAGTAACATGAGTGGACAGATCTAGACATAAAATCAATGAGGTGATGGGCATACTAAATGACACACTAGAACAGTTGGACTTGGTATTTTTAGGACATTACATGCCAAAAAAACTGAATATACATTCTTTTCAAGAGCACATGAAACATTCTGTAAGGTAGATCACATACTCAGACACAGAAGAATCTTAAATTTAGGGGAATAGAAATTATTTCAAGCATCTTTTCTGAACACATTAAACTAGAAATCAGCCATATAAAAATGAAAAAAAAAAAACAACTACTGCATGGAGAGTAAACAACAAGTTTCTAAAAATCTAATAGATCAAGGATGAAATCAAAGAAGTTAAAGAATATCTAGAGACAAATGATAATGCAAAAACCACACACAATCTATAGAATACAGCAAAAGCAGTACTAATAGGAAAGTTCATAGCAATACAGGCCTTTCTCCAAAAAACAAAAGCAAAAACAAAAACAAAACTATCCTACTACCTAAAAGAATTAGGAAAAGCACAAACAAAACCTAAAAAAAATGAAGAAAGAAAGAAAGAAAGAAAGAAAGAAAGAAAGAAAGAAAGGAAGGAAGGAAGGAAGGAAGGAAGGGAGGGAGAAAGGGAGAAAGGGAGAGAGAGAGAGAGAAAGAAAGAAAGAAAGAAAGAAAGAAAGAAAGAAAGAAAGAAAGAAAGAAAGAAAGAAAGAAAGAAAGAAAGAAAGAAAGAAAGAGAGAGAAAGAAAGAATGAAAGAGAGAAAGAGAGAAAGAAAGAAAGAGAGAAAGAAAGAAAGAAAAGACCAGCCTCACCAAAAAGGAAAGAGAAGACACAACTACACAAAATAAGAAATGAAATTGAAGAAATTACAACAAACACCACAGAAATACAAAATAATAAAAAAAGAGAGAATTTATGAACAATTATATGGCAACAAATTGGACAACCTGGGAGAAATGGGCAATTTCTAGAAACATATGGTCCACCAAAAACTAAATCAAGAAGAAATAGATAATGTGAACAGACCAATCAATAGAAGTCAAATACTATCAGCAATAAAAAATCTCCTGGAAAATGGAAGTCCAGGACCAGCTGGCTTTTCTGGGGAATTCTACCAAACATAAAAGAAAACTCATATCAGTTCTTCTCAAAGTCTTGCAAAAGATCAAAGAGGAGAAAATATTCCCAAATTCATTCTATAAAACCACCATCAACCTGACACCAAACCAGACACTATCAAAAAAGAAAGTTGTAGGCCAATGTCATTGATGAGCATAGATGAAAATTTTGTAATCCTCAACAAAATTGTAGCAAACAGAATCCAACAACACATAAAAAAGTTCATACACTATGATCAAATTGGATTCATCCCAGGGACACAAGTATGGTTCAACATATGCAAATTAATCTACATGATACACCTCATCAAAAAAAGAAAGGACAAAAAACATGATCATCTCAATAGTTGCAAAAAAAATCATTAGATAATATTCAAAACCCATTTATGATAAAAACTCATACCAAAGTGGGTACGGAGGGAACATATCTCAACATATTTATGACAAACTTACAACCATCATAATACTCAATGGTGAAAAGCTGAAAGTCTTTCCCCTAAAATCTAGAACAAGACAAGGCTTCCCACTCTCACCACTTCTACTCAAGATAGTATTGGAAGTTCAAAGCATAGCATTCAGACTAGAAAAAGAAAAAAAAAGTAAAATAATTCAAATTGGAAGAGAAGAGTTTAAACTGTGACTATATTCAGATGACATGATATCATATATAGAAAACCCTAAAGGCTCCACACAAAAACTACTAGAGCTGATGAAATAATTTGGCAAGGTGGCAGGATGCAAGATTAATATATAGAAATCAGTTGTATTTCTCTACACTAACTATGAAATATAAGGAAAGGAAAGAAACAATCCCTTTTGAAATTGCATTCAAAAAATAAAACACATAGAAATAAGCCTGATCAAAGAGGTGAAAGACTTATGTGCAGGGAACTATAAAACACTAATTAAGGAAGTGAAAGATGATTTGAAGGAATCAAAACATATCTTATGATCTTGAATTGGATGAATTAATATTCTTAAAAGAGCCATACTACCCAAAACAGTCTATAGATTTAATGTGATCTCTATCAAATTACCCAGGACATTTTTTACAGGACAAAAACAAATAATCCTAAAATTTACATGGAATCACAAAAGACTCAGAATTGGCAAAGCAATACTGAAGAAAAAGAATGAATCTGGAGGAATAACCCTCCCAGACTTCAGACAATACTAGAGCTACAGTAATCAAAACAGCATGATATTGGCACAAAACAGACATATGGATCAATGGAATAGAATAGAGAGCCCAGAAATGAACCCACACATTGTCAATTAATCTTCAACAAAGGAGGAAAGAAAATACAATGGAGAAAAGACAGTCTCTTTAACAAATGGTGTTAGGAAAGCTGGACACCTGCATGTAAATGAATGAAGTTAGGACGCTCCCTCACACCATACACAAGAATAAACTCAAAATGGCTTAAAGTCATAAAACTAAGACAAGATACTATAAGCCTACTAGAAGAAAACATGAGCAAAATATTTTCCGACATAATTCCTAGCAATGTTCTCCAGGCATTAGAAATAAAAGCAAAAATAAGCAAGTTGGTCCTAATTAAACTTAAAAGCTTTTGCACAGCAAAGGAAACCATAAACAAAACAAAAAAGACAACCTATAAAATGGGAGAATGTATTTGCAAATGATGCAACTGACAAGGGGTTAATCTCCAGAATACACAAATAGCTCATACAACTTAATAATGACAATAACACACACAAAAATACCCATACAACCCAATCCAAAAATGGGCAGAAGACCGACAAAAGCAATTCACCAGTGAAAACATACAAATGGACAATAGGCACATAAAAAATGCTCAATATTGCTAATTGTCAGAGGAATGTAAATTAAAAGTACAATTATATATCACCTCATACCAGCCAGGCTGGCTATCAGTAAAAAAAATCCACAAATGATAAATGTTGGAGAGTATGTGTAGAAAAGCGAACCCTTCTACACTGTTGGTGGGGATTTAGTTTGGTGCAGCCATTATGGAAAACAATATGGAGATTCTTCAAAAAATTGAAAATAGACTTACCATATAATCCAGCAATCCCACTCTGGGGCATATATCTGGGGGGAACTCTAATTTGAAAAGATATATGTACCTCAACATTCACAGCAGCACTATTTACAATAGCCAAAATATGAAAAAAAAAAAAACCCCGAATGTCCGTTGACAGATGACTGGATAAAGAAATTGTGATGTATATGTACAATGGAATACTACTCAGCCCTAAATAAGAATAAAATAATGCCATTTGCAGAAACATGGATGGACCTGGAGACTGTCATTCGAAGTGAAGTAAGCCCAAAAGATAAAGAAAAATACCATATGATATTATTTATATATGGAACAAACAAACAAAAAAAAAGAAAGACACAAATGAACTTATTTACAATATAGTAACAGACTCACAGACTTAGACAACAAACTATGGGAAAAAGGGTGAGAAGGGCTAAATTTGGAGTTCAAGATTTTCAGATATTAAATGCTATACATAAAATAGGTAAACAACAAATTCATAATGTATAGCACAGGGAGCTACATTCAATATCTCATAGTAACTTACAATGAAAAATAATATAGAAAGAAATATATGTATGTATATGTATGAGTGAAACATTATGCTGTACACCAGAAATTGAGACATTATAAAGTGTATTTCAATAAATAAAATAAAATAAAATAAAACAAAATAAGGCACTTATTTCTCTGAATAATGCATCTTTAATGGTTGCCTTTCAGTTAGTCTGGAATGATTAATGGAAGATAATTGTGAATAAGGAAATATTGCTGCTTCATCCACAGGAAAGAAAGTAGCACCAGGCTGGTGGATGCATGATGTATAGATTAACTTGGTGCTTCATTTTCTTGTTCTTATATGTAATCTCTTTTTCTGAGATATAAAGGTTTTTAGAGAAACCCAACTTAAGACCCTTACAAAAAATTGCATCATTTTTTGGAGTAAATGAAGGATCCCAGGGAATATAATTTCTGTGGTTATAAGGTAAGGCGTATTTTAGATACATATTTTGAAAATGGAATGCTTATTATAATCCCTAATATTGAAATTCTGCTTATAAACTGCAAGTGACCATGACTTGTAGTTTAGAAATGTTGCCTTTATTGTAACTATAATATGTATCTATTATAACTGTATGTTATATATATTATAGACAATATATAAATATTATAACTATATTGTATAACTAGAGTAAAACAAACCAGTACATTTGACATGGGAGAAATTCGCTGTATGGTAATCAGATAATGGATAGAAAATATCTTGATAGTATTTCTTTTCACAGCTTAAATTGTCATCTCAAGTATCTGAATAGAATAGAAGTTAAAGGGTCAGAATAAATTTTTAACCCCACCATCAATAAAGATGTTTTAGGCTTTCCCATAGATCTTTATTATTTCAGTAATTAGTATGGTATTTTTAACCATTGTTTCAAGGCTCAGTACATAAAATGAAAATATTATTCTCACTGAAAACATTCTTTGCAGTTTTTAGTGTTTGTTCTATTTTGTTTTGTTTTAATCCTAAAATTCCTGGGGTTACATAGCCAAACCCACTGTTTCATTTTCTGGTGCATTATAGCACCATTATAGACAGAGTAAAAAACTATAATCCACTTTTAACAGCAAACTTTAAAAATGCATCAAAGATCTAAAGGGAAAGTATGCTGATAATTGTAAGTTCTACTCAGTGTTGCCTCACTTGCAGGGTAACATTTATGTGCATACTTACATCATATCATTCCTCAGGAGAAGGAGACACCATGGATTGCTTTAGAGTCAACAGTGACTCACACACTAAAACCAGCATCAGGAAAGCATTAATATTACTTTTTAGAGTTGTTTTTCCAGATTTTAAAATTTGACCTTCAAAAGTGGCAGGTATTTTCACCATTCAGATATAAAATGAAATATTCATTAACTTTATAAGACTAAAATTTTATAAATTTGCCTGGAAGAAATACAGCACAGATTATCTAAAATTTAGGTAAACATTAAACTTATTTTTGTTTGTTTTTTGATCTTCCTCTCTCTCCTTCTTTCTTTAAATGTTCTCTTGAGCTAAGTATTCCTTGTTAGTGAGGCTAAGTCTACACAAGGGATGGAAAGCATGGCATTTGAAAAAGGCTGTCTTTTTCATCCCATATCCACTGATAACATGATGAGAAGCTAATAGGCCAGATACACTTGCCATTTACAGGTGTATGAGCCTCAATAGTGATTTCTTTTCACAGCTGTCACTCTGTGCCCCAAGATACACCCATTGTCACAACCTGTTTATTTAGTAAGTTTAACCTCTTCAGAATCCGAGCTTGAAATTTCAATCCATAAAGAGCAAGATTTTTAAGTGACAAGGATTTAACATCTGAAACTTGTGAGATATTTCCATAAGTCAGGGACATAATCAAGAAAAAATAGAACAAATGTACTAGAATCCTGGAGAGATCTAGTGAATGGACTGACTGACTTGACACAGCTCGTGTAGTTCTTCCGAAGATCAGTCCCTGTTGGGATATACCAGTGTTATCAAACTTGCCTAATTATGAGAATTGAGTAGCTTGTGGTTAAAGATACAGATTTTCACTACTCAGCCATAAAAAATAAAATAAAATAAAATAATGCCACTTGCAGAAACATTGATGGTCCTGGAGATAGTCATTGTAAGTGAAGTAAGCTGGAAAGAGAAAGAAAAATACATGTTGAGTAATATAGCTTCTCTCTTCCAGACTCCCTATATAGACTGATTTGTGTTACATTTTAAATTTCTAATTATACTCTTAATGTGTTTAATTTTTGAACTTTAGTTTAAATAAATAAATGGTAGAGGTTTCAATCATATTAAAAGTCCAGAAATGAAGGTAGTTAAACATAAGGTATTTGTTTGCTCTTTATTTTTGTATTGGAAAGCTTTTGAAAATGCAACCTCTTTTTATGTATGTGTGTATGTATGTATGAATGTATTTATTTATTGTTCAAAGCCTTAACTTAGTGCAATTGTTTAAACAAAAAAACATTGAGCTTTAATCCTCTGAGGACAAAAAGAGATTACTTTTTCCTTTCACACAGAGAAATAAAAAGGAGCCAATCCCCTAGCACATGTGAAGCATCATTGTCAAAATACAAAATACGCTCAGAAAGAAGGCTGCCCACACACAGCACTAGTAACATTTGTTTTTCTTATTAAATCTATAGAAATACAACACAATTTTTATTTCCCTTTTCCAAAGTTTAATTTTAGAGCCATATATCCATATCATGATATTCAAGGTAGCTATTTAATACTTGGATTCTTCATTCAGATAAAGTACATTAGTGATCCTGAAGAAAATATAGTGACAGTTGTTTGCCTTTTCTCTGAAAACAAACTGGAATCACATATAAACAATACTTAAAAGTTATTTTCACAGGTTTCAAGACTCTTTGAGACAATCCACAAACAATAGACATTTTAGGTCTAACCTCAATAATTTTTGATTCAAGGTGGAAAACTAAACAAGAATAATAATTTTAAGACTTTGTAGAATGCATGAAACTAAAGGTAAAATTTTGCAGAAATAACAGGTAATCAATGTGTTCCAGCAATGTTAGCATATGTCTCTTGTTTGCATTTAGTGCCATTTCTCTATTCCCACAATAATTGAGGGTATTCTTCCCACATACAGTGCTTGAAGAAAATAAATCATTACTTCATAACTTCCAGAAATAAGGCCAAGTTTATATCAAAATTTCTCTCCTGTAGCTATCTGCTTTTCCAAATTTTTTACTTTTTTCTACAAATCCTTTTAAGAGAAAAAAAGTTACAGTTTTTTGTTTTTTTGCTACAGTTCCCCTGATTGAACAATTTTAACAACAATTTTTTCAGTCAACGTTAATCATTTTGACATTCTGACTGTCCTATTCTTGGGAAGGTTGATTGCTTTTTACTCTTTGAACTAGAAGTGATACATTGCTATATTTTTATACATTCATATCTCAGATTTTCTAAATTTTTCCCAGTGCTGTCTTTTTTGTTTTGTGCATTTCAATATGTAATTAGGAAAAAAATTAGCAGTCCTCAAAACACATTAATGAACCATTCATTATGATGATTTCCATATTCAGCAAAAATTGGGAACAAAATATGTTCATAAATTTGGGCATCTATCTTATTGCTGTGGAATCTAGATTTGTTTATAAAAGTGGTGTGTGTGTATGTATGTATACGTGTGAGTGTACATAAATATGTGTTTTTTTCCCATTGCTGCCATAACAAATTATCACAAACTTAAAGACTTAAAACAATGAAAATTTATTAATTTGCAGTTATGTATGTCTGATTTGAGGCTGAAAACAAGATGTGGGCAGGGCCATGTTCTTTTCTGGAGGCTCTAGGGGAGCCTTTTACAACTTCTAGAAGCTGCCTATATTCTCCATCTTTCATCTTTAAAGCAAACAGAATTATAGATCCCTGACCCTTTGGTATTAGTTCTTTCTCAGACCACAATTGGGAAATGTTCTCCACTTTTAAGGACCCATAAGACTTGACTAGGCCCACTGTATTGCTCCTAGATAATCCCCCAATCTCTAGGTCTTTAGCCTTAATAACAACAGCTACATTCTTTTTGTCATTAGAAATTACTTACTCACAGGTTTTGTGCAATAAGATATAGACATTTTATGTTTTGTTGATCTATCTACTGATAGATAAAATGATATTTTATTATATATGAAATCTATTTATATATAATATGTGTATTACTTTTTATTTTGAAGTATATCATATATATATATATATCTTAAATAAAAATAATCAAATGAAATTACAGTTACCAACTACCTATACTAGAAAAGGAATATTTCTGATAGCTTAGAAGACTCCTCTCCCTGGTTTGCTCTCCTCCTATATACATACTCTTTACTTCTTCCCTACTTCTTCTAGAGGATGTTTATACTGGATTTTCTGTTAATTGCTCTGGTAGACATTAATAATGCTCACAAATTATTTGTGTAACTTTTTTTCCTGGACATATGAGAGACATAATTTCCAGTCCCTCCCCACACTGAATAAGTAGGCAAGGCTATGTACTACTAAAAATTAAAATATGGCTGGAAATGAAATTTCTTACTTCTCTATGAAGCAATGTAAAGCAGTAGTCACTCAAGTCTCTCTGGTCTTCTGCTAGGAAAAAGTGGTAGGGCACTAGATCAAGCAGCATGAATTGATGTTTCACCCCACAGAGGACCTAATTTTCATTGAACTTTACATTAGCAAAAATGAAACAAATTCTGAAGAGATATTTTTGCAAGTGAAGCACCTTACATATTTGACTAATATAATTATTACTTAATTTTCCTCAGAATTCTCCTAACTCTGCAAAAAGATCCTAAACAATAGGTTTAGTTTTCTTGTTTCTCAAATTAATACAAACGGCATGAAATTTATTTCTGTGGTTGCATCTTTTACTCATTTAATAAATATTTTCATGTAAAATGTGTGCAGATTTTTCATTATTTTTTACACATTTATAATATATCATTAGATTAATATATCATATTTAATATTTTCCATTGCAATTAATAGACATTTGTGTTATACTAGAAGTTTTTCTGGTATGAATTATTTTGTATAAGCATTTTTACAAATATCTCCTGGTACATATGTAACATGATTTCTTTAGAATATATAGATAAAAATAAATATATAGATAAAAAGGAATTGGAGGGTATAAAGAGATACATTTTAGAATTTTTTTTAACTTCTACCGGTTGGTAGTTCCCTCAGTTTTAGTGAGAACTGTCATTCCTACACATCTTTGACAATATTTTGTATCCAAATAGATTCCTTCTATCTTATAATTTCACCACTTTTTCATATGAGTTCCAGATTTGCTGTTTTATATCAAACTTACAACTATAATGAGAACATGGAGAATAATGAATGGGAGAATTTAATTGACTTGGCCCTAGAAAGAAATCACATAAATTCTGCTCAATTTCCAGTGAACTAGAACTTAGTTATATGGTAGTTTTAATTTCATGAGAAGCAGAGAAATTTAGTCAAGCTGTTGTTCAAAAAGAAAAGAAATTGATTTTACAAACATGTGCTTATACTTGCTTATATTTGTTCATACATATAATTTTCCTTGGAGAACATATCTTTGATGCATCTCACAGAGAAGCAAAAATGTGAAGACAATCAAATAATTAAAAATATTAATAATTATACGGTACATTTTCTTCAGTTGATTGTCCCTGTGTGCCAAAGGCTATAAGATATTTAAATACATAACATTTAATTCTCATGACATCTGAAATAAGTACCTTTGTTATTTACATTTACAAATGAGGAAACCAAAGAGAAAGAAGGTATCTTGCCCAAACTCACATGGCCCAAAACATGATATTTTGTGTCTTGAACACTGTTTATCTGATTCTATAATTCTCACTGCTAAGTATTGAACATTACATCCAACAGTCAAGCACAGATGAAGGCAACTGCTGAGTATCAAGGAAGAAATTAAATGGGAGAAAGGATGATATCTTTTATGTTCGGAGTTGAGGTGAGCAAGTATCTGCTAAAACATGTAGACAGAAAGAATAATGTTTAAGGTTTCAGCACATGTAAAATGAAAGTATTATATTGTGCATGATATATCTTCAATAAACATAAATTGAGGTTAATGTGAGGTTTTCCTTTTATATTTTGATAAACATTCACAACTAAAACTTATTATTAACCATTTAAGTTCAGAAGGATTAAGTATATTCATAGAGTTGTTAAATAAATCCCCAGAACTTTTTCATCTTGCAAACTAAAACTCTAAGCCCATCAAACAACTCCCTTCACCACTCCCCACCCCCTAGTAACCACCATTCTACTTACAATGTTTTCAAGGCACTGTAATTTTGGAATGTAAGAGAAATGAAATGGTCAATAGGAAATAATCTTCCTTTATATATGGAAATCAATCCTGTCAATATATTTTCCATCTATATTCAAAAATCCTTAGTGTATCCTTGTGTATGAGAAACTACAAGTATCTACATAGGTTGGAAAAAAGTGATATATAAAAATGTATTTTATAGTTAGTAAGAACTGAGTTCAAATCTGGTTTCTACTATATAAAAATTATTGTCCTTAAATAAGCAACTTTACCTCTCTGAATCTGTTTCCTTTTCATAAAATGAGGTAAATTACAGTACCAGTCTAATAGAGTTATTATTATTAGGAAAACTCACTCTGTTACTTCCAAAGAAGTTGTTGTTTATTGCTTCCAGTAGCTGGTTAGCTAGAGGTGTTAGTTACTTGAGGTGGGAGTGGAAGGGGGCCTACAGATGTAAGATGTACAAGTAGAGCAAGGAATAGGGAAAAAATATAAAATAACATGAAAGTTGCAATTCACCTTAAGCCTAGTTCAATAAAATCTGTTTCCCTGATGCTTTCACACAAGGAAATATCCTTGTCACCCTACAAAAATCCTTCCAAAGAATATTATGTCACCACATGCAATTCTATTTTGAAATGTTGAAATATAGAAAGAGCAGTATAAGTCACTGAAATCTTATCTATATCTTACCATAGACAAGTATATCCATACAAATTAATAAAGTTAAATTGTCACTGTTTCCAATGTTACCTCTGTTTGTATTAAAATTCTTTCAGTTAAAATGATATATGACATATTTATAATTATTTGGCAAAATGTTAAAAAGATTTTTCCTTCAGAGGTTTCATTCAGAATTTAAGTTAACCGATCAAAATATTGACTATATTCTTCAATCTTGCTTTTAAATATACTTACTTGTTACTTATCATGGGATGAAGGGAAAATAGTATCTGTTCAAGAGGAAACTTTTGAATAATATACAATATATAAACATGTTATTCATATTTAAAATAAAATTATATATAAAATTAATATATTAAATGCATATGAAATTTTATAATTATGTAATACATTGCATATTATGTTAGATAATATACACACAAAATTATATTTAGTGTAAAGAAATGCCACAGATTTCTGTATGGTAATCTTGTATCCTGCTACCTTGCTGAATTATTTTATCAGGTCTAATAGTATTTGTGTGGAGCCTTTAGGTTTTTCTGTATATAGTATCATGTCATCTGCATATAATGACAATTTTACTTCTTCTTTTTCCAGTATGGATCCCTTTTATTTCTTTTTCTTGTCCAATTGCTATGGCTAGAACTTCCAATACTATATTGAATAGAAGTGGTGAGAGTGGGCATCTGTGTCTTGTTCCAGATTTCAGCAGAAAAACTCATCTTTTCACCATTGAGTACTATGCTGGCTGTAGGTTTGTCATAAGTAGCTTCAATTATGTTGAGATATGTTCCCTCTATACCCACTTTTGTAAGAGTTTTTATCATAAATGGGTGTTGAATTTTATCAAATGTTTTTTTCTCATCTATCGGGATAATCATGTGATTTTTGCCTTTTCTCTTGTTGATGTGGTATATCATGTTGGTTGATTTGCATATGTTGAACCATCCTTGTGTCCCTAGGATGAATCCAACTTGATCATGGTGCATGATCTTTTTTTTATGTGTTATTGTATTCTGTCTGCTAATATTTTGTTGAGGATTTTTGCATCTATGTTCATCAATGATTTGGCTTATAGCTTTATTTTTGGTAGTGTCTTTGGCTTTGGTATCAAGGTGATGGCGGTTTCACAAATAAGTGTATAAAGATGTCATATATTTATACAATGGAATATTATTCAGCCATAAAAATAATAAAATAATGCCATTTGCAGCAACATGGATGGACCTGAAGAATGTCATTCTAAGAGAAGTAAGCTAGAAAGAGAAAGAAAAATATCATATGATATCACTTATATGTGGAATCTTAAAAAAAAAGGCAAATGAACTTTTCTGCAAAACAGAAGCAGACTCACAGACATAGAAAGCAAACATGGTTACTAGAGAGAGGAAGGATGTGGGAAGGGATAAATTGGGAGTTCAAGATTTGCAGTTACTATTTTACTATAAATAAAATAGATAAACAGCAAGTTTATACTGTTTAGCACACAGAACTATATTCAATATATTGTAGTAACTTGAATATGAAAATGAATATATGTATGTTCCTATATGACTGAAGTATTGTGCTGTACACCAGAAATTGATGCAACATTGTAAACTGACTGTACTTCAATAAAATATATATTAAAATTATATTTAAGTTAAACATATAATTATAAAATTGTGGAGCATATGTCTGCATAATTATGTAACTATAAACACATGATAAAGAAATAAATATATGTCACTTCTGGCTCAAGAGTTAGTGTATATAAAAAAAGATTTAAAAAAAGAGGGACAAATCAAAATAAAGAGGTAATATAAAAAAAGAATTAGTGTATATATAAATGATACATATAAACAAATACAGGTTTGAAAATTTTTTTTTGCAGTTTGAGATTGTATTTTTGAGCAATTTTGAAGAAATTCCCTTTCTTCCCCAAACCATCTTCTTTTGATAGCTGGGAACTGTTTGAACCTATAGAAGAATAGAGCTTACAGTACTGATATAATTCTTTTTCATATTGGATTATGGAAAAGAGAAATATCTGTGAGGATTTTAAGATAAAATGACTAAGAAGATTTTCTTCTACAGGGAGATTATATATTTGGTTTCTTAATAATACTTAAGCTCACAGGTATTCAAACCTTTGTTATCTAGGAATGACTTAAGCAATATTCCCTACCAGATTGAATTTCTGCTGAATAGGGCATTCAGGAATTATTTGAGAAACATGCTAGTTGTCAAAGATAAAAGCAGAATTAAACAAAGTATTCTATCCTAGTGTTAGGGGAAAGAAGTCATCACTGACACTATAAAGATGAATATCAGTGAAAACCAGTAACTTAAGTTTGACAACTTTAGGGAACACTCTCTCTGCTTAAAATGCATGCACTAGTCTTAGTCTTGAGTTCAAATCCAGTTTCTACTATATAATAATTGTCTTATTCATTTTTTCATTGTTTGTAAGTTTACTTTCAACATCAAGAAGACAGTTGCTACATCAGTTTCTTCTCCATAAAAATGTAACATGTGATTATATTTAAAATGCATAATGAGTAGCACATTATCAAATGATATCCCCTGCAACTCCTGCTATATCTCAAAGCATCATTTTGGGAAGATAACACCTTGATTAACAACATTGAATGGACAAATATTCTTTTTTTTTTTTTCTGGAGTGAACTTATAACTTCATGCTAGATTCCTTATCTTTAAGGGATTTTAGTTATAAATTAGAAAATCATGTCTTTTTCTGTAATAATAAAATTTTCATTGATCCTTGAATATGTGCTTAGAAATTTGGCTGCTGCATGAACTTGGCTCTGGACTGTATCAGTAATTTTCAGAATACAGAGTTGTCAGAGACCAAGGAGATAAACGTGTAGCAACAACTTCTTTGAAACAACTGGAATTGGCATAAAAATCAGCCTGTTGTTGCAACTTACAACTCTTTGTTTTCTATGGCTCCACTGTCTTTTGAACTCCACTTCATGGTCGGGGAAACTTTCCTGAAAACCACCAAGAGGACTTCTCAAGGCATAAGACTTGAGCATCAGACTTTGCAGAGCTTTTTATCACAAATGGTTCTGAACACCTAAGACATGAACTTGTTTACCCATAAGTAGCTTCAGTCTTTATGAGTCCCACTCTTGCTTTGTTCAGATACTGTCTTCCCAGGTGTTCCTCTCCTTCACACATATTTTAATATAAGAAAGTAACCAATTCTTCCACTATTTGGGGTTATTATTTGATGATAAATTTCAGAACCCAACCCACAAGGCATGGTTCTTCTGTGTAGGGTCGGGTTTGCCTTGCTTAAGTAGGACTTTCAGCTTAATAGTCATTATGTTTCAAAGTTTTATTTATCTATTACTAAAGTCTTCTACATATTGAAAAATACCTATAAATGCAAGAAAAATCACAAGAAAGACCCACAGTTTACAGGGCCCTCCAAAATATTAGCTCAATAAGGAATAAGGTGCTGGATGTGGAAAAAATGTTATTCTCTAGTGACTTAAGGAGCAATTCCTGTTTTGGGGATGTGTTTGTCATATCTCTAGAAGCTAGATCTTGGCACATCACCATCCATCAGAGAATGGCTTGGAAGAAGGGCTTCTGCAGAATTTATGGTATATTTATGTTTTTATAATTTGGGAAAGACAGATTCTGAATAAAGGACAAAGTATTTTTAGGTTAAGTTAGTGAATTTTTCCATGTTTAAAATTGAGGAATTTATATCAGACTGAAATGTTATTGGGGGTATTATTGTTTCTCTGATCTTTCTTTTCTTGATACCTGAGCTAAAAGTTATCCTTTGAGTAACCCCTCATATTTCTATCTGAAAGGGAAATTTTCAGAGCCAAGAAAATATCCTACTTTTTCAGTTGTTGGGAATTTGGAAACATGGACCAGGAAAGGGATGAAAGCTGATACCCAAACTGGTGCTTACTGAAGAGCCAAGACCTAAAGGACGTGAGAACCTCAATTTTAGATACAGTAGTTTCTCCCTCCCTCACTTTTAAATTTATGAAACTTGCATTGCTAGATTGCACTATTCTCTGTTACCTAAAAATTCACAGAAAATAAAATCTGAAAGTATAAGTACTTGCCACAATCAGAGAGTGTTGATTGAGCACTTTTTAAAATAGTATATAACACGAGTGGCATAAGATTTTTAAATTAATAAAAATAAAAATATTTAAACACTGTCAGGAACACAACTTACACGTGATTATACCAGCACATCAGTTTATCTGATTTACACTTTGCTAAACACTATCGTCTCATTTGTACCTCACAGAAGAAATTACCTGCCTTTTATGCATACAATTATGCAACCTTAGACAAATCAGTTAACCTCTTGGTGCCAGGCCCATTCTCTATAGAATAGTGACTGTGTGTCTATTACTTAGGATTATTCCTTCTATTACATTTTTATAATTTATTTGGCTACTAGAATTCTCAGGCTATAAAAACCAAAATGACAAACTCTGTAAAGCAAAATCTTACTTCCAAATTATGCACAACTACTCTTCTGTCACAGGTAAAACTGTAGAAATGCTCCCCAGTACTTGAATCTTATAAAAGCTACAATCCACTTCTCCATTCCACCTAGGAATTGAGACTTTAAAAGTGCTATACATTTTAGAGGTAATTGTTAATAGAACAAGTCACAGATTTGGGGGGAGTGGATTTATATCTCCTTGATATTCAGTGTCCTACAGGAAATATGCTCATGATCTGAAATAATAAATTTTAAATGTTAAACCCAAGCCACACAGTCATTTTCCACCAAGTTTGCACACACTCTTCTTTATTTTTCTTGCTTACTGCTCTATTTCTAAGTAGACCTGACATGTAAAAATAGTTCCAACAGTAAACCTTTGGTCTCAAAGTACCTACCATTCCTCATGAGTGCTTTTATAACTATATCTTACTTTGTAGTAAAGTTGTAATGACAGCTGTCATCAAAAGGCTTTCATGAAGAATTTGCTGACCTTTAGATGCCTCACATAACAGGTGCTGTTCCAAAGTATTCAGGAGGCTCTTCAACACATTTTTTGCATGGTTAACCCTTAATATACTAAACAGAATCTGATGTATTTTATTTCCCTTATGATTCACTGAATTGAGTTCCTCTTATGAATCTCTCCTCTAACCATTAAATTCCAGAAAATATACTAGGTCCTAGATATGTAATGATGAATAACACAGTCATGCCCATAGCTACTTGGAAATTACCACCTAGTAGGGGTGCTAGACAGTAAATAAGCAAGCATACACATGAAATATTATTATATTTTTGATAAACATCATAAAAATATGGAAGGCATTGGGGGAAATAAAGGGGAGGACACTAATTGAGGCCTCAAATATAAATGAGGCTAAGACCTCTTGGAGAAGTAGATGCCTTAAGGAGGCAAAGAGGCTATCAAGATAAAAGGCAGGCAAGACCACTTCTTCTGAGCAACATAAATGGCCAGATGCAGAAACCCCAAAGTGGGCAACATGAGGTATTTTATAAAATTCAAAATTTTATAGGCTGACTAAATTGTATTCTTACTGATACTCCTGAAATAAACCTTAACTTTGGTGTTTTTAGATGTTTCAATTCTAAAGATTATGTCAGATAAATTTTAAAAGAGAAGGTTCAGTTCTATTGACTATCTCAAATTTTAATGTTGAGAACTAATAAATTCTAAACATTTACCTCTGAGAAAAGAATCTGCATTTTTCTACAACAGTGTGTAGCTCTCCATTCCAGTATTGTAAGGAATAAATACATTCTCCAATAGGCAGAGTAATGCCCTCCATTAACACATTATATTTGATGTTACAAGACAGTTTACTGTTAAGATCATGAAGACCTCGAGAGTAGGTAACAGTCAAGAAGGAAAATTTAATTCCTCTCCTTTGAGCAGCTGTTTCTGTTTGCTGTTTCTCCCACCCCTTCTTTATCAATTCATGACCTTGACTATATGATATTCCCATACTTCATAGCATGTAGTGATTTTCAGAATGTATTTAGATCATTTTAATTCATTTCTCATAGCAATAAAATAGTGGTAAGAGGAATAGTATCCCATGGTTGGTAGGTGAGTTTACAGAAGATCTATAGAAGTTAATTTCTATCATATTCCTTAGAGAGCTGGGAAATTTCTTCCCAATTCCTATATCATTATACTGGTATTGCTTTCATCGACTTCAAAAATGTATAACTTCTCAAGTACCCCAGAGTAATTGGCAACTGATGTCCATTGAGGGCAGGAGAAACACTGACATATTAAAGGCTATGGATAAGATCTCAAACAGTTGTTACCAAAATCCTGAGTGGACTGATAGAAAATTACATTATTTTAACAATTTTAAATTTATGATATCTGTAATTTTGCAAAAAGTTTAGACAACTTGATAATCTTGATGTCTGTAATCTAAGGAAGAGTGTGAGGATTATTTCAAAGTGCACTTTTATGTTTGAGCTTATGCCTGTGTTTTTGTATTTGTTCTGTGGAATGACAATCACATAAAGTGTCGACCTTTAAGAATAAATTTAGTGTTTTCTAAATTGAGATATCATCATGTATTATTTGGTACTCAGACTATACTAAATTTAAATTCATTTACAAGTCTTCCCTTTTAATTTCATAAGGTAGAAATTAATATATCAATAGTAACTGTTGAGGAGGGTATTTTATTTCCATTTTTATAAACTAGTTTTCCCCTGAGAAGAGATTTTTACCCCTGACCACACAAAAAGGTTTTCACAGTAAAGAAAATAATTGTAGAAGAAGCAAACAAGTCAGAAAAGCCTTAGAAACTTCTGTCCCAAACTAGGAAATATAAATGCATAACCTATGTTAAGCTTGTAATAGAAGAATTAGCCCAGTGGGAAGCGACAGAAGACACACACTCGGAGGATCAGAAAAGACTGGTTTATTCCACGTGAGTTCTGGCCCAGCGGAGTCACCTCCAAAGGATGAGCCCTGGGCCTGGGGTTTGGTTGTCTCTTACACTTGTAACACTTGTGGGTATTTGGGTGCAGTTAGTTTCTGCTCGACTGTTGCAGGCAGCAGCGGTTACAGACGTAGAAGTAAGCTATGTTACAGAGGCCACTGGGAGGGGTAACTTGTCTAATTTTTCCCTCCTCAAGCTTAACTATCTTATATATTGTTTGTTTGCTCAGATTTTAAAAATATGAAATATCACTGAAAAAAATTGTGTCACATAGGAGAAGCTATATCAACATGTTTTTAACCCAAAGTAAACTTTGTATGGCTCTTTGTCCTTGATTTTTCTAATTCCTTTCTCCCCAAGTGACTTAGAAGTTTCCAGCCCTAATTCAGATTTAATCTTCTCGAGCCTCCTGTGAACAAGTATGAAAGACTGTAAAACTGAAGCTGCTCAATACAGTAGGGGCTCATTTACATTGTTTTAGCAAGCCTTTGTTTAAGCAGTTGTCTAACATGCAGCTGTAATTTGAATCCATACTTCTGAGCATGGTAATGAGGGTTCTGCTTAATGTCAGTGTTTGTGATATAGTGAGTACTCTGCATTTAATACAATCAAGAAGACTTTCAGACTCAAGTTTAATTTCACTTTGGATTAACCATTCTGTCAATACTAAAAAGTTTCCTGTGAACTCATACACCTCAAAAGGAGATTAAGAGGACATAATAAAATAGTATATGATTGGCATTTACTTTTAAAAAATAATTATTTGAATTTCTTTGGGGGAATGTCATGTTTTCCATTCCATCACTGCATTACTTATGTAATGTTCACTTATGTGTGGTTTAAGAGAAAGAGCATTTTTTAAGCCAAAAATCTCACTTAAAAATTATAAAACCATTTTTTGCTGACATTAAATCCTCCAGTTTCAGAGCCTCCATCTTCCTTTGGCTTTGAGTTTTCATATAATGACTTCATTTTTCTCAAATCATAGAAGAATCTATAGATATGATATGGGTAGACATCACATAACTAAATATTTTATGAAACTAAGAAGGATAAGATTTACTGCATGTAAATTATGTAAGTTGTAACTAATTAAAAACAGAAAAGTTTATATAAAAATAGAAAAGTATTTGTAAATATTTGCATGTAGCCAATAATTCTTATTTCCTTCCAATTTAATTCACAGCAAATTCTAATTTAACAATAGAAATTGAGTTAATTTTTTGTAAATTAATATTTTTTGTAAATAAATTATTTACAAAAAAGAAAAAGAAAAATAAACTCACAGACATAGAAAACAAACTTATGGTTACCAAAGGGGAAAGTCAGGGAGAGATAAATTAGCAGTTTGGTGTTAGCAGATCTAAACTACTATGTATCAAATAAACAACAAGGCCCACAGGGACCTACATTCAATATCTTGTAATAGCCTACAATGAAAAAGAATATGAAAAAGAATATATATATATATATGTATATATATAGTATGTATGACTGAATCACTATGCTGTACACAAGAAACTAAAACAACATTGTAAATCAACTAATTTCAAGTCAAAAAAAAACCTTTTCTTAGATGATTCACCCAATTAGTTATTTAATGAGGAAAAAAACTAGCCAATTCTTCTAATGAATTGATTTTGTTATTAGATTGAAATAATTTAACTACCAACAATCACTATATTGTTTCTTAAAAATGTCACTCTTAACTATATATAAATAGGTAAAATGAGTTTTTTATAAAAGATCATAATATAATAGCTCTTTCCTTTGAGGAATCAATTGTGAATCTTCCCATTGTTACCCTAAAAGCCTTATGAATACTGATTTAATTAAGCCACATGTGTTTTAGATTGCATAGTTTCAATACACTTAAAAAAATAGAATTAATGTTCATAAAGGCTTTTTAAAAATGATTTGACATAGAGAAGGTCCAAGATGGCAGAGTAGAAGGATGTTTATAGGTCATCTTCTTCCACAAATACCCAAGACTGACATCCACAGACCCACCCATCCAATCAGAACACCTACTGAACTCTGACAGAATATTACCTTCTTCAAAAGACAAACTATGCCACCAATCTAGTAGGAGAAAAAGAAAAAAAGAGCAAAGAAAAAGGAAAGTAGTGCAGGACCAGTCCCACTGAGAGGGAGCAGCAAAAGAGGAATAGTGCTCCTATTCTGGATCTCCCCTTCTCAAATGAAGAGGTCAGTGAGACAGAGAGGATCCTCTGAGGCTCAGATCTGCATGGAATAGCCTTTGATCCACAGAACTAAGTTAAACAGGTACAAATATTCCCCACAAAGCCCAGCCCTAGGTGTGAACCTACAGGTTGTCCAAGCCAGGGGGAGGACTTGGGTGACTGTACCAAGGCAACTTTAGGGGACCAAGGTGTGCTATGTGTTGTTGCTGGGAGGGATACAGATCAGAACAGCCTGGGTCCCCATAAAATACAAAAAAAAAAAAAAAAAAAGCAACACTGCTGGTGTGCCATAAGGGGAGGAGCACCAGAGACTTTCTCTCCAAAGATGCACAGCACCATTGTTTGCTCATTCTTGGAGAAGAGAGGCTGGGCTCAACCACAACCACCATATTCTCTGTTGTGCAGCTTCCAGGTGGAGACAGAGAGGAAACCTGAATCCATACCTAGGGGCTCCCCAATTTCATAGGTAAGTCTGAGATTTGTTTACAGCTCCAGACAGATAGAAGAATTCTGCCCAGGTAACTCTGTGAACTCATACCTCTAAGGCAAATGAACAAGGAGTGAAGTTCTGGCACAGAGGCGGGGCAAGTGCTGGTGTGGCTGTTTTCTCTGAGTCTGCCTCTTAGAGCAGCACTGAACCAGGGAACAAACCCCTGCCTACCAGCACTGGACAAAGGCAGGAGCAGTGACAACCACAGAACAAAAGAGAGGCCCTGCTGAATAGCCAGAGTAGGCTATGGACACCAGAACACCAGCCACTCCCCAACCAAAGAGATAACGGTTAAAGGCATGAAAGGGAGACTTAGCAACAACCCATACTTAAGAAGGACCTCTCTACAAAATTATTAAGATCACACAGTCTCCATAGGAGCATATTCACTTTTTTCTTTCTTTTCTTTTTTTCTTTTTCTTTTTTAATTTTTACTTTAAAACTATTTTTGTGTTCTTATTTTTAATCACTTCTAAAATTTTCTTTTAAAATATAGTCATTATTATTATTATTTTACATTTCTCTCAATTTGATTTTTATTCTCCTTGTTTTGTTCTTCTGTTGTTGATTATACTCTATTTTCAAATCTTTTTTTCTTCTTTTAAGTTTTTTCAAAATTGATCTTGACTTAATTTTTATTTCTTCTCAATTTGTTCTTCTGTTATTGATTATACTCTGTTTTCAAATCTTTTTTTCTTTCTTAAAATTTCTTTAACATTTTTATTTCCACAGCTGATTTAGGTAGATAGATAAATAGATAGATGGATAGATAGACAGATAGATAGATAATAGATAAATTCCTTCAGGACAGCAGCAGAAAACTGATAAGCCATAGTGTCCAGAGACACAGGACAGAAAAACCTGGGCCCTCCATAAAAAAACATGGCTGATGTGTGCTGGGGGAAAGGGTACAATACCCCCATCTCTGAAAACCTGCAGAAGGTTTTTGGGTGAAGAGAGGCGGGGCTCAGGCACAGTGGCCGTATCCTCCAGTGCTTAGCACTCAAGTGGGTCCAAACCTGAATCTGTACCTAAGGGATTAGCAGCTTCAAAGGTCGGATGGAGACTTGTTTACAACTTGAGGGAGATAGGATCTTTCTGCCCTGGTACCTCAGAGAACTCATGCTGCCAAGACAAACAAGGAGCTGAGTTTTGGCATCAAGCAGGGGTGGGGCTGTTATGTGTTCTTCCCTGATCCCACCTATGGACCGCAGACCTGAGGTGGAGTGGGCAGCTCCACAGAGCAATGGAGAGACTGGTGCTTTGAGAGGGTGGGTGGCCACCTGACTTCCTGGCAAGAACACAGCACCTGACCATGGTTCTAGGAAGAGGTGTGATCTGCCTGCCTAACTTGCCTGAGTGCAGCATCTGACTGCGGCATCAGGAGGGGGAGTGAACCTCCTGCCCATCAAGAAGGAGAGCAGCACCTGACAACAGTGTGGGGAAGGGACAGTTTCTGCTTGCCGACAGGCACAGGAAGCAGCACAGATGAGGATGCCAATGGAGAGCCTCTGGAAACAGCAAGCTGAATTAGTGAAACAGGGCAAAGACAGAAAGACTTCACGATAAATGCATTAAGAGCACACAGTCTCTATGAGAACACACCCCCCTTTTCTTCATCTTTTTTTATTTGCTCTATTTTCTATTACCTTTTTAATTTTTACTTTTTAAATGATTATATATGCTTCCAGTTTTAATCCCTTTGAAATTTTCTTTTAAAATATTTTTCTTATTATTATTTCTAAAAAATTCATCTCATTTCATTTTTATCTCTCTTGGCTTTGACATCCTGTTATTGATTATACACAGGTTTCAAATATTTTTTCCTCTTTTCTCCTTTTTTAAAGGTTTTTTAAAAGATATCTCAACCCAATTGCTATTCATCTTGAACTTGCTTTTCTATTACTGATTATGCACTGTAGTCAAACCTGTTTTTCCTCCCTTCTTTTAAAATTCTCTTTTTATATCTTTTTTATCTGTTATGTTTTCAATTACCTTTTTAATTTTTACTTTCTAAACAATTGTATATGCTTCCAGTTTTAATCCTTTCTAAATTTTTCTTTTAAAATATGTTTATTATTATTAATTTAAAAAATTGACCTGATTTCAGTTTCATTTCTCTTGTTTTGATCTCCTGTTATTGATTATACACAGGTTTCAAATATTGTTTTTTGCTTTTTTCCTTTTTTTTAAGGTTTTTATAAAGATGTCTCAACTTGATTTCTAGTCTGATTCAACCTGCTCTTCTATTATTGATAATACACTGGGTTCAAACCTTTTTATCTCCCTTCTTTTAAAATTCTCTCTCTCTCTCTAAGAAATATTCCTGCATAGCTTTTACATAGATAATAAAATAAACTCCTTAAGGACCACAATAGATAACTGATACAACATAAACCACAGTACCAGAGAGATATGAGCAAGATGAAGAAAAAGAGGAAACACTCCCAATAAAAAGAGCAAGATAAATCCCCTGAAAACACGATCAATGAAATAGACATTGATGGCCTACTAGGTCATGATTTCAAAAAAGGAGTGATCAAAGTACTGAAAGAACTAAAAGAGATAGTGTTTAGAGATATAAAATATGTCAAAAATGAAACTGAAGCTATAAAGAAGAGCCAAATAGAATTGGTAAACACATTGGCTAACATGAGAACTGATCTAAAGGCTGTAGAAAGTAGACTAGATAATGCAGAGGAATGAATAAGTGACCTAGAAGACAGGTCAACAGAAAGCACCCAATCAGAAAAACGGAGAGGAAAACAAACAAAGAGTAATGAAAACAACATAAGGGACCTATGGGATAATATAAAATGTGCCAATCTACGCATAATAAGGGTTCCAGAATGGGAAGAAAGAACAAAGGGGATTGAAAAGGTATTTGAAGAAATCATGACTGAAAACTTCCCAAATCTAAAGAAGGAAACAGATATCCAATTACAGGAAGCTCAGAGGGTCCCAAACAGGAAGAACCCAAACAGACCCACACCAAGACATCATACTCAAGTTGGTCAGAGTCAATGATAAAGAAATGATTCTAAAGGCAGCAAGAGAAAAACAAAGTGTAAGTTACAAGGGAACAATTCCCATAAGGCTCTCAGCTGATTTCTCTACACAAACACTACAGGTCAGGAGGAAGTATCAAGATATATTCAAAGTCCTGAATGAAAAAAAGGTGCAGCCTAGAATACTATACACAGCAAGGCTATCCTTTAGAACAGAATGAGAGATAAAGAATTTCACAGACAAGCAAAAACTAAAAGAGTTTAGCAACACTAAACCCATGCTAAAAGAACTATTGAAAAGTCTACTCTAAAAAGAAAAGAAGGGTGCTACAAAAATGAGAAACTTGTAACTGGAAAGCTGATAACTACCATGAATTACAAATAGAATAAACCTGAAATTGTAAAGGAAGACATCTGAATCATTAAGACTGGGAGATTTTTTGTTCTAAGGAGAATGGGTTTGACACTATATTACTATCTGTTTAATAAAATCAGTTATAGTAATAGGCTAATAGACTTACTAAAAAGGGTAACCACAAGCCAAAAACTTACAAGGGGGTCACAAAAACTAAATAAAATCCTAGATAATACAAAGGAAAATTACCAAACCACAAAAGGAAGAAGAAAGGAACAAAGAGGAAAACCCAAATCACCTGCAAAAATAAGTTCAAAGTGGCAATAAACACACATCTATCATTAATTACTGTAAATGTTAATGGACTAAATACTCCAATCAAAAGACATAGAATGGCAGACTGGATAATAAAGCAAGAATCTTTGATATGCTGTATATAAGAGGCCCACTACAGGGAGAATGACACGTATACATTGAAAATGATAGAATGGAAAATGATATTCCATGTAAATGGAAAAGCCATAAAAGCAGGTGTAGCAGTACTGATTTCAGACAAAATAGACTTTAAGACAAAAGCATAAAGAAAGATAAAGAAGGGCATTTTATAATGGTTAAAGGTGAAATAAAGATGATGATATTACACATATTAATACATATACACCCAATATAGGAGGACTTAAGTACATAAAACAATTACTAACAGAGATAAAGGGGGATATTGATGGGAATACAATCATTGTTGGAGATTTTTAACACCGCATGAACATCACTAGACAGATCTTCCTGACAGACAATAAATAAGGCAACAGGGCAATTAAATAATACAAGAGAAAAATTAGACTTGGTGGATATTTTCAGAGCATTATACCCCCCAAAATAGGATATACATTCTTTTCAAGTGCACATGGAACATTTTCTAGGATTGATCATGTACTTGGGCACAAAAGGAGCCTCAACAATTTTAAGAAGATAGAAATTATCTTAAGCATCTTTACTGATCACAATGCATGAAACTAGAAGACAACTACAGAAAAACAAAGGAGAAAAAAAGGAAAGCATGGAGATTAAACAACATGGTATTAAAACTGCAATGGGTCAATGATAAAATCAAAGTTGAAATTAAAAAAAATATCTTGAGGCAAATGAAAATGAAAGCACAATGACACAAAATTTATGGGACAAAGCAATGTCAGTGCTAAGAGGGAAGTTTATAGTGATACAGGCCTTCCTCAAAAAAGAACAATCTCAAAAAAGTAATCTAACCCACCAGCTAAAATAATTAGAAAAAGAAGAGCAAAAAACCTCAAAAGGCAGCAGCAGGAAGGAAATAAGAAAGATCAGGGAGGAAATAAATAGAACAGATTTTAAAAAAACAGAAAAAAATCAATCAAACCAAAAGCTGTTTGTTTTTTTTTTTAAAGTAAATAAAATCTACAAACCTCTGGCCAAACTCACAAAGAAGAAAAAAGAGAGAGTACAAAAAGAAAAATAAGTAAGGAAAAAGGAGAAATTACAGCAAACAACATAGAAATACAGAATACCATACAAGAATATTATGAAAAACTATATGGAACCAAAATGGATAACCTAGAGGAGATGGATAAATTTCTAGAAACATACAGCCCACCACTAAATCAAGAAGAAACTGACCACTTGAACAAAACCTATTACTAGAAATGAAATTGAAATAACAATAAAAGTCCTCCCTACAAATAAAAGTCCAGGACCGGCTAGCATCACTGGGGAAGTCTACCAAAAATACAAAGAACTCATACCAGTTTTTCTCAAACTCTTCAAGAAGACTGAAAAGGAAGGAATACTTCCAAACTCACTCTGTGAAGCCACTATCACCTGGATATCAAAACCAGGCAAAGATACTACCAAAAAAAGAGAATTATAGGCCAACATCACTGATGAAAATAGATGCAAAGATCCTTACCAAAATATTAGCAAATAGAATCCAACAGCACATAAAAAAGATTATACTTCATGACCAAGTGGGGTTCATCCAGGGACACAAGGGTGATTCAATATATGCAAATCAATCAGTGTAATACATCAGATCAACAAGAGAAAGGACAAAAATCACATGATCATCTTAATAGATGCAGAAAAGCATTTGATAAAATTCAACACCCATTTATGATTAAAACTCTCACCAAAGTGGGTATTGAGGAAACATATCTCAACATAATAAAAGCTATATATGACAAATCTATAGCCAGCATAGTACTCAATGGTGAAAAACTCAAAAGCTTCCCACTAAAATCTGGGACAAGACAAGGCCGTCCACTATCACCATTCCTATCCAACATAGTCTTGGAAGACCTAGCCACAGCAATCAGGCAACAGAGAGAAATAAAATGGATCAAAATTGGAAAAAAAGAGGTAAAAGTGTCACTATATGCTGATGACACATTACTATATGTAGAAAACCCCTAAAGGTCCACACAAAAATTACTGGAGCTGATCGAAGAATTTAGCAAGGTAGCAGGTTACAAGATTAACATACAAAAATCAGTTGCATTTCTTTACACTAATGATGAATCAACAGGAAAAGAAAGTAAAGAAACAATCCTCTTTAAAATAGCACCCAAAGTAATAAAATACCTAGGAATATATCTAACCAAGGAGGTGAAAGAATTATGCAAAGAAAACTATAAACCACTGATGAAGGCAATTAAAGAAGTGTTTAAAAAATGGAAAGATATCCCATGCTCCTGGAATGGAAGAATCAATAATGTTACCATGATCACACTGCCCAAGGGAATCTTCAGATTTAATGCAATCCCTATCAAATTACCCAGGACATATTTCATAGAAACAGAACAAATAATAAAATTTATATGGAACCACAAAGACCAAGAATTCCCAAAGCATTGCTGAAGACAAAGGAAAAGGCTGGACAAATAACCCTCCCAGACTTCCATCAATACTACAGAACTACAATTATCAAAACAGCATGGTATTCATATAACAACAGACATATGAACAAATGGAATAGAATAGAGAGCCAAGAAATGAACCCACAAACTTTTGGTCAACTAATCTTTGACAAAGGAGGCAAGAATATAGAATGGAATCAAGACAGTCTTTTCAGCAAATGGTGTTAGAATAACTGGACAGCAGCATGTAAATCAATGAAGCTAGAACACTCCCTTATACCATACGCAAAAGTAAACTGAAAATGGATCAAAGACTTAAACATGACAAGATAACAATAAACCTCCTAGAAGAAAATATAGGGAAAACATTATCTCACATACATCTCAAAAATGTTCTCCTAGGACAGTATACCCAAGCAATAGAAATAAAAGCAAGAATAAATAAATGGGACCTAATGAAACTTACAAGCTTCTGCACAGCAAAGGAAACCATAAGTAAAACAAAATGACAACCTACTTAATGGGAGAAAATTTTTGCAAAGGGATCTGATCATGGCTTGATCTCCAGAATATATAAGCAGCTCATATGACTTAATATGAAACAACCAAACAACCCAATCCAAAAATGGGCCAAAGACTTAAACAAGCAATTCTCCAAGGAAAACATACAAATGATCAATAGGCACAAGAAAAAATGCTCAATATAACTAATTATCAGAGAAATGCAATTAAAAATTACAATGAGGTATCACCTCACACCAGTCAGAATGGCCATCATCGAAAAGTCCACAAATGACAAATGCTGGAGGGGCTGTGGAGAAAAGGAAACTCTTCTACACATCAGGTGGGAATGCATTTTGATGCAGCCACTGTGGAAAACAGTATGGAGATTCCTTAAAAGACTTGGAATAGACTTACCATGTGACCCAGTAATCCCACTTCTGGGCATATATCCAGAAGGAACCCTACTTCTAAAAGACACCTGCACCCCAATATTCATAGCAGGACTATTTGCAATAGCCAAGACATGGAAACAGCCTAAATGTCCATCAATAGATGACTGGATAAAGAAGTGGTGGTGTATTTATACAATGGACTATTAATCAGCTATAAAAACTGACAATATAACGCCATTTGCAGCAACATGGATGCTCCTGGAGAATGTCATTCTAAGTGAAGTAAGCCAGAAAGTGAAAGAAAAATACCATATGAGGTCGTTCATATGTAGAATCAAAAAAAAAAAAAACATACAAAACAGAAAGAGACTTATTGACATAGAATACAAACTTGTGGTTGCCTAAAGGCTGGGGATTGGGAAGGGACATATTGGGATTTCAAAATGTAGAATAGATAAACAAGATTATACTGTATTGTACAGGGAAATATATACAAGATCTTATGGTAGCTCACAGCGCAAAAACAATTGACAATGAAAATATGTATGTTCATGTATAACTGATAAGCTGTGCTCTACACTGGAATTTGAGAAAACATTGTAAAATGACTATAACTCAATTAAAAAATGTTAAAAAATAAATAAAACAAATAGTAATATTAATGGTTAATATACTTAAAAAAAACCAGGATAATCACATGTTGTAAACTTACAATAGTCACAAAAACTAAAAAAGAAACCAAGATAATACAATAGAAAAGTATCAAACCACAAAAAGAAAAAGAAAGGAACAAGGAAGAAATACCAATCAACTGAAAAACTAAGTTCAAAATTGCAATAAACACACATCAATCAATAAGTACTGTAAATGTAAATGAACTAAATGCTTCAGTCTAAAGACATTGAGTGGTAGACTTGATAATAAAACAAGAACCCACAATATGCTGCCTACAAGAGATCCACTGCAGAAAGAAGGACACACAGATTGAGAGTGAGAGGATGGAAAAAGATATAAAATGTCAATGGAAATTAAAAGAAAATAGGAGTAGCAATACTGATTTCACACAAAATAGACTTTAAAAAAAAAGCCAAAAAGAAAAATAAAGAAGGACACTTTATAATGTTTAAAGGAGAAATGTATGATGAGGATATTACACTCATTAACATATATGCACCAAATATAGGAGCACCTAAATATATAAAGCAAATAGTAACAGATATAAAGGGAGAAATTGATGGGAATACAATCATTGTAGGAGAGTTTAACACCCCACTAACATCATTGGACAGATCTTACAGACAGAAAATTAATAAGGCAAGAGAGAAATTAAATTATATAATAGAATAATAAGACTTAATTCTTATTTTCAGAACATTACATCCCCCCAAAAGACAATATACATTCTGCACATGGAACATTTTCTAGGATTGATCATATACTCAGGCTCAAAAGAAGACTCAAAAATTTAAGAAGATAGAAATTTTTTTCAGCATCTTTTTGGACCACAATGCCATGATACAAGAAATCAACTACAGAAAAACAACAGAGAGAAAAATGATAGAATGGAGATTTAACAACATGCTAGTAAAGAACCAATGGGTCAATGATGAAATCAAAGTTGAAATTTAAAAATACTTTGAGACAAATAATAATGAAAACAGAACCATACAGAATCTATGGGATACAGCATAGGCAATGTTAAGATGGAAGTTCATAGCAATACAGGCTTTCCTTAAAAAATAAGAAAATTTCAAGTAAACTATCTAACCTACCAGCTAAAAGAATTAGAAAAATAAGAGCAAGGAGAACTAAAAGTCAGCAGAAGGAAGTAAATAATAAAGATCAGGGAGGAAATAAATAAAATAAAATAAATTTTAAATGATATAAATAAATCAATCAAGCCAATTACTGGTTATTTCAAAGAGTAAACAAAATTGACAAACCTCTCGCCAAGCTCAAAAAGAAGAGGAAAGAGAAAGTACAAATAAGCAAAATAAGAAAGTAAAATGGAGAAAGTACAACGAATACCACAGGAATACAAAATATCATATGAGAATACTATGAACAACTATATGGAAACAAAATGGATAACTTTGAAGCAACAGACAAGTTTCTGGAAACATACAGTCCACCACGCTTCTGGAAACATACAATCTGCAAACCTACAGCAGTACAGTACTCAATGAAGAAAAACTGAAATCTTCCCACTAAAATCTGAGACAAGACAAGGTTGACCACTCTCACCACTTCTATTCAACAGTCTTGGAAATCCTAGAGATAGCAATCAGGCAAGAAGAAAATAAATAAATAAAAGAATCCAAATTGGAAAAGATGATATAAAATTGTCACTATATGCAGATAACATTATACTATATATAGAAAACCTCAAAAGCTCCACACAAAAACTAGTAAACTAAAGAAATTAGCAAGTTAGCAGGATTAACCTGCAAAAGATAATTGCATTTCTTTACACTAATGATGAATCAACAGAAAAAGAAAGTAAAGAAACAATCCCCTTTAAAGAAGCACCCAAAGTAATTAAAATACCTAGGGATAAATCTAACCAAAGAGGTGAAAGACATACATGGAGAAATACAATACATTGATTAAGGAAATTAAAGAAGATATTAAAAAATGGAAAGAGAGCCCATGCTCCTAGATTGGAAGAATCAGTACTGTTAAAATGGTCATACTGTCCAAGGCAATCTACAGATTTAATGCAATCCCTATCAAATTACCCAGGACATATTTCACAGAACTAGAACAAATCATAATAAAGTGTATGTGGAATCACAAAAGACCCAGAATTGCCAAAGCACTACTAAAGAAAAAGAATGAGGCTAAAAAATAACCCTCTGGGATTTAGACAATATTACAGAGCTACTGTAATCAAAACAGCATGGTTTTCATACAAAAACAGACAGATGGATCAATGGGACAGAATAAAGAGCCCAGAAATGAATCCACAAATTGTGGTCAGTTAGTCTTTGACAAAGGAAGCAAGAACATACAATGGAATAAAGAAAGTCTCTTCAGCAAATGGTGTTGGGAAAACTGGACAGCAGCATGTAAATCAGTGAAGTTAGAATACTCTCTCACACACCATACACAAAAATAAACTCAAAATGGCTTAAAGACTTAAACATAAGATAAGACACAATAAATCTCCTAGAAGAAAACATAGGCAAAACATTATATCGCATATATCTCTGCAATGCTCTCCTATGGCAGTCTACCCAAGAAATAGAAATAAAAGCAAAATTAAAAAGTGAGATCTAATTAAACTTATAAGCTTTTGCACAGCAAAGAAAGCCATAAGCAAAACAAATTGACAACTTATGGAATTGCACAAAATTTTTGTAAAAGATGAGACCAACAAGGGCTTGATCTCCAGAATATATAAAAACTCATACAACTTAATAAGAAAAACAAACAAACAACCAAATTCAAAAATAGGCAGAAGACCTAAACAAACAATTCTCTGATGAAGACATGTGAATGACAATTAGGCACATGAAAAAATGCTCAATATCACTAATCATCAGAGAAATTCAAATTAAAACTACAATGAAGTATCACTGCACACCAGTCAGAATGGCCATCATTCAAAAGTCCACAAATGATTAAGGCTGGAGAGGGTGTAGAGAAAAGGAAACCCTCCTACACTGCTGGTGGGACTGCAGTTTGGTGCAGCCATTTTGGAAAACATTATGAAGATTCCTCAAAAGACTAAAAATAGACTTACCATATGACTCAGCAATCCCACTCCTGGGCATATATCCAGAAGGAAACCTAATTCAAAAAGACACCAGCACCCCAGTGTTCATAGCAGCACTATTTGCAATAGCCAAGACATGGAAACAACCTAAATGCCCATCAACAGATGATTGGATAAAGAAGTAGTAATATATTTTTACAATGGAATGCTACTCAACCATTAAAACTGACAACATAATGCCATTTGCAGCAACATGGATGTTGCTGGAGAATGTCATTCTAAGTGAAGTAAGCCAGAAACAGAAAGAAAAATACAATATGATATAACTTATATGTGAAATCTAAAAAATAAACAAACAAACATATATATAAAACAAAAACAGGCTCATCGACATAGAATTCAGATTTGTGGTTGCCAGGGTGGAGGTGAGTGGGAAGGCCTAAACTGGGAGTTTGAGATTTCCAGATACTGACTGGTATATATAAAATAAAGAAGTTTATACTGTATAGCACAAGGAAATATATTCAATATCTTGTAGTAGTTAACCTTGAAAAAGAATATGAAAATGAATATATGTATATTCATGTAAGAGTGAAAATTGTGCTGTATACCAAAAATTGACAGAACTTTTTAACTGACTATAACTCAATAAAAATAATACATAAGTAAAATTAAAAGAAACAAAAAAAAATTAAAAATAAAATGATTTGACAGCTAATGTCATGTCAAATTTCCAAAATGTTGTAATTTACATAGGAAAAACTAGTGTGTCGAAAAATATATATTAAGAGTTTCATGTTTGAAGATTTAAAACATTTCAAAATAGTATTTATTTATGTTTACAATGCCTTTACAGTGGGAATAAGTTACATATGGAAACATTTGAATAAACATGTTTTATTCTAATATCAGAAAACTCTGTTCTTTGAATTTTTGCCATCTGATGCAAAATTTCCCCACTTGTAATATGAAGGTAGGAAGACATAGATGGATGGTAACAAGTCTTGCAATTTGATTAGATCTATGGCTTTAAAAAAATCACATTAATATAAAGTGGATTCTAAACGTGGAGCAGGAAAAGAATGGAAATGACAAGAGTGTAGTTTTCTTAGCCAGACGATGGTAGTTTTGATTAGTGAATGGCAGTGGAGATGGTGAAAAGCAGAGTAATAGGATATATTTATTGTATTAGAAAAGCCAATAAAGGTAACTTAAGTTAATAAACAAATCCTCATTGTAGCCATGAACTTAAACCCTCATTCTATGAATTATCTTATGCAAACTGCTAACAACCACATATGTAAACTTAAGGCCCCTGGTCTTACTGAGGAGAAATCCCAAAGGCAGTAATATTTATTAACATAATTCTTCAAATCTTGGTGTCTCTGACTTCCATGTGTTTTACAAGTTGATTTTCAATCTTTTATAGAATCTTCCTCTTAACATAGTCCTGAAAATTCACAAGGAGGCTGACCTGTGTAATATGAATTTTCAATATGTAGTATGATTTCAGGATCATGCAATATGACACACCTAAGATTAGGCTGGGGATTGGAGAGAAAGTAGGAGAGTAAGGGATCCTAGCAGATAGTGGAGGCCACTGGAGAACCTGACTGGGAGGATAGCTGTGGAGAAACCAGAATGGGTGGCATGGGGAGAGGGTGGGAAAAGAAGGGCTGTGGGTGAGCAGTTTTGCTATGTAGTGAAACAGAGAAGTGAGGGGCAGTGGGCTAGAGGGGCTGGAACAATGGTTTGGAATAGGCAAGGGACTTAGAGCAGGGAGCTCTTACAGTGTTTAAACAAGACTGGGCAATTTTTAGTGCACAGAGGATGCCCTGGGAGACAAGGTAGGAGGACCAGGTGGATGTATTCAGGGTCAAGCTCTTGGAAGAGGGTTGCAAGTTGCTAAAGAGACGAGCAGGTGGGGTGAGCAAAGAATACAATACAATGTCAGATCTCACTAATCCCAGGATCCTCCTTGGGGTACATTTGCTTCCATATGCATTTTCCAGACAAAAATACTGAGGCACAGAGATGTTAAGTAACTTTCCCAGAGTCACATAGATTTGAGTTTGGAAGAGTTTGGACATGAGTTCAAGGTTTGAGAACCAGCTAGCTTGGGAGCCAAGAAGGGAGGGACAGTATTCTTTCTGCTTGTCCTGTGGTAGCTTTGGTCTAGGAGGTGGTGGGAAGGGCATCCCTGCCTAGTCACAGGACAGGCTACCCAGGGAAGAGAGCTTGGGAACCAAGGTATCACTCACCAAGATATTCACATACGCAGGATTTCTAACAAGTTGAGTGGGTCTTCAAGTAGTGCAGCACTAAGAAGAAATGAACTATCAAGCCATGAAAATACACGGAGGAACCTCAAATAAGTCAATCTGAAAAGGCTACATACTGTATATTCCAATTGTATTACATTCTGTAAAAGGCAAAATTATGGTGATAGTAAAATGATCAGTGGTTACCAGGAGTAGGAGGGACAAGTGATGAGTAGGTGGAGCACAGAGAATTTTTAAGGTAGTGAATTACTCTATAAGATATTATAATGCCATTACACTTCTATCTACACCCACAGAATATATAATACCAAGAGTGAATCCTAAGAAAAACTATGGACTTTGGATGATTTTGATGTGTCAATGTAGGCTCATCCTGGGTAAAAATGTACTATTTTAAAATTAAGTTATAATTAGCATACATTATATTAGGTTCAGATGTACAATATAATGATTGGATATTTCTACATTATGAAAAATCCCTGAAATAAGACCAGTTTCCATCCATCACTATACAAATTTGTTACAGTATTATTCACTGTATTCTCTCTTTGTACATTATACCCTGTGACATTTATTATATAGCTGGAAGTTTGGTGAATGATGCTGATAATGGGAGGCTATGCATGTGTGGGGACAAGAGTTAAATGGGAAATCTTTCTACTTTCCTCTCAATTTTGTTGCAAACCTAAAAATGATCTAAAAAAGTATTTTTAAAAAAAACTGTTCACTACTTCAGTTTCCTAATCTCTAATATTTAGTAGTTTTAGCCAAGAAATAATGAGTTAATAATATAGAAATAATGCAAACTATAAAGTGAAACTTTAGACCTTTACACACACAGTACCTGAATTTCATAGCATTGGGTGGAAAATTTTATTTAAAATTTGTTTAAATAAGTAATTTCTAACCAAAAGTGAATGATCTAAAAGGTAGTTATAAAATTAAACATGAAGTGTAACTAGAAAAATAAAAGTCATAAAGTTTTTCCCTTGAAATAAATAAGATATATTTCAAATGAACATTAATACAACTGTTGGCAGCATTGGAAAAAATGCAAATAAACTGTAACTGCATTTTACAATTTCATAAGCTATTAAATTGTATTTGATTTTCCAAGTAGGTCACATTTTTATTTTTAAATTGTTAGCATAAAATTTCTAGGACTTACTCTACAGAAAACACATTGAAACTCTCAAAGAATAGTTGTCCTTGAGAGAAAATATCTGGATAAAATACATTAGAGAAAACTTACATTGTAGACAAATTTTAGATTGATGGTAAAAAACCATACCACTTGATGTGTTATTTTTATTTCAAATTAAGTGACAGATAAGAACCTACAGAATGGATAGAAAATGAGTGGAATGTGAACTAGGATATATTGTACTGTGTAAAGGAATGTATTGTACAACATTTTAACAACAATTTTGTATGACATTAACCTTATATCCAATTTATTTACTTCCTTTGAGTGGCATATTAGACCTGTTGCACTTTTTTTTTATTATCTTGTGAATGTTCTAATTAACTTTTATATTGTTTTATAAATCATTAGAATGCCAAATAAGACAAAGGTTATTCATTATGTCAATATGTTCCATCAATAATGCAGCTCTTTCTCTAATCACTACCTCCAGTCCCTACATGCTATCTACACACCATGTCACAACCCAAACCACTGCTGGCAATAGCCTTTTTTTTTTTTTTTTTTTTAATATCACTTGTTTCTCTGCTTACCCAGCCTCATAACCATCTTCTTTTTTTCAGTTAACTCATTTTTATCTCCAATGGCAATATCACTGACATTGTTTTCTTTCTTTCATGCTCTGTATGAAGATCAAATCTCATCAACTGATATAGTCCAATAAGTTTGTGTGTTCTCTTAAACACTCAAATAGTCAACATTTCTGGAAGAAGACAGGTTATGCTAATCTTCAGTAGCTTTAGCTGTGTGCTTTGCTTCTTCCTGTTCATTATTGTCATTCTGCTACCTAATTTTACCTGTTTATTGTTGTTTTCAGCATTCTATGTAGTCCACTGCCTTCTCTGAAAATAAGAATCATGCAACAAGGAAAAATTCTCAGTATAGGGTGTCTTTTACTTTGTAACCACACTGGGTATCCAGCAACTTGAACCAATTCCACCACTGGCCCTACCCAAATGATTGGCTATCCTCCAACTCTTGAAAACATAAATTATTATGCATACTCCGTTCTTTCTAACTTTTAACTTTTACCTACTGCAAACTCTTGACTTTTCAAAAGAACTGTTTCTGTCTTGTCTCCAGTGATTACTGTGAGGTTGGGAGGAAGATATTTTCAAGGTTTTTTTTTTTTACCACAGCCAAATCATTAACTCATTTTTACATTCATTACTATGAGTTCTCAGTTAGCTTTCCTACATGATATATGAACCTCCAAATCAGCCTTTGTGCATATGATTTTTCAGTTACAGCTACCTCCCCAAAGAACTATGAGTAACTTTCAACCAAAATTCCACAGCAAGAAAATTTTAGGCTAGTTCATTACACAATAATAACGAATATCATACTAATGTATTCTGGCTTATTCCAATGATTATTTTTAACATACTCCTTAATTTTAATTTCAATCAGTTTCACTTCATTTCTCAAGCTATGTTACCTACTTATGAAATGTATTTTTTGTCTGCTCTTATCTCTTTAAGGGATATTTGAGAAAACATTTTACCATGTCCCTTGCTTAATTTATGGTTAAGAAGGTTTTTGTTTTGTTTGTTTTGTTATTCCTCTTACCATACACATTAATATTTTATTTTGAATACAATGTATATATTAACTTTGAAAAATTCATCTTACATATAATCCTGGTTTACTTCATTCTTCTTTTTTAAAGCTAAATATGATACCTTTGTATGATATGTTTCTGTATTTATTTTTTTATTATTTTATTTATTATGTAGGGTCTCAGTTGGCAAACATGGAATCTACATAGTTTCCTTTGCATAGCATCAAAAATAAGTTCAGATTTTTGTCTCATTTTTATTTAGTCAATATATAAATGTAGATAATCTCTGTTGTCATTTTAACCTCTGGTTTATACCTTTTAAAATTCATTTTAACTCATTTTCAGTAAAAATAACTCTCCAGATTTTTACTTTTCCAAAGGTAAAAATGGATCAAAGACTTATGCTTGCTACTTCAGTACTTTATATGATTCTTGAGCATAAAGTGAGCATTCATTAAATATTTGCTGTATGTATTAATAAAGCAGACTATAAGGACTTCAGGATACCAAGTAAAATTGGTTATATAGCAAAAGTTAGCCAGTTTTATTGAACTCATTTCTCTCCTTACTGAGAAATACAAGCTTTATATTTTCCAGTGCCCTAGATAAAAAAGGGCTTTGTTTCAAGTAGGACCAACATGATCTTAAAATATTACCTTCAGAAAAATACTTCTATTTTTCTGCCAGAAATATGGCACTTATTGAAAATCTAAATTAGGTATGAGTAGAAGTGCTTTTATGATATACTATTATGGCTTGAAATTGCAGTCTGATAAGGAATCACATCACAGGACACTACTAGATGGTAATTGGTGAGCTACTGACTTTTCTGGTTTTAGACCTTAATGCATAGGAAACAAATCATTATTCAAATGACAAGATACTTCTAAGTCTCCTCTTGCTGAGAACCACATATTCAATAATTAAGCTTTTGACTGTTCTGTGGCTTTCTTTTCAGCCCTACTTATTGTTGTATATTTATGTTTATCCAAACTGTCATTTGTGTACACGGGAGAAATGAATGATTAATTCTTGATCTGTTGTTTTAAGAAATGTACTTCATTAAGAAAAGTTAGTTTTCCTCTAAATGGTAGTAAGAAAATTAATTGGGAGCAGTGAAATAGTATCTTTTAAAAATAATTTTCTTAAGCAAAAGTCAGGCATTTTTAAAAATTTCCTACATTGTACATTTCAAACCCATGACTCATTTATCTTGCAACTGGACATTTGTACCTCTTAAAATCTCCCACCTATTTCTCTCCTCCCCTCATCCCTCCTCTCTGGCAACCACTTTTTAGTCTCTGAATCTATATCTCTGTTTCTGTTTTGTTATGTTTGTCCACTTATTTTATCTTTTAGATTCCACATATAAGTGAAATCCTATGGTATCTATCTTTCTCTATCTGATTTATTTCAGTTAGCATAATACACTATAGATCTAACCATGTTGTAACAAACAGCAACATTTCATTCCTTTTTATAGTTGAGTAATATTCCATTACACACACACACACACACACGTACATACATGCCACATCTTCTGTATCTGTTTATTGACTGATGGGCATTTAGATTGCTTGGCTATTTTAAATAATGCTGAAATGGACATGAGTGCACATATCTTTTTAAATTAGTGTTTTCATTTTCTTCGTATAAATACCAAGGAGTGAAATCCTCTCACACAAAAACAGATGCATAGATCAGTGGAATAGGATAGAGAGTCCTGAAATAAATTCACACTAAATGGGTAATTAATCTACAACAAAGGAGGTAAGAATATACAATGGGGGAAAAGACAGCATCTTCAATAAATGGTGGTGGGAAAACTAGACAGCTACACTCAAAAGAATGAGACTGGACTACTCTCTCACACCATGCACAAAAATAAGTTCAAAATGAATTAAAAATTTAAATATAAAAGCCAAAACCATTAAACTTCTAGCAGAAAATATAGGCAGTACACTATTTGACATTGGCCTTAGTAATATGTATAATTTTGTATATTTCTTCCCAGGCAACGGAAAAAAAAAACAAAAATAAACAAATGGGACTACATCAAACTAAAAAGCTTTTGCATAGCAAAGGAAACTGTCAACAAAATGAAAAGACCCCTATTGAATGGGAGAAGATATTTGCAATTGATATATCCAGTAAGGGACTAATATACAAAATATACAAAGACCTTATGGAACTGAATACCAAGAACAAGCATCACAATTTAAAAAGCAAGTATGTCTTGAAGAACATGAAATAAAAATATATTTTTTAATTTATTTGATATATTAGACACCTAGAAGAAAAGCCAAAATCAATAGCCCAGATAGTTTAGAAATGTGTTTCTCAAAATGTATCCAAGAAAATTTTTCTTTAGATTATTTTTAATGTAGATTTCTTGGCTTCATCTCCACTACATCCTCAGCATCTTGTTTTCTTAAAATTGGCACTTAAATTGTTAATGAATTCTTAAAGGTTAGAATCACTATTTATGCTATACCTCTGGTTTTTGTTTGTTTTCTTTGTGGAATTTGGAGGTATTATGCTTGGGAAAATGATTTTCAATACATGCAGTGGTGTAGTATACTACAACTTAGGGATATTCTGGGATATTTTTCTAGTTAGTATTTTGCACCTTGAAAGCTAATAGCTAGAGTCTACAAAATTGTGAGGAAAGGTGAAATGTTTTTTTAAAAAATCTGGGAAGAGGAGAGTGTACACTTTTCAATGAGTTGGTGTCTGGACAATCTGTGAATCATTGTATGATGTAAAAAAGTTTACATGATTGTCTTTTTAATTCCTTTAAGAGGCTTTTATTTCATTAAGCACTACATGTTATTATCTTTCAATTACTCATTGATATACTTTTTTTTAAATTTCAGATATGAATCAGTTATTTTTTTATTGCAGTACAGTCAATTTACAGTATTGTGTTGATTTCTAGCATACAGAATAGTGATTCAGTGGTACATGTATATATTTATATATACTTTTTCATATTCCTTTCCATTATAGGCTATTATAGGCTATTACAAGATATTGAATATAGTTCCCTGTGCTCTACAGTAGGACCTTGTTTCTTGTTATTGTTGTTTTTATTTTAACTTTAGTAGACTTTATTCTTTTACAGCAATTTCAGGTTCACAACAGAACTAAGCAGAAAATAAAGAGTTCATACATAGCCCTCCCCACCCACACATATATACTCCCCTACCCTCAATATCCCTCATCAGTGTGGCATTTTTGGTACAATTGATGAACAAATATGGGCACATTATTATCAACTATAGGCCATAGTTTACATTAGGGTTTACTCTTGATGTTGTACATTTTATGGGTTTTGACAAATTCATAATGACATGTATCCACTACAGTATCATACGGAACAATTTAATTGCCCTAAAAATCCCTTGTGCTTCATTTAGTCATTGGTCCCTCCCTCCCTCTCCACAAACCCTTAGAAAACATGATCTTTTTATCGTGTCTTTAGCTGTACCTGTTCTAGAATGGCATTTGGTTGGAATCATACAGTTTGTAGTCTTTTCAGACTGGCTTCTTTCATTTAGTAATATGTCTTTTAAGTTTCTTCTATGTCTTACATAGCTTAATAGATCTTTTATTTTTACTACACATATACTTTTAAATTTACATATATGTACTGTTCATTGTTTCTATGAATGTTTAGAGCTTTGACTTTTTAAACTTACATAGTTATCAAAGGAATAAAGACAACCACAAAATAAGAATTAATTCAAAAAGACACATACACCCTGCTATTAACAGCAACATTATTTATAATTGACAATACATGGAAGCATCCTAAGTGCACATCAATAGTTGAATAGATAACGGATATGCAGTGTATATATATATATATATATATATATATATATATATATATATATATATATATATATATATATATGTAATGGAATGAAACTCACCCATAAAAAAGAAGGATATTTTGCCATTTGGGGCCCATTATTCACTTTTTTTTTCACTTCAAAAATCAGAATTTTATAACTGGCAGAGACATTTCCATTACATCAAAAACAACAAAATACCTAGAAAGAAACTTAACCAAGGATGTTACCTGTACCATGAAAACTGAAATGACACACAAAAAAAGGGAAAGATTTCTTGTGCTCTTGGATTGGAAGAATCAGCACTATCAAAATGGCCACACTACCTGAAACAATCCACATATCAACACAACCCAAATCAAAATACTCGTGACATTCCTCACAGAACTAGAACAAACAATTCCAAAATTAATAAGGAACCACAAAAGACCCCGAACAGCCAAAGCAATCTTTTGTTTTTCTCTTTTTTTGTTGTCTTTTTCTCTTTCTTCTTTTTGTTCTCTTTTCTTATGGTTTGATGACTAGAGAAGTTCCTTTAACACTTGTTGTAAAGCTGGTTTGGTGGTGCTGAAATCTTTTAGTTTTTGTTCATCTGTGAAGCTTTTGATTTCTCCATCAAGTCTGAACAAAAGCCTTGCTGGATAGCGTATTCTTGGTTGTAAGTTTCTCTCTTGCATCACTTTAAATATATCATGCCATTCCCTTCTGGCCTATAGAGTTTCTGCTGAAAATTCAGCCAATAATCTTATGGGAGTTCTGTTATATGTTATTTGTTGCTTTTCTATTGCTAATTTTAATATTTTCTCCTTATCCTCACTTGTTGTCAATTTGATGACTATGTGCCTTGGTGTGTTCCTCTTTGGGCTGATTCTGTGTGGTACTCTCTGCACTTCCAGGACTTGGGTGACTAGTTTCCTTCCCAGGTTGGGGAAGTTTTTGGTTATTATCTGTCCCAAATTTTTCTCAGGTCATTTCTATCTCTCTTCTCTTTCTGGGACCCCTATAATGCAAATATTATTGTATTTTGTGTTATCCCAGAGTTCTCTTAAACTATCATCATTTCTTTTTATTCTTTTTTCTGTTCTGAAGTAGTGATTTCCACTAATCTGTCTTCTAAGTCACTGATCCATTCTTCTGCCTCATTTAGTGTATTCTTGGTTCCTTCTAGCATATTGTTCATTTCAGTGATTTTATTCTTCAACTGTGTTTAGGTATTCTTTATATATTCCAGCTCTGCTAAAAACTTCACTGTGCATCTACACTCCTCTTGAGTTCTCTGAACATTTTGGCCATCATTAATTTAAACTCTTTCTCAGATAAATTACCTATCTCCTCATCACTTATTTCTTCTTCTGGGATTTTATCTTCTGCCTTGGCCTGGGAGATATTCCTTTGCTACTTTATAATGTCTGTCTTTCTATGTGTCTGTAGATTCCTTCCACAGGCTTTGGGATTATTATTATTATTTTTTTTTTTTAATTTCTAGTATCCACCATTGGTGGATGTGTTTAGAGTAGAGGCTTATGCAGGTTTCCTGGCAGGAGCAGCCACTGCCTGTCCACTGCTGGGTGAAGCTTGGTCCTGGACCTCTGGTTGGTAGGGCTGTGTCTTTAGGTCTTTGTGGCTTAGGAAGTCTGTTGATGGATGCTGTGGCTGTGTTCCCAGCTTGTATGTTGTTTGGCCTGAGGCTTCCTTACAATGGGTTGGGTGGGGCTAGGTCTTGGTGTTAATGATCTTATCAAGATGTCAGCCTCCAGGAAAGCTCTTGTAGATTAAGACTCCTGGAATGTCTTCCAGCAGCTTTGATGTCCCCTGAGTAAGCCACAGCCATCCCCCATGTCCCTAGGAGACTCTCCAAATCCATCAGGCAAGTCTGGCCCAGGTTCCTATGAAATTACTGCCTCTGCCCTTGGACCTGGTGCTATTGAGTTTCTGTGTATGCTTCTCAAGTGAATGGAGTCTATTTCTCCCAGTCCCATGAGGCTCCAAGAGCCAAGCTTCACCACCCTTCAAATCCAGATGTCCTGTTGTTTCCTTCTCTTCCCAATGACAGGACCCAGGCTGGGGAGCCTGATGTGGGGCTTAGAGCTCTCACTTCTGTGGGAGGGTCTATGCAAACTAACAAATATTCAGCTCATGTGTTGCTCAAACTGGGGGTATGGGGCTCAATTACATCACGAGCACGCCCTTCCTAGAATCCTGCTGTAGTTCCCTCTTTATGTTTCCAGTTGCAGAAGATCTTTTTTTTTGCTAGGTTCCAGTCTTCTTTTAATGATTGTTTAGCATTCAGTTGTGGTTTCATTGTAGTCATGAGGAGAGGCCTGCTTGTGGTCCTACCACTCCACCATTTTGACCAGAACTCTACTATTTGATATTCTATTAAAAAAATAAATATTATCTAGGTTAAGTCAAAGCCAAGCCTACAAAGAAAGGCTAAAATTAAACATGACTAAAGTGATGTTACAAAATTTCCCCTGTATTCTGTGAATTTTCTACTAAGAAAAATATGCATGTGTACTTAAGGTATCAATGTTTCAATAGTTTAATAATTAACCTTAAAATAGAATCCTTACCTTTGAAAAGGTAATGAAGTGTTTGCTAAATTTATTAGGAATCAAGCAAGAAATAGCATATGACAAATCACACAGCACATGGTCTTTTAATGCACTATTAAATTACAACTGTTCCTGGTAAAAGAATTATACATAAAGACTGTCAGGACCCAGGAGAGCTTAAAGTAATATATCATCTCATAAATAATCATTACCTGTCAACATAGAACTACTTTGTGTGCAGTTCTTCAATTCAAATTAAAGAGTAGTGCTTCAATTGACTGTATATATGTATTTTTTCAGTATATATTCAGCTACTACTTGTGACATGAAAACTTAACTAGCACATAATTTTAAAAAACTCATATCTCCAGTTTTAATGCATCCTATTTAAGCACTTTGTAACTGCCTGGTAGACAATTGTGAAATTTTGAATTGAATTACACCATTTTATTTTATTTTTAAAAATAGATTGCTCTTGGGACTTTGCCATATAATAGACACTTTTTAAATTCTTTCAATGACTTTCATATGAAGTACAATTTAATAATACATTATTATAGTGTTTCTTTCAATGATAATGATGCTCATAAAGATTCCAAAACTCATCCAATGTAACATATCAACTACATTTTGGAGGATGGATTCAAACCCATTTCTGTTGCATTCTAAAGACTTAAATATTTCCAAAACATTATATGCTCCATTCATGTTCTATATTGAGCGACTATGCAATAGTCATCAATAAAACATTCTGACTGTAATATCTGAAGCTGCATTTCTAAAATTATTCTGACTTGAAACTTTATTGGTTAGTTGAAATCTGGGTTAAATAGAAACATGAAATAAAGTTTAGAAACCTCTTGATGTAAAAAAAGTTAAAATGTTAGTTTGATAGAAATGTTAAGTAGATTTATCATATCAGTGCATTCTGGCCAACCCAAATTTGTTCCACAAGAGAGTACAAAATATATCCTTTACTTTGTAGATTTGATGAGTATATTGTTGAAATGAGTATTAGTAACATTGAAAATAATTTTAAGGTTAGTGATGAAAGAACTATATTTCCATTGGAATGAAGTCTCAGATTTCACTGGGGATGATGAGGTTTCAGATGATCAGAATAATGCAGCAACCAGGAACATTGGCGTGATTGTCACAGTAAATAACAATCAGTATAGTCATCAGAATGGTAGAAAAATAGGCAAATACAATATTGAAAAACTGATCTTGGTATCCTAGGACAAAAATAAATAGGTATATCATACTGGAAAACTAGAAAACTTCCTCCCCCATTTTTTGTCAACTAAAAAAATTTTAAATGAAATAAATAAGATAAGTAACAACAACAAAAAATCATCCCAAAGATTTCTTGTCCCTATTAAATTTTCCCATTGTGTGTTAGTTTTCAGACCTAGAAACCCTTGAATAATGGAAAAGTTTCCTTGAAAAAAACTACATTTTTATCAAAAATTTATATTATAGAGCTCCCACCTGACATTCTCTGGAGTGATCAGTACAATGTACCAGGTACCCAGTACTTATAACCAAGGTAACTGCACCAAGGAGAGAAACATGGCAATCATTTCAGTAATTAATGATCAAAACAAATATTGGTAGCTTAAGATCCAAATTGCTACTTGGACAAATCAAATTTGGTCAAATTGATCTTTTAGTGAACCCAGTAGTTTGTAATCACAACCTGTGTTTATTTTCTCAGTTTCTAAATGTATAGTTGGAATGGATATATAAAGCCATTGTCACAAACACAGCAATCTAGCTCATCTTGCCTACCAATATGATTAACCAAAAGAAATATCTTGTCAAAGATTATGAACTTTGTGTTATATCCCCACTTAAATAAATTTGGTTTATTTTGTGCTATGCAGTATATTAGAATATGACTTCCACAGGGAAAGGCATATTGCCTCACTTTAATCACTTATCCAAAGAAAGTAGCATAGTACATAAGGTGTTTTAAATTTGGAAGAAATCCTTAACTCTAATCCATCTGATGCATTGTCTGTAAGGTTACTAGATTTGAATAGTGGACCTGGAAACAATGTGTGTATGGCCCATACTAACTTAGAGAACACAGTGAGACATGAGGTATCAGCCATTGACAAGCCCTTTTGGAAACATACAACAGTTGGTTTTGGTGCAAGTTAATGCTTTCTTTAACAAATTTTATTCTTTTTAAACACAGAATTCTGGCTTATTATTTAGTCCCCACTGAGATTAATACAAGAGCATGGAATAATAATTGACTATGTTATGTAACTGTCCATTATGAACTATATGCTACTTGACTCATCAAGTTAAAAAAGAACATAGGTAGCATCATTCCATCTTCCAGTGTATGTGACTTGACCCAGAAGACATCCTACAGGTACATGAAAGCTACATGACAAGATAACCCAATTACTCAGTCAGTTCCTCTTGTCCCACCACCATCTCTACCTCAGTTCATAAATGTATGATGGTTTTTCCTAAGATTAGTTGACTCAGGAAGAAAAATGAGTCTAATTTTTAGAGCATATTGCCTGATTGAAATATTGAACATTTTCATATTAATATCCTAAAGGAAGGAGCAACTTTTTAATAAAACAGAATAGTATATCTATGATGATAACTTTGTCTAGAAGGGGAGATGGCCTTATGTACAGATCTGTGCTGATTCATGGTCTGTTATTAATATTTTGTTGAGCTGCTCAGGGATTTGTAGAAACAGGATTAAAGAATAAGGAACTAGAGTACATGATTGAAAACAATGAACTTTAGAGAAAATTATATGGGTAAATTTCTATTTTAAGAAGTAAACTGTAAATAATGAAACTGTTTGTACCTTGTATAAATGCTCAAAAAGACCTAAACATTTTCAATTATCTGACTAAGATCTCTTACTTTATGGATGTTAGTTGATTTATTTCTCCAGTCACCACTGTATTCATATAACTGTTGTATGAACAAAGAAGGCACAGAAGTGGAAAGTAAGTTTCACATACAAAAAGTGATATGAACTTTTTCTCACCAAGTTTGCCCCTGGTTACTGTTGCTATTGAGTGCCCTACTTGCCTATAATAGTGACCCCTAAATAAATATATTGGTGTCAGGTTGATTACATTGGATCCATACTATTATGGAAATGGAAGAGGATTATCACACGGAACAGAATATTGATCTGTCTTCTTTGCCATCTCTGCTTCTCCTAGAACAATAAGCTGGAAACTTGTTGAAAGCTTAATTTATCATCTTATCCCATCCAGCATGGTTCTGACAATGGAACACTTTCTGATATTGAAGAAAAATGTTATTTAACAAACTGAAGATTATAGAATTTATGGATTTTAGTATTCTCATTGTCAGAAATAGCTGATCACAAAAATCATCCTCTGGTGTATGAAAATTGAGTTTATGTTCCAGGTGGTAATACTACCTGATGAGTGTGGGATACTGTCCTACAAGATGTTGTCTATGCCATTAGCCAGTACACTATATAGGTGCTGTTTCAACAATAGCCAGTACACCAGAACTCAAGAAACAAAAGTGTAAAATAGAAGTGATGCTGAACACTATTTCTACCTCATAAAATTAAAATGTTTGTTTTCTGTCCCTGTGACTTTATCCTCTTCATTTTATAAGCTTTGGTACACAAGGGAGGAAAGTTTCCACTATGCAGGTTAACAAATATATCCATTAAACAGAAATTTGCATTTTCCTTCCAGTAATTTGGGACTTTTCATATCACAAAGCAGTAAAATGTGTGGTTACTATTTTAGATGAGGTGATTGATCTTGATTAACAACAGAAAATACAAGTATGTGCACAAGAGAACTTAATGAAATGTTTACAGATCATCTTGGTTTCTTCCTTCACTGCATGTCTGCATTAAAAGAAATTAATTTGATCTTGAAGTATAGGTTTATCTTTATTTACTTTATTTAATTAAACAAAATATTAAAAAGAAGTCTCTGATTGAAACAAGGTACTTTTCCATTGTTGCAACTCTTCAAGCTTTCTTTTGAGAAAAGCAATGAGATCTTGGACTGTGCTGTTAAAAAATTATGTATAACCATCCCAACATGTCCCCCATATGTTCTAGATTCAAAAATGGCCAAAATACTTTGAAAATTTTCCCACAAGTAGATAAAATTCATTTCTCTAAACCTTGATTAGGAGCTGGCTTATGACTTGCTTTGGGTGATCAGACACAGGAGTCCTACTGTGAAAATTATGCCAATTCTGATCCCAGATCTCAAAGGCCTTCTATACACACATTTTACTTGGAGCCCTATGGCCATAAAATAAACATGATAGGCAAGAACAGCCTACTAGAGAATAAGAGACATGTGGAAGAGATCCAGTTTGTACCAGCTTTCCTGCCATCACAAATCAACCTGCTCAGACGATCTAAGAATGAGCCCAGTAGAAAGTTGAATGAGTTTGGCTGAGTACTGCCCAGTTCAGACTAAGAACAGCACAAATGGCGGACCTAAGAATCATGACTTAATTACGTAGCTTTTCTTTAAAGACATTAAGATTTGAGGGGTGGTTTCTTACACAGTAAATATTAACAGATACACCATGTAAAAGACAAAACATTGTATAGCTGCATCAGTATTATTTGACTTCACATGAAATAAAAAGAAACTTCAGAGAAGCTCTTACACCACATACTAAACAACAAGATTTCAGTATTCAAATTAAATTCAAATTCTTTTTTTAACATTTTTTATTGATTTATAATCATTTTACAACGTTGTGTCAAATTCCAGTGTTCAGCACAATTTTTCAGTTATTCATGGATATATACACACTCATTGTCACATTTTTTTCTCTGTGAGTTATCATAACATTTTGTGTATATTTCCCTGTGCTATACAGGGCAATCTTGTTTATCTATACTACAATTTTGAAATCCCAGTCTATCCCTTCCCACCCTCCATCACCCTGATAACCACAAGTCTGTATTCTGTCTGTGAGTCTATTTCTGTACTGTATTTACGCTTTGTTTTTGTTTATATGTTTGTTTTTGTTTTTGTTCTTTAGATTCCACATATGAGCGATCTCTTTTTCTTTCTCTTTCTGGCTTACTTCACTTAGAATGACATTCTCCAGGAGCATCCATGTTGCTGCAAATGGCATTATGTTGTCAGCTTTTATGGCTGAGTAGTATTCCATTGTATAAATATACCACCTCTTCTTTATCCAGTCACCTGTTGATGGACATTTAAGCTGTTTCCATGTTTTGGCTATTGTAAATAGTGCTTCTATGAACATTGGGATGTAGGTTTCATTCTGAAGTAGAATTCCTTCTGAATACAAGCCCAGGAGTGGGATTCCTGGGTCATATGGTAAGTCTATTCCTAGTCTTTTGAGGAATCTCCACACTGTTTTCCATAGTGGCTGCACCAAACTGCATTCCCACCAGCAGTGTAGGAGGGTTCCCCTTTCTCCACAGTCTCTCCAGCATTTGTCATTTGTGGATTTTTGAATGACGGCCATTCTGACTGGTGTGAGGTGATACCTCATTGTAGTTTTGATTTGCATTTCTCTGATAATTAGTGATACTGAGTAGTTTTTCATGTGCTTTTTAATCATTTGTATGTCTTCCTTGGAGAATTGCTTCTTTAGGTCTTCTGCCCATTTTTGGATTGGGTTGTTTATTTTTTTCTTATTGAGTCGTATGGGCTGCTTATATATGCTGGAGATCAAGCCTTTGTCGGCTTCACTTGCAAAAATTTTCTCCCATTCTGTAGGCTTTCTTCTTGTTTTATTTCTGGTTTCATTTGTTGTGCAGAAGCTTGTAAGCTTCATTAGGTCCCATTTGTTTATTCTTGCTTTTATTTCTTCTAGGAGAAAATTTTTGAAATGTCTGTCAGATAATGTTTTGCCTATGTTTTCCTCTAGGAGGTTTATTATATTTTGTCTTATGTTTAAGTCTTTGATCCATTTTGAGTTGATTTTTGTATATGGTGTAAGGGGGTGTTCTAGCTTCATTGTTTTACATGCTGCTGTCCAGTTTTCCCAACACCATTTGCTGAAGAGACTGTCTTTATTCCATTGTATATTCTTGCCTCCTTTGTCGAAGATGAGTTGACCAAAAGTTTGTGGGTTCATTTCTGGGCTCTCTAATCTGTTCCATTGGTCTATATGTCTGTTTTGGTACCAATACCATGCTGTCTTGATGACTGTAGCTCTATAGAATTGTCTGAAGTCTGGGAGAGTTATTCCTCCAGCCTCTTTCCTTCTCTTCAGTAATGCTTTGGCAATTCTAGGTCTTTGATGGTTCCATATAAATTTTATTATGATTTCTTCTAGTTCTGTGAAATATGTCCTGGGTAAATGGATAGGGATTGCATTAAATCTGTAGATTGCCTTAGGCAGTGTGACCATTTTAACAATATTGATTCTTCCAATCAAAGAGCATGGAATATCTTTCCATTTTTTAAAATCTTTAATTTCTTTCATCAATGGTTTATAGTTTTCTGTGTATAATTCTTTCACCTCCTTGGTTAGATTTATTCCCAGATATTTTATTACTTTGGGTGCTATTTTAAAGGGGATTGTTTCTTTAGTTTCTTTTTCTGTTGATTTATCGTTAGTGTAAAGAAATGCAACTGATTTTTGAACGTTAATTTTGTAACCTGCTACCTTGCTGAATTCTTCACTCAGCTCTAGTAGCTTTTGTGTGGACCTTTTAGGGTTTTCTATATAGAGTAACATGTCATCAGCATATAATGACACTTTTAACTCTTCTTTTCCAATTTGGATCCCTTTTATTTCTCTCTCTTGCCTGACTGCTGTGGCTAGGACTTCTAGGACTATGTTGAATAGGAGTGGTGATAGTGGGCATCCATGTCTTGTCCCAGATTTTAGTGGGAAGCTTTTGAGATTTTCACCATTGAGTACTATGCTGGCTGTAGGTTTATCATATATAGCTTATATTATGTTGACATATGTTCCCTCTATACACACTTTGGCGAGAGTTTTTATCATAAATGGGTGTTGAATTTTATCAAATGCTTTTTCTGCATCGATTGAGATGATTATGTGGTTTTTGTCCTTTCTCTTGTTGATGTGATGTATGACATTGATTGATTTGCGTATGTTGAACCAGCCTTGTGTCCCTGGGATGAACCCTTCTTGGTCATGATGTATAATCTTTTTTATGTGTTGTTGGATTCTATTTGCTAAAATTTTGGTGAGAATTTTGCAGTCTATGTTCATCAGTGATATTGGCCTATGATTCTCTTTTTTTTTGTAGTGTCTTTGCCTGGTTTTGGTATCAGGGTGATGGAGGCTTCATAGAATGAGTTTGGGAGTATTCCCTCCTTTTCAATCGTCTGGAAGAGTTTGAGAAGGACTGGTATGAGTTCTTTTTATGTTTGGTAGAATTCCCTGGTGAAGCCGTCCGGTCCTGGACTTTTATTTGTAGGGAGGTTTTTAATTGCTATTTCTATTTCCTTTCTAGTGAAGGGAATGTTCAAGTGTTCAGATTCTTCTTGATTCAGTTTTAGTGGACAGTATGTTTCCAGAAACTAGTCCATCTCCTCTAGGTTATCCAGTTTGGTTCCATATAGTTTTTCATAATAATCTCATATGATGTTCTGTATTTCTATTGCATTTGTTGCAATTTCTTCATTCTCCTTTCTTATTTTGCTAATTTGTGCTCTCTCTTATTTTTTTCTTTGTGAGTTTGGCCAGAAGTTTGTCGATTTTATTTACTTTTTCAAAAAACAAGCTTTTGGTTTGGTTGATTTTTTCTATGGTCTTGTTAATCTCTATTGTATTTAATTCCTCTCTGATCTTTATTATTTCCTTCTTTCTGCTGCTTTTTGGGGCTGTTTGTTCTTCTTTTTCTAATTCATTCAGGTGGTGGGTTAAATTGTTTATTTGAGATTGTTCTTCTTTTTTGGGGAAGGCCTATATCGTTATAAACTTCCCTCTTAGCACTGCCTTTGCTGTGTCCCATAGGTTTTGAGTGGTTGTGCTTTCATTATCATTTGTCTCAAGGTATTTTTTAATTTCTGCTTTGATTTCCTCTTTGATCCATTGTTTTTTCAATAACATATTGTTTAATCTCCATGCTTTCCTTTTTTTCTCCATTGTTCCTCTGTTGTTGATTTCCAGTTTCATGGCATTGTGGTCAGTAAAGATGCTTGAGATAATTTCTATCTTCTTAAAATTGTTCAGTTTTCTTTTGGGTCCAAGTACATGATCGATCCTGGAAAATGTTCCATGTGCACTTGAAAACAATGTATATCCTATTTTTGGGGGGTATAATGCTCTGAAAATATCCACCAAATCTCATTTTTCTATTGTAGTATTATTTTCTCTGTTGCCTTGTTTATTTTCTGTCTGGAAGATCTGTCTAGTGATGTTAATGCAATGTTATAAACTCCAATTATGATTGTATGCCCATCAATATCCCCCTTTATCTCTGTTAGTAATTCTTGTATGTACTTAGGTGCTCCTATATTCGGTGCATATATCTTAACGAGTGTAATATCCTCATCTTGTATCACTCCTTTAATCATTATAAAATGTCCTTCTTTGTCTTTCTTTTTGGCCTTTGTTTTAAAGTCTATTTTGTCTGAAATCAGTACTACAGCACCTGCTTTTTTGTCTTTTCCACTTTCATGGAATATCCTTTTCCATCCTTTCACTCTCAATCTATATGTGTCCTTCTCCCTAAAGTGGGTCTCTTGTATGCAGCATATTGAAGGTTCTTGCTTTATTATCCAGTTTGCCACTCTATGTCTTTCGACTGGAGCATTTAGTCCATTAACCTTTACAGTAATTAATGACAGATGTGTGTTTATTCCTATTTTGAACTTATCTTTGCAGTTGAATTGGTATATCCTCTTTGTTCCTTTCTTCTTCCTTTTGTGGTTTGGTAATTTTCCTTTGTATTATCATGGATTTAATTTAAATTTTGTGACTCCCTTGTAAGATATTGGCTTGTGGTTACCCTTCTTTATAAATCTATTAACCCATTACTATAACTGTTTTTATTAAACTGATAGTAACATGATCTCAAACCCATCCTACTGTTAAAAAAATTTTAAAAAGAAAGAAAAAAATATTCTTTATTTCCCTGCCTCCCTTTCCCACTCTCAGTGATTTGTATGTCTTCTTTTATAATTTTGTGTTTACTTTATTTGTAATTCATGAGTTATCACCTTTCTAGTTGTGAGTTTCTCATTTCTGTAGCATCCTGCTGCTTTTCTATTTAGAATAGCCCTTTCAATATTTGTTTTAGCATGGGTTTAGGTTTGCTAAACTCCTGCAGCTTTTTTTTTTGTCTGTGAAACTCTTTATTTCTCCTTCTATCCTAAAGGATAGCCTTGCTGGATAGAGTATCCTAGGCTGCATCTTTTTTTCATTCAGGACTTTGAATATATCTTGTCACTCCCTTCTGGCCTGTAGTGTTTGTGTAGAGAAATCAGCTGAGAGCCTTATGGGGGTTCCCTTGTAACTTACTCTTTGCTTTTCTCTTGCTGCCTTTAGAATAATTTCCTTACCCTTGACTCTGGCCATCTTGATTATGATATGTCTTGGTGTGGGTCTATTTGGATTCTTCCTGTTTGGGACCCTCTGAGCTTCCTGTACTTGGATATCTGATTCCTTCTTTAAGTTTAGGAAGTTTTCAGTCATGATTTCTTCAAAAACCTTTTCAATCCCCTTTGATCTTTCTTCCACTTCCGGAACCCTTACTATGTGAAGATTGGTATGCTTTTTATTAACCCATATGTCCCTTATGCTATTTTCATTATTTTTTATTTGCTTATCTTGTAGTTCTGAATGGGTGCTTTCTATTGCCCTGTCTTCTAGATCACTAATTCGTTCCTCTGTTTTATGTAGTCAGCTTTGCACGGCTATTAGATCATTCCTTATCTCTGTCAATGAGTTTACCCATTCTACTTGGCTCTTCTTTATAGCTTCAATTTCATTTTTGACATATTTTATATCTCTAAACACTATCTCTTTTACTTCCTTCTGCAATTTGATCACTCCTTTTTTGAAATCTTGATCTAGTAGGCTGTTGATGTCTATTTTATTGATCTTTCATTCAGGGGATTTCTCTTGTTCTTTTAATTGGGAAAGGTTTCTCTGCTTCTTCATCTTGCTCATACCTCTTTGGTACCGTGGTTTATGGAGTATCATTTTTCTATTTTGGCCCTTAATGATTTTATCTATCTAATGCATATTTAGGAATAGAAACTAGGAAAAAAAAATAAGAGGGAGAGAGAAAGAATTTTAAAAGAAGGGAGAAAGATGTTTTGAAAACAGTGTATAATGAATAATAGTAGAGCGAGTTGAAGCAAAGTATTAATCGGGTTGAGACGTCCTTTTAAACCTTTTTTAAAAAAAGGGGGGGTGATGAATAGATGTATTTGAAACCTGTGTCTAATCAATAACAGGACATCTAAACCCAAGAGAAATAGAAATGAATTAAGAAGTAAAAATTAAGAGAGTAATAGAAAAGAGAACAGGTAAAAACAGATTTAAAAAAAAAAGGGGTAGGTTTGTCGGTGTTCTCCTGGAGTCTGTGTGCTTTTAACGTGACGTCTTTCTGTCTTCGTCCTGTTTTGGAAGCTCAGCTTGCTGTTTTCAGAGGCCCTCCGTTGGCGCCCTCTACTGTGCTGCTCCCAGCACCTGTTGGCAAGCAGATCGCGCCTCCTCCTAACACTGGACGGTCAGGTGCAGCTCTCCTCTGCTGTGGGCGGGTGGGTCACTGCCCCTCCGGATGCCGCAGTCAGATGTTGCAGACTGGCCAGTTTGGAGGGCGGGTCATGCCCCCTCCCAGCACCTGGGTCAGGGGCTGTGCTCCTGCCCAAAGGGTTGGGGACTGCTCTCCCTCTACCTGCACCGCAGGTAGCTCCGCTGCTCTGTGTGGCTGCGCGCTCCGCCCTGGTCGGCACTCCGCAGCTGGGCTCGGGGAAGACCGAGGGATAGCCTTGTCCCTGCTCTGAGCCAAAACCCAGCTCCTTGTTTGTCTTTGTGGAGCAAGTTCTCTGAGGGAACAGGATGGAAGGCTCCTATCTGCCCTGGGCTGCAGACCAGTCTCAGTCTGGCCTTTGAGGCTGCTAAGCCCTTCGGTGCAGATGCAGGTTTCGCCCTCTCCCCCGCCTGAGAGCTAATTGCTGGAGGATATGGCGGCTGTGCCTGCGCCCCACCTCTCTTCCCCCAAAAAGTTTCTGCGTGTTTTCAGAGATGGGGGTATGCACCCTTCCCCCGAGAGCACATTAACCTTGCTGTTTTATGGAGGGCCCAGGTTGTTCTGCCTTGTACACCCACAGCCACAGCGCGCATCCCCTTCTAGTCCCCCAGGGCTGCCTCCGTGCAGCCGCCCCAGTCCTCCACCTGGCTTGTGCAGCCTGGCCCTGCCCGCCACTGCAGGCCAGCATCTCAGGCTGGGTGTTGGGGGACTCTCTGTGCCCGTTTAACTTAGTTCTGTCAGTCAAGGGCTGCTCTGTACAGATCCGAGCCTCGGAGGCTCCCCCTCCTTCCCACTGGCCTCTCAGTTGGAGAGGGGAGACCCAGGGAGCGAGCGCCAGTCCTCCTTTGCCGCTCCCTCCCCGTGGGACCCGTCCCACGCTGCTTTGCCTTTTGTTCTTTCTTTTTTCCTTTTCTCCTACCAGATTTTTGGCGTCTTTATCTTTTGAAGAGGGCGATGTTCTGTCGGAGTTCCACAGGTGCTCTTGTTGGCTGAGTGGGTCTTTAGATGTGGGTCTTGGTGTATTTGTGGGAGAGGGTGAGCTACGAGCATCCTTCTACTCCGCCATCTTCTCCGTCTCTAAACGCAAATTCTTTTTAAGTTATTTTGCCTTTCCTTAAGTGCCAAACATTGTCTAAATTTCAATTCATTCAAAAAACAAATAATATGAACATTTTAAATTGATACTTAAAAATCTTCAGTCACTTCTACAGAAAATTTATCAATATGAACAAAGAAGTTGTGCACATATTGAAAAAAATTGGGTCTTTTTTCTTATAAAGCAACTTATAATAAGCAGGATGGATATTAGAACTGAGGCTTTATATTCTTTTATCTTTTTAGGTAGGTACAAAATTAATTATACAGTTTTTAACTGTTTTCAAACTCCATGAATTAAGACTCAGATGATGTTTCTTAAACTGGAAAACTAGATATGTTTATGTCATTTATAAATTTCTCAATTTAATAAAGAAAAAAGTATAATATGCAATTAAAGTTTGGAATAACTGAATTAAACCCTTCTAATGAGAGAATTAATAAAATGATGCTTTATTGTAAGAATCATAGAAAACTTTACATTGTAGAAATTGATAGAGTATAACTTTCTAATTGCTGTGTTTGTGTGTGTGTGTGTGTGTGTGTATGTGTGTGTGTTGTATGACATTTAGGTTGGGAATTCCAGGATGGAAATTACAGAGAGCATAGAAAGTATAGTAGATCATGGCAATGTCCTTGGATTCTGAGATTGGGGAATTACAGATAAATCAGTTATAATTGCCCATAGTGAATGGGATATCTTCCAAGCAGTTATTAAATATGTATCTAGGTAATGGAGGCACAAGCTTTCCAAACTGGCACTTTCATGTCTCAGAATCTCTTCACTGATTGCTCAACTAGATAACAAATCTCAGAGACTCCAGATTTAGTAATAATTTTACTGATCATACTACTGAATTCATTTTCAGCCTCTAACTCATCTTTTTTTGTAGCAATCTGTGCCACAAAATTTTTTACATTATATTGTTGGAGCATTTCCAGCTTCTTACATTTTTACGACATTTGAAAGGGGGAGGTCATGGTCTAGGTGATATCTAATTTTATTTGAAGTATTTTATCTTAATAGCATGTAAATATTCCTTGGTTTGTGAATGTAATAAGTTTCTGCTTTTATAATTTTAGTTTTTCACAATATTTTCCAAAATAATATCACCCTGAAACACACACAAAACACAAAACAGAGGAATATTGAACACAGGTGACATATAAAGGGCTTCCTAAAACACTGTCATTCAGTATTTATCAAAAATAACTTCACCTAAGAGGAGTAGAGAACATGTTGGATTTTCAGTCAGAAATATTTTCTCTATCTGTTCTCATTTGTAAAATTCTTCTAAATGTTAAAATGTTTTCCATTCTTGCAAAATTCTGTAACTAGTTTAGATTTGTCATTGTTTGGATATTTTAATACAGTATTACCTGCAATGGAATATATTTTGTCATTTTAGTGTCATGATAGTTTTCACTTGCAATAACAGAAATAGGTTTATTTTTAAGGATTTCACTGGACTTATGCTTTCTGTAGAATAATACTTTTACACTATCCCTTATTAAATTTTCACAGCAGAGAGTAAAATTACCAGTGTTTTAAAATTAAGAGTATTTTGTTTTCATTTCATTTTTGGACAATCACTGAAGGAATTATGAGGAGTTTAATTCATTTAAAATCATGTGTATTACTTTGCCTAAGTCTTATCAAGGTTACACAGCTTGCTGCTCTTTGAGACACTGCTGCTGCTAAACAAAGCATCCACTAAAAAAAATTTAACTGGTAAGAGAGTGTCAAAAATAACATACTTCTTATTATGAAATTAAAAAAAAATGTATTTTGTCATTTAGGTCACTAATATCTTGCAGTTCTAATATCAATCTGAAAAAAAACTGTATCCTTTTATAAACAGTATTTTTCAATCCTTTATTTCAAATAATAATTGAAAATATACTAACATCTGGGAATTAGAACAGGAATTATAGTGTTAGATTCTCTTAAATGAATGAAAGTAATTCATGAAACAATATATATTAAGTAACACTAAGTAACACTTCTATGCTTGAGATTAAATATCTAGACTTAAAACATATACTCATTTTCATAAACTAACAAGTTGATATCAAGACTTATACCAATGCTTATTCCCAGATATTTGTGAGCTTGAATTTCAATAAATAAACTACTTGAAGAACTCTGGTGGGTTTGACTTCCAAATAGAGTCCATTATTTTCTAGAACAAGTACCAAGATAATTTAAATGGTATTCAAGCATTTGGCTTAATTCTTCACCTTATTTACCTTTCTAGTCTGTCATCTTCTTCTTCCTTGTTGTTTTGCAGCTAAAATCAATAACTTAAAGTTTCTACATGTGTTACTCACGGCCAAGTCTTGGTTCATTTCCATTCTCTATGTCTCTGTCTTTGTCTTTCTCTCACATAATATATGTAGAATATATGTATATGTACATAATATTAGAGGCATAAAAATAAGTATTGCATTTATTTTTTAATAGCATGCTTTTCTTATCTTTATAAATCCATCATTTTAACTGATACTTTTTATAGCCATTTTTAATTTGTAACTCTGTTTACAATTATAGCTGCATTATAACCTGTCATCTGTTTTTATATCTAACTCTGTTTTATTTAGACTTTGACAACATTATGAACTTTCTTAAGGTAAGCACTCAATTTTTTGCACATTATACATATATGTTGCCCAGTCTATCCCATTGATTATGTATTTTTGATAAAGTTATCATTATTGATTTCCTGGATAATCTATGATATAATTATACTGAGCTTATTAAAGCTGTAAATTTTAATTGCTTATACTCATTTTGTTTTGGTTGGAGAATTTCATCAATTACTTGTTATTCTACAGTTTGGATTGTCTGGCTGAAAATTTCAGTGTAAACCTTTTATCATTGATATCTCTAAACTCTTTCCATCAAAAAGCTATTATAAATTCTAAACTAAATAGTACATTGACATAGGGATTGAGTACAAATAAGTAATTATAGACAAAGCCAAATAAAAGCACAACAACATATGACATTACTGGAAAACAAACCTATCATTGTTTAAATATTTGGTTCTCACTCATTTGAATAATTATTTTAACATTATTATTCTTTTAATAATTTATAGCTTCAATTCATTTCTATTAAATTTGCATTATTCAATAAAACAATAAGCCATAATAAACACTTTTTTTTTTACCTTTAAGAAAGTAGGAGATTGTTTTTAAAATCAAATATTAATACAGGGGGTGAGAAAGGACAGACTGGGATTTCAAAATTTGTAGCTACTGACAGGCATATGCAGAATAGATAAACAAGGTAATACTGTATAGCACAGGAAGATATATACAAGATATTGTGGTAGCTCACAGGAAAAAAAAGTGACAATGAATATATGTATATTCATGTATAACTGAAAAATTGTGCTCTACACTGGAATTTGACACATTGTAAAATAACTCAATAAAAAATGTTTAAAAAAAGTAAATGTATAATGACATTAAGATAAGTGCTTAAACACAGGATATAATGTTATTAGTGGGTAGAATGGCAAAACCTTATATAGCCTAGAGATTTAAGGGAAGGATTCCTAAAGGAGGTAGAGTTTGAGCTGAGAGTGAGCTGAGAACAGAGGTAAGGAGAAGACAATGAAACTTGAAAGAGGGTATGCACTCAGTGTGTCTGGGACCTATTCATCAAGCATGGCCATACAATATGCCAATCACTTACAAGATGCTGAGAATCTAGAAGTAAGAAGAGAGCAGAGCTTATTTTCAAAGAAAACATTCTAATGGGGGAGACAAATAAGAAAGTCAGTGATTATATGTGTCATAATAGTCATTCATGAGTTGGGTCACAAAAGTTTATAAGATATATAAGATTTTGTGGAATACAAAAGAAGGTTTAGATAAAGGCTAAACAATATTGTGCTAGGAATTGTATTTCAAGTTTTATTTATTTACACCACAACATTTGTTGAACACTTACTAGGTGACAGACACTAATTAAGTTTTTGGGGATGCCAGGATACTAAGGACAGATATGATACCTGTTACTAAAGGACTTAGATCTAGCAACTTTTATGTCTGAAAAGCAGTTATAGAATATTACTGGATAAGTTAGAAGAACAAACTAATGAAGAGAGACTATCAAAAGTTTTCTGGACGCCAGGAAAAACAAGTTCTGTAATGGGACTAAGCTGTACCCAGCGGACAGCTGAGCATGGCAGGTCTCACTCATTATCAATGTAATACTGCTCATTAATGAAGAATGAGTCAAAGAAAAATAGAAGGACTGCCATGTACCTTTTCTTCTAGACCAGTCATCTAGGGACTAATATTTGACTGCTTATATATTTATAATATTTGAATTCTAAAGCAGTACTACACAAAGTGGTGGTCTGTTTCCTGAATAACCTTCAAAATCTGGAAACTTGTTAAACATCTATCGATGCAGCCCTACTAAGTCAAAATTTCTGGGGTTATTCCCAGGAATATGATTTAATAAATTTATATAAATCTTATGCATGCTAAAGATTTAGAAGTACTTCATAAAACATAATCTATTAAGTACTGAATTTACCAAAGAAAGAAAATGAATTAAAACGTGTTTTCAAAATAACATCTTATAAAATAGCTGTATTTGCCTTGTTTTGTTTAGGATGTTTATTCTCTCTTTGTGAATTATTTAATGCCAGACTAATAATCTCATACCTCTTTTGATATCTCTTCTAAAGTGTTTCTTCTTCAAAGAAGACAAAGCTAACTTTGAAAAAATAAGCTGAAAAATAAACAAGTATACTCATTGCCTATATATAACATTGAACTTTTTCTTAAATTTGAAACTTTTCTTTCAACTTAAAAAGTTTTACCTTCTGGTCAGTGCTTATATTAAAATTTCTATTCAAATGATAAGATACTTAATTACATTGATTTGATATCTTGAACTATTTGAAAAGTGGTATTTGGTAAATAATGACAAAGGAAAATATAAGAGTATAGTGAACTAGAGAAAATGTATTTTATATTCAGTATCATGCCATAACTTTATGTACAGAGCACTTCAAACATCACACATACTGTGATTTGATACACAGAACTAAATTCTAGTTGGAAGGTGGTGTTACCTACTATAGTATTTACAGGGAAGTAAATGACATGATGTTGTCTTTCCAATTAGGAAAAATATGACACAAGGTGGCTTTCCTCCACTCCAAATAGAAATTGTGGAACATAGGATTTGGGATACTAAATCATCAAGGGACAACTGAATATTTCAGGCACATGATGGATGAAAAATTTCCAGTGGGGATCAAAATCTGTCAAGGAGAGTGGCTGCTATCATCAATCACTTCCCTGAAGTGCCTGGTTCTGCAGTGACTTAAGAGTGTTCAGGAAGCCCAGTGGTGGTAGAAAGTAAAAAGAGAAAAAAAAAAATCAGTATTTTCTAAATGGTACTCCAGGCCAGATGATGTAAAACCCAAAGTTTATGCAATAAGTCAAGGAGAATGAGGAGCACAGATGAGGATTTTAGTTAGAATAACTTCACCATGGTTTTACCAGCCTATGAGGCATATACTGTAACAGTACTAAATAGAGAAATTGTGCCATTACTGTAATTTATGAAATTGTGTTTTTGATTAATAGCTTGAATTCCATCAATCAAAAGGGTCTCCAAAATAAGGTATAATTTGAAATTTGTGACCTGCAAAATTAACTAACTTTACTTTGAGACATCATTTCAACAGAGTATGCTAAGAATCATAATAATTTTAATCATTTTTTACACTTTTTAACATGAAAATATCAGCTAGGATTGTTTATAAAGTGCTTTAAGCTGATACAGCTTTACTTTTTTTTTCCTTTCATAGTTCAGAATTAAAACTAAACTATTAAAAAAAAGTATTCATATGAAGAAGAACAGTTCCAGTACATATACTGATGCACATGTCAGTTTGAATGAAAGGGAGATGAGGAAGTAAAGACAGCCAAGGATGAAGAAAGAAGAAAAATATGACCATAGCTTTAAAAAAAAATCAAGAAAAAGGATCTGGTAATGCACTGAGTTGTTTTTAAGTTGCCAAGAGGAATAATGAGATTCCAAAAGATGACAGTAGGAAAAAAATGTATTCAGTCTCGAATATCCTCCTACCTACCCAACCTATTCCCAATATTGTTTCCAAAACGTATTTTCTGACACATATATCAAATTGTGTTATTTCTCCACTTAAAAACCTCTAATAATTATTCAACACATAAAGTTCAAACTCCAAAAACTATTGTTTCATTCATTTATATTTTAAATGAAAATGTAATATATTCTCTAAAGCCATGTCTTTCACTGGGTATACAGGAGCTCAGTTATTGCAGGCATATGGTTTTGCATTTTGTTTAAACACTTATTCTGAAGTTATGTTTCTTTAACCACTTTAATCCAACAGTTCTCTGCACAGATAATTTTTATTTTCTACATGTAAACATATTCCTTCTTGCTTTTAAAATTCTACTTTCTTTTTTTATTTTTAAAATTCTACTATCTTTTCTGCTCTTCTTCCTTTTATAAATATTTATAATTCCTTTTCTAGCATCTAACACTGCTTTTGTCTAACATTCAATGTTTGTAATATGTTATTTATCATTTCATTATATATGTACATATATAGAGTCTATTTTATATTATAATGAAATACAAAGCTTCAAAGTTTATTTTTCATTATGAAAAATGCCTAATAAAATTAGTATTACTTTCTTTAGATAACATTTAATTTCTCCCCAAATGTATTTCAAATAAAACAATAGGGCTATGTCAGTGGAAATGCATATAGACATAACAAAGTGTTATTTTTTTTTCTTTTGTAGTTATAGATTTAAAATCAATTATATGTGGGCAAAGTAAGCCTGAGGATACCAACTGAGTCAACACAGTTTTATTGATCATGGCTTGACTTTAAAACTGAAACAGATTTTAGTCATATGTCAATCGTATCCTAACTGCAAAGTCCTCTGTTATTTTTCTCTAGATTATTACTTTCTTCTCAGTTTAAATGGCTTGGAAAATTGAAATGCTATTTTACATTTCTGCCTCCAAGAAAAAAAGTAGAATAATCTAAAATGAACCAGCCAGCAACATATCAACTTTGTAAATCACTGTTGACATAATATTCGGTTCTATCTGTATGCTAATATTGATTTATTTCTGGAAATGTACTTTTAAAATATGTCACCCAAAAACTGGAAACATCACTATTGTTCCCAGGAACAAATATGAATAATTTTTGCAATATATTATCAGCAATTTTATTCTGGTAAAATTTAGATTAAAACCAAAAATCATTAAAATCATTTCAGAATTTGTCTACATTTATATTGAATTTTAGTTTTAGAGCTATTCTTGGAGCCCCAAATAATAGATACTCCAAGCAATATTCTGCTGTAGTTAAATGGGTTATTAAAGCATACTATCTTCATGATAATAGTTTTAAAATAAATGTTTGTTAGTTTTATAAGTAAAATGATACTGGTCTATGTTGTTTGCACACTTTTTTGAAGAAAAGGAGATAAACACCCTTAGATTTTGATTTATTCTTTTTCTTCAATAACTAAATTTTTAGTGAATTAAAAAAATCCATTATGACTTTTAAATGAAATCTTCATTTACATTACATTGTTGCAATGTATTACAACCAGTTTATGAATGGTGATAAAGTGCTTTGACACTTTTTGTTAACTTAAGCTTAAAAGCTAAATTTTTATAACAAATAGTCTGTTTTGAAGAGCCTGCTTTGATATTTCAATCCATTTTTTTGATATTATAAACAAACTATTTTCCTTGCCCTTTTTTGTCTAACTTAAATAACATTTTATTAAAAAAAAAAAAAAAAGCAAACTCTGTGAACCTGCTAGAAAGAAAAGAAAACTGGAAAGAAAAGAAAAATAAGAGTCTAATGGAAAAGTTTCCCTGATTTCTATTGCTTTATCATTATTAAAATTTCACATAAATACTGTTTAAAAGGCTATATAAAATAGAAAATCAAAGTGTAATTTAATACTTTAGAGGTAAACTGAAGCAATTCAGACACAGCAATTCTAATAAGATAAAAATAAAAATGATATAACCTTAAACATAAAAATGTTGTATGCTTGAATTTTGTTTTATGACAAAGTACATGGAGTTTTAAAAACATTTAAGTTAATATTACTGGCTTTATCATTTCTTCTTCACATCCCTTATCCATTCAAAATTGGTCTGTTTTACTCCATGGTGTCTGGTTAAACTACCTTTCTCTAAAACATGGGTTTGAGAAGTTGAATGTGAAAAATGGATAATCACTTATGATGAAAATGTAGAAATGGACAGGGTAAAGCTTATTTTGTCCACATTAAAATACATTAAAAATAACAGATTGGAGATCAAGATGGTGGAGTAGAAGGATATAGAGCTGATCCCCTCCCACAAACACATCAAAAATACATCTACATGAGGAAAAATTCTCACAGAAAACCAACTGAAAACTGACAGTTCTCTTACACAACCACAACTCTAAGAAAGGCCCCCACGTAACTGGGTATGACTGAAATAAATTGCATTGGGATGGGACCTGCACATCTGTGAGGTATCTGTGAAAAAGGAAAAGTTCTCTCACCTGAGAACCCCCTTCCCCAACTAGAAGGTGTACTGGAGCAGTTTGGGAGCTTGGAAGGGACCTGATTCTTCTCCTGAGGAGTGTGGTTGCTGGCTTGCTAGCAATCAAGAAGCCAAGACCTGTGCTGACCTCTGCCAGTCACCTCATTTTCCATCCCTAAACCCTTGCCAAGCAAGGCTGCTAGTAAGCCCAGCAGCTAGGTGCTGAAACTGGGACTTTAGTGGATGAACTCTGGAAGAAGAGTCAGTCTTGTTGCCAGGATTCAGTCTGAAAGGCCAAGAGTGTGATCAGGATCTCGCTGTTAGAGTGTACAAGTCAGGGTGTAGGTCTGCCATAGGAGCCACATCATCAGCATGTGAGGGTGGGGCACAGATCTCCCATTAAAGCCCCACTTTCAGTATTCTCACTGGAGCATGACTCCAGCTGTTGTCAACTCTGTGAGCATGCAATCACCAGAGATCCCACAGTAGAGGCAAGTCCAGAGGTGGGTATAGCAGCAGAGGACTCTATTGGTTTATGCACTGGGTGGCAAGCAGGGTTACAGAATCCCATGGTCCCAGCAGACTGCCCCTGGGGAAGAATATGCAGTAGTTCCTTTCCTGGTGTGAGCACTCCATTCCCACATACTTCACACCATGGCTTGGAGCCAGATCTGGTCTCCAATGAGAGGATCAGACCCTGCCTTGAAGAGGGCTACAATAGCCACAGAGCAAAAAGAAGTCCCTGACAAACACCTAGTGCAGGCTTTGGTCACCACAGTGACAATCATGTTCCCTATCAAGGGGATGATGTCCAGCACACTCTGAGGAAAGACTTGGAAAACATCCATATCAAAAACAACCCTTACACCAAAAATATCAGATGCACACAGTCTACACAGGGATGCTCCCAAAATAGCCTTTCAAGGTAACAGTAAGCAACTGTTTTCCTAAACTCACAGAAGCAGAGAAATTTAAGTAAAATGAAAAAGCAGAGGAATTACTTCCAGTTAAAAGAACAAGAAAAATCAATTTCCTGAAAGAATAAACAGTAATACAAACTTCTCTGATCTACTAAAGCACAAAAGTTCAAAAAAGAGTAATAAAATTGCTAAAGAAATTAAGGAAGATTATAAATAGAAATGCAGATCACTGTAACAAAGAACTAGAAAGTATAAAGAGAAACCAATCAAAATTAGGCAACTCAATGGCTGAGATAAAAATAGAGCTAAAAAATGAATAGTCAGCTAAATAATGCAGAAGAATGAATACATGATCTGGAAGATATAATAACATAATTCATTCAATCAGACCAATAGACAGAAAGACAAACTAAAAAAAATATACAAGATAAGTGGTATAATGTAATGAAGATATTATGGCTGAAAACTTACCAAAACTAAAGAAGGAAACAGATTCATAGGTACAGGAAACACAGAAGGTTCCAATCAAGATGAATGCAAACAAACCCACAGCAAGACATATAATTTAAATGGCAAATTTAGAGAGTGGATTCTAAAAGCAGCAAGAGAAAAACAAAAGTCAACTAATCCCCATAAGTCTATAACCTGATTTATCTATAGAGAATTTGCATGCCAGAAGAAAATGGCATGTTATATTTGATGTCCTGAAAGTGAAACATCTATAATTTAGAATAATCTACTTAGCAAGATAATCATTAAGAATACAAGGATAAATAAATTAATTAATCAAACAAGTGAAAAGTAAAAGGATACAACAATACTAAACCTAACTTAAAAGGAATATTGAAAGTTCTTTTCTAAGTATTAAAGAAGCAAGAATCTATACAAAGGTAATAATACAATAAGAAAGGCAAATATATAAAAGGATTGATGATCATTTCAATAAACCAGTACCTATAGTAAAAAAAGTCAAAATATGTTTGTAAAAATGATCATACCTATGATTAACAGCAAAAGGATAAGCATGAAGATGTAAAGTAGGACATTAAAATTGCAAAATGTGGGGGATGGGATTAAAAAATGTAGACCTTTTAGAATATATTTGAACTGATATGATTATTAGTCTAAAGCAAGTAGATAAAGTTATGGATTAACATACTTAAAAATCAACATAACCACAAATAAAAAATATACAATAGAGTCACAAAACAAATAAAGGAACTCAAGCATAATACAAAAGAAAATAATTGACCACAAAAGGAAAAACAACAAGGGACAAAGAAGTACTACAAAATAAAGTGTAAAACAAAGATTAAAATGGCAGTAAGTACATACCTATCAATAATTATTTTAAATGTCAATGGACTAAAAGCCCTAATCAAACAACATAGTGTGGCAGATTGAATCAAAAAACAAAACTTTATGATGCTGCCTACAAGAGACCCACTTTCGGGTAAAAGAGACACACAGATTGAACTTAAAGAGATTGAAAAAGATATTTAATGTGAAGGAAAATGACAAGAAAGCCAGGGTAGCAATACTTATATCAGAAAAAATAGACCTTAAAACAAAGTCTATAAAGAAAGGCAAAGAAGGACACTATATAATGATAAAAGGATCACAAAAATAAGAGGATATTACATAAGTTAATGTATTTGCATCCAATATAGGAGCAACTAAGTATATAAAACAAACATAAAAGGAGAAATAAATAGGAATACAATAATAGTAGTGGACTTTAACACCCCACTGATATCAATGGCAAAATATTCCAGACAGAAAATATATAATATATCAGATCCTAAATGACACAAAATAACAATTGGACTTAAATGATATCAAATGATATCAACACGACACTACATCCAAATAAACCCAGAATACACGTTCTTTTCAAGTATGCATGGTACATTCCCTAGGATTAATCACACACTAGGACATTTGAGAACAAGCTTTAAAAAATTTAAAAAGAGAAAAATTATTTCCAGCATCTTTTTTGACCACAACAGTACCAAACTAGGAATCAACCTCAGAAAAATAAATAAATAAATAAATAAATGGGAAAAAAATGGTTACATAGAGACTAAACAACATACTACCAATAGGTAGCATTGGGTCAATGGATCAATGATGAAATCAAAGAGTAAACTAGAAAATACCTCCAGACAAATTACAATGAAAACACAATCTTATAAAATCTATGGGATGCAACCAAAGTACTTCTAAAAGGAAAGTTAAAAAAAAAAAAAATCTCAAACAACCTAACCTACCACCTAAAAGAATTAGAAAAAGGAGAACACATAAAACCCAAGTCAGCAGAGGGAAGGAAATAATAAAGATCAGAAAAGAAATAAATAAAATGGAGATTAAAAAATAGAAAAAATCAATAAAACCAAAAACTGATTTTTTGAAAGGGTAAACAAAATCAACAAAGCTCTTGGGTCACCAGAAGAAAAGAAAGAGGACCCAAATAAACAAAATAAGAAATGAAAGAGGAGAAATAACAATTGATATCACAGAAGTATAAAAATCATAAGAAAATACTGTGAACAGCTACATGCCAACAAATTGTGAATTCTAGAAAAATTGGACAAGTTTCTAGAAAAATGCAAACTGCCAAACTGAGTCAAGAAGAAATGGATAATATGAACAAACCTGTTACTAGAAATGAAATAGAATCTGTAATATAAAGACTCTCTGCAAACAACCAGGACTGAATGGCTTCCCTGCAAAATTCTACCAAACATATAAAGAACTTACACTATTCTTCTCAAACTATTTCAAAAGATTAAAGAGGAAAAACCCCCAAAGTCATTCTATAAAGCCATCATCACTATGATACCAAAAGCAAAGGCACTACCAAAAAAGAAAATTACAGGCCAATATCTTTGATAAGTATACATCCAAAAATTCTCAACAAAATATTAGCCAAACAAACCCCAAAACACATAAAAAGGATCATACACCATGATCAAGTTGGATTTATTCTACGGTCAGAAAAATGATTCAACATACACAAATTAATCAATGTGATACACCACATTAACAACAACAAAAAACACATGATTATCTCAACAGATGCAAAAATGCATTTGCTAAAATCAACATCCATTCATAATAAAAATCTCTCACCAGAGTAGTTGTTAAAGGAACATGTCTCAATATAATAAAAGTAATTTATGACAAACCCACAGCCAACATGATACCTAATAGTTAAAAGCTGAAAGCCTTCCCACTAAAATCTAGAACTAGACAAGGATGCCACTCTCACCACTTCTATTTAACATAGTGTTGAGAGTCCTAGCTACAGCCATTAGACAAGAAAAATAAATAAAATGGATCCAAATTGGAAGAGAAGAGGTAAAACTATCATTATATGCAGATTTATATATGTATAAAACCCTAAAGACTCCACACAAAAACTATAGAACTAATAAATTTAGCAAGGTAGCAAGATACAAAATTAATACATATGAATCTATTGCATTTCTTTAAAAAAAAATTCAGATAGAATTGTTTTAATTCCATTTAAAATTGCATGGGAAATAAAATAAAATATCTGGGAATAAACTTATCCAAGGAGGTGAAAGGCCTATAAGCTGAGAGGTGTAAAACAATGATAAAGGAAATGGAACATGATTTATAGAAATGAAGAGATATTCCAGGCTCTTGGACCCGAACAATTAATACTGTTAAAATGGCCAAAGCAACCTATAGATTAAATGAAATTCCTATCAAATTACTCATGACATTTTTCACAGAACTTGAACAAATAATTCTAAAATTTATATGAAACCACAAAAGATCCAGAATTGCTTAAGAAATCCTGAGAAAAATAACAAAGTTGGATGCATAATCCTCCCTTACTTCAGATATTATTACAAAGCTACAATAATCAAAGCAGCGTGGTATCAGAGAAAAAAAAAAAAGACATTTAGATCAATGGAATAGAATCAACAGCCCAGAAATAAACCCATATACCTATTGTCAGTTAATCTTCAACAAAGCAGTCAAGAATATACAATGGAAAAAAGATGTTTTTTCAGCAAGTTGTGTTGGGAAAACAGGATAGCCTCATGTAAATCAATGAAATTAGAACACACCTACAAACCATACACAAAAATAGACTCAAAATGATTTCAAACCTTAAATATAAAAGATAACATTATCAAACTCCCAGAAGAGCATATAGGCAAAACATCCTCCTACATAAATCAGAGCAATATTTTCTTAGTCTTCCAAGGCAAAATAAATAAAAACACAAATAAACAAAGGAGACTTAATCAGACATATAAGCATTTGAACAACCAAGAAAACCATCAATAAAATGAAAAGACAAGCTAACAAATGAGACACAATATTTGTAACCAAGCAACTGACCAGCAGTTAATTTCCAAAATACACAAACAGCTCGTACAACTCAATGTCAAAAAAAAAAAAAAATAAAAAATAAAAAAAATGGCCAGAAGACCTAAATAGACATTTTATCTAAGAAGACATACAGATGGCCAACAGGCACATGAAAAGATTTCAACATCAATAATTATTAGAGAAACGCAAAACAAAACCACAAGGAAAAATCACCTCACATTGTACAGTGTGGCTAGTATCAAAAAGTTGAAACTAAGATAATGTACAGAATGTGGTCTCTGGCCTTCTTATTTTTAGAGCACTTTCAGAAGAGACTATGTTCACCAACAATTAAGTGTTTCCCTTCTTTCCTTGGATGTAGCTAGGCTACACTCTGTGGACTCTCTCACTGTGAATCTCGGCCACCTGACTGAGTTATGCTCAATAGAATGTGTGTCCAAGTGGTAGGTGCCCCTTCCAAGCCTGCCCCATATAAATCATTTCCATGGTATCGTCATTCTCTTTCCCTATTTGCATGGGAGAAAAGAGAAATCCCAAATCCTAGAAAACATGGTATCCACAAGACAGAAAGAGACTTGCTTTCTGAATTATTGGTTGGAAAGGTGCTTGTTGAACACTTCCTAAATTGTTATGACAGCCAAGATAAATTTCTATTGTGTTGTCACTTTAATTTTGTTGCTGTATATTACAAGCACTCATTCTTAATGCAAAATTATATTATTAACTTAGAGTATTATCATAAAATATACATTAAATATATGGCCTTGGATTAGTGGTAAAGTGATGGGTAGGAAATCATCAGAGATCAAAAGTAAGAAGAATGGAGAGTTGTGATTTGCTGTAAAAAATATCTGCTAAACTGTTGTCTGCAGTGATTTGAAGGGAGGCCCATGAACAAATGTGCCTGATACGCTAGATGAACTGGTAAGAGTAAAGCTGACAGTATATGTTGGGTCCTATTAGTTGCTTATAGCAGGATATTACATAAAGGAGATGGCAAAGGAATATTTAAGTGCTTTTCAAGTAGAAAGTCTACTAAGAGAAAATCCAAAAATACAGTACTTTGGAATGTTAAATTAACTTTTAGAATCTAAATAAAATGACTGAGAAAGTATTTGAGGCACAAAGCTCAGTAAGAACTCATCCTTGAAACAAAGTTCATGTTAAGGGTATGTCTGGTCTCCCTAATTCTGAAGATATGAAGATAGACACTATTAATTTAGGAGAGAGACATGGGAGTGAGAATTAAATGTATCGAAATTGACAATTACATTTAGGAATATATTTTATTATGATTCAGAACATGAAACTAACCAAAAGCAAATACAAAAAAAAAAAAATCATGAAACAACCACCTATAACAACAATGACAACAACAAAATCTTCAAGTTTTTAGAACTTAAAAAAGTATTGTCTTCATTTTTATACCAACAAAAAAGCAGGTATTGTGTCTGTAATATAAAGAAATATATTTTATGAACAAAAATGAAAATTTTGTGACTGGTGATGAGGGGAAATTTTATCTGGTGTATCAACAGTAACAACAGAAAAACGCTGAATTTATGCACCAACTTGTAACAAATAGATCAATCACATACAATAGTGTATGCGTGCTTGTATACTACCTCAAGAACATATACACACATGCACACACAGAATATTCATTCTGTCAGAGCATATATATATTATAATTACGGATACAATATATATCTGTACATAAATGTATGCCTACATATATTATGTATGTACATATGTATAAAATATATACTTTTGTACATATATATATAAATATGTAAATAACCATATAGAAAGGATATGCCTGTTGCTATGGTCTGAAATCTGTGTCCCCTCAAAGCTCACTTGTAATCCTAACACCAAATGCGATTGTGTTAGAATATGGGGGTCTTTGGAATGCGATTAGGTTATAAGAGTGGAGCCTTCATGAAGATTAGTCCATTTGGAAAGAGATCCTGGAGAGCTCCTTAGTCCATTCCACCTTGTGAGGATATATAAAAAAGTTGGCAGCTATGAACCAGGAAAAGAGCCCTCACCAAATCACACTGACACCCTGATCTTGAACTTGCCAGCCTTCAGAACTGTGAGACAAAAATTTCCATTGTTGATAAAATATCAGTCTGTGGTATTTTGTCACAGAGGCCTAAAGAGACACTTGTATGGAAGAAGTACAAGTTATTCAACCACATGCGCAAGCGTGCACACACACACACACACACACACTTCTGCCTGCTCTGTAAAACAACTGCTTATAGTGGTCAGAAACATTATCCCCAACAACCACATCTCGTCTTCTAATTATTTACTATGTCAACTGAAATAAATGTGCAGCCTAAAAGTTAAAAGTTATGTTTTATTTGGCAGAAGGACTCGAGCCAGGATGACAGCCTCTCAGGTAGCTCTGAGGGACTGCTCTGAAGAGGTAGGGGAGGAACTAGGACATATAGGAGCTTTACAACAAAGACCTGGTAGTTGGAACAATAAAAGATTACTTGTTATCCAAAGAAAACCAGGCATCTCAAGTTAAAGAATTTAGTGTTTTTTCTATTTATGGGAGGAAGCAAACATTTGGGCTCACTGAATTCATTTCTTTGACAAGCACCTAGCTATCTAGAACCAGTATCCTGTCCTTTCTTATTCTGAGTCCCCTCAGAGTGCACCATTGTGAGTGGTTGCAGAGGCTGGACTGCAGGCCTGTCCTCACTGGGGGGTGGCAGCTGCTGCTGATGACTTGGTTTCAGCATTCTTTGTTTACTGACATGGTTGCAGTATTTTCATTCCCATTGCAATATTTTCATTCACAACTATATTAATAGCTGACAGCTTTAAAAATAGCTAAGAGATAGGGAAAAATGGATTCTAGATTCTGAAATCACTCTTTTGGTCTTAGAAAAATGATTGCAGATAATGACAGTGCTACTAATAGTTTCTAGGAGGAATTCACCTTGGTGCATTAGTTATAGGATGGAAGAATTTTGTAAACTCTCTTTCAACAAAATATCTACCATTATATACAAATTTCAAAATTAGTCAAAGCAGGCAACTGACAGAGCTCATTTCACTATGCTCCACCAGACTGACATAAGATCAAAGTCTGTGTACTGAAAGCTAAAGAATTCAATCTCCACTTCAGTTCACACGCTGGGAAACAAAATCTCAGAGCACCAAGAAAGCAGTTTCCTCATTATCTGCAAGTGTTTAAACATTGAGTTTGTTTAAATCGCTCTTCATTCAAAAACAAGTGCAATGAAACAAAAAAGTAATATGTTTTTATGGAGCAATTATGAATCACAAGAAGATATTCTTAGAAAAGTCACAACTTGAAAAAATTGCTTCACTGTACAAAGTGAAATTCAGGGAGTATTTACTTTATTATTCTCAATAATGTGAGAATATATGGACTTTCTAAGCTAGGATAAGGATGCTACAATGCCTCAAATAGGCTACAATTGACTGAATTGAAAACAAAGTTTTGTAAATTTGGAAAAAAATCTGTAGAAATCAAAAATAAAGTAATACACATAATATTTGAAGTAATTAATGACAAAAGTTACATTGTGAAAATTATGATCAATGCTAAGGAAGGCAAAATTCTCCCAGAAGTAAAGGATACATAAATAATAGTTTAAAAATGAAAGAAAATGTAGACATGAATAAAATTTTGAAGACATAATATGAGGATAACATTTACTTTTAAAAACAGCTTGATAAGAAATACTATATGAAACACCAAGAAAACAATATAGAACAGTAATACTGAATACTGTTTTGGCATCTGCCATTCAGAGTACATCTGAATTTTTAGGGTAACTTTTTAAATTAGAGTTTTATTGAGATTTGAATATAACATCTAGATGAAGTATATTCTGATTCACAGTTTATGCATGTAATGCAAATTATAATACATTATATATATTATTGTGGGAACCCATGATTGGGTTAACAAATTGTAACAGATACCAGCCACTTATCTCCTTAAAGAAGATGTGCTTAGTAACTGCCTTGAGGTTTTAGCAATGACCCAGGCCCCCAGCTATAAACGCTGGGCATGCTTGCTGTTAGTCTTCTATCCCCCAAACAGCCTTGGGCTGGAATGATAAACAAGTTGTAAAAAGGTGCAGACTCAGAGATGAGAAAGCTGGTTAGCCAATAATGGGTAAGATCCCCTGAGGGGGTCAAACTAAGACAGGCACAGCTGCCTGAGTCCAAGTTGTTAAGCAGCTGATTCTCATACATTCCACCCTGATAAGATGAAAGGCTCAACACAAACATGATACACCAAAAAGGGTCTTCTGACCTTGAGACAAACACCAACAATAAACAAAGCCTTTGTACTCATTGTGATCCCACCCTGTCCTTCCCTAAATTCCTGCATTCCTCCTTTGACTGTACTCAATAAATATGGGAGATTTGACAGGCTTCTGGAGTTGGCTCCTGACTCCCTCTGGCTCTCTTGACTTTTTCCACAGTCTTGAGTAATTCATTCCATCTTGGTGGGAGTTCTGCTGGCCAGAACCCACAACTGGTGATGAACTCATATTATGTATATACATAGAAAACATTAATTAAATTAAAAATGTTTCAAACTAAGAGAAGAAATTGTTCCTATGACACATTCTCTCCCTCCCCCTGAAGATTTCTTTGGTTGAAGAACCCTCCTTTTTTTTAATTTCAAGGAAAAGTAAAACACTGTCTTGTAATCAAATGCTCTGAATATATATTTATTTTGTTTAATAGGTTATAAGGGCCATGAGTTGTGAATGTATGATTTCTACTGAGAGCTTAGCACTGAGTCTTGCTTGTAATAGATGAAATGCATGAATAACACAAAACAAAATCATTGAATTATTTTTAAATTATATTTTGGTAAAATCACTGAGATTACTAGTGAGAGCTTTCAGGTCTATGTGGACTGATCACACTGAGATTTGAGCTAATATAACAGTTAAAACTGGTTTTCAATTCATTAACCAACCTACATAAAGTCATAAAAAGAAGTGTGTATTACAACTAATATACTTAAACTCCCTCCCTTATAATAAGATAAATTATAGTAATATAGAAATACTTTTTAAAAATTGCATTTCACTTACTTTATATAAAATAGCAGATTTGGAATTTGTACATTTATTTGTTCGTGAATTTCTTTGTCTTTGTATATTTATTTGGACATGTGTGGAACTAAGTCTCATGGAAAATTATTTCTCTAGGAATAATGTAGTTATTGCCAGGTTTTGAACAGTCTCTTTAAAAGTGCTACCAGAACAAATACATCAGGTCACATAGCAGGTGGTTTATCTCTGTGAAAGTCTAAGCATTAAAATAAAGAAGACTGTAAGACTAGTAATTAGGTATTGATTGGTTTATCTAACACATTGCACACTTCTAAACAAATGTAACATTGTTTCTTATTCATTTCTTCTAAACCTTGAAATTGGTCAATGCATTCATCTCAGTGATAACAAAATATGAAGTGTGGTTTGTACAACTAATTTGCTGATCTTTCTTGAACCAAAAACAATAAACTTCACAAAATGATTCCATTCTTAGAAAATCAAAGAACACAAAAGTCATCAAGAAGAACAGAAGTCCAAATATTCCTCCAATTAGTACTACTACTTTTATGTTATCAGAAATATATTTTTAAACATTACAACACTTATATATGGACTTTTCTTTTAGAAAATAAGACATCACAATATCCTGCAGAGTTAAGCAGAGAAGTGTGGAGTCACAAAGCAAATTACTAAGTATCACATCATTAATCAGAGTACCAAGGTGATACTATAAATGAAAAAGTAAAGTTTGGAGAACGAATAAGTGCATAACTAAACAGATAAAAATATGAAAAACAAGTAATAGATTATAACATAACAAAAGGATGAATACAGAATTTCACAAGATCATGATAGAATTTAGTGTTATAGCACTTAAATTTTTACTTGTTCAACAGAGGTTACAGTCTTACAGATTCAGAACTATAAAATTAAGGAATATGAGGAATCTAACTTTTTAAATAGTAATTAGGGTTTTTTTCCAGAGGGTAGAAAAATGGGAAAAGATGAAAGAATCAAGAAATAAAAACATAATTTATGTACATTTTTCACCATGTTATTTCTACACTAATATAATTAAAAAACCCATAAATTTATTTTTTCTTTACTGATAAAGGCTTTGTATACTATCAAAAGTAACTCAATAGATTTAATTTACATATGAGTATAAAAGAAATAATACAATGGATCTAATGAATTTAAAAAATCTATAGTAAATCTTACATATTCTTCTTATTTCTGTCTTTAATAACAAGGACAACATACATTTCTTTTTTCTTAACATTTTTTATTGGTTTATAATCATTTTACAATGTTGTGTCAAATTCCAGTGTTCAGCACAATTTTTCAGTCATTCATGGACATATACACACTCATTTTCACATTTTTTTCTCTGTGAGTTATCATAATATTTTGTGTATATTTCCCTGTGCTATACAGTGTAATCTTGTTTATCTATTCTACAATTTTGAAATCCCAGTCTATCCCTTCCAACCCTCCACCCCACTGGTAACCACAAGTCTGTATTCTCTGTCTGTGAGTCTATATCTGTCCTGTATTTATGGTTTGATTTTGTTTCCTTGTTTGTTTTTGTTTTTGTTTTTTAGATTCCACATATGAGCGATCTCTTTTTCTTTCTCTTTCTGGCTTACTTCACTTAGAATGACATTCTCCAGGAGCATCCATGTTGCTGCAAATGGCATTATGTTGTCGGTTTTTATGGCTGAGTAGTATTCCATTGTATACATATACCACTTCTTCTGTATCCAGTCACCTGTTGATGGACATTTAGGCTGTATCCATGTTTTGGCTATTGTAAATAGTGCTTCTATGAACATTGGGGTGCAGGTGTCATCCTGAAGTAGATTTCCTTCTGGATACAAGCCCAGGAGTGGGATTCCTGGGTCATATGGTAAGTCTATTCCTAGTCTTTTGAGGAATCTCCACACTGTTTTCCATAGTGGCTGCACCAAACTGCATTCCCACCAGCAGTGTAGGAGGGTTCCCCTTTCTCCACAGCCTCTCCAGCATTTGTCATTTGTGGATTTTTGAATGACGGCCATTCTGACTGGTGTGAGGTGATACCTCATTGTAGTTTTGATTTGCATTTCTCTGATAATTAGTGATACTGAGTAGTTTTTCATGTGCTTTTTAATCATTTGTATGTCTTCCTTGGAGAATTGCTTCTTTAGGTCTTCTGCCCATTTTTGGATTGGGTTGTTTATTTTTTTCTTATTGAGTCGTATGGGCTGCTTATATATGCTGGAGATCAAGCCTTTGTCGGCTTCACTTGCAAAAATTTTCTCCCATTCTGTAGGCTTTCTTCTTGTTTTATTTCTGGTTTCATTTGTTGTGCAGAAGCTTGTAAGCTTCATTAGGTCCCATTTGTTTATTCTTGCTTTTATTTCTTCTAGGAGAAAATTTTTGAAATGTCTGTCAGATAATGTTTTGCCTATGTTTTCCTCTAGGAGGTTTATTATATTTTGTCTTATGTTTAAGTCTTTGATCCATTTTGAGTTGATTTTTGTATATGGTGTAAGGGGGTGTTCTAGCTTCATTGTTTTACATGCTGCTGTCCAGTTTTCCCAACACCATTTGCTGAAGAGACTGTCTTTATTCCATTGTATATTCTTGCCTCCTTTGTCGAAGATGAGTTGACCAAAAGTTTGTGGGTTCATTTCTGGGCTCTCTAATCTGTTCCATTGGTCTATATGTCTGTTTTGGTACCAATACCATGCTGTCTTGATGACTGTAGCTCTATAGAATTGTCTGAAGTCTGGGAGAGTTATTCCTCCAGCCTCTTTCCTTCTCTTCAGTAATGCTTTGGCAATTCTAGGTCTTTGACGGTTCCATATAAATTTTATTATGATTTCTTCTAGTTCTGTGAAATATGTCCTGGGTAAATGGATAGGGATTGCATTAAATCTGTAGATTGCCTTAGGCAGTGTGACCATTTTAACAATATTGATTCTTCCAATCAAAGATCATGGAATATCTTTCCATTTTTTTAAATCTTCTTTAATTTCTTTCATCAATGGTTTATAGTTTTCTGTGTATAATTCTTTCACCTCCTTGGTTAGATTTATTCCCAGATATTTTATTACTTTGGGTGCTATTTTAAAGGGGATTGTTTCTTTAGTTTCTTTTTCTGTTGATTTATCATTAGTGTAAAGAAATGCAACTGATTTTTGAACGTTAATTTTGTAACCTGCTACCTTGCTGAATTCTTCACTCAGGTCTAGTAGCTTTTGTGTGGACCTTTTAGGGTTTTCTATATAGAGTAACATGTCATCAGCATATAATGACACTTTTAACTCTTCTTTTCCAATTTGGATCCCTTTTATTTCTCTCTCTTGCCTGACTGCTGTGGCTAGGACTTCCAGGACTATGTGGAATAGGAGTGGTGATAGTGGGCATCCTTGTCTTGCCCCAGATTTTAGTGGGAAGCTTTTGAGATTTTCACCATTGACTACTATGCTGGCTCCAGGTTTGTCATATATAGCTTTTATTATGTTGAGATATGTTCCCTCTATACCCACTTTGGTGAGAGTTTTTATCATAAATGGGTGTTGAATTTTATCAAATGCTTTTTCTGCATCGATTGAGATGATCATGTGGTTTTTGTCCTTTCTCTTGTTGATGTGATGTATGACATTGATTGATTTGCGTATGCTGAAACAGCCTTGTGTCCCTGGGATGAACCCCACTTGGTCATGATGTATAATCTTTTTTATGTGTTGTTGGATTCTATTTGCTAAAATTTTGGTGAGGATTTTGGCGTCTATGTTCATCAGTGATATTGGCCTATAATTCTGTTTTTTTGTAGTGTCTTTGCCTGGTTTTGGTATCAGGGTGATGGTGGCTTCATAGAATGAGTTTGGGAGTATTCCCTCCTTTTCAATCGTCTGGAAGAGTTTGAGAAGGACTGGTATGAGTTCTTCTTTGTATGTTTGGTAGAATTCCCCGGTGAAGCCGTCCGGTCCTGGACTTTTATTTGTAGGGAGGTTTTTAATTTCTATTTCCATTTCCTTTCTAGTGATCAGACTGTTCAAGTGTTCAGATTCTTCTTGATTCCGTTTTGGTGGACAGTATGTTTCCAGAAACTTGTCCATCTCCTCTAGGTTATCCAGTTTGTTTCCATATAGTTTTTTATAATATTCTTGTATGATATTCTGTATTTCTATTTTGTTTGTTGTAATTTCTCCATTTTCCTTTCTTATTTTGCTAATTTGTGCTCTCTCTTTTTTCTTCTTTGTGAGTTTGGCCAGAGGTTTGTTGATTTTATTTACTTTTTCAAAAAACCAGCTTTTGGTTTGGTTGATTTTTTCCATGGTCTTGTTAATCTCTATTGTATTTAATTCCTCTCTGATCTTTATTACTTCCTTCCTTCTGCTGCTTTTTGGGGCTTCTTGTTCTTCTTTTTCTAATTCATTCCAGTGGTGGGTTAAATTGTTTATTTGAGATTGTTCTTCTTTTTTGAGGAAGGCCTGTATCGCTATAAACTTCCCTCTTAGCACTGCCTTTGCTTTGTCCCATAGGTTTTGAGTGGTTGTGCTTTCATTATCATTTGTCTCAAGGTATTTTTTAATTTCAGCTTTGATTTCCTCATTGATCCATTGTTTTTTCAATAACATATTGTTTAATCTCCATGCTTTCCTTTTTTTCTCCATTGTTTCTCTGTTGTTGATTTCCACTTTCATGGCATTGCAGTCAGTAAAGATGCTTGAGATAATTTCTATCTTCTTAAAATTGTTCAGTTTTCTTTTGGGTCCAAGTACATGATCGATCCTGGAAAATGTTCCATGTGCACTTGAAAAGAATGTATATCCTCTTTTTTTGGGGTGTAATGCTCTGAAAATATCCACCAAATCTAGTTTTTCTATTGTAGTATTTAATTTCTCTGTTGCCTTGTTTATTTTCTGTCTGGAAGATCTGTCTAGTGATGTTAATGCAGTGTTAAAATCTCCAACTATTATTGTATTCCCATCAATATCCCCCTTTATCTCTGTTAGTAATTTTTGTATGTACTTAGGTGCTCCTATATTGGGTGCATATATATTAACCAGTGTAATATCCTCTTCTTGTATCATTCCTTTAATCATTATAAAATGTCCTTATTTATCTTTCTTTATGGCCTTTGTTTTAAAGTCTATTTTGTCTGAGATCAGTACTTAAACACCTGCTTTTTTGGCTTTTCCATTTCTATGGAATATCCTTTTTCATCCTTTCACTCTCAATCTATATGTGTCCTTTTCCCTAAAGTGGGTCTCTTCTATGCAGCATATTGAAGGTTCTTACTTTATTATCCAGTCTGCCACTCTATGTCTTTTGACTGGAGCATTTAGTCCAGTAACATTTACAGTAATTAATGATAGATGTGTGTTTATTGCCACTTTGGACTTATCTTTGCAGTTGAATTGGTATATCCTCTTTGTTCCTTTCTTCTTCCTTTTGTGGTTTGGTAATTTTCCTTTGTATTATCATGGATTTTATTTAATTTTTGTGACTGCTTTGTAAATTTTTGGCTTGTGGTTACCCTTTTTTGTAAGTCTGTCAACCCATTACTATAACTGTTTTTATTAAACTGATAGTAACATGATCTCAAACCCATCCTACTGTTAAAAAAATTTTAAAAAGAAAGAATAAATATTCTATATTTCCCTGCCTCCCTCTCCCACTCTCAGTGATTTGTATGTCTTCTTTTATAATTTCTTGTTTACTTTATTTGTAATTCATGAGTTATCACCTTTCCAGTTGTGTGTTTCTCATTTCTTAGCATCCTGCTCCTTTTCTATTTAGAATAGGCCTTTCAATATTTCTTTTAGCATGGGTTAAGTGTTGCTAAACTCCTGCAGCTTTTTTTTGTCTGTGAAACTCTATATTTCTCCTTCTATCCTAAAGGATAGCCTTGCTGGATAAAGGACCTTAGGCTGCATCTTTTTTTCATTCAGGGCTTCGAATATATCTTGCCACTCCCTTCTGGCCTGTAGTGTTTGTGTAGAGAAATCAGCTGAGAGCCTTATGGGGGTTCCCTTGTAATTTACTCTTTGCTTTTCTCTTGCTGCCTTTAGAATCATTTCTTTATCCTTCACTCTGGCCATCTAGATTATGATATGTCTTGGTGTTGGTCTATTTGGGTTCTTCCTGTTTGGGACCCTCTGAGCTTCCTGTACTTGGATATCTGATTCCTTCTTTAAGTTTGGGAAGTTTTCAGTCATGATTTCTTCAAAAACCTTTTCAATCCCCTTTGATCTTTCTTCTCCTTCTGGGACCCCTATTATGCGAAGATTGGGACGCTTTATATTATCCCATAGGTCCCTTATGCTATTTTCATCATTTTTTATTTGCTTCTCTTGTAGTTCTTCTGAATGGGTGCTTTCTATTGCCTTGTCTTCTAGATCACTAATTCGTTCCTCTGCATTATCTAGTCGGCTTTGCACAGCTATTAGATCATTCCTCATCTCTGTCAATGGGTTTACCCATTCTACTTGGCTCTTCTTTATAGCTTCAATTTCATTTTTGACATATTTTATATCTCTAAACACTATCTCTTTTAATTCCTTCAGCAATTCGATCACTCCTTTTTTGAAATCTTGATCTAGTAGGCTATCGATGTCTATTTCATTTATCTTTCTTTCAGGGGATTTCTCTTGTTCTTTTAATTGGGAAATGTTTTTCTGCTTCTTCATCTTGCTCATACCTCTTTGGCACCGTGGTTTATGGAGTATCAGTTGTTTATTTTGGTCCTTAAGGATTTTATCTATCTGATGCCTATTTAGGAATAGAACTTAGGAAAAAAAGAAAATAAAATAAGAGAGAGAGAGAAAGAATTTTAAAAGAAGGGAGAAAGAGGTTTTGAAAACAGTTTATAATGAATAATAGAAGAGTGAGTTGAAGCAGAGTATTAATCGGGTTGAGACGTCCTTTTAAAACCTTTACAAAAAAAGGGGGGGTGATGAATAAATGTATTTGAAACCTGTGTCTAATCAATACCAAGACATCAAAAAGCAAGAGAAATAGAAATTAATTAAGAAGTAAAGATTAAGAGAGTAATAGAAAAGAGAACAGGTAAAAACAGATTTAAAAAAAAAAGGGGGGGGGGTTTGTCGGTGTTCTCCTGGAGTCTGTGTGCTTTTAATGTGAAGTCTTTCTGTCTTTGTCCTGTTTTGGAAGCTCAGCTTGCTGTTTTCAGAGGCCCTCTGTTGGCGCCCTCTTCTGTGCTGCTCCCAGCACCTGTTGACAAGCCGATCGCGCCTCCTCTTAAAACTGGGTCAGGTGCAGCTCTCCTCTGCTGTGGGTGGGCTGGTCTCTGCCCCTCCGGATGCTGCAGTCAGATGTTGCAGACTGGCCATGTAGGAGGGCGGGTTGTGACCCCTCTCAGCACCTGGGTCAGGGGCTGTGTTCCTGCCCAAAAGGTGGGAGGCCGCTCTCCCTCTACCTGCGTCGCCCAGGTAGCTCCGCTGCTCTGTGTGGGTGTGCACTCCGCCCTGGTCGGCGCTCCGCAGGTGGGCTAGGGGAAGACCGAGGGACAGCCTTGTCCCCTCTCTGAGCCAGAACCCAGCTCCCTGTCTGTCTTTGTGGAGTAAGTTATCCAAGGGACCAGGATGGAAGGATCCTATCTGCCCCGGGCTGCAGGCCAGTCTCAGTCTGGCCTTTGAGGCTGCTAAGCCCTTCGCTGAGCATGCAGGTTTCACCCTCTCCCCCGCCTGGGTGCTAAGCGCTGGAGGGTATGGCGGCTGTGCCTGAGCCCCGCCTCTCTTACCCCGAAAACCTTCCGTGGGTTTTCCAAAATGGGGGTGTGCACCATTCCCTTGATAGCACATCAACCTTGCTGTTTTATGGAGGTCCCAGGTTGTTCTGCCCTGTACACCCAGAGCCACGGCACGCAGCCCCTTGTGTTCCCCTGGGGCTGCCTCCGTGCAGCCACTTCCGTCCTCTGCCCGGCTTTTGCAGCCTGGCCCTGCCCGCTGCTGCTGGCCCACGTCTCAGGCTGGGTTTCGGGGGGACACTTTGTACCCGTTTAACTTAGTTCTGTTAGTCAAGGGCTGCTCTGTACAGATCCGAGCCTCGGAGGCTCCCCCTCCATCCCACTGGCCTCTCAGTTGGAGAGGGGAGACCCAGTGAGTGAGCGCCAGTCCTCCTTTGCCGCTCCCTCCCCACGGGATCCGTCCCATGCTGCTTTGCCTTTTGTTCTTTCTTTTTTCCTTTTCTCCTACCAGATTTTTGGCATCTTTGTCTTTTGAAGAGGGCAATGTTCTGTCGGAGTTCTGCAGGTGCTCTGGTTGGCTGAGTGGGTCTGTAGATGTGGTTCTTGGTGTATTTGTGAGAGAGGGTGACCTGCGAGCGTCCTTCTACTCCGCCATCTACTCCATCTCTGACACACATTTCTTAAATGCTGTATTTCAGCAAAGTGTGGAATGTCACATCCCATTTGCTCCTTAGAGTTTTTCATTTCTATTTGAAATAAGTTACTTGCTTTGTCATCATCACCTAAGTGATGCAACAAGATTCCAAATTGAATCCAGTTAAATGTACTTTAAAGCCAGACATTCTATCATTATGCTAAAAGATCTCTACTGCTAAGAAGTAAATCAGAATCTAATAAATAAAAATGCTTAAAATTTAACCCATATATTCTTATTATTGAAAGTCTCTGCTTAGAATCATTTTCCAACATGATGCCAAAGAGGAGAGCCAAAACAATAAAAACATGCACTATTTTGTATAGGTATATACACTTCTTTTTTCACACACACACACACGCACACAAAACACTTAATTTATGACAGAAAAATAATATGGTCTCCTGGGGAGATAAGTTGTGTGTATATGTGTGCCTGAGTATGTTGAATTATATATCAAGACTAATTAGGGGCTCAGAGAGTTTGTCTGTTTAGCATTTATGAAAGATATTGTCAAATGTAAACATCTTTTTCAATTGTCTTATTTCCTTATATATTTTGTACACTTTGCTTTAATATCATTCTTTTAACTGGATTGCATACATTTTATTTTAGAGAAAAGATAGAAATAGACTACAGGAAGATGTTATTAATGTGCTACAAGTGTACAAAATTACTTCTGTTCACTGACTTCATCCAAGGTATGACAATGCTTTCTTGCAATGCAATCAGCTACTTGGAACTTGTATAACCAAATGGAAATAAGATGTAAGTATAGAAAAAGTTACTAAGACATTCATACAATCTAATGTAAGAAAAGCAAGTGGGGAAAAAAAGAATAAAAATTAAAAAAAAAAAAAAAGAAACTTCTGGCTGTAACAAGCTTATTTGCAGCTATACAAAAACATTTAGCAGAAAAATGTGCACCTTTACTCTTTTCTTTTTAATCACTCTCCTTGCCATGACTGAAAAGATGAACAAATAACCGTCTCTATGTATTGCATGACTACTCACTGATTGATTTTTATGCAGATGACAGATGATGTTTTCACTACACATGACTACACAAAAGAACTAGATATAAAAATATAAATATGTGTTTATATATAAATGTATATATGTATGTGTATGTATACTAGATACTGCATACACATGTATATTAGCTATTAAGGAAATGTTTGAGTGCTATTTTACCCCAGCCAGCTAAAATTTCTATAAAAGTCATTAAGGTACAGAAAAATTAGACAAATGTTGTGAATAATACACATATGATAAAACATTCTACACATAGATTTATGTAAGCTATCATGCTACATAAACAAAGAAAGTCTGGGGTGGGTAAAATGATTATCTGTAATGGTAGATTTTAAAATTATATGACCAAAAATTTTTTGACATCTAAAATCTGTAAATACTAATAGCTTATAATTCTATAGTGACTCAATTACTTATTAAAATACTCACTCATTCAACCAACATATTTATTGAGTACCTATTATAGGTCAGGCACTATCTTAGGTATTTGAGGTACATCAGTAAAGAAAACAGATGAAAAATACATATCTGTATGGAGTGTATGCTTTAGTAAAGATGTTACTTAGTATAGAATCTTGAATAAGGCTTTTTAAATTCATAAGTATAAAGTAGATCTTATAAAGGATATCAAAATTAACTCATTAATGTATACAAAAGTGCCTTTTGAACTCTACAATGTTGGATATTGTAGAGTATTGTAAGTATGGAAATAATTGTTCCATTTACTTAATTTCTGTACATATTTGATACATTTTTTGAAAATAGAATAATTTCTATTTGCTATCTACTATATAGAATAGTTTTCATCAGTAACACATAAACATAAGAAAGCAACAAAGGAGAATATAACAAAAGAAAAAGAAAAAGGCATCATTTTTTGTTGTCATAATGAGAATAGGATATAGTCTCTTTAATAAACTTATTTATGTTACTTTTGTAAGGAATAAAGATTTATAACCATATAAAATGATATACTTTGAATGCATGATTGGACACTTTTTAACATAAAGTACAAAGTCCTCTTAAATTTATTCACATTGGAGCCCCTGGTCATATACCTAGCATCATTTCACCTCCTTTTACCTTTTCTGTGTCCCCAGATCTTCTTTTAGTTCTTTGAGAAGAACATATTTATTTCCCTGGGTACCTGAATTGTAATGCCTGGAACATTTCACTCCTGCATCTTTCCCACTCAGTTTCTACTCTTCCTCTAGGAATCTGGGTCATATATTCTCAGACTTTACTGTACGCCAAAATCTCCTAGAACTCAGCAACGCAGGTTACTGGATCTCACCACTCAGAGAAAGTATGGGCTAAGGTGAAAGAATCTCCATTTCTTACAAGTTTCTGCATGTTTTCCAGGAGCCCATACATTAAGAACCACTCCTTTAGGCTTCAACTGAAATACGACTTTCTCACAGAGGTTTTTCTTGGCTCCCTACAGTAGATTAAATGTTTTCCATGTTTTCACTTCCATTATATTAATTGATTATTTTTTTCTTATTCAAAATAAGTTATTCTTGTTTGTAACCTCTGACAAAGCAATGATGCTTTTGTTCTTTACATTTCTATCAATTACAATTAATGTAGTAATATACTGGGAGCTCAGTAATAAAATAACTATAATCTATGTTGGAAAATTCTTGGTATAAAACTCAAAGTAGTATTTAATCCCTAATATTTCAAAATTATTAATTCTTTTATAAAATAATAGTGTATAAATCAAAAATTGTAGACCATAATGTAAACAGTATACTATTTGTTGATCATGCTCCCTGTTTAAATAACATCTTGCCTAAGATCTTTCTCCTGAGATAAAACACAAATAAGTAAGTACAGATATACATGTATTCTTAATGAAAATTTAATGTTATCATTAAATAAATTGTTAAAATAACTAATGCAAATTGAAATAATATTTTAAGAATATCTTTGCATTATTCACAAATGTTAGTTTTATAATTAGTTAAAAGTTAAGCTTGTATATGCATGTAATTTTGCCCATTTCACTTTTTTTGTTTTATTATAGTATTTATTTTAAATTTCAAATAAAATCCATGTTACAGTATAATGAAAAGGAAGCCATAAGTGTATACAATTTATTAAAATTGGGGGGAGGCATATTAAAATAATTGAGAATTACTACATGTGTTTCTTTTACTTCAGTTTATCCTTCATGGAATTGTGAAATTAGTCACCAGAAGTTCTCCAAATCAGTTGTTTGTTCAATAAAAACTCTTAGACCAAAATAAACCAAACTTTTAAATAGGGAATTATGGAGCATAATTTATCTCCAATGTATTTTATGAACATTTTGTCTTGTGTACTCCCATTTATGCATTCTAGAGACCAATAAAATTAATGTTTGCCATTTCTTAAAAATGTCACTACTCATTTGCATTTTATATCTTATTCAGGGTTCAACCCTCTACCTAGATTATTCTCCACATGCTATCACATCTGGTAATAAATTCTCATCAAGATCCTAAATAAATGTCACTTTTTTCCTTTATCATATCTTCCCCGATTCCAGGAGTTAGCAATTAACCTAGTGATTTAGAAAATGTCTTCATAGTATTTTAATTACATATAACTATGTCTAGTGACCTCTTTAGATTACAACTTCTATGAAAGTTTTTTTTTTTAGTTATTCTTACACTTTTCATGCTATTTTTGAGAGCATATGATCTTAATCTATTTTATGTAGACAGAGAGATGCTTGATAAAACTCTATGGAAACAGGTGCTAGAATCCAGAAACCCCTGAAGAATCCACTCATCTAATATATAGCAATATTTTCTTATAGGAGTGTTTTGTTCAAGTTCATGCATTGTAGGTACAGAAAAAAAGGTTATAAGACTGGACTTCCGAATGAAAAGATTATCAGAAAAACAATTTTAGTTAAATCATTTCCTAGGGAAACAGAATAATAATTCCAACATATATGAAAATTGGGGAAAAATGAACCATTTTGTTCTATTCCTAATTGCAATCTTTACATGGTGCTTTTTATTATAGACATTTTGTTATGTGTTTGCAATAGTATTTGTACCACTTGCAATCATTCAAAGTACTATTATTTTATTACTTTTGAAAAAGAATATATTTAGCAAATATTCCCAAAACATCACTTTAATATACTTATAGATGAACATAAAAAATTGGAAAGGATCATTTTTATGACTATTTGGTGATCCAGATATATCTCTATCAAATACATTTCATATTTTTTTCTCCTTAAGAAGGACATTTTATTAAATATTGATATTAAAAGTATTTTTAAATAAAACCTCTTTTCAAGCATATGGTTTCTTTCAAACAATTAGTTTGCATGACTAAGAGAAAATCATCACATGTCTATGTCTGGGAAAGGCTTCATTTATCACTTGGGTTAGATTATTCTGTATAAAAATTAAGGATTTGGAAATTTATTTTCCTTTTCTATAATCCTTTCTCTACAGAATTTTTGATTCAAAGATGACATTTTCTGGAAGCTCATGGGAATATTAACTTACCTTGGACTAAACTGAATCATCAGAGATCATCTTAGCTTTCAATGACCTATAGATGACATTTGTATCTAATTAAATAGATGTATTCTTTTGAAAGAAACAGCGCATTATGCATAATTAGAAAAGACATCAAAGTTGGAGTCATTGGCTCATTAATCTAATGAAGCTAGCCTATGGCAATTATATTACTCAGTGGTGATGTTATTTTATTTGCAATTAACAATGCTGTATGTAAAATGTTAATTCTTGATTAAAAAAACATAAGAATTAAGCACAGCATACTTTTTCAGAGGAAATTTTAAGTCCAGTTGTTCACCATAGTCCCTTGTCAATTCTGTTACTAGAGTATGAAACACTTGGGACATTGTTTTTCACTAACCAGTCCCTCATGCTCACACACCAGCCATCCATTCATTCTATTTTAGCCCTGTCACAGAGTTAAACATGCACCACCTCCTCAATAATGATGTTGGTCCAAGGTTTAGGTATATGATATCGTCCAAGTATGTCTGTGTCTTTTCCTAGGAATTTTACAATTTTTTTGAGGTCGAAGTAGTGTTTTTACCTCCATAATCATAGAACTTTAAGTATATAAATCTGGAAAAAGTCAATCATGTATCCAGCTGAGCTGAAATCGTGAAACCATCAGAGAAAAACAGAGATAAGAGAATAAAAATTCCCTGATTTCATTAAAATCCTTGGGCTAGCCATTTCTAAGACTGACATCATGTTTTGTTTTGTTTTTTAATTAAGAAATATAATTGCCTTCTGTTGTGTTGGCTTCTTAGAAGTGAATTTCCATTAGTTGCAATTGAAACACCTGATTATACAAGATATATATTTTATTATCATACATATTCAGAGTGAACTAATGCAGAAGATACTAAGTAAAGATGAAAACAAAGAATAGTAATGTACTATAATCAATCTTATTAATCTCATTGTATAGAAAATATATTATTATTATTATTCCTACTACATGGAAGAAGATTTTTTGGTATCTGTATAAGTTTATGACACATGAAACTATGTATTAGACAGGATTGAAACTCAATTCCATTTGATTCCAAAGTCTATACAGTATCTATAATACTAAAAAGAGCTCTAAAGTAAAAAACAAAAACAAAATCAAAAACAAAAAACTTGGATCTAGGATAATAGCTATAAACTTGTCAAAGAAATATCCATAAATAATTTTAAAACAGAAGTATTAACTATATATTATATAAATTAGAGTTACCCTTTTCACAAAATGGCTATTTGGCTTTTCAGTTTTTACCCAGTCATTGTGAATGCTAGACTCAAAGCTGGAGCATGTATATTTGATGTTTATAAAACCTGAAAAGAAAAAAAAAATGGAATATGTTATCAATCTTCATAGGAAAAATATCAGCAGCAATTTGGACTCATTTAATGTGGGGACAACCCACTTTAATGAATCAAATATCACATTCTGCTAAAATATTATAATTATATCAGTGAAATATAGTGATTTTAATCAGAAATAATTAAAACAAGTTTGAGCCTTAAATGTGCAATTTCAAATATTTGCAGAACAAGGATACATGGAAAGCATCATTCCTAGAATAAACAAATGTATATACTATTAATGTATAGTTGGCACTTTGGAAATAAATATGTTCCAATGTGATTTTTATAAAATAACCAAAGTTAATTGTAAAATATTATAGTTTTCTCTACAAATAAAGAAAATCCTAGAAAACTTCAGGCTTTGAGTTTGTGTGGGCTCAAAATTTACAAACTTTGAGCCCTCTGTCAATTTTTGTATCTACTTTAGGTCTGTTATTTATTGGATTGATAATAGTATCTCCTTTACATGGTTGTACAAGGATTATATTTGAAAATGTGCAAAATCTGTTAGGCATAATTTCTTTTTCATGACAAATTATTAAATCTTAGCTTCTGTTACCAGTTTTTAACTGGATACTTATATTCTATGAAATTATTTGAAGATTCAATGAAGATTTATTTTAAAATTATCAATTAATATACTTTTACTAATTCCAAATATATATAAATATATGAGTAGTCATAACATTGAGGGACTTCAAATAAATTATTATCCTCAGTAAAATTTGGAAGGCAGTAAGGCTTAAATTTCTTTTGGGCCTTTAATATACTAGAGTATTCTGTAAACCTTGATAATAACCATCAAAGCAAAAATTTTACTGAAAATTTAAACAGTAAGGAAAACTTTATTCAAGGATATGGTAATTAGAGAGAAACCAGAGAGTGTTTTGAACTCAGCTCCACAGAAACAAAGAGCAGGATTATTTTTAAGATCTGAGGTGGAGGGGATTATAGGCTATCTATGTTTATTAATTGACTTTATCCAAGTATCTCATGACAGGAAGAAGTTTTACTACTTGGAGCAAGGGTGTCATAGGAGTTAGTCTCCTAGCCTCCCAGAGAAACTGACAGATAGGAACACTATCTTGCTGGGTTACATTTCAAAGTAATGGCTCCCAGGTCATTGAAAAAGTCATTCCTGGATTATAAAACTGGCAAGAAGCTTTTTGAAAGAATTTACATCTACTTTAAGTCACAGAGAAAAAACTTACAAGTTTTCTAAAGTAAATAGTCTAAGAAATGAAAGAGGAGGGACCTCTGTGGTTAGAACATTTGGCTTCTATAAAAGCTGCTGTGAGAGGGAGGTAAGTTGAAGGAAATGTTAAGGCCATCTTGGACATTATCTCTTTCAGTTAGTTTAAAATTCATGGATATGTTGATTTTGATATTCTGTCAGCTTCTATTGTGGGTCAATAGAGAAGAAAGCAATAAATTCAAGTTTAAAGTGACATCAAATATTTCCAAGATTTTGAATGCTAAAGAGGTAAGATGTCATTATTGTACACATAAAAATCTTGCATTTTATACTTATTGTGTGGTAACCCTGAACTTATCATCTGCCTTGAAACCTGGAAAGTTTTTAATTTATTTTGGCACTAATAATTTGCTTACCAGTAAGAAAAGTTTCAAGTATTTTACTGCAATTGTATAATAAGATATTTACAATGAAATGCAAATGGCTGGGCAGTTCAAGTCTTAGGGGACAGGGCTAAAACAGCTAAGGCTACAGAGCTAATCCAACTTCCTTGGGCCTCTGGCCTCCAATTAAGAACCTATCATATTGGGATAAAATTTTTGCAAAATATGAAACTGACAAAGGCTTGATCTCCAGAATATATAAGCAGCTTATTCAACTTGATAAGAAAAAAACAAACAACCCGTTCCAAAAATGGGCAGAAGACCTAAACAAGCAATTCTCCAAGGAAGAAATACAAATGATCAATAGGCACATGAAAAAATGCTCACTATCACTTACTATCAGAGAAATGCAAATCAAAACTACAATGAGGTATCACCTCACACCAGTCAGAATGGTCATCATTCAAAAGTCCACAAATGAGAAATGCTGGAGAGGCTGTGGAGAAAAGGGAACCCTTCTACACTGCTGGTGGTAATGCAATTTGATGCAGCCACTGTGGAAAACAGTATAGAGATTCCTCAAAAGACTAAAAATAAACTTACCATATGACCCAGCAATCCCACTCCTGTGCATATATCCAGAAGGAACCCTACTTCTAAAAGACACCTGAACCCCAAGTTCATAGCAGCACTATTTACAATAGCCAAGATATATAAACAGCCTAAATGTTCATCAACAGATAACTGGATAAAGAAGAAGTGGTATATTTATACAATGGAATACTATTCAGCCATAAAACTGACAACATAACGCCATTTGTAGCAACATGGATGCTCCTGGAGAATGTCATTCTAAGTGAAGTAAGCCAGAAAGAGAAAGAAAAATACCATATGAGATCACTCATATGTGGAATCTAAAGAAAAAAAAAAAAAGAACATAAATACAAAACAGAAACAGACTCATAGACATAGAATACAAACTTGTGGTTACCAAGGGGGCTAGGGGATGGGAAGGGACAGACTGGGAGTTCAAAATTTGTAGATACTGAGAGGCATATGTAGAATAGATAAACAAGATTATACTGTGTAGCACAGGGAAATATATACAAGGTCTTGTGGTAGCTCACAGTGAAAATGAATGTGACAATGAAGATATGTTTGTTTGTATATAACTAAAAAATTTGCTGTACACTGGAAATTGACACAACAGTATAAAATCAGTATAACTCAATAAAAATGTAAAACAAAAAAAGAACCTATCATAAATCTCTTAATTTTGCACATTTTCATGAAATATATGGAAGAGATGAGACAGATGATACAAATATGTCACCACTAGTCAAAACTATAAAGTACTTAGTATTTGATTTGTGTGCTTTTTAGCCTCTAATTGTATTGTGTCCTCATTTCCCCTTACTGTCATTTTTCTTTCCTAAATGTGTGTGTGTATGTGTGCACACATATGAATTGTAATTGTACAGCACACCTACCAATCTTTTCATGGCAATGAATCTTAAGAGAACTCCCAAGAAATGTGTAACAATCACTTGTGAAGGCTTTCCCTACATCATAGTTCTCTGTCCCTTCATATTTCTAATATTCACTGCAGAGTGCTTGATTCCAATTTGAAAATCACTTGCAAAATGGGAACTGTGAAATATTTATCTAGTTTATCAGAGTGGTAAAAATAAATTTTGGGGACCACTATGTTAATTTGTTAATTAATAATTGATACCACTTATGTTGCTTCTTTGTTTTGCATTTCAGTATAACAATAGAATGTTTTCTTCAGAGATATAAAGAAAATAATACTATTATTCTGACCTTTTTTAATAAATAAAAAAATTTAAATTATAACTATGTACTTGCCTTAGAAGGTACCTTAGAAATTACAAATGCAAATGTAAAGGTGGAAATTAATCTTGAAATTGATGATGCAAAATGAATTAGCTTAAGCAAAATCTTTCTAAAAGCCACATAAGTCAACCATAAATAACCTTATTCATTAGGTTCTACAGTTAGTTTTTTTACTGGCATTGAAACAGACTGAAGTTTCTTAAAATGACTAGAGATAAAATTTGTAACCAACTGATATGAAAAATCTGTATTGTACGTGAACACAAATTATAAAATACATTGTGAGATGTTCAAACCTTTACACATCTTGCTGTACTTGAATTTAACCAACAGAAAGCAGTTATCTCTTTAAGGTGCCTACTCACTAGAGTAAGTTCATTGAGTACTTTACATTTGAATTTTCCCTATTCAAATATCTCTCTCCATGTCCACTTTCTTTAGATTTTTCTCTCTCTGTCTTTCTGTCTCTGACTACTACATATAATCATAGTCACCTAAATTAAACATACCTCTGATAAATATCCCTGTAAAAATACTGTTTTCTATCTAAATTCTAGTTATGTCATCATAAATATAAGAAAGTTGCTTATATTAATTTACTAAAGTAAAATTTAAAAATTTTATAGGTATATAGGTAAATTATTGATTAATGAAAAAGCTACTTCTATTTACTATAAAGTACTGTATATAATCCTTACAAATGATATTGTGTGATTGATATGTTAGAGGGTTTACTAAATGTCAAATCATTTATCATGTATGAAATAATTACTTTGATGAAAAACAAGCAAAAACAAAATATTTCAAGAGAAATTCCTAAAATCAGTTACTTTCAGCCCAGTTCCCTCAAATTGAGAGAGGAATTGATACAAATAATGAGTGACAAGAGATGAGCTGACATATCCCTAGAGAAAAATATAACCTTTAAAGTATTTTTAAAAATTTTCCTTATAACTTATTTTTTGTTTGGCCCATATAAGAATTATGAGATGAAGATGTGTGAGTTTAAACTAAACTTCTATGAATATGACTGTACACCTCCATTAATTCATTTATTCGAGAAGCAGATATTTATTGAGTGCCTCACTACATTAAGTAATATGATAAGTGTACAGTATTGAAAAACAAATAATATGATAGTAAATATTTTTTAATTTATGTTATTCATCTTTCTTTAGATGCATCTAAATTAAGTCTCAATTAATTCACATTTTTTTGAGAAATACAAAATATTTAAAAAGCAGTGGAACTGTTTCTAAATTTTAAGTAAATTAAGTAGATCAGGTAAAATTAGTCCTGTGATAATTCAAAACTGAAGTATACAGTTTAATTCTGACATTTATATTGCAATCAACACAACACATGCTTCTCTTATGACAATATCTACAATATAATATCTATGGAAATATATGATTGAAATCCTGTAGATAAAATATGTGATCTCTTTTATAGAGCTGAATCGCACATGTTTTAAAGATTTTAAAGATCACTTGAGTTGAATAGCTAGATAAGCTTTCAGCTCTACAAGTGAATATATTTCTGTTTCTTTATATTCAAGGAAATAAATGCATAAAACTATATTGAAATCTAACAAGCAAACTCTTGCCCTGAGTTTCTGATAAAGTATATGTGACTTCTCTTTGGAAAAAAGGTAATGCTTTTATTTCAGTTTACAACAACCAAGGACTTCGCTTTCCAGTAATACATCTGTAAATATAGATAAAAATGGCTTTCCTTAATTAACAGGCACAAACATTTGAAAGCTCATATAATTAAAACTAAATATTGCTCTGTTTTCATTTACTCAGAAAAAGAATGCAGCTAAAATGTTCACATGCATTTTCAGTACAAGTGAAACTTTAGATCTCCCCTGCTACTTCCATCGCCCTTGGTTATACTTTTCCCACAAACAGGTGAAGCGTGTCCTTGTCAGTCTCTTTAGTGACATCTCCTGGAGAGAGCAAGCACAATCATCCTCAGTAACTGCCATGAAATGTGTCTAAGGCCTGCTGCTCCACTCTGCACTTCTGTAACTTTTTTCTTTGCAAAGGGCTAAGAAAGCTTTCTGGATTTCTTTTTATTTATTTATTTATTTATTTATTTATTTATTTATTTATTTATTTACACCATGCCAGCATGAATAGAATGAAAAAAAATACTTTTCTCTCATCTTACTATTGAGAGATGGCAGTTTAACTGAATGGATTTGATCTAGACAGGTGCCAGTGCCACAGATGTGAATTCTGCATCTATTCACCTATAACAGTTCTGTGGGTTTATAGATCCCTTCAGAATTAGACATTAAAAAAAAAGAAAAAATGGAAAAGAAACTAAGCAGGACTCATGGAGGTTGTAGGACTCATAGTAAAGCTGTAGATTATATCACCTATTGTTCTTAATTATTTTTGTTTTTATTTTTTTATTGAAGTACAATCAGTTATAATGTGTCAATTTCTGGTGTACAGCACAATGTCGCAGTCACTCATATACATATATATATTTGTTTTCATTTCCTTTTTCATTAAAGGTTGTTACAAGATATTAAATATAGTTCCCTGTGCTATACAGAAGAAACATTTTTTAATCTATTTTTATATATAGTGGCTAACATTTGCAATCTCAAACTCCCAAGGTTATCCTTTCCCACCCTCTTTCCCTGGTAACCATAAGGTTGTTTACTACGTCTGTGTGTCTGTTTCTGTTTTGTGGATGAGTTCATAGTGTCCTCTTTTTTTTTTAAGATTCCACAAATAAGTGATATCTTATGGCATTTTCTTTCTCTTTCTGGCTTAGTTCAATTAGGATGATGATCTCTAGTTCCATCCATGTTGCTGCTAATGGCATTATTTTATGATTTTTTTAATGGCTGAGTAGTATTCCATTGTATAAATATGCCACAGCTTCCTTATCCAGTTATCTGTCAATGGATATTTAGGTTGCTTCCATGTCTTGGCTATTGTATATAGTGCTGCTATAAACATTGGGGTGCATGTATCTTTTCAAGTTAGAGTACTCTTTGGACATACACATGGAAGTGAGATTGGTGAATCATTTGGTAAGTCTATCTTTAGTTTTTTTGAAGAACCTCCATTCAGTTTTCCATAATGGCTCCACCAAATACATTGCCACCAGAAGTGTAGGAGGGTTCTCTTTTCTTTACACCCTCTCCAGGATTTATCATTTGTGGACTTTTGAATGATGACCATTCTGACTGGTGTCAGGTGATACCTCATTGTATTTTGATTTGCACTTCTCTGATAAATAGTGATATTGAGTATTTTTTCATGTGACTGTTAGCCATTTGTCTTCACTTGAGACCTCCTTTTTTAGGTCTAATGCCCAGTTTTGGATTGGTTTGTTGTTGTTGTTGTTGGTATTAATTTATATGAGCTGTTTATATATTCTGGAAATTAAGCCTTTGTTAGTTGCATCATTTGCAAGTATTTTCTCCCATTGCTTAGGTTGTTACATTTTTTGCTTATGGCTTTCTTTGCTGTGCACAACATGTAAGTTTAATTAGATCCCATTTGTTAAATTTTTATTTTATTTCTGTTGTCTGGGTGGACTCCCCTAGGAGAACATTGCTGAGATTTATGTCAGAGGATGTTTTGTCTATTTTTTATTCTAGGAGATTTATTGTCTTGTCTTTTACTTAAGTCTTAAGCAATTTTGAGCTTATTTTTGTGTATGGTGTGAGGGAGTGTTCTCACTTTATTGATTTACATGATGTTATTTTGTTTTCCCAACACCACTTGCTGATGAGACTCTTTTCTCCATTGAACATTCTTGCCCCTTGGTTGAAGATTAATTGACCGTAAGCCTGTGGGTTTATTTCTGGGCTCTCTCTTCTCTTCCATTGATCCATATGTGTGTTTTTATGCCGAAACTATGCTGTTTGGGTTACTGTAGCTCTATAATATTGCCTGAAGTCTGGGAGGGTATTTCCTCCAGCTTCATTATTTTTCTTCAACCTTTCTTCAGCAATTCTGGGTCTTTTGTGATTCCATATAAACTTTAGGATTATTTCTTCTAGTTCTGTGAAAAATGTCATAAGTATTTTGATAGGGATTGCATTAAATCTGCAGATTGTCTTGGGTAGTAGGCAATTTTAACAATATTGATTCTTCCATCCCAAGAACATGGGATATCTTTCCATTTCTTTAAGTCATCTTTAATTTCCTTAATCAATGTTTTGTAGATCTCCATGTATGGGTCTTTCACCTCCTTGGTCATATTTATTCTTAAGAATTTTATTGTTTTGGATACATTTTTAAAAGGGATTTTTTTTTTTTTTTTTTTTTTTTTTACTTTCTTTTCCAGCTAATTCATTGTTAGCATAAAGATGCAACTGACTTCTGAATGTTAATCTTGTATCCGGCTATGATGCTGAAGTCTTTTATCAGCTCTAGTAGTTTTCATGTGGAGCTTTCAGGGTTTTCGTTATATAGTATCATGTCATCTGCATATAATGACAATTTTACATCTTCTCTTCTAATTTGGATACATTTTATTTCTTTTTCTTGCCTGATTGCTGTAGCTAGGACTTTCAAGACTATGTTGAATAGAAGTGGTGTGAGTGGGCATCCTTTTCTTATTCCAGTTGTTAGTGGGAAGGCTTTTAGTTTTTCACTGTTGAGTATTATGTTGGCAGTAAGCTTGCCTAAATAGCTTTTATTATGTTGAGATATGTTTCCTCTATTCCCACTTTGACTAAAGTTTTTATCATAAATGGGTGTTAAATTTTAGCAAGTGCTTTTTCTGCATCTATTGAGATGATCATGTGATTTTTGTCCTTTCTTTTGTTGATGTGGGGTATCACATTGATTTATTTACAAATGTGAAACATCCTTGTGTCCCTGGGATGAATCAATCCAACTTCATTATGGTGTATGACCTTTTTTTATGTGCTGTTGGATTCTATTTGCTAATATTTTGTTGAGGATTTTTGTTAGTCAGTGGTATTGGCTTGTAATTTTCTTTTATGGTAGTGTCTTTGTCTGGTTTTGGTATCACGGTGATGGTGGCTTCATAAAATGAGTTTGGGAGTATTTCTTCCTCTTCATTCTTTTGGAAGAGTATGAGTTCTTTGTATGTTTGTTAGAATTACCCAGGGAATCCATTTGGTCCAAGAGTTTTGTTAGTAGGGAGATTTTTTTTTTTCTTAATTGCTAATTCTATTTCACTTCTAATGGTCGTTCTCTTCAAGTGGTCAATTTTTCTTGACTCAGTCTTGATGGACTGTATTTTTCAGAAACTTGTCCATTTCTTCTACTTTGTTCACTTTGTTTCAATATAGCTGTTCACAGTGTTCTCTTCTGGCTTTTTGTATTTCTGTTGTGCTGGCTGTAATTTCTCTATTTTCCTTTTAATTTTCTTTATTTGTGTTCTCTCTCTTTTCTTGGTGAGCCTGGCCAGAGTTTTGTCAATTTTGTTTACTCTTTCAAAAAACCACCTTTGGTTTGATTGATTTTTTTCTATTGTTTTTTAAATCTCTATTTTATTTAATTCCTTCCTTCTTCTGACTTTAGATTTTGTTTGCTCTTCTCTTTATAATTATTTTAGGTGATAGGTTAGGCTGCTTAATTGAGATTGTTCTTGTTTTTTGAGGAAGGCCTGTATAATTGTGAACATCCCATTTGGACTTCTTTTGCTGCAACCCATAGATTTTGTGTGGTTCTGTTTTCAATGTCATTTGTTCCAAAGTATTTTTAAATTTCTTCTTTGATTTCATCACTGACCTATTGGTATTTTAGTAGCATGTTGTTCAGTCTCCCTGCAGTCATTTTTTTCTTTTTCTTTTTCTTTCTCTTTTCCTTTTTTTTTTTTTTTTTTTGTTTTTTTTGGTGGTTGATTTTTAGTTTCATGGCATTGTAGTCAGGAAAGATGCTGTTAAATAATTTCTAACTTCTTAAATTTTTTGAGGCTTCTTTTGTGCCTGAGTACATGATCTATCTCAGAGAATATTCCATTGTGCACTTGACAAGAATGTATATTCTGTTTTGGGGGATCTAATGTCCTGAGTACTTCTATTGTTAGAATTCCTTTCTTATAAAAGTTTTGAGACACTATTAATATTATTATGAATCATGAGATTATGAGATTATCTCTAGAGTTGATATTTGGCAACTTTTTTCCCATAAATAGAGTGAAGACACTATATATCTCCACAATCTGTTTTAATTTAATGAATTAATTTATGTACTGCCTGTAATTCACTAAGTTTATCTCCTTTCATGACCTTTGATAGCCTTAGAACTAGTACAATGAGTATCACATGAAAAGAAATCAATGAGTGTTTACTAAATTGAATAAAAAGCACTGACTTTTTATGAAAAACTATATGGAAACAAACTGGATAACCTAGAGGAGATGGACAAGTTTCTGGAAACATACTATCCACCAAGACTGAATCAAGAAGAAACCGACCACTTGAACAAACCGATCACTAGAAATGAAATTGAATTAGCAATAAAAAACCTCCCTATAAATAAAAGTCCAGGACCAGATGGCTTCACCGGGGAATTCTACCAAACATACAAAGAATAACTCATACCAGTCTTTCTCAAACTCTTCCAGACGATTGAAAAGGAGGGAATACACCCAAACTCATTCTATGAGCCACCATCGCCCTGATACCAAAATCAGGCAAAGACACTACCAAAAAAAGTATTATAGGCCAAGATCACTGATGAACATAGATGCCAAAATCCTCACCAAAATATTAGCAAGTAGAATCCAACAACATATAAAAAAGATTATACTTCATGACCAAGTGAGGTTCATCCCAGGGACACAGGGGTGGTTCAACATATGCAAATCAATCAATGTAATACATCACATCAACAAGAGAAAGGACAAAAACCACATGATCATCTCAATAGAGGCAGAAAAAGCATTTGATAAAATTCAACACCCATTTATGATAAAAAATCTCCCCAAAGTGGGTATAGAGGGAACATATTTCAACATAATAAAAGCTATATATGACAAACCTACAGCCAACATAGTACTTAACAGTGAAAAACTTAAAAGCTTCCCACTAAAATCTGGAACAAGACATGGATGCCCACTCTCACCACTCCTGGTCAACAAAGTTTTGGAAGTCCTAGCCACAGCAATCAGGCAAGAGAGAGAAATAAAAGGGATCCAAATTGGAAAACAAGAGGTAAAAATGTCACTATATGCCAATGACACATTAATATATATTTAAAACCCTAAAAGGTCCACACAAAAAATTCTAGAGCTGATTGAAGAATTCAGCCAGGTACCAGGTTACAAGATTAACGTTCAAAAATCAGTGGCATTTCTTTACACTAATGATGAATCAATGGAAAAAGAAAGTAAAGAAACATTCCCCTTTAAAATAGCATCCAAAGTAATAAAATATCTGGGAATAAATCTAACCAAGGAGGTGAAAGAATTATACACAGAAAACTGTAAACCATTAATAAAGGAAAGTAAAGAAGGCTTTAAAAAATGGAAAGATATCCCATGCTGTTGGACTGGAAGAACCAATATTGTTAAAATGGTCACACTGCCCAAGGGCAATCTACAGCTTTAAAGTAATCCATAACGAAATACCCAGGACATATTTCACAGAACTAGAACAAATCATAATAAAATTTATATGGAACCATCAAGGACCTGGAATTGCCAAAGCATTACTTAAGGGAAAGAAAGAGGCTGGAGGAATAAATCTCCCTGACTTGAGACAATACTATAGAGCTACAGTCATCAAGACAGCATGGTATTGGTACAAAAACAGATACATAGATCAATGGAACAGAATAGAGAGCCCAGTAATGAACCCACAAACTTTTGGTCAACTAATCTTTGACAAAGGAGGCAAGAATATAAAATGGAATAAAGATAGTCTCTTCAGCAAATTGTTCTGGGAAACCTGGAGAGCAGCATGTAAAACAATGAAGCTAGAACACTCCTTAACACCATACACAAAAATCAATTCAAAATGGATCAAAGAATTAAACATAAGACAAGTTACAATAAGCCACCTGGAGGAAAATATAGGCAAAACATTATCTGACACACATCTCAAATAGTTCTCCTAGAAGAAATAAAAGTAAGAATAAACAAATAGTAACTAATGAAACTTACAAGCTTCTGCACAGCATAGGAAACCATAAGTAAATCAAAAAGACAACCTATGGGATGGGAGAAAATTTTTGAAAATGAAACCATCAAAGGCTTGATCTCCAGAATATATAAGCAGCTTATATGACTCAATAAGAAAAAAAATAAACAGCCCAATCCAAAAATGGGCAGAAGACCTAAACAAGCAATTCTCCAAGGAAGACATACAAATGATCAATAGGCACATGAAAAACTGCTCAACATCACTAATTATCAGAGAAATACAAATCAAAACTACAATGAGGTATCACCTCACACCTCTCAGAATGGCCATCATTCAAAAGTCCACAAATGACAAATGCCAGAGAGGCTGTGGAGAAAAGGGAACCCTCCTTCACTGCTGGTGGGAATGCAGTTTGGTGCAGCCACTGTGGAAAACAGTATGGAGATTCCTCAAAAGACAAGAATAGACTTACCGTATGACACAGGAATCCCACTCCTGGGCATATATCCAGAAGGAACCCTATTTTCAGGATGACACCTGCACCCCAATGTTCATAGCAGTATTATTTACATTAGCCAAGGCATGGAAATAGCATAAATGTCCATCAACAGATGATTGGCTAAAGAAGAGGTGGTATATTTATACATTCAAATACTACTGAGCCATAAAACTGACAACATAACGCCATTTGCAGCAACATGGATGCTCCTGGAGAAAGTCATTCCAGATGAAGTAAGCCAGAAATAGAAAGAAAAATACTATATGAGATTTCTCATATGTGGAATCTAAAAAACCAAAGAAACAAACAAACAAAGCATAAATACAAAACAGAAATAGACTCACAGACATAGAATATAAATTTGTGGTTGCCGAGGGGGCAGGGGGTGGGAAGAGATAGACTGGGATTTCAAAATTGTAGAATAGATAAAAAGGATTATACTGTATAGCACAGGGAAATATATACAAGATTTTATGGTAGCTCACAGAGAAAAGAATGTGACAATGAATATGTATATGTTCATGTATAACTGAAAAATTGTGCTCTACATTGTAATTTGACACTTTGTAAAATGATTATAAATCAATAAAAAAGTTAAAAAAATAAAAATAAATAAATAAAATAAAGTTTCATGAACCCTTAAAAAAAAACAAAACACTGGCTTTGAAATGTAGAACTGACCTTCAAGATGCTGTGAACTTTAGTGAAAAATAATTGCATTCAAAATGCATTCATTATTCACAACACATGAATACTATTGCAAAAATGATTAAAAATGTATTATATCTAAAAATGTTATTTGTGCATTATGTTAGTTTCATTATTGCCACTTACTCTTCTGTACCTTTAGTTTACCATAGAAAATTCATTTTTGGGCAGAGAGGCTCAGGCTCCCACAATCAAACAGTTAGGTCCTGTAAGACATTTCACATGTCCAGTGAGTTGCAGGGTCATTCATATATTAGACAATTTCTATGGCTGCCTGGATAAATTGATGTATTTTCTTCAATTCATGTATTTACTTTTAGAATGTTATAGATAACATCTTAAATAAGTGCCCTAAATTGAGATTTAATCTTCACTTCTGACTACCATTTCCCTGAAAATAATAATGTATGGAGTATGTAAGCACACATTTACATATATTCTAACTCACAACTACAAACCATCATGTTTGGAAAACCTAGGTAGAAGTTTTATCTAAACCATATTTACTTTACAGTTTCTCAATAGTCCCACTGTAATTACTGTAGTCTTACATTTCCACTTCTCTCACCCAATGACCTTTACTGCTGTCTTTGTCTTTTTGTTTTGGTTTAATCTGTGTTCGTTTATGCCCAATCTGAAGGTAACATTGCCTGAAAAATGATCTTTCTAAAAATGTAAATTTCTTCATGTCACAGTTCTATTTAAAATCACTCATTTTTCACTTTTGCATATAGAAATTCTGAGCATAATAAAAAGTGCCCACAATGTTCTGGCTATTGTTTATCTTTCCATTTTCCCCCATTTTCCTCTTCTTAAATTACAGAATTCCCTGCAACACATGTATATCTGTCATTCATAAACGTCCCTCCCTCAAAAGCCCAATTTTCCTTATGATTTCTTCTGAATCACCCTCTGAATGACCTAAAATATCATCATTCCATGAAGACCGTCTTTCTACCTTTATACAATTCATTTATAGATCTCTACTATAGCATTTTCCATAGTGAAATGAACAACTGGGTGTTAATATATCTGTCTCCCTTGGTGGATAGTGTAGAGTGAACAATGAGAGGCTTTGAACTGTGCCATGTCATCCTGTTAGCTCTGGATTTCACCATGAACTCTGGAGCATGATAAGTTAAATGTTACATTTGTTGATTTAGTTAAACATGTAAGCTAACTATTAAAATTTAATGTAGAAATATCAAAAGAGCTAGGATAATAACTAAATAATGATATGAAGACCATAAGCATGATATTAATCTATATTTTTAGATAATACTTTTCATCTTTTCTTTTGCATTTATGATTTCTTTTTTTTAATTGAAGGATAGTCAGTTACAATGGGTCAATTTCTGGTGTACAGCATAATGTTTCAGTCATAATTATACATACATATATTCATTTTTATATTATTTTTCATTATAGGTGACTATAAGATATTGAATATAGTTCCCTGTGCTATACAGAAGAAATGTGTTTTATATCTCTTTTATATATAGTAGTTAATAATTGCAAATCTCAAACTCCCAATTTGTCCCTTCTTACCCCCCCTTTTTTTCTTTGTAAGAAAATAGCATTTATAATTATCCACCTATTTTTCATGCTGTTCTTTCTTATCTTGCCACAAGTATTAAATCCCCCCTCCTCCCCTTTCATATTCTTTCCCTCTTTCTTTTTTTTATTAATAATAAAAGATCCCCATAATACTATTTCCTTGCATTCTTCTTTTCCAGCACTCTTTTCAGTTGTTGTCAACTCCTGAACTTTAAATAGTATCTATATTTATCAACTCACAAAAAAAGCCTTATTGTTCTCCTAATTCTAGGTGCCTATAGGTTACAAACTAAATATTATACTGGTAACTCAAACTCAAAATACTGACACTTACATTCATTATATTCTCCAAAAATGCTATAGAAATTTATGTAACAACAATCAGGTTATAATTTTAAAAGTCAGGTAATAAAATTCTGTAATAAAAATCTAGACTCTACCATTTATTAGCTCTGCAATTTGAGGAAATATGTTTACCTTTTCTGTGCCTTGAAATTCATATCTGTAAAACGGGTATAGTGTACTTACTTATTACATTGTCCTATATTAAAGATTCAATGAAACTGAGTTTCTAAAAAATCTTAGCTTAAAATTAGTACAAAATAGCTCTTAATAAGTGACAGCCAATATTATTGAGAGATGCTGATTGTTAATTTCTCTTAATGGTGTCTCCCTTCTTTTAGTCACTGAATTCTTGAGCTTTTCATGAACTCTTTTCTTTCCCTGCTGTGTTTACCCAGTACTCGACAATGTTATTGATTCTGTATCAGTAATAACTTGCTCATGTATGCTTATGTTTCATTTTCCAAATTAATCATATTATTTCAATCATCTTTTTCCCCCAGGCTACACATATCCTCTCACCCTTTTTCTATCCTTCATGCTACCCATATGAAAAATTTAAAATGTAACACTATTTCTATCAAATTTTTTATTCTAAATAATTCAACAAGTCCACATCTCCAAGTAAGTCATTTATAAACTCTGTAGTCACTCATTTTGGAACTTTCCATTTTTAGTTATAAGTTGCCTTTTAAGTCTTATATCCCACCAATTATATATGTAAAATAATTTACTTTTATATATATATATATACACACACACACACATATATATATGTATATAGATCTGTATACTCCACCTTCCTCCCCACCACCAAAGCTTAAAAATTCACATATAGGCCTTTAAAAGAGTTCACAGTGTAAATTACAGTCCAGCCAAGTTGAACTACCAAACTATATCTCAAAATATCACCTTTACCTAATAGAGCCATATGATGCCATATTATTTGCATAAAATAAAACTTTGTCTCATACACCCACATATTTCTGCCTGTCACAATTCTTTTTATCTCATGAGCAAAATCCATCCATTTTTTTTGTAGCACATTTTAAATGCTGCTAATGCCATCAAGCCTTTAATTTCCCCTTAAACTATGTGGAGGTCATTTCACAAATGTTTAAGAACACAAACTTTTGAGTTAGATCCACTGAATTTCAACACAGCTCTGCCTTATACTGGTTTTGTGGTTTTGGCCAAGCTACTATGACTCTCATTCTCACCCTCAGTGATCTCATCAAGAAAAAGAATACAATAATAAAACCAATGCCATAGAACTGCTGTGATTTGCTAACATGGTCTTGCAATTTAAACCAAATGATGTACTCCAGAAATCTGTCTTTATTGACTAAATGTGTTACTTGACATTATAACCCATTACAACTATAACAAAACAGAGGTTGGTACATTTTGTTTTCAAAGTTTGAGTTTTATTTTTTACTATTTGTTATCTCTAACTCATGTGACAAAAACATCTTACACAGAGGTTTTGGGTATCATGCAGCTACCCCGTGCTTCATTCTCTAGGTTTGCTCTAGTTCAGATGTGGTGCATTAGCTCCAATTGATTACATGTTTATAGATTACACACTGCATTCTAGGCCCTCCAAGACTGTATTGGCACCATTTCCCCACACTTTAGTCTTACTAATAAAATTGATTATTAAGTACATTCTAGGTGCTGCACATTAAACTAAGAGTTTAAATGGAATATCTTAATCCATTTTTAGCAATATCACAATGAGGTAAGCATTATTATTATTATTATCATTATTATTATTATTATTAATAAAATAGGGATAAGAAAACAAATGACAAATGAAAGAAGCAGAGTGCTTGTTCACTGTAACACAGGACAACCTGCAACTGGGCAATCTAAAAGTTGAGTCCCAACTATCTTGCTCTTAAACATTCTGTTGGAGGAGGTCATCAAGAAGATGTTACCCTGTGGTCTGGACCCAGGCAGTCAGAGGCTCTTTATCCTTTCCCCATATTTGGAATGTTCCCACAGTAGGAGACACTTCAAGGATGCAGTGTTAAGAGAAACGTTTTGTTGAGACCATATGGACTGAATATGTGACTGAACTCTTTTAAAGACCTATATAAGAATTTTTAAGATTTAGTGATGTGGGAGGAGGGTAGAGTGTACAGATCTACTCATCTTATATTTACTCAAGACAAACCTCCTATGTAAGTTCTCTTGCTTATTAAAACCACCACCTACTAATCTGGAGTGGTCTGCCTCTTTATTCTCTTTGCTTGCCCTCCAGGGACCAGTTTCAAATGAATTTTACCCTAGGGACTCCCAAGGTTGCCAACAAACACACTCCTCTGTTAGGATTGGAGGTGTTTAAGGGAGTGTAAAGGATAGCCATTTGCAGTCAGAGAAAGAAAAATAATTCAATCAGAGAGGAATACTTATGCACTGGAAATCTCCCTTTATATCTTAACATTCCCCAAAATAAAAAGAACACAATTTAGCAGGTATATAAGAACCACATGAAAAGAAGAGTAAAAAGAGAAAGAAAAACAGAAAAAAAATATTAAAAAGGTTTTAATAGGTGTAAAAATGTAAAAGTAAATACTAAAATAGTAGCATATAACATATTGAAATCTCATCCTGTCCTTTTAAATTAGATTCTTGTCACTATGACTTTTGGAGGAATGTTAATAAGCAGAGCTCCTTCTGCTAAGAAACAAAACAATACAGAAAGATTAAAGGAATAGTACAATAGTTGGGATAATCCTGATTTGTTTACAGAGCTTGATCTCATTGCCCTTAGGTCTGAGATATTCTCATTTAAAATTCAAGATCTGTTTCCTGGAAACATTTTCATTTATGAAAGTCTCAATCATTAAAATTAGAAAAATATTCTCTAATAAGATAGAAAACTTCAAGAGTAAAAATGAGAGGAATAAGTCTGACTTCAGGCTGGTGGAAAAACCAGGAAAATATTTCTATGTTGTACAGTCTTTGTCCTTAGTCAACAACAATGGCACTCTCAGTGTCAATCCTGCCATTTAAAAAAATTTGTTCTTGAAATGAAACAGTACTCAATATGAAATTGTTCAAAGCAGACTTTAAAAGATGAAATAGGCATTTCCCCTTTTAACCAGTCTACTTCATCTGATTTCTCTTTAATATTTTGGTCTTAGGCTCTCTCATTGAGGAGGCAGTTAAATACTCATGTTGACTTAGGCTTTAAGTTTTCTTTTAAAGAAAAGTTCAAGTAATTAAGTGTATAGAACTTATCTCCAATGGTAGTTGGAAAAATACTATTTCCAGGTAGTTGTTTCAAGGTTCAAATGACTTCCATTTCATGACTGACTGTAATTAAATGAAGAATGACTCATGATAATTTTAATGAAATAAAATGGAATTTCTTTTTCAGTTATTTTACCAACTGTGCTTCAACTCTCTTTTAGAAGTAAATTAACGGTGTATTAAAATTTAGTTGACTCCTCAGAATCCTAAAAGAAATCACCTTTATCAAATCACTGTTTATTTTCTTCTTTACATATGAGGAGAAAACTTTTTGTCATGCCAGGCAAAGTTACTGTTATCTAGAATCACAAACGTCCACATTTTCCTGTGAGGTACAATATGAATGCAGGGTCTTGGCAAAAATGGTCAAAAAAAAAAAAAAAAAAGAAAAAAAAGAAACTGAAAGCTACAGGATCGGAGTCAGCAATGGGAGGGTTAAGGATATGGTATAAGAGTTTCATACTTTCATTTCCCCTTATATTGTCCAGATGTGTGGTTCAGGAAATGTTAAGATAAAAAGCCATTTTCATTTTGCTTTCCTCATACTCACTGATATTTGGGAAATGTAAAAAATGGAGCTGGTTTTGTGAGGGGTCAAGTGACAGACACGCTTTATCCATTTGTATTTGTTCCACAGTACTTGCTCGAGGATGGCAATTTTATATTTGAATTGGAATTCCACTTGGGAAGTAGAGAGGGACTGCATCACTGGTTGTTAGAAAGACTGAAGAGCCAGAACAACACAAAGAATCTGCTTGTAACTGATATGGGGAAATCACAAGCCACACTCATCCACCGCTTCCCGGATCACTACCAAATCTCTCCTCCAGGAATTTTATGATTACAAATAATGGTGAGCTCAACATCTGCTTGAGTGAAATTACAAACAAAACCAAAAAACATTTATTTATTTTATAAGTAGTTGGGTGAAAATGGTACTGAAACTCTGCTCAGGAAACCTGGTTTGGCATATTAATATTTTGAGATAGATAAACATATCTAAAATAAGACAGATATATGCTGCTACAAGCTTAGAGATGCCAAAAACTTATCTCCCAGGTGTAAGCATTTTGTGCTTCTACATACCCATAGCTCTAGAATACATGAGATTATTACTGGGGGCAGAACAAGGAGAGTATAAGCCTTGTGTTTTCTTTTTCAGGAATGTTCTAATGTTGAAGCCCCACAATGCAGAAAAATGGTAGATTTACTATTCTGTTTGATTCTTCATGTGTACAGTTTTTGCTGTGCCCACACTACTTTTTTTTTTTTTTTTTTTTTTTTTTGCTTAGAAAGCCTCTATACAAATCATCTGAAGTTGCTTTTGTAGGTGCTTTCCTACTTAATAGGTTTTCTTCACTTCAAATGAAGTGATCTTTAAACTCATAATCCCCCCAGGCCTTTTGTTCTGATCTCTCCATTACTCACCATCTATTACCTTCCTACCCTCTTCATCTCCTGGAGTCTTTCTAATCTTCTCAGACCTTAATCCTCCACTAGAGAGAAACTCTTGCTTACAGAAATCCAAATTATGTCATTTATATTGACTCTTTCCCTGGAGAAAATTAAATTAATTTACAGAAAACATGAAGACTGTTATGTAGGGAACTTCTCTCCAACTCCTACTCTGTAGCATTGTAGTCATTAATTTCTCTAATTGTGCCTTCCCCACTGTCCTAGGTGTTATATGGCTTCAAACAGGACTTCCTGCACTGAACATTATGTTGTCATCAGCAATGTCCAGGGAGCAAAAAATAAAATGATTTTCCATTCAAATAGAGTAGATTTTAGAGAGAATTTGGTGGATATTTGATAGGTCTTTTTCTTAATAGTCACAGAAAGGAAATCATACATAAAAATTTATCTATGAAAGAATATAATGGAAAAAATCATTTGATAATAGCACCCAATTCTACTAGAACCCCATTCTACTTTCTGTACTCCATCTTCAATCAGAACACTTTACCAGAAGGCTATTTCATTAAACAAATGTCACACACTCTTAATTTAGCAAAGTTTGATTCCTTTCTAAATGTTAGGTGCTAGAGATTGAATGATGTAGCTTGTGTTAGGTAAAGATGCAAAACATATAGATTCTAATGAAGAGGAGCTATTTGTATCATAGGAATCACTGCTTTATGGTTATCAATAATTGATTAAATGACAGTGCACAGAGAAAGCGTTTCTGACTCCTTTGTCTGTCATTAGACTCTATTTTGAGGTAACAGTTATCTAAAATAAGAAACAGAAGAGTATCACTCACCATGAGGATCTGTTTTCTCTCAAAACAAGTATTCCTGACTAAAAAAAAAAAAAAAAAAAAAAAAAATTATTTTCCTCTAATACTCTTCAAACGTAAACTTCAAACCTAAACTCTAATACTGGAATATTAAAACTTTCCAAAAGTATTCACACTTTTTATAAAAGGGAAAAATCAAAGTGAAGTTGATTAATTAATATGGATTACTAAAATATATAAATTGGCATTAAAGGGTTTGATATAATTTTTAAAATCTAATGATTTAAATTAATTATGTGTTTTTAAAAAATATATATTTGACAAGAAAACAGAACAAAACAAAACAAAAAACATTAGCTACCAGATATATCCTTGACCAGCTTTTAAAGAAAGGGCTCAAGGATAGATTATTTCCTTGAGGAAAACATGGGGTGGAGGTTGTGGGAGTACAAAGTTGGGTTAAAAAACTGATATGTTTAATTAAATAAATTACATGTATTATTCTGTGATCTTTATGGAAGTACAAACCTCTAATGCTATTGAATATATCACTTTGTTAATTGAATATGTTTTATATGTTGCTTTGTGAAAATCATGTAAGAATGCAAGCCTTGATTAACAGACCAAAATACCACCCTGACAATTAAATAAGTTTAGTTGCTCTAAAGCTGCTTCACTAGCAGAACACTGCTACAATCTGTTTCCTTGGTTTTAAAAGCAGACACATGTTTACCTGCTTGCATAGCTTGAAGTCATAGATCGAGGAATGCTTCTACAAATGGAAAACCATTAATTGTCCCTTGCTCTAACTAGCAGGACAAGCTTCACTTATCTAAGGTGTAGGTTGATAGAGAAGAGCTGCTGACATTCACAGAACACTATGACTTTGCCCTTAGTTGGGAACAGCTGGGCTGCTTTGCTTGCTTAGATTATCTTTGATACTTGTGAAGAAACTGTGGTGGTCTGTTCCTCAGTACCCTTCTCATGACTGCTTAGGGCTTAAAACAATTGTTTGTGCCTCTTTGGGAGAATTTAAAACTCTTGCCTATTTATGTACTTACTAAACTTTATACATTCTGCTATACTTTAACCCCCTGTTTTGGGCCGATTATTATCTATTGTAAACTTTCTGGTTCCAAAAGAAATTGTGATGTTTCTGTAGTATGAGATTGTGGTTTATGGTTCTGTTTTTGAAAAAATTGCTGATCTGTATCCCTGCACATGCACCATGCCCCTTACTCTCTTTTCACATTCCTAAGATTTAGTCTAATCCTTTTGTAATAGAGGAGAACAAATCTGACTCTATAATGGATCTGTTCCTTTAGTTTTAACCACTGCACCCTGTTTTCTAGGCTTAGTCTTGCTAGCTCTGCACCATTTGTAGAACAATGTTGCCTTTAGCTTGAAATATACAGGATAACCTATTCTCAAGTCTCTGACCTTTAAGAATGTTAGCACTTCTGCACTTACATAAAGATGGCAAGTTGTAAAATAAAGAATAACCTCTGTTTTGTTCAAGGTTTAAAGGAACACCATGGCCTGACCCACATGTACTGCTGCAAGAACAAAGAATTCCTGCAGCAAGAAGTTTGCAACAACCAACCACACTCCCTCCCTTTTTTTATTTTTTATTTTATTTTTATAAAAGGACCTTGCATTCTGACTGGAGTAGAATGGTTCTCCAAGATATTAGCCTGCCATCTTTTTGGTCTGCTGCCTTTCTGAATAAAGTCATTATTCCTTGCCCAAACAACTTGTCTCCTGATTTATTGTCCTGGTGTGCAGTGAGCAAAACAAGTTTGGACTCAGTAACACTTTGATTATTCTCAATAAATACAAGAGTCCTGGGGGAGTTCTGGGAGTTAGTCTCTAGCTCCCTCTCACTCTCTTGACTTGTTAATGTCTTGAGTAATTTCATTCTTCTGCAGTGGGACTTTTGCTGGATAAAACTCACAGGGGTGGCATTGTGGGTGGTGAAATAATTGATCAAAAACCAAGAGAAGTTTAAGATCAAAGGAAAGTTTAATAGGTGCACTGCTACAGGCAACAGTGGGCCATACAAATGAGAAGAGCCTGTGTGTTCACCTATTGTAATTGTGCAGGGCTTTTTATTGAGGAAGTGGCTGTAAACACAAAGGGATAGGGGAACAGATATTTGGCTATAAGTGAACAACAGGGCTTTGGTAAATAGGAGGATAGTGGATTTATGACTCCAGTAAGATGGTTACATGAACTGACATAAGCAAGGTGGTGGAATTTATGACTCAGATAGGAGGACATGTGGACTGTGACAAATAGGTGTGAGCTAGAGTCAAGGCTAGCCATTTCCCAGGGCTCTTAATTCTGCTAAGGCAAATGCATATCAGTACTTTATCTCCTAAGGAAGAGCAGGCAGATCCATAAGGGCTGGAAGTTTGGGAGCCACAGAGCCTCGGAAGGCACCAGTTGGCACTATATTTCCTTTTATTCAAATGAAAGTCTTACTTCTGATAAAAGCTACAAAAAAATCTGTTAAATAGAATTAAATCTATAGAAAAGGAACATAGTTTTCTATATTAAAGCCTTGACTTTTCTTGGAGGCTACCTAAAGTGCTACATAGCATGAAAATTTGGCACTAGGAAATTAAACTTGAAAAACATGATTCAGACAGGGTGCCAGCGTATTGTGGAGGCTAAAAGCAACCATTTTATTCAGAAGCTCAGATTGGAGGTGAGCAGCCTTCTCATTTGAAGACTAAATGAGAAGACTCATTCTAGGTAGACTTCTTTTCTTTCCTCCCATATCCAAATGGGCTACTTGAAATATCTACAAGTTGTCCATTTAAACAGCAGTGCATCATTACAAAGTTAATTGCTCATTATTTTTGCAGCTTTCCTTAAAACAAATACATGAAAGATTTATCAGAGGACTTACATTTCAATTTTGAAACCTAGGGAGAAAGGACTTAGACTGTGATCCATTGTGAGAGCTGACTAGCAAATGGAGCCTGTTGCAAGCACCCACTGTGCCCCATATTCTAAAAGAATGCAAGTCTACTGTGTCAGCAGTAGATGACACACATACATGAATGAACATTCAGAATTATTATTTTATTATGTGTATCTAGAAATGAGACAAACTCGGATTTCCAGTCAAGATGGCAAAGTGGCAGGACGATGAGCCTGCCTTTCCTCATGACTACAATGAAACCACAACTGAATGCTAAACAACTATTGAAAAAAGACAAAAACTTAGCAAAAAGGATCTTCTACAACTGGAAACATAAAGTGGAAACCACAGTAGGATGGTAGGAGGGGCATACTCGTGATATAATTGGGCCTCATACCCCTTGGGTGGGTGACCTACAAGCTGAAGATTTGTTAAGTTGCAGAGGCCCTCACACAGGAGTGGGAGCTCTAAGCCCCATGTCAGGCTCCCAGCTCAGATTCTGGCATTGGGAAGAGGAGACTCCAAGACATCTAGTTTTGAAGGTCAAGGGGACTTGGCTCTGGGAGACTCATGGACTAGGGGAAACAGAGACTCAGTTTGCTTGTGAAGCATATACAGAAACTCACATGCACCAGGTTCAAGGGCAGAGGCAGTAATTTCAAAGGAATAGACCTGCCTGCTGGAATTGGAGGATCTCCTGTGGATGTGGAGGATGACTATGGCTCACTCAGGGGACATAAAGGCTGATGACAGACATTCTGGGAGTGTTAATTTACATGAGATTTCCTGGAAGCTGACATCTTGATTAGATCATTAGCGCCAAGACCTAGCCCCACCCAACAGCCTATAGGGAAGCCTCAGGCCAAACAACATACAGGCTGGGAGCACAGCCACACTCATCAGCAGACTTCCTAAGCCACAAAAACCTCCAGACACAGCCCTACCCACCAGAGGTCCAGGACCAAGCTTCACCCAGCAGTGGACAGGCACTGGCTCCTTATGCCAGGAAACCTGCATAAGCCTCTACCCCAGACTCATCCACCAGGGGCAGATAATGAAATAAGAAAACAATAATCCCAAAGCCTGTGGAAGGAATCCAAAAATACATAGAAAGATAGACAATATGAGATGGCAAAGGAATATCTCCCAGGCCAAGGCATAACATAAAATCCCAGAAGAAAAATAAGTGATGAGGAGATAGACAATTTATCTGAAAAAGAGTTTAAAGTAATGGTGGCCACGATGTTCAGAGAACTCAAGAGGAGTATAGCACAGAGTGAAGTTTTTAGCAAAGAGTTTGAAAATATAAAGAATACCCAAACAGGGTTGAAGAACAAAATCACTGAAATGAACAATACACTAGAAGGAACCAAGAATAGACTAAATGAGGCAGAAGAACAGATCAGTGAGCTAGAAGACAGATTAGTGGAAATCACTACTTCAGAAAAGAAAAAAAGAATAAAAAGAAATGAGAATAGTTTAAGAGAACTCTAGGATAACATGGAGCACGCTAATATTTATATTATAGGGGTCCCAGAAAGAGAAGAGAGAGATAAAGGGCCTGAGAAAAATTTTGGAGAAATAACCACTGATAACTTCCCCAACTTGGGAAAGGAAATAGTCACCCAAGTCCAGGAAATGCAGAAAGTACCACACAGAATCAATCCAAAGAGAAATACACCAAGGCACATAGTAATCAAATTGAAAATAATTAAGGTTATAGAGAAAATATTAAAATTAGCAAGAGAAAAGCAACCAATAACATACAAGGGTACTCTCATAAGGTTATCAGCTGATTTTTCAGCAGAAACTCTACAGGCCAGAAAGGAGTGGCATGATATATTGAAAGTGATGGAAGAGGGAACTTTATAACCAAGAACACTCTATCAAGCAAAGCTTTCATTCATACTTGATGGAGAAATCAAAAGCTTCACAAATAAACAAAAGATAAAAGATTTCAGCACCCCCCCAAAACCAGCTTTACAACATATGTTAAAATAACTTCTCTAGTCATCAATCCATAAGAAAAGAGAACAAAAATAAGAAAGAGAGATAAAAAAAGAGACCTACAAAAGATTGCTTTGGCTGTTTGGGGTCTTTTGTGGTTTCTTATAAGTTTTGGAATTGTGCTAGTTCTGTGAGGAATGTCATGTATATTTTGATGGGGGTTGCATTGGATCTGTGGATTGTTTTGGGTAGTGTGGCCATTTTGATAGAATTGGTTCTTCTGACCCAAGAGCACAATAAATCTTTCCATTTCTTTGTGTCACTGTGGTTTTCAGAGTATAGGTAACCTCCTTGATTAAGTTAATTTCTAGGTATTTTGCTTTTTATGATATAATGGAAATGTCTCTGCCAGTTATAAACTTTTAAAGTTTTTGAAGTGCAGAAAAAAGTGAATGAAGGGCTACAAATGGCAAAATATCCTTCTTTTTATGGGTGAGTAGTATTCCATTATATATAAATATAAATACAAATATAAATATATATATATTTTATATATATACTGATTTTATAAAGATACATACTGCATCTTCACTATCTATTCAAATTTTGTTGTGTACTAGGGATGTTTCCATATCTTGGCAATTATAAATAATGTTGTTGTTAATAGCAGGGTGTATGTATATTTTTGAATTAATTCTTATTTTGTGGTTGGACGTATTCCTTTGATAACTATCTAAGTTATAAAATCTGAAACTCTAAATGTTCTTAGAAATAATGAACAGTACATATATGTAAATACAAAAATATATGTGCAGTTTAAAAATTATAATCTATCAAGACATGTAGACATGGAAGAAACTTAAAAGACATATTACTGAATGAAAGAAGCCAGTCTGAAAAGGCTACAAACTGTATGATTCCAACCAAATGACATTCTGGCAAAGGCACAGCTACAGAAACAATAGAAAGATTGTGGTTTCCAGGGGTTTGTGGAGAGGGAGGGAGGGAGGAATAAATAGATGGAGAACAAGGGATTTGTAGGTCAATGAGATTATTCTGTATGCTGGTGACTATATGTCATTATGCATTTGTCAAAACCCGTAGAATGTACAACAAGAGTGAACCCTAATGTAAACTATGGACATTGGTTGATAATAATGTGCTCATGTTGGTTCATTGATTGTACCAAATATGCCACACTGCAGAGGTATGTTGAAGGTAGGGGAGTATATATATATGTGTGTAGGGAGGGCCATGTGTGAACTCCATTTTCTGCTCAATTCTGTTGTGAACCTGAAATTATTGCTGGTAGATGAAACCAGTGTTCTAGGTTCTTGTCCTGATCCAGAAAGAATTCAGACAAGATGTAGTGGTTAAGAAAAGTAAAGTGAGGATTTATTAAAGGATGGGTAGTACACTCTCAAGGGGAGAGTGGGCAGGCTCAGGTGAGTGGCTGCCCTGTGTTTTTTGGCAAGTTAGTTACATAGGGTGTGAAAATGAGTGGGGAGTATATTTATTTGGGAGATTAGAGTTTGGAGTTGTATTCCCTGATGATCATCCCAATTCCACTTTCCCAAAGGGAGGAGGGATTTTTGTCCTTACTTAGTATGGAACAGAAGTGTCATGGCATCAGTGCATGATGGGTACTTCTAATCTGCAAGGCAGATTTTATAGAATGAGGACATAATGAGCAAAAGGTTACATTTGGACACAAAATTCCTACCTATTCTCATCTTTGTTTGTCTTCAGGCCACTCATCACCCCAAAAGGTGTGATCCCCTATCAGCCCAAAGTTTCCTGCTTTTCTTTCTCTGCCCAGGGAACCCCTGGTGCTTACATGATATGTGGTTTCCTGCATTTGGCTTGTGCCCCTTCTTTCTGCCCAATTCCTGCCATTTGGTCTGTGTCCCCCTTTCTCTTTTCATATCTAGCTATCTAACTGCTCTAACATTTCCCCCTCAAGGAGTCTGGACACTTAAAATATTTTAAGGGGAAAAGAGACGATTGTCAGTCTTCTGTAACTACTTCAAGCTGAACATGGACGTAGCCCCTACTTGTGGGCCCAGATCTCATTGCTGTCTGTCAGAGATAGGGGTCTTGGGATTGTTAGTAGTAGCATGGATGGAGAGTGGGGAGTAGAAAGAGGCACTTCCTTGTCCAGTGGATGTTAATGGTCTTTAACTTTAGGTGGGATGGGTTGGATTCTTTGCTACATCATCATTTGAATTTGAAGTTGTATTCTAGAGGATAGAAATTTTACTAGGTAGTTAAAAATACAAGAGTGAACAGAAGAATGAGGAGGACAGTAAGTATTTAAATCCACTGGAACATATTAGTTAGGTGGATGGATGATGGTAAGAGCAGACACAAGGGGATATGCTGGTTCTCGGCCTGGGATCAGTGAAGTGTCTTTGTTTTTCATGAATAAGGATTTTAGGTCTTGTAGAGGCTCACTCATCCACCTTGGCTCCTCTGGCTGTCCAAGATCCTCTGTGTCCTGTGAAGACTCCGGGGAGAGGTAGGTTTAATTCTAGAAAGATGTACCCAATTAGTGATACCCTGTCACTTTACTGCAGTAGGAGTGCTGAGAAGGACCTGGTAAGGCACCTTCCCACTTGGGCAATAGTTGGACAGAGGGGAATCCTCTCCACATTTTTAGGAGGATGAAGTCTCCCAGTTTAACCTGAATGAAACCTGTGTCCTGGCTGGGGCTTGGTAAAATCTGATTTCCATATTCTGTAACCGCCTTTTGAACTTGTCCCAGATTAATTAGGTATTTAACAAGCTCAGTAGTTTCAGAGTAAACCAATATATCAGAGGATGAAAAGGGTCTACCATAAGTCATTTCAAAGGGGATGAGCCTTAGCCCCACTTTAGGTGCCACCCTGATTCTAAGGAGGGCCATGGGTAATTGCTTTGTCCACGGATTGATGTCTCTTGACAAAGCTTAGCCAGGACTTTTTTAAGGTTTGATTTGCCTTTTCTACTTTTCCTGATGATTGAGGCCCCCAGCAGCATGGAGGTGGTAGCAAATGCCTAGGGCTGTAGAAACTTGTTGCATAATCTTAGTCACAAAAGAGGGGCCATTGTCACTTTGCAAGGACCATAGTAGTCCAAACTGAGGAATTATTTTTTTTAATAATGTCTTTATGACTTCTTGAGCTTTTTTGGTCCTTGTTGGAAAGGCTTCCACCCACCCGGTGAAAGTGTCAATAAAACCCAGAAGCTATTTATATCCCTGGGAGGATGGCATCTGGGTAAATTCTATTTGTCAGTCCTCTCCTGGATAAGTATCTCTCCTTTGGCTAGGCTAGAGAATGGGTTGGGGCCTAAGTTTTCCCTGTGGGTTGGTATAGTAACATATAATACAGGGCTTCATGAGTCCTAAGATAGTCTGTGGAAGGCCCATGTCTGAGAAAAGTTTTTCTACCAGGCTAGTCAAAGCTTCCCTCCCTAGATGAGAGGAGTCTTGGAGTGACTTTAAATTTTTCCAATGTAATGCCTTGGGCAGCATTGTTTTTTCCTTAATCCACCAACCATCAGGGCCATTCTGGTATCCCCTATTTCTAGCCCCTTTTATTTCCTTGTCGGTATACTGAAGTGGTGAAAGTGGGCTGGGATTGGTATACAGGGGACAAAGACAGCTTGGGTTGAAGGGGTTTTAAGAGCTGCCTTCCTTGCTGTTCTGTCTGCCAGGTTATTTCCTCTTACTATATCTGAGTTTCCCTTTTGATGTCCCTTACAGTGGATCACTGCCACCTCCTCAGGGTCTTGTATTGCTTCTAGGCACTCTAAGAACACCTGGCAGTGTTGGGTTGGGGAGCCTCATGCAGTTAGGAGTCTCCTATGTTTCCAAATGGCAGCATGAGCATATAACACCAAAAACGCATATTTAGAATCTGTATAGGTATTGATATTCTTGTCTCCTCCTAGTCTTACAGCTTGAGCTAGGGCTATAACGTCAGCTTTCTGTGCTGAGCTCTGAGGTGGCAGGGCATCTGCCTCTATGATTTTGTACAAATCCACTATGGCATACCCTGCTTTTGGATGCCATCATGCATGTAGCTACTTCCATCAGTAAACCAGACAGCATTGACGTCCTCAAGGGGCTGGTTCCTAAGTTCTGGCCTGCTAGAATATACCTGCTTGATGGTCTCATTACAAGAATGAGCCAGTACCTCTGAGTTTTCTATTGGCATAAGGGTGGCTGGATTTCACGTCTGACATGTTTTAAAAGTCATTTCAGGAGAGTCAAGAAGGAAGGCCTAATGTTTTGTGAGGTGTCCCCCAGTCAGCCACTGATGCCCTTTAATTTCTAATACTCCCTGTACCTGATGTGGAGTTGGTACTTCCAGAGGCTGGCCCATGGTAAGTTTTGTGGCCTCTTCAACTAGCAGGGCTTTGGCTGCCACAGCTCTCAGTCTGGCCATCCTGAGATGACTGGGTCCAATTGCTTGGAGAGATATGCCACTCGCCTAGGAATTGGCCCTACTTTTGGGGTGAGAACTCCCAGGGCTATTCCCTGTATTTCTGAGGTAAACAGAGTAAAGGTCTTGTTTAGATCTGGAATCCCCAGGGCTGAGGCACAAGTAAGGGCAGTCTTAATCTGATCAAATGCTCTTTGTAAATTTTTAGTGCACTCTAGAGGCTCCATATCTGGTCCCTTTAAGTCTTCATATAATTGTTTTGCCGTGAGACCAAACCCTGGGATCCAAATTCTACAAAACCCAGCCATTTCTAAGATTGTTCTAAGAGGTTTTATTTTGTGTGTGGTGGCTGTAAGTGGAGGATTGCCTCTTTGTGCTGGATCATAAGGGCACACCTTCCTGGGATTAAAACATGTCCCAGATAGGTAATCCTCTGGGAGAAAGTTTGGGCTTTTTGTGGAGATACTTTATATCCCTTGTAACCTAGGAAGTTGAAGATTTGTATAGTGTTTCGGTCTGAAGCTTCGTTTGAAAGGCTGAAGATAAGGAGGTCATCTACATATTATAATAATGCCCCCATCTCCAACTTGAGTACCCTTAGTTCCTTTGCTAAGGCATTACCAAACAGGTGTTGGTTATCCTGGAATCCCCGAGGAAAGACAGTCCAGGTATATTGTTGGGTTTCATTAGTGTTTGGATCATTCCACTCAAAAGCAAAAAGGTACTGGGAATCAGGGTGAATGGGTATGCAAAAGAAGGCATGTTTAAGATCTAGGACTGTAAATGAAACTTTGCCCTTAGGGATGTGAGTGATGATTGTGAATGGGTTGGGAACAATTGGATGGAGAGGAAATACGGCTTCATTTAAGCTTTGAAGATCTTGGACAGTTATATATTCACCATTTGTTTGGAGGACAGGTTGTATTGGAGTATTACAGGAGGATTGGCATGGCAACAAAAGCCCATATTTAATGAATTTTGAGATTAGGGGTTGGAGGCCTCATAGAGCCTCTGGTTTTATGGGATACTGGCACCTGGAAGGGAATTTATTAGTTTCTTTTAAAGTGATTTTTACAGGAGTGACAAACTTTGCCTTCCCTGGGATTCCCTGGTCCCAGACCTTGGATCTACAAGTTTGTCCATTTCTGGGGGAATACTCTTGGCTGGACTGTTTGTATCTTGTATAATATAAAGTCTAGCCAAAAATAAGCCCTGGTTTTGGTTTTCAGGGAGAGAAAGAGTTGCCCTCAAGGCTGAGAGGAAAATCTCTTCCCTCTGATGGCCTCGGGTATTCAGGTATGACAAGAAACTTATTAGTTATAAGGGTATTTCCCCCGGTGCAAGTTAGAGGGGTGTTGAAATATTTTTAGCTTTGTCCTTCCTTCTACCCCAACAATAGAGCAGGTTTCAGTGGAAAGGGACCAAGCATGAGAAGTCAGGACAGAGTAAGTGGCTCCTATGTCCACTAGAAATTGGACAAGCTTACTTGCCTCATCAATGATCACCCGTGGTTCATCCTGTGTGATGATGACTGTCTTCTCAGGAGTTTTGGGAGACCTTGGGTCCCATCAATCAACCACTGTCATGAAGGCATTTCCCTTCTCCCTTCAGAGCTGAGGGCATTCCCTCTTCCAGTGACCCATCTTTTTACAGAGTGGGCATGGCATCTTGGGTGGAGGCTGAGACTGGCTTCTGGGGCATTCCTTGCTGCAGTGTTCAGGGCTCTCACAGCCAAAACAGGCTCCCCTTTCTGATGGGGATCTTCTGGGGGTACTTTCAGGGTGATGAGGAGGTGGGTTATGTCTTGTCATGACAGCTGTCAAAAGCTTGGCTTGCTGTCATTCCCTTCTTAAGTCATGCTGTCCTTTTTTATCCTCCTCAGCAAGGTCTCTATTATTAAAGACCATGAAGGCTATGTCAATAAGATGGTTAAGAGGGATTTGGGGCCCTATGGCAAGTTTTTGAAGCTTTCTACAGGTATTGGGGCTGATTGACTAATAAAGTGGCTTGCAAATACAATATGTTCCACAAAAGTGTTTGGGTTACATTTTGACACTGGAAATTCCTGCCTTTTCTCACCTTTCTTTGTTTGTCTCCAGGCCACTTATCACCCCAAAATGTGTAATCCCTTATCAGCCCAAAGTTTCCTGCTTTTCTTTCTCTGCCCTGGGACACCTGGTGCTTACATGATGTGTGTATTTGGCTTGTGCCCCTCCTTTCTGCCCAATTCCTGCCATTTGGTCTGTGTTTCCCTTTCTCTGCTCATATCTAGTTATCTGCTCTAACAAGCTGCTCTAAAAGAATAAAGTATATTAATAATAAAATAAATAAATAAAAATGAGACAAACTCATATGCTTGGGGTTTGGGGCTTCAGAAAGAAGGACGCATCAAGGCCCATGGTTTGATTATGCATTTTGCCTTATTTTAGGAGGGACAGTTCTTGTGAGATTAAACTAAGTCAGTCCCTGCTTATTCTGTATATCTGACATGCCTTCATATAGATAGGGTACTAATGGGCTGCTGAGTTATTAATGAAATTCAATTTCAAACCATGCCTCATTGCCAACCCTGCTGGTAGGGTACAGGAATAGCAAGCATAGCATTTTTAACAACTCTTTCATGTTGAATTAAATAGGATGAAAGAAAAAAGAAATCCCATGTATAGCAAATAAAGTAAGTATTGAATAATGAAATTGCAATCTGGTGACAAATATTTCGTTGTCAACATCTTACAACCCCAGAATATAAGTATCATGTTTGGGCATTATGTGATTCATAAAATGATGAAAAAAAAATTGATTGAAATGCAGTGCACTTGATTTTTTTTAATTCTTAGAATTATGTGATAAAATGAGGAAACACAATTTTAGATACCATTTTATGTCTCAGTGGAATTTTACTAAAGACGTTTAAAATTTTAGATCTCTGTATTATCTTTATTTCTATTACTAATCAGAAGCTTTAATCTTTTCATTTAAAGGTGATAAACCATAGCATGTGTACCATTATTTTACATATAATAATATTTAAATCCTTTTATGCTAATTATAACATAGTAATTTTTTATATTTATTTATTTGGTAGGATTTTTTTTAATCTGCTACAAATTTACACATCATTTCTGTAAGTATTCTTATACTTATCCAATTAATATCTCAAAATATCAACTTTTGGGTTTTTGCTTCTATATATCTTTTGTATATTATAAATAAAACGCACTCTTTATCGACAGTAGAATGATTGATTAAAGGACAACTTTATTTAAAATCATTTTCTTAATGTGGGACTATTCTTTTTCAATTACAGCTTATCTTTAATATTTGCAAGTATTTAGTTGTTTAAAGCTTTCATTTCTATCTCTGTGACTTTTTAGAACCCAAGAATAAAATCAGAAATTTTATGTCTAAGGGGTCTTTGGAAATTATTTATCCAAAACGTTCATTCCATACAGTAGATAAATATAGGGTTCAGAGATATTCAAGGTAAGCCAGTTGAGGTCAATGAGATATTCCTAATAGATAAATACTGGGAAGCAAATTTATTTCCAATCCATTGCTATTTCTATAATCTAATCCATAATACTGACAATGAGCAAATCATATTTTAAGGTAAATTACATTGTTTACACTTAGTACAGTGCTCTAGTTTTTCAAATACTTCACTGCATCACAGATAAACACTCCTTAAAAACAGGTGACATGGAGTTAAGATACAAAAGAAGTCAGAATTAGTACACACATCTCCAAGTGACCTTTCATGATTCTTTCTCCTCTCTTAACCCAGACTGATTGATTGACTGATCAACATAACCCAGGAATGTGCTCTCTGATGCTTATTTGAATCAATTCCAATTACTGGTTAATAATTGGCCTGCTTCCTCTCCCTAATTTCACTTTGTGAAGACTACACTCAGTGACTTTTTTTTAATATCATTTTTTATTGATTTATAATCATTTTACAATGTTGTGTCAAATTATAGTGTAGAGCATAATTTTTCAGTTACACATGAACATATATATATTCATTGTCAAATTTTTTTCTCTGTGAGCTACCATAAGAACTTGCATATATTTCCCTGTACTATACAATATAATCTTGTTTATCTATTCTACAATTTTGAAATCCCAGTCTATCTCTTCCCACCCCCCGCCCCCTTGGCAACCACAAGTTTATATTCTATGTCTGTGAGTCAATTTCTGTTTTGTATTTACGTTTTTATTATTTTTTTTTAGATTCCACATATGAATGATCTCATATGGCATTTTTCTTTATCTTTCTGGCTTACTTCAGTTAGAATGACATTCTCCAGGAGCATCCATGTTGCTGCAAATGGCATTATGTTGTCAGTTTTTATGGCTGAGTAGTATTCCATTGTATAAATATACCAGTTCTTCCTTATCCAGTCATCTATTGATGGACATTTAGGCTGTTCCCATGTCTTGGCTATTGTAAATAATGCTGCTATGAACATTGGGGTGCAGGTGTCATCCTGAAAATAGGGTTCCTTCTGGATATATGCCCAGGAGTGGGATTGCTGGGTCATATGGTAAGTCTATTCCTAGTCTTTTGAGGAATCACCATTCTGTTTTCCACAGTGGCTGCACCAAACTGCATTCCCACCAGCAGTGAGGAGGGTTCCCTTTTCTCCACAGCCTCTCCAGCATTTGTCATTTGTGGATTTTTGAATGATGGCCATTCTGACTGGTATGAGGTGATACCTTATTGTAGTTTTGATTTGCATTTCTCTGATAATTAGTGATGTTGAGCATTTTTTCATGTGCCTATTGATCATTTGTATGTCTTCCTTGGAGAATTGCTTGTTTAGGTCTTCTGCCCATTTTTGGATTGGGCTGTTTATTTTTTTCTTATTGAGTCATATAAGCTTCTTATATAATCTGGGGATCAAGCCTTTTGTGGTTTCATCTGCAAAAATTTTCTCCCACACCGTAGGTTATCTTTTTGTTTTACTTATGGTTTCCTTTGCTGTGTAGTATAGCTTGTAAGTTTCATTAGGTCCCATCTGTTAATTCTTGCTTTTATTTCTTCTAGGAGAACTATTTGACATGTATGTCAGATAATGTTTTGCCTATGTTTTCTTCTAGGAGGTTTATTGTATCTTGTCTTATGTTTAATTCTTTGATTCATCTTGAGTTGATTTTTGTGTATGGTGAAAGGAGTATTCTAGCTTCATTGCTTTACATGCTGCTCTCCAGGTTTCCCAACACCATTTGCTGAAGAGATTGTCTTTATTCCACTGTATATTCTTGCCTCCTTTGTTGGAGATTAGTTGACCAAAAGTTTGTGGGTTCATTGCTGGCCTCTATATTCTGTTCCATTGGTCTATGTATCTGTTTTAGTATCAATACCATGCTGTCTTGATGACTGAGGCTTTATACTATCGTCTGAAGTCTGGGAGAGTTATTCCTCCAGCCACTTTATTTCTCTTCAGAAAAGCTTTGGCAATTCTAGGTCCTTGATGGTTCCATATAACTTTTATTATGATTTTTTCTAGTTCTGTGAAATATGTCCTGGTAAATCTGATAGGGATTGCATTAAGTCTGTAGATTGCCTTGGGCAGTGTGACCATTTTAACAATGTTGATTCCTCCAATTCAACAGCATGGGATATCTTTCCATTTCTTAAAGTCTTCTATAATTTCCTTCATCAGTGGTTTATAGTTTTTGGTGCATAAATATTTCACCTCTTGGTTAGATTTATTCCTAGGTATTTTATTACTTTGGGTGCTATTTTAAAGGGGATTGTTTCTTTACTTTCTTTTTCTGCTGATTCATCATCAGTGTAAAGAAATGCAATTGATTTTTCAACATTAATCTTGCAACCTGGTACCTTGCTGAATTCTTCGATCAGCTCTAGAAGTTTTTGTGTGGACCTTTTAGGGTTTTCTATATATAGTAACATGTCGTCGGTATATAGTGACATTTTTACCTCTTGTTTTCCAATTTGGATCCCTTTTATTTCTCTCTCTTGCCTGACTGCTGTGGCTAGGACTTCCAAGACTATGTTGACTAGGAGTGGTGAGAGTGGGCATCCTTGTGTTGTCCCAGATTTTAGTGGGAAGCTTTTGAGTTTTTCACTGTTGAGTACTATGTTGGCTGTAGGTTCGTCATATATAGCTTTTATTATGTTGAGATATGTTCCTCTATATCCACTTTGGTGAGAATTTTTATCATAAATGGGTGTTGAATTTTATCAAATGCTTTTTCTGCCTCTATTGAGATGATCATGTGATTTTTGTCCTTTCTCTTGTTGATGTGGTTTACTACATTGATTGATTTGCATATGTTGAATCACCCTTGTGTCCCTGGGATGGACCCCACTTGGTCATGATGTGTAATCTTTTTTATGTGTTGTTGGATTCTATTTGCTAAAATTTTGGTGAGGATTTGGCATCTATGTTCATCAGTGATCTTGGCCTATAATTCTCTTTTTTGGTAGTGTCTTTGCCTGATTTTGTTATCAGGGTGGTGGTGGCTTCATAGAATGAGTTTGGGAGTATTCCCTCATTTTCAATCTTCTGGAAGAGTTTGAGAAAGACTGGTATGAGTTATTCTTTGTATGTTTGGTAGAATTCCCCAGTGAAGCCGTCCGGTCCTGGACTTTCATTTATAGGGAGGTTTTTTATTGCTAATTCAATTTCACTTCTAGTGATCGGTTTGTTCAAGTGGTCAGTTTCTTCTTGATTCAGTCATCGTGGACAGTATGTTTCCAGAAACTTGTCCATCTCCTTTAGGTTATCCAGTTTGGTTGCATATAGTTTTTCATAATATTCTCATATGATATTCTGTATTTCTATTTTATTTGTTGTAATTTCTGCATTCTCCTTTCTTATTTTGCTAATTTATGCTCTTTTTTCTTTGCTGTGAGTTTGGCCAGAGGTTTGTTGATTTTATTTACCTTTTTCAAAAAAACAGCTTTCGGTTTGATTGAATTTTTCTATTGTCCTTTTAACCTTTATTTTATTTGTTTCCTCCCAAATCTTTATAATTTCCTTCCTTCTGCTGACTTTTGGGGATTTTTGTCCTTCTTTTTCTAGTTCACTCAGCTGGTGGGTTAAATTTTTTATTTGAGATTGTTCTTCTTTGTTTAAGAAGTTCTGTATCTCTATAAACTTCCTTCATAACACTGACTTTGCTGTGTCCCATAAATTTTGTATGGTTGTGCTTTCATTATCATTTGTCTCAAGGTATTTTTTAATTTCAGCTTTGATTTCCTCATTGACCCACTGTTTTTTAAATAACATATTGTTTAATCTCCATGTATTCCTTTTGTTCTCCTTTGTTTCTCTGTTGTTGATTCTAGTTCCATGGCATTGTGGTCAGTAAAGATGCTTGAGATAATTCCTATCTTCTTAAAATTGTTGAGGTTTCTTTTGTGACCAAGTAGACAATCAATCCTGGAAAATGTTCCATGTGCAGTTGAAAAGAAGGCATATCTTATTTTTGGGGGGTGTAATGCTCTGAAAAATCCACCAAATTGAATGTTTCTATTGTATTATTTAATTTCTCTGTTGCCTTATTTATATTCTGTCTGGAAGATCTGTCTAGTGATGTTAATGTGTTGTTAAAATCTCCAACTATGATTGTATTCCCATCAATGTCCCCTTTTTCTCTGTTAGTAATTGTTTTATGTACTTAGGTGCTCCTATATTGGGTGCATATATATTAACCAGTGTAATATCCTTATCTTGTATCACTCATTTAATCACTATAAAATATCTTTCTTTGTCTTTATAACCTGTTTTTAAAGTCTATTTTGTCTGAAATCAGTACTGAAACACCTGCTTTTTCAGCTTTTCCATTTGCATGGAACATCCTTTTCCATCCTTTCACTCTCAATCTCTACGTGTTCTTCTCCCTAAAGTGGGTCTCTTGCATGCAGCATATTGAAGGTTCTTGCTTTATTATCCAGCCTGCCACTCTGTGTCTTTTGACTGGAGCATTTAGGCCATTAACATTTACAGTAATTAATGATAGATGTGTGTTTATTGCCATTTTGAACTTATCTTTGCGGTTGATTTTGTATTTCCTTTTTGTTCCTTTCTTCTTCCTTTTGTGGTTTGGTAATTTTCTTTTGTGTTATCATGGATTATTTAATTTTTGTGACTCCCTTGTAAGTTTTTCGCTTGTGGTTACACTTTTTTGTAAAGCCCATTAGTATAACTGTTTCTATTAAACTGGTAGTAACATGATCTCAAACCCATCCTACTGTTAAAAAAATTTAAAAAAGAAAGAAAAAAAGTTCTATATTTCCCTGTTCCCTCTCCCACTCTCAATGATTTGTATGTCTTCTTTTATAATTTCGTGTTTATTTTATCTATAATTCATGTTATCACCTTTCAAGTTGTGAGTTTCACATTTCTGTAACATCCTGCTGCTTTTCAATTTAGAGTAGACTTTTCAATATTTCTTTTAGCATGGGTTTAGTGTTGCTAAACTCTTGTAGCTTTTTCTAGTCTGTGAAATTGTTTATGTCTCCTTCTATCCTAAAGTATAGCCTTGCTGTATAGAGTATCCTTGGCTGCACCTTTTTTTCATTCAGGGCTTTGACTATATCTTGCCACTCCCTTTGGGCCTGTAGTGTTTGTGTAGAGAAATCAGCTGAGAGCCTTATGGGGGTTCCCTTGTAACTCACTCTTTGTTTTTCTCTTGCTGCCTTTAGGATCATTTCTTTATCCTTGACTCTGGCTACCTTGATTATGATATGTCTTGGTGTGGGTCTATTTGGGTTCTTCTTGCTTGGGACCATCTGAGCTTCCTGTACTTGGATATCTGATTCCTTCTTTAAGTTTGGGAAGTTTTCAGTCATGATTTCTTCAAAAACCTTTTCAATCCCCTTTGATCTTTCTTCCTCTTCTGGGACCCTTATTATGCAAAGATTGGCACACTTTATATTAACCCTTAGGTCTCTTATGCTATTTTCATTTGTTTTTATTTGTTTATCTTGTAGCTGTTCTGATTGGGTGCTTTCTGTTCTCCTGTCTTCTAGGTCACTAATTTGTTCCTCTGCATTATCTAGTCTGCTTTGCACAGCCTTTAGATCATTCCTCATCTCAGCCAATGAGTTTACCAATTCTCCTTGGTTCTTCTTTATAGCTTCAATTTCATTTTTGACATATTTTACATCTGTAGACACTATCTCTTTTAGTTCCTTCAGTACTTTGATCACTCCTTTTTTGAAGTCTTGATCTAGTAGGCTATCAATGTCTATTTCATTAATCATTCTTTCAGGTGATTTCTCTTGTTCTCTTAATTGGGAATGGTTTCTCTTCTTCATCTTGCTCATACCTCTCTGTCACTGTGGTTTATGGAGTATCAGTTATCTATTGTGGTACTTAAGGATTCTATATATCTAACGGCTATGTAGGAATAAAACTTAGAAAAGAAAAAAAAGTGTAAGAGAGAGAAAGAGTTTTAAAAGAAGGGAGAAAAAAGGTTTTAAAACAGTGTATAATGAATAATAGAAGAGCAAATTGAAGCAGAATTTTTAAAAATAATAATAATAATAAAAATATTTTTAAAGAATTTTAAACGGATTAAAACTGGGTGTATATATTATTGTTTAAGAGGTAAAAATTAAAAGGGTAATAGAAAATAGAACAAGTAAAACAGATTTAAAAAAAAGAAAAATGGCGGGTAGGTGTTCTCCTGGAGACTGTGTGCTTTTAATGAGAAGTCTTTCTGTCTTCGTCATGTTTTGGAAGCTCAGCTTGTTTCAAGAGGCCCTCCATTGGCGCCCATGTCTGTGCTGCTCCCAGTGCCTGTCGGCAAGCAGATCATACCTCCTCCCAACACTGGGTCAGGTGCAGCTCTCCTTTTCTGTGGGCGGGCGGGTCACTGCCCCTCCTGATGCCGCAGTCAGATGTTGCAGACTGGCCAGGTAGGAGGGCGGGTCATGCCCCTTCCAGCACCCAACAGGCGGGGGTCCGCCTGCTCTCTCCCACTGCCGGTCGCTCTGCTGCTCTGTGCCGCTGCACGCTCTGCCTCTAGTCAGAGCTCTGCAGGCGGGCTCAGGGACTACTGAGGAACAGCCCTTTCCCTGCTCCAGGCCAAAACACAGCTCCTTGTTTGTCTTGTTGGAGCAAGTTCTCTGAGGGACCAGGACGGAAGAATCCTATCTGCCTCGGGCTGTAGACAAGTCTCTGTGTCGCCTTTGAGGCTACTAAGCCCTTAGGTGCAGATGCAGGTTTCTCCCCACCTCTGCCTGTGTGCTAAGTGCCAGAGGATATGGGGGTTGTGCCTGAGCCCTGCTTCTCTTCACCCAAAAACTTTCCATGGGTTTTCAGAGATGGGGGTATGCACCCTTCCCCCCAGCGCACATCAGCTGTGTTGTTTTATGGAAGGCCCAGGTTGTTGTGCCCTGTGAACCCACAGCCATGGCGCACAGCCCCCTGCAGTTCCCTGGGGCTGCCTCTGTGCAGCCATCTTCATCCTCCACCTGTCTCGGGCAGCATGGCACTGCCCCCAGCTGCTGGACCACGTCTCGCGCTGGGTGTCATGGGGGCCCTCTGTGCCCGATTAACTTAGTTCTGTAGGTCATTGTTCTGTACAGATACGAGCCTCAGATTTTCCCCCTCTGATCCGCTGGCTTTTCCGTTGGAAAGGAGAGACCCAGCGAACCTGCGCCAGTCCTCCTTTGCAGCTCCCTCTCCGCGGGACCCATCCCACTCTATTTTGCCTTTTCTTCTTTCTTTTTTCCTTTTCTCCTACCAGGTTTTTGGCATCTCTATCTTTTGAAGAAGACTATGTTCTGTCGGAGTTCTACAAGTGCTCTGATTGGCTGAGTGGATCTGTGGATGTGAGTCTTGGTGGATTTGTGGAAGAGGGTGAGCGATGTGTATCCTTCTACTCTGCCATATTGGCCTCTCTCCCCTCAGTGCCCTTTCTTGTGAGATCATTAACAGCTTTTTTCAAACTTAAGGAAGTTAAGGCAGTTGCTTAAATTCATAAACCTATTTAACAGGAAGTCTGTTTTCAAACTCACATATGACTTGAAAGGAATTCCACACTGAGCTTTGAAGGCTCCAAAGACATTGTGCTGCTGAGAAAAGGTGAATTAACTCTATGTATGCCAGGATAAAAGCTTACAACTTAGACATAAAGAAATGAATGAATACATATTTTACTCATATTTTTAACAATTAATTCTAGGTTAGAGAAAAAGAACATGAAATTTGGAGCCAAATAGGTAGGAGTTTTAATCCTACCCTTGTTAATTTGTGATGCTTTGTAAGTGCTAAACTCTTAATAAATTTTGTATTTTCCCACTCTGATACATACAAGGGTTCTTTGTACATATTGAGTTATTCATGAAAGTTACATAAATTGGCTTATTAAATTAATGATGAATGTGTCTAGTTATCTCCATAGCTTAGCAAATTCAGTGCATTTAATAATGCGATATTCGGAGGAGGGAAGAAGATGTCAGAGTAGAAGGATGCTCGCAGGTCACCCTCTCCCACAAATACACCAAGACCCACATCTACAGACCCACTCAGCCAACCAGAGCACCTGTGGAACTCCGACAGAACATCGCCCTCTTCAAAAGATAAAGACGCCAAAAATCTGGTAGGAGAAAAGGAAAAAAGAAAGAACAAAAGGCAAAGCAGCGCTGGACGGGTCCTGAGGGGAGGGAACGGCAAAGGAGGACTGGCGCTCGCTCGCTGGGTCTCCCCTCTCTAACTGATCGGCCAGCGGGATGGAGGGGGAGCCTCCGAGGCTCGAATCTGTACAGAGCAGCCCTTGACTAACAGAACTAAGTTAAACGGGCACAGAGCGTCCCCCCGACACCCAGCCTGAGACGCGGGCCGGCAGCGGCGGGCAGGGCCAGGCTGCACAAGCCAGGCCGAGGACGGAAGTGGCTGCAGGGAGGCAGCCCTGGGGGAACGCAAGGGGCTGCGTGCCGTGGCTGTGGGTGCACAGGGCAGAACAACCTGGCCCTCCATAAAACAGCAAGGTTGATGTGCTCTGGGGGGAAGGGTGCACACCCCTATCTCTGAAAGCCCGCAGAAAGTTTTCGGGGAAAGAGAGGCGGGGCTCAAGCACAGTCGCCATATCCTCCGCGCTTAGCAATCAGGCGGGGGCGGGTGGGAAACCTGCATCCGCAGCGAAGGGCTTAGCAGCCTTAAAGGCCAGACTGAGCCTGGGCTGCAGCCTGGGGCAGATAGGATCCTTCCATCCTGGTCCCTCAGAGAACTTGCTCCACAAAGACAAACAAGGAGCTGAGTTTTGGCTCAGAGCAGGGACAAGGCTGTCCCTCCGTCTTCCCCGAGCCCAGCTGCGGAGTGCCGACCAGGGCGGAGCGCGCAGCCACACAGAGCAGCGGAGCTACCGGCAGCTGCGCAGGTAGAGGGAGAGCGGCCCCCCTGCCGTTTGGGCAGGAACAGAACCCCGGACCGAGGTGCTGGGAGGGGGCACGACCCGCCCTCCTACATGGCCAGTGTGCAACATCTGACTGCGGCATCCGGAGGGGAAGCGACCCACCCGCCCACAGCAAAGGAGAGCTACACCTGACCCAGTTTTAGGAGGAGGCGCGATCGGCTTGCAGACAGTTGCTGGGAGCAGCACAGAAGAGAGCGCCAAAGGAGGGCCTCTGAAAACAGCAAGCTGAGCTTCCAAAACAGGACAAAGACAGAAAGACTTCACATTAAAAGCACACAGACTCCAGGAGAACTCCGACAAACCCCTCCCCTTTATTTTTTTTTTTAAATCTGTTTTTACCTGTTCTCTTTTCTATTACTCTCTTAATCTTTACTTCTTAATTAATTTCTATTTCTCTTGCTTTTTGATGTCTTGGTATTGATTAGACACAGGTTTCAAATACATCTATTCACCACCCCCCCCCTTTTTTTGTAAAGGTTTTAAAAGGACGTCTCAACCCGATTAATACTCTGCTTCAACTCACTCTTCTATTATTCATTATACACTGTTTTCAAAACCTCTTTCTCCCTTCTTTTAAAATTCTTTCTCTCTCTCTCTTATTTTTTTTTCTTTTTTTCCTAAGTTCTATTCCTAAATAGGCATCAGATAGATAAAATCCTTAAGGACCAAAATAAACAACTGATACTCCATAAACCACAGTGCCAAAGAGGTATGAGCAAGATGAAGAAGCAGAAAAACATTTCCCAATTAAAAGAACAAGAGAAATCCCCTGAAAGAAAGATCAACAAAATAGACATCGATAGCCTACTAGATCAAGATTTCAAAAAAGGAGTGATCAAATTGCTGAAGGAATTAAAAGAGATAGTGTTTAGAGATATAAAATATGTCAAAAATGAAATTGAAGCTATAAAGAAGAGCCAAGTAGAATGGGTAAACCCATTGACAGAGATGAGGAATAATCTAATAGCTGTGCAAAGCCGACTAGATAATGCAGAGGAATGAATTAGTGATCTAGAAGACAGGGCAATAGAAAGCACCCATTCAGAAGAACTACAAGAGAAGCAAATAAAAAATGATGAAAATAGCATAAGGGGCCTATGGGATAATCTAAAGCGTCCCAATCTTCGCATAATAGGGGTCCCAGAAGGAGAAGAAAGATCAAAGGGGATTGAAAAGGTTTTTGAAGAAATCATGACTGAAAACTTCCCAAACTTAAAGAAGGAATCAGATATCCAAGTACAGGAAGCTCAGAGGGTCCCAAACAGGAAGAACCTAAATAGACCCACACCAAGACATATCATAATCAAGATGGCCAGAGTCAAGGTAAAAGAAATGTTTCTAAAGGCAGCAAGAGAAAAGCAAAGAGTAAGTTACAAGGGAACCCCCATAAGGCTCTCAGCTGATTTCTCTACACAAACACTACAGGCCCGAAGGGAGTGGCAAGATATAGTCAAAATCCCAAATGAAAAAAAGATGCAGCCTAGGATCCTTTATCCAGCAAGGCTATCCTTGAGGATAGAAGGAGAAATAGAGTTTCACAGACAAAAAAAAGCTGCAGGACTTTAGCAACACTAAACCCATGCTAAAAGAAATATAGAAAGGGCTACTTTAAATAGAAAAGCAGCAGGATGCTACAGAAATGAGAAACACACAACAGGAAAGGTGATAACTCATGAATTACAAATAAAGTAAACACAAAATTATAAAAGAAGACATACAAATCACTGAGAGTGGGAGAGGGAGGCAGGGAAATATAGAATATTTTTTCTTTCTTTTTCAAATTTTTTTAACAGTAGGATGGGTTTGAGATCATGTTACTATCAGTTTAATAAAAACAGTTATAGTAATGGGTTGACAGACTTACAAAAAAGGGTAACCACAAGCCAAAAATTTACAAAGGAGTCACAAAAATTAAATAAAATCCATGATAATACAAAGGAAAATTACCAAACCACAAAAGGAAGAAGAAAGGAACAAAGTGGATATACCAATTCAACTGCAAATATAAGTTCAAAATGGCAATAAATACACATCTATCATTAATTACTGTAAATATTAATGGACTAAATTCTCCAGTCAAAAGACACAGAGTGGCAGACTGGATAATAAAGCAAGAACCTTCAATATGCTGCATACAAGAGACCCACTTTAGGGAGAAGGACACATATAGATTGAGAGTGAAAGGATGGAAAAGGATATTCCACGCAAATGGAAAAGCCAAAAAAGCAGGTGTTTCAGTACTGATTTCAGACAAAATAGACTTTAAAACAAAGGCCATAAAGAAAGATAAAGAAGGACACTTTATAATGATTAAAGGAGTGATACAAGATGAGGATATTACACTGGTTAATATATATGCACCCAATATAGGAGCACCTAAGTACATACAAGAATTACTAACAGAGATAAAGGGGGATATTGATGGGAATACAATCATAGTTGGAGATTTTAACACTGCATTAACATCACTAGACAGATCTTCCAGACAGAAAATAAACAAGGCAACAGAGAAATTAAATACTACAATAGAAAAACTAGATTTGGGGAAATTTTCAGAGCTTTACACCCCCAAAAAGAGGATATACATTCTTTTCAAGTGCACATGGAACATTTTCCAGGATTGATCATGTACTTGGGCACAAAAGAAACCTCAATAATTTTAAGAAGATAGAAATTATCTCAAGCATCTTTACTGACCACAATGCCATGAAACTGGAAATCAACAACAGAGAAACAAAGGACAAAAAGCGGAAAGCATGGAGATTAAACAATATGTAATTGAAAAAACAATGGATCAATGAGGAAATCAAAGCTGAAATTAAACAATACCTTGAGACAAATGATAATGAAAGCACAACCAGTCAAAACCTATGGGACACAGCAAAGGAAGTGCTAAGAGTGAAGTTTATAGTGATACAGGCCTTCCTCAAAAAAGAAGAACAATCTCAAATAAACAATTTAACCCACCACTGGAATGAATTAGGAAAAGAAGAACAAAAAGCCCCAAAAAGCAGCAGAAGGAAGGAAGTAATAAAGATCAGAGAGGAATTAAATACAATAGAGATTAACAAGACCATAGAAAAAATCAACCGAACCAAAAGCTGGTTTTTTGAAAAAGTAAAAAAAATCGACAAACCTCTGGCAAAACTCACAAAGAAGAAAAAAGAGACAGCACAAATTAGCAAAATAAGAAAGGAAAATGGAGAAATTACAACAAACAAAATAGAAATACCGAATATCATACGAGAATATTATGAATAACTATATGGAACCATACTGGATATCCTAGAGGAGATGGACAAGTTTCTGGAAACATACTGTCCAACAAAATGGAATCAAGAAGAATCTGAACACTTGAACAGTCTGATCACTAGAAAGGAAATGGAAATAGCAATTAAAAACCTCCCTACAAATAAAAGTCCAGGACCGGACGGCTTCACCGGGGAATTCTACCAAACATACAAAGAAGAACTCATACCAGTCCTTCTCAAACTCTTCCAGACGATTGAAAAGGAGGGAATACACCCAAATTCATTCTATGAAGCCACCATCACCCTGATACCAAAACCAGGCAAAGACACTACAAAAAAAGAGAATTATAGGCCAATATCACTGATGAACATAGACGCCAAAATCCTCACCAAAATTTTAGCAAATAGAATCCAACAACACATAAAAAAGATTACACATCATGACCAAGTGGGGTTCATCCCAGGGACACAAGGCTATTTCAACATATGCAAATCAATCAATGTCATACATCACATCAACAAGAGAAAGGACAAAAACCACATGATCATCTCAATAAATGCAGAAAAAGCATTTGATAAAATTCAACACCCATTTATGATAAAAACTCTCGCCAAAGTGGGTATAGAGGGAACATATCTCAACATAATTAAAGCTATATATGACAAACCTACAGCCAGCATAATACTCAACGGTGAAAAACTCAAAAGCTTCCCACTAAAATCTGGGACAACACAAGGATGCCCACTATCACCACTCCTATTCAACATAGTCCTGGAAGTCCTAGCCACAGCAGTCAGGCAAGAGAGAGAAATAAAAGGGATCCAAATTGGAAAAGAAGAGTTAAAAGTGTCATTATATGCTGATGACATGTTATTATACATAGAAAACCCTAAAAGGTCCACACGAAAGCTACTAGAGCTGATTGAAGAATTCAACAAGGTAGCAGGTTACAAAATTAACGTTCAAAAATCAGTTGCGTTTCTTTACACTAATGATAAATCAACAGAAGAAGAAAGTAAAGAAACAATCCCCTTTAAAGTAGCACCCAAACTAATAAAATATCTGGGAATAAATTTAACCAATTAGGTGAAAGAATTATACACAGAAAACTCTAAACCATTGATGAAGGAATTTAAAGAAGACTTTAAAAAATGGAAAGATATTCCATGCTCTTGGATTGGAAGAATCAATATTGTTAAAATGGTCACACTGCCTAAGGCAATCTACAGATTTAATGCAATCCCTATCCAATTACCCAGGGCATATTTCACAGAACTAGAAGAAATCATAATAAAATTCATATGGAACCATCAAAGACCTAGAATTGCCAAAGCATTACTGAAGAGAATGAAAGAGGTTGGAGGAGTAACTCTCCCAGATTTCAGACAATACTATAGAGCTACAGTCATCAAGACAGCATGGTATTGGTACCAAAACAGACATATAGACCAATGGAACAGAATAGAGAGCCCAGAAATGAACCCACAAACTTTTGGTCAACTCATGTTTGACAAAGGTTGCAAGAATATAAAATGGAATAATGATAGTCTCTTCAGCAAATGGTGTTGGGAAAACTGGACAGCAGCATGTAAAACAATGAAGCTAGAACACTCCCTTACACCATATACAAAAATCAACTCAAAATGGATTAAAGACTTAAACATAAGACAAAATACAATAAACCTCCTAGAGGAAAACATAGGCAAAACTTTATCTGACATACATTTAAAAATTTTTCTCCTAGAAGAAATAAAAGCAAGAATAAACAAATGGGACCTAATGAAACTTACAAGCTTCTGCACAGCAAACAAACCAGAAATAAAACAAGAAGAAAACCTACGGAATGGGAGAAAATTTTTGCAAGTGAAACCGACAAAGGCTTGATCTCCATAATATATAAGCAGCTCATACGACTCAATAAGAAAAAATAAACAACCCAATCCAAAAATGGGCAGAAGACCTAAACAAGCAATTCTCCAAGGAAGACATACAAATGATCAAAAAGCACATGATAAAATGCTCAATATCACTAATTATCAGAGAAATGCAAATCAAAAGTACAATGAGTTATCACCTCACACCAGTCAGAATGGCCGTCATTCAAAAATCCACAAATGACAAATGCTGGAGAGGCTGTGGAGAAAGGGGAACCCTCCTACACTGCTGGTGGGAATGCAGTTTTGTGCAGCCACTATGGAAAACAGTGTGGAGATTCCTCAAAAAACTAGGTATAGACTTACCGTATGACCCAGGAATCCCACTCCTGGGCTTGTATCCAGAAGGAAATCTACTACAGGATGACACCTGCACCCCAATGTTCATATCAGCACTATTTACAATAGCCAAAACATGGAAATAGCCTAAATGTCCATCAACAGGTGACTGGATAAAGGAGAGGTGTTATATTTATACAATGGAATACTACTCAGCCATAAAAACCGACAACATAATGCCATTTGCAGCAACATGGATGCTCCTGGAGAATGTCATTCTAAGTGAAGTAAGCCAGAATGAGAAAGAAAAATACCATATGAGATCGCTCATATGTGGAATCTAAAAAACAATAACAAAAATAAACAAGCAAACAAACAAAAACAAGGCATAAATAAAGGACAGAAATAGACTCACAGACAGAGAATACATACTTGTGGTTACCAGGGTGCTGGAGGTTGGGAAGGGATAGACTGGGATTTCAAAATTGTAGAATAGACTGCACTGTATAGCACAGGGAAATATACACAAAATGTTATGATAACTCACAGACAAAAAAATGTGACAATGAGTGTGTATATGTCCATGAATAACTGAAAAATTGTGCTGAACACTGGAATTTGACACAACATTGTAAAATGATTATAAATCAATAAAAAATATTAAAAAAAATAATGCGATATTCAACACACAATAACACAAGCTAAAATAATCTTCCTTCAGTTCTGCTGTAGTTTAAAAGTGCATATTATACTGCTTCTATTTATCAAGGCTTGAAACTTAAGAATCGCCTTAACTTCTCAGCTTTTCTTGCTATGACATTTAGGCAGGAAACTGATTTTGATGATTACACCTCCATGATCTCTCTCACATCTACCTGCTGTTGCTTTCTATTCTCATTTCTTCTCTTTTAATACACAAGAGTAACTCTTATAATCATTTAGAAAGCTATACTGAATTCTCACTTTGTTGAAAGTTCCATATCACTTTGCTAAATGCCCATGATGTATCAAATATACTAAAGATATTTAAAATAAAATGCACTTGCTTAATAAGATGTGTGCTACAAATTTATATATATATATTTGTCTCAGTGAGGTAAAACTCTGATACTAGCAACTTCCTAAGTAACATTTTTAAGCTGATTCATTTCTAATTGGAGCACATGTTTTGTTGTTTAGACATGCCCAATCCAACATATGAAAATTTTATGAATTCTGCATCAGCTTTAAATTTTATTTGTACACTTTTATTGTTTCTGAATATGATGAACAGATGAAAGGCAAGAATAGACCTGCAGAAGATAACTAAAACTCTTAACTCCAATTTTAGAGTGTTCATTTTGTCCTGGAATGTCTTATTAGAGACCTTGTATTTTACAATCTTAACTATACCTATATACCTCTATATCATAGGTTTCATTATCTAAATATAATCTTATACATACTCAAAATTATGCTTGGCATAATTTTACTTAGTAAAACTGTATTACTCATTGATCTTTTTAGAAAAATAAATCAACTAAAATATATTTTCTAAATAATTCTAGAATTTTACTAGTCATTTATATCAGTGCTCTTGGTCCCATATAAACAGCTCACACTGTATCAGAAGAAAAATTGCTTACCTGTACTTTCCCAACGTTTCCTGAGTTCTTGAATTTTGGTGATTATACTTCTTTGAAATATGGGCTATTTTTTTGCCATTTGTTATTATTTTTAGATTCTGCCTTTAGATAATATTTATCAGATATTTGAAAATTGATTCCATTTGGATAATTCCTCACTGACATAGGACTTTTATGTATTTCAAATACTTATGTTGTAGGGTTTATAATTCATGGACCATTCTCTTCAAAATAGATATTTTACACATAATTGCAACCATTGGCTTTCCCTTAAAACTTCTGTAAGACTCAGGTCATATTTGCTTAATCTTTATATACATTTTGTTATATATACATTATATATTACATACATCATGCACATTTCTTTGCTGTGTTCCTGCCTTGAAATACTCCTCTCCCTCTCTAGCCTTGTAATCTGATTTATTGCAGTCATCACTGTAGCCATGTGTGTTTTTAAAAACATATTTCTATTTTCTAACATTATTTGACTCATTCCTGATTATGATGCCATATATTTTCTTAGCAGTTTCTTATTATCTCTGAGCTAATTTTCTTTTTCCTTTTGAAGTTTCAGAGAACCCTAGAAATAATGTTTTTCTGTTGAATTTCTACTACCTCCTAGAAAAAATAATACATTGCTTCTTTTTCTTTTCTTTTAAGGTAGATATTTCCTCAAAGTTATTAGTAAACATGATTTTGATAAATATATATTTAAGGCTTCTCACACTTTTCTTTACTCTTTTCCTATCCCACTCTAGGGATAGACAGTTTAATCTGCTTTGTTAGATTCCAGAACAAAGTTAATACCATTTTTTTCATTATTTGGGTCCTTATAAAATAATTTCATCCATGTTATCTGTAGGCCCCCATCTGAAGGCTCTAGAGAATAAGCCATGGGCTGAACTGATAAACAAGCTGTGAGGAATGTCACATATCCAGTCTGGATAAGAAATGACCTACTTAATGTATCCAGTATGGATGGCTGGATAGCCAATGATGGGTAAGATCCTCAGAGGAGGACAACCTAAGAGGCACAGCCGGCTGGATAAGAGATGGCCTACTTAATGAAGTTTCATGATGAACTTTCAAACAATCTGTCCTTGATCATGTAACATCCTATGCTTACTGCAGGAGCTTGGGGACATAAGTAGCTTAAGATTATTAACATTGTTATAACTTAGATGATATGTGAGGCATCGTGCATGTCCTATATAAACCGTTTTCTAAGAATAGAAAGAGAACTGCTTCACTTCTCTCCGCACGGTGTTTGTGTGTACATTATATCGCGCCACTGACAGATGGTGACCCCGACGTGATATCAGTGCCATGACTAAGTGTAAGTAAAGGGAAAAATTTATATCGGGGACTTTCAGCCTATCAGGAGTGCCACAATGTAACCATGGGACAGCAGCTGACAGTACAGCAGAGAATTTATTTCCGTATTCTGCAGCAATTGCTAAAGGCTATTTCAAAGCAGGGCACCCTCCCAAGTTCCCCTCAAAAAACAAATGTAGAAAATCACTGTCAGCCAAAGTCCCACCTCACCATTTCTGATCTCATCACAGCTTCTCATGGGAGCTCAAGTTTATATCTAATGACTATTGAAAATGAGTTGATAAATGACAGTAATAAAACCTACTTAATCTCTACTGGAGTTTGGAGACCTTTACCTTCTGGGTATTTTGGATTGCTAATAGAGAGATCATCTATGGGATTTAAAGGGTTAACAGTTTTACCTGGTATTATTGATATTGATTATACTGGAGAAAGTAAAATTATGGTTCATGCCTCTTTTTATTACATTATTCCTAAGCAATCTCAAATTGCTCAAATTATTTTGATTCCTTATTTACCTGCTCAAAACTGCTGAATATAATAGAGGAGATAAGGGCTTCGGACATACAGGACAGCAAGTTTTTGGACACATTCATTAACCGATAACAGATCTGTTTTAACAGTTTCAATACAAGGAAAGCAATTTACAGGGTTATTAGACACAGGAGAGGACCAAACTATTATTTCTAGTTTTCATTGGCCTTCTGATTGGCAAAAACACAAATCTGATGTTACTATCAAGGAGTTGATGAACTGATGGCACCTAAAATAAGTTCTCACCCACTAAAGGTCTGAGGGTCTAAAAATAAAATGGCCTTTGTAACTCCTTTTATATTACCAATACGCTGCACTCTATGGGGCAGGGATCTTCTTGCTTAGTAAAACCTGACCTTAAAGGTTGATCCTTTTTAATAGGGGCTGCTGCTACTATCCCAAATATTATTCCCATTGCTCTAACATGGACCCAACAGCAACCTGTTTGGGTGGAACAATGGCCCTTTCCTAAAGGAAAACTACAAGCATTACAAAAGTTGATTTCAAAACAACTAAAGTGTGGTCATTTAAAACATTCTACTAGTCCTTAAAACATACCTGTTTTTATAATTAAAAAATTTTAAAAAATGGAAGTTATTGTAAGATTTGCATGCTATAAATGCTGAAATGCAACCTATGAGACCTTTACAAAAGGGTCTACCTAATCCTTCACTTATTCCTGAATCTTGGCCCTTACTTGTTTTTAACACAAAGGATTGTTTTTTTCTCATTACCTTTGCACAAAGCTAATTAAAAAAATTTTTGCCTTTACTGTTCCTACCTATAGCAATCAGGAGATTCCTAAACATTATCAATGGAAATTCCTTCCTCAGGGTATGAAAAATTGTCCTACTATATGTCAGCAATTAGTAAGAAAAATTTTAGAAACTATACGTCAACAACGTCCTCAGGCATATATTTTTCATTATATGGATAATATTTTACTGGCTATGAAAAACAAACCTAATCTCCTTCTGTTTCAAAAAACTGTTACAATTTTACAAACTAAGGGACTGTTTGTTGCTCAAGATAAAGTACAAAAAAAATGCATCCTTGGGAATTTCTTGGGATTACTATTAACACACAAACTATTAGGCCACACAATACACAATATCCCTGTTTTATTGCTCATATGCAATCTCATACTAATTTGCCAGGACCATTGTCAAAAAACAACAATTATGTCAATAAAATAATATTTAATTACGTTCAAACCCAACCTGTTATTAGTAAATTTATAAAGGCTAGACAGTTTCATGCCTTACACCACTGCAATGTCCAGGCCTTAAGAGCTATTTATGATATAACTAAAAGACAAGCAAAACAAGTCATACAGGCATACTCATAATGTAATCAATTTACAATTGCTAAACCAAATTATAATTTAGAGGACATTAATCTAAGAGGTATTCAGAGTAATCAAATTTGGCAAACCGACACCACCTTGTTTCTCTCCTTTGGGCATTTAATATATATCATAGTTTCTGTGGACACTTTTTCTAATTTTATATATGCCATGTTACATACTAAATGTAATGCCCACAATGTCATTTGACATTGGTTATTTACTTTTAATGTTTTAGGTAAACCCCACAAAATTAAAACTGACTATGGTCCTGAGTTTTCTGCAAAAATTATTTCACAGTTTTGTCCAGATTGGGAAATTAACCATACTACTGGTATTCCTTATATTCCACTGGTCAAGCTATTGTTAAACGATGTCATCAAACACTAAAATCTTACTTACATAAATTAAAAGGGGGGATAATTATAGAATACAAGAATGCCATAATATATTACATCATGCGCTTTTTACACTTAATTTTTTAAATCGAGGACTAAATAGATTTACACCAGCTGAAAAGTTTATAAACCCACCTTTAGATGTAAAAGGAGTTAAGGTATAAGTAAGAAAACCATTTACTGATATTTGGGAACGGAATTTTGATGTAAAATGTTGTGAGAAGGGGTTTTTATTTATTGATATATTATGTATATATATATATATATATGTATAATATGTATGTTGTATTAAAATGGGTACCCCAGAAGAACGTTAAGAAGTTCATTGAAAAGAACAGCTGAAGATGGGTAAAATATGGTTCTACACCCTTATACTTCTTTCTTCTTTGCATGCTAGTATGTTGAGCTTAATCTATCTTATTGGGCTTATGTTCTAAACCCTCCTTTATTCACACCTTTAACTTGGTGGCATGCAGATCCCCTTCTTGCCTCTAACGATTCTGCTTGGACAGGTGGCACATGGATACCTCCCATGGCAACACAAGAATATCTGCACAGCAGCCAAACATTGACACTATATTCTCATAATCCACCTTTATGTATTGTATATAATATGTCACATATTGATTGTATTAATCTACAGAAGAAATTGTACTTGTATTATCAACCTAAACAGTGGAATCAAGCAGCTAATTTAACTTTTATTACAGCTGTATCAACTACTACTTATAAAATTATGAATGTATCACAAGTACAACCTGTCCCCATGTGTAAACCAAAAACTGATTGGAGATACAAGTTTTATTCTGTTCAATGGTCACCCTGCAGGATACAGTGTCCACGTAATAGCTCCTTGTTCAATGAAACTCTCTTGGATTGGGGGCCCCATGGACATTTGTTAAGTAATAACATGTCTCTTCAGTTTGGACAAAATTCTTCAGCACCAATTACTTGGAGTGAACATGGGCTTTCTGGACCCATTTTTACAACTGTTTGATGGCAACACTATTTTCAGTCCTATGCATAAGACCATTTGGATACTCGGATTGCCTTTTATTGACCAAATTCTTTATCATGGAGACTATGTTAATGGGCCAGGCAATTATTCTATGTCATTAATTACCAATGTTTCTGATTCTGTAATGATTTGCACTGCACAACCTTATGTTTAAGTTTGGGGTCCCTTCCCTCCTAATATTACTACTGACCATGTTTTTAGCACCAATTTATTTCCTCCTTTCTGGTATTCTGATCGTTTGAGTCATAAAATATTAGTGACTATAATGTATCTTATGTTATGCTACTAAAACGACTAGCTCATGTATGGCTACCAGTTACCCTAAACAGAACTTGGTCTAATGAGCAAAGTTTATATGTGCTATTAGAGACTTTCAAGAAAGTTAGGCCAAAAAGATTTATAGCTACACTCATTGCTATTACTGTATCAGCTATAATCATAATTGCCATGGCTGCAGCTTCTACAACAGCCCTAATATCTTCTGTTAATACTGCCCATACAGTTGAGAAGGTTTTGACTAATGTAACTCAAGAGCTACAAACACAGGTTGACATTGATTGTGAAATCATTGCTAGACTACAGGCTCTTGAGGCTGCCGTAAAATGGATTGGAGAACAAGAAACATTATCAAAAAAAATTAAAATTGAAATGTGACTGGCAATTCTCTATGCAATGTGTAACTCTTATTCAATATAATAAAACAGAGACACCATGGTATAAGACTAGACAACATTTAAAAGGAGCATTTAATGATTTTTTGGGAAAACATAGGAACTCTTTACAAGATCAATTGGAGACTCAGTTACATAATATCCATGATGCTTTTGCACAAAATGTATTTGAGCAAATTGAAAATGGATTGCATTGGCTTAAGCCTAAAAATTGGTTTAATGGGCTTAATTTACACATTTCTATTAATATTGGCATGCTTATATTGATCTGTATTACCTTGTTATATCTTTTAAAATGAATATGTGATTTACATAAGCAACAGGAAGCTCAACAACAAACTCTTGTTATGATGGGATTGCTTGCTTCTCTGCAACAGGAATGTTTCCTTGCTTTAAGTAATAAAAAGGGGGATACTCTGTCGGTGGTGTGATATCATGTACACACGAACACTGTGCAGAGAGAAGCAAAGCAGTTCTCTGTTTATTGATTCTTAGAAAACGGTTTATATAGGACATGCACGATGCATCACATATCATCTAAGTTATAACAATGTTAATAATCTTAAGCTACTTATGTCCCCAAGCTCCTGCAGTAAGCATAGGATGTTACATGATCAAGGACAGATTGTTTGAAAGTTCATCATGAAACTTCATTAAGTAGGCCATCTCTTATCCAGGTGGCTGTGCCTATCTTAGGTTGTCCTCCTCTGAGGATCTTAATTGTCATTGGATACGTTAAGTAGGCCATTTCTTATCCAGCCTGGATACATGACTTTCCTCACAGCTTGTTTATCAGTTCAGCCCATGGCTTATTCTCTAGAGCCTTCAGATGGGGGCTTATCTTATCCCTTTCACACACAATCTTCAGAAGTGGGAAATTGATGCATGCTATTTTAGGAGAGAGTGTCATGCACCTCTCTCTCTTCTGTGATCTGGGACATTTTCTTCTCATGTCTTTCCTATTCCTTTTGAGTGTGAGCTGAGAAGAGAAATTTAAGGAAGGCTTGAGCCTAAACCAAGTATTCCATCTGATTTGCCACCATTTTTTATACTGAGATTCAGTTACAAGCAGAAATTATCAAGTGTTACCCTGTTTTCATTTGTGACTGTTCCTTTTATTTTTTTTTCTTTTCAGGAAAATCTCTGAAGAATTGGAACCTATGGCCTATAGTTCTGTTATTCCAGGCTTTTCTTCTTATAATGCTATTTAATTACCATAAATAGTAATTGTGTTGCTTTACCAGTGCAATAGCCAGTCTAATTCTGAACATATATTAATTTTAAAACTATGAGTTAATGGCTGTTGGACCTTAAAAAGAGTTAACTTTTCTGTTTTTTTTCCCATTTTTTCCATAGGAAATGTTGATTCTGTAATCTATTTGATAATAAAATATGTTCAATGGATATCTGTACGTCTCAAAATTATGTACCTTGAGTTGTAGTGTCTCAAAATAAAATATGTTGACTAATGTATTTATTATACATATGGCATAATATTCTACTTCTTTTGTGGAGGGTCACTAGGTTTTATAGTCTCTTCTATTTTATAAGATTTTTATCAGAACTTTGAAGCAGCATTATAATGTCCTAAATTTAGCCTTCCATGAATCCAGGTTGTTAGCTGGATATTTATAATTCCAAAACTAGAATTTATAACACATGCATCAGTCCCAATAGTTTCTATTTTAACTTTCCACGCATCTTCTTTGAACAATAATACCAGTACCTAAATATAATCCTCAGTGTTCCACTTCAGCTAAGTTCCTTTTTATTTTTTGCAGAAAAATATTAGTTTCCACATAAGCCTTTTGTTTGTTTTGTTTTATTCACAGTATGACAGTTTGCCTTTTCAGTGAATAAATCTTCTTCACTTAGGGATACAGTACACTGTGTTTCTTCTTTAGCAATGCTTTAATTTTAGATATAGTTTATAATAGCACTAAAGATGAGTCTATCTTTTAAAAGAAGAGTGAATGCAAAACATGTGTGTATAAAACACACATCTGCATTAAGGGTCCCTTTTGTTTTCTTTTCAAATGTTCATATCTATGTTCATGTGAAAATCTAGAGGTGTATGCCTTGTTTTGACTTACAGAGCAAAGAAAATAGCAAGTTTAACAAACTAATGCCTAATTTTACCCATAACAGTTTTCATTATTCACAATGATTAAAAAAGGGAGCATTCTTCATAATTACTAAATATCACATAGATATACATACAAATGCAGCTACTTTAGCTGTTGATTTTTCTTACTATCTGATAAATGGCTCCTGTTTAAAGCAGATAAAATATTATTTTTATCTGTGACTCTGCCTTCACACTTTCAACAGAACCAAATGTGAATTTTTAGGTCTGCCTTCTTGGTTTTTATTTGAAAGTAGGGATGACTTTGGTACACTTTTGATCTACTTCACCTGGTTTCCTTCCAGGATCTGGGCTTAAGAAGCAACCCTGCTTGCAAAGTGGTTTCCTTGTGTACTCAGTGAATATTCAAGGATTGCTGATGTTTTTCTTGCTTCTTAAGGCATCAGCCTGCAACACTTACACTGCTACTTTTTCTTCTATTTCTTGTATTCCATTGGTCAAAGAAGGCCAAACCCTGTATGAAGGGGTCAAGGATAAACAATTATCCCTGACTAATGGGAGCCAAAGCAATGTCAAATTACAAAGGCATTAGATGTTTGTTTTTCAGATAGGGAATGCAAAGTGGGGAACAATAATATAATCTGTAATAGACAGATAGGGTAGAAAATGTTGCCATAAATTTTAACGTAAAAGAGATAAAGATTACTTAAACAGCATCCATTGCTCTTTAAGGATGCTCTTTTCTTTTTCTCTTGAAGGATTCTTCCATAACAGTAACACATTCTTTTACAATAAGAGAGGAGTTGAAGTGGTTAAGGTATTAAATGAAAGCATCGTCTCTCCCAGCTCATTACCATGTATCTTGGTCTTGAATATTTCAATATGGGTCAAAATAGTCTGCCCTATATCACACTAGGCACCCTTAAGTAAAACTTGCACATAAGGCAGAAAATGACATAATGCCCTTATTGGTTTCAGGGTACCTTGACTAAAGGAGACTTTGCAGAAACAAACGTGTTTAATTTCCCTTTTGTTTTGTGTTCCACTGTATTTATAATCAGTGGTGATTCAGAAAAATTCTAGGTGAATTAAAGTTAGAATTTCCATACACTCAGAAGGACAATTCTGAAAGGACAACACGTGCATATTTTTGGATACATCTACATTAACAACACAATTGGCATTGACTATTGAAATTAATTCTCTTAAAATCGTTAAAGTCTGTGTGGCCTTTGGAAATTTCTTGAACATTTTTAAGTGTTGTAAACCTCATTCCAGTTTGAAGACCAATTAAGTGTGGTAAACTGAGAAGTTAATCAGAAATTGAAATATTATGATACCCACAGGTAGATTCTTAAAAATAGTTAACAAATGTCAACATGCATTTGTTATTTAAAGATCATATAGGAAATGAGAAATAAAATGCTCTTAACTTAATAAATAATATATATTAAAAATAAGTAGTAAACCTGGATTAAGGAATACTGAAATTAAAATAGGAAAAATATAATCCTTTCTACCATGTCTAGGCAGCCTTGTATTAAAGGCCCTGGGCAATGCCATAAAGTCAGAAACAATATGTAAGTGACAAGAATAATAAGAATAAATACAAACTTATTTGATTTAAAATGGCTCAACTGACTATATTGAAAATCCAGATATATATATATATTTTTTGAATTAATGTTTGAATTAATGAAATAATTAAGTCAGTTGGTTAGCTAAATATTATCATATAAAAACTGTCACTCTTAGAGACAAAGATCCCATTCATAATTGACAACAAAACCAAAATATAGCTAGGAATAAATCTAGCAAAAGACACAGAGTTTTTTTTAGGAGATAGTTACATAAATAATAGAAATAGAAAAAGGCAACCTGATTGTTCATGGACTGACCCAAGAAGTAATGCATTCAATTCTCTCCTAAATTAAACCTACAAAGGTAGTAGGAACACTCATGCTACCAGATACATTCTACTAATTTACAAAAATTAAAACATTGTAGTATTGGTGAGGTATGAACATCAATCAATCCAACAGGAAAACATTGCTAAAATTAGACCAATCACATACAGAAATGATACAAGACAATAGTGTTATTATAAATTGTTGAAGTAAGGATAAATTCAATCAATTAGAATACATTAAATGTTTTTACCACAATAAGCAATGCCATAAAGAAATTTTAAGAAAAAAAACACACTCAAAGATAATTCTAAAATACATAAAACTAATAAATATTAATACCCAGAACATTTACAAATAAAATTAAACTTACATAAACCACTCAATATTCAATATAAGAAAAATTAATTAGCTTGGGTTATTATTATAACAAAAGGTGACAGATTATACTTAAGAAGTTTCAGGTTTATAAAATTGACCCAAGCAATTCCCAAATAAAGAGTCAGATAGTGAATAAACTGCTCTGATAAAATACTAAAACAGGCCCTCTCCACCAAAACAACAACAAAAAACAACCAAACCAAACCAAAACAAAAAACACTAAACACTATGCTGGGATTAGAAAAAGGAAATAAGCATAAAACTATGAATTTTATATTTTGTTCTGCCCCCCATAGCATTAAAATATGACCATTTATTAACATAAATATCTTAATACACTTCTTATTGAAACATTTTTTAATTATTATCAAAGAAAAACATTGTGAAATTTAAAGAGTAATATTTTACTAAAAAGATTCTAAATTTATAAAATAGAAATAAAAATGCACATACACATTATATTGCATGTAAAAACATGTGTACAGTATACTGCACATTTTTTTAGTTTACATATATGTAATAATTATTGTTTCTAAGAACAGATTAGATCTTTAGCTTTTTACACCTACATAATTATCAAAGGAATAAAGCCAACTACAAAATAAGAATCAACAGAATATGATAATCCAATCATAAAGGACAGGCAAATGTGGTTACACATATTCAAGAAATCAAGTTAATAATTAGTTCATTTGTGTCTTTACTATTATTGTTATATTTTTTTGATTCTTCATATAAATGATGTCATATGGCATTTGTCTTTCTCTTTCTGGCCCACTTCACTTAGAATGACAAACTTCATGTCCATCCATATTGCTACAAATGGCATTATTTTATTCTTTTTTATGGCTCTGTAGTGTTCCATTGTATATATGTACAACATGTTCATTATCCAGTCATCTGTTGATGGACACTTGGGTTGTTTCCATGTCTTGGCTATCACAAATAGTTCTGCTATGAACATTGGGGTGCAGTTGTCTTTTTGAATTTTATTTTTCTCTGGATATATGCCCAAGAGTGGGATTGCTGGATCTCATGGTAAGTCTATTTTCAGTTTTTTAAGGAATCTCATACTGTCCTCCATAGATGCTAGACCAAGCTTCACTCCCACCTACAGTGTAGGAGAGTTCCCTTTTCTCCACACTCTCTCCAGCATCTATCATTTGTACATTTTTCAATGATTGCCATTCTGGCTGGTGTAAGTTGATAGCTCATTGTAGTTTTCATTTGCATTTCTCTGACAATTAGCAATGCTGGGCATTTTTTAATGTGCCTATTGGCCATTTGTATGTCTTCATCAGAGAATTGCTTGTTCAGGTCTTCTGCTCATTTTTGGATTGGGTTGCTTGTTTCTTTGATATTAAGGTGTATGAGGCCTAGATGGTGGAGAAGAAGGACACTCACAGCTCACTGTCTCCCACAAATACAACAAAACTCATATCCATGGACCCACCCAGCCACCCAGAGCACCTGCTGTACTCTGACAGAACATCATCCTCTTCAAAAGACAAAGACACCATGAATCTGGTAGGGGAAAAGGAAAAAAGAAAGAAGAAAAGGCAAAACATTGCAGGATGCTCCCATGGGGAGGAAGCATCAAAGGAGGACTAGTGCTCATTTGCTGAGTCTCTCTCTTTCCAACAGAGAGGCCAGCAGGATGGAAGGGGAGCATCTGAGGCTTGGATCTGTCTACAGCACCCCTTGACTGACAGAACTGAGTTAAAAGGGCACAAAGGGTCCCTATGACACACAGCCCAAGATGCGAGCCAGCAGCTGGGGACCAGCACAGGCTGCCCGAGCTGGGCAGAGGACTGGGGCAGCTTCACTGAGGAAGACTTGGGGAATGCAGGGCCCTCCCATGGCTGGGAGGGGATAAAGAGCAGAACAACCTGGGTCCCCTCATAAATTACAAAAAATAAAAATAAAAAAGCAAAGCAACAGTGCTGGTGTGACCCAAGAGGAGGGGCACCATAGCCTTTGTCTCAGACCTGTGGTGCCATTATTGGTGCTTCTCAGGAGAAGAAAGACAGGGTGCAGCCACAGCTGCCATATTCTCCTGTGAGAAGCACCTGGGCAGGGGAGGTACTGAGACTTGAATCCACACCAGGGGGGTCTGCAACCTCCTAGGCAGGACTGAGACTTGTTTACAGCCCGAGGATGAAACGATCTTTCTGGCCTGGTGCCTTAGAGAGCTCATGCCACCAAGACAAATAAGGAGCTGAGTTTTGGCACAGAGCAGGGGCAGGGCTGTTCTGCAGTCTTCCCTGAGCCCGTCTACAGAGCTCTGACTTGGGGTGGAGCAGGAAGCTTCACAGAGCAGCGGGGTGGGCACTGGAAGAGGGTGGGGTGGGTGGTCAACCACCTTCTTGGCAGGAGTGCAGCAACTGACTGAAGTGCCAGGAGAGGGTACGATCTGCTTGCTGACAAGCACTTGGAGCAGCAAAGACGAGGGCACCAATGGAGGGCCTCTGGAAACAGCAAGCTGAGTTTGTGAAACAGGGTGAAGACAGAAAGACTTCTCAATAAAATCATCAAGAGTGCACAGTATTCAGGAGAACACATCTCTCTCTATTTTTTTTTAACTTTTTTATATGTGTTTTATTTTCTATCACCTTTTTAATCTTTACTTATTAAACAATTGTATATGCTTCCAGTTTAATCACTTTTAAATATTTCATTTAAAACTTTTTCTTATTATTATTTTAAAAAATCCACCTCATTTCATTTTTAATTTTCTTGGTTTCGATCTCCTGTTATTGATTATACACAGGTATCAAATGTTGTGTTTGATTTTTTCTCCTTTTTTTTTTTTTTTTTTTTTTTTTAAGAGACGTTTGAACTCGATTGTTATCCTGCTTCAACTTGCTTTTCTGTTATGGAGTATACACTGATTTGAAACCTTTTTTTCCTCCATTCTTTTAAAATTAATTTTCTCTCTCCTTTTCTAAGATTTATTCCTGCTTAGGCTATAGATACATAAATAAGTAAACTCCTTAAGGACCACAATAGATAAGTGATACTCCATAAGCCACAGTGCCAGAGAGATAAGAGCAAGATGAAGAAGCAGATGAACCACTCCCAATTAAAAGAGCAAGAGAAATCCCCTGAAAGAACTGTCAATGAAATAGACATTAATGGCCTACAAGATCAAGATTTCAAAAAAGGATTGAACAAAGTACTGAAGGAACTAAGACAGACAGAGTTTAGAGATAAAAAAAAGTCAAAAATGAAATTGAAAATATGAAGAAGAGCCAAGTAGAAATGGTAAACACATTTGCTGAGATGAGAGCTGACATAAATGTGGTACAAAGCAGGCTAGATAATGCAGAGGAATGAATAAGTTACCTAGAAGACAGGACATCAGAAAGCACCCAATAAAAACAGCTGAGAGAAAAACAAATAAAAAACAATGAAAAAAATGTAGGGGACTTATGGGATAAATAAACTGTGCCAATCTACACACAATAGGGGTTCCAGAAGGGGAAGAAAGATCAAAGGGTATTGAAAAGTTCTTTGAAGAAATCATGACTGAAAACGTTCCAAATCTAAAGAAGGAATCAGATATGCAAGTACAGAAGGCTCAGAGGATCCCAAACAGGAAGAACCCAAACAGACCCACACCAAGACATATCGTAACCAAGATGGACAGAATCAAGGATAAAGAAATGATCCTAAAGGTAGCAAGAGAAAACAAATGAGTGAGTTACAAGGGAAACTCGATGTGGGTCACAGCTGATTTTATACACAAACACTACAGGCCAGAAGGGAGTGGCAAAATATTCAAAGTCCAGAATGGAAAAAAAAAAATTGTAGCCAAGGATACTTTATCCAGCAAGGCTATCTTTTAGGATAGAAGAATTTCATGGACAAGCAAAAACTAAAATAACTTAGTGACACTAAACCCATGCTAAAGGAAATATTGACAGGTCTACTCTAAAAAGAAAAGAAGCAGGATGCTACAAAAATTAGAAACTCAGAACTGGAAAGGTGATAACTACCATGAATTCCAAATAGAATAAACACAAAATTGTAAAAGAAGACATCTAAATTATTAAGAGTGGGAGAGGGAAGCAAGGAAATAGCTTTTTTTTTTTTTTAAAGTATTTTGTTCTCAGTAGGATGGGTTTGAGACTATATTACTATCTGTTTAATAAAAAACAGTTATAGTAATGGGTTAACAGATTTACAAAAAAGGGTGACCACAAGCCAAAGACTTACAAGTCAGTCACAAAAACTAAATAAAATCCAAGATAATACAAAGGAAAATTACCAAACCACAAAAGGAAGAAGAAAGGAACAAAGAGCAAACACCAAATCAACTGCAAAGATAAGTTCAAAATGGCAATAAACACACATCTATCATTAATTACTGTAAAGATTAAGGGACTAAATGCTCCAGTCAAAAGACATAGAGTGGCAGACTGGATAATAAAGCAAGAACCTTCAATATGCTGCACACAAGATACCCACTTTAGGGAGAAGGACACATAGAGATTGAGAGTGAAAGGATGGAAAAGGATATTCCATGCAAGTGGAAAAGCCAAAAAAGCAGTTGTAGCAGTACTGATTTCAGACAAAATAGACTTTAAAACAAAGGCCATAAAGAAAGATAAAGAAGGACATTTTATAATGTGTAAAGGAGTAATACAAGATGAGGATATTAGAAACATTAATATATATGTACCCAATATAGGAGCACCAAAGTACATAAAACAATTACTAATAGAGATAAAGGAGGAAATTGATGGGGATACGTCATTGTTATAGATTTTAACACCACATTAACGTCACTAGACAGATCTTCCAGACAGAAAATAAATAAGGCAACAGAAAATTTTAATGATACAATAGAAAAATTAGAATTGGTGGATATTTTCATAGCATTATACCCCCCTAAAATAGGATACAAATTCTTATCAAGTGCACATGGAACATTTTCTAGGCTTGAACATGTACTTGGGCACAAAAGAAACCTCAACAATTTTAAGAAAATAGAAATTATCTCAAGCATCTTTACTGACCCAAATGCCATGAAAGTAGAAATCAAGTACAGAGAAACAAAGTATTAAAAAAGGAAAGCATGGAGATTAAACAACATGCTATAAAAATGATGAAATCAAAGTTGAAATTTAAAAATACCTTGAGACAAATGATAATGAAAGCACAACCACTCAAAACCTATGGGACAAAGCAAAGGCAGTGATAAGAGGGAAGTTTATAGCGATACAGGCCTTCCTCAAAAAAGAAGAACAATCTCAAATAAACAAGTTAACCCACCACCGGAATGAATTAGAAAAAGAAGAACAAAAAGCCCCAAAAAGCAGCAGAAGGAAGGAAGTAATAAAGATCAGAGAGGAATTAAATACAATAGAGATTAACAAGACCATAGAAAAAAATCAACCAAACCAAAAGCTGGTTTTTTTAAAAAGTAAATAAAATCAACAAACCTCTGACCAAACTCACAAAGAAGAAAAAGGAGAGAGTACAAATAAGCAAAATAAGAAATGAAAATGGAGAAATTACAACAAATATCATAGAAATACAGAATATTATATGAGAGTATTATGAACAATTAGATGGGAAGAATATGGATAATCTAGAGGAGATAGACAAGTTTATGGAAACATACAGTCCACCAAGAATGAACCAAGAAGAAACTGACAACTTGAACAAACCAAACACTAGAAATGAAATTGAATTAGCAATAAAAAAACCTCTCTACAAAAAAGAAAGTCCATGACCGGACGGCTTCACCAGGGAATTCTAATTACACAAACAGGAACTTATACAAGTCCTACTCAAACTCTTCCAGAAGACTGAAAAGGAGGGAATTCTCCCAAACTCATTCTATGAAACCTCCCTCACCCTGATACCAAAACCAGGCAAAGATACTGCCAAAAAGGAGAATTATAAGCCAGTATCACTGAAGAAAATAGATGCCAAAATCCTCACCAAAATATTAGCAAATAGAATTCAATAGCACATAAAAAAGATTATACCTCATGACCAAGTGGGGTTCATCCCAGGGACACAAGGTTGGTTCAACATATGCAAATTAATCAATGTAATACATCACATCAACAAGAGAAAAGACAAAAACCACATGATCATCTCAATAGAGTCAGAAAAAGCATTTGATAAACTTCAACACCCATTTATGATAAAAACTCTCACCAAAGTGGGTATAGAGGGAACATATCTCAACGTAACAAAAGCTATATAGGACAAACCTACAGCTAGCATAGTACTCAATGGTGAAAAACTCAAAAGCTTCCCACTAAAATCTGGGACAAGAGAATTCTTCCCACTATAACTACTCCTATTCAAAATAGTCTTGGAAGCCCTAGCCACAGCAGTCAGGCTAGAGGGAGAAATAAAGGGGATCCAAAGTGGAAAAGAAGAGGTAATAGTGTCACTATATGCCGATGACAAGTTGCTATATATAGAAAACCCTCAGAGGTCCACACAAAAGCTACTAGAACTAATCGAAGAATTCAGCAAGGTAGTATGTTACAAGATTAACTTTCAAAAATCAGTTGCATTTCTTTACACTAATAATGAATTAACAGGAAAAGAAAATAAAGAAACAATCCCCTTTAAAATAGCACCCAAAGTAATAAAATATCTATGAATAAATCTGACCAAGGAGGTGAAAGAATTATACACAGAAACCTATAAAACATTGATTAAGGAAATTAAAGAAGACTTAAAGAAATGGAAAGATGTCCCATGCTCTTGGATTGGAAGAATCAATATTGTTAAAATGGTCATACTGCCCAAGGCAATCTACAGATTTAATGCAATCCCTATCAAATTACCCACGACAGACTTCAAAGAACTACAACAAATCATAATAAAATTTATACGCAACCACAAAAGACCTAGAACTGCAAAAAATACTACTGAAGAAAAAGAAAGAGGCTGGAGGAATAACTCTCCCAGACTTTAGACAATACTACAGAGCTACAGTAATCAAAACAGCATGATATTGGTGCAAAAACTGGCTTATGGACTAATTTTACAGAATAAAGAGCCCAGAAATGAACCTACAAACTTTTGGTCAACTAATCTTTGACAAAGGAGGCAAGAATATACAATGGAATAAAGACAGTCTCTTCAGCAAATGGTGTTGGGAAAACTGGACAGCAGCATGTAAAGCAATGAAATTAGAACACTCCCTTACACCATATACAAAAGTAAACTCAAAATGGACCAAATATTTAAATGTAACACAATATACAATAAATCTCCTATAAGAAAATAAAGGGAAAACATTATCTGACATACATCTCAAAAATGTTCTCCTAGAACAGTCTACCCAAGCAATAGAAATAAAAGCAAGAATAAACAAATGGGATCTAATTAAATTTACAAGCTTCTGCACAGCAAAGGAAACCATAAGTAAAAAAAAGACAACCTATGGAATGGGAGAAAAATTTTATAAATGAAACCAACAAAGGCTTGATCTCCAGAATATATAATCAGATAATACGGTTTAAGAAGAAAGAAACAACCAACCCAATCTAAAAATGGGCAGAAGACCTAAACAAGCAATTCTCCAAGGAGGAAATACAAATGATCAATAGGCACGTGAAAAAATGCTCAACATCACTAATTATCAGAGAAATGCAAATCAAAACTACAATGAGGTATCACCTCACACCAGTCAGAATGGCCACCATTCAAATATCCACAAATGATAAATTGTGGAGAGGCTGTGGAGAAAAGGGAGCCCTCCTACACTTCTGGTGGGAATGCAGTTTGGTACAGCCACTGTGGAAAATGATATGGAGATTCCTCTCCCGGTGTTGGTCACTCCGCTGCTCTGTGCAGCTGCCCGCTCTGCCTCGGGTCAGCCCTCGGAAGGCGGCTCCTGGGAAGACCGCAGAACAGCCCCACCCCTGCTCCCTGCCAAATCTCAGCTCCTTGTTTGTCTTCACAACACAAGTTCTCTTAGGTGCCAGGGCAGAAAGATCTTATCTGCCTCAGGCTGTAAACAAGTCTCAGTCCTGCCAAGGAGGTTGTGGAGCCCCCGGGTGCGGATTCAGGTCTTGGCCCCACCCCCACCCGTGTGCTCGCACAGGAGGAGACAGCAGCTGTGGCTGTGGCCCCCCTTCTCGCGAGAGTGCTAGTAATTGCGGCGCAGGTCTGAGGAGATAAAGGCTACAGCACCCCTCCCCCCAAGGCACACCAGCAATGTTCCTTTGCTTTTTTCCCAATTTATGGCAGACTGAGGTTGTTCTGCTCCATATCCCCTCCCAGCCATGGCACGCAGCAACCTTCAGTCCCCCAGGGCTGCCTCAGTGCAGCCACCCTAGTCCTCTGCCCAGCTCAGGCAGCCTGTCCCGGCCCCAGCTGCTGGCTCACATCTTGGGTAGGGTGTCACAGGGACCCTTTGTGCCCCTTTAACTCATTTCTTTTGGTCAAGGGGTGCTCCAGACAGATCCAAGCCTCAGAGGCTCCCCCTCCATCCTGCTGGCCTCTCCGTTGGAGAGGGGAGACCCAGAAAACCAGCGCCAGTCCTCTTTTACCTCTCCCTCCCCGCGGGACTGGTCCCACACTGTTTTGTTTTTTCTTCTCTGATTTTTCCTTTTCTCCTACCAGATTTTTGGCGTCTTTGTCTTTTCAAGAGGATGATGTTCTGTCAGAGATCCACAGGTGCTCTGGTTGGCTGAGTGGGTCCGTAGATGTGAGTTTTGGTGTATTTGTGGAAGAGGGTGAGCTATGAACATCCTTCTACTCCTCCATCTTGCTTCTCTCCCATTCAAAGTGTAGACTAGATAAACAAGATTATACTGTATAGCACAGGGAAATATATACAAGATCTTATGGTAGCTTACAGTGAAACAAATATGACAATGAAAATATTTATGTTTATGTATAACAAAATTTGTGCTGTACACTGGAATTTTACACAACATTGTAAAATGACTATAACTCAATAAAAAATTATTTTTTTAAATAAATGTGTTTGTGCTGTTTGTATATTTTGGAAATTTGTCCCTTGTCAGTCACGTCATTTGCAAATATTTTCTCCCATTCTGTACTTTGCCTTTATATTTTGATGATGGCATCCTTAGCTGTGCAAAAGCTTTTAAGTTTAATTAGATCTCATTTGTTTATTTTTGCTTTTATTTCCAATACTCCAGGAGTTGGTTCAAAAATATCTTGCTGTAATGTATGTCTGTGAGTGTTCTGCCTATATTTTCCTCTAGGAGTTTCATAGTATCTGGTCTTACATTTAGGTCTTTAATCCATTTTGAGTTTATTTTTATACATGGTGTCAGAGAATGTTCTGATATCAGTCTTTTACAGATAGTTGTCCTGTTTCCCAGCACCACTTATTGAAGAGACTGTCTTTTCTCCATTGTATATTCTTGCCTCCTTTGTCATAGATTAATTGACCATATGTGTGTGGGTTTATCTCTGTACTTTCTATCCTGTTCCATTGATGTATGTGTCTGTTTTCATGCCAGTACCATACTCTTTTGATTACTGTAGCTTTGTAGTATAGTCTGAAATCACACAGCATGATTATCCCAGCTACATACTTCTTTTTCAAGATTATTTTGGCTATTCAAGGTCTTTTGTGATTCCATACAAATTTTAACATTTTTTGTTCCAGCTCTGTGAAGAATGTCATTGGTAACTTGATAGGGATTGCACTGAATTTGTAAATTGCCTTGGGCAGTATGGCCATTTTAACAATATTGATTCTTCCAAGCCAAGGACACAGTATATCTTTCCATTTGTTTATGTCTTCTTCAACTTCCTTCATCAGTGTCTTGTAGTTTTCAGCATATAGGTCTTTTGCCTTCTTGGTTAAGTTTAGGCCTATGTATTTTATTCTTTTTGGCACGATGGTAAATGGTATCATTTCTTTAACTTCCCTTTCTGCTTTTTTCATTGTTATTGTATAGAAATGTAGCTGATTTCTGAATATTAATTCTGTATCCTGCAACTTTACTGTATTCATTGATGAGTTCTATTAGTTTTCTTGTCAAGTCTTTAGGGTTTCTATATATAGTATCATGTCATCTGCAAATAATGACAGTTTTACTTCTTCATTTCCAATTAGGATTCCTTTTATTTCTTTTTCTTCTCTGATTGCTTTGGCTAAGACTTCCAAAACTATGTTGAGTGAAAATGGTGAGAGTAAGCATCCTTGTCTTGTTCCTGATCTTAGAAGGAATGCTTTCAGATTTTCCCCATTATGATATTACCTGTAGGTTTGTCATTTATGGTCTTTATTATGTTGAGGTATGTTCCATCTACGCCCACTTCCTGGAGTGTTTTGATCATAAATGTGTGTTGAATTTTATTAAAAGATTTTTCTGCATCTATTGAGAGTATCATATGATTTTTATTCTTCAGTTTGTTAATATGGTGTATCACATTGACTGATTTGTGTATATTGAAAAATCCCTGCATCCCTGAGATAAATCTGACTTGATCATGATGTATGATCCTTTTAATGCATTTTTGGAGTCAATTTGCTAGTATTTTGTTGAGAATTTTTGCATCTGGATTCATAAGTGATATTGGCCTATAATTTTCTTTTTTTCATGATTTCCTTGTCTGGTTTTGGTATCTGGGTGAAATATGGCCTCATAGAATGAGTTTGGAAATTTTCCTTCCTCTGCAACTTTTGGAATTGTTTCAGAAGGATAGGTATTAACTCTTCTCTAAATGTCTAGTAGAATTCACCTGTGAAGACATCTGGTCCTGGACTTTTGTTTGTTGGGTGTTTTTTAATTACTGATTCAATTTCAGTACTGGTAACTGGTCTGTTCATATTGTCTATTTCTTCCTGATTTAGTCTTGGCAAATTGTACCTTTCTAAGAAATTGTCCATTTCTTCTGCATTGTCATTTTTGTTGGCATCTTGTTATGCATAGTATCTTCTTATGACCCCTTGTATTTCTGTGGTGTCAATTGTAACTTCTCCTTTCTCATTTCTGATTTTGTTAATTTGAGTCCTCTCCCTTTTTTTCTTGATGAGTGTGACAAAAGGCTTATCAATTTGTTTATCTTTTCAAAGAACCATCTTCTAGTTTCTTGATCTTTTCTATATTTTTTTTAGTCTCTATTACATTTATTTCTGCTCTAATCTTTATGATTTCTTTTCTTCTACTAACTTTTCTTCTACTAACAAACTAATCTGTTTGTTCTTCTTTCTCCAGCTATTGTAGGTGTAAGGTTAGGTTGTTTACTTGAGGTTTTTCTTGTTTCCTGAAGTAGGCTTATGTCACAGTAAATTTCCCTCTGAGAACAGCTTTTGCTGCATCCCAGAGGTTTTGGGTTGTCAAGTTTTCATCTTCATTTGTCTCAAAGTATTTTTTGATTTCCTCTTTGATTTAAGAAATTAAAAAAGCTCTTAATAAAAGACTTCTTATTGGTTAATATTTTAGACCTGCCATGCAAATATACTCTTCACAAGAAAACCATTATCATGAATTTACACAATTTGGTTTCCTTTATGTCATGTTACTATTTCTCTCTTCTAAATATATATATAGAAAAAATAGATAAAAACAGAGCACATGCAAATTCTGAGAAATAATTCAATAAAATTCTTAAAGTCTTTCTGCCTTCCACAAGCACTATCCCCTGGGATGTAATATTCCCATTGATCAACCTGAATTCTGATATGCCTCAGCACTGGCCTGCTGTAAAACAGATACCAATGGCTTATAGGCTCATTCCTGTCCAGGACCTGGATCAATAAGCACAAAGCAAGTTTCCATACTTGGATTTGTCTCTTTTCTGATAGGTAGGGCACATCTGCAGCCCTCAACTTGTAATCTGAGGTGCTAGAGCTAAGCTTATGGATACCCCATTACAGGAAAAGCTGTAGGACCTCACTTATGTTCCATTTTTCTTTTTTATTTGTTTGTTTCCATCCTTAATACTGGATTTTGTTCACATATTAACTTCATTTCTCACTGTTGCTATAACTCATTTTGAGTCAAAGTTCACTTTGTGACTTTCTACATTCATTATGGAAAGCTAACTTTGCGCTTGAATGGTTAACTTTAATATGAGCTCTGATTTAACCTTTGGGTACATTTTTTCAAAGCCACTCTTTGAAGAATATACCATCTGAACTTACTACTCTTATTGTGAATGATCACCAAATCATTTGTGGCAAATTAATCCAGCTTTTGGTAATCACCTTTTGGATCTAGACCTACATCTGTAGAGAACTATAATGCTTTCCCTCCCCTTTCTGGCTTATTCTCCTCTATTAGGAAATTTACCATGAAAGTCTGACAAAAAAGGTCCATGGGAGCTTTGAGTTTATGCTTTTTCTGAGCCAATAAATTAGGAACCTCTGGTAAATTCTATCAAAAATGCATTTGAAAATTAATTTCTGTGAAGATTTTGCTGACCAAATTGCTTTGGTGATTATGAGAGTTTTGTTCATAAATGTTTGTGTTTCCTAGTGCTGTGAAATAGGTATCAGTTTAAAACCTAGCTTCTCATGAGTTGTTGGCATTTTGGAAGTGAAAGATTCTGAGCCCATGGTCCTTTTCTGTAAATAGAAGCAGTAAAATAATAGCCTTCTTATATCATTGCACAGATCAAGAAAAATGTTTAAAGACGTGTTTTGTTAAATTCTCTGCATATGTTATAAAAAGAAACCAGCACCCTTCTGAGTTAGATGCAATACTTAGTCTACGTTTCCACTTAAAAATGAGACAGTAAATAAATAAAAATTCTAATCAAAATTTTAAACTGTATTTTATAATACTTTTTTTGTAATAAAAGTATGTATTTCTAAATTCTATTTAATGGTTAAAGGAACTTAGTCTATTTTATGTATGCAACACCTTGATGCCAATGTGTGACCAAAAGGAATCAAATAAAAACTTAAGCCCCATCAGAAGTGTAAGCAAGAGTTTTTAACTACAATTCTGATCTGTGTAAGTTAGCTCAGAATACTAAATGCTTACACATTCTCCTGCCTCTAATGTATGATATCAGATTTTAGGCCAATGTGGAGTAAAACATAAAATGTTTCATTGATCTTTTTTAATTTAAAATATTTATTGAGCAGTTAACATGTGCAAAAATCTCTTCTAGACAATGGAGATAGAGCAGAAACCAAATCTAATTATGTTGCTTCCTTTTAGGCATATAATATGTAGTTCAGGAGACAGAAAATAACATTTGGAAAAGTAAATATTGTATTAGACTCTTGTTTAAGGTAAGTCAATACCATTTCCTTGTTCTGAGCACATAGCATCCATAGACTTACACTTTCCCATCTCCCTTTCAGTTATAATGGACACATATGAATGGGTGCTGGTTAATGGGAAGAATTGATGTATGCCACTCCTAAATCTAGCCATCCTGCATTGCTTCTTACTATCTCTTTTTATGTTAATTTACTGACTTAATGCCAAGGACCTTAGACAATGGCTGAGGCACATGAAGGAAGAATGCATGACCCAGGTGTCTGTGCTTGGAGCAGAACCACCTAACAATAGTCAAAAATGTGGTGTGAATGGGAAATCAAATTTTACTGGATTAAATAGGTATAATTTGTTCATCTGTTACAGAAGCTAACAGTTAATTACATTTACTATTGGAAACATGAAAATTATTGACAGACAGTTACATATACTATGAAAAAGTAAATTAATATAGGATGATATATAGAGGAAGGTAGTGTTATTGTAGGTAATATAATAAGAAAAGGCCATTTGTTTTGTTGAAGACTGAACAGAGGGTTGAATAAATTGAGGGAGGAAACCATGTGAGTATTTGGGGAGTGAACATTCTCTAGGTCTTACAAATACCTACAAATTCTCTGAAGTAAAACTGATTGGTTTTTGAGGAACTGAGAAAGGGAATATAGTTGAAAATGTTGGAGAGATAACTCGGGGCTACTTCCTTTGTAAACCATAATAAGGATATAATTTGAAACTAAGAATAATTCATTAAAAATTTCCTTTAAAATCATAATGATGGACAACAAAGCTGTAGTTCAATGAAAAATGAATACTTTGTAAATACTAAGTCAAAGTACACATTTTATCTATGGTGACTCTGTTCTTCACATCAATTGCTGGTAGTATTTTCTTTAATATTAACTCATTTATAAGGATTTGTCATGCTACAATATTGCATAGATTTTTGTTACTTAGATCATATTGTTCTCCATAGCAATAATGCTGCCATAGAATCTTGGTGTATTCATATTCTTAAAGCCCTAGTACTTTCATAACATAATACTTTTAGGTAGTTTTGATCATTTATCACTAGCTACTTTAATATTTTCTGGGAGATTGTTAGTTTTGTACCTTTATTTTGGATATACCTATTGTAAAATATGATGTCAACAACAACTAGGCAGCCAATACATGTAGATTCTTTTACTCTAAAGCCACTATATTCATTTTTAAGCAAATGTATCAACAAAAATTTTACTTTTCAAATTATATTATTTGACTGCTTTAGAAAAACCTATTGAACATTAAAAATAAAGAGAATTGTTCAAGGTCAAATATGTAAGTGACTGCCCTTGTTGCAGATTAAATTTCTTCCTGGCTCTAAAGTATTCAATTATTTTAGAATAACTGTAAGGAGAGGCCTCTTGATGTATGGAAGAAAGAAAATGTATTTTAAATAATATAATGAGTTATTTTAAATTCACTATCATCTGCTGATTTTTATTATAGTTTATTTTAGGCACTAAAAGAAAACTAGTCATATTTTTTAGCAAAAATGTATTTTATTACTAAAAATTTGTAGTGAGAAGCAAAAGGAAGTTCTGTCTGTAAAAGTAGTGTTAGTCATAAGTTCCACTCTTCATTTACTGTCACACATCAAGATAAAAATCACCACTGTCAGAATACATTTTAGAAATGAAGAAAATTCTTTACTAATCAAGAAACTTAAAAAGCTAACACTCATGAAAGTATATTGTAACTTACTAGCTCAAATATGGATTACCTTTCCATAAACTGAAAGTTAAATCCACCAATTAAATGTACCATTCCTGTAGCAAAGTGACTTAGTTTTTCTGCTCCACAGTTTTATACTAATAAAAGTATTTTAAAAAATCACCATCTAGGCAATAATAATAATGAATTGGTCTTAATGGGATAATGTTCAAGATGTCACTGATATCTCATAACAAACACATTGCAATATATCACATATTTTCTCTAAATTTGCAATATTTAAGTGCAAATAGATATTGCAAGTTACCTTGTTAACAATTATAGTGAGTTAAAAAATAAAACAAAAGGGAAAAGATTGAGTCTAAAATTTTAGTGGTTATTCATATTATTTAAGGAATATTTTACCTGGATTCTGTCATTAATATTATAAAGCTAAAACAAATTATAAATCTAAGTGATCAAAAATAATTACATCTAACAATCTTTGTTAAAAATTAAGATTATCTGAAATGTTTTTGGAATGCTTTATGAAATATTTATTCTTTATTATTTTACACTTATATTTTTGAAAAATAGAATAGTCTATTTACAATGTTCTGGCATTTTCAGTTGTGCATCATGATTAGAATAATTCAATTTGTTATGGTTGTCATCCTCCTTTGTTACTGTTAGAGCAAGTAGTTATCTAGATATGAGCAGAAAAAGGGAGACATGGGCAGATGGCAGAAAACCATACATCTTATGAACAGTGGACAGACCAAGAAAAATAGGGTCCTCTGGGCTGATAAAATAACATAACTTCTGGGTAGGTAATTGTCCTGAAGGCAGAAGGGTGGGACAGGACAGGAATCCCCACCATCTGAATATAATCATTATTATATTATAATCATTACATTTTGATCATTATGACCTCTGTCCAAACGTAAATTTTGTTTATGATACCCCCATCTGAATGCAACCTTCTGTTCATCCAACTTCCCAATTGAGACTGAATAAGGACAAAAAAAATCCCTCCTCCCCAACTGGGAAGGTGGAGCTGGGATAAAGATCAAGAAAGATGACCCCAAACTCCTCCCTGCCAATGAATATTCTGTCCATTCATTTTTACACCCATATAATGAGCTTGCCAAGGAAACTAAGGGCAGCTATCCACCTGGGTCTGCCCATTTTTCCTTGAAAATATACTATCTATCCCTTAATAAATCCTTGCTTTGCTTCCTTGACCTCTTTGTCTTGTTTCTGAATTCTTTCTGTGACAAGATAAGAAACTCTAGCCCACAATGTTACCATAAAATATACAAATAAACAAGAATAACTCAACAGTAGGGAATTCAATTTGAAAACTACAGAATTTCTTAATGATCTTTTCATTATCAACAATCTTCAGTAGTTTTTGTTTACTCAACAAAGAATAGAAATTTAATTGGGTTCTATTGCACCAAAACTCATTATCTGAAAGAATCAACATTAAGAAAAGTTTCCAGTCTTATGCATTTCATCTAATTTTCTGGTTCTGTAAATAGTTCAATGCCTTGCAGGGAGCAGGAATTCAGCAGCATTTTCTGAATGAATGCTTATACTAACAAATGACACTATACTAGTATAATAGAGAGAATAACTTTTTCTAAGCTTTGAACAAATTATGTTTTTGATCATGACACAACAAAGAGAGTGCTTCTTTGAGAATAAATGCTTTTTTATCTGTGAAATATACATAATTAGTTATTAAAGGATCTCACATTAATCTTAACCTTAGGAAAGAGACATGTTTTACAGACACAATTAGACATTTCTAGATAAAAATAGTAACAATAGAACTTTCTTCTGAGTGTTAGGTATCCCTTAAAGTCACCTCTTCCTTTCATAAAGCAGGAAATGAGGGAAAACTACAACATTTAAAAAAAAAAGTCTTCAGTGAAGGACGGATTGGTTAATTCACAGTATTATGAACACTTAATGAAAGGCTAGTAGAAATTTATCAACCAAATCAAGAAAATACCATGTTATAATATTTCATATTCTATTTTTTAATGTTGGAAGTTTTTGCTTATTGGACCATTAACAACTAAAACTAGTAATCATGACTCTGAATGGAGCAGTACATCTGAGGATCATGCAAGAGCATGACCGAGAAATGAGGTTGAAATGACTGCTTTGAATGGCTAATTAGGTGACCTGCCTTTCTCACAGTTACAGTATTTCCCTCAAACTTCTGACTTTATCACAAGAGGCTCAATTTCACAGACTAGAATAGTTTTACTAAGGAAGTACCAGTGATTGTATTCTTAGAGTATGGAAATAGCAATACAATTTTGGAATTTTTAAAGAAACATTTCATTAGAAATAAATAATATTCCACTCAAAAATAAGTTAAAGATGGAAGGAATATTCTGAAATGACAAATGTATCTTGTTCAAAATAACTGATAAATATTCATGGAAATCTATTTTTTTGTCATGAGCAAAAAATCTCAAAAATTTTAGTTTCTATATCCACATTTCCTGTGGTATATATAGATGATATCAAATGATAATGCATGCTAAAATTGTGACTGAAATATGTACTTCTAAACTTTCTAATAGATGTTTAAAATGTCAAAAGGAAATATTAAATTATTTTTATGATGTTTTATTTACTCCAATATAAGCAAAATATATATTACATATCTATATATAATATTCCTCCTATATATAAAATATATGCAATATATACAAAAAATTATATGGAATTAACATGTAATTATTAATGTAGTATTTTGCTGTTTGTTCTTATACTAAGTCTTTGAAATCTGTTTTGTATTTGAACTTTACATACATCTCATTTCAGCCTAGTCACATTATAAGTTCTCAATAACCACATATTGCTATTCCATAAGAGGAAATTGCACCTCAGAGAGCTGAAGTGTTGGACCAAAGATTATACAATTTACAACGTAGAACTGTGATATTTTATGTCATTTTTGCTTATAATCAATCCAGTATTTCTCTAACACATAAAATAATACAGTATATCTGTGATAGGTAGGGCAAATAATGTACAGTTTCTTCTGAGGGAGAAATTTTCATTTGCTCTGTTTTATTTATTATTTTTGTTTGTCTCCTTTGCATAAGGTAATTATGCATAAGGTAATTATGAAGAGGAAGGCGAGTAACCAAAAACTGACCTGGAGAAGAAAGTGTAATGTGAAGGAAAGCTAAGAGTAATTGATTAAGTAAAGATAATGGTTGTTGCTGTGTCTACAAAAAATAAAAGAATAACAATGTCAAAGTTTATTACTGAGAAAAAATGTTACTCTATAGTAGGGCTAAAAAGTTTTCTTAATATTAACACGATTTTGACAAAATATCTGATTCTTATAGTAGGCAGCTTAGTAGAATTTCCTTTAATTCATTATGAGTAGATCTTACTAATGTACTTGCACTGCACCCTTTTATTAATGTGCTATATTAGGAAACATGAATGACTCAGTCCATATATATCAGTGGATTTTTAAACTATGGGCTGTTATATTAGTCTTCATATGCATTTTGTAGTGGGCTATTTTTTCACTAACTCCCCTCATTGTTACCAAACTGCACTTGAAATAAAAAGCATCACTGGATATTAAATCAAGTAGTCTATGAGCCTAAGATTGAATAGGCATGTAGTTACAGATAAGCTTTGGGCTCATTCTTTGCATTGTATTTAAAGCAGTTGTTGTTCAGTAGCTGAGTTACTGAGTGTCTATCCTTCTATCTATATAGAACCAGAATTTGGGGCTCTCAGGCTACCTTTTCTTCCATGTCAAAGATGTTAATAAAGTATCTGCCTACCAATGTGACATATAATATATGTCTGCTGAGTTCTTTTCTTTGAAGTGAATTGAAACTAAAAACTTCCATTTTGTCATTGAAAAACCTTTCTATATAATTCTTCCACTTCACACCTCCTTTGGAACACTAGAGTCCAGATTAACTCTGGGCATAGAAACTCAGGGATTTCCCTCTGGTTGATAGATAACAGAAAAATATATATCAGTGACATAATTCTTTTCTTGCATTTATGTGGTTGAAGGAATACATGATTGAACACTTCAAAGATTGTAAAATATATGCATTTTAAAAAATATGAAGCCTGAAGCTAAGCTAAGTAAAAAAACACTGCCAAATAAATATGAAAAACTGTTACCACTTTAGAAGGCTTGCTTTTGATGAAGCACTATATTTCTGAAGGCAAGGCTCTGATACCTAATAAAATTGTAAATGGGATTGAGCCATTTGCTCATCATTATCTATCTAAGAATATTATGATATTGACTGTAATTGAACACTCAAGTTGGTACATGTATTTACTATTCATTTTGGTTTAAGTACATTCAATGTTAAAATACTTGCATTTCCATCAAGAATAGAATAATACAATCCAGTTGTCAGCATGATAAGTAAAAACATGAGTCATCATACAAAAACTTGTCTTTTTATTGGATGAAAAGAAAGTGTGTAATTGAAGCAATCTTTCATACTGCAGTAGGGACAATTTAAAGAATGAAAATAATTTTCTCATTAATTGTCAGTCTCCAATGCCATGAAATTTGTGTTGAAGACCTCTGTTCCCTTTAATAGATAGCAAGAATCCAAGCCATCAGTAGTAACTATTTTGCCTAATTTACACTCTTTGTGTCAAAAGGAGAAATGAAAAAGTAGGGTATGACAGAGTTGAATGAAGCTGTATTTCTGTTAATTTTATTTAACTCATCATAATCAGCTATTTCAAAATATGCTCCAGAAATTATTTTTTTATATTATCCACCAACACCACCAACTGGTAAAAATTTTACTTTCTTTAAATCAAAATATTACATGGATAATATTAGGATTATATAAGCACCTGAAATATATCCAATAAAAAGTACATCTTAGAATCCCCAGTCTCTATCAAAAAGCCACTGAAAATATTCTATTTCAGAAATAAAGATGAGATAATTTAATAGGTTGTTTGGTTATGCTTATTTTTCTTGTTTTATGTTATCTATATTTTGTTTCTTAAAGAGGTCTTTTCACTATTACAATTTATCTTAGTTTTATTCCCCAAAACCTCCAATTTTATTCTAGTAGCATAAAATATATAATCTTTTGGTTGTATATCATTTGATTTGGTGGCAGGATTTTGAATAATAAATGAGAGCTGGTATTTAAATATTTGTAGTTTGATTGGAATAATATAAGAATGGCTATAGAATTTTTAAATTGATATAAGAAAATTATTAAGCTTAGTGATAATATAAAAGCAAGACATAAAAGATGTATTTACTATGAATAAAACTGTACACACATACATACACACTTTTTGTATATTTGTTAAAAATGACATAGTTTTAAAATGTTAGCATTTTATAGTTTTCTTTTAGCTATTTAATTTCCTAAAATATAATATAATAATATATGTATTTATATGGTATATAAAATTATATATCACTTGTAAAAATAAGCTGTGGCAAAAACTGAATGGCAACAAAATCATATTCAAGTTTGCCAGGTAGGAAGTGGCAGGAATCCAGTCACAAGTTGGATTACAATCTAGACAGTGTGGAGCATTGAGCACTAGTAGTGTCAGATACTTTGAGAATTGAAGAGAAATTAAAATTTAAAACCAATATCATTCTACATAATGCTCTAATATTAGTATATTCTGTTTGAAAATATAGTCTCTGTTTCCAGCCTTAGTCCAATTAATTTTAGGTGTCCTTTATTAAATATGAAGCTGAAATATATGTCTTCCTCTATCTAAGTTATCTTGTCAAGTGATAATTAAATATGGACAATGAATATCAAAATTTCAAAACTAGCCATTAATGGCAAAGGTTGATGTCAAAAAATTATTTTTTACCTATTGATAACTTGAGCATTCTTCTTGATCAAGCAAAGCTAACTTTATTAGACTTACAGCAAAGAAATGGAACACAACCTAGACAGAGCCTAAATAGAATCTCAGAAGGAGGATACTTCAGATGTTGCTATGATCTGATTGGTTGAGTTCCTCAAAATATATTTGTTGAAATTCTAACTCAAAGGTGAGATATTAGGAGGTGGGGACTTTGGGAGATGACTAGGATACGAGTATGGAACACTCATTGGAATGAAGCAGGACTCTATGAGGCCTTCCCAAGTACAGAGGACCTCTATGTCCCTTGCCTTTTATTTGTAGAAAAGTTGAAGTCTCCCAGGTCTCCCTGAGTTACATAGGGTATACATAAGCAGGTAATGATTAGGACAAAACAGTCACAGGACATTTCAGTACCTGATGAACATTTCTGAGTCATTTTACAGATACAATAACTGCCATCAGAGGGAAAACATTAACTGCATGATGATCAGACTGCAGCCATGACACAAGCTGCTCCAACTTAAGCAGTACTGAATCTACAGCTAGCACAATTACAAGTACTGGCCTCAAGAGAGTGGAATTAATACTATTGCTCATAATAGTCTATATCTTAGTGGGCATCAAAATAATGGTAGCTTACTCTACCCAGACATGAAAGTGAGTGATTCAGATTGTCAGCAAAGAGAGGCACAGACCTATGCCAACGTCTTCCTCTCTGAGAATATGGTGACCTATGTCAGCATGAAGAAGTTACAGAAGACAGACCTCCACCTATAATCCCATAGAAATGGAATGATGTTCTGACCAGTGGAGATTTGTATGCATATTTTTGCAGGAAATAGTTCTCTGCAGAAGACTCTTTTTGTCTTGTCACTTTAGGAAAGCTATGCTGTAACTAACCTTAAACCAGGCACCTCCATGTTCTATTCATCTCTTGCCCAACCACACTTTTTGAATCTTTTGATTACACAATAATTTGCCTAATCTGTTGATTTTTTCCTTAGATTCAGTAAGTAGAAGTAAAGAATAAGTAATTAACAGATAACCAGATCTCTTCCCTAACTTCCCTTTCAATAATCTTGCAAATAAGCTGAACAAGACAGCATTTAAGGAAAGATCATGAGGAGTTGACAAGCCTACTCACAGTGGGAGATGACTATGAGTTTGATCACCTAATTTAAGATTAACTGAAATTACCTACCCTTTTCCCTTGAAAAACTTTCATGACTGAACAGAATCTTTGGAGTTAGCATTTGGGGTACATCAGTCTGCCTTCTCCCCAGATTGCCAGTTTTCTGATTAAAAACAACTTTCCTTTCTACTAACATTTGCCCCTTAGATTTTGATTTTTGAGTGGTGATCAGCCAGACCCAAGTTCAGCAACATCAGGAATGGGACGCCCATATAAAAGAGGCTACATAGACCCCTTGTCTCTTCTGCCAAGCAGAAACACAGGGAAAGGAAAATCACCTATGAATCAGGAAACCCCTTGCCAGAGATTAAATCTGTTGGTACCATGATCCTGGACATCAGCCTCCAGAGGCTGTGATATTTTGTCATAGCTATCTGAACAGATAGATGGAGTTTCGAATCTGGCCTGTGTAATATTTATAGTCTTGCAAGGTGGGGATTTAGTTCAATTGGCCTTAGTTTATGACACACACTTTTGGATTGATGGAACAAGAAAGCAATTGTCCTGATGATTAAGCTGTGATCTTGGTAAATAAGTTATTTTTGTTGGTTCACTGTCTTGTGTTTCAGAAGTAAGTATTTATCAACAAAGAGCTAAATATTTTTTACTTAACCCCAGTATTCCACAGCATAAACACAGATAACTAATCTTAATCAAAGAATTATTCAGACTGAGATAGGAAATTATGTTTGGCCAAGAATTGCTTAACATAAGAAAGAGTGAAATATGATAGTTTTAATTCTCTATTTCTGAAAACAACAAGGAAAGCAACATCAACAAAATCTTGTCTATTACAACTGCTAGGAGACAATTCACTGTGAGTCTCTTGCATTACTTCATGTCTTGCAAACAAAAGAACTGACTGTCCTTGTTCCAGACCATCTTTTCAAGGATGTTTGTATAGCCTTGGGAAATAGAGTTTGTGACTTCTTCTGGAACTAAACCAGGGATTCTCAAGCCTGAAATAGATGGTGTTAGCAATGAGGTCCTCTCTACCTACTATGTATTACTAGATACAAAACATTAGAAAGTTTACTTGGTTGAGGCACACCTATTGCTATGGAGCCATGTTTAAACAATTATTAAGGCTAACTCTTGTTTAAAGACCTGAAAGTACTCTCTATCTCTCTGTGTATCCTCTGATCAGTCTTTCCCCCTCTATTTAGAACTCAGGAAATTTATAGTGAAAGGGAATTAGATGTGGGACTAAGGACATCTTGTCATCAAGGGGAAACAAAGTCCCTATGTACTCCTCTGAGTATACTGGTGAATTTTGTGTCAAGGGACTCAATTAATTATGGTACTGTTGAATACAGGATGCAAAGTTGTTATCTTACACACCTCTGTGGAAGGAAAAGATGTTCTTTTTCAACTAAGAGTGAGCAGAGTTCACATTGGGGAAGAAAGCTAACATGACTCTGTTGATGGGGAATTATGGGTCTATTAATTATATTATTTTTGTCTCTATATATTAATGTTTAGTGGAAATTAATATGTTATATGCCTGTTCCTCCTGTTCCATAGTGGCAAAGGATATTATTCTATTCAGGAGCAGCCATGTGTATATAAGTGTTAGTGAGCCACATAAATGGCTATTCAACTTATCTCCCTACAACCTCTGGTGTGGTCCAAATAATCAGTGTAGTATGCCAGGAGGAAAAATAAAAATCACTGCTTTAATTAAATACTTAAAGCAGCAGATGTAGTATGAGATGAAATATCTCAATACAGTCACCCTGTGTGTCCAGTGGCTAAGGAAGCCTGCAATGGATTATTGTTATGTGAACTCAGTTGTTGCTCACATAGCTCTAGCTCTTCCAGACTTTGTGACAACCAATTCCACTACAGAGACTGATATCACTTGGCATATGGTCTTGGACATACCGATATCAAGAAAAGTTTACAGTTATATCACAAAGTCTCCAATGTGTGTTTATAGTACTCACACGAAGCATCTAAACTATTCTGCTACTTGATAGCATTCAGTGGACTAGGATCTAGTACAAATGGCTCTAACTTCTAATGTTCAAAGTTTTAATATGTAGATGATGTAATGTTGGATGACAAACAAGAAGCCTAGGATTCAGTGATGCTTGCCTTGGTGTCATCGTACTTTCTTCAGAATGTGCCGGTGATAAACTCTGACAAAAGTAAGGGGCCTTCTCTGAAAGCTTTCTATGAACTATGTTAAGTGGAATCACAATGATTAATTCATCTGGCAGTCAAAGAACAATGCCTCTGTTCAGCTCCTCTTCACCTAAAAAGAAGCCTAGCACCTTACTGCTCTCTATATACTGGAGAAAGCTTGTGTCTCACTTGGGTAATGTACTTGTTTCTTTATATAGACTAAATTATATATTAGCTTCTCTTGAGTGTCACACAACCCAACAGATTCAAACATTTAAAACCCATCCATCAAGCTGTAAATATATTCTGTATTTAAGGCACCAGAACTCTGATGTTCCTTTAGCGCTACATGCCTCAGTGAATGATGATTGTTTATGATGTTGGAGCTTCTGGTAAAAAGAAGCAACTTCTACTGGGAGGTACCTTTGAGTTTTGGACTCACCTTCCAGCTATGTCTACACTGATTTTTAAAAAGAAGCTATTAGCTTGCTATGTCTCTCCTGTTGAAACTTAACTCCTGCCATATGGAGGTATTGTTAGTCTCTGGTATGATATTGCCAATTTTGTGTAGATGAACTCAAATCAATGCTTATGAAGTTAAGAAGAATCCAAAAAGCCTTACTTGTGAAATGGGTATGTGATATACAAGAACATAGAAAACAGGGTCCCAGTGTTACCTCACCTTTACCTCAAAAATTGGAAGCTATCACTTTAGGGGAAAATTTATCCCCAACTGTGCTGCTTGAAGAAAAGCAGTTGAATCATCTAGGCTGTCAATTCACAGAGATTATCTTATATTCCAGGCCTGGTTCAACATGATTTAGATAACCTGATCATGCTCCCTGACTTCAGAGTATACTACAAAGCTACAGTAATCAAAAGAGTATGGTACTGGCATGAAAACAGACACATACATCAATGGAACAGGATAGAAAGTACAGAGATAAACCCACACACATATGGTCAATTAATCTATGACAAAGGAGGCAAGAATATACAATGGAGAAAAGACAGTCTCTTCAATAAGTGGTGCTGGGAAACAGGACAGCTATCTGTAAAAGACTGAAATCAGAACATTCTCTGACACCATATATAAAAATAAACTCAAAATGGATTAAAGACCTAAATGTAAGACCAGATACTATAAAACTCCTAGAGGAAAATATAGGCAGAACACTCACAGACATACATTACAGCAAGATATTTTTGAACCAACTCCTGGAGTATTGGAAATAAAAGCAAAAATAAACAAATGAGATCTAATTAAACTTAAAAGCTTTTGCACAGCTAAGGATGCCATCATCAAAATATAAAGGCAAAGTACAGAATGGGAGAAAATATTTGCAAATGACGTGACTGACAAGGGACAAATTTCCAAAATATACAAACAGCACATACACCTTAATATCAAAGAAACAAGCAACCCAATCCAAAAATGGGCAGAAGACCTAAACAAGCAATTCTCTTTTGAAGACATACAAATGGCCAATTGGCACATCAAAAAATACTCAGCATCACTAATTGTCAGAGAAATGCAGATCAAAACTACAATGAGATATCATCTCACACCAGCCAGAATGGCAATCACTGAAAAATATACAAATGATAGGTGCTAGAGAGAGTGTGGGGAAAAGGGAACCCTCCTACACTGTAGGTGGGAGTGAAGATTGGTCCAGCGTCTATGGAGGACAGTATGAGGGTCCTTAAAAAACTGAAAATAGACTTACCATGAGATCCAGCAATCCCACTCTTGGGCATATATCCAGAGAAAAATAAAATTCAAAAAGACAACTGCACCCCAATGTTCATAGCAGCTCAATTTACGATAGCCAAGACATGGAAACAACCCGTGTCCATCAACAGATGACTGGATAAAGAAGATGTTGTACATATATACAATGGAACACTACTCAGACATAAAAAAAGAATAAAATAATGCCATTTGTACCAATATGGATGGGCATGAAGATTTTCATACTAAGTGAAGTGGGCCAGAAAGAGAAAGACAAATGCCATATGACATCACTTATGTGAGGAATCAAAAAAATTATAACAATAATAGTAAGGACACAAATGAACTAATTATTAACTTGATTTCTTTAATATGTGTAAGCACATTTGTCTGTCCTTTATGATTGGATTACCACATTCTGTTGATTCTTATTTTGTAGTTGGCTTTATTCCTTTGATAATTATGTAGGTGTAAAAATCTAAAGGTCTAATCTGTTCTTAGAAACAATTAGTACATATATGTAAACTAAAAAAAAAGTGCAGTATACTGTATATGTATTTACATGCAATATAATATGCATACAGAATTGAACTGTAATAATTCTATCTAATAAAACTAAAAAAGGAGAAAAAAATTTATACCATTGAACAACCCCCCAAAAATATGATTTAGATAAGCTGAAACCTGATAGTGTCCATTAGACTATTACAGTAATTGGACCTCAGCATCAACTAAGGAGGACTGAAAATGGATATATTGTTGCTTCTCTCATTGGGCAGAAATCAAGACCATTTTTATAGGTCTGCCCAAAACTTTGCCTAATGAAATTTATTATATTTTTTACTGACCCTTGGGCCATAGCTGTTGGACTGGATGTTTGTCTGACATTAGGAAAATTATAGACTGGGTGATTTAAAATACATATCTTTGAGACCACTTATTAGTAAGAAAATATTCTCTGATGAGACTGACCTAAATCAAGCTACTGATCAAGCAACAGTCAGATTCTCACCATTTCTGTCTGAATTCATCATCACACCAAGCATGGAAACATAAACTGGGCTCTCATTAAATAATTCCATGTTTCTGATTCAGAGACTACTAGTACTTGCATAATTTCTGACACCTGACAAAAGTTGACCTAATCATCTCATGTTGAGGAAATTGTCCCCATGTGCTCTTGGCAGGTTGAATATATATGATTTTGACCCCCCTCTTAGGGCTCTCAGTGGTGCCAGCCACTTGATGACACGTTTTCAGGTTATGGTGAGCTATTTCATTCTGATCATCTGACTTTGGCTACATCACTCTAGCTCTTAAAATTATTATTTGTCAACTTTTCAGGTTTTCATACCATGTCCCATCTGATAATGGTGCATCTTTTATCACAAAAGTCACTAAACACTGGGTTCATATCAAGTTATTTAATGAATCTTCTGCATTCCCCACCATCCACTCACTGATAGAGAGGTATTGTTGAGTGCTGGAATGGTCTTCTCAAAAAACCACTCACAGATTTCTGACTCTATCTCTCTCACTTCTTTGACATTAGTGAGGCAGCTTCATCACTGAAAGTACTATCTCCAAAAAAGGATTATCTCTTTTCAGTCTAGATAACAATGGAGACAAAGGTACAGAAGATACACAGACTTTTTTAAAAATTTGTAATTTCATACTATTTCTGGGTATAATGCTTTCTTCATAAAAAATTACCTTGTCTCTCTCACATGTGACCTTCAGGAAGAAAGATTTGTGTGAAAGAAGAAGATGACTGGGCTAAAGATAAATCTATAAGTTCTGGGATGTTACACACTGATTTTGTGGTGATGGCAGCAATTTTGCACCTGGGGAGGGACCATCTTAGAATATAAGACACATGTGAAAGAAGACATTAGTGGCCTGACTTTTGAAACCATCTCTGGATTCATTCTTGTGAAGGAAAACATCCTTTTCCAGGTCTTGCAAACCATTGCATGGACCTTTAATTTAACTCACTCTTAAGTCTGCCATTTCCAGTTAGATGGCTATTACCTATCAGAAACAACAGATGTTTCCAATCCCTGCACCTCCCACACAAAACACCTGTCAACTACTCTATGTCTTTTCTACTTCTGTTCCCATAGCTATCATTTGTCACTCTATGGTGGATGATTCTCACTTGGCTGATGGCATGGACAATAGAACTGGTTGGAATGACTGTCTGAGAGCAGTCAAGAAAAAAACAACAAAAAAAGAACTTAATTATTCAATCTCAACTGTGAAACTTATGGACTACTATGTGAAACTTATGATCTACTACTATAGGAGATTACTTTGGATGTTGGGCACACTGTCAATCTGTAGTCAGCAACTGATTTTGTGTGAGTCAGGGAGGAGGGTGTCTCAACAACTTGAACAAATAATTCTCTTCCTAGGGTATCAGACTTTGTTTCCTAGATTAAAGCTAGTCATTAAAAAGCTTCCTCCTGAAAAAAAAAGTGGTCATATGCTTCTTAGGACCGAAGAGATCTTTAATCTTGTGGAAACACTAACAGTGGATCATATTGCTGTCAGCTATGGATATCTTTCCAAAATGAAGTCATACTTGCTTTCTTGGGGAATCTTCCTGATAAAATAAATGACCTGTTTATCAGATTTGTTAGGTGGGATCAGAGCAGTGTTCAGTTTACAAAGAATTATTTCTCACCCTTCAGATAGTATGTACTCTTTTGTGTACTCACCCCAGTTTTCTAAGAATCATAAGATTTTTATTACTGGCTGATGAGAAGAGGCCTTGTGATTCTAGGCCACTGGCACTCTAACCACTAATCCTTTATTCTAGTTTTTACTCAACCTCATATATTTTTCTCACACACATGCATGTACCAATATTCAGTTGAGTATTTGAGAGGCATCTTTTGCAGATTTCTGTATGTTTATCTCTACTTTATTACTCTGCTCTGTGAACCACTGTTGTACCCTGGCCTACGTGTGGTTTTAGCTCACTCTACTCAAATCAGGAAATCTGTTGTGCTCTGCCTGTATTCTCTCTCCATGTGCCATGGCCTGAAAACTCTCAAGGAATGGAAGTTGGGCCATCATAGGTGTAACTTTGTTTCTTCTCATCTCTTACAATTACTGTTCTTTATTGCCTGCCTCCCAGTGTTTTGAAATATGTTAACAGGTTTTGGCAGTTTTTGTTTTGTTTCAGACAGAAGGATAGATCAAGTCCAAGTTAGTGTTTTCCTAGGTGGAAACATAATTATCTTTAATCTTTATTATAGATTTTAGTATCAGCTAGACAACTTACCAACCATAAAACAAATTGAACAAAACAATTTTATTTTTGAATAGAGCTTCTTTGAATTTATGAATTAATCCATGAAGAATTGGAATCTTTATGAAGTTGAGTTTTCTATTATATTGTGACATTATGTCTTAAGTTGTTAATGGCATTTTATCTATTTTAATGTAATAATTTTATTCCTATTAAGTTTGCACAGTATTTATAAAATTAATTTCTATGCAGCTTACAATTTTTGTCATTATCTGGGAATCAAATTTTCACCTTTTATTATGTTTCAAGATTGGCTATATTCTATGTAGATCAGAATCATTTTATTTGAGATTGATGTTATGTCCAGCACCCTTGACTAACTATATTACTAATCCAATGACCATACTCTTCATTCTAAGATTTTGATTTTTATATCCTCAGGTTTTCTTTCATTTCTATATGATTTTCTCCCATTATTTCTTGTGTATTATTTATTATTTTCTTTTGAGAATATCTCCAATAACATTTTACTTAAAGTATTTGAAATTCTATGATATTAATTCTTAAAAGCATGAATTTATTATCTGATTGCTTATTTTGATGGCTCCTTTGTAGTGTTAGAATTTTTTCTTACATATTTAATTTAGAGTTTTGGTCTGCAATACTATTTTGAGTGTATTGGTGTATCTTTGGTTTTATGGTTGTCTCCACTCAGCTCTCTGAGGTCCTCAGTTCAGAATCAAAGCTTACATGATAAATTTAGATGCCTTTTCCCAGAGTGATAATGAAAATATATTGGATCCTGTCACCAAGCCAGTAGAATCTGTGTCAATTTTCATTTTGGAGATTATAACAATATACATAAGGAATATTATTTATCTATCCTTATCTGTACATAGATAATATTTGTACTTACATCTCCTATCAGATAACTTAACTTAATGTTATATCCCCAGTGAGCAATCAATAGAATTTTTAGTCTTGTATCAAGAACAAGAAGAGTACACTATTCGTATTCTTTACTATTCAAGCAAGCAATCATTTTCTTTACTGGAGAAAATTTCCTTATTCTGAAGTAATTGAAATATAGTGTGGTTCTTCCTACTTGCATTTAGACATAGAGTTCAATGACTTTAGCTACGATTTTATTTGTGGTCCCCAAATATATTTATCACTTACAGCTTTTTTTCTTTTTAATATTTTTCTTTCAATATTATATAATTCAAAGCAAAATTTTACCATAATAAACAAAATTCAAATTGATTTGAATGTAAATCACACCTTATACTGTCATTTATTCATGTATTTACTTAAATCTGATCTTCTTCCAGAATTGATTTAATTTGGCTTACAAGGATGCATTAAATGAAGTATAAACATATAAAAATAAAATAGGTAGGGGAAAAAAAAGAAAGTAAAGAGTGGGAAGAAGAAAGAAAGAAGAGCAAGAGAAAAATAAAATGAAGAGGACAAGAAAGACAGAAACAAATAATGAGATTAAAATTTATAGTAATAAATAGTATGGTTGTCTATGAACTATATGGCAGTTAGAAGGTAAAAATTTATAAAATCATTAATTATAATTAACATAATTATAATTAATTTAATATTATATAATTAAATATATTATTATATTATTTTAATTAATAAATAATTTAAAAGTATATAAATTATGCATTTCTTAGGGTCCATTTGTGGCTTCCACTCAGCCTTTCCCACTGTAATAGCCCTCATTCCATAGGACAGGGAACCCATGTAAGGATTCTGCCAGCTTCTGAGTATATCATCTCTTTCAATTATGCATTCCAGAAATGGGACTAATAATGACATTTGAGACTCACTTTGCACACTATGAGATGGATTTGAGCTAAAACATCATTGGTTATCAAACATTCATAAGCCGCTACTCTGACTGGTGAACCAAAGTAATGTTTTGGGTCTTCTGGCATTAATGTTAAAAAGCCATTGTTTAGTAGTCCTAAAAAGATCTCCTTATTTTCTTTTCCCTCATCCCAGTTACCCTAGTAAAAAGCACTAGGCCTCTTTGGGAAAGGTCAGGAGAAAAATTAACAGTATAAATTTTTGGCAGTGTACCTGGTTCCTTCTTCTAAGAGTCATGGCCTCCCTTCATTCAGAGGGTTCTGAGACTGTAAATTGGCTTAAGTCTTCAAATCAATTGAGAGTTCCTGACTCTATTTTTAAGATTCAGGATAGATTTTTGTTTGTTTGACCTTGAACTTTTCAGCTTTTACAGAACAAGTATGAATTTATTAGGTTTTCTATCTATTTTACTTCTAGAAGTGATGCAATTAACTAGCCAGTGACATAGGGTCTGTCGAGTCAGACTAATTTGATTGCTGCTTTGACTTTGCTGTCCATTATAGAACCACACCCACAATTCTTTTGGCAGTTGAGGACAGCCTCTTGGGCCTTGCTGTGGAGATCCAATTACTCCCAGAATATTTAAGTTTCCCAGTTCAGAGGCCGCAGTCACTAGGGTAAGATCTAGCCTACAGGTAAGATCTATTACAGGGCTCTTCAAGGATTCTGGGACTCCTCTCACAAATATATTGTTCACAACTGTGGTAAAATGTAAGTCTTCTGGATCCTGCCAGTGAGGGTAAGTAGGTCTTTAATAACAAATTTGCTCTAAAATTTCAATCTCCATAAGTCTTTGTTTTCTTTACTCTACATTAAACCAAGGCAGATCTGGGATTTCTAATGTACTCACTGAAGGCCACACTTTTGTCCATGTTTCAACAAACACACCAAAAAACAAAACAAAACAAAACAAAACAAAACAAAAAACAGTTAGAGCCCTTCTAAACTCCTCAAGCTGCAAAATTAAATTCAGAATTTCTGCTTAGTGAGCCCATCAGTATTTATCAAACAATATAATCACTACAAAGTCAAAAATTCAGTCTGACCTAACTTTGTTTCTTTCTTCATTATCACATACCATCAGTATACATTCCCACACATGTTTCCTGGATTTCTGTCTATATACATTAGAAAACACAACAGTTGTTTTGGAATGTAGCTCAGTTCCCTATGGATCTCACTTTCTACTTCTCTTTTAGGGATCTGCTAAGGCTTAAGTTTAGTTATAGGTCTAGAAACACAGAGAGGTTGTGGGAATGGATCCTAGGGAGAATCAGTGTATCTGAATGGCAACTGACACAGGGGAGGCTGTTGCCATTTCCTCAGACGATGCAAGCTGAAGTGCTGAGGCCACTGCCACTTGTGCTGGAGATAACTCTTCCGTTAGCAAAAAAGACTCATGAGAATTTAAAGTTCAGTGTCCCCAGCTTCATTACATCTTCCCCATTCCAATTTAAAAAGTATCTTTATTTTCTAATCAATGCCCAATCACAGAGGTTTGAAGTTCTACTTACATTGTGATTCAGCCAATCAAAGGATGAGGTTCTACATTTTATTTTCAGTAAACTCAGACTTGTGGCCACAGAAGAATCTCCTTCAGAGCATACTTAGAAGCTTTCAGGTAATTTTTGCAGTGTTTGAACTAAGAGTTTGCATTCCTGAGTTTATTCTATTCTTTCATCATTTGGTTGAGAGATATTAAGAGAAAAAGCTAACCTCATAATATTCATTAGTTTTCCAAAAATGCTTGAAAATATCATATGCACAGTCACCTAGCTCCTTGTTTATTATAACTGTTTGATTAGGAATATCCAATGGATATTTTGTATATGTATAATGTCAGATAATGTATCATGCAGTCATTTCTACTAGAAATATTAATTAGCATCTTTAAATCTAATCAGAGAGCCAATTTCAGAAACCATAGAACCAATTCAGGAAACTCATCCTTAAAATGTTCTTCCTTTAGAACCAGTCTTAGTGCCAAAGTCTCTATTAGTTATGGTTTGCCAGAGGAATAGAATTGGCTTATGTAATTATAGAGGCTAAGAAGTCCTATGAGCTGCATTGGGCAAGCTGAAGGCTCAGGAGACTTGATGATATGGCTCCTGTTCTAGCTCAAGGGCCTCAAAACCAGGATAGCCAATATTGTAAGTTTTAGTTCAAGCTCAAGTCCATACACAGAAGACTGAGGTCTCACTTCAAAGGCAGTCAGGCAGAGGGATGATTCTTTCCTATTCAGTCTTTTATTTTATTTAGGCCTTCACTGGGTTGGATAAGTCCCACCTACACTGGAGTGTGGAATCTGCTTTATACAATCTAATGATTCAAATGTTACTCTCTAGAAACACCCTCACAGGCATACTCAACTACCTGGGCACCCTGAAGCCTAGTCAAGTTGACATAAAAAATTAGCTACTTAATTTTTAGAGAAACTCCTCTTTCTGACTTTAAGAGTAAAGTGGAAAATTGGGTACTTGACTCTTCCTTACAGCACATTTACTGATTATTTGGAGCCTTATTTTTCTTCAAATTCTTAAGCTATTGAAATACAGTATTTTTCCAATATAATTTTTGCTGATAGTATCTACATTTTTTTTTTATCAAATAGATTCCCTCCTCTGATATTTGATAATTTGGGTGGGAGAATCTTATTATTTTATCTGGGTCATCAGTTTATTCTGAGTATTACTCTGTTTTTGTTCTAAGCCTCCTTTAAAATATTCAACAAAGATTTTGAGACTTGACAATTATTTATTATTAGTTCTTTTGTAAGCTAAATCTTGTTATTTCTGGCCTTAGTCTATTTTTAAAAAGTCAAGATATAGTTGACTGGATAGGTGGGGCTACATTTTTTAAGGATCTAATTCAAATTTATAAAAAAGACATTAAAGACTAAATTCATCCTTGAAATCCACAGTTGATTCATCCTTTCACAACGTTAAAAAATGAATTAGCATTCCATATGGTTATACAGGAAAGAATTAGGGATGCGCTCCAAAGATGTTGTCTGAAATTTATGACCTCTGAAGCCATTATTAGGGATTTCCAATTTCAATTGTTTGTTTCAAACTAAGGGTCCAACTTACATATAAATAAGTTGATAAATATTCTAGAGCATTAGATAATATGCATACCTCAGAGATATGGTGGATTTGGTTCAAGATCACCACAGAAAAGTAAATATCTCAATAAAATGAGTCACACAAAAGTTTTGGTTTCCCAGTGCATATAAAAGTTGTGTTTACACTATACTGTGGTCTGTAAAATGTGCAACAATATTATGTCTAAAAAAAAGTACATACCTTAATTTAAAAATATTTTATTGCTAAAAATATGTTAATCCTCATCTGAGCCTGTTTTTTTGGCAGTGGAAAGTCTTGCCTTGATGCTGATGGCTGATGACTAATAAAGATGGTGGTTGCAGAAAGCTGAGATAGCTGTGACAATTTCTTAAAATAAAATAATAGTAAGGTTTGTGGCATCAATTGACTCTTCCTTTTATAAACAATTACACTGTAGCATTCAATACTGCTGATAGAATGTTATGCACAGAACTTCTTTCAAAATATGAGTCATTTCTCTTAAGCCCTGCTGCTGTTTTATTAACTAAATTTATGTAATATTAAAAATTTTTGCTATCATTTCAACATCATCAGTATTTCATCAAAGTTGTTTTCATCTTAAGAAACCACTTTCTTTGCTCATCCATAATAAGCAACTCCTGGTGGAGGTGGAGGGAGGGAGGATTGGATGAAGGTAGTCAAAAGGTACAAACTTCCAATTATAAGATAAATAAGTGCTAGGACTGTAATACCTAACATGATTAACTTAATTAACACTTTTGTATATTATATATGAAAGTTAATAGTGTAAATCCTAAGATCATCACAAGGAACATTTTTTCCCTTTTATTTTGTGTCTATATGAAATGATAAATGTTCACTGAACTTATTACAATAATCATTTCATGATGTAAGTCAAATCATTCTGCTGTACATCTTAAGTTTAATCAATTATATCTCAATAAAACTAAGAAAAAAAGAAGCAACTTTTCATCTATTAAAGTTTTATCATGAGATTGCAGCAATTTAATCACATCTTCATGCCCCAATCTAATTTTAATTCTCTTGCTATTTCCACCATGTCTGGTGTTACTTCTTCCAATGAAGTTTGAACCTTTCAAATTCATCCATGAAGGCTGGAATCAGTTTCTTCCAAACTCCTGTTAGTGTTGATATCATGACCTCTTTGCATAAATCACAAATGCTCTTAATGACATCTACCATAGTGAATCCTTCCTATAAAGTGTTTCCAATGACTTTTCCCAGATCTATCAGAAAAATCACTATCTACAACAGCTATATCCTTAAGAAATGCATTTCTTAAAAATAAAACTTGAAATTTGAAATAACTTCTTGATCCATGGGCTGCAGAATGAATGTTGTGTTAGCAGGTGTGAAAACAACATGAATCTCATTGTCCATCTCCATCAGAGCTACTGAGTGATTAGCTGCAGTGTCAATGAGCAACAATATTTTGAAAGACTTTTTTTTTTTTGAGCAGTAGGTCTCAACAGTGGACTTAAAATATTTAGTAAGCTATTCTGTAAACAGATGTGCTGTCATCCAGGCTTTGTTGTTCCATTTATACAGCACAGGCAGAGTAGATTTAGCATAAGTCTTAAGGGCTCTAGGAATTTTGGAATGCTGAGTAAACATTGGCTTCAACTTAAACTTAACTGCATTAGCCTCTAACAACAGAGTCAGCCTGTCCTTTGGAGCTTTGAAGCCAGGCATCTCCTCTCTGACTATGAAAGTCCTAGTGGCAACTTCTTTCACTAGAAGTCTGTTCATCTACATTAAAAACTGTGTTATTTAGTGTAGGCACCTTCATTAATAATCTTAGCTATATCATCTGGATAACTTGCAAGTTTTATATTAACACTTGGTGTTTCACCTTGAAGTCTTATTCTAAGAAAACGGTTTCTTTCTTTAAACCTCATGAACCAATCTCTACTAGCTTCAAACTTTTCTTTTGCAGCTTCCTCACCCTTCTTAGCTTTCATAGAATTGAAGATAATTAGGGCCTTGCTCTAGATTAGGCTTTGGTTTAAGGGAAACTTGCAGCTGGTTTGATCTATTCAGACCACTAAAACTTTCTCTGTATCAGAAGTAAGACTGTTTCATGTTCTCATCATTTGCATGTTCACTGGAATAATACTTTTAATTTCTCTCAAGGCTATTTTTTAAATTCACAACTTGGCATAAGATGCTTAGATTTTGTTCTGTCTCAGCTTTTGTCATGCCTTTCTCACTAAGCTTAATCATTTCTAGGTTTTGATTTAAAGTGACAGATGAGTGACTCTTCCTTTCACTTAAACACTTAGAGATCATGTAGGGTTATTAAATAACTTAATTTTAATATTGTTGGGTATCAGAGAAGAGGGACACCCAAGGGGAGAGAGAGAGAGTTGAGGAAATGGTCAGTTGATGGAATAGCCAGAAAACATACAACATTCATTGATTAAGTTTATTGTCTTTTGAGAGTGTGTTTCCTGATGTCCCAGACAATTACAATAGTAACATTAAAGATCATCAATCACAGATCTTTATAACAAATATAATAATAATGTAAATGTTTAGAAAACTATGAGAATTACCAAAATATGACAGAAATACACAAAGTGAGCAAGTACTGTTGGAAAATTGACCCTGATAGACTTGTTGAACAAAGAGTTGCCACAAACCTTCAATTTAAAAAGAATAAAAACATAGTATCTGTAAAATCAATAAAGCAAAATGCAATAAAACAAAGTATGTCTGTATATGTTAATGTAACTATTCTAAATAATCTTTAAATATCATATACCTTATCTAAACATTAAAATGTCTTTGACACTATTTCTCCACTGTGAAAAAGGAAGTGCTTAACATGAACCATAATGCACTTGCACTAATCTCTAAATGACCAGAAAGCAAAGAAAGGAGGAATATAAAATAGGGAGAAGAACAAATTAAGATGGGATAATAGGAGTCTCTCTGAGAATGGGTACACTTGAACTGAGTGAAACTCAGGCAACAGTTGATCAGATATATCACTTGCACATCTCATTTTGGGAATGCCCAAACTAGTGATTTCCTCTGGTAGTACCAAAATATATTCTATTCTTAGCAGAGAAAAGCTTTGGAAAAGATATTTTCCTGGTGTCATGCAGATATTGTGAGACAGGTTCAAGAAAATTCTCACCAGGTTTGCTAGATGACCCAAGGCAAAGTTTATATCTTAACATGTCTAATCTGATGAGACTTTTTGATCTTATTACACTATGTGTATTCTCTTCTCTATGAATATATGCTTAAAGGGTTTCAAAAAAAAATGAATGAGGACAATCAGAGAGAGAAAAAAAGTGTTGTTAGTAACAAAGTAAATGTATATCAAGGATAAAAATTTCTAAATAAGATCAGTTAATTGAAGACATACTAAAAAGCTTTCAAAATTATTATTATTATTATTATTATTATTATTATTATTATTCCTAGAAATAAAAATTAACTCAATTGTCATTTGAAGGCCCCTTAAGAGGGAGGCTCAAGGGTCTCAGAGGAGCATGTTACTTTTAAGTGAAGGTTTTTGAGCCTTAGCAGACACAGCGTTTCAATTGAATACACTTAAAACCTCTGGATTTGATTACAGCAGACTTCCCAAAATGACACCCATTGCTTAAAATTAATCTAAGTTTATGAATCCAACTTCAGATAGAGATAACACTGTTTTGACAGATATTTAATAATGTCTCAGAAGAAGAGGTCATGGGTTGATATTCATAGGCTAGGATAGGGAGTGTCGACTGAAATAAATGCTCAGCCTATAAGTTAAGAGTTATGTTTTATTTGGCGGGGGGACTTAAGCCGGGGTGACAGCTTCTCAGATGGTTCTGAGGGACTGCTCCGAAGAGGTAGGGGAGAAGCTAGGATATATAGGGGCTTTACAACAAAGACCAGATAGTTGGAACAATAAAAGATTACTTGTTGTCTAAAGAAAACCAGGCATCTCAAGTTACAGAATGTAGTGTTTTTCTATGTATGGGAGGAAGCAAGCATTTGGGCTCACCAAATTCATTCCTTTGACAAGCACCTAGCTATCTAGGACAAGTATCCTGTCCTTTCTTATTTTGAGTCTGCTCAGGGTGTACCATTGTGAGTGGCTGCAGAGGCTGGGCTGCAGGCCCATCCCCACTGGGGGGTGGTGGCAGCCGCTGATGACTTGGCTTCAGCATTCTTTGTTTACTGATATGTTTGCAGTATTTTCACTCACACTGCAGTATTTTCATTCATAGGAGCTATGCTCAAAAAATTTAAGTTGGGTCTTCCAATATCAGTATCTGGTTGGCATTGGGCAATTTTATGATATAATGTTTAGTACTGGTGGTCACAGAAGAATGAGAGTCTTAAATCTTGATAATTAAAAAATTGAGCCAAATGCCTGTGTGAGAAATTTATTATCCTAAAAAAGGAGACATTTACTCAATAAGCATCTTATTTGATTTCATAAATAAGATTTAAATAGTTTCCTAAATAATTATAGAGTATACTTTATTATTTATAAATTTACCTTCCTGGGCAAGAAATTCCTATATAAAAACAAAAAAATTTATTCACAGAAGTGACCTCAATTCTCAGTGCATTAAAGAAAGAAATTTGGAATAAATTTAAAGTTTTGCTACTGAAACATACCATGGTTTCTTTCCTCAAAATGTTTAAAAATTCTCAAACTTGCAAAATATTACATGTGGCTACCTAAAATACTAGAATGTACATTATGGTATGAGTATCTCAAAATGTCCAGTGAACTTTATGGTAAGGCAATTGCTGGTGAAATTGGGTAAATCATTAAACTATTTTTTTGTAATTTCTTTCTTTCTTTTTTAAAATGTCTGCTCAATATACTTTGACATTTATTGCCTAGAGTAAAATGGAATTCTTCAATAATAACCAAAAGAATTTATTTTGAAAAGTTAGGAAACTATATTTGGGGCAGTCTCATTGATATATTGTATAATTCATATATTTCTGTCATTTTAACCTTTCACAAAACAAGTTTCCAACTGCATCTATAGAACAGATCTCAGAGTACACAAATGGCTCTATCAACCATATGGTGACTAATTCTTTTTATTAAATGCAATTGGTATGGAAACAACTAGTCAACACCAAATAACAAAATTATTATGTATAAATAGCTGCCTCTTTGTGATTATAACAAATATCATATTTACATCCAAAGGAAATATTTGACAATAATTCAATAATTTACAGTCTCTTAAAATAGTACATGTGATTATGTATACACCAAAATAGCTTAAATTTCTTCAGATGCTAGTACATTCAAATATATATAATGAAATGTTCTTGAAATACCAAATCAATAATCAACCTCCAGGATCAACTAACATTTTGTGAAATTATGTTTCAAGGTTTCAACATCATACCCCATATGTTTTATGGCTATAAATGATAACTTTTTCTTATTTTAGATAATTATGTTTAAAAAAAAAAACCAACAGTTTGTAAATATCACAGTGCTGAAAAAGATAAAAATAGAAGCTGAACATGGTAAATTTAGTTTTTTTCCCTTTATTGTTGTATAATACTTGCAGTTATTGTGTCAGCTACAACTCTTTGATAACATTTTCAAAGTTTAGTTTTAATTAATATCTTGAATAATTGTGAGATGCAATAAAAGTTTATTTAAACCCATATTATGATTTTAGGGGAAAATATAAAAGTAGTTTATAATTTCTTTTAAAATACCTAAATCTAAAATGTAAGTAATGAAAATTGGTACTAAATGCAATATATACCGTGTATCATGGGGTGACACACAGTTATAACCACAATTATAGGATTTTGATGCTCATTTTAGGAAGCCGGCCTCTTGAATTAACATATAATTATTGAGAGATTATTAAATTAATGATGATAGACCAGTGAATAAAACAGAAAAACTTACAGTCTTTATGAATGAAAGAAAGAAAGAAAGAAAGAAAGAAAGAAAGAAAGAAAGAAAGAAAGAAAGAAAGAAAGGGAGAGAGAGAGAGAGTTAGAAATGGATATATGCTTCAGGGAAAAACAACTAAGGAAAAGGTATATGTAATATCATAGAATAAATTTGAGTTTGCAATTTTAATCAAGATGGTCATAAATATTACAATAAAATATTAGTATCTGGCTAAATATCAGGAGGAAGTATGGGAGCAAGTCATGTACATATCTTGGAGGATTAGATTCCTGGCAGAAAGAACAAAAAGAGAAAAGTCTCTGAATTTGAGAGTATGAATATTGTTTCAAGGAACCACAAAGAGGCCAGAGTTTTTAGAGTGGAATGAAGTAGAGATAGCATAATATGAGATAAAGTGAGAGGTAAAATAAAGTAAACCTCAGGTAATCCTATGATGTTTTTGGCTAAGTTACTTACTTAGACATTTATCCTGAGTAATGTGTAAAACCATTGGAATATTTGGAGTAGAGAAGTGAAATTATCTGTATTTTGTTTTAACAGAATATTCTGAGAGTTGTATTGATAATAGATTAGAAGGATGAGTAGAAGAAGGGCACAAGTAAGAAATGTATTTCAATAAATTAGATAAGAGTACAGATTTGGTGTGCCTAACTTAGTAAAGGAAAGTGTTCAGAACAAATAAAAACAAAAAGTGAACACAAAACTTTGTAAGGTATGAACTGAAGTATGATAGAAAAGGGAGGAAAAATTAAGAAAAAATACGTTAGACAGTAAACTCTAGCACTGGCCTGATAGAGGAAGGAATTTCTGCAGTGCAAAAGTATAAACCACATTTCAGAGTTGCTGTATGCTTCTATCTGTAAATATTGAAACTGACCATCTTGGAGATCAAAGAAACCTAACCTACTCAATAATATGACTTCACTTAGTTTGCTGAGGGAAATACACAAAAGCTTGGGTTTGAGTGTTGACTCTATGAAAAAAATCTGGGAGGGGTATCAGAATACCATCTAACAAACAAAGTTGAGAATTGTTTCAATTTTAAGTTATATATTGAAGGTGGATAAATAGGATTTGTGATAGATCAAATATTAGCACAAGACAAATAAGGGAATCAATAATTATTTACAAAAAGTTTTACTACTAGAAGAATGATTTCCATTTACTGAAATGTGGAAGATTATAAAGACAGCTTATTTGGAAGCAGGGGGAATCAAGAGTTCAGGTTTTTACACTATAATTTTGATATGCTTATTAGCTAACCAAGTGTTAACTGAATATACAGGTCTTTAGTTCAGGGTAGAAGACCTCGTGGAGATGTGCATTTAGAATTGTCTTCATTTAGATGCTGTTTAAAGCTATCAAATTATTTGAGGTAACCAGAAGAGTCAGTATAGAAAAGATGGCCAAGGTCTATGTCCTGTAGTTTTAAAATGTTAAAAAAGTTGGGAAGCAGAGGATAAAACAGTAAAGGAGGCTTAAATGAACACACCAATTTTAAACAAGTCATGAGGAGTTTCAATATAAAGGGGAAAAGTGAAATGAGCAACATAAGTGGATAGAAAAAGTGGAAACAAAATAATTCACAGGAGAGATTATAAAGAATTTTGGGCACAGTGTCATAAAGTAGGTGACAGAGGATGGGATCTGGTATACAAATGGACGTGTTGGTCTTGGTTAAATTATCATGAAGAATCCATCTGAATACCAAGAAAGAAGGCTTATCGCAAAGAAAGAGAGAGGTGATTCAATGGGATGATAGATGTAGCAGATTTTGTTAGTTTGCTGAAAAATCTTTGAATTTCCTTGAAATCATTATTAAGTCATTCATTTCATATCACAACAGGATTTAGTTTTGAGAATAATATACTTACTGAATAGCTAATTATTCTATTAATGAGAAAAAAAATCACAAAGATCAATTTGTGCTAGGAACCACAGCCAACTCCAACAAAAAATGTTTATTGGGAGAAACAGGAGGACGAGAAAAGAAAAAAAGTAAAACATTCTTTATTGTTCTGCATTACTATAGCAATAACTGTTTTATATAATTTTTATATGGCTATACTATAAGTTTATAAAATAATCTCTTCTTTTGCTGTCTTTTATTTACTTTTTATAATTGAAACATAGTCAGTTTAGACTGTTGTGTCAATTTCTGGTGCACAGCACAATGCCCCAGTCATTCATGAATTTACATATATTTGTTTCCATATTCTTTTTCACCATAAGATACTACAAGATATAGAATATAGTTCCCTGGGCTATACAGTATAAATTTGTTTATCTGTTTTAAATATGCCAGCCAGTATCTGCAAATCTAGAACTCTTAAACTATCCCCTCCCACCCCTCAGCCCCCTGGTAACCACAAGTTTGCTTTCTATGTCTGTGAGTCTCTTTCTGCTCTATTAAATAAATTCCTTTTCCTTTTCCTTTTCCTTTTCCTTTTCCTTTTCCTTTTCCTTTTCAGATTCCACATTAATGGTATCATAAGGTATTTTCACATTCTGGCTTACTTCACTTAGAATGACATTCTCCAGGGACATCTATGTTGCTGCAAATGACATTATGTTGTCATTTTCCATGGCTAAGTAGTATTCCATTGTATAAATATACAACATCTTCTTTATCCAGTCATCTATTGATGGACATTTAGGTTGTTCCCATGTCTTGGATATTGTAAATAATGCTACTATGAGCACTGGAGTGCAGGTGTCTTTTTGAATTAAGGTTCCCTCTATATCTATGCCCAAGAGTAGGATTGCTGGATCATATGTTAAGTTTATTTTTAGCTTTTGAGGAATCTCCATACAGTTTTCCACAATGGCTGCATCAAACTGCATTCCCATCAACAGTATAAGAGGGTTCCCTTTTCTCCATACCCTCTCCAGTATTTATCAATTGTGGACTTTTAAATGATGGCTATTCTGACTGGTGTGAGGTGATACCTCATTGTATTTTTGATTTGATTTCTCTGATAATTAGTGATACTGAGAATTTTTTCATGTGCCTATTGGTCATTTGCATGTTTTCATTGGAGAATTGCTTGTTTAGGTCTTCTGCTCATTTTTGGATTGGGTTGTTTGTTTCCTTGTTTATTATTAATTGTATGCTATTTATATATTCTTGAAATCAAGCCTTTGTCAGTCTCATCTTTTGCAAATATTTTCTCCCATTCCATAGGTAGTAATTTTGTTTTGTTTATGGTTTCCTTTGCTGGCAAGATCTTGTAAGTTTAATTAAGTCCCATTTGTTTATTTTGCTTTTATTTCTTTTGCTTGGGTAGACTGCCCTAGGAGGACATTGCTGAGATTTATGTTAGATAATGTTTTGCCTATCTTTTCTTCTAGGAGATTTATTGTGTCTTGTCTTATGTTTAAGTCTTTAAGCCATTTTGAGTATTTTTGTACATAGTGTGAAAAAGTGTTTTAACTTCATTGATTAATGTGTGGCTGTCCAACGTTCCCAACACCATTTGAAAAAAGGCTGTGTTTTTTCCGTTGTATATTCTTGCCTCCTCTATCAAGGATTAATTGAGCAAAAGTTTGTGGGTTCATTTCTGGGCTCTCTATTTTCTTCCATTGATCTATACGTCTGTTTTTGTACAAATACCATGCTGCTTTGATTACTGTAACTCTGTAGTATTTTCTGAAGTCTGGAAAGATTATTCTTCCAGCTTCATTCTTTGTCTTCAGTAATGTTTTGGAAACTATGGGTCTTTTGTGATTTCACATAAATTGGAATATGATTTGTCCTAATTCTGTGAAAAATGTCCTGGGTAATTTGATAGAGATTGCATTAAATCTGTAGATTGCTTTGGGTAGTTTGACCATTTTAACAATATTGATTCTTCCAATCCAAGAACATGGGATGAATTTCCATTTCTTTAAGCCTTCTTTGATTTCCTTAATCAATATTTTATATTTCTCCATGTATTCCTAGGTATTTTATTGCTTTGGGTGCAATTTTATTTATTTATTTATTTATTTATTTATTTATTTATTTTAACTTTTTTTTTTATTGAGTAATAGTCATTTTACAATGCTGTGTCAAATTCTAGTGTAGAGCACAATTTTTCAGATATATATGAACATATATATATTCACTGTCACATTTTTTTCACTATAAGCTACCACAAGATCTTGTTTATCTTTCCCTGTGCTATACAGTATAATCTTGTTTATCTATTCTGCATTTTAAAATCTCACTCTGTCCCTTCCGACCCGCAGCCCCCTTGGCAACCACAAGTTTGTATTCTATGTCTATGAGTCTGTTTCTGTTTTGTATTTATCTTTTTTTATTATTATTTTTAGATTCCTCATATGTGCAACCTCATATGGTATTTTTCTTTCTCTTTCTGGCTTACTTCACTTTGAATGACATTCTTCAGGAACATCCATGTTGCTGCAAATGGCGTTATGTTGTCAGTTTTTATGGCTGAACAGTATCCCATCATATAAATATACCACATTTTCTTTACTCAGTCATCTGTTGATGGACATTTAGATTGTTTCCAGTCTTGGCTATTGTAAATAGTGCTTCTATAAACATTAGGGTGCAGGTGTCATTTTGAAGTAGGGTTGCTTCTGGATTTATGCCCAGGAGCAGGATTCCTGGGTCATATGGTAAGTCTATTCCTAGTCTTTTAAGGAATCTCCATACTGTTTTCCACAATGGCTTTCCTTGCTTCCCTCTCCCACTCTTAACGATTTAGATGTCTTCTTTTACAATTTTGTGTTTATTCTTTTTGTAATTCATGGCAGTTATCTCCTTTCCAGTTATGAGTTTCTCATTTTTGTAGCACCCTGCTTCTTTTCTATTTAGAGTAGACCTGTCAATATTTGTTTTAGCATGGGTTTAGTGCTGCAAAACTCTTGTAGATTTTTCTAGTCTGTGAAATTCTTTATGTCTCCTTCTATCCTAAAGGATAGCCTTGCTGGATAGAGTATCCTAGGCTGCATCTTTTTTTCATTCAGGACTTTGAATATATCTTGCCACTCCCTTCTGGCCTGTAGTGTTTGTGTAGAAAAATCAGCTGAGAGCCTTATGGAGGTTCCCTTGTAACTCACTATTTGTTTTTCTCTTGCTGCCTTTAGGATCATTTCTTTATCCTTGACTCTGGCCATCTTGATTATGATATGTTTTGGTGTGGGTGTATTTGGGTTCTTTCTGTTTGGGACCCTCTGAGCTTCCTGTACTTGGATATCTGATTCCTTCTTTAAGTTTAGGAAGTTTTCAGTCATGATTTCTTCAAAAACCTTTTGAATCCCCTTTGTTCTTTCTTCCCCTTCTGGAAACCCTATTATGCATAGATTGGCATGCTTTATATTATCCCATAGGTCCCTTATATTGTTTTCATTGTTTTTTTTTATTTGTTTTTCTCTCAGCTGTTCTGATTGGGCGCTTTCTGTTGTCCTGTCTTCTAGGCCACTTATTTGTTCCTCTGCATTATCTAGCCTGCTTTGTACAGCCTTTAGGTCAGCTCTCATCTCAGCAAATGAGTTTACTAATTCTACTTGGTTCTTCTTTATAGCTTCTATTTCATTTTTGACATATTTTATATCTCTAAACACTTTCTTTTAGTTCCTTCAGTACTTTGACCAGTCCTTTTTTTGAAATCTTGATCTAGTAGGCCATCAATGTCTATTTCCTTGATCATGCTTTCAGGGGTTTTCTCTTGCTCTTTTAATTGGGAGTGGTTTCTCTGCTTCTTCATATTGCTCATATCTCTCTGGCCCTGTGGCTTAAGGAGTATCAGTTATCTAGTTCTCCTGGAGATGCTGTGCTCTTAATGATTTTATTGAGAGGTCTTTGTGTCTTCGCCCTATGTTGTGAACTCAGCTTGCTGTTTCCAGGGGCCCTCTGTTGGTGCCTCGTCTGTGCTGCTCCCCATGGCTGTCAGCTAGCAGATCATGCCCCCTCCCAACACTGGGTCAGGTGCTGAGCTCTTATCCAGTGGGTGAGTGGGTCCTTCCCCTCCTGATGCCACAGTCAGATGTTCCGTTTGGGGGAGGCAGGTGGGCAGATTGTGCCCCTTTCCAGCACTGTGGTCAGGTGCTGCATTCCTGCCAGGAAAGCGGATTGCCACCTGCCCTTTCCTGGAGCCAGTCACTTTGCTGCTCTGTGCAGCTGCCCACTCTGCCTCGGGTCAGCGTTCCGAAGGTGGGCTCAGGGAAGACCGCGGAAGGGCCCCGCCTCTGCTCTGTGCCAAATCTCAGCTCCTTGTTTGTCTTGGCAGCGTGAGTTCTCTGAGGTGCTAGGGTAGAAAGATCCTATCTGCCCCTAGCTGTAAACAAGTCTCACTCCTTCCCAGGAGGTTGCGGAGCCCCAGGGTGCAGATTCAGGTCTCAGCCCCACCCCTGCCTGGGCGCTGTGCACAGGAGAATATGGTGGCTGTTGCTGAGCCCAGCCTCTCTTCTCACGAGAAGCTGAGTAATGGCAGCACAGGTCTGAGGAGACAAAGGCTATGGCTCTCCTCCCCCCAGGGCACACCAGTCGTGTTGCTTTGCTTTTCTTCACAATTCATAGGGGATCAAGGTTGTTCTGCTTCATATCCCCTCCCAGCCATGGCACACAGCACCCTGCCATCACCCGGGGCTGCCTCAGTGCAGCTGCCCCTGTCCTCCGCCCAGCTAGGGCCACCTGTCCCAGCCCCAGCTGCTGGCTCACGTCTCAGGCTGTGTGTCACGGGGATCTTTGTGCCCTTTTAATGCAGTTCTGTTGGTCAACGGGTGCTCCAGACAGATCCAATCCTCAGAGTCTCCCCCTCCATCCTGCTGGCCTCTCTGTTGGGAGGGGAGACCCAGCGAATGAGCACCAGTCCTCCTTTGCTGCTCTCTCCCTGTGGGGTTGGTCCCACACTGTTTCATTTTTTCTTCTTTCTTTTTTCCTTTTTATCTACCAGATTTTTGGTATCTTTGTCTTTCGAAGAGGGTGATGTTCTGTCGGAGTTTGGCAGGTGCTCTGGTTGCCTGAGTGGGTCCATAGATGTGAGTTTTGGTGTATTTGTGGGAAAGGGTGAGCTACAAGCGTCCTTCTACTCCACCATCTTGCTTCTCCCTGGGTACAAATTTAAAAGGGCTTGTTTCTTTACTTTCTTTTCCTGTTGATTCATTGTTACTGTAAAGAAATGTAACTGACTTTTAATCTTGTATCCTGCTACCTTGCTGAATACTTTTAACAGCTCTAGTACTTTTCATGTGGAGCTTTTAGTGTTTTCTCTATATAATATCATGTCATCTGCATATAGCGACAATTTAACCTCAAATATAATCTCTTCTTAACTCCATTTTAGATACAAGTGGTGCAAATTATAAAATAATTTTCTCAAAGCTATAAAGCTAATAATTGGTGAAAGTTAGTTTCTGACCCAAATTATTCTAATATTAGAATGCCTTTAACATATTATCATTTAGCATATTCCTCTGACTCCTGAATTTCTTTAGGCTGATGGTGATAGTTAAAGGTTTGGACAGATTGAAAATTAATTTTTGAAAGGATATTTATGTTGTTTATATAGTTTCTAAAGCATCACGTCAAGAAACATATACTATCTTATCCCTCTTTTTATACTCCTTGATTGTGTTTTTCTTTTTTGTTTTCAATGATAAGATAGTCCAAATTTATTTTGTGTGTTTCCTGCCTACACTTAGAATTGGCTATTTGTCCATAAACCCTGCTTCCTTTTAGTGGGAAATGGTATATAGTGAACCTACATTTGGTGCTAGAAATTTTCATTGTTATTTTGTTGTGTGCCCCATTTGCAATATTTATCACTCCTTCCATCAAGAGGTGGAGTCTGTTTCCTCTGCCACTGTGTAGAGGCTGTCCCTGAGTTTGTTTTAATCATTATAGTATGATGAAAGAGACATTAAAGTATGATGTGTGTGGCTTTCAGACCTGGGCCATATAAATGTTTGCAATTCTTATCACTTGCTCTCTGAGAGTCAGTCACTACCTTAAAATGTCTTGGCTATCTGTGTAAATAGAAAAGGGTAAAACTCTATTTGAAGAGGGAGATTCTGTGGAGAACAATCAAAGATCCAGACATAGAAAATAGCCATGAAGAAAAAGAGGCCTAGTCATCCCAAGAACCCTCCTACCTATTGGAAAGGATCCTCTGGCTTCTATAGGTTGCCCAGGCAACACTATAGGGAAGTAGAATGAGTTATCCCTGCTGATCCCATCCTGAATTTCTGTTCCTCAGAATTGTGACCAATTTAAAAATTACTATTTAAAGCTACTGAGCTTTTTGTTTTTGTTTTACTTACAGCAACAAGAATAGTTGTCAGAATAACTAAATTTGGTTATTTTAACAAACATTTTATGTTGACAACAGTAGGAAAAGTTAATTTTTAATAAAAATATATTACATGATTATAGCATTTCTATTCAAATTTAGAGTTGTAAGGTTTCAAAAATTAACTTGATTTTATATTTCTATCTCTTTTTTACTGAAAATCTTTATTGATATTGATGCATATGTGGAATAAATTTGTATATTTCCTCTGTATGTGTATATATGCATGTGTGTATATTTCTATTAACTGCTGAATAAAAATATTAATGTTTAACATTTATAACACTGTCTTATAAAATAATTATCCTCCACATAGGGGTGGGAAGAACTAATAGGAGGATAGCGTTATTCTTTTGCAAGTTACTAGTAAAGTTGCTGTGAATTGATCAAAAGATAGATGGCATATTTCCAAAAATGGAGACTAACCACAAAATGCAAATCATGTATTTAATTTTTCTTTGTTTAGAACTCACACTTCTTTCTGCTATCATTCACTGATTCTCCTTCTTCACTTTCCTTCTTCCTTCCACTTTCTTTCTCAATTGTCTTTCTTCCTTACTCTTTTTCTTAAATACTGAAACACAGTACAATACATGTATATATAGCCATGCTTATGTATCTTACAATTTTATACCCAGAGCAGGTAAAAGAAGACTAAGATTCACCCTAGCATAAAAATGCTCTCAACCCTTTATCAGAAGCAGTCACCATATATTTACACAAAAAATGTAAGATGCTTCCAACATTCCTTTCTGTTCTGCTATAACCAAGTTGTTAAAAGCTTATTTGCCAGAAACCAATTTGTTGGAAGTTAATATATCAAAAAATAATTCAATTAAGTAACCAATCCAAATGACTGGGAACATATTCTAACCATAAAATTTGATAGAAATTTTTAATTGTTTATAAATAAATCATTACACATATAGAAAAATATATGTGATCATCAGGACCACACATTTATACTTTCAATGAAAAGTTTATAATTTTTACAGATTAAAAAATACTCAGAATTGTTTTGTCTTACTATGGTATCTATTACACTACTAAAATTAGATTTTAAAATGGTTTGACTAAGTATTAATGTATTTAATTTGTTTATGTTTTATTCAAAATTAATTAAAATTTATTTAATACTAATTTGTTTGGCCAATATTGTTATATACTACTTTAATCAATTTACAAAATACTATATCAAAGTTTTGTAAGACAACTTTTAGTTAATTATTTTAAACATTTTTTATTGATTTATAATCATTTTATAATGTTGTGTCAAATTCCAGTGTAGAGCACAATTTTTCAGTTATACATGAACATACATATATTCATTGTCACATTTTTTTCTCCATGGGCTACCATAAGATCTTGTATATAATTCCCTGTGCTATACAGTATAGTCTTGTTTATCTATTCTACAATTTTGAAATCCCAGTCTATCCCTTCCCACCCCCCACCCCCTTGGCAACCGCAAGTTTGTATTCTATGTCTATGAGTCTATGCCTGTTTTGTATTTATGCTTTTTTTTTTTTTTTTTAAGATTCCACATATGAGCAGTCTCATATGGTATTTTTCTTTCTCCTCCTGGCTTACTTCACTTAGAATGACATTCTCCAGGAGTACCCATGTTGCTGCAAATGGCGTTATGTTGTCGGTTTTTAAGGCTGATTAGTATTCCATTGTATAAATATAACTCTTCTTCATCCGTTGATGGACATTTAGGCTGTTTCCATGTCTTGGCTATTGTAAATAGTGCTTTTATGAACATTGGGGTACAGGTATCATCCTGACGTAGGGTTCCTTCTGGATATATGCCCAGGAGTGGGATTGCTGGGTCATATGTTAAGTCTATTCCTAGTCTTTTGAGGAATCTCCATACTGTTTTCCACAGTGGCTGCACCAAACTGCATTCCCAACAGCAGTGTAGGAGGGTTCCCCTTTCTCCACAGCCTCTCCAGCATTTGTCATTTGTGGACTTTTGAATGATGGCCATTCTGAGAGGTGTGAGGTGATACCTCATTGTAGTTTTGATTTGCATTTCTCTGATAATTAGTGATATTGAGCATTTTTTCATGTGCCTAATTATCATTTGTATGTCTTCTTGGAGAATTGCTTGTTTAGGTCTTTTGCCCATTTTTGGATTGGGTTGTTTGGTTGTTTCTTATTAAGTCATATGAGCTGCCTATATATTCTGGAGATCAAGCCTTTGTTGGTTTCATTTGCAAAAATTTTCTCCCACTCTGTAAGTTGTCTTTTTGTTTTACTTGTGGTTTGCTGTGCAGAAGCTTGTAAGTTTCATTATGTCCCATTTGTTTATTCTTGTATTTATTTCTATTGCTTGGGTAGACTGTTCTAGGAGAACATTTTTGAGATTTCTGTCAGATAATGTTTTGCCTATATTTTCTTCTAGGAGGTTTATTGTATCTTGTCTTATGTTTAATTCTTTGATCCATTATGAGTTTATACTTGTGTATGGTGTAAGGGAGTGTTCTAGCTTCATTGCTGTACATGCTGCCGTCTAGTTTTCCCAATACCATTTGCTGAAGAGACTGTCTTTATTCCATTGTATATTCTTACCTCCTTTGTCAAAGATCAGTTGACCAAAAGTTTGTGGGTTCATTTCTGGGCTCTCTATTCTGTTCCATTGGTCTATATATCTGTTTTTATACCAGTACCATGCTGTCTTGATGACTGTAGCTGTATAGTATTGTCTGAAGTCTGGGAGAGTTATTCCTCCAGCCTGTTTCTTTCTCTTCAGTAATGCTTTGGCAATTCTAGGTCTTTGATGGTTCCATATAAATTTTATTATGATTTGTTCTAGTTCTGTGACATACATCCTGGGTAATTTGATAGGCATTGCATTAAATCTGTAGATTGCCTTGGGCAGTGTGACCATTTTAACAATATTGATTCTTCCAATCCAAGAGCATGGAATATCTTTCCATTTTTTTAAAGTCTTCTTTAATTTCATTCATCAATGGTTTATAGTTTTCTGTGTAAAAGTCTTTCACCTCCTTGGCTAGATTTATTCCTAGGTATTTTATTACTTTGGATGCTATTCTAAAGGGGATTGTTTCTTTCTTTTTCTGTTGATTCATCATTAGTGTAAAGAAATGCAACTAATTTTTCAACATTAATCTTGTAACCTACTACCTTGCTGAATTCTTCGATAAGCTCTAGGAGTTTTTGTGTGGACCTTTTGGGGTTTTCTATATAAAGTAACATGTCATCGGCATATAATGACACTTTTACTTCTTCTTTTCCAATATGGATCCCTTTTAATTCTGTCTCTTGCCTGATTGCTGTGGCTAGGACTTCCAGGACTATGTTGAATAGGAGTGGTGAGAGTGGGCATCCTTGTCTTGTCCAAGATTTTAGTGGGAAGCTTTAAGTTTTTCACCATTGAGTACTACTCTGGCTGTAGGTTTGTCATATATAGCTTTTATGATGTTGAGATATGTTCCTTCTATACCCACTTTGGTGAGAATTTTTATCATAAATAGGTGTTGAATTTTATCAAATGCTTTTCCTGCATCTATTGAGATGCTCATGTGTGCATTGTCCTTTCTCTTGTTGATGTGTTGTATTACATTGATTCATTTGCGTATGTTGAACCACCCTTGTGTCCCTGGGATGAACCCCACTTAGTCATGATGTATAATATTTTTTATGTGTGTTGGATTCTATTCGTTAATATTTTTGTCAAGATTTTGGTGTCTATGTTCATCAGTGATCTTGGCCTATAATTCTCTTTTTTAGTAGTGTCTTTGCCTAGTTTTGGTATCAGGGTGATGGTGGCTTCATAGAATGAGTTTGAGAATATTCCCTCCTTTTCAAACTCTGGAAGAGTTTGAGAAGGACTGGTCTGAGTTATTCTTTGTATCTATGTCAGAATTCCCCGGTGAAGCCGTCCTTTCCTGTACTTTTATTTGTAGGGAGGATATTTATTGCTGTTTCGATTTCATTTCTAGTGATCGGTTTGTTCAAGTGGTCAGTTTCTTCTTGATTCAGTCTTGGTGGACAGTATGTTTTAGAAACTTTTCCATCTCCTCTAGGTTATCCAGTTTGGTTCCATATAGTTTTTCATAATATTCTCATATGATATTCTGTATTTCTATTTTGTTTGTTGTAATTTCTCCACTTTCCTTTCTTATTTTGCTAATTTGTGCTCTCTCTTTTTAGTGAGTTTGTGAGTTTGGCCAGAGGTTTGTCGATTTTATTTACTTTTTCAAAATCCAGCTTTTTGTTTGGTTGATTTTTCTATGTTCTTTTTAATCTATGTTTTTTTTTCTCCCTAATCTTTATAATTTCCTACCTTCTGCTGCCTTTTGGGGATTTTTGTTCTTCTTTTTCTAGTTCATTCAGCTGGTGGGTTAAATTGTTTATTTGAGATTTTTCTACTTTTTTGGGGAAGGCCTGTATCGCTATAAACTTCCCTCTTAGCACTGCCTTTGCTGTGTCCCAGAAATTTTTTGTGGTTATGCTTTCATTTTCACTTGTCTCAAGTGTATTTAAATTTCAGCTTTGATTTCCTCATTGACCCTTTTTTTTTTTAATAGCATGTCATTTAATCTCCATGCTTTCCTTTGTTTCTCTGTTGTTGATTTCTAGTTTCATGGCCATGTGGTCAGTGAAGATGTTTGAGATAATTTCTATCTTCTTAAAATTGTTGAGGTTTCTTTTGTGCCCAAGTAGATGATCAATCCTGGAAAGTGTTCCATGTGTACTTGAAAAGAATGTATATCCTATTTTTTTGGGGTGTAATGCTCTGAAAATATCCACCCAATCTAATTTTTCTATTGTATTATTTAGTTTCTCTGTTGCCTTATTTATTCTCTGTCTAGAAGATCTGTCTAGTGATGTTAATGCGGTGTTAAAATTTCCAACTATGATTGTATTCCCATCAATATCGCCCTTTATCTCTGTTAGTAATTGTTTTATGTACTTAGGTGCTCCTATATTAGGTGCTCATATATATTAACCAGTGTAATATCCTCATCTTGTATCGCTCCTTTAATCATTATGAAATGTCCTTCTTTATCTTTCTTTATGTCCTTTATGTCCTTGTTTTATAGTCTATTTTGTCTGAAATCAGTAGTGCAACTCCTGCTTTTTTGGCTTTTCCATTTGCATGGAATATTCTTTTCCATCCTTTCACTCTGAATCTCTGTGTGTCCTTCTCCCTAAGGTGGGTCTCTTGTATGCAGCATATTGAAGGTTCTTGCTTTATTATTCAGCCTGCCACTCTATGTCTTTTGACTGGAGAATTTAGTCCCTTAAAATTTAGAGTAATTAATGATAGATGTGTGTTTATTGCCATTTTGAACTTCTCTTTGCAGTTTATTTGGTATTTCCTCATTGTTCATTTCTTCTTCCTTTTGTGGTTTGGTAATTTTCTTTTGTGTTATCATGGATTTTATTAAATTTTTGTGACTCCCTTGTAAGGTTTTGGCTTGTAGTTACCTTTTTTTTGCAAATCTTTTAGCCCATTAGTGTAACTGTTTTTATAAACTGAAAGTAACATGGTCTAAAACCCATCCTATTGAGAACAAAACATTTAAAAAAAAAGAAAAAAATTCTATATTTCCCTGTCTCCCTCTCCCACTCTCAATGATTTTTCTGTCTTCTTTTATAGTTTTGTGTTTATTTTATTTGCAGTTCATGAGTTATCACCTTTCCAGTTGTGAGTTTCACATTTCTGTAGCATCCTGCTGCTTTTCTATTTAGAGTAGACCTTTCAATATTTCTTTTAGCATGGGTTTAGTGTTGCTAAACTCTTGTAGCTTTTTCTTGTCTGTGAAATTCTTTATCTTTCCTTCTATTCTAAAGGATAGCCTTGCTGGATAAAGTATCTTAGGGTGCATCTTTTTTTTCATTCAGGACTTTGAATATATCTTGCCACTCCCTTCTGTCTTGTAGTTTTTGTGTAGAGAAATCAGCTGAGAGCCTTATGGAGGTTCCCTTGTAACTCACTATTTGTTTTTCTCTTGCTGCCTTTAGGATCGTTTCTTTATCCTTGACTCTGGCCATCTTGATTATGATATGTCTTGGTGTGAGTCTGTTTGGGTTCTTCCAGTTTAGGACCCTCTGAGCTTCTTGTAATTTTATATCTGATTCCTCCTTTACGTTTGGGAGGTTTTCAGTCATGATTTCTTCAAAAACCTTTTCAATCCCCTTTGATCTTTCTTCTTCTTCTGGGACCCCTATTATGCATAGATTGGCATGCTTTATATTATCCCATATATCCCTTATGTTATTTTCATTTGTTTCTATTCATTTATCTTGTAGGTGTTCTGATTGGGTGCTTTCTATTGTCCTGTCTTCTAAGTCACTAATTTGATCCTATGCATTATCTAGTCTTCTTTGCACTGTCTTTAGGTCCATTCTCATCACAGCCATTGAGTTTACCAATTCTACTTGGCTCTTCTTTATAGTTTCCATTTGATTTTTGACATATTTTATATCTCTAACACTGTCTCTTTTAGTTCCTTCAATACTTTGATCACTCCTTTTTTTTAAATCTTGATCTAGTAGACTATTGATGTCTATTTCATTTATCATTCTTTCAGGGGATTTCTCTTGTTCTTTTAATTGGGAATAGTTTCTCTGCTTCTTCATCTTGCTCATACCTCTCTGGCACTGTGGTTTATGGAGTATCAGTTATCTATTATGGTCCTTATGGAGTTTATTTATCTATCTAATGTCTATGTAGGAATAACACTTAAGAAAAGAGAGAGATAGAGAATTTTAAAAGAAGTGATAAAAAAAGTTTTTAAAACAGTGTATAATGAATAATAGAAGACCAAGTTGAAGCAGAATAGCAATCTGGTTGAGATGTCTTTTAAAAACCTTTAAAAAAGGAGAAAAGAGGGAATAAATGTATTTGAATCCTGTTTATAATGAATAACAGGACATCAGAACCAAGAGAAATAAAAATGAAATGACGTGGATTTTTAAAAATAATAATAATAAAATATTTTTAAGAAATTTAAAAGGGATTAAAATTGGGAGTATATATAATTGTTTAAGAAATAAAAATTAGAAGGGTAATAGAAAATAGAACAGGTAAAAGCAGATTAAAAAATGATGAGGGAAATAAAGGGGGGTGTGTTTTCCTCGAGATTGTGTGCTCTTAATGTGAAGTCTTTCGGTCTTCGTCCTGTTTTGGAAGCTCAGCTGGCTATTTCCAGAGGCCGTCCATTGGCGCCTTAGTCTGTACTGCTCCCAGTGCCTGTCGGCAAGCAGATCACACCCCTTCCCAGCACTGGGGCAGGCACAGCTCTCCTTTGTTATGGGCGGGCAAGTCACTGCCCCTCCCAATGCTGCAGTCAGATGTTGCAGACTGGCCAGGTAGGAGGGCGGGTCATGCCAAATCCCAGCACCGAGGTCAGGGGCTGCATTCCTGCTGGAAAGGTGGGGAGTCGCCCACCCTTCCTGCGCCTATCACTCCGCAGCTCTGTGCCACTGCACGCTCCATAGGTGGGCTCAGGGAAACCGAGAAACAGCCCTGTTCCTCATCTGGGACAAAATCCAGCTCCTTGTTTGTCTTGACAGAGCAAGTTCTCTGAGGGACCAGGACGGAAGGATCCTATCTTCCTCAGGCTGTAGACAAGTCTCCATCTGGCCTTTGAGGCTGCTAAGTCCTTAGGTGAGAGTGCAGGTTTTGCCCTTGCCCATGCCCCTGCCTGGGTGCTCAGTGCTGGATGATATGGCAGCTGTGCCTCAGCCCCACCTCTCTTCACCCGCAAACTTTCTGTGGGTTTTCAGAGATGGGGGTATGCACCCTTCCCCCCAGGGTACATCAGCCATGTTGTTTTATGGAGGGCCCAGGTTGTTCTGCCCTGTGCACTCACACTAATGGCATGCAGCTCCCTGCAGTCCCTCAGAGTTGCCTCAGTGCATCTGTCCTTGTCCTCTGCCTGGCTTGATCAACTTGGCCCAGCCACCAGCTGCTGGCCTGCGTCTTGTGCTGGGTGTCGTGGTGACCCTCTGTGCCCATTTAACTTAGTTCTGTCAGTCAAGGGCTGCTGTGTACAGATACAAGCCTAGGAGGCTCCCCCTCTGTCCCGCTGACCTCTTGGTTGGAGAGGGGAGACCCAGCAAACGAGTGCTAGTCCTCCTTTGCTGCTCCCTCCCCGCAGGATCCATCCTGCACTGTTTTGCCTTTTCTTCTTTCGTTTTTTCCTTTTCTGCTACCGGATTTTTGGCGTCTCTGTCTTTTGAAGAGGACGATGTTCTGTCAGAGATCTGCAGGTGCTCTGGTTGGCTGAGTGGGTCTGTGGATGTGAGTCTTGGTGTATTTGTGGGAGAGGGTGAGCTACAAACGTCCTTCTACTCTGTCATCTTGGCCTCTTTCCAATTTTTATTTAATTTTTATAATTTTGTATAGCTGTTTTCTAATAAGTTCTTAATTTCCTTCAGCTAATTTTGCATTCCATTACAACAATGTCCTCCATTATGCTTGCTTATAATCAATTGCTTCAAATGCATTTATCCTTTCAATTTATAATTGTTATGCAATCATTGTTCTCCAGTTGTTTGATAGAAATCAAATTGTCAATATTTTGTAGTAAGGATATTTTAACTATTATTTTTTTTTAACATTTGTATTCTTTCAAACTTCACCTTTTTTCTTTTCTACCAATTACCTACAGAACATACCAAATTCACTTTATATTTCTGATAACATTGTCATAATTTTTATCCACTGATATTTTAATGTAAACTTATTTCAAAAATAGAAAAAATAGAAAAAAATGAGAAGTAGCATAAAAATCCCCAATGTGTAATCAGTATGCTTTGAAATAATTCTAAGATGAGAAAATAATTGAAGACATGCAAATAAAGATTTGCATTACTTTTAAGATCCTTTGGAAATGACATAATTTTTTCTAAGGTTTATGGAAAGCCATTAAAGGCTTATTGGTGAGAAAATGATATAATCTGTTTATGTAAAATTTCTCATATTCTGTAGCCTATACTTATATATTTTACATATGTTAAAAAAACCAATCAAGAAATCTGAAAAAAAAAGTTGAATTAACTTTAGTGGCATTTTAAAATGATTTAAGTACAGGATTGCTTTCTCTTCTTGGCTTGACACTGGTTACAGAACTATCTTAGGTGCAATTTTCTAAGCTGAGTAAACCATTCTACTGACACAATGCTTCAATAAAGGAAAATATAGCATTTATTTTAAGGTGTTCAACATGGGTCCAAGTCAGGAGAATGGGCAGCATATGCTTAAAAGACCCAAACTCCCTGATAGCTTTCAAGAAAGAGATTTAAAAGAATTAGTGAGCTTAAAGATATGTCAATAGGAAATCCCAAAACTGAAAAGCAAAGGAAAAAATACTCTAAAAGAATGAAATGCACTATCCAAGAACTATAGCACACTTACAAAATGTTAAAATATGTTTAATAGGAATACCATAGGAGAAGAAAGAGAAAAATGAATAGAAGAAATCTTTGAAGCAATAATTTCCAAGAATTTTCCAAAATTAATTACTGGCATCAAACCACAGTCTCAAGAACCTCAGAATACAGAGGAAGACAAATACCAAAATATCTACAACTAGGCATATCATTTTCAAACTTCAGAAAGTGAAAGATCAAAATAGAATATTTAAAGAAGTCACAATAAATGGCAACTCATGGAATGGGAGAAAAAATTATGTATGTACATATATATGTATTATATTCTAGTATCCAGAATATATTAAAATATTTACAATGCAACAACAACAAAACAAATAACTATAATCCAATTAATAGATGAGCAAATGATTTCAATAGACATTTCTCCAAAGAAGATATGCAAATAGCTAATAATCACATAAAAACATGCTCAACATTGTTAGCCACCAGGAAAAGGCAAATCTAAATCATGAGATATTACTTTACATTCACTATGACAGTTAGTATCAAAAGAATGAATAATAACAAATGTTGGCAAGGTTGAAGAGAAATTGAAACTTATATCCATTGCTGGTGGGATTATAAAATGGACCACTCATGTTGGAAAACAGTTTGTCAGTAACTCAAATATTATGCATAAAGTTATCATACAGTGAAGCAATTCCAACACTAAAACATATACAAGAGAGAAGAAACCATGTCCACCCAAAAATTGTATGTAAACGTTTATAGCAGCATTTTAATAATAGCCCAAATCTGAAAATAACCAAAATGTCTATCAATCAAAGAATGGATAAAAAGTATCTAATTATAGTAAGGTATACTATTCAACCATACAAAAAAATGTAGTGATATAAATGAACTTTAATGACACTAAGTTAAATAAAATGAACCAGATGCAAAAGTTCACATATTGTATGATCCCATTTTTATAAATGCAAAATGTAAAGCATCAGAACCATTTAAATTTGTACTGTCACAGGTATTTGCCTCTTTTATTTTTATTTCCACTTTTTAAAGTATGCTCCTAGATGGGACAGTAAAAGGGCTAAATTTGTTATACATTGACATATCCTTACCTATTGTACATAAATAGATTTATAAGTAGATAGATTTATCTATTTATGCTACATAAATTCTAAGATGGTTCTCCATTGCTGAAAATGATATAAATTTGATATAAATAAATAAATATTTATTTGATATAAATAATTCAAAAGTTTACATGCAACTGTACTTGAATAAGTTCCTCTCTAAAGATTCTATTATAACATTCTAAAAATAAATCTACTAGACAAAATTCAATTAATCTGAGAAATAAAGTAAAAATCATCAGTGTATTGCAGAAAACATTCAAGAGATTGGGTAGTCTTTTTATTGAAATAACTGTTTTAATAACATTCCACTATATTGCAGTTTTATGGATGGGAGACATGAAATAATTGACCTGGGTGTTTTGAATAACATTTCTGGTAAATGATTTGTTTCTTAACCTGATTTTCCATCTTTTTTCATGCTAGCAAGATGAAAAATACTAACCTGAAAGATTGTCCATGACAAATTTTTGAGATTTGAAAAAAGACAACTTTCCCCATTATTTTTTTCTGATTCTAGAATCTGATGTAATAATGCCATACTGCAAAGAAAGAACATTTGGTAAGATTTTTTAAAATAAAAATTTGAATGTTGATAGAGGAAAGAAAAACTTATAATAAGAAGTCTTCTTTATAAAAGTATAAATGTATTTTGAAAAGTCATTGGTAGTTATATTTACTTTTAGTTAAAACTATTTTAGTTCCCAAATAGGTAGAAGTGATATTCTCCGTTAACATGCAGAATAATATTTATCTTGAAACCAAGAATAGTTTATATTCTCTCAAGGAATATTATAGAATATAAAATGTGGAATTACAATGTTAAAAATAATTTTATGCCACACCAGAAAGTAACATTCAAAGAAAAAATATGGATGAATAACAATAAAAGCCTTTGCAATTTTGTCTAGAATCTTATTTAGATTGTGTTTTCAGAGGAATAAGTGTTATTTAAGTTTTTGTGAGTTTTGATATTAAAATGATATTTTAGAATTTAGAAATGCAGATATTTAATATCAGAATAATCTTTGAAGAACAAGCAAGATTATTACTAAGTGACCGAGGAAGATCAGGTTGCCCAGCAGCAGGATGCCAGGGATCAGAAAGTTTCCTTTCTCTGGTCCTTAATTACAATTTTCAGAAGATTTGTGGGGTCTTTTTCCAGGGACCTCTGGGCTATGTCACACCAGAATACCAGGTAACTTCCTGTAAAAGTCTCCATAAAGTTGACGTTCATATACAGTTTTTTTAGCTTTTCCCTGACTTGTTCATCCAATGCATGTTTGGCAGTGTGCCTTATCTTATATAAATCTTTTTTATAATTATAATTAATTAGAATTTTGTAAGTCATTAATACATTGTGTCACCTATTGATATAATCATAAACACTTTGGTTCTTAGTAATATTATGATGCATGTTGACAGTTAAATTAATCTGATTATTTTCACATTGGAATAAATGTATTTTCATGTTATAATTTATTTAAATGTCCTGGATTAAATTTGTTCATTTCTTTGGGAATTTACTTTTATATACAAAGGCAGACTACTTTAAAGTTTTCCCTAGTAGTTTTGAGGAAGTCTGAATTTCAGGGTTGAATCTTTGACTATTGAGATAATGTCTTTTCTCTTGCTTTCACTTTCACTTGAAGATGTTAGTAATAAATCTTGGAATTCCTTCTCCACCCCCAGGAAAAAAGTGTCATCCAGATTCTTATTTATAAACAAGAATAAAAAAAATCTCATGATTTTCCCAACTGCTGGTGTATCACTTCAAAAAGAATCTGAGGATTTCAAGACACGCCATGGAAGCTCATGACTAAACAAAGAATTCAACTATTTTGAGAGAGAGGAAACTACATTGAATAATCCAATCAAGTGCCTCCTATTGAGTTAGGACTAAAAAAATGCTTAAAAGGAGACATTTAATGGGAAGAAATAAAATTACACATAGACACTCAAACATAACACAAAACTTCCCTCTGGAAATTGAAATATTTAAGACATGAACACAATATTCATACTGAAAATATAAGAGATAACTCAAATATATGCCGACCACAAGAAATAGACTTTATGTATGAAAACACAACTGGGTTAAAAGTAAAAGTATGGAAAAAATTGTACCAGGTTAATATGGGTGGGACTATTTTGAATAAAAGGCATGAGAATTGACAATCTTGACTTGTCTTAAGTTTTAGTGGGAAGGTTTTCAATTTTTCAATTTGAATACTATGCTGGCTGCATGTTTATCATAAATAGCTTTTAATATGTTGAGGTATGGTCCCACTATACCACTTTGGTGAGGTTTTTTTTATCATAAATGGGTGTTGAATTTCATTAAATGCTTTTTCTGCATCTATTGAGATGATCATGTCATTTTTGTACTTTCTCTTGATGATGTGGTGTATTACATTGATTGATTTGCATATGTTGAACCATCCTTGTGTTCCTGGGATGAACCCAACTTGATGATGGTGTATGATCTTTTGGATTCTGTTTGCTAATACTTTGTTGAAGATTTTTGCACCTATGTTCGTCAGTGATACTGGTCTGTAATTTTTTTTCTTTGTTTTGGTAGTGTCTTCATCTGGTTTTGGTATCAGGGTGATGGTGGCTCCATAGAATGAGTTTGGGAGTGCTCCCTTCTTTTCAGTCTTCTGGAAGTGTTTAGAAGGACTGGTATGAGATCTTTTTTGTATGTTTGGTAGAATACCCATGTGAAGCCATCTGGTCCTGGACTTTTATTTGTGGGAGGCTTTCTTTTGCTAATTCAATTATATTTCTAGTGATCAGTTTGTTCAAGTGGTCAATTTCTTCTTTCTTCAGTCTTAATGGACTGTATGTTTCCAGAAATTTGTTCATTTCTTCTAGGTTATCAGTTTTGTTTCCACAGAGTTGTTCATAGTATTCTCATAAGATATTTTGTATTTCTGTGGTATTGGCTGCAGTTTCTCCATTTCACCTTATTATTTAGTTTATTTGTGCTCTTTCTTTTCTCTTCTTCATGAGCTTAGCCAAAGGTTTGTCAATTTTGTTTACTCTTTCAAAAAAATCAGCTTTTTTTTAATTGATTTTTTTTCTATATTTTAATCTCTATTTTATTTATTTCCTCCCTGATCTTTATTATTTCCTTCCTTCTGCTGACTTTTGAGTTTTTTTGCACTTCTTTTTCTAAGTCTTTTAGCTTGTAGGTTAGATTGTTCATTTCAGATTGTTCTTTTTTGAGGAAGGCCTATATCACTCTGAGCTTCCATCTTAGCACTGCCTTTGCTGCATCCCATAGATTCTGTGTGGTTATGTTTTCATTTACATGTGTCTCAAAATGTTTTTGAATTTCTTCTTTGTTTTCAGCATTGACCCATTGGTTTTTTAGTAGCATGTTGTTTAATCTCCATGCTGTCATTCTTTTTCTTCTTCTTTGCTTTCTGTAGTTGATTTCTAGTTTCATGGCCTTGTGGTCTAAAAAGATACTTGAAATAATTTCTATCTTCTTAAAATTGTTGAGGCTTCTTTTGTGCCCAAGTACATGATCTATCCTAGAAAATGTTCCATGTGCACTTGAAAATAGTCTATATTCTATTTTGGGGGAATGTAATCTTCTGAAAATATCAACCAAGTCTAGATGTACTATTGTACCATTTCATTACTCTGTTGCCTCATTTATTTTCTGTCTGAAAGATCCATCTAGTGATGTTAATGGGGTATTAAAGTATCCTACAATGATTTTATTACCATCAATTTCTTTCTTTATATCTGTTAGTATTTACTTTATGTATTTTGATGCTCCTATATTAGGTGCATATATGTTAGCCAGTGTAATAACCTCATCTTATATAATGCTTTTAATCATTATAAAATGTCCTTCTTTATCTTTCTTTATGGCCTTTGTTTCAGTCTATTTTGTATGAAATCAGTATTGCTACCACTACTTTCTTGCCGTTTCCATTTGCATGGAATATCTTTTTCTATTCTCTCACTCTCAATCTATGTGTATCCTTCTCCCAAAAGTGGGTTTCCTGTATGAAGCATATTGAAGTTTCTTGTTTTATTATTCAGTCTGCCAGTCTGCCACTCTGTCTTTTGATTGGAGCATTTATTCCACTGACATTTATAGTAATTAATGATAGATGTGTATTTATTGCTATTTTGAACTTAGTTTTGCAATTGATTTGTTATTTCCTCTTTGTTCCTTTCTTCTTCCTTTTGTGGTTCAGTAATTTTCCTTTTATTTATTTGTTTTGTTAATTTTTAGTTTTTGTGACTGTATTGTAAGTTTTTGGCTTGTGGTTACCCTTTTGTGTACATATATTTACCCTTTATTGTAACTTTTTTTTTTTAACAGATAGTAATATTAGGTCAAATTCATCCTACTGAGAACAAAAAATTTCTTAAAAAATTAGAAATATATATTTTCTTGCTCCCATCTCCCACCCTTAATAATTTAGATGTCCTCTTTTACAATTTTATGTTTACTCTATTCTAATTCATGGTAGTTATTGCCTTTGCAATCATAATTTTCTCCTTTCTGTAGCATCCTGCTTCTTTTCTATTTAGAGTAGATTTTTCAAAATTTATTTTAGCATAGGTTTAGTGTTGCTAAATTCTTTTAGTTTTTGCTTGTTTATGAAGTTCTTTATCTCTCTTTCTAATCTTAAGGATAGCCTTCCTGGATAAAATATTTCAGTTTGCATCTTTTTTTCATTCAGAACTTGGAATATATCTTGCCACTCCCTTCTGGCCTGTAGTGTTTGTGTGGAGAAATCAGCTGAAAGCCTTATGCGAGTTCCCTTGTAATTAACTGTTTTTCTCTTACTGCCTTTAGCATTATTTCTTTATCCTTAACCCTGGCTATCCTGATTATAATATGTCTTGGTGTGTGTCTGTTTGGTTTCTTTTTGTATAGGACTCTCTGCACTTCCTGTACTTTGATATTTGATTCCTTCTTTAGGTTTGGGACATTTTCAGTCATGATTTCTTCGAATACCTTTCCAATCCCCTTAGCTCTTTCTTCTCCTTTTGGGATCCCTAATATATGTAGATTGGCATGTTTTATATTATCCCATAATTCCCTTATTTTTTTCATTGGTTTTTATTTGTTTTCCTCTCATATGTTTTGATTGTGTGATTTCTGTTCTCCTGTCTTCTAAGTCAGTTATTCATTCTTCTTCATGATCTAGCCTACTTTTTACAGTCTTTGGTTCAGCTCTCATCTCAGCAAATGAACTTCCCAAGTTTAATTGGCTCCTCCATATAGTTTCAATTTCCTTTTTATCATATTCTTTTTTTCTAAATACAATCTCTTTTAGTTCTTTCAGTACTTTGATTATTCTTTCTGTGAAGTCATGATCTTGTAGACTATCAAGGTCTATGTAATTGATCATTATTTCAGAGGATTTCTCTTTTTCTTATAATTGGGGGTGGTTCATCTGCTTCTTCATTTTGCTTGTATCTCTCCAGCACTATGGCTTATGGAGTATCAGTTATCTACTGTGGTCCTTAAGGAGTTTACTTATTTATTTATCAAAACGTGATGTGGAAATAAAGCTGGAAAAAAAAGGAAATTTAAAAGAACATAAAATGATTTGAAAACAGACTATAATCAGTAATAGAAGAGCAAAATGAAGAAAAATAAAAATTAAGTTCAGACAAATTTTCAAAAACTTAGAAGAAAAAAATATTTGAAAACAGAGTATAATCAATAACAGAGGACATAAATAAAGAGAAATAAAAATCAAATTGAGAATAATTTTAAAAGATTAAAAGAAGAAAAATATTTGAAAAGAGTTTAATTGGTAACAGAACAAAACAAAGATAAATAAAAATTAAATTGATACAAATTTTTAAAATAACAATAAAAATATTTCAAAAGAAAATTTTAAAAAGGCTAAAAATAGAAACAAAAATTTTAAAAAGTAAAAATGAATAAAAGTGAAATAATGTAGAACAGAAGCAAAAAAAAGTGGATTTGTTCATGTGGAAATTGTGCATTCTTAATATTTTTGTCAAGGGGTCCTTCTTAAGTATGGGTTGTTGCCAAGTCTTACTTCTGAGCTTTTTGCCTATTATCCCTTTGGTTAGGGGTATAGCAATTGACCTGGTAGCCAGGGCCTGCCCTGGCTATTGAATGGGGCCTCCTTTTAGTTTTGTGATTGTCACCACTCCTGCCATTGTCTTACTGTGGGAACTCAGCTTGCTGGTTCCAGAGGTCCTCTAGTCATGTCCCTGGTTTGTGCTACTCCTAGTGCTGGTAAGCAGAGGGTCACACCCCCTCCTGTTGCCAGGGTCCAGCACTGTGCTCATGCACAATGTGGGAGCACATACTTGGGTTAATAAGTTGTAGGGCTGCACTGCAGAAAACTGATGGTCTTTGTCTTGCTGAAAATGGCAAGACATGCCTTGCTTATCTTAGGCATAGGTTGTTAGCTGTAGGGCAGCTTCTGCTTCCTGGAAAACCATTTATCCTTTGCCGGTGCTGAAAACATCAGGGCATGGTTTGCTTACCTAGTTAGATTTTGATATTTATGGGGTCCTTATGCTTGTCTGGTTTCCATTATTGATTGTCTACTCTTTAGCTCCTTAAACTTTGTAACCTTTTCCCTAAACATATAGATTGAGACTAATGTTTTTCTTTTTCATGAAACTACTGACCTGCATCCCTAAATGCACAACATGCCCCTTGCACATTCTTATGATGTGCTTTCCCTGATCCTTTGGTTGACAATTCTTAATAAATAAGAGAGTTTCAGAAGGTCTCAGGGAGTTGGTCTCTGGCTCTCTCTCACTCTCTTGACTTGATAATTCATTCTCCCTGGTGGGTCTTCGCCAGACAAAGCCCACAACTGGTGATCCTGACGTGATAGTCTTCAGCAACAGAACTGACATGCTTCAGGGAGGAGAAAGAATTTTCAGGCAAAAACTTCATCCTAGTAAGGAACAGCAGCACCCGTTTGGGGTAGTGTCTAGCCTTCAGTGAGAGCTTTTTCTTTTCTTACTTTCTGTTTTAAGATGGGCCAAAAAATGACTAAAAAACAACTTCTTTATCTCAGGACAGTACCACAACTCTTAAAAGCGGTCCAATGTTTCATTTTTGAGGAACAACTAGTTAAGCTACTACAAGTTGTATGTGATTTTTGTCCATGGTTTCCTGACCAGGGAGCAATAGATTTAGAATTATGGCAACAAGTAGGAAAAAACTTAAAAAGGGAACATGAACAGGAGAAAGGGTGCCCACATCAGTCCTAGTTACCTGGAGCTTAGTCTGAACTGCATTATGCCCTTTGTATGTGGCACGCTCACAAAACAACTTGAGGGAACAAGACGATGCCGTTCCCTTGCCTACTCTTCCCCCTTTAGCCCCACCTTTTGCAGAAGGCAAGCCTTCCTATCCACCACCAACCAAAAAGGCTCAAAAATATGTGGACCCCAAAAAACCCTCTGTTATACAATAGTGTTTTTAAAAAGGCTTAGCCCTTGGAGAGCTTCATGCTTTCCCTGTCATCACTGCACAAGGGCAACCCCCTAGACATGACACTTCCCTTTTTCAAGTTTTCAAAAAACTAAAGCATAGCGTAGCAAAACATGGATGTTTCGGTGTCCCCACTACATAATTTTGGTGGTCTAATTATAGAAAACTTTAATTCTACAAGAAATGGAATTGTTATTCTCCCACAAATTATCAATTTTGATCATAATGGAGAAATTTATGTTTTGATAAAGGCCTCAGGATTACATGTGATTACATCTGGAACCCAAATAGTGCAATTAGTATTAATTCTTACCTCTAACTCAAAAAGTTATTCTAAGACTGATGTTGATAAAAATTCTTCAAGATGACACGTTGCTGCCCTCTACTGGACACAAATTATACATTCACAAAAGACTTCATTGGCTGTTTCCGTAAGAGACAAGTTATTTCATGGCTTTATAGTCACAGAAGTGGTTATTTCTGTAATAGCCCTACATGAGTAACTTAGGTCAAATGTTTAGACAATTGGAAAAAGGTGGCTAGTCATATAGCTATAATAGGAGTGGGAGGCACTCACTTGCCGATGCAAAGTAAAAAATCTTTAAAATGTATTGGCCCAAAAAGACAAGTTGGGCTTAATCAGCCATTTATTCTCCCTTTTCCAGTCTCATTGTGGGGCCAAGACCTCTTACAACAATGGAAAGTAACAATTCAGTCTTTTGGGTAAAGGCCACTGTTAACATATCTCCCCTTCCATTAGGTTGAAAATCTTCCACTCCTGTTTGGAGCAAACAGTGGCCCCTTAAAGGGGAGAAACTAATTCAAGCCAAGTTTCTAGTTCAGCAACAGTTAGAGTCTGGACACACTGAGCCATATTACTAGTCCTTGGAATACTCCTATCTTTACTATCCCAAAAAGGTCAGGCAAATGGTGGTTGCTGCATGACCTCAAAGGTATAAATGCTATAACCCAACCCATGGGAGCCCTATAGCCAGGAGTTCCTAGCCCTGCTATTATTCCTGCAGATTGGCCTATCATGGTTGTTGATCTTAAAGACTGATTTTTAACTATTCCCTTGGCAGAACAAGACTAGAAGCATTTTACTTTCTCTTTACTTTCACCTAACAATCAGGCTCCTTTGTCTCATTATCAATGGTGAGTTCTACCTCAAGGAATGATTAATAGCCCCACTATTTGACAGTACTTTGTTCATCAGGCCCTGTTACCTACTCCCTCTGCTTTTCCTTCTTGCCTGATTTATTATTATATGGATTATATTTTACTTGCACTCCTACACAATTCCAAGTTTTAACCGCCTATCAATTTATGATGGAGTCCCTTTCCAAACACGGACTCCAAATAGCACTTAAAAAAATTCAGCTTCAAAACCCTTGTAATTATCTAGGCTATAACGTTTTTAATCAAACTATTCAATCTCAAATAGTAGTCTTAGATACTACTTGCCTTCATACCTTAAATGATTTTCAAAAAATTTTAAAAGCTATAAATTGGATTCAACCCATTTTTAACATTACTATGGGACAACTTTCTAATTTATTCAACATCCTTAAAAAATCCAGCCTTAGACTCCCCCCGAAAAGTTAACTCCAGAAGCAAAAAAAAAAAAAAAAAAAAAAAAAAGCAGCGCTTATTAAAAGGGTCACCCAAGACAGGTAATTAGATAGAAAACAATTGGGTCACCCAATTTATTTATTCTTATTCCCCAACTTTCAGACCTTGACAAGATTATTGGGACAACTTATTAACAAAAGTCAATGTATAAAATGGATATTTCTTTCCCATGCCTTTAAAAAAACACCTCCTATGCTCAACAGCTTATTTATTTGTCATACAAGGGCCAATATTACTGTCAACAATTGGCTGGCTATAGCACAGACATCATTTATCCAAAAATACACTTAAAAGTTTCCAAAAATAATTACTCAATCTCTTAATTTCCAATCTGCTATAACTAACTTTATGAGGCAATTTGTTTATTCTCCACCCTCTGATAAATTGTTACAACAGCTAACAACTTATGCCTAAGGTAAACTTGGCGTGTCTTGCTGAAAACAGCAAGACAAAGAGCAACAGTTTTCTGCAATGCAGCCCTACAACTTATTAACCCAAAAATGTGCTCCCACAGCACAGTAGGTGGGTGGGCCACACCCCCTCCAGAAGCTGCGGCTGGGTGCCACACTTCTGCACGTTAGGTGGATGGGTCACGCCACCTCCTGACACTGTGGTCCAGCACCAAGCTCATGCAAGGTAGGTAAGCAGGTTGTTCCCCTGTTCCCTGCAGCTCCACACTCCCTATGGGGTCAGTGCTCCATAAGCAGGCTTGGAGAAAATGACTGACCAGCCCTCATCCCTGCTCTGTGCCAACACTCCATTTCTTGTTCATTTGTCTTAAAGGCACGAGTTCACAGAGGCACTGGGGCAAAATGATCCTATCTGCCTGGGGCTGTAAACAAATGTCAGTCCCATCTATGAAGCTGCGGAGCCTCTAGGTAGGGATTCAGGTTTTTACCCTGCCTCCACCTGGTCACTGTGCACCAGAGGATATGGTAACTGTGGTTGAGCCGCATCTCTCCTCCCAAGAATGCACCAGTAATGGTTCCATGGGTCTGTGGAGACAAAGGCTTTTGCACCCCTCCCCACAGGGCACACCATCAGTGTTGCTTTGCTTTATTTATTTATTTTTTCATATTTTATTGGGAACTCAGATTGTTCTGATCTGTATATTCTCCCAGCAATGGCACATAGCACACTGCAGTCCCCTGAGGTTGCCTCTGTACATCCAGCAAGAGTCCTCTGTCCAGCTCAGGCAGTCTGTCCTGTCCTACACTTGCTGATTTGTGCCTAGGGCTGGGAATTGCAGGGACCCTTTGTGCCCCTTTATCTTAGTTCTGTCAATCAAGGACTATTTGGTACAGATCTGAGTCTCAGAGGTCCCCCCACCATCCTGTTGACCTGTCCCTTGGGGAGGGGGAGACCTAAAAAATGAGCGTTATTCCTCCTTTGCTGCTTCCTCCCCATGGGACTGGTCCAGCACTGTTTTGCTTTTTCTTCTTTCTTTTTTCCTTTTCTCCTACTAGATTCATGGTTTATTTTTTCTTTTGAAGAAAGCAATGTTCTGCCAAAGCTCAGTAGGTGTTCTGATTGGCTGAGTGGGTCCATGGATGCCAGTCTTGGTGTATTTGTGGGAGAGGGTGAGCTACAAGTGTCCTTCTCCTCCACCATCTTGGCCTTTCCCTAGTTGATGAAAATTTGATAGAATAAGTATCCAGATTTCAGCAACACTTTGTCAAGGAGTTTATGATAATATTTGTGGATACAAAGGAGCTGAACCTACTCTATAATATGATACAAGTAGATGTAGATATGTAATTGGTTAACATAGAGACATATTTTGAGAATGTGGCGCAGTATATTGTTTTCAGTCTTTTTTTATTTTAATCTAAGATATAAATGGAAAAACTTGCATAAAATTTTTGGACTGTTAAAGAATAATGATCACCACTCATGACAAAAATCAAGAGACTATTGATAAACTGAAATGATGAACTGATTTTAAATATATTAAATATAGATAATATCTATTTGTAAACTCTGGTCTAAAGTATTAACTGCTTATTTTAAACTGAAGGGGACTTATCTAAACAATTGCACATATGAAGATGACTTATAAGTAGTAGCCCATAACCAGTCATTTCAAGTGAATAATGCAATATGATTCCAATAAATCTAATAAAAATAAGAATTTATTAATAGAAATATCTCATATAAAAGGAAATATGGAATTTTCCATTCTGCTTTGACCTTAGTCAGAGTTTGACTGTTCAAATTAAAAAAAAAAACAACTAAGCACCAAATAGGTTTCACTGGGGAATTCTATGAAACATACAAAGAAGAAATTATACCAATCCATCTCAAACTCTTCCACAAGATTGAAGAGGAGAAAACACTCCCAAACTCATTCTATAAAGCCACCATCACACTGATACCAAAACCAAAGACACTACCAAATAAGAAAACTACAAGCCAGTATCTTTAGTGAACATAGATGTAAAAATTCTCAACAAAATATAGCAAACAGAAACCAAAAACACATAAAAAAATTATACAAAATGATCAAGTTGGATTCATCCCAGGGACACAAGGATAGTTCAACATAAGCAAGTTAATCAATGTGATATAACACAACAACAAAAGAAAGGATAAAAATCACATAATCATCTTACTAGACACAGAAAAATCATTTGATAAAATATAACACCCATTTGTGATAAAAACTCTTACCAAAGTGGGTACAGAGGAAGCACAACACAACATAACAAAAACTATTTATGACAAACCCACAGCCAATATAATACTCAATGGTGAGAACCTGAAAGTCTTCCCGCTAAAATCTGGAGCAAGACAAGGATGTCCACACACACTATCTCTATTCAACATAGTCTTGGAAGTTTTAGCCATAGCAATCAGACAAGAAAACACTAAAGACTCCACACAAAAATTACTACAGGTGATAAATGAATTCAGCAAGGTAGCAGGATACAATATGAAAATACAGAAACATGTTACATTTTTTACAATAACAACGAAATATCAGAAAATGAAAGAAAAAGTATAAAATTGCATTCCCTCCAAAAATAAATGTAGGAATAAACCTGACCAGGGAGATGAAAGGCTTATGGACAGAGAACTATAAGACATTAATTAAGGATATTAAAAGGTTTTAAAGAAATGGAGATACCCCCCATGCTCTTGTATTGGAAAAATTAATACTATTAGAAGGGCCATATTACCCCAAACAATCTACAGATTTAATATTGTCTCTATCAAATTACCCAGGACATTTTTCACAGAACTTGAACAAATAATTCTAAAATGGATATGGAATTACAAAAGGCCCAGAATTCCCAAAGCAATACTGAAGAAAAAGAATAAAGCTGAGGAATAATATCCCAGACTTCAGACAATACTGCAAGGCTGCAGTAATCAAAACAGCATGATAATGACACATAAAAAGCAGACAGATCAATGAAACAGAATAAAGAACCCAGAAATTATCCCACAGGATTTTGGTCAATTAATCTTCAACAAAGGAGGCAAGAATATACAATGGATAAAACACAGCCTCTTCTTCAAATGGTGTTGGGAAAGTTGGACAGCCACATATGAATCATGAAGTTAGAACACTCACACTATACACAAAATAAACTCAAAATGGCTTAAAGACTTAAACATAAGATGAGATACTATAAATCTAGAAGTATACATAGGCAAAACATTCTCTGACATAAATCTTAGCAATATTCTCCTAGTGCAGTCTATCAAGGCAATAGAAGTAAAATCAAAACAAAAAGAAAAACAAAAGCATAAATGGGACCTAATTAAACTTATAAGATTTTACACAGCAAGGAAACCATAAACAAATCAAAAAGACAACCTATGAAATGGGAGAAAATATTTACAGATGATGTGACTGACAAGGGCTAATTTCCAGAATATACAAATAGCTCATACAATTCAAAAAAAAACCAAAAAACAAACAAACAAACAAACAAACAAACAAAAAAAAACCCTCAACCCCAAAATGTGCAGAAGACATAAACAAACATTTCTCCAATGAAGACACATAGATGGCCAATAAGCATATGAAAAAAAGAAGCTCAACATCACTAATTATCAGAAAAATGAAAATCAAAACTACAATGAGGTATTAACTCACACCAGTTAGATTGCCCATCATTCAAAAGTCCACCAATGATAAATTGTGGAGAGGGTGTGAGAAAAGGGAACCCTCTTACGCTGCTGGTGGCAATATAGTTTAGTGCAGCCATTATGGAAAACACTATGGAGATTCTTTAAAAGTCTAAAAGTAGAATTACCCTATGATCCAGCAACCCCATTCTTGAGCATATATCCAGAGGAAACTCTAATTTGAAAAGATACATGCACCCCAATGTTCATAGCAGCACTATTTACAATAGCCAACACATGGAAGCAACTTAAGTGTCCACTGACAGATGATTGCATAAAGAATTTGTGAGATAGATATATAGATTGATAGATAGATAGATGCCATAAAAAAAGAAGGAAATAATGCCACTTGCAGCAACATAGATGTACCATGAGATTGTCATACTAAATAAACCAGAAAGAGAAAGAAAAATTACCATCTAAATCTCTCATATATGGAATAATAATAATAAAAAAAAAGACACAAATGAACTTATTTACAAAACAAGAGCAGACTCATAGAAAATAAACTTATGGTTACCAGGGAGGAAAATGCAATTGTGGATGTGGATGAGTAAATTGGGAGTTTAGGATTTGTGGATACTAATTACTATATATAAAATAGATTAACAAGTCTTACTGTAAGGCATAGGAAACTGTGTTCAATATCTTATAATATCCTATAATAAAAAAATATGAAAAGGAATATATATGCATATATATGTATAACTGAATAACTATGCTTTGCACAAGGAATTTAACACAACAATTTAAACTGACTATACCTCAATAAAAATAAATTTAAAAAATTAAAAAAAACATATCTAAGCAAATGAAAAATTTAAACATTCAAGTAAATGCAAACTCAGAGATCACTGTGGCTGTCTTTAAGCAATTGAGAGATATTTCTTCTACAAATAATTGATTAAATTTGCCTGATAATGATAATGATAGTAAAAATAATAGTAAAGCTAGAAGTGCCAAGCATAGCCTTTGTCTTACTATATAAGAGGATGGAGAAGAAGGAAGGCAAACAAACAATTTATTGCCCTCACTAAAATAGGAATTTCAGATATTTTCTTTTTAATCAAGAAGCACCTACTGGGCAGTAATATGGCCTTATTCTTATTCATGTAGTCTCTAAAGAGGATCAGAAAGGGACCAAATAGTTAATTGTGGACAATAATAATCCCTACTAATTCCAGAGTAAGTAAGAATTTAAAATTGCTAATAATTAGGCTATTGAAATACTATTTATAGCCTCAAGTTTATTTAGTCTGAACCCCTCCATGAATCATTTTGCTTGTGATAAGTATTTTATTTATTTATTTATTTATTTATTTATTTATTTATTTATTTATTTATTTATTTATTTTAATCTAAGAAATGAAATAGTCAATGAGAAGGCAGGCTGATAGTGCACAGTGGTGGGATAATCCCATGGAACACTGGACTGAGACTCTGTGTCCATCTTTGGCTACAGAACTTCAGTTGGTTTCACTTCCCCACTCCATCACATGCTGCTCTGAAGAACTTCCTGATCAAGTAAAATTACTCAGAATGTGGGGAAATGTTTGTAGGTAGGAGGTCAGATGCAGGATCAGAGATGTGTGTGGAAATAATAACTTTGATAAATAAGTAGAAGTTTATACAGGGACAAAAAGGCAGATTTTGGTAAGGGAATTATTAATCTGAGGGAAGTAAAAACTTCCTAGATATATATTGTGATTGTGAAAGTCTCTTGTGAAGAGACTAATTAAAGAACTTGACATTCAGGTTGGAATCAAGTTGGAGAGAATTGACATCTTAACAATATCATATTTTCCAATCCATGAAGATGGAATAGCTAGATCTAGTTTGCCTTCCTTCTTCTCTATCTTCTTCTATAATAAAACAAACACTGTGTTTGGCACTTCTAGCTTTACTATTATTTTTATTATCATTATCATTACCAGGAAAATTTAATCAATTATTTGTAGAAGAAATATCTCTCAATTGCTTAAAGACAGCCACAGTGATCTCTGAGTTTGTATTTCTTTGAATGTTTAGTCTAGATCTGCTTTGATTTTTTTTTTCTCATCAGCATTTTGTAGTTGTCTGGATACAAATCCCATATGTATTTTATTAGCTTTATTGCTAAGTATTTAATGATTCTCAGTGCAATTGTAAATGGAATATGTTTACTTTCAAACTCCAATAGTTCATTGCTAGTACATATGACAGCGATTGACTCTTATATTTTGCCTTCATCTCACTGCAGTAACTAATTAGCCTGAAGAATTTTTTTTTGTTGTTGTTGTTGTTTTGGATTTTCTGTATAGACAGTTTTGTTTATTCCATCACAATCTAAATAACTTTTATTTCTTTATTGCACTAGGCAGGACTTCCAGGATGATATTGAATAGCAGTGGAGAGAGAAAATTCTTGCTACCTTCCCCTTCTCAGTGGTAAGGCTTCCAGTTTCTCACAATTAAATGCATTAATTGTAGGTTTTATATATTTTTTGATCAGAATTAGGAACTTCCCTTCTATTGTTTTTGCTGAGAGTTTTTATCATGCATGTGTGTTGGAGACTATAAAATTCTTCATCTTTGTCAATTAATGTTATCATATAACTTGTCTATAGTCTGTAGATGTGGCAGTTTACCCTCATAGATTCTCAAATGTTGAATTAGACTTGTAGATCCAGAATAAATCCCATTGGTCATGATGTATAAGATTGTTAGGCATTATTGAATTCTGTTTACTAATATCTTTGAGGATTCTTGTAACAATGTTTATGAAAGATACTGATCTGTAATTTTCCTTTCTTGAAGTGTTTATTTTTTAATCTGATTTTGATATTAGGGTAATCTTGGCCTCATTGAATAATTTAGAAAGTTTACCTCTGCTTCATATTTTTTGGAAATGATTATTAGAATTGGCATTATTTCTTCCTAAATGCTTGGTAGAATTCATGAGTAAAGCCATCTGGGCTAAATAACTAATTTTTTGACTGGGTTTTAGTTATTGTTTTAATTTGGTTAATAGATATATACACATTAATAATACAACTTCTTCTTGTGTGAGTTTTGCTAGCTGGTCTCATTCAAGGAATTGGTTCATTTTATCTAAGTTATCACATTTGTGGGCATAGAATTGTTTTTAACATTTCTTTATTATACTTTTAATGTCCATGTTACTTACCACTGCTGACTCTCCTTCATTTTTGATATTAGTAATTTGTGTCTTTTTGCTTTGTTTCCTTAGTTAGCCTGGCTAGAGATTTATAAAGTTTATCAATCTTTTCAAAGAACCATATTGGCTTTCTTTTGTTTTTATTTTTTTTTTTATAATTTGAATATTTGATTTTGTTTTATATCTGTTAGTTCTTTTCCTCTACCAGATTTTGACTCTTATTTCACTGATGTCCTTAGGTGAAAGCTTAGGTTATTGGAACATTAACTTTTCATATCAATTTTAATTATTTAAATGTCTTATGATGCATAAAACCTCCCAGCTGACACATGTTAGTTCATTACAAACTTGTTAGTGGAACTATTCAAGTATAAAACATGTAATCAGTTGGCATGGGTATTAAGGTGGAGAACATATTGTCAAATGTTTTAAATACAACATAATATATATGGTCCATTCTATTCTTGAGTGATCCTATGATATGAAAATATGTATGCATATCATAATAGGATCAGACAGTTCATTTAATACTATGAATTTTTTGTAATATCGAAGACCAAAATTAGGTACTCTGAATAATGACCCCTATAAAGGTGTCCATGCTCTAAGCCCTAGAACCTGTGAATATATTACTTTACATGGTAAATAACTCTTTGTAGATGTGCTTAAGTTAAAAATCTTGAGATCGAGAGGTTATCTTGGAATGTCTAGTTGGGCCCAGTGTAATTACAAGGGTTCTTATAAGAGAGAGGCAGGAGCATCAGAGTCAGGGGTTTGGAATAGTGTGAAGAAGGGTCCAAGTTAGTGCAAATGGTTTCTAAAAACTGTAAAGGACAGGAAAAGATTCTCCCCTGTAGCCTTCAGAAGGAACAGAGCTCTGCTGTTTCCTTGATTTTATATTTCTAACCTCCAGAAGTGTAAGACAAACTATTTGTGTATTTTAAGCTACTAAATTTGGATGAGTTTTAAAATCAGCAATAGGAAATGAATTCACAAGTCCAGGTGGAAGACACCTTGCTTTGCCAATATCTTGGAGTGATGCATGTGATTTAAACTATGTACAGACCCTGGAATATATAGAATATGGACTGGTATAACTACAAAATCTTATTTTAAATGTGAAATGCAGTGATGTGCATTATAAATTGAAGATGATTGTTCTCTATCCCCTGCTACTTCTCTTTCACTACAACTATAGCAATTACTACTATATGTAACATGAGTTTAAAATCCACCTCTGGAGAAGGAGGAAGAGGAGGAGGAGAATCAGAATCAGAATCAGAGTCAGAAGGAGGAGGAGGAAGGAGGAGGAGGAGTAAGAGAGAGAGGGGAAGAGAGAGGGAAAGAAAGAGAAGAGAGATAAATGTTTTTCATTCTCAATTAGTAAGCTGTTTCTATGAATAATTTCAGTATTTATCTTTTTTCTCCCCAGTCTTCAGCATTTTTATACAATCTTCCTACTCTGTTAGAAACAGAATGCCAAGACCTAATGAAGGTCTAAGAGTAAATGATGCATTCTCATTTCTCACTTAATTCAAGTTATTTGTTACCACTGCTTAATTTGCCAATCTCTGATTGAAATCTTACACTTTGGAATATTAAATGAACTTGAACAGCAGCTGAGTAACTTTTTTGAGTATCAAGTAATTTGAACTATAGAAAGTTGTAAAAGGTAAATACAAAATCGAAATATAATGAAAAATAAATCATCTTTCTAAGCAGAGTTTTTTTCAGATCAAAAGAGCCTATGAAATTAAGAATTTGGGGTGTTTTGAAATATTATTAACTCAACAGTTGAAAGAGTCATCCTTTTTTTAAATTTGATTTAATAGGAAACTTTTCTAAACAGTATTTTTTCTTTCACTAACTTATCTACTCAATAATCATATGAGTCAAAAGGAAGTATCAGTCAAAATTGTGTAACTATGCTAAGCACTGAAGATATAAAGATAAAAAAGAAATAGACCCTTCTCAAGAATCTTAACTCTGGTAGAGAAGATATACAAAGTGAAACATGATTGGTACAGTTATAGAACTGAACATAAGTTGCTGTTATCCCTGATAGTTGGGAGGAGAGAGGAAGTAGATCTCAGGCAAAGATTTATGACTCCCCAGAAAATAAGGGAGAAAAATAGAAAACTTCATTTGCTAACAGGAGGGTAAAGTTGAGAGACCACCCTTTGTTTTTTGGTAATTAGAAATTTTATATAAAATTTGCACTTAATTTTGTCATGAGGAAGTAATGAGAAACAGGAATGTGGCAGGGGTGAAGGCTAAACCAGAGATTGGTTCATGGTTCCCAGTTCACAGAAGCAGGTAATCTAAAAGTAATCTGCCCTAAGAAACCACCTCCTGTATGTTTGAATTTATCACAGAAAAGCAACAGTTTAAGTAAATTCAGGAGAGTACAGTTTAACAATTAAAGCAAGTATTGCACATAAAGTCTTGACCATTATTGTTATATAAATTTACTTAGGATCTAAACTATTTACACATTTGAAAATTATTTCTGAAATAGTTTCAAAATGATATTTTTAAACATGGGACTAATTTCAATTGTTACGATAGATCTGTGATCATTCTTGTTTTATAGCCATTAGCTATGTAGGTTGAATTCCTAGTTAAATAAAATTGGTTAACCAAAACTATTTCTAGTTAACCAAAATTATCTCAAAAGTAATGTCATACTATTCATAATAATAGGTAGCTTAGAAAACATGGAAATACTTTGCTTTTTGAAAAACACTTTGATTTAAGACAAATGCCAGCATTCTAGGAAACTGTTACATTTTAACATTTAATATTTTAAACATATATCATATATGTTTAACATTCCTGTTAAAAAAAATCTCATACCTGTGACTCATTTATTTAAAGTATACAGTGTGGAGAATACAGTCAATAATTATTTAATATCTTTGTATGCTGACAGATGACAACTAGACTTATCATGGTGATCATTTTGAAATGAATAGAAATATCAAATCACTATTTTGTGTGCCAGGAACTAACATAGTGTTGTAGGTCAATTATACTTCAAAAACAAATAAAAAAAAAACTCATAGAAAAAGAGATCAGAAAGATTTTGGTTACTAAAGTCAGAGGGAAGAGGAAGGGGAGAAGTTGATAAAGATAGCCAAAGTGTACAAACTTCCAGTTATAAAATAAATAAGTACTAGGGATGCAATGCACAATATGATAAAGATCATTAGCACTGCTCTATGTTATAAATTAAAGTTAAGAGAGTAATCCTAAAAGTTCTCCTCACAAGAAATGTTTTTTTTTTCTTTAGTCTTGTATCTATATGAGATGATGGATGTTTACTATACTTGGTGCAGTTTTCATGATATATGTATGTCAAATCATTACGCTATATATCTTAATCTTATAAAGTACTGCATGTCTATTAGATCCCAATAAAACAAACAAAAATGAAAACATCTAAATTAATACCTATGGGGACAGAAGTTGCATTGATAGCCTATTTTATTTTTACATTTGTTAAACCTATTCTTCAACTCCCAATATCCTGATTCTGGAAGTGAACTGGATTATGGACTTTGAAATGAGAAATATGTCAATGCTGATAGAGTATTTCCCTTGCCCTTATCATTTTTCCAATCTGTCATCAGGATTATCAAGTGATCATATCTCTGAAACACGTTAGAGCTAGTTTAGATGCTTTTTGACATGAATGCATTCACCCTGAATCTGTGAGCCTTCTTTAAGTTTCTAAGAATTTATCAGTTGCCTTTGAGGAGAAGTTAGGAATACTGACTTTAGAAGAAATTCTCAGAGAGTTATCTATCAGTTGTAAGAAAAGCAACTCCAAAACGCACCATCAATTTAAGAATACAGAACCAGAGCTTTTTTTGTTTTTTTTCTTTCCCCTGGGAGTAGCCTTAATGTTAGAGCCATCAAGCAAACACATCTGGTGCTGATCTTGAAATATGTTTAGTGTTCTTTCTAGGCCAACCAAAGAACCTAAAGGATTACTTGACATCATAATGACTTTCATTAGTTTTCATTTAAAAGTATTTTTTGGACATGGATATTATCTGCAAAAATTTATATTATTCTCATTTCTTGCTCATGTGTCCTTCATCACTGACTAGGAGTGTCAGCATTCTCATTGCACTGTGCCCAAGGGGGCTGCATGGAGCTATTATATCATATTTTCTCCAAAAAATTAAGGTAATTTTCTTCTGACTTATGCTTTGCGATTTTGTACAATGGGTTCTACATATTGTCTTCACATCCATGCATACTCCTCCAAAGGATAAAACTAAACATTTTAATTCATCAGTAATTTACAACAGATACAGTTACTATTTTATTAAATTAGAATGTAAATGAAGATTAATGAATTGGTCCAGTTTTGTTTTAGTAAATAGAGTTATAATTGCTGGTATTCCTTTTTAAATTATATTTTATTGAGTTATAGTCAGTTTACAATGTTGTGTCAATTTCCAGTGTAGAACACAATTTTTCATTTATGTATGAACATATATATTATCACATACTTTTTCACCATGAGATATCACAAGATCTTGTATATATTTCCCTGTACTATACAGTATAATCTTGTTTATCTATTCTATATATATCTGTCAGTATCTACAAATTTTGAACTCCCAGTCTGTACCTTCTCACCCCTCTTCTTCCTGGCAACCACAAATTTGTATTCTATGTCTATGAGTCTATTTCTGTTTTGTATTTATGTTCATTTGTCTTTTTTTATTTTTATTTTTACTTTCTTTCTCTTTTTTTTCTTTCTTTTTTTTTTTTTTAATATATGAGTGATCACATGTGGTATTTTTCTTTCACTTTCTGGCTTACTGCACTTAGAATGACATTCTCCAGGCATATCCATGTTGCTGCAAATGGCGTTATGTTGTCATTTTTATGGCTGAATACTATTCCATTTTATAAATATACCACATCTTCTTTATCTGACCAAAGTGGTTATACAGAAAACATATCTCAACATAATAAAAGGTATATATGACAAACCTACAGCCAGCATCGTACTCAATGGTGAAAAACTCAAAACCTTCCCCCTAGAATCTGGGACAAGACAAGGTAGTCTACTCTCTCCACTCCTATTCAACATAGTCTTGGAAATCCTAGCCACAGAAATCCCCTTTAAAATAGCACCAAAAGTAATAAAATACCTAGGAATAAATCTAGCCAAGGAGGTGAAAGACTTATACATGGAGAACTATAAAACATTGATTAAGGAAATTGAAGAAGATTTTAAAAATGAGAATTTATCCCATACTCCTGGATTGGAAGGATCAATATTGTTAAAATGGTCATACTGCCCAAGGCAATCTACAGATTTAAAGCAATCCTTATCAAATCACCCAGGACATATTTCACAGAATTAGAACAAATCATAATAAGATGTATATGGAATCACAAAACACCTAGAATAGCCAAAGTATTACTGAAGAAAAGGAAAGAGGCTGGAGGAATAACTCTCCCAGACATCAGACAATACTACAGAGCTACAGTAATCAGAACAGCATGACATTGGTACAAAAACAGACATATGGACCAACGGAACAGAATAGAGAGCCCAGAAATGAACCCACAAACTTTTGGTCAACTAATCTTTGACAAAGGAGGCAAGAACATACAATGGAATAAAGAGAGTCTTTTCAGCAAATGGTGTTGGGAAAATTGGACAGCTGCATGTAAATCAATGAAGCTAGAACATTCCCATACACCATATACAAAAATAAACCCAAAATGGATCAAGGACTTAAACATAAGACAAGGTAAAATAAACCTCCTAGAAGAAAACATAGGCAAAACATTATCTCACATAAATCTCAGCAATGTTCTCCTAGAACAGTCTACCCAATCAATAGAAATACAAGAAAGAATAAACAAATGGGACCTAATGAAACTTAAAAGCTTTTGCACAGCAGAGGAAACCATAAACAACAGAAAAAACCTACGGAATGGGAGAAAATTTTTGCAGAAGTTGAAGCTGGTATTCTTTAACCACTACTAAGCTTGAGTTTTGGCTTGTTACAACAAATGATGTTTTATTTTTTCTAATTGAATAGTCATTATCCCTGATTAAGCACAATTTAATAAGTTATACTAAGTACTTGAAATATTGTCTTTGGAAACAGCCTAAATGTCCATCAACAGAAGACTGGATAAAGAAGAGGTGGTATATTTATACAATGAAATACTATTCAGCCATAAAAATGACAACATAACGCCATTTTCAGGAACGTGGATGTCCCTGGAGAATGTCATTCTAAGTGAAGTAAGCCAGAAAGCAGAAAAAGAAAGAAACATACCATATGAGATCACGCGTATGTAGAATCTAAAAAACAAACAAACAAACGAAAAAAATCCCACAAACAAAGCATAAATACAAAACAGAAATAGACTCATAGACATAGAATACAAACTTGTGGTTGCCAAGGGGGCGGGAGGTGGGAAGGGACAGACTGGGATTTCAAAATTTGTAGATACTGACAGGCATATGCAGAATAGATAAACAAGATTATCCTGTATGGCACAGGGAAATATATACAAGATCTTGTGGTAGCTCACACACAAAAAAAGTGACAATTAATATATGTATGTTCATGTATAACTGAAAAATTGTGCTCTGTGCTGAAATTTGACACAACATTGTAAAATGACTATAATTCAATAAAAAATGTTTTAAAAAGAAATATTGTCTTAAATGTAAATTATTCTTTTCTGTGTAAGGCAATCCATTACCCGAAATTTTTCAGCACATAATTAAGTATAAACACTGTTTTCAATAAATATAAACTTAACTCAATTAAAAAAAAAAAGTTTCTTTAAAGAGACTGCTGCTGTTACTAAGTCAAACTTTCTTCTGATAGCCTGATCACAGTAAAGCCAACTTACTAACACAAAGTTGTGATGAAGGGACGTGCAGGGTACCAAGTAAGGAGTCCCAGCAGCTGGTGGTTAAAAGACCCAAATCTCTTATGGCTCCCAGGTAAAGGTTTTTAAAGACAGGGTGAGGGAGAAGGTTTTGGGATGTTTGATCAGCTCATGGAAACTCTTCTGATTGATTGGTGGTGAGGTAATTGGGAGCCAACATCATCAACATTTTCGTTCCAACCAGTCTGGAGTTTATTTGCTTGTGAGTTGCATACAGGTAACTTCTTCCACCTGTTGGGACTTTCAGTATCTGCAGAGCAGGTCAAAGACATGACTCAGAATATTATGTATAACCCTTGAGGAGGAACTAAAAGTCCTTGACTATGTTTAATGGCTAAACTATTATTATTTTGTCTTGTTTGACTGTTTTCCTTTGTTTCTGCATTTTCTTACTTCTCTGATTAAACCCTTTGAAGGACTTTGAAACTCAAGGAAGGGCTAGGAGATTTCTATAAACAAGAAACAGGCAGGGGACTTGGTGGGGAGGTGGTTTATACCAGGAAGGCTGCATAGGGTCCTGCTTGGTTACACTTCTACCAAGAAGATTAGTTTCCTGAAATATTGCCAAGAACCTCATACCTACTGAGCTGCTTCTTTAACTGTGCTTTTAACATTTCCACTTGTGTTAAAGTTCGTCTTGGTGTCTCCTTTCTAAGGACAATAAAAGCGATACTTTCCAGTAATTTTCTCCTTGTGTTACTGACTTTTGTTGATGCCAATTAAAAATGTATACCACTTTTAAATTTACCTTGTCAGTTTCTGTATGTTAAAAGTTAGAGAAAGGCATTATTCTGATTGGACAGTACTGGAAATCCATATTGCTTAAACTCTATTAGGTCTTCTTTTTTCTCACCACATTTTCAGTGTTTTAGTATATTTACCCTAGACCTCGAACATATCAACACTTTCAGATCATTTTTTTAAATAGGTGTCCTTATTTAACGCTATTCTGGGGACACTTTGACCATCAGGTAAAAGCACCTTCACTTTACATAGATCCTATTTTCTTTGGCTTTGTTACAAACAAAACAAAAGTCATCTATGAAAAAAGTTCTACATTCTGTTTCTAAACTCTTCTTGAAAATATTCCTGTCATCATGCCAAATGTAGCTTGTACACCTGTGCTTTTGATTCTGCTATGTTATACTAATCTAGGGGTGTTGCTCAATTGTTTTCCTAATTTATACTGATCTAGAGGTGTTGCTGAATTATTTTCCTAATTTCTTATATTATCACACTTTATTGATTGCTCTTCTTTGCTTTAAAGATATTTATGTGTGTAATAACAAGAACATCTACTTAAAGATTCAGTTTTTTTTGCCTCAGTAAACCACCTGCCTACCAGTGATCATATTACCTCTTCTTCTTCAACACTAGTTTTCACCATCTTCAACATTTCTCAGTCACAGACTCTTAAGATCAGAGAGAACCTGACTTAACGTCTGGAAACTTCACCAAAAGATAGCCATTTTGTGTTCTTTTAAAGTCTCTGTTAGAAAACTTTCTAATAAAGCACCTTGTTTTCTTTTATTATATTCCAAAGTACTGGGCAACATTTACTAGGGATCTGTCTACTTTTGTCTTATCTAATAAATTCCCATTTGTTGAAATCCCATAACAGTGTAGAATAACTCCAGTAATTTTTTTTAATTGTCTCAAATTCTTTCTTATAAACCCTAATGATAGTTATTCTTTAAAATTTCATGTTCATAGTTATTTTCTTCCAGCATGGCCCCCTGTGGTAAATTCATTCATTCTTAAAATATTGTCATATTTCTACAGAGCTTCATGTCACATTTCTAACTTCTTAATCACATTCTGATCTGAATATTCCACCAGTCCCTTCAACTCACAATATTGAAAAATAGGACTTAGCATTAACTCTCTTTGCCTCAAATTTTAATCCTGACTCCTTATATTTCTATTTTTTATATGAGTAGCAGTTATTTCTTTTTCTCTTCTCCTACTTTCCATTTTCAGTCAGCTTGGAAACATTGACAAATCTTGAATGTAGTTTTCTTTTTCAGTGACATAACACAAGAAATGGCAAAGTAACGCTTAACAGCTAGGAGCTGGCTTGAAACTACTAGGCCTTTGTGTTGCTAGGAACTAGCCTCCCTCATAGCTAGATCATGATGTTATTCTGTTAAGTATAATGATTATATAAAACAAGGTCACTCTGACTGTGACAGATCAAAGAAAAAATAAGACTGCTCCATAATCATGACTATACACAGAAAAACAAAAACAATGTTGTTCAAACCACAAAAGTAACTAAGCATCCTTGTCCCACCTCCCCCCAAATCCTGCCTAATATCAGTAAACTGCTTCTTTCCCAATTACAGTTTTAGCCTTGTTTAATTTCTTCCATCTTCTAGATAAGAAGTATTAGGACCCTGTTATAGATTGAATTATGGCCTCCAAAAGATATGTTGAAGTCTTAGTAACTCAGAAAGTGACCTTGTTTGGAAATAGGGTCATCATAGATATAATTTGTTAAAAATATAGGGTTATACTGGAGTTGGTTTGCCCTTAATCCAATATGAGTGATGTCCCTATTAGAAGAGGAAAATATCTTGTAAATACAGAGACACACAGGAGAACCTCATGTGATAGCAGAGGGAGAAATTGGAGTGACTTTTGCAAAACAAGGAACATCAAGGACTGACAGTCACCATCATAAGCTAAGAATAGGCAAGAGAGGATTCTACCCAGAGTCTCTGAGGTAATTGGCATTGCTGACTCCTTCATCTCAACTTCCAGCATTTAGAACTGTGAGATAATAAAGCTATATTGGTTAAAGCCTTCCAGTTTATTGCACTTTATTACAGCAGCCCTAAGAAACTAATACAGAGGCAAATCATATAATTACCCTGTCTCCTGACAACATTCAGTCCATATTTAAAACCTCCCCAGAAATCACAGTATATAAGGTCAAATCCTATAATTAATTCTTTTTAATATTCTCTTTCTGAGATGGATAATTCCTTATGAAGCATATTCTGCCTGTTGCAAAAAGTCAATAAACTCAACTTTGCTCAACTACTTGGTGGCTTTTAACTGAAGGACAGTAAGAATTTCCTTTCTCATTCATAATACATTTTACGTCACAATTAAAAAGTTGTAACAATTCTTAACTATTATTATGCCTCAAGTTTTGATTATATTAATTTTCTAATCTATTAATTAATATACTAATTAATCTTTCTAAGTATGTTTTGAGAGGTTTTGTTGATCCCCACTGAACCATGACTCTTGGATTAGTGTAATTCCTTCTAATCAGTGCTGGCTCTATGTATTGCTTTAATTAGTAGGCTATGGCAGAAGTTATGCTGTGTCAGTTTCAGCTAAGCTTACAAAGGTTTGACGTTTTCCAATTTTTCACTCTGAGGGAAATCAGCTACCACGTATAAAATCTGAATACTCTGAGGTATTCATTTTATAAAAGAGAAATATAAATGAGAATAAATAAGGATTTACATACTATATTTCTAAATACTATTATCTCTAAAAATTAGTAATCAAGCTAAAGAATCATTTAAAAACATCTGTCCTCCAAAATGTAGAAATGTAGCATATTTCATGACCTGAAAGTCCAAATTTAAATGTTCAAATACTCAGAAGTTTTGGGTTTCACAGGTGGAATCAGGTGATGTGAAGGGTAACAGGCCTTGGCTGCTAGTCCCCATTTCCCTGGCTCCAGATCCCATGTATTCTGTCTTCTCTACTCATTGACAATATGTTTTTAACTGCAAAAGTCACCTCACACATATCCAAGATCTATCCTCATCCCTAGAAAAGAGTTGGCATTTACCCAATGATTGTCAACATGGCAGGTCTTCAGGAGGACAGAAGCAAGGGTAAGGCATCAGGATTATATAATCCTGAACTAGGCTCAGGATTATTTGATTGAAAAATTCTGCTTTCCAGTTAGCTCTATCTGCTTGGGGCCTGGAAAAACAGGGGTGTGGTTTCCTTTGGCCTATAAGTACCTCATCATATGGGGAAGTGTATTAACTGAAAGAGGTGAGAGTAAGACTCCATGTATTGTGGAGACCAGGCAATGCTTTCTTAATGTTCTAAGGTAGGCACTGAACACTACTTTCACATATTATGAATTCTGCTTCATATCACACCACAGTAGAAACTAGTATTTAGTAATTATGAATGAAATTATCTCTGTATGATAGAATATTAAAACTGAGCCTAGAAAGTGAGGGCCAAGATGGTGGAGTACAAGTACTCTCATAGCTCACCCTATCCCACAAATACACCAAGACTGACATCCAGGGACCCACTTAACCAATCAGAACATCTGCTGAACTTTCACAGAACATTGTCTTCTTCAAAAGATAAAATACGGAACAAATCTAGTAGGAGAAAAGGAAAAAGAAGAAAGAAAAAGCAAAATAGTGTGGGACAGGTCCCATGTGGAGGGAGTAGCAAAAGAGGAATAGTGCTTAATTGCTGGGTCTCCCCCTCTCCAACAGATAGGTCAGTGGTAATGAGGAGGAACCTCCAAGGCTCAGATCTGTACAGAATAGCCCTTGACCAATAGACCTAAGATAAATGGGCACAAAGGGTCCTGGTGAACCCCAGCCCTAGATGCAAGCTGGCAAGTGTGGGACAAGACAGACTGCCCAAGCTAGATGAAAGACTTGGGCCAACTCTAGTGAGGCAACCTTGGGGGACTTTAGTGTGCTGTGTGCCATGGCTGGGAAGGTATAAAAATAAAAATTAAAAAATTGGATCTAATTAAACTTACAAGGTTTTGCATAGCAAAAGAAACCAAACCAACAACCTATGGAATGGTAGAAAATATTTTCAAAAGATGAAACTGACAAAGGCTTGATCTCCAGAATATATAAGCAGCTCATATGACTTATTAATAAAAAAACAAATAACCCAGTCTATAAATGGACAGGAGACCTTGATAAGCAATTCTCCAGTTGACACATACAAATTGACCAACAGGCATATGAAAAATGCTAAATATCATTAATTATCAGAGAAATGCAAATTAAGACTACCATGAGGTATCACCTCATACCAGTCAGAATGGCTGTCATTCAAAAGTCCACAAATGATAAATCCTAGAGATAGTGTACCCTCCTACACTGTTGATGGGAATGCAGTTTGGTGCAGCCATTGTGGAAAACAGTATGGAGATTCCTCAAAAGACTAAAGATAGACTTACACTATGACCCAGCAATCCCACTCCTGGGCATATATCCAGAAGGAACCCTAATTCAAAAAGACACCTGCACCCCAATTGGCATAGCAGCAATATTTAAAATAGTCAAGATATGGAAACAACCTAAGTGTCCACTGACAGATGACTGGATAAAAAAGTTGTGGTATATTTATACAATGGAATATTATTCAGCCATAAGAATGACACCATAATGCCATTTGCAGCAACATGGATGTCCCTGGAGAATGTCATTCTAAGTGAAGTTAGCCAGAGATAGAAAGAAAAATAACATATGATGTCACTCATATGTGAAATCTAAAAAAAAAAAAAAAAAAAAAAAAGCACAGGGAAATATATTCAAGATCTTGTAGTGAAAAAGAATATGAATATGAATATATGTATAGTCATGTATGACTGAAGAATTGTGCTTAACACCAGTAATTGACACAATGTAGTAAACTGACTATAACTTAATAAAAGAAAAAAAAAAACTGATCTTAGACCAAATTTGGTGAGTGAAATTTACCACATTATATTGTATTCCCTACCTATCATCCCTACTTCTGCATGTGAATTTATATTTATGACTCATATTTCTTCAGGAAAATATGATGCTTACTTTAAAGTTGCATAGGTATCTTATAGAAAAAATATAAACTAATTTAATTTTTGCAAAACAACTTAATTTCTTAGTTACTGTTACCTTTTAATATTTGCATTTCAAAGAACTTACTTGAATAGATACCCCCATTGTTTCTTATAATTTTAACATTTCAATACATCAATGTACATTCAGGCAATCAATTGTAGGTTTAAATAATGTACAATATTAATAGCAAACAAAATTATATATATTAAAATTATTAATAATTGTTTCTGGAATGGCAAAAATTATATTGTGTCAGATATTCCCTAGGATATATATACTCAGTAAAATATTCGTTTATTTATTCATTTATTTTTGTGGGAGGGAAGTAATTAAATTTATTTTTAGAGGAGGTACTGGGGATTGAACCCAGGACCTTGTGCATGCTAAGCATGCACTCTACCACTTGAGCTATACCCTCTCCCGGTAAAACATTTCTTGAAGCATAGGATCTGTATTCACATTTTTATACATTATGTTAACATGTTAGAAAATCTTACCTCAAAATTATTTGTTGTCAAGAATAATAAATAGCATGTGATTTGTGGTTTTTCTTGACTATTCTACTTTTGGGGTTCAATCTGTATCCAGAAATTATGGAGAAAATTGTCACTAAAGGCTACTTTCAGCACTCAATCAGATGCAAAATCAAGCATGTTTCTATCATTAGCTATAAGGAGACTTTGGAGATACTGGAAAATTGATTTAAATTATACATTTTCATTAACTTCACATTTTGAAAGTTTTTATTCTTTATTTTGATATAGACTTTTAATATGTCCTCATTGTCATTTCCTTTTCAGATATGTGAAAAAAGTTATCAGTTGAAGGGGAGGAGTTATATTCAAATACTGAAACATTGACTCTTTGGTCATATTAAATAATCTTAAAGTCATGTCTTACTTTTATCTTAAAAGTCATTAAGTTTAAGCCATGATTTATAGTTTATTCAAGATATAAGGCATGTGCTAGTAAATACTGGCTATAGGAAAGCACACATTGAAGTCCTATACTTTCTTTACCATATTATCAATGTCATTAAGAAATAGTTATAATTTTATCCTCTAATGCTGACATTCTATTTTTTAATTGATGTACAGTCATTTACAATGTGTTAATTTCTGGTGTACAACACCATGTCCCAGTCAGCATATACATACATATATTTGTTTTCATATTATTTTTCATTAAATGTTATTATAAGATATTATCATTCCCTGTGCTTTACAGAAAATAATTTGTATTTTTTAATCTATTTTTGTATACAGTGGGTAACATTTGCAAGTCTCAAACTCCCAAATTTATCCCTTCCTGCCCCTTTTCCCCCAGTAGCAAAGAGATTGTTTACTATGTCTGCGAGTTTGTTTCTGTCTTGTAGATAAGTTTATTATTGTCCTCTTTTTATTTTCTTTTTTCTTTAGATTCCACATATGAGTGATATCATATAGCATTTTTCTTTCTCTTTCTGGCTTACTTCACTTAGAATGACGATCTCTACATCCATCTATGTTGTTGTAACAGGCATTATTTTATTACTTTTTATGGCTGAGTAGTGTTCCATTATATAAATGTACCACAACTTCTTAATCCAATAACATGTCAATGTCCATTTAGGTATTTCCCTATCTTGTCTTTTGTATATAGTGCTGCTATGAACATTGGGGTGCATGTATCCTTTTGTATTGGAATTCCTTCTGGATATATATATATATATATATATATATATATATATATAAAATCCAGAAGTGGGATTGCTGGATCATATGGTAAGTCTATTTTTAGTATTTTGAGTAATCTCCATACTGTTTTCCATAATGGCTGCACCAAACTATATTCCCACCAACAATGTAGGAGAGTTCCCTTTTCTCCATAGCCTTTCCAGGATTTATCATTTGTGAGCTTTTGAATGGTGGCCATTCTGACTGGTATGAGGTCATACCTCATTGTATTTTTGATTTATATTTCTCTGATAACTAGAAATATTGAGCATTTTTTCATGGGTCAATTGACCATTTGTATGTCTTCAATGGAGAATTGCTTGTTTAGTTCTTCTGCCCATTTTTGGATTGGATTCTTTCTTTTGTTGTTGTTGTTGTTATTAAGTTGTATGGGTGGTTTATATATTCTGGAAATTAAACCTTTGTCAGTCACGTCATTTACAAATGTTTTGCTCTTTTCTTTAGGATGTCATTTTGTTTTGCTTATGGTTTCCTTTGATATGCAAAAGCTTATAAGTTTAATTAAGTCCCACTGTTAATTTTTGCTTTTATTTCTATTGTCTGGGTAGACTGCCTAGGATAACATTGCTAAGATGTATGTCAGAGAATATTTTACCTATGTCTTCCTCTAGGAGGTTTATAATGTCTTGCCTTACATTTAAACCATTTTGAGTTTATTTTTATGTATGGAGTAAGGAAGTGTTATAGCTTTACTGATATACATGCTGCTATCCAATGTTCCCAACACCACTTGCTGAAGAGTCTGTCTTTTCTCCATTGTATATTCTTGCCTCTCTTATAGCAGTCAGAATGGCCATCACTAAAAATCTATAAATGATAAATGCTGAAGAGGCTGTGGAGACAAAGAAACCCTCCTATACTGTTGATGGGAATATTTTTTGGTACATTTATAATGGAAAACAGTATGGGGATTCCTCAAAAGACTAAAATAGATTTACCACATGATCCAATAATCCCACTGCTGGGTATATATTCAGAGGGAAATCTAATTCGAAAAGATATGTGCACCCCAATATTCATAGCAACACTATTTACAGTAGCCAAGACATGGAAACAACCTAAATATTCATCAACAGGTGACAAGATAAGGAAGCTGTGGTATATTTATATGATGGAATACTATTTAGCCATAAAAATGAATTTAAAAATGCTATTTGCAGCAACATGGATGGACCTGGAGAAATTTATCCTAGGTGAAGTAATCCAGAAAAAGAAAGGAAAATACCATATGCTATAACTCATACATGGACTCTAAAAAATAAAATAAAAGACACAAACAGAAACAGACTCACAGATATTGAAAACAAACTTATGGGTACCAAAGGGGAAAGACGGAGTGAATGGATAACGGGAGTTTGAGATTTGCAGATACTAACTACAATATATAAAATAGATAAAAAGTATTTCTTCTGTGTAGTACAAGGAAATATATTCAATATCTTGTAGTAACCTTTAATGAAAAAGAACATAAAAATGAATATTTACATGTTTATGTGTCACTGAAACATTGTGCTACACACCAGAAATTGACACATTATAAACTGACAACACTACCATAAAATTTTTTAAAAAATTAAAAAGTTAAAGCTAAAATATTAATAACTTTACAAAAGAGAAAAAAGAATTAATAGGAATTAAAGAAAATACCCCTGGCCTTGTAGTAAGAATTCTCAATGATGAATGGAATAGAAAGCCATTCAACACTTTTCCTTCCTATGTCAAAACACATTTGCCAAAGGTGGCATATTATCTCCGTACTGTTGTGCTTGTTCCATTTTAAGCTAAAATATAAGAGAACTCAAACTTTTGATAGTAATTATTTTTGCATATTATGTCATTGCTTTGAAGAGTCAAGTATGTAACTTGGTGAAGTTATTTTTCCAGGACCTAATTTTTCTCTCAAATATTTTATGTGTTATTAACTTTGTAGGTGGCTTAGAAGATTTTAGCAATAACATTTCAAATTTGTGAAATGTGTGTGAGAATAATTGTTTCATCACTTGTTTCCTTGGAATCAACAGATGACCGATAGACCAACTGATAGTGTATTGAGGATCACATTTTTCAAAACATTGCCTTAACTTAAAGGAATGAGTATAAAAGAGTATTTGTAGCACACTGGAATCTGAGTATGCTATGTGTTTTAGATACTGTTCTGGAGAAATTAAAATACAAAATATATGTGTAAAACCACACAGATTTGCATTTGATTCATTTGTATTTCATGTTACATTTAAAAAATATTTTTTTAGTGAAATAATGAAGTATAGGCCTTCCAACATATACATTTCAGTCTCACTTATTGCCAAACTTATATTTTAATTAAAGTGATGATATAGTATGAATTAAAAACCAGTTTCTAACAAGCTTGATAGTTTGCTACAATAAGCATATTGTGGATTGATAGAATTAGTGGAAGTAATTGTTAAATTTGCCTCATAAAATATGGAAAACAATATTATCTTTTCCTTAAAGAGTTATTGTAAGTTAGTGTTTTCCAAAATTCTTTGATAATAACAAGTAAAAGTGCTGAGTATGCATATTCTGACTTAGTAGAGGACTGATATCCAGGAATCAGATTTATAACTATTGCCCCACTTGATTTTTAAGTCGTATAGGGTTAGGATTAAGAGCACATGTTTTGTATAATGGCTTCACAAATCACTTACTTCTGTGAACTTAGCCACAGTAATTTACTTTCCTATACCTGATTCACTTCAGTTGAAAAATCAGAATATTAATAGAGTAGTTACTAAATGAATTAATACATGAAAGCACTTAGAAGAATATGTGTTTCCCAATAATTGCTTTATAAGCAATATATATTAATACTGGTATTACTATCACTAAAAAGATATTATTAAAAAACATATTTAGAAATGCGTTTTATAGTGTTTTGAGAACGTATAAAATAAAATTTCCTCATTCCATTTTCCAAAGCTCATCTTTTGCAGAGTTTTTGGTGATAAATTTATCTATTCATACATCATCTCAATCATTACGAAAATGCTGGGAATATACTATTGGTCAGATGCTGTCACAGAGTTTATATTTGAACATATCTACATTTATACTTAGTAAAAACTTATATTTCTTTTATATGTTACTGATTATAAAGTATTTTCCTAAAAAAACGGAGATGTATTTAAATAGTTATGAAATGTCTAGTTGACCATAATTATCAAAGTAGTTAAGGAAATATATTTTTCATAGATTAAGTTTATCTTTTAGTACTACATTGCAGAAACATAAGGAAAAAATTTTAAAAAATTCTGGATCAAAGACTGATGAATTGACCATGTAACAGTTAAGTCTAGATGATATATATGGATTTTTTAAGAGATTATAGCAAAAAGAGCAGTGAAGCCTACTCTGAAATTTAGGAGTTTTGATAACTGTAGGTTGGTTTTCAAAATAGAATGTTATCAATGTAGTATCAAATACCACACCCAATTATATTTAACATGTTATCCACGAATATATAAATGGAAGTATAGTAGGCTTTACACAGTGGTTATACTATATTGACAGACTTCCCAAATTTTACTTCTGAGATTTACCTTTCAACATAATGATTAAGCAACTTGTACTATATCCCCAATATATGTGTGCATGATTTCTATAAGGATGATTATATCATATCATTGAATCAGAGGTTGGAAGCTCTAATTATGAGAACAGCATTCCTCTTGATTATGTGCATCCTAGATATCAAACCTAATCTAATGAAAAATACATGATTTATCAAGACTATGACATGAGAAATAAGCTTAAGTTTCCAAGAATAGTGATTCTCTTCCAAGCCTGTGAAAGAACAAAGCAAAATTTAAAAAGGACAGATATTATTAAAATTTAACTGCCTGAAGGCAGAGTTCAAAAACTAGTTAGGGAGACAAATAAGAAAAAAAAAGAAACTATGATCATCCCCAAACTTATAAGTAAGTTTGTTATAACTAGTTTATACTTATTGATGATTCATAGAAAATGGCCTGATTTTGACAAAAGTAACTCTGGTGACTTTTTGTAAGCCTTGTTATAGCCTGATAGACAATGTGATGTATAGTACTGTTAGATAATATTAACAATTAAACTTTCCATAATATTGTAATAGATGAAACAATTTGATGAGCATTCAGTTCAGAAATTCTTCCATTGTTTCATTTTTTGATTGCTGTTATATAAAAGTAAAGTGAATGGAATGACATACCATATATTCACATTGAAAAAAAACTAACACATGTGTAACATTTTACAGAATAATACTATCAAACAAGCTTTTCACACAGCCCACACACTCACTGTGTGGCTAAAAATTCAATTTGGCAAACAAAATCACAGTCAGAAGTTTTAATATAATGAAAGCAAGCAAACTATAGTAAGAAAAGTGACTTAGCATTGTTCAAATATCAGATGGCATCAGGCTCTGATTGCTTCATTTACAACATTTCATTATTGAAAGGTAAGCACCAAGACAGTTGGATTTTATGTCAGAACTCTTTATTTTCTCTGAACACAGACTGTCAGTTTTGCTTCCCTGTTGCTCAATTTTCTTATTCCATTTCAGACTCCTCTTCCTCCTTCTTTCATCTCCTGTGTGTCCTTCCCCTCCTGTTATTTGATCTATTTTTTTAAGTATGTTAAAGTCATCTAATTATTGTCAAGTCTCACACTGTCTTGGGAACCAATCTGTATTTCTGTTATCCATAGAAAAATCTTACTTAAAATCTTGTTTTTCATTATTATTATTAATTATTATTCATTTATGTTCATTTTATTTATTGTATAATTAAACTTTTACAGGGTGTATAAAGTAAGGTTGATTATAGTTTTCTATAACAAGAAAACTCAAAATAACAGTGGCTAAAAGTACAAAATTTTCTGGAGCATTCCAAGACAGCACAGTGGGGACATCAGGAAACATTACATTTCTGATTTGTCCTCTTTGGTATTGGTTTTCATCACCAATGTTACCTCATGGTCCAAGATGACAATCAAAGAACTACCCAGAGCAGTGCTTTGAAAACTACACAGTGCTGTGCCATCATTAATGTGTTAATTACAAAGAAAAGTTCATTTGGTGTTATTCACCTCAACTTGTACTAGTAAGTGTATAGAGCACTAGTATATACTTGTCAGAGTCTGGAGAGGTCATCAGGAAACCTGAAATTGAGTTTAGTCTTTTCCACTTACTGGCTATATTGTGCTATTACTGTAGCCTCAATGACCTTTAGTTTCTTCTTATTTATTATGGATATAATTTACCTGCTTAATGAGGAACATTGAGACAAATAATAAGACTATTTTAAAAGTGTATAGTGCAAAACAAATAAAGTGAATACATTTTTAAGCCATGCTTGAAATATATAAAAATGTAATTTTATTTTTCTGAATTCTAAACTTCTATTCAGACTATTCTATCTGTGGTAGAAACATGCAATCTTTGGAAAATCAGGGTATACTTAGCCAATTTCACTACTGAAACAAGTCACTTCAGAATGTTCCCATTTCTTTCTTCTCCCCACAGTTATGACTAACCTGAGACACTCTCTCCTTATAGATTTGTCCATGTTAATTAGTGTTTGTCCATTCTGCTTTTCTAGGCCTACAAGCTTTGTGAACTGTTTTATTGATCTCTGACTTTGGAACTACAACTTTTAAAGGATCACCTCTAAAATTATTACCATATATATTCCCCTGTTGGTTGTTTTATCTTTATGTAATCTGGACAGGTTGGAATTTTCATTCTAACTGATGACAAATATTTATAAGTTATTTGGATCAGGATGTTGGATTATATTTCCAACTTGAAAACATGTATCTTTCAAAGCTACTGTCTGTACCATTAGCTTCCTTTTTTTTTTTCAGTTAGGTTCATTATTTTCTTTTAGTTCCTTAACACAAAATACATGTGTTCTATAAATAAAAGGAAATAAGATTTTCTAAGAAACAATAAATCAGGGAGGAGGAGCAAAATTTCTACCTGGTCATACCTCTGTGACAACTCATTATATCCATTAGGATCTCACTTTCCCATAGCTCACAAACAACAGTCAACCCTACTGAGCAAGGGGATGGAGATTCAGAAGTTGTGTTTGTGTATCAACAAGGTATGCTGTGTGCAGTATGCAATTATATAAGCATCTTGCTGTCAACTAAGAAAATGGAGAATGTTCATGAAATTGGCATAAGTATTAGTAGAAATTATGGGTTAATCATAAATTTAAGTGAAAATTGATATTTTGAAAACCTCTAAGTTTAACTTACATTTTTCACCCTGTAATTCAAGTGTGAATGATTCAAAAGTATCTTAGTTCTATAATACCCCTATTATTTATCACCAAAAAATAGCTGACATTGTCCAGTTAGTCCAAATGTTAGGACAGAAAAAGAGTAATGGGATAAAAATTAATGGAATTGTTTCCATCCTTAATACTTATACCCAGTGGAATCAATTTTCTTACACCATGTTACGGTCTGTGATATATGAGCAGCTCAGAGAAAGCAAGTAAGGGTAAAGAAATATTTTCTCTGTTCCCCATTCAACTCAAAAGTGAAAAGTTTCTTTTCTATCAAGACAATATTCCCAATTTCCAAAATCTATCAGATTTTTAAAGAACCTGATCAATCTATCTTTTCCCACTGTCTACCCTATTTTTAAAAAATAACCCTTAAGGGACAGAATTAGAAATAACAAGCTCATATGGGCATGAACTGATACTACTACTGTAACACTAGGTTGGCCAACCAGTGATGCTTTTCTTTTTCCTCAAACTTTCTTCCATCCACATTATTATACACATCAAGGTTTGCAGATGCCCCTCACCAAATCTGTTAATAGAAAGCAAATATAAGATAATTCTTATGCAAGATCTGGAAATTATTTCCTAAAATAACTTAAACTTATTATATTTACAAATATTAGATTTGTTATAGGATTTCTTCAACCCACATGAGAATATGTGTAACATGGTATATGTGTACATATACACTAAATTTTTTAAGAAATTGTTGCAGATCCTCAAATAAATCTGGGACTTAGGCAATGGGGGAATCAATTTATTGGTCTAAGAACTATATTTTGCAGATAGGAAAATTAAGATCTAGAGATTTTAAGCTAATTCACAGCCAAACTGATGTCAGAGAACTGACCTTCAAATTAACAGTCTATTTTTTCCCCATTTGTATGTGTCACTTGATGCACCTCATACTAAGTTCAATGTGTATCAAAAACATTGGGGTAGGGACAAGCTAGTTTTATTTATAAAATCCCTTTTATCTCAATCCTAAGCACCCAGCTACAGTATTTTATCATCCTTTCCCAGTTGTGTGTGGCTGAGACTCAGCTCTGGCCACTGGAACATGAGTAGAAGTGATGACAGTACTTCTAGGCTGGAGCCATGACAAACTCCCATGTGAGTTTTAAACTGTTTCTTACCTTGTCTGTAGGATAGTGATTAATAATAAGGGAACTTGTAGGCCATATGCAGATGGAACTGCACCTGTTGGCTTGAGATTCTGAGCACTTTTGCAAAGCACAAGCTGTGGAGTCTGTGGACTTCATGGGCTCATTAATAGCACATTTTAGAATTCACAGAAAGAAGAAGACAAACTTCATTGAGATTTGTGGGTTTATCTGGTACAGAATGTATTATGCTAGGTAATACAGACATTCTCTGAAAAAGGAATTTAGGTCTCTAGTTTCAGATTACTATACATTATAAGTGAGAAAAATACAATCAAATCTACTTTAAAATATATTTGATAGTCTCAGGAATACTTATGAAAATAAATACTTCTCTCAAATAAGAAATAGCAATCAAAATTTCCAAGCATTTTAATTAAGACACCAGCAATTTGTATAGGGAAAAATCAAATCTAATAATCTCTTTTGGAAAGCCAAAGAAGGAGAGCTCTACATTTTAAAATGAAAAGTTATTTTCATTTAGTGTTATTAAGTAAATTCAAATTAGTTAACACAGTATGAAAATCATGTGACTGTACATTATTCAGTACAACAGTATGATTATCAATGGTTCAAGTAAATAATGGCTATATTTAGGAATTCTTACTGTACACAGAGTGCTGTTAATTAATGGCTTATGATGAATCCTGCAAAACAATATTTGTTCCATTGTTTTCCTGCATTAGCACCTCAAATATATGTTGGCTTGAGTGTTCTGGGATGGAGATTTGCTGTGACAGTCTTAACATCTGCAAATGTGGGCCTAAATTGAAACCTGTCTGGGACACCTGAGGAATCTGGACACTAATTCCTGAGGTCTTGAGAGAAGTAATAGGTACATATTTGTCTGCGCTGATAGTGTTACGAAGCCCACTCAAGAGCTGAATATCCTGGTAGCCACATTTTCCCTGAATAGCAGGAGTAGTGGCAATGATGATGGCCACCACAGTATAACAAGACCAAGTTTTCACTTTTCTTTGTGTTTATGTATGTATGTACATATGTGTGACCTAAGTTTTCCAAACAACATGTATATATAGCCATTTTTTCTTTAGTATAGGTTTTTTGATCAATATCTAAGAAGAATGACCAGTAATGCCATAGAAAAATAAACAAAAAACATAATTAACTTTACTAGAAAAAAAGTTTCTTAAATGTTTGTTTAAAATGTTTCTATATAAGAGTTTACTCAAAATTTGGAATATTAATGATACCATTTCACCTATAACATGAACAATTTAAAAAATATTAGCATTGGCAGGGTGGAATAATAGATGATAATTAATACTTAAATATTAACACACAGTGCTATAGACAGAGTGTTTATGGTATCCCAAAATTCATATGTTGAAATCCTAACCCCCAATATGATGATATTAGGAGGTGGGGACCTTAGGAGGCAATTAGGTCTCAAGGAGTCTTCATGAATGGTATTAGTGTTCTTATAGAATGGCCCCAGAGAGCTTCTTTGCCCTTCCTGCCGTATGAGGTTATAGCAAAAAGATAAATTACCATGAATCACTAAGTGGGCCTTCACCAGAAACTGAATCTGCCAGTACCTTAATCTTGGACTTCTCAACCTCCGTAACTGTGAGCAATATATTTATGTTGTTTATAAGACACCCAATTTATAGCATTTTTGTTACAGCAGCCCAAGTGGATAAGGCAGTTACATCATGTAGCCATCCTACATCTGACCACAGACATGTAGTTGAGCCCATCTGTGTGAAACCAATAACTTGTGGAGCAATTAGTTACACCATATTATTGGGGCTATATACAACTAAAACAGAATCATAGACTTGTTAGAACCATATTGCATCTCTGAAGACTCTTTAGGCTTATTGTATACATTTCTGCCATAGACCTGTGATCAGCATGATATTGAATATGAAAAATTCAAAATCACAGTATATTCAACAAATAATTTTTAAAAATTATGAAAAAATCTGACAACTTTATAGATTTAAGACACATTTCAATAGTATGCAACATGTGGCCATGTTTGGATCCTAGATTTAACAAATTAATTATAAGTGAAAGCATTAATGACCAAAATAAAGGCATATGAGTACTGAAAAGTATCTTAATAGTTTGGTATAATAATGGTATTGTGATTATGTTTTTAAAAATTTCTAATCTTTGTGAGCTGCATAATGAAATATTTTGAGGATGATATGTTTCAAATTTGTTCAAAATAATTCAGTGTCATAGCGGTACAGAGGTGGGTTGTGTTGGAGACCAGTATTTCTCAAACTTCAAGGTACATAAGAATCATTTGGGAATCTCATTAAAATGCAGATTTCAGATTCAGTAATTCTGCAGTGGGGCCTGAGAGTCTACATGCCTCACAAGCTCCTAGATTATGCCAATGCTAATGGTCCCCAGAGTACACTTTGGGTAGTAAAGTTATAGATTAAATGAGTGGCCACGAACTAGTAATCATGTGCCTGGATAATGGGTACATATGGGATTGAAGAGCTATGCTTTTTACTTTTACATATTTTAATTTTCTGTAATAAAACTGTTTAAAATAATAATTCTAATTTAGTTGAGCAGATAGTGTCATATTGCCCTAGAACAGTGAAGTCCTAAACTGTATTTTTCTCACTGAATTTAGATATTCCAGCTATTTTCAAAAAATGAACCATTGAGACAAGAGGAGTCCAGGAAAGCTTTGTGGAGGAGGTGTTATTTTTACCTTGGTCTAAATGAGTGGATAAGATTCAGATGTGTGGGCTAAAGGGGTCAAAGAGTGGAAATAGAAACTGCCTTAGTGAATGCATAGAAGCAAGAATGAAATTAACATGATTACACAGAGGACTACTAACTTGCTAACTGAAAGATATTTACAAATTTTCAAGATTGCCATGGAACTTGAGAATTCAAGGTATCTATTGTTGCTTTCATTGCGGAGCACAGTGATCAACTGGGAAGGCAAAACAAACCAGGAACATAATTTAATTAACCACAAGATGGCGCCAAAACCCCTTCTGACCATCTCACAGCTTGAAATTATTCCTCCCGCCTTCCCCTACGAAATCTGGGCATAAAATAGGATCAGAGCATAAAATAGAAACCCACTGTTTTAAGCAAGTAGTTAAAATAATTAAAATGTGAACCTAGCTATTACCAAGAATGATTTAATCATAAGTGAACTCATGCATTTTAATCACAGATATTAAATGCATTTATTAGTTCACATTAAGTGATAGCAAAAGTACACATTCATATTTGGTAAGTTTATTCTTCTTTAAATATCTTGGGCAAACTGCAGATAAACTTTTATTGGAAGCAATAATAATACCATTAAAATGAATTCTGCATCATTATTTATTTTATCTATTATCGTGAATGGTGTTTGAATATCTTTTAAAAACTGATGATCCAGCTTTACAAAACTAAGTGAATTATTTTTTCCTAAAACTTTTTCTAAGAAAGTAAACAATATTATTATTATAAAATAACATGAATTAAATAGCAAAATAAATTGAAAAATATATTTTAAAATTAGATTTATTAGATTATGTTTTGACCAAAGATCACTCTAACCTATTTTAAGTGCTTAATTTTTCATACTAAATTCCAAGGCATTAGAGACCAGAAGGTTGGCAATCCTTTAAAGATAATTTTATTAGTGAGCTACATGTTTAACTTGTCCAAAAATTTCAGTACCAACACATTTTAGAAGTATTTGTAATTTGAATGATATTCAGTGAAATAAAAATAAATAAGGCATAATTTGAAGGGATGTAGGTAGAACAATGTTAGATATGGAAGAAAATTCTAGCTAAGCCATAAAATTCTTTATTTGAAATTATGTTTGGAAGTTCATTAGTTAAGTGGTAGCTGGGAATCTCATTATCAATTATATGATAAAATATGAAGCCAGAATAATATGAGTTTGGGAGTAAACTTAATAAAGTGAAAATTGAGACAGCAGTGGCCACTACACTTTCATAAAGCAGGGCACTCAAGGGAAAGATAAAACTAAAACTGTATCTTCAGTGGGAATTAAAAAAAAAAAAAAAAAAAAAAAAGGACAGTTTAGAATAACATAATTGGATTTACCATGTAGGTAAAATGAGAATGTTAAGAGTGACATGATTTTCAAGTTTGGACACTATTTGCATAATGTGGATTAATAACTAAAAAGGACTTTTAAAATAGGAAATAATATATACCTTAGTGTTTAATTAATGTCTTGTATCTATGATTTTACAGACAAAGAAATAATATTTCATTTATTCCTCAGGGATAAGTCTATGACTTAATTTAAAATGTTTCTGACTACAAAGTGAAAATTATGTAACTTGAAGTGATATGAGAAATTTTACCAAGGAAAACCAATCAGAAATAATTTTGAAACTTTCAAAAGGAAATACTATTTTTCAGTTAACATTTTATGGAGGAGAAGATTTATAAATAATGAATGATAAAAAGTTTGAGAGACATGTCTTTAATACAACAGTATAAGTGATTAGTAATCACAATAAACATTGCAGGCAACTGGATGTTTCTAATTAATAACAATAATTTTAAGTAATTTAGATATTTTATTTACTAAACAAATGAGCAACTTACTAAATTGCTTAGCAAATACATTGTATTAAAAAATACTAGGATAATCAGCCTGCGCCTCCAATTCTAAATCTAAATTTATGGAGACCAATTACTTATTTTTTATAGAAATTCACATATATTACTTCTATGAGTTGTAGTCCTTTGTATAGTGAAGGTATTTCAACATTAAATATGATAACATGAATTAAAACATGATAAAATAAATAAATAAAGTATTTTAAAATAGATTTTTTATAGTGCACAATTGATTGTTATATCAATTACACTCTTAAAACTTAGAGGTCAAATTTATTGAACCCCATACAACAGAATGTTTTATGTTTTTTTTCCCAAAAGTCATTTCATTTTTTTCCTTTCCTCAAAGATAAATCATAATATCTATGATTTCAAGACAGTATTTTAAACACACCCAGCTCAACTTTGGTCAATAAAAAACTACTCTAACTGCTTAGGGGAGATTCAGTGGAAAGTGATCTCTTAAATAGAATGAGATGCTTAGGCATTTAACACTTTACAATTTGTTAGAAAAGAATGTTGGAATCCTTTATGGTCAGAAGACTTTTAAAAAAACTTGCATGTTATGAGAAACATGTTGTTTAGAGGAGCAAAATCAGTACAGATTTTAATAGTAGGAATTTTGTTTTACTACTTGTGTTAAAACAATCATTATGACAGAAGCGGCATTTAGAGAACCTAGATATTCAGTGGTATTTTCCCCTAAATTACAAAACTCATTTATGTTTGATTTAATAATTGGCAAAATGTATTGCTCACAAACTGTGAGCACATTGCCCTGAAGCCACATTTTTGTAATCCATCATTTTTGCTGATTAAAGTTGATTTTTGTTCTTAAGCAAATACTTGGACTTGTGGTATTCTGTTACTGTTCAGTAGAATTTACCATTTGGGGTTGGGGTAGGTTGGGTGGTGATTCTCACTTTTAGTTAGTTAACTATTCTTTAAAGCCTTGTTCAGGAGGCATTGTTTTTAGCATTTGTTTATATTTTCCTCCTTAAAGCTATGGATTTAATTATATTTCTTGAGACTTTCATTATGTTTGCAAGCATTTTAAAATTATTTTTCTTTGTGCCTATTAAATTATATATAGGTCAAATTTATTTATACTGTTATACTTTGATCCTTGTAGTTACAATTCTTGAGAATATCTTAATTTGTGAAAAACATAGGTGAGACGTAATAGAAAAGTTTGTAGGATACCCCTTTAGTATCTAGAGAGTAAACTAGTTCAAAAGTACAAGTCAGAGATTAATAGAAGACAGTGAAATGAAATATAAAATTCAATACATTAGAACCTGACAAATGTGGAGTTTAATGTACTCAACTCATTATATGTGCATGTTGGTGGGGGCTGGGGAAGAGGGTTGAGGCAACTGAGTGAAGTATTTACTCTTATGACATTAGTTTATAATCCTTATATAAAAATAAAGATCTATGTGAAGGGAGGAAAGTTAAATTTTTGTATAATTTTGTTTACTACCCTGTAATTTTAAATCTGCAATATTAACAGGCAAGCTGAAGAATGGAAATATATTCAAAGTTGTCCACATTCATTCTCTTCATCACTATTTAGATCATTTAATCATAAATTTCTTTTCCTATTTAGCAACTGTATTGTCTGATTTTAGTTTTAGAAAGAAATAGTTATTAGCATTGATAGAAATTAACTTAAACTTTTGTACTTTAAAAAATTTTTTCAATTTCTTTCAAAAATGTAGATAAAGGTAATATTATGTGTATTTAATTTTTCAATGTGGCTAGAATTAAAAGGAAAACGCTTTGATAGATGTCATGCAGATTAAAATACTGAGACTTATTTGAATTATTTAAAAATCAATTCATAGATTTTATCTTAGAAATGAAATAATATAACCTTTAATATCACTTAAATATTAAAAAGCAGTAAAGAGATAAAATTTGAATTAATCATTCTTTTTAAAATTTTTATTGAAGTATAATCAGTTACAATGTTGTGCCAACTTCTTGTGGACAGCACAATGCTTCAGTCACACATGAACTTACATATATTCATTTTCACATTCTTTTTCCACCACAAGTTACTGCAAGATATTACATATAATTTCCTGTGCTATATAGTATAAATTTGTTGCCTAGATATTTTATATATAGGAGTTAGTATCTGTGTATCAGGAACTCCCAATTATCTCTTCCCACCCCCTTGCCCCCATAACAATAAGTTTGTTTTCCATGTCTGCAAGTCTGTTTTTGTTTAGTAAATCTATTTTTATTTGGCCTTTTTTTGTTTGCTAGTTTTGTATGAGTGTTATCATACAATATTTTTCTTTCTCTTTCTGGCTTGCTTTATTTAGAATGACATTCTCCAGGGACATCCATGTTCCTGCAAATGGCATTATATTGTCATTTTTATGGTTGAATAGTATTCCATTGTATAAATATATCATAGCTTCTTAACCAGTTATCTGTCAATGGACATTTAGCCTTTTTCCATGTATTGACTATTGTAAATAGTGCTGCTGTGAACATTGGGGTGCAGGTGTCATTTTGAAGTAGGGTTCCTTCTGGATATATGCCCAGGAGTGGGATTATTGGGTCATTGGCAAGTCTATTCCTAGTCTTTCGAGGAATCTCCATACTGTTTTCCACAATGGCTACACCAAACTACATTCCCACCAGCAGTGTAGGAGTTTTCCCTTTTCAACACAGCCTCTCCAGCATTTATCATTTGTGGACATTTGAATGATGGCCATTCTGACTGGTGTGAGGTGGTACCTCATTGTAGTTTTGATTTGCATTTCTCTGATAATTAGTGATATTGAGCATTTTGTCATGTGACTGTTGACCACTTGTATGTTTTCATTGGAGAATTGCTTGTTTAGGTCTTCTGCCCATTTTTGGATTGGGGTTTTTTTTTTAAATTTGTTTTTTGTTTATTTGTTTGTTTCTTAAGTTGTACGAGCTATTATATATTCAGGAATGTAAGTCCTTGTCAGTCTTATCTTTTGAAAATATTTTCTCCCATTCTGTAGGTTGTCTTTTTGTTTTGCTTGTGGTTTCTTTAGCTGTGCAAAACCTGACATTTAATTAGGTCCCATTTGTTCATTTTTTCTTTAATTTCTATTACATGGATAGATTGCCCTAGGAGAACATTGCTGAAATTTATTTTGGATAATATTTTTTGTATGTTTTCTTCTAAGAGGTTTATAGTGTCTTGGCTTATGTTTAAGTATTTAATCCATTTTGAGTTTATTTTTGTGTATGGTGTGAGGGAGTATTCTAACTCCATTGATTTGCAATCAGCTGTTCAGTTTTCCCAACACCATTTGGTGAAGAGACTGTCTTTACTCCATTGTATGTTCTTGCCTCCTTTGTCAAAGATTAATTGACCAAAAGTTTGTGGATTTATTTCTGTGCTCTCTATTCTGTTCCATTGATCCATATGTCTGTTTTTGTATTGATACCATGCTGTTTTGATTACTGTAGCTTTGTTGTATTGTCTAAAGTCTAGGAGGGTTATTCCCTCAGCTTCATTCTTTTTCTTCAGTAATGCTTTGGCAATTCTGGGCCTTTTGAGATTCCATATTAATTTTAGAATTATTTGTTCTAATTCTGTGAAAAATGTCCTGAGTAATTTGATAGAGATCACATTAAATCTGTAGATTGCTTTGGGTAGTATGGCCATTTTAACAATATTATTTCTTCCAATCCAAGAACATGGGATATCTTTCCATTTCTTTAAGTCATCTTTAATTTCCTTAGTCAATGTTTTGTAGTTCTCCACCAATAAGTCTTTCACTTCCTTGGTCAGATTTATTCCTACGTATTTTATTTTATTTTATTTTATTTTATTTTATTTTATTTCATTTTATTTTATTTTATTTTATTTTATTTTATTTTATTTTATTTTATTTTATTTTATTTTGCTGCAATTTTAAAATATATTGTTTATTTACTTTTCTTATATTTCATTGTTAGTGTAAAGAAATGTCACTGATTTCTGTATGTTAATCTTGTATCCGGCTATGATGCCGAATTCTTTTATTAACTCTAGTAGTTTTTGCATGGTGCCTTTAGGGTTTTCTTTATATAGTATCATGTCATCTGCGTATAATGACAATTTTACCACTTCTCTTCCAATTTGGATCCCTTTTATTTATTTGTCTTGTCTAATTGCTATAGCTAGGTTTTCCAGCCTATGTTGAATAGAAGTGGTGAGAGTGGGCATCCTTATCTTGTTCCAGAGTTTAGTGGGAAGGCCTTTACCTTTTCACCATTGAGTATTATGCCGGTTGTAGATTTTTCATAAATAGCTTTTATTATGTTAAGATATGTTCCTTCTATATGCACTTTGGTTAGTGTTTTTATCATAAATGGGTTTGAATTTTATCAGGTTCTTTTTCTGCACCTATTGAGATGATCATGTGATTTTTGTCCTTTCTTGATGTGGTGTATCATGTTGATTGATTTGTGTATGTTGAACCATCCTTATTTCCTTTGGATGAACCCAACTTGTTCATGGTGTATGATCTTTTTAATGTGTTGTTGGATTCTGTTTGCTAATATTTTGTTGAGTATTTTTGCATATATGTTCATCAATTATATTGGCCTATAGCTTTCTTTTTTGGTAGTGTCTTTGTCTGGCTTTGGTATCAGGTTGATGGTGTCTTCATAGAATGAGTTTGAGAGTATTTCCTCTTTTTCAATCTTTTGAAAAATTTTGAGAAGGATTGGTATGAGCTTGTCTTTGTATGTTTGATAGAATTCCCCAGTGAAGTCATTTTTTTAATTTAAATTTAAATTAATCATTCTAATTAATTTCCCATGATTTTGTTTCTGATAAATATTTTACAATGGTTACTTTTTTATAAAAGGTTATAAATTAGACATGTGCAGTTCTACCAAAATACATTTTTTTATCTTTGAATGAGTTAGATTCCCTAATGCTAGAAAAATTAAAGTTTAAAAGTTTAGAAATGAATTCTTGAAATAAATCATGATTCTTATATAATTATGCCCCTTAAAAAAGAATAAATGAAGTTATTTTCTTATCATTGCCATTAGACATTTACAAGATGGTGAATGAATGAACAAATGATCACCTCTTCCTCTTGTGCTGGAATATACTTTTAGCAATGGGTATCAAAACTTTTACTTAAAACATTGGGTTTTATGCCACTTATAACTACAGTCATTATCATTCTCTAGCTAATATTTTTCACTGAATTTTATTCAAGAGGAAACCCATATTTTAATCATATAATTCTTTTTGTTTTAAAATAAACATCCCACAAAACTAATTGTAAATATTTTAAACCAAAAACATCAGTTGTAAAATTTATTTATATTGCTACTTGCTTTGTTCTTTCTGTAGGAAAAGTTAATGATTCTTTTTTTTTTTGGTATTAGTAACTAAAATATATATTTCATAAGTCAATACACTAGGAGCATATTTATGGCTCAGTCTTTTAATCTATCTTTTTAGATTGTCAGAGTTCAAAGACCATTAATTCAGCAACTACTTACTGAGTATTTACTATCTTCCAGGCATCAATAGAGGTACTCAGAATACAATAAGTCAGTGAACAAAACTGAATAAACAAAATAAAAAGACAACACTTGCCATGTGGATAATACATTTAATATTTTGTTTTTAAAGGAATGATAAGAAGGAGGAAATTATAACAATGTGCTCCACTACTTTCTGTTTGGATTATGCAGTGCCTATGGAGAAAGCATTCACAGAACTTCCAGCCAATAACTAAATAACCAGTGTTCAACTAGGTGTATACATTTTTTAAAAAGCTGCAAAAGCCTACAGGAAATACTGTTGAGTAGATGGTTCTCAGAAGCCCAATAAGCATTAACTTCTTCTGAAAAATAACAGTTGTGTCCCTGTTTTACTCATAATGGCCTCTTTATCTTAAGGTTGGATTACTGTATAATTTGAGAATTAAATATATAATGAATTATTGGTTTAACAATAACATCTTTCTGCAAATATTTGTATGTTCTCAGTATTTCAAATATAAGCAAAGCATGAAGATGTAAAATGTATATACAAAATTTCCAATTATGCATGTATTTAATAAGTGTTTGACTTATAAAACTCATTTGTCCTTTTGTCTACTCAATCAATATTTTCTAATACAGAATAAACATATCTTTCATTTTTAATTAATTAATTTTAATTACCTAATCTACAGATATCAAGATCTTAATGTTCCATTGAGATAAAATACACAAAACATTGATTATTCTGTCTGTAGTGATCAAGGTTGGAGCTTTCTTGAGTTACACAATGGACAATCTAAGAGATAAAGTAACAGGGTCCCCAAAATGACAAATTCTTTAGACAATTGCCTGGAAATAAAAAGATAAAAATGTTTATGTATATTCACTATAGAGGGGATTATCATACATTTTAGAGAGGTTCACATGAATATATTTTTATCTTCATCAGAACTAGGTGTGCCATCTTTTGTATTAGAGTGATGAAGTTTTTTTCATTCATTCCTTTTGATAGAGAGTTACTTCTTGACTGGAGACCCAGCTGTGAATTGTTTTTTCTGTCACCCCAAATCTTGTGAATTAAAATATTTCCACATGTAACATGGTTAAACATCATCTTGGCAGTAGATAATCTATTGTTTTATTGAAATATAGTCTTTTATAATGTGTCTATTTCTGGTGTACAGCATAATATCCCAGCCATGCATATTGCTTTCATATTCTTAAAAAACCAATTCATATATATTATCTCTCAGGTAAGAAATTAAAATTAAAATGGTATATTAAAAAATGTAATTAACTTTCTTATTTTAAATTAAATCTGACTGGTAGGGAGCCAGAATTAAGGAAATACATTTGTATTATCTATTAATGTCACTGTTCTTATTTATACTATCTTTATTAGCATCAATAACCAAAACCCATTGATTTTAATGTTTATACTAATTACTGATTAGTATACTAGTTAGTATACCAATTACTGAACTAATCTCTAAATTTAGTTACCAGTGTGTTTCTTTCAACACAGAAATCTTTATCAACATGAATTAATCATACCACTTTGAAATATAGATTGATTTTCTCTTTTTAGATATTTTTGGTTTGTTTCTCCTCTTTTACTTACCATTCCTTCATATAGCTTGCTAAGGAAAATTGAATTTTAAGGTCTTATAGAAATGTGTGATATAGAAATCATGTCATAGCAGAAAACAAACAAAAAAAGGAACAGAATTAGTTTTTATGTCTCAGAAACCTACTTTTTGATGTGATTCAAGCCAAGAAGAAAAACAAGGCTGAGTAAATGTAACTACATGGGAGATGAGAAAAATTTCCCCAAGGTAGGAAGAAAATGAAAGAAAGAAAAAGGAACATACACACACAAACACATATATAGCAAACTTGATTTCTTCTCAGAGTGAGTGCTGGATTTAGGATAGAAGCAATATATGCATGTGTGCATGTGTGCTCTTGGGTGGGCACACACATATACACACAACAGGTTTGAGGGATATGAGAGTGGAAGTAACTAATGCCTCAATGTCCAAATTGAGCAAAACTCATGGTAATGATCATTCTGTTATGCTTAATGAAATTACTCATTATACTTATTCATGTAGGTCAGGAACATATGCCCAGAAATATCAAAGTCCTCTTTTATTTCCTGGATTTTCATTTCCATACAGTTCTATGGGTAGTAAAGTAAACCTTAACCCTACACCCAACAAACATGCGCACCCTTCCTATAAGATTACCTTGTTTCCTTTTATGCTTTCCCATGAGCATGTATCAATTTGTGACATTCTATAAATGTAAGTTATTTATCTTCTCTTTCCCATCCCCTATTCCCTTTGGAACATAAGCCACTGAGAGTAGGTCATTGTTGTTGACCTTGCTGTTGTTATCAATGTGACTTTTGCTGTTGTTACTACATCACTTAGAATATTACTTGGCCTGCAATGAACATCCAGAAAACACTTATTGAGTGAAAGAGTGATAAATGAATATAAATGAAATAAAAGACAAATGTGAAATAAGCAGTGAATGTAAGAGGTACTATGCAGATTTAAATAAGTTACAGCACAGGGAATGTAACAAATATTTGATAAAAACTTTAAATGGAAAATAACATAAAATATCGATTCACTATGTTGTATGCCTGAAACTAATATAATATTGTAAATTAACATTTTAATTTTAAATAAATACATAAATAGTCTTAGAGATCACTCCTAATATTTATTAGGGTAAGTTTGTACTGAAGAGGTAGGATCTGAGTAATGTTCCCAGAAGTTGGGTGGATTTTTAGCATCTGTCTTCAGATACTGCCTTCAGGTTAAGGAAACACATTTTCCAATATGTGCTTGTGTGTACTAAGTCTGCTGGAAGAAGCAATATACATGAATAACTAGTGCTAGATACCTATATAGTACAAGAATTTTTCTTGGAGAAAATATTTTATTTTACAAAGTTGGAAATGAGGATAATTTATGAAATCTAATTAACAAGGAAACAAAATCCATTTGAAATGCTTTAGTAAAAGACTGACAATGAGAAACAAGAGAAACAAACTGTAAGCAAAATATAGACAACTGAGATATAAAGACTAGAGGCAGGGGGACAAAGTAGGAGCATCTTTGCTAATAAGTGTAGAGGCAAAAATAGCCTTGAATGTTATTGTCTTGAGTATCAATAGTCTTAATTAATTAATTAAAATAGTCATAAGTATTAAACTGTTATATTATTTTGATAAAATAAAGATAAAATGAGGAATGGTATTGGCATTTATAAACACATATTTACATTATTCTGTTGAACCTCAATAATGCTAGTGAAAAAAGGACAGATGTTCTTATTCAAATTTTAAACATGTAAGAAAATTAAAGTTTAGAATAAAAAAATGCTGGTTCAAAATTAAATGATTAAATGGCACACCTGGACAATAATTTTATTCTTCTAACATATATGTAGTGATTTTTCTTTTACAATATTTTTCTGCTTACATTGTCTAGTTTAATACTAATTTATACATAGTGATATACAAATGAAATGGGATCCTGGGTAAAATGATTCACGAATAGCTGAGACTTTCTCAGGCTCTCATTTATAGTCTCATTATAGTGTTACTATGTTTAATTTCCCAAATTGTTTTAAGTTTACATTACACAATGATTAATTAATCAGTTTTATCTAATGATTTTGGTCCTTCCAATTCTCTGTGACTCATTTTCCTAGCCCCATGAGTTTGGTAATGACCTAGAAATGCTGCTGTTTTCACTAATAAGCATGTCTTGAAAGCATGATTAGGCAAGGTCTAAATTATAAATGGAGTTTTTTTCAAATAGTTTAACATCTCCATGAAGAATCTGTGAAGTGGTAAAATGAACCTCAAAGTGAAGTCAAGACAAGAGAAAATAGTACCTTTTATAAAGGTGAGTTTGAAGTGTCAAGAAAAACAAATTAAAGGAAATAATTTTGCAATGTTCATTTCCTCAAATATGTAAGTATACTGCCTCACTAAGTGTCTTAAAATGGGTAATTGTTCAGTGATGGACAAGTATGTTGGTACTTAATATCTTTGCATTATTATTTTTGGAAATAAATGCATAATAAGTAGGAAATGTGCTGTAATTATTCTTCTGTGCTACACTACTTAAAATTTATTACAATATTCAACATTAGGTCTCACTTTAACATTATATATGATAAAATTCCAAAGACCTTGTAGAAAAAACAACACAAACATTTAGAATGTAAGAAGTATATTAAGGGTATACATTGCTTGAATTGGGATAATGGAGTGTGAGAATAGCAATCTACAAAATATTTATATATTTACTTACCAGATTAATTAGGTCTAATAATTTTGAATTAGTGAATTAGAAGTGGAGGAGAACTCAATGATACTCACCTGCCATTCTCTCTTTCCTTCACCCATGACAGCCAATACTTATTGCCAGACATGACCAGGAGATTACAGTGCTTCATTTCTTCCTAGTTCTATTTTTCTCTTTTTCAAATTATTTCTTTGTTATTGTTTCATATTAATGCTTTGTAGGGCCACTTGTTATGTTTATAAATTTCTACCTTATCTTTAAAATCATAATAAAATACATTTGTGAACAACTTAGGTATGGGTTAAAGTTATGACATAGTATTAGTAAATAGGTGCATTAATCAACACAGAAACACACTCTTCAATTTTTTTTATTCCTGATAATATCACCACAAACCATAAATAATGAAATAAAAGATAACCATTAATAATCCAACTGAATTGGCTAAATGTTTAGCTTGTTTAAATGTTTGAAAAATGCATAAATTCCTTCAGTTCAGTTCCTGATAAAATATTATGTGCAATTTTTTTTCCAAAAATGGAAAAAAAAAAGAAAGAGGAATGGAAGAAAAGGAGAGAATATTGAATTAATTCCTCACTTTGAAGCGGTAATAATTTCTGTGTGGGTATAATTAGAGACCCAAAACAAACACATTATATAGTGGGCTATATTTTTCTAAGAAGATAATAATCAAGAAAATAATCAGACCATAATGACAATGGGAAAAATATTTTGGGAAGAGACCATAGAAATAATTTGTAAGATATGTCATGAATGAAGAAGGCAAACTAGGAAGACATTTTACATAGGATAATTAGACTGAACAAGTATACCTAAAAAGGTAAAATGGCATAAGGAAACATTTGATTAGATTGTGTTGGACAAGTCATGCTGTAAGATAATACTATCCACATAATTTGGGAGGCAGTTAATGGAGTAGAACCTGGAATTTATTAAATAATTTAAATTGAATGAAACAGAATATGTGAAACATATAAATATCTTGAAAACAGTAGTGAAATGATAAATAATGTATTGGGGAAATTATTAAATGTTTTTGAATACAGTAAAGGAATTGCAAAGCTTAAATAAATATGTGTATGACCAGAATTAAATGTTTAGTTTACCTGGTTTGAATTAGAGAGTAAAAAAATGCATAATATCTAAACAAAGTGCACTCTTAGGATTGTGGCCTTGCCAGTTGATGCCTAGTTTTTATTAGGTTAAGTAAGAATCATTCTAAATTGATTTGTCCTTTGATTTGTCTATTTGAATTCTGAATATGCAATTTTACAAGCTTATTCTACAGCATTTTTTTTCCCCCAGGGGTATCTGTCTGAATAGTCTTAGCATACCTTATATTGGATTTTTTTTTCTGAAAAACATTTTTTGTTTTTGTGAAAAATTATATGTGAGAATATGAAGAAAATTAAGACATTTTGAAAGGGCATTTTAAAATTTTAACTTTATTAGGTAAAATAGTTACAATGGGACTGCACATATACAATATAGTGCATGTAAATACACTTACAGAATACACTGCATATTTAAAAAAAGTACATATATGTACTGTTCATTGTTTCTAAGAACATTTATACCTTTAGCTGTTTAAACTTACATGGTATCAAAGGAATAAAGCCAACCAAAAAATAAAAATTAATTAAAAAATATACATACACCCTGCTATTAAAAGCAACATTATTTATAATTGCCAAGATATGGAAGCATCCTAAGTGCTCAGAAATAGCTGAATGGATAAAGAAGATGCAGCATATGTATGAAATGGAATACAACTCACCCATAAGAAAAGATATTTTGCCTTTTGGGGTCCCTCATTCACTTTTTTTTTCACTTCAAAACCAAGAATTGTATAACTCTTATAAACAATTCCATTGCATCAAAAACAACAAAATACCTAGAAATAAACTTAACCAAGGAGGTTACTTATGCTCTGAAAACTGTAAAACATTGATGAAGAAAATTGAAGATGATACAAAGAAATACAAAGTTATCTTGTGCTCTTGGATTGGAAGAATCATTATCAAAATGGCTGCACTACCCAAGGCACTCTAAGGATCCAATGCATCCCCTGTCAAAGTACTCACAACATTCTTTACAGAAATAGAACAATTCCAAAATTTTATGGAAGCATAAAAGACCCCGGCTGTCAAAGCAAAATTTTGTATTTTTTTTTCCTCTTCTTTTTGTTCTCTTTTCTTATGGTTTGATGACTAGAGAAGTCCCTTTAACATTTGCTGTAAAGCTAGTTTAGTGGTGCTGAATTCTTTTAGCTTTTGCTTATCTGTGAAGCTTTTGATTTCTCCATCAAATCTGAATGACAGCCTTGCTGGATAGAGTATCCTTGGTTGTAAATTTTCCCTTTCATTACTTTAAATATAGTGTGCCACTCCTTTCTAGCCTGTAGAGTTTCTCCTAAAATATCAGCTGATAACCTTATGGAAGTCACCTTCTATGTTATTTGCTGCTTTTCTCTTACTAATTTTAATATTTTCTCTTTATCTTTAATTTGTGTCAATTTGATTATGTGCCTTGGTGTATTCCTCTTTGGGTTGATCCTATGTGGAACTCTCTGGGCTTCCTGGACTTGGGTGACTGTTTCCTTTCCCAAGTTGGGAAAGTTTTCAGTTATTATCTCTACAAAAATTTCCTTAGGTTGTTTGTCAGTCTCTTCTCTTTCTGGGAACCCCTATAATGTGATTATTAGTGTGATTCATATTGTCCCAGAGTTCTCTTAAACTATCCTTATTTATTTTCCCACTCTTTTTTTTTTTCTGTTTTGCAGTAGTGATTTCCACAAATCTGTCTTATAGCTCATTGATCCATTCTTCTGCCTCATTTAGTCTATTCTTTGTTCCTGCCAGTGTGTTACTCATTTCAGTGATTTTATTCTTCAACTCTGGGTATTCTTTATATTTTCCAACTCTACTAAAACCTTTGCTATGTGCATCTATACTCCTCTTGAGTTCTCTGAATATCTTTTCCATCATTACTTTAAACTATTTCTCAGATAAATTGCCTATCTCCTCACCTCAACACTTCTTCCAGTGTTGTGTCTTGTGCCTTGGCCTGGGAGATATTCCTCAGCTGCCTTGTATTGCCTATATTTCTGTTTGTATTTTTAGGTAGGTTAGTTATATTTCTTGACCTTGGAGAGATGGCCCTCTGTGGGAGCTGTCCTATGTATCCCAGCAGTACACTCTTGTCACCCAAGGGGCAGGGTCCAGCTGACCCCAAAGTAGAGTCTAGTCCATTTTTGTGGATTCTTTCCACAGACTTTGGGATTGTTGTTTTCTTATTTCTGATATCTGCTGCTGGTGGATGAGACTGGGCTAGAGGCTTATTTAGGTTTCCTAGCAGGAGGATCTGGTGCCTGCCCACCGCTTAGTCAAGCTTGGTCCTGGACTTCTGGTAGGTAGGACCATGTCTAGAGGAATTTGTGGCTTAGGAAGTCTGCTGATATTTGGGGCTGTGTATGTTGTTTCAATTGAGGCTTCCCTATAGGCTTTTGGGTGAGGCTAGTTCTTTGTGTTAATAATCCAATCAAGATGTTAGCTTCCAGGAAAGCTCATGTAGCTAAACACTCCCAGAATGTCCACCACCAGCTTTTATGTCCCCTGAGGGAGCTGCAGTCATCCCCTATGTAACCAGGAAAGCTTCTAAAACCAGCAGGCAGGCCTGGCACAGGTTCCTATGAAATCACTGCCTCTTCCTTTGGACCTGGCACATGTGAGATTTTGTGTTTGCTTCCCAAGAGAATGAAGTCTCTGTTTCCCGAAGTCCCATGGGGCTTCTGGAGCTAAGCCCGACTGGCCTTCAAAACCACATGTCCTGGGGGCCTACTCCTCCTCCCACTGCTGGACCCCCAGGCTGGGTAGCTTGATGTGGGCCTTAGAACTCTCACTCCTGTGGGAGAGCCTCTGCAAATTAGCCATTTTTCAGCTTGTGAGTTGCCCACCCAGGGGGGAAGGGAACCAATTATATCATTATCTTTCTTCTCCTACCATTCTACTGTGGTTCCCTTTTTATGTTTCCAGTTGAAGAAAAACTTTTTTGCTAGGTTCCAGTCTTTCTTTTGATGATTGTCTAACAGTCAGTTGTGGTTTCATTGTAGTCACAAGGAGAGGCGAGCTCATGCTCCTATCACTTCTACATCTTGACTGAAAAAAAAACAGAAATTTATTCTAAAACATTTTAAAATATCAAATTAGAAGTTTACTATACATTTGTATTTAAAATACAGGAAATTTTAATCATCTTAAAGTGGCTTTCCCCACTTTTATGATTATTAATATTTCTCAGTATAAAAACATATGAAATTGTTTAAGCTTGTGATATTTTGAGTATAGTCTTTTTTATTGAAGCATGGTTTTAAAATATTTCTAAATTCAATGTATTTATAATATTTCAAAAATATTTATAAATAAAATATTTCCAATACACTTTTCTGATAAAGTCATATTTATGTTACATATAATATTCTTCTTATAAAATTAATTGATTCATATATTCCTGAATAGATTGTACTATATTTGATAATGATGAAAACAATTAATAAGACATTTAGGTAAGGTTTTCACCCATCAGTTTTCCCACTGGTTCAATTGCAGAGATTATTATCTCTAAATGATACAATATGATGCAAAAACATATGGAAATACTAAGTGAGTTAGGGGTATTAGAATTAGTTTTTAAAAAGCATTTGAATAAAGCATTAGTTATATTTATTTGTTGATGCTTTGTCATTTATAACCATATTTATAAGCACAATAAGCATATTTAAAACAATGTTGACTTTTCCCATCTGGGTCTAAGCAGTGTTTGGTCCTCCCAAATGCTAATTATTGAGAGACATAAAGATCTTTATGGCCATAATAAAGCCATTAATATAATTCACAAGGTTTTCTATACTAGGTTGTCTACAAATAATATTAACTCTATTAATTTCCAGGGCCACTGAATATAAGTGATTATGGAGGAATTGCTCTATCATGGCTATGAGTAAATCATGTTCTATGTGGCACTGGATAACATCTCTTAAAATTATATTGGAATCTTTAAATATGATCTGGACAAAGGATGGAAGCGTTTATAGTAGTAAGGTAATGACAGTGTGATAGTAAAGCAAAAATAACTGACCTGAAATTGAAAAGATCTGTGGCCTATCTGTTCTTTCACTAGTTGTGTATTTGTGGGGATATACTACTTACTTTATTGGGTCTCAATTTCCTGTTTTGCATGCTGAGGGTTATACTAGATTTTTCCAGTTCTAAAAAAAATTTGTGGTTTTAAAATTATATTTTGTGCGCAAATACAAGATAATTGATTAGCTTAATTAATTGTACATTAACTTACTGAAAGCCTATTCATTTTTAAACTGTGAAAATTAATTTTGTGAACAAAAGTAGCAAAAATAAAACTAATCCAGTGATTTAAGATTTAACTTAAACTAAGTTTCTCAATATGGGAAATGTGTCTTTGAATTGTCAGTTTTACTTTTGTAATATTATTTGTCCAGTTTGGTTGGTTTCTGACCCAGTTAGTAATTAGTATGCTTGAACTTGTGGGTATATAGCTCCTGCATGAAAGCAGACTTGCTGAAAGGTTAAATAAAGTCTGTTTACATGAAACTAGTTATTGGAATGTGGTCATTGTGAATATTTTTCACAGTGTGATTGGAATATATCGTTCTTGCAGAAAGATTTTATTTCAAAATATTATGTGCCGAGTAGGTCTTCTAAGAGACCACAATTTTATATATTCTTTCTAGAATGTAATAATTAGTATTTATTTTGTTCAAAATTTCATTAAAAGAGCACAATAAATACACTTATTTAAATTAAATTAAATAATAATCTCTGGTGTTTTGCATATACATATATAAACTAGCATTGCTACATGCTATATGTAAACATATATACATATGTACCTATAGGCTACTTACATTAGTATAATTTGAATTTCAATTTTTTTAATTGATGATTCTTAGTTCTTTATTTTCTTGCACCATAAAATTTTTCTGCATTGCATAATATTTTTGACAAAAATTTCTCATATCAAGCTTCAGAATATATGCTGAAATTCATATCCTGTAGGAAGTAAACGATTTTTGAGTTAAAAAATTCTTAAAACTCCTGAGTAACGTATATCTAGATTTTAATCTGATTATTATTACTGCTTCTTAACTATGTGATCAAAAAGAAATCTAGGAACTGCTAAATCTCAAGCATCTCACCAACAACTTGGAGATTAGAAAAAAATATAAAATTTATGCAGGTTTTGTGATGATAACATAAATTAATTTATAGTACATACTTAATAAATGTTATGAGCATGCTGAGAGACTATATATGCAAACAGACATGGCCATAACATATACAAAAATAGAACTCTGACTTACAACCTGCAGCAACCTGCTCAGGAGACCAACCCTCTTATCTACAATTAGCAGCCTTAGGAAGACAGCTTGCTATAAAGTCAGACTTGCAGGAAGACTGATTTCTATCTCTAGTAATGATCTAGGAAGTTGAGCAATAAATTCTGTAACAATTGGCCCAAATGGCTATGATTTGATTTATAACTGACAGTTTGCTTAATTTTTGTCCCTTCTTCCAACTTAGGACCTACCAGAAAAAGCCAAATATACATCCCTAACCAATCACATAACATGCCCTGCTTCTAGTTAGCCTGCCTCCAGCATTTCTAAGCCAACAGCCTCCAATCAGGACATACCAGAATTTTTCTCCTTGTATCAGTATAAAGCCTTCCGACTCCATTGCCTGTCTTTAAACTTCTGCCAAAATGCAACTGAAGGTAGTTGACCCCTTTGCTATAGCAAGTTGTAAATAAATTGCCTTTGCTTTTCTCATTTGGTTAGTCTTCATTTTTGCTTTGCATAAGAGATAACATTAAAAACCTTGACATAATTGTTTATTATACAGTATACCACAATATATACATTGAAAATGTTGTTGGAGAGAATTATCATAGATGCATAATTTGATAATTTTAAACATGCTTGTTCAAAGCATAATAGATTGCTTATATAATTAACTGAATCAAAGTGTGGTGGGACTTACCTAATATGTGAAAACCCAGTACTCCAACTGATCACATAGGTTGTACTGCAACTTTTACTTAGCATTATACTCAGAAGGTCCATATAATAAACAAGATGCAAGAGTGTTCTTGTGGATATATTCAAGAAAAAAGTGAAGTGGATAAAACAGTTAAGGTGGAGGGATTAAAAACAAGGATAACAGGAAAGAAGTAATGGCAAGGAAGGGAAAGCCTCATAGAACATTGTAGGAACTTGGGCTTTTGTATTGAATGAAAGGAGAAGCCACTGTAGAACTTATAGCAAAGAAATGACTTGATCTGGCTTACATTTCCTCAGAATCACCCTAGTTACTGTGTTGAATATAACATATGGGGTAAGTGCAAAAATGTTAGAGCAGGCAGATAGCTAGGTATGAGCAGAGAAAGGGGAAGACAGACCAAATGGCAGGCTGAAAGAAGGAGCACAGGCCAAATGCAGGAAATTATACATCATGTAAGCACCAGGGGTCCCAAGGCAGAGAAAGAAAAGCCGGAGCCTTTGGGCTGATAAATGGCTACAACTTTTGTGGTGATGAGTGGCCTGGAGACCAACAAAGAAAGGTGAAAAAAGGCAGGAATTTCCAGTGTCTGAATGTAACCTTTTGCTCATCATGCCCTCATTTAAATAAAATTAGCCTTGCAAATTAGAAGTACCCATCATGCACCAATGCCATGACACTTCCCATCCAGACTAAATAAAAACAAAACTCCCTCCTCCCTTTGGGAAGGTGGAGTTGGGATGATAATCAAGGAATATGACCCCAAACCCTTCCCTCCTCAATGAATGTTCTGCCCATTTATTTTTACAACCTATGTAACTAACTTGCCAAAGAAACACAGGGCAGCTGCTCATCTGAGCCTGTCCACTCTCTTCTTGAGAGTGTACTATCCATCCTTTAATAAATTCTCACTTTTTTTTTTAACCACTATGTCTTTTCTCTTAATTCTTCTGGAATGTGACAAGAACCTGGAACACCCATTGCATCCAGCTGCGACAAAAGGAGATGATTGAGGAAGTCATTGCTACAATTCAGAGAAGAGATGTTGATTTGACCTGGAAAAAAGTTGTAGATGTGGTGAGAAAGTGTTAGAGTCTGAATATATTTTAAGACAGACCTTGTAGTAATTAATGATAGTTTGGTTATGTAGCTAGAGATAGAGGGTACTTGAAGATTACTCCAATATTTTTGCCCTGTACAACTGAAAAATGGTGTTTTCATCAACTGAGGTAGGAAAATATGAGACAAATTAATTTTTCAGAGGATGTTAGGAGTTTAGTTATAGGCTGTTAAGGTAGAGCTATCAATCAAACCTTTGTGTATAGATGTGGAGTGAATAGTTGAATATTCTCAGGAGATTAGAAAGATTTTTTAAAAAATTTTCTTTGAACATTGGTGATTTTATTTATAAACATGTGACCAGAATAAGTTACCTAGGAAGTGAATGTAAGTAGAAAAGAAGAAGTTCAAATAATAAGCTGTAAAATATTCCAAATTAAAAGGTTGGAGGAGGGCAGAAAATAAAGGAAACTAAGAGATAGAGACCAAGTAAGATAGAAGAAACCTGAATTTATCATTAACTTGGAAATGTAGGTGTTACTGGTAACTTTGAAAAGTGAAGCAATTTTTATGAATTGATTTCTCTTTTGGTAGAATTAATTTCAAGCACTTGGGATTATTTATTATTTTCCTTCTTCTGCCTACCACATATTTAATAATGGTTTTCTCACTAGACATCAAGAATATGATATATTTTTGTGGAATTTCAATACTACATAATATTTCAGCCTGGCACTTGGCCACCAGGAATACACACTTTTAAGCCTCTCTTTCAACTATATTAGACCTTGTAGCCAAAGGGATTCATTATTGGGAAATAAGTGGAAGCAATTTGTGTAATGTTTATTCTTATCCTGCTCTATCTATTGTCTCCTTCTTGGTAGTTGAAATGTGTTGTAATAGTAAGAGAAGTTGTCATGGACCATGATTCTAAGGTCATTCACAGAGAAAGAATAATAAGGGAAGAGGATTGAGAAGGGTTACCTGACACCATTAATGAAAAAAACAACCCGACCACTTGCCCATATTTTTGCATGAGAAAGAAAAAATTATTTATATCATTTAAATCATTGTTTTTATTCTAATTATTATTGTCCTCACTCACAACTTAACTAATATAGGTGCTACAAACAAACAAACAAACAAACAAACAAACAAAAAAAACCCCTTTACATTGTATTACACTCCATGTATAAAGTTAAGAAAAGAAAAAAATACAGATAAATTATAGAAAGAATTCACATTAAATATCAGTGAAATGGAGCATATATGTTGTTTCACTCTATTCAGAGCAGTGGCTGGAGGAAATGGGAAAAAAATCAAAATGACAAAGAAGCTGAGAATCTAGATTAAAGCACAAACACTTTTTCAAGTGAAATTCAAATGTATCCCTTAAAAGCAGTGCTTAATGAAGCTGATATAAATGTGGGTAATATGACTTCCTGTCCCCAAATATGGTTCCAGATTGAATTATTTAGCCTAGTGTTTCTCAAAACATGTTTCCAAAATAATCCTGTAAAAGAGACTAAGAACGCTTGCATCTTTTAATTTCCTTTTCCAGGCAATATTTACATGAAGGGAGTTAAGTTAATAATACAGTAAAAAGAGTAAAAATTCTATTTGATTTTGCTCAACAAAAATTTCTCAAGAACTGCCTCCCTATAGCCCTTTTCACATTGTTATTGATATCTAATACATGATTTGGAAACAATTTAGCAAACTAAAGTTTTAGATAAAGCTATCCTAATAGGAAACATTTATGTTATAAATAAAATTTAAATATTCATTTTACTGATGCAGTAGCTAAAATATCTTTGCAGAAATCACAATAGTAAATAAGGTTCATTTTCTGAATCCACTTTAACTCTTTTTTCTAATTGCCTCTTGGGTTTCTCTCTTCTATCTTTTCTTTTAGATAAAAAATATAATAAAAATAATCAAAGCATGTGCTTTCCTGCCTGGAAGATTCCTGACAACATTTGTAAAAAAGTAATTCACTCCTAAGCAGCAAATCTATTTAATACCTTCCAAAAAATTATCACCAACCAAGCATTAAAATTGCATTTCAACCATGATCAAACAAATGTAGCATAATCAATTAGATGTTAAAGTATCTAAACACAATTATCCAAACTCATAAGTGAATCCAGAAAGTGGTCTTCAAATTTAATCAGAAAAAGTAACACTTTCATGCTTATACCTACATTCATAGACCACTCACAGATACAGGCATAATTACAGCAATTTCAGAAACAGATATTTACTCTTAACATCTTTACATTTATTATTTAGCTACATGTTCATTAAGCTTACAGTTAGATGACTTTAATGATTTTAAAAGCCACAAATATCTCTTAAGCACATAAAAATCTAATAGAATTTTTCTAAAGTCTGTATTTTTACTTCAAAAACATGTTTCATACAGTATTTATGTTAGTAATTAATTTTAAAAGTTTGTTGCACTAATTATTTTTCATTTATCTATGAATATACTGATTTCTAATAGGAAACAATCTGGTTACCAACACAAAAGCTCAAGTAAACTGCTTATTTATTACAATTAAATTTGAATTTACAAAATATTTATTTATTGAGGCCTAGATATTAGTCAAGAACTTTTTCAAGGCACTGGGAATAAAAGGATGAATAAGATGTTTTTTCTACCATGATAAATACTCCTTTAAAAATGAATTCCTTCTTTGGCTCAAAACAAGTCACTCACAGGTTGTGTTCAATAAGTTAATATCACCTGAAACTAAATAAAGAGCATTCAAGTTTGTTATCATCATTATCTCTCTTTATCATAATTATTTCTTTATTGTATATCTTCCCTTTTGTTATGAAAGCCAGTTTCTATGTCTATCATAGTTCATGATACATAATAAGCATTTTAAAATATTGAAATAAATGCTATTGAACTTAGCTTTGTAGGAAACATGTACTATTTGATGTAAAATATTCTTTCCAGGTTAATTTTCAGAATACCAAATATTTTAAAATACAAAAATCCGCATATGCTACCTTAGAAGGGCTATGTATTAATGGAAAATAGCTGACTTATTTAAAACTCATCATAAAGAAAACTTTAAAGATATGCCATATCATAGTTTATAAAAGAAAATGATTATATAACTATATATCAAAGTTATGAGATGATGGAATCATTTTTATATAAGAACATCAGTAAATGTATAATAGTTTGTTTTATGAAGTTGTGTTCATATAGTTCAGAGTTCTAGTGAGAATTAAAATGGTTCTAGATTAGCAGTTAGAATCAGATGATATCATTACAGGAAGGAAATAATTACTTGCATAACTAGGCTTACCCCTAGAGGTCTAAATCCTCTACAAGATAATGGGATCAAGTTATATTTTGATATAACATGTCAGTACTAATAGGTTTAGGCAATCAATAAATGCTACATACAGAGCAGTTGCTAGGAGCTGAGAACACAAATATAATAACAATAAAATTAAAGGAGGCCAAAATATTGTCAAGGAAAAATATATATTACAATATGTAAAATATTTTCTTAAATGTGGGTAAAACATTCCTCCTGGCAAAATAGAAGATCAATAAAATTTCACCAAGAAAGTCCAGGAAAAAAGAACATTTAAGCTAGATCTCAAAAACTGACTAAAAACATAAGAGTTGGAGGAGGAAAATGCCTTCCACATATAGGAAATATAAATTTTCAAAATTGAGTCATGAGATCATACGGCACCTTTAAAAACAGGCAAAGGTTTTCTTTAACTGAAATGTAGCCAGAGTAGTGATGAATAAAGAGAGAGTTTCCAAAGGAAAGCTGAAGAAGCATGTAATAGCGAAGATGCTGGCTACTATGATAGTTAAGGAGAAAGTATTAAACATTTTAAGAACTGTAATATACTTCAAAGGATTATTTCAGGGAAATGTTTGGTGGATGGCTTGGGAAGTAAAGGAATGCAGAGGAAAGATGTATTAGTAAGGATTTATGAGGTTGGAAAGGAAAGAGACAAAGATGGATCTAGAAATAGCATCTATAAAACTGATTGGCAATAATTTTTTTTTTTCTGATTCCTGAGTACAAGACAGATAAAACTTGGTTATAAATTGTATAGAAGCATTCCTCATTTTATTGCACTTTATTATGCTTCATAAATATTGCATTTTTTACAATTTGAGGGTTTTTGGCAACCTGTTTTGTCACATGATAGCATCTTTTGTTAATAAAGATTTTTTCAATTAAGGTATATAAAATGATTTTTAAGACTTAATGCTATTGCACACTTAATAAACTGCAGTACAGTGTAAACATAAGTTTTATATGCACTGAGAAACTAAAAAAAAAAATGGTGTGATTTTCCTTATGGGTATATTCACTTTATTGCAGTTGTCTAGAACCAAACCTGCAATGTCTCCAAGGCTTTCCTGTGAAGAGATAAGGCTGATGGCAAAATCTCTAAACCCAAAAGGCTAAACTGACTGAGGTGACCTTGACTGAGATGCTTTGTGCATAATGGAAGGTGATGGGTAGAGGGAAAAAATTATTGTTATTGATTTAATTTTAAAATTTAAAATATAATTTAAATAATAAAAAATCTATTAACCTATTGGAAATATGGTTGTCAAACTCAAGAAAGGCATCTGAGCTAAATATGTATATACTTAAGTATTGCCTTTTATCTCTTTTGGCATCACCCTTTCCAGTCAATCCATACATAATTAAATGTTGTGGGAAGCACCTTATCACTTCGATGTGGGAAATTACCCTTTACAAAGTGAGTTTTCCAAAGATAGCACATAACTAATGAGAGTGATTTCTAGACTTGAAATTTACTTTGCAAAATTAGGAGCTAACCTCAGATTTTGGTGAAATTTAGCATTTACTCTTCATAGAAACTCCCAGCAAACTAAGTATAGGAGAGACCTAGGTATAGAAGAGATAACTGATAAAAGGTATACCCCACAAAACCTACAGTCAATATCATGCTTAATGATTAAAATTTTTTTTCCACTTTGATCAGAAAAAAGCAAGAAAGCCCTCCCTCTACCACCAGTACTATAGAACATTACATTTGAAGTTCTTAATGATGTAGTAAGGGAAAAAGAAGACAATATGCTTCTAGAACTAAGATGAAAGTTTAGTAATGTTGCAGGATACAAGATAAATATACAAATGTAAATTGTATTTCTATATAAGAGCGATAAAATAGGAAATATTAAATCTACCATTTAATAGTTCCAAAACACAGGAAATGCTTAGTATAATTCTAAAATACATGATCTGAATTTTGAAAACAATAAAAGAAAATTCTTGAAAGAAATCAAGTAAACAGGTAGATAGACTGTATTTATAGATTGTAAGACTTAATATTGTCAAGAATTCAATTACTTTAAATCTGACTATAAATTTAATAAATTCCCAGTTTATTAAAATGTCCAGCAGTGTGATTTATAGATATTAATAAGCTGGTTACAAAATTATAGTGAAAGGCAAGAAGCAAGTATAGCCAAAACAACTTAAAAATTAAATTGGAAGAGGAGCTAAACTGTCTTTTCAAAACTTACTACCTTGAAGAGGAGCTTAAGATAATAGAGTGGGAGGACATGGAACTCACTTCCACTCATGAACACATCAAAAATGCATCTGCATGTGAAGAAATTTTCACTGGAAACAAACTAGAGACTTGCAGAAAGACTCAAATAATTAAGGCTATAAGAAATATCCACAAGGAGTTGGGTAGGAAGGAACAGAAATGATCAGGTCTGGACCTGAATCCCCGAGGATGGGGACACAGAAGAGGAAGGGGATTACACAAGTTTAGCTGGTTTGAAAACTGGTGGGACTGACAGAGGGCCTGTAAGAAACCTAGACTCCTCTAGTGAAAAAAAGCACACACACTTGCTTACTCCCCAAGAAAGGAAGAGAAAGTAGATTGAAGCTTCCCAGGATTTTGGCTGGTTTCCCACAACAACCCTAGTGCATGCCATAATCGGAGCCCCAAGCACATGCTCCAGCCCCTCTTGCTCCAGTACTCTTCCCTCTGGGCAAATATGCTTCAGCCAAGGAGAGTGCACCATTGTGGGAGAAAAACTCAGCTTGGACCTGGGACTACATCTAAATGGGATAAGGGCAGTCATCACTGGTGTTCACAGGAGTGACACATTGTGGGTGGCAGATCAACAGTGGCCTGAAACTCTGCAAGGTGCCAGAATCACCCCAGAATATGCCCTGGCCCATGTCAAGCACCTGCTCTCACCCCTTTTAAGCCCCTGTTTATCTCCACACTAAGCAAAGGTTGCCATGGACAAGGATAGGGTGTAATTGTGAAGGCCAGAGTCAGATTGGTTTTGACACAGTATCTAAATGGAGTGAGGGCACTCATCACTGGTTCACTGGTTAGGGGCATACTGGGAGCCATCTGAATTTCTGACTGGGGCAGGGAAAACCCCAGCACACCCTGAAGCCCACATAGGGCACCCGTTCCAGTTTTTCTTGCTAAAACACTGCCCCTTTCTGGGGAGAATGTTCCAAAGTTGGGAGGGGAGAGAACACACTTAGAGGGAATGAAACCAGATCATATCTGACTCTCAGGGCTTTTGCTCCAGCAACTTGGGACCTGACACTGCACCCAAAAGGGTGATGTTGGCCACTGAGAAGATAAGAAGCATTGGATCACACTTTGCACTGACTCTAACCCCTCCATCTTCAGCCCTACAATCTAACAATACATGACTCACACTCACTTTAGATCTAGCTTTCCTACCAAAGGCATTCATCATACACAGACTACATAGGGACACTTCCACACAAGGATGCTCCCTCAAGATCAGGATAGGTAAATGTTTCACTTAATTTCATAGAGACAGAAAAAGTTAAGCAAAATGATAAGGCAGATACATTTGCTTTAAATAAAAGAAGAAAAAAATAAGAAAAAGCAACTAATGAAAGAGAGAAAACCAATTTACCAGATAAAGATTTCAAATGATTAGTAATGAGAATGCTAACTGAACTAGGATAAAGAATAGATGAAAACAGTGTGAGAATTTTAACAAGAAATTAGAAAACATATAAAAGAACCAATTGGAATTGAAGAATACAATAACTAAAATAAAAAATTACACTAGAAAGAATTAACAGCAGACAAGGTGATACAGTGGAACACATCAGTAATCTGGAAGATAGAATAATGGAAATCATCCAATCATAGCAACAAAAAGTAAAACAAACAAACAAAAAAAGTGAGAACAGTTTAATTAACCTCTGGGACAACATCAAGCATATGGATATTTGAATTATAGGAGTCCCAGAAGGAGAACACAGAGAAAGATGTTGAAAATGTATTCAATAAAAGTATGGATGAAAACATTCCAAGACTGAATAAGGAAAAACACATAACCAGGTATAGGAAGCACAGAGAGTCTCAAACAAGATGAACCCGAAAAGGCCAACACTAAGACATATCATAATTAAAATGGCAAATTTTAATGATAATAACCTCTAAAGACTGAGAAAAACAAAATCTCCCCATAAGCCCAACAGCTGGTTTTTCTCCAGAAACTTTGTAAGCCAGAAGAAAACAGCAATATATACTTAAAATTATGAACAGGAAAAACCTGCAATCTAGGATACTCTACCTTCAAGATTATCATTCAGAATTGAAGGAGAGATAACCTCTCAGAGAGCAAAATCTAAGAGAATTAATCAGCACTAAACTGACTTGAAAGAAATATTAAAGTGTTTTCTCTAAGTGGAAAAGAAAAGGCTACAACAAAAAGTAAGAATCTATATGAACAGAAACTTCCCATTAGTAAAGGCAAATATATGGTAAAGATAGTGGATCAACCACTTAAGCTAGTACAAGATGAAAAATAAAAATATAAAGTCAACTGTAACTCCTATAAAGAGTTAAGGGATAAACATAAAGATGTATCATATAATGTCAAAAGACAAACATTGTGTGGGGGAGTAAAACAAATGTAGATCATTTAGAATGTGTTTGAATTTAAATGACTACCAGTTAAAAGCAAGTAGATATAGTTATTGGTCAACAAACATGAAACATGTGGTAACCACAAATCAAAATTCTACAATATATAGACAAAAACTAGAGAGAAAAGAACATAAGCATATCACTATACCACTAAAGAAAATCATCAAAACACAAGAGAAGAAAGGGAAAAAAAAAAAAAAACAAGAAGTAAAAAAATAAGCAGAAAACAAGTAACAAAATGGCAATAAGTACATATCTTTCAATAATCATTTTAAATGTCAATGGACTAAATACTCCATTCAAAAGACAGTGTGGCTGATTGGATTAAAAAAGATCTATCTATATTCTGCTTACAAGAGTCTCACTTCAAAAACTAAAGACACATGCAAACTAAAAGTTAGGGAAGGAAAAAGATATTTCTTGCAAATGGAAAACATTAGAAATCTGGGGTAGCATTACTCATATAAGACAAAGCAGACTTCAAAACAAAGTCTACAACAACAACAACAAAACAAAGAATAGCATTACATAATGATACTGGGTTCAATAGAAGAAGAGAATATACCACTTGTTAACATGTACGCAACTAATATAGGAGCACCTAAATCTATAAAGCAAATATTGATAGATAAAGGGAGAAACTGACAATAATACAGTAATAATAGTGTACTTTAACACTTTAGTTATGTCAATGGACAGATCATTCATACAGAAAATGAATAAAGAAACAAGAGACCTTAAATGACACAATAGATCAGTTGCCCTTGACAGATATCTTCAAGACATTCCATTCAAAAACAACAAAATACACATTTTTTTCAAGTGCATATGAAATATTCTTCAGGATAGATCACATGCTAGACCAAAAAGCAAGTCTCAAAAATTTAAGAGAATAGAAATTATATCAAGCATTTTTTTCCAGCCTCAATGGTATGAAACTAGAAATTCATTACAGGAAGGAAAAATGGATAAAACACAAACATGTGGAAAGTAAACAACATACTACTAAAAACTCAATGAAGAAATCAAATTGGAAATCAGGAAATATTAGACAAATGGAAATATAATTTCTAAAATCTATGTGATTCAGCAAAGGCAGTACTAAGATGGAGGTTTATTGAACAACCTAAGTTATCACCTAAGGGAGTTACAAAAAGAATAACAAACAAAGCCAGTAGTCAGTAGAAGGAAAAATAATAAAAATAAGAGAGGAAATAAGTAAAATAGAGATTAAAAAATAGAATAAAATCAATGAAACGAAGAGGTGGTTTTTAGAAGAGATAAACAAAATTGATAAGCATTTAGTCAGTCTCATCAAGAAAAAGAGGTGGCCCAAATAAAAAAAAGTAAGAATAGAAAGAAGAGGAATGATAACTAGTATCACAGAGACTTGAAAAGTCATGATGGGAAGGGCCAAGATGGTGGAGGAGAAGGATCTTCATAGTTCACCCTCTCCCACAAATATAGCAAGACTGACATCCAGAGACCCACCCATCCAATCAGAACACTTGCTGAACTTTGGCAGAACATCACCTTCTTAAAAAGACAAAGTACACCATGAATTTTGTAAAAGAAAAGGAAAAAAAGAAGGAAGAAAAGGGGAAATAATGCTGGACCAGTCTCATGGGGAGGGAGCAGCAAAGGAGGAATAAGGCTTATTTGATGAGTCTTCCACTCTCCAAAGGAGAGGTCAGCGAGATGGAGGGGGAACCGCTGAGGCTCAGATCTGTATGGAACAGCCTTTGACTGACAGAACTAATTTAAATGGGCACAAAGTGTCCCTGGGACTCCCAGACCTAGACATGAACCTGCAGAAATGGGACAAAACAGGCTACCCTAGCCAGGTGGAGGACTTGGGCTGACTGTACAGAGGCAACCTCGGTGGATTGCAATGTGCTGTGCATCATGGCTGGAAGGGTATACACAATACAACCACCTGGGTTTCAATTAAAAAAAAAAAATCAAAGCAATACTGCTGGTGTGCCCTGGGTGGAGGGCACACAGCCTTTGTCTCCACAGATTCATGACACCATTACTGGCATTCTTGGGAGAAGAAAGGTGGGGCTCAGCCACAGCCACCACACCCTCAGGTTCAATGGCACCCAAGTGGAGGTGAGGTCAAAACATAAATCCATACCCAGGGGCTCCACAACCTCATAGATGAGACTAGATTTGTTTAAAGCCCAGGCAGATAAGAACATTCTGCCATGGTGCCTCTATGAATGTGTGCCTCTAAGAAAAACAAACAAGGAATGGAGAGCTGGCTCACAGCAGGGGAGAGGGCCAGTGCTGCTGTTTTCTCCAGGCTTGCCTCTGGAGCTTGGATAAACACAGAGTGCAGAGCTGCAGTGAGTAGGGGAGCAAACTGCCCTCCTATTCATGAACTAGTGTGGTGCATGACCCTCCTGCCTACCATGCACAAGTGCATCGTGAAGATGCAGCATTGTGAGGAGATGCAACCTGACTGTGGACCTGCAAGGAATGCAGCACAGACCAGGGGCCTGAACGGAGAGCCTCTGGAACCAGAGAACAGGGTTCTTGCAGCAGTGTGAGGGCAGGAATGGAGACAACCACAAAACAAAAAAGGAGGCCACTTTTAACAGCCAAGGCAGGCTCTGGCTATCAGATCATAAGCCACACGCCCAATCAAAGGGAAAACAGGCAAAAGGCACTGAAGAAACACTTGGCAACCACCCATACTTAAGAAAGAACTCTAGACAAAATTATTAGGATCACACAGTCTACATGGGAAAACATTCACTTTTTTTTCCCTTTTACAATCTTTTTTCTTATACTTTTTAAAATTTTTGCTTTTTAAAATTTGTTTCTATTTTTAATCCTTTTAAAATTTTTCTTTGAAAATATTTTTATTATTATTATTTTAAATTTGTCTCAATTTCATTTTTATTTCTCTGTTTTGTTCTTATATTACTGGTTATACTGTTTGCAAATATTTTTCTTTTAAGTTTTTTTTTTTTAATTTGTCTGAGGAGGAGGCCAAGATGGCAGAGTAGAAAGAAGCTCGTAGCTCACCCTCTCCCACAAATACACCAAGACTCACATCCACAGACCCACTCAGCCAACCAGAGCACCTGCACAACTCAGAACATTGTCCTCTTCAAAAGACAGAGACACCTAAAATCTGGTAGGAGAAAAGGAAAAAAAGAGAAAAGGCAAAATAGTGCAGGACAGGTACCTCGGGGAGGGAGCAGCAAAAGAGGACTAGTGCTTGTTCGCTGTACCTCACCCTCTCCAACGGAGAGGCCAGCGGGGTGGAGGGGGAGCCTCCAAGGCTCAGATCTGTACAGAACAGCTCTTGACCGACAGAACTAAGTTAAATGGGCACAGAGGGTCCCCGCGACACCCGGCCCAAGATGCAGTCAGGCAGCTGGGGGCTGGGCCAGGCTGCCCGAGCCAGGTGGAAGACTAGGGCAGCTGCACTGAGGCCGCCCCAGGGGACTGCAGGGGGCTGCATGCCATGGTTGTGGGCTTACAGGGCAGAACAACCTGGGCCCTTCATAAAATGACACGGCTGATGTGCCCTGCAGGGAAGGATGCATACCCCCATCTGTGAATACCCGTGGAAAGTTTTGGGTGAAGAGAGGCGGGTCTCAGGCATGGCCACCAGATCCTCTGGCTCTTAGCATCCAGGCAGGGGCAGGGGTGAAACCTGAATCCACACCTAAGGGCTTAGCAGACTCAAAGGACAGACAGAATTGTCTACAGCCTGAGGCAGATAGGATCCTTCCATCCTGGTCCCTCAGAGAACTTGCTCCACCAAGACAAACAAGGAGCTGGGTTTTGGCCCGGAGCAGGGGTGGGGCTATTCCTCAGTCTTCCCCTAGCCTGTCTATGGAGCACCTACCCGAAGCAGAGCATGCAGCGCCACAGAGCTATGGAGCGACCAGCGCAGGTAGAGGGCCGCGGCCCCCCACCTTTCTGGCAGAAACCCAGCCCCTGACCACGGTGCTGGGAGGGGACCTGACCCGCCCTCCCACCTGGCCAGTCTGCAACATCTGACTATGGCATTGGGAGGGGCAGTGACTTGCCCGCCCACAGCAAAGGAGAGCTGCACCTGACCCAGTACTGGAAGGGGGCACAATCTGATTGCCAAAAGGCACTGGGAGCAGCACAGATGAGGACACCAATGGAGGGCCTCTGCAAACAGCAAGCTGAGTTCCCAAAACAGGACGAAAATACTTCGCATTAAGAGCACACAGTCTCCAGGAGAACACTGCCCCCACATACTTTCTTTATAAATCTGTTTTTACCTGTTCCATTTTCTATTACCATTTTAATTTTTACTTCTTAAACAATTATATGTACTCCCAATTTTAATCCCTTTTAAATTTTTTAAAAATATTTTCATTATTACTATTTTTAAAAATCCACATCATTTCATTTTTACTTCTCTTAGTTTTGAGCTCCTGTTAGTGATTATACACAGGTTTCAAATACATTTTTGCCTCTTTCCTTCTTGTTTAAAGGTTTTTAAAAGAAATCTCAACCCGATTGCTATTTTGCTTCAACTTGGTCTTCTATCATTCATTATACACTGTTTTCAAATCTTTTTTTTCTCCCTTCTTTTAAAATTCTCCCTTTATTTTATCTTTTTTGTGCAATTTTCTATTACCTTTTCAATGTCTACTTTCTCAACAATTATATATGCTTCTAGTTTTAATTCCTTTAAAATGTTTATATTAGTTATATTATTATTTTTTAAAATACAGCTGATTTCATTTTCATTTATTCCACTATTCATCTCCTGTTATTGATTAAACAGAGGTTTCAAATATTTTTTTCTTTTTTCCTTTTTAAAGGTTTTAAAAAAGATGTCTCCACTCGATTGCTAGTCTGAATCAAATTGCTCTTCAATAATTGATTATACACTGTTTTCAAACCTTTTTAGCTCCCTTCTTTTAAACTTCTCTCTCTCTCTCTCTCTCTTTTTTTTAAGTTTTATTCCACACAGGCATGAGATAGATAAATAAACCACTTAAGGACCTCAATAGATAACTGATACTCCATAAACCAGAGTGCCAGAGAGGTATGAGTAAGATGAGGAAGCAGAGAAACCATTCCCAATTAAAAGAACAAGAGAAATCCCCTGAAAGAATGATCAGTGAAATACACATTGATAGCCTACTACGTCAAGAGTTCAAAAAAGGAGTGATCAAAGTACTGAAGGAACTAAAAGAGATAGGGTCTAGAGATGTAAAATATGTCAAAAATGAAATGGAAGCTATAAAGAAGAGCCAGGTAGACTGGTAAACTCATTGGCTGAGATGAGAATGGATCTAAAAGCTGTGCAAAGCAGACTAGATAATGTAGAGGAATGAATAAGTAACCTAGAAGACAGAACAACAGAAAGCACCCAATCAGAACAGCTATGAGATAAACAAATAAAAACAAATGAAAATAACGTAAGTGACCTATGGGATAATATAAAGTGTGCCAATCTTCACATAATAGGGGTCCCAGGAGGGGAAGAAAGATCAAAGGGGATTGAAAAGGTATTGGAAAATATCATGACTGAAAAGTTTCAAAACTTAAAGAATCAGATATCCAAATACAAGAAGCTCAGAGTGTCCTAAACAGGAAGAACTCAAATAGACCCACACCAAGACATATCTTAATCAAGATAGCCAGAATCAGGGATAAAGAAATGATCTGAAAGGCAGCAAGAGAAAAGCAAAGAGTGAGTTACAAGGGAACACCCATAAGGCTCTCAGATGATTTCTCTACAAACACTACAGACCAGAAGGGAGTGGCAAGATACATTCAAAGTCCTGAATGAAAAACAAATGCAGCCTAGGATACTTTACCCAGCAAGGGTATCATTTAGGATAGAAGGAGACATAAAGAGTTTCACAGACAAGAAAAAACTATAAGAGTTTAGCAACACTAAACCCATGCTAAAAGAAATATTGAAAGGTCTACTCTAAATAGGAAAGCAGCAGGATGCTACAGAAATAAGAAACTCACAACTGGAAAGGTGATAACTCATGAATTACAAATAAAATATACATGTAATTGTAAAAGAAGACATCTAAATCATTAAGAGTGGGAGAGGGAGGTAGGAAAATATAGAACTTTTTTCTTTCTTTTTAAAATTTTTGTTCTCGGTAGGATGGGTTTGGGATCATGTTACTATCAGTTAAATAAAAACAGTTATAGTAATGGACTAATAGACTTGCAAAAAAGGGTAATCACAAGCCAAAAACTTACAAGGGAGTCACAGAAACTAAATAAAATCAAAGACAATACAAAGCAAAATTACCAAACCACAAAAGGAAGAAGAAAGGAACAAAGAGGAAACACCAAATCAACTGCAAAGATAAGTTCAAAATGGCAATAAACACACATCTATCATTAATTACTTTAAAGGTTAAGGGACTAAATGCTCCAGTCAAAAGACATAGAGTGGCAGACTGGATAATAAAGCAAGAACCTTCAATATGCTGCACACAAGAGACCCACTTTAGGGAGAAGGACACATATAGATTGAGAGTGAAAGGATGGAAAAGGATATTCCATGCAAATGGAAAAGCCAAAAAACCAAGTGTAGCTGACTGATTTCAGACAAAATAGGCTTTAAAACAAAGGCCATAAAGAAAGATAAATAATATTTTATAATGATTAAAGGAGTAATACAAGATGAGGAAAATACAGTGGTTAATATATATGCACCCAATATAGGAGAACGTAAATACATATAACAATTACTAACAGAGATAAAGGGGGATATTGATGGGAATACAATCATAGTTGGAGATTTTAACACAACATTAACATCACTAGACAGACCTTCCAGACAGAAAATAAATGAGGCAATAGAGAAATTAAATAATGCAATAGAAAAGTTAGATTTGCTGGATATTTTCAGTGCATTACACCCAGCAAAAATACAATATACACTCTTTTCAAGTGCACATGGAACATTTTCTAGGATTGATCATGTACTTGGGCACAAAAGAAACCTCAACAATATTAAGAAGATAGAAATTATCTCAAGCATCTTTACTGATCATAATGCCATGAAACTAGAAATCAACAACAGAGAAACAAAGGAGAAGAAAAGGAAAGCATGGAGATTAAACAACATGCTATTAAACAACCAATGGGTCAATGATGAAATCAAAGCTGAAATTAAAAAATACCTTGAGACAAATGAAAATGAAAGCACAACCAAACAAAATTTATGGGACACTGTAAAGGCAGTGATAAAAGAAAAGATAATAGCAATACAGGCCTTCCTCAAAAATGAAGAACAATCTCAAATAAACAATCTAACCCACCAGCAAAAATAATTAGAAAAAGAGGAGCAAAAACCCTGAAAAAGGCAGCAGAAGGAAGGAAATTATAAAGATCAGAGAGGAAATAAATATAATAGAGATTAAAAATACCATATAAAAATCAATCAAACCAAACACTGTTTTTCTGAAAAAGTAAATAAAATCGACAAACTTCTGGCCAAACTCTCAAAGACAAAAAAAGAGAGAGCACAAATTAGCAAAATAAGAAAGGAAAATGGAGAAATAACAACAAATAAAATAGAAATATAGAATATCATATCAGAATATTCTGAAAAACTATATGGAAAACAAACTGGATAACCTAGAGGAGATGAACAAGTTTCTGGAAACATACAACCCACCAAGACTGAATCAAGAGGAAACTGACCAGTTGAACAAACTGACCACTAGAAATGAAATCGAAATAGCAATAAAAAGCCTCCCTACAAATAAAAGTCCAGGACCGGATGGCTTCACCGGGGAATTCTACCAAACCTACCAATTAGAACTCATACCAGTTGTTCTCAAACTCTTCCAGAAGATTGAAAAGGAGGGAATACTCCCAAAGCTACTATCACCCTGATACCAAAATCAGGCAAAGACATTACCAAAAAAGAAAATTATAGGCCAATATCACTGATGAACATAGATGCCAAAATCCTCACCAAAATATTAGCAAATAGAATCCAAAAACACATAAAAAAATTATAAATCATAACCAAGTGGGTTTCACCCCAGGGACACAAGGGTGGCTCAACATACGCAAATCAATGAATGTAGTACATCACATCAAGAAGAGAAAGGAGAAAAAACACATGATTATTGCAATCGATGCAGAAAAAGCATTTGATCAAATTCAATACCAATTTATGATAAAAACTCTCACCAAAGTGAGTATAGAGGGAACATATCTCAACATCGTAAAAGCTATATATGACAAACCTACAGCCAGCATAGTACTCAATGGTGAAAAACTCAAAAGCTTCCCATTAAAATCTGGGACAAGAGAAGGATGACCACTCTCACCACTCCTATTCAACATAGTCTTGGAAGTCCTAGCCACAGCAATCAGGCAAGAGAGAGAAATAAAAGGGATCTAAATTGGAAAAGAAGAGATAAAATTGTCACTATATGCTGATGATGTGTTACGATATATAGAAGACCCTAAAAGTTCCAAACAAAAACTACTAGAGCTGATCGAAGAATTCAGCAAGGTAGCAGGTTAAAAGTTTAACGTTCAAAAATCAGTTGCATTTCCTTACACGAATAATGAATCACAGAAAAAGAAAGTAAAGAATCTATCCCCTTTAAAATAACACCCAAAGCAATAAAATACCTAGAAATAAATCCAACCAAGGAGGTGAAAGAATTATACACAGAAAAGTATAAACCATTGATGAAAGAAATTAAAGAAGGCTTTAGAAAATGGAAAGATATCCTATACTCTTGGATTGGAGGAAACAATATTGATAAAATGGTCACAGTGCTGAAGGCAATCTACAGATTTAATGTAACCCCTATCAAATTACCAAGGACATATTTCACAGAATTAGAACAAATCATAAAATTTATATGGAACCATCAAAGACCTAGAATTGCCAAAGAATTACTGAAGAGAAAGAAAGAGGCTGAAGGAATAACTCTCCCAGACTGCAGACAATACTGTAGAGCTACAGTCATCAAGACAGCATGGTATTGGTGCAAAAACAGACATATAGACCAATGGAACAGAATAGGGAGCCCAGAAATGAACCCAGAAACTTTTGGTCAACTAATCTTTGACAAAGGAGGCAAAATCTTACAATGGAATGAAGACAGCCTCTTCAGCAAATGGTGTTGGGAAAACTGGACAGCAGCACATAATACAATGAAGCTAGAACTCTCCCTTACACCATACACAAAAATAAACTCAAAATGGATCAAAGGCCTAAACATAAGACAAGACGTAATAAATCTCCTAGAAGAAAATATAGGCAAAATGTTATCTGACAGACATCTCAAAAATGTTATCCTTAAACAGTCTACTCAAGCAATAGAAATAAAAGCAAGAATAAACAAATGGGAACTAATGAAACTTACAAGCTTCTGCATAGCAAAGGAAACCATAAGTAAAACAAAAAGACAGCCGACAGAATGGAAGAAAATTTTTGCAAGTGAAACCAACAAAGGCTTGATCTCCAGAATGTATAAGTAGCTCATACGACTTAATAAGAAAAAAACAAACAACCCAATCCAAAAATGGGCAGAAGACCTAAACAAGCAACTCTCCAAGGAAGACATATAAATGATCAAAAGGCTCATGAAAAAATGCTCAATATCACTAATTATCAGAGAATTGCAAATCAAAACTACAATGAGGTGTCAACTCACACCAGTCAGAATGGCCATCATTCAAAAATCCACAAATGATAATTGCTGGAGAGGCTGTGGAGCAAAGGGAACCCTCCTTCACTGCTGATGGGAATGCAGTTTGGTGCAGCCACTGTGGAAAACAGTATGGAGATTCCTCAAAAGGCTAGGAATAGACTTACCATATGACCCAGGAATCCTGCTCCTGGGCATATATCCAGAAAGAACCCTAATTCAAAATGACACCTGCACCCCAATGTTCATAGCAGCACTATTTACAATAGCCAAGAGCTGATCTCAATGCTATAAAATTTAGGGTAGATAATGCAGATGAATTAATAAGTGACTTAGAAGACAGAACAAAAGAAATCACTCAGTCAGAACTGCTGAGAAGAAAACAAATTAAAAAAAATGAAAATAATATAAAGGACTTATGGGATAATAAAGAAGCATGCCAACCTATACATGATAGGGGTCCCAGAAGGAGAAGAAAGAGCAAAGAGGATTGAAAAGTTATTTGAAGAAATCATGACTGAAAACTTCTCAAAACTGAATAAGGAATCAGATATTGAAGTACAGGAAGCAGAAAGAAGAACCCAAATAGACCCACACAAAGACACATTATAATCATGATGGCAATTGTTAAAGATATAGAAATGATTCTAAAGGTAGCAAGAGAAAAACAGAGTTAACAGGGAGCACGCATAAGGCTTTCAGCTGATTTCTCTACACAACCACTACAGTAGCAAAGGGAGCAGAAAGATATATTCAAAGACCTGAATGGAAAAAAAAAAAAAAAAAAGATGCAACCTAGGATAATTTATCCAACAAGGCTATCCCTTAGAATAGAAGGAGAGAGAAAAATCTTGACAGAGAAGCAAAAACTAAAAGAATTTAGCAACGCTAAACCTATTCTAAAGGAAATATTAAAAGGTCTACTCTATATAGAAAAGAAGCAGGATGCGACAGAAAGGAGAAAAACATAATTGGAAAGGCAATAACTACCATGAATTACAGCAGAATAAACATGAAATTGTAAAAGAAGACATCTAAATCATTAAGGGTGAGAGGGGAGAATAAAATATAGAGAGTTTTGTTCTTTTTTTTCTCTTTTTTTCTTTCTTTTTTGTTCTTGTTAGAATGGATTTGAGCTTATATTACTATCTGTTTAAAACAAACAGATATAGTAATGGATTGATATATGTATGAAACAGGGTAACCACAGGTTACAAGATTAACATATGAAAATCTGTTGCATTTATTTACACTAATAATGAATCAAAAGGAAAAGAAAGTAAAGAATCTATCCCTTTAAAATAGCACCCAAAGTAATAAAATATCTAGGAATAAATCTAACCAAGGAGGAGAAAGAATTGAACATGGAGAACTATAAAATATTGATTAAGGAAACTAAAGAAGACTTTAAAAAATGGAAATATATCCCATGCTTCTGGATTGGAAAACATCAATATTGTTCAAATGGTCATACTGCCCAAGGCAATCTACAGATTTAATGTAATTCCTATCAAATTACCCAGGACATATTTCACAACTAGAACTAATCATAATAAAATTTATATGTAATCACAAAAGAGCCAGAATTGCCAAAGCATTACTGAAGAAAAAGAATGAGGCTGGAGGAATAATCCTTCCAGACTTCAGACAATACTGCAGAGCTACAGTAAGCAAAACAACATGGTATTGGTACAATAACAGATATATGGAATAATGGAACATAATATAGAGCCCAGAAATCAATCCACAAACTTTTGGTCAATTAATCTTTGACAAAGGAGGCAAAATCTTACAATGGAATGAAGACAGTCTTTTCAGCAAATGCCATTAGGAAAACTGGACAGCAGCATGTAAATCAATGAAGCTAGAACACTCCCTTACACCATACACAAAAAAAACTCAAAATGGATTAAAGTCTTAATCATAAGAAAATACACAATAAACCTCCTAGAAGAAAACATAGGCAAAACATTATCTCACATACATCTCATCAATGTTCTCCTAGGGTGGTCTACTGAAGCGATAGAAACAAAAGCAAAAATAAACTATTGGGACCTGATGAAACTTACAAGCTTCTGCACACCAAAGGAAACCATAAGTAAAACAACAGACAACTTATGGAATGAGAGAATTTATTTGCAAAAGATGAAACTGACAAAGGCTTGATTTCTAGAATATATAAACAACCCATATGATGTCATAACAACAACAACAAAAAAACCCCAAACAACCCAATCCAAAAATGGGCAGAAGATGTAAACAAGCAAGTCTCCAGTGAAGACATATGAATGACCAATAAGCCTATGAACAAATGCTCAATATCACTAATTATCAGAGAAATGCAAATCAAAACTACAGTGAGGTGTCATCTCATACCAGTCACAATGGCCGCTATTCAAATGTCCACAAATGACAAATGCTGGAGAGGCTGTGAAGAAAAAGGAACCCTCCTACATTGTTGGTTGTAATGTAGTTTGGTTAAGCCATTTCTGAAAACAGGATGGAGACTTCTCATAAGACTAAAAATTGACTTACCATATGACTCAGCAATATCACTCCTGGGCATATATTCAGAAGGAACTCTAATTAAAAAAAAAAAACCTGCACCCCAATATTCATAGCAGCACAATTTACAATAGCCAAGATATGGAAACAATCTAAATGTCCATCAACAGATGACTGGATAAACAATTTGTGGTATATTTCTATAATGAAATACTACCTGGCCATAAAAAGTGACAACATAACACCATTTGCAGCAACATGGGTGGCCCTGGAGAATGTAATTTTAAGTGATGTAAGACAGAAAGAGAAAGAAATATACCATATGATCTCACTCATATGTGGAATTAAAAAAAAGAAATGTGAACTTTTATGTAAAACAGAAACAGACTCACAGACATAGAATTCAGACTTGTTGCTAGAGGGTAGAGGGGTGGGGAGGGATAAACTGAGAGTTTGAAATTTGCAAATACTGACAGGGATATATAAAATAGATAAAGAAGTTTATATTGTAAAGCACAAGGAAATATATTCAATATCTTGTAGTAACTCATGGTGAAAAATAATATGAGATTAAATATATACACATTCATGTATGACTGAAGATTGTGTAGTACACCAGAAATTGACACAACATTTTAAACTGATTATATATATATATATATAAAACCTGGAGGTATCACACTCTCTGATCTACAAAGCTACAGTAATCAAAACAGCATGGTACTGGCACAAAAACAGACACATGGATCAATGGAACAGGATAGACAACCCAGAAATAAATCCACACACTTGTGAGAAATTAATTATGACAAAGGAAGCAAGAATATACAATGGAGAAAAGACAGTCTCTTTTAATAAGTGTTGTTGGGGAAACTGTATAGCTACATAAAAAAGATTGAAAATAGAATATTTCTTCACACCATATACAAAAATAAACTAAAAATGAATTAAAGAGCTAAATGTAAGTCTAGAAACCATAAAATTCTTAGAAGAAAATGTAGGCTAAACACTCTGTGACATAAATCATAGAATTTGGGAAGTGGGGGAATTTGTCATCTAAGACAATGGGAACAAAAGCCAAAAAAGCCCAAATGTAATCTAATCAAACTTAAAAGTTTTTAAACTGTGAACAAAACCATTAACAAAATAAAATCCAACCTACTGAATGGGAGAAAATACTTGCAAATGATATGACTTAAGTTAATATCCAACATATATAAACAGCTCATACAACTCAACATCAAAAAGAAAAATCATACAACTCAATTGAAAAATAAGCAGAGACCCTGAAGAGATATTTTTCCAAAGAGGGGATACAGATGGCTCACAGGCACACAAAAGTATGCTCAGCATATCTATTCATCAGAGAAATGCAAGTCAAAACCACCATGAGGTATCACCTCACACCTGTCAGAATGGCTTTTATCGAAAAGACCACAAATAACAAGTATTGGTGAGAATGTGGAGAAATGGAACCTTCATACTCTATTGTTGGGAATGTAAATTGGTGTAGCCACTATGGAAACATTATGGAGGCTCATCATAAACTAAAACTAGAACTACTATATTATCATGCAATTTTACTGCTGGGTATATATCCAAAGAAAATGAAAACACTAAATTTGAAAATACATATGCATTCCAATATTCATAGCAGCATTACTTATAATAGCCAAAATATGGAAGCTACCTTATTACCCATCAATATATGTATAGACAAAGAAGATGTAGTAATACACAAACAATAGACTATTAGTCAACCATAAAAACAATGGAATGTTTTCAAAGACCTGGATGGTATTATATTTAGTGAAACAAGTCAGAGAAAGACAAACATTCTGTCAGCACTTTTATACAGAATCTAAAAAAAAACTAATCAATATAATAGAAACAGAAACTATATATCTCACAGATATAGATAATAAACTAGTGGTTAACCATAGCGAGAGAGAAGAAGGAGGCTCAAGATAGAGGTAGTGGATTATACATATTACTATGTATAAAATAAATAAGCTATGAGAATATATTGTAAAACACAGGGAGTATAGCCAATATCTTATAATAATTTTAAATGGACTATTATCTATTAAAATATTGAATCACTGTGTTGGAAACCTGAAACTAATATAATATGTAGTATACTTCAATAAAAGAAAAAACTTAGTATCTTAAGCATTCTTAACCACAAACACACAAAAGAAATAAAATGATAAGCATGTGAGGTGATTGACACTAGTGATTATTTCACACTATATGCTATACACTATGTAAAAATATCAAGTTGTACACCTCAAATGAATAAGATCTAATAAAGGAATAGATATTCTAGCTATCATCCAGAATATACATATATATATATAATTTAAAACTATAAATATTTTGAACAGATATTTCACTGAAGATTTGTGTGAAACATGTAGTAAATAAACTCATCAAGAGATGCTCAATATCACTACTCTTTATGAAAATGATAATTAAAACTACCATATGCCAATTAATTGTCAAAAAAAAAAAAAACAACTAAAAAACAAAACTGACAATATCAAGTTCTGGCATAGATGCATAGTAAATGTAATTCTAACTCTGATACTGTTTCCCCTCCAGGGAAATGTGAATTAAAAATGGTACCAGGGAAATCATTTTTATAGTATCTAATAAAGTCAACCTTTTAATTACCAGTAGACCCACCAACCTACTAACAGATATTTACTGCAAATCAATGCAAATTTTCATTAACACAAAAAACTGTAGATGAATATATACATAATTTATAAGAAAGAATGATATATTCCACTTTCTCATATATTATCTCCACTGCTCTTTATTCATTTAGTATGTATTTCTGCTCTCCTTTAATATTGTTTATAAATAATGTGAGAGAAAGGATTCTATCTCCTCTTCAAATTCTTAGACTTGCCAGAAATAATTGTTTTACTATTGTCTTCAGTAGATATGTAATAAAAAAGTGGCCCACCTGGTTGTTGACAATAGAGGTCAGTAGCATCTTCCAATGTTAGAAATATCAAAAAGAGTTAGTTCATAATCAATTAGACACTTTACTTTTAAAATATTATAAAAGATGTCTGAAGGATACTAACAATCTAGATTCTTATCACTTAATAGAGTATTACTATTTAATTTGATAACTATGATACTCCAGGAGATGTTTCAAATGAGAGAATACTACCTGCATATCATATTGGATCATAAATCATACTCCAAAGTTTGTGTGTGATGTTTAACATTTTAAGCTTTTTTAACTTTTAAAATTACCTTATATTAATATAAAAGAAGGCTGAATTTTGAATAAAATATAGTATTTACATGTGTTTTTCAACTTAAATAAATGAATTAAAAATATTAAGCATGTAGAAGACATTTTGTCTACATTGCAAATTCACTTCTCAAGCACCCACAATAGAGCACATTTCATATTGTAATTAAGAGAATTACCATATCCCAATATTTTTGAAATATATTTGTCACTAACATATAATTGAGGAGTAAGAAAGACATTTATATAATTCAATTTGACCTTTTCCTTAATTCACGAGTCTGAGAGAATTTAGGAATATTTCTAAGGTCACTAGGTAATATGGTAGAGAGATATTGAATTGTCCAGTGATGTGTAGGTGTTTATATTATTTTGATTATTAGCGCATAACTTTGACCTTGGCTAAATCCTCAACCTGCCATTCATGATCCTCAAAATATGCAACCAGATAATAACGAAACCGTAATGGTTCAAAACAGTAAAATTTAAATATTATTTTTCAATGTCAACACATCTACTTTTACATAGCATGATTTATCATCTTCCATATACTTACCACATCACAAAGATGCCTAAGAATAATTTGCATCAGAATTGATGGGAATTTTACTAGGTTAGCTGAATGCTTACACTGAAAGACTGTTCTCAAAATCATCTACATTTTAAGACAAAACTTAACAACTTGTTTCTATTCTCTTCACATATTGTAATTTACTGAAAGCTTAAATTCGAATAGTCAGAATCACTCATTTTGACAATAAAATTATTAGCATTCTAGAAGCCTAACACCACACAAGTTAGCATATAACAAAAAGAGTAATAGAATGTATAAAGCAGCAGTTTGGGACTATGCTGAGAAATAAAGTATTATAGACCTATATTCAAATTTAATCTGTATATTGTAAACCTACTAGATTTTCATTTTGGTTTATTTGATATATTATAGTAAATGATTCACAAACAACTTTTTTATTTAAGCACAGCACAAATATTCTATTGGCAAAGACTGTGTAGGTAATTTAGATATATTAAATAAAAAATTAAAATATCAATTTTGCTTACATTTCTCTCCTTTTAAACTAATTCAGATAATGGGAAAAATCAACCTCCAAAAATGTAAATATTATACAATGATATTTCCTAGAAAGTCCTTTTCTCATAGGATGAAGAAAAATTAAATTAAAAATAAAAACATTTCCAAAGGTAAGAATATTAAAACCAATTTTTATTCAAATCCAGGTGTATGAATATGTGTATGTGAGTATGTATGTGTATAGCATGGATGTGTGTGTATGTGTATATAATATAAAGAGAGAGAGAGAAACAGAGAGAAAGAAACAGAGAGAAGCATAGCAAAATAAAAATGTTTTCCATTGAAAATGCTTTATTTGGATTTAAAAACATATTTCATAAATGTCATAAGATCTAAAAGAAACATAGTATAAGTAAAATATACCTTTTAAAAATACATCTAAGTAGATTCCAGGGAGAATCCTATATTTAACAAATAACTAAATGCCATATAAGTTTGCTGGCTTATAATTATTTTTAAACAAATTTAATGTCTATTGACTTTAATCATGGCATGAAACATTCGTTCACATTGAAAATCATCTAGAATAGTCAGCAACAAAATATTTTATTAAGAAAAAATTAAGATGATAGATGTTAATGAAATGCTTTGAAGCTATTATTTTGCCTTGCATTTTTCAACAATTTCCTGATTTCTGGATATCACATAATTGCTGTTACTTATTTTCTCAATTAGTAGATTTGTTCCCCCTAAGACTAATATTGTTTTTAATTCATAGTAGCAATTCTTTGATTCTTCTTTCCTCTTTAATTGTGGACATTTAATAAAGATACCTATGCTATAACCTGTGTTTATTTTCCTATAGAGATATTGTCTTTAAACAAAAGACCTTGGCCCTGAGCCATGTGAGAAATCAAGGCATACATGGGAGAAAGGATAAGAATACCCAAGACCTCAGGAGGTGGTTCATCAGTGTTATGTTCTCCAGGGCTACTGATGGAAACCTGAATTATGGATTGTCGTTAATCATGATAGTAAACTCAAATCTCAAGAACATTTATTTGTTTTATGCTTATTTTTAATGGAAGTAACATTTGTGGATAAAATTCACATTAAGTATTTGATGAACTATTTGAAAACAGGGAAGGGGACTCTTCAGTATAAGTAGAAAAAGAATGACTGCTATTTACACACTTAGGTTAAAAAAAAAAGAAATTAAAGATTTTTAAATGGATTTGGGAAGGGAGAAAAAGAAAATGCCAAATACTGTGTGACAAGGATCAGGAAAATTCATTCATAAATATTAATACCTCAAAGTTTAAGAAAATAATCTAGGCTTTGTTGTAAAAATATTAAAAAAATATTTAAGTGGGTTTAAAGAAGCACAACACATGCAGAATATAATTGTAAACAGTTCATTTGCCCATACACATATTTATAGATATAGAAATAGAAGCAATAAAGATACACAGAGGATCAAATGGATACATTTGACTTTTCTCATACCTAGGAATGAACTGTATTTTTAGGTGTTAGTGATGTAAATAAAAAGTACTGGAAAAAGTAGTAAAAAAAAAGAGATATTTTCAAAACATAGACATTAACTTTTTATGAATAAATTAAACCTACAGAATTTTAATGAACACCGTAAGTCAATAGAATTTCATCTAGCAACCATTTGTGCAGTGGTCTTTCTGATGCCCTGAAAGGTTAATTTCCAAAGTTCCAAATCTACAACACTGAATCTATTTCAATAGCACTAAAATAAAATGTACTTCAAGACACTTCCTAAACATAGTGCTATGAACTGAACACTCAAAGGTATTGGAATGTGTCATATTCTGCCAAAGTTTACTTTTTACCGCTGTTTCACTTTTAGAGAACAGACTTTGGGAGTAAGGTTTCTTTAAAAGATGGGTATACAAACCTGTAGAAGTCTTTTGATATAAATTTTAGGAATCTAGGGTATCTGCAGTATATTTGACAGAAGAGATGATGCTTGGCTTCTGGGTAAAAATGAGGAGTTTCTGAAGGCTTAAAGGTTTATCTTGAGACCTAGACTCAAGACACACTTGAGATACTCTGGGAGATTTCTACAATTCTGAATTTTCTAAATGTGCTAACATATTTGACTGGAATCCATGGTAATTAACTTCAGAGAAAATTGTTAACTCTGAACATATCAGTTATTCATTTATAAAAGGGAGTCAGAGACAGGAAGAAATTCCTTTGACTTTGAGAATATCAGCATTTTACAAATCACCATTTCTTATTCATCTGACAGTGTGCAGAACATTTTAATTTCCTCTTCTTAAAGTAAGCTGGAATGTAGTGGTAGTACGCCTTAATGCATAGCTCTGCTGAGCTAACATTATTAAACAAACAAACAAACAAACAAACAGCTAAGGTATGGATTAAAAAGGAAAAGCTGATGATGACACTATAAAGCAGGACCATATTTACAAGATGATCCTCCAGAGATTTGGTTTAGGTCTCAGCGTTCCCTCTTGCAGTTAAAAACACTATGCCTTGACATACAGATACCTTATAATGAATGTGGAGCATTTAATTTTCCAATCACTTCAAATAACTAGTTTAGATGATTCAACTTATTTCCACATAATATATTAACACTCAACACTTAACTAAGAAGAGTGTGAGAGAAATAACACTTGCATTTTAATATTAAATATTAATTAAATAAAATAGGACTTGAGGAGTTATAAGAACTCTTTTATAATATTTTATTACTTCTTTGCAGTACTTAGTTTTCCTTAAAATATGTTATAAATATAATCAAAAACATATCATAGAAGGAAATGTAACACCAAACTCATAAGTGATTATCCTAGTAGCAAGATTTCAAAGATCACCTCTTCACTCTGCATTGGGTTTTTAACTATTTCTAATTAGTTAATGCATCAGAGAATTTCCAAAGGATGCTAAAATGCATAGTGTCTTGAAAGAAAATGTGTTTAAATCCATAATAATTATTTTAAGTCCTGACTCCACCACTTAATGCTTCTGTGACCCAAAGCAATTCACTTAGATTTTTTCCTCTTTTGTAAAATGGCATACGAGGTAACAATAATAGTATACACCTAGAAAGATTGATATGTATTTATGAATAAAAAAGTATACTGAAATTGAAAGTTATACAACTATAAATCCAAATTGTAATTATTATAACCCTTATCCACTCAGTACCAAAAGCAACCTAAACAATCCAAACATGACCTCACTTCATTTTCAATTAGCCATTCCCTACCCTAAAACTTAAATGCTAAGGAGGTAGTTATTTGCTTTATCGGAACAGAAAAGTCACAAATGTGACAACAAATAACATGTGTTGGGGAGGATATGGATAAAAGGGAAATTTTGTGCACTGTTGGTGGGAATGTAAATTGCTGCAGCTGCTATGAAAACAGCATGGTGATTCTTCAAAACATTAAAAATGGAAGTACCATACAATCCAGCAATTCTACTCCTGGGAATTTATGCAAAGACAATGAAAACACTAATTTGAAAAGATATGTGATCCCCTATGTTTACTGAAGCATTATTTACAATATTCCAGATATGGAAACAGCCTAAATACCCATCAATAGACGGCTGGATAAAGAAGAGGTGGAAAATACATATATATATATATATATAACTCAGCCATTAAAAAGAATGAAATCTTGCCATTTGCAACAACATGAACTGACCTAGAGGATATTATGTGAAATAAGTCAAAGACAAATACTGCATGATTTCACTTATATGTGAAAGCTAAAAAAGGGAACAAGAAAATACATAACTAAAACAGAAATAAAATTGTAAATACAGAAAGCAAACAGGTGGTTGCCAGAGGAGAGGGAGCTGGGGAAGAAGAGAAATAGGTGGGGGAGATTAAGAGCTACAAACTTCCAGTTACAAAATAATTAGTCTCAGGTATGAAATGTACAGTGTGGGGAACCAATAACTGTAGTATTTTTATGGTGACATAATCGTAACCAGATTTAACATGGTGATCATTTTGAAATGTATCTGAATATTAAATCAGTATATTGTGTAAAAGGATCTACTATAGTGCTGTAGGTCAATTACACTTCAAAAACATAAACACACTCATAGAAAAAGATCAGATTTGTAGTTATCAGAGGTAGAGGGAATGGGGGAGGAGGAATTGGATGAAGGCAGTCAAAAAGTACAAACTTCCAGTTATAAAATAAGTAAGTACTAGGGATGTAATACACAACATGCTAAATATAACTAACACTGCTCTATGCTATATATGAAAAAATTTTAGAGTAAATACTGAGTATAAATACAAGAAAAAATGTTATTTTTCTATCTCTTTAATATTGTGTCTATAAGAGGTGATGGATGCTCACTAAACTTGTGATAAGCATTTCATGGTGTATGTAAGTCAAATTATTATGCTGTACACCTTAAACTTGCACAGTGCTGTATGTCAATTTTACCTCAAAAAAACTTCAAGAAAAACAGATCACTTGGAAAAAGAAAACAAGAAAATCATGTAACATAGGACTCTTTCTGGATTATTAACTTTGAAACTAATTTAATATACATGTATCACTTACTCATGACAGTGTTGTAAATATTAAAGGACACCGTTTTCATAATCACCCTATGAAATAAGAACAAGTGTTTTTATTTAAAAGTACAAAAATTTTAAGTACAAAATTTACCCAATATACAATAGACTGGATGTGGCCAAGGTTGGCATTAATTTCAGGAAGTCTAGTTCTAGAGCTGTTCTTGTACCATTACACTGTGACTCTACTGCCTTCAGCTGTTCTTACATTATGTGAGGAACATAATCATGTTCAGCAGTTTTAAAATATGTGTTATTAAAATTTTAAGAATCAGCATGGTGCTAAATTAGGTCAGTGATACAATAGTAAATGTTGACTGTAGTTAAAGTGAGAAGCATGGAGAACACAAAGGCAATGAGAGGGCTCTGAGATTTTTCAGAGTACTGTTTTGAGGAACTGAAATCAATCTTATCCTGAATTCCCAAAATATTATTGTATCAATTAATTTTTCTAGCTGTTCCCTAACTTCTTTGTATCTTGAGTGTGATATAGACCTGACCTCACACTTATTTCTGAACATATGCAACTCTGCCCCAAGTTGGAATCATTTTAGAAACATTCTGTATTCACAGCAGTGAGAGAGATGTACAGAAGACAAAAATCAAACAACTGACTCTCCATGTTGCCTGCTGTACTTTCTCCATGAGTTCCTGCTTTAAAGTGCTTTGTATTTTTGTTCATAAACTTTTCCACATTAACAGGTGGACTGTTTCCCCTCTGCAAAACACTTAACACATTTATTGTCCCCTGCACTCTCCATTAACACCAGGGTATCATATTGTGCAAATGCATGGATCAAGAAACTAATGTATGAAAGCCTGCTGTATTACTAAAAATGTTAACATTGAACCTTATGGCATCAGTGCTTAAACAGGGAGAATGATGTTTCCAGGAAATTACAATAATTCAAAATGTAAGCCCATTTTCCAGTGACTTCCCACCAGGGTTGGCTTATTTCTTTGTTTTTGTTCCTTATTGGGCTTTACCACTTGTCTGGCCTTTGTAATAGGTTCCTTCTGATGAGATTGCCATCGTATTCCTGTTCAGCTTCTATCCTTAGCTTGGTGACCATATCATTTTTTGAGTTTAGCATCTCAAAGGAGTAATATACCTAAATGAAAAGTACAGCACAAACCCATTCATATCCAGAATAAGAGTGAATGTGTGTGTGTGTGTGTGTGTGTGTGTGTGTGTACGTGTGCATGTTTGTGTACACATAGGCAATTTCTGGGCATCCTCACTTTTCCAACCCTTTATGACCTGGTTTAAAATATTGTACATTATTTGTATTCTGTGCTATAGCATTTAAATAAATAAAATAAATAAAAATAAGGTGGAGTTTCTGAAGTAGATACAATAAGTTGCACTGTTCCACCCTGTTCATGTCTGCATAAATTGATAAATAAAACAAAGATTAAAGATGGAGGCTGATGTATTAGCTTTAGTACAAATGGAGACCAGGTTGGGAGAAGGTGTTTATATGTAGGCTACTTTGTAGAATTAAATCTTCCTAATGTAGAGAGGTATGATCATGTAGAAGGACCAAGAAGAAAACCCTGAGCAGGCTTCTTCTCAAAGGAAGAAAAATAGCTGAGCTCAGAATACTAAGAATATTGTTATTTTTGCCAGTTTATCAATCAGGTAAGTTGACAGTTTTCTGCTGTCATTCATGAGGCTGTTTCCCAAACACTGCCTCTGTCAGGTCTTCCTGGAGACTCTGGTGCATGCTCCACACTTTGTTCCCCGCACATTCTGCAATAGATCAGAACTCTATTCTCATTAAGCCCATGCCAAGGCCAAGTTGTCCTCAAAGCTGGGAATATTTCCTTCTCTATTTTCCTTCCCACATTTTCCAACATATAAGATTACATGATACACAGGAGGCTATCTACACGTAATTAGAAAAGAACAATAAAAAGCTGTTCTGAGGGTATATATTATCATAATAATGTATGCAAGTTTATGAATTATCAAATGTATCCACAATATCTGAATTCACCAAACAAATTATTAAATTTGTGTAGGATGAGGACCTCCAGAAATATAGACATGTAAGTCCATCATAGCTTGTCTTCTGTTATGGTGGACAATTTGGGATAGCAGTTTCCACCCTGAGTTAGGCAGCTGCACAGAGTAGATTAGAGGCATTGCCCATAACTCACTGTATGGTGAAACTCTCAAGCTGTTCTTGCAATTTTAAGCAAACCCTTGTGCATAAAAGGCCACAGTAAGATGAGACACATAGTGATACTTCAACAATAGGAGGCAAACATTATAGACATGAGCAAAATGTAAATATAAGTCCCTTTTTGTTATGAATTTCCAAAGAGAAATATAAATTAAAATAGCAAATTGCTTTGCAAATTAAACTTCAAAGATCAAAGGAATTGAAATCCAAGATCATTTGCTTCAAATCTTGAGAATTAAAAATTTCAGATCCAAAACCCTGGACTGCATAAAATCCAAAACAATAGTACCCATTTGTAGCTTAGAGTCTGCCAGGGGTTTCTTGATTCCTGAATTAAACTAGAACTAATATCAGCTGCACCCTGGCCTGGGTTTCCTCTCCCAATGAATAGGTATTGTTCTTTGGTGGTCCTGGAAATTATATTAATTTAACTGTAAGTTCCTCAGTAGCCTCATTTTAAAGAGTCTAAAACCTTAAAAGGACACACCAGACTTTCACAGCAGTAGCCCAAGACGTCAGCAATTTAGAAAACAATTCAATCCTTATTTCCCGAAATAATTATCTCAGGCAAAACTATGTTTGCCAAATCCAGTATTCAGTATTTTCAGAGACCATAACAGAGACTGAGTAGTAGTAATTTCACTAGGAGACCAGATGATCTGCTATCCAGAATTGAAGGTTTGTGAACTAAAACTGAACTGAGAAAGTATTCAAACAAGATGTTAACTTTGGTATTTGAATTTACTTACTGGATTCCTCTTGCTGCTATAAACAAGTATCAAAAACTTATTCAAAATTTGTAGATACTGACAGGCATATGCAGAATAGATAAACAAGATTATACTGTATAGCACAGGGAAACATATACAAGATCTTGTGGTAGCTCACAGTGAAAAAAAATGAGACAATGAATATATGTATGTCCATGTATAACTGAAAAATTGTGCTGTACACTGGAATTTGACACAACATTTTAAAATGACTATAACTCAATTAAAAATGTTAAAAAAATTATCAGCTTAAAACAATACAAATTTTTTCTTATGATTCTGGAGATCAAATCTAATGGGCCTAAAATTAGTAGGGCTGCAGCCTTCAGAAGGTTGTAGAGGAGAATCCATTACTTACCTTTTAGCTTCTAGAGACTCCCCACATTTCTGGCTGATGGCCTCCTTCTACTGTCAAAGCCAGCAATTCCATCACCCTAGCCTCTGCTCTGCTGTCACATGTTCTCTGACTCCCCTGCCTCCCTCTTTCATTTATAAATATTTTTGTGATTATGTTGTGTCCCCCAGATAATCCAGGATGATCGTCATACATGAAGATCCTAACATAATCTTATCTGCCAAGTCCTTTTGGTCATGTAGTGTAACAGACTCACAAGTTTCAGGATTTAGAATGTGAGAATCTTTAGGGGCCATTATTCTGCCTACCACAATGGTTCAGATCTAGCAAAAAAAGATATCGATGATTAGTGTTTCTTCCTAGAGAACGTCACTTGAAACATTGCTGCTTTTCTGGAAAGTATAAAGTTTTCAGTGGAAACAACTGCATTTGCTCAATTCCTGTTTAGAGTGTTTTCTTTTCAAGTCAGCATCTTCAAAATCTCCAATTTTTTACTTTTCATTTGATGCTTATGATTCTGGAAATACTTTATTGTAGCAGGAAAAGCATCAATGCTGATGTCAAACTCACAAGGATTTAAACAGAGACTATAGTAGTAAATAATTCTCATACTTACTCTCTGTGAGCAAACAACAATTTGTGCCTTAGTGTTCTTACCCACAGAAGTGGTAATAAATTTTAAATAAACTAATGCATATAAAACACTTAGAATGGTGCTTAAAAGACAGAAATAGATCAAAAAGATAAAAAGTTATCAGAAGCATCATTGTTGATTTGACTCTATTTCTGACAATTATAACAGAGTTTGAAGACCTTAAACACTGCAGAAAAGAAAATGCCCTTTCTACTCCTTGTCTTCCAGCTTCTCGTTATTTCCCACTTATTATTCCAACTCCTGCCTACTGAGATTCCTCTATTTCAAGTTGCCCAGGATTCTAATGTCAAGCCTAGAAATCTACCTGTTGTTGTGTTTTCTTTAGATACAACACATTATCTGTCATATTAAACTTCATCTCAGAAGAAACACCTGTTGTTCTTTTCTCTTATCAGTTTCCTCCCTTCACAAGCAGGGTTTAGTCTATTCAAGTAGTCTCCAAATCTGGCTCACTTAGCATATTCAAGCTAGGTCAATCATGTCTCAAGGAATGACAGAAAACAAAAGATACCATGACTAGATCTATGTTCTGGCATAGATGGGATGTCCCTGAATGGGCCCTGCTGTGTGTGAGGGTGTGCAAAGTGTTGGGGAGAATTTTGTTCAGGAAAGTGCTACAAAATCAGTGTTAAGTAATATATTATTCCAACCCTCACTCTTTCTTAGAAGAACCAAATAATAGATTCAGCATCTTTTTGTTTAGGTTTGAATAGTTTATAGTTAATTGAATATATTGTTATTGAATATTGTTTATATTCAATAAGCTAATAATAAGTACTAAACTTCTCTAGTTCCAGGTCTGAATGAGATTCAATATTTAAAGTTTCTTCTATAAGAAAATTCACATTTGTTATGATATTTTTCCTTTACACTGACTTATAATTTCATAATTGTATAAATTCTTAGTAATATGCTGCTCCAGGGTGACACTTCAAATCTGAGCATTTCACAGTACTTTAGTAGCCTTCTATTCTCAGAGCACCATGAGGAACCCTTAGCATCATTCCCATTTTATAGAGAAGGATATTAAAGCAAATGGTGCTAAGCCCTGGTCACACTCATTTGTCTGTGATGGTGGTGATAGAATTTACAGTCCCCAAATGTTAAGTCTGTTCACCAACAGCCAGTATATGATTCTTCCAAAATACTTGTGTTTATATCTTCCTTACTGAATCTTGGAGGAAAGATAATGACCTATGGAAGTACTAATAGATATTATGTAGTAGAAAGTTAGTAATTTAAATACCCAAAACACATAGATGTTGTAGCTGGAACTGCTTACATACAACTCATATCAGTTCTGAATAAAAGTGTAAATAATTGCTTAAGACTTGCTCTGTAACATTTATTTAATCTATTTTGATGGAACTCAAGAATCCTTAAATAAATAATTTTCAAGCAGTTATTCTCATATAATTATAGTGAATATTCCAACTATGAAGAAAAACAAAAAAAGGTATAATAGTATAAAAAAATCACCGAGCATCATATTCTGAACTAAGCACATTCTGACAGGAATCCTGCTAAATGTATTTCACTGCTGTTTTATGACTTGTCAATCATTTTGGCCTCATAACCACTATAAACTTATAGAAACTATTGAAGACTCAACATGATACTGTTTATGTGGGTTATATATATCATTACTAATTTCTTTAATAAATTAAAACTAAGAAAAGCCCTAAAAACTAATTCATTTAAAGTAACAATTCCATTACATGTTAATATAAATAACATGCTTATGCTACTGAGCATGGGTCTGGCTACTTATTGCTCAAAAATCAATACTTGAGAGAGGCAAATGTTGGTAGAAAGGAAAGTTATTTTTAATCAGGATGTTGGCAGCCTGGGGAGATGGTGGACTCAGTGTCCACAAAAAAACAACTCTCAATGTTCTGCTCAGCCATGGGGTTTTTAAAGTGAAAAGGTGAAGTAATCTGTTAATCATTGAGATATGGGGCCAGAGTGATCTCCATCCCTCACTGCCTGAAGATTTGTCATTCAGACATGTCAACTTGTGATTTTTCTTGTTGACTGAAATAAAATGCACAACCTAAAAGTTGAGAGTTATGTTTTGCCTGGTGGACATTTTTGAGGACTTGAACCCCTCAAGTCAGGGACGGCAGCCTCTCAGATTGCTCTGAGGGACTGCTCTGAAGATGTAGGTCAGGGGCCAGAATATATAAGAGTTTTTACAACAAAGGCCAGGTAGTCAGAAATTCAAAAGTTTTCTATTAGTAAAAGAAAACCAGACATCTTAAGGAATTTAGCACTTATCTATGTATGGGAATGTGAAAAGTTCCGGGCTTATTGAAATCATTCCCTTGTCATGAACCCTACCTGTCTAGGGCCAGAATCCTGTTCTTTTACATCCCTCAAGATATAATGAGGCAGGAAGCCCCATAAAAAGACCAGCACGACACCTAGGCAGGGCCGCTGCTCTCCTCCCAGCACTGTCCAGTTCCCTGGCCCAGAGGCTCTATCTCACTTTCTGCCTCTCAAGCGGCTAACTTACACCTAAAGTTCTATTGGTTCCCTGACCTCATTTCTGATTGGTTATTTCCTTCACTCCTGATTGGTTATCACTCTCACTTCTGATTGGTCCACTTCCCTAACTTCTGATTGGTCTATTTGTAGTACTTCATTTGCATGGAGCTCACTCCTGATTGGTCTATTCTACAAAGTTTGTTCCTGGTTGGTCAACTTCTGTTATACTTTATTTGCATATGATATTGCAAATTGTAAAACCAGCAGCCTATAAAAGGCCTGTGTAAACCTACAGACGGGTCCGGAGCTTGAAGTGTTAACTCCTCTGGGCCTGCTGGTGTAATAAACCTGAGTTCTCCAACTCTTGGAGTGCTGCTTGGTCTCTAGCCAGGATCCAGGTTGCTGTCAACAACTGAGCTGTAACACATTTTTCCGCAACAGTACCACTGGAGGTGGCTGCAGAGGCTGGCTGCCTGCTTGTCTGTATCCTGAGTTTCCTCTGCTCAGTGTCCAGGGTGACAGTAGTGATTGATGACTTGACTGCCACAGCATTTTTGTTTGCTGATAGGACTTACAATATTTTTGTTCACACTCTTTAGACACTATGTTGTTCATGCAGTTTATTCACAAGATTACTGAAAGGGAGCTAGGAAAGAGATATGGTCATCTGCTAATTATTTATTCTCCGTTTCTACTTCTGTGAAAGATATGTGTATATATCTTTCCCTATTCTTTTCCATTATAGGCTATTGGGGAGAGATAAAATAGGAGTATAGGATTTGCATATAATAACTATTAGAGTAGATTAAAAATTGTTTTACATGTATTATTAAATCTTATTAAGTCCAAAGTTTTACAATAAACAAATGTGGAGGATTGTCTTTGTACCTCTAACTATCCACATAGGTTCTTGCAGGTTTCTTTATAATATACAAAGTTCAAATTTCCTAAAATCCCTGTTTCAATTTATATGTCATAATAGATAATCATTTAGTTCAGAGTAGAATTTCATGAAGTTTCCTGTTTCAAAGGCAGAGTTTTTAACCAAGAAGAATTCTGCATATGAATAAAATGCTTTTCAACATATACTCTTCTCAGTGTTTTACTATCTGTACCTAACTCACAATGTTTCTGGGATAAATGATGAGGCTCATAAAAAGAATAATTTTCCATTAGCTTCCTACTTAATTGTTTTCTGGGAACTTGTATTCTCTAATTTTAATAATTAATTAAAAAAAATCTAAAGGACTCTACTCTGTATGCAGCTGGATAAGGTGATGTTTACATTTGCCTTTGTTTGCAGTTAGCTCACCCCATGATATGTGAAATAGGTGCATACATAAAAGGGGAATAAAAATGAATTTTCTGTCTGTATCTATGTCTTTTCTGTCTTTTACCAGTTGAATACACTAATCTCTAACAATGTGATTAGTGAGGTATCTGCTTGGATTTTGATCTATGGTCTTTTTTGGGTTTAACTTATGATTCCTTTGCAACTTAGGGTACAACTTATATGAATTTGTTGAAAAAAGTTGTAACAAGTATATCTGACATGTTTCCCCTGCCACTCTTAATTTTTGAATATTTCAAGTATATTTTTAACTAATAGTTACTATGTTATAGGTAATCTGGAGCACATTTGTATCAAACACCTTATTATACTTTAGTATAACTTTTTATAGTATTTTGTTTACTTTCTTTAATTTTCCAGATAGACATTCAAATAATCTAAATTAGTAATAATTTTGATATATATACTAAACTATATCTTATTCCTTTAATAAAAGGACTAGAGAGTATATTTTGTTATGTCCCAGATTTTAATTAGAGTCTAACACTTTCATTGTTGAATAGGATATAAGCTGCTGATTTAAGATATCTTGTTAACAATGCATTCTTCTATTTCTAGAAGACAGTAAGCTTTTATCAGAAATATGTGTTCAATTTTATCAAATGTATTTCAGCATATTTCTTCATTTTTATATTTATACAATGTGTTTTATTGATAGATATCCATTATCAAGACACTGTTGCATTGATGGGCAATATTTGGCCTATGGTGGATTTTTTTTTAATAAGTCATTGAGAAGACTTCTTGCCTAAATTGTAGTTTATAACAAAGTTTTCAGTTGTTGAAGGAAAACTCTTTTGAAAAATACCACTTTTTTCCCACATTTCAAGATATATTTAAATTATCAAAATAAGATTTTGGCTAATCAGGTTCAATGACATATCTAAAGGATCTAGTTTCAGAGTGGATATAACAAGGATATACATAATAGTGATGGAAAAGAAGATACAGAGTTTGTTTCTACAGACACATACACACACACACACACAATTAAGAATCAGGTTTCTGGTATCCTGAGATTGTGTAGTGTATAATAAAAAGGATAATCTTTATTATTAAATTATGTAGCTAGGGTACAGATGTATCAGCCAAGTTGTGGTAATGCATAATTTCAAATACTTTTCTTAAAATATCAGATTCAAACACTGAAAATGATAGAAATGCCATTTACTTATTTCTAATTCATGGAGAATAAAATGTGGATGCAACATAATGGCACTTCTCATCAATCATCCTTATAGTTGATTTAAACAAGAAAACAAATTCCCACTTTGAGATTAACAAGGACAGGTTTTAACCTCTATCTGTTAAAAAAAAAAAATAGAAGAAAGACATTTTGAAGAGAATATACATTAACATACATGAAATAATTCTTGTCACATATTAGATATGAAGTAGCAAAGACTATGAGAAGGGACATAGGCAATGTGAATCCTACAAATTGCCCAGGTTTACTTCCTAAAGACAATTTACACAGTGTTATAAAGGAGAAACCAAACCAGAGTCTACAGAATTTCTGGGTTGAGGAGAAAGAGATCAGAATCAGGGGGGCCTAGGTGGACAGAATTTTAAAAGTAGAATATTATATAAGAGGGTAAAACAAAAGGAGAGAAGAACCTCAAAATTCTGGAGTGTGATCTCATGTTTCTGATTGAGTACTAATCTACGTATATTTGAGACAAAAATCACTCAAAGGCCAGGGTTTTCCAAGGGTACCAAGGGAAAGCAATAGGTTGAACAATACTTGGTGCTATAAGAGAGCTAAAAATTGTTTCTCCACCACCCAGAGTGGAAGTGCATCATGTAGAGTAACTTAGATAGGTATCACCAGGTTGGGAGGTAGAATACTCTTTGGACTTCCTTTGGTCCTCCACATTTTTCTGGATGTTCTAATCAATGCCCTTACCACTCTTTCACCTGGGCTGCTTCTCAGGTTTGTTTTCATAGTTTATAACCTTGAAAGATAAGGTAGCAGCTCCATCTGGGCCAAGAGTAGACTTTCTGCTTGTATACAAAAGCTCAGTGCTTTGCATCTGCTCCAGAGATCTACCATGCATGTAGCAATTTATTTAGGCACATCATGGACTTGATTCTATCCCAGGATTGTACACATAACTATGCCAATGTTCATGCTGTTTCCTGTGTCATAAAAATGTCCTTTGCTCCTTACCCAGGAGTTTCATGTCTTCTAACAGCAGCCAAGAAACAGTAACAGGCTAAACTAATTAACACTGATGTAGGTTTAAATCTCAGGCCATTTACATCACTTGTCAGTTTTAATGATGAGAATGGCATGCTGACAGAGGCATGGTTTTCTTAAACAGAGCCAGATTTGGGGTTGTAGAATAATTCCCTAGGGTCCGGTAGCACATTCTCTCACTCAAAGTGTTAGGTTGTATGTCGGGGGAGGGTGAGGTTAAGTATCATTCACAGGTCTCCCTGTTAACGCACATGAATTGAGTTAAAAACAAGCTACCTAAATGGTGTCTTGCTTGCTGCTCATTCTTCTCCAGGTAGGTGGAGAAAGAGATGTTATCTTGGCAAAGAGACATAAACCACAGGTTCCAGGCAGAAAGCAAAGTGTTTGCAGCTGATTACGTAAAAAGTCTCCTAAGCTGAAATAGATGATGTCAGTAATGATGACCTTACTCACTGACATTAAGGCTTGGATTGGACTTGGAAGTTGTATAAATTTTCAATTCACTTGGTTGAACAGTGAGCAGCCACCATATTGCTCAAAGTCAAAGTAAATCAAAATTTCTTGCTTGTCGGCACAAAATGTTTTGCTCCCTCTATGTCCCTGATCTCTCGTTCTTGAATTTAGCTTCTTGACATTAGCTTGACTTTAGCTTCTTTAAGGAAAAAAATAATAATAATTAGCTCCAATAAGACTGTCAAAGAGACTGCTTAACCTGGCTGTCCAACAGGGCATTCTCAAGGTAGTCAAACTTATTGTATGCTGCCACATGGCTCCCAGAGAAAATGTTTCAAAAGGCATAGGCAGAAGAAATGAGCTTATGACCTAATATTGGAAGTGCCAGAATATTTAATCCACCATATTCTATTGACCAAAAAAGTCACCAAGCTTAGACAACTTTCAGGAGGAGGGGGATTATAGTCTACTTCACCATAGGATGAGTAGCAAATAATTTACTATCTTTTCTAATCAACCCACTGAGAAAAAAAAGTCATTTACATTCCTCCCACTTGAAAAACACTATCATCTTTACCTAAGGGCCCCAAAAGTATTATTTCATTATGGAATCAGATGCAAATCCAAGATCTCATAACTTTTAAACAGATCAAAGTTTTTCTCATTGTTCTTCTTACCTTGAAGACCTGTGAAATAGAAAACAGTTACCTTCTCATATACTCAACACGAAATTGTGTGACACAGACAGGGTGAACACTACCCTCTTCAAAAACTGAAGGGATAGAAAACAAACAGTAAATTATCCAAAACAGTTCTGAAATCTTGAATGAAACATGTTTCCAGTTCTTCAACAGGGCTCAGAGCTACCTTCTGGGAAAGATCATTTATCTCTCTTCTGCTCTCTGAAGTATCAGTTCCTATCTTTGAATCCACCTTTTATGTAATAAATGACTCATGTTTAAAGCTTGACAAAGACTCTCTCCTTGATCTATCCTTAGCAGGCTTCTCTAAGCTCTCTAGACTTTGACTTGTTGGGCCTGTATCACCCAGTTGAATAATCTTACTAAGTCAGTATAAAATGAACTTTCCGCCCTCAATATCTGATTACTCTGGCTGTTTGAATCCCTCATCCCTTACCCTCAGTAAGTGTTACTTAAAAATTAAAGTAAATGTTTCACTCAAAACACATATATTGCCAGGTTCTGTTCTAATGGTTTTATAATATTAACACATGTAGTTCTCACTTATGAGTTGGTATAATTTGTGTGTTCGTTGTACAGTTCAGGAAAATGAGGTACAAATATATTCATGAGAAATAATTTATATCTATGCAATTATCTACCAACTAAAATGAGAATATTTTTGTAGAAAAAATAATTTTAAAACAAAATGGCAATGTAATTTGCATTTCACTGAATAGTACATATTTAATGTATATTAAAGTTAAATGTAGTTTTATTTAAAAATGTAATTCATATAGGTAGTAAACAAGCATTAAAAATAGAAGCATGATCCCCCTCTTTATCTTCCAGATCTAATTCATTTTCATTAAAATCTTTATTTAGTTATGTACTGAGGCAACATTTTCTGAGGTTTATTTAAAATTTAGATGAGCTTATAAAATAATTTCAGATGTACATGATATTATAAATCATGGTAAAATGTATAAGGCTTTGAATAACTAACAGTATTCTTGCAGAAATCAAATGTTCAATGGTAAAGGGTGGCTTCAGGTTGTTGATCAAGCAATTAAATCTGAAATATATATAACATCAATATTGTTCACTATCTCACTTGTTCTATGCAAGCTTATTTAATATTCACTTTATTCAGATATTGAGCCTAAAGTAGACAGGAATAAAAATTTGTATGCTTTCCCCTTGTCTAATTGTATATTTTCTCCTTGTTACGTAATTTGGCAAAGTTGAAATCTTTGCAAGAAACAGTATACCTTTCTCATGGAGATATCTTTTGTTTTCAAGTCTAACTTTGTGACAGCAATCTTCTGTTGCTATATATACATGTTAAATGGATAAAGATTCAAATTAGTTTATGCTGGTCCATGCTTTGAATTACATATTTTTCTAACTTAAAATGTTTGATTTAAGAGAATTAAAGAGAATTAAAGTGGACTTCTATATGAGCAAGAAGACAAGAGCATTTTATGAAATGTAATGATATAAATTATCTTTTAAGCAACACAAGGTTTTATATATTTATTTATTCATATGTATATATATATGGAAATGAACAAAGTGAGACATGGGAGGGTAAAAAAAACATACAAATTGCATAAATGGACATATTCCTTACTGAATGAGGTGACTGGGACTTAATCCTTTCTGAACATTCAACAAAACCATATGGAACATTTTTCAGAACTATTTTGAAAAAGGACAAGGAACCTGGGACATTTTTTTAAAGCAAATCCCTTAGTCATTTGGATAAGGGTTTTCCCAGGGGATATTAACTACTGCATATTTCCATTTTGCAGCTTAATATGGCTGAGTAAGCTCCTAAGATTTGCAGGTTGGAAACATTATGCTGGAAAATATCTTCAAGAGCAAATTTGCTGAAGAGATATGAGGCGTAGGCTACAGTCTGAAATCCAGATCTGCTCATATTCTGTGTTAAATTTATTCTTTTAGTAATGCTTATGGACAGAGGCTGACTACAATCTTTAAAAAAATCCTTAAAATTGAAGGGTCGGGGAAAATTTTTTATACCTTCTTATTTATCATTTTCCATCTATACCACTCATTTTAGATTCCTTTAGTCCTCACCCAGAACTTCCATTTGTCTATATTGCCTGTCTAGTGGAGTGACACAAATCTTTATTAACATGGGGTCTGAATCCTTTTCCTTTTCAAAACATAGTTTTTGCATTGCCTTGTTATTGTTATTTCTGAGCATGGAGCCACCCACAGATGCCCAGGTGAGTCCCTAAAGTTTCAGATGATTTCTTGACTATCCCCACTATGCAGCATTATCTCTAGTACTTCCTTGTAAGTAGGGTCTATTACCCTAGACGTATAGTAATTCCTTACTTTGTCTGCTAGTGTAATAACATTAGTAGTCTCAAATAATCAGATGGCAAACATAGCTTTAAATTTAGTAGAACCCCTATTGTGCACCTTCTCTAAATTGGGTCTTTAATTCTAATAGGTTTTATGTTCTGGGGATGGGGGGAGCAAATTCCCCAAGTGGTGGTGACTGGGGTCAGTCCTCTTCTCCTTAGTTGTGATACATATAAACTGAGCACACAGCATTATTTAATGGCCATTGGTTCAATATATATATATATATATATATATATATATATATATTGCATTTGAGGAGACAGTGTCCCGTTCACATAGGATTTTGTCTTAGTTGATCCCTTAAAGAAGTCATTTCAACATACCATGTGACTGACAGTTATTGGATGATAGCAATATTGTGGCAGCAGTAGTTTCTATGCTTATAAATCTATCATAACTCATCTACACAAAACTGGGCCCCTTGATATGAAAGGATCTCATGCGCAATCCACATCACTAAATCATGTATTCTGCATGCTATTATAGTGTCGTCAGACATGAAAAGCAAAACCACAATCAAAATTGATATTGATCACAGAAATAAAAATTTTTGCCTCCTCTAAAATAAACATACAAGTGGATTGTTGACATCCTCAGTAACAGAACTCTGTGGAAGTCTTAGTGTTTGTCTCTATACTGATAATTTAGACATTGAGTAATGCTGTAACCAGATTAGCCTTGGTGAGAGGGAGTCCATATTTGGGGGCTCATATACACCTTCTGTCCCTGTCACCATGACTACTCATTTCAAAGCCCACAGAGTAAGCTTTGGGTAGATTGAAAAGACTGGCTAGGTGGCCTCCATTAGAAAGATTACCTTACCCGCCTGGATGTTTAGTATCACCTTTGTAGTGAGTGCTTCTTAGTGGGTATTATCACCAGAAGGAAAATTTGAACAAGATATTCTTATGCTCTTTAGTCTATATGCATATCTCTTCCTCAGGACTATTGTTCTGTTCAGGGCTCTGATGGAACAGTCAAGCCATTTGCCATTGACCACAAGTCCATAAATATTCTATCTATCTCAAACTATTTTTTTTCTCCTTACACAAAGGACAGTATCAAATGTGCTCTCCAAAGCTCTCTTCAAAGAGTATCATTTCCTCTCACCATTAACTTTATTGCCACCATCAGTGAGGCTTCAATACAGTGAGGCTGTATGAAGTAACATTTTGGCCATGCAGACATATCAAACTGACCCTATCTGTGAAACAGGCATGCATTATTACCTACTCCCTTAGCCATAGCTGATGCTAAGGAACTTCATTCAGAGTCTAGAGATGTAAGCTGAGGAAGAGTATATCAGTCCAAAAATAGATAAATAACATGACAGTCTTTACCCCTATTTACATAACTTAATTGCTTTATCTTAATTCTTAATCGTAACCTCCCTAGCCCTGACCCTGAAAATAGGGACATCATATAATAGATTGCTGCTGCTGATCTCCCTAATTTTATAAGTTGCATGCTGTGAAAATTCCCAGCTCATAACAGGCATCTCCACTTGGATATTCACTTAATTTTCCATGGCAAGTACTCAGTTTCTACCTATATCCAAAAATGTTAGGAGATACTTCACAATTGGGGAGCATTTCCATGATTCAGAAGATACGTAATTCTCAGGGTTTGTGTTGCAGCTTTATAATTTGGACTTTCCAGAGATTCAGTTGAATCTTACCTACTGTTGAACCTTACCTACTGTGGATCCAGCATCACTGGATCTGCTGAGGGACAGTGCAAATTGAATAACCTGGACCTGTTACACAGCCCCAGTGCCAATTGGCACTATTAACACTCAAAACTGGGAAGCATTCTGATTCCCTGATAAGTGGATGAGGTCAGTATTGATAAATGCGGTAAATGCTGCCTCTTAAATCCAAAATGGGTCACCAATATCATGCTTATTTCTTTAAGATGGAAAGTATAAGGTACAATAAATGTTGCTTCAGAATGAGTGACCAGAAGACATCACAGAGTCTGGAATTCTAAAAGATTCACTAATTACCTTTCACTGTCAGCTTTGACTCACAGAGTACAGGAAGTGCTGGGCATCTTACTGTACTCAGTAGTGCATTTCTTATTGTTTCAGTGAAGGATGTCAACTCAGTATTTCATTGGCTTTTGTCTGATGTTGTAAATTCATTCTGACATGCCCAGTTTCCTGAGCCTCCTTACCTTCTGTGTTTACTTACCAAGACAATTCTGACTATCACTATTTCCAAACTAAATTCCAGAAACTACTAGGACCTGTAGTTATTTTTTAATAAGTTATTCCTCCTACAAAATAACTCAAGTTCACTGCTTAGGTTATGTTGAGACTTGCCCATAGTTACTTATTAAGAGGTGATCAGCAGAGCTAGCTGCAGGTATTAAGAAGGGCAAAATCTATCTTGTAAGACTTCCATTTCAAGTGAGCTCTTTCATATTAAGTAACTTAAGCAACATGGGGGTGATCAATTCCACCTCTCTGGGGGTTTTGGAAAAATCTAGTTTTAATGTTCTTATGCACATCCAACCAAATCTTTCACACAAAGAAAATCAAGCATAACAAAAACAACAAACAAAAGTAATGTTAAAGGAAAAGAGCTAACAGGTTAATAAATTGTGACTTAAATATGAAAATTGATAGAGAATAACATATTTTAGGATGAATATTCAATGCTAGATGAGAATGGAGTAATATCTACATATACATAGTGTTAGAGAAAAAATGATAGATATATGATGTCAGCTGTCATTAGAGTTCAAACAGTAAGTAGATATTTGCTCACATGCTCAAAGAAAAGAAACAATTTCTTTGAGCTTTAGCCAATTAACAGTCAAAAGTAGAACTTGTGCTAAAAGTACTGCAATTGAATCCATTTAAACAGAAATAAGGCTAAATATTGGAGATAATCTTAATTACAAAATTTAAATATTATAAATATTTAGAATCAGAAAAATTTGAAGACAAAAGTAAGAAAGATCAAAACGCATTATTTAAATATAAATATTATAACCAAAAGAAGTAAAAATAGAAAAGAAATCAACCAGAATCAAGAAATGATTGGCAAACAGATAATAGAGCAGATAGTTTGTGTACCTTTTTTTTTACTTCTCACTACAGAAAGTCATTATATAGTTACTAAAGTTGCTGTTTCAAGAATAAATTTGTTTAATATTTTATATACTAGTATATTATAAATTTCTTAAAGGCAAATACCACAATAAATAAGATTTATAAGCTCTCCAAATTACAGAAAGAAATGAATATTAATCTTCAACACCTCCAAAAATCAGTAATACCCTACATATCAAATATTAAAAAAAAACATAGAAAAGGGAAAATGTATCTTAAAAATATTACAGAAAAAATAAGTTCAAATATAACTGACTTAGCAATATGGGCATTAATTAACTAATTATCAAAATAAAGGGGCTTTAAGACAGGATCAGAGAGTAAAATTGCATACACATCTAAGCAAAGATAATCAGAAGCATTATTTATTAGTTCCTTTCTAAGATGGGAGTAATCGATTCCTTCTCTGTATGTTGAATCCATTTCTCATTGAAAAACAGAGTTCATTCCTGTCCTCCCATTGTTTGTATATATTTTGATGAATAAAATGCAGCAGATGTGATGCTGGAAGACTCCTGAAACTAAATCATAAACAACCTGACATCTACTATCTGAATTTTTGTAGTCTCTGAGGAAAGCAATTGCCATGTAAACTGTCCTTATACCCAGGCCTCATTCGGTGAGAAAGCCCAAGCTTACCACATGAGGAAGCCGAGTGGAGAAAGAAATTGATGTGGGACCAATGCTGGGCTCATTCAACCATTTCAGACTAATAGTAGACATATGAGTGATAAATCCTTAGGTTGTCTCCTGACCTAACTGTCATCAGTTTTGCTTACTCATACCTAATGTCTAAAACTACTATATAAAGAGGCACTAAACTATCATTTATATAATGAATTAATTGTAGAAATTATAATAGCCAAATAATAGAAATTATAATTGTAGAAGTTTTTAATAGAGATGATTAAAAAGATGAAATTACCCACAATCAAAAACAATGTTAATAAGTTTCCTATTGACATATATGTTATACTTTTATACATATTTTCTATAAATTAATTTTTATTACTGATTTTATAAAATGCTTTTTTACTTACAATGTAAACTATGAACAGATTTTAAGTTAGTAAAAGTCTGCAACTCATTTTAATAGTTACATAATGTTTCATTTATGCAGGTAATATTTACTGAGAGTCTACTGAGTACTAACCACTCTACAGGGGCTAATTATTCTGATAAATTAAATAAAAATTGTCCCTGCTGCTATAGTTTTAATCTTGTGTGACAGACAGTCAATATGTGTTGCTGATTACTTTCCCTGGAAAGCAACCTCTAAGATAGACCTGATTGTGTAGTAGGCTTATTAAGGAGTGCCCTTGAGATCAACACCTGTAAAAGAGAAGAGAAAGAAGCAGGGTTAGGCAAGGGATCAATCAAGTAGTGATGTAAACCCCACCATAGTTTTGGCTAACCACACAGGAAATTTGATTTAAAATATAATTAGTTCATCTCAAATTGGTCAGAGACAGCCAGACCCATGAAAGGCTCAACTAGGTTATACTAGAAATTCTTCTAAATATCAAACTTGGTTTTGATTAGTTGTTTAGTTTGATTTAATTATTTTTTGACTGAAGTATAGTCAATTTACAATGTTGTGTTAATTTCTGGTGTACAGCAAAATTCTTCAATCATACATGAATATGCATTTTTTTTACTCTTTTTCACCATGAGATACTACAAGCTATTGAATGTATTTCCCTGTACTATATAGTATAAACTTGTTTATGTATTTCAAACATACCAGTCAGTATCTGCAAATCTCAAACCCCTGGTTTATCCCTTCCCACCCTCCTCCACCCTGGCAACCACAAATCTGTATTCTATGTCTGTGAGTCTGTTTCCATTTTTCATATAAGTTTATTTGTCTTTTTTTTTTTTTTTTTTTTTTTTAGATTCCACATATGAGTGATGTCATATGATATTTTTCTTTCTCTTTCTGGGTTACTTCACTTAGAATGATATTCTCCAGGGCCATCCATGTTGCTGTAAATAGCATTATTTTATGATTGAAGAAATTTTATCACAGTAGGAGAAAAAAACAGATACTGGTAAATTATATGCATGAATCAAGTTGTAACAACAATATTTTGTGGGATATCAGCAAGATGACCAAAGATGTCCCCTGCTTCTATCTCTCAATAACAGTAATTTGACATTCATCCACAGACAAAGTGACTTTGTGGGAACATTGGCATCCAAGGAGACTGTGAAACTCCAGAGCACTCCAGGACTAAGGAGAGTCATTTTAAGAAGTCAGGTTCATAACTAGGCAGCTGATTCACCAACTGTGGTCCCAGCTACAGATCTGGAAACACATCCATATCCCAGTGGACTTGGCATATGCACACACACAGAGTACCATTTGGCCTTGGTTCTGCCCCAGTACTATATACAAAGTGACCCAGGAAGAGTCACATCTAACCATGTATTGGGTAATAAGCACAGAGACCTCAGTCCCAGTTGTGGAACTTGAAGGGCCCATGAACTGTTTCAACCTCTATCAGCATTCCCACTTCTGTGTATGTATCCAGAGGAAATGAAAACAGGATATGGAAGATATATCTGCACTCCTCTGTTCATTGCAGAATTAGTCACAATAGTCAAGATACGGAAACAACCTAAATGTCTATTAATGGATGAATAGATAAAGAGAAGAGAAGGAAGCAGGGATGAATAGATAAAGAAAATGTAATATATACATTTAAACCATGAAACAAGAAATGGACCATTAAAAAAACATTCAGCAGTTAGAGACATTCTGCCATTTGTGACAGCATGGATGGATCTTGAAGGCATTATGCTAAGTGAAATAAGTCAGACAGAGAAAGGCAAATAGTATATGATCTCACTTACATGTTGACTTTTAAAAAAAAGCTAAACTCATATATACATAGAGAAGAATGAGCACTACCAATGACTGGAGGTTGGGAGAAATGGGGAGATGGTCAAATAGTACAAAATTCCAGTTATAAGATAAATAACTTCTGGAAATTTAAAATTCAGCATAGCAGCTATAGTTAACTATAATATATTATATACTTGAAAGTTGCTAACAGATAGATCATAAATATTCTCTCAAAATATACACACACAAATTATACTTAAGATGATGGGTGGGGTGTGTTAACTAACCTTATTGTGGTAATCATTTTGCAGTATATGCATATATGAAATAATTATGCCATACACCTTAAACTTACATAATTGTATATGTCAGTATATCTCAATAAAGCTGGAAAACACACACACACACACACACACACACACACACACACACTCACACACTCACACACAGAAAACCCTTAAACCCTTCTTGGTCTAGAAACTGACGATGAAAGATCCCAGCCATACTTATTCATTTACATACTGTCTGTGGCTACTTCCATAGTTAACAGACTGGAGCTAAGCAATTGTAACAGAGACTATGAAATTCCAACAGCTTAAATTCTTACTATCTTACCCTTTAACAACTTGTACCAATCTTTGATTTACTACTTCCAGATTACCTTTAATGTAACTTTGATGAGGTTTGATTAATCCATAAAGCTGTTAACTTTAAAAATTATTATAAAATCTAATCAAAATTAAAAATGGTGTATAATCCCATAAATCACAAGTGATCTCTTGGTATTTTATTATATTTTATTGGCTTCTTTTCTATGCAGTTTATACAGAGGAAGTCATTCATTATTCAATAAACATTTACTACGGGCCTACTATGTAAAAAGCAATTTCCAAGACTTGTACAACAGGGAACACAACAGAAAATGTCTGTGGTTTCATGGAACTTAACAATATTAAGGAAGAATTTTCTAATACTTTTAAAAATATTTTGTTTATTTATTATTGTATTATTTAATTATTTTATTTTGGCAGGGGGAAAGGTAATTAGGTTTATTTAAGAGGAGGCACTGGGGATTGAATCCAGGACTTCATGCATGCTAAGCATGTGCTCTACCACTTGAGCTATACCCTCCCCCTTTCTAACATTTTAATGATAAAAAAATCACACAATGTATCATTTCTACAATTTTACTTCCCCTCCCTATCCCCTTGTTTGAAATTTTTGTTATTTTCAATTTCTATTACTACAAAGAGTACTGAGTTTGAATGTCTTGAACTGAAACACTTTCCAACATTTTACCTTATTTTTGTAGGAAAACATTACTATAACTAAAATTGTAAGTTTAGACAATTTGTGAATTTCACACAATATTATTAGCAAATTAATTGTTATAAAAATGTGAGCAATTATACTTCTATAAGGAGTGCAGAAGCCATGGCACAATGTCTATTTTTGGCCATGTATCTCGATATAAAAATAACTGGAGCATTGGTTAAAATTATGACCTTTATGGAAATAACCAAAAATTATTTAGAATATCTGAAGCATTGTCTGCAGTAAGACTTGGGTGTATAAATGACAGATGATAGGCAGGTAGATAGTTACACAGATAAATAGATAGGAAAAGAGAAATATGTATGTGTTATATAATTGAGAGAAAAAGATGGTCTCTGTATGTTGACTTCTATTCTATAGACAAATATCTATTTGCTCAAAAGCCCACTGATGCCTAACTCAAAGTTTTACATAGCAAATTATGTTAACAATAGCCCAACAAGATTTTAAACCACATAGAGAATGCCCATTTTGCACAAACCATGAAACCCCACCCACACTGCTAGCTATTACTACCAGAGATTCCCTGCCATGCTGCTGAGCGATCTGCCTAGACGTTTAAGTCCCCTCTTAGATCCCCTGCAGCCTCTGGACAGATTCCTGCTGTGAGGGCAGTACATGCAAATCTGTCAAGCATAAACTTTTGTATTCTACTGTCACCTGGTGGTTATCCTTTTCCCTTGATCAGCCCTCAAATCTCTCAAACTCTGTACAGTACATATGCATAACTATATTTATAGATAATAATTCTATATACTTTACCTGAAAATATATAAATATAAAATGATAAAATATGTTTGGGTATAGCAGTTTGAATAACAATATATATGTAAAAAAACTGCATAATGCAACTCAGAAAACTTCAGCTTTTCTTCTTTAAGTAACTAAAGATAACGCTTAATTTCTATTCTTTTTTTTGTGTATGTTCTTCACCATTTGTTTCCTGCTGTTTTCTTTGCAACATGGGATATGTGAGAGAATAATTATTCATTTTCCAGAATTATTTTTATAAAAATATGTTTGGATAATTCTTCATCTTTTTTTTATGTCCTTGCTTAAGGAATCATTTAGATAACTTTGATTTCTTAAAAATGACTCATTTTCCTCTATTATTCTCTGAAAAAAAATTTACTGAAAAATTCATCAGATAACAGGATTGACCCTGGGGTGCTGTAGCTTTCATTCATTTCTCTGTCTGAGCACTAGCATTCATATTTGGTTTTCTGGCTGTATTTTATTTGCCATTATCAATGTTTTCTGGTAGGCAGAGTCTTCTTTGTGCATGACAGTGAACAAGGAAACATTTTATTCTGCTTCCTTTGAAAAAACTCCTTATAAAAGTTCCAGAAAAAATAGACCCTGCATTGAAGTTATGACATTTCCTCATAGTGAAATTACTCCCAGCAATATTTTCCAGTTCCACACATGACTTAGTACTTTGTCAATTGCATATAAATAAATATTTGCAACAGATATTATAAAAATTTATTAGGCCATGTTTAAATAAATAGTAAATTCCATGAAATGCAGTTGTTAGACTGTTTTTCACCGATTCTATTTCCTTTCATATATTTAAATATTTCTAGCAATATATAAGCAGAGCAAAGCATAGTATTACTTCAGATAATTGTCCAAAAATATGCTATCAATACTTGGCTATTAAACAAAGAAAAAAATCAAAATATAATTTACTGTATAATTTACCACATAATTTCTTTAAGTTAGAAAAATCATCCAGTATAATATAATTGCTGTCTAACCATATTTAAAAACTAATGAGTATCTACTCTGGGTACGTAACTGCAAAGTTAACATTGGTGAATAAGGGGTGTAAGATTTCAACTCTCATTGACTTTGCAAAATAAAATAAAAGAACCAGACCATTTCAATTAGTAGTGAATGAACAGAGAGCTCCTTAGAGTAAGTGAAGAGACAGAAGTTCAATTTAAAAGGCTATTTGATCATAGGGGTAGAAAGGATAGAGTCAGGTGAAGTGTTGGGAAATAGCATTCTAACCAAACTCCTAGCACAGTGTCTTAACTAAGATAGAAGTTTGTTTCTCGCATAAGAGCTCCAAGATTTGTGGCCCCGGCCTTCCTATGTGTCTGTGTCATCCTCAAGCTCCCAAGGCTGTTCTAATCTTCACCATTCCATGGCAACTCTAAAAGGTGAAAGAGAGAAGCACAGGGCAGTGATCTTTATGGTGATGACAGGCAAGTGATATATATCATCTCTGTTCACTTTACATTGGCCTGGATTTGGTCACAACTCAATAAAGAGACTGTGAATATAGTTTGCAGCTGTCAGGTTGTTATAGCTACAATTCAGGTGGTTATATTACAGAAAGGAAGAAGGGAAGGATATACGCTCAGATTCTGCTATCAGTCTCTGCACAGGCTCCAAGTTGAATACAAACTTGCATTATTATGGAATATGAAGAACACCAAAGGAGCTGAAATTAATTAGCTTTGAAGGAAAGAGACAAGGTTAGTGAATAAGTGTGTAGATTATTTAAGGCCATGTGAGCTGTGATAAGAAATGTGAATTTTATCCAAAGATAAAGAAGAAATCAAAATGTTAAATATGAGAGTGAGGGATATCATTTATTATTTTTAAAAATATCAGATTGGCTCCATTGTAAGAGTAGGTTCGTGGTGGGGATGAGTAGATGCATGAAGAATAATTAGAATGTTTAGCCAAGATTTCTGGAATAAAGAAGATGATGTTAAATATAAGAATTTATTTAATTTGGTTACATTTTGGTGATAGGATGGATAATACTCCCTAAAGAATTGCATGTAGGAAATGAAGAAAAGAAGAGGAATCAAGGATAGCATGTTTGTGGTATGAGAAACTAAAGTCATAGTGATGACATTTACTGAGATGGAGAATATTGTCAATGAAACAGTTTTATTGAAACACAACAGTGTTGAAGACATAAGGAATGTTTTGAGAATGTTGAGTTTAAAATATCTGTTAGACATTCAAGTATAATTGTCAATAAGCAATTGGATATAAGGATCTGGATAACTCAGGAAGGATGTTAGTATACACACACACACACACACACACACATACATATATATATTAATTGGAAGATCTCAATATATATATAATGTATAAAGAAAGATAACATAGAAGGGAGAAGAATACTAACAATAGAATCCAGCATATGTCAAAATTACTAATTAAGCAAACAGGAGGAGTAACTGAGACAAAAAGAAGATACCAATCAGGAGGAAAGGATACCAGAAAATGTTGATGCTATGGAAGAAGGGAAATATCATGATAAACAGTATTAAAATTATGGTATCAAAACCACTGCTTATAAACTTTGAGAACTCACAGAAAACTGGAAAGCTATCAGAAGAATCGTGTTTTAGGTCAAGTTTCCCATAAACAGACAATGAAATTTTGAGATGTATATGCAGGTTTTGTTTTGTTTTTGGTTGTGTTCTCTTTGAAATAACTTCTATGAAGGAATAGACAGAGGGAGCAGTTGGAGTCTGTGAAACATAGAGGCCTCAGACAATGCCACTAGGAAGTCTAGGACTAAAATGGATCTTCGGAGTAGTCTTAATTGAGGCATTGGGGTCATCCTTTCCCCTCCTCAACTAATATTGATCAGATATTTGCCACAGGCTTCCCCATGCATAAACTGGGAAAAGCATGCTCTTTTAGACTAGATGAATTCCTGGCAAGGGACTCAGTTGTGGAATTGTCACAAGACAATATAACCAGCAGATGGTGGAATGAGTTTCTTTGTTCTAAAGGAGGAGAGGGTAATGGTTTTCTACTCAGAGACAGATCACCAGAATCTCCCTTCAAGGAAGCTATTGTTGATCCAGTTGCTAGGAGTGCTTTCCAAAGACAGCCTCAGCTTTCAGCACCTGGAGGGATTATCTGAGTTTAAGGAAGTTACATTATTTTAACTCATGTCACTCCAGGACACCTACATCCATTAAATGTGGTTGATGTATAAAGACAGTCTTTCTAGTAGAAGATGAAAAATCTCAGATGGCCATTTCAGTGCCAGACCTCCCTGAGCAAAGATCAGAGGCTTTCTGGTCTTCTTCCTCTGCCCAATCTGATTTATTTTGACTTTCTTCCATGTGAGTTGGGCTCAAAGACTCAACTTAAAAAAAAAAAAAATCCTGTACTCTGATATTCTTATCAAAATCTGCTTCCCAGAAAAAATCAAAAGTTGGTGTCCAGAGTTGCCCAAGAGCACATGCAATAAAATGGTGTTTTGGAATAGAATCACCCAACTTATCAGTGACAACAAAGACTCCCCCTCATCACAGTTGTTGATAAAGTACATATAGCCACTGATACAAGGTAACGGTTAAAACTTTGCAAGATGATGAATTGCCAGCCAAGGGGCAATAAAAATACCTGAAGCAAAGCTCTCAGTATTATACCTACAAAGAGCTGAACGCTACTAACAACCATGCAAACAGGAAAACAGGATTCTACCCAAGCCAGGCCTTCATATGAGATTGCAGCCCAGCCTATGTTCTATTTTTTATTTTTGTAATTTTTATTTTTTTATTTTTAATTTTAGTTTTACACAATTTTAAAGTTACACTCAATTTACAGTTATTACAAAATGTTGACTATATTCTCCCTGTTGTACAATATGTCTTTGTAGCCTGTCTTATACCCAGTAGTTGGTAATTCACACTCCTCCACCCTGCCCTGCCCACTTCACTGGTAACCATTAGTTTGCTCTCTGTATCTGTGAGTTTGCTTCTTTTTAGTTATAGTCACTAGTTTTTTGTATTATTTTAGGTTCCACATAGAAGTGATATCATACATCCAACCTCTATTCTTGATTGCAACCTTGGAATACCCTATGCAGAAGACCCAGCTAAACCATGCCTTGATTCCTGACTCATACTGTAAAATAATGAATATTTGCCACTTAAAAATACATGCTAATTTTGTAGTAATATTGTCATACAGTAATAGAAAATTAAAATCCAAGACAATGGATTCAGGCGCTGTTGCTAATCTAGATTGACATACTGGGGAAAGATAATGCAAATCTGAGAGAGACTAACTGGTACTTGAATGTCTGCTGTGATAGCCAGATTGTCTAATTGACAGCATGTAAAGAGCCTGTCTTATCCTGCAGGAGGAAGGCAGAGAAAACTAAGTATCAGAGCAAATGATTAACCATCAGAAAATCTGAGCTTCAGTGAAGGTTTAAATCCTACCCAAAGCAGATATACTACACCAAAATCAGAACTTTGTATTGGAAAGAATAGGACCCTGACACATAGACAGAGATAATCTGAGTTCATGACCATAAATTCTAGAATTCTGAATCTGCCAAAGAAGACTATCACTCCCTGTTAAGAACTAGCATCCCCTCTTTACTTGAATGTGAGAGTAAATGATTTGGAACACTTTCCCAGGAAAGAAGATTTAGTACCTGGCAATAAACCAAGGAGATAATCCAAACTTGCTACCAAGGAGGTTTTATGAAACTTGGAGAAAACAATGGCTCCCACACTAAGGAAGGTCAAAGTGCCAGAACATTTTTGTTTACAGATAATGATGGGATTGAAGAACACAAGAAAGTGAGCATACTGAAATAGATAGAATCATTAAGATGCAAAAACCCAGCAGATAATTATGGCCCAAGTAAGATCCGGAAGATATATTATGTTTGAAAGCCATAAATGATGTCTGGTGAGGGAAGCATCAGCATCACTAAATTCAACTGTTTCTGCGGTGCCAAAATTTGGCACAATTACCAAGTGAAAAGGTTAAAGTCAATCACCCCACTGTGTTGCCTTTTCTCTAGAATTTGGTCACACAAATCCTGTGTAGTTTTATTAACCTGCAGTGATTATAACATTCTGTTTGTTGTCATTGCTTGATCTTATCAAGGATATATGTTTCTAAGTGGGAAGGCTAGTCTGATACAAAATTACTATATAGGTAATAGAAGAAGGAATTACTGATTGATTATTTAAATAGAGAATTTATCTTGTAAAGATTTTATTAATTTATCTAATTCATAATTAATATTATACTTGAACCATATCTGCCATTGTTTCTCTGCACTCTGTCTTAAATTTTGTTTCATTTTGCTTTACTTTCTTGCTTTTTCCTATTGCTAAGATAAAATCTCACTTCTTTTATTTTACAGTGGGAAAATATACATGTTTAACAAAGTACAAGTTTAACTCTAAAACTCTAACTCCAGTCATTCAATTTCAACTTATTTTTTTTTATTATTTATGTTATTCCATAAATTAAAAATTATTATTTTTGTTTTAAGCAGTTACTATTTGTTCAGCCTCTCTGATCTTTCTTTCTTTTATTATCGTCTTTATTTTCATAGTGAATATTTTCCTATAATTGCTGATTTGCTCTTAATATGTGCTTATTTGAAAATATCACCATTCAGATTTATTCTTTAAAAAAGGTTTCATTCAGTATAGCAGTTTTATATTCTTTTTTCACCATTTTGAACATATTATTTCCAAGTCTTCTGTGTTCTATTTTCTTTTGAGAAACTTATTGTCAGTCTAATTATTAAATCATGTTAGACCATCTACATTTTTTTTATTTTTTGCCTTTAACGCTTTGGTATTCTTCTGTTTGTCTTTGTTTTTCTACAGTTTTACTCAAGGTATTTAGATGTGTATTTCTCCCTCAGTCAACCCTTTCTCTCTTTCTCCTCAATTGTGTTTTCTAACTTAAATAATCTGTATTGTTCATCAATCTTGCAATATTTTTGGTCTCACATGTCTAAATTTCCCCCTACCTATTCATTATTCTCTATCCATTTTCTCCTTCTGCTTCTGCAATTAGAACTTACTCCATTTTTTGTCTCAACATTTCTCATGTATTTTCATCTCTTTTTCTCTCCACATACCAATCTGCTTATTTTTTATTTAACTCTGTGTTCCAGTCCAATTAATCTGTCTTTACCTGTGCTTAATATACTTAATGAGTATACAGTTTTAATCTTTATATTTTTACTAAATTTGAGCATTACATAGTTTTTTATTTTTAAATTTTAGGATTTAATTTCAAGAAATTGTATTTATTGTTTTAAATTATACACGTGTTAGTTTTTGACATATAATTTATTTTGTTCCCTTATGTATGTTCTTTTTATGTTATGAATGATGATCCAATACATGCAGCCTTGGAGAAGCTGTTCTTCCATTTGTTTCTTGCTGAATTTTGTTCATGTCGTGGAAAAGGATTTTCTTCTGTGTTTTTTGAATTTTGATCCTGAAATTATGTTCTTCAGAAATTTGTGTAGGGATACTTATGAAGTATCAATTATTCTTCATTTGCTTTAATGAGGTACAAGGTTTAGATTGCAAGTATCATAGTTTTCTTTCATTAATAATTATTTAAATTTTTTGTATTATTCACTATCTGAGTTTTTTTAATAACCAAAGCTGGTAAATTTGTCCAGCCAGAGGGTCCCAATCAATCCAGACTCCATGAGGATCCTAGGCCCCCAGTTATCATTTGAGATTGGTCTAAGACTGTATTTCAAGGGTCCTTCCTTTGTGTGGTGTCTGTCATTTAATATACAAATATTTGTTTTATTCACAGCCTTTAACTCTTATCTTTTGTGTGAGTACTTATAGACCAAACTTCAAGCTACAAAAGTCTAGCAAGATCTATCCTTAGAAATATGAAATATTTAGCTTTCATACACATTTTCTGAATTTCTTTCTCTCATTTTTTCTGAGTCCTGGCGATAGATACACCATTTTCTTCATATGAAAGATATTCGTTACTAGGTATAAGATATCCTACCCTTTTGTAATTCAGAATTTTTAGATATAATTTATCAGAATTTTTTCCTATAAGTTAAGTTCTCCATAGTGATGAAAACTTAATTCCTCACCCCATTATCATTGTTTCTTAGCTCCTGTACATAAAGCATTTCTTGGAGGGTCTTCTCAGAAGATCACAAAGACTTCAGTTCTGTGAACATTCATCCTTCCCTGGGAATACATATGGCGTTCTACATTCTGCAGTATACACTGACAGCTTTGAATGCTATAATTTCCCTAAGACATTGTCTCCCCAGGTTTTCCTCCTGTGTTTTAGACAATCTATTGTATGTCTCAACTGTATTCTTTTGATTTAGGCAGCTATGGGTTTTTGTTCCCCTTACCACATTTTCTGATAATGACTATCTCTTATTTTTGAAGGTGAGCTCTTATTACCAAATGTGATCTGACTGCTTGCCCCTCAAAAATCAATACTCAAGAGATGCAATGTTGATAGAAAAGAAAGTTGCTTTTAATCAGAAGGCTGGCAGTCTGGAAAGGTGGTGGGCTCAGAGAATTTTCTCTGAGGAGTCTGCTTAGCCATGAAAGTCTTAAAAGGAAATGGGCTGGTGATCTCAGTTAATCATTGGGATAGGGAGTCAGAGTTGTCATCACCACCCTCCCACTCACCCACTGCATGCAGGCTTGCCATGCAGGATCATCAACTCCCTGTGAATTTTCCTTAGATGTTATCTTGTTCAGAGTTTGTTCATGAGATTACTAAAGGGGAAGCTAAGGAAGAGATCTGGTCATCTGTTAATTACTTATTCCTCATTTCTATTTCTTTGATCTAGGAAAGAACCAACATGTTAGGCAAGGTGTTGTGTTATCAGAAGAAAGGCATGGGGGTACCTGGTTTACGATTAGTGGCAATACAAAAGGGGCCTCCTGCAGAGAACTCTTTCCTGCAAAGAACTCTTTCCTGCCAAAAGCTACTTGCAAATCCTCCCTTGACAGAAAATCATTCAATTTCTATGGAATTATAGGGAAAGGTCTGTCTTCTGTAAATTCAACATGCTGACATAGGGTGTTGTATTCTCAGAGTGGAATATGTCATCATGGGTCTGTACTATCTGCTGACAATTTTAGTTGCCCACTTAGATATGTATGCAGAGTAAGCTTCAATTATTTTGATGCCAACAGAGATAAAAATTATTATGGGGAATAATGATAATCCCATTTTTGTGTGCTAGCCATAGATATAGTACTGATCAAAATGGAGCATTTAATTTTTTTTTTTATTGAAGTACAGTGAGTTACAATGTCTCAGTTTATGGTATACAGCACAATGCCCCAGTCATGCATATACATGCATATATTCATTTTCATATTCTTTTTCATTAAAGGTTATTATAAGATATTAAATACAGTTCCCTGTGCTACAGAAGAAACATTTTTTAATCTATTTTTTCTATAATAGCTAACATTTGCAAATCTCAAAATCCCAAATTTATCCCTTCCCACCCCCATACTCTGGTAATCATAAGATTGTTTACTATGTGTCTGTGTCTGTTTCTCTTTTGTAGATGAGTTCATAGTGTTTTTTCTTTCTTTCTTTTTTTTTTTCAGATTCCATATGTGAGTGACATCATATGGCATTTTTCTTTCTCTTTCTGGCTTACTTCACTTAGAATGACAATCTCTAGGTCCATCCATGTAGCAGTAAATAACATTATTTTATTCTTTTTTATGGTTGAGTAGTATTCCATTGTATAAATATACCACATCTTTATCCAGTCATCTGTTGATGGACATTTAGGTTGCTTCTATGTCTTGGCTATCGTGAATTGTACTGCTATAAACATTGGGTGCATGTATCTTTTTGAACTAGAGTTCCCTCCAGATATATACCCAGAAGTGGGATTGATGTATCATATGATAAGTCTGTTTTTATATTTATGAGGAATCTCCATACTGATTTCCAAATGGCTGCACCAAACTACATTCCCATCAGCAGTGTGGGAGGGTTCTCTTTTTTCCACACCCTTTCCAGCTTTTATCATTCATGAAATTTTGGTTGATGTCCATTCTGACTGATGTGAGGTGATACCTCATTATAGTTTTGATTTGCATTTCTCTGATAATTAGTGATATTGAGTATTTTTTCATGTGCCAATTAACCATTTGTATGACTTCATTGGAGAATTCCTTGTTTAGGTCTTCTACCCACTTTTAGGTGGCTTGGTTTTTGTTTGTTTGTTTGTTGCTATTAAGATGTATAAGCTATTTATATTCTGGAAAATAAGCCTTTGTCAGTTGCATCATTTGCAAATATTTTCTCTTCTATAGGTTGTTGTTTTGTTTCTTTTGCTGTGCAAAGGTTTACAAGTTTAATTAGGTCCCATTTGTTTATTTTTGCTCTTATTTCTATTACCTGGATAGAATGCCCTAAAAGAACATTGTTAAGATTTATAACAGAGAATGATTTGCCTACATTTCTTCTAGGAGATTTACCATGTCTTGTCTTATATGTAAGTCTTTAAGCCATTTGGAGATTATTTTTGTATATAGAGTGAGGGAGTGTTCTAACTTGATTGATTTACATGCAGCTGTCCAGTTATCCCAACACCATTTGCTGAAGAGATTGTCTTCTTTCCATTGTATATTCTTGCCTCCTTTGTCAAAGATTAATTGACAATAGATGTGTGAGTTTATTTCTGGGTTTTTCATTCTGTTCCATTGATCCATATGTCTGTTTTTATGCCAGTACCACAGCATTTTGATTACTGTAGCTTTGTAGTATTGTCTGAAGTCTGGGAGGGTTATTCCTACAGCTTTGTTCTTTTTCTTCACAATTGCTTTGGCAATTCTGGGTCTTTTGTGATTTCAGATTAATTTTAAGATTGCTTGTTCTTATTGTGTGAAAAATGTCCTGGGTAATTTGATAGGAATCACATTAAATCTGTAGATTGCTTTAGGGAGTATGGCCATTTTGGCAATATAGATTCTTCCAGTCCATGAGTATGGGATATCTCTCCATTTCTTTACACCATCTTTAATATCTTTAATCAGTGTTTTGTAGTTCTTCATGTATAAATATTTTACCTACTTGGTCAGAATTATTTCTTAAGTATTTTACTGTTTTGGGTGCAATTTTAAAAGGGATTGATTTTTTCTTTTCTTGCTAATTCTTTGCTGTTGTAAAGAAATGCAACTGACTTTTGTATGTGAATCTTGTATCTTGCTACCTTGTCCAATTATTTTATTAGCTCTAGTAGTTTTTGTGTGGAGCTTTTAGGGTTTTCTATATATAGTATCATGTCATCCATATATAGTGACAATTTTACCTCTTCCCTTCCAATTGAGATTATTTTTATTTCTTTTTCTTGTGTAATTGATTTGTCTAGGACTTACAAAAACTATATTGAATAGAACAGATAAGAGTGGGTATTCTTGTCTTATTCCAGATTTTAGTGGGAAAGCTTTTAGTTTTTCTCCATTGAGTATTATGCTGGCTGTAGGTCTGTCATAAATAGCTTTTACTATGTTGAGATATGTTCCCTGTATACACACTTTGGTAAGTTTTTATCATAAATGGGTGTTGAATTTTATAAAATGATTTTTCTGCATCTATTGAAATTATCATTTTTTTTTGTCCTTTTGTGGTTGTGGTGCATCACATTGATTTATATGCATATGTTGAGCCAACCTTGTGTCCCTGGGATAAATCCCATTTGATCATGGTGTATGATCTTTTTTATATGCTGTTTGATTCTGTGTGCTAACATTTTATTGAGGATTTTTGCATCTATGTTCATCAGTGATATTGGCATGTAATATTTTTTTTTGGTTGTATCTTTAGTTTTGATATCAGGGTGATGGTGGCTTCATAGAATGAGTTTGGGAGTACTCCCTCTTTTTCAATCTTGTCTAAGAGTTTGAGAAGGATTGATATGAGTTCTTCTTTGTATGTGTAGTAACATTCCTCAGTGAAACCATCTGGTCCTGGACTTGTGTTTGCAAGGAAGCTATTTATTGCTAGTTCTATTTCATTTCTAGACTTTGGTTTGTTCAAGTGGCCTATTTATTCTTGATTCAGTCTTGGTGGACTTGATGTTTCCAGAAACTTGTCCGTTTTTTCCTGGTTGTCCAGTTTGTTTCATATAGTTGTTCACAGTATTAATTTATGAATTGATTGATTGATTGTATTTCTGTGGAATTTATTGTAATTTATCCATTTTTCTTTTTTATTTTGTTTATTTGTTTGATCTCTCTTTTATTCTTTGTAATCTTGGCCAGAGGCTTGTCAATTTTTTGTTTTATTCTTTCAAAAAACCAGCACTTGGTTTGATTGTTTTTTCTATTTTTTTAAAATTCTATTTTATTTATTTCCTCCCTGATATTTATTATTTCCTTCCTTCTGCTGAATTTAGGTTTTGTTTTCTTTTCTTTTTCTAATTCTTTCAGGTTATGGATTAGGTTGTTTACTTGGGGTTGTTCTTTTTTTTTAAGGAAGGCCTATATTACTATGAACTTGCCTTTTAGGATGGTTTTGCAGCATCCTATAGATTTTGTGTGATTGTATTTTCATGGTCGTTTGTCTCAATTTTTTTTTTTTAGTTTCTTTTTGACTTCATCATTAAAAACTGCTTTTTTTTTTTTTTTTTTTTTTTTGCTATCATGTTGTTTAATCTTCATGCTCTGTCAGCTTTTTCTCCTTTGTTTTTCTGTGGTTGATTTCTAGTTTCATGGCATTGTGGTCAGAAAAGATGCTTGAAATAATTTCTATCCTCAAATTTGTTGAGGCTTCTTTGTGCCCTAGTACATGATCTATCCTAGAGAATGTGCTATGTGTAATTGAAAAGAATGTATATTCTGTTTTGGGGATGTAATGTCCTCAAATTATCAACCAATTCCGACTATTCTATTATGTCATTTAATTTCTCCATTATCTTATTGATTTTTTGTCTGGAAGATCTATCCAGTGATGTTACCATGGTGTCAAAAGTATCCCACAATGATTGTGTTCTCATTAATTTCTCCTTTCAGTCTGTTAGTATTTATTTTATGTATTTAAGTGCTCTTATATTGGGTGCCTATATGTTAATGAGTATAATATCCTCATCTTGTATTGCTCCTTTAATCGTTATATATTGTCCTTTATCTTTCTTTATGGCCTTTGATTTAAAGTCTATTTTGTCTGAAATCAGTATTGGTACTCTTGCTTTCTAGTCATTTCAATTTGCATGAAGTATTTTTTTTTTTTTTTATTCTCTCACTTTCATCTATATGCGTCCTTCTCCTGAAAGTGGGTGTCTCGTATGCAGCATAATGTAGATTCTTGTTTTTTCATCAAATCTGCCACACAGTGCCTTTTGATTGGAACATTTAGTCCATTAACATTTATAGTAATTAATGACAGACGCTTGATTATTGCCATTTTGAATTTAGTTTTCCAGTTGATTTGGTACTTCCTTTTGTTCCTTTCTTTTTCTTTCTTTGGTTTAATAATTTTCTTTTGTATTATCTTGGTTTGATTTTGGGTTTTGTTACTCTATTGTATGCTTTTGACTTGTGGTTACCCTGTTTTTCATGTATACTAACCCATACTATATCTGTTTGCCTTAAAGCAATAGTCATTTAAGCTCAAACATGTCCTAAAAAGAACAAAAAGAAATCTATAATTTCTTACTCCCCTCTCTATGTTTAATGATTTAAATGTCCTCTTTTACATCTTCATGTTTATTCTATTACAACTAATTATAGTTTATGCCTTTCTATTTATGGTTTTCTCCTTTCTATAGTGTCCTGCTTCTTTTCTACTTAGAGTAGACCTCAATATTTCTTTTAGCATATGTTTAGTATTGCCAAAATCTTTTAATTTTTGCTTGTCTGTGAAATTATTTATCTCTCCTATTTTAAAGCTCTCCTATAGCTTTGCTAGATGAAAGAATCCTAGGTTGCAACTTTTTCTAATTCAGAACTTTGAATATATCTTGCCAATTCCTTCTGGTCAGCAATGTTTGTGTTAAGAAATCAGCTGAAAACTTTATGGAGGTTCCCTTGTGACTAGCTCTTTGTTTTTCTCTCTTGCTGCCTTTAGAATAATTTATTTATCTTTAACTTTGGCCATGTTATAATATGTCTTGTGTAGGTCTATTTGAGTTCTTATTGGGAATCTTCTGTGCTTCCTGTACTTGGATATCATTTTTTTTTTCTTTTTTCTTTTGTTAGGTTTGGGGAGTCTTCAGTCATGATTTCTTCAAATACCTTTTCAGTCCCCTTTACTCTTTCTTCTCCTTCTGGAACCCTATTATGCATAGTTTGGCACACCTTATGTTATCCTATAGGTCCCTTATATTGCTTTCATTGGTTTTTACTTGCTTTTCTGTCTGCTCTTCTGATTGAGTGACTTGATATCCTGTCTTCTAAGTCACTTTTCATTCCTCTGCATTGTCTAGTCTGTTTTTGACTGCCTTTAGCTCATCTCTTATATCAGCCATTGAGTTTTCATTTTTAAGTGGCTCCTCTTTCTAGTTTCCATTTCGTTTTATAGTATTCTCTGCCTCAATTCGTAGTCTCTTTTATTTCCTTCAGTGCTTTTATCACCTCCCTTTTGAAGTCATGATCTAATAGGCTATTAATGTCTATTTCATTGATCATTCTTTCAGGGGATTTCTCTTCTTTTAATTGGCAGTAGTTCCTTTGCTCCTTTATTTCACTTATGGCTCTCTGGCACTATGGATTTTGGAATATCAGTTATCTACTGTAGTCTTGAAGGGTTTTTTTTTTTTTTTAAAGAGGATTCTTCCTGTTTAGACTGTGCACCCCTAATAATTTTGTCATGAGGTCTGTTTTTGTTATGGATGGTTGTTACATTTTTCTTCTCGGTGTGTTGGCTGTTATCCCTTTGATTTTGGGTGTGGCCAATGTTGTGGTGATCAAAGCCTGCCCTAGTTGTTGAGTGGAGCCTCATTTTTTGTGTGTTTGTCACAGCCCTGACAGGGCTGACTCTATTTCCCTTTTGTCACAATGGAGGCTTCCAGACCCATTTCTAAGGTGGTGCATAGTAGGTGGTATTGGAGTGCTTTAAGTACACTTTTCTGACTCTGCCTTTGTCCCTGCTTTTGCTGTAGGAATGTTAGTGCATTGCTCTGGTGTCCTCCAGGTTCTCTGTCCCAGCTACCAGTGCAGTTCCACCAACTTCTGGGTTGCACAGCTTGATTGTGGCACAGTATTGGATCAGTGCTGTCCCCAGCACCAGCAGCTGCTCCAACACTCACCCCTCTATGCGAACTCTGCTTGCTCATCTTACAGGCCTGTGCTGGTAGGATCCCCAGCCCTGCAGTGACTGCAAAGTCATGCTACCAAGTCAGTGCTGTCCCCAGCACCAAATACTGGCCCTACAGTTGCCTGGCTGGGCAAACTTTGCTTGATTGTCCCAGTGACCTGCAACAGCAGGGCCCTCAGCTATGCAGGGACTGCACCATCGTGGGTCAGAGGCATGCCCTGTTTTGCATCTGTGCACAGTAGGCAGGCTTACAGAAAACATCTGTACCAGCCCTCACCCCCCACTGTGTGCCAGAACTCCACTCCTTGCTTCTTTGCCTTAAAGGTGAGGATCCACAAAGTCATCCACAGAGCAAAACAGTCCCCTCTGCCTGAGGTTGCAAACAAATCTCAGTCCTGTTTATGAAGTTGCAGAGCCCCTGGGTGTGGACTCAGGTTTCAACCCCACCTCCACGTGGGAGCCATGCATCAAGAAATATGTCGGCTATGGCCAAGACCTGCCTCTATTCTCCTGAGAACAGGCCAATGACGGCATCATGGACCTGCATGGCCAGTCGTGTTGCACTTCTTCCCCTAATCCACACCAGCAGTGTTGCATTTTTTCTTTCTTTTTTAAAATAGGGGACCCAGGCAATTCTGTTCTGTATATACTCCGAGCCACAGTTCACAGCATACTCTAGTCCCCTTGAGGCTGTCTCTGCACAGTCAGCCCCAGTCCTTCATATGGCTCTAGCAGTCTTGAGCCACCCCTACAGGCTCACATCTAGTGCTGGGGATCATGGGACTCTGTGTCTGTTTCACTTAGTTCTGTTGGCCAAGGTCTGCTGTGTGCATATATGAGCCTCGGAGATTCCTCCTCTGTCCCCACTGACCTCTCCATTGGAGAGGGGGAGACCCAGCATAAGAGTGTTATTCCTCCTTTGCCACTCCTGCCCTACGGGACAGGTCCCACACTAATTTCCTTTTTCTTCTCTTTTTTTTCTCCTACCAGGTTTGTGAAGAATTTTGTCTTTTGAAGAAAGTGATGTTTTGTCAAATTTCATCAGGTGTTCTGGGTGAATGGTTGGGTCTGTGGATGTCTCTCTTGGTGTGTTTATGGGAGAAGTTGATCTAAGAGCATCCTTCTACTCTACCACCTTGGGCATCTCCCTCAAAATGGAGCATCTTATGTCATAGTCTGATCATAATGCAGCTATCTTTTCTTAGTATCTGTAAAACAACTCAAGAAAGAGCATCAGTCAGTGAGTGTGTGAATCTGTTGTCTTAGTCACTCTGAATTAAGCACAACAACAGTCAGCACCTTACATCAGTCCTTTAGTTAGTCCCAGGAAGGTTAGAATAGGTAAACACAAAAATTTGCAGAAAGGATCTACTCTTTTCTCTCTGAAACCAGTTTCCAAGGTTCCACATTGGGAATATAGATTGCTGTCTCCAAGACTATTGGTGAACCAAGGAGGGAGTGGGGAAAGGATAAATAAAAACACCACAAGCTTTATAATTTTGCCTTTTATTAATTCAGCATTCACTTTATTCTTATAAACCTTTCACTGTTTTCTGTGATTATGTCAAAGTTGGTTTTGACAGTGTCTGCTTGTTTTTCAGCATTCCTATGGAGAAACAGAAGTTTGGAACTTTCTACTTCACCATTTTGCCAACTTAAACTGTTTATATTCAAATTCAGTGAACACAAATTGTTTATAATTTGCCAATATCAATTAAAAATATTGGGGTCAATATTATTTCCACCTGCTATGGTAATTTCCTCACCACTTTTTCAGGCTCCACTAACTGATAGCAGGTCACTGATTTTTCTAACAGCTTTTCCTGCTGCTTTCCTAGTATCTTCCTATAGCTCAGGCCCAAATCCAATTTCACATATTTTAGGTTTTTCTTATGGTAGAACCCTAATAAGATCACCATTTTTGGGGTCAATTAGCATTTGCTGCATAGCAAATAATCTCAAAATTCAGTGGTTTAAAAGAAGAAGCACTTACTAAATCACAATTTTTTATGATAGTCGTTTGAATTGGACATAGGTGAGTAGTTCTTTGGTCTCAGCTGGGCTCCCTCATGTATTTGCAGGCAGCTGCCTGGCAGCATTATGCTGGCCTCAACAGGGAGGAACTGCATCAGCCCTTCGTTATTTCTTATCTCACAGGCTCACCAGAGCTTGATCACATGGCTGCTGTGTTCCAAGAGTACAAGAGTAGAAGCTGCAAAGCCACTTACTTTCTGGGCTTGTAACTCATGCAATATCACTTCTATTTCATTCTATCAGTAAAAGGTTAGAGTGTATTTGAGAAGTGGATAAATTAACTACATCTTGATGAGTGGAGATGTACAGTTTGTAGCCTACGGGAAATCTATCAAATCTATATGGATTTGCCTCACATTCCTTAGTTTTTATTTTTATTTTATTTACTTGTGGTAGTTACCATTAACTCATTTTTAATTTTAGAGGTATTTATCATTTTTCTATTAATAATTAGTATTACACACTTTATTCCAGTTCTAATTTTTTCCTTGTAAGATTTTTAAAAGAAAATTATCCTGATTAAAGAATTAGCCTTAATGGCAATTTTGATAGATATTATAAACTAATGCAAGATATATATTTTCATATCCTCAATACTACAAAAATTTTATGTAGTCATCTATATGATTATAAATATATTCTACCTATTTTAAAATTTTAAAAATTAGGTATATTACCTAAATTTAAACATTTAATATACTCTTAAAATACTGTAAACTACATTTGCATTGATTATGCTTTTCCATCAAAATTTCTTTGGTCCATTATTTTAAATAATAATTTCATCATTGCTTTCTTATCTTTTCTCTTTACTTCTACATATATCATCAAATTACCTTATTATATAACTGAGGTTTTAATTTTTGTTTAGTTTAGTAATTGTCATTAAAATTATTTATGAAATTGTATATAATATGTGTGTTTGTGATCATGTGTGCACATGAAATTGCTTTCATGAATAATGGACTAAAGTAACTGAATGCAATAACTAATTATATCTACAGTTTTTGAAGTTGTGGTGGCAGCATAAAATCACTATTTACTCCAAAGAGTTTTTCAAACAATGTCATTTTCTGAAAATGTCAGCTAAATGTATGCAGAAAATATTCATGAATACTAGTGCATACACTATGCTTTGTTGATGCCCACAGGGATTTGAATAAAGCTTTTAGGAAAAAAAATGTTAAAACTGTATTATTAGCCACTCTTTTGTGCTCATCCACTGCAGTAGTCTTAGGACATACACATATTGTTATTCTTTTTTTTGTCATTTATTATGTAAATATAAAAATGTGGTCTGAATATCAGCTCCTCATTCTGTCAAATTCTACCAAAAAAGCTAATGTTAGAATTTTTCATTTGGTTGAATTGTCTGTATGTATTCACATATTTTGATGAAAAATATTGTAAGAATCTAAACAGCAAAATACTAATCAAAACAAGTTGCTAATTTTTATTTTTAATTTATAAATTTATTTCTCATAGAATAAAACTAGCCAATTTAGTTAGCATAAAGTGGAAATTGATATGTAAGAATAAAGTAGGTCTTTAGATTAAAAAATATATGACAAGTATATGCGTTGTTAGAGTTTAGTTATTTTTTTAAAATAATAAATGTAAAACTCAGTATAAAATAAAGCTCAATAATTACTTGAATATTTTTATTAAATAAATACTCTGGCAATATTAACAAATACTATAGAATATTGAAGAAACACAAGTAACAAAATTTCAAATACTTAAAGTTATTAATTGTTAGAATTATTTCTTTCATTTTGGTAATATTCCTATAAACATAGTTTTTATATGATTATAAGATATTTTATAAATTGTATCGATCTTTTTAATAAAATATTATAATTGAAGCATGTTTTAAACATGGTATAAGCATATACATAATTTTATCCGCTATGTAATTTTCATCCAATTAATATTCTATATTTAGGTGGTATTTAATTACTAATTACATAGATAACAATTTTTAAAAGGTGAGGTTATTATACTTGAGCTCAAAATATCCCTATTTTTTGTTACACATTTTTTCCTCCACTCCCTCTAAAAAATTTACACTAAAATAAAGCTCTGTATATATCTGACAAGTTTTTTTTTCTGATAATTTTCTAGGGTGAAATTTTAAAATGAAATGATTATGTTTAATCCATGTGAAAAAAAGAAATTAACATATTATTGATAACTTCTCAAGGAATATTATCTTTTCTGAGGATAATAGTTTAAATCTGGGGGTGGGAGGAGTTTGTGGGAGGCAAATAGTTATAATTTGTCAGTGTCTTCAGTTTGCCCCAAAGAGTGTATGTCCAGACCAGTTGACTCCTTCTTATGAGTTATATCAGACAGATATGTTCATTGCCCTATCATAACTTGATGTACTTTCATTAAGATCACTGAAACCAACTTTGCTTTGATTCCATAGTCAGCTCATTATAATTTAAAAAAAATTCATGGTAATTAAATTTATTTATTAACCTTGTGTAATCTATATTTACAAGGTTAGATAATTTTTGACCACCATAGTCAAAGGTAAACATACAATGGGGAAAAATAGATATGCTTATTTCTCCTGAAGTATCATTGCTTCTAGCCAATCTCAGATGACAGAGAAAGGAAGTATATGTTTGTTTATTGTTCTGTGTATATACACATATTGATAGAGCATGAATTTATAATGCTGTCTCAAATATAAAGAGCGATGTAGAGAAGAAACATTAGAACTTGTAGAAAGGAAAAAGAGAAAAAGAGAGAAGGAGAGTGGGAGAGAAAGAGAGGGAGGGGAAGAGAGGGAGGGGGAAGAGAGGGAGGGGGAAGAGAGGGAGAGAAGAGGGAAAGAAGAGAAAAAATAGAAGAGAAGTGAAGAGAAGAGGAGGGGACTGAAAGGAGGGGAAAGAGAGAGGGGAAAAGGAAATGAAAGAGAAGAAAGAAGAAAAAAGAAAAAAAAAGAAAAGAGGGAAGAAAAAAGAGAAAAGAAAAGGAAACTGAGGCGATCAAAGTGACCTGGTCAAGAAAGAGCATAACATTATCATGGAGGTAAGTGAATAAGAGTGTATCTTAAAGACAAATGTAGATATTAATTAGATTAGCTTGGGCCTTTTTGGTAAAGTCTTTCTCCTATCTTTTCCAAGTTCTAATGACATGAGTGTTAGATATTTTGTTATAGTCATGCAGATCCCTGAAAACTATGCTATTTTTTTCCTCAGGCTATTTTCTCTCTTTTGTTTAGATTGGGCAATTTCTGTTGTTCTAGCTTACCACTCAGAGATTCTTTCCTTCATTCAGCTGTTAAACTTATTCATTGATATTTTTTTTATTTCAGTGACTGCAATTTTCAGTTCAAAAATTTCTGTTTATTTTTTCTTTACATCTTTTATTTCTTAGCAAGGACTACTTTTTTCATTTGTTTTAAGCATATTCTAATTGCTCATTGAAACAATTTTCTGAAATATGCTTTAATCTTTTCAGATAATTTAAATTTATCTGTCACATTCATATTAGTTTTTAAATTATTTTCCAGGGTTATTGAAATATAATTGACATGTAACATTTTGTAAGTTTGACATGTAAAATGTTATGATTTGATAAATTATTATGTGGCAAAATGATTACCACAGTAAGGGTAGTTAACACATCCATCACTTCACATATTTAACTTTCTTTTGTAATTTTTGTAATTTTTTTTTAAGGTCTACTCTCTTAGCAGCTTTCAAGTATACAAGAAGTGTAGCAACTTTCAAGTATACAATACAGTGTTTTTAAACCATAGTCACCATGCTGTAAGATTAGATCTCTAGAATTTATATATCCTATAACTGGAAGTTTATACCATCTGACAACCTTCACCCAGTCTCCCCAACTCCCCACCCCTTGAAACCATCAGTCAACTCTATTTCATTGAGTTTAGGTTTATTTTTTAAAGTTCCAATTATAAGTGACATTATACAGTATTTTTTCTCTATCTGACTTACTCCACTTAGCATAATTCCCTCAAGTTTCATTCATGTTGCTGCAAATGACAATATTTCCTTCTATTTTTGCACATATATCATATTTTTCATCAATCTATCTGTTGATGGATGCTTATGTTGTTTCCAAGTCTTAGCTATTATAAATAATCCTGCAAAACATGGGAGTGCATATATCTCTTTGAGAGAATGATTTAATTCATCTGTGTGTATAAACAAAGCAGTATTGCTGGGACAAATAGTAGTTCTATTTTTAATTTTTTAGAAGAACCTCTATACTGTTTTCCTAGGTGGCTATACCAAATTACTTTCCTCCCAAGAATGTAGAAGTGTTCAGTTTTATCCATATCCTTACCAGGACTTGTTCTTTTCTTGTTATTTACATAACAACCATTCTAACAAACGGGAGGTGATATTTCATGATGATTTTATTTCCCTGATAATTAGAGATATTGAGCACAGTTTTATGTACCTGCTAGCAACTTGTTCATATTCTTTAGGGAAATGTCTATTTATGCTTTCTCCCCATTTTAACTGGATTGTTTGCTTATTGCTATTGAGTTGTATGAGTTCTTATATATTTTGGACAATATAATCATATGCATATATGTGTATAAGATATATAATTTACAAATATCTTCTCTCATCAAGTAGGTTGCTTTTAATTTTGTTGAATATTTCCTTTGCCTGACTTAGTTTGATGTAGACTTGGTTGTTCATTTTTGCTTTTGTTGCTTTTACTTTAGGTATCATATACAAAAATAATTTTCAAGTTCAATATCAAGGAGCTTTTCCTTATGCTTTGTTCTAGGAATTTTATGCTTTTAAGTCTAAACTTGTAATTTAATCCACTTCAAGTTAATTTTTCAATTAACTTGTTCAATTTAATTATTTTGCATATGAATATGCTCTTTTACCAGCACCATTTATGGAAAAGACTATCTCTTCCCCATTTAGTATTATTTGCTCCCTTGTCAAATATTAGATGACATGTGTAGGTTGATTTCTGAGCTCTTGATTCTATTCCATTGATCTTTGTGTCAGATTTTATGCCAGTACTCCGTATACTGCTTTAATTACTACTGATTTTGTTACTATTTTGTAGTATAGTTTGAAATCAGAAAGTGGGATGCCTCCGGTTTTATTCTTTTTTTATTTCAATTTTATTGAGATATATAATTAACTTACAATGTTTATTAGTTTAAGGTCACATCATAATGATTTGATATATGTATACATTGCAAAATGACTATCAAAGTAAGTTTAATTAGCATACATTACCTCACAAAGTTACAATTTTTTCTTGTGATGAGAAAGTTTAAGAACCCTTAGCAACTTTCAAATATACAATATGATATTGTTGATTATAGTCACCATCTGTACATTATATCACCAGAACTTAATTATCCTATAAATGGAAGTTTGTACGTTTGACCACCTTCACTCTGCATTTGGTAAGCTTTTAGCCATTATTTAAATTATTTTTTTTTCTTTTACTTTCTCTTTCTCTTCTTATTCCAAGAGACCCATGATATATATGTTGTTTGTATTGATGGTGTTCCATAAGTTCTGTAGGCTTTCTTCACTTTTTAAATTTTTCTATCTTTTGATGCTCTGACTGGTTAACTTCAAATGATCTGTTTTCTAGATCTTTTCTTTTTTTCTGCTGATTTGAGTCTTCTCTTGAAGTTCTCTTGAATTATTCAATACAGTCATTGCATTCTTCAGTTCTAGGTTTTCTATTTGGTATTTTTTATAGTTTCATTTCTGTTGTGAACTTTTTGGTTCATTCATATATATATTTTTCTTAATTTCATTAGTTGTCTGTGTTTTTCTGTAATTTACTGAACTTCTTTAAGAGGACTAATCTGAATTCTTTGGCAGATAGTTTATAGATCTCCATGTCTTTAGATTCAGTTATTAGAGCATTAATTAGTTCCCTTTAGTGATGTTGTTTTTACCTGACTCTTCATGAGCCTCATCTCCTTGTGTTGCATATGTACATAAAGTAAATGGTCTCTTTTTTCAGACTTAACAAGTTTCCTTTGTCAGGAAAAGGCCTTCAATAGTCAACTCATCTTCAGATACTGGACAAGTCAGCTGATAGTGTAGGCAGGTGAGACTTGCTATTTGTCTCTAGTTGGGTGAGACTGCAGCTGTGCCCTGAAGTTGTGGGTGTACCTGGTTGGGATCTACAGTTAGGTAGGTCTGCTGCCTGGACTCTGTGTTCCACTGGGGCTGCTTTTTGGTCTTCCTAGTCAAATGAGGCTGCTGGTTGTGTGTTCTGCAGTCAGGCGGGGCACTAGCTGGGCTCTGAAATCACTTCTGGTCAGGAAGGGTCACAGGCTGTGTTTCCTCGAAGGGCAGGGACACTGGTTGGATTTTGCCATTGGGCAGAACTATGCACTGTGATCTGCAATTGTTCCTGGTTAGATGGGACCTCAAGCTATACTCCCCAACTTGATGGTGCTGCTGGTTGGTTCAGGTGTGGTCACAAGTCAGGCTTCACATTGAATGAGACATCAGTCCCTTGCTATATGATTAAGAGTTTCAGGCTGTCTTGAATTTAGAGGAGCTGTAGAACAAGCTTTGAAATTGGGTTGGCCATTGGCTGTGCTCTGCTCTTAAGCATGGTAGCTGACCTGGCTCCATGACTGAGTATGACCTTCAGCTTTACCCCACAGCTATGTGGGGCTGGAGATTGTGTTTCACATTTGGAAAGGTGGCTATTCAGGCTTCATACTGAGATGGGGCCACAGGCTATGCTCCAAGATTGAGTTGGGTAACTGGCAGGGCTCCCTGCCTTGGAGAGGCTGCAAGTTGTATCCAACAATTAGTTAGTCCTATAGGTTGGGTTCTGCTAGTGGGTGGGTTTATACATTGGACTCCACACCTGCTCAGTATCACTATTCAAGTTTCATGCTTTCGTAGGGCCAAAGACTATGCTCAACCATTTGGCAGGGCTGCTTGCTTGGCTCCCTGCCTGTGTGGGCCATAGAATGTACTAAGCAGCTGCTGGGCAGCTGTGTCCATGCTTCCCAGTGGAGTGGGAACTGAAGCTTATGCTCAACAGTTGGGTGGGACAGTGAATTTGCTTCCATCCCCAGATGGGCCAAAGAATGTGCTCTAGAGCTTCGGGGCACCTGTGAATTCAATATAACTGTACTTAATTATAACTTAACACAAAAATCATGTAGGTCATGGGGTGTCTTAAGTAACCAATAGGAGTATTATTGCCCATTTTTCTCAATGTAAATTACTAGAATACTGTTCCTTTGTATCTGCCATGTCTCATGATCATGTCACCCTGTATTATTTCAACAGCTTGTCCAATTTAAGAGTCATGAAGAAAACCAAAGTTTTGGTTCCCCAAAACATCAAATCTAAGGCTTTGCTTTATATGTTAGACAGTTGCCTGCATTATTAAAAACCATAAAATTGTTTCAAGAAACAAAATTACCCCAGACACAGTGAACAAAAATTAAATAAGACACCAGTTTAAAATAGTGAGATATAAGCCAAAGTGTTACCTATTTTAAATTTCTTGGCACTGTTTCCTTTAGACTATGATATCTGTGAATATAACTCTAAGTCCTGATTCCATCTCTGCTATCTAGCTTCCTCCTTTTATGCTTAACACCTTCCACTCCTAGCAAGACTCATAGATGTAAATTTTATGGCATGATTCTTGCTCATATTGGATAGATTTCTATCTGATGTTAATTGGATCAACTCTCTACCTACCAGACTCATTTCCTAGAAAACTACAAATTTAGTAGGCAAAATGAAGTTTATGCTTTGTTAAAATTTTGCCAAATAATTCTCACTCTGAGACAATTGAAAAATGGTTACCTCAATTAAAATCTTTTTCTTTTCCTTAACAGACTATATTTTGTTCATTTGCCTAATAATAAACATTGAACATAACATTGACTAATCAAATATCTAGTTTACATGGGAAAATTTTTAAATACTATGCTTTATTTTATGTGTATTTTACCCAGACATTCATTTCCATTTCTTAAGAAATAAGAGACTGCCAAGCATGACTGATATTAGAATCCCACATACATCATAATTATGACAGTTCTAGAATGTGCTGTTAAAATATGTCTTTATAGTTTAGCAAAGCATATCTTTTAAAATGTCAAACATTAGCTAAAATTACTGAAAGCTATTTGGTAGGCCTAGGGCATTGGTTGCTTTTTGATAAAACTTGCACTGAAAGAAGCCAATGTAGATGGTAATACCTGAAAATGCTTTATACCTCTAAAGGTAAAAATGAGTTAAATAGCTTTATTTTTTCTTACCATGACCTCAACAAATCAGAAGAAATGAAAGTTGCTTTTATTGAATTCTGCCAGTTGACATAATTTGTGAACAGAAGTGAGACTAAGTGCAAGTTAATGCTTTAGAACAGCATGGTCTTCCTAAGGCAACAAAGTAGGGCAAATTAATCTTCAAATGACTCTTATTCAAAAGTTCTCTCCTTTCCATTTTTGCTTGGTAGAAAAATTGATGAATTTTGGCTTGCATCAACAAATAAACATTGTAGCTTATTTCATTATGATGTAAAAACATTTACAAATGGCCTTTAATGAGGGCAATAAAAATGTATAGACAAAGTTTTACTGATACATTTACAAATCAAAGCTGTATACATACATTTACAAATACTATAATGAAGGATATTAAAATTAAGTTTTTAGGTGTTGGAAAAATACTTAGACTAAATGCTACATTCTACTGGTAGCTGTATGATTCTTGGGATATGATTACTTAACAGTTTATAGGTAAACAAATACACTAATGCATAACTTACAAGATTGCAGATGACTAACTGAGATATGGCTTGAATATGCTTAACCCATAGTCTGGCACATAGTATCAACTGAATACATGTTAGCTCTTTTAATGTTCTCATAGGATTGAAAGTGGAAAAAATATTAAAGTTAGCTCTGCATGAAAGATTAACTCTATTAGAAAAAGAAAGAAAAAAGCTTCTCCATAAGTGACATATTTATAGCTTATTAATTTTTAGATGTTTTGGTGAATTATAAATTCAGTGACATATAAAGAATTAAAAAATATGCTTAGCAAATTTTATAAGGGATTAAAAATAGCATAATTTAATGAGCCAATTATGCACATACTAAATTATACTTAATTTAAATACTTAGTAAATTAATTCTTAAACTTTTCACTGGATAATTGCAACTGGAGTATTTTTATTCATATGCTCGCATCGAACTCTCTCCTGCAACTTAGATATTTTTGTCAAATACCTTTATTCCAGTTGTTCATCTCATCTCTAAAATGTCTTTGAGGTTCACCATATATCTAGAATAAGTTTTAGGTTAAAAGTTACAAGTTCTTTCATTATTGAATTGAGTGTTATATACATGGTTTCTGCATTTACAGAAATGAAGATTAAAACATAAACTAGCATCACATTATTATTTCTGATTTTTAAATACTTCTTAATAATAATGATAACAAAACTGCTACTTTACTCATCCTTCTTAATAATAATGGTAACAAAACTACTACTTCACTCATCTTTTGCTGTACATTACAAATGGTACTTTAAGTACCTTATCTCATTTAACCCCATAGGCCACACTGAGTGTTAGCATTTACTGAGGGTTTAAGATAAGGCAAGCAGAGTAATAGCTATATATCATTTACTTCTTACAATCACCTAAGAGATAAGCACTAGGTACTTACTACTGTACAAAAAAATGTATCCTGATGAACAAGAAAACTGCAAAATATATTTAGCATAGAATTTTAAAATTTGGGAAACAAGGTATCATTAATAAACCTAGTGAAGATTACACATCAGATGATTTTGAATAAAATAAAGTTTCTGTTAATAAAATATAAATGTTTAATAATTAATAACAAAATTTTTTATTGATTTATAATCATTTTACAATGTTGTATCAAATTCCAGTGAAGAGCACAATTTTTCAGTTATACATGAACATACATATATTCATTGTCACATTTTTTTCTCTGTGAGCTACCATAAGATCTTGTGTATATTTCCTTGTGCTAAACAGCATAATCTTGTTTATCTATTTCACAATTTTGAAATCCCGTCTATCTCTTCCCACCTTCCACCCCCTTGGCAACCACAAGTTTGTATTCTATGTCTATGAATCTATTTCTGTTTTGTATTTATGCTTTTTTTTTGTTTTTTTGGGGTTTTTTAGATTCCACATATGAGCAATCTCATATGGTATTTTTCTTTCTCTTTCTGGCTTACTTCACTTAGAATGACATTCTCCAGGGACATCTATGTTGCTGCAAATGGCATTATGTTGTTGGGTTTTATGGCTGAGTAGTATTCCACTGTATAAATATACCACCTCTTCTTTATCCAGTCATCTGTTGATGGGCATTTAGGCTGTTTCCGTGTCTTGGCTATTGTAAATAGTGTTGTTATGAACATTGGGGAACAGGTGTCATTTTGAAGTAGGATTCCTTCTGGATATATGCCCAGGAGCAGGATTCCTGAATCATATGGTAAGTCTATTCCTAGTCTTTTGAGGAATCTCCATACTGTTTTCCACAGTGGCTGCACCAAACTGCATTCCCACCAGCAGCGTAGGAGGGTTCTCTTTTCTCCACACCATCTCCAGCATTTATCATTTGAGGGATTCTGAATGACAGCCATTCTGATTGGTGTGAGTTGATACCTCATTGTAGTTTTGATTTGCATTTCTCTGATAATTAGTGATATTGAGCATTTTTTCATGTACCTTTTGGTTATTCATGTGTCTTCATTGGAGAATTGCTTGTTTAGGTCTTCTGCCCATTTTTGGATTGGGTTGTATATTTCTTTATTATTAAGTTGTATGAGCTTTTTGTATATTCTGGAAAGTAAGCCTTTGTCAGTCACATCATTTGCAAATACTTTCTCCCATTCTTCAGGATGTCTTTTTGTTTTGCTTATGCTTTCCTTTGCTGTGCAAAAGCTTATAACTTAAAATAGGTCCTGTTTGTTTACTTTTGCTTTTATTTCTATTGCCTAGGTAGACTGTCCTAGGAGAACATTGTCATATAATGTTTTGCCTATGTTTTCTTCTAAGAGGTTTATAGTGTCTTGTCATATGTTTAAAACTTTAACTCATTTTGCATTTATTTTTGTGTATAGTGTGAGGGAGTGTTCTAACTTCATTAATTTACATGTTGCTGTCGTTTTCCCAGCACCACTTGCTGAAGAGACTGTCTTTACTCCATTGTACACTTGTGCTTTCTGTGTCAAAGATTAATTGACCAAAAGTTTGTGGATTCATTTCTGAACTCTCTATTCTGTTCCATTGGTCCATAAGTATGTTCTTGTACCAATACCATGCTGTTTTGATGACTGTAGCTCTGAAGTCTGGGAGGGTTATTCCTTCAGCTTTGTTCTTTTTCTTCAGTACTGCTTTAGTAATTCTGGGTCTTTTGTGATTCCATATAAATTTTAGAATGATTTGTTCTAGTTATGTGAAAAATGTCATGGATAATTTGATAGGGTTGGCATTAACTCTGTAGATTGCCTTGGGCAGTATGACCATTTTAACAATATTGATTCTTCTAATCCAAGAACATGGGGTATATGTCCATTTATTTAAGTCAACTTTAATTTTCTTAATCAATGTTTTGTAGTTCTCCAGGTAAAATCTTTCACCTCCTTGGTCAGCCTTATTCCTAAGCATTTTATCATTTTGGATGCAATTTTAAAAGGGATTGCTTCTTTCCTTTCCTTTCCTGCTAATTCTTTGTTAGTGTAAAATGCAATTGATTTTTATATGTTAGTCTTGTATCCTACTACCTTCCCAAATTCTTTTATGAGCTCTAGTAGTTTTTGTGTGGAGCTTTTAAGGTTTTCTATATGTAGTATCATGTCATCTGCATATAGTGACAGTTTTACTTCTTCTCTTCCAATTTGGATCCCTTTTATTTCTTTTTCTTGTCTGATTGCTGTGGTTAGGACTTCCTATGTTGAATAGAAGTGGTGAGATGGGCATCCTTGTCTTGTTCCAGGTTTTAGTGGTAAAGTTTTCAGTTTTTCTCAATTGAGTATTATGCTGACTGTGGGTTTTTCATAAATGATTTTTACTATGTTGAGATATGTTCCCTTTATACACATTTTGGTAAGGGTTTTTATCATAAATTGTTGTTGAATTTTATCAAATGCTTTTTCTGCATCTATTGAGCTGATCATTTAGTTTTTGTCCTTTCTTTTGTATGTTTTGTTTGTTTGTTTGCAGTTTTAAGAGTGATTGTTGAATTCTTTCTGAATGAAGCAAGAACCTATTCTCCAGCAACAATTCTACCTATTCTCCTTGAGATTTTAATTTCCTTCTAAGTCTTCAAATCCTCTCAATATTCTCAGAATCCCTAATCTTTTTCTAGGGTTCAGAATCCTCTCCTGAAAGCCATATTTTATGTTTAAATCAGATGTTCTTTTATTTTTCTTAAGAAAAAAATTTTAATTTCCCATGCCTAAAAGACAACTGTATAAATCATATATGTGTAACTCAATGTCTTTCCACAAGAACACAGATAACATAATCACATTCCAAACTTAGAAATTTATCATTGCAGGACACCTGAAACTTTCAAGCCCTTTTTCAGGCACCACCAACCTCCCGGACAAAGGCAATAGTACTGATTCTTACTTTTAATTAATTTAAGTGTTAAAGAACATTTTTATTGGAGAAGTATATTAGAATTGTTTCCAAGTTTGTGCCATTATTTGTAGATCTATTGTAAATGTTAATTTGTATGTCTTTTGGTGCAAATGTGCATTCATTTCTGTTGGCATATATCTAAAAATTAAATTGACGGGTTAGAATGTGTATGTTCACATTTAGAAGGTATTGGAAAGGCTTTTCAAAAGAGTTGTAGCAATTTACACTGTTATCACAAATATGAATTTTCCAGTCATACCTCACCCTTGCCAATTTGGTACATTCTTTTCCATTTAACAGTCTGGTATGTGTGAAATGGTATATATCCATGGTTTTAACTACCTAATGAATTTAGATGTCAAGTACCTTTTCATATGTTTGCTGGATATCTGTATTTACTCTCTTGTGAATTATGCTAAGTTTCAAAAAAATTTTGTCTTAAAACTAATTTAAAAAATGGCAAAGTTAGAATAAAGAAGACAATTATTTTACTATATACTAGCAATGAGTAGGTGAACTTGATATTAAAAACACCATATCATTTACATTAGCACACAAAGAAAATGAAATAGGTATAAATATAACAAAATTTGTACAAGATCGCCATGTGAAAAATGACAAAACTCTGATATATGAAATTAAAGAAGAGCTAAATAAATGGATGAATAGTCCATGGTCATGGATAGAGAGATCCGATATTTTGAAGATATCAGTTCTTCCCTAAATGATCTGTAAATTTAATATAATCCCAATCAACAATCCAGCAAACTATTTTGTGGCTATTGGTAAACTGATTTTCAAATTTATATGCAGAGGCAAAAGATCAACAATAGGCAACACAATATTGAAGAAGAACAAAAATGGAGAGCTAATGCTACTCAACTTCAAGACTGAATATAGTGCTACAGTAATTAAGACAGTGTGATCCTAGTGAAAGAATGAACAAATGGATTAATGGAACAGAATAAACCCCCAAATAGAACAATATAAACTGATATTTGATCTTTGACAAAGTAATAAAAGCAGTATAAGGAAGCAAATAGAGTCTTTTCAAATGGTGTTGGAAAAATTAGACAGCCAAATGTAAAAAATATTGATCTAGATACAGACCTTACATCCTTCACAAAATTAACTCAAAACAGCTAGATCACAGACTTAAGTGTAAAATGCAAAACTATAAAACTTCTAAATGATGACATAGGAAAAACAAAAACAAAAAACTAGATGACCTTGGGTATGGAAATAACTCTTTGGACAGAACACCAAAGGCCTGATCCATGAAATAAAATGATAAGCTGGATTTCATTATAATTCAAAACTCTGCTGTGTTAAAGACACTATCAAGAGATTGAAAAGAAAAATACCAGTTTGGAGAAAAAAATGCAAAAGATGTATCTGAAAAAGGACTGTTACCCAAAATATACAAAGAATTGTTAAAACTCAACAATAAGAAAAGGTATAGAGGACACTTAAAGGCGTATTACTAGGTGAAAGAAACCAATATGAAAATGTTATATACTGTATAATTCCAACTATCTGACATTCTGGAAAGTACAAAACATGAAGACAATAAAAATGTCAGTGCTTATGAGGATTAAGGATGAATAGGTGGGATACAGAGCATTTTTAGAGCAGTGAAAATTCTCTATATAATACTATAATGATGGATATATGTCATTATATATTTATAATGTATAATTTATATAGAATTACATCAAGAATAAACTGTAAATTATGGACTTTAGATGACTGTCATATGTCAGTGTAGGTTCATCAATTGCAACAAGTCTACCACTCTGGTGAGGAATGTTGAAATTGAGGGAGGCTATTCATTTGTGGGACAGAAGGTATATGGGAACTCTGTACCTTCCTCTCAATTTTCCTATAAACCTAAACTGCTCTAAAAAATAAATTATTTAAATATAAGTACATAATTTTCCAAATAAAATATTATTTTTCTTAAATATTATTAGATTATATCTATATCAATTTTTTAGTATCTGTGAATAATTTGATATGACATAACATGAATTTACTGTTTTTACTTGTCCATTGCAAGATATTTCTATAAATGTATTAATTCTATCACTTTTACATAGAGACTTTGTTTCATCATTTTATCTTATTGCCATCAAAAAATCACTCTTAATAGTGTACTATGGAATGAATGAGTTAGGCAAAATCATGGTACATGAGATTATTTTTTGTTTTAACTGTTACAATTTAATTTATACTATGTGTAATATGAGTAATAATGTGAAATTTCTTGTAACACTTAAGCCTCTTATTTGGATCACAAGGAGTGAAAATTTGTCACAGTACTTTTGGATACAATTAAATTTTGCTTGTTCTCTTGAGTTCTTTTAAACAACTTAGAAGACCTGAAAAGACTTTCATGGACATCTTTCTTTTTTCCAAAACTCACTTCTTGTAATCTCTTCCTCAAGATTATTTGTGGCATAAACTGCTTTCCAGCCAAATTTGTCAAGTCAATGGTTTTTAAAAAGGACAAATAAATAAAAATAAACAAGGTAAATACAATGTGGCAATAATTTAATAAGAAAATTAATTTCAAAGAAGTTGTGGAATTCCTTTTTTAACTTTATAGCATTTATATTGACTTCATAAATACTTCAAATTCTTACTACCAGGCCAGTGTATTATGTTTTAAGGTCAAACTATGAAATGTGAATCTCAGAACAAAATTAGCAAACAAAAATATGAAATAAATAGCAAATATTTACATGGGATGGAATTTATAAATGCATAATCAATATAATAAAAGTGTTTCCAAAATGTAGCATGGTAGCTACTTTCTTCTTTCATTGATAGCCAACCTGGTCATTCAGAGCAGATCAGAATAGCCATAATTAGTCACTTGTGATAGGTTTTCAACTTCATTTCCTTGATATTGTTCATGCTCCAAGTCACTAGTGGTGCAAAGCCACACCTGAAAACAACAACACAATTTAAAAAAATCCTTAAATTCGAAATTGTATTTTGTTTAATGTTCTAAGAGATATCAATGACTGCATCAGAGCAGAGTTAAGACATTAAGCATGAGGCTACATGGATTATGTGGGAGTTAGAATTTCAACATATAAATTTTGAGGGTGAAGAGAGAAGCAAGATGGCAGAGTAGAAGGATACTTGTAGCTCACCCTTTCCCACAAATACACCAAAACTCACATCTATGGACCTACTCAGCCAACCAGAGCACCTGCCAAACTCCAATAGAACATTGCCCTCTTTGAAAGAGAAAGACACCAAAAATCTGGTAGAAGAAAAGGAAAAAAGAAAGAAGAAAAAGCAAAACAGTGTGGGATCGGTCCCACAGGGAGGGAGTGGCAAAGGAGAACTGGTGCTCACTTTCTGGGTCTCCCCTCTCCAACAGACAGGCCAGCAGGATGGAAGGGGAACCTTCAAGGCTCAGATCTGCCCCAAGGACCCCTTAACCAACAGAACTGAGTTAAATGGGCATAAAGGGTCCCCAAGACACCCAGCCCAAGATGCGAGCTGGCAGCTGGGGCCAGGACAGGCTGCCCAAGCCTGGTGGAGGACTGGGGTGGCTGCACTGAAGCAGCCCAGGGGGAATGCAGGGTGCTGCATGCTGTGGCTGGGAGGGGATATGGAGCAGAACAACCTTGGTCCCCCATAAATTGCAAAAAAAAAAGCAAAGCAACATGGCTGGTGTGCCTTGGGGGGAGGGGCACCATAGCCTTTGTCTCCTCAGACCTGCACCACCATTACTGGATTTCTCAGGAGAAGAGAGGCGGGACATAGCCACAGCCGCTATCTCCTCCTGTGTGCAGCGCCTGGGTGGGTGCGGGGCCGAGGCCTGAATCTACACCCAGGGGCTCCACAACCTCCTAGGCAGGACTGAGACTTGTTTACAGCCTGAGGCAGATAGGATCTTTCTGCCCTGGTACCTCAGAGAACATGAGCTACCAAGACAAACCAGGAGCTGAGATTTGTCATGGAGCAGGGGCAGGGCATTCTGCGGTCTTCCCCGAGCCAGCCTTCGGAGCAGTGACCCAAGGCAGAACAGGCAGCTGCACAGAGTAGCGGAGCAACCAGCATGGGGAGAGGGTGGGCAGCCATCCCCCTTCCTGGCAGGAACACAGCACCTCATCATGGTGATGGGAGGGGGTGCGATATGCCCACCTGCCTCACTCGAGTGCAGCATCTGACTGCAGCATTGGGAGGGGGAGTGACCCGCCTGCCCACCAGGTAAGAGCTCAGCTCCTGACCCAGTGTTAGGAAGGGACATGATCTGCTAGCCGGCAGCCACTGGGAGCAGCACAGACGAGTGCTCCAACAGAGGGCCTCTGGAAACAGCAAGCTGAGTTCTCAAAACAGGGAAAAGACACAAAGACCTCTCAATAAAATCATTAAGAGCACACTGTCACCAGGAGAACTAGATAACTGATACTCCTTAAGCCTCAGTGCCAGAGAGATATGAGAAAAATGAAGAAGCAGAGGAACGACTCCCTATTAAAGAGCAAGAGAAACACCCTGAAAGCATGATCAAGGAAATAGATATTGATGGCCAACTAGATCAAGATTTCAAAAAAAAGGAGTGATCAAAGTTCCGAAGGAACTAAAAGAAAGTGTTTAGAGATATAAAATATGTCAAAAAGGAAATAGAAGCTATAAAGAAGAACCAAGTAGAAATCGTAAACTCATTGGCTGAGATGAGAGCTGACTAAAGGCTGTACAAAGCAGGCTAGATAAGGCAGAGGAATGAATAAGTGACCTAGAAGACAGGACAACAGAAAGCACTCAATCAGAACAGCTGAGAGAAAAACAAATAAGAAACAATGAAAAGAATATAAGGGACCTATGGGATAATATAAAGCATGCCAACCTATGTGTAATAGGGGTTCCAGACGGGGAAGAAATAAAAAAAAGGGGATTGAAAATGTATTTGAAGAAATCATGACTGAAAACTTCCCAAAGTTAAAGAAGGAATCAGATATCCAAGTACAGGAGGCCCAGAGGGTTCCAAACATGAAGAACCCAAACAGACCCACACCAAGACATATCATAATCAAGATGGCCAAAGTCAAGGATAAAGAAATGATCCTAAAGGCAGCAGGAGTGAGTTACAAGGGAACCCCTATAAGGCTGTCAGCTGATTTCTCTGCACAAACACTACAGGCCAGAAGGAAGTGGCAAGATATATTCAAAGTACTGAATGAAAAAAAGATGCAGCCTAGGATACTCTATCCCGCAAGGCTATCCTTTAGAATAGAAGGAGAGATAAAGAATGTCACAGACAAGCAAAAACTGAAGGAGTTTAGCAACACTAAACCCATTCTAAAAGACATATTGACAGGTCTAGTCTAAATAGAAAAGAAGCAGTATGCTACAGAAATGAGAAACTTATAACTGGAAAGGAGATAACTGCCATGAATCACAAAAAGAATAAGCACAAAATTGTAAAAGAAGACACCTAAATCATTAAGATTGGGAGAGGGAAGCAAGGGAAGCCACTGTGGAAAACAGTATGGAGATTCCTCAAAAGACTAGGAATAGACTTACCATATGATCCAAGAAGCCTGCTCCTGGGCATATATCCAGAAAGAACCCCTCTTCAAAATGACACCTGCACCCCAATGTTCATAGCAGCACTATTTACAATAGCCAAGACATGGAAACAGTCTAAATGTCCATCAACGGATGACTGGATAAAGAATAGGTGGTATTTTATACAATGGAATACTATTCAGCCACAAAACCTGACAACATAATGCCATTCACAGCAACATGAATGTTCCTGGAGAATGTCATACAAAGTGAAGTAACCCAGAAATAGAAAGAAAAATACCATATGAGATCATTTATATGAGGAATCTAAAAACAAACAAAACATAAATACAAAACAGAAACAAACTCATAGACGTAGAATACAAACTTGTGGTTGCCAAGGGGGTGGAGGGTGGGAAGGGACAGACTGGGATTTTAAAATGCAGAATAGATAAACAAGATTGTACTGTATAGCACAGGGAAATATACACAAGATCTTGTGGTAGCTCATAGCGAAAAAAAAAGTGACAATAAATAGATACATGTACATGTATGACTGAAAAATTGTGCTCTACACTAGAATTTGCCACAACACTGTAAAATAACTATTACTCAATAAAAAAAATGTAAAAAAGAAAAAAAGAAAAAAAAGAAAAAAATTTTGAGGGGACACAAACATTCCAACCATAGTATATTTTAAGTAAGTTTTTTTCAATATTTTACCATTTCTCAGTTTTTTGATCAGTAAAATAGGACAATAATGCCTGTTTCAGGGGTATTGGGAATATTCTTATATCTGTGTGTAACAAGATCTAGATTAGTAGATTAGTGAAGTACATATGTGCCTTATATGTTATAATTATTATATTTTGTTTCTGATAAAAAAATAAAAAAGGGAAGTGTTAAAGTGATAATTCCATAATTAAGTTAGTACACATTTTTATTATGTTTCTTTTATTTAAGTTTCAAGATACCCTTATAGTTCAAATGTTTACATTTCAAATCCTTTCACTTGCCTGGCTAATTAAAAGCATAAGTTATGACATTTCTAATAAGTCTGGGTAAATAAATCACATAAAGTTATGCACAATCATTTGGATCTCTGTCAAAAAGTATTCAAGGACTCATTTGAAACAAAATTACAAAATGTTCACTATAGTTAAAGACTTTTGAAAAATAACTACTGTTTAGAAAAGTTCTCTGTTGTAAGAATTATTTTTTAGCAAATACATCAAGAAAAGCAAATATAAAGTATAACTTCACAATTACACATTTCAAAATAAAAGACTATTACATCAATCAATAGGTCTGCAGAGCTAATAAAGCATTTGTTTTCAGGCAACACTGATTAAATAATGTCTATCATTATCAGTGTCATCTTCTCTGACTATGAAAGTTGGTACTATGAAGTTGTGTCGTAGTTTGGTGGAAATTGTACTATATTACCTGCTTCATTAAATGTTATGTTTAGCACAATGTTTAAATTGAAGCATTTAAACATTTTTAATTGCCATATTAGATATTTTCCTAAAACCTAAGAACACAGTATGTGTGATTATTTCAGACTGAAATTTAAATATCGTCTCTTGATTTTTTAACATGCATTTTCTTGCTCCCCTCCTTAATAGTACTAAATTTTCAAACTGTAAGTTAAAGGCAAAATTGATTTCCTTCTTCCCAATTTTAGAGTGGATTCTGAATATATTGGCCACAATGATTTATTGAGTTTGGCAAATGACATAAGCCTCTCCAAACAGAAGGCCTGCCATATTATTTACTATTATTTTCTACAGGTGTTATGAAATGCATTAGCTCTCTCCAGTTGCTTTAGAAGTGTAAAATTATGAAGCTAAAAATTAAGAACTCCTTAAGTTAAGAGCTAAGAACTCCTTAAAACTTTCAAAAAATCCCTCCTGGAGTTAAGAATGAAGTTAATATTACATCAGAGGACAATGGGGAGAGAGAGAGAAGGTGAATAGACTTAAGAACAAACTTTTGGTGACTTCTTTTGCATTCAGGATCAAATCTCAACTGATTTCTAATGTACTCTGTTCTCTCAAATCAGTGAGTTAGTTGAGTTCCTTTCAAAATAGTTTGAGTTGGGTTTGCATTATGAACCAATTTCAACCATAAAATAGTTAAGTATTCTAGAATGTTTCTCTCTGTGTAAAGAACTGACATATTAGAAATGACCTTAAATACTGTCCTTTGTACAGGTGCTAATTATTGAAGGATTAATAAAATGGCTTATAAGTTGTGTTACCAGAACTATAAATCATTTTCCCCACAAAATAAGGTTGAGCCCTTGTTTATTATAGCACCATTAATAGTAAATGAAATTAGTGAGATGTCTCACTTAGAGTTTTGACAATTGTGGAAAGACTCTGATAAGGTAGGACAGGAAAATGTGTGTCTAAATCATATGCTGAGAAAGTAGATCCCCAGAAGTTGGCAAAAGTATGAGAGTTTTTATCTATAGCTAAAAGTGAGGCAAGGAAATTAGGTATCAGGGAAGATAAATTTTTTCACTTGGATGTGAGGACCCCTGCCCACTCTTCAAAATCTGATCAAAGTGCCTTCAAAAATTTAATCCACACCATTAGCCTTTAGCTCCATACTTTTCTTACCTAGAACACTAGAATACACTAAGGCACTTTCAGATTCTAAATTCTGTAAACTGAGAATACAAGAGGTATTTTCTTCAGCTCAGGTTTTAGTTTTTGGACTTGGTAATTTTATGACCATAAACAGTTTCTCATACTGTTTTTTTAAGGATTCACAGGTCTCAGAGAATTTAGTGAGATCCTCAATGGTTCCACAATTATCACAGGGCTAATTCAGTTACACAATTAATCCTAGACATTCACTGGAAGAAAAATCCAACTCCAGGAATAAAGAACAGTTTTGGCAATTTTTTGGACCATATGGCTTGGCCATAATCATTGTGCTTTTCCAAGCATCATTTCTGTTTGATTGCATTCCAGATACAGAGCATATAAATAAGTTATTTATATTAAACACTAGGAAGATAATAAAAACAAATAATCAAAAAACATTATGAGGAGTGAGGCATAAGGTACAGATTCTAATATATTCAAGTTCCAAAGAAAGTGGATTTTTAAAAAATTTATTTCTTATTTTCTTTTGTATTTTTTAAATTGAAGTATAGTCAGTTTACAATGTTGTGTCAATTTCTGGTGTACAGCATAATACTTCAGTTATATAAAACATACATGTATTTGTTTTCATATTATTTTCACCATAAGCTACTACAAGATTTTGGATATAGTTCCCTGTGCTATACAGTATAAACTTGTTTATCTATTTTATACATACTAGTCAGTATCTGCAAATCTCACACTCCCAATTTATCCCTTCCCACCTGCTTTCCCCCAGTAACCATAGTTTGTTTTCTATGTCTGTGAGTCTACTTCTGTTTTATATAGAAGTTCATTTCTCTCTCTCTCTCTTTTTTTTTTTTTTTGATTCCACATATGAGTGATATCATATGGTATTTTTCTTTCTCTTTCTGGCTTACTTCATTTAGAATGACATTCTCCAGGAATATCCATGTTGCTGCAAATGACACTTATTTTTTATGGCTGAGTAGTATTTCATTGTATAAATATACCACAACTTATTTTTTCCAGTCATCTGTTGATGGACATTTAAATTGTTTCTGTGTCTTGACAATTATGAATAGTGCTGCTGTGAATATTGGGCTGCAGGTATCTTTTTGAGTTAAGGTTCCCTCTAGATATATGCCTAGGAGTGGGATTGCTAGGTGATATGGTAAGTCTATTTTAAGTCTTTTGAAAGATTCTCCATACTGTTTTCCACAATGGCTGCATCAAACTATATTCCCAGGAGGGTTCCCTTTTCTCCACAGCCTCTCCAGCATTTATCATTTGTGGACTTTTGAAGGTTGGCCATTCTGACTGGTATGAGGTGATGCCTCATTATAGTTTTGATTTATATTTCTCTGATAATTAGCAATACTGAGCATTTTTTCATGTGCCTACTGGCCATTTGTATGTGTTCATTGGAGAATTGCTTGTTTAGATCTTCTGCCCATTTTTGGATTGTGTTATTTGTTTCTTTCTTATTAAGTTGTATGAGCTGTTTATATATTCTGGAAATTAAGCCCTTGTCAGTTCCATGTTTTGCAAATATATTCTCCCATTCTGTATGTTGCCATTTTATTCCCTTATGGTTTCCTTTGTTGTGCAAAAGCTTGTAAGTTTAATTAGGTCTTACTTATTTATTTTGCTTTTATTTCTATTGCTTGGGTAGACTGACCTAGGAGAACATTGCTGAGATGTATATGAGATCATGTTTTGCCTATGTTTTCTTCTAGGAGATTTGTTGTGTCTTGTCTTATGTTTAAGCCTTTAAGCCATTTTGGGTTTATTTTTGTGTATGATGTGAGGGAGTATTCTAACTTCATTGATTTACATACTGCTGTCCAGTTTTCCCAGCACCATTTCTACACATCCTCAAAGCTTGTGTTATGTATGCAGTATCTGACTATACCAGAAAAAGACTGATGTTATAACTCCAATGACAGTAAAATATGTTCTTTCTAACAGTTGCTTAATATTTTGCAATAACCTAATGCTCTGCATTGTCAGTGGGGTTTGGATTTCATTCAGCAGATTTGGTGATACAGAATTTCAATTACATTAGAATGCATTATAATGTTATTTCAAGGAAGGTCAGTAGAATATCTCAAGTTCCATACCATTTTGCTGGATGAAATTATTATTTATATATTTCATTTTTATTTATAAAATGTAGGTATTACTTGAATAGGAGTATTAAAACAGTCTGTAAAAATGGAATATAGATAAAAGTTAAATCAAGAACCAATGTTTTGCAGACACTAGGTTCCTGTATTGGTATATCAGTGTGATTAAATAAATATGCATGTACACACACACACACACATAAAATATCTGTGAATGTTTGTGCTGTATTAACTTTTGGAAAAATTAAAAATTTTAAATAGCAAAATAAGAAATGAATGAAACTGTAAAATCCAAAAATATATTGCCTATTGATGCTACTGATATTAATGGATTTATTTTTGGATTGATTATTAGGTTAAACTATATCTTTTGCATAGAAATTACTTGTAGAAAATTTAAAATGTTAACATACAGAAGTGCTCCACTCATAACTGCAAGCACAATCACTTTATCTGGCTACTTATACAGTTTACAGCATATTATTTAACATATTATTTAAGGTTGTTTCTTAAAATTAACTTTAAAGTTTCAATCTAATATAATTTGACTGTGGGGAGAGCATTTTCCATCACTCTAAAATTACAATCCTATACACTTTTGGTACTCTCACTTTTAGTAGCCTGCAGTCCAACATCTGAAACAATTTGACCTTGTGACCTATAAAGTGCTTTTGATCATCTTTATGTCTGCAATATCTTTTGAAGGTCATTGTGGCAATTTAGAAGTTGAGCTCTGATTTCAAGTTAGGTGATGCATTTCATTCTCATTTTATTGTGAGAAAAAAATAACTAATTTTTGCACGTGTTCAAGAATATCCAGAAAATTATACCTAAACTATCATGTCATTCAAGGTATAAAATATACTTTAAAATGATTTCAGTATAATAGTATTTTAAGCATTAATATAATTAAACAACTTATTTTTTCTATTTCTCACTGTCATTAATAAATCCTAATTGATGTGTTGAAAATTGTTTAGTAAGTAGGTAAAATCGACAGAATAATCAAGATAATAATACCAGTTATTTTATGATTATACATTAGACAGACTAATTGCATGGAAACGGTTTTCCAAAAAAAAATCTTGAAACTCTACATCTCCTTTAAATCCTCAACACATAAGAGATAATGTTTTGTAATGAAAACATTGCATTGGGACCTGAAATTTTAAATTCTAGTTGCAGCATTTCTTTTCACTAAATACTTTTTTAAAAATACAAATATTTTCTATATTTATTTCTGTTTATTTATAAATTTTGCCTCTACATATAATCTGGTGACATCAAGTTTATCTAAATAGATTGTCTAGTTTTCAATTATCTGCTGTAAATTTGGACTCAGTTAGCCTTTGTTATTGGTATTATCCATGGAAAAATAAAATGGTTAAATTGTAGCCAAAAATGTTCAGTGGTTTTCTAGTTTATCTGAGGTTTACTTAAATTGTTAGGGTAAGTAACTAAGCCTGTTGTATAATTTTCACACTAATAATGTTGAACTATTAAAATGACATAAATACTCTTTGAATTTTAAGGAAATTCAATGGAAACTCAGGCTTACTATCTGAAGGTTGAGAAGGACTAGGAAGTAAAATTAAGAACTGTTATTGTGACAATTTACTAGGCATGAATTTATATGTTTCATTTTATAGCCCCCAATTTTTGAGTAATAATTAATATTAGCCCAAAGCTTAACAAATAATTAAGTCTCCTTATTAAATCTATCTCACATCTTCTCATGAACCATCTTTTAGCAGAAAATCTCCATCATACTTGGTTGAAAAGCTAGAAAACTTCAAATTAGACTACCTTTATCTTTCTAGCAAAAAAAAAAAATGAAAATTTCCGTATTTCTACACCTTCCTTCTCTTTTGTTATTTCCTTTACGTGAAAGAAGTACCCCTCTTCTTATCAAAGGCTCTCCTTGCTTTGAATTATCTAACCTTTCTCAGGGGCTTAGTTGCTTTATACTTCTCCCCTCAATCATCAACATTTATGTCTTCATTCTTTCATTTCCATCAGCCTATAGTCAGGGTACAATATATCCTACATTTAAAATTTCCTATTTTTACCTCAAATTCTCTTTCCATCAGCCTACAGTCAGGGTACAATATATCCTACATTTAAAATTTCCTATTTTTACCTCAAATTCTCTTTCACTTACCACAACAGTTCTTTTCTCTTTATAAATAAAACTTAGAAGACATTGTTTTATATTTAATTTCCCTTATGCTATTATTTATCTAATTAATTCTAGTATAGCTTGCCCTCCTACAATTTGATTATAGTCTTATCAATGTAACCTAAAATGTCTTATTGTAAAATTCTTGAACTTCTTATTTGTCATCATTCTTGGCCTTTTATTGCTATCCTAAAGTGTTAAAAAGTTATAATTTAAAATGCTTACTTCTCTTTCCTTTTGACAGAACTATACCTTAGTTTTACTCTAAGCTTACTATATCCTTCCCTTGATCCCAATTCTAAATATTAGAATTCCTAGGCTTTATGATTTATCTATACCCTTTCAATATCAAATATATTTCCATTGATTTTAAATTATGTAAAATAAAAGAGTTTCACCTTTATTAATTAAGTCATTGATTTTCTTCCTAAATGCAGACTCAAAACCTATTCACCTTGACTCTCCCCTTTTCGTATTGCACTTGTCCTGGCTCCTCCCACATCTTCAACACTCACACATCATTTTAACTTAACCACTATGATCAGATTACTCAGACTTTGCATAAAGTGGCCTTGTGTCCTGAAATTGTAAGCTCCTATCTCATGACTGACTCCTTTTCACTTTTTCTTTTCTTACATTAAAACATTTCCTCCAGAGAAAGATTTTCCTAATCATCAACTCTAAAGCTGGATTCTATTATTTTCATTACAGAAATCAAGTTTTTCCTTTCATTACAATGTAATGTATAGTTATTCATTTATTCTTTGATTATCTCTATTTCCCCAAAATTGTTATACTTCTGGACATCAAAGACTAAAAATATTTTTCATTATTATATACAGGATACTTAACATTAAAGAACGAGTAGACTAATGAATGGACCAGAAAGTCCTTCCTTCCAAAGTTTTCTGACACCAAAACCTATAGGTCCTCACTATACCAGATTATCTTCTAAACCCTGAGAACATTAGCAGCAATGTCAAAAATTATAACTTTTTGCATTGATCTTGGAAACAAAAGTAGTTCTTAAAAGATATGGCACACAAGTAACTCACACAATTAGCTATGTCATGGAGTTTCTTATCAAAATTCTGGTTTTCATAAAATCAGAATATTTGAGCAGCTAGTGTACACACAATTTGTTTTCCAGCTTAGTAAAATTGTCTGTATATTTATTCAAAGGAAGCAAATGAAATCTTATTTCCTCTTTTGGTCTAATCAGGAAAAAAATGTCCATCCTAGGAGTTTCAGGACCCATTGTCCACAGCTTCCTTTAGCTACATATCCACAGTTCCTGATCCACCCAACCTCCTGAGATATTTATAATTATTCATTTATGTATCATACACAATTTTCCAGGTATCACATGAGATATCAACCATATAAAGATACATGGAGGAAGCAAATCCTCTTTTCAAAATGTAAAAGTTTAGTTAATGAGATAAATATATAAAAGAGTAATTGTATAAAGAGTACTTGTAAGATAATATGTAAGCAAAGAAACAGTAATAACAGAGGGCATTATTGAGCCACCAAGAAAAAAGTGTAAAATAAATGAAATCCATGAAGGAGCAGTCCTTGAGTCTTCCTGAATCAGGAAGGAAAAGTTATCATTAGCAGCAGCCCAAACTACTGGAACCTAGAGTCCATCTTACTTGTGTATAGGATGCTAAAAATAAGCCCTAAGGCCTCTTCACTTCTATCTTCTACACTTGCTTACAAAGAAGTTTCTACTTACCCCTTCTCTTAATCTGATTTTGGGACTGAAACTTGGTCCTCATTATCTAGCCAAGTATTGTACTTGTTTCCCTAACAAAAATGTCTAACCTAAATTTCAAACAACTTGCCCAAATCTAAGCTCTTAACAGCCCTTGCCACCAGAAATTGGGCTCTTGCTTCTATTTTCCCAGTACTTTGTTATACCAATACCATGAATATAATAGTCAGTATTCACAAGGCACCATCTGCCTAACTTTATATATCCCCTGCTAACTAAATTCCTTTCTTTTCCTGACCTGTCATCAATTTGGACCCTCAAATAGCAATAAGTGCTTAAATTCTTACAGTGTGCAGACAACTTGCAAGTGATAAGCTCCTTATTCCAATTAGTTTCCACTCTAACTCTGGGTCTTCCAAGATTCCTCCCCTTATCTTGACTAAATTATGGATGTGTCATGATTTCTCATACCAAGGAATACTTTATTTATATATTTTTTCATCTCTGAACTTGTCTTCAACTCTGCTTACCCACACCATCCAATTTCACCAACATTTAGTAAGAAGAAATTCCTCCATCATTGAAATTTTGCAGACTCTATCTTAATTTTCTTATATCTATTTAATTTACTTCTTGACCTACCTGTGGTCCTTAGTCCTGAGGCTGCTTTGGTTCCTTTAAGAGCCTGCCACTTGACAAAGATTTTTCCATATTTGACTTTATTAAGCATATCTACTGTTACTATCCAGTTTCCAGGACCATTAATCTGATTGAAAACCAGTGGATTTTTTCTCAGTTTACTGAATAAAGACTGGAAATATTTTGAAAACTTTCCCAACATTTAAAAAATAATTATAGATATTTCCAATATGTTATATGTTATATAAAAGTTTTGAGATTACTTAAAATGTAACTGCTTTGTTTAGAAGATGATTATCTGTAATTCCACTTTAAATTCCTTAATGTGATACATTTCAGCTATTTGTGATACACAAATGATGTCAATTTAAGTATATTTTCAAATTAATAAATACATCACAAGACTTTTTTTTCCTACTATGAATCCCAAGGATGTCTTTTTCCTAAATAATGGAACTATAAAATTTCAAATTCTGTTTAAAACTTTGATGTTAAGAGGAAAATAAGTGATGCATTATTATTTTCTTCTGAGACCTCAGTTTAAAACTCCTATTATGTTTAAATTTAATTGAATTAAATTCACCAACAAAATATATGGAGTTCTTTCAATACACAGATTGTTGTAAGCTAGACATAAATATATATACATATTTATGCTAGTACTAACAAAAATTTTTCTAATCATTATACAGTGGATAAAATATAATGTCCTGTGAAAATCTCTGAGTCATGGTAACATCTATGCCAAAATGCAAAGTCAGCATTCATTGCATTAGGATTAAGAAATTTATACTTGATGACATTTACAATCCTTACTTTGTCTAAGTAGGATGATGACAGGTTTCTCCTCAGTTCTCTCATTGTTAGCCCCCACTTACTCCAATTAAACATTTACAAATTAGTTATTTTCTTCTGGTTGAACTGAGATTCTCATTCAAATCACCTTATGATATTTGGATAATGATTTAATGATATAATTTAATGTTTGTCATTAATTATAATAATAAATATGTTAACATAAATACTTTTTATTTTCAAGAAGAAATTTTCTGTAGAATCATTGACCAGTAAAGACTATAAAGTTAATGAGTAAATATAGACTATACATATATTTTTTATAGACCTGATGTATTTGATAGGGTTGTATACATAGAATGTCATATTTCCATTGTCTAAAGGGACTTTGAAGGAATGTACCATTGTATAAAATTAACCATCCCAAACCACAAACTATAAATATTAACCTTTTGGCTTCTGATGTTTGCCATTAGAAGTTTTAATTGCCAAGGCCTGAACTATAAAAGTTGGTATACTTTGTTACTTTGCCTCAAAATCAAATGACTGTCACAAGCTAAAGCTATATGTAGACATTCTGTGGATTTAGATGACTGCTGTCAGCTTTAATCAGTTCTAATCCACAATAAATTACAGTTTGAGTAATTGCTTATATAACTAATTTTTGTTGTATCTAGGAAAATATTTTTTAAAATAAGTTTAGTTGAGCAACTGATGTTAAATTTAATTGCTGTTAAGTTGTTAATTTAATAATAATATTAGCTCTTATTGAATGTACTATGTATTAAACTTGCAATAGAGAACAAATCTGACTCTATATTAGATCTGTTCCATTAGCTCTAACCATGTGCTGTGTTTTCTGTTCTTAGTCATGCTCGTTCTGTACCTTTTGTAAAAGAATGTTGTCTATAGCCTGAAGCTTACAGAGTAGCCCATTCTGAAGACTCTGACAATCAAGGTTATAACACTTTCCCATTTATATAGAGATAAAAAGTTACAGAACAGAGAATAATATTTTGTCTTATTGGAGGTTTATAGGAATATCATGACCTGATCTAAGTGGATAGCAGAAAGGATTCTGATACCAAGATGTTTGCAACAACCAAACACACCCCCTCCTCTTTTTAGTATACAGGAGCCTAAATTCTGACTTGGGTAAAATGGTTCTCTATGACATTAATCCCCCATCTTTTTGGTCTGCTGATTTTCCAAATAAAGTCATTTTTCTCTCACCCACACATCATCTCCTGATTTATTGGCTTGTCATGTGGTGAGTAGAATGAGTTTGGTCTCAGTAACAAGCTGTGTGCTAAGTTTTAAGTTCATTAATATCTCTTTCATCCAAAAAAAAACCCAATGTGGGTATTTCTGTTCTATTACCTGAGTGGCCCTCAATTGTGTATAATTTTGATCCCTTAGGAGACATTGCACAATGTTTAGAAACATTTTTGATTATCAAAACTGTGATGGGACCAGGGTATAAGTTCTACCAGTGAGTAGAAGCCAAGGATGCTACTAAACATCCTTCAGTATACAAGAGAGTTCTTACAACCAAAAATTATCATCTTTAAAATGATAGTAGTGCTAAGTTTGAAAAACCTGAGACCATCCAGAGCTGTTTAAAATAGCCAAATCATTGAAACAAGCCCATTTTTGAAATGGCTAAATGGACACAACTAAAGGCAAGTATTGTCTATAAAGAAGAAGCAGGGCTAAAAATCAGAGAGGAATATGTATATGTATATATATATGTTTATATATATATACATATACATATTGCATATATATTGCCTTATTGAGGTATAAAGGTATAATTGACATACAAAATTACATATATTTTGAGTGGGCAAGGTGATGATTTTATGTACATATCCATTGTGAAAAATTTCCAGAGCTGTTAATGAACATATCCATCACTTAACATATTTAACTTATTTTTTGCTTTTTGCTTTCTGCTTTTTGCTTTTTGTTTTATTTTATTTTTATGAGAAAGCTTAAGATCTACTCTCTTAGCAACTTTCAAGTGTACAGTACAGTATTATCAGCTATAGTCACCATGCTATACATTAGATCCTCAGGCTTTAATCATCTTATAAATGAAAGTATATACCCTGTTACCAACATCTCCTCAATTTTTCCCAGTCTGCAAATTACAGTTCCACTCTCTGTTTTCATAAATATGGCTTCTTAAAAAATCACATATAACTGATACTTTGCAGTATTTTTCTTTCTCTGTCTGGCTTACTTTGCTTAGCATAATGCCTTGCAGGTATATCTATGTTATACCAAATGTCAGGATTTCTTTATTTTTCAAGAGACTATCATTTCCCCATTGGGTATTCTTGCCTCCATTAATATATTTGTTATATTATATGCTATATCACTATAAAATATATTCACATTTAATCTTTGATTCTGTAATAGCTGTTATTTGACACTTCTTTTTATACAATGTCATATGGATTAGAAGTACGTAAGCTTAATTTCAGTGCAATATTAAAAAATGAATCACTATTAAACAATTAAGGAAAAACTGATGAATATTTGTTATATGGGTAAATATGGGTAGGAGTTTATCATGGTAAGTAAATATGGGTAGGAGTTTACCATGGAGTTTTTGACACACCTACAGGGTATATAAATAGACACATACTTAACTATAAAAGTATTCTACTTAATAAGTATATCAATTAGGCAATACAGATATTAACCATCTGACTAAAACTGTGATAGATTATTAGGAGTATACAAAAGTACCACGTGCAACATCTTTCACTGAGGACATACTTTATGAAAGAGAGAAATTGGGCACCAAGGACAATGACCAAAAATACAAGGGTAATACAAACATTTAAATATATAAATCTTAGCATGAACAATAATTAAGAGAAGGATTTTGTAAGTAGTTACTAAAAATCAACAATATTATAGAGTTAAAACATTTCTTTTTGTTACTAGAGGCTTCAAAGAGGTTATGAGTAAATAGAGAAAAAATACTGGCAAACAATTTGTGATTATTATGCATATTAGGATATTAAATCTCTAAAGTAGTCAGCAGAACACATAGTACAGAATTCTCACTAATAGCTTATTGCAACTATGAAGTCCATATCTTTGTCATACTTACAGTGTCTCTAATTTATATATTCTCTCATCTTCCTTTTCTTATATTCATTGTCCTGAAGACACCTCTAGAGGAAAAAATAAGTATTCTTATCTGTTGATGAAATACATTTCTTTTTTTGGGGGGGGGGGCAGGACCAGTCCCATTGCTCCTTTCACGTCTTTACCTTAGGGAAGGCATAGCCTAGAAGTTCTTGAAAATATGTCAGTTCTATAGCAGGTTTCCCTCATGTTCTCTTGGATATAACTTCATCTAGTTTAATTTCTGTTTATCTGATCTCATCTTAGCTTACTGTTTTTAATTTCACAAATGTTTGCTCTATTGATGGCATTCTGTTTCATTTTTGCTTTATGTGTAGGAACTTTTGGGTGCAGGGTGATTACATATGTGTGTGATTGTTCTGTGCATCTTAATCCAGTCTTCAATGAGTCTCTCTTCAAGTGTAAAGAAAGAACTTGGCTGTAATCCCAGATAATTCAGAACCATTCAAAATAGTAGAGGATAAAATCATTTCCATTTTTACTCTTTGGGTTCTGAATTACTAATATAATAAAATGAGGAAAAAATTTTGGCAAGTTGCTGTTTTAGTGTCCAGATATGGAATAAAATGAAATATGTGGTCTCATAGAGACTATTTTCAAGACCATTCCTGTACTAAAAGAAGAGTTAGGATGTTTTTGTTCAAAAAGATGTAATTAACACAATTGTTAAGCCTTTTTTTTTTAAATTTTTATTGATTTATAATCATTTTACAATGTTGTGTCAAATTCCAGTGTTCAGCACAACTTTTCAGTTATTCATGGACATATACACACTCATTGTCACATTTTTTTCTCTGTGAGTTATCATAACATTTTGTGTATATTTCCCTGTGCTATACAGTGTAGTCTATTCTACAATTTTGAAATCCCAGTCTATCCTTTCCCACCCTCCACCCTCCTGGTAATCACAAGTCTGTATTCTCTGTCTGTGAGTCTATTTCTGTCCTTTATTTACGCTTTGTTTTTGTTTGTTTGTTTTTCTTTTTCTTTTTTAGATTCCACATATGAGTGATCTCCTATGGTATTTTTCTTTCTCTTTCTGGCTTACTTCACTTAGAATGACATTCTCCAGGAGCATCCATGTTGCTGCAAATGTCATTATGTTATCGGTTTTTATGGCTGAGTAGTATTCCACTGTATAAATATACCACCTCTTCTTTATCCAGTCACCTGTTGATGGACATTTAGGCTGTTTCCATGTTTTGGCTATTGTAAATAGTGCTTCTATGAACATTGGGGTGCAGGTGTCATCCTGAAGTAGATTTCCTTCTGGATACAAGCCCAGGAGTGGGATTCCTGGGTCATATGGTAAGTCTATTCCTACTCTTTTGAGGAATCTCCACACTGTTTTTCATAGTGACTGCACCAAACTGCATTCCCACCAGCAGTGTAGGAGGGTTCCCCTTTCTCCACAGCCTCTCCAGCATTTCTCATTTGTGGATTTTTGAATGACGGCCATTCTGACTGGTGTGAGGTGGTACCTCATTGTAGTTTTGATTTGCATTTCTCTGATAATTAGTGATATTGAGCATTTTTTCATGTGCTTTTTGATCATTTGTATGTCTTCCTTGGAGAATTGCTTGTTTAGGTCTTCTGCCCATTTTTGGATTGGGTTGTTTATTTTTTTCTTATTGAGTCGTATGAGCTGCTTATATATTCTGGAGATCAAGCCTTTGTCGGTTTCACTTGCAAAAATTTTCTCCCATTCCGTAGGTTTTCTTCTTGTTTTACTTTTGGTTTCCTTTGCTGTGCAGAAGCTTGTAAGTTTCATTAGGTCCCATTTGTTTATTCTTGCTTTTATTTCTTCTAGGAGAAAATTTTTGAAATGTATGTCAGATAATGTTTTGTCTATGTTTTCCTCTAGGAGGTTTATTGTATCTTGTCTTATGTTTAAGTCTTTAATCCATTTTGAGTTGATTTTTGTGTATGGTGTAAGGGAGTGTTCTAGCTTCATTGTTTTACATGCGGCTGTCCAGTTTTCCCAACACCATTTGCTGAAGAGACTGTCTTTATTCCATTTTATATTGTATATTCTTGCCTCCTTTGTCGAAGATGAGTTGACCAAAAGTTTGTGGGTTCATTTCTGGGCTCTCTATTCTGTTCCATTGGTCTATATGTCTGTTTTGGTACCATTACCAAGCTGTCTTGATGACTGTAGCTCTATAGTATTGTCTGAAGTCTGGGAGAGTTATTCCTCCAGCCTCTTTCTTTCTCTTCAGTAATGCTTTGGCAATTCTAGGTCTTTGATGGTTCCATATAAATTTTATTATGATTTGTCCTAGTTCTGTGAAATATGTCCTGGGTAATTGGATAGGGATTTCATTAAATCTGTAGATTGCCATGGGCAGTGTGACCATTTTAACAATATTGATTCTTCCAATCCAACAGCATGGAATATCTTTCCATTTTTTAAAGTCTTCTTTAACTTCCTTCATCAATGGTTTAGAGTTTTCTATGTATAATTCTTTCATCTCCTTCGTTAGGTTTATTCCCAGATATTTTATTACTTTGGGTGCTATTTTAAAGGCAATTGTTTCTTTACTTTCTTCTTCTGTTGATTTATCGTTAGTGTAAAGAAATGCAACTGATTTTTGAACGTTAATTTTGTAACCTGGTACCTTGCTGAATTCTTCAATCAGCTCTAGTAGCTTTTCTGTGGACCTTTTAGGGTTTTCTACATATAGTAACATGTCATCAGCATATAATGACACTTTTACCTCTTCTTTTCCAATTTGGATCCCTTTTATTTCTTTCTCTTGCCTGACTGCTGTGGCTAGGACTTCCAGGACTATGTTGACTAGGAGTGGTGCTAGTGGGCATCCTTGTCTTGTCCCAGATTTTAGTGGGAAGCTTTTGAGTTTTTCACCGTTGAGTACTATGCTGGCTGTAGGTTTGTCATATATAGCTTTTATTATGTTGAGATATATTCCCTCTATACCCACTTTGGCAAGAGTTTTTATCATAAATGGGTGTTGAATTTTATCAAAGGCTTTTTCTGCATCGATTGAGATGATCATGTGGTTTTTATCCTTTCTCTTGTTGATGTGATGTATTACACTGATTGATTTGCGTATGTTGAACCAGCCTTGTGTCCCTGGGATAAACCCCACTTGGTCATGATGTATAATCTTTTTTATGTGTTGTTGGATTCTATTTGCTAAAATTTTGGTGAGGATTTTGGCGTCTATGTTCATCACTGATATTGGCCTATAATTCTCTTTTTTTGTAGTGTCTTTGCCTGGTTTTGGTATCAGGGTGATGGTGGCTTCATAGAATGAGTTTGGGAGTATTCCCTCCTTTTCAATATTCTGGAAGAGCTTGAGAAGGACTGGTATGAGTTCTTCTTTGTATGTTTGGTAGAATTCCCTGGTGAAGCCGTCCGGTCCTGGACTTTTATTTGTAGGGAGGTTTTTAATTGCTATTTGTATTTCCTTTCTAGTGATCGGATTCTTCAAGTGTTCAGATTCTTCTTGATTCAGTCTTGGTGGACAGTATGTTTCCAGAAACTTGTCCATCTCCTCTAGGTTATCCAGTTTGGTTCCATATAGTTTTTCATAATATTCTCGTATGATATTCTGTATTTCTATTTTGTTTGTTGTAATTTCTCCATTTTCCTTTCTTATTTTGCTAATTTGTGCTCTCTCTTTTTTCTTCTTTGTGAGTTTGGCCAGAGGATTGTCGATTGTATTTACTTTTTCAAAAAACCAGCTTTTGGTTTGGTTGATTTTTTCTATGGTCTTGTGAATCTCTATTGTATTTAATTCCTCTCTGATCTTTATTATTTCCTTCCTTCTGCTGCTTTTTGGGGCTTTTTGTTCTTCTTTTTCTAATTCATTCAGGTGGTGGGTTAAATTGTTTATTTGAGATTGTTCTTCTTTTTTGAGGAAGGCCTGTATCGCTATAAACTTCCCTCTTAGCACTGCCTTTGCTGTGTCCCATAGGTTTTGAGTGGTTGTGCTTTCATTATCATTTGTCTCAAGGTATTTTTTAATTTCAGCTTTGATTTCCTCATTGACCCATTGTTTTTTCAATAACATATTGTTTAATCTCCATGCTTTCCTTTTTTTCTCCTTTGTTTCTCTGTTGTTGATTTCCAGTTTCATGGCATTGTATTCAGTAAAGATGCTTGAGATAATTTCTACCTTCTTAAAGTTGTTGAGGTTTCTTTTGTGCCCAAGTACATGATCAATCCTGGAAAATGTTCCATGTGCACTTGAAAAGAATGCATATCCTATTTCTGGGGGGTGTAATGCTCTGAAAATATCCACCAAATCTAGTTTTTCTATTGTAGTATTTAATTTCTCTGTTGCCTTGTTTATTTTCTGTCTGGAAGATCTGTCTAGTGATGTTAATGCAGTGTTAAAATCTCCAACTATGATTGTATTCCCATCAATATCCCCCTTTATCTCTGTTAGTAATTCTTGTATGTACTTAGGTGCTCCTATATTGGGTGCATATATATTAACCAGTGTAATATCCTCATCTTGTATCACTCCTTTAATCATTATAAAATGTCCTTCTTTATCTTTCTTTATGGCCTTTGTTTTAAAGTCTATTTTGTCTGAGATTTTGTACTGCAACACCTGCTTCTTTGGCTTTTCCATTTGCATGGAATATCCTTTTCCATCCTTTCACTCTCAATCTATATGTGTCCTTCTCCCTAAAGTGGGTCTCTTGTATGCAGCATATTGAAGGTTCTTGCTTTATTATCCAGTCTGCCACTCTGTGTCTTTTGACTGGAGCATTTAGTCCATTAACCTTTACAGTAATTAATGATAGATGTGTGTTTATTGCCATTTTGAACTTATCTTTGCAGTTGATTTGGTGTTTCCTCTTTGTTCCTTTCTTCTTCCTTTTGAGGTTTGGTAATTTTGCTTTGTATTGTCTTTGATTTTATTTAGTTTCTGTGACTCCCTTGTAAGTTTTTGGCTTGTGGTTACCATTTTTTGTAAATCTATCAACCCATTACTATAACTGTTTTTATTTAACTGATAGTAACATGATCTCAAACCCATCCTAGTGTTAGAAAAAATTAAAAAAGAAAGAAAAAATATTCTATATTTCCCTGACTCCCGCTCCCACTCTCAGTGATTTGTATGTCTTCTTTTATAATTTCATGTTTACTTTGTTTGTAATTCATGAGTTATTCACCTTTCCAGTTGTGTGTTTCTCATTTCTGTAGCATCCTGCTGCTTTTCTCTTTAGAATAGCCCTTTCAGTATTTCTTTTAGCATGGGTTTAGTGTTGCTAAACTCCTGCAGCTTTTTTTGTCTGTGAAACTTTTATTTCTCATTCTATCCTCAAGGATAGCCTTGCTGGATAAAGGATCCTAGGCTGCATCTTTTTTTCATTCAGGGCTTTGAATATATCTTGCCACTCCCTTCTGGCCTGTAGTGTTCTTGTAGAGAAATCAGCTGAGAGCCTTATGGGGGTCCCCTTGTAACTTACTCTTTGCTTTTCTCTTGCTGCCTTTAGAATCATTTCTTTATCCTTGACTCTGGCCATCTTGATTATGATATGTCTTGGTGTGAGTCTATTTGGGTTCTTCCTGTATGGTACCCTCTGAGCTTCCTGTACTTGGATATCTGATTCCTTCTTTAAGTTTGGGAAGTTTTCAGTCATGATTTCTTCAAATACCTTTTCAATCCCCTTTGATCTTTCTTCTCCTTCTGGGACCCCTATTATGCGAAGATTGGGACGCTTTAGATTATCCCATAGGTCCCTTATGCTATTTTCATTATTTTTTATTTGCTTCTCTTGTAGTTCTTCTGAATGGGTGCTTTCTATTGCCCTGTCTTCTAGATCACTAATTCGTTCCTCTGCATTATCTAGTCGGCTTTGTACAGCTATTAGATCATTCCTCATCTCTGTCAATGAGTTTACCCATTCTACTTGGCTCTTCTTTATATCTTTAATTTCATTTTTGACATATTTTATATCTCTAAACACTATCTCTTTTAATTCCTTCAGCAATTCGATCACTCCTTTTTTGAAATATTGATCTAGTAGGCTATCGATGTCTATTTTGTTGATCTTTCTTTCAGGGGATTTCTCTTGTTCTTTTAATTGGGAAAGGTTTTTCTGCTTCTTCATCTTGCTCATACCTCTTTGGCACTGTGGTTTATGGAGTATCAGTTGTTTATTTTGGTCCTTAAGGATTTTATCTATCTGATGCCTATTTAGGAATAGAACTTAGGAAAAAAAAGAAAAAAAATAAGAGAAAGAGAGAAAGAATTTTAAAAGAAGGTAGAAAGAGGGTTTGAAAACAGTGCATAATGAATAATAGAAGAGTGAGTTGAAGCAGAGAATTAATCGGGTTGAGACGTCCTTTTAAAACCTTTACAAAAAAAAGGGGGGGGATGAACAGATGTATTTGAAACCTGTGTCTAATCAATAGCAGGACATCAAAACCCAAGAGAAACAGAAATGTATTAAGAAGTAAAGATTAAGAGAGTAATAGAAAATAGAACAGGAAAAAACTAATTAAAAAAAAAAGGGGGGGGGTTGTCGGTGTTCTCCTGGAGTCTGTGTGCTTTTAATGTGAAGTCTTTCTGTCTTTGTCCTGTTTTGGAAGTTCAGCTTGCTGTTTTCAGAGGCCCTCCGTTGGCGCCCTCTTCTGTGCTGCTCCCAGCACCTGTTGGCAAGCAGATAGCGCCTCCTCCTAACACTGGGTCAGGTGCAGCTCTCTGCTGTGGGTGGGCAGGTCGCTGCCCCTCTGGATGCCGCAGTCAGATGTTGCAGACTGGCCAGGTAGGAGGGCGGGTTGTGCCCCCTCCCAGCACCTCAGTCAGGGGCTGTGTTCCTGCCCGAAAGGCGGGGGGGCTGCTTTTGCTCTACCTGCGCCGCCTCCTGTAGCTCCGCTGCTCTGTGCAGCTGCGCGCTCTGCCCTGGTCGGCGCTCCGCGGGTGGGCTCAGGGAAGACCTAGGGACAGCCCTGTCCCTGCTCCGAGCCAAAACCCAGCTCCTTGTTTGTCTTTGTGGAGCAAGTTCTCTGAGGGACCAGGATGGATGGATCCTATCTGCCCCGGGCTGCAGGCCAGTCTCAATCTGGCCTTTGAGGCTGCTAAGCCCCTCGGTGCGGATGCAGGTTTAGCCCCCGCCCCCGCCTGGGTGCTAAGCGCTGGAGGGTATGGCGGCTGTGCCTGAGCCCCGCCTCTCTTACCCCGAAAACTTTCCGCGGGCTTTCAGAGATGGGGGTGTGCATCCTTCCCCCCAGAGCACATCAACCTTGCTGTTTTATGGAGGGCCCAGGTTGTTCTGCCCTGTGCACCCACAGCCACGTCGCGCATCCCCTTGCGTTCCCCTGGGGCTGCCTCCGTGCAGCCACTCCCGTCCTCCGCCCGGCTTGTGCAGCCTGGCCCTGCCCGCCGCTGCCAGCCCGCGTCTCAGGCTGGGTTTCGGGGGGACGCTCTGTGCCCATTTAACTTAGTTCTGTTAGTCAAGGCCTGCTCTGTACAGATCCGAGCCTCGGAGTCTCCCCCTCTGTCCCGCTAGCCTCTCAGTTGGAGAGGGGAGACCCAGCGAGTGAGCGCCAGTCCTCCTTTGCTGCTCCCTCCCCGCGGGACCCGTCCAGCGCTGCTTTGCCTTTTGTTCTTTCTTTTTTCCTTTTCTCCTACCAGATTTTTGGCGTCTTTATCTTTTGAAGAGGGCGATGTTCTGTCGGAGTTCCACAGGTGCCCTGGTTGGCTGAGTGGGTCTGTAGATGTGGGTCTTGGTGTATTTGTGGGAGAGGGTGACCTGCGAGCGTCCTTTTACTCCGCCATCTTCTCCCGGAAGCCCGAAATACATTTCTAATGAGAAACAGTTTTGATTATTATTCCCTAAAAGGGGAAAATTATCAAAATAATTTTCTTAATTTTATTTTTTAACATTTTTGAGTTATAATCATTTTACAATGTTGTATCAAATTCCAGTGGAGAGCACACTTTTTCATTTATACATGTACATACATATATTCATTGTCATTTTTTTTCTCTGTGAGCTACCATAATATCTTGTATATATTTCCATGTGCTATACAGTATAATCTTGTTTATCTATTCTACTTTTTGAAATCCCAATCTGTCCCTCTCCACCTTCCCACCCCCCACCCCCTTGGCAAAAACAAGTTTGTATTCTATGCCTGTGAGTCTGTTTCTAATTTGTATTTATGTTTTATATTGTTTTGGGTTTTTTTTAGATTCCACATATAAGTGATCTCATATAGCATTTTTGTTTCTCTTTCTGGCTTACTTCACTTAGAATGACATTCTCCAGGAAGATCCATGTTGCTGCAAATGGCTTTATGTTGTTGGTTTTTATGGCTGAATAGTATTCCATTGTATAAATATATGACCTCTTCTTTATCCAGTCATCTGTTGATGGACATTTAGCTGTTTCCATGTCTTGGCTATTGTAAATAGTGCTGCTATGAACATTGGGGTGCAGTTGTCATTTTGCAGTAGGGTTCCTTCTGAATATATGCCCAGGAGCAGGATTCCTGGGTCATATGGTAAGTGTATTCCTAGTCTTTTGAGGAATCTCCATACTGTTTTCCACAGTGGTTGTACCAAACTGCATATTAAAATAATTTAAGTCAAAAGTCTAAAAAAATAAGAAACAATTAATATGTAAACTGAAAACCATCCCTTTAAGTTCTTATATATATTTATTTATATGTAATTCTATTTTTTTATATGTACTTACTCATGTAACCCCAATGAAATTTGGTATAATCGTTTCAAGAATTAAAAATTCAAGAAATATTTGTTTTAATGTTTACAAGTTACCTAAACAAGTAGCAAGAATTAATTTAAACATTGAATTTTTCTGCATAAAAAACATATATTATTGCATGATACTGACTTTAGGACATACATTCAATTTTATATTCAACTTGTTAATATGGAATTAAAATGAAACTGAAGAGTTAAATCATGCTAAAAGCAGCCTAGTTGTATTCTTAGAAAAAGTAGTTTTAACTATAGGTAACCATGAAAAATCCAGAAACAAAAAAAATAGTGATGTAGAAAAGCTTGAAGCTGAGTCAAAGGCAAATACCAATTTATAGGCAATTTCAATAGATCTCAACATGTATATTCTTCTTGGGTAGAGATTTCTGTCTTTCCATAAAAGTCCTCAAGGGAAAAAATGTATTACGTTACCTCTATTTAGTTAATAATGGTAGAGCTTAAACTGCTCCCTATCTTCTGCCAGATTTCTGGCAAAGAATAGTGTAAGCACTTTGTCTTTCACTTCTTTGCATATATGTGACCTGCCTGTGAGTCACTATTTACTGAAATTGAGAAAAAATATATTAAAATAATCTGTGACTGTATTTCAACTAAAGTAATGGTATCTTTTGAGTGTTGCAGTTATCTTTGTAAAATGTCACATCAAAGTTGCTATTCCTTTCCTTATGTCATGTGGTTGTGTAAGGAGCTTTACTTAGTGACTTTCAGATTATAAAGTGTTTTTTTTTAATTTCCAATAATATGTATATATCCATCTGCTATATAGTTATCAGAGTTACAATTAAGCAAACTTTCATAGAAAATCTAAGCACAATACTATAAATGATCAGATGAATAAGACTTGTTTTCATCACAGTTCATGCAATGTATTAAGATAAATGTGGAAAAAAATCCTATTGGTGAAATATTTGTCTATACTTGGGATATTGAAAAGACTTCAGTGAGGAGATAATCTTTGAAGTCAGAAAAGATAGTACAATTTCATAAATTTAGAATATTTTGTATATAAATACATAAATATTTATTTTTATTTTTTTGTCTGCCATTGAAGTTTCCTTGAGTTTTAACTCTATCATTTAAAAACTGAAGTCTCCAATCATATTCCATATACACGTTATTTAGTCATAAGTGCAGAAAATACTTCAATGCAGGATTTCCAGTCTAAACATTACATATAATGAGCCCATTAGTCTATTTCTGTTCACAGTGGTGTTTATTTATCTTCAGTACAGAAAACATTCTGAGGAAAAAACTGCTTCTATTTGAATTTTTACTGAACTTTGTGTTTTGATCCTATGACAGTTTTTGAGAGATTGGATTTGAACTATGCAATTGGTATATTAACAGATGTGTTTTTGTATTCCTTCTTTATATTTTAGTAAATTGAACAATTCCTGAATGAGTTGTATATCTTTTTAACCCTCTATTCAACTTGAAAATAAAGATTAAAAAATGCATATCAAAAAAAGAAAAAATAGATGTTCACCAAACTAATTGTGGTAAACATTTACTGATGTAGGTAAGTCAAATCATTATGTTGTATGCCTTAACTTATATACTGCTGTATGTCAGTTATATCCAAATAAAACTGGATGAAAAAATAGTCATTTTTATTATAAATATAGAATGGATCTATCATAAAACTGGCCCATCTCTCTAATCATTGTCAGAAAAAAATGTTTTGAAATCAGCCTCTTCAAAATTAAAAAGAATAAATATTTTCTAGTAAATATATTCAGGAAATATTTGACATATATTGAAATGTATCAATGGGTTAGTTAAGCCAGTTTCCAAATATTTATTTTACAAATATTTATCTTGAAGTAATACTAAGAATATATATTTTATTTAATATTAAATATATAAATATAGATATAGATAAAGATAAATATATATAGATACAGATATTTAATATTAAAGATATATAGATATATAATATACATATATATATATATCTCCTTGAGACAAGATCAGTAGGTATATGTGTCAGTAGGTATGTGGTCATCTTTTCCTCTTATGACAATTAATAGAAATCCAAAAGAAGGGGACATCATCTCTAGGAAAGGTAACACAGTATTTTTTGTGGGGCTTTTAAGTTGCAAGATTAGGGAAACCTGGACTCATTCTCTAGCATAACCTGAGACCAAGTCATAATAGCAACAAGATATAGTGGTTTCTTGGTTCCAGGTCTGTCTTGCTAGCTCAGTGTTCATGTCTTCCAGGATCTCTAGCTCCCTTCCTGGTATGATCATCTTTCTAAAAGCAGTTTTATTTCTTGATGGGCTACTTAAATGACTTATCTATATTATTTAATGTGGTAGAACACTCTTTCTGTCCTGAAATACATTTTTTCTAGATGCATTAAGATGATTTTTAATACAAGCAACACAAACGAAATTATCAGGGGATTAGACAATGAAGCCATTTATTTACTCAGATAATAAGATCTGGAGGGTTTCTGAGGCTGATTTATTGACTCAATGGTATGATACTCTCCATATTTAAACTCTTCCAACATTTCCATCCACATTTGTAAAATAGCTTAAGCAATACCATGTTCTCCCATGACAACATCCAAGGCATAAAAAACAAGCTTCTTTCCTTTGCTCTCATCCACTTGCATTCTAAAGAGGTATATTTTTTTTTCTTATATTACTTAGAAAAGGCAAAGTTTATTCTTTGTGAGGATTGGTCTACATGTTCTGGTTAAATTTTCACCCTGGTACACTACTTGGGTCAATCTATAAGCCATGAGAACTGTGTTTCTCTCTCTAGGTAAATAACAAGTAAGAAAAAGAGTATCTTGGCTTTTCTAAAGTTATAAGAAATAGGGCACCATCCAAAAGACATAAGTCCCCATAAATATTAGTGCTTCTGTTATATTACATATATTCAAAAAATAAGTAAAATGTGTGTAAGGGGGGAACATTTCAAACATATTAATCCACTATCAAATGACCCACTTACATGAAACAAGGACCTGCTAAACTTGTAGTACCTCTCTTGGGAAAAAAATACAATTCCTTTAAAATGTAAGAGTTTGCAGCAGTAGGTATCTCATTTCCCCCCAAAGCCCCTTCTTGTCTTTACTACCCCTGTGTTACTTTAATCCCCTGAAATATACTTAGCATGTAAACTAACCTCTTTAACATGAATACTACAACAGAAATAAATGACTTTTATTCTTTATAATGGAAAACTTTGAGCCATGGCTGAATTTGAGGAAAACAGAGGGAACTAGAACCATTAGAGCACAACAAAATCAGGTCAAATGCTTATATCACTTGTCATTGCCTATTTTAAACAAAACATAACTTAGTGTTATTTCTCTGCTAATATTATAGTCTGCTTACTCAACATCATGTATTATCCATTAATCAGGCATATGTTCTTGCTATTTATGTCCAAATCAATCCTGCTATAGCTTTATATATGAATCACTTTTTGTGTATATGAAATTACTATAAATCTTCCCTAATTTATAATTTGAGAATATCAGATGAGTTTTCCCTGACTCAATTATAACAGAGGATCAGATAAAGATTGAGATGTATTATCTAGCAATTCAGGTCCTTTCTCCTGTTAAGAAGCTGACTATTTAAGAAATGTAGCTGCCTTTGAAGTTTGAAGTTCCTGAATGAATCTGCTTCACACATCCTCACCTAAGATTGCCAAGCGACACCAGGTTTCAGGCATGTCCCATGAGAAATGATTAGGCCAATTTCTTAAATCTCTGAATTGTCAATCAGCTACAGACACCCCATCAATCAATTGGTGAATAAGTGTACAAAAGACACTACAGAATATGCAATACATCATTTCTTGGAAGGAACTTGATCACCAACTTCTCTGTAGTAGACCCCCTAGTGAGTTCAGCTAAAATATGCCTTTAATATTCCTTCAATCTTATAGCTTAAGGCCTAAAACATAAAATCAGCTTTTATTAAAGTGTACTTTGTTTACAATGCTGTGTTAATCTCTGGTGTACAGAATAGTGATTCAGTTTTTAATATATTTATATATAGATTTATATACATAAATACATTTTACATATATATGTATATATATTCCTTTTCAGATTAGTTTTCATTGTAGGATATTTCAACTTGTTGAATAGAGTTCCCTGTGCTCTACAGTAGGACAATGTTGTTTATCTATCTTATATATAGTAGTTAGTATCTGCAAATCCTGAGCTCTCAATTAATCCCTCCATTCCATCTTTTCCTCTCTGGTTACCATAAGTTTATTTTCTAAGATATTGTGTGTCTCTCTATGTGTTGTAAATAAGTTTGTGTTGGGCTATTTGTAAACAAAGGAAATTTATTTTATGTAGTTTTGGTGACTAGGAAATTCAAGATCAAGGTGTTGGCAGATTTAGTGTGTGGTGAGAACTTGCTGCCTGGTTCATAGATGAGTACTTTTTCTTTCTGTCCTCACATGGGGGAAAAGTTGAAGGACTTCTGTTTTATAAGGTTTCTAATCTCATTACCTCCCAAAAGCCACACCTCCAAATACTATCAATTTGGGGATTAGGTTTCAAGATACACATTGATGGGGGATGGGGTTTAGCAGGGAGGGGACAAATCATTTATTTATAACAAAAATTTAGCCTTTAGAAAAACAGAACTGAAATGAGTGAGATTTGCCTGTTTGCACTTTTTAAAAATTTATTTCTCAACCTAGAATCCTTGCTAAAGGCAGTGGCAACCTGCAGCATTATTGACCTGAGGGGTAAGAGTCACTTGTCAAGACAAGCAGAGCAAGTCAAAAGTTAGAGAACTAAAAAAACAGAGTCACATCTGTAGGATCCTGAAGATACGCATATAAACACCAAATATTTGGCTGACTACTAAGCTATGAATGTTCCAGGGAGATACAAGTAGGACTGTAAAAAGAACAAAAACAGAAGCATAAAATCACTTAGTGGATGTTTTAGCTGTTAAATATCTAAGTGAGGTATAGTCTGCTAGAACAAAAATAGATAATCTTTAGAGGAACTGAACAATTCAGAACCTTTACTATATATCATCACCCATGATATAGGACATAAAATTACAAGCTTTCTAAACCTATAAAGAAACAGAACAATGTGATCATGATTGAGAGAAAAAACATGAATGAACCCAAGCACCAAGATAGTGCCATTAGCAGGGAAAAAAAAAAAAAAAAAACCTAAAACTAGAAGTTACTTGTGTATTTGATAGTAGATTGAAGATGGCAGATAATGGAGTCATTAGACTTGAAAACAAATTATTGGAAAAATTCAGTGAAAAATCATAGAGAAAAAATAATTCAAGAAAAAAATAAAGACTCATAATGACAAGTGGGAAAATATCAAGCCATTGACCATACATGCAATTGGAGATCCAGGACAAGAGGAGAGAATAAGTGAACAGAATGAAATATTTTTAGTCAATAGTCGAAAACATCCCCAAATTAGTAAACAATTTAAACTTTGATATTTAGCAAATCCAAATGAGATGACTCTCCTAAAGAGAGATAAATAAAAATGATATCTACCTAAGCAAACACAATCACACTAACAAAATCTAAAGATGGAGACAAAATCTTGAAAGTTCCCAGAGAAAATTGGCTCATTACATTTAGAAAAACAAAAATATGTTTGAAATCTGATTATACATTGGTAAGAATAGCAGCAAGAACATAATGAAATTGCTTTTTTAAATGAAGAGAAAAAATTAAACATATGTCAATGCAGAAGTTTATATCTGGCCAAAAACCAAATTTCTCTAAAATTAAAGATGACAGTACTACCTCAGGCCATGATGGTGAAATGGGGACCAGATTTTCCCTCCTGCTGTAAACAACAAAAACAAAACATATAGAAAACAACAACAATGACAACAACAACAACAAAAACAGCTTTCAGGCATCAGAAAATAGAGGAAAGAGTCCACTAAGGAAGGGAAACAAATGAGGTAAGGTTTACAATTGCTCCATATTACTCCCTGAATGGAATTTTCAGGTTATGATATAGACTGGAAGCCCAAAGAAATGTCAGAAGTACTCCTAAATTGAAACAACATAGATACATTTTCTTAGAGGCCACAGCAGTTAAAATATAGGTATAAGAGACTCAGAGAAAAGCACATAACTGAAAAAAATAAAAAGTACACCAACAGAGACCTCAAAAGAACTAAAATAATTTCCTTAAAATGTTTAGTTGAATGTTGACCATTTCATGCATGTGAGAAATTAACCAAAGGCAAGGAAACACACACACACATACACACACACAAACAAGCACACACATGCTAGAAAAAAACAGAAGAAAAAGTGTTTGCTTCTCACACAGGATGAGTAAACATAATTTTCTCACCAGCAACTTGGGAAAAAAACAAACAAAAACCCTCACCCAACTTGGTGAATCAAATAGAATAAACAGAAGGACATTTTTCAGTAGGCAGGTTAAAAAAGGCAATAAACTAAAGACTGCTCAAGACCTGAGTGACAAAACTTAAAAGCATACCTCAGAACAATCAAATTATTTCCTAGTAACTTAACTTATTCAAGATAAACTAATGTAATATTGAAAGAATTACAAAAACATCTAGACCACAGAAGAAAACACACAACATCTGGTATTCAATCAAAAATTGCATGGTATAGAAAGAAATAGAAAACTATAATTCATCACAAGAAAAATAACAGACTTAGAAATTGCACAGAAGGGAATTAGTAGACAAGGACATTCAAGAAATTCTTTATAACTATGTTCACATATCAAGAATATAGAGGAAACCATAATCCTATTCATTAAAGTAATATAAATTGTATATAAATAATATTCAATTTGAATTCCAGAAGTGAAAATAAACAATTTCTGAGATAAATATACACTATATAAGATTAATAGTAGATAAGATAGGGAAGATAAAATATCAGTAAATTTGATTCATAAATAGAAATTGTCTAAATGAAACAGAGGCAGAAAAAAGGGAGTAGAACAACAGCAACAAAAAACAGACCAATGAGTTTGGAACAACTACAAGCAGCTAAAGTGATTCATGTAATTCCAACAGGAGAAAAAAGTGGATAAATAAATAATATTTGAAGAAATAATGACCAAAAATATTAAAACTTTGATGAAAAAATTGAATCCACAACTTCAGGAAGCTCAGTGAACCCAAGCAAAACTATCTACCAAAATATAATCAAATTATTCAAGACACATTATAAAGAGGAAAGCATGATAACAGCCAGGAAATTAAAAATATTTTGTACAAAGGAAAATAAGTGAGAATTACAGCAGACTTCTCATTGGTGTCAACAGAGATGAGAAGAAATTGAAGAAATATATTTAAAGTACCAGAATGAAAAGAAAAAAACATCTTCAAACTAGACTTTTACACCCAGCAAACATACATTTCAAACATGAATATTAAGTAGATTTTTTCATACATATAAAAGTTGAAAAAAATTACCAACAACATGCATCTGCTACAAGAAATATTACAGGAATTTCTTGCAGCAGAAAAAAATGATACCAGATAGAAATCTGGATCTACACAAAGGACTTATGATAACTGGAAATAATAAAAAAGCTCTCATAATTAAAAAAAATTCCAAGAGTTAATTGGTTTTTGAGGCCTAAACAATGATACATTAGTATGAGACTTATATAAAAATAAAATTCATGAGAAACACTAGCACAAAGACTCGGAGATAGGGAAATAAAATATGTAACTTCAAACATTTTATATCTCATATAAAGTAGATTAATGTTACCTGAAGATAGACTTTGATATCTTAAAACCACACACTAAAAACCCTAAAGCAAACACCAAGAACACAATAAAATGCTATGGCAAATAAGCCAACAAAAGACCAAAAAGGAGAAAAAATAATAAATTAATAAAATTAAATGAATTAACCATTTAATAAATAATGTTTTTCAATGAAATTAGAAATAAAAAATAATTTGAAACATAAATTAACTCAAAAGAAGGCAGAAAAAGAGGAAAAAAACCCAGACACATTAAAAAATTAAATTTAAATAGAAAAAAAAACCCTCTAATTAAAAGGCAGAGGTGTTAAAATTAATTGAAAACATAACAAGCAAATTTATTGTCTGCAAAAAAGTATATACTTCAAATAAAAAGACTCAAATATATAGAAGAAATGATAGAAAATGACATGATACAATAATACTAATTGAGGGAAAGGTGGAATGGCTATTAATAATGGACAATATATATCAGAGTAAATACTTCATGGATAAAGATAATCACATTATAATGACAAAAGGATCAATTCATCAAGAGGGCATAATTATTCTAAATACTTAGGCAACTAATAACAGAGCTTTCAGGGAGAGGGTATAGCTCAGTTGTAGAATGTATGCTTAGCAAGCATGAGGTCCTGGGTTTAATCCCCAGTACCTACATTAAACAACAAAAAACAAACAAACTAATTACCTGCCCCTAAAATAGAAACAAACAAACAAACAAACAAAAAATACTCCATAGCTTTAAAATACATTAAATTAAATTGCAAAGAGAAATTGAGAATTACACAATTAGAGATTTCAAAATCTTTCTCCAAACAATTGTTAAAAAACAGACAGAAAGCCAGGAATAACATGGAAACTTGTTCAACCAGATGACCTAATTGACTCCTGTCTGTAGCACACAAAATGCAACAATAGAAGAATAAATTATTTATATGAACATAAACCAAGTAGATCATAATATGGTCCTAATATCTGAATACATCTAAAATATTCAAATTTTATAAATTATGTCCCTTGACTATATTGGGCTTACTAGAAATTAAAGACAATACTCTGGAAAATTCTAAATATTTGGAAATTATATGTATTTGCATTCTTTTTTTTTATAATTTTTTATTGATTTATAATCATTTTACAATGTTGTGTCAAATTCCAGTGTTCAGCACAATTTTTCAGTCATTCATGGACATATACACACTCATTGTCACATTTTTTTCTCTGTGAGTTATAAAATTTTGTGTATTTGCATTCTTATTAGCAATATATGAGTTCTCGTTGCTTTACATATTCACTAACATTTTGTGCTGTGTTTATTTTTGCAACTCTAAAGAATGTATAATACTATAACATTGATGTTTGAATTGTTTGAAATTGTATTTTTCAAATGGTTAATGATTTTAGCACTTTTATATATCTTTATTTATTATTTATATATTTTTAAAGTGTCTATTCAAGGCTTTCAGTCATTTTTTTAAATGTCTTTTAAATTAACTCAAAAAGTGTCTGTGTGTAAATATATATAAATATAAATTTAAATACAAATATACACTTTTAAATAAACTTTATGTTAAAGAAATCAAAAGGGAAAGTAAAAAGTGTTTTAGTCAAAATTATAAAAATATATATTTTTTTAATTTGTAGGATAAAACTAAAGATCTAATTAAACAAAAAATGCTTTGTTAAATAAAGCCTTCATATAAATTATCTAAGTTTATACTTTAAAATTTGGGTTTAGGGAAGGTCAGATAAAATTCAAAATTGTTACAGTGGAATACATAATATAGACATAAGAAAAATTAAAAAAAATACAATGCAATTATATTTTTTGAAATGTCATTAAATTTGAAAGTGCCTTTAGAAGCTAAGAAAAACAGAGAGATTGAGAATTGTGTTTCCAAAATAACACTTAAGAAAATTAAGAGGCATGCTTCAAACTGGAAGAAGGTATTTGTAGAACATATATCTGGCATTACCTAATACCAGACTATATAAGTTGTTAACTAAATAACAAAAAAATTTTAAGCATAAAGAAATAAAAAATAAGCCAAAGACATGAATAGCACTTTAAAAAGTTATATGAATGACAAATAAAGATAATCATAAATTCAAACAAGATTGTACCATCATATATCCTTTAGAATTGCAAAAATTAAAACCACACATAATACCAAACAATTGAATAAATAGAGCAACCAGAACTCTCATATATTTTTGGTGGGAATAAAATTTTACAAATGCTTTGGAACATATTTTGTCAATCTAGAAAAAACTGAAATACACTCTTGTATTTTGACCAGTGATGCCATGTGTAGGTATTTATCTGAGAGAAAAAAAAATCACTTTATTCATAATGGCCAATATTGGAAACAATCAAAAAGCCCATCTATAGGAGAGTAAATACATAAACTCTACCATATCCACACAATAATAACCACTCAGGGATAAAAACAAACAAACAAACAGGATTGCTACATGAAAGAACATGGGCAAATTTTACAAATATGCTGAGCTAAAGAAGCCAGGCACCAAAGATATATTATATGATTCTATTTATATAAATTTCTAGAGGATGCAAAAGATAAGTAGATAAGTGATGGATAGTTCATACATAAATACATTACTTATATACATGCTATGTCACCACAGCCTCTGAAGGGATGAAGGATATTACATGATGGAATTTCCTAGATTGAAAGCATCCTAGGGTGTGGAAAAAACAGGTTTATCTTTTAATTAAAATTGTAATACTAATACTTGTGCATTTCAAATGGTATTTTTTCTGAAAAGAATGCACAACCTAAAAGTTGAGATTTATGTTTTATTTGGCAGACTTTCTGAGAACTTCAAGCCCAGGAGGCAGCCTGTCAGATATCTCTGAGAGACTGCTCCAAAGGGGTAAAGGAGCCAGGATATATAGGAGTTTTGCAACAAAAACCAACTTGTCATAATATCAAAACATTATTGCAAATTAAAGGAAAACAGACATCTCAAGTTAATAATTTTAGTATATTTCTATGTAAGAGAAGGAAGATGCAGAGCCACTGAAATCATTCCTTTGGTATGCACTTTATCTCTCCAGGGTGAGTATCCTGTTCTTTCCCATCCTGAATCCCCTGAGGGTGAACTGTTGGGGGTGGCTGCAGTTACTGATGGCATAGCAGTGGGCAGCCCAGTTTTCTTTATCCTGAGTTCCCTCAGGCTCACTGTCAAGGGCACAGGTGGTGGCTGGTGGCTTCATGGCTGTAGCATCCTCTGTTTGCTAATATGACAAGCAACATTTTTCATTTACAGGTAAACTATTGATAGTTGAGCTAATTGGTAAAGCCTGGTGACTTGAAGAATGAATAAAAAGAAATCTATAAAAAGAATACATAAAAAGGAGATGTTTTGACTATTTACAAGTTTTTGGCTTGAATATGAGTAAACAGTTATATCTTTCTCTAAGAATAAAATGAGAATTGTTGGAGGCTTGATGTGTATGAAAATGAGACATGTTTTGGATGAACTGAGTTTAATGTTCTACTTTAATATGTTGTGTCAACTAAAAATTGGCACTTGCTATTTGTCTCTATAAGGATTAAATAATATTGGCACTTGTCATCTACCTCTACAAGAATTAAATCATGAGCTGTTGCAACCACTGACCTTCAACAAACCTGAAAGAAGTTCAGAGTGGAGATCAGGGAAAATCTGGCAGGGAAAATCTGGCCTTCAGATAGATATTTTCAGAAGATTTTATATGCCCACATTCTTGCATTTTCTCATATCTAGAAAAGCACTAAAATCATTAATAGAGCTGTCTTCTTGCTGAAAGATTGTCCCCCAATCCTTACAAGCCAAATAACTCAGAGACAGGTTCTTGGAGCTTAGAAGAAAAGAGGCAAATTTATTGCTATGCTGGGCAATACTACAGCAGGCTAGTGCCTTCAAAACTGTGAATCCATCTTGGGGATGGGGCAGGATGATGATATACCCACAGCTTAAATAATAAAGCATTGATAACAATCAATGAGATTATTTTCATCTCTTGAGACTCAGAGGAGTGTCATGGTGTCTCCAGTTGACCAATTCTATAGAGGCTAGTGGTTGTTGCTCTTTTGATTTCTTTATCTTATAAGTGCCCAAGATGTGGTCTTCTTGATAATTCAAGCTCTTTAGTAAGGTTACAGTCCTGTGACCTCCTCCCTGGGGACCAACTCAGAGACCAAGCATGATTATTAATTTTGATAACTGGAATAAAGTAAAAACAGTAAAATGAATAGCTTTATTTTAACAATGAGCCTGGTGCTGTGAGTATAAATTGGTCAGTCAGGTTAGTTGATTGTTTTAAGGGTAAGCATAAGAATAAGCAATCTGTTAGCCTAAGTGAAGACATTTTATTAACTCTCCTTCAGTCTGACTAGCAGTAACTTTCATGAGACTAGCAGCAACCTTCTCCAAAAAATGTGTGCTTGATTTCATGTATCTCCTTTCATCAAAATCATATGTATACTAAAATTTCCCCACTACCTCTTCAGAGCAGCTCCACAAAGCTATCTGAAATGCTATCTCCTAGGCTAGTCTTCATGTTGCCCCAAATAAAAAATAAAACAACTCACAACTCTCATGATGTGCTTTTTTTTTAGTCAACACTCGGTAGAAGTATACAGAAAACTTTTATTATACAACTTACCAAAATCTGAATTCAAATATCCTATATTTATAGCAACACACACACACACACACAGACACACAGACACACACACACACACACACACACACACACACACATTGAGTTTATATCCTTAATGACTTGGTAAGCAAGGGCACATTTTTATTTAAAGTTAGGAATGCAATTATTAAAAGATCAGAGTTTATCAGACAACATAAAATTATTTTATCATTACACTTACCTTACTTAACTTTATTTATATCGTAGTTGTAAAAAGCTGAAAAAATGTAACTACTTAGTATATAATAAGAGAAGAAAAGTTAACTTCAATTAGAATGACTTTTTAAATTATAAGATGATTTAAACTAAATTGTTGAATCTTAAAATAATATTAGAGTTGTCTGAGGCGTAATTTAGGTGAACATTATATATTTATGAATTCAGATTTATGTCATTTTTACATGAGAAATCTGATTCTAGATCATTTTAAAATCTACCATTACACTGTTTGGATCTCCTTTTGCATTTGTAATACCAAAGCTAAATTTTCAAAAAACATTTAAATACTACATATCCACATCTAAAAATATCATTTCCATTGTACTTGATATACTCTTTGTTGTATTTTCAGTGTGCTTATGAATGTACTGAAAATGCAGTTTAATTTTGCCTGTGCTTTACAATAAATTTACATTTTATTTTCAATCCCCATAGACTGAAAATAAATATTCAACAAATCCATTTTTTCTGTCTCTGGGCAAAAATGCTTTACAAAATAAGGGATTCTTTGTGAAATGTTGATGTGAGCCAAAAGTTTTTGTTATTTTACATACCTCCCAGGAATACTACCTTCAGGCTAATAGAGGAAATGATAAATTTTCAATAGCACCCAACAGAAGTGATGCAATATTCAAGAACAACACTCTAATTGACAAATAAAATAACAATGTGTACAAATATAGGGTGAAGAAAAACTTACTATGAAATAAAATATTTAAAAATTCCACAATTCATAATGAATTATGGACCATCAAGAAATATGAACATACTTAAACAGAGAAATATTGGAGAAATAATGATTGTTTCTCTATGAATTTCTAGATGATTAAGAAAAATCACTGTCAACATCATATTTGAATTTACACTATAATAATAGCATATATTTTTAAAATAATGATAATAAATTATAAATTCTATAGACTCCAAATTTATTATCTGCAATCTTTTATTATTTACAAAAAAGAAGTAGGGTCACAAATCAGAGTTTTTAAAAGCTGAGGCCATTTATAAACTGCAACATGAAAAAATCCACTAATTTGAAAAATGTAAAATGTTTCTAGAATAATATGAAAACTTAAAAAAATGAATAAAAATCAGCATAGTCACTATAGTCACTGTCAATGGTGTTTGAATAATGATTCAGAAAAGTACTCAACTACTTCCCACTAAAATCTAGAAACACTTTGTCTTATCAAGTAGAATTCATGTGAACAGTTTATAAAACAATACTGCTGAGTCAAAGGTAAAGCTAGATATAAAAAAGTTATATTGCTGATAGCCCTGAAAGAGCAAATTACTTTTGAAATGGGAAATCCTTGACCAACTAAATAATATTTTAACTTTTCTTTTTCTTTTTCATTTCGAGAAAGAAAAAGGAAAGAAAGAAAGAAATCATTTAACAATCAAGCTATATATTGGTGCTGAATACTGGATTTGTGAACTCTTAGTCATTTCTCAAACTGAAGCTGAATCAATCATATCTTCCTCATGAAGAAAAAAAGGCTTTAGATTAACCCTAAGAGACTCAGCTCAATTTAGGGACACAGATGGTCTTTAATTTATTGAATATAGAAACTAATAAGCTATTATATCCTATTCTTTATTTAAAATTTCACAAGTGTAATAATTGTCTATGAGCCCACAGACTGTCAAATAATAATTGTGCATATGGTATAATTTTACTAATTAAAAAAATGCAGAGAGAAGGGCCAAGATGGTGGAGTAGAAAGATGCTCATAGCTCACACTCTCCCACAAATACACCAAAACTGAAATCCACAGACCCACCCAGCCAATTAGGACACCTGCTGAATTTGACAGAACACTGCCTTCTTCAAAAGACAAAATATGCCATGGATATGGTAGGAGAAAAGGAAAAAGAAGAAGGAAGAAAAAGGAAAATAGTGTGGGATCATTCCCATGGGGAGGGAGCAACAAAGAAGGAATCATGCTCATTTGCTGAGTCTCCCCTTTTCCAACAAAGAGGTCAGTGGGACAGAGGGTAAACCTCTGAGGTTTGGCTATGTACAGAAAGCCCTTGACTGACAGAACTAAGATAAATGGGCACAAAGGGTCCCTGTGAACCCCAGCCCTAGACACAAACCAGCAGGTGTAGGACAGGATAGGCTGCCTAAGCCAGGTGGAGGACATGGGCCAACTGTACAGAGGCAACCTTGGGGGACTGCAGCGTGCTATATGCCTTTGCTGGGACGGTATACAGAGCATAGCAGAACAACCTGTGTCCACCATAAAATATGAAAAAAAAGAAAAGAAAAGAAAAGAAAAGAAAAGAAAAGAAAAGAAAAGAAAAGAAAAGAAAAGAAAAGAAAGGCAACACTGGTAGTGTGACCTGGGGAGAAGGTTACCAAAGATTTTGTCTACAAAGACCCACGGAACCATCACTGGGTGTTCTTGGGAGAAGAGAAGTGGGGCTCAACAACAGACATGATATCTTCCTGTCTCAGATTCCAGGCAGAGGTGGGGTCAAAACCTGAATCCTCGGAATTTTGCAACCTCATAAACAGGACTGAGATTTCTTTACAGCCCCAGGATGATAGGAAAGTTCTGCCCCAGTGCCTCTGTGAATTTGTGCCTTTAAGATAAAGGAATAAGGAGTGGAGTTCTGGCACAGAGCAGAGTTGAGGGCTGGATGGCCATTTTCTCCAAGCCTGTCTATGAAGCACAGACCCAATGCAGAGTGGGGATCTGCATGGAGCAGGGGAGTGACCTGCCCACCTACCTTGCAAAACCTCAGTGCCAGACCATGGCATCAGGAGGAAGCGCAATACACCCACATACCTTGAAATAGCGCAATACCTTAGGAGGAGATATGAGAAGCCCTCAGATCTGCTGGGAGCAGCACAGACCAGGGGCCTGACCAGAGGGCCTCTGGGACCAGTGAGAAGAGTTCATGCATCAGGGCGAAGGCATGAGCTGCAACAACTACAAAATAAAAAGGAGGCCCAATTTAATAGCCAGGGCAAGCTCTGGCTAACAGATCACTGGCCACAACACTAAACAAAGTGAAAACAGGCAAATAATGTAGAAGGAAGACTTGGCAACCACATATAGATAAGAAGGACCTCTGGACAAAATTATTAAGAGCACACAGTCTCCACAGGAACATATCCTTTCCTTTTTTTTTTTTTTTCTGTTCTATTTATTTTTACTTTTTTTTTAATTTTTCACTTTTACAATTTTTATGTTTCTATTAAATTCCTTTAAAATTTTCTTTTAATATATTTTTATTATTATTATTGTCTTTACTTGTCTCAAATTCAGTTTTATTTGTCTCAATTTCAGTTTTATTTCTATTTGCTTCATTCTTCTGTTATCAATTATATTGTTTTCAATTTTCTTCTTTCAATTATTTAAATTTCTCTTTGTTTTGTTCTTCTGTCATTGATTATGCTCTGTTTTCATTTTTTTTCTTCTTTTAGTTTTTTAAAATTTGTCTCTACTCAATTTTTATTTCTCTTCAATTTGTTCTTCTGTTATTGATTATACTCTGTCAAACTTTTTTATTATTTTAATTTTTTTAGTTTTATTTCTTCATCTGCTTTAGATAAATAAACAAACTCCTTAAGGACCACAGTAGATAACTGATACCTCATAAGTCATAGTGCCAGAGAGATATAAGCAAAATGGAGAAGCAGAGGAACCACTCCCAACTAAAAAAACAAGAGAAATCCCCTGAAAGAATGATCAATGATATAGACCTTGATAGTCTGATTGATCATGATTTCAAAATAGGAGTGATGAAATTACTTAAGGAATTAAAACAGATTGTTTTTAGAGACAGAATATGTCAAAAAGGAAATTGAAACTATAAAATTGGAAATCTCAATCACTGAGATGAGAGCTGAACTAAAGGCTGTAAAAAGTAGGCTAGATCATGTAGAGGAATGAATAAGTGACTTAGAAAACAGGACAGCAGAAATCACCAAATCAGAATAGCTGAGAGGAAAACAAATGAAAACAATATAAGGGAAATATGGTATAATAAAAAGCATGCCAACCTATGTATAATAGTGGTCTCAGAATGAGAAAAAAGAACAAAGGGGATTGAAAAGGTATTTGAAGGAATCATGACTGAAAACTTCCCAAACCTAAAGAAGGAATCAGATACCCAATTACAGGAAGTACAGAGGGTCCCAAGTAAGAAGAACCCAAACAGACCCACACCAAGACACATTATAATCAGGATGGCCAGAGTGAAAGATAAAGAAATGATTCTAAACAAAACAAGAGAAAAACAAAGAGTGATTTATAAGGAAACCCCTATAAGGCTTTCAGCTGATTTCTCTACACAAACACTACAGGATAGAAGGGAGTGGCAAGATATATTCCAAGTCTTGAATGAAAAAAACAGATGCAACCTAGGATACCGTATACAGTAAAGCAATCCTTTAGAATAGGAGGAGAAGTAAAGAACTTCACAGACAAGCAAAAACTCAGAGAATTTAGCAACACTCAACCTCAAAAGAAATATTGAAAGTTCTACTCTAAATAGAAAAGAAGCAGGATGCTACACAAAGAAGAAAACCATAATTTGAAAGGTGACAGCTACCATGAATTAAAACAGAATAAACATGAAATTGTAAAAGAGGAATCTAAATCATTAAAGGTGGGAGAGAGGAGCAAGAAAATATAGCTTTTTTCTTTTTTCCTTTTTAAAATTTTACATTCTTGGTAAGAAGGTTTTGAGCTTATATTGCTATCTGTTTAAAACAGAGAATTATATTAATGGGTTAATATATGTACAAAATAGAGTAATCACAATCCAAAAACATACAACAGGTCATGAAAATGAAAACAAAACAAAACAAAAAAAAAACAAAACAAAAAACAACAACAAAAAAACAAGATAATACAAAGAAAAATGATCAAATTACAAAAAGAAAAAAAAGGAACAGGAGGAAATAAGAAATCAACTGAAAAACTAAGTTCAAAGTGGCAAAGAATACATATGTATCAATAATTACTGTATATGTCAATGGAATAAATACTCCAATCAAAAGACATAGAGTGGCAGACTGGATAATAAAACAAGAACCTACAATATGCTTCATACTAGAGACCCATTTTAGGGAGAAGGACACAAATAGATTGAGAGTGAGAGGATGGAAAAAGATATCCCATGCAAATGAAAATGACAAGAAAGCAGGAGTAGCAATACTGCTACTTTCAGACAAAATAGACTTTAAAACAAAGACCATAAAGAAAGATAAATGAAAAAAAAGATAAATGACATTTTATAATGATTCAAAGAGCAATACAAGATAAGGATGTTACACTCATTAATATACATGCACCCAATATAGAAACACCTATATACACAAAGCAGATACTAACAGATAAAACAGGAGAAATTGACAGGAATGCAATCATTGTAGGAGACTTTAACACCCCATTAACATCACTGGACAGATCTTCTAGACAGAAAATTAAAAATGCAACAGATAAATTAAATGATACAATAGAACAATTACATTTGGTTGATATTTTCAGTACATTATATCCCCCCAAAATATAATATATATTCTTTTCAAGTGTACATGGAACATTTTCTAGGATTGACCGTGTACTTGGACACAAAAGAAGCCACAAAATTTTAGAAGATGGAAATTATCTCAAGAATCTATTCTGACTACAATGCCATGAATCTAGAAATCAATGACAGAAAATCAAAAGAGAAAAAAATGACAGCATGAAGATTAAACAACATGCTACTAAAAACCAGTGGGTCAATCATGAAATCAAAGACAACATTAAAAAAACTTTGAGATAAATGACAATGTAAACATAACCACACAGAATCTATGGGATGCAGCAAAGGCAGTGCTAAGAGGGAAGTTTATAGTGATGCAGGCCTTCCTCAAAAAAGAAGAACAATATCAAATAAACAATCTAATCTACCAGCTAAAAGAGTAAGAAAAATAAGAACAAACAAACCCCAAAAGTCAGCAGAAGGAAAGAAATAATAAAGATCAGGGAGGAAACAAAGTAGAGATTAAAAACAACAGAAAAATTCAATCAAACCAATAGCTGGTTTTTTGAAAGAGTAAACAAAGTTGACAAATCTCTGGCCAAGCTCACCAAGAAGAGAAAAGAGGGAACACAAGTAAAAAAATAAATAAGAAATAAGAAAGGAAAATGGAGAGATTACAACTAATACTACAGAAATACAAAATATCATACAAGAATGCTAAGAACAACTATATGGAAACAAAATGGATAACTGTCAGCTGAGGGGGGCTGAAGAGGGATTCGAGAAGGCAAGCTTCCCAACTGGAGCAATGTACGAGGAGCCAACATGGAGCAAAACAGCACTTTATTGTACAAGCTGGTGGCGTGTGTGGCAGGCGGCGGCAGCGCTCAGTATTTTCTTCTTGTTTTAACAAGATGGCCCCCTCCCCGGTACACTTGTCCTGCTTTTATCTATTTTCTGTGCAGTGTTCATTTGTTTGTTCATAAGGCTTACATAACACCATGAGTGCATGCGTATTTTTACTTTCTTTGTTTTAAGATTTATATAACTGGTGTATGTGTACAATCATTATTTACCTTATACTACAAGTATGTTGTTGTGACCTTGGCCTTAGTCCCATGGCCTACTCATCCAAGGTCATTGACATTCCACCCCCTAGGTCATGGGGACCTTTGCCCACAGGGTGGAGCATTGTGCCCAAAGACCGCAACAATAATACAGAGTACAACGTATTACCATTAAACAGGCAGCTACAATAGCCAGGAAGTTAGGCTCCATCTCCAGGAGGAAGTGAAGGATGACCATCAATTCTTAAGGGAGTCTTGAGTTACATGATCTATGTGGTCTAATTCCTGATCTATTTCTTGTAGTGCCTTAGCTACTTCCTTCTGGTGATTTGGTATATAGATACAGCATTCAATATGTAACACAGCACATGTGTTATCTTGGCTTGCAGTGAGAATATCTAATGCCGTTTTATTTGTTAAGACCATCTTTCACATTCGAGTGGTCTCATCTAACAATTTCCCTATAGCTTTTCTAGTAACATTCAGTACAGCTGATATGTGCTGAGCCAAAGCTTTTACATGCAATTTTACACTGATGGTCCTGGCACAAAGCAGGAACATGGCCATGGGATAAAACCACCAAGCTGCATGCTTTTCCTGATGCCACCAGCTGTGCAGTGGATCCCAGTTTGCGGGGTCCTCTGTTAAAGTGGACCTGGCATGCCCAGGCAAGTAAGATCTACCCCAAGTACAGCACCCTGTCCATTTAGCCAGGAGATAAGACCATCCATGGGTGTCACAAACCCATAGGTACCCTGGTGGCAAGAAATCAGTGGGTTTTGTGCCAGTTAAACATCATCCATCCCACCAAGTGGAGGCATTTACATAATAAGTGATGTGGGCACATAGCCCTTTGGGGAGCAACCCCACTGTGCAGTTTGGGGTGTAGCGTTCAAACCGCTGCTCAATACAGAAAGGACTTAGACTTGTCAATTTTATATGACAAAGTATTGTCCCAGAGTAGGTTACCCTGCCTTCCAAGTAGTCTCAAAGAGCAGGTTCCCCTGCAATAACTTCTCTAATGGGCTCAAACCCCAAATATTGCCACAGAGCAGGTTCTCCTGCAATAAATTCTCTAGTGGACTCATACCAGGAGGCTTCAGGGGCAGGGTGCAGTGCTACTCCAGACCAAGTGGGCAGACTGCCCTTGTAAGAATCATCTGGATACCAAGCAGTTCCCCAGGGATGGTCTTTCCCCTCATAAAAGGGGCTAGCCATGGAGTTAACCCCCTGATGTGGGAGTGTCTGTATGGCAGATGCAACAATACCAAGCAGTTCCCCCGGGGGTGGCTCTTTCCCTAGGCATGGAGTCCACCCCCTGATATGGGAGCATCTGTACGACAGACACAGCAAATCTCATAAGCCCTAACACCTGCTGCAACCCTGCAGCCAAGGGGCTAGCGGTGTACTGGGCTCTCTGTTTCAAATAAGCACCCCACTTTGTCAGAGTTGGGGTCTGGGCAGTTCCCAATCAGGGTTGTTTTTCCTATATCTGAACCCATACTGCAATGGGATATGTGGTCTCCACTTGGACCTCTTGTCTCCCCATCAGGGATTTAGTGGTTATCAATGATGCATCAGTTGCTAACAATTATTTCTCAACAATATTCAGGCCTTTGTACAGCTGAGTCCAGAACCCTATGAGCACCTTCTGATGCCCATGCTTTTGCCATAAGCCCCAACAATATCCATCATTGTCCACGTGGACTTTTAACCAGAAAGGGAGGTCTGGATCTATAGTGCACAGCACTTGTGCTTGGGCCACCACCCTCTTAGTTTCAACAAATGCACATTTGGTCTCATAAGAACAATTCCAGACTTTTCCCTTTTTAATCAGTTTATACAGGGTTTTGGCTATTTGGGCCAAATGAGGAATAAATACCCACCAGTATCCTGGAAGATCTAAGTAAGTCTGTAATTGTTTAACTGTTTCAGGGCGTGAATATGCCTGGATTTTTTCTACTACTGCTTAAGGTAGCACTTTTGTCTTACCTGACTAGATGACACCCAAGAATTTGACAGAATATCCAGGTCCTTGCACTTTGTCCTCGTTCATGGCCCACACCCAACCCGGGCTTCTCGCAGCAGTGTGGCACTGGTTTTCAAATCTGAAAGAGAATCAGACGTTAACATTAAATTATCTATATAGTGGAACAAATGAATGGTATCTGGTTTGCTCCATGTAGCCAGGTCCTGGGCCATCAGGCCATGGCACAGCATGGGGCTGTGCAGATATCCCTGAAGTAACACAACAAACTTCCTTAATCACATAGTAATAAGTACCCAGTTCATAGGACAGCTAATCCATCAAGTCTGTTATATTTGGCAAAGCTGCATGCAATGGGGGGAGTGACTTTATTCAGTTCCTGACAGTCCACTGTCATTTTCCAGGAGCCATCTGGCTTCTGCACTGGCCACAGTGGAGACTTATATGGGCTATGCGTTGCCTGAATTATACCAGCTTCTTCAAGCTTCAGAGTAGTCTGTCTTATTTCCTCATGGCCTCAGGGCAATTGATATTGCCTGACATTCATTACTCAAGTGGCCTGTGGCAAAATCAAAGGTGCATGATGAGAGTGCCCCCTATAAATGTTTCACCACGTGAACTCTCGGATGAAATTCTCTTTGAGTTGTCTGTATTTGTAGTCTTTGCAAAATGTCTATTCCCAGAATATACTCAGCTACTCGGGATATATGCACTTCATATGTAACAGGGGGCAAGCAGCCAATGCCCAAAGTCAGAGTCACTCATTTGACGTGCATTTGCTTGCTTCCATATCCTTCTATATCAACCCATGGTACACAAAAATATTCTGGATAACCATGCACCAATGTAATTTTGGCTCCTATATCTACTAGTGCCAATACAAGCTGTTCATTTGTGTGGGACCAGTGGGCAGACAATTCAACATGTGGCCTCCAGTCATTGGGGTTCCCCATGTCCCAAATACCTCAGCCTTCCTCCTAGTCCAGGAGGAAATTGGCAAAGCCATGGGTTCCTTCAGTTCCACCCACTGCTGCACCACGGGTCATAGACACAGTGGCACAGGAAGAGGGGCCGGGCTTACTGCTCTCAGAGATGGTGGAACAGGAGCTGTGCAGGCATCTTTCTGCCATTGAGAGTCTTTTCTTCAGTTCCTCTTTCCTGCACTGTAACTGTTCCACTTGCATCTGTAATTCATCTGAGCTTCCCCATCAGAGGAAAGGGGAAGCCAAGGGGCACTCACTTCATCCTGCTCACAGCGCCAAGTGTCAGCTGAGGGGGGCTGAAGAGGGATTCAAGGAGGTGAGCTGCTCAACTGGAAAAATGTGCAAGGAGCTGACATGGAGCAAAACAGTACTTTATTGTGGTACAAGCAGGTGGTGACAGCACTCAGTATTTTCTTCTAGTTTAACAAGATGGCGCCCCCCTGTGGTGCACTTGTCCTGCTTTTAGCTATTTTCTGTCTGCACATGCAGTGTTCATTCCTTTGTTCATGGGGCTTACATAACAACACTAGTGCACAGGTCCTTTTACTTTCTTTGTTTTAAGACATATGTAAGTGGTGCACGGGTACAATCATTACTTACCTTATATTACAAGTATGTTGTTGTGACCTTGGCCTGGGCCCCACGGCCTACTTATCCAAGGTCATTGACAATAACCTAGAAGAAACTCACATGTTTCTGGAAAGATACAATACACCAAGACTGAAGCAAGAAGAAATTGACCACTTGAACAAAATGATCATTAGAAATGACATCGAATTAGCAATAAGAAACCTCCTGGAAGAGGGGTGTGAAGGGACAGACTGGGAGTTCAAATTTTGTAGAAACTGACAGGTATATATAGAATAGATAAACAAGATTATACTGTATAGCATAGGAATATATACAAGATTTTGTGGTAGCTCATGCTGAAAAAGAATGTGATAATGAAATATGTATGTTCATGCATAACTGAAAAATTGTACTCGACACTGGAAATTGACACAACATTATAAATTGACTATAACTCAGTAAAACTAAAAAAAAAATCCTCTCTGAAAATAAAAGTCTAGGGCTGGATGGCTTCCCTTTGGAATTCTACCAAACATATAGAGAAAAACTCATACTAATAATTCTCAAACTCTTCCAGAAGATTGAAAAGGAGGGAGTACTCCCAAACTGATTTTATGAAGCCACCATCACCTTGATACCAGAACTAGGCAAAGACACTTCCAAAAAAGAGAATTACAGAACAATATCACTGATGAACATAGATGCAAAAATCCTCAACAAAATATAAGCAAACAGAATCCAACAGCACATAAAAAAGATAAAACAACATGATCAAATTGGGTTTATCCCAGGAACACATGGATGGTTCAACATATGCAAATAAATCAATACAATACACCACATTGACAAGAGAAAGGACAAAAACCACTTGATCATCTCAATAGATGCAGAAAAAGAATTTGAGAAAATTCAACACCTATTTAAGATTAAAAACACTCACCAAAGTTGATATAGAGGAAATATATCTCAACATAATAAAAGCTATTTATGATAAACCTTCAGCCAGCATAGTACTCAATACTGAAAAACTGAAAACCTTCCCACTAAAATCTGGGACAAGACAAGGCTGTCCACTTTCAATACTCTTAGTCAACATAGTCTTGGAAGTACTAGCCACAGCAATCAGGCAAGAGAAATAAATAAAAAGGATCCAAATTGGAAAAGAAAATGTAAAATTGTCACTATATGCAGATGATATGTATAGAAAACCCTAAATGTTCCACAGAAAAACAACTAGAACTAATCAAAGAATTCAGCAAGGTAGCAGGATATAAGATTAATGTAAAATAATCAGTTGCATTTATTTACACTAATGATGAATCAACAGGAAAAGGAAGTAAAGAAACAATCCCTTTTAAAATAGCACATAAGTAATAAAATAACTAGGAATAAATCTAACCAAGGAGGTGAAACACTTATATATGGCGAATTACAAGACATTGATTAAGGAAGCTAAGATTATTTAAAAAAATGGAAAAATACCCCATGCTCCTGGATTGGAAGAATCAATATTGCTAAAATGGTCACACTACTCAAGACAATCTACAGATTTAATGAAATCCCTATCAAATTACCCAGGACAAATTTTATAGAACTAGAACAAATAATAATAAAATTTATATGGAATTGCAAAAGACCCATAATTGCCAAAGAATTAGTTAAAGAAAAGAAACAAGCTGGAGGAATAACCTTCCCAGACTTCAGACAATACTACAGAGCTTCAGTAATCAGAACAGCATGCTATTGGTAAAAAAAACAGATACATGGATCAATGGAACAGAACAGAGAGCCCAGAAATGAATCCACAAGCTTTTGGTTAACTCACCTTCGACAAAGGAGGCAAGAATATACAATGGAATAAAGACAGTCTCTTCAGCAAATGGTGTTGGGAAAACTGGACAGCAGCATGTAAATCAGTGAAGCTAGAAAACTCCCTTACACCATACACAAAAATAAACTCAAAATGGATGAAAGTCTTAAACATAAGACAAAATGCAGTAAACTCCCTAGAAGAAAACATAGGCAAAACATTATCTCATATACATCTCAGGAATGTTCTCCTAGGGCAGTCCATCCAAGCAATTGAAATAAAAGCAAGAATAAACAAATGGGACCTAATGAAGTTTACAAGCTTTTACATAACAAAGGAAACCATAACCAAAACAAAATGACAATGGGAGAAAATATTTACAAAAGATGAAACTGACAAGGGCTTGAGATCTGGGATATATAAACAGTTTCTACAAATTAACAAGAAAAAAACAAACAACCCAATCCCAACATGGTCAGAAGACCTAAACAAGCAATTCTCCAATGAAGACATATGAATGAACAATAGGCACATGAGCAAATGCTCAACATCACTAATTATAACAGAAATGCAAATCAAAACTACAATGAGGTGTCACCTCACACTAGCCAGAATGGCCATCATTCAGAAGTTCACAAATGACAAGTGCTGGAGAGGCTGTGAAGAAAAGGGAACCCTCCTACACTGCTGGTGGGAATGCAGTTTGGTGCAGCCACTGTGGAAAACAATATGGAGATCCCTCAATAGACTAAAAATAAACTTACCATATATCCAGCAATCCCACTCCTGGACATATATCTAGAAGGAACCCTACTTTAAAAAGACACCTGAACCCTAATTTCATAGCAGCTCTATTCACAATAGTCAAGAAAAGGAAATAACATAAATGTCCATCAACACATGACTGGATAAGAAGATGTGGTATATTCCTACAATGGAATACTGCTAAGCCATAAAAATGACAACATAATGGCATTTGCAGCAACACAGTTGTCCCTGAAGAATATCATTCTAAGTGAAGTAAGCCAGAAAGAGATAGAGAAATATCATATGATAATACTCATATGTGAAGTCAAAAAAATTAAAAAAAAGACAAATGAACTTAAATATAAAACAGAAACAGACTCATAGACATAGAATACAAACGTGTGGTTTCTAGAGGGGAGAGTGGTGGGAAGGGATAGACTGGGAGATTGAGAATTGTAGATACTGACAGGTATACATAGAACAGATAAACATGTTTATACTGCATAGCACAGGAAAATATATTCAAGATATTTTAATAGCCTATGGTGAAAAAGAAAATGAAAATAAATATACATATATTCATACATGACTGAAAAATACTACTGTACAATGGAAATTGACACAACACTGTAAACTGAGTATAACTCAAAGAAAGAATATGAAAATGTAAAAAATTAGATTTGGCTGAGTACCAATTGTTAACAGTTTTCCTTATTAATTAATTTGTTTTAAATTAACTCCAAACATTATTTCTTAGTAGAAAAAAATTTTCTTTAAGGATAGAGTCAAGTTGATATTTACAGACCACAGAAACAGCCTTTTTCCATATTATTTTCTTAACATTTGACTTAGGAAATTTAAAAGATTAAACAATGCTTAGTCCCTCAAAGAAGGTTAATTGCACTGAAATACTTAACAGCTAAAAAGATGACTTGCTTTTCACATAATAAAAGTAAATATTATATTAAAAATGAGACAAAAACATGTATTCTCATGGCTAGGCATTCGTACTAAATTTCATATGTCTCAAGGTTGATGTCAAATTTTTAGAACAAATTCCAAATGGTAAATATTTCTAGTCTCGCATTCTGTTTTTAATGGTATTAAAGGGTCATGAAAACTAAAAAAAAGAAAAAAAAAGAGAAAGAAAGAAAGGAAGAAAGGAAGAAAGGAAGAAGGAAGGAAGGAAGGAAGGAAGGAAGGAAGGAAGGAAGGAAGGAAGGAAGGAAGGAAGGAAGGAAGGAAGGAAGAAAAAGAAAGATGCAATACATTTACACTGAGACTCATCAAATTCCCAGTTATAGTAGACTTCATTTTGTTGTTTTATTATAGTTACGGAAATGTATATGGGACAAAATTTACCCAAGGACATATTATCGTTTATAAATGAAGATGATGATAAGGTTATCAAAGCAAATATATAAAATTTAAGCCTTTAATATTTTATATGACAAAAATATTGATTTATTATCTTATCAATTTTATCAATGTATGTTTATTAGTCCCTATCCTTGGTAAAGCCTCAAGGATTAACAAGGGTTTAGATAACTGTATAATTTAAACATCTCTATAAATTTTCAAAGTGGTGACAATGTATTTAGCCTTTAGAGGAATGTGTTTGGCTAGAATAACTACACCAAAGGAACAAACAAAAATTTGAACCAAAATTTTACTTAATAACCTAGATTCCTGGATTATACATGCTCATTCACTTATCTTATTATTCCTACTATAAAAATCAATAAGCAGAAACCTCAGTTAAATAGAGTCAGAGAAAAGATAGGGGAGTCTCACATCATTTCTTGATAAAGGAGCCCAAAAGAAGGAAGAAATATTCTTTCCTGTCAAGGACTCAGCCAATGAAAAGCCATAGACTCATTGTTTAAACTTTGTTTAGCTTTCCCAACTTCCTTTTTCCCTCCATAAAAGACTACTCATTTTCCTTACCTTTTGGGTACTTGCACATGACTCACCATGGTTAAATACCCCAAATAGCAATTTCCTGTTGTTTCTGAATAAACTGAACTTTTCTGTAAAAATACCTGGCAATCTATTTTTTTTTTTTTACATTTTTTATTGACTTAGAGCATTTTACAATGTTGTGTCAAATTCCAGTGTAGAGCAAAATTTTTCAGTTATACATGAACATATATATATTCATTGTGACATTTTGTTTTTCACTGTGAGCTAACAAAAGATCTTGTATATATTTCCCTGTGTTATACAATGTAATCTTGTTTATCTATTCTACATATACCTGTCGTTATCTACAATTTTGAAATTCCAGTGTGTCCCCATCCCCGCCCCCTTAACAACCACAACTTTGTATTCTATGTCTATGAGTCTGTTTCTGCTTTGTATTTACGTTCTTTTTTCTTTTCTTTTCTTTTTTTTTTTTTTTAGATTCCACATATAAGCGATCTCATTTGGTATTTTTATTTCTCTTTCTGGCTTACTTCACTTAGAATGACATTCTCCAGGAACATCCATGTTGCTGCAAATGGCGTTATGTTATCGGGTTTTGTGGCTGAATAGCATTCCATTGTATAAATATACCATTTCTTCTTTATCCAGTCATCTGTTGATGGACATTTAGGCTGTTTCCATGTTTTGGCTATTGTAAATAGTGCTGCTATGAACATTGGAGTGCAGGTGTCATCCTGAAGTAGGGTTCCTTCTGGATACAAGCCCAGGAGTGGGATTCCTGGTCATATGGTAAGTCTATTCCTAGTCTTTTGAGGAATCTCCATACTGTTTTCCACAGTGGCTGCACCAAACTGCATCCCCATAGCAATGTAGGAGTGTTCCCTTTTCTCCACAGCCTCTCCAGCATTTGCTAGTTGTGGGCATTTGAATGATGGCCATTCTGACTAGTGTGAGGTGATACCTCATTGTAGTTTTGATTTGCACTCCTCTGATAATTAGTGATATTGAGCATTTTTCATGTCCCTATTGATCATTTTTATTTTTTCTTGGAGAATTGCTTGTTTTTGTCTTCTGTCCATTTTTGGATTTTTTTTTTTCTTATTAAGTCATATGAGCTGCTTATATATTCTGGAGATAAGCCTTTGTCAGTTTAATCATTTTATAGTTCTCCTTGTATAGGTCTTTTACCTCCTTTGCTTGGATTTATTCCCAGGTATTTTATTACTTTGGGTGCTATTTTAAAGGGGATTGCTTTACTTTCATTTCCTGTTGATTCATCATTAGTGTAAAGAAATATAACTGATTTTTGAACGTTAATCTTGTAACCTGCTACCTTGCTGAATTATTCGATTAGTTCTAGTAGTTTTGGTGTGGACCTTTTAGGATTTTCTATATATAGTATCATGTCATTAGCATATAGTGATGATTTTACCCCTTCTTTTCCAATTTGGATCACTTTTATTTCTCTCTCTTGCCTTATTGCTGTGGCTAGGACTTCCAAGGCTATGTTGAATAGGAGCAGTGAGAGTGGGCAGCCTTCTCTTGTCCCAGATTTTAACGGGAAGCTTTTGAGTTTTTCACCATTGAGTACTATGCTGGCTGTAAGTTTGTCATAAATTGCTTTAATTGTATTGAGATATGTTCCCTCTATACCCACTTTGGTGAGAGTTTTTATCATAAATGGTTTTTGAATTTTACCAAATGCTTTTTCTGCATCTATTGAGATGATCATGTGTTTTTTGTCCTTTCTCTTGTTGATGTGCTGTATTACATTGATTGATTTGCACAGGTTGAACCACCCTTATGTCCCTGGGATGAACCCCACTTTGTCATGATGTGTAATCTTTTTTATGTGCTGTTGGATTCTATTTGCTAGTATTTTGGTAAGGATTTTTGTGTCTATATTTATCAGTGATATTGGACTGTAATTCTCTTTTTTGGTAGTGTCTTTTCCTGGTTGTGGTATCAGGGTGATGGTGGCTTCATAGAATGAGTTTGGGGGTATTCCCTCCTTTTCAATCTCCTGGACGAGTTTGTGAAGAACTGGTATGGGTTCTTTGTATGTTTCATAGAGTTCCCTGGTAAAGCTGTCTGGTCCTGAACTTTTATTTCTAGGGAGGATTTTTATTGCTAATTCAATTTCATTTGTAGTGATTGGTTTCTTCAAGTGGTCATTTTCTTCTTGATTCAGTCTTGGTGGACTCTATGATTCCAGAAACTTGTCCATCTCCTCTAGGTTATCCATTTTGGTTCCATATAGGTTTTCATAATATTCTCATATAATATTCTGTATTTCTATTTTATTTGTTGTAATTTCTCCATTTTCCTTTCTTAGTTTGCTTATTTGTGCTCACTCTTCTTTCTTCTTGGTGAGTTTGGCCCCAGATTTGTCAATTTTATTTACTTTTTCAAAAAAAACAGCGTTTGGCTTGATTGATTTTTTTCTATGTTTTTTTGAATCTCTTATTTATTTTCTCCATGATCTTTATAATTTCCTTCCTTCTGCTGACTTGTGGGATTTTTTGCTCTTCTTTTTCTAATTCTTTTAGCTGGTGGGTTAGATTATTTATTTGAGATTGTTCTTCTTTTTTGAGGAAGGCCTGTATTGCTATAACTTCCCTCTTAGCACTGCCTTTGCTTTGTCCCATAAATTTTGTGTGATTGTGTTTTCATTTTCATTTGTCTCAAGGTATTTTTAATTTCAGCTTTGATTTTCTTATTGACTCATTGGTTTTTTTTAATAGCATGTTGTTTAATCTCCATGCTTTCCTTTTTTTCTCCTTTGTTTTTCTGTACTTGATTTATAGTTTCATTGCATTGTGGTCAGGAAAGATGTTTGTGCTAATTTCTATCTTCTTAAAATGCTTGAGGCTTCTTTGGTACCAAAATACATGATCAATCCTACAAAATGTTCCATATGCACGTGAAAAGAATGTATATCCTATTTTGGGGGGATGTAATGCTCTGAAAATATCCACCAAATCTAATTTTTCTATTGTATCATTTAGTTTCTCTCTTACCTTATTTATTTTCTGTCTGGAATATTTGTCTAGTAATGTTAATGCAGTGTTAATATATCCAACGATGATTGTATTCCCATCAATGTCCCCCTTTATCTCTGTTAGTAATTGTTTTATGTACTTAGGTGCTCCTATATTGGGTGCATACATATTAATGCATGTAATATCCTCATCTTCAATTACTCCTTTAATCATTACAAAATATTTTTCTTTATCTTTCTTTATGGCCTTTGTTTTAAAGTCTATTTTTTTTCTGGAATCAGTACTGCTACACCTGCTTTCTTGGCTTTTCCATTTGCATGGAATATCCTTTTCCATCCTTTCACTCTCAATCTGTATGTGTCCTTCTCCCTAAAGAGGGTTTCTTGTATGCTGCATATTGAAGGTTATTACTTTATTATCCAATCTGCCACTCTGTGTCTTTTGATTCAAGCATTTAGTCCATTACCATTTACAGTATTTAATGAGAGATGTGTGTTTATTGCCATTTTGATGTTATATTTGCAGTTGATTTGGTATGTCCTCTTTGTTCCTTTCCTCTTCCTTTTGTGGTTTGGTTATTTTCCTTTGTATTATCATGGATTTTATTTAGTTTTTATGACTCACTTGTAAGTTGTTGGCTTGTGGTTATCCTTCTTGTAAGTCTATTAACCCATTACTATCACTGTAGTAAACAGATAGTAATATAATCTCAAAACCATCCTACTGAGAAAAATAAATTTCAAAAAGAACGAAAAAAAATTCTATACTTTCTTCCTTCACGCTCCCACTCTTGATTTAGATGTCTTCTTTTACAATTTTGTGCTTATTCTTTTTGTAATTCATGACAGTTATCACCTTTCCAGTTAAGACTTTCTCATTTCTGTAGTATCCTGTTCCTTTTCTATTTGGGGTAGATCTTTCAATATTTCTTTTAGCATGGGTTTACTTTTGCTAAGCTGTTTAATTTTTGCTTGTCTGTGATGTTCTTTATCTATTCTAAAGGATAGCCTTGCTGGATAGAGTATCCTAGGCTGCATTTTTTTTCGTTCAGGACTTTGAATATATCTTGCCACTCCCTCTGGCCTGTAGTGTTTGTGTAGAAAAATCAGCTGAGAGCCTTATGGGGGTTCCCTTGTAACTCACTCTTTGTTTTTCTCTTGCTGCCTGTAGGATAATTTCTTTATCCTTAACTCTGGCCATCTTGATTATGATAAGTCTTGGTGTGGGTCTGTTTGGGTTCCTCCTGTTTGGGACCCTCTGAGCTTCCTGTACTTGGATATCTGATTCTTTCTTTAGGTTTGGGAAATTTTCAGTCATGATTTCTTCAAATATGTTTTCAATCCCCTTTACTCTTCCCCTTCTGGAACCCCTATTATGCATAGATTTGTGTATTTTGTATTATCCTGTATGCCCCTTATATTGTTTTCATTGTTTTTTGTTTGTTTTTCTCTCAGCTGTTCTGATTTTGTGGATTCTGTTGTCCTGTCTTCTAGGTCACTTATTCATTCCTCTGCATGTTCTAGTCTGCTTTATCCAGCCTTTAGATCAGCTCTCATCTCAGTAATTGAGTTTACCAATTCTACTTGGCTCTTCTTTATACCTTCAATTTCATTTTTGACACATTTTATATCTCTAAACACTATCTCTTTTAGTTCCTTCAATACTTTAATTTCTCCTTTTTTCAAATCTTGTTCTAGTAGGCCATCAATGTCTATTTCCTTGATCATTCTTTCAGGGGATTTCTCTTGATCTCTTAATTGGGACTGGTTCCTGTTTCTTCATCTTGCTCATATCTTTCTGTCACTGTGACTTATGGAGTATCAGTTATCTGTTGTGGTCTTTATGGAGTTTATTTATTTATCTGTCTAATGCCTATGCAGGAATTAAATTTTAAAAAAAGAAAGAATTTTAAAAGAAGGGAGAAAAAATGTTTGAAAACAATGTATAATCAATAATAGAAGAGCAATTTGAATCAGACTACCAATCGAGTTGAGACATCTTTTAAAAACCTTAAGAAAAGGAGAAAAGATCAAAAACAATATTTGAATCTTGTGTGTAATCCATAACAGGAGATCAAAACCAAGAGAAATGAAAGTGAAATCAGGTGGATTTTTAAAAATAATAATACTTTTTAAATTTAAGATATTAAAATTGGAAGCATATACAATTGTTTAAGAAGTAAAAATAAAAAAGGTAATAGAAAATAGAAGATTAAAATAAGACTTAAAAAAGGGGGGATGATTTCTCGTGTAGTCTGTGCACTCTTAATGATTTTATCAAGAAGTCTTTCTGTCTTTGCTCTGTTTCACGAACTCAGCTTACTGCTTCCCGAGGCCCTCAGTTGGTGCCCCTCAACTGTGCTGCTCCCAGTGCCTTTCGGCAAGCAGATCATGCCACCTCCCAGCACAGTGGTCAGGTTCTGTGCTCCTGCCAGGTAGGCAGGTGGCCACCTGTGCCTTCCCGGCGCTGGTAGCTCCCTTGCTCTGTGCAGCTGCCCCCTTCACCCCCAGGTCCGCACTTCATAGGTGGGCTCGGGGAAGATGGCAGAACATCCCCACCCCTGCTCTGTGCCAAAACTGAGCTTCTTGTTTGTCTTGGTGGTGCAAGTTCTCTGAGGTACCATGGCAGAAAGATCCCATCTGCCTCAGGCTGTAAACAAGTCTCCATCTGGCCTGTGAGGTTGCTAAGCCCTTAGGTATGGTTTCAGGTTTTGACCACGCCCCTGCCTGGGTGCTAAGCCCTGGAGAATATGGTGGCTGTGGCTGAGCCTCACCTCTCTTCTCCCAAAAATCTTCAGCAGGTTTTCAGAGTTGGGGGTATGGCATCCTTCTCTCCAGGGCACATCAGCCGTGTTGTTTTATGGAGGGCCCTGGTTGTTTTGCCCTGTGTACCCACTCATCCATAGCGTGAAGTACCCTGCAATCCCTCGGGGTTGCCTCAGTGCAGCTGCATCAGTCCTCTGCCCAGCTCGGGCAGCCTGTCTATCCCCCACCTGCCACTTTGCCTTTAGGGCTGGGGGTTGCAGAGAACTTCTATGCCTGTTTAACCTAGTTCTGTAGGTCAATGGCTGCTCTGTACAGAACTGAGACTTGGAGGTTCCCCCTCCGTTCCACTGACCTCACCATTGGAGAGGGGGAGAGTCAGTGAAGGAGCACTATTCCTCCTTTGCTGCTCCCTTCCCATGGGACCGGTCCCACACTGTTTTCCTTTTTCTTCTTTCTTTTTTCCTTTTCTCCTACCAGATTCTTGGCGTCTTTGTCTTTTGAAGAGGGCGATGTTCTGTCAGAGTTCAGCAGGTGTTCTGGTTGGCTGAGTGGGTCCGTGGATGTGAGTTTTGGTGTATTTGTGGGAGAGGGTGAGCTACCAGCGTCCTACTCCTCCATCTTGGCCTCATGTTGGCAATCTATTTGTTTTACGTTAATATTTTGGTAGCTAGTACAGGGATCAGAGAAGACCCATGAAGGCTCTTTGGCTGGTGAGCAAACTGATGTGGTACCCACAGTTGAACTCATTGTGCTCACTGCTTTTCTTGCCAGCCCTGGAGTTTAAAGGTATATCTGTCTCCTAGATCGGAACTCACTTACCTTTTGTGATTGAAGCTTTTTATTTAAGATCTATTTTAAGATTTTATTCTTTATGGTTAAGGCCTTTATCTATATGTGAGTACTTGTTTGGATCTCATTATGATTTTGAAATCACACCATTTCACATGAAGCTAGATGAGAAGCATCAGCCCATTTCTTAAGGAACAGGCACTGCTTCACTTAAACTGTGCCAATTTAGTAGCCATTGACCCATTGACTGGAAACTGGCTGAAAAGTCTTTCCCCTGGCTCCTCTGGGACCAAGGCATTTCCTTAGAATTGGCTGGAATTAACTTGCAAGCTGTTTGAGTTGAAAAGCTATTTGAAAATTGTTTTATTATGTTAGAGGAAAGCTTCTGATAAATGGGATCCCTGTTATTTAAATATTTTGAGGGAACTCCCCTACAAAGGGCACTTAGTTTGGGGTTTTGGAAAATCTAGGACATCATGAAATCTATCTGAATCTAAGTGTAGCACTTGTTCTGGTGTCAGATACCTTAAATACTGAAACTGGGTTTGGATAAGCTGCAATATTCTTTGGTGAGCTTGCATCCCTTTTAAGCTAAATGCTTTAGCAAAAAGATGCTGTCTTCCTGTGAGGTAGCTTGAGAAGGAAAGTAAAGAAGCAAATCATCCATGTATTGCAACAAAGTAGAACATCTAGAGAAATTTATGTTATCCAGATCAGCCTGTGGATTGGTGAGAAACTAGAAGCGTTCTCAGTGAAAAACAAAGGCAATTTAGAATATCAATGATCATAAGGGAAATTTTTGAAATCCCCAAAATTAATGGTTTTTTTTACAATTAAGTTGGATTACAATAGTGAAAAATTTCTAAAATTTAGTGAAATGCTTGTGTCAACTTGTAACCTGAGGCTTCCTAACATTACTAGGACTCTAAAATTGTCTTTCTGCACAAAATTTTAAGATTAGTTGAGGCAAACAAACAATTAAAGAAGGAAATAAATGACTTCTGAAGCGTCAGGCTCTCCTTCCTTGGCTTCTTTTTCTCAGGATCAACTACTGGTGGCAACTTCTCCTTCAGTTCCTTTAGGCCAGAATCCACCTCTGGCACCATATTCCTCCTTCATTTCTATGTCTCCTACTGTTCCTCTTTACCCTGAATTCCCCATCACTAGTTCTCTAGCCAAACTTCCCCTTTTCTCTGAAACACTCCATATTCCCTTTTCCTCTGAACTTGTTAAAACTGTCCCTTTAAAATTAAACCTTCTGAGGATCCAGGGGCTAAACCTTTAATTTCTTATATTTCCTGGGCTAAAGCTGAACTGGAAGTCATAATCAAAATTTTTCCCAAAGTAGCCAAAGATCTTACAGGTTTTCTGAGTAATTTAATATAGTCATTACAACTTATCAACATGGTTTATTTGATGTATATCAGATAGCTTATATGCTTGTCAGTGAAGACAAGGCCCAGCATTGGAAGAAAGCCAGTAATTGAGAAAATCTGAAAAGTCCCACAGAATTACAACCAGGAGACCTACCTGCTGATGTGGTATATGATCAGGCTTGGGTAATTGCTAGGAGACTTCACTGAGAATTTCTCAGGGCTTTTTGAGTCTATTGATTGTAACAAAATTCAGGCTTACATAAAAATCTAATAAATTTGTTCATAACTATTATATATATATATATTTTTCTGGTCTTCCTTCAGATGTTGATTCCACCTGGGTAGCTTTTAACTCTATTAGTGGTCTTAACTTTTCCCTTCTAGTAAAAATGTCCAGGAAGGAATGAGAAACAATGTTCATTTCAGATTTAATTAATCTGACAAACCAGAGTTCTCACTCACTAAGTGAATCACCTCAAAGGAAGTTTGCCAAATTTCCTAATCTGTAACAGCAGCAAATGAAGGTTTCCTAAACAAAACCAAAATCCTCCTAGAAAGCTTCTTCTATTATTGTAAAGAAACAAAAAGTTGGAATAGAGATTGTTGCACAATTAAGGGATTTAGGCACCTTCAGTTCTCTAATCAGATTTTCAATGACTTTCCAATTCTCAATAATGGGGTTCTGAGATACATCAAGGGCTCTTCCCATCCTTCCCTTTAAATGGTCTTGGAAAAACTTTTCTCCAGATTAGGGGTGAATCTCTTTCAGTCCTGACAATGAAGTAACATTCTGTTCTCACCCCTACTACTATAAAACAGCCCCTGCCTCAGAGTACTAAATAAGTTCAAATAATGGAGACTTCTAATGAACCTCTAGAGATTCCAGCCTCTGAACATATTCCCTTTTGAGAGATACACACATTTTCCTGCTTAGTTCCCCTACCCTACTCATTTGGCCAAGACCTTTTAGAGAAGTATCATGACATAATTTCTTTCTTCTAAAAGGGAGAAATAATTCTAAAATCTGAGAATAATCATCAAAGTTTTCTCACTTTGATTTTTTTATTTGTTTTATCCCTGATATTGCTAGAGCTGATTCTGGAAACACTGATCATTTGTTCATATTGAATCAGCTACCACCTTCTTTATAGGTAAAATTTCTAAACAACATTGGCAAAATTCATAGTGCACCTCCCATCAAGATTCAAACAGATCCCTCAAAACCTCTTCCTGGGATTAATCAATACCCCATAAATAAAGAAATCCAGGCATAAAGCCTATAATAGAAGGATTACAAGGCTCAAAGATTTATTATCCCATATACCGGTTCCTCTGGCTCTCTTTTTACCAATGAGAAAACCTAAGGGTAGATTTTTGTCCTGGACTTACCTCTAAGCAATAAACAACATTGTTATTCCTTGACACCCTATTGCTATTAATCCTCATATGGTTCTATCATTCATTCTCACTGGAAGTAATTTTTTTTTACTATAATTAATTTGTACAGTTTATTCTTTAGTATTCCAGTTGGTAAAGCTAGCCAATACCATTTTACCCTCACCTGGGAAGAAAAATAATTCACCTTGTCAGTAATGTCTCAGGGTTTTATTGAGAGTTCTTCCTATGTCTCACAAATCTTGGAGGCTGATCTAGATAACAAAGAATCCCTAGAGGTTCTATTTTGTTGCCATACGTGGATGATTTGCTTCTTTGTTTTCCTCCTCAAGTCTCCTCATAGAATGACAGCATCCACTTGCTAAAGTGTTTAGTTTAAAAGGGACACAAAGTTTCTAAAAAAAATTGCAGCTTGCCCAAACCCAGTTTCAGTATTTAAGGTGTCTGACATCAAAACAAGGGTTATGCCTAGATCCAGATGGACTTTTTAGAGTGCTAAATTTCCCTAAACCCCAAACTAATTGCCAATGGGGAGATTTTCTCAGGCTAGTTGGTTTTGCTAAAATTGGATTCCAAATTTACTTCTTATGGCCAAACCTCTATATGTTTTATTAAATAATATCAACCTTGACCCAATTTTATGGAAAGAACAAGACTATATAGATTTTAATGCCTTAAAACAGAATTTGATTAACCCAAATGCCCTCAGGCATCCCAGTTATCAAATTTCCTTTTTCTTCTTGATATATGATTAGGAAGGGAATGTCTTTGGATACTTAACCAAAAATACACAAACCACCTTTGATCTATAAGGTATTATAGCCAGAAGCAGGATATTGTAGCACAGGGATAACCCCCTTGCCTTAGAGTTATTATGATCTTTTACTTAGTAGAATACTACTGTAAAAATTATTGTGAGGCCCCTTTAACCATTTTTATAGCTCATGCAGTAGAAATTCTCCTGAATTCTTATCAAACTCAACATTTCTCAGCCAGCCACCTCATCTCCTACAAAGTCTTTTCATTAACTGCTCTTCATATAACTATTATGTTGTAGTAATTGTAACATTGCTACTTTTCCACCTATCACTGACAAAGTTTATGATTGTTTAATACTGATGGATCACTTCCTGACTCCTCCTGAACATCTATGTGAAATATTTCTGGGAAATGCTGACTTCTCATGGTTCACTGATGGTTCTTATTTAAAAGGTGACAGTGCTAAATATTTTTTCTGGGTGTCCTTTTGATGTTGAGGCAGCATCTTCACCTCTGGCTGCTTCAGCTGAACTGTATGCTCTTACTCAGGCTTGTATTTTAGATAAGGACAAAATTGCCAGTATTTATACTTATAGTTGATATGCTTTTCATATAGCTTATGATTTTGGAATGTTGTGGAGGCAATGTGTCTTCTTTACTTCTGATGAAAATAAAATTTAAAAAGGCCCCTATGTTCAGGAATTATTGGAAGCAATAGTTTTCCCTATAGTTTTACCTATTATTAAGATTTTGGAGCATTCTAAACCTGACTGTATAGAAGCTAAGGGAAATCACCTTACCAATATTTCTGCAAGGCATGCTGCCATTAAAAAGACTAAAGCACCCAAACCTCTCTCATGGTCTAAAGGAATATTTCCCCAAATAATTAAGAAAAACAAGTTAGAGAAGTCCAACAATAGTAACAGAAAAAAAAAAAGATTAGAAATTCAACAATTGGAAAAAAGCAAGATGGCGGAGTAGAAGGATGCTTGTAACTCACCCTCTCCCACAAATACACCAAAACTCACATCTACGGACCTATTCAGCCAACCAGATCACCTGCCGAACTCCGACAGAACATCATCCTCTTCGAAAGACAAAGACACCAAAAATCTGGTAGGAGAAAAGGAAAAAAGAAAGAAGAAAAAGCAAAACAGTGCAGGACCAATCCCACGGGAAGGGAGCAGCAAAGGAGGAATAGCACTCATTTGCTGGGTCTCTCCTCTCCAAGAGAGAGGCCAGCAGGACTGAGAGGGAGCCTCTGAAGCTCAGATCTGCCCCGATCACCCCTTGACCAACAGAACTGAGTTAAATGGGCACAAAGGGTCCCTGCAAGACCCAGCCTGAGATGCAAGCCAGCAGCTGGAGCCAGGACAGGCCACCCGAGCTGGGTGGAAGACTGGGATGGCTGCACTGAGGCAGCCCCGGGGGACTGCAGGGGGCTGTGCACCATGGCTGGGAAGGGATATAGAGCAGAACAACCTTGGTCCCCCATAAATTGTGAAAAAAGCAAAGTGACATGGCTGGTGTGCCCTAGGGGGAGAGGCACCATAGCCTTTGTCTTCTCAGACCTGTGCCACCATTACTGGCCATTCTCACGACAAGAGAGGTGGGGTGCAGCCACAACCGCCATTTCCTCCTGTGCACAGCACCCAGGTGGGGGCAGGACTGAGCCCTGAATCCACACCCAGGAACTCTGCAACCTCCTAGGCAGGACTGAGACTTGTTTACAAGCCTGAGGCAGATAGGATCTTCCTGCCCTAGCACCTCAGAGAACTTGCACCACCAAGACAAACAAGGAGCTGAGATTTGACATGGAGCAGGGGCAGGGCCATTCCACAGTCTTCCCTGAGGCAGCCTTTGGAGCACTAACCCGAGGCAGAGCAGGCAGCTGCACAGAGCAGTGGAGTGACCCATGACAAGAGAGGGCAGGCAGCCACCCACCTTCCTGGCAGGAATGCAGCACCTGTACCTGACCATGGTGCAGGGAGGGGGTGTGATCCGCCCACCTGCCTCACCCGAGTGCAGCATCTGACTGCAACATTGGGAGGGGGAGTGACCCGCCTGCCCACCAGGTAAGAGCTCAGCTCCTGACCCAGCGTTGGGAGGGGGTACAATCTGCTATGACAGCCACTGGGAGCAGCACAGACGAGGGTGACAACAGAGGGCCTCTGGAAACAGCAAGCTGAGTTCTCAAAACAGGGCAAAGACACAAAGACCTCTCAATAAAATCATTAAGATCACACTGTCTCCAGGAGAACTAGATAACTGATACTCCTTAAACCACAGTGCCAGAGAGATATGAGCAATATGAAGAAGCGGAGGAACCACTCCCTATTAAAGAGCAAGAGAAACACCCTGAAAGCATGATCAAGGAAATAGACATTGATGGCCAACTAGATCAAGATTTCAAAAAAGGACTGATCAAAGTGCTGAAGGAACTAAAAGAAATAGTGTTTAGAGACATAAAATATGTCAAAAAGGAAATAGAAGCTATAAAGAAGGACCAAGTAGAATTAGTAAACCCATTGGCTGAGATGAAACAAAGCAGGCTGTACAAAGCAGGCTAGATAATGCAGAGGAATGAATAAGTGACCTAGAAGACAGGACAACAGAAAGCACTCAATCAGAACAGCTGAGAGAAAAACAAATAAGAAACAATGAAAATAATATAAGGGACCTATGGGATAATATAAAGTGTGTCAACCTATGCATAATAGGGGTTCCAGACGGGAAGAAAGAACAAAGGGGATTGAAAAGGTATTTGAAGAAATCATGACTGAAAACTTCCCAAACTTAAAGAAGGAATCAGATATCCAAGTACAGGAAGCTCAGAGGGTCCCAAACAGGAGGAACCCAAACAGACCCACACCAAGACATATCATAACCAAGATGGTCAGATTCAAGGAAAAGAAATGATCCTAAAGGCAGAAGAGAAAAACAAAGAGTGAGTTACAAGAGCCCCCATAAAGCTCTCAGCTGATTTTTCTACACAAACACTACAGGCCAGAAGGAAGTGGCAAGATATATTCAAAGTCCTGAATGAAAAAAAAAAAAGATGCAGCCTAGGATACTGTATCCAGCAAGGCTATCCTTTAGAACAGAAGGAGAGATAAAGAACTTCACAGACAAGCAAAAACTAAAAGAGTTTAGCAAAACTAAACCCAAGCTAAAAGAAATATTCAGAGGTCTAGTCTAATAGAAAAGAAGCAGGATGCTACAGAAATGAGAAACTTATAACTGGAAAGGAGATAACTGCCATGAATTACAAAAAGAATAAACACAAAATTGTAAAAGAAGACATCTAAATCATTAAGAGTGGGAGAGGGAAGCAAGGAAAGCCACTGTGAAAAACAGTATGGAGATTCCTCAAAAGACTAGAAATAGATTTACCATATGACCCAGGAATCCCACTCCTGGGCATATATCCAGAAGGAACCCTACTTCCAAATGACACCTGCACCCCAGTGTTCATAGCAGCATTATTTACAATAGCCAAGACATAGAAATAGCCTAAATGTCCATCAAAAGATGACTGAATAAAGAAGCTGTGGTATATTTATGCAATGGAGTACTATTCAACCTCAAAACCTGACAACATAACGCCATTTGCCACAACATGGATGTTCCTGGAGAATGTCATTCTAAGTGAAGTAACACATAAAGAGAAAGAAAAATATCATATGAGATCACTCATGTGTAGAATCTTAAAAAAAAAAAATACAAAACAGAAACAGACTCATAGACATAGAATACAAACTTGTGGTTGCCAGGGGGAAGGGTGGTGGAAAGGGACAGACTGGCATTTTAAAATGCAGAATAGGTACACAAGGTATAGCACAGGGACATATATACAAGATCTTGTGGTAGCTCATAGCGAAAAAAAATGTGACAATATACATACGTTCATGTATAACTGAAAAATTGTGCTTTACACTAGAATTTGACACAACATTGTAAAAGGACTATTACTCAATAAAAAAATATAAAAAAAAAAACAAGAGACAAAAATCCATAAGAACTATAGGGGAAAAAACACTAGAAATCAATGGAATATTATCCTGAACAATCAGGGGGAAAAAAAAAAAATCCTCTGAAAATGACATACCTGAGAAAATCAAAGGTAAAATAGTGAAGATTATTGGTATTCTCAAGAGTATAAAGTAGATGTACAGTATGAACAATAAACCAAATACGAATAGAGTAAAAAATAAAAATAAATAAAAATAAATTCAACAACTATTGGTTTGTTAGAAAGATAAAGCTCTGGTTTAGACCAAAAAAAAAAAAAATCCAGTCCTACCAGAGACTCTAAAACTCCCACTCCTCACCACTGTGCATACATTAAACCACTGATTTACAGATAAAATGATAACCTTTATAAGTTAATATTAGTGGAGAAACATTAACAAGGCCTCAAAAATGCTTACCTCACTTGTTTCACTTACCCAAATTACAAGTCAGAGAAGTCTGTTTATATCACTCCTAGACATTTTAAGCTGCTTAATGGACCATTTGGGTACGAGCTTCATACAACTTTTTCCATCTCAAGGATATAAATATGTTTTAGTTATGGTCTATATGTCTTCACACTGGACTAAAGCTTTTCGTTGCTGACAGGCTACTGCCTGTTCTGTAGCTAGAATCTTTTTGGAAAAAGTTACCCCTACCTGGGGAACTCCTCTCAAACTTCACTATGATCAAGCAACTCATTTTACTCACCAGGTACTTTGACAGTCCATGCTGTGTGGTTGGTTTTACAACAATTTCACTGCATTAACTACCCACAATCTTCAGGTTTAATTGAATACATTAATGGTATTATTAAGGCATTCTAATGGAAGTAAGCCAAAAAGAGAAAGAAAAATACCATATGATATCACTTATATGTGGAACCTAAGAAAACAAACAAGCAAACTCATTTACAAAACAGAAACAGACTCACAGACATAGAAAATAAACTTATAGCTACTGGGTTTGGGGAGAAGGAGGTGGGAAGGGATAAATTGGGAGTTAGAGATTTGCAGATACTAACTACTATCTGCAAAACAGATAAACAACAATTTCATATAGCACAGGGAACTATATCCAATATCTTGTAACAACCCATGGTGAAAAAGAATATGAAAACAAATATATGTTTGTTCATATATTACTAAAGCATAATGCTATACACCAGAAATTCGCACAACATTGTAATCTGACTATACTTATATATATACACTCTCACTCTCAATAAACACACACACACACACACACACACACACACACACACACACACACATAGACACATACAAAAAGAAAAAGACTCAATTGGCAAAATCTGTAGAGGCTCTCCAAATACCTTGACCAAAAGTATTGCCACTTTTCCTTCTAAATCTCAGATCCACCCCTTTTATAATGTATAAACTTTCACCGTTTGAGGTAATCAAATGATGCTCAATGTATTTGGTTCCTGCTTTTTTTTTTTTTTTTTTGACCCACAACTGATAAAAAAGAGAGAGGTAATTCAATATTGCAAAGGCCTAAGTTCCTCTGTCAAAAATAACCATGTGTTGGTGGGGAAATCTTTTCTTGGAAGATGAAAACTTTAAGCAAATTTCCTTGCAACCTGGCTATTCCTCTATTGTAGAAGACAGCTTCAGAAGAACTCCCTTTGACATCACTGGGAAGGCCCTATCATTAGCCAAACCTTGTGCCATCAAACTCCAAGGAACACACTCTTGGATTCATGTGACACAAAAAAGTAAGCATCTTATCCTGACTGTATCTGCACATCATCAGATGACCTGAAAGTGAAGATTTCTTGGAATTGAAGCAGACAACATCTGATGAGACAGCTTTTTCAAGATATTCAGAGCAAGACTGTTAAAAGTTTGTCATCAAATCTTTAATAATAACATAACACTTTAGATGATCTCCAATGTCTATGATCTTGGTAACATTTGAACTTTAGATAAAAAGTGCTTGAGGGTTCCCCCTCCTACTCTTTCTTGTCACTCACAAGTGACTTCTGTAGGTTTCCAATCTATGCACTTTCCCTTTGACATGAGACACTACACTCAAGGGAGTTCCTTCCTGGCATTGAGGAACAAAAGACTTCTGAAACTAGAAAATTTGATCCTTGATCAGTGATTCTTTCAGAGAAAAACTTTATAAAAATGGGAAAATGTAAAATCAATCACTAAATAAACCCGCACCTTAATTTAATAGAAGTGGGAGACCACAAGGAGTAATTCTGATGTCCTGTGAAGAGAGCAGAGCCCAATAGGAAGAAAGACACCTCTTCTTTCCCTTCAAGAACTTACTCAATGAAAAGCCATGGACTCTTTGTTTACTATAGCCCTCCCAAATCCCTTTTCCCCTGTTAAAAAAAAAAAAAGTGTAATTCCTCCTTTGCCTTGTTGGGACTTGCACATGGCGCACCATGGTTGCAGACTCCAAATTACAATTCTCTATTGATCCTGAAAAGACCCACCTTTGCTAGAGACATATCTGGCAATCTATTTGTTTTAGGTCAACACCACTCACATAATGAATGTAAGGTTATGTATATATTCATCCTTCTTTACCCTGCTCTCTCTCTAGAGACTTTTAAAGTTTTTAAAAGTATAAATCCCTGATCTAAATTCTGAGTTATCACTAATAAGTGGCATAAACATTACCAATTCACTTAAGAATTGCATTCCTCAGTTTCTTCATGTTTCACAAGATATTGAACTAAATTATCGTAAGTTCTTCCCAAGATCTCTGTTACATTTTCCATGAAGTATTTCTTATGCATCCAAGCAAAACCTCACCTTCATCTATAATCCTTTCAAACATGGCACACAGGACCATTGGTGAATATTTTGTCTTTTTTTTTAAATGCTATATCCTTTTAATAAATAATAAGGTGAAAGCCACATTTTTTTGGCATAGTATCTGATATACTTCAGGTGTCTTCATATTTTGTTCAATAAATAAATGATTTAATCACTTTCATTCTCAGAATATGTCCATTTCCTACTTTACAAAATAAAGTTGAATAAAATACTTCAGTTTGTGTATATAAATATTTTGTGACTATTTTTATATTAAAATAATATTGCAATAAAATATGAGATCAGAAATGTATTTAGCCATTAAAAAATCCAACTTTTTGTTACATTAAAACTGATCTAAAATGGAAAAAAAATCTGTGCAAAAACAAAGTACTGGAAAAAAGTCACAGACTGAATGAATTTAAGAGAAGAGAGCCAGTTTACATGAAAAGAAAGCTGTTTCCTATATTAGAAGGCAAGAGAGCAAAAAGAGTAAAGGATAGAACAGCTGGGATCAGGTTGCAAAATATTCTCAGAGGGTTTTAAAATAATGATGGCAATTTTGAATTAGGTCTTGATATGAATGAGGAGCCGAGCAATAGTGAGTTTGAAAGTAGGGTGATAATGCTTTTCTTTTTATTCATGAGCAGAGGCCAGTATCATTACATGTTTGAAGAATTTTGGTAACAAGTTAGGTAAATAATAGAAAAGAAAATTAAAATAGTCCACCTCAAGATTTTGTTCCTTGAACATTGCTTTTATTTTTAAGATTATATGTATGTTTTATATATAATATAATATATAATATATATATAATTCCCATATCTCCTAATAGTGTATGGACCATTAACTATCATAGGACTTGTTTTTCGTATCATTTTCCCTAATATGGAAAATAATTTCCCATCAAATGAAGGCTTTTAAGAGTAATAGGAAAAGCACATTCTAAATCTAAATAATTTCTATCCTTTAGCACAGTTCTAAGAGTGAGAAGCTAAAACTATCATAATTTTTAGTTTTCATTGTTTGTTTATTTTTTCTTTTCCTTTATAATGCATATTTGACTAGCCATTTTTGAGTGTTTTTATAATCAGCAAAGTATGAACGTACAGAGTCTTTGTGCATTCCTTATAAAATAACATAACTTCATTTTTAGGTTTAAATTGCTAATGAATTTTTAGTCAGTAAAGAATTAGTTTAGTGCTCATTTACTGTTGAACACTTTACAGTTGAAAAGGCTGTGTGTATTAGATATATTTAGTATTTGACGATAACTATAATCAAGAGAAAATTCATTTGCCCATCCAGTTCTCCTGGATTATATTCTTAAATCCAAATGACTTTGAGTAATCACTAAATTGGGTCAGTGCTGTTCCTTTTCTTTTATTGCCAGATAATTGCAATAGAATTCATGTTGTTTCCTACATTTCTCTGGTAGAAGACATTTCAGTGATAAATAAAATATAAGTAGCTCTGCACTGCTTTTTTTTATTATTAAGTATTGAATGAGTCAAAAACTCTGGATAAGATAATAAGACAGCATTTCATCTTGTGAATTTTTGAAAATGGGAACAATGAGCAAAAAAGTAATAAATATAGAATTTTAAATAATTTTAATTTATTTCTCCAAATCTGGTTACTTTCTGATATGTAAAAGTTTTATCATCATTAGTGTTTTCTAAAGTTCTGATGGACAAATGTTTATTGTGTCCTGTTAAACTACACTGCGTCTCTAGGAACCACTCTTCAGAATCAGTGGCTCCTGGTACTGGAGGCATATAAAGAGATTACTAGAAAATCAAGTATTTCTATATTGTTAATCTTTTAACTGGTAGTGTGTGTTATATATTAATTAATCTGAAAATTATACAATTTCATCTTACCTTTTATCTTACTATAATGTCTTCCTGAAATAGATTTAATGAGCTCTAAGAAATCTAGCTTAACCTCCAACATTCACTTCAATGTCGCCTTTCTGAAGTGTTGTGTGACACCTTCACACCATGACAAGGTAGAATTAATCCATTGTTCTTCTCTATTCCCACTTGAATATATTTCCATTTTTCATGTCTAATCACATTTTTTGCTTGGATACCAATGACTTCTACAGTACTATGTGCCACTGGAAATTATCTCTATTTGTGACTATATCACCATTCAAACTACAAATTAATATAGCTAATTTTGGGAAAACTATTCATTCTGATATATTTGGAAAATTTTCCCTTATTTGTTTTATCATTCTCCCTCTATAGATATATAAATAGATAGACGATAGATAGATAGATAGATAAACAGACAGACAACAGCCTCAAAATAGGTTCACTTATGCAGAGCCCCATATCACCAAAATGAGACCTAGGTTAGTTACAGTTTCAGCTTTCCCAGAAATGGAATCTTAAACTAGTCAATCAGTAATCACCTCATCAGCACTAATAAGGTAATCTACTTGATAGACTCCTGCTATCCCCTAAAGGAAAATTACCTTGTAATAACCAACCTTATTCATTGCCTAATGTAAATTCCTTGTTCCGTCTCCTTTCTGCCTATATGTCTTTTATTTTGTACAGCTCCTCTTAGCTCTTTTCTATCTGCTAGTGTGTATACTGCCTGTTTCAAATTGATTTTTGCTTAAATAAACTCTTAAAATTTTAATAAGACTCATTTTGTCTCTTGGCAGTTCTGGCATCAGAAGAGGGAATCAAAGGAGACCTAAAAATCCCCCAATAACAATAAGCAAAGGCATCTGTGGAGTTCCCAATCTCCTTGCATGTTCACTGCCTCTGGAGGTAGAGGTAGTCAGACCCTCTCAGACACTAACTACGCAATTTTTGTGTTAAGAGCTTTCAGACTTTCTTTGAGCACTTATTTTTTTTTTGGGAAAGGGTGGGAGGGAATGGGTTTGGGAACCAGCCAGAGTCAGACTGGTTTCAACTTAGATACTGAACTATGTGCAGGGTCTGACTGAAACTGGACTGGGTCCAGTGTGAGGCCTCAGATGAGTAAAATATTTTTAAGGGTGAACAAGTAGGTTAACCTTACCAAAAATGATCTTGAATTACAGGGGTCACAATGGAGAAACAATCTTAAACTTACCCATTTGTGAGGTGCCCTAGATAAAAATTTGCTTCAGCTAAACATTCATTACACACGGCAGAGAGGAAATTCTTTTCTTTTTTTTTTTTCTCTAATAGTTTCTGGTGAGCAGGATAAGACCTTCTGGGACACTCCACTCAGTCCAGAACCTGCAGATGGGATCCTGGGAAAAGAGAGAAGCCAGGAAAGGATAAGAATTCTTACCAAAATGAGCACTCTCAGAACTCTACTGTGGTGCCTGATCAAGGAGGAAAGTAAAAATTCATGTTGTCACTTCCTTTTCAAATTCGTATAGGCAGGTAAAAAAACTTTGTGAAAGTTAGATCTTTAATTGTGACTTGTGGATTTGCTTTTGGGTACTTATTGATAGTCAGTTCTCTCTATACCAGGGGAAGCTAGTGTCTTCTTGTTTCTCATTTTGTGTCCTGGGAACTTGGATTGGCGACCGTCAAGTTGAGAACCCCAAACACAGTTGGACGAAAATGTGAGTTGCACTCTATTTGTAGCTAGGGTTTTCCCAGGTTTACCAGTTACCAGGTTTCAGGGGAATTGTCTCAGCCTTTCTTTTGGCTATCTTTGGGAGTGACTCTGGATCTCAAGAGGGTAGTATCTTTTGCACCCCCTTTGGGGATACCTCTGACACCCATGGGTATGTCCCTGTTCAGTACTCCCAGGGATATTTACTATTTGTCCTAGATGAAATCTGGCAAGATATTTAACATGTTTTTAAGTAGCTCTATGGTCAAGGTTGGCCAAATTGGAAGCTGATATTCATAGACTAAAAAGAATTTTGTTTAGGCCTCTCCCCATTTCTAGAATGAAATTATGTACACAGAGGGAAAGAAAAACATTCTGAAGCCTTTATGGAAGTATTTACTAAAAGATTCCAAAGACATACAGCTTTAAATCTAGAACATATATATCTTTTGATTTTCATCTTGGGTGAATATCATCTCCCTTATATAAAAAAAGCAAATTGAAGGCAATTATATCATTCAGGTTTCAATCCCCTTCTTTAAGAAATTAAAAAAGGAACTAACCTTGTCTTACAAGTAGAGTCCTTACAATAAGAGAAAAGTGGCTCTAGAAACAATTTGAAGCCCACCTATAAATAAATTGGATTTCATTACATTAGAAGGTTTTGTGCATTAATGTATACCATCAAAGAAATAAAAATTAAACCCAGTTGACCTTTCAACAACAGGGTGACCTTGAACAAACTGTGAGGGTCCACTTATATACAGATTTTTTTTCAGTAGTAAATAATACAGCACCACACAATGGTTGAATCCACAGATATGGAACTGTAGATATGGAGGAACTGTGAATATGGAGGACTGACCATATCATATGTATATTTTCTACTTAGAGGGGAGAGTTGATGTCCCTAAATTTTACATTATTCAAGGATCAACTGTACTTGCAAATCATATGTCTGATATCATTCATTCTGCATGAAAGAATGGAAACAACATAAAGATCCCTTACCTGATGAATGAATAAATATATATAGTATTTCTATACAATGGAATACTGTTTAGCCATAAAAACTGAAATAATGAAACCTCCTACAACTTAGATGAAACTTGAAAGTGTTATTCTAAGTAAAATAAGCCAATAACAAAAGATCACATATTACATAATTGCATTTATGCAAAATTTTCAGATTGGGAAAATAAATGGAGACAAGTAGATTACTCTTTTCTTGGGGCTGAAGGTGGGGCTAATAGAATGTGAGTGCTAGTGAATGTGAGGTTTCTCTGGAGATGATGAAATATTTTAAAATTAGATAGCAGTGGTGGTTTCACAGTGCTGAATAAACTAAGAATCACTGAGTTGCACAATTTAAAAAAGTAAATTTTATGGTATGTGAATTATATCTCAGTAAGGCTTTTATTAAAAAACAATGCAAAAAGGGTTTATGATTACTTACTTGTCTTCTTATTTATAAATACTAACTTATGAATGATAGTTAAACTCACCCTAAATATTAAATTCTTTATAACTTAATAATGAGTGATATTAAGAGAGAAAAATAATTAGTCATTGGAATTTAAATACATGTTCTGAAGATCAATACACATCAGTTTCTGAATCACAAGTCAAAGAATGATGAATTTACCAAAGAAATAACATCTTGCAGTTTCAAGTATCAACATGTTAGCTCAGTTCTTAGTCTCTATTAACTTTTGGCACCATGGGATACCAATGACAGAGCTGTTAAGTGTGTACCATAATTCTAATTAACACAGAATATACTAAAGTGTGGAAAGAAATATTAAACACAAAATATAAATATATGTAAAACTACTGTCTTCAACTGCAACCAGATATACATGTGCTGTTCTCCTTGTATGACCCCAAAAAGCCCAATTTATAGGTTGGAAGCAAATTACCTGATATAAAGAAAAGAAGTTCTAGTTAACTCAGAGAGTTAGTAAACAGTCTCACACAGCTATGCTTTACTGGAGAGAAAACCAGATTTCAATTTTGAATAGTTGGTATTAAAAGCCAGCTCCACCACTCACATAAACAAAATTTATTCCCTCAAGTTGTGCTTTCCTTAACTTTCTGCACCTCTTTATTTAAAAGAAGATACATCTAGCACTAAGTATTCCTGTGAAGTGTAAGTGAAAATCAAATATTGTTAAGAGTCTAATTAATAGTATGCAATGCATAAACATTTGCAATATCTAATAAAGTTATTATTTCAGATGGCATATAATAAAAGCATATTAATAAAACCATACTGAATATAAACACATTTTAAACACTTAGAATGTATTATGAAAATACTATTATGAAAATACCTAAGGATCATCCTCAGGAAAATGTGTTACTATATTCTACATGCCCAAAAGTTTTTATATAATGAAAGAAAACTTATGGAGTGTTTCCTTATTGTGCATTGCTAAAATGGCAGAAGCCCAAATGTATGAAACATTACTTGGAATCATGTAATTAAGATAAAAAACAGGGAAATTTTTGAAGTATAACACATAAGATACAAACATATGATTTTAAAGGACTACTGGGCATAGTAAAATAAATATTTCTTTACAAATATCTTTCAAAATAATATTAATACTGTAATTTTTGAACATTAAAGGACAAACAGTGATTCAATATAGCAGCTTGGTAATCCAATCACTAACAACCAATGCAACAAATATAACCCATAAATAATAATACATCATTCAGAGGGATTAAAACATAGTATGGTATATTAATATTTGTAAGTACATTTTAGTTGTAATACAACTTAAAAGGTTATACTCTTCTTTATCTATAATAGTTTCCTGCAAGAGAAAAGTAAAACAATAAATAATTCTTTCCTTTCCAACTCAACATAAAAAGTCACATAAATCAAAATGCCATCAGTAACTGGTAGTACTGTAACACACAGCCCATTGCACTCTTCATAGTGTCTTAAATAAGTATCCTAGAAGAAGAGAGACTAAATATAAATCCCTTGAGATGCTATATGATAACTTTAACAGTAAATGGACAAATAACCAAAGCTGCCCTTTGGGCTTCTTGTCGTTATGAAATCATTGAAGGTGAGAGTGCATAAAGATTGACTCCATATCTATGGCCAGTGATGTACAGCAATCTTGGCACTAAATGTTATATTCTTCAATATGAGAAATTATATAAGGAGGAACTTACTTTTTTTCCCTGAAAATCTAGTTCCTTTCCCAGATGCCCCTAGATGTATATTACTGCTTTCATTGTAAAATTATTTCCAATTAATGTCTATAGATAAACTTCTAAGTCTAAGGTCAAATATAAAAATCTGAGTGTGTATGTTTGAAAGAATGAAAAGCAGTTTTAAAAGATAAATCAAGCATCTAGGAAAATGAGTTAACATATATTATGTAGCAAGTTTTACTTCTGTATTATGTAATTTTCACATAGAGATAATTTTAATCCAAATTATGTGTATAATTTGGCAGAGAAGGGCTATATAATATACAATTGGTATGGAGGATGGATCAGGAAGATAATTTTACTATTAAAAGTATATAAGTTGAAAAGATTTGGGCTTTTATTTTAGAGAGTTTTAATTAAAATTAAAGGAAGAAAAAAGGAAACAAAACTTACAAAATCTTCAAGTTCAGATTAACTAGGGGATAAATGTACATTTGTGTATAAATTCCATGATAACTACTACATATGTATTCAAATCTATTCATTACTTTGGAAGTGATTTTGTGATGTACTTGTCATGTATCTCAGTTAAAATCAGCAGAGAGAGTCTTAAAGTCTCAACTTCATTTACTTGTTTTTGCAGCTGATTTTGTGCTGTATTAAATTTATAAAAAACACTTTTCATTCTGTGCTCTCAGTTACTACAGGGAAATTAAAAAATAGAACTGTTGCTATGTATAATTAACATAAGACATTCAGAAAAAGTAGTTTACTGACTTTTGTTCACATAAGTTTATAAAGAGTATTGATGAAATTTGCCATGATTTTATCTGAATTTTATTATGTCAAAATATGTCTAATATGAAATATTTCTTATACTGCTTGTTTTCTGAGGGGGGTAGCTAGGTTTCTTCACTGATTTCCACTTGGAGGAGGTACTGGGGATTGAACCTAGGACCTCTTGGGTGCTGACCATGAACTTTACCACTTGAGCTACAGCCTTCCCCTGAAACATTTCTTAAGAAAAGTTTTCTGACAAATATTTGTTGAAAATCTGATGTTCAATCAATCAAATACCAAGGTATTTAGAAGAGTTCATATATTACCAACATGGAGACAAGTCCAAGATTTGATATGGTTTCTTGTTACTGAAGTATGTGCAATGTAAATTAATTGGCTAAAGCATTTTAAAGAAGCTGTATGAGAACACTATATTTTTTAAAATAAGAGAAAATAATTGATTTCCCTTAGGAACTTTGAGATTAAATTATTCTTCAATATAAATCAGATTATGCTGAGTGGAGTGCAGGAACAATCTGGTTGCTCAACCTCAGATGTTAGAAATATTTTGCCTCTACCCAGGCAAATGAGTCTCAGGGAAATGAGAAAAAAATAATAATAAAATTATGGGAGGAATGGATTAAGTTTTGTTATAAATGGGAATCAATTAATAGGGAGAAAAGTTTTTCCAAAAAAAGTAACTACTATATGGAAAACTAAGAATGACTATAGAAAAATCAACATCATTTTATAACAAGCTACACTTTAACAGTAAGCAAATATTCTGGATTTTATGTATTCAGGACACAGTCAGAGAGAAAATTATATTAAATGGAGATTTGGAGCAACTGGAATTGCATGTCATAAAAAGATGCTTTATAGGAACACTCACAGGTACAGAAAACAAATAGGTGGTTGTCAGAGGGGAGGGGATGGAGGGAGAAGAGAAATAGGTGAGGGAAATTAAGAGGTACAAACACAAAAGGTGACAAGATAAATAAGAGGTGGTATATTTATACAATGGAATGCTATTCAGCCATAAAAAATGACAATGTTAACGCCATTTGCAACAACATGGATATTCCTGTAGAATGTCATTCTAAGTGAAGTAATCCAGAAAGAGAAAGAAATATACCATATGAGGTCACTCATATGCAGAATCTGAAAATACATAAATAAAATACATAAATAAAAAAATAAAAAAATAAAAATAAATAAATAAATAAATAAATAAATAAATAAATAAATAAATACAAAAGAGAAACAGACTCATAGACATAGAATACAAACTTGTGGTTGCCAGGGGGATGGGGGATGGGAAGACACAGATTGGGATTTCAAAAAATAGATAGATAAACAAGATTGTACTGTATAGCACAGGGAAATATATACAGGATCTTGTGATGGCTCACTGAGAAAGAGAATGTGACAATGAATATATATATGGTCATGTATAACTGAAAAATTGTGCTCTACACTGGAATTTGACACAACATTGTAAAATGACTATAACTCAATAAAAAATGTTAAACCTTTAAAAAAAATGGATCACTTAATTGTTAAAGAATTTTCAAATCAAAAATTGAAATCTTCTAAAGTCAACCAAAATTAAACTCTGAATATCATAGCACTTCTAAGAGGTATGAACCCTAACATACTAAATAACATGGTATAACTGTCCCAAGTCTAATGCTTCCATGGATGGGTGTTTGGATTTTCAATATCTCCTCAACTGAAATGAAAACTTTTCTAATGACATGTAGAAAAGTATCTTGATTGGACCAAAATATGTTTTTTTAACTTAACCATAAGCAGAAATTAAGCCATAACATACAACCTCTTTAAAAAATCATGTGTCATTTTAAAATTTCTTTTATCTTAAAGAGGATTATTTCTTTACACTCTTTTCATCTTAATTCATCATTAATGTAAAGAAATGCAACTAATTTTTGAAAGTTAATTTTGTAACCTGCTACCTTGCTGAATTCTTCAATCAGCTCCAGTAGTTTTTGTGTGGATCTTTTAGGGTTTTCTATATATGGAATCATGTCATCTGCATACAGTGAAAATTTTACCTCTTCTTTCCCAATTTGGATTCCTTTTATTTCTCTCTCTTGCATGATTGTTGTGGCTTGGACTTCTAAAACTATGTTGAATAAGAGTGGTGAGAGTGGGCAGCCTTGTCTTGTCCCAGATTTTAATGGGAAGCATTTGAGATTTTCACCATTGAGTACTATGCTGGCTGTAGGTTTGCCATATATAGCTTTTATTATGTTGAGATATGTTCCCTCTATACCCACTTAGGTGAGAGTTTTTTTTTTTTTTTAACATTTTTTATTGATTTATAATCATTTTACAATGTTGTGCCAAATTCCAGTGTTCAGCACAATTTTTCAGTTATTCATGGACATATAAACACTCATCGTCACATTTTTTTCTCTCTGACTTATCATAACATTTTGTGTATAATTTCTGTGCTATACAGTGTAATCTTGTTTATCTATTCTACAATTTTGAAATCCCAGTCTATCCCTTCCCACCCTCCACCCCCCGGTAAACACAAGTCTGTATTCTCTGTCTGTGAGTCTATTTCTGTCCTGTATTTACGCTTTTGTTTGTTTGTTTTTGTTTTTGTTTTTTAGATTCCACATATGAGCGATCTCATATGGTATTTTTCTTTCTCTTTCTGGCTTACTTCATTTAGCAAGACATTCTCCAAGAACATCCATGTTGCTGCAAATGCCATTATGTTGTCAGTTTTTAAGGCTGAGTAGTATTCCATTGTATACATATACCACCTCTTCTTTATCCAGTCACCTGTTGATGGACATTTAGGCTGTTTCCATGTTTTGGCTATTGTAAATAGTGCTGCTATGAACATTGGAGTGCAGGTGTCATCCTGAAGTAGGGTTCCTTCTGGATACAAGCCCAGGAGTGGGATTCCTGGTCATATGGTAAGTCTATTCCTAGTCTTTTGAGGAATCTCCATACTGTTTTCCATAGTGGCTGCAACAAACTGCATTCCCACCAGCAGTGTAGGAGGGTTCCCCTTTCTCCACAGCCTCTCCAGCATTTCTCATTTGTGGATTTTTGAATGACGGCCATTCTGACTGGTGTGAGGTGGTACCTCATTGTAGTTTTGATTTGCATTTCTCTGATAATTAGTGATATTGAGCATTTTATCATGTGCTTTTTGATCATTTGTAAGTCTTCCTTGGAGAATTGCTTGTTTAGGTCTTCTGCCCATTTTTGGATTGGGTTGTTTATTTTTTTCTTATTGAGTCGTATGAGCTGCTTATATATTCTGGAGATCAAGCCTTTGTCGGTTTCACTTGCAAAAATTTTCTCCCATTCCGTAGGTTTTCTTCTTGTTTTACTTTTGGTTTCCTTTGCTGTGCAGAAGCTTGTAAGTTTCATTAGGTCCCATTTGTTTATTCTTGCTTTTATTTCTTCTAGGAGAAAATTTTTGAGATGTATGTCAGATAATGTTTTGCCTATGTTTTCCTCTAGGAGGTTTATTGTATCTTGTCTTATGTTTAAGTCTTTAATCCATTTTGAGTTGATTTTTGTGTATGGTGTAAGGGAGTGTTCTAGCTTCATTGTTTTACATGCTGCTGTCCAGTTTTCCCAACACCATTTGCTGAAGAGACTTCCTTTATTCCATTGTATATTGTATATTCTTGCCTCCTTTGTCGAAGATGAGTTGACCAAAAGTTTGTGGGTTAATTTCTGGGCTCTCTATTGTCTGAAGTCTGGGAGAGTTATTCCTCCAACCTCTTTCTTTCTCTTCAGTAATGCTTTGGCAATTCTAGGTCTTTGATGGTTCCATATAAATTTTATTATGATTTGTTGTAGTTCTGTGAAATATGTCCTGGGTAATTTGATAGGGATTGCATTAAATCTGTAGATTGCCTTGGGCAGTGTGACATTTTAAACAATATTGATTCTTCCAATCCAAGAGCATGGAATATCTTTCCATTTTTTAAAGTATACTTTAATTTCCTTCATCAATGGTTTAGAGTTTTCTGTGTATAATTCTTTCACCTCCTTGGTTAGATTTATTCCCAGATATTTTATTATTTTGGGAGCTGTTTTAAACGGGATTGTTTCTTTATTTTCTTTTTCTGTTGATTTATCATTAGTGTAAAGAAATGCAACTGAATTTTGAACGTTAATTTTGTAACCTGCTACCTTGCTAAATTCTTCAATCAGCTCTAGTAGCTTTTGTGTGGACCTTTTAGGGTTTTCTATATATAGTAACATGTCATCAGCATATAATGGCACTTTTACCTCTTCTTTTCCAATTTGGATCCCTTTTATTTCTTTCTCTTGCCTGACTGCTGTGGCTAGGACTTCCAGGACTATGTTGAATAGGAGTGGTGCTAGTGGGCATCCTTGTCTTGTCCCAGATTTTAGTGGGAAGCTTTTGAGTTTTTCACCGTTGAGTACTATGCTGGCTGTAGGATTGTCATATATAGCTTTTATTATGTTGAGATATGTTCCCTCTATACCCACTTTGGTGAGAGTTTTTATCATAAATGGGTGTTGAATTTTATCAAATGCTTTTTCTGCATCGATTGAGATGATCTTGTGGTTTTTGTCTTTTCCCTTCTTGATGTGGTGTATTGCATTGATTGTTTTGCGTATATTTAATCAGCCTTGTGTCCCTGGGATGAACCCCACTTGGTCATGATGTATAATCTTTTTTATGTGTTGTTGGATTCTATTTGCTAAAATTTTGGTGAGGATTTTGGCGTCTATGTTCATCACTGATATTGGCCTATAATTCTCTTTTTTGGTAGTGTCTTTGCCTGGTTTTGGTATCAGGGTGATGGTGGCTTCATAGAATGAGTTTGGGAGTATTCCCTCCTTTTCATTCGTCTGGAAGAGTTTGAGAAGGACTGGTATGAGTTCTTCTTTGTATGTTTGGTAGAATTCCCCGGTGAAGCCGTCCGGTCCTGGACTTTTATTTGTAGGGAGGTTTTTAATTGCTATTTCTATTTCCTTTCTAGTGATCGGATTGTTCAAGTGTGCAGATTCTTCTTGATTCCGTTTCGGTGGACAGTATGTTTCCAGAAACTTGTCCATCTCCTCTAGGTTATCCAGTTTGGTTCCATATAGTTTTTCATAATATTCTCGTATGATATTCTGTATTTCTATTTTGTTTGTTGTAATTTCTCCATTTTCCTTTCTTATTTTGCTAATTTGTGCTCTCTCTTTCTTCTTCTTTGTGAGTTTGGCCAGAGGTTTGTCGATTTTATTTACTTTTTCAAAAAACCAGCTTTTGGTTTGGTTGATTTTTTCTATGGTCTTGTGAATCTCTATTGTATTTAATTCCTCTCTGATCTTTATTATTTCCTTCCTTCTGCTGCTTTTTGGGGCTTTTTGTTCTTCTTTTTCTAATTCATTCAGGTGGTGGGTTAAATTGTTTATTTGAGATTGTTCTTCTTTTTTGAGGAAGGCCTGTATCACTATAAACTTCCCTCTTAGCACTGCCTTTGCTGTGTCCCATAGGTTTTGAGTGGTTGTGCTTTCATTATCATTTGTCTCAAGGTATTTTTTAATTTCAGCTTTGATTTCCTCATTGACCCATTGTTTTTTCAATAACATATTGTTTAATCTCCATGCTTTCCTTTTTGTCTCCTTTGTTTCTCTGTTTTTGATTTCCAGTTTCATGGCATTGTGGTCAGTAAAGATATTTGAGATAATTTCTATCTTTTTAAAGTTGTTGTTTCTTTTGTGCCCAAGTACATGATCGATCCTGGAAAATGTTCCATGTGCACTTGAAAAGAATGTATATCCTATTTCTGGGGGGTGTAATGCTCTGAAAATATCCACCAAATCTAGTTTTTCTATTGTAGTATTTACTTTCTCTGTTGCCTTGTGTATTTTCTGTCTGGAAGATCTGTCTAGATGTTAATGCAGTGTTAAAATCTCCAACTATGATTGTATTCCCATCAATATCCCCCTTTATCTCTGTTAGTAATTTTTGTATGTACTTAGGTGCTCCTATATTGGGTGCATATATATTAATGAGCGTAATATCCTCATCTTGTATCACTCCTTTATTCATTATAAAATGTCCTTCTTTATCTTTCTTTATGGCCTTTGTTATAAAGTCTATTTTGTCTGACATCAGTACTGCAACACCTGCTTTTTTGGCTTTTCCATTTGCGTGGAATATCTTTTTCCATCCTTTCACTCTCAATCTATATGTGTCCTTCTCCCTAAAGTGGGTTTCTTGTATGCAGCAAATTGAAGGTTCTTGCTTTTTTATCCAGTCTGCCACTCTGTGTCTTTTGACTGTAGCATTTAGTCCATTACCTTTTACAGTATTTAATGAGAGATGTGTGTTTATTGCCATTTTGATGTTATGTTTGCAGTTGAATTGGTATATCCTCTTTCTTCCTTTCTTTTTCCTTTTGTGGTTTGGTAATTTTCCTTTGTATTATCATGGAATTTATTTAATTTTTGTGACTCCTTTGTAAATTTTTGGCTTGTGGTTACCTTTTTTTTAAAATCTATTAACCCATTACTTTAACCGTTTTTATTAAACTGATAGTAACATGATCTCAAACCCATCCTATTGTTAAAAAAATTTAAAAAAGAAAGAAAAAACATATTCTATATTTCCCTGCCTCCCTCTCCCACTCTCAGTGATTTGTATGTCTTCTTTTATTATTTCGTGTTTACTTTATTTGTAATTCATGATTTATCACCTTTCTAGTTGTGAGTGTCTCTTTTCTGTAGCATCATGCTGCTTTTCTATTTAGAATAGCCCTTTCAATATTTCTTTTAGGATGGGTTTAGTGTTGCTAAATTCCTGCAGCTTTTTTTTTGTCTGTGAAACTCTTTATTTCTCCTTCTATCCTAAAGGATAGCCTTGCTGGATAAAGGATCCTAGGCTGCATCTTTTTTTTTTCATTCAGGGCTTTGATTATATCTTGCCACTTCCCTCTGGCCTGTAGTGTTTTTGTAGAGAAATCAGCTGAGAGCCTTATGGGGGTCCCCTTGTAACTTACTCTTTGCTTTTCTCTTGCTGCCTTTAGAATCATTTCTTTATCCTTGACTCTGGCCATCTTGATTATGATATGTCTTGGTGTGGGTCTATGTGGGTTCTTCCTGTTTGGGACCCTCTGAGCTTCCTGTACTTGGATATCTGATTCCTTCTTTAAGTTTGGGAAGTTTTCAGTCATGATTTCTTCAAAAACCTTTTCAATCCCCTTTGATCTTTCTTCCCCTCTGGGACCCATATTATGCGAAGATTGGTATGCTTTATATTATCCCATAGGTCCCTTATGCTATTTTCATTATTTTTTATTTGCTTCTCTTGTAGTTGTTCTGAATGGGTGCTTTCTATTGCCCTGTCTTCTAGATCACTAATTCGTTCCTCTGCATTATCTAATTGGCTTTGCACAGCTATTAGATCATTCCTCATCTCTGTCAATGAGTTTACCCATTCTACTTGGCTCTTCTTTATAGCTTCAATTTCACTTTTGACATATTTTATATCTCTATACACTACCTCTTTTAATTCCTTCAGCAGTTTGATCACTCCTTTTTTGAAATCTTGATCTAGTAGGCTATTGATGTCTATTTCATTGATCTTTCTTTCAGGGGATTTCTCTTGTTCTTTTAATTGGGAAAGGTTTTTCTGCTTCTTCATCTTGCTCATACCTCTCTGGCACTGTGGTTTTTGGAGCATCAGTTGTCTATTTTGGTCCTTAAGGATTTTATCTATCTAATGCCTATTTAGGAATAGAACTTAGGAAGAAAAGAAAAAAAAATAAGAGAGAGAGAGAAAGAATTTTAAAAGAAGGGAGAAAATGTGTTTGAAAACAGTGTATAATGAATAATAGAAGAGCGAGTTGAAGCAGAGTATTAATCGGTTTGAGACGTCCTTTTAAAACCCTTAAAAAAAGGGGGGGAGATGAATAGATGTATTTGAAACCTGTGTCTAATCAATAACAGGACATCAAAACCCAAGAGAAATAGAAATGAATTAAGAAGTAAAAATTTAAAGAGTAATAGAAAATAGAACAGGTAAGTACAGATTTAAAAAAAAAGGGGGGGGGGGTTGTCGGTGTTCTCCTGGAGTCTGTGTGCTTTTAATGTGAAGTCTTTCTGTCTTCGTCCTGTTTTGGAAGCTCAGCTTGCTGTTTTCAGAGGCCCTCCGTTGGCGCCCTCTTCTTTGCTGCTCCCAGCACCTGTCGGCAAGCAGATCGGGCCTCCTCCTAACACTGGGTCACGTGCAGCTCTCCTCTGCTGTGGGCGGGCAGGTCGCTGCCCCTCCGGATGCCGCAGTCAGATATTGCAGACTGGCCAGGTAGAAGGGCTGGTCGTGCCCCCTCCAAGCACCTCGGTCAGGGGCTGTGTTCCTGCCTGAAAGGCGGGGGGCTGCTCTCCCTCTACCTGCGCCGCCGCCGGTAGCTCCGCTGCTCTGTGCAGCTGCACGCTCCGCCCTTGTCGGCGCTCCGCCCTGGTTGGCGCTCCACTGGTGGGCTTGGGGAAGACCGAGGGACAGCCTTGTCCCTGCTCCAAGCCAAAACCCAGCTCCTTGTTGTCTTTGTGGAGCAAGTTCTCTGAGGGACCAGGATGGATGGATCCTATCTGCCCCGGGCTGTAGGCCAGTCTGTCTGGCCTTCAAGGCTGCTAAGCCCCTCGGTGCGGATGCAGGTTTAGCCCCCGCCCCCGCCTGGGTGCTAAACTCTGGAGGATATGGCGGCTGTGCCTGAGCCCCGTCTCTCTTCCCCCGAAAAGTTTCCGCGGGTTTTCGGAGATGGGTGTATGCACCCTTCCCCCAAGAGCACATCAACCTTTCTGTTTTATGGAGGGCCCAGGTTGTTCTGCCCTGTACACCCACAGCCACGGCGCGCATCCCCTTGTAGTCCCCCAGGGCTGTCTCCGTGCAGCTGCCCCCATCCTCCGCCCGGCTTGTGCAGCCTGGCCCTGCCCGCAGCTGCCGGCTGCGTCTCAGGCTGGGTATCAGGGGGATGCTCTGTGCCCGTTTAACTTAGTTCTGTCAGTCAAGGGCTGCTCTGTACAGATCCGAGCCTCGGAGGCTCCCCCTCCGTCCCCCTGGCCTCTCAGTTGGAGAGGGGAGACCCAGCGAGCAAGCGCCAGTCCTCCTTTGCCACTCCCTCCCCGCGGGACCCGTCCTGCACTCCTTTGCCTTTTGTTCTTTCTTTTTTCCTTTTCTCCTACCAGATTTTTGGCGTCTTTATCTTTTGAAGAGGGCGATGTTCTGTCGGAGTTCCGCAGGTTCTCTGGTTGGTTGAGTGGGTCTGTTGATGTGGGTCTTGTTGTATTTGTGGGAGAGGGTGAGCTACGAGCGTCCTTCTACTCCGCCGTCTTCTCGGTCCGAGCCTCTGGTGAGAATTTTTATCATAAATGGGTGTTGAATTTTATCAAATGGTTTTTCTGCATCTTTTGAGATGATCATGTGTTTTTTGTCCTTTCTCTCATTGATGTGATGTATTACATTGATTGATTTGTGTATGTTGAACCACCCTTGTGTCCCTGGGGTGAGCCCCACTTGATTATGATGTATAATCATTTTTATGTGTTTTTGGATTCTATTTGCTAATATTTTGGTAAGGATTTTTGTGTCTATACTTATCAGTGATATTGATCTGTAATTTTCTTTTTTGGTAGTGTCTTTGCCTGGTTTTGGTATCAGGGTGGTGGTGGCTTCATAGAATGAGTTTGGGGGTATTCTCTCCTTTTCAATCTTCTGGACGAGTTTCTGAAGAACTGGTATGGGTTCTTTGTATGTTTGGTAGAATTCCCCAGTGAAGCCATCCAGTCCTGGAATTTTATTTGTAGGGAGGGTTTTTACTGCTAATTAAATTTCATATCTAGTGATTGATTTGTTCAAGTGGTCAGTTTCTTCTTGGTTCAGTCTTAGTGGATTGTATGTTTCCAGAAACTTGTCCATCACTTCTAGGTTATCCATTTTGGTTCCATATAGTTTTTCATAATATTCTCGTATGATATTCTGTATTTTTATGTTATTTGTTGTAATTCCTCCATTTTCCTTTCTTATTTTGCTTATTTGTGCTCTCTCTTTTTACTTCTTTGTGAGTTTGGCCAGAGGTTTGTCGAGTTTATTTACTTTAAAAAAATAAATAAACAGCTTTTGATTTGATCAATTTTTTCTATTTTTTTAAATCTCTATTTTATTTATTTTCTCACTGGTTTTTATTATTTTCTTCTTCCTGCTGACTTTTGGGGTTTTTTGCTCTTCTTTTTCTAGTGCTTTTAGCTGGTGGGTTAGATTGTTTATTTGAGAGTGTTCTTTTTTGAGGACGTGTTGTATCTCTATAAACTTCCCTCTAAGAAATGCCTTTGCTGCATCCCATAAATTTTGTATGGTCATGTTTTCATTTTCATTTGTCTCAAGGTATTTTTTAAAATAGCACCCAAAGTAATAAAATACCTAAGAATAAATCTAAGGAGGTGAAAGACTAATAAACAGAAAACTATAAAACTCTGATTAAGGAAATTAAAGAAGACTTTAAAAAATGGAAAGATATCCCATGCTTTTGGATTGGAAGAATCAATATTGCTAAAATGGTCGTACTGCCCAAGGCAATTTACAGATTTAATGCAATCCCTATCAAATTACCCAGGACATATTTCACAGAACTGGAACAAATAATAATAAAATTTATATGGAAACACAAAATACCTAGAATTACCAAAGCATTACTGAAGAAAAAGGAAAAGCCTGGAGGAATAATTCTCCCAGACTTCAGACAATACTACAGGGCTACAGTAATCAAGACAGCATGGTATTGGTACAAAAACAGACATATGGACCAATGGAACAGAATAGAAAGCCCATAAATGAACCCAAAAACTTTTGGTCAACTCATCTTTGACAAAGGAGGCAAGAATATACAATGGAATAAAGGAAGTCTCTTCAGCAAATAGTGTTGGGAAAACTGGACCACAGCATGTAAATCAATGAAACTAGAACACTCCCTTACACCATACACAAAAGTAAACTCAAAATGGATCAAAGACTTAAACATAAGACAAGATACAATAAACCTAGAAGAAAATATCGACAAAACATTATATGATTCTAGTATCAGAAAATATATAGCTATTAAGAACGGAATGAGAACATTTTATCTTTCTACAGTTATTAATAGATAAATCAACTGGTACATGTATAATTACAATGGGGCTAGATATTACAGAAACTTTCAAAATAATTTAATTACTTATTCTACAAAATGAGATTTTATAGATATTTCTATTCCCACAGTAAGGTTCCAAATTTTTGACTGTATTTTCAAACATTATATTTGAGAGGAATTTAATCTGAGTATTTTTTTCTGATTATATATTTCCACTCATGTCATTTAAACTACAGGCTGGTCTGGGTGATATATTTGAATGATGAAAATTGGTTACATTGATTTGGCATTTATTATTCTAATTGTCTCCATATAACATAGAGATTGAAACTCCAATAATAAGCTCATACAGCTTGGAGCTCACATTTAGAATAGGATACTTAATATCTCTGTGACTTTGGGCAAGTTATTAAAATTGATGCAAATAAAATACATAGGTGTGATAATTAAAAGAGATAGTCCTTGACATATATTAGTAGTAGTAGCTTTTATAGAATGTTAGATAAGAATAAATCACAGTTATAGGTACTCTATAGTTAATAGGAATTTATGTTTACTGTTCTTACAGGAGAGGTCTTAAACTAAAAATTTCTTAGTAAGTACATTTAAGTGTGTATTTGTCAATCTATAGAGAATTATCAAGGGAGTCAACAGGAAGAAGTATTGTCATTGTTGGGAAAAAATACAGATAATTTTGTATTTTGATTTTAGTAATATCAATTATATTCTTTGCAACCTATACACACACACACACAAATTTAATTTCAGCAATCTAGTGCTCTATTTTGAGTCCAATAATATTTCTTATTTTCAGGTTACTATTTTTAAGTTACTTTTTATTAGAGAATTATAGTGCATTATTTAAAAAGTCAAATTTTAAAACGTCTGCTTTTGTCTATAATTAAGTAACAGGGATTGACTGGGTTAACTGGCTTCCCTCTACCCCTGCCCACATAAACAACTAGAAAATTGGACAAACTATATGAAACACAGAGTAGAATCATTAAAACTTAGAAACTAATAAAACCAAGTATTGGAATAAATGTGGTGAAACTGGAACTTTCTTCCTGTTTTCTTTCAAAGTGAAGATTGTATAGCTACTTTGGGAAACATTCTGGCAGTTTCTTTTATTGAAAAGTTAGTTATACAGTGCAGCAATTCCACTCTGGTATTTACCCCAAATGAAATAAAGCATGTGCATAAAATGTTTTACTTGAATCATCGTATTTGAGTTATCCAAAATAGCCATTTTTTCTTTCAGCTTTATTGAGATACTATTGACATAAATACTGTATAAGATGTCCTGCATAATGACTTGACATATATACATCATAAAATGTTTGCCACAGAAGTTTAGTTAACATATAATGTACAACATGAAGACTATAGTGAGCCTGCTGTGTGGCATATTTGAAACTTGTTAAGGAATTAGATCCCAAAAGTTCTCAGAATAAAGAAAAATATATTGTTTTGTGTCTATATGTAATGATGGATGCTAATACCCATTTATTTTTGTATTTTCACTTAAATTTTGGGGAATATCATGTGCATGATATTATTAAACTTTTATACTCATCATGACAAATATATTAATATAATTTATGAATGTTCAACTTTACCAGAGTTAAATAATAAAATAAAAGGAATCAATTTCATGTATAAACAGCTTAAGTTATCCAAATAAGAGAAAATCAGAGGAAAAACAAGGGAGAAATGCTTTGTCACAAATCAAAAATAAATTTAAATGTATAACTATAAAAAAGTATAGTTTTGATATAGCAAATCAACTTTTTCTATTAATATTTTCATTGTCAATAACAAATCTTACTATCTTAGTTTCACTTTTCTTTTGTGTTATAAAATTTATAGGAAATTTTAAATTGTATGTAAATTTTAGTATTTTTATAAGTTGTCTAAGGCATATTAAATTGTCATATATAAATATAAATTGCTTAAGGCATTCCAGTTTTTACAATAAATTAGAGTTCACTCATATATTCACATATGAGCACAGGAGGTCATGTACTTTATATGTCTTAAATAAACATAAAACTTGTAGGAAAAATGGAAGCATAATTAACAAAATAATAATTTTTGCACTGATTAACACTCTGATTTAGAATACTTTATAGATTTATAGATGTAGAATTATTCTTTTTGATAGCCAGTATTCTAAGGGACTATCATTACTTTCTTTAGAGTCATAAATTGGGCATTAATTTGGAAGTGAGTTCCCCTTTAAATGAGTCATTTACCAACCTTTAAAAAATAATTTACTAATGTATTTTGTTTTTTGCTGTGTTTTGTTTTTAATCTGTTGAGGTTTTTGCAATTGTTGGTAGGAGAAGAAAAATATCAACAGCTTGCATTCTTCCCATCTAATGAACTATTGTTGATTATAATACACGTCACTGGCAAACTGTTCAAAGTCCAAGAAAATATAATGGCATAAACTTTACTTGTAAAAGAAAGAACACGGTAGTATGAAGCCAAATATAGAGTCATTTTATGAGCACTTTCAAGAAATACTTCCTACCAGCTGAATCCATACTATATGAGATTCTTATTGACACACACAGGGGTTGCTACCCAAGGATGAATTCTCTTTTTATCTGGAGAGATTCTAAGCTTTCCATTTTTATTTCTTTAAATTTTCAGTCTTCCTCAGATTTTCATAATGTCATTTTCTAGTTTCAGGACACTATCTAGGATGTCATATTTTATTTAGTTGCTATGTCTCCTTCACATTCTCTTAGCTAAGAGCTGGGTTATTTTTCTTTTTCTTTTTCTTTTTTTTTTTTTTTCAAATTTTCCATATTTTTTTATCTTGAAAATTTTGAGAAGCACTAGTGAGATTTTTTTGTAGGATGCCCCTCTATTGGAATTTTCTTATTATTTTCTCATGATTAGACTAGTGTTATGCATTTTGGGGGGGAAAAAACTGGGACAGCTAGAGTGCCATTTTTGTCACATCATATCAAGGACATGTAATATCTACATAATGTATTCCTGCTCATGTTGACTTTGATGACCTAGTTGAGATAGTAGTATTTGTCAGGATTTGCCACTGTAAAGCTATTTTTTTAACTTTTTTTTATTGAGTTATAGGCATTTTACAATGTTGTGTGAAATTCCAGTGTAGAGCACAATTTTTCAGTTACACATGAATATACATATATTCATAGTCACACACTTTTCCACCATGAGCTACCACAAGATCTTGTATATATTTCCCTGTGCTTTACAGTATAATCTTGTTTATCTATTCTGCATATGCCTGTCAGTATCTACAAATTTTGAAATTCCAGTCTGTCCCTTCCCACCCCCCGCCTCCTAACCCCTTGGCAACCACAAGTTTGTATTCTATGTCTATGAGTCTGTTTCTGTTTTGTATTTATCTTCTTCTTTTTTTTTTTTTTTTTTGATTCTACATATGAGCCATCTCATATAGTATTTTTCTTTCTCTTTTTGGCTTACTTCACTTAGAATGGCATTCTCCAGGGACATTCATGTTGCTGCAAATGGTGTTATGTTGTCATTTTTATGGCTGAATAGTATTCCATGGTATAAATATACCATATCTTCTTTGTCCAGTCATCTGTTGATGGACATTTAGGCTGTTTTTTATCTTCCCCTTTTAATACTTTAATTTTTGAAGGAACTCACTATGTGCAGCCCTTATTTAGAGAATGAGGAGTTATATTCTCCTTCCTTGAAAATAGAATATTTTCTATAATAATAAGGATTTGGAATTTTTTCTACATGGGGATTTAACTATTTTCTTTAGTCACTTATTCAGTCAATAGTTTATATAAGTATGGACTCAGGCATATTTATTTTATATTTTGGGTTACAATTCAATGGTAATTAATTTTTTGGTTGCACAAATTGTTCCAACTTTGGCCATAAGGAGTTCTTTCCATCAGCTCCTGTATCCCTTTGACATACTCTCATCAATATCTTTTTGTTGCTGTTGTTTGTTTTTGAGCAATTTCTTTATTTTTGGCACCGTAAAATGCTCTAAACTCATCTTGTATTTTTCTTGCCCTCATCCTAGAATCAACCCCTTTCCAAGGAGCCCTAGTTCTTTGTATTGGGAAAAAGATATTACAAACTAAGAACTGGGAGCTGGATGTTCTCTGGGCTAGTGGGGGTTTAATTGCTTATTGTTCCTCTGAAATGACAAGTTAAGGATATATATGTGTGTACACTAACCTAAATATCTGTAACTATTTTTATACATAAGCATTGCATCTATATTAAGCTACACATAAGTTAAATCTGTGGTTATAGTGTATAATTTTTTATATTTTTTTAGTTCAACTTGTTAATATGTTGTGAGAATCTTTATATTTTTGTTCATGAAAGATATTGATCTATAGTTTTCCTTTCATTTAGTGTCTTTAACTTTTTTTAGTATGATAATGCTTAACTCATAGAAAGAGTTCAGATATGTTCTCTCTGCTTTTGTTTTATGGAATAGTCTACTGAAGCTGGTATCACTTTCTCTTTAAATGTGTAGTAGAATTCACCAGTGATACTGTCTGGGCCTGATGTTTGCTTTTGGGGAAGATCATTAATTGTTGATTCAACTTCCTTAATAGATACAGGCTATTCAGATTATGTATTTTCCTTATGCAGGTTTTAGTAGTTTGTATCATTCAAAAAATTTGTCCATTTTACCTATGCTATTAAATTCATAAAGAGAGTTGTTAATAGAATCATTTTATATGATTCAAAGATTTATTGTCATACAGTGCAAAACATGTTGCTGATTGCATTAACAAAAGATCCATGTAAAGTCACTCCATAACCCTGAAACTATTAATTTTAAAAACTTTGCTCTTGAAAAATGATTGAAAGGTCCAACCAATTGTATTCTTCCAGTGTATAAGTTGCACTGAAAATTGTTAGCACTATCATTGAGTTTTCAGAACTTCACACACTCAAAGTAACATTTTTAGGCAAAGCAGCAGTAGAAGTGTGTGTCCATGAAGGTGAGGTTAAGTTACAGTGTTGGCAAGATGGTGATGTCAAGAAGATTCATATTTTAAGAATAAAATATTTTACAAACTATAATCCTGCAACACATGACTTTTACATCTACTTACTAGAAAACTAAAGCAATCACATATTAACTTTGAATAAAGTAACATGAAAACAGGAATGCATTTTTACTAATCTATAAAGATAAAAAGTTTACATTATCAGAAATATTTTAAAATACACAGAGACATATTAAGCATTAAAGAGGGAATCTATTTAAAAAAAAGAAAAACTAGCAGCTATAGGTATGGCTGATCCAAAGATAAATCAAATGCCCAATTTAGGGGAGAGATGGCAGGTGTAAGAAAAAAAAAAAACTTAAGATAATGATAACACAATGATAATACTGGCCTATTTTCATCATGTAATGTATTTGACAGAAATTAAACTTGTAAATAATTTTACCCATGACACTTCTATTCAGCTTAATTATTCCCTGTACAGTGTACTTTAAATAAAGCTCCACTTCTTATTTTCTCAAAACATTGTCTTCCTCTTTTCATCATGGTAAGTGTTTCACACACTCCACCCCAGTACACTCACAACTGAAGCAGCATTAGAGGAAACATGTTAGCAAGATTTCTGTTCAAAATCTCACCAAATCTAATAAACTATTTTTAATTCACTACAAAATTTAGAAGATTGATCCAAAGAATTGAGTTGTTATACTCATTTCATAATGATATATAGTGCAGCATTATGCAATGAACATTAGCTGAAAAATTACTGACTGCATTAAAATGTCACATTTCATTAAGGATGGTGTTCTTTACATATCTAAAAACCACTTAGAAAGCTTCTGAATTTCCCAAAATCAAAAGCTACAGTCTTCTTAAAGACAAAGGTCTGTAAAACAACTTAGTGCTTATTATTGTAGCACACAATGCAACTTAGTTCAGGGGATATTTTAACAACTCAGTTTAAGCAAAACTAGGGGCTACTGAAAAAATATTTAAGAGCTACATAAATCCAAATCTACTGGTTTTTCATCTACCATAAATTGGCAGAAAAGTTGTCAAAGACAGTGAGAATATATTCTCCATGAAAGGCATTAGCTGTGTAACTGACCAGTAGTTAAATTTTATTTATATATCCACCACCCACCACACCTGAGGGACTACATTTGGGTCACTCTGAGGGCACTGATCTGGGCACTGAAAAAGAAACAGAAGCAGTGGGCTGGCTATTCCAAATCCCAAAGCTTCTCATTTATGCTAAGTACCACTTTCTGGGTCAGATATTTAAGGATTAATTCATTCCTATATAATGCTGTATGTTTAAGAGTGAAAGCCATAGACTCAGAATATCTGACTTAAAATACTGTATTATAGTTGTCTCATATTTGAGATTGACTTTTCATCTCTGTAATACTGTTCCTCATCTGTCATTTAGGTACAGTACAGTAAATATAATTATGAGTATAAAATAAGATTACATATGTGAAGTGCTAAAAATAGTGCCTTGCTTTCAGTAAGTGTTCAATGGATATAATTTATTATAAATTTAACATTACTGCAACTTCTCAGTTTCCCTCCCACAATGCTTGAAATACCTATTAAATTCATCTTCTTCTGGGAATTATTAGTAAAATCCCTTGCAGAATGATGATGACGACAACAACAACAACAACAACAATACAGCAATTCTCTTAAAAGGAAGTAGTTAACTCATTTGAAGTTTGGTCCTTCGTACATAGTACAGAAGCATTTATGTGCTCTTCCCTTAAGGAAGAGCCGTGCCAAAGGCACCTTTACTTGGGTTTACAGTGGAACCCTGCAGCTCTTGGGGAACACTGAATAAGGATTTCAGAGCCTAAAAAGACAAATGAAGTTATATACAAAACAGAAATAGACTCATAGACATAGAATACAGACTTGTGGTTACCAGGGGGGAGGTGGGTGGGAAGGGACAAACTAAGAGTTCGAGATTTGCAGATACTGACTGGTATATATAAAATAGATAAACAAGTTTATACTGTATAGCACAGGGAAATATATAGTAGCTTACACTGGAAAGGAATATGAGAATGAATATATGTATCTGTGTATGACTAAAGCATTGTGTTGTATACCAGAAATTAACACAACATTGTAAACTGACTATAGCCTAAATTAACATTTACTTTTCAGGAATAAATAACCATTGTGACATTCCTCAATCAGTAACTGAGTTTTCATAAGATTATATTAATCTAATCTGGTAATATGGTCCTTCAATTAAATAATAATAAAAATTATTTACAATGTGTTTTACTTGAAAAGAGAGATAATTTCTATCAGATATAGTTTAGATTTTTCAGAAGTAAAGAGTGCTTCTCAGAAGTAAGAGTTTGGAACTCTAAGCAGATGGGATAGGTAGTTCCTGGAGAAAGAGAGGCTTTCTTGACATAAAATAAGCCATTTTTGGCCTAAGCCATTTTGTAATCTAAGCATGGCCACAATGCTTACCCTTGAATAGGTCTCAGTAATTAATGACCTAAAGGGAACAAAAGAATGTAGAAACATTGCCTGTTATCATGCAGAAGAAGTAACAATAGCAAAGATAATAAATCAGTTGTAAAGACTCCCAGTTCAGTTTCAGTGGTAAAGATGAGCCTAAAGTGCTCAACCACTAGATAACTGGAACCTAAAGTATGATGATGTTGACCTTTTCTGATACTTGTGAATTCAATCAACTAAATCTTGAACTCTCAACCATCCAACCTTCTTCATGAATATGCATGTATCCTTAGATTACAACTTTCACAGTTTTGCTGCTCGAGGAGACACTGCTTTGAGAAAGATCCCTGGTACTCTCCTTACTTGCTTCAAGTAATAAATTTCTCCCTCTCCTGATCTTTGGCTTGTTGTGTCTTTTGGCTCAATACCCACAAAGAGGCAAATCCAGTTTTTCAGGTAACAGAACCACACATTACTTGTGCACAGATTTCAATACTATAGTGACTGCATATTAATCTAGAATACCAACTACACATAGAATGAACTCTTTAGCAGGCAAATGAGTAAAGGAAATGGTAAAAAATCCATAATGCTTAAGCATTCAAAACATCAGCTAGTGAAAAATGTCTAATCAAGTTTCTCCAGATCAGTCAAGAAAGTGTATAATGAAATTTTTATTATTAGTTATGCTTTGTTAAGAATGTATGTAAGTAAGTAGCATGATAAATTGTTTTCAGATATAAAAACAAGCTTGGGCAGGGCATTTGCCCTATTCTGAGGAAAAGGATTAACCTACTGCTACTTAATCAACTAGTATTCTAAATATCTAGTGATATAGTAAATTTTTTGTGAATTCTGCAGACAAAAAGAAAGGAAATTTTAATAAAATACAATTAAATCTTAACCTACTTTTCTCTAAATTATCTAATTTTCAAAATCTTTAAAAGTACCTACTAAGATATGTATACTATATATATATGTGTGTGTATATGTGTGTGTGTGTGTGTGTGTGTGTGTATAAGACATTTAGAATCTCAAATTAAGATAAACTATGACATAGAATATTTTGCCTTAGAATGTGTGAAGATATTTTGACCAACTTGCATCAATTCTTCATAACAGCACTACAATTTATACTTATTACAATTATTTTAAAACCTAGTTTTCTAGACTATTCTGCATATTTCCTCTAGCCTTTAGTATAGTGGTCACAATCAGATTCTGTTAATTGCATTTGAAATACCATAAAAAACACAAAATCTTCTCAAATTTTATTGCCCACACAAATTCCATTACGCCATAGAATGCAGGAAATTCTGACAGAAAAAAAGATAATTTTATAAGCACGGAAATTACAATAATTTCTTAGAATATTCCAAGTTCTAGTATCTGGCATTTCTATAGCTGTACATGTAACAAAGAGGGCCAGAAATTTTTATCTCTCCAGGATACTTTTCTTTTGCTATTTTTTAGTTTTAGCATCAGCAATAAACTCAGCATTTTAAATTAAGTATATTACACTATCTAAATTGTAGATGTTACTGCCCAGAGGGATGTGAGTAACTATGTGGTAATCTAAAGCAATTAGTTTGGATGCTAAAATAAACTATAGGAACAACAGAAAATTCTCTTGTGTGTTCATGACTTTTGCACTTTGAAGAAAAAATAGCCTAGTGAAGTGTGGTAGAATTCAAATTTTCCTCTATTTTTTTTTTCCAATTTCATTTGAATCTAAAGTATATTTAGGAATGGTTTAGAGATCTCTAGCCTACAAATCAATAGACATCAACCATTTCTGTTTACAGAGTTAAGTGAAATACCTGGAAATATTAAAGAAAAATTATTTTCCCTACAATTATCTGATTGGCTAAGAAGGTATTTTAAATCACAGGTTTCTGCCATCCAGTTATCTGAATATTACTAAAAGGTAACATAAATGATTAAAAACTGTTTGGTTTTTAAATTAAAATATCCAGATTTAGTATTACTATGCAATCTGTAATCCTAGTTTTCTCACGTGATAAATATGTGTAATATGTCATGTAAGTGAGTGTAACTGTATCAGATACTTTACAATTTCATAAATATTTGGCAGGGCCTGTGACATGAAGTCATACATAACCAGTTACATTAGAAAAACAAATCTAAGATCTTTTATGGGATAAAAGATATTAAGATTAAAAAAAAATTCTTTGGGGCTAAGAGCCAGCCCTCAGTCTGGAACTTTAAACAGAGTTCAAAAACAACATTTAATCAGTTAAATACTATACTGATTTTAAAAGATATGCATAGTGTCAAAAAGGAAAAAAAAAAAAGATAGTTGAACATCAAAAGATTACTTCCAAAAAGGAGACATGTCAAATTAATGATTTTAGTGATTGTCTAAATATGGGAAGATGCAAGGCTCTGAGTCCGTTGAAATTATTCCTTCAATATGAATCTTAACTATCTAGAGCCAGTATACCATTTTTCTCCTTTCTGAATTCCCCTCAGGGTACAGCATTGTGGGTGAATTTGGCTGTAGTTGTGGATGGCTTGATGGTGGCAACTGAAATGTCAGGCAATACATTTTACCCAAAGTGCCTCCTCTTGTTCATAAATTTGACCAAGTTTTGGAAGATATTTCATGACTAATTTGTTCCATGGTGCTAGAAAAACTCATTCTTAAATCAGGCAAGTATTGTGGTAGTAGGTCATGCAATGTGTTAATTTTTGAATTAGACTCTGTTTATGACTTAAAATTCTCTGGTCATCTGTCTTGCTAGTCTGTTATGATCCAAGAAATATTTTCCATGTTACTTCTTCCCATATCTAGAGTTGCACATTACAATCATTCTATATAATATATATACAATTGATTGCCCCAAATTGTTTCACCATGATTGATTTTGTCAGAGGCCTGTTCACACATTGGAAGATGCAAGAGATAACAATCTTATGATAGACAGGATACAAGTAATACAGCTAGTAACATCAATAAAGTCACAAGTATAGATTTAAGCCATGAGCTTCTGGAACCAACCCACATCCCTAAAAGGTCACCAAGATCAGAAAGTGGATCACAAGGCAGAAATCTGATTTTTCATGTGGGTCAATAAATGTGGTATATTAGAGGATTCATCTGGTTTGAAAACAGCATTCCATCTGAATTGCAGCACAGGCGTCTCCTTGAGATGTTAAGACTGTGAAGAGCCATGCAGCTTTATAACAAAGTTTTCCTCATCCTGTAGACCTGAGAATTCAGTAGGCTAATAGCATGGGTACTATCATTTAGGGTCTTTTGAGTGAATTCTGTTAAGAATTCAATGTGGGTGATTACATCTTCCCATCCTATCATCCTACTGAAACTATTTAAATGGCCATAATAGTGGAATACAGATCTCTTGGTCCATTTGGATTCATATTAATGGCAAATTTGCTGAAGTCATATCTAAATTGGCACACTAATGGCCTTGAGCCCAAGGCAGTCCTAAAGTACATCTTCTTATTCATCTTTGCAGAAGCCAGGGCCATAGATTAGTGCCACAAAGTTATTGAGTTCCAGTAGGGGAGACTCAGTATATTTCTGGTTGCCTGACCCAGTCTGTTCCATACTGATAAACTCTTTTAGAAAAATAATATATTGGCATAGTTTGTAAGGCAACCAGCCTAATTTTCTAATGTTATTAAGCTCACTATCTTTAGTATGATTTCACTGTTCCCAAACTTGGGGAGACCCTACACTTAAATGACTATAGCCTGGTGTTAGCCTTATAAATTAATTCCATAATTGAAGTATGGTCCCTTATAATAATTGGGAAGTGATTTTTTTTGACTAAAATTAGCTCATTTTTCTGATTGAGCTTGAGGAACTTTAAAGAAAAAACTCTTATCTATGGCCAGGGTCAGATGCTTGATTGGCCAAATGAGGTGGTCATATCTGGTAATAACAGTAGTGGTTTAGATAAAACTATAAATTCTTCCTACCAAAGTAAATTTTCTAGGGCCCATCCAATCAGAGACTTGGAGAGGAGAAACCCATCAAGGTAAGCCTGAGGTACTAGGCATAGGTAACTGACCGTAAGCCAAAAAATTAGACCATTTTCTAAAGTTTGCTTACATAGGATAATTCCCACAATGGAAAGACATTTGATTTATGTGCAAAAGTCCAGGAAGTCAAATAAACATTATAAATAATTACATGGGTCATATCCAGCATTTTGGGATAGTTGTCTACTTCTGATCTTGCATTCTTTTTGTCTTGGCATGGGTGTTTCTTTTCCCTTAGAGTGTCATTTTAAGGTGAGTTTGAGGTCAGATATTTTCTCTGTAGATCAGTCCAGTGCAGGGGGCCTTTTTAGGTTGGAAATGTAAATCCAAGAATAAATTGCCTCCAGTTTTGCTGTGCATGAGCTAATTAAAAGAACCTGCTAAGGGCTCTTCATCTAGGTTGGAGACACTTCTTTAAAGAATCTTTTTCCAGTATACATTGTTTCCTGGTTGTAGGTCATGAAGCATCTGGTCTTCACTTAAAGATAGATTATTGTAATAAGCTTCAGAAACAAGCTTAGAGTGTCCTGTTAATAATTCAATTAAACCCTCACAATAATGCAATATACCCCCTTTCAATAATATGCATTCATCCTTGATCCAACCTCATTGGCTTCCCTATGGTATTCTCAAAAGGAGACAAAATAATGTTTGCCAAAAGTGGTGTATCTGAGGTTGAGGAGAACTAATGGATGGGCCTTAGGCCAAGGTAAGGACTAAGTATACATTATCTTAAACAACTGAGTTTTAATTGTTTTATTTATTCTTTCTACTAACTCAGAAGACTGAGGGTAATAGGTACAATGGAAAAGCTGCATAATCAGCCAAATCTTACAAATTTCTTTAACAATTTGTCCAGTGAAATGAGTTCTCTCACATGTAGCTCTTAGGGAATTCCCTAAATGAGAATCACTCTTTCTAAAATCAGCTTTCCTACTGATTGTGTTATGGCCTTTCTGCACGGGAATGCCTCAACCCAATGTGAAACACATAAATCATAGCAAGAACATACTGATAACCTTGAGAGGAAGGCAACTGCACATAAACCAAATTTCAAAGATTCCTGCAGGTAATGGAAACTTCTTTGAAAACTAGGTAATGGCTTCTCTAGTTTATCTTTTGGACAAGTGGTACAACTTGAATAGACCTTCAAAACTACTTTAAAAGAAGGCTTTAAAAAACAGTGTTTGTCCATAATTCTATCTGTGTTTCAATGACTTAATTCATGAATATATTGTAAATAGGATATTGAGCTCCAAATAGAAGGATAGGCTTCCCATTTGGGTCTATCTACAGTCTTTGATGGAGTTGAATCTTCCTCCTTTTTGTGTCCAGGTGTCTTTTTCTGGCACCATTCCCCAAAACTTTAATAATATATCAATAAGGTTACTGGGAAGCTGAAAAAGAGAGGCAGTGGTTAGTTGGTTGTCTTGTTTTGTAAAGTCACTGCCTTGGCAGCATGATCAGTTAGAGTTTCCTTTTGCTTCTGCAGTATCAGTCTTTTAATGACTGATACCTTAACAATAGCAAGTGCACTCAGCAGCAGAATTGTATCTAATAATTATACCACTTGTTTCCCATTTTTCACAAATTTTCCTGAGGATGTTTAAAAGCCTCTGCTTCCAAAGCATATCAGAATCATGTGCTACCCCAAAAGTGTAATGGCTATCTGTGTAAATATTAGCAGAATTTCCTTTTGCCAAATGGCAGGCTCTTGTCATTGTTACTAATTCAGACTTGAGCAGAAAAGACATTAAGCAAGGGAGTATTTTCCAAGATAGACACTGGAGAAACAATGGTAAGGATAGCCTAATACTTTCCATGAGTTCCTTGCAGATATGACCCATCAGTGAATAATACAGAATCAGAATTTTCCATAGGGCTTTCTTGAAAATCAATTCTAAAAGATAAAAAGATGCCAGCTAAAGCAATACAATCATGTTTTTCATTGTTGATGTCTGATTCTTCTGGGAGCAACATGGCTGGATTAAGTTTTTTGCACCTGTGGGGAGTTATGTTTGGCAAGAGCAAGACACTTTCATGAGAAGTTAATCAGCTTGCTGAATAATGTATGTGATGAGAATTTAGTAAAACTTCCATGGAGTGGGGAACAAAGAAGATGAGAGGATGACTTGTGACTGTCTCTTCTGTGGTCTGACACAGCATAGCTGTCGCTGTGACAGCCTGGAGACAAGGCAGAAGGTCTTTAGCTACCTAATCTAGCAGTTGCCTATAATATCCTGTTGGTCAGCAGTAACCACAGTGTTGCTGGGTTAATAATCCTGGTGCAGAACCCTCATTTTTGTGTACAAATAGAAAAAAATCATATTTTGGATGTCCTAAGTCTGAGGCTTTTGCCAGGAGGATTTTTAGGGCATCTATAACTTCAGAATTTCTCTTTTCCAGCAAAGAAGTTAAGGCTGGTCTTGTTTAAGCAAATTATATGATTGTTGAGCCACTAAAGAAAAATTTGGGATCAAATTCCTGCAGCTGCCTGCAAGGCCTAGAAATTTCCTTAATTGCCTCTTTCTCTTAGGGGTAGGAAAGCCAAAATGCCTTTCATTCCATTTATATCAATTAAAAGCCCTTCTTTAGTTATCATCTGCGTTAAATATTTCACATTAGTCTTATAAAAGTGTGATTTTCCCCCCTCAGACATTTTATGTCCCTTTGAAGCTAGCTATTGAAGTAATTACAAGGTGTCTTGCTGACTATTTATCACAGAATTTAAATACAATAACAAATCAGCTACAGACTGTATCAAACTGACTTATAAAGAAAAATTAAATCATCTAAGTCTTCTCTTAATATCTGGGAAAAGTAGTGGGACTTTCAGTATAGCCCTGTGTCATTAAAGTCCATGTATATTGCTGTTCATTCCATGTGAGGGCAAAAATATACAGGTCATCAGAATGTACAAGGATACTAAAGGATGTGCTGCAGAGATAATGTAACAGCAAAGAAGTCACTATTTTCAGGAATATAAGATAATAAGGTATGGGGATTTGACACCACAGAATGGTAAGAAATAATAATAGCATTGATAAATCTCAAAAATTGTACACATCTCCAACCTTTGCCATTAGGGTTTGTTGTTGACGTTCTTGTTGTTAATGGAGGTACTGGGAATTGAACCCAGGACCTCTTGCTTAGTGGTAAACACACCATCTAGTACTGAGCTAAGCCCCCCGCCACTCCCACCATTAGTTTTTTTATCTGGCAAGATGGGAGTGTTACAAGGGCTGGTCAAAGCACAATAAGCCCTTTCTCAATGTAAGCTGATATCAAAGGTTTTATTCTTTCTATGTCTTTCTGCCTCAGTGGGTATTGATGACTATTGGGCAGGGATTTATTTTAGTTTATAGTAATTATAGGGAAAATGGGAGTTACTCAGGCTCCTTTGCTGGACATCCAGAGCCCAGTGATATATTATCAGCTATATTATCCTTCATGCGCAGTACCCAAATATTATTATATAAGCATGACTTGAACTATGCAAGCTCAAAGGTTGGCCCATAGGTCGTAGTTGGATAGATGCCAGCTTTGTTAGTCTTGATATATAAGGCACATGGGACTTTCCACCACTGCTGCCACTGAAGTCTGTGCACTCCTCCCTGCAATAAAGGCATGCCAGAGATATCTACGGCTCTGTGACTGTTCTTCAGTCTGCCTGAATCCTGAGTGAATATGCCAGGCCTTGAGCACTTGCAATATAATTGGCATAGTCAACAGGATTCACTGCAGACAAGTATGGAACCCTCTGCACCCTGAGGGGATGGACTTGAGGGGTGGCCCCCGATGAGTATGTGGTACGCGGTGCCAAGCCTCCTTTTTGCTTGGCCATTGTCCCAGGACTGGCTGGAGGTAGATGGCTCCCCTGCCCAAGTGGAAAAGGCCCTGCAGAAAGTGGGAGAGTCCCTAGAGAAGCAGAGTGCCCACATGGTGGCCAGGGCTGTGGGATGGGTGTTCCTGACAGCCCTGCAGGTTGAAACCAATAACTTGCTGTGAGAGGCAGCAAAGGTTTCAGAGTTACAGGAAAAGGAAGAGGCTTTAGAAGCCTGCATCCAAACTCTAGAGGAAGATTTATAGACCCTGGGGAACCAATCAACCTCACTGGTGGTGGTAAACTCCTTTGAAGGAGAAAAAGAAAAAAAGCCATGACTGTGGGCCTGACCAGTGGTAACACAGAAGATAAAGCAGCAACAGCTGATGGCCCCAGGAGGACAGGTTGCTGGCCCACTGCAGATGACTGAATTTACAATGTACTGTTCATATACTCAGGCAGAACTGGTGGAGTAGGGCAAACAATTTTGCCAAAAGCCTGGGGAGCCATTGATGGCCTAGCTATTATGCCTGTGGGATTTAAGGATGAACAGGATTATCTGCACTTCCCAGGAAATAGAAAAATTAGCCTCAGTGACCCTGCATCCATTCTTCAGCAAGGACTACAGAATAGCCAGCACAATAGCCAGGGTAACCATTTCTTGTTGGATTGAGTAATGGCCACAGTGTGGACTGTGTGGGCCAACATGGGGGATATGCCCAAAACTGTACGTAAATGGCAAATCTATGGGGAACTGGTGCAAGTGCTCCAAGAGCTAGGGATGCAACAAGCCATGTTTAATGTGAATACATGTGGCCCTGATGAGAAGCAATTTACAGCAGGAATGTGGGATTTGGTGTTATAAAATACTCCCTCGACATCTTTCAGGTCCCTTATGGCTATATGGGCCCCATCTGTGAGGCATAGGATTAATGAAGTCACCATGATGGTGGCAAGTTTGGGCAAGGCAGAAGGCCATCATCAGCAAAAGGGTATATGGGCTGTCACCCAAAAACTGGGGAAATTAGCAAAGAAGACTGGGGAATCCATCAAGATCACTTGTACTCAGATGTGGGTAAACCTTTTAGGAGCTGGTGTAGCTCAAACTAAGATAGACAGAAAATCTAATGCTTTTTTACCAGAGTTATGGAAACAGTTAGGGCAGGACCAGAGGTTTACTCCCATAAAAAGAAACACCCCTGCAAAGAGTGCCAAGGAGTCACAGGAGATCTGAGTAGTATGCCTTGAGGACCATATGCTACATTAGGAGGTACCCAGGGGAGGGGATACTTTTTTACCTTTAAATAGTTTAAGTTGAGGAATCCATCTACAAGGTGCAAGCAGGCACCAGAGGCCACATGTGGAGCTTGCTATCTGCTGGTCCCCAACCAATATACACTGGTTATTAGCCTTGGTGGACAGGGGATGAATAAACCCTATTACTTGGCAACCTGGATAAATTTCAAGGTCTGGTGTCATATATAGATGGCTACTAGGGGAGAAGTATCTGGGTGAAAGCTATACAACTACCCCATGGGATAGGGCAGTTGCCCCTTGGGAAATATAAAGTTCACGTTCCCAGTACCAGAATATATACTGGGCATACATGTGCTCCAAGGTCTATGGCTACAGACAGTCACTGGTGAGATCCACCTGCGATTTTGAGTGGTGAAGTCAGTAGAACAGGGACACACAAGATACCTCCAGTATAGTTGCCTATTCTATGGGCAATATCAAACAATATAGACTGCCAGGGGTTTATGACAAAATTATGGACACCATTGCAAAATTGAAAAAAGTGGGTATTTTACAGCCAACTCATAGTCCATTCAACTCTCCTGTATGGCCAGTGCATAAACTTGATGGTACTTGGAGAATGACTGTGGACTACCAAGAGTTAAATAAGGTGGTCCCCCAGCTGCATGCACAGTGACCTCAGTGGTCAAATTGATGAATCAACTAAGCCATGTGATAAGGTGGGGAGATAAAGCTCCCACTGGATGCTGGCTAGGAAAAACAAAAACAAACAAACAACATCACCCCCTTCCAAATAAACCAAAAATGAATGCTCACTATGTTATTAACTCAATCTGTTTATTTGAAATAAACATAAAATTTAGAATAATGACACTCATGAAGGCACTTTTTTCTTCTATCTGTCTGGTCATGTACCATTTTGTAGCTAACCTAGCCAATGCCTTTTTTTTTTTCCCAATTGACATTGCCCCCAAGAGTCAAGATCAATTTTCCTTTACCTGGGAAGGGCGACAATGTACATTTAGAGTCCTATCTCAGGGATATTTACACATCCTACATTGTGTTTTGGTTTGGTAGCCTCTGACCTAGCCCAGTGGGAACAGCCACTTACAGTGTACATGTACTATTGTATTGATTAGGCTCTTTTAACTAGTGATTCTCTTGCAGACTTGGAGAAGGCTGTCCCTCTTCTGTTGTCACATCTAAAAACATGTGGTTGGATGCTCAGTGAGAACAAATTGCAAGAGCCTGGATTGTCTGTCAAGTTCTTGAGGGTTATATGGTCAGGTAAGGCTACAGTTATTCCTGACACAGCTATCAATAAGATACAGGCCTATCTTACACCAGTTACAGTGGAGCAATTATAAACTTTCTGGGTTCATTGGGGTACTGGAGAGCTTTTGTCTCCCACTTAGCCTAGTTGATACAGCCTTTGTATGCCTTGGTGTGCAAGGGAGGCACTTGGGATTGGACTCCAGAGGTAGAATAGGCCTTTGCTGATGCCAAGAAAACATTATAAAGGTGGCTCAGCCTTACATGTTTTTGATCCCACCAGACTCTGTAAATTGGATGTGCATGTTACTCCTGAGGGATTTGGTTGGGGGCTGTGGCAGTGTTCAGAGCATTTGCGACAACTCACAGGGTTTTGGTCGCAACTGTGGAAGGAAACAGAAAGCCATATTCTCTCATGGAGAAACAATTGGCTGCCCAATACATAGCATTACTGGCTACTAACAGTATAACTGAAATGAAGCTGGTAACAGTACAAACCAACTACTCCATAGTGGGATGGGTAAGGGAATGGACCTTGAGGCCCCAAAGTAGGGCAGTGCAAACACATACACAGGCAAAATGGGGGGGGGGCATACTTACTACAGCAGAGTATGTTTTCCACTAGCCCTCTACATGTGGAGCTCCAGGAGGTCCTTGGACCTGTGCCTTAAGTAGATAGTATGTCCTCCACCAAGCCCTCTTTGGAGGCAAAAATCAGAGTTTAGTACCTACCAAGAAGGTAAGGCCCCCATGATGGGAGATGCATGGTATACAGATGGTTTAAATCAAGGGCAACCTCTGACTTGGACAGCAATTGCCATCTGGCCTGAATCTGATACTATTTGGTGTAATACTGGGACTAGCCAGAGTAGTCAATGGGCAGAACTACATGCAGTATGGTTTTTTGTAGCCAATGAACCATCATCCATCACTGCCTATACTGATAGTTGGGTGGGCTATAGTGACTGACCCTATGGATCTCTACTTAGCATTTGAATAAATGGTCCATCATGCATAGGCCCTAGTCAGGCCAGGCCTTGTGGCAGGACCTATAGGGGATGGGTCACCAGAAGCAGGTGACTGTGTTCCATGTGACTGTACAGGCAACTTTGGTCTCACTGGAGAATGATGAGACCAATATCTTAGAAAAGATTTGATGGCTAAAAACTGTCCCAGGAGATAAGGCTTCAAGAAGTGATGTGGCACAATGGCTGCACTGACACTGGCTATATTCAGGACAAAAGACAATATGGGCCGCTGTGTGTGCCTGGGGGTCTGCCAGTGACCTTGGCAGAGGTACAAAATACCTGTAAGCAGTGTGTGATATGTTCTAAAGAATACCGTAGGTGGCTTCTAGGCACCTCAGGCCAAATACTTAGGGGGCAAATCCCCCTAACTCGCTTGCTACTGGCAAGTGGACATTATTGGCCCACTACCCTGATCTGAAAGCCATCGTTATACAATCACTTGTGTAGATACTGCCACAGGCTAATTAGCAGCCTATCTGGCTAGACACACAGATCACAGGGCTGTCTTACATGTGCTAGCATGGCCCTGTGCAGCATATGGATGCCCTCTGGTACTTAAAAGTGACCAGGGAACTCATTTTACTGGAGCCCAAGTGCAAAGGTGGGCATGGTACATGAATATTGAATAAAAGTTTCATGTCTCTTACAACCCAAAGGCCATAGGTATTATAGAATGGTACAACAGCCTATTAAGACAAGGACTGTGAACTAGTGCAACAACACCAACTTTGGAAGGGTGAACTAAAAGGTTATTGGATGTCCTGCAAGCTCTTAATGAAGGCAGCTGACAAGGTAGCCTAGCCTCAGTAGAAGCATTGCTCCACCGTGCCACTGTACCTATCCAGGTCCAAGTCTAGGTGAAGGATATTTTGCTGAAACCTGGATTCAATGACAAAGCAATATATTGCTACTAGCACCAACTGGACTTGAGAAGGGACAGACCCCAATGCACACCTTGCCTTGTATTATTAAGGCCCCCTACATGTGTTGGGTAGAACTTATAGCAACATGGGGGCCTTGTTTGGAAGCTAATTTACAAGTAACCTAGTGGGTTATCGCACAGTGACCTCCCAGAATACAGGTAACATACCCAGGGGTGGCAGACCAAGCCACTATACTAAAAGGGACTTTTGTGTTGGCCATGTGACCTATTATGAGCTCCCTTCTATTATTACATACTGAACCAGCAAAAGTCTCCCTTTTAGCTAAACAGGAGTGAAACACCCATCCGGGAAGTCCACTACTTCCAGCCACTGTGCTATCAGCCGACAAGACAATGGCATGTATCTTGCCAAAGGGATGGGACATGCCACTACTCATACCACTAACAGCCCTGCCTTTTCTCTTAGGTTTGTTTGGACTAACACCCTAGTTGATTGGGCACACACTTATGCAATGATTGCTAACCAAATGACTTGCTAGATCTGCACTAAATTGCCTATTAGCACCTCAAATGTGCTCCCATGAAAAATTAAATTGGCCACTGAGGTTAATTGGGCATGGTTAAGGTTGGCTGACAGCTGAGATGGTAAAACCTGTTGCACCCATCCCCCTTTGCATCGAGAGTTTAGAGGGAAGAGCCAATGTCAGATGGACCCCGTCTGGTCTATACAAAATGTTACCCAGGTGACACGGGGGAAAAAAATGGGAAAAGAAGAATGGCAATATGGCCTGGCCTGTCCTTCATGGGAGCCTTTGGGTCTGTGGACAACACAGCTGGCTGTATCTTCCCCACAATTGTACTGGCCAGTGTACATGGAGGTGATCATTTCTCCCTCTGCTGGTAATGCCTACCTTACAAAACTGCCCCAAAATTGGAGAACATTTAAGGCATGCCACAGAGTGCATTAGTCCTTTTTCCCCCTAAGGGGCCACCATAGTGACAGAAACAGAGCTCACTGCTTTAGCAGAGCACGTGGCCAGGGCATTCAATGAGACCTGTAAAACTCTTGGCCTTCTTAATGATGAGGTATATCAACTATGAAAGCTGCCTTTACAAAATCGTGTAACACTTGGTATTTTGACAGCCTCAAAGGGCAGTATGTGCATCCTTACAGGGTTGGATTGCTGTGTTTATGTTCCAGATGCTTACCATAGTATCAGCCAGGATTTTTGGAAAAGAGATAACAGCTATTGAACACCTGACTGGAGACCCCCTACAACAATGGTGGGGATCACTAACCTCTGAGTAGCACTTGGTAGTAGCCATTCTGGAAGGATCTGCATGTGTATTAGTGGCCTATTGTTGCAGTCTTTATTATTGCTGTAGATTATGGATGCAAGGGTCCACTTTCCTCAACAAGTGACCTTTGCAGAAGACAACTAATGCATAGATTGTGTGGTGAGTGACTCTGAAGAAGTGGAGAGAAAATGGAGTTACTCAGGCTTCCTTGCTGGACGTCCAGTTCCCAGTGACTCAGCTATATTATCCCTCAGGCACAGTGCCCATGTATTGTTATATAAGCGTGACTTGCACTACGCAAGTGCAAAGGTTAGCCCATAGATCATAGCTGAATAGATTCTGGCTTTGTTAGCCTTGACATATAAGGCATAAGGGACTATCCACCACTACTGCCACTGAAGCCTGTGCACTCCTCCCTGAAATAAAGGCATGTCAGAGACACCTATGGCTTTGTGAGTGTTCTTTGGTCCTCCCCAATCCTGAGTGAATCTGCCAGACCTTGAGCACTCACAACACACTGATTTTAATAGTTGATGCAGGATGTATTTTCCCTGCCAGTGGGATCAAATGCCCATAAGTCTTCAAGTACTAAGCCTAGCAACTTTTCTTCTTTAGCTTTACTCTCATCGTGGATCACAAACATTATATGCTGAAGGAAATCTGATTGATCCTTCAGGTCAAGAAACATTTCTTTTAGGAGTAAAAGAAATATGAGCTTCAGAAATTTCTAATAAATCTCTACCTACCAGGTGAATAGGTGTACATTATACTAGTAAAGAGGTGTGACTTCCTTTAAGTTTTCCTAAGTAAAAGTCTACAGGTAATGATTTAAGAGCCTGAATAGGCACATTAGAAACCCCTACCATCTGTATTGAGGTATTACTCTAAGGCATGGAGCCTTTGAATTTGGTAAAGTTTACAACTAAAAATGTGGTCCCTGTATCTATTAGGACTTCAATTGTTTCTTCTTGTATTTTCATTTCTACTTCTCTCAGGGTGTCAGTGAGGAGAAGAGGAAAGACTCCCAGTATTATCTTGGAGCAGCTCTTTTCTTGTCTAGCTTGGTATTCTGGTCTGAAATCCAGTTTGCCCTTGAAATCTTTCATAATTTTTCTACAGGTCCTTCTTTAATGATCTAATTTTCTACAATAAAAATAAATGCTAGGTTCCTTTATTAGTCATGGATTGAATGGGGTTTTGTTACCCATAAACTGACCTTGATTACTTAATTGGCACAATTGTAGGTACATAATTTTTATAGATGTAGTTTTCTCCTTCCTTTTAATGGTTTTGGAAATTTGGTTGGCCAGTGTGAAAGGGGTGTTTGTATGCAATGCAAACCAACCTAAATTATATATTTTAATTAAAGTAGCCAATTCCTCCTCTAAGCCTTCTAAAAACGTTTAACTCCACCAAAGCAAAGGACCATTTTGATAGAGAATGATTCAGGTGTCATGCCAGAATATTCTTTAAAACTTTTCTCAAATCTCTCATAATCCAGAATTGATTCATCTGGTCTTTATTTACACTGTTGAACTTGTCTAGTCTACAGTTTTTGGAAAATCTCTGGGATAAATCTGAATAATTTATAAGCTAATTCCTTGCAGTCAACACAAACTTGCGGGTTATGTAAATCAAAACCCCTTAATGAGTGTTTCCAGTCTGCCTTTTCTATACATTCCTTTGCTTTACTTTCAGAAACAAATATCTGTATTAATTGATCTAGATCTGAAAACCTGGACTCATAGGTTCAAATGCTTAACCCAATTCCTTAGTAAATCCCAACTGCAATCAGGGAATTCCTTAGTTAAATCTTTAAGTTCTGCTCAGATGTACGTAAGCACTAAGAATGATTTGCCTATTCTTGTAATAGGTCTCTCCTTAAAGGGAGCTGTAATTACTCCTGAATTTATGTCCTCCTTTACTGGGGGAGAGGAAGCAGCAGAAGCTGAAGGTGATGAAAGAGAGAAAGAGATAGCATCTGGGTTAGGTCAGATAAAAGAGGATATGAGGGAGGAGCAGACGGAGAGACAGGGTTAATTTTAGTGGCTTTTTTCAACTTCAGGGTTATTTCAACCAGTTTTTTTTGTTTGTTTGTTTGCTTGTTTGTTTTCCTGCAACATTTACTTTATCATTTCCTTTTTTAGAAGCTTTTAAATACCAATCAAATTAAGCAGTCCATTCAGTCTGTTTGCTCTTATGGCTGGCTTTCTCTAGCTGTGCACACAAAAAAAGTTAATTTTAGAATGTCAAAGAACCCCAAGTTGGCCATTTTGTGTTGAGATCTCCTTTAGTATAGTTTCCCCAATCAAGTTAAGTATTTGCAAGTATAAATTCCATATATATTGTACATAAATCTGGCTGGGGTGTTAGTTGAAGGTTAGAAACCTGTCAATCTTTTTATTTTATTTTAAAATATTTATTCTACTTTCCAGGATTAGTTTCCCAAGATAAAATCACTAGTGAATATATTGTGGGCCAATATGCTATCTGTGAGATTAACTCCTCTGTATGTTAACCTAGAGTCATCTCAGCTCTCTTGTGTGTTTCAGCTTCGCCCTCTGGCAGTCTAAATCCAACACGGGTGCTTGGATGGCTAAATGGACAGCTCTTGTATATGATCCTTGGATGAGAAAGTTTTTAATTAAATGAATGGGTTTCTCTATGGGACTGCTATGAGGACTTGCCTCTACAACTCCCAAGAGTTTCTTGGTTGCCAGAGAAAGTGGATGTCAGCTAGGAGATAATCTTTCTTCAGAGTTGAAAGCTCTCATGAAACACTTTTACTTTTATTTTGACAAACTCTATTAAACTAGCCAATTCAAGGAAAAATGACAGACCAGTCTCCTGCCTAATCATCCAATACAACCTTACTCAATGTCTTTCAATTTAGCAAAATTTTCCTAGTGTTTTCCAACTGAAGATAACCCAGTTACCTCTTCTTGATCCTAAGTTCAAGGAAACCTACTCCTCCAGTGAGGAGTTTAACACCACTGAATAAAACTTGGGATCATCAGCCAATAAAAGGAGATCGGATTTACCCTAATTCATCTGTACTCAACAAGGAGGCAGATGGGCCCAAGAGGCTTCTGCTAGCCACCAATTCTCTGAATCCTTGTAGAGTTCAGGTGAAGGAGAGAAGTCTGCTCTGGGTTGCTTGTTTGGTCACCAAAATTGTTGTCTGGGGAAAAACAAACAAACAAACAGAAAACAACCTAAGAGCTGTGAGTTCCAGTTTATTCAGGGGACTTTCTGAGGACTACAGCCTGGGAGACAATCTCTCAGATAGCTCTGAGGAACTGTTCCTCAGACAGAGGAGAGTAAAGTAACAATAGAGTCAGGACACAGAAGAGTTTTTGCTGAAAAAAAATGTAGTCTAACATTAATAGATTACAGCTAACCACAAACATCTCAAGTTAATGATTTTAGTGTACTTTTCTATTAATGAGAAGATGCAAGAGTCTGGACTCACTGAAATTATTTGTTTGATATGCACCTTAACTATCTAGAGCCAGTATTCTGTTTTTCTTCATCCTGAATCCCTTGAGGGTGCACTGTCAATGGTGGATGCAGTGGCAAATGGCTTGATGGTGGCAACTAAAATGAGAGGTGATATTCTTTTTCCACAGTTATAATTGGAGAGTTGACTATCTTAGGGTAGGTGGGGCAATGACACTCTTGGTCATATCAATGAGGAAGAGACCATAGGAAATGGATTGTGTCCTGTCATTTAGATGGGCTTCCAGACTGGTTACTTTCAAATAGATGCAAAAACCTTGGTTAAAATAATCAAAATAAATTAGTACAAAATACAACCTTTATTACTAAAGTCTATTTATGTGTTTGTGAGTGTTTTGTAAAGGAGAAGGAAAAAGGAAGACAGAAAACTAAGTTGCCTCTGTGTCTCAATACTGACATGGTAATGCTCTACACAGCATTGTAACAACTTTCCCTGTGCAATTACTCAGCATTTGGCAAGAGGCTTATTATCTGAGTAGAACTGACTATTTGGGCCCCAGGAATTGTATCTGTCATAGAAGAATTTGCATAGAAAATTAAAGGATGGACTAAAACTGGTAAAATTATCTCTTCTCTTCTGTTCTGAGCCTGATGAGAAGTAATGTGTTAGATGATACAGCATCTACAATGTTTCGGCTTCTTATCCCATACATTAGGTTTATTTTTTTTAAATAAAGTTGTAATTAAGTTTCCTTCTTTTCTAAAAAGAAACATGGTATAAGATAATATGTTGGGAAAAACTACATCTGCTTGAAGACATACAATTATTTTCATATCAGTGGGCATTGCTGCCTCCAGATGTATAAGACTATCTGAACACCAGTCCATACTGTCTAATTACTGCAGCTTTGTAATATGTTTTAAATATATTTAAAAATCAGGAAGTATATGTCTCCAGCTTGTTTTCTTCTTTCTGGTTGACTTTTATTTTTAACATGCATTTTAATATATGTTTAGTTATATTTATCATATAAAATTTTTACACAAAAAAGGAGATACATATTTCACATAAACTCCAAAATGATTACATTTTAATCTATTTTTGTATTCTTCCCTATGTCAGAATCTCTATCATTTCCGACTTTACACACACACACATGCAAACATACACATCTTACCACAAAATTAGAATAATCTTACTTTACACATATAATAGCATAAGTTGCTTTTTGTTTATTGAAAAATACTATGTCAAGATTTTATAAAATATTTATAATATTCTTCATGACCATGAAAATTTTTATTTTAATTATTTATTGATATCACTATATTACAGTTAGCTAAATTCCATGATGACAGAAAACTTAGGTAGTTTAAAAAAATCTTAATTATAAACAATACTGTAATTCTCACTTTTTTATTTGATATATATGGTAAATCCTATTTCTCCCTTCCAAAATTTCTAGGCTATTTCTTCCCATCCCTATTGTCCTTAATTGACTTTAAACTTTAGCCACTCTTGCTTGAATCAACATCTTGAAAAATCTCCTATTTTATCTCCATTTCTCCATTATATTGTTCATCATGCAACCAGTCCTATTTTGAAAAAATCAAGTATATAATTATGCCACTTCTATTCTTAGTGTTCTCAATAGAATGCCAAGGCCCTCAAATTAAAAACCACATCTTCAACATGTCTTATAATATTATTGTTTGCCTTACCTTGATGTAAGACTTCACAAAATTTCTGTTTCTTTATAATTATCAGTGTCTAGAACATTATTTATGCTCAATTAATATTTTAAAAATTGAATTGAAGACTAAAGGGAGCTGCTAAAGGTTACAAGCAATACAGAAATAGTAAGTGGGTTAAATATAGAAAGTGCACAGTCATTATTAATTCCCAACCTCTGTGCTTTTTTTTTAATATAGAAGCTAGAAAATATAAACTATATTTCATAAACACTGTTTAGTTAGGATTCTTGATGTAAATTAGATCCTGTTAATTGAATGCATTCATGAAATATTTAGAAAAAAAAGACAGATCTCCTTTTGCTACTTTAAATTTTTCTGCTAATTAGCAAAATTGTAGATATGTGAATTTTTTGTGGCAACTTTGGTGTTGGGAACTATTCTCAGTATTCCCTTATCTAGTTTTCTCTTTCTGGACAACAAGAGAATTTGAACAGGAGGTACTGTCTATTCTGTTTTTGTTTTCTTGAGTTGCACCAATGGCTGAGTTCTTGTTTGTTTGTTTGTTTTCTTGTGTGGAGGAGGGCCCTCAAATTTATTACTTATAAGAGTAGTTTATCAAATTCCATTCCCCAGAATCTCAAAGAATCTATAAGCAACTATATTCTTATATTAATATTTTCCATAAAACACTTAGATTATTTGTTCTTTTTCAGTCTCAACTTTAAATGACACAGTATTGAAGCCAGAAGTAGTTCCATATACTTAAGGAATCAACTTGATTATTTGAATGGATTATCGTTAAGGGAAGTTCTTATCTGGTGATTGAAGAATGAACTAGTAGATCATAGCATGCAATGCCAAAATAGTTACCTAAATTTACTCAAGATAACTCTTTGAAAGATTATATTTCAAATGCTTATTGCAATAAAACATTGACTGTAATGAAAATCATGCGTGGGTTGTCTTACTCTCTTTACTAGAAAGATTAAAGAAAGAAAGATTTTATATTAGTGGCAAGTGAAGGACTTTAAATTAGTTTCTCAATTCAAGAGAACTGGGGTGATACAATATCCAAAACAATATCTTATTAATTGTAATTATAAGGCTGTTTTCACAAAATATCAAATTCAGGGTCTGACAATGTGAGTTTCTGAATAACCATGTACATTAAATTCACATTCTTGCCATATTGATTATTTAAAACCAGGAAATTTTTGGTACAAAGCGGGATGATGAAGACTGAAATGAGAATGTATGGATGAGTTTAAATAACTGTGAATATAAGATAGACTTGTCTGATGGTCTAGACTTGGCTTATTTAGAAACAATGTGATGACTAATCCTAGGATAGTTAATCTTGCAAGAGAATACAAATGGACCTCATGTTGCACCCCAGTCATTCCAATTGCTGTCACATCCATAAGTGAACTCATATCTCAACATATGATCAGGCAGATAAGTGCAAAGTTTGACCTGAAATGAGAAGGCTTACATGACAAAAATATTGTAGCATCATTCTAACGTACCAGTAGAAATTGAGATGGCATTTGTGGAAATGTATTATGCTTATTAGAACTATAAAGAAGAAACCGTATTTAAATAAGGCCATAAATATCTATAAGGATATACTGAACAGATATTATGAATCCAAAGAACTAACTTGAGCATCTGCAAGTTGTTTTGAAGTTTATTCAAGTGATTGACTGAAATCTGGACTCACTGAGGTTGAAGTACCAGACACTTTTTCTATCTTACAATAATGAGAATAAAATGATGAATAAAATAGAAAGGTTCAAGTAGATTATCAGATAAAGCTTGCCTCCCTTCATCTTAACATAGTATCATAGAAAAGCCTAAACATTTAATTCAGCAAGGTGATGAAAAATAAATTGGGAAGGATAAGACCAACATCCAAGTTTTGTATCAGCTATACTTACAGATGTTGAAGGATACTAGAGGACAGATGGGCTCCTGAAGTAGTAGAAGCTAAAAGTAAGAATATGATCACCAGACACTTGACTGTATTAATCAGCAGTGTTGATTATTATCAGAATGGTCTGATACAGCAAAATTTCTACTTAACTGGTCATGGGGTTCCAAAAGTAAAATATACAACCAACATCCTGAAATCTTATTTGATTTATGTATATATGAAATAAATAACTCTAAATAGCACACAAATCCAGATAAATCACTATAATAGTAATAGAAAGAGTAAAAACCTCTCCCTCAAACAGTTATGGATTAGTTTACTAGATCTAGAGGAAGAAGAGACTTAAGATTCTTGAAAAAAGTTTTAATGACAGTGCCACAAGGATACACTGCAAGCTTTCCTTCCACCAATTGCCAAAGATACATAAGACTATTTCTGATAAAATATATGGGGAAAGGGACATAATGAGACATCTGTGCAGTTACTGATCACTGGCTCTGAGTCTTCATTAACCCTGGGGGTACAGAATGCTGCTACCATTCATGGATCATAGAGAAAAACTGGCAGTTATATGATAAATGGGATATTGGCCAACTTTCATCTCACAGTGAACCCAGTACATCCATGAGCTCATCCTGATGTTGTTTCATCAGTTCCTGAGTCATAAAGAGGTCAGACCAGTAAATGTCAAAATCTGATATGTGATTTCCCTACTTAAAATAGTTTTTAAAATAATACTGATATTTAATTTGTGTGACTTTGTGTTTGTGTGTGTGTGTTTACTACATTGGAATTTCCACAGATAATGCAAAAACAATAATGCGTAAATATGCTGGCACTTAAGCACAGATCAAGATGATGCCATGAATGGTACTAACATCACTGTATTCTTCTCTGCAAGGCATTTGTAACACACACACACAGGACAATTTTACTTAAGAATATCCTAACAAAGCTGTAAAAAGTAGTCATTTTATTGACATTTGATAATATTTGGCAAAATGGGAAGGATACAAAAGTACTTTTTCTGCAAATCAATGTTGCACAATTATCTAGAGTAAAAGCACTTGTGCCCTTGTTTCAGTTATAAGCCAAACTAACTTCTTATTTTATAAAACAAGGTTTTCATTTAAAAGAATGGCTGGTCAAAAAGTTATAGTAATAAAAACTTAAGCATTTGTCTGGTATTTCCTTGAAAATAAATAAAGTGAGCTTTTCTTTTTAAAAAGAAATGAGACGGTTTGTTTGTTTGTTTGTTTTTACCAGTGATAGAGTTCTATTATTCTTAGTGAAATAAATCAAGCAGAGAAAGACAACACTATATGTTGAATGTAAGAAGTAGACAAATTTAACAAAATAGAAGCAGACTCACATATACAGAGAAAAAACTGGTGGATACCAGAAGGAAGAGGTGTGTGGGATGGGGCAAATTAGATGATGGAGATTAAAACTAGTACTACTAGCAGGTACAAACTAGTAGGTATAAATTAAATATTACAGGGATGTAATACACAGCTCAGGGAGTAGAGTCTATATTTTATAAGAACTTTGTATGGATTAAAATCTTTAAAAATAGCAATTAAATGTTCTACACCCAAAACTAACATAAAACTGTAAGTCAACTATAATTTTAAAAGTTTAACCATTAAAAGATTGCAGATTTCATTGGCAAAAAAAAATCACATTTCAAATTTTTTGTAGTATCAAAGAAGAGCTGCCATAATTATCTGGAGTGTTATTAAAATGTGCCTCTTTTCTAGCTATATGTCTTTATAAGACCTGGTAATCTTCATATACTTAAAAGAAAATGATATACAATTACTGATTATGAGAATTCAACTTTGTTCTGCTAATCCAGATATTAAAGTGGTTCATTATATTATAAAAAGCCACTCTTCTCACCATTTTTTAATACTGTGAATTTTTTTAATAAAATTATTTATAAGATGTCCTGCAATTAATTGTTTATTAAATTTAAATAAATTAATAAATACATATTCAGCAAATCTACTGGTTTTAATATCTAATACAATATATATCTATAGATTTTACTCATCTAAACAAAAGCTCTTCAGGGTCTTTAAAAATTTTTTAGAGTGTAATGTGATTTTGAGTCCAAAATTTTTGAGAAATACATCAATGAAAGTTCCTGCTGTGAGTGATGTCAGCAAGATGACAGAATAGGTACATGCCAACTACAGTCTGTGAGAGATCATAGTCAAACCAACTAGCAACTATCCATAGATAGGCAGGATGCCTTCATGAAAATCCCAGAAACCAAGAGTAGGCTGAAGTATCCCCTTGGACCACAAAAACTGAGTAAAATCACATTAGAGGAGCAAGGGGAGCAGTTGCACTTTGATTATATTTCCCCTTCCCTAGGCTGGCATAGTGCTGTATTGAGAGGATCTCCTGTGCTTATGGTTTTTCCAGAGGTGGGGAAAAGACCACAAAGTGGACTTTCAGCTCACCAGCACAACAAGATGCTTCCTGTGAGGCCCACTCATCCCTTGCCTTACAAGGATCACTGGGGAAATTAGTCAAGCTAGATCATTAGGAATCAGCTACAGAAGGGAAAAGAGATGAGTCTCACAGTAATCCATCCTAGCCAGTGGCCCCATCTGGTCAAGGATCATGGTTAGCAGTTCTACCCAGTTTTGATACCTAGTCATTGGGTTATCCCAATGGTGAAGCAAATCCTACTGCCTGCTTGAACAGGGAAGCAAGTCAACAGCCATGTCCAACTTACTGAGCACAGCCTCTGGCCATACCTGAGCAGGAAGCCCATCAATGACCACAAGGCAGCCTCAGACCTATCTTATGAATCCATACAGGCAAAGAACAAAACCAGCAGCCCCACCCAACTTTGGAGCATAAACTTTGTTCTCACCTTACAAGAAATCCTGAACAGTAATCTAGTGAACCTGGACAGCCTCAGAGCCCAGCCTACCATACTTTCCAGCTATAGAGCATGGCTTCTGACCCCACTTAGTTGCTGGACATAGCTTATGGCCTTGCCTAGGAAGGGAGCCTAGCCAGAGATTCTACCCAATCACAAACAGTATCCTGCAGCCACCTCCAACAAGGGAGACCAAATAGCAACCCTTCCCAAGGGGAGAGCATAGTCTTCAGCCCCAACCAACCACCAGAAAAAGCTGTTGGCTGTGCCTGACCATTGATCTGTCCAACACATGAGCCCAGCCTATGGCCCTGGCTAAATTTGACACACAACCTCTGATCCTTCTTAATCACAGCATAGCCTGAGGACCATTCTGATCACAAAGTCATATCCTTAGCCTTGTATGAATGCAGATTCCAACCAGCAGTACCATCCAGATAAGTTTTCAGGTTGGGGCCCCGTCTAATAAAGGGTGATTTCAAAGCCCACTCTGTAATGCTGCCAGTTGCAGAGTTCAACCATACACATCACTCTGCTAGGGAACACAGCAGTGATGCTGTCCAACCAAAGATGATTATGGAGCCTGGATAGTGACCTCACAAGACTGTAGACCTCAACCAGAAGCTCCACCCAACCAAGGAGTACAGCTGGCAGACTAGAATGGACAAAGAGCATAGCCAGCAAGCCAATCCAACTATGGAACCCAGTAAGCAATCCCTTGAAGTCAAATAACATCAAACTAGGAGACCATGAGAGAACACCACATGACAGATGCTACCAGCTGACCCATCCAGAATCCTGAGTTAAGCTAATGGGAGAAGGTGTTTCCCTGCTGCAACAAGTCTGTAAATGCTGAAAGAAGAGATTTCTCTCTCAAATATGCAGATACCAAAGCAAGTATACAAAGTATACAAAGAATAAAGTAAACATTTCCAAAGGAAAATAATAAAGCTATAATAGTTGACCCTAAAGAAATGGAGATCTATAAACTATCTAACAAAGAATTCAGAATAATCCTCTTTAAAAAAAGTTCAGTGAACCACAAGAAAATACAGAGATAACAAACAAAATTAGGAAAATAACGCATGAACAAAGAGATAGAAACCATTAAAACAAAACAAACAAACAATAAAAAACAGGAATCCTGGAGCTGAAAAATACAGTGATTGAACTGAAAAATTCAATAGACAGCCTCAACAGCAGACTCAACTGTGCAGAAGAAAGAATCAGTGAACTTGCAGACAAGTCATTTAACATTATCTAGTCAGAGAAGGGGGAAAAATAATGAAAAAGAGGGGGAAAAGCCTATGAGACTATAGGAAACCATAAAGTAACAACATATGGATTATAAGAATCCCAGAAGGAGAAGATAGAAAGGTTCAGAAAGTCTATCTAAACAATGTCTAAAAACTTCCAAACATGGGGAGAAAAAGACATTTAGATTCATGAGACCCAAAGGACCTCAAATAGATTAAACCCAAAAGGGGCTATGGTGAGACACAATAAAGTTAAATTTTCAAAAATCAAAGAGAAAGAGAGAATTTTTAAGTCAAAGACAAAGTAACAAGAGAAAAGAGATGCCACATACAAGTGAGCCCACGTTAAGACAATCAGCAGATTTCTTGGCAGAAACTTTGCAGGCCAGGAGAGATTGGAATGATTTATTGAGAATGTTGGAAAAAAAAAGAATAAAATCTGTCAACAAAGAATGCTGACCTGATAAGGTTCTTTCATAAATGAAGGAGAGATAAATCTCTTCTCAAACAAAAAAACTTAGGGAGTTTATCACTACTAACCTGCATCATAGGAAATGCTAAAGAGAGTTCTTCAAGTTGTAATGAAAGGGCAATAAATAAGTGTGTACGGATATATGACTATGAAAAATCTACTGAAAAAGGTAAATATATAGTGTCTCTAATGTAAAAGTGGTACCAAAGTCACTTTCAACTCCAGTTTAAAAGGTAAAAAACAAAAGATTAAAAGAAAAATTATAAGTACAATAGTCTGTTACTGGATTCACAGTATAATAAAAGTATAAGTTGTAACATCAATAGTCTAAAATGTGATTAGAGGAGAGGTATAAAATTTCTGTATGCTATTGAGCTAAAGTTGTTATCAGCTTATACAGGATACTTTAACTGAAAGATAACTTCATGGTATCAAAAGAAAACCTGTAGTAAGGGGCTAGGGTATATCTCAGTGGTAGAGCACATGCTTAGCATGCACGAGTTCCTGGATTCAATCCCAAGTCCCTCCATTAAAAAAAAATAAAAAGAAAACCTTTATTAGATACAAAAAAGGTTGAAATGAAGGAGTAAAAGCATACCACTACAGAGTCATCAAAAGAGATATCAAGAGAGGAAGAAAGGAACAAAGGACCTCCAAAACAGTCATAAAGCCATTAACAAAATAACAGTCATAAGTTCTTTTTTTATTAATAATTCATTTAAGTGTAAAAAGATCAGATTCTCTGATCAAATGACATAGAATGTCTGAATGGATGACAAAGCAAGATCCAACAAAATGTTGCCTTCAAAAGTTTCACCTTAGGTTTAAGGACATACAAGACTGAAATGAAAAAAAAAAAATGGAAAAGATATTTCAAGTAAATGGTAACCAAAAGAAATCAGGGGTGTCTATACTTACGTCAGACAAAATAGAATTCCATTTTAAAATTATCACTAGAGTCAAAAAAATATCATATAATGATAAAGGTCAATTCATCAAGAAAATATAACAATTGTAAATATTTATGCAACCTAATATTGGAGAACCTAAATATATAAAACAAATAATAACACATTAAAAATGAAAATAAACAACATTTTAATGATGGTAGGGTACGAAATATCCCACTCTCAACAATGGATAAGTCATCCAGGAAAAAAATATGTAATGAAAGAGTAGAAGAGTAGATTTCAAAAACACTACAGAGCAAATGGACTCTCGCTCTCTCTCTCTCCCCCCATATATATATATATATATATATATATATATATATATATATATATATACACATACACTCATACACACACACACACACACATATATATAGTAGATATAAAATATTACATCAGATAACACAAAAACACCTTCTTCTCAAGCATTCAATAAACACTGTCCTGGATAGACCATGTATTATGCAACAGAACAAGTCTTAACAAATTCAAGAAGTTTGAAATTATATCAAAATTTTTTTTACCATAATGGTATGAATTAGAAATTAATAACAAGAGGAATACTGGAAAATTTACAAATGTATGGAAATTAAACAGTATACTCCTGAACAATAAATGGATCAAAGAAGAAATCAAAAGAGAAATAAAAAATATCTTACAACAAGCAAAAATGGAAGCACAGCATACCAAAATTTATGGATATAGCAAAAGCAGTTCTACAAGGAAAGTTTATAGCTATAAATGTTATAAACATTAAGGAAAATGGTATGATCTCAAATAAATAACCTGATGTTACATCTCAAGGAACTAGAAAAAGAAGAACAATCAAAAATGGCAGAAGGAAGGAAAATAAAGATTAGAGCAGAAATAATTAAACTAAAGAATAGAAAGCAATGGAAAGGATTGATAAAACTAGAGTTGATTTTCTGAAAAATGAACAAAAATGACAAGCTTTTAGCTAGACTAATCAAGAAAAAAGACAGAAGGCTCAAGTAAATAAAATTATAAACAGGAGAAGACATTACAACTGATACATAGAAATATAAAGGATCATAATAGACTACCATGAACAATTTTATGCCAACCAATTTGACAACCCAGAGGAAATAGATACATTATTCAGTCTAAGGGGAATCTAGTATCTTTGAAGACTTCTGTGTTAGCTCATGTTTTTAGGTCAGAGATGATATGGTAATGATGCAATTAAATTTTATTCCAACCTTGTAATAGGAATAAAGTGATCCTGCAGGCATAGAGGCCAATTTTTGTTAACTATCTGAGAACAGATAAACATAGTTGCCACAATGGGCCACGGTGAGGGAGTAGTAACACAGAGTATTGTTTAAGAGATCTGTAGTGATTGTTAATTAATCACAAAGTCCCTGGAAATGAAACAGATAGACACCCTATTAAGATACTTCTTGACATATATTGGAGGAAAAAATTAAACATCATAATTCAATTCACAGTAAAGGGAATTCATGGCATTTTATTTAGTATCCAGAACTAAGCTAGTTCCCAGACCTAGAGTCTTTTGACTGAGGTGGAAAGTGTGTCATTTTCAGGAAAGACTGCTTCATAGTCACAAGTGTATCCCATGAATCCTCCTTCAGATGTTCTCAATTTTTCAAGTTACTATAAACATGGGAAAGATATATAGCTATGTCTTTAGGGGTTATTAGACACCAACTCAGAACTTACATTGACTCTGAGAGACTCAAAATGCCACTGAGGTCCAAAAGTAGGAATGAAGACTTGAAGAATTTAGGGGTTAAATAAAGACCTATCCCCATGAAATACTAAATACTAGAGTAAGCCGCAAACTCCAAATGACATGTATATATATGAATATAATATGTACAAATATGTGTATGTTACATTTATCTGTGATATAACAATTTATTTGTTATATATAAAACATAATTTGATGCATATATATCAGATTGTTTGTAATTATATACACATATATCAGCTGAAGACAAATTTTAAATTAATTTTATCTTAAATTAAATATATTTGTTTTTGTATTGTTGGCCTCTGATATTCAGGGATCTTTTAGACTTAATTAGAAATATTATTGATGTATATATTTTAGTTATACTCAAATTTACCCCCTTTACCCATTAGGATAGGGAGAAAGTGATTTATAAAGGTGAACAAAAGAATCAGATTTACAATTTGAATTTTATTATTAAAAAATAGAGTATCTAAATACCCTATTACTTCAAACTTTAGTGCTATGTGTAGTAGAAGATATTTAATAAAAGAATAACAACAAATAAAACCATGTTCAGAGCATCAAGATTCCTTTTATCATTTTTTAAATCTCTATAAAATAAATAAGCTACAAGGATATAATGTACAACCCAGAGAATGTACTCAATATTTTATAACTACAAATTAAAAATTGTGATTCAATACATTGTACACCTATAACTTATATAATTTTGTACATGAGTTATATCTCAAAAATAAATAAGAAAAAAAATATTTTCCATCCTGATTGAGACCTGTAGTTAAAAGTGTTTGAACTCCTCTCCAAATCATTTGTGTAGCTTTCAGATGGATATAACTAATTTATAAATATAAGTAATTTTAATTCTCTAATGTTTCTACACAGTAGTAAACATATTTAAAGTATAAAACAAAATAATATATTTTAAAGATTTAGTGGTTTTGATGAATGAGTTGGAAAAGCATCAAGAATATGCTTTTGTCAAAAATTTGAACAAAATACAATTCTGTTTACTCACTTAGCAATGCTCTGTATAAATTTATTTTTTTGAAGTTTCAAAAAGTGACTACTAATTGTGAAGTACCTCAGGCATTGAGAAACTTTAGTTCCTATGTAAATGATTTATTGTTATTATGCTACTATGTAACAGTAAAAAATCTCAGTAGCTTACAAAAATAAATATTTACTGTTTATGCATCTAAAGTCAACTGGGATCAGTTAGGGGATACTGGTCAACTTGTTTGGATTGAGTGGCTCGTGACTGATCTACACTGTCTTTGGCTGGGACCAATATGATAACTCCCCTTAATTTATGTTTCATCCTCCAATAGGTTCTCATGGTGTCTTAACATTCTTAAGAAAAACAGAACCTGTAGAGTGTGTGTGCGCGTGTGTGTGTGTGTGTGTGTGTGTGTGTTTGTGTGTGACATTTATCATAAGGAATTGCCCCACACAATTATGGAGGCTGCAAATCCAAAATCTGCAGGGTGGTTTGGTAGGCTGCAGCCCCAAGAGAAAATATGTTCCAATTCAAGTCCAAAGACAGTTGACTGTAGAAGCAAGAAGAGTCAATGTTGCAAATGAAGTTTTAAAGTGGTCTGCTGTAAAAATCTCTCTTAATTGGAAGAGCTGTCTTCTTTGTTCTAGTCAGGTTTAAACTGATTGTATGAAGCCTACTCACGTTATGGAGGATAATCTGTTTTATTGAAAGTCTTCCAATCTAAATGTTAACCCCATCCCAAAATACCCTTACAAAAAGATCTTGAGTAATATTTGACAAAATATCTGGGTGCCCCATGCCACAGACACATTGGTGCATAAAATTAATCATCACACATGAGAATAGCAGAAGCTTAGAAACAAAGAAAATATGCAAAACTTCTTCAGCTATAGACTCATAAGTGGCATAACAACATCCCTGCCAAAATCTATGGGATGAAGCAAGACACAAGTTCAGCACAAGTATAAGGTATAAGGAACAAGACACCAACTCTTCAGGGTGAGGGTTTGCAAAGTCCTACAGCAAAGTATATGAATACAGAGAGAGGTAAATAATTGAGGCTATTAATTAAATCAGTTTACAATTAAAAAAATCGTTGATATGATTTTATTTTAGCAAATAACTCTTCATAGCCTGATTTTTTTTAACATTTTTTATTGATTTATAATCATTTTACAATGTTGTGTCAAATTCCAGTGTTCAGCACAATTTTTCAGTTATTCATGGACATATACACACTCATTGTCACATTTTGTTCTCTGTGAGTTATCATTACATTTTTTGTGTATATTTCCCTGTGCTATACAGTGCAGTCTATTCTACAATTTTGAAATCCCAGTCTATCCCTTCCCACCATCCACCCCCCTGGTAACCACAAGTCTGTATTCTCTGTCTGTGAGTCTATTTCTGTCCTTTATTTACGCTTTGTTTTTGTTTGTTTGTTTGTTTGTTTGTTTTAGTTTTTGTTTTTTAGATTCCACATATGAGTGATCTCATATGGTATTTTTCTTTCTCTTTCTGGCTTACTTCACTTAGAATGACATTCTCCAGGAGCATCCATGTTGCTGTAAATGGCATTATGTTGTCAGTTTTTATGGCTGAGTAGTATTCCATTGTAAAAATATACCACCTCTTCTTTATCCAGTCACCTGTTGATGGACATTTAGGCTGTTTCCATGTTTTGGCTATTGTAAATAGTGCTGCTATGAACATTGGGGTGCAGGTGTCATCTTGAAGTAGATTTCCTTCTGGATACAAGCCCAGGAGTGGGATTCCTGGGTCATATGGTAAGTCTATTCCTAGTCTTTTGAGGAATCTCCACACTGTTTTCCATAGTGGCTGCACCAAACTGCATTCCCACCAGCAGTGTAGGAGGGTTCCCCTTTCTCCACAGCCTCTCCAGCATTTGTCATTTGTGGATTTTTGAATGACGGCCATTCTGACTGGTGTGAGGTGATACCTCATTGTAGTTTTGACTTGCATTTCTCTGATAATTAGTGATATTGAGCATTTTTTCATGTGCTTTTTGATCATTTGCATGTCTTCCTTGGAGAATTGCTTGTTAGGTCTTCTGCCCATTTCTGGATTGGGTTGCTTTTTTTTCTTATTGTGTCCTATGAGCTGCTTATATATTCTGGAGATCAAGCCTTTGTCGGTTTCACTTGCAAAAATTTTCTCCCATTCTGTAGGTTTTCTTCTTGTTTTACTTCTGGTTTCCTTTGCTGTGCAGAAGCTTGTAAGTTTCATTAGGTCCCATTTGTTTATTCTTGCTTTTATTTCTTCTAGGAGAAAATTTTTGAAATGTGTGTTCCGATAATGTTTTGCCTATGTTTTCCTCTAGGAGGTTTATTGTATCTTGTCTTATGTTTAAGTCTTTAATCCCTTTTGAGTTGATTTTTGTATATGGTGTAAGGGAGTGTTCTAGCTTCATTGTTTTACATGCTGCTGTCCAGTTTTCCCAACACCATTTGCTGAAGAGACTGTCTTTATTCCAATGTATATTCTTGCCTCCTGTGTCAAAGATGAGTTGACCAAAAGTTTATGGGTTCATTTCTGGGCTCTCTATTCTGTTCCATTGGTCTATATGTCTGTTTTGGTACCAATACCAAGCTGTCTTGATGACTGTAGCTCTATAGTATTGTCTGAAGTCTGGGAGAGTTATTCCTCCAGCCTCTTTCTTTCTCTTCAGTAATGCTTTGGCAATTCTAGGTCTTTGATGGTTCCATATGAATTTTATTATGATTCCTTCTAGTTCTGTGAAATATGTCCTGGGTAATTGGATAGGGATTTCATTAAATCTGTAGATTGCCTTGGGCAGTGTGACCATTTTAATAATATTGATTCTTCCAATCCAAGAACATGGAATATCTTTCCATTTTTTAAAGTCTTCTTTAATTTCCTTCATCAATGGTTTAGAGTTTTCTGTGTATAATTCTTTCACCTCCTTGGTTAGATTTATTCCCAGATATTTTATTACTTTGGGTGCTATTTTAAAGGGGATTGTTTCTTTACTTTCTTCTTCTGTTGATTTATCGTTAGTGTAAAGAAATGCAAATGATTTTTGAACGTTAATTTTGTAACCTGCTACCTTGCTGAATTCTTCAATCAGCTCTAGTAGCTTTCGTGTGGACCTTTTAGGGTTTTCTGTATATATAGTAACATGTCATCAGCATATAATGACACTTTTACCTCTTCTTTTCCAATTTGGATCCCTTTTATTTCTTTCTCTTGCCTGACTGCTGTGGCTAGGACTTCCAGGACTATGTTGAATAGGAGTGGTGATAGTGGGCATCCTTGTCTTGTCCCAGATTTTAGTGGGAAGCTTTTGAGTTTTTCACCGTTGAGTACTATGCTGGCTGTAGGTTTGTCATATATAGCTTTTATTATGTTGAGATATGTTCCCTCTATACCCACTTTGGCAACAGTTTTTATCATAAATGGGTTTTGAATTTTATCAAATGCTTTTTCTGCATCGATTGAGATGATCATGTGGTTTTTGTCCTTTCTCTTGTTGATGTGATGTATTACACTGATTGATTTGCGTATGTTGAACCAGCCTTGTGTCCCTGTGATGAACCCCACTTGGTCATGATGTATAATCTTTTTTATGTGTTGTTGGATTCTATTTGCTAAAATTTTGGTGAGGATTTTGGCGTCTATGTTCATCAGTGATATTGGCCTATAATTCTCTTTTTTTGTAGTGTCTTTGCCTGGTTTTGGTATCAGGGTGATGGTGGCTTCATAGAATGAGTTTGGGAGTATTCCCTCCTTTTCAATCATCTGGAAGAGTTTGAGAAGGACTGGTATGAGTTCTTCTTTGTATGTTTGGTAGAATTCCCCGGTGAAGCCGTCCGGTCCTGGACTTTTATTTGTAGGGAGGTTTTTAATTGCTATTTCTATTTCCTTTCTAGTGATCGGATTGTTCAAGTATTCAGATTCTTCTTGATTCAGTTTTGGTGGACAGTATGTTTCCAGAAACTTGTCCATCTCCTCTAGGTTATCCAGTTTGGTTCCATATAGTTTTTCATAATATTCTCGTATGATATTCTGTATTTCTATTTTGTTTGTTGTAATTTCTCCATTTTCCTTTCTTATTTTGCTAATTTGTGCTCTCTCTTTTTTCTTCTTTGTGAGTTTGGCCAGAGGATTGTCGATTGTATTTACTTTTTCAAAAAACCAGCTTTTGGTTTGGTTGATTTTTTCTGTGGTCTTGTTAATCTCTATTGTATTTAATTCCTCTCTGATCTTTATTATTTCCTTCCTTCTGCTGCTTTTTGGGACTTTTTGTTCTTCTTTTTCTAATTCATTCAGGTGGTGGGTTAAATTGTTTATTTGAGATTGTTCTTCTTTTTTGAGGAAGGCCTGTATCGCTATAAACTTCCCTCTTAGCACTGCCTTTGCTGTGTCCCATAGGTTTTGAGTGGTTGTGCTTTCATTATCATTTGTCTCAAGGTATTTTTTAGTTTCAGCTTTGATTTCCTCATTGATCCATTGTTTTTTCAATAACATATTGTTTAATCTCCATGCTTTCCTTTTTCTCTCCTTTGTTTTTCTGTTGTTGATTTCCAGTTTCATGGCATTGTGGTCAGTAAAGATGCTTGAGATAATTTCTATCTTCTTAAAATTGTTGAGGTTTCTTTTGTGCCCAAGTACATGATCGATCCTGGAAAATGTTCCAAGTGCACTTGAAAAGAATGTATATCCTATTTTTTGGTGGTGTAATGCTCTGAGAATATCCACCAAATCTAGTTTTTCTATTGTAGTATTTAATTTCTCTGTTGCCTTGTTTATTTTGTGTCTGGAAGATCTGTTTAGTGATGTTAATGCAGTGTTAAAATCTCCAACTATGATTGTATTCCCATCAATATCCCCCTTTATCTCTGTTAGTAATTCTTGTATGTACTTAGGTGCTCCTATATTGGGTGCATATATATTAACCAGTGTAATATCCTCATCTTGTATCACTCCTTTAATCATTATAAAATGTCCTTCTTTATCTTTTTTTGGCCTTTGTTTTAAAGTCTATTTTGTCTGAAATCAGTACTGCAACACCTGCTTTCTTGGCTTTTCCTTTTGCATAGAATATCCTTTTCCATCCTTTCACTCTCAATCTATATGTGTCCTTCTCCCTAAAGTGGGTCTCTTGTATGCAGCATATTGAAGGTTATTGCTTTATTATGCAGTCTGCCACTCTCTTCATTGCCTGATTTTATCATACACTTGGATGAATAATTCAGAGTGGTTTCTTCGAAGTAAGTCTAGATAAAATTTGTGAGATTTAAACTGAAAAGATATTTGTCATTGCTTGAAAAATGATTAAACAATGTAATTATGTAACATGACAGATATGGAAAGTAAAGTTAGAATTTTTAATGACTACAGCAAAGAAATGGGCCAGATATTATTTATCTATCAACTATTTTGTGACCTGTAGAGACATACTGTTGAGCTAACTGATCACCGATATACTTTATCCCCTGATTTAAATCTGAATCCTCAATGCTTAAGGAGTATATGACTTAAATAATAAGATTTGAATTTCATATTTTTGTCCCAGACTAATACTCCATTTTTCCTTCCTTCATAGATCATTTTATAAAAAGGGAAGGGTTAGAAATTTCCATATAAATGATGCTAATAAAATTTTAAACTGAAGCAAGATAAAAATAATTTCATATAAATATTGACAGGAATTATTTTAGGTTAAGAAAAAATTTAGTAATCATTTTACTCATAGCCTAGTATATCAATATTTGAAAAATAATGTCAGAGTCAGAAAAAAAAGAAGAAATTATGAAGAGATCTTCTGATAATCTCTGAAAATGAAAATTGTGATGAAAGTAGCTAAGAAGAATAGGTATATGCAATTTATATATAGTATGTATTTTAAGCTTTTCTTCTCTCTGTTGGAAATGTTAATTTGATTTGATAATGTTTTAAGATTTTATTATTCATCAAGAATATTTTTAACATGCTTATTTTAAATGGCTTTTGAAAATCATTTCCTGTTTTCAGATAAGATTTCTTCTTCCTAATGGTAAGGAAGGTATACTGTTTTCTAAATTTGAATAAATTATGCATACAAACACCTAGCACTTACCCTATATTTGAAATACAAATTGATTTTAAATACTGGTAAGTGGCTAGTAATATTTTTTAATATAATTACCTCAAGTTTAGTGAATCAATTCTCTATTATTCACTGATAACATTTTTATCATTTAACATTATCTTTTTAAAATCAGCACTCATGTTACCATTTTCAGGGCAAACCCAAGCTCCCTCATTTTTCTGGCATGCCATTGAAAAGAGACATATCGGTCTCTGAGTTCAGTTCACAATGCCTTCAAGCATCATGAAAACAAACAAATTAATTTTGAAACATAACTCAAAATTGTAAGTAGTTGCAAAGATTTATAGACAGATAAGAACTTCTTTCTTAAGGTTTAATTTCTGTCCAGTTCAGCCTCCTCCTAATGAATTCCAAAGTAGGCAATTTGATCACGTCAGAATATATAAGAAGAATGAACTTTAAATTTAATCTTTATCTTCAAATCAAAGTGTTTGTGTGTGTGTGTGTTTTGGGGGGCAGTGCCATCTGAGTATCAGCTCTTTGTAGGATTTTGCCATCTTTTGAACTACTTTAATACTAATTAATCTGTAAATGTTTCAAATAATCAGAAGAATCTTTTACTCAACAATGAGTCATTCTGCAATGCCTTGAAACTTCTCATAAAAAAATTCAGGCTACATAAATCCTGTGTACCAGAGAGGGAAATTTTCCATCCCTCTAAGTAATAAAGAACTGGACTACAATAATAAATAAAATATTTTCAAATGTATTACTCCAGATTCAATCTCTTGAGTTGGGTAAGGGACAATTACAGGATCTGGGAAAAGGCATTCTTTAATAGAAAAGTGAAATAAGACAATAGTAGAAGCTAATTAGATGTTAAACTGGGGTAAAAAAAGTAAATAATAAACTAACATCACACTGGCTTTAGATTTACAAAGACCTGGATTACAAAATTGTCTCTTACATTACTATGTTGATTTGAAGACTTTAATAATTTCAAAACATTTTAATTTTTTTCCTGTTTTGAAACAAACAAGGTAATTTTTTCAGTGTGAAATGTTGAGAATTAAATGAAATATTTAATGCAAATTATTTGGCACATATTAAATCCTGAACATGTAATTATTGTTATCCTCTATACTCTATGTGTTACTCTGACAGGAAATAAATCTATTTTTTCTACTATTGTGTCTCTAGATTTTAGGACAATACCTGGAGCATTTTAGAACAATTCATGTGCACAATAAATATTTGGTGAATGGGCTAATGAATACATCTGACAAGCACAAAAAGGGGAAAGAACAGATGAAAATTTAAAATGTTACCTTTCTCAGTACAGTTCAATATGTATTATTACATTTAAAGTTTTTCTAGTTAATTGGACAGAAAGGTATTGCCTCATTTATTTTATTCATTTATTACATTAATGTAATATGAATTGATGTATCATCTTAATTTGTGGGAGATGAACACAGGACCTGACATTCTAATGAAACTTTCATTCTAATGAAAGTGTTTTGGTAAAATCATGAAGAAAATTGTGTAATAATTACAAAGATTTTAAAATTGTGATTCTCAGGAAATACAATGTTTTATCCTTGCTCAATTTGGAATTTATTTTGTTTATAATTTTAAACATATCTGTTAATTTCTTAAATGGTCATTTCCCATTAGTTATCACATAACTACTTTTCATGTTCTCTATTCCTTCCCATATTAATCCTCTATAAGTATAATTATCAGTATAGTATAATATAATTACATATTAATGTGTTTATTGTACTGTTTTTGCCCATCTATCACCTCCTTTTCTCTGATATTTTCTACTCATTTTTCTATCATTCTTTTCACTTGGAACTCCTGAATTATATAGTACATGGAGAGCAACCTGAATACATAGATATAGTGTTTTAAATTAAAGAAGCACTTAAAAAAAACTGGTGGGATAATCCTTGCACTGGTGAACTAGAAAGTTTGAATCAACTGAAAAAAAAAAAATAAAGGAAGGTACTTTCTCTTAAGTCTGATTGCAAACATTTGAGAGATAATAAGAAAATAAAAATTTCCATGAAAAAATCCAAAAGAACGAAACCTAGTAAATTAAGCTGGGCATTTGAGATACATTTTTTCCCTAAATTGCCAGTTTCCCTGGAAGTTTTGTAAAAGGTAATGAGACATTAGGAAGCTGGGTAGTACTTTCAAAAGCCTCATGAGGAAAGGGAGGCAAACCTAGTACCCAAAGCTTGATATCAAGGGGACAAGTTGATAGACCACCTATATTTAGTGTTGGACACCCTAAAAGCAGTTAATTCCTCAAAAGGATTGAAGCCTAGGTTTTAACTATTTTATTTCCCAATATTAAATTGAGAAAAAAAGTGGAATTATTAATGCCACTAGTCACTGGCAGAAGGAAATATCTATCTTCTCTGAAGGAGATAATTTCATTCAGACTTTAAATTATTTCTATAACTGTTTATATACAACACTACCACTCAATGAAAATAATAATGGGGCACACATGAAAAAACGGCAATGAGGTTTAACCCACGTGATACAAAAGAAGTTAAAAATACATCAACAAAGGATTGAGACACTGCAGTTCTCAAACCCTAAATTTAAAATAAGTATACATAATGTATTCAAGGAAATTAAATAAATGACTTAAAATGTTAGCATAGAATTATAAAATATAAAAAATCCAAATGAAATCTAGAAACAAAAAATAAGTAAAATGAAGTATGCAACAGGAGAAAAGATACAGTTTGGAAGAGTCAGAGTGAACTGGAAAATAGAATAAGATCTAATATCAAAAGAAGAAGAAATGTATCAAAAATTAAGCATATAGAGACAAAGTGAAAAATATAAACACAGAATAATACTCTACAGATATAACATGATAAAGTCTGTCAAATATATAATTGAAATTCATAAATAATGAGAAGAGAAGAAAGTGAAGAAAAAATATTGAAGAGACCAAAGATAATAAATGTATTTTAACAATAGAAAACATCAAGTCACATATTCAGTGAGCCCTAAGCAAAATAAGTACTTTATCTACACATATTATACTAAAATTCTTGAAGTGAAAGACAAACCTTGAAAGCAGAGTACAAAGCACATTACTTCAAAGTTGCCAAAATGGACTTGAGTACCAACTTCTCAATAGAACAATGACAATCAAAAACAATATAATAATGGATTGAAGTGATGAAAGAAAATAAACTCTAAATTTAAATCCATGACCATTAAAAAGCACAGACATACTTAAGCTGGGAAAATTAATGAGGAGCCAGGGTAAATTGCAGGCAAACTAAGTGATTATTGACTAAATAAGGCAATAATAGGAATAATTAATGGATTTAAACATACAATCTAGCAATAGTTTTTAATTCTGGAAGAGGGGTAAAGTTAATTCCTAGTATTGTCTGGGAATATGGACAAAACTTACAAGTAACTTTCAACTCTACCATTCATGTTGTATTATATATAGTAACCACAAGAGAAGAATAAAAGTGGGTATAAGTATTAATCAAATAATATATAATATATATCATGGAATACTACTCAGCCATGAAAAGAGCAAATTATGCCATTTGCAGTAACATGGATGGACTTGGATGGCATTATGCTAAGTGAAATATGTCAGACAGAGAAAGACAAATACAATATAATATCACTTATATGTGGAACTTAAAAAATACAACAAACCAGTGAATATAATTTAAAAAGAAGCAGATGCAGATACAGAGCACAAAATAGCGGTTACCAGTGGGGAGGGGGATGGGGAAATATAGGAGTGGGGGAGTGGAAGATACAAATTATTGAGTGTAAAATAGGTTCAGTGATTTATTGTGGAATATATTTTGTAATAACTGTAAATGGAAAATAATCTCTAAAATTGTACACAAATGAAAAATAAAAACAAAATAATATAAACTAAAACTTAAGAAAAAAGCAGAGTGTGGAACCAAGTGTGGAACAACTGGAACACTATTATATTGCTTGTTGAATACAAAACACCACAACCAGTTTAAGAAGTAGTGTATCAGTATCTCAAAAAGCTAAACATAAACTCACCATGAAACCTGGCAAGTTGCATTCTATATATTTACCAAAAAAGATACAAAAACTCATGTTTATGAAAAGAATGGCAACTTTATTAATAATAACCAAAAACTGAAAATGACCCAAATGTGAATGCATAAAAATACCCATGGTATATTCACACAATGCAATATTACTAAACAATAAAAAAAAAAAAAGAATGCAATCCTAACACAATCAAAAACTGTACCTAGTGGTTGAACTTCAGTAGGCTTTGTCAAGGGAAGGAACCCAGACAAAAAAGACTACATACTGCATGAGGATTCCATACAATGTACTTCTCAAGTAAGTTAATCTATAGCAGTAGAAGAAAGATTAGTGGTTGACAGAAACCAGGGAGTAAAGAAAGGGATTGACTGAAAATGTATGGGGGAACTTTTGGAAAATGGAAATATTCTTATCGTGTTTTTGGTGGAGTGATTATATGACTATATGCATTTTTAAGTACTCTCAAACAGGATTCTTATACTGATAAATTTTCTTGCATAAAAATTATTCCTCAATAAAACAGATTTTATATTATTTTTTAAAATATGTTTTTATTGCAGTACAGTCAGTATTTTTTTAATAGACTTTATTTTTAAACTTTGGGGGGAGGTAATTAAGTTTACTTATTTATTTATTTAGAGGAGTACTGGGGATTGACCCCAGGACCTCATGCATGTTAAGCATGTCTCTACCATTTGAGCTATTCCCTCTCCCCCTAATAAAACAGATTTTAAAACTGTAAAAACAAATAAATCTTCATCACATGTAGAACTTATTTAGAAGAAAATCTATCACTGTAAATAGGAGATAAAGTCTCCAAGTCTATAAGCTAAAAATTTATTTCAATGAACAAGTGAAAGAACAGCAAACATGTTTTTAAGAAGAAAGGAAAGACAAGGTAAAGATAAAAGTATTTATAAATGAAAGAGAAACAAATATACAGTTAAGAAAAGAAACAAAGCCAAAAATTATTTCTTTGGAAAAGACTAATGCAAACTGATGAATCCCCTAGTCAGACATCAAAAATGAAAAGGACATTCACTACACAACCTACAGGAGTTAATAAATTCCTAAGAGTATATATTTAAAAGTACTCCAGTAAATTTTAACTTTAAATATATTCTACAATTCCCTGCAAACCACATTGTGTAATATTGACATAAATAGCAATACAATGTGAATACAGGCATACCTCATTTTATTGTATTCCACCTTATTTCACTTTACACTTTGCATTTTTCATAAATTGAAGGTTTATGGCAACTCTGCACAGAGCAAATCTATTGGCATCAATTTTCTAACAGCATTATTTTTTAAATAAGGTATATACATTTTTTAGATGAATGTTATTTCACTCTTAATAGACTGCAATATTTTAAATATAACTTTTACATGCCCTGGGAACCAACAACAACAAAAAATGTGTGATTTGCTTTACTGCGATATTCACTTTTTGTTACAGTGATCTGGATCCAAACTCGTAATATCTCCACGGTATGTCTGTATTCTAAGAAACTCTAATTGTAATTGAAAAATTCCTATTGAGAAATGTCAAATCCATAGTTTTCAAGAGTACTTCTTCCAAACACTTGAAAGAAGAAAGTTTGTTTATATTCCACAAACAAAATCAATAGAAAAAGATATAAAAGTCTAGAATAACATCAATAGCAAAACCTGAAAATAATATTCTTAAAAATTACAGGTAAATACAGTTCTTTAAGAGAAGCAAAATTCTTTTTAAAATATTTACAGAAAAATAATTGAGCAATATGTACATAATATAATTTTAAAAGTCCAAATTGGATATATTGTAAAAATTCAAGACTAATATAACCTTTAAAAATCTATGTACTGTTCTACTTCAAATTAGAGTGAAAAATATGTACTTATTTCAATAGATTTAAAGTACTTGATAAAATTAATATCTATTTTGACAAATAAAAACTTTTTTAAAAAGCTAGAAACAATCTTAAAAGTTTTTATTAAATTTAATGGATAAATATTGAAATTTTATCCACTCTTTGAAATCAAAATGTGACAAAAATGCTTGCCACTACCACTTCTATTAAGAATTGTACAGGGGATAAAATCAATAAAGAGTGAAATAAGAGGAAATGAAGTAAATAAATATATAAAATTTTAAAAGGAAATCTAAAAATATCCTAATATGCAAATGATGTAAAGTCCAAAATAACATGCAAATAAAAATGTTTTTTTTTTTATTAGAATCAATTAGTAAATCTTCAAGGCCTCCTGGAAAATAAAAATATGCACAGTCATTTCTCTGTATATCAATAACAAAGAATAGAAAATAAATATTTTAAAAATAATGTATTTTTAATAGCATCAAAATCAAATACTGGGTCTTTAGGTTTCTAGTTCTGCATGTTAGAAGCTTGGAAGTTGCCACTCTTCCTAACAAGTAAAAAGCTGAACAGACTGAAAAATCAACAACTCTTCCTGGATTTGTAAGAGAGAGGCAAATCATTGCCCCCCACCCCAAGATCTGAGAGACGTACAGGAAATCATGGCTCATTGGAGCAGAGACACATGAGCGGAAACAGCATCAGGAACCAGTGCCAGGGTTGAAAATCCCAAACTGACAGATTTTAGAGACTCAGTGTGGACAAGTCAGTGAGTTCAAAACTCCTGGGGGACCCAGTCAACAATATTGTGAGATTTACCTTCTGGAGCTCCACCAGGTTTCCACAGTAAATATAGGAGAAAAATCCTTTCCAGTTTCAGTAGGGAAGAGGAAAGAAACCATTTTGAGATGCTTCATAGTATTCTGTTTTGCTTAAGACCTTCCCTTGGGTGAAACCAGTTAACAATGCCTGAACTACTGGGGTATTATCAGAGACTAACTGAGCTTAGGGAACCGAAATACCCAACTCTAGCCCACTCTAGTCATCCTGACACACATAATGGGGAGAAAGAAGCAGAGAAACCACTTCTTGAGTTCACAGTCCAAAGGCATAGACTCACTAAAAGGCTGAGACCCAAACTTAGGACTATAGAATGCTGTTCCTCCCTCTTCATCTCACAACCAGATTACTAAAGACCTATTTACAGCATTTCCTTTTACCCAATATATTATATTCCAATATCAAGAAAACATTAAAACATATTAAAAGACAAAAAAGGACAATTTAAAGAGAGAAACTATAAGAACCACACATGGCAGAAATGTTGTAATTATTAGGTCAGGTATTTTAAAAAACTATGATTAACGTGCTCTAATAGGCTCTAATGGATAAAGATGGCATGCAAGAGCAGGTGGGCAATATAAGCAAAGAGATGGAAATCTTAAGAAAGAACCAAAAGAAATGCTAGAGGTAATAAAAAAAAATGTAACAGAAATAAAGAATGCCTTTGATGGGCTCATTAGTAGACAAGACACAGTGGAGGAAAGAATCTCTAAGCTAGAGGATATATTAATAGAACCCTTGAAAATTGAAAAGCAAAGAGAACAAAGTCTGAGAAAGACAGAACAGACTATCTGAGGACTCTGGAGAAATAACCAAAGGTGTAACATATGTGTAATGAGAATACCAAAAGGAAAAATAAAAAGACAAAAAGTAACAGAAGAAATATTTGAAATAATAATGCCCTCAAATTAATGTCAGATAACAAACCACATATCCAGCAATCTAGAAGAACACCAAGTAAAATAAATGCAAAAAAATAAACAAAAACTATATTTCAAACTATGTAAATTTCAAACTATAAAAAATGAAAGATGAAAAAAAATCCTCAAAGAGGACAGAGAATTTATATATTCAGAAAGACAGATAGGAGTTACATGAGACTTCTCTTCAGAAATCATGCAATCAAGAAGAGAATGGAATTAAATATATAAGCTGTTGAGAGGGAAAATACATCAGACTTTTCTGTAGCATAGAGATCATCCTTCAAAAGTGAGGAAGAAATAAAGACTTTCTCAGAAAACAAAAAATTGAAAGAATTTGTTGTAAGCAGATCTGTCTTGCAAGAAATGTTAAAAGAGCTTTAGAGAGATGGAAAATTATATTGGTAAGAAACTTGGATCTACATAAAGTAAGAAAGAACATCAGAGAAGGAATAAGAAAAATTAGAGTAAAATTGTTTCTTGTCTTATTCTTAATCGATCTAACAGATAATAATTTGTTTAAAATAATATGTTGTATTCAATTATGTGAATCCATATATATATACATATATATATATACACATATATATATATATACACACACACACACACATATGAATGACAGCAATGATACACGGGTCAAGAGGAATTAGGAATTTTTGTTATTATAAGGTACTCGTGTTACCCATGAAGTAGTATTCAAAAATGAAATTGGATTAGCTGTAAATTTTGCAAAGTCTAAGGCAACTACTTAGAAAAATAAAAATATATATATATTCTAACAAAAGATAGAAATAAAATTATATAAAATACTCCATTAAAACCAAGCAATACAGAAAAAAAAAAAAGTAGAAGAAAAATAGGAACAAAGAATAAGGACAGAAAATAGAAGACAGTAACAAATATTGTAGATATAATCCAAATATATCAGTAATCACTTTGAATGTCAATGTTCTAAGTGCAGAATTTAAAAGACAGAGATTATCAGTTTGGCTCAGACACAAGACTTAACTACTTAACTACATGTTGTCTACAAGAAATATACTTTAAATTTAAAGACACATACAGATATAAAGTGAACAGATAGAGAAAAAATATACCATGCTAAAAATACTTAAAGCAGAGTAGCTATTTTAATTTTAGTTGAGCAGACTTCAAAGTAAGGAAAACTATCAGGGATAAAGAAAGGCATTGCATAATGATAAAAAGGTCAATTCTCCAAGAAATTGTGACTCTTAACATATATGAACATAACAACAGAGTGTCAAACTATGTGAGGCAAAAACAAATAAAACTGTAAAGAGAAACAGTTGAATCCACTATCATATTTGAAGATTTCAGTACCTGTCTCTCAGAAATGAACAGATCCAGCAGGCAGAAAATCAATATGGACATCATTGACTCAACAATACTATCAATCAAACTGAATATAATTGATATCTATAGACTATGTTGCCCAACAACAAAAAAATAGGTAGAGATTAAGTAAAACACAGATTAAAAAACAAATCTTAATAAATTTTTTAAATAATTTGAACCAAATGAAAATGAAAACACAACATTAAAATTTGTGGAATGCAGCAAAATCAGTGCTTAAAGAGAAATTTGTAGAGTAGAGTGCATATAACAGAAAAGATGATTTAAAATCGAATCTAAGTTTGTAACTTCTGAAATTAGAAAAAAAAGACCAAATTAAAGTCAAAGTAAGCAGAAGAAAATAATAAGAATTGGGGTGGAAATCAATAAAATTGCAACAAGAAATCAATAAAGAAAAATCAGTGTAACCAAAAATTAGTTCTTTGAAGAGATAATAAAATCAATAAACCTATGGCCAGGCTAAGATCAAAAGAGAAAGGAAATAAATTTCTAATATCAGAAATGAAAGAGTGGACATTACTGAGGTTTCGATGGATATTAAATGGATAATAAAAGAATACTATAACACCTTTATGTCCATAAATTTAATAACTTAGGTGAAATAGACCAATTCCTTGGAAGATACAATTCTAAATTCTCTAAATAATTGATAGAACCATGTGAAAAACAACAACAGAATCTATATTTTTTTCCAATGCACAGAGAAATGGTGTCCTATCACTCCACTTTCTTTTCTGCATTTAAAATTGTAGTCATTATAATAAGGTAAGAAAGTGAAATGAAATGCATCCTGTAAAAGAAGAAGTAACACTATATTTAATTAAAAATGGCATAATTTTAGGTAGAAAATCCTATGAGATCTACAAAATACATACTAAAACTTGTAAGTTTAGTGAATTTTTAAAATTAACATTCAATATCAAATTTAACTATAATTTTATATGCCAGTAATTAACATTTGGAAATTGAATTTTTAAAAATTCCATTTATAATAGGAACGAATGTGATATAGTTAGAAATAAATTTGACAAAATATGTGCAAAACCTCTATGCTGAAAATTACACGTATTGCTGGGAAAAATAATGGAGATCTAAAAAAAATAGAGATGTACTGTGTTCACGTATTAGAAGACATCATGTTCTTAATGTATCAGTTCTCCCCAAATTGATCTATAGATTCAACATAATTCCAGGCAAAATATTGTTGGCTTTTTTGTTAAATTTGGCAAGCTTATTCCAAAATTGTTATAGAAATAAAAGAATTCAGAATAGGCTAATTCATTCCCATACTTATGGTGATTTGGTTTTTTGACACAGGTGCACAAGGAATTCATTGGAGAAACAATAATATTTCCATAGCTAGTATCAAAAATTAAATCTTTATATCCAAATAAAACACAATATCAAATGCAATGTGTCAATATCTGGTGTACAGAACAATGCCCCAGTGATGCATATATATACATATATTCATTTTCATACTCCTTTTAATCTAAGGTTATTATAAGATATTGAACATAGTTCCCTGTGCTATATAGAACAAATTTTTTAAATTTAATCTATTTTTTGTATAGTGGCTAACATTTGTAAATCTCAAACTCCCAAATTTATCCCTTTGCATCCCCTTTCCCCTGTAACCATAAGATTGTTTACTAAGTCTGTAACTCTGTTTCTATTTTGTAGATGAGTTCACAGTGTCCTTTTTTTTTGAAATAATTCACATATAAGTGATATCATATGGTATTTTTCTTTCTCTTTCTGGCTTACTTCACTTAGAATGATGATCTCTAGGTCCAACCATGTTGCAGTTTATTCTTTTTTATGTCTGAGTAGTATTCCATTGTATAAGTATACCACAGCTTCTTTATCCAGTCATCTGTTGATGGACATTTAGGTTGCTTCCATGTCTTGGCTACTGTATATAGAGCTGTTATGAATATTGGGGTTCTTTTAAAATTAGAGATCCCTCTGGATATATACCCAGAAGTAGGATTGCTGGATCATATGGTAAGTCTATTTTTTTTAATTTTTATTTTTTAAGGTATCTTCTTACTGTTTTCCATAATGGCTGCACCAAACTACATTCCCACCAGCAGGGTAGAGGAGTCCCCTTTTCTCCACGCCTTCTTCAGCATTTATGGTTCTTGGACTTTTGATGATGGCCATTCTGACTGGTGTGATGTTATAACTCATGGTAGTTTTGATTTGGATTTCTCTGATAATTAGTGACATTGAGCATTTTCTCATTTGCTTATTGTCCATTTGTATGCCTTCATGGGATAATTGCTGTTTAGGTCTTCTGCCCATTTTTGGACTGGGTTGTTCATTTTTTTGTTATTAAGTTGTATGAGCTGTTTATACATTCTGGAAATTAAGCTTTTATCAGTTGCATCATTTGCAAATATTTATTCCATTGTGTAGGTTGTCTTTTTGCTTTGATTATAGTTTCCTTTGCTGTGAAGAAGCTTGTAAGTTTAATTAGGTCCTGTTTGTTAATTTTTGCTTTTATTTCTATTGCTTGAGTAGACTACCCTAGGAGAACATTGCTGAGTTTTATGTCAGGTAATGTTTCACCTATGTTGTTTTTCTTTTCTCAGAGGTTTATACTGTCTTGTCTTATGTTTATGTCTTTAAGCCATTTTGAGTTGATTTTTGTGTATGATGTGAGGGAATATTCTATCTTCACTGGTTTACATACAGCTGTCCTGCTTTCCCAAAACCTCTTGCTGAAGAGACTATCATTTCTCCATTGTATATTCTTGCCTCCTTTGTCAAAGATTAATTAACCATAAGTCTCTGCATGTATTTCTGGGCTCTCTATCCTGTTCCATTGATCCATATGTCTGTTTTTGTGCCAATACCGCATTTTTTTTTAATTACTGTAAGTTCTATAGTATTATCTGAAGTCTAGGAAGGTTATTCCTCCAGCTTCATTCTTTTCTTCTGTATTTCTTTGGAATTTCTAGGTCTTTTGTGATTCTATATAAATTTTAGGATTATTTGTTCTAGTTCTGTAAAAATATTATAGGTATTTTGATAGAGATCACATTAAATCTGTAGATTGCCTTGGGCAGTATGGCCATTTTAACAATATTGATTCTTCCAATCTAGGAGCATGGGATATCTTTCCAATTCTTTAAATCATCTTTAATTTCTTTAATCAGTGTTTTATAGTTCTCCATGTATAAGTCTTTCACCTCCTTGGTAAGATTTATTCCTAAGTATTTTATTGTTTTGGATGCAATTTTAAAAGGGATTGTTTCTTTAATTTCTTTACCTGCTTATTCTTTGTTAGTGTAAAGAAATGTAACTGATTTTTGTATGCTAATCTTGTATCCTGCTACCTTGCTAAATAATTTAACCAGCTTTAGTAGTTTTTGTGTAGAGTTTTTAGAGTTTCTCTATATAGTATCATGTCATTTGCATATAGTGAAAATTTTATCTTTTCTCTTCCAATTTGGATCCCTTTTATTTCTTTTTCTTCTCTGATTGCTGTGGTGAAGACTTCTAAGACTATGTTGAATAGGAGTGGTGAGAGTGAGCAACCTTGTCTTGTTCCATATTTTATTGGGAAGAATTTCAGTTTTTCACCATTGTGCATTATGCTGGCTGTAGGTTTGAAATAAATATCTTTTATTACATTGAGATATGTTCCCTTTTTACCCACTTTGATAAGAGTGTTTATCATGAATGAATGTTGAATTTTATCAAATGTTCTTTTCTGCACCTATTGAGATGATCATGTAGTTTTTGTCCTTTCTTTTGTGGAGGTGGTGTATCACATTCATTGATTTGCTTATGTTGAACCATACTTGTGTCCTTGGGTAGAATCTAAATTAATCATATTGTGTAATCTTTTTTATGTGTTGTTCTATTCTGTCTGCTAATATTTTGTTGAGTTTTGCATCTATGTTCATCAGTGATATTGGCCTGTAATTTTCTTTTATGGTAGTGTCTTTGTTTGGTTTTGGTATCAGAGTGATGGTGGCTTCATAGCATAAGTTTAGGAATACTCCCTTCTTTTCAGTTTTTCGGAAGAGTCTGAGAAGGATTGATATGAGTTGTTATTTGTATGTTTGGTAGAATTTCCCATTGAAGCTATCTGTTCCTGGACTTTTGTTTGCAGGAGAGTTTTTATTGCTAATTTTATTCCATTTCTAGTGATTAGTCCCTTCAAGTGGTCTAATTCTTCTTGATTCAGCCTTGGTCAACTGCATGTTTCCAGGAACTTGTCCATTTCTTCTAGGTTGTCCAATTTATTTCCATACTGTGGTTCATAGTATTCTCTTATAGTTTGTTTGTATTTCTGTAGTATTGTTTGTAATTTCTCTATTTTCCTGTCTTATTTTGTTTCTTTGTGTGCTCTCTATTTTCTTCCTGGTGATCCAGGTCAAAAATTTGTCAATTTTGTTTACACTTTAAAAAAAAAAAAAAGCTATTTGCTTGATCGATTTCTTTTTATTTTTCAATTTATATTTTATTTATTTTCTCCCTGATCTTTATTATTCCCTCCCCTCTGCTGACTTTTGGTTTTGTTTGCTTTTCTTTTTCTAATTCTTTTAGCTGGTAGGTTAGGTTATTTACTTGAGATTGTTCTTTTTTGAGGAAGGCCTGTACTGCTATGAACTTCTTAGGACTGCTTTTGCTGCATCCCATAGATTTTGTGTGGCTTTGTTTCCATTGTCATTTGTCTCTATTTTTTTTTTTAATTTCTTCTCTGATTTCATCATTTACTCATTGCTTTTTTTAGTAGCATGTTGTTTAATTTCCATGTCATTTTTTTCTCCTTTATTTTTCTGTAGTTGATGTCTAATTTCATACCAATGTGGTCAGAAGAGATGCTTGAGATAATTTCTATCCTTTTAAATTTATTGAGGCTTCTTTTGTGCCCGAGTACATGATCTATCCTAGAGGATGTTCCATGAGCACTTGAAAAGGATGTATATTCTGTTTTTTGGGGATGTACTATCCTAAAATATATCAAGCAAGTCCAACATTCTATTGTGTCATTTAGTTTCTCTGTTGTCTTACTGATTTTCTGTCTGGAAGATCAGTCCAGTGATGTTAATGGGGTGTTAAAGTCTTCTACAATGATCATGTCCTCATCAATTTTTCCCTTTATGTCTATTAGCATTTTCTTTATGTATTTAGGTGCTCCTCTATTGGGTGCATATTTGTTAACTGGTGTAATATCCTCATCTTTATTGCCCCTTTAATCATTATATAGTGTCCTTCTGTATCTTTCTTTATGGTCTTTTGTTTTCAGGTCCATTTTGTCTGAAATCAGTATTGCTACTCCTGAATTCTTGTTGCTTCCATTTGAATGAAGTATCTTTTTTCCATCTTCTTACTTTCAATATATGTGTCTCCTTCTCCCTAAAGTGGGTCTCTTGTATGCAGCATTTTGTAGGTTCTTGTTTTATTATACAATCTGTCACTCTATGTCTTTTGATTTGAGCATGTAGTCCACTGACATTTATGGCAATTATTGATAGATGTGTGTTTATTGCCATTTTGAAATTTGTTTTCCATTGGTTTGGTATTTCCCCATTGTTCATTTCTTTATGTTTTTTCTTTTTTTTATTATTTTCTTTTGCATTATCTTGGTTTCTTTTTGATTTATTGATTCTTTTGTATACTTTTGGCTTGTAGTTACTCTGTTTTTCATGTATATTAACCCGCTTTTTAAAAAAACTGATAATCATATAAGCTCCAACACATCCTAAAAAGAACAACAAAAAAATGAAAAAAAGTCTAAGTCTATATTTTCTTGCTCCCCTCTCCCAACTTTAATGATTTTGACGAACTTTTTTACGTCTTCACGTTTATTCTGTTGCAACTCATTGTAGTTATCACCTTTCCAATTATCATTTCCTCCTTTCTATGGCTTCCTTCTTCTTTTCTACTTAGAGTAGACCATTCAGTATTTCTTTTAGCATAAGTTTAGTATTGCAGAATTATTTTATTTTTTGCTTGTCTGTGAAATTCTTTATCTTTCTTTTTATTATAAAAAGAAAAAGATAGCCTTGCTGGATAAAGTATTGTAGGTTGCAGCTTTTTCTCATTCATAACTTTGAATATATCTTGCCTTCTGGCCTGCAGAGTTTGTGTAGAGAAATCAGCTTAAAGCCTTAAAGGGGTTCCCTTGAAAGTAACTTTGTTTGTTTTCTTTCTACATTTAGAATCATTTCCTTATCTTTAACCTTGGTCATCTTAATTACAATATGTCTTAGTATAAGTCTATTTGGGTTCTTCTTGCTGGGGACACTCTGTGCTTCGTGTACTTGGATATCTGTTTCATTCTTTAGGTTTGGGAAGTTTTCAGTTATGATTTCTTCAAATACCTTTTCAATCCCCTTTGCTCTTTCTTCTCCTTCTGGGACTTTTATTATGTGTAGGTTGGCATATTTTATATTATCCCATAGATCCCTTATATTGTTTTCATTGATTTTCACTTGCTTTTCTGCCTGCTGTTCTGATGGGTTGACATCTGTTATCCTGGTTCTTAGTCACTTACTTGTTCCTCTGCATTGTCTACTCTGCTTTTGACTGAATTTAGATCAGGTCTTGTCTCTGCCATTGAGTTTTCTGTTTTAAATTGGCTCCTCCTTATAATTTCAATTTTCTTTTTATAGTATTCTCTGTCCTATTCATAGTCTCTTTTAGTTCCTTCAGTTCTTTGATCACTTCCTTTTTGAAGTCATGATCTAGTAGACTTTCAAGGTCTATTTCATTGATTGTTCTTTCAGGGGATTTAATCTTCTTGTTTTAATTAGGATTAGTTCTTCTGCTTCTTCATTTTAATTATTTCAGGCACTATGGATTATGGAGTTTCAGTTATCTACTGTGGTCTTGAAGGGTTGATTTTTTTTTTTTTTTAAAGAGGATGCATTCCTGTGTAGACTGTGCACCCCTAATAATTTTGTCATAAGATCATTATTAGTATGGATGGTTGCAATGTCTTTCTTCCATGTATGTCATGTTACCCCTTTGATTGGGGGTGTGGCCAGTGTTGTGATCAGAGCCTGCTCTGGTTGTTGAGCAAGGCCTCCTTTTTGTTCTGTGGTTATCACATCCCTGACAGGGGCCTAGTCTGTTCCCCTTTTGTTGGAATGGAGGTTTCCAGACCCTTTTCTGAGCTGTGATGCATAGTAGGTGGGGTTGGAGCACTTTAAGTTTGTTGACTCTGCCCTTGTCCCTCCTTTGGCCATGGGAATGTCAGTATGCTGCTCTGGTGTCCCCGGGTTCTCTGTCCTCAGAGCTAGCAGTGCACTTCTGCTGACTTCTGGGTCACAAACCTGGATCATGGCACACTGTCAAGTCAGTGCAGTTCCCAGAACCAAACACTGCTCCTGCACTTGCTAGTCTTAGTAGCCTGAGCTGGTAGGGCCCCCAGCCATCAGAGAATACTAGTTTGTGCTACTGTTCAGTGCCACCCCCAGCACCAAACGCCACCCCTGCACTCACCCCTCTGCATGCACTATGCTTGCTCATTCCAGAGACCCTAGGGTCACGCCACCAGGTCAGTTCCATCACCAGCACTACTACCATGCACAGTAGGTGGGCTTGCAGAAAATGGCCTCACCAGCCCTCACCCTGTTGTATGCCAGAACTCCACTCCTTGATGGTTTATCTTAGAGGTGCAGGTCCACAAAGTCACCTGCAAAGCAAAACAGTCCCCTCTATCTGGGGCTATAAACAAATCTCAGTACCACTTATGAATTTGTAGAACCCCTGGGTACAGATTCATGTTTCAACCCCACCTCTGCCTGGGAGCCCTGCAATAGTGAATATGGTGGCTGTGGCTGAGGTCTGACACTCTTCTCCCAAGAAATTAGCAGTGCTGGTGCCATGGTTCTGTGAAGACAAAGTTTATAGCCCAGCCATGTTGCACCTCTTCCCTCAACATACAGCAACAGTGTTGCCTGCTTGCTTGTTCCCTTTCTTTCTTCCCTTCTCTTCTTTTTTTATGGCAGATCTAAGCTATTCTGTTCTATATAAACTCCCAGCCAGTCCAGTCTCCTGAGGCTGCCTCTCTGCAGTTGGCCCAAGCTCTTCACCTGGCTTAGACAGCCAGTCCTGTCCCACCTCCACCAGCTGGCATCTAGGGCTGGGGATCACAGGGACCATTTGTGACTGTTTCACTTAGTTCTATTGGCCTAGGGCTGCTGTGCACAGATTCAAGCCTCAGGTTCCCCCCTCCTTCCCCACTGACCTCGCCATTGGAAAGGAAAAGTCCAAATGTAAGAGCACTATTCCTCTTTTGCTGCTCTCTCCCTGTGGGACAGGTCCCACACTAATTTTCTTTTTCTTCTTTTTTTTTCTACCAGGTTTGTGATGAATTTTGTCTTTTGAAAAAGGCAATGTTCTGTCAAAGTTCAACAGGTGTTCTAAGTAAATGGGCAGGTCCATAAATATCTCTCTTGGTGTATTCATGGGAGTGGGTGAGCTAGAGCATCCTTCTACTCTGCCATCTTCTGAATATGCAAAAAATATTCCCATACTTTGAAACAAAATTAACTCTAAATGTATTATAGATCTAAACTTAAATTTTAGATATTATAAAATATCTAAAAGAAAATATCAGAAACAATTTTTGTGACTTTAAGGTGAAAAAATAGTTCTTAGATGCAAAGAAACAAATGATAGCTTTAAAAAAATTAAAAATTGGACTTCATCAAAATTAAAAACTATATCACCTTTTAACAAAATAGTACATGATTGAAACAATCACAAAGAGGAAATATTTGAAAATCACTTATCTGATAGAACTGTACTGCCACAATATATAAAAGCAACTTAAATTTTGTTTTTTTCTTCAACTTAATATAAAAACTAAAGCAAATAGCTCAATAAAAATAATATTTAAATGAACATGAAATTCACCAAAGTAAATCCGTAGATGACAAATAAGTGCATGAATAAATGTTCAATATAATTAGTCATTAGGAAAAAGAAAATTAAAACCTCAATGAGATATCACTACAAATTTAAAAGAGTGTCAAAATCATCAAGTGTTGCAAAGAATGTAGACTGACTAAAACCCTTATACACTGCTGTTTGAATTATAAAAATCTAAAATAAATTATTAAAGATGTTGGTAGCTACTTAAAAGTTAAAAATACACCTGTCATATGACTTAGCCATTCCACTTCTAGGTCTAAATCCAAGAAGAAATAAAACCTATGCTTACATAAATTTTTCTTTCTTTCTTTTTCTTACTTTCTTTCCTTCTGTCTTTCATTTTAATAAACTGGAAAAAAATTAAAAGTTCATCAAAAGATGAATGACATGCTAACTAATGTATATAAAGTAGATTATAATTTCATACTGTGTAGTGCAGGGAACAATATTCAATATATTGAATTCTATATATATATATATAAATTATTGAATTATATATAAATGACAAATTGTGGTTATGTTCATACAATATAATCATACTCCTCATTAAAAAATGTGAAATAAAATGTTTCATAAGAGTTAAAAAAATTTTTTATGGTGATGCACAAATCACTGACACTCTGGATAAACGAAAGACACAACCTGTGGTTATTTACAGCTCCAAAAGTGAAAAGACTGCCAGGTGGGGCCACACATGTGATTGCAACAGGAATAGGGCAACAACAAATTAGAGCTGTGGCGGCTGAGGGCGGGGGTGGATTATACTTGGTAATCCGTAATCACAACGGCTTTAGATAGGTTTTCTAGGGCTTTCTAGACTGGCTAATTTAAATAAATTATCCTGCTCCAGAGCATAGCAACTATCTCTCATGTTAGCTGGTGCTTGGTACCTGGGGCAATTAGGGTGTGTGTTTAATGACACCTGAGTGTGAGCACCTAATAATGAAAGTGATTGGAGTATAAATTCCTAATGTTCAAGAAGGAGAAATTAGCCTTTAGCCAAGATTTTAAAGCTTTGTCAAGAGAGCATTTTTCTCTCTCATTCTTTGAATTTTATTTTTATATTTAAAAAGTCAGCATTATTAAGGCGTAATTTACATTCACGGGTAGAAAACTTAAACTATATGTCACGGTGGTTTGATATACATACAGTAAAAGGATTCTCCCCGTGTAATTAATTAACACACATCACCTCAAATATTTATCATCTTTTTTTTTTTTTTTGGTTTGAATACATAGTTTCTATTCTTTTCAAAAATATCAATTATGCAATACATGTGGTCAACTATAGTCACCATATTTAACATTAGATGCTCAAAGCTTATTCTCATGGCTGAAAGTGCCAAAACTTTTACGAACCTCTCATTATTTCCCCACCCTCCAGCGATTGGCAATCATTTTTCTACTCTCTATTTTTTTCAAATTCACTTTTTCTGTTTTCTTTTATTTTTAATTTTATTTATTTATTTTTTATTTTTTTAAATTTTATTGAGTTATAGTCTGTTTAAAATGTTGTGACAATTTCTGGTGTAGAGTACAATTTTTCAGTCATAAATGGATATACATAGAGTCATTTTCACATACTATTTCATCATGAGCTAAAACAAGATCTTGTATATAATTCCCTGTGCTATACAGTATAAATGTATTTATCTATTTCATATATACCTGTCAGTATGTAAATGTTTCAAACTCCCAGTCTGTTTCTTCCCACCCTCTTCCCACCTGGGAACCACAAGTTTGTATTCTATGTCTATGAGCCTGTTCCTGTTTTATATTTAAGTTCATATTCTTCCCCTTCCCCTCCTTCTCCTTCTCCTTCTTCTTCCTCTTCTTCTTCTTCTACTCCTGCTTTCTTGTCATTTCCATTTGCATGGAATATCTTTTTTCATTTTCTCACCCTCAATCTACGTGTTTTCTTCTCCTTAATGTGGGTCTCTTCCATACAGTGTTTTGAGGTTCTTGTTTTATTATCCAGTCTGCCACTCTATGTTATTTGATTCGAGCATTTAGTCCATTGGCATTTGCAGTAATTAATGATAGATATGTGCTTATTGCCATTTTGAGCTTAGTTTTGCAGTTGATTTGGTATTTTCTCTTTTTTCCTTTCTTTTCCCTTTTTGGTGTTTGTTAATTGTCCATTGTATTATCTTGTTGGTTTTTGGTTGTTGTTGTTGTTGGGTTTTCTGTGTGTGTGTGTGTGTGTGTGTGACTCTGTTGTAAGCTTTTCGCTTGTGGTTACCCTTTTTTGTATGTATATTAACCCATTACTATAACTGTTTGTATTAAACAAATAGTAATATAAGCTCAAGCTGATCCTACTGAGAACAAAAAATGTAAAAAAAATACCTCTATATTTCCTTACTCTCCTCTTCCAATCTTAATGATTTGGATGTCTTCTTTTACAATGTCATATTTATTCTACTGTAATTCATGTAGTTATCACCTTTCCAGTTATGATTTTCTCCTTTCTGTAGCATCCTGCTTCTTTTCTATTTAGAGTAGATCTTTCACTATTTCTTTTAGCATGGGTTTAGTGCTACTAATTTCTTTTAGTTTTTGCTTGTCTGTGAAGTTGTTATCTCTGCTTCTATTCTAAAAGATAACCTTGCTGGATAAAGTATCCTAGGCTCATTTCTTCTTCATTCAGGACTTTGAATATATCTTGCCACTCACTTCTGGCCTGTAGTGTTTGTGTAGAGAAATCAGCTGAGAGCCTTATGGGGGTTCCCTTGTAACTCACTCTTTTTTTTTTTTTTTTTCTCTTGCTGACTTTAGGATCATTTTTTTTTTTAACCTTATCCCTGGCCATTCAGATTATAATATTTCTTGGTGTGGGTCTATTTGGTTTCTTCCTGTTTGGGACTCTCTGTGATTCTTGTAGTTGGATATCTGATTCCTTCTTTAGGTTTGGGATGTTTTCAGTCATGATATCTTTAAATACCTTTTCAATCCCCTTTGCTTTTTCTTCTTCTTCTGTAACCCCTATTATGTGTAGATTGGCACACTTTTTATTATCTCATAGGTCCCTTATATTGTTTTCATTGTTTTTTATTTGTTTTTGTCTCAGCTGTTCTGATTGGGCGATTTCTCCTGTCCTGCTTTCTAGGTCATTTATTCTTTCCTCTGCATTTTCTGGCCTGCTTTGTATAGCCTTTAGATCAGCTCTCATCTCAGCAAATGAGCTTTCCAATTTTAATTGGCTCCTCTTTATAGCTTCAATTTCATTTTTGACATATTTCATCTCTCTAAACACTATTTCTTTCAGTTTCTTCAGTAATTTGATCACTTCTTTTTTGACATCATGATTTAGTAGGCTATCAATGTCTACTTCATTGATCATTCTTTCAGGGGATTTCTCTTGTTCTTTTAATTGGGAGTCGTTCCTCTGTTTCTTCATTTTATTTATATCTCTCTGGCACTATGGCTTATGGAGGACCAGTTATCTACTGTGGTCCTTAAAGAGTTTATTTATTTATCTATCTATAGCAGATACAGAAATAAAAGTAAGAAAAAAAGAAATTTAAATTTGAAAGAAGGAAAAAAGTTTGAAAACAGAGTATAATCTATACCATAAGAACAAATTGAAGCAAAATACAATTTGAGTTGAGATGTATTTTAAAAACCTAAAAAGAGGGAAAAAATTAAAAACTGAGTATGATCAGTAACAAAAGAACAAAAGAAAGAGAAATAAAAATGAAATTGAGGTAAATTTTGAAAATAATAAAAATATTTTAAAATAAAATTTTAAAAGTAGAGACATAAAATTTGTTTTAAAAGTAAAAAAATTTAAAGTAAAAGAATATAGAACAGAGAGAAAAAATGTTGATGTGTTTCCATGGAGACTTTGCACTCATAATGATTTTGTAGAGAGGTCCTTCTCAGGTATGGGTAGTTACCATCCTTACTGCCCTTTGGTTAGGGGTGTGGCCATTGACCTTATAGTCAGAGCCTGTCCTCATTACTGAATAGGGCCTCCTTTTTGTTTTGTGGTTGTCGCTGCTCCTGCCCTCGCCCTGTTGTTTGAACTCAGTTCGCTGGTCTGAAAGGCAGGTCATTCCCCTTCCCAACGCTGTGGTCAGGTGCTTTGTTCCTGCAGGGTATGTCAGTGGGTCGCTCCCCTGCTCTGTGCAACTTCCCACTCTGCCTTGGGTCCACCATATGTGGGCTCAGGGAAAACGGCAGAACAGCCCTCACCCCTGCTCTGTTCCAGAACTCAGCTCCTTGGTTGTTTGTCTTAGAGGCATGAGTTCACAGAGGTACCAGGGCAAAATGATCCTATCTGCCTCTGGTTGTAAACAAGTCTCAGTCCTGTCTATGAGGTTGCTAAGTCCCTAGGTATGGATTCAGGTTTTGACCCTGCCCCCAACTGGGCTCTAAGCACTGGAGGATATGGTGGCTGTGGCTAAGCCCCACCTCTCTTCTCCTGAGAACCCACCAGTAATGATTCCACATGTTTTCTGAGACAAAGGCTATGGCACCCCTTCCCCCAGGGCACAGCAGCTGTGTTGCATTTTTTTTTTCATGTTTTATGGGGGACCCTGGTTGTTCTGCTTTGTATACCCTCCAAGTCATGGTGCACAGCACATTGCAGTCCTCCAAAATTTCCTTCGTACAGCCTGCCAAAGTTCTCTGCCTGGCTCGGGCAGCCTGTCCCATCCCCCACCTGCTGCTTTTCCTCTAGGGTCGGGGGTCACAGAGACCTTTTGTGCCTGTTTATCCTAGTTCTGTCTGTCAAGGGCTATTCCATACAGAGCTGAGCCTCAGCGGTTCCCCCTCAGACCCTCTGACCTCTCTGTTGGAGAGTGGGAGACCCAGTGATTGAGCCCTGTTCCTCCTTTTTTTCAGAAAGCTTTCATAATTTCTGGATTATTATAAATTATATTTATCTTCAAGAAATTTGACCAGTATAATATCTATTATACACAATTTATTTATAGATAATTCATCTCAAAAACAAAATCAGAGCTATTTTACATTTTAAATCTACTATGTAGATGTTTCAGACAATATGTTTTTCCCCAAGCTCTCAGAATTTTGAAATTATTATCATAGTCTAACACTAGATGTTTAAAAATTTATTTTGTAATAAGGTATTGCTAGAAATCTTGCATACTTAAATGCTTAAATTAAGGTATTAAATGTGGGGGAGGATACAGCTAAGTGGTAGAGTGCTGTGTGTGATGGCCCTGGGTTCAAACCCCAGTACCTCCATTAAATTAAATAAATGAATAAACCTAATTACCCATCCCAAAATATATTAAACGTGTATCTTTTTTCCTATAAATGTGTTCAAGTAGTAAATTAAGGATTTTTTGGCATTTTAAATATTTAAATAAAATTCAGTGAACTTTTCTAATATTTTAAATATTTCTAATTTATTTAAAATGTGTAAACTATATTAAATAGATTGTTCAAGAAGGAAAATTAAATAACATTTTTAGTCATCAGAAATTAAAATGACCTTATATTCAGGGGAAAAAAATAACATCTACTAATATATATTTTGGGCTACGTAATCTCAGGATTACTTCCATATGTATAAAACTCTCTGCATCACACTATTCTTATATTCATAGAAATATAATGAAATATCTTCAGTTTTGTAATTTTTCTAAACTTAGGAGCAAAGTTTGAGATTCTGTCAACAGATGGTAGAGTGAAGCAGATTACAGGTTTCCTCTCCCAATAGTTGTTAAAATGCATTCAAAAAAACAAAAGAAAAAAATTATGAAACAGCCAAATAAACAGGAACAAAACTGTATGCTGTGGAATCTAAAACAGAAGAAGGAAATAAAAGCTAAAAAAAAAAAGTATTTTCGGCATAGACTGGCAAGGCTCCTAACCCTACTTCTGAAAAAAAGATGGAATATTGAGTGAGAGAAAGGGAGGTAAATAGAGAAACATTCAGAATCGTCAGAAATTCCTCACAATTTTGAACAATGTAGAAATAGGGCCAGGTAAGGAAATATGGAAAGTCATGCCTCTTTCTCCCTTATGATTCTTGTCCTGGGTTCTGGTGAGATCTATTAATGGAACTATCTTCTGAAAAGGGTCATGACAAACAGTCAATGTGAATATACACAAGGTTGCTCCTGAAAATTATAGGCACTAGGCTCCACACATCCATTCATTTATTCATGTATTTATTTCATATAACATTTTTACTGAGTGCTTTATTAGTAATAGCAAGTATTCTAGACATTAGACATTATCATGGGTTTAAAGTCTAGTGGGTGAGAGAGATGCAGACTATGAGTACAGAACACAGATTATTTCATGGCATGGTAAATGACTTAACTAAATCATTAAGGATAAAATGATGGAGGGTAAGTAGGGTGAGGGGATGGGAACAATCAGATAGGTTGGGAAGGCCTCTCTGAGAAGATAATGTTTGAACCAGAGCCTAAATGAAGGATCTAAACAAGGCAAAGATGGGGAGAAAAAGAGATCCACACAGAGGGCAGAGGAAGAGCAAAGGCACTGAGAGGAAAACAGATTCATCAAGTTCCCTGACTAGACTGACAATGAGCAAGAGCAAGACACCCAGAGCATAATCTTAAAGAGGAGAAACAGGCTAGATCACATGTATCACAGAAAAGTTGGTGTTTTATCTGGAGTGAAATTGGAAGACAGGAATATTTAACTTTGGAGAGTGATATACTTTGTATTTTTAAAAGGTAATTTCAGAAGCTGTGTGGTAAATCTGTTTCAGAATAAAAGGAAACAGCAGCACAAAGATCAGTTTGGAGGCTATTAAATGTCCACACGAATGAAGATGATGGGTGGTAAATTGGTAGTACTGGCTATGGAAGAGATTGATAAGTAGGGATATTTATGAAGTGCTTGTGAATGGGTATTTAGAAGGTGGAAATAAATAGGTTATGGTCTGAAGTCCAGGTTATGACTCCAAAGATATAAAATGCATTCCTGACTATATGAAGAGAACCTGGAACAGGATGCTGAATTTCAGAAAACAGAAGGTATATGAAGGGAGATGAAGTGCTACGACAAAAGCTGTACAGTGTTCCAGTTGAGCTTTTCCTTGTCCTTAAGTTTCCTACAGAGGATACTACAGAAGCCAAAGATGCTTGATTCTTTCTCCATCAGCAATTTTAAAACCAGAAGGAGCGAATGAAGCCAAAAATCTTCCAAGAACATGCTATTCCCTGAGACCAAATTGTAAGCACACGGCAGGGAAATTAGGCTGTGGAGGAGCACCCTTCACTGGGCATGGTGAGAATGGCAGATGCATGGTCTCCACAGCTTGCTCTCCAACAGCTTGCTCTCCAAGCTGTCCCAGTTATGCTTCTTGCTGCAGACTTGTTGACATTCTAGAGATTCTTCGATATTATTTATTACTCAGCATCACATTTATGCTTTTATGAAATGTATAAGCCTCTGACATGCTTTAAGTAAATTGGCTTTTACCTATTATCCATGTTATTTTCGTTGCTGCTACTGTTCACAATGAAACAGCCAACTGATACAGAAAAAGCAAGGGTGGTTAGTGCCATAAAGTAGAAAAAACTGTGATAAGAACAAAAAAAAAAAAAAAAAAAAAAAAGGAAGAAATAAAGAAAAGTCAAAAAGGCTAGGATCACCTGAAAACTTGAGACAGTTCTGGAAAAGAAGAAATGGCCTATGAGATCCAAAAGCGTTTTATCAAGCCATACCAATTAAAACACTGAAAACTGGCATAATAACGAAAGAGTAAATAGATGACTAAATAAAAGGAGGAAACTAGGAATGCAGAAAGGTAACCAAACACATGTGGGAACTTAATAACATTGTTTTCCATATTAGTGAGAAAAAAATGGACTATTCTATAAATAGGATATAGAACTTATCTTTCCAAATAAATTAAATAAGACAAAATTATTATATATATAACTCCATATACAGATATGATATAAGGTGACTTAAAATTAAAAATCTGAGAATAAAACTATAAGTTTATTGCATTTTATTACTTATAACTAAAATCTGTTATATAGAATGACAATATAAACAGTTAAATTGCCAACCACAGAGACAGAGACTGAGTACACATTTCCAACAAAATCAAATAAAAATTCTTAAAAGTGATAAATTGTAATATATACAGATTCAATCATAAATAATTTTTAAAATAGTCTAATTATAGAAATGACATTTTCTAAGAAGGGGATACAAGCATATGTAAATATATTCAACCTGAAGGACTTGGGCCAAGACAGAGGAGTAGGAATACCTTGAGCTCACCTCCTCCCATGAACACACCAAAATTACAATTATTCACAGAGAAATTATCGATGAGAATGACCTGAAGAGCAGCAGAAAAAATCTTCTATAACTAAAGATATAAAAAAGGAACAACAATGAGGGGTAGGAGGGACAGAATTGTAGTATAGTCAATGTCACATACCTGGGTAGGTGACCACATATGGGAGAATAATCACAACTGCACAGATTCTCCTCAGGGAAAGGGATCCAAACTCCACATCTGTAGCCTAGGGATCATTCACCAGGAAGATGAACTTCTGAAACATCTGACTTTGAAGGCTATAGAGGCTGGTATTCAGGAGAGCCAGGGGACTGTAGGAAGCAAGAAACTCCAGTCTTAAAGGTCCATACAGATTCTCACATGCTCTGAGACCTAGGACAGAACAGTAATTTGAGAAGAGCCCAGGTCAAACCCACTTGTTGAATTTGAAGAGCCTCCCAGTAAGGAAGGAGGCAATTGAGAATCACCCTAGGGACACACTGGTGACAGCTCTTTGGGGAGCTCATTTTACCATGAACACATTAGTGCTAGAATGCTGGATTTTAGAGTCCTGCCTCTAGCTTATTAGCACTGGAACACGGCTCTGCCCACAGGGCAGTCTGCAGGAGTACTGCATAAACAAAGTCACTGTATTTCAAGGGCAATCTGGTATCGTGGCAACATGCTGTTTCACCCAAGCACTGTACTGCACTCCTTCTATGCACCCTATCTGCTATATCTACCGAGGGGTCTTTGCCAGCACTCATACCTGATCTAGGGCATCAGCTTCCTGACTGGCAGGGAGTGTCAGTGATTTATGAGCTGGGACATGGAAAACAGTGAAGACTGCCTTAGTCTTTTGCATGCAAACCCACATGTCCCTCTACACATCCTGACCCTACAAGCCCCTACTCTTGAATTGTCCACCCCTTGGCTTCCCATTGTCCAAGCCAGAGGGTTAATGTCTTTAGAGCAGCCCAATTGTCAGTGCAAAGGGTTAATAACCAGGGCTTATGAGTGACCATGAGCTAAACCTACTGGCTGCTGTCATTCATTCCCTCCTTATAGCAAACTGGGAAGAGCCCTGTGTACATTGCTAAGAGCTATTGCTCTATGAGGGTTTATTGTATTTCTTCCCCCTTCCAAAGCTGGGACCAAAATCCTAAGGATACTCTCTCCTTCTGTTGTCTCTGCCACAGTGCCGGACCCATACTTTCTGGAATTCACAGATACATCTAACTCAAGGTGTTGCCCAGAGCTTTAATCTGCTTTACTAGTATTTTTGTCTTCTCAAAGGCAGTTGCTGCTCAGATCCCCAGTCTCACATATGCCCTCTTTCTACCAGACAGTATAATGAACAGACATTGGGTCAGATATAGAATAAAAGTTCTCCAACCCCCCCCCCCCACATCCCTACAAAGGGTTGCAACTCTTTCATGTTCTTAAGAGTTGGACAGTCTTGCACTTTATCAATCAGATGTTCTGTGATAATGAGCATCTCACCCAACCAAATGACTCCCAAAAACTTTAAAGAGCTGCCTGGCCTTGAATTTTCTGTGGGTTTTCTGCTCATCTTCTCTCTGGCAAGTGTTCCAGCAGAGTCTGCATAGAGTCCTATAGCAGAGGCAAATCTTCACATGTTAATATTATGTCATCAGTGCAATGGGCCCATTTTCACTAATGTAGGGAAGAAGAATAGGGATAGACCTCTGTCCCACAACATATTGTGAGGCTATGCAGCTGTGGAGAAGCATTTGAAAGGTTTATTATTGTCCCTCCTACATGAAGGCAAGTTGATTTTAGTTATCAAAGTTTATACCTGTCAAATTCTTTTCTGTGAATTTCCTTGAAGATGAAAGAGTATTGCAAGAGCATGTTTTGCCAAAGCATCTGAGTAAAGCAACAATGGTCTGCATATGACAAAGTGTTAAAAATGTCCATGGTGAAAGACCTGATGAGAGCTGATTATGATGCATTTGGCAAGGGAACTCAGTCATTTCTGCCACATATGTTTTAAAATTATAACTGGTAACATTATGCCAGGACATAGTAGATTTTTAGAAATTTCATACAAATATAACCTAAAGAAAGTTTAGTATCATTTCTTATTTGACAATGTTTCCCATGAAATTTAACATACGCAAAAAGATACAGTTTTGAAAACTTAGCTCTTTCAATAGAGAAGACTAAGTTTGTTTGTTTGTTTATTTGAATAATCAAAGACCTGATAAAGACAAAACACAGAATCTTTTTTTTTTTTCTAGGCAGGTAACATTAAAAGTAATAAAAACCCTATGTTTTCAATGTTTTATTAAGAACAGGCCAATAATCTAAGAAAACTGTGTTCTTTTAACAGAGAGAAAACTAAATTCTATTTTTTCACCAGAGTACTTTTGATATAATAACTCTCCTTTTTTTCTTTTTAACTTAAATAAACCTATTCTAATTTTAGCTTGACACACATAAAATTCCTTTCTCAATATTCCTTCTCTACATTACAAACCTTCCACAATTTTCTATATGCATTCAGCTTTTGTCCTTTCTTTTTTTTTCATTCTGAAACAATTATTTACTTTAGAACAAAATTACTTTTTTCTCACCAAAACCAAAGAAACACAAATGCACACAGAACTGCTACACCCTTCATATCTTTCCTTGTCCTCCTCCTTAAAACAAGCAAGCAAACAAAAACATACATCCTATTTCCCTTATCTACTTTCCACTTATAACATATAGTCATTTCCTTTCATCCTTATTACTTCTATTAGCTTGATAAAATATGAAACAAAATAAAACAAAACAAAACAAACAAACAAAAAGCCCTTAGCTCTTTTAGAAATCTATTACAGTTTTTGGCAATATCCTCTAGAGGTAGAAAACATCACGTATATACAACTTATTTCTATAGATGTACAAAAATATACTTACAGACACAAATAGAAACCCCATAGCTCTCATTCATATATTATATATTATTCCTAGCATTCATGCTTATATGTTAGAACTTTTCTTTACTTTAAAATTATGTTTATCTTCTTCCTGAGGGATGAATGAGAGAAAAAGTCTGGGATGCTGCATCAAATGCTATCAGTTATTCTGGCAAATAGTTGGTCCAAATACATTTATAAAATTGTTCCTTGAAGCTTGGAATAAACAATGGTCTATAGCAATTGAGGTAAAAATGCCATAACTGCATCCTAAGAGAATAAAAAGAAGTCTTTTAGAAAACTCAGAGAAGTTTTATTACAGTAAACCATAATATAATGGATTTATTAGGTGAGACTACAGAACCCACCAGATGATTATGTTTCCTTCATTAAAGTAATGAGTATACTATTAAAATCTGAGTAATACTGGCAGATTGCATCAATGTCCATATTTTACTTTTAGTAGTGTATTACAGTTTGCAAGACGTTATTATTGAGCAAAACTTTGTAAAGGATACAGAAGATCATTCTGCATTATTTCTTACAAACATATATATGATTTATAATCATCTCTAAATTAAAAGGTTTAATTTAAAAACAAAAATCAACTCCTGGTATATCAAAGGGCCTAGGTAGAAACTAAGAATGGTATCAGAGGCATCAAAAGATTTTGTGCCCAGAGTGCTCATTATGAGTTTTATGAGTTGGGTTTTCTAAAGCACCATATCAGTAAGTCAAGCAGATGAAAAGTAGTCCATGATACAGTGGAAATAGCACAGATCAGATCAAGTCCAAGCAGATCTGAGGATACATAACTGGGTGATCAAGACTCCCACTAACCTCAGTTATGATAATGTCTCTTCATAAACTCACACGTATAAACTCAGTTGTACTTTTCTTTAATGGACTATGAAGAAAGAAAAAATGCAGGCCTAATTATAGAAAACTCAATATGTTACTGTGAACAGAAGATGGACAGATCCTTGTAGGAATTACCTGAAAGACAGACTAAGATGAAATTTCTCCACTGGACATGGACACATCTTGCTATTAACTTGGTGAATGAATCATTTAGTCTGATGGTTCAGAGATGTGGGAAGAGCAGAACAGGTCAACCAAAAAGAGAACACTCTGTGGTAAAAGAATATGGAAAAACCTAAGAAAGTTCAGTCCTCACTAGAGCGCATATGTTGTATGTTGCAGTGGAGGTAATCAACAAGCAGGAAGAAAGAATATCTCTCCAGTGGATGCCTTCTTCCATCCCAGGTATGTTCACAATAGCACATGGACATCATAGTCATGATATCAAGGATGGAAGCTAAACATGGACCCAACAGCATGAATTTCCAGTGTTTAAGATTGATCTACCACCTGCAGCTGCATGCAGTAAAGACTGACACTGAGTCCCTGGATATAGTTCTCAAAGACATCAACTAGTTTCTTACTGGCAAGTTGATTACATTGGAGTTCTTCCTTCCTGAAAAAGATAGCAATTTCTAGATTGATTCATGCTTTGTTAGTGGATTTTTTTAACCTTTCCACACAATCTATACCAGCAACACCATCACCATCACAAATATCTGATTTAACAATGTAAGATCTCACATAACCTCACCGCAGACCAAAAAGACCCAGTTTTAAATGTGAAAATTAGCACGTGATCACAAAATCTACTGGATGTACTGTATACTACATCACTTGGAAATTTCTGGCCTGGTAGCACCTTGAAATAGCCTCTTCAAGGGTCAGATAATACCACATTAAGGATGACATTCTAGGGTTAGGGCATCATTATTCAGGATCAGTATATAAAACAATAGTCATTGTATAGTACTATGTCTTCAATATCATAAAAAATTGGATCAATGAAACAGATATAGAATTAGCAGTGACCTGTGTCACCATTGCTCTCTATGATACACTTTGGTTTTGTGCTTTACTGCTTTAAAAATTTTAGACTTGGCAGAATTACAAGAGTGGGGTTCAAAAGATGGAATGTTTTCACCTATGGATATAGCCAAGTTGCACTGATCCTAAAGCAATGATGTCACAGTGTCACTTTGGACTCTAATGTACCTGCAGGCAAAAAATAAATAAATCACTTTTTTAGTGAGGATACTCAACCCTGAATATCATGAAAAGGCAGGACTGACACTAAATAACAAGGGCAGGGATGAGTAGGTTTGAAACTCACAGGATCAACTAGGGTGCATGTTTGTGCTCATACACTGACTGGAATGGAAAAGTATAGCAAATGTAGCCAGATAAGAATGAGGAAATAGGGACTCAGAATCTCACTGAACAAAGATCTGGGTAACCATACCAGGCAAGCAATCTAAAACAGGAAAACTGTTGCCTCTTTTTTTAACCATTTATTTTTACTTCTCAAATAATTTCACTAATCTATTTACATATATAATATATGAGCCCTATGTTTGCAATATATGGCACAAAACTTGTGTGTGTGTATCTGATTAGTATTTGCCTAATGTGACAAACATTCTCATCTGCTTATTGCTCTTTTCATCCCCTGGAGAGAAGCTCCATTGCCCTATCATCTTGCTGCTGCCTTTACTTAAACAGAGGACCCTACAGGTCCTCCTTCCAGTTCCATGGATTCCTAGTAACAATGGAGATCTTGAGAGGCCCACTGTCAAGTGTCATGATTTCAGAACCTATAACATATATTCATCAGTGTGGAAAGTCCCTCTAACATTCCCCATACCAGAATGTTTCATGCTTTATTAGAGGGGGAGACAAAATTATGAGGAGACCAGAGTCTGTCTTCAGTATTGTAAGTGATTATTATATAAATAAAACTGTAACATATTAAATATATTGGCACTGTACTGATGTGTTTCCCTTACTTTTGCAAACTTGTAGCAATTTTCAGAGATATCTGGTAGCCATTGCAAAAAGTAGAGAGGTTTGAACTTTTGAAAAGGTTTTTCATTTTGCAAAAACATCTCAAATTTCCTTGTATGTATGTATGTATGTGTGTGAGTCTTTGATGAGTTCCTTGGTATTTTTAATAATTGTTGAGATATAATTTATATACCATGAAACACACTCATCAAGGTGTATAATTTAATGATGTTTAAATATATTTACAAAATACATGCAATTTAACTTAAAATGAATTTTATCACCCCCAAAAGAAACTTCATATCCCAAAAGAAACCTCATGTCCATTTGTAGTCACTCCTGTAGCCACTCTCAGCCCTAGGCAGCCACAAATCTACTTTTTATCTCTACAGATCTAACTTTTCCAAACATTTCGTGTATATGAAATCATACAAATTATACAACGTGTGGTCTTGTGTGCCTGGCTTATTTCACTTAGCATGTTTTGAAATTGCTAGATGCTTTTATGAAACAAGTAAGGCAAATAAACTACACTAAAATACAGACACTCTTTGAAAGGCTCAATGTAGAAAATATGGCATAATGAAGATCAAAATTTAATTTAATTTTTCTGTTTGATAATTATATTTCTAATTTCATGGAAATACCAATATGAAGAAGATGGTGTTATTATGTAATAACTCAACAGCATTTCATTAAAAATTATCTCATTTTATTTTATGAAATATTTCCAAGGACTAGATCTACTAATCATATACGTTAAAAAAATGACATTTGAAAAATAAAACCTGAAAAATATTTTAGAATTAAAGACCTTGAGAATTAACTGTATCCTAGAATATCTAAGTGATACAATTTACAAGTAAGGCAATGGACAATTATCTTTATCTACATCTAATTTATGATACGTATATTTGAAAGAGTGCTAAAAACTGTCAAAAATATTCAAAATGCAGTACTCTCTTAGTTCTTTTCTGGTATCTTTGTAGAAGAGTATAATTTTGTATAATTTTTCCTAACAGAATTATCAGGATGAGACTATTGAGTATAAAATCTAAAATGCATAAGAGAATGTAAGACTATAAAACACATAAGATGCCTATGCTGAAATTTTTTACTCCTTTAAGATGCCCCTTTCCCCAAGTTAACACTAACAGGATTGATTTCAAAAGTACCTTTATTCTATATCTTATACTAAACTTTCCCTAATATATATATTGAAATGTCTTAAGGCCTGGTATGGGGATTCATATTTTGCTAATTGGCTGTGCTCTGGGTAGTGTTAGCAATTCAGAGAGAATAGCTGTGCATTGATCCCAGGCAAGAAAGACTTGGTAGATTCCTGTCCCTGAGCTAGACTAACTAGAACTGAGCCTGGCCTTTCTGGGACCATGTGAACTTGGGCATGGGACACACCAGCATGGTAATGAGAAACTAAAAGCCACTAACCTGCACTCCTTTTTTGGCCTCAGTCTTAAGATAGAAAAATATAAGGCATATATAACAAAGGTCAGGAATAAATGACAAAATCAGCAAGAAGCACAAATAAATAAACATATAGTAATAAATCCAAATAACATTTATAAATTTTACTCCACGGACTTTTTTGTGCAAAAGTGTCAAATTGGCCTATTTTCTTGTATCAAATAAAATTATACTGGGCATTGCCTTAAATCTGTGAAATTCAGTCATTGAATTGCTTTCTATTATGATTCATGCAGAAGTTTATACAAAAGCATAAAGTTAGGAAGTTATAGCTGTCAGTTTTCAACCCAAGATTACTGAAGAAAAAGATTGTCTCTGTAAGTCATTTACCATGGACAGATAACATGGTAAGAATTCATCCATCTATTAGGTAATAAATTCAGTAGTCTACTCTCTTAAAAAAGAGTTTTCTCTCACCAGGAGAAATGTGGAAATTAGCCTTATAAAATGTCAAAATGTATTAAAGCAGTGACTTGCTAGACTGAGAAAAAAGTGACCACAACTGTGTTATCAATTATTAATGCAAAATATGCTGGGTTCAACTGCATAATTCTATTAATGAAGTCTGAGGAACATGAGCCAAAAATTAAAAACCTTGTCTTCAAATAACAGAAGGTAACAGAGGGAAGCATATGAATCTTATAGCCAGCATATTGAAACAAGAAAATATTTGACCTGTGTATAAATCTATCATACATTTTGCTTCTCTTAAGGAAAAGGAGCAGGCAAATTAGAGCCATTTCAATAACTAATGAAAACTTTGATTTTAATTTATATAGCCATGTATTTTTCAACAAATATTTTATGAGTGTCTGTTATATGGCACAGAAATTTGGCAATGGGATATAAAACTCTAAATGTTGGAAGGCCTTCTATTCTGGTGTGAGAGCTAGGCAAACATTTATAAAATGTTAGTACATGAAACAGTACAATGATATGCTACACAGAACACCAAAGTCAAGAGTATCATACTACTGAAAACAGTGTGTATTAGAGCTGGTTACCAAAACAGAAGAAAATGTGGTGAGTTTTCAATAACTAAAGATTGAATCTAGAGATACGAGTTTTATCATTAAATTATGTTTTACAATTTTGTGTTAAAATGCCCTTTGTTTCATGTGTAAAATTTATTAAATAGAAACCTCAGTTAAATAGAGTTGGACACCATACAGGGGAGCTCTCACACCCTGGAAGGATGGCAGAGCCCAACGGGAAAGATGCCTCTTCTTCCTAGCAAGGACTCAGCCAATGAAAAACCATGACTCTGTTAACTGCAGCCCTCCCAACTTCCTTTCTCTCTCTCTATAAAAGCATTTTCCTCCCTGTCATGTGGGGACTTGCACATGGCTTCCCATGGTTGCAGACCCCAAATTGCAATTCTCTACTGATCTAAAATAAAACCATTTTTTTGCTGGAGAAATATATGGCAGTCTATTATTTTAGGTCAACACATAAAAGTAGGTTAGATTGGATGGTGATATTTTAATAGACTTACATGAAAAAATAAAGTGGCAACATTTCACCTCCCATCCTTTTATTTTTGATGTATAAAATTTAGGGAAATATTGATTGGGTGTACAGTGTGTGCACCAGTTAATGCCTAAATCCATCCTGTTCCAGAAAACTTGGCATTACATAAGTACCTGTGAGAAAGGAACTGTGTGTTACTGTTAAAGAGTAAACCATTAGATACCTTAACATTTTAGGGTTAAAGAAACTTTGTAGCAGGTAATACTTGCCAAGACTCTCTGCCCTCAGCAAAACACAGAAGGAGGATTGGATTCACTACAAAGATCACAAAAAAAGAAATTCTGCTACCAAGGATCATCATCCTCATTTCACTTCCACCTCTGAGGCTGTTATAAAAATGGTAGTGGAGCATAATGTCAGTCTTGAAATTCACCTCTGTGGACACATATGACCTAGAACTACATGTACAGTTCTGGCTCTGCTGATTGAGGTGGTGAATGATCAACAAGTCTAATTCATGAGCATATGCAATCACACCTGCATTTCCCAGAAGTTTTGAGAAATTCTGGAAATTTGTGAAAAATTTTATAAAAGTCCAAGCTAACATACAAGTGAAGAACAAGAGAACACAGACAGTTTTTCTTTCTTAGGTCAATTATTCTACTCAGAAATACAACATTTATATAACAACAATTTTTTTTTTAGAATCTCAACCAATGAAAAAGGAAAAACAAATCGACTATGACTCCACATCTACTTCCTGCTTTTCTGATTCCTTTACAAAATAGTTTTTCAAAAGGACTCCCTAAATTCGTATCTTTCCCTGTCTCATTCTCATTCTTTCAGTTCCTACTGGATCTACTGTAAAAAGGTCTTGGTCTTGTCCATTTTGTTGAAACTTTTGTGTTTCAGGTCACCAATGACTGGGTTAACATATTTCCCAATTTTCACAGGGCACTCTTGTTTTTACACCTGCTGCTCTAGCTAATGGTTAATAATATCCCTTCTTACTTTCACAGTTACCTAGTTGGACAATAAGTTATAATATGTCATTCTACCAATGACATCTATGTTGTCATATGGAGTTTATTTTTGACCATAAGTCAGTAGCAGCTTGCAACAATGATTCCATGTTCTTTCAAATTTTTCTTTTGTTTGTTCCTGTGACTAGTCTTCCTGATGGAAAAGTTGCAGTAAAGCTTACCAAATTTTCTTTTTGCTCCACTGCATTCCTGATGCTCTTTCAATGTGGAACATGTAACTTGTAACACGTAGCCAATAAAATTTGTGGGAACTTCCAAATATGTGAGTCACTTTCATATTCAGACAGTGAAAAGTCCATATATGACTCTCCAGTCACTTTTTTATTTAAAGAAAACAGATATTCTAAATTGTGCATCTATAAGATGCTTTAGCATCCTTCAGTGAGGTCTCTGTGTGACTTTATGGCCATCACCTGATGCTCTAGGTGGGACAGAAAGCACACGTGAGAAATGAGCTTTTAGATGTTGAACACTGATAGAGTTGTCCATTACAGAAATACACCCTGAACTATCCTCAATAATATACCTACTTTAATGCTTTCTCTTTCTCTGTTTTTATCCTGGGTTTGCCTCTTTTACTTAACATTAAATATATCATACTTTCACATTACAGGATTCAATTTTCTTCACAATATTTATCACTATTTATCAATTTGTTTGTTTCTGTGGTTGTTTAATCCTTAGAAGGCAACCTTCATCACAGTTTGAAATGCACTTGTCTTGTTTACCATTGGATTACCAACTTTAGAACATTTCCTGTCACAGAGTAGTTGCTTCCTATTTTCAACTGAATAAAATAACCTAAGACATATAATTTGACAAAATACTTAGAGTATTTTATTTGTGTAGCTATTTTTTAATTTAAAAAAAAATACTAGAAAATGTCCAGCCTTTGCAATTTGCATTAATGGATCAATAGTTTTCAGTTCAGGAAAGCTTCCTCCCAGTGGGGCCCAATGTGGATAATTTATTTATTTCCATTTGTTTTAACCTATTTTGCAGTACTACTAGTTAACCATATGCTATGATTTGAATGTCTGTGTCCCCTCTTCACCAAAAAAATGTATATGTTGAAAACTTAATCTCCAAAGATGATGGTATTAGGAGATGAGGCCTTTGGGTGATGCTTAAGCCATGAGGGTGGAGCCCTCATGGGTGGAATCAGTGCCTTATGAAAGAGATTCCAGAGAGCTCCCTAACCCCTTCCACCACATGAGGACACATCAGAGAAGGTGCTAGCTCTCACCAGAACATGACCACGCTAGAGTCTTGATTTTGGACTTCCCATTCTTTATAACTGTGAAAAATAAATTTCTGTTGTTTATAAGCAAATCTATCTGTGGTATTCTGTTCCAGCATATCCCTAATGGACTAAGTTACATAAAGGTACCTTGAACACATATTTTCTGAGTTGTTAAAGTATCTGAAAACAGCTTTATGTTTTAACACGTATTATTGATAACATAAATTTAATATGGCTATGTCACAACACTTTTCTTTCAAATCATTGTAGACTTTGCTTCATTACCATCTGTCTTTTATTTCAGTACAGAAAGGAATGAAGAAAACCACTTTTATTGTCCTCCTAAAGTAACCTCATATTTTTAATATTCTTATTTTTAAAATATTTTATGTGTGAGCTTTGAAAATTAAAAATCATTTGTCTAAATATGGATCTTTTTTCATTAAATTTGAGAGTAATATAAATTCTCATTAGTAGGAGTAGGCTTTTTTAAAAACAAAAATTTATTGTACCTTTATATGCCTTCTAATCTCTTCTCAACATAAAAACTTACTATGTATAGAACTCATTTCCATTTACCTTTACACTTTTTGTATTTTGTCTTTTTATCATTTTCATTTATGTTTATTGGAGATTATTTTAGCTTTTCTCTTCATTCCATGATTCAGTTATGTTTATTTCCCATAGCTATTGATATTCCTAAATATATTAGTTTTAAGGCAATAATTATATTTTTAAACCCAAAGGTTTTTTATGATTTATTTTAACTTTGGTAATAAAGGCTTTGGTACTTTCACAGATATAATGAAGGCTTGCAATTTTTAAAAGGTGAATAGGTGTCCTAAAATGTTATCATTTATTAGTCAGTAAATTTGAGAGAAACTATGCTTTGTCTATTCAGAAAATGTTAGTCCTCTCATTTTCTACCACAAATTATTTCCATACATGACTTAATGTTTATTTTTCTGCTAACCACTGCAAGAGAAAACTTCATTTGCATGAAACTGACACAGAATTTTCTAAAAGTGATTTCTAAGTTTTATCTGTGGTTTCTGTGAATGTGTGTGCCCAAATCTTTCACAGAGATATATGATAATGAGGAAAATAGTCAGGAGGTGGGAGAGTGGCAATAAAAGCAAGCAAAAAGCAAAGCAAAAAGTAAATAAAAAAGAGAAATTAGATTATAATTGCAGAGTTCTACCAGTCTGGTGAGGAAATAGCACTGTGTAGTATTGTAATAAAAAGTATTTTGTTTGTTTTGCTTTTCTGCATATGTCCACAGATATTCAAGATCCAGTGGCTCTTTGACAAATCAGATTTTCTAGTTAGTGAGCCATTTAGCAGAAGTATATTCCAATGCCTCCCCAGATTATTGTTGTGTTTTTTGCACAAAGAAGGCAAATAGAGAAGGGTCATGTGCATGTCCATCTATAGTCTTTTAAACTGTCCTTATTTTACAACCTTAAACTGTCAACTAGAAGTTATTGGGAGGATGATTCCTCTGCCTCATCTCCAAACAGGCAGCTCTCTTTAAAAAAAAACAATTTTCAGACATTAAGGACTTTAGCTCTTTAGCATTTTATCTATTAGAGATTCCTCCAGTTTTCAATCAAGAAAAACTGTCATCCGTCAAATTCTTCTCTTTTACTTGTATATTATATGTTTATTTTAATAGTTAATGGTTTACATGCTATTTAATTCCTAAAGACAGCATGATTTTTCTTTACATGGAAGTATGATCATGCACATAATTCAGTGGCTTCTCATTGCTGAAAACATCTAACCTATTTGAGGTTGCTCCATTATTGCACCCTCTTCCTTCATTCTTTCTCTATATTTTCTTTTATATGTAGCATTTATCACTCTGCTCTTTTCTCTTCCTCAACATAAATCTTATAGTAGACACTAATCCATGGAGGAGTTAAATTTGGGGAATATTGGAATCTCGTTCATGGTTAACAGTCATTGAAAAACAAATAAAAGTATAAGTAAGAGTGGAAAAAGAAAAACTAATGTATAGTTAGATTTCAGGGAGGACCTAGGTTACTTGTAATTTTCAGCATTCTGTAATTGCAAAATGCAGCTAGTTTTTTTATTTTATTATTTTTTATTGAGTTATAGTCAGTTTACAATGTTGTGTCAATTTCCAGTGTAGAGCACAATTTTTCAGTTATACATTAGCATACATATGTTCATTGTTGCATTCTTTTTCTCTGTGAGATACCACAAGATCTTCTATATATTTCCCTAAACTATACAGTATAATCTTGTTTATCTATTCTACATATGTCTGGCAGTACCTACAAATTTCAGACTCCCAGTCTGTCCCTTCCAAGCCCCAACCCCAGCAACCACAAGTTTGTATTCTATGTCTATGAGTCTGTTTCTATTTTGTATGTAAGTTTGTTTTTTGTTTTTTGTTTTTTTTTTAGATTCCACATATGAGCTATCTCATATGGTATTTTTCTTTCTCCTTCTGGCTTATTTCACTTAGAATGACATTCTCGATACTTTCCAGAAGTTCGACTGGGATGGAGGCCAAGATGGTGGAGTGGAAGGACGCTCGTAGCTCACCCTCTCCCACAAATGCACCAAGACTCACATCCACAGACCCACTCAGCCAACAAGAGCACCTGCGGAACTCTGACAGAACATCGTCCTCTTCAAAAGATACAGACGCCAAAAATCTGGTAGGAGAAAAGGCAAAGGTAAAGAGGAAAAGGCAAAACAGAGCAGGACGGGTCCTGTGGGGAGGAGCGGCAAAGGAGGACTGGCGCTCAGTCGCTGTGTCTCCCCTCTCCAACCGAGAGGCCAGCGGGTCGGAGGGGAACCTCTGAGGCTCAGATCTGTACAGAGCAGCCCTTGACTGACAGAACTAAGTTAAACAGGCACAGAGGGTTCCCGCAAAACCCAGCCCAAGACGCGGGCCAGCAGCTGGGGGCTGGGCCAGGCTGCCAGAGACGGGCAGAGGGTGGGGACGGCTGCACTGAGGCAGCCCCTGGGGACTGCAGGGGGCTGCGTGCTGTGGCTGTGGGTGCACAGGGCAGAACAACCTGGGCCTTCCAAAAAATAACATGGCTAATGTGCCCTGGGGGGAAGGGTGCATACCCACATCTCTGAAAACCCACGGAAAGTTTATGGGTGAAGAGAGGCGGGGCTCAGGCACAGCCGCCATATCCTCTGGCACTTAGCACTCAGGCGGGGGCGGAGGGAAAACCTGCATCCACACCTAAGGACTTAGCAGCCTCAAAGGAGTGTTATAGCTTCATTGATTTACATGCTGCTGTCCAGTTTTCCCAACACTATTTGCTGAAGAGACTGTTTTTATTCCATTGTATATTATTGCCTCCTTTGTCGAAGACTAGTTGACCAAAAGTTTGTGGGTTCATTTCTGGGCTCTCTATTCTGTTCCATTGGTCTATACGTCAGTTTTTGTACCAATACCATGCTGTCTTGATGACTGTAGCTCTATAGTATTGCCTGAAGTCTGGAAGAGTTATTCCTCCAGCTTCTTTCTTTCTCAGTAATGCTTTGGCAATTGAAGGTCTTTGATGATTCCATATAAATTTTATTATGATTTGTTCCAGTTCTGTGAAATATGTCCTGGGTAATTTGATAGGGATTGCATTAAATCTATAGATTGCCTTGGGTAGTGTGACCATTTTAACAATATTGACTCTTCCAATCCAACAGCATGGGATAGCTTTCTATTTTTTAAAGTCTTCTTTAATTTCCTTCATCAATGGTTTATAGTTTTCTGTGTATAATTCTTTCACCTCCTTTGTTAGATTTATTCCTAGGTATTTTATTACTTTGGGTGCTATTTTAAAGGGGACCCTCTGTGCCTGTTTAACTTAGTTCTGTCAGTCAAGGGCTGCTCTGTACAGATCTGCGCCTCAGAGGTTCCCCCTCTGACCCACTGGCCTCTCGGTTGGAGAGGGGAGACCCAGAGAACAAGCGCCAGTCCTCCTTTGCTGCTCCCTCCCCACGGGACCTGTCCCACTCTGTTTTGCCTTTTCTTCTTTATTTTTTCCTTTTCTCCTACCAGATTTTTGGCGTCTGTATCTTTTGAAGAGGACGATGTTCTGTCAGAGTTCCGCAGGTGCTCTTGTTGGCTGAGTGGGTCTGTGGATGTGAGTCTTGGTGCATTTGTGGGAGAGGGTGAGCTATGAGCATCCTTATACTCTGCCATCTTGGCCTCCTCTCCTATGGCCTTTGTTTCAAAGTCTATTTTGTCTGAAATCAGTATTGCTACACCTGCTTTCTTGGCTTTTCCATTTGCATGGAATATCCTTTTCCATCCTTTCACTCTCAATCTATATGTGTCCTTTTCCCTAAAGTGGGTCACTTGTATGCAGCATATTGACGGTTCTTGATTTATGATCCAGTCTGTCACTCTATGTCTTTTCATTGGAGCATTTAGTCCATTAACATTTACAGTAATTAATGACAGATGTGTGTTTATTGCCATTTTGAACTTATTTTTTGCAGTTGATTTGGTATTTCCTCTTTGTTCCTTTCTTCTTCCTTTTGAGGTGTGATAATTTTCCTTTGTATTATCTTGGATTTTATTTATTTTTTTTTGTGACTCCCTTGTAAGTTTTTGGCTTGTGGTTGCCTTTGTTTCTTAAGTCTATTAATCCATTGCTATAACTGTTTGCATTAAACAGATAGTGATATAAGCTCAAACCCATCCCACTGAGAACAAAATTTAAAAAAAACAACAACTATAATTTCTTACTTCCCTCTCCCACTCTTAATGATTTAGATGTCTTCTTTTACAATTTCATGTTAATTCTATTTGTAATTTATGGTAGTTATCACCTTTCCAGTTATGAATTTCTCATTCCTGTAGCATCCTGCTTCTTTCTTTTCTATTTACAGTATACCATTCAATATTGCATTTACGTGGGTTTAGTGTTGCTAAACTCTTCTAGTTTTTGCTTGTCTGTGAAGTTCTTTATCTCTCCTTCTATTCTAAATAATTACTTGCTGAATAGAGCATCCTAGGCTGCATCTTTTCTTCATTCAAGATTTTGAGTATACCTTGCCACTCCCTTCTGGTTTGTAGTGTTTGTGTAGGGAAATCAGCTGAGAGCCTTATAGGGTTTCCCTTATAAATCACTCTTTGTTTTCCTCTTGCTGCCTTTAGGATCATTTCTTTATCCTTGACTCTGGCTGTCTTGATTATAATATGTCTCGGTGTGGGTCTGTTTGGGTACTTCTTGTTTGGGACCCTCTTAACTTCCTGTACTTGGATATCTGATTCCTTCTTTAAGTTTGGGAAGTTTTCAGTCATGATTTCTTCCAATACGTTTTCAATCCCCTTTGATCTTTCTTTCCCTTATGGAACCCTTATTATGTGTAGATTGGCAAGCTTTATATTTTCCCATAGGTCCCTTATATTGTTTTCAGTGTTTTTTTTTTTAATTTATTTTTTTCTCTCAGCTGTTCTGATTGTGTGCTTTCTATTCTCTTGTCTTCTAGGTCACTTATTCATTCCTCTGCATTACCTAGTCTGCTCCGCCCAACCTTTAGATAAGCTGTCATCTCAGCAAATGAGCTTTCCAATTTTACTTGACTCTTCTTTATAGCTTCAGTTTCATTTTTGACATATTTTATATCTCTAAACACTTTCTTTTAGTTCCTTCAGTACTTTGATCACTGCTTTTTTTGAAATCTTGATCTAGTAGGCCATCAATTTCTATTTCATTGACCATTCTTTCAGGGGATTTCTCTTTTTCCTTTAATTGGAAGTAGTTCCTCTGCTTCTTCATCTTGTTTGTATCTCTCTGGCACTTGGCTTATGGAGTATCAGTTATTTATTGTGGTCCTTCAGGAGTTTATTTATCTAAAGCCTATGCAGGAATAAAACTTTAAAAAAAAGGAGAGAGAGAATTTTTTAAAAAGGGAGAAAAAAAAGGTTTGAAAACAGTGTATAATCAATAACAGAACATGTTGAAAGAGAATAACAATCGAGTTGAGATGTCTTTTAAAAACCTTAAAAATAGAGAAAAGGACCAAAAAAATTGAAACCTGAGTATAGGCAATAACAGGAAATCAAAACCAAGAGAAATAAAAATTAAATTGTGGTGTATTTTAAAAAATAGTAATAATAAAAATATTTTAAAAGAAAAATTTTAAAGGGATTAAAATTGGAGACATACACAATGGTTTAAAAAGTAAAAATTAAAAAAATAAAAAATAGAACAGATAAAATAAAGAAAAAAGAAAAAAAATGGGTGTATTCTCATGGAGACTATATGTTCTTAATTTTTTTTATCAAGAGCTCTTTCTGTCCTCACCCTGCTGTGTGAACTCAGCTTGCTGCTTACAGAGGCCCTCCATTGGCTCCCCTGGTCTGTGCTGCTCCCAGAAGCAGCTAGTTTTTGAAAATAGTTTTTTATAATTATACAGTTTGCTGTCATCTTTATGTGAGTTTTTTAAGTCTTATATCACTCAGGACATGGGAATTTTTTTCCCAGTGGGTCATGGAACCCTACAGTGGTTTTAATCACATCAGAATGGCTGTCTGTAAATAAATCTTGATGGCCTTAGGGAAGTCTAAACAAGATTAAGAAAGTTTAAAACAGGAGAGCTACATGAGATTTAGCAAATGTAGGTAGGCCTGGCATAGAAGTGGATTTTTTTATAGAGGCTGGGGCAACCTTATACAACCTTACACAGGGTCAGTAAGGTATAAGTTCAGCCTTGAAAGGTTCAGACTTCAGGATGTTCACTGCAGCACTGTGTGGAAGGTGGGGCTAATGCCACCTGATATAAGGGGCCAAAGATTCCAACCTAGGAAATAATCTTCACATACATAGGCCTTTTATGTATTAAAGAGGTTAAGTAATGATTTGCTGGTTTAACTTTGTTTTTTCCAGGCAGTCATAGGTGAGTTTAGGGTGTAATTAAGTTCCATCTCTAAAGAAGAGAAAGAATCCAAAAGTAAAATGAATAAGAGACTTGAACAGGTATTTCAGAGAAGAAATATAAATGGTCAAACAAAATATAAAGAAAGATTTAATATCATTGATGGTCAGGAAAATGAAAAGAGCACAACAAAATAAAATACTAGATCTATTTTATTAGCAAGGAGAGAAGTGTTAAATCCAATATTATAAAATGTTAAAGAAATGGTTGCAAACCATTATTTACAGTTTGCTGATAAGAGTGTGAATTGGTGCAAACACCTTAAAAGAGTTCATTCAACATTACCCTTTAAAGATTATAATTCTACTGTTTATACACTGTACTTTGAGCAATGCTGTCCCTTGTATGAGAGCAAAGGGATATGCATAATGGTGTTCTTAGTCTTTTTATTTCTTAATTACTGATAGCCTTACTTTATATGTTCCATATATAAGTCCTTTGGTTATTATAAGTGTAAAAAATGTTTTTCAACATTACAGTTATATAAGAATCGAGCTATAAACCATGGCAGTCACCCACCAAAAGTATAGCCTGAGAGGAATTCAAGATGGAAAAAACAAGAAGCATTCTCTGGTTTGGATATATGAGCCCCAAGATAGTTAAGATGCATGTCTAAGGAAGAATTTCATGACCCCAGATTCTTGCATCTTCCAATACATAAAAAAAGCACTAAAATCACTAACTTGAGATGTGTGTTTTTTGTGATTAGCAGTAATCTTTTTATGCTTGACTACATGTATTTCCCAGTCAAAAAATTCATGTATATACTGACTTCTCCCCAACCTCTTCAGATCAGGTCCTCAGAGCTATCTGAGAGGCTATCTTCCAGGCTTAGTCCTCAGTTAGACCCTGAATAACACTAAACTTAGAACTCATGTTGTATATTTTCCTTTCAATCAGCCTAAGTATTACATATGACATCTCACACTCTGTCACTTGCCTTTAACTTATTTAATAAATTACTTAATGAGCAAGCATCTATAATATTAATATAATAATATTTATTGTTTCTTTGCATAAGGTTTTTTGTTTCCTTTTTAAGATATACTTAAACAAGATAATGAAAATATTGTATATTAATATATAATTATGCAATTTATAACTTATGTGCAAAAAATACATATAATTTATGGTTTTATTTGATTATTTATAGTCTCAATCTGCCAAGAATTGATTTATGACAGAAAAAGAGATAAGGGTGAAAATTTATTTTTATAGAGCACTGCAGTCAATAAAATTTCCTTTACTCATATTATGTACATATTCTTTCAATCTTTTAAAGTAAACAGTTTTAGTATTTTCCTATAATTTCAGTTCTTTTAGTGGGTACCCTGAGATTGCAACAAATATCAGTATTTTATTAAGTTCTAATGTATATTAGAAATTTTTCTAAAGTTTTTTGACAATATTAATTCCATTCACTTCCTTCTATCTGTTATTTTTAATTTTACACAATATTTTTATATAATTAATCAACATGCAATACATAACTTTTTCTTAATATAATTAATATTTATTTAGATTTTCTAACACAGGCCACTGTTCTCTATATTTTCTCCTCTTCCCACTTTCACTTTGTAGTTATTGCAGCACACAATTTTTTTCTCATACATTTGAGCCTTTAAATACATGGGTTTTTTTTTTTTTGGTTGTTTTTTTGTTTGTTTTTTTGCTTTTTCTCCTTGGAGAATTCACATTTAATTTTCAGGGGTTATTTCCTGTATTGGTTCCTATATGTTCCTTCCTGTTTTTCAATAAGAAACATATTTCAGATACATTTACCATATTCTGCTAAATCTCCATTAGAGTCATAATTACATTGTATTTAATTATGTATTTTCACAATTATTTTCTCCCTAGGTATTTGAAGGCAAAGAATGTATCTTCCATGTTTTTAACTCTACTGTCTTGCACATAACAATTGTTCAGTAAATAGTGGTTAGATCCACAAATTATCTGCCAGAGGTAATGACCATCACTTTATAAAATATATCAACCAAATCTAGCTAACAAGGTAAAAATTCACATTTCTTCTAATATTCTAGACCTGCAAAAAAGCAGTAAAGTGAGTCTCATAAACAAGAGAAAAAAGTGTCAATATAAGTAGACCAAAAATAATAAAGTTAGCAGACAGTATTTAAACCAGCTATTCTCAATATTATATATTACTTAATTATATGAAGCAAAACATGAACATAACAGATGCTACTTAAAAAAAATCTCTAAAAATAAAAAAGTACTATCTTTAGTTAAAATACACCAGATGAGACTAAAAACAGATAAGAAACTGCAAAAAAAAAAAAAAAATGCACCTGATGGCATAGCAATACTAACTATTCAAAATGAAACACAAAGAGAAAAAAAAAAAAAAAGACTGAAAAGAACGAACAGATCATCAGAGATTTAGAGGACAATATCAAGCAATCCCTAGAGTTTGGTTGGTAGAGGAAATAGAAAATTATGTGAAGAAAAAAATGACCAATATTTTCTAAATTTGTCAAAAACAATCTAAAGCCACAAATCCAAGATACTAAAAACCCCAAAGACAAATACTTAAGAAAACCAACCAAGGCAGACCATTCTCAAATTGCTGAAAATAAGTGATAAAGTTTTAAAAGTAAATAGAACATATTTTGTACTGAACAACATTGTTAAAGATTTTCTCAATCTTGTCTACATTTGTGTAAACCAACAGACAAATGTACAGAAATGAAAAAAGCAAATCAAAATGATGTTGGTTGACAACCTCCAGAGTTCTCCCATGTGAAATCTGAAACCAGCCTGCATACCTAGAAGGCAAGGAGAGACCCGAGAGAAGCAGGCTGCTCCAAATTGATAACTGGCAGGTTTAATAAGCAAGAGAACTTATGTAAGAATTTTACCTGCAAGAAGACTGGATCTCCACGCCCTCCCACCAAATCTTAAAAGTTTATATTGAGGCCTCAAGTGGGTTCAGACAGGTATACTGTCCAGATGGTCTCAACAACACACTGCTCTCTCAAGGCTGCATCCTTGAAAGAGCTCTCAGCATGAGAATGGTGGGCAGAATATAGATTTCAAGGACAGGAGAAGGGAGGAGGAACCTCCAATAGCCTGCGTCTAGCTCACAGGTCAACTGGCCCTCTCTATGACCTCTTCCAATAGCTATCTACTTAGAATTATAGGTCTAGTAAAACTTTCAAAAGTAAAAAATAAAGAATTTTAAGCCACAAGCTTAAAAAGAGGAAATGTACCACTATTAGATTTGCATGGCAAGAAATATTATAGAAAGTTTTTTCACCCAGAAAGACAATGATACCAGATATATATTTATATCTACACAAATCAATGAAGGGTGCCAAAAATGTAAAAACAAGAAGAATGACAGCAGTTGGCACAGCACTTTAAAGTAACATACACTGAGATGTTAACAAAATGTAGAATAAAGTAAAACAAACTTTTCATGAACTGATCCCTGCTATAAGTACATTTCAAAGCAGGAGTGTCCTTTTTTATTAAAAGCAACAGGGAAAGAAATAGACAAGAATAACTGCCATTTAGTCATTTTCTAAGGGTTCTATGAATTTTAGCTACTGTTAGAAAAAGCCCTCACTTTCTACCTTTCTCCTTTCCAATCTTTACTTCATGTTGACATCATTGTAGCCCTAGCAAATCTTATAAATGATCACCATGTTAGCCTTAGACCAAATAGTTGATTACTCTTGTCAATGAATCTGGTATTAAGGTCATTTTAGGACAAATTTAAAGAAAACTCTAATACTGTCTCTAAGATTATTTGATTTTTTTCCAATTAAATCTACATTCATAGATACATTCTTTTTTAAATAAATATGATGGTTTATATATACTATAGAAAAATTAGTTTTAGAACTCAATATTTTTGACAACAAAATCATATTTTCAACAGTTCCTCTAATAGAAACACAGAAAAATTTCAATGTGCATTTTTCCTCATCTTTCATAATTTTTTGCCAACTTAACTTTATATACAGTTAATTGAAATTATAAAAGTGAGACATCTCAGACTTTCACTGATACCAAAGCTTTTACTTTCCAAAGGCCAAAATACTAAATACATTTGTGCATGCAAAATAGGTTATAAAGGAATTATGTCTCCTCCTACTTCTGAAGACAATGAACCATTTGCCTAATTACTAGGACTAATGCTTAGGCATTTCAGAATTTTTTTTCACTTTTTTCCAACTTAGATTTTTTTCACAGTGATTTGGAGAATAAAAATGAATCATTTTTGCCTTTCTTTTCAAATACTTCTGAAAAATATATAACTAAAAATATTTTTCCTGAAATATAAAATATTAAAACTATATTTCCAGGGTCAGCAGGGATTAGTGTTTTTACTTTGTATTTTAATTCATGATGTTTTTAATCAAATTAGTTAAGAATTCTTTTTATAAGTTCATGAGGAATATGTTTTCAGAGAATATCTTTTTGTAAGTCATATAGTTGACACATTATAGCTCACTTCTAACTGACCAAAAGAGAAAGAATAGAAAATTGCAAAACATGTGGTAGAATTTTTCTTATCATTTTGTTCCAGTTTTACATTCCATGTAGTAGAGAACAACTTAGAGCATGGGAATCTAAAACCATCATCAATATCCCCTCCTAGAGATTGACTTTTATCTCTAGTGTTGACTATAAAATTTTAAACTGACAGATAAATAAGTAGAAAGAGAAAGAGACAGATGGGGTGATGGGAGAGAGAGGAAAATATAATGTCCATTGAATGAATTACTAGCAAAATTTACAAGAACAGTGTAATAAATTTAAAAAAAAAATCACTAAAAGCAATGGTGGGAGGAATGCGAATTGATCTTCAGGAAAGGATTATTTAAGTGACCAGAGGAGCTAAATTAGCGCACCACATATTAAATTTTGCCTTGTTCTGTGATAAAGAGAATTGAACAGCAAGCTTTGCTCTGATAATTTTGATTTGCAAATGTGTAATACACACTACTAAAGAAGCAAGTATATTCTCATTATTAGACTAGGTGTAAGCGGCCTCATAATCTAGGAAATTCATAGTTTTCTCTTGGAACTGTTAGGTAATTAGATAAATGAGCACTTCAGGAAGATAAGGTGGAAGAGACAGAGAATGGTCTGGAAGATGGTGGTACACCCGCCTCCAGCATAAAGGGGCTTTACTTCCTCTAAATGAGTGCTAGCAAGAAACTGGTTAGAACCTGACAGCCACAACTACCTGAGAGTGACAAGGACCTAATCAGACATGACTCAGTGTTCATTGTAATATTATTATCATTGTGGTTTAGATTCCACCATGGGTTTTTCTGTGTGCATCATGGGTAAGGACATATGCAAAAGGGGACAAACATGACTAAGCACTCCAGGGACAAGAGCCATCAATCAATCAAGAGACCACCTCTAAGGGAGGGTATAAGAGAAGGGACAAAGACCATTGTTATCCTTCCTCGGATCAGCCCACCTCCTGTTATTGGAGGTGTACTTTCCTTTTGCTAATAAAAATTTTAAAATATTTTGCTACACAGTGCATTCATCTCCCATCTGAATTCTTACCTTTCAGATAAGACAAGAACTGCAGTCTTCTCCCTTCCCCTTCTGGGGTAACCTACTTCGTAACTCTATACCAATTTTTCACTACAGATCAATCCATTATTAAAGCAAATTAAAATATAGCTTTTTTCCTTATAAATCATACTAGTTTATATACTAGTAAATACTGTGTTTTAGCTTATTATTTTAATCTTAACTGTTTTAAGACACATTTCAGAAAAATGACATTTTCCCCCTGTGTTATTGTAAGACTTCGTTATAATATCTTCAATTTTAATCTGTATTATTTTATAATATTTAAAACTAGATCCATAGCAAAAGCAAGAGTTACTCTTATCTTTTGTTGATCAAACATTTTTAATGTAAATTAAAGGAGTATTTAGTTTTAACCCATACCGACTTTAAATAGCTCTTATTAATGTGGAGGAGTATGCCAGGCCATCAAGTTAGTAGATTAAAATGAAACAATGTTGTGTTTTTATATTATATCTTTGCTTATCTGTCTTTTAAAAATATTTCAGTCAAAATTTCAAGAACAAATGATAAACTCAGACTTTATGTTTCATTTTTAATAAAGTCAATGATCATTTATTAAGTAAACCATTAGATTAAAACTCAATAAAATCAGTAGCAATCTGCTAATTTTCAACTGCTGGTAAATTTTAGCCAGTTGGTGTAGCTTTGTCAATTCGACTGGTAAAATATATTTGCCTTTCTTTTATCTAATAACAATGTAGGTTTTCAAAAAATATTTTCTGTAAAAGACTGAATCAGCAATTTTTTCTCTGCTGTTGGAGAATTAACTTCTGTACCTGTCATAAATATTTCACTTGTATATATTATGTATATGTATGTATTAACACTTCAAAATATCCCTTCCTTTTGAAGTAATTTATAACCTTACCCTCACCTCTTGCAAGTCCATCAGGAGGAATGAGACAGAGGTTCACTTTTAGTAGTCTTTTTTGTGTGTGATTTTAGTTTTTAATATGAGAAAAAAATTATGTAAGAAAAATCTGAATCCTAGTTTTGTTATCCATAAAGTAAGGGGCTGTATTGTATGATTCTTCTCATTGTTTGATTTAGTGATTAATCTACTAAAGTATATTCTCTTTTAATTGAAGTATAAATCATGATATATGGATGATGATACACTGCTTTTTCATGTCTGAATTTGAGAGCACTTCTTACTATAATGCCTCTATATATACAACAAAATTAAACATAGACTAAGTAACATGTTACTGAGAGTTACAGAACTATGTATCTATCATGAAATCCTAGTAATATCATAAAAGATTTTAAAAAAATTTAATTTTATATACTCACTATGACAAAAATATTGAATTATAGCCCAATAATTCATGTTTCCTGGCTCTTATATCACTTATGCAGCATTTATTTATCAGATGTATTTTCAACATTATTTTGGTTTCTTTTCTAATTTTATGAATGCTATAAACCATGGTTTTTGAATATGGAGGTCATATAACTATATAACAGAATATAAAATTTCTACTCATCTGCCAAAATTTACAAGGCATATAAAGTAAATATGTTCTGTAGGAAAGGATGAGTGTGATTATTAGGCTGAAAATACTCAAAGGAGCATAACTTGAATTCATGACCATACAAATATCTTCAGTATTTTCATTTACCTTACATCCCACTAGGATCTGAAGGCAGTTTGTGTTAAAACTAAAGTAGTAAAAAATAAATTTTTCCAAAGAAAAGATAATGAATTATATAAATCCCATTTTAGAAATGTGAATTTCCCTTAAAACATATCACAAAACATGCACATAAAAAAAGAAAGAAAGAAAAGCCAGTGTCATCCAACAGCAATATCTAGAAGCCTCTAGGGATATTTATTAACCTCAATTACCCAATGGTGATTACATGTTCCCTGGTAAAGAAACATGTAAGGCTATTTCAGGTATAAAACTCATTTGGAACTCATTTGAGGCATGTCAAGACATGCATGAATCAAATGTAAATTCAGCTTAGGCTCAAACTGAAATCCCAGTTGTATAAGGGAAAAAAAAATGTATAGAATAAACTCAAATCTGAGCTTTCTAAAATTATAAATAAATATACTTTAGAAAAATATACTGATGACTTTTTTTTTCTCACTTACTTATTAGAGGTCTAACTTCAACAATTTACTAAATCTTTATGTATTTTGATGCATTTATTACTAAAACAGCAGTAAATAATTATTTTATCACTTGATGTATTAATTGTACAAAATCCACAAACATTTTATCATCAATATTAGTCATAATTAAATGCTAATAAATATACTGTTTTATGAATGCTCTAGTTCCATTCCTTTTCCACATCAAAACTGACCAAATCAAAGTTAAGAATGTCCATTCATCAGAAGATACTATTAAGAGACTTAAAAGAAAACTACCAAGTGGGAAAAGATATTTATAGTATGTACACCCAGCAAAGCACTCAATAACAGAAGACAGAATTCCCAGATTGAACAAAATTTTGGAAAAGACACTTCAAAAAAGAGGATATTCAGGGTAATTAAGCCTATGAAAATGTTCTCAATATTATAAGTTTTCAAAGAATTATCAGTTAAAACCACTGTGAGATACCAAATGCACTATCCAGGCAGAAAGTACCAGAGGTTACGAACAATTAGAAAAATGGAAGTCTCTTAGTCTTCTGGTGGATCTATACATTGGTATAAAACAGTTCAAGAGTATCTCCTATAGTAAAAATATGCACACACTGTAACCAACATTTTCATGTCTAGATATTTATCCAACAAAAGTGTATACATATATTTACAAAAAAGCACATACATTAAAAGATTCATGGCAGCAGTGTTATTTATATAATAGTCAAAACAGAAACTACCTAAATACACATCAATAAAATAAATGAAAATTGATATAGTCTCATAATAAAATATTACACAATGATGCAAATGAAGAAATTTTGACACTGGATGAATCTCAAAAACAGTATTTGGAGTGAAAAAAAATAGGCACAGAAGACTATATACTATATGAGTCAAATTATATAAACTTCAATAACAAGCAAAATTATTATTTTAGAGGCCAGGATACTCATTATATTTGGAAATGGAGATCATGTAGTGACTGACACGGGATTAAAGAGGGTTTTTTGATTCAAGATAATATCACTAGATCTCATAGCTGGTTATATGGATCAATTTTTAGTTTGTAAAAGTCAACTGTACTCTACCCTTATGATTTGTGCAGAATTATGTTTTTATGTTTTATAAAAATGTACATAGAATAACTACAATAAATAGAATAAAGTCTATCTTGAACAAATTTAAAGAGTATAGTCTTGATTATCAAATATGACACACTAAAAATACATTACAATTTTTAAAAATATGAAACTTTAATAGAAATAGACAAATAGTCCAATGGAAGAGAACAGAGAGCCCAGGGAAAGTTTTGCATAGAAAGGAACTTGACATATGTTAAAAATTGTACAGCAAGATTATAATGATAAAAGAACTGTTTAATCATTGTGTTTTTGGTTTGGTTTTGTTTTCTACATTTTTAAATTTGTTTTTAGAAAATCCATCAAATGAAGAATTTTATTCCTACCTTTTGATCCAAATGGATTTCTAAAAGTGGAAAGTAAAATTATAAACTAATGAAGGGAAATATTGTAGAATATATTTGTAGCCTAAGGATAAGAAGTAATTCTCAGAACAATACCCTAAAATACCAAAAAAACAAAAAAAACAAACAAACAAACAAAAAAAAGGTATTGACAGAGATTTTCTCCTTGACCAAACTTTAGTTAGGCTTCTTTGAGCTCTCTGCTAGATAAGGCCCAACCTTTGGGCTTCCATGTCTGTCTTTGTATTATGAATGAAAAATATTGCTTAGCATATCAGTAAACAAAGGCTGTTGCAGCCATCAGTCCACTACAGTTGCCCTATACAGTGAGCCTTTAGGGAACTCAGGATGGAGATAAACTGAGCTGCCTGTTGTCAAAACCTCAGCCAGTGTAGCGCCTTGCAATGACGCATCCAGAATGGACTCGGGATGGGAAAGAACAGGGTACTGACTCTAGATAGCTAGGTGCACATCAAAGGAATGATTTCAGTGAGCCCAAACCCTTGCATCCTCCCATATATTAAAAAAGTGCCAAATGTGAGGATAAAGAACCCTTCAAGACATAAGAGGAACTGTTCATCAACCAGCAACATTTATTGAGTGTGATACAAAGAAGAAAAATAAATATACTTCATAAACTTCACTCCATATTCATTAGGTATTCATTTCTTAACACAAAGAAACCCAAAATTAGTGTTTTGAAATAGCAACAAACATTGATTATCTCTAGTTTCTGTAGACCACGATTCAAATAAATTATATAGGATATGGGTATGGCTTATATTTGCTTGACAAAGTCTGTGGCTCAATTATAATATATAAAAGCTTGGTCTGGAATAGTCTAATTCATTCACATGTCTGATAGATGATGTTGACTATCAGCTGGGAGTCTAGCTAAGTCTGTCAGGCAAAACACCCAGATGTGGCCTCTGTACGTAACTCAATTTTTCTCACAACATTTTGACTGTTTTAGGAGTACGCTACCTGAAATAAAATGAAAGAGAGAGAGAAAAAAAGTGCTGTTTGGAAGCCATATTATCTTTTATAATCTAGCCTTAGAAATTAAGCAGCATCATTCTATTGGTTTTAGTTACAAAAGTCCACCAAGATTCAAGATTATATCCTACTTTTGGTGGAAGAATGTCAACATCACAATGGAAAAAAAAAAAAGGGGGCTTGGGATATGAAAAAGGAAATAAAGATGAGATCAGAATTTGATGAAATTCAAAAGAGAAATAAATTAAAAACAATAAGAAAAATGTGGTTCTTCAAAAAAACAATAAAATTTATAATCCTTCAGGTAAATTTGCTAAGAAAAAAGATATTGTCAGAATCAGGAAAGAAAACTAAGGCACCATTACAGATCCAAGAGTCATTAAAATAACAAAAAGAAATACTTTGGAAAAAAATTAAACCTACGATTTTGAAAACTTAAATTGGAACAATTCCTTGAAATAAACAAACTACCAAAGTTAACTAAAAATTAAATAGATAACATAAATGGCTCTAGGTCAATTAATAATACTAAGCTTATAATTAAATCCTTCCAAAGAAGAAACTAAAGTCCCCAAAATTGCTTCATTAGGAATTTTCCCAAGGTTTTAAGGAAGAAATAATATGAAATTCACAAAACTGCTTCCAGAAAACAAAAAAAGATAAGCATATCCAAACTTATGAAGTCAGAATAACAGCCATGAATATCAAAGATATTACAGGAATTGTTAACTAAAGATCAACATGTCTCATAAACATAGACACAAACATTCTTTACAAAGCATTACCAAATTAAATCCAGCAAAATGTATAAGTGATACTAATAGTAAAATAAGGTTGTCCCAGGAATGCCAAGATGGTTCAACATTAGAAAATCAATCTAAGAAATGACAATAAGAAGACTCTAAAAAGTAAAAGTCATATGATCATCTCAATAAAATATGAAAAAGTATTTCACAAAATTCAACAACTATGCAGGATAAACATTCCCATCAAACTGGGAATAATATTGCATCTATATAACCTTATAAAAAAAATCTACAAAATCCTACTGCTCACATCATACATACTAGTGAAAAACTGAAAGTTTTCTCCCTAAGATCAAGAACACACAAGATTGTCCACTCCCACCACTTCCATTTAATGATGTAGTGAATGTACCAGGTAGTAGAATAAGGAAATAAATAAATATATAAAGGGCACAGAGCTTGGAAGAAATAAGTGTCTCTATCCTCAAATGATGTAGACATCTATAGAAAAAATCTAAAGGAATCTTAAGAGTGCTTTAAAATTTCTTGAACTAATAAGTTAATTTAATAAAGTTGCAAGATATAAGGTCAATAAAAATAATAATAAATTATATTTCTATATACTATAAAGAAGTAACTGGAAAGTGAAGGTTTAAAGGTACCATTTACAATAGCATCAAAACATAAAACATATAGTTAAATATCTAAAAATATGTGCAAAATATGTATGTTGAAAACTGAAAAACAATAATGAAACTAATTAAAATATACCTAATTAAATTCCAGGGATATAACTTGCAGTATTTTTGATACATTTTCATAAGCTGAGTCCGATATTTCCAGGGAAAGGTGAAATAAATGTCATAGCCAAAACAGTTTTGAAAAAGAACAAAATTAGAGAACACTTACTACTTACCCTTAAGAATTACTATAAAGCTACAGTAATCCTGTCAGGGATTACTACTCCTATGTACTTGAAAAATACCCACAAGAAGGACTTGGCAAGTAGTTGCATACTGTCTCTATGAGTACGCTGTTTTGGATTCTAATCCATTGTGATATGAAGCCACTAAATGTTTGTTAGATGTTAAGCTCTTTTTTTCCTTATTTCCATCTGTAGCAGATTTTCCTGCTTTGCCTGTTAAGATAGCAGCTGTAGGTCTCTTAAGTCCTAGAGTTTTATTTAGGTGGCTTTGCAATTTCTGTTCTTTGTTGAACTTTAAAGATTTGATTATTTTAATTCTTTTTTTTCCTTTATTATGGAGAGGGTGAGATGTTCATGTTTTCTTTGTTTTTCTTAATTTTTCTCATAAATTTATATATTCCAACCAGAAGTACATAATGTGCTATTAGGCCAAGTTTTAAATCTAAAAAAAGTAAAGTGTTTTTCAGAAAGACTGTAATGATTTTTCTGTTGCCAATGAGTAACAGTAGACTAGGTTAATAGTGATATTCCCCGTATTTATTTTTAGTGCCTATCCTATATCAGGCACTATTATAAGCATTTTTATTAACACATGCACCAACTCATATAGTATCTATCAAATGAAAAAATAAAAGTTGTTAATTCTTTTCCCTCAGATTTACATGGTTTGTAAGTGGTAGAATTCATAGTTGAACACATGTGTTATAATTCCTGAGAGCCATTTATCTTCCAACTTTCTGCTTGATCAAAATCTGAAAGTTGAAACAAACACATTTCACATTTAATTCCATAACAGTGAGCCATACTTCCTTCCTTTTGGTTGTTTTTACTTATGGAAGTAATACATCTTTAAATAGGTGTACTTAGATAAAAATACATAAATGCAATCCCAGGTAAATACATTTTCATCATTTTATGATTCTGCCCCTCTAACAACAAGACTCCAAAGCTCAAATATTTAACCACAGTAAACAGAAATCCTGTCAAGCATTTGTGTGTGTCTGCATTCATTACTTTCACCTCAACTCCATCTACTAATTAAATGTATAGCAGAATTCTTACTTATGTTCTTTTCCTACGACACTTTGTTGCCAATAGAATGTCACTCCATTCTCATGCCTATAAATACGAGTTCCAAAATGTCATTTTTTAAAGGTCATTTTAGAGCTGTCACTCTGGATAGATGTACTTCCTTTCTTAAAAAGGTCAGGTCTGGTAGCTTTCTTAAAAGTATAGGGATTACATTTTTCTTAAATTCTTATATGCAAAACATGTTCAAATGAGCCATTTGAAAAGCTTAGATATTTTCATTATCCTTGACACATGTAATATATAAGAAATAGTTTCCATAAGTTATTATTTCATAATTTTCATGAATTCTTATGTAACTTTCTTGGTGAAACCCAAAGTTCACAAGTTGTATTGAATAGTACCATGAACTCAAGAACAATGATGTGTCCAAAAAATTTTGTCAGTATTAAATCAGAAATTCTGAAATTTTGCCAAAATTATTATTTAATAGTCTCCTTTTCTTCACAAGGATATAATTTAGTTTTAGGGAAGTGAAAAGAATTCATCCTTTGAGTTTCACTATGCACAAGTTTGGATATCTTTACTTATAAATAAATGTTCACTTTATTTCCTAAGATTCATGGTTTTTAATGCTATTAATGTATTTAATTAGAATACTTTCAAAGCATAAGCAATTCTATCATCCAAACTTCTAATTTCACTGAGAATTCAATGAAGAATGTCATCAAAACTGTTTTAGGTTTACATATATATGAATACCTATGTCCACCTTCACATTCTGATCAATTCAAAATTGCTTCTCTCTCTGCTTAATTGTAACCACTAGGTTACATGGTGAAAGAAAAAATGTATGTTATCTGTGGTTGGCAGAATTCTAAAAAGGTCACCTAAGATTCCTGGCCCCTGGTTATTCAAACGCTAATCTAGATACTCTTGTGAAGGAGTTTTGCCACTATAATTAAGGTTACTGTTTGGTTATTCATTTCAGAGATTATATATTTGAGGGCCTAATGTAATTACATGAGCCTTTTACAAATAAATTCAAACATGGAAAAGATTTAATATGCTGTTGCTGGTTTTTTAGATGGTGGGTCCTACAACTGAAAGAAACTGGATTTTATAGAAAGCCTGAATGAAGAGGATTCTTGGAAGTGGATTTTTTCCCAGAGCCTCCAGACACGAACCCTGCTTTGCTGACACATTGTTTTCATCCTGGTGAGACCATTGGTGGAGAAACCAGTCAAACCCAACTCTGTTTTAGACCTAAGAAACTGTGAGATTTAAAAAAAAAGTTTGTTTTAAGTTGCAGACTTTTTTTATAATTTGTTATGCAGCAAGAGGAAACCAGTGAAATATTTAATTCTATCAGTGTGACACAGTAGATAACAAGGCACAGAATAATTATTTAAGCATTTTGCTAGTTCCTTCCATCAGTTCATTGTAATTCTGTACTTACTGTGTTTGTCTCTTCTAATTATTATTTGGAATAATTCAGAGGTGGAATAATAGATTTTAATCAGATTGAGCTGGGATGTTCTAGATGCAATGGAAGTCATTTCATTCATCTTCTATGCTGAAAATTATTGTAATTTTAAAGCATGCTCATCAATTTATCTTATGTATTATGGCTATTGGCCCAATAAATCAGAAACTTAGATACTTATGTTTTACTACAAAGTTAAGTTATTTGAAAAGTATCTATTCTATAACTAGAACACTCAAAGGACTACAGCAGGCACTTGGCTTAAAATGTTATGCACAAAAGATAAGGTCCTGAATTAAATCATTTGATAAAGTTATTATAATAATAAATATATAAAAACCCCTATGAAGAAAATATATATAGTGTTGTGAAAGTATATAATATTGAATTGTTCCTAGTTTAGGGTTCAGGGTAAAGCTTCTTTGAAGAAATAAAATATTAAGCTGGCATTGGAAAGATGAGAAAGAACTGTGTAGGTACAAAAAGGGAGAAAATAATTTCAGACAGAGGGAACAAAGTGTGCAAAACTTGCTGGCAGGAGAAAGCTTAATTCCTTTAAGAAACTGCAAAAAGACCATTGCACTGAAGTGGTGAGAATGTGCCTGGGGATGAGGTTTGAGATTTATAAGCAGGATGTAAAATCACAGGACATTTTAATGTTTGTTAGGGATATTGGTATTCATCTTAAACAAAATGGAAGTAGTCAAATCAGAATTATTTTGGCAAAATTATGCTGAAATTTTAGAATGTCTGCTTTTGTTTGTGATTTGATACTATTTGAAAGGAGCTGGTTAGAGAAATGAAAAACTTGTAGGAAGGAATTGAAGTATTTGAGGTGAGGTGATGTTCAGTTGTACTAACATAGTAATGGTGAAATTAGAAAAAAGTACTTGAGTTTTATAGGTACTTGAAAGTAAATGGATATGACTTTCTGATATATTGAATATGCAAGTTCAAGGAATTCTTCATGATAATTTCTTTCATGATAATTTCTTCATGATATTTCTTTTTTAAATAACTGGATATGCAGGAGTGACATTTGATGAGACAGATAACAGGAAAAATTCTATTGACAGAGAAAATTAGAGGTGGCTTGGGACATATTGGATTTGCTGTTTTATTTGGGACATTTAGGTAAAATTTTCAAGTGGTGGGTTAGGCTTATTCAGAATTTTAAGTTGAAAATTGGTAATGAGAATCTGGAAGTTATTGGCACATGTATAATATTTGGGACTGTGTACATAAATGAGGAAATAGGACTCTATTCCCCTCTGTTTCTATACCCTATAGGAGAGGACTTGAGACTTGCTGTTGAGAATCACCCAGTGTTTAATGACAGAATAAAAGGTGAGACTAAAATAGGTTTACCAAAGAGATGGGAGAAAACCCAGTAGAGAGTGGAGTCATGAAAATCAAAGAGAGTACATGCTTCAGAAAGGAGAAGGATATTAACATTGTCAAATGTTTCTGAGAGTTCAAGTGAGATAAAAAGAAAAGTATGGCATGAGATTTAAAAAAGTCACTGATAATTAGAAAAAGTAGTGTTCCACAGAATGAGATAGAAAATCATATCAGATGGGTTGAATAGTTGTTTGTATAAAGAAAAATTTCAGGGACTATTGATTCTATTTTGAGTAGTTGGTTGTGAAAATCTGTAGAAAATGTAAGTAGTAGTTGGCATAAATATGTGGTTAAAAATTACTCTACTTTCCTTTAAGATAAGCAAGATATAAAATATTTTTGAAACATTTTGAAATATATTGAATATAGAAAATAATGATATAATGGGTTCAATTATATAAGTGTTCATTCATTTGCATGTGAATATCCAGTTACCCTAAAAACATTTACTTCAGAAACTATCCTTTCCCCATTGTGTATTCTTGGCATATTCATTGAAGATCAGTTGACTGATTATGTGTAGGTTTATTTCTGGGCTCTCTACCCCATTCCATTGCTCTACAGATCTGTCTTTATGCAAGTACCATACTTTTTGAATACTGTAGCTTTATAATATATTTTGAAATCAGGAAGTGTGATTCCCTTATCCTTTTTCTTCTCTCTCAAGATAGTATTGGCTATTTGGGGTCTTTTGTAATTTATATGAATTTTAAGATTGCTTTTTCTATTTCAGTAAAAAATGCCATTGGGATTTTGATAGAGGATTCACTGAATCTACAGATCCCTTTGGGTAGTATAGATATTTTAACAATAACAATTCTTACAATCCTTAAACATGGGATGTCTCTCCATTTATCTGTGTCTGCTATAATTTCTTTCATCAGTGTTTTATAGTTTCACCTCCTTAGTTACATTTAATCCTAAGCATTTTATTCTTTTTGATGCTATTGTATTACTATTACATTATTTTATATATATACATATAGTAATATAATGTATATATTATAAATTTTTATTAGTTTATTGTTATTGCTTTCTAAATTTCTCTCAGATAGTTTGTTGTCAGAGTATAGATGCACAATTGATTTTTGTATGTTGATTTTATATCCTGCAACTTGGCTAAATTCCTTCCTTATAGTTTTTTGGAATCTTTAGAGTTTTCTGGGCTTCTTGCTACATGGTGGCCTTAGGGAAGTCACACTTCTGACCTGGTAGCTACTTTCCAAAAAAGATTAAGGAAGAACTTCCAGTAATCAAACAGGCAACACCCAGAATGAACACTTTCACTGTATGTTATTATTCAAAGTGGCCACCAGCCTAAAACTATACATGTTCATTGCACATATACACATCTGTGTATATATGTTTTTCACGTGCATGTGTAGACTCACACACACACTACACACACACACACACACATATATATATATATAAATTTAATAGCAGTTTATGCATACTTCTCTATGTTTTATCTTCATTTTACTCAAGAATACTTGGTGGAAATCCATCCATTTTCTGACACATATATAATTAATTATTTTAAAAGCTACATAATATTCCACATTGTGGATATACCATAATTTATTTAAGCATAATCTTATGTTGAATACTGGCTTCACTCTAAGTTTTCCAATTGTGTTTCTGTATATTTTTATCACTACAAATGGTAAACATTACACTAAACATGCTTTACATAGGACTCTCATACTTGGTTTGTAGGTTGCTCTCTGGAAAAGGTGAAATATAGTCCATGTTCTACTCTGTAAATCAAAAGTTTGGCATCTGCTCTGGGGGATAGGGATACAGGGAAGGCATTATTTTCTGATGACAAAACTCATGTTGCTAGAGCAAACTGCTTCTATGTACATGTGGTAAGCAGAAATAATGCCCTCCCACACCTCACCACCTGTTTCCCCATTCTGTGTCTAAAATGACTATAATAATCTGGTATCTGTGAATATGTTTCCTTACCTGGCAAAAAGGATTTTGAAGATGGAAGTAAAGCTGCTAATCAGCTGACCTTAAAATAGAGAGATTATCTTCAATTTTCCAGATTAACCCAGTGTAATCATAGGGTCTTTAAAAGTGGGAGAGACAGAAGAGTGAGAGAGAGGTGTGATTAGGGAAGAAAGCAGAGATGTAATATTACCATCTTTGAGGAAGGAGTTAGGGGTCTATGAGCCAAGGAATGAGGGAGCCCAGTAGGAGCTGCCAAAATAGAGGAATAGATTCTTCCTTCGAGCCTCCAGAAGGAAATGCAGTCCTACCCAAATACTTTAATTTTAATCCAGTGAGACCTCTTTCAGGATTCTGAGCTACAGAACTGTAAAATGATAAATCTGTGCTGTTTTAATCTACACAACTTGTGGTAATTTTCTATGACGTCAATAGAAAATCAATGCTATACATCTATCCTTAATAGTGCCTTTATTATTATGAGCAATATGTCACAAAAGTGGGATTGCTAGACTAGATAATTTTTTAATTTTTTTAATTATACATTTTTAAAAGTTACCTTCCACTTATAATTATTACAAAATATTGGCTTTATCCTCCATATTGTATAAGATATCCTTAAGCATATTTTACACCCAATAGTTTCTATTAAAAATAGAGTATTTTTAATTTCCTTACTAATTACCTAGACTTTTGATTCCAACAACTTTCAGGATTCCTGGCTGAAATATGTCTCTAAAGAAGTGAAAGACAACATGCTTTTCATTATAAAAGATGTTCCAGAAGATCTGAAGCTGATAGACTATGATTGGAATGAGAAATCCCACTTCTGAGTCAGCATTCTCAGGCAGCTGTTCACTGACTTGTGTTTGGCATATGAGAATTAATTGTTTTTCTGTAAATAAAAAAATCACCATCCTTGTATGTTACTTAAGAATGTAATGATTAACACAATTAAAAATAAAATTTTAAATAACATAGTTGTTTGTAACTTTTGACATGGTAGGAATTTCAAGAAACTTAAACCTCAAATATTATTTACTTTAAAATGTGAAAATATCTCAATTACCAAAATATATGTACTACTGTACAATTTTATAGTGGTGCTATTCTTAACAATGATCAGTGCTTATAAATGATTGTCTATAGAGTATTTATCTGTGCATTCCCAAAAATAAAATATGAAACTCTTGCATGAATAAAGTTATATGATAGATGTAATTTGCAATGTGAAATTATAATGTAAAGTGCCATTTTTAACATTTGTGGATTTTCTTTGCAAAGAAATTAAGAGAAATCCTGAGAATCCTTCATCATTGTGGCATTTTTTTCAGTCTCCAATGATGTGAAAATTCTATTTTTATTTCACCTAAACATTTTGAGATTTACAAAATACAACTCATGTTTTCCCTGTATATTTACACCAAAGATATGTACTCATAAATGGACTTTTGTTTGGTAGCAATTAAAGACAAAACACTGTGTTCTGCTTTCCTTCATAAATGTGTTTACTCGTACACAAGAGCAATACTAATCATTCTTTTGTAGGGTATTCTTTTCTTATCCTAAGAGTAATTGATTAAGTTTCCTGATTCAGTTTTGTCCTCTCACTATGACAGTTTTAAAATGATAGTTTTAAAACATTGACATGTTTAAGATAAGCAGATGCTATTTTTCTTATTTTTACATGTTTTCAGTTTTTAGGTTTTTTTTTTTTCCCCCCACTGAAACCTGATTTAAGACTAGGTAGGAAAACTATATCCTCAAATTCATAAATTGTATGTCTAACAAAGTTCTGATTGATGCTTCCATTTATAAATTTGTCTAATTTATTTATTTAAGATGCAAATAATTAATTGGGGAAGATTTTTATATTGACTGATATACTTTAATTTTGCATTTTTAATTGTATGTATGGTATCTGTGTGTGAGGTGTTTATATGTGTGACTATAACATTAGATACTTGAAATTAATATTGGAACCATAAAATATCCCAATATTTGGTACTATGATCAATGTGAACTTTTTAAATTAATATTGGTACATAATTTTTCCTTTTCTATTAATTCACAATTCTCTCATTCTTAAAACTTTCAGTTTTAAAACAAAATATTCAATTAAATATGAGGTTCAAAATCTGAGATTCAAATAGATTAGACTCTTTTTTTATGCCAGAGATGAAAGCTTGGTTACCCTTCTCTTGTTTTAATTACTCTTTAAGTATAAAAAAGAGTTTGTTATTTAGAGTTAATATTTTCATATACTTAAAGTAATACAGATTTCTGTTTATTTATTTTAGCTAAAGCATACTTTGACATCAAATCCAAATATTGTTTTTGCAAGCTGGAAAAAAATCAAGCCTCAGCAAAATTATTGTTTTGCCAAAGGTTAACAAATAGAAACATTTACAAAGAATTGATTTAATTTCATTACTTTTACATGTGAACCTCATTTTAGGCAAATTTAATATAAGTAGTACTGAAAAAACACTGAGTTTAGAGAACCGCTATTAACTCTAGAATATGTGTATAGCATTTAAAATTGAATTTGTTTTGCTCGCAGTTTTTCAGGCTCCTGACTTTTTTGCTTCAGGTGCATCACCTTCAATTAGATCTATTTTTAAACTAATTTCATAGCTTATTGAAATATGAATATCATTTATTTATAATATTTGCAGATTATTATATGGAATCTGATAATGCCATTCTATTTTATTGTGATTTAGTAACATTTTAATAACTTTTTTATGAACATTTTACTTCCAGAGCTAGCAGTCTGTGAGCTTGTGTATGCATGTGTGTTTAGAAAATGCAGTGTGCATATATTACATGGCAGTGTTTGCATTTAGGTAACATGGACTAAAGAATGCAGGATCATGAGTAAGGACACACTAATCCTTAATCAAATTTTTTACAAAGCTCAAAGCAAATGCTTAGATGCCAGCTTCAAAGCACCCAGGACCATCAGAAACCAAATCCTCCAGAATCCTAGCCTTTAAAAACATAATTCATAGTCAGAAGAAATTATAAATAGGCTTAAGAATTAAATCAAGGCATATTTTCTGGTTTATAGCTTTCTAAACAAAACCAAACCAAAATAAAACAAAACAAAGCAAAAATCTCCAAATGTTGTTCATAGGCTAAAAAACAGACTTAGAGGCAACAATAAACAAATTAACTGATATCTGGATGAACCAACATACTGGCCAAGAATGAAAGACAAATTTCTATATTAACCTTCCCAGTGTCTAGTTATTGAAGGAATCTCTCTGAACAAGCACTCAACATTTAGAGGAATAATATTTCAATTAAAGTTTTAAATGGTAAGGAATAATTAATATAACCATATTACTAAAACTCCAAGAACAACAATCATCAGAAAACATCAAAAACAATGTTGATATACAGTCTTTGTTAGTAACCAAGGATATTCATGTCAGTTATTTATTGTTTTAAAGACTACGTAACTTTTGGAGCACAAGACATACGAAGAATATTCAATATGTATAAAATTAGTAAAGTACATAATCTCTTTCAACCGCATTTTGCTTATGTGCTAGCATCATGCAAAAATACAAGGAATATGACACTGACCAGAGATTCAAGAAAAGGGGGATATTAATGGAAAACCAAGATCTGAAACATCCCATCCTACAGGGAAATAGTGGAGCACCACTGACAATGCTCTGTAAAGATTTTTCCTATTTGTAGAGTCCCTGCACAGGTGGACTTATTTTGCGGCTATCTACCTGATGCTTCAGAATGAAGAATATGGCTTCAGGATGAGGCAGCTGATTCTGGGAGAGTCGCCAGAGGGAAATCAAATTTCCCTTGTGGGAATTGTTGCCTGTGCAGTCTCAGATGTATAAAGAATTCTTCAGCTAAAACTTTTCTTAGAGCCAGTCTTTTGCCCTTTCCCGATAAAAGCAGTTCTCTACATTAAATGCACATTTATGCACTAAATAGTATTATAACTACAGATGAGTTTTTCTTTTAAGAAAAAGTAAGGAATATGCAACCTTATCAAGTTTCCAGTGTGCAGACACTATCAGTGAAGAAAAGAAAAAGTTCTTGTTAAAAAATATGTACTGTTGTTTATGATCCAAATACTGTGGACACTTGAAGTACATGTGCTTTTGTAATTATTGACTTTGGTAAAGTTATCATTAAAAAAATAAAATAGCGTGGCCATAGACATAGAACATTTTGTTTTTGGGCATCAACCTCTAATTAGTGTCAAGATGTTGTTTGTGACATAGCACATTCATATTAAAGTGATACAGAATACTTAATTTTGAAATAAGCACTTCTATCAGTGTATCAATGTGATATGTGCAGGCTACAGGCCTGATGTGCTATCTGCAGCAAGAGAACACTTACCAGGTTTACAGTCCACCTTCTTCTGCGAAGTGAGTGCAGAGCAATACATGTCACTCCTGAATAAGGCTCTGAGAAGTGGTAGATTCATGCCCATTCTTGCCTAATTGCTAAATAAGAAGACTTTTTGACTTTGAAGACACATGTGGCTATCTTTCCTAACTGTCGTAGGAAATGCCTTATTGTTTTATATAGATCTCCAAGACAACACCATGACTCATTAAAAAGTGTGGGATTCTTGCCTGAAACTAATTATAGTTGTTATATTAAGTTAATTACTGAACCGTTGTATTCTATGAGGAATAAAAGAAAAACCATGCAACACATGTAGGCCTGCTTCTTTCTACGTGAATCCACATGAATTGATAGTTTGATGTGTATTCTTTAGCTGAAACAAATAAAAATTTAAAGAGGGAGTTTATAGTCTTTGGTATGAATGAAGGAAATATTTCTCTTACCAATGCAACATTTAAAGCATGCAATAATGAAATATAAATCCCTAAAGGAATTAAACACAGGCAGATGATCAAATTACAGCCATATCCCATGATAGCTTAGTTTCTATGTTCTGCAAAATTAGAAGTAGTATACTTGGACTTCAACAGAAATATTTTCCATAGACATAATATAGACACAAGTAAATAGCTTCTCCTGCCGTGCAACTGATAACATTATGGACTTACTTTAAATTAAAAAAATTCATTATGAATGTTTGTCACTTCTAATTCAGCAACTATAAACAACCATAAACAATTTTGATTAAAAACAAAGTTTCCAAATCTAGTCTGTATGATAATACACAAAATTGCTTGAGACACAAATTAAAGAGAGCAAATATGTCCCATTAGCATATACCAAAAAAATGCAATAATGACAATGGCTATTTTTTAAAGCCATAGACTCAAGCCCTAACTCAAAGTTTTAAATTTGGTAATATTTCACAGAATCATCTTGAGTTAACATACACCATACACCTCCTACTGAACTATTTGTTTATGCTTGATTTCATAATTTATTACAAATTAATATAGTAAATCAAAATGTTACTTCACAATTTACAGGCACCTTTCTATGCACTAATTTTATCATTTTCATCCTCACAGTAGCCATGTGACAAAATCATGTATGTGAGTTTGATTATGGAAACTGAACTCTGAGGCTTGAACTGTCTCATCCATATACCTCAGCAACAATCTCTCTCTCCTGCTCTCTGTCTCTATCTGTCACATACACACACAACCACTTTTGCACAGAATAGATAAAAATGAAAATAAATCTTCCCGGTTTAAAAGCAACCATGTATTTCCTTACATATTCTTGTAAAGCTTTTTAATCCAAATTTTGATAGCTTGTCAGACAATTTACAGAATCAAAAAATAGTTACAAGCCCACACCTGATGCTACCTAAGCAGAAATGGAAGGACCTAAAGTTAATGATGTGAACACAACACAACTGAAACCAAATATTGGGATATGAAGGGCATTTTATGTGGAGGGGAGAGCAAACTGTCCCATAGAATTCATTTATCCTCTCTTTCATTTGGTAATAAAAAACCTCCTGCCTTTGAGTGTTAGTTGGATACTTGATCGTCCAGTCCACTTAGAGTATACATTTTCCAGCTTCTCTTTCATTAGCTACATCCTTGTGGATACGTTTTGAACAGTGGAATGGGAATAGAAATAATGTGTACAAATTTAAGTTCATATTTTTTATGAGAAAATAGATTATATTTTACTTTTTTCTCTTTCCTGCTACAGGAAGTGGTAATAATTGGAGTAGCCACCTTAAGTTCAGATATGGAAGCCACATGATGAAGATGAAGGACACTCTGCTAGCCTGGATGTCTGAATGACCACGTGGATCAAAGTTATAAATCCATCCTTGACCCCTTGCTTACCTCTGGAATCTTACATGAGGGAGAAATAAAATTCTATTTTATTTAACCTCATTATTGTTGGATCTCTTTGTAAGGGCAGTTTTACTAATACACTGCCCACTGGCCCAGCTTTATTTAATAAAAGAACATTTTCTAAAGTCTTTTGAAGTCAGAATATTCACTATCATAATCAACACTCATTATTTAGATATGCAAATTTAACAAGTTGAAACAAGAATATGGGTAGCCTGTGCATATGGTAAAGTTGTGTAGTGCTGGGTTATCAAATATTTTATAAACATTACATTATTTATAAAATGATCTTTAATATTATCTTGCAGATGCTATTTATAATTAAAGCATCCTTCAAATGTAACTCTCAATTAAATCTGATGTTCTAATGGCAGAATAAATGCCTATTCAGGAAATTCACTATCTATCTCAGTTTACAATGAACTTTTAATAAACTATGTAAGTAATAAGGCAGACTTATATTGACAACAGAATCCACATGGAGAAGTATAGAGGAGCTAATAAGCAATATTTGTGAAACACCAACAATGAGTAAGTATTCTTCATAAGACATTTTATTTAATTCTCAAAAAAATCCTCATAAGGTTTCTATTCTCATGGACCCTCTGCTTTTAAGGACCTCTCTAATATGGATGGCTGCCTCTCTGCCAATCCTTGTCAATTATCTTTGTCCCAAAGCCTATTCTTAGAGTAGAAAATCTCAACTGATTGCCTGGGCAACCCCTTAATCTATGCCTTCTCTTCCTAAGTAGAAGAAATAATTGAATTGTAGGTTGAAGGATGCAATTTTTGTCGTACACTCAATGCTTGTGCATTATTGGTTGCAGGCGAGTCTAACAAAAGAGCTGACCTTGGGACTCCCTGTATTATATGGAGACAACTTTCTTGAGGGTAAATATAGTAGGTACATGTTTGACTCTGCTTTCAATTTTATTCAGATCATGACTAATAATGATATAGCTTAGCATGGGGAGTTGTAGAAAAGTCTTCTTCTTTCTTGAAAGTAATCATGTTTATGAGTAAGTGTACTTGAAAATCACTTACTCACTGATCCTTAGAAAAGGAAAAATGTAAACTTCTTATAAGGGGTTGGGTAAAGTCACTAAACTTACCCTTCAGAGCATACCTTTTTTCACAACTTGAGTCCTGGTAGCTTATTTCTGAGCAAGAGGAAAAGTCTCAGTGAACATATGTCATCTAGTAAATCCATGACAACTGCTTCTGAAAAAAGTTTTTGGATATTGCAGTATCAGATGATAAAAAAAAATCCATTCATCCATATAGAAATGTAACTGAAAGTCTCTGGAAAAGAACTATTCATAGGACTATGTCCAGATCCAAGTCTTTCATAACATAAAAGGATTTTCTATAAACATTACCAAACAATCCCTTAGAACACTGTCTCAAAAAAGAATACACATAGAGGGATGTCACTGTCATTTTAACTCAATGGAAAGATTACACAAAGTAATTTTTAACTTAGTTAACCTAATAACATTGTTTTGCTATCTCTCATGGACCAGTATATAGATGAGATTATAATTGCATGAACATGATTCAATATTTTGGATTATTGCTATCCTGTAATCACTTTAGCCATTAATTCAACTATACATGTATATGCACATTGGGTGTTTATATATCACACCACACGTGCAGACAAAGGGAAAAGGGGAGTTATTTTTGTTCCTTTTACTTGTTAAAGGACTTTTAGTGTCACAAGTCTCAACTTCTAGTTGTGAGTTACAGTCTTGGTATTTTTAAACTAACTTTCACAAATATATATATATATAATGGTTTCCTTGGGCTAATCATTAACCTTTAAGTAATATTTCAATGCATTTCATTTATATATATATATAATATATAATATAATATATATAATGTTTATTTCAAATTTTTAAACTAGATTTCTTGTTTATAGAAACCAAGATTATTGCATTGGATAATACTTAGCTATATTTTTCTTATACTTAAAGAAATCAATAAAATGTTATTATATGCCACTAAAAAGATCAAGAAAATGAATAAAATTCATATTTTACTGTATTGAGACATTTATATTTCCAATAGTAAAATGAGAATTTCTGGAATATTTGGTGAAAACTGCAGAGCCAGTAATATTTTGCTTTTTAAGAGCTGAATACACACTGACTATTTTTTAAAAGAGATATTTTGTAGGTAAAATTTAATTCTTTTTGGTCTTTTATCAGTTGCACTGATGATAACAATGCCTGATGATACTGCTAAAAATGAGATTTCATTAAAAATGCAAGAACTCTATGCATAAGCCACATTATCCACACACAGGTTTTGATGTCAATCATCTTTTTTATGATTGCTAAGATAAGTAGAATTATATTTTGCACAAGTTTAGCAACAGTTGAATCTTGTACATCAGAAAATAACAAATTAGCATCATTTATCATGTATCAGTTGCAGTTGAACAATTTTGCAGATGGCATTTCTGTGGTTGTTGAAATTCTACAGAGCTTGAGAAAAGCCCAGCTTAATAGAATTTTATGTTTCTGGTACTCCATTCCAAACTTTACCTTATAATCACTAGGGACATACACTTATTTAATGAATAAACTATTATTTTTTTCATGAAAGCAAGTATTTTGAGATATAAAATATCTGGTCATAGCTGAAAATGCATACAATTAGATTTTTTTAAATATAAAAACATTACTAACAGATCTGGCACTTCCTAGCAATTCTTATAATAGTATAGCCATCCAGTTCTCTATCATTCTTGTTATTTCTTGTTACAACATATCAGAAATATAAATTTATAATTTTATTCTAATGGCAATGTAAAATATGCTGGTGAGTGATATAATGCTGGTGAGTGATGTAATATGCTGTTTTTTTTTTTTATGCTGGTGAGTGAAATAATAGGGTTTAAATTTTAAAGGAATTACTTGCATGTTAGAATATTGATTACAAATGGAAAAAAATAGAGAGGGAAAACAAGAGAAAATTCCAATAGCCCAAAGGCAGTAAAAATAGTGATATGGACTAGAGTCACTGCAGGAAGCCATGAAGTAAAAAAAGACTCAAGGTACATTTTAGAACTAAGATTGAAAACATATGGTGATGTATATGGTTTAAGTGAAAAGGAGGAATAAAGGATGAATCCTGTGATTCTTCTGGTCTGAAAAAGTAGATGGACTATGGGCTTAATTTCTAAATGAAGAAGATTTCATGAAAAACCTTTAGGAGAGGAAGCATATGAACCCAACATTTCTGTTTTAGACAACATCAAATTGAGATAATAGTTAAATATTCACTCAATGGTGTAATTTAGGCAATTAAATATAGAAGTCCAGAAAAGGAGGTCAGGGCCAAGAAGACAAATTAAAAAGTCAATCTTATGTAAGTGGTATTAGGTTCATTGAAATGACAGAAAAAAACTTATGGCAAAATACAAATAGAGAAAAAAGTCCCAAGAGTAAGAATATGTGGGGGCAAACATTTAGCGCATTTGTACACAAACAGACAAACAAAAAATATGAGGCGTCATGGAAACCAAAAAAGGAAAGTGCATCAAAAAGGAAATCTACTGTGTGAAATATAGTGAATAGTTGAGTAAAATGAAGATACAGTAGTATCCAGGTAAAGGGCAAATGAAGGTCATTGTTATCCAGAGCAAATTCACCTGGGTGGAGGGTTTTAAAGGATATAGGCCTGTTTTTAAATGATGGATGATGATTACACATTTCTATGTACTTTTTGTACAAAGTTTTTTGTAACACTATAGTAAAGAGAATAACCATACAGGAAAGAGGAAGACAACTGAAAAGCATAGTCATTAAGCTAGGACACAGGGACATACTCCTAACCACACGCTGAGGGATAAATATTGGAGGTTTTCAAGGTCCTTTTTTTCTGTTGGGAGGGAAATGTACCAATATAGAACATAGGTCTATAAATGGTAGATCTTTTAGTCACTCATCTACTTTGCAGTTAACAGTGATAATTTTACTTTTTTTCTGATTTTTTCATTGAGTAAGAAGAGTAGTCATCAGCTAAAAGTAAATAGTGGGAGAGGACAGAAGGAGATCTGGGTTAAGAAGAAAGGCATAAGATAGCTTTCTCAAGAGAGGAGAGGATTTTATTGGAAAAGTATATGAGAGTGACAGGTAGTATAATTTGACAACTCACGTTTTGTGATCATAAACTTAAACTAATCCACCTAACTTATAGGAGAAAATTTCTGAGTTGGACTTAAGAAGTTCTCTATCATGCATGATCAGTATGATCTACCAGTCTTAGCTTTGAAAATTCTGTGTTCTACATTTATAAGACTTTGACAATTTCTACCACCTTTAATTGCTTCATCAGATATTTGTAGACAGGCTAATAGATGAACAATATCTATTTTTTTAATGCTGCATCAGTTAATCTTATAAAGACATTTTAAGAAATAATTAGACATGGACTTAAATTCAAGTTAATCAAATGGTCAAAAAGCATATGAAAAGGTATCCCACATTAACAGTTGTCAGAGAACTGTAAGTTAACATAAGATGATACCACGACATATCCAACAAATGGTTTAAAGGAAAGAGAGAAAAAAAGACATGTTGATGAGTATATGGATCAATTGAAACTCAAAAACATAGCAGGTGGGAATGCAAAATGGTACTACCACACTGGAAAACTATTTCAGCTACGTTTTCTTGGCACTAATTCTGAGATATTCCAATTTCATAAGTATTGCTATTGTTGAACATGCAATTTAGAATTGAGAAAATACATTAAAATAAACTATATTTGCAGTCATTGTCAAAGTTCTGCAATGAGGGAGAAAACAAAAACCAAAACAAAACAATGAAACACATGCATAGATGTGTAATGTAATGTGATGCTGGTTGTATTGAAACCAGTTCAGTTTCCAGCTTTAGTCTATTCAAAATTCAGTTTGGTTATCTTTGTCTGCAAATAAAAGATTATTATTAACTTTTAATATATTTTTATTGAATTATAATCAGTTTATAATGTCGTCTCAGTTTCTGGTGTACAGCATAATGCTTCAGTCACATAGAAGCATACATATATTCATTTTCATATTCTTTTTCACCATAAGTTACTATAAGATATTGAATATAGTTCCCTGTGCTATACAATATAAACTGATTGTTTATCTCAAAAGATTATTAGTAACTGTACGTATGCAGAAATGGAGAAATCTGAGTATGAGTCACTTAAGGTTTATGAAAGGGAGGAGAAATCACTCAATGTATGTTAAGCAGAAATGTATGCAACAATGGGAATTTAGATACTTACAGATTTGTTGAAAGGGCTGAAGTCTATGATCACTGCATGACTACAGTATTCAGGGAAACATCATGAAATATCTAATCTGAAGGTCAGAAACATCTTACTACTGATTCTGCTATGGTTATATTACATAATCATGAGCTAATAAGTAGATATAAAAATGTGGAGTCTGGCCACTGAAAATGCTGTTCAACACTCATACGTTTATGTCCTTACTTGATAACATCAAACTAATGGCTGTAACCTCAACTTTGCATTCCAAAACTCACATGTGAGTATCTTAAGAGAGAAAAACAGCTTATTTAAGGACCCTTATTGTATAGATTAAAATATATAATTTTAGATGTTTAAATTTAGTAAGTAAAAGAAGGATACTTTGGATATTAAGAAACCAATCTATAGTGTTTATTACATATGTGATTAAGGGAGTCTTATTTGCTGTTGGAAGTCCTGCCTGTCTTGTGAGAATTTGGATAATCACTAAGGGCAAATAAAAATTGAAAAAATTTTCCATGCTAGGCAAAATGGTATAAGTGTGATCTTTGAATCACTTTTTTTCTCTTTAGACATTCAGCAGTTAAAAAAGACCAATATAAATAAATAAATAAAAGAAGGAATCTCTGCTGCTTTAGTTTGCATAATCTAATCAGACAGGGGTATATGTTAATCAAATGTGCTGGAAAATATTATTAACATTTTTGAAAATATCAGAGAGGGATTGTACATGGTACAGTTGTTATAAGGTCACATAATAAAATATTCTATTTCAGGGAGGGCTTCCTTGAAGAAATAACAAGTTCACAGAGCTTTGAAAAAAGATAGATGAATAGAAGTCTAAGCCTAGGAAATAACATATGTAAAGACCCCAAGGTTTTGGATCCAGTTAGACTTGCTCATGAAAACTAATTATATGTATCTCTTTTCAACTCTACATGTCTTTTATAATTTTTCCACCTTTATTATGATATAATTGCCATATAGCATTGTGTAAGTTTGAGGTATACAACAAAATTATTCAAAATATGTGTATATTGCAAAAAGATTACCGCAATCATGTTAATTAACACATTTATCACCTCACATAGTTACATAGTTACAATTCTGTGTGTGCATGTGGTAAAAACTTTTTTTAATTAATGATAATCATTTTACAATGTTGTGTCAAATTCCAGTGTAGAGCACAATTTTTCAGTCATACATGGACATATATATATTCATTGTCACATTTTTTTCTCTGTGAGCTACCATAAGAACTTGTGTATATTTCCCTGTGCTATATATATAATCTAATTTATCTATTCTACAATTTTGAAATCCCAGGCTATCTCTTCCCACCCCCCGCACCCTTGGCAACTACAAATTTGTATTCTATGTCTGTGAGTCTATTGCTGTTATGTATTTATGCTTTGTTTGTTTGTTTTTAGATTCCACATATGAGCTATCTCATATGGTATTTTGCTTTCTCTTTCTGGCTTACTTCACTTAGAATGACATTCTCCAGGAGCATCCATGTTGCTGTAAATGGTGTTATGTTGTCATTTTTATGGCTGAATAGTATTCCATTGTATAAATACACCATCTCTTCTTTATTCAGTCATCTGTTGATGGACATTTAGGCTGTTTCCATGTTTTGGCTATTGTAAATAATGCTGCTATGAACATTGGGGTGCAGGTGTCATCCTGAAGTAGGGTTCCTTCTGGATATATACCCAAGAGTGGGATTCCTGGGTCACATGGTAAGTCTATTCCTAGTCTTCTGAGGAATCTCTGTACTGTTTTCCACAGTGACTGCACCAAACTGCATTCCCACCAGCAGTGTAGGAGTGTTCCCTTTTCTCCCCAGCCTCTCCAGCATTTGTCATTTGTGGATTTTTGAATGACGGCCATTCTGACTGGTGTGAGGTGATACCTCATTGTAGTTTTGATTTGCATTTCTCTGATAATTAGTGATAGCGAGCATTTTTTCATGTGTTTATTATTTATTTCTATGTCTTCCTTGGAGATTTGCTTGTTTAGGTCTTCTGCCCATTTTTGGATTGGGTTGTTTGTTTTTTTCTCATTAAGTCATATGAGTTGCTTACATATTCTGGAGATCAAGCCTTTGTCGGTTTCACTTGCAAAAATTTTCTCCCATTCCATAGGTTGTCTTTTTGCTTTATTTATGGTCTCCTTTGCTGTGCAGAAACATGTAAGTTTCATTAGGTCCCATTTGTTTATTCTTGCTTTTATTTCCTCTAGGAGAATATTTTTGAGATGTATGTCAGATACTGTTTTGCCTATATTTTCCTCTAGGAGGTTTATTGTATCTTGTCTTATGTTTAATTCTTTGATCCATTTTGAGTTGATTTTTGTATATGGTGTAAGGGAGTGTTCTAGCTTCACTGTTTTACATGCTGCTGTCCAGTTTTCCCAACACCATTTGCTGAAGAGACTGTCTTTATTCCATTGTATATTCTTGCCTCCTTTGTTGAAGATTAGTTGACCAAAAGTTTGTGGGTTCATTTCTGGGCTCTCTATTCTGTTCCATTGGTCTATATGTCTGTTTCTGTACCAGTACCATGCTGTCTTGATGACTGTAACTCTATAGTATTGACTGAAGTCTGGGAGAGTTATTCCTCCAGCCTCTTTCTTTCTCTCCAGTAGTGCTTTGTCAATTCTAGGTCTTTGATGGTTCCATATATATTTTATTATGATTTCTTCTAGTTCTGTGAAATATGTCCCGGGTAATTTGATAGGGGTTGAATTAAATCTGTAGATTGCCTTGGGCAATGTGACCATTTTAACAATATTGATTCTTCCAATCCAAGAGCATGGGATATCTTTCCATTTTTTAAAGTCTTCTTTAATTTCCTTCATCAATGGTTTATAGTTTTCTGTGTATAATTCTTTCACCTCCTTGGTTAGATTTATTCCTAGGTATTCTATTACTTTGCATGCTATTTTAAAGGGGATTGTTTCTTTACTTTCTTTTTCTGTTGATTCATCGTTAGTGTAAAGAAAGGACACTGATTTTTGAACATTAATCTCGTAACCTGCTACCTTGCTGAATTCTTTGATCAGCTATAGTAGTTTTTGTGTGGCCCTTTTAGGGTTTTCTATATATATAGTAACATGTCATCAGCGTATAGTGACACTTTTACCTCTTCTTTCCAATTTGGATCTCTTTTATTTCTCTCTCTTGTCTGATTGCTGTGGTTAGGACTTCCAAGACTATGTTGAATAGGAGTGGTGAGAGTGGGCATCCTTGTCTTGTCCCAGATTTTAGTGGGAAGCTTTTGAGTTTTTCACTGTTGAGTACTGTGCTGGCTGTAGGTTTGTCATATATAGCTTTTATGATGTTGAGATATGTTCCCTCTATACCCAATTTGGTGAGAGTTTTTATCATAAATGGGTGTTGAATTTTATCAAATGCTTTTTCTGTATCTATTGAGATGATCATGTGGTTTTTGTCCTTTCTCTTATTGATATGATGCATTACATTGATTGATTTGCATATGTTGAACCATCCTTGTGTCCCTGGGATGAACCTCACTTGGTCATGATGTGTAATATTTTTTATGTGTAGTTGGATTTTATTTGCTAATATTTTGGTGAGGATTTTGGCATCTATGTTCATCAATGATATTGCCCTATAATTCTTTTTTTGGTAGTGTCTTTGCCTGATTTTGGTATCAGGGTGATGGTGACTTCATAGAATGAGTTTGGGAGTATTTCTTCCTTTTCAATATTCTGGAAGAGTTTTAGAAGGACTGGTATGAGTTCTTCTTTTTATGTTTGGTAGAATTCTTCAGTGAAGCCGTCCGGTCCTGGACTTTTATTTATAAGGAGGTTTTTTGTTATTGCTAATCTGATTTCATTTCTACTGATTGGTTTGTTCAAGTGGTCAGTTTCTTATTCATTCAACCTTGATGGACTGTATATTTCTGGAAACTTATCCATCTCCTCTAGGTTATCCATTTTGGTTCCATATAGTTTTTAATAATATTGTCGTATGATATTCTGTATTTCTATTTTGTTGTAATTTCTCCATTTTCCTTTCTTATTTTGCTAATTTGTGCTCTATCTTTCTTCTTCTTTTTGAGTTTGGCCAGAGGTTTGTCGATTTTATTTACTTTTTCAAAAAACCAGCATTTAGTTTGATTGATTTTTTCTATGTTTTTTATTAAATCTGTGTTTTATTTATTTCCTCCCTGATCTTTATAATTTCCTTCATTCTACTGCCTTTTGGGGATTTTTGTTTTTCTTCTTCTAGTTCTTTTAGTTGGGGTTAAATTGTTTATTTGAGATTGTTCTTCTTTTTTGAGGAAGGTCTGTATTGCTATAAACTTTCCTCTTAGCACTGCCTTTGCTCTGTCCCATAAATTTGGTGTAGTTGTGCTTTCATTTTCATTTGTCTCAAGATAATTTTTAATTTCAGTTTTGATTTCCTCATTGGCCCATTGGTTTTTTAGTAACATATTCTTTAATCTCTATGCTTTCCTTTTTTTCTCCTTTGTTTCTCTGTTGTTGATTTCTAGTTTCATGGCATTGTGGTCAGTTAAGATGATTGAGATAATTTCTATCTCCTTAAAATTGTTGAGGTTTCTTTTATGCCCAAGTACATGATCAATCCTAGAAAACGTTCCATGTGCACTTGAAAAGAATGTATATCCTATTTTGGGGGGGGTGTAATGCTCTGAAAACATCCACCCAATCTAATTTTTCTATTGTATTATTTAGTTTCTCTGTTGCCTTATTCACTTTCTGTTTGGAAGATCTGTCTAGTGATGTTAATATGTTGTTAAAATCTCCAACTATGATTGTATTCCCATTAATATCCCCCTTTATCTCTGTTATTAATTGTTTTATGTATTTAGGTGCTCCTATATTGGGTGAGTATATATTAATGAGTGTAATATCCTCATCTTGTATCACTCCTTTAATCATTATAAAATGTCCTTCTTTATGGCCTTTGTTTTAAAGTCTATTTTGTCTGAAATCAGTACTGCAACAACTGTTTTTTTGGCATTTCCATTAGCATGGAATATCCTTTTGTATCCATTCACTCTTAATCTATATGTGTCCTTCTCCCTAAAGTGGGTCTCTTGTATGCAGCATATTGAAGGTTCTTGCTTTATTATCCAGTCTGCCACTCTATGTCTTTTGACTGGAGCAATTACTCGAATAACATTTACAGTAATTAATGATAGATGTATGTTTATTGACATTTTGAACTTATCTTTGCAGTTGATTTGATATTTCCTCTTTGTTTCTTTCTTCCTTTTGTGGTTTGGTAATCTTCCTTTGTATTATCATGGATTTTATTTATTTATTGTGACTCCCTTGTAAGTTTTTGGCTTGTGGTTACCCTTTTCTGTAAGTATATTAGCCCATTACTATATGTGGAACCTATCCTCCCAAAAACAAAAAGGTTAAAAAAGAAAGAAAAAAAAATAATCTATATTTTCTTGCTTCCCTCTCCCACTCTTAATGATTTAATGTCTTCTTTACAATTTCATGTTTATTATATTTGGAATTCATGGTAGTTATCACCTTTTCAGTTATGTTTCTCATTTCTGTAGCATCCTGCTTCTTTTCTATTTAGAGTAGACCTTTCAATATTTCTTTTTAGGGTTTAGTGTTGCTAAACACTTAGTTTTTGCTTGTCAGTGAAATTCTTTATCTCTCCTTCTATCCTAAAGGATAGCCTTGCTGGATAAAGTATCGTAGGCTGCATCTTTTTTTCATTCAGGACTTTGAATATACCTTGTCACTCCTTTCTGGCCTGTAGTGTTTGTGTAGAGAAATCTGCTGAGAGCCTTATGGGGGTTCCCTTGTAACTCACTCTTTGCTTTTCTCTTATTGCCTTTAGGATCATTTCTTTATCCTTGACTCTGGCCATCTTGATTATGATATGTCTTGGTGTGGGTCTGTTTGGGTTCTTCCTGTTTGGGACCCTTTGAACTTCCTGTATTTGGATATCTGATTCTTTCTTTAGGCTTGGGAAGTTTTCAGTCATGATTTCTTCAAAAACCTTTTCAATCTCCTTTTATCTTTCTTCCCCTTCTGGGACCCCTATTATGCGAAGATTGGCACACTTTGTATTATCCCATATGTCCCTTATGTTGCTTTCATGTGTTTTTATTTGTTTATCTTGCAGTTGTTCTGATTGGGTGCTTTCTGTTGTTCTGTCTTCTAGGTCACTAATTCATTCCTCTGCATTATCTAGTCTGCTTTGCACAGCCTTTAGATCCATTCTCATCACAGCCAATGAGTTTATCAACTCTACTTGGCTCTTCTTTATAGCTTTGATTTCATTTTGACATATTTTATATCTAAATACTGTCTCTTTTAGTTCCTTCAATAATTTGATCACTCCTTTTTTGAAATCTTGATCTAGTAGACTATTGATGTCTATTTCATTGATTGTTCTTTCAGGGGATTTCTCTTGTTCTTTTAATTGGGAATGGTTTCTGTGCTTCTTCATCTTGCTCATATGTCTCTGGTACTGTGGCTTATGGAGTATCAGTTATCTATTGTGGTCCTTAAAGGAGTTTATTTATTTATCTATCGAATGCCTATGCAGGAATAAAATTTAAAAAAAAAAGGAGAAAGAAAGATAATTTTAATAGAAGGGAGAAAAAAAGGTTTGAAAACAGTGTATAATCAGTTACAGGAGCGCAATTGAATCAGACTAGCTTTTGAGTTGAGATGTCTTTTTTTTTTTTAACCCTTAAAAAAAAAAAGGAAATAAGACCCAAAAATGGTATTGAAACCTGTGTATAATCAGTAACAGGAGATCAAAACCAAAAGAAATGAAAATGAAATCAGGTGGATTTTTAAAAATAATAATAATAATATAACTACTTTAAAAGAAAAAATTTATAAAGGAATTAAAACTAGAAGCATATACAATTGTTTAGAAAGTTGAAATTAACAAGGTAATAGAAAATAGAACAGATTAAAAAAAGATAAAATAAAGAGAGAATTTTAAGAGAAGGGAGGAAAAAAAGGCCTGAAAATAGTGTATAGTCAGTTATAGAAGAGGTATTTGAATTAGACTAGCATTCGAGTTGACATCTTTTTAAAACCCCTCAAAAAAAAAAAAAAAAGGAAAAAAAATTAAAAAATGACACCTGAAACCCATTTACAATCAACAACAGGAGATGAAACCCAAAAGAAGTGATAATGCAATCAAGTGGATTCTCTTTAAAAAACAACAATATAACTACTTTAAGAGAAAAACCCAAGGGGATCAAAACTAGAAGCACATACAATTGTCTAGAAAGAAAAATTCAAAAAGGAACCAAAACTAGAAGCATATACAAACGTTCAGAAAGTAGAAATCGAAAAGGTAATAAAAAGTGGAACAGACCAAAAAAGATATGATAAAGAGAGAATTCCGAAGAAGGGGAGGGGAAAAAAAAGGCCTGAAAACAGCGTACAATGAACAACTGAAGAGTAAGCTGAAGCAGAACAGCAATCGGGTTGAGACGTCTCCCAAAAAGCTCCAAAATAGGAGAAAAGAGGGAAAAAACACATTTGAAACCTGTGTACAATCAACAATAGGCGATCAAAACCAAGAGAGTGAAAAATGACACGACGTGGATCTTTCAAAATAACAATACCATTTTAAAAGAAAAATTCAAAAGGGACCAAAACTGGAAGGATATACAACTGTTTAAAAAGCAAAAATCAAAAAGGTAACAGAAAATATAACAGGCAAAAACAGATTAAAAAAAAAAAAAAAAAAAAAAGGAAGGGAGTGTTCTCCTGGAGACTGTGTGCTCTTAATGAGAAAGTCTTTCTGTCTTCGCCCTGTTTCTTGAGCTTGGCTTGTTGTTTCCCGAGGCCCTCCATTGGCGCCCTCGTCTGTGCTGCTCCAAGTGCCTGTCTGCAAGCAGATCACGCCCCCTTCCAGCACAGAGTTCCTGCCGGAAAGGCTAGGGGCCACCCACCATCTCCTGGCGCAGGTCGCTCCGAGGCTTCGAGCTGTCCCACGCTCCACCCTGGGTCAGCGCTCCACAGGCGTGCCCCAGGAAGACCTGGGAACAGCCTCGCCCCTTCTCCAGGTCCAAACTCAGCTCCTTGTTTGTTCTGGCGGTGCGAACTTTGCGAGGCACGAGGGCTGAAGGAGCCTATCTAATTCGGGCTGCAAACAAGTCACTGTCTGGCCTCAGAGGCTGCTGAGCCCCCAGGCGCGGACTCAGGTTTCACCCTTGCCCCCAACTGGGTGCCAAGAGCTGGAGGATATGGCGGCTGTGCTTGAGCCCCCACCTCTCCTCCCCAAAAACCTTCTGTGGGTTTTCAGAGATGGGAGTATCAGGGCACATCAGCCGTGCTGTTTCACGGAGGGCCCAGGTTGTTCTGCCCTGTGCACCCACTCATCCGTGTTGTGCAGCACCCTGCAGTCCCTTGGGGCTGCCTCAGTGCAGCCATCCCTGTCCTCTACCTGGCTTGGGCAGCTTGTCCTGGCCTCCAGATCCTGGCTTGGGTTTCAGGCTGGGTGTCGCAGGGACCCTCTGTGCCCGTTCAACCCAGTTCTGTTGGTCAAGGGCTGCTTTGTACAGATCTGAGCCTCAGAGGCTCCCCCTCTGTGTCTCTGGCCTCTCCGTTGGAGAGGGGTAGACCCAGCGAACTAGCGCCAATCCTCTTTTGCCCGCTCTCTCCCTGCGGGACTGATCCCGCACTGTTTTGCCTTTTCGTCTTCCTTTTTTTTTTTTTTTTTTTCTTTCTCCTACCACATTTTTGGCATCTTCGACTTTTGAAGAGGTTGATGTTCTGTCAGAATTCCGCAGGTGCTCTGGTTGGCTGAGTGGGTCCGTAGATATGAGTCTCGGTGTATCTGTGTGAGAGGGTGAGCTATGTGCATCCTACTACTCCGCCATCTTGGCCTTCTCCCGATTATCAGAAAAAATTTTTAAGATCTACTTTCTTAGCAGCTTTCAAACATGCAACTTGAAAACTATAGTTACCATGCTGTACATTGCATCTCCAGAAATAACTCATCTTACAAATGGAAGTTTATACCCTTTGACTGCATTTACCCATTTCCCCTACAATTAATTCTCTCCACCTCTGGTAACTGTTAATCTGCTGTCTGTTTCTATGAGGTTTTTTGTTTGTATAGATTCCACATAGAAGTGACTTCATACATCTCTTTTTTCTGACTGTCAGCCGAGGGAGGCTGATGTGGGGTTCTAGGAGGTGAGCAGCCCAAATGAAAAAATGCATGAGGAGTTGTCATACTACCGGACAGACTTCAGCTGGAGACACCATGGGGTTAACAACACTTTATTGCCACAGGGAGGTGCGCATCTGTGACGTACGTGTCCTGCTTTTATCTGTTTTCTGTCAACACATGTGCAGTCTGAGTTTCTTTGTTCATTAGGCTTACAGAATATCTCTAGCACATGCGTACTTCTATTTTCTTTGTTCTATATCTTATATAATTGACGCATGCGTGAGCAATTATTTACTGCATACTACAAACATGCTCTGTAGTCGTGGCCTTGGGTCCCACAGCCTTAACTTATCTCAAGGCTCTGGCCATGGCCTTGGGTCCCATGGCCTTAACTTGTCTCAAGGCTAGCTCACACTGAATTATTACAATTAGCATAATGTCTACAAGATTGATCCATGTTGTAACATATGGCAGGGTTTCCTTATTTTTATGGCTGAATAAAATGTCATTCTGTATATATTCAACATATTTTCTTTATTGATTTATTCCTTGATCAACATTTATGTTTTTATTTCCATATTATGGTTATTGTAAAAAATACTGTGGTGAACATGGGAATGCAGATATCTCTTTGAAAGAGTGATTTCATTTCTTTTAGATACATGTACCTAGATTTGAGATTGCTGAATCTTATGATACTTCTATGCCTAATTTTTTGAGGAATCTCAGTACTGCTTTTCATAATGGCTGTAACAATTTACATCTCCATCTACAGTGCACAAGGATTCCCTTTTACCCACAACTTTTCCTACACTTATCTTTTGTCTTTTCAATAATAGCTATTCTAACAGGTTTGAGGTGATATTCATTTGTGGTTTTGATGTGCATTTCCCTGATGATTAGTGATTTTGAGCACCTTTCCTATACTTATTGGCACTTTGAGTATCTATTTTGGGAAAATGTCTGTTCAGATCCTATGCTTAGTTTTAACTGGATTTTTTTTTTTTTTTTTTTTGCTATTGAGTTGTATCTGTTCCTTTCATATTTAACTCCTTATCAGATATGCTGTTTGCAAATATTTTTCTCAATCCACAGGGTTGTCTCTTTACTTTGTTGACAGTTTCCTTTAATGTGCATAAGCTTTTCAGTTTGCTGTAGTCCCATTTGCTTGTGTGTGTTTGTGTGTTTCGCACTTTTGATGTCATATTCATAAAATCATTACCAAAATCAACGTAAAGGAGCTTTTCCTTATGTTTTCTTTTAGAGGTTATATGGTTTCAAGTCTAATCTATTTTCTCCAGTGAGAATTCTTCACTCTCTTGTCCAATATTAGTTGACTATATATGCATGGGTTTATTTTGGGGCTCTTTCCATTCCATTGGTTTATGTATCTGTTTTATGCCATCTAACATATCTTCTAATTATTCAAGTGTTGTTGAATAGGTTTTTACTTTGATTTATTTTTGTTCTCTGGTGATCTTAAGAAAGACACAATTACCTGTAAAGGCTGTAGTAATATAAACGCTATTTCTGGAAATCCTCTGTTTTCAAGAAATCATATAATTCTTCCCAAGCATCTTGATACTTTGAAAATAAAATAATAGTCAAAATATTATTAAAAAGAGATTCACACATTCAGAGAAAGAGATTAAGAAAAGTAAGTTAGATTTTATTCTACATTCTATCTGGCCATATGCTCATCTGAATAGCAACATTTCAATTACTATAAGAGAGAATGCCAGACTGGATATTAGGTGAATGCTATCAGATTTTTGAAGGGATATTTAATTTAAACCATGAATAAGTTTGATAAACTGGCTTACAATAAAATTAGGCTCAGAATATTCATATTTAGCAGACAGAAACATTATCATTCTTTCTTAGAAAATGGCTATATAAATATTGATTAATATTTGTCCATTCCCTATCCATTTTCAGGGGTAAATTCAACATTTCCACTTTGCTATTTGAGAACATAGCAAAAAAGGAATTCAAGTGTTGCAAGCAATTTTACATCACTTATAACCCAGTTACCCTTTCCTTAGGGCACAGTATGAGATTCTTCCATTAAACTGTAATAATGCTCTTGGCTGTCTTAATTAATTTGGGAAATAATGAGTTTCCAACAAAATTTTGTTTATAAATATTCTCTAGAATATATAACACGTAGCAAACAGCAACAACAGACATTTGAATTGTTTCACAGCTAATCTTATTTGATTCTTGGTCTTCACAGCAATATTACTACATACACTGATGTTCAGAAAATAAGATCAGAGAATTCAAAATGTTTGCCCAATGTTTGAATGTCTGCCTACTTGGTAAATTTATTATGTCACAACTGACAGAGCATGGTTAATCCAGACTAACTGTGTTATTTTATTCATTTCAAAATCAGAAGTCCAGTTCACATTCTAATTTATTAGTGCTAAGATGATTAGGTGTATGTAAATTCACTGAGAGATGAGTAGTGTCAAAATATGATAGTCTTCAATTTCAGGCTAAACTTTGTTTTATGTTTTATCCTTAAATAAAAGGAAATATTTGTATATTTGCAGTGAGGAAATACAAAAAGAGATCAATATATTAGGAAACAAAGTTATATAAAATATGTAGATAAATTAGTGTGCAAGACAACTGGCATTCAAATAGTGATAATGTGAATAAAATGAAAGTTAGTAGTTACATATCATGTAAGGAATGAAGAACTTAATGAATAACTATATTTCTAGGGTAAATATTTACAGGAACTAAAGATTGACAGAGGAGGAAAAACCACCTCTGAAAATTCATTTCTCATTAAAAGTAATAAGAACACTGACAAAATGATGAAAATCAACTTTTTTCAGAATTCTTGAAATCAATTAAAGAATCTCAACTGTATGAAGAGCATTTATTCAGGAAAAATAACTGAATTTAGATAAAAACAACAAGCTTGATAGCATGTTAATTCACTTTAATCTCATCCCCCTCTTCCCAGCTCCACTGTAAACTTAAATACCTTCAGCCTAGTAACTGGTGTAACTGAAAATTTGTAGCCAAGTAACCACTGGAGGAGGTAAAAGGGTCTAGAATTCTCCCAAAACCTAAGTTCCCAGAAAATTATTAATATTTGTTCTTCCTTATTACAAATCTTCTTTCTCAGGGCTTGTTTTACCTGACTCAGGGCTTGTTCTATTTGAATAACCCTATCACCAGAATGCTTGAGAAATACAGTCAGGGGCAAATGTTTAACATTGTAGCTACCTTAACAGCCATTACTAATTGCCAAGATGACCAAATCCTGAAAGAGAGAAACTAGGATATGAAACGTCCTTGAGGAGCTTTACAAGCCTCCAACATTTTTCTATGAATCTATAACTCCAAAAGCATGTCCTGGGCTTTGTTCATGCCAGGAATGACTCAAGAAGTGTTAATCTCTAATTCTGGCTGACCTACAGTCCCTGTGCAGGAAGCAAGTGAGTAGCAAGGCAGAGTTTTAAACTGCCTCTTGGAGAATGGAAAGTATATCCCCAAACACACAGAGCCTGTCAACAAGAGCTAGGAGATATACAGGTTCAAGGTATTTAAAAGCAATCTTTGTCCAGTCATTAGCCAATCACTAAGCTAATCAAGTATACATTTTAGTGGCTATACACACACACACACACACACACACACACACACAAATACACATTTTACAAAATTAGTTCAAGAAGGTCACTAAACAAACAAAAAACCAAACAATAACAACAACATCAAGCCTTGAGGAGGCTGGCGGGGGATTTTACTTCCAGAATTATCACATTATTGTTGGTTAAAATGTTGATTTTGGGGGTGCCAAGATGGCAGAGTAGAAGGATGCATAGCTCATCCTCTCCCATGAATACCCCAAGAATTACAACTATGGACTGATCAGTTTGCACAGAATACCCACAGAGCTTTTGCAGAATTTTTCTTGCTTCAGTAATATAAGAAGATTTCTCACAAAAACAGGTAGAAGGAAGAAAAGAAAAGAAAGAAAATGGAAATCAGAGCATGACTTGCCCCATAGGGAGGGAGCAGCAAAGGAAAAAATGTGTCCTCACTCTGGGATGCTCCCTTTCCAGGAAGGAGATCAATGGGAACAGAAGGGGAGCTTCTGAGGCTCAGAAAAGAAAGTAGCAGCTGCTTGGCAGAAAGTACAGAGAGAAACCAGAACAAAGAGTCCCTGTTATCCTTAGACTGAGACATGAGATGGCAGGGTGGGTCAGGAATACCTGCTGGAGCTCTGTATTTTGTGAACAAGCCTGAGCAAAGGACTGGGGCTGACTATGCAGAGGCAGCCTCAGGAGGCTGCAGCATGGTGTAGGCTGTGGCTGGGAATGTGTCCGGAACAGAACAGCCTGGGACCCCCATAAAAAAGTACCACTACTGGTGCATGAAAGAGGAGGGGCACAGTACAACTGGGCCATAGCAGTCATCTCTGCTAGCCAAGATGGTGTTACTTGGCACCACTTTTGGTATGTGTTGGCAGGGTTGAATCATAGCCATCCCCTCAGTTTGCTCCAAAAGGGCACATTCACTGGTGTGCAGCTCCCCAGGAGAGGCAGGGCTGAAACCTGAACTGGTACCCAGGGGCTCCATAACTTCATAGGCAAGACTGAGATTTGATTCCAGCCCCAGGCAGCAGTGACACATTTGCTCTGCTGGTGCCTTTGTGGCCCTGTACCCCTTAGATGAACCAGCAGACTTCTGCACACAGCAGTGGCAGGTTTGGCATTAACGGCAGGCCTGTATACCATACATGGATGTAAGTCTGCAGTCTGCATTGACCCTGTGGTGCACCACAAATCCAGGTGTGTTTCTACATGCTCACTAACTATAGTCCTACTGCTGGATGTTGACAGAACTACACTGGTGGCCCTGTGAGCACCGAACCCGGGGACACTAGAGCATATTGCCAACATTCCTGTGAGTTAGTTGGGGACAAGGGTAGCAGCAACAAAGTGTACATTGTAAACCTGCATTAACAAGTGACAGATGACACTACAGAGGACGCTTGTCAGTGGACATCTCCTGTGGAGGAATACTCAAGGAGTCCTCTTCTAGCTGAAGCACTCCAACCCCACACACCACAAACACAGCTCAGAAACAGGTCTTGAAGCCTCTATTCCAACAACAGGAAAGTAAACCCACCACTGTCAGGGCTGTGACAACCACAGAACAAAAAAGGAGGCCCCATTCAACAACCAGGGCAGGCTCTGATCACCAAAACACCAACCACATCTAGAGTCAAAGGGATAATAGCCAACACACATGGAAGAATGATGTGGCAACCATCCATACTAAAAACAACCTTTGGGACAAAATTATTAGATATACACGGTCTAAAAGTAATGCTCCCAGTTAAAAAAAATGAAGCCCTTCAAGATCACAGTAGATATCTGATACTCCTAAATCCATAGAGTCAGAAAAATATAAGTTAAATGAAGAAGCAGAGGAACCACTCCCAATTAAAAGAACAAGAGAAATCCTCTGAAGGAATTAACAATGAAATAGGCCTGAACAGTTTACTAGATCATGACTTCAGAAAGGGGGTAATAAAAGCACTGAAGGAAATAAAAGAGACTATGAATAGAAGTACAGAATACTATAAAAAAGAAATAGAAACTATAAAGAAGAGCCAATTAAAATCAGAAGACTCAATGGCTGAGATAAAAGCTAAGCTAAAGGCAGTCAAAAGCAGATTAGATAATGCAGAGGGAAAAATAAGTGATTTAGAATACAGGATAACAGAAATCACCCAATCAGAACAGCAGACAAAAAAAGCAAATGTAAACCAATGAAAGCAATATAATGGACCTATGGAATAATATAAAGCATGCTTATCTACACATAAAAGGGGTCCCAAAAGAAGAAGAAGAGAAAAGGGAATTGAAAAGATATTTAAAGAAATCATCACTGAAAACTTCCCAAATCTAAAAAAAAAAAAAAAAGGATATAAAAGTACAGAAAGTACAGAGGGTCACAAATAAGAAGAACCCAAATATATCTACATCAAGACATATTATAATTAAGAAGGCCAAAGTTAAGGATAAAGAAATGATTCTAAAGGTAGCAAGAGAAAAACAAATAATTAGTTACAAGGGAACCCCCATAAGGTGCTCAGCTGATTTCTCTATACAAACATTCCTGTCCAGAAGGGAGTGGCAAGATATATTAAAAATCCTGAATTAGAAAAAAACTGAAACCTAGGATACTCTTCCAACTAGACTATCCTTTACAATAGAAGGAGAGATAAAGAATTTCACAAATAAGCAGAAACTAAAAAAAAATCAGCAATACTAAACCCATCCTAAAACAAACAAACAAACAAACAAACAACACTGAAAGATATAGTCTAAATAGAAAAGAAGCAGGAATCTATAGAAAGGAGAAAACCATAATAGGAAATAAAATGTCTACAATGAACTTCAAGAAAATAAACATGAAAATGTCAAAGAGGACATCAAAATTATAAATGAGAGAGGGGAACAAGAAAATGTAGATTTTCTTTTTGTTCTTTACAGGATGTGTTTTAGCTTATAGGACAACAAGTCTGAAGGAAAAATATATAGTAATGGGTTAACATACTTGTAAAACAGGGTAACCACAAATCTAAAGCATACGATGGAGTCACAAAATCCAAAAAGAAACCAAGCTAATACAAAAGAAAATTATCAAACCACAAAAACATAAATAAATAAAAAGAAAGGAACAAGGAAGAAATACCAAATTAACTAGAAAACAAAGTTTAAAACACACATCAACAGTTACTGTAAATGTCAATAGACTAAATACCCCAATGAAAAGACACAGAGTGGCAGATTGGATAATAAAACACAGCTTACAATATGCTGCCTAGAGGAGACTGACTTTAGGGTGAAGGATACACATAGATTGAAAGTGAGAAGATGCAAAAAGATATTTCATGCAAATGGAAGTGACAAGAAAGCAAGAGTAACAATACTCATATCAGACAAAATAAACTCAAAACAAAGGCTTAAAGAAAGGCAAAGAAGGTTCAAGATCAAAGGATCAATACAATAAGAGGACATTACACTTATTAACATATATGAACCCCATATAGGAGTGCCTAAATATATAGAACACATATTAACAGACATAAATGGAGAAATTGATGGGAACACAATATAATAGGAGACTTTAACAACTGACTAACATCATTGGACAAATCTTCTAGACAGAAAACCAATAAGACAATGGAGATACTAAATGACACAATAGAATATTTGGATTTGGTTGATATTTTTAGGACATTACATCCACCCAAATTAGAATATACATTCTTTTCAAGTGTGCATGGAACATTCTCTAGGATAGACCACATGCTTGGACAAAAAATGAACTGAAGACATTTAAGAAGACAGAAATAAGTCCAAGCATCTCTTCTGACCACAATGGCATGAAACTAGAAATCAACCACAGAAAAACAAATGAGAAAAAAATGACTACATGGAGACTAAACAACTACTAAAAAACAAATGGGTCAATGATAAAATCAAAGAAAAAAATTAAAAACTCCTTGAGATAAATGACAATGAAAACTTAAAATCAATGGGATACAGCAATGCAGTCCAGAGGAAAGTATACAGGCCTTCCTCAAAAAAGAAGAGCAATCACAAATAAACAACCTAACCTATCACCTAAAAGAATCAGAAAAAGAAGAACAAACAAATCCTAAAGTCAGCAGAAGGAAAGAAATAATAAAGATCAGGGAGGAAATAAGTAAAACAGAGATTTAAAAAATAGAAAAAATCAATCAAACCAAGTGGTGGTTTTTTGAAAGAGTAAACAAAATCAACAAACTTTTCATGAGGCTCACAAGAAGAAAAGAGAGAGGACACAAATAAATAAAATAAGAAAGGAAAATGGAGAAATTACAACTAGTACCACAGAAACAAACACACACACACACACACACACACACACACACACACACACACTCAGAGACTACTATGAAGAATGATATGACAACAGTTTGAACAAACTAGAAGAGGACAAGTTTCTAGAAACACACAGTCCACCAAAACTGAATCAAGAAGAAATAAATCATTTGAACAGAACAATCACTAGAAGTGAAATAAAATCAGCAATAAAAATCTCCCTGCAAACAAAAGTTCAGGACCAAATGGCTTCACTGGGGAATTCTACCAAGCATACCTGACACCAAAACCAGAAAAAGACACTACCAAAAAAAAAAAAAAAAAAAATACAGGCCAATACTGTTGATAAACATAGATGCAAAAATTCTCAACAAAATATTAGCAAAGAATCCAACAACACATAAAAATATCATACAGTATGATCAAGTTGGCTTCATCCAAGGGACAGAAGGATGGTTTAACATACACAAATCAATCAGTGTGGCCTATCACATCAATAAGAGAAAGGATAAAAATCACATGATCCTCTCAATAGATGCAGAAAAAGCATTTGATAAAGTTCAACACCCATTTATGATAAAAACACTTATCAAAGTGGATATAGAGGGAACATATCTCAACATAATAAAAGCTACTTATGACAAACCCACAGCCAACATAATGCTCTATGGTGAAAATTTGAAAGCCTTTCTACTAAAACCTGGAAGAAGACAAGGATGCTAATTCTCACCACTTCTATTCATCATAGTATTGGAAGTTTTAGTCATACTAATTAGGCAAGAAAAAGAAATTAAAAAGATTCAAACTGGAAGAGAAGAGGTAAAATAGTCACTCTATGTGAATGACATGATACTATGCATAGAAAATGTGAAAGGATCCACACAAAAACTACTGGAGCTGAAAAAAAGAATTTGGCGAAGTAGCAGGACACAAAGTTAATATATAGAATTCAGTTGCATTTCTATAAACTAACAATGAAATATTAGAAAAGAAATGTAAAAAATAATCCCTTTTAAAATCACATCCAAAATAATAAAATACTGAGGAATAAATCTGACTAAGGAAGTGAAACTCTCGTATGCAGAAAACTACAAAATATTGATTTAAGAAATTAAAGATGACTTAAAGAAATGGAAAGATATCCCATACTCTTGGATTGGAAGAATTACTATTATTAAAACAGCCTTACCACCCAAAGCAATCTATACATTTAATGTGATCCCTTTCAAATTACTCATGACATTTTTTCACAGAAGAGAACAAACCTAAAATTTATATGAAATTACAAAATACCCAAAATTGTCAAAGCAATACTAATGAAAAAGTATGAAGATGGAGGAATAACTCTCCCAGAATTCAGACAATACTACAGAGGTACAATAATCAAAATGGTGTGATATTTCCACAAAAACAGACTTAAAGCTCAATGGAACAGATTAGAGAGCACAAAAGTAAAACCACAGACTTACGGTCAATTAATCTTTGACAAAGGAGACAAGAATATACAATGGAGAAAGACAGTCTCTTCAGGAAGTGGTGAAAATGACAGCTTTAAGTAAGTCAGTGAAGTTAGAACACTCTCTCACACCAAACTCTAAAATAAACTCAAAATGGCTTACAGATTTAAATATAAGACAAGACACTATAAACCTCTTAGAAGGAAAAAATAGGCAAAATATTTTCTGATAAAAATCTTAGCAATGTTTTCCTAGGGCAGTCTACACAGGCAATAGAAATAAAAGCAAAAATAAACAAATGGGACCTAATTAAACTTATAAGCTTTTGTCCAGCAAGAGGAACTATAAAGAAGACAAAATACAATCTATAGAGTGGGAGAAAATTTTTGCAAATGATGTGACTAATAAAGGTTTACTTTCTGGGATATATAAACAGCTCACACAACTTAATAACAACAACAACAACAACAACAACAACAAAAGCCCACAAAAGGGGCAGAAGACCTAAACAGCAATTCTCCAATAAAGACATATAAATGATCAATAGACACATGAAAAGTGCTCAATATCACAAATTATCAGAGAAATGCAAATTAAAACTACAATGAGGTATCATGTCAACACCAGTCAGAATAGCCATCATTCGTAAGTCCACAAATGATAAATGCTGGAAAGGGTGTGGAGAAAAGGGAACCCTCCTACACTGTTCATGGGAATGTAGTTTGGTGCAGCTATTATGGAAAACAGTATGGAGATTCCTCCAAAAACTAAAACAGACTTACAATATGATACAGCAATCTCACTCCTGGGTATATATACAGAGGGAAATTTAATTCAATAAAGTATATGTACTCCAATGTTCCTAGCAGCACGATAGCCAAGATATAGAAATCCTAAATGTCTAGTGACAGATTACTGGATAAAGAAGTTCTGGTATATTTATATAATGGATACTACTCAGCCATAAAATAATAATAGAATAATGTCATTTGTAACAACTTGGATGGACCTGGGGATCATCATTTTAAGTGAAGTAAGCCAGAAAGAGAAAGAAAAATACCATATGAAATCACTCAAATGTGGAATCTAAAAAAAGAAAAAGAAAACACTAATGTACTTATCTACAAAACAGAATACAGACTCATATATACAGTAAACAATCTAATGGTTAACAGGGGGAAAAGGTGTGGAAATGGATAAATTGGTAGCTCTATATTTACAAATATAAATTACTACATATAAAATAGATGAACAGTGTTTCTTCTGTATAGCACAGGGAAGTATATTCAATATCTTGTAGTAACCTATAATAAAAAAGAATATGAAAACAAATATGTATTTATCTGTATGACTGAAACATTATGCTGTACAACAGAAGTAACTGATGCATTGTATACTTCAATTAAAAAAACTAAATAAAAATGATTGGAAGGAAAAACAAAAAAAGACAAAACAAACATAAAAAATAAAATATTGATTTTTACATGGCCAGACTACTTTGCATACAACCAAAATCTCATCATCCTTTTCCTGAGGAAGAAAAGTACTTGGATGATGTCACTCATCTTGATATCCTATGAAATGCTATGATATAAAGTTAACAATACTTTAATACTGTGATTTAAAGTCATTACATCTTCTGTTACATAAGAGGATAAGAGTGAGAAGAAAAGAAATATATATGTTTTAACATATTTATAATAAAATAAAGAGGAAATACTCAGGATAATTACAGTATTTGATTCTATAACTGGTTATGTGGCCCTACCTGGCATTTTTTTCCCACTATCCATTCCAATTCCCTTTTCCTTAAGTAAGCATCTTAGCTGGTCATAGTTTTTTATCTGGTAGTATGACCCAAACTTTCAGTCTTGAGGGGTCTGTTCCACCAATAGTCCTGTCTGAATTGAGTTGTAGTTTTTCATTGACCTTAACCACAGAGCATCATAAGATATTCTAGTATGCCTGTATTTCAGATATACTCTTCTTTTTCTCCATTAGGAAATAGCAGTCCAATTTCCCCTGGGTAATCAGGAAAAATAACCCCAGCCAACATAGTAACTCCCTCTTTATCTGTTAATTCAGAAGCATGATGAATTCAAAATGGCTGACTGGCAGTATTTACTTGCAGTTCAATTCTTTCCTTTAGATCTAAGACCTCTAGGCAAGCAGATATAAAGTTCTGGGGGAGAGGGAGAAGAAATTGTGTTAGTTGGACAAGAGGGTAATAGTGAAATGCCACTACCACGTCCACCTCTTGAATCCTGGACCCACAAATCCTGGCTATTGGAGAAACAACACTATATTTTAGACACTGATTCAGGAACTCCTAAAGAATCTTGCCTCAACCCTGCAAGATATTGTCACCTAGTTTGTGTTGTAATTAAGTCTTCCAAACACATCACCTAACAAGCCAACTGCTTCATGAAGGTAAGGAATATGGTAAGATCAGAGAATTCCATGAGTATGAGCCCACTGTCACACTTTACTTGCTATGAAATTAGTTGCTTGATCAGAAGCAATGCTACATGGAATATCATGACAATGAATTAGGTGTTCCATAAGTCTATGAATGGCATTTGGGGAGAAACATTGTGTGCAATGAGGACATATCTGTATCTATAGTAAGTTTCTATTCCAGTATGAACAAAATGCTGTCATTTCAATGATATAAGTGGTCCAATGTTGCTAACCTGCCACCAGGTACCTGACTGATCACTTTGGGAAATAATACCATACTGGGGACTCAGTGTTGGTCACTGTTGGCAGGTTGGGCACCAGTAGTGGCTGTAGTCATGTCAGCCTTGGTTAATGTAAGCCGATGTGTATCCTCCATCTTTGACTCCAGGGCCACCTTGTTCATGAGCCCACTGAGTAACAACAGGAATAGCTGAAGAAGGTGGGTTGACTGATATTCATGGAAGAAGTCACTTTATTCACTTATCACAATTCTCTGCTGACATCACTCTTTGGTGAGCATTGAAATGAGGCACAAGTATCTTCATGATTTTTGCCCATTCAGAGAGGTCTATGTACATTCCTCTTCCCCAGACTTCCTTATCACCCATTTCCCCATTGTTTTTCTTCTACGTCCCTGATATTACACCCAAATCATTAGTTACAGATCATGAATCACACATCTTGCCATTTATCCTTTAAAGCAAAAACAAAACAAAACAAAACAAAACAGATGTACTGCTAAAAGTTTTGCCCACTGGGACAGTTTCTCATCACTACTATCTTTCAGAGATATTCCAGAAAGAGAACATACAGCTGCAGCTGCCCACTTTCAGATGATACCAGCATATTATTTAGAATTATTTTTAAACCAGGCCTGAGTGTTCTCTTTCTCTATCAGAGCTGATTATAAGGAATTCCCCATGAGGCCATGGGTGCAGGCTGGGAGAGAGAAGGTAGTGAAGCAGGGACCAGGACCATGTGCATTTGGGCCAATTATTCATGTAACTTATTTGTGCCCACAGGGCCTTCTCAGGCCTAATGTTATAAATATGACTTCCACTTGATGATGGATTCCTGTTCTCCATGCCCAACTTTTTATGACTTTGTAGATCAGATAACACCCAGTTCACAACAGGCTTAGGTTGCATAGTAAATTAGTAGCCCATGACTAAGCATTCAGTCTCTACTAAAGCCTAGAAGCAAGGTAGAAACTATTTCTCAAATGGAGATTAGTTATCTGTGAATGACAGCAAGGCATTTCTCTAATATACTAAATACCTGAAATTCACCTATAGGGAACCACCAAAGGCTCCAAACAGCACCCTTATCTGCCATTAAGGCTTCAAGGACCATTGGATCTGATAGATCATATGGCTTAAGTGGCAAGAGCATGGCAGCCTGAACCTGTTGCCGATTTTTTGTTCTGGGCCCCATTTCAAGACACCAAGTAAATGGTCCAAAGTAACATATTCACATGAAGAATACATTGCTTCCAAACTCCAAAGAGGCCCAACAAACATTGTGTCTCTTTTTTCATTGTAAAAGGGGCCATCTTCAACAACTTATCTTTTACTTTAAAAGGTATATCTCAACATGCCTTATACTCCTGGATCCCTAGAAACCTCACTGAGGTAGAAATCTCCTGAATTTTTGTCAGATTTATTTCCCACCTCTTGGCATATAAACATCTTATCACTACATCTAGAATAATTGCTAGTTCTTCCTCATTAGGTTCTATCAGCATAATATCATCAATGTAATAGACAAGTGTGCAATAGAAAGGTGATAGGGATCTCTGCAAACTAAATTATGAAACAGTCTAGAGAGTTGATATACTCCTGAGGTAGGACGATGAAGAGGTATTGCAGGCCTGTCAAGCTGAAAGCTCAATGCTTCTTATGGTCTTTATTAACAGGGACTAGAAAAAAAGCATTTGCCAAATTAGTAGCTGCACACCAAGTATGAGAGGATGTATGAATGTGCTCAAGCAATAAAACTGCATCTGGTACAGCATTGCAATTGAAATTGCCACAAGATTAAATTTACCATGATCCACTGTTATTCTCCAAGATCCATCTGTCTTTTGCATGGGACAGATAGGCAAGTTGAATGAAGATATGGTGGGAATCACCAACCCTCCATACTTCAAGCGGTGACACTGATCTTTGCAATACCTCCATGAATATGATATTGCTTTCGGTCTACTATTTTTCTAGGATAGAGGCTGTTCTAGGAGATTCCACTGTGCTTTTTCTACCACATTGCCCCTATTTCACAGATCATGGAATCAATTTGGGGGTTCTGCCAGCGCTATATATGTACCTATGCATTCTAGAACTGGCCAGATAACCACAGGATGGGATCAGGGACCCATGCACTCACTGTGAGGTGGATCTAAACTAAAACTCCATCAATCACCTGACTTCTTTCAAACCCTCTTCTGAGGTAAATGACAGTGATGTTTTGTGTCTCCTGGAATTAGTGTCAGTTCAGAGTCTGTGTCCAATAGTTTCCCAAAGATTTCATTATTTTCTTTCCCCAGTTTACAATTTAACCTTGTATAAGGCCTTAGTTTTTTCTGGGAAGACTGGGAGAACAATTAACAGTATAAATTTTGTCAGTGTACTACGGTCCTTTCTTAAGGGAACTTGGCATCCCCTTCATTCAAGGGGTTTGTGTCTGTAAATTGGCTGAAGTCTGGGGATTGATTGATGGGCCACAGTTGCATTTCTTTATGATTTAAGGTAGACTTTCATTCACTTAGCCTAGAACTTTTCTGTTTATATAGGTAAGAATTTATAGTAAGCTTCTAACTAATTCATTTCTAGGAGCACTAGTCAATCCTCTAGGTCTGCATGAGTCAGACTTCATTGCTGCTTTTACCTGCTGTACATTATGGTAACCACACACACCCTGCATTTGGCAGTTGAATACCACCATTTGGCTCCTATCACCCCAGGATCCAATTGCTATTGCTGTATTTGGGTTTCCCAATGCAGTGAAAACAGTTTACATTCTAAAGTCTGGCCTTCAGGAGCAAGCAATCACAGAACTTTTCAAGGATGCTGGGGCTCCCCTCACAAATTTATCACAGTCATGGTGAAAGGTGTCTTCTGGACCCTTCATTGTGGGTGAGTAGATCTTAAATCCACTAATATACTAATATACTTTAAATCACTTCCTCCACAGTAACCTGACAGGTCTGGCATTTCTTGCTCATTCCTTTCAGGCCACCTTTCAGTCCTTGCTTAAGCCAAGCAAACTGCCACAGCCCTTTCTAATTTCTCAACAAATTGTACTGAATTTAAAATCTCTGTTTAGTTGTCACTTATCAATAAATTTGGCCTGATCCAACTTGATGTTCCTTCTGTGATTATGCCACACCCTTGATATCCATTCTCATACATAGGACTCCCCAAATTTCTGTCTATATATATTGGAAAATTCTAAGTGGTTATTTTGGAGTGTAGTTCATCTACTGGGTCACATTTTGTACCTCTCCTTTGGTGATCTGCTGGTAATTGAGTCCATTTATAGATCTAAAAGCAGAGAGAGATGGTATAGGTGGTTCCTTAGGAGAATCAGCTTTGTCTTTTATGGCTATTACCTCATGGGAGGCAATTACAGTTTCCCAGGAAATGTGGGGTTCATCTCCTCACAGAGGGGTGGAGAAGCTACTTGTACCAGAGGTGGAGAAGCTGCTTCTATTGGCAAAGACTCATCAGAATTTAGATGCTCAGTGTTAAACTTAATCATATTAGACAGCCAATTCCAGAAACTCCATAACTAATTCAGAAAATTCATCCTCAAGATCTTGTTCCTCTCAAATTACTCTAGATACCAAAATCTGTTTTAGAATTTTCCAAAGAAATAGAAAAAATAGGATGTGTTTGGGGTGTGTGTGGTTATCTTACACATATATGTGGAGAGATTGATGATAAAAATTGGCTCATAAGATTATGGAGGCTAGGAAGTCCAAAATCTGCAACGTGAGCTTGGCAGTTTCAAGAATTGAGAGTTGATGGTGCAGTTCCAGCCTAAAGGCCAGCAGGTGGAGACCCAGGAAAGTTGATAGTGTAGATAAAGTTTGAAGGCCGTCTGCTGGAGAATTTTTCTCTTGCTTGAGAAGGCTTGTAGTTTTGCCCTATTCAGGCCTTCAACTGTTTGAAGTCCATCTACATTATGGAAAGCAACCAAAGCAACGTGCTTTAGTCAAAGTTCACCAATTTAAAGGTTATTCTCATTCAAAAGCATATTCCATCTGTCTTTTTTTTTTTAATTGAAGTACAGTCAGTTTACAATGTTGCATAAATTTCTGGTGTACAGCACAGTACTTTAGTCATATAGGAACATACATATATTCATTTTCATATTCTTTTTCACCATAAGTTACTACAAGATATTGAATATAGTTCCCTGTGCTATACAGTATAAACTTGTTGTTTATCTATTTTATATGTATATTAGTTAGTATCTGCAAATCTCAAACTCCCAGCTTATCCCTTCCTCCCTCTTCCCCCTCTGGTAACCACAAATTTTTTCTATGTCTGTGAGTCTGTTTTGTAAATAAATTTGTTCGTCTTTTTTTATTATTCCACACATAAGTGACATCATATGGTATTTTTCTTTATTCTTCTATTATTTCATTTAGAATGACATTCTCCAGGTCCATCCATGTTGCTGCAAATGGCATTATTTTATTCTTTTTTATGGCTGAGTAGTATTGGACATTAAAAAAAATAAACAAAAGCATATTCCAAATTAACACATAATGTTAACCATCAGAGATGACATATTTAAATTGCTGAAAGAAAAAAAAAGCAACCAAGAGTCTTAGATAAAGCAAAACTATTTTTCAAAAATGAAGACAGAACAAAGATATTCTCAGATAAACTAAACTAAAGGAATCTATTGTTAGCAAACTTGTCTTACAACAAACAAATTGAACTGTAAATATAATAGATAGTAACTCAAATTTGCACAGATACAGTGCAGAGGTAACAGTAACTACATAGGAAAATATAAAAAGTAATATAAATGCACCCTTGTAATTATTTTATCTGTTTTAAAGAAAACTCCTGTAAGCAATATTTATAAAACAGCATTCATGGGCTTATAATATATAAATATGTAATTCATATGTTAAAAATAGAACAAAGGAGTGGAGAGGGAATGGAGATATATTGCAGCAACTTTTTTGTATACTACTGAAATTAAGTTGGTATGTATCTAAACTAGATTGATTTAAGTTATTAATTTTAATACCCAGGGCAACCAGTAAGATAATAATTCTAAAATATAGGTAAAAAATAAAAGAAAAAATATAAGTATAGAAGAAAATATCTATTCAACTTAGAGAAGGTAATATTTGACACATAAAAAATGGTGTAGGTCATATATAAAGCAAAGATCAAAACTGTAGAGGTAAATTCTATTATATCATTAATTTCTTCAAATGTAAATGAAATAAACACTTTAATCACATACTGGTAAACACTTTACATTTACTAATAATTACAATTATTAGAAGCATTTATAAATTACATGCTATTTTTTGACTCTATTGCACAAAAAGTTAAATTGATTGAGGATCTTTATTAAAGTTATATAGACATTCTTAGGTTATAGTTTTATCACTCTTAACCCAGGAGTGAGTATATCTATAATGAAATTTTTTTAAGTACTTTATCTAATATTTGATTCAAACTTTCTATCCATAATTGACTATAATTTATAATATTACTTGATATATCAGGAATAAAGTCTATTTCACTAATCTGTTATTTTTAATTGGCAATATTTATATATGGGGTAGAGAAAAAGTTTCTTTTTGTTAATGAATAAATATATAAGCAAAAATTGCAACCAATAACAAAATCTCATTCTACCAACTTGATAGTTTTTAAGCACTTTATTTTGATGTTGACAGTGTTATGATAACCTGATTCTAGTGTCACCATTTAAATCTCATTAAAAATGTGATTTGACAGATGGTAAGGAGTACATGTAAAGGAGAGCAGAACACTTTTATAGAATCAAAAAAGAAGAAATCTCTTTGTGTTTCAGATGATTTTTGTTGAACCCACCCTATTACTTAATCTAAATGTCATTTAACAGCTTACATGTCTTTCTGTGTAAAGGAGCCTGTGGGTAGTGGTGACCTCTTAGCATCAAATTGGGGTACATTAGAGAGTAAGAGTAAACATTATTAGTAAATTTGTGTAAATAGAAGGCATAAATCAAGACTGTTACAGGGAAATGAGAACACATAGATCCTCCTACTTACCTATGGACCACTACTAGCTTTCTTCACTGGATGTCATAGCCTGCCTCTCAAGGCATAAGACTTGTGCTGATCATTGTCACACACTATGCAAAAAAAATCAATTCAAAATTGATCATAGTTTATACTGAAAGCTTAAACTATAAAACTTCTAGAAGAACATATAGGAAACCATCATGACACTGGGATAAGCAAAGATTTCAAATTGAATCATTTTGTCCCCCAAACTCTGTGGATATATCACAAATCATTCTTTATTTTTCCCTTCTAGTAAGATTTTTTTTCTTACTCTTCAGTTTGAATAACAAAAATGAGCCATCCAAATTTTTTTTCAGGATAAAAATATGCTTTAATGCAACTTTTTAATTTTTGGTTAGAGTAGTAATTTGTAAAATCCCTGCCTTACCTATGTTCGCTGTCTCCAGAATTACCTCTTTTGTGGGTCATCACTCTTCTTACTAAAAAGCTGGTGCTTTCCCAGCATGGATGACTACTGAGACTTGTTACAGACTCCATAAGATACCAACAACTCTGTCAAGATCTTGTATTTTCTCTCCATTGTCCACATCATTCAGGCACCACATACAACATGGTTTATCCTTTGTGAACTGTGAGCAGTGCTGTGTAACCTTGATGGTAATAGCTGCCTGCCTCCCTTCATTTGGTCAGGATTACCAAAGCATAACCACCTTGTTCTGGGAAAAAAATTAAAACACCCCATTGTGTTGTACTTACAAGCTCTCCCTCTCTCTTTATTGTATGTGTGTGTGTGTGTGTGTGTGTGTGTACGTGTGTACACACAAAAATACACTTTAAGTAAAATATCATATATTCATTTCCTTAGGCAAAATATATTTAATTCAACATAACCTATGTATTGGTTTTATAAAGTTTAGAATAAAAGTAACTTATTTTTCACTTATTATCATGATTAAGTAATGGATTTGTGAGATTGTGATTAACCCACTTGAAAAGAAGAACAAGAAGAAAAGGATGAGGGCAATGAGGAGGATGAAGAAGATTCTGATGCTGAAAGAGTAAGCAGAATCCCACAGAATCAGGAAAGAGCTATTTCAAGGCACAGCCACATAATGGACTGCTTTTAAACAGTATAATGTAAATGAGTTAGACCTATTTGTACTTTTAAGGAATAATCTCCAGGACATAAAGATAAAGTAAGGTGCAGACAAATGGGCATAATATAAAATGTCTGATTTTTACAATAGTATGTGTACAATACATATATGTTTATATGTATATTTCTGTATTGATAGACTATAAAATAGGGTTTTAGTGTGTAAGGAAGGCAAATTTTTACTCTAACCTTTTTGTATTGTTTTATATTCTTCAATGTATATGTATTGTTTTGTAACTGATTTTTTACAAAAGGATCGAGTTGTACAACCACAAAATTTGTTCTCAAAATAGGAGAAAATGAAATTAAGCCTAACTTTTATTCCAATATTGATTTCATACTTATTTTAAGTAAAGAATGACTTGGTTATAGGTATTAGCCTCACATACTCCTTGGCAGTAGTTAAGAGTAAAATTTGAACAGAATACTTAATGACTTTGATACCGTCATTGTTGAAAATATGGCAAAGTTTCAGCACACGTTACATACATTAGATTTTAGGATCAAATTAAATGCAAGTATGGAGATGAAATTGGAATATGTGTGTCCTCCCTTAACCGTAGATGAAACTGGAGTATGTGTGTCCTCCCTTAATGTATTCAATGATATTTTTAAACATTGTATTGGCCAAACAAACCATACACACAGCCACACTCACCCACCCTAGCCTCCTAGATTTAAAATCCCAATCTAGAACTAGGGTTGGGTTTTTATTCTTGGTCTTATTTTCAGAAACAATGATTAAAATTCAGTAAAAGTTTATATTCAAGTTGAGAAAGGAGAAGTAAAAGATAATCAAGGCTTTTCTAACATAATTTCTGTTGATGGAGTTAGAAACAGCAGGACTTAATTTGCCATCTCATGAAAAATATGGCCGAGTCTGAGGCCATGAAAATCTGCACTCTAGCAGTTGATACTGCTACAGAAAATGAAAGAATAGGAATGAAAGAAAAACTTTCATTATTTCATATACTCTGAATGTTATAACATTTACCCTGAAGTTTATTAGGCATTAAACCTGTGCAACCATGCATAATTCAAAATGTTTGTCACATTTTATATTTAATCACAACATAAACCTCAGAAATGGTGTATATTTTTTGCACAGTCAATATGATATTCAAGCAACATCTTTTCAGAGCATGTGAATTAGATTGCAGTCCTGGTGCCAATCTGTTCTTTTAAAATCTTCACCATGGTTCCTGACTACCAGGGCCAAATCAGCCACACAATGTTAGGTGCCAGCCGTTGTTAACAGCTGAAATAAAGAGGGAAGATGTTCTGTGTCCTTTAACTTCAGGTGTATATATGTGCCTTTGGACAAGAAAAATGATTCTATAAGACGAAATATGGGGAAGAACTGTTGGAGAGTAAAAAAAAAAAAAAACGAAACAAAACTCTCAACCTTGGAAACCTTAATGAATATGCCAGCAAACATTTATCTTACACTTTTCATTTTTGTTCCACATGATGCTGGATTATTTTGATCTTTGAAATCACACATAGTTTTATCAGAACACACTTTGAACACAGGGAGATCAAAGTGGACCAGGATAAACCTACTTCCTCTGAAATGGATATTAAAGGATTCACTACATGTTTCATTATAGTCACTTAAGCTAATCATCATGATATAGTCACAGGCATTGCCATTTAAAAGAGCAAGTTCTTGTTAGTACATTACTCTTGCTCCTCATGAGCAGAGCTGTTAAAGCAGCATTTATGGGTTGCTGATGTTGTTAAGGGGGTGGGTAGAACTATTGCTACATGTGTTTTGCACTATAAATCGTCCATGAACAGTGCCAAATGATGCTCTTTACTTATTTAATTACTATCTTACACAGCACAGTTAATTATGTGATAGATCTATTTAATAACTTACGTTTGAATTTACTATGTAAAAAGAGAGAGGATTAATTAACATGATACTATTCAAACAGGTTTGACCTTAAAGAACAAAAACACATTTCATCTTTTCCATGAGCCATTCCTTTTATGCCTTATGAATTGTTTAAATAATACTCCATAGGAAAATCTCTATGGAAAATACAAAATATGTCAAAAATGTTTTTTTTCTGAATAAAAAAATTCCCCAAATATTTTACTAGAATAAATAATCAAATCAAATGTGTAATAAACTGCTATTTATTTACAAATAATAGAAAAAAAGTTCACTTTTTCCTTCCATTTCTTAGTAGTTATATTGTCTTGGCACATACCTGCACCATTGATTCTTTTTTATCCCCCTTTCTATTGAATCATGGCTTCAAGGTTCAGTGCACTGATAGGAGAAGACACAGATATGCTGTGCCTTAAGATATATGGGGAAGTAGAATTCATCTCACTCAGTAAACAATAAAAAGTGATATTCTTATTCATAATAACTGGAACATTTTAAAGATATAATTATATATTATGTGTGAGCATGTGTGAATTTTCTTTGCATTGTATAAGTAAATTATAAGTAAATATGGGTTCAATATTTTGTGTTAGTTTAATTTAATTTGAAAATTATTTTTATCCAAGTTCTGCACAAGCAATAACTACTCACAATACAGCTAGATTTTATTTGAGAAATAAACAAGAGGAAGCTGGTAAAATGTAGCTGCTAGCCCAAAACAAAGAGTTCTCTAAATAATTTCACTAATCCCTTTGAGACAGCATCTCAATACTGTTTTACTTTTAGTAAGTGCTTTCTTGGTCCATTAGGCTGAATCCAATTTTCATAGTCCTGTGTTACAGAGAATTCTGTTCCCTCCACCTTCAAGGTTGTCTGGTTTTTATTTGATCCTAGTTAGAGTTTAGTATAGCCATCTTTGAATAGAAGTGAGCAACATTTTATGATCAATGCAGCAGTTGATAAGACAAAAAGTGTAAGTCAGAATTTTATTACAAGTGTATAAATGTGTAAGTCTGGTGGAAATCTGGAAATTTCATTTAAAAAATTCACTAAACTTCATTTTTATTAAGGACTGTTCAGTGATATTTTTATCAGAACTAGAGTCTAATTTTTATGGCAAATGTTCTTGATTTTTTTTTTGGAAAATGTAAAAAAAATTATACTATCCTTCCCAATGTTATTTATTCAGCTAGATTTGCCTGATTTTATGAAAATATACTTGAATAAGGATCCTGGAGTTCTTTGTGCAAGTATCTTTAATAGTCTCACTTTATGCGAACGCTTTATGGAGTAAGCTTCCCAAACAATTCAGGCTATGTTGATAATCTAGGGAACATCCCCACACTTTGAATTTCTAGATTCTAGAAAGCAAGAACTCATTCATCTATTCTGTGTTCACACACTGGGTGTGTATGTGTGTTATAAGAATGCTAAACATGAGATCTAAACTTCTGACATATTTTTAAGTGCACAGTAGGATTGTTAACTATATGCATAATGTTGTGCAACAGATATTTAGAACTTATTCATCTTAAATAACTAAAACTTATGCCTATTGAACAGCAACTCCCCATTTTCGCTACCTGCTAATCCCTGAGAGCTGCATTCCATTCTCTGTTTCTGTGATTTTACTATTTTAGACATCTCATATAAATAGAATCATTCAGAATTTGTCTTTCTGTGACTGGCTTATTTCACTTAGCCTCATGTCCTCCAGTTTCATCCACGTTGTCATATATGGCACAATTTCCCTTTTTAAGGCTAAATAATACTCCATTGTTCATATCTATGTCTATATCTATATCCACCACATTTTCTTTAACCATTCATCTGTCACTGGACATTTAAGTTGCTTTTATATTATGGCTATTGTGAATAATGCTGAAGTAAATATGTGAGTACAGATATCTCTTCAAGATCCTGATTAAAACTCTTTCCATTTATATGGATAGATAAAGAATCATATAAATAGTTATCATGACTTCAAGTTATTTGAAATATTTGAAGAGATAAAATAAAAACATATAAATGAAAATGAGGTATATAATTTATACTTGATAATATCTAAGCCATTGGAAATAAATTCAGTAGATCATAGAAAGAAGAAATAGTTAGGAGTTTGACTATTTGGGATTATATTCAAATACAGAAAGGATTTTGGGAAAGATGAAAACATCCAAAATAACTAACTTCATAAAATAAACAGCAGATTATCTACAAAAGAAATCATGTTTCACAAATATATTTTGATTACTGTCTTGGAGTGTAATAAGAATAAAGTTGTCATTCAGGGAAAAAAACTAGGAAATGTCATTTAACATTGCTTTATCTAAAAATGCTAAGAAAAAATTAAAACAAAACAAAATTCCCAAGTGCTGTTTTATCATTGAAATTTATTCAACCAATATTTATTTAATGCCTGATGCATTCTAGGCTCTAGGAGTTGAATATTTTTGCCATTTCATTTTTCCCCTCCACTGATGGAGTAACCAACCTCCAACAAGCCCTCAGAGATTCCTGTGTCCTGTTATTAATTCTCTGTATAGTTCTCCTGTGTAATTGCTCTGCATGATCAATAGAGTACTACAGAATTGATCATATGCTACTTTTATAAATGGTTATAATACACTGTGGCTTCTGTCCTGAACCCACTGTGTTCTTTGCTCTGTTGAAAAACATAATGTTAGCTGTCATATGCATAGGCCCATGTGGCAATAAACTGAACTCTCTTGCCAACAGATATGAAAGTGAGCTCGGAAGTGGACTCTCCAGGCCCACTGAAGTCTTTAGCTAATGGCTGAAGCAACAGCTGAAGCCTAAATTTAGGCATCCTATGAGATTAGCCAGAATCATTCAGCTAGCATTTTCTAGAAACTTGACATATGGAATCTTTAAATTAATAAATGTTTGTTGTTTTGATCTGCTAAAATTGATGTAATTTGTTATACAGCAATAATTATTAAAGATTGGGTACCTGGTAGTGGCATGCTGCTATAACAAAAAAACAAAAGTATAGAATTGCCTAAGAGGGCTTTGCAAAGAGTGATCATGAAAGACTAAAGTGCCTTGAAGAAACTATTACTTGAAGACTCAAGGTATTTGACAAGGCTAGAGTGAAGGTTTCAGGTAAAAGGTAGGTAATATTATTGTTGATGGGAGGAAGAAAGAGTTTTGCTATGCCCACAGAATTATGTTTAGCAACAGTGTCTTCTGAAATTATGTGAAAACTAGACAATTCATCAAATGAATTGGATGATCTGACTACTAAGTTTCCCGAAGTGCTGAATGTGTCACTTTTTTTTTTCTGCTTATAACAAAATGTGAGAGGATAGAGATAAAATAAAGGAAAGGCTGATAAAGAAAAGTAGTCATGTCTTGATCATTTTTGATGATTCTCGGCCTCTCCAAGCAGCAAATAAGGCTATAGTTAAGAAATGGCTTCCAAACACAGATCACTTCCAAGGCAAAGTCAGCAAAATGTGATTCAAGGGTGTGATTCTAAAATCTTTTGTTAGATCTCAGAAAAAGTTAAAGTACTATTCAGTCAAATAAAAGGCCCACTAAACAGAATAAGTGTGTACCTCACAGATTCCCAGGAGACAAAAGTAAAGGTCTTAAGCAGTTTAAGGACATTGTCTCAACCATCCCAGGAAAAGCCCAAGGTATAAAAGGGATTACCTTGAAGAATTTTGTTCTAATGCAAATGATTCTCAAAGAGGAGAAATTTTGTCTCCTACATCTGTCTACCATAAGGGATCTTTGGCAATGTCTAGAAATCTAGAAACATTTTGGCTTTTCATAACTTGGGAAAGCACTACTGGTATCTCATGAGTTGAGGTCTAGTATGCTGCTAGATACCTCCCAATGTATGTAACTGTCCCCACAAACACAGCATAGAAATATCCAGCCCCACACCAATGTACCGGTAGTACTGAAGTTAAAAAAAAACCCTGCCTAATGGAATAAATTACAAGATTCAAAGAATCTTAAATATATATATTTTCCCAAAGAAACATCATCAGCTTAGATTAAAAGGGAGAGAAATGGTACAAAATTAAAACAGGATTTGGACTCCCAAAATTCAATAGGCAAAAAGCTGCTGAGAAAAGTCCTCAGCTGCAAACACATGCTGCTTGTCAGAAAAAAGGAAGCTTGAATCAGAGAGTGAAACCAAGAGCCCAAAAGAAAGCAGATTCTAGAATTATAGAGAATTATTCATAGGGCTTAAGGCCTAATCAAGGACATTACAGCATTTACTCCACTGAATTTCAAAACTGTGATGGACCAGTGACTCCTTCATGCACCTCATTTTTCCTTTTACAAACAAAAATCTTTATATTAGTTATCCTGTCTCTGTACCTCCTTTGTATATTGGATGTGCAATATTGGACAGTTCATTAAGTAAGGAGAGAATATTCTTGGAGCTGAATTTTTGGAACTGCACTCAAATATTCCCATCTGTACCAGGTTCTGGATTTTGAGCTGATGCAGTAATGGAAGCCTTGGAGGCTTTTGGAGGCCTTGGGATAAAGTGAGTTTATTTTGCATGTGGGAGTGACAGTAATAATTAGGGAATGAAGGGTAAACTGTGGCAGCTGGCCTTCAAGATGACCCTCCAATGAATCCCTACTCCTTTATTCACATCCTCCTTCAATTTCCTCCCACATAATATCAGGATCATCTTATATATTATTTACCTATTGCTACATAAAATATTACCCCAAAATTTTGTGGCTTAAGACAATTCATATTTTTATCTTAGAACTTCTATATGTCAAAAATCTGGACATAGCTGAGCCCTTTGCTTCAGAATCTAAAATACGTCTATAATGTAAGTGTTGGTCAGGGCTGTGGTCTTGTTTAGAGTCGACTTTGGGAAAGGACATTTCCAAGCTCATTCATGTAATGATTGGCATGGCTCACTGCTTCAATTCTTTTCTGATGGTTCCCCTCATTTCTTTTCCCATGAGGCCTCATATTCTTGTAACAATGATTGCTGATATGTGTTCAGGCTATACTAAGTAGTTCAAAGGATTGTTATAAGTGTTAAGCAAGTTAAAGGAGGTAAAGTGCTAGAACCAGTAACTGACACTTAGTTAGCAGAATATAGATGCTAGCCATTATTATACTCAGTAAAGAAAGAGAAAAACGTTAATGCAGTGCATTTATTTAAAAAAATCATATTGTGTTAATTGCCAGAATATCAAAGATTATAGGCATAGATGCATGAGATATTGCAAAATGTAAAAAAAAAAAAAAAAAAAAAAAATTCAGTATTTTTCTTTCTTATTCATTTTTTTTTCAGATTGGTAGATAATTAATTTAAAAAGTTAAAACATAGAAATCATTATTTAAGTTATCTTACTAGCTTGTTAAAAAAGGAAATTTATCTATCATTTACAATATATTCCTGTAAAGATTTTTATTTGTTAAGTCACAGAATTTACATCTCTTATAGTTGTTAACATAAACCTCCTGGAGAGAAAAATACATGCAAAATAAAGTATAATTGTAATTGATTAAGTAGACAGTCAAGCTCATATATTATCACAAGCAAGGAAATTATATCCAGGGTATATTTGGAATTATGCTAACAACTGTGATTCCCTACTAAAATAATATACAGATTAGATTTTTGTGTGGAGCCATAAAGTTTTTAGATGACTAAATCACTCATTTAATGTACAAACTATCTCTGTTTTAATAACTCACACAAAATTCAGAAGCCAGTTATTTACTATTACTCATCAGTAGCCTTTTATGTAAATAAGAATAATGTATAATATCCAAGTATCATGCTACATACTCAAAATGACTAGCCTTAAATACAATTATAGGCCTAGTAACTTAAACACAATTTATTGCAAATTATTTTTTAAACTTTGCTCTTGCATATATTTTTAATTTTAAGAAAATACATTTCATGTTTATAAACATTTATTTCCTAAGGTAAAAGGAGAGAAAAATGACCTCTTGATGCTCTAATTCTTATTTTGATAGTTATTAGCAAGTTGAAAAAAGCCCAAGAAAAAGTGAGTAAATCCTGGAAGACAGCCTCTGAGTTAGTGTTTTCTGATTTTCTGATGAATCCCAGTGTCAGGTAGGAAGTTTCTCTAAATTGTAAGATTTAGAATAAATAAACTTACAATACATGCCCATGGTAGTGTCTCCCCCTACTGTGTTTCCAGGATACTTATTGGTTAAGTCCATTAATCCTGAATCATCAAACTTCCACTATTGTCAGATCCTCAAAATTTTCTTCTGATTGATACACAGACTTCACAAGTCCTATGTTGTCTATATATCTTGCTTTATACTCAATTATTTATTCATTCTTTTAATATACTGAGAACTCTTTATTTACAAGCAGTAATTATGTTATGCTTTCCAAAGTTCCAAATATGTATCAAACCAAAACTATCCAAATCAAGGCTCCCCATAAAAGTCATCTGCATAGCATTCAAACTCCCAGATCTGTGCTGTGTGTGTGTGTGTGTGTGCGCACACGTAAGTGTTTGACAGGTAAATAAATAAAGGCTCATATATGGATTTGTATAAGCATTTTAACATTTTCAGGGATATTCAATGTAAACCATTCATCGACATTTCAGACAGCACATCAGTTATGTCTTAGAGAATGGTTTGCTTCAGACTCTTGCTAAGGATCAGTCTTGATGTATAACAGCTAATGATCATGATATCTAGTTTCTTCTCCAAAAGCTTCTACAGCCTTTTTTTGAATAACCAGTTAACCTAGAATAAAAGCAGTTATTCTATTTTCCAAATTAGCCATTTGATATTTTATGTGAATCTCATGATTGTGTCAAAATAATGATAAAAAAATTAAAAAGTGAAGAAAATAAAACAAAACAAAATAAAACCTACTACGATATACTATGTAGCAATTAGCAGTTTAAGGTTTGCATTTAGTGCAAAATGGTGAAAGAAGCCAACAAAGCTGTTTATCCAAAATCCTAGGATAATCTTTTCAATATTTAAATTTGTGCATTATTTCAAAATGGAAAAAAAATCATTAACATTATTTGTCCCCACCTGCCAATTCAAAGGAAATCTTAGAAATTACATTTTCTTTGATGAAACACAAAGGTGGAATTTTTTTAATTAATAAAATATATAGGTCCTTAATTTTATTTTAAAAAGCAAATATAGCTTCTTTAGAAATAACTGCAATCAAAAATTTTAATTTTTAGTATTATAACTTTTCTACTAAATATTATTTTATTTTCTGATATTTTAATTGTATATTCTGACTATATTGATATACTGTGAAAATAAAAGTTATAAGCTATGTAAGGTCACATACGTTTGTGATATATATGTATACATATATATGTTTATGATATATAAAACTCAAAACACACAAAACGAATGTAACGTGTATACACATATACATTTTCCAGTTTATTTACCCATTTACTTATCTGAAGCCAATTCTGCATAATTATTATAAGACTCTATGTAGAGATTTTTTAAAGACACGTTAATCTGGAAGTCTGGAAGTATGAAAAGGTAGAGTGGTAAAACATTATATTTAAACATTTTAAATATGTAGATTTCTCAATTATTTAACTATTACTTCTCACTGAGAAGAAAATAAAGGAAAGTCAAAAGAAAATCCTTGTTTTGTTAACTCACTTGTCCACCTGAGTACCCATATACTCTTCCTTCCCTCCTGCTGTTTCAATGTCCAATTAAAATATCCATGTCCCTAGCCAAGTCTAATTTTTTATTTTGCAATAGCCCCCTTATATTCACACATAATCAAGAAATTTTTATTTTAGAAATCCTCCCTTCCTTCTAGGAATAATTTATTTTTCTCTTTACATTTGGTCATTCTTATAAAGATAAAATGTATTATTTCTCATATCTCATATTATTCTCTTGGTCCCATATTCTATGTCAGCCACCATCCAATTTCTATTTTCTTCATTTACATCATCAGACCGAGGAGGCCAGAATACAGTGATATGTATATCAAAAGTGCTAAAAAAAATAACTGTCAACCAATAATTCTATATCTGGCAAAACTTTTCATCAAGAATGACAAAGAAACTAAAAAGGAAACCATCCACAAAATAAAAAGACAACCTACTTGATGGGAGAAAATATTTGCAAATGATAAGATTGATAAGAAGTTAGTATCTAAAATATATAAACAGTTCACCCAATTTAATATAAAAATCTGATTAAAAAATGGGCAGAAGACCTGAACAGACATTTTTCCAAATAAGCTATACAGATGCCCCAAAGGTACATGAAAAGATGCTCAACATCATTATTCAGCAGAGAAATGCAAACCAAAACCACAAGAATATATCACCTTATACCTGTCAGAATGGTTATCATCAAAGAGTCTACAAATATTGGCAAGAGTGTATAGAAAAGGGAAACCTTGTACATTGTTGGTGGCAATGTAAATTGGTGCAGCCACTGTAGAAACAATATGAATGTTCCTCAAAAAACAACTACCATATGATCCAGCAATTACACTCCTGGGTATGAATCTGAGGAAAATAAAAACACTAATTTTAGAAGATAAATGCACTTCAATGTTTATAGCAGCATTATTTTCAAAATCCAAGATATAGGAGCAATCTAAATGTCCATCAACAGATGAATGGATAAAGAAGAAATGTGTATATATGAGTATACACACACACACAATATACACACAGCCATAAAAAAGAATGAAACTCTGCCATTTGCAACAATGTGGATGGACCTAGAGTGTGTTATGCACAGTGAAATAAGTCAGACAGAGAAAGGTAAATACTCTGTTATCACTTATATATGCAATCTAAAATAGATGAAATGAATGAATATAACAAAACAGTGGCAAATTCAGAGATATAGAAGACTAGTGGTTACCAGTGGGGAGAGGGAATAGGAGGGCAAGATAGGAGTAGAAAATTAAGAGGTACAAATTTTATATATAAAATAAATAAACAACAAGAATGAAATGTACAGCCCAGGAAAATATAGCCATTATTTCGTAATAACTTTAAATAGAGTATAATATATAAAAATATTGAATCACTATGTTGTACAACTGAACTAATATAATGTTGTAAATAATGTTGTAATGTAAATCAATCATACTTCAATTAAAAAGAAAGAAGAAATGAGGGAGAAATTAAGACATTCTCAAATAAATAAGAATTGAGGGAGTTTGTTATCACTAAAAATGCCCTACAAGAAATGCTAAACAGAGACATCCAGATTAAAATAAAAGGACAGTAGACTGTAACTTGATGCCATATGAAGACATAAAAATTTCTAGTAAAAGTAAATTCATAAACATAAATATAATACAAAACTATTTCATTTTGTGTTTGTAACTCCATTTATTTCCTACAGAATTTAAAAGACAAATGCATATATAATTATATACCTATATTATTACACACACAATAGATAAAGATGTAATTTTTGAAAGCAACATAAAGGTGGTGAGAGAGAACAGAGCTCTATGGGGCAGAGTTTTGTATACTATTTAAGTTAAGTAGGTACAAATTTGAACTAGATTGTTTTTAGTTAGGACCTTAAATGTAATCTCCATGGTAACCCTAAAGAAAATATCTAAAAACTATGCACAAAAGAAAATGAGAAGGGGAACAAAATAGCTCACTATAAAAATCAGTGACACAAGCAAAGGTAGTAATGAAGGAAATGTAGGACAAAAAGGTATAAGACACACAGAAAATAAATAATAAATGAAAAGAGTAAATCTTCCATTACTAGTTACTAAATGCAAATAGAATAAACTTTCTATTCAAAAGACAGAGGTTGATATAATGGGTAAAAACTACATGTAATGTAAAAGAAACTGAGTTTTAGATTGAAAGACATACATAGATTGGAAGTGAAAAAATAGAATAAACATTCTGTTCAAATAGTAACCAAAAGAGATCTGGATTGGCTATATAAATATTAAATATATGTCAATTATTATTAAGTAAATTTTAACTCAAAATCTATGACAACAGATAAAAAGATCACCATTATATATTGATAAAAGGGTCAGATCATGAAGAATTTAAGAACAATTATAAATATGTGTGCACTCTTATACATTGATAGTGGAAATTATAAATGGTACGGCAACTATGAAAAAAAGTTTTGTTGTCTTTAAAAAGCTGAAAAACTGAATTTCACAATAGCTGAGATGTAATGTCCATCAACAGAAGAATGAATAAAAAAATGTTGTATATATACACAAAGGAATATTATTCAGTAATAAAAGGAATAATGTTCTGATACATAAATAACCTTGAAACCATTATGCTAAGTGCAATAAGTCAGACATAAAAGGACATATATCTTTTGATTCCACTTATAAGAAATATACAAAATATGCTAATTCATAGAGACAAAAAGTAGATTAATCAGGTGTTAAGGAAAGGGAAAATGGGAAGTTATTGCTTAATGATTACAGTTTCTGTTTGGGTGCTACAAAAGTCTTGGAAATAGATAATTGAGATGGTTTCACAATATTGTAAATGTAACACTACTGAATTTAACACAAATATATATATACATACACATATACACAATATATTTTTTTTAATTTCAAAAACAATTATCTGCTTTTAGCTTCAGGCTTATTTTCCAGGAGGCTAGCAATATGAAAAGCAAACCTGAGCTTCCTCAATAGCCTTACTTGGCTCTATATGAGTAATGATCTCAATCCTAAAACAATTACATTAATCCTGGGAATTGGGTATTCTGTTTGGACAGGACTGGCTCTTACAACTTACATCCAGAAGAGTTGATTCTACTGCTTTCAAACAGATGGAATAGGAAAGAATTCTGTTACAAATAAAGAAAAAGTGCCATAGGCCAATCAAAATGGCAAATTGCTATAGCTATCTTTATCATATATCTATAATTAAACATACAATTGTAAGTTGTAGAAGAAATTCCAAAAGGGGAAACATAGGAAGATGTGGAACTCACATACCCCTACAAACATGTCAAAAATACATCTACCTGTGGAAAAATTCTCATGGAAAACCAACTGAAATGTGGTACAAGAACTCCTATATAACCAAGTCCATAAGAAAGATAAACACACAATCTGGTAAGATGGGAAGAGGAGAATTAGGTCAAGAACTGTACACTTGGGAGGGGACTAAGAGGAAAAGGGGGATTGCACAGAACGATACGTGTCCAGGGAAATAACTGGGTTGAGTCACAGACATAGTACCACAGTCTTGGGGTCCTACACATAGAAAACAAGCCCCCTTAGCTTTTGGCTGCTTGGAGAGCCACTGAGACAGATGTAGAGGTTAAAGAAGTCTAGATTCCACTTGTGATGAATGTGTGGGTGCTGGCTTGCCACCCGACAGATTGAAGAGAGGTCTACCCTAGTGACTGACACCTCACTGGTCTTAATACAAGCTGAGTGAACACCCCGCTCTGCTCACTCCATGCCACAACTTGGCATTGGATTTGAGGCAGCCAGGCTCTGAAAAAGGACTCAATCTAGTGATGCAAAGGTGATCCAGGGGCTGAGGTTTAGTTCAGGTAGGGTAGTGGTAGCCATTGTTGGAGCCTACTCAAATAACACCCAGGCTTATCAAGAGTGCAGCCACTTCAATTCCTGCAACCATCATGCTGTGCTCCCCAGTCCTAGTCAAGCAAATGCTCTGGCTCCATCCACTCTGTGCCACAACCTACTACTAATTCGAAGATGATCACAACAGAGGAAAAGATGTGAACTTTGGCTGCATCTGAGCAGAGCCACAGATGCCTACGCAGACAGTGCATCTGATCTCTGTAAGCACATGAGACCCGATTACACAAGCACTCCTTTCCTTTGGGACAAAGGTCAGTGTGGGGAGGAAAATAAATGAACACATACACTTAAGGAGAGCAGAGCCAACTTGAGTGTGACCCTCAGGGTTGCTACTATAGCAAATGGGAAGCAGACCCTACCCAGGACAGGGTGGTGACAATCACTGAGTAGAGAGAATATTCTGTCTCACAGTTGGCACCAGCTTTAGCTCCTCCATCACCAGTCATACTCCTACCAAAGTGACAGTGGTCAGCACGCTCTAAGGAAAGGTGTGACTGATGTCTACATCAAATCTAGCAACTCCACCAAAGGCATTAGGCACACAGTCAGCATAGGGAGACTTCCACATAAGGATACCCATTTAAAACCACAATAGGTAACTGCTTTACCTAAATTCATAGAGACAAAGAAAGTTAAGTAAAATGAAAAGCCAGAGGAACTACTTTCAATTGAAAGGCCAATAGAAAAAACACTGAAAAATTAAATAACACAGCAGAAGTAGTCAATCAGACAATAAATTCAAAATGCTAGTAATAAAAATGCTAATTAAATTAGGGGGAAAGTGATAAGCACAGATAACTTTAACAAGAAATTAGAAACTATAAAGAAGATCAAATAAAAAATAAACGGGTTATTTTTTTTTCAGATAAAAAACACATCAGAAGTAAAAAATAGCAAGCTAAATAATATAGAAGAATGCATAGGTATTCTGGAAAGTAGAATAATGGAAATCACTTGATCAGAAGAGTGGACACAGAAAACAAAACAAAATAAACAAACAAAAAAAAAAGAGAGAGAGAGACCTATGGGATAACATAAAACATGTCAATATTCAAAGTATAGGGGTTCCAGAAGAAGTAAAGAGAAATAAGGGTATAAAAAATGTATTTGACACATCAATCACTAGAACTGAAACAGAATCAGCAATAAAAAACCTCCCTGCAAACAAAAATCCAGGAACAGATGGCTTCACTGGAAAATTCTATCAAACTTACAATGAAGAGCTCATATCAATTCTTCTCAAACTCTTCCAAAAGATTGAAGAGGAGGGAACACTCCCAAACTTATTTTATCACTGCTGTCACCCTGATAACAAAATCAAACAGAGACACAACCAAAAGAGAAAGCTATAGGCCAATATCATTGATGAAAATAGATGCAAAATCCAAAACAAAATATTAGAAAAAAAAATTCAACAACGCATAAAAAAGATCATACACCATGATCAAGTTGTATCCATCCAAAGGACACAAAGATAGTCCAACATACACAAATCAAACAATGTGATACACCATATCAACAAGAGAAATGTCAAAAATCACATGATTATCTCAATAGATGCAGAAAAAACATTTGATAAAATTCAACAGCCATTTATGATAAAGACAGTCTCTTCAGCAAATGGTGTTGAGAAAACTGGACAGCAGCATGTAAATCAATGAAACTAGAACACTCCCTTACACCATACACAAGAATCAACTCAAAATGGATCGAATACTTAAACATAGGACAAGATACAATTAATCTCCTAGAAGCAAACAGGCAAAACATTCTCTCACATACATCTCAAAAATGTTCTCCTGGGGCAGTCTATCCAAGTAATAAAAATAAAAGCAAGAGTAAACAAATGGGGCCTAATTAAACTTACAAGATTTGCACAGCAAAGGAAACCATAAGTAAAACACAACCACCACCTACAGAATTGGAGAAAACTTCTGCAAAAATGGAAACTGACAAAGGCTTGATCTCCAGAATATAAAAGCAGCTTATACAACTTAATAAGAAAAAAACAAAGAACCCAATCCAAAAATGAGCAGAAGACCTTAACAAGCAATTCTCCAAGGAAGAAGTACAAATGATCAATAGGCACAGTAAAAAATGCTCAGTATCACTAGTTATCAGAGAAATGCAAATCAAAACTACAATGAGATTTCACCGCACACCAGTCAGAATGGCCATCATTCAAAAATCCACAAATGATAAATGCTGAAAAGGCTGTGGAGAAAAGGGAACCCTCCTATACTACTGGTGAGAATGCAGTTTGGTGCAGCCATTGTGGAAAACAGTATGGAGATTCTTCAAAAGACTAGGAATAGACTTACTATATGACACAGTAATCCCACTCTTGGGCATATATCCAGAAGGAACCCTACTTCAAAAAGACACCTGCACCCCAATTTTCATAGCCACACTATTTACAATAGTCAAGACTTGGAACCAGTCTAAATGTCCATCGACAGATGACTGGATAAAGAAGGAGTGGTATATTTGTACAATGGAATACTATTCAACCATAAAAATGACAACATAACCCAACTTGCAGGAACACAGATGTCCCCGGAGAATGTCATTCTAAGTGAAGTAAGCCAGAAAGAGAGAAGAAAAAAAAACATATGGTATTGCTCATATGTGTAATTAAAAAAAAAAAAGTAAAGAAATGAAAAGAAAAAGACAAGTGAACATAAATACAAAACAGAAACAGACTCATAGAATACAAACTTGTGTTTGCTAGGGGGAGGAGGGTGGGAAAGGACAGTGGGAGTTTGAAATTTGTAGATACTGACAGGTATATATAGAATAGATAAAAAAGATTATACTGTATAGAACAGGGAAATATATACAAGATCTTGTGGTTGCTCACAGTGAAAAAGATGGTGACAGTGAATATATGTATGTTCATGTATAACTGAAAAATTGTGCTCTACACTGGAAATTTACACAACATTGTAAACTGACTATAATTTAATAAAATAAAATTTGAAATAATGCTGATTGGAGAAAAAACCTCCAATCTAGGATATTCCAAACATCAAGATCATTATTTATCATAGGTGGAGAGATAAAGAAATTCTCAGACAAGCAAAAACTAAAATAATTAGGTAATGATAAATTAACCCTAAAGTAAATGTTGAAGCATCTTCTCTAATTGGAAAAGAAGTAAGAACCTATAAGAATCTGAAAATCCCAATAGGAATGATAAATACACAGTAATGATTGAAGATCATTAAATAAACCAATACATAGTTTAAAAATAATAATTATAAAAGCAACTATAACTAGAATAAACAGTAGAGGGATAAGCATAAAGATGTAAAATATGATATCAAAGATAGAATATGTGGGGGAGGGGAGTAAAAAATGCAGATTTTTAGAATGTGTTTGTTTGAACTAAAATGACTATTAGTTTAGAGAAAGTAGATATAATTATGGGTCAACACATATAAACCACATGGTAGCCAGAAATCAGAAACTTACAATAGACACACAAAGTCCAAAAACAAGAGAACTCAAGCCTACTATAAAGGAAAATCATCAAACTACAATGGGTGTAACAAAAAGAAAAGAAACAACAGAGAACAACTACAAAACAACTGAAAAACAAGTAATAGCAACAAATAAATATCTATCAATACTTATTTAATGTCAATGGACTAAATGCTCTGATCAAAACATAAAGTAGCTAAATAGACACATAGGTCAGTGGAACAGAATATAAAGTACAGAAATAAACCCATGCACTTATGGTCTGACAAAGGAGGCAAGAATATTCAATGGATAAAAGACAGTCTGTTCAACATATGTTCCTGGGAAAACTGAACAGCTACCTATTAAAGACTAAAATTAGAACAATCTCTAACACCCTTTATAAAAATAAACTCAAAGTGAATTAAAGACCTAAATGGAAATCCATATACTATAAAACTCCTAGAGGAAAACATAGGCAGAAAAATCTTTGACATAAATCACAGAAATGTTTTTTTTCAAACCAGCTCCTATACTAATGGAAGTAAAAGCAAAAATAAACAAATTGCATCTAATTAAACTTAAAAGCATTTAGAGAGCTAAGGATGCTATCAACAAAACAAAAAGACAAACCATAGAATTGGATAAAATATTTGCAAATGATGAGACTGACAAGACAAAATTCCAAAATGTACAAAGTTCATACATCTATATATATATGTGTATATATATATAATATATATAAATATATGAAATAGAAACTCAATCAAAAAAATAAAAAAAACTCAATCAAAAGTTAAATAAACATCTCTCCAAAGAAGACATCCAGGTGGCCAAAAAGCACACGAAAAGATGCTCAACATCAATACCTATTAGAGCAAATCAAAACTACAATGAGATATCATCTCACAGCAGTCAGAACAGTGATCATTAAATAGTCCACAAATGATAAATGCTATAGAGGATATGGAGACAAAGGAACCCCCGTACATTTTTGGTGGGAATGTAAATTGGTGCATCCACCATGGAGGAGAGCATGAAGATTCCTCAAAAACTTAAAACTAGACTTACTATATGATCCAGCAATTCCACTCTTGGGCATATATGTGGGGAAATGTATAATTCAAAATGTCAGTATTCACAGCAGCACTATTTACAATAGCTAAGACATGGAAACCACCCAAATGTCCATTAATAGATGACTGGATAGAAAAATGTGGTGTGTGTGTGTATATATATACACACACACACACACACACAGTGGATTATTACTTAGCCACAAAAAGAATAAAATAATGCAAATGATGCCATTTCCAGCAACATGGATGGACTGAGAAATGTCATTCTAAGTAAATCATAAAGAGAGAGAAAAATACCATATGATAATGTTTATATGTGGAATCAAAAACCAAACCAAACCAAACCAAACAAAAAAACCACAAATGAACTTATCTATAAAACAGAAAAAGACTCACAGACATAGAGAACAAATTTATGGTTACCTGGGATTAAAGGGGGTGGGAAGGGATAAATTGGGAATTTGAAATTTGCATCTCTTGGGGAGTGATAGAAATCTTAGCTAAATTGATTCTGTGGTGGTGATTTCATTAGTGTACACATGTATAAAAATTCATCAAATTGTACATCTGAAGTACAAATTGTACATAATAAAGTTGTTAAAATAAAACAAGTTTGCGATGGAGAAGATGGCGGAGTAGAAGAAAGCTCGCAGGTCACCCTCTCCCACAAATACACCAAGACCCACATCTACAGACCCACTTAGACAACCAGAGCACCTGCGGAACTCCGACAGAACATCGCCCTCTTCAAAAGATAAAGACGCCAAAAATCTGGTAGGAGAAAAGGAAAACAGAAATAACAAAAGGCAAAGCAGCGTGGGAGGGTTCCCGCGGAGAGGGAGCGGCAAAGGAGGACTGGCGCTCGCTCGCTGGGTCTCCCCTCTCCAACTGAGAGGCCAGAGGGACGGAGGGGGAGCCTCCGAGGCTCGGATCTGTACAGAGCAGCCCTTGACTGACAGAACTAAGCTAAATGGGCACAGAGCGTCCCCCCTACACCCAGCCTGAGACGCGGCCGGCAGCGGCGGGCAGGGCCAGGCTGCACAAGCCGGGCGGAGGACGGGAGTGGCTGCACGGAGGCAGCCCCGGGGGAACGCAAGGAGCTGCGCGCCGTGGCTGTGGGTGCACAGGGCAGAACAACCTGGGCCCTCCATAAAACAGCAAGGTTGATGTGCTCTCGGGGGAAGTGTGCACACCCCCATCTCTGAAAGCCCGCGGAAAGTTTTCGGGGGAAGAGAGGCGGGGCTCAGGCGCAGCCGCCATATCCACCGGCGCTGAGCACCCAGGCGGGGGCGGGGGCGAAACCTGCATCCGCACCGAAGGGCTCAGCAGCCTCAAAAGCCAGATTGAGACTGGCCGGCAGACCGGGGCACATAGGATCCTTCCATCCTGGTCCCTCAGACAACTTGCTCCACAAAGACAAACAAGGAGCTGGGTTCTGGCTCGGAGCAGGGATAAGGCTGTCCCTCGGTCGTCCCGGAGCCCACCTGCGGAGCGCCAACCAGGGCTGAGTGTGCAGCCGCACAGAGCACCGGAGCTACCAGCTGCGCAGGTAGAGCGAGAGCGGCCCCCGCTTTTCGGGCAGGAACACAGCCCCTGACTGAGGTGCTGGGAGGGGGCACGACCCGCCCGACTACCCGGCCGGTCTGCAACATCTGACTGCGGCATCCAGAGGGGCAGCGACCCGCCCGCCCACCGCAGAGGAGAGCCGCACCTGACCCAGTGTTGGGAGGAGGCGCGATCTGCTTGCCCACAGGTGCTGGGAGAAGCACAGAAGAGGGCGCCAATGGAGGGCCTCTGAAAGCAGCACGCTGAGCTTCCAAAAGAGGACGAAGACAGAAAGACTTTACATTAAAAGCACACAGACTCCAGGAGAACACCGACAACCCCCCCCCCTTTTTTTTAAATGTTTTTACCTGTTCTATATTCTATTACTCTCTTAATTTTTACTTTTAATTCATTTCTATTTCTCTTGGGTTTTGATGTCCTGTTATTGATTAGACACAGGTTTCAAATACATCAATTCATCTCCCCCCCCTTTTTTTGTAAAAGTTTTAAAAGGATGTATTAACTCGATTAATACTCTGCTTCAATTCGCTCTTCTATTATCCATTATACACTGTTTTCAAACCCTCTTTCTACCTTCTTTTAAAATTTTTTCTCTCTCTCACTTATTTTTTTTCTTTTTTTCCTAAGTTCTATTCCTAAATAGGCATTAGATAGATAAAATCCTTAAGGACCAAAATAGACAACTGATACTCCATAAACCACAGTGCCAGAGAGGTATGAGCAAGATGAAGAAGCAGAAAAACCTTTCCCAATTAAAAGAACAAGAGAAATCCCCTGAAAGAAAGATCAATGAAATAGACATCGATAGCCTACTAGATCAAGATTTCAAAAGAGGAGTGATCGAATTGCTGAAGGAATTAAAAGAGATAGTGTTTAGAGATATATAATATGTCAAAAATGAAATTGAAGCTATAAAGAAGAACCAAGTAGAACGGGTAAACTCATTGACAGAGATGAGGGATGATCTAATAGCTGTGCAAAGCTGACTAGATAATGCAGAGGAACGAATTAGTGATCTAGAAGACAGGGCAATAGAAATCACCCATTCAGAATAACAACAAGATAAGCAAATAAAACATAATGAAAATAGCATAAGGCAGGGAAATATAGAATATTTTTTCTTTCTTTTTTAAAATTTTTTAACAGTAGGATGGATTTGAGATCATGTTACTATCAGTTTAATAAAAACAGTTATAGTAATGGGTTAATAGATTTACAAAAAAGGGTAACCACAAGCCAAAAATTTACAAGGGAGTCACAAGAATTAAATAAAATCCATGATAATACAATGGAAAATTACCAAACCACAAAAGGAAGAAGAAAGGAACAAAAAGGATACACCCATTCAATTGCAAAGATAAGTTCAAAATGGCAATAAACACACATCTATCATTAATTACTGTAAATGTTAATGGACTAAATGCTCCAGTCAAAAGACAGAGTGGCAGACTGGATAATAAAGCAAGAACCTTCAATATGCTGCATACAAGAGACCCACTTTAGGGAGAAGGACACATATAGATTGAGAGTGAAAGGATGGAAAAGGATATTCCATGCAAATGGAAAAGCCAAAAAAGCAGGTGTTGCACTACTGATCTCAGACAAAATAGATTTTAAAGCAAAGGCCATAAAGAAAGATAAAGAAGGACATTTTATAATGATTAAAGGAGTGATACAAGATGAGGATATTATGCTCATTAATATATATGCACTCAATATAGGAGCACCTAAGTACATACAAAAATTACTAAAAGAGATAAAGGGGGATATTGATGGGAATACAATCATAGTTGGAGATTTTAACATTGCATTAACATCACAAGACAGATCTTCCAGACAGAAAATAAACAAGGCAACAGAGAAAGTAAATGCTACAATAGAAAAACTAGATTTGGTGAATATTTTCAGAGCATTACACCCCCAAAAAAGAGGATATACATTCTTTTCAAGTGCACATGGAACATTTTCCAGGATCGATCATGTACTTGGGCACCAAAGAAACCTCAACAATTTTAAGAAGATAGAAATTATCTCAAGCATCTTTACTGACCACAATGCCATGAAACTGGAAATCAACAACAGAGAAACAAAGGAGAGACAAAGGAAAGCATGGAGATTAAACAATATGTTATTGAAAAAACAATGGATCAATGAGGAAATCAAAGGTGAAACTAAAAAATACCTTGAGACAAATGATAATGAAAGCACAACCACTCAAAACCTATGGGACACAGCAAAGGCAGTGCTAAGAGGGAAGTTTATAGCGATATAGGCCTTCCTCAAAAAAGAAGAACAATCTCAAATGAACAATTTAACCCACCACCTGAATGAATTAGAAAAAGAAGAACAAAAAGCCCCAAAAAGCAGCAGAAGGAAGGAAATAATAAAGATGAGAGAGGAATTAAATACAATAGAGATTAACAAGACCACAGAAAAAATCAACCAAACCAAAAGCTGGTTTTTTGAAAAAGTAAATAAAATCGACAAACCTCTGGCCAAACTCACAAAGAAGAAGAAAGAGAGAGCACAAATTAGCAAAATAAGAAAGGAAAATGGAGAAATTACAACAAACAAAATAGAAATACAGAATATCATACGAGAATATTATGAAAAACTATATGGAACCAAACTGGATAACCTAGAGGAGATGGACAAGTTTCTGGAAACATACTGTCCACCAAACCTGAATCAAGAAGAATCTGAACACTTGAAGAATCCGATCACTAGAAAGGAAATAGAAATAGCAATTAAAAACCTCCCTACAAATAAAAGTCCAGGACCGGACGGCTTCACCGGGGAATTCTACCAAACATACAAAGAAGAACTCATACCAGTCCTTCTCAAACTCTCCAGACAATTGAAAAGGAGGGAATACTCCCAAACTCATTCTATGAAGCCACCATCTCCCTGATACCAAAACCAGGCAAAGACACTACAAAAAAAGAGAATTATAGGCCAATATCACTGATGAACATAGACGCCAAAATCCTCACCAAAATTTTAGCAAATAGAATCCAACAACACATAAAAAAGATTATACATCATGACCAAGTGGGGTTCATCCCAGGGACACAAGGCTGGTTCAACATACACAAATTAATCAGTTTAATACATCACATCAACAGGAGAAAGGACAAAAACCACATGATCATCTCAATCGATGCAGAAAAAGCATTTGATAAAATTCAACACCCATTTATGATAAAAACTCTCGCCAAAGTGGGTATAGAGGGAACATATCTCAACATAATAAAAGCTATATATGAGAAACCTACAGCCAGCATAGTACTCAATGGTGAAAAACTGAAAAGCTTCCCACTAAATCTGGGACAAGACAAGGATGCCCACTATCACCACTCCTATTCAACATAGTCCTGGAAGTCCTAGCCACAGCAGTCAGGCAAGAGAAAGAAATAAAAGGGATCCAAATTGGAAAAGAACAGGTAAAAGTGTCATTATATGCTGATGACATGTTACTATATATAGAAAACCCTAAAAGGTCCACACAAAAGCTACTAGAGCTGATTGAAGAATTCAGCACGGTAGCAGGTTACAAAATTAACGTTCAAAAATCAGTTGCATTTCTTTACACTAACGATAAATCAACAGAAGAAGAAAGTAAAGAAACAATCCCTTTTATAATAGCACCCAAAGTAATAAAATATCTGGGAATAAATCTAACCAAGGAGGTGAAAGAATTATACACAGAAAACTATAAACCATTGATGAAGGAAATTAAAGAAGACTTTAAAAAATGGAAAGATATCCCATGCTCTTGGATTGGAAGAATCAATATTATTAAAATGGTCACAATGCCCAAGGCAATCTACAGATTTAATGCAATCCCTATCCAATTACCCAGGACATATTTCACAGAACTGGAACAAATCATAATAAAATTCATATGGAACCATCAAAGACCTAGAATTGCCAAAGCATTACTGAAGAGAAAGAAAGAGGCTGGAGGAATAACTCTCCCAGACTTCAGACAATACTATAGAGCTACAGTCATCAAGACAGCTTGGTATTGGTACCAAAACAGACATATAGACCAATGGAACAGAATAGAGAGCCCAGAAATGAACCCACAAACTTTTGGTCAACTCATCTTTGACAAAGGAGGCAAGAATATACAATGGAATAAAGAAAGTCTCTTCAGCAAATGGTGTTGTGAAAACTGGACAGCAGCATGTAAAACAATGAAGCTAGAACACTCCCTTACACCATATACAAAAATCAACTCAAAAGGGATTAAAGACTTAAACATAAGACAAGATACAATAAACATCCTAGAGGAAAACATAGGCAAAACATTATCTGACATACATTTCAAAAATTTTCTCCTAGAAGAAATAAAAGCAACAATAAACAAATGGGACCTAATGAAACTTACAAGCTTCTGCACAGCAAAGGAAACCAGAAGTCAAACAAGAAGAAAACCTCCGGAATGGGAGAAAATTTTTGTAAGTGAAACCGACATAGGCTTGATCTGCAGAATATATAAGCAGCTCATACGACTCAATAAGAAAAAAATAAACAACCCAATCCCAAAATGGGCAGAAGACCTAAACAAGCAATTCTCCAAGGAAGACATACAAATGATCAAAAAGCACATGAAAAAATGCTCAACATCACTAATTATCAGAGAAATGCAAATCAAAAGTACAATGAGGTATCACCTCACACCAGTCAGAATGGCCGTCATTCAAATATCCACAAATGACAAAAGCTGGAGAGGCTGTGGAGAAAAGGGAACCCTCCTACACTGCTGGTGGGAATGCAGTTTGGTGCAGCCACTATGGAAAACAGCGTGGAGATTCCTCAAAAGACTAGGAATAGACTTACCATATGACCCAGGAATCCCACTCCAGGGCTTGAATCCAGAAGGAAATCTACTTCAGGATGACACCTGCACCCCAATGTTCATAGCAGCACTATTTACAATAGCCAAAACATGGAAACAGCCTAAATGTCCATCAACAGGTGACTGGATAAAGAAGAGGTGGTATATTTATACAATGGAATACTACTCAGCCATAAAAACCGACAACATAATGCCATTTGCAGCAACATAGATGCTCCTGGAGAATGTCATTCTAAGTGAAGTAAGCCAGAAAGAGAAAGAAAAATACCATATGAGTTTGCTCATATGTGGAATCTAAAAAACAAACAAACAAACAAACAAACAAAAATAAAGCGTAAATACAGGACAGAAATAGACTCACAGACAGAGAATACAGACTTGTGGTTACCAGGGGGGTGGAGGGTGGGAAGGGATATACTGGGATTTTAAAATTGTAGAATAGACTGCACTGTATAGCACAGGGAAATATACACAAAAAATGTAATGATAACTCACAGAGAAAAAAATGTGACAATGGGTGTGTATATGTCCATGAATAACTGAAAAATTGTGCTGAACACTGGAATTTGACACAACATTGTAAAATGATTATAAATCAATAAAAAATGTTAAAAAAAAAAAACAAGTCTGCTAATTGGATGAGAAAACAAGACCCTTCAATACTCTGCCTACAAGAGACTCACTTCAGAATGAAAAACACACAGACTAAAAATGAGAGGATGAAATAATATTTCATGCAAATTTAAACAACAGGGTAGTGGATTTGTCATTGCTCATGTAAGACAAAATAAAGCTTAAGACAAAGGCTACAATGAAAAACAAAGAAGAGTATTGTATAATGATAAAGTGTCCAATAAGACAAGAGGACATTACACTTGTTAATATACATGCACCCAATACAGGAGCACCCAAATATATAAAGCAAATGCTAATAGACATATAGGGAGAAATTGACAATTATAAAATAATAGTAGAAAACTTTTATGCCCCACTAGTATCAATGGACAAATCATCCAAAATTAAAGTTGATAAGGCAACAGTGGTCTGAAATGACACAATAGACCAGTTGGACTTAACTGATGCCTAAAGGACATTGCACTCTAAAAAAGCAGAATACATATTCTTTTCAAGTGCACATGAAGTGTTCTCCAGGATACATCACGTGCTAGATCACAAAACACACCTCAACAAATTTAAAAGGATAGAAATTATACCAAGTATTAGTTATCCAAGCACAACAATATGAAATTAGATATAAACTACTGAAAGAAAAAAGAGAAATGTGCAACCAGATGGAGACTAAACAATATGCAAAAAAAAAAAAAAAAAAAAAGGTGATTTTGTCAATCCAAGAGGAAATCACAAAATACACTGAGACAAATGAAAATGCAAGCACAACTTTCCAAAAGCTATGGGATTCAGCAAAATCACTTCTAAGAGGGAAGTTCACAGTTAAAATGGCCTTCCTCAAGAAACTGGAAAAATTTGAAATAACCTAACTTTCCACCTAAAATAATTTAAAAAAAAGTAAAAGAAAAAAGTCCAAAGTCAGCAGAAGGAAGGAAATAATAAAAATCAGAGAGGAAATAAATAAAATAAGTGTTAAAAACACAATAGAAACAATGAAACAAAGAGTTGTTTCTTCAAAAAGATTAATAAAAATTAATAAACATTTAGCCAGACTTAAGAAGAAAAGAGAGAAGACCCAAATTTAAAAAATTAATAAGAAGTGAAAGAGAGAAAATAACCAATATGACAGAAATACAAAAAAAAAAAGTCATAAAAGAATACTACAGTTGTATGTTAAAAAATTGGAAAGCCTAGAAGAAATGGACAAATTTCTAGAAATATGCAATTGGCCAAGAGTGAGTTAAGAAGACAATTTGAACAGTTTGATAACTAGAAGTGAAATTGAATTTATAATTGAAAATTCTCAGAAAGCAAAAGTCCAGGACCAGAGGATTTCACAGGTGTATTCTTTCAAACATACAGAAAATAATGTCTGTTTTCCTCAAACTATTCCAAAAAGTTGAAGAGGAGGAAACACTGTGAAATTCATTCTATGAGGCCATCATCACCCTGACAAATACCAGTCAAAGACACTACAAAAAAGAAAATTATAGGTCTATATATTTAATTAATAAAATGCAAAAATACTCAACAAAAAATTAGCAAACTGAATCCAATGATATATAATAAGACTCACATACCATGATCAACTGGGATTTATTTCAGAGTTACAAGGATGGTTCAATATATGCAAATCAATCAAAATGATATACCCCATTAATAAAAGCAAAAATAAAAATCACACAATTATCTCAATAGACATAGCTAATGCATTTGACAAAATTCAGTATACATTTCTGATTAAAAAAAATTCATCAAAGTAAATATAGAGGTTACAGATCTCAACCTAATAAAGGATATTTAAAACAATCCCACAGCCATCAAGTTACTATGGTGAAAAGCTGAAAGCCTTCCCACTAAATTCAGGATTAAGACAAGAATGCCCACTCTCTCCCTGTCTATTTAACATAGTATTGGAAGTCCTAACCACAGCAGTCCAATAAGAAAAAAGATAAAATATACCTAAATTGGAAGGAAACAGGTAAAATCTTCAATATTTGCAGATGACTTGGTACACTACATAGAGAATCCTAAAATCTCCACCATAAAACATTAGAATTCAGCATGGTTGTAGGACACATGATTAATTCACAGAAATCTGCTGCATTTCTATACACTAATAGTGAAATATCAGAAAGAGAAAGTAAGTAAATAAATAAATAAGTAAAACTTGTTTAAAATGGCATTAAAATAAAATACCTAGGGATAACCAAGAAAGTAAAAGACCTGTAGTTGGAAAACCTTAAAACACTGATGAAGGAAATTGAAGATGCTTCAAAAAATGGAAAGATGCCTTATGCTTTTGGACTGTAAGATTAATATTATTAAAATGGTCATACTACCTGAAGCAATCTACAGATTTAATGCAATCCCTACCATGAACCCCATGACATATTTCACTGAACTAGAGTAATCCTAAAATTTATCTTTAACTACAAAAGCCCTGAAATTGACAAAGCAACCCTGAGGAACAGAGCAAAACTGGCATTATAACCCTCCCAGAATTTAAACTACATTAAAAAAAAAAAAAAACTACAGTAATCAAAACAGCATGGTATTGGCATAAAAATAGACACATAGATCAATGGGACAGTGTAAAGAGCCCAAAAATAAACCTTGGCACCTATGGTCAATTAATCTGTGGCAAAGAAGGCAAGAATATACAATGGAGAAAAGATAGTGGTGATGAAAAAGCTGGAAAACCAGATGTAACACAATGAGATTGGAACACTCCATCATATCATACACAAAAGTAAACTCAAAATGGTTTAAATACCTAAATGTAATACTGAAATATTGAAATATAAACCTCCTAGAAGACAACACATGTGGAAGACTCTTTGACCTAAATCTTAGTGATTTATTTTCTTGAGTCAGTCCCCTAAGGCAAGATAAATAGAAGCAAAATTAAACAAATAAGACCAATTAAACTCCAAAGCCTTTGGACAGCAATGGTAACCATCAACCAAATAAGAGAAATATCTGCAAATGATATTACCAATAAGGTGTTAATATCCAAAATATATAACCAGCTCATACAACTCAATGTCCAAAAAAGATCCCAATCAAAAAATGAACAGAAGACCTGAATAGTCATTTTTCCAAAGAAGACATGCAGATGAGTAATAAGTACATGAATAGATAATCAACATCACCAATTATTAAAAACAAGTAAATCAAAACCACAATGGGGTATTACCTCAGACCTGTCAGAAGGGCCATCATCTGAAAGACTACAAATAACAAATGTTGAAGAGAAGGTGAATAAAAGAGAACCTTCTTGTATCCACCCCTTTGAATGTTGGTGGGAATGTAAATTAGTGCAGTTACTACAGAAAACAGTATAGAGGTTGCTTAAAAAACTAAGGCTAGAACTTCCATATGATCCAGCAATTCCACTCCTGGGTGTATATCCAGGAAAAAAAAAATGCAAACACTACTTCAAAAAGATAAATGCACCTGAATTTTCACAGCACCATTGTTTACAATAGCTGAGATATGGCAGCAACCCAAGCGCCCATCAACAGATAACTGGCTTAAAAAGATATGTGATTTTATATATATGAATATTACCATAAAAAATGAATGAAAGTCTGTATTTGCAGCAGCATGAATAAGCCTAGAATATTAGGCTTTGAAATAAGTCAGACAGAGAACAACAAATACTATATGATATCACTTATGTTTAATCTAAAAAATAATAAAAATAAATGTATATGCAAAATAGAAACAAACTCATAGATATAGAAAACAAACTTATTGTTACCAAAGGGAGAACCAAAAGGGGAGAAACAAATTAGGAATTTGAGATTAACAGATACAAACCTCTATATAAAAAATAGATATGCAACAGGGATATACATATAGCACAGGAAAGTATACCAATTATCTTGTAATAACTTACAATGGAGTATAATCTGCAAATTGTTGAATCACTATGCTGTCCACCTAAAACTAACACAATATTACAAATCAATTATATTTCAATTAAAATGTATATTATAGGTGTGAAATAAAATTCATATTTTATGGCAAGATAAGAAAATTTAAACATGAAAATGATTCTCTGACTTTTGGCTTTCTTTCCCCACAACTATGCATTGTGTATTTGCATTGTGAATTGACCAAACCTCCCCCATTGGTAGGAAGACCTGCTTAACCAAAAAGAGCAATATTCTCCTAGCATCAGTGAAAGAACTCCTTAAAAGACAGCATTCCTTCTTGATCTTGTAAGGAGTCACATGAACTACCAGTATGCTGCTTAGATCTGGATTATGTAAACTGTTAATAATATGTCATTAGTGTATAGCCCTCTGTCTCAAAAAAACTTAAAAAACTGTTCCTTGTTTTCCAACCAATGGAACAGTTCTCAGAGCTTTCTGAGATGCTCTTCCTGTGTTATAATCCTCAAATTTGGCTCAAGTAAAATTTTCCATTTCTTTCTAAGATCAACTAATTATTTTTCATTGACAAAATTTTAAGAAATATCAAATTAAAATTTTAAGAAGTGCCAAAAGTTGTTCTAGAGTTTTAAAATTATTTATGTGATAGAGCCATAGTTGTTTCTCATTATTTTGTTAGTAATATGTTGTACAATAAAATTTCTAAAGTTTGACATTTTATTCAGTATATGTAATGTCACCTTAATGTCTTATTTGAAATAATTTCAGAAGAATGGTTAAATGTTATAGACTTTAGAAGTTGGTTGTATTGGTTAACTACAAGACTAAGTCATTCATTTTTACTGGCTCTGTTTTATATTATCCTTCAGAGATGTGCATCCTCATCACAGTATTGCACACTAACTTACACTTTCACATTTATAAGAACTTAGTCTCATTTATACAGGAAAAATGGGTGCAGGGCCTGAGGAAGGCTATGTCCTAGGCCTCAGTTGATCCCCTGGGATGTGTTCCACCAAGTGTGGGTCCTTGTCTTTGCATAGGAAAGAATTCAAGAGTGAGCCACAGTTTAGTAAAGGCAGATTTATTTGGAGAGATACATGCTGCATAGAGTATAGGCTGTTTCAGAAGGCAAGAGAAAGGCCAGAAGATGTGGGAGTTGGGTGCTCAGATTAGAGTGAAAGTAGGTACACACTCCATAGACAGAGTTTGGGCTATCTCTGAAGAGAAGGGAGAGAGAGGTGGCCGCAAGTCACCATATTGCCAGTTTTTATGGGCTTGGTAGCTTAATAAGTGGAAGGACCAGTCTAATTAGCTTGGGGAAGGGGCTGGGATTCCCAGGAAGTTGGTCATTTCCCACTCTTTGACCTCTTGTGGCTAGACTTGGGACTGTCATGGAGGCTGTGAGCATGTTATTCACCATGCTAATATGTTACAATGAGCATATAATAAAGCTCAAAATCTGCTAGAAGTCAAATCTCCCACCATCAAGGCCTCCTAGGGGTTGAATCTTCCACCAGTTTGATGTTAATTGCCATTTCATTCCTTGAATGGCTGTGCCCTGCCCACTTCCATCATCAGTAGAACACTGGTTTTCTGGCAAATACCTTGAGAAAAAGTCCATTCCATTTTTAAACACTAATTAGTAAGTGGTTGAATATAACTATCTCTGTTAGACTCCAGTTGAAACATTTAGAATGGCATAAAGAAACCCATTTCCAGCTGTTTAGAGTAATTGTTTATTGAATGACCGTCCAGAATTAACTTATTATCAAATAAAAGTGTGTGGCCCCAACACAGATTAAGGCCACACAAACTAAATTGTCATAGTTTGGAAGAGAGAAAGGTTTATTGCAGGGTTACATAAGGAGAATGGGTGGCTCATGCTCAAAAAATCCAAACTCCCTGATGGTTTTTCAGAAAGAAAATTTTAAAGCAAAATTTGGGGTGAGGGCTGCAGAGTATGACATTTTTATAATTGATTGGTGGTGAGGTAACATGACAGTGTTCCAGGAAACTTGTGTTCAACCTGAATTTTCCATCCTCCACCTGGGTGGGGGCCTTAGTTCCTGCAGAAGAACTCAAAGATATTATTATGTATATACTTTGAAGAGAAACCAGGACAATGCTCCAAAGTTGTGCTATTGTTTTTTGACTTTTCCTCCCTTGTCTCTGCATCCTCTCCCTTCCCTAATTAGCAACTATTTGAATCTGCTCCTTGGAACTCAGGGAAAGCCAAGGAGATTGAATGAAGTCCATTTCCTACAAAGAAGACATGGGGAGCATGGAAAACGTCTGCACCAAGGAGGACCACACAGGGTCCTGCTCTGTTTCCAACTTACTTCTGTTTTTAATTTCATGTTGAAATCTTCAAAGATAAGCATTTCAGGTCATGTTAGGGGGGGCAGATATTTAGAGGAGAAGTGGGCTTGACATCTCCTAAATCATGTTATAATATTTTGGAGTAGTATGTTCAGGGTAAAATAAGACTGCTGAAATGCTTGACACTCTTCAGAAAAGAATATATCTCTGGACATGATGCTATAATGAATGGAAAAATGTATTAGAGCACTATCTGATGTGAGACTAACTTTATCAAAGGTAAATTACTAAATTGGCTGCTAGAAAACTGTGCTTAAGGTGTTCACATATTATAAATGCTACTGTCAGATGAATGCAAATGTAACTTGTAAGGGATAATTTTGAAAATTGTGTGACAGTTTTTAGAGGAAAACGATGATTTATCCAACACCAGAGTAGCACAATTTACTACTGGGGTATTCTAGGAGGAGGAGTTATAATATGTTATTTTTAATTAGTTTCCTGCTTCTCTCTGGAGGATTTGGAGCTAAATTTTCCATTAATGAAATTTCACTAGTGAATTAAACTTGTAGAACAATTCTTTTTAAAATCAGGTCATTTCAAAGATCTTTACACTTTTGGACAGTTATCCCTAACATTGCTGTGGGAAAAAGTGTTGCTTGAGAGCTAATGATGGGGTCTTTTAACTACCATATAGTCAGTTGCAGGAAGTTAGAATTATTGAGGCTGCTCATCATAAAGGCCTTGTAGCTACAATGATAAGCAACTGTTTGAATCATCACAGTGCCTATTTATATAACCCAGAAGTTTTCACACTTAATTAACTAGCACAATAAATGGTGCCCTTATAGTATGAAAAATGGAATGCAGCTTTAAACTGCTTAATTTCCTCTTCTGAAGTAGCTGACACATTGGGAGTTTCTGGCTTGCATTTATTATGATTACATGCCTGGCTATCAGGACATGGTTTGCAGACAAATAGCTCCATCTTGGGAGAATCTGAGGTTTGTGGGGAAATCTTATAGGCCACATATCTATCAATAGACGATGGTATTTTACTCTTATTCCAAGCTCATTCTGCTGGAATGTCTTCAAACATTTCATTAGTTAGACAACTTTGGCAATTTTAACATCATTAGGAGCAGAAGAAAACTAGAAAGCAAAGGCCCATTGTTCGAGGAAAACTAAAGTTTAAAACCACAAGCTCAAACATTATTCACAAGTGTACTTCATATGGACTTTATTATGGCTTCTTGTCCTTTGCCTAAAATTTGCTGATATTTCTCCATCCTCAAATTCTAGAGAAAACTAAAAAGATTCTTTAAAATTATTTCTTCCCAAACCACAGTTATAAGTACTTTTTGTTGTGGGACACAATGCAGCAGTGGGCTGGTAATGCCAGTTGGTAAAAGAATTTATCACAGATTAAGGAGAATATAAAAGGAGTTTATTAGGTTATGCTGTCACAGACAAGAGTGGGTCACACAGACAAGACATGCCTGTGTGAGACTCAAGGGTTGATTGTTGGGGTCTTTTATGAGGCAGGGTCACAAGATACCTGACTGGTTTGTGTACAAGCCTCTGATAGGTTGTAGGTGAGGTAAGAAGTTTAGGGTCTATGAAGGGCAGTGGGGTTAAGGTGGGCTGAAACAAGCCCACTGAGCTATTGTGAGATTAAGTATTATGTAGGGCAATTAGTTTGTCAGGGCCAACATGCTCAGTAAAGAATAGGCTTTATCTGTTGAGGGATCACAGGCAGACATCTGAGAGCCCAGGAATGTGGGTCATTGGACTTTGAAGGATGTACATTGGCTCCATGATTTCCTAACCCATTATTTAAAATATACTAATCGAAGAACCCAGCTTTAGAGGGTCACTTGGAATAAAACTTACATAAGCTCTCTTAAATCTTTCATCTTCTACATTGTACTTTTAGCCCCTTTTCCTCCAACTTCCCTTTCACACAAACATGAAGGAGCTCTAGAGCTACTGCTCAAATTCATGGATAGATGCCATTTAGTTTCAGTTCACACTTTTTTTTTTCAAAATTTTTAAATAAATCATACACAGATAAGGCCGTATAAGTTGTGTATCAGTAAGAACTTAATTAATCATAACCTTGGTTTATAAAGAAAAAATTCCAAAGTCATAGAAGGCCCCTGTGTATATTATACCACTTTGCTAATATTTAGACATAATCAACATATTGTCTTATGTAATAAAATTTCTCTCATTAAAAAACATGTGGCTCTTTATCTACTTGTGCATGCTTGAACAAAATGAGTTTAATTTTTTCTGCTTTTCAAATCTGTTGAAATGGAGTCACAGGGGCTATGGTAATGTGTGACTACACCCAAATTGATGCACACTGCTGGGGTTTATTTGTTTTCATTGCAATGATAATCCACTGTGTAAACAGAGGATTTATTTTTTAGTTCTATCCAGGGCTGACAATATAATTTGTGAGGTCCAGTTCAAAATGAAAATGTGTGGCCCCCTAGTTCAGAAAGTATTAAGAATTTAAAGATAGTGACAGCAGAGCCAAGCATAGAGACTTTTTAAGGTCCTATACCACAGCAGAGATCAAATATCCATCAAGACAATCCTCATTCTATCGATTTACATATGAATTGTGTCTTTTTTTTTTATTATTATTTTGTTTTCTTTACACTCAGTTATCAATGCAGCTGCTATGACCAATTCGCTGAATTTGTCGTGGAACACATATTCAATATTTTATCTAGGATACACATGTCAGAGACTGTTTGCTGTTCAAAGGATAAGCAATTGTAGCTTACAGAAGGCTGTTTATCAAAATGTGTAGTACAAATTACGTTGCGGCACAGTAGATTAAATTTAGTTTATTTCACATCCTTATCAGTGTAAGGTATACTTAATGTTGTATAATAGTATTTCTTTGTGATTTTAATTTGCTTATTAATAAAACAGTGGTTAATCTTCCTTTCATAACCTGTTGTGATAATAATTTAAATTGAAATTTTGTGATAAAAATTGATATTTTGAAATATTTGTTTTCTAATCATTGAAAACTATATGTAGAGGACAGAGAAGATGGCAGAGTAGGACAATCGCAGGTCACCCTCTCCCACAAATACACCAAGACCCACATCTACAGACCCACTCAGCCAACCAGAGCACCTGCGGAACTCCGACAGAACATCGCCCTCTTCAAAAGATAAAGACGCCAAAAATCTGGTAGGAGAAAAGGAAAACAGAAATAACAAAAGGCAAAGCAGCGTGGGAGGGTTCCCGCGGAGAGGGAGCGGCAAAGGAGGACTGGCGCTCGCTCGCTGGGTCTCCCCTCTCCAACTGAGAGGCCAGAGGGACGGAGGGGGAGCCTCCGAGGCTCGGATCTGTACAGAGCAGCCCTTGACTGACAGAACTAAGCTAAATGGGCACAGAGCGTCCCCCCTACACCCAGCCTGAGACGCGGCCGGCAGCGGCGGGCAGGGCCAGGCTGCACAAGCCGGGCGGAGGACGGGAGTGGCTGCACGGAGGCAGCCCCGGGGGAACGCAAGGAGCTGCGCGCCGTGGCTGTGGGTGCACAGGGCAGAACAACCTGGGCCCTCCATAAAACAGCAAGGTTGATGTGCTCTCGGGGGAAGTGTGCACACCCCCATCTCTGAAAGCCCGCGGAAAGTTTTCGGGGGAAGAGAGGCGGGGCTCAGGCGCAGCCGCCATATCCACCGGCGCTGAGCACCCAGGCGGGGGCGGGGGCGAAACCTGCATCCGCACCGAAGGGCTCAGCAGCCTCAAAAGCCAGATTGAGACTGGCCGGCAGACCGGGGCACATAGGATCCTTCCATCCTGGTCCCTCAGACAACTTGCTCCACAAAGACAAACAAGGAGCTGGGTTCTGGCTCGGAGCAGGGATAAGGCTGTCCCTCGGTCGTCCCGGAGCCCACCTGCGGAGCGCCAACCAGGGCTGAGTGTGCAGCCGCACAGAGCACCGGAGCTACCAGCTGCGCAGGTAGAGCGAGAGCGGCCCCCGCTTTTCGGGCAGGAACACAGCCCCTGACTGAGGTGCTGGGAGGGGGCACGACCCGCCCGACTACCCGGCCGGTCTGCAACATCTGACTGCGGCATCCAGAGGGGCAGCGACCCGCCTGCCCACCGCAGAGGAGAGCCGCACCTGACCCAGTGTTGGGAGGAGGCGCGATCTGCTTGCCCACAGGTGCTGGGAGAAGCACAGAAGAGGGCGCCAATGGAGGGCCTCTGAAAGCAGCACGCTGAGCTTCCAAAAGAGGACGAAGACAGAAAGACTTTACATTAAAAGCACACAGACTCCAGGAGAACACCGACAACCCCCCCCCCTTTTTTTTTAAATGTTTTTACCTGTTCTATATTCTATTACTCTCTTAATTTTTACTTTTAATTCATTTCTATTTCTCTTGGGTTTTGATGTCCTGTTATTGATTAGACACAGGTTTCAAATACATCAATTCATCTCCCCCCCCCTTTTTTTGTAAAAGTTTTAAAAGGATGTATTAACTCGATTAATACTCTGCTTCAATTCGCTCTTCTATTATCCATTATACACTGTTTTCAAACCCTCTTTCTACCTTCTTTTAAAATTTTTTCTCTCTCTCACTTATTTTTTTTTTCTTTTTTTCCTAAGTTCTATTCCTAAATAGGCATTAGATAGATAAAATCCTTAAGGACCAAAATAAACAATTGATACTCCATAAACTACAGTGCCAGAGAGGTATGAGCAAGATGAAGAAGCAGAAAAACCTTTCCCAATTAAAAGAACAAGAGAAATCCCCTGAAAGAAAGATCAATGAAATAGACATCGATAGCCTACTAGATCAAGATTTCAAAAGAGGAGTGATCGAATTGCTGAAGGAATTAAAAGAGATAGTGTTTAGAGATATATAATATGTCAAAAATAAAATTGAAGCTATAAAGAAGAGCCAAGTAGAATGGGTAAACCCATTGACAGAGATGAGGAATGATCTAATAGCTGTGCAAAGTTGACTAGATAATGCAGAGGAACGAATTATTGATCTAGAAGACAGGGCAATAGAAAGCACACATTCAGGAGAACTACAAGATAAGCAAATAAAAAATAATGAAAATAGCATAAGGGACCTATGGGATGATATAAAATGTCCCAATCTTCACATAAAGGGGTCCCAGAAGAAGAAAGATCAAAGGGGATTGAAAAGGTTTTTGAAGAAATCATGACTGAAAACTTCCCAAACTTAAAGAAGGAATCAGATGTCCAAGTACAGGAAGCTCAGAGGGTCCCAAACAGGAAGAACCCAAATAGACCCACACCAAGACATATCATAATCAAGATGGCCAGAGTCAAGGATAAAGAAATGATTCTAAAGGCAGCAAGAGAAAAGCAAAGAGTAAGTTACAAGGGAACCCCCATAAGGCTCTCAGCTGATTTCTCTACACAAACACTACAGGCCAGAAGGGAGTGGCAAGATATACTCAAAGCCCTGAATGAAATAAAGATGCAACCTAGGATCCTTTATCCAGCAAGGCTATCCTTGAGGATAGAAGGAGAAATAAAGAGTTTCACAGACAAAAAAAAGCTGCAGGAGTTTAGCAACACTAAACCCATGCTGAAAGAAATATTGAAAGGGCTATTCTAAACAGAAAAGCCCCAGGATGCTACAGAAATTAGAAACACACAACTGGAAAGGTGATAACTCATGAATTACAAATAAAGAAAACATGAAATTATAAAAGAAGACATAAAAATCACTGAGAGTGGGAGAGGGAGGCAGGGAAATATAGAATACTTTTTTCTTTCTTTTTTAATTTTTTTTTAACAGTAGGATGGGTTTGAGATCATGTTACTATCATTTTAATAAAAACAGTTATAGTAATGGGTTAATAGATTTACAAAAAAGGGTAACCACAAGCCAAAAATTTACAAGGGAGTCACAAGAATTAAATAAAATCCATGATAATACAAAGGAAAATTACCAAACCACAAAAGGAAGAAGAAAGGAACAAAAAGGATACACCCATTCAATTGCAAAGATAAGTTCAAAATGGCAATAAACACACATCTATCATTAATTACTGTAAAGGTTAATGGACTAAATGCTCCAGTCAAAAGACAGAGTGGCAGACTGGATAATAAAGCAAGAACCTTCAATATGCTGCATATAAGAGACCCACTTTAGGGAGAAGGACACATATAGATTGAGAGTGAAAGGATGGAAAAGGATATTCCATGCAAATGGAAAAGCCAAAAAAGCAGGTGTTGCACTACTGATCTCAGACAAAATAGACTTTGAAGCAAAGGCCATAAAGAAAGATAAAGAAGGACATTTTATAATGATTAAAGGAGTGATACAAGATGAGGATATTACGCTCATTAATATATATGCACCCAATATAGGAGCACCTAAGTACATACAAAAATTACTAACAGAGATAAAGGGGGATATTGATGGGAATACAATCATAGTTGGAGATTTTAACACTGCATTAACATCTAGACAGATCTTCCAGACAGAAAATACACAAGGCAACAGAGAAAGTAAATACTACAATAGAAAAACTAGATTTGGTGGATATTTTCAGAGCATTACACCTCCAAAAAAGAGGATATACATTCTTTTCAAGTGCACATGGAACATTTTCCAGGATCGATCATGTACTTGGGCACCAAAGAAACCTCAACAATTTTAAGAAGATAGAAATTATCTCAAGCATCTTTACTGACCACAATGCCATGAAACTGGAAATCAACAACAGAGAAACAAAGGAGAGACAAAGGAAAGCATGGAGATTAAACAATATGTTATTGAAAAAACAATGGATCAATGAGGAAATCAAAGGTGAAACTAAAAAATACCTTGATACAAATGATAAAGCACAACCACTCAAAACCTATGGGACACAGCAAAGGCAGTGCTAAGAGGGAAGTTTATAGTGATACAGGCCTTCCTCAAAAAAGAAGAACAATCTCAAATGAACAATTTAACCCACCACCTGAATGAATTAGAAAAAGAAGAACAAAAAGCCCCAAAAAGCAGCAGAAGGAAAAAATAATAAAGATGAGAGAGGAATTAAATACAATAGAGATTAACAAGACCACAGAAAAAATCAACCAAACCAAAAGCTGGTTTTTTGAAAAAGTAAATAAAATCGACAAACCTCTGGCCAAACTCATAAAGAAGAAGAAAGAGAGAGCACAAATTAGCAAAATAAGAAAGGAAAATGGAGAAATTACAACAAACAAAATAGAAATACAGAATATCATACGAGAATATTATGAAAAACTATATGGAACCAAACTGGATAACCTAGAGGAGATGGACAAGTTTCTGGAAACATACTGTCCAACAAAACTGAATCAAGAAGAATCTGAACACTTGAACAATCCGATCACTAGAAAGGAAATAGAAATAGCAATTAAAAACCTCCCTACAAATAAAGGTCCAGGACCGGACGGCTTCACCGGGGAATTCTACCAAACATACAAAGAAGAACTCTTACCAGTCCTTCTCAAACTCTTCCAGATGATTGAAAAGGAGGGAATACTCCCAAACTCATTCTATGAAGCCACCATCTCCCTGATACCAAAACCAGGCAAAGACACTACAAAAAAAGAGAATTATAGGCCAATATCACTGATGAACATAGACGCCAAAATCCTCACCAAAATTTTAGCAAATAGAATCCAACAACACATAAAAAAGATTATACATCATGACCAAGTGGGGTTCATCCCAGGGACACAAGGCTGGTCCAACATATGCAAATCAATCAGTGTAATACATCACATCAACAAGAGAAAGGACAAAAACCACATGATCATCTCAATCGATGCAGAAAAAGCATTTGATAAAATTCAAAACCCATTTATGATAAAAACTGTTGCCAAAGTGGGTATAGAAGGAACATATCTCAACATAATAAAAGCTATATATGAAAAACCTACAGCCAGCATAGTACTCAACGGTGAAAAACTCAAAAGCTTCCCACTAAAATCTGGGACAAGACAAGGATGTCCACTATCACCACTCCTAGTCAACATAGTCCTGGAAGTCCTAGCCACAGCAGTCAGGCAAGAGAAAGAAATAAAAGGGTTCCAAATTGGAAAAGAAGAGGTAGAAGTGTCATTATATGCTGATGACATCTTACTATATATAGAAACCCTAAAAGGTCCACACAAAAGCTACTAGAGCTGATTAAGAATTCAGCAAGGTAGCAGTTTACAAAATTAACGTTCAAAAATCAGTTGCATTTCTTTACACTAATGATAAATCAACAGAAGAAGAAAGTAAAGAAACAATTGCCTTTAAAATAGCACCCAAAGTAATAAAATATCTGGGAATAAATCTAACCAAGGAGGTGAAAGAATTATACACAGAAAACTATAAACCATTGATGAAGGAAATTAAAGAAGACTTTTAAAAATGGAAAGATATTCCATGCTGTTCGATTGGAAGAATCAATATTGTTAAAATGGTCACACTGCCCAAGGCAATCTACATATTAAATGCAACCCCTATCCAATTACCCAGGACATATTTCACAGAACTGGAACAAATCATAATAAAATTTATATGGAACCATCAAAGACCTAGAATTGCCAAAGCATTACTGAAGAGAAAGAAAGAGGCTGGAGGAATAACTCTCCCAGACTTCAGACAATACTATAGAGCTACAGTCATCAAGACAGCATGGTATTGGTACAAAAACTGACATATAGACCAATGGAACAGAATAGAGAGCCCAGAAATGAACCCACAAACTTTTGGTCAACTCATCTTTGACAAAGGAGGCAAGAATATACAATGGAATAAAGACAGTCTCTTCAGCAAATGGTGTTGTGAAAACTGGACAGCAGCATGTAAAACAATGAAGCTAGAACACTCCCTTACACCATATACAAAAATCAACTCAAAAGGGATTAAAGACTTAAACATAAGACAAGATACAATAAACATCCTAGAGGAAAACATAGGCAAAACATTATCTGACATACATTTCAAAAATTTTCTCCTAGAAGAAATAAAAGCAACAATAAACAAATGGGACCTAATGAAACTTACAAGCTTCTGCACAGCAACGGAAACCAGAAGTCAAACAAGAAGAAAACCTCCGGAATGGGAGAAAATTTTTGCAAGTGAAACCGACAAAGGCTTGATCTGCAGAATATATAAGCAGCTCATACGACTCAATAAGAAAAAAATAAACAACCCAATCCAAAAATGGGCAGAAGACCTAAACAAGCAATTCTCCAAGGAAGACATACAAATGATCAAAAAGCACATGAAAAAATGCTCAATATCACTAATTATCAGAGAAATGCAAATCAAAAGTACAATGAGGTATCACCTCACACCAGTCAGAATGGCCGTCATTCAAAAATCCACAAATGACAAATGCTGGAGAGGCTGTTGAGAAAAGGGAACCCTCCTACACTGCTGGTGGGAATGCAGTTTCGTGCAGCCACTATGGAAAACAGTGTGGAGATTCCTCAAAAGCCTAGGAATAGACTTACCTTATGACCCAGGAATCCCTCTCCTGGGCTTGTATCCAGAAGGAAATCTACTTCAGGATGACACCTGCACCCCAATGTTCATAGCAGCACTATTTACAATAGCCAAATCATGGAAACAGCCTAAATGTCCATCAACAGGTGACTGGATAAAGAAGAGGTGGTATATTTATACAATGGAATACTACTCAGCCATAAAAACCGACAACATAATGCCATTTGCAGCAACATAGATGCTCCTGGAGAATGTCATTCTAAGTGAAGTAAGCCAGAAAGAGAAAGAAAAATACCATATGAGATCGCTCATATGTGAAATTTAAAAAACAAAAACAAAAACAAACAAACAAAATCAAATCTTAAATTCAGGACAGAAATAGACTCACAGACAGAGAGTACAGACTTGTGGTTACTGGAGGGTGGAGGGTGGGAAGGGATAGACTGTGATTTCAATATTGTAGAATAGATAAACAAGGTTACACTGTATTGCACAGGGAAATATACACAAAATGTTATGATAACTCACAGAGAAAAAAATGTTACAATGAGTGTGTATATGTCCATGAATGACTGAAATATTGTGCTGAACACTGGAATTTGACACAACATTGTAAAATGATTATAAATGAATAAAAAATGTTAAAAATATAATGTTGAATAAGAAAGCAGAAAAAAACTATATGTATCTCCATTTTAAATATTTTTAATATCTTACAATTATATTTTATACTCTTTTGTATATAATTCTTATAGATTTTTATTAAAATGTCCCCTATACTTGATAATTTTTATTTATGATATTTATCTAATTTTAATTATTTTCAGTGGAATGTTTGTCTAAATAACATTCTGTGAAGTAGCAGAAAATTAAGGTTCCTATTCTCTTCTATTATCAAAATTTTCAAAAGTAATCTACATTTGCTGTCTTTATTTTCTAATTCCTCTATTTTCTGATCATATGATTTTGTAATCTCATTTTTTATTTGCTAAGCTACTATAATGTAGTTCTCCTGAAAGAACATTTACAGTCTAATATTAAAGCCAAATAGGTTTGAGTCTTTTAAACTTTATTCCTGTTTATCATCTCTCCACATTTCATAGTTTTTGAAGCTTTCCTTTCTTAGCAATAGTGCACATTCTTGACTCTCTTCTTGGTTTTCAGTGTGACTCTAGAGAGTCATTGTCATTGCATTCTCCTAAGATGTTGCCTTGATCGTTTTTCCAGTTTTTTAGTGGTGGGCTTCAGTATTTCCATAGCTTTAAGTATCATATCTATTCAATAACTCTCAATCTTATATTGAAAATATAACTTTTCTTTGTAACCTAGTATTCAATTTCCTGTTGTTTGCTATATTTATATACATTTCCATAAAAAGTCATATTTTCAATGATGTCTAAATTCACATATTCCTTTTATATTCCCCATGTGGTTAATTGTATTTTTTTTTAATGTGACAAACTGTTCAATTCTCAGGAAACAGAACTCTTTCAGTAGCCCTAAGACTCTAAACTGGCTTGTAGCATTTATATTATTTTGTTAGTGAAACTTTTATCTTCTGGGCAGTAAGTTGTGAATTCTTTTATTTTTTTTTTAACCACTGTCTTGATAATAGATATATTTTCCCATAAATTTACATAGTTTATTAAACAGAAAATATACCTCCCAAATAATTTAAATCCAGCTTAATTTCTAAAATTTCATATTTCTCTTTCAGTTTTAGTATCTATTGGATAGGTTACTTCTTTTCTTCTCAATATATACTCTCAGAATTTAGCTCCCTTGTTAGTTTTCACATTGGTTGTCCTCTATACCAATTATGAATAATTTTATCAATTTCTGGATCTGAAAGTTCAGCAAAGCAAATAATGGAAAACAACATGAAGTTTTAAAATGTTTAGGTTGGATAATAAGAACAGGAAATAATTATGGAAAGCTTATTATATTCCAGGGACTGAATATATGAGGCATTTTGCATACAGTAATTCATTAAACTTCTACATAGATTTTGATGATTTCCTAATTATAGACAGAAAAAACTGAATCTTAGAAAAGCTAAGTAATTTATCTAGGACTACTCAAAGGTGTTGAACCACTTGTTCAAAATGGAAAGACTTAAAAGTTTGTGCATTTAAATGGTCTTCCTTGTGGCTCTGCTTCCCATGTAAAGAAGTGTATGATAGCAGAAGACTGTAGCTTTATTTAATTCAAGAAAACAGTGAAAAGAAAATATTATCCAGAGAGCTGTGAAACAAGATTTCCTCAGTTTATGAATCCCAGAAGGACTTCCTCAATCCTGATTGAAGTTCTTTTGTGCACAAAAATTCCATGACATGAATCTCAATATAATACTCAAATTCCTTGCCTGTTTCTAAAATATCTAGTCAATATTTATGCCTCATATATTTTCCCTCTTGGATCTCAAGGCCATCATATCCTTTTTATTACCATTGCACCAATGATCTACTTGGGAATAAGTGAATCATAGCTAGACTGTTTGAATAGCAGTAATGTTTCTAATAACTACTACTATATACTGAATTTTTGTCCCCCTAGAATTCATATGTTGAAATACTAAACCACCAAGGTGACGATGTTAGAAGTAAGGCCTTTGGAAAACATTAGGTCATGAAGTGGAGCCAATTCATTTTGGACTTACTCAGGATCTGTTACTCTTTCATTTCCTAGTTCTCTGTTCTGGAAAAGGAGCACATATCTAGTCTATACCTTTCCCATTATTGTATTTTGGGAGCATATAGCACATTTGATTTCACAGATACACAGCTGAAGGAGAGCAGTTTCCCTCAGAATGAAACATACCTTTAGTTTCACCCATTTGCAATTTAGATAATTTTTTTGTTTTTATTTTTTATTGAAGTGGAGTTGATTTACAATGTTAGTTTCATGTGTACAGCAAGGTGATTCAGTTATATACATATATATATATATATATTTTCTTTTCAGATTATTTTCTATTATATGTTATTATAAGAAATTGAACATAGTTCCTTGTGCTATACAGTAGGTCTTTGTTGTTTATCTATTTTATATAAAGTAATGTGTGTCTGTTAATCCCCAACCCATAATTTGTCCCTCCCACCCTTTTCCCTTTGATCACCACAGATAACTTTTAAATGACACTTTGCACTGAGACTTTAAAATTGATTCTGGAATAAGTTAAAACTTTTGTGGCTATTGATATGAATGAGTGTATTCTGCATGGGAGAAATATATCAATTTTGGGTTGGTTAGGTGTGGGATGTTTTGTATTGTGTTCTCTCACTCCTATATTTAAATCCTAACACCCACAGTGATTTTATTAGGAGGCAGGGCTTTGGGGAACTGATTAGTTATAAGAGTAGAGCCCTCAAGAATGGGATTAGTGCTCTTATGAAAAAGCTCCCTCCCCACTTCTGCCATGAGACCATATAGCATAAAGGCAGCCATCTATGGAACCAGGTATTGAATCTGCCAGCACCTTGATCTTCTGCTTCTTAGAATCTAGAAAGGTGAGAAATAAGTTTTTTGTTACTTATACGCCACCTTAGTATATGGCATTTTTTAATAGCAGCCCAAATGGACTCAGACAATTATATACTGTTTTTTCATTCACAAGGGAAAGATTAAGAATTATAATGGTTAAAATTTGTGTCCCAGCAGCCAAGATGGCAGAGTAGAAGGATGCTCACAGCTCACCCCCTCCCACAAATACACCAAGACTTACATCCATGGACCTACCCAGCCAATCAGAGTACCGGCTGAACTTTGACAGAACATAATCTTCTTCAAAAGACAAAATACACCATGAGTCTGGTAGGAGAAAAGGAAAAAAGAAGGAAGAAAAAGAAAAACAGTGTGGGACCACTCCCATAGAGAAGGAGCAGCAAAGGAGGAATAGCACTCACTTGCTGGGTCTCTCCTCTCTAACAGAGAGGTCAGCAGGACAGAGGGATAACCTCAGAGGCTCAAATCTGTATAGAATAGACCCTGATCAACAGAACTAAGATGAACAGGCACAGAAGGTCACTGTGACCCCCAGCTCTAGAGGAAAAGCAGCAAGTGGTGGACAGGACAGGTTCCTGAGCCAGGTGGAGGACTCAGGCAGGCTATACAGAGGTAAACTTGGGGAACTGCAGTGTGCTGTGCTCCATGGCTTGGAGGGTATGTATACAGAGCAGAACAATCTGGGTCCTCCATAAAATATGATGGAAAAAAAAAAAGCAATACAGTTGGTGACCCCTGGGGGGAAGGGTGCCATAACCTTTGTCTCTGAAAACCCATGGAATTAGTACTGGTGCCTTCTGAAAGAAGAGAGTCAGGGCTCATCCACAGCCACCATATCTTCTGGTTCTTAGCACCCAGGCTTGAACAGGGTTGAAACCTGAATCCTTACCTAGGGGATTAACAACCTCAGAGGTGGGACTGAGACTTATGTACAGCCTGAGGCAGATAGGGTCATTCTGCCCTGGTGCCTCTGTGTACTCATGCCTCTAAGACAAATGAACAAGGAACAGAGTTCTGGCACAGAGCAAGGGTGAGTGCTGTTCCTCCATTTTTCCCAATCCTGCCTATAGAGAATGGACCCAAGACACAGCAGGGAGCACCACAGAGCAGGGGAGAGACCTTGGCACCAGGAGAGGGCATGACCCACCTGCTTACCATACAGGAATGCAGCACCCAAGTGCGATGTTGGGAGGGGGCATGACCTGCCTGCCAACCAACACTGGGAGCAGCAGAGACAAGGGGCATGAACAGAGGGCCTCTGGAACCAGTGAGCTGAGTTCTTCCAGCAGGGTGAAGGCAGGATTGGTGACACCCAGAAAAAAAACAAGTGCAGTCTCTGACTATCAGGTCATTGGCTACACCACTAACCAAATTGAAGTAAGACTTGGCAACCACCAATGGCTAAGAAGGAACTCTTGAAAAATTACTAAGAGTGCACAGTCACACAGGAACACATCCACTTTTTTTTCTCTGTTCTATTTTCTTTTACTTTTTAAAATTTTTATTTTTTAAACAATTGTGTATGTCTATTTTAATCTTTCTTAAATATTCTTTAAAATATTTTATTACTATTTTTCAAATTCACTTCAATTTCATTTTTATTTCTCTTTGTTTTATTCTCTTTTTATTGATTATGCTCACTTTTCAAATTTTTTTTCCTCTTTTAAGGTTTTTAAAATATGTCTCAACTCGATTTTTATTTTGCTTCAATTTGTTCATTGGTTATCAACTATACTCTGTTTTCAAAACTTTTTTCTCTTCTTTTAAATTTTTTTTAAGTTTTATTTCTGCATCTGCTTTAGATAGATAAATAAACTACTTAAGGACTACAGTAGATAACTGCTACTCCATAAGCCATAGTGCCAGAGAGATATGAGCAAAATGAAGAAGTAGAGGAACCACTCCCAATTAAAGAAAAAGAGAAATCCCCTGAAAGAACGATCAATGAAATAGGCACTGATGGCCTATTAGATCATGTTTTCAAAAAAAGGAGTGATAAAAGTACTGAAGGAACTAAAAGAGATTCTGTTTAAAGACAGAGAATACATAAAAAGGAAATTGAAGCTATAAAGAGAAGCCAATTAAAATTGGAAATCTCATTTGCTGAAATAAGAGCTGACCTAAACGCTATAAAAAGTAGGCTAGATAATGTAGAGGAACGGATAAGTGACTTAGAAGACAGGACAACAGAAATCAATGAATCAGAACAGCTGAGAGAAAAACAAATAAAAACCAATGAAAGCAATATAAGGGACCTAAGGGATAATATAAAGCCAATCTATGTATAATAGTGGTCTCGGAAGGAGAAGGAAGAGCAAAGGGAATTGAAAAGGTATTTGAAGAAATCATGACTGAGAAATTCCCAAACCTAAAGAAGGAATCAGATATCCTAGTACAGGAAGCTCAGAGGGTCCTATATAGGAAGAACCCAAACAGACCCACACCAAGACATATTATAAGCAGGATGGCCAGGATAAAGGAATGATCCTAAAGGAAGCAAGAGAAAAATAAAGAATGAATTACAAGGGAACCCCCATAAAGCTTTCAGCTGATTTCTCTACACAAACACTACAGGCCAGAAGGAAGTGACAAGATATATTCAAAGTCCTGAATGAAAAAAAAAGATGCAGACTAGGATATTTTATACAGCAAGTTTATCCTTTAGAATAGAGAGAAAAAGAACTTCACAGACAAGCAAAAACTAGAAGAGTTTAGCAACACTAAACCTATGCTAAAAGAAATATTGTAAAGTCTATTATTCTATAGAAAGGAGAAAATCATAACAGAAAATGTGATAAATACCATGAACTGAAATAGAATAAACATGAAATTGTAAAAGAAGACATCTAAATCATTAAGAGTGGGATAGGGAAGCAAAACAAAATAGAGTTGTTTGTTTTTTTTTTAATTTTTTGTTCTCGGTAGGATCAGTTTGAGCTAATATTAATATCTGTTTAAAAAACAGTTATAGTAATGGGTAAATATATGTAGAACAAAGGGTAACCAGAAAACAAAAACATATGATGGACTACAAAAATTAAAAAAAAAAAAATCCAAGATAGTACAAAGGAAAATTATCAAACCACAAAAGGAAAAAGGAACAAAGAGGATGTACCAAATCAACTGCAAAAATAAGTTCAAAATGGCAATAAACACATCTATCATTAATTACTGTAAATGTCAATGGACTAAATGCTCCAATCAAAAGACATGGAGTGATAGACTGGATAATAAAACAGAAGCCTTCAATATGCTGCATACAAGAGAATCACTTTAGGGAGAAGGACACATATAGATTGAGAGTGAAAGAATGGAAAAGGATATTCCATGCAAATGGAAAAGCCAAAAAAAGCAGGTGTAGCAGTACTGATTTCAGACAAAATAGACTTTAAAACAAAGGCCATAAAGAAATATAATGAAGGACATTTTATGATTAAAAGAGTAATACAGGATGAGGGTATTACACTCCTTAATATATATGCACCCAATATAGAAGCTCCTATGTACATAAAGCAAATATTAACAGAGATAAAGGGGGCTATTGATGGGAATACAATCATTATCAGAGACTTTAAAACCCCATGAACATCACTGGACAGATCTTCCAGACAGGCAACACAGAAATTAAATAACACAATAGAACAACTAGACTTGGTTGATATTTTTAGAACATTATACCCCTCAAAAATAGAATTTACATTCTTTTCAAGTGTACATAGAACACTTTATAGGATTGATCATGTACTTGGGAACAAAAGAAGCCTCAAAAATTTTAAGAAGATAGAAATTATCACAAGCATCTTTACTGACCACAATGCCATGAAACTAGAAATCAACTACAAAAAAAAAAAAAAAAAAAAGGGGGGGGGAATGACATCATGGAGATTAAACAACACACTAATAAAAAACTAATGGGTCAATAATGAAATCTAAGTTAAATTAAAAAATACCTTGAGACAAATGATAATGAAAACACAACCACACAAAATTTATGGGACGAAGCAAAGGCAGTGCTAAGAGGGAAGTTTATAGTGATACAGGCATTCCTCAAAAAAAAGGAACAATGTCAAATACATACTCTAACCTACCAGCTAAAAGAATTAGAAAAGAGCAAAAACCCCTCAAAACTCAGCAGAAGGAAAGAAATAATAAAGATCAGGGAGGAAATAAATGAAATAGAGATTAAAAAAAAAAAAGAAAAATCAATCAAACCGGGAACTGTTTTTTTCTGAAAGAGTAAATAAAATTGACAAACCTCTTGTCAAGCTCACAAAGAGGAGAAAATAGAGAGCATAAATAAGCAAAACAAGAAAAGAAAATGGAAAATTACAACCAAAAAATAGAAATACAGAACAGAATATAAGAATAATATGAAAAAATACATGGACACAAAATGGATAATCTAGAGGAGATGGAAAAGTTTCTGGAAACATACAGTCCTCCAAGACTGAATCAAGAAGAAATTGACCACTTGAATAAACCAATCTCTAGAAATAAAAATAATGATAAAAAAAAACTCCCTACAAATAAAAGTCCTGGACTGGATGGCTTCACCAGGGAATTCTACCAAACAGACAAAGAAAAACTCAGACTGATCCTCCTCAAACTCTTCCAGAAGACTGAAATGGAAGGAATGCTCCCAAGCTCATTCTATGAAGCCACCTTCACCCTGATACAAAAACCAGGCAAAGACACTATGAACTAAGAGAACTATAGACAATATCATTGATGAACATAGATGCAAAAATACTCAACAAAAATATTAGTGAACAGAATCCAACAGCACATAAAGAAGATTATACATCTTGATTAAATTGGGTTCATTCCAGGGACACAAAGATGGCTTAACACATGGAAATCAATCAATGTAATATATCACATCAACAAGAGAAAGGACAAAAAACACATGATCATTTCAATAGATGTAGAAGAAACATTTGATAAAATTCAACACCCATTTATGATAAAAAGAAAAAAAAAACTCTCACCAAAGTGGGTATTGATGGAACATATCTCAACATAATAAATGCTATATATGACAAACCTACAGCCAGCATAGCACTCAATGGTGAAAAATTCAAAACTTTCCCACTGAAATCTGGGACAAGAGAAAGCTGTTCACTCTCATCACTCCTATTCAACGTAGTCTTGGAAGTCTTAGCCACAGCAATCAGTCAAGAGAGAATCAAAATGGATCCAAATTGGAAAAAAGGAGGTAAAATTTTCACTATATGCAGATGATATGACACTATATATACAGACCCCTAATTTCCAAACAAAAACAACTAGAACTAATCAAAGAATTCAGCAAGGTAACAGGTTACAATATTAACATACAAAAATCAGTTGCATTTTTTTACAATAATGATAATCAACAGGAAAAGAAATTAAAGAAACAACCCCCTTTAAAATAGCACCCAAAATAATAAAATTCCTAGGAATAAATCTAACCAAGGAGGTGAAAGACTTGTTCATGGAAACTATAAAATATTGATTAAGGAAATTAAAAAAGACTTTAAAAAATGGAAAGATATCCCATGTTTCTGAAATGGAAGAATCAATAGTATTGAAATGGTCATAAAGCCTAACGCAATCTACAGATTTAATGCAATGCCTATCAAGCACCCAGGACATATTTCACAGAACTAAAATAAACCATAATAAAATGTATATGGAATCACAGAAGACCAAGAATTGCCAAAGCATTACTAAAGAAAAACAATGAGGCTGGAGGAATAACCTTCTCAGACTTCAGGCAATAATACAGAGCTACAGTAATCAAAACAGCATGGTATTGGTACAAAAACAGACAAATGGACCAATGGAACAGAATAGACAGTCCAGAAATTAACCCACAAAGTTTTCATCATTTAATCTTTGACAAAGGAGGCAAGAATATACAATGGAATAAAGACAGTCTCTTCAGCAAATGGTGTTGGGAAAACTGAGCACCAGCATGTAAATCAATGAAGCTAGAACACCCCCTCATACCATACACAGAAATAAACTCAAAATGGGTCCAAGACTTAAACATAAGACAAGATACAATAAACCTCCTAGATGAAAACATTGGCAAAACATTATCTCACATACATCTCAGCAATATTCTCCTAGGGCAGTCTACCCAAGGAATAGAAATAAAAGCAAAAATCTACAAATGGGACCTAATTAAGCTTACCAACTTTTGCACAGAAAAGGAAACCATAAGCAAAACAAAAAGACAACCTATGGAATGTGAGAAAATATTTGCAAGAGTTGCAACTGCAAAGGCTTGATCTCCAGAATATATAAGCTCATATTACTTAATTAGAAATAAATACAAAGAGCTCAATAAAAAATGGGCAGAAGACCTGAACAAGCAATTCTCCATTGAAGATATATGATCAATAGGCACATGAGAAAATGCTCAGTATCATTAATTATCAGAGAAATGCAAATCAAAACTACAGTGAGGCATTACCTCACACCAGCCAGAATGACCATCATTTAAAAGTTCACAAATGATAAATGCTGGAGAGGCTGTGGAGAAAAGGGAACCCTCCTTCACTGCTGGTGGGAATGCAGTTTGGTGCAGCCACTGTGGAAAACAGTATGGAGATTTCTCAAAAGACTAGGAATAGACTTACCATAGGACCCAATAATCCCACTCCTGGGCATATATCCAGAAGGAACCCTATATCAAAATGATACCTGCACCACAATGTTCATAGCAGCACTATTTACAATAGCCAAGACATGGAAACAGACCAAATGTCCATCAACAGATGATTGGACAAAGAAGAGGTGGTATATTTATACAATGGAAGACTATTCAAACATAAAAAATGACAGCATAATGCCATTTGCAGGAAAATGGATGTCCCTGGAGAATGTCATTCTAAGTGAATTAAGCCAGAAAGAGAAAGAAAAATATCATATGATATCTCTCACTTGTGGAATCTAAGAAAAGAAGAAGCAGAAGAAGAAGACAAATAAACTTTTATAGAAAACAGAAACAGACACATAGACGTAGAAAACAATCTTGTGGTTGCGAAGGGGGAGGGGGTGGGAAGGGAAAAATATTGTGCCCAAAATAGAATCTTCTTTATCATTTAGAAGAAAATAATGTAAAGCATGCTTATGAAAAGATTTATAGATTGTCTCTAACTTTCAAAACAGTAGAGAAGAGTAAAACATAAAGATTATATTTCATATATCCAAACAGTGTAGAAGAAAGGGAAATAACAAAGAGCACTCCAAATTTAGAAAATATAAAATAAAATATATAGTAAGTAAATTTAATGAAACAAATAATATATTTAGGTGTTCCCTATTTTATGACTTAAATATGATATTGGGAAGACATACTATTATGTTTCATATTTATTTCTAATTTTTTTCTGTGAGAGAATTATAATTCCTTGCCCTAAGGACCTCAGGGTTCATCATGTGACTTGCTTTACTATTGAATATAAGCAAAAATGACACTTTCAAGCAGAAAGTTTAGGAGTTAGCACATAGTTAGCTATGGTTTTTTTTTTCTTTTTTTCCACTAAGAAGGGCAAAATTCTTGAAAGAAGACTGATTGTCACCCTGAATGAAGGTGATGTGAACAAACCACACTGTCTCATTATGGATTTGTGTCCATGAACTAGAAACAAACCACTATAGTTATAAACCACTGAAGTTTTTGGATTGATTTTACTGGCACACAATTTATCTTTTCCTGAATGATAAAATACCACCTAGAGAACTTTTTATCCAAATTAACAAAATTCTATCTAAGGAATATTCTATAGAGAATTTTAAGAATCATATATAACCCCTTTGATTTACCCACATGCTCCAGCTATTATGCACCCAGCTCTGTTCTTCAGATCATGATTAAGACATTAAAAAGAAAAAAAGTCAAAATCTCTCCTCTCATAGAACTTACATTTTAGTAGAAGAGAACACTAAATCAAATATTTAATTTTCATAGAATATTAGAAGGCAATAAGTACTGTATGAGAAATAATTCAAGGGATGTTGATGGAGAGTCCAGTGGTTAAGAGACAATTGAACTTTTAAAATAAATTTCTCAGGGAAGATGTCCCTGAGAAGATAACATTTTAGCAAAGACTTAAATAAGGTGGAAAAGCAAGACTTGAAGGTATCTTAGAGAAAAGAATGTAATCATGGAGAGAATCCAGGTAAAGATCCTGAGCCAGAAATATAATCACAACAAGGAAAACAACATGTCCAAGTCAGAGCAAGTGAGAGAAAGCAGAATTGGAAATGAGACCAGAAATGTAATGTTATCCAAACCATGTGAGGCCTTCCAATTTGGGCTTTTATACCAAGAGAACTTGGCAGCCACTGGAGAGATTAAACAGAAATGCAGCCCACATTGGCTGTTGTACTGTCACTGTGCTGAGGAGGTAGAACTAGTTGAACTGTTAAACTGTTGAACTGTTGGGAAGCTTTACCTGTGGTCTGAGAACAAGATGATGGTGACTACAACACGAATTGCAGTGCAATTTTGTAAATTTCTTGGTATAATTTAAAGACAAAGTCACTTGGATGTGATGACTGATTAGGAAGAGAATGGGATTAAAAGAAGGTGTAAGGGATGATCCAAGTCTTTGCCTAAGTGACTAGAACACTAGAATTGCTATTAAGTTATACAGGGAAATCTAGAAGAGTTGAGGATTGGGGGTTGATGAAAATCAGGAGTTTATTACATTAATGGGCATATTAAATTGGTCATGTCTATTAGATGTCCAAGCAGAGATGTTGAATAATTAGTGCATGCATGTTCTGGTGTTAAGGAGACTGGACAAGCTGCAGACATAGATTTAGGAGTCAAATAGATTGCTTTTAAAGCCATGAAAGGGGTAGACATATCTAAGGAAGTGAGAGTTGAGGCCTGATTTTACACTAATAATTTCTGTTAAAGGAAGTGATAAAGTGTAAAATTTTAATCACAGTTTCAGAAATCCTAGTTAGGACAGAAATGTTTATTAGATTTAAGAGTATAAATATGTTGATTGCCAGAGTTCTGACATACATCAGCTATTCAAATCAATTAAAATATATGCAGTATATATCTTCTTTTTCCTTAAAGGATGATATTGTCAATATTTTATAGGAAAATGACCATATTTGGTCACATATCTGAGTTGTATTCCTCAATTCCCTAAGTGATAGAATCATATAAATATTAAGAAATGTACTATATAGGTTTGTTTATTTATTAGAAAATGAATACATGACAAACATAATTAAGTAAAAAATAGAGGGAAACATATTATCACATTACTTAAAATAATTATTTAAAAAAGAATTATAAGTACATTTAACTTTTTCCCCCAATTATTGTTTTACTTTATTTTCTGGGAGAATGTTCATCATTGATAATATTGCTAAATTACCAAAGCTATTCAAAGAAATAAGCAAATGAGAAAATATTAAGAAAAATAAAAATAGAAAAAGTAGAAAAGTTGTCAATTGTTTAAACCATATGATTTTTATGGGGGAGTCATAAAACCTTGTATTTGGTTATTATAGGGGAGATTCAAAACACCTTCAGGTAAAACAAAATCTATATAAAATATAGAAACATTTAAAAAATAGTCTTTTAACCAATTTACAAAAACACACCACTCCTCCCTCCCAATATAAAAGTAAGCACAAAAATATCAAGGGGTAGATAGCAATAAACAGCCCTGACAGCTGTCAACTCATAGCTGACACCACATTAACTGTTAGGCTATGGTGTTCTGTTGAACATAAATAATTTCACAAACTCACCATATCAGATGAAATTACTCTATGATCTTGGTAGAAAGAAAGAAACAAAATCTCTCTGTAATCACCTCTGAGCACAAACAACAAACACTGTGCAAGCAACAACAGTTAAAAAAAAAAAGTCCCCTTTCCAGGTTACCACAAGTGACTGCTACTTTATCATTTACAGTTTTAGCCTTGCTCTGTTTTTCCATCCTCCTAGAAAACAATTATTAAGATACTAACCAAGAGGGCCTTAATGTTCTCCTCAGTTTGACTTAACTTTAGTCAGCTTTCTTCCTGACGACAGGCCCCTACTTCATTTTTGTCAGAGGTTTTACTTTAGAAAACTTCTAATTGCAAATTCTTTCTCTGCTCTTTTGAGATGTAAATCTTCTCCCAATCTCTTGCCAGTTTTATAACCCAGGAATGTCTTTCTCAATGACCTGGAGACATCTTTTTAAAATATATTCATCAACAAGATAGTTCCCATATTTCCTAGTCTCTGTGGAAGGATAGGAGTCTAACTTCATCAATAACTTCATCAATCAATCAACAAATATAGATGACCTCACCACCTTGAGCAATTACCAGAGAGTGGGAAATAGGTATGGAAGACTCATTCAAGACTATTGGCAATAGAAGAATTGATTGAACTTATCTTCACTGAAACAGAAAGCAGTAGGGTATTTAAGTGCTGGGGTGAGCTAGTGGAAAAGTACTGGAGGCTGTTGGAAAAGAGATTGGAGCAATCTGTTTGCTAAATGGCAAGAAATGCAAGTTAACCTCTTACTTTCTCATAGAGACTGGGAGATAGGAATGATTTCTTTCTTGATGGTTACATTTTAAAGGAATGGCTCCCAACTTCATGAAAAAGACACTCCTGGGTTTTAAAACTGGCAAGTGGCTTTGAGATTTACACCTTGAAGGGACATAGAAAGAATGTATAATTTAAAGTTTTCTAAAGTACATCCTCAGAATAAGGAGGTCAGGACCCACTATCTTACACCATATGCAATAATAATTAACTCAAAATGAATTAAAAACTTACATTAAGACCAGAAATTATAAAATTCCTATAAGAAAACATAAGTGGTAACCTCACTGACATCTGTCTTAGTGATGTTATGTGATTCTGACTAAAGACAAGGGAAACTAATACAAAGATAAGCAAATTAGACTGTGTCAAACTTAAAAGATTCACAACTAAGAAAACTATCATCAAAATGGAAAGGCAACCTTCTGAATGGGATAATATATTTGTAAATCATATATATGATAAGGATTAATATCCAAAATATATAAAGAACTTATACAACTCAACAAAAACAGCAAAAAAAAAAAATGTATAATGGCAGAGGGGCTTAATAGACATTTTTCCAAAGTAAACGTACAGGTAGCCAACAGATACATAAAAAGATGCTGAGCATCACTAATTATCAGGGAAATGCAAATCAAAACCACCCATACCTGTCAGAATGGTTACTGTAAAAATAAAACAAATAACAATTGCTGACAAGAAGGAGGAGGAAAGGGAACACTCCTGGAGTGCTGGTTGGAATATAAATTGGTGTATTCACTATTTTCCATGGAAAACAATATCAAAACTCCTCAAAAATTAAGACTAGAACTACAACATGACAAAGCTATTCTACTTCTGGGCATTTATCTGAAGAGCATAAAACATTAATTTGAAAAGATACGTGTATCCCTATGTTCACTGCAGCATTGTTTACAATAGTCAACATATAGAAACAACCTAAGTGTCCATCAATGAGTGAATGGCTAAAGAAGATGTGGTTTATATATACAATGGATTACTACTCAGTCATAAAAAAGAATGAAATCTTGACATTTGAGAAAACACGGATGGACCTTGAGGGTATTATTCTAGGTCAAATAAATCAGATTAAGAAAGACAAATACTGTACAACTTCACCTATATGTGGAACCTTAAAAAAAAAAAATCCCCACTAACAAACTCCTAAGTACAGAGAACAGATTAGTGGTTGCCAGAAGGGAAAGGAGTTGGGAGATGGAGGTGGGAAAAATGGGTGAAGGAGTAAACAGTGTGATGATGGATGGTAACTAGACTTGTGGTGATTAGTCCACAGTGCAGTTTATACAGATGTTGAACCACAATGCTGTACACCTGATAAATCTATCTATCTATCTATCTATCTATCTATCTATCTATCTATCTATCTATCTATCTATCTATCTATCTAACTCTATCATCTACCTACCTAATCTACCTACCTACCTACCTACCTCTCTATAGATGTACATATGATACAAAACTTACCCATCCAAAACTGAACTCATTACTTTTGCTCTCCTGTCCTCAATGTTGGCCTTGAATTTCTCACCATTTTTTATTAGATGGCATCACCTACCTAATAAAATATCTGGGAGTCATTTATTAGTTCCTTCTCTTATTCATTTCAACTGAAATCCCAAATCATGTTATTTCTAAATGCTAAACTCTCTTGAATCTACAATTTTTTTTTCTCTATTTTGACTGTTACTTTTCCACTTTGGTTCCATTATCTCTCATCTAGCTTATTATAATGACATTTTGGAATCAAGCTTGGCCTCCCTCTAAGAAATTTTTTAAGTAGCATTTTCATATGTAAATCTGACTACTTACTTTGAAACTTTGTGTATTATATTTCTTACTTCAAACACTTTATAAAATAGGTAATCATTTTGAATCTTAACACTTCAGGCAAATTCTCCATAGTCCTACGCACCTCTTGTACTATTTTGTATCTACCCTAATTGTTATTCTTCTACATCTCTGCTTCCTACACAGCCTCTCACTGGGTGTATTAGTTAGCTGTGCCGCAGTAACAAACAATGCAAATTTTAACAACAAATTTAATTTTCTCACTTATTTTAATGCTGCCATCATGAGTCAGTTGTAAGTTTACTGAAAAGGAAGGCAGTTTAATCATTATTGTTTATCTCTTTAACTTGATAAAAAAGATCCTTGTTTTCAGATATTTTGTGCTCTTGTTGTTTTGTCTATTTTTGCCAGCACCTTGAATGGTATTTTGGACTTTGATAAGAAATATTGAACTAAGTGAATATATTAACATTCAGACAAATTTGGATGCCTATAATTTGATTTAATATACAATGAATACTTATATAATGTATACTTTTTTAATTTATATTTTTCCATTACATGTTATTATTTTCATCAAAAGAAAGCACAAAGAAATTAACAAAGAAATTAAGTGTAGAATAGTGTATAAAAATAATTATCCATTTTTGCAGAATTGATAGTAGTATCTCTATAAACTTTTCAAAGGTTATGATAAGTAAATTTCTTTCTAGTAAGGTCAAAAGGAATTCAGAACACCTAAAATAAAGACTTGATTAAGTATGTTTTAAATTACTTTTTTATTATTATTATTTTAGTGCATTCCCAAGGACATAGTGCAAAGTGAATTGGAGTGAAAAAAAATTGAGTGATCAATATCATCATAGTCCAAATTACTTTGAATCATTTCCTCATCTCTGACTATTATGAGCAACTTGAATTGACATTTTCTGTATCAATTAACTTTATACTGAATATACTTCAATTTAATTTCCTCTTAAATACCTTTTTATATGCTACATGGAACAAGATCCTGGGGTACAGCCTTCATTTCCAGTTTATATGCTTGAATTGAAAGATAATTTGATTGCTTTTCTTTTGTGTCAGTTACGATCCTATTAGAAGCTTTTTATACAAATATGAAACCTAAAATCGAGTTTATAATTCCCTATGCAGAATTACTTGGTTTACTTATATAATCTTTTTCTAAGGAGTATGAGCATTTCTGTCTCTTATAAGAGATAAAAGGAGAACTGAAAGTAAAATTCAACTTGTAGATAACCATCCTAAGAGCTACACCATCCCAAACACAGATCTGTAGAAGGTTTTTAGTCCCAGCCCAGCCTTAATTTATTCTCTTAGGCTAGTCTGTCAGAAAAAATAAACGTTTTCTCTATATCTAGACGTTCCATGTTTCAGTTCATTTATAGCGATAGTGATCCTTCTGACTTCTAATATCCTATGATTCCCCTGATTGAAAGTCATCAATATTCTTTTTAGGAATCTTGTAAACTTTTCAATCCCTAAATTTCTACATTAGCACTCCAGCTATATTGCATTATTTGTGTTTGTGTCAAAATGTCTTGATTTATATGCCTTCACATGTAATCTTTTTTTTTTAACATTTTTATTGATTTATAATCATTTTACAATGTTGTGTCAAATTCCAGTGTTCAGCACAATTTTTCAGTATATGTCCATGAATAACACACGTAATCTTCTTTGTATCTGAAATGACTTTTCCCATCTTCTTTTTAATGGTGAAACTTTTTGCTTTGTTTTTAATGACTCAGTTATTTAAATTGTTATTTCCTTATTCCCTTAGTTATTTTGTAATTTGTTCAACACATCTTTTAAGAAACTACAATATGCTGGATAATATTACAGTATTTTTTTTGCATAGTTTTAATATGCTGGATATTATATGGAAACTATTTTGATACCACTTAATTTTTTATAAATGCAACTTCAGTGTAAGCCAGGGGAGAACTGTACTTTGCTTTATTCAAAATAAAAAAAAGTGTTACTATTATAGACAACTTCATTACTGACAACACCAGTGATATTTGAGTCACCAATACAACACATATAAGTCTACTTTTAAATCTGTTACATTTATTATAGTTCTATGTACACGTTAATTTTCTGGTTTAGTGTTTTTTAAAGGGTAAAATATAAAGAGAGATGTCCACAAAGTTTAGATTGAACATGGAAAATTAACTGTGTAACATTCTTCATAAATTAACAGCTACCATGGCTACTATGACAACATGTATTTTTCCTTTATTAAAGCAATGACACCATCAATATTAAGTAAATAGCTTGCAAATAAACTGATAAAATTGAAAATATATATCATATAAATTTAAAGCATGTAAGTCTTTGACATTGTTGATGCAATGTTTAAAATATCTTCTCATTAAAAGTAAAAACTTTTTTCTTTTTAACTTTATAGCACATGCTGAAAGTCTGAATAGCCACACACAATACAGTGTGAAAATTACTAAAGTGATCCATACAAGAGACTATGAGCACAAAGAGAAAAAAAAATCTAAATGAAATTTCTGCTACCAATACCAAAAATGTATTCATGAGGAGAAAATTGTTGAAAATCAATTGTATAATTAAATGCAGCCAAGAAAACTTTCTATTGCATGTGGGTAAAGAAGGCATTCTATTTTCAAACATTCTGTTATTACATCCACCTTTTTAAAAATCCCTTTCTTGGGTTCATTTTCCCATATAGCTTCTGCAACATTTCTCTTCTTCCTTTTACAGTAAAGTTAAATGTTTAACATATTGTTCATGCTTTTTGACTGCCCTTTGATCCTTGTTCCTATTCTTTTCTCTCTTTATAATTACTCTCTTTATGCAATTATTCAATGCATGCAATTCCTAAATTTCTATTTTCAGCTTTCTCCAATACCAAATATATATATATATTAGTTGCAACTCTATTGTTCCAATTTTTCAGAACAAAGATATACCCATGATTCTCTTCTTTCTTTCATATCCAAAACAATCTACAATGATAACTTCTCATCTCTAACTTTAAAATATATTTTAAAAATCTGATGACTTCTTACTCCATTGCTACCACACTGGTCTAAATTACCACAAACTTAATTTTTCTAAACTCAATGAGCACATTAAATAAACTCACTCAATAATTTTTAATTGACATCATGTATTGGGAGATGCATATACTATGACAATCAAAGTAGATATTTCTTGCTCTAATTGACTTAGACAAATCAATAAGTAATAAAATTGAGAAAAGTACTAGGGAGAGAAAACTATATGTTTTAGGAAATTGGGAAAGTGTAGAAGTCTGCTCTGAAGAAAATATTTTTCAACTTAAATTTAAAATAGCTATAGAAATTAAGCAATTTGAGAATGCAATGAAGAATTCTGTAGGAAGATAACAGCATGAACAAATATCCTGGGGCAAGAATATCCTGGGCTGGGTGCATATGAATAATACAAAGTCCAGTGTGGCTGGAACATATTGAGAAGAAAGAATACTGTAAGATAAGGCTTGGCATATGTAGCAGTCAGATGACTCAGGACTTTGTAAACCACATTAGTTTAATTATTACAGTTCATGTCACCTGGCTATCATTTAGAGAGTGCATTAGAAAGGAACAAGAATAAAAATTAGAAGACAATTTCAGGTTATTGGCTTTAGGTTAATAGACTCCAAGCAAGATAAGACAGCTTTTCTGACTGAAGGATGACTGGGAGATGAAGAGTTGTGGATGGATTCAAGGTATATTTAGGAATTATGACCAACAGAAATTGGTGATAGATTGTGGTATTAAACGGGGGGATGCCAAGGATTGGCTTCAGGGTCCTTGCATGAACAAGTGAGTGAATAAACATGCTGTATACCAAATTGGGAAAGACTGGAGACAGAAAAGATTTGAGAGAAGATCAACAATTTAGTTTTAGATGTATTAAAGTTGAAATGAGTCTGTGAGATATCTCGGTAGAGATATCATGTTGGTGGTTGGACACATGCTATGTTACTTATCTCCTGCTGCATAGAAAATTACTCTAAAATTTAGCAGCACATATATATTAGCAATCAATTACTGTATAACAAATGAATTCAACATTTATCAACTTAAAAAAAAAAACAGATATATATTTCTCATGCAGTTTCCTGGGAAGGAATTTGGGAGTGGCCTTATTGGGTGATTCTGTTTCAGGGTCTCTCATGAGGTTGCAAAGTGTTGATCATGGTGGTTCACTCATCTGAAGGCTTGACTGAGGCTGGAAGATCTAATTCCAAGATGGGTTATGCACATGGCTTTTGGCAGAAGGCCTCAGTTCCTTGCTGACTGTTTGTGGTAGGTCGTATTTCCTCGCTATATAACTCTCTCCACAGATTTGCTTGAGTGTCTTCATGACAAGGTGGCTGGATTTTCCCAGAATGCGTGATACTGAAGAATGCAAAGAACAGTTGCAATGGTTTTTACATAGTCCCAGAAGTTCCACACCATCAGTTTTGCAATATTCTATTTGTTAGAAGTGAGCTCCAATCCAGCCTACATTAAAGGGGAGGGGATTTACGCTCTATCTCTTGAGAAAATAACTATGAAATAATTTGTGAACATATTTTAAAGCCATTACATATAATTTTATAGTTCAGTAGAGAGATTTGGGAAGAAATATAACATTAGGAGTTTTGCACATATATTTTAGTTTAAAATATGAGTGGATGAGAGACCACTTAATAAGAGAGAGTAAATTGAGATGAGGCCCAGGACTGAATTCTTGGAAAGTCTGACATTTAGAGGACCTGCTTTTGGGGAAGGAGAGGAAAGGAGAAAATTGAATCTAGGAAGACAAGGAAAGAGTGCATTAACAATCAGGAAGTGCTATAATTTATTGAGATGCCTATTTGATTTTCTCTTTTAGAGATTGGTTCTTTATTTTATTTTTAATTGAGATATATATTGTTTTGAATTGAGATATTTAAAATTGATACATAAAAATGATAGATAACATTGTATTAGTTTTAGATACATAACATTGTGATCTGATATATGTATATATTGTGAAATGATTACCACAATAAATTTAGATAACATCCATCATCACATAGAGATATATTTTTTCTTATAATAAGAACTTTGAGATATACTGTGTTAACAAATTTCAAATATACAGTAAAGTATTGTTAACCACAGTCAACACACTGTACATTTTATCCTCACAACTTGTTTATTTATAACTGGAAATTTGTATTTTTTTACCACCTTTACCCATGCTGTCCACCATTGGAACCCTACCTCTGACAACCACCAATCTGTTTTATCTATATTTAAGTGTTTCTTTTTCTGTTTTGTTTTGTTTTTTTTTTTTAGATTCCACTACTGTATGTTGTGAGATCATATAGTATTTGTCTTTTACTGTCTGACTTATTTCACTTGGCATAATGTCTTCAAGGTCCATCCATGTTGTTGCAAATGGCAGGATTTCCTTCTTCGTATGGCTAAATAACCCATTGGTGAACTCATAGGTTGTTTCCATGTCTTAATTTTCATAAGTAATTGTGCAATGAACATGGAGGCATAGATTTTTTGGGGGTTAGCATTTTTGTTTTCTTCAGATAAACACAAGAGGAATTGCTTGATCATATGTAAGTTCTATTTTTAATTTTTTGAGAGACCGTCATACTATTTTCCATAGTGGCTGACCCAATTTACATTCTTACTGACTGTGTGTAAGTGCTTCCTTTCCTTAACATCCTCACCACCATTTATTGTTTCTTATCTTTTTATAATAGCCATTATATCATAATATCTCATTGTGGCTTTAATGTGTATGTATCTAATGAGAAGTGATGTTGAGCACCTTCCTCATGTGCCTATTTGCCATCTGCACTTCTTCTCGGGAAAAATGTCTATTTCTTTACATATTTTTAAATCAGATTTTTTCTATTGAGTTATATGAGTTCTTCAAATATTTTAATATTCATCCTTTTTCAGATATATTATTAGCAAATGTTTTTTCTCTCTCTAGGTTTATTTTTTACATAATTCCAATCTGAATATTAATATCCTTGTATTTAAAGATCTTAGACAGTTTAAATGTTAAAACCTTCAGCAAGGGAAAAAATAATTCAAAATATGATGGTTAGAGTCTTTTACCTGTCAACACACAACAAAATAAATTCCAAATGGATATAGAAACAAACTAAAATCTCAAAAGTGATAGTTGAATAATTAAATATTTATCGCACAGTAGATTTTAAAATGTTAACATTAAGATAATTTTAGAAACCATAAAAAACTATTAGATTGTATACAATAAAAATTAAAATAACTCGTATGTCAACAGTGATTATATGCAGTAAAATTAAAGAGGGAGCCAGGACAACTATTTTCACACACATTAAAATCTCATCTTGGGGGACAGAAGCAAGATGGTGGAGTAGAAGGACACTTGTAGATCACCCTCTCCCATAAATACACCAAAACTCACATCTACGGACCTACTCAGCCAACAAGAGCACCTGCCGAACTCTGACAGAACATCACACTCTTTGAAAGACAAAGATGCCAAAAATCTGGTAGGAGAAAAGGAAAAAAGAAAGAAGAAAAGCAAAAGAGTACAGGACTGATCCTGTATGGAGGGAGCAGCAAAGAAGGACTGGCGCTCATTTGCTGGGTCTCCCCTTTCCAATGGAGAGGCCAGAAGGATGGAGGAGGGGCTCCGAGGCTCAGATCTGCCCCGAGCACCCCTTGACCAACAGAACTGAGTTAAACAGGCACAAAGGGTCCCCACAACACCCAGCCAGGACGCAAGACAGCAGCTGGAGGCCAGGACAGGCCACTCGAGCCAGGCAGAGGACTGGGGTGGCTTCACTGAGGCAGCCCTGGGGGACTGCAGGGTGCTGTGTACCATGGCTGGGAGGGGATATGGAGCAAAACAACCTCAGTCCCCCATAAATTGTGAAAAAAAGCAAAGCAACATGGCTGGTGTCCCCTGGGGGGAGGGGCGCTGTAGCCTTTGTCTCCTCAAACCTGCACCACCATTACTGGTGCTTCTCCTGAGAAGAGAGGCAGGGCGCAGCCACAGCCACCATTTCCTCCTGTGTGAAGTGCCTGGGTGGGGGCGGGGCCAAGACCTGAATCCACACTGGGAGCTCCACAACCTCCTGGGCAGGACTGAGGCTTGTTTGCAGCCCGAGGCAGATAGGCTCTTTCTGCCCTGGCACCTCAGAGAACTAGTGCCACCAAGATGAACAAGGAGCTGAGATTTGGCAAAGAGCAGGGGCAGGGCCATTCTGTGGTCTTCCCATTGCCCACCTTCAGAGCAACAACCTGAGGCGGAGTGGGCAGCTGCACAGAGCAGCAGAATGGCCAGCACCAGGAGAGGGCAGGCAGCTAACCACCTTCCTGGCAGGAAAGCAGCAACTGACCACGGTGCTAGGAGAGGGCACGATATGCTAGCCAACAGCCACTGGAAGCAGCACAGAGGAGGTCGCCAACAGAGGGCGTCTGGAAACAACAAGCTGAGTTCACAAAACATGGCAAAGACACAAAGAACTCTCAATAAAATCATTAAGAGCACACTGTCTCCAGGAGAACTAGATAATTGATACTCCCTTAAGCCACAGTGCCAGAGAGATATGAGCAATATGAAGAAGTAGAGGAACCACTCCCAATTAAGAGATCAAGAGAAATCCCCTGAAAGCACAATCAAGGAAATAGACATTGATGTCCTACTAGATCAAGATTTCAAAAAAGGACTGATCAAAGTACTGAAGGAACTAAAAGAAATAGTGTTTAGAGATATAAAATATGTCAAAAATGAAATCAAAGCTATAAAGAAGAACCAAGTAGAATTAGTAAGCTCATTTGCTGAGATAAGTGCTGACCTCATCTGTACAGCTGTACAAAGCAGGCTATATAATGCACAGGAATGAATAAGTGACCTAGAAGAGAGGAGAATAGAAAGCACCCAATCAGAACAGCTAAGAGAAAAACAAATAAAAAACAATGAAAACAATATAAGGGACCTATGGGATAATATAAAGCATGCCAATCTACACATAATAGGAGTTCCAGAAGGGGAAGAAAGACCAAAGGGGATTGAAAAGGTATTTGAAGAAATCATGACTGAAAACTTCCCAAACTAAAGAAGGAATCAGATATCCAAGTACAGGAGGCTCAGAGGGTCCCAAACAGGAAGAACCCAAACATACCCACACCAAGACATATCATAATCAAGATGGCCAGAGCCAAGGATAAAGAAATGATCCTAAAGGCAGCAAGAGAAAAGCAAAGAGTGAGTTACAAGGCTCTCTGCTGATTTCTCTACACAAACTCTACAGGCCAGAAGGGAGTGGCAAGATATATTCAAAGTCCTGAGTGAAAAAAAGATGCAGTCTAGTATACTCTATCCAGCAAGGCTATCCTTTAGAATAGAAGGAGAGATAAAGAACTTCACAGACAAGCAAAAACTAAAAGAGTTTAGCAACACTAAACCCATGCTAAAAGAAACATTGAAAGGTCTACTCTGAATAGAAAAGAAGCAGGATGCTACAAAAATGAGAAACTCACAACTGGAAAGGAGATAACTGCCATGAATTACAAAAAGAATAAACACAAAATTGTAAAAGAAGGCATCTAAACATTAAGAATGGGAGAGGTAAGCAAGGAAAGCCACTGTGGAAAACAGTATGGAGATTCCTTAAAAGACTAGGAATAGACTTACCATGGGACCCAATAATCCCACTCCTGGACATTTATCCAGAAGGAACCCTATGTCAAAAGGACACCTGCATCCCAGTGTTCATAGCAGCACTACTTACAATAGCCAAGCCATGGAAACAGCCTAAATGTCCATCAACAGATGACTGGATAAAGAAGAAGTGGTATATTTATACAATGGAATACTATTCAGCCACAAAACCTGACAACATAATGCCATTTGCAGCAACATGGATGTTCCTGGAGAATGTCACTGTAAGTGAAGCCAGAAAGAGGAAGAAAAATACCATATGAGATCACTTATATGTGAAATCTAAAAAAAGATAAATAAATAAAAAATAAATACAAAACATAAAAAGATTCATAGACATAGAATACAAACTTGTGGTTGCCAAGGGGGTGGGGGTGGAAAGGGACAGACTAGGATTTTAAAATGCAGAATAGATAAACAAGATTGTACTGTATAGCACAGGGAAATATATACAAGATCTTGTGGTAGCTCATAGCGAAAAAAAAAGTGACAATGAATATATGTATGTTCATGTATAACTGAAAAATTGTGCTGTACAGTGGAATTTGACACAGCATTGTAAAATGACTATTACTGAATAAAAAATGTAAAAAAAATAAAATCTCATCTTAAGTAACTTGACTAGACAAAGCACTACATATTTTAAAAGAATTAAGTATAAGATACCAACAAAATGGGTATATGGTCTAAATACTCAAACCTTGGAGAGAAACTTTATATCCATTAATTTAAGTGCACAACACACCCCCAAAAAAAGAAAGAAAGAAAGAAAGAAGAAACAAACAAACAAACTATGTAAAAGCATTTTTGCATAGTAAACTACAACATTTTAAAGCAATTATAGTACTCATTATTGTGGAGAATTTTATCAAATGTGTGCTTTTATACTCTACTATTTTTGTTAAATATTTATATAAAATATTATGACATTTCTAAAGAAAACTTAGCAATGTAAATTAAATATTTTAAAATGTGTACATTTTAACATGGTAATTGAAGGTGGAAAATTATCCTAAGGAAATGGCAAAGATGAAATCAGAATTTTATGTGCTATAAAATTCACTGTGCTGTTTTTATGAAAAAGATAAATATTCTCCCCTGTGAGAACTATGAAATTGATAATGTTCATTACAGAAATCTCAATATTTTTTATCCATAATAAAACATGTTTGAAGAAAATGACATGAGAAAGAAGGTGTGGGAAAAAAGTACCCTGTTACACTGTTGGTGGGAATGCAGTTTATTGCAACCATTTTGGAAAACATTATGGAGATTCCTCAAAAAACTAAAAATAAACTTACCATATGATCCAGCAATCCCACTCCTGTTCATAAATCTGAAGGGGACATTAATTTTAGAAAAAATACATACACCTCAATATTCATAGCAGCACTATTTACAATAGCCAAGACTTGGAAACAGCCTAGATGTCCATCAAAAGATGCCTGGATAAAGAAGTTGTTTTATATATATAATGGAATGCTACTCAGCCATAAAAAAGAATAAAATAATGTCATTTGCAGCAACTTGGATGGACCTGGAGATTGTCATTCTAAGTGAGGTAAGCTAGAAGAGAAAGAAAAATACCACATGATATCACTTATATGTGAAACCTAAAAAAAAAAAAAAAAAAAAAGACTCAAATGAACTTGTGAAAAAATAACATGGAAAGGCATTTATATACATATGTGAATCATATATATATATATATATATATTAATTTATATATATATATATATCTGAATCACTATGCTGTACATCAGAAATTAACACAACATTGTAAACCAACTATACTTCAATAAATAAATATAAATAAATAAATAAAATTAAGGAAAAAAGAGTCAGGTCTTCAGTTCTCCTTGTTCTCTGTCCTTTTAACCTAAAGCTTTCCCAACCAATATTCTACTGATAGCAAGTGAGTTCAATGTTTCCTCTCCTCTAAGCCTTACCCGGACCCTCCAACTCTCTGGATTTAAATGTAATCCCCAAAGAAATGTCTCACCCCATGAGAGTGAGAGTTAGAGAGAGAAACAGAGAAATGTAGATATGGAAGCCCTCAAGACATAAAATCTTCCCAGTCAAATTATCCAAATTAGTGTGAAAACAGAAAGCTCTCTAGGTAAGTTTTTTTAAATCAGAATTTAGTGTAGGAAATTATATGATCATAATATCATTGTAATTTAGGCTAGAAAAAAGTGCCCCTAGATTAGGAACTCCAAAATAACTTCCAAAACACAACAGAAATGAAATTCTAGGAAACTAACACTGCTGACAAAAACAGAAAAAAAATAAGGAAGCTGGAATTAAGTGAACATAATATCGTAAGTAAAATAGTAAACAAATAATGAAATCATTGTGGAGACATGTCTAAGTGTTCCTTTCAAAAGCTCTAGCCTCCTGAGATACTTCACATACCCTAAGAATTCAATGTGTAGCTATTTGTTTGGTTAATGGTTTAGACCTAAAAAGATAATAAAAATTATTTTAGTTCTCTGAGAGGTCCAAATGGATGCAACTCAGACTAGGTCCATAGGTTAAGCCCCAGGACACTAATAATGAAGCCCCAGAGCTCGGAAGGGCATAAACATAGACAAATTATATTTATATACAGAAGAGTTAGAGTTAGGGCTTGGGCCTAAATCAGGTGAAGAAGAGTGGGACAGTGTCCTCCTTCCCTCTGTAACCAGGGAAAAATTGTATTTCTTTGCCTTTTACTTGTAGAATATCTGGATACTCATGTAGGAAAAATCTCCACTGGTTTTCATTGTACCATCCTAAAGATCAGAACCAGGGCAATGAAGTTATCAATACATTTATTTATTATAAAGAGATTAATAAGAAAATCCAGAATACATCCTGTGAGCCTTCCAAATAAAATGAATAAAGATGAATGTTAAGATTCCATAATCATCAAATTAATGATTAGCAGTTCAAGAATTAGTACTCTAAAGCACTCACAAAACTGGAGACCAAACACTGAAACATTTCTGAAGAAAATCTTACATCATCATAACTTTGACTGTCAGAAAAAAAAAAAATCACCTGTAGCAACAGAAAATTGAGTTCTGATTAATGTTCACTGCCCAAATATCACATGACAGAAATCAATTTGTGCAATTTAATTGGCATCCAGAATTCTAGCTATCAAGCAGCCTAGAAACATTGTTTGTTGTTCTTTTACTTCCACACACAGAACACATGTGTGAATGCTGAGTATCAGTTGGACATATCCAAACTCCTTGCATCAATTCTCTTCTACCATTAAGTCTTCTAATCATTCCTAACACAACCATACCCTTCCATCCATTGAAGTTCAACATTTGATTTCCCCAACACATAAGGTGGAGTGGGAAAGATATGGTAATAAAAATTTGTTGTATTTTTCCAGAATAATGATATACTATTTAATTTCTCTGTGAGATTTTCTATACCTCATTTAATGTTTTTTATGTTTTTGTTCTTGTCTCATTGACCAGAACTTTATGTAAGTGAAGTTACACAGAGAGAAAACACTATTCCATATACAAATATATAGTAAAATTGTATTGTAAAATAATGAAAAATCAAAATAATTTCATGTGTTCTTCAGGATCTGGAAAAACTTGAAGATATCTGGGCAGACACAATAAGAAAAAGACTTGCTGACTACTTCCAGTTGAAAAAATTTCATGATTCCTTTAGAAACTGAGAAAAATGTCCTTCCATCCTGGGAGATATGAATTATGTGTATTTTAATGTATTTATAAAGCTGAGAAAAAATATTCAGAGAAATATCATTGCCCAGGTAAATTCTATATTACATGGAAACATAAGCATCCTCCAACTGTGAGTACCTTATAGAATGTTTTCCTTAATAGAAATAAAATAAACATAATTTTTCTCTTGCCACATTCTTATCTTCATATATTTGTTAATTAGTATAAAATGAATTTTCCTGCAATAAAAGGAAGGAGAAAAATGCTTGATCTAGGTTTTTTGTAAGAAACATAAGTAAAAAGTGCTTTGATAAGAAAAACAGAACTTGAAACAGAAAATATCACAGGAAAATGGGAAAAAATAGCCACTGAAAAGTGTATTAATGGCATCAAAGAACACATTTAATTAATTAAATCCAGGACCCATTTAAGAAGACACCAAGAATTAAATTAAAACAAACAAACAAACAAACAAATAAAAAAGCCTCCCACAATATTCTGAAAAATGTACTGTTAAAGGCTCGAGACTTGACTGTGTAAAATGAATTTTGAAGTGGTTTTAGTGCTCCTGCTGAGAAATAATAATGGATTTACCGAAGGAAAAGATGTGACCACAGATAAAGTCAGGAAGGGAGAAAGCGTTTGGGCCTGTTCTCCAGGGCCACACTCTACAACACTTGCCCCTCTTCTTGCCTTCAATTCTACTCACTGTCAATGAGTCAAATATTCTACAATTTATTTTTTTTTTACTCTAGTCCAAACAATATCTCAACTGTCAACCACTTGTTAGAGCAAGGACTAAGCCTGGCATAGAAACTCTTTATGTGGCATGTACAAGGATTTGAGTTATAATCTCAAGAGAGCAAAGATTAAAATAAATCATCAACATCTTCTTTCAGTCCCATGGCAAGAAGAAGAGAGATGTAATAACCAAAGAAATGATAATTAATCCCTGAATTAAAACAAATTTCATTATAAATTGTGATAGATTTTATTAACAAATTTTAAATTATTGAGTCAATTATTTAAAGTACTAAATTAATTTTATCCAAATGCAACAATAATTAAAATTTTGTTGTTTTACACTGAGAGATAAACAACAGCTGGCAAGTTCATATTTTGAAACAAGTAAAAATGTCAGATTTAAGTATAATATGTTGATGATTTTTCAAAAGAAATATTTTGAGTACCTTGCTTCCTTCAGTCTTCCAGTTAAATGGTAAAAAAAAAGAAAGAAAAAAAAAAGTCCGTTAAAAACTAGTCTCTTGGTCAACACAAGATAAAATAACACAGTCATTAACATTTTCTGCCTTCTTAAGGAAAATAATTTCTGATGTAGTAAAATTAATCCCTTCACTATTTATCAATTTTTCAAGGTGCCCAAATAACAATTTTCAGATTGCACAGCCAGGTTTAAGGAAAAAACAAATTTTCATCAGCAATTAGAAGTCATCATAATCATAGCTAATGTTCACATTAATATGTATATTGGAATGCCAACAATACTGATTAAGTTAATATGTCACCTTTGGCAATATTACAGTCAAAATTATCCAAGTTAAAACAAATAACTTCAATATGTAATTAACACTGGGTGCTACAAGTGGAATATAAAGCACTGATTCAGAAAACTGCAAAAATGTGCAGATTGTTTTCCTTTTCTCATTCTTTGGGGAAGAAGAGCCAAACACAACATTTAGAGAAAAGGAAAATTTTTGAAAATTGTTAAACATTCTATTGGTAAACACTTTTTAAGATCTGTTAAAAATGAACTTAAGAGCAACCTCTTTGCCGTTCATTCTGTTATCTTCGTGTTTTTTTTTTTTTTTTTTTTTTTTTTTTTACTATGAACTATATGTTCTTTAGTCCTGAGCAGAATAATTGGCAAAGTATAACGTCTGCCTTGGTTAAGCAGCCCTTTTATGTTACTTTACACATCACTCTCCCCACCTGTCCCATTCATAACTGATAAACATTAGCTTCTAGCTTCAGAAGCCTGAAGGTAGCACTAGCAACAGAAATGGGATGATGGTAATAAAAAGCTTTCTTATTTGAGTACCATCATATCTACTGTCTTAGTTGGATCCCTCCTCACAACAGATCCTGAGACAAGGACTTAAGTCCAAGTATTTTAATAGAGAAGTGAGCCGAAAAATGTAAGTGAAGAATTTGGAAAAGTGAAATAAACCATAAAGTGTATGGCAGCAATCAGATTTCTAATAAAGGCAACTGGGACTCAATTTCATTACCAACACTCCGAGATAATTGGTAAATATGCCTAATCGGGAATGGAAGACGATCATTTATGTACTGATTGCATACCCCACTGGGTGAGGATTGCCTCAACATTGTGTCATTTTTTGCCCTTTGGTTGTGCCTATATGTAGCCCAGCAAGCCCCATCTCTGCAGGAGAAAGTCCTTAGGCAGAGGAGAAAGACAGGCGTAGGCCGTTGCTATCATCAGCCTCAGATGACTGTGCAGTCAGTAGCGTCAGATAAACTCAATAGCTCAAGTGACCTAATGAGATGTGGTGCAGACATCAGTTGGGTTGTCTGTCTGATGCAAGGCTCCAAACCAGATTCTGGAATGGAAATAATAAACTAGCCAAACACTGATTCCCCATGCAATTTGATAGCAGACAGTGTAGACAACTAGTTCTGAAGTTCAATGATTTGAAATCAGAAATGATTTTGGTACTGTCAACCTCAAAAATGAAATAGCCAGTTATTTTTACCAGCAAAAATAGATTTATTTGGGAATAGCAGAGAATTGCAATTTGGGACAGATAAATATGGTGAAAAATAGACAAGTCTGAAGAGACAAAGAGAAGGTCAGGTTTTAGTAGGTTTTAGGAGGAAAATGGGGAGGGTTATTTTGAATAAAAGTTTACTGGAAATAAGTTTATTTGTGACTTTTTTTTAGATTCCACATATAAGCGATATCTATGACATTTTTCTTTCTCTTTCTTGCTTGTTTACAAAACAGAAACAGATTCACAGACATAGAGAAATGATGGAAATATTAGGTATCTTGATTGTGATGATGGTTTCATAGGTGTATACATCTATCAAAATTCATCAAATTGTACATCTGAAGTATTTGTAATTTATCATACAGAAATTACACCACAATAAAGTTATTTAAAAAGTAAAAGTTCACCAGAGAGCAAGAATTTGAGGCTGTGGCAGTTTCTTACTGGTTGCAAGCAATGGTTAGTTCATTGTCACGGGGAAGAAAGAGATCTTTTTTTTCTTAAAAGCAGGAGACATGTGAAAAATGTCCTTCTTTGTACTGTTCTGTGTGGGACTACTCTTCAATTTATACACGGTACTATAAGTAGTAATATATAATTCTATATGATTACTTTCAGATAGTCTATTTTATAAATTAATCACAATATTTTTATATAGTTCATGGATATTTGATTTATTTCTGGTTATTGGTCACTGCAAATAGTGCTTCTATATAAAACTGTTGAACATTTGGTAAATGTATATACACATTTCTGTTGTTATACACCTAGAAGTAGAATAGCTGAACCATAGATTCTATGTATTTGTTCATCTTTATTGGATACTATTAAATTTTTCCAAATTGATTTTATCAGTTTTATTTTTAAGTTACTTGTTCTCAGAATTATTTGCTGCTAAGTAAATTATAATAGATAATTTTATATTGACCTTGCTAAATCTAAGTATCTATTTTAATCAAATATCTGTTGAATATCTTAGACTTTCTGTGAACAGTTATGTTGACTGTGGATTCTTATCATTTATTTCTTCTATCTCTTCCCCCCTTATCTTATTTTACTTTCTGGAACAACCATTTTAATGTTGGTTAAAGTCTTGAATAAAAATTATTTTAATAGGTAATTTGAATCAGTATTGATTTTGGAGTAAATCTTTCAATATTTTATTATTAAATACATTGCCCACAGAAGAATTTTTGTAGATACTCATCAAATGGAGATTGACTTTTTTCTTAGTGTTCTAAGCCCTGTCATGAATAGGTGTTAAATTTTATTAGATGTTGGTTCTGCATCTATGAAGACACTCTATTATTTTTCTAGAGCTGTCATAATAAATTCCCACAAACTCAGTGTCTTAAAACAAATAAAAAACTTATTCTCTGACAGTTCTGAAGTCTGTGAGTTCTTCGAAATCAAGATACTGACAGAGCTGTACAAAGGCTCCTTGGCTCTTGCAACTCCTTGCCTCTTGCAGCTCCTGGTGGCTCCAGGCATTCCTTGACAGATGGCTATACAACTCCAATCTCTGCCTCCATCTTCACATGACTTCCTCCTCTGTGAATCTTTCAGGAATATCCCTTTCCCTGAATCTTATAAGAATGCGTGTGATTGAATTTACGGCCCACCTAGATAATCAAGGATAAATTTCTCTCAAGATCCTAATTATATGATTAAGTATCATATAATTATACAAGTAACATTCACTGGTTCCATGGATTTTATGTGGATATCTTTTGGGTGACATTTTTGGCCACCACATACTCATATGATTTGTCTCTTTTTTTTCATAATAGCATGAATTATATAGTTTTTTAAATTTTAAACTAAACTTGCACTTCAAGGATTAATCCACCTTGATCATGATACATTATACTTTAATATGAGGCTGGATTTGATTAATAATATTTTGTTCAGATTATTTTGAACCTATATTCATGAGAGATATTATGCTGTAATCTTCTCTTTCTTATAGTGGTTATGTCAGGTTTTGATGTAACGTTTCTACTAGTGTCATTAAATGAGTTTGCAGTGTCCTTTCTTTTTGTCTGTCTTCAAGAGTTGTTCTCCCTGTGTACATGTCTGTGTCTGAATTTCCCCTTTTATAGAGACATCAGTCACATTGGATTAGTGGCCCAATCTATTCCAGTTTGACCTCATCTTAATTATTTACATCTGAAATAATCTTATCTCCAAATAAGGGTACTGTGAGGTATGAGGCTTTAGGACTTTACCATATGAATTTTGAGGGGACACCATTCAACCCATAACATCAGATTTGCTTTGGTTGCCAGAGGTCTCAGTGACCTAGTACACAAGTTTATTTTATACATTATTGAGTCTGTAAGTCAGCTGTTTTAGCACTGCTCCAGGCTCCATCCAGGCTGGGAATACGGCTCTTTCACTTGCTTTTTATGTCAGAGACCTTGCTAAAGGAGCAGAACCTGCCTGGGATGTGCTCTTCTTATGGTGATGGGAAGGAATGCAAAATGTCAAGAAAAGCCATCAAACATATTTAAGGCCTTTGCTTGAATGGAGCGAAAGTCATATCCATGCACAATTTATTGTCCACTGGAAGTAATATTGCAAGCTCAGCATCACTGAAGTGAGAAGTATAATATTCCCATAAAGTTTGGGGAAAGGAGAATAAATATTTGCTGGAAAATAATATAATTTACCCACCTTTTTTACTTTTAATATTTCTGTCTTTATATTTAAGCATCTCTCTTATAAACAGCATATCTGTTTTCCCTCCAGCCTAAAATAATGTATTTTAGTTAAAGTACCTATTTCATGCTTATATTACCATGTTAATCAAGTTATATAATATATAATATTGGGCAAAATTATGACTTTGTTTTTAAGAATCCTACATATTTCCTAGAGTTCTTAATAAAATTAGATATTCTTTAGATTTTTAAATTAAATTACTGGCTATGTAGTTAATAAAGATTTTTATTACAGCTTGACTGAATAATAATTTACATTAAAAAGCTACACATTCTAAAGGAATAGTTTGGTGAATTTTGCAAAATTTTACAGTAATACAACAAAACCAAATTAACTTTTGGAACATTTCCTTCATCCCAAAATATTCCCTTGTGTCTCTCGGTCATGCATTTTCCTTTTGTATACATGAATGAATTCAGTAGGCTAATATTTTGTTCAGATTTATGTATCTTTATGAGGGATACTGGACCCTATTTTCTTTTTATGTGGTGCCCTTGTTGGACTTTATTATCAGGATAATATTTCCCCTTTAAGTTGAAAAGCATTCCTTTCTCCACTATTACCTGAAAAAAATTGAGGAAAATTGGTAAAACTTTACCTAAAGTTTAAAAAATATTAGAACTAAAATATACTTTGAGAGGTAATTTCATTTAATAATTAAATTTATTTAACTGACATCAGATTTATATTTTCTCTTTCTTCTTGAAGCAGTTGAGTTTTTCATGGAATGTGTCCATCTCATCTAAGTTAGCATGATATTTAGCACAAAGTTGTTTACCATATTTCCTTATTATCATGTTAATACCTATACATCATGTACTGAGGGTCATGCTCTTATTCCTGAAATTGGTACTTTAATCCAATTTCATGATATTTCTAAAAGAAACTTTGGTTTTATATTGTTGTTGTTGTTGTTGATTTTATATATTGCTTTTTCTCTCTCTAGTTAATTGATTTGCACTCTGATCTTTTTTATTTTCTTCCTTCTGTTTGTTTATCTTAAGGTTTAACTTGCTCTTCTTTTTCTAACTTCTCATGGTGGAACTTAGAGCACTGACGTTAAATCACTGTTATTTAATTAAATGCTATAATTTTCCCTTTAAACATTGCTTTAGCTGCATCCCATAGATTTTGATATATATTTTATTATTTAATTTAAAGTATTTTCTAGTTTCTTCTGTGATTTTTTCCCTTTAACTTATGGTTTATTTTAAAATGTATTAAATTCTACTTATCTGTGGGTTTTTAACTTTTTTTTCTGTTAGCAATTTGTAATTTGAATTCACTGTGGTAGAGATCATATAACTTCAATGCTTTAAATTTAATGTGACTTATTTTATGACTCACTGTGTGGTGTATACTTGTTAATGTCCCAAGTGCACTTGAATGAATATATATCCTAGAGCTGCTGGACAGAATTTTCTATAAATGTTAACTAGGTAAAGTTGGTTGCCAATGTTGTTCTAATTTGTCTTAGAGATACTTATCTTCTTGGTCTTTCAATTACTGAAGAAAATTATTAAAATATCATATATTGTTATTGAATTGACTGTTTCTCTTTTCTTTTCTTTAAAATTTGCTTTGAGTGATAGTGGGCAGCCTTGTCTTGTCCCAGATTTTAGTGGGAAGCTTTTGAGTTTTTCACCATTGAGTACTATGCTGGCTGTAGGTTTGTAATATATAGTTTTATTATGATGAATATGTTCCCTCTATATCCACTGTGGTGAGAGGTTTTTTTTTTTATCATAAATAGGTGTTGAATTTTATCAAGTGTTTTTTCTACATCTATTGAGATGATCATGTGGTTTTTGTCCTTTCTCTTGTTGATGTGATGTATTACATTGATTGATTTGTGTCTGTGAAACCACCCTTGTGTCCTTGGGTTAAACCTCACTTGATCATGATGTATAATCTTTTTTATGTGCTATTGGATTCTATTTGCTAATATTTTGGTAAGAATTTTTATATCTATGTTCATCAGTGATATTGGTCTGTAACTCTCCTTTTTGTGAGTGTCTTTGCCTGGTTTTGTTATCAGGGTGATGGTGACTTCATAGAATGAGTTGGGGAATATTCCTTCCTTTTCAATCTGCTGGAAGAGTTTGAGAAGGACTGGTATGAGTTATTCTTTAAATGTTTGGTGGAATTCCCCAGTGAAGCCATCTGGTCCTGGATTTTTATTTTTAGGGAGGTTTTTATATTGCTAATTGGATTTCATTTCTAGTGATCAGTTTGTTCAAATAGTCAGTTTCTTCTTGATTCAGTCTTGGTGGACTGTATTTTTCCAGAAACTTGTCCATCTCCTCTAGGTTATCCACTTTGTTTCCATATAGTTGTTTATAATATTTTCATATCATACTCTGTATTTCTATGTTATTTCTTGTAATTTCTCCATTTTCCTTACTTATTTTGCTTATGTGTGCTCTTTTTTCTTCTTTGTGAATTTGGCCAGAGGTTTGTTGATTTTATTTACTCTTTCAAAAAACCAGTTTTTGGTTTGATTGAGTTTAAACAAAGACTTGGAAGTCTTAGCCACAGCAATCAGGCAAGAGAGAATCAAAATGGATCCAAATTGGAAAAGAAGAGGTAAAAGTGTCACTATATGCAGATGACATGATACTATATATAGAAACCCTAAAAGGTCCACACAAAAACTACTAGAATTTATTGAAGAATGCAGCAAGGTAGCACGTTGCAAGATTAACATACAATAATCAGTTGCATTTCTTTACACTAACAATGAATCAACAGAAAAGAAAGTAAAGAAACTATCCCCTTTAAAATAGCACCCAAAGTAATAGAATACCTAGCAATAAATCTAACCAAGGAGGTGAAAGACTTATACTTGGAGAACTATAAACCATTGATGAAGGAAATTAAAGAAGACTTAAAAAAATGGAAAGATACCCCATACTCCTGGATTGGAAGAATCAATATTGTTAAAATGGTCATACTACACATGGCAATCTACAGATTTAATGAAATCCCTATTAAATTACCCAGGACATATTTCACAGAACTAGAACAAATCATAATAAAATTTATATGGAACCACAAAAGACCTAGAATTGCCAAAGCATTACTGAAGAGAAAGAAAGAGGCTGGAGGAATAATTCTCCCAGACTTCAGACAATACTTTAGAGCTACAGTTATCAAGACAGCAAAGTATTGGTACAAAAACAGACATACAGATCAATGGAACAGAATAGAGAGCCCAGAAATGAACCCACAAACTTTTGGTCAATTAATCTTCGACAAAGGAGGCAAGAATATACAATGGAATAAAGACAGTCTCTTCAGCAAGTGGTGTTGGGAAAACTGGACAGCAGCATGTAAATCAATGAAGGTAGAACACTCCCTTACACCATACACAAAAATCAACTCAAAATGGATCAATGACTTAAACATAAGTCAAGATACAATAAACCTAGAAGAAAACAAAGGCAAAACATTATCTCACATACATCTCAAAAATATTCTCCTAGGACGGTCTACCCAAGCAACAGAAATAAAAGCAAGGATAAACAAATGAGACTTAATTAAACTTACAAGCTTCTGCACAGAAAAGGAAAGTAAAACAGAATGATAACTTACGTGGAGAAAATTTTTCCAAACAATGAAACTGACAAAGGCTTGATCTCCAGAATATGTAAGCAACTCATATGACTTAATAAGGAAAATTCAAATAACCCAATCCAGAAATGGGAAGAAGACCTAAACAAGCAATTTTCCAAGGAAGAAATACAAATGATCAATAGGCACATGAAAAAATTCTCAATTTAACTAAGTGTCAGAGAAATGCAAATCAAAATTACAATGAGGTATACCTCAAACTAGTCAGAATGGCCGTCATTCAAAAATCCACAAATAACAAATGCTAGAGAGGCTGTGGAGAAAAGGGAACCCTCCTACACTGCTGATGGGAATGCAATTTGGTGCAGCTACTGTGGAAAACAGTAAGGAGATTCCTCAAAAGACTAGGAATACACTTATCATATGACCCAGAAATCCCACTCCTGGGCATCTATCCAGAAGGAACCCTACTTCAAAAGCACACCTGCACCCCAATGTTCATAGCAGCACTATTGACAATAGCCAAGACATGGAAACAACCTAAATGTCCATCAACAGATGACTAGATAAAGCAGAGGTGGCATATTTATACAATGGAATACTATTCAGCCATAAAAACGACAACAAAACACCATTTGCAGCAACACAGATGTCCCTGGAGAATGTCATTCTAAGTGAAGTAAGCCAGAAAGAGAAAGAAAAATACCATATGAGATCGCTCATATGTGGAACCAAAAAAAAAAAAAAAAGACCATAAATACAAAACAGAAACAGATTCATAGACATTATTCAAACTTGTGGTTGCCAAGGAGGTGGGGGTTGGGAAGAGTCAGACTGGGAGTTCAAAATTTGTAGATACTGACAGGCATATGTAGAATAGATAAACAAGACTATACTGTATAGCACAGGGAAATATATACAAGATCTTGTGGTAGCTCACAGTGAAAAAGAATGCAACAATAAATATATGTATGTTCATGTACAACTGAAAAACTGTGCTTTACACTGGAAATTGACACAACATTGTAAAATGACTATAACTCAATAAAAAATGTAAAAAAAAAGATTTACTTTGAATATTTCAGAACACTGTAATTATGTGCACATACATTTATAAATGCTTTATCATTCTACTCTATGTATTCTTTTACCATTAAGAGTCTGTGGCTGTGTGTGTTTTAATGATTTCTCTAGGGATTACATGATGAAAATTTAATTTATCAAAATCCATTTCAGGTCAGTCATGCTTGAACTTTGATAGATAAAGTAATTTTTCACTAGTATAGCTCCCTTTTCCTTAACACCTTAATTTCATTCTTGGCATATGTATTATATTTATATTATATTTACTTATTTATTTGTATATCCAAAAATATTTTTATATTTTCATTATTTAAATGGATATGTGTCTTTAAAAGTAATTAAAGAAAGGAAGAAAAGAAAAACATGAATATATACATGTTTATGTGTCTATATGTGTGTGTGTGTGTGTTTCTACTGACAGATTATGACTTCCATTGGTCTTCCCGTAGATCATTGTTATCAACTGCTGTAATTTTCCTTCAGACTGAAGTATTCCTTTAGAATTTTCTGTTACAAGTCTGATGAAATTGAATTATTTAACTTTTTACTTATCTTAAATGTGTTCATTTTATTTTATTTTAGAAGGATAATTTCACTGGATATAGAAATCTTGGACAACAGCTTTGTTTGTTTCACTTTTCATTTTCCCAACACTTTCAATTTGTCATTTAATTGTCTTCTTAACTTAAATCCATTTTTTTCTTTTTTTGGTCACAGTTCAGATGTTTATCATGCTATGGTTTCTAAGTAAGGGATGTGTTGTTTTTCTCTTTTCTTCTATATCTTCCATGACTTTCTCTTTATATTTTTCTTTCATCAGTTATACATACACACACACATGCATGCACACACACACACACACACACACAGTATACAGACAGAGAGAGAGAGAATATAGATTCTGTGTGTTTGTTTATCCTACTTGGATTCCTTGAGCTTCTTAGATGTGTAATTAATGCTTTTATCTCATCTGAGAGAAATTTGTCATTATTTTAAGAATATTTTACTCCTCTTTGCCCACTTTTCCCTCTCATTCTGAGACTTCATTTTAACATGTAACAGAATTCTTTCATAGCATATCATTATAGATCTTAGGCTAGTAAAATAAAATTGCCATATCTTTGCTTAAAATATTTTTTTCTGGTCTCTGCTAAATTTTCAGGTTCATTTTGCTACAAGTTATCCATTCTTTTTTTTTTTTAAACAATATAGCTTTACTTATTGTATTTAAGTGTTTTTTGAATCTACTATATCTTTTTTTAACCTTCTTTGAAACAGCTATCGTCTCTTTATAAAATATTCTTTTCCACCTTCCTTCACTAAAATAAATATTCATCCTTCACAATGTCAGTTTAATCATTCCTTTGGCCAAAGAATCCTTAGATACATGTAAATGCCATCCAAATAAAAGAAACTCAAGATTTTAGGTAGACAAAGTTTATCACAGCTTAGAAAAAAATATACTTGTGTGTTCATAGAGTGTCCATTTATAAAAATGTCCAATAGCTCAAAGTTTGACTCTTAGTTCTTAAATTGGGATACTATATCAAAATTTTGAGAGAAATAAAAGTACATTGTAAAAGTTTTCTGTCACATTGGCTTTGTTACTTTTGAAGTAAGATTTAACTGAGCCAAAATGAATTGTTGTCATTGGGATTTTGTGGCATTCAAGGGATAAGATGCAAATATCACTGAGATATTGACATCTTGATCAGCCTTAAACTTAAACTCAAGATTCCTGCTTCTGAATCCATGTAATAGAGTGCAATTTCTGTTTTCTGAAGATATTGGCATAGGGTTGTGACATCAGAGGTTTGAGTACATTTGAAAATAATTATAAATAAACATGTACATAAAAATGTGAACTGCATTTCACATCTAAAATATAATCATATCATTAAGGAAACATAAAGATCTTGGGAGAGAAATTTGAAGTACATTATCATAAAATAAACACATGAACACATACATATATACATATATCAGTAGCATAGGGATATCTTTAGAAATAAAGAATGACTTGACCCTATGACTAACAGAGAGAAAATCTTTGCTAGTTTTTCTTTGATACAATTATTGTGTATTAAACAATTGTTTTTTCATTACTTTATTTTGTATTAGAAAAGGTTCTTAAAGTTTATCTCAATTTGGAAGTTTAAGTATAAAAAAGTGACTGCTAAAAACTGAAATGTGTTTCTCACATAAAATATAAACAACAAATATATTAATATTGAAATGTTCAATGATTTATGCTTTTGTTCTAATACATAATATAAATAAAATATAATTATTGATTAAAAAGACTTAGCCAAAGTATATTCTAACTATTAAACTTCTTTTCCTGGGTCCAATATTCATTTTGATAAAGTGATACTTAGGCTATTTCTTCTATGACAATGTCTCAGGAAGTAAACAGCCAACAAGCAAAGGAAGTTAAGTGTACTTGATTTAAAATTTAAATAGGAAAATCCAAGCTTCATCTACCTACAGGTGCTAGGGCTCAGTAGGGCATCCTAAAAATGACTAAACTAATAAACACACTGGGGCAACTGCTTTATTGCCTCAATCCTAGGAGTATGGAACTTGAGACTCAATCTTACTTCAGTGGCTGTGTGTGTAATGATGAGGACAATGAAACCAAACCATGAACTACAATGAACTATTAACATTATCTCCACTGTGAATCGAACCCATTGTTAGTGGAAGAAAATAGCTTTTTGGAAAAACCTTTAGAGCTAGGAACCAAAGGGAAAAACATTCTCTATCACTGACCAAATATGTGGCATTTTCTCAGGTTTGTTAGGAAAATTAATCTTGCTTTAGTATTAAAAGTGATAAAAATAAAAATGATAAAATAATGCCATTTGCAGCACTATGTATGGTCCTGTAGAAAGTCATTCTAAGTGAAGTAAGCCAGAAAGAGAAAGAAAAATACCATATGAGATCGCTCATATGTGGAATCTAAAAAAAAAAAAAAAAAAGACAAATGAACTTATACATAAAACAGAAACAGACTTATAGACATAGAATACAGACTTATGGTTGCCAGGGGGTGGAAGGGTGGGAAGAGATAAACTGGGAGTTTGAGATTTGCAGATACTGACAGGTATATATAAAATAGATAAGTAAATTTATACTGTATAGCACTGGGAAATATATTCAATATCTTGTAGTAGCTTATGCTGAATCATTTTGCTGTACACCAGAAATTGACAGAACATTGTAAACTGACCTTTAAGTTATACCTCAATAAGAAAAAGTGATAAAAATAAACTATGAACATATGTGTCAACAGAAATCTAGAATGTGGAACTTGCTATTGATAAAAACAAAATCTTTTTGCCAAACAGGTGCGAAAGACATGAAGGAAAATAAATATCTGCTAAGCAAAACAGGGAAAAGAAAAATAGTGATCACAAAATAAAACATACTTTCAGTTGGGCATATTTTCAGTGTTTCTTTAAAGACAGAAGACATAAAATCATATCAGAAACACACTCTACATCCTTTAAGATTACACTGTATACCTTAATTTTAGGTTTGTTCTATGGTAAAAAATGATATAATGAAAATTCCATGATAATGGCTCAGTTAATTTTTTAGAAATCTTTTTGCTGGGTTTATAAAATTCTGAAGTAAGGAATTTCCCAAGTGTTGCATTATATGTATCATATTTATATGATATTCTCTTTTGTCTCACTGTGTTTTATTTCTATATTTTTTTCTTACTCTCATTACTACCAAAACTTTATCCTGTCTATTTATACCGCATTTTATATATTATTAGAAATTTGCTGCAATATGACTGCCCTTTATTCCATGCTAATAAAATCAGTATAACGTTCATCCCGATTACTTTTCCTTCATTAATATTCACATATTGAGTTTGCAAAATGTGTTTCTCATGAAAAATATCAGGTGTTTAATCAATTTAAAATTTTCAATTTCTTAAAAAATTATTTCTGCATAAACATTTCACCAATAAATGTTTAAATTTTATTTTAATTTAATTTAGAAAAATACCTTAAGTTTCACATCAAAATATCTATATTATGATTTGTAATTCTGATTTACTACAACCATATGTTCTTAAAACCATAAGTTTCAAACTAAGAAGGAAATCTTTTGAATTTTTAGGTTAATTTTTTAAATGATAAAAACTTAAATTTATTTAAACAATTGTCCTTATTATTTCTATGTTAGCATCTTTGAACATCAAAAATTAAATTACTACCTATATTTCAATTTTCTATAGGTTTGCTTGATTTTTAAAAGCTTTTTAAGTAAATTTTCATCCAGAATTATAGAATTTAGCATTTTCCTGTATTAGTTTTCCATTTAGCAAAGCTCTATTCACACCTTTTGTAAAAATAAATTATAGTTTTATTTTTTTAGAAAAATCATTTAATATATATTTCTCTGTTTTCCCTTCACTGAACTATGGATGATATAACAAAGCAACTTTAGGATAATTCTGTTTGTCCTTCTTAGAAAGTATACTATGAAGTCAATATTTTTATGGTTGTCAGGGCTGCTTTGCAGTTAACATCTTGAATTGTCACTGTAAGCTGGCTGAGTGTCACATGTTGATGGCAGAATCCAGTGTGATATCTGACAGTTTGGTGAAAATCACTGAAAAATCACATAAAATGCACCAGTACACCTTCTGAACATTTTTTAATTCAGTTTTCAAAAACATGTTGGTCTCATTCCATGTGCATGGCATTGTGCTAGTTACCAAAGAAATGCTAAGATGAATCTTTAATTTTATCTTAAAGTTTTATGTCTTTCTCTACTTTATTATCTACTTGAGCCATCTGAATAGGGGAGGGATAGGTAAAATTTTATCTATTTGATGGACAAGTAAGCTACATTTTAGAACAGGACTACCCAAAATGAACCCAGGGGACCAGTTTTCATCCCTGAAATGTTGATTAACAGTCTAAATGTTGATAATGCATTGACAGTAGGTGTTTAGACACTTTAGAGTATTTTGTAGAAGTAATTTATATATGTGTATAAATACATTATACTTTTTTACTGTACTTTACAAAAATTTTGATTTGTGATAAATGAGGACAACTGGCACTTTACCAGAGATAATTTAAGAAGCATAGCTCTAGAAGATTATTAAGTGGAACCAAGGGTGTCATTCAGTTGTTCATACTTTGACATACTCCAGAACAACATATAGATTGTTTAAAAATGAAAACAAACCTCAACTGAACACCAAGAAACCAAGATTTACTAATTCTTGTATGGAACTTGGACATATGTATTTGCAAAACAAACCAACCAACCAAACCCCAAAATACTGCTAATAAAAAAACCAATGCAGAATAACAGAAATATGTGAATCCAGATTTTAGGTACCAGGATCACCTAGTACTAGTCTACTTAATGTTCCACAAAACAGTTTACAATGATCACCTAGCAAATTCCCCTGTGAAGGCTCAGAATGAGGTTTGGCACAGCTGGTGATGATGTTGATAGCCTCCACAGTAACAGTTACCATGGTGAAGGAACACCTTCAGCAATGATTGTCATAGTATAAGAAAAGGAATCCAGAACATTTGACTGCTGCTGTAGCTGTTCTGTAAGTGCTGAGTACAGAGTTAGCGAGGCATTGTGGAGCTGCTTCCATCCCTTTCCCCTTACCTCTGGCATATTCTTTCACAGCTTGTTTGGTTTGCTCTCACAGTAAACCCCAAAGCCTAGTTTGAATAGTAGCACTCAACAATTTTCAATTCTTTATTATCCAGTATAATTTAAGTTTCAAGAAAATAATCTGAAAGTCATATCCTCTAGAAGCACTGTCAAGTAAATATGGGATTTTTATAGGAAGTTGAATGGAATTAGCAGTACTGCAAAAATGTAACATTTTCATAAAAAATTTTCACTTTCTCAAATATTAAAAAAATTTTACATATGGCTGGGTACTTCCCAAAGGTTTATTACTGTTTATCTGAACCTGAACAAAATTTATAAAAAGCTTGAATAAAATCAGATGGAGTAAAATGATTGTATACCAATACTTCTTTATTATACATTCTTTATTATTACACATTCAAATAAAATGAAATAAAAAATGTAACAAGACTTTGCTTAATCTATTTATTTTATATTTAGTAAGGAAAATAAAAATTATTTTTAATATCTCAGGGTGAAGACTAAGAATTTAAAGATCCCTCTCAGGGTTTAAAATCTTTGTGTATATGATACAAACAAGATGATGAAACAACACAAATCACTGTGATCTGTCCATATCTCAGCACTGGAGATACCTCAGAACTTTTAGGAATGTTGAAGAGCCAATCAACTAGAATAAGGACATGTAAATTTCTTGCAACTTAGTTATACTTATTCTAAGAAAAACTGGTTAGTAGGTCAAGAATGAGCACGGGGAGAATTTTCTTAGTGTGCCCATTTTCTTTTCCCTACATTGTCCCGAATAAGATGAACCTATCTCTATTGCAGATCAGAAACGAACAAGTTACAAAGCACTAAAACCACAGTGTGAATATAATGCAAGTTTCATCCAGAGCCTTGTCTGGGCGACAGGCAGAGAGGAATAGCTAGGTCTAGTTAGAAGGTCTAGGACTTTTGCTCTAAAAGGGGTATTCTTTTACTTAGTCCTCTCATCACATTCATACTAATAGACAGCTTAACTAGTTAACCAGATAATGATAAAATATAAAAAGGACTACTGTAAATCAGTAGGGCCAGAAAATTCCTCCAAGTGGAAAGAATACCTTGTAAGGTCAGGTCAACAGGGAGCGATTACTAACATTCAAAGGTCTTTGTTCTTAGGTGCCACTCCAACCAACACACTGAACTCAAATTAAAAACAGCAGCTAGGTGTGGGCATTTAGACCTTTTCCAAAGTACACCACTTGTGCATTAGATCATGTTCCTACTTAACTACTTGAAGATACATCTCTGATTACTCTTCTTTTTCCTGCATCATTATTTTTTTGGTCCTGGTAGGAACATTGTGATAAGCATTCAAAATGCTGATATTTTTCCTACCTTAAAAAAAATTGGAATATCATATTCTTCACCAGTTTCCAGTTCAGTTCTCTCCCCTTTTACAGCAAAAGTCCTAGAAGGAGTTCACATGACTTAGAGTCTACAACATCCTTCTTCTCATTTCCTCCTAAATCCATTCCAACCAGGTTTCACCCTTACCACTTCTCTGAAATTGCTCTAATCAGTTTCACAAACTCAACAATACTCTCTTTGATAGCAAATCTAAATCATACCTATGTATATTATCTGATCTAATAGCAGCATTTGACCAAGCTGTAGCTTATGGTTAAACTCCTTACTCACTGGTTTCTCCTCAAATTCCTTTGCTGTTACCAACTTTTCTTTTTAACATTAGTGCTCACAGATATTAGTCTTTGATGTTTTTTTTTTCTTTTCTATCTATGCTCATTTCCATGACAACTCATTCAACCTCAGAGCTTAAATAAAATCCATAAGGTGACAACACTCAAATTTACATAGTTAGACCATACCTCCCTCTCAAATTGCAAATACTTGAATCAACATCTTACTTGATATCTTTTCTAAAATATCAATGGACATTTTCAAGCTTAATACATCTAAAAGTTAACATCTGATTCCCTCAAAACTCCTCATTCTCTAGCCTTTCACCTCTGTTGGTGGATAGCCGATTCTTCCACTTCCTTCTTTCTCCCATACTCATATAAAATCTACTAGAAAATTTAAGTCTACAATCAACATGTAATCATTTCTCACTGTGTCTATTGCTATATTGCTATCACCCTTGTCTGAGTTACCATTATCTATTGTCCTAAGGATATCCTTCTTCTATTTTTGGGCCTAAACTGTTCATTTTTTTAAATTTATTTTTAAAATTTCAGTCATTTCTTGTCAGTCTGATGCTCAAAAGTCTAAAGAGGCCCTTGTTTCACTCAGAATAAAAGCTAATGTTTTAAAAAGTCCTGCAGGGCTCTAAATAAACTTCCTCTTCTAATGTTTCTTCACTCATTCTGAGCTAGCCAGTCACCCTCTTGTCTAAAGGCTCTTGCTCTAGTTTTTTTCTTCTGCCTAGACTGTCCTTTATCTCATTACTTTGATATTTTCCTCATTTCCTGCCATCTTTTGAATTAAATGTTTATTAATATTCATTTTATATTTGTTTATTACTTATATCTTTCTATTTTTAATGGGTTCGCTAAGGCAGTGCAATCTATTAAAACATTCATTGATGATGGAAATGTTTCAAATCTATGTGACACAGACACATAGAAATAGGAAGTGGGCAATCAATACAGAAAAATAAATGAAACAGGAATGGATAAATTTTAAAAAGTTAATAAAGTTGACAAACCCTTAACTCTATTTATCAACTTAAAAAGGAGGTAAAGACAAAATAGCAAAATCAAGCAAAAAGAGGGGCCATCCCTCAAGATCTGGTAGCCATCAAAAAAGATAATATGGAGGTAATATTTCTGGCTATAAAGTTGACAGAGTAGGTGAAGTAGACAAATAACTTGAAACCACAAATTATCAAAGAACACAAGAAACATTAGAAAATTCTGAATACTAATACCTAATATAAGGGAACATCTGAGACATAATAAGGTATACAAACATTATATTCACTCTCATTTTTACTGCTCAGCTAATTACCAAAAGTATCCACTAACACAATAGGACATTGCTCACATAGGTAGAAAACCCCATTTAAGTTAAGAAATTACCAAAACTATCAAGGGTGCTATAAAATTTGCCATATATGAGATTCTTTCTGGAAAATAAAATAAAATAGTTTGGATGCATCTGCAACAATAATTAGAAAATGTAGAAATAATTTCAGGTAGCAACTAACTAAATTGACCAGCCCTATATGAGAACTTTTTGCATAAGATTTCCAAACTACCAAATGTACATTTTAAAGAATCTGGATAAATAGGGAGATATGCCAAGTTCATAGATGGAAAAACTAATTTTTAAAAATATGTTAATTTTCCTCAAACTGAACTATAAATTCAGTGCAATTCAAATAAGAATTCCAAAAATTAATTTTCAAATTTCCTGAAACTGATACTAAAATTCAAACAAAAGAATAAATCAATGAATACCAAGGACAAGTTTGAAGAAAATCAAGGATAGAGTACGCTACATTCTGCCCTGCACAAATGTAGCAATAATTATATATATAAGAATAGACAAATTATAAAGATATAGAGTTCTTTTATATTGTTATTGCACTTTTCATTATCTTTTTTTCTCATTTGATTACTGTCTTAATCTCACTACTTGAAAAATATGTTTAAGTAGGGCAGAGATTTTGATCCTCGCTATATGCCCAGAACCTGTAACAGTGCTTATTAGGCATTTGTTGAAGGAAAAAAAGACTGTTAAGAGGTTGAAGCACAAATCAGTAGAAGACTCTGGGGAAGCTACACCATATAGGTAGAAAACATAAAGTCAGTTACATAGTTCATGCCATACACTAAAGTGAATTGTAGATGCATTTAGGACCTAAATACCAAAGGTAAAAACTAAAAATCTAAGAGGGAAAATGAATGAGATAGTATTTTTATTGTCTTGGGATAAGAAAATACTTCTTAGAAAAGAATCCAATAAAGTAAGCACTTCAAATAACAAAATCATCTAAATAACTGGATAGAAATGTTGAGAAAGTAAGATGTACATGATTCCTCTTAAAGATATACATTGGAAAATTAATATGTCTCAATTTATATTTTTACTTTTGTTAGTATCCATTCATTCTGAGAAATTAAAACTACTTAAAATGTAATATATACTGCTTTTCAAAATAGAACAACTAATACAGTGTTTTTGACTGAGACTACTTGATGTGAATTAAGTAGTTTCTTTATTGTTCTTTTATTATTTATTTTCAGTTATATTTCATTATAATAAAAGCTTTAACTTTTATTCAATCATCTTTGAAAATAAAAGAGTAGAAGGAATAGGAAGAGGAGGAGGAGTTGAAGAAGGAGGAGAAAGGGAAAGAGAGAAAGGATCTTTCTTCTAGCTACATAGAACCTTGGGGATATATGGCAGCCAAAGAAATGTGAAAGGATGTGACAAGAACAATTTTTGAGTCTGGCCCTTAAACAGAGGGTAAATGTTCTTTGACCTCTTTCCTCTTCCATTCTGCAGGCTTGTTAGAATATGAACTCTTAGGATCATGTATACCAAAAAACTCTCCGCAAAGGGGAACTATACATAAGATAGAAAGACAATAGCCACCATGCCAGTTGGAACTCTAAAGTTACAAAGAAATAAATCTCCATTTTGTTTATGAGCAACTGAAAGTTTATGAACTGAAACTGAAAAATATACAATCAAATATAAAGTCTTAATTTATACACAGATTACATTGAGTAGTGTTCACTAAAATCATTATTTGGATTTTAGAAATGAGAAGTAGTAGTGTACTGTTCCTTCTGAATACATTTTCTACCTAATGAGCTATTTATGGTTGGTGCTATTTTTCTATAGATGCTTTCCATTGATTATTATAAGTATTGAACCCACTAAGATTTTTACTTAAAACTTTCATGAGGAATCTCAGGATTATAAAGATGCTTATTTGTTCATCTAATTTTAGTAAGGCACTGTCACCTAAATTGTTTGGTTGAAAAAGAAGCCAGAATGACAGCTAAAAGAGGTGAAACTTAATAACCTCGACTTTTTCTTTGCCTTCATGGAGAGAAAGAACACAAATGGGTAGAGAAAAAGCATGCATAAGATTTTCAAAGAAAATTGGATAAAATGGGCTTATAACTGTAATTTAGAAAATCTGATTATTATGTACCATTTCTACAAAGCAATATTCTAATGAAGAGCAAAGTCAGGGTAACATTATTCTGTTACTGTAACTAAAGAAACTGTCTTTGTTAAAATGTATGTTAAGAAAGATAAAAATGTTAAAATTCTGGAAAAAGTATTTTGCAAACACAGAAGTTTGAAAGGGTATAGGGTAACACCAAGCAAAGCAGTCATAGCAATACATTCTCTTTAGACTCTCTTGTGAATGGAATACTTTAAATTTATGTTTTGTCCCTGTAGATAAGATAATTACACTGGAATAAAGGTTTGCATTTTTAATATGGGCTCATTTAAAGAAAAATAATGCATGAAAGTATGAATAGCAGTATCCCAATTACACACTTTTTTTAACTTGATAAATCTGGAAGTTTATGTCTGAATGTTTTTATGATGGATTTAACATACTAAGTTAGAATATTTTTATTTCCATTCCAAGTAAAGATGGAGCTATAATTTAGAATGGACTAGTAAATAAAATTATCACACTGTCAAGAATACAGTAGTTACTAAAAAACAGATTTTGAAATAAAATCAGTTACCAAGTTTGCAAACCAAAACAAAAAGTTTTGGAAAAAATATATATATACAATATAAAAAGAAACTATTCATTAACTTTATCAACTATCCCTAATATCCCCCCTATTGAGTGTTTTGTACTATATTTCTACAAATTAATCTTATACAATAAATAGTGTTTGAGGAATCAATTTTTTTCAGGAAAACAAATTACATTCAAGATAATAGACTTTAAATTATATCTCTTCAAGTAATAATGATTTGTTCTATTTTCATTATAGATGGAACATTGACTGATTATTACATTCTTTACATTTTGGAACAAACCAGGAAGGATAATTTCTAGGTAATAAATATAACATAAAGAAAAGTGTATCACATCAAATATTTGAGAATGTGATCGCTTACATGAGGTAAATTTAGAATGATCTTTTTCTCATCTCCGTGAAAGATCAAGAAAGGAGACTTAGACTTGGATTAATTATTTACCAAGGTTTAGCCAATCTGAGTAGCTATCACCCTTGTGAAGAAGTAAAATGATTGAATCATGAGTCTTGTTTTAGAAGGTTTGATGGAAATCCTCATTTAGAGAAGTGAAGAGGGCCTGGAGAGAGAGTTTAATGGTGTGAACAGTATATTCTGAATTTAGAGCGGGCGCATCAAGATGAATAAAGTAAAGCTCCTCAGCCTGTGTGACCCCAGGGGACCCAAGTCACTAACTATGCTTTTCTCCAGCCCCTTCCTGTGATCCCTGGGCTCCAGGGGCTGGCCTCTTATCACCTTCAGATTGACCAGGTAGATTTCTGACTCAAGGTGTTTGCTCTTGTTCTTTTTCTAACTGAAATACTTGTCCTCCAGATAACCAGGTGGCTTCCTTCCTCACTTTGCTTCATGTCATCTGTCACCTAGTGGGTAAGGCAGAGAAAGAGATCATAATTTGTACTGTTTTTGCCCCAAACTTCAGTGTAGTACTATCTTTGGTTTCATCAGAGGATACGTAGAGAGGAGGCAGGAAAAACTAAATGTAACTGAGATTTCTTCTTCCCTAGATGCCATTGCTTTAATTTTGACTTTCACTACCTTGATGATGGAAAATGCAAGTCTAATTCTTTGATTTGATAAACCCATGATGACATTTATCCTCCCTGAGCTGAGTGGGGAGTAGGAGGTAAAGGGAGACTGGGAATTGAATCATCTTAATCTTGACATTAGTTTTCATACTCAATTAATTTTCCTGCTTTTTGATAACTGGCCATTAATAATTTCCATCAAAATATTGTGAGGTTACAATTATGTCCACATAATGGGAAGTGGTAAATAGGTGTCTCATGAAGCAAGTCCTTTGGGACTGTGATGCTCCTATCAAAATATTCAGGCAATTTGTTGATTTTAATCAATTGTTTCAGAATGAGAAAACTAAGAATCACAAGCTTAGAAGGAATGAAAAATCAATAAGACTTTGTTAAAATTAACGTTATTTAAGCCTGATCTTAAGTAAACATTTAGACAACCTCATATTTTTCTTTACCTCTAAAGTGTCTGCTTGGATGAGAAATTTTCTGAAATAAGATGATATAAAAAGGGAAATAAATGCATAGGACAGAAATGAACTATAAAGCACACCATCTTGTGTTTAATATTGTCACTACTAATATCTGTGAACCAATAGATTTCACTGTGTTTTGCATTATAATTTCCTTAATGAATACTACATTACATTGATGATAAAGTGGAAAATTATTTTGCTAAAATATCAAAATAATATAAGCTGACTAAAGAAATTTCTATTTCTAACCATTCTGAGCAATTCACGCGTTCTTGAGGTATCAATAATTTCATTACTCTAAACTGTTCTGTATATAAACTAACAGAGAGCAAATACATTTTTTCTTATTGAGCATTCACAGTAAGAAAAAGGGTCTGGACAAATGTCGACTGAACAGTTTGTCTCTGAGTCTCTGCTTAGTCACAACTTAAACTTCCCTTTTCAATGATATACTTATTCCACGTGCATTGTCTCCTTGACATAATGGAAATTAAAATAAGATGAATTAAACCTTTCTATATGGTGAAATCATATTGATTTTCTAGTCAGAGAGCTGCTCTTATTGATCATGACCTATATACGAAGAAAGGAATCTTCTCAGTAAGCCAGAGTCCTATCAATGCTATTTTCCTGTCATAATAATTAATGAATGAAGCCATGACCATTTCAGAGCACAAAATAACCATGTCTAGACTTGATAACAGTGAAATAGCTGCAACTAGAATTTAGAGATCACCTATCTCAGTAACTTCATACTACAAACAAGGAAATTGAGACAGTGATTCAGGGAGTGCATTAATGGCATAAGTCAGAATCCGTGTTCTCAGATGACTCAATTTTCTTCTGTCCTTTGCCTATGTTTTTTCTCTGCCTGGTGACTTCTTTGTCATCAACATTCAAATAAAATGTCACTTTGGGGGGAAGCCTTGTCTTTCCCATGCCTGTTCCCACTCATTGCTACCATTACATTTGTCATTGTCATGCACCTATAAGCCCATAATTCTAACATAAAAACATGTAAGTCTATTTATTTATTTATTTATTTATTTATTTTTAAGATTCTACTTATGAGCGATCCCATATGGTATTTTTCTTTCTCTTTCTGGCTTACTTCACTCTAAAAAAAAAAATAACATAAATACAAAACAGAAAGAGACTCAGACATAGAATACAAACTTGTCTTTGCCAAGGGGGGGAGGAGGTGGGAAGGGACAGACTGGGAGTTCAAAATTTGTAGACACTGACAGGCATATGCAGAATAAATGAGATTACACTGTATAGCACAGGGAAATATATACAAGACCTTGTGGTAGCTCACAGTGAAAAAAAATGTGTCAATAAATATATGTATGTTCATGTATAACTGAAAAATTGTGCTGTACCCTGGAATTTGACTTAACATTGTAAAATGACTATAACTCAATAAAAAATGTTAAAAAACTATAAGTTTATTGCAATAAATTTTTAAAATCTGTCTCTGATTGTGACATCTACTTGGATAGGAGCAATAACTTATTTATTGTTCTATCCTTGTGCCTGTCTGAGCTTCTGTCACAGAGGAGACATATAAGAAATGCTCCTTGGTGACTGAAAGAGGAGCATGTGTCACCAAGTGTAATGGCTTAAATACAAAATTCCATACTTCATTGGACAAGGAGAGCTTTTGGTTGAATAATGTAAAATGTAGCATAGATACTATGCGGTTAGATTGAATACCATTCCTGTCCATTTTAGGCCTGTGTGATGCACAAAATTTATTTTTCCAGGGTTTCAAGGAAAGGCAAGTTTCTTAACAACTGGGTAAGTATAAGCAGAACAGAAGTAGAAGGAAATCCAAATCTCATTAACTTCTAGTTTCTGAACAATGTGCAGTAGAAATAGGGAGCAAAATAAATTCAGCAACAAAGATTGAAATATGAGAAATAAAATATTGAGACCTCTAAATATTTAGGGTTATTCCTGTTATAATAAAATAACCTGCTTGGTAAAGACTAGCATGGACAAAAAGTGTGTATGGGAGCAATGTAGTATAGGGAAAAAAGGAGTCTGAGAAATAGATCACAAGCAGAACAATTTTCATTGGGTATACCTGTCTATATTGTTCACTGGCACCATACTGTTGTCCTGTGGAATATCACCTTGGGAACGTCACATGTGTGGTTACTTTTTCCAGGGACATTAGCCACAAATTCTTTCAATTTGGACTTCCCCTACTTATCATTTTGATGCTCATCTAAACTTTTACTACCACCTTTACCCCAAACAGTTACATAATTAGGCTGACTTTCTGCCAAATGGGAAATATTATTGAATGCCTATTATTGCTGGGAAAAAAAAAATTACCCATGTGCCTAACATTTCTGCAGGTCTTCTGACGGCCAAAAGAGGCATCACCAGCTTTTGTTCTGGATTATTTTTTTGAGGATGTTTATAAAGCAAATAAATTGATATGTAGAGATAGTGTCTCACCCAGGAGAAGAGAATAGACTGGTTTGCTGTCCAGAATAATAAAGCAAATATTTCCCTCTTGGACAAAGTTGAGCAGGTTTGCTTGAAGCCCTTTAGAGGATTGTGGTTTCCTAATATCAATGTTCCTCAGCTGTTGTATAGACCTACCATATGTGCACAGTTCACCTAAGTTGGTCCAGATCACCCCCATGAGATTTGGGGAGCAGGTAAAACTGATGGAAGCCTGTGACACATGCTGCCAGCTGTACTGTGTGTTATAAAGCCCTTTGTCTCTGACTCATAAACCTCATGTCTTCTGCTAGTACCTGTGACATGGAAGAAACTAACTTGTAGGTTTTCAAGCAGGTTTTCGACATTTACAGTTCTTGATAATTATATGTTCACCTGGATTCCAGTGCTATCAATACAATGAGCGACCATTATACCCAACCTTAATGTAGTCTGTATTTTATAGAGGGAGACAGACAAAAACCTATGTAAATAATAAAGACCATTACAGCTACAGTTCCACACAAAAGTTATAGCAGAAGGCAACAGGGAGCTATGGGAGAGATCAGCTGAAGATGTAGAGGATGGGATAGTGAGTGAAAAATATATTTGAATAAGTGATATTAAACTGGGGCATAAATTATAAGGAAGAGTCTTCAACTAGAGGTATGAGGAAGGAGTGTTCTAGGTACGTAATACATCACAACCAAAGGTTCTAAAGTGAAAATGAGGTTGGGTGTCAGAAGATCAATATAGCTAGAATGAAGCCAGAGCAAGGGAAAATTTTTGAAAATTATGAAGGAGATACGAGTAGGGTTCATAATATACCATAAGCTCTTAAAGAACATGGCAATTAATTTGGATTTTCTAAGTGAAATTTTATTTTTTTATTTAAAAATTTATAAAAATAATGCAAATAAAAAAGCTGAAATATTGAAGAAAGACAAAGTCATCAATTTACCACCCTGCCATCATAAGTACAGTTAGTAATTTATCATTTTTGTCATATATTTTGCATGTTATTACAGCCATGATCAAACCCACTCATACCCTTTTGTAGCTTGCTTTTTTTAACTAAACATTTTCTCATGTTTTTCATTATATTCATTGCTAATTTTTAAGGGGTATATAATATATCATTCATTAGCTAGTATGTTTATTGACTATTTCCCCAGACCAGGGGTTGACAAACTATGACCCTGCATTTGTAAATAAAGTTTTATTGGAGGATAGCCATGCTCATTCACTTACATACGGTTTATGGTTATTTTTTCCTACAAACAGTGGAGTTTAGAAGTTGTGAGAGAGCCTATATGGCCTGAAAAAGCTAATGTTTATTTTCTGACCCTTTCCAAAAAAAGTTTGCTGACCCTTAACTTGAATCTTTTAAGTGGTTTATAATTTGGGACATTATATGCCCTAAAATGTCACTTGAAACATCTTTTGTACATATAAATTTTAATACTTTTGGCAACTCAATTGGAGGATATTAACAAAAGTGGACTAACTAGGTCCAGTTAATAAAGGTGTTTTTAAAGTTGACACTGTCCTCCACTATCTCTCTTGTAATATTTTAGCTATGATATAGTAATGGTGGTTGTAATAAGAAAGGAAAAAATAAAAGGTCCAGTACTCTTGTAGGTAGGAATTCCCTGGTCACTGTTAATCTAGACATGCACTTTTTACACTCTGGATTAGCACATTTTTCATTTTGATTTAAAGGCAACCAAAGAAGTAACAGTAATTGCAACATGAAAACCAATCAGAGGAACACTCTTTACTTTCTATTGGGGATGAAAAAGCAGACTGAAGTAAATCTTCTGGATTTCAAGGTGCATGTGAAATGCCATTCCAGGCTAGCAGTAGCGACCAAAAGGCTCTGAAAGGGTTGAGCAAGGGAAAGAGATGGCAATTCGAACAATGAGCTAGTAATGGCAGCATTGACAGAAGAAACACATGCTCTGCCCTTCTGAACACATCCCAGGCATAAACTTGTATACAACTATAATTAAACTATCTCCAGATAAGAGAGTTCTAGAGCAACTACCCTATATTTTTGAACAAAATAAATTCTTCTATCTGGGAAAGTGTTATTCTTCAAAAAGAAAACTTATGGAATGGGACCAGCTAAGTCACCTCTGACTGTGTCTGAAATAGAAGATGAACCAGGCTGATGGGTCTCAATCCAATCTCATATGAATAAAGTAAGCATCCAGAAATATAGTTGTCATCTTCTAAGGGAACTAGTCTGAGGATCTGGCAGCATAAATCCATCAGTGAGTTTATAATAGGCTGTTGTGGAATCAGACTGCACTATGACCAAAGTCAAAGACAGTGGTAAATCTAGATCACCTTGCAACTTTTGAGCTTCCTTCAAGATTTTCCTTATCATGTTACTGAGGGAAGCATTGATGTGTGTAGGTCTGTAATTCTTCTCATTCAATCTCTGTATGAAGAAGGCAGATGAGCTGGAGATCTGGTAATCCCATACAGTTTACTTCATGCCAACTTTTACTCTCCATGAAGTCCAGGTAAACCAAGAATGCTATATAAACTTGGGTGGCACCTACTATATTTAATTCCATCATTTCTAAATATTTAGGGTGCATGCCCATCCAGACATCCTTGGGGGTGTGTGAGAGTGTGCCACCATCCATGCTTAGATGACTGTAGCCTTCACTCATCTGGGACTTGCATCACTCTTCCATGACCAGCGATCTGGTATTTTAGTTTTCTTGTTTTTGTTTTTAAGGGGAGAGAACTCACTGGCTATGGGAAGTAACATTTGATTTCTGTTTTAAAAAGATGACTTGGATGACTTTGTAAGTAAATACATTTGAAGAGGTTAAGTGGAATCAGAGAAATAGGGTAGAGACAATAATTTAAGGGACTATTATTAAGCATAGAAAATAAATGAAAGTGTGTTGGAGGTTAGTAGAAATGGAGATACAGAGAATTAGAATAAATCAAAATATACTTTAGAGGTACAATTGACAGAATTAGGGTTTGGTGTTGATGAGTGAAAGGTAAGAAGTAAGACTGATATCTAGACTACTGGCAATACAAATGTATTTGCTCATTTCCTTCCTTCCTTCCTTCCTTCCTTCCTTCCTTCCTTCCTTCCTTCCTTCCTTCCTTCCTTCCTTCCTTCCTTTCTTCCTTCCTTCCTTCCATTGCATTTATTGAGGACCATATGAATACTAGCTACTCTTTGAGGACATTGGAATACAAGAGTGAACAAAATAAAGTCCCAGCCCTCAAACAACTTGCGTTTCAATGGGAGATAGAAACAATAATAACTAAAAATAGAAAAATTATGCAATGTTAGGAAGTGCTGGGCACTAAGATAGAGGATGAAGAGGGTACTCTTTAGATAACGTGGTTGGGAAGGGCTTTTGCTAAGAAGGTGACATCTGAGAAGAGAACTACATGAAAAATGAGCCAGGCTAATGTTGGCATATTTGAGTATTTCAGGTAGAAGGGCAAAATATAAAGGTGTTGGGGTAGTGGGGCTCAAGGATTATGGTTTCATTTACAGTAGTGTTTCTGGCTCTCATTCCTCATTGAGGTTTTCCTTTCCCTTCTCTCAAAAGTCTAAATAAGTAATAAAGCAAACACAGTCACACCAACCTTGTTAATCATTGTGTTCCTCTTAGCAGGGTCCCTGGCAGAGATTTGGCTACCATTAATCAGCTGCTCCCAAATTAACACCTCTTTCTCTTGCAAAAGCAGCATTTTCTTTAAAAAAAGAAATACTCTCACAGAACATTATTTATTGAAACTTAGACTCACTCATAAATAATGTATTTTTTTCTGGCCTCTGTCTACTCTCCCGTGAATCCTGGCTTCCCTCGATCCCTCAGGGATTCAATGCATTCTTGGTCAGCCAGATCTTTGCCACTTGCATACAACCTTGCCTTAACTTAGTCCACCCTAAAAAATAAAAATTGGTTTTAAAACCCCACTTGACTCCAACATGCCTCTACCAGATATTGCCCATTTTGTAGGATACCCTTCACAGTAAAGCTGTCAAAAGAATTGTGTAGGTCACTCGTTCCTCATATTCTGTTTGTTCTTTGTGAACGATGTCAATTTGGCCTTCTCTGTTTTCCCCGTCAGTATTGGAAGACGTATGCCCCCTTTATTATTCTGTTATAAACAAATAGCTTTGACTTTCTTTGAGATGTGTTTTAGCTTTTCCTAATTACTTTCTGTCCCTTTAACCACAAAGTACTGAGCAAAGTCCTGATGTCCTGTATCTTTTATATATTTACTCATTCAATCCTTATCACACTCTCAGAGCAGGTACTATTACTATCATCCATACATTGTAAATGAGGAAGTCAGAGAGCTTAAGTTTCTTGCCCAAGTTCCAGAAACTAGCAAGAGGGAAAGCAGAGAGTCACATATAGACAGTCTGGCTTCAGACACAATGCCTCTTTGTAAGGCCTACCTTCTACTTTCTTTGCATTTATTTTTATAGCTTCTGTTATTTTAACTTTTAAAGTTGGATATTTAAGACATTTATTTTTAAGCCTTTCTCTTTTTTTCCTAATATAAAATTTAAGACTCTATATTCCCAATTGAGTTGTGCTTTATTACATTCCACAAGTTTTTATAAGTAATAACTTTAAAAATCAACCCTATTTTCTAATATCCATCTTGATTTTTGCTTTGATCTGCCAATTACTCAGAATGATGTTTTTAAATTTCTAAACTTATGAAGGTTTCCTGCTCATCTAGTTTATTGCTAGATTTCAAACACAGCAGAACTATTGCCAGACATTGCTGTCTGTACAATACTTATCTCGAAAAACTGATTGGGGCTTGTTTTACAGCTCAGGATAAAATGAATTTTCATAAATGTCCACATACATTTGAAAAAAGATGTTGAATCTGTACTATTCAGTATAATGTCTTAATATACTCATTATATCTAATTATTGACTGTGATGTTTAAATATCCAATATTCTTACTGATGTTTGACTTCTTGATACATCAGTTACTGAGATAGTCAAGTAAAATAACCAAATGTAGGTGTATATTTTCTACGTCATTTTGTGGTTTTACAAACATTCATATGCTTTTGGAATTATTTTATGAAGTGTGTATAAGTAGATAAGTGTTATATAATCTGGATGAACTGAAATTTTTATCATCATGCAGTGATACTTTATCTTTTTCCCATTAGAGATTACCTTGTCTAATAATATATAATTACACAGGTGTTTCTTTTGGTTATTTTCCTTTTTAAATTTTTATTCTTATTATTTGTATAGTTAATTAAAATGATCTTTGTAAAGAGTATATGGCTGAATTTGGCTATAAAGTGGAAATATTTTGGTGTTTTATTTCAACATTTAATCCAATTATAATTATTGTCTTAACTGATGGCTTCGTTATACCATCTTATTTTATGCTTTTATTTATCTCAGTTATTGTGCTCTTCTCTTTTCTTCTCATTTTTGACCTCACCTGGATTGAGCATTTTATTTTTCTCATTTTTTCTCCTGTACTATTTTGAAAGCTCTAAAGTCCAATTTTATTTTATATGTTGTTATCTTAGAAATAATAAACATGTTGAGTTAAAATATCAAATGTTCAAATACATCATATATCAATCTCCCAGATAATATAAGAACTTTAATAAAAACCTTAGCATCAATAACCTCTTCATGATTTATATGCCATTGTTGGGGTTTTTTTGTTTCTTTCATAAAAACATTCCACAGGACATTCTTGTTATGGTTACAGATATATTCACATATCTGTAGGTTGCTAGATTCTGTGGTAGATGTTTTTTCTCAACAAAGACAAAATGGTAATGAGAAAAATAAATTAGTGAAGTTTCCATAGGCTAGACTTATTCAATTTAAATGAATATTTAATTTTGATATTATTCTTTTTCTGATATTTTTAATTTTATACATTTTTATTATATGAAAATATTGTGATACTTTGGTATATTTTTATAACTATTATGGCAAAACAAGTTTAAGCTAATTCTCTATCTCCTACTGATTTATAAGAGTGTGTACAAAATTTTACTTGACTTTGGAATCCAAAATCTCAAGACTGTCATTGTTATTGATGAGTCTATATGTTTTACGTAATTTTAAAACTATTTTATTCCCTTGTCCCATATATTATATGCTGATTATTCCTCATTTCATTAAATTTATAAGATCTAAACCACACACAACTTAATATGAAATTAATCTCAAAAATTTATCTACACATATTTACCTTTTACCAAAAACATGGTTTTTTGTTAGTAGATTACTCTATAGATATGTATCTCCTTGTGGTATGAACTGATTGGATACAAATGTAAGACAGAACGTCTTGTTTCTAAAAAGCAAGTTGATTATAAGGAAACTTTTTACTAATGCTGCTACATTTTGGGCAGAGTCCAAAAATGTTTGGATAAACTAGTCATATTTACTATTAGAGAATAAAAATGTAAGAAGTTAGAATCTGGGGCTAATATCTTATGATTCTTTATTAAATCCAATATTCTTTGTGGTTCCTTTGACCTTATTTATGGAAAATAAATATCTGAGGTTTGCTCACTCATTTGTTTATTAATGTACAATTACTTATTAAAGACTTGTCATCTGTAAACATAGTCCATACAATGAGGATACAAGGTAACTAGGCAGAAAAGTTTTCTATATTTTTGGAAAATGTAACACTTTTATGGTGTTAAAGATTTCTTTTCCTTCTTTATTCTTTTAATTGAAGTATAGTCAGTTTAAAATGTGTCAGTTTCTGGTTTACAGAATAATGTTTTGGGTCCTAAAGACTTCTAATTCAAGATTTAATCTTGAAACAAATGTTCATGAAGGGCTTATCACAGCCAAGAGACTGTATTAGTACCTGGAAAATCACGAGTGAACAAAACATACTGTTCCTTCCCTCCTGATGGGAGAGGAAACACCTAAACATTTATAAAAGGGGTGGGTGAGTTTTATGAAGAAAATAGGCAGGATAGAGAGTGAGTGTAGGGTCCAGGAATATCTCTCTGATTAGTTAACATTTAAACAGAAACTAAAATACTATACCCAGTGAAGAGATGAAAAAAGAACATTTTGTGATAGGTGGCAAATTTTATTATCAGTACACCAATCACAAAAGGCATTCCTAAAGGATTTATTTAAGCAGAATGAAAGTGATCACAAACAGAAATTTCGACTTGCAACTAGGAGTGAAAAGCAAAGAAAATGATACATATCCAAAATCTGTATTTTAACATTTTCTAGCCTACCAATTCCTAAAATACTTCATCAAACACTCTTATCCACTCTATGATTCTTCCAACGAAACCTAATAATAATTGATAAACTATAACTTGAATAATAGAACATTTTGATGTTGTTTATTGTTACCTGATTTTTAATTAATGTATTTTCTTCTTATATTACCAAAGAAACATTATTCATGTATTAATTGAGGAACCCTGGGCAAAATTTTTAAACAAAGCAGAAGACAGTATGAGACAGGAAGGAAGAGGGCAGGGCATAGCCAATGAATGACATAGCAATTAACACCAAAGTGGTGGAAGATTCAACTCCCAGTAGGCATTGAGGCTCAAGATGGCTGGAGATTTGACTTCCAGTAGACTTTGAGCTTTATTATATACTCACTGTAATATATTAGCATGATAAATAACATTCCCACAGGCACCATGACACTTCCAAGGCTAACCTCAAAAGGTCAAAGAGTGGGTGGTGGCCCAATTCCTGGGAATACCAGACCCTTTTCCAGGGTAGTTTGAATGGTCCTCCCATTTGTAGGTGTGTGAAAATGCCAAGCCCATAAAAACTGCCAATACCACGCCTCATGGCCACATTTCTTGCTCCCTCATCTTTGGAGACAGCTCACACTCTGTCTATGGAGTGTGTATCTACTTTTACTTTAACCTGAGAACCCAACCCCCACACCTGTGGCCTTTCTCTTGCTTTTTGAAACAACCTACAGCCTGTGTAGTATGTATCTCTCTAAATAAATCTAATTTACTCAACTTTGGCTCACTCTTGAATTCTTTCCTGAACAAAGCCAAAGACCTACACTTGGTGAGGCATGTCCCCAGAACTCAACCAAGACCTGGGACATGGCCCTTCTCATGCACCACATTCATTTGTGTTGTCTCCTTCCCTCCTATCTCAAGTAGAGAGGGGAAGAGCTAATGGAGGGAGAGTTAGGTAGGCATATGGCACCAGCAAATGATCAAGTAATAGATATCTATGACAAAAGCTAGATTAGTCTGCTGCAACAAATTGAAAGGGTTTATGATCCATGCTGCATTTACCCTTTGGCTTCTTCATGAATACTCCCTCTACTGACATGTCCAATTCTTTGGTTCTTGAATTCAAACCATAGTGTATGGTTTATTAATCACAAGTTGAGAATAGGACTGAGCAGTTAAGTTGATTTAAAGCTACTACCATTCATAACTGTTTGCTTTCTTTTGTCATTTCTTTCCACTTTATGTTGACTAGGTTGTCCCCAAATCATTATTAACTAATCCTGATCCCCAATTACACAAATATATAAATCACAGACAGTTTAGCTCATACACCTCATTATTCTTTAAGTGAACATTTTCTAGAAATATAAATAGCACAAGACAAAGACTCCATGACATTGTCTATGAAATTTTATATACACATACATACCACATCTTCTTTATTCATTCATCTGTTGATAGACACTTAGATTGTTTGCATAATATCTTGGCAACTGTAAATAATGCTACTATGAACATTGGGGTGCATGTATCTTTTTGAATTAGTAGTTTTGCTTTTTGTTTTTATTTTAATATATACCTGGTAGTGGAATTGATGGGTCATAAGGTATTTCCATTTTTAGTTTTTTTAATAAAACTTCATAGTGTTTTTCACAGCAACTGCACCATTTTACCATTCCTTTTTCTCCACATCCTCATCAATATTTGTTATCTGTGTTCATTTTGATGGTAACCATTCTGACAAGTGTGAGGTGATATCTCTTCATGGTTTTGATTTGTATTTCCCTGGTGACTAGGAATGTTGAGCATATTTTCATGTGGATTAAAGACCTAAATATAAGACTGAATATAAGACTGGATACTATAAAATTCCTTGAGAAAACATAGGCAGAACACTCTTTGATATAAAATGCAGCAATATTTTTTTTTGGTTCCATCTTCTAAAGTAAAGGAAATAAAAGCAAAAATAAACAAATGGGACCTAATTAAACTTAAATGCTTTTGCACAGCAAAAGAAATTGTCAGCAAAAGGAATAAAAACAGACTACTGTATGGAAGAAAATATTTGCAAATGGTATGACCAATCAGGGATTAATATCCAATGTATATAAACAGATCATACAACTCAATACCAAAAAGAACAAACAACCCCATTAAAAAATGGGAAGAAGAACAGAATAGACATGTTTCCAAAGAGGAAATGCAGGTGATCAACAGGTATATAGAAAAAATTTTGAGGGCAAATTTGTCTGGTGGTAGTTGCTACACCTATTTGAGTCTTCTCCCTGATACTCTGAGAGAAGTGAAATGGACAAAAATAAAATGGCATCTATTATTATGGCATTTTGCATTTTTTAGCTTTACTTGCATAAATCCAGAAACAAATTTAGTGTACTTTTAAGAAATGTATACAGCAAATGTGAAAAGTATTATGCATTAATTCATTCAAAAACTATTTCAAGCACCTCTTCTATGACAGGTACTGTTAAGAATAATGAAGATATATCAATAAATGAGATAAAGTCCCCTATCAGAAAACTTAAAAATCATCAGGATCACCTAATTCAAGAAAAAATTTTTCAAGAGTCTAAAATAACAGCCATATAGGATTTCTGGTCAAGATGGCAGAATGGTAGGACCACAAGCTTGCCTCTCCTCATGACTGCAACAAAACCACAACTGAATGCTAAAAAAAAATTTAAAAAAAGAATGGAATCTAGCAAAAAAGATCTTCTGCAGCTGGAAACATAAAGAGGGAACCACAGTAGGATGTTAGGAGGGGCATGCTTGTGATAAAATTGGGCTCCATACCCCTCAGGTAGGAGACTGACAAGTTGAAGAATAGTTAAGTCACAGAGGCCCTCACACAAGAGTGAGAGCTCTAAGCCCCACATCAGGCTCCCTAGCCTGGGTTCCAGCATTGGGAGGAGGAGGAGACCCCAGGACATTTCGTTTTGAAGGCCAGTCGGGCTTGGCTCCATGATCCCCACAGGACTGGGGAAAATGGAGACTCCATTTACTTGGGAAGCATACATGGAAATTTGCCTGTGCCAGGTCCAAGGGCAGAGGCAGTGATTTCATAGGAACCTGGGCCAGGTCTGCCTGCTGGATTTGGAGGGTCTCCTGGGGATGTAGGGGACAACTGCAGCTCACCCAGGGGGCATAAAAGGTGATGGTAGGAATTTCCAAGAGTGTTCATCTATATGAGATTTTCTGGAGGCTGACATCTTAATTGGAACATTAGCCCCACCCAACAGCCTGTAGGGAAGCCTCAGGCCAAACAACATACAAGGTGTGAACACAGCCACACCCATCATCAGACTTCCTAAGCCACAGAGGCCTCTATACATGGTCCTACCCACCGGAGGCCCAGGACAAAACTTCACCCAGCAGTGGGCAGGCACTGGCTCCTGCCAAGAAACCTACATAAGCCTCTAGTCCAGCCTTATCCACCAGGGGAAGATACTAGAAATAAGAAAACAATAATCCCAAAGCCTGTGGAAGGAATCCACAAACACATAGAAAGATAGTTGTTATGAGGCAGCAAAGGAATATGTCCCAGGCCAAGGCACAAGATTAAAATCCCAGAAGAAGAAATAAGTGATGAGGAAATAGGCAATTTATCTGAGAAAAAGTTTAAAGTAATTATAGTGAAGATGTTCAGAGGACTCAAGAGTATAGATGCACAGAGCAAAGTTTTTAGCAAAGAGTTGGAAAATATAAAGGATACCCAGGGTTGAAGAATAAAATAATTGAAATGAATAACACATTAGAAGGAACCAAGAATGGACTAAATGAGGCAGAAGAACAGATCAGCTAGAAGACAGACTAGTGGAAATCACTTCTGCAGAACAGAAAAAAGAAAAAAAAAAGGATGAAAAGAAAGAGGATCGATTAAGAAAACTCTGGGACAACATGAAGTGCAATAATATTCACATTATAGGGGTCCCAGAAAGAGAAGAAGTCACCCAAGTCCAGGAAGCACAGAGAGTACCACACAGAATCAACCTAAAGAGGAACACGCCAAGACACATAGTCATCAAATTGACAACAATTAAGGATAAAGAGAAAATATTAAAATTATCAAGAGAAAAGCAGCAAATAAAATACAAGGGAACTCCCATATGGTTATCAGCTGATTTTTCAGGAGAAACTCTACAGGCCAGAAGGGATTGGCATGATATATTTAAAGTGATGAAAGGGGAAAACTTACAACCAAGAATACTCTATCCAGCAAGGCTCTTATTCAGACTTGATGGAGAAATCAAAAGCTTCACAGATAAACAAAAGCTAAAAGATTTCAGCACCACCAAACCAGCTTTACAACAAATGTTAAAGGACCTTCTCTAGTCATCAAACCATAAGAAAAGACATCAAAAAGAAGAAAGAGAATAAAAAAAAAAAGAGACCTACAAAAGATTGCTTTGGCTGTTCAGGGTATTTTGTGGTTCCTTATAAATTTAGAAATTGTTTGTTCTAGTTCTGTGAGGAATGTCTTGAGTATTTTGACAGGGATTGTGTTGGATCTGAGGATTGCTTTGGATAGTGTGGCCATTTGGATAGTGTTGATTCTTCCAATCCAAGAGCACAAGAAATATTTCCATTTCTTTGTGTCACTTCGGGTTTTGGAGTATAGGTAACCACCTTGGTTAAGTTTCTTTCTAGGTATTTTGATGTTTTTGATGTAGTGGAAACGTTTATGCTGGTTATAAAATTCTGGCTTTTGAAGTGAAAAAAAGAAGTGAATGAAGGGCCACAAATGGCAAAATACACTTCTTTTTCTGGGTGAGTTGTATTCCATTACACATATATACATATATATATATATATATATATATATATATATATATGTATGTTGCATCTTCATTATCTATTTAACTACTGATGTGCACTTAGGATGCTTCCATATCTTGGCAATTGTGAATAATGTTGGTGTTAATAGCAGGGTGTATGTATTTTTCTGCATTAATTCTTACTTTGTGGTTGGCTTTATTCCTTTGATAACTGTGTAAGTTTAAAAAGTTAAAGCTGTAAACATTCTTAGAAACAATGAACAGTGCATATAAGTAAGTTAAAAAAAAATACGTGCAGTTAAAAAAAAAATAAAGAAAGGAGCTATCAAGCCATGAAATACATAGAGGAAACTTAAAAGACATGTTACTAAATGAAAGAAGCCAGTCTGAAAAGGCTACCAACTATATGATTCCAATGAAATGACATTCTGGAAAAGGCACAGCTACAGAAACAATAAAAAGATCACGGTTTCCAGGGGTTTGGGGAGAGGAAGGGAGGGAGGAATGAACATACAAAGCACAAGGGATTTAGGGCAATGAAATTATTCTGTATGATACTATAGTGGGGCTTCATGTCATTATGCATTTGTCAAAACCCACAGAATGTACATCGAGTGAACCCTAATGTAAACTATGAACTTTGGTTGATAATAATGTGTCCATGTTGGTTCATTGATTGCACCAAATATGTCACACTGATGAGGGATGTTGAGGGTAAGGTAGTATATATGTGTGCTTGGGGACGTCTATGTACTAACTCTCTGTATTTTCTGCTCAATTCTGCTGTGAGCCTGAAAGTTTATTAAATAAATAAATTAATTAAATAACAGCTGTATATAATGAAGTTCATGTCCTTATAAAAAATTGATAAAATATCTTCTAAATTTTCTTAATATATCTAGTATCCTGTTCATTTTATATGTGACATGTAAGAAATATTGTTAAAATTCTTTCATAAATTTATTTTAGGGTATGTTCACAAGGTAGCAGCAGTGCAACAACAAACTAAAAGACCAGCCAATGATAGAAGTTACTGAAACAAAAAATTATAATATTAATTGTCATTTTAAACTTTAAAAGGTACAGTTAACATTCTGATAGTATTTTTTCTTAACATTATAGTAAATATTGAAAGCTTAAATTTAATTATCAAACACTGACAGAGATGTGCTTTAGAATCTTAAAAAAGTCTTTATGACTATCAAATGACTTACAAATAAAATCTCTTCTGGAATATACGTAAGGGAAATATTAATAACTAAACTCAAATTTATCATATTAATCTAACACACCAATAATAAAAACATGATCTTTGAGTCTGCACTAATCAGACTCAAAGAGAAAATCCAAGAGATTTTCTATAATACATGTTTATAATTTATATTTTATTTTCTATGTGCCTCAATTATCCACTACATTGCACAAAACAAAATTATAGGACTTCTGACCTAAGATTCATGACAAATTCTGATACATATTTAGAAATAACAACAACAAAAAAATTATGTGTTTACTATAATATTTCCATACTCCATTTAGATTTATAAGATCTCTATGACTATAGCTAAGTGGAATGCTTAAAGTATTAGAACATACATTATTTAAAAATACAATTACCTGAAAGTTTTATATGTCACTGCTTTTATGTTATTTCTTAGTTAACTCTTTCCTAACAGTCCAAAGATAAGTTAACTGTATTGTTTACAAAAAGCAGATGGGTTGCCAGAAATGTAAGAATAATAGTCTTTATCTTTTATTTATTTAGTTGCCAAAGTAGTACATACTGATCTCCAGAAAAAGCAACTCTTCCATCCACCTTATAATTAGATCTGAAGAAGTATTTTGTTGTTGGATTATATGCATTGAATATGACATCTATGGTGTTTAATATTATTTCACTTAATTATATTCTATTGAAACACAAATACTGTATCAGTGTATACACATTATATTGTATTCTGTATAAAATACAATAATGCAGTCTTGAAATGACAACACAAAATTCATAAACTTGATTATTTGTGCTCATATCTTTCCTTCTGTGTCTGTATTGATCTATTATGATCTTTGTGCCCATGGGGATTGTAAACATTTTCCTGGGAATCCAAGAAATTTTCTATAATACAAGTGTATAATTTATATTTTATTTTCTATGACAACATATAATTTTGTTGACCATTTTTATAGTTCTTATATCTGAGTACCACACAACATTTCCTACCTTGCCGTTTGACTGCTTTTAGTATATTGTATTGTAAATATGTGTCTATTGTCCCAAATGTAACAACATCCAAGAGGAAATAATAGATTCTTAAATCTGTGACTTACTAATAATTTTATTTAAACTGTAACTAACATTTTTAAGAGGCTCATTCAGGACTGAGAATTATCATAGAATGTAAGAGACTCTGATATTGTGGTAGAGTGCCGTAAGGAATGAGTTTAAACACAGGTCAGATTTTGTGAAAAACCAATGCATGTGATTTAAAGATTTAACCTTTCTTTTTTCTTTCTTTCATGGCAAGGATGTACTGAAAACTAGAAGTGTAACAAGAGATACTGCAATATAGTTTTAAAAATTACTAGAGATGAAAAATTTATCAAAATATTTATATAAACAAAAAAATATCCCTACTAAATAACGACTATCATTTAAGTATTAAACTTCTTCATAACTAAAGAAATGCAGAGATTTACACAGTTATATTGTTAATTTGGAGAAAAAAAGAACATCAATATTTCACTTGGGAGATATGAATTATTTATAATGTATGATTTCATTACATGGATACATGGATAATTTCTCAGCTTTATGCACTGATTGATTGTGTAGAAATAGCTATAAAATTTAACAAAATTTAGAACAGCAGCTTGGAAGTTCTTATTAACCTTGTAGCAATTAAGAATGAAGCAGAGATCAGATCACACAGTCAGCTGGTATTTAAATTTAAAAAAATACACTTTTAATAAAGAGATTGTTTACAGAAGTGTTAGCAGGATTGGGGGAACCAACAGGAAATACTGAGGCACCATTGACTATCAATGGCAGGAAGACAGTATCACATTTAGGGCCCTTGGGCAGAAAAAGGAAATGGTGTTACTAGGATTTTGTTCAGAGCTGGAACCTTAGAAGAAGAGCTTCCTGACAGAAGTTATACACAGAATTTCTGCAAAAATTGTAAGACAACAGGGAAGGAACAAAAGCATTAATTATCCCAAGGCCTCTTTCTTCCCACTGTGATCTTTTGTTGATAACTCCAATTGGTCAATCTGCACTGGGAACCAATATGCCAGGGAGGCATTCCATAAAAAAAAAAAAAAAAAAATCTCAGGACACACAGTAGGGTAAATAAGTTGGAGCAGAGGGGCACAGGAAAAGAGAATAGTTAAAAGTATGCTAGTAAGATCTGATTTATTAACATAGATAGATAGATAGATAGATAGATAGATAGATAGATAGATAGATAGATAGATAGATAAATGACTTATGCAATGAGAAAAACCTTAACAACTGGTGAGTCACTTTGTGACCGCAACGATTATGTGATCTTATTGTTTTTATAGCCTAAATTATTTCTCATTAGAACTGTAGCATAGCATCTTAAATGATCATCCAGATGTGTTAGACAAGAGCACTGCTGGAGAAGCCTCCTTCGTGCCCTTCCCTGATCACATACCCTTCCTTCCATCTTGAAAGTAGTCATTACGGCTAATTTGCTTTCTTTTTACTTTTACCATCTATGTATACGCTGCTGCCTATATTTTTAGTTTTATAAGTCTGGAAATTTTTCTACATTTTCTTTTATTAGTTTGGTTTTTCATAACACCTTTATTGGAATATAATTTAAACTTTATAAAATTCACCGTTTTAAGTATACAACTTAGTATTTTTTAGTATATTCATTGAATTGTGAAACCACTCTGTCTAATTTCAGAATATTAAAATATTTTATCATTCTAAAAAGAATGCTCATAGGCATAAACAATCATTCTCCATCCCTGCCTTCCCTCCGGCCTGGCAACCACTATCAATATCTATGAGTTTTCCTATATTGAACATTTCATATAAATAGGAGCATTCTACATGTGTCTTTTTGGGTCTGGTTTCTTTCTCTTAGTATAATGTATAACAAGATTATTCATGTTGTAAGATATATTAGCATTCAATTTCTTTTTATAGTAAGTAATATGCCATTGTATAGAGACACTACATTTTTAACCTATTCACTAGTTGATAGACAGTTGGGCTGTTTCTACTTTTTGGTTCCCATTGACAATGCTGCTATGAGCATTCATGTATAGTTTTGTGGGAACATCATGTACAATTTCTAATATGTGTGCATTGCATCTCACGGTTTTCATTTGCATTTACCTAATAACTAATGATATTGAATGTCTTTTCATGTGCAAATTGGTTGTTTGCTGGTATATCTTCTTTGGGAAAATGACTATGTAAAATTTTTTGCCCACTTAAAAAAATTTAGAACTGTATTTTAAATCCAAGTCATATTTATTTATCAATGATGTTATTTCTGATTTCAATTTTTATCCATAGATGCTACTAGTCTCTTTTTGGTGAGTGGAGGTAATTAGGTTTATTTATTTATCCTTAGAGGAGATACTGGGGATTGAACCCAGGACCTCATGCATTCTAAACATGCGGTCTACCGCGTGAGCTATACCCTATCCCCCTCCAATTTAGAACTGTATTTATTGTGCATATCACATGTATTTTCGTTTGCTAAGAGTTGTCATAAAAAATACCATAGACTAGGTGACTTAACAACAAAAATTTATTTCTTACAGTTTTGCAGGCTGAGAAGTCCAAGATCAAGGTGCTTGGCAAAGTAGGTTTCATTTTGAAGCCTCTTGTCTTGTAAGTGTTCACTGTCTCCCTGTGGCTCAAATGAATTTTGTGTGTGTGTATGTCGGGAGAGAAAGAGTGAGCTCCACAGTATCTCTTCTTACAAGGACATTAATCCTATGGAATCAAGGCCCCACCAAATCTAATTACCTAGCTTAATTACTTCTTCAGAGGACCCATCTGCAAATGGAACAAACTGAAGTTAAGGGCTTCAATATATAAATTTTAAGAGATACAATCATTCATTTCATTGGTACAGTTCAGTTATTTTTAGTATATTGACAAAGTAATGCAATCATTACCACAGTTGTAGAAGACTTTCATACCCTCCCAAGAAAACACCCATGTATACTAATAGTCATTCACCATTTCCCTCCAGTACACCTCCTACAGACCTTGGCAACCATTAATATTTTTTTTGTGTCAATGAATCTGTCTATTCTGGACATTTCATATAAAATATGTCATATAATTTGTGTTTTTATTCCTTTCTTTAATTTACTTAGCATGATGTTTCAAAAGTTCAATAGTATTGTAGTGCATATCAACATTTCATTTTTTATGGAAAATTATATTCCATTGAATAGACATACCACATTTTGTTTTAACATTCATCTGTTGATAGACATGGGATTGATTCCACTTTTTGGCTATTATGAATAATCCTGCTATGCACATTAATAATAGGTTTTGCTTGTACATGTATTTTCATTTATATTGGCTAGATACCTATGATCAAAGTGGAACTGCTGGATCACATGGCAACTCTAGCTTCAGCTCTATGAGAAACCATCAGTGAATCTGTGTGACCCTGAACTTCATTTAATGGGCACTTTAAAAATTGTTAATTCAGTCTGTTCTCATTCTAAATTCAACTTTTCTATTACTTCTAGAGTCAGTTTCTATAATCTGTGCTTTTCAGGAATTATTTCATTTCAACAGTGTTATCTAAATTGTGTCATACAATTGTTAATAATAGTCTCATCATTTTTATTTCTGTAAAATTTATCTTAAATGTGCCTTGTTTGCAGTTGATTTTAATGATTTAAGCCTTATCTCATTTTCTTGATTAGTCTAATTAAAACATTAATTTTTTTATAAAAGAACATTTTGTTTTGCTGATTCTATTGTTTTTCTATTCTAAACTTCATAAATTTACACTTCTGTCTTTATTATATGATTTTTCTTTTTGCTACTTAAATTTATTTTACTCTTCTTTTTCCATTGTCAAAGTGGAAGATTATATTACTGCATTGAAATAGTTCTTATTTTTTAATAAAGTGTAAGCATTAAAGCTATAAATAATTCTAGCACCATTGAATTATATGATCATACACCTTTTGATTTGTTGTATATTCATCTTCATTCATCTCAAGGTATTTTAAAATTTGTCTTGTGATTTCATATTTAACCCACTGGTTATATAGGAATGTGATGTTTAATTTCCACATATATCTGAATTTTCCAAATTTCTTTCTGTTATTGATTTTTAATTTTACTTCATTGTCAGAGGTCATCATTTATATGATTTCAATCCCTTTAAGTTTATTTAGTCTTGGTTTATGGTTTATTATGTTGTTTATCTTAGAGAATGTTTCAGATGCATGTGAAGAGAATGCATATTCTGCTCTTGTTGGGTGGAGTGCTATATAGATGTCCAATAGGTCTACTTGGTTTATAGTGTTGTTGAAGTCTTCTATTTCTTGAATAATCTTCTGCCTACTCATTTTATCCACTAGTGAAAATGAGTTGTTGATGTACCAACTATTATTGTTGAATTGTCTATATCCCCTTTCAATTCTGTAATTTTTGCTTTACATACTTTGGGGCAACATTGTTAGGTGTATGTATATTTATAATTGTTATATCTTTTGTATAGATTGAAGTTTTAATCAATGGCCCTCTTCATCTCTAGTCACATTTTCTGTTTTAAAATCAATTTTTCCCTGATATTAGTATAGCCACTCCAGCTTATAGCTGCTTTATCATGATGTATATCTTTTCCAAAACATTTAATCTATTTTCGTCATTGAGTCTAAAGTGTGTTTCTTGTAGATAGCATACAGTTGGTCTTATTTTTTTTAATTCAGCCTGACAATCTGTGCTTTTTTATTATTGTTCCTAATAAATTCATCTATATTTAATGTTATTATTGTTACTGTTAGATTTAATCTGCAATTTAACTTTTTGTTTTCTGTGTGTTTTATGTTGTGCATTTCTCTACCCTTCCTTTATACTTTCTTTTAAGTGAATATTTTCTAAGATAGTATTCCTTTAATGACTTTTTCTCAAATATATATGTTTATTTATTTATTAGTGTTATTCTAGGGCTTACTATATATATATATGTATCTTAACTTACCAGAATCTACTTCAGTCTATACTGGCTTAATTTTAGTGAGGTTCAGTCCTATCTAGGACTATTTTCTTTCCTTTCTTTGTGCTATTATTTTTGTACATAGTTTAATTCTATATGTTACAAAACCAACAGTACGTTATTATAAAGATTGCCTTATCTATATCTTTTAAAGAAACTGAGAGAGAAAAAAGTATGTATTTATAGAGTTTGCTATATTATCTTTCTTATTTACCATTTCTGGGATCCTGTGAATTTGAGTAACTATCTGTTGTCATTCCTTACTCCAATAGCTTTTCTCTCACCTATATGTTAGGTCCTGTTATTGTCAAATACATTCCATTTCTAAATATTATAAGCCCCATCATGCAATTATGTCCATATTGTTTTACACAATTGCTTTTTAAATCAGGTAAGACAAGAAAAGAAACATGCAATTTTACTAGCTATTAAATTTTTATAATTAAAAAAATTTAATTAGTTTTAATTTCTAACATGAGTTTAAATTACTATCTGGGGTAATTTTCTTTTAACTGAAGAATTTATTTTGGTATTTCCTGTAAGTCTGGCCTGCTAGCTATGAAATTGCTCAGTTCTTATTTATCTCAAAATGTATTTCATATTCATTTTTGAAAGATAATTTTGCCAAATATGAGCCACAATTGACTTTGTGTGTGTGTTTGTTTTCAGCACTTTGAATATTTCATAACTCTGCCTTCTGGCTTCTCCTGTTTCTGACAGTTTACCTTATTGGAATTACCTTGCACATAATTAGTACAAGGAATTATTTCTTTCAAGACATTCTTGAAATCTTTATATTTCATTAATCTTATTATGATGTATCTGAGTGTGTTTTATTTCCTTTTATCCTACTTGGAGTTGGCTGAGTTTCTTGGATGTGCAGATTAAGGTTTTACTTCAAATTTGGGAAATATTCAGTCATTATGATTTCAATTTTTTAAAATTCTTTTCTCTCTCTCATCTCACTGCCAAAGTATAGCCTTGGGCATATGTTAGACATCCAAGGACAACAGAGGTTTTAGCAGGCTATCTTGGGCTGCCTCTCCCTGATCTGTGTCAAGCTGTAGGCCTTTCTTGGTATCATACCCACAGTTAGGTTCCACTGATTGCTGATTCATTGCTCTACAATTTTCGACAAAGCCCTGGGGCATAAATTGGTACACCTTAGGACCTAATTAAATTAAGGATACTTTTTGGTGATGCTTTTTGAGGTAAATCTTTGAAATTTGTTCTGGCAACAGGAGGGCCCTTCTTGGATGTATCTTTCCCTGATTCTTTGCAGTATATCAACTGGCCTAAAGTTTAGCTTATTGCTTTCTTGGAGCTACCAGCTTCCTGTTAACTGCTTAACAAATAAAATTGGTCCCCTTCTTTTAGCCAGCCTTTGCCCCTGGACTAAATTTATACACCACTGTCCTAGAGTTGGGGATGGGGACAGTCACCTGCTTCTCTTTGAGTGACACCTCTGCTTTCAGAGTATGGAGCTGGGTGGAGGCAGACATGGTAGACTCTGGTTTTCTCAACTTTCCTCTTCTGGTGTGGAGCCTCTACCACACAAACAAGCTTAGGCAAAGGTGATTGTGATCTCAGTATTGTGAGTCTCCCATGCCTGGGTTAAAACTTCCAACTTACACATGAAGGCTTGGTGGATAAAGGAAACCTCTGAACTCTTAGGATGCAAGAAGGGAGAAATGAAAAATGCTGACAACCTGCTTCTCCTGGGGAAACAGCCTCAATGCTGAACTGGGGAAGAGGAAGCTCTGTATTCTTTACCACAGCCATCCAACGTGGAACTACCATCGTGCTGAGACAGAGAGGTAGCAGATCCAGTGAGAGTAATTGTGAAGTGCCTCACAGTTATTGTTTTTCCAGAGATTTAGGGGATTTTCTTGAATAAATGTTTCTACATTTGTTGTATGCCCATGGGTCTGTATGAGAATCTAGATAATTGTTTGTTTGTTTAATTTTCATCAGTTATGTTTTTTTCCCCTGGAAAAAGCCCATGAAGCTCCTCACAGTGCCTTTTAGCATATAAGGTTTGTTTCACGCCTTTCTTCCTTTCCTCAACAATGACTGTATTCACCTACACTGATAGATGTGGTATGAAGTGTTCATTAAATGCTTCATTCCATTTTGAGACTATCACAAATCTTTTTTTTCCTCCAATCTAATATTGATGGGTTTTTGTAAGACAAGAAATACTTCTATGAATATTATTGTAAACATCTCTCCATGCATAACAGCAAGAGTTTCTCCAGGTTATAATCCTAAAATTGCAACAGCCAGATTATACAGAGTGATAATGACCAGTTATTATTACCTACTGACACATTGTATTAAAACACACTTTTTCAGTGTTCAACATACTATCATTGACATAATTTAGTATTATACATAGGTGTAATTTTTGTTTGTACTATTGAGGTTTCATTTCCTGATTACTAATGATATTGAATGAGTTTTAATGTGTTTCTTGACTATGTGTATTTCCTACTTGGTAATGTCTATATATTCTTGCCGACTTCTCTGTTGGATTATGTGTGTATTTATTAGTGATTGATAATTTTTAAGCATATTATGGAAACCACAAGTATTTTTCTAATACTAAAACTCAGTTTTTGAAAATTCTGCAAATATTTACTCTAAGTTTTTGGCTAGTCATTTTATTTATAAATTATATATTGTTGAATAGAAGATCTAAAATTAGCATAATTGATTCCTTACTACAGGTAGTGCTTTGTCCACTGTGCTCATCAAAGGCAAAGCATCAAATCTGGGACTCTTCCATCCTTCTGTACAGGCTCTGCTCCATCCATATCACTCTTCCATTCTTCATCACAGGCAACGATCCATCTATAGTGATTTTCTATTTCTTTCTGTAGACACCTCATTTTCGCTAATGCATTCATTAACACAAGCTCTGTCTACAATGATCTCCCATTCTTCATCACTGGCACTGTTCCAGCCACAGTGCATTTTCATTCTTCACCACGTTCAGAGCTCCATCCTTAGGACTCTTTCTTTCATTGCTATTCCTAGTGTTTTTGGATTCTTCATCACAGGCTCTGCTCCTTTCCCACCACTCTTCTCTTTTTCTCCTTGGTCACTATTTCATCCACAGTGCTTCTCCATTTTTCACTACAAGCAGTAGTCCTCTGGAGTGTTTTTTGTTTTTGTTGTTGTTGTTCTTCCTCACAGACAGTATTCCTTCTCTAGTACTTTTCCAATCTTCACCTAAGCACCACTTTGTGTAGAAAACTCTTCTTCCTGTCCACAAATGACCCACATTGTCTCCTCATTCAGGGCCTATGTTCTGTTATTTTTCTTAGCTTCTTACCTTCATTATTTTATCTAATTCCTAGTTTTCTTTGGTTTCAAGTGTAATGATCTTTCTTACAAAAGACCATTTTGTCCATCAATGTAAATTGCATCATCCATTTATATTCTTTCTTGTAATCCCGTATTATTTCTATAAAACCTTAATTTTGGCTTATTTTTATATAATTTAATATTTTCTAGTAAATTAAACTATGTGTTTCATGTGAATGTTTTGGCCATACTAACACAATTTTTTTGTAATGTTGAACACAGTGTGGCATAATAAATAATATGTAATACCTATTTTTAAAATAGGTGGGCAAATAAATGAGAGAATATAAAAGTATTCAGTATTTAAAACATGTCTAAATATTTAACTTTTGTTTAAGCCGGGAAAGAATTTTTGACAGTTTTTTTAAATTTGAACTTATACTACCCAAATGTATTTATACTTTGCCAATCTTTTGATATAGAGGTTAAATCCTGTTAGTTGATAACAATTTGTATCCCATATCTTTTTTTTCACTCTGCTTATGAGTTCCCAGTTTCTTTTCTTCAAGATAGATCTATAATTTGAATACATTTTCTTAACATTCTTATAACAGAATTATTCTACAATCATCTTATTCCACATTGAATTTGAAATAATTTTTTGGCGAATTGCTTATATTCTAATGATCACTTTCATTGCAAATCTTAGATGTCCATAATATTTAATGAATTTATATCATACTATAACAAATTCAGTTATATAAACTCACTTGGGAACAAAGATAGATCCTTGGTAAGCAATCAACTCAACAAGTAGAAGTGTGTGGTATAGTACAGCACTATCACCAGCACATATATGTGTATATCATGCTCTGGGAATCAGCAGGTTTTGCAGACTGTGAAGAATAATAGTTAATTTAGTAATTTAGCTACTGCTAATCAGCTACAAACTTCTATTGTGCTTTCCTTCAGAAGATATTTTATTCAATAGGGTATGGAGACATTAACTTATAGAACTATAAGGCAGGAAAATATATCATAAGTTGTTATATAAATCTGTCAGACTTTAGCAGACAATTCTGAATTTTCTTTCAGTGTTTATAGTGTAACAGTACATTAATAGTAGAGAATTATCACTAGCTGAGATTTTTTGTGATTTTAGTCAAAACGTTATTCATATCATAGAATTGTATGACTCCGTTATAAAATGTGAAATGGTTCCATTGGAAAAAAATTATCTTTAAAAATAAGATCCCTTTACCAACTGATCAGGGTTACACATAATGGTTAATAAATCATGTTGATATCTTTGATAAGATGCAAAGAGAAAGTGCTTAAGCTATTTGGTGTTCTTGTCCAACATATATAACCCCCAACTAATTATGGCAAAACATGAAATAAACACAAATTTGTAGACATCTGAAAACATATCTGACCTGTGCTTTACAAAAAGTGCTCAAGTTATGAAACACACTCAAACCCTGAAAAATGATCACAGATTGTAGCAGATTGCATCATGACAACTAAATGCAACACAGTATTATGGATTGGATACTACAGTACAAAAAGGGAATTATTGCAAAAGCTGGCAAAATTTGAGTGAAGTCTATGATTTCCTTAATAGTATTGTACCAATGTTAATAGCTTAGTTTCAATAAATGTACCATGATTATGTAAAGTGCTAACATTAGATGATGTCATGAAGGGTATATGGGATCTCTCTGTACTACTCTGTAATACCAAAGTATCTCAAAAAAAAAATTAAAGCAAACTTTTTTTCCCTCTGCAAAAGGTATAATAACATATAGTTCTTTAAAGCTATTAAATATTACTTTTCCCTACAAGGCTAAAATTGACAATTGCTTGTAAAAGATCAAATCCCAATTCATGTCACAGGTGGTATTGTCTCAGAGTACCATTATTTATATCATTTTCTGATGCTAATAGTGTCCACTCGGGAAAATGACTGTGGTTCTTCAAATCTATTTCTGGTTAGCCAAGAGTAAAATTAGAAAGAGTCATAGAAGTTCCAGCTTTATTATATTTATGACTTAATTTTTCTAAAATTGTACTACCCAGCTTAGCTTTCTGCCTTCTGAAGACCATTCACTATCTAAAACTATGGCCAAAGTTAGATACATGTATGCATTCTGATACCACAAGGAAAACCCTGTGCAGTGTAATAGCCCAATTCATCTAATTTGTTTCTTGTTTCATCACACTGTATAACATCTAGATCGATAAAGCAACTGGACTTCAGCATATTGAACAAAAACTTTGCAGTGAACTTGTTTGCTGTTAACTTGTGAGACATCTTGCCCTTTCAACACTGAAAATGTAAAATGCAGCATCTTTTGGAATGACATGTTAAGTGTTCAAATTAGTTGATCCTGACATACCATATCTTGGAATAACAAAACAATGGTAACAAATAATAACAAGCTTCAAGAACCTTCACAATCTTGTCAGTAAATGAAAAATACTGAATAAAAGAATCTACATATCCAAAGAAAGAGAAATACTTTAGCAAATTATATGTAGGTATATAATAAAATAGCATGTATAGATTAAAAACAAATACAGACAATAACTTTATCTTACATTTATGACATGAAAAATATAGGAGTTAAAATTACTACCTCAACTCTCTGTAATTACAAAATAAAAGTTAAAGCAAAATTAAATTAAGTGTAAATAAGGAAGTCTTGATACTGCTTTATATTGATATAAAATTGAATTCACAGATGGATTTTGACTCCCACTGTTGTAAAAACTTGAATTAATTTTGAACTCAACTTTAAAAAGTTCATGTTAAGTCTACATATGGAAACATTTCTTATATTTTAATTCTAAATAGAAAGAAATTTTATCATATTGTTAGATTTTTTCTTTTTATATATAGCCCTTATGAAAAATAATTTCACTACCTCATTCAGATATACTGAATAAACATAAATATTTACTATTTAGGCAACAAATAGTTATTTATATAAAATTAAATCTTGAAATTTCTAATTTAGGTTTATTCAGATCTGAACCAATTTAATTCATTATTAAATCCTTTCTGTTAAAGTTATATCTATTTATTTCTACCTGGGCCCCAGGCAAAGTGCATGTTGTTTAATTATAATTCACTTCCTAAAATAAAACATTTTGCTTGGTTCTGTGTTATCACCTATAGCTCAACCTTAATTTAGTGGACTTCGTGTGAGAAACCCTGATTAAAGTGAAGGTAATCTGCTACCATGGAATTACAGAAGTAAACATAGCATTTGGTAAGCTGCTGCACATAGCTATCATCTCAAAGAGAAAGATTTCTAAGTAGCATTAGAGTCAAGGATTTCAAGTCATTGTTTAAATACCATTAGTAGGATGATTAATTGTGCTTCTCAAACTGCAATGCAGCTAAGTTTACATAAAATAAAATAGAACTGCTAATACACATGACATTGCAACCTGAGAAGTTTCAGCAATTTCAAAAACCTCAATTGTCTTGGAACAACTGCCTGTGATGCTTATTTTTTCTTGGATTCAATAAAATCACCTAAACATAGGGGTCATGTCATTTTCTTTTCTTTTTTATTTACTTTAATGTATGTATGTATGTATTTAGTTATTTATTTGTAATATATTGTATAGAGGTTATAGTCATTTTACAATGTTGTGTCAAATTCCAGTGTAGATGGGATTTCAAAACTGTAGAATAGATAAACAAGATTATACTGTACAGTACAGGGAAAAATACACAAAATCTTATGGTAGCTCACAGAGAAAAAAAATGTGACAGTGAATATATATATGTTCATGTATAACTGAAAAATTGTGCTGAACACTGGAATTTGACACAACATTGTAAAATGATTATAAATCAATAAAAGATGTTTAAAAAAATTCCAGTGTAGAGCACAATTTTTCACTTATACATGAACATATATATTCATTGTCACATTCTTTTTTACCATGAACTACCACAAGATGTTGTAAATTGTTTATCTATTCTACATATGTCTGTCAGTATCTACAAATTTTGAAATCACAGTCTGTCCCTTCCCAACCCCCACCCCCTTGGCAACCACAAGTTTGTATTCTATGCCTATGAGTCTGTTTCTGTTTTGTATTTATGTTCTTTTTTTTTTTTTAAGATTCCACATATGAGCGATCTCATATCATATTTTTCTTTCTTTTTCTGGCTTACTTCACTTAGAATGACATTCTCCAGGGACATCCATGTTGCTGCAAATGGCATTATGTTGTTATTTTTATGGCAGAATAGTATCCCATTGCATAAATATACCACCTCTTCTTTGTCCATTCATCTGTTGATGGACATTTAGGCTGTTTCCATGCTTTGGCTATTGTCAATAGTGCTGCTATGAACATTGGGATACAGGTATCTCTTTCATATAGGGTTTCTTCTGGATATATGCCCAGGAGTGGGACTCCTGGGTCATATGGTAAGTCTATTCCTAGTCTTTTGAGGAATCTCCATACTGTTTTCCACAGTGGCTGCTCCAAACTGCATTCCCACTAGCAGTGTAGGAGGGTTCCCTTTTCTCCACAGCTTCTCCAGCATTTGTCATTTGTGGACTTCTGAATGATGGTCATTCTGACTGGTGTGAGATGATACCTCATTGCAGTTTTGATTTGCATTTCTCTGATAATTTGTGACATTGAGCATTTTTTCATGTGCCCATTGATTATTTATATTTCTTCCTTGGAGAATTGTTTGTTTAGGTCTTTTGCCCATTTTTGGATTGGGTTGTTTGGTTGTTTTCTTATTAAGTCGTATGAGCTGCTTATATATTCTGGAGATCAAGCCTTTGTCAGTTTCATTGTTTGCAAAAACTTTCTCCCATTCCATAGGTTGTCATTTTGTTTTATTTATGGTTTCCTTTGCTGTGCAGAAGCGTGTAAGTTTCATTAGGCCTTGTTTTTTTTATTCTTGCTTTTATTTCTATTGCTTGGGTAGACTGCCCTAGAAGAACATTTTTGAGAGGTATGTGAGATAATGTTTTGCCTATATTTTCCTATAGGAGGTTTATTGTATCTTGTCTTATGTTTAAGTCTTTGATCCATTTTGAGTTAATTTTTGCGTATGGTATAAGGGACTGTTCTATCTTCATTGATTTACATGCTGCTGTCCATTTTTCACAACACCATTTGCTGAAGAGACCATCTTTATTCCATTGTATATTTTTGCCTCCTTTGTCAAAGATTAGTTGACCAAAAGTTTGTGTGTTCATTTCTGGGCTCTCTATTCTTTTCCATTGGTCTATATGTCAGTTTTTGTACCAATACCATGCTGTCTTGATAACTGTAGCTATATAGTATTGTCTGAAGTCTGGGAGAGTTATTCCTCCAGTCTCTTTCTTTTTCTTCAGTAATGCTTTGGCAATTCTAGGTCTTTAATGGTTCCATATAAATTTTATTATGATTTGTTCTAGTTCTGTGAAATATGTCCTGGTTAACTTAATAAGGATTGCATTAAATCTGTAGATTGCCTTGGGCATTGTGACCATTTTAACAATATTGATACTTCTAATCCAGGAGCATGGGATATCTTTCCATTTTTTAAAGTCTTCTTTAATTTCCTTCATCAATGGTTTACAGTTTTCTGTGTATAAGTCTTTCACCTCCTTTGTTAGATTTATTCTTAGGTATTTTATTACTTTGGGTGCTATTTTAAAAGGGATTGTTTATTTTCTTTTCCTGTTGATTCATTGTTAGAGTAAAGAAATGAAACTGATTTTTGAATGTTAATCTTGTAACCTTGCTGAATTCTTTGATTAGTTCTAGTAGTTTTTCTGTGGACCTTTCTTTTAGGATTTTATCTATATAGTATCATGTCCTCACCATATAATGACACTTTTACCTCTTCTTTTCCAATTTGGATTCCTTTTATTTCTCTCTCTTGCCTGATTGCTGTGGCTAGGACTTCCAAGACTATGTTGAATAGCAGTGGTGAGAGTGGGCAGCCTTTTCTTGTCCCAGATTTTAGTGGGAAGCTTTTGAGTTTTTCACTGTTGAGTACTATGCTGGCTGTAGGTTTGTCATATATAGCTTTTATGATGTTGAGATATGTTCCCTCTATACCCACTTTGGTGAGTTTTTATCATAAATGGGTATTGAATTTTATCAAATGCTTTTTCTGCATCTTTTGAGATGATCATATGGTTTTTTGTCCTTTCTCTTGTTGATGTGATGTATTACATTGATTGATTTGCGTATGTTGACCCACCCTTGTGTCTCTGGGATGAACCTCACTTGATCGTGATGTGTAATCTTTTTTATGTGCTGTTGGATTCTATTTGCTAATATTTGGTAAGGATTTTGGCATCTATGTTCATCAGTGATATTGGTCTGTAATTCTCTTTTTTGGTAGTGTCTTTGCCTGGTTTTGGTATCAGGGTGATGGTGGCTTCATAGAATGAGTTTGGGAGTGTTCCTTCTTTTTCATTCTTCTGGAAGAGTTTGAGAAGGACTGGTATTTCATTATAATTGATATAATATTGTTTTAGTTTTAGTGTACAACATAATGATTTGATAGTAATTAGGAAAATACCGATCCGCACATACCATGCCTTTAAATGTTTAGGATGCAGTAATTGTTTATTAAACTATTCCAAATACTTATTCATTACTTAAACATTGCAATTTAATAATGAAATTGCCTATTAGCTACAGTTTTAATTTAGTTTTTAATAAGAGTGATTGTTGTATCATAGAATTTCATATAATTTGTGATGATTGTCAAATTATAGATGTTTTAATGATTTATTTATATATAGCACAGGGAAAATTTTACAACAACACATAATATACTATTATTCTTGTAGTGTTAAGATATCATTAAACTTTGTACCTATTCACTATTGTTCATTAAATAGTAAGCTAATTAACATCCATACATGAATCTTCAATTTATTTCAATCACGACAAGTAGACAATTAACATAAAAGCTATCAAGTAACATTTTATGAGAAAGATATATTTTCATATCTAAATATCATTTACCTAGAAATGAAAAAGCCTCTTCTGTTAAAACGAAAAAAGAAGAGAGATAATAAATATTTTCTGGGTATTTTTGTCATAATTTTCCCTGTTAGTTATAATTTCTTAGTCAGGTTTGTATTTTTATTTAGTTTTCAAATTTTCAATTTTTCCATTTAAAAAGATATTTTTTCCATTTAAGAGCTAGAAATCTGAAATTACTCTGGAGAAAAATTTTCCTAATGAATTTCTGAATGACACACATAAAAAATTAAACATTTAGATATTTTGGGAAAGATGGAGGCTTTTAGTTAAGTTTTAAAAAAGTTTTTAAATTCTACTTTGATCTTTGATTTTTATACCTAGTCTTGGGAACAACTGTTTGTGATGCTTATTTTATTCTTGGATTCAATACAATCACTTAAACATAGGGGTCATGTCATTTTATTTTCATTTTTATTTATTTTTATGTATTTATTTTTATTTAGATATAATTTACATATGATATTGTTTTAGTTTTAGTGTACAGCATAATGATTTGATATATGTATATATTGCAAAACAATTATCATAGTAAGTTTAAGATCATTCATCACCACACATAAGTTACAAAATTTTTTCTTGTGATGAGAACTTTTAAGAGCTACTCTTTTTGAACCTTTCAAATAGCATTCTAAACTATAATCATCATGCAGTTCATTACATCCCAAGAAATAATTTATTTTAAAACTAAAAAATTGTATCTTTTAGCACCTTCACCAATATCACTCACCCTCCAGCCTCCCTGTCTCTGGCAACCACCAATCTGCTCTTTATATCTGAGTCTGATTTTTTTCTTTAGATTCCACATCTTTTATTTTAAAGTTGACAATTTTTCAAACATCAGTTACTTAACTTTCTGAAGTATTAAGAAGTGTCTTAAACATTATTATTAATTTCTTCTGTTCCTATAATTACCATCCTGCAATGAGAATTGCACAAAATTCCTAAAATAATATATTTTTCACCAAGGTAACTGCCTAAAGATGGCTGACTATAACAGAAACTAGAGGGCCTTTACAGAGTTATTCTGCTGATAACTCTCACAGGATAAAAAAACCACATTTTCATAATGGGTGTACTGGTTATTTTCCAATTAACTAATTGCATGACTTTTTTTTAATTGAAATATAGTTGGTTTACAGTATTGTGCCAATTTCTGATATACAGCATAATGTTTCAATCATATATATTCATACATATATTCTTTTTCAGTATAGGATATTACAAAATATTGAGATAAAGAGTAGAAACTTACTGTGTAATTATTTTATATACAGTAGTTAGTTTCTGCAAATCTTGAACTCCTAATTTATCCCTTCCCATTCCCTTTCTCCCCTGGTAACTATAAGTTTGTTTTCTATGTCTATCAAACTATCTGTTTCTGTTTTGTAAATAAGTTCATTTGTGTCATTTTTAGAATCCATACATAAGTGATAGCATATGATGTTTTCCTTTTTCTTTCTGGCTTACTTCATTTAGTATCACAATCTCCAGATCATCCATGTTTATACAAATTACATTATTTTATTATTTTTATGGTCGAGTAGTATTCCATTATATATATGTATATATACCACAACTTCTTTATCCAGTCATCTGTCGATGGACATTTAGGTTGCTTCCATGTCTTGGCTATTGTTAATAGTGCTGCTATGAAAATTGAGATGCATGTATCTTTTTGAATTAAGGTCCCCTCTGGATACATGCCCAGGAATGGGATTACTGGATCATAGGGTAAGTCTATTTTTAATTTTTAAAGGAATATCCAAACTGTTTTCCATAATGGCTGCCCTAAACGACATTCCCACCAATAGTGTAGGAGAGTTTCCTTTTTCCCAAACCCTCTCCAGCATTTATCATTTATGGAATTTTAATTATGACCATTCTGACTGGTGGGAGGTCATACCTCATTGTAGTTTTGATTTGCATTTCCCTGATAATTAGTGACATTGAGCTTTTTCTTTTTTTCATGTACCTATTGACCATTTGTATCTTCATTAGAGAATTTCTTGTTTAGGTCTTCTGCCCCTTTTTTTGATTGGGTTGTTTGGTTTTTTGTTATTAAGTTTTATAAGCTGTTTGTATATTCTGGAAATTAAGCCCTTGTCAGTCACATCATTTGAAAATATTTTATCCCACTCCCTAGGTTGACTTTTTGTTTTGTTTATAGTTTCCTTTTCTGTGCAAAAGCTTATACATTTAATTAGGTCCCATTTGCTTATTTTTGTATTTTTTTCTATTGCCTGGGTAGATTGTCCTAGGAGAACATTGCTAGGATTATGTCAGAAAATCTTTTGCTTATGTTTTCTTCTAGGAGTCTTTATAGTGTCTTTTCTTATGTTTAAGTTTTTAGGCTATTTTGAGTTTATTTTGTGTACAATGTGAGGGTTTGTTCTAACTCCATTGATGTACATGGGATTGTACAATACCTTTTTCAATACCCCTTGCTTAGGAGACTGTATTCCTCCCTTGTATATTCTTGCCTCCTTTATTGAAGATTAATTGACCATTGGTGTGTGGGTTTATTTCTGGGCTCTCTCTTCTGTTCCATTGAGCTTTTATGTCTGTTTTGTGCCAATACTGTGCTGTTTTGATTACTGTAGCTCCATAGTATCATCTAAAATCTAGAAGGGTTATTCCACCAAATTCTTTCCTTTTCTTCAGTATTACATTGGCAATTCTAGGTCTTTTGTGGTTCCATGTCAATTTTAGGATTATTTATTCTAGTTCTGTGAAAATTCTCTCAGTAATTTGATAGAGATAACATTAAATCTGAGAATTACTTTGTGTAGTATGGCCATTTAAACGTATTAATTCTCCCAATCCAAGAGCATAAGATGTATTCCCATTTCTTCAAATCATCTTTAATTTCCTTAATCAATGTTTTATAGTTATCCCCATATTGATCTTCTACTTCTTATGTCAGGTGTATTCCTAAGTATTTTAAGGTATGATTTTAAAAGGGTTTTTTTTAAACTTTCCTTTTGTAATTTTTCTTTATTAGTGTAAAGAAATGCAACAGATTTCTGTATGTTAACCAAGTATCCTGCTACCTTGCTGAATTCTTTCATCTGCTCTAACAGTTTTTATGTGGAGCCTTTAGGGTTTTCTACATATAGTATCATGTCATCCACGTATAGTGACAATTTTACCTCTTTCAATTCCTTTTATTATTTGTTTGCTATGATTGCTATGGCTAGGACTTCCAATACTATGTTGAATAGAAGTGGTCAAAGGGTGTATCCTTCTTTTTTTCCTTATTTTAGTAAGAAAACTTTAAACTTTTCACCATTAAGTATTATGTTGGTGGGTTTGTCATAAACAGCTTTTGTTATGCTGAGATATGCTTCCTCCATATCCACTTTGGTAAGAATTTTTATTGTAATGGATATTGAATTTTATCAAATGCTTTTCCTGTATCTATTGGGATGATCATGTAATTTTTGTCCTTTCTTTTGTTGATGTGGTATATCACATTGATTTGCATATGTTGAACCATTCTTGTGTTCCTGGGATGAATCCAACTTGATCATAGTGTATAGTTTTCTTTGTATTGTTGGATTCTGTATGTTAATATTTTTGCATCTATATTCATCAGAGATAGTAGCCTGTAATTCTTTTTTTTTTTTTTTTTTTTTTTTTTTTTTTTGCTGGTGTCTTAGGTTTTGGTATCAGGATGACAGAGCTTTCAGAGGATGAGTTTGGGAGTGCTCCTTCTTCTTCAATCATTTGGAAGAGTTTGAGAGGATCAGTTGATAAAAGTTCTTGGATGTTTGGTAAAATTCTCTGGTGAAGCCATCTGGTCCTGGACTTTTGTTTGCAGGGAGGTTTGTTTTCTTTTTTTAATTATTGATTCTATTTCACTTGAATGATCAGTCTGTTCAAATCATCTATTTCTTCTTGACTCTATGCTTATAAAAACTTGCTTATTTCATCTGGGTTGTCCAATTTTTTGCCGTAGACTTGCTAGTTGTATTTTCTTATTTTATTTATTTATTTATTTATTTATTTATTTATTTATTTATTTATTTATTTATTTATTTATTTATTTATATTTCTGTGGTGTTGGTTGAAATTTCTCCCCTTTCATTTCTTATTTTCTTTATTTGTGTTCTCTCTCTTTTCTTCCTGGTGAGCCTGGACAAATGTTTGCCAATTTTGTTTACTTTTTCAAAAAATCATCTCTCAATTTGATGTATTTTTCTATGTTTTTAAATTGCTATTTTATTTATTTACTCCCTGATCTTTATTAATTCTTGTCTTCTGCTAACTTCAGGTTTTGTTTGTTCCACTTTTTCTAATTTTTTAGATGGTAGGTTAGGTTGTTTATTTGAGATTGTTTTTGGTTTTGGAGGAAAGCTTGTATTGATATGAATTTCTCTCTTAGGACTTCTTTTACTGCATTTCATAGATTTTGTGTGATTGTGTTTTCATTATCTTTTGTATCGAGGTATTTTTAAATTTCCTCTTTGATTTCATAGTTGTCATATTGGTTTTTTAGTAACATGTTGTTTAGTATCCATGCAGTCATTTTTTTCTCATTTGTTTTTCTGTGGTTGATTTCTAGTTTCATGCCATTGTGGTCCGAAAAGATGCTTGAAATTATTTCTATCTTCTTAAATTTGTTAAGGCTTGTATTGTATCCAACTGTGTGGTCTATCCTAGAGAATGTTCAATGTGCACTTGAAAAGAATGTGTATTCTGATTTGGAGGAATGTAATGTCCTGAAAATATAAATTAAGTCTAACTGTTATATTATGTTATTGGGTATCTCCATTGCCTTATTGATTTTCTGTCTGGAAGATCCATCCAATGATGTTAGTGGGGTGTTAAAGTCTCCTATTATTATTGTATTCCCATCAGTTTCTCCCTTTGTGTCTGTTAGTAACTTTTTCTTATATTTAGGTGTTCCTATATTGGGTGCACATATGTTAACAAGTATAATAGCCTCTTCTTGTATTGCCCATTTTATCAAATATAGTGTCCTTCTTTATTTTTCTTTATGACGTTTGTTTTAAAGTCTATTTTGTCAGGTATGAGAATTACTACCGCTGCTTTCTTGGAATATATTTTTCTGTCCTCTCACTTTCAACCTATGTGTGTCCATCATCCTAAAGTGGGTCTCTTGTAGGCAGCATACTGTAAGTTCTTGTTTTATTATCACTCTGTGTCATTTGATTGGAGCCTTTTGTCCGTTGACATTTATGGTAATTATTGATAGATGTGTGTTTATTGCCATTTTAAACTTTGTTTTTCCAGTTGCTTTTGTATTTCTTCTTTGTTCCTTTTTCTTTTTGTTTTTCCTTCTTTGGTTTGATAATTTTCTTTTGTATTAGCTATATTTATTTTCTTTTTGTGTTTTGTAACTCTTTTATGCTTTTGATTTGTGGTTACCCTGTTTTTCAAGTATATTAACTCATCACTATATCTATTTGCTTTAGATTGGTAATCATATAGTTCAAATACATCCTAAAAAGGATGAAAAAAACTTACATTTTCTTGCTCCCTTCTCCCACATTTTATGATTTTGGTATCCTCTTCTAAAACTTCATGTTTATTCTTCTATTGTTCTTTGTAGTTATCTCATTCCCAATTGTGTCTTTATCTTTTCTATGGATTTCTGCTTTTTTATCCAATTAAAGAAGACCTTTTGATATTTCTTTTGGGATAGGTTTAGTATTGCTATATTCTTTCAGTTTTTGCTTGTCTGATAAATTCTTTATTTCTTCTATTCTAAAGGGTTGTCTTGATGGGTAGAGTATCCTTGGTTGCAGGCTTTCTCTTTCAGAACTTTGAATATATCTTGGCACTCCCTTCTGGCCTCCAAAGTTTCTGTAGAGAAATCAGCTTATAACCTTACGGGGGTTCCCTTGCAACCACCTCTTTGTTTTTCTCTTGTTGCCATTAGAATATTTTCTTTTTATTTAACTTTGGTAATCTTTATTATAATAACTGTTTCTTGAATAGATTTGGGAAGGTTTCAATCATGATTTCTTAAAAAACATTTTTGATCCCCTTTCTTTTTCTTCGTCTTCTGGGACCCTTGTTATGCATAGATTGTCGCACTTTGTTATTCCATACTTTCCTTATATTGCTTTCATTTCTTTTTATTTGCTTTATGTGTGGTTTCCATTATCCTATCTTCTAAATACCTCATGTGCTCTTCTACATTATTTAGTCTGCTATTGATTACCTTTAGCTCAGCTTTTTCCTTGACAGTTGAGTTTTCTGATTTTAATTTGATCCTCTTTACAGGTTTTATTTCTTTTTTACAGTATTCTGCATTTCTATTGATAGCCTCTATTATTTCCTTTAGTACTTTCATCATCTCCTTTTTGAACTCAGGATCTGGTACTGTAGAGGTCATTTCATTGCTCATACATTCATGGGACCTCTCTTGTTCATGTAATTGGGAATGGTTCCTCAGCTTCTTCATTTTACTTCTATTTCCCTGACTCTATGAATTTAGGAGTAACAGTTATCTACTGTTGTCTGGAAGGTTTTTTTTTTTTTAATGTGGAAACATTCCTATGTAGACTATATGCATCTAATAACATTGACATGAGGGCTATTTTTAGTATGGATGGTTTCCATGTCTTTCCTCCACTTATGCTGACTGTTCTCCCCTTGATTGATGGTGTGACTAGTTTTGTTTTGACTAGAGTCTTCCCTAGTTGCTGAGTGGGGCCTCCTCTTTGCTCTGTGGTTGTCGCAGCCCTGACAGGGGCTGTGTCTGCTCCCTTGTTGTTGGAATAGAGGCTTCTAGACCTGTTTCTGAACTGAGGTCTGTGGTAAGGGGGACTGGAGTGCTTTTGCTGTAAGAGGACTTGCTTAATATTCCTCTGCAGATGTCCTCTGGAGAGTGATCTCTGTGGTATCACCTGTCACTCATTGTGCAGGCATACAAATTACACTGTTGATGTTACACTTGCACTGCCTCAGCTGTGGAAATGTCAGCAACCCACCCTGGTGTCTCTGAGTTTCTGCACGCACAAAGCCGCCAGTGCATATCTGCCACCATCAGACACTAGGACTCACTCTCATGTGTCTGCATTCACACACTGGGATCCACAGTGGGCTACAGAGTCAACCCAGACCCTATGCCCATTGCTAACACCATGCCCATGCACCAGAACTCTGCTTGGTTGTCCCAGATGTCCAGTTCTACAAAGGCACCAGTGGAGCAAATCTGCCACAATCACCTAGGGCTGGACTCAAATTTCAGTCCCCACTGTGAAGTCATCTTATCCCTGGGAATAGATTCAGGTGTCAGTGCTGCCTTGGCATGGTAACCACACACCAGTGATTGTGTCCTTCCAGAGCAAGCTGAAAAAACTGCTATGTCTAGATCCTGCCTCTCTGTTCACAAAAGCATGCTCCAAAAATGGTTCTGAGCCTGGACTAGCAGAGAAGGCTGTTGTGGCTGGGCTGCCTTGCACCTCTTTTTCTGCATGCACCAGCAGTAGAAATTTCTATTGTCGACCCAGGCTGTTCTGCACATACTGCCAATCTCAGTCAGCACCACGCTCCAGCCCCTCGAGTCCTCCTCTGTGCAGTCAATCTAATCTTCTCCCCAGGTCCATCCTCTGAAGACCAAGCTCCAGCACCCAGTATCAGCCTGCACCTGCTGGCTCACATCTCAGGCTAAGGTTTACACAGTTCTTATATGCTGATTTATCTCCGTTCTATCTGCCAAGGGGCTGCTGCTTTCTCCTCTGAGTCTCTGAGACTCTCTTTCTATCCCAGCTGACCTCCCTGCTGGAGAAGGGGCTTCCCTAAGTAAGGGTGCTTTTCCTCCTTTGCCACTCCCTCCCAGGGGACAAGTCTTGCCCCAGTTTCCTTTTTTTTTATATTCCTACCTGGGTTTGTGAGGCTTTTCCTTGTAGCTTTAGTTGTACGAGACATTCTGCCAAAGTTTAGTAGATTTTCTGTAGGAATTATTCTATATGTAGGTGTATTTTTGCTGTATTTGTGGGAGAAGGTGAGCTCAATGTCTTTCTACTCCGTTATCTTGAAGCTTCTCTTCATGACTTTTTAAGTGTAAAAGTTGAGCATGTATTTTGAAATAGATAGCATTTACAACTGATGACCTAAAATTTGGGAAACTGGGACGCTGAGGAGGATATTACTAATTTGTTATAAAATAATAATTAATTCCCTTCTCCTAGGTTTCTGTCAGGCCTATAGACAGCACTTTAGTAAATCTGTTTAGCTTTTTTATTTCTCATGAAGAAACATTTAGCATTATTTCATATTCAAACTTTTGATACTACACTTCTAATTTTCACATATTTCTTTGGGGAATTGTGGAGAAAATTAGAAAAATTTCCACTCACCAAAGGATACAGAAGAATAAAAATGGCAGAGAGGAAGATAATTGGTAGGAGAAAGTAGATAAGAAGCAAAGATGACTGTAAGGAAAAAAGAGCAGAACAGTGGTGATCACATGACAGAGATAATGGGATTACACTTGTGTTTCACTAGGACAATCTCTGATTTAAGTAATTGTAATTCATGTATAAAATTTAAGCTATGGGATTGTCATCACAGTGAATCAGTTTAATGACCACATACAGGGTAACACCTTCACAATCACAATAGTATTCAATTTGTGCCACCTGGCTGTGTGTCAGATTTAGAATTACCTGGTTTTTAATACTTAAAATATTTTTAACTCATAAAATAAAAAAAAGTTTAATAAAATATATGAATTTTTAAAACTTTGACTTTGTAATTAGATCCCTAATGTGAGTGTAATATAGCTGTATTTTTAATAGGGTTCATAAGTGATCTTTCTGCAACAAGATCACCAAGCATTTTCTTTATGCGTTTAACAGAAGTATTCTATTTGACAAATCAATTTATTTTATATATTTACATAATCAATTTATAGAACTAGACAATTTTCTGTAGTGATATATATTAATACATAAACCTCACTGAGTCAATTTTGTACTACAGGTAATTCTGGGCCTACTATAAATTTTAATCCATGTGGGTAGAATTCACTTGCTCATTTTTTCCCCAGGCTTTAATTGACTAATTCCCTTGTAATTTTCTTAAAGGGTAGGGCTTCAATAGTATTTATTTTCTTTTAATAACTCAACTCCCTGAAGTTATTATAGAAGGAAGTGGGAATATGGCCAGTTATAACCTGGAAATACTTTTGTTTGTGTGAATTTATTTCTGCACCTTATGCCAAATCTACTGTGTAAATACCAGTTTGTAACTGCTTCTGGGTAAGTTACTTTGATTAGAAGTAAGGTTTAAAATAAATCCCTCAATTCATAGGACTTTTTAATATTCCTTTTTGTTTCTAGGTCAATATTTATTTTTCTGCAGATATTCACCTTTGCTCTGCATCTGCTAAATAGTCTTGCCTCCAAGACTCATCTCTCCTAAGTAAGAAGTTTAGTCAGAGAGAGAAGAAAGAAAGAGTCTTCCTCTACTGCATTTTTTCTTCCAGCCTCTCTACCCCTGATTGTCCCTGTTTGTAAATCCTTCAAGTTGTAGTCCAGAGAGTCTTATAAAATATCTTCCATTTATTTATCAAAGCTTAAAGCATGTTTGCGAGGGAAATCCATGGAGAACATGCTGCCTTTCTTTATCTCTTTCATTCAAACTATATTTTACTTTGTGAATATTGTGCAGAACTTGTGAAGCAGTGATTAAGTCATTCTCAAATTGGAGTTTAAATGAAATTTTCTTTGATAGATATAGCTGCTCTTCTTCTGACATTTCTCTCAAAAGCTTTCTCTAACATTACAGAAATTTGATTTCTGTAAGTCTGCACAACTTGGTTTAAATTATTCTGAGTTTTTGTTTGCTTTATTGTACACATGGCTGTATACATGACTCCATATGCACAGAAGCAGCCAGCATTATTAAACCAGACACATAAAATGAGCATAGGTAACTAATGACTCTATTGATGAAGATCAAGTCAGTTATACAGAATCTGTATTTATTAAACCAAAAAATATACATCTCTCTAAGTATTGCATTATTATTATGAGCAATTGAGAGGAAAACCGAGCTCATAGATAGCTCGTATTATAGTAAGTATAAGAATGTTTTGAATTTTGTAAATTTTATGAGAAACTACAAATGAGAAAAAAAGACAAGCTTTTCATCTACTCCAAATAGCCTCAAAAATAGTTAATACTTCTTTGGTGAGAAAATGACCCTAGAAATATTCTGTAGATTAATGAGATTTTAAAAAATGTTGGGACCCTCATTTAGATACACTACCACAGTGCACTACTTTCTAGAATATGCATCACAATAAGAACCATATAGCACAAAGTACTAAAGAGGTTTTGAAATTTTCTTATTTTGGAAATATTTATTAAGTGCATAGGCTTTTTCTCAAGCAACTTCTGAAATACTTTTTAAAATGTGTTTGAGTCTCGTATCTTTAAGGAATTATCCTGTCTCTTCTTACTTAGTAAGGAGAGGAAACAAAAACATTCTCTTTACTCACTTAATGTAGGTGTGCTATTTGAAAAAAAATGATTTTATATATATAAGCATAAACAATTTGTAGAACTAAATAATTTTCTGTATTAAAGTAGCGTTACAAAAACCTCACTAACTTCATCTTTTACTATAGGTAATTCTAATAAAATAAACTTGACATAGGCTTAAAAGACCAAAAGACAAATTTGACTTGACCATTTTTGGTACATATACAAAGTGAAAAACTCAGAAGTACCAAATTTGAATATCAGAAACAGAGAAATCTTCCAGAAATAAGTGTATGTCTATCTGACCAAGTTATATTCAGTATTTTCTTACTTTTGTATTTTTATCTTTTAGAGAATTCTTCTTAGAGTTCTAGGGTCTACTAGACCCTTCACAGAATGCTGTCATATATTTAAAAAATAAAATACATAGAAATTCTCCATTAAAATTTATCTTCTTTATGCCTTATTCCCTTGGAGGTTTTCTATGTCAATTTTAACTAAGTTAATTTATATTCAAAATTTAACTAATTCATTGGAATGACTCTTACTAAACTATTTTCTTTCTTTCAAACATTACTATGTGCCCAGGATAATTTTTATATAGCCTATGATTAAAAATATTAGGCACATTTAAAACACTTCAGCTATTAAACAAATCCAGTAAGTGTCACAGAGAGCTGTGAATGTTTTCTTCTGGCTGAAATGATGTGAAGAGGCTTTAGAGAGAAAGGAGCCATATATCAGAATTTTGATGACTAGGTACACTTTGTAACATCTCAGATGGGGAGAAAGAACATTTTCAATAGTAACAAATTTTAAAAAGACATAATGTAGGGAAGTAAAGTATCTCTTGAGGAATAGAATGTAGTAGTAAGGTTTGGAGACAATGAACATTTTTTTGTAACAAGGTTGTAAACAAGGGAAGAAAATTCATACATAAGAAAAATGTACTGGGAAGTATCTGAAATGGAAGAGTAGAGGATGACACAACCAAAATGATTGTTGTTGTTTGATTTCATTCATTTTTAATTGATTCACTCAATATTTAAGCTTTTATGTAGAGATTTTACTTTACTATTGGATCACTCAACACAGAATTCCAATGAGAACAGAACTTATTGCTCCCAAAATAATGATTTTCCCTAATTTTTACCTTTCCTTAAAAAAATTAGTGAAATACATTTCAACATGAGTACCAAAAAAGTACAAAAATCATGAGTGTACAACTGAATGAACATTTCTTACAGTTCCCTAGAAAATGTATCTTTGTACCTGTAATGGTTTATTTCTTTTATCTTGGATTTTCTACATATACTTTAAATCATGTCCAAATAATTAGTTTCACTTCTTTTTCACCAATTATAATAGTTTAATATTTTCTTGCTTTGTTATACAAGGTAGGATTTCTAGTTATATGATAAATAGAAGTGATAATAGTAAGCACCCTTGTTTTATTCCTGATTTCAAGATTAAACATTTTCAGTTTTTCATTTTTAAGTGTGATGTTTGGTGGAGATATTTTAAAAATACAATTGACCCTTGAACAATATGGGTTCAAACTATGAGGGTTCACATATGCACTGATTATTTTTCAAAAGTAAGCACTACAGTACTGCATGATCTGAGGCTGGTTGAATCCCTGGAAGCAGAACTGTGGATATGGAGGACCAACTATAAGTTATATTCAGATTTTCAACTGTTCAAAGGGTTGGTGCCTTTAACTCCCATGTTGTTCAAGGATCAACTGTATACTTTAATAAATTAAGATATTCCTTTACTATTTGTGGTTTATCAAGATGTTTTTCTTATATTTATCAAATAATAAAAGGCATTTACTAAGAGTATGATTTTTTTTTCTTTTCCTTTGTATCAGTCAGGATTTGATTAGAGAAGCAGGCCACTAGAAGTGATTTCAAATAAGGAGATTATTATTTGAATTTGACATTAGATAATTGTGGAAATTAAATAAATAGTTCCTATAATTTTGTTGACTTGGAATCTGGTGCAGCACAAGGTAGCATCTGTATCAGCAGTACAAGCAGTTAGGGAAGAAAGATGAACGGGAGGTAAAGAAGACTGAGGATAACTTGGAATCATGAAGAGAAGCTAGAACTGACAAAGATAAATTGAAACCCAAGTTAATCTAAGCTTCCAACTTCAATGATCTGGGTGACATACAGGAAAAAAATGGTACTGCTTCAACTGATCCAGGAGTCAGAGAAGCAGAAATTAATGGCCTAGAGGAAGGTGTACCAACAGTGTGAGCCAGTTGATTAATGACTACATGCATGAGTTGCAATAATACATAAACTTACTCTGACTATCCAGTGTAAAAATGGCAGCTGTTTAATTTTCACTTGCTAAATATTGTATGGATTTTTCTTGTAACCAGCTCTAGACAACCAACATATGAGAAAGAAAATTTTGTTCCAGTTGAGCTATATTGACACAGAACAAATCCAAATTGGCATCTGTACATACACAGCTATCCATATGCAACTTCCTAATAAAGACAAAAGCAAAAGCTTGATTCCACATAACATAACACTGTTATAGCTAGTATTACTGAAAACATTCTGATTAGAAACTTCCACTTCATCCCTTAGCATCTTTCTCATCAAAATAGTAGACATCAGGGTAGAATGAATAGAAAGGATGAGAGTATGGAGAGTCACTTCATACCAGTAAGTAAGGCATTGCATTGAATTTCTGTTGTGAGAAGCTGCCCACACAGCTCAATCAAATAAACCTCTAATATTTTCTATCCACTAAAGTTCTGCTTCATCATTCCTAACTGCATGCATTTTACCTTTGAGGACTTCTTGACTCCACAGGTATAGCCACCTTGTCCTTCAACAAGGGCTGCAGAACTCACTTCCCCATTGTCATGATAACATACTTCCTTCCTCCTGCCTGAAAGAGAATGAGTATCTTTTTGGCAGCTTTTTCCAGTCCTCATCTCACTGTTCACCCTTTAAACATTCATTAACAGGTAGAGAAGTGGAGGACTCTTACCACCACTCCCACTCACTCACCACTTGCATAAGAACATTTGGTAACATCTCTGAAGGAGAATTTTCCTATTCCCTACATCAGCTCACAAACTTGCATCCTTTCTCTTCCAGAAAGCCATATCTCTGTCAGCACTTCATCCTCATTTTCAAAACTCTCAATAACAATGAAAAATCTGAAATTTTACTCTATTTGCAAGCTAACAAGTTAGTCTGACACAGTTTGATGCATACTGGAGAGAAACATGAGTGTACTGAGTCAAGGATAAAAGAGTAATTAGCTACAAAAATAGTAGTATCCCCAGTACCAGTATTTGTGCTTGAGCCCCAATTCCCACAGAGTGATTCAAAGGGGATTAGATATTGCCTTCACACACTATAGCTTGAGTTACAGTAGGAAAACAAAAACAAAAACAAAGTTTAGGAAACCCAAGCTTTTATAATGGCCAGTAGGTTGGCCTGTTCTTTGCCCTGGAGGAAGGCATTATCTTTGCTATACTTGTAGAATGCCCAAGATTGTAATATACTGGATTGTAATTAAGACCACCACTTGTTTCAGAGGAAAGTACTATCTTTATCTTCCAAGGCTCTGTGCTCTACAAACAACCATCAAAAGATGGAGTGGAAAAAAGCCAGTCAGTTCCTTTGCTTAAAAGACATGTAGAAATGTAAGAGAGACATGGAGAATTATCCCCCAATATTCAACTGAACTCCACTGAGGTCACAGGGATAGATTGACAGGAAAGAGGCAATATAGTAGGAGAATGGGCCATGGACATCTGGGCCACAGGCCATGCAACTTACTTATGACTCTGGGACCTACCGAAGCCTGATCTTGTATATACCACTTCTGTTCGATAATGGAGTATTACTGTACACATATACCTTTAAGGTTTGAAATGTCATAGAACACCCAAGTAATGATGTACAGCTCAAGTCACATGGTAATTTTAGGTTGTATGGTCAAATGTTCTGTCTCTCCTAGGGCTCTGAAGAAAGTTAACAACTGCTTCTCAAAAAGAAAATTATTATCTTTTGGGTAAGGGATTACTTCAGATTTCTAAGGAGAAGCCCAATGATCCAAACTGCATCTCTATTTGACCAAAGATATTTTAAGCAAAACTGGATCTTCTAGGCTATTTGGTTCAAGTGACAAAATACTGTTTTTATGGAACACTGTACCTTTTGCAGGGATTTCTATTGCTCTAAGTCCTGTTCAAAACTGGTAACTTTTAGGGTTACTTGGTACATGAGTCAGAGATGCTCATCCATAGGGGGTATACGTTGCCTTCAACATCCAAAAAGATCCACTAAGCATTGTGTCTCTTTGTAGTAGTTCAAGTTGTCAAACATAAAAGTGTCCATTAAAGAAATGTACTTCCATGTCTTGAACATCTAGATCCCAAGTGACTTCACCTAGATGACAGAACCCTAAACTTTTGTGAAATTTATTTCACACACTCTGGCAAACAGGCATCTTATAAAGGATTCTAGAATATTTACTACTTTCTACTACAAAATCAAAAGAATGTGCTATAATCAATGTAATGGAGAAGCATGACATCCTATAGAATAGAGAGGCAATCAAGGATGGAGAGGTGAGATAGCCCTGAAGAGGACAGAGAAGTCATATTGCTGGCCCCAGCAGCTGGAAGAAAATGATTATGGAGGATCTTTAACAAGTATAGAGAAAAAAATTCACCAGATTAATGACACTTACCAGATCCCAGCATATGTGTTGGTTTGTTTCAGCAATAAAATCACATCTGAAACAGTTAACTGCAATTAGAAGAATGACCCAATTAAGTTCATAACAATTCACTGTTAGTATCTAAAATTCAACTGTAAATTGTATGGGTATGTGATAGTAATCATTATCCTTGCATCTTTCAAGATTTTAATGGTGGCATTAATCTCTGCAATCCCTCCAAGAAATGTGTGTCTATTTTGTTTCAATATTTTTGTAGTTGAGACAGAGTTCTGGTGGCTCCATTTGGCTCACTCTAACACCATGTTTTTCACTTCATAGGTTAGAGGATACATGTGGGAATTCTGCAAGTTACTAAATATGTCTACCCTATTAGGTATTCTGGACTGGGGATATAATCACAAAGAGGACTTGTGGCCTCCAGGGACCACTGTGTGAAGGGCTTAAGCCAAAACTCCATTCCTAAAGTCCCCAGTGTGACTGTGACAGTAGTGTTTTAGGTCACCTGTAATTGCTATTTCAAAATAATAAATCCAGCAGTATCTAAAATGTCAGATTATTTCCCTTTCTCCAGTGCATAGTCACCCTAGTAAATGGTCATATGTAACTTTGTGGAAGGCTGAGGAGATATTTGGCAGAAAGCATCTGGCTATATAACAGGATTCTGCCTTAGGCTGTACCATCATTCCTTTTCTTGAAGTTCTCTTAGGTTATGAGCTTGCTCTAGCCTGAAATTGTTTGTGAGACTATAACTTGTTATCATGGTGAGTCAGATTTCTGTTCAACAGATCTAGAGACTTCCAGGTTAAACAAATCAAGTGCGATTTTAGCAGTCCACCCATGTGTTTCAGTTCTTGGGACACCATAATCAGCTAGTCAATGCCAAAGACCTCTGTGGTCAGAACATTCTGATCACACTGCTTCCTCCCTGCCCCAGTATGGTGAGCAGGCTTACTGTGTCTTCATTGAGTATGAGCCACTCCTTTCAATTCCCATAGCTTTTTCCTCAAATCTGTCTTTTAGCCCTAAATTTATTTTACCTTTTCTCCTATTTGTGTGTGTTCCTGTTATGCACTGTTAAAATATGTTTGCATATATGCATTCAAACATACACATACATACATACACAGGGATGACTGATGAACTTACATTTAAAAATTATGTGCTGTTATACCTAGAAGAGTACTCTCTATATAGAAGAATTTTCTTAATATTTTTTAACTTAAATCCCCACAAAACTATACATAACTTTGAAATGATAATCAATTCTCTACAAAAATAATCGTGATGGAAAATCAGCTCAACACAGCCTAAGGATGGAGGAGAATATATTGTTTCCTGTAAGTGAACCATAGGAAGGACAGGTATACAACCTAACCTTCAGTATACTGAGAAATATAATTTGTACCACCAACACAGGATTTTGGATTTTGTCTCCACTGCTTGTTTTTATTTCTCTGTATGTTGGCTTAATTCTCCCTGATTATCTTTCTCTATTTTGGTCATTACTATGGTCCTCAGCATATGTTAGAATAACATATTAGTACTTTTTTCACTGGAGAGTATAAGCAGGGCCAAACAAGTAAGGTAATAAAATAAACAGCCCATTCTTAGAATGTTATTGGCACAGAATTAAGAATATTCTTCCCAATATTCTTTTCTCTGTAACAGAGAAAAACTAGATAGACTGTATAATATACATTACTGATTATCAGTAATATACATTACTGATAAGACAAATATTCATTTGTCTAAGCATTTTATCTACATCACCAAAATGATATTGTGTTCAATATCATCAAATGAAGACATGATTTATGCTCATGGAAAGATACATATCAGAACTGTAAATGTTATGCATAGGTGTATAAATACATACATATGTGTGTATACATATTGATATACATATATATGTAGGTAGCTGTATTTAAATTTAGCAAGGGAAATGATCTTATATGAAGAAGATGCAAAGCACTTTAAAGAGGATGTAAACATTTGTTACCTCTGTTTTATTCAATTAATTAAGGAAAATTCACCAGGCAAAATAAATGATCCAAATTTGAAATCTTATAAACTTTAAATGCCATCTGTTTTTGTTACACCAGATTATTAAATTATCTTGGAAACTAAGTTGGGAAATTTCCCCACAATATCAAAAGACAGAATAGACAGGATTTGTAAACTGACATTAAACACATGTGTGAACATACAGACAAGGTAGATAGATAGACAGACAGATAGATAGATAGAAAAAGAAAACATTTTAAAGGAAAAAAGGAAATCAAATGGCATTTATATTTGCAATAGTTTAGTAAATGGTTGCTAAAGAAATGAGTAAATGTGTTTTTAATCTGAATCTACAGGTCACTATTATACTCTAGCAATGTAACAAATGCTGATATGTGTTAGAACTTGTGTTGAATCTAACAATCAGTCCAAGCTGCCATACTTCAGTTGAGTTGAAAAAGGACTTTGGCCTGACCATTTCCCCTGTTGATTAAAGAGTTGTGCCACAAAATAATGACTGTGACATGGATTGGTTGTGGACTCTGGCATTTTAGACTAGGTCTATTTAAGCTCAGAATAACCAGTGGGATATTTTGGATTTTTATGACAAAAAGACACCATAGATTAGGGAATGTTAATTGGGGAAATTTTAAATTTATTCAAGGTAAAATGACTTGCCTTTTCCTAAATGAAAAGAATCTAGATTTTATAACTAAGTTATACCACTCAAAATAGCTATACAGTACAGGAAGATGGATAATCAACTTTGTGGTGTGGATACAATTGTTGCTTTTCTCTCTATTAAGATAAGCTTATGAGGCTCTTCTGAGTTCTGTCTTGATCTGTCAGTCACAGAGTTGCCTTGTGTGATAGTAGTGTTCTATAAAATGATGTTTGACAGAATGTGACAGCCTAGCAGCTAGGGCTGGGCCACCTGCTAACTCCAAAGCCACACTGATAGTGTCAGGCAAGCTCCCAGCTGTTAGGGGTCATTTTTCTATGGAAATGTAGATGTGCAAAACTTATCTATAATATCTTAAAAGTAGAATAGAAAGTAGAGATGATAGTTGAGTTGGGGAGGGGAATCTAACACATCAGCTGGATTCTCTTGAAGCATTTACCTTATTAAATAAAGCACCTATCTAGCAAAGAAACTCACAAAGCTATTATTGAATTCTAGAAATTTCTTGTGAGATTTCCTCAGGTTGTGACAACCACTTTAATTAAGTTACTAAGTGAATAATTCATCTACATTAATTTTATGTTGCAGAATATTATCTTTAGATTTTTTATGTATTAAGTTTATCTCCCATTCAGTATTTTCAAGGGCAGTAAATGTGCCATATACCCCTTTCTATCCACTATACACCACCTACTCATTGATAGTGTTAGTGTGGATGTCAATAAACACTAAAGTGACTGGTCACAGAAACGGATTAAATAATTAATAATTAAATGTAAAATGGAAATGGAGTAAAAGGAGAAGTGACTTCTTCAGACTACTGTAATTTATAATATTGGGTGTCACCAGCTTCAGGAAATCATTTTCTTCAGAAATAAACTTAAAATGCAATTTGTGAAATATATTATTTTTATCTACCTTCTCTTTGAAAGCTTACCTTCAATAACTCTCTAAGCTGCAACTGGAGATGATAACTTTTTCATCTATTTCCAACTGTCTTTGAAAATTGAATGGTAACAGGGATAACGCAGACATTCAGCTTTAATAAGCACTTGCCCATTGACCTTCTCTGATTCCTGGGATTGCTACCGAGCTGTGGTGCTTCATACTGAAGGACTGTTAGATTACCTCAAACTGAGATATAGTTACCTCCTGGATGCTTACTAAGTATAGGAATGGTTTAGAATGCTCTCAAACTTTATTGTATATTAGGAACATCTGGAAGGACAGTAAACATAGTTGGCTGGGACTCATCTCCAGAGTTCCTGATTCAATAGGTTCCCAGGTGATGTAAAATAAATGCTGCTGGTGTGGACACCAGATTTTGATAAATATTAATTTATACATTAACAATCTTACTTTTGAGAACAACTGATTTAAATATTGTGGTAGGCAGAACAATAGTCCCCCAAAAATGTGCACATCCTAATCTGAAGTTGTGAATATGTCACATTACAAGGCAGAAGAGATTGCTCAGATGTGATTAAGTTCAAGGATTTTGAGGAGGGAGGGTAACTCCAGGTTATAAAGGTGGATCCAATATAATCACATGGGTCTTCCAGCTGTAGTAGAGAGAAGGAGATGTGACTACAAAAGAATGGTCAGAGAGATGAAACCATATTGACTTGCAAAGGGAAAGAAGGGTGCCATGGTCCAAGGAATATGGACAGCCTCTAGAAACTGAAAAAGACAAATAAACAGATTTTCACATAGAGCCTCAGAAAGAAGCTCAGCCCTGCTGACACCTTGAGTTTAGCCTACTGAGACTCATGTTAGACTGACCTAGAGAGCTCTGAGATAATACATATGTCTTTTAAAAGCCAGAAATAATAGAAAATGTATACGGGTACTGAAAAACTCTATAATCAGAATTGTATATTCCTACCTGTTCTTTGCTGGACCTTCACATGCCACAAATTTTAGATGACCAACATAGCAGCAAAAGCCCTGAACCTGATATCAGAAAACCAGCATTTGAGACATTTGTCTACCACTTACCATCTGTATTTAGACAAGTACATTTCCTCATTAAATTGACAAATACTTGAGACCTTCCTATGTAAAAGGCATATGCTATGTATTAAGACAGAAAATCAAATCAGTTACAGCTGCTATCTTTAAGTGGCTTCAATGTTGGAGACAGAGCAGGAAATCAACACATAGAACAGTGTTAAATGATCTAGATGTTGCTATTCAGAATTGTGGCATGAAAGTCCAGAAGAGAGGTATTTCAACTCAACTTTTCTGATTCTAATATTTTTTATATAAAATTATAGTTTTCACAAGGAAGGGGACTTAATATTTTTATTAAAGTATAGTCGTTTTACAATATTAATTTCTGGTGTACAGCATAGTGATTCATATATATGTATATATGTACATATATTCCTTTTCATTACAGGCTATTACAAGGAATTGAGATCAATTGGAGCTGCCAGGTGTTTAGGTGGTCAAGTAGGACAGTGAGTAATGGTCAAGTCTTTATTCACTAACTGCAATAGTTAGGCAAGTGGCCCAAAAAGAGTGGAATGCCTGCCTGGTTCTCCCCATTACATCCTTGCTGAAGACTGGCATCAGTGAGGATCAGGTGATGTTCAGTGCAGACAAGGGAAATGGTCTTGGTGTTGGGGAACCCTGGACAAAAGGCTCTGGAAGTTTTATGGACCAGAAAATTCGGGTGAGGGAGAGAGTAAGGATGAGAAGTGGGAAAGAACTGACTCAGGTTGGTCAGAGCCCCCAGATAAAAATGTCTAGGTTCAAAGGCTTGAAAAGTGCTTCAGCAGAGCACCCTCTCCTGTCCCCAATAAAGAGACTTCCAAATGGAGGTATCTGGGCTAGTAATGCAAGTATCTAGTAGAGCATGGCCAGCCCTGGGTTAAGAAGAAGCTGAATCCTTGAGTACAACACCCTCCAAAGACCGCAGTGCACTGGCTGTGCATCAGATCTGGTGTGAGGACAGCAGCTCCCCCACGAGGACCTCAAGGCATAGCCTTGATAATTGCCAATAGTTAGGCCTTAAAGATCAAACACAGGTTACTATCCTGATAGGTCTTATATGTATAGACCAGTGCTATCCAAAAGAAATATAATGGGAGCCACTCATATAATTTTAAATTTTATACTAGCCACATTAAAAAAGTAAGAATGGATAAGCTTAATTTAATAATATAGTTTATTCAAAGCAATGTAGCCAAAATAATATTTCCAAGTATATTCAATATTAAAATTATTTTAATTATTAAAATTATTAATGAAATACATTAAATTCTTTTTTTCCATACTTAGTTTTCAAAGTCTGGTGTGTATATACACTTACAGGACATCTCCATTGAGTCTAGCCATACTTCAAGTATTTAAGAGTCACATGTGGCCTCTGGCTATTATACCAAACAGTGCAGACACATGACCTTTTCTAAGTATTTAAAAAAAAAGGCTCAGAATTGTAGTCCAAAAATCATCCAATCCTGGTTTTCAGTTTCAGCTTCCCAGTTATTAATCATGTGACCATAGGCAAAATTCTTACTTCCTTGAGTTAATATATTTAAAGTATCTAGTAAAGACTAATATATATTTGGAATGCAAAATGCATCATCTCCCTTTACCTCAAGGTTCCTTTCTTTACACAAATTATCTCAGTTGAAGACGATCACTATGGGGCTTTAATGAGATAAAACATATTAACATTTTGGTGGGTGTACAGAAAAGAGTGAACATGGCAGATATGAAGCTGCCATCTTTAGAAGGGCCAGCTTGCAAAGTTGACATTTGGCTGCTGTCTTGACCTTTTTCCTAACTAATTAAAGGTAAATTGTTGTGTGTAGACTGTTGGCACAACTATGTGATTTATGGTAAATATCTGTTTTCCTTCTTGGATTCTGGAGTTTTGAAGATGAGGGAGAGGATGCCTATGTGACCAGCCCACTAAGACCGTGGGTGCTGAGCCACTAAACATGAGGGAAATCTTAGAGAACTCTTAAATATTCTAATTTTTATTTGAGTTTAAATCTCTTTCATAAACTATTTCCACTTGAGTAGTATATTAGGGTTTGCAGGGAAGGCAAAATTAAATAAATAAAATACAATTTCCATGTAGATAAATTCAGAAAATAAGGTTCAAGAAGTACTTGTGGCAGAATTTCTCAGAGCCTTGGGAGCTCCCACCGTGGACTGTGACTTGGTGCAGTGTATTCAAAACCAATCAGTTTCACAGCTAAGAAGGAAGCCAAGTGCTTTTCTCAGGACCCTGATACTGGTTTCATGACCATGTATTAAAACAGATGAAATTAGATCATAGTAGTAAATTTACATGTAAAAGTCCCATAAACATAGAAGCAGCAAATGGTACTATCTTGGATATAGACAACTGCCCTCAACAAATTGCTGACTGTGCCATGGTGGGCATTTGTTGTTGGGAACTGCCTCAAACTATGTGTCCTAGTCTCTATATCACCTCAATAGGACCATATAACTATCTCTAATGGAACATGAATGGAAGTGATGTGTCATTTCCAGGTTCAATTTTCTAAAAAGCAGATGTCCTTCTCCAATGCCTTCTGCCTTGTCAGCTGGGTAGAAGCAGAAGATTTGAACATCACAGGAGATGGCAAAACTGAAAAACAGAAGAAGCCCATGATATGAACCATGTCATAGGACAACCTGCTGACCCAAAACATCCACACTGAACTATTGAAAGAATAAGACATATGCACTTATAGCTTGAATATTCTAAACTTGTAAGATTATTTATATATAGTTGTTTTTACTCTAACACAAGAAAATCTCAGGATATAGAAAAATAACTGTCTTAACAAACTCCCTCCATTTGATCTCAACATTCAAACACACCTTGACAAAGTTTTAGCTCCAGAAGATCCTGTTACCTATGGAGACATTAGTGTCTTAACAAGACAAGACTGAGAGCACTCGTATGGTGATCATTTTTTCTAAAGGGTGAAATGCTATGCAGGTCAGTCCCAGATCAGAGCTGCTTAAAGATACAATAAAAATACAATACAAAACATTTACAATAAATATATCTCTGACTCTTAGACAGTACCTATCTCTCACCTAATAACTATGCCCACACAGTGCCTAAAGCCTCACACTTTCACTCATATTCTCTAGGTGTTCTGTTCTCAACATCATGATTCCTTCATCCTCTCTCTCCTTTACCAAAATGTTGGCTGCAGTCACAAAAGTGTGAACCCATGAGCATTACAATTGCAAAAGGAGACATGCTAAATAGAATATATAATGCTATAACACATTTTTATACATGCAATGAATTATATTTTGGTTGCCAATTTGATACATAGTCATGCCTCGGTATCCAGGGGGTACTGGCTCTAGAAACCCGAGATACCAAAATCTATAGGTGCTCAAGTTCCTTATATAAAATGACATATAATAACTATACATTTATTTTATTTCCATATTTCCATAACAGAAATTTTAGTCATTTCTATGACTCTTCTAAAGAGTTTGAAAAACAACAAGTCTTTATATGTAGATGCCACAATACATAATACATAATATACATTGAAAGTTTCAATATAATCTCGGTCTTCTCCAGTAAGAAGGGAATGTTATTTGCCTTTAGGTATCTGCTAATTAGTGGTACAATATGATTTACTAAATGGACTACTACGAATTGAACTCAATATATCAATTCATTGAATTATTTATTAAATACAGTCTAAGCTTTATTTATTTTGTTTATTAAAGGCATATAGTTTAAATTTTGCATAAAAAACTAAGTTCATTAATATGAAATGACATATAATGTATGTGTTTCTTACCTGGTAAGAAAATTTCTACTAGATAAAATTATTTTTACCAATTGGAATTTTGTTTTAATACCTATTAATGATGTTTTAAAGAATATCACTGAATGATTAAAAAATGCAGTTTCAAATAGACAAAATTGGCAATACTCAGACTGAGTTGACTTTTATTTTGTGATTATGTGAGTCTATAAAATCTTCAGAATGACACCCACTAGAATAATGTGAAATGTATCTACAGCAGAGTTGATAATGTGCCAGATGCTTCAAAAACCCACTTTGCTTTTTTCTACAATTTATTCTAATATCTGAAAAATATACAAGATAAAATAAATAAGCATTAAAGCTTTTTTCTTTTCTTTATTTGAAACAAAGAAGAATATAATGACAGTTCTTATAAAATGTATTTTTTGTACATTTACTCTTCACTTTTATAATAACAAAATGAGAAAGACAATACATGACTTACAATAGAAAGATTGTATATTAGGAGATTTGAGTTCCCAAGATAATTTCTAGGTTGGAAGGTCCAAGAACTTCCAATTTTAAAAACAATACATTAAAGTTTTTTCCAGAATGTATATGAAATATGTGGTCTAATTTTCTAAATAGAATCAAACCACCCTACTGTGATTTATATTGCTTTGCATGATACATTTGATTTTTTTTTGTTTTACTATAGAACCAACCTTCCAGAAGTTTTATAATAACTGCTACCAGTCAGATTTATTCCATTGCATTACTAAGCCTTCCACTATATTTTAAATTATTATTATAATCCTTACACAAACTCTACTTTTCTCTTTGTGTAACAAAATCAAGTTTTGAATTCCAAAATGAGCTCCTGTCAGGTCAGGCAGCATAATTTGTGTTGTTTTCTCATTTTTGATCTTTGTTGCAGGAGCGAATCCAGAAATAGTCGGTGAAACACTATACCATGTGTACCTCGGAGCCTTTTTGTGAACCATCATGATTTGGGAGTAATTTGTGCAGGAAGAGCACAAAAAATACCATAGGATAACTGATGCATCATTTAGCTTATTGTCACACAAAATGACTCCAGACTGAATGTGGAGTAGGGAGGAAATCCAGCTTAACGTTAGACCAGTGCTTAACAGGGAGGCCTCATTTTTGTTTGCGGAATGGATTCATTTCTTTAACGGTTAATTTGCTCACTGTCCATTTAGATATTTAGACTTTAGAAAAGAATTTTTAAATGTACAAACTATTGATCTTTAAAATCAGTCTCCTAAAGAACTGTACTGGAATATCCAAGAACAAGCCACATTCACAAATCAGGTTAAATATAACATTAACATTTTATAGAAAAATGCCCTGAGAGTAACACCATAAAACCTAGATTAGTGAAGACATAGTGATGGTATCTAGTAAATTTAGTTGAATAAATCAGAAAGATATGAATGAATAAGGTAATGAATTAATTAATGATTAAGGATATGGATAGTCAACATGATTTATTTAGTAACTTGCTAGTAAGTAGGTGCAGCATCTTAAAATGACTTCTCTTCTTTTTTGAGGAAGGCCTGTATCGCTATAAACTTCCCTCTTAGCACTGCCTTTGCTGTGTCCCATAGGTTTTGAGTGGTTGTGCTTTCATTATCATTTGTCTCAAGGTACTTTTTAATTTCAGCTTTGATTTCCTCATTGACCCATTGTTTTTTCAATAACATATTGTTTAATCTCCATGCTTTCCTTTTTTTCTCCTTTGTTTCTCTGTTGTGGATTTCCAGTTTCATGGCATTGTGGTCAGTAAAGATGCTTGAGATAATTTCTATCTTCTTAAAATTGTTGAGGTTTCTTTGGTGCCCAAGTACATGATCGATCCTGGAAAATGTTCCATGTGCACTTGAAAAGAATGTATATCCTATTTTTGGGGGGTGTAATGCTCTGAAAATATCTACCAAATCTAGTTTTTCTATTGTAGTATTTAATTTCTCTGTTGCCTTGTTTATTTTCTGTCTGGAAGAGCTGTCTAGTGATGTTAATGCAGTGTTAAAACCTCCAACTATGATTGTATTCCCATGAATATCCCCCTTTATCTCTGTTAGTAATTCTTGTATGTACTTAGGTGCTCCTAAATGACAAATGCTGGAGAGGCTGTGGAGAAAGGGGAACCCTCCTACACTGCTGGTGGGAATGCAGTTTGGTGCAGCCACTATGGAAAACAGTGTGGAGATTCCTCAAAAGACTAGGAATAGACTTACCATATGACCCAGGAATCCCACTCCTGGGCTTGTATCCAGAAGGAAATCTAGTTCAGGATGACACCTGCACCCCAATGTTCATAGCAGCACTATTTACAATAGCCAAAACATGGAAACAGCCTAAATGTCCATCAACAGGTGACTGGATAAAGAAGAGGTGGTATATTTATACAGTGGAATACTACTCAGCCATAAAACCCGACAACATAATGCCATTTGCAGCAACATGGATGCTCCTGGAGAATGTCATTCTAAGTGAAGTAAGCCAGAAAGAGAAAGAAAAATACCATATGAGATCGCTCATATGTGGAATCTAAAAAACAAAAACAAAAACAAACAAACAAACAAAAACAAAGCATAAATACAGGACAGAAATAAATTTGCAGACAGAGAATACAGACTTGTGGTTGCCGGGGGGGTGGAGGGTGGGAAGGGATAGACTGGGATTTCAAAATTGTAGAATAGATAAACAATATTACACTGTATATCACAGGGAAATATACACAAAATGTTATGATAACTCACAGAGAAAAAAATGTGACAATGAGTGTGTATATGTCCATGAATGACTGAAAAATTGTGCTGAACACTGGAATTTGACACAACATTGTAAAATGATTATAAATCAATAAAAAATGTTAAAAAATGACTTCTCTGAGTAGCAAGAGATATCCAAATGAAAGGGAAGAATTATTTCACTCCTTCCTAAACCATCCATATTGTTTAATCAAGCTGAGCTACTCTGACTTGCATCCAGCATTGAAAAAATGAAGACAAGCCAGTTTAACTGGATGCAGAAGACTAAAGGGAAGTTACTTAACTGTAAGTAGCCTAATCATTCTCTAAGTGTATTTCACAAGGCCATGGGGTTATTTTCCCTGGGTGAAAACACAGCTCAGTAGACTTGATACTACGTACTTCAACTGGGCCACAGCTTACTGCCAACTTGCTTCCTTTTACAACTGCTTTTATTTTTAAGGGGTAAGTAATGGAGTGGAGTTTTATTTCAAGGCAAAATGTGAACAAGCAAAATGAGCACAGAAGCAGCCCCATCCCCAGGCAAAGGTTTGGTGCTTTCAGAGAGATAGTTGACAACCACATTAGTTTGTGTCAAGGAAGAGCTTGATCCTTCTCGCTGCTTTTGTCTAAGATGCAGTTCACTTCCTATCAGCTTATTTAAACTTAAAACTAATTATCAGAATGAAGGACTTTTCATTAATATTGACTAAAAACTTTATCTTACTTAAAAAGAAAAAAATATAAGATTAAGAATGAAACTGTTAAACAAACAAAAAAAGAACTAAATGTTTTTTGTGTGCAGGTCTCAATTTTCAGAAAATAATTAGGTCTAATTTCTCATATATAATAACAAATTCTTCACTAAGACATGCTTGATTTGACTTCTGATTTCCTTCTTTTCAGGGTAAAAAAATCACAGTAATAGAACTTGAGGAAATACACAAACTAGCATCTGTTCTTTTTCTCCATCTCTCAAAACAACCTGCCATAAACAGAACTCTTTAAAAGATTCTAGCACATTTTTGATAAAATTATTGATATTTATAAGTTGGTTAAATGCACTCCTTCCATTATATCTTAATTTGTTTGTGTTTTAAGCTATATTTCTACTATATTAATTATTTGTAAGTTAAGAGAAGACTGAACTTCAGATTATTTTTTAGATTTCTATGCAAAGTCAAATCTCACACTTTATGATTTCTTGTTGAACAAGCTACTGTAATAGGTTCACAGATATTTTTCAGGAGCAAATATTTATTGGACCAAGAAGCTAAGTTTTGATGCTTTGTGTATTATTTAACATGGGAGCAGAATTGTTTTAGTAATGTTTAATATAGAAAGAGGAAAATATTTGATATAAGTTCTCAGTCATTGGTCCAAAATCAAATACTAGCAAATGAAAAGGTAGAGCCAAGATGAGAACTCAGTACTTGTAACTCATGCTGTTCCAGATATTAGGAACTAGTCATTGAGACTGGTTTATACTTGATGGAAAATGTATAGTTCAATCACTTTCCAAGGCACAAAAACTTCAGATTCTCAAGAAATAATGAAATCAGTATATTAATCTTTACTACAGATAAACTGTTTAAAATTACAGTGATTGCTATATAAATTTATACGCTTACCTTTTAATATATGCAAAATATAGTGGAAAGAAAACAGGCCATGTACTAATTCAAAACATTCATGAACATAAAAAAATTCACTCAAAAAATTTGTGTATCTATATGTGTACATGTATGTATGGGAAGAAATGTACAACATCCATACAGTTTTATGAAAAATAATTTTCAAGCTAATGTATCTTTAAAGTACAATATTTGTAAAACTGCATCACTGTGTTTCTCTATTTATACACATATTGTTTGCACTGTGCACTGACATTACTAGAACCAAGTAAGAGACACAGCATAAGTCACACACTGCTTTCCAAAATTTGTACATTTTCCTGTTCTTAAGGACAAGACATGTCTTTGACAGGCTCTATACAAATCTCAGTGCAATTTTAAGACAAGTAAGGGCATGCCACGAAAGCTGGTCTTCAACATGAAGAAATATGAAAGAAATAGCATTATATGGCTTCTGCAAGCCAAACCAATCCCTGCTATTGAGTTTTGTTTAGCCAAAGCAGTACTTTTGTTCTACTTTGGTTGGGTAGGGTTTGTTATTATTGAATTATAACATCTTTGGTGGAGTTCAGGAAGGGTCCTGTTCTTTCATGCTTGCTAAGGGCAATACCCTTCCATTCTCTTAATCCAGGCCACATTACCTGTCTGAATTAGAAAATATTTCCTTTTGTGACTGCTGTTTTATATAAGTAATCAGACCCATGTGGCATAGACTTTCAAAAACAGAATAGAAGATAAGTAAGTAGAAGGGTTGAGGACAATTCAGTTGAAAACATGGCAGGAGAATGACTAGAATTCTGATGTGTAGAGAAGTTGCTAAGTCAAAAAATGTAGGTTAAAGTGAGATTACAGAATATTTTAATTTACAATGAAAACATTGGGATTAAAGCCCAATGTCAGTAGAAATTAATCAACTGTTGTAAAATTTGATCGAAGTCTTGCCTTAGAAAATTAGTTTGTGCTGGGACATAGGGTTGATTGAAACAAGAAGAGTGGGAAGGTAAGGATAGTCTTATGTAGAGACACAGTTTTTTTTTTTTTTAATTGAAGTATAGTTGATTTACAAAGTTGTGTTAGTTTCAGGTGTGTAGCAAAGTGATTCAGGTATCTATATACATATGTGTACATGTATGCATTATTTTTCATTCTTTTCCATTATAGGTTATTAAAAGATGTTGAATGTAGTTCCCTGTGCCATGCAGTAGGTCCTTTGTTTATATATTTTATATATAGTAATATGTATATTTTAATCTCAAACTCCTAATTTATACCCCCTCTTTACCTCTGGTTTGTTTGTGTTTTCTACGTCTGTGAGTCTATTTTTGGTTTGTAAATAAGTTCATTTGTATTACTTTTTTTAGATTCAACATATAAGTGATAATCATATTATATTTGTCTTTGACTTACTTCACTTAATATGATAATCTCTAGGTCTATCCATGTTTCTGCAAATGGCATTATTTCATTCTTTTAGAGACAGTTATTACTGTAAATAAATATGATTATGTAGAATAGTTCTAAGGATATTTTTACCAAGAAAAAAGAAAATTTAAAAAAAGACAGAAAAAGTCAATAAGATATAGAATTTTTATGACTGGGAGGATGATAATGTTATTAATTGTAATAGACCAGACAAGATTAGAAGTCATCATTATAAAAGATAAATTTTGTGTTAGATATGTTAAGTATGATCTCACTATTTAATACCTGAGAAGGAATGCCCAATATGCAGTAGGAAATATAAAAATTTTTTTATGTAATACCAAAAATAGTTCTGTAAAAATGGATTAAATTAATCATTCATTCTTTTGCACACAGAGTCATAACCAAGGCTGTTCAAAAAAAGATAGCAAAGAATAAATGAGATATTGTTGTTGTTTTTTAAAGAAAACATGAAAAATGATGTCAGGTGAAAATGCTATGCAAACAAAAAAACAAAACAAAGCAAAGCAAAACAAAAACAGACAGATAGTTCTCAATTCCTTTCCTATTTCACTGACAGCATATCTCCCACCTGGTGAATTTAAGACCATAACATATCCCAGAAAATATTTTTGTGACCCATTGGAAAAAATGCATAAACCATCACAAATTATTATAAAAGTAGTTCTTTAAACAATCTGCTCATATGTTTGAAGAGTTTATACTCATCTCTATCACAGATTTACAGGTTGCTAAATAATCTTTAAAAAAGATTTTGAGTACCCTGATTTCCAAAAAATTAACTTTAAATTAAAACAGAAAATCTTCATAGCTTTACTAGAACAATTTTAAAAACAACATTTAACACTTCTTGGGTTTTGCCCGTGATGTCAATGAAATGGTGGCACAGGAGTTTTTACTGCACACATCTCTCCTCCAACATCAATTTGAACCACTCTGCACAGGAAAATACTTTCACAAGAGCCAAAGATTACAAGTGAGAATTACAGCACCTGGGTAAAGCACAGAAATAAGATAAGATGCTATGAGGATGACGGAAAGATAGATTCACACCACTCCCTTCACCTCTACCCAGGCCCCTGGCAGCCCCTTCTAGAGAGAAACAGACACCTAGCACTGACTGCAACATGGAACCCTAATTGCCTTTGCCCTAGGTGTCTCCTGTGGGCTTGCAGGAACTCAGTCTCCCAGCTTAGTGCAGTGCCTGCCAGCTCCAGAGGGACCAAGTCATCTTTGGCACCAGCTCCCTGCAAAGTTCCAAAAACTCAGACTCCTGGCACCCCAGTGCTTGCCTACTCCACCAGCTTTAGGAAGCTTCTGGACCCTCTTGCCCCAGACTCACCCCAAGACTTGCTAGTCACAGCCACTTCTGGCAGATCCTGTGGCATCAGGATCCCAGCATACCTGCAACCCTCAAGGCTGCTCCCATCACACCAGGTGGCTCCTCCCACACCAGGTTCCTGGCAGGCTCCTGTAAATCCAGGCCTGTCAGTCAACCCCCTGCTAGGTTCCACCAGTCCCCAGGCAATTCTGGAGGCTTCACCATCTCCTGCAGCAGACAGCTTCCAAGACATTAAGTTCACAGGGAGCATCCTCAAACTGAAGTCCTGGCTATACCCCAGTGCCTGCCAGTTGCTATAACACTTGCACATTAATATAAATAAAAATTGCTGCAGCCAAAAAAGAGTATGGATATCCCTCAAGATATTCCACTTTTTCAAAGGAAAGGAAATCACTATATCGAATAGATATCTGCACCACCTCCACTGTGCTCACTGCAGCATATCTACAATAGCCAAGACATGGAAACAACCTAATTATCCCTTGAGGGATGAATGGATAAAGATGTGGTATACAATGGAATATTATTCAGCCATAAAAGAATGAAACCCTGCCTTTTGCAACATGGATGAATCATGAGAATATTATGCTAAGTGAAACATGTCAGAGAAACACAAATATTTTATGTTCTCACTCATATGTGGAATCCAAAACAGTGAGCCCAAAGAAATAGACAGTAGAATGGTGGTCATCAGGGGCTGGGTGAGGGAGAAAATGGAGACAAGTTGGTCAAAGGTACAAACTTTCAGTTATAAGATGAACAAACTAGGGGGAAGCTAATGCATAGCATGGTGACTATAATTCACAATACTGCATAATGTACTTGAAAATTAAGATAGTAGATCTTAAAATTATCATGACCAAAAAAAAAGTAATTAGGGGACCAACCAAGATGACAGAGTAGAAGGACACTCGTAGTTCACCCTCTCCCACAAATACACCAAGACTCACATCCACGGGACCCACCCAGCCAACCAGAGCACCTGCTGAACTCTGACAGAACATCGCCTTCTTCAAAAGACAAAGATGCCACAAATCTGGTAGGAGAAAAGGAATAAAGAAAGAACAAAAGGAAAAACAGTGTGGGAAAGGTCCTGTAGGGAGGGAGCAGCAAAGGAGGAATAGTGCTTATTTGCTGGGTCTCTCCAATGGAGAGGTTAGTGGGATGGAGGGGGAACTTCCAAGGCTTGGATCTGTATGAATAACCCTTGATTGACAGAAGTAAGTTAAATGGGTACAGAGTGTCTCTGTAACTCCCAGCCCTAGAGGCAAAGTGTCAGGTGGGGAATGGACAGGCTGCCCAAGCAGGGCCAAGGACTGGGGCTGGCTGAACAGAGGTAACCCCGGGAGACTGCAGGGTGCTGTGTGTCATGGCTGGGAGTGTATACAGAGCAGAACAACCTGGGACCTCCATAAAATATGAAAAAAAAAAAAAGCAACATGGCTGGTTTGCCCTGGGGAGAAGGATGCCACAGTTCTTACCCCTAAAAACCTGCCTAACCAGTTCTCAGAAGACAGGCAGGGCTCAGCTACAGCCACCATATCCTCCAGTGCTTAGCACCTAGGCAGGGTGGGGATCTAAACTTGAATTCATACCTAGGGGCTTAGCAACCTCATAGGTGAGGTTGAGATTTGTTTATAGCCCAAGGCAGATAGGATCATTCTACCCTGGTACCTCTGAGAACTCACACCTCCAAGACAAACAAGCAAGGAGCTGAGTGCAAACACAGAGCAGGGGTGAGTGCTGTTTCACCATCTTCCCTGAGCTCACCTATGGATCGTGGACCCAAGGCAGAGTGGACAGTGCACAGAGCAGGAGAGTGACCAGCACTGTGAGAGCGTGGGACCCGCAGGACCCACCCAGACCCACCCACCTACTGTGCAGGAGCGCAGCATCTAACCACTACATTGAGAGGGGGTGTGACCTGCAAACCCACCTTGTAAGAGCACAGCACCTGACCACAGTGTTGGGAGGGGGAGCGATCTACTTGCCAACCTGCACTGGGAGCAGCACAGACCAGGGGCATCAATGGAGGGGCTCTAGAAGCAGAGAGCTGAGTTCCCACAGCAGTCCACGAGGACAGCACCAGCGATAACCACAAAACAAAAAAAAAGAGACCCCATTGAATAACAAGGGCAGGCTTTGACTATCAGGTCAATGGCTACACCACTAATGAAAGTGAAGTAAGACATGACAACCAACCATACTTAAGGAAGACTTCAGTCATTAAGAGCGCACAGTCTCCAGGGGAACACATCCACCTATTTTTTTCTACTTTTCCTTTTTTTTTTTCTTTTTTTCTCTGTTCTATTATTTTTTTACTTTTTAAATTTTTACTTTTTAAACAATTGTATATGTCTCTATTTTAAATCCCTTTTAAATTTCTCTTTTAAAATATTTGCGTTACTATTATTATTTGAAATTCACCTCAATTTCATTTTATTTATCTTGTTTTGTTCTCTTGTTATTGATTACACTCAGTTTTCAATTTTTTTTGCTCTTTTCTCCTCTTTTAAGGTTTTTAAAATACATATAAACTTGATTTATATTTTGCCTCAACTTGTTCTTCTGTTATTGATTACACTCTGTTTTCAAACCATTTTTTCTTCTTTTAAAATTCTCTCTTTTTTAAAAATTTTGTTTCTGCATACACTTTAGATAGGTAAATAAATAAACTCCTTAAGGACTACAATAGATAACTGATACTCCATAAGCACCAGTGCCAGAGAGATACAAGCAAGATGAAGAAGTAGAGGAATCACTCCCAAAAGAAAAAGAAATCCCCTGAAAGAACAATCAATGAAATAGACATTGATAGCCTACTAAATCAATATTTCAAAAAAAGGAGTGATCAAAGTACTGAAGGAACTAAAAGAGATTGTGTTTAGAGAGAGAGAATATGTCAAAAAGGAAATTGAAACTATAAAGAGAAGCCAATTAAAATTGGAAAACTCATGGCTGAGATGAGAGCTGATCTAAAGGCTGTACAAAGCAGACTAGATAATGCAGAGGAATAAATAAGTGGCCTAGAAGACAGGACAACAGAATCCACCCAATCAGAACAGCTGAGAGAAAAACAAATAAAAAACAATAAAAACAATATAATATGGGATAATATAAAGCATACCAATCTATGCATAATAGGGGTTCCAGAAGGGGGAGAAAGAGCAAAGAGAATTGAAAAGGTATTTGAAGAAAACATGACTGAAAAGTTCCCAAACCTAAAGAAGGAATCAGATATCCAAGCGCAGGAAGCTCAGAAGGTCCCAAACAAGAAGAATCCAAACAGACCCACACCAAGACATATAATTATCAGGATTGCCAGGGTTAAGGATAAAGAAATGATCCTAAAGGCAGTGAGAGAAAAACAAAGAGTGAGTTACAAGGGAACCCGCATAAGGCTTTCAGCTGATTTCTCTACACAAACCCTACAGGCCAGAAGGGAGTGACAAGATATATTCAAAGTCCTGAATGAAAAAAAAAAAAAAAAAAAAAAAAAAGCCTAGGATACTTTATCCAGCAAGGTTATCTTTTAGAATAGACAGAGAGATAAAGAACTTCACAGACAAACAAAAGCTAGAAGACTTTAGTAACACTAAACCCATGTTAAATAATTATTGAAAAATCTACTCTAAACAGAAAAGAATATGGATGCTACAGAAATGAGAAAACCATAATTGGAAAGGTGATAACTACCATGAATTACAAATAGAATAAACATGAAATGGTAAAAGAAGACATCTAAATCATTAAGAGTGGGAGAGAGAGGCAAGAAAATATAAAGTTTTTTTTTCTTCTTTTTTAAATTTTTTGTTCTCAGTAGGATGGGTTTGAGATTATATTACTATCTGTTTATTATAAACAGTTAGAGTAATAGGTTAATATACTTATAATGAAGTGTAACCACAAGTTAAAAACTTACAAGTGAGTCACAAAAACTAAATAAATCCAAGATAGTACAAAGGAAAATTATCAAATAACAAAAAGAAGAAGAAAGGAACAAATAGGAAATATCAAAACTAACTGCAAAACTAAGTTCAAAATGGCAATAAACACACACTTATCATTAATTACTGTAAATGTCAATGGACCTAATACTTCAATTAAAAGACATAGAGTGTCAGACTGGATAATAAAGCAAGAACGTTCAATATGCTGCATACAAGAGACCCACTTTAGGGAGAAGGACACATATAGATTCAGAGTGAGAGGATAGAAAGGATATCCCATGCAAATGGAAATGAGAAGAAAGCAGGAGTAGCAGTAATGATTTCAGACAAAATAGACTTTAAAACAAAGGCTATAAATAAAGATAAAAAAAAAACATTTTGTAATGATTAAAGGACTAATATAAGATGAAGATATTACACTCATTAATATATATGCACCCAGTATAGAAGCACCTAAGTACATAAAGCAAAAACTAACAGAAATAAAGGGGGAAACTGATGGGAATACAATCATTGTTGGAGACTTTCACACAGCATTAACATCACTGGACAGATCTTCAAGACAGAAAATAGAGAACTTGAATGATACAATAGAAAAATTAAACCTGGTGGATATTTTCAGAACATTACAAGTTCTCAAGTGCAAATGGAACATTTTCTAGGATTGATCATGTACTTGGGCACAAAAGAAGCCACCACAATTTTAAGAAGATAGAAATTATCTCGAGCATCTTTTCTGACCACAATGCTATGAAACTAGAAATCAACTACAGAAGAACAAAGGAGAAAACAATGACAACAAGGAGATTAAACAACATGCTTCTAAAAAATCCAATGGGTCAATGAAGTAATCAAAGTCAAAAGCAAAAAAATACTTTGAGACAAATGACAATGAAAACACAACAGAATTTATGGGACGTAGCAAAGGCCGTGCTAAGAGGGAAGTTTATAGTGATACAGGTGCTCCTCAAAAAAGAAGAAAAATCTCAAATATACAATCTAACCTACCAACTAAAAGAATTAGAAAAAGAATAGCAAAAACAAAAACAAAAACAAAAAAAACCAAAGCCAGCAGAAGGAAGGAAATAATAAATATCAGGGAAGAAATATATAAAATAGAGATTTAAAAAACAATAGGAAAAAAATCAATCAAACCAAAAGCTGGTTTTTTTTGAAAGAGTAAATAATATCGACAAACCTCTGGCCAAACTCACAAAGAAGAGAAAAGAGAGATCACAAATAAGCAAAATATGAAAGAAAAATGGAGCAATTACAACAAATAACATAGAAATACAGAATATTATACAAGAATATTATGAACAACATTATGGAAACAAAATGGATAACCTAGAGGAGATGGACAAGTTTCTGGAAACATATAGTCCACCAAGACTGAATCAAACAGAAACTGAACACTTGAACAAACCAATCACTAGAAATGAAATCGAAATAGCAATAAAAAACTTCCCTACAAATAAAAGTCCAGGACCGGATGGCTTCACTAGGGAATTCTATCAAACATACAAAGAACTCAAACCAGTCCTTCTCAAACTCTTCCAGATGATTGCAAAGGAGGGAATACTCCCAAACTCATTCTATGAAGCCACCATCACCCTGATACCAAAACCAGAGAAAGACACTAACAAAAAAAGAATTACAGACAAATATCACTGATGAACACAGATGCAAAAATCCTCACCAAAATATTAGCAAATAAAATCCAACAACATATAAAAAAGATTATACATCATGACCAAGATGGGGTCTTCCCAGGGACACAAGAGTGCTTCAACATATGCAAATCAATCAATGTAATATATCACATCAACAAGAGAAAGGACAGAAACCACACGATCATCTCAATGGATGCAGAAAAAGCATTTGATAAAATTCAACACCCATTTATGATAAAAACTCTCACCAAAGTTGGTATAGAGGAAACATGTCTCAATATAACAGAAGCTATATATGAAAAACCTACAGCCAGCATAGTACTCAACGGTGAAAAGCTCAAAACTTTCCCACTGAAATCTGGGAAAATCTGGGACAAGGCTGTCCACTCTCACCATTCCTATTCAACATAGTCTTGGAAGTCCTAGCCACAGTAATCAAGCAAGATTTTTCTATATATAGAAAACCTAAAAGGTCCACACAAAAACTACTAGAACAAAATGTAATAAAATTTATATGGAATCACAGAAGACCTAGAATTACCAAAGCATTACTGAAGAAAAAGAAAGAGGCTGGAGCTACTGTAATTAAAACTGCATGGTATTGGTACAAAAACAGACATATAGACCAATGGAACAGAATAGAGAGTCCTGAAATAAACCCACAAACTTTTGCTCAACTAATCTTTGACAAAGGAGGCAAGAATATACAATAGAATAAAGACAGTCTCTTCAGCAAATGGTATTGGGAAAACTGGACAGCAACATGTAAATCAGTGAAGCTAGAACACTCCCTTATACCAAGTACAAAATAAACCCAAAATGGATCAAAGACTTAAACATAAGACAAGATACAATAAACCTCCTAGAAGAAAATGTAGGCAAAACATTATCTTACATAACATCTCAAAAATGTTCTCCTAGGACAGTCTACCCAAGCAATAGAAATAAAAGCAAGAATAAACAAATGGGACCTAATTAAACTTACAAGATTCTGCATAGCAAATGAAAGCATAAGCAAAACAAAACAACAGCCTATTAGAATGGTAGAAAATTTTTGCCAAATATGAAACTGACAAAGGCTTGGTCTCCAGAATATATAAGCAGTTCATACAACTTAATAAGAAAAAACAAACAGCCCAATCCAAAAATGGGCAGAAGACCTAGACAACAATTCTCCAGTGAAGACATATGAGGATCAATAAGCACATGAAAAATGCTCAATGTCACTAATTATCAGAGAAATGAAAATCAAAACTACAATGAGGTATCACCTCACACCAGTGAGAAAGGCCATCACTCAGTCCACAAATGATAAATGCTGAAGAGGCTGTGGAGAAAAGGAAACCCCCCTACACTGCTAGTGGGAATGCAGTTTGGTGCAGCCACTATGGAAAACAATATGGAGAGTCCTCAAAAGACCAAGAATAGACTTACCATATGACCCAGTAATCCCATTCCTGCGCATATATCCAGAAGGAACCCTACCTCAAAAAGACACCTGCATCCCAATGTTCATAGCAGCACTATTTACAATAGCCAAGACATGGAAACAGCCTAAATGTCCATCGACAGATGATTGGATAAAGAAGTGGTATATTTATACAATGGAATACCATTCTGCCATAAAAATAACAACATAAGCCATTTGCACCAACATGGATGTCTCTGGAAAATGTCATTCTAAGTGAATTAAGCCAGAAAGTGATATAAAAATATCATATGAGATCACTCATATGTGGAATCTAAAAAAAAGAAAAAGACAAAGACAAACAAACATAAATACAAAACAGAAACGGATTCATAGACATAGCATACAAACTTGTGGTTGCCAGGGGGAAGTGGGTGGGAAGGGACAGACTGGGAGTTTGAAATTTATAGATACTGACAGGCATATGTAGAATAGATAAATAAGATTATACTATATAGCACAGGGAATTATATACAAGATCTTGTGGTAGTTCACGGTGAAAAAGAATGTGGCAATGAATATATGTATGTTCATTTATAAGTAAAAATTGTGCTCTACACTGGAAATTGACACACCACTGTAAACTGACTGTAATTCAATAAAATAAAATTTTAAAAAATGGTAATTATGTGAGGATTAGAGTTTAACTTATTGTGACAATCATTTCACAATATATACATGTATCAAATCACTTTGTACACCTTAAACTTATTAAACTTAAAACATGTTATATTTTAATAATATATAAAAAAAGGTAAAAATATTTTTTTAAAAGCAATGAATTAATGGGAAAAAAATTGCCATGTACTACTTTGCATATTTAAGAGCGATGCATATAAGAAACTGTTTCCTCACAGTTTTATTAATTTTGTGCATTATTCAACTTTTACTTTATTCTAACCTGATAATCTAATCTTGGGGACTTCTTGAAATGTTTTAATAACAAACAAATACTTAATTTGAAACTTAATTATATTTCATAACTGCTAGTAAAGAATATAATTGGCCAAAAGTGATATGGTATCAAATTTTTTTCTCCCTTTTATTTTATTACTAAATCTTTCTGCTTATATTTCAAAATACAAATCCTCCATGTTTGGAGTCTGAGCCCTTGGTTTACTTTAAATAATTGCCACTCACTCTTTACCTTCATACTCAGTCTTCCATTATAACTGCCTATTTTGGAATTCAAAACCATGATGCTAAGGTAAATACAAATTTACTTTTCTATTTATCCTTTAAATTTTTTCAATTATTTTAAAATTTATTCTTAAATTTTAAATTAATTAAATTAACTTAAATTAACTTTATCATGATTGTACTATGAAATATCATATTCTATGCTGTATAGTTGAAATATATCTGCCTAGGCTTGGTTTCCAAAACATGGCCACCTCAACCACATGATTCTACTTTCCTTTCCTATTTTTTTTTCTATTTTTATATACACCAAATTTATACTTAAATCAAAAACATCTGACAAGAATTTTTAAAAAATATTTTCCACACTAAGGGTGATTGCTTTTTATTCTATTCCCCTTAGTGTCATGCAGCCACTTGAGGTTGAAAAGATCAAGTTTTAAGGTCAAACTTTTCCGAAAATCCTGCTCTGAGACTAATTTTCCCTCCTGATTAGGAAGTACACTGAAGATAATTTTGATTCCTCAGTCTTTTATTTATGTTCCAGTTTTGCCTCACCCAATTCAATATACTTTTAATTTATAGTCTCATTTCTATTGGAGCCACTGCTCCTTAATACCCTAGAATCTGTCTGATTTCTTCATTGCCCTGCATTTACAAAACTACAATACTTTAATTATACCTTATTTCTTCATTGTATCTACACCTATATTTTAATTCAAACTATACTAAAGAACTAAAGTCAAGGTCATCACATATTCTTATATACCGTATTTCCTTCTATACTAAATTCAAATACAAGTAGGACCAATAGTCATGATTATAAGATTGCCCTTATTCAACTTGTTTAAATTTTTTGGATAAAAGCTTGCCCTTGCCTTCACATCTGCCCCTAGGATGGATTTTTCATACTCTAAATACTAAATTATGACACTTCAGTCCCCCAGAATTCCTAACTAGTTCAGAATTCCCCAGAGAATTCTTGTACAGGAGATCACCACATTGTTTCTCTCTGGACTTGGGCCTATGTTAAGGAATGATCTAGACAAGAAGTACCTTTTAATGCCTTACACAGAGCCATGACTGGCACTTGTGGCTAATTGATATGAAAGTCTGAAGACACCAAGAAAATAATAAACTGAAATATCTCACTTAGAAATTTTCCATTTCTTGTACCTCTTTACCATTCCTGTATGGTAAATTAAATTGTGTAAAAATTAAAAATAAAGCAAGCTCTTGACCATACTAATTTAATGTAAATGTTAAGTGTAATCAATGAAAACCAGAGTAATAATAACACTCTAAAGGTATATCGTCTGATATGATAGGAACTTTTCACATGTCACTATTTAAATATAAAACTGAAACTAATTAAAAATCAAATAAAATTTAAAAATCAGTTCTTTGGTTGCATTAGCCATATTTCAAGTATTCAACAGACACATGCTTTTCCATCATCGTAGAAGGTTATATTGGGCAGTGCTACTAAAGGATAGAGAATTATATTCTAACATTAATTTTACTTCATGTTGGAAAACAATTTTCTACCTTTAAAATGCACAGAAACATCTTGGTTATATATTTTCCCCCAAATTTGGAAGCCAGCATGAATGCCTTTGAGTGATAGAGGACAAAAGATAATGATTAGATTAATCAAGATAAACATGTAACCAAGTCAGCTAATTTTGCACAAATACACTTCTGCTTTTATGTAATATGTAATTTAACAATGACAAATTACTGCTCCCAGGGCACATCTGCAAAAATTCCTATCTCCAAAATTGTAAGTTGTGAATTTTCTCTTTCCTTTTAAAAAACATGAAGGAAAAAATAACAAATGAAAGGCCAATTTCAAATTGGTATATCCATATACTAAATATTTTTCATAACCACTAGAAGTGTATAATTACTTTGTTATGATACAGTTCTCTGCAGAAATAGAAAGATTAAAGAGTTGTACTTTTTGGTTTTATATTTCTTTTTTTAGAAATGCAAATCCACACTTAAATTTTGAGACAAGTATTTGAAATCCCATCTATTTTTCAGAGATTAAAATTTACCAATTAAAATTTAAAATTTTAAAGCCTACAGAAAATAACTTATAAACCACAAGAAATAGAATAGAGCAAGGTGTCTATCAGAAGCAAATTTAATATAAACCTTAAAAAAGAGAACATTTAGACTGAACTACTGGAACACTCTATCATTCTCAACAATAAAGCAAAAAAAATTTCTACAATATCATTATACACATGTATTTGTGTACATACACATTTGGTAAACTATTATAATTTAAAATTATTAAATAGGGTATGGGACTGAGTTTTGTGCTCTAAACCATATATTCATGAAAAATTAATAAAAATTGTTAAAATACATAAATTTTCATTCCTTCTAAGCAGATAATTTCCCTTTCTGTTGGTAATGAAATTTTTCAGAAGTTGTAGGTTGATTTCTTTCTTGGTTTTTTGTTTTTGTTTTTTAGTTTTATCTTCTTCTAGTCTTAATTATCTAAAGATCATATGTCATTACATCTTGAGTAAAACTAAATATTACAAATCATGTAAATTACAACACATTTATAGAAACAATATTCTTGCTGGTATTTTCAAAATGTAGTATTATTCTTTAATAACATTAAAAATGTGTTTTATTTTAAATTAATGTGATTAATATTATTTAAAGTAATGAAACTTGCATTATTTCTAACAATTTTAATTATGCATATGAATAATGATGAGTATAAGTAATAGAGGAAATGAAGTATAATATATAATTGAAAATCAATGTGGATAGAAATAATTTTCATTAAATATACTTCTTTATACCAGCCAATATATGAAAATAAATTTGTGAAAACCCCACAGTGCCAATTATGAAAGAATATGATATATTGTCATTTACTTTGTAAGTTAACCAATTTCATCACTCTTCAAGACACTTTCCAAACAACAGCATCTCTTCTACTTAAAATTTTGGTTACTCAACAGATCTTTCTTTCATTTGTAAATATAACTATTTGTAATTTTTAAAATATCCACATGTGGCTCGTTCTTAACAATGCTCCAAATTTACTGCATTTAAATTTATATTTGAATGAAAAGCCTTATTATTTTGATTTTCAAATTAAGTAACCATTAAACAGTGTTTAATCTTTTAACACAGAAAACTTAGTTTAGCTATTTGCGGCTCACAAAACAAGTGATGATCACAAGTGAAAATACAAAAGCTCTTTGATTTATGGATATGATGCAATAAAATGCATATTCATTCATATATAAATAACATCAGCAGCTTCTCTTTCTATGGACAACTTACACCCCAACTGTTTACTGAAGTGCTATTTATCCTCAATAGATGAACAAGTATTTGGATTTGGTTTTTGATACTCAATATAATTTTAACTCTTGGCAGATTTAAGCAGCCTTTTTGAACATTTGAAATATATGCATATTAAGTTGTACTGTTGATGGAATAATCTTAAGATTTCTAAAATACTGTAATTGTCAAAAGTCACAAAATATCAATTATTGTCTCCTTTAATCCACCTATATTTAATAATTATAGTCATGTTTTAACTAAAATATTACACATGCATAATTTAGAATTCTTATAATTCAAAAAGTGAAATAAAGTAGTTTCTTTTATATGAAAAATAAAATATTTTTATTTTATGAGATAAAATAAGATGAGATACTTACTTAATAAAATATACTGTTTTTAATGTGGTTTCTTATTTCTATTCACTCAATTCAGCGATATCATATTCAATTATTGAGGATGCATGATCCTATAAAAGTCATAAAAATATCTGTTTTAAGTTTATAAAATTATAATTTTCATAGTTTACAAAAGAAATATAAAATCTGTCTTTTTGCATTATATATGTTAATTGGGGAAATATTCATTACATTGCTAGATAAATATTGAAATTAATATAAATATTTTAATCTAATAAAAGTGTGTATCATATAAAAATAGGAGTCTGACTTCTTTATAAATAAGGAAATTTAATAGACCACCAAGGCTGACATTAATTGAAGGCATACTGTGAATGTTTCAAGTACTTTATGTGTTTTAACTTGCAGGAAGTCTCATTTCACAGAAAAATAAATACTGAAACATAGAAAAGTTTAGCAATGTGTTCAAATTCACACTGCAAATTCACACTGCAAGTAGCAGGACAGGGAACAGAAGTCAGGAAGTCTAACCCAAGAGACCACACTGGTCTTTACAGTAATATACTGCCTCTTAACAGAAATTATTAGTGCCTTTGCAGTTGTTTTACAGTTAACATGAATTAATTCATCAGCTTTATTAGATGAAAACCAGTTTGAGGAAAGGAATCACAATGGGTAAATGTGCCATAGGGAGATAGAGGAAAGGGGAAAATTTTAAAAGTGGAAATGTAGGATTTGGAATTCATCATACAGATTATATGTATTTTCTGTTTTTTCTAAGATGAGTCATGAATTTTAGAGAACTCAAAATTTAGCTTCATTAAATTAGAAGGGAACAGAGTTCTCATTTTTCGTCCCCACCATTTTCTTTCCTCCAAGATGTAAACTATCTGATCACTACAAGTAGTGTAGGTGTCATAAACCACATATTTTCTGGTTCTGTTCTGAACATGGCAGAGTGTACTCCCCTGTACCTTTGAAGTGACATGCAATAACAGCCAAACCAACATGTAAACTTCTTCATGGAAGAGCCAATGTACAATTAGCCAAGTTTCCTTCTCTCTGTAATGCTAATCACAGAAGCATGTGTCAAAATTAAGTCTCCATTGGTCTGGGTCCCAGAAAGATACAAGGAACTGAGCCCACCTGACAATCTCCATAGAACATATAGCATGGTGAGAAACAAAAGTATATTCTAATAAATCTCTGATATTTAGGATTTGTTTGTTACAGCAGCCTAACTCAGTCTATCCTGAATGACACAGTCTCAAAACACCATGGTGTGTCAGAGAAATAAACATTTATTATGCAAAAACTTGGTCATAAAACTGTAAGGAGGATTTTACTATTGATAAATCTGGAATGAATTTTATAATAATTACAATAGGCAATTTTTCCAAAATTAACTTTGAATCTGTGTTCTAAAGCAACAGCAATGACAGTAAACCCTGTTTCTAATGAACTTTGTATTCTGATTTCTAAAAATGTCCATGGACATAAATCATGATACATCTCTTAGTCAGAGATAACAATAATAGCATACCCCAAACAAATTTAGGAAGGAAAAAAGATGTTACTTCATGTTAGTAATGATATCCACATTGTAAATCTCTTCTCCTTAATCCTAAGTAATCCTGGAGTGACCACTGCTCATTACTAGTCAAAACAGTCTCTTTCTTTTTAGAACATCAGTGAGTTTACCCATTTGATTGATACTATTTAGGCAGAAAAGACAGAGGGGAAAAGGGGGAGTCTTCATCTAGAGAAACAAAAACCAGAGTGTAGATAAAAATTAGTCTTTCTGTGTATTTCTTACCAAATGGCCATTATACCATCACCAAGATTTTTGGTTATTGCTACTTTTCTCGATACTGAAAAAGTTACCACAATGAAAATTTAGTTGGAATTAACTATTTTTTCCCCCATAACATCTACCTACAGGGCACTACATCTTATTAGAAGATTTTGGCTCAAAAATTAATTTACATGTTAGTTGATTGGCTTTTTCAACACACTGTAAATAGAATTATATTAAGAGTATAGATTTAATTTAATTTAAAGGCTAGCTTTAAAAATTTGTACAAACTGTGGGTGTGTGTTTATGTATCCTATACAGTTATTTGTGCTTTGTGCTTCATTTGCTTCAAACTAGACTAATGAAATGCCCTTTTTAATATTCCGATTTTGATTATTTCTATGCTGATAAAAGAACAATTTTATAGCATTACTTTAAAATATATCTTCATTATTATCTTATTTATATGAAGAAATGTGTTCAAATTTTTAACATGCAAAAATTTCTTAGACTGACTCTCTAATATCATTGACGGGGTTTCCTGACGATTTTTACTGTGTAGAAATACAGAATGGATGATTTGGGCATCAAAATCTCAAAAATCTCACAAACTTTTACAAAAGACCTGGAAATTAGTGCACAGTAGAAGGTAGATTTCCATATATATATATATATTTTAATTGTGGAGCAAATGTATTTTCTGACTCTCATGGTGTTCATGAAATTTGAACTAATTAGTATCAATATATTTTGCTTTTTCAATGCTCAGTAACAGAAACATAAAAATGTTTGTTCTAATTGCTTATTTCTTTACTGCTACACCAGAAATAACAACTATCTTTAAAAGAGTCCCTACTGGGAGAAAGGTGCTGACATAAGTAAAAGAAACTTTACATGCATGGTATTCTTGTTGTTAAAGTTGTTGCCCACAGGGGCCTGGGTTAACAATTCTGCCACTGCTTTAAGTATATGTACCAGGATTGAATGATTATGCTTTAAGTATATATACCAGGATTGAATGATTAGCTAAATGAATGGGGAAGAGTGGGAGCCAGGCTTCTCACAGTTGGAGTGAGAATTTACAGATAAGCAAGGAGAGGAAGATAAAGTGATTCGTGTGGCCATGGAATACACTTGAAGCCATCAGTACTCGATTAACTTAAAATAGACATAGGTGGTTATACATAGGAATGATTTTATGTGTACATGGACTAATATAAACACATACATGTATTTATTCTATCAGTTGAGATACACTAAAAGAAACAACATCCAGTAGCAATAAGCACACCTGGCATTCTGAACTTGGTTTCTGAGATCATTCTCCTGTAAAAGGAGCCAGAGTTCCTTCGGAGAAATATCTGATTCTAAGACTGGGGGGAGGACATATACAAGATGAGCTGGAAGCATCTTGTATTCTTACAGTGTCAAAAAGTAAGAAAGTACTAAAAAAAAAAAAAAACAGAAATTGTAAATCTTCATCGTTATGCTATCAATGTCAGAGGAACAAAGGAGGCAACTGAGAGAGCATCCAAGAACAAAGCTGGAACGATCTGAGCAAGAAAATAGCAAAGTAGTATTATAACTGAAATTATAAAACAAATGTTTAACAAAATAAATATATTTAGAGAATTCCAAATAAATGTATAGAGATACTCCACCTTTAAGTCTGGACATCCTTCCAAAGAGTAAAGTATGTAATGTGAGGAGGGAGGATGTGTAAGTTTAGAGTGGAGAACCCTGGCGAGTGATTAAAGTCAACATCAGTTGTCACAGATCATGGTGATAGCGTGATGTGATATGATGGTGCTTTATGCCTGTGTTCTTCCTTCAAAAAAACCATAAACATCTGAAAAAACCTAACTGAGGGGCTATATATAAGTTATATCTTATATAACTATAAGATATCTGACCAGTATTCCTCAAAACTCTCAAGATCAATCATCCAAAACACAAAAGTCTGAGAAATGATCACAGCCAAGAGGAGCCTAAAGGAACATGACAACAAATATAATGTGACATTCTGAATGGAATCCTGGAGCAGGAAAGAAACAAAAAAACAAATAAATAAAACATTAATTAGAAAACAAGGAAATATAAATAAACTGTGGACTTTACTTAATAATCATGTATCAGTATTGTCTCATTAATTGCAATAAAGGTATCATACTTGTATAAGACATTAATAATGGGGGAACAGTGAGTGCTGGGTATATGAGAACACACGTGTATTCTACACAATCTTCTCAGTTTTCCTATATAGTTAAAAATCTTCTAAAAATACAGTCTATTCATAATATTTAAAAATGAAAGCTTGTACTTTAATGATACCATGAGACCATCTTACCCAGGATGAGAAATGGATTGCTAGCATTTAAATTTTAATTGGTAGTGCATTTTTATTTCATATTGTTAGAGCAGGCAGATAGCTAGATATGAGCAGAGAAAGGGGACACAGACCAAATGGCAGGAATTGAGCAGCAAGGAGGGTCACAAGCCAAATGCAGGAAAACATACATCATGTAAGCAGCAGGGGTCCCTGGGCAGAGAAAGAAAAGCAGGAACCTTTGGGCTGATAAGGGATCACACCTTTTGGGGTGATGAGTGGCCTGGAGACTGACAAAGAAAGGTGAGAAAAGGCAGGAATTCCCAGTGTCCAATGTAAACTTTTGCTCGTTATGCCCTCATTTCAATAAAATTAGCCTTGCAGGTTAGAAGTACCCATCAGGCACTGATGCCATGACATTTATGATCCAGACTAAATAAGGACAAAAATCCCTCCTCCCTTTGGGAAGGTGGACGTGGGATGATAATCAGGGAACATGACCACAAACACTTCCCTCCCCAATGAATATTCCGCCCAATCATTTTTACACCCTATGTAACTATCCTGCCAAAGAAACACAGGACAGCCACTCACCTGAGCCTGCTCAGTATCCTCTTGAGAGTATACTATCCATCCTTTATTAAATTCTCACTTTAATTTTTTAACCACTACATCTTGTCTCTGAATTCTTTAGGGGATGGGACAAGAACCTGGAACACTGGTTGTATCTACCAGCAACAATATGAGGCAAAGTGATGCATACATTGACTACTGGTAGTTGAACTATTTTGGGTTCTGTTTCTGGCATACACAGCTTTCCTTGACTAAACTGAGAACTACACTGCTATGTCTAGGAATGGTTCTATGAGAAAATTAACCCAATGTTCAAAAGAATTAATTGTTAAAATTAACATTTAGAAAGTAACTTCCCTTTTGGGAGTTGCTGACTGCCCTTTACACTAGGTATTTCTTGACAATATTAGATTTTCTCATTTATGTATCAAGACTAAATTCTTTGCCATATTCAAAAAATGTCACTGTATTGTTAGGACAAATTATATTTTTAATCCCTTAAAATTTCCTAGAATAAATGTAGTAATATTTCCTTGTATGTGTTTTAACCTATTCTTCATAAGGAATGCATGAACCTCTTTTTGATGAGGAATGATAATCTGTTGAGTAAGTCTAATGGATCTCACCAGTTTTCTAGGAGTTAATATTTTATGATGTCAACCAACTGAAAAATGTATTTTTTTAATTTGGACACCTTTATAATGTATGGAAATAACATAGTGTACATAATTATAAATTACAAGAGTGAATAATCCTGTTTAAATAAATTCTCTTATAGTGTAAATACATTAATTCTTTGTGTACTCCTATTAAAATAATTTACATTGTTGTAAAAACAAGAACTTATGTAGCAAGTAAATTATTCTCAGTTACCATGTGAATGTTGGATAAAATTTCAGGGCCTCGAGGTTTCATTTCATATAGTAGACTGAACTAATTCATTCTGCATGAATAAACATTTTACTTAAAATATTCAGGTTATTTCTTGGAAAATTGTGTCTAATAATTTTTTCTCCTTTGATTTCCATCTCTCACTTAAATAGTTAAATGGCTCAGTTTCAGTATTTCATTTTTACAATATTACTGTGGTTAATCATTATTCCATTAAATGAAAAAAATATATCAGAGGATAGCCTAGAATAAATGATTCCATAGTTTCATTTCAAAAAAGAAATTGTTGTATGAGCTTCTGAATTTGCTTTTCCTATTTTTAAATTATTAAAATCCATGAAATTCTTCATTTTGCTAATATCTATAATGTTATTATTGTACTGATTAATCTTGTATATATATTATTCCCTTTGGTTCCCTTATTTATTTATTTTTAATTGAAGTATAGTCAGTTTACAATGGTGTGTCAATTTCCAGTGTACCGCATAATCTTTCAGTCATATGTATACATATATATTATTTTTCATATTTTTTATTATAGGATGCTACAAGATATTAAATAGAGTTATCTGTGCTGTATAGTATAAACTTGTTTTTTTATTTATTTTATGTATAGTGGTTAGTATCTGAAAATCTCAAACCAAATTTTAATATTGAATACTTTATTAAAAGAATGATTTTACAGTCCTGTCTTTTTCTCTCTCTTGCATCTCAGGCTCTTTCTTCTCTGCCTCTTGTTTGCTTCCTTTCTGCTTGAATGTTCACTACAGGAGCAGTAAATTATAGAAATACAAAGGCTTTAAAAAAAGTGTTTTTCTTAGTTCCTTAATTCCTTTTTTAAGATCAACTAACATGACATAATATAAATGTGTTAGAAAAATAAACTAAAATCTTAAAACAATAAGAAAATATTATTTTTCTTTATATTAAGAAAGAAGGATAAATAAACATAAAGGAAACCAACTTTGTGCATTATATATCAATGTATTATATAAAAATTTTTAAAATAAGGTATTAGTCTAATATATGTTTAGGTATTTATTTCACATGATTGATGGGAGGTTTACTTATACTCCCTATAAGAAATATATGTCAAAGAACTGTAAATGAGCAAAAGAAATTATTGCATCTTTTACTGCAATATCACTTAAAAGATCATCCAGTGCATTCTCTGGGTATTTTCTAATCTTTGATTGGTGTGTATTTTTGATTGACTTTGACTAGTCCATTTTACAACTCTGTAGGAATAGAAATTAATTTATAGAAACTACTTGTAATGCAAATGTTTTCACCTGTAGCAATGCAAATGAAGTTTTTCCAGTAGAGAAAACCAACATCTGAAGGCCAAATCTTCATTGGAATTGATTTTAACTCCTTACTATTTCCCTCATTAAATATGAGTTTAATAAAATATTTGACACATGTTCACTTAATATGTGTATGCCATATTATCAAAATTTTTTTGTAATTATAATAAGAAAAATTCTAACTGAAAGAGATTGTCTATAAAGGATAATATTCCCCCATAAACAAAAGAAGAGAAGATGGAGTCAAATGTGTGATCTCTTATTATACATGACTATTTGACATCCAAATTTCCTTTATTGCAAAAAACCTTCTAGGGCAGTGTTTTTTATTTTGTATGTGCTGTGAGAAACTTGTCTTCAAAACATGGAAGCCCAAACTCTACTCAGGCTGAAGTTGGGTAAGTGTCTCTCTAAACCACTCCCATGCAAGGACTCCCTGAGGTGCTGCCTAAGTTTTTTTTTTAAGTCACAGTAGACCATATGCCCAGAGCAGTTCAAGCAAAAATTTAGTATCTCTGCAATTTCTGAAGCTATCTAAAATTGAGAGAGTACAGAATTAGAGAATGACAGGGTAGTTGGCATTGGATCCATCAAAGAATTTTCTTCAATGACACTATCATCTCAATTGAAATATTTATCATATGGTAAATATCTCTATTTAATATTACTCCCTCATATTTTAAACAAATATGTAACAGAGATAACATCAAATTTGCTTCCAGAGGATCAGTGATATTCAGATTATCAAATCATAAGCTTATTTTATCTTCAAGAACTTTTTGAGGATTGCTAAAAATATTAAACTCTCTTGACAGTAATATAATACTTCACAGCTGTGCTTTCACTTAGACAGTGTTTCCAGAAAATGCAATTTGTCACTTCAATCAGGACATTTCTTTCACTATGATGCGTAAATATTTCTGAATAGGCATCATTGAAAGCTTTTGTAAATAAAATCATCTTGTGTTTTTGGTGACATATTTAAAGCTTTGAAAATGATCAAGAGGACTAAAAAACTGACTCAAATAAAATACACAGAAAACTTAAAAAGAATGCTAAATTAGGAGCCATGATCTAAAATTAGAAAACTAGTCATAAGTATAAGCTAATGGAAAGCATGAGGTATTCAGAAATCAAATTAGATAATTGACTATATAGACTGCATTGAGAAGTAGAGTGGAAATATGCTAACATAGATACTGGCATTTAAAATAGGCACTTTTTAAATATCTGGAACATTTATCTAAATAGGTGAAGTAATGGAAACAGAGTAGATTCAGAGTCAAAGGCAGAATATAAATAAACTTTAGTATAATGGGCTTACACACATCTCCTTCCGTAAGTGTCACTGGTATTTTTCCTTTTCAGTACATTTTTACTTGATTCTGCCTCACAAACTGATATATGCTATTAATACTTGAAAAGAACTTATCTAAACAAGTTTTAGATAATTTCAGTTTAACTCTATCACATCCACAAAAATGTAAAGAAAACACACCCCACTTACAAACAGAGGCATTTTTCATGAGACATGTTATCATTTTTCCACTAAACATAAAAAAAAGTTGCATTCTCTTACCATGCACAAAGACAACACAAAAATACAAAAGCACGGTTGAAATAATTCCAAATGTTCATATAATTTCTTTCTGCCAAGGTTCAGTAGTATCCCACTCTCCTCAGAATTTCTAATTGGCTTTTAAAAGGTGGAGGGAAAAAAATCCTTAGGACAGTGCATTACTTGGAGAGAAGAGAATTTCATAAATATTGTAAAGACAAAGAAATAGACTGAAAACACATTTTGAGCAACACAAAAAGATACCTCACAACTCTTAATTCTAGATATTTTATCTGTCTTTGAAGAATAAATTTTGTTTTAACTTCTCAGAGGCTTCAATTTAAAATGTATCTGGCTATAAAGTCTTTTTGTAGCCTCTCCCACCATTCCTTTAAAATGTTTATAATGCATAAATAAAGATTAAAGCATGCATTAACAGAGACAATTAAAAGTCAAGTGGAGACATTTTTCAGTTTATAGACTTCTAGTGACTTTCCACTGAGAATAAATCCCAACTTCAAATAAACTGGCAGTGTCATTTAAAATCTAGTTCCCATTCTATGCTTGATTCTTATCTCATGAAATTCTCTCCTTTACCCACGAATAAGCTTTTCTCATCCCCCAGCCCTTTTCACCTCTGCTTAAGAAGCTGATTTCCTATTCCTTTACATGTTTGACTCTTTTTTTTTCTTTCATTTTGAGTCTCAGATTTCTAATAGTCAACTTCTCAAGAGGAATTCTATAATCCCTCTCCTTTAATTTGGTATACTTGATACTGAATTCTGTTTCTCCATTCAAAGACATTTATCTTGATTTGGTGTGGATTTTGGGGACAATATAGTCATGAGTTTTCTTAGGCCACTATCAATGTTAGGTAGCACAGCATTTATTATTTTTTAAAATCACATTTACTGGCAATATTCTAAAGTTAGGAAATTTCCAATAATAATCCTGATTCCAGACTCAAACCCCAGAAAATCTCATACCACTGGGTTGGCATTACTCCTAGAGCAGCAGCTGTATCTATATAAAGGAGCAGGTTACAATCCATGACAGAACCTCTACTCTCCCTTTTATTTCTGAAATTGTTGTTGTCACTCCTCTGCGGCCTCTTTATCTGAATAAAGACTTACACCTCTCACCCCTGGTTTATCCATTTATTGTTTGTGTCATCATGATCTCTGTCTTTTTCGCCATTGTAATACAGCATCTTATTCAATGGATTGCATTCATATAGTGGCTTGTGTGATTCTATGTGTGTGTGTGTGTGTGTGTGTGTGTATTCAGTGAACAAATGAATGATAAAATTATTATTATGCCAGCATCTAAGAAGGATTTTTCACTAAATTGTAGGCTGATAGAAACTGGAAAAAAACTCATGATTAAAGTGTTCTATGAAAACTGACCTAACTTTCCCTTCTTGAAGCTAGCTAGAATGATTACTTTCCCTCTCCCAGCTATACTCTTCCTCTTCACTTGTCAATAAATGGATTTTTTTAAACAAAATGCAACATTGCCTATTCATTTTTTTAGTTTTTAGTCTCTATTTATTTTTGATACAAATGGGATTCTTTTATCCTGCTTCTATCTTTACTCTCAGAAGTATTTCTCATCCTATACACTAAACCCCCACCCAAAAATCACAAAAGCAAATATACAAAAGGGAAAGTGGTCACGTTATTAGAGGGGTAGAGACACTGGGTTTTAATTTTCTTATATGCTGTGTATCTTCAGATGTTTAGGAATCTAGATTTCCTTTTATGAAAAAAAATTAAGTTTAGCATTAATTAAAGCCTGTGAAACATGGAGAATCAGCTAGAAAATTTCCACCTAATTACTCTATATTCTATTTCTGAATAAGAAGTTGCCCACACAAAAATGGTACCAAGATCAATCCACAAGTTCTACCTCTGAAATAAAACCAACTTAGACTGGAGACATTTCTATTCATTTAAGGATGTTAATGTAGAAAAAAAAAATATTTCATACATGCAACAAATATTCGATTACCATCTACTATGTGTTAGGCACCATTTTATGCATTTAGAAAGCAAAGGTAAACAAAGAATACATGTTCTTTGCTCTAATTAATTTTAAAAAGCAGTAAGTGTTTTATGAAAAATTACCTCATAACAAGATGTGAACAAATGCTTTTAATAAAAATAGCAAAACTAATCAGGAAATGTAAAGGTAGTATATTATGGTGAAACAGAAAAAAAGAAGCAAAATAATAATAATAATGATAATAATAATATAATAATAATAAAAAAACTGGACAGAAATTTAAGGACAGTAAGGCTAGGAACTGTAGATGTAAGGAAACATCAATATGGATAATAAAATAAAATTGAAGAGATTCAAGTTGTGGAGACCAGTTAAGTGTCATTTGTAGCACCTGGGCAAGAATTAATGAAGTGAAGGTATAGTGGATCAAGATGGTTCAGTAGGAGGATATGGAGCTCACCTCCCCCAATAAACATATCAAAAATAAATTTATATGTGGAATCATTCTCAGGGAAAACTAACCGGAGACTAGCAGAAAGACAAGCAAGGCTATAAGAAAGATAAAAGTGCATTTGAGTAGGAAGGGAAGAGAAAGAATCAGGTTAGACCTATGTCCCTAGAAGAGAAGGCAAAGGAAAAAGGGAGATTATATGGGTGGAGATCCTCGCTGGGGAGTGAGTGGTTTGAGCTACATATTGGGTACCCCATCCCTGGGGTCCAGCAAAGGGAAGATGAGCCCCCTCAGCTGGATGGAGGGCTCGTGGGACAAACAGGAGGGCTGTGTAAGCCTGGACCCTGTTATAGGAAGCATGTGAATATTTGCTTGCTCACAAATCAGGGTTGAAAGGTCAGTTTGAAACCATACAGCAGACTGACTTGTTTCTCCTGACCTACCTGGCGTATGTCCCTGCCTGAGCTGAGTGAAAGCTCCAGCTCCACTTGCCTCACATTGTAGCATCACACTGAAGCAAGGGCTGCCATGACCAAGGAAAAAGCTCAGCAGTGAGACACCATAGTTTTTCATAGTTAAACAAGTGACCCATCCCAGGGACATGAGATTTCTGACAGTGGCCAGATTGTCACATTCCATACTGTACCCTCAAGGAATACCCACATCGGCCCATTTTGCTCCAGCGCTGCTCCCTTTTTGGGTATGGGTGCGGGTGCTGGTGCTGGGAGGAAGAAGTACTCACACTTAAAGGGAACTGAGGGAAGACAGATTCAACCCACAGGGCTTTAGTTCCAGCTACTTGGAACCTGACTCTACCCCTGATAAGGCTTGATGGCCACTGAGCAAAGGGGAAGCCCTGTTTCACAGCTGGCCTTGGCCCCTCCTTCTCCAGTCCCACCTTCTACCAAAGTGATAGCTGTCAGCACACCCTGAGGAAAGATGTGATTTCTGTTCATGTCATATCTAGTCCTTCCACAAAAGGCACTGGGCACATGCAGACTGCATATGGAAGCTCCCACATAAGTGCATAACTTCAATATTGCAATAGACACTCATTTTACCCAATTTCTTAGGGTCAGAGAAAGATAAGCAAAACGAGAAGACAGTAATTCGTCTCAATTGAAAGAGGAAGAGAAAACCCCTGGGGGAAAAATGAAACAGAAATAAACAACTTACAAGGCAAAGTGTTCAAAGCATTAGTAATAAGAATGCTAAATGAATTATGGGAAAGAATAGATGAATACAGTGAGAGTTTTAACAAGGAACTAGAAAATATAAAAAAAAAAACTGATCAGAACTGAAGAATACAATAACTGAAATGAAAAACATATGAGAAGAAATGAACAGCAGACTAGGTGATACAGAAAAAGGCATAAATGATACAAAAATTGGAATAATGGAAACCACCCTATTAAAACAGCAAAATAAAGACAAGTTCAAAAATAACAGTTTAAGGGATCTTTGGGATACCATCAAACATACCAACAGTAACATTATAGAGGTCCCAGGAGAAGAAGAGGGGTTGAATATACATTTAATAAAGTTATAGTTGACATTTTCCCAAACCTAAAGAAGGAAATCGATATCCAGTTACAGGAAACAAAGAGAGTTCCAAATAAGATGAACCCAAATAGACCTGTACCAAGATATATCATAATTAAAATGTAAAAATTAAAGATAAAGAGAGAATTCTAAAGACACAAAGAGAAGAACAGAAAATAATGTACAAATGAACCATGTAAAGCTATCAGCTGATTTTTCTGGAGAAATTTTGCAGGTCAGAAGTGAGTAGCATGATACATTTAAAGTACTGAAAGGAAAAAACAAACAAACAAACAAAAATTTATAAAAAAACCCCTACAACTTAAGATAATCTACCCAGGAAGGTTGTCACTCAGAACTAAAGGAGAGATAAAGAGCTTCCCAGACAAGCAAAAGCTAAGCATTCACCAATACTAAAACAACCCTAAAATAAATGTTTAAGGGCATTCTTTAAATGAAAAGGAAAAGGCTAAGTATTTATAGAAAAGGAAAAAAAATCCCACTAGTAAAGGTGCATATATAGTAGAGGCTGAGGATCAACCACTTACATAAACTAGTGTAAAAATTAAAAGACAAAAACGGTAAAATCGAGTATGAGCACAATAATCAGTAAAGGGATAAACATGAATATGTAAAATATGACATCAAAAGCACAAAGTGTGGAGAAAGGGAGTAAAAACTATAGATCTTTTTTTATTGTTTTTGAAATTAAAGGACTACTTGTTTAAAAAGTAGTAATAGAATTATAGGTCATTTATAAACCCCATGATAACCACAAATCAAAAATCTACAATAGATATACAAAAACAAAAGAGAAAGGAACATAAGAATAGCACTAAAGAAAACCATCAAACTCCAAGGAAAGAAATTTAAAAAGAAAAACAGGAAAGACCTACAGAGACAATGAAAAAACAAGTAATAAAATGGTAATAAGCACACACTTATCAATAATTACTTTAAATGTCAATGGACTAAATGCCAATCAAGACATAGAGTGGCTAGTTGAATAAAAAAAAAAAAGAACAAGACCTCTCTGTATGTTGCTTATTAGAGACTCACTATACAACTACGCACATAGACTGAAAGTGAGAGAATGGAAAAAGCTATTTCATGCAAATGGAAATGACAAGGGGGTAACAATATCCATATGAGACCTAATCAGAATTTAAAACAAAGTCTATGAAAAAAGTCAAAGAAGGGCACTACATAGTGATAAAGAAATCAATACAAGAAGAGGATATTATATGTTATAATATATATGCACTCAAAAAAGAATACCTAGATACATAAAGCAATTATTAACAGTCATAAAGGGAGAAGTTGAGAACAGTACAATAATAGTGAGAGACCTTAGCACCCCACTTACATAAATGGCTAGATCATCCAGACAGGAAATCAATAAGGCAAGAATGGCCTTAAATGACATGATGGGACAGTTGGACTTAATAGGTAACTATAAGACATTATATCCCAAAACAGCAGAATACAAATTCTTTTCAAGTGCACATGGGACATTCTCCAGGATAGATTGCATGCTAGGCCACAGAACAAATCTCAACGAATTTAAAAAGATGGAAATTGTAACAAGCAGTTTTCCGATGACAGTGCTATGAAACTAGAAATCAATTACAGTAAGGAAAATGAGAAAAGAAAAAACACCTGGAGACTAAACAACATGCTACTAAAGAAATCAAAGAGAAATCAGAAAATATCCCAAGACAAATGAAAAATAGAAATACAACTTTTCAAGATCTATGGGATGCAGAAAAAGCAGTCCTAATAGGGCAATTTACAGTAATATAAGCCTATCTCAAGAAATAAGAAAAAATATCAAAGAAACAACCAAAACTTCCATCTAAAGAATTAGAATAAGAAGAATACACAAAGTCCAAATTCAGTAGAAGGAAGGAAATGATAAAGATCAGAGAGTAAACAAATTAAATGGAAACAAACAAACAAACAAACGAACAAAAAACTAGAAAAGATGATTGAAGCTAGTGGTTCTGTGGAAGATAAACAAAATTGACAAACCTTTAGCCAGGCTGACAAAGAAGAAGAAAAAAAGAGGATCCAAATAAACAAAATAAATGAAAGAGGAGAAATAATAACTGATACCACAGAGATACAAAAAATCATAAGGGAATATTATAAAGAGTTACATACCAACAAATTGGATAGCCTAGAAGAAATAGACAAATTTCTAAAAACATACAACCTACCAAGACTCCTTCGGGAAGAAGAAGACAATCTGAATAAACTGATTGCTTGTAGTGACATTGAATTTGTGATAAAGAAAAATTCCCAGCAGCAAAAGTCCAGGATTGAATGGCTCACAGACAAATACTACCAAACATTTAAAGAAGACTGAATACCTGTTCTTCTGAAAGTATTTTATAAAATTGAAAAGGATGAAACACTCCCAAATTAATTATATGGAGCCACCATTACCTTTATACCAAAACCAGACAGAGACATTACATAAAAAGAAAATTAGAGAATAATATCTCTGAGGAATATATATGTGAATATTCTCAACAAAATATTAGCATAATTAGTTCTTGAATATATGAAAAGGATCTTAGACCATTATCTAATGGAATTTATTCCAGGGATGCAAAGACATTTCAGTATTTGCAAATCAATGTCATATACCACATTAGTGAAAGAAAAGATCAAAGTCACATGATCATCTCAATAGACACAGCAGAAGCATTTGACAAAATTTAACATCCATTTATGATAAAAACTCTCATCAAAATTAGTATAAGGGTACATATCTCAACATAACTAGCCACTCTATGTCTTGATGTTAGCCCAGAGCTAACATCATACTTAATGGTGAAAAGCTGAAAGTTTTTCCTCTAAAATAAGAAATAATGTTGTCCATTCTCACCATATTATCCTATTTACCATAGTAATCAAAGTTCTAGCCACAGCAAACAAAGAAGAAAAAAGAAAAGACATCCAAATTGCAAGGAGAGTAGTAAAAATATCACTATTTTCAGATGACCTGATACTATATAGGAAAAACCATAAAGTGTACACCAGAAAACTATTAGAAGTATAAATGAATCCAGTCATTAAAGTCACAGAATACAAGATTAATATACAGAAATCTGTTGTCTTTCTATACATTAAAAGTGAACTATCAGAAAGAAAAAGCAAGAAAACAATCTGGTTTAAAATCACATCAAAAAATAATAAAATACTAAGGAAAAAATTTAATCAAAGAGATGAGTGACCTATACTCTGAAAACTGTAAAATTTTAATGAAGGAATTTGAAAATGATACAAAGAAATGGAAAGATATTCTGTTCTTGGACTCAAAAAATTACTATTATTAAAATGTCCATATTTGTCAAAGCAATCTATACATTTAACACAATCCTTATCAAAAAAAATCCATGGCATGTTTTACAGAACTAGAACAAACAATCCTAAAATTCATATTGAATCACAAAAGACCCTAAATTGTCAAAGCCATCTTAAAAAAAAAAAAAAGAAAAAATGAAAAAACTTGGAAATATCACCCTTCCAAACTATAGACTGTATTACAAAACTACAGTAATCAAACCAGTTTGGTATTGGCATAAAAACAAGAGACACAGATCAACAGAACAGAATACAGTGCCCAGTAATAAATCCATACACCTTTGGTCAATTAATCTATGACAAAGAAAGAGGCAAGAATATACAATGGAGAGAAAATAATCTCTTCAATAAGTGATTCTGGGAATATTGCACAGCTTCAGGTAAATGTTTGAGCTTAGAACATTTCCTTACACCACACAAAAATAATCCAAAAACAGTTTAAAGACCTAAAACCATAAAACTCCTAGAAAAGAGCATAGGAAGAATTCTCTTTGACATAAATCATAGAAATATTTTTAAGGCAAAAGAAGTAAAAGCAAAAATAAACAAATGGTATCTAATTAAACTTTAAAGATTTTTACAGCAAAGGAAACCACTGACAAAATGAAAAGACAACCTACTGAAAAGGAGAAAATTTTTGCAAATTATATGACCAATAAGGGGTGAATATCCAAAATTTATAAACAGCTCACACAATTCAACATCAAAAAACAAACAAAAAACAATTAAAAAAATAAGCAGAAGACCTGAATAGACATATTTCCAAAGAAGATATACAGTTGGCAAACAGGCACATGACAAAAACAAACAAACAAAACAAAACAAAACAAAAAAACAAACCACACTCAACATCACTAATCATCAGAGAAATGCAAATCAAAAACATTGTAAGTATCACCTCACATCTGTCAAAATAGCTGTCTTCAAAAAGTCTACAATTAACAAATGTCAGTGAGAACATAGAGAAAAGGGAACATTAGTACACTGTTGGTGGGACTGTACATTTGTACAGCCACTATGGGAAACAGTATGGAAATTTCTCAAAAAACTAGAAATTGAACTAACATATGATCCAGCAATTCCACTGCAGGGTATATCCAAAGAAAACTAAAACACTAATTCAAAAAGATACATCCACTCCAATGTTCATGGCAGCATTATTTATAATAACCAAGATATTGAAGCAACTGATGTGCTCATCAACAGATGACTAAAGATGCAGTATATGTATACAATGGAATATTAATCAGAAATGAATGAAATTCTGTCATTTGCAGCAATGTGAATAGATCTAGAGAATATTATGTTTAATGAAATAAGTTAAAGAAAGAAAGACAAAAACTCCATGTTATCACTGCTGTGTGGAACCTAAAAATTAAAGCAAACAAATATATGTAACAAAACAGATACAGACTCACAGATATAGAGAACAAATTAGCACTGGGGAGAGGGAAGCGGAAGCTGTGAGAAAGAGATGCAAACTACTATGTATAAAATAAAAAACAACAGGGATATATTGTACAGGATAGGGAATTATACCCATTATTTTGAAATAATTTCAAATGGAATATAATCTATCAAATATTGAATCACTATGTTATACACCTGAAGCTAATAAAATGTTTCAAATCAACTATACTTCCATAAAAAAATAAAAAAATTGCTGAAAGTATAGATTACAGTTATGGGAAATCAGAGGAGGATCCCAATCATAAATTGGGATTAAGAAAAGGAGCAAAATTCATTGAGACACAATGAATTTAAGACGTTTTGCTTCAAGACGAGGTGACTGGAAATGCCATTAAATGAGATGGAGATCAGCATGAAAGAGGTGAAAGGCAGAAAATTACTAACATTTGTTCCTTAAAATTTACCTGTTTGATGGATTATGGGGTCAATATTTTAGCTATTTGGAGGATACAGTTCTAAATTTCAGGAGAAAAATATAACTTGTAGATTAAAATTTTAGTTATTCCTTATAAAATAATATCCAATAGATAGAAGGACCATATGCTGAGAAAGCAATAAAATGAGAATTTATTTTCTAAAATGTTGTTTTCCATGATAGACTACATTTCAAAAATTTTGCGTAAGTCAAGTAAGTCACCATTACCCAACTTTAAGTATCTCTCCAGTCTTATTCCCCATCAGTCACTACCTCTCCGTTTTCAGTGTTTAATGATACCTCCTTTATTTCTACATATGCCCTTTGTTGCAGGTCTTTGTGTCTGCCTTTGTGCTCTTCCTTCAGCCTGGAATGATTTATCTATATTACAACCCTGTGAACTCTGATTAAACCTTCACAGTTTAATTCAGATATGGTTCCTGCAGAAATAATTTCCTGAGCCCTTGAGTTAGACTAAGACCATTCATCAGTGTTTCAATACTATTTGTGATTAGTTTTCTCTTAGCACTTACCAACATATAGTAATAGTGCATAAATATAAGAACTATATCTTATTCATTATTCTGTTATCAGCAATTACTATAGTGCCTGGTACATATGCAGTAATCAAATGCTTCTCAAATTTTCCTTTGGAGAGAATATGAGAAGGAAATCATGAGAATGCAAATGCTAAGTATCTATAGATATATTTTAGCATATTATCAATTAATTCATGCTCATTATAGATAATTTAAGGTATATAGATAAGCACAGAGAATAAAGTGCAAACCACTTATTAATCCTTCTCCTGGAGAAAATAATTGTTAATGAATATTTGTACACAGGCTTTTTGTTCTATGTATATTTATGTACATATAAATATTACTAAATTAAGATAAAATTTTGCTTTATAAAGTACTTCTCTGATGCTATAAATATCATAAATATTTCTTCTACAAATAATTTATAACTAAATATATTACACTGTAAAATGTCATATTTTATTTAATGAAGTAGTCATTTTGAACATTAGCTTTGTTTAGTTTCCATTGTTATTAAGAATTCTAAACAGCCTCAAAATTAAATTTTACCATGTAACTGTGACAATTTAATAATAGTAAGTTAATTTATCCAAATTGAACATATGTTTTAAGATTTAATATATCTTGAAAATTGCTCACCTGAAGCGAGGTACTAATTTAGACTCTGAAACTGCATAAAAATTGTATCTAAGTATTTCTGTCCTCTCCAAATATGAATATCATGGATTTTGCTTTATTTTTTCCTCATCTGACAGACAAAATATGACATTTAATAGCACCAGTTTAATAATTATGTTGTACTAGGCCAATGGAATATTTTAAATTATTCTATTTTATTTGGGTAATTTGTACATTTTTGACCATTTTCTACTATAATTTTTAATATTTTTCTTTTATAGGATGAATGTATGGTGTAACAATATTATTATCTCAGATATATTGAACTTTTCTCAGTTTATTGTTTTATTAGAAGTACATTTTTTGATGATTTTAAATGTCAAAGTCCTTGAAAGCCCTGCAATGGGGAATCTCATGTAAATTGACTTAAATCTGTTTTCTTTAAGTTTATTTTACCGTTGGATCCTTAATTTTGTGTACTAACAGAGATAGCACTCAATGGAATTAACATTGTGTAAGAAATAGCTTATGATACAATTTTTTGCATGCAGGAATTTTATAGGTACAAAATTAGAAAATTTTAGAATATCCATTAAATAAAGGTCAAGAGAATTAGAATAAAATGGAAGAAAGTAATTTCTGGAAATAAGCAGAGTAGATCATTTCCAGCAAAATATGTAGTCAGAAGGATGAATTACTGTAGAATGTAAGATAGGATGTAAATGGAATGAGGTCACTGGATTGGGATCATAGAGAGCTCTCATGTTATATTTGTTGACAATAAAATAATCATGAAAGTCTTTCTCTCATTAAGATGCCTACTAGAAAAGATAAACATAGAGAGATTTCAAATCCACATAAATCATTGTTTATATTCAAAAATATGTATCAAAAATATATTTGAAAAACTTCTCTGAAGATTTCTTGATAACAGTGATAAATACTTAGCAGTATGAATAAAATTATACTTCTGAAAAGAATGTGTTTCCATCATCCACTGCTAACTTTTTTTTCTTTAATTCTCTGGCTAGTTCCTCAGTGTAATTTATACATTGCTACAGATGTAGAATGCAACTTAAGTGTTTAAATGTTTGAATAAATCATAGACTTATGCTACATTCTTTTTTATTGAAGTATAGGCAATTTACAATGTTGTGTTAGTTTCTGACATAAAGCATAGTGATTCAATTACATATATATGTATGTATGCATGCACGTATATTCTTTTTGATGTTCTTTTTCATTATAGACTATTTCAAGGTATTGAATATAGTTCCCTGTGTTATATAGTAGGATCTATTTGTTTATCTACTTCATATGCAGTGGTTAGTATCTACAAATTCTGAACTCCCAATTTATCCCTCCCCACCATCTACCTGCCCCTCGCCCACCCTGGTAACCATAAGCTTGAGTGTCTGTTTCTGTTCTGTAAATAAGTTCATTTGTGTCATTTTTTTAATATTCCACATATAAATGATATCATAAGGTTTTTTTCTCTTTATCGCTTACTTCACTTAGTATGACAATCTCCAGGTCCATCCATGTTGCTGCAAATAGCATTGTTTCACTCTTTTTTTATGGCTGAGTAGCTTTAAGTGAAAATTCAACTGAATAGTGGAATGATAATAAAAATTTTTCTGAAACTGTTTTGCACTTTGGAAGATTGTTGTCATTTCGATACTTAAGATAGAGATTGGATTAATCACATAAACATAAACAACTCAAAATATATTTATATATTTAAGTGGACATTTTAAAACATAGTTGTTTAGTTATATGTGTTGAATGATAGTCAGATATTATAGCAGCACAGAAAAACCTTATTGGTTTCTTTGAAATATAAAAGTAGGACTTCAGGACAAGAAGTGATAGGAAACACAAAGTCTTGCATATAAGAGTATCATAGGGCAGATGGTTACAAGGCAACAGTTAGGTTTTTAAAATTTCAAAATCTTTTTTATCATGATTGCTAATACACATACACATAAATATTTAAAAGGAAGAACATTTAAAACTTTTTATATGATCTTAAATTAGTAGAAATACTACCAGTGTTGATCTATTTTGTCATTTGATTGATGCTCTAAGAACAACATTCTTTTTAATGTAGAATACTTTAGGTGTTATACTACACCATAATACATAAATATCAAAGCTAATAGGTACCTGGTGGTTAGTATGCATGTATATATGTTTATGAGAGTTGTGTGTGAGAGAGAGAGAGAGAGAAATGCAAATAGATACAAATTCTATTGAAAAGGAAGACTTGATAAACATATGTAAACCTATATTTTTTGTTTAAAATATAATAAAGGAATTACATTTCTCATAATCATATTTACAAAATGAAGTTTTAACTTATTTTCAGTAAACTCTAAAGCAAAAACCAAGCATGAAAAGTTGAATATAATTTTTCAGTCTTACCCAAGAATCTAATGGAAAATAGAAGATGAATATACTGACATTACTTTCATGCCCTTCTGGTATGTCAAGACCATACATCATGTCAATTTCTAAGACATTTTCTATATGCTCTAGGAAAGCAGGACACTCTAGAATACATGGCTTCCAGACACATTTTTCCACTTTTTGATTTAATTTTAATATTTATCTCATATTTAATTTAAATAACAAATAATGTTAAAAAGTCAACTGCTTGAAAGATGTCTAAGAGAAATAGTACTTCTCAGTTCCAACCCTTTCCATTTCTGATTCTTGCTTTTCAGAGGCAGATTTTTACCATTAATTTAGCTTTATACACCTTTATACACCTGGTATATATTTCCATATTTGTAAATAATATAATTAAACTGATATTTCTTATTTTTTAGTCATTTATATTATGCACTGATGTATATATTCAGCCATGTTAAGTACATAATTGTTTGGTCTCACTATTCAGCTTGAAGTAACTTATTATCATGATCATGTTCTAATTTCACTTTCATTTTCTTCTTAACTTCTACTTAATCATTCACAAATTATTCATTGTTTCTCTGTGAATTTATTATTATTAAATTATAACAACTATGTGATGAGAGTAAAATTTGAAGCTGTTTACCCAGCATTCTTAATGATAACAAAACTAAACAAATCTAATGCCTCCAAACAGGTAATTAGTAAAATAAATTATGGCATCATATTATGTTAGAATATAATATAGTTGTTTAGATTTATTTTCAGAAAAATGCATGTAATATATAATAACAGGAGGACTTTAAGTAAAAGTTTATAGTATTAAAAATATTCTCCATTCCTCTATCAACAGAGAAAAGCATCATATTTCATCTGATTTCACCAAATATTACCCAAAATGTTTAATACACACTTAGACCACACAGCTTGGGAAAGAAGAGAAATTCAAAGGAAGTAATTGAGAATAGAAAAAAAGAACACATTTTTAGTTTTACCCCACCCTTACTTGGTGTTGACAGATATCAGTCACCCCACAGTTAGTTCTGGTGGTTTCAAGATAGAATCTTATTATGTTAAAAAAATGAATCCTCTCAATAGAATATACATTCTTTTCAAGTGCTCATGAAACATTTTCCAGGATTGATCATGTACATGGGCACAAAAGAAACCTCAGCAATTTCAAGAAGATAGAAATTATCTCAAGCATCTTTACTGAACACAATGCCATGAAACTAGAAATCAACAACAGAGAAACAAAGGAGAACAAAAGGAAAGCATGGAGATTAAACAATATGTTATTAAAAAACCAATAGGTCAATGAGGAAATCAAAGCTGAAATTAAAAAAAATACCTTGAGACAAATGAAAATGAAAGCACAACCACACAAAGTTTATGGGACACAGCAAAGGCAGTGCTAAGAGGGAAGTTTATAGTGATACAAGCCTTCCTCAAAAATGAAGAACAATCTCAAATAAACAATTCAACCCACCAACTAAAAGAACTAGAAAAAGAAGAGCAAAAAACCCCAAAAGGAAGGAAGGAAATTATAAAGATTAGGGAGGAAATAAATAAAATACAGATTAAAAAGACCATAGAAAAAAATCAATCAAACCAAAAGCAGGTTTTTTGAAAAAGTAAATAAAATCGATAAACCTCAGGCCAAACTCACAAAGAAGAAAAAATAGGGAGCACAAATTGGCAAAATAAGAAAGGATAATGGAGAAATTACAACAAATAAAATAGAAATATAGAATATCATATGAGAATATTATGGAAAACTATATGGAACCAAGCTGGATAACCTAGAGGAGATGGACAAGTTTCTGGAAACATACTGTCCACCAAGACTGAATCAAGAAGAAACTGACCACTTGAACAAACTGATCACTAGAAATGAAATCAAAATAGCAATAAAAAACCTCCCTATAAATAAAAGTCCTGGACCAGATGGCTGAACTGGGAAATTCTAGAAAACATACAAAGAAAAAATCATATCAGTCTTACTCAAACTCTTCCAGAAGACTGAAAAGGAAGGAATACTCCCAAACTCATTCTGTGAAGCCACCATCACCCTGATACCAAAACCAGGCAGAGACACTACCAAAAAAGAGAATTATAGGCCAATATCACTGATGAACACAGATGCCAAAATCCTCACCAAAATATTAGCAAATAGAATCCAACAACACTTAAAAAAGATTATACATCATGACCAAGTGGGGTTCCTACCAGGGACACAAGGGTGGTTCAACATATGCAAATCAATCAATGTAATACATAACATCAGCAAGAGAAAGGACAAAAACCACATGATCACCTCAATCTAAGCAGAAAAAGCATTTGATAAAATTCAACACCCATTTATGATAAAAACTCTCACCAAAGTGGGTATAGAGGGGACATATCTCAACATCATAAAAGCTATATATGACAAACCTACAGCCAGAATAGTACTCAATGGTGAAAAACTCAAAAGCTTCCCACTAAAATCTGGGACAAGACAAGGATGCCCACTATCACCACTCCTAGTCAACATAGTCTTGGAAGTCCTAGCCACAGTAAACAGGCAAGAGAGAGAAGTAAAAGGGATCCAAATTGGAAAGGAATTGGTGAAACTGTCACTATATGCTGACGACATGTTACTATTTATAGAAAACCCTAAAAAGGTCCACCCAAAAACTACTAGAGCTGAACGAAGAATTCAGCACGGTAGCAGGTTACAAGATTAACGTTCAAAAATCAGTGGTATTTCTTTACACTAACAATGAATCAACGGAAAAAGAAAGTAAAGAAACAATCCCCTTTAGAATAGCACCCAAAGTAATAAAATACCTAGGAATAAACCTAACCAAGGAGGTAAAAGAATTATACACAGAAAACTATAAGCCATTGATGAGGAAATTAAAGGAGACTTTAAAAAATGGAAAGATATCCCATGCTCTTGGATTGGAGGAATCAATATTGTTAAAATGGTCACATTGCCCAAGGCAATCTACAGATTTAATGCAATCCCTATCAAATTACCCAGGACATATTTCACAGAACTAGAACAAATCATAATAAAATTTATATGGAGCCATCAAAGACATAGAATTGCCAAAGCATTACTGAAGAGAAAGAAAGAGGCTGGAGGAATAACTCTCCCAGGCTTCAGACAATACTATAGAGCTACAGTCATCAAGACAGCATGGTATTGGTACAAAAACTGACATATAGACCAATGGAAAAGAATAGAGAGCCCAGAAATGAACCCACAAACTTTGGTCAACTAATCTTTGACAAAGGATGCAAGAATATACAATGGAATAAAGACAGTCTCTCAGCAAATGGTGTTGGGAAAACTGGACAGCAGCATGTAAAACAATGAAACTAGAACACTCCCTTACACCATACACAAAAATAAACTCAAAATGGATCAAAGACTTAAACATAATACAAGATACAATAAACCTCCTATAGGAAAATATAGGCAAAACATTATCTGACATATATCTCAAAAACTCTCCTAGAAGAAATAAAAGCAAGAATAAACAAATGGGACCTAATGAAACTTACAGGCTTCTGCACAGCAAAGGAAACCATAAGTAAAACAAAAAGCCAACCTATGGAATGGGAGAAAGTTTTTGCAAATGAAACCAACAAAGGCTTGATCTCCAGAATATATAAGCAGCTCATATGACTTAATAAGAAACAAGCAAATAACCCAATCCAAAGATGGGCAAAAGACCTAAACAAGCAATTTTTCAAGGAAGAAATACAAATGATCAATAGGCACATGAAAAAACGCTCAATATCACTAATTATCAGAGAAATGCAAATCAAAACTACAATGAGGTATCACCTCACACCAGTCAGAATGGCCATCATTCAAATATCCACAAATGACAATAGCTGGAGAGGCTGTGGAGAAAGGGGAACCCTCCTACATTGCTGGTGGGAATGCACTTTGGTGCAGCCACTATGGAAAACAGTATGGAGATTCCTCAAAAGACTAGGAATAGACTTACCATATGACCCAGGTATCCCACTCCTGGGCTTATATCCAGAAGGAACCCTACTTCAGGATAACACCTGCACCCCAATGTTCATAGCAGCATTATTTACAATAGCCAAGACATGGAAAAAGCCTAAATGTCCATCAACAGGTGACTGGATAAAGAAGAGGTGGTACATTTATATAATGGAATACTATTCAGTCATAAAAACTGACAGCATAAAGCCATTTTCAGCAACATAGATGCTCCTGGAGAATGTCATTCTAAGTGAAGTAAGCCAGAAAGAGAAAGAAAAATACCATATGAGATCGCTCATATGTGGAATCTAAAAAACAAAAACAAAAACAAAAAAAAACCAAAGCATAAATACAAAACAGAAATAGACTCATAGACATAGAATACAAACTTGTGGCTGCCAAGGGGGTGGAGGGTGAGAAGGGATAAACGGGATTTCAAAATTGTAGAATAGATAAACAAGATTATACTGTATAGCACAGGGAAATACACACAAGATCTTATGGTAGCTCACAGAGAAAAAAATGTGACAATGAATATATATATATGTTCACGTATAACTGAAAAATTGTGCTCTACACTGGAATTTGACACAACATTGTAAAATGATTATTAATCAATAAAAAATGTTAAAAAATAAATAAAAAATAAAATTGTTTATTAATTCATAAAAAAAAAAATGAATCCTCTCAAATGCAATGGGACGAGTCATTTGCTTTTGGTTTTGCTATGGTCCTTCTAGTGACATTGGCAGCAATTCTTCTGCCTGCAAGTCCTCCAAAGCCACCATGACCTCCATGCCAGGGCCTACCAATGCCAGGCCAATGTGCAAACTTCAGATGCTTCTAAAGTCACCACCATGCCTCCTATTCTTTGTTCTGTGTCCTTTTCAACAAATTCCTTGGACATAACAAGAGTTTATTTCATTTCCTAGGTACGCAATCCACAATGATTGCCATGGTGGTACTGTTAACATATTCATTTTCATTATGACAAATTCACTCGTCACTTTAGGCTTAAGCAGAAAAACTACCTCTCTCCTTCTTCTGTGTTTGTTCAGGTCAATAAGTAGCAAATAAAATTTCTTTTGTTTGTCTTTTTTCTCGTTTGCATTATTCTATTGTTTAATTTAGCTGTTCCTAAGAGTAGACTTGTTTTATGCTGCTTGGCACTTGGTAAGCTTTCACCACAAATATTGCATTTTCTTAATATTAGAAATCTTTTAATGTATATATATATATATATATATATATATATATATATATATATATATATGATTATCCACAATTTTTAAATTCTTATTTTTAGAAATATATTTTAAACTGCTTGGGGCCACTCATTGTCTCAAAACTTAATTTTAATATTCTTCATATGTTTATTTATGCACTACTTTCTTCATTAAATATTCAAAATCAACTTCTAACTAACCAATTATTTTATTTATTCTGTTCAGTATAGAAAATACATCATATATTGTCATTAAGTTTTATAAATTAATTATTATAAAACATAGACACATACAATCTGTAATGAATTAATTTTCATGTCCAAATGTTCTTGCTACACATATGCATTTTTCATAAATTCTTATTTTTACATATAGCATTTTTAATATATTGAGTGTTTTAATATATATATACATATATATTTCATATTGTATCATTTTGTGGTTATGCTAGTTTTACTGGAAGTGTATTTATTTCCTCATAACTTAAAAAATCTTTCTTTGTAATAGTTTTCTTGATGCTCTTTGACTTATTGGATTTTAGATTCACCTTGGTAAGATGTCTTTGTGTTTTTATCTTGCTATTCATCCTCATTTTTCCTAGTGGTCTTGTGGAAACTCTGCCTAGATTCCTAAAATGATCATTCAGAAACTGTTTTTAAAGTGGTCATTCTGGGCCCCCACCCCAAAGTTTGGATACACTGAGCCTTAAACCAGATCCTGAAAGGCAGCTTTGTCTAACCTTACGCAACTGCCAATATGGAACATTACAGCAATTGTGCCTCCTTAGAGTTATCAGTAAAGGCTTCATTCAGTCTCATTTCACAGGTGATAAAGCTCCATCCCAGTCCCTAATTTGATGAAGTGAGTGTATCTCAGGCCCCTCTCATGCATGTAAATTTTTTGGCCTTCATTATTCTGCACAAGTTCTGAGCAAATTCTGCCTGGCTTTTTCTCTCCTATAGGCTCCCAATTCTAGTTTCTGTCTATTGTTGTAGGTTTCTGCCTATGATAATTGTACAATTTTCTATCCCTACATTTTAAAACAAGTGGTTAAAATTTTAAGCATGGCTTTACAATGCACTTTAACCTAAAGTTTCAAGTGTTTTTCTCTCTTTATATCAATAGACTCAAATTTTATACTTTCCTATTTACCTTTAAGTAGTAACCCTCTCCTAAAGTATTACACATAGATGTATATGCAGAAGAAGGAATTTTTTTAAACATAATATTTCCTATGTCATATATTTTGTTTTAAAACAATCTGGTTTTATACCCAAAAGAAATAAATGCTAATGTCCACCAAAGACTAATACAAGAATGTCTGTGTTAGTTTTATTCATAAAAGCTAAAACCCAGTAAAGGGGCTCTGTACCAATTTCACAGTAGGGGAGGGTGGTTTCCCCCAGATCACTGAGCAATTCTCCAGACACCAGCTGGGTTTCCTACAACTCAACTCAATTCTGACACTACCTATCCAGAGAGAATGTGAGATTCCACAGGTTAAGTGTTCAACCTTACATGACTGCCCCATGCCCCTCACACACATTTTGAATGCCAGTCATAAGCCCAGATTGTGTTTCTGATCATCTGGCTATAAATCAAAGGTTCCCATTACCCTTCCTTGGGTTAATTAACTTGCTAGAGCAGTTCATAGAATGCAGAAAACCCTATTTTATTATAAAAGAAAATAACTGAGGAACAACTAGAAAAGAAATGCATAGGTCAAGGTATGAGGAAAGGATAAGAAGCTTCCATGCCATCTCTAGGCACTTCCATCTCCAGGAATCTACACATGTTCTTCAACCTGGAAGCACTCAGAACCTTGTCTTTTTTTTTTTTTTAAAGAGGGTTCATTACATAACAGTTATTGACTAAATTACTGGCCATTAGGATTGATTCAACCTCCTTAGTCTTCTATGAGGCAAGGGTGGGGGGAGGTGGGAATGAAAGTTCTAACCCACCAATCACACATTGGTTTCCATGGCAATCAGCTCCCATCCTTAGGTGGGATCCAAAAGTCAAAGAATTAACTTGAGAAAAGACACCTTTAAGAATCTTATTATTGAGGAAATTCCAAGGGTTTTAGAAGCTCTATGCCAAAAAAAGAGCAAAGTCCAAATACATACTTTTTATTCTAAATTACAGTGTCACACCTGGACACAACACCCTGCAAAATTACCATCCATTTTCAATTGAGTAGCATTGTATGGCAGTTTTTTTTTTTTTAAATTGTATCATGCTTATATTATAGGTCTAACTTTCTATTTCATGAAAATAAAAATTGAAGAACATTCTTCTTTTATGAAAGAAACCAATATATTGATGAAATCGTCAATCCCTTCTTTTGAAGAGCTGTTAAAATTTTAAGAAAATGAGAGAAATAAATCTCTGAATTCTATGGCGTTCAGGATTGAATAAAAATATATTATTATGAATTATACAGAGGATAATTGAAAGAACAATTATGTTAATCATTTGCTTACTCATAATTTTTCTGCATCGGTGGTCACAATTGTATGAGGAATAACCTACTGTCATTGATGGATGTCTGTAAACTTGTTATTAGCTTATTTATATTTATTAGAAAAGAACATTATTCACAGATTTGATAATAATAGTGGAAAAAATTGAAATCCTGCTTCATATGAGCAGTCCTTTTTTGCACAGAGTAATACCTCATGTATTTGAAGAAGTTTGTACACATTATACAAGACAATATACTTGTGTTATTTCTTTCCATTTCCTTCCTCTGTGCAAACTTGAAAACTAAGAGAACAGCTTTACTACCTCAATATGTTGTTCCTACATGAATTATTATAACAAATATATTAAATATGGAGTTGTATTATTGATTTTATCTTCTTGACTTTCAGAAATTCCTTCTGTTCCTGTTTCTATACAATATCACATATAAGGTACAAAATTACTTTTTTGTCATTAACTTTTTATAGAAGTTTGGTGTATTACTGCTTGTATTAATCTAGAGTTTGTATAATTAAATATGAAAAATAGGAACTTTTTATCAAGTTTTTCAGATAATTAATTTAAATGATTAACATTTAGATATTACTAGAATCACCTATATACTTTGTATGCTATTGCTATTTCTGAAAGATGAATGGATAGAAGTTTTGCTTGACTTTTTAAGTGAAGAAAATAAGGTAATGATGTTTAAAAAAATCAGTATCTTAAAGGCACCAGGTATTCAGAAGAATTCTGAAGAAAAACCACCTTTATGTTTCCATATTTCTTGAAGTATACTACCAAACATTCCATTCTGTTCTCCCCACAGTAGCATAACTTCTTATTCAATGTGTTCAATCTTTTTAGAAACAAAAGGGTATAATTACTATAAATGAGATATATACACATTTCTCAAAAGAATTTCAGTGACAACTCATTGATTCAAATTCAGGTCCTCCCACTTGATTAGATTTTCAGTAATGGTGAAATTTCACCACATTCAATGATACAGGAAAACAACTGTGTACTCTACCTCCCACAGTAAATTACTTTAGAAAAAGGGCAGAGAAATAATTATTTCAGAAAATCTTAATGATATTTATTTTTTGCTAATTTAGATTTGGTAGCAGTTGGTTTGCCCCATGTCTTGTAACTTATGTCTGTTTAAGTTACTCTTTTATTTACAGAGATAATTTATAGTGTAAATGAGTTAGCAGTGGAAATAATTGTCCCTTACAATGAAATGAAATTAAAATAACCTTTTTAAAACACTCTCAAGTTTCAATGACATTCAAAAACATGTAATTGGAAAGATAATAAAGATATATTATTAACACTCATTAAACTTAGAATCACTTAGGACCTCTACACAGGCATATATTTTTTTTAAAAAAGTTGTCAGCTTTTAGATAAGGTAATTAATTAAGTTTAGGTTCAGCTACATACGATAAAAAACCTCAAATAATTGGCTTAAACAAGAGAAAGACTTATTTAAGTTCTCCCACTATTATATTTAAGGAGGTTGGGTAGTCTACACCTTTTAAGACAGGTCTACATCCATTAGAGGCACAGACTACTTTCAACTCTCCACCCTGTCACTTAAGGATTGGCCCTTTCTCTTGTGATCCAAGATGACAGCTACTCCTTCAACATCACATCCAGTTCTAAGCAGAGAAGTGAGAGGTAGAAGAGCATGTCTTCTTTCTTTTACAGAGAACTGTCTGAATTACTACATTGTCATCCAGCTTTTAGGTACACTGAAAATGATAAGGGATGCTGGGGTAGGCAATTTTTACATTTTATGGTACTAAAATAGTATAACTACATTTTAAAAAGCTTAGTAGTCATGTAAACTACTATTTTGTTTCTGTGAATGAAAAGTATTGCCTGCCATACCATAAACAAAGGATGCTGTGGCCATCAAGTCAAATCAGTCACTACTGCCGCCCTAACAGTGGGCAGAGGATGAAAACAAGCAGGCAGCCTGGCCTCTGCTGCCACCCACAATGGTGCACCTGAACGGAACTCACGATGTGAAAGAACAGGATAAGGCCCCTAGATAGCTAGGTACATATCAAAGAAATGATTTCAATGAGCCCAGACTTTTGCACATTTCCATACAGAAAAAAGTGCTTAATACCTTAACTTGAGATAACTGTTTTTCTTCAATTAGCAATATTCTTTTGATGTCCAGACTACCTGGTTTTTGAGGCAAAAACACCTATATATCCTGGTTCCTCTCTTGCCTCTTCAGAGGATTCTCTTAGAATGATCTGAGAGGCTGCCTCCCAGACTCACGTCTTCAGAAAGTCTGCCAAATAAAACAACTCTCAACTTTTAGGCTGAGTATATTTTTTCAGTTGACATACCCAAAATAGAATTTTTTTACAATTGCAGAATACCCCAATATTGAAAGTTCCTTTTTCTTTTAAATAAAGCAAAGTTTTACAAATCTCTGTAATCAACTTTTTTTTTTCAAATTTCTTTGCAAAGGATTCAGAGAGAAAAAAAATTCTATATTTATTTCCATCTGTTATTCTGTATTTTATTACGTATCTCTGTGGGAGAGAGGTAGGAGGGCAGTGGGAAGGATGCTATTCTGTGTCAGACTTGGGAGTGTGCCCTGGGAGCAGCTCTCTTGCCCTAATTTTCCACCTCCGCAGTTCCTGGCATCTTTCTCCTACTACTCAGCTCTAAGAATCCGTTATCTACCAGAGATTAGCCCCGTGGCGCTTCGCATAAAGAGTGACTCAGTTCTCTGTCTCTAACTCTGGCACCTCAAGTCTTTGCCAGATATTAGTGGAGAGGCTATTTTGCCCAGAATTCATTGAAAACAAGATGGAAGAGAGGAAACTGACCCAATGAGAAGTGGAGAGATGATGAAAGCTGTTATCCGTTTTCTTTAAAATTACTGAGGAACAAAACACTCATAAATGTGTTATTGTTTCTCCAAAGTCTACCCAATGTCCTCACACAGGAAGAAATATATATTTTTCTTATTGAAAATAATTTTACCCAATTCCAAACCGACTATGGTAGCTTTCCTGTGTTTAGGAGCATTTGACCACTTCTTCAGACTGCTCTCAGTCTTCAGAAAGGCCACATAGTCTGGGCTATAGTAAGAAGCTAGCATCAACATAAATAAATTCCTTTTGATCCCATAACATCTTCTCTGATTCAAAGAAAAAAGATGTATGCTTTGATTGCTCCAAAATAGTATTTATTTATTATGAATTATGATACATTTAAAAAATGTACTCATAGTTTAGAGGAAAATATTATGGCAATTTGTTTTTGGTAAAATAGTGTTATTTACATACCAGGTGACAGTTGATCAAGTATTTTTAATAAAATGGTTCAAAGTTGAGACAAATCATGAAGTTCTCAAAATAGACACTGAATTTTTATAAGTAAAGTTTGTGGTATAATCCCCAGTGCTTCTCTATTATGCTATTCTATAACTGAAATTAGGGTTTTTTTTTTAACTTGATATTTGAAATTCTTTGGGAACAATTGGTCTGCTGAGTCAGAGGCTCATGCTTTATTTAGTTGATTTCTTCAGCCACATTACTAAAGCATCCTAAATGTGGCTTTTCAAAATCTGCATTTAGAAATGCCATTTGCATCCCTTCAGGGTAATTATAAATACTTAAAGAGAAAAAAAGTCCTTTGTAAAGCACTTTACACAAATTAACTTATTGTGTTATACAAATTCTTTGTAATATATTTAATGTTGTATTAAGAAAGAAAGTAAACTTCCTATAATTAATCTTCAAATGTGTGTTTTGACCAAAAATTTGTGTTTTTGGTGTTAGGAAGATAGCTAATTAAATATAGTAAAAAGTAGTTGAAACATCAAGTGCTATTTAAACTTCAAATTATATCTTTTTTTGGTCTTTTTATTTTGATCCAATGAGGATCAAAATGTCTCTATCATAAGATACCATAAATGGATTTTATTGATAACTTTGTTATGTAATACATTATTAATTTGATCATAAATATATGAATAATAAAAAAGCAAGCTTCAAGGATAGATATATCTACATATAATCCCATAGTTGATAAACTTAAATTCTATTCACTTAATATATAAATATACCTCATTAATGTAAGGCTTCAAAAATAAACAAAATATATAAGCCTGGAAAATAAATATTATAGCATATTTCAGGTATGGGTCTGGCATTTGTAGCCTTGAAATAATATTCATTTTCCCCTTTCAGCAATGCTACTTGAATATTTCTCTATAAAACTACCTTCTGCTCTGCAGAATTTTGCTAACTCAACTCACATAGTTCGTATGTAATTTTAGAGCTAGCTTGTAGCCAGCTACTGTAAATGGACTGTAGATGGACATATGCCCATATTCATTGTAGATTTGTACTTTTACATTCAATAAATTAGAGAACAGAAAAAAAAAACAGTATTAGAGAAACCCAAGTAACAAAGTCCAGCTGTGATGTCTAAGGAGCGCTTGGACAAGAGTAAATGGCAATACATATGTAAGGGAAGGTACAAGTTGGGTCACACAACCTTATAGATTGAACAGGCAACCTAAAGTTGTATTCAATTGTCATATAAAAATATAATAAAATTTGTTTTTTCCTTTAGCCTTCTACTCATGTTAACTTACTTCAAAGCTTATATAAAATATATAAAATATAAAGAGATAATTGTATAATCTATATGTTGTATGGATACCTGCATTGTCAGTTTTGTTCATATACATCTGTCACAATGGTGTAATTGAATCAAACAGCAACAGCAATTTCCTGTCTCAAGTGAAGCTTTGACTCAATGACTCGAGGTTTCTTTTAGGGAACTGAACAAAGATGACTTTGATTTTACTGTGACAATTAAATATTTGTAGAATGATAAAAGTTCCTCTTTTTAATTATAAGATGTATACTTATTAGCATAAAGCAAAAAGCTTCACTGTGAAGCTTTTTAAATGGTCTACACTGATCTCATCCTAAGCTAAAAAAAGCAGACATTGGTCAACCTGGCCTCAGAATAGAAAACAAACATCATTTCTCTGGATTACACATTTCAACTGAGTTGATTTTATTAAACCTTTCATTAGCTTCATCAAGACGTTGTAATCAACCCCATAGTCACAGAGATCAAAGGAGAATGTCAGCTTTAAGTGGAACATATTTTCTGCCAGCAATTTTTAACAAGTACTCCATAGTGCAAATGCTTAATAGCCATATACATTTTCTGTAAAAGGTCATATTTGTGTCTAATTATGGCTTAATTTATTTCTCTTTTAATACATTATGATCAAAAGATCAATGCTGTTTCTTAAATAACCCAGAACATTTTAAAATTATTTTTATAACATAAGTTTTGTGATGAATCCAGCTTGTTCGGAGATCAAGAAAAATTTAAACATAAAATTTAAAACATCACACCTATAGCATTACAGATGAATGATTTTTAAAATCTTTATATGATCAAATTAGAAACTATGCTATTTACTCCTCTCCAAAGTTTCTTATTTTCACCATAATTTTGTTTTTATTAACTTTTACTCATTCACCTATTTAAGTCAATTGAACACAATTATATAGTCCTTAATATACTAGCTGCTGAAAGAGACAAAAATTATGAACCAGACCTGTTCAACCTAATTTTCTTTTAGTTCTGAGTTAAGAATGTGTTATTATGAGACATAAGCAGCATATAGGAGAGATTAATCTTTTCTGGTGATATTAGGGAAGATTTCTTAGAGGAGTAGAGAAAGAATCACTTCTTTTTGACATTAAAAAACATTCAGGTCATGTTCATACATTCAGTGAGAAATGTTTGGCCATATCTTCAAAAATGGTAAATATTATTTATTTTCTGAATAATAATTCTACATTTAGAATGTAATCTCTAGAAACGTTTTATTCATAAGTGAAATATTGCCTCATTGAGTATATTATTAAAAAATAAAAATAAAGATTTAGTTATATAAGGAATTCCACAGCCAAATAAAAGCACCTTATTCATCTATCAAAAGAAATTATCTACACAGATATAAAATGGTATCCAACATATATTGATAAGAAAAAAAGCAAATTGCCAAAGATTATGGTTATACTCACATAAGTAAGCATAAGATCACAATAAGAAGAATTTATATCAACTCAATAATTGCATTTTTGGTGTTGTAATTTGGGAAAATATCACTTCATACAACATGTATTTTAGGAATCTTTGAATTTTTGCAGGTATGTGTATTACTTCTGGTATCAGAAAATCATGAAAGACTTCAAGAACTTTTCTATCACCTTACAGTGAAACTTAAAGAATATCCTTACTCTTCTTTTGTTCTTCATCTCTTGTTCTTTCCACAAACCAGACATTCCTTTGTTATTTCATCTCACCTTAAAGTTTCAAGAGAGAGAGAGAGAGAAAGAAAAAAAGAAGAAGAAAGAGGAGAAGAGAAAATAAAAGAGAAAAAAAATCTTATTTTTTCAATGTAGATGAAAATGAATCCTTTTTCCCTGGCTTTATTTGAGTGTACTCTTCTCCCCTGAAATATTACACTTTATCATTTTTTTTCAGTTCTCTTGTCTTCTTACTGACTCTTTTTTTGCTTGTTGTCTGCTTTTTGATGATAGCAAAAACGTTTGTTGCTTACCCAAGATTCACCCCCTTTCTTTATACCTGCTAACTGACTTTCACCTTTGTTCAAAAATCCACCCCTCCAATTCACGCCTCAAGAACTATTTATGCCATTCCCAACACAGAAGTAGATGCTGAATGGACTGAGACTCAGAGTGGATCCTTTTCCTGGTTAACAATACGTTTAAGGGTGGCCAAGTGTTGTGGTCCAATTCAATGAGATTTTGCGACATAGCTGAGGTCATAGATATGAATGTTTTTCTATCTCTAATTTTGTCTCATTTTAATATGATACCTGTAACTGGTGTAGCATTTTGTAACCATACAGAGTCCCTCTGAGGGTAATCAAAAATGAGGATGATGAAGAACAAAGATAGAATCTCATCCACGCTCTTGATGAGAGTATTAAATAATTACAACAAACGATTTAGAAAACTGCTTTCAATTTCTTGTTATTTGAGGCAATTCATTTTCTTGCTATTTGGCTTGGGGCTCAACTCTGTGCCATCCTTACTCTAGGACTAATTTAAGGAGCCCGTATGACATGAAATACTTCAGATCACATGGGAAATAAAGAAGAATAAGATCAATTTCACTCAGATTCTTAAGATGTATGCCTAGAGTTGGCATGTGTTACTTTTGCTTCCATTTCACTGACTAAATCAAGTAACAGGGTCATATCTATCTTTAAGGTAGCAAGGGGTTGCATATTTAACATGTGTATAGAAGATGATAAAACAGTATTTGTTAACAGCCCTCATGATTACCATACAACCTTGTGAGGGAGATATTTTTATCCTTATTGATTGATTGATTGATAACAATTGCTATGTGTATTTTACTGTCCACCTGCTTTCAGTGAAATCAATGTTATACTCTCTAATCAGTCTGACCTAAGTCTGAAATTTAGGAATCATCTTAAATTTATCTTTCCACCCATGTATGTATCTTTTTAACCAGCAAATAAAGTTGATTCTACCTCATTAATATATTTTTCTCTCCAGAGGTATTATCATATAGTGATTAAAAACATGGATTCTAGAGCCAAACTTCCTAGGTTTAAATTCTGTCTTAGCCACTTACTTACTGTGTACTAACTGTGGTTTTCAGTGAATCACTTAATCTCTCTGAGTTCCACTTTCTTCATCTGTAAAATGAGGATGGATGGCCGTAATTATATACATCATATGGAGGGTCGTTGTACAAATGTAAGAGGTTGATAAGTGTAACCCTCACAACAGTGTATAGCACTGAAAAGTACTCAATAAGTTCCAGCTATGGTGATTTATTCACTTTGTACTGTTTATCCTCCTCACTTCACTCCAATTGCTCTAGTTTGAGTTCAAGGTCTCACCATTTCTCATCTGAATTACAGAACTACACTTTCTCCATCTCCTTTCCCAATTTCATTCAACCCATTCTCATGTTCTGAAAGGTCTTATCAAATTCTTTCTTCAGTCAGGAACCTTTCTCAGTATAATCTGTTCATATAACCTCCAGCATGGAATTTTTCTGTGACTACTCTCATTGCCAATGGCATAAAATCCAAGCTCTGCTGCTTAGGAGGCAATGGCCTGTCAGTCCTCCATGGGTGAGTTCCCTATTTTCACTTTTCCAGAAGCACTAGACTCTCCCAAACCCCAAAGCATTTGTAGATGCCAATCCTGATGACTGGAAATCATTTCTTTCTTTTCCTTACAATGGTTACACATTTGTCTTTGAGGATCAGCCAAGTAACCACTACTTCCAGGCATTATCTCCTCAGGGCTCACTAGACACTTATGCTCTGTGTGTACTTGAATCTCCAGCATAACCTTTTTCCTGTATCACAAATATTTCTTTATGTGTATTGACTTTTTTTTTCCTTATTTTTCTTAGGATATAGGCTATGTGGAGCTATGTTGTGCCTTTTAGCTCGGCAGCCATGGGACCTATCATATTGGTGAGCACATGACAACAATTCAATAAATATGTTAAAAGAGGAAGTTAATGAGCTAGGCCTAATCCCTCATTTCTAGCTATTTGACATCTATTAGCCTAAAATCTACCAGCACAACTCAAATGTTACCACATTATCCCAAGATAATCTCTCTTCCTTGGAAACCATTCTTTTGGAAAACATTTGTGTAATTAATTAAACAATGAATTTAAATGGGTTTATGGAAAATTCTTATTTATTACCTAAATTAATTCAAGAAATATTTATCAAATAGCTACCATATGCCAGACTCTGTTATAGGAAGTAAGGACACATTAATGAAAAAAATGACAAAAACTTCTTAAAGTAGCTTATGTTCTATTATGTAGTGGCAGACAATCTTTTACTATGATCTGTTAGTTCCAATTTTTATCTTGTCTTTCCAAGGATATGATAATCTTTGTAATATTCAGAACTTTTTTCATACTTTGTAGTCTCCAAAATGCTGACATTGTTCCTTGAATTTAAATGTTCTTTCTCAATGACTATTTCTTGTCATTCTCAATCTTTTTTCTCTTTCTTTTTCTTCTTTGCCTCTTCCTCACTTTTTCTCATTCTTCCTCAAAGTACACATGTATTTAATTATATATAATTAAACTGTGTAGTGTCTCTCAAATTTCACATATATTTCAACTATTCCATTCTGCCTTTCAGATATCTGAGAATTTTGTATTTTGATACTCAGAAATTGGGAATAAGCACTGATAATGAGCATATAAAATTTCACCATAGTAGTCGACTTTCCCTAATCATGTGCTGCTTTCTCCTGAAATTTGACCTGATGAAGTTCCCCTTGAGTATAATACTGATGAATCCTGCATCACAGATACTGCTTAGGTATGGTTGGCAAAGTAGGAAATATGCTTACCTGAGTTTTTCCTATTGAGTACAAAATTAAAATTAAGTACTTACTATCTTATCATGGATTAACACCTAAATCACAAAATTCATGTACAGAATCAAAAATTAATTTTCCTTTTCGTTGGATAGTGTGATAACCAAAAACACATTCTTCAATTTTAATTATTTATAGTATTATTTACAACTCTGTAATTTGAAGATGATTAAGGTTACTTTACAGTTTTGTTTCTAACTGCATCATGCTGTCTTAAATGTGAGTGTTTGTGTGCGTGTGTTTGTGTTGTATGACACTAATTTTCCCTTAAGTAAATTATGAAAATCCATAACTTTTATTCCAAACTCCATGATCTCCAGATTAAAATCTGACAGGAAAGATCACAATGAAGGGCTGTTTTAAATAACTCCTTAATAGTTACATAACTAACTTTGAACTGTTTTTCTTGTTTGGTAAATTACATTGATCCAAATGATCCCAGGAAAGGAACTAGAATTTTAAGTAATGTATAAAGTTACTTGGGGTTTGCTGACATAATTTTACTAAATTTTTTTTTTTAAGGCAGACAGAGTGCATGTAAATTCTAAAGTTATATAGAGATGATGTTTCTGAAGGTTTCTGGATTCCCTGTATTTTAATATTCTTATACTAAGGGCAATGTAAATTGAATTATCGAAAGGAGTATTAGTATTTGGCAAATAAAATAGCATTACTTGCTATTTCACACTGGATCCTAAACAAAGCAAAGTTAAGAACAATTACAATAATATAAATTATGCCCAACTTCCCTGGGGAGTGCTGCACAAATTCACAGAGCATCAGAAACTCAAGTATCAAAATAAAATAGGTTAGTAGATCTGTTTTCTCAAAAGGATCATTTTTTTTTGTAAAGCTACTTGTAAATGATGAAATGTTACCAGCAATATTATTAATATTTAAACAATTATTTTATTTTCCCTACTACCTAGTCTAACTGAACAGCCAATGGCACATAGGATGAGAATAGCAAAATCATTTTGTGAAGATTGATTCAAGTAATATATTGTAGAACCTATACATAAAGTGGGATCATAGGCCCCTAATTTGTCCATGTCATTTAAATCATTTAAATAATTTATCATTCTTGGAATAAATATCCTAATGACAGAAGGTGGAAAACAAAGTACTTTGTGATCCATTTTTTGGCTGATCTTTCAGCCAAGCTCCCTTAGCTTAATATATTGGCAAATTTGTTGAGTTTCACTCAGTAAATCAGCAAATACCTATGAAGTGGCATCAGACACCATAATAGGCTCAGGAAAACCAGAGATGAATAAAACAGCCTCCTCACTTGTAGACTTTACATTCTATGGAAGTGGAACGACAGTAAACAAATACATATGGTCTGTAGTGGTGGATTGTGAATGTAGAGGAGAAAAATGAAGATTAAGAAAAATCTTCATCTTAATGAAGATTAAGAGACAGGATTTTCATATTAAAAATATTATCTGTTATAGGATTAAGCTTATGCATCCAATTTTTATAACAAGAGGCCATTTTTTAGATTATGTGGAAACTTTCTGAGGTACTTAAAGGCAGTGGAATTGAGAGAAGGAAAACTATTTAATATCTATCAGGGCTTTATGAGCATGCTGGAAAACAATGGAGGATACAACTAAGGTTAAAAAGACCTATGCGGTTAGGGATGCCTTGCGGAAGAAGTGGGATCCTAGCTGGACTGTAAATAAAAATAGATATAAATAACAGTACCCCATAAACAAGCACAAGTCAACATGCTCATAATGTGCAAAGTACAAATTTGGGTGAAAGAGGGCATATCATGAAGTGATTAGGCAGGATAGAGAAGTTTTTATTGAAATATAGAAACTTTGGATTGTATCGTATTACATTATTCATTTATAATCTATTAATTTTTGTATTTATACTATTAAAATTGGACATTGTTATCTTCCTTTGAAGAGCTAAAGCTGGAGCAACAATTGGAGATTTCTAGACAAATCTTAATGTGTCCTGGGTCATGACTTAAGTTTTATTTAGTTAGAGAGACAGCTTGCTCTCTAAAACATATGTGAGAGAAGTAACTTTTCTCACTGCAATTATTCAGCATAAGTTATTGCGATTTTCTCCTTTAGTGTATGTGGCTTAATAGAAATCTATACCTAAGCCCAGGTATGTACTATCTTGAAGAAACAGCTTGTGATACAGAATATTAGTAAAAATGCTTTTATAATAAAAAAGTCTTAAAAGACTTTCCCTAACTCAGTTCTCCTGGACATAGTCAATGCTCTACTTAATTTATTCAAAATTATTTCCTTTATTAATTGATATTCCTGTATAGACTGTTAGGCCTTTACATAAAGAGATGTCATATGAAAAATGATGTGACTTTTTTTAATGAAAATTGAAACACTAAATATAGAGAACTAGTGAAGCTGATTATCCCACAGAGTTGAACTTGCATGCCCTTCAAAGAGAGAACTGACCTCATTATTTAGCAGCTTGTAAGCAGTCCTAGTGAACAAAAACTGCATTGTTTTCAGTCTTCATTTGCAAATGACAAATTTTCAGATTTTATTTCTTGGCACTGATGCATACTCAAGTTTAAGTCATTTTACTCAAATAATTATGGTTCTGGAAAACAGAACACAATTGGTAAAGTTAAAAAGGAAAACTTTGAAATTTTCCACATTTAAAGCCTTTATTAAATCCAAGTCTAGACTAAACAGAGGGGAAACTCATTTAAAGCTAATGAGTGATATACTACTGCCTTCTCCACTTGAAACATTTATTTTATTATATAATGAAATCAAAGGCACTAAAGCTTACTGAAATGATAGATTTTGAAACTTTCTTTCAAAATACATTATATATGTTGATTAGTATAGGTATGTGAGGTGTACTGTTTTAATAAACTTCTATGATCAACAAAAAATCTTATATCACAAATACCTTTTTTATTTACATTACAAATGGAAGCACTTGATTATTTCCTTATAAATAGCAATTTATTGACTTACCTCTCAAAAAATATCAACAATGCCACATCGTACAAGCAATGACAGTGAAAAAAAAATCAAAGGAGAACTAATTATAATGGGGGAAATTTCAAATTGCCCTCATCTCTGTAATCAGCAGTGCTGAGAAATAACTGGCACACCTAGAAATGTAATCAGCTGTGATAGAAATAAAGAAATGTACTCATCAGTGACAGAAATGTGAAAACATTCCCACCAGCAGAAGTTCAGAACAATCATATAACGATTTAATGGATGTTGGTATAGTTTATATATAAGTTCATGAAGAGATTTTGAATTTACACATAGCTGTTAAACCCAAAATATCATGATTTTTATCCAAATTCCATGATTCTGAGTATAGGGATTGGATATGAGGTTTGCAAATCCTCATAAAGGTTGTATATTATCTTAGACAATCTCCTTCTCTTGATAAATCTTTCTCCACCTCTTTTTTTTTTTTTTAATATGGAGAGAGGACTCAGTCTTGCATCTCTGTATGACACCTGAGTATTGAACCATAGCATTCAACTTTCTTAGTCCTTGTAAGTGGCTCTTTTCTGAATTCCAGCCAATTTTTGAAGTGAGTAATAACTGGTAATTATCTAATTTAATCCATTCAGCTGCTCTCAACTTCTACAATAAACATCATTAGCTCTTCATTACAACCATGTGTTGAAATATTTGAACTAAAGAAGATAATCATACTACTTGTCCCAAGAAAATATTGGTTAATTCTGATTGTACAAACACAATACTTCTCCCGATTTACATTTTCTTCTACCTAAAGTAATCATGAGGGTATCAGGTGATAAACTGCCACGTATGTGAACATTTTTATGGAATTCAAGCATTCCATACAAATTCTAGGATGATCATATAACTTATAGATCCAATTATATCTTATTTTGATAATGCAAGTGCACTCTATTAATAATTACAAAACATATTAAACATATTCTATAAATAAAATCCCTACATTCCAAATTTCTACTTATGAAAATTTACAGGACTTATGAAAAGTAATTAAGAACTTAAAGAATGGAAATAGCTTAACTTGTGGTTTTTTTTTCAGCACAGAGACAGGAAAATCTGTATCCTCAAATTTTTATGAAGTTTTTCATGTCACAGAGCTTTCAAGTACTTGAGAATTTGGAAAAAATTGTCAAAAGCTACTTCACAGTTCTCTATTCTTCATGGTTGGAGGATCTTTTAAATCTAGAAGACTTTCATCTTGGAACTAGTCACTTTTTCCTTTCTAGAAACAATAAGATAAGTATTCCTGCCTCCTCTAAGGATATGGTAAAGAAGGGGCTGAGGGGACTGAGACCTGGAGACCTGACTGATATTTTCTGCACCTGAGAGTCCAGCATTAATAAAATAAGCCTAAAGCCATTTATTGTAATGACATTTTTACAAAGAAACACAAGCACATAACAGAGTAGAAGGTCCACCAATAATTTGATGACCACCAACTACAACTGAATGATCTTATGTTGTGTCTGGTTTATCTTACACTTTATTTCATCATAGTGGCTTTTCACCATATTTTCCTTAAAGTCCAACCACCCACGTTCCGCATTCTTAATTCTTAGAAAAAAAACACAAAAGAAAAGAAAATCCCTCAACCTTCTATTCATCTGAGCAAATATATTTAAAATAGTATATGAAGCCAAGTCAAATACATTCAAAATCATTCTCATTATTAGAATCTGAGTGCTGCTATAAATCTCTTTGCTTTTATCTAATGATTGTAAACCTCCTACTTTTGTAATTTTTTATTGACATTATGAACAATTAAAAAAATTAAATTCTCAACATTTTAATAAAAGTAAAAGTTTTAAAACTTACAAGGAAGATGTATCCCAATGTCATTAATGTCTTCCTGAAAGATAATGTAATACTTTAATAACATGATAAGAAAACTTATGGATGATACAATAGTGATGCTTTAATTTTACTATTGCATAATCCTTCTGAGCAATTTTATACCTTATCCATTTCCTTATTATTTTAGTCCTTTGTATCATGGGTTAATAATTGATGAGTGATGCTGAGATTATTTCTAGAATAATACATTTTCAAAATATTTTAAAATTCTTCTTTGTTTTCTGAAGACTGCTAATAAAGTATAAAATTTATAAAAGATAAATTCTTATAAATTATAATTATTTGATTAAACAACTCAAAATTACATTGGATTTAATCCAATAAATCTTGATGACATAATAAGAAGTAAAGCTGAAAGTTTGAGGTCACTTGCTTGGAGAAGACTCCTACCAACTGAGAATATAACTGAATGTTAAAGACATAGTATTATGTAAGGCAGAGGGCTGAAGCTGTAAACACAAGTTCTATACTTATGACCATTACACAAAATATAACTGGAGCTTCTCCTTGCATTTCCCAGCTTACTGAATTATATGTCATAATTTATTTTCACCTTTTTTCTGTGTTTCTTTACTAAGTATGTAGGTTATTTGGTGACTGTAGCATTTATCATTTCATTCACATGATATAGAATACCAAACTCTCCTTGCTGTAGAACTGACAAGAATAGACATCAAGTTAACTCCAGCCATGAGGTTTATCTAGTAACTGGGGGTGGCTGTAGGTTGCCTCTATTAGGGGTGAGGTTAAATACTTTTGATTGTTGTGAGAGGGAAAGAAGAAGTAGAGGTTTATATTAAAGAAGTTTCCTTAAGAAGAATTGTCTGATATGAGGGGAGCTGCAACCTTGATTAATCATAGATTTAGTAGGGAATAGCGGTGGAGAGGAACACTTCTACCCGACTTCTGATTTATATTTCATATGACAAGGTGGAATGAAGAACTTAGAAGGGGAATAAATATCCCAAATAGGTAGAACAGCATTTGAAAGGCCTGTAGGGCTTCGAACATTCAAGGAATTTAAAGAATATTAAAATGACTGAAGAGTCAAATGTGTGAGGACAGGGGGCAACACATGAGATTAAAGAAGTAAGGGTGGGCTTTACGAGCCATGATAAACAGACCTGAAGAAGAATACAAAAATATAGCTGATAGATATTTAGAAAATTGAAGTTAGTTTACTTGGTGATTGACTGAATCTGAGAAGGTATCAGAAAAGGAAATTAACAAGAATAATTTCCACATCTCTGGGTTGGCTGATTGGTTGAATGGCAGTGCAATAAACTGAGAGGAAATTAAAGAAAGAGATATGGGGACAAAAAGGCTAAGTTCTCTTTTAGACATATTCAAATGTGTTTCCATGTGAAAACATCCAGTGAAGATGCTGAGTAAATGGCCATAAATATTTAGAAATCAGGAGAGAAATATAAACTCTACATATTTATTTCAGAATCAGTGTTAAATAGATAGTAATTAATATCATGGGCATATATAGCATCACACTGGATTCACACATGGATGGAGAAGAGAAGAAGGAGAACACTAAAACAAAAATAAAAATCCCTAAAGTAATACATATTTAAAGGAGAATCAGAAGAAAATCTGGAAAAGAGTGGTAAGAAAAATCAAGTAAGCATGGTCTTGAGAAGACAATAGAAGACAATGTTTATTGAAAGAGGGAATGCTTAATAATGTTTTAAAAAGTGAGAGATTAAGTAAAATAAAGGGCAGAATAGTGTCCATTGGATTTGATGAGAATGAATTCACCAGGGAAATTAGTAAGAGTTACTTTAATGGCTTGGTGGTGTTGGAACACATTACAGCTGGATCTGAGGAAGGAGAGATAGTGGTAAAGATAGGCACTTTTCAAGATGTTGGAATGTATTAAAAGTCAAATGACAATATAATAGCCTAGCACAGGGCTAGTTTTTGTGGGGCCTTAAGCTTATGCAATCAGTAGATCATGTGGATATAATTTTAAAAGAATATAAAGTTGTAAATATAAAATTAGGCACAAGGCTTTAGAGGAAGCCTGTACATGTGAAAGGCCCTGAACTTAACAGCTTAAGGAAATTTAGGGTTTGGTAATAGCTAAATGAGACTATAGAACAGAAGAGGGATTTATTAGATTCTAGATATGAAAATTTGTTATCAGTATCAGCAGAAAGGAACAATTTCTTCACCTGGATTGCCTAAAAAGCAGATCCTGAGGCAAAGGCTTATATGCTATCCCTTTACTAGGGATTAAGGTCCCAAGAAAGAGAAGGGAGACAAAATGGAAGTAAATCAGAGAAGAATGTAAAACCAATTACGCATCTATTATTGGGTTGATCACTGCTTGCTATCAAGCATGACTGGTTGCTCATTCTCAGAGGTTCAACCTAGTACATCTCAGAGAGTCCCTCTGAAACGACAAAGGGAGAAGAATTGATCCAGTGGTCCTATTGGCCAAAGGTTCATCCCATTGATTGTACTCCCAGATTGTGCATGAACGGTGACCCTGGTGTCTCAAACCTCATGAACAGCAGGGAATCCTGGGGTAAGACGTGAAAGATGCCTACTCAGGAAGGGTCACACCCATGTGAGCCCGAGGTCAAACAGTTGATTAGCACAACATGCACTTGACTTGGAACAAATGGGCAAAAAGCCCTAGATACAGGGAAGATCCAGAAGTTCTGATGTGTTGCATAAAATGGGTCTGATACACAGAGGTTAAAATTATAGGAGAGTTTAAGCCTAATCAATAGAACATTTAAGGTAAGTAATCTAGGACAGAAATAAAAGAATACATTCTAGACTCTACTGTTTACACTCCAAGTCAAAGAGCCAGGGCATAGTTATAAAATCAAAAAATTCTAATTCACATATCTGAACAATTGCCTTCATCTAGCTGAAGAGATATCTGGACCTGCATCAGAATCTTTTTGCATAGGACTATATCTGGGGTTGAGAAGAAGAGACAAATAGAAGTCACAAGCACAGGTATCTTTCCCATGTTATATCCTAATGTCTAGCAGAGTGCTTGGAAAATAGTAGGTCCAAAACAAATGGTTCCAGAAAAGGATAATGGTAAACAGAGCAGAAAACATTTATAATTTACTTTTATATTTATTTACAATTTTGAAATGCAGAGAAATAATAAAACCTTCCATCTCCCTTCCCTACAACACATCAAATGTATCCTGTAGGCTTGATATATTATTGATTGATATAATATAATCATTCAAAGGCAGTAATGAAGAAATATGTCTACATTCACTACAACATCTGCTTCATCTTTGTAAAAAATTTAAATTTCTTTCATTTCTTCAAATTTGTGCTTTAGAAAAATGTCTTTACTTTGTGGGAGAACAGCTTCCAAGACCATAAAAATACTTTCAACTGAGAAAAGCAAAAACTGTTTATGGCATTTTCCATTTGAAAATAAAATTAACCATTGAATAATACAATGACAACTGGTATTGTATTGTCACTGAAAGTATACTTCATGATTCAACAGATCAGACATACAATTTTAGATTATATTTTAAGATTTTCTAGTGTGTCTTCCATTGCACCTATATTCCCCATGTTATATTGTTATGTTCTAATCTTTGCCTTTTTTCCTTTCTTTAATAACCAATAATGCTGGATGGACTCTATGTTATAGGTTTTTCCAAAGAAATTTCCAATGGTTTCATAGATACATCCCATTATTTTTTTTTTTTTGCTTTTTCTTTGTTTTAATTTCACACACTTATTCTCCTATGTTTTTCAAATCTAGGTTGATTTACCTTTTTTTCCATTCTCCTTAAGTTTCTAGGTAATCAACAAACAAGCAAACAAAAAATTACACCAAACTCAATGATCTAATACAAATACATGTGTATTTCTTACATACATCAATTTGATATGAGTCACTAGAACTCTTTTCTATGCCACTTTTCAGGCACATGTTTTTTAAATTCCAATGTCACTGTCATATCTTCAGCTCACTCTTCAAAACCCATTATATCTAGCCAGTAGATAAGGAAGGAGAGAAAACCTGAAAAAAAGCATATGTACTGTCACCTACCTTGTCCTGGATATGATGCAGATCACATTCCAGTGATTAAGCTAAATATATTCCTCACTTAGACTAAATAAGTGAGGAAATGTGATCAATTTGTGTGTCCAGGAATAAGTGAGAACATCAGTGTTGGTGAGTACCAATATTATTTGCCAATCTGTTTTGTGATTACCAGATATCCTTTTGCTCTTTTTTCTCACACATTGAACGTACTTACCCTTTCCCAAAAGGGAAAAAAAACATTCAAAGTCTTATCCCGTAATTGAATCCAACTCAGTATTTATACTCTCTGGAAGATGGGCAGTCTTCTCCATTAGATTCAGTGACTCCTCATGTTTTCAAGGTCTGTGAACTAAAAGATAAATTATCTACTCAATGTTTAATGTATACTAGGAACAGGATAGCTGCAATAGACACTTCCATTTGGTAGAAAGAAAATTAGAGACACACACACTTAGCAAGTTTGGAATCTGCTGGGCAGGTTTAAGGACCCACTGCCATGCACATGACAAAGGTTCTTTGAATAAAATGTAATTCTGATTTCTGGAAGAATATTTTTGAGTAATTTTTGGTCTTGTACATGGCCCCTAGTTCTACCACCTGGGAGAGTTTTCTTTATCCATTATTTTCACTGGCAATATCTGAAGTGGGTTTTGTTGAGTGTGATATTCTTGAGGGTATGCAATTTTCCCAGTTTCTCATACAGGTTTGGGGGCCCATCATATGAACTTAGGTTTGAACCATAATGACTTTTTCTTCCAAATTCATGGCTTCTTTGACAATACAGTTTTCTCAAATTATTAATAGGCTCCTGAATCACTTCCAATGTAAGTTAGCATTGTGGGGGAAAAAAAAAAACTTTTTTTCCCCTTTTCTAATCTTTGAGCAGTAGAAAGCACATACAGAAGGTATACTGGGTACATAGAAGTGCTCAAAGGACCACATAAGCCATTTCCCCCACTTCATGGACAGAATGTCTCCAAATAAAACCATTACAGATAAAGGGAAATTTAAGAAGTGGACAAAGGCCAGCAGAACCCTGATAAAATGATTTTATCCACTGGACCAAGCCTTGTCTGAAGCCATAATAAATCATAAGATATTAGAGTTATATAGGATGTCTTTAATTGCTTGCTATTTCAAATGGATGTCTAGCACCTGCAAACCAAACAAACAAACAAAAATGAAAACTAAAAAGTATCCTAACTACTGCAGGAAGAAAATTACATTTCATCTTTAAAACTTTCTTTTGAATAGAAATTCAGTAATAATTATTACCTTTGTACTAAGGCTTTGATAAAAAATAAGAAAAACAAACTATATTGACCAAATATATTTCCTTCATTTGTCTACTTTCTATTTAGATTGATAATAATGATCAGCAGTTTATATGAAATAAAAATTGGCTAAATAGAAATAAGACACAAAGGAATATTCTTCTGGAGAAGAGGAGTGGAAATTGTCAAAACTTATGGACAAATGTTAGTAACAGTATAATTTATCATTAGAGAAAGTAATAAACTAAATCAAGAAACTGAGCAATTTTTTTCCCATGAGGGATTTATTTGCATTTACTGAATGCTCTTGGTGTTTCAGAAAAATATTGTAAAAGAAGATTTGGAGCATGAGGAGCATCATGTTATAATAACTTTGTATGCCAAATATCAAAACCAGAAACAGTTCTCTATTATGGGTGAGCCCCATTTTCAATAGATGTGGTAAGTATGTCATAGAAGAAGAGTATATTTTATCTTTCATGGGATTTACCCACATTAAAATATTATATATAATGTAAAATTAATGGGATTTCAATGGCTAGATTTTATGCTTCTAATTGAATACTTAGAAGTTAATAGCAATTATCAGTAAATTATATCACTAAACTTTTACTTTAAAAAAAATTGAAGTAATTTATCCTAAGATTTACTTATCTCAAAAAAAAAAAAAAACCTCACAAAATTTGGAGATATTTGAAAATCATGAGAACATGCACTGAGCAATAAAATTATTGGAAAAGTAATCAGATTATTACATTATTTCTTATAAAAATAAAAACCCTGAAATATTTTAATGAAATTAAAAAATTTTATATAATCTATTTAAATCAAAGATCTGCAAGGCTAAATTTTAGTCTGTGCACAGAAAACAAAAGTTTTAGCTTGGATATCAAGAGATTAATGGAAAATAAGAATAATATCAAATAGGATTTCCAGAGAAATTTTACTTACCTATATTCTAATATGTAAATTAAGACTTCCTCATGTTTAATTTTCAAATGCCAAAGGAGACTCTCATAATGTAACTGTGATCTCTAAAGATAATGTCAAATAAGCAAAATGAAGTGCAAGAATTTTTAAAGTAAGCTAACATTTGGGAATACCACCAGCTGCTTTCTTCTTCAATGAAGGAAAAAATAGCTCAAAGGCAAAACTACAAATAAAGTAATTTCAAAATTATTTTACAGGTTAGAAAATATTCACATTGAAATCCTTTAATGAGCTTGCCCTTTTTCAAGCTGCCATACAGTATAACAAAAATTAGGCAACATCTTAAAGGAAAATTTTGAATAATACTGATGTTTTTTGTCCTATTAAGAGGTATCACCATGCTTTACTATAGAGGTTTTGCAGTATTTTAACATAATGCCTACAGATTCAATTTTATGAATTAGTGAATAAAAAGAACAGGCATGAAGGCAAAACAGGAAGGATTTGAATTTCTGTTCATCTTAAATACTGTAAAAATTTAATTAATGTTTTGTTGATTAAATATTTGTATATATTTACACACACAGTTATTTATACATAACACATATGTGTATATGTATTTATCTATCTATGTATCTATTTGTCAAGAACTAACATATGACAACAAAATGTAAATGATTCTGTTAAATCGCCAAGTATAATTAATTTTTTAATTAAAATTCAAAACCATGATATGACTTTAGTTAACATCAGAATTCCATAATAAATGAACATTAATTTCAGGATCTTTCTATAAATTACATTATCTTTAATAAATATATATTAATATGTAGGTATTTATTTAGTGAACTATGAAAGTTGCATTATAGTCCTTTGTTATTTGGCAAAAATCTCAGCAAAATAGCTTGCTGAGGATTAAAAATATTTTCTCTGGATTTATAAATCATGATGAGTTTTTGACCTATTATCATGACATTGTGGACAGATCGTTATACATAAGTTAAAAAAAAAAAGAACAATTAAAAAGAAGACAAGGAAACAGATGTTAAGTTTCATTCAGTACTAAATTCACTTTACCAGTACTTTACAAAAGCAATCTAAATGTCAAATTTCTGACATCAAAATTGGTAGCAAGTAAATCGCATAGCATTAAAACTGCAAAGTGGAATGAAAAATTTAGAGCAGTAGGTTGCCTATAATTAGGAAAGAGTTTGTGCTTCTAAATATAAAAATCCCACATTCAGTATGAAGAAATAAAAGCCTTTGAAAGTCCGCAGTCTGGTTGCAGTTTTTAAAGACTCTTAAGACAAACATAAGGGCAACATATAAAATGGGAATACTCAGTTAAGAAAAGCAGACTTTTCACAGACAAATGTATAAGAACATTAGTGGAAATAATCAGAGAATGCTGTCACGTTTTACCTTATTTAATCTTTAACTATTTTGGCTACATTCCTTCCAATAGAATTGTAATGGCTTAAGGCAGAGTCATGTCAAACATAAAAAAGATTTACATTTCTAAATCCCTTGCATACTCCATTTATTCACCATACAAATAATTCTGAATATTTATAGCCAAGTAATATTTTAAGTTCTTGGGATATAGACATAGAGAAGGAAAAGTCCTTGCCTTCATGGCACTTAAATACTAGTGAGGAAGGCAGATGATAAACAAATAAAAAAAATTAATATATAATACAATATCCATCTTGTGATTAAAAATAAAGCAGAAACAGCTGATAAAAATTGATTTGAGTGAGGGACAATTTACAAAAGACAATCATTTAAGCCCTTTCCAAAGTGGTGTCATTTGAGTAGAGACCAGGATTAGATAAGGGTCTGAGCCATTCAAAGATGTGAGGGAGAAATATATTATGCAGCTAGAACAGCAAATTCAAAGACACCCTGAATGAAAGAAGGATGAGGTTATGTTAACAGGAGGTAGACAGAAGGGAGATAAGGTGAAACCCTTTAGAAGGCTATATCCAGTCTCTTGCAAGGGATGAAGGACTAGGGTTGTACCAGTGCAAATGGTAATAATTAGATTGAGACCATAGCTTGAATGTTGAGGCAATAGTAAAGGTAAAGCAATTCCATATGGGCAGAGAGGAAAAGAGACAAATCAAGGATGCTTTGTCAGTATGTTGGCTTGAGCTACAGGGTAAGTGATAGAGATATTACTGACATTGGTACAATTGGGTGGGGATAGCAGAATCAAAAGTTACATTTTGGATATATTCGATTTGAGATGCCCACTAGATATTCAAGTAGTAATATTAAGAAACAAGTTGGCTATGGGAGTCTGAAACTTGGTGGAGCTGTATGTATCAAAGGGAAGTGGTGGAGGCCTGGGCTATATATGCAGAAGTCATCATCATGTAAAAGCTATTTAAAGCCATGGAGATACAGAACATCATTAAACAAAAGAGTACCAGAGCCACAGGAAAAGAAAAATCATTTAGAAAGGGAAGAGGAACCAGCCATGGTTACTGCCAGTGAGACGGGAGGGAACCTGGAAGAGAGGGTGGGTACTCTGAGTGGAGTGAAAAGAACAGTGAATGAGAATAAAGTAGCAGCCCTGTGTCAATCATAATACTGTTATAATAAAAGTGTCATTGCAATTTTGTAAGTAATTAGGCTGGAATAATTCCTGACCCTTAGCAGAACAGATTATGTTGCCTGGAAAAGGAGTTGGGTTCCATCATAGTAAAATTTGAGAATTACTAACAGAATCTTTGAGTGGAAATATTCTCTTTGTCCATCTTCCAGGAAATAATATCCTCAACAGAAGGTATTCTTTGGTGCATAATTAATTGGAGTAAAACAATTTTGTTGCTTGGAAAGGGTGACAAAACTAGTGCATAATTTAATAAGAATTTGTAGAAGTAGCCCAGTGTTATGTGTTATTCTTTGGGGGGACATGAGAAGTACATACTTATAATCAAAGATAGGAGGTGAAGGAGGATTGCCCAGATAGTGGAGTAGTAGGACACATAGTTCATCCTCTCCCACAAATACATCAAAAATTGCACCAACACACCAAACAATTCACAAAGAATATCTACTGAACTTTGGCAGAATATCTCTTACTTTGGAAATACAAGAAGATTCCTCACAAAAACAGATAGGAGAAAAAAATAAGAAAAAGAAAAATCAATGCAGGACCTGTCCTGGAAGGAGGGAGCGGCAAAGGAGGAAAAGCATTCTCTCTCTGAGATGCCTTCTCTCCAGTGGAGAGATCAGCAGAGACAGAAGGGAAGCTACTGAGGTTTGGAGGAGAAAGCAGCAGCTTCTTGGCAGGCAGAACTGAGAGAAACCAGCGCAGAAGGCCTTGTGATCCTTAGCCTGAGATGTGAGTTGGCAGAGCAGGTTAGGCAAGGCTGCTGGAGCTTGGTCTTCTGTGGAGGAACCTGGGGAGAGGACTGGGGCTGACTGCACAGAGGCAGCTTCAGAAGACTGGAGTGTGGTGTGGGCTGTAGCCAGAATTGTGTGCAGAACATAACAGCCTGGGACTCCTACAAAAAGCACCACCGTGGTTATCATGGAAGGGTGTGCAATCTGCATTGCTCAGCAGGTATGCAGCTCCTGGGGAAAGGCGGAGCTGAAACCTGAAACCATACTGAGGCATCCAAAAACCTCACAGGCAAGACTGATATTTGATTCTAGCCCCAGGCAGCAGTGGTGGATTTGTTCCACTGGTGTCTTTGTGCCTCTAAGACAAATGAGTGGAGTTGTGGCACATGGTGGGGGTGGGTTTGGCAGTAAAAGTGGGCCTGCATACTTTATGCAGATGTGGGGCTAGGATCTTTGCTGACCCTGGTGTACTGCGGATCAAAATGTGTGACTCCACTCTCACTATGGTGGGTCCTAGTGCCAAATATCAGCAGATCTGTACTAGTGGTTTTGTGGGTACAGAACCTTGGGGACACCAGAGCAGATTGCCAACATTCCTGTGGCTGAGGCAGGAACAAGGGAAGGATCAATAATGCATATTTTGTAAATCCTCATAACAAGTGACAGACAATACCACAGAGGGCACATCCTGGTGAACACCTCCTGAGGAGGAATACTCAGTGTCTCCTCTTCCAGTAGAAGTGCTCAAATCCCACCTACCACACACTGCAGCTCTGAAATGGGTCTGAAGCCTCTATTCCAACAACAGGGGAGCAGACCTGGCTCCTGTCAGGGTTGTGAAAACCACAGAACAAAAAGGAGGCACTGCTCAACAACCAGGGCAGGTTCTGATCACCACAGCACCAACCACAGCCCCAATCAAAGTGATAACAACCAACACACACAGAAGAAAGACATGACAACCATCCGTTCTAAAAACACCTCTCCTGACAAAATTATTAGATGCACACAGTCCACACAGTAACACTACCAAAAACAAAAACAAAAACAACAACACTTCAAGACTGCAGTAGATAAATAATACTACTCAAACTATAAAGTCAGAAAAATATAAGTAAAATGAAGAAGCAGAGGAACCACTCTCAATTAAAAGAATAAGAAAAATCTCCTGAAAGTATGAAAAATGAAATAGACCTTGACAGTCTACTAGATCATGACTTCAAAAAGGGGATGATAAAACAAATGAAAGAAATAAGATAATCAATAGAAATGCAGAATACTATAAAAAGGAAATAGAAACTATAAAGAGGAGCCAAGTAAAACCAGAAAACTCAATGGCTGAGATAAAGCTGAGCTAAAGGTTGTCAAAAGTAGAAAAGGTAATGCAGAATAATGAGTAAGTGATTTTGAAAATAGGATAACAGATATCACTCAATTAGAATAGCAGATAGAAAAGCAAGACAAAACCAATGAAAGCAATATAAGGGAATTGTAGGATAATATAAAGCATGCCAATCTATGCATAAAAGGGTTCTCAAAGGGAAAAGAAAGTGAAAAGGGGATTGAAAATGTATTTGAAGAAATCATGACTGAAAAATTTCCAAAGTTAAAGAAGGAAACAGATAACCAAGCACAGAGGGTCTCAAACAAGAAGAACCCAAACAGACCTACACCAACACATGTTATAATTATGATGGTCCAATTTAAAGATTAAAAAAAAAAGATTCTAAAGGTAGCAAGGGAAAAACAAAGATTTAGTTACAAGGGAAGTCTCATAAGGCTTTCAGTTGATTTCTGAAAGCACTGCTGGCCAGAAGGGAGTGGCAAGATATATTCAAAGTCCTGAATGAGAAAAAAAAAAAATCTGCAACCTAGGATACCCTACCCAGGAAGACCATCCTTTAGAATAGGAGGAGAGATAAAGAATTTCTCAAACAGGAATAAACTAAAACAATTCAGCAATACTAAACCTATGCTAAAAGAAATATTGAAAGGTCTACTCTAAATAGAAAAGAAGCAGGGAGCTATAGAAAATAGAAAATCATCATTGGAGATGAGATAACAATAAGCTACAAAGCATAAACGTTAAGATGTAAAAGAGAACATAAAAATCATAAAAGACGGGAGAGGGGAACAAGAAAATGTAGATTTTATTTTTCATTCTTCTTAGGATGTGTTTGAGCCTATATAACTAGAATTCTCAAGCAAACAGATATAGTAATTGGTTAACATATTTGAAAAATTGAGTAACCACAAATCAAAACCATACAGTAGAGTCACAAAACTCAAAAAGAACAAAACTAATAGAAAAGAAAATTATCAAACTGAAAAAGGAAGAATAAAGGAACACAAGATATACCAAGTAAAATGGAAAACAAAGTTGAAAATATCAATAAACACACATCTATTAATCATTACTGTAAATGTCAATGGACTAAATGCACCAGTAAAAAGACATAAAGTGGCAGACTGGATAATAAAACAAGAGCCTACAATGTACTGACTACAAGAGATCCACTTAGAGAGAAGGACACACATAGATTGAAAGTGAAAGGAGGGAAAAAGATATTTCATACAAATAGAAATTACAAGAAAGTGGGAGTAGCAGTACTTGTATCAGACAAAATGGACTTTAAAACTAAGGCCAAAAAAGAGAGATAAAGAAGGATACTATATAATTATAAAGGAGCCATTCAAGAAAAGGATATTATACTAGTTAACATATATGCACCCACTATAATAAGAGCACCTAAATATATAAAACAAATACTAAAAGACATAAAGGAAGAAATTGATGGGAATACAATAATACTTTATCACCCTACTAACATCATGGGAAAATCTCCCAGACAGAAAATCAATAAAGCAATGGAGGTACTAAATGACACAATAGAACAGTTGGACTTGGTTGATATGTTTAGGACATTACATCCCTAAAAAACAGAATGTTCATTATTTTCAAGTGCACATGGTACATTCTCTGGGATAGACTACATACTCAGAAACAAAAGAAGTCTCAACAAATTTAAGAGGGTAGAAATTATTTCAGGTATGTTTTATGACCACAATGACATGAGACTAGACATCAACAACAGAGAGAAAAATGAGAAGCAAATGATTTCATGGAGACTAAACAATATGCTACTTAAAAAAAAAAAAGTCAATGATGAAATCAAAGAATAAAACAAAAAATACCATGAGAAAAATGACAATAAAAACACAACTACAAAAAATCGATGGGATGCAGCAAAATGGTCCAGAAAGAAGTTCATAGAAATTGTTGAATGGAGGGAAGTTCATAGTGATACAGGCCTTTCTCAAAAAACAAGAGCAATCTCGAATAAACAACCTACCTACCTCCTAAAAATAAATGGATAAAGTACAACAAACGAAACCTAAAGTCAGCAGAATTGAAATAAATAATAAACATCGGGGTAGGGGAGAAGGAATAAAATAGAAATTAAACATAATAGAAAAAATCGATCTAACCAAGAGCTGGTTTTTTGAAAAAGTAAACAAAATTGTCAAACCTCCAGCTAGGCTCACCAAGAAGAGAAGAGAGAGAATACAAATAAACAAAATAAGAACAGAAAATGGAGAGATTAAAATAATACCATAGAAATACAAAAAAAAAAAAAAAAGCCGTAAGTGAATACTATGAAAAAATATATGGCAACAAATTGGACAACCCTGAAGAAATGACAAGTTTCTAGAAACATACATTCCACTAAAACTAAATCAAGAAGAAATAGATCATTTGAACAGACCAATCACTAGAAGTGAAATAGAAGCAACAGTAAAAAGCCTCTCTGCAAACAAAAGTGCAGGACCAGATGGCTTCACTGGGGAATGCTACCAATCATACAAATAAGAACTCATACCAATACTTCTTAAATTCTTCCAAAAGATTGAAGAGGAGTGAATACTCTCAAACTCATTCTAGGAAGCCACCATCACTCTGATACCAAAATGAGACAAAGACAGTACCAAAAAAGAAAATTATAGGTCGGTACCATTGAGGAAAATGAATGCAAAAATTCTCAACAAAATAATAGGAAACAGAATCCAACAACACATAAAAAAAACACACACATTATGATCAAGTTGGATTCATCTCAGGGACACAAGGATGGCTCAACACATGCAAATCAAACAATGTGATACCCCACATCATCAAAAGAAAGGACAAAAATCACATGATCATCCCAATAGATACAGAAAAAGTATTTCATAAAATTCAACTCAAATTTATGATAAGTCTTTATGACAAACCCACAGCCAGCATAGTTCTCAATGGTGAAAAGCTGAAATCCTTCTCACTAAAATCTGGAACAAAACAAGGATGCCTACTCTCACTGTCTATATTCAATATAGTATTAGAAGTCCAAGCCATAGCAATTAGGCAAGAAAAAGAAATAAAAGGGATCCAAATTGGGAAGAGAACTGGTAAAACTGTCATTATATTCAGATGACGTGATACTTTTATATAGAAAACCCTAAAGATTCTACAAGAAAACTACTGAAGCTGATAAAAGAAATCAACAAGGTAGCAGGATACAAGATTAACATATAGAAATCTGTTGCTTTTCTTTACACGAACAAAATGAAATATCAGAAAAAGAAAGTAAAGAAACAATCCCTTTTAACATCACATCCAAAGAAATAAAATACTTAGGAATAAATATGACCAAGAAGGTGCAATACTTATACACAGAGTACTACAAAACACTGATTAAAGAAATTAAAGATGATTTAAAGACATGGAAATGTATCCCATGCTCTTAGATTGGAAGAAGTAACGTTGTTAAAATGGTCATGTAACCAAACCAATTTACAGATTTGTTGCAATTGCTATCAAATGACCCAGGACATTTTTTCACAGAATTAAAACAAATAATCATACAATTTATATGGAAACCCAAAGTCCCAGAATTGGCAAAGCAATACGGAAGAAAAAGAAAGAAGCTGGAGGAGTAACCCTACCAGATTTCAAACAATACTACAGAGCTACAGTAATCAAAACAATATGATATTGACATAAAAAGAAACATATGGATCAACGGAACAGAATAGAGAGCACAGAAATAAGCCCACAGATTTATGGCTGATTAATACTCAATAGAGCAGGAAAAAATATAAAATGGAGAAAAGAATTTCTTCAGCAACTGGTGTTGGGAAAGATGGACAGACACATGTATGTTAGAACACTACTTCACACCATACACCAAAATAAACTCAAAATGGCTTAAAGACCTAAATATAACACAAGACGCTATAAACCTCCTAGAAGAAATCATAGGGAAAGCATTCTCTGAAAGAATTTTAGAAATGTTCTCTTAGAACAGTCTACCCAGTCAATAGAAATAAAAACTGAAATAAACAAATTGGATTTAATTAAACCTATAAGCTTTTACACAGCAAAGAAAACCATAAGCAAAATGAAATAGCAACCTACAGATTGTGAGAAAATATTTGCAAATGATGTGACTGTCAAAAGCTTAATTTCTATAATATACAAATAGCTCATACAACTTAATAACAAAAAAACAAGCAGCCCAATCCAAAAATGGGCAGAAGACCTAAACAAGCAATTCTCCAGTGAAGACTTACAAATGGCCAATAGGCACATGAATAAATGCTCAATATCACTAATTAAGAGAGAAATGCAAATCAAAATTACAGTGAGGTATCGCCTCACAGCAATCAGAATGGCTATCATTAAAAATTCCACAAACGATAAATGCTGGATAAGGTGTGGAGAAAAGGGAACACTCATACGCTCCTGGTGGGAATGTTGTTTGGTGCAACTATTATGGAAAATAATATGGAGATTCTTCAAAAGACTAAAAACATATTCACCATATGATCCAACAATTGCACTCCTGGGCATATATCCAAAGGGAACCTTAATTCAAAAAGATATATACACCTCAATGTTCATAGCAGCACCATTTACAATAGCCAAGACATGGAAACAACTTAAATGTCTATCAACAGATTGATGGATAAAGAATTTGTGGTATATTTATACAATAGAGTACTACTCAGCCATAAAAAATTATAAAATAATGTCCTTTGCAGTAACATGGATGAACCTAGAGATTATCATTCTAAGTGAAGTAAGCCAGCAAGAGAAAGAAAAATACCATGTAATTTCCCTTATATGTGGAATCTTAAAAAAGAAAAAAAAAAAGAAGACATTAATGAACTTATCTGCAAAACAAAAACAGACTCACAGATATAGTAAACAAACTTATGGTTACCAGAGGGAAAAGGGTGGTAAGAGTTAAATTGGGAGTTCAAGATATGTAAATACTAACTACTGTATATAAAATAGGTAAACAACAAGTTTATTTTGCATAGCACAGGGAACTGTATTCAATATTTTGTAGTAATGTATGATTAAAAAGAATATGAAGATGAATATATGTATGTGTATATATGACTGAAACATTATGCTGTACACCATAAATGGACACATTGTAAATTGACTACACTTCAATTTAAAAAAATAGTGGAAGATAGGAGATGAGTCACTTAGTGTTGATAAAGCAATATTATGTTGAACCTGAGCTTCCTGAGGAGAGGATGTTCCCGGGGAAAAATAACAAGTGACATAAAGAGAGATTGGGGAGGAAACCTCTTAATTGTTTATAGTTTTTAAAATCCCAACCAGGCTCTCTTTTCCTACCAACTATTTTTCCTACATATTCACCTCTATTTGCCACTTCAAATGTTTATGCTTATAATTTATAACTTATGATATTTAAAAACCAGATTTTTTTCCTCTGAACTTGAATATTTCTATTTTACTGACTCTCCAGAAGCAGCTCACCCTCAGCATATCAAAAATAGAATTCAGTATTTCCTGCCTTTTTCCTGTTCATTTCATTATCTTTGGAAGGGCACCAATTTCAATTCAGTTTCTAAAACTCACAACCAGGAGTCATCCATGTTTCCTTTCCTACTTCTCTATACTCATACCTTATATTCATTATACTTCCTATGTGTACTCTGATATACATCCTATTCACTCTCAGCATTAGCTTTAGATTTTTTAACTAAATTATACAACTTTACATGATCTGACCTCTATTTGCCACTACACTCTTATTTTGCACTGTCACATACATAAATAAACCAAAAAGATACAGTATAAACTCTTTTATGTGTGCTTAGAGACAATGAAGAAGCAAAGAGAATAAATTAATAAATTAATTTAATAATATTACTACAGTGTAAAATATATGCTTATGTTATGGAAAATTAAATCAAAAGTATCTACTAGAAATCATTATATTATTATTTTTTTCTATAAGCTGATGGCTAAAAAATGGCTAAAGAAATGGCATATATACTAAAACTTAAATTGTAAGGATTATGGCAATTTATCTGAATTTACGTTTATATAAAAATCAGATTTTGATAAACTATGATCTTGTATTTTATTGGAAGTTATGGAAAACAAAATGCATTATCAGAAGTCAAATTCAATGACTGTAAGAAAGAATATGTTGCCTGAAATTGCATCCTGATAACTCTATACTGATAGAAATCTTCCTAATTCTTCAAAACCTAACTCAAAAGCCATCTTCTCAATGATGACTGTTTTAAACCCCAATAGGATATAAAAACTCTATCTTCTTATTGTATTTTACTTCTAACTTTATTATGACATACTTTATTCTTTCTCCGAGTAAAATAGTTTTGTTGATAACATTTTGCAAAAAATTATCTTACTTGAAGGCACATAATGTGATTAAACATATCTGTTTTCACTGAAATACAACCACCCCTCATTTAATAAAGATTAGAGTTTTTGTAATAGAATCTTATAATAATGGTATATAAAAATAACTTCTATTTTTTTAGTTAAAATGTATGAACCAACAAACAAAAATGTAACTCAATATGTGGCACAAAGCTTACCTCTCTACTAATTCAGATTATGATTTCTTAAGAAATAAATACCTGTAACAGAAGTGCACAGTATCAGTCATTGTGTACATTTTTATGTAAATTGAACTTAATAAACATTTATAGCCATTTTAAGTAAATATACATACATATCACATATATTAGACATATATGTACCATATATATGTATAGTCTGTTATATACACATACACACATTTACATATATAAGTCAGAGACTGTGAAATTCTCCATGAAAAAAAGATCTCAAAAGGAATTTAAAATATGACTGGTGTCACATTTAATAAATTTATTAAAAAGTTAATCATAAATACTGAGATTAAGGCTAAGAACATATTTTTAAAATACAAATAGAACATAACATTCAATGGACTTCAGTAGGGCAAATTTTTCTGAGTTTGCTCAGAATATTTATGTCATATTAAGAAATCTTATAATTTAATACCTATCATCCTACATCTTTTTTGCAAACAACTTAAGGATGTCACTAATCCTACTTTACTTCACACTTAAGCATTCCCTCAATCATTTCAACTGAGTTGAACAGGATCCTGAAGAAGTTTGGGAATGTTTTTTCTAAGGATATCTTAATTTTTTGTCAACATGGTATAATTTAGTTGGAATGTTGCCTAGAGAGGTCAGAAGAGCTAGGCTATCTCCCCAAGTTCTATTCTACCTCTTTACAGGGTGGCTTTCAGGAAAGAATAGATTGCTGCAGTCTCTGGGTCTCTGTGGAAATCTGCCCTGCTGAGTGCAGGCATGCCTGATTTATTGTATTATGCATCTATCATGGTCCCGACCAAAAGTGCTTGATCCTAGTTTAATTATTAAACTATCAATAGATACCAAAATTAAAGAAAAGAAAACAATAGAAGCAATACTGAAGAAAAAGAATGAAGCTGGAGGAGTAATACTCTCAGACTTCAGAAAATACTACAGAGCAACAGTAATCAAAACAGTGTGGTATTGGCATAAAAACAGACATATGGGTCAATGGAACAGAATAGAGAGCCCAGAAATAAACCCCCAGACCTATGGTGAATTAATCCTCAACAAAGTAGGCAAGAATATACAAATGGAGAAGAGATAGTCTCTTCACAAGTGGTGTTAGGAAAACTGGACAGCTGCATGTAAATCAATGAAGTTAGAACCCTCTCTCACACCCTACACAAAAATAAACACAAAATGGCTTAAAGACTTAAATTTAAGACAAGACATGATAAATCTCCTAGAAAAAAACATAGACAAAACATTATATGACATAAATCTTAGCAGTGTTCTCCTAGGGCAGTCTAACCAGGCAATAGAAATCAAAGCAAAAATAAACAAATGGGACCTAATTAATCAAAATTATAATGAAATATTACCTCACATCTGTCCGAATGGCCACCATTAAAAAGTTAATGAATGATAAGTGCTGGAGAAGGTGTGTAGAAAAGGGAATCCTACACTGCTGTTGGGAATGTAATTTAGTGCAGCCATTATGGAAAACAGTATGGAGATTCCTCAAAAAGCTAAAAATTGACTTACCATGTGATCCAGCAATCCCACGCCTAGGCATATATTGAGAAGGAACTCCAATTCAAAAAGAAACATGCACCCCGATGTTCATAGCAGCACTGCATACAGTAGCCAAGACATGGAAACAACCTAAATGTCCATCAACAGATGACTGGATAAAGATGTGTGGTATATTTATACAATGGAATACTACTCAGTGATAAAGAAGTAATAAAATAATACCATTTGCAGCAACATGGATAGACCTAGAGATTATCATTCTAAGTATTGTAAGCCAGGAAGAGAAAGAAAAATACCATATGATATCACTCATATGTGGAATCTAAACAAAGAAAATGGAGGACACCAATGAACTCACCTATGAAACAGAAACAGACTCACAGATATAATAAACAATCTTATGATTACCAGGGGAAAGGGGGTGGGAAGGGGTAAATATGGAAGTTTGAGATTTGTAAATGTTAGTTGCTATATATAAAAATATATTAAACAAATTCCTTCTGTTCAGCACAGGTATTCAATATCTTGTAATAAACTTAAATGAAAAGGAATATGAAAATGAAAATAAGTATGTATATGCCTGACTGGAACATTGTGCTGTACACCAGAAATTGATACATTGTAACTGACTATACTCCCATTAAAAAATAGCAATAGAAAATACCATCAACTCAGTAGAGGCTTTGAAAGTTTTTTTTGTTTGTTTATAATAATTTTGAAATACAAACTAGTGTTGATTCTACATAGTGTTGCTTAGGTCACATGGAAACTGGGGATAATTCACTTTTTTTAACAGATCTTGCATTATTCTCGTGGGACTGAACAAAACTTGCTTAAAGTGAGGTTTGTCAACCATGGCAATATTAATGTTTTGGATCAAGTAATCTTTATTGGAGGTTGTCCTGTGCACTGCAGGATGTTTAGGAGCAACCTTGGCCTCTATCCACTAGATGTCAGTATCATCTCCTCCCCAGGTTCTGACATCCAAATAAACACTGTCAAATGTCCACCTGAGGGTAAAGCCACCTCCGTTTGGAAACCACTGGTTTAAATAAAATTGAAAATGTTTGTATAATTAGCTTAAAGGCAATTTATGCTATTGGTTAAGACAGAAGATCTATAGATTGATTTCCAAACTGTGAGGCTAAGAGAAATATCTAGATATTGAAGAGGAATATTTGGATTAAAATAATAGACAATTTCATACATGACAGTAGTTACAGACTGTAGTTAAGTATCTTTAAGGTATCACCTTACATCTTTAACATTTTAACAATACAATGTATTTTAATGTGTGAAAATTGTGAAAAAAGATTTCACAAATCTATATTTATGACAGTTTCTGTATATGTATTAGTTTGTTTCTATCTTTGCAATCTATTAAGCATGGCCTCTGTTATGGTTCAATTAGTTTGTCAGTTTCCACATTTATAATCTCTCTATTATTATATCCTGAAAATTATTTTTCTATAGCTTATTAATTTGAATGTAGCTACTTCCCATAAATTTACTGAAAACACAAATATATGTAAATATATATATAGACAATATACACATATTTTATGCAATGTGATGTATAAATATATATAATATGTAGTGATATGTGTATGTGCTATGTATGCATAATATATATTTGTTTAATATATAATTATCTCAACCTATTGTTCCTTAGTGAACTTGAACTTGAATACACAATTGTTAGAAAATCATGAGAAATATTTACATATTTGAAAATATATAAGCTTGCAAACATAAATATGAAAATCTAGGGTCAATCTAGAAAGTCTTCTTACAGGTAAGAAATTTAAAAGAAGTGTAAACAAACATTCTGTATTCTTTAGTTTTAAATTTTTATTAAGATATCAGTTAATATACAGCATTATATTTCCATGTTGCTTCAAATGGCAAAATTTCATTCTGTTTTCTGGCTGGGTAGTATTCCATTGTGTGTATATATAAATATAAATATAAATATAAATAATATAAATATAAATGTATATACACACACATATACACACCACATCTTCTTTATCTATTCATCTGTTGATGGACACTTAGTTTGCTTCCATATCTTGGCAATTGTAAATGACACTGCTATGAACATTGGGGTGCATTTATCTTCTTGAATTAGTGAGTTGTTTTTTATTTTTTTCAGATAAATGTCAAGGAGTGGAATTGCTGGGTCATATAGTAGTTCTATTTTTAGTTTTTGGTGAAACCTCTATAATGTTTTCCACAGTAGCTGCAACAATTTACATTCTCATCAAGAGTATATGAGGATTTCCTTTTCTACACATTCTCATCAAGATTTGTTAGTTATATTCTTTTTGATTATAGCCATTCTGATAGGTGTGAGGTGATGTCTCATTACAGATTGCATTTCTCTGATGGTTGATAATGTTGAGCATTTTCCATGTGCCTGTGGTCATCTGTATGTCTTCTTTTGAAAAATGTCTATTCAGGTCTTCTGCCTATTTTATAATCAAGTTATTTAGGTTTTTTTGTGTGTTTTTTTTGATGCTGAGCTTTACAAGTTGTTTGTATATTTTGGATATTAACCTTTTACCTCTTATCAGTCATATCATTTGTGAATATTTTATCTCATTCAGTAAGTTGTCCTTTTGCTTTGTTGATGGTTTCCTCTGCTATGCAAATGCTTTTAAGTTTAATTAGGTTCCATTTGTTTACTTTTTGCTTTTATTTTTTTTGCTTTAAGAGAGAGATCAAAAAAATGCTACTATTTATGTCAGAGTCTTCCATCTATGTTTTCTTAAGAGTTTTATAATGTCAGGTCTTACATTTAGGTCTTTACTCTGTTTTGAGTTTATTTTTATATACAGTATTGGAGAATGTTCTAATTTCATTATTTCACTTGTAGCTGCCCAGTTTTCCCAGCAACATTTATTGACGAGACCATCTTTCCTCCACTGTGTATTCTTGCCTCCTTTGTCCTAGATTAATTGACCTTAAGTGTGTAGGTTTATTTCTATGTTCTCTATTCTGTTCATCTATGTGTCTGTTTTTGGGTCACTACAATCCTCTTTTAATTACTGTAGCTTTGTAGTATAGTCTGAAGTCAAGGAGAGTGATTCCTCCAGTTCTGTTTTTCTTTCTCAAAATTGTTTTGGTTATAGAGGTCTTTTGTGTTTGTATACAAATTTTAGAATTAATCCCTATTCTAAATTAAAGTCTAAACTCACACCAGTAGAAATTGTGTTAAGACATAAATTTTTACATAGTTCTTTTATCCCAATGTCAGTTATTCTATCTTTTTATATTGAGTGCAGTATTGTTCTAAGGCCCAGGAGATGCAAAGGTTTTGAGGCATTCCCAGCTAAGTATGGATCAGATATATACACCATTAATAAAATAAAGGTACATTGATGTCAGCTTGACTACTCATACAAATATCTAGAAAAAAGAGAAAGAAACAAATAGCATTTTTAGTTAAATCCTGAAGATTATGAGTTTCCTAAAATTACAAGTTTCAAGGCATTGACATGTGAAATTTCACAGCTTCATGAGGACCCATTGGTAGCCCAATAAAACTGAATTGCAAAGAATATGAGGAACAAATGTTGAGAGAGAGAGAGAGAGCTAGAAAGATGGGATGGACCAGCCTTTTATCTCTTGCAAAGAAACAGAATTGGTATTCTATAGGCTCTGAGAAACAACTGAATGATTCTAGACTGTACAGTGACATAGTTTGGTTTGTGTTTTAAGAAAAATAAATCATAATAAAATGTGGCAGCATGTGGACACTTGGTAGGTTCACATGGAAAAGAATGTGTAAAAAGAAAAGATACTAGAAAATAGTAGGACTCCCCCACACAAAAAAATAAAACTTAAACAGATGGAGGAGAAGAAAGTTTTTCTTTTGAATAAGTAATTGCACTGAGCTTTATCCTTACCAACAACTCTTTAAAAACTATATTGTTTTAAGCTTAAATGAAATATATCACTGTAATCCTAGTCACAGACTTCATCAGGTATATACAGATCAGATAACACATAGGGGTTGCTCCAAAATTATTGTTTAAAGAATATGGCATGAGCAATATACTATATGTGGTTTTAAGTAAATTCATTGATGTAAAAGCTCTTTTCATAAAATGTTACCTGATACTGAAAATATAATTTTCTTTCTTCAAAAATCTAACATACTTATCATAGGTATTTGGGTGCTGATTAATAATATATATACAATTTATAGGGACATGATTATCACTCATATATTATAAAAAAAGAAAAAAAAGAAGAGAAAATAAAGTTTCTAGAATCCAAATTATAAACTATATGAATTACTTCTATAACTATACATTTTCAAGTAGTCATCTTTAAAATCTTTTAGATCTAATTCATTATTGGTATTTTGGGGTTTTATATGCCAATGACCTAAAAATAAAATTTTTGTGTACCCATGTGTGTGCATAGGAAGTTTCCTGATTTGCCCCCATTAAATTATGGAAGCTTGTAAAAATTTTCATCTCATATTTGGAAAATAGTATCAACTTTTTGAAAGATAGACTCAATTGGAAATAAATATTCCTATTTCAAAAAATCATGTTATCATAATTACAGAATATATTGAATTTACAGTAAAATAAACCCTTCTTGCATTTTAATTCAAAATGTATATTTGTACAAGAATTTAAAGGTATTATTCTTTTTAACTTTAAGATGTTATTTAACATCATTTCAATCAATGTAGTAGTTGCTCACATAGTATGAGCAACATGTAATTAGACAAAGAAGATCCTTACCATTTACCATAGCCAATAAATATATTGGAATAAATAAAAAAGTGAAAAATTATGACACCAACTCTTTTATGTCTCTGATATCTTAAATAACCTTATATTACAAAATTTCACAGTCATTTCTTTAAAAAGAAAATTGAGTTGGATATGCAACCATATAATAGTCCTGAATATTGGACCTATTGGTGATACAAAAAACATGAAACAAAAACTGAAGCCACAATTGAAATTGCCTTGCTGTGTAGTTTCAGACTTATTTTGCAAGCAGCAAGGAACCACTGAAGCCTTTTAATAGGAGAATAATATTATCAAACATAAATAACATATCAACTTTCCCATGACAAAAGATGCTAGTAGAAAAAGACCAAGAGCAAAGTAAGGAAATAATACAGCATTGATTTGTTTGATTATTCGGCCCTCTACTTAAAATAAGCTTTCCAAAATTATTTTCTTTACTCTTTGTCTGAAACTACTTCTTCACAATTGTCTCCAACTCAACAAATATTTTCTCCATATTAGGGAAATCAAGATTCCCGTCTTACTCTGATAAATGAAGCTATTTACATTTCATTCCTACTTAAATGAATGCTTTGTCGTCTTTTCAAACTGATTACATTTAGCTGTGTTTATTTCCTTTATGAATTATACCTTTTCACCTTCTCTTGTTTTTAAACACTGTAGTTATTTTAAGATAAAATTCAACTCAAAGTAAATGAAGTGTTATATAAAAGAGGTTTTATACTGTTTCTCTTTCTATGAGAGCTTTAATGTTATCTAACCAGAATTATATGCAGGGATACTTTACCCTCATGCTATTATCACTCCAGCAATAAATGTTTGATAGTTGTTGTCAAACAAGAGAATTTTTTTTTTAAGGATGACAAGTTAAAATCATTGAAAAATATTATTTTCAGTGCCAAAATTATCATAATCACTTTCTTCTAGACTGAGAATACATATAAAACTTTCTCTTATTTTTTAACAAAGTAAGCATACATAAAACTTAGGTGTTCTCATTTATCCTCACATAATTAATTGCCTATACTTGCCTTCTTCCAGAACATTCTGAAATCAACTGTATTGTCCCCTGAAACTTGAGGAATTTATTTAGGGTTTAATCAATGGTTAAAAATCGCACTTTTTAAATGAAATTTCCACCCATATATTGACTTTTTAACTTTTAGTGAAACTCAAAAATGTCCACCATGAAGAACAGCATCAGTTTGTGATGAAGTTTTAGCTGTATAGGTGATCTGAATTGTGAGTATGATGATACTACCTTAACATATCTTTTTTTCTAGAAACATTGATCCAGGCTTTAATGAAAAATTCATTATCTTGGCATAAACTTGTAAGTAATTTGTGTCTGCAAGCAACAGCAGCTTCGTAGTGATTGGTATATTGATTAATAAAATATTCTATATTTTGTGAGTGTATCTGTATGCAATGTAGATGCTTATTTAGGTTATTTTCCCCAAAATATTTTAATGCAAAAGTGTTGATGATATTTTTCCATTTATGGACATTCATTAATGATATGTGAGCATGATTATTTTCACAGCATAATATAAGATTATCTTCATGGTAAAATCTGAGGTAAGTTTTACTTCCCATTATATTATTTTAAAACATGTGATAGAATGATCCATTCCATTATATAATCCTATATTTTTTACAGTGTTTGTTAGTCACTTTTAAATTATTTGAACTAAGTTTTTCAAAAGAATCTATTGGTTACTCTAAGACTGAAAATGTTAATACTAATACTACATGTATTCTAGATTATTATGGTATAATTGACCAAATCTTAACATTTAAAATGAGATAAAAGCAATAATGTTAAAAAAAAATAGACATTGAGTAACCACAATAGGAAAATGCCCAGAGTAAATATAACTCTCCATATGAATAAAATATACACAATGGTAATAGGTTTAAGTTAGTGCAGCAGACATCTTTGCCCATTACTTTTCTTAGATTATTGTCATACCACTAATTAAATGTCTCTCCCCCTCTCCTTTTCTCCTGAATCCTCCCCTTAAATGGCATAGGAAAAGGGTGATCTTGCAAACAAGGAATGTTTATGTTCATGGAACAAAGTCATCTTAGTAACTAGATGTATCACAATATTTAGCACCTTGTTCAACGTTATCATAAAATGCAGATAAAGAAATTACATCTAATGATGAGAATACACTAAAAAGTCTCCCTGAAAACGTAAATGGCAACCACTGTGAGCAATTATGCTCTTACAAGGTACTGGACAAAGTAAAGTGGATTTGTTTCAAAGTCTCAGGATTACTGATTTTATTGAGAGGAAAAAATATTCAAATATATAAACAATTGACCTAGTGAAAGCAAGGTAACTCAGTATTAAATATTTTTGCAATAGGTTACTTGGTATAATTATTTTATATTCCTTGGGGGCTAATGGATTATTATAGGCACATAATGATTTTATTAACTAAGGAACTAAAAATATATCCTACATTATACTGACAAACTGCAAATTGAAATATTTCATAAACTTATTCCATATGTAATAACACTATACAGTTTTTCCTGTTATACAATTGTACCTATTTAAACATCTTTTAAGTGTGAAAATCTACTCAGTCATATATACTTATGCACATATATGCAAATATTGTTATAGGAATTACCCATAAGGCAAACTCTGTGAAATGATTATGTATAAAATTGAATCTGATATTTGACATATATGATCAATGGATCAGAAGACCATTCTACACCTCTTCAATAAAGTACATAAAAATACAGAAAATCTGTGGAAATCTAAAGTTGTATTTGATAAAAGCATGGTCATCATTCAAGCAAAGAAAACTATAGCATGATTCTGAATAATTATAAGAAAAAAAAAGGTAAAGATCTCAAATTTTAATGGCATTGCATTATGCCCTTCATAGCACATGGTTCTGAGTTAAATCATAATTATGTAAGCATAATATGTCAATGATTTTTTGCTTGTTTTTAACTTTTAAATCAATCATACTTCTCTAAAAATGCAAATCATACAAGTTTTGATAATATACTTGCCCTGGCTCAAATAAGATGAGGATAAAAGGTAAGAGAAGAGTTGTCTACATGAAAAACAGCTGAAGTCAATGGATGAAAATTAGATATTTAAGCACATTTCTTAAAGGATTAAAGGTAAGAACTAAAAACCAAAACACAACTAACAAAAGGATGGAAATTGAGGTTGAAAGAGAATTAGAAGTAGTGTGTTTAAATTTCCTTATGTTTTAAAAAAATTAGTAAGCAGCAGTATATATTCTCTATTTAAAGTTATAGTGATGTCTGCCAGAAATAGTATAAGCACTAAAGGCAAAATATGCTTACCTCTAAGAAGTGTTAAAACATGAGGAAGGAATGGGACAGGAGACTTTTACTCTTTTTTTTTTTCAATTTTTCAGTTTTATTATGTAGAATTGTTACAGTTTGACTGCACATATACAATATGTTGCATGTAAATACATATATACCATATACTGCATATAGTTTTTTCAGTTTACATATATGTACTGCTCATTGTTTCCAAGAACAGTTTAGAGCTTTAGCTTTTTAAACTTACATAGTAATCAAAAGATTAAAGCCACAAAATAAGAATCAACAGAATGCAGTAATCCAATCATAAAGGACAGTCAAATGTGCTCACACATATTCAAGGAATCAATCATCTAAGTAACAAGTTCATTTGCGTCCTTTTTTTTTTAGATTCCACATGTAAATGATATCATATGGCATTTTTCTTTCTCTTTCTGGCCCACTTCACTTAGAATGACAATCTCCAGGTAGAATGACAATCTCCAGGTCCATCCGTGTTGCTGCAAATGTCATTATTTTCTTCTTATTTATGGCTGAGTAGTATTATATTGTGTGTGTGTGTATGTGTACATATATATATAGTATTATATATACAATATAATACTATATATATATATATATATATATGTATGTGTGTGTGTATGTGTGTGTATGTATATCCCAAATGTCCACCACTAGATGACTGGGTCAAGATGTGTATATATATTTGGGCTGCTTCCATGCCTTGGCCACCGTAAATAGTGCTTCTGTGAACACTGAGGTTCACATGTGTTTCTGAATTATATTTTTCTCTGGGTTTATGCCCAGGAGTGGGGATTGCTAGATCACATAGTAAGTCCATTTTTAGTTTTTTAATGAACCTCCATACTGTCCTCCATAGTGGCTGGACCAGTCTACACTTCGAACCAGCAATGTAGAGGGTTCCCTTTTCTCCACACCCTCTCTAGCATCTATAATTTGTAGACTTTTCATTGATGACCATTCTGATTGGTGTGAGGTGATATCTCATGGTAGTTTTTATCTGCATTTCTCTGACAATTAGTAATGATGAGCATTTTTTCATGTGCCTGTTGGCCATTTGCATGTCTTCATTGGATAATTGCTTATTTAGCTCTTCTGCCAATTTTTGGATTGGGTTGCTTGCTTTTTGTTTGTTTGTTTGTTTTTGATATTAAGGTATATGAGCTATTTGTATAGTTTGGAAATTAGTCCCTTGTCAGTCTCATCATTTGCAAATATTTTCTCCCAGTCTGTAGGTTGTCTTTTCCTTTTGTTGATGGTATCCTTAGCTCTGCAAAAGCTTTCAAGTTTAATTTGGTCCCATTTGTTTATTTTTACTTTTATTTACCTTACTCCAAGAGCCAGTTCAAAATATATATTGCTGTGATTTATGCCCAAGAGTAGTCTGCCTATATTTCCCTCTAGGAGTTTTATAGTATTTGGTCTTACATTTAAGTCTTTGATCCACTTTGAATTCATTTTTGTATATGGTGTTAGAGAATGTTCTAGTTTCAGTCTTTTACAGGTAGCTATCCAGTTTTCCCAGAACAACTTATTGAAGAGATTGTCTTTTCTCCACTGTATATTCTTGCCTCTTTTTTCATAGATTAATTGACCATAAGTGTTTGGGTTTATTTCTGGACTTTCTATCCTGTTCCATTGATCTATGTGTCTGTTTTTGTGCCAGTACCATATTCTTCATTTTTTATCCCAGGGCCTTGTTCTAAAACCAGCCTTGATTCAAAGGTGGTTTCACTATTACAACCTGTGAGTTTTGTCAATTGACTAAACATCTTTGTCTTAGTTTCTTCTTCTGTGAAATAGCAAATTAATAGTACCTCTATTGTAGGATTTTTTTCAGGACTTAACCAGTTAATATTTAAAAAGCAGTTAATATTAAGAATTAATATTTTAAAATAGTTAAAAAAAGAATACTGCCTACCATTACATAAGCACTAAGAAAGTATTAAATAAACAAAAGAGCATAAATATCATGTACATGCATAATGGTTAATGCATTTCATAATAACATATTATTTAAATTAAAAAATAACAGTTACTAGTGTCAACATTTCCATGTTATGAGTAATTGAAATACTATTTTTCTTATGGCATCTAATTTATTATAAGTGTCTAAATTTATAAGCATATTTTCCTTGTAAGATGATAAGTTTTTAGAAACAAGTAGATTTAGTTCTTTAAAGTGAAGAACTAATTTTGTGGGCAGAAAATACTATATAATATTTGACATCATGTATAATATATTTTTTGACATTGAAGCCAAAGTAAATGGAAATTGCAGAATTTTCTGAAATTAGTAGTAGTTGTAAATTCACTAGAACATTGAAAAAGATTTTATATTATTTAGTTCTAATCATTCAGTATTCCAAACAATATACTTATTTTTCTTATATTTTAAGGAATTGAAGATTTCACTATGCAACATGCAAAGGAAGCTTGTTGAATCTTGCATTCTAAATCTTAATCTAGACTATACTTCAGTTTGATACCTCATTGAATTAATGTGCCATCAAATTCTTATCTTGAAATGGAAGAAAAATAAAGAAAATCATCTCTTAATTTCACTATTTTACTCAACAATTGATCACTAATTTAATGTGCAATACTCAATGGGTCTTATAGTATTTCAGAATAATTATTTGTGAAATATTGGCAGTTCTAATTTACAAGCAAGTTGTGTTATAAAGTTCATTTGTAAGTCACAGAATATAAAGGTCAGAAAAAACCTCAGAGACCATCAACTTCCCTCTTCGTTATTTGTGTAAACACTTCTGGAACATCCTTATCACTGACAGATGGTCATTCATTCTTTGGTTAAAAATGTCAAGTGATCACAAGTTCAGTAATTTAAAGACAGTCCATTTTGCATCTGGACGGATGGAGTCTTTATTAAATTTCACTTCTGTTAAACTATTTCCTTATATTCGTGCATTTTTGCTGCAAGTATTTATTTAATGCCAGATATGTAGAATACATCAAAATCACAGAGCTTACAGTCTAATAGAAAAGACATAAAATAATGAAGAAATAACAAAAATATATTATTATAAACTGAGATAAATACAGAGAAGGAAATAATAAAAGTCACTGTTAATGTTTAGCTGGGAAGACTTATGTCCTCCAAGTTCTCACAAAAAATCATGCTGAAAAAAAGTATTGTTGCATGAACTGAGAGAAGGGAGTTAAGTGGAAGTTGGAGGTCAGGGATGGGGGATGCCCACAGGAGGGAAAGAGAGGAAAGATGGTTTCATTTGAGAGGTCAGAGTGAGGAGAATGGGAGTTGCATGTTCTGAAGAAGGAAGCAGACAACTACATTCAAGGATCCGAAAGCGGGACAAGTTGATTGAAACAAATTGCAAGGGGAACTAGAGAGATAGAAAATATCGGCCACAATTAGGGCCTTAAAGGTCCTACCTTCTACATTTGCTACTATTTCCTTCTTGGAGTGACACACAGTACATTTATACTCTGTTTCTATGTTACAATAAACTTGAGTAGTTACTGTCTCCATTTCTTACTTCTCAGCTGAACAAGTATCTCCAGGTCCATCTACTATTCTTCACACTGTCTGGAAACTTCATTCCAACAGTCTTCCTCTGCTGTCAAAGCTGTAAGTTTTTTTTTGTTTGTTTGTTTTTTAAACAATTTTTTTTAACATTTTTTCATTGAGTTATAGTCAGTTTACATGTTGTGTCAAATTCCAGTGTAGAGCACAATTTTTCAGTTACACGTAAACATACATATATTCATTGTCACATTTTTTTCACTGTGAGCTACCACAAGATCTTGTATATATTTCCCTGTGCTAGACAGTATAATCTTGTTTATATAACATAAGTTTTGGTTTGTAATAACTCTTCAAAACTGAATTTCCAGAATTGATTGCAATATTCCACTTGTCATCTCATAATTGTTAAATAATGATTTGAGTTCCTATTGATATTTGCTGTGATCATACAATTCATGTTCAAACTGATCATGTTTGAGGGTCAAAGTGGGAATTTTTGGTAGTTATGTGAGAATAGTAAATATAAACCGGTTCTCTTCTGAACAAACCAGGACTTACAGTCACCCTAACTATTGCTTATCTTCCACTGTGTGCTTTCCACTTCCTCTGATCTCTAGCACTCAGAGATAATATATAGGATGCCCAGTTAAACTTGGAAGTCAGACAACAGATACTTTTTCAGTATAAGTATGTCCTATGTAATATTTTTATACTAAAAATAATTCATGTCTATCTGATCTTAAAATTTAACTGGAGGTCCTGTATTTTTATTTGCTAAATCTCACAGACATTTCTGTATCCATAGCACTCTCAGTGGCCATGAAAACTTTCCGTCTCCTATGGTTCTATTAAATGATAATCACTTCTACACTTACTATAGCACAGAGACCATTACTACACTTTAGACTTTCATAAATCATAGGATTTTTATAATGTTCATAAAAAGAATAGAAATAAAAGAAAATATAAACAACTTATCAAATGCCTTTAATATTATAAGTACTCTACCATTCTCTGGAAATTCAAAGAAAAATAAGACATGACTCCTAGTCTCAGGATCCCACCATAGGAAACAAGGACAAGCACCTAAAATGTAACATAAATGATATATTAAAAATGGATAGAAAGCTTGATGGGAACACAGAGAGTTATTTCAATAAGGGTGGGAGTCAGGGAAATTTATGTAATTCAAATTTGATGTTGAGTAGGAGTTAATTCACCCAGTAGAAAAATTTGGGGGAACACAGTCCAAATATAACCCTAGTCTGTGCAAAACAACAAATTGAAAGTGCATTTTTGGGGAAATATACAATCCAGTAAGCATGAGAAGATACAGCTAAAGGGGATGTTAGAAAAGTGGACAGTAGCAAAGGGCCTTGCTAAGGAGTATATTATAACAATTCTCATATATTGAGTGCATATGATGTACACAGTGGAGGTGGAAGTTAAAAATTCAAAGAAAGATTATTTGGAACTTATTTAAACCTGGGTATATGAAAGCAAAGCAAAGATGACTGTGAAGCACCTGCTTAGGCAGTGGGGTAAACAACAATGCCATTTACTGAGAAAACATAAATCAGAGGAAGAGTGAGGTTTTCAATAGGAGGTGAAGAGAAGAGGAGGCAGAGTGGAGACTGGGCATGCTAAATCTAAACAGTGTTTTTCTTTTTAAATTTTTTTCCAATAAGATGATGACAAGAGCATTGTACTTGATGACAAGTGGAGCATAATGTTGGAAGAGTATTAGTTTTCTGTGGGTGTTTGACTATTTTTACCTTCTCCACTGCCAAAGTGAAGGTTTGTGAAATGAACAGAGATACATGAGTGGCAATGATGCAAGTTTCCCCAGACGACATCTTTAGATCGATAGAGCCCAGTCTCATTTCTCAGAGTAACAGTCTTACTATTCTGAGACAGCACTGCCCTCCATGAGAGGAGTGATAGTTTCTCAGATTGTGATGCAGAAGTGAACTGATGAGACAGCTGGTGATAAAGTTGGTATTTATGGATTGAATCATGTAATTATACAGTTAGCACAGAGTTCTTCTTTTGGAGACTGAAGTTAAAATTTACTTCCTGGGAATGGAGGCGATTATATGTTAGGCATCTAGGAAAAGAGAGAAACATATATTAGCAATGCATTTACTTTTGATAAACCAAAGTTTTTTTTTTCTGAGAACCTCAAGAAGCTTCCTTAAATTCTAGTCACTCTACTTACTTTTTAACTGTTTTAGTGAGTTTTGCAAATGAAATCTGTTTGTAGAATGAATTTCTAATATTTAGTGTTTTAGTTTTTCGTTCCTTTTCCCTTCTGCTTCTTTTATTTAAATGCTGTTTAAAGATATAAGGAAACATGCATATATTCCCCCAATGCGTTGCCCCAAGTAAGTGCTCAATAAATGGTTTTGACTGAGTGTTCAATGTGTATTATAATAGTAAATAATAGTAAATTCTTTCTTGCTAAAGAGAAAACAATTTCGTTCATTCCTTTTTGGCACATAAACTAACTTTTGTCTCTTACTGTAGTTCAATAATTCTGCTATGAAAACTGCAGAGATACAATTTTCAGAAATGTAAAAAAAGTTTTATTTTCATGTAGTTAAAATAAACTATAAACATCAATAAAAATAATAATTAGTATTGTTTTATCAATGCAGACTCACATGTATAATTGACTTTCCAAAACATAACAAAATGGTTTTGCTCAATAATCTGATCATTTTGTGTATTTATTTTGCTTTTCACTTAGTAAACTTCAGCTTTTCCATATTTTATAATTACTTTGAGTCTATCTGTGACATTGATATTTTTAATGATATTTGGAGCTTTAAACGTTATTATTGAGGCATTCTTTCTACTACAAAAACATAACTAAATATCGTATCAAGATTATAAGCTATTATTATTGACCATAGCAAAACATTTTTATTTACATCACACATGCTTTACTACTTCCATATTCTCTCTTTACTTTTTAGCATAGGTCATATAAGGAATGGACCACATTTCCCAGATACTTCAGTAACACTAACATGGGGAGCCCTTGGCTAGATAGCAAATCAATTAATATGTGTTAAGTATTCCTCCTGTAATTAGAAAAGGAAGTGATGAGGTAGTCTAGAGAATTTAACAAAGGGATGTTAAGGCCAAATCCTTGACTTAATTTTCACCATGAGGCTATATTTTACTGTCTGCATCCTGTTTTTAAAATTTGTTGGAAGGAGAAGTTAGAGGGGAGAAAATGTTTCAGTTTCAGAACCAACTATTCTGTTTACAAACTGGACAGTTATTCCCTGACCTCTTTCTATTGCAGAACAGCATTATATGCAACTAAAGGCACCAAGCTCACGATTTTGGTATCCACCTGGCTATCATCTTACTCAGTGAACAACTTCTTAAGGTGCATTTACTATATTGCATGTTACTGCAGGCAACAAATGTTTCAACATTTCATAGGGTGATCACTTCATTCTGATTTGCCTAGAACTTTCCCAGTTTTAGTAATGAAAGTCCTACATTCTAAGAAACCTCTCAATTCCAGGCAAACTGGGATAGATGGTCACCCTGCTACTACATAACATGTAACATGGTTTGCAAAATTTTAAGCATTTAACTCCTTATATCTTATGACAGGTTTCTCATCTACCACCCTAACACTTTTCAATCTTAAACAAATAATATATATGTATTTATGTATATATATTAAGTATAAAATTACACATATATTATATATGTGTAATTGCAGCACCCCACTTATCAGTACTAATTCCTGTATTCAGTATAACAATGCATTTCCAAACCTAGTGACTTAAATTAACAATATATTATTTCTCGCAAGCCTGGCATGGTTGACAGATCAAAGCTGGGCTCATCTTGAGGCAGCTGTTTCCCATGTCTCTCATCCTCCTTGGACCAGTGAGGTAGCCTTGGTAAATTATTTTTATAGCAATGGCTGAAACAGGGACAAGCCCCACTATATAAGCACAGTTAAAGCTTCTGCTTTCTTTATATCTGCTGATATTTTATAGTCCAAAATACATCAAATGACTAGCACCAAAGTCAACAAGCAGGGAAATACACTGCACCATTAATAGGAGGAAAAGTGTGGAAGATTACTTAGCAAATACATTATATTACAATCTAGATACTCATTTTTATCATGAGTTATACTACATTTAAATGTTTGGTACCTATTGGGGTAGTTCTCTTAAAAATAATTTCATACTAACTACTGAGATCAAGTCATACAACATTTAAGTTTTCTTTTAGACTGTCAGGGTGCTATCAGGATGTAAAGGGCATATAAAAATATTACAAATTCACGAAACTTCTTAGAAAAAGAAGAGATCCAACTATAGAAGTCAGAGACAGAATTGAGGAAAAGATGTGGGTGGAATTAAAATCATGGTAATTGAGAATGCCAGGAGCACGAAAAGAAGAGGGAACTGAAAAAAGAACCAATTGATAGTTGCTCTTTGTGTGCCACTAGTGACCTTTTACATTACATTTTGCTATCAAACACAGTCTTTCTGCTAAGTTGATTGTCTAGGAATTTTTTTCAGTTCTTAATTTAATATTTTTCCACAAGAATATTCACTGTCCTACTAAGTCTTCTTTTAAATTAATATAGATATTTTCTATCATAAAAGTAGTTTATAATCACTATGGAAAATAAAAAAAATAGTCATCTTTAATGTGATGCAGCATATTCTTATACTCTTTTTTGCTATGTGTATTTGCCATAAATACAATAAAAATAGTATGCTCAATTAAGAATTTTAACTTTATTCTATGCAAAAATAGTTTCTTTTCAAATTACCCTTTCATTTAACAGTTTGCAGGCATATTCATATGCACAACTTCCATCTCAAATTCTTGTAACAAACAAGCTTTCTTTGACTGCTGTTTTCCTGAACTGAAATAGGATATCCTTTTCCTGAGTGATAGGTTCTCTGACATTCAAAAGAGAAGGGGTTCATAAAAAAACAAAATTACAGTTCTACGCAAACTAAATGCAAAATGCAATATAAAAATGCAAAACCAATTTGACTGTCACTAGGGCTTCTTTCTTGAAGCGGCTGTATCTAAAGCACTTTCATTGACTACTGGAAGTCTTTTGAAAGAAGTGATGTACCACTGAATATCATTCCCCCCAGCGTGCACTTCACCCATAACCACAAAGATTTCCTTCCAAAGTGTTGTTTCAGTCTAAGGAATGGATTCAGGAGGATTGTCATTTCAAGGTCTCTTATTCTGGTTGTTCTGGTATGGTATATAGCCAACGTGTCAGAAGATCTACCCAACTTTCAGGTTGAATTTCTGAATGCACTTGAATTTTTGAGCCAGAGAGCAGAGATTCATAAATGGGATTTATTTGGGGTGGAAAGGCCAGTACGTGCCCTTATAAAAGAGCAATCTCTTCAGCCTTGGGATTAGGAAAACTTCCTCCAGGAATCTGGCAATAGGCTGGTTTCACATCATAGTTTATGATGTGTAGAGAGGTTTTGCCTTATTCTGTGTCTTCTCAGATATTCTAGTTAGATGTTACAAGAATTTGTTCTAAGGTGGCTGACCCAATGGTATTTTAAGCAAAAGATCATCAGATTAATCGTTGCTTATGTATTTGTTATAATTTGGTTTTGATTTCCCTTAGCTGCTTAAGCGTAATAACTCTGTGCACACTATGAAATTGACAAAAGCTCCATAACAAAAACCAGAAATTCCTAACCTTTCCAGTCCACAAACCACAACCACAAGCAATAACTTTTAATTTTTCAAGCTATTTCTTTGAGTATTCACTCCAATTTATATATATATATATATATATATATATATATATATATATATATATATATATATACTATATTACTTTTCTTTAATTTATTGATTTTATAAATTATCTGTTGATTATGATGCTAGCAGAGCATTTAGCCTTCCCAGAGCTACTCAAAGAGGGAGTCAGCCTTTCTTTACTCAGATTGATAAGTAGTATTTACAGTATTATGATGACTATGTAAGTATTGTTCAGTGACAAGTAGTGGTCTATGGTTACTCTTTTTTGATATTTTCTCATATTTTATTCACTTATAATTCTTTGTTTTACTTATATGGCTTATGGATATAATGATAGTCCCAATGAAGCATGCCTCTCTTTTCCATGCCCTTTGCAATGTGACTTAGCTACTTCTTCCATTAAAAAGTAGAGTCTGTTACCTTGCCTCTTGAATCTAGGCTGGACTTTGACTTGTATTGACCAACAGAGTACGAAAGAAATGATATTGTTCTACGTCCTAGGTGAGTCTTAAAAGAGTCATTGAAGTTTCTGCTTTTGCTCTCAAGGAACCATGAGAAAATATGATGCAAAAAAGACCCAGATGAAAGACTACAAGAGACTGGAGCCAAGTCATCCCAGCTGCCCTGGTCCTTAAAAGACTTTACTTCCAAATGCAAAGACATGATTAAGACCATGTACAATCAGCAGAACTGCCCTAGACTTATAAGAAATAATAATCCATTGTTGCTTCATGTAAATTGCTCATCCCATAGAAATAGAGTAGAGATACACAGAACAAAGTAAAATGAACTTGTAACAAAGTACTCAGTGGAAAAAAAGAAGACACAAAATGAGATATATCACTCTGGCATTTCCACTAATTAAATGGATCTATTCAAAGAAATATCCATTTTGCAGTTATACAGATACACACATACATAAACAGTTATACATACAGATACAATAATATATAACAAATAAATCAAAATGGTTTCCTATGGTGGGAGAAGAAATGAGTCATAAGGATAAAAGGAAATTTAAAAATTGGGAGTAGGATCTTGCAAGGACAGGTGACAATAATGGCCATGAAATGAGGAATTACGATAAACTCAGCTCTTTGCCCTGGAGTATGATGAATTCAGCCCTCTGCCCTTGAAGTACACTCTCTCTGACAAAACCTACCACATCCATCCACCACTTACCACACTCAGACTCATTAAATCAAAAAGTCTTTAGTGCCCAAGCACAGATATCATTTTCAAGCTCCCCAGACTATGCTAATGTGATAGACAATCATGGCTGATAACCGTTAATCTGGTAGAGGAAGTTTATTTTCTAAATTACATTTTATGTGTTTATTAACTTACTCCATTTATTTGTTTTTCTGGACTCCTGGCATCTTCGGCCTCCAATCTGCTCTCATTTGTAGATTTACAGCCCATCCTGGAATTTCTTGTTGCTAATCTCTACGTTAGCTACTTTGTTTCTTATATGTCAGCATTGTACCTTAACTAGTTTACCAACTTTTGTTAAGTACATTCTTCAGTATCTTAATAATAAAGCATGCATGAGATATATTTTATGAATTTTTTCATGCTTGTAAATGTCTTACTCGGCCTTTATACTTACTTCATAGTTTTGCTGGAAAGAAATTTGAGTTGAAAATCAATCTGTGTTCTTGTATTCTTTTGGTTCTAATTTTTTCCCCATTATATGTAACTGAATTTTCTTTTTTCTTTATTTTTTCAACCTTCCACATCTAACCCTATCAACCCAGACACAGATGCTTTTCAAGTTTATCATTTAGCTTTTAGGTGGGTCATTTAGATTTACATGTCTTTAATTACCACATACATGAGGACTTTTAGTTATCATTTTTATTGTTGTCTAGACTAAGGTAATGTTGTCAAATAATATACTCCATATGATTTGAATCAACTAAAGACATTTGAGACTTGATTTATGGTCTAGCACATGGTTAATATTTATAATTGTGTTCCGTGTGCTTAAAATAATAAATATTTTATAGTTGTTGAGTGAAATAGTGTATACATGCCATTGGAAACTTGTTAAAATGTTTCTTAGAACTTCTATACAGTTATTAATTTGGGGGCTTGTTTTACTAATGGAATTTTTCTATCATTTTGAAGTAATTTTAATTTTCAGTAATTTTTTGCAATAAAATGCATTTTGAATGTCATCAATGTTCTTAAAACTGCTTTTTAATTTTATTTTATTTTATTATTTTATTTTATTTTTCTAAATGTTAAATTTTAAATGAATGCCCATCAATTTCTGGAAGTTCTTTCAGTTTTCCATCAGCCTTATCTGCAAAATTTCTTTGATTTAAAAAACAATTCTCTTTTTTCTATTTTCTTTTTTTAATTTATATATTTTTTACTGAAGTATAGTCAGTTTAAAATGTTGTTTCAATTTCTGGTGTACAGTACAATAATTCAGTCATATAGGAACATATGTATATTTGTTTTCATATTCTTTTTAACCATAAGTTACTATAAGATATTGAATATAATTCCTTGTGCTATACAGTATAAATTTGTTGTTTATCTTATATATAGTAGTTTGTATCTGCATATCTTCAACTCTCAATTTATCTTTCTCAACCCCTTCCCCCTCAAAACTGCTTTCTTTTGGTTAGTATTTGTATGTTTATCTGATTGCAAATGTTACATTAAACTTTTTTATATTTCTCTATTTCAGATTTCTCATAAACGTGACAATTATATTTTAATCAATTTTTTAAAATAAGAACATGCTATACATTAATATTTAATATAATTACTATAATATTTACATTAATTGTATCTTTTTATTTTGCAATTTCTATTTATCTTCTGTTTTTGTCCATTTTAGCCTTTGGTAGGATTGAATAATTATTTTGTTACCATTCTATTTTGTGTTTTCTACTAATATGAACATTTCATTTTGCTCCTATTTTTTATTGGTTATCAGAGTGGAGAGGAAAACGTTACACAGCTAACCTCTAATTCATTCCTTCACAAATTACTGAAAGGGTGCTTCTGGAGAAAAGATAACAAAGCAGGTGTCCTTGTCTAATTTCCTGATCAACATGATAACTGCAGCTCTAGGTAAATAAACTAATGATATTTTCCAGGAGGTAAGTCTTTATCTTTGAAATATTTTAAACAGAAATCTCAGGCTAAAGGATTACTTATAGTAATAAATCTTTTAGAATCCATGGACTTATGAAGTGTTGTTCTCTAAGAGTACATCATGTAATCAGGGAGCATGAAGTAGATACACTTCATAAAATAAACACTTCCAGTTGTGTGAAGTAGTAACTTATGTACCTCACTTAGGGAAGCCTTCCAATCTGAGCCAGATACTGGGTGTCCCATAAGAGAAGAGAAGACTTAGGGAGCTGCCTAGACCTTTCTTTGCTTTGGTAGAGCCTCTTGATCACCTCTATTCTTGAAATTAATTAAAAAGCTTGATAAGAGATGTGAGTTTGATTTAAAAATTGGATATTTTTGTAACAGCTCATCTGGATTTCAACATGTATTCACTACTTATCATATCTAGCTTGAATAAAAATCTTTGCTCTCCTACTTGATAAAATAAGTACTTTAAAATACTGAGATAGTTTATTCCCTATCAATTTATGTACTGTTTCTGTATTTATTTCAATTCTCTATAATCAAAAATGTTTGTTTGCTTAGTTGTTTGGTAGTTTTATATGATTAATGTTTCTTTGTAGGCTTTTTCCTTTCATATATTTATCCCATTGTTTTGCCTCTTCATTCCTTCTTACTCCTCAAATATTCCATTTAGGATCACTTTTCTTAACACTGATATATACCCTTTATAGTTTCCTTTACTGTAGGTGTTTCAGAGATGAACTCTATGCTTGCTTGAAAATGTTTTGAAAATTATTTTTAAATATGTATTTCAGTAGGCATAGTATTTCAGTTCATATATATAATGTATATATATACACACACACACATACACACACATTTAAATCAGTTTTTATTCTATTGTCTTTTGTAAAAATATATTAAAGAAGATAGTAATAGATATATAATACAACATTTCATACTATCTTTCATGTCTCTTACTTTCCATTCTATATTTCCATATTTCTCTCTGTATTCTTGAATAATTTGGCTCAATAAATCTCACTTAGTTGTGTCTAATTTATAGTTTTTAATTTCAGTTTTTGTATTTTCCATTTTTAGAATTTCTATCTGGTTGTTTTCCAAATTGGTGTTTCACTTTTTATAATTTCTTGCTCTCTGTAAATATTTTCAAGACTTTCCTCATCTCTTTAAAACTCTTTATTATTTCATAGCTTATATATAATAATTTTATCTCATGTTTTTGTATTGTTGTATCTTTTATCTGTTCTTTTTACTGGTTTTCATTCATGCTCACAGGATAAAGGGAGCTTATAGTGCTGGGTTTAAAAATCTGGGTCTTTGCCTTTTCCTAGAATTTAGATGAAATAATAATGGTATTTATTAACATTTCTATTGTTTCTCTGAAGTTTTTTTTTTCAATAATGACTATATAGCTTATAGAATTTTTACATAAAGAGAAATGGAAAATATAGATGTCAGGTAACTTTTGTTTCTTTCCATCATTTCTCTTGGCAGTTTGTGTCTGATGAAATTGTATTGCTGCTGTATTATCTAAAGTAAATTATAAGCATACACTAATGACAAGAAATGGTGACAATTAAAAATCATTTTACACGTAGAAAAGCCAACTGATCCTGAATAAATAGTCACTATTAATACAGTTCTCGATATAAAAAAACAAATTCACAATGTGACTGCTAATAACTCTGAGACTAAACAGAAAATTGTACTTAAATGTTTTTATATTGTAAATTTATATTGGTAAAAATTTGTTAATACCCACAGGTATATAACTCTTTCCTTATAATAAATAATTGTTTTCCCTGGGGAAAAAATGTAATATGAAGAACTATAAAACAAGATAACTTCACTATTTTACCAAATAGAGTTAAAAAAGTATACTCAGGTGGCCTTGAGTTATGTGTCTCCTCTCCCCATCCCTTTCACCCCCTGCCTTAGCAATCCCCTGAGTTTCAGATATTTAAAAGTACATGGTTATTCACTGAGGCTGGTAGCTAAGGGAAATTCATAATATATAACTCAACTTTCACTTTTTAACGTTTTGATACTGGTTAGGCAAAAGTCGAGTATGTTTTGAAATCAACCATCCAATTAAATTGTCAAGGATTAATTTGTTATTGGTAAAATTATGCTTATCTTAATAGAGAAATTTTTCACATTTATTTTAAAGGATTTTTCATGATTAGGAAAGTTGCAAGCTTTACTTTGTCATAAAAGAACTTTCATACAGGAAGTTAACCTCTGGAACTTGTCTTGAGGTGTTATATATCAATAAGATATTTTCATGTCACAAAACTGTACCTTTATTTTTATCCATTCTCATTTTTATCACATTTTTAACACAATAGAAGCTTTTTCCATGCCACAGTTTTCAGAAGTATAAGCCAGTAACTTTCTTAAGAGTCCAGTTCTGAGTCGTTTGTATTTTATAGGGGAGGATGCAAAAAAAAAGTAGTTTTAAATATGTAAAGGGAGTAAGTTTACAGTCTCTAAATGATTTATGGGTTTAAAGTATGTCACCTAGTGCCCTATACTCCACCTCTACTTTTACCTTTTGTAATGAAGACAAAGTAATTAATTCCAATACTTTTAACAGGTTAATGGAATAAATATTTCCAAATATTTGCAATAATTCATATTATTATGAGACAAAAATAAGAATTAAAATATTCTTGAAAGCAAAATCTATACCTGAATTAAAAACATAATTTCACAAACAGAATGATTAGAATGAAAAAAAATAGCTTACTAGTTTAAGTTATTCTAAATACTTCAATATTTTTTATGAATAGCTTCTAAATTTTTTATAATATTAAAAATATATGACATAAAATTTGCCATCTTGGCCACTTCTAAGTGTAGTTAAGTAGTGTTAAGTACATCCACACTGTTGCATAGCCAATTTCCAGTACTTTTTCATTTTGCAAAACTGAAACTCTATAATCCATTATAAACAACAACTATGTATAGCTCTCTCCCAAGTAAAATACATATATAAATGAAGAAAATCTTTTGAATAAGATACAGTGACATTGGTTCTTACCTGCCCAGGGTTCTCTTCTCCCTTCTTTGATCTCAACAGAACCCAAATTTAATTCAAGTAGTCTCTCGTTGCCAACTCCAAGATGAATCTAAACCAGCAATAAAATCCCTGTTCCCAATGAGTGTCACATTGTAACTGGCTAAGGTAGCATTAATGTTTTTCTCAGTGTGACTAAACTTTAGACAGGCTTCTGTCTGATACTTGGCTCCTGATCTCCTTTTTCTTAGAACATTTACTTTAGAAATCTTGTGATAGTAAATCCTTTCTCTGTCTTTTTGAAATGTAAATCTTTTTAAAAGAATCTTGCCAGTTTTATAAACCAGGACTGTTTTTTCAAGAATTTATGAACCATCTATTTGAAATGTAATTATTATAAAGGATAGAATTCTTTCTCAATTTCCATAGAGAGTGGGAGCCTAATTTCTCTAGGCACTTGACTCCAAGTGTAAAACCACTTCCTGCCATGGAGGTATAAAAAACCTTAGTTTCATTTAGGTAAAAACCATTAGCCAACTAGCAAACATGGAAGGTCTATGATACACCTCATCCTACCTCTTAAAAATCCTCCTTTATTTCACCTTAGTTGATTTCAGACTCACTTCTGGCCTCTCTCTCCTCTATTGCAATAGCGTGAAATAAAATGTTTCTTGCCTGTTTAACAACAGCTAGTGCAAATTTTGCTTTGATGTAATTATGAGGTATGTTAGCCTGGGGAAAAAGACTCTGGTGTAAAAAATCAATTGCAGACAAGGAAATCAAAGAGGAATGAAACTAGAGCCCTGATGATACTGTGGCTAGAATTTAGTCACACTGAGAAAAACATTAATGCTATCTTGGTCAGTTATAATGTGACACATACTCGGAATAGAGATTTTATTGTTGGTTTGGATTCATCCTAGAGTTGGCAATGGAGAGATTACTTGAGTTAAATTTAGGTTCTCTTGAGAAAAAAGATTCAGCCTGTGATCACTGAATAAGTGTGAATTGATTGAATGACCATTGCTATCCTGAATTCACCTACACCTAATACCTAATACATAATAATTTTGTCTAAATCATATTAAAACCGGAATAATTGTTCAAAAAGAAAATGCATTTTTGTAAGAAATTATCTTTTTGCTTTTAGATGAGTATCAGCACAATTTTCTATGCATTGAATGAATGTTTTAGCTGTCCATTTTGCAAAAAGGAAAAACTTACAAATTAGAAGTCACAGTAGAATCTAGATTCATTCACTGCCTTTTTCTTTTTTTTCAGAGAAGAGGAATTGGGTATAATACAGAATCACATAGGCAAATACACAAAATGGCCTACTGCCTATGCAAAGTCCTTAGGCAAAACCATCAGCTTTATTAAAATCAACAGTAAACTGTTAAATTGCTACATCCATAACTGCAAGAAGGTTAGCAAGAAGCTTGGCAATGAAGAAACAGAAAACTCTCTGAACATACATACCTCTCCTTTTGCTGCCAACATGGTAGAGTTGCTGCCTGCTGCCCATTGGCCCTGTGTGGTGACTGAATGACCCTGAAAAATACTAGAAAATCCTCACTCTTGTCCTGGCAAGTCCTACCCCTCAGGTGTTGTGCTCCTCTGCAGGTGACAGAAATTTTCTTGACAAAATCCAACTTCTGGAAGAAAAAAAAAAAAAAAAAAAAAAAAGAAACCTACCCCAGTTCTTGAGCTACAGCACAGAATCAACAAGAGCTTATTTTCACAATGTTTAAATATTCATGAATCTCAGTAGTTCAGGCAATAAGGAAACTAAGCTGGCCAGGAAAGGAATGCTGCCCCTGTGTTAATGTGATAAGAAATGGTATGAAAGACTTATGGTATTAAGCTTTTCAACTGTATCATATTAACACTGTATCATAGACCTTACTTTTCCCCAGCACAATACAGAAATCATTATTAAGTTAAGACTTTCTTCCTAAGAAATAATTGGAAAAAGAGCTAATGGGATAGGATGTCTAAAATGCACTGTGATTTCAACTCTTAACTGTTTTTTAAATGTGTATCTTTAAAACCCTTTCCCAAGTCAAAATATCTGAAAACATTTGGTTTATAGTATATTCTGGACATAATACAATAGTTTTGTTAGAAAGTTGATATTACTCCTTAGTCTTATTATCTTTTGGCAGAAATAGGGGTGTGTGTAATTTGGTGTTTGGCTTTTTTATGTGTCTAACTGCATATGTGTGAAGTGCTGTTTGGGATGTAAGTGTAACGGGTAGCAACCACAGAATTAGGACTAGAAAGGGTCTATAAAGTCATGTAAAATATTGACCTTCAAATTTTCCAAATGACTTGTGAAGAAATATTCATGTCAATATATGTATTGTAGAATTCCTGTTCTGTTCTTTAGAAAACATGGACAAATTTTAAAATAAAAAATTAGTAAATCAACATTTAATAACCATGAGTAACATTATCTAAAATGTTTTTCTATAAAATGGTTTAGCCATCTTATTTCAACATATAGAATAAGAGTAGTTACTTTTTCTATGCACTTATTTAATCTGGGAAGAAAATAAACTATGTTTACTCAGAACTTGGAGAAAGAGTTGAAATTTTAGACATATCTTTCATATTTAAAACGAAAGTGTCATTTACTTACTTAATGACTATCTTAGTCATGATTACAGGAGTTAGTGTTCTCCATTATCTTTGTCTATATCCTAGCTAAATTGAAAGCACATTTTGGAATTATTTTTATGCTTTTACCTTCAGTACCAATCTTAGAACTTTGCTTGTAGTAGATACAGGACATGTTTTATGAATTAATCAATGATTGAAAACTAGCCTGACTGGTATAGTCTCCTAGAACTGAAGCCTAAATCCAGTTTAATCTTTGACCAGTATTCCTAGGCATGTTATATATATAGGTCATAAATATGTTTAGTAGATTTCTAAATTAAATAATTTTGGGTTCATAGTTGATTTTAAAAGATGATATATTTTATTTTAAAAGGTGAGTATTAAGATAATATAGATACTTTCTTCTCTTCTTTAAAAAAAAGAAATCTTAGGTTCGCAAATCATCAAAACATGAAAGAAGATGATATGCTGAAATACACATTTATTAAATATATTTAATTCAATATTGTGTACAATGCAGAACTTTGTTATTTACTACTTGAAAAAGTTTATCTTACTGGTATCTGAATCGAGTTCCCAATTAAACAGTGAATAATGAAAGAACAAGAGCAATGAGAAGGGAATAGCTTTTCTTGGTTGTTTGGAAGAAGGATAGGAATTCAGAAAATCAGGAAGAAAAAAAGAAAAAGAAGGAAAAAAAAGGAAGAGAGGAAAAAGGAAGGGAGAAAGAGAAGAAGCGAAGATAAAGATGATGAAAGCTCTGATCCTGATATCATAGTTAGCCCATAAGCTTCTGGGTTTACCTAAGCACACTATTGAAAGTTCCCCTTCCTAACTGCTTTCATACACATTCAGCGTGCCTTCGGTGATTTTTTTTCTTCTTTTCTTTCCTTTTATTCTTTTTTCTTTTCTTTTTTTAACTTACCAAAGTTTGGGAATTAGAGTTGGGTTAAGAACAAAGAAATAAAAAACAAGTACCAAATTCAAGGTATTTTGCATATTGATGTTCAGCACATCATCAAAATTAAAGTCAGAATAACAGGAAAAGATTCCAAGGATTCTCTAGTCCAGCTGCCTCATTATACAAATCAACAATTAAGTCCTGAGACATTGTTTAGGTCAGTTCAAGGTGCTCTAATGAAATACAATCAACTAGCTGGCTAAACAACAAAAATTTGTGTCTCATGGTTCTGGAGACTGGCAGTCTTAGATCAAGGTGTCAGCGTGGTCAGGTTTTTGGTGAGGGCTCTTTGCCAGTTTATGTTCCCACATGGTCTTTCCTTGGTGTGTGCATGCAGAGAGAGATCCTAGGTCTTCTCCTCTTTTTATAAGGGCACTAACCCCATCATGAGGGCCCCACTCTCAAGACCTAATGTATTCATACTTGCCTTCTGGGGGCCCACCTCCAAATACCATCACACTAGGGGCTGAGTTTCAATACATGAATTTTGGGGAGACACAAATATTCAGTTCATATCAAACATTGAGTGACTTCCTCAAAGTCACACTGCTAGTTGGTGACAGGAGAAGACCTTGGTTTGGATACTGTACAAATTGGTCTGATATCATTTCTACCACAAGATCACCCAAAACCTGTTATTCAAAGGAGTTGAAAAGAGAAAGAAACAAATTATCAGGAGAACCACTCAAATCCAATCTTCCTCAGGGACACGATTCAACTTTATTCTACCAGTTCTTTAAGGCATTGCAACATTTCTGTCTTCAATTTATCTCTCTATACATCTCATAAACATGTTTCCTCCTTTAATTCCCATCATCTCATTCAACTGCATCCCCAGTGCAATTCTTTTCACTGCCAAATGTTTGGGAGATTATTCTCCATTAATTGTCTCCACTACCATATTTCTCATCTACGCCTCAACATATTGGAGTCTGGTTTCGTTCTTCACACTCTTCCAAAGTTTCAGAGCAAAAATCACACATGAGGAGATTTGAAGATATATATCACACTAGTGACAGGAGATTTCATGCATATTACTTAATTTGTCCATCTAAAATAACCTAAGAATTATTTACATTTCAGAGAGCAGAAAACCTGAATTTGAAATGTGAAGTAACTTGTCCATTATTGTTCAACATTGTCTAACTATACAGATTGTTACTGTCTATCACCGTTGCCATAACAATTCTTTTGTGACCTTTTTACTTTCAAGTTCCATTAATTTTTTTCCATAAATTTCCTAAGAGATAATTGATTTCTCATTCCAATATACCAAACTTTCTCTTACTAAATGCTAAGTCTAATGGTCACTTGATTACTTTCTGGCTTTGGGCATTTGAAATTCTCCACCTATTCAGATACTGAGGGGCATTTAAAAGTGAGCTGCATTCAGAGAGACCAGAGTTTGAACCTTATCTCCAACACTTACTGGGTATATGTAGTATTAAGTAAATTTAATTATTTTCTGCTTCATTCACTTCATTTGTAAAATTAGGAACATAACATGCTACATAAGACTGTGGAGAGGACATGAGATATTTTATATGTAAAGAGACTGTAGAATGCCTAACACCTAAACACTCTTTTAAAGATATCCTTCATTCCCTATAGAAATGTTTACTTCTCTTATCTTTTCTCTTTGGCTTTAAAGCCTAACCTCTCTGATTTCTCTTTCTCAGTCTCATATGGCTCTTTCTTGACTATTATAGTCCAGATTTCTGCCTTTGATTCTTCTCATCCCTCTAACCATTATCCCTAAATGATATTAGCAAGTCCATGGTTTCACCTGCCACGTCTAAGCTGATATTTAAAAATGTAATTACATCTTTAATTCTCATCTCTGTCCGGAAATTAGCCTGTCTGTCTAAATAAACTTGTAATTCTTTCTCAAATAAGGAATATGAAATACAACAAGTTCAATAGAAACTTGTCACCTTTTCTCCATAAAAATGTGCTCACAGTTATCAAAAATAGAAATCATGATCATCTGTAAATTTTCACAATTCCTTACCAAATACCATCCATATGTGTTAATATGGAAGACACACTTGTCACATCTTTGTTTTCTTTTCTGCTATTAACCCATCTGTACCTCTCTACTTTATGGCCTCAAAATATCCCCCTCACTGCACAAATTGTCCTTCCTCAGATGTTTTGCTTTACTATTCCTGGATGTCTTTAACTATTCTGTTTTCTCTACTTCTTTTTCTGTCTAGTGAATTCCTTTGTAATATTCTTAACATTTAAATGCCCTCTCTTATTTTTCTCCATAAATTGTCAGGAGTTAATGGATTTCTTTAATGTGCTTCCATTAACACTTTGTGAGTGCTTCTCACATGACAAGGTATTGTAATCATTTTGATGTCCCTATGCTTTCAGAAAAGATGTCTGAATATATATATATATATATTTACTTTTGTATACAACTAGATCTCAAAGGTCTCTAATACTAAGTAAGTGAATATTAATTTATACTCAAGTTATAGTATTTCTTTTCATTTGGTAAGAAAATAATTCACTTATACAAAATTTCTTACAACATAGTTTCCAGGAAAAAAAAAAATTGGCAAAAGGTTGAGAGTCACTCTATAAAAGTATATATTTGCTATAATTATTTTTAATGCCTGTAATATATAATGCTTGATACAAAAAATAATATGTCAGGAGACGGCCAAGATGGCAGAGTAAAAGGATGCTTGTACCTCACCCTCTCCCACAAATTCACCAAAACTTACATCCACAGACCCACCCAGCCAGCCAGAGCACCTGCTGAACTCTGACAGAACATTGCCGTCTTCAAAAGACAAAGACTTGTAAAATGACTATAACTCAATAAAAAATGTTTAAATAAATAAATATAATTTGACCAAAAAAAAAAAAAAAAAAAAGACAAAGACATCATGAATCTCATAGGAGAAAAGGGAAAAAGAAAGAAGAAAAAGCAAAGCAGTGTGGAACCAGTCCCACGGGGAGGGAGTGGCAAAGGAGGAATAGTGCTCATTTTCTGGGTCTCCCCTTCTCCAACGGAGAGGTCAGCAGGACGGAGGGGGAACCTCCAAGGCTGAGATCTGTATGGAGCACCCCTTGATTGAAAGAATTAAGTTAAATGGGCACAGAGGGTCTCTGCAACCCCCAGCCCTAGAGGCAAAGCAGCAGGTGGGGGATGAGACAGGCTGCCTGAGACAGGCTGCCCAAGACAGGCAGTGGATTGGGGCAGCCTGCACTGAGGCAACCCTGGTGGACTGCAGGGTGCTGCATGCCATGGATGAGTGGGTACACACGGCAAAACAACCTAGGCCTCCCATAAAATATGGGGGAAAAAACACTATTTATGTGCCCTGTGGGGAAGAGTGCCGTACCTCCATCTCTGAAAACCCGCCTAAGTTTTCAGGAGAAGAGAGGCAGGGATCAGCCACAGCCGCCATATCCTCCAGCACTTAGCACCCAGGTGAGGGTGGGGTTGAAACCTGAATCTATACCTAAGGGCTTAGCAGTCTCAAAGGCCAGAAGGAGACTTATTTACAGCCTGAGGCAAATAGGATCTTTCTGCCCTGGTACCTCAGAGAATTCGCCTCACCAAGACAAACATGGAGCTGAGTTTTGGCATGGAGCAGGGTTGGGGCTATTCTGCTGTCTTCCCTGAGCCTGTCTATGGACACAGACCCAGGGTGGAGCCGGCAGCTGAACAGAGCAGGGGAGCAACCCGCACTGGGAGGTGGTGGGTGGCCACCCTCCTTCCTGGCAGGAGCGCAGCACCTGACCAAGGTGCTGGATGGGGGCACAATCTGCCAGCCTACCTCGCTGGAGCGCAGCGTCTGACAGTAGCATCAGGAGGGGGAGTGACAAGGCCCCCACTTTGTGAGAATGCAGCACTTGACCACAGTGTTGGGATTGGGTGTGATCTGCTTACTGGCTAGCATTGGGAGCAGCACAGATGATGGCTGCCAATGGAGGGCCTCTGGAAGTAACAAGCTGAATTCACAAAACAGGGCAAAGACAGAAAGACCTATCAATAAAATCATTAAGAATGCACAGTCTCCAGGAGAACATCCCTCACCCCCCTTTTTAAAATCTTTTTTTATCTGTTCTATTTTCTATTACCTTTACAATTTTTACTTTTTAAATAATTGTATATGTCTCCAGCTTTAGTCCTTTTTAAATTTTTCTTTTAAAATACTTTTATTATTATTATTTTTAAAAATCCACCTCATGTCATTTTTATATCTTATTTTGATCTCCTGATATTCATCATACACAGGTTTCAAATATTGTTTTTTGTTCTTTTCTCCTTTTTTTTTAAAGATGTCTCAACTCAATTGTTATTCTGCTTCAACTTGCTCTTCTATTATTGATTATACAATGTTTTCAAACCTTTTTTCCCTCTCTTCTTTTAAAATTCTCTCTCCCTTTGGTTCCTTAAGTTTTATTCCTGCATAGGTTTTAGATAGATAAATAAATAAACTCCTTAAGGACCACAATAGGTAACTGATACTCCATAAGCCACAGTGCCAGAGAGATATGAGCAATATGAAGAAACACAGGAACCACTCCCAATTAAAAGAGCAACAGAAATCCCCCGAAAGAATGATCAATGAAATAGGCATTGATGTCCTACTAGATCAAGATTTCTAAAAAGGAGTGATCAAAGTACAGAAGGAACTAAAAGAAACAGTGTTTAGAGATATAAACTATGTCAAAAATGAAATTGAAGGGATAAAGAAGAGCAAGTAGAATTGGTAAACTCATTTGCTGAGATGACAGCTGATCTAAAGTCTGTACAAAGCAGGCTAGACAATGTAGAGGAACGAATAAGTGACCTAGAAGATAGGACAACAGAATCCACCCAATCAGAACAGCTGAGAGAAAAACAAATAAAAACCAATGAAAACAATATAAGAGACCTATGGGATAATATAAAGCATGCCAATCTATGCATAACAGGGGTCCCAGAAGGGGAAGAAAGAACAAAGGGGATTGAAACGGTATTTGAAGAAATCATGACTGAAAACATCCCAAACCTAAAGGAATCAGATGTCCAAGTACAAGAAGCTCAGAGGGTCCCAAACAGAACCACACCAAGATGGATCATAATCAAGATGGCCAGAGTCAAGGATAAAGAAGTGACCCTAAAGGCAGCAAGAGAAAAACAAAGAGTGAGTTACAAGGGAACCCCCATAAGGCTCTCAACTGACTTCTCTTCACAAACACTACAGGCCAGAAGAGAGAGGCATGATATATTCAAATTCCTGAAAGAAAAGAAGATGCAGCTTAGGATACTTTATCCAGCAAGGTTATCCATTAGAATAGAAGAAGAGATAAAGAATTTCACAGACAAGCAAAAAGAGTTTAGCAACACTAAACCCATGCTGAAAGAAATGTTGAAAGTTCTACTCTAAATAGAAAAGAAGCAGGATGCTACAGAAATGAGAAAATCATAACTGGAAAGGTGATAACTACGATGAATTACAAATAGAATAAACACAAAATTGTAAAAGAAGACATCTAAATCATTAAAAGTGGAAGAGGGAAGCAAGAAAATACAGAGTTTTTTTTTTTCTTTTTAAAATTTATGTTCTCAGTAGGATGGATTTGAGCTTATATCACTATCTGTTAAATACAAGCTGTTATAGTAATGGGTTAAAAGACTTATAAAAAAGGGTAAACACAAGCCTAAAACTTACAAGGGAGTCACAAAAACTAAATAAAATCCAAGATAATACGAAGGAAAATTGCAAAACCACAAAAGGAAGACAAAAGGAACAAAGAGGAAATACCAAATCAACTGCAAAAATAAGTTCAAAATGGCAATAAGCACACATCTATCATTAATTACTGTTAATGTCAATGGACTAAATGCTCCAATCAAAGACATAGAGTGCCATACTGGATTTTAAAGCAAGAACCTTCAATATGCTGCACACAAGAGACCTACTTTAGGGAGAAGGACATATATAGATTGAGAGTGAAAGGAAGGAAAAGGATATTCCATGCAAATGGAAAAGCCAAAAAAAAACAGGTGTTGCAGTGACTTCATGACATATGATTTCAGACATAATAGACTTTAAAACAAAGGTCATAAAGAAAGATAAAGAAGGACATTTTATAATGATTAAAGAAGTAATACAAGATGAACCTATTACATGCGTTAATATATATGCACCCAATATAGGAGTACCTAAGTACGTAAAACAATTACTAACAGAGATAAAGGGGGAAATGAAGGGAATACAATGATTGTCAGAGATTTTTAACAATGCATTAACATTAGTAGAGATATCTTCCAGACAGAAAACAAGTAAAGCAACAGAGAAATCAAATGATACAATAGAAAAATTAGATTTGGTGGATATTTTCAGAACATTACAGCCCCCCAAGATAGCATATGCATTCTTTTCAAGTGAACATGGAACATTTTCTAGGATTGATCATGTACCTGGGCACAAAAGAAGTCTCAACAATTTTGAGGAAATAGAAATTATCTCAAGCATCTTTACTGACCACAATGCCATGAAACTAGAAATCAACTACAGGGAAACAAAGGAGAACAAAGGAAATCATGGAAATTTAACAACGTGATATTAAAAAAAAAATGGGTCAATGACAAATTCAAAGTTGAAATTTAAAAATACCTTGAGACAACTGAAAATGAATAAACAACCACACAAAATTTATGGGATGCAGCAAAGGCAGTGATAAAAGGGAAGTTTATAGAGATATAGACTGTCCTCAAAAAACAAGAACAATCTCAAATAAACAATCGAACCCACCAGCTAAAAGAACTAGAAAAAAGAAGAACAAACTGCCCCCCCCCCAAAAAATTCAGCAGGAGGAAGGAAATCATAAAGATATGGGAGGAAATAAATAAAACAGAGATTTGAAAAACAATAGGAAAAAATCAATCAAACCAAAAGCTGTTTTTTTGAAAGAGTAAATAAAGTCGACAAAACCTCTGGCCAAACTCACAAAGAAGAAAAAAGAGAGAGCACAAATTAGCAAAATAAGAAAGGATAATGCAGAAATTACAACAAATAACATAGAAATACAGAATACAATACGAGAATATTATGAAAAACTATATGGAACCAAGCTGGATAACCTAGAGGAGATGGACAAGTTTCTGGAAACATACTGTCCACCAAGACTGAATCAAGAAGAAACTGACCACTTGAACAAACTGATCTCTAGAAATGAAATCCAATTAGCAATAAAAAACCTCCCTAAAAATAAAAGTCCAGGACTGGACGGCTTCACCGGGGAATTCTACCAAACATAAAAAGAAGAACTCATACCAGTCAGTCTCAAACTCTTCCAGAAGACTGAAAACAAGAGAATACTCCCAAACTCATTCTATGAAGCCACCATCACCCTGATACCAAAACCAGGCAAAGACACTACCATAAAAGAGAATTATAGGCCAATATCACTGATGAACATAGATGCCAAAATCCTCACCAAAATTTTAGCAAATAGAATCCAACTACACATAAAAAATATTATACATCATGACCAAGTGAGGTTCATCCCAGGGACACAAGGGTGGTTCAACATATGCAAATCAATCAATGTAATACATAACATCAGCAACAGAAAGGACAAAAACCACATGATCACCTCAATCGATGCAGAAAAAGCATTTGATAAAATTCAACACCCATTTATGATAAAAACTGTCACCAAAGTGGGTACAGAGGGAACATATCTCAACATAATAAAAGCTATATATGACAAACCTACAACCAACATAGTACTCAGTGGTGAAAAACTCAAAAGGTTCTCACTAAAATCTGGGACAAGACAAGGATGCCCACTATCACCACTCCTAGTCAACATAGCCTTGAAAGTCCTAGCCACAGCAATCAGGCAAGAGAGAGAAATAAAATGGATCCAAATTGGAAAAGAAGAAGTGAAACTGTCACTATATGCCGATGACATGTTACTATATATAGAAAACCCTAAAAATTCCACACAAAACTACTAGAGTTGATCGAAGAATTCAGCAAGGTAGCAGGTTACAAGATTAACGTTCAAAAATCAGTGGCATTTCTTTAGACTAACAATGAATCAACAGAAAAAGAAAGTAAAGAAACAATCCCCTTTAAAATAGCACCCAAAGTAATAAAATACCTAAGAATAAACCTAATCAAGGAGATGAAAGAATTATACACAGAAAACTATAAACCATTGATGAAGGAAACTAAAGAAGACTTCAAAAAATGGAAAGATATCCCATGCTGTTGAATTGGAGGAATCAATATTGTTAAAATGGTCACACTGCCCAAGGCAATCTACAGATTTAATGCAATCCCTATCAAATTACCCAGGACATATTTCACAGAACTAGAACAAATCATAATAAAATTTATATAGAGCCATCAAAGACCTAGAATTGCCAAAGCATTACTGAAAAGAAAGAAAGAGGCTGGAGGAATAACTCTCCCAGGCTTCAGACAATACTATAGAGCTACAGTCAGCAAGACAGCATGGTACTGGTACAAAAACAGACATATAGACCAATGGAACAGAATAGAGAGCCCAGAAATGAACCCACAAACTTTTGGTCAACTAATCTTTGACAAAGGAGGCAAGAATATGCAATGGAATAAAGACAGTCTCTTCAGCAAATGGTGTTGGGAAAAATGGACAGCAGCATGCAAAACAATGAAGCTAGAACACTCCCTTACACCATACACAAAAATAAACTCAAAATGGATCAAAGACTTAAACATAAGACAAGATACAATAAACCTCCTAGAGGAAAATATAGACAAAACATTATCTGATATACATCTCAAAAATTTTCTCCTAGAAGAAATAAAAGCAAGAATAAACAAATGGGATCTAATGAAACTTACAAGCTTCTGCACAGCAAAGGAAACTATATGTAAAACAAAACGCCACCCTAGAAATGGGAGAAAATATTTGCAAATGATGAACCCACAAAGGCTTGATCTCCAGAATATATAAGCAGCTCATATGACTTACTGAGAAAAAAACAAACAAACCAATCCAAAAATGGTCAGATGACCTAAAAAAGCAATTTTCCAAGGAAGAAATACAAATGATCAATAGGTTCATGGAAAACTGCTCAATATCACTAATTATCAGAGAAATGTCAGTCAAAACTACAATGAGGTATCACCTTACACCAGTCAGAATGGCTGTCATTCGAAAGTCCACAAATGACAAATGCTGGAGAGGCTGTGGAGAAAAGGGAACCCTCCTACACTGCTGGTGGGAATGCAGTTTGGTGCAGCCACTGTGGAAAATAGTATGGAGATTCCTCAAAAGACTAGGAATAGACTTGCCATATGACCCAGGTATCCCTCTCCTGGGCATATATCCAGAAGTAACCCTATTTCAAAAAGACACCTGCACCCCAATGTTCATAGCAACACTATTTACAATAGGCAAGACATGTAAACAGCCTAAATGTCCATCACCAGATGACTGGATGAAAAAGTGGTATATTTATACAATGGAATACTATTCAGCCATAAAAACGACAATATAATGCCATTTGCAGCAACATGGATGTCTCTGGAGAATGTCATTCTAAGTGAAGTAAGCCAGAAGGAGAAAGAAAAATAACATATGAGATCACTCATATGTCGAATTTAAATAAAGAAATAAATACAAAACAGAAACAGACTCATAGGCATAGAATACAAACTTGTGGTGCCAAGTGGGTGGGGGGTAGGAAGGGACAGACTGAGAGTCCAAAATTTGTAGATAGTGAGAGTCATAAGTTGAATAGATAAACAAGATTATACTATATAGCACAGGGAAATATATACAAGATCTTGTGGTAGCTCACGGTGAAAAAAAGTATGACAATTTATATATATAAATATACATTTATATATATATGTTCATGTATAACTGAAAAATTGTGCCATACACTGGAATTTGACACAGCATTGTAAAATGACTATAACTCAATAAAAAATTTTAGAAAAGAATATGTCACATGTAAATAAATTCTGAATGAAAATAACAAAATAAATCACACTCTAGAACTAGACAAAATCACTATTTTTGAATCTCTTTATTCCTTCTTTATGTTATCCCCTGCCTTCCTTTCAAATATAACTGCTAGTCTGAATTGTATGTTAGTAATTACCTTTTTTCTCTAAAACACACGGCTCTTTTACATATGTAAGTATCTATAAACCATGCTAAATTATTTTCCAAATCAGGGGGATCAACTGAACTACTGCCAGCAGACCAGAAGTATATGAGAATTCCTACTGACTCACATGTTCACACACACTTAGTTTTGTTAGACTTACTAATTTTCAGCAATTTGTAAAGTATAAACATGCCTCAATAAAGTTTTAATTTCAATTTTTCTGATTACTAATAAAATGTATTCTACTATTTTTTTCTCCCTTTGATTAAACCAAGAAACCAATATGTTCTGCCTGTTGCTTCTTACCACCCAATGTGAGTTTCCAAAAACAGACTAGGATTTTGGTAAAATATGATGAGATTAGTTTGGTCAAATAATTCCAGAAGCTATGGGAGTTTAAGAATCAATTGTGCTTTAACAGTGGAATATAAGGAAAAGGAGCAGATTTATAAAACACAGTTATTCTATTTTTCACTTTTGTCCATTTAAATCATAAAAGGTGTTATATAGACTCTCAGATTCAGAATTTTTAAGATAAGTAATGAAAGTTAGAGCTTACTAAATCCAACACATTTTAAAATAAGTTATAAAATTGCAGCACACAAGAAAGTCAAATAATTTGATCAAGGTCATAGACATGGTTAGAGAGAATCACAATTAAAGTCTATCTTGTTCCTATTCAGACCCCATGCCATCCTAAAGGATTCTGTCCCAGCTTAAACTGTGAATAGTTTATAACAGACTCAGAGAATGAAGCATAGAAAATCTGTGAGAAGATACAGTTCAATATGATATCAATATTTTAAATCTATTTTAGCTATTGTTATATGTTCATTGTTGACAGATAAAAGTAGAAAGTCTTCCTACTGTAAAACATTGCTTTGGAACAATAATAATAATTTATCTGAAGGAATGTAGAACTGGCAGTTACTATAATAAATGTTAAAAAAAAACCCAACAGAACAGAGCCCTAGATCTGCTGTTAAAGATTGCTTTGTTACAAAAAAGTACAAGCTTATATTACAATATAGTTTTGCAGTAAAAAACTATGTTATGCAGTTGTTTGTGTCAATATCTCAGACCCAACAAGAAGGACATACTTTTTCTTTGTAATGTGTGGAATAAGAAGATGAAAAGCCAGCTCAGCCTTCTAAATTCACAGCAAAATTCATCATAATGTCAAATTAATCAGTGCCTAATTTATTATATGCCTCTGTAAGTTTACTTCTGCATTGCTTCAAAGCTTTTGTTGTTTATTCTGTCAAATTTAAGGCACTTGTGGTAGGCATCTTAATGTTTAATTATAAACATCATAATATCCAAACTTGAAAATTTATCAGAGCTGTTATTTAATGAAAAATAAAAGATAAATATGTAGCATTATAACAGTAAATAGACAACTTGTTCATTAGTCAGCCATTAGTTAGATACTTAGCAATATGACCATAATTTCTCTAAGCCTCATTTCCCCATATTTGGGATGAGTGGTTTATAATATAAGTTGGACCCTAAGGCATCTTACTATGCTAAATGTGTATAAATCTAAGAGATAATTCTAACTTTACAAACTGTACAAGCCAGTCAATTATGAATTTACCCAAATTAATTGTATTTTTTATTCTTAAAATGTTTTATTACACTCTTAATATATGGCATTACATTGTTGTCAATGGTTTCAACAATTTTTTCTGACAGTATAATAAAATGATTGATTAAAATGAGTTAAAATTTAATTCAATTTAAAATAAATACACCAATCTGTAAGCACACACACAAAAAAACAGGGCCTTCAATATCCTAGTTTATTTATTTTACTGTTCTAAAAGATTCATACAAATTTGTAACCTTATGTACATCCAAAATTTCTTTGGCAATAAAATGTCTGTCTTTCCCCAGTAAGCACTCTTCTGAATGAGTTTAATACACCAGAGAGCATTTCTATCCATTCCCTCAAGAAATTCAGCATCTTCTTCAAGATTTTATGATCCTCATATTATTTGTTATTGAGCAGGCAATAACAAGAAGATCTTCTGAAATCTAATGTGTATTTTAGTTTATTGTTTTCCCTGACTAAAGTTATGGATAGGAAAATAAAACTCACACATCTTTAGCTTTTGCAGAGTGTAAGTAAATGATAATATAGAGAATCAGAAATCCATTTGCTATTTACTTAGGACACTAGACAAAGAATTGATTCATGTTTAGAGTGACTAAAACACTAATTTTTGTGTGTGTGTATATGTAGACTGAAGAAAAAAAGAATTCTATAGCTCCAGGGAATGGGTAGAATGTTCTGAATGCTTTGTCCTCTTTTATGACTGGTAACCTTGTAAAATAACTGATATAGTGTGACATTTAAGAATCTGAAGAGAATGAACAATTAGGATGCATTTCTTTAAAAAAAAAATCAGGTAAACCAGATACTGGAACAGTCAGCTATTGCTCTTAGTTGTACATATTATATATATATATTTATATGTTAATTATATATAATATTTATATATATACAATATATATACTATTTACTGAGAACACGCTCTATAGCTATACTCATGAATGTGTATTAGATGAGAGTAAAGCTGTGATTTTTTAAGTCATTTCTTTATTGGTTTTGAGTGCAATAGGTATTTGGAATAAATAATCCCAAAATTAATTAATAAGTTTGTAATTGGGAAGAAGAAATGGAGGTCATAAAATATTTTTTTATTTGATACTGATGATGTAAGGTTGTTAGAAGTACTGGCTCTGGACCCAGTTTGTCTAGATTTGAATTCCAGTTCTACTATTTACCAGCTTTTGGGTAATTTGTTTTCTCATGAGGGGGAGGTAATTAGGTTTTTTCATTGACTTCCACTTGGAGGAGGTAGGTGGGATTGAACCCCTGACCTCTTGGTTGCTGACCATGCACGCTATTGCTTCAGCTATATCCTTCCCCCTATTTACCAGCTTTTGGACCTTGGACAAGCTACTTAAACTTTCTTTTGAAATTATTCTGCATGTTCAAATATGATGTCCCTCTCCTTCCCAAGCAAAAGGGAAGAATAAATTTCTCCATCTCTTGCAGATGGACAAGAGATGTGATGAGTTTTGGCCAGTGAAGTATTGTCAGAAAAGATGTCTGTACATCTGGGCCAAGATTGGTAAAAGTTTTCCACGTTTTCTCCCTCCCTGAAAGCTAAGAGATAGGATGGAGAAGTCACAGACAATGGAACCTCCATCAACCTGTTCCTTGAGTGCGTGCATGGAGACCAACAATGCACATGTAATTATATTATAGCAAGAAATAAACCTTGGTTGTGCAAAGTGGCTGAAGGGTGGAATTTATTTATTACTGCAGTATAATCCTGCCTTATATGGCTCATATACTCACTGTGTTATACTCACTTACAGTTTCCTCATCTGTAACAGGGATAATGACAGTAACCACTTATTTTTATAGTTGTCAACAAGACTTTACTGAAGCAAGAGATCAATACAGCTATAATTCCTATTAACAGTAGTATTATATGTACCCCCTCACTTAATAGATTTTAAATTCTAGAACATTCCATCTGGTCATAAAGTCCAGGTTTAACCAGCAGTGAGTTCACATTTCTGCAATGCCTATCACCACAAATTACAAAACAAGGTCTCAAATTCTGCTTTAATTTAAACTAACTCGACTAGGATATATAATATTTTTGTCATGTGGAATATTTTCATGGTGACAGAAATATTCCAGTTGCTGACTTATTACTGATACCATTGATTTTTAGAAACAATAAATTTTTATATTATACAGAAAGAAATATTAGCTATGTAAGAAGGAGAAGTTGGGGAGGGCAGAGAAAAACAATAGTGAAAGTACAAAAGATGTCCTCAGGATTCTGTAATGCTCTGATTATAGCTTCATCTATCAAGCTCTGGAACTGAAGGCCACTTGGAATTCATCTCCAACCCTAGGACTGAAGTAAGGATTTTCTTTTTTGCTTCGGAAATTTAAGCTCTTTACAGACATACTTTTTACTTAATCCACATGACATCAGAGAAAGGTATTATTTCCTGTACTTTGCAGATAAGAAAAATATACCATGGACCACAGGAAGAGTAAAAGAGAGTCACTCCTTAACTAAAGGCATTTTCTCTGTGGGGATAGCAACTCTAACAGCCTCATTTCCATTCAGTTGCTCATTTATTGCTCTCTCTCATGGTTTAAACTAGAGCCAAAAATGAAAAGACCTGTTACTAAAAGCAAAAAAAAAACAAGAAACATTTTCCCTGGAGGAGCAAACTATTTTTATATTGTCATTTTGCTTAAGTCTAGTGAAGAATTTACTGACCAAGGAAGGAAACAAGTGGGTTAGCAGATCTTGCTGGACCAACAGTCTCTAGATGCTAAAAGGTCCTCCAGCTGAGACAAAAATGAGAATATGACATTCTCAATATATTTAATTTGGAGAAAAAGAATATATTTCTTCAATAAAGTTACACACATTGCCATTTAAGTCTATTTAAATAAATATTAATTAAATTGTTTATTCTCACATTAGAGAACTAAATAATACCTATTATAGTCAAAGAAAATTTATGTTAATACACATCATTATATCCATTAAAAGAAAATAACTTATTAATACAATTATGGCAAATACAGCATAAATAGATAGAATCTCCTGTATCTAGAAATTCATCATCTTGCTGCTAGCGAAACTTAAAGGCATTTTAGACTACTTAATAAATAATTAAATCTAAGAGATTAGTGCCTTTAGCCATTTAAAAATTACTAATTGAACATTTGCTATCTGCCCAGTCTGTGCTAAACATTATCCACAAAGAGATTGTTATTTAGTTGGGGAAACAGAAGTCAACGTAGAGCAAAAAATTAAGAAATTTACCTAACATTTGACAGATAAATTTTCTCTCCTACCCTTATTGCATAACAAACTTTAAAAAGCAGTAAGCCAGGGGGGTGGAGGGTGGGAAGGGATAGACTGGGATTTCAAAATTGTAGAATAGATAAACAAGATTACACTGTATAGCACAGGGAAATATACACAAAATGTTATGATAACTCACAGAGAAAAAAATGTGACAATGAGTGTGTATATGTCCATGAATGAAAAATTGTGCTGAACACTGGAATTTGACACAACATTGTAAAATGCTTATAAATCAATAAAAAATGTTAAAAAAAAATAAAGAGAACAGTGATTAGAAAAAAAAAAAAAGCAGTAAGTAGTGGGGAGGGTATAGCTCAAGTGGTAGAGTGCAGGCTTAGCGTGCACAAGGTCCTGGGTTCAATCCACAGTACCTTCTCCAAAAGTAAATAAATAAATACAAAAATAAGCAATTGTAAAATTATCAATTCTCTCCCCAGAATGAAAAATATCTTCCATCTTCCAAATTTTTACTCTTCCAGTAAAAATAATAATAAATGCTACTTGGGCCTATTATATGAGAAATAAATAAAAATACATTATCTAGTAAAGATATCTATGTAAAAAAATTAGTATCTTCACACACTGCAAGTATTATTGCATATTCCTAAAAATATTGAGACATATTTATTGATTTTAATATCACATCATTATGAGATATATTATAAATGTAATATATGTATCTATTATTATACAGTAATATATTGAGATATTATATTTGTATTTATATGGATATATTATATTCCAAACTAGGAAACCTTAAGTTTTTACTTCCCATTTCAAACACATATTCTATATCTATCAACTTACACTAAATAATCATGAATGTTTACAGAGATGTAGGTAAAGGAAGCTTCACTGAAAAAAAATTCATATAAGATATTGAAATACTACCTGCCACACCTATATGAGTGAATTCTATTCTGTCCAAAAATGATACAGAAGAAAATATACAGACATGCAAAATATTCATAAGTTATTACAAAAATAAAGAAATTATTTGAAAAAATCTCTACTTCAGTAAAACTCATAGGAATCAAAATTGATGTAGATGAAAGCACCAAAAAAGTGAAATAAAGAAATTCACATACACTGGACTGTGAAGAATAAGCATATTTTGAAAAACGTAGCAGACCATATTGGAATTTTTAATTGAAGGAACATGTATTACAGGCAAAGAAGCAATAATTATGCAGTGTGCTGGGAATAAAAAGAACTATGGTTTAACTTGAATGAAAATGAATGATAGGAAGGAGAAAGGAAGAGGAGAATGGAATTACTATTTTTATGGTTTTACAGCTAGCGTGCATTGAACCTTACTCTGTGCCCACGATTGTGATAGATGTTTTAAATGCACTCTATTATTTAAATACTTGCTACTAGTAGGTAAATGCTATTAATCCTTTTTTACAGAGCACAGAACAGAGGAGTCAAGAGTGCAGTTCTGGAGGCACTTTGGCTCTTTTCTATTTCAGTTCCTCCACTGCTGGCTGTAACCTGAGGTAAAGTACAAAGCCCCTTTATGCCTCATGTCAAAATAACAATAGTAACAGTACCTAGTTCATATATATGATTGCTATGAAGATTAAATTTCTTAATATGAGCGATGCTCTTATGACAGTACCTGGCAAATGGTCAGTGCTGAAAATTTTAAGCTATTTTTATTAAATGGAAAAATCAAGTCTTCAAAATTCTCATAAAGCGCAAGGTAACACTGCTAGTAACTTGCAGAATGAGGAATTGAAGCCAGGTGTGTCTGACCACAGAGCTGAGTCTCATAGGCATAATGCGTCTCCTTTTTCCACAGGCTACAATAAAATGCCTCCTCAATTAGGAAAAATGCCTTCTCCCCTGATCTGATACACATCAGAGCAGCAGCCAGAAAGTGCTTTTCCCAATTATCAGCATTATCCATACCCCAATAAAGATATCTATGTTTATAAAGAAAGCATATGTTCACCAGCAGAGAGACCAACTAGCTTTGGAAACAAAAAAAATGAGCATCCCAGAGGAAGTGTGCTTGGATGCACCGGCACTGGAGAGATCATAGAAGCCAAATGGTTGTGGATATTCCATTTCCGCTGGCTGGACAGTCCTAGCCTCAGCCTGATGCGAATAAGCACTTGATTCATTTTACAATTTGATTCTCCCAGTTCTTTTTCTTCCCACTTAGACCTGTTCTCAGAAAAGAATGTACTGACCACATCACACAAGTGTAAAAGTCTTTGTAACAGTTATCTTTTCATTGCACATTGACTTTTCTGCACCAATCTTGTAAATATGGCTACTTTAAGTTGGTCTTACATTTCATTAGCTAAACCACAGTATTATAAAGAGTGAAAGGGGGCACTATCAATACCCTGGGACAACAGGGTAAAGTAGACTGTTTTGGGGAAAACTGAAGCATAAAGTCAGGCTAAGTTAATATGAGTTAAACTTGAGATTTTTAAAATACTCTCTGTCGGCAGCCTTAAGTGAGTAGGTCGTTGGGCCCAGGCCAAAGTGCACAATAGCTTGCACCTGGTAAGAGGTAAATGTACGCATGTGCTAGTAGCATGAGTCAGCATTATGAACAATATGCATGTGCGGGCAGAATATATAAAAAGGACAGGTGTGCCATGCCGGGGGTGTGCCATCTTGTTGTACTAGAATAAAGTGCTGTTTTGCTCCATGTCAGCTCCTTGCACATTTTTCCAGTTGGGCAGCTCACCTCGAATCCCTCTCCAGCCCCCCTCAGCTGACACTCTCTGTCTCCCCTCCTTCCCCAAATTAGATTTTTCAGCCAGTGCGACTACATAGCCTAGTACACTCAGGAAAATAGTGCTTGAATTAAGGTAATGCTTGAAAGGTTTTAAATTGACTGTGTGATCTTGGATAATGTACATAATGTTTTAAGCTATAATTTCCCCATTTTCAAATTGGAAATAGTAATTCCTATCTGATAGGGCTGTTATGAGAATTTATATTCAACACACATAGATACATGTATGTACATATGTATATGCATGCCTATATATGTATATATAAATGCATATATATATATCTTAGTTCAGTGAATGCTTAATAATTGGTAGCTGTTATTTTCTCAACATTCTAATTCAACTCTCAGAAGCCTCTTGTAGGCAGTAGACTTTGCTCAGGTAACAGTACTCTGAATGCTATATGATTTCTTCAAACGTCTACATCTGCTCTGCTCCAGGAATAGTCAGTCCTCTCTGTATTAATACGGTGAAAACAAATCCATGCACCTCAGTCTGCCTTCCTCCAACAGATGGTAATGATAATTACTGCCTTCATAATAGTTATGAACTACCTTTCAGTAGTTAATGTTTATAAGTATGGACATTTCTGCCTTATGCTAGAAGCATTGTCATATGTTAGATTTCTTGACTTCAAACAGACCATTTTTATGAAAGAGCAAAATTTTGGTAGGGGAGGAATTTTATTACCTGAGGGAAAGGCATTCTCAGCTCCATATGACTTCTCCTAGTGACAGGATAACTTTTGAATGTGTAGAATTTGAGGATTTTAGGAGTGTCATTGGGACACCTAAATGTAGAAATGAATGACTAGAATTATAATGAAAGGGCTCCCCAGTGGGTGATTAGAAGGAAATAAGAGAACTTTGGAGGAACCTATGGTTAAAAAGTGAGAAGAGGAAATTCAGCAAAGACAAAATAGGTCAGAGATAAAAAGTACAAGCACATTTAAGTGTAGTTTCACAGAGTCAGAGAAAGTGGACCATAATCATGCAACAGCAACAACAAAAATAAGAGTCCAGCACCTTCTATGTTGTTTCTGCCATTCTTCAGTGTCTGATGACTTCTAAGGTATATGCTCTTTGCTTGCCAAAATCTATTGGAGAAAAACATAAAAGTGATTCAAGATTTCCAATATTTTTTGATTAATGGTAAGTGGTCAATGAAAACCTGTCTTTTTGCCAAAAAAGTCACTGCTGCTTTGGTTATTGTATTAAGGAGGATGTGGAATGACACCTCAGAGAAACTTTGGCAGTGATGCCATGGAAATAGCAGGAACTGTGTTTTAATGCTTTTTATTTTCCAAGAAAGCATACCATGTATATCTACATTTAGGATAAGAAAAATTGTTTCTATAGAGAATATGTATCATGCTTGTGACACACACAAGTAATTTTTAATCCTTTTTATTTCGAGAAAAAATATAAAAAAGTTTGCTTTCTACATAAATCTCTCAATCTCTTTTCTTTCTAGCTTTCTTTCCTCTCTTGTCTATGTGAGTGCTAAATTGCTCAAAGTCTAAATTATGGGTAATAATAAATATTAGTCTAGTTATGTTTAACTTATCTACACTTGTTTGAGTTATTTTAAATCTTAAAAGATCATATGAATATCTAAAATAAAGTTAATAATACAACTGTCACTAAAAGCCAATTAGTAGTGATGTTCCACGTAAGTCTAGTTAATGAAAAATTTATACATAAAGAGGAGCACTCCACAAAAAGTTATAATTATTATTATTGCATTCTAAATAAAGGTGATATTGACTTGACCAGATTTCAATATTATCTATGATTAAGAATTTGCAAGCCTTTAGGATCTTTTATGATCTCTTTCTCAGGAAGCACACTGCATTCACCAAATCAGTGTGTTATTGCTATGTAATTCTAAACCATTAATGAAAATGAATTTACAAAATCTACTTTTCTTGACAATCTAAGTAAAGAAAGAAAAAAGTTGTTATTTTATAAATATGGCATGGACTTTTTATTGAACTTCATAATTACTCAAATTTTCCACGTTTGGTAATTTTGAATGATTTTATTGCTATCAGACTCTGTGCATCATTTATAATGTGTACATATTTAATATTCAACATATGTGCTTACTTCAGTGAATATTAGATTATCCCCAATACACAGAAAATATTCACCAAATTAAAATAAACTACCTCAAATTTTCCTTATTTAATCCTACCTTGGCCACTTCTCAGCTGTGTGACCTCAGGCAATCTATCACTCTTTGAGAGCTTCAGATTCCTCATCTTTAAAATGAAACCATCATTCACTTGCAGGGTCCTTGTGAAGATTAGAGAGAACATTCACTATGCATCTGGCAAAAGTTAGGTGCTCAATAATTGGTAGTTGTTAGCAGTAAATGAACTGAAGTCAGCAACCTCTACCCTCATCCTAAATAGGTACCCGGAAAGAAGCCAGTGACATGGGTATACCACTATGAAACGTTGACTTTTACATCATTGGCATAGCCTTTCACTGACACTACAATACTAATTCAGTGTATCTTGAGATCAGAACAGTCATGTGGTTTTACAATCCCACCTGAAATTCAAAGAATCAGATAAAAATTAATTTCATAAAGCCAGGAGAAGGGCCAACCTGTGTAAAAACATTACCTGAGCACAGCTTTCATTAAACTTTTCCCGGTGTAACACTTCAGTCTTTGAGAATGAAGAATAGGTTTCTGAAGTATACAGGGCACAGGATCAGTGCCCTAAAATGAAATCTAAAATGATTTCTCTCCTTCGATGGATTTGTTTTGTCCCTGACCTAATTTCTATGCTAATATATAGGCTTCACAATTGCTTTATTCTCTGCACAGCCCATGCCTCTCCCTTCTTTCAAGTCTCCCAGGGACTGACTCCAGGGAGCAAGGCATATAGATACCATCAATAAACTGCATTTGGTTAACTGTTCATTATTCAGCGACTGCTGATCCGCTTTGTGGATTCTCCATGCTCTTTATTTTGTCTCTTCCTCAATCCTACTACCTTTCTTTTGATGATTTCACTGCTCATTATCACCTCTACCAGAAGTGAGAAGGAAGAATGTGAAATTTAAATGAGTCAAACATGACTTTTAAAATTTATTTTGAGGGTAAGGAGAGAAAGTTGAAAATGTGAGCTAAAATTAGGCCTGGAGTTTTTTGGATGACTTCACCCAGCTATTCTTATCCCCATTTAAGTGATGCTAATTGAGTTCTGAAAATAAAAGGACACTTCAACCCTCTTATATCCCTTCCTCTTGGAATACATGGAGAAAGAGGAGATATGTGAAATCTATTTACAAAAAGTTTTCTAAAAAAGAAAAGTACCAGTCAGAATAGAATAACTCTTAGAAAAGTTGCATTTGTGAGTTTCACAGTGCAGTGATGAATGTTTTAGAATACAAGTTTGTAGTCTTGTAAATCAGCTTATTTGCACCCTTTTCATACAAGTAATATAAATGTATATTTATTTTCTTAGCTAACTATCCAGCTTGTCTAGCAAAAGAACAAAAGTGCTGATTTTCTATTAGTCTCACAATTTCTGAGTTTTGTAGGGAATATGCAATAGGATTTTTTTGAAGTTTGTCTGATATACCTGAACAATAATTTACTCAAATCAGTTGTTTCTTAAAAAAATTTTATAAACTTGAAGAATAAGATAATATAAAATAAAGTTATTAACTGGCATTTCTGGCAATGTTTAATAGAAAGGCTTTGGGAAATAATAGGTAGTTCTAAAAAATGCTATTTTTCTAAGTTATCCTCTAATATTGGAGATAATCCTGAGGCAGAAATCTACTACTATTTTAAGAAATAGGAGTATTTTGAGGATTTGCATTAGCTATGGGTCATCTCTCTTGCTCTCAGCTAATACATAGAATGAGGGCTAACTAGGTGACCCATGAAAAAACTTAGAACCTTGCAATACTTTCAAGTATACACGTAGGTATCATATACATTCATAGTGTATTTTAAGTCTATAAGCTGTGAGATGATCTAAGCTAGACAAACAGAGAAGTTTGTGTCTATGTATATGTATGTGTTTAGGAAACAGAAACTGACTAACAGAGGTTTTCTTCAAAAAGGCCTCATACAGCACATCTATGTCTATGATAATGTTTTTCTTATTGTAAGTGAGTGATAAGTATTTGATGACTTGAAGGCCATTTAAATGTATATAAACAGGCCCTAGATCCACCCATTCAGGTGAGACAGGTGTACCAGTGCAGAAAGATCATGTGCTTTGGAGGCTACAGACTGGGTTCCAGTTGGAATAGACACTGATAAATGTGTAATCTATATCTGTAAAATTGATACAGTAATATCTATATTATAAAACTGTTGTAAGGATTAAGTAAATAAACATGTAAAGGCCCCAGTAGTATGTTCAGAACATAACTACACTCAGTAAGTGCTTTATTATTTCTCAAATATATTAGTGGTTTTAAAAATGTGATCATCCCTCAACCTTGATTATGGGATCAGAAAATATATATATATATATATATATATATACACACACACACGTATTTACAAATGCATAATATGTTTATATGTATAAATTATATATTTTTGAAATAATATATTCTTAAAATGTATATATATAAACATATTTAATTACATATTTATAATTATTATATTATATTCATATGATATTTTGTGTCCTATATATTGTACTATTTACATTTACATACATACATATGTAATATATACATTATATATATACTCACACATATTTTAAGTCATCTAACAGGACTGCTAATTTCATATATTAACAAGCAAAATATAAAATAATCAAAATAAGGTCATATTCTGAGTTTCTATTTATTTACAATCTTGAATTAACCAGAATATTTATAGGACTATGGTTCAAAATAAATTTAAATATCTGTATATATATATTACTCACATGAAACTTTGTGAGTAGCATACTGTTATTAAAATACTTTAAATGGTACAGAATTAATTGAAAAACACAAACAAAAGCTATATGGAAAGCATAGTACTTCAAAATTTTAAAAATTTTAGGGTATGCTTGCTAATTGTACAAAGTTTGATAGACATTTGCGTGCTCACAGCTTCATAAAGAGTTAAAACTACAAGAGAAGGCTTGCAGTAAATAAAAAGCATTATTAACCATCAGTGATATAATGCAGTAAATAATGATCAAATTAACCTGTGTATCATTAGTTAGTGTCTATTAACAACAGATGTGAGGTAAGCAATTTCCCTCATCTATGTGCATGTAATGAGTGTGGGTGTTTTTATAGGAAATTGAAACAGAGAGTTCTGATGACTTGTCCAAAGTCACAAAGTAACTTAGCAACAACCCAGAGAAGGACATCTGAATCCCCTGGCTGTTTAGTGTACCGTCTATTATATCACATTGTTTCCCTTGTCTATAGAAAAAATAAGCTTAGGAGGTTTATAATCTAGCTATTCTTCTAGACTGATTTTTACAAAACACCTGGGAAGCAGGCCCAGAGGAATTAGGACATCTGAGAAGTTCATAAGTATTATTATCAAGGGACTAATAGCTTAGAAGCTCTCTAAGTCATCTTTAGAAAGAAATATGTGACACCGGATGGTAGGTCACAGGGCTGGCATCATAAGGAATAGGAGTTTGGGGGTGATTTCACAGTGCCCAGAAAGAAGGTGCAGGAGAAGAAAGAGGAGTATTTGGTCTTTTTTTTTTTTTTTAACACCCAATTACAATGTACACCTGCATGAAATCTCTGCTTAGATCTTCAAACAGAAAAGATAATAATGATTGGCTCAGTTAACAGTTTGGAATGTGACATGTAAGACATTACCTCAAACTGTGCTGGCCTTGAAGACAAAACTCCATGCAGGGTGCAATCATCACAGTAACTTAAAGCAACAAAGGTTATTATTGTTGGTCCAAATTCTATCTCCAGGATATTTAATTTCTGTGTCTCAATTTGCATATAGTTCATATGGGCATAGCTTTTACACTCTAGAAAAAATCATTGCTGAATTCATAGATTTAATTTCTTGCCAACTTAATGAAGGGGAGGAGGAGTAATAATCCTTTTCATACAAAGCAGCTGGATGAAATGACCAGAAGTTGAGATTCTTCCGGGATGGGATATAGGGATACCCAAAAATGGTGCATCCATTGCAAAGTGGAGAAAGAAGGAGCTGAAGAGTCCAGGGAAATTTTGGACAATCCAGAAAGTAATTACAAAGAGGTGATGTCACTTCAAATGGATTGTCTTCATAAATGCTAGTTCCTGTGCAGTATCCTTGTAAACAAAGGACAAACTAAGGAAAGAAATTCCTATATTTTCACCAAAACAGAAGGTGAGTTGGAAAGGGAGAGAGCTGTAAGGGGATAGATATATAGTCTACCACTGTTGCTAACTGTATTGCTGTAGAATTAATTCAGATTGTGGGTCTAACCTGTATGTATTCTGACCATCAGTGAATTGCCTAATTCTGGCCTTGTGCCCCAAACTTCCACACGCTGTAGATATTGTGGGAAGACATAAATAAAACACATTTCAGAAGCAGCTTGATACTGATTTTTGGAGTCAGATATGTTTCAACTACAGATCCCAAAGTAATTATTTACCAGTTATGGTAAAAGTTCAGCAGTAGAGTAGTAAAAGCAGCTGACGCAGTAAAGAGAGGCAGATCATAGTTCCCTGACTGTGTTTTGTTTCCTGTGTAATGGCCTTACACCTACATATACATGTCCCTCTGTGTGTTTACCACTGCATTAGTATTCCAATTTCACTCTATGGAGCTTAAATGAGCTAATTTTATAAGCCAGATGTATACGGAGTATTTTGCTTGTGATCTCCATGTATAGCCCCATTTGTGCAATAAGAAGCTGTTACACACACCAGTTATTTTGATGCAGTGTTTTGTCAATAGGTAGCATGCTGTGTCTCTAGGATTAGTGAGGATGGGGGGAAAATAGGAAGGGTCAGAAGCAAACCAATTAGCTCAACTAAGCAACTTATATTCTAGTTAGCATACAGTAGAAGAAGAAAATTGAAGTGGTTCCAATGGAAAGCACAGAGATGTCAGATCTTTCTGTGACCCAAGAAGAGGACTTTTCTGTTCCAGGCGCAGTCACTAGTTACTCATCTGGGAGGATTTTATGTTCAGGGCAGTGCACAGGATATATGGAAACCTAGTGATGAAGAGATATGTCTACTCAGGGAAAGGCCAATGGTCTTTTCCATTACTTACATGGCACCCTGCAGATCAAAAAGTATTTCACAATCTTAATGCACTGGAGTCTCTCACCAGCTCTGATTTTTATAAAGGAAGAAACATGTCAAATGTCAAATTTAGCGTCTGAGCCAGAGGGGATATCCTAGCATTTTGCACCACACTCCTCCAGGATTCCTTTCTAAAGAAATAATTTTCCCAGTAAGCATTCCAAGGGGGAAAAAAAACGTAATAACTTGAAAAGTAACCATTTTTTTTTTAAACCTAGGCTTCAGTGAGTGCCCTTAAAAAAAAAGCAACCCTTAGAGAAATACGGTAGAATCACTTGCAGGCAAAACCACTCATTTTACCGCGCAATCATTTCCACTCTGCCTCAGCTCTTTACCTTAGCAAGTAGCTGCCTTTAAAGACCACCAGGCAGTCACCCAGAGACACTTGAGCCTGCAACTAGGAAACTGGCAGAAGCTCTGCCACCGCCAACAGCGACGCTTCAAAATTAAAGGATGTCGAAACCTTCACCGACTTCATATATTTGCTTTTCCGGTTCAGGCAGCCTTACAAAGAGTTTGAAATTCCTTCCCTCCGCAGAGAAAGTGGATTTTCTTTTTCTGTGCAAACGCTGCTGGATCCAAGTCTCTCGGAAAAACTGGTGGCAAAGCAGGCGTTTGGGGATCGCGCCCGTGATCGCTCTGTAGCGTCGACTTCCTCTCCCTCTCTTTTCAGATATAAATGCAGGCTTATTTATTTATTCTAATTCTCCCTCTCACGCTCGCAGCCTGTGGACTTGGTTTCTGACTGGTGTGGCTACAAGGGAGACTGGTGGGCGCGCGCCTTGGAGCCCGACCGGGTGGCGCCTCATCGCAGTGGTCAGATGCAAGTCCCCCATTCCGCCTCCTCCGGCGGGGTCTGGGCTTACCCGCGTCCGGGGCAGGAAGCCATGACCGTACCCCGGTGCCCCCTCGCCTTTCTGCCCCCCTTGAGCCGCTGTCCTTAATTGACGAGCCAGTGACTATTGGCTGAAGTTCCCCGGTGATTTGCATGCACAGAGGAGTGTCTCCTGCCGCCCTCCAGTCAGGAGCTCGCCGACTGCAGCCTCCCCGGGAATGCGCGGCCGAGGGGATGCGCGCAGCTCGTCGGCCCTGGCAGTGAGCTGGCGCCCGGCGACCTGGCACCCGCGCCTGGATATGGGGCGTCTAAGTCGTCCCAGGAGCAGCTTCAGCTACAGAAACCTGCCGGTAAGGGTTGGCGTCCAGGAGCCCCACGGTCCGGACAAGTTGCAGTACTGTGGGGCAGTTTCCACTCCTTGATCATTGTTTCAAACCTTTTACCTTAATCCAAACTTCACTGGTAGGTTGAGGGGGTGGAAAGGGAGTTTGGGATAGTGTCTTCATTTTAGCTAGGAATAGGCAAGTCCTTGGGTCGTGAGAAGAACTTTCTGAATCAGAAATGTAGGCAGATAAGGTGGAGGGGGTTGGGGGTGTGCTCAACTGGCTTTAAGATAAAGGGATACGGAGATTGTTTCTTGCGGCGGGCATCTGGCTATGACTGTCTCCTGCAATTGACAAATTGTTTTTGCGTAATCATTTTTCGCGTTTACTTCTCTTTCCCTAAGGGAGGGGTGTTACAAAGAGCTTGGTAGGGGGTGGAGGTTCAGATCCTTTCGATTTGATTTTAGATAAGTGCTAAAATGTAAAACAATTATTCTGACCTCACGTGTTTATTTAATGGGGTAGGGGTCCATGCTATTATTGTTGTTGTTATTATTATTATTGATATTGTTGTTATCCGTCTCATAGCAAAGGATGTTAACACATTTCGCTTTCTGGGGACCTTAGTGGTAGAAACATTTCAGTGGGAAATAAGGTACCCACATCTCAGTCCTCTCCACTACCAGCTCCCGCCCTGCCCAGGAACTACCCTGGTGGTTTCCCTGTCGCGTTGCGCAGCCCTCTCTACTCTGGTGTGAACTTACAGGGCTGTTTTATGGTTTGGGATTTGGAATGGTAACTGAGTGAGATGGTGATGGGGAGCCCTGCGGAGGGTGTGCGTCTGTGTGTGTGTGTGTGTGTGTGTGTGTGTAGAGAGGGTGTAGAATGTGAACAGAAAAATTAAGTTTTGGAGGCAGTATTGCTCCATAGATCATTCCTTTGCAGCAAGTTTCCTCTTCACCGCATTCTGACCAGGTTTGTCTCTGGGGAATGGGGATGCGCACGGGGTTTCTGACTCCAAGCTCTGTGTTTCCCTGTGTGTAACAAGCCTTCTCTCCTCCCTCCCCGCCCCCCTCACCCGTTCAGCGTCTGCTTCTGTTTTTCCTCTTCGTGGGACCCTTCAATTGCCTGGCGAGTTACAGCCGGGCCACGGAGCTTCTGTACAGCCTGAACGAAGGACTGCCCGCCGGGGTGCTCATCGGCAGCCTGGCGGAGGACCTGCGGCTCTTGCCCCGCGCGGGGAGCCGGGACCCGCAGTCGCAGCCTACAGAACACAGCGGGACTGAGCTGAACCCCCCTCTCTCCTTCAGCCTGGCCTCCCAGGGACTGAGTGGCCAGTATGTGACCCTAGACAACCGCTCTGGGGAGCTGCACACTTCTGCCCAGGAAATTGACCGGGAGGAGCTGTGTCTTGAAGGGGGTGGAGGGGCTGCCTGGGGTGGCAGCATTTCCATCTCCTCTTCACCTTCCGCTGACTCTTGTCTTTTGCTTCTGGATGTACTGGTCCTGCCTCAGGAATACTTTAGGTTTGTGAAGGTGAAAATCGCTATCCGAGACATCAATGACAATGCCCCGCAGTTCCCTGTTTCCCAAATATCGGTTTGGGTCCCAGAAAATGCACCTGTAAACACCCGGCTGGCCATAGAACATCCTGCCATGGACCCAGATATAGGCACTAACGGGGTTCAGACCTACCGCCTACTAGACTATCATCGTATGTTCACTCTGGACGTGGAGGAGAATGAGAATGGGGAGCGCACCCCATACCTAATTGTCATGGGACTGTTGGACAGGGAGACCCAGGACCAGTATGTGAGCATCATCATAGCTGAGGATGGTGGGTCTCCACCACTGTTGGGCAGCGCCACCCTCACCATTGGTATAAGTGACATTAATGACAATTGCCCTCTCTTCACAGACTCACAGATTAATGTCACTGTGTATGGGAATGCTACAGTGGGCACACCTATTGCAGCTGTCCAGGCTGTGGATAGAGACTTGGGAAACAATGCTCAGATTACCTACTCTTATAGCCAGAAAGTTCCACTGGCATCCAAGGATTTATTCCATCTGGATGAAACCACTGGAGTCATTAAACTGTTCAGTAAAATTGGAGGAAGTGTTCTGCAAACACACAAGCTCACCATCCTTGCTAATGGGCCAGGTTGCATCCCTGCCGTGATCACTGCCCTGGTGACCATTATCAAAGTCATTTTCAGACCACCTGAAATTGTCCCTCGTTATATAGCAAATGAGATCGATGGTATCGTTTACCTGAAAGAACTGGAACCTGTTAACACTCCAATTGCATTCTTCACCATAAGAGATCCGGAAGGTAAATACAAGGTGAACTGCTACCTGGAGGGTGAAGGACCATTCAGGTTATCACCCTACAAACCATACAATAATGAATATTTGCTAGAAACCACAAAGCCTTTGGATTATGAGCTCCAGCAGTTCTATGAGATAGCTGTGGTAGCCTGGAACTCTGAGGGATTTCATGTCAAAAAAATTATTAAAGTGCAACTTTTAGATGATAATGATAATGCTCCTGTTTTCCTTCAACCCTTGGTAGAATTAACCATTGAAGAAAACAATGCACCCAATGCCTTTTTGACCAAGCTAGATGCTACAGATGCTGACAGTGGAGAGAGAGGCCAAGTTTCATATTTTCTGGGACCTGATGCTCCGTCATATTTTTCCTTAGACAGTGTCACAGGAATTCTGACAGTTTCTACTCAGCTGGACCGAGAAGAGAAGGAAAAGTACAGGTACACCGTCAGAGCTGTTGACTCTGGGAAGCCGCCCAGAGAATCGGTAGCCACCGTGGCTATCACAGTGCTGGATAAAAATGACAATAGCCCTAGGTTCATCAACAAGGACTTCAGCTTCTTTGTACCAGAGAACTTTCCAGGATATGGTGAGATTGGAGTAATCAGTGTAACAGATGCCGATGCTGGGCAGAATGGATGGGTCGCCCTCTCCATGGTGAACCAGAGCGATATTTTTGTCATAGACACAGGAAAGGGCATGCTGAGAGCTAAAGTCTCCTTGGACAGAGAGCAGCAGAGCTCCTATACTTTGTGGGTTGAAGCTGTTGATGGGGGTGAGCCTCCCCTCTCCTCCACTGCAAAAATCACAATTCTCCTTCTAGATATCAATGATAACCCTCCTCTTGTTTTATTTCCTCAGTCTAACATGTCCTACCTTTTGGTACTACCCTCTACTCTCCCTGGCTCCCCAGTTACAGAGGTCTATGCAGTTGACAAAGACACAGGCATGAATGCCGTCATAGCTTACAGCATCATAGGGAGAAGAGGTCCTAGGCCTGAGTCCTTTAGGATTGACCCTAAAACGGGCAACATTACTTTGGAAGAGGCATTGATGCAAACAGACTATGGGCTCCACCGCTTGCTGGTAAAAGTGAGTGATCATGGTTATCCTGAACCTCTCCATTCCACAGTCATGGTGAACCTGTTTGTCAATGACACAGTCAGTAATGAGAGCTACATTGAGAGTCTTTTAAGAAAAGAATCAGAAATTAATATAGAGGAGAAACAACCGCAGATCTCAATCGAACCGACTCATAGGAAAGTTGAACCTGGGTCTTGCATGCCCACCTTAGTAGCTCTGTCTGTAATAAGCTTGGGTTCTATCACTCTTGTAACAGGGATGGGCATATACATCTGTTTAAGGAGAGGGAAGACGCATCATAGGGAGGATGAAAATTTGGAAGTACAAATTCCATTAAAAGGAAAAATTGACTTGAATGTGAGAGAGAGGAAACCAATGGATATTTCTAATATTTGATATTTCACTGGGGATGTTAAAACAGAGATCTTTTAACTGGCTTTGGGGAGACTTTCACCACCCAAGCAAGACGGGTGGCAGTTCCAATGAAGGACGACAAATTTATAATGTGTACTATATTGTAAATAGCTGTTTACAGGTTTTTAAATTCAAAATCAGAGGTTATAAAATGTGTACAGCATTTTTTAATGAAAATAAGTACTAATAGCTATCGAACTGTAATTAAAAAAAAAAGCTTGGACATGATTTGCAGCTTTCATACATAAAGCAGATGACTGTTAAAACCTGGGAGTAAGGTAAGAAAATGGTACATCGCATTTTTTTGTCTGAAAAGTCCTTTAACCACAAGAGGGCATCAGCTGCTCCTTTGCAGGGAACTGTTTTGAGGTATTGTACATGACAATTGTACATGAAGTTAATGAAAGAGTATATTTTAAATATATTATTTTTAACATTTAACAAAGATGAAATTAAAAGTAGATGGAATTTCACCCCACTTAAATGTATGATAAAAAAAGAAAAGAAATGCATTTGTAAACAGAATGTTTATCACCTAACAAGTACATCGTGTATGATTTGAAATAGAAGGCATCACAAAGAAACACAATTCTTCTTTAGCGAGGATAGAATCTTTGCCTGTGTTAAAGATCTGACCTGATGAAGAGCATCTCACTTTCTCCGTACTCCAGTTGCTTTCTGTTTGCTTTATCCACTGCACTTGCTATTATTATGGGGGGAAATATATAGTCTTTCTTACAGAAAATGTAATTAGAAATTGTGTCCAAGAAAAGCAGCCAGAAGCAAAGATATTTTTCAATCCTTAGTTGCTTCATAGGTGTTCATGACATTTTGATGCTTTCACAACTTGTTAATAGAACTTTATACTTGGGTTATATATTAGATTTGTATATGCTTAAACTCATCCATTACATAAGAAAAGACAAAATAATAGTAAACCAAAATTATTCAAGAAGCTGGTGGACACTACTGGTTGTTTTAGCTGGACCTTTTACATGAAAGTTATATTTATCTTTTTGTTGGTGTTTAGGTTTGTTGGCTACATTTCTGGCTTCCTTTCTTCGGCTTTGGATTAGGGCCAAGAGTTTATTCGTCAGCCCAGCAGCAGATTTCTTTGATAATTTAGCTTTTATGGAACCCTTTGCAGTGAAGCAAGCTAGTTCATCAGTGATTGATTACCTTCACTTAATTGTGTGAGCTGGCAGTTTTATTTTATATGAGAACTGTAGCAAAATTATTTCTGTAAACAAAGAGTAAGTGTAAAACTTAAACTGGATCATTCTACTTTTTGGCATCATGTGTCTGTACTGTACCAAAAGTGTTTATATGTCTGCAAATTAAAGGTATATATTTTCATAATTTCTTTCTCATCTTTACCATTTTATATTTGAACATGGGCTTGTTCTTTCACTGAAGTGCCTGTTAATGGCATTTGTTTGCTTTTAGAGGTAAATGTGGGTAAATTGTAAATATTCTGTTATGCTAAAGTTTATATTAAACTAATTCATTACTCAATTAAATATTGGGTAAACTATTAAATATGTGTGTAGTTATAGACATATATATAATAGAAAGAGGTATGCCTATGTGTTTGATAGTTCACATGGAAATTTATACCCATGCATCTGTGCATGCATATTAATTTATTATCAACTTAGACTCAATTATAAACACTCATTTTATTACATATAGCAAATCCTCTGTTAGCTGTGTTACAAGTGTTTTCAATGAATTTTAAAATAAAAATACATTGAGAAAAAAGAATTGAATACAAAAACCCAAGACCTTTTGAATATGTATTAAGTCATTTTTCTTGTTTTAATCAACTTGACAATTTAAATAAATAAAAGCATATGAAGCAGTAGTGTTTGTTACAAAAATGAAATATATTTTTATCAGAAATTCCTTTTGTATGAGAGGCACCTGAGCTAAGAAACTAAGATAATTTAGCCCCCAAAACTTTTCATTTATAATTGACATAAAGCAATGAAGGAAACCATCCTCCACCAGTCATTTTTATATCTTATTTCTCTCTTTTAAAGGAAAGAACTATATGTGAAACAAGTAGCACCATTAAAAAAAAAAATGGTCCTCCACAAATGCAGTGTTTTAATCACCATTTCTAAATTTGAAGAAGGTTCATGTTTTGGGGGTATGGACTTCATCTCCAGCATGAAAAATGTCTGTAACATTAATAAAAGGACGCATTTCTGAATAATTTCTTGTGCCAAGATTTCCTTGACAAAAACATCTCATTCACATTAAAAACATTTATAACAAGGAAAGTGAAAATAAATTAAGCTCAAAGATAAAAGCCTCTTTTTACTAACACCTTGTGCTAGAATGGATGCCAAAATGTATGCTAATCATGTCAATGTTGTTAGTTGAGCTGGCACAAAAATAAACGTTCCATTCATTAAAAACCCTAATATCCATTTAACAGTTTGAGAACCAGCGAGTCCTCTTTCCCCAATTTAATGAAGAAGAGATTGCTCTGATCTTTGCACTGCCAAATCCATTCTTATACTACAGAGAAAATGGTTAATTAGGATTGGGGAATTTGAAACCAACATAGCAATGTCAGCTACAAGGGAAAAACAAACAATTTACATTACTTGACCCATTAGATTCCCTGACCTTATTTTTAAATTTTTGTTTTCTTGGTAGTTATGTTTCTATCAGTGGTAGTTAAAAGAAAAGGAAAAAGAAATGATTCTTTTAAAACAATTTTATAGTATGAGTGTATTAAAAATAAAATCCAGATCCTTTGTTTTTAGAGGTGCTTTGCACATGTTTTAGGAAAACACTAGGCGTGATCTTTCCTGTGAAATAACATCACTGAAGCAATATGAGGGATGGTATGAAGCTGACATGATATCTAATACCATTGCTGTAATCTCTCTCATGAGGATTCTAATTTGTGCTTCTAGAACAAATCTCAATTGACAACAGAAAGAAGAAGAATTATTGAACCCTCTCCTGAGCTTAGTGAGACTCAGGTTCCAATTTCTCCTCAGTAAGGTGAGGGCTCTGGGGTCCTGACCTTTGGCAGACAATGAAGAATGTAATGAAAAGACAGCACTGAACATATGGTGCCCTTCAACTTGTTAGGCAGCCTCAGCTCCCAGAGGCCAGAAACATGGATACCTGAGGATTTTCTTTAATGTAGATTTCCTCACTGCAAGAAAGCAGTCAATTGCTAGTAAATAATATTTTGCTGACTTGTGCAATCTTTGCCTAGCAATGTGCCTTTATGGTGTGAATTGTTAACAAATATTTACTGAAGGGAAGAGAATTGACAGTTACACAAATAGACTTAAGAAAGAAAACATCAGTTAAAAAATTAGTAATTCCTGAGCAGAGACCCACCATATTTTTTTTTTTGCTTACTTCTGTTTCTGATAAGATCATGTGTATGTCACAGATGATATATACTTACACACATACAGTCTATAATCATTTTTAATGTCACTCAATATATGTAATTGTACTTAAAAATGCAGTATTTTTTTCTCTGATAAAACTCTAAACTGGAACTGTACTCCTTCAAGGGTATAAAACAAAATTGAATGACTTAATCCACTAATGTCAAGAAGGAATTTAAGACTTAACCCACTAATGTCAAGAAGGAAGAATTTTGTAATGATTAAAAAAAGAAATCATTCAGTCTTTCATTCCATATGTATTTATTTCGGTACTCTTAATTTCCATGGATTTAACTGGAAACAAGGTACAGTCCCTTGATGACTTTAGATTATGGTGCAGAATGTCAATAAGAAAACCTTCAATTTCAAAACATTTTGTGGGATAAATGCCTATTCCCAGGATGCCAAGTGAACAGAACCTAACCCAATCTTGTAAAGTCTTGGAGAAAGCTTCCTAAAGGAGACAATTTCTAACGTGGGCCCTCTTAGAGAAGATTATGTCTAACCTGAGTATAGAAAAGGAGAAGTTAGCTAGGGGAAAGTGGCCAGAAGGAGAAAGAAGGGTATTTAAGGAAGAGGGGCCAATGTGCAAGGTACACATGTACAAGTGAGCATGTCATGACTAAAGAAGCACAAATGTTACCATTCTTCTTGGCCAAAGGGATGAAGGGAATGAAAAAGCTTAACAATGAGTTTGGACATTGCATGTGCTGCAAGTAGTGAAGGGACTCATGCTTGGAGGCTGTCATACTTGGAGGTTACCATTTTATCCCAAAGGTGATGAGAATTTTAAGGGTTTTGACCAGGGAACGTCTGTTTTTAAAAAGATCACTTTGGCCATGTGTGGAGCTTGTGTTGAAGAAGACTGGAGACTGGTTAGAAGGAGTAGTGACAATTCAAGTAAAAGATGGGACCTTAAACCAGGCAATATGAAAGAGCTATATTATATTGTGGAATATAATATGTAAATAATTTATGGCTGATAAAGAAAGCTGTGATATCAGTACAGGTTAATCCACATGTGATAGATAAGAAAGTTCATCATTTTCACAATTTGCTTTCAAGCCTATTTTAGAAATTTGAAAAGGATAGAAAACTATTTATTAAACATTAAATCAGCAATGAAAGCACTGTAGTCATAACCCCCTTCCAAATGTTGGGTTTTATGACACAGATGGAATTATAAAAAAACCAGTTTACCCAGTTTATTTCATATTTATGACTGTCAATTCTAATTGAATAAACATTACTGTGTGCCCATGTGGTAGATATTCCAACATGAGACTGACCTCATCAATAACATTTTATCCAAGGCATTTGCAATATTTTGCTTGTACTTGCCCTAAAAATCTCTACATGCAGAAGGGTCATGATAAAAATTTAAGAAAAAGACAATAAAATATCAAGTGGACAATGTAAATTGTAACTGTAATTTCAAGTATTGTGTGAAAATGAGGAAAAATATGTCTGTTGCAGGCAGTTCTGAACAAGATCCAGGAGATACGAGCAGGTGAAATGGGTTAGTTAGGGCCCAGAAGCAGACAGGCCTTCAGGCTTATAATCACTTTTGGATGAAAGAAGTCAGTTAATGTATTTTATGTTCCAGTTTATCTTGCTGTAAATGAAAAATTTAATAGTATCTAGTACCAACTGGCGGAAATTTCAAACCCAGGCTAAGTAAACATTTAGTAGATGTAAACACATTATTGTGTGCGGTCCTAGCTTCAAGAAGTCATTTGTCCTCTCTTCCAAAAAATTGCCCCGCCTAAGGCTCATCTGTATGGAAATTATTAACATATTTTACCTCATAGTGTCATTTTGAAAATCAAATAAATTAATTCATGCAAAATATTTCAAACAAATAAAGTGTTCCATAAATATTAGCTATTATTCTTGCTATTGGAATTAAACAGTGTGCTATGATGTCATCTATGCAGTTTTTTCATTCATCCTTCCATCAAACTCATTCAGCCATTTTTATTACACAGCAAAAAAAAAATCCATAAAATTGATAATGTTTTAGGTTAAAGGTCTATATGCTCAACACACTCTAATATATTTATCTTTATTATCCATTTCTTAGGCCCATTGATTTTTTTCCCCCACAATAAGTTTGTATGTCCCTTTTCATTTGGAAATCTCATGAGGGCCAGGAATATGATTTCACTTGTCAGACTGTGGTACTTCACAGATAATTTAGTCCAAGCCCCTCATTTTACAGTTGAAAAAAACTGACAGAATATCAAGAAAAAATTTGACAACTGAGTGACTAGAAAAGAAAGCAGCAATCATGAATGTAAAAAGTAATCAAAATCTTTTTAAAAACAGCAGAGTTACTCTTCTTTCAAATATTTCTCTTAAAACATACATGTTAAATGAAGGTAACTTCATTGGAAAGTTAACCAAATTGTGAAACGTACAAAGACAGTATACCAAATGTTAAAAAAAATTCTTTGAGATGAAATCACATGTAAAAATGAGGTCAATCAAAACTAATTATTACAATGAATTAATAAGAATTATATATCTTCCTTGAAAGCATTTGGGAATATAATTTTTTAAAGGAAGCTATTTATACAACATAAAGAGAAAAGTATAAAAAATATAATATGTATTTGACAAATATAATAATTGTAAGAAAATAATAAGGGAACATAAAACTTTAGAAGATGAGAGAATACCTGAAAGTAATCAAGGAAATTTTTATGAGCCCTACAGAAAAACACAAAAAATGTACTTGATTTATAATATGGGAATAAATATTTACTTATGCAAAATTCATGTACATATTAGATATAGAAAAGGCAAGTTCAAATATAGATATGAGATATGATTAATTTGAAAAATGAAGATGACCAGTCTTGTGTATAGTAAAGTAAATGAAGACAAACCCAGAATGACTAAATGTTAGGAACTCTAAATCACAAACTTCACAACCTCAAAGGAATTTTGGATTATTGTTTTTCTCCTTATAGTTTTGGGTACAAAACCCTGAAGCATCAACAAAGATAAAAACTATTATCATCAACTATTTATTTACTAAACATATTTACTATTAGCCTATTCCTCTTACAAGCAAGACATTGTTCTAGGCACAAGGGTAAGTTTTCTTCCATCCTCAAAAAAGGTCATTCTTAGTCTGGGAAACACTAATGTAGAAGACACATAATAAGGAATGAATATGTTCTTGCTCCCATCCAGTCTTCACCTGCACTTCTTTTACATCTACCAGAGAGAGACAGAGATCATCATGGCAGATGAAAGTGCTGCCTAGTGATATGTACCACACACTGGAAACTCAAAAAAGGAATATCAAAATTATTAGAGGAATATAATCTTTGCAATGAATATGAATAACAAAATAGGGACTAAGTGCTTTCTGTGGATATAATGGGCAAATTTAAAGACTTTTATAACATATATTCTTTTCTCATTTTGAAAACTGGAATTCTCTGTAGCTCTCAAGTACAACTTGCACTTAAAAAATTAAAGAAATAAATGCACTGGGCACTGTGAACCAGCTATCCCCTTCAGAAAGATCATATATTTACATTTCAGAATAATTAAAATGTAATTATGATATTCATTGATTTTACATATGTGCATACGTACCGTGCCGTAACCCTGCCACTGTATTTCAAAGATAACACTGATTTTTGTTTTGCAAATATAATTTATATCATTTCAAATTCATAGATTTGTGTTAATAAGCTTTCTTAAGGTGTTTTCTTGGCAATATGAGATTTTGATTTAATGGAGTGTAAAATGTACTTTAGGAATTGTTATGTAAATCTTTCAAATAATACTATATAACAATATTTTCAAAGTTATGCGATCTGGTGAAATATATGATGAGGACATTTTAATGCTAATATATAAAAATTACTGCAAATACATTCTGAATCCTCCATTTCATTATGAATAAAAAATATTCTCCAGAGAAGTTAACTCTTAAAAGATTCATAAGGAAAAATATTGTACTTTAAAGGTAGAATAAAAATGGGCAAAAGAAGAAGAATAACAATAACAATTTAAAAATTCTAAGAAATTTAAATTATTTTTTTTTGAAACACTGTATCTACGAACTTTCCTCCTCACCCCACCTATTATTAAATTGGGAAACTTATTAACTTGGGAAATTAATTTTCTTCACATTTTTGTAGTTAAATTATAAAATCATAAACATTTTCAAAGTTGAATGTGGGCAATGCTAACCATAAACCAGGTGCTAAAAAACACTATTGCTTTATATTGAGACAGCTTTCCATTTATGATCCTTTCAATCATTTTTTTCAACAGTAAAAAGTTCCATTTGATTTACAGATTTTCATGTAAGTAGCGGTTAAAATTCACTGCAAGGAGAATTTCAATAATAGGTATTTAGCTCATCCTTAAAATACTTACATTGAATCATCTAAGCATTCAAATTTAGCAAAGCCAACTATCCTACATATGCTCGAATTCTCCGTCTAGTCCCACAAAGGATTTTTCCTACAAAAAGCAGTAAGAACATATTATTTTCCCAGTCTTGTTTACAAATGTATTTAGCAATTGAATCAGATTTCTGTGAAGAATAACTGAGTATCAGTTATCTTATAAGATTCTTTGAAATAAGACACTTAATATAATTTAAGTGAAACAAATTAATTCCTTTTTTGTGCTTTATTTTGAAGTACCATGACATAACACCATTTCCAGTCAAACCATTTGGTGAGCAATATCAGTTAGTCCAATTGGAGATGATTTCTAAAAGATCTTAGTAGTGAATGTATATGTTGGAAAAGAAAGGTAATATATATATATATATATATGTGTGTGTGTGTGTGTGTGTGTGTGTGTGTGTGTGTATACACACTTAAACTTACAAAACATCTGTCTCATGAACTGAGGAGGAATCTTAAAACATCACTGTTTTCTTCCTCTTTGAGCTTCTTTGATGATAGTCATCCTGTTGGTCTTTCATAAAGGGAGATCAATATTCTCAAAATTTGTGTATTAGCCTGTCTATGATAGGCAGAATTACCCCCCCAAAGATGTCCATGCCTTACTGCATGGGCTCTGTGAATATGTTATATCATGTGGCAAAAGGGGCCTTGCAAATGTAATTGATGTTATGGACCTTAAAACAGAGAGGTACCCAGCCTGACAGTTAGCGAGGAATGAGCTTGGAAGTAGATTCATCCACAGAGCATCCAGAAAGCAATACAGCCCTGCTGACACCTTGATTTCTGCACTGCAAAATAGCGTGCAGAGGCTCAGCTGAGCCACTCTGTACCCAGACTTCAGACCACAGGAGTGGGAGTTAGTAAATGGGTATTATTTTATGCTCTTAATTTTGTAATAATTTGTTAAAGCAGTAATAGAAAACTACTACAGTATCCTGAAAGATACATTATACATCCATTAAAGGTGGCATTTAGTTGATCCATTATAATGAAACATTGTCTTATTTTGGGTAGCCTTTTCAATAAATGGTTTAAATTTTCTTTATAAAGCAAGAATTTTAAGTGCATTCAAGTTATACTTTGCTAAGTAAAACAAATCTTACAATAATCAATATAAATATAAAAAATAAAATAAAATCATGTGTTGTGAGCCTACTATGTTCCAGGCAGTGTGACCCTGCCAGTTAGACTCTATGTTCATTTTACTTTTACCAAGTCACAGAAACAAACAGAAAACCAGAAGTGTTTTTATTTTCATAAAAGACTTTCTCAGATGACTAGAGATGAGATGGATAATGCTGAATTATTGAATTTATCTCAGACCCAATTTTGGATAAGATGAACTGAATGATATTTATAATTGAGATACTGTGGGTGTATGTGTTGTGATTGCATATGTAAAATGTTTTTCTGATGAAAAAACATGCATTAAAACGTATCTTTTTGTTGTTGTTGCAGACAAAATAGTGTTTCAAATGGATGAGTCTCTTCAATCAATGGATCATTTGAAGTGACTTACAATCTCCAATTTTCTGAAAACACACTTTGGGGAGGTTCTTTTTAATATCATTTTATTTCACTTTTCTAATACCTCTACTTCCTATTCAAAAGCTGCTTCAATCTTTACAGTGAATTCATATTTGAAGACGAAGTTCATTAGAATCATTAATTTTGTATGCACTCACTTTTTATTGGGCATTTACTATTGAACATATCCAATACATAATACATGGGACTGTATCATAGAAAACACTTTGCACTGGTAAAATATCATTTTGCAAGAGCAGTCAAGAGTTTTGGATTCATATCAGAACTCCTGTAACTGAAAGGCTAAAATACAAAGTCATTTTTTCCCTTCATTTTGGAAAAAAAAAATGTTTCTTTCTTAAACATGTACATTTCTCTTCCACTTTGCATGTCAGTCATTTTTGATGATTGGAGGATTTTTGTCCTAAAATCTAATCTAAGAAAAAAGATGAGGGGTGCTGGTTCAAATAAATTTAAAATCCAAACAGTAAAAACATATTCCAAGAATAAAATTTTCAAACGGTTAATAAAGAAAGGGTGTAGAGACAGAGGATCATAAGTGACCATTTAGAACATATTTTAGAAAGAAATTGAGATAATCACTCATAGAGCTAGATCTCTCATTTCTAAATGTTATGGAATCTAAGCTACATTTTCACAAAAAGAACATGTCTTTCCTATCATTTGTCTAATCATTACTAGGTTGTGGAATAATTTGTACTCAGGTTATTCACTTATGAAACACATTTAGGATAGGGAGGAGCTACAGAACTGGAATTTCTCATAGAGGAGATAGCCTGGTTCTTTCTTCTCTTCCTGGGGGTTTAGTTGTTGGTTAAACATGTTCCAAGTACTAAGATGGTACTTCCTAAAGATCTTGAAGATCAGCATCTCCAGGTATATGTCCCAGCAGTCCCTTGAATTCTTGGTTTGGGATGGGGAGTTTTTCCAAACTCATCAGAAAAACCTACAGTATTGGACAGCCTCTTCTCTGAGTAGTTTTCAGGTGGTTCCCGTCAATATGGAGCATGATGTCTCTACTATCCTGGTTGAGTTTGAGATCACCACTGCTCAGAAAAGAGCAGGCAGCTAGCCACAGAGCCTTTACAGTCCTGATAAGGTACACATCCTGTTTAGAGCCTTGCTACCCACTGTGTGGCATGCAGATCAGCAGCAGCAGCAGCTGTAGCAACATCTGGCTGCTTGTTAGACATGAAGAATCTAGGGCCCTTCCCACATCTATTAAACTAAAGTCTGTACTTAATGTACTTAATAAAATCCCTGGTTGGTTTGTATGTACACTAAAGGTTGATAAAAATTTGTTTGAATCATTGGCTCTGTTTGTCTGCATGTTGAAATAAACTAGAGAGTTAAAAAAAAATAACAACTGATGCCTTGGTCCTACCCTTCAACTTTCTGACTTAATTGGTACAAGGTTGTAGGATGAGAGTTGGAATTTTTTTTTTGAAGTTCCTCAGCAGCTTTTGAATGTGCAGCAAATTTTAAAAATCACCATATTACAATCTCATTATTTCAATCTCAAAATTTGCCATTTTTATTTGGTACTCTAACATCCAGCCTATTTGGGATTTATCTCATCACTGGCATCCCCTCCAAACCTGTTATAAAACTGGATAATATTTCCAACACTTCCTAAAGACTAAACTCATAAATTAACATGAATCAGATCATTTTTTCCATTGCCCTTGTCATCAGAACATTCTCATTATCATCAAAAGTGGACAGGGTAACTAGAGTGGTAACTAGCATGTCTGTTCCTACCTTCTGGAAATTTTAGTCTAGGACAGTTCTTGGAATATAAGCTTGATGAGAACAGCAACTTTGTCTTCTTTTTTAAGTTGTAATTCTAGGACCTAGAATAATGTCTGGCACAGAATAGAGACTTCATAAAAATATTTGTGGAATAAATGGATGAATGCCTGCATGAATGGTAGGTAGTCCTAACACATAAATTAGAGTTGTTATGTACTTCAGAAGAAAACCATTATATCTTGACTTTGAAGGCAATGGAATACTACTTAGCCATAAAAATAGAATAAAATAATGCCATTTGTTGCAACAGGGATGAACCTGGAGATCATCATCCTAAGTGAAGCAAGCCAGAAAGAGAAAGAAAAAGCATATATCATTTACATGTGGAATTAAAAAGAGACACAAATGAATTTATTTACAAAACAGAAACAGACTTACAGACATAGAAAACAAACTTATGGTTACCACAGGGTGGAGGGGAGGGATAAATTGGGAGTTTGAGATTTGCAGATACTAACTACTATATATAAAAGAGATAAACAAGTTTCTTCGGTATAGCACAGGGAACTGTATTGAATATCTTTTAGTAACCTATAATGAAAAAGTGTTAAAATGAATATATGTATGTATGTGTATGAATGAAACATTATGTTGTACACCAGAAATTGACACAACATCGTAAACTGACTATACTTTAAAAAAATGAAATATGTAACCTTAAAAAAAAAAGGGCAATGTAGCAAAGTCTTGGAGCGAGCCTAGAAGTAGTGCTCTGAGGAGGGCCTGCAATTAGAACAGGTGTGATCTGCCCCATCATCTTACATTCCCTTAATGTTCTGGTTTATGCTTAGGAGGGAAAAAATGGAGCAGTGGTTAGCAGAAGTATCATGTATACCCACTGAAATAAAAGATGTAATTATTCAGGGGATTCTGTTTTCCAGGGGCTATAAATGCTGTTTCAACTATCAGTATAAGAGGCATCTAGTATGGAGGAAGAATAGGAGAAAAATATAGAAAAGTGTATTCTAGGCATGAAAATTTGAAATAAACAAAAATGAAATTACTAGCAATTTTAATTGTTAGGAATGAAAGATGTGCTGATGAAAATCTCCCCACTTATCCTCTCATTTTATAAGATTGAAAAGAAACAGAGAAATCCCACACAGCTTCATTAGAAGTGAAAAAAGACTGGCAACATGCAACAAGGTAAAGAAAACATGGATTTACACCTTGCATATTCCGACTACTGGTGTTAAAATCTTAGAGAAACTTCATGAATATCTATGAGTCATCTTTGCCTCAAAATGCACAAAGAGGAATAACCCTGGATTTTCTCTGGGATTAGAAATAATGCATGTAAAGTGGTTAGCACTATGCCTTGTACATGGGAGTCAGTCATTCAAATATTAATTCCCCTCTCACTTCTGGTTTGCTTGCACCACCTGACTTAAAGGATGATACCTCAAGAGCAAGGAAATCTCCAGGACCAATTTTTGTATTTTCAGGGCCCAGCACTAAATGTTGAGTGAAAAAATAATAAAGGTGGCAGATATTATTTGGAGTTTCAATTGCTTTGAATGGGAACTTAGTGGGGGTAACATATGAAGATGTAAAAATTAATTCATGAATTAAACTGTTAAACATTTTCATTAAGCATCTAGTATGCAGCACATACAGAGATATTTTATTGATTTATTTATTGATTTATTTATTTATTTATTTATTTATTTATTTATTTATTTATTTTGGGGGGGATAATTAGGTTTATTTATTTCTTTATTTAATGGAGGTACTGGGGATTGAGCCCAGGACCTCACGCATGCTAAGTATGTGCTCTACCACTGAGCTATACTCTCCCCAACCAGAGATACTTTAAAGTGTGCAATTGGAACCATTCTTTGGCACTCAGAGTTTAGTTAAGGACACTTAAAATAAAATTGCAATTTGATGGAACAAGTGTCTTAATAGGGGATGAATAAAACCAAGGGAATCAATTCAAGCATTTGGTTTACAGTATTTTGTATGCAGCTGGTTTCAGTTTCAAAATTATTAATAATCTCTAGGCTGAGTACATTTCAGTGTCTACATTTTGTTACAGCAGAACAAGCAGGAAAGGCAAGATGAGAGATTTGGAGGAGTCTGGGCTATAGGCATCATCTGTTCCCTAGTTTACAGATTTTTCTTTCTTTTCCCTGCCTCCTGCTTACTAATTACATCCAAATGGTTCTCTCATTTGTTTTTCTGGCCTTCCCATCTGAGATATGATGCCAGTAATATATGCCATCTTCATTTGGCTCCTTTCTTTCCTAGTTGTACTGCTAACCTCTTGTTTTTATAAAAATGTAGAATTTGTAAATTCTCTCTCACAACTGTCCTCCTTGAGGTAGACACACGGATACATTTTATGATTAGAAAGTAAGTCACAAGGTAGTAAATGTGCTGATCAACCATTTCTGCCACCCTTTACTAACCAAACCATGAATGGACATGAAGGCAGCTATAAATAGGTCTTGCTTTGTGAAAATACACACAAAAATATCCTCTTCCAATAGAACTGTATTGTCACATTGACAACTACAAAGATACATAATTTCAGGGAGTCTATGCTGCTGGAAAAGTAAAACAAATAAATTGCTAATGCAAGTAGAAACTGGGAAATTTTTTCTAGAGGACTATTGGCCAATGTATATACATTTAAAACTGTGCATTATTTTCCTTTGCACTTCCACTTCTAAAAATGTAGACCAAAAAATAGCTTCAAATAGGCATAATTATTGCAGTTTAATAGGAATGGAAAAACCATTCCTATTTAACCATAATTGGTTAAATAAATAATGACATAAACATAGTAAAGACAGTAGATTATATGCCTGAATCATACATTGCTTTTGTTTCCCTGTATTATCCTGGTAAATTACTAGAGTTATTTTATTTTTCTCACATATTAACTTATTACAATCCTTACAAAGGCTCCCCTTTATCTACAGCAGGGTTTCTTAAACTTCTATGGATATAATTGAAACACAGGTTAAAAAAACAGAAAATAAAGTGGGATGAGGTAGTGGCAAACATATTTTCTTCAAGAAATTTGCATTCATTCACAGGTGATTAATCTTGAAATGAATACACACTTTGTGATCCAGGAATATGGGGATGATCTTAGCTGGTGGCTACTTTGTAGTAAGAGCCTGGCTGAGGATTGGGTTAACCCAGAAGAAAAAAGAGAAAAGAGAGAGCAAGGCAGGGAGCAGAGTAGGGTGAGGGGAGGGAGGAGAGAAAAAAGAAAAGGAAGGGAAGGAAAGAAACAGGAGAAAAACAAAGCAGAGAACTGATGTCATCTTTTAAATCCTTCAATCCATTTGTGCTTGAAAGGAGCCACTCTGGAGACTTTCCATTGTGTTAACAATAAATCCATTCTGCTGTTTTCACTCCTCCAAATGATTTTGAATTGTCATCCTGGTAGTTATTTTCTTTAAAGGCTTGGCTAATACATCATTGGCAAACTGACTGTAGTCCTTTAAACACACCATGATACCCATGTCTCTGCATTTTGCAGGTGTTGGTCCCCCTGCTCAGATGCCCTTTCCTCCCTTAACCACCTGGACAGTATCTACAATCATTAAGGTTTAGCTCAAGTGTCATTTCTTCAGGAAAGCCTGCCCTCAAGAGCTTATTTTCTTTTACTTCCAGGATATTTTGCACTTACCTATACCTTAGCTGTGAACTAAATATTCTTGTGGATTATAACTATTGTTCTGCATAATTTTCTTATCCACAAAATGAAAGTCCCTCAATGGAGAGAGAGTTATTAAGGAAAATGAAAAATTGGAAAACTGTTTCCAAATCAGATCAGAGATCTATCATTCATTATTTGTCTATTTAGGCCAATCAGACTAATTCCTAACAATGAGATTTTCAATGTCTCAATATTTCCCTTTGTACTTTTGCTTGAGTCAACTTACATTACTTAGGAGGGATAGTTTTACATGTGTCCTTAGCTTTACAGGAAAATTCATGAGACAAAATTTTCTCCTTAGCTTCTTCGTTCCCCAGAAACTTCTGGGTCATCTTAAATTATTAATAACTTCAGATGCTGTGGCCTGTGCTATCAGTGTAGGCCATGGGATTCTATGATCTGAAGTAAAAAAAAAATAAGCTGTAAATATGCATTAGATAATGAGTGTGAGAATATAATTGATTCACTTTATTTTACTATAGCAAAATATAGGTTACTGAGTCAGGAGCCTTCAATTCAAGATCAATCTTCACCATCTAGAGCTGCAAGTTTGTGATCTTGACCAAATTAACTTTCAGAACATCAGTTTCTTGCTCAGAAAATGTGAATAATATTACAAGCTTGAAATAACACCAGAAAAAAAAAAAGGTAAGTGAAAATGACTTGTATGTTCTGAAATGCCAGACTGATCTACAGCAAAGAAGTCACTATGGCCCTGAACCAGAGGAGTTTTGGTGGAGTGGTGGGAGTGAAAGCAAAATTGCAGTAGAATTTGGAGTTAATGGAAGGTGAATAAGGGAAGACAACTCTTGTCAAGAAATTTGGCTTTGAAAGAGAGGAAAGATACAGGGCACAGTTGAAGAGGGATGTATGGCTGGAGCAGAATTTCTTTCTTCCTGCGTCTGGCAAAAAAAAAAAAAAAAAAATATTGGATACAGTGGAATCAATAGGAAAGAAGACTTGAAGGGAGAAAATAGAGAAGAATCAATAGTTCAAGTCAAAGATAACCCAGAAGAGCATGTTGTCCAGTGAAGAGGTAGATGTAGTGACCATAGTCAAGATGAAATATGCTTCATTGTAATGAGAAAGATGCCAAAGGTGCAACTGTAGATAGGTGAAATTGTACAGCTGTTTGATGAAACTTGAGGGAGTAATTACCTATTTCCTCTGTGAAGTAGAAAGTAGAAAGGTGAAATCATCTGTTGAGAATTAATGGAAAATGGGAGACACAGAATGCTGTGGACAGTGGAGGATGTTTGAAATAACTGCTTTAAAGGAAAGAGAACAAGAACCAATTATGGAAAGGATACTAATGAATAATTTGAATATGTGTTTGAATGATCGTGTGATCTTCTAAATCACTACTCATATGCACAGATGCAGGCATGGAGAAAGGGGGCATATGAATCCTAACCAAGAATGAGATTTTGCTAGATATAAGGGATGAAAAAAAAAAACAAACAAACAAACAAAAAACAAGGCAAAGGAGATGAAGATACCAGAAAGACGGTGGTTGAAGTGGATAAAACATTACAATAGGGAAGATGTAAAAAACTTCTGATGAAAGAGAACTGCTGTGGAGAAATTGGAGGATTCTATAGATTCAAATATATAATAAGGTGGAGGAATTTTATTTAAATTAAAAGAGAGGGTTAGACAACGATGATCAGACAAAACTATTATTTTTGAAGTGGAGCAGCTATGACTGACTTTATGGTCCAAAGGGTGACTAACGAGGGAAGGAGGTTTAACAGTGGAAGTGAGAGGAAACTGGATGCAAGGTAACGGAATACTAGAGTATTGTCTGGACTAACCACATGGACAGTAAAGTAACCCAGAAGAGTGGCAGGCCTCAAGGAAGTAGGGAAGACTACAAGGAATATGCTGTATCCTTTGTAGGATGAGAAACTTTAAGATTGACAGTGACAAAGAAAAGTACAGCAGAATGCAAACATGTCACTCTAAAACACTGTGGTGTGGAACACAATATTTTGTTTTCATTTCGCAGTGTTCCTTAACATTTATTCATTTACTCACTGTCTCCAGATGAAAAATCACACAGGCCCCATGACTTTTCTGGTGAACCTTAAATTAATACTTTTTTAATTAAAAGTAAAAAACACATTTTATCAACTCTAAATATCAAAGCACTGTTTCAAACCAAAATCATTTTTTATTAATCTTCTCAGTCTCAACTATTATGCATCTTTAAATTAAATGGGCATTTAAAGTCATGCAACTGGTTTTATATAAATGATTTAAAATTTTTCCCACTTTTGTTATCACAGTTTGAAAAGTGGTATCAATTGTATCTCATTACATCACTGTCTATTATTTTGTTATTTTTATTTTTTCATAAAAATAATTTATTATGTCATTATCTAGAGATAACTACTGTTAAAATTCCAGTACATATCTTTCACTTTTATATATGGGTATATGAATAGCTACATGTACAGTTTTAATTATGCTCATTTTTTAACATTTTTTGTTGAGCTATACTCATTTTACAATGTTGTGTCAAATTCCAGTGTAGAACACAATTTTTCAATTATATGTGAACATATATTCATTGTCACATTTTTTTCTCTATGAGCTACCACAAGATCTTGTGTATATTTCTACATGCTATACAGTATAATCCCTCTACCCCCACCACACACAAAGATATGTGTTATAAGATGATTTATTACACTATAAGCATTTTCTTTATTACTAAATATTCTTCAAAAATATCATTTTTAGAGACTGAATATTTTCCATTAAATATAATAATTTTTCACCTATTCTAATGTGGAGAATTTAGGCATTTCCCAATTTTTGTGCTCTTCTAAAAAAGAACTTCATTAAACACCTTGCCTTTATTATAAAATTTTACATGTAGTCGATGGTGAAAAAGTGTTAGTGCATTTAAAATGTAGTAAACAAAAAGATGGTTAGGACACTTTCAAAAGAAAATAAGCAACAAAACTTCTGTGAATGAACGGAAGAAAATGAGGAAAGGGGAAAGAACAAGTTCACAGTAGATGGAATATACAGCAAAGTTAGTCTGCACTGAGAAAATAGGTTACAGAATGTGTTGGTGCTTACCACAGATTTTCTGCAAAAGAAATTTTACTTGGTCTATCAGTTTTTGCTGTGTAACAAACCACACACAAAAAAAATTTCTCACAATTCTGTGCGTTAATAGGGCGGTTTGCATCTGGGCTGGCTTTGGCTTGGACTGGATGGATTCAGATGGCCTCAGTCACATATCTGGTGTTTTGGAAGGGACAGCTGGAGTCTCTCCCCATATGGTCACTCCTTTGTCAATGAGGCCATCCTAAGCTAATTTACATGATGTCAGAGAGTTCCTGGCATGTTTATGACAATCCCTTTGAATTTTTCCTGTAGTGCCTATCAAAGAGTAGGCAAAAGCAAATACTGGTTGGTCACCAGTCTGTTCATAGAATTGTTCCATTTCAGTTGTTGTAAGACTTTGGAATATGTAAGAATCACCTTTGGAGCTTCTTAGGAAACGTTCTGATGTGCGAGCTTCAGGTTCAGATATTCTCATTCAGTAGGCTGCAGAGGGGTGTAAGAATCTTATTCAAAATTAGCACCCTTAGGATATTCTGATTCATGTAGGCCAGATTCTGCAAAAACTATTCCATAAAGAATAGATGACGGATGATGATCTAAGCATTGGAAGTGCTGGATTAAGAAGTTTTACAGGTAGAAGTCAGGAATGCAATTAGTGGGATATTAGGATTCAAGGCCAATGGAATGTGGAGAAACTGGAAAGAGTTATCCAGTTCTGGAACACTAAGGTCAGAGTAGAATTAGAAGGAAGAATGGCTCTTAGTTCTGATCCATCAAGTTAGTGTCATAAAGCTTTTTATATTCTCCTCTCTTAGGATCAAAGGCCAACTTCTATGATTACAGAGGCATGAGAAAGAAAATCGTCAAGAAGGACATTCCCTTAGGGTATTTGCCTAAGTTTTGTTTCAGGTGTAAAACACTAATCACATAAAATATTAAATCAGCCAAATATCATCATTTCATCTTTAATCACTTCTGTCCACTCTTCTACCCTTGTCAAGTAGGAACACTGCCCTGAATCTTTAAGTAGCAAGAGTCTCCACACCAGATAGGAGAGATGATAGTTGTTCCCAGCACTGTGGAATAAAGAGAACACTTAGCATCTCCCCTGCCTTAGTCACATGAGGTATGGGAAAAAGAGAATTAAGTGTGCTTTAGGGCAGCAGTGCTTTCTGGAAAAAAAGCCATGTTTCAGCTTAGGTCAGTATATAAAATAAAAAGTCAAGGAAAAGTGTGAAGATGTTAACTGAGTGATTCAGAATCATAATCCAAGAATTAGTTGTTGAATGTTTTTTCTGCTACTCCATTACCACTGAAATTCAGAGCTTAGGATCCAGGACTGTCATTCACTGTAGAGAAAAAAAAGTAGTCAAATTAAAAACAGGGAGAAAAGACACCACATTTTCCATTTCTAGCTGCAAAAAGCCTGGGATTCAGATGTGAGGCAGAAAGTCCACCTATACTAGCCAAATAAGTTCTTCCCTGAAATCTCTGAAGTAGTAAACACTTAGAATTTGTTGAAGAAAGAGAGTTGTAGAAAGAAAAGGTAATATGTTAGAAGTACTCTGTGTGTGTGGTGGGGGTAGGGGCAGTATAAATTCACTGCCCCCACCTCCTGGTCTGGAATACACCTTCAAGTTCAGAATCGAAGAGTAGGGATCAGCTATACTTCTACACATGAGTTCAAAACACAAGAAACAAAACCCTGGTGCTGAAGAGTAGAAATCTCATTATGAACGTGTGTGACATTTGAAGGTGTGTGATACTTAGGGATCACTCAGGTTGTGAGTCTGTAAATTGGTACCTGAAAACTTTCTTTGTCTCCAAATAAAGTATAAAAGTTAACTGAGAGAAAGCTATTGAGCCTGCTATGAGATGGCTTACTCAATATAGTCTGGACCCTCCTCACTGGAAGTCTTGTGATGATATCTGTCACGTATCAGTGGGTTATTGGCACCAGAAGGCAAAATAGAAATGTAATAATATAGCATATTCACCCTGCTATTCTTGTGCCCACGCACATGATTTCAGATGTTTTATATTCTGAAGACTCTAGAGAGTCCTATCTCTACAATGACCCTCTAGCAACAGGTATGGCTAGCAGAACTTCTAATTTAAGTAACTTCATTATTGAAGAGCAAAGAGAAAACCTCAGAAGTACATTTAAATCTTAACATGATTGAATTATAAGCCTATATTAAATAGAAATAACAGATTTGACTGAATTTACTTTGAATTGGCAAGATTACGCTTTCCATTACAGAGTGGAATAAGATTTAAAATAAAAGTTATATTGAATTATAGGAAAATACAGTTACATTTTTGCACACTTCAGTAGGAAAATATCTAAGTGCAACAAACAGAATAGAGTTAGGGTCAGGCATGTTAAAAACAAACAAACAAACAAACAAACAAACAAAACCGAGGCTAGACGGCCATCATTAAAAAGCCCACAAACAATAAATGTTGGACAGGGTGTGGAGAAAAGGGAAACCTCCTACACTAATGGTAGGAATGTAGTTTGGTTATGGAAACTATGTTATGGAAAACAGCATGGAGATTCCCTAAAAAAGCTGAAAATAGACTTACCCTATGATCCAGCAGTCCCACTCCTGGGCATATATCTGGAGGAAACTCTAATTCAAAAATATACATGCACCCCAGTGTTCATAGTGGAACTATTTACAATACCAAGACACAGGAGCAACCTAAATGTCAATCGACAGATGATTGGATGAGGAAGTCATAGTATATGTATATATACAATGGAATAATACTCAGCCATAAATAAAGATAAAATAATACCATTTTTAGTATGGATGCACCTGGAGATCATCACACTAAGTGAAGTAAGCCAGAAAGAGAAAGGAAAATACCATATGATATCACTTACATTTGAAATCTAAAAGCAAAAGACACAAATGAACTTATTTACAAACAGAGATAGACTCACAAACATAGAAAACAAATTTATGGTTACCAGGGGGGAATGGGGGTGAGGAGGCATAAATTGGAAATTCAGGATTTGCAGATACTAACTACTATAAATAAAATAAAAAAGTCCTACTGTATAACACAGGGAACTATATTTAATACTTTGTAATGGCCTATAATGAAAAAGAATATGAAAATGAATATATATGTAATTTGACTATACTTCAATTTAAGAAATAAAGGGAAAAAAAAAAAAAACTAGGAGAGAGATGAGTGGAAACCTGGCTCAGAAGAAAGGATAATATAGGTTGAACAGATGATTGAAAAAGCATACATCTTAAATGTAGAGCAGGAAAATACAGAGTAGGGGGTTTTAGGCTAAACAAAACAACTTCTTATGGTCCCATAGAGGTGGGAACTTGGGAGAAGAAGATACTACTCAAGACACTTAAGGTTTATTTGTAAGTTAAGTTACACAAATGATTCAAGTCTATACATATTTTTACTCTGGGTCTTCTGAAAAGTACTATTTATGTTTGGCTGAATTCAAGAGCTTAAGGATGAAGATAAAGGCTCAAGATCATAGGTATTTAATTTTAAAGCTTCATGAAGGATCCAGGAGTTGACCATAATGGTGGTAGTACAATATTTCATGAATTCTAAGATGTAAAATTTTGCACATGTATCATCTCTGAAATAGAAATAAACTTTATGCTTGGAATTGACATTTTTTTTACTGTCTTAGTTTTACATGTTATAATCAATGACATCTAAGTTTCAACAAAATACAATATGTATTACATAGACTTTTATTGAAGACACCAGTTTTATACCTATTTTCCTTTCTATTGAAATGCAGTCAAGTTATTGACTCTTGTACTCAAATCATCTATAATGTACTATGAAGACACAACTGAACAGTAGGTGTTTGCAAAAGGCTCTATGTGGCTTGGAATGCAGTTGTAGATCAGAGATAATTAACTTATGCTCAAGACCTTGACTGCATTAAAATCTTATTTATAATAAATGCAGTAATATATGCCTCAAGACTAATGTTTTATTATGAGCACTATATTTCACAGAAAATATTCTAGAATTTTGGAAGCTTTTTAAAAATTAGAATAAATAACTAAATAATGCTATTCATTTGTACATTTCACATTACAAACTCATATGGACTGCAATTACATAATAAACTGTATTAATTATTTTTATATTTGGAAGTATCAATTGAATTATGATCTTTTTATTATCATTTAAAAATCTATTTTTTGTCTCCATTAAAAAAGAGTCTTTCTTTCTTTTTAACAGAGAAGAAAAGCACTTAGAATTTGTAGATATTCATCAGGAAATGTTAGGTGCCTTGATGGAATGGTTTTTAAAATTTAGCACTTTTGATGACTCAGGGGTAATTTTTTCTACACTCTAAATATTTTCCAGAGGTTTGTCTGTAATGAGAAAATTAAACTAGTGTCTACCACCTTTACATTAAAAACTTTAAAAACTCATTTTCTTTCAGGTTTGACATTAATTTTTCAAATTTTATATTTATAATCCTGGCAATTCTAACAGTTATTTCTAAAGGATCTTTGAAAAGTGATTAGTTCCATTTACAATCTTAGAAGAAAGACATTAAATCCTACCACAAAATGAAATAACTTTTTTATTATGTTAAATATGTAACCTCACATTTCCAATTTAAAGTCTATTTTGAGGAATGGATTTTAAATATTAGAAAATAGATTAGAGAATATTATGAAAAACTATATGGAAGTGGAACAGATAACCTAGAGGAGATGGAAAAGTTTCTGGAAACCCACAGTCTAGCAAGACTGAATCAAGAAGAAACTGACCACTTGAACAAACCGATCACTAGAAATGAAATCCAATTAGCAATAAAAAACCTCCCTACAAATAAAAGTCCAGGACTAGACGGCTTCACCAGGGAATTCTACAAAGAAGAACTCATATCAGTCGTTCTCAAACTCTTCCAGAAGATTGAAAAGGAGGGAATACTCCCAAACTCATTTTTGGCATCATATTTTTAAAAACACTCAATACTCATTTCTGATTTTTCTTGAATGTGATATTGAATTATTTTCAGGCAGGTTAATTATGATTCTGTACTTATATCCCTAAGTGAAGTCAAATAAAATGAATATTAATTTCTTCTCTTACAATTTTTGTTTCTTTTTCTTTATTTATTGTATTCTTTAAAAGTTTCACAATCTCAAGGACATGCTCAAAGTGTGAAATAAAACCTTCCATCTGTTTTATCCTTTGAAACAATTAGAAAGGACTGAATTTAGAGAAGGTTAAGTGGAGGCATCTTGTATGGCTGTTCCTAAATGTCTGGCCAATGTCAGCCCTCTGGAGTTAAGTGTCTCCCAGGTACCAGTCTGCCTTAGTATCCTATCTACTAAGTCATTGCCCTTGAGCAGCCTGTGTGAGGGACACCCTTGGTACAAACCACAAATGTAGTGCTGGATTTCAAAGCACAGCACCTAGAGCCCTTCAGTATATATTTGGTTATATTCTCTGTAGGAAAACCAAAAAAAAAAAAACAAACAAAACAAAACAAAACAAAAAAAAACCTCTTAACACAAAATAAGTGCTAGAAAAGCTAAAATGAAATAAAAATGTGCAGACTGTTCCTAGGGCCACTCCCTAGATATTCTATTTACAAAGACAATGTCTCCATTCACATGGAGAACAGAATGCACAGTGTTTTCCATCTGTAGTTTTAAATTTGTTTTGAAGGAAGGCAGTATCTCTGAATCTCCAGACTCTCCAGGGGCCTTGTTGTCACATGTGCTTTAGCAGCAGCATGCTTTTGAAGGGATATGCTTTCTGTTGTTCATGTTTTTGTTTTTTTTTTCTGAGGAAATCCATGCTTATTCTGTACTACAGCAATGTAGAAGGTAGGCTGTATTCTATAAAAGATTGATGTGATTCCCACACAAAATTTTTCTCAGTAGGGCTTTGTTCTGGGTTAAAGGAGAATGTTATATAGAAGATACATATACACACACTCCTCACTCAGGGAGGATGTATCATCAGTGACAGGTGACCAGCTGGGTGATCTGGTCTCCATTTCAGCCAGGAATAGAGACAGGACTGACTGGTATTGGTGGAAAATCTGATTCTTCTTTGACAAAAACTGTCCCTAGTGATAAATCTCTTCACAAACTGTCTGTCTTCATCTCCACAAAGGTCTATCCAGGACTTCTATTTGATTTTAGAACATACTGAGATAATTATGTATTTCTTTACCTGTCTCTAAAGGAGCATATAGGATACACCATCTATAATCTTTTGAGCTTCTGTCTTTTCATGAGCATTAACATTTCCGTTACAAAAGATCACTTGAAATGTGTCTATAATAATTTTATAATTTCCATAAATTAAATGACATGAAATCTATATCAAACCATTGCTCCTTTTTGCCCTTGTATTCACCAAAATAAATCATTTTTCTAATTTTACTTGAAATAGAATTGGTGCCTTTTTGTTAAGGTATTATTGTAATAATGCTTAATATTTAATAATATCACCTTTGAAATCTGGCTTTTAATTATTTTAATGTTAATCATGCTCACTCCTAAAGGTAACTGTTCATTTACTTTAGCCTTTAATAAAAGGACCTGCCGCTGGACTTAGGAAGAGAGGTAGGAGGTTGATGTTTTAAATAATAAGTACAATTTCAGGCAAGTGTTTGCCTGACATTTTTAATGCAAAATTTTAAGCACATTTTCTGAAAAAAAGGAAGAGGAAAATTGTTCAAAGAGGCAGCAACTTCTATTCAAAGAGAAAAAGTATTCAGTTCTTTTGAGAAGCCTCTTCAGTGTGTTATGACCCCACAGTAAAATAATTGGGCTATCTTCTAATATTTTGATAATTTAGAATATTTACTCTTTGAAACTTTTTTGTCTCTTCATGTTTGGATTTATCTGTAACAGATATGGAACCAGCATATTTGTAATATTACCTCCTAGTACTTTATATCTTATGGTCTGATAGCAGGTACTTATATCAGGGAGCTACATTTAGCTCTGGTCATGTCAGTAATCTAGATCATTTATAATAATCTATCTTCTATCTCTTTAAATAATTTTTCAATTTCTGTAGTAATTTCTAAAATTGGCATATCAGCTTTATTCCTTTCTACTTGGTACTGTGACTTAATGAACTTGAGGCTTATTTCTTCATCCTTAGAATTGCTTTCAAAAAAATAAAAAGTCAGCCTTAGAACAAACACATATTGCTTTTTTCCCAGCTTTACTGAAATATAATTGACTTACAAATTGTGTAAGTTTAAGGTGTATAACATGATCATTTGAGACACATATATATTGTAGAATGATTACCACAATAAGTTAGTTAACATATCTATCACATGATTAATTATTTTTCTTTTTTTGTGGTGAGAATATTTAAGATCTACTCACTTAGCAACTTGGAGTATATAATTCAGTATTGTTAACTATAGTCATCATACTGTACATTAGATCTCCAGAACTTATTTATATTATAACTGAAAGTTTTTACACTATAACATCTCCCCATTTCCCACCTCTGCCTGTATCAACTACCATTCCATACCCTCATACTATGAGTTATGCTTTTTTAGATTCCACATATAAGTGATGTCATACAGTGTTTGACTTCCTCTTTATGAAATATTTCACTTAGCATAATACCCTCAAGATCCATACATGTTGAAGTAAAGGTAGCATTTCCATCCATCTTTTTTTATAAGTTAATGATATTCCATTGTGTATGTTTACGTCATACACACACACACACACACACACACACACACACTACAATATATATATCCCATTTTCTTGCATTTTCCTTTATCCATTCATCCACTGATGGACACTTAGGTTGTTTCCATGTCTTGACTATTGTGAATAATGCTGCAACAAATATGTTGATGCAGATTTTCTCTTCAAGATTGTAATTTAATTACCTTTGGATATTTACCCTGAAGTGGGATTGCTGGATCATATTGTGGTTCTACTTTTAATTTTTTGAGGAACCTGAATACTGTTTTCCATAGATCTGTACCAATGTACATTCCTACCAACAGTGAAAAAAGATTCCTCTTTCACCACAACCTCATCATTTGCTATCTTTTGTCTTTTTGATAACAGCCATTTTAACAGATGTGAGATGATATTTCATTGTGATTTTGATTTGCTTTTCCCTGATAAATAGTGACGTTGACCATCTTTTTATGCTTCTGTGGGACATTTGCATATCTTCTTTGGAAAAATGTATAGTCTTTTGCCTATTTTTAATTGAATTATTTGTTTTTTCCTGTTGAGTTGTATGAATTCCTTTGGTATTTTGAATATTAACTCCTTATCATATATATGATTTGCAAATATTTTCCCTCATTTCTTAGATTGCTTTTTTATTTTGTTCACCATTTTCCTTACTGTGTAGAAGCTTTTCGATTTAATCCCACTTGTTTATTTCTGCTTTTGTATGTTGTGCTTCTGGTGTCATATCCAAAATATCATTGCCAAGACTAATGTCAAAGAATTTTCCCCCCTATTTTTTTTAGGTGTTTTATAGTTTCCAGTTTTACATTTGTATCTTTAATCCATTCTAAGGTAATTTTTTCAAATGATGTAAGATGGGGGCTCAGTTTTATTCCTTTGTATGTGAATATCCAATTATTCTATCACCATTTATTGAAGAGACTATAGTTGATCGAATATGCGAGGATTAATTTCTGAGCTCTCAATTCTGTTCTAGTGGTCTAGTGCCTGTTGAAATGTCAGTGCCATGCTGTTTTGATTACTATAGTTTTGTAATATATTTTGAAATCAGAAAGAGTCATGCCTCCAGATTTGTTCTTCATTCTCAAGATTGCTTTGGCCATTTGGGGTCTTTTATGGTTATATATGGATTTTAGGATTACTTTTATTTAGATAGAAGTTGCCATTAGAATTTTGATAGGAATTGCATTGAATCTATAGATGGCTTTGGGTAATATGGAAATTTTAGCAATATTTATTCCTCCTATCCAAGAACTTAATATATTTTTCATTTTATTTGTGTCTTCTTAAATATATTTTATCAAAGTCATAATTTTCAATGTACAGGTCTTTCACCTCCTTGGTTAAACTTATTCCTAAATATTTTATTGATTTTGATGCTGATATAAATGTCATTGTTTTCTTTATTTCTTTTTTAGATAGTTTGTTGTTAATGTATAGCAACATGAATGACTTTTATGTCTTATATGTTTATTATACCCTGTAACTTTTCAGTAAAAATTCAAACCTAAGAGGTTTTTGGTGGAGTTCTTCAGTGGAATTGTATACATTTTGCTAAAAGTTATTTTAGAAACATTATGTTGCCATATTTTTGCAATTCTGAGGTGTGCTTCCATTTCTTGAGAGAAGGTAAGATAGTTTACTCAACAAGAATAAGAGAAAGAGCACCATGAAGTTCTTTGGTTTATGGCATGTCTATATAAATCAGAATTCTTCTCCAGAGCAATACAAACTTCTGGATAAATAATGTTCCATCTAAGATTAGAAAAGAACTACTCTGGAAGCCCTATTAAATATGCTCTTTCCCTGTTACAGTAATTTACTGTACAATAGATCATATCATATTTGCCAATGTATTTTTAAATACTTTGCTGAAGCCACAGGAAATATTATCAAATGGTTATCTTTTATATCAACTCTCCACAAATATGGAAAATAAAGTACTATTTTTATAAAAAGAAAATTATATATGGCATATATGGCATTTTTTTATGATCTAACTGTAATAGGAAGAAATTCAGGAATGAAAAGTGCAAGACACCTTAAGAGAGTTTTTATGAACTTCCACTCAAAATGGTTTCTGAATGTAATCAGTTATGTAGCCTTCCCACTGAATTGTCTTATACAAATAAAGAAAAAAGATGATCAAATACCAAATACCAAAAACTAAATGTAAAGGACAACCTCATACTAAAATATGGGCTCCTTAGCCAAAATAGAAGACACATAGAAATGAATTTAAAACATAAACAAATAAAGGGATCTGTCTCATGGGAAATAAACACTTTTGGACCTACGAAATATTTTTAAGTAGGAAGACATTGCACAGTTTCATAATGTTTATCATTGAACTCAAAAGACCAGGGTTTATCCCACTGAAGAAACATAGGCAGCTGTTCTTCTATTCCAAAATGGTATCTGCTCTTCCAATATCAAATAAATTAGTTAGAATTTACTCCCTCACAGCTAACATCCCACCATCTTTCTACATTATTTTGCAAAGAAAACCCTCAAGAAAATAAGTTAACTCAGTTGTTCACCATTTCCCCTTCTAATGTCCAAGAGACTCTTCTCATTTCATATCTAACTTGACATCTTAGCATGGTCTGGTATCAGTTGAGCATGTCCTCTTTTAGAATCTCTTGATTTATATGAAATCATACTTTCTGATTTATTATTAACTTTTTATCACTCCTTGATAACTAACATTTACCAGTATTTTCTTTGTTAATAAGGTCTGTGTTAAATTTTGAAGAAAACAAAACTTAGGTTAAGCAAAACAGGCTGTCTAGGTGACTCAATGTCAAACACTATGATCGTGAGTACTATGTTTTTCCTTCTTCACTGTGTGATATTTTCATTAATTCTTTATTTTATTCAACCATATGTTATAAGGACAAGAAGCAGAAAATTTTCAAAGAAAATAAATAAGCAAAATAATAAAGAAAACTATCCTGGGATGGTAACAACTCAAAAGAAATGATGTATGCTATGAGAAAAATTACATTGTCAAAATCCAAAGAAATCTAAAGATTAAATGTGCTCCTTATCAAATTATCCATGAGATTTTTTTTTCACAGAAGTAGAACAGATAATTCTAAATTTATATGGAACCACAAAAGACCTAGACTTGCCAAAGCAATCCTGAGGGAAAAGAACAAAGCTGAAGGCATAATCCTCTCAGATTACAGAAAATACTGCCAAGCTACAGCTATCAAAACAGCCTGTTATTGGCACAAAAGCAGGTATATGGATCAATGGAACAGACTAGAGAGCCCAGAAATAAACTGACAGACTTATGGTCAATTAACCTTCAACAAAGGAGGTGAGAACATAAAATGGAGAAAAGGCAGTATCTTCAGCAAGTGGTGTTGGGAAAGCTGGACAGCCACATTTAAATCAATGAAGTTAGAATACTCTCTCACACCATACACAAAAATAAACTTAAAATGGCTTAAAGACATAAACATAAGACAGGATGCCATAAAACTCCTAGAAGAGAATATAGACAAAACATTTTCTGACATAAACTGTAACAATGTTTTCTTAGGTCAGTCTCCCAAAGCAAAAGAAATAAAAGCAAAAATAAACGAATGGGACTTAATTAAACTTATAAGCTTTTGCACAGCAAAGGAACCCATAAGTAAAACAAAACAACAACCTATGGAATGGGAGAAAATATTTGCAAATGATGCAACCAACAAGGGATTAATTTCCAAAATATACAAAGAGCTCGTACAGCTTAAAAAAATTTTTTTAATTAAAAATGAGCAGAAGATCTTAATAGACATTTCTTCAAAGACATACAGATGGCCAATAGACAAATGAAAAGATGCTCAATATTTCTAATTATTAGAGGAGTGCAAATCAAAACTACAATGAGACATTACCTCATACCAGTCAGAATGGTCATCACCAAAATTCTACAAATAATAAAGGCTGTAGAGGGTGTGGAGGAAAGGGAACCCTCCTGCACTGTTGGTGGGAGTGTAAATTGGTGCATTCACAATGGAGAACCATACAGAGGTTCCTTACAAAACTGGAAATAGAGCTACCATGTGATCCAGCAACCCTATTTCTGGGTATATAGCTGGAAAAGATGAAAACTCTAATTAGAAAAAACACATGCACCCCAATGTTTGTAGCAGTGCTATTTACAAAAACCAAGACATGGAGGCAACCTAAGTGTTCATGGAAGATGAATAGATTAAAAAGATATATGAGATGTATATGTATATACATATGTATGTGTGTGTATATATACATATTGTATATAATATTGTATATGTAATATATTATATATTTTATATATATATATATATATATATATATATATATATAATGGAATTCTACTCAGACATAAAAAAGACAGAAATAATGCTATTTGCATGGATGAATCTAGAGATTATCATATTAAGTGAAGTAAGTCAGACAAAGACAAATATCATATGATATCACTTATATGCAGAATCTAAAAATAAATGATACAAATGAACTTATTTACAAACCAGAAATAGTTTCATAGAAAACAAACTTATGGTTGCCAAACAGAAAAGGGGGGAGAAATAAGTTTGGAGTTTGGGATTAATAGAAACACATTACTGTATATAAAATAGATAACAAGAACATAGCGTATAGCACAGGGAACTATATTCAATATCTTATATATAACTGAATCACTTTGCCATACACCTGAAACTAATACAACATTGTAAACCAATTGTACTTCAATATTTTTTAAAATAGTAATAAAAAGTTTAACTGGGAATAAAGAGAGCTACTGAAGAAATAACTCTTGTTACTCATGAAACATGAGTTAAAATAAAAAGCTGGTAATAAGAAAGTTTTTGTGTTCCTTTTCGAATGAGTAAAAACTAGAAAGGCCCTAAAGCCTGAGGGCCATATGAACTCAGAGTATCTGAGGAAATAATAAATGTGAAATGAAAGGGGAATAGAAGGGCATATAGTTTTTTCTTTAAGGCATATAGTTGCGAGATGAACAGAGACATGCAGGTCATGGTAAGACTAGTGTTTACTACAAACATGGTGAGAAACAATCACAAGTATTTAAACAAAGAATTAATAAGACATGATTCCATTAACTACTCTGGAGGGAGAGTGAACCTGTGGAATGCTGGGGACTTGGGAAAGCAAGACTTGTATTTTGAGTATGCTGAAATGAGGATGCCTTTCAGATAACCAAGCAGAACTGACAGAAGATATGTATATGACCATATCTGGTCAAGGAAGAAGTCAAAACTGTATATAAATCTGACAGTTATCCATTTAAATTATTTTTAAACCCATGGAAAATACATTAACTCAGTTTTAAAAAGGTGGATAGAAAAGAAGTCCAAGACCAGGACCCTTGGGTTCACCAATACATCAAGGTCTAGGAGAAAAGTAGGAGCCAGCAGAGGAGACTAATATAGGTGGAATGTCCATTGAAATGGAAGAAAAACCACAAATAAGTGCAATAAATGGTGTTATGAAAATAAAGTGTTAAAGGTATTTCAATACTAAATGGGTAAAGAATTTTGTTTAAGTTTGCTGGGATATTAACTACTGGATTGGCAAACGGAAATATTTCAGATCATGAAAAGAATAATTTGAGTAAAGTGGTAAAGATAAAAGTTTACACGGAATGAGTTAAAAAGATAATAGGAATATGAGCAATGTAAGTCTGAAAAATTGCTTATCATTCATTCTCCAGAGACTCCACTCCAATGACAAAAAAAGGAATTGTTTTAAAGGAGAGAACAAAATATAGAGTGTGAAAGAAATAGCAGATGCAAAATTCTAGATAAAGAAAAAAGCTGAAAAAGTGTCAACCGAATGAGCAGACCTGGAAAAACAAGTCAACTGGCTATGGGAAAAACTCCCTAACACTCCATGTACCGAACAATATCGGTATTTTTGAAGGTGGTTGAAACAGGTGGTGAGAATGGAAATATTGGTTGAAATACTATTTGAAAGACAATAGGTCCCCAGATTCCCTCCCTGTCTCTGCCCAGCTGGAGGACTGCTGCTCCAACACAGAAGACAAAGAAGATTACTTTCCAGTAAGGTTGAATGAGAATGATTATGAAATAGGGAATATACAGCACAGTAAGAATAGAAGTGATGTATTGAAACAGGGATGATTAAGTGAAAAATATATCCTGAATGTTAAAATCCCAAGCTCCTTTTCTCCACTTGTAACCTGGTGCACCAGAATGAAACTTCATAATATGATGGTGGCCTATCCAGGAGGAGAGCAGTATGGGAAATAGGAAGTGGTCAGCAAGGTTTCACAAGAGAAAGAAGTCAAGAAGAATTCCAGTTTTTGGTGTAAACAAATACAAGAATAAAGTCACCATTTTGTGAGATAGGAAAGAGTGTGTGGAAATAAAAAGGTTTTGGGGGTGTATGAAATAAGGTGAGCATTGGAAATGAAGGTTTAGATGTTGACAGTTGGAACATATAGCTCTAAAGTTTTAACGTGAGCACTAAGCTAGAAATATACATGGAATTCATTAGTATACAGTTAGTATTAAAAACCATGAGGCTGGTTGTGATTAACTGGGAATTAACTACATACAATGTTGCATGCATTGAACCTAGAACACACCAACACAGGGAGGTCAAGGGAAAGGAGACACCAACAAATTTTATCCTCCAATTGAGGAGGCAATCTTATTGAGGAGACAATAGGACATGGGATACTGAGAATAGAAAATAGGGATGCATTATTGCCCCTCTTGAGTGCACCTCTGTTTCAGAAATTAGAAGCCAGGGTGATGCTAAAGTGAGGACTATAGAAGTAATGTTGTTAAGAGAGGAGATGATGGTGTAATATTTCTATAAGGGAGTTTTAATGGCTTTATTAAAATATAGTTCACATAGCATACAGTTCAACTATTTTAAAAACATAGTTCAACTGCTTTTTAATATTATAACAGAATTTCACAATCATCACAATCAATTTTAGAATATTTTTTATTACCTCACAAAGAAGCTCAAGCCCATGTCACTCCCTCCCATCTCCACGCTTCCAGCCTTAGACAATTATTAATCTACTATCTTTCTCTATGGTTTTACATATTCTGTATATTTCATCTAAATGGAATTATGTAATTATATAATACGTCATCTTCTGGATAAAGAAGATGTGGTATATTTATACAAGGGATTACTATTCAGCCATAAAAATGATAACATAATGCCATTTGCAGCAACATTGATGTCTCTGGAGAATGTCATTCTGAATGAAGTAAGCCAGAAAGAGAAAGAAAAATACCATATGATATCACTCATATCTGGAATCCTAAAAAGAATAAGAAGAAGAAGAAAAAGAAGACATAGGAACTTAAATATAAAACAGAAACAGACTTACAGACATAGAATAAAAACTTGTGGTTGCCAGGCAAGATGGGGTGGGAAGGGATAGACTGAGAGTCCGAGATTTGTAGATACTGACAGGTAAATGTAGAATAGATAAACAAGTTTATACTGTATAGGACAGGGAAATAAATACAAGAACTTGTATTAGCTCACAGTGAAAAAGAATATGAAAATGAATATTCATGTATGACTGAAGAATTGTGCTGTACACCAGAAATTGACACAACATTGTAAACTGGTTGTAACTCAGTAAAATTTAAGAAATATATAATATGTCATCTTTTATGATTGATTGCTTTGATTTATCATATTTTAAATATTTTCCATGTTGTAGAATATATCAGTATCACATTCTTTTTTATTGCTGAATTATATTCCATAGTATTTGTTCATTCTCAGTTGATGGGCATTTGGTTGTTTCCATTTTTTGGCTATTGTAAATAATACTGCTATGAACATTCATGTTCAAGTTTTTGTGTGAACACAGGTTTTCATTTCTCTTGGGAATACTCCAAGGGGAAGAATTAATGGTTTATATGGTAACTCTGTTTAACCTTTTGAGGAACTGTCAGACTTTTATTCCACAAGGACTATAACATTTACATTCTCATCATCAAACTGTTCTAATTTCTCCACAGCCTCACCTATACTTATTATTTTTGTTTGTTTGTTTGTATCTCATTGTGATTTTGACTACCATTCCCCTAATGACTATTGATGTTCAGCATCTTTTCAGGTAGTTATTACCCAATGGCATATCTTCTTTGGATAAATTTCTATTCAAGTACTTTTGTTACAGAAATGGCAGGCCAGCCAAGAAACAAGCACCACTCGGAGGGTTGAAGTACTCAGGTTTATGACACCAGTGGGCTCAGAGGGGCTATTGCTCCGGAGCTCTAAGCGCCTCCAGGAAGTGTAAGTGAGGTTTTATAGGGTCGCTTGCAAGCTCGGGGTCCATCAACCAAGAGGGTGGGTACAGCTAGGCAGTATTATAAAAGCAGAAGCAAAGGGTCGCTTGCAGTAACCTGAAACTGATCTAGCAAGGTGAGACTTAAAATTCATGAGTTAGCCCAGCCCAATCTTGGACCAGCCCAACCTTTTCCTTCTCATTCCACCTTCTTGATGCTTTTACAACCCAGGTTGGAGAAAGCATCATCCTCCATCTGTTGTAGAGGCTCATAATTGGAAGCTAACTTCTGGAGCTTTATAGCCTCTATCCGTTCACTGACAAAATGGTTCAGGACATTTAAGATATAGGGCCCAAATAGTAGAGCTGCACAAATTAGGAACAAGGGACTTATAAACGGTGCCAGCCAGGAGGTCCAGCCCAGGGGCCTGTTTGTGGGCCTTTGTCTGAAATATGTTTTCTCCGTTCCACCTGGTCCTGTAACTTTTGGGCCATCCCTCTGACAATTCTTGATTGATTGGCATAGAAACAGCACTTTTTGTCTAGGAAGAGGTACAGCCCCCTCTCTTTGGATGTGAGCAGGTCTGGACCCCTCCTGTTCTGTAAGATCACTTCGGCCAGGGAGTCAGTCTGATTTTGCAGAGCTCCCAGGATTTCTGCTACACGTGGAAGTCCTTATTGAACTTCCTTGAGAGCTGATAATAGTAATAAGAGGATAAGGTTATGCCACCGATTCCCATGCCTCCTCCCATCGCCACTCCCAGCCCCATGAGCAAAGGGATTAGTTATATAGCCCACTTTACTCTTCATGGCTGCTGGTGAGCTACAACTGAAATAGGGAGACTCTGGTTGTTGGGCAAAATATCTACCTGGGGGTGAGGTAGGCTAAAGCACACAGCCCTGTCCTCTTTGAGGGGGGAGGCATTGGTAGGCAAACTCGCCACACACAAAATAAGTCCCATTATTAGACCATCCCCGTGTGGGTTGGCAGCCCTGACACATACAGTGAGAAGTTTTATGACATTGATTTATGGTCAGATTGCCCCCTAATGGATTGGTTCCACTGATGAAATAACATTCTGGTGCCTTGTAAGCGAGCTGTACCCAGTTTAGCCTGGGACTCCTAGTGGTGGAGGCGGCATTGCTGTTAGTCATGGTGAAAACCTTAGAGAGGTTTGCCAAAGGCAGAGCTAGGTGCTGGATGGGACAAGGATGAAAGCACAGCCAGCAATCCTTTGCTAGGTTTGGATTGGAATGATTAAGAATTCCATGAACCACAGCCAACAGCCCATCTATTTGTGGAGCTAGATTCCGAGGCTTAGCTAAAGGTGGGAGTCTTATGGGCTCCCAGGAAGGCAATAGCTTCTGGTGCAGCCTCTGGACTGCTTTTTGGACTGCTTGCTGGCATGCCTGGTCTTGTACCCCTCCTCCATCATTCATCCCATAATGTGTTTGCTTGGTCCAGCACACCGGCTTGCCTGGTGTGCCATAGCACTTGATGTCAGATGCACAGGAAGCCTTAACCATACCAATCCAGTAGGGCCTGACCTGATATGTGCACTCTGAAGCTGAGTCATAGCATTGACTCGGCTGATAGGTATAAGCTGTGAATCCAGGTTGGTACTTGGTCCACCTGTCACCTGGTTCAATCCAAGTGCACTGCAAAGCCCAGGGAAGTGAAGGCATTAGCACCAGTAACATCAGCTTTATGATTATCTTGGACATATTGCCATAGTGAGACAGCTAGTTATAACAAGGTATGAAAGGGCTATCAAGATCTTTTGGCCTATGCTCCAGTCAGGTGAAGCAGTGCTGGCCAGCCCCACCGCCAGTAAGCAGGCTAATATAGCAAGAAAGGAAAGGGGTAAGGGGGCACAGGAGGAGTATATTCAGTAGTTTTTCCTCAAGCTTCAGCTGTGCATTGACTAGCCAGCGTCTGGGTGTGGCTAGAGCAGGGCTTGTAGTCTTTCTCCTGGGTTCTCCAGATCTTGAGCCTGAGTGGATCTCCCAGGATCTCTCAGCTTTCCAGGAACCTTCTTCCTGGGGTGGGGTCACCGTCTTAATCCTGGAGTGATGAATCCATGGGATGATTCCTGCAACTTTAACAGTTTGGCTCACAAGGTCATTTCCTTTTTGGTGTCCCTTATAATGGATAATGGCCACTTCCTTTGGATCCCATATTGCCTCCAGTAACTGCAGAATTTCTTCTTTATTCTTGATTTCCTTTCCCCCAGCAGTCAAGAGTCCTCTCTCCTTATAGATGGCTCCATGTACATGTAGGGTTGCAAAAGCATATTTGGAGTCTGTGTATATATTGACTTGCTTTTCTCTCCCTTCTCTTAGTGCCTTGACCAGAGCCCAAATCTCTGGTCATTGGACAGACCATCCTGGGGGACAGATCATTCCTTGATCACATCACAGGTTGTTGTGACGGCATATCCTGCCTGCCGTTGCCCATCTTGCACGTAACTGCTGCCATCTGTAAAGAGCTCCAAGTCTGGGTTTTGGAGGGGCATGCCAGTCAGATCAGTCCTGCTTGCGTATGCCTCTTCAATGACTTCCTCACAGTCATGGTCAGGCTGTCCTTCCCCTTCATGTAGGTAAGTGGCTGGGTTTAGGGTTTGCACAGTCTCCAGTTGCACCCTTGGATTCTCACGTAATAGCCCCTGGTAGTGGGTCATCCTTGCAGTAGTTATCCACTTGTAACCTGGGCCGCTCATCAGGCTCACCATGGAGTGGGGTACTCTAACATTTAAAGTCTGCCACAGCATGAGTTTGTCTGCCTTATTGACCAGGAGGGCTGTGGCAGCGAGGCCCCACAGACAGGGTGGCCATCCTGATGCCACTGGGTCCAGTCTTTTGGACAAATGGGCCACTGGGTGCTGCCATGGACCCACGTTCTGAGTCAGGACTCCGAGAGTGATTCAATCTCTTTCATGAATTCTTGTGTCACATCTCGCAGGCCCAATGCCGGGGCCTGGATTAATAGTTTTTTTTAGCTGCCTGAAGGCATTCTCTTTTTCAGCTTCCCACTTGAGGGTTTCCTTTCCTGACCTGGCAGTTGCCTCATAGAGGGGCTTGGCTATCCTTGAAAACCCAGGGATCCAGATCCTGGTTTCAGTATAATGCAGATAACTTGTTCTCATTCTGGCCGCAAGGCTCGGTGTCCTTCTGAGGTAATGAATCCCAGGTATTTGACTGTCTTCTTACAGATTTGGGTTTTTTCCCATGAGACCTTGTATCCCATAGTCTGGAGTAACTCCAGGAGGGCTCAAGTTCCTCTCCAACAATTTTCTTCATCTGGACTGGCAAGTAACAAATCGCCCACATATTGGAGCAGGGTGCAGTTCAATGTTTCCCCAAGGAATTTTACAAGGTCTGTGGCTAGTGCTTCTCCAAACAGGGTGGGAGAGTTTTTAAATCCTTGGGGAAGGCGCATCCAAGTCAGTTGGGTTTTCCTCCCTGTATGAGGGTCCTCTCATTCAAATGCAAATATGGGTTGGTTTAGCAGCAAGAGTTGAAGGCAGAAGAAAGCGTCTTTAAGGTTCAGACATGTGAACCATCTGGCACTTGTGAGAATGAGGCCTGGGAGAGTATATGGGTTTGGCACCACTGGATATAGGGTGATGATTGCTTTGTTGAGCTTCCGTAGGTCCTGAACTGGCCTATAGTCTGTTCCCTCCACTTTACAGGGAATAACAGTGTGTTTCAAGGAGATCTGCATTCAGTTAAGACTCCCTCTTGTCGTAGGCACTGTATGTGCTTCTGGATTCCCAGGTGTGCCTCTTGAGGAATAGGGTATTGTCTCTGCCTGACTGGGCCAGCTCCAGGCTTGAGGTCAGTTACTAGTGGTGCCTGATTACATGCTAGGCCTGGTGGCCCATTTTCAGCCCAGACTGATGGGAACTCTTCCATGAGCCCATCAGGGTTTTTCTGGGATTCACTATTTTCATACAAATGCCATTCCTCCTCTCGGGGAGCAGAGATAGCCAGGATCATGGACCCCCCCCCGGAGGGTCAGGTACACCTGGTTTCCAGAAACAGAGTTGATTTGAGCAGCCAATTTAGATAGAAGGTCTCATCTGAGCAATGATATTAGGCATTCAGGCAAGCATAAAAATTCATATGTCATTAGACAGCCCCCTACTTGGTAGGATCATGGTTGGCAGAAATGGTGGGCAGTCAAGTCCCCAGTAGCCCCTATAATGGTTGCCTTTTTCTTGGTTAAGGGGGCTATAGGCTGGGTTACCACAGAATATTCTGCTCCTGTGTCTACCATAAAAGTCATTGGCTGGCCCCCTAGCATTTTGACCTTGGGCTCCCAGGGGCCCAGGCGCAAGAAGCCCGGTACTCCCTATTCCAAGTAGATTCTGGCCAGTCCAATGAGGTTTTCAGTAGGAGGTTCCAGTTGGTAGGTAGGCTTCTTGAGGGGTGCTCTCTCCCCATCCTATTTGGACACTTATTCTTCCAGTGTCCTGTCTCCCGGCAGTATGCACACTAGTCTCGATCAGGGGCGTCCAGGGTCAGGGTCCCCTCTTCTGGGGTGGAGCAGGGTTCTGGTTGAAGCCCATCTCTCCCAGGGCTGCTGCAAGAAGTGCGGCTTTCTGCTTCATTCACCAGTCTGCCTCTCGTTGGACTTCCCGCTCTTAATTTACAAAAACCTTGTTTGCTACTTCCAGCAGCTGTGTAGAGTTCATCTCTGTGAATCCATCTAGTTTCTGGAGTTTCCAGTGTATATCTGAGCATGATTGGGCTATGAAAGCAGTGTTGATCATCCACTGGTTTTCTTGCGCCTCAGGATCAAACAGAGTATACACTTGGAATGCTTCACATAGTCTTTCATATAAGTCAGTGGATGTTCTGTCTGGCCTCTGGGTCACCGAGGTCATTTTGGACATATTAGTCGGCTTCTTGGCTCCCGCCTTGAGCCCTTGTAGGATGGCCTCCTGGTACTCACGTAGTACTTCTCTTCCTTCCTGGGTATTAAATTTCCAATTTGGTCTGGTGTCAGGGGCCCGTGTCATGGCCCATCCTTCAATATTCAGGGTGTCCCCAGGGTCTCAGCCCTGCAGGCATTTTTGTGCTTTAGAGAGAACGTGTCCCTCTCCTCCATATTGAAAAGGGTCAGAAGCAACTGGCAGACATCTTCCCAGGTGGGCTGGTGAGAATGGAAGGTAGACTCTCTGAGGTCAATCATAGCCTGAGATTTTTCAGAGTAGGAAGGAGTATGATGGTACCAATTGAGAAGGTCTGTAGTGCTAAAGGGTTGGTAATAGAGTACAGGGTGCCCAGGCTGAATAACTCTGTCTTCCCCAGCTTGCTATGGCCCTTGTGTCTCCCACAGCAGCATTTGGAGGGCAGGTGGTGCTGGTCTTCCAGCTTGTGCTGAGTGGAGTCTCCTTCCTACCAGCTCAGGCTGGGGGCTGGGCTCTGCCTCTGGGTCCTCAGGTTGGGGTGGTGGTGACACAGAGGGTGTTGGTATCTCCAGTGGGACCGGACATGTCAGTGCCTCAGGGACATACAGAGGGGGCAGGCATATCTCATCTTCTGTGTCTCCCTGGAAAATAGGCTTTTCTCTATCTGCCTTCTTGGCCTGGATTGGCTGAACTGCTAATATCTTGCATTGTCCAGGCCCATTTGAGCAGAACCAAATCCATGGGGGTAGAGTTCTGGGTGTTATTCAGCCAGGATTCAATGTAAGGGAATTGGTCTAGGTGGCCTGGGTTTCTAGTGATTATTTAATAGACTGCTCACACTGTTGTAGGTCCAGAGTTCCTCCTGAAGGACACCTGACTCCAAAGGTCAGCCATTCAAGTTTACACAAGGTGCAGAGCTTGCCAGGGGTCATTCAAACTCCATAGTCTCCTGTGAACCCCCTTTTTGAAATTCTTAATCATGCAGTCTAGGATTGTGGGCTTTGACTTCGAGCCTCCCATTTTGTCGAGATGTTTTAAGGGTGGTAGACCTGTTGCTTTGGGTACTTGGGAAGGCAGCCTTTATATCTCCCCCTTCTCCACTCTTCAAAGCACTGGAGCTCCTAGAAGGACAGCTCTCTTGCTGGCTCTATGAGTTATTTGAAGGCTAACTTGGTCAGAGAGTCCGAGTTCCAGACACAGCTGAAGTCTCTGAAGCCCAAGGCAAGAACTAGCTCCAGGGACTTCCTTACCAAATCCTCTCTATATCCAGAACTAACATACCGAGGGACTGGGACTGATGGTTGATGGCTAAACAAGTGGACTAGAAAGGGGACTTCTAAGGCCAAGTGAACCCAATCTTGAAGAAATCTCTGTTCTAAACTCAAGTCCTAAGGGTCTGAGGTTAGGCAAAAGGAGTTGTTAGGTCGGTTCAGGAGCTGGGACAGCAAGTCTTGAGTGTTCTGTGACAAGGTTAGGTAAGAGACTTTCTCGAGGAAATGGCATCCTAGCCTCCAGGGGCACAGGGGGGCGCTGACTCATTGGCTGCTTTATGTCCCTTTCCCTCCCCGTATGGCCACCCTGTGCCAGTGTCACAGACAAGACAAGGGAGGATTTTTGCTGTGTCTGGCTGGCCACTCCCCTCATGGGGACGAAGGTGCCTCTTAGCTTTGGTGGGTCAGTATAAACCACTGACTCTGATCGATACCCTGAGGGGTAGATACTGCCCTGAGACATATGAGGTCACCATGGAACCAAAGGTTGGGACTCACTCGCACTCCATGCCCAGAGGCCATGGAGCTACAAATTCGAGCCTGGTCGCATGCTTTTCAGGCCACATATTCACACACACACACAAACACATAGAGGTTAACAACAGTCCTCCCACATTATCCTGAAACCTGGTGCACCATTCGGGTGAAGGAAGGGATCAGCCTCTGTCCACTGGGACAGGACCTGACTTTAATCCTGGGGTCCTACCTTGTCTGGATGGTTCCCTGGTGAGTCTGTCCATCCCTCCACCGAGTCTGATGTCTAGCCTCATGGGGGGCTGAGCCACTGCAAAAGAGAACCCGGAATACAGTCGGGTGGCACCACCTCATTCATCACCAGAGTCTCATCCCCCTATTGGCCAGAGCCACCAGTCCAGCGGCTCAAGGGGCCAGCATGGTTGAATCTTGCTGGAGCCTCCAAAAATTTTACAGAAATGGCAGTCCAGCCAAGAACCAAACACCACTCAGAGGGCTGAAGTATTCAGGCTTATTACACCGGTGGGCTCAGAGAGGCTATCACTCCAGAGCTCTGAGTGCCTCTGGGAAGTGTAAGTGAGGTTTTATAAGGTAGCTTACAAGCTTGGGGTCCATCAACCAATAGGGTGAATACAGCTAGGCAGTATCATAAAAGTAGAAGCAAAGGGTTGCTTGCAGTAACCCGAAATCAGTCTTGCAAAGTGAGACTTAAAATTCATGAGTTAGCCCAGCCCAGTCTTGGCCCAGCCCAATCTTTTCCTTCTCACTTGGCCCTTTTTTAATTGGGCTTTTTGTAGTTTTGTTATTGAATTGTAAGAGTTCTTTATATATTCTGGATACAAGTTCTTTATCATATAAAGATTTGCATATTTCTCCCATTCTGTTTGTTGTCTTTCATTTTCTTATGGTGTCCTTTGAAGCAAAAAGTTCTTAATTTGGGTAAATTTAAATTTTTATCTTTTTTTTTCTTTTGTCACTTGTGATGATTTGGGTCATATTTAGGAAGGCTTTATGTAATTCAAGATCACAGAAATACATTCCCATATTTTTTCTAAGAGTTTATAATTCCAGTTCTTAAATTTTGGTCTATCGTATGTTTTGATTATTTTTTCATACATGGTGTAGGAAGAGGTTCAATTTCATTCTTTCTCCTGTGGACACCCTGTTGTTCCAGTACCACTTGTTGAAAATACTATTCTCTCCTAATTGAATTGTATTGCCTTCACTGTCAAAAATCAATTGATTCCAAACATGGAGGTTTATTTCCTGACTCTCAGTTCTATGCCATTGATCTCTACGTCTGTACTTAGCCAGGTCCACATTATTTTGATTACTGTAGCTTTACAGTATGTTTTGAAATTGGGAAGTTTAAGTCCTCAAGATAAATTAAGCAAAATTGTACTTGTATGCACTTACTGCTTGAATTATATAATTAGGTATTATTCATTTAAATTGTTGAGCAGTGGTTCTCAACACTCACTGCACAATTAATCATCTGAGGAGATTTTTTGAATTATCAACACCCAGACCCTCCCCGAGAGTTTTTGATTCAACTGGTCTAGGGTATGGCCTTTGCTCTGGAGTAATTTATAAACTACCAGGGTGATTCTAATAGGGAGCAAATATTGGGAACTGGAGATTATTAACTTCTGTTAAGTACAATGGTTTTTATTAAAGTAAAATTAAGACTGATTTAAAAATTATTTTTAATCTCAAGTAGTCTAGTTGCCATGTTTAGCTACATAGAAGTGTAATATTTGTTCTACAAAAAATTAAATCTTTATGATCGATATGATATAATGCCTGACATATAGAAGGCAATTAATGCATTTTATTTGCCTGGAAGCTTTTTTTTTCCTATTTGCTGTTCTTTAATAATATGCATTTAAGTGCATTAATAACTCTACAAAGTGTTTTATGTAATAGTTAAAATTATCCTAAGATAGTGCTGCTTTTCACACTTCTTTCTTTCAAAATGTCATGTAGTACCACAAGGATCACACTTCCAAAGGACTGTTGGTTTGGGGGAAACAAAAGTCCTTTGAGAAATTAAAGAAGCTATGAATTGAATAAAATTATGTTTATGGTTCCTGAAGTTCATCCATGAATAGATCCCCTCAAAATCCAAGGACTCTGCTAACCTGACCAAGGAATTATACATTGGAAGAAATTATAAGCTTATCATAAGGTAATAAGCCCATTATCTAAGTTCTCAACATGTTACATAAATAAGAGTAAAAAATTTCCACAGTGACATTGAATTTTAATTGTAAAAAGATACTTTGTAATTTCATTACTGTTCTTGGCAAAGTTCTTACCTAGGGAGTCAGGGTTAGATATAATTTCTCTCTTTAAAGAGAAAATGACAAGTAAAAAATATTTGGGTCATGCCCGAAACAATCCAGATGTCCCTAATTGCTGTCTCTCTCCCATAAAAATCTTTAAAGTACTGCCTTGGGTATCTAAAATGTAGCATGACCAGTAAAAACCACCATCTATTAGGTTATTCAGAAAAACCTTCATAAAATTTAGAAAATATCTAATTTTAGAAGGTTCCTTTTGTGAATTATTGGTTAGTCTCTAAACTGGAAATGTCATAAATATTTTTCATACTACTAGTTTTAGAGGAATTCTGCTTGATTACCACACTAAATGACTATCTCCTGGCTTGTCTTTAAACCGTTTCTGTTCTTGCTGGATCCAATTTAAGTTAAAAACCCATGGGTGATATAAAATCTTAAAACTGTACTGACATTTCTATAATCACAGAACACAGGAAAGAAGTGATTACTTTCCTTTACGGAATAAGATCAAAAAGTAGCAATATCTCTTGCTTCATTCATACTATATAAATAGTAAGTTATTACATTTTCCCTCCTGTTGGAATGCTCCTTGTAATTTTTATAATATTACTGACAATCTGTGATATTCCCTTTTAAAGGAAAGGGAAGGCAGATTAGAGATAAGAGAAACAAATGATAAGATGGCTTCTTATTTATCCTATTGCATTTTCTGGACTGGTTTTATTACAGAATTTTGTAAAATTTAATATGATAGAGAAAACTCACTTGAACTGATGCCACCAATCACATTACAAGTGATGTACTAGAAGAAAGCTTACACTTGTAGAGAACCAGACCATGCATCTCCGTGTGTATGTGTGTGTATGTATGTGTTTTAAATCCATTTCTCTCTTGATGACTATAATTGTGTAAAATAGCTTCTATGATGATCTTATTATTACAGATTTTCATCTAATTTTACCAAACCTATTGGATGAGGTAAATCTGCTGGATATACAGAAGTTGTAAACTTCCCCAAATAGTTTGTAATATGTACTAATTTCTATGGTGTAAGTTCTCCCACCATGGCTAATTTCAAGCAACAATCACTGATCTTGAGTTGGAAAAAGATGGACACAATAGGCTCAGAGAAGTCAGTCTGAGATTTCCCATACCACTTGTTATATCATACTAGACCAAGATTAGCAAATTGATTTAAAAAGTATATGTAGGCTATTGGCCCTACTACTAACTACAATACACCTCTTTCCATATAGAGGACATTTATTATGATGACTTACCTATGGTTGGCAAATAAAGTTGAAAAGATGAAAATCATTCAAAGTATTTCTATGGTCACAATTAAGATAGAAAAAAATGAAAAAAGGTAATTAGGAAATCTCAACATGTTTGAAAACTATCAGATAACTCATTGATTAATGAAAAATTATGATGTAGAATTTTTAAAAAGTAATTTGAATACATGTTGATGAAAATTGCATATATTAAAACTTGTGGGAAACAAATTAGAGGAAAATATATACCATTAAATGTATATATTAAAAATGTGAATGTTGATAATTAGTAAGTTAAGCATTTACCATAACAAATCAGTATAGGGGTGAGGGTATAGCTCAGTGATAGGTCATATGCTTCACATGCATGAAATCCTGGATTCAATCCCAGGTACCTCCATTAAAATAAAAATGAATTAAAATAAAAATGAATTTAAAAATGTTTAGAACAATTTTAAAGGAAGTCAATATAAGAAGGACATATTAAATTAAATAATAAAATAAACAAATAATAAAGATAGAAGGATGACTTAATACAACAGAAAATTTTGAAAATAGAAGATGATCAATAAAACCAAAGTAAAAAAAAAAAAACTAACAACTTGGTTGAGGGGAGCTGATCAAAGGGAAAAATGGACAAGTGATTTGAACTGACACTTCACAAAAGAAGGTTTGATAGATTGTATTATTGTACAAAATTTGCACATTCTTCTATGCCCCACTGGTGAAAGGCTTCACAATGCAAATTGCTTTGGCCAATGAAATATGAGTGAAAGTGACATGTGCCACTTAAGCAAAAGCTTTAATCCATGAAAGGTGCCTACCAGTTCTCCTTTTCATTTGTCATGAGACAAGTAATATCTGGAAAGGGGCTTCTTTATCAGCTTAGATCTCAGAGTGCAAAACTTCTGGATTAGAGCCACAACCAACTCAAGATGATTGAGTATCATGTATAAAAAAAATACCTTTGTTATTGTAAGTCACTCAGTTTTCTTTTGTTTTTTCCTTGACTTTTTGCTTTTCCTTTTTTCCCTTTTTCCTTTTTTATTTGGCTTCTTTCCTTTCCTTTCCTTTCTTTTATTAAACAACAGCATAGTAATTTACAATAAACTGACATATGAAAATTAAACAACTGAAAAATAATTCAAGGTTGCTAATTAGAATCATGAGGTACTATTAAGCACTCATCTGAATGTATGAATTTTAAAAGACTGACAATATGGAAGAATCTCACAATATAGTATTAAGCCAGACACACAAAATAATATATGCTGAATGACTATATTTATGTAAAATACAGAAAGAAAGGAGGAAAAACTGAACTAGATTGTTTAGGAACACATGCTTAGTTAATTAAACCCTAAAAGCAAGGAAATTATTATAGATCCTGAAGTTCAATCATTCTTAGGTTCCCCTCGAAGTCTATGGAAACCAAGTTGAAGAACTCAGGTTGAAGAATCCTGGAGAGAATTACTAGATTATTATAAGGCAGTAAGTCCACCTTCTGAAACAAATTATCATCTTGCAGTATAAATAGAAAGAATAAAGAAATTTCAACAGTAATAATGAATTTAAATTGTAAACAAATGCAACAACCAATACTTTGTTACTGTTCTTGGCAAAGTCCTTACATAGACAGTCAGAGTTACCTGTTATTCTCATTTAGAAAAAGTGACATAGAAAACAGACTTATGATTACCAGGGGGAAAGGGGTAGGAAGAGATAAATTGAGAGTTTGAGATTTGCAGATAACTAACTAATATATATAGACTAGATAAACAAGTTTCTACTGTATAGCACAGGGAACTATATTCAACTTCTTGTAGTAACCCACAATGAAAAAGAATATAAAAAGGAATATATGTATGTATACGGATGACTGAAACATTATGCTGTACACAACACTGTAAACTGACTGTATGTCAATAAAATAAATAAATAAAGAGCAACAGGTAAAAATGTTTGGTGTTTGGGTCATGCCGAGGGCAATCCAAATGTCTCAAATTACTGTCTCTCTTCCACAGTGTTTCTAAAATACTGTCTTGGGAATCCACAATGCATCAAAATAATAAAAGCTGTCATTTATCAGATTACTCAAAAAAACTCCTTAAAACTTGAAAATATCTAATTTTATTTTCTTTGTTTGAATTATTGGTTTATCACTAAGCTACAAATGACAAATGTAATGTTGAAATAGTTTATTTCTCTATATCTTTCCTCTTGCTAGCTACATTTTTAAAGTATGCATTACCAAGTATTATATGTGAATTAAAATTAACCGGTTCTAGGATGAACCTATTTCTCACAATCTTTTCTTTCTACAGTTCCCTATAGTATTATAATGATTCACTTTCAGGGAAATGTTAGCTAACTTTTGGGGGATTTAGATCCCTTTGAGAGTAAGGAGAGGTCATGAACTGTCTCTTACCAGATAATTTTGCAAGGAAGTGGTTGACTTAAAAGTCTAGATGGTGATTACTTTTGAGAATAGTGATTAGGAGATGACTATGTAGGTTTTGTGGTACTGGCAAATAATAAATAAACAAGCAAACAAAAAAGACAGAAAATAAAATAAAAAGAAAGTAAAAAGAAGAAAGTAAAAATTAAAAATCCTATTTCTCAAGGAATCAATATAGGGAGATTTTCCATTACTTCTTACCTGTTAAGAAAAGGGCATAAAAGTGTGAGTTAGCTGAGAGACTACAAAGACAAATAGCATGTCCTGTACTCCTACGAGTCATCAGGCCCCAGGAAACCCCAAAGTAGGCCACATATCTTTGGCTTGTTTGTGCTTATAGACTTCTCTTAGGCACAGACCTATAATTAACTTCTACCCAGCATCCTACTGTGGTAGACTGTAACTGGGATGTCTGTGGAGATTAAATCTCAAATAAAATATGAGAATAGTTAAGTTTGCAATCATTATAGAAGTATACTATGTAGCTGTGCACTGGTAAAACTTTGGAATTTGTACATCAAGCAATATGGGCTACCATTGTGCCCCAATTCCCAGTAAAAAGTACTAATGTCAGTGAAAACACTTCCTGTAAACCATCCCTGAATCTCCACCCACAGTTAAGATACTTTTGGAGTCTGCAAGAGGAAGAAGGGAGACACTAGTTTATGGCATCCATTAAGTGTCCTGACACTCATTTGTTTCATATTTGCAGATATTTAGAGAATTTGCAATGCTTATTTTTGAACCTAGTGAAAGTTCCCTTGGGTGAGTATAAGTAATCTCACTCATCCTTAAAACTCGACCAATTTATGATCTAGCCCACCTTATGCAGACTGACAAATCATCCAAAGATTGTGAAAGAAACATAAAAGCTTAATTAATTAGAATGAGCCAACAAGCAAATAAATGATAAAAGTGAAAATGTCAACACCAATAATGAAAGTAAAAACAAACCACAGATATGAAAGAGAACATAATAAATACAGAAACCATTATGTAAAAATTTAAGAATATACATTTATAAACTTAAAATAGCAACAGAAGACAGAATATAAAAGTAAAATGTTTCCAGTAAAACTAAATAGGAAATATATTTTACATACTTACGACAGAGTTTTAATTACCAATGGTAAAAAAGGCCTGTGTGCTGAAAAGAAAGAGATAAACACAACTCAGATGGCCACAAGCAAAAAAGATAATATTTTGTTTTATTTTCCCATTAGCAGTATTGTATTTAGCCTTTTAACTCTCTGAAGACTATTTTAATGGGATGGAAACAAAACATCTGTTTGGTGATAAGCTAATCTGAGCAAATATTATTTCTTCTGAAACTCTCAAATCCATTAATAATGAAATAGTTTTAAGTGTTAAACCATGAAGCAGAAAGCATTTTTTGTTATATTAAAAAGTTTTAGAATAAAAGGGCCTTGGTTCAAATTATGTTTTAACATGCATTGCCTATGTTACCTTGAGAAAATAACAATATTTTTGAGCTTCACTTCCTCTTTCTCCAAATGGAAATGATACATTTTGAATGATGAAAAATATATCACTATTACCTGTATCACTCAGAAAACACTATTTTATTTCTAAAGATACCATTTAGTATAAAATCCATGGTTATTTCAGAGATGGTAAAATTTTTAAATTGTCAAATCAATAAAATATTATAATATAAATGAAGTATGAATACAAAATGAGTCAATGATGTTAAAATGGTTTATAAATTAAATCAATAGCATATTAATTCTATGTCCATAATCTAGTTTTTCCATATACACCTTAATAAGTTGTCCTTTATCTTGCTTCATACAGGGACATTATGTCTCCCCATAGAACTTATAAACCATTTAAGGGAATGTAATTTTTTGGTACTGCTACAATGCATAGCATGATTTTCCAACAAGGTATCATTTGTTCATTTATAGATTTTGTGGAAAAAGTTGAAGGACCTATAATATTTTCCTGAACCTTACTATTTTTATATTCTGTGTCAATAAGAAAACCAAAAAGTTGCTACCCAATTTGGCATTGTGAATGAATATTCACTATGTTATGCCACTAGTATTTATTTATATCTTATGTTTGTTTTAGGGAAACTATATTACACACTTTACTTTTGAGAAAAAATTTTCCATGGGTTTCATATATTTCTGCTAATCTAGCAAAGTGAGGCACTGATTATTCTTTGATTCACATTATCTTTTTAAGGATAACGTCACAAAAAATTCTCTTGGTAAAGAGTGTGAAAGGACAGATTTGTCTAAAGCCTTGGAATGGAGATAAAGTCCTTCCAAAGCAAAGGTAACACATGCTTACTGTTCAGGGTAATAAAGATAATGTCTTCCCCCAGAGCAAAGATGGGGCATGTTTTTGGTCCCCTAAGTCCAGGGTTTCCCTCCTACAATGCAACTATTATGTGTTCATGTGTCATCTGGCTCTCCAAATGTCTCTTTATGGGAATTGGAACTTCAGAAAATAATACAAAATATTAACACTCTGTCTCCTGGTATTTCTGTGAGCAATAAACTGTCCTTCCTCTCTGACCCAAGAGTCTTGTGTATTCTGTCACCAGACAGGAAGCTATGGCAGGCTAATTTGTTAGCTTGCAAGTAGGGTAATTTTTTGAACACGTTTCTTGTACAGAAACTATCATTTGATTTAACCCACAGACTCTGATAATTATTACATCAGAGAAATTTCCAAAAGGAAACTCCTAAAGTTAGCACATGTACAATGTCATTCTATCATGTGGTGTCAGTCGGAAAGAATACTATCTAATTTTCTATATATAGGGTTACTTAACAAGAAAAGAGGTATGACTCACTGAAGGCATCTAAAGCTTTAGCTACTTCATTTTACATGTTTTTGGTGGATATAATGTCTAATAGGAGAATTTTGTTAAACTAATCATTACTTTTACATACACTGTACTCATTTTACATACAAAAGTATAGCTACATATATTTATAAAAGGGAAATCATGAGAGATGTAGCCAAGATGGCAGAGTAGGAAGACCCTGAGCTCACTTCCTTTCATGGGCACACCAAAATTACAACTATTTAAAGAACAATTATCTATAAGAATGATCTGAAAAAGAGCAGAAAAATTACTCCACAACTAAAGATGTAAAGAAGAATCCATAATGAGATGAAAACTAAACAAAATGAGACAAAATAGTAATATATTCTAAAGGAAAGAAAAAGACAAAACCCTGGAAGAAGAACCCAGCAAAGTACAGATAAGCAATCTACTGATAAAGAGTTCAAGGTAATGATCATAGATGCTCAATGATCTCAAGAGAAAAATGGGTGAACACAGGAAGAAGTTTAACAAAGAGTTAGAAAATACAAAGAAGGCCTAAACAGAGCTGAACATATAACTGAAATAAAAATACACTAGAAAGACTCAACAGTAGACTAAATGATACAGATGAATAGATCAGTTAATTAGAAGACAGAAATGGAAGTCACCCAAGCTAAATGGAAAAAATAAAAAATAGTTTAAAAAAATTAGAATAGATTAAGAGACTTCTGAGACAACATCAAGCATATTGACAGTTGCATTATATGAGTCTCAAAAGGAGGAGAGAGAGAGAGAGAAAGGGACAGGGAGTATTTTTAAAGAAATAATAACTGAAATCTTCTCCAAAATGGGAAAAGAAACAACTATCCAGGGCCAAGAATCACAGAGTTTCCCCACCAGAAATGAACCCAAAGAGGTCCTCACTGAGACGCATTATAATTAAAATAGCAAAAAGATAAATAGAGAATCTTAAAACAAAAACAAAAACAAAAACAGCAATATAAAAGCAACTAGTTACATATGAGGAAACTACCATGAGACTCTCAGCTGACTTTTCAATAGAAACTGCAGGGCAGAAGAGAGTGGCACACCATATTCAAAATGATAAAATGAAAAAAAAGAAAAAAATTCAACCAAGTACACTCTACTCAACAAGGCTATCATTAAGATATGAGAGAAAAATAAGATGTAAAAGAGAGAAAGAGATTTACATAATAGCAAAAGCTAAAAGAGTCCAGCAATACTCACCAGCTTTATGAGAAATGTTAAGAGGACTGCTCTGAGTGGAAAAGACATGACTAGAAACATAAAGTTTAAAGAGGAAAAAAATCTCACTGGAAAAGGTAAACATACAGTAAAAGCCACTTATAAAGCTAGTAAAAGGGTAAAAGACAAAGTAGTTAATCATCTATACCCACAATAAGAGAGGCATATAAAAAGATGTAAAATATGATGTCAAATATATTCAGTGTAGGGGGGATAAAATTGTAGAGGTGTTAGAATGTGTTCAGACTGAAGAGATGAACTTAAAATAAACATGTAAACATGTATGTATAAATGTGATATATATATATATATATATATATATATATATATATATATATATATATATTTTATATATGAACCAAATGGCAATCATAAATAAAAAAACTGTTAATAAATACATACACAAAAAAGAAAAAAAAAGACTCCAAACATAACACTAATGTTAGTGATCAAATCAATAAGGGAAGAGAGTGAAAGAAGACATAAACAAAAATGAACTATAGAAACAAATAGAAAACTGTTAACAGATGGCAATAGTACATACCTATTAATAATTACCTTAATGTAAACAGACTAAATGCTCCAATCAAAAAACATAGAGTATCAAAATGGATTAAAAAAACAAGACCCATTCATATGCTGCCTACAGACGACTCACTTTAGATCAAAACAATACACACAAGCTGAAAGTAAGGAGATTAAAAAAGTTTTTCCATGCAAAGAAAAATTAGAAAAATGCTGAGGTAGCAATATTTAAACAGACAAAATAGACTTTAAAACAAACAATGTAAAAAGAAATAAAGAATGACATTACATAATGATAAAGGGATCAATTCAACAAGAAGCTATAAGAATTGTAAGTATATATCATCGAAAATAGGAGTTCCTAAATACATGAAGCAAATATTACCAAATATAAAGGAATAAATTGACACTAACACAATAATGATAGGAGATTTTAATATCCTACTTACATCAATGGAAAGATCATAGAGACAGAAATCAATATGGAAACACTAGTCTTAACAACACGTTTGACCATATAGCCTCAATTGATATATGAACAGAACATTCGCTCTAAAAGCAGTAGGATACATATACTTTCCAAGTGTTTATGGGATATTCTCCAAGGTAGATCACAGGTTAGGCCACAAAATAATTCTTGTTAATTTAAGAAGACTGAGATCACACTAAGAATTGTTTTCTGACCACAATGCTAAAAGACTAGAAATCAACTACATTAAAAAAAAAAAAATGGAAGCTAAACAAGATGCTACTAAACCACCAATGGGTCACTGGATAAATATCAAAGAGGAAATCAAAAAAATCTGGAGATAAATAAAAATGGAAACAAATAATTCCAAAATCTAAGGGATGCAGCAAAATACAGTTGTAATAGGAAAGCTTATAGTGATAAGGGCCTACATCAGGAAACAAGAAAAATCTCAATCTAAATTTCTACCTAGAGGAACTGGAAAAATAAGACCAAACAAAACCCAAAGGCAGGAGAAGAAAAAAATATACTAAACATAAAAGCATAAATAAATAAAATAGAGACTAAAAAATAGAAAAGAATAATTATACATATATATATGTATATGTAATTATAAAAGAATAAAATCTTGCCATTGTTGACAATGTAGATGGACTCAGAGGGTTTTATGCTAAGTGAAATAAGCCAGGCAGAAAGACAAATACTATCTTTCACTTACATGTGAAATCTAAAAAACATCTTAAACAGATGGACCAACAGGACAAAATAGAAACAGAGTCATAGATACAGAGACGAAACTGGTGTTTGCCAGAGGGAAGTGGGTATGGGGATTAAAGAAATAGGTGAGGGGGATTAAGAAGTACAAACTTCCAATTATAAAATAAATAAGTTTTGAGATGTAAAAAATAGGTAATATAGTCAATAATATTGTAATAACTTTTTATGGTGAAAAATGATAACAAGATTTTTCATGCTGATCATTGCATAATGTATAAAAGAATTGAATCAATGTATAAATAAAACTAATGTAATATTGTAATTCAATTATACTTCATTGTTTAAAAAATTTAAAAAGGTAAATCACCACAACTTTGTAAATTCTCTTCTTTGGGAAAAGTAAACCAATATTAAAATAATTTCCTTATCAATATTTTCTGCTAAATTAATATATCATATCATTCATATCATTCATTATACAAGCATTATATTAAAATGATATGTTTCAACTATTGTATCAGTGAAGAAGATGGATATTTATGGGAATAAAATGGTAGTATTCAAAGAAAAATGCAATAGAGGACAAAAATAAATGTCAAAATGAGAATAAAAAATGTGCTGGTTTTTAGAAATCATTTATTCAGAAATGTTGCTTGGTTTTGTTTGATTTTACTCTTGCCTCTTCCACCAAATTATTACTCTTCAGAATTTACTAATCCATAGATATTTTATGTAATGATTTTCAAAAAATAGCTGAAATTGTCCTCACATTTACTGAGAATGAATAATAAACAGTCAGAAAGCCAATGGGACAAAATAATAAAAAATCACTAAGCATTTAAGTTGAAAGATCTTTATAAATTACAGTATTAATCTGCACATTTGTACCAGAGAGTCCTAACATAAAATATTTATAGTAACATGATTGGTTCAATAATCTCAAAACCTATAACAGTTTAATTTAGATCACAGATTGATAATTAGGTTTAGATATATAATTAGCTATTTGTTATTTAAAGAATATAAGCATTCCCTAAGTCTTTTTTTATAGGAAAGTATTTCATTTATGACATTTGTTCAAATTATACAAATTAAGTTTCCAAAATAAGATGATTTATCGAGGTAACAGAATGACACTGGGAATAGATAGCACTTTCCTCATTTTCAACAAAAAGCAAGGTTACATTACTGAAATTATTTATTAAAAAAAAATTATGGGAAGCTGAAATTGGCCACAAGTTCTTTAACCTCCTACCATGGAGAAGTCAGGTTAAAATTCCCTCTCCTTGAATGTGAACACATTTTGTATCTGCTTTGACCAACAGATAATTGTGGAAGTGATGATGAGACAGTTTTTATTTCCAGGCTTTAAGAGACTGGCAGCCTCAATCTTCTACCTCTTGAATTACTCACTCTTAAAGCTCAGTTTCTATGCTGTGAAGAGTCTAAGATGAATTAGAGGGATTATTATGTATGTTGGGTACTGTCAGCAACCACAGGTGAGCTCTCAGATCACAAGTAGCATCAATTATCATCCACATGGGTGAGCCACCTTAGACATCTGGTCCAGTTGAATCTCCAGATACCTCCAACCCTGACAACCATCTGACTACAAATATATGTGAAATCCCAAGAGAGAATCAACTAACAGAGCCTAGTGAAGTCACAGAATTGTTACAGAAAAATAACAAAATGTTGTTTTTAAGATACTACATTTTAAGATGGTTCATATTTGTTATGCAACAATAAATTTAAAAACATAATTTTAAAATTATACATACACATATACAAATGTATATATGTATATATATATATTTGGATATTTTGTGTGATGATTTTCAAACACTAAAAGAATAGCTGAAATTGTCCTCACATTTCACAAGATTTTTCAAATATTTCAAAAATTATTTTTCAAATTTTTTTTTCAAAGTAAGAGCAAAGATTCACAAGATGATGATAATTGTAATAATTCATGACATAAACTTTATTCTTATTTTGAAAAATTACCAGTTCTGGTTTGGTTGAGAATATATGCTACATTAGGTAGAAGGGGTACTTGAGTCTCAAGTTATCCCAGAAGGAAAGATTTCAGCATAAATCCTGTTCCAATCTGGTCTAAATAGTTACTAATTATGGAGTTGTATGGGATCTAAGGAGTTGTGGCTACTATAAATAAAACTAAAACTTTTTGCTAAACCACAAGAGATTGAATATCTGACACTTCACCTCATGATTGATCACACAGGACAAACTAGAACACCTATGCCCTTTCTTGTTAAGATCAACAGCCCAGGACTATAAGATAATCAAGCTATTTCTCTTATGATTACAGGAGATAGATTTATGTATGTATATTTCCCCATATAGCCACATACCCATATAAGGCATACATTTATTAAATATAAAATCTGTGGAAAATATGGAATAGTATCTAGTTGAGAGAACATTTTAGGGATGACTGATCACACAGAAAGCAATTTTAAATAAAGCAAAAATGTAACTGGTATATTTAACAGACATGTCTCTTGGGTCATGAATCAAATTTTCTACTTTAGCAGTTGTCAAATAATTTATGAATTCATTTAAAATCAGTAGCTTTATTCTTTCCTGAAAAAGTTTATGTTATTTATGTTCCATTGTTGGTAAATACATAATACCGAATTTAAATTAAAAATTTCAAGTGAAGTTGTTTGTTAATAGCTCCACTGACAATAAACATTGCAGCCTGTAATATTTGAGAAGTCCTCATTTATTACAAATCAATGTTATTTGTACTTTTTGACATATTCAGGATTAAAAGAAACCACATAACCATGTAAAATTAATTAAATGTAGTTGTGAACTTATTACAGTGATGCAGTGGTCTATAGCTCCTCGAAATCTATTTTTCTTTTGTTTAAAATTTGTCAAGTTGGTTGTGAAATATCTATTTTAAAATTTTTATAAGTATTAAATGCACATACAATCTCTCTTAACTCTCCTAGAAAATGCATTGTCAATTTCTTTGTTGTCACGTGCTAAAAATCTCTCTTGCAAACTTGAGTGAGGGCTCCTTGTATGCTATAATCTCCTGGCAAATTTCCTCAAAGTTATATTAACATCATTGAAAGTGGCTGGGGAATAAACAATAAGAAAAAAGCTCCACCCTTGCGTATCTTTAGAGAGCTCGGAGGGGCCTAACTAAACCTAGAGAGATCATGGCTGAATAGAAAAACCTTATCTCATTTCTAGAATGAAAACTAGCATAAAAGAATGAATACTCAGTTCTTCTTGCTTAGCCAACCCAGACATTAGTCCAGAATATGGAGAGATGCTCAGAAATAGAAGATTGGAGAAAATCAGACTTCTCTGAAGTTTGAATATGCTTTAGTGGAAATGAAGGCATGCCTATGCAAATAAAGATTTTATGATTCTAATATGACAACTTTGAAGTGTTTATAATTATAACTAAATCAAATAAAAATTAACATGAGTACTTCCAAATTTTTCTCTTTTTCCCTCTCCTAATACTCTAGCATTTATTCTTTATATGGACTACATAAACCACCAGCAGCCCTAATTTTATAATTTCTAAAGATATAAATATTTCATAGTATGTGGATATTCACAAATCTAAATATAATATTTCAGGCTATAACATAAAATACCTTTATCTTTTTATGGCAGTTAAATTAATCTAAAGGAATTTGTTTTATTATCTTATACTTTTGGTAAATAATTTTCCATCTCTGATAATTCATGTCTTTGAAAACACATAAAATTTATAAGTCAAAATCAAAAGAGAAAATAAAGAAATAAAATCCAACTCCAAAGTCAGTTATTGTTGTTGTGTTTTTAATGAAGGAAAAATGGGGGTGGGGGGACCACTATGTTCTTGTTCAAATATCTGTCAACAAAAGTAATCAATAAATAATCTATAATAGAAATAGAAAGAGTTTTATTTGAGCCAAACAAAAGATTATAGCCCAGAAAACAGCCTCTCAGATAACTCTGCAGAACTGCTCCAGAGAAGCATGGTTTTCAGCACAGCTTTATATCTTGTCAGAACAAATAACATCAAACAAGTCAGGGATACATTCTTTCAAGTTTGGGGGGAAAAAAGGCATATCATCATGTAAACAGAGAATCAGTATGACCTTGGCACCTGTGAGGGAAGTGCTATCATCAGTGCGGAAGGAGTACCATCATTGGTGTCCCAAGAAGGAAGACATTTAATCTTTATTTTTAATACCGACATAACTCACTTCTGGCCAATGCATTATTTTCTTTATTAATTAAAGCATATGTACAATGAATGTTTGATAGGCCACAAACAGGCTGGTTAAGTCAACATAAAGTGTGAGTTAAATCATTTATACACCAAAATTGCTTCCCTATGTGTCAATATGTGAAAATTTCTTTCATCATATCCTATCACAGTTAAGAAATTTATAATTTCAAATTTTTGTGTTGCTTTATATAATGTTTGAATAGAAAGCAGCTTTTTTTTTTTAAGATAGTGAGAATTTAAAAAAATTTAATCCATTTGGAAGGTACTAGTGTTCCCTTGGCAAAGTTTATGCCAAGAGACAAAATGCATCATTTTCCACTGTAGCAAATTATACAGTAAAATCTGTCAGCTGTCACTTCCAGCTTTGGATAAAAATCCTCAATAAACCTCTGAGACAATTATGATACATTTTTCTGAATCTGGTCACCATAAATATCCAGTGTGTTCTAGGGGTTTGTTGTTGCAGTTTCCCAAACGCAGCTAAATATTAAGTGGATATAAAATAACCAGAAAAATGTTGCCACAGAATCTCTATTATTGATTGTTATTATTCACTTTGCATTTTTTTAGTTTTGAGCAGAGTTAAGGTTGCCAATAATTCATTCTGCTGTTGTCAAGTAATCAGCTACCAGGCTGCCTACAAGCTTCCTGCCCTTATAAGCTGCCAATTTAAGTTGAACTAAATGATGCATAGTTTAAGTCACATATATTCTTATATTTGTATTGAAGTGAAAAAGATATGATATAAAACAAGCAAGTCAAAATAAATAATGACACTGAAGTCCTCATTTCATCCAAGGAAAATTTTGTAATTGTGGTTTTGAGATATGAAATTGAACATAGGTTAAAGTAAATAACCAATACTGTCTCCTCCAAATACAAGATTCTATGACTTATAGATAAATATACAGAGAATGGCATACATTTTATCTCCATCACATCTAACATAGTATGTATGTAGTAGTAAACCATAAGGGCAAACTTTTTCAATTAACCTACAACCTTCAACGAACTGCATGTGTGAGTTTCTACTTTTTATACTGCCTTCCTGCTGCTAGAGAACTTTCCATCATTGACTCACCCTTTGATCTCTAAAGAATATATCCATTCCCCTTTTTAATTTCCATGCCACTCAAGTCACTAGTATCCTAATCCCTCCAAACTCCATTTACTTCTTGACTTAGCTCCAAGACCAGGCTGGGTTCAAGGGCTTAATTCTTAGGATTCAAAGACATTTAAAGGATCTATCTGGAATTATTATCAAGCAAATTTTTATAGGTAATAGAGATTCAATACTGCTACTAATATTTCTGTTTTATATGGCAGGAAGTAGGCTTTTACTTAGGAATGCTGAAACTTTCTGTAAACAAAAAAGTATTATGAATTTCCAGTATCTAACAGATACCTGTAGAAAAGAATTTATAAATAAAATTGAGACTCTGATGAATAGCCAAATGCTTGACAAAATCATCTTTCACCAATGACTTTAATTTGTCTTAACAGTTTGATTGAATGTACACTTCAAAATTATGGTTTCATAAAAATATGTATATCATTGTTATTTGCATTGCAGTACCCTTGCCTCAATCAGTGGGAAGTTGCACGTTGAGGTACTTATAATAGGTTATCAGTCTTCCTATAAAGTCTTGTATAGTAAGATTAGAAAATTGACCAATTGCCTAAGTATCTACTATGTGCCAGATACCTTACATACTTTTAACTCTCACAAAATTTTGTAGATGAAGCAACAGAGAATCTGAGAGATTAAATCATTCTCACAATATTAATGGGATTTTAATCTTCCATTAACACAAAAGCTGGGGTCTTTGTAATACAGCACTAGAACTTGCTTTGACATTTTTACTGTAAACCAATGAATTAAGTAAATAGAACTTATTAGCTGTACTTTTCAGACAAGGAAATTAAAATAGACAGGCACTCTGGTGTGCATATGGTCACACAGTAAGATAAAAGCAGAAACTAAATAAAATATTAGGTTAGCTGAATTTCAGTCTTTCAATGAAATACTGTTTTTGTATAAATCTGAATTCTGGGGTTTGTTTTAAATTATACTTTCTAAGAGGTTTTTTTTTTTGCTCTTATATGTTAAAAGGTTATACTTTATTTATTTTTTCCTCACAGATCAAGATCAGATAGAGCATTCTAGATATGGATAAAAGTAATGAAAAATCTGAAGCAAATATAAAAAACAAATGTTCAACTTTCAAAAATAATAAATCTAATTTGTTTAAGACAGTCTAGTAAGTGGCTTCTAGGTGAGTACTTAGGAAAGCTAATAAAATTTAGAAGACCTGCTTTTGCATACATATTTTATAAACATTTTTCAAAGCCATCACATGCCAATGTGTGTTGCTGTGCTTGCTTTAGTGCACCTTAATATGCCCATAATATATAAAATTCATTCAAATTTAAATCATTAATAATTGGCATGTCACATAGTAGTCCACATAGAAACCTCCAAACTAAGAATAAATTAATTGATGTATGAGTTGTATTCTTTCTTAGAGCTTGCTCCCTGGCAGATGGATTAATATCACGTTATCTTATAACAAAGCATTGTGAAAACTAGTATAGATAAAATTACATTGAATTATTAATTGTGTAGACAACCTGAGGTTAATAATGATTCCAAGCTGCTCATGTTTCTGAAAGCATTTTTTTCTTCTAGCCATGGCATTGCCAGAAACAATTACCAAGTCAAGAAATGAGAAGGTAAAGTTACATGGAACTGAAATCATAGTCTCTGACCTGGTTTTGATACCAATTAAGTTCTACTCTTCTGTTTTCTTCTTCTGAATAATGCAGATGTGTCTTTGTCTTCCTTTCATAAATAAGTTTTAATATTTACTATTAAATGACGTCATGTACCACATGACTCTAATCCAGAGGCATCCCTAATGAGAACTTAATAGTTCTTAACAGTTTGTCATTAGCCAATTCCATTGTCAATAAACCAAAGAGGTTAAACTGAATACAAACAAATGATCTCCTTTGCCTTCTCTTTCCAGAGAATGCACTGAAGCAATTCATTTTACCCTGGCAGTTGATGAACAGGAAATTCTAATTTGTTTCTTCATAGACAGCCCCTAAGTTTTCATTACAGCAAAAGCTGTGAAATGCACAGGATCATTTTGATCTTGACAAATAACAGAAATTAGCCAGAATTTGAGTTTCAAAGAATTAACCATTGAAACTGACCTTAGAAAAAAATTTAGTATAGGGATGTAGTGGTAAGTAGGGAAAAGGGATATAATTCCTGGCCAGTAAAATCTAATAATCTTTGAAAATCAATATACCATCTTGAAAAAGCTCTGTTAGCTTAGATTTAGGAAACATAGTTCTGGCTAAGCTCCTGGAGTAGTTCTATGGCCTCAAGCATAAAAGAGTCAGTGGAGGAGTGACAGCATCAAGATGCTGACATAGGTCATTCCTGACTTCACGTCTTTTCACAAGACCACCTAGCAACTCTCCAAAGATAAGAAACCATTGTGAAAGTCACACAGCCCTGGGGAGGAGGCTAAAGCACTTGCCTGGAACACAAAGACTGAAAAAGACCTCATTAGAAGAGTAAAAGGAACACATTTGCTTTGATCTCATCACATCTCCCCCAGGATGGCATGGTGTTGTACCATATGGGTCTCCCAGGCCTACAGTTTCCCCAATGTGAAAAAGATAACCCAAAGTGGATATTTGCTTCCCCAGCATTGCAGAACATTTCCCAGGAGGCCCACATGAGTCTTATTTCACAGGAATCACTAGGAGAAACTGTTAAGCATAGCCTCCAGTTTCACCCCACAGGGAAGCTGGGTCATAGATGCCCAGCAGCTGCAGAGCACATCCTATGGCCTGCCTAGGCAGAGAGCCAAGCCAACCGCTCTGCCCAGCTGTTGGACACATAGCTTCTGGATGCATATACCAGGGAGCCTGAACAGTGACACTGAGCAGCCTCAGAGCTCAGCCTACAGTTCACTCAAATACAGAGCCCAGTCTACAACCTCAGCCAGCGGCAGAGACCACCCTATACTTCTACCTGATTGCTGAACACAACCAGCAGTCCTGCCCAGGAAGGGAACCCAGCTGTGACCCTGCCTAATTATGGACCAGAGCTTGAAGCTCCACCCAACAGGAAAGCCCAACCAGTGATGCAGCCCAACTGCAGAGCACAGACTCCAGCTTCATCCAACTGTGGAGTACAGCCAAAAGCCCCACCTGATGAAAGAGTATGGCCAGTGACCTTGAGCAACAAGTTCCAATGACCAACTTTAGAGCATAAATGGCTAACCTGATTGAGAAGCCAGCCTGCAGCCCCACTCAAACTCAGGACACAACCTGAGGCCCTGACTGATTGCAAAGCACAGCCTAAGGGCCCATCTGACCATGAAACACAGCCCGTGGCCCTGCCTGTACATGGAATCCAGCCAGTACCAACATCTATTTGATGAGCACAGACTGAGACTCTACTAACTGGTAATAATTGCTGAGCATGACCTATAGCCCTGCCCAACTGCAGACCAGTGTTACCATCCTGCCAGGGAACACAGCTTGTGATCCCACCCAACCAGATGTAATAGCAAAGCCCAGCTAGTGGCCCCAGCTGGCTGTAGAACCAAACAGTTGCCCCACTAGAATATGGAACATAGCCAGCAGGCTCACTCAACCACAGAGCCCAGCCAGTTACGCCCTCCCTAACCTCAGAGCATGGGCAGTGGACTTGTCCAAATAGAGATCCCAAAAAAAGCCCAACTTGCCCATGGCACTACCAGCTGACCCACCCAATATCCCAAGCTAAACTGACCAGTGAAGATCTTTCCCTGATGAAGAGTATCTATAAAGTCTGGAAGACTTACTCAAATGCACAGATATCAACACAAATATACAAAGATCACAAAGGATCAAGTAAAAATTACACCACCAAAGGACTCTAATAATGGTCCAATTACTGACCCTGAAGAAATGAGGATCTATCAACTGTCTGACAGAGAATTCAGAATGACCCTCTTAAATAATTTCAGCAAACTACAAGAACACAGATAGATAGCTAATCAAAATTAGGAAAACAATGCATGAACAAAAAGAGAAGTTCAACTAAGAAACAGAAACCATCAAAAACAAAACAAAACAAAATTAAATCAAAAACCCACAAACAGAAATCCTAGAGCTGAAACCCTACAAGATATATGGTACAGGATTAAAAAAAAGTGTGTGTATATATGTGTAGGTATGTGTTCACACATATATGTGTATATATGTGTATGTATGTGTGAACACATACACACATTATAAGACTCCTGGAAGGAGAGAAGAAGAATAAAGGGACAAAAATCTATTAAAGCAATAATGGCTGAAAACTTCCAAAAACTTGGGACGAGAAATGAACATCCTGATTGCCAAAAGAAAGATAATTTGAACATTAAAAGGGTTACAATGAGGTACATTATACTTAAATTGTCAAAAGTCAAAGAGTTTTAAAACAGCAAGAGAAAAGCAGCTCATCACATACAAGTGAGTCTTCATAAGATTATAAGCTGATTTCTTAGAAGTTTTGCAGACCAGGAGATAGTGACATAACAATATTGAAAGAAAAAAATTAACTGTTGCCCAAGAGTGCTATACTTCCAAACTTGGCCTTAAGAAATGAAAGAGAGTTAAAGATTTTAACAGACAAATAAAAATTGTGGAAGTTCTACACAACTGGAGGTATCTTATAAGAAATGCTAGATGAAATGCAAGCTGAAATGAAAGAATGCTAATAAACATCATGAAAACATACAAATGTGTAAAACTTGTCAGTAAATGTAACTCTAGATTCAATGTCAGGTTCTCTAGTATTGTAATGAAGTGCACCACTCAAAATTCTAGTTTAAAAGTTAAAAATAATTTCATTAAACTACTATACTACAATAATTTGTTATTGGAAACACAGTATGAAATAAATGTAAATTATACCATCAATAACCTAAACTGTGAAGGAGAAGAAATAAAAGTATAAAGTTTCTGTATGCTATCCAAGTTAAATTGTTATCAGCTTAAAACAGAATGTTAGAAATATTTTATGCAAGTCTCATGGTAATCATAAAGAAAAAAAACTATAGCAAATAACACAAAAAAGTATGATAAAGAAGTCAAAACATATAGGCAAAAAATACACAAAGGAAGACAGAAAGAGAGAAAGCAGGAACAAAATATCTACATAACAGTGAGAAAACAATTAACAAAATAGCAATCATACTTCCTTACATATCAATAATTATTTTAAATATAAATGGATTAAATTATCCAATTGAAAGACACAGAATGGCTAAATGGATGAAAAAAGCAAGATCCAATGATATGCTGCTTATCAGAGACTCACTTCACTTTGACAGCCCACATAGGATGAATAGAAATAAAGGGAAAAAATATACCACAAGCAATTCTATACTTATTTCAGAAAAGTAGACTAACATAAAAATGGTCACAAGAGACAAAAGATCATTATATAATCACAGAGGGATCAATTCATCAAGAAGATAAAATAATTGTGCATATGTATGCATCTAATATTGGAGCACCTAAATGTATAAAGCCAATATTGACAGAACTAAAAGGAGACATAAAAAGCAATGTAATAATAGATGGGGATTTAATACCCAACTGTCAACAATTAATGGATCATCTACACAGAAAATCAATATGGAAATTTTGTATATTGTTGTAAAAAAAAACAGATCAAAAAACAACATACACCAAACTGACCTAATAGATATATACAGAACATTTCCTCTAACAGGAGTGAATGTATATTCTTCTAAAGCACACACAGAACATTTTCCAGGATAGATCACTTGTTAGGCCATGAAACTAGTTTCAGCAAATTCTGGAAGATAGAAACTATACCAAGTATCTTTTCAAACATAACAGTATGAAACTGGAGGTCAATAATAGGAAGATAATTGGAAAATTCACAAGTATATAAAAATTAAACAAAACGCTTCTGAACAACCAATGGGACAAAGAATCAATCAAATGGGAAATCAAAAATATCTTGAAACAAATGAAAATATAAACACAACATACCAAAAATTATGGGATGCAGCAAAAGCAGTTCTAAGAGGAAAGTTTACAGCAATAAACACATCAAACATAAAGATCTCAAATAAACAACCTAACTTCATCTGTCAAGGGAGTAGAACAAGAACAAGTCATGTTCAAAGTTAGCAGAAGAAAGGAAATAATAAAGAATAAAATAATCATAAATAAGAAAAAGCAGAAATCAGTGAAATAGAGAATAGAAAAATAATTTTACAATTTTGTAAAGATTTACAAAACTGAGAGTTGGTTCTTTAAAAGATAAAACTGACAAAACTTTAGCTAGACTAATCAAGAAAAAAAGACAGATAAAATTGTAAATAGAATATAACATATTAAATTTAAATATTACAGAAATACAAAGTTTGAAAAGATACCACTATGAACAATTGTATGCCAACAAATTGGAGAGCCTTGGAAAAAATGGACAAATTCCTAGAAACATACAATAAACCAAGACTGAATCATGAAGAAAGAGAATATATAAACAGATTAGTAATGAGTAAGGAGATTGAATTAATAATCAAAAACCTCCCAACAAAGAAAATTCCAGGACAAGATTGCCATTAATTGGTGAATTCCATAGAAAGCAGATTGGTGGTTGGTGGGGGAGATGGTGGAAAATAGTCAAATGGTTACAAAATTCTAGTTATAATATGAATAATTTGGGGGGACATATATACAGCATGATGGCTATAGTTGACAATACTGTACTATATACTTGAAAGTTGCTATGAATGTAGATCTTAAAAGTTATCATCATAGCCACACAAAAAATGATAACTATGTAAGGTGACAGATATGTTATCCAACATTATTGTAATCATTTCTCAATATATGTGTGTATCAAATCATCTTATTGTAAACCTTAAATTTGTGATATGTCAATTAAATCTTATTCAAGCTGTAAACTATTAAAAAGCAATGAAATACATTTTTAAAACCAAAACCAACAAAAAAGTGTCAGTCGAAATCGCATGTTGCTTTTTGGTGATGAGGGAGTCCTCTTAATTCTAAAAGTTTAAAAATTTTAATAAAGTGCACTTTTATCCATTAAATATGATGTCAAATATAGTAATATTAAGTGTATTCTAAACCAGGCGCTATTAATTGTCAAAGTCAAACAAAAAAATTTCAGTAAACTTTTTCCTTAATATCTTGCCAAGTTCAACTTTTAGTTTATATAATCATATTTTAAGAGAAAGATATTTTGTAGTAAAAGTCAATATAATTTAGAAATTGTTCATAATATATGGAGTACAATATTGAGAAGGAGTTTAAGGGAATAGAAAGTATTAGAAGATGTTGTCTATGATTTCAAAGCATAAGCAGGTGGAAAATAAATAAGTACAAACCTAAAGACGTGAAGTAACATATTATCAGATGTAATTGTGTGTGTGTATGTAACGTGTACTTGTAAAACATCGTAGCAAACTATCCCTTTCACCTATTATTTCACTTATTAATATAGACCTACTGGAGTAATGGCCTCCATTCACGTCGATGGTATGGAATATAAATGTGAATCCATTTGTTTGTACTTCTTCCGTGTACATTTGTACGTACATGAGGCTTCATGGATGCAAGTAGAATCAAACAAGATGTCAAGAGTCTATAGATATATGAAGAAATAATTAACGAACTCTTTCAGCTGAACAGGGAGGAGACAACTTGCCTGTGATGAACAGAGTAGCTAAATAATTGGCTTTTCAGCTGAAGAAACACTAACATTATTCTATCATCAACAACATAAATGTATTGATTGGTTGCTACAGTGCTTTGAGTAGTCTTAAGGTCAAAGAATTTGTTTTAAATGATCTACCTGCTATAAGAAAAATTGCTGAAAAGAAGAAAAAAGACATCAGCTAAAGTTTCCTTATTCAACATTCTAAAAATAATTTCCTTATTCAGCTTTCTAAAAGCCCACTTAGTTATAAGATGAAAAACAGTGAAAAATATTATAGTAAAAAGTTGAGGTGAAATAAATTGCTGTGGAAGTACTATGAATTTTTAATTTTACTGGCACTGCAAAGACATCACTAGGTTCCAATTGGTCGGTGTATATAGAGATACTCGTGGCCATAAATAAACCAATATATTGCATTTTGGGACAAATGAGTCATTTAAAGCTCCACCTAGTAGTGAGTCAATGATATTTATATACTTCTTCCTTGAGGAGAGCAGGTTCTTAGACGCTCTCACCCTTTCCCACCTCTATGAGTGAGCTTTTGACAGATCGTTTTTTCTAACCAGTCACTGACCCAAGACTACTCTGGTACCACCACTGGTGTTCAAACTGTCAGGCATACCTCTATATTTTAGTTTTCTAATCTATAGTTCTCTAAAAATATTTTACTCAAGTAGTAAAAGTAAAGATAAATAAAATGGCATTTTTAATTCAATGTTGTTAACTTCACTTTAATATTAGGTCTGGGAAAACATTTTTTGTCATTATTCAGTTTTATTATGAGTTTAATAAGACTAACATTGGAACCTAACAGCATATAAAATGACATTAGATTTTCTCTTTCAACTTTGGTGCCTAGAACATGCATTCTAAATTTCTAGCATCCAACTCACCATATTTAAATTTGGTCCACAACATAGTTTTAAACATATGTTTATTTAAGTTAGGCTTACACTTGCATTATCATTTTGCTTTATTCACAATTATTTGAGGTTCCCTCAAAAGCTATATAGAGTAAGACAAACAGTATCAACCAATTCCCAGAGTGAAATCAGTCCTCTGAGAAACAGGCTCAGAGCAATTCAGCCCTGCTGAATCAGGCAAGTGCAAATGATTGACTGCAGTCAGCTATCAAAAGAGCTGTTATGTTACACCATAAAGGGTGGCAGCCCATGCTAATCACATTAGAGAAAAAGGTCAGATTATTTTCAGACCTATTTGCATATTTAGTACCAATGCCATTGTCATTATCATTCATGAAAATGGAAAAAAAATAGCATTCAGTTGCTAATGACAAAGAAGTGGCATAGTCAAGGGAAAAAAGAAATTTAAGAAATAATTCTGTTCATGCATGTATATTGTAAAACAGGATGTCTAATGAATGTGGAGAAAAAATCTTAAAATTAATTTTTAACAAGTGCATTGCTTGTTGTAAGCCTAGCATTAAACACCAGTGAACATTTTCATACTGAAAAAGTAAAACACTTAACTAAATCATAAGGTATAAGTTAGCCAATGATTAATCTTTGAAACTGAAGATAGATTTGCCCTTTAGTTGTCATTGTCTTTAACTTTAATAGCCATAAAACTACTGTAAAGTATATATGTGATAATCTTTGTTGAGAGGTATATACATCTTTATACTCAAAGCACTTCACAAATAATATTTCATCCTGATAACAGATTTTTAAATATGATTTAAATTTCATATTCTTTATTTAATATAACTGTTTTCTACTTAAGAATAGTAGCATTAATACAAAAATCATAAACTCATTCCAGATTAGAGTTTTTTTTTTAATATTCTGAGACTAATATTCTGAGACATGGATCTTGTAACATGGGATGACTCATGGTCCACGAGTGTTGGGAGACAAGACACTTTCTACACATCTATTGAATTTCTGTAGATCTGTGAGCAAAGCACTGACTGCCCATTGTTCAAGAATGCTTGTACAGTGAATCATCTTAAAAGACAGAGCTGGATAGTGCCTCTTCTGGAGCAAAGAGCAGGTATACTTAATGCCCAAAGAAGACTCAGACTCCCAAAGCCCTTTATCTGCCTTGCGTCTCACTGAGTATGCATGTATCACCTAGCACTTTTCATATAGCCCTGTAGAAACTGGTACTCAAGAAACTGGTGCAAAAATGCCAATACTTTGACTACTGCTATAGCTGTGAGCAATAAGCTGCCCTATTGCTATGGGCGATAAACTGTCCTTTGTCTCTGATCCAGAAGTCTATGTCTTCTACTAGCATCCATGAAACATTGGCAGGCTAACTTGTTAACTTGCCAATAGGTAAAATCTCAGACCATTGATATATTTTTGCAGAAAAGAACCCCACATTGACTGTTAATTGATTCTCTTAAGTATAACTATAACCTCTAGCCATTTAATAATTTCTTCATTGATTTTTTTAAGTCATAGAAATTTGCAGTCCAAAATATTTGGGTTGACCCCAGCATACAATTCTTTGTACCATCAAAATATGGATTATCTGAAGAGACAGAAGGGCTGACTAAAACCCTGGGGAAACATGGACTCTTGGACTTCCACCTCTCACAAAGATTCATAGTAGATTTCTTCTAAATTAGAATTGGTTTAGATATTGGGCAGCCAGAAAGAAATTAATTAGTACATTAATATAAGAAGAGAAAAAAGAAGGAAAGAAGTGAACTAAAGTAAAAAATACTCACTAATATGTCTATGAATTCTAATAATTTATAAACAATTTATGTAAGATAGGAGTTTTACCACTTCATGTTAGTTTATACGCTGTAATACATCCACCATATTTGTACATCGTTTTGCTACTTTATGTTGTCATTCTCTTCACTATTTCTGGTATGGTTTTCTCCTTGCTTTTAACTGTGTGTATTTCATTTTTGAGCATTCTAATCACTACAAAAATAAATATATATATTTTTAATTGCACAAAAATAAACATGTAAATGTCCAAATATAGAGTAGCCTGAGTTTTCTATCCTCCATATCAGATATTTATCCCCTGCTTTATAAAAGCAGCCTTCAAAATCAAATTTCAAATTCAATCAAATCATATTATATTGAACTCTCTAAAAAGGAGGCCTAAGATAAATTAGCTAAATAATTAGATCCCTTCAAAAAAAATCTATGATACGGTTGCCTTCTATTTTGCTTTACCCTATAATCTGTTTGGTACTTTATAATCATAAACTGAATTGAGTTGACACTCTTGGTAGAGTACTTCTTTTCATTGTGAATTAAAAAATCCCTTCAATGGTTATCATTGTATACCTCTATAGCATTTGTAGCACACTATTTGCTCACTTGCAGATCATGAATACGCTTCTGTAACTCATCTTTTATTTTCATCTTAATAAAAATAGGGTCTGAGTTCACACCCTAGGGAAACACTATAGGGAAATATTATTCAAATTATATCTTATAATTAAAGAATATAGATTTACCACAACTTGTAGTGTTTATCATTTGCCAAGTGATTATTTGTGTTGCTTATGCTCAAAGTAATTGTAAGAATAAATTATTTTTACATCAATGATAAAAACAAGTGGGCATCTCTTAATTTTCCTTCTAGCTCCTTTAATTCAATTAACAGTTTTGATTGCTTTCTTAGTAGAGGGGACATGAACCATAATAACCACTCAGATTATCACATTCTAAAACAGAATTTCTGACTTTAAGCCAAAAGTTTCTTTGAAGTGGCATTTTCCCCAAATTATTTCTATTCCTCTCTGTTACCACTACCTGAAAGGTATGAAACCACTATCGAAAACTATTGCATTGAATGGTGGGTTAAATCTCAGCAGAAAAGTTGGAGAAAGTACTAAAAAAAGTGAGGGACACAATTCACTCAACAACACTCTGTAAGTTGCTTCTATACACAAGATTCTTAAACATGCTAGGGGGTAAATGGAAATACAGAAATGCAGCACACCTTGAGTGATAGGCAGTATGACAAAAATAGTCTAAATGTCAATAAAGCACAGAGGATAGGGCAATTAACTGCTTGCACAGTGAAAGACGAAGGAAAATCCAGGCAGTGAGAACAGCATAGACAGGAATGAAAGAGCATGGATGTTTAAAGAAATGATGAAAAGCTTAGTTTGCCTAGAACAGCAAGTGAAAATCTAAAGCAGAATGGAGAGTAATCAAATACAATATATAAATATGAATTCAGAGTGAATCATAAATGGATGCATTGAATGTATTACATCTTTAGCTTTAAATCCCAAGCTTCATTGACACTGTATTAATAACAAGTTCAGCCAACTCCTCCTTTTTATGAAAAAAATCTTCCTTACTTAGTTCTTTATTCATCTTAATTGGCCCTCTATGAGCAACTTTTATCTATATGACTAAACACTCTTTATTTCTGGAAAATATTCTTGACTCTGTCTTCAAACTTATTTCACCATGTCACCGTTAGCTCCCATGGATATTCTGAATGTAATCTGCGTGCCTTTTTTTAAAGTTTTGTTTTCACACCTTCTGTCTGTTTGTTCTGCATTCAGGAGTTTCCTTTACCTGTACAGATTATTAATTCACTATTTTACTGTAAAATATATAAAATACACAAGTGTCTACAAGATGTACAACTAACAAATGTAGGTGATAATGTCATACTCATTCTGGTAGATAGATATATTTTGTCCAGTGATTCACTTTCTCATCCTGAAAGAGAATCCTACATCCTTTGCTCTTTGTGACGTGACTTGCAATGTCCCCTATTGAAGGAGAATATATTCCTGCTGCTTTACCATAGGGCTTAGCCATGTAGCCTACTTTGGCAAAAGGAAGTGTGTGGATGTGATGCAGCCCACATCTAAATAGAGATTTTGAGAGGCATTGCTTTAGCCTAGATTCAGAAATAAAAAGACAAATGGGTCAGAAGCAGAGGAAAAACTGACAAGCAGTCAACATATAACATAAATGACAAAAGTTTTGCATTGAAACCCCCCAAAAAACTAGGGGTCATTTATTATTGCAGCAAAATTAACTAATATACCAGTGTACTCAAAACTCAGATTAAGGTAGAGCAGCTCACCATTCATAAAAGGTTTGTAAAGGTACAGTTGTAGTCTAAGGTGCAGATAACAGGTTACAGAGAGGATTATATCTTAAATAGAAATCAGGACACTCACAAGTTATAATGGCAGGCTTTGAGAAGAAGGAAAGGAATAGGGGAAATTCAGTTTATGAAATTGAAATACTTATTATCCATATAGAAAATAAAATAAAATAAAATAAAATAAAATAAAATAAAATAATAACTTACAGCACTTTGAAAATTCCAGGTAGATTAAAGACTTAAATGTACTAAAGAAAAAATGTAAAGCTATAAATGAAATATAAGGTAGTATCTTTAACTTCAGATTAGGAATAATTTCTTAAATAAGACATAAAATACATAAACTATAAGAATTGATATATTTTGTTCCATTGAAATTTTAATTCTCATACAAAAATCAAGTAAGTGAATTTTTAAATAAAGCAACAGATTGAGAAAATTAATAGAATAGAATTAGTAGAATTCATATAGTATAATTAATAGATTAATAGATAACATAAGAATTAATAGATGACATATAAATAAATCCTAAAAAAAAAAAAGAAAAAGAAATGCAGTAGCAAAAGGAACAATAGATATAAAAACAATTCTTGGAAGAAAAGGCTAAAATAATCAATAAACTTATAAGAAGTTCAATTTCACTATTTACTGAGAAAATAAAAATTAAGTCAATAATGAGATACTTTAGACTGATAGAAATATGAATGCCCAACTACACTCAGTATTGATCAGAAGGAGAAAAATGGGAACTTTCTTTCACTGCTTATGAGAATATAACTGGCACAAACATTTAAAAAATCTCGTAGGCAATATTGAATGAAGTTAATGTGGTAGACAGAACAATGAACCCAAAGATTTCAATTTCCTAATCTCTATAACCTGTGACTATGTTAGGTTACATGCAAAAGGGGATTAAGGTTGAAGAAGGAATTAAGGTCCAATTAATCAACTGACTTATAAAAAGAGAGATTATTCTGGTTTATCTGGCTGGACCTAATGTGGATAAAATTTCCAAGCAGACATCAGAGGGAGATGAGACTATGGAAGAGGTTATAGTGTAAGATGTGAGAAGAGCTCGACTCACCATTGCTGGCTTTGAAGATGAAGAAGGGAACCAGGAGCCAAAGAACCTGGGCAGCCTCTAGAACCAAGAGAAAATAAGGAAACAGATTCTCCTTATAGCCTCCTGAAAGGAATGCAACCCTGCTGACAGGCTGGTTTTGGTTCTCTGAGACCTGTGTTAGCCTAATGATCTACAGAACTATAAGATGATAAATATGTGTTGCTTTAAGCCATTCAATTTGCAGTGATTTGTTACAACATCAATAGAAAATTAATAGAGTTGAAGAGGTACATATCCTATTAGTCAGCAATTCTCCTAAATATAAGCTCTTGAGAAACTCTTGAACTGTTGCACAATTTAACACAAATAAAGCTGTTCATTGCTGCAAACTTTTTTGTAATAGGGAAAATTGGAAATAAGTCTTAATAGGAGAATGGATATAGTCACACAGGTTATGTTCTTGAACAGTTAAAATAAGCCAACTTTATAATACACCATAAATAAATTTCAAAAATACAATATTAAAGGCAAGAGCGATTTGCAGGATGACACAAATGGCGCAATATCAATCATACAAAATTTAAAAACACATAAAACTATACCATTATATTAATTTTTGAATATACACACATATGGTGATTTTTTAAAAACATGAATGGGAAAGATCCACACAAGCGGGAGCGTGGTGCTGTGTTCAACAGGGAATGGGATGAAATATCTGTGTAGAAAAGGGGTATAAAAGAGGCTTAATCAATTGCACACAAAGAATTATAAAAGTATTGTAAAATACTCAAATGAATGAAACATTAATATTTACTGAATATAGACAGTAGTCACACTAGGTTTTGTCATATTTTTAAATATTTTAGTTTGTTTTGAAATATTTTATACTATAAATTATAAAAAAGAGAAAAATAAAAGTGAAAGCTCTGGTAATTACTACATGATTTTAGACATAAGACTATAAAGATGATCTATTTGAGCAATGATATATTTGAGCATTCACAAATTTAAATGATAGTAATTTTGATAAGAATCTAGGATTTGATGTGCCAGGAAGTATGCTAGAGCCTTACATATATTATCTCATTTAATCCCATAAAATCATCATGTGGAATGAGGCAGGTTCTATTATTATTCTTTTATTTATAACTAAAAAAATCAGAAAATATTTAACCTAAAAGTTAAGTATTTTGCCCAAGATCATACAGTTGGTGAAGGGCAAATTTAGAATTCAATAAATCCAGTGAATATGATACCATAGTATGTACTCTGAAACATCAGGTGAACCTCCAGAAACTTTAGTTGGGAAAAGATAATCTCTCTGTGTACATCAGAAAAGCACTCCCTATAATTTAAGATGTACCATAATATCTCAATTTTACAGATGAAGTCAGGGAGGCTAAGTTCAACCGAGTTTGTGTGAACCTTAAATGTACAAATACTTCTAAATATAAAATACCTACCGTCAATTGAAAGAGAATGAGACCACATAGGAGCCGTGAGTTTAAGTTTAATTCAGGGTCTTATTGAGACTATAGCCTGGGAAACTGCCTCTAAGACATCTGTGAGGAACCGTCATGTATAGGTAGGGAGAGAAGCCAGTACACATGTGATTTGGCTAGGGAATCCGGGTAGTGAAGTATACATCTTGGTAACAGATTACTCCTAGTCACAAAAACAGATATCTCAGTTAATGGTTTGAGTGCTTTTCTATGTATGGGACAAGATGAAAGAATCTTCATCATCAAAATTCATCAAAATTCTCCCTGAAATATACATTTAGCAATATAAAGAATGCCTCATCCTGTTTTCCTCCAGAGTCCCCTTCAGGGTGCACTGCCAGTCATCTTCAACTGCAGTGGCTGTTGACTTAATCCTTGTAGGGTGGTGAGCAACATTCCTTGTTTTACACTAGCAACATATCTTTCCCAAAACAGTCAAGCTTTCTTTCACTCCCTGCCTTCCTGTTCCATTCCTTTATTTGGTGTGCTCTGTAAGCAGGACTTGGAAACTTGAACCCAACCAATTTAAAGTGGGATATTGTTCTGTGCTGGCCTCAGCCTATCAATAGTGATACTTTGGCTAGAAATGCCTGGTAGCACTCACCTGGACCCAGCAAGCTTCCCTCAGACATCTCCTCTTTCGAAAAGCATGCTGTGGCTAAACTGGCCCTTGTGATTCTTACTATGATTTCAAGATGCCCTCAGCAGTAACCATCAAGAAACTCTGAAAGACAAGGTTTATTACTGGAAAATACACAGCATACCTGGGGCCATACAGTGAGGTAGGGGAGGGTAATGAAGTGGGCAGGTTGGGGAGTGGGGGAGGTTGGGGTGTTGGAAGGTGGGAAAGGCCTGGGTTTCTGATTTTATCGGGGTTGGGGGCCTATGGTGTTTCAAGTTTCCTCTTTATTGGTGAATTTGAAGAATGAGAGAGGGAATTAAAGTGTGAGAAGGGAAAAATAAGTGGTCAAAAGTCTGTTATTAAGTCAACCAGATATCTCTAAAACAAAGAAGAGTTGGGGAGGTGGGTAGCCTGACTCTTTTTCTAGTTGCAACTGGCAAGGTTTTATTTAAGACAGCTATCTTTGAAGTGGATTCTTTGGCAATCAAAAGCTTAAGTCAAGCACTTGCATTACAATTTAAAAAACAAAACAAAGGAAAATTGTTAGGCACTTATACTACAGTTGTCCTAGCATTTTATTTTTTATTCTTTTATTCTTACCATTATAATTTCCAAATAGCAATAAAGAAACAAAATGCAGTTAATAGTAACCTTACTAAGTATACATGAAAATTCTGAGACCACCCAGTCCTTTAGTAAGCACTGCTTTTCTATAATACTAAAACATTTGTATACCCTCAAATTGCCAATAATTTCTCTTCTATCTGGGTAAAAAAAATGGCAGTTTTGTTTTTCTAAATTGAAATTTTATAATGAAGGAAAATATGGCTGTTAAGAGTTTTTGCATCAATATATTTATATTACATATGCATTAATATATTCATAGTACCTCAGTGCAGTTTTTCATGAAAATAAGGTAACTAGAATTTAAGCTGATAATAAGGCATGCAACCAGAAAGATTTTACTGTAACTGTGATCACTGGAAGAGGTCTGAAAATAAATTTTCTAGTAAGTCATATGCACAAAAGTATTGAAATTAATTACTCTACAAATTAAATGTGAGATCACACTGATCAGATCATATACAGAATATTATAATACAGAGTATTACAACTGTAAAACCTTTTGAAGATTAACAATTGAGATGATTTTGAAACTGAGAACGACCCTGTGGGACTTTCCTGAGTGCAAAAACGTCTCAATGTTCTCAGTTTCATGTTTGTGGAAAAAAGGCCTTAGTCTCCTGAGTTCCAAAAAGCAGTTAGGCAAGAAAAATAATGATAGCTTAAACAATAGTTCAGTGAAAAAATAAACAGAGTCCTAGTTCCTCCTCAAGGGATATACATAGCAATCTGATACACATCTCTGAGCTGTTCTGCAGATAGTAAGATTCCTATCCAGGTGGAGGATGGTGACTATGCTGACCACAGTACATGGACCCTAGACTAGTTGAAACCAGAAGGTTGATGACTAACAGTCCTGAAACATCACCCTGGTATCTCACCATCAACCAATCAGAAGAAAGTCCATGAGCTTATCACACACCCAGCAAACCCACACCTCTAGAGTTACCTTTAAAAACCCTTCACTGAAAGCCATCGGAAAGTTAAGGTCTTTGACCACAAGCTACCTGTTCTCCTTTCTTGGTGTCCTGCAATAAACACTGTACCTTCCTTCACCACAACCTGGTGCCAGTAGATTGGCTTTGCTGTGCATCAGGTGAGAAGATCCAAATTTGGTTTGGTAACAATTTGTGCTACTCTAAATAAAGTAAAAACACTGAGGATTTTTCTGTAAAATATTCAAAGTTATTATTGCAATCATTGAATGTATGCTTGATGGAAGGAAGTTTCACTTTCTATAAGTTTACCCACAGCAGTCTTTCATGTTATATTCTATGAGCAGAAGGCTTCAGGAAAAAAGCAGCCTAATTTCCACAAAAAACTGCTGTTTCAAACACTATTTTTTAAAACAATGTTGTTGATATAATTGTTCATATTTGATACCAAATTTATTCCAACAAAAAATCTTGATTTTTCAAGGTTAATTCCACTAAGGAGGATAAACAAAAATAAGCTTAATAATTAAAAATATTATAGTTTCCTGACCAATAAGAAAAATGTCCAAGATGATATAGGTGGAACAGATTCCCAACTGGAGACATGATATTTAAGTGATATAAACTGACATTTTCTTACTTTGGCACTTCCGTGCTATGTTTTAATTTTTCCTATACCATCACCTCTTCTTTCTTGTCATAAGTAAAATCACATGGCAAGTCATACAATGAAATGAATATAAAAATACTGAAACAAGAGCCATTACCACTAGGACAAGAGGTTAATAATGGCAGAAAAAAAGCCAATTGGTCTAATCTTTCTTTTTTGTCTTTGGGTAATATAATATGCTCAGATTTTCTTCAGATCTACATCTCAAAGGTATGTCTAGTTTTAAATTTTTGTAAGTTCTGATTATATTTAATCCTTAAAAAATCATGATCTACTTTATTTTGTGAGGCTCTTGCTTAGCTCATTCTCCCAAAGCATTTTAATCTCTTGAGAAAAGATAGCATGTAACGTTCACCATAATAGACCTACATAGTCAAGTTAAAAAAAGACTCCTGTCCACTGAGATAATGATATGTTGAACATCAATTCCACATTGATTGACAATTAAGTGAATCTTTTAATACTCTCTATTTATTGTCTGTACTATCCAGAGTTGAGGGCACAGTGAAAATACTGGCATTGTAATAAAAAAATATGAGATAGGGTAAGAGTTAAGGGAGGGTAAAGAAAAATCTAATGTTTATATCCAGAAAAAAAATATTTATAATAATTATTTGGTATTTTCTGTAACACTACCATATACTTCAGAAGAATAAAACTTGTGAAAACTAAAAAGTTGGTAAGACCATAACCTATCCAACCTCCAAACACTTAGCTCACTTTGGAAGCTATATTGCAAAGAATATTATTCCTCTAGACTTAGTTTGTGATCATTTAAAATAGAAGCATAATTATTGATAATTTCAATAATTTTCACTAGAGGCAGATTAACTGAAAGTGGCATTCTGATTCAGATATAGTATCTAATTTCTTGTTGAATCTTGCTAAGTTATTTGCCTTCATAAAATGTTATGGCAGGGTTCCAAGGGTTAATTATGAGCTGCATAAAAGGCACTTGCTTCAACTCATTTTAATTTATTGCTTTTTACTAAGCATTTCTAAAGAACTTGGCTTACTGAAGTTTCAAGAAAGAGTTACACTCACTTTCCCCCCTCCATTCTACTTTCATCTAATATATATAGTCTACTACTAATTTCACAGCTCAGTTATTTACTCCTTAAAAAAAAGACAATTCCTCCAAATCAGATGATAAAAATAACTTGAGGAAGCTGTACTAAAAAAATTCAAGCTTTAACAATGATATTTATGTAAGCTGTATTTATGAATTCCATCAACTTAGGGATAAGTACACTAATAAATTTTCTCCAAATTCTGCAAGAAGGAATAACTTATAGATTCATATTCCTCATAATATAACACCGACATATTATTTCAATTATGTACTCAAAGCCCAGAAATGGAAGTTTATGATATATGGGATAATAGATGACCAGCAAATGACCATAACATCATAACTCAGAAGATGGCCACAGCGCTTGAGTGGTTTATGAACTGTGGCAGCAGGAATCCCCAAGTGTATCTGTACTTCCAATAAGAAGCCATTACTGTTACAGAAATGAAAACATTTATTTAAATCTTGATGAATTTCAATGCCATACCTGAAATCGCAATACTTGTATTTAGTGTCTGCCTCGTGAGAGAAAGGGTTTGTGTTCAAATAACTTTGGTGTAGGATCTTTAAAGCTACATTTAAAACATTTGATTGAGATAAATGTTTATCAAAAATCTATCCAGAGTGATTATTGAGGGTGGAAATGGTAAAAATGACGAGTAAGAATGACTTTTTCACTTAAGTGGTGTTAATTTTTGGTAATCCTACATTTGATCATATTTATAAAATACAAAAGGACAGTTTGGTATTTCTTCTGTTACGTAGTAGTATAAAGGATGTGCTCCAGAAGGCTGTAATATTTTTTAATATATTTAATAATATTTAGCATAGAGACATGTGTGGAATCTTTTTATTTGTTTGTTTTTGGTATTCCATTCTGAACCTCTTCTCTGTGAAATATATTCAATTTTGGGGAACCACATTTTTAGTTTATTCCACCTAGCAAGTGAAATACTATTGTCTCACATTTGTTTTTAAATGTACATATTTCAGGCTTTAGAAAGTATCCCCTAGTTTTTATAAACTGGGAAAACGTATTCCTAGGATATACCATATTACTAAAATCTTTCATTTAGTGAATGTTCACCAGTGTCACACATTTCACATACATTGTATTACACTTTAACAGCATCTTTGTCAGCTATTTTACAAACATACTTTACAGATGAGAAAATTGGGCTTTAGGAAGGTGAAGCAATTTTTCCATAATAACAAGTGTAGATTAAACCCAAAGCTGTCCACTTTCTGAATCACTACTTTTGACTTCACTTTGGGAATCCTTGGGAACCCTGAAATCGTGTAGATTGATTTCAGAAAAACACAAGAGAAAAACAAAGAGAATGATGTAACAGACAAAATTATGTCCACATTGCCTTGAAACACATACATATCCTAATCCCTGGAGCTGTCTGTCTCCTGTGTTCATCCCCACCCATTGAGTAGTCCTTTTGTCATCATTGTGAAGAGAGACAAATCTGAGGTAAAATTGCCAGATTAAATACAAACTCAGTTAGATCTGAGTTGCAGATATAGTACCTTTTATTTTAGTATGTGTCCTAGATATTGCATAAACATAATAAAATTTATTAGTTTTTATCTAAAATTCAAACATAATTTGTATCCTATATTTTTAGTTGCTTAATCTGGAGAATCATGCCATTCCTTTTTTAGGCAACCCAGCTGAAAGCTGGTTCAGCTGGTCTGAACTAGCTCAGTGGAAGGTTATTAGGCCCTTTGCTCTGGAGCTCTCCCTTTCTAAAAGGCCACTTCTCAGACCAGATGCTCCTGTCTGCTGTACCAACAAAAGTGTAGATCCTTACGGGCCAGAGCCCCCTCTACTGGGGCTGCGGCCTCTGTGCATGCAGTCTATCTCTGTCCTGACATTGACAAGCTCAGAGAGTTGCGTGTGCTCTGCTGCTTCTTTGTTAGTAAATTATTTCCCAGTAAACACTATTTTATACCTATACCACATGGTACTAAACACATGTGTCCATAGCCATTTGCATCATGACCTTTTGCAAAAATTTTATTCCTTTTGTCTCTTTCAATGTTCATCCCTGTGTATGTGAGAAATAACACAGAGGGGTGATTCATGATGGGTTTTGGTGAAGAAGCCTTCTTTTGTCCCCTTGTTTTTAGAAAGAGTATTCATTTACTCTTTAGTTTATTTATTTGTTTATTTATTGTTTGTTTATTTATAACTTTATTTTAGTTATTCATTTACTCATAGCTGCTCTCACTTACTTTTTTTAAATTTCCAGACTAAAATTTTCTGATCTATTCAGTCTCTTCTGATATAATACATATCATCACCTGAGGTTCATAAAAGTTTATAAAGTTTTTCTTGAACTACAATTCTCCAACTCACAATTCACCTTACATTAATGACCAAAAACTTGGTTCCAAAGACAATTAATATTTTCCCTTTTACTTATCATACTGTTTCCAACAGGGACCAGCATTTTACTGACATTTGTTTAGAAAAATCATGAGAACACTTGAATTATACCTTTTTTCTAAAATTCAGTTAATAGTTTAGAATTTATAAATATAGTATATATTTTGTTTGCAAATTTCATATTCTGTATTTTGGAAAGATGCAAATGTCCACAACCTCATAAAACTATATCTTCTCTCACTTTTGCCTCAACAGGTTTCATGCAAACTTTTTTTAAAATTTAAAAGCATTTGTGTTCTTATTCAAAAATCCCTTCCCAAGAAACTGCTTTTGACATTCCTCTATCTACTATACTCTAATTCCATACTATCTAATTCTCCTTTCTACATATTCTATTTTTTACTATTCTGTCATTATGATCAAGCTGTTTCTTTTTTTCATTTTTTGTTTCCATGTTTAAAGAAAACATGACCCAGTCTCCAAGAAGCCTTGATAATACCTTATTGTATGAAAACTTGACAAACCTTTCCAGTTAAAATAATAATTTTGTATGAATTATATTTATGTTATTATACCTTGAAGTATAATTATTGACACATTCTCTAGAAATAAAGAAGCATCTCACTGAGGTTGGGGGCAATGTTATACTTACCTTTTTATCACCCAAAAGACCAGGAAGAATTCTCCTGACACACTAATATTCAGTTTGTCTTCGTAGGTTCATTTTTGGAATAAAATGCAATAAAATGGAACTCTAATGTAACAATTTTTTAAAAAAATCTTATTGTTTTCCTTCATGATTTATTAAAACATTCTCTGTAAGGCTACATTTTTCCCTTTTATACTTGTTTGAAATCCAGAGTAAATCCTCTGATCTCTTTAATCCCTAAAACAACCTACTTCAGTGACTAAAACATCTATTTTGAGGTAATAAAAAATTCCAGCTTCATGTGGAGGTAAATTTGCTCCCTTCTGCTAGCTGGGGATAGCCTTAGGCTGCTGGTGCCAGAATAAGACAAAGCGGTATGGGTGGCTCTTCTTCTCCCATCACTAGCCCACCTTGGGTGGTTCCCCAGTTAAAAGGGTGGGAAGGTCCAGGCAAATCTTACTTGCTGTGTACTACTGAGGTGATTTAACATTGTAACTCTTGGCTTGGCAGGGGTTGAAAGCTGTTTTTTTTGGTGTTGTTTTGTTTTTTTTCCTTGAAGAAAATCACTGTCCTATCTCCATCTTTTTCCTGGTAATGACTACTTGCATCTCTGGGGGGAACTGCTTGGATGGGAGCTGACACAGTCCATGAAGAAACCTGAGGCATTCCTTTCCTCAGTACAACCTGTACGTGTCCATAAGCCCCAGTGCAGCTGTCAGTTTGCTGCTCTTTAAACCAGCTAACTGGTCATGTTCTCTCGTTCTTTAGATTTCTTAACTTGTAAGTCCAACACAAATCCCGAGTTCCCCAAACTCCAGAAAACATCCATCAGGGGAAGCAAAGGTTCAGGGTTCTCAGAGCTGTGGTCTGAATGTTTGTGTTTCCCAAAAATTCATATGCTGAAACCCTTAAGATGATGTTACAAGGAGGTGGGTTTTTAGGAGGCAATTAGGTCATGAGAGCAAATAAAAGAGATAATGAGAGTCCTCATGAGTGGATTAGCGGCCTTATGGCAGAGATCCCAGGGAGCTCTTTACCCTTTTTACCATGTGGGGACACAGTGAGAACAGTCTGCAACCTGGAATAAGGACCTTCACCAGAACTCTGACCATGCTGGCACCCTGAGCTCAGATTTTCAGTCTCCAGAGATAAATTTCTGTTGTTTATAAGCCTTGGTCTCTGAAATTTTGTTATAGCATCTGAAACAGACTAAGACACTGTGTCAGAAACAGGAGGTAATGATTGTTGCATCTGAAGCTGAATCTACCCTTTCTATGTAGGAAGGCTTAGAATTGTGGAATGTTAGGGCTAGAAGATGCATTAAAATCATCCAGCCCAGAATTAAAGATGAAGAAACTGAAATCTAACCAATGTTTGATAAACCTTTTCTCAACAAACACTACTGAGTGCTTTTTTGCAAGCTATAACAAAAGTACAAAGATAAATATGACACAGAATTGGCCTTGCAGGAGATTTAGTTAGTAGATGAATTGATATTACAATCCAGATCTCCTAATTCTTGTTCCAAAGTCCTATCTGCCACCCCACACTAGGGGAGTAGTTCTCAAGTTTAGTACACAGAAGAGTCTCCCTGAGAACTGCTAAAATGCAGATTTCAGAGCTCCGCTGCTGGAGATTTCAATTCGATGTGTCCAGGGATCCTCATGTTAACAAGCACCTCAGGTAATTCAAGGTCAGATTGTTCTGTTCCAGAATTTAAAAGTACAACTTGACTCATTTTGTTTAGGGAAGGTGCTGCCCACCGATGTCAATGTCGGGGGTGGGGTGGCTGGTGCCTCTGTGTCATCCAGTGCCTGACCTATTATCCCAGGATTTGGAGAGCTCAAAAATGTGTGCAGTTGTATGGAAGAGAGTTTAGGGTCTACTTGGATTCTTCTGCTTTCCTAAAGCATATTTTTCTGGGATTATTTTTGAGTTTCCTGCTGAATCCTGCAAATCATTCCCTTGTCCTGAGATTCCAGAGGAATGTGTTTTATTTTATCTTTTACCACTCAGTAAACCAAACCTTGCACACACTGAACCTATAAGGAATGTGTGGTATATTGGATTGATTACATGTTATTCCATTTTCATAACACATCTCTGTAAAATATGAAATTATGAGAGAAATCTTTACAGCTATATTGATTTATTTTGATACTCCTTTTATATCTCATAGCATGTTAGAACATAGCAAGGCCTAGTTGCTGGAAATGTAAGCAGATCTGATTGGACAGTAAGGAATAGATTGTCAAAGCAGGTACTGGAGGCATGGCAAGAAATTTCTTATGTGATAAAATGGGGGAGTTGGAGTGCTGATGTCACCTCTTCTTCAGTCATTCACAGAAAGAGCTCTGACCCTCATTTCTAGTCTGTTCTGACCAATCACAGTCCTCTTCCACATGGAATGTCATGGCTAACTGAGCTTTGGTCACTCCTCCATGAGATGTAGTGAGAAGCCTTGTCCACTCATTTAGGATGAAGGGTACACGTATTTCCTGAATTTCCCAAAACATGCACAAACTGCTTCTGTATTTGTTTTAAAATCTTGTTGATCTGCAATTCAACTGTGCTTATCCTTAGCATAAATAAGAGTTTAAAGCCTATCAGCTAATACTTTAATGAGATTAACTTTCCAATAACAGCAGTTGATTGAGAAGGAAAAACTAACCAGGCAACTGAATGCATGTTCTTCCTTAATTAAGGAGAATATTTAACTTAGTGATATAATCTCCTTCTTACTTTAAAAAAACAATAAACCGTAAGGCTAATGTCCTAATATCTATGTTGCAAGTTGAAATAAGTTAAAAAGAAGAATCAGTGAAGGCATCATAATCAAATACTTTGCTACCTAAAATTAACTTCTCCCAGAGCCATTGTACTATCACTCCATTAACACTTGCACCCATCTTTATAGATTACCTCACCAGAGCATTTTTCTTTTGATCTTAATCATTGATAAATGTGATGAGAAAACAGCTATTTTGAGTTGCTGCCTAGATGTTTTACAGCATGGCAACCCTGCTCACACCTAGTCTGGATGTTTAGATAAGAAGCCAAGCTTAGGACTTCTGCCACAAGTTCCTGCTTTGATTTTCCTGGGGCATCTTTCAAAATAACCACTTAGAGTTGAACCTGTGTAAAGTTAGTGACCCCGACCCTCACCACCTTAGATGTAATAGATGCTTGTTACCTTACTCTCTATCTTCTGCTTCCTGGTGACCAGGGACAGAGGATTGCCCTTTCCCTGGCTCATTGTCCAACACTCTCCCTCTCCCTGTCATTTCTGGAATTTGTAAGTGATAAATATTGTGACTTTACTTCCTTTGCATGAGTTTATAGAAATTGCACCTTTAATCAAAATGACCTGGGGTTTTCATTTCCACAGAGTGGGAGCTCAGATGTAAGGGAGCTGAATGCTGACCTTGTGTGGTGATTTGTGTCTCCTTATTCAGCAGGTCATAATCTGTATATTCTTAATTTAATATACCAGCTATGGGGCCCTCCTAACACAATGGGGGCCTACAATGGCCCAGACACCCTAGTGGATGCTGGATACTCAGTAAGGAAGTTTCTAACTTTGAGACATTCCCAGAACCAGATCCAGGAGACTAATGCATAAATAGGTATATTACAATACTACATGACAAACGCTGTCAGAATTATGCACAGATCTATGAGACTCCAAAGGACAGAGCAGCTCAACCATTTCTGAAGTACCTGAAGTAAGCTTTAGAGAAATGGGTCTCCAAACTAGCACCATTTGGGAGGCTCTTGGAACAAATGACACCCATGTTAAAGCAGTCTCTACAGATGGGTCCTCAGCATGGATGAATTTTAAAATCTGTGCAGGTTATTATAATATGCATCTAGTGTTAAGAACCACTGCATTGAAGGAAATGGGAAATTAACTTAAAATGAAGGATGAGTAGCAAATATATGTGTTTAAACACAGCCCAACTTAAATTACCTAATGGTAAATGAGGCTCTTTTGTCAGTTTTCCCCTTCCAAGTTCTTTCTATTATTTTAATAATTCCTGATTAGTTAATTTGGAATGGAGTGGAATTTTAATACTTCCTGAATTGAACAACTACTTATGCAGTAGGTGATCAAACTTAGCAAAAGTATTTTTTTTCCTACCAAAAGAAAAGACATTTGTCAGCCCACTAATTTTTGTTATTATACTAGCAAGCATAATAAATTAGAGAGACTTTACTCATCATTTTGAGTATAAGAAAATAGAATCAAAATTGAGGCTTTGTGATAGAATACAAAATTAAGAACACAGATTTTCCAAAGGTCACAGCAGGTAAGTGGCTAAATATATAATAGTTATTAAACACTGTAACGATAGTGTTTATTCCAGGGAATATATTGTGAGTCAAAAGCTTCTGGAACAAACTACCAACATTTTAAAAATTCAGTTGATACAATTAAGTTAAATGATATAACATAGATTATATAGTTTTTGTTTGCTATAAGTTGTAATGATTAGTGAGGCTAAGGATTAGTAATCATTAACATGTGCTGTGTTGGAACAAAATTTATTGGCAACATCTTGTTACTCTGAGAAGAGAGTTAGTTCCATAAGGCCCCCACCCATTTTGCATCTGACCTAATTACTTATCCTCCACTGCTAGCCACTTGACAAACTACTCAAATAAGTTGTTCTCCTCTCAGATCATACTGCTGTCTCAAGTTCTTCCCCTCCGAAATTTGAGCCTGTCAAAATACCATCTGTTCTGCAAATTCCAGTGGAATATCATTGGTCTTCACTAGAAGTCATAGACTTAGAGTTTGAAATTTACACTGCTTATTTTTAGAATCAAATGCTATTATAATATTACTTCTTATCCAATTTTGAAGATATAATCTGCTATGTCAGGTGCCAATTCTTGGGGGAATGAAGAAAAGAAGAAGGAAAGGAGCTACAAAGTTTTGAATGTCTGGTATGTGCAGAGATCTGAATATGCCTGGTATTTCGTTTAATCCTAATCTGATGTAAATTTTAGCATATCATTTTATGTCTTAAAAACAACTAAAATGAAGAGTGATTTACCCAAGATCACAAAACTAGATGACAAGAAGAGTCATGATTCAAATTTACTAATGTCCCTGATTATAAAATCTATGAACTTTATAATACTTTATGGGGAATGGAGTGTATTTTATATTGAATTTTATCTTCCACATTTCTTCATTCATTCAAATAAGTGAATTTATTGAACACCTTAAACTCTATAGTATAAAAAATTAAATGTCTTCTTTAATTTCTTTCTAATTACTGTCTTCAATTATATTATGCCTAATCTTTTTTCCCCCATAATGCTAACATGAGAAAATCTCATTGGTTTCAGGTCACATTCAAGTACTTAACCAAACCGATATACTCCAACTAAAAACTTCAGTTACGGGTAGTTGCTGACTCTTTCCCTTTGCCACTCCACCGACTCAGGGAGATAACCAATTAAGAGTAGCTAAGTTGCTGCATAAGTAGGCAAGAGGGCATTTAAATGAGAAAGAGATGCCAGTTTCCCCTTCTTGTTTGCACCATAGGCAATATGTCTCCTGGGCACCTAAATGTGGGGTTACAGATTCACCTATTACAATGTACTTTGAATCCTGCCTACAGCAATTCCTTTGGTTTTATGGAACTATGCTTTTATAGACTTGAGGAGAGGAAGGCCTGGGACCAAGTTAGGAAGTAGTAGGACTATTATAGCCACTTTATTTAGAGGCTTGGAGAAATCATCCCTCCACAACAGAAAGATTTTCAGTTATTAGCCTCTTTCATTTAGTGGCCAGTTCTAAGACTTCTTATATTTTCTATACAGTGATATTTATCAAGGGACTACTCTTCAATATTAAGTAACCCCATTGTTCTCAAACTGAGAATACACCAGTGAAAGAAACATTGAGAATGGAATGTTGCACATATTGAGTAATTAATGAATTCATATTGAAGAATAAGTATAGACAGAGTAAAATACATAAATATAATAATCATGAATAAAGTCCTTGAACTGAGGGATTCATTGATTCACCATAAACACAAGGTATATTAAGGAGTATAAGAAAGAAATAATAGTGTTAGGACCTGACAGAACACCTGGGTAAATCAAGTTTAAATCATACCAATGCAACCGTAAGAAAATCAACTAAGAAATATACAGGGATAGATTGATGGACTGTATCAAGTAACACTGAGATTGAAGACAAAAGATATTGGAGAGGGTGAAACTGAGAATTTTGGATATTGGGGTAAGATGTGTTGGAGCAAGTTCGCTTTCAATGCAGGAATAAAACATGTAGTGTCTTTGTGAAAAATGGAAGGCTACATCTCTGCCCAATCTCACTCTCAAAATATTTAGAGAATTAAGAACACTTACATGAAACAGTTAGCAAACAAGCCATTAAGAACAGTATGTAATGTGGTAATTATTGAAAAGATGTAGACTGTATATGCTGCAAGGGAGACTGAGAGGGGAGTGATCATTGACAGCTGGGGTAATCAGGATTCTTGGAAGTTCTGAATAGTTCCAAGAGGAATGAGGCACACAGGCCTTTAAGATTTAAGGTTTCAATGGGGCATAGATCAGACATTCTAGTGAAAAACAGATGAGATAGGGAAAAAGGAGTTGGAGATTTTTAGATGTGAACCAGTGCTGTGTGATTTTTAATTCTGCAACATGACCATACATTTGTATAGCTAAATAAATGTGAAAGTGTATCTCAGAACTTCAGAAAATATGGAACACTGAACTGAAGTTATAAGATATGTTTTCATATCTTACAGAGTTTATATTTAAAGAAAAAGTAAATTCATTTTCTTATGTTCTTTCTTTTTAAATTTTTCTCTTTTTGCTTTATTTCCTTCCTCTCTATTTGTGTCTCTCTCTCTTTCCTTCTTTTCTTCTTCCTTTATCCACTAAATAAACACATGTTTTGTGCAACTACCATATAGTTGTTGTAATTATAGTATAGTATAATTTACCTTACAGATAAAGCAGTCAACAAACAGCTTATATTCTACCAGAAGGAGACATCCTGTGTGTATATGTGTCTAAAATTACTTTTGTCAATAATAAGTGATGTAAAGATAAAGCAAGATAGACTAGAAAATGGTGAAAGATGGAGGACTTAGCAAATTTTTAAATATACAATGCTGTAATTTTCACTACAGACACTATATTGTACAGTACTTCTCTAGGACTATTTACTCTTGTGAAACTGAAACTTTGTATACCTTTCTACATCAATAGAAAGGACAGACAATAATCCCTACTGAGAGCTTATTGTACCTTGATTAAAGGAGCTTTTATTGCACAAAATTTTGAATTTTACATTTGTTTGGTGCCCTTGGGGTTGTAACACCTTGGACAATGTGTCATAACAATATTCAGGGTGTGAAAGATGTCTTCTTTCTATGGTGGGAAGAGTGAACATGGAGATAGATGTAGAAAGGTAAATGAGTCTATTAGCAGAAATCCACCAAGGCAGATCAGTTCTAGAAAAGAGAACACATAGAAAGAAGTTAATGAGTAAAAATTGTATTCCCTTAAAAATATCTGGTTGAATGTACCCCTTGGGAAGATTTTGTGTGCTCCCTGGAGCACACATAGCACATTTTTAAAACATTTAGTTGTAGTAAAGTATACACAGTAAAATGTACCATTGTTTTTAGTGTACAGTTCAGTGGCATTAAGTACATTCACACTGTTGTGCAACCATCACCACTGTACATCTCCAGAGCTTTTTTTTGGCTTCTCAAACTGAAATTCCATACCTATTAATCAATAACTTTCCATTATTCTCTGTTCCCAGTCTCTGGAAACCATCATTCTGCTTTCTGTCTCTATGAATTTGACTACTTTAGGTACCTCATATAAGTGGAATCATACAGTATTTGTTCTTTTGTGTCTGACTTAGTTTGCATAACATAATGTTTTCAAGGTTTGTCCTTGTAGCATATGTCAGAATTCCTTTCCTTATTAAGACTGAATAATATTCTGCTAGATATATAAAAAATCTCCATCTATTGCACTGAATCTATAGATCACTTTGGGTAGTATTAACATCTTAACAATATTAAGTTCTCCAATCCATGAACATAGGATATCTTCCCATTTATTTGTGTCCTCTTTAATTTCCTTCAACCATGCTCTGTAGCTTTCAGGGTACAAGACTTTCACCTCCTTTGTACACATGTCCCATTTTAATAACCAGTTGTAGGTCTTGACAAGGATTTTGACTTTTACCCTGAGTGCTTTGAGAAACTTCAGTATCATTAAAGACAAAATGTGATCAGTGTTATAAAAGACATACAAAATTTTATGTTCATATATTCAATGTAAATTCTGGCTTCTTTTCTGAGGTAAAACCTAGTGCTGTTCCCAAAAACAGCTATGAAGAGTATAGATCGTGCTTTCACACTGCAGTTCTCTTTATGTGCTCCAAAATCTCAATTCATGTTCTCAAAGCACAGGAAACTCATGAAAAATTATTCCCCCACATATGCCAGTAAGCTATTTTTATGAACAATTAGATAAAAGTTATCTATAAGTCTCAACTCTGGCCTAACATCTCATCCAGTGGCATTCCTCTCACATTCTGCACCATCTCAGGAGACATTAAGGATCACTTAATACACAGAAGATGCTATGCTCACCCTGCAATCCTGAAATATCCACTTATTTAAAAGTTGTGAAGGAGGCTTTAAAATAAGTTAATAAAGGATTTTTCTTTAAGTAAAATCTAAAACAAGAAAAGATATCTTGTCTGATGCATTTTCCAGAATTTTCCTTTTTTTTCCTTTTGTGTGAAAGCACTGCTGTTTCAGGTATGGTCTAGTAAGACTCAGTCAGTCACTGTTGATTTTATGATTATGTAATTATTTTCCATTTATTATTTACAGGCCATCTTCATTGTACACAAGCTCATAATGCAGAAAATGGAGATGTCCCTGCTTAAATGACCCCTAAGGAATGAGTGACACTTGAAAAACACTTGACTACTTAAGTACATTAATGATCTGAAAGAATAGGGATATGAAGTTCAGCAGAAATTCTCTATTTTAGTGTTTTTTCATATTTTGAATAGACAGGAATAAAGTAGACATACTGTATAAATTCTGTATTTACTTAATTCTATGATCCATTAAAGGTGTGATAGATCTTGAGAAATAACAACTTCCCAAACACTATGCTGAATATGCATACACATAAAAAAGCATTCTTTACCATTTCAATAGCATACTTTTATATACAAAATATATCACTTTGTTTTCTATACTCACTGTGAAGTCTGAATCAAATTTTCTTCGCTTCCGGAACCCATTCTACTTAGCAGTGTTGCCATTAACAATAAGGTACAACGTCCCAGGGACGCAGAGCTATTCATGACCTTTATAGTCACCTCAACTTCTTTATCAATTTTAGAACTAGTAATATCATTTTGAAGAGTAGTGCTTTCTCCTATTAATTTTATTTTTGGTTAAGCTTATAGTTTCCCTTTCTTTCATGTCCTTTAAAATTAAGTATATTGCTGGAATTTAAACAACATTTGAGAAACTTTTATTAATTGGATTTAAGGCCTAATTGACACTCTTTCATCATATATACATCCATTACACTACCTTCTCTGAAGCTTTATAACTTCTTAGTCTACTCTGAGAAATTTTGGAAAATTATTTTTAACAATATTTTGGAAACATGAAAACATTCGTGACATAGAATTAAGAAAAGTCTCCAAAATATCAATAACCAATGATCTGAAATTTTAGATAAAGCAGTATGCATTATAATAAAGCCTATCTAATTTGCTTACCACAGTCTTGTTAAGTACCTTACTTGTAACTCAATTTCCTTGCACAAGTATACGTCCCTCTCGTAGTATACCAGCCACTAAATATCTCCCTGTTCTTTTTTTCACTATAATCACTAAGAGAAAGATAGTTCTTTTATCACATAATAAGCAATATGAAAATATGACTTACTATGTTGATTTCTTGCTCTGTCAATTAAGCTATGTGTATTTTTTATATTCTTGACTCCCCAACTAAAATATGAGGTCCTGCGGACCTAATCTATTTAGCCATCTTATCCCTAGGGATAAGCACGATACCTGGTAGATGTGAAGACTATCAACAGTTGCTGAATGTAAGCTCCGCAAGACAGAGGTTTAGTTGACATTTTTGTTTAAACTTGACATTATAAGTATGTTCAGCGTGTAGAAGAGGGGAATACCTGCCACATATACTGTGCTCAATAAATATTTGTTGGAGGGATGAGTAAATAAATAATTCAAATTAGTTAAAGGACGAATTACCTGGTAGTTCAAGACTACAAGGAAGAGGTAAATTAACCTCAAAATAATGAAACCATATGCTGTATTTTTCAGGTGTTTTGTGGGTGAGTTGTAAAATTGAACTAAGAAGATTATGGGACCTGACATTATGGTCTCTAAGTCCTCATCATACCTCATTGAAACTCTTCTATTAACTTACTTTCTAATTTACCTGCACTGATCATCTCTTTCAACTTCAATTCATAATTTTCATTGAGCAAATCTGACTCCATATGCTGTATATTATGTACCCATGACTTAGCTATTTTATAACTGAAGGTTTATACCTCTTAATCCCCTTCACATATTTCACCCAGCTCCTCACAATGTTACCCACTGGCACTCACCCATTTGTTCTTTGTATCTATGAGTCTGTTTTGTTTTTTCAATTAATTTTTCTTTATAATCCACATATAAGTGAAATCATATAGTAGTTGTCTTTCTCTTACTGACTTATTTCACATAGCATGATCCACCCTAGATCGATCTGTGTTGTCATAGATGGCAAGATTTCATTTTTTAATGGCTGAATAATATTTATATTATTATACACATATATATGTATATATACAGCTTCTTCTTTATCCATTTATCTATTGATGGACATGGGTTACTTCCATATCTTGGTTATTGTAAATAATACAGTAAACATGGGGGTGCATATATCTTTTCCAACAATGTTTTTGTTTCCTTCATGTAAATACCCAGGAGTGGAATTGCTAAATTGTATGATAGTTTTATTTTTAATGTTTTGAGGAAACTACATACTTATAGCTTTCAGAGTACAGATCTTTTGCCTTCTTGGTTATATTTGTTCCTAGGTATTTTATTCTTTGTGGTCCAGTTGCAAAAGACATTGTTTTCTTAATTTCTCTTTCTGATAGTTTGTTGTTAGTGTAGAGAAATGCAACAGATTTCTGTATATTAATTTTGTATCCTAAAACTTTTCTAAATTCATTGATGAGTTCTAATAGTTATTGGGTGGCATCTTTAGAATTTTCTGTGTACAGTATCATGTAAATTTTGAGCAGTGACATTTTACTTTTCCTTTCTTATTTGGATTCATTTTCTTTCTTTCTTTCTTTCTTTTTTTTTTTTTTTTTTTGTCTGACTGTTATGGCCAGAACGTCTGAACTTTGTTGAATAAAAGTGGTGAAAGTAGACACCTTTGTCTTGTTCCTGATCTTAGAGAAAATGTTTTCAGCTTTTCATCATTGATTAAGATGTTGATTGTGGGTGTGTCATGTTTGGCCTTATTATTTTGAGGTATGTTCACTCTACACATACTTTGTTGAAAGATTTTATGAATATTGAATATCGTCAAATGCTTTTTCTACATCTATTGATATGATTGTATGGTTTTTATTCTTTATTTTGTTAATGTGGCATATCAGATTACTTGATATGAAGATACTGAATCATCTTTGCATCCCTGGCATAAATCCCACTTGATCATAGTGTATAATGTTTTAATGTATTATTTAATTTGTTTGTCAGTATTTCATTAAGGATTTTTGCATATGTTCCTCAAGAACTTTGGCTTGTAATTTTCCTGTGGTGTCTTTGTCTGGTTTTGGTATCAGGGTGATACTGGCCATATAAATTGAGTTCAAAGGCATTATTTTCTCTTCAAGTTTATAGAATAGTTTGAGAAGGATTACTGTTAGAATTACTTGGTGAAGCTGTCTGATCCTAGACTTTTGTATTTTGGAAGTTGTTTCATTACTGATTCAAATTCATTACTGGTAATTCATCCATTCATATTTTCCATTTGTTTCTGAATCAATCCTGGAAGATCATACCTTGTAGGAATTTATCCACTTCTAGGTTGTCTGTTTTATTTTATTGTTCCTAATAATCTTTTATGATCCTTTTTCTTTCTGTGGTATTGGTTGTAACTTCTCATCTAACATTTTTGATTTTATGTATTTGGACCCTTTTTCTTTATTTCCTTGATGAAACTGGCTAAAGTTTTATCAATTTTGTTTATTTTTCAAAGAACCATCTCTTAGTTTCATTGATCTTTTCTATTGTCTTTTTAAGTCTCCATTTTACTTTTGTCCACTTTGATCTTTGTTATTTCCTTTCTTCTGCTAATTTGGTTTTTTTTTATTTATTCTTGCCCTTCTAGATCCTTTAGGTATAAGATATCATTGCTTAATTGACTTTTTTTTTTGTCTTCTGAGATAAATCTTTATCACTATAAATTCCTCACCTAGACTTGCTTTTGCTGTGTAGATTTTAATTATGTTCCCATTTCATTTGTCTGAAGGTATTTTTTATTTTGTTTTTGATGTCTTTAGTGACCCATTGGTTGATTAGTAGCACATTACTTAACTCCACATGTTTGTGGTTTTTCTTCAGTTTTTTTTCCCTGTATTTGATTTCTAGTCCCATTCTATTGTGGTTTTAAAAATGGTGCTTGCAATGATTTCAATTTTCTTAAATTTACTGAGACTAGTTTTGTGGCCTATCATATGATCTATTCTGAAGAATGTTCTATGTGCACTTGAAAGGAATATGTATTCTGCTGTTTTGAATGGAATGTTCTGAAAACAACTGGCTAATGTGTTGTTTAAGGCCAGTGTCTCTGCATTGATTTTCTGTCTGTATGATATGTCCATTGATGTAAGTAGGGTACTTAAGTTTCCTACTATTATCGTACTGCACTTAACTTCTCCTTTCATGTTTATTAATTTTTGCTTCATGTATTTAGGTGCTTCTATGTTGGGTGCATGTATATTCAAAAGTGTTATATCTTCTTGTTGGATTTATCCCTTTATCATTATATAATGCCATGCTTTGTCTTATTACAGTTCTTCGTTTTAAAGTCTATTTTGTATAAGTATTGCTACCCTGGTTTCTTTTTGTTTCTATTTGCATAAAATATAATTTTCTATGCCCATACTTTGATTGGAACATTTAGTTCATTTACTTTTAAGTAACTACTGTCATTTTACTCATTGTTTTCTAGTTGGTGTAGTTCTTTTTGTTCCTTTCTTCCTCTCTTGCTTGCTTACCTTGTTTTGATGACAATCTTTAGTGTTATATTTGGATTCCTTTCTCTTTTTTGTGTGTATATCCATTATAGATTTTTGGTTTGTGGTTAGCATGAGGTTTACATATAAAAACCTATATATGTAGCTTTCTTTTTAAGTTGACGATCTCTTAATTTTGGATGCATTCTACCAAAATTTATACAATTCTTAAAAGTCACATAGACTTATTATAAAATATTGGCTATACTCCTTGTGTTGTAAAATATATCCTTATAGCCCATCTTAAACTCAATTGTTCATACCTCTTACTCCCCGACCCTTACATTTTGTCCCCCCTTCCCCTCTGGTAACCACTAGTTTGTTCTCTGTATCTGTGAGTCTGCTTCTTTTTTGTTATATTCACTAGTTTGTTGGGGTTTTTTTAGGTTCTGCATATAAATCATATCATACAGTATTTGTCTTTCTCTGACTGACTTATTTCACTTAGCAAAATGCCCTCCAAGTCCATCTATGTTGCTGTAAATGGCAAAATTTCATTATTTTTATGACTGAGTAGTATTCCATTGTGTTTTCATGTCTTGGCAATTGTAAATAACACTGCTATGAACATTAGGGTGCATTTATCTTTTTAAATTCATGTTTTTGTTTTTTTTTCGGATATATACCCAGGAATAGAATTACTGGGTCATATGGTAGTCCTATTTTTAGTTTTTTGAGATACCTCCATAATGCTTTCCACAGTGGCTGCACTAGTTTACAATATCACCAACAGTATTCAAGGGTTTTCTTTTCTCTACATCCTCCCAAATGTTTGTTGTTCATGTTCTTTTTGATGATAGCCATCCTGACAAGTGTTAGGTGATATCTCCTTGGGGTTTTGATTTCTGTTTCCCTGATTATTAGTGATGTTGAGCATCTTTACATGTGTCTGTTGGCCATCTGCATTTCCTTTTTGAAATAATGTCTATTCAGATCTTCTGCCCATTTTTAACAGGGTTGTTTGTTTGTTTGTTTGAAACTGAGTTGTACATAGTCCAATGTTTTTACTTCCCCTTCAGATTTTATGTTTTTGACATCATATTTTACAACTTTTTACTTTGTGTATCTCTGAACTACATTTTTTATGTATATATGATTTTATTAATTTTGTCTTTAACCTTCCTACAAGCTTTAAAATAGTTAATTCCCTACCTTTACTTTATGTATGCCTTTACCAATGAGATTTTTTTCCTTTCACAATTTTCTTATTTCTAGTCATGGCCTTTTCTTTTCTACTTCAAGAAGTTCCTTTAACATTTCTTCTAAGTCCAGTTTGATGGTGATGAGCTGCCTTAGCTTTTGCTTATATGTAAAATTCTTTATGTCTCCTTCAGTTCTCAGTGATAACCCTGCCAGGTAGAGTGTTGTTCTTGGTTATAGGTTTTTTTTTTTTTCTTTCAGCACTTTGATAATATCATGCCACTCTTTTCTAGTCAGCAAAGCTTCTGCTGAAAAAGTCAGTTAATAGTCTTATGAGAATTCTCTTGTTTGTAACTAGTTGCTTTTGTCTTGCTGCTTTTAAGATTCTCTCTTTATCTTTAATTTTTGACATTTTAATTATAATGTGTCTTTGTGTCTTCATCTTCATCTTCATCTTTTTAAAACTCTGTACTTCCTGGACCTAAGTGTTTGTTTTCTTCCCCAGGTTAGGTAAGTTTTCAGCTATTATTTATTTAAATAGGTTTTATGCTTATTTCTCTCTTCTCTTTCTGGGTTCCATGTAATGTTAATATTAGTACACTTGATTTTTAAGAGGTTTCTTAAACTATACTGACTTTTAAAAATTCTTCTTCCTTTTTTTTTGTTTAGCTTGAGTGATTTCCACTATTTGTCTTCCAGATCACTGCTCTCTTCTTCTGTACATCTAATTTGCTGTTCATTCCTTCTAATGCATTTTTAACTTTAGTTATGGTATTCTTCAGGTTTGTTTGGTCCTTTTTAAAATTTTCTGACTCTTTGTGAAATTCTTACTGTGTTCATTCATTATTCTCCTGAGTTTGGTGAGCCTCATTATAGTCTATAATCATTACCTGAGCTCTTTATCAGGTAGATTTGTCTGAGGTTTTTGTCTTATTCCTTTTTTTTTTTTTGGAATATATTTCTCCATCTCTCCATTTTCATAATTATCTGTGTTTATTTTTGTGTATTTGATATGTATACTAGGTCTTCAATTCTCGGAGAAGTATTCTTACATAAAAGACATTCTGTGAGTCCTACAGCTCACTCCCCTCTGGCCACCAGAACTAGATGATACAGGAATGTCCCTTATGTGGTCTGCATGTACCCTTTTGTTATGGTGAGGCCAGTTACTGTGAATATGCTAGTAGGCAGAGTTGGGCCTTAGCCCCCTGGCCATAAAGCTGCTCCTCATGTGGTTGCTGCAGGCCTACTGGGAAAGTGGGCAAGGAAAGACTCTGGTGCTAATAAGCTACAGGGAGGATTCCAAATGGTGCTAGCCAATGCTGGTGCTAGTATGGTAGAATAAGATACTAAATATGACTGCTACCAGCATCTCTGTCCCCAGGAGGAGTTCTAGCTTCCACCTGCCTCTTTGGATGGCTCTCCAAGAATAACAAGTTGGTCTGATTCAGGGAACTTTCAAACTACTGCCACTACACTGGGGCTCAGAATGTGTGAGATTTTGCATGTGTCTTCTAAGAGTAAAATCTCTATTTCCTATATACCTCCATTCTCTCCTGAATGTAAGCCCCACTGATTCTCAAAGCCAGACATTCCAGGGTCTCCATGCAGAACCCTGGACTGGGGAGCCTGTTGTGGGGTTTGGACCCTTCACTCCTTGAGGAGAATATCTGAGGTTATGACATCCCTCCCATTTGTGGGCCACTGATGTGGGAATATGGGTCCTGACTAGACCACATCTCTGTCCCTTCTATTCATCTCAGTATGGATCTTTCTTTATATCTTTATGGGAAATCTTTTCTGCTTGTATTCAGGTTTTTCTCAGAGATAGTTGCTCTGTAAGTAGTTATAATTTTGTTGTGCCATGAGAGAGGTTGAGTATAGGGTCTTCCTACTCTGCTGTCTTGCTCCACCCCAATATAATGCTAATTCTTTAAAAATAATTTACCCTTGCCTAGCAATTAAGACTGTCCAATTACCTAACCATATTTTTTCTACCTGCTGTTGTGTATCATTATTCCTCTGTATGAATCCTTTGGTTATGTCAATGTAACATGTTTATTTTTCACCAGACATATCATGACTGTGTTTTTATATTATTTTCCTAGTATTAATAATTGTCTGGCTTCATAACACTTAACCAAATTTGATCAATCATTTTAAGACCCAGATTAAATTAGCTTCGACCATGAAATAGATATCTCTCTCTCACTCTCTCCAAATTGTTTGTTTTTTATACCACAAAATTTAATTAACTTCTTCAATCTTGTTGACATTACTATTCTTCTTAATTATATTTTTGGTGTTTAAAAAGAATGTTTATGTTATATGATTCCATATCTTCTAACACTATGATATTTAATTTAATTTTAAAAAATTATTTTTAATTGATTGTTGAAAGAATGGAAGGAAGAACTTTATATAGTTTACACAGTGAACATTAAAAAATGTATTCTTGGGAATTTCCATCTTATGTAGTTCAGAAATAAATGTATGCTTTTTTTTAAAAAAAAATAATGTTATTGTAGTTCACTGGAATTTAGAAAACTCACTAATTAATTATGAGACATGTTTTCATTGTTTAGAGCAATCACATTAGAAATTCTTTTAAATAATCAATGTGTTTTAAATATATTTTATTTAAAATAAACAAACTTTCAAGTAACATAAAAAAGAACAAGACTTGTCTTTTGTGAGGTACATAGTTTTCTTCTTAAATCTCCCTCTGAGAAAACATGGCATTGCATATTTATTATAGGTGTATAGCCTAAACTCAATAAGATAGTGTAATAAATGATTTCTTGACTAATATTTTCTCATTTGGCTTGAATAGGTTTTTAAGCAAACTGAGAATTTTTTATAATAAATATTAAAACTCATCCAATATCTTTCAAATTAGTGTTTGAGCACAAATAAGTTTTACATGGCTGCATGAACAATTTTCATAAAATAAGAATTTTGTGAATTTTTGCATGGAAGAAAAACTTCAGGTCAAACTCATTTTAACAATTGTTATATTAAAATAGCTAATCATATATTTGAAAAGGTATAATGTATGTAAGATACTACATGTCCAATGCATAGGTCACTCTTGATATTTACAAATGTGGACTAAGATGATACTTTCTCTAAATGGTCAATGGAGAAGTGATCTTTCTAAGGAAAGTAGTTATTTAAGAATATGTTGTTCTATAATTGTTGTAAGTTCCTTTTAAATTATAAAATACTTTCTCATTATTATCTCATTTACTGTTCCATGCAATCCTAAATGAGGATAAATTAATCAGATCTAGTTGTTTAAGGGTTCACTCATGTGAGGCCTTGTGCTATACCCTTTCACATTCATTAATACATTATATATTAATAAAAATTTTGTTGTGTGTATTTATGAAAATTTTGCCAGATAAGAATGATGAGGCTTTAAAAATGTTGCTGATGTGTTCAAGAATATACATGACTAGCTAGTGGCAACATCAAGATTCAGACAGATTTTTTTTTAACTTCAGAATGTGTTCTGTTATTCTTATTTTGGAGTAAGCATGGCAGATAACTTCATTTTAAGGAGGGGTTGAGGTTGAAGTAGATTATTTGTCCTGAGTTAAAAATAGAATGTAACTATTTGAAAACATGTAATCCAGTCTAAATGCAAAGGTTTCCTTCTGTACTCTACTGTTTCAGTGAAAAGGTGATGCTATAGCACACGTACTATATGGATGTGCAAGCTCCTGGCTTAATTGTGATGCAGCTGTTGATGCACTGTGGACAGTTAATAGAGAACAACTAAAAGGAAAGATTGAAAAGGTGAGGAGAAAGCAAAACATAGTTAATTGCCTCTTCTGCCTTGATGAATTGCATTTTCCACTGTTACTTATTTAGATAAAATTAACCACATAACTTTGGAAATAAACATACACATACGAACTTTCTTACACACACACACACACACACACACACACACTCAATGCCAAATTGTTATAGACTGAGAGCAAATGCATCAGAATTCCTGATGAGTCTTGATGAGCCCTGGTGAGCTAACTGCTATGGTCCTGTGTCCCCAGAGGGCTAAAGGAGCAGCCTTCTTCTCTAGCTGTGAAGTTCACATTTTTTCCTAATTAGAGGAGCTTTATAAAGAACCTTTGGTCTTAAAGCCCTTATCAGAGACCATTTCTTCTGCCCAGATTGGGCTATTTTCTCGATTCTCCAATAATGTATTTTCTAATTTCTCTTCTCTTAATGTTTCCTAGCTATATGAATTAAAAAACTGATTTTTCTCTGATAGCAAATTACACAGTAGTTCTGGCTTCAAACAGATAGAAATAGAGATATCTTTCCATAATAAACTAATTGCAAGTGGTCGCTTCATGGTGTAAGGAGAAGCCCTTACTCTTCCCACTCAGCTGCCCTGCCATTTGCAGCATACAGCTTCCATCTCTTGGTTTAAGAAGGCTGCTCCAGTTTCTGCTAATATCTCTGCAAGCTAGGAGAAAGGAGATGGAAGACCACTACTCTGGAAGGGCACCAACAGTCAGGGTCAGCAGAGTGTGCTCATTGGGTCCACATCCTCATATTTGGAAATACAACTGATTACTTGATACTTATTTTGTTTCCAGAAATCTTGCTAAGCCTTCATGTTAGGTCTGTAATTTTCTTGGATTTGTCATATAGAGAATCATTTCATACTAATGAAGTTTCTTTTCTTTTCTTTTCTTTTCTCTTTTCTTTTCTTTTCTTTTCTTTTCTTTTCTTTTCTTTTTTCTTCTTTTCTTTTCTTTTCTTTTCTTTTCTTTTCTTTTCTTTTCTTTTCTTTTCTTTTCTTTTCTTCCTTTCTTCCTTTCACTTCAGTGTCCAGGCTAATACTTCCTCCAGCATAATGTTAAACAGAAGTAATGATAGTAGAAAATTTCTCTAGTTCCTAATATCAAAAGGAACAATTTCAAGTGCCAATGCAGTGAGTAATTTGTAGATACCCTTCATCACACTGAGAAAGCTTTTTTAAATTTCTTGCATGACCCAAGTTGTTAATTATATAAAGTATTTTTACACATACATACATTCATATGAATGCATCTATGCTTATAAATGTGTCCGACCTGCAATTTTCCATTATAGTACTGTTATCAGATTTTGAAATGCAATGTTTACAAGCCTCATAAAATAAAGATCATTTTTTCCAAACTCATTCCAGAAAATTTTGGTAAACATAGGGATGCTTCTTTATTTGATGCTTTGTGGAACTTTTCATGAAAACCATCTGCTCTTATTATATCTAAGTCTGCAGCATCTCTAGTGATCTCCCTCATCATTTCTGACTTGCTTATTTTAGTGTTCTCTTTTTCAATAAATAGATATTTCCAGAAAATTTAACTTTTCAATGAAATAATTCTTGACTTTGTTGATTCTCTTTATTTGTTATTTGTACTTTATTCTACTTTATTAATTTCTATTATTTTCTTTATTATTTTATTCCTTCAATTCTGTGTGTTTTTTGGGAGTAGTGAATGTTCTTTTTCTAGCTTCTTCAGATGGCTATTTTAGGCTATGCATTTAAAGCTGGAAATCTTCCTCTATGTTCTTTTAAATACATTTAAAAGGACCATTTTTATCACTCAGACTAAAACATTTTAAAATTTCCGTTGTGACGCATCTGTGGATCATAGTTTATTTAGAAGTGTATTTATTTTTTACTTAGCCTTTTATTTTGAGATTATTTCAGGAATATCTTAAACTTGTGTGACTGATATAAAAGACTCCAATATACCCTTGAACTGGATTAAACAAGTATTAACTTTTTGCCTATTTATTCATCATTCCATGATTCTCTTTTTCTACATAAACACATCCTTGAACATATTTTTTTCTGAACCATTTGCCTTTTGAGAGAAAGTTGCAGATATGACACAATTCTACCCAGAAATACTTCAATCTGTATTTTTCAAGAACAAGGACATTCTCTTATATAACCATAATACAATTATCATAACCAGGAAAACTAATTTGGATACAACACCATTGTATAATTCACATTCAGTATTTGAAATTTGCCATGTATCCCAGTGATGTCCTCTACCACTGAGTTTTCCTAGATAATTCACCAAATTTAATTGTTTGGAAGTAAATTTTTGTCTCTTTTCCCTAAGTGATAGGTGGTATTTTATTGATAGTCTCTGAGAAAATGACACAAATATAAATAAACTTGGACTCACCTATATTTTAGAAACCAGCCAACAGAGCTCAAATAACACTACATCTTGTATAACTACAATTTGTACCAGATTAAAAAAAAAAAAAACACACAAGTGATCATGTAGTTTTGCTTAGAGCAATGCAAAGGGATTACTTTTATGGAAATGGACATTATGTGGAAGTAAAAGCCAATCAGGACAACATAAACCAAGTGTCCTTTCTATACAGTTCCTGTTAAATCACTGTTTTTCTAACTGGACAACATAATCCATTACTTGATAATGAAACCAACTTTATGACTTATAGCCCACATTTTGTTATGAGATATAATAAAACAGAAAATGTTACTGAATACAATATCTAATAAGAGAAACTATTGTCTCTTGAAATTTTTGTTTTTATATGTGAGTATGAATCAGATCATGGTAGAAAATATACTTTTTACTTTGCATTCACTCTTAAAAGTCTAAGAACCTAGGTTAGATCATCCTAGCCACAATAACAGAGCTGTTACTCAATCCTGAATTTTTCCAAAAAGAAGTGTAGTTTGCATTCCTCTGGGAGTAAGCATAAAAACTTTCTCATTTATTTTTTGGCTTTTCTCAGTAGAGAGATTTTTAAAACTCCTGGAGTATAAAGAAACAGGTAAAATATTAAGAAAACAATTCCAATAGCCTACAAATTTGAGTTTCAACAAAATATATGAGTAAAAATTTTATCCTGATGCACCCTTGTAATAGATGCTGAAAGGATATTGTGACTATATTATTAGGATCAGGGTAGGCTCCTCCAGACCTGGTCACTGTACCCACATGTCATTTGGGTACCTATTTAATGGGATCTGCTGCTGGAGTCCAAGAGGGATTATTTTCCAAGTGATAGATTATATACCAGATCATTTCCTCCTTGATCCTTGCTCTGAAAATACCATTTTGTTGTTCTACTAATGGGACCCTCCTCAATGCCATTTACTATTACCATTCATAAGGTTCCGGATATGTAGCACAGTCAAGGTGATAGCAACCATAGCAGTCACCCCCTAGAGGGATCCTTACAACAGCAAACTTCCTGTCAACAGACAGACCCCTTTGAAGAATGGTTTGATAAATGTGGTGTAATTTACTAGAACCAAGTCCTATTCTAACCCAAATCTTCCTAAGATTCACATCCTGGAAAATTCTCAAAACAACCTGATAATGTGAGTCAGTGTCAAAAAAGAGGCTCAGGAGAAACATGTCATGGATCTCTTGACCATAAAATACCAATATGCCTTCACCTAGACCAATGTCCACAGGATAAATTATATTTGACTTCATTAACCTTGCATGGGCATAACATCATAGGATCACAATGATTTGCACTCCACAAAGCATCAAATCTACTTCAAAAACACCTGGGTATTTAAAATTGTGTTGTGCTTTCAAAGACACAGTAGGACCTTCAAGAACGTGTCTTGGTTTAAGATACCCGACTCCTGCTGCTGGTGGCCCACTTGGCTCAGCCTCAGAAATTCCAGAATCTCATATCCAGATGGCTTTCCACTGTCAGTGCTGCTGTTCATCCCATCAGGAAGATCTATAAGTGAGGTATTTTCCCAGATGCTGCCACAAGCTGAAATAATCTCCAGCTCATTTCCCACACTGAGTTTCCCTAGTTGCTCTTTTCCTTTACAAAACAGACCCCACTATCCTACATTAAAAAAGTAGGAATTGACTCCCTAGAAATAGTTATAGCTATATTTCTTAATTTCCAAATATATGCAGATTTTTCTACTTGTCTCTTCCTGGCTTTAACGTGCTTCGGAGCATATCAGGGATCACTTCAAGCCAATTTTACAGCTTGTGGTTTCTTGGGACAAATTGTCCCCACATGCAAGGATGTAAGTCCACGTGAAGCCCAACTGTGCCCCAACATTTGTAAGACCAGATAGTATTTCCCTTTTCTTTTTCTTTCTTTCTTTTTTTTTTTTTTTCATTATTTTGCTCAGCCCCAAAGCAGCCTTCCCCAGTGGATGGTGGTTGGGTTAAATCTGGTTGACTCTAAACCAAAGGAGTTTGGCCCTTTATGGTGCCAGCTTATTGTGGAAAATATTCCAGCTTAAATTTAAAGAAGTGTCTTTGGTCCAGGAAGGATTCTCCCCACCGTGACTGGCTAGTTTCATTCCACAAAAATTAACCCAAATTCTGAAACCAAGTGTACCAAATGTAAATATTTGATGTGGACCAAAAAATAGAGTAGTGCTGTGACATTTGGCCTATCACTCCAAGATCTGGACAAAGAATGGCATTGGAGGAAGTGGGAATAGGTAAAATAAGTGTAATTCTTCTGAGACATTTGTCCAAGAAAGGAATCAGCAAGATGACTAAAATCTAACTGACATAGAGTTTAGAGAAACTTGTCATTTTAAGGTCAGAGAGATTTAAACTTACTCATGCTTGCTTTTTTATTTTAGAATCTAATTATTTTAAAGTGAGTAAGTTGGTATTTGATTTGTCTGGGTTTTTTTGTTTTGTTTTGTTTTGTTTTTGTTTTTTGTTTTTTGTTTTTGCTTTTTAGTTTTCTAGGTGGCTAGGTCATGTTTGTGTAGTCAAAATAATGTATCTCATTAGAAAATCAAATTGGGGAATCACATTTGAATGCCACCAACTGTTTACTGTTGAAGAATCCTTATTTTTTAAAACTTATTTTTTTGTTTAGATTGACTACAGGTGGAAAACTTAAGGATTTCTTGTATGTTCTTTTCTCTACTAAAACACATATAGAAAGTTTTATGTATTTTTAAGTGTTCTTTTTATCAATCTATCTACTAATCTATCTAGTTATATATTTACTATATTCACTAATCAATGATAAATTGTATATACACATGGATATTTTCTTATTATGAGCACACTAATTTCTCCAAGACTCACCAAGCAGTTTTTCCCTTATTGATATTCTAAAATCCCTCCATGCATTCAGCAAACACTCATTGAAGACTTAATGTGTTTTGAAGGCTGGGAACACAAATATGAACAAAAAAGTATTCTCATAAATTAAGAGAAAAAAGTTTTGAGGAGGACACAATCCTGCTAATAAATATGTATTACCTTATGTGGTTATTAAGAAAACATAGGACTCTTTTTGAAGGGAGAGAAGCAAGATAGTGGAGTAGAAGGATGCTTGTAACTCACCTTCTCCCACAAATACAACAAAGCTCACATCTATGGACCTACTCAGCCAACCAGAGCACCTGCCAAACTCTGACAGAACATTGCCCTCTTTGAAAGACAAATACACCAAAAATCTGGTAGGAGAAAAGGAAAAAAGAAAGAAGAAAAAGCAAAACAGTACAGGACCAATCCTGCAGGGAGGGAGCAGCAAAGGAGGACTGGTGCTTGTTCGCTGTGTCTCCCCTCTCCAATGGAGAGGCGAGTGAGATGGAGAGGGAGCCTCTGAGGCTCAGATCTGCCCCGAGCACCCCTTGACTGACAGAACTGAGTTAAATGGGCACAAAGTGTCCCCACAATACCCAGCCTGAGATGCGAGTCAGCAGCTGGGGCTGGCACAGGCCGCCCAAGCCAGGTAGAGGACTGGGGCGGCTGCACTGAGGCAGCCCTGGGGGATTGCAGGGTGCTGCGCGTGGTGGCTGGGAAGGGATAATGAGCAGAACAACCTCGGTACCCCACAAATTGTGAAAAAAGCAAAACAACATGGCTGGTATGCCCTGGGGGGAGGAGCACTGTAGCCTTTGTCTCCTCAGACCTGCACCGCCATTACTGGCGATTCTTGAAAGAAGAGAGGCGGGGTGCATCCACAGACGCCATCTCTTCCTGTGCACAGTGCTCGGGCTGGGATGGGGCCGGGACCTGAATCTGCACCCTGGGGCTCCACAACCTCCTAGGCAGTACTGAGACTTGTTTATCGCCTGAAGCAGATAGGATCTTTCTGACCTGGCACCTCAGAGAACTCACGCCACCAAGACAAACAAGGAACTGAGATTTGGTACAGAGCAGGGGTGGGGCTGTTCCATGGTCTTCCCTGAACCCACCTTTGGAACTCTGACCTGAGGCAGAGCGGGCAGCTGTACAGAGTAGCAGAGCGACTGGTGCTGGGAGAGGGCGGGTGGCCCCCTGCCTTCCCAGCAGGAACTCAGCACCTGACCACGGTGCTGGGAGGGGGCACGATCTGCCCACCTGCCCCGCCCGAGCACAGCATCTGAATGCGGCATCAGGAGGGGGAGTGACCCTCCCACCCAACGGGTAAGAGCTCAGCACCTGACCCAGTGTTAGGAGGGGGTGCAGTCTGCTAGCTGACAGCCACTGGGAGCAGCACAGGCGAGGACACCAACAGAGGGCCTCTGAAAACAGGAAGCTGAGTTCACAAAACAGGGCAAAGACACAAAGACCTCTTGATAATATCACTAAGAGCCCACCATCTCCAGGAGAACTAGATAACTGATACTCCTTAAGCTACAGTGCCAGAGAGATATGAGCAATATGAAGAAGCAGAGGAACTGCTCCCAATTAAAAGATCAAGAGAAATCCCCTGAAAGCACAATCAAGGAAATAGACATTGATGGCCTACTAGATCAAGATTTCAAAAAAGCAGCAATCAAAGTACTGAAGGAACTAAAACAAATAGTGTTTAGAATATAAAATATGTCAAAAATGAAATAGAAGCTACAAAGAAGAACCAAGTAGAATTAGTAAACTCATTGGCTGAGATGAGAGCTGACCTAAAGGCTGTACAAAGCAGGCTAAATAATGCAGAGGAACGAATAAGTGACCTAGAAGACACGACAACAGAAAGCACACAATCAGAACAGCTGAGAGAAAAACAAATAAAAAACAATGAAAACAATATAAGGGACCTATGGGATAATATAAAGCATGCCAATCTTCGCATAATAGGGGTTCCAGACAGGGAAGAAAGAACAAAGGGGATTGAAAAGGTATTTGAAGAAATCATAACTGAAAACTTCCCAAATCTACAGAAGGAGTTAGATATTCAAGTACAGGAAGCTCAGAGGGTCCCAAACAGGAAGAACCCAAGCAGACCCACACCAAGACATATCATAATCAAGATGGCCAGAGTCAAGGATAAAGAAATGATCCTAAAGGCAGCAAGAGAAAAGCAAAGAGTGAGTTACAAGGGAGCCCCCATAAGGCTCTCAGCTGATTTCTCTACACAAACACTACAGGCCAGTAGGGAGTGGCAAGATACATTCAATGTCCTGAATCAAAAAAAGATGCAACCTAGGATACTTTATCCAGCAAGGCTATCCTTTAGAATCGAAGGAGATAAAGAACTTCACAGACAAGCAAAAACCACAAGAGTTTAGCAACACTAAACTTATGCTAAAAGAAATATTGACAGGTCTACTCTAAATAGAAAAGAAGCAGGATGCTACAAAAATGAGAAACTCATAACTGGAAAGGAGATAACTGCCATGAATTACAAAAAGAATAAACTAAAAGTTGTAAAAGGACACATCTAAATCATTAAGAGTGGGAGAAGGAAGCAAGGAAAGCCACTGTGTAAAACAGTATGGAGATTCCTCAAAAGACTAGGAATAGACTTCCCATATGACCCAGGTATCCTACTCTTGGACATATATCCAGAAGGAACCCTACTTCAAAATGACACCTGCACCCCAGTGTTCATAGAAGCACTATTTACAATAGCCAAGACATGGAAATAGCCTAAATGTCCATCAACAGATGACTGAATAAAGAAGCTGTGGTATATTCATATGATGGAATACTATACAAAAACTGACAATATAACGCTATTTACAGAAACATGGATGTTCCTGGAGAATGTCATTCTAAGTGAAGTAAGCCAGAAAGAGAAAGAAAAATACCATATGATATTGCTTATATGAGGAATCTAAAAATAAATAAATAAATAAATACAAAACAGAAACAGACTCATAGACATAGAATACAAACTTGTGGTTGCCAAGGGGGACGGGGGTGGGAAGGGACAGACTAGGATTTCAAAATGCAGAATAGATAAACAAGATTATACTGTATAACACAGGGAAATGTATACAAGATCTTGTGGTAGCTCATAGCGAAAAAATGTGACAATGAATATATATATGTTCATGTATAACTGAAAATTTATGCTCTACAGTGGAATTTGACACAACATTGTAAAATGACTATTACTCAATAAAAAATGTAAAAAAAAAATTGGAAAAGAAAATAAAAGAAAAGACAGAAATGCAATAGGCATAGAAGGAAAGAATGATGAACTCTTTAAACAGCTTCAAAAAAAGAAAGTATGATTGACATGGACTTTGACAGGTGGTAGGACCTCAGCAAATGTAACAAATCTCAATTAGGGTATTCTAGGTCCCTTTCTGAAATTTCTCATGATATATATTAGAATGAAAAAAATCACATGAATAAAAATTTACATTGAGTTGGGGGAAGCATAAGACATGAACACCCTATATGCAGTGGGCATGTAAATATAAAATATTATTTTCAGTTGATTTTAGTCATATTGATATCTTCAGTAAATAAATTCTAAGGTAGTCTATATCTATCAAACTAGAAGAGTAAATGAAGGCACTCTGAGCAGACTCTGAGCCAAGTCTGCTCTTGGATTGGTTCCCAGAGCTGTTATTGATTTCAGTAGGAGTTGTGTACACAAATCTTGGCACTGAAGCTAGCTGATGGACAGGATGTTATTACAAAGAGCAAATCTGTAAAATGCTTCAAATATCAGTAACAGCCAAAAGTTTAAAAAATAAAAGCAGTTAATCAAATGTCAAAACAACATCATGTAAAGTCAGTTTTGTCACTAGAAAAGTACACATGGCTCTTTGTAACTGAGTCAAGCTTCATCATTTCAAGACTAAGATACACGACCTAATTTTCAAAGTGGAAGCTTCAACCAAATGACAAATCAGTTTAATCAGTATAAAAAATAAGTCAGGAAAAAAGATATATTTTATGTCTGGGTAAAAAGTGAAAATTAAGAAGAAAATAAAAAGTATAAAATTCATGAAAAGCATAATATTTAGATTTAGATGAATATCTATAGTCCAAAAACATAGCCAGAGTGACCCCTTCAAAAGGGGAATCTGTTTATGTTACTTCCTCTTATGAAACTTTTTAGTGCCCTATCTTTCTTCTTACAAAAGATACAGTGTGTGTTAACATGAAACTAAAGGATAGGCATGGCCTGGCTGTCACCTAACCCTACAGCTTCATCTCCATCCTCTCAGGTCCTCACCCTCTTTTCCAGCCCCATAGCTTGTCATCAGGCCCTCATGCTCTCTTTCATCTAATGTCCTTTATATAAATGATTTTTCCTTCCTGGAAGGATTTTACTTCCCTTTTAAACTAATCCCTATCCCACCGATAGCTTGATCATCACTTCTTTAAACAAGTGAACCAAGTCAATCTTCCATTGTCAAACTCACAGAAACATGTACCTTTATATTTTGGCCTCACTGCCATTAGCGCAGAAGCTCTATGTAAAGACCATGTATGTTTTGCTCATCATTTTTTCTCTAGTGCTCTAGCACTCTGCCTATATATTGAAAAAAAAAAAACACAAAACAAGCAAACAAACAAACAAAACCTCAGTAAATCTTTCCTGAGTGAGTGAAAGAATAAGATAGCAAGGCAAATTTTAATAACAATCACCACAATTACTGGATGAATTATTCTGAAGGCAAGGAACAAGTAACAATGTTCTCTAAGTAAATTGTGAACACAAACCATTAGTTCTCTTTTATTCATACATGGAGGCTTCTGACCCATTTCCTTAATAATTGTGATTCTACAGAAGAGAGCAAAGAAATAAACCCTCACACCTGTGGTCAATTAATCTTTGACAAAGGAGGCAAGAATATACAATGTAGAAAAGAAAGTCTTCAACAAGTGGTGTTGGGAAAACTGGACAGCCACACATAAAGTCAATGAAGTGAGAACACTCCCTCATACTATACACAATAATAAACTCAAAATAACTTAAAGAATTAAAAATAAGACAAGAAACCATAAATCTCCTAGAAGAGAACATAAGCAAAAAAAGTTTCTAATGTAAATCATAGCAATATTCTTCTAGGGTAGTCTACCCAGGCAATAGAAATAAAAGCAAAACTAAACAAATGGGACCTCATTAAATTTATAAGCTTTTGCACAGCAGAGGAAACCATAAACAAAAGGAAAAGATGATCTACAAAATGGGAGAAAATATTTGCAAATGATGCAATTAACAAAGACTTAAATTTGTGAATATATAAACAGCTCATGCAACTCAATAAAAATCAAGACAACCTAATCAAAAAATGGGCAGAAGGCCTAAACAGACAATTCTCCAATGAAGACATACAGAACCTCAATAAGTACATGAAAAAATGCTCAATATTGCTAACTATTAGATAAATGCAAATCAAAACTACAACAAGGTATCACCTCACATCAGGCAGAATGGCCATCATTAAAAATTCCACAAGTAATAAATGCTGGAGAGGCTGTGGAGAAAAGGGAACCCTTTTACACAATTGGTGGGAATGTAGTTTCATTCAGCCACTATGGAAAACAGTATGGAGCTTCCTCAAAAGACTAAAAATAGACTTACCATTTGAACTAGCAATCCCTCTCCTGGGCATGTATCTGGAGGAAACCCTAACTTGAAAAAAAAAAATGCTCCCCTGTATTTATAGCAGCACAATTTACAATAGCCAAGACATGGAAGCAACCTGTACTTCCATTGATACATGATTGGATAAAGAAGTTGTGGTATATATATGCAACAGAATACTATTCAGTCATAAAAAAGAATAAAATATAATGCCATTTGCAGCAACATAATTAGACCTAGAGATTACCATACTAAGTGAAATAAGCCATAAAGAGAAAGAAAAATGGCATAATATCACTTATATTTGTAATCTAAAAAATGACACAAGTGAATTTATTCACAAAACAGAAAAAGACTCACAGACATGGAAAGAAACTTGTGGTTACCATGTGGAGAAAGGGGGTTGGAAGGGATAAACTGAGAGTTTAAGATTTCCATATATTAACTACTATATATAAAATAGATAGAGGAGGCCAAGACGGTGGAGTAGAAGGATGCACGTAGCTCACCCTCTCCCACTAATACACTGAGACTCACATCCACAGACCCACTCAGCCAACCAGAGCACCTGTGGAACTCCGACAGAACATCATCCTCTTCAAAAGACAGAGACGACAAAAATCTGGTAGGAGAAAAGGAAAAAAGAAAGAAGAAAAGGCAAAACAGTGCAGGATGGATCCTGTAGGGAGAGAGCAGCAAAGGAGGACTGGCGCTCATTCACTGGATCTCCCTTCTCACACTGAGAGGCCAGTGGGACAGAGGGGGAGCCTCTGAGGCTCAGATCTGTACAGAGCAGCCCTTGACTGACAGAACTAAGTTAAAGGGCACAGAGGGTCGCCACAACACCAAGCCCGAGACACGGGCTGGCAGCTGGGGGCTGGGCCAGGCTGCCTGAGCTGGACGGAGGATGGGGAAGGCTGCACTGAGGCAGCCCTGGGGGACTGCAGGGAGCTGCACACCATTGGTGTGAGTGCACAGGGCAGAACAACCTAGGCCCTCCATAAAACAACATGGGTGATGTGCCCTGGGAGGAAGGGTGCATACCCCCATCTCTGAAAACCCGCAGAGAGTTTTTGGGTGAAGAGAGGTGGGGCTAAGGCACAGTCATCATATCCTCTAGCGCTGAGCACCCGGGTGGGGGCAGGGGCAAAACCTGCATCTGCACCTAAGGACTTATCAGCCTCAAAGGCCAGATGGAGACTTGTCTACAGCCTGAGGCAGATAGGATCCTTCCATCCTGATCCCTCAAAGAATTGCTCCACCAAGACAAACAAGGAGCTGGGTTTTGGCCCGGAGCAGGAACAGGGCTGTTTCTCGGTCTTCCCCAAGCCTGCCAACGGAGCACACAGTGACACAGAGCTGTGGAGTGACTGGCACCGTGAGAGGGCAGGCGGCCCCCCACCTTTGGAGTAGGAACACAGCCCCTGACCATGGTGCTGGGAGGGGATGTGACCTGCTCTCCTACCTGACCAGTCTGCAACATCTGACTGCAGCATCGGGAGGGGCAGTGCCCCGCTCGCCCACAGCAAAGTAGAGCTGGACCTGACCCAGTGCTTGCCTACAGGCACTGGGAGCAGCACAGATGAAGGCACTGATGGAGAGCCTCTGGAAACAGCAAGCAGATTTGCTAAAACAGGGTGAAGACCGAAAGACTTCACATTAAGAGCACATAATCTCCAGGAGAAAACCACACCCCCATTTCTCTTTTAATCTGTTTTTACTTGTTCTATTTTCTATTACCCTTTTAATTTTTACTTCTTAAACAATTATATATACTCCCAATTTTAATCCCTTTTAAATTAAAAAAAATATTTTTATTGTTATTATTTTTAAAAATCCATGTCATTTCATTTTTATTTCTCTTGGTTTTGATGTCCTCTTATTGATTGCACACGGGTTTCAAATACATTTTTCCATCTTTTCTCCTTTTTTAAAGGTTTTTAAAAGACGTCTCAACCTGGTTGCTGTTCTGCTTCAACGTGCTCCTCTATTATTCATTATACACTGTTTTCAAACCTTTTTTTTCCCTTCTTTTAAAATTTTCTTTCTCTCTCTCTCTCTTTTTCTTTAAGTGTTATTCCTACATAGGCATTAAATAGATAAATAAATAAACTCAGTAAAGATCACAATAGATAACTGATACTCCATAAACCACAGTGCCAGAGAGGTATGAGCAAGATGAAGAAGCAGAGAAACCATTCCCAATTAAAAGAACAAGAGAAATCCCCTGAAAGAATGATCAATGAAATAGACATCAATAGCCTGCTAGATCAAGGTTTCAAAAAAGGAGTGATCAAAGTACTGAAGGAACTAAAAGAGATAATGTTTAGAAGTATAAAATATGTCAAAAATGAAATTGAAGCTATAAAGAAGAGCCAAGTAGAATTGGTAAACTCATTGGCTGAGATGAGACATGATCTAAAGGCTGTGCAAAGCAGACTAGATAATGTGGAGGAATGAATTAGTGACATAGAAGACAGCACAACAGAAAGCAGCCAATCAGAACAGCTACAAGTTAAACAAATAAAAACAAATGAAAATAGCATAAGGGACCTATGGGATAATATAAAGCATGCCAATCTATGCATAATAAGGATCCCAGAAGGGGAAGAAAGATCAAAGGGGATTGAAAAGGTATTGGAAGAAATCATGACTGAAAACTTCCCAAACTTAAAGAAGGAATCAGATATCCAAATACAGGAAGCTCAGAGGGTCCCAAACAGGAAGAACCCAAACAGAACCACACCAAGACATATAATAATCAAGATGGCCAGAGTCAAGGATAAAGAAATGATCCTAAAGGCAGCAAGAGAAAAACAAAGAGTGAGTTACAAAGGAACCCCCATAAGGCTTTCAGCTAATGTCTCTACACAAACAGTACAGGCCAGAAGGGAGAGGCAAGATACATTCAAAGTCCTGAATGAAAAAAGATGCAGCCTAGGATACTTTATCCAGCAAGGTTATCCTTTAGAATAGAAGGAGAGATAAAGAACTTCACAGACAATCAAAAACTAAAAGAGTTTAGCAACACTAAACCCATGTTGAAAGAAATGTTGAAAAGTCTACTCTAAATAGAAAAGATGCAGAAAGCTACAGAAATGAGAAACTCACAACTGGAAAGGTGATAACTCATGAAATACAAATAAACATGAAATTGTAAAAGAAGACATCTAAATCATTGAGAGAGGGAGGCAGGGAGACACAGCATTTTTTTGTTTTGTTTTGTTTTTAATTTTTTGTTCTTGGTAGGATGGGTTTGAAATTATGTTACTATCAGTTTAATAAAAACAGATGAAATAATGGACTATTAGGCTTACAACAAGGATAACCAGAAGCCAAAAACTTACAAGGTAGTCACAAAAACTGAATTAAATCCATGATAATATGAAGGAAAATTCCCAAACCAAAAAAGGAAGAAAAAAGGAACAAAGAGGAAATATCAAGTCAACTGCAAAGATAAGTTCAAAATGATAATAAACACACATCTATCATTAATTACTGTAAATGTTAATGTACTAAATGCTCCAGTCAAAAGACATAGAGTGGCACACTGGATAATAAAGCAAGAACCTTCAATATGCTGCATACAAGAGACCCACTTTTGGGAAAAGGACACATATGCATTGAGAGTGAAAGAATGGAAAAGGATATTCCATGCTAATGGAAAAGCCAAAAAAGCAGGTATAGCTGGCTGATTACAGACAAAATAGACTTTAAAACAAAGGCCATTAAGAAAGATAAAGAAGGATATTTTATAATGATTAAAGGAGTGATACAAGATGAGGATAATACACTGGGTAATATATATGTACCCAATATAGGAGAACATAAATACATATAACAATTACTAACAGAGATAAAGGGGGATATTGATGGCAATACAATCATAGTTGGGGATTTTAACACTTCATTAACATCACTAGACAGATCTTCCAGACAGAAAATAAACAAGGAAACAGAGAAATTAAATAATACAGTAGAAAAATTATATTTGGTGGATATTTTCAGAGCATTACACCCCCCAAAATAGGATATACATTCTATTCAAGTGCACGTACAACATTTTCTAGGATTGATCATGTACTTGTGCACAAAAGAAACCTCAACAATTTTAAGAAGATAGAAATTTTTACTGACCAGAGTGCCATGAAACTAGAAAAACAACAGAGAAACGAGAAAAAAAGGAAAGCACGGAGATTAAACAACATGCTATTAAAAAACCAATGGGTCAATGAGGAAAACAAAGCTGAAATTAAAAAACACTTTGAGACAAATGAAAAGGAAAGCACAACCACACAAAATTTATGGGACACAGCAAAGGCAGTGCTAAGAGGAAAGTTTATAGCAATACAGGCCTTTTCAAAAAAGAACAATCTCAAATACACAATTTAACCCACGAGCTGAAAGATCTAGAAAAAGGAGAACAAATAAACCCAAAAGGCAAAAGAAGGAAGGAAATTATAAACATTAGGGAGGAAATAAATAAAATAAAGATTAAAAAAGCATAGAAAAATCAATCAAACCAAAAGCTGGTTTTTTGAAAAAGTAAATAAAATCGACAAACCTCTGGCGAAACTCGCAAAGAAGAAAAAAGAGAGAGCACAAATTAGCAAAATAAGAAGGATAATAGAGAAATTACAACAAATAACATAGAAATACAGAATATCATACAAGGATACTATGAAAAACTATATGGAACCAAACTGGATAACCTAGAGGAGATGGAGAAGTTTCTGGAAAACATACTGTCCACCAAGACTGAATCAAGAAGAAACTGATCACTTGAACATACTGATCACTAGAAATGAAATCTAAATACCAATAAAAAACCTCCCTACAAATAAAAGTCCAGGACTGGACAGCTTCACTGCAGAATTCTACCAAACATACAAAAAATAACTCATACCAGTCCTTCTCAAACTCTTCCAGAAGGTTGAAAAAGAGGGAATACTCCCAAATTCATTCTATGAAGCCACCATCACCCTGATACCAAAACCAGGCAAAGACACTACCAAAAAAGAGAATTATAGGCCAATATCACTGATGAACATAGATGCAAAAATCCTCACCAAAGTATTAGCAAATAGAATCCAACAACACATAAAAAAGATTATACATCATGACCAAGTGGGGTTCATTCCAGGGACACAAGAGTGGTTCAACATACACAAATCAATCAATGTAATACATCACATCAGCATGAGAAAGGACAAAAAGCACATGATCATCTCAATCGATGCAGAAAAAGCATTTGATAAAATTCAACACCCATTTATGATAAAAACTCTTGCCAAAGTGGGTATAAAGGGGACATATCTCAACATAATAAAAGCTATATATGACAAACCTACAGCCAGCATAGTACTCAATAGTGAAAAACTCAAAAGCTTCCCACTAAAATCTGGGACAAGACAAGGATGCCCACTATCACCACTCCTATTCAACATAGTCTTGAAAGTCCTAGCCACAGTAATCAGGCAAGAGAGCGAAATAAAAGGGATCCAAATTGGAAAAGAAGAAGTAAAAGTATCACTATATGCTGACGACATGTTACTATATATAGAAGACCCAAAAGGTCCACACAAAAACTACTAGAGCTGATTGAAGTATTCAGCAAGGTAGCAGGCTACAAGATTAATGTTGAAAAATCAGTTTCATTTCTTTATACTAACAATGAATCAACAGAAAAAGAAAGTAAAGAAACAATCCCCTTTAAAATAGAACCCTAAGTAATAAAATATCAAGGAATAAATGTAACCAAGCAGGTAAAAGAATTATACACAGAAAACTATAAACCATTGATGAAGGAAATTAAAGAAGACTTTAAAAAATGGAAAGATATCCCATGCTCCTGGATTTGGAAGAATCAATATTGTTAAAATGGTCACACTACCCAAGGCAATCTGCAGATTTCATGCAATCCCTATCCAATTACCCAGGACATATTTCACAGAACTAGATCAAATCATAATAAAATTTATATGGAACCATCAAAGACCTAGAATTGCCAAAGCATTACTGAAGAGAAAAAAAGAGGCTGGAGGAATAACTCTCCCAGACTTCAGACAATACTATAGAGCTACAGTCATCAAGACAGCATGGTATTGGTACAACAACTGACATATAGACCAATGGAACAGAATAGAGAGCCCAGAAATGAACCCACAAACTTTTGGTCAACTAATCTTTGACAAAAGGAGGCAATGGAATAAAGACAGTCTTTTCAGAAAATGGTGTTGGGAAAATTGGGCAGCAGCATGTAAAACAATGAAGTTAGAACACTCCCTTACACCATACACAGAAATAAACTCAAAATGGATCAAAGACTTAAACATAAGACAAGATACAATCAACCTCCTAGAGGAAAATATAGGCAAAACATTATCTGATATACATCTCAAAAATGTTCTCCTAGAACAGTCTACTGAAGCAATAGAAATAAAAGCAAAAATAAACAAATGGGACCTAATGAAACTTACAAGCTTCTGCACAGCAAAGAAAACCATAAGTAAAACAAAAAGACAACCTACAGAATGGGAGAAAATTTTTGCAAATGAAACTGACAAAGGCTTGATCTCCAGAATATATAGGCAGCTCATACAACTTAATAAGTAACAACCAAACAACCCAATCCAAAAATGGGCAGAAGACCTAAACAAGCAATTCTCCAAGGAAGAAATACAAATGATCAATAGGCACATGAAAAAGTGCTCAATATCACTAATTATCAGAGAAATGCAAATCAAAACTACAATGAACTATCACCTCACACCAGTCAGAATGGCCATCATTCAAAAATCCACAAATGACAAATGCTGGATAGGCTGTGGAGAGAGGGGGACCCTCCTACACTGCTGGTGGGAATGCAGTTTGGTGCAGCCACTATGGAAACAATATAGAGATTCCTCAAAAGACTAGGAATAGACTTACCATATGACCCAGTAATCCTGCTCCTGGGCATATATCCAGAAGGAACCCTTCTTCAGGATGACACCTGCACCCCAATGTTCATAGCATAACTATTTACAATAGCCAAGACATGGAGACAGCCTAAATGTCCATCAACGGATGACTGGATAAAGAAGAGGTGGTATATTGATACAATGGAATACTACTTAGCCATAAAAACAGACAACATAACACCATTTGCAGCAACATGGATGCTCCTGGAGAATGTCATTCTAAGTGAAGTAAGTCAGAAAGAGAAAGAAAAATACCATATGAGATCACTCATATGTGGAATCTAAAAAAAAAAAAAAAAAAAGAAACAAACAGACAAACAAAAAAAAGACACTAACAAAGCATAAATACAAAACAGAAATAGACTCATAGACATAGAATACAAACTTGTGGTTGCCATGAGAGTGGAGGGTGGGAAGGGATAGACTGAGATTTCAAAATTGTAGAATAGATAAGCAAGATTATACTGTGTAGCACAGGGAAGTGTATACAAGATCTTATGGTACCTCACAGAGAAAAAAATGTGATGAATATATATATATGTTCATGTATAACTGAAAAATTGTGCTCTATACTGGAATATGATACAACATTGTAAGATGATTATAAATCAATAAAAAATGTTACAAAAAATTAGATAAACAACAAGGACCTACTGCATAGCACATGGAAGTATAATCAATATCTAGTAATGGCTTATAATGAAATAAATATGGGAAGGATTAGATAGGTAGGTAGATAGATATAGATATAGGTACAGATATATCTGAATCACTGTTCTGTATAGCAGAAACTAACACAACACTGTAAATTGCCTCTACTTCAATTTAAAAACTTGTAAATAACAAAGATAAGAAAAAAATTGTGATATCAGATGACAGATACCTATGGAATATAGGGACAGTACTCTCATATGTCTATTATGTTTCTACTATTTCCATTGTGAAAATATCACCCAAGACAAAAAAAAGAAAAAATACAATGAGGATTGTTCACATGGATGCAGACTTGCAGTCATTCTCTGAGTGGCTATCTAGAAGCAGATTAAATACATGAAAAAGTTTAAATTTCTAAACCATGTTCTCTTAACTACCTTAATATGCAAGGGAAATAAGTTTAGCATTCATAATATCAATTCCCAGATCATGAAACACTAAAAATAAGTGTTGGCAAGGACATTGACAATGATTTATTAAAACGAACAAAACAAGAACAATTTCTGCAAAGGAGAAATTCAAAATATTCTTGATCCTTATGATTAGCTGAGCCCTCTGCTGTGCTGGCACAGTGGGGTTGCTTTGAGAGAATCTCAGTCCTGGAGATACTCAGGAGATATTGTAAAAACTGTTAGAGGCTTAGTATTAATAAAATCTTTCAAATAATATGCTGTTTAAATGTTTTGTCATACAAGTTTCAATGGTTAAGAAGCAAAGCTATTTATTATTAGCAACAGGACCCTTGCATGTCATGATAACGTGAGGCCATAAAGTTTAATTAACAGAACAGAATTGACCCAGGTGATAAAAAGGAAAAGTTAGAAAGCACAAAGGGAGAATAAGAAAAAAATCTAAAAGCAAAGATCAACAGTAATGGACAGATAGCAATAGCACCAGAAAGCCCAGAGACACTTAAAAGTGGTGACAACAATCCTTTAAAATGCATCAGGCAGGCAAATTGAACCGTCTGGTCCAAGAAAACTAAACTTATCCAAAGGTATTCCAGGCCTTTGCAGAATCAACAGTGAATCAAGAATATATTGTAACGTATCTCTGGGAAACCAGAAAATATATAAATAGAACAATACATTTGAGATAGAGGTGTCTTCAAAATCACTTATTAATGATGCACTTTGAAAGAAGCTCTGTCATCCTTCAATATCCAACTGTCTCAGAATCAGGTAGTGTGAGAAACATTATCACAGTATGCCAAGTTATTAAAAAATCCAATATTACATGAGATAATCCATACAACAGTAATATACCATGTTCATATTATAAGTAGATTTTTTTATAAACATTTATCTCAGCAGAGGCTGGAAGGCTAAGTAATTTACTCAAAGTGGCAGAGTTCTTAAATGGTAGGTAGGACAAATTCTTGAATAAGTATTACTTGACTCTAAAAGTACATTCCATGCAATATTTAATAGATAATAATGAAGAAAAATAAATAATACTCTCAGACTCATACTAATATCTGCAGAAGAATACTTATGGAAGAAAAATGAGGTTGTTTTTCTAAGATGCAATTCTCCCACATCTTTAGTTAAGCTTGGACAAAGTGGCCCAATGGGAGATGAAACACAGTTGTGTTGCTAGTATTTTCTAATGTCAGTTCCTATCCATTTAAAAAATCTTCACTTTTCTACGAGAGTTTACTTCATTTATATTTGTACTTTAATCAGCCCATACTGTACCTTGTACATACTTAGGAATCCATGTACCATGAATTCATGTATAACTTAAAAATGATATACCTAGCTCTATGGAGGAAGATTTTAAATTAGATAAAACCAATCATTAAAACCTTACTACCTTTTTCTATCATTATTTCAGCAATCCAAGCCTTAGTGAATTACTACATGACAAAATTACTGTTATTCATCTATAGGTGAGTGACACAACCAGGTAATAGGAAAGGACTTTTCTTTCATATTTAGATGATAAATTTTTCTTCTTTTTTTACCAGTCTAAACAAGGAAGCTTGTGTCCCCTCTCACTGCTGCCACCATGTTGTGACCACAATAGAAACCAATCCAAAGAATAAGCTGATAATGAAGCCAGAGTCAAAAGAATCCACAGAGAAGCAGAGTCCTAGATTTGACTACCCAGCTCTCAAGACTATCATACCTCTTGTTGAGTAGTTAATATGTTTCCTTACTCTTAGAGTAGGTTTAAATCACAGTTCCTATTGCTTGTATTTAAGAGTATCCTAATTGATATAAGATATATAATTTGGTTAATCAAATATAAGCTAGATTTTAGGATGAATATCTTGTCTAAGATGCGAGTAGAACATATAAACTGCATAATGAACTATTTCCCTGACATCATTTTGGTTTGCATTCAAGAAAAAGAAATTCAGATAAAAAATTTAATATATCTATCATCCCTATCTCAGTAGTTTAATACAAGTACAAACTGCACTCAATTAAAATTATTTAGGAAAATGGGCATAATGATACCTTGAGTTACAGAATAGCAAAATACTTTTTTTTTCTTACTTTGTCAAAATGTCAGATTGTGTTACTTTCTGCCTAAAATCATTCAGTAGAATCTCATTGCCTTTTTAATATTCTTTCCTAACCAAGGATCTTTCTTTAACCAATTAATTTGTTCTCAGGTATAAAAAATCACTTTCTCATACTTCAGGCTTCAGCACAAAGGTGACCTCCTCTGAGCGGCCTTATCTTTCCAATCTATCCAAAGCCATCTCCTCCTTCAATTATGCTCCATTCACCCTGTTTACTTCCTTCCTAACTTTTATCACTAGCCAGAAAGTATTTTTGCTTAATTGTTTCTTTACTTGTTTATCTCCATCCACTCTCATAAGATTATAAATTCTATCATGACAAGAATCCTGGTTATCATTCTCAGCATTAAATTTCCAGTAAATAGAACAGTGTCTGGCTCACAGTAGGTAATCAATGAGTATTTGTTGAATAAATGAGTAAATGATCAAAGAAGTGAATGGCCTCCAAAATATCAGTGTTTTCCCTCTAGTTCTGTTTCACAGTACTCTTGATAAGAAGCAGAATGAACTTTTCTATTCAAATAATCAGGAAAGAACTATTCCTCACAAGTGGCCAATTGGATTTAACAAGCCAACTCAAACACATTTGAGTGAGATATCCTCCTTCATTTTAACACTTACTAATTTTCCATCTTGCAAATTAAGTTAGAGTTTCTTCAAGTGATCAGAAAAATCACAAGATAGCTGTGACTTAAAGAGGTAGGGAGAATGCAACCTGAGCTTTCAGTGGAGGTTTTTGAATGGCCTATCTACCCTCTATTCCAACTGAAAAATTAAGTCCCAACAACATTTCTTTGATGAATAGCTAGGCAATTTCAAAACTGAGCTTTTTCTCTGTTTACATGACCTTAAATTACAGTGAAATCCACAAGCATTTAAAAGTACAAAGACTGCAAGTCCTTTCCTGACACTCATTTCACTTCTACAATTACCGAACTCAAAACACATGAGAATAATACCTACTATAAACTCTCCAATATGATCTTTTAAAATAAAATGAAAGGGCCTGGGCACTAGTTGTACTCAATTTTTTCCACAATATGAATTTAGGTTGACAACATAAAATATTTTCTTCATCACTGATAACAGAACAGTCTAATTCTTAAACTGTGATATTCCTGAATTGAAAATATGTCTGTTCTCCTATCATTCATAAGGACAACTATTTAATCAGCAACTCATATGTCAATACTGTTTTAACCATGTCTTTTATTTTCTGTATTCTGATGCTTTCCTATCTGGGGCCTTGCTGATCCTGGATTACTGCCCTTGACAGGTTTAGAAAATTCCTGAAATAGTAAACAATTCACCCAAGACCATGCTTTTTAAATGCAAACCACCTAATCCAGAGTCCAAACCCTCAACAACACCTCCATCATCAGGATCTCACTCTTCTTGCTGCTATCCACCTGCTCTTGTCACCCTGAGTCAGGTACCTGACAACTATGGCCTAGAGCCTTCTTGACTAACCTTGGGGCTTCCCCATATGGACCTATTTTCTTGAGAGCTGACTATTGTCTCCTGATCTATTGCTATTCCCATACCTAAATAATAACAAGACCTGTTAAAACTGTGTACAGAGGTATAATTGTATGTTAAGAGATTTATAAAACAAGGGTTTCTAAGAAGAAAGAAACATGTTTAAAATTCCTCTAATAGGTTAAAAAAAAAAAACCCTGAAGAACCTTGAAAACTGGAAATTGAGTGAACTTTCAGATGTGTAATATGTATATTGTAATAGTTTTTACTTTTAAAATTGTATTCATAGGTCTTTATAATTTTGCTTTTGACTTAATTCCATTGTTTTGCCTATTATCTTAAGTTATACCATATCTTTTGATTTTGAAGAAATTTAACACATAATTTTAGGGGGACTTCAGAATTTTTCTGTTACATATTGTTTACCCATTCTACCCAGCATTGCAGGTTTTTTCTGATTCCTCTTTCTGGGGGTAGGGATGAGTATGACAGGCCCATTTAGAGGTAAGGTCAATTGCTAAGATCCAAGAGACTGAAAATTAGTAAGAAAAGTATAGCAGAAATGTAAACCAGGTCCTTGGGAAAGATGAGAATAGTGAGAGACATCAAGTACCATCATTATCACCAGTCAGCCTGAATTTATTAAAGATTTATTAATGCTTGGCATGCTGTTCAACATTAGGTACATAAACATAAAACATATAAGGTCCTTATTTGTATCAAGATTGATCAGAGAAGAAGAAACAGATGCATAATATAGCAAGAGGGAGTTGTTAAAGGGTTAGAGCTAACATTAATTATGAGAGCTGTTTAATGACTCTATAAAAGGCTGTTGCCTAGCGTTGGACTTGAAGTCATGACAGGTCAGGATGAGCAGTCATATAACTTGGAAGGAAGCAAGGATAAACTGGAAAGTACAAGGATAAAATAAAACCTATCTCTGTCTTTCACCACATCCAAACATGATAATGTGAATGACCTTCTGAAGAAGCTAGTATCATTCATCATTCACCACAGAAATAAACACACAACTGGTCCATGGTATAGAAAAGTTGAAAGAGGAGGTATCCTGAGATCTGGTAGGGACATGAGCCTGGATACTGTTCCATGACAGTTTCTGAGTTAACAGAACAGAGATATATGTGATATGCCACAGTGTTAGGTATTGTATACCAAGCTCAGTGAATAAAAATAGCTTCTTATTCACTTCCTCCTTCTAAATATTGCACAAATTTCTATCATGTTTACTGCTATTCTGGAATTGCATAGGGAAGGTAAGTCCTAAATTGGCTATATTGGCAAAATAGAAAGTCACCAAAGTCCATCCCTTGTCAAGTTGGTGTCATATACACCTTTTAAAACTGTTACTTAAGTTCTTAGTAAAAGTAATAGCAAAAATTTTTACTTAAAATTATACAAGTATCCCTTATACAACAAAAAGCATACTAAATCTTTTCAAAATGATATAAAGTTTCTCTATCCAACTTGGGTGATGTTCACTTCTAGCTGAATCACACTGAATCATTGATAGTTTGTAACTTAAATACTGAAATATGTGGTTGACACCTCTTATGTTAGATTAAGGGGGAATGGGAGAGGAAAAGATGGTAATTAATGTATTCACAAATAGGTTCATATAAGAATAGGAAGAAATATTTATAAACTATTATAGTCCTCAATTATAAAAGTGCTCATGTTATGCTATTTATTTACTATCTTCATTTCATAAAACTTTCCCTTGAGAGGAAAATCACTTTGCTGGTCATAATTTCTTGCCTGATAGGGTGTTCCAGTCTTTCCTTCCTGAATGGTCTGGTCCATTGGCAATCCTGCCTGAATGGCACTGTAGTTTTCCATGTCCTTTTATCACTTGTAAAAGGACTTAGCAGCCCTCCAGGCAATCATCTCCATTGCAGACAGGCTCCTGCTTAACCTCATTATTTGGTCGAAACTCAATTTCGCCAGTTAGAATTAATCACCACAGCTGGTACAATGGCATCCTTCTTTGTTCATTTATTCACTAGTATGAGGAATTCAAAGTGCTAAATGGCAACTTCAGCTTTAAATTTAATGAAAGCATTGATGTGACCCCTGGCAGAGGCATTTTTCCCTTGTGAACTAAGATGCTTAGATCAGAAGACCATAAATTCACAATCATTGGAAGCACAAATTTTGTTAGCAGATTACTGAGGCATGATAGAGGGAAACCACTCCCATTTCTATCATTTGATGCCCAGACCTATAAATGCTGGCTAGGAAGGAGTGGCATCACATATTAATCACAGATTGAGTGCATGTAGTACGTCCCACGGAAATTATCCAAGCCTTCAAGATATTACCAAACAAGTGATGTTATTCCTGAGTTTTCAAAATGCCATTCCACTATTCTTATCAGGATAACTGCCTCAAGATAATAGGAAACATGGTAATACCAGTGAATTCCATGCACAACATCCAATTGCTGTACTTCATTTGCTATAAAGTTTGTTCAAAAGCAGGGCTGTACGGAATACTATGATGACTAAGATATTCTATAAGTACCTTGATATGGTTCTGCCAAAACACTATAAGTAGAAAATGAAAATTCATATCCAAAGTAAGTGCTTATCTAGTGGTAATAAAATACTCTCCCTTCTGTGAGCAGTGTGTTCTAATGTAATCAACCTGCTATGAGCTGATAGATTGATCATCAAGGAAAGATGTTATTTCAGAGTAGATTTGCCACTTGTCAGTGGCTATTGTCAGATAAGATAAGGAGTGTAAGTTTATTTTGCTGATCCCATGGATAAGACTCTTGCCAATTTGGCAACTTGTTTTGTGAGGACTGAAGCCACCTAACATCTACAAAAATGGTTATCTTATTCACAAAACTATAAAAATACTCCTGATCTGGGGTTACTTTTTGGTAAGTATTCACATAAGTCACCAATATCTTTATATTCTTTACCCATTAATGTCTTTCCACATATCTTTACTCCAGACCTTATTGCACCAATTTCCCGGAAATAAAATCTCTGATTATTCATCATAACCATTGCTATCTATAAATCAGAGTAGATCTGTAACTCACATTCCAGGCAAAATAAACAGCCATATTTATTGCCCAGTGTTCTGCCTACTAAAATAATTTTCCTTTACTACTATCCTTGAAGGACACCCTGGACTAGGACTGTATTTTTGTACTCAACTATTTTCAGGTGTCCCAGAATTATCACATAGAACCTTCTATCAACCAGAAACTTTTTTTTTATTAGTTAAATTTTTATGAAGAAGTCCTTATGAGGCCAAGAGATCAGACTGAAAGGGAGAAGGCCACGTAGCAGGAATAGAAGACATAGATATCTGAGCCAAATATCCATGCAAGTTTTTATGCCTTCAGGATGTATGTGAACTTGATTTTTTTATAGACCAGATCTTTTGATGATAGAGCAGTGCTGTGCATACTATTAAACTTTCTAGTTTTATAAGTCAGATAACTCCCAAAGGTTTGTTATTGTTTTGGAGCCTAGTTCAATGGCAAGAATTTCATCTTCATCAATTGCCTACAAAGGATATCCATCCCAGAGCTCTTCATTAAAGCGAGAGGTCTCTCACAAATGTATTTCTCAGTTCCTTAGTGAGAGGAATGTCCCTTGGGTCATCCTGTGAACACAGTTTGGGATTGACTGACCAGGACTTACATGATCCTTACATAATAAATTCACTGAATTAATTTAATCTCTACTAAAAATTTAGATCCTTTCTTTGATAGTATAGTTATACTATACCCACGTTGTAGAATTTAAACTTCATTTAAGGTAGTCTACTTTGGAGTCCAGATTTTGCAGTTTTATTGAAAGCACATCATAGGATCAAAAGCAGAAACCAAAGTCAAGGGTAAAAGAGATCCTGAATCAAAGCAAGTTACAAAGTAAAAGTTCAAGGGAACAAATTGAACTAATAGCCAGATGATGTCAGAAATTGTGCATACATTTGAAAGATTTAGGGTAAGGGTTTATAAGGCCACAATTATAGCTTTTAAAAGGATAAACAACCCTGTGTTTCTTTAATACCCACACAAGACCTCAGACATATCAGAAAAGTTTAAATTTTTCTTAATATACAGATGCTTACAGAGTACCTCAACGATCCTAGCCACATCAATTCATTTGAAGGTACAGGCCTTCAAAATGTCTTTGAGAAAATATAAGACTCACTTCACAATTTTCCACCTCAGGAAAATAACATAATACTTCAAGACTATTCATTGGTGGAGGCAAGGCAGCCAGACCTGATTCCACACTCAGGTTGACAGGAGGTTTGCCCTTTCTCTGATCTTTAGATACATCTAGCCAGTGTTGGTGAGGGAATGCTCTCCACTGCTCCCAGTGCATGTCTCTCTCTTCTTCTGATCCTGAGCTCCACATTCTGGTTTCCCACTGCTATGTTTTGGTTTGGTGTCCCACTACTTCTCATCAGACTTGTTTGTTTTTTTCCATCTCAAGCAAGAAAAAGTTGACACTCTTTACTAAGCACTCTGCCATGAAGTAACTTCTGATATGATAAACTCTGATTAATTGACTCTACAAACCTACAATTATAAAGGATAGCAATTCAATTTGTAGTAAGAATGGTATGAGAAACCTATCTGTGTCTTCCATAGACATCATTCTTACTTCTAATGAGATAGCCATGAGAAATCCTGGATTCTTCAGTCCAATGAACAAGATAAGGAGACATTTTTATAGATAATTATTTATTTATATAGCAGTATATTATGATAATATATTTCTTTATACTATATAATAACCATATACTTGATCAATACTACTGTTTCTGGAAAATAGTGACCTGCTTTGTTAGTCAATTAACTTTTTTGGTTAGTTATACAAAGAAGTTTATTTACATATATAAAATGTGTTATTTTCTCTAGCTTAACCACTGCTACCTACTGTGCATTTAGATGTCTCTTCTTCATATTATTTGTGTATATCTCTATGCATACACATTCATTTCCAAGAAGGCCATTGGAAAAGTGAGAATGTAATGGCAGGAGTGGCTGAATATCCATATTCTGTTCAGCCTGTATTTAGAACTGAGTTTGATTTTCTTGTTCTGGATTTAATCCCCATATGGCTAAAGAGATCAGTGTAAAAATCTGACACTTGTTTTCCATAAGGCACTGTCAGATTCTGAGCTAGGAGTATTTCCAGGAGCTAATGGAACAATTTTATTTTTAAATAAAAGACTGAAACTCTGAGGACAAGCAGGTGACCAAATATGAGGGCTCTTCTTCCAGTCCAGCACAGTATCCAGCTCAGGGAGGATCTGTGGCTTTGGGAACAGTAGAATATGACACCTCTGACAAAGATATTGACTTGTTTGTGTTGGGGACCATTGTTGACAGTGTCAAAATCAAGATTCCAGTAATCAGTCTGTAGGAATAGGATACCAACAAGGTAGGTCAGAGCAGGAGAGGAAGAAAATGAGATTTCCATACTAATATGGCAAGTGGAAGGCTCTTTATTATAGTTTCATGTACACTGTTATCTTGGGAATGTCTCTGAAATGCTGATTCTTTCTTGGGTTTCACAAAGTCCCCACCTCTATGAGCTGATAGAAATGGAGCCCATTATAATGGAGAAAGTTGACTTAATTTGTCTGCATAGTCTTGAAGACTAGGCATCATAAAAAGTAAAACTAACAAAAATCTTTCAAAGTAGAGATAAGTTAGCTTTGCATAGTGGCAGTACAGAGCTAGTGAGGTTTATCCGAGGCACGACTATTGCTAATAAAAAAAAAAAGAGATAATTTATTTTAGGAAGAACAAAAATAAAAAATAGTAGCTTTCATTCTCTTCATTTTTACTTTAAAATGAGATTTTTGTTGCATTTCAGAAACTTTTTAATTTTTGATTAAAAATATATTGAAGAACTTGAGTTCATGAAGAATTTCTTTACTGAAATTAAGTCTTCAGTAAAAGAAGCTTCAAATAAAAGTATGAATGTGGATTACTTGAAAAATGTATTTTTAAAAGCCTGATGCTTTTGTTATAAGCAATTCCAATCAGTTTTGTGTATTGAATCTATTTTCCATTTGATTGAATAATTGATTTCTATGAACTGCATTACAACTGAGAGATTATGTATGGTATTTGGCATTGAGATTTAAAAAGTAATCATAGGTTGTATATTATTTCTAAAAACATTGATGGTATCATACTATTATTTATTTCAGATTTCTCCAAGGGTTTTCCTTAGTTTTGCTATGTAACTTCCAATTAGAAATCACGACAGAAAAAAAAAAAAAAGTCTGTCTTAATCTAGGCATGTTTAATTTGGTTTTATATATTGAAATCATTTTGAAAAGGAAGCTTATTTATATCAAATAAATTCAACTGTAGTATCAAGAGTTAAAATCAGTTTAAGATCATGCTTTTATGATCTTTTCAAGTTTGGTGGACTAGGAGGTCAAATGAACTCCATTGTACATCTGCACTGGGATCTGCCAGCGCCAGCTTTTTTAAAAATCCAGAACATGGCCTCAAATTAGAACAAAAATCCTTCACTGAAAAGATGTCCTTCAAAATAAACAGTCTCTTGCTATCACTGTGTTTTCATTAAAAGTAAAATATGTTTTTCCTTCTTAAAGAGGAATACTTAATTTTTTAAACGTGTTTTGCTGATGAGAACATATACCCCTCATAAAAATTTATGGGTGTACCTGGAAAACTAGCTCCATTATGTGGCTGCACTTTTTCACATGAGCGGACTGCTGGCAGCTAATCTCCCTGATTATGCAAAGATGGAATTATAGCAAGAATTACTGACAGGCTGGTAGGTTTGGATTCCTCACTTCAAAAGTGGTGAATTGTTTTCTTTATGTTTTGTGACAAATAAACTACCTAGCTGCTTGACCATGCAGAGAATCTTGGAACAGGCAGAGAATCTAACAGGACTGCTGGTATTGGGGAAAGCTGATACCAAAAAAAAAAAATTCCTATTAAAAACAGTTTTTTGCAGTATAATATTCCATAAGGTGATTTTTGAAATAAAAATCAAGTGTAGTGGTCAGTTCAAAAACATTCAAACATTGTACATACTACTGGTTTAGAAATAATATGATCAGCAGTAATATAACATATGTACACATACGTGTGCTACCAAGTCCAAACTCTTTTTGCTCACCTTACAACAGGACAATAAATTGAGAGATGAGGTGTTGGGGCAATGAATAGCGATTTTATTTGGAAAGCTGGCAGACTGAGAAGATGGCAGACTAATGTCTTGGAGAAGCATTTTCTCTCAGTCAGAATATAGGCTCCTTTTATACAAGAAAAGGGGAGGGGCTGTGGGTGGTACTTACAAACTTTTTGGTGTAGGAATTTTTTGTTTTTGTAATTGTCCACGTGGGCCAGCTCATGGTGCTCCTGTAAAACTTTTATTAAAACAAATGTTATTCTTTATTCTGCAACTTGTTATCTTTATGGGAGTGCAGAGATAGCAAGACTAAGCCTAGAAAACAGGACACAGGGTTAAAGCCAAAGGAGCAGATCTAATATGGAGTCAGATTTTTTTTTCTATTACGTGTGTGTGTGTGTGTGTGTGTGTGTGTGTGTGTGTGTTTGTGTGTATAATGACTAGTAACCAATGACTGAAATAAAAATATCAACTTTTTCCCTCTTTTGATATTTAATTTAGGAATAAATATAAAATTTAGAAATAAGTTGATTATCATGAGACCTCAATTACTTTCCCAAATTTTACACTGCACTGTTAACTATGTAGGAGATGAGTTATTTATGTAAGGATTAATCATTTTGATAGATCTCTTGATAACAGATTATTTCTGTACACAATTAGAACTATCTGAAGAAATCTTACTCTAATTGGATTGCTGTTCTTGTACAGGTCAGGTGTCCTTTATTTATTTATTTATTTGTTTGTTTTTAATTAGCATTTTTTTAAACATTTTTTTTTTTTACTGAGTTATAGTCACGTTACCATGTTGTGTCAAACTCCAGGGTAGAGCACAAGTTTTCAGTTATACATGAACATACATACATTCATTTTCACATTCTCTTTTACTGTGAGCCATCACAAGATCCTGTAAATATTTCTCTGTGCTACACAGTACAATTTGTTTATCTATTCTAAATTTTGAAATCCCAGTCCCTCCCACCCCTTGCCCCCCTGGCAAACACGTTTGTACTCTATGTCTGTGAGTCTGTTCCTGTTTTGTATTTTTTTTTTTTTAGATTCGACATATGAGCAATTTCATATGGTATTTTTCTCTCTCTTTCTGGCTTACTTCACTTAGAATGACATTTTCCAGGAACATCCATGTTGCTGCAAATGGTGTTATGTTGTCTGTTTTTATGGCTGAATAGTATTCCATTGTATAAATACACCATCTCTTCTTTATTCAGTCATCTGTTGATGGACATTTAGGTTGTTTCCATGTCTTGGCTATTGTAAATAGTGCTGTTATGAACATTGGTGTGCAGGTGTCATCCTGAAGAAGGGTTCCTTCTGGATATATGCCCAGGAGTGGGATTCCTGGGTCATATGGTAAGTCTATTCCTAGTGTTTTAAGGAATCTCCATACTGTTTTCCACAGTGGCTGTACCAAACTGCATACCCACCAGCAGTGTAGGAGGGTTCCCCTTTCTCCACAGCCTCTTTAGCATTTGTTATTTGTGGACTTTTGAATGATGGCAATTTTGACAGGTGTGAGATGATACCTCATCGTCGTTTTGATTTGCATTTCTCTGATAATAACTGATATTGAGCATTTTTTCATGTGCCTATTGATCATTTGTATTTCTTCCTTGGAGAATTGCTTGCTTAGGACTTCTGCTCATTTTTGGATTGGGTTGTTTGTTTTTTTTCTTATTAAGTCGTATGAGCTGCTTACATATTCTGGAGATCAAGCCTTTGTCATTCATTTCCAAAAATTATCTCCCATTCCATAGGTTGTCTTTTTGTTTTACTTACAGTTTCCTTTGCTGTGCAGAAGCTTGTAAGTTTCATTAGGTCCCATTTGTTTATTCTTGCTTTTATTTCTATTGCTTTAGTAGACTGTTCTAGGAGAACATTTTTGAGATGTATGTGAGATAATGTTTTGCCTATATTTTCTTCTAGGAGGTTCATTGTATCTTGTCTTATGTTTAAGTCTTTGATCCATTTTGAGTTTATTTTTGTGTATGGTGTAAGGGAGTGTTCTAACTTCACTGTTTTACATGCTGCTGTCCAGTTTTCCCAACATCATTTGCTGGAGACTGTATTTATTCCATTGTGTATTCTTGCCTCCTTTGTCAAAGATTAGTTGATGAAAAGTTTGTGGGTTCATTTCTGGGCTCTCTATTCTGTTCCATTGGTCCGTATGTCTGTTTTTGTATCAGTACCATGCTGTCTTGATGACTGTAGCTCTAGTATTGTCTGAAGTCTGGGAGAGTTATTCCTCCAGCCTCTTTCTTTTTCTTCCACACAAAAACTACTAGAAATAATCAAATAATTCAGCAAGGTAGGAGGTTACAAGGTCAATGTTCAAAAATCAGTTTCATTTCTATACACTAATGATGAATCAACAGAAAAAGAAAGTAAACAATCCCCTTTAAAATAGAACCTTAAGTAACAAAATACCTAGGAATAAATCTAACCAAGGAGGTGAAAGACTTATACATGGAAAACTATAAAACACTGATTAAGGAAATTAAAGAAGGCTTTAAAAAATGGAAAGATATCTCATGTTCCTTGATTGGAAGAATCAATATTGTTAAAATGGTCACACAGCCCAAGGCATTCTACAGATTTAATGCAATCCCTATCAAATTACCCCAGACATATTTCACAGAACTAGAACAAATCATAATAAAATTTATATGGAACTACAAAAGACCTAGAATTGCCAAAGCATTACAGATGTCCTTTAGATTCTACAGGTAAAACAAGTTGCTTGGTTCAACTGGAAATTCTTGGAAAGTCCTAGAGACCACACAGAATGATGAGAAAATTTTATCAATCACTCATTACTGATCCATGATTCTAGTACTCGTCCCCTGAGGAAACTCAGACAAATTATTTCCTCTGACACACAAATGGGAAAATGCAAGTCCAAAATGGTGAAATGGTTAAGGATGCAATTAGCTACAAATAGGATGCAAATTTAGCCTTTCTAAATGGAAGTCAAATATTCCTTCCATTATGCCAGACTGACTTGTAACTTAAAAGGAATTTTTCTAAATTCTTGCTGAATTTCGTTCTCCTTCATTTCCAAGGTTTTCCAATACCCTTGCCAACTTTCAATTCTCTCTCCCTTTCTACATCATGAAAAGTGATCTTTGACATTCTACCCTGTATGCTAATTATAACTTTAGTTATTTAGGCCTTTCAGGATAATCATAGATGATATGGTATCTCTCTAAAGTCAGGAGTTTTAATGTTTGAAATTATATATCTTTGCTGGTCTATAGAATTGTAGATTCACATAAATATATATAGAAAGAACTCAAATCATGAGAAGAGTTTTATTCAAAATTACAAATTGTGTCTTCCTTGCATGCTGCTAGGTTATGTTTCCCTTTACCCTCCTCACACATCAATTCTGATCAATGTAACATATTGATAAATTGTTTATTCTTTATGTTACTTATATAAAAAGTAAATGATGTCAAGAAAAATGGAAGATGTATGATACCTCTCTGCACTTTAGCTAATGAATTGTTGACAAATATTCACACAATTGTGCAGAATACTAAAGTCCTAAGATATCTGGTATCCTCATTATGCACATCTTGTTTTATCTCTATAAATGACTCCACATCTTTCCTCGGAGAGAAAAATATAAACATCAAATTCAACTTCTCCCTCGGTCAACTTATTTAGAGGTGTAGCATCATTTCCTCTTACACAGCAGTGCAATTTTATTTCTCCTGTTTGAGGCTGTTCTTTGTAATACTACTCTAGATATATTTAACTCTCTTCTCCTTGAAGGCTTGCTTTCTGAATGATATCCTTCCACTCATGTCTTCAAATTTTCTCTCTCCCAAGTATTTATTTTCAATACATAAATGGCATAGATTCTTATCACTTTAAAACAAAGGAAAAACTGCATAGTAATAAACCCACCCTTTTCACTGTGTGTGGTGAAAATAATTATCTCAAAGTATTTCTCTTTTTTCTTGAACTTGTGTTTTGCTATTTTACAATCCAATGTTATATTCTCTCTTAGTATCTTATCCATCATCAGAGTTTTTATTTCCATATATAATCTGCTGGTTCTTAAATCTATATATCAGCCAAAATGTCTCTCATAATCATACCAGTTTACCCATTTGCTTATTGGAATTCTTTATCTAAAATATCTCTAGCCTAAAGATACACTAAAATTGGTGCATATGTAATAGAATTCATTATCTTTTCACCAAAATTAATTCCTCTTGAATTTGTTCTTGTTTACAATAACATTTACCCAATTACCTAAATCATCCTAGACTAAATGTTGGGCTGCACTTTGCAGGCCTACAAAACTTGTACTCATCCAACTTCAAGAAGGAAGAAAGTGTCCAGAGTCAGTGACAGAGACATCAGTGTTTTAATGGGTAGGAGAGCTTACATGTCTGAAGCAACATCCTAGAGCAACACCTCACCATGTGTGGTGGACCACAGGCAGGACATGACCAGTCTTCACTCCTGAGGTCAGGGGAGATTAGCAATTATAGGTAGACTTGATCTCAGGTTGCCTCATTTCTCATTAGGGAAATCAGCAGAGGGGCACACCCCTCATGCCTCTTTGATAAGAGCAATCACTAGCTGAGTCCTGGGGCAAATATCTAGGAAGTTCAATTATGTTAGGAGGGGGTAGGTGAAGCAGGCACTGGTGCAGCTGGGGATGTATAGAGAGCAAGAGAACAGCCACCTTGAGTGGCCTAACCACACACTAAGTATTCACTTTTACCTCCCACTTCCAACTGTTCACCAAGATTTAAGTTTTTACCTCTTTTATATCTCTTTAATTCATCTTTACTTTGATGGTTTTTTAGTCTGAAGCATTTGAAGAATATACTTTCTGTCTTATTCTCCCTAAATCCTCTTAATTCAAAGAGAAATAATTAGCAAATGGAAACTTAGTAATGTATAACAAAGGTATTTAATAAATAAATAAAATATTGAAATAATGTATAGTAAAGTTGAGTTAATACAAGGAAAAAACTGATTTCACTATAGAAAAATCAATTTCAGTTTTTATGGCTGAATAGCATTCCATTGTATAAATATACCACCTCTTCTTTATCCAGTCATCCATTGATGGACATTTAGGCTGTTTCCATGTCTTGGCTATTGTAAATAGTGCTGCTATGAACATTGGGGTGCAGGTATCATCCTGAAGTAGGATATAAGCCCAGGAGCAGGATTCCTGGGTCATACAGTAAGTCTATTCCTAGTCTTTTGAGGAATCTCCATGCTGTCTTCCATAGTGGCTGCACCAAACTGCATTCCCACCAGCAGTATAGGGACAACTTAATGCCATTTGCAGCAACATGAATGCTCCTGGAGAATGTCATTCTAAGTGAAGTAAGCCAGAAAGAGAAAGAAAAATACCATATGAGATCGCTCATATGTGGAATCTAAAAAACAAAAACAAAAAAACAAAGCATAAATACAAAACAGAAATAGACTCATAGACATAGAATACAAACTTGTGGTTGCCAAGGGGGTGGAGGGTGGGAAGGGATAGATGGGATTTTAAAATTGTAGAATAGATAAACAAGATTATACTGTAAAGCACAGGGAAATATACACAAGATCTTATGGTAGCTCACAGAGAAAAAAATGTGACAATGAATATATATATATGTTCATGTATAACTGAAAATTTGTGCCCTACACTGGAATTTGACACAACATTGTAAAATGATTATAAATCAATAAAAAATGTTAAAAAATAAAAATCAATTTCATTAAAAGATTAAATAAAAACATAGTATAAATTTCTCAATAGAAGCTGAAAACCAATTGGATAAAATTTTAAAAATCAGATAAAATTCAGCATGCATTTATAATATAAAATATGTGATCTTTCCAACTGGCAATATAACTGAGATTTCAGAAGGACTCCCACTTTTGTATCAGTTCAGAGGCTTGTTGGGTGGCAGGGCATGTAGTAAGAACACTGAGTCCCATTTCCTCACTACTTTTGCTGTAAGTTAGTTCTGTGGTGAGAGAAATTTTGTGAGGAAATCTGTTTCAGTCAATACGGAATTCAGAAAGTTTAGTCACATATGAGCGATCTCATATGGTATTTTTCTTTCTCTTTCTGGCTTACTTCACTTAGAATGACATTCTCCAGGAGCATCCATGTTGCTGCAAATGGCATTATGAAAGAAAAATACCATATGAGATCGCTCATATGTGGAATCTAAAAAACAAAAACAAAAACAAACAAACAAAAACAAAGCATAAATACAGGACAGAAATAGACTCACAGACATAGAATACAGACTTGTGGTTACCGGGGGGTGGACGGTGGGAAGGGATAGTCTGGGATTTCAAAATTGTAGAATAGATAAACAAGATTACACTGTATAGCACAGGGAAATATACACAAAATGTTATGATAACTCACAGAGAAAAAAATGTGACAATGAGTTTGTATATGTCCATGAATGACTGAAAAATTGTGCTGAACACTGGGATTTGACACATTGTAAAATGATTATAAATCAATAAAAAATGTTAAAAAAAAAGAAAGTTTAGTCATAGTAATTCTGGCAGAAGCAGGACAGTCATAGAAAACATGATCATAACCACAATAAGTGTCCATTATAAGGAGGGTAAATCACTGCCTCCTCTGTTATAGAAAGGATACAAGGAAGTTAGTCTTTCACCAGGCAGTTGGGTGGTCATCCCAGGATATGACGCTATAATGAAGGCTATTTTTTCTCTGCTGATTTGTGGGTCTCAGCATTAGCGGTAGCTAGATCAGCCTCAGTGAGGGAAAACCCATTTTGCTAAAACCATGCATCACCTCCATCCTGATACCATACTCACCTCACTTAGACTATTGAGCAAGAAAGACTGGGACAAGTTGCCTGGTATATGGTATATTATACAAGTAGCCTTTATATAATGAGTCACTTTGTCTACTTGATCTTCTGCAGTGAACACCCTTTGGTGAGCATTTTGTGGATCACAACTATCATCACAATTTGAATGTATTCCAACAGATCTATGCATCACTATTTTACCCCAAACACCATGTACCAATTTTTCAATATTTTTCCTTTCATTTTTGAAAAAATCTAAGCAATCTGTTAACTAATTATCATTAATTGGTTCAAAGTTGTACAACTGATTCTCCTTCTAAGCTAAGTTTACATACAGTTCTACTGGTAGAAGTTCTGTCAACTTAAAAGGATTTCCTTCCTCACTGTCCTACATAGCCACTCTACATGGGGCTGTAATGCTGCCCCTGACTGTGCCAACAAATCCATCAGAAGCAAATCTTGATTATTTTCTCCTTTTGTCAACTTCATAGGATTAATTAAACTGCAGGCTTAACTGCTGAAAAAATAAGAGCCCACAATTAGTGCCAGAAATAAGAGAAAAGTTTGATTCTCTTACATGTTAGAGCACAGCTGGTAAAGTAGATATTACACCTTCAATGTGTGGCTTTCATTTCCAGTCCCAAGGTATTTACTCTAATTATTTTCCACAAATAGCATAGAGATACAAAAAGAACATATGTCAATCTTTCAAGGACAAGAAGAAGGAGGGAATCCATTATTTCCTGAGACATTTCACAGGCAGGAACTTAGTCACATTGGTCTTACATAGTTGCAGAGTCTGTGAGATGACATCCCTGTGGGTAGAAAGGAGAATAGATAATAGAAAACTACTCACAATGGGTCAGAGCACAGTTTAAAGTGCCTTATATATTACAACCCAGAAATTCCACTCCAAAATATTTATCCTCTTGCATATATGATCTAGAAAACATCATGATCATCAATATTTATACAGCATTTAATAACTATTAAATATTTTATATATTATCTCATTTGATCCTCATAGTAGTCCTATGAATTAAGCATTTTCCCCATTATACAGATGGAGAAAAAAGAAACAGAGAGGTTAGCACAGTACATGAGAAGAGATATAGTATAAATAGTCCTGTATAAGTCATATCATATAGGGTAATGTTTATAACAGCACTGATTGTAATAGCAGAAACAAATCAAAACAAAAATGAATATTTAAATGACAGAGGAATGGATAAGTAAATTGTGGTATATTTATATATTGAAACTTATTGTCACAGTCAAAATCATTGGCTATTGTTTACTAGAAGTTGCCTCTGCATAGGGGAATGCAATGAACTACATGTCACAACATGAATAACTCTAAGAAAAGTAATTTGGAAGAAAGAAAAATCAATTGTAAAAGAATATATATATATAAAATAATACTGTTCCTTTTATGTAAAGTTCAAAATCAATCTAAACAAAATACATTTGAGAAATTTAAAAGATTCATTTTAAAATTATAAAATAGGGAAAGTTAATATATGCAAAGTTCAGTTTAGGTTTGTGGTATCAAATGGAGGGGAGAAAAATGGGAAGTATTTGCAGGTGATATCAAGGCTGACAGTTTTATTCTATTTTTTAATCTGCATTTATTCTCTGTGCCTTGTATTTATTTAAATAAAGTTTTAAGTTAGCAATTCAATACTTAAGAAAAATAATTCTAAGAAAATGCTAATAAATTAAATTTAGTAAAATTAAAAATATGTCCACAGAATTAAAAATAACAATATAGAGTTCTTTTCACATTTGTATGAAATCATGTCTTCTATCTTTTAAAAAATTAATGTATAGAATTTTGTAATGGAAGAACTTTAGAAATCAAGTAAATAGTGACATTTGTGATACTGAATTGCATGTGAGAATAAAGTATGAGAATCAATGATGACAGACAATTTAAACCACAGTTGAGAAATAAGAGGAACAGATTAAAAATAATTTAAATGGATAACTTCAACACATTGTTTATTAACCTCATTAAGGTGAATTGTTTACTCATGCAGAAATTAAAAGAAAGTGTTCAACTAAACATGTCATATCACATCTCAATGCTAATAAGTCTAGATATTAAAAATAATCTGAAGAAAACATGTTCAATCCATAGTGAATGAAGTATAATTTCTTACACCAATAGAGAAGTTTCAAATACCCCATAAGAGGATCACTTAATTTCTTTATGGTTTCTTGTTGGCTAATATACAATTTTAGCACTTCACTGTGTCTGGACGATAAAAACAAACTATTTCTTTGGTCTTAGCCTACTTTCATTTGCAAGAATTTGCCTCTTTTCCACACATATATTCTGAGATTGGAGTAAACTATGTACAGGTGTACAGTCACCAGCAGCAGGAAATCTGAAACACAGAGAGACATAAATCATTGTCAAGTGGAAAACTGTCTAATATTTTTAGCCAAAAGAGGAAGAATGTATTAGCTTAAGGAAGCCCAATGTATTTATCTAAATGATGTAAACATCAATCGTTTCAGAGAAAACCTTCAGCACCTCAAAGATAAGTACAATCATGCACCAACAGAGGACTTTGGATTAATAAAGAGAGTTGAGGTGCTAATGAGCTCCTCTGTTACTTCTTCCTGCCTCAGACACAGGCCTGCCTAAAGATAGTGAGTCATAACATCTCAAGGCCTTAAAAGAATGTATTTATATTATTTTGTAGTTCTATCTAAATAAGAATCCATGAGTAAAAATAGCTTAAATTTATTGAGTAACTAAATGCCAAACATCTGACAGAGTGTCTAAAATTCCTTTCAACAGGTTTGCAAAGTAGGCATAATTATAACTACTCCAAGAGTGATAAACTGTCAGTAAACAAAATTAAGTGATTTTCCCAAGGGTGCAAAACTAATAAGTGTGGAATTTGAAACTAAACATCCAGAGTCCACATATTTTCTACTATACTAGTCTGCTTCATAAAATTGTACTAAGCTGTGAAAAGTATTTTACATAGTTTTTTCATATTACGAGATGGGTATGGCATATAAACGCTTTCTAAAGAAAACTCTTCAGCAGAAGGTATAAAATTAAGTCTAATAACAAGTGTGTTGTCCAGTCACATGTAATTTTTGTAAAACAAGACTTGTCAGAAACATGTCAAAGATAATGTCAACATTAAAATTAAAGTGGAAACCCAAAGTTTGGTTTGGAAACTTTGTCCTATTCATAAACTAACTTTATAATTAAGGAGTTTAGAGGATTAATAAATTAAGAGTAGGAAGAATAGTAACTAGATACCAGCCAAAATCAAAAGTTGAAATGATGAAACCCCAAATTACATGTACTAATGTCAATGTTTCATTGAACCCAAGGTGTAAAAAATACACATATTAGGCCTTGCATAGTAAAGGTATATCTTTCAAGGAATGCTTCACATGGTAGATGAAGGAAATGTGGCTGACTGAAAAGAGAGAATATTAAAAATAGAAATAAAATAGTGTTCAGCCTAAATCTGAGATCATCAAAGGCTTATAGAATTTTTGAGCTGGAATAGACCAGAGAGAACCTCTCTTCTATATCTACATACATAATTAAATAGATGAATAGATATGATAGGGCTATTTGGCATAGTACATTGCAGTAAATGTTTCCATGAAAAATGAGCATATTCAAACTAAGCATTAGCAGGAAATCATTTCTCAATGCCTGAACAAATTAATAAACAAGATGAAGTTTCTTTCTGCTTTAAAAGAAAACTGCCTCTCTGATTAAGAACAACAACAACAAAAAAACAAACAAAAAACAAAACTAAGAATTTACTGAGTACTGTCACATTGTGGTATCTGACTTGTATCATAGAGGCTGCTTTAAAAGTTAATAATTAAAAATCTGTATTTGTCTTCAAATATGCAATAGAAACTTTAATGAATGTAAAGAATTTGCAATCTGTGTTACTCTGATGTCTCTAAACTGAACAACATTTTTATTTTCTAAAGCCTAGAAACACCCATGATCCCAGGCCACTAAGACAATCACTGTTTATTCCATTTACTTGTCCAGTCTGTAAGTCTACCTTGTTCATTAAAATATATTCTTTTACAAGAAATAGTATAGTGAACTTGTTACAAGCATAGTATTTCTGATTAGAGAAAAACTGGCAGCAATTTTTTTTGCAATTACCTGGTTTCTCAAGTGTTGAGCCACACACAAGCTAGATTTTTAAAAAATTGTCAAACAAGGCTAAAATTAGAACTTACTTTTAGTGGAGGAGGAGGGTCCAATAAGTAGCATACATTTTCCCACCTGAACTCTCAATTAGTGGAGAAATAAAAGAAATTAACACATGGATACCAAAACACTTCCTTTGTTGTTAATAAAACCTACCTTCACAGTTGTGATTTATGTCTGTGAGAGGGTGGATGGACCTCCTCATGTGAAACCTAAATGTATTGGGATTAGACAGACTATTATATATGCTTGACCTTATAAAGCATATAGCAATGAACACAGTAGATCATACATTACACAGTAGTAGGACCTCACTCTCCAGGAAGAACTGTCCAACCCAAGCATGACCAACTTTACCAAACAGAGAAGTCACTCCATCCTCCCTGGTGACAAGAGAGTTAAAAAGTGAGAGAGACCAGAGAATCACAGAAATAAATATCCCTCCACAGGCAGGAAATGTTAGGAATGGGAAGGAGTGCCTCTTACACCAACATTTTAAAGGAGTGGAGTTTTAAATTAGAAAATAAATGAGAAGAACTTAGAATGTAGTAAATTTTCAACAAATATTAAGTGCTATTATTTTCTATATGATAACACCCTTTATTCTGTTTTATGTCTTAAAATAAAATACTTCTCCAGCAATGCCTAAAATTGTGCATGTTGTAAAGTGAGTGTTCCTTACATGTGTAGACTACAAGATCATGTGTGTTTTCTCCATTTTCAAATTTTGGGAAATATTTTCCTTACTATCAATTTTAGACCCTTACCCTTGTAAGTAAAGGAAACCTCTATTACTACACATGATGGTATCTTTACACAGCAGTCTAAAATGCTGATGGGAAAATAATGAAACTGAAACACTATTATATTTGTCACATACACACAGTTATTAGTAGTTGTAATTATTTCTGAAATGCAATTTTATAATACCTATAAAGAACTTTAAAAATGATTTCAAGTATTTTGACTTGATAATTGCACTTACAGGAAAATACCTGAAGAACTGACACAATATTAAAATAATCATTGCAAACCATAATTTTTTATCTCAGGAATATTTAGAATACTGAAAAATGAAAATGAACTTAATTCCTTGACAACTGAGAATGGATTATACTATTCTGGTATACTTTTTTAATGTAGCAGTGAAAATTGGCTCTAGTAAAAAAAATTTTATTAGTAGGAGAAATAATTAAAAAATGAAAAATAAGTTCATGCAATAATATATTTAATCATTGAGTAAAATATATTCTATATTTACAAAGTACAAGACACTGGGATATTTTTTGGAAATGATAGGTAGTTAGATAAGTGGGGGCACTGGGCAGATAGGTTGAGGAGACAGAGGATGGTCTGGAAGGTGATGTTATACCCATCTCCAGCATAAAGGGGATTTACTTCCTCTAAATGAGTGTCAGCAAGAAACTGGTTAGAACCTGACAGATGCAACTGAGCAGTAGCAGGAAGGACATAACCTGATATGGCCGAATGCTTACTCTAGTATAATTAGCATTGTGGTTTAGGCCCCTCTATGGGTTTTTAGTGTGCATCAAGGGTAAGAACATGTGCAAAGGGGAAAATATGACTAAGCACTCCAGGGACAAGAACCATTAATCAATCAAAAGACCATCTCTAAGTGAGCGTATAAGAGAAGGGACAAACAAAGATTGCAGCTTTTTCCTCCCTTGGATCAGTCCACCTCCTGTTCTTGGAGGTGTACTTTTCTTTTGCTAAATAAATCCTTTAAAATCTTTCCTATATAATGCTCCATTTTCCATCTGAATTCTTACCTTTTGGGTAAGAAAAGAATTGGGGTCTTTTATCTTTCTCTTTTGGGGTAACATCTTTTGATGCCATAACTCAGAGACTGTCCTTAACTTTCTTTCTCCTCTCTATCTCACTCTCCCTTCCCCCAGCCATTCTGGTTGAGCAGCTCTCTTACTCCCCAGGCCAGACAAGTGGTAGCTTCTCCAAGCAGCAGTGGGAAGGGCCTGGCGGGCAGCAGGCTGCCATGCTTGCAGGTCACACCTGGAGTTGCAGGCAGTAAGAGCAGGGCTGCACTAGAGCAGCAGAAGACTCAGATTGCTGATAGCCTCTGTCTATCAGCCAGAGATGCCAGATGCCAGATGCCAGACTACTTGCTTTCATTATACTCTCTCAGTAACAGCTCTCTTTCCACTACAGACTGTGAAGTTCTTTAATGTCTCACTAGACAATCTCTTTGCAGTTTCTGTTGTCTCTCAGCTCACTCATGCTGCATCTGTTTGATCTACTGTATAATTCCTAATCATCTACTAGTCTTCAAATGCTGGTACTGCCAACAAAGACTTTCTATGGACCTTTTTAAGTATGCCCAGGTCCTTTGCCTAAGGCAACACTCCAGGGAACACTTGTCCCAGCCACACCCAATCTCGAGGCTATATATTGGTCTCTGTCCTCCACTGGGAATCCCCACTTCTGCTTTCTGACCTCTGTTGTTGGGTTGTCTGGAAAAACACCATCCTTCAATCTCTAACTTTCTTCCAACCAGCCACAACTAGTTCTTTTTGCTCCAACAACAAGGGTGCCTCCCTCTTGGGTTATTATTAACTTACTCTTCAAACTGGGAAGCTCTCCTTAGCTTTCTAACATGGCCAGGGCCATGTTCTTGTTGCTGGTATTTTGATCTATGGCACCCTGGGAATTCTTATGTTCATAGCCTGTTTGTCTCATTCACCAGACAGCAAGTGTTTGGTCACCTTCTTTGAGTGCAACTCAAACGGTGTCATCCCTGAGGGCCTTTTCCAGGAAACACCACCATGGACAGTAGTCATGGGCTGCAATATCCTCCAACTCTTTCCTGGTTTCATATCCCTCCAGGGACACTTGCTCAGACAAGGGAACATTTCTGCTTTAGAAACTTTAGCTGCTGGAGTCTTTGCACAAGTTCTCCTCTCCTGCCACCTCCCCCATTTGGGATCCTCCATATGGACCCTCTAAGCCTAACTCACTCTTCTATTTTTGTTCCCCACCTCTCCAGCTACTCCAGTTGAAGAGCTTTTCTGCTACTGGGTCACCAATCAACTGCTAGGTTAAAACTGACTGTTTCTGCAGACTGCAGACTGTCTCAGCTCACTGAAAGACTGTGGCTGCTTTCCCCTTCCAGAGTGGAGGCTGGGATGCCAAATCCTCCATCTGAGGACCAATGACTCTAGGATACAAGGCTTTCACCTGTCCATGGTTTCAGGATACTTCTGGTTACAGACAGAAGACTGAGACATCAGACTAGTCTGTGGGCTTTCACCTTAGGACACTGAGCTCTGAGCTTACCCCTATCACCCATATCCTGCCCTTGTTTCTCACATGGGAAGCCAACAGTCGATCCCTGATGGGACTCCCTTGGGCTACATCTTGGCCAACTGGGATCATTTTGATCTACAAACCCTAAAAGGAACACTTATACTGCTCTGTAATGTTGCTTGGCTGCAGTAACAACTTCCTTATGAGGAAGCATGGCCCATAAATAGAAGCATAAACTCAATCACTTTGCTGCTGCTTGATCTCTTTTGCAAAAAACAAGGCAAATGGCCTGAAATATCATATATCCAGGTCTTTCATTTGCTGAGGGACAATCTCCTAAAAAGATGCAGATTAACCACTCTGGCAATGGTTACATCTAATAACCCACTGTCCCCAACACCTCCTAGAGAGAGGAAATCTCCTGAATCCACTCCTTCCTCTGATCTCCCTACCATGTATCCCTCACTTCCCTCATACCCAGGAAAGGAACTGCCATTGGGTCCTCCATTACCTTTGATAGCTAAGACCTGTCCCCTGGTGAAAAAGGGTGTAGAATTTGGTCTGGAACTCATACATAGCTGTTCTCTCTGGTAGAGCTGAGGCAAATTAAAACTAATCTGGGAAACTATTCAGACAACACAGATAACTACATAGAGGCAGTCCAGCACCTCACTCTGGCAGAAGATCTCACCTGGAAAGATGTTAATATTATCCTTGGCCAGATCCTAACACAGAAAAGGAAAGTTTCCTCAGAGAAGCTGGAAAATATTCAGACATCTGTCAAATGACAACTGTCCCATAGAGGAAACAACCATTCTCCCAAAGGACATCAATGGGACTATAATGACCTTAATCAGAAGTGGGAAAGGGGTCATTTTCTGATATTGTGTTAAGGCAGGACTCTGGGAAGCCCAACAGAAAGTTATAAGTTATTCTAAGGTATTGACTGTCAGGAGCCTGGAGAAAAAAACCACCACCTTTTTAGAGTGGTTCCAAGAGGCACTCATTAAAGATACTAATTTGAACCTTAGCTCATATGAGGGCACATCATGTTAAAAGGATAAATTTCTCACCTTGTCCATTCCTGATATTAGGCAGAAACTCCAGAAGGTGGTTCAAAAATCTAGGGCAATACTTGATAATAAACTGACCACCGCTGCAACAGGTTTCTATAGTTGAGATCACATATGAGAGACCAAGCCTCAGGAAAAGGAAAGAAGGAAGGAGGCCAGTCATGCCCTGATGATTGCAACCCTTCAAGGGAAGCCTTTATCCCCAAGTCCCCAGCCCCCAGCAGCCTGAGGAAAACCCGATGATAAATGCAACAATTACCACCAACCTGGTTACTGGGCCAAAGAATGTCCCCAGAAGGACAAACCTCCAAGATCTGCATGCTTTAAATGTAACAAGCAAAGTTGGCATCCCTCTGTCCCTTGAGCCAAATGGCCTGCAAGGGAAAACTGGACCATGGCCTGCAGATGGTTCTCTAGGACTAAAGAAGCCCCCTCCATTTGACCCCAACACAAGAGGTCTTCATCAGTGGGCTGGAGCTGCAGGTACAAATGGATGTGGCAGGTAAGACAGCAACTTTCCTTTTGGATACTGGGGCCAACTCTGTCCTGACTTCCTTCTCTGCACTCTTCTTCTCTAGGTACTGCACCATCATGGGAATCACAGGTAAATCAACCCTAAGATTCTTGACTCACTTCCTTTGTTGCCTATGGGATGAATGCTCATTCACACATTCTTTCTTATGCATACAGGAGTGTCTTGCCACCTTTTAAGCTGAGATCTTCTTTAAAATTTGGGAACTTAAGTTGTCCTGGGAAGAAACCCCAACATTTATACCTCTCTGCAACTTACTGCTCTCTGAGGAAGGAGAGAACCCTCCTGACCCAGAGGACTGGGAAAATAAAATTAACCCTACTCTGGGACCAAGGCATCCCAGGGCAGGTGAAGATGGCTGCTCCTTTTGTCATCTCCCTCAAAGATCCTACCTAGTTTCTTAATAGAAAACAATATCATTTAAAACCTGAGGCAAGGAAGGGCCTTCAGCCAATAATTTCTGAGTTCTTACAATGTGGACTCCTAATCCCTATTAACTCCTCTTGTACCACACCAATCCTTCTGGTGATTAAGAAGTATGAGGCTTATTGGCTGGTCCAATATAATCATAAGGTAATAGTACCTCTTCATCCTGTTGTTCCAAACCAATATGTATTGCTAGGGAACATACCTCCAGGGACTCATTAGTATTGGCCTTAGATATAAAAGATGTTTTCTTCCTTATACCCATCAGTCCCCAGTTCTAAAATTTATTTGCCTTCCAGTGGCTCTCTCCCAATGGGTATCAACACCAGTTAACCTGGCCAGTACTCCACAGGGATTTAGTGATAGCCCTCACCTCTTTGGGCAAGTGTTGGCCCAAGATTTATAGGATTTACAGATTGAAAAAGGGACCATTCTCCAGTATGTGGATGCCATACTTATCTGTTCCCTGATCCAAGAACAAGCCATTCAACATGCAGCCCAAACTCTTAACTTCTTGACTGAGTGGGAATACAAGTTTCCAGGTTCAATGTCAAAATTGTCAGGCAAGAGGTAACCTATCTAGGAGTTGTCCTGACTCCTGGAGACCATAGCCTTTCCCCTAAATGAATTCAGGGAATTTTACAACTCCCCAATCCTACTTCCCCAAAATAGCTTAAGGCATTTCTTGGACTAACATTTTACTATAGGCTTTGGATCCTTAACTGTGAATCGATAGCCCAACCCCTATATGACCATTTAAAGAGCAAGAATGACTCACTACCTCTCCAGTGGGGACCTCCCCAGAAGGAAGCAATGGAAGAATTAAAAAATCTTTTAATGAGAATCCCAGCTCTGTGTCATCCAGATCCCACATGACCCTTCCAGTTGTATGTTCATGAGAGAGGAGGAATAGCCTTGGGTGTCCTCATCCAATGGCCAGGTCATACCCAATAACCCATGGGCTACCTCTCCAAGTGGCTGAATCCCACTGCTTGAGGTCAGCCCTCTTGTCTAAGAGTATTGAAATCCCTCTCCATTCTCCTGGAGGAAGCTTTTAAGCTAACTCTTGAAGCCCCTATACAATCATATGCTAACCACCATCTTTTTCATCTTTTAAAGGACAAGAGACATTTCTGGCTCTCAAGTCCTTGGCTTCTTAAATATCAGGCCTTATTATTGAAAAATTGAGATGTCACTGACTCTGTGGGACACCCAGTCCTTTTACATTACTACCATCACCAGATGAGTTTCTTCCCTTTCACCAATGTCAGGAGATCCTATCCATTTCCCTAGGACCTAGAACAGATCTCACTGACCAACCCCTAGAAAACCATGATGAGATCTGATTTACTGATTGGAGCAGCTTTGTCATGGAGGGAAGAAGTAGGGCTGGATACTCTCTCCATGAGGCTAAGCTATTGCCTACCAGCACCTCAGCACAAGTGACTAAAATAATTGTCCTAACATGAGCCTTGGAGCTCATCCAAGGAAAGAGAGTCACCATTTATACAGACTCAAAGTATGCTTTTCTGGTTCTATGTGCTTATACAGCCATCTGGAAGAAAGGGGAATTTTAAGCAAAATTAGCCCCATTAAATATGAATCTCAGACCCTCAGTCTTCTTGAGACCCTTCAACTTCCCTGGCAAGTGGCCATGGTTCACAGCAAGAGTCTTCAAAACATAGATTCAGAAGTAGTAAAAGGAATTAAGGCAGCTGATACAGCAGCCAAGTGTGCTGTCATCCAAGAACCTTCCTTATGAGGGACTATGATTCTTACTTTGCCTCTGCCTAACACCCATTACAGTCATGAGGAGGAAACTTAGGAAAAGTGGAAAGGATTCCTACTTGGACATTCAGGCTGGTTATAACAAGGGAAGAGCCTGTTGTGCCACAGGAACTCCAGCGAAATGTCTTGAAGGTCTTACATGAAGCCACCCACTTGGGTAAGAACATTTTTTTCCTTATTGATTTCAAGGACATTTTAAGGAAAAGAAATAACCTAGATTATATTCTGGGTAACCAACTCTTGCCCCATTTATGCTGTTAACAACCCAGAGTGGGCCCTAAAGCCCCAGTTCAGTCAGTTGGAAGAAAAAGTGAAAAATTTATCTCACATGTCTTTTTTTTTTTTTTTTCCATTTTAGCTAATATTGGGGGGAAAGTGAAGTTTAAAGAAAGAGAAAAAGGCAAATATTTTTGAGAAAGTGAAATTGCTAAGCAAACATAGATGAACAGCAGGCCATTGTAGTTTAATTATTTAGGTTTGTGATTTGAATTTAAAGTAAATTATTTAGCTCTATCTTAAATGTTCTCCAACAATATTTAGCTTCTGGGGAAAACATGTAAGAAGTCCTGGTGTTGAGTTTAGCCAGATTTTGAATTTTGCCAAGTAAGTAAAACAAAGAGAGAAAGGTAGAAAGAGAATAAATGTGTTATAAAGGAATAATCATAATGGCAGTCACAGAATTTTGACAGGATTGAGTCAGGGATTAAAGGCCAGAATACAGGAGTGACAGAGAGTTAAAAAAAAAAATAAAGCAAGAAGACTGGAAGTAACATCACAATTGTATGTGTAAAATGCTCTTGGGTGCATGCTCCCACACACACATGCACATCAAACACTATGAGCACGTACACAAAACATTACCTGTGATTAACCTTTAAATGATAAAACTCAAAAGGTATGTGTACTTATGTTGTTGTGCATGTGTGGGTATGAGTTTATGTGTGGTTTTGTATTTTTCTTCAAAATATTCCTGTACTCAAAACTACCTACAATGACATATTAATGAATTTATGATTAAAGGCAAATTGTCTTTTACTTACTTAAAGTAAAATATTGCCTAAATATCACAATGAACAATTGGAATTTGAAATATAAAACACAATAGTAGTACATTAACACCCTCAGGATTAAATACTTACATATAAATTAACAAAAAATGTACAAAAATTAGGCGTGCATGGTTAAGAAGACATTATATTGTAAAGATAATTGTGCCTCCCAATTTGATCTATAAATTCAGCCTAATCAAAATCTATAGGTACAATTTCAATAAAAATCTCAGCAAGTTCTTTTGTGGCTATCCACAAACTGATTCTAAAGCTTACTGAAGAGACAAAAGAGCCAGAATAGCCAATACAATATTTAAAGAAAAGAACAAAGTTGAAAGACTAACACTTCTTGAATTCAAAACTTACTCTAAAGATACAGTAATCAAGACAATAAGGTATAGGTGAAAGAATAGACAAATAGATCTATGAAGCATAACAGAGATCCTAGGAATAAATCCACACAAATACAGTCAATTGATCTTTGACAAAGGAGCAAAAGCAATACGAAATAGAAAAGATAGTCTTTTCAACAAATGGTGATGGAACAACTGGACATATACATGCCAAAAAACTGAATCTAGACTGACTTTATGTTCTTCACAAAAATTAATCAAAATGGATTATAGACCTAAATGTAAAATGAAAAAGAAGGGTTTGACAGTTACTTTTTAGATACAAAACCAAAGGCAAAATCCATGAAAGACATACTTAATAAATTGCTCTCCTTAAAATTAAAATTCTTTGCTCTGTGAAAGACACTGTCAAGAGAATAAGAAGACAAGCAATAGTCTAGGAGAACATGTTTGCAAAAAGATATATCTGATGAATAACTATCATTCAAAATACCAAAGAACTCTTAAAAGGCAACACTAAGAAAATGAACAACCTGATTAAGAAATGTACAAAGAATCTGAATAGATAATTTATCAAAGAAAATATACAAATGACAAATATGTATATAGAAGGATATTCAACATCATAAGCCATTGGAAAATTATAAATTAAAACAATAGTGATATACTACCACACAACACAATTAGAAAGGCAAAAATCCAAAACACTAACACTAAATGCTGGAGAGGATGTGGAGCAATAGGAGCTTTCATTCATTGCTGGTAGGAATGGAAATGGTATAGCCACTTTAGAAGAAAATTTTGCAGTTTCTTACAACATTAAACATACTCTTACCATGATCCATCAATCACACTTCTTGATATTTACCCAAAGGAGTTGAAAACTTATGTAAACACAAAAACCTGTACATAGTTATTTAGAGCAGTTTGATTCATACTTGCCAAGATTTGGAAGCAACCAAAATGTCTTTCAGTATATGAAAAAACAAATAAATTGTTGTTCATTTAGACAATGGCATATATTCACTAAAAAGAAATGAGCTATCAAAACATGAAACAATATGGAGGAAATTTAAATGCATATTACTAAGCCAATCTGAGAAGGCTACATACTGTATGATTTCAATTATATGGCATTCTGTAAAGCAAAAATATGGAGACAGCAAAAAGATTGGGAGTTGAGGGAAGGCAGGGATGGACAGATGGAGTACAAATTTTTAAGGGATTGACACTATTGTGTATGACACAATATTGGTGGATACATGTCATACAAACTTACCAAAATCTACAGAGTATAGAACACCAAGAGTGAACCTTAATAAACTATTGACCCTGAGTGTTAATAACTTGCCAAAGTAAGTTCATTGATTGTAACAAGTGCACCATTCCTGGTAGAAGATGTTGAGGAAGATTGTGCATGTGTAGGGATAGAGTGTTTATGGGAGCTGTCTGGACTTTCCACTCAATTTTTCTGTGAAACTAAAACTGCTCTAAAAAGTGAATTCTATTTAAAAGGTATGAAATTTAATTTGATATAACATTCTTACTGCTTTATTTTTCTTTAAAACATAATAAAAACATGTATAATGTGATTTGATCATTTTATTTTTTAATTTTATATTTACTTCCACTTTTCTTGACCTCCAAGCAGCAAAGATAACCTTAGACTCTATGTCAAATTAATTATTTAGTTTCTAGGAATATTTAGTGCCAATTAGTCTTTGATGCTTCAAACTAGGGAAAAAAAACCCTCCTCTTTTGAGCAAAGTTTCACCCTTAATGCCATTTTATATTTTTACTCTCTCCTTAAACAGGAAAATAATTCATAAGAACTTTGCTGTAATAGTTTCAATTTTAAATTAACACTAAAATTGCTAAGATAATACACACAATATAATTTTCCCTGATATTTAAAATTGATGGTTCTCTCTCCCTTTCTCTATTTCTTGTGAAAGCATTACAAAAACCATCCAGAAGTCAGTTCTTTCTACCATCTTTTCTTGTACAGTTCTCCCATGACATTTTAATAGGCAGATTATAACTATAATTCATTCCTTGTTCCATTTAGTGAGGTGGTTGTTACTGTTCAATAAGATTTTTTTTAAATGTCCATTAAAACATGCCTATTAGCTTCATAACTGAGGATAAGGGGAAGCACACTAATATACTTGCAGACTAGGAAGAGAGACTGAATCATTTAAATTATATGCCATATCCCAAAACCTTTATTTAGCATGCTCAAAAAAGTATTCATTGAAGATAAATACTCCACAGAGCTAGAAAGCTTTTCAGCAGATAAAGTCCTGTCTGCATAATACAGAATAGGTGATCAGAATGATGTGACATTGATGATTCTCATGTTTGTTTTCTGGCATGCTGAAAAATACATTCTACTCTGTTTATTTCTCAAAAAAGGGCAATTTGTACCATCAAAAGAATATATATGATAATTAAACATCTGTACATATCACTGTATCTTCTACTTTCATTTTGAATTATGAATAAAATATCTTGAAACAGTAGTCAAATTTTAGAAATGAAGGGAAGAAATGCTTTCTACTTCTTGTTGTAGACATTTGTTTCTTGGCAGAATTAGAGAAATTCAATTATTCTTTCATTTATTCATTTATTAAATGCCTAGCAGCTGGGAATTTATATTCTATGTTCTAAAGAATATAAAAATATGAAGACATGGTACCTGACCTTGAAGGGCTCACAATCTAGTTGTGTAATAAAATATCTAAAACAGATTAATGTAGATCATGAAGGTTGCCCACATAAAACAATACCAAAAAGATAAAAGGACTGTGCATCAAATAGGAGATAGGCATTAAAGGCAGAGAGTATAACAAAGAACCAGCCAATACTCTGTTTAGGAAATACAAAAAAAAAAAATCAAAGAACTGGAATTTGTGTAGCATGAAAGGAGAAGCTGAGAAATAGAACAAATGATGTATGCAAGTATAAATTGTGAAGAAACTTATGTGGGAGATTATCAACTCTTCTCTAGGCAATAGGTAGTCTTTGGATGATTTTAAGAAAACTACATTTTGTGTATTTGAAATTATGTATCTATTTTCAGTAGATAATGCTGTATGAAACTTAAAGAATGTTTTAATGGTGTATAATTATTGAATCATTCAAATTAGCTGGAGAAAAATAATAGAAGACCAAGAGCTCACCATCAATCCATCTCTCTGTTTACTCTTTAACAGGCTGGTGAAGAAGTCTTAAAAGGATTCATAACTAAGATATGGCCTATACTAGCCAGATAAAATACAGGACATCAGTTCAATCTGAATTTCAGATAAACATTGAATATTTTTAGTGTAATTATATTCCAAATACTTTATGAACATATTATACTAATAAGGTAATATTTGTTGCTTATTTGAAATTTAAATTTAACTGAGCAATTCTACCCAGGACACAGTCTTATATGGAATGAATGAAGCTGCTGCCATGGAGATCCTAAAAGTTCCCCCATTTCTTTCTTTCCAAACCTAGGGGTTAAGTGTTAATATTTATTTGAAATGAGAGATACCCACTCAGCATCTAAAACACTGGAATATAACCACTTGGGAGAAGGATACAGATCTAGATGACTGCACAAGTTTTCAGTATTTTACAAGTAAAGGCAATAATAATGATTCCCCTACAGAACAGAATCTCAAGGTAAAAGGAAGATACACATACTCCTGTATGAGCCTCCAACCTTTACTATGTGTTTCATATATAGCTTCATTTATAGAAATACTTTCCAAGAATTTTTTAAACATTTTTTGAATAGATAAAAAAGAATTTTTATTGATTATTTGTTTGTTTATATTTTTGGTGAGGCAAGACAGTGATATATTTAAGAGCATGGACTATGGGACCAGACTGCTTTACTTGAAAGGCTAGCCCATCCTCTAACAAGAAACCTACCTTAGAGGATCATTGTAAGCATTAGTTATTATCATGTAATAAGAGATAAAAATCTTAGAATAGTGCTAAGAACTTGGTTAGTACTCAATAACTATTAGCTAATTTAATAATGTATTGATAAATATATGAGCAATTAAGCTACCAGAGTCTAAGGCCACCAAAGATTGGACTATTTAGTAATGGGAGCCAACAAGATTCTGGATTTATATAAACAAATGTAATAGATCTTTTAAATACTTGACCTTCAAACTCTTAACTACAGAAATATATTTTATAAGTTTATGAAAATTATGTAATAAATAAGTTTAGTAAATTTTACTAAAGCAATGATAAATGGCAAAATACTATAAGATAGTGTCATTGCTAGCTTAATAATTAATATTAAATTTTTTGTCATTAAATAAAAAATCAAATTTTGCCAACCATGTGGTAGCTATTTTAAAATAAAATCTATGCTCTTTTAAATAATATTCATTATCATTCATATATAATTGATAATTATATATGCATATTATTCATAATTCATCATATTAATAAGGATACAATTCATTAATATAATTAGTATTTTTTTTAATGGTAAAGAAAAAATTCACTTTATAAAATCTAGTATCTCAAACTTTAGAAACTTTTGATTTGAGTTTATATCACACATCCTTGTATGAATTTCACTGGCTTAGATGGCACTTCACCTTAATTCTATAGAAAATTGTGATTACACAAAGATGTTTGAAAGAGCTGAAAAATCTCTTGCCAGTAAAAGAACATGAAACATGCAACAGTTTTGGCATAATCTTTTTGTTTTACTCATCAAAAGAAGTTTGTTTAATCCCTAATGTTTATTTCCAAAGTGACTATACCTTCATTAAAATAGTGTAAATCAAAGGGTTAAAACCCACATGCTGATTAAGAATTTATTCATGAAAGTAAATAATATATACTATTCTTTCCTTCTCCTATACTTACCTTCACCTTAATGTTAGGTTTATATTTGTAGGTGTTATATGGTAAAATTCTAATTTCTTCCATTTAAAAATTTCTCATCTTATATTTTTATTTTCTGCTAAAGTCTTCCAGATAGTTACAGCTATCCTTAAACATTTTTCATCTATATTTTAAAGCCCTTGAACAGTATAGCCTCACAAATTTATTCAGCTAGAGCATTAAAATCTTGGCATTCAACTTTATCTCTAAATTCTGCTGCTAATCCTAACATTCCTTGAGAGGATCCACTTTGATTGGGTTTCTCTTGTCAGACTCACCCCTTTTATTCTTCAAAAGAGTATAGAAAAAAAGGAGGAAAGGAATGGAATTTTCCTACAGTCCTCATAAATATGGTCCAACACTTTCCATTTTCTTATTAATGAATAATTGTTAAGCTGAGTGGATAGTATAGTGAATAATTTTCCTTTTTTTTCCTAGTAAAGAAACAGTAAGTTAAGTAAGTATACTATTTCTACTATAACTTTACTCCAGTGTGAAAGGACTCTCTTAGTATTGGACTATAGCACTTTACTAAAGCTGGTGCTACTCTCAGATTATATTGTATGCTTTTGTTATTGTCTGAATAATTTATATTACCTTTTTCAGTTTTATTGAGATATAACTGACAAATATAATTAAAATATATTTAAGTGTGCAATATGATGATTTCATATACATCTACATTGTGAAAGGATTTCCATAATGAAGTTAATTAACACATCCAGCATCTCACATATTTACCTTTTTGTTTGTGAGAGTGTTACCAAGTCCAAACTCATTCTACTCTCCTCAAAACAGGCCACTAAATCAGGAGATGAAGCATTGGAGCTAGGAATAACAACTTTATTCAGAAAGCCAGATGACTGAGAGGATGGCAGACTAATGTCTTGGAGAACCATCCCGCTCCACTTAGAATACAGGCTCCTTTTATACAAAAAATTAAAAGTGATAATAATAAAAAAAATAAAAACAGGGGAGATGGTGTGACTGGTTGTTGCAAACTTCTTGGTGTAGGAATTTTTTTATTCCTGCAGCTGTCCACATGGGCCAGGTCATGGTGTTCCTGCAAAACCTCCAACAAAACAAAGGTTGTTTTCTATTCTGCAACTTGTTATCTTTATATAAGTGCAAACGTGTTAATATCCTTAAAAGTCAGAACCTTGAGAAAAGGCTGTCTACTAGACAGGCTAAAGGCAACATTCATTTACAAAAGGTGCAGAGCTAATAAGAATAAACCTAGAAAAAAGGGCACAGTGGTTAAAACTAAAGGAACAGATCCAATATAGAATCAGATTTATTCTCCTCTATTACAATTCCCCACTGTCAATGTCCATTCCACAATCTTGTGAGAAAAGGGGTGACGACTGATCTGCCTAATTCCTGCTGAAAAGGGGCAATGAGGAGATGATTATGGAATGAGATTGATCACCCTTGGTCAGGGAGCATTCCTGGGCATCTTTAGTCAGCAGCATAATTTCTTCTTCTTCTTCTTCCTTCTTCTTCTTTCTTCTTCTCTTTCTCTTCTCCTCCTCCTCCTCTTCTCCTCCTCCTCCTTTTTTTTTTTTTTAACTTACAAATAGTTGAACCTGAGGAAACTCCTTAGTACTTTGTTGTACTTGGAGTTTTGGTTCCAGTTCCCCAAACATATCTATTAATGTTAACTTATTCCATTGTACCGTAATAATGCTAGATTCCTGTGCTATTCATTTAAATAAGATTAAACAAATAGGTTGACCTCTTTCCAGCTACAATTGAAATTATAATCTCAATACTTAAGTTTTTAAAAGAGTAACCTTAAGTCTTCTAAGAGTTCACAAAACCATCATCCCCCCAGGCCCCTCAGTAGTTGGGTCATTCAGATTCTGATGATGGTGGTTCTGCTTTAATTGTGTGTGATGAATCCATGGCTTTATCCCAGCTAACATGACAGATGAGTATGTGGTAATACCACATGTGGCCCTGTCCATCTTGTAGTCAACTGATGCTCAGGCCCTTTTTCCTTCCAGGTTTTAAGCAGGACTCAGTCTCCTGGTTGGAAAGGATGTAAGGCTACTTCAGTTGGACAGGCAGACATGTTGGAGGCAAACTCATGAACAGCAGTTAGTACAGTGTCCAAACTTTAGCATAATTGGCAACTGCCAACTCTTATAGAGACTTTATAGATTCTCACACCCAGAGAGACACCTAGAATGGCCTACCATACAATATTTCAAAGGGGCTTAATTTAAGCCTGCTTCTGGGAGCCATACTGTTCCTTAGCAGGGCAGTTGGTAAGGCCTTATCCCAAGTTAAATTAGTCTCCTAACATATTTTAGCAATACTCCTTAATCAGTCCTGATTTCAAAAATTTCTCAAGAATTGGTTGAATTCCCTTTTGGGCTTCTTGTCTCAGAGGATATTGTTTTAGGTTAGGTGTCCCAGCATCACCTTTTAATGGAATATGTATTGGCCATGCACTTTTGATCTTCCCTGTGGTCCCATCAGCTCACATCTCTGGCTTTACCTTTTATTAGACCTCAGGAGGAAAGAGCTCCATGTCCTTTCCTGGGGTTTCCAGGAGTGCTATCTGCAGGCTTAAAGTGTGTTTTGGTGGGACCCTGATGTAAAGCTGTTCTGGTGAAAAAGTCACTTGAGCATTTAATTTACAAAGAAGATCTTGGCCTAGGAGAGGGATTGGGCACTCTGGGACATATAAGAAACTGTGTTTCAGGGTGAGGTCCCCTGGATGGCGTTACAGGAGTTGTAAGAATGAATGCTTTTTTATTTTTCCAGAAACTCCAGTGACTGGAATGGATTGAGGAGTCTCCTGTGCCACCTTAGTGTTTACCACGGAGTATGTTGCACCTGTATCTATTAGAAAGTCAATCAATTTGTTCCCCACTGTCAAAGTTAGCTGGGGCTTCTGTGGGGAAATTGGAATTGGGATCCTCAAGCCTAAGGGAGCCCCTGTGCCTCTTTATTCATCAAAGTGTTCTTCTCCTTTTACCATATGAGAGACTCCTATCCATTTTAATTGTTTTCCTGGATCAGCACATGTTGATGGATAGAACTGTGTATTCCAGAAAAACAAAAGTAATTGCATAGGCAAAGGATTGATACAAGAATCCACCTAAAGGAAGACATAGAATTAGTCCCACTCCAGAAAAAGTTTCAAGGCTTCCCAACACTGTAGCCACATCATTTGGAATTGCTTTGTAAGGATAGAAGATGATAGTTATTGCTGCATCAAAACTTATTAAATCAGTTATTCTTATTAGAAAACACACAGCAATGAACACTGGTCCTTTTAGACCTTGTTCCAATACACAAAAGAGAACTATAATTTTTCCTGAGACAAACATTCCTGTTATAATTTGTGCTCCAGTATGTCTATGATGTTTCCTAAATACCAAAGATGCCAGGAAGTCCAACAAAGCACAACATCCCAAGATCATACCATTAACTGTAGTGCTGGTTCCTTTCTTTGTGACCTTCCAGGGAAAAAATGGTCCAATGATAGAATAGCACATCATACAACCTAGGTTAATGGAAGTTGCTGATATCAATACAAAAATCTGTTCTCTTGAAGGCCATCTGGTTGTCTCAGTTTCTGGAAAGCCATCACCTCTTAATGTACAAGATTGGGACAGGATCTAAGAGCATGTAGCATCCTGCTGTGATTAAGTTTCCAAACAATCAGAAACCATTTCTCCAGATGTAGCATTTTATCACTGAGTAGGGCCAATACTAGTGAAGAAATGGCATAGAATAGTTTGGCACTATGCTAAATCTAAGTTTGACAATTATAACAATCCCACATATCCAGTTGGTAAATTAAACTTCTCTAAAAAAAAAGAGGGACAGCAATGGATCAAGGAAGTCAAAATATGAGCTGAATGAAGTGGTGATAAAGGATGTAAGACAACATTGGGTACAGTGATTTCCAGAATGAGAGTTTCCCTGCTGTTTAACACTAGAAAATCAACATCTACCAATTGAGAAGGGTTTATTCCAAATACATCATCTAATTTTTTGCAATTTTCTCATTTTTAGTACTTTAGCATTTTCAGGGGCCTTGGAGTCTGCTGTAGACCTGATAAATCCTTTCCAAAAATTCAAAATGGTCTTTGTTTTTTTCTGGGTTTTTAAAAATTTTGTAAAACTCAGACTACTGGCTATTTGCATTTAGGTACCCTATGGGATAATGGTGTAGAAGAAATTTTCCTGTGGTGAGAGTGGCTTCTGGTCCAAACTGAGTGCCCTGCCAGGTCTTAGATGGCAATATCAGCAGACCAGGTCCCTGTTCCCCAGGAACTAATATAAGATTTTCTAATTGATCCCTATAAGGAGGGGGACCCAGTCCAGTGACTTCCTGAGCCCCAGTGTCAGGAACTAGGGCTGGCTGTGTAGAAACAGGAGGCAGTGGAAGAAGTGTATATATTAACATAGCAAGGGTGGCAGTATATGGAGAAAACCCAACATAAACCCCTTGTAGAGATCCAAACAGGTTCTATGGCCACATGTTTTTCATCTTTCTCTTAGGCTTGGACTCATAGCTGTAATCATATCACTTATTCAAAATGTGCTTCAAAGAATTTTCTTTAGGGATAGTTGAAACACCCCCCTCCTTTTTTTTAAAGACAAGAATACAAGACAAACAAAATACAAATGGCACACAGAAATGCTAGCATCCAAAGAAACAAATGAACCAGCTCACAAATCAGGTAAAAGTTCAACAACTATTTCCTCTCACCAACAGGGTACTCCACTAAAACAAATTGGCTTATTCTGGAGAAAAAGCCCAAATGGAGAGGAATGAAGTTTTTGGCTGTACACACCATAGTGACTTACCCTACTCTATGGAGCCCGTCAGCCCCCAGATGTTGATTCCTTGCTCTAACTGTCAAGTGCTGTGGCAGCCCATGCCACTTTGGAGAACTTAAAAGTAAGATCCTCAGGAAAAGTGGTCCCGGCAACTACTAGGGCCTTACCTGAAAATTCCCCAAACAGGGCTGGCTGGCCATGAGCAGCAAGGCTCCTGGTTGGCTTGTTGAAATTGTTACTGAGTCCAAATTCATTCTGCTCACCTCATGATAGGCCAATAAACTGGGAGATGAGTGGTGGGGGCAAGGAATGGTGACTATTCAGAAAGCCAGATGACTGAGAGGATGGCAGACTAATGTCTTGGAGAACCATCCCACTCCACTTAGAATGCAGGCTCCTTTTATACAAAAAATTAAAAAATAATAATAAAAAAATAACACGGGAGAGGGTGTGATTGGTTGTTGCAAACTTCTTGGTGTAGGAATATTTTGTTCCTGCAGCTGTCCACGTGGGCCAGGTCATGGTGTTCCTGCAAAACTTCCAACAAAACAAAGATTGTTTTCTATTCTGCAACTTGTTATCTTTATATAAGTGCAAAAGTGTTAATATCCTTAAAGGTCAGAACCTTGAGAAAAGGCTCTCCTGTTTACCAGTCAGGCTAAAGGCAACATTCATTTACAAAAGGTGCAGAGCTAATAAGAATAAACCTAGGAAAAAGGGCACAGTGGCTAAAACTAAAGTAACAGATCCAATATAGAGTCAGATTTGTTCTCCTCTATTACAAGAACACTTATTTCTATCTCTTAGCAATTTTAATTTTACAGTACTACATAATTATACATTGTTATCAACTCTAGTCACTACTTTACACATTAGATCCTCAGATTTTGTTTATCTTAAAACTGAACATTTAAACCCTTTACCAACATCTTTCCATTTCTCCCACTTTCCTACAGCTCCCAGCAACCACTTTTCTACTTTCTGCTATGAGTTTAACCTTATTATTTTATTTAACATATAAAATCATATGATATGTATCTTCGTCTGACTTACTTCATTTAGTGTATTGCCAACCAAGTCAGCCATGTTATCACAAATGACAGCGATTTCTTCTTTTTTAAGGCTGAATAATATTCCACTGTAAACATTAGACAAGATTGTGGAGTAAGAAAGACCCTGAGCTCCCTTTGTCACATAGGCAGATCAAATTATAGCTATTTATAGAGCAACTGTTCATATAAATAACCTGACAAATAGCTGAAAAGTTTCTCTACAACTAAAGATTGTAAGGAACTACAATGGAACAGATAGGAAGGACAGAGATGCAGTGTGGTCAAACCTGGGTAGGCAACTCACAAAAGGGAGGGCACTCACAATTGCAGAGGTTCTACACAAGAAGCAAGGCTTCTGAGCTCCACATCAGTTTCCTCTGGCTGAGAGTCCTGCACCAGCAAGATAAGCCCCAGAATATCTGGCTTTGAAGGCCCGTGGAACTTGCTTTCAGGAGGGCTGTAGAAAACAGCAATTTTGCTCTTTAAAGGCATACACAAAATCTCAAATTCTTTGAGACCCAGAAAAGAAGCAATGATTTGAGAAGAACCTGGGTCAAACCCCCTTACTGATCTTGGAGAGCCTTCCAGAGAGTCAGGAAGAGATTGCTACTCACTCTGGCAACATAAAACCTAGCAGCAACTCTTTTAGTGAGCTCATTATACCATGAGGACACTGGTACTGGAAGGCAGCATTTTGAAGTCCACCCTCTAACTTATTAGCACCAGAGCCTGATTCCACTCACCAGCAAGTAAACAGTAGCTCTAGGCACCCCTTCATTACCAGACATGCCAGTACCCAGCCCCAACCACCAACAGGTTGACACCAAACCTTGGGCTCCCTGGGCCACAGCATCACTCACCAGCAAGTGGCCACTAGCCCTGAATACCCAGGCTCTGCAACTAATTATGTCAAGGACCAAGCCTGCTAATCATCAAGATGACACCAGTTCTAGGATTCTGTGGACCCTGGTCAATCACCTTGAAACCTAGTTATGCCCACTAGCTGGCTAGCACCAGGACTGGACCTCCTTGGACTATGCAGTCAGCTGCACAAGAACATAGATCTTCTCACCTGCACCAGCTGCCTTTGCACTAGGAAAAGCCTGACTAACAAGTAGGTGAGGGCCAGCCATTCCTACCAGCACACTATTGGTAGTCAGCTCTGCCACAACAGAAAGGTCCACATGAATTAGGTAGAGGGCACCTCTAGACCATATAGCTTTGGTGAATAGATGGAAATGTGCTATTGGGCCCCACTGGTTTGCTCCTACAAAAGGACATTTCTCAAATGTCAGGAAATGTATCCCACCTTCTTAATACATAGAAGTAAATACAGAATATCAGCCTAAATAAGGAGATAGAAGAATATTGTTTAAACAAAGGAACAAGATAAAACCCAGAAGCGATTAAAAAAAAGTGGAGATTAAGTCCAATATCCAAAATAGAACTCAAGTTTAATACCATAAAGATGCTTGATAAATATGATAAATAATGGATAAACACAGTGAGAAGATTAATAAAGAGTTAGAAAATATAAAAAATAAACAGGGCTGAAGAATCTAATAATTGAAATACAAATATTCTGGAAATAATCAACTGTAGATTAGATGATCCAGAGGGATCGATCAGCAAACTGGAAGACAGAATAGTGGAAATCTCTCAAGTTAAAAAAAAAAAAGAAAAGAGAGAGACAAAGGTTTAAAACCATGAGAGAGTTTAAGATACCTCTAAGACAATAACAAGCATACTAATATTCACATTATAGAGATCTCAGATGAGAAAAGAGAAAGGATCAGAAAACATATTTCAAGACATAATAACTTAAAATTTTCCTAACCTGGGAATGAAAACAGACAACTAGCTTCAGGGAAAACAGAGAGTCCCAAACAAAACCAACCAAAAGAGTTGCACACCAAGACTCATTGCAATTAAAATGGTAAAAATTAAAGATAAAGAGAGAATATTAAAATTAGCAAGGGAATAGCAACTAGTCATTAATAGGAAACTCATAAGGTTATCAGCTAACATTTCAACAGAAACTCTGCAGTACAGAAGGGAGTGGCAGGACATATTTTAAAGAATGAGAAGAAAAAGCCCACAACTAAGAATACTCTAACCAGCAAGGCTATCATTCACATTTGAAGGACAGATGATAGTTTTACAGACAAGCAAAATTAGAAGAATTTGGATTTACAAAAATGTTAAAGAGACTTTTGTAAATAGAAAAGAAAAAGCAAAACACAGAAACATAAAATTTACAAAATTAAAAAAAAATCTCATTGGTAAAGGCAAATAAATAGTAAAGGTAATAGATTAACCACTTATAAAGCTAGTAGAAGTTTAAAAGACAAAATTAGTAAAATCATTTATATCTACAATAAATCCTTAAGGGATACACAACAAAAGTGTAAAATATTATGTCAAAAATATTAACTGTGAGGGAAGAGTAAAAACGCAGGGTTGTTAAAATGCATTCAAATTTAGGAGATCATTAACTTAAACAATTACATATATATATAAAAAACACAAACCAAAAATATGCAATAGATGTACACACATAAAAAGAAGGAAAACCAAACATAACACTAAAGGTAGTGATCAAATGACAATGGAAGAGAGCAAAAAGAGGAAGAAACAAAAATTTACTACAAACATATTTAGAAAACAATTAACAAAATGTCAATAAGTTCATGACTGCCAAAAATTACTTTAAATATTAATGGATTAAATGCTCTAATCAAAAGACATAGAGGAGCTAAATGGATTAAAAATAATTTTTATATATTTGCTGCCCCCAAGGGGACTCACTGCAGATCTAAAGACACATACAGATTGGATGGAAAATATATTTCATAAAAATGAAATAAAAATAGTAAGCCAGGGTAGCAACACTTATATCAGACAAAATGACTTTAAAACAAAGACTATAACAAAAGACAAAGAAGGGCATTGCATAATAATAAAATAATCAATACAGCATGAAGACATAAAAAGTATAAATATACTTACACTCCAAATAGGAGCACCAAATACATAAAGCAAATATTATCAGATAGAAAAGGAGAAATTGACAGTAACACAATAAAGTAGAGGACTTTATCATACCACTTAGATCAATGGACAGGTCATTCAGACAGAAAATCAATATGGAAATACTAGCCTTAAATACACGTTAGGCCTAATGGATTTAATAGACACATATAGAATATCCCATCCAAAAACAGCAGAATAAACATTATTTTCAACTACCTATGGAACATTTTTCAGGGTAGATCACATGCTAGGCAGAAAGTAAATCTCAGTGTCTTGGTAAACTTAAATATTGAAATCATATTAAACATCTTTCTGACTACAACAGTTCAAGATTAGAAATCACAAACAAAAAGAAAACTGCAAAGAAAAAACTGTGTGGAGGCTAAACGTTACTAAACCAGCAATGATTCAGTGAAGAAATCAAAGAAGAAATAAATACCTGGAGACAAAGAAAAACAAAAACACAATGATCCAAAATCTATGAGACACAGCAAAAGCAGTTCTAAGAAGAAAGCGTATTGTGATAAAAGTCTACCCCAGGAAACAAGAAAAATCTCAAATAAACAACCTAACCTTACTCCTAAAGGAACCACAAGAAGCTCAAAGTTACTAGAAGGAAAAAAAAATCTTAAAGATCAAAGCAGAAATAAGTGAAAAAAGACTAAAAAATCAAAAGATTACTCAAACAAAAAGACAGTTTTTTTAAAAAAATTGAACGCTTAGCTAGGTTCATAAAGAATAAAAATAGGACTCAACAAATAAAATCAGAGAAAAAAGAAGTTGCAACTTACATCACAGAAATACAACAGATTATATGGGATTACTATGAACAATTATTTGCCAAAAATTGAACAACCTAGAAGAAATGGACAAGTTCCTAGAAATGTACAAACTCCTAAGAACAAAACAAGAAGAAACAGATAACATGTAAACACTAATCAGCAGAAATAAAACTTAATCAATAATATTAAAAACTCTCAAAACAACAACAGAAATCTCTAAGACCAGATGGTTATAGGTATGTTCAACCAAACATTTAAATAAGAGTTTATACCTACCATTCTCAAACTATTCCAAAAAATTGCAGAGGAAGAAATGTTTACAAACTCATTCTAGGAGGCCAGCATCACCCTGATACCAAAATCAGGCAAAGACAGCATAAAAAAAAAAAAATTACAGGGCAATAACACTAATGCAAAGCTCCTCAACAGAATAATATCAAATTAATTCAGTCATACATTGCAAGGATCATACACCATGATCAAGTGAGATTTGATCCATGGATGAAAGGATGGTATAATATTGAGAAATCAAATAGTGTGATTCACCACAGTAGCAAATTGAAGAATAAAAACAATATGATCAACTCAATAAATATATAAAAAGCTTTTACAAAATTCAGTGTTCATTTATGGAAAAAACTGTCAAGAAATTGTGTATGGAGGGAACATACACTGTAAGTCTTGAAATCGTTAAACTGCTAGCAGAAAACATAAGAAGTCTTAGCAATAATTTTTGGCTCTAACTACTCAGGCACGAGAAACAAAAGTGAAAATAAATAAATGGTTCTACATAAAACTAAAGTGATTCACACAGCAAAGTAAACTATCAACAAAATCAATGTGAGAAGAAGATATTTGTAAATAATATATCTGGTAAGGGGTTAATATATAAAATATACAAGGAAAACATAAACTCAACACCAAAACACAAACAACCTAATTAAAAAAAAATAGATAAAAGAACTCAATAGAAATTTCCAAAAAGAAGACGTGCAGATGGCCAACAGAAACATGAAAAGATGTTCAATATCACTAATCATCAGGGAAATGCAAGTGAAAACTTCAATGAAATATTACCTCACATCTTTCAGAATGGCTATTATCAAAAAGACACAATGAACAACCTAATGAAAACAAAATGGATAACCTAGAAGGAATGGACAAGTTTCTGGAAACATACAGTCCATCAAGACTGAACCAAGAAGAAACTGACTACTTGAACAAACAGATCACTAGAAATGAAATCAAATTAGCAATAAAAAAACTTCCCTACAAATAAAAGTCCGGGACTGGATGGTATCACTGGGGAATTCTACCAAACATACAAAGAACTCATACCAGTCCTTCTTAAACTCTTCCAGGAGATAGAAAAGGAAGAAGTATTCCCAAAATTATTCCATGAAGTCACCATCACCAGACAAAGACACCACCAAAAAGGAAACTTATAGACCAATAACACTGATGAACATAGATGCAAAAACCCTCAACAAAATACTAGCAAACAGAATCCAACAGCACATAAAAAAGATCATACACCATGATCAAGTTGGGTTCACTCCAGGAACACAAGGATGATTCAACATATGCAAATCAATCAAAGTAATACACCACATCAAAAAGAGAAAATACAAAAAAAAACCCAACAAAAACATGATTATCTCAATAGATGCTAAAAGACCATTTGATAAAATTCAACATCCATTTATGATAAAAACTCTCACCAAAGTGGGTATTGAAGGAACATATCTGAACATAATAAAAGCTTTTTATGACAAACCTACAACAAGTACAGTACTCAATGGTGAAAAACTGAAAACCTTCCCACTAAAATCTGGAACAAGACAATTTTGTCAACTCACACCACTCCTATTCAACATAGTCTTGGAAGTTCTAGCCACGGCAATCAGGCAAGAAAAAGACATAAAAGGGATCCAAATTTGAAAAGAAGAGGTCAAATCATCACTATATGCAGATAACATAATTTTATATATAGAAAAGCCTAAAAGGCCCACACAAAAACTGCTAGAACTAATTAAAGACTTCAGCAAGGTAGCAGGATACAAGATTAATGTACAAAAATCGGTTGCATTTCTTTACACTAAAGATGAATCAACAGGAAAAGAAAGTAAAGAAACAATCTCTTTTAAAAGAGCACCCAAGGTAATAAAATACCTAGTAATAAATCTAACCAAGGAGGTGAAAGACTTATATATGGAGAACTATAAAACATTGATGAAGGAAGTAAAGATTTAAAAAATGGAAACATATCTCATGCTCCCGGATTGGAAGAATCAATATTGTTAAAATGATCATACTGTGCAAGGCAATCTACAGATTTAATGAAATCACTAGCAAATTACCTAGGATGTATCTCACAGAACTAGAACAAATTATAATAAAATTTATATGGATTCACAAAAGACCTAGAATTGCCAAAGCATTACTGAAGAAAAAGAAAGAGACTGGAGGAATAACTCTTCCAGACTTCAGGAAATACTACAGAGCTACAGTAATCAAAGCATCATGGTATTGATAGAAAAATAGACCTATGGATCAATGAAACATAACACAGAATCCAGGAATGAGCCCACAAACTTTTGGTCAATTAATCTTTGACAAAGGAGGCAAGAACGTACAATGGAATAAAGACAGTCTCTTCAGCAAATGGTGTTGGGAAAACTGGACAGCAGCATGTAAATCAATGAAGCTAGAACACTACCTCACATCATACACAAAAATAAACTCAAAATGGATTAAAAACTGAAACATAAGACAAGACACAGTAAATCTATTTGAGGAAAACATAGGCAAAACATTATCTGAAATACATCTCAAAAGTGTTCTCCTAGACAGTCTACTCAAGCAATAGAAATAAAGGCAAGAATCAACAAATGGGACCTAACAAAACTTACAAGCTTTTGCATAGCAAAGGAAACCATAAGCAAAACAAAATGACAACCCACAGAATGGGAGAAAATATTTGCAAAAATGAAACTGACAAAGGCTTGATCTCCAGAATATATAAACAGTTCATATAACTTAATAAGAAAAAAAACAAGCAACCAAATTCAAAAATGGACAGAGGACCTAAACAAGCAATCCTCCATTGAAGATGTAAGAATGACCAATAGTCACATGAAAAAAATGTTCAGTATCACTAATTATCAGAGAAATGTAAATCAAAACTACAGTGAGGTATCACCTCACACCAGCCAGAATGGCCATCATTCAAAAGTCCACAAATGACAAATACTGGAGAGGCTGTGGAATAAGGGGAATCCTCCTACAATGTTTCTGGGAATGCAGTTTGGTGCAGCCACTGTGGAAAACAGTATGGAGATTCCTCAAAAGACTAGGAATAGACTTACCATATGTCCCAGTAATCCCACTCCTGGGCATATATCCAGAAGGAACCCTACTTCAAAAGCACACCTGCACCCCAATGTTCATAGTAGCACTATTTACAATAGCCAAAATATGGAAACAGCCTAAATGTCCATCGACAGATGACTGGATAAAGAAGAGGTGCTATATTTATACAATGGCATACTATTCAGTCATAAAAAATGATAACATAACATCATTTGCAGCAACATGGATGTCCCTGGATAATGTCATTCTAAATGAAGTAAGCAAGAAAGAGAAATATACCAAATGATATCACTCCTATGTGGAATCTGAAAAAAAAAAAAGAAAGAAGAAGAGGAAGAGGAGGAGGAGGAGGAAGAAGAAGAAGAAGAAAGAAGAAGAAGAAGAAGAAGAAGAAGAAGAAGAAGAAGAAGAAGAAGAAGAAGAAGAAGAAGAAGAAGAAGAAGAAGAAGAAGAAGAAGAAGAAGAAGAAGAAGAAGAAGAAGAAGAAGAAGAAGAAGAAGAAGAAGAAGAAGAAGAAGAAGAAGAAGAAGAAGAAGAAGAAGAAGAAGAAAAGAAGAAGGAGAAGAAGGAGAAGAAGGAGAAGAAGGAGAAAGAAGGAGAAGAAGAAGGAAGAAGAAGGAAGAAGAAGAAGAAGAAGAAGAAGAAGAAGAAGAAGAAGAAGAAGAAGAAGAAGAAGAAGAAGAATGAACTTAAATATAAAACAGAAACAGATTTACAAACATAGAAGACAGACCTGTGATTGGCAGGGGGGAGGGGGATGGGAAGGAAAAGACTAGGCATCTGAGATTTGTAGATACTGACAGGTATACATAGAATAGGTAAACAAGTTTATAAACAACCACAGGGAAATATCTATAAGATCTTGTAGTAGCTCACAGTGGAAAGGAATATGAAAATGAATATATGTATATTCATGTATGACTGAAAAATTGTGCTGTATGTCAGAAATTGACACAACACTGTAAACTGACTATAACAATTAAAAATGCAATTTACATTGTAAAACCAAAAAAAAAAAGACACCAATAAGTTTTGGCTAGAATGTCAAGAAAATGAACCCTTGTGCACTATTGGTGAAATGTAAATTGGTGAAGCCACTATGGAAAACATTATGGAGATTCCTCAAAAAACTAAAAATTGAATTCTCATATGATCCAGTAATTGTACCCCTGGGTATTTTTTTGAAGAATTGAAGAATATGAAACACTAATCCATAAAAATATATGCACATATATGTTCAATTCATCATTATTTACAGTAGCCAATATATCAAAGCCACCTAAGTGCCACTCAACAACTGAATAAAGAAGAGGTGATGTGTATATACAATACAGGATTACTCAACCCTAAAAAAATGTAATTTTATAATTAGTGACAACATGGATGAAGCTAGAAAGTGTTGTGCTAGGTAAAATAAGTCAGATAGAGAAAGACAAATACACTATTATGTGCAGAATTGAAAAATAACAATTAAACAAATATAACAAAATATAGTCATAGATGCAGAGAACAAACAGGTGGTTTTCAGAGGGGAAAGTGTGTTGAAATAAGAGAAATAGGTGAGAGATTAAGAATTATAAACTTCCAGTTAAAAAAATAAATGAGCCACAGGTATGACATGGTAGTGTGGGAAATATAACCAATAATAATGTAATATTTTTATATGGTGATGAATGGTAATGAGACTTATTGTGGGGATATTTTGGTAATGTATAAATATGTTAAATCACTATGTTGTGTGCATCAGGAACTAATATAGTGTTGCAGTTCAATTATACCTCAAAAATAAACAAGAAACTCAGAAAAACATCAGATTTATGGTTACCAGAGGCAGGTTAGGGTTATGGAGAATTAGATGCAGGTGTCAAAAGGTACAAATTATAGATAAATAAGTACTAAAAGTGTAATGTACTACATGCTTAATATAATTGACAATACCCAACTTTATGTATGAAAGTTTCTAAGAGAGCAAAACCTAAGAGTTATCATCACATGGAAAAAATATTTTAAAAAATTGCATCTCTATGAAATGATGAATGTTTACTAAACTTTTTGTGGTCACCATTTCATGATGTATGTAAGTAAAATCATTATGCTGTACACCTTAAACTTATATTGAATGTCACTGGATATTAATTACATCTCAATAAAACTTAAAGAAAAAAAATTCTGTTGTACATACCATATTTTTTAATCCATTCACCCACTGTCAGACACTAGACTGTTTCCATACCATGGCTATTGTGTATACTTCAATAAATATTGAATTACAGATATCTCTAAGAAAGTGATTTTGTTTCCTTTGCATATATGTACAGGAGTGAGATTGTGAATCATATTGTAGTTCTACTTTTAGAAAACTTCATACTGTTTGTTCTTCATAGTGACAGTAATAGTTTACATTCCCATCAATAGTGCACAAGGACTTCCTTTTCATCAGCATTTTTTAAATTGAAGTATAGTCAATTACAATGTGTCAATTTCTGGTGTGCAACATGATGTTTCAGTCATACATATATATATAACATATATTCATATTCATATTCTTTTTCATTATATGTTACTACAAGGTATTGAATATAGTTCCCTGTGTTATAGAGAAGAAACTATTTTTTATCTATTTTGTATATAGTAGTTAATATTTGCAAAATTCTAACTCCCAATGTATCCCTTCACACCCCCTGTCCCGCCAATAACCATTAGATTGCTTACTATGTCTCATCACTTTTATCTGTTGCATTTTTATTAATAGATATTTTAACAGGTGTGGAGTGATATCTTAGTTTGGTTTTTATTTGCATTTCCTTGATTTTGAATGATGTTGAGCACCTTTTCATCAGTTGGCCATTTGTATGCCCTCTTTAGAAAAATTCAAATCTTCTGCCAATTTTTAAACAGAGTTGTTTTTATTGTTGTTTTTGTTGTCATGAACTTGCATGAGTTCTTTGTATATCTTAAATTTTAACCTTTTATCAGATACTTAGTTTGCAAATATTTTCTTCCATTTCATAGGCTCCCTTTTAACTTTGTTCATTTTTACCTTTGCTGTACAAAAGCTGTTTAGTTTAATGTATTTTTAGTCATTTATTTTTGCTTTTTCTGCCTTTTCTTTTGGTGTCAAGTTTAAAAAAAAAATGTTATTGCCAAGACTAATGTCAATGAAGTGACCCTCCATGTTTTCTTCTACTGGTCTTATGTTCAAATTTTTAATCCATTTTAAATTGATTTTTGTATATGGTACAAAGGAGGGATCCTGTTTCTTTTTTTGCAAACAACATTCTGGTTTTCCCAGAACCATTTATTAAAGAGACTATATTTTTCCCATTGTATATTCTTGGCTCTTTTGTCGAAAGTTAACTGGATATATACATGAATTTATTTCTGAGTTTTCTGTTTTCCTCCTTTAAGCAATTTGTCAGTTTTTATGTCAATACCATGTTTTGATTATTATAGCTTTGTAATTTCATATTAAATCAGGAAGTTTGATGTATCCAGCTTTGTTCTTTCTCAAGATTGCTTTAATTTTTCATGGTCTTTGGTGGTACTATAAATATTTTAGGATTGTTTGTTCTATTTCTGTGAAAAATGCAATTGAAATTTTTATAGGAATTATGTTGATTCTATAGATGGTTTTGGGTAGTATGGATATTTAATAATATTAATCCTTACAATCCATGACAAATATGATATTTCCATTTATTTGTTTCTACTTTAATTTTTTTTCAATATTTATAGTTTTTAGTGAAAAGATCTTGGTTAAACTTATTCCTAAGTATTTTATAATTTTTGAAGTTATTGTAAATGGAATTTCTTTCTTAATTTCTTTTTCCAATAATTCATTATTAGTGTATAGAAACAACTAATTTTTCTACATTTTTTGTATCTTGCAACTTTACTGAATTCACTGATGAGTTCTAATAGGTTTTTTTTGTTGTTGAGTGTTTATGGTTTTCTGTATATATTATCATGTCAGCTGCAAATAAGAACAATGTTACTTTTATTTTCTGTTTTGCATGCTTTTATTTCATTTTCTTGCCTAATTGCTCTGACTAGAAATTTCAGTACTACCGTGATTAAGGTAGTGAGAGTTGAAAACCTTGTATTGTTTCTTATCTTACAGGAAAAGTTCTTAGTTTTTTAATATACTAACTATAAGCTTGTCACATTGGCCATTAATAAGATAAAGTGTGATCTCTCTAGGTATAGTTTTTGAGAGTTTTTATCATGATAGGCTGTTGAATATTGTCAAATGCTTCTGCAGCTATTGAAATGGTCTTATTATTTTTATCCTTCATTTTGTTAATGTGATGTGTCACATGAGTTGATTTTCAGATGTTGAATCATCCTTGCATTCAGGAATAAATCTCATTTGATCATGGTGTGTAATCATTTTAATGTACTATTAAATTTCTTTTGCTGATATTTTGTCGAGTATTTTTGCATACATGTTCATCAAGAATATCAGGCTATAATTTTCTTTTCTTGTGATGCCTTTGTCTGGCTTTAGTATCATAGTAATATTGCCCTTGTAAAATGAGTTTAGAAGTATTCTCTCCTCTTATTTTTTAGAAGAGTTTGAGAAGTATTGGTATAAGTGATTTAAATGTTTGGTAAATTTCAACAATGAAGCCATCTCGTTCTGGTTCTAGACTTTTTTTGTTGTTGCTGTTTTGTTTCTTTTTTCTTTTTCTTTTTGGTGGGGGGCTGCAAGGTTTTTGATTACTGATTCAATATCCTTATTGGTAATTGATCTGTTCAAATTTTCTATTTCATGATGATTCTGTCTTGATTCATTGTGTATTTCTCAGACTTTATCCATTTCTTCTATGTTGTCAAATTTGTTGGTGTATAATTGTCTGTAGTAGTTTCAGAATGGCTTGTATTTATGTGGTATCAGTTGTAGTGTCTTTCTTTTATGTATTATTGTATTTATTTGATTTCTCTCTCCTTTTTTCTTGGTAAGCCTAACTAAAGGTTTGCCTATTTTGTTTATCTTTGCAAAAAACAGCTTTTAGTTTTATTGATATTTTTCTATGCTATTTCTATTTTTAGTCTCTATTTCAATTGTTTCCACTCTGATCTTTGTTATTTCCTTCTTTCCACTAACTTTTGTCTGAGATTTCTTTATTTTCCAGTGTCTAAAGATATTGCATATCTGTTTTAGAAGAGGTAGAATTCCTCAAAAGGAAGGACTTGAGGGAGACAGAACTGAAGAATCAGTTAAGGGGACATCAGTGAGGCAAGAGATAATAATACAATATTGAACTACAAATACAATGGTAAAGAAGGTAGATAGAAGCAAAGATATTTATAAAGTAAAATTGATTTTCTAAAACAGATCTGCCAATGTTAGTTATCTGTTTACAAACCTTCCATGAGGCTACAAGTCATATAAAAAACCTTGACTCCTTCCCATGCTTTTCTAAATCACTCATATGTGGCTTCAAACCACATTATCAGGTGTTCTACATTCCTTCCACGCTTAGTATTTGATTATCATCCAAGTATTCTCCATCAAGCTCTGAGTTCCTAGAACTTTGTTCTATTCATCTGTGAATCCATGAAATATAGTTTGTGTCCACTAACAATTTTTGTTTAAGTTGTTTTATCTCTTAAGAATGTTTGAAAATCTCACTCCTTGTTTAGGTATTGGCTTTGCTCAAGCATTCATGATCTCTGAACTCTCTTCCTAACTAGTTTTCCTACCTCTAAGTTTGCAGCTTCCTCAAACATTTTTCATGTAGCATCCATACTGAACTGGCTAAAACTCCATGTGCTTAAAACCCACTACTTCACAATTATTTATTTATAGGTTAATTCCTATGTTCCTTAACATGGTATATAAAGTTCTCCACCATGCTTCAACTGCTTCATGCCTACCTCTGTAGTTTTATCTACTCCCATTTCTGTCATCAAGATCCTTTATCATCTGATTCTCTTAATCTTTTGTAGTTCCTCACATTCATCTGATTTTTATTAACCTCACTGTTGATGCAGTTTCCTTCATCTGTCATTTTTATTGATTCTTATATTTCCCATATTTAGCTAAATAATCTTCATTTTCACATTTAAATCTCAGCTTGTGGGGTTCTATCCTCTAGAAAACCTTCTCAGAGTCCCATCACCCCAACTCTAGTTAAGCTAATGGCCCTTCCTCTAGAGATCTTATAGAACTTGGGACATGACTCTATCACTTTGTTTACTGCATTTTTAAAAACACCAGTTTATGTTTTTATCTCAATCAATGTTATACATATCTTAAGAGGATAAAACAAGTTCAAATTTCAAGAAGCACTTAATAAAGTGCTTACCAAAAATTAAGTGTCCAAGGGGATTGGAGGCCAAGATGGTGGAGTAGAAGGACGCTCATAGCTCACCCTCTCCCACAAATACACCAAGACTCATATCCATGGAATGACTCAGCCAACCAGAGCATCTGCAGAACGCCGACAGAACATTGTCCTCTTCAAAAGACAAACACATCAAAAATCTGGTAGGAGAAAAGGAAAAAAGAAAGAAGAAAAGGCAAAACACTGTGAGACCTGTCCCAGGGGGAGGGAGCAGCAAAAGAAGACTAGCGCTTGTTTGCTGGGTCTCCCCTTCTCCAACGGAGAAGGGGAGCCTCTGAGGCTCAGATCTGTACAGAGCACCCTTTGACTGACAGAACTAAGTTAAATGGGCACAGAGGGTCCCTGCAACACCCACCCTGAGACATGAGCCAGCACCTGCGGGCTGGGACAGGCTGCCCGAGCTGAGCAGAGGACTGGGATAGATTCACTGAGGCAGCCCCAGGAGACTGTAGGGGGCTTCACACCATGAATGAGTGGGTACATAGGGCAGAACAATCTGAGCCCTCCATAAAACAACATCGTTGATGTGCCCTGGGAGGAAGGGTACCATACCCCCATCTCTGAAAACCTGCAGAAGGTTTTTGGGTGAAGAGAGGTGAGCCTCAGGTACAGCCACCACATCTTCTGGCACTTAGCACCCAGGCAGGGGTGGGGTCAAAACCTGAATCTGTCCGTAAGGGCTTAGCAGCTTCAAAGGCCAGACAGAGACTAATTTGCAGCCCGAGGCAGATAGGATTCTTCCACCCTGGTACCTCAGAGAACTAGCGCTGCTAAGACAAACAAAGAACTGAGTTTTGGCACTGAGCAGGGGTGGGACATTTCAGTGGTCTTCCCCAAGCCCACCTACAGAGCATCGACTCGAGGAGGAGTGAGCAGTTGCACAGAGCAGCAGAGTGACCAGTGCCAGGAGAGGGCAGGTGGCCACCCACCTTCCTGGCAGGAATGCAGCACCTGACCATGGTGCTGGTAGGGGAAGCAATCCGTCTACCTACTGGGCCAGTCTGTAACATCTGACTGTGGCTTTGGGAGGGGGAGTGACCCACCAGCCCACAGAGCAAGACAGCAGCACCTGACCCAGTGTTGGGAAGGGGTGATCTGCTTGCCAACAGGCAACAGCACAGAGGAGGTCACCAATGGAGGGCCTCTGGAAACAGCAAGCTGAATTTGCAAAACAGGGTGAAGACAGAATGATTTCTCATTAAGAGTGCACAGTCTCCAGGAAAACACCCACCTTTTTTTTTTTAATGTATATTTACCTGTTTTATTTTCTATTACCTTTTTAATTTTTACTTTTTAAATAGTTATATATGCTTCCAATTTCCCTTTTAAATTTTTCTTTTAAAATATTTTTATTATTATTATTTTAAAAAATCCACCTCATTTAATTTTTGTTTCTCTTGGTTTTGATCACCTGCTTTGATTATACACAGGTTTCAATTTTTTTCTCTTTTCTCCTTTTTCAAAGGTTTTTAAAAGACGTCTCAACCTGATTGCTATTCTGCTACAACTTGCTTTTCTATTACTCATTAGACACCATTTTCAAATCTTCTTTTCTCCATTCTTTTAAAATTCTCTCTTTATTTTATCTTTTTTATCTGTTCTATTTTCTATTACCCTTTTAATTTTTACTTTCTAAATAATTGTATATGCTTATAGTTTTAATCCCTTTTAAATTTTTCTTTTAAAGTATTTTCATTATTATTGTTTTTAAAAATCCACCTAATTTCATTTTCATTTCTTTTGGTTTTGATCTCCTGTTATTGATTACACACTGGTTTTAAATATTATTTTTTGCTCTTTATTTCCTTTTCTTTTAAGTGTTTTAAAAAGATGTCTCATTGCTACTCTGATTCAAGTTGCTCATTTATTATTGATTATACACTGTTTTTAAACCTATCTTTTTCTCCATTCTTTTAAAATTCTCTTTGTCTCTCTTCTTTTTTTCAAGTTTTATTCCTACATAGGCGTTACATAGATAAATAAATAAACTCCTTCAAGACCACAATACATAACTGATACTCCATAAGGCACAGTGCCAGAGAGATGTGAGCAAGAAGAAGAAGCAGAGGAATCATTCCCAATTAAAAGAGCAAGAGAAATCCCCTGAAAGAACTATTAATGAAATAGACGTTGATAGCCTACTAGATCAAGATTTCAAGAAAGGAGCAATCAAAGTACTGAAGGAACTAAAAGAGATAGTGTTTAGAGATATAAAATATGTCAAATATGAAATGGAAGCTACAAATAAGAGTGAAGTAGAATTGGTAAACTCATTGGCTGAGATGAGAACTGATCTAAAGGCTGTACAAAGGAGACTTATAATGCAGAGGAACAAATAAGTGACCTAGAAGACAGGATAACAGAAAGCACCCAAACAGAACAGCTGCAAGATAAACAAAAACTAATGAAAACAACATAATGACCTATGGGATAATATAAAGCATGCCAACCTTCACATAATAGGGTTTCCAGAAGGGGAAGAAAGACCAAAGGGGATTGAAAAGGTATTGGAAGAAATTATGACAGAAAACTTCCCAAATTTAAAAAAGGAATCAGATATCCAAGTACAGGAAGCTCAGAGGATCCCAAATAGGAAGAACCTGAACAGACCCACACCAAGACATATCATAATCAAGATGGCCAGAGTCAAGGATAAAAACATGATCCTAAGGGCAGCAAGAGAAAAATGAAGAGTGAATTACAAGGGAACCCCCATAAGGCTTTCAGCTAATTTCTCTACACAAACAGTACAGGCTAGAAGGGAGTGGCAAGATATATTCAAAGTTGTGAATGAGAAAAAGATGCAGCCTAGGATACTTTATCCAGAAAGGCTGTCCTTTAGGATAGAAGGAGAGACAAAGAATTTCACAGACAATCAAAAACTAAAAGAATTTGGCAACACTAAACCCATGCTAAAACAAATACTGAAAGTTCTACACTAAATACAAAAGAAGCAGGATGCTACAGAAATGACAAACTCATAACTGGAAAGGTGATAACTCATGAATTATAAATAAAATAAACACAAAATTGTAAAAGAAGGCATCTTAATCATTAAAAGTGGGAGAGGGAAATGAGATAATATATAGTATTTTTTTCTTTCTTTTTAAAATTTTTTGTTCTCAGTAGGATGGGTTTCAGATCATGTTACTATCAGTTTAATAGAAGCAATTATAGTAATGGGCTAATAGACTTACAAAAAAGGGTAACCACAAGCCAGAAACTTACAAGTGAGTCACAAAAACTAAATAAAATCCATGATAATACAAAGCAAAATTACCAAACCACAAAAGGAAGAAGAAAGGAACAAGGAGAAATACCAAATCAACTGCAAAAGTAAGTTCAAAATGGCAATAAACTCACATCTATCATTAAGTACTGTAAATGTTAATGGACTAAATGCTCCAGTCAAAAGACATAGATTGGCAGAGTGGATAATAAAGCAAGAACCTTTAATATGCCACATACAAGACACCCATTTTAGGAAGAAGGACACATATAGATTGAGAATGAAAGAATGGAAAAGGATATTCCATGAAATGGAAAAGACAAAAAAGCAGGTGTAACAGTACTGATTTCAGACAAAATAGACATTAAAACAAAGGCCATTAAGAAAGATAAAGAAGGACATTTTATAATCATTAAGCGAATAATACAAGATGAGGATATTATACTCAATATATATGCAGCCAATATAGGAAAACCTAAGTACAGAAAACAATTACTAACAGAGATAAAGGGGGATATTGATGGGAATACAATCATAGTAGGAGATTTTAACACCACATTAAAATCACTAGACAGATCTTCAAGACAGAAAATAAATTAGACAACGGAGAAATCAAATAATACAACAGAAAAATTAGATTTGGTGAATATTTACAGGGTATTATACCCCCCAAAAAATAAGATGTACATTCTTTTCAAGTGCACATGGAACATTTTCTAGGATTGATCATGTGCTTGGGCACAAAAGAAGCCCCAGCAATTTTAAGAAGATAGAATTATCTCAAGCATCTTTACTGACCACAATGCCATGACACTAGAAATCAACTACAGAGAAACAAATGAGAAAAGAAGGAAAGCATGGAGCTTGAACAACATGCTAATAACAAACCAATAGGTCAATGAGGAAAAAAAAGCTGAAATTAAAAAATACTTTGAGACAAATGAAAATGAAATCACAACCACACAAAATTTATGGGACACAGCAAAGACAGTGCTAAGAGGGAAGTTTGTAGCAATATAGGCCTTCCTCAAAAACGTAGAACAATCGCAAATAAACAAGTTAGCCCACTAGCTAAAAGAATTAGAAAAGAAGAGCAAAAAACTCCATAAGTCAGCAGAAGGAAGGAAATAATAAAGATCAGGAAGGAAATAAATAAAATAGAGATAAAAAAAAAAAAACAGAAAAAATCAACCAAACCAAAAGCTGGTTTTTTGAAAAAGTAAATATAATCAACAAACCTCTGGCCAAACTCACAAAGAAGAAAAAAGAGAGAGCACAAATTAGTAAAATAAGAAAGGAAAATTGAGAAATTACAACAAATAACATAGAAATACAGAATATCATATGAGAATATTATAAAAAAAAACTATAAGGAACCAAAGTGGATAACCTAGAGGAGATGGACACATTTCTGGAAACATAAAGTCCACCAAGACTGAACCAAGAAGAAACTGACCACTTGATCAAACCGATCACTAGAAATGAAATTGAATTAGCAATAAAAAATCTCCCTACAAATAAATGTCCAGAACTGGACAGCTTCACTGGGGAATTCTACCAAACATACAAAGAAGAACTCATACCAGTCCTTCTCAAACTCTTCCAGAAGATTGAAAAGGAGGGAATACTCCCAAACTCATTCTATGAAACCACCATCACCTGGATACCAAAACCAGGTAAAGACCCTACCAAAAAAGAGAATTATAGGCCAAAATCACTGATGAACATAGATGCAAAAATCCTCACCAAAATGTTAGCAAATAGAATCCAACAACACTTAAAAATATTATACATCATGATCAAGTGGGGTTCATCCCAGGGACACAAGAGTGGTTCAACATACACAAATCAATTGATGTAATGCATAACATCAACAAGAGAAAGGACAAAAACCACATGATCATCTCAATCGATGCAGAAAAAGCATTTGATAAAATTCAACACCCATTTATGATAAAAACTCTCACCAAAGCGGATATAGAGGGATCATATCTCAACATCATAAAAGCTATATATGACAAACCTACAGCCAGCATAGTACTCAATGGTGAAAAACTGAAAAGCTTCCCACTAAAATCTTGGAGAAGACAAGGATGCCCACTCTCACCACTCCTATTCAACATAGTCTTGGAAGTCCTAGCCACAGTAATCAGGCAAGAGAGAGAAATAAAAGGGATTCAAACTTGAAAAGAAGAGGTAAAAGTGTCACTATATGCTGATGACATGATAGTATATATAGAAAACCCTCAAAGGTCCACACAAAAACTACTAGAGCTGATCAAAGAATTCAGCAAGGTAGCAGGTTACAAGATTAATGTTCAAAAATCAGTTGCATTACTTTATACTAAAGATGAATCAGCAGAAAAAGAAAGTAAAGAAACAATCCCCTTTAAAATAGCACCCAAAGTAATAAAATATCTATGAATAAATGTAACAAAGGGGGTGAAAGAATTATACACAGAAAATTATAAACCATTGATGAAGAAAATTTAAGAAGACTTTAAAAAATGGAAATATATCCTATGTTTTTGGATTGGTAGAGTCAATGTTGGTAAAATGGTCACACTACCCAAGGCAATCTACAGATTTAATGCAATTCCTTATATCAGATTACCCAGGACATATTCCACAAAACTAGAACAAATCATAATAAAATTTATCTGGAACCACAAAAGACCTAAAATTTCCAAAACATTACTGAAGAATAAGAAAGAGGCTGGAGGAATAACTCTCACAGACTTCAGACAATATTATAGAGCTACAGTCATCAAGACAGCATGGTACTGGTACAAAAACAGACATATAGACCAATGGAACAGAATAGAGAGCCCAGAAATGAACCCACAAACTTTCGGTCAATTAATCTTCGACAGAGGAGGCAAGAATATACAATGGAATAAAGACAGTCTCTCCAGCAAATGATGTTGGGAAAACTGGACAGCAGCATGTAAAGCAATGAAGCTAGAACACTCCCTTACACCATACACAAAAATAAACTCAAAATGGATCAAACACTTAAACATAAGACAAGATACAATAAACCTCCTAGAAGAAAACATAGGCAAAACATTATCTGACATACATCTCAAAAACGTTCTCCTAGAACAGTCTACCCAAGCAATAGAAATAAAAGCAAGAATAAACAAATGGGACCTAATGAAACTTACAAGCTTCTGCACAGCAAAGGAAACCAGAAGTCAAACAAAACGACAACCTACAGAATAGGAGAAAATTTTTGCAAATGATGAACATGCAAAGGCTTGATCTCCAGAACATTTAAGCAGCTCATATGACTTAATAAGAAAAAAACAAACAAACCAATCCAAAAATGGTCAGAAGACCTAAACAAGCAATTTTCCAATAAGAAATACAAATGATCAATATGCACATGAAAAAATGTTCAGTATCACTAATTATCAGAGAAATGCAAATCAAAGCTACAATGAGGTATCAACCCACAACCATCAGAATGGCCATCATTCAAAAATCCACAAATGACAAATGCTGGAGAAGCTGTGGAGAAAAGGGAACCCTCCTACACTGCTGGTGGGAATGCAGTTTGATGCAGTCACTGTGGAAAACAATATGCTGATTTCTCAGAAGACTAGGAATAGACTTACCATATGACCCAGAATCCTGCTCCTGGGCATATATCCAAAAGGAACCCTACTTCAAAATGACACCTGCACCCCAATGTTCATAACAGCACTATTTACAATAGTCAAGACAAGGAAATGGCCTAAATGTCCATCAACAGAGGACTGATAAAGAAGTGGTGGTATATTAATACAATGGAATACTATTCAGCCATAAAAATGACAACATAATGTCATTTGCAGCAACACGGCTGTCCCTAGAGGATGTCATTCTAAGTGAAGTAAGCCAGAAAGAGAAAGAAAAATACCATATGAGATTGCTCATATGTGGAATACTTAAAAAAAAAAAAAGCATAAATAAAATCAGGACAGACTCATAGACATAGAATACAAACTTGTGGTTGCCACGGGGGCGGGGGGTGGGAAGGGACAGATTGGGATTTCAAAATGTAGTATAGATAAACAAGATTATACTGTATAGCACAGGGAAATATATACAAAATTTAATGGTTGCTCACAGAGAAAAAAATATGACGATGAATATACGTATGTTCATGTATAACTGAAAAATTGTGCTCTTCAATGGAATTTGACACAACATTGTAAAATGATTATAACTCAATAAAAATGTTAAAAAAGTAAGTATTCAGTAGATATTTGTGGAACAAAAGTAAATCACTGATCTTAGCTTTTTATTTGTATTTCCAACTTGTGTACTATGCTTCACTATTCCTCAAAATTTTGTTTCTTACATGTTGTATGAATTACCACTTTTCCTGGATTTATATATATCATTTCCTTTACTGAAAATGCAAGCTTCTTCTCAATTGTCCTATGGGAATTCTACTCAGTTTTAAAGACCTATCCCCCAAATGCATTTTTCCTCCCTATGGATTTTGTTGGTTTCTTGATATCAGTGCTTCTGAACTAAATATACAGAGTAAACTTTTTAAAATTTTTACCACTTTATGGTGCTGAAGTTTTAATTTATTCTACCCTCACATGGTTCTCAGAATTAATGTAGGACAGAAAAGAAGAAAAAAGTCGAAGTGAGTGCTAAGGCAGAACAGCTTGCCAGAAGTAACAAAGGTAGAATGTATACTAAGTATCAAGTACAGAATTTCATAGGGACAATGAGGTAACAGTCTTTATTTTTCACTCACACTGGCAAAGTGGATTTTGCAAATATCAGTTGCATTAAATGCATCAAATAAAGTTCCTAAAATTGATACTCTAAGACACAACCTTAAGTTTCCAGGATGCAACTGTACATAATTGGTCCTTACCTTGCTCTTTTTCTACTACAGGTCTGATTCATATTGACAGATTTTGTTTTTTAGTTTTTGGTGGGAATTTTTTGGTATCATATGTTACACATCATAATTCTTGTTATAAAATAGATATTTAATAAATATTTATTCGTTTGATGCAAACTATTTCTACTACTATTTAAAAGATAATTTTCCTTAATATTAGAACTCATATAACAATTTTTGACTTTTCTTTCTGTCTTATATTTTTGGTTGTGCTACTGATGGGCATAACTATAGTTTGGAAACATAAGTTACTTGGAGATCCTCTACCCATGCAGCTTTTGCCTAAAAGGTAAAATTCAGACTTGACATTGACATTTGTGAATAATTAAAATAGAAATTGTTTAAGAAGCTATTTCAATAAATTTCATTTTTTTTAATTTCCTTAATTTGCTTTAGAAAAACTATATCATCTTAGAGTATATAGTGATGTGCATACATTAGTCCTTTACTAGCACTTTCATGCTCTAAGAATTTTGTTCTGAAAATAAGTGTCACAAGAAAATTTAGATGTCTATGACATGAGTAATACAATGCCATTTTATTATATTCTGGTAAACACTATTTTATTAATATAAATATACAACACTTTAGTTTGAAATTGTTAAACATATGATGTTTAGATTATTTATATCTTTTATTTGTTTTATTTTTTTCATTTTTGCTAAAAATTGTTATCCAGAATTGTGGTCAATAAACATTTATAATAAAATTTGTATCTTAATATTTTAATATTTCAAGAGAAGTTATTGCAGGAAAAATGTTAAAATATTCTACTAAAGTGTCTCAGTAATGATGATGTTAACTATTTAAAACCCTGTATTCAACTGTTAAACTACTACTAAATAGTTACTGAATATTTTAAACAATTTTTAAGCCTCTCTGAGCCTCACTTTTCCCATAGATAAAATAAGCAGAAAACACTTGAATTACCAAATGTATAGGATTCTAATAATGAATAAATATATCAATCATGTGAAGGCACTTTGAAAAAATACAAATATATGTCATTGTTATAGATTTATTAAGAAGTAATTATTTATACAAAATTGTTCAATTATTAAATAAGAATTTACTTTGCATATATTACACACTAGGCTTGAGGTAACTGATAAGAGACTTTAAATAACATATTATGGATTGATATCCTCGTTGAGATGTGGTCAAAATGGCATCAGAAAAATTTTCCCCCGAATAAGTAAGAGAGTAGAATCTTACAAAAATTATTCATCTACAGAAAGCATATAAATAGAATAGTGATAATCTAATATCATAAACAAGAAAAACTTGTGAAAAAATAAAATAATTCAAAAGAAGATAGATAGATTCTAAAGAAAAGTCCAAATAAAGCATCTTCTTGATGGACTGCTAAGTCACTTCCCCAGAGGAAGCTGATTAATTGGTTAAAAAACCATCAATAACAAACCAAATTCTAAAGGAAAACAAACTGGGTTGTTATCACACTAAAAATGGGCAAAATGACTACTGGGAAGAAGAGTGTAAGGGCAAAAAGATAAGTGAAAAGAGCAGGATTTCATATTGAAATAGGAGAATAATGAAAAATTGTATTAATCCCCACATGGAAATGGACCAAGTCCACCACTATAGTGCAATAAAGAGTAGTAGAGGATGTTTGTGAGAGTGTGGAACAAGTATAGTCATGTCTTGCATTATTGTACTTTTTACATATTGAAGGTTGTGGGCACGTCTATCAGTGTCATTTTTATAACATCATTTGCTCACTTTGTATTTCTGTGTCACATTTTGGTAATTCTCACAATATGTCAAACTTTTTCATTATTATTATATGTGTTATGGGTGATCAATGATCTTTAATGTCACTATTGTAGTTGTCTTGGGGTAACATAAATCAAAACCATTATAAGATAGCAAACTTTATCAGGAAATGTGTTCTGACTGCTCCATCAACTGTCTGTTTCCCAATTTCTCTCCCTCTCCTCAGGCTTCCCTATTTCCTGAGATACAGCAATATTGAAGTTAGGCCAATTAATAATCCCACATGGCTTTTAAGTGTCCAAATAAAGGAAAGACTCACAAATCTCTCACTTTAAATCAAAAGCTAGAAATAATTGTTTAGTAAGGAAGGCAAATTGCAAGCTGAGATAGGATGAAAGCTAGGCCAGTTGCACCAGTTAGCTAAGTTGTAAATGCAAAGAAAATTTATTGAATAAAATGTAAAATGCCAGTCCAATGAATAAACAAATAATAAGAAACCAAAGCAGCTTTATTGCTGATATAGAAAAATGTTTTAGTGTTCTGTATAGAAGATTATAACAACCACAACATTTTCTTAATCTAAAGTCTAATCCAGAGCAAGACTCTGTTTTCAATTCTATGAAAGCTGAGACAGACAAGGAAGCTGCAGAAGAGAGTTTGTAGCTAGCAGAGGCTGGTTCATGAGGTTTAAAGAAAGTAGTCATTTCCATAACATAAAAGTGCAAGGTGAAGCAGTAATGCTGAAGTAGATGCTGCAGCAAGTTATCCAGAAGTTATCTTGCTAGGCTACATTATTAATGAAGCTTACACATTAACCAATAGATTTTCAATATAAACAAAATAGCCTTCTGTTGGAAGAAGATGCTATCTAGGATTTCATAACTAGAGGGAAGAAGTCAATGTCGGGTTTCAAATCTTCAAAGGAGAGGCTGATTCTCTTGTTAGCAACTATTGTATGATGACTTGAATTTGAAACCAATGCTCATTTACACTTCCGAGAGTCCTGGGACCCTAAAGAACTATACTAAATGGAACAACAAAGGCTCAATGAGAGTACATCTGTTTTAACATGGTTTATGGAATATATGAAAACCTCTGTTGAGAATTTCTGCTCAGAAAAATAGATTATTTCAAAATATCACTGTTCTCTGATAGTGCACCTGATCACCCAAGAGCTCTGATGAAGATGTACAATGAGATTAATGTTGGTTTTGTGCCTGCTATTATAACATTCATTCTTCAGATCAAGGAGTAATTTTAAATTTCAAGTCTTATTTTTTAAGGAGTACATTTCCCAAGGCTATAGCTGCCACAGATGAGTGATTTCACTGAGGGATCTTGGCAAAGTAAGTTGAAAATCTTCTGGAAAGGATTCACCATTTTAAATGTCTTTAAGAATATTTATAATTCATGGGAAAAGGTCAAAATATCAAATTTCACAGGCATTTGGAAGAAGTTGATTCCAACCTTCATGAATGATTTTGATGTGTTCAAGACCATTGCAGAAAGTAACTGCAGATCTGGTGAAAACAGCAAGAGAACTAGAACTTCAAGTGGAACCTGAAGATGTACTTGTATGTCTATCATCTCATGATAAAACTTTTACTAACAAGAAGTCGCTTCTTATGTATGAGCAAAGAAAGTGATTTCTTAAGATGGAATCTACTCCTGGTGCAGATGCTATGAATACTGCTTAAATGACAACAAAGTATTTAAAATGTTATATAACTTAGTTGATAAAGCAGCAGCAGCAGAATTGGAATGGATTGAATCCAGTTTTGAAAGAAGTTATTATGCATGCTATAGAGAAATTGTTCATGAAAAGAAGAGTTAACTGATGTAGCAATCTTCATTGTCTTATTTTAAGGAATTGCCACAGTCGCCCCAATCTTCAGCAACCACCACTTTGATCAGTCAGCAGCCACCAACATCGAGGCAAGATCCTTCACCAGCAAAAGGATTATGAGTAACTGATAGCTCATATGATGTTTAGTGCTTTTTAGTAATGAAGTATTTTTTCATTAAGATATGTGCATTTTTTTAGACTTAACTCTATTACACTCTTAATAGACTACAGTATAATGTAACATAATTGTTATATGTTCTGGGAAATAAAAAAAAATTCACTTGACTCTCTTTATTGCAGTGTTCACTTTATTGTGGTTATCTGGAATCAAACTTTCAGTATCTTTAAGGCATGGATGTATTCTAGCAGAGATGCTCCAAATCTCAGCTGAACTCTCCAATTTCCTATACCTTCACCAATTTGTCAGGCTTAAACAAAAAGGATTGGACACAAATAGTGCTCTGAGAATAAAGAAATCCTTCTCAGATATGGTGGGAGCAAACTGGTATATTCCTACATCATATATGAGTGAATTCTAAATAGAAACACTTATAGGCAGAAAAAAACAAAAAGGGAAGCAGTTTTATAAATAAAATATTGCAAATATACAATACAATCACAATATAAAAAGGCAAAGTATAATTTCTGAAGAAATTATACCTAAAAATGAGAGGAAATTTTCTCAAAATTGGCTTATTCTATAGGCCTTATGGAATATAAAGTGGTGTCTTTGTATGTGTGTGTTAAGAAAATTAAAATCACAGATCAAATAAAGGTAAAAGAAGTGAAAGCCCAACTAAGATCATTGTACAACTAATGAATATATGAGAATCTGCAAGGAAGAGAAATCATTGAAAACCAGAATAACCACATGGAAAAGTGGCTCAAGGTTATTACTCTTAATACAGTTTAAAATTAGGATGTAACTAAAGTGATTGGAAAGAAGTTAATGCATATAGAGATGGCTAAAGATGATCCAACAGAAAGGTAACTCACATCAGTTCAATACAGAACCCAACAAACAGAAATAGGCTTATTCAACAAGTTAATACAAGAAAATTTTCCTGAAATAAAGAGAAGAAAAAAAACTCTGAAACTGTATTTTGAATCTACATATCATATTTCATTTCAAACTTTTTCCCAAACTTTGAGATATATTTTAAATAATTAATATTTTGGCATCATTAAAATTCTGCAATTATTCTATCACACCTTATTTTTATTTTGTTGCTTATAAATATTTTAAAAATTATATCTAGAATGTTGTATATATTTGTGATGGTACATTAATTTCTTTTACTCTATAAACTGAAAAAACTCTCTACCTCTGTGTGATGAGATCTGTTTTATTTTTAAAAACATCTTTACACAACCTCTATTGTTTGAATTCTTTAAGATAAGTATGTACAATTTTACAATAGAGTGATTTTCTTTAAAAAAGGAAAGAGAGAAAGAAAGAGAAAGAAACATTGAAAGAAAGACTCAAAGCTAATATGCCAAGGAGTTGACAGTAGAAAATTTACAGTATTGACTGTTGTTATTTTCTTTGTAATTTTGTATAATTAATTTTTTGCATATTGACACCTGAGTCCTAAAACAAGATCTTTCTACTTTAGAAAGTCAGTTGATTGTTCATGAATAAATGAGTGTACAGATAAACTGAATATAATATATTGTAAAAACTAAGTGTTTAGAAATAGAGCTCATGCTGCATTGAAAAATATCCAAAGTGAATGATCTCTGAGAAGTAACCCAGTGCCCCCTCCTTTAATATGAAGAACAAAATGGTGTAAGATTGTTCTGTAATTTGCCTTTGAGTATCTGTATATAGCTTAACAGTTGTTCTTTCAAATAAAAATGGAAAAATCAGCTAATTCACCTGCAACTAAATATATATATAATACAAGAGTTTTTCCGAAGACAAACATCATATTGTAATATTTAACAGAAATGTTTTATGCATTCACTTTTTTTCTCCCACAGAACATTAAGAACACTTTTGTTCAAGAGATAAGGTTTAATGACATTAAATTTTGTTACTGTTGCTTTGAAGACATTGTTAATTAAAAGTTGTTTTTTTTCCTGCAAAGTCATGGCAGTGAAGAATACAATAGGGAGGGCCAAAGATGGCGGAGTAGGAACACTGAGCTCACCTCTTGCCACATGCACATCAAAATTATAGCTATTTATAGAGAAACTATTAATGAGAAAGACAGAAGACTAACATGAAAGATTTTCTACATCTAAAGATGTAAAGAATAAACCACAATGAGATGAATAGGAGAGGCAGAGACACATTATGGTCAAGACCCATGCCCTCAGTGGGTGATCCACAAATAGGAAGATAATTACAATTGCAGAGATTCTCCCCAAGGAGCAAGGAGGCTGAGCCCAACATCAAGCTCCCCAGTCTGAGGGCCCTGTATCAGGAAGATGAGCCCCCAAAACATTTTACTTTGAAAGCCACAAGAGAAATACAGAGCTGTGGGAAGTAGTGACTCCACTCTCAAAGAGTACACACAAAATCCCAAATGTTCCAGAACCCAGGGCAGAAGAAGTAATATGAAAGTAACCTGGGTTAGACCCACTTTCTGATCTTGGAGAGCCTTCTGGAGAGGCAGGAGGGACAGGGCTCCCTCTGAAGAAATAGACACTGGTGGCACCCATTTTTGTAAGCTTATTCTGTGACCAGGACACTGGTGCTGGAAAGCACCATTTTGGAATCCTCCCTCTAATTTATTAATGTCAGGACCCAGCCCCACCCAACAGCCTGTTGGCACCAGGACTGGGACACCTCAGGCCAAGCAACTAGCTGGGTGAAGGCAGAGCTCCACCTACCAGCAGGCCAGCTGCCTTAAGACCCTATGAGCCCACAGCCACACAGGGAACAGCCCTGTCCACCAGAGGGCCAAGGACCTAGCTCTGCACACAAGTGGGCCAGCACTAGCTCTGAGACTAGCCTCACCCACCAGTGAGCAGGTACTAGCTACAGGAACCTCTGGGCCCTGGCTCCAACCACCAGCATGCCAACATATTAACTCTGGTAAAACCAGAGGGTGGTGGCCAGAGACCCCAAGACCCAGCTCTACCCATATTGGACTGGCACTTGCCCCAGGACCTGGCTTCACCCACCAGGGGACAGACAACAATCCTGGGATCCTCTGGGCCCCAGTTCTACCCACCAGTGGAGGGACAGCAGCCCCAGGACCACCACAGCTTTGCAGCCTACCATGTCAGAATCCAGACCACCCACTGCAGATCAACACCAGCTTTTGCACAGCTTAAGATGCTCAACCAGTCTCCCTGGAATCCAGCCCCACATACCAGCAAACCAGTACCAGCTCCATGACCCCCGCGGCCCTGTAGCCAGAGGCCCAGGGACCTCACTTTACTCGTGAACTGGCCAACACCAGTTCTGGGACACCCTGGACCACTCAGCCAGCTGCCCTAGGATCCAGCATTTTTCACCAGCAGGCTGACAACAGCTTTGGGACACCCTAGACACAATAGCCATCCATGTCAGGAACAGGCCCCACCCAACAAACAGCACACCGGCACTAGATCCTGGACTTTGAGCCTGAAACCACCCACCCTAGAAACTGGCTCAACCAAACAGTGGGCAAGCACTAGCATCGGGACTCTCCAGGGCTTTGTGGCTAGCCATCGCATGACCTAACACTGATACCAGTGGCCTGAACCTGTGCACAAGGCAAGGCCTGCCAACACACCATACCAGGGGCCATGCCTACCAGACTATCCACAGTAGGCAGCCCACAATAACAGGACTGCACAGCCCACATAGGGGACACCCTTAGAACATATAGCTCTGGTAACCAGAAGGGATTGTGCTGTTATGACACAAGATATTTCATGAGAAAGGCCACTTCTCCAAAGTTGGGATACAACAAACCAACCAAATGCAAATAAATAAAAAACAGGAAAGTAATCAAAATGAAGCCACAGAGGAGTTTGTTCCAGATGAAGGAACACGATAAAACCCCAAAAGAAAAACTAAGCAAGAAATGTAGATAAGCAATCTACTGGATAAACAGTTCAAGGCAATGATTATAAAGATATTCAAAGAACTCAGGAGAAAATTGGATGGACAGAGTGAGAAGTTAGAAGCTTTTAATAAATAAGTAGAAAATATTAGAAAATATAAAAAGAGATCAAACAGCTATGAAGAATACAGTAACTAAAAAAAATACACTAGAAGACATCAACAGTAGATTATATGATACAGAGGAATGGATCAGTGAGCTGGAAGGCAGAGTAGTGGAAATCACCAATGCTGAAAAGAAAATAAGTATAAAAAGAAATGAGGACAGCTTATGAGACATTTGGGATAACAACAAGCATTAATATTTGCATTATGGAGGTCCCAGAAGGTAAGAAAGAAAGAAGTAAAGAACATATTTCAAGATATAATTGCTAAAAACTTCCCTAACCTGAAAAATGAAACAGATATCCAGCTTCAGGAAGCAGTGTGAGTCCCAAACAAGATCAACCAAAAGAGGTCCACACCAAGACACATTGTAATTAAAATGGAAAAAAATTAAATATGAATAGAGAATACTAAAAGCAGCAAGAGAAAAGCAACAAGTTACCTACAAGGGAACTCCCATAAGGCAACCAGTTGACTTTCCAGCAGAAACTCTGAAGGCCAGAAGAGAGTGGAATGATATGTTTCAAATGATAAAAGGGAAAACATACAACCAAGAATACTCTGTCTGGCAAGGCTTTCATTCAGATATGATGGAGAGATCACAAGTTTTTCAGAAAAGCAAAAGCTACAGAGTTCAGCATCACCAAACTACCTTTACAAGAAATATTAAAGAGACTTAACGGGAAAAGAAAAGGACACAATTAGAAATATGAAAATTACAAAAGGTAAAACTCATTGGTGAAGACAAATATACAGTAAGAGTAGTAAACCAACCATGTATAAAGCTAGTAAGAAGGTTAAAATACAAAACTAGTAAACTCATTTAATAAACTCAAAACATATTTAATGAATATACAAAATAAAAAGATATAAAATATGAGTCAAAAACAGTAAATGTTGAGGAGGAGGAATAAAAAAGCAGAGTAGTTAAAGTGTGTTTTAACTTAAGAGATTAGCAACTTAAAATAACCAAATATCTATATCTATATCCATATACACTACATGGTTGCCATGAAGAAATGTAGATACACACAAAAAAGAAAAATGAATCCAAACGTTAAAAAAACTAAAGGTAGTCATCGAATCACAAGGCAAGAGAGCAAAAGAACAAGAAAAGAAAAGAAAGTAATCACAACTGAGATTTCAAAATTGTAGAATAGATAAACAAGTTACACTGTATAGCACAGAGAAATATACACAAAATGTTATGATAACTCACAGAGAAAAAAATGTGACAATGAGTGTGTATATGTCCATGAATGACTGAAAAATTGTGCTGAACACTGGAATTTGACACAACATTATAAAATGATTATAAATCAATAAAAAATGTTAAAAAAAGAAAGTAATCACAAAAACAACCAAAAACAATGAACAAAATAGTAGATAGCTATCAATAATTACTTTAAATGAAAAGAACTAAAATCTCCAATCAATAGTATCAAGTAGCTTAATGGTTACAAAAAGAATACCCATCGATATGCTGCCTAAAAGAAAGTGGCTTCAGATTCAAAGCCACAAAGAGACTAAAAGTGGGGGTATGAAAAAAAGTATTCCATGTAAATATAAATTAAGGAAAAAGCAGTAGCAATATTTATATCAAAAAATAAATAGACTTTAAAGCAAAGTCTGTAACAAGAGACAAAGAAGGATAAAACACAATGATCAAGGAATCAATCCAAAAAGAAGATACAAAAATTGTAAATATATATATATACACACACACACACATACATATATATATATATATGCCTCTGACATAGGAACATGAAAATCCAGAAAAAGCAAATATAAGCAGACCTAAATTGAGAAATTGACAATAATACAATATTAGGAGGAAATTTTATTCCCCACTTACATCAATGGACATATCATCTAGACAGAAAGTCAATACAGTAACACTATCTTTAAAATTAAACATTAGCTTAAATGCACTTAATAGATATTTATAGAACATTCCATCAAAAAGCAACAGAATACACATTTTTTCACGTGCACATGGGAAATTTATCAGGATAGATTTCAAACTAGGCCACAAAACAAGTCTCAGTAAATTAAAGAAGATTAAAAATCATCTTTTCTGACCACAACAATATGAGACTAGAAATCAGTACAAGAAAAAAACTGCAAAAAACATAAACACATGGAGACAAAACAATATGCTGCTAAACAACCAATGGTGACAGAAGAAATAAAAGAGGAAATCAAAAAATACCTTCAGAGAAATGAAATGGAAACAAAACAATCATATGTTTATGGGATGTAGCAAAAGCAATCTAAGAGAGAGGTCTATAGCGCTATGAGCCTATGCTAGGAAACAAGAAAAATCTCAAAAAGACAATGTAATCTGACTGTTAAAGGAACTAGAAAAAGAACACCAAGGTCCAAAGTTTGTAGGAGGAAAGAAATCATAAAGTTCAGAGCAGAAATAAATGGAACAGAGACTGAAAAATACACTAGAAAACATCTGTAAACTAAGACCTGGTTCTTTGCAAAGATAAACAACATTAGTAAAATTTTGGTCAGACTAAACAAGGAAAAAAGAGAGAAGGCCTAAATCAATAAAACCAGAAACGGTAAAGAAGTTATGACCAGCACCACAGAAATACAAAGGTTCCTAATAGATTACTATGCACAAATATGCCCCAATAAAAGGGATAACCTAGAAGAAATAGATACATTCAAATAAATGTACAATCTCACAAGACTAAACCAGGGAGAAATAGAAAATTTGAGCAGACCAGTTAGGAGCTCTCACTCTGCGCTGTGCTCTCCTCCCTGCACAGCTTTCTCTACTCTGTACTCTCTCGTGAAAATGCTAGGAGACACACTCCAAAGTGATCCTCAGTCAGTTACGTAGAGGTAAAATTCCCTCTCTTACAGGACTAACAGAACCTGTGACATGCTTCTAACATAGAATATGACAAAGATAATGGAATGTTGTTTTCTGGATTAATTCACATTACACATGACACAATTCTAGCAGATTGGAAACAGAGATTCTCCTGCTGATCTTGAATAAGCTAAGTTAAGAACTGCCTATGTAAGATGCCACAGACCAAGAAACTGTGAACTGACTTTAAGACCTAAAGGAAGCCTCTAGCCGATAGCCAAAAGAAAATTAGGACCACAGGAAAAGAACTATGCAATCTGAATGAGCTTAGAAGCAGATCCTTTCCCAGCTGAGCCTCCAGATCAGAATGCAGTGCAGCTGACACCTTGATTGTAGTTGTGTGAGACCTTGAGTAAAGACCAACTTAAGCTGTACCAAAATTCTTAACCCAGAGAAACAGTGACATAACAAATAGGTACTTTGTTAATTATCAAGTTTGAGGTAATTTTCTATGCAGTAATTTTTTAAAAAGGTAATTCCCCTTACTCCCTATCTTCTCAACTCAAAATCACTATATAAGTTTAGGTTCATCATTTTTGCACTACATCCCAGAAAATCCAGGCAGTGAATTGAGGCAATCATATGCCACCCATCATTTGTTTCCCTTCCCTCAGGAGTCACTGACCTGAGCTACCTACTGTCCAATATATGAACACTATTGTTCCTAAAATGATTAGCTTTTTAAAAATTGTTTAAGGCAGGAGAAAAACTCAGTTCTTGTTACACCACTTTGGCTAGGAGCAGAATTCCTTTATTGATTTAATGTACTACAATTATGTTTCTCTCTCTCCTCCTTCTCTTTCTATGACTTGTATTTTCATTCTCTTTCAGGTGTCTTTTGATTAATAAGAAATCTGAATTTTAATGTGGACAAGCTTGGAATATGTGGAATATATTTCTCTTAATGACTTCTTTTGGACTAAGGAAGTTTCTTTTTATTATTAAACATTTTTTGAAGTGAAATATAGTTGATATACAATATTGTATTGTTTAAGCTATACTGAATTATAAATTGACATTTTAATACATTATTAAATGATCATCATGAGTCTAGTAATCATCTGTTGTCATACAACATTAGAAAATTTTTCTCCATATTCCTTATGCTGTATATTGCATTCCTGCAACTTACTATATAACTGGAAGTTTGTGCCTCTTAATCCACTTAAAATATTGCACTCATCCCCAAATCCCCTCTCTTCTAGCAAACACTTGTTTACTCTTTGTATCTATGGCTGTTTTCATTTTGTTTTGTTTATTTGTTATTTTTTAGATTCCATGTATAAGTGAGATTATGCTATATTTGCCCTTGTCTGACTTAAATCACTTAGCTTAATACTCTCCAGTTCCATACATGTTGCCAAAAATAATGACAAGATTAATCTTTCCTATGGCTGAGTAATATTACATATATATATAAATCTACACACATATATGTATATGATGTGGCATATGTATTTATATTTATATATATATATATGTATATGCTACACCTTCTTTATCAATTTATCTATTGACAAATTAGGTCTTTTCTATATCTTGGAGTTATAAATAATAACTAATAAACATTGAGATTTGTGTATCTTTTTGAATTAATGTCTTTGTTTTCTTTGAGTAAATGCCTAGAAGTGAAAATTGTGGTATCACATGGCAGTCCTATTGATTTTTGAGAAATCTCCATGTTGTTTTCCATAGTGACTGCACTGCTTTACAGCACAATGCTTCTTTTTTCTCCACTTTTCTAACACTTGTTACTTGTTGTCTTTTTGAAAATATCCATTCTGACTTGGGTGAAGTTGTATCTCACTGTGGTTTTGATTTGAATTTCCCTGATGATTAACAATGCTGAGCATCTTTTAATTTGCCTGTTGTCTATCTATATATCTTTTTTTGAAAAATATTTATTCAGGGCCTCTGCCCATTTTTCAGTTGGATCTTTGGTATTTTGATGTTGAGTTGCATGATTTATTTGTACATTTTGGGTATTAACCATATATGAAACATGTTGTTTGCAAATATCTTCTCCCATTCATAGGCTGCCTTTCATTTTGTTAATGGTTTCCTTCACTATGCAAAAGCTTTTTAGGTTGATATAGTCCAATTTGAATGAGTGGTAAGAATAAGTAACCTTGTCTTGTCCATGATCTTAGAGGAATTGCTTTAAGGTTTTTACCATTGAACAAGATGTTGGCTGTGGGTTTGTCATTTATGGCCTTTAATATGTTGAGATATGTTCCCTGTATACCCCTTTTGTTGAGATTTTCTTTGTAAATGGATGATAAATCTTGTCAAATTTTTTTCTGCATTTTTTGAGAGGCTATGACGTTATTCTTCAGTCTATTAACATGGTGTATCACATTTATTGATTTACAGGTACTGAATTCTCCTTCTATCCTAGGGATAATTCCCACTTGATCATTGTGTATGAGCCTTTTAATGTATTATTGAATTGGTTTGCTAATATTTTATTGGGGATTTTTACATGTATGTTCATCAGGGATATTGACTTGTAATTTCTTTTTTTCATGTCTTTGTCTGGTTTTGGTATCAGGGTGATACTGGCCTAATAGAATTAGTTCTGAAGCATTCCTTCCTCTTCAATTTTTTGAATCATTTGAGAAGAATAAGTGTTACTCTTCCTTACATGTTTTATAGAATTTACCCATGAAGCCATCTGTCCCTGGTCTTCTTTTGTTGGAAGTTTTTTTTTTTTTAATTACTTATTCAATTTCATTATGGTTAATTAATTTGTTCAAAATTTCTATTTCTTCCTGATTCAGTCTTGGAAGTGTATTTTTCTAGAAACTTATCCATTTTTTCTAGATTGTCCATTTTATTTGTGTATAATTTTTTCACAGTAATCTCTTTTGTTCCTTTGTATTCTGTGGTGTTGATGGTAATATTTCCTTTCTTAGCTCTGATCTTATTTATTTGAGCTCTCTCACCTTTTTTCTTGATGGTTATTGTTGAAGGTGTACCAATGTTCTTTATCTTTTCAAAGGATTTATTTTCATTGATCTTTTCTACTCTTTTTTTAGTCTCTATTTTAAATAAAGTAGATCTACTCTGATCTTTACTATTTGTTTCCTACTACCAAACTTTGGCTTTATTTTTGTCTTTCTAGTTCCTTTAGGTTTAAGATTAGACTCTTTATTTCAGATTTTACTCTCATTTCATAAAGTAGGCATGTATTATCCCAAAATTCCCTTGTAAAACAGCTTTTGCTGTGTTCCATAGATTTTGAATCTTTGTGCTCCTATTTTAATTTGTTTGAAAGTATTTTTTAATTTTCTCTTTGTTCCTCAGTGACCCATTGCTTGTTTAGTAGCATTTTGGTTAGCCTCCACATGTTTGTGGTTTTAAAATTTTTTTTCATGTAGTTGATTTCTAGTCTCATACTGTTGTGGTTGGGAAAAATGCTTGATATTATTTTAGTCTTCTTAAATTTACTGAGACTTCTGTAGCCTAGCTTTTATTCTATCCTGGAGAATTTTCTATGTGCACTTGAATAGAATGTATATTCTGATGCTTGGATTGGAATGTTGTAAATATATCTATTCAGTCCATCAGGTCAAATGTGTCATTTAAAGGCAGTGTTTCCTTATTAATTTTCTGTGTGAATGATCTGTCCATTAATATAATTTGACGATTAAAGTTCCACACTATTTGTGCTACCACCAGCTTCTCCCTATATGTTTGCTAACATGTGCTTTATGTACTTAAGTGGTCATATGTCGGGTGCAAATATATTTAAAAGTGTTATTTCCTCTTGTTGCTTTGATCCCTTTATCATTATGTAATGACCTTCTTTGTCTCTAGTTCTTTGTTTTAAAATATTTTTTCTGATATAAGTATTATTACCCCAGCTTTCTTTTTGTTTCCAGTTGCCTAGAATACTGTTTTCCATCCTCTCACTTTCAGTCTGTTTATGTCATTGGACTGAATGCTATTTTTGTAGGCAATATATAAATGTTTTGTTTTGTTTTGTTTTTATCCATAAGCACCTCTGTCTCTTTTGATTGGATCACGTGGTACATTTATATTTATATAATTATTGATAGGTATGTACTTATTGCCATTTTATTTATTGTTTTTGTAGTTTTTCATCTTTTTTTTTTTAAACTTGCTGCCCCTATGATTCCATCAGTATCTTTAGTGTTATATTTGGATTCCTTCCTCCTGGGTGTATGTATCTATTATAGAATTTTTGTTTTTGGCTACTATGATGTTCATATATATAACTCTGAATAAATGTGTGATTATTTAAGTTGATTATCTCTTAAGTTTAAACACATTCTAACATTCTTACATTTTAACTCCCACTCCCCCACGTTTAATGTTTTGACTACATATTTCACAGTTTTTTTTGTTTTGTGTGTTCATTAACTATTGTGCATATAGGTAATTTTACTACTTTTGTCTTTTAACTTCTGTATTAGCTTTGTAAGTGGTTGATATTCTACCTTTACTATAAGTTTTCATTTACCACTGAGATTTTTCTTTTTGTAATTTTTATATTCCTAGTAGTAGTCTTTTCTTTTTCATTTAGAGGAGTCTATTTAACATTTCTCTTAATCTGGTTTAGCCATGCTGATCTCTCTGAGCTTTTGCTTGTCTGTAAATATTCTATATCTCCTTCAAATCTGAACGATAGCCTTGCCAGCCAGAGGGTTCTGGGTTTCTGTTTTTATCCTCTCATCCTGGGGTTAGTCTTTTCTGTGCAAGACCCAAGGGATGGGGAGCCCAATATGAGACTTGAACCCCTCTCATGCTGGGAAGAGCTTCTGTAATTATGATAATCCTTCTGATTGTGGGTTGGCTACCAGGGGTGTGGTCTTAACTATACCATGCCTCCACTCATTCTACTCATCTTAATGTGGTTCCGTCTTTATATCTTTAATTGTGGAAACTATGTTTTGCTAGTCTTCAGGTCATTCTCAAAGATAGCTGCTCTGTAAATAATTGTAATTTTGGTGTGTCCAGGGTAGGAGTTGAGTTCATGGTCTTCCTACCCTGCCATCTTGGCCACACCTTCTAGATTAAATATTTTAAATAGCAAATTATCATTGAATTTTTTTCCCCTACAAATTCTTAAATGATTTTAAATGATTATATAATTTTCTCTTTTAATATTAAGTGATAAAATAATTTATTTTCTAACCTAATTTGGTATATTTATATAACCTAATTTGGTATTTCTAAAATTAAGTACAACTCTGCCATCCTGAAATACACTTTCTATAAAACACTAGAATCAGTTATCCACTGTTTTGGTGTATCCTTTGTCAATGAGTGAAAACAATATAATACTCTTTTCTCATACTTCCTTTTTCAGATTTTAATATCAAGATTATTCTAGTCTCATAAAATTAAGTAAAGACTGTTCTCTTTTTCTTATTTTCTGAGAGTTTATATAAAAATTGAACTATCTGAATATTTGGCAGATTTTGTATATGTTAATATTTGATAGGTTTTACATGTGAAGACATTCTGATTTAGTGGGTTTTGTGTGTGTGTGCATGTGAGGATTTTTGATAACTGATTTTAAATGGTTATGGCTAGCAATATTTTATGATGGTAACAGTGTGCCAGACACTATTCTAAGATTTACGGCTACATAGATAACAACTGATGGAGCTATATTCTGATTTTATGGAGCTTGGCTACCAAATCTATGTTCTTAGTGTGAATTCATAGTCCTTTCAAGAATCATACAAGTTAAGTCAGATGGATTTTGTTTTGTTTGGCTTATTTTGTTGCAACTATCATTATTTTTCCCTGAGTTCATTTTGATAATTTTTCAGGTATGTCTAATTTATACAAAATGTCAGTTTTACTATTACCTCTTATTAGTTTTCTAATATTTTCTATTGTTTAATCTACTTACTCATTTCTAATATTTAATTCTCTAGTTTTTTCTTGATTCATTTTATTAGTTGGTTATATTAATGTTTTTACATGGTGACTTCCTTAAATTTATTTGCATTTTTATCTGTAGTAACTCTTTCCCAAATAACTTTTATAATCCATTCAATGTGAAAATAATAATTCATACAGTAATATTCATTTTAAAGTCATACTGCTTTAGAAAGAAACCTGTATTTTCAGTTTAATGAGCCAATATTTGACAACCTCAAACCCGTTTATATTTTCTTTGTTTAAATTGCATAGAGAAAAGCAAAAACCAAAAATGAGACTTGAATAAAAGTACAAAAGTAGAAGAAAATTCTATTCTGGTTCTACTCCAAGGCCCCTCAATCTTCCACTGCATCTGTAATATTATATAATTTAAAAATAACACTTGCCATAAGAACTATGAAAATAAAATAATATTTATGAGAGACTTAATTGTGTTTTATATATCCTAATACACTCCCTTTATAAAATATCCTCTCTTCTGAGCTTCATTTTTAAATGAGCATGTACACAAAATATTCTATTACTATATAATTTATTACATTCCTTTGCCATGTGCTGTCATAACAGACTGCACACAGTACCCTTATAATGTTTAAAATAACATTATTGAGTATCTACTAGGCACTAAGTTATGGGCTATACTATAAATGATTTATAATTCTTATGAAAAACTTTCAGGAAGATAGTGTAAATCATATTCTAAGTAAGAAGAATCTGAAGCCTAAGTTCCACAGCTATTCAGTGTCAACACCAGGACTCAAATAAAGAGCTATTTTATGCTAAAATTTATACTTTTCCACTTGAGAATAGTGCCTCACATTGTACATTATTCAAAGGCATGGTTGGATGTTTCCACTCCTAGACACTAAATTTCCTGAAGATAGCAACTCTGTATTATTTGGTGTTATAAATAAAATACCAAGTACATTATCCAAGATATATCAAACTTCAAATATCTCTTTGTTTAATCCATAAATGAGTGTGTTAATACATAAGTCTATCAAAAAGTAGCAAGAAAGTAAAGTGCTCTTAAATTATATTTTCAGTACAGGCTACTAGAAAACCAAAAAATTTTTACTTACTTTCAAATTTCCAGAAAAATTAAACTTGTGATCATTATTCTCCATTAATCCTCAAAAATGCATTAATTGGCCTTCATTAATAAATACATTAGTGACATTAAAAATATTACTGAGTAGAATATTTATAAAACTTGTAATAACATAGTATTTATATTTTACAAAATGTTAATTTATAAACATATGTGTTTCTATTCAAATATAATTTTGAATGAAAATTTTTAATATTTTATTTTTATTCAGAAATGTATATTTGTGCATTATTGTAAGAATGAAGTTTATGACAAATAGTAGCTTTTTTGACCTGAAGTATGCGACAAAGTAAGGAAAGAAAAATAAATAGTACTAAATTTTTTGAGTATCAAGAAAATACTAAATCCCTGACATTTATTAACTCCCTGTTTTGGGGCTAACTTGAGAGATTTAACAGATTTTCTCAAGGCTTTACAACTTAGTAAGAGAAAAAAACTGGATTAACGTTCAACTAGACTTGGCCTAAAGATTATACATGATATTGTGTTCAAAGGATGAGAAAAGAAAGAATTTGAGTAAAAGGAGGAAGATATAAAGGAGGGGAAAACAGTATAGAAAGAAACTTCAAAGACTGAATTACTGCTCTATACGTTTAACCTGATTGCTCTTTCAAAAAAATTTTACCAGTCTAGATTACCAACTTTAACTGCATTACATTCTCCATAGTGATAAAATACTTCATAACAAAATAAGAAAAAAAATTTTAAAATAGGATAAAGAGAACAAATGGAAAGGCAAATCTATGTTTAATAGTTAATATCTCACTACAAATATAACTAACATAAAAGTTCTTTACACTTAGATGACCACCTGTATGATATAGCTATAATTCTTACTTCACAATTTATAATATGAAGTTAGGAATTATATCCACGCAAATATTTCATTAGTGATGATGTATTTTTATATGATACATACATAACCCAAGGACTTGGCAATACAGAAGTATAACACAGAGGAGATTATCAAATCAGAGTTATTTTATCCAAATTTCTTTATTAGTGTTACTAGTTTATATCAATCACCATAAATTATATTATTTTCTTATCAATATATTAATAAATACTGCCATGATATCTGACTAGGAAAAAGTGTAAGAAGTATTTTGGTAACATTCTGGAGTTAGCAAAGTACTGACAGATAAGTAAAGTGAATTTCCTAAAATTATGTTTAAATTCATCACAATTCATTTCCCAGGGAATATATTTAAATAATCTCTAACTTTTTCTGTTTTAAGAATAACAGAATGTTAACTGAACATAGCCAAGTCCCCTCTCCAAGAAATCATCGCTCCTTTTAAAGAAATATTTAATTACTGTGAAGTAATACTTTAAATGAAATTGAAAAAAATTTAAAAAAAAAGAATTATCCTAAAGCTTCTTTGGGTAAACTCTTAAAATTCTGAATTTAATTAGTCTTACTCTGAAAAGTTGCATATTGTTGAGGTTATATCATCTGAGCCTAAGTAGTACAAATAACACTTGGACTATTATGTAATTTCAATTTGATGATGATAACAATTGGGTTCAGAATTTATAACATATTCAACTCCACTTCCCTTTGCAACTGCAGGCTTTAATAATGCTGATTTTCTTGTGTTATTAAAAAATATGTCTTACTTACAGTAGTATATAAGACAAAAATGAGCTAATTAACTTTAATGGATACAATTATCAGGAAACAGAGAAGTACAGTATCTAGATAAGCTTGCTAAAAGTTGTATGTTCTCTTTCTAATTAAAATAACAAGTCAAAATGTCACTATTTCCTTATGCTGGAAATATACATACTACATTAGAGAGAGAAAGATAACATTTTCACACTCAGTTTGAGCATGTGTGACTACACTGATTAATGTAATCAAAACCAATGCAGTAACAAAATTAAAAATTATTCAAACAGTCTTAACAACACAAAAACTACAAAAATGTAATGAGACAATTTTAAACACACTGGAATGCTTGTATAAAGTTGATACATGTAGATGTGCATGCATTTTATGTGCAACCAACACAATGATCAGTGATATAAACAAAAGAGAGACACAAACATGATAGATGAATCACTGACAGTTAACGTATTTTTAACGATCAACATGACCATATATTTTGCTTATCAGCAAGGGGCCCAAACAGTTGATTTCAATATTAACCAGCCGTGAATTGGGCTTTGTCATATACTATGGACAAAATGACCTATGGCAGTTGCAACTAACTTTTGGTTGCTATACAGAAGTGTATTTAGCATACACATAGATCAATCTCAATTGCATAACATCTTTCATCAGATATGAAACAAAGTTTGTATTTAATTTTAGAATTTCCTATTAGCACATTGTTATTTATCTAAGGTCCATGGTGTCATCTTCTTTGTGAATTTGTCTATATCTAGTTACCCATGTTTGCATTTTTTTCAGTTATACCATTTCACTTGGAATAACAGTTTTCTTATACAGTCATCAGTGAGTCTTTTATTTGGTCTTTGGAAATTTGCTCCATTCTCTTGAGCACTGGAGACATACAATGAGTGATCCGGACACATGATCATGTTCTCATGAAATTTACAGTTGAGTGAGACAGACATTAAAACAGTAGCCACTCTATTTATGATAAAAACTCTCAACAAAATGGGTATAGAGGGAACATAGCTCAACATAATAAAAGCTATATATGACAAATCTACAGCCAGCATAGTCCTCAATGTTGAAAAACTCAAAAGCTTCCCACTAAAATCTGGGAGAAGACAAGGATGCCCACTCTCACCACTCATATTCAACATAGTCTTGGAAGTCTTAGCCACAGCAATCAGGCAAGAGAGAGAAATAAAAGGGATCCAAATTGGAAAAGAAGAGGTAAAAGTGTCACTATATGCAGATGACATGTTACTATATATAGAATACCCTAAAAGGGCCACACAAAAACTACTAGAACTAATCGAAGAATTCAGCAAGCTAGCAGGTTATAAGATTAATGTACAAAAATCAGTTGCATTTCTTTACAGTAACAATGAATCAACAGAAAAAGAAAGTAAAGAAACAATCCCCTTTAAAATAGCACACAAAGTAATAAAATACCTAGGAATAAATCTAACCAAGGAATGAAAGACTTATACATGGAAAACTATAAAACATTGATGAAGGAAATTAAAGAAGACTTTAAAAAAATGGAAAGATATCCTATGCTCCCAGTTTGGAAGAATCAATATTGTTAAAATGATCATACTGTCCAAGATTTAATGCAATCCCTATCAAATTACCCAGGACAGAACTAGAACAAATCATAATAAAATTTATATGGAACCATCAAAGACATAGAATTGCAAAAGCATTACTGAAGAATAAGAAAGAGGCTGGAGGAATAACTCTCACAGACTTCAGACAATACTATAGAGCTATAGTCATCAAGACAGCATGGTATTGATACAAAATCAGACATATGGGTCAATGGAACAGAATAGAGAGCCCAGAAGTGAACCCACAAACTTTTGGTCAACTCATCTTCGACAAAGGAGGCAAGAATATACAGTGGAATAAAGACAGTCTCATCAGCAAATGGTGTTGGGAAAACTGGACAGCAGCATGTAAAGCAATGAAGCTAGAATACTCCCCTACACTTCACAAAAATCAATTCAAAATGGATTAAAGACTTAAACATAAGACAAGATACAATAAAACTCCTAGAAGAAAATATAGGCAAAACATTATCTCATATACATCTCAGAAATGTTCTTAGGACAGTTTACCCAAGCAATAGAAATAAAAGCAAGAATAAACAAATGGGACCTAATGAAACTTGCAAGCTTCTGCGCAGCAAAGGAAACCATAAGTAAAACAGAACGACAACCTATGGAATAGGAGAAAATTTTTGCAAACGATGAAAACAACAAAGGCTTTATCTCTCAGAATATATAAGCAGCTCATATGACATAATAAGAAAAAAACAAACAACCCAATCCCAAAATGAGCAGAAGTCCTAAACAAGCAATTTTCCAAGGAAGAAATACAATCAATAGGCATGTGAAAAAATGTTCAATATCACTAATTATCAGAGAAATGCAAATCAAAACGATGATGAGGTATCACCTCAAACTAGTCAGAATGGCCATCATTCAAAAGTCCACAAATGACAAATGCTGGAGCAGCTGTGGAGAAAAGGGAACCCTCCTACACTGCTGGTGGGAATGTAGTTTGGTGCAGCCACTGTGGAAAACAGTATGGAGATTCCTCAAAGCACTAGGAATAGACTTACCATATGACCTGGTAATCCCACTCCTGGGCATATATCCAGAAGGAACCCTACTTCAAAAAGACTCTGACACCCCAATGTTCATAGCAGCACTATTTACAATAGCCAAGACATGGAAACAGTCTAAATGTCCATTGACAGATGACTGGATAAAGAAGAGGTGCTATATTTATACAACGGAAAACTATTCAGCCATAGAAACTGACAATGCCATTTGCAGCAACACGCATGTCCCTGGAGAATGTCATTCTAAGTGAAGTAAGCCAAAAAGAGAAAGAAAAATACCATATGAGATCGCCCATATGTGGAATCCGAAAAAAAAAATCAATACAAAACAGAAACAGACTCATAGACATAGAATACAAACTTGTGGTTGCCAAGGGCATGGGGGGATGGGAAAGACAGACTGAGATTTCAAAATTTGTAGATACTGACAGGCATATGCACAATAGATAAACAAGATTATACTGTATACCACAGGGAAATATATACAAGATCTTGGGGTAGCTCACAGAGAAAAAAAATGTGACAATATATGTATGTTCATGTATAATTGAAAAATTGTGCTCTACACTGGAATTTGACACAACACAGTAAAATGACTATAACTCAATAAAAAAATGTTAAAAAAAAAACCCAGTAGACACTCAATTAAGTATTGGTGTAAATGTGCTGTAAAATACATATATACTATGATATGAATGCATGGAATTAGTGGAACTGTACTAATTAATTAGGGTTCAGTAGTGTTTTCCTGGGAAAAGTAACATTTTATTTCAGATATATCTAGATAAAGGAAATAAGAAGGACATATGAGATGAGGGAACTTCTCTGTTATCTGATGAGCAAGCAACGAAGATTTTTTAAATGATTACTGAGTTCAGTAGGGAAATAGGCTAAAGGGAGGGAAGACTCTGTCTGAGGGATAGGACCTACAGAATGGGAAATAGGCTAAAGGGAGGGAAGACTGTGTCTGAGGGATAGGACCTACAGAATACCTTTGGCTGTTTGGAATAGCCAATAATTCTGGTTAATTCATTGATTTACATAAAAAAAATTTATTGTAAGCACTATGATGGTATTATCAAGTCCAAAATCATTCTACTAGCTGCATGAAAGACCAATAATTTGGGAGATGAGATGTAGGGGCAAGGGATAACGACTTTATTTAGAAAGCCAGCAGACTGAGAATATGGCCAACTAATGTCCTGGAGAACCATCTTACACAAGTCAGAATTAAAGCTCCTTTTATACTAAAAGGGGAAGGGATGTGGTTGGTTGTTACAAACTTATTGTTGTAGGAATTCTTTGTTCTTGCAGCTGTCCACATGGGTCAAGTCATGGTGCGCCTGAAAAACCTCTAACAAAACAAACATTATTTTCTATTCTGCAACTCGTTATCTATATGTAAGTGCAGAAGTGTTAATATCCTTAAAGGTCAAAGCCTTGAGAATAGGCTCTCCTGTATATTTCAGGCTAAAGGCAACATTCCTTCACAAAAGGTGCAGAGCTAGCAAGACTAAGCCTAGAAAACAGGGCACAGGGTTAAAAGCAAAGGAAGAGGTCTAATATGGAGTCAGATTTGTTCTTTTCTATTACAGTGGTATAAAGCATGTCTATCTTGTTTACCAGTAAGAAGAAAGAAGAAATAAAGGGGAACAAAAAGTCTAAGAGCATGAACAAATTCTTGGACTAGAAATAAATATGTACAGGTTACAGTGAAGACAACAAATTGAACAAAAACAGTAATTTCTAACTTAACTTTGGGTAAAAAGTGTTCCCAAATGTTCTGTGAGTGTTGGTACCAAACATGACTATCTCCTGAAAACCAAATAAAATGTTTCTTGTTGATGTTGCTGCAGTAGCCAGTTCCATATTGTTCTAGAATGTTTTTCCATCACTTTATTGCTATAACTTCATGCATTAAATGACTATAAATGCATATATGGTTGCATAAGTGCATTTTTGTATACATATCAAAATTCTGATGTTTTCATTCACAATGTTTAAGAAGACTTGAAAAATTGAAAATTTAATAAAATGTTTAGGAAGTATACTGGGAGAAGCATGGGCAGTGGTCAGGCAGCTGAGTTGGAATGCCAGGCCTACACATCTCTTCACTTCATCTTCCTCTTCTCTAAAATCATGATAGAGTGTTTCTTGCAATATTGATGTGATGAAAGAAGAGATGATGTGTGTATAAACAGGTATTCAACATACACATGTCCATTAGTCCATTTAATAATTTCAAAAAATTGACATAGAATGACAAGTTAAAGTCCTTCTGTCATTGTGCATTGTGACATACATCAAACATAGAGACAATTAATATAAAGTATCATAAAATGAAATTTGATGTCTATAGTAGTTGTAAATTTCTTTTTAAAATGTGATATTTCATGATTTTGTCTACAGAATTTTTCTATAGTATCATATATATGATTTTTCTTTCAATTTCCTTTACTCGAGGGAAGATATTTTACTTAAACAGATAAAGTACTATTTAAACTCTTCCCCAAACATACTATTTGACTGTAAAATTACCATCTCTTTTAAAATTGCATACAGTATGTTCTACATTCTATAATAAAATAACCAAATTGCATGCCCTGACAAACTACATGTTTCCCTGAGGTTTATTACATTTATCTTGTCTAAATTTGAAGCATATTAATGTTTTTAGTGAATAACATAGTTATTAAAAATACAAGTTCATTTTCATTTCCTTTAAACTACTAAAATTTAGTTATATAGAATTTCAATCCCTATTAATCAAATTACAGGAATGTATTAGTCAGCTTCAGCTATCATAACAAAATTCCATAGACTGAGTAGTTTAAACAACAGAGATTAATTTTCTCATAGTTCTGGAAACTAAAAGTCTGAGACTAAAGTGACACCGAGGTTAAGTTCTGCTTGAAAGCTCTCTTCCTGGCTTGTCAACATCACCTTCTCACTGTGTCTTCACATGGAAGAGACAGAGAGCTCTGGGTGTCTCTTTCTCTTCTTATAAGCACAGTAATACCATCATGAGGGCCCCATCCTCATAACCTCATCTAAACCTGATTATCTCCTAAAGGTCCCAACTCCAAACACCATCATACTGGGAGTTAAAGCTTCAACATATGGAATTTAAAGAGAACTGAACACAATTCAGTCTATAGAATTAAGGGTTTTTTTTTTTCTTTTTTATTGGAGTGTAGTCAATTTACAATGTTATATCAATTTCTGGTGTACAGTATAAATTTTCAGTCATATGTATATACATATACATACATATACTCATTTTCATATTATTTTCCATTATAGGATTACTACAAGATACTGAATGTAGTTTCCTGTTCTAAATGGTATAAACTTGCTGTTTATCTATTTTATATATAGGAGTTAGTTATCTTCAAATCTCGAACTCCCAATTTATCCCTTCCCACCCTCTTCATCCCCAGTAAACAAATTCACAGGCATTATGTTTTATATTCAGAACTCTTAGATCTGAAATAGGTACAAGAATACATGTAAATAATCAAAGGGTTAAACATTTGCCTTCAAATGGCTATTACTTAATCCATTGGCATTTATACAAAGAAACTAGCAGGGGGAAAAAAGAGTTGTTTATATCAAAATCTATAGATATTCCAAATATATTTAAATCATCATAATACCTACATTTGCATACTATTTTATAGATGTCAAAGTGCTTTCAGAGATATTGTCTTTTTTACATAACTAAATTGATAAACCTACTTTAGAACTTTTAATTTTTCTTAATATTCACATTTCAAAAAGTCTGTTTCTTAGAATTATAACGTTGTTTGTGGTTGCTTAAAATCCAAAGAAATAAGTAGACAAGTCCTCTGCTCTGAATCTTTGCTCTTTTAAAGCTGACATTAATATAACCTGTCATATTAAAGGACATTTTGAGTTGAGATGAAAACAGCCAAGCAATCCTCTTATTAAAGATCTCTCAACATAATCCTCTCTTATGCAGGTGACAAACTGACCTGAAGTTCCAGTTCTGAGCCAAGGCCTTCTCTTCGTGACATATAGGTCAAAATGATAATTTTTACCTAAAGTTCACTCTTTACAGAAAATATTAGTCTCTGTCTCTTTCATGGGTATTTTATTTGATGTATTTCTGTAGAAGCTTAATATCTTCTGAAAGAGTACGTGACTATTTCCATTCCTTTGTATTTGAATAATTTAAATATTTATAGTCAGAATGAAATTTGAGAAATGCAAATAAACTACATAAAATATTACATTTCAATAAGTAGCACATGTGGATTTTTTTCAGCTGCTCTTCACAGATTCCATAAGTATATCACTATCAGCAAACACTTTATTAGTATAAATTATCTTACGTCAGTAAATCTCTTACCATAAGGATTGTGAGTTGGTCTACAATTTGAAACTTTAATGTTACCTCTGAAAGAAAGGTCATTTTGGATACTTTTCACCAAACTGTGATTCTGATGGAACTAGGAAATAATGCAATCCAATTAAAGAAGTAAAATGATTGGAACTTATATTTAAAACGCTCTCATGTGGAAGTATTAATGTAAAAAGAAAAATCAGCATACTTCTTCCATTTATTTTCTAAGGAGGGTTAAAGACATAATGTAGCTGGCTTATTTGAAAGTCATTCAAATTCTTAGAAAATGCATGAATCACACAATTTAATTTACAAAATCTGAAATGCTGTCATTCTTATACTTTATAGTGGGTAATCCTATTTCTAGATCTGTAAAATTGCTTAGAGTACATTTTGATTTAATAGTTGGAAGGAGTAAAAGAATCTAGTAACATCATTTTACTATTTTAAAATTTTTTTCTAATCAAATTTTCTTTAATCTTTGCTGTTTTAAGAGGGCCTTTACATTAATAAGTGGGGCAGAAATGGGAGTTCATATTTATTAAGTTAATTGCAAGGATGAATGAAATCATGTGTCAAAAGCCTTGCATCCCCCAGTGAATTCATGGAAAAAAATGATTTAAAGATTATCAAAGTGGTCCTTTATTTTAGAGGATAGTATTAAAAGTTAAAGATTATTTCTTTATATTTTGTATAATTAGAAAATTTATAGTCAGATGTTGAGTTTCCTGATTTAAATAATTATGCAGTTAATGAAGTAACTTAAATTGTCTTACTTCTCTACTCCAATTTACCAGATGCTTTTGTTTTGCCTGCCCCTGTCCTCCAAGCACATTCATTAATATCATGAACAGTCTCTTAGAGCCACTTCCAGACTTTTGAAAGTCATATAGGAAAGTGCATTTATTAAAAATGTAATCAAAGCTATGGGATTTTCTTGGCAATATCTGATCTGAAATGCCCAGAATATGACACAGGTTTGGATGGAAATTCCAGGAGCCAAAGCACTGCCAATTCTAATGTAAATGTTCTTATGTGATTTTCAATTTCTATTTAAAAGATTTTAAATCATTTTACATGAAAACAAGTAGAACAGTGTCAAGATAACTGCAAAAAGAATCAGAACAGAATTTGCCATATTTTGATTCTCAGAATTCTGATTGTGGGATGTCTCTTCCTTGTGACCCTGACCAGTTAGTTCATCTTGGCTCTCAAGCTGTTTCCTGGCTTGTTACATGGGGATGGAAACACCTAACTCATTTGATTGCTATGGAGATCTAATGGTATAAGCTTCATTTGCTTATTCTGCCACATCTGAGGACATGGATATATAATGGGAGGATATAAGATTTACATACTATGAATTGCAGTACTGTGAGATAATAAAACTCTGATGATACATGGATTATTTCTTAGATTTTAAAGGTCAAGTAATACCTACAATGTGAAATTACTATATTTTGCTATTTTGTTATATATTTCTCTGATATACATGACCCTAAATTAATTTCTGTCACAGAATTGTGGCACAGAGAACTTTTTGTGCAATAAATTGTCAATCTCTTGAGTTGCTTTTCAGAAGTATATTTTGATATAATTAAACATAATTAATAAAGATCTCTGCTTCTGTATGTCTTATTAGTCTAAATTTATCAACATCAAATGATACCAGCATGAAAATAAACCAGGCAGAGATTCATGTGTGGAGGAGTAGTGAAGAATGTAATAATGGCTTTTGCAAAATAATCACCAAACACCCTTCATTCACACCACATTTTTGGTGTCTCTCACTATCTGTACCATGATGCTTGTAAGGAAGAAAACACACACACACACCTGAAAAGGAGCAAAAAAAAAAAATTGCTGTACTTGAAAGCTCATTTGTAATACATTTAAAATATTAACTTTCTGCATCCCAAATTCTAGGATAAGATCCTTCTATTTTGTGCTACATACTGAGAGAGGCTTTTCTGTGCATTGTATCATTGTATTTTCACATATGCAGAAACTGAGACTTTAGATGTGCTAAAACACTTTGGACAAAACTATGAAGATACAAAGCCAAGGTTCCTCTAGCGATGCCCAACAAAAAGCAAGCTATACAAGTGTCTACAAGGTAAAAGAAAGTGGAAAAGAAAAATGTATTATTTTAACATTAACAAATTCTCCAAGTCTGAATCTTGGAATAGATGGAAGGCAAGGAAGGCAACTTTATTGTATCTTCTATAGAGTGTTCACCTTTTGTGACATCACTTAATGCTAATGTGTACCTGAGTTAATAGTATAAAAATGTCAGGATTAAAAAATGAATTATTAATCCCTTCTGTCTCCCTCCTAGCAGTTATCAATTAAAGCATTGGTTTACAAATGCATTTTCTCCATGAATTATTGAAATTTTACAGGAAATTTTACATTTCAACTCTCAATCCTACGAAGGACAGAATTTATTTTATCAACTTTGAAAATTTTAAATACCATGACTTTTTTTTTGAAATTTAAGAGAAAAAAAAATGATACACAAAGTCTAGATTTCACAGAAAGGAAAGGGAAGGGGAGACGGAAATTGTCATGGTCCAATTCATGTATCAGGAAGGTCAAGGGTCATGAAATTCAGAATAAAGCAGGGGCATCTCCATTTTTTTAGTCTGTTTTGCAATTTGTATTTTACAGAATATTGTTTGGTTAATAAAATGTCTGGATCTTACCAACTTACAACTTCATGGATTTCTTGAACTCCTCATTGTAGAATAGAGGAAGTAAAGCATCCTTAGATTATGGGTTCCAGAATTTCTGGCACTCTAAAATTATAAGCTCTAGTCATTTGGCATATGGCTTGCTAGGTTGCTGCCTCATCCTCATGGACATTTCCTTTTATCTGGAATTCCTGAGATCCATGAGGTCAACTTGTATTTTCCAATCCATCCTGGCCTTGTTCACTTCCACTACTGAGTTCATATCATCATTTCCTGGACAATGCCTTCTCTTCAAGCTCTCCTTCCTCTTCCCGTATACTCAGTACATCAGAATTTTATTTCATGTCTTTGTTATTACACTCAGTCTTCTCTTATTTAGGGACAGAGCACTCAATTATTGCATTCCTCTTTGTGAGCTGTATACAAAGTTTTCCTTGAACAAAATTGTCTCCCATTTCTTCAGTGAGTAACATACTTTTCCTTCAAATGACAGAAAATAAAAATACTACCTATTTTGATCATAGATCCTTTCGTATTGTATGTAGATGGTCATCCACCATTATATCTTCCACAGATATTAATTAAAGTTTGGTATCATATTTTAAAAAAATACTTCCTTATTTCTATGCACAACCCACCCCTAGTTTATCTTCCAAAATAATATAGTACTTCGGGGTTCCTTCTTTAAGGAGAGTGGGGTATGACCGAGCAGAAAAAGGAAAGCAGAGAGAGTCTCTGCATATATATTTCCAAAACTTTATACCTTTGGGAAGATTATGCTAGCCATATTTGAGGAAAAAAAAGCTGGGGCAGAGAAATTGTTTCTGAGGAAAAAATCATGATGAATAAGAAAAGTAATGAGAACAGAGAATTAGACAGGATTTGTAGGGAGCTGGACCATGCTTTCCTGGCTGGATGCTTGTGGATACATTAGAGATGTGGAGTCTGAGAACAAAGGAGTCTCTACTCTATATGCTGGGTTACAGACCTAGGGAAACAATAATACTGTGAGAGAAGGAACAGTTGAGTGAATGCTTGGCTTGGCGGTATGGGGTCATTGACAGCTTACATTTATTAATGAACACCTAAGAGGGACAGATCTTCCCCAACCAAATACACTTATAACCTTGGATGTACCTGTGGTCCTAGGATTTAGTCACAACTCCAGAGAAAAAAAAGTGCAAAAATTCTCAGGATTACACTTTTCCTTCCCGATGGAATAGAGTTTAAAAACATAAATTGAGTTTGGCTATAATAATGCTTGTGTCTGTAATATCTCTCTCTCTCTTTCTCTGACAAACTATAAGCCTCTTAAATGCACAAGCTGCATCTTAATCATTTTTGCATTCTCTTGTCTGATTTCATCAATAAATTATTAATAAATAAACAAATAATAAATGAATACAGGCTATAAGCTAGGAGGTAGAAATATTATGTAAACTTTAAACCTCAAAGTTAGAACACAGATGAGTTCATTGCTCAGAAGTGATAAACTGATTATTAGTTGAGAAACAGATTTCTATTATGTGGTGCTTCATGGACTACATTATTCAGAAACACCTTAACAGGTTTCATTTATCATTTACCTGCATTCTATGAGCCATTCTAGGAAAGCTATTCTTTTGAATACATAGTTCATGACTTCACCACTTGCCTTCCAATAATGCAATGAAATAGAGTACTGTGGATATTCTGAGTCATCTTCCTGACACTGCTTTAGAGAAATTGCTGATGAAACTTAGAAAAGACTAAAAATACTTGCATGTATAAAGGAGATTGAGAAATGTATAAAATATATCTATTATAAATTAAATATATTTTAGAATTATTATTTTAATACTAGGCATTGATAAAAAGAATGTTTTAATTTTTTATAAACTTAACTATGATTTTCTAAAACCTCAAAGAGAATAAAAGTTTTAGTAATAGATGAGGGCCCCTAGAAGTTCAAAGGGTAATTATTAAAACATGTTTTAAACTTAAAATAGCTGTTAGACTTCATATTTTAAGCAATGTTATAAATTACAATCCGCTATGATTTTCCCCTCTAAATTAAATTCTTATCCTGTAAGTGATGGAGGCTTTGACCAGAATAATCTCAAATAACTTTGAGATTGTCTTATAGGATGTCTAATTCCCACAGTGGCTCATTGTAATTTCAGCATTACAATGTGAAGAGCTGCTGTCTCTGTAGGAAGCGGGCCACTGCTGTGATCCTCTGAGGCAATTTATTTTAACTTGACCTCTTGTCAGGAGAAGTATTCCACTCTTTTTCTCTCTTCAATAGTTTCAGGTTATGTCTAGGATAAGTCAGCTTATTTAAAGCAAAGAGATAGAAGCAACAGCAGCTCTCTTTTGCTGACGCTCCCACCTATTCCGTACCTTAAGGAATAACTGTTCTTATTCTGTTGACCTACTTGACCACACTTAGTTTTGTTAGTAATTATTATTTTTAAAAATTCAAAAGATATTTAAAATGAAATTAAAATTTCTTAGATATTGTTTACCTTAGAAAAAAGATAAACTAATACCATATGCAACTTGATTTAAATTAAGTAAAATAAATTTTATTGAAGACCATGATTTATAGCAGAGAGATTTTACTTGTGATAACCACAGTCAGAGAGACAGCCAAAATCAGATACTAGGAAAAATACAGTGGATTATTTTTTATTACAGTGAAAATGTGTTAAATATCTGCTACTCACTCGTGATTCTATACAGCTCTAGGAAAATGATGAAAAAAATCACAGATGCAAACTGTAGCTCCAAATAATTTGTGGCAATGATGAAACATTAGTGAAGAATATAAGATAGAACAGAATTAATCACTAAATTACCTGATACAGGGAGTATAAATGCAGATTGAGAAGGTTTAAATCCATTCAATGTAACTATAGACTAGATAAGATTTGAGGCAAGCTTTGGAAGATGGATGGGGTTAGAAATAGACAAATGGAAAGAATAGGACATTGTAGGTGAGTATGCAAAAAGATCAGAAGTGGTGAGACAGGAAAGAACATGGCCGACAAGATACAATGAGATGAGGAAATCAGCTTAACTGGGGGAAAATGAAGTGAATTATGGAGGACTTTCAAAACCATTCAAAGAAATATTGATCTAAAAAGCTGATACCTAGAAAGATGACAACAACATCTACATTGTTTAATGGCCTGATGGTAATAATGCTGATCTTCATGAACTTGCCAATAATAATATAGAGCATTTGTACCACCTGCCAAGCACAGTTCTATGGTTTTATATAACTTTATTTAATCCTCACAACATCTTCTGATATCAGTAAGATGCTAACTTTACAAATGATGAACTAGAAAATGTTTTAGGTTATATAGTTCTAAAAGTTAGAATAGAGATTTTACACCAGATGTGTACATATAAACAGTAACTAAAGTTCTTATTAAAAAATACAGAAAACCTTAAATGGGAGGTAATTTAACAGAGTATATAAGAGAAATTAGACTAAATTGAAAATAATTTTTGTTTGAGTAATATAAGCTATTTCCAGAATCACACATGAAAAAAATCATGGCTTATAATTTGTCTGAATTTTATTATAATAAAACAGTGTTTCTCAAAACAGAGACAGTTAGTTATTTGAATCTTCATAAACTTTGTTGTTCATTAAATAATAAAAATAACACAGCATAAATTGTTGGGTTCATTTAAATTAAATAAATCAGAATATTTGGCAGTCACAAGAAGAACTGTAGCATGTATTAATAATACCTATAGTAGCATGCAAAATAAACATCATTCCTGGTACACATATACAATGAGATTGAAAATAAAGATTTCTGTAGACATCATGGAGACCCAAATAATGGGTTTCATGAGACTGATATGACTCTGCTACAACTCTGACCATGAAAACTTGAAGCCTTAGAAAAGCCTGGAAAATCTTTGGAACACTATCTGGACAACTGAAACAATTCTCCCTGTTCCTGGGGAAATTCTCATGGTTTGCAGGGGGAAAGTTTACCTTTGTGGATTTCCTCACGTATGATGTCTTAAAGTAGAGCCTTATGTTTGAGTCCAGGTGACTGGATGAACTTCCACATCTGAAGGATTTCAGGCTATTTTGTGAGATTTTGCAGAAAATAGCTGCCTACGTGCGGTCTGACCACTTTTTCAAGATGACCATCAACAACAAGATGGCTCAGTGGGGCGATAAGAGTACATGCTGAGCAGAAGGCAGGCTTGAATGGCTTGTCTTGTTCTATCCTGTTCTTAGTGGGCTTGAGTTCTATCCTCTCTTCTCTTTTGAGTATATAGCATTTAAGCTAAAAAAAAAAAAGCCAAAAACTATTATACTATGTTTATGTAATTTTGTAATTTAATTTATACACTCACACACACATATATAACATATATATATAATTGATCTGATTATAAGCCTACAATATCCTAATTCTGTCTGACTGCCTTCCCAGAAGTATCCATGATTCTCAGGTAGATGTAAATATTTCCTATCATGCATTTACATTTTAAGAAGAAACAGTGTAATTTAAAATACATGAAATTGCTTTGGAAATTCAAACTATTATACTAAATATTTAATTTTATAACAAATTTAGACTTACTGTTATGCCAAGACTTTGAGATTTTTCATGTGGACTCATACAAATATAGTTCATTATTTTTTACTGCCTTTCAATATTCAGCTTATGAAAAATTGAAGCTTATCTATCCAGTCCTCTACTGAGATAGAATTGGGTTTTTTAATCCCTATTATTTTCTGACTTCATCTTAGTAAGGTTATATTTCTCACATTTAATAGAGATACTCTAGATATACCCACTAATGGAATTGTTGAACTGGAGGAAATACACATTCAACTGTATTAGGCAATAAAAATTTGATATACCAATGTATATCAAAAGTGAATGAGAGTTGCTGCTTATACTCCATCATGATAATAATAATTACCCAAATTGAACATGTTTGCCACTATAGATATGAAATGGTAGGTCAGTGTTACTTGAGAAAACTATGAGATAATTCAAATGAGAAAACTATAAAGATCATTCCATTATTGTCCATTCCAGCTTCTTATTCCTTAAATTGACTGTTTTCAACATGGCTGTTTCTCTCTCATTTATTTTGCTTTGGGAAAGTTTATTACATATTTTGACTTAAAAATCTCATGGAAAATGTAATTTATGCATTGTCTTTTATTTTTGGAAGATGTGTCAAGGCTAATTATATCAAATATTTTTTAATGTAAAGTATAGTGGAAAAAGAAATGTTAATTTATTGAGTAAAATTTTAAGGGCCAGACATCACTGTAGCTACTTTTAAAAAAATTGAATTATAGCTGGTATGCAATATTGTATTAGTTTCAGGTGTATAACTAGTAATTTGGCATTTATATACATTACAAATTGATCACAACAATAAGTCTAGTAACTATCTGTCATCATACAAGGCAATTACAATATCATTGACCATACTCCCTATGCTGAACATCATATCCCCATGACTTATTTAAACTATAACTGGAAGTTTGTAATTTTTAATCCTCTTCACCAGTTTTATACAACTCCCCACATCCCTCTCCACTGGTGACCACCAGTTTGTTTTCTGTATTTATGAATCTATTTCTGTCTTATACATTTGTTTTGTTTCTTTGATTCTACATACACACATGGTATTTGTCTTTCTCTGACATATTTCACTTAGCATAATACCCTCTAGGTTCATCCATATTGTCACAAATGGCAAGAATTCATTTTTATTTAAGGCTGAGTGATATTCCATTATATTTATAAACTACATCTTCTTTATTCATTGGCTACTGATGGGCACTTAAGTTACTTCCATATCTTGGCTATTGTAAATAATGCCACAGTGAACAAAAGGATGTACATATCTTTTCAACTTAGTGTTTTCATTTCCTTCAGATAAATACACAGGAGTGGAATTGCTGAATCATATGATAGTTCTATTTTTAATTTTTAAAGAAACTTCTATACAATTTTCTATAGTGGCTGCATGAATTTACATTCCCACTAACAGTACATGAGGGTTCCCTTTCCTCCAAATCCTTACCAACACTTGTTATTTCTTGCTTTTTTGATAACAGCCATTCTGACAGATGTGAGGTGGTATCACATTTTTTTAAAGAAACAATATGATTATTCATAATCCTCATATGGTAAATTCAGAAGGAATGCCTTAGTTGTTATTGTTTTTTCAGCACAAATTATTTTTGGGATTTGAACCAATAGACTAAGCAATAAGGGTTTTGACTTTATTGAGTATAATCACATTAGTTCAGGATCTGCCTGCAGCTGCTGGATCCAAGCTAAGTAAGGAAGCTTCTGAAGAACGTCTCCTCCCAGGAATCCTCCAGCATCTCCCATAATTGCACTTAGGTTAGCTTACCAAGTTTATGATGTTCACTTTTTGGTTCATCTTCTTTTCCATTAATCTCTTGATCAACTTGTTTTATGCATTCTGGTATGCTTAAGTATTCCATGGGGGCAAGTTCCACTATTACTGTGAAATTAAAGATGTAATTTTAATTTTTGGCTGATCTTTGAGGTAATAAATTATCTTGTAATAGCCAGAAGTGTTCTGATGAACCAAGAGGGATGTGGTTTTGATTTGAATATGTTGATGATTAGTAATGTTGAGCATCTGTAATGTATTATCCATTTCTATGTCTTCTTCAGAAAAAATGTCTGTTCAGTTCTGTCCATTTTAAAATTTTTCAAGGATTAAATTGTGTCAGTTCTTTATAGATTTTGGATATTAACCCTTATCAGCTATATTGTTTTTAAATATCTTCTGCCATTCAGCTCAGTTGCCTTTTCATTTTGTTGATAGTTTCCTTCCTGTGTAAAAAAAATTTTGGGGGGGGGGGGGTTGTTGTTGATTTTTGCTTTTGTTTCCCTTGCCTAAGGAGGCAGATCCAAAAAAATATTGCTAAGACCAGTGTCAAAAAAGTGTACTGCCAATATTTTCTTCTAGGAGTTTTATGGTTTTAGGTCTTAAATTTAAGTCTTTAATATATTTTGAGTAATTTCTGTTTATGGTATAGAAAGTGGTCAAGTTTCATTATTTTGCATCTAGCTGTCCAGTTTTCCCAGCACCATTTACTGAAGAGATTGTCTTTTCTCCGCTGTATATTCTAGGCTCCTTTTTTGTAAATTCATTGACTATGTAATCATGGTCAATTATTTGGGGTTTTCTATTCTGTTCCATTGACCAATATGTCTGATTTGTGTCAATATCATGCTGTTTTGATTACTGTGGCTTTGTAGTACAGTTTGAAATCAGGCGTCATGATACTTTTGTTCTGCTTTCTCAAGATTGCTTTGGCTACTCTGAGTCTTTTGTGCTTCAGTACAGATTTTAGAATTATTTGTTTCAGTTCTGTTAAAAATGCCATTGAAATTTTGATAGATATTGCATTGAATTTTTAATTTGCCTTGTGAAATATGATCATTTTAACAATTTTAAAAATATTATATTTATTTTTTATTGAAGTATAGTCAGTTACAATGTGTCAATTTCTGGCGTAGAGCATAATATTCCAGTCGTGTGTGTGTATGTATACACACATACATACATACATATATTTATTTTCATATTTTTTCATTAAAGGTTTAAAAGATATTGAATATATTTCCCTGTGCTATACAAAAGAAATTTGTTTTTTATCTATTTTTAGATACAGTGGTTAACATTTGCAAATCTCAGACACCCAGATTTATCCCTTCCCACCCCTTTTCTCCTAGTAACCATAATATTTTTCACTACGTCTACGAGTCTGTTTCTCTTCTGTTGATGAGTTCATTAGTGTCCTCTATTTTCTTTTCTTCTTCTTTTTTTTTTTTTTGATTCCACATATGAGTGATATTATATGCTATTTTTCTTTCTCTTTCTGGCTTTCTTCACTTAGAATGATGATCTCCAGGTCCATCCATGTTGCTGCAAATGGCATTATTTTAGTCTTTTTTATTGCTAAATAGTGTTCTAGTGTATAAATATAGCACATCTTCCTTATCCAGTCATTTGTCAATGGACATTTATGTTGCTTCCATTTCTTGATTATTGTAAATAGTTCTGCTATGAACAATAGGGGCCATGTATCTTTTTGAATTATGGTTTCCTCCAGGTACATGCCCAGGCAGGAGATTCCTGGATCATATGGTAAATCTATTTTCAGTTGTTTTTTTTTTTTAAGAAACCTCCATACTGTTTTCCATAATGGTTGCACCAGACTACATTCCCACCAGAAGTGTAGGAGGATTCCTTTCCTACACACTCTCTCTAGCATTTATCACTTGTGGACTTTTGAATGATGGCCACTCTGACTGGTGTGAGGTGATATACTTCACTGTAGTTTTGATTTGCATTTCTCTGATAATTAGTGGTATTGAACATTTTTTTCATGTGTCTATTGACCATTTGTATGTTTTCATTGGAAAATTTCTGGTGTAGGTCTTCTGCCCATTTTTGGATTGAGTTGTTGTTTTTTGTTATTAAGTTGTATGAGCTGTTTATATATCCTGGAAATTAAGCTTTTGTCAGTCACAGCATTTGCAAATATTTTCTCCTACTGTGTAGGCTGTCATTTTGTTTTGCTTATGGTTTCCTTTGCTGTGCAAAAGCTTGTAAGTTTAATTAGGTCCCATTTGTTTATTTTTGCTTTTATTTCTATTGCATGGGTAGACTGCCCTAGGAGAACTTGCTAAGATTTATATCAGAGAATGTCTTTTCTATGTTTTCTTCTAGGAGGTTTATAGTGCCTCTTCTTATGTTTAAGTCTTTAAGCCATTTTGAGTCTATTTTTTTGTATGGTGTGAGGGATTGTTCTAACATCATTGATTTACATGTGGCTGTCCAGTTTTCCAAACACCGCTTGCTGAAGAGACTGTCTTTTATGTCTTTTATCCATTGTATATTCTTGACTCCTCTGCTGAAGATTAATATTAATTCTTCCAGTCCATAAGCATAGTATACCTTTTTATTTATTTGTGTCATCTTCAGTTTCTTTCATCAATGTCTTATAATTTTGAAAGTACATGCCTTTCACCTCCTTGGTTAAATTTATTCCTAGGTGTTTCATTCTTTTTGATGTAATTGGAAACGGGATTGTTTTCTTAATTTATCTCTTGGATAGTTGTTCATCAGTGTGTATGAATGCAACTGATTTCTGTATATTAATCTTGTTTCATTTGAATTTAATGAATTTATATATTAACCCTAATAGTTTTTTTGTGAAGTCTTAAATAGAGTTTTTATACATGCATATCTCATTTTGTTGAACTTGGCCTTATTGCACTTTGCAGGTACTGCATTTTTTTACAAGTTGAAGCTTTGTGGCAACCCTATGTTGAACCAGTCTATTGAAGCCATTTTTCTAACAGCATTATTTTTAATTAAGATATTTACATTGGTTTTTAGACAGAATGCTAGTCACACTTAATAGACTACAGTATAGTGTAAACATATGTTTTCTATGCACTGGGAAGCCAAAAAAAATGTGTGATTCACTTTATTGTGTTAGCTGCTTTACTACCGTGGTCTGGAACCAAACCTGCAATATCTCCAAATTATACCTCTACAGTATCATGTTATCTGCTAATAATGACAGTTGTACTGCAGTGTATAATGCCCTTCTTTGTCTCTTGTTCTTTGTTCCATGATATGTGTAAGCATTGCTACCCTAGCTTTTGCTTTGTTTCCATTTGCATGAAATATCTTTTCCCATCCTTTCACTCTCAGCTTCTGTGTGTCTTTAGATCTGAAGTGAGTCTCTTATAGAGAGCAATTATATGGGTCTTGTTTTTGTATCCATTTATTCACCTTATGTCTTTTGATTGGAGTATTCAGTTCATTAACATTTAAGCTAATTATTGATGGTATTTAGTTATTGTCATTTTGTTAAATTTTTTCTCGTTGTTTTTGTAGTTTCTTTCTGTTCCTTTCTTCTCTTGTTCTCTCTTCTTGGGATTTGATGACTTTCTTTAGTGTTATTGTTTGTATTCCTTTATTTTTATTTTTTATGTATCCATTTTAGATTTTGGTTTGTGGTTACCATGAGATTCATATATGTCAAACTGCATGTATAGCAGTCTATTATAAGCTGATAGGCACTTAAGTTCAAACACATTCTAAAAGCCTTACATCTTTACCTCCCCACATGTTTTATGTTTCTGATGTCATATTTACATCCTTTCATTTTGTGTTTCATTTAGCTAATTAGTTTAGATAGAGATACTACTTTTATCTTAAACCTTCATACTAGCTTTACGAGTGCAACTACTTACCTTGCTGCTTTTCAAATTACCTTGAACTTTTGCCATTTTAATTATGCTCTGTTTTGGTATAGACCTCTTTAGTTTCTTCTTGTTTGGCACTTTATTTACTTTTTTGACCTGAATATATGTTTTCTTCCCCAGGATAGGAAGCTTTTCAGCCATTATTTCTTCAAACAAGTTTTCTACAACTTTCTCTCTTCTTTTGCTAGGAGCACTATAATGTGAATATTAGTACACTAATGTTGTCTCAGAGGTTTCTTAAACTACCCTCATTTTTTAAAATTCTTTTTTCTTTTTTTGGCTCTGATTGGATGATTTACACTTCCCTGTTTTTTAGATTGCTGATCTGTTGCTCTGCATCCTCTAATTTGCTGTGGATTCCCTGTAGTGTGTTTTTCATTTCAATTATTATGTTCTTCAGTTCTGATTGTTCTTTTATTATATTTTCTGTCTCTTTGTTCTCAGAGTTCATCCACTCTTTGCCTAAGTTCAATGAGCACCATTATGACTATTATTTTGAACTCTTTAGCTGGTAAATTGATCATGCCAGTTTTTCTTATTTTTGCCCTGAGGTTTTGTCTTGTTCATTTGTTTGAAGGGTCTTCCTTTGTCTCTGCATTTTGTCTTACTCTCTGTGTTCATTTTTATATATTAGGTATATCACCCACATCTCTCAGTAATGAAAGAATAGGCTTATGCAGAAGGTGTCTTGTGGGGCTCAGTGGCACAACCTCTCTTGGCTAGCAGAGCTAAGTGTTCCATCAGTGTCCCTTTGTGAGTTGCATGTGCCTACCACTTTGTTGTGGTTGGGCTGCAATTGCTGTGGGTGCACCGGTGTGCAAGTTTGACCCCAGGGCAACTGGGTGCAAGGCTTGACCATCACTGCTGTAAGTTTACTAGTGGACAGGGCTGGCCCCAGATGCAGGTGGCTCAGTGGTCTGGCTAGGGCTGTTATGGACACATTATTGTGTGTGGTTGGCTCCCTGGAGTAGAAGCTGCTTTGGAGGTGTGCAGGCAATGACCAGGGCTGCCCAGCAGGTGGAGTGGGTTGGGGATCTTTGGAGGGGCCAGCTGGGACATGCAATTTGGGCAGGGCAAGTCCTCAAAAGAAACAGGAACAGGGCACATGGTGTTATCTAGGTTGATGGAGAGTGACAGAAAAGGCACCTGCCAATGCTGAGCAAACTAGGTGGAAGAAGAATAAAAAGAAATGGCCCCCACCAACATTTCTATCTCCAGAGAAAGTTCCACCAGGTCCCTGTCCCTCCAAAACATACCATAAATTTAGTTACCAGATCTCCTTCTTGTATGTCTCAGGCACTTTTCAAACTACTGACTCTGAGCTTGGACTTGAAGCAAGTGAGATTGTGTGCAAGCCATTGCAGAGCAGTCTGTCCCCTATAGCTCTCCAGGTCTCTTGGACAAAAGCCCCACTGACTTTCAAAGCCAGATGTTATGGTCTCATCTTCCTGATTCAGGTCCTCCAGACTGGATACCCCAATGTGGGACTCATATCCCTTGCTTTTTAGAGGAGACATCCACAGTTGTGATATCCCTTCAGTTTGTGGGTTGCCACTGTTGGGGTGTGGGTTCTGACTAGACCGCTTCTGTGCCCCTCCTACTCATCTTGATGTGGCCTTTCCTTTATACCTTTAGTTGTAGAAAATCTGTCTGCTCCTCCCCAGGTTGTTCTCAGAGATAGTTGCAAATTTTTGGTGTGTCTGTGGGAAGAGGCAAGCTCAGGATCTTCCTACTCTGCCATCTTGATGCAGACTTCCATGGTAGTAACTTTTGGATGTTATTTCCCTTTAATTTCATATTAAACCTCCAGGCTATGCATTACTACTGCTTCTTTGCTGATACTGATGTTGAGGTTCAGAGATGCTAAGTAACTTGTCAGGAGCTTTGTGTCTATGAAGTAAAGGAGAAAAATCTCATACACATTTTATTTGACTCCATAGCCCATAGCTTTTTAGCAAAACAAACAATGATCACAGTTTTAACTCTTTAAAATGTATTTAAATAGATTAATTAATTTTAAACTCATTTAATTATAGGGATAATTAAGGTATGTATTACTAACTCTACTACATGGTATTACATATATGTGAAATTAAAAAAAAAGTTGAACTCATTAAAACAGAGAATAAAAAAGTGGTTGCCAAAGTCTTGAGTGGGAAATAGGGAGAGGCTGGTAAAATGGTACAAACTTTCATCTACAAGATGAATAAGTTTGAGAATCTAATATATAACATGGTGGCTATAATTGATAGCAATGTATTATATAATTGAAATTTGCTAAGAAAGTAGAACTTAAGGATTCTCATCATTAAAAAAATAAAGGGGTGAATGAATATATGAGGTGATGGATGTATCAACTCAGTGGAGGTGGATTCTTTCACAATGTATACATATATCATATCATCACCTTGTATATTTTACATATCTTACAAATTAATTTGTCAAGTGTACCTCAACAAATTGGAAATTTAGAATTGTAAATAATTTTTTCTAAAGTTACTGACAAGGTGCAATTAGAATTCAGATATTGTAACCCCTGAATTCAGTAGTCCTTCCATTTAACTTACCTGAAGCTAAAAGTAGACTAATATATTGACATAAAATAGCATTGGTGATACATATGCTAAATATTGCTGACAAATAACACATTTTTCAATAAACCCTGAATGTATAACATATGCTATGAGGGTGAGGGTTACATAATTTAGCCTTGATACCAATATATTTGACCTATATTACTAATGTTTTCTTAATTGACATTATATGACTTTTACATAGTAATATTTAATTTCAGAGGTATATAAATTCTTGCAAATATTAATTTTTAAATTAAAAGTACTTTTTGAACTGTGAGTTTTACATTAAAAGAGAAAGATTTACAAATTCAGAGATTAGATGGTAAAAAATAAAAAGAATCAAATAAAGCAAAAGAAAAATTACATATGCCAGAAAAAAATGTTGTAAATTATTCATCTAAACCATTTTCATATTTTAAATAAAATTCTGAGACTCAAATAAGTTATGTGCTTTCTCTTTTATATAGTCAGTTGATGGAGGATTGAGAACTTAGTCTTTTGAATTTTAAGTAAAATGGTCTTTTAACACATATTATTTTGGTTTTGTTTCACACTCAGTTTTGAACAGAAACTTGTATGTTTCAAGTACAATAATATAGTACAATAATAATGTACAATAACATAGTATAATAACTAATAATGTAGTACAATAACTAATAAAACCATTTAGGACTTTTCCTTCTGAGTTTTCCCTCTAAGTTTCATAAAATAATTGAGTGGCTTCAGGTCAGCCACTCTACTTTCCAAGATCTCCTAGGAACATCAGAAATTCAGGATATGTTAAGACTTGTAAGTAACAGAATCCATGAAATATACACATAGCAAACTTTAAATAGATATACCATATAAAGTTAGTAAAACTTTATAATTTACTTGTACAATTTTCTTGTTGCAGTTTATCAAAAATTCCCTGACTTCTACTTTAAAAATTGAGAAATGTATTGTTTAGGAGAGGAATTTTATGTTTGATGTGACTTTTTTAATTTTTCAGTTCATGTGTTTCTGCCATTCAGCATATTTGAGATTATTTTTATTTTATTTTGCTGATCTTGAAATGTGAATGTAATTTAATAAATATAATAGATGGCTCTAATTGTAAATCTGTCAGTTACATTTTTAAATAATGCTTAGTTTAAATATATTTAATTTCACTGTCTTTTACTATTTAAAAGATATGTAGAAGGTGACAATAAATATGTTATAAATTTAGTGAAAATATATCCTTGCCCTTGCATTATTTTCCAGGTAATGTTATGTTTAAAAATTAAGACATTGCTGATAAGAATTATAATTGGAAGGACAGTTATCTATCTGAGAATATCATTCTTTTTCCTAAACTTTGGTTTGAAAAAAAATCATTAAACATTTTTACTCCACATTTACCACATCCTGAAACTCCATGATTACTTTGAAGGTGTGGGGGAAACAATTTAAAGAAATGTTATTCTGAGCAAACTTCATCCTTACTTAATTTTGACAAGTGTGAAGACATGTTTCATCTCTACTGATTTAAAGCTATTGGATTTGATTTATATTTTCATGCAGAACTTTGGAGAATTTTGTTTTCAAGCTCTGAAGAAAAACTGAACCCACCAGACTTTGAAAAGCAGCAGTAGACATAATAAAATCCTTCAATGTTTCCACACAGCCTCCAAGATAAAATCCCGACTCCTTTGTGTGGCAAGAAAGTTCTACCTCCATAACTCAGAAACACTCAGTTTCTCCCACTCCTGAAGAAGCCATAGTCCCAGCCATACATGATGACTTACTGTTCCCAAACACACAAGGCTGTCTCTTCCATGTAGACCTGATCAGGCTTCACTCCTACTCACAGTGCGTTCTTTTCTCTAAAAAGATTTCTCTATCAACACTTCCACATCACTGGGGAAATTAATTAACATTAATGAAGTCCCTGTGTGCTTGAATGCTGTAGCAAGATGAAGCCCAAAGAATATCACAAAAAATCAAGCTATGGAAACAAATGAACCCACTTCCGAATATTAAAATGGCACTTCATTCCAAAATATCTATGGGATTTCTGGGAACTTTTTCATCTAGAGCTCTTACTGACCAGATCTGTTTTTACTTTGAGCTTTAAATTGATATTATGTGACACAGTTGATATTTAATGCACATGAAATTGAGTACTTCAGAAAGCGATATATTAAGAGCACTGGGAAAGACATTCTAAATAAAAAGTAAACAAACAAACAAACAAAAACCTCAAATGGGAATGTACCAAATTGTGTTAACCAGGTGAGAATAATTATATTATTTGAATTAAGCCCCCTGCTCCAATGCTTATATGTAGAGAAAGGATTCCTTTGTGAGGTTTTTGTTTGTTTGTTTTGTTTTGTTTAAGGGGTGGATGGAGGAAGAAGAAAACCAATTAGACTGTAACAGTTAACATTTTCATAATGTATTCCAGCTGAGACAAAGTGAAACTCAGGAAAGGATAGTATATTAAATATGGCCAAAAATGGACAGATTTATGGTATACAATTTAGACAGTTTATGGATGAATTGATTTGAGAGAGATGAAAGTAGGTAGAGGAAATAAAGATGACTTCCACATTTCTTGCTTGAGCAGTTGGGTGAAAGCAATCCCATTTTCTGAGAGGTAAAAGACTAATGTGAAAATTAGAATTTGGAGAAGAGAAGAGATTGCAGAAACTTAGAGTGAGTTCATGCATGGTGAACAATAAGTATTTTAGTAAACAAAAGTAAAGTCGCTTATAAAATAAATTACCTTTGTATAGGGCCTTATGAGAGCAATGCAAATATCAAAAATATTGCTATTGTGGAAATATATTTCAATGGAAATCAAGAATTCATTTTCTTCAAAAAGTTGCAACCCACCATTATTATGCCAGCAAATTATTTCTGTAATATCTGATAGACTGAATTTTAACATAATTCCAGCACTTCCTTTTTGAATATACACATGACTCTGAGAAAAAAACAGAATCAACTTGGATATAGTAATTAATTATAAAATATAACTCCAGAAAATATCTATTAGAAAAACCCATTTACCCTTAAGGGTTTTAGAAAATTGCTCCCAATAGTGCTTCTAAGGATTTCATATCTTTACAAAGCAGCATATTAAATATGGGGTTGTAGTCACTAGCACAATTCATTGAGGAATTTGAAAAATATAGAGCAGTTCATAAAAGAGAATCTTCAAATCAAAGAGACATGTAACATTTCGAATTAAAATTAACTGATGTGAAAATTATCTACAAAGATTCTCACATTTTACTTTTACTCAAAAAGTAAATGATTATTTTAATAGTGAAAACAAAAACATTAGAAAAACAACAAAATCAAAACAGCATAACTTTAATATCTTTAATAGATAAATGAAAAAGTACTGAACAGAAATCAGTCTATGAAATGAAGAATAACTCTATTTTCTTCTATCTCATAAGTAAATAAATAACAAGTTTTTCATTAATGATAAACTTTGAAAGGCATCTGAATATTTTTGGAGCAATTTCTGATAACCTTCCCAGTGGACCACTGGTTGCTTCCTGAGCCCACTCAGGGCCTTTTGTTTTGGATTGGGTGTTACAACAATTCTATCTATATTTCCAAAATACTAAGATATTGTCTATAAACATGTCAGTCTTATTGTAAGTATATTTATAAAAATACATATATGTGATGCATAATTCTAGTGTCCCTTCTTATCAAAAGAATCTCTTCTTATAACACCGCCAATGAAGCACAAGTTGTTTGTTTGTTTGTTTGTTTTATTTTCTCCAGATCAGTCGATCTGCCTTATCAGAACTGAATGTGTGTGTTTAATGTGGACAGGAATTCTCCATTTTTTAGAAATTTATCTTTTCTGGGACCCAGTTCACTCATGAAATTCAAATCCTTTTTGTAAAAAGAAGAGAAAATTTCTATATCTTTTGCAAAAATAATTTGAATTCCATGAGTGAAATAAGTCCCAGAAAATTCTTTGGTTTTTTTTTTCTGGATAGAACTATCATAGATATTGAATATATATTGACTGTATTAATAAGCAAGTGAACAAGTGGATGGAAGACAGGCTTTCCTGCTTCTGCTTTTCCCCCAACCACATTTATGTTCAACACATCATCTACTATCCTGTTAACCTAAAAGTCAAATCATGTCATTACTCTGGCTCAAACACCTCAATATAGCTTCCCACCTTACCCTGAGTAAATTCTAGTCATTACTTTGGCCTACAAGGCTTAATAAGATTGAATACTGATTCCTCCTTAAACTTCACCTCCTTCCAGCCTACCCTTGCTCTCTTTGCTCTAGCCCTCCATCCTCCTTACTCTTACCCAACCTACTATAAATATCCCAGATGAGGACCTTTGCACTCTGATTTTTGCACTCTTTACCTAAATGCCACTCTGTTGCCACCTGCAAGGTATTTACTTAATTATAAACTTCTCAATGAAACTTTTTCTGACCACTCTGTTTAGCATATCCTCCATCATTCTCTGTCTCCATTCTCTGCTTGATTTTTCTCCACAGTATGCATCATCATCTAGCACTTCACAAATTTACTTCTTTTACCTGATTTTCTATCTTTACAGACTATAGTGTATACATATTCCAAGTGGATAGTTTTTGGTCTTCTATAGCTCTCAGAATAGTAGCACATAGTAGGTATGCAATAAATATTTTTGTATGAGTGAATGAATCAAGCCAACTATCCTAGCCAAATATCCTTTGAATATTCATACAATTATTTTTGTAAATTAACCCAGAAGATATATAGTTATTTTAATTGAAACAATGAATATTTTACAAAAAAATATTACTCAGGGAGATTCTTTCAGGGCATTTCATTTTCAGCAAAATAAACCAGCAAAGTGAATCATGACTGGAAGATTCAATGTTCAAATATATCCCACATCCACTAATGAAATTTATTAAAGTATTATGCATAGACTCTAAAATTATTCACTCTTTAATTAAGGAAAATCTTTATTATCTTCAAACAAGTAAATGGTCATTGTAAAGCTGTCCACAACTCCTGCACTGGGCTTTTCTATGTATATTAATCTCTGTCTCATTTCAAGTCTCACCACAGTGGCTATCTACATTCCATTCCTCTGAAATGATAAAAGGGAAATCTGCACAAAACTGAGGTTGCTGTTTACTTCAATTGTAGTTGCTGTTTTGATTGCCATTGACTTGTAAACTGAATGGCAAAATGGTGGAACTGAAGGTCTCAAATCTGTCAGCAAAGCATGACTAAGAAGAAATAAATAAGAATACCTTGAAATGTGAAGCTCTTCTCTATGTTTTAATATCTCACTTATGGGAAGCCATCTTTCCAATTAGTGCTAAGTATGGCCCACAGGTGACCCAATGATGAAATGTCTCTACATTCTTTTCAAAGCCTGTCAGTGAAATGGATTAACAAAAGGATGAGTGGCACTTATAAATTAGTTGGTTAACTTCCAAGCAAACCAAATTAATTAAGCTTTTGCATAGCTTGATTTATAGAGGATTGCTTGGTCTTTAATAATAGCCAAGAGGGGAATCTTTTATTCCAAAATATATTTTATAAAATTTCTATGAAAGACAAAATTTCTATTATTTCCTAAGCCTTCTAGTTTTCTTAAAATTATTAGATAAATCAGCCTTAAAAGTTCATTATATGTCTGTTGGACTCAGATTCAGCAAAAAATCAACCAGTGTGCCAAAGGGGTTTTTGGCTTCAATTGAGAAAAATTGGTTTGTCTTTGATTCTTTGCCATTATCTTATCTTAATAAAAAAGGTGTTGCTTATTAATTGCTTGATTCATTCAAGGAATATTTATTAATCACCATTAGATAGATATTGTTCCATGTTTCCTGCCATTTAGGAACTTATTCTCTTGGTGCCAAAACAATGCAGATAATTTAAAAGTCCATACAGCATGAATAGACTGTGATAAAAGCTTAGAAGATGCTGTGATTCTCATGGACCAGAAGAGAAAGGAGAATTTTTTCTAAGAAGATGATTATGGCAATCAGTCCTGGTCAGGAATAACCAGTCTAGCTCAAATTCATGAAGGATAAAAAGTTCTGATAACCCTACACCTCTAAAGGTGGAGTATTGTTTTTTGTCATTTGGACCCTCTGGTATAAAAAATAAAAAAGGATATTTCAAGAACATCCAGGTTAAGGAGATACCAGGGAAAGAAAACAAATGGCATGTGTGGGAGGACGTAAGTATTTGTGAGTGTGTGTATCTGTATGTGTGTATGTGTGTGTGTGCATGTGTACCTATGAATTTTTACTATGTCAATGTACAGATATGTCAGGGACCCCTGGACTATGAGAGGGTGACTATTCCACCATCGATAGAATACTGTAGAAGTCATAGTCAGGTCTTCCAGGAACTGTACCCCACTTGGTCTTGTGGACAATCAAGAATGCATGCCTATAAACTTTTCATTGATGCCCAGTTGATATGACTGATTATCATCCATTAATCAAATGCCATGCTATGTGGCACAGACAGGGTAGTATGAAACTGTTCCAAGGCGACAGACAAGATTGGATCCAGGAGACATGGCTGACTAAATGCAGTTTTTCAACCATAAGAAGTGATAGTTTAAGACTGACAAGGCTGTAAGGCCTCATTCACAACCTTCCCCAACCACAGTGGCATTGCTACCAACACTAGAAATTCTATGAGTTGATCAATTATACTGGAGAAGCCATCCTCACTGAACAACTTCCAGGCTAATGCTTTGCCAAAAATATCTCTTGATCTCATATCATTAACTCTAAATTGCATGTTTATTTTAGGAACAAACACATGACCGCTTATCTTCGTGAAGTCTCAAGTCAAGTTCTTTGTAAGACCACAGCAAGATAAACAAAGATAAAGATATATGTCTGTATGACTGTGAAAAGAGTGAGTTAATAATACTTTCTAAAACTCTGTACACAGTGCCTCTTAAAAGTATTTTTTTAATCAAGAGGAAAAGAAATATATTTTTACTAGTGCAGTATGGGAGGAGATGAAGTATGTAATATTGATATAAATTGCCCATAATCACTGAAGATAGAGATATGCATTTTTACGATAAATGCAGCATATTGACACAATTGCCAAATTATTGGGCAGCACACAAGGAAGAAATATTTGTGTTTTATACTCTTGGTGTATTATTCAAGGGACACTGAAGCAATTGGGATGGCAAGTATTTTCATCTTGAATCATCATACCTCTCCTTTGATAGTGCTGCCTTAAATGCTGATCTAAGAAGCAATCCTTATGACGATGTAATGTCCATGATCAGCTGAAAAATATGAAATGATCTATGAGCAATGACAGGAGTTAAGGAGTGGAAGTATATGTGTTAAATGTTTGTTCTCCCCGATACCGAATAGTTTAGAATAAAATCTGATACTTCACTGAAAACAATAATCACTTGTAATCTAGTAAGGATAGCTAAGAGAAATAGTGATTTAACCTCCTGTTTTTTTTGAGAGAAAAAGCCTAGCATTTGTCAGAATTCCTAAGGTTTCTTGTACTAATATCTGGTAACTTTGTTCTGACTTGACAAGATATCAGAATTTCACATTAATAGAGACATCAGAACTTAGATTATTGAAAGAAAAAAATAATTAGATAATACTTGAAACTCATTAGACTATGAAACAAGTTTTCAGTAGCCTAAGCATTATTTCAAATGCCCACAAGTTAAAATGACTAGAAATGAGAAAAAAAATCCTAAAAATTACTTTCCTCAAGATATAAAAAAGTAAATTTCTGTGCCTTATTTTTCTACGTGGGGATAAATGACTCTCACCAAGTGTTACTATATTTATCTCTAATTTGTTTCAAATCTGTATGTATGAATCTTCAGAGAAAATAATTTAGCTATTCACACATTTTTTTCTAATTATCACAACACTATTTTAATAAGCCTAACTCTCTTGCTATCTTTTTTTTTCTTTCTATTTTTCTCTCAGCACAGATGTAGCTTCTGGTCCCTCTTCATTTCCCTTACCTCTAAATATTGAAGGGTCCCAAAACTCATTCCTTAGATCTCTCCTTTGCTCTATTTATACCCACTTCCTTGGTAAACTCGTGGATTTATATATCATCTATATACTGACAAAAACATCTCATTAGTCAAGAACCACCTCTTGAACTCAAGATTTCAACTGCCAACTCACTATCTCCAATTGGGAGTTTAACAAGAATCATATACTCGATATATTCAAAACCAACTTCCTAGCCTTTTCCTCAAAATCTGCTCAGTCATAATACAGTTTAATTCATGACAATGCCATCCGTCCAGTTGGAGATGGATAACGTCTTTGTTATTATCTTTTTATTATTTCCCTCATACCAACTATCCAATCCATTAGAAACTCCTGTTGGCTCTGTGTTCAAGACATAGCCAGTCTTGGACATACCCAATCCTTATTTGTCATTTCCACCACTGACACTATTCTGGACTATTGTCATCTCTTCTCTGGGTTATTGGTGGAATATATGAACCACTTCCATTTCTATTCTGGTTTTCCTAGAATCTACAATTCTCAACACAGTAATAGTTTACTATTGTAGCTGAAACAAATTGTTACAAAATTAGTAATTTAACATGAAACTATTTATCATGTTAGAGTTTCCTTGGATCTGAAGTCCAGGTATAGTGTGGCTTGGTTGGTTTTCTGTTCAGGCCAAATCAAGGTGTCAGCAGGGCTGTGTTCTTTTTCAGAAGCTTTAGGGAAACATATGCTTTCAAGATTGTTCAGTTGTCAGCAGAACTCAGTTCCATGCAGTGTAATTCTGAGGCTTCAGTTTTCTTGCTGGCCTAGATCAAGGGTGGTTTTTGCTCTTAGAAGTCCACATTTTGGTTTCTGGACCCCTTCTTCTATCTTCAAAGCTAACAGTGGTGGGTGGCATCTTTCTCACATTTTGAATCCACCTTTGCATCTCTATTCTGCCACATCCCTCTGAATAACACAAGATGGGGAAATTTCTCAGCTCTAAGGTCTCAAGTGATTAGACTGCACCTGTCCAGGTAACCCATGATGATTTTACTAGCTTAAGACATGCGATCTTAATTTCACTGGCAAAGTCCCTAAATGGAAGAACCTAGATGAGTGTTTAATTGAAAAGCTAAGGGGAAGTAATCTTGAAGAATATCTTTAGAATGTTGCCATAGCAGCCAGAGGATCCTGTTAAACCATAAAGTAGATTATGCTTCTCTTCTGCTCTGTAACATAGGATGGTTCTTATTTCATGCAAAGTAAAAGCCAAATTTCATAGACTGGCTTACAAAAATCTACACAGTCTCTTCTCCCATTACCTGTGCCTTCATGTTGTATTTTCCCTTCTATTTATATTTTCCTTTAAGGAGAGGTTTTTTTAAGTACTTTAGGTTCTGTTGAAGTACTTTAAATACATTAAGTAAGCATGCCTTTTACCTACGGTTTTAAAAGTAAACTAATTCTTCAAACTTTATTTGTGTAAACTAGTGTTACGCAATCTCAGCACTATTCCCACTTTGGACTACATTGTTCTTTGTTGCAGAAGCTGTTCTGTACATTAAAGGATGCTTAGTACATCTCTGGCTTCTACTCATTGTATGCCATTAGCACATGCCAGTTGTGACAACCAAAATGTCTCCAGACATTGCCAAATGTCTCCTGGGTGGCAAAATCCCCACTGGTTATGAACCACAAAATGTCAAAGTAAGTATCTTCTTATGCAGCAATACCAAAAGGATGGCTGTAAGAACAAAAGCAGCAAGAGCTGGCTTATTAAATTTTTAATTTCAGAAGTTTCATAATTTATTTTTAATACATTTATATAAATATATCATGTTGAAAAGATAAAACAAATGCCAACAGTTTCCATATTAATGAACAGCCTTAATTCAATCAGAAACATGAATCAAATGTAAGTTAAAAAAATGAAAACAAAGTAATAAACTAAACACGTGCACTGCAGGAATCTCCAGTACAGAAAAATATAAGTGGGCTAATAAAAAAACGTATATCTGATCATTATCATGAGTCCCCTTTAAGTTAAAAAAAATCTGTCTTTATATGAATTCCTGAAATTAATATACAATATCCTAGTTTTAGAAAATCCATTTTCAACAAACTAAGGCTGCATGTTTAAGAAGTCTCTCCTGAATATTTTAAATGTGACATAAATAGATTTCAAATAAGAGCTTAGTACATGTCTTCCAGCATTTGGCTTAAGGTTGGTTATTGTAAAACTCCAGAGTACTGCTATATTTGGGAAAATAAAACTCTTAATAAAAGAATCCAAGTTATTGTCAAGTGTTTTGGTGGAAAAATTATGTCTGATGTGATAGACATGTGCTGTATCTGATTTCAGGACAGTAACCAAAGTATCACTTCAGAAGAGTGTAAAATCAAGGGCAGTCCAGTAGGTGCAGCAGAAAAAGAAATAAAAATCTTTGGATACAATGTCTAGCCATGATAATTGAAAAAGTTATCTCCAAGGTCATCAAGGATGTATTTACCTTTAAATTAAAATATCATTAAAAGCACAAATAAATGATTTTATTTTCACCAGCTTGTAGACATTCCAATGAGGCTCAGATACACAAATTCAAAATCAAATACACAATTATTAATATTTCTGAACAAATTAGCTATATCTAAAATATTGTTAGAGTTGACATTTTTCATATTTAACATTCTTACTTAAATTATTTAAAGTATATTTAATTCCACATTTTCAGTTAAACAAAATTATGATAATATTTTAATTTTTACTGTTTTATATGCAGAGATGCCCAGTAACAGTAATTTTAGAGAGATTTCCATTTATCAATATTCAGTCTGCCATTCAACCAACTGTTCCTGAGACTCCTCTTCACTCCAGGCACTGTTCTTTTGCAAGACTGAGCAAGAGATACCTGGTCTCTTGGTCATGGATCTTGTGTTCTAGTAGAGGAAGAAAGCAAATAAAACAAATTAATGAATAATAAAATAAAATAAAACATGAAGTGACATTAGCAATAAGGAAGGAAAAGTAGAAAGGGACTGAGTGTTAATTAGGCCTCGTGGGTGGGGAGGGCTCCCAGAAGAAGTGATTCTAAACCAAGCCCTGAGTGACAAGAAAAATCTCTGAGATTCCAGAGAAAAGAAGTAACTACTGAACTTTGTAAAATAAAGCACTTCTTAGCTGTAAGCTGGAATGTTAAGTCTCAGTCTTGGAGTCCAAAGTATAATGTTTCTCCTTAGAATCATGGAAGAGAGAAAAGTAAACTGGAATCAGAAGAGGCCACAGTCTCTGCTTATTAGCTTAACAACTGTTGCCATTATTTTTATGTACACCCTTGAAAAATAATACTTTCATGAACTTGCTGATTCTTTAGATGGAAATGAATCCAATGATTTCCAGGTGAAAAGTGCAGAGTTCCCAAACAAGTAGATGAAGCACTGTGGCAAACTTCTAGTTTCTGCAGAAAGAAAATCAAATTTTCAAAGTACAAAAAAAAATAATCAAATATGCAATAAAAGTTCAAAAGGGCTCTAAGATCAAAGAGAAAGATGTGGTTGGAATCAAAGAAATAACTGGAATATCTGTGGGTCCTTGTGTTTCATGAGGAAAGTGGTTTTAAAAAAGAAGAGAGAAAAAAAAAAAACAAAAGAAGAGAGGAAAAGAGAGATTCCAAATCCAGGGGATTGTGATTGTCTTGCAATTTTGAAGAACATATCCATTTTAAATATTCTGTCCTATTTTCTTCAGAGGCAAACTGGTATCTGTCAAAACATTTGCCCTGAGTTTGAGCTAGTAAAATTTTTTCTATTAAAAAGTCATAGTCATGAGTGGGAAATCACCATTTAATTTTGAGGATTGAAGTTATAATCAGCTCCTTCTTCTGAAGACCACATGACTCTCTAAATATGCCTAATCTTTCTGTACTGATTTGGGAATATGAATGAGTCACACAGTGAAATACTAGGGAAAGCTGAGGCTGGGAATTAGGTTGAAATAAAAGTCAGGAATAAAGAAAGATGACTTTCTGTTGAAATTTTCAAAGGGAAGTAAAACATCTCTGAATTTAAAACCTCTGGGAGAGGTTGAGCCAAGATGGCATAGTAGAGAGACTCACAGCTTGCCCTCTCTCAAAAATACACCAAGAATTACATCTACAAACCCACTGAATCACACAGAACACCTACTGAACTCTAGCAGAGTATCTCTCATTTCAAAATACAGGATTCTCACAAAATCTGGTAAGGAAAAAAAAAAAAAGAAAAAAAAATTGGTGAAGGACCAGACCTGCAAGGAGGGAGGGAGCAGCATAGGATAAAAGGTACCCTCACAGTGGGATGCCCCCTATCCAGCCAAGAGGTCAGTGGGACAGAAGCAGAGCTTCTGAGGCTGTAAGGAGAAAGTGGCAACAGTTTGGTGAACAGAACTAAGCAAAACTGACACAGATGGTCCCTGTGATCCTTGGCCCTAGATGCGAGCCAGCAGGGATGAGCCAGGACAGGCTGCTGGAGATCAGTGAGGAGCCCAGGCAGAAGGCAGCGGTCCACAGCACAGAGGCAGCCTCAGGAGACTACAGGGTGATGCCAGTTTTGGCTGGGGATCTATGCAGAAAAGAACAGCATGGAACCCTCATAAAAAAGCACCATGTTTGGTGTGTTGTGGGGGTTAGAGGTGTGATGCAGCCACACCATAGCTGCTTTCTCCACATATATCCATTGTTGGTGTGTTCTCCTCAGAAGAGAAGTGGGGTTTGGTCATAACCATCAGTGCTATATGGAGGCAGGGCTGAAAGCTGAATCCATACCCAGCAGTCTTGCAACTTCACAGGTGAAACTGAGATTTATTTATAATCCCTGGCAGAGAGGGCGGATTTGCTCTCTCTGGACACTATGTTTATCCTTGCCTCTGGGACAAAAAGGCAGTGAGTGGAGTTCTAACTCATGGTGGGGGTAAGTATAGGTATTTACAACAGGCCTGCATAATGGACCTTATGTAGAGGTGGGGCTGGGGTCTGTGCTGACAGTGCAGTCCACTACAGATTCAGGTGTGTGTGACATGCTTGCTATGGTGGGTCCTAGTGCCTGACATTGGTGGATCTACACTAGTGGTATCTGGGGCTCAGAATCTGGGTGACACCAGAGCAGGTGGCCAACAATCCCGCAGATAAGGCAGAGAGAAAGGCAGTGTCAGCAGAGTATTTTGTAAGCCAACACAACCAGTGGCAGACAACACGACAGAGAGCACATCCCAGTGAACATCTGCCTACTCTTCTTCCCAGCTGAAGCACTCCAACTCTCTGTACTACACACCACATCTCAGAAATGGGACAAGAAGGATCTATCTGAGCAACAGGGGAGCAGACTAGGCCCCTGTCAAGGCCATGACAACTACAGAACAAAAAAGGAGCTCAACAACAACAGTCAGGGTAGGCTCTGACCACCACAACACCAACTACACCTCCAATCAAAGGGATAATGGCCAAAACACACAGAAGGGAGACATGGCAGCCATATTGCGCACAGCTATCACAATAAAACTATTAGATACACATAGTCTACACAAGAATATTCCTACTTTAAATTAAAACAAACAAACAAAAAATAAAACAGCCCTTCAAGACCACAGTAGGTAAATAATACTCCTAAACCCATAAAGCCAGAGAAAAATAAGTAAAATGAAGAAGCAGAGGAACTAATCCCAATTAAAAGAATAAGAGAAATCCTCTGAAAGAATGATCAGTGAAATAGACCTCCATACTCTACTAGATCATGATTTCCAAAAGGAAATGATCAATGCACTGAAGGAACTAAAAGAGACTATAAATAGAGACAAAGAATACTTTAAAAAGGAAATAGAAACTATAAAGAAGAGCCAACTAAAAACAGAAAACTCAATTGCTGAGATAAGAGTCAAACTAAAGGCAGGCAAAAGCAGATTAGATAATGCACAGGAATGAATAAATGACTCAGAAGACAGGATAAATAAGTCACCCAATCAGAACAGCAGAAAGAAAAGCAAATAAATACCAATAAAAACAGTAAAAGGGACTTATGAGATAATGAAAAGCATGTCAACTTATGCATAATAGGGATCCAAAAAGGAGAAGGAGAAAAGAAGGTTGAAAAAGTATTTGAAAAAATCAAGACTGAAAAATTCCCAAGCCTAAAGAATGAAACAGATATCCAAGTACAGAAGACACAAAGGATCCCAATCAAAAAGAACTCAAACAGACCTACACCAAGACATATTATAAATGAGATGGCAAAGTTAAAGATAAAGAAAGGATTCTAAAAGCAGCAAGAGAAAAACAAAGAATGTTACAAGAGAAGCCCCACAAGGCTTCCAGTTGATTTCCCTACACAAACACTGCTGGCCAGAAGGGAGTGTCAAGATATATTCAAAGTCCTGAGTGAGAAAAAGCCACAACCTAGGGTACTCCACCTGGCAATACTATACTTTAGAGTAGAAGGAGAGATAACAAATTTCACAGACAAGCAAACATTAAAAGAATTCATCAACACTAAACCTACATAGTAAAAGAAATATTGAAAGTTCTGTTATAAATAGAAAACAAATAGGATGCTATAGAAATGAGAAAACCATAATTGGAAATGTGATAACCACAGTGAATTGCAAGAGAATAAACATGAAGATGTATGTATAAATAAATAAATAAATAAATAAATAAATAAATAAATAAATAAATAAATAATCAAATCATTAAAAAGTGGGAGAGAGGAGCAAAAAAATATAAATTTTCTTCTCTATTCTTTCTTCTTCTTCTTCTTTCTATTTAGGATATGTTTGAATCTACATGACTGTCAATCTAAAGCAAACAGATGTAGTAAGGGATTAACATACTTGAAAACTGGGTAACCACAAATTAAAATCATACAATAGAGTCAAAAACCAAAAATAAACCAAGCTAATACAAAAGAAAAATTACAAACCACAAAAAGAAAAAGAAGAAAAAGAAAGGAACAAAGAAGAAATATCAAATCAACTGGAAAATAAAGTTCAAAATGGCAATAAACACACATCTATCAATAATTACTATAAGTGTCAATAGACAAATGACAATGAAAACAAAACCACACAAAATCTATGGGATACAGCAAACGCAGTCCTAAGGGGGAAGTTCATAGCATTACAGGCTTTCCTCAAAGAAGAAAAATAATCTCAAATAAACAACCTAACTTACCACCTAAAATAATTAGAAAAAGAATAAACAAAACCTAAAGTCAGCAGAAGGAGAGACATAATAAAGATCAGGGAGGAAATAAATAAAATAGAGATTTAAAAAAATCAATCAAATGAAGAGCTGAGTTTTTTAAAGCATAACAAAAGTTGACAAAACTTTGGCCAGACTCACTCAAGAAGAAAAGAGAGTGTGCACACACACACACAAAAATGAAAATGGACAGATTACAACCAACATCACCGAAATACAAAAGAAATCATAAAAGACTACTATGTACAACTATATGGCAATAAATTGGGCAAATTAGAAGAAATGCACAAGTTTCTATAAATATACAGTCCACCAAAACTGAATCAAGAAGAAATAGGTCATTTGAACAGACCAATCACTAGAACAGAGACCAGATGTCTTCATGGGGGAATTGTATCAAACAAACAAAGAAGAGCTCGTACCAATCATTCTCAAACTCTTCCAAAAGTTTGAAGAGCAGGGAATACTCCCAAACCCATTCTATGAAGCAACTATTACCCTGATAACAAAGCCAGACAAAGACACTACCAAAAAAATAAAGCTATAGGCTAATATTGTTGATTAACATAGATGCAAAAATCCTCAACAAAATGTTAGCAAACAGAAACCAACAATGCATAAAAAAAATCATACACCATGGTAATTTAGATTCATCCCAGGAATGAATCAATCAAATCAATCAACATGATACAGTACATCAACAAGAGAAAGGACAAAAACCACATGATCATCTCAATAGATGCAGAAAAAACATTTGATAAAATTCAGCACTCATTTCTGATTAAAAAAAAACTCTTACCAAAGTGGGTGTAGAGGGAGCATATCTCAACATGATAAAAGCCATTTATGAAAAAAATTTAACCAGCATAATACTCAAAGATAAAAAGTTGAAAGCCTTTCCCCTACAATCTGGAAAAAGACAAGGATGCACACTCTCACCAAATCTATTCACTGTAGTATTGAAAGTCCTAGCCATACCAATTATACAAGAAAAAGAAATAAAAGGTATCCAAATTGGAAGAGAAGAGGTAACATTGTCATTATAAGTGGGTGTAATGATACTATATATGAAAACCCTAATGGCTCCACAAGGAAACTACTAGAGCTAATAATAGAATTTGGTAAGGTAGTAGGATACAAGATTAACATGCAGAAATCAGTGGCATTTCTTTACACTAACAATGAAATATTAGAAAAGGAAAGTAATGAAATAATTCTTTTAAAAATTGCCTCAAAAATATATGAATAAATTTGACCACAAAAGTGAAAGGCTTATTTGTGAAGAGCTACAGAAAACATTGACTAAAGAAACTAAAGATATTAAAAAAAAAAAAAAAAGATGTCCCTTGGAATGGAAGAATTAATATTGTTAAAATGGTCATACTACCCAAAGCCATCTACAGATTTAATGTGATCCCTGTCAAATTAACCAGGACATTTTTCACAGAATTAACACAAATAATCCTAAAATTTATATAGAATAACAAAAGAACCAGAATTGCTAAAGCTTTACTGAAGAAAAAGAATGAAGCTGGAGGAATAACCCTCCTGGGCTACAGACCATACTACAAAGCTTCAGTAATCAAAACAGTATGGTATTTGTACAAAAACAGACATATGGATCAGTGGAACAGAATAGAGAGCCTGGAAATAAACCTACAAACTTTTGGTCAATTATTATTTGACAAAGGAGGCAAGAACATACAATGGAGCAAAGACAGTCTCTTCAGAAAATGGTGTTGGGAAAACTGGACAGCTGCATATAAATCAATGAAGTTAAAATACTCTTTCACACCATACACAAAAATCAATTCAAAATGGCTTAAAGACTTAAACATAAGACCAGACACTATAAATTTCTTAGAATAAAACTTAGATAAAACATTATTTGACATAAATCTCAGCAATGTTCTCCTAGGGCAATATGCTCATGCAATAGAAATAAAAGCAAAAGTAAACAAATGGGACCTAATTAAACTTATAGGCTTTGGTCCAGCAAAAGAAACCATAAGCAAAGCAAAAATATAATCTACAGAATAAGTTTGAAATAAAAAAAGAAAATATTTGCAAAAGATGAGATTCACAAGAATTATTATTATTATTATTATTATTATTATTATTATTATTATTATTATTATTATCCAGAATATATAAACATCTCATACAACTTGATAAGAAAAAAAAAAAAAAAACCCAGTCCAAAAATGGGCAGAAGGAGATTTCCAGTCAAGATGGTGGAGTGGTAGAACCATGAGCTTGCCTCTCTTTGTGACTAAAACAAAACCACAACTGACTGCAAGACAACCATCATAAAAAGACTGGAACCTAGCAAAAAAGATTGTCTTCAACTGGAAACATAAAGAGGAAACCATAGCAGGATGGTAGGAGGGACAAGCTCATGATATAATTGGGCTCCATACCCCTGGGTGGGCGACCCACAATCTGAAGAATAATAAGTCACAGAAGCCCTCCCACATGAGTAAGAATTCTAAGCCCCCATGTCAGGCTCCACATCCTGGGGTTCTGGCATTGGGAGGAGAAGGATGGGGTTCTGGAATTGGGAGGAGAAGGATACCTCAAGACATCTGGTTTTGAAGGCCAGTGGGGCTTAACTCCAGGAGCCCCCAGGACTGGGGGAAACAGAGCCATCACTCTCTTGGGAATTATACACAGAATCTCAAGTATGCCACCCAAAGGCACAGGCAGTGATTTCATAAGAATCTGGGCCAGGTCTTCTTGCTGGATTTGGAGGGTCTTCTGGGGACATAGGGGACAGCTAGGGCTCACCAAGGGAACATAAAAGCTAGTGGTGGACATTCTGGGGGTGCTCAACTATATGAGCTTTCTTGGAGGCTGACATCTTGCTTGGATCATTAGCACCAAAGTCTACCCTCACTCAAGAGGCAGTAGGGAAGCCTCAGGCTAAACAACATACAGGGCGGGAACATAGCCTAATCCATCAGATGTACTTTGTAAGCCACAGACTTTGTAAGCCACAAAGACCTTTAGACATGGCCCTACCCACCAGAGGTCCAGGACCAAGATTCACCCAACAGTGGGCAGTCACTTGGTCCTCCTGCCAGGAAATCTGCATAAGCCTCTAGTGCAGCCTCATCCACCAGGGGCAGATACAAGAAATAATAAAACAACAATCCAAAGCCTGTGGAAGGAATCCACAAACATGAGCCAGACTCTACACTGGGATTGGCTGGACCCTGACCTTTGAGTGACAAGAGGGGAGTGTACTAATGGGAAGCATAGGATGTCTCCCACAGAGGGTCACCTTTCCAAGGTCTAGAAACATAAGTAACCTACTTAAAACTAAAAATAGAAAGATAGATGATATGAGGTGGCAAAGGAATATCTCCCAGGCCAAGGCAAAAGATAAAATCCCAGAAGAAGAAATAAGTGATGAGGAGACAGGCAATTTATCTGAGAAAGTGTTTAAAGTAATGATAGTGAAGATGTTCAGAGAACTTAAGAGGAGTATAGATGCACAGAATGAAGTTTTAAGCAAAGAGTTAGAAAATATAAAGAACACCCAAACAGAGTTGAAAAATAAAATCACTGAAAGGAGTAACACACTACAAGGAACCAAGAATAGACTAAATGAGGCAGAAGAATGGATCAATGAGCTAGTAGACAGATTAGTGGAAATCACTCCTGCAGAACAGAAAAAAGGAAAAAAAAAATGAAAAAAATGAGGGTAGTTTAAGACAACTCTGGGACAACATGAAACACACTAATATTCACATTATAGGGGTCCAAGAAAAAGAGAAAGTAACTGAGAAAAATTTTGAAGAGATATCAAATGCAAACTATCCCAACTTGGTAAAGGAAACATTCACCCAAGTCCAGGAAGTATAGACAGCTCCACGCAAATCAACCAAAAGAGAAACTCACCAAGGCAGTAATCAAACTGACAATAAATTAAGGATAAGGAGATAATATTAAAGTTAGCAAGAGAGAAGCCACAAATAACATGCAAGGAAATTCCCGTAAGGTTATTGACTGATTTTTCAACAGAAACTCTACAGGCCAGAAGGGAATAGCAATATATATTTAAACAGATGAAAGGGAAAATCCTAAAACCAAGAATATTCTCATTCAGATTTGATGGAGAAATCAAAAGCTTCACAGGTAAACAAAAACAAAGAAATCAGCATCACCAAACCAGGTTTACAACAAATGATAAAGGATCTTCCCTAGTCATCAAGCCATAATGCAAGTGTAGAAAAAGAAGAGAGAAAAAAAAAAAAAAAAAAGAAGACAAATAAAAGATTCCTTTGGCAGTTTGAGGTCTTTTATGGTTCCATATAAATTTTGGAGTTGTCTGCTTAGTTCTGTGAAGACTGTTGTGGGTGCTTTGACATGGATTGCTCTTGATCTGTGAATTAATTTGGATAGTATGGCCATTTTGATAGTGTTGCTTCTTCCAACCCAAGAGCACAGGATATCTTTCCATTTCTTCGTGTTGTCTTCAATTTCCTTCATCAATGTTTTACTGTTTTCAGAGTAAAGGTAACCTCCTCAGTTAAGTTTATTTCTAGATATTGTTGATACAATGAAAATGTTTATGCCAGTTATAAAATTCTGGCTTTTGAAGTGGAAAAAAAAGTGAATGAAGGGCTAAAAATGGCAAAATATCCTTCTTTATTATGGGTGAGATTTATTCCATTAGATATCTATTCTGCACCTTCTTTATCCATTCATCTATTGATGCACTTATGATGCTTCCATATCTTGGCAATTATAAACAATGTTGTTGTTGATTGCAGGGTGTATGCATTTTTTGAATTAATTCTTATTTTGTGGTTGGCTTTATTCCTTTGATAACTATATAAGTTTAGAAAGCTAAAGCTTTAAATGTTCTTGAAAACAATGAACAGTACATATATGTAAATTTTAAAAATATGTGCAGTATATTGTGTATATGTATTTACATGCAATACATTGTATATATGCAGTCAAATTGTAACAATTCTACCTAATAAAACAAAAAAAAGCAAAAAAATAAAAGGGCTGAAGACCTAAACAAGCAATTCTCCAATGAAGACATACAAATGATCAATAGGCACGTGAAAAAATGTTCAATATTGCTAATTATCACTTAAACTACAATGAGATATCAGCTCATACCAGTCTGAAAGACCATCATTCAAAAGTCCACACACAATAAATGCTGGAGAGACTATGGAAAAAAGAGAACCCTCCTACACTGCTAATGGGAATGTAGTTTGGTGCAGCCATTATGGAAAACATTATGGAGAGTCCTCCAATAAATAAAAAAAGACTTACCTATGATCCAGCAATCCCATTCTTGGGCATGCATCCAGAGAAAGCTAAAATTCAAAAAGGCACTTGCACCTCAATGTTCAAAACAGCACCATTTACATTAATGAAGACATGGAAACAACCTAAATAGCCATCAACAGATGATTGGAGAATCGGCCAAGATGGCAGAGTAGAAGGATGCTAATAGCTCACCCTTTCCTGCAAATACAACAAAACTCACATCCACGGACCCACGTAGCTAACCAGGGCACCTGATGAACTCTGATAGAACATTGCCCTCTTTAAAAGACAAAGATGCCACAAATCTGGTAGGAGAAAAGGAAAAAAGAGAGAAGAAAAAGCAAAACAGTGCGAGACCAGTCCCATGGGGATGGAATGGCAAAGGAGGAAGAGCACTCATTTGCTGGGTCTCCCTGTCTCCAATGGAGGTCAGCAGGATGGAAGGGGAACCTCTGAGGCTCAAATCTGTATGGAGCAGCCCTTGATGTACAGAACTAAGTTAAATGGGTACAGATTGTCTCCGTGACACCCAGCCCTTGAGGCAAAGTGGCAGGTGGGGGACAGAACAGGCTGCCAGAGCAAGGTGGAGGACTGGGGCAGGCTGCACAGAGGCAACCACAGGGGGCCACAGAGTGTTGCACGACATAGATGAGTGGGTACACAGGGCAAAACAACCTGGGCCCTCCATAAAATACAAAAAAAAAAAAATGGCTGATGTGCCCTGGGGGGAAGGGTGCCATACCCCCTAACTCCAAAAACCCACTAAAGGTTTTCAGGAGAAGAGAGGCAGAGCTCAGTCACAGCCACTATATCCTCCAGTGCTGGTGCCTAGCACCCAGGTGGGAGTGGGGCTGAAACCTGAATCCATACCTAAGGGCTAAGCAGACTCAAAGTCCAGAGGGAGACTTGTTTACAGCCTGAAGCAGATAGGATCATTCATCCCTGGTACCTCTGAGAACACTCCCCTCCAACAAGGAGAGGAGTTCTGGCTCTGAGCAAGGGCAAGGCTGTTCTGCCATCTTCCCTAAGCATACCTATGGTGTGCAGACCTGAGGCGGAGTGGGCAGCTGCACAGAGCAGGGGACCAACTGGCACAAGGAGAGGGCAGGTGGCCACCCACCTTCCCAGCAGGAGCGCAGCACCTGACCATTGTGCTGGGATGGGGTGCAACCTACATGCCTACCCTGTAGGACCACAACAGTGGGAGGGGTTGTGACTCACCTCCCCACAGTGTAAGAGCACAGCACCTGACTGCAGTGTTGGGAGAGAGTGCCCTCTGCTTGCTGACCTGCACTGGGAGCAGCACAGACCAGGGGCGCCAAAGGAGGGCTTCTGGAAGCAGTGAGCTGAGTTTGTGCAGAAGGGTGAGGACAGAAAGACCTCTCAATAAAATCATTGAGTGAACAGTCTCCACAAGAACATATCCCCCTTTTCTCTTCTTTTTTTTTCTTTTATTATCTGTTATATTTTCTATTACTTTTTTAATTTTTATTTTGTGAACAATCATATATGTCTTCAGTTTGATCTCATTTAATTTTTATTTTAAAATATTTTTTATTATTATTGCTTTTTTTAAATCCACCTCATTTCATTTTTATTTCTCTTAGTTTTGATCTGTTATTGATTATACTCAGGTTTCAAATTTTTTTGTTCTTTTCTACATTTTTTAGATTTTGTAAAACATGTCTCAACTTGATTGCTATTTTGCTTCAACTTGTTCTTCTGATATTGATTGTACAGTGTTTTCAAATCTTTTTTTCTCCTTTCTTTTACAATTTTCATTTTTTTAAATTTTATTCCTGCATAGGCTTTAGATAGATAAATAAATAAACACCTTAAGGACCATAATAGAAAACTGATCCTCCAAAAGCCACAGTGCCAGAGAGATATGAGAAAGATGAAGGAGAGGAACCACTCCCAATTAAAAGAACAAGAGAAATAGGCTGAAAGAACTGTCAATGAAATAGACATTGATGGCCTACTAGATCAAGATTTCAAAAAAACGAATGATCAAAGTACTGAAGGAAATAAAAGAGAAAGAGTTTAGAGATATAAAGTATGTCAAAAACGAAATTGAAACTATAAAGATGAGCTAAGAAAAACTGGTAAACTCATTTTCTGAGATGAGAGCTGATCTAAAGGCTGTACAAAGAAGGCTAGATAATGCAGAAGAATGAATAAGTGACCTAGAAGACAGGACAACAGAAAGCACCCAATCTGAACAGCTGAGAGAAAAACAAATAAAAACCAATGAAAACTATATAAACGATCCATTGGATACTATGAAATATGTCAATCTAAGCATAAAAGGGATTCCAGAAGGGGAAGAAAGAACAAAGGGGTCTGAAAAAGTATTTGAAGAAATCATAACTGAAAACTTCCCAAATCTAAGGAAGGAGTTAGATATTCAAGTACAGGAAGCTCAGAGGGTCCCAAACAGGAAGAACCCAAACAGACCCACACCAAGACATATCATAATCAAGATGGCCAGAGTCAAGGATAAAGAAATGATAATGAAGGCAGCAAGAGAAAAACAAAGAGTGAGTTACAAGGGAATCCCCCTAAGGCTTTCAGCTGATGTCTCTATACAAACACTACAGGACAGAAGGGAGAGGCAAGATACATTCAAAGTCCTGAATGAAAAAAGATGCAGCCTAGGATACTTTATCCAGCAAGGTTATCCTTTAGAATAGAAGGAGAGATAAAGACTTCACAGACAATCAAAAACTAAAAGAGTTTAGCAACACTAAACCCATGTTGAAAGAAATATTGAAAGGTCTACTCTAAATAGAAAAGATGCAGAATGCTACAGAAATGAAAAAAAAAACATAACTATAAAGGTGATAACTATCATGAATTACAAATAGAATAAACATAAAATTCTACAAGAAAACATCTAAATCATTAAGAGTGGGAGAGGGAAGGAAGAAAATATAGAGGGTTTTTTTTTTTCTTTTTAATTATTTTTGTTTTCAGTAGGATGGGTTTGGGCTTATATTACTATCTGTTTAATACGAACAGTTACAGCAATGGGTTAATAAACTTACAAAAAAGGGTAACCACAGGCCAAAAACCTAAAAGTGAGTCACAAAAACTAAATAAAATCTAAGATAATACAAAGGAAAATTATCAAACCACAAAAGGAAGAAGAAATGAACAAAGAGGAAATACCAATTCAACTGCAAAAATAAGTTCAAAATGGCAATCAACTCACATCTATCATTAATTACTGTAAATGTTAATGGAAGAAATGTGCCAATCAAAAGACACAGAGTGGCAGACTGGATAAAAGCAAGAACCTTCAATATGCTGCATACAAGAAACCCACTTTAGGGAGAAGGACACATATAGATTAAGAGTGAAAGGATGGAAAAGGATATTTCCATGGAAAAGCCAAACAAGCAGGTGTAGCAATACTGGTTTCAGACAAAATAGACTTTAATAAAGAAAGATAAAGAAGGACATTTTATAATGGTTAAAGGAGTAATGCAAGATGAGGATATTACACACATTAATATACATGCACCAAATATAGGAGCACCTAAGTACATAAAGCAATTACAAACAAAGATAAAGGGGGAAATTGATGGGAATATAAACATTGTCAGAGATTTTAACACCGCATTAACATTAGTAGACAGATCTTCCAGGCAGAAAACAAGTAAAGCAACACAGAAATTAAATGATACAATAGAAAAATTAGATTTGGTAGATATTTTCAGAGCATTACACCCATAAAAATAGGATATGCATTCCTTTCAAGTGCACGTGGAACATTTTCTAGGATTGATCATGTACTTGGGCACAAAAGAAACCTCAACAATTTTAATAAGATAGAAATAATCTCAAGCATTTTCATTGACCACAATGCCATGAAATTAGAAATCAAATACAGAAAAACAAAGGAGAAAAAAATGAAAGCATGGAGATTAAAAAACATACAACGAAAAAACAAGTAGGCCAATGATGAAATCAAAGTTGAAATTAAAAAATACCTTGAGACAAATGAAAATGAAAGCATGACCGCACAAAATTTATGGGATGCAGCAAAGGCAGTGCAAAAAGAGAAGTTTACAGTGATACAGGCCTTCCTGAAAAAAGAATAACAATCTCAAATAAACAATCTAACCCACCAGGTAAAAGAATTAGAAAACATAAAGCAAGAATTCCCAAAAGGCAGTAGAAGGAAGGAAATAATAAAGGTCAGGGAGGAAATAAGTAAATCAGAGATTTAAAAAAAAATAGAAAAAAATCAACCAAACCAAAAGCTGTTTTTTTGAAAAAGTAAATAAAATTGATGAACCTCTGGCCAAAGAAGAAAAAAAGAAAAAAAAAGAAGAAAAAAAAAGACAGCACAAATTAGCAAAATAAGAAAGGAAAATGGAGAAATTACTAAAAATAACATAGAAATACAGAATATCATACGAGAATATTATGGAAAAATTATGGAAGCCAAATGGATAACCTAGAGGAGATGGACAAGTTTCTGGAAACATATGGACAGAAACATACAAGTTTCTGTCCATACTTGGTGGACAAACATTTCTGTCCACCAAGACTGAAACAAGCAGAAACTGACCACTTGAACAAACTGATCACTAGAAAGGAAATCGAATTAGCAATTAAAAAAAAAAAAAAAACCCTACAAATAAAAGTCCAGGACCAGATGGCTTCACCGGGGAATTCTACCAAACATACAAAGAAGAACACATACCAGTCCTTCTCAAACTCTTCCAGAAGATTGAAAAGGAAAGAATACTCCCAAAGTCATTCTATGAAGACACCATCACCCTGATACCAAAACCAGGCAAAGACACTACAAAAAAAGAGAATTACAGACCAGTATCACTGATGAACATAGATGCCAAAATCCTCACCAAAATGTTAGCAAATAGACTCCAACAACACGTAAAAAAGATTATACATCATGACCAAGTGGGATTCATCCCAGGGACACACGAGTGGTTCAACCTACACAAATCAATTGATGTAATACATCACATCAACAAGAGAAAGGACAAAAACCACATGATCATCTCAATAGATGCAAAAAAAAGCATTTGATAAAATTCAACACCCATTTCTGATAAAAACTCTTGCCAAAGTGGATATAAAGGGAACATATCTCAACATAATAAAAGCTATATATGACAAACCTACAGCCAGCATAGTACTCAACAGTGAAAAACTCAAAAGCTTCCCACTAAAATCTGGGACAAGACAAGGATGCCCACTATCACCATTCCTAGTCAACATAGTCTTGGAAGTCCTAGCCACAGCAATTAGGCAAGAGAGAGAAATAAAAGGGATTCAAATTTGAAAAGAAAAAGTAAAAGTGTCACTATATGCTGATAACATGATACTATATATAGAAAAACCCAAAAGGTCCACACAAAAATTACTAGAGCTGATTGAAGAATTCAGGAAGGTAACAGGTTACAAGATTAACATTCAAAAATCAGTTTCATTTATTTACACTAATGATGAATCAACAGGAAAAGAAAATAAACAATCCCTTTGAAAATAGCACCCAAAGTAATAAATACCTAGGAATAAAAGTAACCAAGGAGGTGAAAGAATTACACATGGAGAACTATAAACCACTGATGAAGGAAATTAAAAGAGGCTTAACCAGACTTCAGACAATACTATAGAGATACAGTCATCAAGACAGCATGGTATTGGTACCAAAACAGACATATAGACCAATGGAACAGAATAGAGAGCCCAGAAATGAACCCACAAACTTTTGGTCAACTCATCTTTGACAAAGGAGGCAAGAATATACAATGGAATAAAGACAGTCTCTTCAGCAAATAGTGTTGGGAAAACTGGACAGCAGCATGTAAAACAATGAAGCTAGAACACTCCCTTACACCATAGACAAAAATCAACTCAAAATGTATTAAAGACTTAAACATAAGACAAGATACAATAAACCTCCTAGAGGAAAACATAGGCAAAACATTATCTGACATACATTTCAAAAATTTTCTCCTAGAAAAAATAAAAGCAAGATTAAACAAATGAGACCTAATGAAACTTACAAGCTTCTGCACAGCAAAGGAAACCTGAAGTAAAACAAGAAGAAAACCTACGGAATGGGAGAAACTTTTTGCAAGTGAAACCGACAAAGGCTTGATCTCCAGAATATATAAGCAGCTCATACAACTCAATAAGAAAAAAATAAACAACCAAATCCAAAAATGGGCAGAAGTCCTACACAAGCAATTCTCCAAGGAAGACATACAAATGATCAAAAAGCACATGAAAAAATGCTCAACATCACTAATTATCAGAGAAATGCAAATCAAAACTACAATGAGGTATCACCTCAAACCAGTCAGAATGTCCGTCATTCAAAAATCCACAAATAACAAATGCTGGAGAGGCTGTGGAGGAAGGGAAACCCTTCTACACTGCTGGTGGGAATGCAGTTTGGTGCAGCCACTATGGAAAACAGTGTGGAGATTCCTCAAAAGACTAGGAATAGCCTTACCATATGACCCAGGAATCCCACTCCTGGGCTTCTATCCAGAAGGAAATCTACTTCAGGATGACACCTGCACCCCAATGTTCAGAACAGCACTATTTACAATAGCCAAAACATGGAAACAGCCTAAATGTCCATCAACAGGTGACTGGATAGAGAAGAAGTGGTATATTTATACAATGGAATACTTCTCAGCCATAAAAACTGACAACATAACGCCATTTGCAGCAACATGGATGCTCCTGGGGAATGTCATTCTAAGTGAAGTAAGCCAGAAAGAGAAAGAAAAATACCATATGAGATCAATCATATGTGGAATCTAAAAAACAAAAACAAAAACAAACAAACAAACAAACAAAAACAAAACATAAATACAGGACAGAAATAGACTCACAGACAGAGAATACAGACTTGTGGTTACCAGGGGGGTGGAGGTTGGGAAGGGTTAGACGGATTTCAAAATTGTAGAATAGATAAACAAGATTACACTGTATTGCACAGGGAAATATACACAAAATGTTATGACAACTCACACAGAAAAAAATGTGACAATGAGTGTGTATATGTCCATGAATGACTGAAAAATTGTGCTGAACACTGGAATTTGACACAACATTGTAAAATGATTACAAATCAATAAAAAATGTTAAAAGAATAGAAAGATATTGGATGCTCTTGAATTGATAGAATCAATATTATTAAAATGGTCACATTGCCCAAGGCAATCTATAGATTTAATGCAATCCCTATCAAATTACCCAGGACATATTTCACAGAACTAGAACAAATCATAATAAAATTTGTATGAAACCATCAAAGACCTAGAATTCCCAAAGCATTACTGAAGAGAAAGAAAGAGGCTGGAGGAATAACTCTCCCAGACTTCAGACAATACTATAGAGCTACAGTCATCAAGACAGCATGGTACTGGTACAAAAACAGACATATAGACCAATGGAACAGAATAGAGAGCCCAGAAATGAACCCACAAACTTTTGGTCAACTAATCTTTGACAAAGGAGGCAAGACTATACAATGGAATAAAGGCAGTCTCTTCAGCAAATGGTTTTGGGAAAAATGGACAGCAGCATGTAAAACAATGAAGCTGGAACACTCCCTTACACCATATGCAAAAATAAACTCAAAATGGATCAAAGACTTAAACATAAGACAAGATCCAATAAACCTCCTAGAGGGAAATATAGACAAAACATTATCTGATATACATCTCAAAAATTTTCTCCTAGAAGAAATAAAAGCAAGAATAAACAAATGGGATCTAATGAAAATTACAAGCTTCTGCATAGCAAAGGAAACCATAAGTAAAAGAGAATGACAACCTATGGAATGGGAGAAAATTTTTGCAAATGATGAAACTGACAAAGACTTGATCTCCAGAATATGTAAGTATCTCATACGACATAATATGATAAAACAAACAACCCAGTCCAAAATGAGCAGAAGTCCTAAACAAGCAATTTTCCAAGGAAGAAATACAAATGATTAGTAGGCACATGAAAAAAAAAAATGCTCAATATCACAAATTATCAGAGAAACCCAAATCAAAACTACAAAGGGATATCACTTCACACCAGTCAGAATGGCCATCATTCAAAAATCCACAAATGACAAATGCTGGAGAGGCTGAGGGAACAAGGGAACCCTTCCACACTGCTGGTGGGTATGCAGTTTGGTGCAACCACTGTGAAAAACAGTATGGAGATTCCTCAAAAGACTAGAAATAGACTTAACATATAATCTAGTAATCCCGCTCCTGGACATACATCCAGAAGGAACCCTGCTTCAAAAAGACACCTTCACCCCAATGTTCATAACAGCACTATTTACAACAGCCAAGACATAGAAACAGCCTAAATGTCCATGGACAGATGACTGGATAAAGAAGTGGTGGTATATTTATACAATGGAATATTACTCAGCCATAAAGCTAACAACATAACGCCATTTGCAGCAACATAGATGTCCCTGGAGAATGTCATTCTAAGTGAAGTAAGCTAGAAAAAGAAGACAAATTATCATATGATATCACTCATATGTGGAATCTAAAAAAAATATATACAAACAGACTTATTTGTAATATAGTAACAGACTCACAGACATAGAAAAGAAACATGTGGTTACGAGGTGGGTAAGAGGTTAGAAAGGGATAAATTGGGAATTTGAGGTTTTCAGACACTAACTCCTATATATAAAATAAACAAGTTTATACTGTATAGCATAGGGAACCCTATAGCATAAGGAACTATGCTATATCTTGTAGTCACTCATGGTTAAAAATAATATGAAAATGAATATATGTATGTTCCCATATGACTGAAATATTGTGCTGTACACCAGAAATTGACACAACTTTGTAAACTGACTATACTTCAATAAAAAATATATTAAAAATAAATAAATAAAACCTCTGTTCTCTGTTCTATTATAGTTCATTTGTGGTATATACCACTCAGTGCCTCGAAATCTCATTCCTAAGCATTTATAATCCTTGATAATTTCCTTACCAAATCAACTGTAAACTTTACGTTTTTACAGTCATCAGTCATTAAACCTGAACATCGTTTAATCACTGATATGATCAGATTATTTCCATATATCTTATTTAAATGAATGATTTTGTATTTGATTTCTTATTAATTTCTGTGCACTCTGAAGGACCTGAATAAGTTTGATAAATGGGAAAATTAGGAAGCTTAAAACGAATACAATCTTTTGGTTTTAAAATAAAATTCCAAAAGTATAATGAACAAAATGTGAAATTTAATTCCCCCACATACAGTCAGATTATTTAAATTTCCTGTGGATGCCTGTGTATAATAGGCATTGCTCTTTAAAGTTATTTATTCAGAATTTCTTTCTACCTATTTTCTTTTTTTAACATTTTTTATTGATTTATAATCACTTTACAATGTTGTGTCAAATTCCAGTGTTCAGCACAATTTTTCAGTCATTCATGGACATATACACACTCATTGTCACATTTTTTTCTCTGTGAGTTATCATAACATTTTGTATATATTTCCCTGTGCTATACAGTGTAATCTTGTTTATCTATTCTACAATTTTGAAATCCCAGTCTATCCCTTCCCACCCTTCACCCCCCTGGCAACCACAAGTCTGTATTCTCTGTCTATGCGTCTATTTCTGTCCTGTATTTACACTTTGTTTTTGTTTGTTTGTTTGTTTTTGTTTTTTTAGATTCCACATATGAGGAAACAGCCTAAATGTCCATCAACAGGTGACTGGATAAAGAAGATGTGGTATTTTTATACAATGGAATACTACTCAGCCATAAAAACCGACAACATAATGCCATTTGCAGCAACATGGATGCTCCTGGAGAATGTCATTCTAAGTGAAGTAAGCCAGAAATAGAAAGAAAATACCATATGAGATCACTTTCTACCTATTTTCAATGATGGATTGCTATATGGTTAATTCATTTGTTAAAAAGCCAACAAGAGTTATAACAGGTCATAGTGCATTGCATTAACATACATGTTTAAAAGTGGTGATTCTGATCTCTGTGGTGATATGTCAACAGTTTCCACTTGGTGGATGTATTAAACTTCCCAGGATGTTGGAAACTCATTTAAAATAGGAAATAGTAATTTACTATATGGCTGATTATTCACAGTATAGTGATTCCTAAAATGGAACATTTTTCCTTCTGACTATTGAGATGAGAATACTGGCATCACTATTTGCAACCAAAGGCTAAATCTGAATTTTGAAAAAAAATTAGTATTAAACATTAATATTTTAAATATAAAATGACAGGGTGATTTGTTTTGTTATCAGAGTTTTCATAAATTGCATTTTAGCAATGAGTAATTCCTATAAGTACATGTAAATGAGGTATGGACAAAAATATTGTTTAGGAATTTAGTATTTGTGTATATTAATTGCCAGGGTTTTCAAGGATGACTGATACATTATAATTCAAACTTCAAATGCCCTTCAAATTAACAGCCTGTATGTGAGTTTAAATCCTTACAAAGAAATAGCATTAGAATCTCTATTTAGAGGGTATCCAGGAATAAAAACTTTCTGTTTCTTAATCTTTTCATATTAACCTCAGTCTACTGAACATCAAATTTTTAAATGTATATAAAACATTTTTTTCTTGAAAACAGTTTGTATTAATAGGTTATTTTTCAGGATTAAAGAAGGAAAAAATAAGTAAAAATTGCTATTTCAAAGCTTCAAAAATTCACTTCCTCAAAATCAAGCATTGGTAATAAAATAAATGTGTCCTCTGCTTTCTTCTTCACACCAACTTACTTTAGGTTATGTGACAAGATCTTTTCAGTGAGTGAACCCAATCTTATAATTAGAATAAATCTGGATGACCAACTTTTAAAAATTTATCTTAACATAATAATTTTCCAAGTTTCTTAATATTTTCTGGCTATCTGAATCAGAAATGCTGGCTTTAAAAATATTTTTGATAGTTTTTCTTTACCTGTTTTGTAATTTCATTTCCATTTCCAGACAAAATTGGGGAGTGCTAAAAATAACAAATGTGACTAATTCTCAATTACCTGCAATAAAGAGAAGGCAATGGAGAACTGGCATGATGTAATAAATTACATCCACTGCTAGTTTAAAAATCCAATTTTAATCATTACTTTCAACCTCCTTATTAACAAATAAAATTGGACTCCTCTAAGTTCCATTACCTCTTCCTTCATCTGAAAAATCCCCTGATGGACTTGTTGGCATAAAGATAAATATTCCAAACATGAGAAAAGGGGACAGAAGGGGAGAAAGAAGTATGGACCCTTTACATACTTGATGTCTCACTTGAAATAAATAAAATTAGGAAAAACTAACTGAATTGATTTAAAAATTATTTCAAAGTACTGATTCACTCACTTTAAAGCCAGGTTTCAAGTGGGCACTAAGGTTAGACTACACTGTAGATGATACCAAGATTCTGCCCAATTTTAAAAGTATATGATTTTGAAATATGATTACAATACAAAATTATATCTCCATAAGTGGACTGCAAATATATATTTTATAATTCAGTAGTAAGAACACATGTTATTCATTTAAAATATGAATAATTAGTATTATAAGGAAATATAGATTTGTGATTAGAATGTTGGTCTAGAAATCACAAAATTTGGTTCACTCCTTAACCTTCTGATTACTTTGACCAAATCAGTTAGTTTGGCCATATTTGCATCATTTGTGCAGTGAAGAAAATGAGAATGTTGAAAACTCCATGATCTACAAATTTTGTTCAAGATTTAATTTTTTGATCTAACAAATAAATATCAAACATTCTTAGAAGAAAACGCAATTTTTATGGTGTGACATTCTGTCCCTGAGATCTGTGTTATTCTCCATTATACCTATCTATCCCTTTAATCTTTATTTTTTTTTATTGAAGTATAGTTTTCAATATGTCAAATTCTGGTGTGCAGCAAAATGTTTCAGTCATACATACACATATATATTCCTTTTCATATTCTTTTTCGTTATAGGTTACTACAAGATATCAAACATAGTTCTCTGTGCCATATAGAAGAAACTTGTTTAACTTTTTTATATACGATAGTTAATATTTGAAAATCTCAAACTCCCAATCTATCCCTTCCCACCCCCTTTCACCTGGTAACCCTAAGATTGTTTACTATGTCTGTGAGTCTGTTTCTGCTTTGTAGAGAAGTTCATTAGTGTCCTCCTTTTTGTCTTTTTATAAATTCCACATATGAGTGATATCATGTGGTATTTTTTTTCTCTTTCTGTCTTACTTCTCTTATGATGATCTCCAGGTCCATTCATGTTGCTGCAAATGACATTATTTTGTTCTTTTTTATGGTTGAGTAGTATTTCATTGTATAAATATATCACAACTTCTTTATCCAGTCATCTGTCAATAGACATGTAGGTTGTTTCCATGCTTGGCTATTGTATATGGTGCTGCTATGAACATTGGTGTGCATGTATCTTTTCAAATTAGAGTTCCCTCCTGATATATGCCCAGAAGTGTGAATTCTGGATTATATAGTAAATCTATTTTTAGTTTTTTGAGGTATCTCCATAATGTTTTCCATAGTGGCTGCACCAAATTACATTCTAACCAGCAGTGTGAGAGGGTTCCCTTTTCTTCACACCCTCTCTAGTATTTATCACTCATGGACATTTTAATGATGGCCATTCTAATTGGTGTAAGTTGATACCTCATTGTAGTTTTGATTTGCATTTCTCTGATAATTAGTGATATTGAGCATTTTTTTTCATGTGCCTATTGGTCATTTGTATTCTTCATTGGAGAATTGCTTGTTTAGGTCTGCCCATTTTTGGATTGAGTTGTTTGTTTTTTTGTTATTAAGTTATATAAGCTATTTATGTTTCCTAGAAACTAAACCTTTGTCAGTCACATCATCTGCAAATATTTTCTCCCATTTTATAGGTTGCCTTTTTGTTTTGCTTTGGGTTTCCTTTGCTGTTGAAAACTTATAAGTTTAACTAGGTAGTATTACACTTTAAATATGTGCAATTTAGTGTCTCAATAAAATTACAAAAACAAAAGGCATGAGTTGGGCTTTTCAAGCATTCTTCAACATGCAAGTAGAAATACCTCAGAAGCAGTATAAAGTAATGTGAAGAACACTGTAATTTAAAAAATGATATATATAGGGCTTACTTTGTACAAAATGTCTTTTAATGAGTATCATTTCCAGTCATGGGCATGCATCCTGTTAGGTGTGCTGGCTTTGTAGGTCTGCTTTGCAGCTTTGTAACCTGTGTAGTCACAGAGGATTCCAGGCTTGGTTTAATGCTCTGCTGCTGCCATCTTAGAATTCTTAACAATTTTCAAACAAGGAGCCTCTCACTGTCATTTGCTACTGTAGTTGCAAATTGTGTACACAATCCTAGAGGTAATTTAATTAGGTATAAGCCTCTTGATAATACAGAATAGATCTGTACTCAGTGCATCTCTATTCATGTTTTGGAAATTCTACAAGGGAAAACATACGGAAAATTATATTGCACAGTGTTCTTTTTTTGTATCATTAGCAGGATAGAATGTTTATAGACTCAAAGCACATGCTAAATGAAGATTTTCCTGACCAAGCCAGTAAATAACAGCTATTGGAGCTCTAAATAAGTAACTCTCAGCAGGTCAAATTTCTTTTTTTTTTTTTCTTTCTATGTCAAGGTATAAGTTATACATCATTTCCCAGATGTGTGCTGGTGGTCAGAAGCCTAAGAGTTATTACAGTGCTGATGTGCATGTTATTTGCTATTGGGCTCTGCAGAGACAAACACATTATACCACCCTCTACAGATGTTTCTTTTACCACAATTACAGATATGGCCATGTACTGTACTAAAATTTCCAAGCATGAAGCAGAAACAGAAATGATTACAAGAATGCTAAAGTTATTCAAACCCCTCTCCTTTTTCTCCCTCAACAGACATGGTGAATATCAACAAACAGATCCTGTACTATCAACAAGAGAAACTGATTAATAATGTATCCCTAGGTAACTTGCTGGTATTTCTTTGTGAAACAAAAACCCACTTTCTCTGTTTCTTCACCCACTTTAAAACCTTTAGGTTTTTGCATATTGTTGAGAAGAGGCCAAGAAAGAGACCTTGCCTTAGCTATACAGAAACCAACAGTAAAAATAAGTCCTGGGTCATTTGCTTTATGTCTTATAGCAAGATACAGCTGCCTTTTAGAAACTGTTTATAAAAATGTTCTAAGACTTGGCTGAGATGTGTTACTCTTTCCTCACAAGAAAAATAGAGACAATAAAAATTCAGGAGCTGAAAGCAAAAAGAATAAGGTAAATTGTTCACATTAATGATCATGAATGAAGCTTGCAGTAAGGGTCAGTTTATAATAAAGAGTATTATACTGTACATTTCAGCTTATAGGCAAATTGTGCATATTGTTGAGGATGCTAACATAAACACATTACTATTGGTTAGAGTCAGAATTTGGAGGATATTGCGTCAATAAGCACGGTATATTATTATCTAATTGTAATATCACATGGCCTGAAGTATGTCACCAAAATGAATTGTATGCAAATATTGACAAATTGTTATACCCAGGGTATAAGAATGACCTTGAGCTGATTATTGGTTTCTTAACTGGCTGAAGGCGAGCCTCAAGATTTGCACTTGCAATCAGTTGAAGAAGTTTGATTCTGTTCTGAGTCACCCTAGATCCAGAAAGTATGAGGGAAACCAAGACAATTACTAAAATAACTCGGGGCTCCCAGGTTCCAGGCAGGCTTCCTCAGCCAAATGGCTTCATGACCTTTGGGGTCACAGGGTTGCCTACTCTCTAATACGGTAAGTAATTTCAATTGTCCTAATCATTTTTAAACTCATTTAAGTGAATGCTCTATAAATCAAAATAATTTATTACACAGAATAACTGAAATCCCTAACTCAAGTTAAATGTGGCCACATTGCTGAAGTGAATATTATTCATGATTTATACCTTTGTAATTGTGTTTTGGTAGCCACTTTCTCTTTTTATTTTTTTAAATTGAAATATAGTTGATTTATAGTGTTTTATTAATTTCTAGTGTACAGCACAGTGATTCAGGTGTATATATATATATATATATACATACACACACACATATTTCCTTTTCCATTATGGAGTACTACAAGATATTGAATATACTTCCTTGTACTATACAGTAGAACCTCATTGTGTTTCTACTTTATGTATAGTAGTTTGTATTTGCTAATCCCAAACTCCTAATTTGTCATTCCTCTACTTCTTCCCAGTGGATGTGTTTGTTTCCTTTGTCTGTGAGTGTCTCTGTTTTGTAAATAAGCTTATTTTTATTATTTTTTTTAGATTTCACATGTGATATCATGTGATATTTGTCTTTCTCTGTATGACTTACTTCACTTAGTATGATAATCTCTAGGTCCATCCATGTAGCTGCAAATGGCTTTATTTCATTCATTTTTATGGCTGAATGGTATTCTGTTGTATACATATACCACATCATCTTTATCCAAACACCTGTCAATGGGCATCTAGGTTATTTCTATGTCTTAGCTATTGTAAATAGTGCAACTATGAACATTGGGGTGCAGGTATCTTTTTGAATTAGAGTTTATTCCATATACATGCCCAGAAGTGGGGTTGCTGGATAATATAGTAAATTTATTTTTAGTTTAGTTTTTTTTTTTTTTTTTTTTTAGGAAATCTCCATACTGTCCATAGTGGCTGTACCAAACTACATTCCCGCCAACAGTGTAGGAGGGTTTTCTTTTCTCCACATCCTCTCCAGCATTTATTATTTGTGAATTTTTTAATGATGGTCATTCTGACTGGTGTGAGGCGATACTTCCTTATCATTTTGATTTGCATTTCTCTGATAATTAGTGCTATTGAGCGTCTTTTCATGTGCCTCTTGGTCGTCTCTATGTCTTCATTGGAGAAATGACTGTTTAGGTCTTCTACCCATTTTTTGATTGGGTTGTTTGGTGTTTTGTTTTATGAGCTGTTTGTATATTCTGGAAGTTAAACCATTGTCAGTAGTATCATTTGCAATTGTTTTTCCCAGTTTGTCTTTTTGCTTTATTGCCACCTTCTCTTTTCAAACTTCACTTTTGTTATTTCAACTTTTATCCTGCAATCTTAGAGTAGATACACTCATTTAACAACAAATTAAAATAATTAATTAATTAATTAAAAAATAATGAAGTAGAGAAGGAAAAAGTTGTAAATATAAATTTAAATTTGCTTTATCCACAGACAGAAACTGTTAATCCTGATTGAGTATATGGCTATAAAAGGAGTCTGTCCAGCAGTCTCTCTGGTAAGATCATAGACAAGGTGAAAAATTCAACTTGCCAGAATAAGAAAGTCCTTGAAGGAAGACTATTCCAGGTCCTGCTTCTACTCTAACTTTAAAATCAAACATTTTTATTTCCACTACAATACTATTGTATGGATAAGAGAGTAAGTTAAAAAATCTTAAAAGAAGCAGGTACATAATAACAATTATTTTACACTTATCTGGAGAAGTGAGAAATCCCTTTCTATGACAACATACTGACCTCAGCTTGATTTTATCTATACAAAGTTTTTTCAACCTTGCCATTATAAATATTTTGGGCCAGGTAATTATTTAACTTGTGTATTCTAAAGTATTTAGCAATATCTCTGCTCTCTATTCCTTATATGCCAGTAGCAGTGCCTCCCAAGAAGTCATGACAATGTAGGGGAACAGAATTTGCTATCCCAACATATCTCTTTGACATAAGATTATTTAAGTTTAAAGAAACTGCAGATACAAGAGAAACTCTGAAAACCAAGTAGAAGGTAGTTTTTTTGTAAGAGAGATCTGCATGTACAGATGGTCCTGGACTTACTATGGTTCAACTTATTATTATTTTATTTTATGACAATGTGAAGGTGATAAGCATTCAGTAGAAATCATATTTTGAGTTTAAATTTTTTATGTTTTCCTGGGCTAGAGATATCTGGTAGGTACAATACTCTTTCATGATGCTGGGCAGGATAGTGAGATGTAGCTCCCAATCAGCCACACAATCATGAGAGAAACAACTGATACACTTAAAACCATTCTGTACCCAGACAACCAGTCTGCTTTTCATTTTCAGTACAATATTCAGTTCGTTACATGAGATATTTAACATTTCTTTATGAAATTGCCTTTATGTTAATGATTTTGCCCAACTGTGGCTAATGTTAAGTGTTCTGAGCACATTTAAGGTGGCCCAGCCTAAGCTATGGCATTCAATAGATTAGGTGTATTAAATACATTTTTGACTTATGACATTTTAAACTTATGATGAGTTAATCAGAATGTAACACCATCAAAAGTAGAGGAAAATCTATATAAAGGAAATCTCCATTTATAAGTGTGTCTTCCTCTCTGTATCAGGAAGGGGAGGATAATCTTATCACTGGAAATTCTTATTAAATCTGTGTAATAACCTTACTCTTGTTTACTGTTCTTTTCCTGATCCTCCCATAACTGAATCCCCAGCTCCAACATCTTCATTTGTCTTTAGTTGAAGGTCATAATTGAGTTCAGGACTTTTGCCATTTTGGGAAGTTACTCAGTTTTTCTGGATAGCTTTCAATTATACAGGAGGTATAAATCTATAAAAATAATAAAAGTTATTAAACTTTTATTTGTTTTTCTCTTATTATTCTGTTTTATATCAACTTAATTATTAAACCAGCCAAAGAGCCTAGAAGGGAAGAAGAATGTTACTTTTTCTAAAACAACTAAATGTCCTCAGACATTGCTAAATGTCCCTTGGGAAGTAAAATCACTCCCAGTTGAGAACCGCTACCATACATAGTACTGCCTAAGTAGCACATGACACTGCTTCTGCACACAGCCTTGCACTTACTGTTCCCTCTCCCTGGCTGGATCTTCTTCAGATACACACACACGTGTTTCCTTCAGATGTTTTCAAATGATTTTTTAAAGAGATTTTTAGAAGTTAAACATTATATTTTCTCATTTTAATTTAAACAGTATTTACCAAGCAGTTATTACATGCAGAACAATGTGCTATACATCAAATAAGTTCTAAAGATGAATAAGGAACACTCTCCTCCAAAAAGAAAAAGTCCATAATCTATAAGGAAGGATCCAAAATTATTAGAACACATTGCAGAATAAATTAACATCATTAGAGGGGACAAATGGTGAGTAAATTAAAAGAAAGTTATAACACAGTCATATAGGTCAAATAATTTCCTTGGGGCTCTTTGCAAGGAGCAGCCTTGCCCCCTTTCTTGAAGACATATTTAAAAGCCCCTGAATTTAAATCCATCCCCTAAAACTTCTTTCTCATGTTTAGGAACATTAAGAGACTTAGTAAGAAGAACAACAAATTTCCCTCAAGTGATATTAAATTTCAAGGCACTTAATCAGAGGTGTCTGGTTATGCATCACTGTTCAGTGCTAATAATCTTTTACATTACATCCCCTGAAGATGACTGTTTATTTGCTTTTCACTGAACTCTGGTAATTAACTGAAAGAATTGCTAGCTTCACTTTGTAGGAAGGTCCAGAAAATCCCACTGATTTTTAAAGACTAACGTGAGAAATAATTTGTGTTCTTATTTAAGAACTGACTGCTGTTAGATTTAGTATGTTTTAAAAGTTATATTCCATTGAGCTTAAACTAAAACTGATAGTAGCTTGAACCAGAACCTTGTTTGGCTATGAGCTAGAGAGCCAACTAAACTTATTATTAAGAGAACCCAGGGGGTGAGGGAGAGAAACCATGCGTAAACCTTGTCTTTAAAAATCTTTAGTGACCCAAGCTTTAGTTTCAAAAGCAAAATTATGTAGCAGAAAATTGATAATTAGAAAAAGAGCTTAATGATTTCTTCCATTTTTCTAATAGGGAGAGCAAAGAAGTTAGGTAGAACATAGAAGAAAATCAGGTAGCTGATCTTTGAACGTATAAATTTTAGTAAGGTAAACCACATCATTTCTTTGGCTAACACATAGGGCAAGCAGAAAAGCAAAGCAAAGTGTCTTATTTTGCAAGTATGACACACAAAACTTCTGAAACAGGATAATGATCCACAATGGTTTACTGTATTGTACCCCAAAGTTGCTTATATGAATATCCTAAAAGAGTACTATCCATTATCCTAGATATAAATGATACTAAAACTAATAAAAAGTGACTAAGAGAAATATGGCTAATGTTTAAATAAATTTGTTAATCTGGTAGCCTGTTTAAATTAATGATGGCATTAATATTTGTAATTATTAGAAGTTTTAGTTAATACTAAAAGTATTAATTTTTTACTACTGTTTTATTCAAATGTGAAACCACATCTATGGGCTACCCTCTGTAGCCACAAGGCAGTAATCATCTGGTCACTATAAAAGTTAACTTTGTGGTGGGACAAATATACTGGAGAAATGAAATAGCTCCCAACATGTTACCTGATACAGGTCACAAAGTGACAGTAAGTATGTAATAGAAAAGAACAAATCTGACTCCACATTAGATCTGTTTGGCTTTAACCCTGTGCCCTATTTTCCAGGCTTAGTCTTGATAGCTCTTCACTTTTTGCAAAATAATGTTGCCTTAGCCTGAAATATACAAGGCAGCCTATTCCCAAGGCTCTGACCTTTAAGGATATTAACACTCTTGCACTGTATAAAGGTAACAAGTTGCAGAATAGACAATAACAATTGTTTGTTGGAGGTTTACAGGGGCACCATGATCTGACCCACTTGGACAGCTATAAGAACAAAGAATTCCTACACTAAGAAGTTTGCAACAACCAGCCATACACCCTCCCCTTTTTAGTATAAAAGGAGCCTGAATTCTGACTTGACTAGGATGGTTCTCCAAGACATTAGTGTGCCATCCTCTCTGTCTCCTGGCTTTCTGAATAAAGTTGCTATTCCTTGCCCCAAAAGCTTGTCTCATGATTTATTGGCCTTTCTTGTGGTGAGCAGAATGAGTTTGGACTCAGTAACAAGCAGAGTATTGTGATAGGAAAATTATCAAAAGAGACATGGCCCACCTCCATGGAAAATGAGATCTCAGGCAGTAGATAATTTTAGGCTGTTTTGGTATCTTTTTTAAAGTATATTTTTAATGAGGTATAGTCAGTTTACAAGGTTGTGTCAGTTTCTGGTGTACAGCACAATACTTCAGTCATATAGGATCGTACATATATTTGTTTTCATATTATTTTTAATCATAAGTTACTAGAAGATATTGAATATAGTACTCTGTGCTATACATTATAAACTTGTTGTTTATCTATCTTATGTATAGTGGTTAGTATCTGCAAATCTTGAACTACCAATTTATCCTTTCCCACTCCTTTCACCTCTGGTAATGACAAGTTTATTTTCTATGTTTTTGAGTCTGTTTCTGTTTTGTAAATAAGTGCATTTTTCTTTTTTTATTTTAGAGTCTGCATATAAGTGACATCATATGGTATTTTTCTTTCTCTTTCTGGCATACTTCACTTAGAATGAAAATCTCTTGGCCCATCCATGTTACTGCAAATGATATTATTTTACTATTTTTAGTGGCTGAGTAGTATTCCCATTGTATATATACCACAACTTTCTTAACCAGTCATCTGTTGTTGGACATTTAAGTTGTTTCCACGTTTTGCCTATTGTAAACTGTGCTGCTCTGAATATTGGGGTACATATAAATTTTGAATTAAGGTTCCTTCTGAATATATTCCAAGGAGCAGGATTGCTGGCTCATATGGTAAGTCTATTTTTAGCCTTTGAGGAATCTCCATACTGTTTTCTATAATGGCTACACAAAACTACATTCCCACCAACAGTGTAGGTGGGTTCCCTTTTCTCCACAGCTTCTCCAGCATTTATTGTTTGTGGACTTCTGAATGATGGCCATTCTGACTGGTGTGAAGTGATATCTCATTGTAATTTTGATTTGCATTTCTCAGATAATTAGACATATTGAGAATTTTTTCATGTGCCTATGGCTATTTGTATGTATTCATTGGATAATTGCTTGTTTAGGTCTTCTGCCCATTTTTGGATTGGGTTGTTTGTTTTTTTCTTGTTAAGTTGCATGAACTGTTTATATATTCTGGAGATTAAGCCCTTGTCAGTCTCATATTTTGCAAATATTTTCTCTCATTCTATAGTTTGTCTTTTTGTTTGTTTGTGATTTCTTTTGCTGTTGAAAAGCTTGTAAGTTTAATTATGTCCCATTTGTTTATTTTTGCTTTAGTTTCTATTGCTTGGGTACGTTGCCCTAGGAGAACATTGTTGAGATCTGTGTCAGATAATGTTTTGCCTATGTTTTCTTCTAAGAGGTTTATAGTATCTTGTCTTATGTTTAAGTCTTTAAGCCAGTTTGAGTTGAATTTTATGGATGGTGTGAGGGAGTATTCTAAATTCACTGATTTACATGCAGCTGTCCAATTTTCACAACACCATTTGCTGAGGAGACTGCTTTTGCTCCATTGTATGTTCTTGCCACCTTTGTCAAAGATTAATTGTCCAAAAGTCTGTGGGTATATTTCCAGGCTCTCTATTCTGTTCCTTTGATCTATATGTCTGTTTCTGTACAAATACCATGCTGTTTTGATTACTGGAGATCTGTAATATTGTTTGAAGTCTGGGAGAATTATTCCTCCAGCTATATTTTTTTTCTTCAGTAATGCTTTGACAATTCTGGGTCTTTTGTGATTCCATATAAATTTTAGGAAAATCTGTCCTAATTTTGTGAAAAATGCCCTGGTTAATTTGACAGTGATCATATTAAATCTGTAGATTGCTTTGGGTAGTATGGCCATTTTAACAATATTAATTCTTACAATCCAAGAACAACAGTTTTTTTTTTTTTTTCATTTCTTTAAGTCACCTTTAAATTCCTTAGTCAGTCAACGTTTTCTAGTTCTCTGCATATGAGCCTTTCACGTTTGTGGTGAGATTTATTGTTAAGTATTTTATTTTGGGAGATGCAATTTTAAAAGGGATTTTTCATTTACTTTCCTTTTCTGATATTTCTTTGTTAATATAAAGAAATGTCACTGATTTCTGTATGTTAATCTTGTATCCTGTTACCTTGCTGAATTCTGTTATTAGGTCTAGTAGTTTTCTGTAGACTTTTGGGGGTTTTCTATGTATAGTATCATGTCATCCACATATAATGACAATTTTACCTCTTCTTTTCCAGTTTGGATGCTTTTTATTTCTTTTCTTGTCTACTTGCTATGGCTAGGACTTCCAATATTATAGTGAATAGAAGTGAGGGTGGGCATCCTTGTCTTTTTCCAGATTTTAGTTGGATGGCTTTCAGCTTTTCACCTTTGAGTATTATGCTGGCTAGTTTTTCATAAAAAAAAAAAAATTTTATTATGTTGAGATACGTTCCATCTATACCTACTTTGGTAAGAGTTCTTATCATAAATGTGTGTTGAATTTTATCAAATGCTTTTCTGCATCTATTGAGATGATCATGTAATTTTAGTCCTTTCTCTTGTTGATGTGGTGTACCATGTTGATTGATTTTAGTATGTTGAACCATCTTTGTGTCCCTGGGATGAATACAACTTGATCATGCAGTATAACCCTTTTCATGTGTTGTTGAATTCTGTAAGCTGATATTTAGATGAGGATTTGTGAATCTATGTTCATCAATAATTTTGACCTATAGCTTTTTTGGTAGGTCTTTGTATGATTTTGGTATCTGGTGACGGTGGCTTCATAGAATGAGTTTGGGAGTGTTCTCTCCTATTCAAACTTTTGGAAGAGTTTAAGAAGGGTTAGTATGAGCTATTCCTTGTATGTTTGATAGAATTCTCCAGTGAAGCCTTCTAGTCCTGGACTTTTGTTTCCAGGGAGTTTTTGTCTTTGTTTTTGTTTTTGTTTTTGTTTTGATTATTCTATTTCACTTCTAGTGATTGGTCTGTTCAAATGAACTATTTCTTCTTGATTCAGTTTTGGTGGACTGCATGTTTCTCGAGATGTCCATTTGTTTTAAGTTAGCCAATTTATTGCCATATAGTTGTTCATAGTGTTCTCTTATAATTTTTTGTATTTCTGTGATGTTGGTTGTAATATCTCCATGTTCATTTCTTATTTTGTTTATTTGTGTGCTTTCTCTTTTTTCTTGAAGAGCCTGGCCATAGATATGTCAATTTTGTTTACTCTTTTAAAAACCCATATCTTGGTTTGATTGACTTTTTCTTTTTTTTTTTTAAATCTCCATTTTATTTATTCACTCCCTTATCTTTATTTCTTTCCTTCTGCTGACTTTAAGATTTTGTTTGTTCTTCTTTTCCTAATTATTTTAGGTGGAAAGGTAGGTTGTTTATTTGAGATTGTTCTTGTTTTTTGAGGAAAGCTTGTAATGCTATGAATTTCTCTCTTAGGACTGCTTTTCCTGCATCTCATAGATTTTGTGTGGTTGTGTTTTCATTGTCATTTGCCTTAAGTTGGGTTTTTCTTTTTTAATTTCTTCTTTGATTTCATCATTGTCCTATTGTTTTTTTTGTTTGTTTGTTTGTTTGTTTTAGTAACATGTTGTTTGGTCCCCATGCAGTATTTTTGTTCTCATTTATTTTTCTGTGATTGATTTCCAGTTTCATGCCATTGTGATCAGAGAAAATGCTTGAAATAATGTCTAGCCTCTTAAATATATTGAGGTTTCTTTTGTGCCTGAAGATGTGGTCTGTCCTAGGGAATGTTCTATGAGCATTGAAAAGAATGTGTATTTTGGGGTTGAGGGATGTAGTGTCTTAAAAAAAATTGTCAACCAAGTTCAACAGTTCTGTTGTGTCATTTAGTATCTCTGTTGCCATATTGATTTTTCTCTCTGGAAGACCTATCCAATGATTTTAGTGGAGGGTTAAAGTCTCTTACTATCATTGTATTCCCATCAGTTTCTCTCTTTATGTCTGATAGTATTTCTGTTATATACTTAAGTGCTCGTATATTGGGTGCATATATGTTAATGAGTGTAATGTCTTCAATTTGTATTACTCCTTTGATCATTATACAATGTCCTTCTTTCTCTTTATGGCCTTTGTTTTGAAGTCTATTTTGTCTGATATGAGTATTGATACACACTTTTTTGGCAATTTCATTTGCATGAAGTATCTTTTTCCATCCTCTCACTTTCAATCTGTGTGTCCTTCACTCTAAAGTAGGTCTCTTATAGTCAGCATATTGTAGGCTTTTGATTTATTATCCAATCTGCCACTGTAGGTCTTTTGTTTGGAGCATTTAGTCTATTGATATTTATAGTAATTATTGATAGATGTGTGTTTATTGCCATTTTGAACTTCGATTTCCAGTTAATTTGGTATTTCTTCTTTATTTTATTCTTTTCCTTTTTTTCTTTTCCTTTTTGTGGTTTTACAATTTTCTTTTGTATTAACTTGTTTGCTTTTTGGTATTTGTGACTCAATTGCATGCTTTTGATTTTGGGTTACCCTGTTTTTCAGGTATGTTAGCCCCTTACTATATCTATTTGCTTTAGACTGATAGTCAAGTTGGCTAAAACACATCCTAAAAAGAATGAAGAAAAATGAAAAAAAGAGAGAAAAAAATTCTTATTTTACATATTTTATAGCTCCCCTCTTGCACCTTTTATGATTTTGACATTCTTTATTTTTCTTTATTTTTTAACATATTCGTTTATTTTCTTGCAATTCACTGTAGTTATCGCATTTCTAATTATGATTTTCTCATTTCCAAAGCTTCCTGTTTCTTTTCTATTTAGAGTAGAACTTTCAATATTTCTTTTAGTATAGGTTTAGTATTGATGAATTCTTTTAGTTTTGCTTGTCTGTGAAGTTGTTTACCTCTCCTTCTACTCTAAAGCATTGTCTTGCCACATAGAGTATCCTAGGGTGTGGCTTTTTCTCATTCAGTACTTTGAATATATCTCGCCACTTCCTCTGGCCAGCACTGTGTGTAGAGAAATCAACTGAAAGCCTCATGGGGGTTCCCTTGAAACTGATACTCTTTGTTTTGCTCTTGCTGCCTTTAGAATATTTTCTTTAACTTTGGCCATCTTAATTATAATATGTCTTGGTGTAGGTCTGTTTGGTTTGTTCTTGATTGGGACCTTCTGTGACTCCTGTACTTGGATATTTGTTTTCTTCTTTAGGTTTGGGAATTTTCAGTCATGATTTCTTTAAATACTTTTTCAATTCTCTTTTCTCTTTCTTCTCCTTTTGGGAATCCTATTATTCACAGGTTGGCATGCTTTATATTATCCCATAGATCCCTTATATTACTTTCATTGATTTTTATTTGCCTTTCTGTCTGGTGTTCTGATTGGGTGGACTTCTGTTTTCCTGTCTTCTGAGTCACTTATTCATTCCTGTGCATTATCTAATCTGCTTTTGCCTGCCTTTAGTTTGGCTCTTATCTCAGCAGTTGAGTTTTCTGTTTTTAATTGGCTCTTCTTTATAGTTTCAATTTCCTTTTTAAGGTATTCTCTGTCTCTATTGATAGTCTTTTTTAGTTCCTTCAGTTCATTGATCATTCCCTTTTTGAAGTCATGATCTAGTAGACTATGGAGGTCTATTTCATTGATCATTCTTTCAGGGGATTTCTCCTGTTCTTTTAATGGGGAGAAGTTCCTCTGCTTCTTTATTTTACTCATATTTCTCAGACTTTATGGGTTTAGGAGTATGTTATCTACTGTGGTCTTGGAAGGCTGTTTTATTTTTTATTTCTTTGGGTTTTTTTTGTTTTTTAAGTGGGAGCATTCCTGTGTAGACTGTGTGTATCTAATAGTTTTGTTGTGGTGGCTGTTCTTAGTATGGAGAGTTGCCATGTCTTCTTTCTGTGTGTTTTGTCCATTATCCCTTTGATTGTTTGTGAGGTTTGTGTCGAGGTATTCAGAGCCTACCCTGACTGTTGTTCTTGAGCTGGGCCACCTGTTTTGTTCTGTAGTTGTTGTGGCCTTTACAGGGGTCAAGTCTGCTCCCCTGTTGCTTGAATACATCCTTCTTGACCCGTTTCCTAGATGTGGTGTGTGGTAGACAGGGTTGGAGTGCTTCAACTGGGAATAAGAGTAGGCAGGAGATATCAGCTGGGATGTGCCCTCTTTGGTGTTGTCTGTCACTAGCTATGTGGGTTTACAAAGTACTCTTTGTTGACACTGCCTTTGTACTGTGGGAATGTCAGCCACTGCTCTGGTGTTGCCCAGGTTCTGAGCCCCAGGGACCACCAGTGCAGATCCACCAATGTCAGGTGCTAGGAACTACCATAGCAAACCTGCTGTCACACACCTGAATCTGTGGTGCACCACAGGGTCAATGCAGACCCCAGCCCCATCTCCACATATGGTCCAGTATGCAAGTCTGTTGTAAATATCCATACTCACCCCAGCCATGAGTCAAAACTCTAGTTAATGCATGTTTATCCTAGTGGCATGGGTCCACAATGTGTCCAGAGAGAGCAAATCCACCCTCTCTGCCTGATACTGTAAACAAATCTCAGTCCCACCTGTGAAGTTGCAGGGCCTCTGGGTATGGATTCAGTTTTCAGCTCTGCCTCTGCAGGGCTATGAGGGCTATGACCAAGGCCACCTCCCTTTACAGGAGAACACAGCAACAATGGAGCCAAGGGGAGAAAACAGCTATAGCATGGCTGCTTTGCACCCCTACACACACACACACACACACACACACAACAACAGTGGCGCATTTTTATGGGGGTCCCAGGCTGTTCTGCTTTGCACAGACCCACAGTCAGAGCTCACACTGCCCTCCAGTCCCCTGAGGCTGTCTTTGTGCTGTGGGACCCTGCCCTCTGCCTGGGCTCCTCATAGATTTCCAACAGCTAGTCTTGATTTGTCCATGCTGGCTGGCATCTAGGTTTAGAGATCTCAGGGAACCTCTATTCAGTTTCCCTTAGTTCTTTCTGCCAAACATTTGCCACTTCCTCCTTGGAGACTTGGAAGCTCAGTTTCTGCCCCCACTGACCTCCCCATTGGAGAGGGGCATCCCAGGGCATCCTATGCTGCTCCCTCCCTGTAGGACTGGTCCTATACCCAATTCTTTCTGTTTTTTTTTTTTTTTCCTTACCAGATTTTGTGAGAATCCTCCTGTATTTCAAAATGAGAGATTCTCTGCCAGAGTACAGTAGGTACTCTGTGCAATTCAATGGGTTTGTAGATGTAAATCTTGGTGTGTTTGTGTTATAGTGTAAGCTCTGAGTCTCTCAACTGTGCCATTTTGGCTCAACCCCTGTTTTGGTATCTTGATGGAATTAGTGAAGATATTTAAATATATATTTATTTTTTAATTTTTGAAATAATTTTAAACTCATAAAGTTTCAGAAACACTACAGAGTTCTCACTTCACTCAGTATGCCCTGTTATAATTTCATATAATTATGAATAAATTTATAAATAATTAATATTTTTGCGATACTTGTAAACTGCAGACATTGCTTACAGCTTGTTAGCTTTCTCTGTTTTTCTTTTTCTGAAACAGGAGCTTACATTGCATTTGACTGTTATGTCTTCTCAGTAGCCTCCAACCTGTGACAGTTCTTTCTCTTTTCTTTGTCTTTCATGAAAGGAAAATAAATCCTTAAAATGTTGGAAGAGCATTTGTCAACTATTTTTAATACTTTTTAAAAAATATCTCTTAATTTTAGGTTGTCTCTTGTTTTCTCATGATTATATTGAGGTCACTCTTGTTTTGTAAGAATACCATAGAAATAATGTTATACCTTTCTTACAGCATTGCATTAAGAAGTAAATAAATAAATAAATAAATAAATAAATAAATAAACAAACAAACAAACAAACAAACAAACAAACAAATAAAGATATGTCTCATTACTAATGATGTTAACTTTGATTACCTGGTCAGTATTGTGCCTCCCAGTTTTTTCTACTATGAAGGTACAAGGACCTACAGAAGGAACACTGCCCTATTTACATCTTAGTTTTAGCCTAGTGAATGCATTTTGAAATTCTGACGTCCAGAACCATATGGGATATACATGTGTTTTTAAGCCACTGATTTTGTGGTAATTTGTTATAGTAGCAATAGGAAACTAATAAAGTACCCACTTCATTAGTTAAAATAAAAACTTCCAATTTGTCAAATATTCCTGAAAGAAAGGTATTTATATTGATCAGGGTTTATGTATTTCAAAAAATTATTGGACTTTCTACTATGGAAAATGTGAAAGCCCTAATTTCATAGACCACAATAGGTTGGAAACAGGGTATTTTGATTAAAAAAATTCAGCATTATATTTGCTTTTAATTCCAGGTCTGACTGTAGGATCAGCAGAATCATAGTACTTCTTCAAAAAGATGAAAAGTGGGAAAAATATTTCAACTAGGTTGGGTATATGAGTGAAATGGAGAGTACATTGAGTAACACCCAGATTTCAAAGCAGCAAAGAAATTTTAGACAGCCAGAAATGATTGTCTAACTAAATACTTTGTCTTGGTATTTAACTAAATATAATCTTCTATGCATAGTTGTGTTTTTCTGTAATCAAATACGTGTGTTTGGATACATAAGTGCTTATGTATACATATATATCTTTTCATAGTGGACTAAATATGGAAAAACTGTTTTATTTTATTAAACCTATACATATTCCACAAGTATTTTCTGTTGTTAACGGGGAACTTGATGTTGACAATGATGAGAGAAAGATTCACATTATTCTTATTTTTTTTCTTAGATCATGGCAGTCATTCTTTAAAGTCAATTTGATTTTACCTGAATTAATTATTCAGAAAGATTGATTTATTTTTCTCCAGATTTACTGAGGTATAATTGACTTGTAAACATTTTGTAAGTTTAAGTAGTACAGTAAGATGATGTAATATGGATATATATTGTGAATGACTATCACAACAAGGTTAATTAACACGGTATCACCTCACATAGCTACTTTACTTTGTGGTGAGAACATTTAAGATCTATTTCTTAGAAACTTTCAAAAATACAAATGCTATTATTACCTGTAGTCACCCTGCTATACATTACACTCCTAGAACTTACTCAACTAATAACCAAAGATTTGTACGCTTTGATCAACAGGTTCCTAATTCCTCCACCTCTCTGCTTCTGGCAACCGCCAATTTACTCCCATTTCTATGAGGCTTTTCTAGATTCCACTTATAAGTGAACTCATACAGCATTTGTCTTTATCTGGCTTATTTCACTCAGCATAATATTCTCATGGTTCATCCATGCTGTTGCAAATGGCAGGAGTTCCTTCTTTTTATGAATGAATAGCATTCCATTACACATATGTGTTATACTTTTTTTTAGCCATTCATTCAGTGACAGACACTTAGGTTGTTTCCATGTTTTGACTATTGTGAATAATGCTGCAATAAACTTAGAGGTGTGAATATATCCTCAAGATGGTGATTTCATTTCCTTTGAATATATATCTAAAAGTGAAATTGCTGGATTATATGATAGTTCTATTTTTAATTTCTTAAGGAAACTCCATACTGATTATGGTAGCTGAGCCAATTTAAATTCCCACAAATAGTGCACAAGTGTTCCCTTTCCTCCATTGCATTATTCTTAAACATATATATACTTTTGCACATTTTCTTGGACATTACCTGAAAAGCCACATACTGCTCCTGTAGTTTGATTTTTTTAATTGACAGCTTCTGATAAAGAAACATTACTCTTCCCAGTTTAAGTTTTGTAAATTGCTGTTAGTTTTTGAGATTTTGAAAGTACTCCCAAGCAATTATCTCACTTAGGTAATATAAATTTGATTTCAGTAATACTGTTAAAATTTAGAAAATTCTAAATGGCGTCTATGGCTATTAAACTAAGTGTAGCTTCTTCATATTGACTTGATTTGTTTCCATTTATCTCTTTAAAAAAATTGACAGTGCAAAATAGAAGCTAAAATGAGACCAGACGATAAAAGTGATGATTCATATAAATCTTATAAATCCTACTTCATTTGGAAATATTATCGTTACACTTATTTTTCATCAGTCCCTGAGATACAATTAAGAAAGCAAGAATTTTCTTAATAATTTTCTAGAATTTAAACAAATCTTCTTTACGGAAAATTTAACTTTGCTTCTCAGAACACAATGTAAGAAAGTTTTGTTTTTAAGAATATTATTTTATACAAAAATGACTATGAAAAGCCTATATTAATTTTTCTTATCACTCACTGAAAAGAACATTTCTGAGCACCCACTATGTGCAAGACATTGTGTTACAGTGATAAACATAACCAATATTTGAAAATAAATAACAGAATACTGAGAAGCTAACTGGAGGTGTTATTAAGCTTTTGGCTAGATTTTGCCTGGGGCAAATCAGGCCAAGAATGGGAATAATAAACCATATTAAGGCAGCCCAGGATGTCAGGTTGAAGCTTGATAGACGAGATGGAAGCACAAGGCATTAGTGACTGGGCTTTGCTTTCACTGATTTGAGGGTAATAGATAAAACTTGGAAAAGTAAAACTCTCCCTTAGGCAGGGAAAGGGATGCATGAGAACTCCAGGGGAAGGGCAACTGCCAGTGTAGAGAACAAGGTAACCAGAGTATGAGTCACAGCCAAGAAAGTCAGGAAGATCTGCCAGGCAGGCAAGGATGATTAATAATCAACCAATTACCCACCCACAGGGGCACATTCACACTTCAGACATCAAAGGTTGAGCACAGAAAGCAATTTTTTCCCCTTGCAGGATTCTGTGATGACTTGACTGCTAACTAGCTGACTTAGTGGTCACAGTGATTAAATTAAATCATTTTCTTTAACATTTTGAAAATAAGCAGTTATTGTTAGTGATTTGCTTCCTGCTAAATATTCTGTATTTATACTAAAAAATTTAGAACACTGTAGTGCCTTCACATGCTTCTTGTTATAAATTACCTTCAAAAATTAACAGGAAGCACAGCTGTCTTAGAAGTTCAGGGACAACATCTTTGCATTTCCCAACAATAATGATAAAACTGGGACCCCAAAGGATAACAACAAATTCAGGAGGTCAGACAAAGGCAGCTGGGGACCTTCACTTATTTTTATGCTACCTTTCCTATGTCCTATTGGCTTAATGTTGCTCTATTGTTATTAGAGCTCCTGCAGCTAGGTAAAAATAAATCATAATTAGAATTAATAAGTTACCCTTTGGGTAATAAGATTCCTAGGTGAATCTATCACAGATTAAGCCCTCCATGATTGTCTAATTAGAGTGTTCTTTATTCTCTAGCTGCTACTTGTCAATTATTAACATAATCTTTCATCATCAGCTTATTTCAACATCTAAAATGTAAAGGTACAGTTATGAGAGGACTTGATATTAGGTCCTATACTTCCTGGAAACAAGTATGCTTCTAGGGAAGTAAAAGAAGGAAAAGCCAAGATTTTCTTGCTCAGAGCATTTGGAACATAAAATTCCTATCTCTAGTTCTATAGCATAATTCATTCACTGAAGTTCATGATGTAATAAGGCTCACAAGACTACAGCAGAGACAGGGGGCATAACCAGGGCTTTCTACTCTCCAGAACACTGTGCTACCAGGGAAGGAATGATGGAGGTTGCAAAGGAGCCAAGGAATAGCAGCTTTCTTTTCCTTAATCAATCTTCAAACCTGTCAAAAAATAAGACAAAAGAACCAGCATATGGATGTAAAAAAATTGTCCTTAGAATTGATACAACTGCGTAAAAGGATGTAGCCACCTGAAATACTTCATCAGGTAGACTTCCTAATATTACATCATAGAAATTAGACTCACTTGTCCATGCATTAACAACCAAAGGCTGGAAATTTGCAGACCTCCCCATATAAAGGCCCACCTCATAAAAGTTGATGGAATCCAAGAGCAGGAAAGAGCCCAGCCTTCTTACAGGTAACTTGGTTCTCAAGACGAAAGAGTGGCTTAGCCATGCATGCCTTCTTCCATGACCCAAACACCAAGCAGAAGTCATTCCAGCTATCTTCATTTTCAAAAGTGGTGGGGAAAAGTGGCAGTCAGGTCTACTTAGGAAAAATGTCTTACTGGTAAAATTTAAGAGAATTGAAGATTAAGCACCCTTTTCAAGTGAGGCTCTCCTCCTGTCTAAATGAAGTGGGCTCTGCCAACAGAAATGTAATATGGTTTTAGAAGAAAGACTGAAGTCCTCAGCTGAACCCAGACTTATCCCAGCTTTCCCTCTACATCTTGGAAACTTCAGACCTCAGGAAAATGAACAGAAAGAAGTGGCAATGTGGAAAGGGAAAGGCAAATTTGTCCCAGATAAAATGGGTTTCAGAGGAACACTGATCACTTTTCATCAGAGCAAATACAAAGTTTGGACAAAGATGACTGTGTCTGAGAGAAAAATTAATAGTAATAGCATGGGAATTTTGCAGACATACTACAAACACATTTGAAGGAAAAAATGAACAAAGAAACAAAAGCAACAAATGAGATGTGCAGAAGGGAAAGAACTCAGTATGGAAGAAAATATCACCTAAGAAATAAAAGCAACACTATGCAAGTACCACAGAAGAATATTAGCAAATTAACATAAAGTAAAAGGAGCTCTAAATTACTTAGTTAAAAAATTAGAATGAGATGAAAACATACTGTCAAGTTAAGGGAACATATAAAGAAATAAATAATTCCATTACAGGACTATTGCTTAAGTTAAAAAATAGTGAGAAGCAGAAGATATGTTGGTTAATAAGAAAAAGTTTGAGATAATTATAATGAGTAAAAAATAGACAAGAAAATTAAAAACTGGTGAGAAGATGAAAATTATACAGAACAGAAAAAAATGATCCAAAATAAAGATAGTATCTCTGAGATTATGAATATAAGATATGAAGCATGAAAATATTCAGAATATTAAAAATGGGTCTGAAATGTAGAAAGACATTATTAATCAGATTAAAAAGGTGTAATATCTAAAGGAAAAGTGATAAAAACCAGCACATCAAGATAAATTATGACTAACTTGTTGAAATATAAGATAAAGAAAGACTTTTGACATCTAGGTACAAAAAATAAGTCACCTACAACAGAGAAAAATTAAATCTAGACTGATCCTAGACTTCATAGCAACAAGCAATGCCAGAAGATACAGAATAACTTCTAAAAAAGTTCTAGAAAACACATTTAATTCAATAACATACCTAGGTGAATTCTCCTTCAAGTTAAATGGACAGGAAAAACACTGAAAACCTGAACTTTATTCAGGGAATAAAGTAGACATTAAAACAATTCTCAAGGATAGAAATCTATCTATATTTATCAAGAAATAAATCATAATCATCAAATGATAACAGGGATAAAACTGGGGGGCCCAAAAGAAAAACCAAAACTGGGTGGTCCAGTTTGGAAAAATATGTTGAAATATTTTCTCCTGTTTTATATTGTTTGAGTTTAATTAAAATGAGCATGAATCATTTTAATAAAAAACATGAAGTCTCTACTTTTCAAGGAGATGATTCTATTTAGGTACATTTTAAAACAGTTGAAATTAATTTATACTTACAGAAGTAAATCAACATTTAACTTGGTCCAAGAGTAAGAGAGTTACCTGCAAAAGCACATGGGAGAAATTTTCTGTGATGTAACATCCTACATCTTGACTGTGGGCGGGCTTGCACAGGTGCATAAATTTGTCAAAACTTATACAATATTATGCTGAAAATAGTAGCATCTTGCTGTAATTAAACTATACTTCAATAAAATTGACTTGAAATTCAATATTAGTAACTCATGACAAATAACCTGGTGGCATGGTGACTGTTAGTCATATACAAAATGCAAATACACATATGAGTGCATACACACATACCCTCTATCTAGTGGTGATGGTTACTGCCATACCAAATGTAATCAAACAAAATAGAATTTTGATCCTATAATTTAAATAAAGAGGATAAACAAAACCTCCAAAATACTAAAATTATTGGTCTTCTGTTAAGTCCACAAAGATGCCCATAAGAGGCTACTCTCTCTAAAGTCGTTTCCCATTTCCAGTCATCTGTCCACATGTCCTCATCTATCCATGGTAATTTAATAATTTGCAGAAAAAATATCCAAAATTATTTACCAATTTCCCCAGCAGACTCTGGATTCAGTGTATTGTGTGATACAGCAGAACATGATATCTACAATTCAATTTACAATTCTTTTTGATTTCTTTCATTCTGAAATATAATTTCAATAAAATATAAATTGGTAATTATTATTTTTAACAGTTTATTATATATTTAAGACCTGTTCAGAACATTTAATCCTAAATGCAAACTATTTTAATTATACTCCATAGGTTTTTATGATCCATATGACTTTTACATTCATAAATATTTATGTTTTACTCTGTATGTCCATGTATATAATCACCAATTATGTAGACTATAGAGATAGATAGATAGATAGATAGATAGATAGATAGATAGATAGATGATAGATAGATAATAACGATTAAATTGACGTTTTTATTCTGTACTTCTTCCAAATTCACATATCATTTCCAAGTCTGGGAAACCATTCTCAGAATAGGACTGAGTGTGAAACAAGTGCAGCTCCAGTTCTACACACCCTAACTTGCAGGAGCCTCTATGAGTGCTAGAAGTCATCAAGGGATTATTCAGTTTACTGCTATGAGATTTTTCAGATAGTAGCATAGAAAACTGGAGCCCTGGTGGACCTCAGTGTACCTCCTGAGTTAAAGAGACAAAACTGAAAGTGTGACTACACCAAGGTATCAAGCATTCACCGTGTACAGTACCAAAAAAGAAAAAGCTATGCAGAGAGAAAACTTGGGAGATCTGCTGGGAATCCACCTCAAATATTCCCGAGTACTGATCAATGCATATCTATGAGAAAAGTGCAAAAAAGCTGGGAAAGAACCACCTTAAATGAATAGACAGGCCATCACCAATGTTCAAGGAAGACCAGGGATAATTCCTCTTCCCAATAGCCAGATCTGAAAACCTTATGATCATATGACATTATGATGGGGTACTCAGAGGAATAATTAGCCCTAGACTAAATGATCCAGCCTAAAAATCACAAAGGGATCAAACTGTTTCTAAGAAAATTGTATCCTAGAATAAAGATCAGGAAGATTTATAGATATTTAATACATTTAGAACTCAGCAAGTTAACATTAATAATGTCTGGCATCCAATCAAAGATTATGAGGCATGCAAAGAAGCAGGAAAACATGACTCATAAGGAAGGGGAAAATCTAGCATTGTGTTAAACATTTACTAAATGCTCAATGAATGTTTGCTGAATGAATAAGTGACTGCCTGAATCATAGAAAACAAATTTGTGTCAATATTCTTGCTCAGTAAGAGTATTTGTTGACCTATTTTTTGTTTGTTTGTTTTTTGGCTAAAATTCTTGTCATGTATCTTTTTTGTATATATATATATATAAATATATATATATGTTATTGAAGTATAGTCAGTTTACAATGTTGTGTCCATTTATGCTGTACAGCATAATGCTTCAGTCATACATGAACATGCATATATTCATTTTCATGTTGTTTTTCACCATAACTTACTATAAGATACTGAATATAGTTCCTTGTGCTATACAGTATGAACTGGTTGTTTATCTATTTTATATATATATTAGTTAGTATCTGCAAATCTCGAACTCCCAGTTTATCCCTTCCCACTCTCTTTCCCCCTCTGGTAGCCATAAGTTTGTTTTCTATGTCTGTGAGTCTGTTCCTGTTTTGTGAATAAGTTCATTTGTCTTGTTTTTAGATTCCACATATAAGTGATATCATATGGTATTTTTCTTTCTTTTTCTGGCTTACTTCACTAAGAATGACAATCTTCAGGTCCATCCATGTTGTTGCAAATGGCATTATTTTATTCTTTCTTCTGGCTGAGTAGTATTCCATTGTATAAATATACCACAACTTTTTTTATCCATTTATCTGTTGATGGACATTTAGGTTGTATTCATGCCTTGGCTATTGTTTATAGTGCTTATATGAACATTGGGATGCATATATGTTTTTGAATTAAGTTTCTCTCTGGGTATATACCCAGGAGTGGGATTTCTGGATCATATGGTAAGTCTGTTTTCAGTCTTTTATTTTTTTCAGTCTTTTAATCTTTTAAAATGTCAATCTCTCTACCAGATGCCAGCCAAATATTTCAGCATCTATCACAGATATGGACCATATTGAACAGAAAATAAATATTTATTAAATGAGAAAATGAAGGAAAGAAGCAGAAAAAGAAGGAATAAAAATAATAAAATACTTTTTTGCTGGAGTTCACAACAAATTATCTATTCATCATTTCTTATATATAGGAACTTTTATCACTTCAACAGTATTTTCTTGTCTAATTGAAGATGACTTCTAGGATTTAGATGATACCTGATTTGTGCATTTTGAATCAAATATAACAGAGCTTTAGAGTAATGGTCTTCATAATTTAGAGATGGATGTAATTTTCTTTTTCAGTGTTTCCAATGTTTTCCTGCTTTACCATTTTTTTAACTACATGACAAATTATAACTCCATTTTGCAAGTAACTATTTAATTGCTAATAAAAGCAGCAGGTTTTTCTGGAGTCATTAGGAGTTAAATAATTCAACAAAAAATCCTACCAATGTATTAATTTAAGTATGCTTTTTTAACAAGTTTGACAGTTGTTACTTTAGTTCCAGGATTAAAACATAGATCTGATTCCAATATCTTATCCTTTCCTGCCACAATCTTACAGTCTCTTCCATCACTGAGAGCCACCAATCATCTGAAACAGCAATATAATATGTGCCTCAAGAAGTTTTGAATTTCACTACAATTTCAGAATGAATTTGACTATAAAAAGTCATCCAAAAATAGTTTTATCTGTTCCCATATGATATGCCTTACAAGTCTTTTCTAGGATTCTGCTGAGTCCTAGTATTAAAAAATAGTAATAGAAAAAAGAAACAATGGAGATAAAAACAATGGATACTTTAAAAAATAGTAATATTCTTACTTATATATCAGAATTAAACTTGTCTCTATCTTAAATTAGAATATTTATTGTCTTTCAGAATCAAATTTTATTTTCTTAAATCTCAATATAATGTTCACTTAGTTCCCTATTTTTTCTTTAAACTACAGAACATTCTTTGATATAAAATTTATGATTTAATTTGTACTTTATGCAAATAGCATTATTCCATACCTAGAGAGATTTTTTAAGTCTTTTTTTTTCTATTTAATAACTCAAAGTGGCCATAGAATTTTACAACCATAGTTTTGATGAAGACAATTTCACTTTCTCTGCTTAAAAAAAATTACAAATACATACTGGTGGCATAAGAGGGGATGACAAACAATACTATTTTTAATTTTAATTATTCATAGTTACTGATTTTAAGGAAAATAATGCATTCTAAAATATTACATAATCTTTCATTTCTATTAATTTTCTATTTCTTCACTTACTACTTAGAATTTGTTTCAAATTACTAATATTTTGTGTAATTAAAATTAATTTTACTTGCCAATTACTGAACATATTGCTTTTTTGAATAATAATTCAAAATAAGATTTTCTATGTTCCCAGTTTGAAGACCACAGAAATTTCTAAGTTGTATGGGTAGTAAACCTTTCAAACAGTGTAAAAAAATATATCTTGCTCTTCAATCTTGATGACATTATATAATTGTCTTGTGGTTTCTAGAGTGGATTCATAACAGAGGGACATAGGAGCTATCTGTCAAAAGGTATGAAGAATTGCTAGAAGTTTTTTGTTAAAGGCCAATATAAATTTCTAGGACTTAGTCAATAAAATAAGAAGACCTGTTGTATGAAATCACACACTGCTTTAAGCTTTGTAGGAAAAATAAATCAATATTAGTCAGAAATTCTTTACTTACATCACTACCATTTTGCATAAACACTTATTTAGAAGATATATTGATGAAAAGTTTTATTTCTGTACATTAAAATGGTCTTATATCCAATCTTAGAGTACATTTATGTTAAATATTTGAATATCCAGAAGCAGGGGATGGAGGGTGGGAGAAATGGGTGGAGTGAAGGAGGTTAAAAGATAAAAAGAAAGTAAAAGGAGTTGATGTAAAACAGACCTAAAAATTTTGAATCATATTCAAATTATTGATTTTATATATATGTTTACCTATATGCTAAAAATAAACTTTATTTTACTTCATTAAAAAATTAAAGGGCTTTTGGAACATGGACCCATAAAAAGTAAAATAAAGCAACTAAAAAGAAGGTGATCTTATCTTCATTCTTGAGTTATATTTATGTTAAAATTTTGAATGTCCTTCTTTTCTCATTTCATTTATGTTTCAAAAAAAAGGGCTTAGTGAATCTCTTCAGACAATATTTCAGAGAAATTCATCAGTATCTATTTCCCATCCTGGGGCTGGAGGGTTAGAACCACTCTTAGTCATCTCCACAATTGTTACTATTCACTGTGCCCAAATCACTTGTGCACAGATCCACATTATCAGATTTAGAAGGGCCAAGGTGAATGGACAGATTTTCTGTCACTTAGTTAGCGTGGGTAGATGTGTCTTCAGGCTTCAGAGTGCTCAGTCCTTTGTGGGTCATTCTCATTTTGTCTGGAGGCATATATCCTGCCAGAGGAGATGAAACCTCACAGTGTCATCTCTAATGAACTTGAGTTAGTCATTCACCACCCCTTTCCCACTTGCCATTTATGTTACCAGAACAAGTATGCTTTGTAAGCCTCATTCAAATTTAGTTTCATTTTTAGAAATGCCTGAAAAATAAGATTCTTGGCTGAAGAGTCATTGGAGTAAGCATATATTTTGATCTTTCTATGTGGGAAATTTCTACATTGAACTATCTAAGCTTTTAAGATGAGATCACTGAAATTTTCATATTAACAAGTTTTCCAAATAATCTAGCATTCTGAATCCATATGTGCTTTAAAATGTTTGCAAGGAAAATAGACATGAGATATATAAATGCTCTTAAAAATACACAAGGGAAAGCTTTTGTAAGGGAACAGCTTGTCCTGAAAATGTTAATGTTTGATTATTCACTCTCTCATCATCTTATCCTTCATTGCTGTAACTGTTCTTAGTATTTTCTCTCTCTAGCATTTTCCACTGACACTAGCTTTCACAAGGTAGGAAGATTACTTTGGAAGAATTTAATACTGCTTGTTGGGTTGATAGCCAACTCTAACGACCGTAAGTGCCCAAGTTGTGAGCACAGGTGGAGAAGAGGCTGTGGTGTCAGTTCTTGGGTTTGCTTTGGCTGCACCACATTCTAACCGTGTGACCTAGAGGAATGTGCTTAATTTCTCTATGCCTCCATGGCTTCATTTCTAACCTATAATGAATAATAGTACCAAAAACATAGGCTGTTTTGAGGTTAAATGAGATAATGCCATGCTTTGCAATAGTAAATATTCAAATACCATTATTATTGATTCTATTGCAAATAGTTTTGGTAGTCTCTGCTTCTGCTCTTTCCACCCTGAGGAAATCTGTGCTTCCTGAGGATGCAGTAGTCTGTTTAAATATTAAAACAAATAATGTCACCCCTATGCTTGAACTATCCAGGGGTTCCTGGACATTTAGAAAAAGTTCCAAACCCCTTACCATGACCTAAAATGTCATGGTGATCTGTCTCCAGTCTGTTTCCTAATGCTTAGTTCTCTGGTCACAACAGCCTACTGCTTGCCTCTCTAGCACACCAAGGTATTCTTACCAGAGAACTTGGCACTAGCTCATCTCTTTTTTTGGAGCACAAGATGTATGCATGACTCACCATTATTTTCCCTTAGGGCTCAGCTCTGATGTTAGAGAAATCTCCTTAATCACCATATTGCCTTGGGTTCCTTCCTTCATAGAATTTAACACTAGCTAAAATTGCCTATGTATTATTTGTTTGCTTTCCCTCCCAATAGACTAAAATGTCCACAGGTGTAGGGACATTTTCTATCTTAATTTCTATCTCTAATGCCATAATGGCACTTGATAAATATTTGCTTAATGGCTGAATATGTAATTGTAGCTCAATGCAAAGGTGATGCAATTTATGATAATTCAGTCAAAATTCACATTAGAGTGAGAATTTCTATGGCAGAAGGAAATATCTCCAGGCTTAAATAGGAGTATTTAATTCAAACTTTATAATTCCTTTCTGTCAGGGGTGTGCAAACTTGTTTTGTTTTTGTTATTTTTTAAATCACATGTGATCACATAGGACTCAGAAACTAAGTTCCAAGTCAAGAAGTCTGTGAATATATGTAAAGGCTATAAGACAACAGAATTTTTATGAAGAAAAGCCTAGATACAGCTAAAAAGATCTGGTCTCTGAGACATTGCTCTAAATAAAACTTTCCGCTCTGTCATAATTACTCTTTCCATCCAGAATCCACATTCTGACTCATCCTACTCAATAGCTTTGCAGCATTGTTGGTCCCTCCTTTAATTTTCTCTATTCTTGAACACTGTCTTATCACTTATGCTATTGATATTGGCATGAAACATGACACATTCAAAATTGGAAAATTGAGGAAAGATGAATAAGGAAACTATTTTCTAAAAAGCAGAAGGACTGGTGCATATGTTGTACCTCTTTTTTTTTTTTTTAACTCTAAAGTATAGTCAGTTACAACGTGTCAGTTTCTGGTGTACAGCATAATGTCCCAGTTGTGTGTGTTTGTGTGTATATACACACATATATTTGTTTTCATTTCTTTTTCATTAAAGGTTATTACAAGATATTGAATATAGTTCCCTGTGCTATACATAATAAGTTGGATTTTTATCTATTTTTATATATAGTGATTAACATTTGCAAATCTCAAACTCCAAAATTTATCCCTTCCCACTTCCTTTCCCCTGGTAACCATAAGACTGTTTACTGTTTGTGAGTCTTTCTATATTGTAGATGAGTTCATTAGTGTCCTCTTTTTTCTTTTTCTTTTTTTCTTTTAGATTCCACATTTGAGTGATATCATATGGCATTTTTCTTTCTCTTTCTGTCTTTCTTCTCTTAGAACGACCATCTCCAGGTCCATCCATGTTGCTGCAAATGGCATTATTTTATTGTTTTTTATCACTGAGTAGTATTCTGTTGTATAAATATAGCACAACTTCTTTACCCAGTCATCTGTCGAGGGGCATTTAGATTGCTTCCATGTCTTGGCTATTGTATATAGTGCTACTATGAACATTGGGGTGCATGCATCTTTTTGAATTAGAGTTCCCTCCTGTATCTCTTAACAGTGCTGAGATTTCACAACCCCTAGACCTTAAAGTATAAGGGGAGGGAGCAATTATCAGACGCCAATGCTTGGAGAGGGTAGTCAGACCACAGCTGGCCTTAAGGACATTCAGACAATTGACTGCACCTTAATGAGTACAGAACCAGGGAATAAATAGCCCATCTCACTTTTCCCAACCTCCAGAGGAATATCTCCTGCTGGTGCCTCTCCTTGGCCTGAAGAGACAATCCAGAGAAATAATCCCTCCCTCTCTGCCCTCCTCCAACAGGATGGAGTACAGATGAGAGAAAGTAGGTTTGAATATACAAAAAGAAGACATGTAGCACTTGTTCTTATTCTGTCCCTCTATAGTTTGGACCCACCTCTGACTAATTTAAAATGATACCTAAATCTGGCACAGGCTATGTGATTGAAGCCCTTTTTGAGACTCCATTGTGCTCTAATTACTACATTCTCTGTACTTCCCACTCTCCACTCTGCTGATCATCAGTGCTTCCTCCTGTAGGTTATGTCCTTTCTATTGTTGCAGCAACATGTGTTACAGCTCAGTGTTGCAGCTCAGTTGTGACAGCAACCTGGATCTGGGTGTGAGACCGAGCAGCACTCAGAGGGTTGGAGAACTCAGTTTTATTACACCAATGGGCCCAGAGCAGTTAACACTCCAAGCTCTGGACCCCATCTGTAGGTTTACACAGGCTTTTATAGGCTGCCAGTCTATACATCACACTATCATATACAAATAAGGTGTAACAAAAGTGACTAATTAGGAATGAGCTTTGTAGAAATAGACCAATCAGGAGTGATAGAAATGGACCAATCAGGAGTGATAGAAATGGCCCAATCAGGAGTTAGCTCAGGGAACCAACAGAATCTTAGAGGTAAGTTCCACTTTCCTAGAAGTAAGTTGTTTCAGAGGCAAAAAGTGAGATAATGCTGCCAGGCCACAGAACCAGATGGTGCTGGCAGGAGAGTATTGGCCCTGCCTGGGGGTCCTGACAGTCTTTTTCATGGGGCTTCCCACCTCACTACAAGACCAGTGCTAACCTCAACCAGAAAGAATGGAGAAGCATAACATGCAATACATCTTAAAGGACTTCTACATTTTCTTTTTTCTTCCAAACTCTTCAGGGAAGTAATCTATTACTTTTGCTCCTATTTTCTTATCATCCCCTCTGTTCTTTACTTTGCCAATCTAACATTTTTCCATTAAATTCTCAAACACTCACTAAAATTACTGTAAGTTCAGCTTACCTCTAAGTAAATCACATGATCTTTCCTCAATTTTCTATCCTTCTTTCTCTGTCTCCAAAAGCACTGTAATCTTCAAGGACTCCTCCCTCTGCAATATTTTTTATGTACTATGGTTTAATTTTACCCTACTTCTGAATAGTTTCAGTTCTTCTTAATTCCATGACTTCACATACTTTTATTTGGTATCTTGCTTGCTGGCAGAGCCTCCAACTCCATTTTAAAACAACTAAATAATTATTTCCTTCCACTTGATCTGCTCTCAGGCCTGTTTTTATTTTTCTTTAATCTCAGTTTATACTTTGGCTGTCTTTCTAGCATTAGGGGAGAAAAAATCATCTCACTAGCTATTCTACCAAACCATTTGGTAGCCAAATTTTGTTACATTTTCTTTTGTCCTATCTCCACTATCAATTTATATTATTATCACCACCCTACTGGACATAAGCTTTCATATTTCTTGCTTGGAATTTTGAGGCCACCTAATGTATTTCCTTCCCTACAAATTATTTCCCAACCCAATGGGAAAGAACCAAATTATCACTGGCCAGAACCATATTATAAAATCACTGAACTTCTAAAAGTAATTCCTTTGAGAAGAAATTTTCAATGGAGCTTCTATTGCGTTCTGAATAAATATCTCCAGCATTAATACATGTAAACAATTTCCCAGAGAACCTATAACTCTCTAGTTGATGTTTCATGTTTATTTGACATAAAATCCAAAGAACAAAACTTAACATTACATTAGTTAAAATGAAAATACTAATAATTTTACTAAGTTAGTGAGAAAAAATCATTTTTAGAATGATTAGCCTGATATTTTAGTCATCCACATGATTCACTTTCTGATTTTTTGCTGACTGTGGAAGAGAGAAGGAAGCACTAAAATTTACATGGACTTATGAAATTTTTAAATTAAAATATTTTTATTCTTGTCAGTAATTAATTTTATGTTAACTTTTTTACTCTACATCTGTTTAAGTTCGTGGCAAGATGTAGTGTTTCAACTAAATTGAATATTTTAACTGCAAAATTATATCTTACTTATCTCATATTGTGGATAAAGTTGGCTAAAAGTGTAATAAGGAGTGACTATAGTTTTGATATTAATTATAAATAATAGAATGGCACATATAAGAATTCTACAGAAGAGAACTTGGGTACTTCAATGCAAAATTAATTGTACATTGGAAAAATTTTAAAAAATCATTTCAAAATGAAACATCTAGTACAACTGCTTAATAGTAAAACATAGTGTGAGAATATTTCAAAAGACATTTGAAACCATCTATCATAAAAAACGACTCCATGTGGGTGAGTTAAATAATTTTTATTATTAAAATTAAATTTGCAATATATGAAATGAATTACATACTTATCACTACAAACATTATTTGAAGTTTCTAACTATGATTTAGTATTGCTATAAGGTCTTGAAGCAAGAATTTTGCTCACATCTGTGTTCATTATAAATAATAAAATCCTTGCAAAATTAAACTTTTCCACCGTCATATAATTGTTCTTGGGATTCTTTTATGAATCAAAAATGTATACTAATTCAATAGTGGATCATGATGTTGAATAACACTCAATAGAAACTTTAGGATAAGAATAACATTAACATACCTGGATCTAGTTGCATTGTCAAACAGACATAATGCAAATTATCTTAAAACCTAGTCAATTTAATGTAAAGTTATATAAAAATAAAACAGTTATTAATCTAAAATAGTCATTCAGATGTGAATGTCTGCAAGTATAAAATGAAGACAAAAATATCTAATGGAACTATTGCTAGGAAATATATTTTTATCTTTCTGGTATTTTGTTATCTGATCATTCAGCCTGCCACCAGAGCATGCTCCATTAGCTAATTAGATTGGTTGAAATAAAAATTTAACTATGACCTTGACTAAAAAGATTCAAAACACTTTTCAATTATGCAGAAAAAAGTACTAAGTTAAAATTTTTGCCATGTTCAGCCGGCTGAAAATAACTGAATTTCAACTGGCCAAGGCCTATTGCCAAATATACATTTTTTTGCAGTGTTTGAAGTGTTAATAGTAGGTTTTGGAATGCTGTTAACTGCCAAGCATAACAATAATCACTATTCTGCTAAACTTTACAGACTGAACTGCATAGGACTTGCTGTGAACTCCAATGTTAATTTTACCATCAAGTAATAGTGGTCAAAATTTGACAAGAGGTTCTCTCCATATAAAAAAATATAATAAATCCATGGCAATAGTGCTTTAGTTTTTCAAAAAAAAAAAGATATACCTTTTAATTCATTTTCTCTAGTTAATGAATTTATAAAATAAGAAAATCAGATTTTTCTCCTAACTAACTAAAAGAAGAAAATAATTTGTAAGGTTAATTGATTTACCAATATGCATACAGATATATAGAAACCAAAAGTCAGGACCTAGGCTTCTTGACATCTTGTTTCTCTCAAAAAGCAACAAAGCCTGAAGGAGAATGGATACATTCTCTCAAAGATTTTATCATCATCACCTCCAGAAACTGTTCCACTGATAGGTTCAATACAACCGACATTTTTTACTTTGTTACCATGGACATTTTCTAACTATTGGCTACTCACCCCCATTGTTTCTTTTTAGGGTATGTGAACAGCATGACTTTCATCTCTCTCTCTGCATTCCTTCCATAGTGTTCTAGTGGCACTACCTTTCCTTCAAGGGGCTCAACCCAGATCCTCTGACCTCTGTAATGGTGGTCATAACAATTGCTGTATGTCCATCTGGAATTTAGTAAATCCCATATTGCCCAGCAAATGTTTGTTATGGCTCACATAAGTAAGATAATTGCTGATAATACTGACTTAGAGAATCAGGACAAATAAGCTCTGATTGCCTTCTTACTTCATCTGTTAATAAATATAGCTTAAAGAATTTTATTATGACCAAGGTCAAACACAGACTGTTCATAAGCTCAATAAAAAATACAACATAATTTCCTGGAACCCAATATTAAGAAGAACATTTAGGATCCTGAAAAATAGTAGGGCATCAGTTTGCCACTCCTTTTGTCTTTCTTTAACCTCCTGGAAACTCACATTCTCTCTTACTCTTTCTCTAAGTGCATCTACTTCATTGTTTTTCTGATGATCTACTTCTCCACTGACTTATCTAATTATACATGGCCAATCATGGCTTTCTTAAAATGATATATTAATTGTTTGTTCATAATGATATTGGGTTGGACTTTCTCATTAAGTCAACCAGTTTTCATGTCTCAATTTTACTTCTTAGAAGAAAATCTGATAATACAACTTGTGTTGAGCCAGTTGCCTCACACCCTGACTCTCTTCAGCCATATCCAGTGTTGCGTGACCAAGTGATATCAAGGGTTTCATCCTCTGGGCTTCAGAGAAGGCTGTTATCTCTTATGGTGAAGTGGTGGAATTGCACAGTGTCACTAGTATATTAACTTTCAAAACTGGCAAAGATGTTTTAAATGGCTAGAGTGCAGTTAATTTGGGACTAGAGTAACAGTGATTCTAATAAAATACTTTCATTTATGAATTGGTACTAATTTTCTGGAAGAAAAAAATGCAGTAAAAATAATCACATATGTTGATCCAGTAATTCATTTCCAATGCTTTGTGTTAAAAAAAGGCAGAGTTGAGCAGCAAGATTTATACACGATGCTAATATTGTAAATACTGAATGATATTTACAATATGTGAAAGCTGGAAATTACCTAAAATTGCAAGAACAGAGACATTATTTAAATATTTTATGTGGAATTCTTTGCAAGTTAAAATAATAAATTATATGGAATTCAATGCAGATTAAAATAATAATTTAAATGAGCATTTAATGATAGATGAAATGCTAAAATACATTTAAGGTGAAATAGAGGACACATTTGTTTATATGCTGGAGTGAAATGAATAAATAAATGTAGTGCTCAGAAGGATGGCAACACATAGTAAGTACTACATATTCAATTTTGCCAAAATTGGGTTTTTGTGTGAATGTAAATGCATAGATGTGCATAGATATATATGTAGAATTAGGAAAAATGTTCATACCTTCAAAATCTCCATACTTTTCAACTAGAAAATGGAATGAAATATTTATTTAATTCTGATGCAGCTCTTCCTTGCCTGGTGTAGTAATGCTCTCAACCTTTCTCACCTAAACTCTGACTTAGTATAAAATAGCTTAGCAGCACAAGGAAGACAATCTGTGATACCATGAGTTCTGAGACATATAATTCCAAAAATTGTATTGAAGACATGGGAAGAAAAAGAAAGAAATCTGATAACTGGAATATGGGTTTTCTCTGAGTGATTCTCAAATATCTATAACACGGTGCCATTAATGACACTGGAAAGGGGAAAATATCCCCAGTGAAGTTAAAGGATATAGTCTAAATTTCCCATCACACATGCAATTTTTCAAATTATTTGTCTTATTTTATCTTAAAATTTCATAAACTTTTACTATTCTGAATCATGTGTGTGAATATTTTAGTACTTAATATTAAATTTAATTGTCTTAAAAACAATGTGTCTTTTGAAAAAAACACTGTTATGTGAAATTTACTCTTAAGAAAGAATAGTAGAGACATATTCATCCTTTAGGCTATATCATGTCTGGGACACCATCACGTGACCTCAGTGGTAATAGTGCATTCCTTTGAGATGCACAGAGTTCCATTTTTTCAGATTCTATCAAAGGCATTAAAACTAAGTTAGCCTCAGATTATCCCAGCACAACAAAGAGAGTGTCTATTGACAGTTATGGAGTAAAGCCAAATTTGTTGCATAAAAGAAAAAAATAGAAATCCATTCTAACTCATTCAAGGATAGGGAAAATAAAAATAAGCTGAATGTCACTATTGAAATTTTGCCTTGAAGATTGCATTACATGTAAATATGAAATGAAACAAGTTTATGCACTCAAATAGGGAAGTGCAATATGAAAAAAAAAACTCAGCAAACAATAAAATCATCTATACTAAAATATGTATATATTTTAGGTCACATTTTAAAACTTAGTTCAAATTCTAAGATTTATTCTGTGTGTGTGTGTGTATGTGTGTATATTAGCAGTCCTCACTTTACACAATAGTGCAGAACCACAAAAATAATCATGCCTACTAAAACCATGTAAAGCAATCTTTATAATCAATAGAGAAGTTGCAATTGTTTTGCCACATTTTTCTTGCTTCAGACAATCATTTCAAATATGTTTGTGTAACAAGCAACTTTGGAAGATAAAGATATGGATGGTCTACTACTAAAGGAAATTTATTTACTGTTCAGTTGAGTTTCATGGTGGGTTAGCAGGTCCCTCTATAAGATGGGTTTCCTAAACTCAAGATTCTTCTGTAGCACATCCTACTGTGTGTATGGAAATCACCCGGCCCTCATCTTACTCTCCTGTGGGAACTAAGACTCAAGGAAGCAACACAACAGTGGTACTCTAATAACTGCTATTATAGTAAGTAAAATATAGTCTTTTGTCACTGAATAGGGAACCTCCTGTCTCTTGCTAGAATCTATTAAACTGTAGCAAGATAAATCCTTAGCTGCAGGTAAGGCAAAAATCTCAGAGCCTTTTCAATTCTTAATAAACATCCCAATTCCTTAAATACACTTAGCATAAATGTAATAATAATCAGAAATTGAAACTATATAAAATCTACAAACAAATTTATGTATAAAGGAACAAAAATCCTAAATAAAAATCACCAAATATATTTCAGATTAATTCCATTCATATTATAAAATAATATATTGTATTTTAATCATGTGCACTCTGGAAATATAAGGATAGGACTAAGGTAGAATTACATTTGGTATAGCCATATTAATAATCCTCCCAAAATGTTTATAAAATATAGCATCAGTTACTTATTCTGAATATTAAAATAAAATATATAGTATCTTTTTGAACTATTTTAAGATAAATACATATATTGTGCAGACAGAATATCTAAGGGAATTGGTAAATGACTAAACAGCTAAGGAAGAAATTGCTGGAAGATTTACACTGAGAAAATAGGACTAAGAGTCCACTGTCATTTATATCAGTCAAAATATTAACATTTTAGAAAGCAATTATAAGACATTATTAGGGAGATTTGCAGAGATGGTGGAGTTCAAAGACCCTGAGCTCACCTCCTTCCATGAACACATCAAAATTACAACTATTTACAGAGCAACTATTCTCTTTACAGAGATTGATTTGAGGACTAGCAGGAAAAAATTTCCACAACTGAAGATATAGGGAAGGAACCACAATGAGATGGGTAGGAAGGGTGAAGATGTGGTAGAGTCGAGACTCACACTCCCAGGTAAGTGACCCATAAACGGGAGGATAATCACAATTACAGAGTTTCTCCCCAAGGAGCAAGAGATCCAAGCTCCACATTGGGATCCCCATCCCAGGGGTCTGTACTAAGATGTGCACCCAGAACATCTGGCTTTGAAAGCCAGTGGGGCTTATATTTAAGAGAGCTAGAGGGCTGAAGGAAACAGAGACTTCACTATTAAAGGGAGCACACAAAATCTCACATGCTATGAGACCCAGAGCAGAGGCCATAATTTGAAAAACACCAGGGTCAGCCATACTTGCCTATCTTAGATAGTGTCATGGAGAGGCAGTAGGCATTGGGACTCACCTGGAGACATAGACACTAGTGGTAAATATGTTGTGGAGCTCATCCCACCATTAGGACACTGGTGCTGGGAAGCACCATTTTGGAGTCTTCCCTCTAGATTATTAGAGCCAGGACCTGGCCCCACACACCAGCTGTTCAGTGCCCAGCTTGCCTGGGAACACCAGGGCAAGAAGTCAGATATATAGAGATAGAGCCTCACCCACGAGCAGATCAGCAAGATCCATAAGCATGAGACCACCAGCCACCCCAGGACCAGTCCTGCCCACTGGCCAGCTAGCACCAGCCCTGGAACCTCTAGACCCCCTATTCAGTGACTGCAGAACCTGGCTGTACACACCAGCAGATGGGCAAGCCCTGGGACCCCACTGGGCCACAGCAGCCATCCATTATGGGACCTGACCCCATCCATTGGTGGACTAGAACAAGGACCAGGACTTCCAGGCCATGTGGCCAGCCATGTGAGAACCAAGGCCCACCCACCAGAAGTCAGCACCCTCTGCACAAAGCAGGGCTTGACATCCACCTGGGCCAAGGTCCAGCCACAATCACCAGCATACCCAGAATAGTTGACCCACCACAGCAGAAGGGTCCACTCAACCCACATAGGTGAAACCCATAGAGCATATAGCTTTGTTTAACAGAGGCTAGTGTGCCTCTGGGCTCCATAGGATGTCTCCTACATGGAGAAACATAACTAACCTACCTAATACATGGAAATAAAAGAATATCCAAGAAAAATGAGATGACAGTAGAATATTTTTGAAAAAAATAACAAGATAAAACCTGATAAGAAGAGCTAAACAAAGTAGACATAAGCAATCTACCCATCAAGACTTCAAGGTAGTGATCTTAAAAATTCTCAACAAACTCAGGAAAAAAAATGGATGAACACAGTGGGAAGTTTAAGAAAACGTTAGAAATCAAACAGAGCCAAAGAATGCATTAAATAAATAAATAAATAAATAAATAAATAAATAAATAAATAACTCTAGAAGGAATCAACAGTAGATTAGATTATACAGAAGAATGTATCAACAAACCAGAACACAGTGTATTGAAAATCTTTCAAGCTGAATAGAAAAAAGTGAAAAAATTGAGGACAGTTTAAAAGACCTCTGAGACAATATCAATTATAGTAACATTTTCAAAATGTTCCAAAAAAGAGAAGAGAAAGAAAGTGGCAGAGAATATATTTGAGGACATAATAGCTGAAAACTTCCCTAATGTGGGTGAGGAAATAGACATCCAGGTCCAGTAAGCACAGAGAATCTGAAACAAGATCAAACAAAAAGATTCACACAAAGACAGATTGTAATTAAAATAATAAATCTTAAAGAAAGACTATTAAAAGCAGCAAGGAAAAGCAACAAGTTATGTACTAGGAAACTAACCTGAGACAGTCAACTGACTTTTCATCAGAAACTTTGCAAGACAAAAAGGGAGTGGCATAAACTATTTAAAGTGATGAAAGAGTAAAAACTTACAACTAAGATAGCTCTACCCAGCAAAGTATCATTCAGATTTGAAGGAGAGAAAAAGAGTTTTACAGACAGGCAAGAGTTCACTACTAAACTGGCTTTATGAAAAATATTAAAGTGACTTCTCAAAGCAAGAAAAAAAAGCCACAACTAGAAAATGAAAATTATGAAAGGAAAGCTCTCACTGATAAAGGCAAATATAAAGGAAAAGTAGTAGATCAACCACTTATAAAGCTAATAGTTTAAAAGAAAAAGTTGTAAAATTATTGATATGCATAAGAAATACTTAAGGGATACACAAAACTAAAAGATGTAAAATATGATGTGAAAAACATTAAACATGTATAAGGTAAAAATGCAGGATTGCTAAAATGTTTGAACTTAAAAGATCATCAACTTACAATAATCAATTACATAAATATGTTTCTTATATAACTCATGGTAACTACAAAGCAAAAATCTACAATAGATAAACACACAAAAAAGAAAAAAGCACCCAAACATAACACTAAAGACAGCCATCAAGTCACAGGGAAAGAGACCAAAAGAAGAAGAAAAACAAAACAAAACAAAAAAGAACTACAAAAAACCCCCAATCAGTTAATAAAATGAAAATAAGTACATATCTATCAACAATAGCTTTAAATGTAAATGGAATAAATACTCCAATCAAAAGACATAGAGTGGCTGAATGGATATAAAAAATAAGACCTTTATATAAACTATCTACAAGAGATTCACTTCATATATAAAGACACAAGCCAAAAGTGAGGGGATAGAAAAAAGGTATTTCATGCAAATGAAAACATAAAGAAAGTCATGGTAGCAAAGCTTATGTCAGGAAAAATAAACTTTAAAACAAATTCTGTAACAAGAGACAAGGAAGGACATTACATAATAATCAAGGGTTTAATCCAATAAAAAGATATAACAATTGGTGATATTTATATACATTCAACAAAAGAGCACTTAAATTCATAAAGCAAATATAAAGAGATAAATTGACAGTATCATAATAATAGGGGATTTTAACACCTCACTTAGATCAATCCAGACAGAATCATTCAGAGAGAAAATCAATAAGGAAACACTAGCCTAAATTGACACATCAGACCTGATTGACTTAATAGATATGTACAGAGCATTCTATCCAAAAGCAGCAGAATACACATTCTTTCAAGTGCATATGTAACATTCTCCAGAATAGATCACATAGTAGACCACAAAGTAAGTCTCAGTAAATTTAAGAAGATTGAAATCATATCGAACATCTTTTTCCAACCCCAGTGCTATAAGATTCAAAATTCAGTACAAAAAAAAACCTGCAAAAAAATACAAACACATTGAAACTAAACAATATGCTACTAAACAACCAATGGGTCACAGAATAAATCAAAGAGGAAATGAAAAAATATCTGGAGATAGATAAGCAACAAGAATTTACTGTATAGCACAGGGAATTACATTCAGTACTGTAATAAACTATAATGGAATATAATCTTCAAAAATACTGAATTATTATGCCATACATCTGAAATTAATATGATATTGTAAATGAACCATACTTCAATAAAGAAAGAATCTCTGTTAAACAAGATTCAAAATGAAATCTTTCTTGAGATTCAAAGCTAAGAAAATATCACTTGTCTTAAAAATGCATTGTCTAAAATACTTAACACATTGTATGCAAAGGTGATACTTAATAACTATTATTTTAATACCATGAAAAAATACCTGAAGAAAAATTAAAACAGAAATGCAACATTCCAAAATATATGGGATACAGCAAAAGAAGTATTGAGTGGGGAGTTTACAGTAATAGAGACCTAATTCAGGGAAAAAAAAAATCTCAAGTAAACCACCTAGCCTTAAACCTAAAGAAACTAGAAAAAGATGAATAAACAAACAAAAAGTTAAAGAGAGGAAATAATAAAGATCAGAGCAGAACTAAAGAAATAGAGAATAAAAAATAGAAAAGATCACTGAAACTAAGAGTTGGTTCTTTGAAAAGATAAACAAAATTGGTAATCCTTCAACCAGATACATAAAAAAAAGAGAGACAGTAAGAGAGGGCTGAAATAAATATAATCAGAAATGAAAAAGGAGAAGTTACAATGAACATCACAGAAATACAAGGGTCATAATCATTACCACCAATGATTATAAGCCAATGAAATGAACAACCTGGAAAAAATGTACAGTTTCCCAAAATTGAACCAGAAAGAAATAGAAAGTATAAACAGACTAATTACCAGTAATGAAATTGAGTCAGTAGTTTAAAAGCAACCAAAAAGCAAAAGTCCATGACCAGATGGCTTCACAGGTAAGTTCTACCAAATATCTTAAAAAGAGTTAGTGTTGATCCTTCCCAAAGTATTCCAAAAAATTGCAGAGAAAGACACGATTCTGCTTTTGCACAATGAAGGAAACTAGCTACAAATCGAAAAAACTGTCTTTTGAACGAGAGAAAATATTTGTGAATGATAAACCTGATAAAGGGTTAATATCTAAAATATATAAACAGCTCTCACAACTGAACATTATAAAAACATACACCTCAATTAAAAAATGGGCAGAGCACCTGAATAGACATTTTTCCAAAGAAAATGTACAGATGGCCAACAGGCACATCAAAAGATGCTCAACATCACTAATAATTAGGGAAATGCAAATCAAAATCACAATGAGATAACACCTCTCATCTGTCAGAGTTGCCATTATCAAAAAAACAACAAATAATTACAAGCATTGGTGAAGTTGTGAAGAAAAAAGAACCCTCTTGCACTGTTGGCACTATTGTAAATTGGTGCAGTCACTATGGAAAACAGCATGGAAGCTGCTCAAAAAATTAAAATTAGAAGTACCATAAGACCCAGTAATTTCATTCCTGTTTATTTATCCAAAGAAAATGAAAACACTAATTCAAAAAATATATAGACTCCTATGTTCATTGCACATTATTTATAAAAGCCACAATATGCAAGCAACCTAAGTGCCCCTCAGTAGAAGAATGGGTAAAGGAGATGTGGTATGTATGAATATTATTCAGCCATAAAAAGAATGAAATCTGCCATTTGTGACAATACGTATAGATATAGAGTGTATTAGGCTTAGTGAAATCAGTCAGATAGAGAAAGATAAATACCACATGATTTCACTTATGTAGAGAATCTAAAAAATAAAACAAATGAACAAATATAACAAAACAGAAACAGAATCATACACATAACAAACAGGTTGTTGCCAGAGGGGATGATGGTTGGAAGATGATAGAAAAGATGAGAGAGATTAAGGGGTACCAACCTCCAGTTACAAAATAAGTTAGTCACCAGTATGAAATGTACACTGTGGGAAATATAAGCCAATAATATTGCATCCTTGTACAGTAACAGATGGTAACTAGACTTAACATGGTGATCATTTTGTAATGTTTAGAAATATTGAATCACTGTGTTGTGCACCAGGAACTAACAGAGTGTTTTAGGTCAATTATATTTCAATAACAAACAAACTCAGACAAAAAGAGATCAGATTTGTGGCTATCAGAGGCCTGGGAGTGGAGGAGGGGAAACTGGGTGAGGCAATTAAAAGGTACAAACTCACAGTGATAGGATAAATAACTACTAGGGATGTAATGTACAACTGGATTAATGTATTTTTTACTTTTATCTTGTATTTATATGAGGTGATGGATATTCACTGAACTTGTTGTGATAATCATTTCATAATATGTATGGAAGTAAAATCATCACACTGTACACCTTAAACTTATACAGTGTTGTATGTCAAGTATTTCTTAATAAAACTGGAAGGAAAAAAAAGTGAAATCAATTACCAAAATGAGCCTTATATATTGAAAAGAGAAAAAAATGTATTATTTTAAGATAATATCGCATGGTAGTAGAAGCAGCAAATACTATCTGTGAATTTAATAAAAAAATTTAAATGTTATATTTTGAAATAGAAAGTAAAGAAACAGAGGACTTTTCTCCCTCCTTAAAATAGTTGAAAATGAAGAGTAATCAGAATTTAAAGTTGGCATTATGAAAACTTAATACAAAACTAAAATTAAATGATTAGTCATTCTACTGTATACTACTTGGCATTTGAATTGCTAGTCATTCCTAAACTTACTAGTCTCATAATTTCATATTTTTTGTAAACTGGGACTTTCTCAATGTTAACTTCATTTTCTGTTCTTATTTTCAGTTAATATTAATAATTATTTTAGGATATTTTAAAAGATTACAAAATTCATACAGAAGGAAATTGAAACCATTCATGATTACATTATGCAAAGAAACATTTTTTATTACTTTACTCATTATAAAAGCAATACATTTTGACAACATAAAAATAAGAACCTATAAATAGAGCAGAAGACAAAATAACTTTAAAATCTCCCACAGCATATCTCTTAGAGATAACTAGCTTAACATTTTCATAAACTTTTGTCTACATAGTTTTTATGTATATATATTAGATGGCAATATTCTGCTCATAAATTGAATTTTTCACTTAACCATACATCATAAACATCTCTATATGCCAATGGATATTCATCTACAACATCATTTTTAACTGGATGAAAAGCATTGCATTTTATTAATGTACTATACTTTATTTAACATCTATCTATAAACATTAGTGGGTTGTTCCCTCAAGATTTTAATGTAATGAATAAGTCTACACTGACTCTTTTTCAGACCCAGGAGGCATATTGCCTAGGTTTTATAATCTCAGCTCCTGACTTCAAAACTTATTTCAAGAACTAATAATCATGTTGTTTCTGATAATTGCCTGCATTACATTCAGCCCCCATATCCTGTTTAGGGTCTTAAATATGACTGTGCAGCCACTGCCCCTTCAGAGAACTCAACAACTCATCCTGCAACAATAGGAGGACTTAACTCCAGTCCAGCCATAGACTACACACTCTAAAGAAACTCCTGATCAATACAGCCTCAACAGTGGTGACATATGAATGTCATGAATTGATGTCCTGTGGCCTGATTTCTTCTGCCCTTGTAAAAGCGGAGACTAAGAATGAGAAAAGGGACCCCTGACATCTGGGAACTGCTCTGGTACTGTCAAATAGGCCTCAGTTTTCTCCCATTGAATACAAAATAATTTACAGAAATCAACATCATAAAAGGCCACATGTTACCGTATGATTATGATGGATTGAGACCAAAACAAGACAAAATTCTATAATCAGGTCTAAACACAGACAAAAATCTGAACTTTGTCCAAACAACATCTCCCTATCCTGACTAATGAATGACTGCTCTTTCTTTACCAATTACACTTTGATCTCATTCTAGCTTTCCCTCTTTCTAGATTCACATAACCAATCGTAGAATCACCCCCACTTCCTGACAAGCATCCAATCCAGAACAAATTCCTCCTCCCTTAAGTCCTCCTGAAAATCACCCAAATCAAGAAAAGCCAAAATCCTGTAAATCCTTTTAATAGTCTGTCACTGAGATACCCCATGATGCCCCATGAAGTGAGTTTTCCTCCATTATAGTAAATTCTGATCCCAAATTATTCAAAAGAAGCCATTGGAGACAACTGACACTTTTAAAACACTGAGAACAATTTCTGACACATGATAAGTGCTTAATAAATGTGAGCTGTTATCATAGAAGGCACCTTATTGTAAAATGAAATGTATTAATTTAGAAATCAGACCTCATTCTGCACTGTCTTGACCAAATCCCAGCTTTCTCTAAACCTCCATTTCTTCATCTGTAATGTTAGTTACAACATGAAGAAAAATGAGTATTATTAGATGAAGCACTCATTTAATATTAATTTCCTTCTTATATATTCGTATTTGTTCTACACAATGTTCTATCCCATTTCTAAAACAGTAAGTTCATTCTCAGTGGAACAATACAATTATTTTCAGTTACAATAAGCAGAAACAAAGACATAAACAAACCCTTTAAATCAGGAGATCATTTATGCAGAACCAGTTTTTTCCCCCCATACAACTTGCTGCACATGTTTAATCAGAGAGTAAAAGAATGAAAGAGTGAACATGTAAATTTGCTCCTTGATCAAGACAGAGTGAGCAGAACCATGTGGAAATACGTCTTAGACATGGGGCAGCAATTTATCCTCAACCACTCTTAAATGTATTTAACACATGGTTTGATATCTTAAACATTCAACTCATATACAAATTTAATAACCATTTACTGCATAAAATGTTATACTTGAATATAAATACTATATATTTGTCAATGCACTAACCAAGGACATTAGTCATGAAAAGATATTAACATAAACTTTTCCTCTTTTTCCTTTTCCAGGTCCACTATAGAAAAAAAAAGAAAAAGAAAAGAAGAAAGAAGAGCTTTTTAAAGGGCCTTTCCTCCCATCAATAATTGAACAAAAGAATAGGAGACACAAAAAAGACAAGGACAATGGGCCATATTCAAATATAAAAAATAGAAATATACCTACAAAACTAAAATTCAGCGACTATATTCCATGAACATTTCAATTTTCTTACTTCAAATATCTTTAGGTTATCCATGCATGGTATACTAGTTTTTAGGTTTTAGGTTTTTGTTTTGTTTTGTTTTAAGAGACTGGCAGTCTTCTCCATTAGAAGAAAGAAAACAAACTCAGATAGAGGGCTAACATGAAAAAGAATCACAGTGAAGGAAATTTTGTCTGATGGAAATCAAGGTTCAGTATAATATAAAATATCTAATTTGTTTAATTTTGACATGTTTTCCTTTTGGCTACTTAACAGAACACCTAACAAAACTTTAACTTCATAATTTATATTATCTCAAATTCTGGTGAAAGTAATGGAATAAAATATCAATTTCTGGATTTAATAAAACTTATGGATCTACTAAAATTATGAATTTAATCAGGAATAATTTAGGAAATAGAAAATAAATGTAACTGAAGAACAATTTTTAAAAAATTTATTGACGTGTTTTCACTCATCTGCATTTTGTAATATCTGGAATATTTGTGGTAGTTAAATTCTAACATACTGAAATATATATTCCAATTTATATGCATATACAATTGTATATTCTTTTTTTAAACTTTTTTTATTGAGTTACAGTCATTTTACATGTTTTGTCAAATTCCAGTGTAGAGCACGATTTTTCAGTTATACATGAACGTACATATATTCATTGTCACATTTTTTTTTGCTGTGTATATTCTAACATTGCCTGCCTCTACAATATATTTACATCAGTTTAAAATTATTCATTTATTTACACAGTTGTTAAATGTAGATTTTGTATTCTCTTTTATACATGTTCATAATTATTAAATTATTGTCTTCCTTAAAGTTTATGATTGAGTTCACAGTCACTTACTGTTCTTTTTATTGATTTTCCTACATATAATGAATGCCTTGTTGGTATTATCACATATGGATATATTTGAATGAAAAATACTAGTTAAACTTTGATATTAGTGTTTAGTGATTATCAGTTTGTGACTCATTGTAGTTTGGGAAGACTGTAAATAGTAAGACTTTAAAAAGTTGTCTAAGGAGTATGTAAATGGGAAAATAATCTTTATTGTGTGTTAATGAATCTCAGTACTTAGACCAGCTGTGTAAGAAGTCATGAGTTCTGTATTTTGTATAATGATATTATTTCTGACTCTGGAAATCCATTCTATCAACCTAATGAGAGATCAAAATAACTTCAGTTATTCCTATGTTTCTTTTTCCTCCTCCTGGAATTGACCAAGAAATTGATTAAAAATTTAGGCATGACCCTCAGCTTGCCTAAACTATAGACAGACTTTTTCCTGACTCTAGGTCCCTTCTCTGCCTTTTATTAGAGGATTTACTATAGAAAACTTGTAATTGTAAATTATTTCCCTACCCCTTTGAGACGTAAATTGTTTAAAAAAGCTTCTTGCCAGTTTCAAAATCCAGGAATGTCATTTTCAAAAAACTGGGAGCCATTCCTTTTAAATCAAGGATGAAAACATCCCTATCTTCCAGTCTCTGTGAAAGAGTAAGAGTTTAACAAGTTAAACTTTAGCAGGCACAGATGGTGTAACTGCAGACAAAAACATCTGCAAACTTAGCAATAACTCAGTGTGCTCAAGACACCCCAGTGACAACCCCCCTATTAATGTCCTCCAGTAGGTTTCTACTAGCTCATCCCAGCACTTGAAAACCTTCCTACTCTTTATTCTCTTAGACCTTCAGACACCAAAACTTCCCATTCATCCTTGAAAATAACTAGTCCCACACCACTTGTTCAAGAGCTCACATACACATGGATAAGTTACTTTAATATTCTCCTCACTAGAATGCCCTTGAATCAAATCTGCAAGCAACAGGAAACAAGTCTGGTCAAAATTTATATATGCTCAAAGGGTAGTCAAAGCATCACTGGAGATCTCCAAACTGTGGTTGGAAACTAAACATGCAGGAGCTGCAGCATAATGTTGCAAGTATTGATGATATTCTTGTCTCTGCTGGGCACAGATGCTACTCCTTGCCCTGCCAATTCTACTGACTCTGATCCTGGCATAGTGCTGCCTCTAATTCTCTGAAAACAGGAAGTAGTTCCTGCTACTGCTGCTGCTGCTGCTGATACTACTGGCTGCCACCCATCCTCAGGCTGAATCCAGTGTGGACCAGACTTCTACACAGTAGCTTTGCAGAACACGTGCCCATTCCCTAGTAGCAGAGGATGCTGCTTTCCATAGTGAAAGATGATCTCTGCCACATAAATTGGAAAATTCCAAAATTACTGTGAAGTGTTTCAGATGCTAAGCTCTAAAATAATGATAAAACCCCACATAATATCTCTTCCCTATCAATCTTATGTAAAAATCTAACATTGTTTCTATTATCTTGCCATGCTCTTGCTTTTAAAAATCCACTGGTTGCAACAACATGGATGAACCTGGGAAATTTATACTATGTGAAATTAGCCAGACACAGAAGGACAAATACCAAGTGATATCACGCATATGAGGAATCTAAAATAGTCAAATTCACAGAAGCAGAGAGGAGATTAGTGGTTTCCAGGGACAGGAGGAGGAAACAGGGAGTATTAGTCAAATAGTAAATGTTTCAGTTATGCAAAATGAGTCAGTTCCAGAGACTTACTGTACAGCTTTGAGCACATAATGAGTAAACAATAACGTGTTGCATACTTAAAAATTTGCTAAGAGGGTAGATTTTATGTTAAGTGTTTTTTTATCATATACAAAAACAATAAGTAAAGAGGTCAGGAGGAAACTTTTTGGGGTGATGGATATGTTTATAGCATAGATGTGATTTTACAAGTATATATCTTTACAAAATCATCAAGTTGTACACATTAAATATTTAGAGCTTTTTGTATGTGAATTGTACCTCAATAAAGTGGTTAAAAAAAAAACTGGTTCTCAATAACCAAATGAGACTAATATCCTAAACTGGGCATTCTACACTCTTCTATTAATAGGCCACATTGTAATTATCCAAACTCCACTCCCCTAATACTGTAAATCCTGACATTTTATTGTTCCCAGAACATAACTTCCAAGGCCAAATTTTTGTGCATGTTCTACCCTGTGTGTGAAAGTCCTTTTCCTTAATATCTCTGTAGAAATCAGGAATGGTAAACATTTTTCAGCTCTAATGACAATCTGTGACGAAATAGAGGGTCTTCCTGCAATTCTGTATTGAGAATGATGGATGTTCTTCCAGGTTCAATGAGAACTTGACTGATTTGTGATGTCTACCATGGCTAGAGGAGAAGGAAGTGATGCTCTCATCCAAGATCTCTGCTCTCCCTGGTCCAAACATACTCAACTCTCAAAACTCTTGTCAAATAACCTCTTCTCTTAAGCTTTGCCCATATATTGTAGCTCATCATGACCAATATATTGTAAAATAGATAGCTTTTATTTTTATACTCATTTTGACACTTTTCATTCTCTTCTGACATTACCATGAACATATTATATCTGTGTATATCACATTCCTTGGAGAGTAAGCTCCAAAAGGCCAGGACTTTTCTTTCCTTCTTTTGCACACCAGTCCATTGATCTGTACTCTGTCCTTAGCAGGTGGTCAAAAATTTACTTACTGAAGGAGCAACTACCACTGTAAACTTATCTCAGGTTTTGTCTTCCTCTAAGATGTTTGAATCTCATATTCTCCACAATGACTCCTGTGATAGTTCATGTTCTTGCTGAACAAGGCTGGATTTGCAAGTTCCTAGTACATCCCTGGCACCGATGCTTGTAGGTAAATTGGTTCAGTGTCTCAAGTGGATTCCCCAAGTTTCCTTGGATTCCAGCAGCTGCTACAAATGTGTTGCATTTGAGTCCTTCATTTGGCAAGATCATTATGCTTTCTGTCACCTGTTCTTACACTGCTTTGGCAAAGTCATCTGTTGTTACAAATGTCTTCTCTTTTCAGCCAGTGATTCAGCAAATATCTTAATCAGGCATTTCATCTTCTAAGGCTTTAGACACATTTCTTCTTCTCATTATTTCTGTGTGCTTAAGAAAATGATGTCTCATATCCTAAAGAAGGGAAAATCCTCCATTAAAGAGTCTGGTGTGAGAAAAATATGGTTATGTATTTTGAGTGTATGGGTTTTTCATTTTGAGTATGTGAGTTACACACACTAGTTTTTGATAACTCAGCAGAAAATTGTCTGGCAAAAAAAGAGGACTTAAGGAAGTATTTTATATATACGTGAGTGTGTATCTATATAAAATTTTCTATGACATCACTAATTTTGGAGAAAGTCAAAATTGTTTTCATCACTGAGTTTAAATTGTAACAACTAAATGAACAAATCTGCATTCAAATAAAAAGCTGTTCAACTGTCCTGAAGTTTCTTCAAAGAGTGAACATATCACAAGCATCTTCTAATACTCTTTTAAAATATATTTTATTGAAGTACAGTCAGTTTACAATGTTGTGTCAATTTCTGGTGCACAGCACAATACTTCAGTCACACAGGAATATATATATATATTCATTCTCACATTCTTCTTTACCATGAGTTACTACAAGATATTGAATATTGTTCTCTGTGCTGTACAGTATAAACTTGTTGTTTATCTATTTTATATATATTAGTATCCACAAATTCAAACTCCCAATTTATCTCTTCCCACTTCTTTCCTCCTGTAGTAACCATAAGTTTGTTTTCTATGTCTGTGAGTCTGTTTCTGTTTTGTAAATGAGTTCATTTGTCTTTTTTTTTTTTTTTTTTTTTTAGTTCCCAAATAGAAGTGATATCATGTGGTATTTTTCTTTCTCTTTCTGGCTTACTTCATTTAGAATGACATTCTCCAGGTCCATTCATGTTGCTGCAAATGACATTATTTTCTTATGTTTTACGGCTGAGTAGTATTCCATTGTATAAATATATCACAACTTCTTTATCCAGTCAGCTGTTGATGGACATTTAGGTTGTTTCCATGTCTTGGCCACTGTAAGTAATGCTGCTATGAACATTGGGGGTGCATGTGTCTTTTTTAATTAAGGTTCCCTCTGGACATAGGCCCAGGAGTGGGATTGCTTGATCATATGGTAGGTCTATTTTTAGTCTTTTGAGGAACTCTCCATACTGTTTTCCATAACAGCTGCACCAAACTACATTCCCACCAACGTGTAGGAGATGGCCATATTACCCAAAGCATTCTACAGATTTAATGTGATCCCTATCAGGACATTTTTCACAGAATTAGAACAAATAATCCTAAAATTTATATGGAATCACAAAAGACCGAGAATTGCCAAAGCATTACTGAAGAAAAAGAATGAAGCTAGATGAATATCCTTCCCAGACTGCAGACAATGCTACAGAGCTACAGTAATCAAAATACATGGTACTTGTACAAAAACAGACATTGGAACAGAATATAGAGACCAGAAATAAACCCACAAACCTTTGGCCAATTCATCTTTGATGAAGGAGGCAAGAACATACAATGGAGTAAAGACAGTCTCTTCAACAAATGGTGTTGGGAGAATTGGACAGCTGCATGTAAATCAATGAAATTAGGATAATCCCTCACAGTATACACAAAAATCAACTCAAAATGGCTTAAAGACTTAAACATAAGTCAAGACACTATAAACCTCTTAGAGTAAAACAGGGAAAACATTATCCAACATAGATTTCAGCAATGTTTTCTTAGAGCAATCTATGCAAGCAATAGAAACAAATGCAAAAATAAATAAATGGAATTTAATTAAACTTACAAGCTTTTGCACAACAAAGGAAACCATAAGCAAAATAAAAAGACTATAGAATGGGAGAAAATATTTGCAAAAGATGAGACTGACAAGGGCTTAATTTCCAGAATATATCAACTTCTTATACAACTTAGTAACAACAACAACAAAAACAAACAACCCAATCCAAAAACGGGCAGAAGACCTAAACAAGCAATTCTCCAGTGAAGACATACAATTAGCCAATAGGTACCTGAAAAAATGCTTAATATCGCTAATTATCAGAGAAATGCAAATCAAAACTACAATGAGGTATCACCTCAGACCAGTCAGAATGGCCATCATTCAAAAGTTCACAAATGATAAATGCTGGAGAGGCTGTGGAGAAAAGGGAAACCCCCTGCATCTTCTAATACTCATTCATTTCTTTATTAAAATTCCAGCTTACTGGATAATTTCAATACCACACAACTTTAAAATGCTTTGACTAGCAATTATTCAAAATCTACCTTGGCAGTATTTTTACCACCCAGCCAAATGCATACCCTGAATCCTGTCACTTTCCATTCTTCAATAACCTCAACACTCCAGACTTGCTTTCATTGTTTATTCAATCTGCAATAACTCCATAACCCCACCTTTTTTCCAATTTTCTGCTGAGCCATCAAGAACCAGCTCATAATCTTCCTCTTCAGTTAAGCTCACTTCAGATTTCAAAGACAGTTAAAAATGGTCCACTGTCTTAAGTTTCCACAGACATGTTCTCTATTACAAGTGACTAGACTTCAAGGATTTTACATTATTGATTTCAAAGAGTCTCCATGCCTGGAGATTGTAAATTGAAGGTTGTAAACTCCAGGGAGATAGAACCTATCCTAATCTTTGTGCCCCTGATATCTGATGTGGAATATGACGCATATGATAAACTCAATAAATATAAGAAAAATGATTGTAAGTTTGCAAGTTTGCAATCACTTTTTTGTTTGTTTGTTTCAGTTCTGTGACTGAAACATTATGCCGTACACCAGAAATTGACACAACATTGTAAACTGAGTATACTTTAATTATTTTTTAAAAATCAACAATAAAGTGCAACTGTATAAGAAAATGTCCAAATAAGATCAAGGCATACCTGGAAAAGAACACAGAAGGAAACTTACCATACCAGATATCAAGACTGTTAAATCCTTTTTTTTTTTTTGTTAAAATGATATTATAAATAAGATAATGTCTATAAGCACAAAAGCAGGGAAATAAAGCAATAAGACATTCTGCATTGGAGAATCCAAATTATAGCAAGAATGCACAAAATGTAGCATCAACATGGATGAATATTATAAATGTGATATTAAACATAAATCACATCATGAAAGAAAGAGTATTCCATGTATACAAAGTTCAAAAATATATAAAAATAAATGACATACAGTTTAGAGATATATTCACAAGTGGTAAAACAGTAAAAAGTATGAAAGAATACAAAATCAGAAGAATGGTTTATTCATAAGGAAATTAAGAGACACTGAAATAAGTAATAAGCATACAGCAGAGTTCTACAAAAAAAAAACCTGGTTGTGTTCTCTTTCATATATTGTATGGTGGGATTAGAGATGTTTGTGCTCAAAACATTAAGCCTCCATCGTGTGTGTTAGAAACATTGCTTTTTCTCTTTATAGTAAAAATTGAGATTTGAGTTTGAGTAACTGGAATTTATTAATTAATTCAGCAAACATTTTTTTGGGAAACCTCTACATTTAAAGCACTGTTTCAAGTGTTGGGACACAGTAGTAAATAAATCAGACTAAGTTTTTGTGCTGGTCTGGCTGACATTCTGGTATCAGAAATAAAATGATGAACATAATCCTTTTATTTTACTAATGAAGAAACTGAGAAATCACAAGTACAGATGACTTTTAAAAAGTTCCAAAAGAAGGATAAAGTCCAGATTTATACATGGACTGTCCTGATAGCCAGTGCAGGGTTCCTTTAATACAAATTCATCATCTACATGCAGAAGAAATGCTATATGATAGAGAGACAAAGGGATGAATGAAAGGTGGAGAGATGGGGAAGGAGAGAAATAGATACACACAAAAATAGTATACCTAAACTGAAGCAAAGCAATACACCAAAGATGTGCTCATAGAAGGGCTATCTGTTGGATGACAGCATGTACTTTTTCATTTATAAATAGTCCTCATAAATGGTCATCTTCTGACAAATGCATCATTAGTATCTCACTAATGAGACACTAAAGTATGCCTTTCAATACCCCAAGATTAAGTGGGAGTAATTGAACATTGATAATCAAATAGTAAATTGCTTAAATGGATGAACAAATATATATATATATATATATATATATATATATATATATATATATATATATATAATTTAGTAGTGATATATAGATTATAATAATATATACATATTTAGTAGTATAGATTATAATAATATATATATATATATTTAGTAGTATCAGTAGTAACACTTTCTTGTTTTCTTTTGTGCTGCCAGGGCTAACTGATAATTGATCAAAGCAAAGAAACCTGTGTTAATTGGGGAAGAACCAGGTCTGGGTGACACCCTGTATTAAAGAGAGGGTGTGGACTATGTGATTATGCATCTTTAAAACAAAAATGAGCAAAGCATAAATAAATACTTTAAACTTTATACAACCCACACATACTGGTATTAAGAAAAACACCTGTGTAACTCCATGTAGCCTTTTTTTCTATGAATGAAAATGCTATTTATGATAATATAATAACTCATTAATTAAAAGGTTTAATGCGATATTCCCAAGGTTAATTTGGTTAATAATTTCAAAGCACAATCAGTTAAGAACTACTGACTATTTTCCCTTGAGGAAAATAAATGATCATTCAATAACTGCAGGTAGTATTTTTTTTAACCAGCCAAAACAAATGTTATATTTATCAATTTTAAGAGTTATAAGAGACACTTATAACAATAGTTATGAGAGACACACTACATGTAATACATATTTTTACAAATGGGGATGGGGAACAAGGAGACAGGAATGAATGGGAGACAGTGCTGAGGAGAACACAGCCAAAAGTGAAGTCCAACAGTAACTTGTATGGCTTTCTCTGGGAATATCTTAAAATTTTACATTTATAAAAATAGAAAATGTTTCATGCAAGCTACAAATTATGTATATCATTAAGTGAAGGTAAAAGAATTGAATCAAAAGTCCCTGAATCTGTCATAGCTTCAAATCATTCAGCCATTCAGAAAAATGCTTCCCTTTAATAAAGACTACTATTTTCATTTTCATTGTAAATAAAATGGTGTGTATGGGTTGTCAAAACATCTCCTATTGAGAGAAAAATTCATTCTCATAGAGATTCATAGGGAATGAATAAAATGGTATGATATGACCCAGAATTCAAAATTATTAAATGAGGAAAGTACAGGATATGGTTTTAGCTTATTTAATATCTCTAATAAATAAACTTAACAGTTCTAGCATAGATTGAGGAAAATGACATTTAAAAAAGCATACAGTGTTAATGGCATCATCACTTATGCTGTGAATCAAAATGACAGGATCACCAGTGAACTATGCAAATACTATTTGATCTGGAAATAATTTATATGCTCAAAGTTCAACAAGTCACGGGTGGTTATAATACTTATTTCTACTTTATTTAACTCTGTAGCATCTGCACTGCAAGCTTTGACACAAGTACTTCAATTGCTTAATATCATAACATCATATCCTTTGAGGGGTTGAGGTTTTCATATGCTAGTTGAGTATATGTAGAATACATAGCTCTATCTTATTAAAATCTCAGTATATTCCAACATGGTGTTTATTCATTTATTCTACAATATTCTATATGTTTGGGATGGAAAGATGAATGAGATATTGCTACTGCCTTTGTGTTTCCGACATCCTATTCAGTGAGATAGACAATACTTGTGGAAAGTACTGTGTTCAGGGTGATTTGATAAAAATAGTGTGGCAGTTACTGTATATTAACTTACCCCACAACCATACTTACTCCTTCTCCCTCACTAATTTCTTCTACAATGATTTATAAGCCAAAAACTAATTATTAAGCTAAAATCCAGTTAACTACACCCACTGAAGCCAGTGATTGCTTTGCTGTTCAATTCTGTTCAATAAAATGTAAGCAGATGTGCTGGGGCTGCCTCTTTCCTTTTCTCCTTCTTCCTACCTGGAATGTGAATGTTGTGCCTAGTCTGGGGCCATCTGAGTTGCAACCATAAGGACAAAAGCCACATGTTATGAACATAAGCAGCAGATAATATGGAACATATTTACCATGCCAAAGCTTATCAGCTACCCCCGAATCTCCAGTTGAGTAAGATGGAAAAAAAATAAAGCATCAATTATTTCAAACACTGTTGTAAATTGTTCTGTTACACATAGCTGAATTCAATCCTAAATAATGCAACAGAGAAGAATAAGCTAATTCTCCTTAGGACATCACGGGAAAGTTCCTCATCTGAAAACTCTGGGTAGGACCTTGAAAGGAGTATAGGAGCTAAGAAACAGAGAGGGGGAGACCGCCCTTGCGTCCTGCCTGCCTTCTGCTGCACACTGTGGCGTGTTGCTCCAGGACTTTGCCTCAGATATTGGAGGAGGGAGAAGATGGTGGAGTAGAAGGATGCTCGCAGGTCACCCTCTCCCACAAATACACCAAGACCCACATCTACAGACCCACTCAGCCAACCAGAGCACCTGTGGAACTCCGACAGAACATCGCCCTCTTCAAAAGATAAAGACGCCAAAAATCTGGTAGGAGAAAAGGAAAAAAGAAAGAACAAAAGGCAAAGCAGCGCAGGACGGGTCCCGCGGGGAGGGAGCGGCAAAGGAGGACTGGTGCTCGCACACTGGGTCTCCCCTCTCCTACTGAGAGGCCAGCGGGACGGAGAGGGAGCCTCCGAGGCTCGGATCTGTACAGAGCAGCCCTTGACTAACAGAACTAAGTTAAACGGGCACAGAGCGTACCCCCGACATCCAGCCTGAGACGCGGGCCGGCAGCGGCGGGCAGGGCCAGACTGCACAAGCCGGGCGGAGGACAGAAGTGGCTGCACAGAGGCAGCCCCGGGGGAACACAAGGGGCTGCGCGCCGTGGCTGTGGGTGCACAGGGCAGAACAACCTGGGCCCTCCATAAAACAGCAAGGTTGATGTGCTCTCGGGGGAAGGGTGCACACCCCCATCTCTGAAATCCCGCGGAAAGTTTTCGGGGGAAGAGAGGCGGGGCTCAGGCTTAGGCGCCATATCCTCCAAGCTTAGCACTCAGGCGGGGGCGGGGGCGAAACCTGCATCCGCACCAAAGGGCTTAGCAGCCTCAAAGCTGCAGCCCGGGGCAGATAGGATCCTTCCATCCTGGTCCCTCAGAGAACTTGCTCCACAAAGACAAACAAGGAGCTGGGTTTTGGCTCGGAGCAGGGACAGGGCTGTACCTCGGTCTTCCCCGAGCCCACCCGCGGAGCACCGACCAGGGCAGAGCGCCGACCAGGGCGGAGCGCGCAGCCGCACAGAGCAGCGGAGCTACCAGCGGCGGCGCAGGTAGAGCGAGAGCGGCCCCCCGCCTTTCGGGCAGAAACACAGCCCCTGACCGAGGTGCTGAGGGGGCACGAACCGCCCTCCTACCTGGCCAGTCTGCAACATCTGACTGCGGCATCCGGAGGGGCAGCGACCCGCCCGCCCACAGCAGAGGAGAGCTGCACCTGACCCCGTGTTAGGAGGAGGAGCGATCTGCTTGCAGACAGGTGCTGGGAGCAGCACAGAAGAGGGCGCCAACGGAGGGCCTCTGAAAACAGCAAGCTGAGTTTCCAAAACAGGACGAAGACAGAAGGACTTCACATTAAAAGCACACAGACTCCAGGAGAACACCGACAAACCCCTCCCCCCCCCTTTTTTTTTCTTTTCTTTTTTTTTAAATCTGTTTTTACCTGTTCTATTTTCTATTACTCTCTTAATTTTTACTTCTTAATTCATTTCTATTTCTCTTGGGTTTTGATGTCCTGCTATTGATTAGACACAGGTTTCAAATACATCTATTCATCTCCCACCCCCTTTTTTTGTAAAGGTTTTAAGAGGACGTCTCAACCTGATTAATACTCTGCTTCAACTCACTCTTCTATTATTCATTATACACTGTTTTCAAACCCTCTTTCTACCTTCTTTTAAAATTCTTTCTCTCTCTCTTATTTTTTTTTCCTAAGTTCTATTCCTAAATAGGCATTAGATAGATAAAATTCTTAATGGCCAAAATAAACAACTGATACTCCATAAACCGCAGTGCCAAAGACGTATGAGCAAGATGAAGAAGCAGAAAAACCTTTCCCAATTAAAAGAACAAGAGAAATCCCCTGAAAGAAAGATCAACGAAATAGACATCGATAGCCTACTAGATCAAGATTTCAAAAAAGGAGTCATCGAATTGCTGAAGGAATTAAAAGAGATAGTGTTTAGAGATATAAAATATGTCAAAAATGAAATTGAACCTATAAAGAAGAGCCAAGTAGAATGGGTAAACCCATTGACAGAGATGAGGAATGATCTAATAGCTGTGCAAAGCCGACTAGATAATGCAGAGGAACGACTTAGTGATCTAGAAGACAGGGCAATAGAAAGCACCCATTAGGAAGAACTAAAAGAGAAGCAAATAAAAATAATGAAAAAAGCATAAGGGACCTATGGGATAATATAAAGCGTCCCAATCTTCGCATAATAGGGGTCCCAGAAGGAGAAGAAAGATCAAAGGGGATTGAAAAGGTTTTTGAAGAAATCATGACTGAAAACTTCCCAAACTTAAAGAAGGAATCAGATATCCAACTACAGGAAGCTCAGAGGGTCCCAAACAGAAAGAACCCAAATAGACCCACACCAAGACATATCATAATCAAGATGGCCAGAGTCAAGGATAAAGAAATGATTCTAAAGGCAGCAAGAGAAAAGCAAAGAGTAAGTTACAAGGGAACCCCCATAAGGCTCTCAGCTGATTTCACTACACAAACACTACAGGCCAGAAGGGAGTGGCAAGATATATTCAAAGTCCTGAATGAAAAAAAGATGCAGCCTAGGATCCTTTATCCAGCAAGGCTATCCTTGAGGATAAAAGGAGAAATAAAGAGTTTCACAGACAAAAAAAAAGCTGCAGGAGTTTAGCAACACTAAACCCATGCTACAAGAAATATTGAAAGGGCTATTCTAAATAGAAAAGCAGCAGGATGCTACAGAAATGAGAAACACAAAACTGGAAAGGTGATAACTCATGAATTACAAATAAAGTAAACATGAAATTATAAAAGAAGACATACAAATCACTGAGAGTGGGAGAGGGAGGCAGGGAAATATAGAATATGTTTTTTCTTTCTTTTTTAATTTTTTTTAACAGTAGGATGGGTTTGAGATCATGTTACTATCAGTTTAATAAAAACAGTTATAGTAATGGGTTGATAGATTTACAAAAAAGGGTAACCACAAGACAAAAATTTACAAAGGAGTCACAAAAATTAAATAAAATCCATGATAATACAAAGGAGAATTACCGAACCACAAAAGGAAGAAGAAAGGAACAAAGAGGATATACCAATTCAACTGCAAAGATAAGTTCAAAATGGCAATAAACACACATCTATCATTAATTACTTTAAATGTTAATGGACTAAATGCTCCAGTCAAAAGACACAGAGTCGCAGACTGGATAATAAAGCAAGAACCTTCAATATGCTGCATACAAGAGACCCACTTTAGGGAGAAGGACACATATAGATTGAGAGTGAAAGGATGGAAAAGGATATTCCATGCAAATGGAAAAGCCAAAAAAGCAGGTGTTGCAGTAGTGATTTCAGACAAAATAGACTTTAAAACAAAGCCCATAAAGAAAGATAAAGAAGGACATTTTATAATGATTAAAGGAGTGATACAAGATGAGGGTATTAGACTCGTTAATATATATGCACCCAATATAGGAGCACCTAAGTACATAGAAGAATTACTAACAGAGATAAAGGGGGATATTGATGGGAATACAAGCATAGTTGGAGATTTTAACACTGCATTAACATCACTAGACAGATCTTCCAGACAGAAAATAAACAAGGCAACAGAGAAATTAAATACTACAATAGAAAAACTAGATTTGGTGGATATTTTCAGAGCATTATACCCCCCAAAAATAGGATATACATTCTTTTCAAGTGCACATGGAACATTTTCCAGGATCGATCATGTACTTGGGCACAAAAGAAACCTCAACAATTTTAAGAAGATAGAAATTATCTCAAGCATCTTTACTGACCACAATGCCATGAAACTAGAAATCAACAACAGAGAAACAAAGGAGAAAAACAGAAAAGCATGGAGATTAAACAATATGTTATTGAAAAAAACAATGGATCAATGAGGAAATCAAAGCTGAAATTAAAAAATGCCATGAGACAAATGATAATGAAAGCACAACCACTCAAAACCTATGGGACACAGCAAAGGCAGTGCTAAGAGGGAAGTTTATAGCGATACAGGCCTTCCTCAAAAAAGAAGAACAATCTCAAATAAACAATTTAACCCACCACCTGAATGAATTAGAAAAAAAAAAAAAAGCCCCAAAAAGCAGCAGAAGGAAGGAAATAATAAAGATCAGAGAGGAATTAAATACAATAGAGTTTAACAAGACCATAGAAAAAATCAACCAAACCAAAAGCTGGTTTTTTGAAAAAGTAAATAAAATCGACAAACCTCTGGCCAAACTCACAAAGAAGAAAAAAGAGGGAGCACAAATTAGCAAAATAAGAAAGGAAAATGGAGAAATTACAACAAACAAAATAGAAATACAGAATATCATACGAGAATATTATGAAAAACTATATGGAACCAAACTGGATAACCTAGAGGAGATGGACAAGTTTCTGGAAACATACTGTCCACCAAGACTGAATCAAGAAGAATCTGAACACTTGAACAATCTGATCACTCGAAAGGAAATAGAAATAGCAATTAAAAACCTCCCTACAAATAAAAGTCCAGGACCGGGCGGCTTCACCGGGGAATTCTACCAAACATACAAAGAAGAACTCATACCAGTCCTTCTCAAACTCTTCCAGACGATTGAAAAGGAGGGAATACTCCCAAACCCATTCTATGAAGCCACCATCACCCTGATACCAAAACCAGGCAAAGACACTACAAAAAAAACCAGAATTATAGGCCAATAACACTGATGAACATAGACGCCAAAATCCTCACAAAAATTTTAGCAAATAGAATCCAACAACACATAAAAAAGATTATACATCATGACCAAGTGGGGTTCATCCCAGGGACACAAGGCTGGTTCAACATACGCAAATCAATCAGTGTAATACATCACATCAACAAGAGAAAGGACAAAAACCACATGATCATCTCAATCGATGCAGAAAAAGCATTTGATAAAATTCAACACCCATTTATGATAAAAACTCTTGCCAAAGTGGGTATACAGTGAACATATCTCAACATAATAAAATATATATGACAAACCTACAGCCAGCATAGTACTCAATAGTGAAAAACTCAAAAGCTTCCCACTAAAATCTGGGACAAGACAAGGATGCCCACTATCACCACTCCTATTCAACATAGTCCTGGAAGTCCTAGCCACAGCAGTCAGGCAAGAGAAAGAAATAAAAGGGATCCAAATTGGAAAAGAAGAGGTAAAAGTGTCATTATATGCTGATGACATGTTACTATATATAGAAAACCCTAAAAGGTCCACACAAAAGCTACTAGAGCTGATTGAAGAATTCAGCAAGGTAGCAGGTTACAAAATGAACATTCAAAAATCAGTTGCATTTGTTTACACTAACGATAAATCAACAGAAGAAGAAAGTAAAGAAACAATCCCCTTTAAAATAGCACCCAAAGTAATAAAATATCTGGGAATAAATCTAACCGAGGAGGTGAAAGAATTTTACACAGAAAACTATAAACCATTGATGAAGGAAATTAAAGAAGACTTTAAAAAATGGAAAGATATTCCATGCTCTTGGATTGGAAGAATCAATATAGTTAAAATGGTCACACTGCCCAAGGCAATCTATAGATTTAATGCAATCCCTATCCAATTACCCAGGACATATTTCACAGAACTAGAATAAATCATAATAAAATTTATATGGAACCATCAAAGACCTAGAATTGCCAAAGCATTACTGAAGAGAAAGAAAGAGGCTGGAGGAATAACTCTCCCAGACTTCAGACAATACTATAGAGCTACAGTCATCAAGACAGCATGGTATTGGTAGCAAAACAGACATATAGACCAATGGAACAGAGTAGAGAGCCCAGAAATAAACCCTCAAAGTTTTGGTCAACTCATCTTTGACAAAGGAGGCAAGAATATACATTGGAATAAAGACAGTCTCTTCAGCAAATGGTGTTGGGAAAACTGGACAGCAGCATGTAAAACAATGAAGCTAGAACACTCCCTTACACCATAGACAAAAATCAACTCAAAATGGATTAAAGACTTAAACATAAGACAAGATACAATAAACCTCCTAGAGGAAAACATAGGCAAAACATTATCTGCCATACATTTCAAAAATTTTCTCCTCGAAGAAATAAAAGCAAGAATAAACAAATGGGACCTAATGAAACTTACAAGCTTCTGCACAGCAAAGGAAACCAGAAGTAAAACAGGAAGAATACCTACGGAATGGGAGAAAATTTTTGCAAGTGAAACTGACAAAGGCTTGATCTCCAGAATATATAAGCAGCTCATACGACTCAATAAGAAAAAAAAAACAACCCAATCCAAAAATGGGCAGAAGACCTAAACAAGCAATTCTCCAAGGAAGACATACAAATGATCAAAAAGCACATGAAAAAATGCTCAATATCACTAATTATCAGAGAAATGCAAATCAAAACTACAATGAGGTATCACCTCACACCAGTCAGAATGGCCGTCATTCAAAAATCCACAAATGACAAATGCTGGAGAGGCTGTGGAGAAAGGGGAACCCTCCTACACTGCTGGTGGGAATGCAGTTTGGTGCAGCCACTATGGAAAACAGTGTGGAGATTCCTCAAAAGACTAGGAATAGACTTACCTATATGACCCAGGAATCCCACTCCTGGGCTTGTATCCAGAAGGAAATCTACTTCAGGATGACACCTGCACCCCAATGTTCATAGCAGCATTATATACAACAGCCAAAACATGGAAACAGCCTAAATGTCCATCAACAGGTGACTGGATAAAGAAGAGGTGGTATATATATATAATGGAATACTACTCAGCCATAAAACCCGACAACATAATGCCATTTGCAGCAACATGGATGCTCCTGGGGAATGTCATTCTAAGTGAAGTAAGCCAGAAAGAGAAAGAAAAATAGCATATGAGATCACTCATATGTGGAATCTAAAAAACAAAAACAAGCAAACAAACAAATACAAAGTGTAAATAAAGGACAGAAATAGACTCACAGACAGAGAATACAGACTTGTGGTTACCAGGGGGTGGAGGGTGGGAAGGGATAGACTGGGATTTCAAAATTGTAGAATAGACTACACTGTATAGCACAGGGAAATATACACAAAATGTTATGATAACTCACAGAGAAAAAAATGTGACAGTGAGTGTGTATATGTCCATGAATAACTGAAAAATTGTGCTGAACACTGGAATTTGACACAACATTGAAAAATGATTATAAATCAATAAAAAAATTTTTAAAAAATGCCTCTTTAAAAAAAAATAGAAAAGAAACAGAGAGGAGAGGGAAATTTGAACAAAGCAGAGGGAATAGCAGTGTGTATCCAAAGCATAAGTTTTGGAGAATGATTGTAGGGATCCAGTTTAGGAAGAGTAGAGAGGTAGGCTAGAGTTTTTCAAGTGTCTTGTGTTTTTAGACACAGGAGTCTGTACCTACTATGTTGAATTATCTGTTGTCAATTTAAATTCACAACCCCTTGCTTTAAGGTCCTGGGTTAACATTTGCACTCAAGCAAGGTTTAAAAAGTAACCTGGAAACAATTCTTCTCAGGAAGCCATGTAACTCAGCCTCAACAGCTTAACAAATTTCACCATGAGCTCACATTTCTTTTCTTTCTTTTTTTTTTTTTTTTTTTTTTTTGGAGGGGGTGATAATTATATGTGTTTGTTTGTTTGTTTGTTTATTAATGAAGGTACTGGAGACTGAACCCAGGACCTAGTGCATGCCAAGCAGTATACTCTACCACTGAGCTATACCCTTCACCTGAGCTCACATTTCTTGATTGCAGCAGTAAATGCAAACTTTCTGGACTTTTCTAAACTCCAGCTTCTCCAGGAATCATTTATAACTATTTCTGCTGCAGTTTTCCAAAACTTTACTTCCCCTAGTTCGTCCAAAATTAATGCAAGCCTGATTCCTATAATCAGTATTTTATTGGTAGTGTTTCATGTGTGAGCAAACGTACACTGGTATATCTGGACCTGGTAAGCAGTGAGAGGCAAATTTCTCATTCATCTAGTTCTTCTGTCTTTCTTCTACTGTCTTTATTCTGCCATCTACACAGTGACCAGAAAGCTCTTTCACACTATACATTAAACTGGATGTTTCCATGTCTTCAAACCTTTCAATGGTTTTCTAGAACCCACAAAAACTGATCCTGGGACGCACTTGATATTGAAGTAGCTGCGTTTTCAAGAAAGCACATAAAATTTCATGATCTTATCCATGCACATGGTCCAACTTCAGCTCTTTCATTATCTTTATTTTCAAGTGGATATCTAGTCACACCAAACTACTTGGTTTCCTGGCTTAAAATGCTTTTCTTCACCTCTTCACCTTTGCTCATCCTTTACTCCAATCTTCATCTCGGTATATTCCAGTTCAGTTATCCAAAATACAACACAAAATTCACTCTGTGACATGCTGTTTCCCACAACCCACAACCCACAACCCTTCCCTTGATTGGCATTGCCAGCCCTCCTACATGCTCCTTAATATCTTATACATTATTCTCTAAAAGATTTGTCATTTTTTTCATTTGTACTTATCTTTCATCCCAGTAGGGCATAACTCTTTTATTAATCATCTTTGTAGCATCGTTGTTTAGTTTAGTAATAACACATTTTAAATACTTTGAAATTAATGGCAATGTTTTATGTCTTTAATTGAAGATTTTTAAGCAAGTAAGTAGCATAATCTCATTTGCATCTAGAGAGATACTATCATGATAAGGTGAAATAAAGATTAGAGTGAGAAGAGACAGAAGGGAAATGAGTCACTAAATTTACGATTAGAAAATGTATGATAAAATTGACCACTTCCATTTAGAATGGTTACAGTCCCTACATGTGTCTTGAAATCCATATTTTCCAGGCATTTGCATGCTGACAACCTGGTGATAGTTTCTCAGAAAATTTTAAAGCCGAATTAAGTCTTGTGCATCCAGAGATATTGCTGCTACTCTAGGATCACTAAGGAATCGACATCTGGGGACCAACAGGCTGCATACAGTAGGGTAAGTTGCTCTGGTGTGTACAGCCAGAAACTTTATTCCTGTCCATTTGGGTCTTTTTCACCAGAATAAGTCAATTTGTTTTGGTGGGGTACACTGTTGGAGACAGAAAATAGTTGTTGGACTTTTACCTGATTTGTGAATGGGTTCATTTGTTTCTTTGGATGCTAACACTTATGTGCATCATTTATGTTTTGTTTTCCTGTCTTTAAAAGATGGGAAATGTTTCAACTATCCCTAAAGAAAGTTCTCTGAGGCACATTTTGGATAAGTGGTTGATTACAGCTATGAACCTATGACTAAGAGAAATATCTGGCCAGAGTACCTATTTGGATCTCCAAAAGGGGTTTATGCAGGGTTATCTCCATATACTGCCACCCTTGCTATGTTAATTACATTGATTGTGGTCTCCTGTATCATTGGTATATGTAAAACCCCAAGACCAAATCTGAGCATTTATCTAGGGTTTTCTATTTGTCCTTTGGGTTTTTTTTTTTTGTTGTTGTTGTTTTTGTTTTATTTTGTTTTGGAACCATTTCTCCATTTATAGTAAAGTCAGTTTCATGATACTTAAAACTTTTACTGTTGTTAAACCAAGTAAAAGAACAGAAAAAAAAAAAAATTCTTGTCTGATAGTGGGATGTTCCCAGGGGGAATGTAAAGGTTCCAGTTGGTTCCTAAAATCACCAAAAGCCACAGCCCAGAGTTCAGCCCAGTTGGTTGATACCAAGGCAAAATGGTTAGAGAAGATCAGTTGCTATTTATAGTTTTTACAATGAAGTGCTGAGGAATGGTGGCCTTTGAATGGCTCAAAACAATCCTGCAATATTAGGTATTCTATAAAAAACAGTCGTGGGAATGATTAAATGCCCTATTGTAAGCATTTGTGCTTTACATCAGGGAAAATAAGAAAAGGAAAGGAATGAGAGTTAGGATGTGTTCCTTCAAACCTTAAATTCTCCAGCTAAGCCAGCTGTCCCAGCTGCTCTGGCCACTCTGCCAATGTATGCACTCCATCCACTGCCTCCCATTACACAGCCAGCCCCAATTCCTGACACTGGGGCTCAGAAAGTCATTGGACTGGCTCCCCCTCCTATAGGTATCAATTAGAAAATCCTATGTTAGTTCCTAGGGCACAAGGACCTGGTCTGGTATTGACATCTTAAGATCTGACAGGGCACCCAGTTTGAACCAGAAGACACTCTCAGCACAGGGCGATTTCTTCTACACCATTATCCCATAAGGGACCTAAATGCAAATAGCCAGTAGTCTGGGCTTAACAAAACTAAAGAAATCTAGCAAAAACCAAATAAAGACACCTTTGAATATTTGGAAAGGAATTATCAGGTCTACAGCAGATTCCAAGACCCCTGAAAATGCTAGAATGCAACCTTGCAGAAACTGCAAAAAAAAGATGATGTATTTGGAATAAACCCTTCTCAATTGGTAGATGTTGCATTTAAAGTGTTACACAACAGGGAAACTCTCATTCTGGAAACTCATCACTTTACCCAAGGTTACCCTATATCCTTCATCATCAACTCACTCAGCTTATGTTTTGGCTTCCTTGATCCTATGCTGTCCTTCTTTGTTTTACAGAAGTTTAATTTACCACCTTGATATGTGGGACTGGTATTATTTCCAAAGTTAGGTTTAGAATAGTGTAATGGTGTATGCCATTTCTTCACCAGCATTGAGCCTACTCAGTAATAAAATGCTACATCTAAAGAAATGACTTCTGATTTTTGGAAACTTAATCAAAGCAGCATACTACATGCTCTTAGAGCTTGTCCCAGTCTTACACATTAAGAAGTGATGGCCCTCCAGAAAGTAAGAAACCCAGATGGCTTTCAAGAGAACAGAGTTTTGTATTAACATCACAGCTTCCATTAACTTAGGTTCTATGATGCACTAATCTATCCTTAGACCCTTTTTTTTTTTTCCCAAGGAGACTAAGAAGAAAAAAAGCCAGCAGTACAGTTAATGGTATGATCTTTGGATGTTATGCTTTGTTGGACTTGCTGGCATCTTTGGTATTTGGAAAACATCGTGTGCATATTGGAGCACAATTTATGTTTATAACAGGAATGTTTGTCTCAGGAGGAATTACAGCTCTCTTTGGTGTATTGGATCTACGTCTAAAAGGACCAGTGTTTATTGCTATGTGTTTTCCATTGAGAATAATTGATTCAATAACTTTTTGCTGTAGCAATAACTACTTCTTCTTCTATCCTGACAAAGGCATTTCCGAATAATGTGGCTGCAATGTTGGGAAATCTTGACACTTCTGTTGGACTGAGACTAATGCTAAGGTTTCCTTTAGGTGGCTTCTTGTATCAGTACTTTGCCTATGTGGTACCTTTTAGTTTTCTGGAATATATAGTTCTACCCATCAATGCACGCATTTTACATAATTTTGAGTCTGATCCAGGAAAACAATTAAAAAGGATAGGCGCCTCTCATATGGTAAGAAGAGAGGAACACTCTGATGAATGAAGAGGCCCAGGGGCTCCCTTGGACTTGAGACACCCAATTCCAATTTCACCACAGGAGCCCCAGGTAAGTTTTACAGTAGGGATAAGTGGTATGGGAATCCAGGAAAGGCTGCCTCTTTGATATTTCAACTGGTATTGAGTAGCTCTATCATATCTTTGGGGATAAATAGCTGAAATGAAGCACTGTCAACATTTACAGTCTTTGGTCCTTCAAACACTTGAACAATTGTGATGATATATAAGGAAAATAAAGTTGAATTTCAAGCCTTGCCATTACCATTAAAAACAAACTAGAAATGAGACTTGGTTTTACTTGGGTGTGTACTTGAATATTCTGTCCTTGAGGCTTCTGACCACTGTCACTGTGTCAAACCAAGGAGCAGTTGCAGTGAATAGTTACTCAGTATGCATTGCTTACAGAGTTTAGTTTCATTTTTGCATACTTTTTTTTTTAACTCTTTTATCTATTTAGTGGTTATGATCCAATGTTTCATATGTTAATTTAACTGTAACTTTAGTTTAAATCAAATACACAATGTTTACTAAAATTTTGTAAGCAAACTTTGACTGTTTACAGGATTCTTTAAATTACAGTTTTCCAGACATGTGAGCTTTCCCTTCAGTCATCTTGCAGATGTATATTAAGGGCTTAATGTTAGAATCAGCATATTTGAAGCACTAAAACACAATTGACTTACACATATGTTTCACTTATATCTTGTTCTAGGATTGGCACTGCTGTGAATGGAAAGTATTTTTAACTAATCTACTATTGAGATATTAATTATATTTTTGCATTTCAGCCAAAATAAAGACCATGGCTAATCTTCTGTAAGATACAATGAATCTGAAAACTTGAAATTCATGTGTTTTATATGATCTGAACTGTATTTTCCAACTTAAATAAAAATTGATTCAGAAAGGTCCATGTTTTTCTCATAACTTCACTGTATATTATTTTGTTGAGTTGCAGAAAGAAGGAATTGTATTTGTATTAAAAGCTTAAGAAAACTATTAATTGAGTTTATTGTATGAGTTTGGGTTTATATGATTACAGATGAGTCTATGCCCATTTAAAAGAAAAGGTGGACATTATTTTAAAGTAATCTCTAATATGTTTTTATATAAATCATTTGAAATACAGTTTACTTTAGTAGTCCTTACTTATCAAGTCCCATAAGTCTTATATTTGTTTCTCTTAAGTTAAACCCTAGACCACGACTTAACATTAACTTTTTGCTTTGTCTTTTAAGTGTCCTAACCTACAGTAACATGAAGGCTGAACATTCTTGAATTTTTTTTCTTTGTTGAGCTTTCATGGGCATTTATACAGGCAGGGAAACAAAGGTTACAAATGCTATAGAAATATTGAACATAGTCTATAGTGATTAAAGCCCTCCTTAAAGAAATTATCCCTCAATTTGGACTGCCTGATACTCTTCCAAGTGATAAAGGGCTGCTCTACCATAACCAAACAAATGTCTAAAATATTGCAGATTAACTGAAACTATATTTATCTTGGTGGCCACAATCAACAGGAAAAACCAAGAAAATAAATTGCATATTAAAAAGGAGTGTTGCTAAAATATGTCGAGACTAATTTAACTTGGGATAAGGCCTTGTCAATTGCCCTGCTATGGATCAGAGTGGCTCCCAAAAGCAGGCTTAAATTAAACCCCTTTGAAATATGGTAGGCCATTTCAGGCATCTCCCTAGGCAAGAGAATCTATAAATGTTCTAAAAGACCTAGCAGTTTCCAATTTTGTTAAAACTTTGGGCACTCTACAGGGAGACTGAGTCCTGAATAAAACTAAAGGAAACAAGGGCCTGAATATCAGCTGACTGCAAAGTGGACAGGACCACACATGGTGTTACTTACCACACATTCATCTGTCAAGTTAGCTGGGGTAAAGCCTTGGACTCCTCACCCTTGGACTAAAGCAGCACCACCATCATCAGAATCAAAATGACCCAACTCCTGAGGGGCCTGGAGGATGATGGTTTTGTGAACCCTTAGAAGACTTAAGGCTACTCTTTTAAAAAAAAGATAAGTACTGAGATTATAATTTCATTGTAGCTGGGAAAAGGTCAACGTATTTGTTTAATTTTGCCAAATGAATAGCACAGGAATTTAGTGTAATTGTGGTACAGTAAAAAAGTTAACATTAATAGATACATATTAGGAACTGGAATCAAAACTCCAAGTTCAACAAAGTACTAAGGAGTTTTAGCAGATTCAAGTAGTTGTAAATAAAGGGGGAAAAAAAGGGGGGATTATACTACTGACTAAAGATTCTAAGAAATGTTCCCTTTCCAAGGTTAATCAATTCCATTTCATAATCACCCCCTCATCACCCCTGTTCAGTAGGAAGTAGCCAGAATGGTCATCGCTCCTCTTCCCACAAGATTGTGGAATGGATATTGACAGTGGGGAATTATAATGGAAAAGAATAAATCTGACTCCATATTAGATCTGTTTCTTTGGTTTTAACCCTGTGCCCTGTTTTCTAGGCTTAGTCTTGCTAGTTCTACACCTTTTGTAAAAGAATGTTACCTTTAGCCTGAAATATATGGGAAAGCCTATTCCCAAGGTTCTGACCTTTATGGATATTAACACTTTTGCACTCATATAAATATAACAGGTTGCAGAATAGACAATAACATTTATTTTGTTGGAGATTTTTCAGGGGCACCATGACCTGACCCACATGGACAGCTGCAGGAACAAAAGATTTCAAGAACAAAGAATTCCTTCACCAAGAAGTTTGCAACAACCAACCACACCCCTTCCCCTTTTTAGTATAAAAGGAGCCCAAATTCTGACTTAAGTAAGATGGTTCTCCAGGACATTAGTCTGCCACCTTAGTCTGCTGGCTTTCCAAATAAAGTTGCTATTACTTGCCCCAACACCTCCTCTCCCAATTTATTGTCCTGTCATTTGGTGAGCAGAATGAGTTTGGATTTGGTAATATTGTGACTAGCAAATGATTTTCTTATACCTGGCTTTGTTGACTACAGAAAGACAGACTGCCAGAGGTGTGAGTATCTGAAATACAAGGAAGAATAAACCCCAAGAAAATCATCAAATTGGATGCATGAATTAAAATTTTACATTTGTAGTAATTTTGCCTTTCAATTGCCTTTTATTCATTCATGTCATTATTTTTGCAAAAGTTTACTGGCACCAACCATGCACCAAAGATACAATTGGGCCCTAAGCATCATCAGTTTTGTGTCAGGAGATAAGAAGACAAATAGAATACTGTATGGACAATGTCCTGATAGGCCCCCATCAGGCAGCCCTCTAGCACCAACATCATTCTCTACTTTAAAATTCTTGTTAGCTGACATCTAAGATAACACCATAAAGGTATAAATCTACCATCACATCAGTCATTTATAATTCAATGTTCCAGAATAATTGCCATAAGGCTGCCCTATAAAGCAAATCAGCTGACCTTGGAATCAAGCTTCCTTGATTCATCTTGTTTCATAATTTATCATCCAAAGGCTCTTTAGTTTAATATTACTTCTATTTGCTCACCTTATGCAGCTTATAAAAGACTTGTGATCTCAGATGCACCACAGTCTAAATTACATGCCATTAGGCCTCTGCAGAGCCTCACACCTGCTCTATTATACTACTACTGCCACTCAGCTGGCTGCTGACTCTCCCTTAAGTAAATGGTGCATAGCACACAGACTTCCCTCCTCTGATCCCAATATCTTTGAATATTCATTATCAGTATCCAAGGTGCCTCCTTCAGTTCCATGTCTCTTATTATTTTATTTGTAGAAATGCTGAGCATTTGCTCTGCAGCACAACTGATGCCATTCCTCAGAAGATATTGCATGAGATACCAGAGATTCTATGCCTCCCCTCAGTTTTGCTCAATACACTTCATCAGATCCTTCAGTTCAGTGTTTTCTAACTTTTTTCTAACAGTTTTCAGCTTTTCTAACCCAGTGCCCATGGCCTATGAGGACACTATTTTCCAACTTCTCATAGAGTCCCAAACCTTGTCACCAACAGCATTCACAAATATTAAGCTCATACTATGAGCTAGCAAACCTATTTATAGACAGAAACTCCATCCAGAACCTCACTGGACACTTAGTCTTTAGAAACTAAAAATCCAAGAGTATGTTATCCAATCAAATTCCCAACATAGTTCCTACCACACTGACATTTAAAACTACATTAAAATTCTGTTATATTAGCTTTTAGTTTCTAATGAACTGAAATCTCATGATATTTGAAGCCATGTTTAGTTTGACCATTGTTATATCTCCCACACTTTGCTCAATGACTTGCCTAAAGTTGATATGGAGAAATACTTGTTGAATGAAATGGATTCTTAGGTGTCCCAACTAATTATATATCTCTTAAGGTCAGAATTCTCATTCCATCAGCCATTCCATTCAACATCTTCACACATCAAAGTCTGGAACCCTCTCTTGGTTCCCTGGACTTAGCCACAGGGACAAAGGACAGCTCAGTTTGTTACCAGGACCCATCATTTGATCCTAATTCCTGTCCAGGAAGGTTCCTGTAGCCATATCTCCTTTTCTCTGCTCATCTATCCCATCTCTCCCCAGTGATTATCATCTTTCTCTAGTTTAAATAGCTAAAAAGATGACAATTGTCTTAATGACTAGCCTTAAAAGATTGCCTATCATTGGTTTCATTTTTTCAAAATTATTACTCATTTTGGTAATAAAATGTCAGAAAAATATCTAACCAAAAACACATGAGGAGTAATACATTTTCCAAGTTGTTAGCTATGCTATCAACACCTTAGAAGAGCACCTTACCTGTATGTATGTGAAAATACTCAAGCTCTTCTATGTTAGGAGAGTAAAACACTGCCATTCAATTTTGTTAAAACACCGTAACAAAAATACAATACAATACAATACAATACAATACAATACAATACAATACAATACAATACAATACAATACAATAAAAACATTGTACCAAAAGAGATGTATTATAAAACACATTGTGCTATAATCCTGAAAAGTTCTTATGAAATCACTGGTATCTGTGTGTGTGTGTGCGTATGTGTGTGTGTGTAAATATAATTATATATGGAGAAGCAAATGCATGGATAAAAAGGAAGTAAAATATACCACATCAGACATTTTGGTTTCCCATGTGTTACTCTCTCAAATAATACATAGTTGCAAATTTGAAAAGACTAAGAGAAGTGCATCTCCAAACATTCTCCTTTTTTCCCCCAAGGCATTCTCTTATCATTCCTAAGTTTAGCACTACTGAAACCATGGCACCAGAGAAGTGACATTGCAATACGTTGGATGCTGGTGCAATGTAATAAGTACCAGAGAAAGTATGTGTTTTGCAGGCAGAGAAAAATTGTGTGTAAATCTCGACTCTGCCACTTATAGGTATGTGACTTTGGGAACTTATAAGTTATAATCAACAGTTTCCTCACCAGCAAAGTAAGACTCAATGATAGTATCCAACTCAAAATCTGGCTATAAGGTTTAAATTAGATAATCCATGTAAAATGTTTATTATAGTTTGGCATCTATAAATATTTCAGATTGTAATTTATGTACTATATTTGCCTATATATTTTATATATCTATATTTAAAATTTGAGAAGAAATGACTTAGTTTTGTTTAAGGAATGCTTCTAAAAGAACAGAGATTTTCTCACGTATCTGTATTCCTTAATTAACATAATTAATACTAAAATGAAATAATATTATGATAGGTTCTACAGGAATTCAAAAGTCTATTTCCTTACCTCTCCCTTTTCCATTAAGTATTTTTTAGCATGAGCTCAAATAGAAGTAGAAAAAAATTAAAGCATGACAGGTAAGTAAATGGTAGAAAATATTCTGTGTAAGATTAAGGCTTTATCTTTGTTGGACTTGGCAACTTATTGTCTGTTTAATTGAAGATTATTTCAAAGACTGTCTAATGAATACAAAGTTAATTCATTTTTCCCTGTGATGAGAAATATATATTAACTTTTGAAATCTGGTCTGAGTCATTTTCTCTTTTCATTTCAAGGGCATTTTAGACATCTCTGCAATTCAGTCTTTTACTGTAATTTCATGCTGGTAAAGTGCAAAGGACTGTCTATGTCAATAACTGACTATTCAGGCATTAGGACAAAACTTTAATAATCAGTGATAATATATCTTAACAAAGAATAACAGTATATCTGTAATGTAGTAACCTTTGACTGTATTGTACAATTAACTCTTTATATTCCTTCTTTAGTGAGATCCAAAGGAAATATACTCCACATTAAACAATATTCATGTTTAACTGATTATCCTTGAGAAAAGTAGAGATATATATGTTTTATCAGAACTCTCTTAGAAAAAAATAATATTTTTACATCAAGAAAGTAGCAGTGCATATTTTATTGTTTTTCACATAGAAATAAATTTTAAGAGATGATCACATTGACAAATTTACTCTATTCTATTAATATTGATAATTAAACTCAAATTGGTCATTCTAGTGGCAGACTATAAAACAGTGTAAGCCTTACAATCAAGAACATAAGTGCTAGAATATTTACTTATTATTTTGTGATAAGAAAACTTTACATAAGGTTTATTTTTCCTAGCAAATTCTTAATTGTACAATGCTGTAGTGTTCACTAAAATAATAATAAAAATAAATAAAAAGAGCAAGAGGAGACTTTTTGTGATGATGGATATATTTATGGCATAGATTGTGGTTATAGTTTCAAGCGTATATGTCTCTCTAAACTCATTAAGTTGTGTACATTATATGTGTACAGAATTTTGTATGCCAATCATACTTGAATAAGTATTTTTTTAAATGCTGAAATACTTATTTCAAAACCTCTTATTAGAGGCCTTTATTCCAGAATTTCACTAAGCTCTTACAAAATATTGTGGTATTTGTGACTGAGAGGAGAGAGTTTTTATTTTCTGTAGTCTTCTAAAAATTATATAGTTAAAAATAATAACATGATTTCTCCAATGAAGACTGCTCACATGAAAGTACTGAGCTCAAAATATTTACTAACTAAAAATTAAACAGCAATTTATTATTTGACTATGAAAGTTATTCACTCCTCTAGAAAAGGCAATTCCCCAACTTTTCTTGTCACATTTTAGACACTATATCTTTCTTGACAATTTTCAAATGACGTATTGAAGGAAAAAAAAATGACTAATGAAATTAGGATATCCCAATTACCTTGTAACTTTTCCTCTTAATCATTTAAATACAAATCAAATGGTTTTTAGAAACAGCAGTTATACTCTCCCAAAATGTAATTGGCTGTAAACACTGGTTAAACTTTTCCTTTTGTGCCTCATGTTTATTTTATTTTGACACCTTATCTTTGATAGAACTACTTAATGGGATCATAGGTATCTATATTCCACATTTAGATCTGCCATTAAAAACACAGTCCCTGCTTTGACTTATATAGCCGATGAAAATACTTGAGTCCTAACATTCTTGAATACACATTATTTGGTAATCAAAACAAAAATGAGTGGATTGAGGCAATTTCCTGATGCAGCATTATGTTTAGATTAAGAAAGTATTTTTGCTTGTGACATATCCTTACTAAAGTTGTTATTTGCTTTAGTCTGCTCACATGTCATTAAATTATAGTTATTAGTGAAATATAAAAACTCCAGAGATAAGTGAGTATAGGGAGTAGGGTAGAGTGAGACAGACACTGATATGTACCATGAAACCTGCAAAGCTTGGGAATAAAGAAAAGAGCTTTCTTTTACTTCTGTATCAGACATGTTGAATTTTGTGACAAAGGAGTAAGAAATCAAGGTAGATCCAAATGTCCAAGTTTCAACCAAGAACTTGGTTGTCAAGATCTTAACAATTTAACTTCCTGGAAAAAAATGTGATGCCACTCAGACTTGAGGCAGAGTAAGTGTAAGTTACTGTGAAGATAAGTATGTTGACTTGCTGTCATGAAAAGTTCACTTTTCTCTAAGTTTGTAAAGGTCAGAGACAGAAAACGTGTTACTTTCTTTTCCCAAGCACACAGCAAACCCAAGAAACTGGGTGCCACAGATACAGTAGAGTTTAAAAATATAAATGTTTCAAAAATTAGTGAAAATTGAAAATAAATAGTCTATATTAGGAAATTGCTACTTTTGGTAAATGAACTCAATGCAGTCATAAAAATTAATAATTATGAAAAACAGAAATATGTCTAACCATTCATAAAATGATGCATAGTAAATAAGCATAACACAAAGCCTATATTTAATTAATTAAGATTGATAAAGTCTAAATGGAAATAAAAATAAAATAGTCCATATGTTGGGGAAATTAGCAGGACTTTCCACACAAATTTCTTTTACATATTTTTATTGTTTACACAAATTTTTTTGCAGAAAAATAAAATAAAGAGAGTATAGGGAAAGTGTCTTATATTTGATCAATTATAATAGATAGTAAAAGAAGGCTAGGAAATTATGAGTATATAGACTGAACATATTTATATTCTATAGGCAAGAAATTTTGCTTCTAGGCATATATGGTATAAATGCATACACAAGTTCATCAAAAGACACATTCTAAAATATTCTTGCTAGCACTATTCATCATAACTCCCAACTGGCAACTATTCAAGTACCCATTAACAGTAGAATGGATGAATAAACTGTTGATATTTACACAGTTGAATACTGCACAGCAATGAGAATGAATCTTTACAACCATGTGCTTCAATATGAACAAATCTCAGAGGCAGAATATTCAACAATAAAGAAGAACATAGTCTTTTGTGTTTGTCTTTCTTCATTCTATATAATGTTTGTGAAGCTCCACTTGGAAAAATAATTAAAAATCCACAACAAATCCTTTCAGGCCAAATGCACAACATTTAAGGCCACAGAAAAAATCCTGCTAGGAGAAACTAAGAATCTCAATGGGCTATAAGGAGTCAACATATATATCAAAGCTGAAACTTTTTACAATGAGATAAATTCATTTTTACCTAAAGGTCTTTACCGTAATATAAAATATAAGTACAAAATATAGTATAAAACATAAAACCTATGTGACACATATGCATATATGCATAATAAATGTGTATACATTTTACATGTATGCAAATATGTGAATGTATATATGTGCATAACAATACATATTCTAAAATTTTCCTGTGGCAAAAGCAGTTATGTGTCTACCAAAGAATCATACTCACTTTCTATAGTGAGAGTTATCAATGGGAATTTGTTGTTCTGTCAAGGTCTACATTCACTAGCCCTTTGACCCTAGTCACCCCAGTGAGCTGAAATGACTTCTAGCCAGTGGAATGTGAGCATAAGAGATGCTTTGATTAAGAACGGATGTACTTTCTCCACACTGCCCAGCCCAGTCTGCCAATAGGATCGAGAAAATCCAGAACATGACTCCAAGGTCCTAGATAATGAACAAGTCACAAGATAGACAAAACACAAGTTCCTGAATCTCTTATAGGAGGCTGCCTATCCACCAGAATCAGCTCCATTGACTGAATTGTAACATAAGCCAAAAATAAACTTAGGTTAAGTGTGACATTTTGAGGTTTATTTGATAACAAGCTATTATATTTTAATATTGGCTTTTGTTTTTATTTTTCTATGATCCAGTTTTGAGACTCTGTCCAGAGGCTGGTCAGTCACCTTTTCTGACAGTTGGTTGAGACTAAATTCCTACCACTTTCTTTATTGGGCTCTTACACCTGAGGCCACTAAGCACCTGACCTAATCAGTCTGAGCCCAGGTACAAAACAACTAGGAACAGTACTTATGGTCCCAAAGCCCATGAAATTATTCAAATTAGCCAATCCAAAAGGAGCCCAAGAAACCTAGATAATGCCACTTCTCTTGTACTTAAGGTTCCCCTTGCAGCACCAGCTTTCTGCTACCCTGCCCCAGATTGCAACTCCCTCTGTAGCCCTACGTAGCAGCCTTCTCTTATTTAGAGCTATAACAGAGAATTCTGGCTTTCATCTGTCCAACTACTGTGTCCCATCATCAAAAGAATCTAAAATCTTATAAAACATGAATTCAGTTTGATCTTAATTAAAACATACCCTGAGCTTCTTTTTTAAAATGTAGTCATTTAGTATTTACAAATTTAATACCTGTGACTTTTTCCCCCTAAGAATACCAAAGATTTATTATGTGCAGTAGTTTGTACATTTGCTGAAACACAAATTTGAAGAACTTCAAGGATGGTTGAGTACACATGCTATTTAACTAGCAATTGGGCTCATCAAACTGTCCAACATCTGCATTTCAGCATGGTTTTGTTCTTGCCTCATAATTACCATGGCAGAAAATATAATAAATTGTTCAAATCAGTATTTCTTGATCAAAAACAATCATTGAGTGAAAGATAAACTTCAGTGAAATCTGAAAGGGTTAACATGGCACAAGAAACAGATAACTTCTCATAGAACTGTGATTCAGGAATAAGTTGGGAGCTGTAGTAATTTTTTTTGAATTTCATGTTTTTAAAGATATCAACCATATCACTGCAAAATGATACCAATAGTGAAAAATACATATGTATTGCTTATAAATCCATGTAATTCCATTTTTTATCTTTTTATAGTTTTTTCTTTGTTGTTCTATTTTTATATAGTAATAACTTAAGAAATGTGAATTATTTAAGGGTAGAAGATAATTATGAGCAATTAGCAGCTCAAATTTGAAAGAAAAACAATACTCTATATCTACTCATTCTATTTACCTCCTTCCCCATTTATACAAAAAAAAAAAAAAAAAAGAGCCTATCTGGGACCATTTGACTAGGAATTTTGCAACTGGATATTTCTTGAACATGAGCAGGAAATGTGCATTATTTTCTGTTTACTAGGGTTTTGGAGATTTTAAAAAATAATTAAGAATAAAATATACATACTGGCATAAATACATATTTATTATACAAATAATATTCACTTATATATACACATGCATTTAGTTAAGTCATCTATTAAAATCATTTTTAAATAGTAACTACGCTGAACTATTCAATTGTAGATTTAAGTAGTCAGCTATGGGTCACAATAAAGTATAGTGGTTAAAGTCACAGATGCTGGAGTCAGATTGCCTGAGTCTGCATTACTGTTTCTCTCTCTACTTGTTTTGTGATCTCAGATCACTTCACATGTTTGGACTTCAGTTTGACCATCAATAAAAAAAGAGATATGGTAATTATTTTATAGAGTAGTTGTGAAGATTAAATAAATACATATATATAAAGTGTTTAGAACTGTGCCTAGTACTCATTGAATGCTACCTACCACTATTATTTGGTGTGACAGAGCAAAAATGAGATTCTAACTCTGTAGCTAATTCACTATATAATCTTGAAGATAGTATTTACTTTTCTGGATCTCCAAGTCTATGCTGGCAAAATGAGAGATTTGGGGTACTCAGTTTCTAAGGTCTTTCCTAGCCCTAACTTTCTGGAAGTCAAATAACATTTTATAGAAGTCACTTGACTATCACTTCAGTTATTACCCTTGTAACCACATACTCATAAATGCCTTAAGAGGCTGCATGCAGAATCTTTAGCATCATGGCTGGTTGATTGAAGGTGAGTTCTAATGAGTCAACTTTTGAGATCTCTCCAACTTCATATTATATTTGTCTTGCTATAAACTTAAACATATAAGAAAATGGTGAATTTCAAAATTTCCCTTCCATAAGAGATATTATATCATACTTATGGATCAATAACAGAACCAAGGGAAAAAAATTTGCACTGATATTTATCACATTGTAGCTGCCTCTCTCAAATTAATCAATTTATCTTAAAGAAATAGATTTAAGGCATGTCATTTAATATCCCAAATTAGATTTTCTTTTATAAGGCTAGCTCACTAACAAAGAGTACTACTTACTGCATAATAAATTCAGCCTAATACCTGATTTCATTACATTAGTGTACTTTATTAAGTGAATTTATATTAAGAAACAAAAAGGAAAGAGATCATTTGACAGCAGTTTCAGATAAAAGTGAACATCTGGGAGAAGCAAGATGGCAGAGTAGAAGGATGCAGGTAGCTCACCCTCTCCCACAAATACACCAAAACTCACATCTACGGACCCACTCAGCCAACCAGATCACCTACCAAACTCCGACAGAACATCGCCCTCTTTGAAAGACAAAGACGCCAAAAATCTGGTAGGAAATAAGGAAAAAAGAAAGAAGGAAAAACAAAACAATGTGGAACCAATCCTGTGGGGAGGGAGCAGCAAAGGAGGACTGGTGCTCATTTGCTGGGTCTCCCCTCTCCAACGGCTAGGCCAGTGGGACAGAGGGGGAAACTTCAAGGCTCAGATCTGCCCTGAGCACCCCTTGACTGACAGAACAGAGTTAAATGGTCACAAAGGGTCCCTGTGACACCCAGCCTGAGATGCAAGCCATCAGCTGGGGCTGGGTCAGGCGGCCCTAGCCAGGTGGAGGACTGGGGCAGCTACACTGAGGAGGCCTGGGGGACTTCAGGGTGTCACGCACCATGGCTGGGAGGGGATATGGAGCAGAACAACCTCAATCCCCCCGTAAATTGCAAAAAAAAACAAAGCAACATGGCTGGGGTGCCCTGGGGGGAGGGGCATCATAGCCTTTGTCTCCTCAGACCTGCACTGCCATTAATAGCATTTCTCCTGAGAAGAGAGGCGGGGCTCAGCCACAGCCGCCATATTCTTCTGTGTGCAGCACCCGGGCAGGGGCGGATCCAAGACCTGAATCCACATACGAGGGCTCTGTGACCTCGTAGGCAGGACTGACTTATTTACAGCTGGAGGCAGATAGGATTTTTCTGCCCTGGCACCTCAGAGAACTTGCACCACCAAGACAAACAGGGAGCTGAGATTTGACACAGAGCAGAGGTGGGGCCATTCCGTGGTCTTCCCCAAGCCTGCCTTTGGAACACTGACCCGAGCCCAAGCAGGCAGCTGCACAGAGAAGAGAAGCGACCAGCACTGGGGTAGGGCATGTGGCAACCCACTTTCCTGGCAGGAATGCAGCACCCGACTATGAATTGACCCGCCCACCCACTGGTTAATAGCTCAGCACCTGAATCAGTGTTGGGAGGGGGCACGATCTGCTAGCCAACAGCTACTGGGAGCAACACAGAAGATGGCGCCAACAGAGAGCCGCTGGAAACAGCAAATTGAGTTCGCAATACAGGGCGAAGACACAAAGGCCTCTCAATAAAATCATTAAGAGCAGTGTCTCCAGGAAAACTAGATAACTGGTACTCCTTAAGCCACAGTGCCAGGGAGATATGAGCAAGATGAAGAAGCAGCAGAATCACTCCCAATTAAAAGATCAAGAGAAATCCCCTGAAAGCATGATCAAGCAAATAGACATGGATGGCCTACTAGATCAAGATTTCAAAAAAGGAGTGATCAAAGTACTGAAGGAACTAAAAGAAATAGTGTTTAGAGATATAAAATATGTCAAAAATGAAATCAAAACAATAAAGAAGAACCAAGTAGAATTAATAAACTCATTTGCTGAGATGAGATCTGACCTAAAGGCTGTACAAAGCAGGCTAGATTATGCAGAGGAATGAATAAGTGACCTAGAAGACAGGACAACAGAAAGCACACAATCAGAACAGCTGAAAGAAAAACAAATAAAAAACAATGAAAACAATATAAGGGACCTATGGGATACTATAAAGTGCGCCAATCTACACATAATAGGGGTTCCAGAAGGGGAAGAAAGAACAAAGGGGATTGAAAAGGTATTTGAAGAAATCATGACTGAAAACTTCCCAAACCTAAAGGAATCAGATATCCAAGTACAGGAGGCTCAGACGGTCCCAAACAGGAAGAACCCAAACAGACCCACACCAAGACATATCATAATCAAGATGGCCAGAGTCAAGGATAAAGAAATGACCCTAAAGGCAGCAAGAGAAAAGCAAAGAGTGAGTTACAAGGGAACCCCATAAGGCTCTCTGCTGATTTCTCTACATAAACACTACAGGCCAGAAGGGAGTGGCAAGATATATTCAAAGTCCTGAATGAAAAATAGATGCAGTCTAGTATACTCTATCCAGCAAGGCTATCCTTCAGAACAGAAGGAGATAAAGAACTTCACAGACAAGCAAAAACTAAAAGAGTTTAGCAACACTAAATCCATGCTAAAAGAAATATTGACAGGTCTACTCTAAATATAAAAGAAGCAGGATGCTACAAAAGTGAGGAACTCATAACTGGAAAGGAGGTAACTGCCATGAATTACAAAAAGAATAAACACAAAATTGTAAAAGGAGACATCTAAATCATTAAGAGTGGGAGAGGGAAGCAAGGAAAGCCATTGTGGAAAACAGTATGGAGATTCCTCAGAAGACTAGGAATAGACTTACCATATGACCCAGGAATCCCACTCCTGGGCAGAAATCCAGAAGGAACCCTACTTCAAAATGACACCTGCACCCCAATGTTCATAGCAGTGCTATTTACAATAGCCAAGACATGGAAACATGTCCATCAACAGAAGACTGAGTAAAGAAGTGGTATATTTATATGATGGAATACTATTCAGCCACAAAAACTGACAACATAATGCCATTTGCAGCAACATGGATGTTCCTGGAGAATATCATTCTAAGTGAACTAAGCCAGAAAGAGAAAGAAAAATACCATATGAGATTGCTCATATGAGGAATCTAAAAACAAAACAAAACAAAACATAAATACAAAACAGAAACAGACTCATAGACATAGAGTACAAACTTGTGGTTGCCAAGGGGGTGGGGGTGGGAAGGTACAGACAGGGATTTTCAAATGCAGAATAGATAAACATAATTATACTGTATAGCACAGGGAAATATAAACAAGATCTTGTGGTAGCTCATAGCAAAAAAAAAATGTGACAATGAATATATATATGTTCATATATAACTGAAAAATTGTGCTCTACACTAGAATTTGACACAACATTGTAAAATGACTATTACTCAATAAAAAAAATGTTTAAAAAAAGTGAATATCTGTGTAAGGTTTGCAATAATAGAGATAACCAAAAGTGCCTTTTTCTTTCAACATCACCTTCACCAAGTAGTGTTGCCATGGCCAATGATATCTATCTGTGGAAATTAAGTTAAAGTATAATATTACTTGGAAAACAATTATCAGTCAATTACCAACTTTCCAATGTGATTCTTTTTAATCCTTATATACTGAAATCTATAATTGCTGTCATTTTGCCATAGATTGCACCATACTTAATCAGTTTTAAAATAGACACAGATTGGCCCTTGTTCCATAAAATCTCTGGTTTCTTTCTCTTTCACTGACCACATAGTCAATATGCACAAATTACAAAGCTGAGAATTAACATTTTCTTCAATTAGCCTGGAGCAATAATAAACCAATGATTCACTTCTGGAGGTGGCAAATCTGGCAGATACAACATTGTAGAAAGCAGAAAGACATCTATTTTATGAAAGAATACTGCTAATGGTGATCATTTACATATTAATGCATAATTTTCACTGCTTTTTTATGGGTCAAAATATTATAAGGTTAACTCATATTTTTTTCACTGAAGTACAAGCTGCTTTAATGAGATAGATATGTAATATCAAGAATTTACTCTGGTTAGATAAAATCATTATAATAATTGTTCTACTTGAGCTTCCTGATAGATCTCAAGCAGTGGCCAATAAACTGGATCCAACTTCAGCACATCCTGACCAAACTGTAAACACAGCTCATTTTTTTTCCTTCTTAGTAACTGGTATAAAAATATATTTTGGTGAGATACATTGGCTTTATTTAGAATATATTTCAGTATGACTTCTGTGGGATAGAAACTATGGCAGAGCGAGAAATCTACAAAATGAAGAGTGGATGCATATTAAGGACAAAAAGATTGAACTTTGAGGTTCAGTGAGGAAAAAGTAAGGAGGGGGAAGACTCCCATTGGAAAAGAGAGAGCCAAGGAGAAACCTCAAAAGAAAAATATATGTAAAGTATTTTCAGTTGAAATGTAGTGCTGTGTGATTTTGACTATTCCAGATGACTCCTGGAATTTTCAACTAAATTATGCTCAACAAAATTCTATTACTAACATGGTACAAATTCTTGTTTATAAAAATCAAGGAAGAAGCCAAAAGTTTGCAATGGGACAGGAGAGGAATCAAAACAGAAGAGGTAGGGGCAAAGGATCCCAGAAAACACTACCTACTGGATTATGGCATTGAAGATGGAGTATGTTCCAAAATCAGGTAGGATTCATAGTAATCTCTAGTCAGATTCACAGAATGAATGTTGAGCATTTGTATAAATAAAACATTAAAGGCATGATACCTGGGATACATGAACCTTCAGTGGTGGAGAGGAACAGAGGTCTATTGTGGATAAATAATTTCCTTGAAAAAAGTAGCATCTAGCTGAGATATGAAATATAAAAAAGGAATGTCCAAATAGAGGGGAGATGCAGAGGGCTGAAGGCAAAGAAAATGGTTTATACAAAAGCCTAGGTGAAAGAGAGAATATTCCATATTCATTGAGTTAAAATGACTCCTGATTTATTAGATTTTAGAATAAGAGGTATAGTATGTTGAGAAATAAAATGGAGGAATATACAAAAATCAGACAATAAAAGGCCCTGTAATTTATACTAAAGAGTTTGGACTTCATGCTGGAAAATAAGAAGTCACTAAAAAATTTTGAATAGGGGAGTAATAATAACACAGTATCACACTTTGACATCCAAAAATGTGTTCTTGTCCATGGTTTCCTCTGGCCATGCCTCCATCCACAGGGCAAGGAGTCCAAAGGGCCAAGCACACAAACCCACTTGGCATCAACGCCCATCCTTATAAGCATTCTCTGTGTATATATTCATGCAGAATCCCATGCCCAGATGATCCCAGGCTGCCTCTATGACCTGTGTGGCTTCTTCTCCAGGTCTGTCCCCTAAGGTCAGATCTTAGCCGTGGGCTTACCTCCAGGCCTGAGGGAAGGTCCCTGAACAGCTGTAAAGAGCAGGATGGCTGTGGACAATGATCAGATAGATATACAGGTAGGAGTGTCTGAATATAAGTGCATGTAATGGCACTTATATATAAATGCCCTGGCAGTAATGGATGAAGCATGAAGATAGAGAAGGGGAAGAGCCATGCACCTCCATTTACACTCTTGCCTGAGCTCCCCAAATTTTGAGAATGGGCCAGAATATTACATTTGTGCTTTAAAAGATCACTCTATGTTGCAGAGAATGGAATGGAGGCACAAAGAACTGGTAAAAAGTATAGAATTTAAAATCTATTGAAATATTCTTGGAAAGAGTTAATATCATCAAGCCCTGGGTGATGACAGCAGGAATGAAAATAATTTGATAGAATTTAGTGTTTGATTGTTGTGGGAGATGAGATGGAAAGATAAGTCAAAGATAATATCCAGGTTTTCAGTTTTCACAACTAGGTGATGGTAGTAATTTTTATTGCAGTGAATGTTATTATGAGAGGAAAAGTTTACAGACAGATGATACCAACTTCAGTTTAGAGCATAATGAATTTAAAGTACCTATGGGAATCAAGACAAAGATGTCCAACAGAGCATTGAATTTCGTGATCTAAAGAGCTATATGCTTGAAGAATAAATGTGGGACTTACTAGCAAATGATAATAATTGAAGTCCTTGGAGTAGATGAAAACATCTGAAGAGTAGTAGATGACATGGAAAGATAAGAGAGCTGAGGACAAATCAGTGAGTAAAGCCAACACGTAAGGGATGATAATTTGAAGAGAATTCCAGTATTAAATGTGTCCAGAAGTATAAGAAGCATGTTGCAAAGGAGGTAATGAGGTAGGGTAAATGAAATTAATAACATAAATTAATTCATAAAATGAATCAATAAAATTAAATGCAGGTTATATTTTAATAGCCAACACCACCTATTAATCCTGGGAGTAGAGCCTGCAAAGACTTTCAGAAAAATTTTAACAGTAGTTAATACATGCATACATGAACCAATGTTAAGTACCCCACTTCCCACCAATGATATTCTTTAAATGGCTCTTTTTAAGGATAATGGAAATGTGCTTTGTTTAATTAAAATCAAAATTCAAAGTAATTGATTATACTATTATATACAGTTTATATTTAACTGTATTAAAATCATTTAATGTGTACACTCTTCGTTGAGTGCTATTTGCCAGAAACCATGCTGAGAATATTTTATTCATAATTCATTTAATTCTCATGAAAAACTTATTAAGTAACTACTATTATCCACTTTTTACAAATAAACTAGAGTCTAAGGAAATGAAAAAACTTGGCCATGACCTCAGAGCTTATCAGTAGCAAGCTGGATTTTGAATTTAGGCTGAATCAGTATCAGATATCTTAACATTAAACTTTATTTTGGTATCATGAAAGAAAGTAGAGATAAAGATACTCTTAGCAGTTGATTTAAGTTTGATTAACCTTTCTTGACTTACCATGATCTAAAATAATAAATGATTTTAGGACATCCACATATTGACTTTCTTATGTATTCACCTTTGTGGAAAAAAAACTGCTTTGAATTAGCTATTTCTTTCTGCACATTATAAGTAACTTGAATGTAATCATTTTTAATTAAAACATTTAAATATTAATTTATCTTGGTATAATATCCAATGAATTCTTGGCACCTGTAATAATCAAGTTATGTAGAAAAATCTCTTTAACTTAAAATAATTGAGAAAAAAACATTTGAATATGTGGCAATTCCTAACTAGAGAATATCGAAAATTCAAGTTATTAATTAAGTTATATCCAACACAAAATTATATCCAACACAGAATCATAACTAATGTTAAATAAAATCATAAGGTGATAAATTCTAGGTAAAATAACACAATGTAAAGTAAAATAAAAATGCAGAAAGTGAAAGAATTTAAATTGACCCATTAATTCTACCATGTAAAGTGACACTGCTAAGGATTTGACATAACATATTTTCGTCATTAAACAATCCTCCTAAATTACTATGTACACTAAAAATTTGTTTCACACAATATTTTTTCTGCAAGCATAAAAGTAAACTTTAACATCATTCCTATTTAAATCATCATAGATTCCTAATTAGGCATAACTAATGAGATATAGCATTATTTTTAATTACTATAATAACCTGTAAGCACCTCCATAACCTATATTAAATGTAAACATGAACTATCCAAATAGGTTTTAGTTAGCCATGTAACAAGGAAGGTCTTGTTATAAAATCAGGTGACAACACTGAAGAATGTAAGATTTATGGACAATGTCAATAAATAAAAACTTACTTTCCAAGAGTAGATCAAAAGAAACTCAGGCAAGAAATAAAACAGACAAGAGAGGGATATATTTATTTTGAGAAAATCAATTCAATAAAGATGTTCTGTATACTCATAAATACACAAAAAACACAAAATCCATTATGCTCTTTTTTAGGCTGACACATGTGCACATATATCAGAGAGAAGAGAGCAATAGAAAAAGAAAATGGACATTCTAGTGATGTATACAAATAGGTACATCTATCATTTATTCAGTATTGATTTTAATAAAGATTTTAAGCTTTCTTTGACTTGGTCTCTTTTTCCATAGACATTATATCAATAATGAATTTTACTCAGAGTTACCCAAAGCATGTATACTCTCCTGAAGAACATTGAGTCCTCTTAGACATTGCATCAATTATTATACACACTGACGGTTCCAATTTGTAAATTACTTTCCATATTTTGAGCTTATTTCTCTACTTTCTGATTTATCATGTTTTTAGGTATTTAATTCATTTTATATATTCTAAATTTTAAGATTTACTAAGATGTGGTAAGAGGGGAAAAGAAATAGTAGGCTTAATATTACCAAATTGTCAACAAATTAAGAAGAAAAGCTATGGGTTGCTCCTGCTTTACAGAATTGCATGGTCTAATGATAACCCTATTCTCCCACCCATCTATACATTCAACTTTTAGTAGGTTAATTTCTAACCTACACCTCAATTAATCATTCATTCAAAAGATATTTGAAATCACTTCCTATGTACAGACACATTTTGTGCTCAGAATGAAGAAATGAACAATATAGTTTTTATCTCATTGAACTCATGGTCTATGAAGAAAGAGGCAAAAAATAAACAATGGTTACAATGTAGTTTGTTATTGATCTTACAAAACTATACCCAGGAGCTATGAAAGCAAAGGAAAGAATAGATTTCTCAATGAGCCTATTTAGAACTGGGAAATTTTCTTAGAAGAGATTGATTGCTCTTGAGATGAGTCTTGAAGTTCATGATGAACTTTCCCAAATAGAAAAAAAGGTGGGGTAAGAATGTTCCATGCCCGAAGAATAGCGTGTAGAAATACAAAGCATTGAGTTATCAGGAGTCCAAAAGCCAGAAATTAACTAGAATGGCTTAAGTGGAGATTACATATGTGGCAATAGCAGAGATAGATCAAGCTATTAGAAAAAAGGCAGGAGTTTGTATAACAACTAAGATATTTGAACATTAAACTGAAGTCTAGAAACCACAGAAGCATATATCCAAAAGGAACACAAATTTGAAAATATACATGCACCCCAGTGTTCATGGCAGCACTATATACAATATCCAAGACATGGAAACAACCTAAATGTCCATTCACAGAGGAATATATATATATATATTTGGGATGTTATGCTCTACACCAGAGTTTGACATGGTATAATTGACTATACATCAATTTAAAATATAATAAATAAATAAATAAATAAATAAATAAATAAATAAATAAATACAAACAGAATAACTTGATAGAGATTGGTGTATTTATCTAAGCAGCATCTCAACATGATTAATCTGGCAGTATATGTTCTGACAAGCGATTCAGGCATCAGCTAGGAAACAAGCTAATACGCTATTTCAATGATCTAGATCAAAAAGGTGGAACCAAAATAAGGTATGGGGGTGGAGTTCAGAGGAAATAGGAGTAAAAGATTGTATGTGAAGGGGTGATTAAGAGACTGGCATAAATATACACAGAAATTCTCTATTATTATTATTGAAGTATTGTCAGTTTATGATGTGTCAGTTTCTGGTGTACAGCATAATTCAGTCATACATTTACATACATATATTGGTTTTCATATTCTTTTTCATTACAGGTTACTACAAGCTATTGAATATAATTCCCTGTGCTATACAGAAGAAACGTGCCATTTATCTGTTTTATATATAGTAGTTAGTATCTACAAATCTTGAACTCTCAATTTATCCCTTCCCACCCTTTCCTCTCCTAGTAACTGTAAGTTTGTTTTCTATGTTTATGAGTCTGTCTGTTTTGTAAATAAGCTTATGTTTCTTTTTTTCCTTTTTCTTTTTCTTTTTTTTTTAGAATCCACATATAATTGATAGGATATGGTATTTTTCTTTCTCTATCTGACTTACTTCACTTAGAATGACCAATTTTTAATAATTATTATAATTAAAATGGCATTATTTTATTCTTTTTTATGGCTGAGTAGGATTTCATTGTATAAATATACCACAACTTCTGTATCCAGTCATCTGCTGATAAGACATTTAGGTTGTTTCCATGTCTTGGCTATTGTAAACAGTGCTGCTGTGAGTTGAGGTGCATGTACCATTTTGAAATCAAGTTCCCTCTGAATATATGCCCAGGATTGGGATAGCTGGATCATATGATAAGTCTATTTTTTAGTTTTATAATGAATCTCCATACTGTTTTCCACAACTCCTGCACCACACTACATTCCCACCAACAGTATAGGAGGGTTCGCTTTCTCCACACCCTCTCCAGCAGGTATCATTTTTGGACTTTTTAATGATGACCATTCTGACTGATGTGAGGCAATACTTCATTCAAATTCTGATTTGCATTTCTCTGATAATTTGTGATAATGAGCATTTTTTTCATATGCGTGATGGTCATTTTTATGTCTTCATTGGAGAATTGCTTGCTTAGGTCTTCTGACCATTTTTGGATTGGGTTACTTTTTTAAAAAATTATTAAGTTATATGAGGTGCTTATATATTCTGGAAATTAACCCTTTATCAGTCTCATTTCTTGCAAATATTTTCCCCCATTCTGTAGGCTGTTCTGTTTTGCTTATGGTTTTCTTAGCTGTGCAAAAGCTTGTAAGTTTACTTAGGGCCCATTTGTTTATTTTTGCTTTTATTTCTAGTGTCTGAGCAGACTGCCCTAGGAGAACATTGCTAAGATTTATGTCAGAGAATATTTTGCCTATGTTTTCTTCTAAGAGCTTTATAGTGCTGTGTCTTCTAAGTATTTAAGCCATTTTGAGTTTATATTTGTGCATGGTGTGAGGAAGTATCCTAACTTCATGGATTTACGTACAGCTGTCCAGTTTTCCCAACACCATTTGCTGAAGAGACTGCCTTACCCCATTGTATATTCTTGCCTCTTTGTCAAAGATTAATTGATTAAAAGTCTTTATTTCTGGGCTCTCTATTCTGTTCATTGATCCATATGACTGTTTTTATACCTGTACTACGCTGCTATGATTACTGTAGCTCTGTAGTATTGTCTGAAGTCTGGGATGGTTATTCCTCCAGCATCACTCTATTTCTTCAGTATTGTTTTGACAATTCTGTGTTTTTTGTGACTCAATATCATTGATGAACAAATATGTAAAAATCCTCAACAAAATATTAGCAAACAGAATAACAATACATAAAAAAATTATACACCATGATCAAGTTGGGTTCACCCCCAGGACACAAGGATGGTTCAGCATATGCAAAACAATCAACATGATACACCACATCAAGAAAAAGGACAAATAAATCACATGATCCTCTCAATAGATGTGGAAAAAGCATTTGATAAAATTCAATACTTATTTTTGATAAGAACTCTAGCCAAAGTAGGTATAGTAGGAACATATCTCGACATAATAAAAGCTATTTATGACAAGCCTTCAGCCAGCATAATACTCAAATCCACTAAAATCCAGAACAAGACTCAGATGTCCACTCTCACCACTTCTATTCAGCATAGTTTTGGAAGTCCTAGCCATAGCAATTAGACAAGAAAACGAAATAAAAGGGATCCAAATTGGAAAAGAAGAGGTAAAATTATCACTGTATGTGGATGATATGATACTATACATAGTAAACTCTAATGGCTCCACACAAAAACTCCTAGAGCTGATAAAAGAATTTAGCAAGGTTGCAGGATATAAGATTAACATACAGAAATCGGTGGCATTTCTTTACACTAATGATGAAATATGAGAAAAGGAAAGTAAAGAAGCTATCCCTTTTAAAATCACAACCCCACAAAAATGCTTAGAAATAAATCTGACAAAACATTGACTAAGGAAGTTAAAGATGACTTAAAGAAGTGGAAACCTATCCCATGTTCTTGGATTAGAAGAATTGGTATTGTTAAAATTATCATACTATCCAAAGCAATCTACAGTTTTAATGAAACCCCTATAAAATTACCCAGGACTTTTTCCAGGGAAGTAGAAAAAATAATCCTAAAATTTATATGTAATTACACCAGGATTCTTGATGACAAGGATACAAATGCTAAATAAAGGTGAAAATCATCTTTCATATAATATCTGATGGACGATATCTTTGAAATATTAAAGTATCAGTGACCAGCTAATGGCAACCAATAGCATAATTAGATGGGATATCAAGAGAAAGGTAAAACATCAAGAAAGCAACATGATATAGTGATAGGGTTTTACTGAAGTCACCAAGGGAAGAGTACAAAGAAAAAGAACAGAATGTAAGCATAGTGTCAAATCACTTCACTCAGAGTAGGAAATTTCAGTGTTTAAAACATTGAGTTAATGGTTTTCAGATTTTTTAAATGATAGAAAGTCATTTCTTTTTCAAAAGTAAAGAATTCAAATCCACACTTTAGCCATCCCTAATGTGAACTTAATTTTGTAAACATTTATAATGAGCATGATTTTCATCTGAATTTTTATCTAATCTTTACATGATTTTCAGAGACAGATCCATCTTGGAGCTAATGGAACTTATATATCAGGGTGTTTTATTTGCCTAGGTTCCTTCCAAGACCCAGAAAATGACCCAGAAATGTATTCATATGGTCATATGATTTTTAAAAAGTTTGCAAAATTGAGATAACTTAACTGCAATTGGTTAAGACCACAGTCTTTTTCTATTCATCTTCCTCTCTTGTTAGAGAGCATAGGATGACTTTGAACATTTTGGAGGTATATCTGAGTTAAGATGTGGATACATTTAGTGTGAATTTCATGGGACATATTTATGTGATTCATAGCCACTTCTATACACAAGTAGAGTATTGCTACTTGTTCCAGTGTGGGAATGACCTCCATAAATTCTTTTCCACCCTATGACCTAAGGTGCTAGAGGATCAGAATCACATTATGATCGGGAAAGCCTGATGGCACCTCATCTTATAAGTTGGAGAGAAAATCTGATTGTAAAATATCTGAACCCAGAAGACAGTCTGTGTAAAGTTTTTCTAAATCTTACTCATATATCTAAAAAACCTCTTAGAGGCCTTCCCAAATTTGAAAACAATTCTAGAATTTGTATGACATTTTCAATAATATATAAAATGAACTCATAAGCTACCAAAAATAACTTTATTGTAATCAAACATGCTGGAAAAAACTTAAATTTTTACCTCTAACTGTGGATAAATATATAAGGAAACCATTATAACATAAAGAGTTGATTGGAGTACACAGCTTGAAAATATTTCTTTAATATTCACTACACTATAGTTGAAAAGTAAAGAATAAAAGCTATTGAATACTAATATATTCATGAGAATTATTTCTCCATGCTCTCCTGATAGTCTGATTTCTTTAAATGGTTTTTAATCCACCAAATACTATTATTGTAGGTAACAACATTTCAAAGGTATCATTGTATCACAAATTTATTTTAGAATACTATAATCTATGCATCATTGATTTAAAGACATGTTTGTCTATTTCACACTTGGTGAATAGCTGTTATCTACTGCTTTGGCAAAATACAGAGTTTAATAATATGTGTATATTCTCCTTACTTTATTGCTTAAGCAGAAAAAATATATATACTGAACTTAAAGTTCTTGAAAAGAATCGCTTATTTTGCAGGTAAAATGGTAGGTGTAAAAAAAAAATCTTGTTTTTGTTTTATTTAAGGATATCACACTGACCTATCACATTACATCTAGACTCACTCTTAGGTATCTAAAGGGTAGAAATGCCAAAATATCCATAAAAATCACCACTCTAACATGTTAAGTGTAATCCTTGCAGGAATTGATATTTAGAGATGAATAAGAGAAAAAGCCCATTTCCTAAAATGTCAATTGTGCAGTTTGTGCTGGCCTGAAGCATCTCAAAACTGTAAAATATCTCCTACTAAATAATATAAAGAAATGTCACCTTCCTAGTAGAATGGGAGGAATGGATTTCTGAAAACTGACCACTTTTATAACATTTCTCCATAGCGTTGAGTGAACTTAATATATAACATAGTCCTTTGACATCACTCATACCCTAATTTGTCAAGGCCAATATTTTACAGTCTCTCTTTCTATATATAGCTTTAAAATTTGTATTTATCTCTAATATGGGAATTTATAGACTTAAAGATCCAAATGGATAAATTTTTTATAGTATTTAAATCTAGAAATGTATGTCAGATGATATTCACAGGAAGTTTTCTCTCTTCTAAACTATATGTCTAGGTCTTTGGGAGAAACATGGGAAGAATTCCCCTGAAACCTCTCAGATGTGAATGTGTACCTCATGTGTAACTGCTTCCATTTCATACCACGCCACCTTCCTGACACTCTCTATCCTCCTCAAAGTCTCATTAACATAACAATTTAGACACATGAAAAAGAGCACACATCCAAAAGCACAGAAGAACATGGGTAACAATTGAATATATAACAGAATCTAGGAGGAGTTTACACAAACTATGATATCAATGGGCTGGATTTAAGAATTGAATTACTGTCATCTTATTATTCACACCTTTCTTGCTCTAAATATCTTACACAGTAAATTATGTAGTAAGTGTTTATGTAGTAAAAAAGTGTTCTTGAACTACAAAGCAAAAGTAACAGTTCATTTTCCAATCTAAATCATTGCTTAATTTCATATTGTAAACTCACTGTTTAAATTTATGTATCTACTAAATTATATCTTAAAAATTAAATTTCAATCTAAAATTAAACTCCTATTTTCATTATGGGTTAATTAGAATTAGTTTTGACTGTATGATTAATTGTGGTTCTGTGCTTACAGTACACAAGAAACTGCCTGTAGCTTTTGCTAAATGTTATCCCCTAAATCTGTTAGTAATTTAATCACCTTGGCTAGTAAACAATTAAATTTCAATCATTCTACAATTGTTTTAAGGGTGATTTCCCTAATAAAGTATATATGGACTATTTGGCCTGGTAGATTTTTTAAGTTTCCAGAATATTCTTCCTAAAGGTATGGAAGAAAATGAAAGAAAAAAAGAAATACTAAATACTCTTCAAAACCTATTTTTCAAAGGCTCAATCTTTGTAGCAAGAAAATAACTCAGTATTTCACAAAGGATGAACTAAATTGGCACCCTGCCATTTTAATACACTCTGTATTAACCTGACCCTACCTACACACATTGATTGGAACATTGTGCTGTGTGTTCTTTATAAATGGCTCAGAATAAATGACCCTGCTGTGCAAAAGTCATTACAAAACAATTTGACTAGTGCTTACTGTTCTTCCATTGTTGAAAGAAAAGAGAGATTATCCAGAACTAATAAGGTGGCAACGACATTCAGTAGATCAAGATTAAAAGCAAGGGGGAAAAAAGAAAAGAAAGGTATTCAAGAGAATTGGCAGATCTTCCTGCTTCATGAGTTAAGATTGATTTAGGACCACAAAATAATTTTTCTGATCATTTCTGTGGAAAATATTACCATCAAATACAAGTTATTTATTTGTATACATATCTGAAATTTACATTAACTAGTCAGGCAACTAAAAAGATAAATCATGTTAGTAGCAATGAACCATTAAAATAACAACAAAAAAAGAACACATGAATTTTTATTCATGATAAAAAATAAGCCAGAATATGTGTCCCTAAATTGAATGAATATCTGGGTAACTAGAAGTTCTGAAAATTGTGATGGCACAAAAATTCAGTAAATAATGCAGGGTTCAACACATCAAATTATAGCACCATCAGTGAAAATGTAATAGTATTACAGAGCAATGGTGTAGTAGGTGTTCCAAGAGTTGACTTCTCCCCACTGCAATTTCTAAAAATAAGAGTATCAGAATGACTCTGAGAACAGCTGAGGAATACAGCTGTTACTGGGCCAAGTATCAATAATGTAAATTAAATTTAATATTTAGCTTGGGTTTTTCATGGAGGGGAACTTTCTCATTATAAAGTAAAACCATGTTTCATTTGTTTTACTTGTGATTATAGTAATAAGAGACTATGTGTCTCTTTGAATCATAGTCTTACACAATCAATATAGTTTTCAAAATATCAAAGAGTCTTACACAGGACTCATTTGAGTATATGGAGGAGAACTGAAGTCAATAAATATTAGAGGTAAATAGGAACATAAATTGCATGGACAAAAAATTCTAAATGTCCCCATCTTTTCTCTCTTGCTAGTTGGTAAGTGTGTGTGTGTTGAGTAGGTTCATAATGGATAGAATGGGCTCATTGAAAGGATTAGAAAATATTCCTCAAATAGCATAGTTGATTTCATGGAAATTAGTTATAAGATACTAATATGAAATGTTGATTATACTGTTGCTTTTAATGCAATGTGGCCACATCCACTGATGAGAATCATATACTACCATATTACCTGTGGTAACGTCCCTCTGTCCTCAGAGTCACTGACTTCTGTCACAAAGCCTGATGCCATTGTGTCATGTAAATTATTTAATTCACCAGTTTCTATATAAGTTTTCCAGTCTGTCCATGTCTGGGAAAGTCCCAGTACACCCCCAAGAAAACCAGAGGCTCACTATGGCATTAAATCTCAAAGTGGTTGTATGCGTTCCCCTTCTGAGGAGATGTCAAAGTTTCTGACAGTGGATTAATTAGAAAAGATCCTACATGTAATTTCCCCATTTCCACTTTTGCAAGCCATTTCTCATAGAACACCACAGTAATCAAATTAAAAAGTAAATAAAATCTTATCACCCTACACAGAAATTTTCAATGACTTCACAACACACTGGGGTGAAAGTTGCGGTGGGGAGAAGAAATCTATTACCTGTTTTTTTTTTTAATTTGAAGTATAATCAATGCAACCTCATGGTGTTTAGTATGTCCTGTTCACTGCATATCCTGTAAATTGGTTGATAAATGTAGAGGCTTGGTATGCTTTATTTATTCATTTATTTTCCAAGAGTGGTTTGTATGTGGTATTATATACATTCAAAACAAATTTTTTTGTGTATTGAAGTATAGTCAGTTTACAATGTTATTTCAATTTCTGGTGTACAGCATAATGTTTCAGTTATACATATACATGAATATATTTGTTTTCATATTTTTTTTCATCATAGGTTACTACAAGATATTGAATATAGTTCTTTGTGCTACACAGAAGAAATTTGTTTTTTTTTTATCTATTTTATATATAGTAGTTAGTATTTGCATATCTCAAATTCCCAGTTTATCTTTTCCTACCCCTTTCCCCTGGTAGTCATATTTGTTTACTATGTCTGCGAGTCTGTTTCTGTTTTGCATATAGGTTCACTAGTGTTTTCTTTTTTCCTTTTCTCTTTTTTAGATTCCACATATGAGTGGTATCATATGGTATTTTTCTTTCTCTTTCTGGCTTACTTCACTTAGAATGACAATTGAGTCCCTGTGCTAATTGCCCGTGTCTTGCCTTCTTTCAGTTCTTCAAGATCTCATAGGCTCTTTCTTGCCTATTCTGCCTAACACTCTTCTTTGATTTTTCTGCTTGCTAATGTCACTCTTCCTTTAGATCTCACTTTAAAATAATCACTTTCCCTGAGACAACTCCCAGTATAAATTAGGAACTTCTGTAATATTTTTATAGAAATATGGACTTTTCATAGAGCTAATAAATTTAATAATTACATCCTACAGGCATCGTTTATTGTTTGCATTCCCCTTTAATAAGTTGCTAATAGGAGGGATGGTGTTTATTGGTTCACCACTCTGTATTCAGAATGTAGAATAATTCCAAGTATATAGTAGGTACTCAGTAAATTAGTGAAAAGAATGAATACATATGTTACAGTGTTTTAAGGTGTCACCCTGACTGGGTTACAATACCCATTAATTCAAAAAAGCACAAATCAATCTGTTGCAGTGAAGATACTTTGCAAATGCAACTAAAGGCTAATCCCTGTACTTAAAGCAAGGGAGCTTATCCTGGATAAACAGTTGGAAGTCCTTAAAAACAGAACTGGGATTTCCCCTCAAGGCAACAGAAATTCCTCATACATCTGTGGTTGAACTCTGACTGATAGAGAAGGAATGAATGAATGGATGCTATCTGTGCAGATTTACTTCATGAGTGTGAACTTTGGGGCAAGCCACTTATTCATTCTATGTAAAATATGCAAGATACAAAATTATAGTGCCTAACTCACAGAGAGTTTGATAGAATTATAAGAGTAATAGCTATAAAACCATTGGCACAATATTTAGTATATAGTTCAATAAATAGTTGCTATTATTATTATTAACTACTTATAAAATATGTTTAAATTAAAATAGATTTACTATTTCCTTATGAAATATATGCTATATCTTTAAAAAATATTTTCCAGCTAGTTCCAGTTTTCTGATCCAACAAAAACAAAGTGACACATAATTTAAACCAAGAAAAGTAGAAATTACTGACTCAAGGAAGAGTAAATATTGAGGAATTGAAGCAAAGTATCTCCTTCTTGGTTCACTTTATCTAATATATATGCATTTCTTGAGTCAGTAAATTTTTTTATTTAAATATTATGTTACTTTTGTTTTTCTTGAAACTATATATATTCATATATATTGTATGTATCTTAAATATCATATTACTTTGGATCTGGTACTCATTCACATTATGCTTGATTAGTACATCAAGTTTCACCTAAGGATATTAAACATTCATCTTGGATTCTAAATAGATTTTTTAAACAATAAACTTAAACATTTTAACTTTCAACAGAGATAACAGTGGAAGTAGAATTGAGGATGTAATGAACTCAGATTTGACAGAGGTTAATGACCAGCCATTCTGTTCAAATACAGAATAACCTGATATCTCATAAAATGTGCTTGACTTTATAGTTGGACACGTTTTAAAGCTTTTGCAAAAAATGTCTTTAATAAATTCAGTTGCTTATTTGCCTTTTATATATAAAGATGAAAGATCAATAAGAAACTCAGAGTTTTAACAATGTTATATCTAAATATCTAAATCTCCTTTACATTGAAAAGTATAAAAAGAGAGAAAGTTGGACAGTTTGGAAAAGTAAGCTTGATAACTATTATTTCATTCATTCTATGAAAAAGAGGGAAATTTTGAAATGTCCTTACAAATCCTGGGTACAAAATCTCATAATTCATACTACTTTGACTTTTAGAATTGTATATCTGAAAAGAGGGGCAATCTTGTATTATAGTAGAAGTCACCTTACTATAACATTTTCAATTTAAAATAATTACATATGAAAGTTTTCCTTAGGGAATAATCATCTTTTATATGAAATAATTATATCAGAGATACATGGTTATTAAAAGGAATTTTCTAGATGTTTTAAAAACTTAAAATAGAGATACCATATGTCATTTCACCTTTGGGTACATTAAATAGACACTTTGAACCAATATTTGTAAATTAAAACATCTTCAGACTTTCACAACTGGTTAATTTAAGTCCTTCTGAAAATAAATAAGTACCAGGCAGATATTTTTTGGGGGGTGTGCTAGAGAAAAAATTGCCTGTGTATTGTAATGAATTTCTAAGTTTTTTAAATTAATAGACTTCACTTTTTAGAGCATTTTATGGTTTAGAAAAATTGAGCAATTAAGTACAGAGTCCCCTGTGTATCAACACTCTCCCCATCCTGCACATAATTTCCCCTATTATTAAAGTTTTACACTAGTATGGTACATTTGTTATCATCAATGAGCCAATATTGATACATTATTATTAAATTAAGCTCATGATTTACATTAGGATTCACTCTTTTTGTTGTATTAGAAAGGCAATTTTGATTATTAAATAAAATCTGTCATCATTTAAACACTAGTGATAACAAAATGGCTATATAGGAAAAGTTGCTGGAAAGGAATTTTTAAATAATCGATGATAATACTTTATATAATCACATAATATTCTCCATCTCTTCTGATATTTGCACTCTAAATTGGAATTGGAAAAGAAGAGGAGAGATCCCTGAATATCTGAAAACTGGTCTCAGGTTCCTAATTGGAAACTAAATCTCTCTGTTCTTTTCTTCACCAATATCTCAGGTACTTAGAGCAGATTTTATTTTTATTTGTAAGACAAAATGAAAGAAGTGGCAATATTTAATAGCCATATGTCTGAAGATTTAAGGCTCAGTATTAAAAATATACATTCTAACAATCAGAATTACCTAAAGATTAAATTTGTTTTGTAGAGGAGCAAAATGTGCCACCCCAAAATATGTCTCTTTGGCATGTGGATTATTTTTAGCTAAAGACAAACAAGGCTCAAAAGACTCAGAAAGAGCCTTTGACCTTCTCTGTTAACTACCTAAAAGAATTTAGACATAGGACCTGTTCAAGGAAGGGAGCTATCACCATTGATAACAATAGTGTGAGCTAGGTCTGTAGACTGGAAGTAACCTAGAGAAGTCTACTTGTTAAAATTCCCCTCTGTGTGCCATTGACTCTGCATGGGCTAACAAACATTTGCTTCCACTTTCATGTGACTTGCCTTCATTTCCTTTGAAGTCCCAAATTACTGTCCCCAACATCCTATTTTGTCTTTAGCTGAAGACAGTATTTAAGATGAGAGTTTAAGCCATTTTGGTGAGCTACTCAGTTTCCATGAGTCTCTCTCACAGATACATGTATTTAAACTTGTCTTTGATTTCCTTCTGTTAATCTGTCTCATGCCAATTTAATTTTTAGACCAGCCATAACAATCTAGGACAGCAGGGGAAAATTACTTCCTCCCCAAGAGCTTATTCTCCCTAGGATAAGTATTTTCCCTTTAATCATGATTATTTTTCAGGGGGTTTCAAGTAGATACTCAACTAAATGGTGATCCATTATTATTGCAGTATTTGGCCTGTACTTGACAATGTGTTTAAATCAATTCATGCATGGATTTATCATATAAAAGTGGTCTCAATGCAATGCAAATAACATGGTCATATGATAACCGTGTTACCCAATTCCTTTGCTTAAACCAACAGATAGATTAACAGAAACAGACTATTAGGAATAAACCCATGTGAAAGACAATGGAAAACTTAGAATTGTCATTTCCTTGCCAGCAAATCAAACTCCACATTTAAAAATCTGTTTAAATACATAATCAAATGACCTTCACAGGCACTATATTTTTAACTGATTTGGAAATTCTTTTAGATGAGAATGTGTGCATGCTATGTGCATATGTATGGGTATTAAGTTCTTCTGAATATTGCATATGCCTATTGTGTGTGCATACATGAGTGTATTGCATATATGAATCTGAAGAAACCATTTTGTGGCCATCCCAGATTTATGCCAGTTTAAATTGCAATGAGTTTAATTACAATTATACTAGTTAATCTACAGAAATAAGGTTTAGGGAAGAAGCAGTGATGGACTTGGACGTTTAAGAAAAGTTTAGATCTAATGCTATAATAGATTAATAAATGGTTATCTTCAAGGAGGCCTATAATATTTTCCTAAAGTCACTATAAAACTATATAGCAGCCCTGTTGTTTATGAAAGAATTAAAAATCTCACACTAATAATCCAAATTACACTGTAACATTTGAACCACTAAAGTCTTTTCTCTGTACAATAAACACTAAGTACACCTCTGTCCATAGGTTCTCAGTAACCAGCAACCAATTACAGTTTCTAAATTGAAATAAGAGTAACCACACCTTTCTTCAACCATAATACAAAATAGCACACAGACCACACAGCTGGCATCAATTAACTCTGATTAAAAATACTATAGTTGATTTGGCCTCCGAGTTTTCCTTTCCAATCCTTCCACTCAGCACTGTGTCACTCAGCCAATTTCATTTACATCAATTTAAAACTAGCATAAAAAGGATTAGGGACACTGCAATCTAATACAAACAAAAGAATATTAAAACTTCAACCCCCTTTTTTTTCCCCTATTTCAGTTCTATCTGGGGTGTAGCCAAATGGAAAACATTTAAAATGTTAAAGATGTTTTAAGACATTTTTGATAACAGCTTATTTAAATCTACTAGATCCAAAGCAACCATATCTATGAAAAAAAAACAAACTGTAAAAGAACAGTGCTTATTCAACAGCAAGATAATTAGAAGCAAATGGGAAATTATCTCAAAATGTAAAACAGTACCTTTTCACATTATGTGCTATTTTAACATGAACAGAACAGTATGTTTGCCAAAAGCCCTTCTTTTAAAAGAGTACTGTAAAAATATACACACCTGGCTTGGAGCTAATTGTAGCATTAACGACCTGAATTGCAAATGGCAATAGGCAGCTGTATATACTAGGAATGAACTGAGCCAGTATCTAGATGTACACTTTTCCAGGCATTATTTAACAAAGATGCCTTTGTAAACTTAACCCTAATGTTCTTTGCAAAGGTGCAGTCAATGTGCAAAATAAAATTTTAGGAGATTCATTTAAAATAGATATTTTTTATTTTTTATTTAAAAGTTCTTTTCTTAAAAAAACAAATTAACTATTATGCAGTATGTATCTAAATATTATTATATATTCTTTCATTCTTTATACTTATACAGATAGAATATTCAAAAATCACAAATATGATCTGACTCCCTTGCATAAAATTCTTCAGATTGCTCCCTACTGCTCTAATGATCAAGCCTCAAATCACTAATATGACTTTGCATTTTCTGTTATAAAAGTACATTCACTTACCACTATACCCTTACTCTTTCTCCTTTACCCCCATCCCCAGCTCCTTGCATATGTAGTCTTTGTTTCAGTCATACATTGTTGTTTTAATTCCCTTTATGATCCTGGCTTTCCCTTGCTTCTTGGCACTGAATGTGGCATTTGCTTTGAATTTATTTTTTCAGCCTGGGACACTCACCCTCATCTCCTCCTTCTTTGATTTAATTCTCAGTGTAGGAGTTACTTCCCCTGGAAGACTCTCCCAGTCTCACCAAGTATGTGCTGGTGCTAAGTCTATATGTCACAAAGCAGCAATTACTACCTTTATCAAAATGCATTCAAATTGCCTGCTTACTTGTCCATGTCCTCATTGACTAAGCTCAATGAGATAAGGAGTCGTGTCTGTTACATCTGATGCTTTATCCCTATCCCTGATACACAAGAGAAGTCAATGCATGTGTATCAACCAAGTGAATGAATGACAAAGTCTGCAGACATTAATGTTTGGCATTAATTGAAAGAGGAAAGAATGAGTGGATTTTTAGGACTGAGAGTCTCTGAGAGCTAAAAGTAAGTGAGGGAGTTTAAGTTTTGTTTTCTTCCTACTATTTCATCTCTATGTGGTGAGGTTAAATGGTGATAATGATAATAGAGCCTAACTCATAGAGTTTCTATTAATTTAAAGTATTAAATTATTAAATTATTAAAATTAATTAACATATGAAGGCACTTAGAAATATGTCTAACATGCCCTAAGTGCTTTATTACTACTTTGTATTGTAAAAGAAAAATTGCATCAGACTGGTCAAAAAAGCAAGGAAGTCTTTATTCAAGATTATTGCAATAGGGAAAAGAGACTATTGCAACAGAGGAAAGATATTGAGCCTAACTCCATTGAAACAAAAGTGTTTTTAATTACCGAAAGACATTATGGGTCATGTGAGATTAGGCCATCTGTTTTTGCTGGTTGGTGCTTATTGAGTTAGACTCCCATCTTCCCACAGAGAATGGAAGACAGAGGCACTTTTTTTTTTTTTTTTTGATGATGATGGTTACATTACCAAAGGATTGTTCCCAGGTCTTTGAGGAAGGCATTCCTGAGTTGTAGAACACTTACATCTCAAAACTGTATAGAGAACTTGCAGTTGCAAGTTTTTTTTAAGTAAATGCTCCAAGAAAAGGGAGGTCAGAAAAAAAAAAAAAACAACTATCTAAAGTTCAGTCAAGCTTAGGGGAGTTCTTTAAATCTATCTTGGTCGTATCAAATATTTTACTATTAATTACATAGTAAGGGTGAAGGTAAACTGATTTTGACATTTTTAAAATGTTACTGAATATACATTTTTATGTTTCCAATGTCTTTTGCACACATCAAATAAGGTCAACGCATTTTTTAAATTAAAGTGCAATTTTATGCTGCTAGAGTCTTTATTAGCTCCAGTATATGTGTCATTCTTCAAGTCAGAATTGAAGTTAATGAGAACATAATGAGAAATCCCTTCAGATAGTGGCAAAAGATAAGAAAAGGGTACCAATGTATTAATTAATGGATGGCAGATCATACTAAATGTACATCACTTAACTCTAGGCTAAGTGTCATAGACTGTTAATCTATAAGCTGTGCAATTTCAACAATTATAAAATGTATTACGCCTCACAGGGAGAAGTATTTCACATTCTAAAATTTATTTGAGTATTTGAATAGACCTGTCTGAGAAGTTACTAATCACCTTCAACTCACCAAATTTTAATTATCAACATATCAAACTATTCAATATGTTTCCAGCTTTGCTAAAAAAATACTATAAATCTCATGTCATAACACAGAAAACTGCTATCTAATCAGAGGGTAATGGGCTAAAATATGACACCTGTTGACTAAACTTCCTCATGAAATTTCAACCTTCAAAAGCAGCTTTGTATAGTATTCATAATTAGGAAAGCAAACATGACTGAACTGATACACTATGTTCAGCTACAACTGTAGAAAATACCTGCTAATTATCCTAATGGCTCCTTAATGGGTAACTAATTGCAGAAGGAGAAGAACATAGGAAATCCAAGGCATGACTGAACATTCACAGACTCTACTTTGGATCAACTCCACAGAAAATGGAGCACAATGTTGTGATAGCATCAGTCAGTGATGACAAGGAACTTGAACACTACATGCATTGTACATTTAATCTCTTCATTCCTCAGTTTTTCCATGTATAAAATAAAAATGCCACTCCTTTACTGCCAACATAGGCATGACTTTGTAGGCTTCCAAGACTACAATATGAATTATAAACTCTCACTTCCTCTAGTCCTTCCCTCTTTCTCCAATCTCAAATATCTAATATACCAAGAAATCTCTAGGATTAAGTTTTCTCTTTTCCCCCTTGAACTGAAACCTGGGAATCACATTTAACTCTTTTTTTTTTTTTTTTTTTTGCTTTTTTTTAAAAATTTCAACCCACCATAAGAGGCATGACCATGTGTTTTCTATATGTATTTTTGCTCTTCTACGTCCCAGCGACCTATAAATTAAGAAAAAAAAAAAAATCCCCAAGCTCATCCATCCCTCTTTCACAAGGCCAATCATTAGAACTTAGATCAAGCAGAAATACTATATATTCTATATATATATACTTTTAAAACATTTTAAGCATGGTAGGACCATTCTTAATACATTTATAGAAAAGTGAGAATAAATGAAGGTAAGATATGTCCTTAATTTAACTTCATTTTGTGGTAACTTCATGACTCTTTCCTTTGCAATGATGTTAGTTTTCCAGATCAGGCTCACACATGTGCTAAAACAATAACGCAGTTCGAATAATGCAGTTTGGGTTATATTATATTGACTGTTCTGAACACCTAAATAAAATTTGCTATCCTTGATTTAATTTTCATATTCTGAGTTACTATTATTGAGTATATATATATTCAATAGTAAAATGTGTAAAATATAAACCCCATAGGAAAGTAAGACTGCTAGTTTGTCAAAAACAAAATATTTACTGAGTACTAGTGATATAATGAAAAGTGAGATAGGAGTAGTTCCTATCTTCATGAAACATGTAGTTTTGTGAAAAAGAAAATGCTAATCAAATGACTAAAACTATACTGAGGGCTGTCATAGTAAAATATAATGAAAGTCAAAGCATTCCAGAAAGAAGTGAAGTTTAAGCAAAGACTTGAAAGACGACTAGTAATTAATTCAGAGAAATGTGTCAGTGTCAAATTTCTACTGAACTAGGCCAAGTAGTCCTTTGACATTATGCATCTGGTCCCCAGAAGAGAACAGTGGATGAGAATCATAAATTAGAGAATCATCAGCATTGAAATGTTCGCTCAAGCTATGAAAATGAATGAGTTCACCAAAAGGAGTATACTTGGAAAGTGAGCTGTGGATGAAAAAAATTTAAAACTACATGTACATTATAAAAAAACTTGAGGTTTTATTGGAAGGCCTGTTACATATAGAGAACTATACACAATTATTGCCTGATTTCTGTGGTCCTTACTGCTCTGATGATGTAGACAAATCCTCTTTCTGAATTCCCCAGTCACTTTAATTTCTCTTTCGTCTTTGACTCCAACAAAAGTCTTCAGTTTTTCTTTTTTCCCCAATAACCTATTTCAGTCTTGTCTACTTCAAATGCATTCAGAGTAATACCCACTCTCTATACAATGGCCTAGAATGTCCCATATGACCTTGTTCTTCATTACTTGTGATCCCATCCCCTTCTCCTCATTCTTGTTCTCTTTCAGTTTCACTGGACTCCTTGCTGTTTCTTGACGACACCAGACACACTCTAATATTAGAGTTTTGCACTAGCCTTTCCCCACTGCCTCAAATGCTATTCCTCCAGATTTGCACACAGCTAACTCTCCTCCTTCAACTATCTTCAGTCGTCATCTAAACTTATCCAAACTTCAGTAATCACAACTTTCTTAACCTGTCTTACTTTCAGTTTCCCATAATATTTTGTATATCAATACATTCTAATTACCAATCATTCAGTAAGTAGCCTTAATAAGTAATTTTGGGATAAATGAATGAATAAAAAGTGAATTTTGTACACAAATGATAGATGGATGTGCAAAGAACCTCTGTTCCAACTTAAAGCAATTTAGAAGTAGATAAACCCATATATATTTCATGGGCTGTAACAATACAATAAATATTGTTTCTAGATAATGTATAGCTTAATAAAATGTTAATAGGCTGATAAAGTAATTTAGAGCAGACCATCTGAAAAAGAGGTTAAATTTTGGCATATCCTGCCTGAATGACTATGGATTCCATGTGTATAATCAGTAACCACAGAAAGGAGCAACTCCTAAATTTTAAATCTGTGCTCATTGTCTCTTAGGTCAACTGATTCAGAAGCTACTTTGGAAGCTTTAGGAGACTTTGTTATAAAAAGTTACTTTCAAATTAAAACAAGAGTATGCTGACGTATTAATGAATTTTTGTCCTAAAATTTGTGACATTTCTTAAATGAGACTCTGTTGTCTTACCTGTGGTTTAAAATAAAAAAAAAACCAAATGACTTTGAGTTATGAGTTATTAGAAGTTACTCATTAATTCAAATAACTTCAGAAAATAATAATAAAAACACTCCTAAGTCCACAAATATTGTACACATGTGTAGAAGTTCTTCTACATGAAAACTCATTTTCAATCCCATGGTAATAAGGTGGCAAGCCCCATGAAAAAGACCAGCAGGACCCCCAGGCAAGGCCACTACTCTCCTGCCAGCATCATCCGGTTCCCTGGCCCTGCGGCATTATCTCACTTTTTGCCTCTGAAACAGCTTACTTCCAGGAAAGTGGAACTTACCCCTAAGATTTTATTGGTTCCCTGAGCTAAATCCTGATTAGTCCATTTGTAGCACTTCATTTGCATGGAGCTCACTTCTGATTGGTTATTTCTCTCACTCCTGATTGGTCCATTTCCCTCACTCCTGATTGGTTATTTATCTCTCTCCTGATTGGTCCATTTCTACCAAGCTCATTCCTAATTAGCCAACATTTGTTACACCTTATTTGCATATGATGTTGCAAAGCATAGACTGGCAGCCTGTGTAAGCCTGTGTAAACCTACAGATAGGGTCCAGAGCTTGGAGTGTTAACTCCTCTGGGCCTGCTGGCATAATAAACCTGAGTTCTCCAACCCTCCGTGTGCTGCTTGATCTCTTGCCCAGATCCAGGTTGCTGCCACAACTGAGCTATAACACTGAGCTATAACACTGAGCTGTAACACGCTTTGCTGCAACATTTCTGGAGGCCCCAGCAAGATTCCAACCATGCCTGCCCCTTGAGCCACCAGGGCAACAGAGCAACTGCCTGGAGGTCAGGAACTCTGAAAGCAAACAAGGAGGTGCGCCACCTGAGAGTATTCCAGGTCCTCCTTTGCAGAGGTGATTCAGTCCTCTGGGCAGCTGTGCCCCAACCGGACTCAGTGGAGGGACGGACCAACTCACCAAGCAGCGTGGCCAAACAAGGTAGGAGCCCCAGGAAGCGTCCATATTTAGGTTAGCATATTCAGGTTCTGTCCAAGTGGACAGAAGAGGAGACTGATCACCTCCTCCAGGCTCCCGTTCCAATGGTATTCCAGACAGGGAGATCAGGTCAGGCTTCCCGCCCAATGGTATTCTGGATGGGAAGATCAGGTTAGATTAGATTAGGGATGCCCTGGTGATAGGGAGGGAAAGATGCAAATAATCTGTGTGTGTGTGTGTGTGTGTGTGTGTGTGAGTGTATGTGCAGCTTGAAAAGCATGCAATCAGGTTCAAGTTTGTAGTTCCAAGGCATTCTGCTACAGAAATCAAGTGAGTCCCAACCTATGTTTCCATGGTGATCTCATATGCTTATGGCAGTATCGGCCCCTCGGGGTATCGATCAGAGTCAGTGGTTTATACTGACCTGCTAAAGCTAAGAGGCACCTTTTTCCCCATGAGGGGAGGGGCCAGGTGGATGCAGTGAAAACCCTCCCTTTGTCTCATTTGCAACACTAGCACAGGTTGGCTACACAGGGAAAGGGACATAGAACAGCCTGTGAGACAACCCCTGTGCCCTTGGAGACTAAGATGAGACTACTTTAAAAAAAAGAGTTTCAGATGCGACCTTGTCACCAGTCCCCTGGAATATCCTGCTGCAATTAATAAACCAGCCTCAATACTACTCCTCTGTCTAAAATTAAGACCACAAGACCTGAGCCACCCCAGGACTGGCTGGAACCCTCTTTTGAGGCTCCTCTTTTTGGTCCATTTATTCTGTCACCAGCTGGCCATCCTGGCCTCATATTTTGTCAATTCAGGCTATAAAAAATGCTTTATGCTGGGACCCCTAGAGTTCATCCAGGCCTGGGAGAGCCTCAGGGAAACCTGCCTAAATGTCAAACCCTAACTCATTGGCAGCACTTGCAGCCAAGCAGATAGGTATTAGGCCCAGTGAGGCAGCAGGCTCTTTGAGAACTCCACTGTTTTGAGGAGTAGGAAAAACAGGGATACTGGGGTCACAGTCCTTGGTACCAGGAGCAAACCCACACCTATAGGCCATAAAATCTGTCAACTAATACTAATGGGAGCCTCAAAATCAAAGCCAACAGTTCTGGACTGCATGATCAAAAATTTCAAAAAGGGTTTCTCAGGAAACTATGGGATTAAATTGTCACCAGCAAAATTGCACACATTGTGTGAGTTAGAGTGGCCAACCTTTGGAGTGGGTTGGCCCCTGGAAAGCACACTTGACCTGTTAGCTGTCAGGGCCATATACTGGATAATCACCATGCCCCCAGGGCACCATGACCAATTCCCATATATTGACTTTTGGCTAACAATCGCTCAAAGCTTGCCTCCATGGCTCCAGGTCTACATAAATGGTCAGGGACAGTATAAGATCCTCATGGTCCCAATACTGAAGGTAGTAAAGAAAGATGCAATGAGGCCAGTCCTTTGGAGGAACCCTGAAGAACTGCCAATGGTGCCCCTGCCATGTGATTCTCCTGCTTCTGCAGCTCCACCACGGCTGCCTCTACAGGACAGCCCATCACTGCCTGTACTGCCACAGCGACCTTGGGCTCTGGGCTGGGAGCCCATGGGGAGGAAAGTCTGTTCAGCCCTGCAGGCTACCCAGCCAGCAGCTTCCCTCTGGTTGCCTCTCTGGGAGACCCAAGGGCCCCAACACATTAATGACCAGGAGCCCATGGGGAGGAAACTCTGGCCCTGCAGGCCACCCAGCCAGTGGCTACCCTCTGGATGCCTCTCTAGGAAACCCAAGTGCTCCAGAAAGTTAATGATGATGGCTCTGTACAGCGCAGCCACTCCATCCTGTACTACCAGCCTTTCAGTACAACTGACCTCCTGAACTGGCGACACCACACTCTGCCATATTCAGAAAAACCCCAGGCCATGATTGACCTCCTAGAGTCCATCTTCCAGACCCAACAGCTGACTTGGGACAACATTCAACAGCTGCTCCTGACACTTCAATAATGAAGAAAGAAAGCGGATCATAACAGAAACTAGAAAATGGCTACAAGAGCAGGTCCCAGAGGGAACTTTAGATGCAGAGGAATGGGCCCAAAATGCAGCCCCAGCTGCAAGGCCAGAATGGAACTCTAACTCCCAAGCCTAATGGGAGAGACTGTGTGGACATATTGGAGAGCCCTCCTACATGGGTTGCAAGCCAGGGCAAAGAAACCAACCAACATGTCTAAAACCACCATGATCCAAAAGCAAGACAAGTCTCCCATGGACTTCTATGAAAGGGAATTTGGGAGCCCACAGAGATGTCAATCATCCACTGTAAAGAAGACCAAAAAAGAAAATGACCCCATAAACAACAACAACAAAAAACCAACTAGCAGATCAAGCTATACAAAAAAACAGCAAATCAATCAAGCCATGCCAGAGATCTTGGTGCCATCCCAAAGGTTTGACTAACACCCAAACTGCCAACATCTCCAGCATACAGTCAAGAGGAAAACCTTTGGGCCAAAACTAAAGGAAGAACCAATGGAAAAGAAGGATGGTGACTGATGCCTGACAAATGGATACGTATACTGAATGATCAGCCCATCAGGGGGTCCTTCAGCAACATGAGCTCACCTACCTTGGAAAGACTGCCTTAGAGGCTCTGATGGAATGGTACTGTCTGATACCTTGAATTCCATCCCTCTGTGCCTCAGTCTCACAGCGCTGCCTCATATGAGCCCAGAACAAGGCACAACAGGGGTCAACTGGACTAAGAGGAATCCAGTGTTATGGCCAGGCTCATTTTGAAGATATGGAAATGGGTTTTGCAGAAATGGGTCCCAGCAGAGGATACAACTACTTGCTGGTTTTTATCTGCACCTTTTCTGGATGGGTAGAAACATACCCAACACGGACTGAGGAAACAAGAGAAGTAACAAAGGACTTACTCAGAGAAATTATTCCTAGATTTGGGATGCCATTAACCATAGGATCAGACAATGGACCCACGTTCATGGTGGAAATAGTACAACAAATCGCAAAAACACTATAAACACCTGCTGGAATCTAAATGTGGCCTACAGGCCCCAGAGTTCAGGGAGGATAGAGCACATGGGCAAGACATTAAAACGGTATGATAAAGCTCAGTAGAGAAACTCAGCTACCTTGGAAGCTCAAAACTCTGCCCATGGCTCTCCAGTAGGTACTCTATGTCCCTTGGTCCAAGACTGGATTCTCCCCTTTTGAAACTGTATGTGGGAAACCCCCTCCCCTGATTATACTAAAAGAAAAAATTAGAGAAATGGGAAGCTTAGAACTTCAGAAGCAAATGCAGGGCCTCGAAAAGACTATGTGGAAAGTCCATAGATGGGTAACTGACAGGATCCCAGTCTCACTGGAAACAATGTTACACACATATGAGCCTGGAGATCAAGTCTGGGTGAAAGATTGTGAAAAGGAGCCACCCAAACCCACTTGGAGGGGCCCATACTCAATTATACTAACCAACCCAACAGCTCTTAAGATTGCAGATATCACCCCATGGAGTCATCACATCAGAGTAAAGAGATAATTGCCACCGTGAGAGAAGGATGTCTGGAGAATCAAACAGGACCTCAAGGAGCCACTTGAAATCAGGACCACAGATGCCCACCTCACCTGGCAGAAAGCACCAATCCTTGCTCTAGCCACACCCAGAAGCTGGCTAGTCAATGCATGGTGGATGTCTGAGGAACCACCAATCAGGACATAAAATGAACTCTTACTGCCACCCATACTTTCTTTTATTAATCAGTATTGTTGCTGTATTGCTAGCTCTGGGACTGACAGCCACTGCACCCCAGATTGGAACATAGGCCAGAAACTAATACTAGCTGTTCTCTATCTCTCTACAATGAGAAGCCTAATGGTCAGTCAGTGTCTGCTATAGTAACCATACCTCCCTATTTAAAAAACAAATGAAAGAAATCCAAAACCCTTCTGCTGCTTGTAAAAGTAATTGCTGACATATCTCTTCAATGACAGGGGTTCCAGTGGGACCCATTCACAAATTTGCATTTTGCAAGGACCTTCCCCCCAGGAACCACCCCCCAGCCCACACACTCAGGGCCCTTCTATAGACCTGGTAAGGACTGGGAGAAAAATAGACCTAGGCCCGTGCCTTATAACCGGGACCCCCAATTAAGTCCCTTATTAAGCAAGGCCCATCACCTTCTTAATACTATTAATCCACAACTAGCAAGTGATTGCTAGCTTTGCCTGTGTCCTGGCCCCCTCCAGCTTGTAGCCAGCCCAATAGGTCTCTCAGATCTAACCAAGTTTAATGACCACCCTGGATGGTCCCCAGACTCTGCAGATATAAGCCCCAAGTCAGTTAAGGTACAGGTGGCCCATACAGCCCCTGACTGTATCTACAACCCAGGGACAAAACATTCTATGGGAAATCTAGCCACTGCCCAGTGTGCCCAAACCCATAACTGCATAACTGTTTCTAGTTGTATGCCTATCAAACCCTGGTGCACACCAAGCCCAGGAACCTTTGTCATGTGCAGGACACACGCCTACTGGTGCCTACCAGCCAATTGGACAGGTACTTGCACATTGGCTTTCCTTACCCTTCAGATGAACATCATGCCTAATAATCAGAGCCTTCCCATATCCCTGATGGACCATACTAGATCAAAAAGTGCCAACAAACTAATACCACTACTCATTGGGTAGGAAATAGCAACTGGAATAGGCACAGGTATAGGAAGAATAGCCTCATCATCCTACTATTACCAGCAGTTATCTGCTGAGGTCACTAAAGACTTAAAACAAGTGGCTGCATCCTTAATGACTACAAACCCAGTTAGACTTCATAGTGGCAATAGTCCTACAAAACAGGAGGGATTTATACTTGCTTACTGCCAAAAAGGGAGGACTCTATCTCTTCCTAATGAGGAATGCTGTTTCTGTGTAAATCAATCAGGAATTGTCAGAAATATGGTCCAACAACTATGAGATCAAACTGAACACAGAAACCAGGAATTAGTAAATTCCTGGACACAGTGGAATAACCTCTGGAGTTGGGCCTCCTGGCTCCTCTCCCTAGCAGGCCCCCTCCTTATGATCCTTCTAGTACTGCTGTTTGGTCCCTGCATCCTTAATCTCATTACCCATTTCATTAGCTCATGAATAGAGTCACTAAGGCTATAGCTAGTGGATACTCAGTACAGGCCCCTGGACCAGGAAGAGCCCCATGGTGAGTAAGGGGCACCACTCTAAAGGTTGATGTTCACTATAGATGTTAAAGAGAGCATCAAAGGGGGGGAATTAGGTGAGAAACCCCATCAAAAAGACAAGCAGGACCCCCAGGCCAGGCCACGACTCTCCTTCCTGCACCATCTGGTTCCCTGGCCTGGTGGCATTATCTCGCTTTTTGCCTCTGAAACAGCTTACTTCTAGGAAAGTGGAACTTACCCCTAAGATTCTATTGGCTTCCTGAGCTAACTCATGATTAGTACATTTGTAGTGCTTCATTTGCATGGAGCTCACTCCTGATTGGTCCATTTCTACCACTCTTGATTAGTCCATTTCTACCACTCCTGATTTGTCCATTTCTACAAAGCTCATTCCTAATTAGTCAAATTTCGTTGTACCTTATTTGTAATAGATGTTGCAAAATGTAGACTGGCAGCATATAAAAGCTTGTGTAAACCTACAGACGGGGTCCAGAGCTTAGAGTATTAACTCCTCTGGGCCTGCTGGCATAATAAACTTGAGTTCTCCAACCCTCCAAGTGCTGCTTGGTCTCTCGCCTGGATCCAGGTTGCTGTCACAACTGAGCTGTGACACTGAGATGCAACATACTTTGCTGCAACAGTAAATCTGCACAAGAGGCCAGAAATCACCAGTTTTCATTAAAATTATGCTTTTAGGTATCTTCTCTAGGTTTTCTAATGACAAAATATTTTCAGGTTCCAAATCAAAAAAATTAACATTTTAACACAAATTCTAAGTTAAAGGTTATTTTTGTATCATATATTTTTCATTTGGAGGATCATAATCCAAGGTTTAGGTAAGGAAAATATAGTGAATATAATGTAGCAATGCTTGTTCTCTTTCCATGTTTTGTCCTAAAATTGAGTGTTATCAACTTTATTCCAGATCAATCCTTTAACTTCTATGGATTCAATTCTACATTGAATGTCACTTTTAGCTGTAAAGTTACTTTCTTTGCTGAGGTAGAAAGACACAACACTATAAAGACACTATAAAGTTCAATAACTCATTTTCACTTGGAGAGTTTGCAACCTTCATTCCTGTTCTAATGACACTACCATTATAAATGATTTGATAAATTATTATAGTCTTATCCAGAGAGACACCACTATGTTCTATTAAAATTTAATTGCATAAGTATATAAGAAACAGTTTTCAAATCCTGTAAGGCTTGGTTTAAATTAACCAAGTAAAGGGTGAGATAGAAACATGCAATTTAGTCATAAATACAAATACAGCAATGAATTACACCTACTTGGAATGGGAACACAAACACTAAATAACTCATGCAACTCATGGGACACTTAATTTCAATATGATTATTGAAAAGTTTACCAGCTGAGAAGTCCCTGTCAAGAAATGAGCAGAAATCAAATTAAATGGTGCTACTCACAGTAACTAATTGTGATTTCAGTTGCTTTGAAATAAGAATATAGATAAATTATATTAAACAGGATGAAATAAAAATATAGCGGCTGAGAATAAGCATATTTCTGGTCTGAGGTAGGGGATGTATGACTCAAATGGAACCAATTCTGTAAGGATGATCCCTCTACATCTGCTTAATTCACTGAGAAATAGTCGCATAATTATTGTCTACACACCTAGACCTTGCAGCTATGTCAGATTGTTTTTGTGATAAGAAGCAAAAAAGAAGACTTTGAGTATGGGTTAGAGAAGACATCAGCATTACTTAAAAAAAAATCCTCAAAGTTCATGTCTTCCTATTATTAGGCAATAAGAACTTAAAGAACAGTACATTTCAGTTAACTTACACATATCCTCAGAGACGAGACTCCACAGCTTTCTCTAGCAGATAATGTTTAAAAGGCTACTGCTTAGGAAATGTCCTAAATCTTTAATGAAGTCATTTTATGATCCTTTTAGGTAAAACCATACAAGAGCTTATCAACCTCTTCTGTATAATTCCTCAGCAGTAAAGTTATGTACAAAAAAAGTTGCATTTTAGAGTAAGATAAAAGAGTGCTGAATATTTTCTGAGGTTATTAAAGGCAGAGGGAAGTTACAGACCTTTCTGAGTCTCATCTTGTTCTGAAAAGATGCATTTACACTTGTATTCTAAGGTTGCTGTAAGCATCAGAAGGAACAACAGCTTTGAGCACATCTAACAGTACCTAGCACATGGCATTAATAAAAATTCATTTTCTTTCTTCCTAATGACATTAAAATTTTACTGCTGGAATTCTCAGTAAAATTTCAGGGCATCTAGAGGCTCTGGAAGCACATGTTAATTAAAGTTGGGGAAACACTGAAATGCTGCCTTGAGAAAATCAGTAATCTGAATTTAACATTATCTTTGCTTCCACGTGTATTCCAGAGCACCGAAAGTATGCAGTAGGAAATTGCATCCAGCACTAGCCTCAAAAAATCCTAAACATATTTCTTGGTTCCAGCTTTATCTTCCTGTTGTATATTTTGAGGTCTGACTTTAGAATCCCTAGTTGTATTATAGTTTGTTCAGGATGGCTAGAAAATAAGGAAAAATCCCCACAAATATAAAATATTTTACTTCCCTAAAGTCAAGACTGTGTTGTGATATATAAGGCTACATTTCTGTGAGTCTCTATGAGATATACTGCATATCTTACCCTTAAGTATGGGGGAATCCCATACAATAGTAACATGATAAGTATTTTGGCTGGTAAATTGACAAATAAATATGTCAGAAGCCAACCTCTGGTCTAGACTACCTGCCTTATATTTGACTTGCAAGTTATCATACACTAAAATTAGACTGCTAATTTTAGTCTGCTCTCTCTCTCCTTGAATGTATTGTACAGTTCATGAAGCAGATTGATAATATCAGCTGCAAAAGTCTTCTAGAAGATGGCTTGTGTTTCCACCAAGCAATGGAACATATTCTATATACTGTTCAAACAACCCTTTGCCTTATTGGAGGTATAATGCAAAGACTAGAGAGATAGCCCATGCATCCATGATAGCAGGGAGATCAGAGCTTTTAATTTGCAAAAGGGCAATTAATTACTCAAGAACAAAGATGTATCAAAGAGCCAACACAGTGAAAGTCTTTCATGTTTCTCAACCACAGAATATTTTTCATTCCACCAATTTTTCTACCCTGAAAAAAGTCCAGTGTAAACACATTCAGGGTATTATTGTGGGAGTGTTAAGAATAAAGAGGAAAATGTTACAGAAGCTCCAAAATAAAAGATTTATTTAAGCCAATTACTCCATGATTGACAATAAATATTTTTTCTTTGACATGATCAGAGATTTGTGCTTAAAGTTCTCTTTTAAATAATTTATAAGTAGACTTATTAATATTAAGAGCTTAATATATTATAATTGCCTAAAGTTTGTTTTATACATGATTATTATTGTTCTATCAGGTTAATTTGTTCAAAAACAAGTAAGATGTTTAACATGCCAGAAAACTAGATTTGAAGAGGGTAATTTACAGTACAGATAAAATTAAAATATAAAAATTATACAGATTATAAACTCTATTCAACTATTATATCTACTTGATAGTTTTTTGTTTGGTTGGTTGATTTACTTTTATTGAAGTATAGTAAGTTACAATGTGACAAAATCTGGTGTACCACATAATATTTCAGTCATGTTTATACATACATATATTCATTTTCATATTATTATTTATTATAGGTTACTATAAAATATTGAATATAGTTCACTGTGCTATACAGAAGAAATTTGTTTTTTATCTATTTTGTATATAGTAGTTAATATTTGCAAATCTTGAACTCCCAATTTATCCCTTCCCATCTCCTTTTACCCAGTAATTATAAGATTGCTTACTCTGTCTCTGAGTCTGTTTCTGTTTTACACATAAGCACATTATTGTCTTTTTTTTTTTTTTAAGATTTCACATATCAGTGATATCATATGGTATTTTTCTTTCTTTTTTGGTTTCCTTCACTTAAATGATGATCTCAAGGTCCATCCCTGCTACTTCAAATGGCATTATTTTATTATATTTTTATGGTTGAGTAGCATTCCGTTGTATAAATGTACCACAACTTCTTTATCCAGTCATCTGCCGATGGATATTTAGGTTGTTTCCATGTTTTGGCTATTGTACATAGTGCTGCTATGAAGGTTAGGGTGGATGTATCTTTTTGAGTTCCCTCCAGATATATGCCCAAGAGTGGGATTGCTGGACCACATGACAAGTCAATGTTTACTTTTTTGAAGAATCTTCATACTGTTTTCCATATTGGCTGCGCCAAACTACATTTCCACCAACAGTGTAGGAGTGTTGTCTTTTCTCCACACTCTGTCCAGCATTTATTGTTTGTGGACATTTTAATGATGGGCATTTTGACTGGTATGAAGTGATACTTCATTGTAGTTTTCATTTGCATTTCTCTGATAATTAGCAATATTGAGCATTTTTTTTTTCATGTGCTTATTGGCCATTTATATGTCTTCATTGGAGAATTGCTTATTTAGGTCTACTGCCCATTTTTGGTTTTGGTTGTTTGGGTTTTTGATGTTGTTGTTGTTGTTGTTGTTGTTATGAAGTTGTATAAGCTGTTTACATAGTCTGGAAATTAAACTTTTGTCAGTCACATCATTTGCAAATATTATGTCCCATGCCATAGGACATTGTTTTGTTTTGCTTATGACTTTCTTTGATGTGCAAAAGCTTGTAAGTTTAACTAGGTCCCATTTGTTTATTTTTCCTTTCATTTCTATTGCCTGGGTAGAATGCCCTAGGAGAACATTGCTAAGATTTATGTCACAGAAGGTTTCATCTATATTTTCTTTTAGGAGGTTTATAGTGTCATCTTATATTTAAGTCTTTAAGCCATTTTGAGTTTATTTGCAGGTGAGGGAGTGTTCTAACTTCATTTATTTACATGCAGATATACAGCTTCTCTAACACCATTTGCTGAAGAGACTGTCTTTTCTCCATTGCATATTCTTGCCTACTTTGTTGAAGGTTTATTAATCTTAAGTCTGTGAGTTCATTTCTTGGCTCTCTATTCTGTTCCAATGATCCATATGTCTGTTTCTGTGCCAATACCATGCTGTTTTGATTACCATGGCTCTGTAGTATTGTCTGAAGTCTGGGACGGTTATTCCTCCAATTTTGTTCTTTTTCTTCAATATTGCTTTGGCAAAACTGGATCTTTTGTGATTCCATATAAATTTGGGGATTATTTGTTTTAGTTCTGTAAAAAATGTCTTGGGTAATTTGATAGGGATCTCACTAAATCTGTAGATTGCTTTGGGTAGTATTACCATTTTAACAATATCAATTATTTCAATCCAAGAACATAGAATATCTTTCCATTTCTTTAAATCATCTATAATTTTCTTAATCAATGTTTTGTAGTCTTTCACATGTAATTCTTTCACCTCCTTGATCAGATTTAGTCCTAACTTTTGTTTGTTTGTTTGTTTTATGTCTGCAATTTTAAAATGTGTTGTTTCATTATTTTCTTTTTCTGTTATTTCATTGTTCATGCAAAGAAATACTACTGATTTCTGTATGTTAATCTTGTATCCTGCTACCTTGCTGAATTATTTTATCAGCTCTGGTATTTTTTGTGTGGAGACTTTAGGGTTTTCTATATATGGTATCATGTCATTCACATATAGTGACAATTTTACCTCTACTCTTCCCATTTGGGTCCCTTGTATTTCTTTTTCTTTCTTTATGGCTTTGGCTAGGATTTACAATACTATGTTGAATAAAAGTAGTGAGAGTGGGCATCCTTGTCTTGTTTCAGATTTTAGTGGGAAGGCTTTCAACTTTTCACCATTGACTATTATGTTGATTGTGAGCTGTCATAAATAGCTCTTACCATGTTGAGATATGTTCCCTTTATACTCACTTTGGTTAGAATTTTTATCATAAATGGTTGTTGAAGGTTATCAAATGTTTTCTTCTGCATCTATTGAGATGATCATGTGATTTTTATCCTTTCATTTGTGGATGTGGTGTATCCCATTGATTGATTTGTGTATGTTGAACCATCTTTGTGCTCCTGGGGTAAATCCAACTCTATTGTGTTGTATGATCTTTTTTTATGTGTTGTTGGATTCTGTTTGCTAATATTTTGTTGATTTATTTTCATTTATGTGCATCAATGATATTAGATTGTAATTTTCTTTTTTGGTAGTGTATTTGTCTACTTTTAGTATCGGGATGATGGTGGCTTCATAGAATGAGTTTGGAAGTATTCCCTCCTCTTCAAACATTTGAAAAGTTTGAGAAGGATTGGTATGAGTTTTTCTTTGTATGTCTGTTAGAATTCCCAAATGAAGCCATCTGGTCCTGGACTTTTGTTTGCAGGGAGGTTTTTATTGACGATTCAATTTCACTTGTAGTGATTAGTCTTCTCAACTGATCTATTTTTATTGATTCAGTCTTGATGGACTGTAAGTTTCTAGAAACTTGTCAGTTTCTTCTAGGTTGTTCAATTTGTTGGCAGATAATTGTTCATATTGTTCTCCTATGATTTTTTTTTTATATTTCTGAGGTGTCATTTGCAATTTCTTCATTTTTTTTCTTTCTTATTTTGTTTCTGTCCTCTCTATTTTCTTATTGGTGAGCCTGGCCAGAGGTTTGTCACTTTTTTTTTTTTTAACTTTTTCAAAAACCCAGTTCTTACTTTGATTGATATTTTCTATTGTTTTTTAATCTCTATTTTATTTATATCCTCCCTGATCTTTATTATTTATTTCCTTCTGCTAATATTTAGTTTTGTTTCTTCTTCTCTTTCTAAATTTTTTTAGGTAGTAGGATAGGATGCTTACTTGAAATGATTTTATTTTTTTGAGGAAGACCTGAATCACTATGAACTTCCCTCTTCAGATTGCTTTTGCTCCATCCCATAGACTTTGTGTGGTTGTGCTTTTAGTCATTTATCTCAAAGTACTTTTTTAATTTCTTCTTTGATTTCATCCTTGACCCATTGATTTTTTTAGTATCATGTTGTTTAGTCTCCATCCAGTATTTTTCTCATTTATTTTTCTGTGGTTGATCTCTAGTTTCATGCCTTTGTGGTGAGAGAAGATACTTGAAATAATGTCTATCCTCTTAAATTTGTTGAGGCTAATTTTGTGCCTGAGCATGTGGTCTATCCTAGAAAATGTTCCATGAGCACTTGAAAATAATGTACATTCTATTTTGGGGGGATATAATATCTTAAAAATTTCAACCAAGTCCAACTATTCTATTGTGTCATTTAGTATCTCTGTTGCCTTATTGATTTTCTGTCTGGAAGATCTGTCCAATGATGTTAGTGAGGTGTTGAAGTGTCCTACTATTATTGTGCTCTCAGCAATTTCTATCTTTATGTCTGTTAGTATTTGTTTTATACATTTAGGTGTTCCTATATTGGGTGCATATATGTTAATGAGTCTAATATCCTCATCTTGTATTGCTCCTTTGATCATTATATGGTGTCCTTCTTTATCTTTCTTTATGGACTTTGTTTTAAAGTCTATTTTGTCTCATATAAATATTGCTACTCCTGCTTTCTTGTCATTTCTATTTGCATGAAATATCATTTTCCATCCTCTCACTTTCAACTTACATGTGTCCTTCATCCTAAGGTGGATCTCTTTTAGGAAGCATATTGTAAGCTCTTGTTTTATTTTTCAGTCTGCCACTCTATGTCTTTTGACTGGAGTATTTAGTTCATTGACCTTTATGGTAATTTTTGATAGATGTGTGTTTATTGCCATTCTGAACTTTGTTTTCCAGTTGATTTGGTATTTCTTCTTTGTTCCTTGCTTTTTCTTTTTGTGGTTTGATAATTTTCTTTTTTATTAGCTAGCTTTCTTTTTGTTTTTTGTGAGTATAATATGCTTTTGATTTGTGATTTCCTTGTTTTTCTAGTATGTTAATGCATTACTATATCTGTTTGCTTCTAACTGGTAGTCCTATAGGCTCAAACATATCCTAAAATGGACAACAGCAACAACAAAATCTATATTTTCTTGCTGCTCTATCCCACACTTTATGATTTTGATGTCCTCTTTTATATCTTCATGATTTTTCTGTTGCAACTTATTGTAATTATCACATTTCTAACTATGGTTTTCTCCTTTCTATGACTTCCTATTTTTTCTATTTAGAGTGGACATTTCAAAATTTCTCTTAGGACAGTTTTAGTATTACTGAATAATTTTTGCTTATCTGTGAATTTCCCTATCTCTTCTTTTATTCTAAAAGAACCTATTCTAAATATTCAAGACTAAATATATCTTGCCACTCTCTTATGGCCATCAAGGTTTGTGTAGAGAAATCAGCTGAAAGCCTTATGGAGGTTCCCTTGTAATTAACTCTTTGCTTTTCTCTGGGTGTCTTCAGAATAATTTCTTTATCTTTAACTTTGTTCATCTTCATTATAATATGTCTTATTGTAGTTTTATTTCATTCTTATTTGGGACCCTCTGTGCTTCCTGTACATGGCTATCTGTTTCCTTATTTAGGTTTGGGATATTTTCTTCCCATGATTTCTTCAAATCCCTTCCAATCCCCTTTTATCTTCCTTTTCCTTCTGGGGCACTTATTATGGTGTAGATTGGCATGCTTTATATCATTCCATAGTTCCCTTATATTGTTTTAATTGGTTTTCACTTTCTTTTCTGATTGCTCTTCTTATTGGGTGATTTCTGTTATCCTGTCTTCTAAGTCACTTTTTCATTACCCTGCATTACTTGTTTATTTTTGACTGCCTTTAGCTCAGTTCTTATCTCAGCCATTGAATTTTCTGTTTTTAATTAGCTTCTCTTTGTAGTTTCTATTTCATTTTTATAGAATTCATAGACTCTCTTATTTCCTTTAGTGCTTTTATCATTTCCTTTTTAAAGTCATGATCTAGTAGACTGTCTAGGTCTGTTTAATTTATTGTTCTTTCAGGGGACTTCTCTTGTTTATTTTAAGTGTGAGTGATTCTTCTGCTTCTTCATTTTACTTATATTTCTCTGTCTCTGTGGATTTAGGAGTATCAGTTATCTACTGTGGTCTCAAAGGGCTTTTTCTTTAAGTGGGATCATTCCTCTGTAGATTGTGTATGTCTAATAATTGTGTTGAGAAGGCTGTTCTTAATATGGATGGTTACCACATCTTTCTTCCATGTGTGTTGGTTGTTATCACTTTGATTGTGGGTGTGTTTGGTATTACAGTGATCAAAGCCTGACCTGGATGTTGAGCAAGGCCACCTTTCTGTTCTGTGGTTGTCACTGCCCTGACGGGCTGGATCTCCTCTCCTGTTGTTGAAATTGAGGCTTCCAGACCTGTATCTGAGCTATGGTGTGTGATAAGCATTGTTGGAACACTTCAGCTAGAAAAGTCACTGAGTATTCCTCCGATGGAGTAGTCCACTGGGAAGTGCCCTCTGTGTTGTTGTCTGTCAATTGTTATGTGGGCTTACAAAGTACTCTTTGTTGATGGTGCCTTTGTCCTTGCCTCATCCATGGGAGTGTCAGTAACCCACTCAGGTGACCCCCAATTTCTGTGCCCACAGAGCAACCACTGTCAGGCACTATGAACTGCTACAGGGTCAGTGAAAATCTCAGCTCTGTGTCCATGTATGGTATTCAGGCCCACTGCAAATGCTAGATCCACCCTCACTGTGCCAGAACTCCACTTGTTACCTGTTACTCTTAGAAGCATGAGTCCAAAAAGGCACTGCAGGGCAAATTGGTCTCCACTGCCTGGGGCTGTAAACAAATCTCAGTCCCACTTATGTAGTTGCTGGACAACTAAGTGTGAATTCAAGTTTTAGCACCTCCTCCACCAAAGAGCCATGCACCAGTGATTGTGGTGGCTATAACTGAGACCCACCTCTCTTCTAGTGAGAACATGCCAACAATGGTGCTGAGCAGGCCCTCTGGGCTTAGCAGAGAGTGTCTATGCCCTGGCTGTTTTGCACCCCTACCCCACCAATGCACAGCAGCAGTGTTTTTTTTTTTTAATGGGGTTCCAGGCTGTTCTGTTCTGCACACACTCCCAGCTATAGCTTCCACCACACTCCAGCCCCCTGAGGCTGTCTCTGCACAGTCAACCCCAGCCCTCTCCCAGGGCTTGTCACTGAACTCCAGCAGCCAGTCCCAGCCTACCCATGCTGGCTTGCATTTAGAGCTGGGGATCATAGGGACCCTTTCTGCTGGTTTCTCTCAGTTTCATCTGCCAAGCAGCTGCTATTTTCACCTCTGAGCCTCAAAAGCTCTTTCTGTCCCTGCTGACCTCCCTGCTGGAGAGGGACTGTCCCAGGGTGAGGGAGCTTTTCTTCCTTTGCCACTCCTTCCCAGTCCAATCTCTTTTTTGGTATTTATTTCTCCTAATTTTTTTGTGGGGAATCTTCTTGTATTTCAAAGTAAGAGATATTCTGCCAAAGTTCAGTAGGTGTTCTGTGAAAGTGGATGGGTCTGTAGATGTAATTTTTGGCATATGCATGGTAGGGATGAGCTATATGTCCTTCTAATCCACCATCTTGACACTCCTCTATCCATACCTACTTGATTGTGATTATTATATGGTAGACTTTAGAACAACTAGCTCTGTGTTATGCTAAGATTTATGCAACATAGCTGAATCACTGCCATTAATACTATCATCTTTGGGCCTTCAAAATACATTTTAAAATCTAAAATTATAAAGACAGACCAACAAAGGCCAAAGCCAAATCTAAAAAAGGAAAGAAGATTGCCAATATAGAGCTCACTAAAAACTTTACTAATGTTGCTGAATCTTAAGCATTCATATATTCAGTCAACATTTAATGGCCACATACTGTGTTCCAGATACCTGAACAGGCTCTAGAGTATAGCAGCTAACAAAACAAGTATGATCTCTGCTTTCATAGAATTCAGAATTTAGAAAACAAAAGAAGAAAGACATTGAACAAATTATTAGATGTTCAGTAATGGTGAGGAAAAAGACAGAGATCTATGTAATGCTATGACAGGGGAACAAAATTAGAGTGAAAATTAGAGAAGACTTTGAGAAAATGATACTTAAACTGAAGAACCATGAGTGAGATTTATAACCACCCAGTAAAACAGTATTATCCACACAAAAACTTCTACCAAAAGGAAAATATCTCATGTTCAAGCTTCTCTCTTTCTGTCTCCCATTTACTAAACCCATCTGACTGTCCCATGCTCCCCAATAGACAAAGCTACATGAACTTATATTTTAAAAAAAAAATGACTAATCATTCTTCACTGGAGTATTTGCAAACAGAAGATAAATTAATCCAGTCCATTTTAAATATCTGCCTTATTTCAGATCATGAGTATTGATATTGATTAACTGCCTGCCATTCACCTTTCACTTATGTCATTTTCCCATAAAGATGAGAATTAGTCATGGTAGATTCTGTGATGAGCTTTCATGGTCATGTGATTGATTTTTGTCTGTGTATATTTTGAATCATTTTTGGCACAAATATAGCTGATGGAATACTTCTAAAAACTCACTGTAATACCTGAAGTTTTAAGCTTGAAATTTCAGTGATAGAATACTCTCAGCTATTTGATTTTTTTAGTTCTTATACTAGCAGAGGTTCTATAGTGAGTATATGTCCAAATTTGATGGATTCAGAGGTAGCATTAGTAAAACACGCATAATGATGCAATATAGCTCAATTTAAGAGACATTATTGAGCTGCCACTAGTATACACAGCACCATTCCAGGTGTAATGAGAGACTGAAAGATAAAAATAACATGGTTTTTACCTGAAAGGATTTTCTTGATTAAGATTTTTGGCCTCTGTAAATTTTTAGTAAACTGGTGGATTTAAAACCTCAGGTGATTTCAATGAGTAGGCATTTCTGTACTAATCTTGCAAAGCATTTCATGATCTGTTGATTACTGTACTGTCATTATTTCTTTGCTTTTATTTATTTTGGATTTAATTTGGTCTTTGTCTACACCTTCAGCAGTTGTTAGCCAGGAATGCTGTAGAAATGTGAATTAAAGTAAGTAAATTGAATGTACTGTTTAATATTTTTGTATCCCTATTAATTTTTTATCTCTGTCCTATGAACATCATAAAGGAGTATTTTTTTTTTATTGAAGTACAGTCGGTTACAATGTGTCAATTTCTTGTGTACTGCACAATGTCCCAGTCATGTATATACATATGTATATTCATTTTCATATTTTTTTCATTAAAGGTTATTTCAAGATATTGAACATAAGTCCTTGTGCTATACAGAAGAGACTTTTTAAAGCTATTTTTATATATAATGACTAACATTTGTAAATCTCAAACTCTCAAATTTATCCCTTTCCACCCCCTTTCCCTGATAATCATAAGATTGTTTATTATGTCTGTAAGTCTGTTTCTGTTTTGTAGATGAATTCATAGTGTCCTTTTTTTTCTTTTTTTTCCCCAGCTTCCACACATGAGGGATATCATATTGTATTTTTCTTTCTCTTTCTGGCTTAATTCACTTAGAATGACAATTTCTAAGTCCATCCATGTTGCTGCAAATGGCATTATTTTATTCATTTTTATGGCTTAGTCATATTTCATTGTATAAATATACCACAACTTTTTTAACTAGTCATCTGATGATTGACATTTAGGTTTATTCCATGTCTTGACTATCATATATAGTGCTTCTATGAATATTGTGGTGCATGCAACTTTTTGAATTAGAGTTCCCTCCAAATGTATACCCAGAAGTGGGACTGCTGGTAAACTATTTTTAGTTTTCTGAGGAATCTCCATACTGTTTTCCATAATGGCTTCACCAAACTACATTTCCACCAACAATGTAGGAGGGTTCCCTTTTCTCCACACCCTTTCCAGCTTTTAGAGGAATATTGAAGTGTCCAATTAGATTTGTGGACTTGTCAGTTTCTTCTTTTTAGTTAAGTCAGTTTTGGCTTAATGTAATTTGAAGCATTGTTATGGGATGCACACGTATTTTAGACTTATGTGTTCCTGATGAATTGACTGCTTTATTATTATAAAATGACTCTCTTTATTCCTGGTAATATTCATCTTTCTGACACTTATTTTGTCTGATATTAAACTAGTCATGACAGCTTTAGGATTAATAATTCTATAATATATTTTCCCATCCTGTTTTCTCAGCTATGTATTTATTTGTTTTCTGTCTTTTTTTTTTTTTTTTGTAGAAAGCATATTATTCATTTTTTTTTCTTTTTAATCCAATCTGATAATCTGTTTTTTAATTGGAATGGTTGTATCATTTACATTTAGTGTAATTATTGATATGATTGATTTAAATTTATCATATTGGTCTTTGCTTCCTAATGATACGGCTTTTTATTCCTTTTTTGTCTTTTATGACATTTTTAGATTAATTGTGAAGTTTTATGACTCTTTATTGTACGTATGCTTGGCATATTAGTTATGTCTATTTGTTACTGAGTTTTCTATGTTTGTAATATCCATTTTTAATTATCACCATCTATTTTCAGTTATACCAATTTATTTATAGTATAAAAAACATATTCTACTTCCATATCCCTCTTTCCATCTTTTGTACTTCTGTTTTGTTTTAGTATATGTTATAAACCCCATAATATATTGTTACAATTTTACTTTAAATGATCAAATGCCTTTGACCAAAATTTAAAAAATGAGACAATTAAAAAAATTATCCACACATTTATCATGTCTAATACTTTTTATTTCTTGGCTTAGATCTAAAATCATTTTCTTTCTCTCATACTTTGTTATCTAAAAAAAATTGTTTTTACTTTAATTTTTGAAAGATAATATCACTAGTATAGAATAGTGTGTTGACAAATTTTTTTTTTTACCACTCAGCATTTTAATGTTATCACTCTTTTATCTTCTAGCTTTTAGTTTCTGATGAAAAGTCTATGGTAATTATCTTTGTAACTGTGCAGCTATTATAACTTTTTATCTGGGTAATTCAAGGCTTTTTTAATTTTTTTTAACAGGTTTTCAGAAATTTCATCATAATGTGTTTGGTGCAGTCTTCTTTTTTTTAATACTGCTTCAGGTTCTTTAAGCCCTTTGTATCTATGGTTTCCAATTTTCCCAAATTTGGAGAAAAAAAAATCTCAACCATTATTTTTCAAATATTTTTCTTCCACTTTCTTTCCTTGGAATTCCAATTATTCATATGTTACATTGTTTGATATGCTCCCACAGATCACTAAGAATTTTTTCTCTGTCTTTCAACCTATATAATTTGGTTGATATTTCTTGTAGTTCACCGACATTTTATTTTTGTTATTCTTACACTTTATTCTTTAATAATGTTTAATCAGCTAGTAAACAAATGCAGTGAAAGTATTATTTCAGAAATTTAATTTTTAGAATTTTCTTCTTTTTTTAAAACAATAAATCCTGGTCATATTGAAAATATTTCAGTAACTCACTTAATGTCTTTGTTTGTTGATTATGTCATCTCTCTCATTTCTGTTTATGCTGACTCACTTTTGTGGGGCCAACTGATGTCATTACAACTCCAATGACCCCCATTCCTGGGGTCTCATATGTCTGCCTGTAATCCCTCAACAGATTAAGTAGATTCTTTGCTGGGTGTGTTTCCCTGCACAAGCTAATAGCCCTAGGTAATGCCTAATCTCACAATTGCTGAAGCTGTCTTGTTTCAGAGTCCACCTTATTAGAGTCATACACTTTACCACCCTTAGTGGACCCTAAACTTCTTACTTCACCTACAGCCAATCAGAGACTTGTATACAAGCCATTCAGTCACCTTGTGACACTACCTTATAAAATACCCCAACAACTGGCCCTCAGTGCTCACACAGGCACCTCTCATTGCTGTGGCCTGCTGTTGTCTATGGCAGCATGCCCTAATAAACTCATTTTCTATTCTCATATTTTATTTCTGGCAAATTCTTTTACCAACCCACATGCCACCAGCTCACCCACCAGCCCACATTGTCCCACAACATTTGGTGGTACATATATGGCTAGGACTCTGAGAGAGCCCTTTGTGCTTCTATCTCTCTCTCTCTCTCCCTCTCTCTCTCTCTCTTTCTCCTCCTCACTATGAGAGTCTCCTCCTGGCTTAATTGGATGCTTCTAAGAAACCAGTTGGTCAGGGCTGACTCCTCTCTTCCCCTGGCTTGATCAGATGTTCTATTCTGGAAACTAGATCATCAAGGCATGCTTCCTTCTTTCCTATTCTACTGTCCTTTCCTCTCTCATATCTTTCTGCTTCTTCCTAACATTTGGGAGTTCCCTGAAGTCTTACCAAAGATTGAGGAACCTTGGCTGGGCTGCTCTCAGTGGACTCTGAAACTCGGTCTGACAGGCCGAAATGACTCCAAGCCCTTAGTGGTGAAGGCTCATGGGAAAGTCACCTTATCTTTTTCTGAATGTTCTTCTCCTCTATCTCTCCTTTCCTCTATCTCTGGCCCTTGAGGGTCTCTTTGGTTCTTGGGTCCAACCACATGGTGCACCTCTATGCCTTCTCTCCACTTTTTGCAGATCATGCTTCCAGATTGGCTGTGCCTCTGGCCTTCGATTATCACACCAGGTAGAAATCACTGGTGGGTGAGTCCCCCCATTTTTTCTTTGCTTTTTGGCCCCCTTTATCACCTTTTCAGCCCTTGTACTGGTTTTGGCCCTTGTCCTTGTCAGCTTCTCTTTCTTGGGAGATGCCCAGAGTAAGAGGACATCAGAAGTTTAGTCTTTCTCTTTCTAGAGGGACACCCCAGAATAGAGCCTGTTAGCCTCTCTGTCTCTGGGGTAGAACATTCTGGGACAGAGTCTGTGTTGGTTTTCTTCTCTCTTTTGTTCTTCTATTTCCTGGGACTCACCTAAGGGTTACATTTTAAAATATTGGGATAAGTTTGATCCCCAGAACTTAAAGAGACAATGACTTGTCTTTTCTATAACACTGTCTGGCCCCAACACCAACTTCCAAGGAGACTTGGCCCTTTCATGGGACTCTCAGCTCTAATATAATCTTCCAACTTGATTCTTCTGTCACAAATTGGCAAATGGTCCAAAGTCTCATATATCCAAGCCTTTGTGGCTCTCTCTCAAAACTTAGATCTGGTTCTGTAACAGAGTGTTTGATTAGAACTTGTACTGGTCAGTTGGTGACAGCCATGCATGTATGTGTTTTATACTTTGTGTTCTGTCTTATGAAATGGAATATTCTGGTTCTGTTCCACCATGGAGCCCTCTTGGGCAAATTCTATGTGACTGGATAGATTTTAGTTACTAGCCTGTGACTGAGAAAAAGATGGTATTATAATTGTATTTTTTAGACTCCAGAGAAACTTGGTTTAGGGAAGCTGTTTGAAAATTCTAAAACTGGTTCTTTTTGCATATGTGGTTTGGAAAAACTAGCTTAATATCTTTTCAAAATTCTGACCCTGAGAGAACAAAAACATTCCTAGAAGAAAAGAGATAAGAAACAAGACAAAAGTCAAGTGTGATATATCGCCACTGCCACTGCTCATTCTGTGCCAGGATCAGAAGTATGGCTCCAGAAATAATCCAAAACCCACCAATCCTTTCTTCATTCCCCAAACCTGTCCTATTTATGTTAAGTATCTTAAAAAGAAAAAAACTGCTGTAGGGATGCTGGGGCCCCATAACTCTAGACTGATTGACACTATAGGCAAGGACAGCACACTGCCTGCAGTTCAGCAGGAAGTAGATATGGAAGATGAGACCTTCACCATTGTTCCAAAGGTTTGTCACTGCCAATCTGTCAGGGGGAATGCGGGGCCAACTGATGTTCTTTAATATTTGCTTGTGATCCCTCAACAAATAAAGCAGAATTTTTCCTGGATGTGTTTCCCCTAACAAACTAATGACCCTAGGTAGTGCCTAATCTCACAATAGCTCAGGCTGGCTTGCTTCAGCCCATGTTATCAGAGTCATAGATCCCACCACCCTTCATGGACTCTAAACTTCTTACCTCACCTACAACCAGAGACCTGTGCACAAGCCAATTATGCATCTTGTGACCCTGTTACTGGGAAAAGGGAAATAAGGATTACCTTGGTTCTTAGGCACCCCAAAAAAATAGTTTTTGAACAGATACAGAAAACATGATGTAAGCAAGATTTTTATTAGTGAAGTAAATAAAAGTAAAAGATAGTACACTCCCAAGAATTGGGAGTGGGCCCATCCAAGAGAGGAAAAATGGAATAATCCCCTAATTTTTCCTGTTTTTATATCCTGGTTTTATGATTGATTGATTGATTGATTGATTGATTGACAACTCAGGTTCCATGTGCTCTGGTTGATTGTCAGGTCAGGTTCCTTGTGTTCTGGATTGTTTCTTTCCCCTTCCTCTCCCCCTGCCATGCTCATTTCTAACTAAACTACCTAACATTCTCTCCTCTAGTCATGGGACCACAAACCTTTGGGACATAGAAGGCAATGACTTCTCTAGCTACTTCCTGCTGATCTGGGGCATTGGTGGGGCTGGCTCACTGGGGTCTCAGACCAGCTGGCTATCACTGGGCGTTTGGTGAGTGAAGGGTCAGTGTCCATCAAGGGGCTTATATAAAGCTGCCTTGGTTGATTGCTTGCTTACCTTGTTGTATAGCCATTTGAAGTTCATCTCTAGATGAGAAGAAACACATTTCATAAGAAGATTGAAAAGATAGAGGTCAAATATATAGAGCTAATCCTAACCAAAGGATGAAAGGGGCAAACAAGGGTCATACCCACTTAAACAGAAAAAATAGTCTTTAAAAAATTGATTTCTGTGTTTTCTATTGGTTTAAGTGTTAAAAGGCAGATGTTAGAGTGTTAGTCCAGTGAACTAAAGGTGGAGTAAAAGAGGAATTCTAATGTCAGAGACATTTTAAATTAGTATTAAAACAGTTTGGGGGGTACCTAAAAGAGAAAATATTAGAGCCAATAGAGATTTAAGAAAAAGGTTTATCTAATAGGGATCCATAGTCCCCTAGGGTGATGGAACAGTCTCACCAGAGTGTTGCTTGAAAAGCAGTTGCAGATCACTAAGAGGTTCACAAGAATATGTGGATTCCATTGGTGAACCAGATCTCATTAGGATTTTCCAGGGGTTGATCAGTGAGATCAGTTCTAGCTCCTAGAGAAATGGATAGGGTCTCATGACATAGGTGAAAGGGAAGAGACTCATCTGGTGATGGTAATAGTGTAGCAGGATTGAGTGTCCCACAAATGGATACAATGACATCTAGGTTTTCAAGCATCTGCAAGCCAGAAATGTCCCTTGCCTTTTAAAAGATCAGATACTTGATGGTTAGTGTATGCTTGTATAGGGGTCCCCAGAGTTAGCTTAGAAGATTCCTCCAGGAGAGTGGAGAGGGCTCCCAACACTCTTAGTCAGGAAGGCCAGCCTCTAGCAGTGGGATCTAGCCACTTGGAGAGGTATCCCATAGGCTGTTGGATAGGACCCAGCCATTGGGTGAGGACTCCCAAAGCTATTCCTCCTCTCTCATGAACATATAAGTGGAAGGGCCTTGTGATATCTGGAAGCCCCAAGGCCAGGGATCTTACTATGAGATTTTTTTTTAATTCTTCCATTGCTTCCTGTTGGGTAGGACCCCACTGGATAGGTACTGAGTTATCCTTACTGTTTAAACTGTCATATAGAAGTTGGGCTATAGACCTATAGTTAGGGATTCAAATCCTACAGTAACCTGTTAGTCTGAGAAATTCCCTGAGCAGTTTTTGAGTAGTGGGGTTGGGGAGTTGTAAGATTCTCTGAATTTATTCAGGGAAAAGGCTACAGTTTCCAGGAGCCAGGACAACTCCTAGATAATTTACCTCTTGTTTGACCATTTTGGCCTTGGACCTGGAAACTTTATATCCCCACTCAGCCAAGAAGTTGAGAGTCTGGATTGCATGTTGGAGGACCTGTTCTCAAGTAGGGGAGCAGATAAGTAAGTCATCTACATAAATGATCATTCATCCCATAAACAGCAATAAGAGTGATTAAAGAATCTTAAGGTTGGTTTACTTGTGACTCCCATGATGGTACAAAATCTAGAGAAGTGTCTGAAGGAAGCTAGGACAGAGTAGGTGGCCCTGGTATTCAAAAGAAAAGTTATTGTCCTACCTGCCACATCCATTTATATCCGCAGCTCCAGCCAAGTGATGGAGATCTCTTGCTTTGGGGCTGACTGGTGGGGGTTTCTTTAGTCCTGGACACCTGTCTGCAGATCGCAGGCTGGTTCTCCCTTACAGGCCATTTGGCTCAAGGGACAGAGGACCACCCAATGACCTTGCTTGTTACACCAAAAGTACGCAGATCTTGGAGCTTCGTCCCTATGGGGACATTTCTTGGCCCACTGACTAGGTCAGCGGCATATTTATTTATCATCGGGCTTGTCTCAGGCTGCGGGGAGCTGAGGATTTAGGGATGTTGGCTGCCCTTGAAGGGCTGTAATCATTTTGGCATGCCTGGCCTCTTTCCTTTTTTCCTTCTCCTAAGCCTTGACTTCTTGCGCTTGATTTCGATTTAAAAAGCTGTGGCAGTAATGGTTAATATTTCATCAAGTGTTATTCCAGGTTCCTGGATCACCTTTTGGAGCTTTCATCTAATATCAGGGGCAGACTGAGTGAAAAATTTGTCCTTTAAGATGATTTGTCCCTCATATGAGCTAAGGTCTAAGTTAGTATACTTAGTAAGTGCCTCCCAGAGCCACTCTAAAAAATAGTGGGGTTTTCTACAGGCTCCTGACTAACAGCTAACACCTTAGAATAATCAATAACCTTCTGTTGGGCTACCTGGAGTCCTGCTTTAACACAGATTTTAAAATGGTCTCTTTCCCACTTTTGGTTAAGGTCATTATAATCCCATCCGGAGTGCACTGGGTGAACAGCTGTTTCCTCTGTGGGGTATTTATCATTAGGAAGATGAAGACTGTCTGCATATTTTCTGGCTTCTCTGAGAACCATTTCTTTTTCTGTGTCAGATAGGGTTTGGCCAAGGATAATATTAACATCTTTCCAGGTAAGATTGTATGCCATAGTGAGGTGTTGAAATGCCTCGATGCATTTATCTGGGTTATCTGAATAGTTTCCCAGATCAGTCTTAATTTGTCTCAATTCTACCAGAAAGAATGGCTTATGTATGAATTGAGGACCAAATTCTCCACCTGTTTCTAAGAGGGGGAAGGTATTAGCTATCAAAGGTAATGGAGGAGCTGAAGGCAGTGTCTTTCCTGAGTATGAGGGAAATGATGGGTATATTGTAGAGAGAGGAGGGCAGGACATAGGTTTAGGAGAGTTCCCCCCTCTAGGAGGTGTCAGAGACAGTAGGTTATTAGATGTATCTGTTACCTGAGTGGTTAACATACATTCTTCTGGGAGATCATTGCTGTTACTCAGTAAGTAAAAAATATGAATGCATGGTATTTCAGACCATTTGCCTTGTCTCTTACAGAAGAGATCCAGCTGGAGCAAAATGATTGAGTTTATGCTCCCATTTATAGACCATGCTTCCTTGCAGGGAAGTTGATATTGTGGCCAAGCAACATTACAAAGGAATATAAGTGTTTTTCTTTTATGGGTTTGTAGATTAAAATGGTCCCAGTTGGCCAATATGCAGCCCAAAGGAGTCCCAGCAGGGATAGATTCTTATTATCCCATCTGAAAAACAAGGGTAGGATACAGGGGGGTTTTCAGAACTTAGCATCCTAAGATGAAAAGCCCATGGACTAAGCTAACATCTCAGCCTCTGTCCACAGCCAAATGCATCCTAGAGGGTAGCCATGAATCAGCAGTGCCTAGCATTCTAGTGTCCTGATTCAGGGATGGAAGCTGACATCTCAGCCTCTGTCCACAGCCAAATGCATCCTAGTAGGTAGCCGTGAGTCAGCAGTGCCTAGCATCCTAGGGTCCTGATTTGGGGAAAGAAGCTGATATCTCAGCCTCCATTCCAGAAAGGGGGAAAGGCCACAGTCTTACCATGTGCTGGAGTATCTCCGTGTCTGATTGGAATGATCTCCTTTAGTTTAGCCAGTGCCTGGTCACCCTACCATGCCTTGTATTCTCAGTCTAGCTGCCACAACTGGCCCCAGGAGCTTGTGCTCCACTGGCTGGCCTTGAGGAGGGAGAGGGAAATGGAAGAGGAAAGATTAAGTTTAAGCATACCATCTAAGTCAAGGCACCAAAATTAATGTGGGAAAAGGGAAATAAGGATTACCTCAATTCTTAGTCACCCAAAAAAAAAAAAATTTGACCAGAGACAGAAAGCATGATTTAAGCAAGATTTTTATTAGTGAATTAAACAAAGTAAAAGATAGTACACTCCCAAGAATTGGGAGTTGGCCAATCCAAGAGAGGAAAAATGGCACCATTCCCTCATTTTTCCTGTTTGTTCATCATGGTTTCATGATTGATTGATTAATCAATTGATTGACAACTCAGGTTCCCTGTACTCTGGTTGACTGACAGCTCAGGTTCCTTGTGTTCTAGATTTTGTTCCTTTCCCCTTCTTCTCCCCCTTCCCAGTGCTCATTTCTATCTAAACTACCTAACAACCCTACTTTATAAAATACCCCAACAACCGGCCCTCAGTGCTCACACAGGCACCTCTCTTCTGTGTGGTCTGCTGCTGTCTATGGCAGCAAACCCTAAAAAAACCTTTTCCATTCTCATACTTTATCTCTGGTAAAATATTTTACCAACCTTTGTGTCACTGGCTCACCAACCAGCCCACATTGTCCATAACAATTTTCCTCCTGGTTATGGATCACAGTTTCCTGCTTTTTCACATATTAATCCTTTAATGGATCTCTAACATTTTAAATTTTATATTGCTGAGTGCTACACATTACTGTATTTTTGTTGATTATTGTAGTTTGTTTTGACAAGCAAATAAGTTACTTATGAATCAATTCAATGCTTTAAAATCTTGACTTTTAGCTTTATATGGTGTTTTGCTGTGAATATCTATAAACCATCCTCAATGGATGTGCTTGTGTCTTTTTTTCTTAACATCTTTATTATAGTATGACTCCTGTACAGTAAAGTACACATATTTCAGATGTATAATTTGATAAATTTTGATAGATGTATACACCAATGAAACCACCACCACAATCAAGATAGCTAACATTTCTATCACTTCTCAAGTGGTGGAAATTTCAAATTCCCAGTTTATCCCTTCTCACCCCCTTTAACCCCTGGTAACCATAAATTTGTTCTCTACGTCTGTGGGCCTGTTTCTCTTCTATAGATTAAGTTCATTTGTGTCCTTTTTTTAGATTCTGGATATAAGCTATATTATATTTTTTTTTCTCTTTCTGGAATACTTCATTTAGAATGACAATCTCTAGGTCCACCCATGTTGTTGCAGATGGCATTATTTCATTATGTTTAAGGATGAGTAGTATTCATATATATATACATCTCATGTTCTTTATCCGTTTATCTATCAGTGGACATTTAGGTTTTTCCATGTCTTGGCTATTGTAAATAGTGCTGCTGTGAACATTGAAGTGCATGCATCTTTTCAAACTATAGTTTCCTCTGGATATATGTCCAGAGGTGGAAATGCTGGATCATATGGTAAGTCTACTTTTAGTTTTTTAAGGAACTTCCATACTGTCCTTCACAGAGGCTGAACCAATTTACATTCTCATCAACAATGTTGGAGGGTTCCTTTTTCTCCACATCTTCTCCAGCATTTATTATTTGCAAATGTTCTAATGATGACCATTCTGACTGGTGTGATACCTCATTGCAGTTTTCTTCTTCTTGGATTGGTCCCTTGAACATTAGGTAGTGTCCTTCTTTGTCTCTGGTAACAATCTTTATTTTAAGATCAATTTTTCTGATATAAGTATTCATACTCCAGCTTTCTTTTGGTTTCTTTTTGCATGAAATATTTTTTCCATCCTCTCACTTTCAGCCTGCATGTGTCTCTAGCTCTGAAGTGTGTCTCTTGCGGACAACATATATATGGATCTTGCTTTTGTATCCATTCAGCCAGTCTATGTCTTTTGGTTGGAGCATTTAACCCATTTACATGTAAGGTAATTATCGATATGTATATTCTTATTGCCACTTTGTTAATTGTTTTGGGATTGTTTTGTAGGCCTTTTTTTCTCTTTCTTCTTTTAGTTCTCTTTTCTTGTATGATGACTAGAAATGTCCTTTAAAATTTGCTGTAAAGCTGGTTTGGTTGTGCCAATTTCTCTTAGTTTTGTTTACCTGTGAAACTTTTGATTTCTCCTTCAAATCTGAACAAGAACCTTGCTAGATAGAGTATTCTTAGTTGTAAATTTTTTCCTTTCATTACTTTAAATATATCATGTCATTCCCTTCTGGCCTGTAGAGTTTCTGCTGAAAAATCAGCGGATAATCTTATGGGAGTTCCCTTGTATGTTATTTGTTGCTTTTCTTTTACTGATTTTAATGTTTTCTCCTTATCCTTAATTTTTTGTCAATTTGGTTACTATATGCCTTGGTGTGTTCCTCTTTGGGTTAATCCTGTGTGGAACTCTCTGCACTTCCTGGACTTGGGTGATTGTTTTCTTTACCAAGTTGGGGAAGTTTTCAGTTATTATCTCTCCAAATACTTTCTCAGGTTCTTTCTCTCATCTCTTTCTGGGACCCCTATAATGAGAATATTGGTGAGCTTTATGTAATCTCAGAGTTCTCTTAAACTAGTCTCATTCTTTTCATTCTTTTTTTTTTTCTTTTTTCTGTTCTGTGGTAGTGATTACCATTAATCTGTCTTCTAGCTCACTGATCTGTTCTTCCATCTCCTAGTTTATTCTTGATTCCTTCTAGTCTGTTATTCTTTTCAGTAATTGCATTCTTAACTTCATTTGGGCATTCTTTATATTTTCTAATTCTTTGCTAATAACTTCCTTCTGTGTATCTATACTCTTCCTGAATTCTCTGAATATCTTTGCCATCATTACTCTAAGCTCTTTCTCAGATAAATTGCCTATCTCCTCATTATTTATTTCTTTTTCTAGAATTTTATCTTGTACCTTGGCCTGGAAGATATTCCCCTACTGCCTCATATTCTCTAACTTTCTATTTGTATTTTTAGGTAGGTTAGTTATATGTTTTCTGACCTTGGAGAAGTGGCCTTCCATGGGAGATGTCCTATGCATCCCAGCAATTCACTTCTCTCTTGTCACCCAAGATCCAGTGACTGGTCAGTTACAGGGTAGAGTCTGGCCTGCTTTTGAATTTATTCCATAAGCTTTGAGATTGCTATTTTCTTATTTCTGATATCTGCTTCCTGGTGGATAAGGCCGGACTAGAGGCTTATGCAGGTTTCCTGGCAGAAGGAGTCAGTGCCTGCCTGCTGCTGGGTGGGCCTTGGTGCTGGCCCTCTGTTTGGTAGGGCCATGCCTATGGGCACACCCAGAGGTGGCTGTGGGCTCAGAAATTCTGCTGGTGGATGGATCTGTGTTCCTATCCAGTATGTTATTTCACCTGAGGCATCCAAGCACTTAAGCCTACAGGCTGTTCTGTGGGGCTATGTCTTGGTGCTAAGGATCCAAGCAAGATGTAAGCCTCCAGGAAAGCTCATGTAGATGAACACTCCCTGAATGTCTGATACCCGCTTTTATGTCCCCAGGGTGAGCCAAATCCACCCCCTACCTCCCCCAGACCTTCCAAAACCTGCAGGAAGAAACCCCACAATGGGGAGCCTGACATTGGACTCAGAACTCACTCCTCTGGAAGGTCCTATGTAACTTAATTATTCTTCAGTTTGTGGGTCACCCACCTGGAGGGTATGGGACCCAATTATATCATGAGCATACCCCTCCTTCCATCCTGCTGTGGTTTCCTCTTCATATTTCCAGTTAAAGAGGATCTCTTTTGCCAGGTTCCAGGTTTTTATTTTCCAATGGCTATTTAGTAGTTGTGGTTTTGTTGTAGTCATTAAGGGAAGCAAGCTTGTGGTCCTCCTACTCCACCATCTTGATCCAGTCTCTCAGAAAATAATTATTAAATAAATAAATATGCATAAAATATTCTTGGATAGAAAGATTTCTGATATATAGTTGTCAGTGCCCACTCCATATATATTAATTTATAAATGTAGTGATTATAAACAAAAATCACAAAACAATATTATTTAAGCTGAAAAAAGCATTTCTTATTTTTCTGAAAAGATAATTACAGGAAAATAGAAATCAGAAAGAAATTTTATTGATAAATATTAAAGTGTACACTAAAATAAAATATTTGAAACTTATTGCCACAAGAAATTGATGAAAACAGAAAACAGAATAGATAATTCAGAAACATATATACATACATATATCTGTATGTTTTAATGTATTAATTGTGATATTACCTAATATAATTAATAACTATTACCTGTATTTATAAATTAATTATGTAGTGGATTAACAAAGCAGTAAGTGGTTATTTTGTCAGCTAACAATTTAGGAACAAAGTAATAAATTACTTCCCTATATAATGCCAATCAACTATTTCAGATAAAGAGCTAAAGAAAAATATAAACATTTACAGTTCTGGATTAAAACTTAGGTGGCTACTTATATAAACTTGTTGGAGAGGCCTTAACACCTCCAGAAGAAATCATAAAGAAAAGGCTGTTGGGTCAAACTACAAAAGTATTTAAACTTCTGTACTTAAATAAAATCATGTCATAAACAAACTAAAATGACAAAATAAAAACTGGGAGAAATTACTTTTAACATATTAGACAGAAAATAAATGATAATTTTACTAAATTGTTTCTGCATATCAACAAAGAAATATGAACTCCACTAGAAAAACAAAGAACAAAATTAGACAATTACAAAAGAAGAAAAGCAAATGCTTAACAGACATAATAAACATCCAGTCTCTGTAGTAGAAGAAAGACATAGAAATTTTGTCAATCTGTCAAATATTAAAAGTACTAACCCTCAATGTTTGAAATAAATATTTCATATGTATCTTTATATTTTGCTATTGGAGATGTTAATTGTGCAAGCTTCTGTATAAATATGGTGATATATATCTAGAACCCTAGGAAAGTTCATATCTTACCACAGAGTAATTGTGAAAATTTATTATAAGACAGTGGCTTTAGAATTCTTTCCAAAGTCAGGGTGGTGGAAACAGTAGGACCAAGATGCAGGCAATAAGGAGGTACATTCTGTGTAGCGAATTTACAGCAATAATAAAATTGACTAAAAGCCAGTTCACTTTTATTATCACCATGCACAGGCAATTTGAAACAATATCAGTGATTCAAATACTCTTCCCCACCAGGTTGGACTGCTTCTATTGCCCAACCTTGGTTCTCTACTGTTCTGAGAAATAAGAAAAGTGTGTAAAAATGTTTGATGAATAATACTCATCATCCTATTTATTTTAATATTAAAAGAACTATCCTAAATGCCTAATGTTATAGGATTAGTAAAATAAACCATGGAGCATTCATATTTCACAACCACAGTGCTATTCTGTGTTTGTTCACCCATGATATGTTGTTAAAATCAAATAAAATACAGAACAAAAATTATACTCACAATCTGGTTTTAAATGTATTTACATTATGTTCAATAAAAAAATTACCAAACAATAGTTTTAGTCACAATCTGATTTTAAATGTATTTTTATGATAGTATAGGAGAGAAATGCCAGGAAAGATAAAACAGGATCTATAACACCTGTTCCTCCCAACACAGACAGACAGACAGATGCGCACACACACACACATACACACACTCACTTTTTTACTAGAATAGTTGTTCTCATACTTGGCTGCACATTAGAATATCCTGAGGAGTTTTTAAAATCATAATACCTGGGATACAAACATACCAAACCAGAACCCCAGGTTCAGGGGGAGGGATCAGGCATCATTATTTTTTAAAATTCCCAGATGGGCCCAATATTCAGCCAAATTTAGAACCAATCAACTACAGCCTTGCTACTCACATGTGGTCCATGAACTTGCATACAGCAGTGGCAAGCATCAGGAGCTCATTAGAAAGGCAGAATCCTGGGCCCCACTCCAGATCACAGTAGTCATTTAACAAGATTGTCCAATTATTTCGTTAAAGTTCAAGCAGCTCTGATAGAGACATGTTTCCATGTCGCCAAGATAAAATTTCATTGGACTAAAGTGTTCTTAGGTTCAAAATAAGTCTGAAAAACATTAGATTGATAAAGTTCACTCTATCTACAAATCCTGTGACTTACATTAATTTTACCTTCCTTCATATGGAGGTGCAGGTCATTTTCACTAACCCATATTCAATAAGAAAATAAAGTAATTAGGGATTTGTTGAAAAGAAGTTTAGAAAGCAGTTCTTGCTCTTGGTAAGAACAAATTGCATTAGGATTTTTTTTTCTTTTTTGTCTAAGAGAAAAAGAAATTTCCAGACTTTGAGTTTAATATTAACTTTCTTGATTGTTTTCCTTTGCAGAGACATTTTAGTCAAGTAAATTCATAAGCTGAACTTTAATAAATTTGCCAAGTCTCTAGAGGAATTAGATAATATATCTCTTGTCCAAATCAAAAGAACATCTGAGTCACTCATGTCATTCCAATCTCAGTTGTTGTTTAAGGAACAAATTGCAAATGAGCAAAGTTAATAAAAGAAAGAAAGAAAAAAAAAAACGGAGCTTGGGGAGGGGTATTAAAATGAGACAAACTTTTAAATTGAAAAAGTAATAGCCATACAAAGTATTTTGTGTATGGAATAAATTTACATAATGGAAATCTAAGGCAACCTGAATCAATGCAAATAACCCAATGCAATAACAACTTTATTAAGACAACAGATATATACATACAGAAAATAAAGACATTTCCCTCAGCCTTGAAATGGTATTCTCCTAAAGGAAACCAGCATTGTAAATTCTCAGTTACAGAAGGAAATTGGCTGATACACTGATGTCTCTTGTGTTAACATATTAGTGCAAACTCAGTTTCTTAGCAGTTTCTGCTATAAAAATCCATGCTGTTCTACATAGTAGATGAAAGTTGAAATTGAATTATCTTCCAGAAAATTCGATTAGTACTTCAATGCTTTTAAAGAATTTTTTCTCTCCTTAATCACTGAATTCTTATCAAAACTGTAATGGACTGATATCTCCATTTTAGAGATAAACTAAAAGTTAAAGGAGTACTATAGCTTATCCAAGAACACATGTCCACAAGTGGTAGAACATACACTCAAACCTAGATCTTTCATGCTAAGTTTCTCCCAAATCACAGTCCCTTCTCAAGTAATTTAATTCTATTTCTTTCAATATTTATTTTGTTCATTATGTTTTTTGAGATACACACACATACCCTTATATACCTATACACACATACACACCACACTTTTAGGAAATTCTGGCTGAAATCTAGGTCACAAGTAACTTGTTAAAAAAAATAGTCATGTAAGTTGACATTTTCAGATTCTGATGCCAGCTGCACATTTCCCAGCAACTAAATATGAAAGAATATAGTTTTCTTTGATTTCACCCATTATTCTGAGAGTCAGCATTAATTCTACCTCTTTTGCATTATTCCCAGTCACACTTGCCCAAATTAGCAAAGAAATGGTTAAGAAAAAAAATATTATTGATCATTACACAAGGTAAAGTTAATTCTTAACTAAATTCTACCCTTTTTCAGAAATGTCATGCCACATCCCTTTACTTGTGCCTGAACACTCCCTATTGAATACTCTTTTATTTTCAATACTACATTTTTAGTTTAAAAGCTATCAAGTGTATTTTCATGGTGCAAACACAATACATGGTAAATTGATATATAAATATCTAGAAGATAGGTTAGGGTTCATTTATTTAAATGAAATAGATAATCACAAAAGTTCTCATTTCTTTTTTCTTTAGCTTATTTGGATTTCCTCTAATTCATGATAGTTCACTTATTTCCTTTTATGTACCTGTAGTATTCCCCTGCATTCCCTTGCATTTTTTTCAAGGTGAAAGAAAAATTTTAGGAATTCTAATCAATTTTGACATGAATATTATATTTAATGAAACCTTCACAGAAATAAGAAAACTCAAAGAGAAAATGGAAATAGATCTAAAATGAATTAATAATACCAAATACAAAATAAACAATCAACACTCAGTTCCAAATAATTCCTGTTCTAAAGAATTCATAATGTTTTCTCCAATCCCATTTTACTTTTCAGTCAGCAGTATAATTTCCAATACAAATAGAGATACCTATGGGATATTTTGGTTATCAGTAGAATACAAAATGTCTTCCCTATTCCTTCATGGTAATTTTAGGCATTGTACAATATAGAACTGAAAGTTAAGAAAACAAATCTTAATTAAAATATCTAGCCCTTTGAATACTCAGATTGTTTTCTTAACTATACATTTTCACTGCTGGTTTGGATATATTTAATTCAATTTCAGACTAAACTGTATTTTCAATCCAGCTTGTACTAAGTGATGTATGTTAGTAAAGATTAAATAAATAATTCTCATGTATATTATTAAAGTTAGAAAATCAAATATTAACCAACTAATTTTTAAATTAAAAAAAACAACAAAGTATTAAATTTAAGGAAATGTGCTTATTATAATAGGAATAAATTTTTTGTGGTAGTAGTCTCCAAATGTGGCCCCTCAGTAAGCCATGACTTCCAGTATTTACCTCCTTATATAGATAGCCTTGTCCTCTTGAGCATGGACTGACGCAACAATCTGCTTTCGACCTGTCAAAGGCAGTATGTGTGTGTCTCTGTGTTATTTCCAAGGTTGGATCATAAGAAGTTTAGTAGCCTACATGTACATCTCTTAACATGCTTGTTCTAGGGGAAGCCAGCCACTAAGTAAGAAGCCTTACTACCTTGAAGCCACCATGCTGTGAGGAACCAAAAATAACTTACATAGGGAGAGAAACAGAGATGCTTGACTAGCTCCCAGTTATTTAAACCATCCAAGACCAAGCACCAGACATATGAGTGAAATCTGAGTGAAGAAGTGTTCTTGGATATTTCAGTCCCAGGACATCATGTGAGGAAGAACCCAGGAATCAGGCTGACAGCCAGAACTGAGGCTTCAGATATCTGACTGTAATTGACTCATGTAACCATCTCTAACCAGATGAGCACTCCAACAACGAGGAGCAGACACAAGTCATTCTTACTGTATTTTGACATGTCCTGACTCTCAGAATTTTAAGCATAGCTGTTAACATACATGATCCCAAAAGACGACCTCTGTGTTTTGGCCCTAAGTTGTTCTGTTCTTCACTGCAGACTGAGACCTGTTAGCTCAAAATCTCTCCAGTGCCAAACTCAAAATTTTACAAATCCAATTATTTAAAAATAGCTCAAAACCTGCTTTGCATACCCCCAAGAAACCTCACCCATCTGTCAGCCATAGATAAGATAAGCCTGTGGTTAAAAGACTCAAAGATGCAACTGTTCTTCAGAGTTTTCTGACTCAAAGACTGCACTGTGTTGCTTCATCCCCTAGATACTCTTGACACATAACACTCCTCAGTAGCCTCTGGACAGACTGCTGTGAGGGATTTCTCCCACTTGCAAACCTCTCAAAGCACAGTCCAATAAAGCATGTATAGACTACTCTCACCTCTGATACTTTGATCAGTTTCCAAATCCCTTTAACACCTACAAGCATAAAATTATTTTTTGTCTTATCCAACTAAATTTTGGACTCTCTGTTATGCAGCAGCAAAAAAATAATAGAAGCATTTTAACCATTTCCCTAAGGCATCCAAAACCATTTGTAAAACAATTAACTACCCTAAGAAATTTCACCAATGTTGTAAGGTTATTCAAGTTAATGCATAAAAACTATGATCCAAGGCTGAGATGGTAATGTTCCTAAAGTAATATTACTTTTCATGGTCCATTACATCTTTTGGAGAATACTATGAGATGATAAAATATTTTAGTAAAAACAAGCAATTTTCCCAACATTTAACTGTCATTAATGAATAATTTAAATCACAACCATAAGCAATCTTGTCCATGAAAGGAAAAAAAAGAAACAGTTTTGAACTAATCAACTGTTCTTAAATTGTTTATATTAGACATTCTTGCTTATTTGTTTTTATTTAGTTTTTGTCATTAACATTCATTAACAGATAAGTTGTAGCCAAAAGTTTATAGAAAATACTGAATCAAAAATGAAACTTGGAAAAATCAACAATTTATATCTGTAAATTCTTATAAGTAAGAAGTAACTTCTGTATAACTAAGAAAATTAACCTCAAAAAATTAGAAAGAGACTGCCATTATTGTTTTGTTTTTTTGTTTGTTTTTTGTTTTTTGTTTTTTGTTTTTTCACAGTGTAGCACTCTGGTCTGCTTGCTGAATGTGAGAGTTCTGTGTCAGCATCATCTGAGAACACTAGCATGGAAGTGTTCTATCACACATTTTTGCCTTGCAAAACAGAGTAAAGGAGAAATAAATAGTAAGCCTTCCATTACTTAATGTATTTGGCTAAATTATTTCTGGAATTAAAGAAAATTTGCAAGCTGGTCTCTGAACCCTTGCCTGGGGACCGAGCACATCTTCCCTGTCACTGGATTAGGAGCAGCCCACAAATTCATAGTGATTGATGTATGCTTCTGACTCCGCACTACTCAGCCATGTGAAAAAATGTTCCAAAGAGCAGAGAAATTGAACTAAGGAAAACTTGGTTTTATTTCCAATTTTACCACTTGTAGGGTGATTTTGTTCAAATTATATAATAAAACTGAGTCTTTACTTACTCATTTATAAAATCATATTAAGTCTCAAATGGTCATTTTGAGAATGAGATGTTATAGGGCATCTGTTTTATATTAAGTGATATATTACTTTCATGGATTATTATAAAAGTCAGAACAGTATTACTTGAAGTTAAGGAGGAACAAGAATTTCCTATTTTACTTACCAAGAAAGTTTGTCACATGACCTAACACTTTCAGGAAAGTGTTATATTCAGCTTATGCCACTTTTATACCACTTATGGCATAATACAGCAAGATGCATTGGTTGGCAAAGAAACTGTAAACAAAGTAGACTGTAATGTCCATTTAAAAAAAAAAAGCTTTGGAAACAAAGAAAACATATTATCAACATAACATGAATCACTATGCCCAACCAAAAACACCCAATCCCATTCCACTTTCCAATAATAATAATTAATTATGGTTTAGTTATATGACAAGGATACATCATGGTATGAGAAGTAAAGGAATGAATTGAGAGGAACAGAAAGAAGATACCAAAATGCCAGAGGCAAGTGGAAATTGAACAGATTATAGGAAAAGAAGCAACTTGTAAATCTATTTCATAAATTATAAAGCATCATAACATTTTAGTAATTATTACATATTATTGGTCAATTAAATTTTAAATTATGACCCCATATTCATCTCAGCAATTTATAAAAGTTCTTCTTTACTCCATATTTATACTAATTCCTTCCCACTCAAATTCCTTTAAAGATTAGTTAATACTTACTTTGCCAATTTTCTCAATCTCCATTCACTCAACCCACTCAAGTGTGCAACCCCGTGATCCTACTGTGACAATTCTCCATCAGGTCACTGTGACTTCTACATGAATTAAATCAATGGGTGTCTTTAGTCCTGATCTTACTTGAGTTTCACCAGTACTAAACCCACTTGACCACTCTAGCCTTGTTTAAAACGTGCTCCTCGCTTACTTCTATAGTATCACATGTTCCTGGGATGTCCCTTACTTTTCTATCTGTTCCTTCTTTTTTCTTTGCTGACTCAGTTTTCTCAACACATTCCTTAAATGTCAAATCCTGTTCTGGGCACTTTCTTCAGTCCTTTCCTCTTGTCACTCTATACTTTTCTTGTGCAGTTCCACTCATCCCACGGTCTTCAGTTACTCAGTCACATCTTTGTGACTTTTATACATAAAACCCTATTCCAGGCCTCTTACGTCCACGTTGATATATCCAGTTCACATTGTCTTCACTTGCATGTTCCAGAGATACCCTAAACAGCCAGTTCAAAGCTAAACTTCTGAACTAGTCCCCCATTGTCCCTATTGAAGAGCGCTCTGATTCCTCGAATTCTTCAAGCCAGAACCCCAGGGATCAGCCATCCTTAGCTCTCTCCCCACTCCACAGCAAATCCATCACTAAGTTTTGTTGATTTTACCTTATGAGTTTAAATCTGTCTTTTCCTCATTTCTCTCTGTCTATTTCTCTCTAGCTTTACCTAGTCCAAGTTACTACAGTCTCTCATGTGGGCACAATGCTGTAGCTTTCTGACTGAGGCTTCTTAAAATTTACTCTTCAAACTGCAGCAAAAGCATTTTTGAAGAAATCTGTTCAGGTTTTTTGGGGGGTGAATCTCTTGAAAAAATGTTCATCATGTTTAAGCCACTTACAGGGTCCTGGATGAGCTACTCCCTGAGGCCATCTCTGGCCTCTCACATTCCTCTCCTTGCAGCCTGCTCTCCAGCCATGCTGCACTGCTTCCACTGCACAGATACACCATGAACCCTCCTGCCATAGCCTTTATGCCTAGTGCACTCTTCCCCATTCCCTGCCATTGCCTAAATTATCTTCACTTTATCTTTGGCTCACAGCCCAAAGTCACTTCATCAGAAAGCTTTCCTGACCTACTCCTCCCAGTTTTCTCCGAGTCAGGTCCCCTATATACTCTCATTATACCATGAACTTTTCATACACAGCATCTACTGCCGTGTGAAAACATAGTCATTTGTGTGATTATAAACCCTGGGAGTTATGGATGATGCTGGTCTCTGATCACCCCTGCAAGCCCAAGGCCAAATGTAGGAGCCATCTCAGAGTAGGGTGCAGCATTATCTGTTGGATAATTAAGTGCATGAACTGAACCACCCAGGTGAATACCTTCTCATCTTTTCAAGGCTCTATGATGTCTTCCTCAAATGAAATATTCCCTCATCTGTGTACATAACTATGTCCATGTTCATATCATATTTATCACATTGATGGTTGTATATGTATCTTTTTCATATGAAGTCTGTGAGTTCTGCAGCAGCATGAGGTTAGAAATCATGTCTTGTTCACTGTTGCATCATGAGATGTCACACAGCACTAGGCACAGCACAGTCTCTCAGAAGTGAGAGGAACTGAAATAGAGGTAAGATAAACTCTGCTGGTTTTAAGATTTCAGTTGGCCTTGCCTCAGGAATAAACCCATTTGTACACAGGAGGTGAAGCCAGGCATTACTGAGGAAAATTGCTGAATTTGTTCTATATATTACAGATAATATCCTGAATCTGCTTCCAGGTCTTGCCACCCTGCTGAGTTGCAAAAAAATTCAAAGCTTTCTTCCTTTTCTTCTCTTCCTCCCTCTCTCTCCTTTTCCTTCTTTTTCCCCTTCTCCTCCTCTTCCTGTTTCTTTTTCTTCATCTTCTCCCTCCTCTTTCATTTATCACTATAATCCACATATTCAAACTTCAGTGCCGTTTCAAAACAAACAAAATGCTTCATGGTGATTTCATATTTTTTTTTTTGAAAGGATAAATGTTAAACCCAAAATAGCATTTTTTAAGAGAGTTAGCTTTTTTTATTAAAGTACTGTCAGTAACAATGTGTCAATTTCTGGTGTACAGCACAATATCCCAGTCGTGCATATATATACTTTTTTTTATATTTTTCATTGAAGGTTATTACAAGATATTGAACACAGTTCCCTATGCTACACAGCAGAAACTTTTTAAAATCTATTTTTATATATAATGGTAAGTATTAGTAAATTTCAAACTCCCAAGTTTATCCCTTCCCACCCCCTTTCCCTAGTAACCATAAGATTATTTACTATATCTGTGAGTCTGTTTCTGTTTTGTAGATGAGTTCATAGTTCCTTTTTTTCTTTTCTTTTCTTTTTTTTCCAGATTCCACATGTGAGGGATATCATACAGTATTTTTCTCCTTCTGGCTTTCTTCACTTAGAATGACGACCTCTAGGTCCATTCATGTTGCTGCAAATGACATTATTTTATTCTTTTTTATGGCTGAGTAGTATTCCATTGTGTAAATATACTACAATTTCTTTATCCAGTCATCTGTCAATAGACATTTAGGTTGCTTCCATGTCTTGGTTATTGTATATAGTGCTGCTATGAACATTGGGATGCATGTGTCTTTTTGAATTAGAGCTCCCCTCAGATAGATACCCAGAAGTGGAAATGCTGGATCATACAGTAAGCCTAGTTTTAGTTTTTGGGGAAATCTCCATACTATTTTCCACAATGGCTGCACCAAACTGCATTCCCATCAACAGTACAGGAGGGTTCCCTTTTCTTCACACCCTCTCCAGCATTTAGCATTCATGGACTTTTGAATGATGCTCCTTCTGACTGGCGTGAGGTGATATCTCATTATAGTTTTGATTTGCATTTTTCTGATAATTAGTGATATTAAGCATTTTTATGTGCCTATTGGCTATTTGTATGTCTTCATCAGAAAATTGCTTTTTTAGGTCTTCTGCCTGTTTTTGTATTGAGTTGTTTGTTTTCTGTTATTAAGTTAGATGAGCTATTTATATATTCTAGAAATTAAGCCCTTGTCAGTCACATCATTTGCAAATATTTTCTCCCATTCTGTAGTGTGTTGTTTTGCTTTGCTTAAGGTTTCCTTTGCTGTGCAAAAGCTTATAAGTTTAATTAGGGCCCATTTGTTTATTTTTGCTTTTATTTCTATTACCTGGGCAGACTGCCCTAGGAGAACATTGCTAAAATTTATGACAGAGAAGGTTTTGCCTCTGTTTTCTTCTAGGAGGTTTATAGTGCCTAGTCTTATATTTAAGTCTTTAAGCAAATTTGAGTGTATTTTTGTGTATGTAGTGGGGGGGGTGTTCTAACTTCATTGATTTACATGCTGCTGTCCAGTTTTCCCAACACCACTTGCTGAAGAGATTTTTTTTCTCCATTGTATATTCTTGCTTTCTTTGTTGATGATTAATTGACCATAGGTCTGTGGGTTAATTTCTGGGCTTTCTATTCTGTTCATTGTTCCACATGTCCATTTTTATGTCAATACCATGTTATTTTGATTACTGTAGCTCCGTAGTATTGTTTGAGATCTGGGAGGGTTATTCCTCCAGCTTCATTCTTTTTCTTCAGTATTGCTTTGGCAATTCTGGGTCTTTTGTGATTCCATATAAATTTAAGATTATTTGTTCTAATTCTGTGAAAAAAAGTCCTGGATAATTTGATAGGGTAGGGATCACATTAAATCTGAAGATTGCCTTGGGCAGTATGGTCATTTTAACTATATTGATTCTTCCAATCCAAGAGCATGGGATATCCTTCTATTTCTTTAAGTTATCTTTAAGTTTCTTAATCAATATTTTGTTGCTCTCCATGTATAAGTCTTTCACCTCCTTGGTCAGATTTATTCCTAAGTAGTTTATTATTCTGGATGTGATTTTAGAAGTGATTATTTCTTTACTTTATTTTCCTGATAATTCACTGTTGATGTAAAGAAAAGAAACTAACTGATTCTTGTATGTTAATCTTGTATCCTGCTACCTTGTTGAATTATTTTATCAGCTCTAGGAGTTTTTGTGTGGAGCTGTTAGCGTTTTCTATATGCAGTATCACGTTATCCACAAATAGTGACAATTTTACTTCTACTCTTCCAATTTGGATCACTTTCATTTCTTTTTCTTGCCTGATTGCTGTGAATAGGACTTCTAGGACTATGTTGAACAGAAGCGGTAAGAGTGGGCATCCTTGTCTTGTTCCAGATTTTAGGGGAAAGATTTTCAGTTGTTCAGTATTCAGTATTTTGCTGGCTGTCAGTTTGCCATAAATAGCTTCTATTATGTCAAGATATGTTCCTTCTATATACACTTTGGTTAGAGTTTTTTTCGTAACTGGGTGTTGAATTTTATCACAAGCTTTTTCTGCATCTACTGAGATGATCATGTAGTTTTTGCCCTTTCTTTTGTGAATCTGGTGTATCACATTGATTGATTTGCTTTCATTGAACCATCTTTGTGTCCCTGGGATGAATCCAACTTGATCATGGTGTATGATCTCTTTTATATGCTGTTGGATTCTGTTTGCTAACATTTTGTTGAGGATTTTTGTATCTATGTTCATCAATGATATTGGCCTATAATTTTCCTTTTTGGTAGTGTCTTTGTCTGGTTTTGGTATCAGGGTGATGGTGGCTTGATAGAATGAGTTTGGGGGTACTCTCTACTTTTTAATCTTTTGCAAGATTTAGAGAAGGACTGGTATGAGTTCTTCCTTGTATGTTTGGTAGAATTCCCCAGTGAAGCCATCTGGACCTGGACTTTTGTTTGCAGGGAGGTTTTTTTTTTTCTGTTAATTCTATCTCATTCATAGTGATTGTTCTGTTCAAGTGATCTATTTCTTCTTGATTCACTCTTGGTGGACTGTATGTTTCCAGAAACTTGTCCATTTCTTCTACGTTGTCCAATTTGTTTTCGTATAGTTGTTCATAATATTCTATTATGATATTTTGTGTTTCTGTGCTATTGGTTGTACTTTCTCCATTTTCCTTCCTTATTTTATTTGTGTTCTCTCTCTTTTCTTCTTGGTGAGCCTGGCCAGAGGTTTGTCAATTTTGTTTACTCTTTCAAAAAAACTAGCTCTTGGTTTGATTGTTTTATTCTATTATTTTTTATCTCTACTTTTTAAAGTTCCTCCCTGATCTTTATTATTTCCTTCCTTCTGCTCACTTTTGGTTTTCTTTGCTCTTCTTTTTCTAATTCTTTAAGGTGATAGGTTAGGTTGTTTATTTGAGATTGTTCTTTTTTTGAGGAAGGCCTGTATCACTATGAACTTCCCTCTGATGACTTCTTTTGCTGCATTCCATAGATATTGTTTGGTTGTGTTTTCATTGTCCTTTTTCTCAAGGTATTTTTTAATTTCTTCTTTGATTTCATCCTTGACCCACTGGTTTCTTAGTAGTAGCATGTTGCTTAGTCTCCATGCTGTCGTTTTGTTCTCATTCATTTTTCTGTGGTTAATTTCTCATTTCATGGCATTGTGGTCAGAAAACATGCTTGAAATAATTTCTATTCCTTTAAATTTGTTGAGACTTCTTTTGTGCCCAAGTATGTGGTCTGTCCTAGAAAATGTTCCATAAGCATTGAAAAGAATGTATATTTTGGGGAGGGGGTGCTATGTAATGTCCTAAAGATAACAACCACATTCAACTGTTTTATTGTGTCATTTAATTTCTCCATTGCCTTACTGATTTTCTGTCTGGAAGCTCTGTCCAGTGATGTTAGCAGGATGTTAAAGTCTTTCACTATTATTGTATTCCCATCAATTTCTCTCTTTATGTCTGTTAGTATTTCCTGTATGTATTTAGATGCTCCTGTATTAGGTGCATATATGTTAAGGAATGTAATATCCTCATCTTATTTTGCTTCTTTAATCATTTTATAGTGTCCTTTATCTTTTTTATGCCCTTTGTTTTAAAGTCTATTTTGTCTGAAATCAGTATTGCTCCTCCTGCTTCCTTGTTGTTTCCATTTGCTTTGAATATCTTTTTCCATTCTCTCACTTTTAATCTATGTGTTTCCTTCTCCTTGAAGTATGTCTCTTGTATTCAGCATATTGTAGGTTCTTGTTTTATTATCCAATTTGCTGCTCTATGTCTTTTGATTGGAGTATTTAGTCCATTGACATTTATGGTAATTATTCATAGATGCGTTTATTGCCATTTTGAACTTAGTTTTGCAGTTGATTTGGTATTTCCTCTTTGTTCCTTTCTTTTCCTTTTTCTTTTTGTGGTTTGATAATTTTTTTTGTATTATCTTGGTTTATTTTTTGGTTTTTATGACTCTATTGTATGCTTTTGGTTTATGGTTACCCTGTTTTTCAAGTATATTACACCATTACTGTATCTGTTTGCTTTAAACTGACAGTCATATAAGTTCAAACACCTCTTAGAAAGAATAGAAAAAAGAAAAAAATATATATATTCTTGCTCTCCTCTCCCACCTTTAATGATTTTGATGTCCTCTTTTACCTCTTCATGTTTATTCTGTTGCAACTCATTGTAGTTATTGCCATTCCAATTATGGTTTTCTCCTTTCTGTAGCATCCTGCTTCTTTTCTATTTAGAGTATACCTTTCAATATTTCTTTTAGCATAGGTTTAGTATTGCTGAAACCTTACTTTTTGCTTGTCTGTGAAATATTTTCTCTTTCCTTCTGTTCTAAAAGATAGCCTTATGGGATAAAGTATCCAAGTTACAGCTTTTTCTCATTCAGAACTTTGAGTATGCCTTTCCTTTCCTTTCTGGACTGCAATATTTGTGTAGAGAAATCAACTGAATGCCTTATGGAGGTTATCTTGTGACTACCTCTTTGTTTTTCTCTTGCTGCCTTTAGAATCCTTTATATTTAATCTTGGCCATTTTATTTATGATATGTCTTGTGGTAGGTCTATTTGGGTTTTTCTTGTTGAAGACGCTCTGTGCTTCCTGTACTTGGATATCTGAGTCCTTTAGGTTTGGGGAATTTTTAATCATGATTACTTCAAATACCTTTTCAATCCCCTTTGCTTTTTCTTCTCCTTCTGGGGCCCCTATTATGCTTAGGTTGGCATGTTTTATATTATCCCATTGGTCCTTTATATCGCTTCCATTGTTTTTTATTTGCTTTTCTTTCTGCTGTTCTGATTGTGTAATTTCTGTTAACTTTTCTTCTAAGTCACTTATTCATTTCTCTGCATTGTCTAGTCTGCTTTTGACTGCCTTTAGCTTGGCTCTTATCTAAGCCATTGAGTTTTCTGTTTTTGATTGGCTCCTCTTTATTGTTTCAATTTCCTTTTTATAGTGTTTTCTTTCTCTATTGGTAGTCTCTTTTACTTCCTTCATTGCTTTGATCACTCCCTTTTTGAAGTTATGATCTAGTAGGCTATTGAGGTCTATTTCATTGATCACTTTCAGGGGATTTCTCTTTTCTTTTAATTGGGAGTAGTTCCTCTGCTTCTTCATTTTATGTATATCCCTCTGGCACTATGGATTATGGAGTATCAGTTATCTACTGTTGTCTTGAAAGGACTTTTTTTTATTTTAAAGAGGATGTGATCCTGTGTAGACTGTGCACCCCTGATAATTTTGTCATAAGGTCTGTTTTTAGTATGGGTAGTTGCCATGACTTTATTCCATGTATGTTGGCTGTTATCCCTTTGATTGGAAGTGTGGCCAGTGTTGTGGTGACCAGAGCATGCCCCTGTTGTTTAGTGGGGTCTCCTTTTTGTTTTGTGGTTGTTACAGCCCTGACAGAGGCCGGGTCTGTTACCCTTTTGTTGTAAAGGAGGTTTCCAGACCCATTTCTGAGCTGCAGTGCATAGTAGGCAGGGTTGGAGCACTTTAATTACTCTTTGTTGAATATGCCCTTGTCCTCACTTTAGTCGCAGGAATGTCAGTGCACTTCTCTGGTACCCCCCAGGTTCTCTGTCCTCAGAGCTACCAGTGCAGTTCCACTGACTTCTGGGCCACACACTTGTATCATGGTTCACTATCGGGTCAGTGTTGTCCCCAGCACCAAATGCTGCTCCTGCACTTGCTCTATTGCATAAACTCCATTTGCTCATCTTAGAGTCTGCATCAATAGGACCCCCAGCCCTCAGTGACTGTGAGTTCATGCTACAAAGGCAGTGCCATTCCCAGGGCCAAATGTTGCCCCTGCCCTCGCCCCTGCTACACCACCTCCATTCACTCATTACAGAGGCCGGCAGGTGGCACCACTGGATCAGTGCTGCTCCCAGCACAGCATCTGTGCATAGTAGGTAGGCTGCCAGAAAAGAGCCACACTACCTCTCACTCCTGCTGCACGCCTTAACTCCACTCCTTGCTTGCTTCTTAGAGGTATGGGTCCACAAAGGCACCCACAAAGCAAAATGTTCCCCTCTGCCTGGGGCTGTAAACAAATCTCAGTCCGCCTGTGAAGTTGTGAAGCCCCTGGGTAGGGATTTAGGTTTCAACCCCACCTCCTCCTGGGAGCTGCACACCAGCGAATATGGTGGCTATGGTTGAGTTTTGCCTCTCTTCTCCTGAGAATGTGCCATCAATGGTGCTGAGGGTCTGTGGAGACAAAGGCTACAGCCCAGTCACATTGTGCCCCTTCCCCAACATGCACCAGTAGTCTTTCTTTCTTTCTTTCTTTTTTCATGGAGGACCCAGGCTATTCTGTTATGTGTACACTCCCAGCCACAGTGCCTGAAGCTGCCTCTGTGCAGTTGGCCCCAGTCCTCCTCCTGGCTTGGGCAGTCTGTTCTGTCCCACCCCTGCTGGCTCACATCTAGGGCTGAGGATCGCAGGGACCCTTTGTGCCCATATCACTTAGTTCTGTTGGCCAAGACTGTTGTGCACAGATCAGAGCCTTGGAGGCACCCCTCTATCCCCACTGAGCTCTCCATTAGAGAGGCGAGTTCCAGCATAGGACCACTATTCCTCCTTTGCTTTTCCCTTCCCATGGGACAGGTCCTGTATTAATTTCCTTCTGCTTCTTTTTTTCCCTCCTACCAGAGTTGTGACACATTTTGTCTTCTGAAGAATGTGATGTTCTGTCAAAGTTCAGCAGGTGTTCTGAGTGAATGGGTGGGTCCATGGATGTCTCTCTTTGTGTATTCATGGGAGAGGGTGAGCTAAGAGTGTTCTACTCCACCATCTTAGCTTCTCCTTGGGTTGTTTTTTTTTTAACAATTAAAATAAAACACTAGTTTACAAAGCAGGTGATCAAGTTTTAAAGCTTATTACCCAGAGATAAGATGACAGAGACAGGAAGTAAGAACAGATTTTACTCATAAAAGTTTCATTATACTTATGAGTTATTTTTACTAAGACAAACTGGATATAGTTTAACCTTTAAAATTCACATTAAAAAGAAAAATTGTGTCCTCTCATGACCTGTCTGTTGAGACCTTTGTTAACACATCTTCTCGAAGTGGGTCATTGCTTCTCATCCAGGTTGTCAATTCCTAGTTTATTTGCTTTTATGTGCTCTGTCACATATAACTGGTGGATACATACTGAATTTTGCTTCTAATAACTAGCAATCTCTCACACAGTTTAGAATATATATATATATAATTAATTTATTCATTGAAAGGTTAACATTATCTAAGTTATAAGTGTTGTATTCCCTATGTAGGGAAATTTGGGGCACTACACATGACATAGATAATGAGTCTGCACTGAAAACGATAAGAATAGGAAGCTTTGAAGTTTTAAGATAATAATCTCTTAGTAAGGAAAGTCTGACTGTCTTTACCTGTATTTAATAACTAAGCAAGTCATTAAAGCAAGAACACAGTAGAAGGAGTGCCATGTATATGATTTAATGAGTAATATTTTAAAATAAACATTACACTGGTTTCTCATTTGTATGTGTCATACAATATGCTTATTCGGTGAAATTAAGCTTATGGTAAAGAATATTTCCAAAAGATCTTGTCTTCATTGGCTGGTGTTAACAGATTTCACACACTTAACTGAAGATTAAGATATAAATAGAAGATATAAATATATTGTTATCAATTATTTCCTGGAATTCTGCATTTGTTAAAAAAAGATATAGAAAATTACATTTATAATTTTTAATTCAACCCTATTGAGATTCAATATGCATATAATAAAACATCTTTATTTTTTCAATGTACAGCTCAATGAGTTTTAGCAAGTTTGCACAACATGAAACAACTGCTTTAATGCAGATACAGCATATATGAATGCACAATTTGTATATCCTTTCATGTAGATAAACATTTGAGTTATTTTCAGTTTGGGGCTGTTATAATTAAAGCTATGAAAAATGTTCATGTACAAGCTTTCTGTGGACCTTTTGTTCTATTTCTTTTTGATAAATACATAAGAGGAATTACTGAATCACATGGAAGGTATATATGAAACTTTATTAAAAAAAGAGGAATTACTGAAACACATAGTAGGTATATATGAAACTTTATAAGAATCTGCCAATCTAAAAAACATATTTTAATTAATAACTTCAAAAGTATCAAGAGTGCATGAGTAAATATTAAGTAACTATCTGTTAAATGGCAAGCACAACTTTGTGCACTGGGTGTATATAATTTAATAAGACACAGTCCCTGCCTAAGGACATTCAGAGTATATGGGGAATAGCTCTCCTTTATGCATGTACAAAAAGATATTACTCCATAAACAATCTATTTTTCTATAATCGGATATAAGCCTTAGGTCTGGCTCTGCTATCAACTAGTTATTTAACTTGAGATTCTTAATTTCTCTGAGCTTATTATCCCTGGAGAGACAAGATTTAAATAATCAGTATCATTTTGAAACCCTAAAATAAATCTACGATTTATAATGAAAGTAAAACAGCAACAACTTTCCAAATTTGTTAACTCCATTTGATAATTTTAAGTTTCAAATTTTGAAGTAGTTGATAGTTTTGCTAGAGATTGAGTAATAGGGTAATTTCTAATAAACGTGAGCAATATGAATTATTTCTTAAAATATAATAGTTCATTAACCCAGCATTAGATCATCAATAGTATGAGAAATCATATTGTAAGAAGCCTGAAAATCTACTGCCCATTAAATCTCAACTAACCTGAAATTTAGAAATAAATACAAATTGTAACCAAACAGAACAGAACACTAAATTGAAAAAAAAAGCTTCTACTGGACCCCAACATCATAATTTCCAGTTGTCACATTTTAATGTTCTAGATACCAAATAAGCTGAAAACTGTTTCATCCAGCATCTGTTAGTTATATCTCCTCAAATAGTTCAAAAAGTGATTTCTATGGAAAATCAAAAGAGAACAAGTAGTCAACCTTATGTAAGAAATAGAAATATGACAGTCATTGTCCACCATTAAGAAAAATTTTCACTTTATACTTCCAGATTTACAGGGAAGAAATTTTTATTTCCTTTTATGACAATTTAAATATCTTGAATGAAGAAAACAGTTTGGTCTTATTTTGTTTTGCTTTGTTGTGCTGATAACATTTTCATCTGTCATCAGTCACTGCCACCATGTTCACACTAAGACTAATTCCTAAAGGGCACTCAGTAATTGCCCCCCTCTCTCATCCCAAACAACAAAGACACCAATTCTTTAAGAAAGCTGACAATTCAGTCAAGATCAAAAAGCACTGGATGGAAAAGATTCCTTAGAAGGGAAAAATGAAGAATGGAAACTATCTTCTCCTAGAATGTGAATAAGCATGCAAGTCAACACATTAGTCAGAAGACTATGAAATAATGAATAGTAAAATGACGACTGTCTGCCTTGGAGGTCTTAGAGTGGTAGTTAGGATCATGAAATCAGAGCAATACCCAGAGTCAGAACCAAATGAATTAAGGGTCTGCCATGACCAGAGGCAAGTCAATTATCATTATTTTATGCCTTATCCCTAGCAGAATAATTGTGCTTATTTTTTGTACACAGTTTTATAATAGTTAACTGAAAAGTCATGAAGAAATACTCATCTCTATGTAACACAGAATTTACAAAATAATAAAACATAGAGGTATTTTGTATATTATAATGTTCTGTGTAAATGTAGAGTAATCATCACTGTCATAATTTTAAATATAGATGTTATTTAAGGTTTCTAGATAGGATCAGTGAATATTTCTTAGAGTAATGGAAGTTTCTCAAGAATTCTTGAACTTCAAATTAGCCTAAAAGTGAGGCTAATTTTCCATCAGGGCTGGGCCTCATAAAATGATCCCAAACTTTATTACTTTGTGAACAAAGAAGAGCAAAGATCATTGTTCATCACCCAGTTCTACAAGGGTTAAGTCATAACCCACTGAGATTGCCCACTAACAGTGCACTCTGAGAGGAATTCAGGACGTAAAACAGGATGAGGTCTTCTGTACTTTGGATAAACAGGCTGCTAGATTGTTACATGCATATCTCAGGGAGAATTTCAATGATCCCAGATTCTTGCATCTTCCCATGCATAGGAAAGCACTAAAATCTTTAACTTGACATACCTGTTCTTTGTAATTAGTGGTAATCTTTTACCAAGCTGTATGCTTGACTGCATGTACTTCCTAGCCAAAAATCACATATAAACTTGCTCCTCCCCTAACTCTATGGAGCAGTTTTCTCAGAGCTTACTGAGTGGCTGTGTTACAGGCTACAGTCCTCAGTAAGATCCTGAATAAAACTTAAACTCACAATTCTCATGTTGTGTATATTTCTTTAAGTGGAAAACCTACAAACCAACCATAAAAAACATAAGAGATGATCATCACATGCAAATCATGAAAACAAATATACTCTTGGATATAGCCCTGGATCCATTATGCTACATCTATTTTCCCTGTGATCAACAAAGTGGTGGTCTCTATCAGGAAAACCTTCATCCACCCAAGACGTTAAATGAACCTTGTTTTCATACACTAATTGGTCAAGAATCATAACAGAATGCCTAGGAAATTGAAGAGGAAGCTGAGTTTCCTTCTGGCTCTCAGTTCTGTATTGAAGTACTGAAGAATTTGGGTGAGTTTTTATTTTTTTTCCTTGATGTTCAATTTTACTTTAGCTTATTTAAGTTCATCCTCTGTCATCAATCTCATAGTTCTCTGGTGTGGAAACCAAGAGAAAGGGGAGGTAATACTAGAATAAATGTGCAATGACTATTGGTCTTAAGGCTACCAAAAACATTTAGCATTGTCCAATTTGAAAACAAAAACCATGAATCTGTGTGCCATCTGGTCTCTCCTTACATTTAAGGCTAACATTAAGCCCATGGCTCACTGGAGTTAGCTGAGGCCAAGTAGAGACACATAATCTTTCCTTTATTCACTAGACTCTCTTAGATAATAAATACCCAATGATGCTAGAAGCCTTCTCTTTCACATATGATTTTTTTCTCTTTTACTTCAATTTTCTTGACTTTTTCTTTTTAGTGAAAAATAAATCATATATAATTCTTTAATAGTAATCTATGCTAGGTAGTTATTGAATTAAGTAAATTGCTTGACCCTTTCTATGTTTGCTTAGAAAACTTTAAACATCAAGTTGAACCTTGCAGTAAAGGAGAGTGTAGCAGGGACATCACTAGCATTGAAATGTCAAAATTATGAACGATAAAAAGAATAAATGAGGCTAAAAATGTATTCCTGTAGTCTCTTCAAACAGCATGGAGCCAAATGATTTCATGGTTTCAAAAAGATTTCTTATTTATTTAGCAGAGATGCCAATGAATAATGGTTAGTTAAGGTTTGGAAGATTTTTTTTTAAAGGGAAGTAACATTTTACTTTTTATCTTTTTCTGCAAGAACACTGCATCAATTAGCTGATTTGGGATATTTCGGAAGTAAATTTTGTCTTCTTTGTGATAATGGATCATTTCCTTGAAGTACTATACAGACATCACAGATCCTAGTGAAATTTAAACAGTAACACTACATAAAAGTAGAGATCTTTAAAAACATGATTTATCTCTTTGCATTTAAATGTATATATAAATGGAAATGAAAATACATAAAATATACATGTAATTTTAGATGAAACATCCTATTTAAATATATAGTTGAACAATATTCTTTAGAAAAATTTTACAAATAGAAACGTGGTCCTTTACTTACACAACTACTTTCTTTTGGAGGAGGGCATGATCTATTTTTACTCTCTCCAGAGCTTTCTAGCAGCCACTACCAAACCTGCATCTGCTTCATTTGATAAGGACTTTGTTAAAAGGTGCATTATTAAGAAACAGTGAGTCACAAGTGGATGACTTTACCTTTAAGGGACAGAAAATTTATTCAAAATGACTGCAAGAACATTGGACTCTGGTTTCTTTTATTACAGTGCTGACTCTCTTACAGCAAGAAATAGCTTGACCTCAGGATAAGCTGCCTAAAAAAAAGTGGAGGAAAAATACAGTAGTGGATACTAGATATCAAGGAGAAATATGAAAGAGCTATTTGGAACTATGCTCTATAAATATTCTGTATATTTCTAAAATATAATTTTTCTTAATACACTAGAGGAAAAATTTAGGAAATTAAAGTGCCACAATTTATAGAATTAAGGTTATTTCCCTATTTTTATATAGGTTGCAAATCTACAGTATAATTTCAGTTCAACATGCCAATTTTATGCCTGAGTTTCTAAAAATTTCCTAAAATAAGTGCAAAAGAAGTAAACAAGTAAATGGTTGTGATGAGTTTGGTAATTACTGGCACCTTTGCTACTCAAGTATTCAAATAAAATAGAATTCTAAGTTTTAGAAAGCAGAGCTTCATCTGGTTTTAGATTAAAAATTTAGAAATGCATGGACCAAAAATTGCAGGAATCTTTCCAACTTACCATTGTTTCCTAGAATAATATAACCCCCAAAAAACTGTTAAGAGACAACAGTGTGCTCGACTGATAGAGTCAAAGCAAAAGGCTGGGCTTCCACTTAAATCACACCCACAGTCAGACTCAAATCCAAGTGCTGAGACTAGCAGGCAATGTATTGAAATTATCTACATTCTACTACAAATCTGTTTTCAACCTTATGCCTCTTTTGTAACATCCTATATAAATAAGTTTGAATATTTTAAAGACCCAAGAGAGATATAGAAAGACAGAATCTTGTGAAGGGATAAGGAGAAAATCATGAAACGAGACATTTTTCTGGAGGAAACGAGACAACATGACACTTTCTGGAGGAGCCTAATCCATCACACCATAGTTCAGTGTCCAAAAGATCATATTCATCCCTGTATCCCTTTATCTTCTTCTTTTTTCTATTGCCTTTCTCATCTTCTTTCCTTGTCTTCTCTGTCTCAACATTACTGTTATTGGCAGCAAAGGGGGTCTTCAGAGTGCTGAAGTTTTAGAAGTAAATTGTAATCCGGGAAATTAAAATTTCTGTTGAACTAGCAGCAACAACATCATCATATCATATCATAATATCTGTATCTTCATCATAATACTTTACAAGAAGCAATAATTTAATATTTTGGAGTACTTACAGACTCCTATCTGTACAGGGTCTGAGTATCAGAGTAGTATTGTACTGAATGACATAAATAATGAATAAATATCAGAAGCCACCCCTTTGGATATTTCATATGATATATGGGAAGAGGTTCAACTGAGAGAAAATTGGGAAAGCTATTACTATTATTGGCTTTATAAAATACTTTGAATTTTGCCATCTTGATTTAGACTTGGTACAACGCATTGCCTGCTTTACTCTCACAGAAATTGTGATACTTCTCCCATTTGTTGCTTCTTCATCTCAGTAAATGGCATCATTATCCATCAAATAAGAAAAAGGTCACAATTGATTTCTGACTTTACATTGACCCTCATAGCTAATCCGTTAACAAAGTCTTGTCACCTCTACTTTAAAATATATCTCAGATTTATTTTCTTTTCTTCATTTCCATCAACCTTAAACCAGGCTCTCAGTGCCTCAGAAGGAGTTCAACATTAGCAGGTCTTACACACTCTACTCTTGTCCACAATGAAATCATTCTCATCACAGCAGGAAAATTTACTTTTAAGAAATAATTCAGAACTCATCAGTCCTCTGACTGAAATCCTCCAAAGTCCTTCTAATGCAACCTGAATAAAAACATTTTCTGAACTATGACTTTCAATGCCCTGAATGATATCAGTTCTACTTATTTCTCCTATCTCTTCTGATACCTCAATCTGAGACCACTTGTTTAATTACTTATTTTTGTCCTCTTGCTTGAATGTATATTTTAAGTTCCTAGTAATTGATGCATGTTATGTGATATATATATAGTTCATCATATATTATATACATGTAAGTGATAAATGAGCAAAAGAATGCGTGCATGTCAGTTCTTTGCCTTCTCTACAGACCCTTATAACACTAAAAGACCAGCCACAGAGACTTCAAGGGAAGTGCTCTAAAACCACACTTCAGTGACAATCACTTGTTAAGCTGAGACTCAGACCCACAACTCTCCAGGCAACATTGGACTGAGCTCTACACTAATTCCACTCTTGTACTTAAGAATCTTGTTGTCATAATTGGCCTGCAATATGATAGAGACTAAATACCATTCTCTTATTTTAACAGATGAGGCAACAAATCTAAAAACTATATTAGCATAAAGTTATGCACTTTAGAAATATGGAGATAATGTATTGTTGAAGATATATTTATTCATTCATTCTACAGACATTTGTTGAGTGTCTTACTAGGGTGTTCCAGTTGTGGGGCCTAAGATATTCCTCAGGGGTGAGGAATTCCTTTAAAAATGCAAAAATTGCTTACTGTTTTCAAGTTTTACTAAAGTGTATGACCATAAGATCATATGTCTAGGGCTTCTCCCTAGAGCCTGTGCAAATGAGGAACCTGATGTTTATGTGTAACGTGCTTGATGATAAATGGTGCTCTGAGAACCACAGAACATTGTCCTGGCCTCCAGAATCAGTCATGAAGGATGCTGTCCCAGCTCCAGAGGAGATGGTCAAAGATGCAGAATTATAATAAATATAACAATTGCTGAAATCAAGTTGAGCCCAGGGTGTTTGGGAAGCACTAGGAAAGTGGAAGACAACTTGAGGAAGGCATTGTGGAAGAAGTAACATTGTGACTGAGTGTTGAAATTTGGGTAAGACTTATCCTGGTCCAGAAAATGGCCCTGGGAGGGGAGGAGAGAGGATGATGTTGATGAAAATGAGGTATGGTGGTAATCTGACAGGGACAATAGTCTTTGCAAAAGCACTGAAATGTAGAAGAGGTTATTAGAGTCATGAACTGTAAGTACTCGGGTCTGCATGGTATATAAAGAGAAAGCACCACGCAGTGATGAAATGGTGGCAGAAGGCAGACACTAGTTCAAAAGAACCTCTGGTGTCACAATAAGGAGACTGTTTTCTCCTGAAAGCCGTTGAAGATGTTTAAATAGGGAAATGGTGTATGAAATACATGTCTTAATGAGATTATTATTTTGGAAATGTAGAAAATGAAGTAAGGCAAGATTGGAAACAGGGGGAATAGATAGAATGTTATTGTTGTAACCAATGATGAGAAAAAGGATAAAGGCCTAGAAATAAGGTATTGGACGAATACATGCTTCCAGATCATGTTTCTCATTCAAAAAGGAACCATTTAAAGAAAGCAAAATGTAATGGGGATTTTATTCTAATTCACAGCAGGAACACTGGGAAATTGAGTATCCTGGGTAGTTGGCCCTGATCTGCTCCTACTGTGCCAGACTTGACAGATAATTAAACCTCAATTTTCTAGTCTGAGAAATGGTAGACCCGACCTGGGTTATCTTTTCAACCTTTGGAAGTTGTCTTGCAATTCTAAAATTCTACAGACGATGCAGTTTCCCCCATTTCTATTATAGAGCTGTTATTTATTGCTCTTTTCTGCAAGTTAGGAAAAGAAAATGAGCTCATTAACTTGGAATTAATCCTCCAATTGTGCTGTCTTATATCGAGAATGCCAGGCATTGGGATGGACTTTTTACAAATAGTAATTAAAACTCAGTTATCTTTATTGGAAAAGGTTCTTCAAAAGAAGAGTATAATTTAAATATAAATTCTAAATTAAAGAGTTAGTTGTATTTTCTCCTAAGCCATAACAACAGAAAATGTCTCTCTCTCTCTCTTTCAACATATCATATATTATTTATCTTAAAATAGCATAAATTAATAGTTATGTACAACTAAGCTCCTCAACATCCCATGCTTATAGTCATAAACTAAGTTTAGGCTGTTTTAAAGAATTCTGTTAATTAATTTGCACTGCAGTTTTGCTGAGGTGCTCCTATTCAGCACTTGAATCAGAAACCTGGTATCAAGCAAGGGTTTATGCATCATTTACTAAGCGGACACAGGTAAGTAAGCCTTTCAAGCCCTCGAACCCACATATACTCAAATATAATGCATGTTATTTTGCATATAAGTTGGAAACATGAAATTGCTTATATTTGAACACATTTGACTCCAAAGCAGAAATTTCCTATAATTCATCTAATATGTGGGATGATATATGAGATATTTCATATGGCTTATACTAATATATGAGAGTCATTAAAAATAATTTCTATTTTCAAGAATTTTAATTCAACATAGACATTTTATGGAACATTAAGATATAAAGTACAGGATTATAAAACCCAAAGCAAAGCAATCTGTATTGTGAAAAGATCACATTTTCAGATATACTAGAAGCAAACTCTAAAAAAAACTGAAATTCTGGACTAGTTTGTCCCTCAGCTGAAGCATCACAAAAATCAGCAGTTCTGTATTGAGTTTTTGCAAGTTATCTATGGAAGGAAAGGACAAGCTGCACATGTCAAAGCTTCTTGGAGGTGACCCGGAACTCCAACTGCAAAGTGCATGCCCTTAAAGCAGTTACATTAGAATTATATACTTCACAGTTGGCAGCAAAGCCAGATGGAGGGGAATCATAGTATCATAGGTAGTAAACTAAAAACTAGGGGGACTCTCATTCAAGTGCATTAGCAAGAATGGAGGATGAGAATTGACATGGTAGAGTTGTAGGACACATTTTTTTTCTAGCAAAGTATTGGGGAAAGTAAAATAAGATAAGGATTTTGGAGCAAAGTGGATCCTCCTTTTTCATATCTTCTCTTTGGATTAATGCTTTTGTAAAGGATTATTTCAAAAATAAAAACACTCAAAGGTTAGGGTTTTGGTGATAAGTTTAGAGTGATTGTACCCCTAAAAAAAATCTGTCCCATGGCATATCTGGGAAAAGTTAACTATGATAAAGTAAACTTTATTACAGACTAGTGTGAGCCAAAGGGAAACTTTAGAAAATATACTGAGAAATAAAATGCTCAATAGTATTATTATATTATAACCAAACAAAGTTAGGTAGCAACTCATGTCACTTCGAGTTTATCTGGAAGAGAGGTTTGGAAGCTCATCATTAATTTTATATCCCTGAATAATATCTAAAATCACAAGGAATTTGTGGCAATCAACAGGAAAACAGGCAAACAACCCAGTAGAATAATGAATAAAAGACAACACAACAATAAATATTTAACCTCACTAGTAGTTAAGAAATATCAACTAAAACAACATACTACTTTACAGCCACCAGACTGAAAACATTAGAAATTCAGATAGCTTCAAGAGCTGGTAAGGAAGTGGGAAAACTGTACCTCTCATGAGGTGAGAGTGGGAGAATATACCATTGTAGCCATTGTAGAGAGAAATCTGAAAGTGTTTAGTGAAATTCAGTATGTGTATACAATGTGACCTATGATCAGTTCCAGTTCTGAATATAAATGTGCAGATACACCTCAAAACATTCAGGAACTGTCTAAGAAAAAGTTAGTGGTGGAAAAGCAACCTCAATATCCATCATTGTCAAATGGAGACAAAAATCTGGTGGAGGTTTAAACTACCATGCAGCAGTCAGAAGGACTGAATGAGATCTTTCCAGAGCCGTGTGGATAGAGCTCCAAAATTACTCTTAAAAACAGCAGGAAACAATGAGATTTATAATGCAATGCCGTTATTTATTTTTACGTATTTTAAAAAATTTTATTAAAGTATGGTATATATACAATATTATATGTTTCAGGTGTACAACATACTGATTCAACATTTATATACATTACAAACTATCACATAATCTAATAACCATCTATCATTGTACAAAGTTATTGCAATATTAATGACTATATTCCAAATGCTACACATTACATCCTTGTGATTTATTTATTTTATAACAGGAAGTATGTTACCTCTTAATTGCTTTTGCATATTTTGTCCAGTCCTCCACCCTCATCCCCTCTAGTAACCACCAGTTTGTTCTCGGTATCTATAGTCTATTTCTGCTTTGTTTTGTTTATTATTTGTCTTGATTTTTAAATTTTATGTATAAGTGAAATCATATGGTTTTTCTCTTTCTCTGTCTTATTGACTTAGCATAGGACCCTCTAGGTCCCTTCATGTTAGTACAAATGGCAAGATTTCATTCTTTATGGATGAGTAGTAGTTCATTGTATATATACCAGATCTTCTGTATGTATTCATGAACACTTAGGTTGCTTTCAGATCACTTTCTGCCTGTGTGCATCTTTAGATCTGAAGTGAGTCTCTTGTAGGCAGCAGGTGTGTAGGTCCTGTTTTTTTTTTTTTTGTTTGTTTGTTTATATACATTCAGCCACTCCATGTCTTTTGACTGGAATATTTAGTCCATGTACATTTAAAGTAATTATTCAGAAGTATATACCTATTCCCATTTTATTGTTTTCTCCTTGTTCTTGTAGTTCTTCTCAGTTCATTTCTTCTCTTGTTCTCTTCCCTTGTGATTTGATGATGTTCCTTAATGTTATGTTTGTATTCTTTTATCTTTATTTTTGTGTATCTGTTACAGGTTTTTGGTTTGTGGTTACCATGAGGTTCATATATAACAACTTACATATATAGCAGTCTGTTTTAAGTTGATGGTCATTTAAGCCCAAGTGCATTCTAAAAGCACTACATCTTTACTCTGTGTTCTCCATGTTTTATTTTTTATGTCATATTTTACATTCTTTTATTTTGTGTATTGGTTAATTAATTATTTTAGATAAAGATGATTTTTACTACTTTTGTACATTTACCTTTATACTAGCTTTACAGATGTTTGGTCCACTATATGTTTGCTTTTACCAGTGAGATTTTTTTTCATAGTTGCCTTGTTTCTAGTTATGGCCTTTTCTTTTTCTATTTAAAGAAGTCTAACATTTCTTGTAAGGCTAATTTAGTGGTAATGAGCTCTTTTGTTTGTCTGGGAAACCCTTTATCTCTCCTTAAATTCTGAACAGTAACTTTACCAGAAAGAGTATTCATGGTTGTAAGTTTTTACTTTTCAGATATTTGGAAGTATTGCTCCAGTTCACTCTGAATTACACAGTTTCTGCCAAAAAATCAGCACATAGTCTTATCAGGAGTCTCTAGGTCATAGCTGGTTGTTTTCTCTTGCTGCTTTCAAGACCTCTCTATATCTTTAAATTTGACATTCTAATTATAATGTGTCTTGTGGGTTTCTTTTGGTTCTTTTCATTTGAGACACTCTATGCTTCCTGGACATGAATTTCTGTTTCTTTCTTGGGGTTAGGGAAGTTTTCAGCCATTATGTCTTCAAATAGGTTTTATGCCCCTTTCTTTTTCTCTTCTGCTTCTGGGATCCTTATAATATAAATGTTAGTATGCTTGATAATTTTCTAAAGATCCCTTAAATTATCCTCAGTTTTTAAATCTCTTTGCTTTCTGCTGTTCTGATTGGTATATTTTTACTACCCTATCTTCCAGATTGCTGATCCATTCTTCTGAATCCTCTGATCTGCTGTTGATTCCCTCTATTGTACTTTTCATTTCTGTTACTATGTTCTTTAGTTCTGATTGGCTCCTTTTCATATTTTCTTTCTTTATTTTTGACATTCTCATTGAATTCATCCATTATCTCTTTTGTTTTTTCACCTGTGACATTTATTTTGGAACTAAAGCTGTTAATTTCCTTCACTATTTCATTCATCTCCCCAAAACCCTCTCTGGCAAGCACTTGCTTGTTCTCTGTATCTATGACTCTTTTTCTGTTTGTTTTGTTTGTTCATTTTTTTGGTTTTTTAGATTCCACATATAAGTGAGCTCATACAGTATTTGTCTTTCTCTGACTTATTTCACTTAGCATAATATGCTCTAGGTCCATCCATGTTATTGCAAATGGTGAGATTTTACATTTTTATGACTGAGAAATATTCCACTGTATATGTAAATCACATCTTCTTTATCCATTCATCTATCAGTGGGCACTTAGGTTGTTTCCATGTCTTGATTATTGTAAATAATACTGCAATGAACATGAAAGTTCATATATCTTTTTGAATTGGTGTTTTCATTTTCTTTGGATAAATATCCAGGAGTGGAATTGCTGGATCATATGATAGTTCTATTTTTAATATTTTTTTATCTCCATATTTTTTCCATAGTGGGGGCATCAAACTTACATTCCCACCAACAGTGCCCAAGGGTTCTATTTTCTCCACATGCCCACCAACACCTGTTATTTGTTGTCTTTTTGATAACAACCATAGAGACAGGTGTGAGGTGATTTGTCATTGTGGCTTTAATTTGCATTACCATTGTGATTAGTGTTATTGAACATCTTTTCAGATGTCTGTTGTCCATCTGTATGTGTCTTTTGGAAAAATTTCTACTTAGATCTCCTGCCCATGTTAATTGGATAGTTTTTTTTTTTTTTTAATGTTGAGTGTATGAGTTCTTTGTATGCTTTGAATATTAACCCCATATTGATATACTGTTTACAGATATCTTTTCCCATTCAGTATGTAATATTTTCATTTGTTGACAGTCCCTTCATTACGCCAAAGTTTATTTAGTTTGATGTAGTTTCATTTGTCTATTTTGCTCTTATTTTCCTTTCCTGAAGAGACAGATCCAAAAAAAAACATTTGCTAAAACCAATGTCAAAAAGTGTACTGCCTATGTTTTCTTCAAGAAGTTTTAAGTTTCAGGGCTTACATTTAAATCTTTAATCAATTCTGAGTTTATTTTTATATGAATAAAAAAGTAGTCCAGTTTGATTCTTTTGATTCTGTCCAATTTTCCCATACAATGTATTGAGGAGGCAATCTTTTCTCCACTGTATATTCTTGTTTTGTTTGTCACAGATTAATTAATGATGAAAGTGTGAATTCATTTTTGAGCTCCCTGTTTTGTTCCATTGATCTGTCTGTTTTTGTGCACAGTATCATAGTGTTTTTGATGACTATTGCTTCATAGTATAGTTTGAAATCAGGGAGGGTATTACCTCCAGCTTTGTTCTTTCTCAGGATTGTTTTGGCTTTTTAGGATCTTTCATGTTTCCATGAAATTTTAGAATGATTGCCCAAATTCTGTGAAAAACTCATTGTGTTTTAATAGGCATAGCATCAAATCTGGATATAGCCTTGATAGTATAGTCATTTTAACAATATTAATTATTCCAATCCATGAACACTGTATGTCTCTGCATTGTCTTTAGTATCTTTCATAGATATCTCACATTTTTCTGAGTACAAGTCTTTTATCTCCTTAGATTTATTCTTAGTTATTTTATTTCTGATTCAGTTGTAAATGGGATTGTTTGAAAATTTTCTCTGTCTGATAGTTTATTAGTGTATAGAAATATAACAGATTTCTTATGTTAATTGTGTACCTGCAACTTTACCAAATTCATTAATGAGTTCGAATAGTTTTTTGGAGATGTCTTTAGTATTTTGTATATATAGTACCATGTCATTTGCAAACAGTGACAATTTTACTTCTTCCTTTCCAATTTGGATACATTTTATTTCTCTTTCTGTCTTACTGCTATAGGTAAGACTTCTAATTGTATGTTGAATAAAAGTGGCAAGAGTGGGCATCTTCCCTTATTCTTGATCTTAGAGGAAATGCTTTCAGCTTTTCACCATTAAGTATGATGTTAGCTGTTTGCTTGTCATACATGGCCTTTATTATATTTAGATACGTTCCCTTGATATCCAGTTTGTGGAGAATTTTTATTATTAAAGATGTTGAATTTTGTCAAAAGCTATTTTCATCTATTGAGATGATTATATTATTTTATTCTTCAGTTTGTTACTGTGAATGTCACATTTTTTGATTTGCAGATATTGAGCCATCATTGTTTTCCTAGGATAAATCTCACTTGACCATGGTGTATAATTCTTTTAATAAATTATTGAATTTGACTTGCTAATATTTTATTTATAGTTTGAGGACGCTTGCACCTATGTTCATCAGTGATATTAATCTATAATTTCCTTTTTTAATAGTATATTTGTTTGGTTTTGGATTCAGGGTGATAACCAACTTCTAGAATAAGTTCAGAAGCACTTCTTTCTTTTCAGTTTTATGGAATAGTTTGAGAAAGATAGATATTATTTCTTCTTAATGTTTCTAGTAGAATTACCTGTGAAGCCATCTGGCCCTGGACTTTTGTTTGTTGGACATTTCTTTATAAGTAATTTAAATTCATCAGCAGTATTTGCTCTGTTCCTATTTTTTAATCCTTCCCATTTCATTCCTGGGAGAATGTACATTTCTAGAATTTTTTTTTATTTCTACTAGCTTGTCCATTTTATTGTCATATAGGTGTTCATAGGAATCTCTTGTGATCCTTTGTATTTTTGTGGTGTTGGTTGTAATTTCTCCTTTTTCATTTCTGATTTTATTGATTTGGTTTCTCTCTCTTTCTTTCTTGATGAATCTGGCTAAAGGTTTATCAGTTTTCTTTATGTTTTCAAAAAATAGCTCTTAGTTTCATAGATCTATTTTTTTAGTCTCTATTTCATCTCTTTCTGCTCTGATCTTTATTAAAATGATAAATATAATTATTTTTCTTTGTACTAATTTTGGGTTTTATTTGTTCCTCTTCTAGTTTCTTTAGATGTAATGAAAAATTGTTTATTTGAGATTTTTCTTGTTTCCTGAGATAGGTTGTGTAGCTATGAACTTCCCTCTTAAGACTACTTTTCTTGTTTTAAAGTACACTTTCCATAATATTATTGCTACTCTGGCTTTCTCTCCATTTCCATTTGCATGGAGTAACTTTTCCTATACCCTCACTTTCAGTTTGTATGTCTCTTTAGATCTGAAGTGAGTCTCTTGTAGGAAGCATATAGATGGGTCTCGTTTTTATACAATTCAGCCACTCTATGTCTTTTCATTGGAACATTTAGTCCATTTAGTTATATTGGAAGTAATTACTCATGGGTATCTACTTATTGCCATTTTGTTAATTGTTTTGTTTTTTTTAGTTATTTCTTCTTCTTCTTTTGCTCTTTCCCCTTGTAATTTGAAAATGATCATTACTGTTATGTTTGAATTATTTTCTCTTTCATGTGTGTGTATCTATTACAGATTTTTGGTTTGTGGTTTTCATAAATTTGGCATATAGTAATCTGTATATATGCATGATTATTTTAAGTCACTGTTGTCTTAAGTTCAAGCACATTTTAACAAACCTAATTTTTACTCCCCATTGACATTTACAGTTTTTGACATCATATTTTACATCTTTTTGTTTTATATATTTCTTAGCTATGTTAGATATAGATAATTTTACTACTTTGATTTGTATCCTTCCTGCTATCTTTATAAGTGATTGATCTCTTACCTTCACTGCATACTTGCCTTTACCAATGAGATATTTTCTTTTGTAATTTTCATATTTCTAGTTTTGGTCTTTTCTTTTCCACTTAGAGGTGTCCCTTTAACATTTCCTGTAAAGCCATTTTAGTAGTGCTAAATTCTTTTAGCTTTTGCTTGTCTGTAAAACTCTTTTTGTCTCTCCTTCAAATATGAATGATAGCGTTGCTGGGTAGAGTATTCTTTGTTGGAAGTTCTCCCTTATCATCACTTTAAATATATTGTGCCACTCCCTTCTGTCCTGCAGAGTTTCTCCAGAAAAGTCAGCTCAGAATCTTATGGGAGTTCTCTTGGCATAACTACTTACTTTTCCTTTTTGAATTTTTAATATTCTGTCTTAATCTATAATTTTGCTATTTTACTTGCAATGTGTCTAGATGTGGACTTCTTTGGATTCATCTTGTTTCAGCAATTCTGTGCTTAATGGACCTGGATGTCTGTTTCCTTTCCCAAGTTTGGGAAGTTTCCAACTTTATGTCTTTAAGTTTTCTGTAGATTTCATTCTCTCTTCTCCTTTTAGAATCCCCTATAATGTGAATGTGACCCTTGATGTAGCACTTGATGTCGTCCCAGTTTTCTCTTAAACTGTCTTTAATTTTTTTTAATTCATTTTTTGCTGTTGTTCAGCTTGAGTTATTTCCACTACTATGTCTACCAGTTCACTGATCCATTCTTCTGTATTATCTAACCACTGCTGATTCCTGCTAGTGTATGTTCTTCCTGTATGCAGCTCTGTTTGGTTTTTTTTTCACTTGTTTGTTGTTTGAGTTTTTTTTTTATTATTTTATTTTGCTCTGCTTGATTTCTGTTTATATTTTCTAACTTTTGCTAAATATTTTATTGTGTTCATTCATTCTTCTCTTGATTTCATTGAGCACCTTTATGGTCATTACCTTGAACTTTTTATTGAATAGATTTCTTATCTCCGTTTCCCTTACATTTTTTCTGGGGTTTTATCTTATTCCTTTATCTCAAAATATTCCTTTGTGGCCTTATTTTTTGCCTGATTCTCTGTTTTCATTTCTGTATTAGTTAGGTTTGTTATGTTTCTCAATCTATAAAAGAGGTCTTATGTGGCTCAGCAACACACTCCTTGCTGTTCACCAGAGCTCCATGCGCTAGATGTAGTACCCCTATGTAGGCTGCATGGGCCCTTCTGTTGTGGAGAAGCTGACTACTATGGGTGTGCTAATAGGCATTGCTGGCCCCTGTCTGGTTTGTTGCCAAAGCCTGCCTAATTCAGAGGCCACTGATGACTGGAAGGTAGATCTAGGTCCTGGCACAGCTGGCTGTAGGGCTCAAGGAACACCAAGGCTGATACCTGTATTATGCTTACAAAATTCTTCTCACTTTTGTGACCATCTTTATGACCATTTCTTTGAATATTTAATCTAGCAATTTGCTTATTTGTGTTTTGCCTTAGTTATTTTCCTGAAGTTTTGTCTTAGTTATTTTCCTGAAGTTTTGTCTTGTTCTTTCATTTGGAAGGTGTTCTTATTTCTCCTCATTTTGCCTAATTCTCTGTGTTTATTTCTATGTATATTAGCTATGTCTCAATGTCTTGAAAGAGTAGTCTTTCATGGGATGCAATCATCCCACTCACCAGAATCAAGTGCTCCAAGGTATTCCTTATGTGAGCTGTATGTGTCCTCTTGCTGTGATTGGACTACAATTGATTTGGCACACTGGTGGGCAGGGTTGGCCCCTAGGCCAGTTGGTTGTGACTACTATGGACACCATGGTGGGCGAGGTGGGTCCTTCAAACCTGGAGCTTCTTTGGAGGGCCACCAGTGACAGAATCATTAACTTATTTTTAAAATGCACTTAATACTATTAAATTTTCACAGATTGACACAAATACAAATCATTGTGTGAAAGGGGGATTGGAAAGACTAACTTAAAACCTAACAGTTATGCCTGTGGAATGGGGAGAAGTGAGGGAGTTGGGCATGAGAGATGAATAGCTAAATATTAAAACTTTCACTAATTAAAAAAATATTTTGAAATATATATGAGAATATTTATAAAAATAGTTCATGTGTTAATTAGGCTACAGAGGTCTCAAAAAATTTCACATTCTCTGATCACATTGTGATATAATTAAGTCAATAACAATCTGAAATGTTGACGAATATAGTACAATACAAATCACCAGGGAAATACAAATCAAAACCACAATGAGATATCACCTCACACATGTCAGAATGGCTATTATCAAAAGACAACAAATAACAAGTACTGGCAAGGATGTGGAGAAAATGGAACCCTTGTGCACTGCTGGTGGAAACATAAATTGGTGCAGCCACTATGGAGAAAAGTAAAGAGGTTCATCAAAAAAATTTACAACAAAGCTACTTTCTTTTTCTGTTGATTCATCGTTTGTGTAAAGAAACGCAACCGATTTTTGAACATTAATCTTGTAACCTGCTACATTGCTGAATTCTTCGATCAGCTCTAGTAGTTTTTGTGTGGACCTTTTAGGGTTTTCTATATATAGTAACTGGTCATTGACATATAGTAACACTTTTACCTCTTCTTTTCTAATTTGGATCCCTTTTATTTCTCTCTCTTGCCTGATTGCTGTGGCTAGGACTTCCAAGACTGTGTTGAATAGGAGTGGTGATAGTGGGCATCCTTGTCTTGTCCCAGATTTTAGTGGGAAGCTTTTGAATTTTTCACTGTTGAGTGCTATGCTGTGGAGAAAAGGGAACCCTCTTACACTGCTGATAGGAATGCAGTTTAGTGCAGCCACTGTGGAAAACAGTATGGAGATTCCTCAAAAGACTAGGAATAGACTTACCATATGGCCCAGGAATCCCGCTCCTGGGCATATATCCAGAAGGAACCCTACTTCAGAATGACACCTGAACCCCAGTGTTCATAGCAGCACTATTTACAATAGCCGAGACATGGAAACAGCCTAAATGTCCATCAACAGATGACTGGATAAAGAAGAGGTGGTATATTTATACAATGGAATACTACTCAGCCATAAAAACTGACAACATAATGCCATTTGCAGCAACATGGATGCTCCTGGAGAATGTCATTCTAAGTGAAATAAGCCAGAAAGAGAAAGAAAAATACCATATGAGATCGATCATAAGTGGAATCTAAACAAAACAAAACAAAACAAAACAAAACAAACAAAGCATAAATACAAAACAGAAATAGACTCATAGACATAGAATACAAACTTGTGGTTGCCAAGGGGGTGGAGGGTGGGAAGGAATAGATGGGATTTCAAAATTGTAGAGTAGATAAACAAGATTATACTGTATAGCACAGGGAAATATATGCAAGATCTTATGGTAGCTCACAGAGAAAAAAATGTGACAATGAATATATATATGTTCATGTATAACTGAAAAATTGTGTTCTACACTGGAATTTGACACAACATCGTAAAATGATTATAAATCAATAAAAAATGTTAAAACAAAACAAAACAAAACAAAACAAAGATAACATCTCTAAGGATTTGATATTGGAAATAAGACCTGAAGGGTAAGAAGCTGATTCTACAAAGACTAGGGGTATGTGTGTGTGAGTGCATGTGCTTGTGGGAGTCTGTAAGTGTCTTCATGTGCCTGTGTGCATGTCTGCATCTATGTAGTAGCTGTATATGTATGCCTCTTTATCCATATGTACCTTTAGACATGTACACACATACGTATCAATCTACATATGTGACTGTGGTTTGTGTGTGTGTGTTGATATGAAACATTCCCTGCAAGAAGAAAGAAGAAACTCAAGGTCTTGGGACATGTGGTGTTCCTGGAGAACAGAGAGGGCTCTGGGGAGTTGGAGGTTGTTGATCCAGAGAGATTGGTAGAACATGATGTCTGAGTGGCAGGCAGGCCAGGTCAGGTAGACTCTTGTAAGGCATTAAGAGAATCTGGATTTTGTTCAAAGTGCAGCCTCTGATAAATTATTAGTAGGAGAATGACATAACCAATTTATATTTTCAGAATGGAGCTTTTTACCATGACTACTGGACAGGTAATAAATGACTGTTCTGGAATCAGGGAAACTGCTTAGGAAGTGTCTGTAGTTGCTCACCTGAGAGCTATGGTGGACTTGTATGGTAGCTGAGATAATGGAGAAAAATAACAGAACTGAGATATATTTTGGAAGTGTAACTGACTAAATGCGTTAGTAAAATGAATGTGGGGGGTCAGGTAAAGGGAGTTTCAATGACAATGGCAACTAACTGATGGAGGATATTGTTGCCACTAAGAATGTGGCTAAACGGCTAAAATAACGTAGATGGGGATGATGAGAGGGGCGATTTTAAGATTCATTTTGGTTGAAATAAAAATGCTGATTAGAAATCCAAGTGGAGATGTCAGGATTGACAGTTTAAGTAAATTGCAGTTCAGAGACAGGTGTAGGCAAGAGATATGAATTCAGAAAAATAAATATTTAAGTGGTTTATAAAGCTAGATAGCAAAATGAAATCATCCTGAGAGTTACAGAGGGAAAATAGAGTAGGATCTAAGACTAATCCCAGAGATACTGCAACATTTATATACCTTGCAGACAAAAAGGTGACAAAAAGGGAGACAAAAAAGCAGAAGGAAAAGCAGACAAATGAACCATCGCAAAAAGTAAGAGAAGAAAATGATTCAAAATGGAAAGTCACACAATTTGGTCAAATTATGCTAACAATTTGAGCTACATGACTTCGTGGGAAAAAAATTTAAAAAAAAACTGAGGCCAGATTGTAATGAGCAGGAATGGAAATGGAAGATAAGTGGTTAGACATTGTTGGCATAACAATACTACCAAGAAGTTTTGCTACTGAAAAAGGGACAATAGCAAGAGGGTGAATTCACTGTGCCAGTGCTTCTTATTCTTTATTATGCATACACTCACCTGGGACTCTGGTTATAATTCAATTTATGATTATGTAGCTTTGAAACTCTGCATATCTGAGAAGTTCCCCTTTGAGACTCATGATACAGGTCAACACATCTAGTTACCAAGACTATATACTATTTACTAAAAAATGAAAATTGCAGAGTATATGTCCAGGTGGATACACAGAATCAGGTTGCCAAATCAGACTGACAGGAATTAGAGATATACTCTAGTGTCAAGCTTTGATAAAAATTCTAAAAACACACAAGTAAAGAAAGGATATTGAGGTCTAGGACATGCATCATGACTCCTTAGAACCTTCCTCACCACATGGAAAACATGCTCTCTGGACCAGAATAATAAATGAGTCCTGGAAGAGATAACAAATGGGTTATTACCTCTCTGTTGAGAATATTTAAGTTATGAAACATCTCTTATCTTATACTCAGAGAGTTATGTAGCTTACATGATATTTTCCAGGGAACTATGTCTCATAAACCTAAATAGATATGTTAGCTATAAGAAATCCTTAAGCCAGGAACATCCTGTTGAGAACATTCTGTAGATAAGGTCTTCTAGCAAAAATCATCAGCCTATTTTCCTGGAAATGTAGCTGACAAGTTGATTTAGGCCATCACTTGCTTTCTTTTTCTTCCCTTAGGGTCGTTACTCCCCAAGGGAAGGGAATAAATTGTTCTCAGTTCAAGTGCCTTCACTTATCTTCTCTAGCAGGGTTATGATGAAACTCTCATCCTCCACCTTCATTCTCCATCCTACATGGAAGACAGGAAACCTCTTTACTCTCTAGGGAGAAATATGGGGATAGACACTTCCTTTGCTCTCTCCCCTCTGTCCTTGCTACATTCTCTAGAAAATGTGTGACTGTCTGGTGAGACAAGGGGAGAGCCTTCTATTTACCAGAACTCATCACCACCTAGTGTGCTCAGTTGTCAACTGAGCCTGAAAAGCTCTTTACTTCTTCAGTGTGTCTGGCTCAATATTAGCCAGGTTTCCTTCTCCTGGTTTTCTGCCTAAGCCAGTTCTGCCCTTAGAGCAGAATCTCCTCAGAGCAAGAAGGTGGCCCACACTAGTTGGATGAATTTAGTTAAGGTAAAAAATTGGAGGCCCTGAGAGAGTTGGGTTCAAGAAGAAACAAGGCCTCTGGATAAACATTGTATTCATAATTTGTCTCCTTGAACTCTCAGATAGAACTGGACTGAAGAATGGATGAGAATAAAATGTCCCCTCTTAACCTCAAGCATGGTGTTTCTAGACAGTATGGTATGTGTGTGTGTCTATTTGGTGAGAGAGAGAGGGTGGGAGGAGGAGAGGGAGATGGGCAGAAGGCTTGGGGAAGCGTCTTCATCTTTAATACACATCTGAAAATTTTGGAAGACTATACTCTCAGCTGTTAATAGTTTTCTTAGGAAAGTGCAGGGTGAATGTAATTTTCCCATTTTATTATATATACTTCTTTGTTATTTATTTTTTAAATGTGAAAGTATTATCTTTAGGAGTTTCAAAGTATATAGATACCAAAAAAGAAAGGGGTTTTAGTAAATTCCATTCCAGAAACATGATTTTCACCTCAGGAAGCTGATCCAGCCTTCAAGCCCAATACCAGTCCTACTTCCTCTAAAAACGATGTTCTGTTCACCACCCTTAGAGACCCTGAGCACACATCTAAAAACTTGTGTGGACCTTCTCATTTTTACTTGCAGCCTGCATGCTCTGTTTCTTCATGTTTGTGCCTTATGCTTCTACAGGCCACTGAGGGTAGGGACAGAGGGCATCTTGGACGTCTTCTGTTTACCTGATTGAAACTACCCCTTGCATGTGATAGGCACTCTAAAAATAGTGGTTTATTAACTGATGGAAATGTGTCCTCTACAAACGGATAAGAGTCATGGGAAGACCTTTGTTCCATCTTTGTGATTCTTCAGAAGACACAGCCCAGGTGCACAGGGCCATGTTGGCAGCATCACTGAGAGCTGAGGGGAAGGCAGCTACATCGCCTAGACATAAGACCCTCATTTATCTCAGGTGTATTCCTTGGGATCACAGGAATTAACAAAATAATAAAGAAAGCAAGTGCCAAATCACTTTCCCCTGTGTATTACAAGAAACAAATGACCAGCCCCAAGTTCCTGAAAATCCTAATCTAGCCTAATTACAGGCCCATCTCCTTGAACTTTTATTACCAGCATGAACTTTATTATGGACAATAATATACCAATCCAATAACATGTTTATACATTTTCTATGCTGTTCTCCCTGGGCAGCATGTATCAAGCCCAAGGACTGGACAATTCCTCTTTTCCAGGATTCAATGATGACAACCCCAACTCCCATCTTTAGTGCTAATCAGAAGAAAGTAATATTGGCACCTCAAAGCATTTATCATCCTAATTTTTCCTGTACCACTGTGCTTGAGGGTGACAATGAAAAAAATACTCCCAGTTGAGAAGGCAGTCTTGCTAGTCCTCACCTTCATTTTTCTCTCCCTGAGTGAACTACTTTGTTCTGAGTCTCCTACAACTCTTACTTTCTTCCAATGGGAGGATCTCTGTTTACTATATTTCATGTACTCATGTCAGGAAATTCAATCTGAGGTTCACAAAAATATAACAGTAGGAAAGTAATCCCATTAAAGAGCCAAGTTGGGTAAAGATGGTAGAATAAATTGAAGTCACTTGTTCACAGGAAATAATGAGCTAGAGGATTTGGCACACTATCAAACCTATCAGTAATTCTACAGCAGAAGAGAAGAGAAAACTTTCAAAATTCAAAGCTACTAAAATATTGTTCTCATGTATGCAGCTCACAATTACCTTGATTTTGGAATTGAGAAATAGTGTTACAAAGAAAAATGAACAATGGGAAAAAATACTTAAATCAGTAAAAAGCACTGGTTCAAAAGTATGAATAATGTATCCTCAAGTGAATACTTACAAAGAATGTGCATAATATGGAAAACTAGCCCATTATTTTTTAAATGTCAGATTTATATGTATTAATGTGGAAAGATGCTCACAGAGAAGTGAAAATTCAGGCTATAGAACACAATGTATTAAAGACTAGGGTTATTTTTTAATTCCATGGGAGAGGGTACATAAGAATATCAATAAAATAAATGTTTATATGCATAGAAAAAACAAAGAAGAACACAATAAATTGTCAATGGCAGTTATCTTTGAAAAGTAATGTTGAGTATTTGGAAAAGTCAGACTTACACTTTTTTTCCTTTACATGCTTTTGTTTTAGAAAAGATAGTTGGGAAAACACATACCCACGCATGGATATATTTTCCTTAAATTAAACTGAGTTAGAAATATTTTTCCTAGTCTTATTTCAGTATAGTTGATTTACAACATTATATTAGTTTCAGGTATATATAATAGTGATTCATTATTTTTACAGGTTATAATCCATTAAAAGTTATTAAAATCAACGATAATGCCCTGTGCAACACAATATATCCATGTTGCTTGTCTATCTTATACATAGTAGTTTGTACCTCTTAGTTCCATAACCCTATCTTACCCCATCCTCCCTTCTATCTCCCCACTGGTAACCACTAGTTCTCTATATCTGTCAGTCTGTTTCTGTTTCAATGTATACATTCATTGTATAATTTTTTAGATTCCACTTATAAATGATATAAAATATTCGTCTTTCTCTGACTTATTTCACTAAGCAAAATATTCTCTGGGTCTTTCCACATTGCTATAAATGGCAGAACTTCATTCTTTTTGTGGCTGAGTAATATTCCAATATCTCACACCTTCTTTACCCATTTGTCTGTTGATGGACATTTGGGTTGCTTCCATATCTTAGCTATTATAAATAGTGCTGCTATGAACATTCAGGTGCATGTATCTTTTTGAATTAGTGTTTTTATTTTTCTGGATATATACCCAGGAAACTACTGGATATTATTGTTGTTCTATTTTTAGTTTTTTGATGAATCTCTATACTGTATTCCATATTTCTACATTCTGTATTGGCTACACCAGTACATTTCCACCAGTAATATATAAAGATTTATTTTCTCCATATCTCCAACACTTGTTATTTGTAGACTTTTTGATAATAGCTATTTTGACAGGTGTAAGGTAATATCTCATTGTTGCTTTGATTTGCATTTCTCTAATGATTAGCAACATTGAGCATCTTTTCATGTGCCTGTAACCATCTGTATGTCTTCTTTGGACACAAGTCTATTCAGTTTTTCTCCCTACTTTTTGATTGGGTTTTTTTTTTTTTTTTTGCTTTTTTGTTAATACTGAGTTGTATGAGCTATTTATATACTTTTTATTACAAATTCTATTTCACTATTAGTGATCAGTCTGCTCAGATTTAATATTTCTTTCTGATTCAGTCTTGGAAGGTAGCATGTTTTTAGAAATTAGTATCTTTCTTCTGGGTTGTCCAGTTTGTTGGCATATAACTGATCATAGTATTCTCTTATGATTTTTTGTATCTCTGTGATACCAGTTGTTCCTTCTCCTTGTTTATTTTTTATTTTGTTTACTTGGGTCCTCTCTTTTTTTCTTGGTGAGCCTGGCTAAAGGTTTATCAATTTTGTTTATCTTTGCAAGAAAGAAACCCTTAGTTTCATTTATCTTTTCTATTTTTTCATCTCTATTTTATTTATTTTCTCTCCGATTTATATTATTTCCTTTCTTCTGCTGACTTTGGACATTATTTGATCTTCTTTTTCTAACTCCTTTGGGTGATAGGTTAGATTGTTTACTTAAGTTTTTTCTTCTTTCTTGAGGAAGGCCTATATCACTGTAAACTTAGAACTGCTTTTGTTGTACCTCATAGATTTTGGAGTGCTAGCTTTCCATTTTCATTTGTCTCAAGGTATTTCCTCTTTAGTTTCTTCATTGACATATTTGTTATTTTAGTAGTGTGTTGTTTAGATTCCACATGCTTGTGTTTTTCCCATTTTTCTTTCTGTAATTGATCTCTAGTTTCATACTGCTGTGGTCAGAAAAAAATGTTTGGTATAGTTTTTATGCTTTTACATTTGCTGAGACTTATTTTGTGGCTTAGCGTTTAATCTATTATGAAAAAATTTCCATGTGCACTTGAAAGAATGTGTATTCTGCTATTTTTGAATGTGATTCCTATGACATCCAATTGGTCTATTGTGTCACTTAAAATCATTGTTGCCTTAAAAATTTTCTGTGTGGTTTATCTATCTAATGACATAAGTGGAGTTCTAAAGTCTCCTACTATTATTGTATTATTGTCAATTTCTCCATTTATGTCTGTTACTATTTGCTTTATATATTTGAGTGCTCCTATATTGGGTGCATGTATGTTAATGAGCGTTATACCCTTTTCGTGTATTGATCTCTTTATTATTCTATAATGCCCTCCTTTATCTTTTTGTAGCCTTTGTTTTATAGTCTATTTTGTCTGATATGAACATTATGACTCCCGCTTTCTTTTCATTTCTGTTTGCATGAAATATCTTCTTCCATCCCCTCACTTTCAATCTGTGTGTGTCTTTAGCCCCAAAGTGAGTCTCTTGCAGGCAACATATTAAAGGTTCTTGTTTTATTATCCATAATCATCTTATTTTTGTTCTGATTAGAGCATTTAATCTATTGACATTTAAACTAATTATTGATAAGTATGTACATATTGCCATTTTATTACTTGTTTTCTAGTTGTTTTTAGAGTTCTTCTCTGTTCATTTCTTCTTCTTTTTGTTTCTTCCCTTGTGGTTTGATGATTTTCTCTAGTAGTATACTTCTGTTCCTTTTTTAAAAAAGTTTTTGTGTAGGTTTTTATTTGTAATTACCATGGGGTTCGTATATGTTGATCCATCATTATATCTACTTGTTTAAAACTGGTATTCATTTAAGTTCAAATGCATTCTAAAAGATCTACATTTTTCACTCCTCTCTTACACATTTTGTGTTATTGATGTCATATTTTACATCTTCTTGCTTATCTCTTATCTGTTTATTGTAGTTTAGTTGCTTTAATAATTTTTATCTTTTAATCTACACACTGGCTTATTTAAGTGGTTGATCATCAGTCCTTACTCTATATTTGTCTCTCTTAGTTGGATTTTGTCTTTCCTATGCATTACTCCTTTTCCAGTTAGGAAAGACACTTCAACATTTCTTTTAGGGGAGGCTTATCATTGATGAACTCTAGTTTTTCCTTGTCTGAGAAGTTCTTTATCTCCTTTTTATTCTAAATGAAATTATTGCTTGGTTGAGTATCCTAGATTGAAGGTTTTTTCCTTTCAGCACTTTAACTATCATGCTAGTCCCTTCAGGCCTACAAAGCTTCTGCAGAGAAATCAGCTGATAGCATTTTGGGGGCTCCCTTGTATATTACTGTTTGTGTTTCTCTTGCTGCCTTTTGAATTCTCTCTTTAACTTTAATTTTTGCATTTTAATTATGATATTTCTTAGTGTGAGACTGTTTGGGTTTATCTCGCTTAAGACCTTGTACCTGGTACCTGGATATATTTCCTTCTTCAGGTTTCCAAATTTTTCAGCCGTAATTTCCTCAAATACATCTTTGATCCCCTACTCTGTCTCTTCTTCTGGGATCCCAATAATGCAAAAGTTGATATTCTTAATGTTATCCCAGAGATCTCTTAAATTACTTTTTTTTTTTTAGTTTGTTTTTCTCTGCTGTACTGATTGGATGATTTACATTATCCCATCTTCCAGGTCACTTATGTATTCTTCTATAGCACTTAGTCTACTATTTATTTCTTCTACTGTGTTTTTTTTTTTTTTAATTTCAGCTATTGAGTTATTTATTTCTGAATGGGCCTTTTTTATATTTTATTTCCTTGTTGAAATGTTCATTGTTTACATTAATTATTTCCTTAAGGCAGTTAACATTGTTTTGAATTCTTCATCTGATAAATTTTTATTTAATATCATTGTTTGTTTTTCAGAAGTTCTCCTTGCTCTTTCAAATAAGAGTAGTTTCTATGCCTTTTCTTTTTGCTCAACTTTCTCTGTGTCTGTGAATTTAGGTGAAATAGTTACATACTGTGTTCATGAAGGGAAATTCCTATGTCCCTATCCAGACTGCATGTGTCCAATGCCTTTGGTTAGAAAACTGGATTTGACATGATACAAGTCATGTTTTTCCTTAGGATGTGCTTACAGCTATCACCTTTGTATGAGGTGAGGCTACCTGAGCTCGATCTTCTCCTTTTAAGTGCGTGTTTTTCCTTTTCCCTAACTGGAACCCTTGCCTCAGTAGAGGGGAGTGCTGGAGCAAGTGGGATCCTTGCACAGATGGACCCCTGATGTGCTGCCCATTTAAGTGCCGGTGTCTCCACTTAGACCCAGCCTTGGGTGCAAGTCCCCTTTATCCTCCAGTTGATCACTACCCCCAGCCTCTGTTTCAGCCTCCTTGTTGTAGAACAGCTCCATAGGGCTGGCTGGTTCTGCATAGACTCTTGGTGTTGTAGGGAATTGAGCTGTGGTGGAACAGCAGTGGTCAGAAATCTGGGCGGCTTCTGGGACACTGCTTAAGTGAACACCAACAATGGCTGTCTCACTCATCCAAGGCCCTGTGCTGGGACCAGGTTGCCTCTGCATCCCAAGGTCAAGTGTCTTCTGCAGTAGTGGCTGCCCCAGTTCCAATGCTACAATATGGCATGGAGTGAGCAGAACCAGAGTGTTCTCTCAGCTTGGGATGGAGCACACAGCTAGGTGGTTGTGGGAAACCCAGCAGCCTCCAAAGCAGACCTCTCTCTGCCCTGTCTCAGGAGCTAGACACTGTGCAAACTCTTCACAAGTGAATTCCAGGCTTCCCACAGAGCTCCTATTTATCCCAGCAGTCCTCCAACCAACCAATGGGGCTTTTCTCCTCTGCATATGACCCCAGGACTAAAGCTCAAACCACTCACTTCCCAGGGTAGGTGTCTGCTTGTGTAATCTCCTTATTTCTCACTTTCTCAGGGGCACAGGTCCCAACCCTTTCACTTTTCTTCCCTTAGTAACTTATTTTGTATATCTTTCTTACAGCTTCAGATTTATAGGGGTCCTTCCGCATCCTTTTATTCCACTATCTTGATGCTTCTCCTCAGGAATATCAATAAATGCTATCTAATGCTTCCCCTTTCAAAAGGAACTATATGACTTCAGAGCAGTGTAGCCTCTACTAGATGAGAAATACTTTGGTCCTCTTTTTTTTTGCATCACTTTTTCCTCTCTCTAACATATTATTTCCATTGGCATCCAACATGATAAATTATAAACTATGTATATAAAAACTTCCTTGTGCTCACATCTCTCCAACAATCAATCCATTTCTCTGCTATTTTTTTCCTCCTTCCTTACTTTTTTTTTTCTTTAGTCCATTTCAGTGAAGTTTTTAATTCTCATCATTTCTCTTATTTAGGTCATCAGTGAACACCATCTTGCCAAATCTAATGGACATTTGCCTGCGTTTCTCATTCTTGCCTCCTCAGCATAACTTAATAGAGCCAACTGTTTCCTTCATCCTTGGAACATTTTCTTCACTTGACTTCCATGCCACCTGAGGCACTCATTTTCAGGTACTGGCAGCTACTTCTTGGCCTCCTTTATTAGATCTTCTTCTTTCTCCCCATTTCCTAATGCTGGAGTTCCCCAGACTCAATTCTTAGTCCTCTCTCTTTTTCTATCTATACTCATTGTGTACATTTTAAAATCAGAAATATCAGAAAAAGACAGTAAATAAACAACCCCTTTAAAATCATATCCAAAACAATAAAATACTTCAGAATAAATCAGACCAAGGAGGTGAAAGACTATACATGGAGAACTGCAAAACATTGATTAAGGAAATTAAAGATGACTTAAAGAAATGGGAACATATTCCATGCTCTTAGATTGGAAAAATTAATATTGTGAAAATGACTACACTGCCCAAGACAATCTACAGATTTAATGTGTTCCCTATCAAATTACTCATGACATTTTTCACAGAAATAGAACAAATAATCCTATAATTTATATGGAATCACAGAAGATCCAGAATGCCAAAGCAATACTGAATAAAAAGAATGAAGCTGGAGGAATAACCTTTCTAGACTTCAGATAATACTACAGAGTTACAGTAATAAAAAAAAGTGTGGCATTGGCACAAAAACAGCCATATGGATTAATGCAACAGAATATAGACTGAGAAATAAATCCATAGACTTACTGTCAATTCATCTTCAACAAAGGAGGCAAGAATATACAATGGAGAAAAGAAGTCTCTTCAGCAAGTCCTGCTGGGAAAACTAGACAGCTGCAAGTAAATCAAAGAAGTTAGAACAATCCCTAACAACATACACAGAAATCAACTCAAAATGGCTGAAAGACTTAAATATAAGACAAGACACTATAAACCTCTGAGAAGAAAGCGTAGGCAAAACATTTTCTGACATAAATCTTATCAATGTTCTCCTAGGACAGTCTATCCAGGCAATAGAAATAAAAGCAAAAAATAAACAAATGGGACCTAATTATACTTATAAGCTTTTGCACAGCAAAGGAAACCATAAGCAAAATAAAAAGACAACCTACAGAATGGGAGAAAATATTTGCAAATGATGTGATAAAGGCTTAGTTTCAAGAATATATAAACAGCTCATACAACTTAATAAACAAACAACCCAATCCAAAAATGGGCTGAAGACCTAAACAAGCAGTTCTGTAGTGAAGACATACAAATGACCATATGCACATGAAAAAAAAATGTTCAATATCACTAATTATCAGAGAATTGTAAATCAAAGTTATAATGAGGTATCACCTCACACCAGTAAGAATGGCCATGATTCAAAAGTCCACAAATGATAAATGCTGGAGAGGGTGTGGGGAAAAGTGAACCCTCCTACACTGCTCTTGGGAATATAGTTTCATGCAACCATTATAGAAAACAGTATGGAGATTCCTCAAAAAACTAAAAATAGACTTACCATATGATCCAGCAATCCCACTCCTGGTCATATATCTGGAAGGAACTCTAATTCAAAAAGAAACATGTACCCCAATGTTCATAGCAGCATTATATACAATAGCCAAGACATGGAAGAAACCTAAAGGTCCATCAACAGATGGCTGGATAAAGAAGTTGTGATGTATTTATACAATGAATACTACTCAGCCACAAAAAAATAATAAAACAATGCCATTTGCAGCAACATGGACAGAACTGGAGTTCATCATTCTAAGTGAAATAAGCCAGAAAAAGAAAGAAAAATACCATATGATAGCCCTCATATGTGTAATCTAAAAAAAAAAAAGAAAAAGAAAAAGAAAGAAGAAAAAAGAGGACACAAATGAACTCATCTTACCAGAGAAGAGGGGGTGGGAAGCAATAAATTTGTGAGTCTGAGATTTATAAATGTTAACCACTAGGTATTAAAATAGATAAAAAACAAATTTATTCTGTATAGTACAGGGAGCTATATCTTATAGTCACCTTTAATGAAAAAGACTATGAAAATAAATATATGTATACATATGCGTGACTGGGACATTATGCTGTACACCAGAAATTGACACATTGTAACTGACTATACTTCAAATAAAAAAAAAATCCAATCCCATTGTTACTTTAAACTAAGAATCCTGTGGTTCTTAGTTTAAAGTAATGCCAGCAGTTTTAACAAACAAACCAAACTACAGTAATTAAACAAAATAAAAGTTTACTTATTATGTAATGCCTCAATACAGTTTCCTGATAAGTGCACTATTATTTAATAGAGAATCAGTAATCTTATGATCAAAATAGTTTTGAATTGACTTCTTTCTCTGTCTCTCTGCAATTCTTAATTCCACTCCAGGGACTTGACTTTTTTCTAGTTCTTCTGTGCTAATTGAAGTATTATTACTGGCATTAATCATATGATTAATAGAGGCATATGGTCTCACCTGAGCATGTGATTATAAGGATGCAGTGTCTACCATGCACCACAAAAAGAACTGGATAGAGCACACACAAGCATGTAGATCCACTGGGAAGGATGTAGTTTGTTCAGGGACAGCCAAATTAGAAGCTCAACACAGAGAAGCTACTTTAATTCAAGGCAAGGCCAAAGCTGTTGTTAATGAATATTCAAATCCATCTGATACTTTCATGATTTTTTCCAGTTACACAGGTAAAAGTGGAATAGAATGAGCACATGAAATTCAAATACATTTGTCGGGAAAGCAGAGAAAGTATATTAATTGGAAAAAAATCTCCAAAGTTCAGATGATACAAATTTTAAAATTAGCTTAGTAACACAAACAATGACTTCATTAACTTATTTCACTGCATAATGACAACTACACTAATGATAGTTAGCATTAATATATGTTAGTTTTCATAGCCCTTTATAGCTTAATGTATATAATCTTATAACAATTTTACAATACAAAGAACTAAACTCCCTTTATACAGAAACTGGAGGACAGAGCTGATTAAGTGGCCCGTTTAAGTTCCACAGTAATCTCCTGGTAGCGTCTGCATTCAAATCCAGGCAATCCAGCTCCAAAATGTTTGATCTCAAACAATATGCAATACTGTGTCTAAAATATTAGAGCCATGAATTCTCAAAAGATGAAACAGAAGGATTAACATTTATAGTAGTTACAGTATTACTATTTCTAAGCTTTAAAAAATTAGTAACTGATACTTATGGCCAATACACATTGGGTTGTAGAAATCTTAGAAAAATCTTTAAAAGAAAAATATGTAAATAAACAGAAGAAGAAAAAGAAAAATTTGGCCACTTTCTCAATAATGGCAGTATTTTCAGTCACCACGTTAACAAACATCAGCAAGATCACTTTGAAGCTCTTGACTCTGTGGAATGTTTAGTTACAGATTAATTACTGAATCTTACTGTTATTCCTTAGTAGTATCATTATCAAAACAGCAAAGCATAGGATACCATATTTTTTTCTAGCTCAAGTGCACACCTCTTAACAGAGAAAATGCATGTAAATTCACATTGCTAGCACAGAGTGAAAACGTAACTATGAAGCAACATAGCAAAATAGTCCAGAGAATTGGCAGAAATTAGACAATGACTATGTTTCATTTGCTAATGACATTGTCACCACCATAAATTCTATCGCCCGTGTTGTCAGGGAATTTATCCTGTCAACTTGATCTTCCTGCTCCATGATGATTAAAGAAAAAAATTAAAGTTTGCTTAATTTTTTTCATTTTAATTGTAGATTCCTCATTACAGGACTACGCTACCCAGTTCAGCAGAGAAGACAGTAGTAGAATATGGGGTATTCTATCCGGACATAGCATTTTCCCCTATTGTTTTAAAACTATTTGCCCCGCTTCTTCTCCAGAAGTTCTGGTGTCAGGTGGATTGCTTGTGGGCCCTTCCCATTTCTTCTGCAGACAAGACTCTATGATGGCACTCATGGTCTGACCACTGCTCAGATTCAGCCTCGATCACTGCTTCTGGTTTCATTGTCACTGGATCTGATATATTAAACACATGGCATTTAATTGTTTCTTTACCACTGTTAGTAATTACATATCCCCTAGCATGTTCACTTGTTTATTATGTCTCCCGTACTATGTTATTAGCTCTATAAGGATTGCAATCAGGATGCCTGCTTTGCTCATCATGGATTCCCAGAACCTAACTATGTTTTTGTTTCATTTTTTTGTTTTTGTTTTTTCAAATGAAAAAAGGAAGGGAAATGTCCAAGGAGAGGTCATAGGGTGAAGACAGGAAAGGTAGAGAAAATGCCATGATTAACAATAAATATACCCAAGAGACTGCTGTGAGGAAAAATTCAATGTCAGTCTTAAGTGAGAGATCTTGGTATTGCCTGTCTTCTGCTTGGTTTGGACAAGCTAAGGGAAGAAGGCAGAGAGTTGGAGCATCTTTATACTGACTTCCTAAGGGAGTGTGCTATTTCATTTCAAAGGGCAAGTTGTGCATAGATCATGGAGTGATTTTTTTGTTTGTTTGCCTCAGTCTGTGTGTGTGTTGATGACGATGATGTTTTGTTTTGTTGCTGTTTACATTCTGTAGTTTACAAACCTTCCAAGACTGGCAATCGATGTTATTGTTGCAGAGTTTTAATCTTTTTTTTTAAGTTTTCATTAGTTTTCTGGGGATCAATAAAAAATCTGGAAAAACTACACTCAGAATTCCTAATCTAACCCTCTTTTAACCTGAGATCTGGATGTTAATTCTTATGCTTGGAATTGTTCTGTTGAGGTAAGATTTCCATTGATGCCGTTATTCTCTCCTAAACACACATGTCAGAGCATCATGTAGTCTTTCTATTTAACAGCTTCCACAAGCACATTATTATCCACACAAACTGTAAAACTCATTCAAACTTAAACTGTGAAAAAGAATTCTACAGTGGGTGAGATATCATTGCTTGTTACCATCCTTTATTTGTGAAGTGTAACTGGGAACAAGTTGACCTAGGAATGGAATTTCCAAAACTCTCTTTAAGGAATTAAACTTAAACTGTGAAAAAGAATTCTACAGTGGGTGAGATGTCATTGCTTGTTACCATCCTTTATTTGTGAAGTGTAACTGGGAACGAGTTGACCTAGGAATGGAATTTCCAAAACTCTCTTTAAGGAATTACTGTAATTACTAATGATACTGACAAAATAAGGTTTTTAATAATAGGCTTGTTTTCTGATTACACATCTTTCTTCTTAGTGCAGATTCATATTATCATCTTTCTACTCCTAAAGAATTATCACTGAGCTTCATGACACATCATACGCATCATCCCTCTGGTTTACATCTTCTCAAAGTAGATTAGGTGTCTCCTTCTCTCACAGAAAACTATTCATGTATTTTCATATCACTATCACTTACTTTTCTCATTATACATTATAATTATCTACTCACCTGTCAGTCTCCCCAAAGGGATTTTGAAGTCTTTGACAGCAAAGAGCATTATTATTCATTTATGTAGCCCCAATACCTACCACAGTGCATAGAAAATGTTAACAATCAATAAATATTAGTAAAGTGAGAGAAGGGAGACAAGCAGGCACAGAGGGATAAAGAAGGATAGAGGAAGAAAAGGATGATACAAAAACAGCCTGAATCAGAACTGATATTGTAAGCATGGGCATTTATCTGTATGTGATTGTATGTTCTGACAGGCAGAAATAAACTCATATTGAACAAATTAAGATCATGAAAAGATTGATGACTACTCAAATTCTGTTCTGGAGTTAATAATCCCCATAAAAGTATTCTAGTTCTTTCCAGAGAAGCAATTTTTACTATGTCATCCTCACTATTGTACCTTATTTGCTTCCTTTTTCTATCTAATCAACATCTGAAGAAATGAGTAGCAGACTGAACTCATGTTTAGTAAGCACACAATAATATCAGCTGCATAAATCAGTGAGTATTTGAATACCAACAATAAATGGACACCTAAGGCAGAAAGTTAAAAAAAAAAAACTTTGTTTACCTACTCAGAACTTTTTAAATGTGCTTGAAATACTTTATTTAGTGAAGTGATTGTTGATGCCACAAAATGAGAGGGATGTATTCTGTAAAACTTTGTTAATTAGATAGGGACAAATTCACCATAACTGTCCTTTGTGTTCAAAGTAGAGGCTGTTGACAGCCTTATCCAGGCCTATTCTAGACCAATAACTTTCTAGTCACTGATTTGGATCTGCTGTCTAAAAAGCAAAGAAGTCGTTAATTAGCAAGTGAGAACAATACTTGATTGACTCTACTAAATTAGATTTTGTTGACCTGTCAAAGTGAATTTGTCATTAACATTTATTAGAAACACACACACACACACACACACACACAGTCTCTCTAAAGGGCTTAAGCATCCTAGATTGTTAGTGGTATTTTCTTTTCACTCCCTAATACTATAACTGAAAAGACAGAGCTTTGAAGCCCAAGGTCTGTGAAAGCTGTCACCTTTTCTACTTCAGCTGTTGTCCCTGGACATACTGTTTAACCTCTCTGAACCTCAATGTTCCAATATACAAAATAGTGAAAATAGTGCTTTCATTGTGGGATTATTATGAGTTTCAAAGGACTTAATAAATAGAAGAGCCTATTTGTACCTAATATCAAATAAGGTACCTAATTAGTGTTTTTAAATGGAACCCTTTAGAATTAATACCCTCATTACAACAGCTTTGAAGTTGAAGAAGGTTTTCTGTCCTGATTCATTAATTCATTTTTTCAATCCACATGTATTGGGGGAATATTGTGTGAAAGACATATATTTGATAAACACTGAGATATCATAATTCCTGTCTTCAAGGAGATTATGATTCACTTAGGGAGATAAAATACATGTAAATATAACTAAAATACTATGTAAGATAGAATATGACTAGATTTTTTTATCCTTCTTTCTAAAGCAGATCAAAATGTCTTTCCAAAATTTGTTGATCAGTTGAATGCAAGTACTTATGTTATTTTTTAATAAAATATTGTTACTCTAATCTCTTACTATCAAAATTGACTAGCCAAGTCACTCTTACAGGTAATATATTAGTTCTCCATTGTAAGAACAAACTTCCAATCCCCTCTTTTTCCAATTATTAAAAAAGCTAAACTTTGTAAGAGTATTTTCAGTAGTTCTATTTATTTTATTGGTAAAGATGTCTTCCAGTTCATAAAACAAACATCATTGGAATACATATGTTCAAAAAAAAAGTTTCTTCTCCCCTAGTCAAAATTGTTCCATGATGCATAAAGGAAAGAAATGCAATGTTAGAGCTGGGACATCAAGTAGTATATTGTGAACTGGTTATTTTGCTACCAAAGTAAATGAAGGGAAAATAAAGATGAAGTGAAGGATAAGGATGAATTGAAATATAAGGGGAAAGATAAGCTAACAATGAGGAGAAAATGGTGCAGGCTGAAAACATACATGTGAGGGTTGAACATACTAATTCACATCTGAGTGCTAAGGCAAACTGAAAGATGCTATGAGATTTCTATAGGAATGCCAGGAAGTCACATTAAAATTTTGAACTTTTATAACATTTAAATAGTTGCAACTCTCCCCATCAAAAAAAGTAGAAAGAAAGTTCCATGCTTTAGTTATGTCACTATCATCAAAGATATGTTGCTAAATTTAGTACTAATTACAATTGGTCATGTTTACCTCCATTAACTAGTAATTGAAAATGTCGCTGTTACAGATTTTATTTTCCTAAAAGGAATTGTAAGTAATTTCTGCTTCCTGGAAAGAAAACAGACTACTATTAAACTGTGGGCAAGCTCTCATGCTTTACTGAGGAGTATTATATATTAGCTATTCTATTCACCATCCTTCATAGCACCACTCACTAGCTCTGTGTACTTATGAAAGTTATTTAACTCACTGAACCTGAGTGTCTTTGTTTATAATTTAGAGACTTGTCTTTTAAAGTTTGAGACAATATATGGAACCCAGGGAATATTATATGCATAAACATTGCTATACTTGTTTGCTGTTTCTTCACTCTTCACTTGCCATTAGAAACAGCTGTCTGACTACTCTACTACTATGAAGGATGTTATGCTGGATACATATAATTAGGAGCCACAGTTGTAAAGGCAAGTTCCTTATGAAGTTTGAAGTTCAATAAAATGCAGAGAAAAAAACAAAATAAGAAAGAAATTGCTTCTTAATAAACATTGGTCCTCTCTAGTCCTTTGAAAATAAATAAAAATTTAAGTTGACATCTTCCCATAAAAACAATCTACAGAAGTGATTTCTGTAGAAAATGGAGAAGTGGAGCTTTGGAAAGATAAAATCAGTCCTTTGTGCTAGTCTAATCCAGATTCCAAGGTCAAAATATACAATCTTTAATCTGGAAGGAAAATGCCAAGTTTTCAAGCTACAAAGTTAGCTTAAAGCCAAGAACAAGATAGCTCCAAATATAAATAAATAAATAAATAAATAAATAAATAAATAAATAAATAAATAAATTTAAAAAATTAATGAATAAAGTTTTTCATATAAATATAATTTTTATACTAAAAGGAGCAAGAATTATTCTAGGAATGAAGGAAAGTAATTTTATTTATGCACTGTCTATTAAGTTTAATGATATAAACTATACTTGTGATAGTGCCCTCAAAGTAGCAAAAAGGTTTTTTTTTGCAAACATATTATCAAAAGACATTTTAGTCTTTTAGTAGAAGTTAAATATTTTTAATAGCAGGTGTCTTCCTCTAAGAATATTATAAGAACATTTTTGGCTTTCTTTGCCTTTTAACATTAGGTAAGCCTGAGCTCTGAGGGGTGGCTTTAGGCAAGATACAGCAACATTGTTAAGAAGCTAAAAATAAAGTTGGGAGGCAATAATAGCATATATATTTTTCAGAGCTTGAACCAAGCACAGTTCCAGAGCAATAGTAATCATATGTAACAAGCACTACTCCTGTCCCTAAAAGAGAAAGCACAGCATGTGCTGTGGAATAGCACCAAACAAATAAACAAATCCTCTGAAACTGCCAGGCACCCTTCGCAAGAAATACACAACACTCAAATACACACATCCACAAGAAAATATGAGAAAGAGATCATATGCATTCTAATCACTGAGGCTACTGAAAGGCTCACTTAATTGGTATAATCTCAAAGGGTTTCTCCTCCAGAGTGCCATGGACAGAATGATAACCTGTAGTATCAGTACTTCTTTACCTGTAGAGCAGTTTCTAATGAGCTGAAGAGCTGCGTCTAAGGGAAGCATCTTCCCTCCCGCCCCCAGTGGTTCTTACTGTCTCACTGCCTCCCCTCCACTGTGCTAAACAACCACAGTTGCTCTCTATCAGTGAGAAAGAATAAGCTGTATTAGTTCGTTTCAGCCAAGGCTTGCTGCTCCTCTCCCCTCCTCATAAGAAAGCTGCAAGAGCAACAGTCATCAGAGACAGAAGGCAGCAGCAGCCGTAAAATAAGATCCCTGCCTCCTCTGACTTATACTCCACTCTCTGAGGAATTGAAGGTATATTCAAAGCAGAAAAGGCAGCTTCTGTTCAGGCATGCACCTGCTCTAGCAGAACCTCACCCTGAAGAAATGAATCCTGATTAAGTACAGTGCACAAATATACTCAAAGAGAAAATAGTTACACATTTTCAGCACTGCATACAATGGATAATATCCACTTATCCACCCGTGAGGTCCCCGATTCTGTCACTGGCATTGTACAGCTCCGAGAAGAGCTGTGAGAAAATGGCCTTCACTGTTGTATGTGTGTAATTCCTCTTCTGGGAATGCTATCATTATTGCATTATGTAAAAAATACAATTGGATCTGTCATGAAAAAGACATAATTCTCTGTGACAAGAGCTAGCTCTTACTTTCATTCATTCATTAATAATTATAATATTTATTGAGAGACTTCCACATGCCAGAAGGCCAGAGTATATTACTGGTATTATTCAGCTCTGAGTAAAACACATACACCTACAAACATAAAATCATGCTAAAATGTCCTCCATTATCATATGTGTGTAATTCCTGTTATATGAATGGTATCATTATTCTATTATATTAAAAACAGAGATACCTGGGCCTGCCAAGATAAAGATATAATTCACTGTGAAAAGAGCTAAATCTTACTTTCATTTAATCATGCATTCAAAAATATTTATTGAGAAGCTTCACTCAGCCCAGAGTAGTATGCGGTCCTAGAGAATATAATATACAAGACAAAAAAGTCCCTACTTTCATGGAGCTAACAGAGCAGAAGGATAGTTAGAATTTAAACCCACAACTGCTCTTTATGGGAAAGAGTGCTTGGGGACAGGAGGTTAAGGGGACTATGGGAGCACCTTAGGACAGGAAAGATGAATCTGAAAAATAACCTCCCTGTGGACTTGATATCTGGTTCAATAGGCAAATGGGATAGTTTCCAACATGTATCAAAGTTCTTAGGTAAAAGAGAGAAATGACGTCTATGGAAAGAGAGAGAATGTAGACGTGGCTGGACGAAAACATGGTCAGAAATGAGGCAGAACAGATCAGCAGGGCCAAATTTGAAAGCCTTTTATCCCATGATGTGGAGTTAGAATTTTATCACAAGGGATAGTGGACTCAAGAAAATGTTCTATTCAGGTGAATGACAAGATCAGATTGGCATTTTACTCCTCTAGTTGTGGTTATAGAATAAATTTGATTAAGGTGACCCTAGAGTCAGAGATCAGGTGTGAAGAATCTTAACACACTTACACTAGTATATGAGGGTGGCTTGAGCTAACGTAGTTATGGCAAGGATGACAGAAATATCTGGGGAGGGAAGTGGACGGCAAAATCAACAGTGCATAGATAAATATGCACGCATAGTATACAGGAGAAGCAGAGTCATAGATGGCACCCACATAAATTGGAAAAGAATAACATGGTGGTACCAGCTGATGAGACAGTAGCAGAAGAGAAGATGGAGGTTTAGGGGACCAAGAAAGGTGGTGAGCTATGTGTTAAACTTGGTGAATGAAGTTGCCACTAAGACATCTAAACAGAGATGTCCCAAAAGCAAGTTGTAATATGGGTCTGGAGTTCAGAACTGGGTCTAGGTTTGAGAGAAATCAGCACCATCAATGTGTGATATCACATACAGAGAGTATGTAAACAAAAGAACAAAATTACAAAGGACATGGATGATTTTAAGGGAAGAGATAACGAACTCTGAGAGCAAACTGAGAGGTGATGATGGAAGGGGAGGTATAGTTTTACAGAAGCTGAGAAAAGACTTTGTTTCAAAAAGGAAGAAATGATTTTTATTATCATTTGCTACTGTGAGACCAAGAAAAATAAGGACTGGTAAGTTCATCCTCAAAGATGTTCCAGAGAGAAATGGGTTAAGAAGTAAGCTGGCGATGGGAAAATGAGAGCAAGTTATTTTACCAAGTGTTATATAGAGGAAGAGATATTTTTCTCAGACAAGAAACTGAAACTGATAGATAAACCTAGGCAAGAAGTAGACACTCTTCTAGACAAGGAATCTTTGAAAGTGTCAGTTCTCCATGGACCTTTTGCATTTCTGCATGTCATAAAAGTATAGACTTTCTGCTAACTTCTATAATACAGACTTTTTTCAAGGCTGTTTGTGTAGGAAACAGCCTTGAATAATAGAATAAGTATCTCTCTGTACAGCAAATGGTGGGCATGCTTACTGACCATTATAAGATATAAGTTCCCTAAGTTTGGGGTTTCTCTCCTATAACACAATACTCTGCATAAGCAGTTGTCACCTGGCCCACTTCATATTTCCCTGTGGAAATTGGATCTTAAGGAACTGGAAAAAAAAAGTTACTGACACTCTGTCTGCTGCTTTACTGTGAGTAATAAAGCCCTTTGTGTCTGGCTGAGGACTCTTGTCTTCTGCCAATATCTATAAAACCATGGTAGGCTCACTTGTTAGCTTACAGGTATGGTGAAATCTCAGATACTTCACAATTCTTGACAGTGTGATTACTTGTACATTTGTTCTGGTTCTGCTCAGAACTTTGACTTTTCAGAATTTACGCTATCTAAAAAGTCAAAGTAAAATTGTTACTGTAAAGAGAAAGAACTTACCATTTTATGTTGTATTCTCCCAAATATATAGTATCGACTCCAATGCAAGCTAAAGAACAGCAGCATAAATTAGGAAAAAAACAAGACTGCATCCTGCACACCACTGACAAGCTTGCGAGACAATATTTCTTAGTTCTGCATTTAAGCACATCACTTAGAGTGCATATTTCCTGGTTATGTTCAGTCTGCACACATATACACAGCAATAACTGCGATTTTAACACCAAGTTACCTATATGACACAGATGTATGATTTTGGTAAAACATCACAGGGTGAATAATTTCTGAATGATGGCACTTCTTTGGAAATGCCTTATAATTCTCCAAAGAATGTTATCTAATCTAAAGATGGCTATTCTTTTTTAAAAAATTGAAGTATGATAAATTTCTCAGAAACCCAATAGAATCCAACTACATCCTGAGTTAAATACAACACTGACTGGGTGAATTAAGGTTGACTTGAAGTCATTATGCTAGCTGGGAGCCTCAAGTTAAGGTGAGTTAGTTAAAGTTACCTCAAGTTTTCTCTGAGTAAGTTAGAATCTCTCAATGCCTTTTAATAGATTGTGTTCCCTTATATAAGTGTAGGATCAAAGTTACAGAAAATAAGTCATGTTGACCTGCACTTCATTAAATGTTCAATAAACAAAAATTAATTGAAAGCAATATAAAGAACAAACATAGAAGGTGCATGTGTATACATTTAGCTCAACAGAATATAATAATAATAAAAAAGAATTGTCACTTTGAAGTCATAATGAATAGACAGATATTACCAGAGGAAACTAGAAAGATGAGATATTTGTGTTCTTTACTGTCTATTGAGACCATCATTATGCAGATTGCTCTCTATCAGATTGGACTCAATTTAGGTTTGATAGGAGTAGATGAGTAATTAACTAAATACTTCAGATTAGGTGTAGGGGGAGCATTTTTTAAATCATATTAAGCACTAGAACCTTTGCCAGATGCATTATGTCTTGAATTATAAGTAAATTTTCAAAGATATAGTTAATTAAAGGTAATGTCATCATCCTCTCCAGTGAAAAATCACAGTTCAAGAGCACACACACCTATGGAACACAGGATTTTCATTTTTTTTATTTTTGCAAAAGTTCTTTTTGGAATGCGGTAGTTAAATGCCACAAAATTTTACTCACTAGAGAATCTGAGCAGATCCTATAGGTACTGAGGGTACCACAATTATTACTAGATTATTACTAATGCCATCTGAACAGAAAACAGCATTTAACATATGTTTCCATAATAATTATTCCTTTTCACATCTTATACTTTCTGTTTGTTATTATAACTATGCTATCATGTCAATACGTGAAATGTTCCTAGGCAATCAAACAACGTCTTTCAAACGCTCACAGACCTTTCCAAACTCCCAGACAGTATCTTCCAGATAAATTGATCAGTATGGGAAATATATAATGATCACACTTAAGGCAGGTAAGTTGATAACTGATTCCAGAGATAAGACAAGTTATGAAGAGAGTAATAGCTATACTTGCAACTCTTTTAGAAAATTATCAGCTTCAGTCCACAGGATGCAGAGAAAAGGACAACCTAAAAAAATGACATCGACAAAAGCTCTCACCCCAGTTCACCCGTGACAGTCTCAAGTGGTTCAGTTACCTGGTACGTGTGTGCCAGGAAGTTAAAATCTCTGCCTCACTGCACTGAAGAGAAAGAGCACAGTGGTCAACACCTGCTTCAGTTGATCTCTATGCAGAGTCACAGCAAAGTATGAGGCCTGCTCAGTTCATTCTCTAAGTACCCGAGCATCCAATTTGTTTCTGCCCACCTTGCTCATCCGTTTTATCATTTTTTCATCAGAAACCACTGTTTTGAGTAATGGGCAAATATAACTAACCTAGGACAAGCAATCAAAGAGCTCCTATGGTTTACCATTATCCATTCTAAAAGGTTCTGTTTGTGTGCAGGGGTATGAGTTTGGGTGGTGTATGTGTTGGGGAAGAGGGGCAAGCTAAATCTATTTTCACAGGCATAGAAAGAAGTTTACGGGAAAGTGGACAATATACATGATGAAAAATGTTATCATCTTAAGCTGGGAGAACATCTTGGGTGAATCACTTAGCCTATTCTGATCACATCTTCATCCAAATATTGTTATATTTTTTCCATTACAATGTTTCACAGCTTGTAAAAGCAAAAAAAAAATTTTTATCCTAGACTCTAAAATCCTTCTCTACTGTTTTAGAGGCACGCCCTCTTGTCCTGACTTCCAGAAAACCAGAGAAAAAATTAGTCAACATTACCCTTAAAATATATTTCTAAAGTTACTCATGTATCCAAGTTATCATCAAGGCAGAGATAAAGTATATTATAAGGTAAAAGAAACTGGAATTAAAGGTTAAAAATAATTAAATTTAAGTCAAAGCTCCAACAGTTACTAAGAAAACCCGGGGAAGTCACAGTTTAATTGAACCTTTGTTGTCTCAGCTGTTACTCAGAGATACTGAAATCTTCATTAGTTACTACAAAGAGATATGATTTCAAACAAGACAGTGGATGTGATAAAGCTTCTAAAGGCCTATAATACTTACAGTCTTTCAGCATAGAAATCAGTTCTATTCCAGACAAATAGGGATTTCTCATCTACATAATTGCTTTAAAAAATTTCTTCCTGACAAAACTGATTTTAAAATTATATCTAGAGGATATAACATAAAACTGGCAGCTCAGTAAAATAGCTAGAGAGCATAGGTAACGCTCAATAAGTTTATGTAAAGCCACTGTCCCAATGCAGATTATATAACATGCTCAATAAACAAAAATTATTGCTAATAATAGCATTAGAAGTAGTAATAACACTGCTACTCAATTATGCTTTTGCTTTATTTACAGGAGAAAGAATTGGAACAACTGATTTATTGGGAACTCTTAATATCTGACATCCTTTGGAACATCTTAACACCAAGAATTAAATATCTGTTTCCCCACTTTGTATGTGGAAAAATTGAGACTTGGGTAGATTTTATAACTTGCCAATGGCTCACAGTTCAAAGCAACTTATACTCAACTTCAGTGCTCCTCAGGTTCAACTAGAATCTGCTGTTTCTCAGAAGTTCAGTTAAGCCTCCTCCTCTCAGAAAATCATGGCTAGTGCTGAATAAATATGTGTACCAGAAGGCAATCCCTCTATTTCTACAGACCCTTCAGCCATTTACATAGGCTTTACAATTTTTAACTACCCTCTCAGAGGGATGAAAGAAAAATGTTAATTTTATTTGTTAAACAGAACTTAAATATTGTGATTTCTCTAGTAAATATGAAGAATTATGGTAATGCACACAATTAAAATTTATTCTGTTAAATAATTCCATCACTTTATTAAGTTGCTTCATTAAGGAGAACTCCATTTCCTGAGACGTTTTAGCATGTGTTTTGCCACAACCTCCTTGTCAATACTGTCCTACTAATTATATACCAAAACTGTCTCTCTCTAAATAACATAATTATTTTTTTTTAAAAATAGAGGAAATTGTCTTCAGAGTGTAGCATATTGTGATCCTGCTTCTACTTTTTTAAAAAAAATTATTTTTAATTTGACTTTGGACAAGAAAATAAACTATTTAGACTGCACAAAATTAGAGTGATAAATGTTTTTTTAATTTTTTTAATTTAAAGAGTAGTTGATTTACAATGCTTCATGTGTACAGCAAAGTGATTCAGTTACATATATATATTCTTTTTTAAATTCTTTTCTATTATAAGTTATTACAGGATATTGAATTGAGTTCCCTGTGCTATACAGAAGGTCCTTGTTAATCCCAAATCCCTAATTTATCCCTGCTGCTCTTTTAAATTTATAAAAATATTGAGATTGAAATACACATATAAAGCTTTGAATATTATGTTAGGACTACTTTCAGCAAAGATAACTGACAAGGCTCCAGTAATTCTAATTACCCTTCTATCAGCTTTATGGAGAGCTGTACTTTATCTTCTGTATAAATGTTTCATATTTGTGATTAATATGATGTTATTTGTGTTTGTCCTTTATCCTTATTATTTACAAAGCTCCCATGATAATAGATTGTTGTCAAACTTTTTTTCACAATTACCCATTTTGTAAAAACCTTTTTACATTTTGCAAACTATACTTGGACCCACAAACTTTTAATACGTATTTTGACCAGATACTTACTATTGCAATTTCTGGATAAATTATATACTCCTAAGACTATTCAAATGTAGTCTCACTACAAAATAGCAATGGGGAATGCATTTATAGAAAACAATACATTAGCAAATTCAATTCAAAGCAATACTTTTGAGATCTAACCAAAAAAAATCTAATTATTTATACTGAGTCCATAAGAAACCTTGTAACAGATTTTAAAAGTTCTTCATTTCAACCCCAGCCTAGTTCTGTTGCTGTTGGTCCTGAACAGAAAATTCTATTATCCCATCCATCCTGGTGTGAGCTCAAAGCCATCCTAGGCTCTCCTGCTCAGCCATGTCACCAATATGCACTATTTCTTACCACTGGACCTTGTTTGATTTTGTTTTATTTTCCATTACAGACTACTTTGATCTGAGGTAGTCATTATTCTCCTTCTTTTAGCATTTGACCAGATTCACTTATAAACAAGAAAGCTCAGATTCAGATTACCCCAGTCCAGTCACAGAAGCATGGGCATCATGCATGCACTCAGGTCACATGGAATTATTGTCTCATATAGTGTGTGCACAGTGCTACAGCTAAAATTAAGACTGACTCATGTTCAGCGTTCCAGTGCCTAGGAAATCTGAGGTAAGCTACCATCACCTCTGGCCACCCACCTTGTTCAAAAGACAGACAGATTAAAATAAAGATAGACTTGCAAATTTTCATAGATAGGCATATAGACATTCTCATTCATACACTGACATGAGTCTCTTCTAGGATACCCAAAGAGGGAGGCAAAAAAGAGATAATATTTATGCAAAAAAAAAAAGTAATCTATCAGGATGAGACTATCCAGAGTTACCCAGAGGAGAAGTTGGCATACATATGAGGAATTCTTTTAAATTACCATGACACTGTGAAATTCTTTAATAATATTTTCCATGTTTTTTATATTACTGTTCACCTATCTGTCTTACTCCCAGAATTACCTGACTACCCAACCAAAGTGAGAAGAAGTCTCAGATTCTGCACATGGCTAGGTTTCCAGGAGTCACTTCTTACCAGCAGCTTTAGGATGTGAAGCAAATAGGAACTGAAATCTATTTAGTGAGAGTGGGCTTAAAGCAAAAAGGGAACATCCAAAGCACCATATCTGAAGATTGACATCAAGACTCAGAGCAAAGAGAGACCCAGGGGGAATAATCAGGCAAGTTTTCCTGAGACACTGGTGCACCGGGGGAGGAACCCATTACAGAGCGTCACTGATGTTCCCACGGGGAGGAAAGCATCTGTTACGGACATTGATGCAGTTCAGACATTTTGTAGACTGCAAACTTTCAAATGTCAAGAATGCTATATGTCTGACTCATCTTTCAAAGACAGCTCAAATGTCACCTCCTCTTTGAAGGCTACTCTGACAGATCCCCACATCAGAATTAATTTCTCGCCTCTTAGTGTTCCCACAGCATTTTGTTTGTGCCACTGGAATGGCCCTTACTTTTCTTTTATGGCCAAATGTTTATTTTCTGCCTCCTCTAATGGAACTTTCTTGAAGTCTGGGTCCACATCTTATTCATATTTTTATCTACCCTGCCTGGTAAGATTGGCTTAGAAGACACAGTTAACAGATGCTTATTGGATTGTTTTGAGGTCCCTGTCATACACAAGGGCATGCAAAGATTTAATTAGATTACAGTAGAAAAGACTAAATATATTAAAATAAACTGAATATATGAAATTTCTATCCTATATCCTGGGAGGAGTGTGATAGCAATAAAGAAAATAGGGGTCATCAAACAGACACAGATCAGCTATGGACAGAGGAGAAGTGCAGGAGCTGTGGAAAGCCCTGGACTGTATCTTAGTAAGGAAGTCAACATGGAAAATGTAAAATTGAAACCATCCAGTAGAGACTGTGATAATTCAACCTGTGGGAATATACTGTATTACCAAGGGAAAAATAATGAGTTGAATGCTAAGGACAAAACTTTAAATAGTGCCTATATTTATAGGGTGAGAGGAAGAAAATTTCCTGTACATGAGGCAAAGGAGAAAGTGAGAAGTGAGAAACAAAAATAGAATAATGCCCAATTAAGAAAGCCTAGAAAGGAGTTTTAAGAAACAAGAGCAAAGGGCCATAATGCAAAGGGGTGGGTTTGGAACTCTGAAGCTGACAGGGAACAAAGTGCATTTGAGATACTAAGTTGAAAAGAGATACACAGAAGTGGAAAATGTCCACTTGAGAGAACAATTATCTTGAGAAAACTTAATGAATAGTGTAAAGAATATGCTTCCTAAACTTGCCTTCAAATGAGTTCAAAAGAACCTGAAATATAAAGGAATTTGTAACATTAAGAGAAAGCCAAGTTTCCATTAAAGGGAATCATATAGAAAGAACTGCTTAAGGGTGAAAGCCACTGTTAATATGATGAGATGGTCCACATGGTACAATATAAGAGATTATAGAAGAGCTTACAGAGAATGGCTATGGAGAAGGTAACAGAGTGATTTGTGTTGTTGCCACTGGAGATACATCAGTGTCCTAATTGCCCCAATTCTTTAACATTCTCTGTATCCATGCCAAGCCCCCCCCACTAAAGTGATGGAGTATATTTCACCACTCCTGACTTTGGTTTCACACATGTGACTTACCTGGACCACAGGAATGTTAGCAAGTGTAATGAAACCAGAGGCTTGAGAATCATTCAAGCAGTTGAGATAGCTCTCTTACTCTTCTGGCATCTCCATGAGAAGACCAATTTCAGTCAAGTCCTCTGATTCCTGGGTAGAGAAGAAAACATGGAACAGAATCAATGTTTGGAACAGAAAGAAAACATGGAACAGAAAACAAATGCTTGAGGAGATCCATCCAAGAGCAGCAGAGACACTCAGCCAAGCCCAACCTAAGTTAGCTGACTTCCAGCCAACTGAGAGCTATATGAGCTAAACAAAGCCGATGGTCGCCTATTAGTAATGTTTTGTTTATCTTTGTAACCATATTATAGCAATAGCAGATTGATTCAGAAGATAATAAAGATAATAGCCAATATTTATTGAGCAACACTGTGTCAAGAACTGTGTGTCAGGAGCCATTTTATTACATGGATAATCTCAACACACCCTAAAAACCACTCTATAAAATAGAGATTGTTTCATGACTGTTTAAAAATCATAAACTAAATTCAGAGTTCATACTGCTATCAAGTGGCGAGATCAAGATCCAAATTCAGGCATTCTACCTCCACAAACCATGGTTTTTAACCATCATACTTTGCTGAAAATATTAGAATGCTGTAGAAAATATCATTATATAATTATTAATTATTGTATTAAAATAATATTAAACTATTCAGTGGTATTTCCAAAAAATAGAGCCCACATAAGTATCACTAACTAAATGTGAAATAGATTATTGATTTTATTTTCCCTGGCAAGTGCCCTATAACATTTAGTGCAAGACTTTCCATCAAAGGCTGGATTGGAGAAAATGACTTAGATTCAAGGTTGGTGCTGGAGGTCATATTTCCTACCCTAACATGGCATGCGCATGCTTCAGTTTGTCTGTACACTGAAGGATGACTTGGTTTACAGAGCAGAATCAGTACTCATCTATTCAACCAAAAACAGAAAAGATGGCAAGCCTGACTTACTTGTTCTATCAAATTGGAAACAGAGACAGGAGAATGAACAGTCCATCTCCAGCACTGTGAATGTAGTAGATGATGTGCTATGCTGCCAGAACCCTCCTTTCAGAAGCAAAACACTCACTCTTATCAGTGTCAGGAGTGTCTGTGGCACACAGTTCACAGTGGAGTCTCTCTCTGGGGATTGCTCTCAGCCAAAGAGAGCAATTTTATTCAAGTTTGTGCCTTCTCCCCAGCAGTTGAGTCCAGTGACTGGCTGATACATAGGTACAAAGGCCTGGAAACCTTGCTTTGATTTCAAATAACTGAAGATTTGTCTAGTTCTTGCTAGAGTCATGGGATCAAATGGAGCTTCTGTGACCACTACATCATAGTTTCACATCTTCCTCTGCCAATCCTGCTTCCCAATATATCTCCTGTCAATCTCCCAGGAATTTGACACTAGAATGCACTATCACATGGAGAAAAGAAATTTAATGTGTCTTCCATTTCTGTGTGTAGAAAGTGAAAGAGGAAGGGAGAAGTATGGAATTCATTCTTTAAGTCATAACATCTTCCTACTAATAAACATGCCTCAACAAATACCATGTTATCTCCAGATTAGCAACTTTCTCCCCAAAGGAGAAATGACTAACAGAGGGGATATAATCATCTTAATAATACCCAAAAAGTGTAGAGAAGATGCTTGCATAAAGTTCTATCCTTCCTTGCACAAAAGTAAAAACAGATAGTGAAGGGAAAGTTTCCTTCTATAAAAAAATTTACAGTATTGAATTTAAGATGTATGTGTCTGCATTTGCTTGAAAGTAGAATGTAATACCAAGAGAGCCATTAAGGGTTTTGTAGCAAATCATTTTTTCAAGCATTGAAAACTAAAATAATTTCCATGATATAAAAAGATGATTAAATCAAAGAAAGCAGGAAGGTACATTAGTTAGCTATTAAAAATCAGGATACAGCAAGTCCCTAATTCATAAGAGAATACGTTTCCAAAAGTATAATTGTAAGGTCAATGTTTAAAATTGAAAATACATTCTCTGTGGAAATAGCTTCCCAAGGCATCTCACTAAAACCATTTTAAACTCATAATATAGAAAGGGTATGTTACTGACCCAAGTGTTAAAGAACCCAAGTACCAGATGAAACTATGTTTCATATAAAGAATTATATTCAATGATTTCAGTTTGGGGTACCAGGCATATACCTTGTTTCCATGGTCTTGGAGCAGGATGCCTCCATCATCTCAATGTCTGCCTTGGAAGGAGACCTACAAAGCTACACCTATAGGCATGGCATTCAACAAAGTATCAGGTTGGACGCCAGATTTCTTGGGTTAGGGTCAGGTCAGGTATATATACAGTACAATTCCTTGGGGAAGATAAATAATTCTCAGTCACGTCTTTTAGTCTGGCAAATTAAAAAAAAAAGAAATGACTTTTCTGTTTCATATTCCATTGTTACTTACTATTGCTTCTTCCTAGAGTTCATATCATCTCAGTAAACATTCACTGAGAACCTGTAAAGGAAAAAAAACATCCTGTGATAAATTCTGTTTTTATTTCTCTTTCTTCTCTTTTTTCCAACCATTGATACACAAAATGGATATCATATTCCCATTTTGCTTGCATTTTCATATCCTTAAAGAAGTACATAACACTTCTGAGGTTTTCTGTAAGAGTTATCTATTATGAGTAAGAGGAAATACATAAGGGGTAAAATTGTAAGTGTGACTAATGTAATATCTGGGATTTGTTTTATCAAACACCTATCAAGGAAATTTTATGGACTAAGACTGTGAACTAGGTTACAGCGGGGAATGAGATATAATGCTTTGAAGAACTTAACAGTTTAAGAGGACACACAAGTAACAGGAAAATTACAAAGTAGTCTGATAGTGCTATGACTGGAAATGCTACTGTGGAAAGTTTCTCCCTCACTCCCATTGTATCCTTCCAGGTAGAGGAACTCAGCCAAACTTCTGGCCTCTCTCTGTCCCTATGCTCCTTTGCTTCAGGAGATGGGAGTGACTTAACCTAATTGAGAAATTTGTGAATAGCCTGGATGTGTTCAGCTCAAATTTATTTTTTTCCCTCTTGAAAAAGACCCAGGTTTCCTCTGCTCTTCTATCCTTTAAGATCGCTCACAGGGTAGATACCCTGGTGTAGAGTCACCTGTGATTGGGTGACTACATCTGGCTAATTATGGGATTCAGTTAGCAGGTCCATTTGGCTCTTACCCTAAACTATATCCTCCAATTTAATATTTATCAGGTGAACGGCTTTATCCTCTATATTGGTTCTCTTATTTTCTACTTCAGGCAGTAAAGTTGGGTAGTGTTTATAATTTTGCCTTGAATTTCCTAACAGGGTAAATATTCTGGGCCAAGGGAACTTACGGGGGAAATACCTAAACCAATGTTGCACGTTCCAGAAGGCTTTCTTTCTGAAGGAAGGGATACTAAAATGAAACCTGAGATTATTATCAGGTCATACAGGTGAATAGCTAAGGAAAGATATTCCAAAGAGATGGAATGCCATATGCAAAGGTCATAGAAGAAAAAGAAATGTGATAAAAATGATGCAGGTATTAGTTTACTCAGAATTTTCATTTAACCAATGACTCCTAATTTTTTATTGACTGTTTTCAAAGTAACTTTATTCCTATCTTTTCTTTTCCCTGCCCCCACAGTATCTTATGCTGACCCTGACTTTTAATCATTCTTCCCTTAAAGGAGTATCTGTATTATAGTTTCAGCTTTAATGCTTAAAACTATTCTGTTCTCAGATATTATAATTCTGATGGATTATTCTCTTTCCTCTTATTGCTATTTATTGGTTTCATTTAAAAAAAATAGATTTTCTTTAAACACTTGCAAACTGATTGCAATAGACTACTAAATGCCAGTTCCCCAAATAGCACCAATACAATCTGTTGATAAGACAGATTTGAGTTTGTTATTTACTGAGGCAGAGAAAACACTACCTCTGCAGTGCTGTGGCTTATCTCAGAGGAAAGAAGGCAAGGTTAGAATTTACTGAGAATTGAAATTTTGATTTAACGGAGTTCTAGCAGGGTGGGTTTGCTTAGGACAAGGTTAGGATCATAATACACTAAACCAGGAACAGTGAAAACAGCAAGACTAGGATTTTGAGTCCAGTGGTTCAGAAAACATTAGGGTCCAAACTGTCTGTTAGTGTTTTCCTTTGAAGACTTGATAGGCCTTTCTGAAAGTTTCAGTAGTGAAAATTCAAGCCACTTACCTGAGCAAGAAACTCCAGGAAAACGTTAGGACATGTTAATGAAGACAGTGGTATAGCAAAATAATGTTAATATAGACAATAGGTATAGTTTTCCATGGCTGAAAAAAATGATTAATAATCATCTTCTACAACAACTAAGTGGTTATTATTTTTCCCAGTAGTGTTTACAGTTAAATCACATTTCAGTATATTTTAGGCGAGGTTTTGGTAGACAGCCTGGCCTTTCTAGCATTCCTAAAGCCATCCACACTTTGCTATGTTTGATATTTGTGTTCCTTCAATTCACTCTTTAACATAACCTTATAAACAAAGTGAAGTAATAAGAAACCTACTCATGAAATGGACCTTTTTATAATTGTACTCCTTGGAACACTTTCAAATCTATATATGGTAAATAATAATAATGATATTTTTGAAAATAATAATAGCAATAATGAGGCTGGTATTTATTGAATATCTACTATACTTCAAACAGCATAGAAAGTGCTTGGCATTAATTATCACGTTTAATTCTCGCAACAGTCTCATAAAGTGTGTAATATTAGTATCTCCATTTCATAGGAAACTAGGGTTCAGAAAAATTAAATAATTTGATACAGCTAGTAAGTAGCTGAACCAGAATTTTAACTGCAGGATTTTATCAGATTCCAGAAATTGTGAGAACTTTGAGGTCAAATGTTACATCTCATGTATTTCTATATCCTAGGAAGTATAATAATAGCATCTATTGGGAATTTAACACATATTTTTGAAGTGAGTGCTATTTTTGAAGAAATAATCAACAATAATATAATACAAAAAAATATTGGTTAAAATGGTGCAAATATAAAAATACTTATTTTTCATATACATGCTATTTAGAAGTTTCAAAAAGAGTTTGACATGTCCCTGACGTATCAGGTTACATTGGTCAAAATAGTTTGTGCATAAAATGATGTGTTATATCCATGTTATAACAAAATGTGGCAACATGTGTTTTTCTCATATAATAGAAAAAAAACCAATGAAACATATTGAGACATAGTTTCTCTTACCTCAAGGCAAAATACTTCGATTCTCTCTGATTTAAAGGTTCTTTTGTGCTCAGAGCTTCTCATGCTACGTCAAGATTATACCCTTTTCCTTCAGAGATTATGGAGAATGAATAATTTATCAAATAAGCTGAAATATCCAGCCAGATATGCAAAGCTCATAGAAAAGTAAAATGACAGCCACCTACACAAAATACAAGGTGAAACAGCCCCCAGCCTAGGATGGGCCCCAAGACACATTACACCCACACTATCTCTTAGCAAATATCAAGCAACATGGAACTAATAGACTTGTCAGGAAAAACAAACATCCCAACAGACAAAAAGAGTCACTTTATTAATAACTGTCATACTGTGACATCCATAAGTTTTACCCTGAGGCCTTACTAAGCTAATCACAGTCTTCATCCAATTATTTGCTGCCTTAAGAGTAGTAGATCATACTGGGTGGTTACAAGGAATTATTTGCATATTGCATATCCTTGCCAAGTGAAAATAAAAGGAAGTTGGATTGTTGTTATCTCTCATCAATGATTTTAACTATCTTTTCTCTCCCCATCATGCTGAATAGAGTGTGGGCTGCACTGTGGCATTGATTTTGTGCACTGTTACACTGATATTATAGTCTGCCTGTTGTCATCATTTTACAACTAAGATACAGAAGAAAGACTGATGGGAAATAATAGTAATTTAAGACATTACTGTTTATCCTTATTAATTTTTCCATGGCATTCTCTTTCTATCTTTGGCAAATTTGACAAATTGAAGAAGGGCAGAGGCAGTGAACTTCAATCTTTGAAAGCCTTTACAGAAGGGAACCAGCCTCTAGAAGCCTGATAATGACAAGCAATAAAACAACAGCATATTGATCCAAAAGCTCCAGGGTGCTAGCTCTAGAAAAGGCAAGAGACACAAATCTCAAGGGCTCTCATCCATAGCAAGGTGACTGAATTATTCATTTTGTTGTTTTAACAAATCTACATTAAAAACTTATTAGATGCCAAAGTATAATGATAAACAAACTAATAATAAACAAACAAACAAATAGCCAATATCCCTAAGTTATGGAGCTTAGAGTTCAAGGAGGGTGATCAGGCAGCAATCAAACTCAGATAAATGTAAGTGGAGAGCTGTGATTGGAGGGAAAGCTTCATGGTAATAGGAAATATCAAATGAGGTGAGTGACAGTGTCAGGCAGTCAGGGATGCTAGTTTCAGGAAATGATGATTAAACTGAGATTTGAGGGAAGAGTAGGAGTTAACTAAATAGTGCTGTTTATAGGTATGTGGTGTAGAATCACTCGAGCACAGGGAAGAGCAATCGGAAAGGTTCTCTGTTAAAGGAACAGGGGACATCCAAAGAATTGACAGGAAAGAAGGCTGTATGGCTGGTGCACAGAGAACAGGGAGGGATATGGGACAGGATGCTGCTGAGGGGGTGGATAGAGGCCAGCCCTCATATTGCCTTGTAGCTCCAGGATATTATTTTTTAACCCAAGAACAATGGAAAGCCACAGGGGTGTTCTGAGGTAGAGGGAGGGTGCACACCAGGTGTGATCCAACTGCATTTTGAAAGCATCTCTGCTGCAGTGTGAAGAATGCCTTGTCACAGGCATGAGTGAGTGCAGAGAGAACACTTAGGAGGCCATTTTAGTCCTTGAGCGATGAGATGACTGCCTCAGGTTGGAGTGATAGCAGACGAGACAAGCAGAAGTGAACAGATTTAAGCTATTTATATACATAGCTTATACATATGATGGTGATCTAAGGGCAGTGTATAGACTGGTTGTGGAAGAAAAAGCAGTAGGGTTGATCAGTAGATTTCAAGGTTTCATTAATCAATCAGCAGGAATATTAACTGAGAGAATGAGATTTGGAACACTGGAGAGGAGTAGACTGGATTTTGGTTGGTTAAATGGAGGGTTTGACATGCCTGTAAGTCATCCAGGAGGGGACTCTGGAAAGGCAACTAGTTATGTGAGTCTCTAGCTCAAAGCTGAGGAGATCAGGGATGGCAGTCTACATTTGGCAGTTATCTGTGCACAAACAGGTATTTGGAGAATCTTTTGTGTTTTGTGTTCTAGCTGATGATCAGTAGGTAGGGTTCCTCTCCATAATTTTGGTTTCTAATAAACAATTTATAAACCTAGTATTTATCATTCAAGTATGCTTACTTAATTTAACTTTATTTTTAAATTAATTCTTGATTTCTCCAATGCACTCTAAACATCTTTATGTGAGCCAGGTGAGAAGGCACCTGCAACACAATCGTGAAGGCTAGGAAGCCCGGTGGGCCAGAGCAGACGTCAGGGCCCAAGAGGATTAAGGAGGGTGTATACTGCAATGGTTGCTGGTAGTAGTTGCCCTGAGCCAGATGTCAGAGCCCAGCATGGTGAAGAGGAGATTCACACAGGACACAGCCCTGGCGTGGAATGTCGGACCCCAAGAGAGATGAAAAGGACATCCGCACGTGGGGGACAGAGTGGCCCTCTGCAGGATTTTGGACTCCAAGGAGCATAAGGAAGGCTTCACCACAGACATAGTGAAGACAGTCCAGAACATTGTTTCAGAGTCAAAGGAATGAAGTGGTTATGCATACTAGGGGAGGGGCTCAGTGCAGCCCATGACAGCACATGAGGGCTCCTGAAAGGATGGCTAAATGTCAGGGTTATTGCAGAAAGGGTACAAGACGAATATGGAACAAATTATTGTTTCTGAAAATAAGAAAGTGCTCAATAATGGGAAATGTCGAAAGAACAACAGCAACAAAAATCTTTAAGAACCAAATCTGGGAAATTTTGAGTATCAAAAGAAATAATCACAGTAATGAATTCTAACTCGTGGAACAAAATAGGAATCTTATAGTACATACTAATAGAAATAAATTCATTAATAAATTAAATATTGAGTGAACAATGGATTTTATACATAGTCTCAAGTATCTCCCCTTGAAATGCTTTTTAATTACTGAGGGGAAAAAAAATCTGGCAGAGCCACCTTTATCTAGCTAGCAACATTAGCATCTCCAGCAATGAAACAAATCATGTACTATGTGATAGGACACAGCAATATTTCTGTGATATTCCTGCCAAAGATGCATAACCTGTTGACGTGAATCATGAGAAAGCATCAGAGAATCCCAAACGGAGGGTCATTATACAAAATGACTGGTGTGAAATCTTCAAGTGTCAATGTCATAAAAATAAGGAAAAGATAAGGAACTGCTCCAGATTGAGGAGAATAAGATAGCGTGGCAACTAAATTACTAAATACAATACCTGAACTAGAACTTGCTCTTTTTGTTATAAAGACTATCACTGATACAAGTGGTAAACAGTGACTGGGACCTGAGGGTCAGATGATAGTAATATGTCATTGCTAATTTCTGACTTGCTGATTTGCTGGTTGTATTGGGGCAATGTAGGAGAATGTCCTTGTTTTTAGAAAATAAGCTCTAGCCTATTCAGGATGATGGGGAACCATATCAGCGACTAATTTTTAAATGGCTCAGGAAAATAATGTTATTTGTACAATACACTTAGCAATACATTTAATATCTAAGTTTGAGACTGTGTTTCTTAAAGAGTATCAAATCATCTGGATTTATATGTAACCAGCTATGAAAAGTAGATTTCTGTTTGAGAAAGAGAGCAGAAAACATAATAAAACATTATCTAAATGAAGTAACTATTACACTTCCATATTTTTTTAGCCTGACTTTTCATCAACAATGCTTCTGAACTCATTTTTAGAACATAGGAAATCTGACATAGGAAGATGATGAAGAGTATGAGCAGTCAAGACACAGGTACGTAACCCAAAGGCAGTGAGAAATGATGCACCTGATTTCCATTCTTATGGTCTCAAGCATTTTGGGTATTAGTTAAATCTGGCTCCTAATACTGAAAATCACTATTATCATATTACAGAAATTTCTACCCACCTAACATTACCACTTCTTTCTGAGAGTGCCTTTGGAAGAGCAGACAATCCAAGACGTGAATAAAGTGCTTACCAATTTGAGATGCTTTCAAGTTAGAATGAACCCCTGAATGAATCATTAGGCTTTAGCAACTTGAAAGCCCTTGATCTTCAATATAGCATCTTAAGAATGTGATGTGCTATTTATTTTTCTTTTACCCAAGTTTTACTATTGGATATCTGATTACCTAAAAAGATAGGATGGAAATAATTTAAGATGCATCTCTCCTCTCATCTGTACTTATTGCTTGACTTCTATCACGACTCTAAAGTAAACTATAAATCCAAAAATGTTAAGATCCTGAAGCCTAAAGACATAATAATGCTTTTGTTGGAGCTTAATGTGCCACCAAAGTAGAACTCTATCACTGGAATAAAATGGGGCATTGAACTAGCTGACTGCCTTCTAGAGATGTTATTCTAACTTCTCACATCATGATCCTAACAGATCACTTCATTCTACTGCAGAAAAGGGATGCGTGGAGTGAGGAAATATGGGAGGAAGGGGAACTAAGATAAAATCTCTTTGAAATGAAAGCCATTTATGCAATTAATAAATGTAAAGTACATGTTACATGGCAAAGATATTATTATTATTATTATTATTATTATTATTATTATTATTATTATTATTATTATTATTATTAGTCTAGCTATGGCCTTTTGATATTACAGATTGCACTAAAATAACAGACATATGAACTTTTTCTGAAATTAAATAATAAATAGGACATGCAGAATAAGGAGAAGGACGATGTGTAAATGGTGCTTCTTCAGCTGCATTCATGTTATCACAATTAATGATATCATTAATAGTCATCTGCTCCTCGTGAGAAAAACTAAATCATTGAATTGTGCCTCTCATCTCACCTCTATCCCTCACACCATTGCTTTGGATGTCCATTCGTCCACACAAACACATACACTCTGCTTCCATGTGGCATCTTATTTTTTATAGGTTTTTTCTTAAGAGCTACTCCTCCCAAAAAGAGTAGTAAAATCACATTTTCTTCTCTTCAGCTTGAATTCTATCAGTGCCCTCCATCTCTGAAGACCTGGGAGGAGTTTGGGTACCACTTCCAGTTGAGGCTATGTTTCATGGATTCCTCCTGGATTTAACTCTTGCAGAAGTTATGAAATCTTGAATCCCATTAATTTCCTGAGGTCCACTATGTCCACTAAAGTCCAATAATGCTACTGTTACTTCCTCCATTAGGTACTCTGTATCCTTATGATAACACCTGGCTTTTCCAGCAGTGAAATTGTGTTAGAAGCTCTTGAAATGTCAAAAAGAAAAAGAAAAAGAAAAAGAAATACGAAGAAAGAGAAAGAGAAAGAAAAAGAAAAACTAACAATAACAGAAAAAACTGTTGCAGCTTCTACCAAAGAAGAGGTAATCTCTTTGTCCCTCTGTCTCTCTCTCCCTCCTCTCACTTTTATGTTACTATATCACTCAGCTCTCATTAAATGTCTGCCATGTTCTTCAAATACCAATCAGAATATTTTAATAAGATAACCTTTTGTAGCCTTTTCAAATTGAATTGACCAGCCTCAGTCTACCTAGGACTCAAATATAAGACAACAGGGGCCCTATTGTGCTCAATCTGAGTGCTATTATCCTGTTATCATAACTGCCCCTCTTTTTCGAATACTCGACTTTGTAACTGGAGCAGCTGTCATGTGTTGAAATCTGACCCTTTCTTCCCCTAGGATGACTTTTTTTCCCAAGAAGTCTCCTTTTTGGCCAGCTCATGCATTCTTCTACTCAAACTCACAAATGTATTAGTCCTAAGGGAGCAAAATTACTCTGAAACTGGCAATTTCTTCCTTATCATGCACAAATGTATAAAAGATTGTTATTCTTGTTTCCTCCATGGTAACACATTCCTGTCTTAATCTATGTTTGACACTAAGTTGAGAGAAGGGAAGAAGTTAGACAAGGTGACAAAGAGAATAGCTGTAATAAAACACAACAAAAGAAAATTATGCTAATAAATTAACCCACCACTAATGTGAGTAAATTCTTCCTGTGACCCTTTTTCAACTACTCTAAAACCACGCAGTTAAATTAGCAGATTTTTGTTGAATGCTGTGGTCATTTCATGTCTCCAGTCACAATAGCATGACATTTCATTGTGAAAATTCACTCATTCATTCACCACTTTATTCATTTCATGTCTTCCGTGTGCTTATTGTGCTTCAGACAAATTTGTATGTAAATAATTGCACTATAGTGGGCTAAGGGCATGTTAGCAGTTTGGACCAGGACCAAGGGCAGCAGAAAGGAGAATACCATCAATTCTGCTTGGTTGAATACTTGAAAGCTTAGAGCAGAAAGCAAATGAGATTTGGTCTTGCAGGATGGAAGTCTTAGGGTCTTTCAAGGGAACAATTAGGAAGAACATTACAGGTAGAATAAGTTTGTGCAAGGAATGAAATAATGACACTTGTTCAGGGAACTGTAAATAGTTCTATGTACTTGAAGAGTCCCAGAAGCCACAGATTTTGGCATCAGAAAAGCTGGATTTGAACTTAGCTCTGACATTTACTATCTGTGTAACTTAGATCAAGTCATTTAAAGTTTCAACGCTTCAGTTTTACTAATTTGAAAAATGAGAATAATGGTGTTCACCACTGAGTTTTTATTTTAAGGATGGAAAAACAAATGGCCAAGTCCTGCACAGTTTCTGGCCCTGGGAAATACCCTGTAATTACAAAGAGTTGTTACAGTTGGTATTGTCATCATGAGAGTTGTTGCTGTTAGGATAGGGGAAAGAGGAGACAAAGTTGAAGAGGCGGGCAAGGACCAAGTCATAGAGGACTGTGGATGTTCTGCTAAGAAATCTGTTCAACATATTTCTAAATGTTAATTTCACTGACAATAATGTTTTTCAAAATTGTATGAAATCCATCCTTAAACCTTGCCATCCTTTATCTGCCCATTACCCTTCCAATTATCAATCTTTATCAATATTTAGTACCTTTACTGATCCCTTCTTTGTCACACATTCTTTCAATTGTCATTTTTCTTTTATGTTTGTATATTTTAAGTATTTTTCAAAGATGACCAAATTAATTTCCATTTGCATCTTCATTTGTCTTCGTTCCTGTGAAAGAGAAATTAAACTTTTAACTTGACACTTTTATCATTAAATCTCCCAAACTTCTTTTCTCCATCTTAATTTTCTCATTAAACTCACTTGCTTAAATGATTAACAGTAAAGAAAAGGAAAATAATAATCTTTTATCCACATGCTTTAATGGAGCTACAAGACTGACATAACAATATTAATTACAGAATATAAATAGAGTTTTCATTATATGTTGTCAAAAACTTGTTTTTTTTTTAATCTATCATATAATTTACAAATATAGACAGATCATTGGGTTCAGATTTGCTGGTCTGAACTAAAAAGAAGCTATGTATGGAAGCTATCAGGATGATATTTATGCATGAAAATGAATTTGAATCTGAATAGCATCCTCTAAAAATATGCTTTTTTGCTATATTTCAAAGTAGTCATTTCTATAACTCTCACCAATGATATATTTACATTGCCAGATCCCTTCTATTGAACTAACAAAAACTGAAAAATTCATCAGACATAAAGGTATTTGAAGAAAAAATATAATCTAAAGTTGTTACACTTTGCAAGCTAGATATGCCAGACTCCCACCTTCAAATTTTTCACATAGTAAAATCATTACAAATGCATTTTTTGAAAAAAAATCTCATAGAAATAGAGATCAGATTTGTGGTTAAGGGAGGCAGGAGGTTGGGGAGGCAGCAGAACTGGAGGAAGGTGGCCAAAAGTTACAAACTTTCAGTTATAAGAATGAGTACAAGGGATATAATGTACAACATGATGGCTATAGCTAACATGGCTGTATGATATATAAGAAAGATGTTAAGAGAGTAAACATTAAGAGTTCCCATCACAAGGGTTTTTTCCCTTTCTTTTTGTGTATGTATATGAGATGATGGACACTAACTAAACTTATTGCAGCAATCATTTCACGATACATGTAAGACAAATCATTACGCTGCACACCGTAAACTTACACAGTGATGTATGTCAGCTGTATCGCAATAGAACTGGAAAAAATTTTTTTGAAGAGTATTTTCTCTTGAAATTAAGAAAAATGAAACTTTAAATATGAAGGCATTTATAAAGTAGGGCATTTCTAATAGCTTTATGAAGATCTACTTCATAAAATTTTCTTATTGAACCTGTACAATTCAATAGTGCAACCACCACCAAAATCTAAGTTTGGAACGTTTTCATCACCCCATTATCCTATATGCATTGCAGTCACTCCCCATTCCTGCCCCAACTCTAAGCATTACATCTATTTTTTGTTTCCATGAATTTGCCTAATCTGGGCATTTCATATAAATAGAATCTTACAATATTTTTTGAATAACTTTTATCACTTAGCATAATGTTTTCAAAGTTCATTCATTGTGTAACATGTATTACTAATATTTTTGCTGAATAATATTCTTTTGTATAAATATAACACAGCTTGTTTGATGGACATTTAGGTTGTTTCCATACCTTGCTTATTATGAATAATACCACTAATAACACTAAAGTACAATTTTGTGTGGATATATGTTTTATTTCACTTGGGATGTACCTAAGAGAGGAATTACTGGGCATATGATTAACTCTATTCTTAATCTTTCAAGAAACTGCCCAGCCATTTCCCAAAGTGACTGTACCATTTTGCATTCCACCAGCAATGTGTAAGGATTCCAATTTCTTCACCCACTTGCTGTGGTCTTTTTGATTATAGCTATCCCATGGGCATGAAATGATATCTCATTGTGGTTCCAATATAAATTTCTGTAATGATTAATGATGATGACACACATTTATGTGCTTATTGGGCATTTGTGTATCTTTTTGGAGAAATGTCTATCAGGTCCTTGGTGCATTTTTTTAATTGGGCTGTCTTGTTATTTAGTTGTAAGAGTTATTTATATATTCTGAACACCAGTTATTTATCAGATACATTATTTACAAATATTTTCTCTTATTTTGCAGATTGTATATTTACTTTTTTGAAGGTATAATTTGCAGCACAAAATTTATTCATTTTGATGTAGTCCAATTTATCTATATTTTTTCCTTTGCTGCTTTATACCCTTGGTTTCATATCTAAGAAATCGTTGTCTAATCTTGGGTCACAAAAATTACTCCTATGTTTTCTTCCAGGACTTTAATAGATTAGCTCTTACATTAGGTTAATTATTTACCCTAAGTATTTTTTTGTTTTGTTGGTATGGTGTAAGGAAGGGCTCTGGCTTCATTTTATGCATGTTGGTATCCACTTATCCCAGCACCATTTGTTGTAAAGACTTTATTCTTCATTGTGTTGTGTCTGCAGTCTTGTCAAAAATCAACTGACCATTAATGTAAAGGTAAGTTTCTGGACTCTCACTTCTACTCCGCTGATCTATATGTCTATCTTTATTCCATTATCACAGGACTGTGTTAATTACTGTAGCTTTGCAGTAAGTTTTGAAATCATAAATTGGGGGTACTTCAGTTTTGGGTTTTTTTCCCTCAAGATTATTAGGGCTATTTTGGGTCCCTTGGATTTCCACATGAATTCTGGGATCAGCTTCTCAATTTCTGCAAAAAAAAAAAAAAAAAAAAAAAAAAAAGAAAGAAAGGTAGCTGGCATTTTGATAGATATGCTGCTTAATCTCTAAAACAATTTGGAGATTGACATGTTAACCATATTTTCTGATCCATGAACACACGATGTAAGTTTATTTAAAATGTCTTTGATTTCTTTCAACAACATAGTATTTTTCAGCCAGCCATGTGCTCCTATTGTTAAATTTAGTCCAAATATTCTGCTACTTTTCAGGTTTATTGTAAATAAAATTATATTCTTTCTTAAATATATTTTTATGAAGTATAGTCTGTTTACAATGTTGTGTCAATTTTTGGTGTACAGCACAATATTTCAGTCATTTAGGAACACACATATATTTGTTTTCATATTCTTTTTAACCATAAGTTACAAGATATTGAATATAGTTCCCTGTGCTATACAGTATCAATTTGTTGTTTATCTATTTATATATAGTGGTTAGTATCTGCAAATCTATTTTAATTATATTTTCATATTGTTCATTACTAGTGAAATATGATTGTTGTATATTCTTGTATTCTGCAACATGCTGAACTCACTTATAAGTTCTAATGGGTTTTAGTGAATTTCTTATGATTTTCTATGTACAAGATTTTGTCATCTGTGAAAGGAGATAATTTTAGTTCTTCCTTTACTACCTGAATGCCTTTCATTTCTGTTTCTTATCTAATTTTCCTAACTAGAACCTCCAGTTCAATGTTGAGTAAAAGTGGCTAGAAAAGACATCTTTATCTTGTACCTGATCTTGGGAAGAAAACATCCAGTCTTTTACCATTAAGAATAATATCAACTGTGGGGTTTCATACGTACGATTTATCATATTGAGGAAATTCCCTACCGTTTCTAGTTTGTTGAGTATTTTGTCACATAAAAAAATGTTGGATTTTGTCAAATGAGTGTTCTGCATGCATTGAGATGATCATATGATTTTTGTTCCTTTTTTCTATTAATATGATGTATTACATTGATTGTCAGATATTAAACTTGTCTTGTATTTAACCTCCTGCTTATGGTGTATTATTTTGATATGTTTTCATATTACTTTTGCTAGTATTTTTTTGAATATTTTTGTGTATTTGGGGAGCAAAATTTGCCATCCCAAAATATGTCTCTTTGGCATAAGGATTAACTTAGGCTAATTATTTTTAAGACTCAAGAAGTTTTTTCTTGTTACTTTCCCTTTAACTTTCTAAAAGAATTTAGATAAAGAGCTTGTTCCTGGAATAGAGCTTAGCACCAGAAATATCTGTGAAGAATATGGGCTAAGTGAGGGAGACAGGGAGGAATCACCTTCTACTGTGTGTCCCATTATTATTTTGTGGACCAGCAAACATTTTTCTACCAAATATTTGCTTTTCCACCTCCATGATGATTGCTTTCTTCTCCTTTGAAGTCTCAAATCACTATCTCCAACATTTTCTTTTGTCTTTAGCTAAAGATATATTTAAGGTGAGGGCTTTGGCCATTTGGGCAAGTTACTTAGTTTTCTTGACTCTCTCTCGTGAATACACATTATTAAACTTTTGTTTTATTTTCTCCTGTTAATCTGACTCGTGCCTATTTAATACTCAGACAAGTCAGAAGAACCTGAAAGAGTAGAGGAAAATTAATTTCCCCCTGACAGTGTCTATGCTCATAAGGGATATTGATCTCTACTTTTCTTGTGATGACTTTTCTTGGTTTTAGTATCAGGATATTACTGACCTCATAAAATGAGTTGGGGAAATTCCCTAATCTTCATCTTCTTCTAGAGTTGGTTTTGATAATTTGTGTATATTTGCTAGAAATTTGTCTATTTTATTTAATTTATTAATGTAGGTATTCATAATATTCCCTTATAAACCATTTTATTTCTGTAAGGCTAGTAGTGATGTCTCATTATCCTGATTTTGGTCATTTGAGTCTTCTCTATTTTTTCTTGGTCAATTTAGCCAAAAGCTTATTAATATTGTTGATCTTTTTAATAAATCAGCTTTTGATTTTGTTGATTTCCTCTATTATTTTTATATTTTGTATTTCATTTATATCCCTTCTAATCATTATTACTTTTTTTCCTTCTACTTGATTGGGTTTAATTTGCTGGGTTTTTTTGCTAGTTTCTTAACATGGGAGCTAAGATTATCTATCAATTTGAGATTTTTCTTCTTTCTTTAACATAGTAACAAGTTTCCTTCTCAGCACTGCTTTCACTAAATTGTGGTATATTGCATTTTTGCTTTCACTTATCTCAAGTTATTTTCTAACTTCCATAGTGATTTCCTTTTTGACCCATTGGTTATGTAAGAGTGAGTTGTTTAATTTCCACAAATTTCTGAATTAATCAAATATCCCACTATTGATTTCTAATTTCACTCCATTACATAGTTGGAGAGCATACTTTGTATGATTCTGATACTTTTAAATTTAATAAGACTTGTTCTATGGCCTAACTGAGTATGAAATAGTCAATTTAAAACTTACATAAATAAAAATCAGATTTTTAAAAATTTCTGTTTCACAATTTAAAGAAATGTAGCAATTCCATTTACCACACTGAAGTACTATTGTTGCTTTTGATAACTTTGAATGCATAAATCTTTGCAAAAATGAATTATGACTGTAGAATAGATAAACAAGATTACACTGTATAGCACAGGGAAATATACACAAAATGTTATGATAACTCACAGAGAAAAAAATGTGACAATGAGTGTGTATATGTCCATGAATGACTGAAAAATTGTGCTGAACACTGGGATTTGACACAACATGGTAAAGTGATTATAAATCAATAAAAAATGTTAAAAAAAAGAATTATGACTTAAATCTACAAATACCTCTCCTTTACAAATCTTATCTTCAAATCATCCTCTTCTTTAACAATTGAGATTGTCTGTATTTTCTATGAGATACTCTTGCTTCTCGAGAAGCAGACAGTAAACACTAATTTATTTATTTAAGCAATTTTTATACTTCATAAATATTATCAAACTTTTGCTAGATTAAATAAATACTCAAAAACACATTAAATTCTCTGAAGAAATAAACATTGAAAAACATACATTTTATTTATAAATGCTTTTACACTCCATATTGACATTTAAAGAGAGGACACATGTGTAAAACTACAGGCTATAGACATCCTAATTCTATTTTCTAAAAGATGAATAAATATTTCAAAATGCATGCAAATGTTATAATACCTGTATACTAGCTTTGTCTTATAACTTATGCGTAGTTTTCACTTACTCATAGTTTTCTGTGAATGTTGGCTGAAGTAATGACAAATATATATGCAGCTAAATGTTAAAGAGAATGATAATAGAGTTCTGTGTTTTATGGGGATGTGAAAGTTGGATTATCAGCAAAACTTTAAAGCAAACACATGAGTTTACTGATAAAGAAAGTTACAGAGGGCAATTTAGTAAGTATATAGTATACTATATAAGCATAAGAGAAGAAATTTTTAAAGCAAACAACCAGTATAATTAATTAGTAGTTAAAGTCAATATACCATTGCTATTTTGTCACTGAAGACTTTTTCTAGAGGGGAGATAGGCGTTTCCAAAAGCCACTCAGAAAAATAAATATAAGGGTCTTTGCTCCTACTTACTAAAAGATTATATCCTATTAAAATGGAAACTGGATTAATTTTCACTCCCTTCTTGCTCTCCCAGGTAAATTCATAAAGGGGTGAAGGCCAGAGGATTACTGGGTTTGGCTACTCTGTAGTGTTTCTCAATCTTAGCTGCTTACTGGGATTATGAGAGGCTTGATTCCCATGGATTCTGATGGAACTGGCTTGGAGCATGGACATTTTTTAAGTTTCCTATTAATTCTAGTGCAACCAACATTGAGGGCCACTGCTCTATAGGAAGGGAGAGAGAGAGAATTTTTCCTGTAAACACATAAACATAAACACACACACACATACACACACACACACATGCACACGCAGACACAGACAGACTTCACTGGGTTATCTCATTCTCTCAGAGTTCCTCATTCCTCCCTGGAAATGATCACATCAAAGTCCTCTTTATTTCTGGTCTAGGAAAGATTACCTGAAATTCTCTTTACTGTTAGAGACAGAGACTTAGGAGAATCAGATGGGAAAACAAGGGAGAGCATGAGAGAGAAAAACAGAGACACAGAGATGGTCTTGCTGCATATTTTTCTGTATATTCTGTTATTTTCATATTCTGTGGTCCAACAGGATAAGAATCAGAATACTAAAAATTTCCAGAATCTTTGAATGTGTTGCATTTGCTTTCTCTTAAATATTTATACATTTTCCCCCAAATGTGAGCTCATGAATTCTACAGATCCTTCTCTTCCTGTCACAAATCTCTATTGTGTCAAGGTGTACACCTTTTCAAAATCCAAGATGTTCTCAACCATGTACTTTTCAAAACTACTTTGGGCTGCTGGTTGTGAGTTTAACTGTTTTGCTCTAAACACTTTTAGCAATGAACAGCACATTTTTCTTTCAGGTTTTTTATGAGCAAAGTGGAGGCAAAAAAGTTTGCTCTGCCTCACATTTCTCAGCTATAGAGTCCTCTCAGTCTAACTAAATATTTAATTCTACCCTCAGGTCTCATATTTATACTTATATCAATAAAAAGTCCACTCATTATAATTTGCTTCTTATAATTGAATGTTCTAATTCAGGTATTTCCAATCTCTAAATTTTCACAGAAAGAAGTAAAAGTCTAACTAGATAAGACTTTGTCAGTATCAAGGGATATCAGTCCAGCTAGCAGTCTCCATGGAGCTTTGAAAATCTAGGAATCCAGGTCAGGAGTATTTTCTCACTTCTTAAATGTGTTTTCCACAAAGTTAATGAGGATCTCTCTTTTCTGATTTCATGCTGACTATCCCTAATTAAATTACAAGTGACTGGGTCTTCCCCAGATTATCCTTCGGTTAGCAGTTACACTTGTGTTTTTTCTCAGTTGCCAAAATTAATACGTTGAGTGGAATTTTCAAAAAAAAAAAGAACACTTAATTGAGTCTCAATTACAGATCTTATACTCAATAGTAAAACTTGTTTTCAAAGATACTAGGTGGACATAACCATGTACCTTTAACTGCTTCCTTCTAACCTTCAAGTCACAGTTTTCAAATCATATTTATATCTAGTGTCTGTTGAAGTGAGTTTGTGAAAACTTTAAGGAATTAGACATCAAGTAATTGTATGCTTGAATCTTTAATCCCTCCTAATTAGCTGTCATAAATTTAGAAAGTTACACAAGTTCTTCAAAAGTCATGGTAAATTTATCAACCTTACATTAGTCATTGATAAAAATCTCAAGAAAAATATACAGATTAAAGCATTTTGTAAATTATAAAACACTCTACAAATAATGTCTATTTTTATGAGCTTTGTTATCAGCACTGATCTTTCCTCCAAAATTAAAAAGTAGTTAAAATATTCTATAATTTGAGAAGTGTTTTTGAAAACCTGCTCCAACCTCCATCCCTCCCAAAACAACTTTTCATTGTTAACTTGAATTCATGATCAAAAATCCCACCATCAAAATCATTATGTGATTAAAATATGTATATGTCTTGAGAGAGATGACATATGTTTAGTGACAGTACTGTCTTCAGATTAAATACATAGGGCCTAGAACAATAATGCCTGTACTTAAATTCCAGCTCTATCATTTATTAGTTTTATGACCTTGAGCAAATTCTTTAACTTCCTAATAGCTTAATTTCTTTATATGTAAAATGAGGAAAATTATACTATCTACTGCATAAGGTTGCTATGATGATTAAATTAATTAATGCACATTAAGTGTTTAGAAGAGAGGCTGGCACACAGTAGAAATTAAATGAATGCTATAACTTTTTGCTATTGCTGTTATCATTATTAGTTCACCCCTTTTCCTTACACCAGCTTTTTCTTTCCTCCTAACTGCTGACCACATGCTTTAACCTTTTCTGCCACCATTGTTATACACAAATGCCATTTTTTTCCAGAAGGCCTTTTCTGACTTCTTGTCTCCTTTCCCCTGGAGTTAATACAAGAGAAGAGTAGAATGAAAGAGGATAAGTGGATGGGCACCAAGGAAGATTTTCTTCCTAATAATTTTACTCAAGAATGTCCCTATCTATGGGAAATACAGAAGGCCTGAGAAAAGCACAGTGCATCTCTTTCCTTTGCCTACTCTCACCTCTATGTGACATCAAGAACAAGTAGTGAAGGATTATTTTCATCCATGAAATCGCTCTCTATTGCCTACTGGCTGTGGACAAAGCAAAAATTGAACTGGGCAAATTTAAAGAGATAGTGAAGATTTTATTCAAGGTACCATGAACTGAACTGTGCCCACTCAAAATTCACATTTGAAGCTGTAATCCCCAGTGGGTTGATATTTGGAGATGGGTCCTGTGCGAAGTAATTATGCTCAGATGAGGTCATGTGTGTGGAGCTCTAATGATGGAATTAGTGCCTTTATAAGGAGAGACATCAGAGAGCTTACTTGCTTTTTCTCTCTGCCATGTAAGGACACAGAGAGAAGGCAGCCATCTGCCAGCCAGAACAAGAGCCCACATGCTGGAACCCTGACCTTGGACTTCCCTACCTTCCCCAAACCAGAAGAAATAAATTTTTATTGTGTGAGCCACCAAGTCTACTTTGTTATGGTGGCATCAGCTGACTAAGACACAAGGCCATTGCAATGAGGGGGAGAAGATAGAATTCAGCCTGAACTTGAATCCACTAAAACAAAAGGTAAGAGAATTTTTAAGTGTGAGGGTAACTAGTGGAAAAGTACTGGAGGGTGTTAGGAGGGGGAGGTTGATCAATGGGATGTGCTGAACACATTGAGTACGTTTCCAAATGGTTTTCTCTGTGATTAAACCATCTGTGTTTGCTACTTGGCTCCCAGTGAAGGTAGACAGGGAGACTAGGGGTGTTATATTCCTTGATGATTATATTTTAAACAGATGGCTCCTAGGTCCTTAAGAAAGACATTCTTGAGTTATAAAATTAGAAAAATCTTTTTTAAAAAAAGTCAAATATATCTAAAAATGTCAAAGAACAAATTTACAGTTATTAGTTTTCTAAAGTAAATGCTCTAAGAAAAGGAAGATCAGGGGTCTTCCTAAAATTCAGTCAAGCAGAGGGGAACATTAAGGCACTCTTGGTCAGTTGTGGTTATCATGTTTTAACCACCTGCCTGCTTGAACTGATGACATAAAACAAACAAAAAAAAATTGACCTATCAGATCCTTCTGTGTCATCCTCATTTAATCTTCACATCAAGCTGTCTTACCATATTGCAATTTCACAAGTTTAGTTCCATTCAAATGTTGATTTTCCTTTAAAGTCCTCCTGCGCAGAGGAGTTTTCAAGCATAGCACAATTAATTGAAATGTAAGATTACTGACTTATAATAGTAATATAAAACTAACAATATAACAAATAACATAAGATGACTGTGTTTGCATGGGTGTGTGTATGTATGTATATGTAAGGCAATTTACCTTTGGAAGAAAAAAGTGTTGATAAAGAGAAATTAATAGTAATGATTTTTATTTGAAAATTTATCTTATTAACTTCTTGTTAACATTTATTACATCATGTAAGGAAAGATTCCTTATTTCATGGGTCAAATTCTTTTAAATTATTTAGGGTTTACCAAACATAAACCTGTGCCTCTAATTCTCACTGTGATTTTTTTTTTCATTCAAGTCAAGAAAACTAGGGCCTTTGAATTCATCATTGATGCATTGGTTTTTTAATAGCATGTTGTTTAATCTCCATGCTTTCCATTTTTTCTCCTTGGTTTCTTTGTAGTTGATTTTTAGTTTCATGGCATTGTGGTCAGTAAAGAAACTTAAGATAATTTCTATCTTCTTAAAATTGTTGAGGCTTCTTTTGTTCCCAAGTGTATGACCAATCCTAGAAAATACCTTGAGACAAACGAAAATGAAAACACAACCACACAAAATTTATGGGACACAGCAAAGGCGGTGCTAAGAGGGAAGTTTACAGGGATATAGGACTTCCTCAAAGAAGAAGAACAATCTCAAATAAACAATCTAACCCACCAGCTAAAAGAACTAGGTAAAAAAGAGCAAAAACACACAAAAGTCAGCAGAAGGAAGGAAATAATAAAGATCAGGGAGGAAATAAATAAAATGGAGATTAAAAAAATAGAAAAAAATCAATAAAACCAAAAGCTGGTTTTTTTGAAAGAATAAATAAAATTGACAAACCTCAGGCCAAATTCACAAAGAAGAAAAAAGAGAGAGCACAAATATGTGAAATAAGAAATGAAAATGGAGAAATTACAACAAATAAAATAGAAATACAGAATATCATAAGAGAACATTATGAAAAACTATATGGAACCAAAATGGATAACAGAGAGGAGATGGACATTTTCTGGAAACATACAGTCCACCAAGACTGAATCAAGAAGAAACTGATCACTTGAACAAATCAATCACTAGAAATAAAATCAAATTAGCAATAAAAAACCTTCCTACAAATAAAAGTCCAGGACCAAATGGCTTCACTGGGGAATTCTACCAAACATACAAAGAAGAACTCATACCAGTTCTTCTCAATCTCTTCCAGAAAATTGAAAAGGCGGGAATAGTCCCAAACTCATTCTATGAAGCCATCATCACCCTGATACCAAAACCAGGCAAAGGCACTACCAAAAAAGAGAATTATAGGCCAATATCACCGATGAACATAGATGCAAAAATCCTTACCAAAATGTTAGCAAATAGAATCCAACAGCACATAAAAAAGATTATACATCATGATCAAGTAAGGTTCATCCCAGGGACACAAGGGTGGTTCTTTCAACATATGCAAATTAATCAATGTAATGCATCATATCAACAAGAGAAAGGACAAAACCCACATGATCATCTCAATAGATGCAAAAAAAAAGCATTTGATAAAATTCAACACCCATTTATGATAAAATTTCTCACCAAAGTGGGTATAGAGGGAACATATCTCAACATCATAAAAGCTATACATGACAAAACTACAGCCAGAATAGTACTCAATGGTGAAAAACTCAAAAGCTTCCCACTAAAACCTGGGAAAAGGATGCCCACTATCACCACTCCTATTCAACACAGTCTTGGAAGTCCTAGCCACAGCAATCAGGCAAGAGAGAGAAATAAAAGGGATCCAAATTGGAAAAGGAGAGGTAAAAATGTCACTATATGCTGATGGCATATTCCTATATATAGAAAACCCTAAAAGGTCCACACAAAAACTACTAGAGCTAATTGAAGGTAGCAGGTTACAAGATTAATGTTAAAAAATAATTGAAGGTAGCAGGTTACAAGATTAATGTTAAAAAAAATCAGTTGCTTTTCTTTACACTAATGATGAATCAACAGAAAAAGAAAGTAAAGAAACAATCCCCTTTAAAGTAGCACCCAAAGTAATAAAATACCTAGGAATAAATCTAACCAAGAAGGTGAAAGAATTATACACGGAAAACTATAAACCACTAATGAAGGACATCAAACAAGATTTTAAATAATGGAAAGATATCTCATGCTCTTGATTTGGAAGAATCAATATTGTTAAAATGGTCACACTGCCCAAGGCAATCTACAGATTTAATGTAATCCCTATCAAGTTACCCTGGACATATTTCACATAAATAGAATAAATCATAATAAAATATATATGAAATCACAAGAGACCCAGAATTGCCAAAACATTACAGGAGAAAAAGAATGAGGCTGGAGAAATAACCCTCCCAGACTTCAGACAATAGTACAGAGCTACAGTCATCAAAACAGCATGGTATTGGTACAAAAACAGACATATAGATCAATGGAACAGAATAGAGAGCCCAGAAATGAACCCACAAACTTTTGGTCAACTCATCTTTGACAAAGGAGGCAAGAATATACAATGGAATAAAGACAATCTCTTCAGCAAATGGTGTTAGGAAAACTGGACAGCAGCATGTAAAGCAACAAAGCTAGAACACTCCCTTACACCATACACAAAAATAAACTCAAAATGGATTAAAGACTTAAACACAAAACAAGATACAACAAACCTCCAAGAAGAAAATATAGGCAAAACATTATCTGACATACATCTCAAAAATGTTCTCCTAGAACAGTCTACTCAAGCAATAGAAATAAAAGCAAGAATAAACAAATGGGACCTAATGAAACTTACAAGCTTCTGCACAGCAAAGGAAACCAGAAGTAAAACAGAACGACAACCTATGGAATGGGAGAACATTTTTGTATACAATGAACCCTCAAAGGCTTGATCTCCAGAATATATAAGCAGCTCATATGACTTAATAAGAAAAAAAAAAAAAAACTAATCCAAAAATGGGCAGAAGACCTAAACAAGCAATTCTCCAAGGAAGAAATACAAATGATCAATAGACACACGAAAAAATGCCCAATATCACTAATTATCAGAGAAATGCAGATCAAAACTACAATGAGGTATCACCTCACACCCCTCAGAATGGCCATCCTTCAAAGTCCACAAATGACAAATGCTGGAGAGGCTGTGGAGAAAAGGGAACCCTCCTACACTGCTGGTGGGAATGCAGTTTGGAGCAGCCACTGTGGAAAACAGTATGGTGATTCCTCAAAAGACTAGGAATAGACTTACCATATGACCCATGAATCCCACTCCTGGGCATATATCCAGAGAAGTCCTACTTCAAAATGACACCTGCACCCCAATGTTCATAGCAGCATTATTTACAATAGCCAAGACATGGAAACAGACAAAATGTCCATCAACAGATGACTGGATAAAGAAAAGTTGGTATATTTATACAATGGAATGCTATTCAGCCATAAAAAATGACAACTTAATGCCATTTGCATCAACATGGATGTCCCTGAAGAATGTCATTCTAAGTGAAGTAAGCCAGAAAGAGAAAGAAAAAGGCCATATGAGATTGCTCATATGTGGAATCTAAAAAACCAAAACCAAAACAAAACAAAACATAAATACAAAACAGCAACAGACTCATAGATATAGAATACAAACTTGTGGTTGCCAAGGGGTTAGGTGGTGGGAATGGACAGACTGGGATTTCAAAATGTAGAATAGATAAACAACATTATACTGCATAGCACAGTGAAATGTATACAAGATCTTTTGGCAGCTCACAGCGAAAAACAAATGTGACAATGAATATATGCATATTCATGCATAACTGAAAAATTGTGCTCTACCCTGGAATTTGACACAATATTATAAAATGACTATAACTCAATAAAAAAAAAGTTAAAAAAAAGAAATCTAGGGCCTCTGTTCACATGTATCAACTTTACCAAATAAGCGGGTGAAAGGGAGCAGAATTTACCACCCGAGAATATGTCTCTTTGGCATAAGGATTACTTTGAGCTAATTATCAAGAAACAAAACAAAACAAACAAACAAAAACTCAGGTACCAAGGGAAAAGCTCTGAAATCCATCTGTAAGTTGCCCTTCTGTAAGAGATTTTTACATTTATAAAGAACATTTTCATTTTTAAGAATGTCTCTCTGTACCAGGAAGAGAAGGATGATTTTTTATTATAGGGGGAGGGTCTCAGTCAAGATCTTAGAGAAGTAGGGCAAAATTTATTTTCCCTCCCCTACACTGGTAATAAAACAAAAATTCACGTGGCCCTGTGTTTGTAAAACTCAACATAATCTCTCTTGATTTTTGTTAAATCATATAGAAACCACCTCATCAAGTTCATAAGCAAGCTGCAATTGAGGATTGAGCCACCCTTAAATATGAATAAAGAAGTTTTTGAAAACCCTGGAAGTTACCATTAATTCTATTTATAAAGAAATAACTTTTCACAAGGTGACTTTCTTCCTTGAAAGCACATTGAATTCATTCAAGTAACGCATTACAGGAGGTCTAAATATCACCAATTTTCTTTGCCCAGGAAGAAAAAGGTAGCCACATTAACTTTAAAATAGTTGATAAGATGCAGTTACCAAGGTTAGAATATTGGCCTTATAAGCCCTTGTTAAATTTATGAATGAAGGAAGTCTATATTATTTAAGTACAAAATATTGTAAAGCAAAGTCAAAGCTCCATAAAAAATTTAAAAGTAAGAAAGCTTAGTGCAGAAGATACTGAAGTGGAATACATACAAAAGCCCCCAAACGTTAAAGATGTAAATTAGCTTCATTTTAAGACACTGTAAATGGATAGTTTATCTAGTTTTTTAAAAAATCTTTTTTTCCTTCCCTATCGGAGGACACACTGGCGTGAGGACAGGTACCAGTGGGCACCATTTATTTGCAAGAATCAGAATCTCCTCAGAGAACCTAAGAGGCTGAAAAACTCATAAGAAAATTCTTTCATGTGTTTGCTTTTTTTATTCCAATCATGTGAAAAAGACAAAATAAATCCACAGTTGGTGTTATATTAGGCTCAGAAGAAAAGGACATAAAGCCTACAATAGACAGCAAAACAATGACCCCACTCACTGGCCTGGATGACTGCAAAGCACTCAAGTTCCTTCTGCACCACAACTTATTCTGAACACAATAACTAGTTACACTGAAGTGTAGAATCTTCTTAAGGACTATTTTGACTACCTAAATTCTGCTTACTCAAAAACTTTTGATATCACTTCTCTTAGTTTTTAAAAACTATCTATTCCTAGAGGGGAGGGTAGAGCTCAAGTGGTAGAGCACATGCTTAGCATGCACAAGGTCCTGGGTTCAATCCCCAGTACCTCCTCCAAAAGTAAATGAATAAATAGACCTAACTACATTCCTCCCCACTGCCTAAATAAATAAATAACATTTTTTTAAAAATAAATAAAAATAATAACTAGCTATTCCTTATCTTAAGATGAATGAAAATTTACTCTAGATTCAGATTCATGAAAAAGAGAAAATGGGAAAATTTATTTATGGTCCTGCATAATTCAATCTTGTTTTATTCCAAACACTGAAAAATAGAAAATAAAACTTATTAACTTACACTGGTTGGACTGATGAATAGAAAGAAAAAGCAATTATACTGGGAAAAAGTGGGAAGACAAAAAAAAAAAAGATTTGGTAGACAGATGGAGATATTTTCCTCACAAAGCTATTCTCTACATGAAAACCTAAATGCTTATTCTTTGGAGAGTTAATCCCAACTGAGCTCCACTTAATTTGTATATATAAATGCCTGGGATAAACGTGTGAACTTCATCCTGATCTAAACAGGATTAGGAAAGGATACTTATTGTCCTCAGGGATGAAACAGAAATAGAATGTTTTCAGAGTAACTTCATTTTATTAGTTAAACATGTCAGGAAACATAATATCTTTCTGTAGTGTACAAACCTTGTTAATTACTTCCATTATCTTATTATCCAGGTTTCACAACAGGTAGTAGATAAATTATAATTGGAACATCTCTAAAGACTGTAGGTTAAAGTATAAACAGAATAGAGAAAAATAAATCTTCACTGATTACCTTCCAAATCCTCAATAAATGTAGTCAAGAAATTATTTTAAAACATTCTTTCTGACAGTAATGGAGCATTTGTCAGTTGTTATTGTAAAGTGATGATAGAGTTATTGTGTAGCTAAGTATGTAGCACCCAATGCTGATTTTTCTTTTTTCTTGCAGCTACTTATACCTTGGCAATAACTAGAGGTAAGAGTGAGAATTGGCACTGAAAAAGATACTCATCTTTTTCAGAAAAATGTTATTTTATTCTGAAATATTTTTCACTGAGGAGCACAAATACTAACAACAAATACTGAAGATCAACAACTCTGGGACAAAATTATACCTAAAAATCTAAGACCTGGGTGAACTCCTGCTGGTTTCCTTTTGGGAACCACAACAAAGTAAAAGAAGCTACAGAAGTGTACTATAATACTTACTTTTCAAACCAGTTTGTATTTTAAGCAATATTTTACTTTGCATATATTGATATGTGAATATTTAATATCATGAATAAAGTTTCTTTTGAAAGTCTGATATCTAAAGTTTGTTCTTTGATAATGAAGCTCTCATTATTTCTTACATATATAGAATTTATAACAAGGAAAGATGGTTGTAGGTCCCTTTATATTATTTTCATATGTAGATAGTTAATTACATATATTAACTATTTTATATTAACTAATATTTCTTAAATTGTGTTATATATATAGTTAAACTTTAATTTTATAACTTTAATTCTCATATCTTATAATATACCACATAATATTATCTCATAGTTAAACCTTGATTTTTCTCTTGAGATAATGTAGAAGATTTGCAGGTCTGAAATATGCCTCCCAAAACTTAATGACAAGGGTCAAGTAATCAAAACATACCTAAGTATAACATGCATTCAGACCTTCCAAGAAAGTAAATAATGCCAATTCCAAACAGGACTTAGGTCCTCTATCTCTAAATTGAGTGTAAATGTCAACATTTTCAAGTGGCTTAGGTAAAATGGTAAGAATCAACCTTAACCAACACTTACATAAGCATTCATTTCAGTTAAGGATTCCCATGAGCTACCAAAATATATTTCAAAGAACATTCAACATTTCACCTGACTCCTAAATACTAAAATTACTCTATCAAGAGACATGGCAGTCATTTCTCAAGGCCTAAAATACCACTGAAAAAAAAGTTGAAAACAAAATTCCAGGCAAAATGTTAATCCTTTGGGAATTTTCCAAGTCAAATAGACTTTAAATTTCAATGTTTGAATAATTAATCTTTAGTCCCAGGGGAAAAGACAAAATGCAAACTAAGCTGCCTCTGATGTATACACATTACCCAGAGACAGAAATTACAAATAATATACTGAAGTTATTTTGCTGAATAATAGAAAGTGGAAAACTTCCAGTATCATGTTATAAAATTAACATGGCTTTGATACCCAAACTTGGCAAATATAGCACAAGACAGAAAACTGTGGAGCAATGTCATTAAAAAATACAGACACAGATGCCTGATAAAATATCATATAAATCTAATCTGACAGTTTATTAAGTAGATACCATACACACCATAACCAAATACAAAATATTTTAAAATATAGATACATGGCTCAAAATTAGGAAATCAATTCAAAGAATACATGTTATCAATAAGTCAAAAGTTTTAAAAAACACATAACTATCTCAATGAATGTTATTAAATCAATAAATATTTCAATAAATTGTTAAGGCTTAATACCAACCCTGGTTATTTTTAAGACCCTTATTAAGATATAAAGAGAAGGATTTTTTTCTTAAAATGATTATGATATTTTATTAATATTATTGTGATTGTTGCTGGCCAAAATCCAACAGTAGTCTTAACAAAGAAATATTAAAGGAATTATAACAAATGGAACAAAACAAGGTTATCATTACTACTCTTGAAAATATTCTGGTCAAAGGAAACATGAAAAATAAGATGTGATAAAAGCTATAATTATCCAAAAAGAAGACAAAACTCTCATTATTTGTACATGATACTATTGTCAACCTAAAAAATCTCATAAATCATTAAATAGCTGGTAAAACATACGATTTTACTATGTTTAATTTTTTGACATAGAAATCAGTAGCTTTTTCATAAACCTCAAATAACACATTAGAATTAAAAAAAAATGGATAAACATATAATGAAACAGAATAGTGATTCCAGAAATAAATCCACATATATATAGGAAAATATACTATATGAAAATGAGAAATTTTAAGTCAATGTGAGGATATGTGGTTAATAAATAATGTTGGACCCTTGGGTAAAAAAACAGTTATACTTCACATTATTCAGTCATGTAAATTATAGCCATATCAAAAATTACAGTGTAAAAATGTAAAATACTGAAAAAATTATAGAAAAATATTTGTATAATCTTATAGAGGGAAAGATACTAAATCTAGGATGACAGAAAAATGAACAAATTCAACCACAAAATTTTAAACTACTATATGACAAAACGAAGCATAAATAAAGTTAAAAGACAAGTGATATTCTAGGACAGGTGGCAAACTATGGACCATGGACTGGCTGTCACTTTTTGTAAATAAAGCTTTGTTGAAACATAGCCACACCTAATCATTTATGTATTGTCTATAGCTGCTCTCTGCCAGGGCAGACTTGAGAACTGTGACCAAGCTCATATAGCCAACAATCCCTAAAGTATTTACAACTCCTGGTCTAGAAGAAAATATTTGCTGTGAATGTAATAGACAAAAGATTGTTATTCAAAATGACCACCAGAATAAGCTATCAACTATCCAAAGCTAAATTATCACTTACTCACAGCATCAAAGGAAAATACTACTTTGAAAGAACTTCAGTGTCAGAAGTTGGCAGTGAAGGGTGGATATTTGCAGTGTTTTGAAGTCTGGCTTCTAGTGATTAAAGGCAAGTCTTCCAATGAAGAGGTCTGATTGTGGTTAAAAATAATAATAATAATAAAATAACTTTATAATTTTATAACTGGCATAGGATAAACTATTGATATTTGAACTATACAGTTTGATGTTTTGACATATGTATAAACCAATGAAACTATTATTAAATCAAATAGTGACTATATCCATTCCCCCAAGAAAATTCATGCTCCTCCCCAAAACACTCCCTTCTCCTTCAGTCAACCACAAGAGATGTGGTTAATTTAGACCCAATTTAATTTCTTTTGCCAATGTTTTGTAGTTTTTTGCACAACTTTTGTCGGATTTATCTTGAAGTATTTCATAATTCTGATATTTGAAAAAATTATTTGTTTAATTACAACTTCTGATTACTAATTAGTTGTATATAGGAATATAATTAACTTTTATACATTGATCTTAAACCTGAAATTTTGCTAAATTACTTAGTTTTAGCAGTTTTTTATGAATTCCATCACATTTTCAATATAGATTACTATGTCATCAATAAATAAAGCCCATATAACTCCTTCCTTTTATTTTATTTTATTTTATTTATTTTACTGCTTTTATTTCTTTTTCTTACTTTACCACACTGTCTAGAACCTCCAATACAATATAGGTGATATAAGTGAATGTCCATATTTTGTTCCTGACTTTATGGGGAAAGCATTAGTTCTTTTATCATCACCTATGTTGTTAGTTGTATGTTTTTCACAGATGCCATTTAGTACATTAAAAATTCCCTCTTCTCCCTTTTGCTCATAATTTTTCATAAGGAATAGATGTTGGATTTTATCAAATCTATTTTTTCTGTGTATATTTAGATGATCACAGGCTACATATCATGTCTGAAAGAGCAATCATATTTGTCAGAGGCTATCCTATTGAACATGATTCTCACAAAAGTGACAAAATGTATATTTCCCATATGTGTCACTAGCTAAAAGTCTATATTAAGTTTAAGCAATTTAATTATGACCAATGTCTTTCCATGGGGTCTAAGACACAGAAACACTGCACCATAAATTCTTTTCTCTCTCCTCCTTAATTAAATCATTCATTCCCACTAATATTTTAAAACATGTTGAAGAGAGTGAGAAGGAAGAGAGGGGAGGAGGGAAGGGGAGAAGGTAATCAGTTAGGAAAATAAAAGTAATATATGAAATACAAACAAAGCACAAAAAAATTGTATATTCAATGATATATGAAAATGTATTCATTACTAGTTAATATTTATTGGAGTCTATTTCTAAGTTTTTAAATTGTATTTTATTAATCTATTTGGTCTCATGCCAACATTGCAGTATTGTATTTATTTTCTCTTTTAAAAGTTGCATTTTAATACAAGGTAAAATAAGTCACCTTTCATTATTCTGCCTTTAGAAAAGTTTTGGCTACTTTTCCCATATACTTTTCTAAACAATGCTTTGCATTTTTAACTAACCATGCCTTTTGCTATATTTCAATTTTTAACATGCCACAATGTGAATTTGTGTCCCATAACATGTTTATTATTCCTGCTAGTGTGGGAATTAAGTATCCATTGGTGGTGATGAGTTAGATGTCTAATCCCATTAGTCATTTTCATTCATTAAGCCTTTCCTTAGTTCTGAGATTTATTTAAGAATATTGTAAGGAGTTGAAGATAGTGGAGTAGGAGGATTTTGGAGTCACTTCCCTTTGTGCACACATCAAGATTACAAACTACATATAAAGCAATTCTTGCTAAAATTGACCTGGAGACTAACTAAAGTGCTCTTATACAACCAAGGTTTAAAGAAAGATCCAGATGGAGTCTGGTAGGAAGGGAGGAGAAGCCATCTGGTCAGGACCCACATGCTTCGTAGGGAACATAGAAGAGGAAGGGGATATCATAGTTACCTCAACCCTGGGATCAAACACCAGGAAGATGAGCCTGGCTTGAAAACCAGTGGGTCCTACCAGAGGATTGTAAGAAATGAAATATTCACTCTTTCAGCAGGTTGAAAACTGCCTAGAGCTCTGGCTGATTTACCAGACAAGCAGAGCAAGAGCCCAGCCTGCACTGGGGTCCTGCTCCAGGCCTTTTGCTCTAGTGCTGCTCTCCAATAGGTCAGAGACTGCCATTACCAACAATATGGCACACACTTAGAGGAAATGGAGCCAGTCCAGACCCAAGCTCTGCCTCTGACCAGGGCAAAGGCCAACATTGTCAGTGAGTACTTTGTGGTACACACTCAGAAGGGATTCAGACTAGCTCCAAAGGGGAGACCACCATTACAGGAAGGCCAATCCTTACCCACACTCTGAAAGGAACCAGGCTTCCTCCAGGGTAGAAATGTACATCACTAGAGCACCTGTACCTGTGCATACTTGGGAGTGGGCAAAGCCAGCTCAGTGTTGTGGTACCAATCCATCCAGGCTAAACCTAGCCTCTAACCAAGGCAATACATTGGGGAAATAGTGAAACAAGCACAGTAGTGCATTCCCAAGTCCTCAGGCTGTGGCCATATCCCAAACTAAGACAGAGATTGACATCATAGATCTAGGAGAAATTCAACTCACTCAGAGTTTCTGCTTTAGCCACTTGGTCTCTAACCCCATCCCTATAAGGCAGTGACTGCCACTGAGCATAAGTGAAGCCCTGCTTGCACCTTGTTCTGGCTCTATGCCCTCCACATCCAGCCCAGCCTCCTGCCAAAGGAGTGGCTGTCAGCATACCTCAGGGAAAGACACAGCCCATACTCACATCAGATCCAGCTCTTCCACCAAAGCCACTGGGCACATGCAGACTGTATTGAGAAGCTCCACAAAAGGATGTGATTTTATGACCAGGATAGATAACTGTTTCACCTAATTTAATAAAGACAGAGAAAGTTAAAGTGAGAAGACAGAGGAATATATTTCAAATGAAAGAACAAGAAAAAAAGTCCTTCAAAAAAAACCCTAATGAAACAGAGATAAATAATTTACCTGATAAAGAGTTCAAAGCAATAGTGGTAAGAATGGTAATTGAACTGTGGAAAACAATAAATAAATACATTTAGAATTTTAACAAACACTAGAAAATATAGAAAAAGAACCAACCAGAACTAAAACAATACAATAAATGAAATGAAAAATATGCTTCAAGGAATTAACAGCAGACTAGGTGATACAGAAGACACATAAGAGAGTAGAAAGTAGAGAGAGAAGCAAGATGGTGAGTATAAGGACATTTGTAGCTCACCCTCTCACACAAATACATCAAAACTCACATCTATGGACCTACTCAGCCAACCAAGGCACCTGCCAAACTCTGACAGAACATTGCCCTCTTTATAAACAAAGATGCCAAAAATCTGGTAGGAGAAAAGGAGAAAAGAAAGAAGTAAAAGCAAAACAGTGCAAGACCAATCCCACAGGTAGGGAGTGACAAAGGAGGACTGGTGCTCATTCGCTGGGTCCCCGCCTCCCAACAGAGAGGCCAGAGGGATGGAAGGGGAGCCTCCAAGGCTCAGATCTGCCCCAAGCACCCCTTGACTGACAGAACTGAGTTAAACGGGCACAAAGGGTCCCCACAACACCCAGCCTGAGATGCAGGCCAGCAGCTGGGGCCGGGATTGGCCACCCGAGCTGGGCAGAGGATTGGAGCGGCTGCACTGTGGCAGCCCCAGGGGACTGCAGGGTGCTGCATGCCGTGGCTGGGAGGGGATACAGAGTAGATCAACTTTGGTCCCCCATAGATTGCAAAAAAAGCAAAGCAACATGGCTGGTGAGCCCAGGGGGTAGGGGCGCCATAGCCTTTGTCTCCTCAGACCTGCGCTGCCATTACTGGCGCTTCTTGTGAGAAGAGAGGCGGGGCTCAGCCACAGCCCCATCTCCTCCTGTGTGCAGGCCCCAGGCAGGGGCGGGGCCGAAACCTGAATCTGCACCTGGGGACTCCGCAACCTCTTAGGCAGGACTGGGAGTTGTTTACAGCCAGAGGCAGATAAGATCTTTCTGCCCTGGCACCTCAGAGAACTCTCGCCACCAAGACAAACAAGGAGCTGAGATTTGGCATGAAGCAGGGGCGGGGCCATTCCACGGTCTTCCCTGAGCCTGCCTTCAGAGCATCGACCGGAGGCGGAGCGGGCAGCTGCACAGAGCAGCGGAGCAACTGGCACCGGGAGAGGGTAGGCGGCCACCGCACTTCCTGGCAGGAATACAGCACCTGACCACAGTGCTGGGAGGGGGCATGATCTGCCCACCTGCCTCCCCCCAGTACAGAATCTGACTGCATCACTGAGCACAGAATCTGACTGTGGCATCTGGAGGGGGAGTGACCACTGGGTAGGAGCTCAGCACCTGACCCAGTGTTAGGAGGGGGCACGATTTTCTAGCCGACAGCCACTGGGAGCAGCACTGATGAGGGCGCCAACAGAGGGCCTCTGGAAACAGCAAGCTGAGTTCGCAAAACAGGGCAAAGACACAAAGAACTATCGATAAAATCATTAAGAGCACACCATCTCCAGGAAAACTAGATAACTGATACTTCTTAAGCCACAGTGCCAGTGAGATATGAGCAATATGAAGAAGCAGAGGAACCACTCCCAACTAAAAGATCAAGAGAAATCCCCTGAAAGCACAATCAAGGAAATAGACACTGATGGCCTACTAGATCAAGATTTCAAAAAAGGAGTGATCAAAGTACTGAAGGAACTAGTGTTTAGAGATATAAAATATGTCAAAAATGAAATAGAAGCTATAAAGAAGAACCAAGTAGAATTAGTAAACTCATTGGCTGAGATGAGAGCTGACCTAAAGGCTGTACAAAGCAGGCTAGATAATGCAGGGGAAGGAATAAGTGACCTAGAAGACAGGACAACAGAAAGCACACAATCAGAACAGCTGAAAGAAAAACAAATAAAAAACATTGAAAACAATATAAGGGACCTATGGGATAATATAAAGCATGCCAATCTACACATGATAGGGGTTCCAGAAGGGGAAGAAAGAACAAAGGGGATTGAAAAGGTATTTGAAGAAATCATGACTGAAAACTTCCCAAACCTAAAGGAATCAGATATCCAAGTACAGGAGGCTCAGACGGTCCCAAACAGGAAGAACCCAAACAGACCCACACCAAGACATATCATAATCAAGATGGCCAGAGTCAAGGATAAAGAAATGATCCTAAAGGCAGCAAGAGAAAATCAAAGAGTGAGTTACAAGGGAACCCCCATAAGGCTCTCAGCTGATTTCTCTACACAAACACTACAGGCCAGAAGGGAGTGGCAAGATATATTCAAAGTCCTGAATGGAAAAAAAGATGGAGCCTAGCATACTCTATCCAGCAAGGTTATCCTTTAGAATAGAAGGAGAGATAAAGAACTTCACAGACAAGCAAAAACTAAAAGAGTTTAGCAACACTAAACCCATGGTAAAAGAAATATTGAAAGGTCTACTCTAAATAGAAAAGAAGCAGGATGCTACAAAAATGAGAAACTCATACCTGGAAAGGAGAAAACTGCCATGAATTACAAAAAAGAATAAACACAAAATTGGAAAAGGAGACATCTAAATCATTAAGAGTGGGAGAGAGAAGCAAGGAAAGCCATTGTGGAAAACAGTATGGAGATTCCTCAAAAGACTAGGAATAGACTTACCATATGACCCAGGAATCCCACTCCTGGGCATATATCCAGAAGGAACCCTACTTCAAAATGACACCTGCACCCCAATGTTCATAGAAGCACTATTTACAATACCCAAGACATGGAAACAGCCTAAATGTCTATCAACAGATGAGTGGATAAAGAAGATGTGGTATACTTATACAACAGAATACTACTCAGCCATAAAAATGAGAACATAATGCCATATGCAGCAACATGGATGTCCCTGGAGGATGTCATTCTAAGTGAAGTAAGCCAGAAAGAGAAAGAATAATACCGTATGAGATCACTTATATGAGGAATCTAAAAACAAAAACAAAAACAAACAAACAGACAAAACGTAAATACAAAACAGCAGACTCATAGACATAGAATACAAACTTGTGATTGCCAAGGGGGAGGGGAGTAGGGACAGACTGGGATTTCCAAATTTGTAGATATTGACAGGCATATGCAAAATAGATAAACAAGATTATACTTTATAGCCCAGAGAAATATATACAAGATCTTGTTTTAGCTCACAGTGAAAAAAAAGTGACAATGAATATATGTATGTTCATGTATAACTGAAAAATTGTGCTCTACACGGGAACTTGACACAGCATTGTAAAATGGCTATAACTCAATCAAAAATGTTAAAAAAAAATTCTCCTAATAGAAATCCCAGAAAAAGAAGAGAAAGAAAAAGGGGTCAAAAACACATTTGATGAAATTATGACTGAAAACTTCCTGAACCTGAAGAAGAAAACAAATATCCAAGTACAGGAAACACAGGAAGTTTCAAATAAGATGAACCCAAAGAGACTCACATAAAAACATATAATTAAAATAGCAAAAGTTAAAAGTAAAGAGAGAATTCTAAAGGCAGCAAGAGAAAAAGAGTCAATTACAATAAGGTTATCAGGTGAATTTTCAGCAGAAACTTTGCAAGCTAGCAGGGAGTGGCACAATACATTTAAAGGGTGGAAAGGAAAAAAAAATCTGCAACATAGGATACTCTAAACATCAAGATTATCATTCAGAATAAAACGAGAGCTTCTCAGACAAGCACAAACTAAAAGAGTTCATCAAAACTAAACTGACATTACAAGAATTACTAAAAGGTCTTCTTTAAGTTGAAAAAAATAGCTACAATAAGAAATTATATGAAGGGAAATGCCACTGGTAAAAACAAATACATAGTAAAGGCTGTGGATTAATCACTTGTAAAGTCAAATATATAGTAAAAGTTGATGATCAACCACTTAAATAAGCTAGTACAAAGGTTAAAAGACAAAAATTATAAAATTGAACTTCAACAGTTAGGAAATATACATGAATATGTAAAATATAACACCAAAAACACAAACGTGGTAAAAGGGGAGTAAAAAAGTAGAGCTTTTAGATGTGTTTAAGCGTAAATGATTAAGTTAAAACAAGTAGATATTGTTCACCTAAGTTCAACGTATATGAATTACATGATAACCACAAATTTAAAACCTATACTAGATATACAAAAACTAGAGAGAAAGAAATACAAACATAACACTAAAGAAAATCATCAAACCTCAAGGGATGAGACTAAAAAAGAAAAGAACAGAGAACTACAAAAGCAAGCAGAAAACAAGTAATTAAATGTCAATAAGTGAATACCTATCGATAATTATTTAAATGTCAAATGTTCCAATCAAAAGATATTGATGGTTTATTGGACAAAAAAACAAGACCTTTCTATATGTCTCCTACAGGAGATTCATTTCAGAGATGTAGACACACACAGACTGAAAGTTAGAGAATGGAAAACAAGATATTCCTTAAAAACAAAACTGAAAATAAAGCTGGGTAGCAATACTCATACCACACAAAATAAACTTTAAAACAAAGTTATAACAAAAGAAAAAGAAGGGCATTCTATAATAAAGAAATCAATACAAGAAGAGAATAATATAGTCATTAACATATATGACCCAATACAGGAACACCTAAATATATAAAGCAAATATCAGAAATAAATGAGGAAATTGACAACACAATAATAATAGGGGACTTTATCACCCCTATTACAATGGAAAAATCATCCAGACAGAAAAATCAGTAAGAGTAATGGCCTTAAATGACACATTAGATTATTTTGACTTAATAGATATCTATAGGATATTCCATCCAAAACAGGAAAAACAGGAGGTACGGAGAAGATGGTGGAGTAGAAGGATGCTCGTAGCTCACCCTCTCCCACAAATACACCAAGACCCACATCTACAGACCCACTCAGCCAACCAGAGCACCTGCGGAACTCCGACAGAACATTGCCCTATGCAAAAGATAAAGACACCAAAAATCTGGTAGGAGAAAAGGAAAAAAGAAAGAACAAAAGGCAAAGCAGCGCGGGATGGGTCCTGCGGGGAGGGAGCGGCAAAGGAGGACTGGCGCTCGCTCGCTGGGTCTCCCCTTTCCAACTGAGAGGCCAGTGGGACAGAGGGGGAGCCTCCGAGGCTCGGATCTGTACAAAGCAGCCCTTGACTAACAGAACTAAGTTAAACGGGCACAGAGCGTCCCCCCGACCACAGCCTGAGACGCGGGCCAGCAGCGGCGGGCAGGGCCAGGCTGCAAAAGCTGGGCAGAGGACGGGGGCGGCTGCAGGGAGGCAACCCCGGGGGAACGCAAGGGGCTGCGCGCCTTGGCTGTGGGTGCACAGGGCAGAACAACCTGGGCCCTCCATAAAACAGCAAGGTTGATGTGCTCTCGGGGGAAGGGTGCACACCCCCATCTCTGAAATCCCGAGGAAAGTTTTCGGGGGAAGAGAGGCGGGGCTCAGGCACAGCCACCATATCCTCCACGCTGAGCACTCAGGCGGGGGTGAGGGCGAAACCTGCATCCGCACCGAAGGGCTTAGCAGCCTCAAAGGCCAGACTGAGACTGGCCTGCAGCCCGGGGCAGATAGGATCCTTCCATCCTGGTCCCTCAGAGAACTTGCTCCACAAAGACAAACAAGGAGCTGTGTTTGGCTCAGAGCAGGGACAAGGCTGTCCCTCGGTCTTCCCCGAGCCCACCTGCAGAGCGCCCACCAGGGCGGAGCGCGCAGCTGCACAGAGCAGCGGAGCTACCGGCAGCACATGTAGAGGGAGAGTGGCCCCCGCTTTTCGGGCAGGAACACAGCCCCTGACCGAGGTGCTGGGAGGGGGCACGACCCACCCTCCTACCTGGCCAGTCTGCAACATCTGACTGCGGCATCCGGAGGGGCAGTGATCCGCCCGCCCACAGCAGAGGAGAGCTGCACCTGACCCAGTGTTAGGAGGAGGCGCGATCTGCTTGCTGACAGGTGCTGGGAGCAGCACAGAAGAGGGCGCCAAAGGAGGGCCTCTGAAAACAGCAAGCTGAGCTTCCAAAACAGGACGAAGACAGAAAGATTTCACATTAAAAGCACACAGACTCCAGGAGAACACCGACAACCCCCCCCCCTTTTTTTTTAAATCTGTTTTTACCTGTTCTATTTTCTATTACTCTCTTAATCTTTACTTCTTAATTCATTTCTATTTCTCTTGGGTTTAGATGTCCTGCTATTGATTAGACACAGGTTTAAAATACATCTATTCATCTCCCCCCCCCCTTTTTTTGTAAAGGTTTTAAAAGGACATATCAACCCGATTAATACTCTGCTTCAACTCGTTCTTCTATTATTCATTATACACTGTTTCCAAACACTCTTTCTCGCTTCTTTTAAAATTCTTTCTCTCTCTCTCTCATATTTTTTTATTTTTTTCCTAAGTTCTATTCCTAAATAGGCATTAGATAGATAAAATCCTTAAGGACCAAAATACACAACTGATACTCCATAAACCACAGTGCCAGAGAGGTATGAGCAAGATGAAGAAGCAGAAAAACCTTTCCCAATTAAAAGAACAAGAGAAATCCCCTGAAAGAAAGATCAATGAAATAGACATCGATAGCCTACTAGATCAAGATTTCAAAAGAGGAGTGATCAAATTGCTGAAGGAATTAAAAGAGATAGTGTTTAGAGATACAAAATATGTCAAGAATGAAATTGAAGCTATAAAGAAGAGCCAAGTAGAATGGGTAAACTCATTGACAGACATGAGGAATGATCTAATAGCTGTGCAAAGCCCACTAGATAATGCAGAGGAACGAATTAGTGATCTAGAAGACAGGACAATAGAAAGCACCCATTCAGAAGAACTACAATATAAGCAAATAGAAAATAATGAAAATAGCATAAGGGCCCTATGGGATAATATAAAGCATCCCAATCTTTGCATAATAGGGGTCCCAGAAGGGGAAGAAAGATCAAAGGGGATTGAAAAGGTTTTTGAAGAAATCATGACTGAAAACTTCCCAAACTTAAAGAAGGAATCAGCTATCCAAGTACAGGAAGCTCAGAGGGTCCCAAACAGGAAGAACCCAAATAGACCCACACCAAGACATATCATAATCAAGATGGCCAGAGTCAAGGATAAAGAAATGATTCTAAAGGCAGCAAGAGAAAAGCAAAGAGTAAGTTACAAGGGAACCCCCATAAGGCTCTCAGCTGATTTCTCTACACAAACACTACAGGCCAGAAGGGAGTGGCAAGATATATTCAAAGCCCTGAATGAAAAAAAAGATGCAGCCTAGGATACCTTACCCAGCAAGGCTATCCTTTAGAATAGAAGGAGAAATAAAGAGTTTCATAGAAAAAAAAAAGCTGCAGGAGTTTAGCAACACTAAACCCATGCTAGAAGAAATATTGAAAGGGCTATTCTAAATAGAAAAGCAGCAGGATGCTACAGAAATGAGAAACTCACAACTGGAAAGGTGATAACTCATGAATTACAGATAAAGTAACCATGAAATTATAAAAGAAGACATACAAATCACTGAGAGTGGGAGAGGGAGGCAGGGAAGTATAGAATATTTTTTTCTTTCTATTTTAAATTTTTTTAACAGTAGGATGGGTTTGAGATCATGTTACTATCAGTTTAATAAAAACAGTTATAGTAATGGGTTGATAGATTTACAAAAAAGGGTAACCACAAGCCAAAAATTTACAAAGGAGTCACAAAAATTAAATAAAATCCATGATAATACAAAGGAGAATTACCGAACCACAAAAGGAAGAAGAAAGGAACAAAGAGGATATACCAATTCAACTGCAAAGATAAGTTCAAAATGGCAATAAACACACATCTATCATTAATTACTGTAAATGTTAATGGACTAAATGCTCCAGTCAAAAGACACAGAGTGGCAGACTGGATAAGAAAGCAAGAACCTTCAATATGCTGCATACAAGAGATGCACTTTAGGGAGAAGGACACATGTAGATTGAGAGTGAAAGGATGGAAAAGGATATTCCATGCAAATGGAAAAGCCATAAAAGCAGGTGTTGCAGTACTGATTTCAGACAAAATAGACTTTAAAACAAAGGCCATAAAGAAAGATAAAGAAGGACATTTTATAATGATTAAAGGAGTGATACAAGATGAGGATATTACACTCATTAGTATATATGCACCCAATATAGGAGCACCTAAGTACATACAAGAATTACTAACAGAGATAAAGGGGGATATTGATGGGAATACAATCATAGTTGGAGATTTTAACACTGCATTAACATCACTAGACAGATCTTCCAGACAGAAAATAAACAAGGCAACAGAGAAATTAAATACTACAATAGAAAAACTAGATCTGGTGGATATTTTCAGAGCATTACACCCCCCAAAAATAGGATATACATTCTTTTCAAGTGCACATGGAACATTTTCCAGGATCGATCATGTACTTGGGCACAAAAGAAACCTCAACAATTTTAAGAAGATAGAAATTATCTCAAGCATCTTTACTGACCACAATGCCATGAAACTGGAAATCAACAACAGAGAAACAAAGGAGAAAAACAGGAACGCATGGAGATTAAACAATATGTTATTGAAAAAACAATGGATCAATGAGGAAATCAAAGCTGAAATTAAAAAATACCTTGAGACAAATGATAATGAAAGCACAACCACTCGAAACCTATGGGACACAGCAAAGGCAGTGCTAAGAGGGAAGTTTATAGCGATACAGGCCTTCCTCAAAAAAGAAGAACAATCTCAAATAAACAATTTAACCCACCACCTGAATGAATTAGAAAAAGAAGAACAAAAAGCCCCAAAAAGCAGCAGAAGGAAGGAAACAATAAAGATCAGAGAGGAATTAAATACAATAGAGATTAACAAGACCATAGAAAAAATCAACCAAACCAAAAGCTGGTTTTTTGAAAAAGTAAATAAAATCGACAAACCTCTGGCCAAACTCACAAAGAAGAAAAAAGAGAGAGCACAAATTAGCAAAATAAGAAAGGAAAATGGAGAAATTACAACAAACAAAATAGAAATACAGAATATCATATGAGAATATTATGAAAAACTACATGGAACCAAACTGGATAACCTAGAGGAGATGGACAAGTTTCTGGAAACATACTGTCCACCAAGACTGAATCAAGAAGAATCTGAACACTTGAACAATCCGATCACTCGAAAGGAAATAGAAATAGCAATTAAAAACCTCCCTACAAATAAAAGTCCAGGACCGGACGGCTTCACCGGGGAATTCTACCAAACATACAAAGAAGAACTCATACCAGTCCTTCTCAAACTCTTCCAGACGATTGAAAAGGAGGGAATACTCCCAAACTCATTCTATGAAGCCAACATCACCCTGATACCAAAACCAGGCAAAGACACTACAAAAAAAAACAGAATTATAGGCCAATATCACTGATGAACATAGACGCCAAAATCCTCACCAAAATTTTAGCAAATAGAATCCAACAACACATAAAAAAGATTATACATCATGACCAAGTGGGGTTCATCCCAGGGACACAAGGCTGGTTCAACATACGCAAATCAATCAGTGTAATACATCACATCAACAAGAGAAAGGACAAAAACCACATGATCATCTCAATCGATGCAGAAAAAGCATCTGATAAAATTCAACACCCATTTATGATAAAAACTCTCACCTAAGTGGGTATAGAGGGAACATATCTCAACATAATAAAAGCTATATATGACAAACCTACAGCCAGCATAGTACTCAATGGTGAAAAACTCAAAAGCTTCCCACTAAAATCTGGGACAAGACAAGGATGCCCACTATCACTGCTCCTATTCAACATAGTCCTGGAAGTCCTAGCCACAGCAGTCAGGCAAGAGAAAGAAATAAAAGGGATCCAAATTGGAAAAGAAGAGGTAAAAGTGTCATTATATGCTGATGACATGTTACTATATATAGAAAACCCTAAAAGGTCCACACGAAAGCTATTAGAGCTGATTGAAGAATTCAGCAAGGTAGCAGGTTACAAAATTAACGTTCAAAAATCAGTTGCATTTCTCTACACTAACAATAAATCAACAGAAGAAGAAAGTAAAGAAACAATCCCCTTTAAAATAGCACCCAAAGTAATAAAATATCTGGGAATAAATCTAACCAAGGAGGTGAAAGAATTATACACAGAAAACTATAAACCATTGATGAAGGAAATTAAAGAAGACTTTAAAAAATGGAAAGATATTCCATGCTCTTGGATTGGAAGAATCAATATTGTCTAAATGGTCACACTTCCCAAGGTAATCTACAGATTTAATGCAATCCCTATCCAATTACCCAGGACATATTTCACAGAACTAGAACAAATCATAATAAAATTTATATGGAACCATCAAAGACCTAGAATTGCCAAAGCATTACTGAAGAGAAAGAAAGAGGCTGGAGGAGTAACTCTCCCAGACTTCAGACAATACTACAGAGCTACAGTCATCAAGACAGCATGGTATTGGTACAAAAACAGACATATAGACCAATGGAACAGAATAGAGAGCCCAGAAATGAACCCACAAACTTTTGGTCAACTCATCTTTGACAAAGGAGGCAAGAATATACATTGGAATAAAGACAGTCTCTTCAGCAAATGGTGTTGGGAAAACTGGACAGCAGCATGTAGAACAATGAAGCCAGAGCACTCCCTTACACCATAGACAAAAATCAACTCAAAATGGATTAAAGACTTAAACATAAGACAAGATACAATAAACCTCCTAGAGGAAAACATAGGCAAAACATTATCTGACATACATTTCAAAAATTTTCTCCTAGAAGAAATAAAAGCAAGAATAAACAAATGGGACCTAATGAAACTTACAAGCTTCTGCACAGCAAAGGAAACCAGAAATAAAACAAGAAGAAAACCTACGGAATGGGAGAAAATTTTTGCAAGTGAAACCGACAAAGGCTTGATCTCCAGAATATATAAGCAGCTCATACGACTCAATAAGAAAAAAATAAACAACCCAATCCAAAAATGGGCAGAAGACCTAAACAAGCAATTCTCCAAGGAAGACATACAAATGATCAAAAAGCACATGAAAAAATGCTCAATATCAGTAATTATCAGAGAAATGCAAATCAAAACTACAATGAGGTATCACCTCACACCAGTCAGAATGGCCGTCATTCAAAAATCCACAAATGACAAATGCTGGAGAGGCTGTGGAGAAAGGGGAACCCTCCTACACTGCTGGTGGGAATGCAGTTTGGTGCAGCCACTATGGAAAACAGTGTGGAGATTCCTCAAAAGACTAGGAATAGACTTACCTATATGACCCAGGAATCCCACTCCTGGGCTTGTATCCAGAAGGAAATCTACTTCAAGATGTCACCTGCACACCAATGTTCATAGCAGCACTATTTACAATAGCCAAAACATGGAAACAGCCGTAATGTCCATCATCAGGTGACTGGATAAAGAAGAGTTGGTATATGTATACAATGGAATACTACTCAGCCGTAAAAACCGACAACATAATGCCATTTGCAGCAACATGGATGCTCCTGGAGAATGTCATTCTAAGTGAAGTAAGCCAGAAAGAGAAAGAAAAATACCATATGAGATCGCTCATATGTGGAATCTAAAAAACAAGAACAAAAAACAAACAAGCAAACAAAAACAAAGCGTAAATAAAGGACAGAAATAGACTCACAGACAGAGAATACAGACTTGTGGTTACCAGGGGGGTGGAGGGTGGGAAGGGATAGACTGGGATTTCAAAATTGTAGAATAGATAAACAAGATTACACTGTATAGCACAGGGAAATATACACAAAATGTTATGATAACTCACAGAGAAAAAATTGTGACAATGAGTGTGTATATGTCCATGAATGACTGAAAAATTGTGCTGAACACTGAAATTTGACACAACATTGTAAAATGATTATAAATCAATAAAAAATTTTAAAAAAATGGTTATGGCAATTGATAAGAATAATTATTAAAAAGGTAGGCTTTCTTATGGCCCTAGAACTTCTAACTTTCCTAACGCCAGTAACAATCCATTAAGAACACTTTAACAGATAAGGGAAAGTCATGCAGGTTCATCCTTACTTAGGCCTCTGTAGTTAACATATTCAGTCATTAAGTCTTAGCTGAGTCAACACTTAAGTAAGTTGCTGTCTCTTACTTTTTTTCCTTTACTAAAATGTTCTAAATTGCTTTACATTAGATGACTTTAAAAAAAAATGAATCCTGGAGAATATAATCCTGCAGAAGTTGCAACACCTCAGTAAACTCATGGATGATTTTGTACATAGGGATTTACCCTCATATTGAGAAATATATTAAGAGACATACACAATTACATTTACATGTACATTTGCCTGTGTCTGAAAAGATAGGCAAGTTATCAACAGTCCTCCCACATCGCGTATGGGTAGAGTTTTTATTTGGTTTATGATCACAATAGAAGGATAAGTAACTGAAAAAAATAATGGTCCCTATAGCTATCATCAAAATGGTTCTGGAATGTTAAAAAATTCATACTTGTGTTTAACATCACATCTCCTTGAATTTAACATTTAGACATTGGTAAAATTCTTGGAGAGCTTTAAAAATGCAAATGCTCCTGAGTGTAATGCTCTTTAATTTTTTTCCCTAGCATTAGCATTTTAGAGTGAATGTGTTATGGAACTGCTTTCTTAGTGTAGATCATTGAAATGTAAAGAATGCAAAATATAGGTCAGGACATTGTTTGTTTATTTGGATAGTTATTAGGGGTAATTTTGATATAACTTTAATTTTCCAGGTAGAAAAGATGAAGTGGAATGAGGGTGAGTGTGGACCTGAGGATATTAAAGGAAACCAAATGAACATTTATTGATTGCTTGAGGCAGAAATAAGGTTGGCACAAAACATCAGTAGAAACAAATCAGCTATAGATAGCTGAAACTGCAGAAAACTTCACCTACCCCTTACTTTTGCCTATGGCTGATCATACTCCTTTCACACTTGCCCCTTGACTTCATGATATGCTTGAAGCCTTGCTCCAATAAAGCGACTCTGTTTCTGATTGCTGTGTACAAAGCTGTTGGCCTGGGTTATTGTCCCTAATCTGTCTACTGCTATGATAAATTGCTCAAGTTGTGAGTAACTGGGTCCATAAATCATTCCTTTACCAGCTGTTTCACTGCAGTTACTGATGTATCCCTTATTTCAGCCTTATCATGGTAAATGTCCTGCCTAAAAAAAAAAAAAAGTATTGTTATTAATACTGCATTATATATTTGAAAGTTGCTAAGAGCGTGGTCATGAAAAAGTGAGAGAGTGAGTCTCGAAAGTTCTCATCACAAGAAAAAATTGTAACTATGTATCATGATAGACAGTAACTAGATGTATAGTAGTGATCATTTCGCAGTGTGTACATATATGGAGTCATTATGTTACGTACCTAAAACTAATATAATGTTATATGTCAATCTTCTCACAATAAAAAATAAAATGTATTATCAGGAATGTTAGAATGGTTACATTTTAGGGCCTCACTCATCACTTTCAGTTTTTAAGAAAAATGTCAATGAGACATACCGCCGTGGTAAGAGTGGATGAATTAATATCTGCACAAGCAAATAAATCCATTCTAGAGAATTTCAAGTGAATTTTTATTTGAGCTTTATGGATTTATGTGAAGCTGTCTTAACTAAATATGATGAGTTTGGGGGAGAGTTGATATTTGCAAGCAGAAGATTGCTTGCAATCTAGAACTATTGTTTAATAAATGGGATCCTTTGGTGACTATGATTTTGTAACTACTTTCCTAGCTCAGTGCCTAGTGCTCATTAATTGCTGAGGAGAAGAATAAAATAATTAGTATAAATGTTTAGTAATTTTTAGTTTTAGTTACTATAAAGAAAAATGATCACTATTTTAAAGATATGCTGAATTTCAAAAAGTACATTAAGGAAGATTAATTAAGTCCAAAATAAAATGCTGATGGTCAGACAACAGAAAGGAATAAAACTTTTGTTTGAAATTAATAACACTTTGTACTAACTGCAAAGTAGCAACTTTTCAGTAATGGACATTAAAATTATTTTCATTTTTCAGTGCCTTTGGAAGGAAAATGATTTAATCATATCCAATTAGATTTTTGTCTTTGGAAATAGCAATTTTTTGCTAAAAAGTAAAGTACTAAAAAGACTTGTTATAGGTTGGGCAAAATACTACACAGTTGTTAGAATTTTAAAGTTTCTTAGAACAAGACCATGTTCATATTTTTATTATTTTCATTGCTTGTCATAAATAAAATCAAGCAAGTTAGCTATTCCTTTCAATTATATACTCTTTTGATGTTTTGGTGAATTTATTTGTATTTAATAGGCCAAGATATTATATTTTCCTTGAAAATCATACATTAATAAAAATGATATTTATAATATGCTTTTTATTACATGACATTAGGATTTTTATTGGATTGTATATAGCCAAGTTATTGAGTTTGGATTTCTGAGTTTAGTGTAATTCTGAGATAAAATATGTGGATAATCTGCAGAGAACAAAATTCCCTTCAACTCTACTCCATTCCATTTCTATATAGACTGAATCACAGCATTAAAACCAAAAAGCAATCTTTTAGGCATTTATTCAATCAAAAAACATTTGTTGAAAGCCTCCCAAGAGCTAGCCATCTTAAACATATTTTAACTCTGTGCCAATCTTACCTGTGCCTCATGCATATTATAGGGTACTGCTATTTTTAATTTGAGTATTATGGTCCTCCAACCCCACCTCAAGAATGCAGTGTGATTTTGGTGAGCAGAATGTCTGAGGCTTGACTATAGATAGATTCTAGTGCATTTGAGACCCCACAGTCTTTGCGTGCTAATAGACCATGTTTTGGTTCCATGTGGGTAATTAAAATAAAACATTTTTTCCTATGCTTAATCATCCTCTGCATGTACATATGATCTAATTCTCACCTTTGTTGGTATGTATAGATATGGTGAGTGAAGCATAAGCACGCACTGACTGGCCACAGTATCAAGTTCTATGGAGAATTTCAAAGGATGCACATAAGAGGACTGTTGGATAATGAAGGCAAAATAAACATAAATGGACAAACAGATGGGCACATCTCTGCAAACTGAGTACATGAATTTAAGAATTGCAGCTGTACAGAGATGATATCGCTGAATCCCAAATGATTTTTATAGGGCTTAGTATAGGTGACCTTGAGGCTTGCTAGGGTGTGTTAAGAAACTTTTGTAAAAAACATAAATACTTTAATAGAGCTGCATTAAAGGAACAGAGAATCATAATGGATCAACTCAGCACATAAATCAATACGTATTGTTAAATCAATCAACGATACAGATTTGCTTGACAATAGTGGAAACTACAAAATCCACATAAACACACTTAAAAAAGAACCAATGCAATTTGGGGAAATAATTTATATATAAATGATAATTGAAGACTAAGCTGGAATTCTATCATGGAGAACAATTATAGCAAGAGCACTTAGAGAAAGTGACTTTTATTATTGGTTTATTGATGCTTAGAAAAGAATCTGGAAGAGAGTCTGGAAAAGAGAGTTAATTTGGATACATCAGGGACTTGGACAGACCTTGGTTCAAATCCCAGCTAGGCCACTTACTATATAAAGTCTTTGTGGGGGAAGGAAAACAACTTTCATGTGTTTCAGTATCTTAATCTGTTAAATGAAAGATAATGTCTATTTTTTAAGATGAAGTATAGAACGTAACACATATTTGAAGCTCATTAAATGGTACCTGTTTTATGATTAAAAGCAGATCAGCTCATGATTTATTTTATGACTTTAGAAATGATAGAAAGATAAAGATTTGAGAAGGTTATGAACAATGAAAGAAGTGGTTAAAAAAAAAAACAGATATGACAGTAGTATCCTGTGTAAATGCAGTAACACAGAGCAGTAAGCATATCAGGCAAGTTAGAACAAATTGTTAGATGACAGAACAATGATTTGTATTCTGTAGTTTATAGATATAGGTTTAATTGATACATAAGACTGAAACATATTTGTTCCTGGGGGCCTCCAAAGACTTTGTGTGTGCAGTGGAGTCATTGAGAGATCTGGAGTGAATAAGTCCTCCACTATGCTGTAGCATCTCCAAATTTCTTTTAAGTGTTCAGAGTCTCTATATGATTTTCTATAGTAGTTCCCTTCAATTTGCATTTATTTGATATTTAAGATATGTTAAATCTATGAGTTATGAATGCTTTGTATAATTAACTTGGGTTTCACTTTATGCACTCTACTATTATTTTCTTGAATTAATTTGTGAAAAAATTTATTTAGGTTGCTGGTGTGGGTTGCCTTATCTCTTCTGTTCAGGCTAAAATCAGTACATGTAGATATCATCAAACTGTTGCAATGTTCTTTTTTTCTTGTTTATTATTGAAGATAGTTGATTTATAATGTTATTAGTTTCAGGTGTGCAACATGGTGATTCAATTTTTTTTAGATTATAGTCCATTTAAAGTTATTATAAAATAGTGATTATATTCCCTGTGCTGTACATTACATCCTTGCAGCTTTTTTACTTTATACCTAGTAATTTGTACCTCTTAATGCCCTTCCCCCACTTGCCCCTCCCCCAACTCTTCTCCTCATGAGTAACCACTAGTTTGTTCTCTATCCATGAGTTTGTTTCTGTTTTGTTATATTCATTTGTTTGCTTTATTTTTAAGATTCCACATATGAGTGGAAACACACAGTATTTGTCTTTCTCTATCTTTAATAAGCATAATGCCCTCCATGTCCGTCCATGTTATTGCAAATGGCAAAATTTAATTCTTTTTATGGCTAAGTAATATTCCATCATATATATCCATTATATTTGACATGCATAATACATATAATATATAGTATTATATATATGTACATACACATATTCTTTATCTGTTCATCTGTCAATGGACACGTAGGTTGCTTCTGTATCTTGGCTGTTGTAAATGATTCTGTCATAAACATTGTGGTGCATATATCTACTTGAATTGGTGTTTCCATTTTCTTCAGATATACACACAAAAGTGGAATTGTTGGATCATATGGTAGTTTTATTTTATTTTTTTGAGGAATTTTCATACTGTTTGCCATAGTGGCTAAACCAATTTACATTCCCACCAATAGTAAACTAGTTTTCCCTTTTTTCCTTATTTATCACTTATTTATCTTTTCTATTTATCTTTTATTTATTTATCTTTTCGAGGATAGCCATTCTGACAGGTGTGAGGCAATATATCATTCTGTTTTGACTTGCATTTCCATGATACTTAGTGATGTTGAGCATCTTTTCATGTGTCTGTTCACTACTTGCATGTCTTCTTTGAAAAAAAAAAGTTTATTCAGGTTTTCTACCCATTTTTAAAATTACATTGTTCGTTTTTTTGATACCAAGTTGCATGAGTTCTTTGTATATGTTGGACATTAACCCCTTATAAGACATATTAACTACAAATATTTTCCCTCATTCAGTAGGTTGTCTTTTCATTTTGCTGATGATTTCCTTTGCAGTGCAAAAGGTTTTAAATTTAATTAGGTCCCATTTGTTTATTTTTGCTTTTGTTTCATTTTCTGAAGAGACAGATCCAAAAAAATATATTGCTATGGATTATGTCAAAGAGCATACTGCCTATGTTTTCTTCTAGTCTTACAAGGTTTCTGGACTTACAGTTAGGTCTTTAATCCATTTTGAGTTTATTTTTATATATGGTGAAAGAAAATGTTCTAATTTTATTCTTTTGCATGCAGCTGTCCAGTTTTCCTAACAAAATTTATTGAGGAGACTGTTTTTTATCCCCATTGTATATTTTGCACCCTTTGTCATAGATTAATTAAACATTTGTCTGTGGGTTTATTTCTGGGCTTTCTGTTCTATTCCATTGACTTATGTATCTATTTGGGTGCCAGTACCATCCTGTTTTGCTTACTGTAGCTTTGTGGTATAGTCTGAAGTCAGGGAGAGTGATATCTCCATCTTTGTTCTTCTTTCTCAAGACTGCTTTGGCAATCAGGGGCCTTTTGTGGTATCATACAAATTTTAGGATTGTTGTTCTATTTCTGTGAAAAATGTTATCAGAATTCTGATACAGATTTAATTAAATCTTAGATTGCTTTGGTATTATGGATATTTTAACAATATTATTTCTTACAATACATGAGTATGGTATATTTTCCATTTATTTGTATTATCTTCATTTTCTTTCATCAATGCCTTATAGTTTTAAGAATCTGTCTTTCAACACTTGATTAACTTTATTCCTAGGTATTTTATTCTTTTTGATCTGGCTGTAAATTAATTGTTTTCTTTCTTCCTTTTTCTGATAGTTTATTATTGACATATAGAAAATCAATGGATTTCTTTATAATTTGTATCCTGCAACTTTGCTGATTTCACTTACTAGTTCTAATTGGGTTTTTTTTTCTTCTTTTTTTGATGGAGGTTTTAGGGTTTTCTATGTATAGTATTATGACACCTCCAGTAGTGACAATTTTACTTCTTCCCTTCCAATGTGGATGCCTTTTATTTCTTTTTGTTGTCTGATTGCTGTGGCTAAGCTTTCCAATACCGTGTTACATAGAAATGGCAAGAGTAGATATCCTTGTCTTATTCCTGATTTTAGAGAAAAAGCTTTCAGTTTTCTCTCATTGAGTATGTTGTTACCTGTGGATTTCTTATAAATGGACTTTATTATGTTGAGATATGATCCTTCTGTACCAACTTTGCTGTGAGCTTTTATCAGTAATGGCTGATGAATTTTGTCAAATGCTTTTTTTGGCATCTATTGAGATAATGTGATTTTTATCATTTTTTAAATGTTGTGTGTCATACTGATTGATTTGTGGATATTGAACCATGGTTGCATCCCTGGAATAAATCTCACTTGATCATGGTGTATGGTCCTCTTTATATATTGCTGAATTTAATTTGATAATATTTTGTTGAGGATTTTACATCTATATTCATCAGACATATTGGCCTATAACTTTCTTCGTGCACTGTCTTTATCTGATTTAAGTATCGTGGTTATGGTGGCATCATAGAATGAATTTGAAATTTTCTTTCCTCTTAAATTTTTGCAATAGTGTGAGAATAGATATGAATTCTTCTTTATATGTTTGGTAGAATTCTGCAGTGAAGCCATCTTGTCCTGGACTTTTGTGTGCTGGGAGTTTTTTCATAACTCATTGAATTTCATTACTAGTGATTAGTCTGTTCAGGTTATCCATTTCTTCCTGATTCATCTTAGAAGATTATAAGTTTCTGGGAGATTATTCATTTTTTCTAGGTTGTCCAATTTGTTGACATATAACTGTTCATAGTACTCTGCTATAATTGTTTTTATTTCTGTGATTTCCATTGTAATTTCTCCTCTTTAATTTCTCAATTTGTTTATTTGGGACTTCTCTTTCTCTCTCTCTTTTTATTTTTCTAAATGAGCTTGGCTAAGAGTTTATCAGTTTTATACATCTCAGCAATGTTCTCCTGGGGCAGTCTACCCAAGAAATAAAAATAAAAGCAAGAATAAACAAATGGGACCTAATTAAACTTACAAGCTTTTGCACAGCAAAGAAAACCATACACAAAACAAAAAGACAACCTATGAAATGGAAGCAAATATTTGCAAAAGGTGAGACTGACAGGGGCCTAATTTCCAGAATATATAAACAGCTCATACAATTTAATAAGAAAAAAAAAAAAACCCAATCCAAAAATGGCCAGAAGATTCTCCAATGAAGACATACAAATGGCCAACAGGTACATGAAAAAATGTTCAATATAGCTAATTATCAGCGAAATGCAAATCAAAACTATGAGATATTAACCCACACCAATCAGAAAGACCATCATCATCCAAAAGTCCAGCATCAATCAATGCTGGAGAGACTGTGGGGAAAATAGTACCCTCCTACACTGTTGGTGGAAATGTAGTTTGGTACAGCCATTATGGAAAACAGTATGGAAATTTCTCAAAAGACTAAAAATAGACTTACTATATGATCCAGCAATCCCACTTTTGGGCATATATCCAGAGGGAACCTTAATTCAAAAAGACACCTGCACCCCAATGTTCATAACAGCGCTATTTATAATAGCCAAGACCTGGAAACAACCTAAATGCCCATTAGTTGATGACTGGATAAAGAAGATGTGGTATATTTATACAATGGAATACTACTCAGCCATAAAAAATTCTAAAATAATGCCATTTGCAGCAACAAGGATGAAACTGGAGAATGTCATTCTAAGTGAAATAAGCCATAAAAAGAAAGAACAATATCATATGATATCACTTATATGTGGAATCTAAAAAAAAAGAACTTATTTACCAAACTGAAACAGACTCACAGATATAGAAAACAAAGTTATGGTTACCAGCAGGAGAAGGGATTTGGAAGGTATAAACTGGAAGTTTGAGATTTGGAGATACTAACTACTATATACAAAATAGATAAATAAATTTATACTGGGAACTATATTAATATCTTGTAGTAATTTATGGTTAAACAGAATATGAAGATGAACCTATGTATATTACTATGTGACTGAAGCATTGTGCTCTATACCAGAAATTGACACAATATTGTAAACTGACTATACTTCAGTAAAAACATATTTTAAAAAACACATCTTGGTTACATTGATCTTTTCTATTTTTTGTCTCTATTTTATTTATTTCCTCTCTTATCTTTATTATTTCCTTCCTTCTGCTGCTGTTGGGCTTTGCTTGTTATTTTTTTAAAATTTCTTTAGACGATAGGCTGTGTTGTTTATCTGAAATTTTTCTTGTTCCTTGAAGCAGAACTATATTATTATAAACTTCCCTCTTAGACCTGTTTTTGCTGCATTTCATAGATTTTGGAAATGTGGTTTGCTTTCATTTTCTCAACATGATTTCTGATTTCTTCTTTAATTTCTTCATTGACCCACTGGTATTTAAGTAGCATGCTGTTTAGTCATCATGTGTTTGGTTTTTCCCATTTTTCTGCCTGTAATTGATTTATAGTTTCATATCATTGTGGTTGTAAAAAATGCTTGATGTAATTTCTATCCTGTTAAATTTTTTCAGACTTGTTTTGTGTCCTAGCATGTAATGTCTCCTGAAGAATATTCCATATACATTTGAAAATAATATTTTCTTCCTGTTTTGTTTTGTTTTTTTTCTTTTGGTTTTGGTTTTTATTTTTAACATTTTTTATTGATTTATAATCATTTTACAATGTTGTGTCAAATTTCAGTGTTCAGCACAATTTTTCAGTCATTCATGGACATATACACACTCATTGTCACAATTTTTTCTCTGTGAGTTATCATAACATTTTGTGTATATTTCCCTGTGCTATACAGTGTAATCTTGTTTATCTATTCTACAATTTTGAAATCCCAGTCTATCCCTTCCCACCCTCCACCCCCCTGGTAACCACAAGTCTGTATTCTCTGTCTGTGAGTCTATTTCTGTCCTTTATTTACGCTTTGTTTTTGTTTGCTTGTTTGTTTTTTGTTCTTGTTTTTTAGATTCCACATATGAGCGATCTCATATGGTATTTTTCTTTCTCTTTCTGGCTTACTTCACTTAGAATGACATTCTCCAGGAGCATCCATGTTGCTGCAAATGGCATTATGTTGTCGGTTTTTACGGCTGAGTAGTATTCCATTGTATACATATACCAACTCTTCTTTATCCAGTCACCTGATGATGGACATTACGGCTGTTTCCATGTTTTGGCTATTGTAAATAGTGCTGCTATGAACATTGGTGTGCAGGTGACATCTTGAAGTAGATTTCCTTCTGGATACAAGCCCAGGAGTGGGATTCCTGGGTCATATAGGTAAGTCTATTCCTAGTCTTTTGAGGAATCTCCACACTGTTTTCCATAGTGGCTGCACCAAACTGCATTCCCACCAGCAGTGTAGGAGGGTTCCCCTTTCTCCACAGCCTCTCCAGCATTTGTCATTTGTGGATTTTTGAATGACGGCCATTCTGACTGGTGTGAGGTGATACCTCATTGTAGTTTTGATTTGCATTTCTCTGATAATTACTGATATTGAGCATTTTTTCATGTGCTTTTTGATCATTTGTATGTCTTCCTTGGAGAATTGCTTGTTTAGGTCTTCTGCCCATTTTTGGATTGGGTTGTTTATTTTTTTCTTATTGAGTCGTATGAGCTGCTTATATATTCTGGAGATCAAGCCTTTGTCGGTTTCACTTGCAAAAATTTTCTCCCATTCCGTAGGTTTTCTTCTTGTTTTATTTCTGGTTTCCTTTGCTGTGCAGAAGCTTGTAAGTTTCATTAGGTCCCATTTGTTTATTCTTGCTTTTATTTCTTCTAGGAGAAAATTTTTGAAATGTATGTCAGATAATGTTTTGCCTATGTTTTCCTCTAGGAGGTTTATTGTATCTTGTCTTATGTTTAAGTCTTTAATCCATTTTGAGTTGATTTTTGTCTATGGTGTAAGGGAGTGCTCTGGCTTCATTGTTCTACATGCTGCTGTCCAGTTTTCCCAACACCATTTGCTGAAGAGACTGTCTTTATTCCAATGTATATTCTTGCCTCCTTTGTCAAAGATGAGTTGACCAAAAGTTTGTGGGTTCATTTCTGGGCTCTCTATTCTGTTCCATTGGTCTATATGTTTTGGTACCAATACCATGCTGTCTTGATGACTGTAGCTCTATAGTATTGTCTGAAGTCTGGGAGAGTTACTCCTCCAGCCTCTTTCTTTCTCTTCAGTAATGCTTTGGCAATTCTAGGTCTTTGATGGTTCCATATAAATTTTATTATGATTTGTTCTAGTTCTGTGAAATATGTCCTGGGTAATTGGATAGGGATTGCATTAAATCTGTAGATTACCTTGGGAAGTGTGACCATTTAGACAATATTGATTCTTCCAATCCAAGAGCATGGAATATCTTTCCATTTTTTAAAGTCTTCTTTAATTTCCTTCATCAATGGTTTATAGTTTTCTGTGTATAATTCTTTCACCTCCTTGGTTAGATTTATTCCCAGATATTTTATTACTTTGGGTGCTATTTTAAAGGGGATTGTTTCTTTACTTTCTTCTTCTGTTGATTTATTGTTAGTGTAGAGAAATGCAACTGATTTTTGAACGTTAATTTTGTAACCTGCTACCTTGCTGAATTCTTCAATCAGCTCTAGTAGCTTTCGTGTGGACCTTTTAGGGTTTTCTATATATAGTAACATGTCATCAGCATATAATGACACTTTTACCTCTTCTTTTCCAATTTGGATCCCTTTTATTTCTTTCTCTTGCCTGACTGCTGTGGCTAGGACTTCCAGGACTATGTTGAATAGGAGCGGTGATAGTGGGCATCCTTGTCTTGTCCCAGATTTTAGTGGGAAGCTTTTGAGTTTTTCACCATTGAGTACTATGCTGGCTGTAGGTTTGTCATATATAGCTTTTATTATGTTGAGATATGTTCCCTCTATACCCACTTAGGTGAGAGTTTTTATCATAAATGGGTGTTGAATTTTATCAGATGCTTTTTCTGCATCGATTGAGATGATCATGTGGTTTTTGTCCTTTCTCTTGTTGATGTGATGTATTACACTGATTGATTTGCGTATGTTGAACCAGCCTTGTGTCCCTGGGATGAACCCCACTTGGTCATGATGTATAATCTTTTTTATGTGTTGTTGGATTCTATTTGCTAAAATTTTGGTGAGGATTTTGGCGTCTATGTTCATCAGTGATATTGGCCTATAATTCTGTTTTTTTTTGTAGTGTCTTTGCCTGGTTTTGGTATCAGGGTGATGTTGGCTTCATAGAATGAGTTTGGGAGTATTCCCTCCTTTTCAATCGTCTGGAAGAGTTTGAGAAGGACTGGTATGAGTTCTTCTTTGTATGTTTGGTAGAATTCCCCGGTGAAGCCGTCCGGTCCTGGACTTTTATTTGTAGGGAGGTTTTTAATTGCTATTTCTATTTCCTTTCGAGTGATCGGATTGTTCAAGTGTTCAGATTCTTCTTGATTCAGTCTTGGTGGACAGTATGTTTCCAGAAACTTGTCCATCTCCTCTAGGTTATCCAGTTTGGTTCCATGTAGTTTTTCATAATATTCTCATATGATATTCTGTATTTCTATTTTGTTTGTTGTAATTTCTCCATTTTCCTTTCTTATTTTGCTAATTTGTGCTCTCTCTTTTTTCTTCTTTGTGAGTTTGGCCAGAGGTTTGTCGATTTTATTTACTTTTTCAAAAAACCAGCTTTTGGTTTGGTTGATTTTTTCTATGGTCTTGTTAATCTCTATTGTATTTAATTCCTCTCTGATCTTTATTGTTTCCTTCCTTCTGCTGCTTTTTGGGGCTTTTTGTTCTTCTTTTTCTAATTCATTCAGGTGGTGGGTTAAATTGTTTATTTGAGATTGTTCTTCTTTTTTGAGGAAGGCCTGTATCGCTATAAACTTCCCTCTTAGCACTGCCTTTGCTGTGTCCCATAGGTTTCGAGTGGTTGTGCTTTCATTATCATTTGTCTCAAGGTATTTTTTAATTTCAGCTTTGATTTCCTCATTGATCCATTGTTTTTTCAATAACATATTGTTTAATCTCCATGCGTTCCTGTTTTTCTCCTTTGTTTCTCTGTTGTTGATTTCCAGTTTCATGGCATTGTGGTCAGTAAAGATGCTTGAGATAATTTCTATCTTCTTAAAATTGTTGAGGTTTCTTTTGTGCCCAAGTACATGATCGATCCTGGAAAATGTTCCATGTGCACTTGAAAAGAATGTATATCCTATTTTTGGGGGGTGTAATGCTCTGAAAATATCCACCAGATCTAGTTTTTCTATTGTAGTATTTAATTTCTCTGTTGCCTTGTTTATTTTCTGTCTGGAAGATCTGTCTAGTGATGTTAATGCAGTGTTAAAATCTCCAACTATGATTGTATTCCCATCAATATCCCCCTTTATCTCTGTTAGTAATTCTTGTATGTACTTAGGTGCTCCTATATTGGGTGCATATATACTAATGAGTGTAATATCCTCATCTTGTATCACTCCTTTAATCATTATAAAATGTCCTTCTTTATCTTTCTTTATGGCCTTTGTTTTAAAGTCTATTTTGTCTGAAATCAGTACTGCAACACCTGCTTTTATGGCTTTTCCATTTGCATGGAATATCCTTTTCCATCCTTTCACTCTCAATCTACATGTGTCCTTCTCCCTAAAGTGCATCTCTTGTATGCAGCATATTGAAGGTTCTTGCTTTCTTATCCAGTCTGCCACTCTGTGTCTTTTGACTGGAGCATTTAGTCCATTAACATTTACAGTAATTAATGATAGATGTGTGTTTATTGCCATTTTGAACTTATCTTTGCAGTTGAATTGGTATATCCTCTTTGTTCCTTTCTTCTTCCTTTTGTGGTTCGGTAATTCTCCTTTGTATTATCATGGATTTTATTTAATTTTTGTGACTCCTTTGTAAATTTTTGGCTTGTGGTTACCCTTTTTTGTAAATCTATCAACCCATTACTATAACTGTTTTTATTAAACTGATAGTAACATGATCTCAAACCCATCCTACTGTTAAAAAAATTTAAAATAGAAAGAAAAAAATATTCTATACTTCCCTGCCTCCCTCTCCCACTCTCAGTGATTTGTATGTCTTCTTTTATAATTTCATGGTTACTTTATCTGTAATTCATGAGTTATCACCTTTCCAGTTGTGAGTTTCTCATTTCTGTAGCATCCTGCTGCTTTTCTATTTAGAATAGCCCTTTCAATATTTCTTCTAGCATGGGTTTAGTGTTGCTAAACTCCTGCAGCTTTTTTTTTTCTATGAAACTCTTTATTTCTCCTTCTATTCTAAAGGATAGCCTTGCTGGGTAAGGTATCCTAGGCTGCATCTTTTTTTTCATTCAGGGCTTTGAATATATCTTGCCACTCCCTTCTGGCCTGTAGTGTTTGTGTAGAGAAATCAGCTGAGAGCCTTATGGGGGTTCCCTTGTAACTTACTCTTTGCTTTTCTCTTGCTGCCTTTAGAATCATTTCTTTATCCTTGACTCTGGCCATCTTGATTATGATATGTCTTGGTGTGGGTCTATTTGGGTTCTTCCTGTTTGGGACCCTCTGAGCTTCCTGTACTTGGATAGCTGATTCCTTCTTTAAGTTTGGGAAGTTTTCAGTCATGATTTCTTCAAAAACCTTTTCAATCCCCTTTGATCTTTCTTCCCCTTCTGGGACCCCTATTATGCAAAGATTGGGATGCTTTATATTATCCCATAGGGCCCTTATGCTATTTTCATTATTTTCTATTTGCTTATATTGTAGTTCTTCTGAATGGGTGCTTTCTATTGTCCTGTCTTCTAGATCACTAATTCGTTCCTCTGCATTATCTAGTGGGCTTTGCACAGCTATTAGATCATTCCTCATGTCTGTCAATGAGTTTACCCATTCTACTTGGCTCTTCTTTATAGCTTCAATTTCATTCTTGACATATTTTGTATCTCTAAACACTATCTCTTTTAATTCCTTCAGCAATTTGATCACTCCTCTTTTGAAATCTTGATCTAGTAGGCTATCGATGTCTATTTCATTGATCTTTCTTTCAGGGGATTTCTCTTGTTCTTTTAATTGGGAAAGGTTTTTCTGCTTCTTCATCTTGCTCATACCTCTCTGGCACTGTGGTTTATGGAGTATCAGTTGTGTATTTTGGTCCTTAAGGATTTTATCTATCTAATGCCTATTTAGGAATAGAACTTAGGAAAAAAATAAAAAAATATGAGAGAGAGAGAGAAAGAATTTTAAAAGAAGCGAGAAAGAGTGTTTGGAAACAGTGTATAATGAATAATAGAAGAACGAGTTGAAGCAGAGTATTAATCGGGTTGATATGTCCTTTTAAAACCTTTACAAAAAAAGGGGGGGGGGGGAGATGAATAGATGTATTTTAAACCTGTGTCTAATCAATAGCAGGACACCTAAACCCAAGAGAAATAGAAATGAATTAAGAAGTAAAGATTAAGAGAGTAATAGAAAATAGAACAGATAAAAACAGATTTTACAAAAAAGGGGGGGGGGGTTGTCGGTGTTCTCCTGGAGTCTGTGTGCTTTTAATGTGAAATCTTTCTGTCTTCGTCCTGTTTTGGAAGCTCAGCTTGCTGTTTTCAGAGGCCCTCCGTTGGCGCCCTCTTCTGTGCTGCTCCCAGCACCTGTCAGCAAGCAGATCGCGCCTCCTCCTAACACTGGGTCTCTTGCAGCTCTCCTCTGCTGTGGGCAGGCGGGTCACTGCCCCTCCAGATGCCGCAGTCAGATGTTGCAGACTGGCCAGGTAGGAGGGTGGGTCGTGCCCCCTCCCAGCACCTCGGTCAGGGGCTGTGTTCCTGCCCGAAAGGCGGGCGGACCTCTCTCCCTCTACCTACGCTGCCGGTAGTTCTGCTGTCTGTGTGGCTGCGCTCCGCCCTGGTCGGCGCTGTAGGTGGACTCAGGGAAGACCGAGGGACAGCCTTGTCCCTGCTCCGAGCCAAAACCCAGCTCCTCGTTTTTCTTTGTGGAGCAAGTTCTCTGAGGGACCAGGATGGAAGGATCTTATCTGCCCCGGGCTGCAGGCCAGTCTCAGTCTGGCCTTTGAGGCTGCTAAGCCCTTCGGTGCAGATGCAGGTTTTGCCCCCGCCCCCGCCTGAGTGCTCAGCATAGAGGATATGGTGGCTGTGCCTGAGCCCCGCCTCTCTTCCCCCGAAAACTTTCCGCGGGTTTTCAGAGATGGGGGTGTGCACCCTTCCCCCGAGAGCACATCAACCTTGCTGTTTTATGGAGGGCCCAGGTTGTTCTGCCCTGTGCACCCACAGCCACGGCGCCCAGCCCCTTGTGTTCCCCCGGGGCTGCCTGCGTGCAGCCACTTCCGTCTTCTTCCCGGCTTGTGCAGTCTGGCCCTGCCCGCCGCTGCCGGCCTGCGTCTCAGGCTGGGTGTCGGGGGACGCTCTGTGCCCGTTTAACTTAGTTCTGTTAGTCAAGGGCTGCTCTGTACAGATCCGAGCCTCGGAGGCTCCCCCTCCATCCCGCTGGCCTCTCAGTTGGAGAGGGGAGACCCAGCGAGCGAGCGCCAGTCCTCCTTTGCTGCTCCCTCCCCGCGGGACCCGTCCTGAGCTGCTTTGCCTTTTGTTCTTTCTTTTTTCCTTTTCTCCTACCAGATTTTTGGCATCTTTATCTTATGAAGAGGGCGATGTTCTGTCCGAGTTCCACAGGTGCTCTGGTTGGCTGAGTGGGTCTGTAGATGTGGGTCTTGGTGTATTTGTGGGAGAGGGTGACCTGCGAGCGTCCTTCTACTCCGCCATCTTCTCCATCCCTCCGCCATAACCATTTCTTTATTTCATCACTGGAAAAAGTAACTAGTCTCTTGATTATTTTCAAATGTAGGTCAAATCTATGAAAATTTGAGCATCAAGATACATAATGATATAATGAGTTCCAATTTATGGGATGAAATAGAATCTATGGGTCTATAGAGATATTAATTAATTAATTAAAGGAAAAGTGCTTCTTTACAGCTAAATATTAACTAATAAATATGAATGATTGATGAAGTTAGAAAATCATTATGGTATTCAAAATTAATACATAGAAATTTGGTGAGGAGGAGTATGTTCACATGGTCTCGAAGTATTTCCCATAAGTTAGTAAGGGAAAATTACTAACTTTGCAGTAGAGAACCTGGCCAATTCTACCTTAATCATGTGACCAAAGTCAACATCACTAATTTGGGGACAAACTACCATTATTCACCTCTTCATATACACTGGAAACAATGAAATATCTTTTTACTGGTGTTTTTTGGCCAAAAATGCATATGTGAATCTAATTATGACAAATTGTAAAACAAATCTAACTGGGGGATAGTATACAAAATAACTGGTACTCTTCAAAAACATAAAAGCCAAGTACGCAAAGAAAGGATGAGGAACAATTCCCAATTAATAAGAACTAAAGGGACATAAAAACTAAATTGAATGTACAATTAGATCCTGGAATAGATACCAATGCATAAAAGACATTACTGGGACAATTAACAAAATGTGAGTATGTATTATGGGTTAGATAGTAGTATTGTATCTTTGTTAAGTTTCCTGATTTGGGTAATTGTACCATTGCTTTGGAAGAGAATGTCCTTGTTCTCAGGAAATACACATTTAAAAATTTAGGATTAAAGGCACTATGCCTACAGCTTATTCTCATATGGATAATATAAAACAATCTGTGTATACTTAATAAATACATATGATAAACTGAGACAAAATGTGAACAGTTAGTAGATTTGGATAAGGGGTGAGTAGGAAACACTCACACTATCTTTCAAGTGTTCTGTAAGTTTAAAATTGAATAAATATATATATATTTAATTTCTACAAGTAAACATCCAGGCCCAGTTGATTACATGGATTAATTCTACCAAGCATTTAAATAAGAAACAGCACCAATCTTACAAAATCTCTTTCAGAAAATACAATTAATTTTGTTAGGCCAATATAATACTGATACCAAAACATGCCAAAGATATTACAAGAAAAGAAATTTACTGAACTATATCCCTCACAAACATAAGCAAACAAGCCCTTAACAAAATATAACAAATTTAACCCATCAATATATAAAAAGGACAACACATCATGAGCAAGTGGATTTTAACCTAGGGATGCAAAGTTAATTTAACACTCAAAAATCAATATAATTCACCATGTTAGAATAAATTTATTTCTAAATAAGTTCATATCAATAGATGCAGGAAAAGCAAAATTCAACACCCATTCATGATAGAAAAACAATGTCATAGCAATCTATCAGTATAGGGAAACTCGTCAGCCTGATAAAGATGTCTACAAACAATCCTCAGCTTCATAATTTATCGTGGAATACAAATTCACTTCAGTATTGGTTTAGCAAGGACTATGTTAGCATTAAATTTCTTAGAATATTTTAGAGTTCCTAAGTATCTCCCACCAGTTAATAATTATGACATTTGTTGCACCATTTGATGTTATTATGGCCAACAGATAGGAAAATTTGAATTCTGCCTCACCTCACTGTTACCTTTCTCCTGAATTCCTTAAAGGAAGCATAAGTACAAACAGTAATCAAAAAGGAAAGGAAAGTAGTATTTTATTAACTACAACTGATTATTTGACTTAGAATTTCAAAACAAAGAATTCTGATTAAGTGAAATGATATACACTTCTCTTATAAGAATATTAAACCAAAATGGCTTCAGATCAAAGCAGATAATGAGGTCTTCTTAATTATTCACATTCCCTTCCTATCTCACTCCCTGCCACCACCATTTTCTTGCTTAAACCAATAGTTTTGATGAGATGTGGAAGTTTACTTGTTCCTTTTTGCATTGTAGCAAAATAAGAAACTCATTCATATATATATTGATTAACAGGGTCTGGAGCTTTAAGAGGGTTCCCATGGCAGTGGTTAGCAACTGGGGGTTCTTCAGTTCAAACAAGAAGAGTTTTGAAGGGACTTGTAATCATGGAAAATTATAATAAAATCAATTTCCAGAGTTTTGACTGCCTTTCATATTTTTTGAACACTTGACCAGCCTAAGAATTTATCATGCAGATTTTCCTTTCCCAGTTGCCCTTCTCCTACTTTACAAAAGAAATACATGCATCTTATGCATGCAGAACCTTGCCATGGTGAGTTGCCTCAAGTTCTAAGAACCATTAATGCAGCTAAGGGACAATTCCAAAAAAGGAAGCTGAGAAAGTAAAAGATAGTAATGAAAAAAAAAACCTTTTCCGGGACATTTACTGGTTATTGGATTAAAAGAAAATTGGGAAAAGTGGCCTAAAGCTATCAATTGGTGATCATTAAAAACTATTTTTGATAATTCAATCAGTGATCTTTAGCAGACAAGAAAGAAGAAGTTCAAAGTAACTTTTTAATTTACATCCATTTTTATGTGGTGTTTCAGCACTTACGTTAATGAAAAGGAAAAATAGGATAGACTGGTGCTGGACCATCTCATTTAACAATAAATAAATATCTGCTTAAAATACATAAATTAATTGAAAAAATGTCCAATTTATTATTTAAATAGATTTTGATTATTATCAAAATGTTTAGAGTTAATGTTCTTTTGACTATTTTGAACTAGTAATAAAAATAATATCAGAGAGAAAAATAAAGTAAAATTTCTGACTGTTAAATAATATTTTTGTTTATTTCTTAAACAAATGATGATGAATATTCAATTTGATGAGTATCAGATTGCTATTTCATTTATTTTCTATTGGATATTTTTTAAAAGATAGTTTTGTTTTAAAAGCCAACATTTGCAATATACTAAAAATTACATCTTAAGTGACAACTTAATATTATTTGTGTGAACATATAGTTTTTCAAAATTCTTGTAAAGGATGCTCAAAGAAAGTTTGGGAATCATTGTTCCAAAAGGTAGCAGGCTAAAATTTGAACAGAGATATTTTCCTTTTTAAATATAGGTTAACCAGTGCCTAAAGCTCATTCACAGAAAATCTTTGTTGAATTAGCTATGAGAGTTTATAAGTATTTATACTGACTACTCAGATCAATATTTAGAAAATTGTATAGCATTTTTCAAGTCTGGCATGATTTGTCAATTGTTTGAAATTAGACAGCATTCCAGTATTTTTAAAACTAAGGAAAGAAAACTTTAATATCTATAAAACATAGGGCTATGTTTAAAGATTTACAAAGATGAGCTAACAACATGCTAGTAATCAATATAGATTAATCTGGTATCTATTGTACAAACAGTACAAAGTAAGCATGAAAAATGTCCCCACACCCTATTCATCATTGGCTATGATCACTGATTCTACAACCTCTTAATGGATTCATTATAATTCCTATTTTTAAAAATAGAGGATGTCTGAATAATTTTATAATGTTTTACTTTTCTGATCATCTTCATGGAAACAAGAGACAGGGTATCTAGCCTCCTATCTGCTTAAATAGAGAAGAGGTAAAGAACTATGATCTATTAATGTTCTCCTAGAACACTTCCCAGAAAATTTGATAACTGAAGTACAATAAAATGTACACATCATGAAGTCATTTACAGAACTAAAAAGATACTCACTCCAACTTGACTTTATATTTATAAAATTTCATTTTTTAAATTATGTGTATAATCAAACCCTGGAAAATTAATATTGAGGAATAAATTAAATTGAAGAATGGAATAGATTCCTTACACCTCATCTAAAATATGTATCTTAAACGATTGTCTAGTTGGCTGTTTAAGTATAATTTCCTTAGACTTTACCCATATCTTTTTATTTTATTTTGCATTATCATGTTGAGATGATAAATTAAAAGAAGAGATTCTTTTTAAATTTTGGTTCAAATAGTGTTCCAGAGAAATCATCCATATGGAAAGAATATCTTGAGCCCACATTTACTATGAATAAACTTCATGAGATTGTACTATGAATATTCAAATCTCCTAAATTATTAAGTCAGCTATTATTAAATCAGATACTAAAAAAAAACTGCTGAATGCTGTCAAATTGGTGTTATCATCTTGAAGGACCAAAGCTAACTTTTGTAAGAAATATATAGATATATAGATATAGATAGTTATAGATAGTTATGTAGTAAGTTACCTAGTTTACATTGTCAAGAAGATAAGCATTAACTGAAATACATTTTCATTATGCCTATAAAATGCATCAGAAGTTGATCTTTTGATATTAAGATATTAATGAGGTTATTTTATCTTTGCCTTCATCAAAATTGCTTTGCTATAAAACTGAAAAAGGAAAGGATATAGAGCCCTGGAAAATGAGGCATTTATTTCTTAAAATTCAGTTCCTTTTCCATCCAGTGTCAGTAAATTCTGAGAGTAAAGTTGAATGGGGATATTTGTGTTTGTTTCCCAAAACAATCCCCCTCTAGTTATTCTCTTGGGGCAGTATAATACTGTCGCAGATGATGTGCTTCTGAGGCTAAAAGGGTCTCTTCAGGGGCAAAAGTTGTTTCTGAAAAGCAATCTCCTACCTTGACTGCCTCTTCTAAACTGGAGTTTCTTTTCTTTCTTTAAATAGAAAAAAAAATTAAGAAAAAAAGTTAATTATTGATGAACATTATTAAAATTGTAACATATTAAAGTAGTAATATGGAATAGATTTTCTATATATCACATGTAGGCTGGAAATCAATTTTTTGAGAGAGATAAATATTCTCTTAGAAATACAGTTTATTCTAGCAAAGAGTTAAATGCTGTTTATAATTCCCCAGGCAATGTGATGATGAAGTGAGAATGCTCTTAATTCGAACCATGTTTGATTTCTTGCTCCATTCCAATGTGAATTATTTTTCCTGGGAGGGAGCCAATTGGTTTATATACTGTATTCTCGGTGACTTTTTACCTGCTTCTTCCATCATTGCTAACACTGACTTCTCTACCTAGTAAGATGGAAAAGAGTCCATTCTCCTTAGAATTAGAAACCCAAAGGATATTATTAACCTTTCAGTCATTTTACAGTCACTTCTATCAAATAATTGATCAGGGGTTGTCTGGAGCTGGGGTAGAGTAGAGCTGATGGGCACTTCTCAGTGTCCTACTCGGTTGGTTACAAACTTCATTCTCTGAATGGACATTGAATTAGACATTTCAACTCTCTTCAGTCAGGAAAGACTCAATGGAGCCCTCTTTTAGAGCCAGACAGTTATCATTTCTCCTTGTGATTCAAATCTTTTAATCCCTGTTATCTGAAACTGAATCAAGAACCACACAGTTCTTTTCATTCTCTCACACAAGAGGTCTCTGATGAAAGAAATTGGTAATTCCAGAATTCCAGAGTTTCTCAAGCAGCCATGCAACTGAAGAAAGCACTGGGATCTTAGATATTCTAGCAGCCCAGAGCTTTTCCACATTGATAAGTTCAGCTAGTGTCCAAACTTCCAGATATAATATTACTTTTTCCATTTCTGGTCTTTGAAAATTTTAAAGAAATTTAAGTTCTTAAAACTTTATTATTATTTCTTTCTATGATTTAGATCTACTGAGATATAAATGCAAGCAACAAAATAATTGTCAGAGTTATATTATCTCCTCAATTTTTCCTCTTTATTGATTGAAGAAAATTATAAAAATATCAAAGGAATTTTGATTTGGTTTTCTTACCAGAAAATTAAAATAAATATTTAGACATTAAGTTCTGTGCAATTAAATTTAAACCTGCAAAATTCTAATTTTAGTTGGCAAATATAAGCAGTTATCATTGTCCCTTTAACTATTATCTGAGAGGTTTGATTGAAAGAGTATACATCAAGAATTTGTGCCTGGGTCATGGAACAAAAATAAAGGCCACTATAAATATTGATCTGCTCTGACCTGAAGGCAATCAAATTTATTTTGCCTCTAACAGAAATCCAATCTCTTCTTCTTTCTGGTGCTTCCCCTGGGAATAACCACCCTAGTGCTCCACCTTGGAGACTTTTATTTCAGCCTTACCTGAAGAAATTATTTCTGTACTGAATTTAAGACTCTCCACAACAATTTTATTTGGAGGCATTTTACTCATTCAGTATTCCAGAGAAAGCCAAATGGATTATCCAAACTGATGTTGGTCAGTTGAAGTAAATTTTCTGAGAGATTATTCCTTGAAAGTAAGCAAATGATATGCAATGAAGTTAAGGAGTTAGATCAATTCTGGAAATGGTTAATCCCAGTGCTTCCAATCAGAAGAATGGATCAGTATGACAGAGAAATGAGCTGGCAGTCAATTCTCAGGACTTAGGTAACTGGGGCAGGCAAGACCTGGAGAAGCTAAGACCAACAATTTAGTATGGAAAACCTCTCAAAGAAGAGGAGTGATAAGAGTAATTCAGGAAGAACAAGTCCAAGGAAGAACAAGGTATAGCACATAGTTGTATTTAAGAGTGGAAATCAAAGCAGAAAACTGGTCCTTTGAACATGTCAAATAAAAAGTTGTATTAGTAAAGCACTTAGCTATGAATAACCAATAGATGCTAATAGAGGTTTGAACAGATAAGAGTTTATTTTTCTCATATAAAAAGTCTAGAGATGGGTAGGTGCAGGAATTACTTTGTCTGTTCATTGAAATTACCCTGAACCCAGTATGTTATCATTCTGTTCTTCCATCTTGTGTTGGCTCTTCTTTAAATACATGCTGCCCAATTGCTGCAAGATGACACAGCAGCCCCAAACAATATGTCTACATTTAAAGCCAGATAAATGGGTAAGTGTTGTACCAACTTTGTATATCATGTTGGGAATGCAAAGTCTTTCCCAGAAAATCTTAGCAAAAATCCATTTACATTTCATTGGCTGAAACTGTCATGTGGACATTTCCTAGCTGTAAGGAAAAGTGGGAAAGTTAACATATTCTGCTTTGCTCTGTGTTTCTGTAACATAAATTAGCTAATACGTGTTTAGTCAATAAGGCAATAATGTCATTATACAGCAATAAATATGTTGTTTCATGGGGAAATTTTCCTATGCAAAGGGAGCCAGAACAGCATCAGTAAATACATGTTGTATTGATTGAAAAATGCAGTTTTTAACACTTTAACATTTCTGAAACCAATGGAGTTTATAAATGTGTGGGATCATTATAAATTTCCATTGTCTATGTTATGCAGACTTAATCATAGTAGCATATATTTTCATACATTCAAATGAACTGTGTACTATTGGTATTGCAGGTGAAGCAATACAACTGAAGGCAAGACAAAGTACAAAATTCCTTAAAATCAAGGAAAGGCATTTCAAAACAACCAAGGGCTGGTATGACTGATATATATCTATAAACAATATCATTAAGATAGAAAACATCATTTTGGAGAAATTTTATGCTGATTGAACAGAAGCTGTTTAATATCTAGGGATACATGATTCAGTAAAGATAAAATAAAACTCTAAATTAGTCAAACAGAAAAACATCAGCTTCAAAAGTTGTAACTTGGGAGGTGCTTAAAGTTGGCAGGGTAGAAAGATGCAGAGCTTACCCTCTCCACAAATATGTCAACCTTACAGATACATATGAAAAAATTCTCTCTGAATACCTACTGAACTTTGGCATAATATCTCTTACAATTGGAACTACAAGAAAAATCCTCACAAAACTGGGTAAAAGAAAAAAGAAATCAGGGTGGGACCTGTAACCTGGAAAGGGAGAAGCAAAGGAGGAAAAGCTCCCTCACCCTAGGAAGCCCCCTCTCCTGCAGAGAGGCCAGCTGGGACAGAAAGAGAGCTTCAGAAGCTTATAGTTGACAGTAACAGCCACTTGGCAGACTGAATGGAGAGAAATCAGCACAGAGGGTCCTTGAGATCTCCAGCCTGAGACGCAAGCTGAAGAGTGTGGGCAAGGACTGGGTGCTAGAGCTCAAATATTAGAGTATGGACATGGGAAGATGACTGGAGTTGACTGCACAAAGGCAGCCTCAGGGGACTGGACTATTGTTCAGGCTGAGGCTGGTAGTATGTTCAGAACAGCCTGAGTCCACCATAGAAAACACTACTACTGGTGTAAATGTGGGGAGGGGCACAATGCAGCCATAGCACCCTTCTCACTAACCCAGAGGGCATTTCTCAGAACCATTACTGGCACTATGGTCTCATTAACAGAGAGGCAGGATCTAGACATAGAAATCTTCTCAGCTTGTTCTGGAGGGAGGGACACAATTGCTTGTGCATGGCTCCTGAGTGGAAGTGGAGTTGAAACCTGAATCCATTCCCAGGGTTCGCATAACTTCCCAGGCAGGATTGAGATTTCAGTCAAGCCCCAGGTGGCTGTAGTGGATTTCCTCCATGGTGCTGTTGTAGACCCATGCCAGTGGAACAACTGAGTGGAGATCTGGTACACAGCAGTGTTGGTCTGGCATTAACAGCAGATGGAGCTAATGTATGGGTTGACCATGTGGCTCAAAATGGATCTGGGTGTGTGACTGCATGCATACTACAGTGAATCCTAGTGCCTGATGTAGGTGGATCTGCACAAGTGGCTCTGTGTGCACAGAACTTGGAGGACAGCAGGACAGGATGCTGACATTCCTACAGCTGACAAGACAAGAGTAGCCTCAACAAAGTATACTTTGTAAGCCTTCATGAATGACAAGTGACACCATAGAGGGCACTTTACAGTGGATATCTCCTATGGAGAAATACTCAGTGGCTCCTCTTTTGGCAGAAATGGCACCATCTACCACATACCATGAACCAACAACATCCCCAATCAAGGGGAAAGCAGCCAGCATACCCAGAGGAATTACACAACAATTGTTCATAATAAAAATAGCTCTCATGACAAAAACATTAGGTGCCCACAGTCTGCACAGGGATGCTCAGACACAAAAAGAGCCTTTCAATGCCACACTAGATAACTTTTTCCTAAATTCGTAGAATCAGGGAAATAGGAGTGAAAATGAAGAAGCCAAGAAACCATACCAATTAAAAGAACAAGAGAAGTCCCCTGAAAGAAAAAACAATGAAATAGATCTTGACGGTCTACTAGACCCTGACTTCAGAAAGAAAATAATAAAAGCACTAAATAAGAGAGGCTATTGATAGAAATGCAGAGTAATGTAATAAGGAAATAGAAACTCTAAAGAGAATTCAATTAAAATCAGAAAACTCAATTGATGACATAAAAACCAAGGTAAATGCAGTAAATAGCAGACTAAATAATGCAGAAGAACTAATGAATAATTTAGAAGACAGGATAATAGAAATCACACAATCAAAATAGCAGACATAAAAGCAAATAAAAATTGAAAGCAATATAAGGACAATGGGAGAATATAAAGCATGTGGATATGGGACCCACATAATAGGCATCTCAGAAAGAGAAGAAAGAGAAAAGGGGTCAAAAAAATATTTGAAGAAATCACGACTGAAAACTTCCCAAACCTAAAGGTGGAAACAAATATCCTAGTACAGGAAGCACAGAGGGTCCCAAATAAGAAGAACCCAAAGAGGCCTACACCAAGACATATTAGAATTAAGATGGCCAAAGTTAAAGATAAAGAAAGGCTTCCAAAGGCAAGAAAAAAAAGAGTAAGTTACAAGGGATTCAGCCATCAGCTGATTTCCCTACAGAAATGTTGCTGGCCAGAAGAGAGTGCCAAGATATATTCAAAGCCATGAAAGAGAAAAATATGCAACCTAGAATACTCTACCCACCAAGACTATATTTTAGAATAGGAGAGATGAAAAATTTCACAGACAAGGAAAAACTGAAAGAATATAGCAATACTAAACATATCCTAAAAAAATACTGACATTCTTCTTTTAATGGAAAAGAAGACCACAATTGGAAATGTGATAAGTCCATTGAATTAAAAAAGAATAAAATGAAGATATAAAAGAAGATGTCAAAATCATAAAATGTGGGAGGAGAGTATGAAAATGTGGATTTTTTTCCCATTTTTTGGATGTGTTTGAGCCTACATGATTACAAGTCTAAAGCAAATAAATACAGTAATGGATTAACATATTTGAAAAACAGAATAACCACAAAACAAAAGCATACAATAAAGTCACAAAAACCAAAAAGAAAAGAAATCAAGGTAATACAAAATTATCATATTACAAAAAAAAAAAATCAAAAAGAAAAAGAAAGGAACAAAGAAGAAATACCAACTCAAAACCAAAGTTTAAAGTGGCAATAAACACACATCTATCAATCATTACCATAAATGTCAATGGAGTAAATGCTCTAATCAAAAGACATACAGTGGCAGATTGAATAATAAAGCAAAAGCCTACTATATGTGCATATAGGAGACACACTTTAGGGTGAAGGACACAAACAGATTGAAAGTGAGAGGATGGAAAAAGATATTTCATGTGAATGAAAATGACAAGAAATTGGTGGTTACAATACTCATACTAGACAAAATAGACTTTAAAACAAAGGCCATAAAGAAATATAAAAAAGGACACTATATAATGATCAAAGGAAATCCAAGAAGAGGATATTACACTTGTTACCATATATGCACCCAATGTAAGAGCACCTTAATATATGAAATAAATATTAACAGACATAAAGGGAGAAATTGATGGAAATAAAAGAATAGTAGGAGACATTAATACCCTACTAACATTATTGGACAGATCTTCCACACAGAAATTCAATTAGGCAATGGAGATACTAAATGACACAATAAAACAGGTAGACTTAATCAATATTTTCAGAACATTACAACCCTAAAATACAAAATATACATTCTTTTCAAGTGCACACGGAACTCTCTTGAGGATAGACAACATACTTAGACACAAAATAAGCCTTACAAATTTAAGAGATTTGAGATTAATTCAATCATCTTTTTCTGACTATAATGCCATCAAACTAGAAATCAACTACAGAGAATAAAAAGAGATAGAGAGAGAAAAAAATGACTGAATGAAGATTAAACTACACATTATTAAGAAAACAACGGTCAACAATAAAGTAAAAATACAACCACACAAAATCTATGGGATGCAGCAAAAGCAGTCCTAAGAGGGAAGTTCATAGCCATACAAACCTTCCTCAAAAAATAAGAACAGTCTCAAATAAACAACCTAATGTATCTCCAAAAGAATTAGAAAAAGAACAAAAAGCAAAACCTGAAGTCAGCAAAAGGAAAGAAATAACAAAGATCAGAGAGAAAATAAATAAAATAGAGATTAAAAAATAAAAGAAAAATCAATCAAGCCAAGAGTTAGTTTTTGAAATACTAAACAAAATTAACAAATCTTTGGCCAGACAGACAAAGAAGAAAAGAGGGAGGACACAAATAAAATAAGAAATGAAAATGGAGAAATTACAACCAATACCACAGAAATAGCCAAATAAATAAATAAATAAATAAAAGAATACTATGAATAACTATATGGCAACAAATTTGACAACATAAGAGAAATGGACAAGTTTCTATAAACATACAGTCCATCAAAACTGAATCAAAAAGAAATAGATAATTTAAACAGACAAATCACTACAAGTGAAATAGAGTCAACCAAAAATAAATAAATAAATAAATAAAACCTGCAGACAAAAGTCCAGGACCAGATGGCTTCACTGGGGAATTCTACCACACATGCAAAAATGAACTCATACCAATCCTTCTCAAACTCTTCCTAAAGATTGAAAAGGATGGAACATTGCCAAACCCATTGTATGAAGCCACCATCACCCTGATACCAAAACCAGACAAAAACACTAACAAAAAAGAAAATTACAGGCCATATATTTTATGAATATAGATGCAAAAATCCTCACCAAAGTATTGGCAAACAGAATCCAACAATGCATAAAAATGATCATACATGATGATCAAGTTGGATTTACCCCAAATACACAAGGATGGTTCAACATATGCAAATCAATCCACATGATATGCCACATCAAACAAAGGACGGACAAAAACGACATGATCATCTCAACAAATGCAGAAAAAGCATTTGATAAAGTTCAACACCCATTTATAATAAAAAGTCTTAACACAGTGGGTATAGAGGGAATGTCCCTCAATATAATACAAGCTATTTATGACAAACTCATAATACTCAGTGATGAAAAGTTGAAAGCCTTCTGCTAAAATCTGGAACAAAACAAGGATGTCCACTCTCACCACTTATCGATATATTTCACTTATGAACATAGCATTGGATATCCTAGCCATAGAAAAAGAAATTAAAAAGATAAAAATTGTAAGAGAAGTGGGAAAATTGTCACTATATGCAGAAGTCATGATACTATGTGTAGAAAACCCTACAGTTTCCACACAAAAACTATTAGAGCTGATAAATGAATTCAGCAAGATAGCAGGATACAAGATTAACATACAGAAATCAGTTCCATTTCTTTACACTAACAATGAAATAACAGAAAAAGAAAATAAAGAAACAATCCTTTTAAAAATTGTATCTAAAAATAAAATACTTAGGAATAAACCTGACCAAGGAGGTGAAAGACTTATATGCAGAGAACTGTAAAACATTGTTTAAGGATATTAAAGATGAGTTAAAGAAATAGAAAAATATTCCATGCTCCTGGATTGAAGCAATTAATATTGTTAAAATGGCCATATTACTCAAAGCTATATACAGGTCTAATGTGATCCATATAAAATTACCTAGGACATTTTTCACAGAACTAGAACAAATAATCCTAAAATTTATATGGAATCACAAAAGATCCAAAATTGCCAAAGCAACACTGAAGAAAAAGAATGAAGCTAGAAGAATATCACTCCCAGACCTCAGAGCTGTAGTAATCAAAACAGTGTGATATTGGCACAGAAGAAGACTTATGGATCAACAGAACAGAATAGAGAGCCTAGAAATAAATCCACAGACTTTTGGTCAATTAATCTTTGACAAAGGTGGCAAGAACATATAATGGAGCAAAGACAGTCTCTTCAGCAAGTGGTGTTGGGGAAACTGGACAGCTGCATGTAAATCAATGAACTTAGATAACTCCCTCACACCATCCATAAAAATAAATTCAAAATGGCTTAAAGACAAAAACAAGAAAAGACACTATAAACCTCCTTGAAGAAAACATAGGCAAATATTCTCTGACATAAATCTTAGCAATGTTCTCCTAGGGCAGTCTATGCAAGCAATAGAAATAAAAGCAGAAGTAAACAAATGGGACTAATTAAACTTACAAGCTTTTGCACAGCAAAGGAAACCATAAACAAAACAAAAAAATTGGAGAAAATATTTGCAAATTATGTGACAGGCAAGGGTTTAATTTCCAGAATACACAAGCAGCTCATACAATTTAATAGCAAAAAATTCAATGAACTCAATCTAAAAATGGGCAGAAGGCCTAAATAAACAATTCTTCAATGAGGACATACAAACAGCCAAGAGGCACATGAAAAAATGCTCAATAGTATTAATTATCAGGGAAATGCAAATCAAAACTACAATGAAGTATCACCCCACACCAGTCAGAATGGCCATCATTCAAAAGTCTGCAAATAATAAATCCTGGAGAGGGTGTGGAGAAAAGGGTACCCTCCTACATTGTTGGTAAGAATGTAGTTTGGCGCAGCCATTGTGGAAAACAGTAAGGAGATTACTTAAAAAACTAAAAATAGACTTACCATATGATCCAGCAATCTCACTCTTGGGCATACATCCAGAGGAAACTCTAATTCAAAAAAATGCATACACTACAATGTCCATAGCAGCGTTAATTACAATAACCAAGACATGGAAACAATCTAAATGTTCATCAACAGATGACTGGATAAAGAAGTTGTTTTATACACATATACACACACACACACACACATACATACATACACACACACACATACATATATACACAATGGAATACTACTCAGCCATAAAAAAGAATAAAATAATGCCATTTGCAGCCACATGGATGGGCTTGGAGATTGTTATATGAAGTGAAGTAAGCCAGAAAGAAAATGAAATATGCCATATGATATCACTTATATGTGGAATCTTAAAAAAAAAAAAGTACACCAATGAACTTATTTACAAAACAGAAACAGATTTACTGACATACAAAACAAACTTATGGTTACCGGGGGGAAGGGGGTGGGAAGGGATGGATTGGGAGTTGGAGATTTGCAGATACTAACTACTATATATAACATAGATAAACAACAAGTTTCTACTGTATAGTACAGAAAACTATATTCAGTATCTTGTAGTAACCTATAATGAAAAGGAATATATGTATGTATATGTATGACTGAAACTTTATGCTATAAACCAGAAATTGACACATCATCAACCAACTATACTTCAAAAAATATTTTTTTAAATAATAAAATTTTAAAAAGTAATAAAAAAGTTGTAAGTTATAACTTGGAAGAAAATTTCAAAGTGCTTTTATGAAAACCTACAGTGCTCTTAATGGCATAAGTTATAATACCTTGTCCCAAGATACGGAGGACATTGCTGAGTTGAAAAGTGATACAAGAGTGGTGGCCTTCAAATGTGAAGACGTTTTAGGAATATTTACTGATTTTCTTTGCTTACAACTTTTGATTTTAGATATGCACAAGAGTGATATATATGTATAGATAGATAGATAGATAGATAAATATATATATATATACTTTTAAATCTGTAACTAAATAAGCCTAAAAAACATTTTGTTTGTCATTGCTAAATTAGCACATATCTTTCTTATTACTGCATAAAATAATGGAGTACTTTGTCTTACAACTGAGGCATCTTATTGAATTTGGCATAGCCAGCAGGAAAAGAGAAGAAAATCACATTGGCATCTTCACTAGAATCAGGAACCTTCTCTGAATATTTTTTAAGAAATATTTTTATTAACTATGTTAATTAAATTATTAAATTTAATTAAATTATTTAATTATAATGGTATATACACTTAATATAATTAATAATAATTAAGAAAAGTTAAAATGATCTCCTCGTGGGGTAGTCCCTCTCCAAATAAGTTCACTGAAGCCTTAATAGACTCTTGGTCCCTGGCAAGCTGCACCACCTTCCTTGGTTGGGAAGATGGTAACCCCACTGACTCAAAGCTTCATTCCCATTTGCATTGACTCAGTACCTGCTACTTCTGCTCTTGCTGGAGTGTGAGTGACATCTTCTCTGCTGTTTTTTCACATTTTTAATATTCCCTCTGTTTGCTTCATGTCTTCAGAAATACATTTGTGGCTATTGGCTTTGTACCTACAATCTTGCTAAATTCTCTTATTTTTTTCTCATAATTTATTTGTAAATTATGTTGGCATTTCTGTGTACACAGCAATCATTTAATCTACATTAATGAAGTTTTGTTTCTTCTACCCTAATCCTTAATGATGGTTGCTTCTTCCCTTGCTGTCCTAAATAAGACTGAATACAGTTATGATTAAAACCAGTGAAAGTGGGTATCTCTGCCTTGTTCCTAAACTCAGTAAGACAGTTTTCATTATTTCACCATCTGTAAAGTTTTATGTGTGCATTACTTTTCAATATTTGATTTCTTTAATAGTTACAGGAACATTAATTTTGTCTATACTTATGTCTATACATTTATTTATTTCATCAAAATTTTCAAGTTCATGATGCAGAGGTGTCAGCATGTTTGCAGTGTTTGTAGTGATGTCACTCTTTTTAGGCCGGGACTGTGACAGCAATGTTTAGCATTTCCATGTTACCAGGAAAAGGAAAATAAGAATTATGTTGATTCTTAGTCATCTGAAAAAAAGATTTTTGATGAGAGACAGAAAGCATGATATAAGCAAGATTTTTATTAGTGAAGTAAAAAAAAGTAAAAGATAGTTCACTCCTGAGAATTGGGAGTGGGCCAATCCAAGAGAGGAAAAATGGAGCTGTTTCTTTGTTTTTCCTGTTTTTATATCCTGGTTTCATGATTGATTGATTGATTGATTGACAACTCAGGTTCCCTGCTCTCTGGCACACTCATCCCCTTTTGGGCAGGTTCGTTGGGTCAGGTTACACCAGGTCCCTCTCCCATGTGCAGCTGCAGTGCTTTGATTTTGACTGGCTTCTTTCACTGGCCCTCATTTAGAGAAAGTAAAAATTTCTGGAGTCCCTTTCCCTGAATGCAGATATACTGTTATTTTCTGGGTTATTTCTTTCCCCCTTCTTTCCCCTTGCCCAGTGCTCATTTCTATCTAAAATGCCTAACATTTTCATTCCTAATATTGATCACTTGTTCCTTCCTTTTTCCCCCTTTATGAGCCTCTCTATAAGTCTGTCAATGTCTTTAGCTCCAAGGAACAACTTTTACCTTTGTTTATTTTTTCTGCTCTATGTTGACTTTTGATTTCTTTAATTTCTGCCCTTTTATCATTTCGTTCCTGTTTTCTTTAGACTTGTTTTCTTGTTCTTTTCTCTGAATTCTTTAAATGGATGCTCAACTAATTACTTTTAGCTTCTCTTTCTTTTACATCTATAAATTCCCCTTTTAAGCTTGGCTTTAACTTTTACATCCTACCAGAAAAACAATGAAGCAGAGAAGGAGGGTTTTGTTTCCAACATTCCTTGAAGATTTATTTTTTTCTTTCCTACATCAAGGCTGCAGTGACCTCCACCTCCTCTCAATACTAATTTATCTTTATATTTTCTTGACCTCTGCAGTTGGGGACACATTTGGCTCCATCTTTGATACATTCACTTTTTTCGGATGCTGTGATGTTGGTGTCTTGGTTTTCTGCTCACTTCACAGCCTGTCCCACAATTGTTTTGGCTAAAAGCTTTAGGGATTATCTTTGTTCATCTCTTAACTGTATCAGTCCCGAAGTGTGCATGCTCTCACATGTGTGTACACCCACAAGTGAGCATACACACGTATGTAGTACACTGACAAATCTTATCAATTCAATCTCAAAGGCACATCCAGAGCCCATATACATATACTCCATGTTTCCTTCATATATCATAACTGAAGCCATCATTACCTATTGAATTAACTATTAAAAGACCCTCCTAGCTGGTTTCTAGGTGCCATTGCTTCCTTTCTTATAATCCACCTTCCAAAGAAGCAGAGTGATTTTTAAAATACAATAAATGTGTTTAAATAATATCATTCTGTTTAAAACTGTTCAAGGAATTCCCGTTGCACTAGAACAAAACCTAAATTCCTTTACCTGATTCATCCACCCTGTGCAAACTGAACCCTGCCTACCTGTCTCGCTCACCTTGCTCCATGCTCTTCCCTCACCCATTCTGTTCCAGCCTCTTACAATCCCTTAAACACAACCAGTTTATTTCTACTTTAGGCCTTACACTAGCTGACTCCTCTACCTGGACCGCTCTTACTCAAGATTTTTGCAGGGCTGGTTCCTCCTCTTCTTTTATATTTAACTTTTGCCACCTGTTCAGAGAAAAGTACCAACCTAATTCAGCCACACAGTCACTTTATCACATTAGTCCATTATAATTTTGTGAAAAACACTTTATACCTATCCTTTATTACATGTTTTTCTGTATCTTTTAGAATTTAAGCATAATAAAGATGCTGTTTATCTTTTCTCACTACTTTATCCCCAGCATCTAGAAAAGTACCTGTCACCTAATAAGAGCTTTATAAATGAAAGGGACTCCTCAAGACAAAATACAAAGAACATAAGATTAGTCCCTAAAGTAGCTCAGAGGAACTATGGTATTAATATTGTTATCTGAATTCCAGAGTGATTTTAAGGCTCAGAGAAGAAATAAGAAGACCAAAACATATGGCCCCTGATTCAAAGTTATGTTGTAGTTATCATTTTTCTGATAGTACTTCCACGGGGAATTTAGAAGACCCTGAACCAAGAAAAAGACTGAATTTCCATCATAAATATCAAGAAATGCCCCTCATCTCCTCCTTAAATTCTTATAAATCATGTTAGTAAAAACATTTGAGCTCTCCTTCTAGAATCTGTTGAAAATGGCTCAGGCAGAGAAATGATTGTTTTAAAACCCTTCTAGTTTTGCTCTGATTTTACTTCTTTACTTTTCCTCTCATTTTCTAATAGAACTGTTCAGTGGCTGATCTTATTCCTCTGTAAGATTAAGCACTAGTGTTGGGCCAGGGAAAATTGGGGCACCTCTAGACAAAATGACTTCTGCCCTGAGTCTGCTAGAGCATGAAAATGTCATCACACTTTGATCTCAGTGCAGAGGACAGCAGGTGGGGTGTAGGGAAGCTCTGGAAGCTGCCTTTGGCCAAAATGCCCAGCATGGACCAGCCACCTGCAGTGCTGGGCAGAGCAGGAGCAGTAAAAGCCTGACCTTTGTGACCACTGCCGTTTCTGCTGCTTCTTCTCTTCAGTTGGAGGTTTTAAAAAGCTTTGGGCTGGAAATGTACAAGGTTAACAATCAGCTTAAAATATTGATTATATAAATGTTTTATTCAACCTTCTGGATCTAATCAAATAAACTGGTACTATGAAAAAGCTCACTAGGCCTGTTGACTCCTGTCCCCAAAATAGCCACTACCAGGTGTTAAGGAAGTAAGCAGGGCATTTTTACTAAGGCAGGCAACATCTAAGGCCACTGGTGCTTTGGTAAGCAAGAACCTCTATGGACAGAGCTATTATGACAATTAAAATTATGTTCAGAGGATTTTGCTTCCAGAAAACCTCTTATTAAAACTGAATCTTCTCTTTAAGAAGCAAGAATTTAAAAAAAAAAATCTTATATATGGAAGGTATAAACTAATTCTTTACTTACAGAACTGAAGAATTTAAGTTATAGGTTGTGGGCTTTCCACAGCTGGGTCGCTCCTGCTCTTATTAAATTTCCCCTCTTCACAAGGTCAGGACCAAGAATGAATGACCTGCTGCACCCCTCAAAGTGCCCGAGACTGTGGAAGCTGCTCAATTTCCTCTCCCAAGCTCTTTGGTTAGAAATATGTACTAAAAACCCATTCAAAGTAGCTGAAACTCAAAAAGTGGAAATCAGTTTAATGGCACAGGATTTTACTACACAAACTTAGAAATCATCTGGGTCTTAGGAGCAACTAGACGGGGGATGTGGCCTGGCTCCCCATCTCTTGACTCTGTTCCATTTTCCTCTCTGCTGAACTCTCCCCTCTTTTCTCTCCCTGCAAACTGGCCTCCTCTGCTTCTCCCATTACCTGGGTAGAGATGGAGGCATACACATAATTTTTTTTTTTTTACATTTAAATGTTTAGATTTAAGTTTCTATAACAGCCATCTTCTAGAAACAAAAGAAAATGACTACAGACCTAAGTGTAGCCATACAGTAATAACAAATGCAAATTCTATGATCCTTCCAGATCATCTGAAACATCACGAAGTTGAGCTACTGAATCCACAGCACTGGCTTCTAAAGTGGGGGTCATTTACATCAGGGACTTTTAAAATGATGCACTGGGATATTAGGAGGAATTCTAATGCTGGAGAAAGATATTAGAAATTTACCTTTACTTTTATCCTGTTAACCTTTCTGCATTCCTTATATCTCATTATGTACAAGGGCCATTTTAATAAGTTCATTTTTTCAGGCTAAGGAGTTCTCTTTTTATTGCATCCACAGCTTCAATGCTAAAGAACTAGAAATTGGACTAACATCTGGCCTGTCCCAAAACACACTGAACAAAGAATCAGGTTCTAAAAATAAACTACCACCAGTTAATTTCAAAGCAGATATTCTATGGAACACTGACCAGTAGTCCTATTACAGATTATTCTTCAGAATGCTCAGTGTTCCAAATATCTTCAGAAACTTTATTTTGTAATTTTTCAATCTGCTAATGATCTTCAGTTCCACATTGTTGAACTGGAGACATTCAGTTCTACTGACTTTGAATATTGCCTGTTGTTTCTCTGACATTAAATGCAGGCCTGGGACCCCCCAAGACACTTTCACAGAAAAGCTGTGGATGGTAAATGGCTATAACTTATCTATAAAGAGAAGGGACTTTAAAGATGACAACAATTGTTATTTATTAATCCTTCCATAATTTGTCTTCAAATTAAAAGTTGTTATGATTCAACATTAAGATAATACATTTGAGTGGGAACACTGAGGTTATTATTATTGCTTGTATGTATAATGGAGAAGTGGACCTGAAATAGTTTTTCTGATTAACATAATAATACAAAAGCTGTACACCCTCAGCTGTCATTGTTTACCTTCTAGAATAAAACTGGAAACCAAAGCATTGTCGGTTTCTATAGTATCCCCAGTGCAAGGAAAAAGATGAGCTGCAAGTTGTATGGAATCAATGGATGTGTTGTTTCTACAGAACATTCATAGTTTGTGTGCATGAGTGTGTGTAAGTTTTTCTTTTCCTTCATTCCTTGACCATGCTGCATGTGAAATGGATCTCTGTGTATATCTGTAACAATATGGCTAGTGCTTAAATAAATATAAACAAGAAAAATTAAATCAGGTAAAAACTTAATCCCGAAAATGGAATTTATCCAGCATCCTGAAGGCTTAGCACTTTGTAGGAGCTCAATAAATATTAAATCAAGGTTGCAAGATTCAAGGCCTGCTGAATCATAAAGAAAAACTAATTTCAAAGTCCTAGGCTATCTATAAAGGACCCCCTGCTTCCAGGCTCTGAATTCCAATTTTAAAGTCCCTAGCAGGTGCACTTTAACAGATAATGCTTACTACAGCCTGCATAAGGAGAGATATTATTTGTGAGGCAAAGAATAATAAAACCTTATAGAGTATAATGAATGAGACACTTGCACTGTACCTGGGAGCAAATAAATGGAGCAGGAATGAATGAATCATCAGATCAATTGTTGAATAATCTTCTTTACTCTCTAATTATAAAAATGATTTGGAAACTAATTAAATCTTAAGCCAAGTTCCAATGATGTAATAAGTGAATTGAGAACTATGTGGGCTAGAATTTCCAGGTTCCTATCGAGGGCTGAGTACCTAATGACCTGGTGTAGCCCCGTGATTCAGTTGATGTGTGATCTGAGCATGTCATCTAACCTCTCCAGTCCTCAATTCTACCACCCGTAAAATGGAAATGATAATACTGATGTCAAAATGTCCCTGTTCAGAATAAGAAAGTATATGAAGAAGAATAGACATAACAGAAGCATGAAATAAGCCACTGTCAAACTTGAGAGACCTGGTGGTTCTTTAGATCAGGCAGAATGGACTGCAGAAGCCTTTGCCTGCTCTGTTGGCTGACTGCAGAATGCTGGAGTGAATGAGCACACAGCAGTGGGCTATCCCTTACTTCCCACCAGTGCCCTTACATGAACAAAAGGAAGATCTCCAGAGACTCTGGGATGGCTTCAGAGGCTTGAGTCAAATAGGAGATGCATAACACCATAAGACACACTTTACAGCCTCCCTGGGAAGTCAACACCATAGTCAGTTTCCCAGGACAGAAAGATCTTTTATAGATGAGACAATTCTGCACCACCCACGGATGCAGATTACCTCAACAATGTATTAATCCCCATGACATTTTTGCCTGTTGAAATTGTTCAAGGCCTGGCTCAAAGATTAATTTCCCTAAACATTTGCTGACACCACAGTCAAAGGTATGATTTTCCACCATTGAAAATCATGTTGCATTCTGTATCTCTTTATAAACGTATCTCAACCTACCTTATGTTATATATATATATTTGTCTTACTGCCTGCATTAATCAACTATCACTGTCAAAATGCTACATAGAAAATAACCCTAAATCTCAGTGACTGACAATCACAATCAGTGATTTTTCTCCCTTGTGTGTTTTCATCATTCCTCCAAAACCAGTGGCTGTTGGTTGCATCTATTTATCATGGTGAGTCATGGTAGTACAAAAAGGCAAGCCAACCCACACAGACACATCTGAAGCCTCTGCTGCATCATGCCCACTGACATTTCAGTGGTCAGAGCAGTCAAGCCCAGTCATTGGGGCTGTAGTATATATTTCACATATACTAGCAGGAGGCGTGAACACGACACAAACAAAGGAGTGAAAAATCAGCAACAATCACCAATGCCATAGTAGTGATAGTGTACAGTAAGCATTATTTTTCCAAATATGTGTTGTTCTCTTATGCAGTCTAAAAGCCTAAGTAAGTACTTTAAAAGCATGTGCCTACTCAATCAGTTCACAGTTGGATACTGGAAACTCTAATCCTATTCCTAGCACAATGTCAGGTATGAAAGAGACACACAACCAATATTTACTCAATTAATTTCTTCAGTGAGAGGAATTGAGAATTTCCTTACATGATTCCTTAATGGATATCAGACACTGATGGGGACTTCTCTACACAGTTTGTGTCCTCCCTGAAGTCACAAAAGATGATTTGAAAACCCAGTCAAAAACTTTTCAGTGTCCCTAGACAGTGGGCTCTGAACCAGGCAATGTCTGAAGTGATTAAAAAAGAATTATCACCCTCAAGGCCTCTATTAATAAGCACGCTAGAGTTCAGTCATGTCTTCTGTGGCTTATCACACAAAGTCGCACATTACATCAAGAAGAGAAACAGAAGCTGAGCTTTTCCCTTCTTGTAGATAGACCCCACCAGCAAGCCAGATATGCTCCTCTAGTGGCCACTTCTCTGTTGCTTTTCTCATTTTTATTTTGAAATTTCCTTTAGGCATCAAAGTCTACAATATCTGAAGAGTTGAATTAGTTAGGTGATTGAAAAAGAAACTGTTGATTCTTTATTTGCTGATTGTATTCATGGAAAAAGAAGTTTTACTAAATTTCCCAGGGCATTTAGATTGCTCACTCTGAGGTCCTATTAATACAGCATAAAACGTATTCTTCTGTATCTTACCTACATAGTAGCTGTGAAGTTTCAACTACAAAGATACCTACAAATACAGCATAAAACGTATTCTTCTGTATCTTACCTACATAGTAGCAGTGAAGTTTCAACTACAAAGATGCCTGCCAATTATCTCCTGCAAAATAATTTCCAAATATGACAAGGGCATCACCCATCCTCTCAAGCCTGTGAAATTTACTTCTTCCTTCACCCTGGCTACATTGTCTCCTTGTATTACTACCTGCAAGGGCAGATCAGGGTTTTGTGGAGCCTGAGGTTTATGTAACTAGGGAGAAGGCTCTTTATAAAGAAAATACTGTAAATCACAAATACAACATTAGATTAATAAAAAGCCTTCAGATGAGGGGCCCTGAAAATTTAAGCTATCTTAACTTCCAGATTAATCCACTTATGCTCCTCTTGTAAATAGGATTGCCAGATTCCCAGTTAAATTTAAATTTCAGATAAACAACAAAAACTACTTTATTACATATGTACAGTCTTTGGAATGTATTTATACTAAAAATTATTCTGTTTATATGAAATTCATATTTAACTGTGCATTCTATATTTTTATTTACTAAAGCTGGCAACTCTACTCAAAAGATGAAGAGTAAAGCTATATACCCAAGTCACCAAAATAAACTCACATAAAATCAGTACTCACATGGGTCTCCTTGGGCCTTCTCTGACTTTCCTAGATAATTAGCCTCATGATCCTTGTATTAATAAATATTTTAGAATTGAGTTTTTATTCATCCTTAGAAAATAGTATGGATTTCAAGCTAATCCCCACATATAAATAAAATTCTATATGGAAGGGATACAGCTCAAATGGATGTTTCTAACTCAAAGATAACTTTGGTAGCAGACTGTGATGATTTGAAGTAAGTGCTAACAGATGGTCACACTGAAGAAAACGAATTTTGTCATATTCAACTTCCCTTAGTAATGGCCTTTATGGTCAAGATGTCCTTCATAATTTGTTACCCAGACCCTCCTACTTATATTTAATGTTCTTACTCTTTCTTTAACAGAATAGGAAATATCCTTCATTAACATATGTCTCTCTAGGCTTGAACGCTACTAGGTCCTTCTTCTTGGGCTGCTTTTCTCCAAGTAAAATAATCTCCATTGCTTTTGTGTTTGCCCCAGGAAATGTCTCCCAAAACTTTTCTACAGCTAACTCTTCTTCACATACAAAGCTCCTTTCCTACATCTCAAGATACTTTGGTCTTGAAGTCTGACTGCAGGTTAGATTCCAAGGAAGACCTAAAGTCAATATCAAAAATAATTTGATAATAATCTCATAAATCTGAGTTTCTCTGCTATTTTTGTACATGTTTTGGGAAACTAAAAGTATATTTCAATTTGTTTTTGTACTGACCAAAATATGGAAAACTTCTCAGAAAAATGAGGCAAGGAGTACGGTTTTATGAACTGTATATGAACTATATGAGTATATGAACTAAATAACTAAAATTTTTGTGAATGAGTCCCATGCTTAATAATTTAGTTGGATATGTATTCAGATGCACAGAGTAAACATTTAACTAAAAAAAGACGCCAAAGGCTAATTCAAAATTATTAATAGGACTGGAAATGTTATTGAAATTAACACAAATTTCAATATCTACTTTCAATAGCAACAACTTTGAAAGCAATACACTATTTATAAGTTCTTCTAGTGTTTTTAAAAGGCTTACCTTTTATAATTACAAACTATTTTTCTTCATATGTGGATAGGAAAAGTAAAAGTACCTATATCACTGCGGTGTTGTAGTAATTAAATGAGAATGTATTTAAGACATAACACAATGACTGTAATATGGTAGGCAGTCAATATGTATTTCCTGTCATTATGATCAAGCCAAAAAAAGTTACCAAATATATATTAAAAAGTTACCAAATATATATTAAAAAGTGATATTCTTTTCTTTTTTCTTCCTCTGAGTTTCTTTTTTGCTTTTTAAAATTTCTTTCTTATGCTTCAATCTTTATGATTTATTCTCAAGTATTTAATAGTTGTTAGTATAAATTTAGACAATTTTAAATAGGGGAGACCAGAAATTTGTATTTGATCAGTATTTTTATATCTTACAAATGTATATAACATAACTTCAGAATCCTAACAGTACAATAGCTACATTTCTATTACACAGTACTGTCATTCCAATGTTAATAATCAAGATGATTTCAAAAATACTTGGTGCTAAGTATGATATTGTTTAAATGTTTAATCTTAAAATGAAGTGAAATCTATGCCTCCATAACTTTTATCCATAGCTATTAGTTCTGCCCTCTAAAGAAGCAGCCCATCTCTCTTGTGTAGAATAATCTAATATGATCTTCCTTCTGGCATCTCAGGTACCTAAAAGTGTCTCTGGTAATGGTCCACATCAAGTCATTTCTTCTCATTTAGATTACTTTATTTTATAAAAAATTAAGAATCTACAATGTACCAAGAGAGATTCTACATGCTAAAAACAAAAATAAAAGACTGAAACATAATCCCCACTTGCCAAAACATGAGATTTAAAAGACAGAGAAATATAAGATAAAATCATGGAATCAGTACAGTCCTAGGAATAAAGGTCACCTGGCCTTGTCATTCCTCATAATTATACTTCAACCTTTCAGTTTCCTTAGGACTTTTTTTTACATCCTCCAGCACATTGTTTCTCAACCAGAAGTGATTTTGCTACCTAGTGGATATTTGGCAATGTCTGCAGATATTTTTTATTGTCACACTGGTTTGAGAATGGTAGAAATTCTATTGGCATCAAGTCAGGGATACAATGCACAGAATAGAAAAAAAGAATCATCTGGTCCAAAATGTCAGTACAGTTCTAAAGCTGAGAAACTCTGCCTAGCTTGCTTAATGTCCTCTGTAAAATGTGGAAACCTGATAAACATAAAATTCCAGATATGGTCTGACCAACTTGAATACAGAACAACTAACTATTATATTCCTTAGCCCATGCTGACACCTAGATTAATTAGCTTAAAATGGAATAAATTATTTTTAATGACCAGTCACAAGGATGACTCATAAGAAAATTAGAGTCAGCTAAAACTATTATGTTTATCAGTCTTTCCTCCAAAAAATTTATTTTGTTGGTTTTAAACTGTAGTTCTATCCTATTGAGAATTTTCTAGTCTAAATTTAGTTATCTGGTATAAATTTGACATACCTGTCCTTTATATCTTAATCAAAATACTGGCCAAAAAAACAAGAAGACTAAACCCCCTATCATTAAATTGCAATTGTACCTTGAGATATTGAAATTGGTCAATTAAACAGATTTTCAGGAACAGATCTTCAATAATAAGTTACTGAATATAAGTTATCAAAGTTATTGTCAACTACATACCAACAACATTATGACTACCTAAATCTAGAATTTTCTTACTCCAGTAAAGTGCTAAAACTCTAAATCCCAAATCAGTACTGAGGGAGTAAATAGTACTAGACCCATTCACCAGCCAAGGGCACGGGGGCTTTGTAAGACTGAGGGGCTTGCCCAAGGGCACACAGCAAATTAATGGGCAGGAGAGAACTTTACATCACCTCCACTTCCCCATGTCTTCCAAATGCCATGAATGATCCTCCTGTTTTACTGTTTCAAAAAACAACGTCAACCAGCTGCCATTACTGAGTACTTAAAACAAATCTTTACCCATGTAGCTAATCCTGAAAACAATTCTGTGAGGCAGACATTATGATAATTGTATTACACATGTGGAGACACCTGAGGCTAAGCTGTGGTTTACCCACAGGCACATGACTGCTTAGAATCAGACCCAGGATTCATACCTTATCCACGTGGCCCTAACGCTGCCACTGCGCTTTCCCCTGAGACTGTAAATTCACCCATCTCCCTGGTCAGCTAGACCTCACTTCTCTTTTTCACACAGGGGTGTCCTGTAGTATCTTTGTCAGATTCTTTCCTAGAATAGCATTATATCTTGCTTCTGCTTATTGAGATTCTTATCACACACATCTACCTACTTGGAAAGAATGGACATTGATGGGTGGGCAAGTAGAGAAAACTACAGAAGCAATCTAGTTCCTCACTAATAATTAAATATGACAATAAAGCCTACCTATTTCCATACATTGCTCAACTTTGGTGAATTTGTACCTGTTTCTAGGGGAAAAAAGTAAATTTTTTTTCTCCTTTAAATGATCCACACTTACAGAAATCAACTGGGAAAAGGTAAGATTTATTTTATACCTAATTAAAATATTCCTTAAAATACAGACATATTTTTAAAATAAGTTTAAAACTGAAGTGCAAAAACGTGGATGAAGCAAATATTGCAAAATACTTTATATACTTACTTAATTTTAGTATAGGCAATGGAAATGTGGGTATCATCTTTCTTTCTATCCTTCATGAGGTTGAAATTTTTCATAATAAAAGGTAAAACAAATATATAGCTTATGATTCAGTAATACATGTTTTCCCCCAGGAAGTAATCTTTCTTTAAAATATCTTCATTATTTAGTAATGCAGTTCAATGTAATTTACTCCAAAATATTTTTCTCAAATGTAATTCCTAAAAGTCATTAGATCTCAACCTTTAAAAGATAATCAGAATTCCAGTTAAATCCTCACCAGTCAAAGCATAAAATCTGTCATTTTTACTTTCAAGCCTTACTAACCGTGCTGCCTTTGAGTAAAGCATTAAATTCATATTTGATTTACTATCAAATGAAAGGTGCTTCAATTTCATTTTAGATCCCTCACAGTTAAACAACATTTAACAGAGCTGAAAGCTGTTGCTGAGTTTGACAGGTGTTGGCGTAACAAGTAAAGGAGACAAATGCCACTTTTACGTGTATGAATTATTTGGCAGTGTTATGAGCCAGTATCACCCTGAAATGATAGCTAATTATTGAGTTAGCTGTAAGTAAAGGGAACTACTCCTGCAATGAATTTGAAGAAAAGGTTAAAAAAAAATCTACTTTTCAGTCTTTCTTAAATCTTTCCAAATCTTATATTTTCTTTGAAAAGGAAGAGCTGCCAAAAAATATTGAAAGAACCAGACAACTTTATAACTATTTCATCATGATAGGCTTGTCCAGATGGCAGCAAGTTGTCTGCAGGTGATTCCCTTGCCTCACACATGTGAGGCAGATAGTAAGTTCTCACAGATCCTTGAAATAGGCACTAGCCTAGAAATAACTATTAGCCAACCATACACCATGTGAACTTGATTGCTTCCCAAGACCAAACAGCAGATGGAGTCTCACTCCAGTAGAGTGCCAAAATGACTCTGTCAGCATTAGGGAGCTATTCTTCCATTCTTAATATTGAAGAGATGGTTTGAAAAAAATACTTCATGTGCGTAATAGCTATCATTTCTTGAGAGCTCACTATGCTAAATCCTTTATGTACAATAAGTCCTATAATCCTCATCACTATTTGTGATGGTTAATGTTATATGTCAACTTGACTGGACCACAGGGTACACAGATGTTCCATCACACATTGTTGTAGATGTTTCTGTGAGGGCGTGTTTGGACTAACATTTAAGTTGGTAGACTGAGTCAAGCAAATTGCTCTCCCTTATGTGAGTGGGACCCATTCAGGCAATTGAAGGCCTAAATACAATAAAAAGCCTGACTGTTATCCAAGTAAGAGAGAATTCCTCCTGCCTGACTACTTTCAAATTGGGACATTAACTTTCTCCTGATTTCAGACCCAGACTGAAACACTGGCTCCTTATGGGTTTTCAGCCTGTCAGCCTTTGGACTGAAACTACACTATTGATTTTTCTGGATCTCCAGCTTCCCGACTTTAGATCTAGAGATTGTCAGCCTCCATAATTGCATGAGCTAATTCCTTATAATAAATTATATACATACACTCTTCAACTATACATATATCCTATTGGTTCTGTTTCTCTGGGGACCTCGACAAATATACCATGTTTATGAAGTAATACATTTATCCTCACTTTTCAGTTAAGAAAACTTACATTTAAAGAGTATGTATTACTTTTCCAAGGTTTCTTCTCCTGCTAGCCTATAAGCTCCTGAAGGGCAAGTATTTTTATTTGTTTTGTTCACTGATGTATCTTAAGTGCCTAGGATGGTGTGTCACATAGCTCAATCTGTTAACTAGGTGAATGATTTCAGCTGAAAAGTGGCAGAGCTAGGGCTTAAAATCAGGTCTGGCCACTACCCAGATCTGTTTTTTTAACCTGTATGCTGAACCATCTCTTAAAGTTCCTTATATTTTCATAAGGCAGTCTTTGAAGGAACACTCCTTAAAAGAGCATTACTACCTATTTGAGTTCAGTTGTAGAGCTATTAATTCCTGAAAGATGATGGAATCAGGATTTAAAAAGATCCCACAAAATGGAACAAAGCACTTGCAAGATAAATTGTAATTTAAAAAAAAGTGTAAAATCACTTTCTTTATTCCAAACATCAACTAAACATATGGATGTCAGAGGCATAACTTAACAAGATATAATTTAAAATGTCCCAGTAGGATTAATTGACAGAGAGCTTGATATAAATTAACACTGAGTAGTGGGTGCCAAAGGAGCTAATGCAATCCTTGGCTGCATTGATAGAATATTTCATCCAGATCAAGAAAAATAATAATTCTGTCCTATTATGCCTCTATATCAAACCACATCTAAGCTACACACTTCAAGAAAAGAGGCAAACTGGAATACATTCAAAATAAAGTCACCAAGAAGATGAAGAGAATCAAAGCCACATTGTACAAAGATTAGCTAAAGAACATGTTTGCCAGAAGAGAAAATCCTACCAATATCTTAGCTACCTTCAAAATTTGTAAAGCTGCTTTGTCTAAAAGATGTCAGTTTTCTTCTGACTGCCCCCCACCAAAATAGATGTTGGCCTAATTAATGCAAAGTTAATGTCTTAGATGGACAACCTCATAAAAGTAGCTAAGTTCTCAATCTCCAGTGTTGTTCAAAACTGACAAAAATACAGTCAGATTTAGTTGGCAAGTAAGTTTCAGACAAATTGTTGGAGTAGAAAATCCTTATGGTTCCTTCCATACATAAATGTCACAGTTCTTAAAGAGAATATGAAAGATGAAGAATCAACATGATCAGGATAAATAAAATAATAGAAAATATTTGCAAACCAAATCTGATATGGGGTTAATATCCAAACTATATAAAGGACCCATACAACTCAATAGCAAAAATAGTAATAATTCAATTAAAATGGTAAAACAATCTGAATAGACATTTTTCCAAAGAAGATTTTCAAATAGCCAATGTCCCATAGACACATGAGAAGATGTTCAACATCACTAATCATCAGGGAAATGCTAATCAAAACCACTATGAGATACTACTTCACATCTGTTAGAATGATTATTATCAAAAAAAAAAAGGAGAAAACAAGGGCTGATGAGGTTGTGGGGAGAAAAAGGAACTTTTATGTACTGTTGGTGGGAATGTAAATTTGTATATCCACTAGGAGAAATGGTATGAAGATTACTCAAAAGGTAAAAAGAGAACTACCACATGATCCAATAGTTCCATTTCTGAGTACATATCCAAAGGAAATGAAACCATTATTGGGGAGAGAGATCTATACCATCTGTTCACTGCAGTACTGTTTACAATAGCCAAAATTGGAAACAATCTTAAGTGTCCTTCGATGGATGAATGGATAAGGAGAATATGGGAGATAAATATATAATGTATACTTTTAAGCATAAGAAAGAAGGAAATCCTGCCCTTTGTGGCAACATGGGTAAACCCTGAGGGCATTAAGCTAAGAGAAATAAATCAGACAAAGAAAGACAAATACTATATGATTCACTTATACATGGAATCTTTAAAAAACCAACTCATAGAAACAGAGAATAGATTGGTAGTTGCCAGAGGAAGAGGGTGGAGGGTGGGGGAAATGGAGGTGGTCAAATGGTACAAATTTTTAGTTATAAGATGAATCAGTTCTGGAGATGTATTGTATAGCATGGTGACTATGGTTCACATTACTGCATTGTATATTTGAAAGTTGCTGAGAGTAGATTTTAAAAGTTCTCACCACCACCACAACAAAAAAAGTTGTAAGTATATGAGGTGATGGATGTTTTAGCTAACCTTACTGTAGCAATCATTTTGCATTACATATGTCTATAAAATCATTACATTGTACATTGTAGCTTACCCAATATTATACATCAATTATAGCTTAATAAAGTGGGAAGGAAAAAGAGATAATAATTCCCCAACACAAGATTAAAATAAGATTGTAAGGAGAGAAGTGGTTCAATATGGTGGTATAGGAAGATCCAGAACTCACCTCATCCCATGGATACAGTAAATCTACAGCTACATATGGAAAAATTCTTTCTGAAAGGAAACCGAGAACTAGGTAACACCTAATCCACAAAAAAGAAATAAAAAGAACACATCAAGACAAGAGAGGCAGAGACAACGATTTTGCCAAAAACCACATCCCTGGCACTGAGACCATCAAGTGGGATGGATCTCACAAATTCAGAGCATCTCCATGAGGGTCCAGGGGTTTGTGCTCCACATAAGACATCCCAACCCTTGAGACATACAATGGAAAGATACGCCCCCTAAAAATCTGACCTTGAAAATCAATGGGGCCTACATTCAAAGAACTCTGGTCTTTGTGGCAAATGAACATCTGGCTCTTGATGGTCCCATGTACAGACTCACTTACCCTGTGACCCAGTGTAAAGGCACCAGTTTGAAAAGAGCATAGATAATGTGTGAAGGAAGTTCAATAGATAATCTTAGTGTCTGACAGAGAGGATGAAGTCTATTTAGGACTCTCTCCTGGGAAAGAGGTACTGGTGGGAGACATTTTTACCTTCCTCCTCTACCCTGCTAGCACCACTACCAGTGGGTACCATTTTTGAATTCTCAATCTAACCTGCTAGTGCAGGAAGGTGAGTGTCCTGCTCCCCATACCACAACTGAGACCTCACCCAAGGTGGCAGGCAAACACTCCATCCCCCAAGTTTCTTGCAGGACCCTGTAGAAGTGGTTGGACATGTGCAGCCCAAACAGGGCATGCCCTTTGAACATCAGGCTGTGGTGGGCAGGGCAAATTGCAATTCAGGCCTCACAAGACTGAAACAATTGGAGAGACAGCTTGAGAGACAACCAACCAGTAAGATTAAATGATACAGCTCATCTCCTACACAAGGCCACTCCTTCAAGAATGGGAGAGATAGTTATCTTGCCTAATACATAGAAACAAACTTGGAATCAGTAAAATGAGTAAACAGAAGAATTTTTTCTAAGTGAAAGAACAAGATAAAAACTGAAGGAAAAAACCTAAATGAAATGAAGATAAATAATTTACCTGATAGAGACTTAAAGTAATTGTCATAAAGATACTTGCTGAACTCAAAAGAAGAATGAATGAATACACAGAAAATTTCAACAAAGACATAGAAAATATTAGAAAATAATCAAACAGAAGTCATACAGCTGAAGCTGAACATAACTGAAAAATATACAAGAGGGGTTCAGCAACAGACACATAAAGCAAAGAATCAATTATCTGGAAGACATAGCAATGAAACTCACCCAAACATAATATCAAAAAGAAAAAAAGTATTTAAAAAATTGAAGAGGGAAGGTGCCAAGATGGTGGAGTAGGGAGACTCACAGCTCACCCTCTCCCACAAATACACCAGTAATAACATCTATAGACCCACTGAATCACACAGAACACCTACTGAACTCTGCCAGAGTGTCTCTTGCTTTAAAATACCAGAGGATCTCACAAAATCTGGTAAGAGCAAAAGAAAAAGGAAAAAATAAAATTGATGTGGAAATGGTCCTGTGAGGAGGGAGCAGCAAAGTAAGAAAGACATCCTCATGCTAGGCTACCTTCTCTCCAGCTGGAAGGTCATCAGGGACAGAAGTAGAGCTTCTGAGGCTCAGAGGAGAAAGTGGCAGCCACTTGGCAGACAGAACTAAGAGAAACTGGCATGGAAGGCCCCTACAATCCCCAGCCCTAGATACGAGCCAGCAAGGATAAGCCAAGACTTGCTGCTGGAGATCAGTGGTGAGCCGGGAGACAGGGCGGGGGTCCACTGCACAGAGGCAGCCTAAAGGTACTGGAGGGTGGAATGAGCTCTGGCTGGGGGTGTGTGCGGAATGGAACAGCCTGGGACCCCCCATAAAAAGGCACCACTGCTGGTGTGCATTTCAGAGAGGGGCACAATGCAGCTGCTCCATAGCTGCTGTCTCCACTTGGCTCCATTGTAGGTGTGTTCTCACAAGAAGAGAGATGGAGCTTGGTCATAGCCATCACTGCTGTGCAGAGGAACGGCTGAAAGCTGAATCCGTACACATGGGCCCTGCAACTTCACAGATGGGATTGAAATTTGTTTACAGCCCCAAGAAGAAAGGGTGGATTTGTTCTGCTGGTGCTTTTGTGAACCTGCACCTCTAGGATAAACAGGCACTGAGTGGAGTTCTGGCATACTGCAGGGGTGAATATGGGTATTTACAACAGGCCATTGTACTGTACCATATGTGGAGGTGGGGCTAGGGTCTGCATTGATCCTGTGGCATACCACAGATTCAGTTGTTTGTACTCTTGCTATGGCAGGTCTTATCACCTATGACAAGTGGATCTACACTGGTGGTTCTGGGAGCCCAGAACCTGAGGGACACCATAGTGGGTGACTGACATTCCCCCAGCTAAGACAGGGACAAAGTAGTGTCAAAAAAGGGCACCTTGTAATCCCACATGACAAAACACAGACAACACCACAGAGGGCAATTCCCAAAGGATATCTCCTGCAGAGGTACACTAAGTGACTCTTCTTCCCAGCTGAAGTGCTCAAACCCTACCTACCAGACACTTCAGCTCAGAAATGGATCTAGAAGTCTATACTCCAACAACATGGGAACATACTTGGCCCCTGTCAAGCCTGTGAAAACCACAAAACAAAAAAGGAGGGACCTCTAAACAACAACAATCAATGCAGGCTTGGATCACCACAACATCTACCACACTCACAATCAAAGGGATAACAGCTAACACACATAGAAGAAAGATGTGGCAAACACTCATACTAAGAAGAGCCCTTGCAACAAAACTGTTAGACACACACAGTCTACAAGGAACACACCCACATTAAATAAAAAGAAAAAAACAAACACAAAATAAAACAACCCTTCAAGACCACAATAGATAACTGATGCTTCTAAATCCATAGAGACAATGAAATCGAATTAGCAATAAAAAACCTCCCTACAAATAAAAGTTCAGGACCAGATAGCTTCACTGAGGAATTCTACCAAATATACAAAGAAGAACTAATGCTAGTCCTTCTAAAACTCTTCCAGAAGATTGAAAAGGAGGGAATACTCCCAAATTTGTTCTATGAAGCCACGATCACCCTGATACCAAAACCATGAAAAGACACTACCAAAAAAGAGAATTATAGGCCAATGTCACTGATGAACATAGATGCAAAAATCCTTACCAAAATATTAGCAAATAGAATCCAACAGCACATAAAAAAGATTATACATCATGATCAACTGGGGTTCATTTCAGGGACGCAAGGGTGGTTCAACATACACAAATCAATGTAAGACATCACATCAACAAGAGAAAGGACAAAAACTACATGATCATCTCAACAGATGCAGAAAAAACATCTGATAAAATTCAACACCCATTTATGATAAAAACTCTCATGGGTATAGAGGGAACATATCTCAACATTATAAAAGCTATTTATGACAAACCTACAGCCAGTATATTACTCAATGGTGAAAAACTCAAAAGCTTCCCACTAAAATTTGGGACAAGACAAGGCTGCCCACTCTCATCACTCCTATTCAACATAGTCTTGGAAGACCTAGCCACAGCAATCAGGCAAGAAAAATAAATAAATGGGATCCAAGTTGGAAAAGAAGAGGTAAAATTGTCACTATATGCAGATGACATACTATATATAGAAAACCATAAATGGTCCACACAAAAACTACTAGAATTAATAAAAGAATTCAGCAAGGTAGCAAGATAAAAGATTAATGTACAAAAATCAATTGCATTTCTTTACAAAAATGATGAATCAACAGAGAATGAAAGCAAAGAAACAATCCTTTTAAAATAGCACCCAAAGTAATAAAATGCCTAGGAATAATCTATCCAAGGAGGAAAAGACTTATACATGGAGAACTATAAAACATTGAGTAAGGAAATTAAAGAAGACTTAAAAAAAATTGGAAAGATATCCCATGCTCCTGGATTGGAAGAATCAATATTGTTAAAATGGTCACACTGCCCAAGGCAATCTACAGATTTACTGCAATCCCTATCAAGTTACCCAGGACATATTTCACATAAATAGAATAAATCATAATAAAATTTATATGGAACCACAAAAAACCTAGAATTGCCAAAGCATTACTGAAGAAAAAGAAAGAGACTGGAGGAATAACTCTCCAGACATCAGACAATACTATAGAGCTACAGTAATCAAAACAACATGGTATTGCTACAAAAACAGACATATGGACCAATGGAACAGAATAGAGAGCCCAGAAATGAACCCACAAACTTTTGGTCAGCTAATCTTCAAAAAAGGAGGCAAGAACATACAGTGGCATCAAGACAGTCTCTTCAGCAAATGGTGTAAGGAAAATGGATAGCAACATGTAAATCAGTGAAGCTAGAACACTCCCTTACACCATACACAAAAATAAACTCAAAATGGATCAAAGGCTTAAACATAAGACAAGATACAATAAACCTCCTAGAAGAAAATACAGGGAAAACATTATCTGACATACATCTCAACAATGTTCTCCTAGCGCTGTCTACCGAAGCAATAGAAAAAAAGCAAGAATAAACAAATGTGATGTGATTCAACTTACAAGCTTCTGCTCAGCAAAGGAAACCATAAGAAAAACGAAACGACAACCTATGGAATAGGAGAAAATTTTTGCAAGTGAAATGGACAAAGGCTTGATCTCCAGAATATATAAGCAGCTCATATGACTTAATAAAAAAAAAAAAAAACCAATCCAAAAATGAGCAGAAGACCTAAACAAGCAATTCAGCAAGGAAGAAATACAAATGATCAATAGGCACATGAAAAAATGCTCAATATCAATAATTATCAGAGAAATACAAATCGAAACTACAATGAGGTATCACCTCACACCAGTCAGAATGACCGTCATTGAGAAGTCAACAAACGACAGATGCTAGAGAGGCTGTGGAGAAAAGGGAACCCTCCTACACTGCTAGTGGGAATGCAGTTTGATGCAGCCACTGTGGAAAACAGTATGAAGATTCCTCCAAAGATTAGGAATAGACTTACCATATGACCCAGGAATCCCGCTCCTGGGCATATATCCAGAAGGAACCCTACTTCAAAAAGACACCTGCACCCCAATGTTCATAGCAACACTATTTACAATAGCCAAGACATGGAAACAGACAAAATGTCCACCAACACATGACTGGATAAGGAAGATGTGATATATTTCTACAATGGAATACTATTCAGCCATTAAAATGACAACATAATGTCATTTGCAGTAACATAGATGTCCCTGGAGAATATCACTCTAAGTGAAGTAAGCCAGAAAGAGAAGGAAAAATACCATATGAGATCACTCATATGTGGAATCGAAAGAAAAAGAAAGAAAGAAAGAAAAGAAAAGAAAGAAAAGAAAGAAAGAAAGAAAGAAAGAAAGAAAGAAAGAAAGAAAGAAAGAAAGAAAGAAAGAAAGAAAGAAAGAAAGAAAGAAAGAAAGAAAATACAAAACAGAAACAGACTCATAGACAGAGAATACAAAAATGTGATTGCCAAGGGGAAGTGGGGCAGACTGGGAATTCAAAATTTGTCGATACTGACAGGAATATGTAGAATAGATAAACAAGATTAGACTGTATAGCACAGGAGAATACATACAAGATCTTGTGGTAGCTCACAGCAAAAAAAAAAAAAATGTGACAATGAATATATGTTCATGTATAACTGAAAAATTGTGCTCTACACTGGAATTTGACACAACATTGTAAAATGACTATAACTCAATAAAAAGTGTTTAAATAAATAGATAAATAAAAAAATAAATCCATAGAGCCAGAGAAATATAAGTAAAATGAAGAAGCAGAGGAACCACTCCCAATTAAAAGAACAAGAGAAATCCATTGAAAGAACAATGAGATAGACCTCAATAGTATAGTAGACCATGACTTCACAAAGGAGGTGATAAAAGCACTGAAGAAAATAAGACAATCTATGAATATAGACAGAGAATTCCATAAAAAAAGAAACAGATATTATAATGAGGAATAAATTAAAAGCAGAAAACCAATGGCTGAGAAAAGAGTTGAGCTAAAGGCAGTCAAAAGCGGACTAGACAATGCAGAGGAATAAACAAGTGACTTAGAAGTCAGGGTAATGGAAGTCACCCAAGCAAAAAACCAGAGAAAAGCACATAAAAACAAATGAAAGCAATAAAAGGGACTTAGAGATAATAAAAAGCACATCAATCTACACCTAATATGGGTCCCAGAAAGGGAAGGGAAAAAAAGGGGGATTGAAAAGGTATTCGAAGAAATCATGACTAAAAAATTTCCAAACGTAAAGAAGGAAACAGACATCCAAGTAGAGGAAGAACAAAGGGTCTCGAACAAGAATAATCCAAACAGACCTAAACCAAGACATACTATAATTAAGATGGCTGACATTAAAGATAAAGAAATTATTCTAAAGGCAGCAAGAGAAAAGCAGAGTTGCAAGCGAATCCCCATAAGGCTTTCAGCTGATTTCTCTACACAAACCCTGTTGGCCAGAAGGGGATGGCAAGACATATACAAAGTTCTAAATGAGAAAAAGCTGCAAATTAGGATACTCTATCTACCAAGAATATCCTTTTGAGTAGAAAAAGAGATAAAGAATTTCACAGACAAGCAAAAACTAAAATACTTTAGTGATACTAAACCTATACTGAAAGAAATACGGAAAGGTCTACTCTAGATAGAAAAGTCGCAGGAAGCTATCAAAATGAAAAACCATAATTGGAAATGTGATAAATACAATGGGTTGCAAGAGAATAAACATGAATATGTAAAAAAAAAAAAATAAGACACCAAAATCATAAAACGTGGGAGAGGGGAACAGCGAAAAACAGACTCTTCTCTCACTTTTTTTTCTTTTCTTTGTCTTTTTTCATTATATTTAGGATTTGTTTGAGTCTACATGACTGCCAGTCTAAAGTAAACATTTATAGTAATGGGTTAATATATCTGTAAAACAGCATAACCACAAGTCAAAAACATACAACAGAGTCATCAAAAAACCAAAAAGAAACCAAGGTAATACAACACAAAATGATCAAAGCACAAAAAGAAAAGCTGAAAGGAAAAGAAAGAAATAAAGAAGAAATACCAAAACAACTGGAAAACAAAATTCAAAATGGCAATAAGCACACACTTGTTAATCATTACTATAAATCTCACTGGACTAAATGCTCCAATCAAAAGATGTAGAGTGTAGATTGGATAATAAAACAAAACCCTACAATATGCTGCCTACAAGAGACCCACTTTAGAGTGATGGACACACATAGACTGAAAGTGAGAGGATGGAAAAAGATATTTCATGCAAGTGGAAATGAGAAGAAAATGGGAATAGCAATATTCATATCAGACAAAATAGTCTTTAAAACAAAGGCCATAAAAAAGATAAAGAAGGCCACTATATAATGATCAAAGGAGCAATACAAGAAGAGGCTATTACACACATTAACATATATGTATGCAATATAAGAGCACCTAAATATATAAAACAAATACTAACATACATAAAGAGAGACATTGATGGGAATACAATAATAGTAGGAGACTTTAACACGACACTAACATCATTGGAAATGTCTTCCAGACAGAAAATCAATAAGGCAATGGAGATACTAAATGACACAATAGACCAGTTGAACTTTGTTGATATTTTTAGGACATTATATCTCCCGCCCAAAAATATACATTCTTTGCAAGTGTTCATGGAATATTCTCTAGGCTAGACCACATACTTGAACACAAAAGGAGCCTCAACAAATTTAAGAGATCTGAAATTATTTCAAGTATCTTCTCTGACCCCAATGACATGAAACTAGAAATCAATCACAAAAAAACAAATGAGAAAAAAAGAAAAATGAAAGCACAGAGACTAAACAACATGCTACTAAAAAACCAATGAGCCAAAGATGAAATCAAAGAAGAAATTAAAAAATACCTTGAGACAAATGACAATTAAAACACAACAACACAAAACCTATGGGATGCAGCAAAAGCAGTCCTAAGAGGGAAGATGATAGTGATACAGGCCTTCCTCAAAAAAGAACAATCTCAAATAAACAACACAACATACCATCTAAAAGAAAGAGAAAAAGAGGAACAAACAAAACCTAAAGTCAGAAGAAGGAAAGAGATAATAAAGATTAGGGAGGAAATTAACAAAAGAGAGATTAAAAAAAAAAAAAAAAAAGCCTAGAAAAGTCAATCAAACCAAGAGCTGGTTTTTTTCAAAGAGTAAATAAAATTGACAAACCTATGGCCAGGCTTACCAAGAAGAAAAAAGAGAGCACACAAATAAACAAAATAAGAAATCAAAATGGAGAGATTACAACCAATAGCACAGAAATGCAAAAAACAAAAAGAGAGAGAGAGAATACTATAAACAATTATATTGCAATTAATTGAACTTAGAAGAAATGGACAAGTTTCTGAAAACATACAGTCCACCAAGACTGAATCAAAAAGAAATAGATCACTCAAACAGACCAATCACTAGAAGTGAAATACAATCAGCAATAAAAACCTTCCTGCAAACAAAAGTCTAGGACCAGATGGCTTCACTGGAGAATTCTATCAAATATACAAAAAAGGGCTCATACCAATCCTTCTCAAACTCCTCCAAAAGATTGAAGAGGAAAGAATACTCCAAAATTGATTCTATGAAGCTACTATCACCCTGACACCAAAACCAGACAAAGACTACCAAAAAATAAAACTGTAGGTCAATAATGTTGATGAACATAGGTGCAAAAATCCTCAACAGAATATTGGCAAACAGAATCCAACAACACATAAAAGGATTATACACTAAGATCAAGTTGGGTTCATCCCAGGGACATAAGAATGATTCAACATATGCAAATCAATCAACATGATACACCATATCAACAAGAGAAAGGACAAAAATAACAAGATCATCCTAATAGATGCAGAAAAAACATTTGATAAAATTCAACACCCATTTATGATAAGAACTCTAACCAAAGTGGGTATAGAGGGAACATATCTCAACATAATAAAAGCTATTTATGACAAACCTATAGTCACCATAATACTCAATGGTGAAAATCTGAAAGCCTTCCCACTAAAATCTGGGACAAGATAGGGTACCCACTCTCACCACTTCTATTCAGTATACTATTGGGAGTCTTGGCCATAGCAATTATACAAGAAAAAAGAAAAAGAGGGGATCCAAATTGGAAGAGAAGAGGTAAAATTGTCATTATATGCAGATGACATGATACTGTATATAGAAAATTCTAAAGGCTCTACACAAAAACTACTAGAGCTGATAAAAGAATTCAGCAAGGTAGCAGGATATAAGATTAACATACAGAAATCAGTGGCATTTCTTTACACTAACAATGAAATATCAGAAAAGGAAAGTAAAGAAATAATCACTTTTAAAATTACATCTGAGAAAATAAAATACTTAGGAATAAATCTGACCAAGGAGTTAAAAGACTTATATGCAGAGAACTACACCACATTGACTAAGGAAATTAAAGATGATTTAAAGAAATGGAAAGATATCCCATGTTCTCAGACTAGAAGAATTAATATTGTTAAAATGGCCATACTACACTAAACAGTGTACAGATTAATACAGTCCCTATCAATTTACCCAGGACTTTTTTCACAGAACTGAAACAAATAATCCTAAAGTTTATATGGAATCACAAAAGACCCAGAATTGCCAAAGCAATAGTGAAGGAAAAGAACAAAGGTGGAAGAATAACACTCCCAGACTTCAGACAAAACTACAGAGTTACAATAATCAAAACAGCAAAATATTGGTACAAAAACAGACATTTGGATCAACGGAACAGAATAGCACAGAAATGAACCCACAAACTTTTGGCCAATTAATCTTCAACAAAGAAAGCAAGAACATACATGGAGTAAAATTGTCTCTTCAGCAAATGATGTTGTGATAACTGGACAGCTGCATGTAAATCAGTGAAGTTAGAATACTCCTTCACACAATCCATAAAAATAAATTCAAAATGGCTTAATGACTTAAATATAAGACAAGAGACTATAAACCTCCTTGAAGAAAACGTAGGCAAAACATTCTCTGACATAAATCTTATTATCAATGTTCTCCTAGGGCAGTCTACCCAAGAAATAGAAATAAGAACAAAAATAAACAAATGAGATCTAATTAAATTTATAAGCTTTTGCACAGCAAAGGAAACCATAAATAAAACAAAAATACAACCTACAGAATAGGTTTGAAATTTAAAAGAAAATATTTGCAAAAGATGAGACTGACAAGGGCTTATATAAACAGCTCATACAACTTAATAAGAAAAAAACAAACAACACAATCCAAAAATGGGCAGAAGACCTAAACAAGCAATTCTCCAATGAAGACATACAAGAGGCCAATAGGTGCATGAAAAAATGTTCAATATCACTAATTATCAGAGAAATGCAAATAAAAACTATGATGAGGTATCATCTCACACCAGTCAGAATGGCCATGCAAAAAACTTCACAAATGATAAATGCTGGAGAGAGTGTGGAGAAAAGGGAACCCTCCTACACTGTTGGTGGGATGTGTTTGGTGCAGCCATTATGGAAAATAGTATGGAGATTCCTCAAAAGACTAAAAACTATCTTAACATATGATCCAGCAATCCCACTCTTGGGCTTATATCCAGAGGGAACCTTAATTCAAAAAGATACATGCACCCCAATGCTCATAGCAGCACTCTTTACAATAGCAAAGACATGGAAACAATCTAAATGTCCATCACAAATGACTGGATAAAAGAGACTCACCTCAGATGTCAGATCCACACAGACTGAAGGTGAATGCATGAAACAAGATGTTTCATGAAAGTGGAAAACAAAAGAACACTGGGGTAACTATACTTATAACAGACAAAATAGGCTGCAACCAAGCTAATAAAAGACAAAAGGGCATTGCATAGTGATAAAAGTGTCAATCCAACAAGAAGATACAACATTTGTGAGTATAGATGCACCCCACATAAGAGCACCTAATTATATAAAGAAGAAATTATCAGCCCTAAAGGGAGAAATTTCCAGAAATACAGTAACAGTAAAAGATTTTAATACCCCAATAATATCAATGGATAGATCATCTAGACAGAAAATCAGTAAAGAAACATCAGCTTGGGATGGGGTCAAGATGGCAGAGAAGGAGGGTGTGGAACTCACCTCCCCCCATGAGCACACACACAAAAAACTACATTTACATGTGAGGACATTCTCACTGGGAACAAAATGGAGACTAGCAGGAAGATTCATACAACGAAGGCTGTAAGAAAAATCCATATGGAATTGGGTAGGAAGGGAAAAAAAGCAATAAGATTGGGACTTGTGCTCTGGGATGGAACACAGAAGAGGAGGAGGGTTATACAGGCTCTTAGATCTTCCCTGCAGAGTGAGCCTTTCAAACTATATGTTGGGTGCCCTAGCCTTGAAGTCCAATACTAGGATGTTTACCCCACTTAGCTGTGAAAACCAGTCGGACTGAGAGTAGAGCTGTAAAAAACCTAGACTCTGCTCATAAGTTGCACATATGTGTTTGCTTACTCCTGGGAACAAGCCAGAGGAAGCAGAGTGAAACTGCCTGGTACTCTATCTAGTTTCCTGCCACTGTCTTGGCAGACACCACAGCCTGGGCCAAGGGCCCACTCTAGCCCCTCTTGTTTCATAGTGCAATTCCACAGTAGATCAAGTGCTGCCATGGCCATGTGGATTATCCAGTTGTGACTGACAGAACCAGCTCAGACACAGAATGGCATCTAAACAGGATGAGAGTGGCCATTGATAGTACCTATGAAGGCAGTGGATCAGGAGTGACTGGGGACTCTGGCTGTGCCAGGACCATCACAGCCATACCCCAATCCATGCTGGGTGTTCACTCCAGCTTTTCTTGCTCCAGCATTGTTCCCTCTAGTGTGAGGGTACCAGTACTGGTAGGGAGGAGAGTACATACTCAGAGGGAATGGAGCCAACTCAAGCCAACCCTCAGGGCTTCTCCTTCAGTAATTTGGGACTCACACCTACCCCCAAGGGTGGTGTAGGCCACTGAGCAGAAGAGAAGCCCTGTCTCCAGCCCCTCCATCTCCAGCTCCACATTCTACCAAGATGATAGCTGCCAGCACACCATGGGGGAAGATGTAACTTGTGCTCACATTAGATCCAACTCTCCAACCAAAGCCAATGGGCACATGTAGACTATAGGGACATTCCTACACAAGGAAACCCCTTCAAGACAGCACTAGGCAACTGTTTCACCCAATTTCATAGAGATAAAGAAAGTTATGCAAAATGAGAAGACAGGGAAATTTATTTCAAATGAAAGAAAAACAAAAAACTAAAAAAAAAAAAAAAAAAAGCAACTAATAAAACAGAAACAATTTACCAGGGAAAGAGTTCAAAGCATTAGTAGTAAGAATGATAACTAAATTAGGGAAAAGAATAGATGAAGAGACAAAGGAAGGCATTACTTAATGATAAAGGGATTATTCAAACAAGAAGAGATAACAATTGTAAGTACATATGCACCAAACAAAGGAGATCTTAAATACACAAATCAAACATTAACAAAAATAGGGGAAATTTGACACTAAAACAATACTAGAAGGGGTCTTTAGCATACTTTACATTAATGGACAGATTATTCAGACAAAAAAAAAATCAATAAGGAAACATGGGCCTTAAATGACACATTAAGATTTGATGAATTTAATAGATATACAGAGAATATTTGATTGAAAAACACTGGAACACACGTTCTTTTCAAGCGCACATGGAATGTTCTTCAAGATAAACTGCATGCTAGGCCACAAAACAAGTCTCAATAAACTTAAGAAGATGAAAATCATATAAAGCATCTTCTTCAACCACAATTAAGAAAATAACCTCATTTATAATTGCATCAAAAATGCTAAAGTTTCTAGACATACATTTAACCATGGAGGCAAACAACCTAAATACTGAAAACTACAAGACATTGATGAAAGAAATTGAAAAAAAAAAAAACAGATAAATTGAAAGATATTCAATACTCATAGAGTAGAAGAATTATTATTATAAAAGTGTCCATATTACCCAATGAGATCTATAGATTCAAGCAATACCTATCAAAATTCCAATGGCATTTTTCAAAGAAATGAAGCAAACAGTCCTAAAATTCATATGAAACCACAAAGATCCCAAATAGCCAAAAGAATCTGAAGAAAGAAGACTAAAGCTGGAGGCATCATGCTCCCAGTTTTCAAACTAAATTACAAAGCTACAATAATCAAATAATGTGGTATTTGAATAAAAATAGGAACATGGTTCAATGGAACAGAATAGAGAGCCTAGAAATAAACCCACATTTATATGGCTAATTAATTCACAGCAAAGGAGATAAGAATATACAATAGAGAGAGTGATGTGGAAGATGGTGGAATAGTACACTCATAGTTCACCCTCTCCCAAAAATACACCAAGACTGACATCCATGGACCCACCAAGTCAATCAGAGTACTTGCTGAACTTTGACAGAATATCACCTTTTTCAAAATACAAAATATGCCATGAATCTGGTAGGAGAAAAGGAAAAAAAAAAGGAAGAAAAAGCAAAATAGTGCAGGACTAGTCCTGCAGAGAAGTGGCAAAAGAGGAATAGTGCTCAAGTGTTGGGTCTCCCCCTCTCCAATGGAGAGGTCAGCGGGTTGGAGGAGGAACCTCTGAGGCTCGGATCTGTACAAAATAGCCCTTGACCAACAGAACTAAGATAAATGGGCACAAAGGGTCTCTGCGATGTCTAGCCCTAGAGGCAAACTGGCAGGTGGGGGACAGGACAGATGACCCAAGCCCAGCAAAGGACTCAGGCCAGCTCTGCAGATGTAACCTTGGGGGACTGCAGTGTGCTGTGCACTGTGGCTGGGAGGATATATAGAGCAGAACAAACTGGGTCCCCCATAAAATACAAAAAAAAGGAAAGCAACACTGCTGGTGTGCCCTGGAGGGAGGGGTGCCATAGCCTTTGTCTCTGAAGACCCATGGAACCATCACTGGCATGTTCTCAGGAGAAGAGAGGTGAGGCTCATCCACAGCCACCATATCCTGTGGTGCTTAACACCCAGGCAGGGGCAGGGTTGAAACCTGAATCTGTACCTAGGGGCTTAGCAACCTCATAGACAGGGCTGACACTTGTTTATAGTCCCAGGCAGATAGAATCATTCTGCCCAAATGCCTCCGTGAACTCGAGCCTCTATAAAAAAAAAGAACAAGGAATGGAGTTCTGGCACAGAGAAGGGGCTAGTGCTGTTCCGTTTTCTCAGAGCCTGCCTATGGAGTGAGGACCTGAGGTGGACTGGGGAGCTGCACAGAGCAGGGGAGCAACCCACCAGCATACCTTGTACTAGCATGGCACCTGACCACAGCTTCCCTAGTATCATGAAGGGGCAAAACCTACCCACCTACCATGCATGAGAATGGTACCAGGACTGCGGTGTTGGGAGGGGGCACAACCTGCCCACTGACCGGCACTGGGAGCAGCACAGACAGAGGTGCAACCGTAGGGCCTCTGGAACCAGCAATTTGAGTTCATACAACAGGGCAAGGACAGGAACAGTGACAACCACAAAACAAAAAGGACACCCCATTCAGTAACAAGGGCAGGCTTTGACTAAGGTCAATGGCCACACCCCTAACCAAAGGGATAACAAGCAAAAGACACTGAAATAAGACTTGGCAACCACCCATACTTAAGAAGGACGTCTCGACAAAATTATTAAAAGTGCAGTCTCCATGAGAACACATCTAGTTTATTTTTTCTATTCTATTTTCTTTTACTTTTTTAATTTTTATTTTAAAAATTTTTGTTTCTATTTTTAAACCCTGTTAAAATTTTCTTTTAAAGTATTTTTATTATTATTATATTCTTAAAATTTCTCTCAATTTTATTGTTATTTCTCTTTGTTTTGTTCTTCTGTTATTGTACTCAGTTTTCAAATATATTTTTTTCTCTAAGGTTTTTAAAATACGTCTCAACTTGAGTTTTTATTTTGCTTCAATTTGTTCTTCTGTTATTGATTATACTGTTTTCAAACTTGTTTTCTTCCTTTAAATTTATTTTTTTAAGTTTTATTTCTGCATCTGTTTTAGATAAATAAATAAAAATTCTCCTTCAGGACCACAGTAGATAGCTGATAATCCATAAGCCATAGTGCCAGAGAGATATAAGCAAAATGAAGAAGCAGAGGAACCACTCCCAATTAAAAGAATAAGAGAAATCCCCTGAAAAAATGATCAGTGAAATAGACATTGATAGCTGACTAGATCATGATTTCAAGAAAGGAGTGATCAAAATACTGAAGGAACTAAAAGAGATTGTGTTAAGAGACAGAGAATATGTCAAAAAGGAAATAGATACTATAAAGAGGAGCCAATTAAAATTGGAAAACTCATTTGCTGAGAGTACAGTTGACCTAAAGGAGGAGCTGTAAAAGGAGGCTAGATAATGTAGAGGAATGAATAAGTGACCTAGAAGACAGGACAACAGAAATCAACCAATCAGAACAGCTGAAAGAAAAACAAAAACCAATGAAAATAATTCAAGGGAACTATGGGATAAAATAAAGCATGTCAACCTATGCATAATAGGGGTCCCAAAAGGGGAAGAAAGAGCAAAGGGGATTGAAAAGCTATTTGAAGAAATCATGACTGAAAACTTCTGAAACCTAAAGAAGAAATCAGATATCCAAATACAGGAATCACAGAGGGTCCCAAAGGAAGAACCCAAACAGACCCACACCAAGACATAACATAATCAGGATGGGCAAGGTTAAGGATAAAGAAATGATTCTAAAGGCAGCAAGAGAAAAACAAATAGTGAGTTACAAAGGAAACCCCATAAGCCTTTCAGCTGATTTCTCTACACAAACACTACAGGCCAGTGGGCAATGGCAAGATATATTCAAAGTCCTGAATGAAAAAAAAAAGATGCAGCCTAGGATACTTTTCCAGAAAGGTTATCTTTTAAAATAGAAGGACAGATAAAGAATTTCACAGACAAGCAAAAACTAAAAGAATTTAGCAACACAAAACCTATGCTAAAAGGAATACTGAAAGGTCTACTCTAAATAGAAAAGAGGCAGGCTGCTACAGAAAGGAGAAAATCATAACTGGAAAGGTGATAACTACCATGAATTACAATAGGATAAACATGAAATTGTAAAGAGAACATCAAAATCAATAAGAGGTGGAGAGGGAGCAAGAAAATATAAAGCTTTTTTTTCTTTTTCTTTCTTTCTTTTTTTTTTTTTTTTTTTGTTCTCAGTAAGATGGGTTTGAGCTATATTACTACCTGTTTAATACAAACAGTTATAGTGATGGATTAATAGATGTACAAAAAAAAAAAAAAAGGAAACCACAAGCCAAAAACTTACAAGTGAATCACAAAAACTAAAAAAAAAAAAAAAAAAAGTCCAAGATAATACAAAGGAAAATTATCAAACCACAGAAGGAAAAAGAAAGGAAAAAAGAGGAAATACCAAATCAACTGCAAAACTAAGTTCAAAATGGCAATAAACACACATCTATCATTAATTATTGTAGTGTCAATGGACTAAATGTTCCAATCAAAAGACATAGAGTGGCAGACTGGTTAATAAAACAAGAACCTTCAAAATGCTGCATACAAAGGACCCACTTTAGGGAGAAGGACACACATAGACTGAGAGTGAGAGGATGGGAAAAGATATTCCACACAAATGGGAAGGACAAGAAAGCAGGAGTAGCAATACTGATGAAACTGATAAAGGCTTGATCTCCAGAATATATAAGCAGCTCATACGACTTAATAACAAAAAAACAAAGGCAATAAAGAAAGACAAAGAAGGACATTTTATAATCATTAAAAGAGTAACACAAGATGAGGATAGTACACTCGTTAACATATATGCCCTCAATATAGGAGCACCTAAATACATACAGCAAATACTAACAGATATAAAGGGAGAAATTGATGGGAATACAATCACTGTCAGAGACTTTAACATCCCATTAATATCACTGGACAGATCTTCCAGACAGAAAGTAAATAACGCAACAAAGAAATTAAATGATACAATAGAACACCTAGATTTGGTTGATAATTTCAGAATATTACATCCCCCCAAAATAAAATATAATTCTTTTCAAATGCACATGAATCATTTTCTAGGATTGATCACATACTTGGGCACAAAAGAAGCCTCAACAATTTTAAGAAGATAGAAATTATTTCAAGCATCTTTTCTGACCACAGTGCCATGAAACTAGAAATCAACTGCAGAAAAACAAAGAAGAAAAAAATGACAGCATGGAGATTAAACAACATGATACTTAAAAACCATTAAGTCAATGATGAAATCAAAGAAGAAATTAAAAAATGCCTTGAGACAAACAACAATGAAAACACAACCACACAGAATCTATGGGATTCAACAAAGGCAGGGATAAGAGGGAAGGTTGTAGTGAGACAGGCCTTCCTCAAAAAAAGAACAATCTCAAATAAACAATCTAACCTACCAGCTAAAAGAATTAGAAAAAGAAGAGAAGAAAAAAAATAGCAGATAGAAGGAAATAATAAAGTTCAGGGAGCTGCTTATATATTCTGGAGATCAAGCCTTTGTCGGTTTCACTTGCAAAAATTTTCTCCCATTCCGTAGGTTTTCTTCTTGTTTTATTTCTGGTTTCCTTTGCTGTGCAGAAGCTTGTAAGTTTCATTGGGTCCCATTTGTTTATTCTTGCTTTTATTTCTTCTAGGAGAAAATTTTTGAGATGTATGTCAGATAATGTTTCACCTATGTTTTCCTCTAGGAGGTTTATTGTATCTTGTCTTATGTTTAAGTCTTTAATCCATTTTGAGTTGATTTTTGTATATGGTGTAAGAGAGTGTTCTAGCTTCATTGTTTTACATGCTGCTGTCCAGTTTTCCCAACACCATTTGCTGAAGAGACTGTCTTTATTCCAATGTATATTCTTGCCTCCTTTGTCAAAGATGAGTTGACCAAAAGTTTGTGGGTTCATTTCTGGGCTCTCTATTCTGTTCCATTGGTCTATATGTCTGTTTTGGTACCAATACCATGCTGTCTTGATGACTGTAGCTCTATACTATTGACTTAATAAGAAAAAAATAAACAACCCAATCCAAAAATGGGCAGAAGACCTAAACAAGCAATTCTCCAAGGAAGACATACAAATGATCAAAAAGCACATGAAAAAATGCTCAATATCACTAATTATCAGAGAAATGCAAATCAAAACTACAATGAGGTATCACCTCACACCAGTCAGAATGGCCGTCATTCAAAAATCCACAAATGACAAATGCTGGAGAGGCTGTGGAGAAAGGGGAACCCTCCTACACTGCTGGTGGGAATGCAGTTTGGTGCAGCCACTATGGAAAACAGTGTGGAGATTCCTCAAAAGACTAGGAATAGACTTACCATATGACCCAGGAATCCCACTCCTGGGCTTGTATCCAGAAGGAAATCTACTTCAGGATGACACCTGCACCCCAATGTTCATAGCAGCACTATTTATAATAGCCAAGACATGGAAACAATTTAAAAGTCCATCAACAGATGACTAGATAAAGAAGATGTGGTATATTTGTTCAATGGAATACTATTCAACTATAAAAAATGACAACATAATGCCATTTGCAGCAACATGGATGTCCCTGGAGAATGTCAAAGTGAAGTAAGCCAGAAAGAGAAAGAAAAATACCATATGATATTACTCTTATGTGGACTCTAAAAAAAAAAAAAAAAAAAAAAGGAAGTAGAAGAAGACAAATGAACTTAAATATAAAACAGAAACAGACTCACAGACATAGAATACAAACTTGTGGTTGCCAGGGGGAGCCAGGTGGGAAGGCACAGACTAGGAGTTCAAGATTTGTAGTTACTGACAGGTATCTATAGAATAGATACACAAGTTTATACTGTATGGCACAAGGAAATACATACATGATCTTGTAGTAGCTCACAGATGAAAATAAATATCAAAATGAATACATGTATCTTCATGTATGACTGAAAAATTGTGCTGTACACCAGAAATTGACACAAAATTGTAAACTATCAGTCAATATAATTTTAAAAAAAGAATATACAATGGAGAAAGAACAGTCTATTCAGTAAATGTTGGAAAAACTTGACAGCCACATGCAAAACAGTGAAACTAGACAGCTACCTGAGACCATATATTAAAAAAAAAAAAACCTCAAAATTGATTAGGGACTTGAATTAAAACCAGAAACCATAAAAATCCTGGAAGAAAACAAGCAGTAAGTTCCTTGACATCACAATTGGTGATTTTTTTTTAGTATGACTCCAAAGGCAATGGTAACAAAGGGAAAGATAAAGAAACAGTACTTCAAACTAAGTTTCTATAAAGCAAAGGAAACCATCAACAAAATAAAAAGGCCACCTACTTAATGGGAGAAGATATTTGCAAATCAAATGTCTAGCAAGGGGTTAATATCCAAAATATATTAAGGACTCAAACAACTCAGTAACAATAAAACAAATAATATGATTTAAAAATGGGTAGAGGATCTAAATAGATATTTTTCAAAGGAGACATACAGATGGCCAACAGGTACATGAAAAGATGCTTAACATCACTACTCATCAGGAAAATGCAAATCAAAACCACAATGTGATATCACCTCACACCATGTCAGAATGGCTATTTTCTTTTTTTTTAACATTTTTTATTGATTTATAATCATTTCACAATGAGAATGGCTATTTTCAAATAGACAGCAAATAACAAGTGTTGGTAAAGATATGGAGAAAAAGGAATACTTGTGCACTGTTGGTGTGAATGTAAATTGGTACAGCTACTATGGAAACAGTATGAAGGTTCCTCAAAAAATAAAAATAGAACTACCATACAGTTTAGCAATCCTGTTTCTGGATATTTATCTGAAGAAAATGAAAATATTAATTCAAAAAGATACATGCACCCCTATTTTCATTTCAGCATTATTTACAGTATTCAAGATATAGAGACAACCTTAGTGTCCATCAATGGATGAATGGATAAAGAAGATGTGGTAATGTATATAATGGAATACTATTCAGTCATAATAAAGAATGAGATCTTGTCCTTTGGGACGGCATAGATGGATCTAGAGGGTATTATGCTAAGTGAAATAAGTCAGAAAGAGAAAGACAAATGCCAAATTATTTCACTTATATGTAGAATTTAAAAGACAAAACAAATTAACAAAATGAAATTTATAGATACAGAGAATAAATTGGGCATTGCTAGATGGGAGGGGGGTTGAGGTGGTTGAAATAGGTGAAGGGAATCAGGAGTTATAAACTTCCTGTTTTAAAGTAAAGAAGTCATGAAGATATAATTTACAGTATTGTGACTATAGTCAATAAAATTTTATTACAATTATGATAATTGCTCTCATCACAAGAAAAAAAATCTATAACTTTTTTTATAGTCACAGATGAGACATAGACTGTGTCACCAGTGCCCAATGTATATAAATGTTGGATCATTACATTGTACACTTGAAACTAATGGAATGTTGTATGTTAATTATACTTGAATAAAAAAATACATTTTTAAATACAAATTTTTAAAAGATGGTTAGAATGAAAAGAGGAAATAAATTGAAATCTATTGTTTCCTTCACAGTGCTAACACTGTGTAGGGAGATCCATAGATATTTTTTATTGAATCTTTACAACATAATGAATAAATTCTTATTTCCATTTTAGAAAGGAGAAAACTATAGTTCAAGGAAGTTAAGGAACTTGTTCATTGTCACAAACTTAGTGAATAGAAGACTATAGATTCCTATGATTCTAAAGTTCTTTCCTCCAAAAGGAAAACTTCTGGTTTGACTATTGCCTATACTTTTCAGTTGCTCCTGTCAAATGTCATTAGCAATCCTTTTTAAAGGGTATTGTTGGTGCTAATGTCTATACAACCACCCAGAAAAGAAAACGGGCTTCTACCTGAGACTGTGAGAGTCACCTGTTTCAGAGAGAGTCTGCTGCACACCATTTAGGATCCTCCATATTTTGATCCACATCATGCCTATTAAAATAAAGGAACAATATAGCAATATTACCTATGTATGGCATTCCTTTACATTTATATTACATCTAAATTTTGCATAAAATATAAGAAATTCTGTATAATCTATTTCTGATAGTAATACCATGGGATATTAATAATAAATCATCATTCCTAAGAATTCCAAAGAATAAAGTATTTTTCTAAACATTCTTCCATTTTTTAATAACCCTGTTGATTTCTTTAATAAACTACAGTATTCAGCCACTCTAAATTCTTAAAATCTACTGTATTTGCAGCATATGTAACCTATATTCAAAACCATCCAGTGGCTTCTCACCTCACTTGGAATAAAAGAAAAAAGTTTTTGAAATGAATAACATTACACAACCACTCTCCTTACATATCTGAACTTATCTTCATCTACTCTCCCCCTTCTCAGCTCCAGCCACACTGGCCTATGCTGGTTGTCAAACAGCTCTTACCTCTCAAAGCTTCCTGATCTACAGCCCAGGATGCTCAGTCCCCAGATTGCTGAACAGTGAGATTCTTCACCTCTTTCAGCTCTTGAATCAAATGTCATCTTCTCAATAAAGCCTTCTTTGACTACCTTATCTAAGGTTACTTCATCTCTACATGAAGCTCCCTATCACCCTTACCTGCTTTGTATTTTCCTCAGACACTACCATAATTTATATTCTATATATTTTGTTTATTTTGGTTACATATTTCCTACCCATGAGCATATTAACTCTATGAGGAAAAGAAGCAATTTTATTCACTGCTACACCCAGAGCTTAGAATGAATGCTTGTTGATTGAATGAATGAATAAATGAATGAAGTAACAGTGTTATTTACATAGTAATTATTCTTTAAATAAACCTAATATATATCTACTACATGAAGATGGTATAAAACATTGCATGAATTCACTGCCTCTGTATAAACATCTCTCCCAGCATTATGTAAAGACCTCTTTAAAATTTTTTTTGAAAAAAAATTGAAACAGTTACTAAAATGTAGTAGAAATTGCTCTGAAATTTAAGAGTAACAATACAATTTATTTTCTACAAGCATAAGCAACATGATTACAGAGAAATATTGTTGCTTTCTTACTGTTAAAAGCATTGCTAAAATATAGGTGTATTAGATTAGGTAATGTACCTTTAAGCCTAATCATAGTCTTTCCAAAGAATAAAAAAGATTTTTTACTAACTCCCTCACTCACAAAATGTGTCCTCAAAAATATTTCCACCAATTGCATTTACAAATCCCTCTGTGTAGAGACCTGTGCCATGTACTAAGGATGTAGGTGAAGTAAGTAAACAAGAAAGTCCTGCCCTGAAAGGGCTTCTGATTATAGGTGGACAGAAAATGAGAGGAGAATTTGATACTGACCTTCTGCCCCCTTGCAATCAGCAGAAATAGTGCCAACACTCTTACGGATGAACGATACACAAGAGGATCTGAAAGGTTTTACTTGAAAAAAGCTCCTTGAATAACTGAGAAGGGATTGCAACTAGATGAAACACATCCATAATAATTATAACTTGTTCTCAGTCATTAGCTACTTCCTCTAGGGCCTCTGAAGGATTAATAAGGTTATCAAGACAAAGTGTCACAACTAGTAAATGTTTTAACCTTCATGGTGACCTGTTTGGCAGCAACTGCAAAACTTGAATAGTATCTAAATTGTTTAGTGCTGGAATGTGTCACTGATCTACATCTGAGTACCCTATTTGATTCTTTTATTCCCCGTGACTAAAGAGCTTGACAATATTTTTGATTGGTGTCACTGCAATGGTAATATTTGATGCTGCAGTATTCTGAAGGCTTATTTTACATAATTTTCAGCTCTCTACTTTTAAATCTCTCACTTAGTCATACTTTTAGATCATCATCTGAAATTCTCACCTTCTCAAGTTCATTTCCTAGTCAATCCAGTTATAGAAAGCAAATACCTAAAACATCATGCAATAAAGCCAAGGCAGACATACTGGGTTTAAGTTACATCTGATTCTACAAGAAAATATCAGAAGCACAATTTAGAGTCAACACACATTCCTTTTGTTTGAGAATTTAGGTATGCTTTTTTTCCTAAATTTGCAAACCCTTAACTGGATCATGCCAATAAATTAAACTTTTTTATTTTAGGCTGCTTCTTAAAATGTGAATGAAGTAAGAAAAATATCATGAGTATTTCATCTTTTTCATGATGTGGAATGAGAACCAAAGTTTGCCTTGTTTGACCTCTTCTAGACATCCTGTATCTAGCAAACCACCGTTTCAAGATTTTATAAGGTGAAATTAAGGCTGTGGAGAGGAAAAAGCCAGTCATTGCTGCTTACCACCACCCATCAGGGAACATTATGCTGCCAGCAGAGATCCACCTTCCCCACATTAATGACACTTGTAGAGAGAAATGCAGCATGCCCTGCAAAGGTAACAGATGCTGCATTTAGATAAGCTTTTAATGGACATGGACATTTCAATGAACCTATAATGGGTGACAGCTTAAACTCAGTGTCTGGGAAAACCTTTAATTAAGATTTATAAGGCCAGCTACTAGAAGCAAATACAATATGATGGTTAGACATGATTAAATAAAAAAAAGACTGATGGTCCCAGTGGTTCATAACTAATCCTCATTCTAACTTAGGTAATTTAATTTAAAAAACCCAAATCTGAAGAGTTTTTTAGCTCTGTGCCACAAGAGATGGAGAAGAATAATGAAGAACAACTCTGGAATTGCTCAGCCTGGAGCCAGAGAGTTAATAAGTGCCAGGCTTCTAGTCTAGGTGATGAATACCAATATCACAGTGCCCCACTGGCTGCTGCTGATCAGGAACCATTATCCCCAGTAGCAGCAACACCCAGTAGAGTTTTGTTATACCCTATATGTCATACCCTATAATTTCATACAGGCTTCCAACCCTGTTCCTCATCCTCTCTCATCCAAAAGCAGGGTCAAAAATGCCTGTGCCATCACCACCAAAAATAGCACTCCTAAGGATGTAGGTTATAATCGATGCTGCTAACCTTCTTGAGAAATAGGCTAAAGGAGGTGACTACAGCCTGGTTCAAAAAGTGTTTACAGTGTGTTGGTAGCAATGTTCACCAAACAGGGAGTTCACATGCTTCTACAGCTGGGAAGTCATAAGGGAAAACACAATGTGTACACTTTTGATATGATCACTGTTGAGCAGGCAGCCTTTATTTCAACTGGAAAGAGGCCAATATGCAAGGGACAAAATAACTGTAAGAAATGAGAAACAAAAATGCTGAAAGAAAAAAATCAGTTCCCCATTTCCTACCACATGATATCCAACTGGTCTAAAAGTTTCTTTGTATAGCTTAGAGTCATAGAATCTCAGATTTGAAAGAGCACTAACTAATATCTAGTCCAAAGGCATTTTGAATTTAAATAATTTTATAGACTGAAATTGAGTAAAATATCAAATCACTTGTCATTTTAGGAATTTTTCTGCCAAGATATGGTTTCTTTTTTCAAGTAAAATGAGTGCTGTGGAGAAGACAGTACAACCACATGAGACACAGAATAAGACATAAAATGTTAAATTACTGTTTTTTTTTTATTTCATTCAAAAAGTTAAGACAAACGAGTTAGATATCAGAATAATAGTACTTAACTTGGGCAGAAGTTAGAATTAGTAAGTATAAAGATTTACATGCAGTTACTCAATATATTTTCACATGTAAAATTAAGATACATTTTTGTTACGATAATAAGCCAATAATGAAAGCAAACTATTTAGCAAATGCTATTTATTTTTTTTTAACCTCAACAGGCACAAAGTCAACACATTCCCTGCTTTGTGGTGTCATCCACAATCTTCTCTCATAGCACAAGATTTTTTACACTTATTTACTTGCAGAGTAATTCCTCTATCAATTGACATGCTTGCCAAAAGCAGAGACTGTTCCTTAGCTACTTCTGTATTTCAGAGTGTAAAGTATTTCCCGTAACAGAGCAGGCACTTAGTAAACACTTTTTTAAATGAGGAAGAAGACAGTGAGAGAATGGGTGAATGTGAAGACCTGCGCAGTCCTCCAGCAAAGCGAGATGAGTAGACACTGATTTCACTTTAATGTAGCTTTACAGTGTAGTCGATGTCTTGGCCCATCCAGACTACCATAACAAAGTACCACAGACCTGATGGTTTAAACAAACATTGAATTCACACCATTCTGGGCTTTGAGAAGTCCAAGATCAAGGTGCTGGCAGATTGTGAGAGCCCTTCTCCTGGTTTGCCAGTGGCCATCTTCTTGCCGTATCTGCACATGGCAGAGAGGGAGAGAACCAGCTCTCTGGTCTCTTCTTATAAGGGCACTAATTCCATTATGAGGGCCACCCCCTCATGGTTTCATCTAAATTTAATTATCTTTTAAAGGCCTTACTTGCTCATATCATCACATTGGGGGTAGTTGAGGCTTTAACTATGAATTTGGTGGGGCACAATATTCAATTCACAACAGTTGGGGAGCTGTACAAGTGAAAAAGGAAATTACAGTCATATAGAAAGAAAAATATTTTAATAGGGATATGAAAGAAATGTAATGAGAGCATAAAGATCAGCAAACAATTAGGGCCAGGGAAAGAAATGTAGGAAATTTTATATATTCATTTTTATTCATTCAACATATATTTATCATGTGTCAGTATATACAGGCATTGTCTAAAAAGGCCAAGCTGAACAATACTAACTTCTGCCCTTGCAGAGGAGTTGACATAATGTTATAAAAAGCTATGTGTACATACTTGATCTCTCTCTATCTCTATCCCTCTATTTTTCTCCATTCCCTCCTTTAAAAGTGGGAGGAAGATGAGGAAGATGTGAGAGAGACTTAAACTCAAATTATTTGTGCAAATCTTAAATTTGGGGGAAACTTTAGAGATACTAATTTTAGCTCCATAGCTAAGCCAAGATTTTCAACCTGTTTAGTAGTAATAAAGAATTTGTATTCCCACTGAATTAGCTCCTATATTTTATGTCTCAACTGGTCCCAAGCTCTGGACTTTAAGTTCCACAGTAGTAGTTATGAAGCTGGAGAGAAGTGGAAATATTTAGATTATTTTCCCAAGGTAGTCTTTACTGATTTAGTTAACTAAGGAAAGAGAAGATGCTGCCTTAATTTTTGGCTCCAACAGCTTGGTGGATAATGATACTGTGGTAAGATGGGGTTTGGGGGAAAGGGCTAAGAGGATAAGGGTCTCACTGGCAAGGATACGGAATAAAGAAGAGAAACAGATTTATGGGAAAGAAGCAATTTACTTTCAGGCGTGTGAAGAATGAGATTTCTATGTGGAATGTTCCAATGGAATGTTCTACTACAGAATCAAGAAAAAAAAAGGAGGTGCTCTGAAGACCATAATACCAACTTGAGAATTTCCTATTTACAGGCTATACTTGAAACCACGAGTGCAGTTAAGATTGCTTAGGGAGCATATATGATACGACAAATAAAAGTCAAACTTAGGGGAGGTCAGCTCTAAAGAATGAATAGAGAGAAAGAAACAAATGAAATTGAAGAGGTCATTTAGAGAGAATGGAAAGAGTCTTTGATGAAATTGTCAAGGGAGGCGAAGCTTTTCAGACAGGCTTAAAATGTGTTATACAACATGGGGAATATAGCCAATATTTTGTAATAACTGTAAATGGAGAGTAACCTTTAAAATTATATAAATTTTATAAATATTAAAATAACTGTTTATGTGAAATTCAAATTTAAAAAAAAGACTTAATTGGCACATAATATAAGAACCCAAAGCATCATTTTGACTTTTCAATTAAGGGGACAGTGGTAACTTAAGGGAAAGAAGAGAGTTGAAGACAGAGAGAATGATGTTAAAAAAATCTTTTTTAATATGTAGATTAAATAGAAGGCAAAAATAAGGGCTAGTCAGCAGCATTTAATATTAAATTGTTCTTTTCAAAAGTAATACTAAAATATCAAATATTTCTTAAAACATTTCAAATATAATCATACTAGGAAAAATTGGGGCATTTTAAATAATTAATAGTATGCTAAGTTATTTCTATAATTAATTCATTTTGTAAATTTCTATTTTTACATAAGAGAAGTTTTTTTATTCTTCACTTTCTTTGTCAGTCTATCATAACACAAGATTCTTTTGGAAAACAAATCTACTTATGAGGCAGTAACTAATGCCAACCATAAAAAATTATACATAATTGCAAAATATAAATTGCAAAATGATATGTAGCTATAACTAATTAGATTTACATGAGCATTTTTAGTTTAGAATAGCTGCAATTGAAGTAAATTTTTTAAAGAAAATAATGTCTCTTTTATAGATAAGTTAATATTACAAACAGACTGGAGATAGGTTTAAAATGTTTTTCCCCAGTCTCTGTGCTGAAATTGCCATTACAAGATAAGACAATTTTCTGCCATAAGCAACTGGCTCAGTGCTGCCAATTAATTTGAATTACTTTTCATTTACAAAAATGTTTCATTTTGTTCTAATTAAAAACCTTCCTTATTATATAAACTCATTGTTTGTCCATTTAGTCAAAGTATATAAATTTCCACCTTCATCCTATGGGGCTTTTAGTTTCTATGCGGTTTTTGTCAGATATTACTTACTGTTCATTTTCCAGGCAAAATTAGAGTGAAAGTTAGCAATAATAACAACGAATTCATGAACCATGAAATTGGTGCATTGAAATAAATTGCACTAATTTGGCTTAAGATTTGAACACTGCCAAACAAATCCTCTTAACACAAACTCTAAGATAATAAAAAGCCACATTTTTTGGAATGCTCAAAAACATAAGGATTCATTCTTTGAAATGAGGTGACATGATAAAATAGAATACAAATTGTAGACAAGGAAGTGAGATTTGGTGTTTGGGCAAAGCTGTAGGAGAGCCAGGACCCTCTGCTGAGGACAGAGAATCCCTGGGGGAGATCTGTATATTTCCAAGTAAACTTTTTTCTCCCTAAAATATTTCACTTATTTTTTAAATTTTTTTCTTCTAGTTTTATTGAGATATAATTGGAATACAGCACTGTATAAGTTTAAGGTGTACAGCATAATGATTTGACTTGAAAACATCATGAAATGATTATCACAATGAGCTTAGTGAACATCCATCATCCCACATAGATACAAAATTTTAAAAACAGCAAACAAATGTCTTTTTTTGTGATGAGCACTCTTAGGATTTAGCCTCTTAAAAACTCTCATATACAATATACAAAAGTGTTAATTATATTTATCATGTTGTACATTATATCCCTAGTACCTATTTATCTTATAACTGGAAATTTGTGCCTTTTAACTGCCTTCATCCAATTTCTCCACCCCATCCCCCATCTCTGGTAACCACAACTATGATCTCTTTTAGAAAACACCCATCATACTCTCTCTCACACACACACACACAGACTCAAATTCTTCCTCACCTGGTTCTTGCTGACCATTCTAGAAGTGAAGGTTTGATTTAAATTGTCACAAAAGTGAAATGCCCCTTTCCTTCTTCAAGTTTGTTTTGAAGGACATTAATGGGACTTGGGGAAGGTTTGACTTGTGGCTACTGGACCTGTATTTTCCCCATGGATAAAGAACTAATTTTCATTTCTTGGGGGCTAACATGTCTATGCTGTTCTGGAATGTGTCATCATATCATACAAAGTAGCTCTGCATTTTGAAAAGAAAATGAAAATGTTTCATGTAGACATAGAATATTTTTTCCTTTAAAAACATAAAATGTGAAGTTGAAGCCATCTGTCCCTGCTGCCTTAGTTGATTTTAAATCAGCTCCAACACATTTAGTCTCCTCAGATGTTAAATTACCAGCTATCCATCTATTTCTCCATCCTTAAAGCTGGGGTCATATAATTGATTTCTTTTTCAAGCCTGGGTTGATATTTAAACTAGCTCAGTCATGTGGGGAATATACTTGCCTTTTTTGCCTTTTTTAAAATGACAGGATGTGAATTTACTTGAATACTAGAGGGCCCTAGGAGCAGCTGAGCTGATTTCACAGAACTCTCCAGAGCATTCTCTACAGCCCTATCAGTGAAGCAAGGCTGCTGTGACATCACTTGGGTCTGCCAAATATATGGCACAAATTATAACAGTTCAGTTGTTTCCCAAATACAGATATGTCTCCCAAGCACCTGGAATATTATTTTTAAATCTCTCTTAATATTGTGGGCCTATTTAAAATAGTTCCACTCTTCACCTACTGGTTAATCTCCAGACTTCTATATTTAAAAAAAAAAAATTAACTGGAGGTCCAATGCCATTAACCCAAGAATAGTCTTTAAAAAGTCTGGGCTAATGAGAGAAGGTTCTTGGAAACTTGCAAGGAGAAAAAGCATCCATATAATCTGAGATCTTGAGAGCATTTATAAAAATTTATGAACTAAAATATAAAATTATCATTTAACAGAATAGAAAATGAGGCCAAAAGAAACTGAATGATTTCCTCACAGCAATAAACCTAGTTAATACCTAAATAGATCATTAGAAGCCAAGTCTGGTTGGTGAACTGAACTGTCAAATAACAAGTTAGTTGAAATAACAGACATAACCAGATGATCCTCTGGTTCTTTTGGTTTCTTGCAGTTATTGGAGTTCCTTGTGTTACATCTAACTATCAAGAAAAGTTTAATATGGGTGAAATAGTTTGATAAGAGCTATCAAGTTAAAGGACAAAATTTTTAAGGGATAAAACAGTGTTGACAAATCATTGTTCTTTTTACAGCAATTAAGATGGGGTGCTTTTTAAAACTTTTCTGAGGAACATACTGTATCCCATAGTGGCCATATCAATTTTCATTCCCAATGGTGCACAAAGGTTCCCTTTCTTCACATCCTTACCAACACTTGTTATGTCTTGTCTTTTTAATGCTAGCCATTCTAAGAGATGCAAGGTGGTACTTCATCATGGTTTGGATCTGCATTTCCCTGATGATTAGGGATATTGAATATCTTTTCATATACCAGTTGATCATTTGTATGTCTTCTTTGAAAAAATGTCTATACATTCCCTCTACCACTTTCTAATCAAATTGTTTTGTTGTTGTTGTTGTTGTTGTTGTTGTTGTTGTTGTTGTTATTGAGTTGTGGGAGTTCCTTATATATTTTGGATATTAATCTCTAATCAGATATATGATTTGGAAATATCTTTTTCCTATTCCATAGGTTGCATTTTTCTTTTGTTGGTGTTTCCTCTGCTGTGCAGAAGCTTTCTAATTTGATGAGGTTATCACTTGTTTATTTTTGCTTTTGTTGCTTGTGCTTTTAGTCATATTAAAAAAAAATTGCTAGGAGCAATGTCAAGGAGTTTTTCTCCATATGGTTTATGGTTTCAGGTTTTATGTTTAATTCTTTAATTCATTTCAAGTTAATTTTTGTGAGTGGTATAAAATAGGTTATCCACTTTTCCTTCAACACAATTTATTGAAGAGACTATCCTTTCCTCATTGAATATTCTTGACTCCCTTGTGAAATATTAGCTGATTGTATATGCAGTGTTTATTTCTGGGCTCTTGATTCTGGTCCATTTGTCTCTGTGCCTATTTTTATGTCAGTACCTTGCTGTTTTTATTACTATCACTTGTAGTATAGTTCACAATCAGGAAGTGTGATGCCTCTAGCTTTGTTCTTTCTCAGGATTGCTTTGGCTCTTTTGGGATCTTTTGTGGCTCCACACAGATTTTAGGACTGCTTTCTTTCTATTTCTGTGGAAAATAGCATTGGAATTTTGATAAGGATTACATTGAATCGCAGATGGATTTAGGTACTATGGACATTTTAAAAGCAATCCCACTCATACCCCAAGGAAATGAATTCACTATCAGGGAGAAATATCTACACTTCCCTGATTATTATGCAAAATTGCCAAGATGTGGAAACAACCTAAGTATCCACCAATAGACGAATGAATGTAGAAGATGTATGAATATACACACACATGAGAGTGTTATTCAGTCATGAGAAAGAAGGAAATTCTGCCATTTGCAACAACATGGATAAAAATTGAGGGCCTTATGCTAAGTGAATGAAATCAGAAAAAGAAAGGCAAATACTTGTATGTATCACTTATATGTGGAATCTTGAAAAATCAAACTCATAGAAATAGGTTTGAGTGGTGGCTACAGTGGTGGTTACCAGCAGCTAAGGAGTATGGGAAATGGAGATATCAATTTTTTATTGAGTTATAGTCAGTTTACAATGTTGTGTCAATTTCTGGTGTACAGCACAATTTTTCAGTCATACATGAATATACATATATTCATTTTCATATTCTTTTTCACAGTGAGCTACTACAAGATCTTGAATACATTCCCCTGTGCTATACAGTATAAACTTGTTTATCTTTTCTATATATACCTGTCAGTATCTATGCATCTTGAACTCCTAATCTGTCCCTACCCACCCCCCTCCCCCTGGCAACCAAAAGTTTGTATTCTATGTCAGTGAGTCTGTTTGTTTTATATTTAAGTTCATTTGTCTCTTTCTTTTTTTTAGAGTCCACATATGAGTAATATCATACGGCATTTTTCTTTCTCTTTCTGGCTAACTTCACTGAGAATGACATTCTCCAGGGGCATCCATGTTGCTGCAAATGGCATTATGTTGTCATTTTTTGTGGCTGAATATTATTCCATTGTATAAATATATACCACAACTTATTTATCCATTCATCCATCACTGGACATTTAGGTTGTTTGGAAATGGAGATATATTGATCAAAGGATTTAAGCTTCCAGTCAGAAGATGAATAAATTTGGGGGATCTAATGTACAGCATGGAGATTAAAGTTAATAATACTGTATTATAGACTTGAAAGTTGCTAGGAGACTAAATCTTAAATGTTGTCACCAAAAAAAAAAAATGGTAACTAGGTTACATGATGACAGTGTTAGTTAATGCTATGGTGGTGATCTTTTTGCAATATATAAATGTCTCAAATCAGTACCTAAACTGACGTAATATTATATCTCAATTACATCTCAGAAAAAAAAAAAACTGGGTGTTGTGAGAACACATTACTATCAGGATCCTGTGGACAAATCAAGAGGTGATATCAGATGCTCCCTATTCCTCACACCTACTTTACATATTAATTTGGTTGCCACCTGCCTCATCTAATTTGTTATCCATCCTGTTCCTGCCACACCTCCATCACACACTACCATCATTCAGTTCAGAGGTAAAACAGAGATGAGAAAACTGGCCAGCTACTGGGAGGTGTGTGTAAGTAGCCATCTTGACTGGAATTTTTCCCAGAGGCAAGTGGAATATATCAGAATCTTAACTATATTATTTCCAGTATGTCTTTGCACATTAACTTTGACTGAAACAAAAGTGTATTTGCCTCAGAGGTTGCTATAACTTTATAGTGAGAAAGAGCTTTGTATGGTGTATACAATGATGCTTAATTAGGGAGGATAGAGGTGAGTGTATAATTCTACAAGTCTCTCTCAATTCATATGTAAAAAATATGTAACTTTCAAATATATATATATATATTTTAAACAGGCCACCATAAAAATGCTATATAGCTGTTTAAAACTATTAATAGCAAGAAGATCAGTGACTATAATGTGAACATCTTTGAAGAGCAATTCTGCTAATTTCACTGTTAGAATCAAGGACAATTATATACAACCAGGTGCACTGCAGATTATTTTTTCCTCTAAATATTTGAATATGTACCAAGGGACTTAATAATGACACATTTAAATGAAGGAAGAATTTCTAAAATAAGTAAGTGATTTTTCACTGTAATAGCATAATGTGTTGAATTTAACACCCAAAAGCACTTATTGCAAACTCTACTTTATGGAAAACTTTAGACTTCAAATCAAAACAATGTTGCTTTTTATAAAAACATCTCCTCTGGCATTGCATGCATTAATTTTCAAATAATCCCCTTTACTTGCCTACTTAGAGTCCTCCTAGTAAATATGATCCGGATTGTCGATAAGACAAAATATTGTGGTTTAGACATATCCAATTTTGCATGATCAAATATAAAAGTACTTTGTTCAGTTTTAATCTGTTTAATCATTGTTTTAAATAATTCAAAACTTTTGCTACTAACTTCTATATTCCTAATTTCTCTTTATTTTAAATACATTTGTTGGCTTCAAATCACGTTATTTCTTTCACTAATGATTATATGGGCAACCAGTTAAATATGGATTTAACTTTGAAAAACAAAAAAGTGTACCAGATGTGGTGATTCTGTACAGAGATTTTTGCTTCACTCATATTTAGAATATTCTACTTGTGATTATTGGTGCAATGTCTTGCAAATAGTAGGTGTTCATGAGGATTTGTTGAATAAATAACTCAACTTTTGAATAAAGCTCTACAAAAATCTCAGGATAAAATAATTTTACCAGCTTGCAAAATAGATTACAGCACTGAGGCTAAAATTCTAGTTTACCCTGTACCAAGCCAGGTCTGTCCTTCTCCAAAGCCCATGCTGTTTATGTCTCTTCTGTTTTGTCTTGAGGAGACATTCCTAGTGAATCAAAAAAGTAAAACATAAAACGTCACTCTCTCTTTCACCCTCCTACATGTTTTTGTGACACTGTCCTCTGCAGTGTGGTGTTACGTCAGCCTGAGAGTCAAATAAACTGAACTCGGCCATGAAATTCCTGTGAGTCTTTAAATCACTTAAACTATCTGAGGCAGTTTCTGTTCCTTAGTTTCTTCTTATTTTTCAACTTACTTTTATGCTTGAAGCAAACAAGTCAGTTTTGATATTCTACAAAAACGTGTAAGTAGGTAGGTTGTTGATACAACTAAATAAAAGATAATTTATAATAGAACAAGGAAATAAGTGAAATTATCTTTATAACATGTCTAGAAATTGAGTCATGTTTCTTACCAGATAGTTTCAATCACCAGATAGTTAAATTATGACTAAGTTTCTCCCAACACACTAAATAATTTCTCTCTCCTCCAGCTCTCATCAGGAAGGAACTGTCATTAACTAACACAGGGCTTGCAGAGTAGATGGACTTGTTGCTACTTTGGTATATATAAATCCAAACCTTTTCACAGAAAGTTATTTCCTGGGGAAAAAAAGGAAAAAAGAAATGGAGATTGGAAATAATTTGTCCCTGGAGACAAACACAAATTTAATTCCATTAAATTACCACCTCTCTATAAATATATTTGAAACAAGCATTGCTTGATTTTGTTGCCACTACTAAAATACAAAAATTTAATAAGGTCTTATGTTTTCACTGCTCATGCTAATAAATAATCAGGAGTGCATTTCATCTCTGGGTGTGTCTAACCCAAATATGTAAAAATTTCTAAAATAAGAAAAAGGAAAATTACAAGAATGGCTTTTTTTCCACTTCTCAGAGTCCTCCAAAGAGAAGGGCTCCCTAAGAAACTTGTCTTTTTAAATTGTTTTCCATTGCCTCCTGTTATTTACCTCAAGTGGTGTCAGTTATGAACAGATTTATGTCTTAAAGGAATATAACTTCTCACCTCTATAGCTAAAATGACAAATAAGGTTAGAGGCTTATTCAGATTCTCTCCTAAAGGGGAGAAATGCCTGGTTTTTCATGTAATTGTTTCTATTTTTCTAATGCAAACTGAATATATGATAAGACTCAATATAGGAAAAAATGTAGCATCAACTATAGCTGTCCTGGCAAATAATGGTTCAGAGGAGAATTGAGGCCCTGCAACATGGAGAGTCAGAACTAAAACTATAACAACACCGTCAGACAACAGGCTCAGAATCTCTGGGCTAGAGAGCAGTAAACAAAGTTCCCAGTTTAGCTTGTTACTTGACTTTTTAATTTGCAGTGTTTAGCAGGAGAAATTATGGTGCAAACTCATTCACTTATTTTTCCAACAAATATTAACTGAGCACATTCTATGTGCCAGAAAATGTGATAAAAGGCTTATTTTCTTGGGACTACTAGTTTATAAGTTCCCTTTCAAGTATGGGTCATTGTCTGCTTTCAGAAATAATATAATAAAAGCACCTTTAAAAAGGTATATATAAGTTCAATCACTAGTCCCCATGTTAAAAAAGACATTCTAGTCCCAAAGAACTAAAAAAAATTATGAAATCCCTACTTAAATATTTATTTTATTCAGACTATTGGCAATATACTTGTGGCATCTTGTTCACGTTTTTCACATCACCTTTTTCTTTCTTAATTTATGACCCTGAGCTTTCATGGAGGGTACAGACTTGCTGCTCTTTCAGCAGCTGATGACAACCTGTCTTCTCTCAATTGTAGTCCACATATGAGGCCTATTCTTAAGAGGACTATCACTGTCAGTTTTGTTTTCCTTTTTCCAACCTAAAGAAAGGTAAATCCAGTTTAAAGTTCAAACAATAGTGTAAACACTGCCACCTGGGCAAGATTATAATGATTCTTAAAGACTAAACTGGCTTTTTGCTTGTTTTTAGTAATGAATTAAGATTTTTTTTGTTGTTGTTGAAGTATAGTTGATTTACAATGTTGTGTTAGTTTCTGGTATATAGCAAAGTGATTCAGTTATGCATATACATATATATTCTTTATCATATTTTTTGTTATGGTTTATTACAGGATATTGAATATAGTTCCCAGTGCTATACAGTAGGACCTTGTTTATCTATTTTATATATAGTAGTTTGTATCTACTAATCCAAAATTCCTAATTTATCCCTCCCCCACCCTTTTCCCTTTGATAATCATAAATTTGTTTTCTATATCTGTAAGTCTGTTTCTGTTTTGTAAACTGTATCACCTTTTAAGATTCCACATATAAATGATATCTTATGGTATTTTTCTCCCTTTCTGACTTACTTCACTTAGTATGATAATCTCTAAGATCACCCGTGTTGCTGTAAATGGAATTATTCCATTCTTTTTATGGCTGAGTAGTATTCCACTGCATATATATATACCACATCTTCTTTATCCATTCATCTGTTGATGGACATTTAGGTTGCTTTCATGTCTAGGCTATTGTAAATAGTGCTGCTATGAACTTTGGGATGCATGTATCTTTTTGAATTAGAGTTTTCTCTGGATATATGCCCAGAAGTGGAATTGCTGGATCTTATGGTAACTCTATTTTTATTTTTTTTAAGGAACCTCCATACTGTTTTCCTTAGTGGCTGTACCAAATTACATACCCACCAATAGTCTAGGAGGGTTCTCTTTTCTCCAACCTTCTCCAACATTTGTTATTTGTAGAGAAAGCTAGAGGAATAACCCTTCAAGATTTCAAACAATACTACAAAGCTACAGTAATCAAAGCAGCATGGTTCTGGCACAAAAGCAGTCATATAGACCAATGGAACAAAATAAACAGCCCAGAAATAAACCCACACACTTACAGTCAATTAATCTTTAACAAAGGAGGCAAGAATATATAACAAAGAAAAGACAATCTCTTCAGCAAGTGGTGTTGAGAAAACTGGACAGCTGCATGTAAATCAACGAAGTTAGAACACTCCCTCACACCATACACAAAAATAAACTCAAAATGGCTTAAAGACTTAAATATAAGACATGAGATCATAAATCTCCTAGAAGAGAACATAGGCAAAGCATTCTCTGACATAAAGCAATATTTTCTTAGGTCAGACTCCTAAGGTAATAGAAATAAAAGCAAAAATTAACAAATGGAACCTAATCAAGTTTATAAGCTTTTGCACAGCAAAAGAAACCATAAACAAAATGAAAAGACAACCTACAGATTGGGAGAAAATATTTGCAAACAATATAACCAACAAGGGCTTAATTTCCAGAATATGCAAACAATTCATACAACTCAATAACTACAACAACAGCAACAAATGAGCAAAAGACCCAAATAGACATTTCTCCAAAGAAGAATCCAGATGGCCATTAAGCACATAGAAAGGTACTCAATATTGCTAATTATTAGATAAATGTAAATCAAAACCACAATGAGTTATCACCTCACCCCAGTCAGAATGGCCATCATTAAAACATCCACATATAAGACTAAACTGATGATTGGCAAGCAGTAGCACCTCACAATATCTCAAAATGTTCTTTTTCCTGCTGCCATATAAATGTCCAGATTCAGCATACAATAAAAAAAGAGTTTTACATGTTTGATGTATAAAAATGTAGGTTTTAAGAATGTCAAATCTCTGAGAGTCAGGAACTGCTTGTATATGTAATTGTATTATAGAAGAAATACATGGTCCTTAATTAAGTAGGTTTTAGCTCTAGTGCTAGAAAGAGTATTTATAGAAACCATCCCAGTTTTTTAGTTATTTATTCATTACAAATTTGTGATTCAGCTTTGAGAGAATATAAAGCCATATTACTGCTCTTTTTATTCTTTCTTGTCTACCTAACCTTTAATTCCTTCTTTCCAACTCCTCTCCACTCAATTATTTAGCCCCTTATTAATCCATCATCTGCAGTTAGGATATATCTCTGTACTGTCCCTGATATCCTTTGATGGATTCTAGCTAGAAATGTCTTCACATTCTTACACTCCATCGTCTACTTCCATCCTGCATTGTTCACCAAGAAACAAAACTAATAAGAGGCAGAAGGCAGGTTCATGTGCAAGCACTGACAATTTTCGAGACTCCAAAATAAAGAATGTCTATTCCTTCAACATCCAGGGATTTTGAAATTTCTTTATATTTAAGATCCCTACTGTGCTGGCTTAATAGCATGAGGTCACATGAATGAAGTGGTACTACCAATACGGCATGTTCATGGGGGGATAGGAATCTATTCCTTCTTGTACATTAAGTCTGCAGTGATACTGAAATTATTATCTACAGTTGAATGAAGTTGATGTTTAACTCATGAAGTGTGTGTGAAGCACTGTTGCTGAAATTCCTTATATCAGAATTATGCCTTTGTTTTAAGGCAGAAGGCTTTAATAAAATGCAACTACCTTTCCCAAGAGGACAAGAATCAAGTGTGAATTAAAAAAAAACTATGAAAAATGCAGACTGTGATTAACAAGTTAAATTGAAAGATCAATAAAACTCGTAACCATAAATAGGGATACTTTTTCGAGCTCTGTCACTAAAATTGGCTCAATAGTAGCAGAAACATCACTTTTGGTTTTCATTAACTCTCATGTGTACCTTCTTTTGTGGATTTGTCCTCTAATAATATTCTCCACTAAAAGAAACAAGAGTTCTGTGGGGGGTAAGTGATTCCATGACAAGTTTAGAATATCCTAGAGATGCTAGTGACTAGAATGAGTCATGGCTGTGAAAGAAACTCAATCAACGTAAAAATTATTCCTCTGGCCAAGTAATAACTACTTTTACCTTCTGGTACAAGTTCTGGGACAAGATGAATCTGCAAAATGACATTAGTACATTAGTACATGGTGAGGTTCAAATGAGAGAAGTTAATATAAATTGCACAGATAAATAGTTGTAGAAAAAAGGGCGAGTAAGTTTGGATGAACTTAATAAGGAGAGGAAATTTGTGTTTGGGTGCATTTTGATATATGTATTCTGTTAATTATCTGTTTCTAAATTATAGACTTGCTTCTGTTTGCACAAGCAGATGTTGACTGAAAAAAAAAAGGACAACATAAAGTTGTTAAGTATATTTTATTCAGCAGACTTACTGAGGACTATAGCCCAAGATACAGCCTCTCAGGTAGTTCTGAGGGAGTGTTCCAAAGAGGTAAGGGAGGACCCAGGATATATAGGAAGTTTTGCTAAAAAATGCAGTCAAACATCAAAAGACTACTGCTAAACACAAAAACAGACATCTCAACTTCGTGATTTTACTACTTTTCTGTGTTTGGGAAGAGTCTGAGCTTATTGAAATCATTCATTTGGTATGCATCTTAACTATCTAGGGCAAGTATTATTTTCCTCCATCCTGAATTCCCCTCAGGGTACACCATCAGGGCTGGCTTCAGTGGCTGATGGCTTTATGGCCACAGCATCCTTTGTTTATGGAAATGGCAGGTTTTATCCCCACAGAAAAGGAAAAGTAATAGTGAATAAATAATAGTCTTGGAAAGGGTAGGAATTCACCAAGAATGAGAAAGACTGATCAGTTCTTTTGGTCATACATCCCAGAGAGATTAAAGAAAAAAAAAAATGAGCACTCAACAGACTCAGGCCAATGACAAAGTAGACTTCAACCATGTGTTCCAAGGTGAGTAATAAAATAAATGTACTATAAACAAGGGCTAGGCCAACTGACTCAATCCTTAATATTCTATGAAATTAAAGAAACTAAATGGCAGAAAAATTGATAAGCTACACATATGTTTTTAATAAGGTCAGCATATCATAATCATGAAACAAAGGAGATAGCAGTTTGCAAACAACTAAAACCTAAAAATAAAGAAAAAAAAGTATTATTGACCTAATGGTGAAAATTTAGCAATATAAGATGAAGCTCTATTGAAAATCAATGGTTCAGTTTTGGGTCACCTTGGGAGAAGCAAGGCAGATCCAAGTCATAACCAAGAACCCCAAAGCTGACTATTTAGAGAAGGTATCCTTTATTCTTTTAAGTCAAGTAAGGTAACTACAATTCTGGAATTATATCAAAGTAATATCACTAAAATCTTTCAAAGATATCAAAGTAACTGTAGCTATGATGTTTGAAAGCTATGCAAATAAAGAACTAATCAAAAATTTATTAAATCACAGAATTGGTTTGAATGTAAATGAAATAATTGGTTTAGTGATAATTGTGTTTGTGTGTCCTTTGCCTTCTGTTTAAAATATAAGAATCAGTTGCAATAATTTCATAATTATGGTTTACTTTTAGTAGTATTTAAAACATATAATCCATTTTTAAAGCTACAAATGGTTTTAAATGTTTTGTTTATTATATTTGTGTGTTTAATGCACTGAGCATTAAACAAAGAACAAATAACCGTGGATGTACCTCTCCTGTACAAAAGCCTTTCAGACATAAAAGAACCTTTTGTCAGGAAATGGAGTGTGCCCATTAACACCTATTGTCACATTAGCAGAGATCATTTCCTTGATAAGAGAAAGCAATTCTCAGAAATACCACTCTCAGAAAAGCTATAATAAAAAAAACGAAAGCTAAGAACCAGAGGTATTATTCAAAGAGGGCAGGATCCCTAAGCTTCAATTTCTTGTCGTTAGTATGGGCGTATTTATACCTACTGTAAAGTTGAGCAAGGATTAAATACACAAAAGTGCCTGAAAATAATTGATTATTAAATGTTAGTTGTCCTAATTTCAAAAGGATGAGGTGGAAATAGACATAAATAATAAGTCTAATGCTCCCCTGGCAATAGAGAGATGTTTCAGCCTGGAAGATGACGGTGACCATGAAAGATCTCCCCTGTAGGGAATGTAGCTGGTCTACAGCTTTAGCTACTACGTTCTGAAATCCGTTGCTTTTGCACTAAGGCCACCTTTCCAGTGATGCTCCCAGCCAGTGATGGAAAAAGGTAAGCATACAAAATCAGACCTACTCCCGAGATATGGAGGGCTCTTCCAGTGGGAGGTTTTGGCCTGTGGACTCCCCCTTTGCCTTGCTGAACACTGTCTGAACAGCACTGCAGTCTGAGACTCTTATACCTGCCCTTCCTTCTTTACTTCTCTCCCTCATAGGGTCACATCTGCATCACAGTCTAATGTTCTCTCAGCCTCTCCTAGTTCTCTCCCCATTTTGCCTCACAAGTGTTTCCCATAAGAAATCTCTTACATGTCCAGTGCTGCTGTGGCAACTGTTTCTCAAAGGATCTGAACTAACACAGGGACCCAGCTTGTTGTTTTCAGTTAGGGCAATAATGTATAATATTCTAAATTTTTCAGTAAGCTGAAGCGTTAATTCTCTTCTGAAAGAAGATTTCACTCACAGTTAGAAGCAGAGCCAATAAATTTAAAGGATTTAAAACTCCTAACATTTAAAGACTATAATAAATCCATTAAAATAACCCATTTACAAAGGCTAATGCTACCATTAATAAAAATAATGACAAATGTACATTTGTAATTCAAAATAAACCTTGGTCAAGGACATTTGGCCCTGTCTTAAAATCAATCATAAAATGTACTTTCTGAAGCATGTGTTTATTTGTTAAAACAAGTGCTCCCAAAGGCCATAGTACATATCAAGAAAATCTATAATAGGGATAAGATTATATATTCTAAAGAGGCATAATCTTTAATGGTGCATTAGCAGTTAAATAAGCTTCAGCACCCTAAAGTGACACTGAAAAAAAAAATTCAAATTCTCATCCTATACATGGACCAAAGCCTCAACATTTCTATTACTGAAAAAGTTTCCATACTATCTTATTTAATGATTTTCTTGGATTTCTGGAAGGTTGAGAATATACAGAATGTCTACAATTCATTTTCTTAGCTGTTCCTTCTATACTGCCTCTATTCTTATCTTGAATTTTAAAATATACATTTTTAATTCTTATAACTACTATGATAACTTCTTTAGATACCTAGATTCCTAAAAGCCCCAAAACTTAACCAAATTGAATTAGAAAAAAAAAAGTAATCCCTTTTCAAAGTGCTAAGTTTTTTCAATCTACTTTTGCTCTAAGCCCATATATGAACTCAGATGCTGAACCCCCAAAATATTCACTTATTTAACACCTAATATGGGGGACACATGATAACAACAAGAAAAATATCTTTCTTCTAAATTGCTCCTATACCATAAGTATTATGACACATCTAAATGCTGGAAGATTCTATCCTGCTTGAGTGAGTTCAACTACATAGCCCAATAAATTACTTAGTTGTACTTCTTTCCTGACATTTGAAGTGTTTTCCTTAGTTCAACTTCACCACACTTTCCTTGTCCATTTACCCACTGAATGCAGCTCTTTGCAAAAATATTTAGCTTTCAAGTGCCATTTTTAAATATTAGTTTCTTCAGTCGTTTAATCATTTTCACTGAAATATCTGGACTTCTGCCAATTGATGACATTTCTCTGGAATTCAATTTTCAAAAAGATTTTAAAGTATATTTACAAGATATAAATTTACATGGGCTCTATAATACAGAGAAAAAAATCCATCACCTTGACTAGTTTTTCAGTCCAAGGAAGACTGTCTTCAGGAGAGTCACAACTTAGAGAGGTTTAGGGCTGTTAATCTTACTTAACAAGCATTTATTCAGTGCTTACTCTAAGAAATAATTGTCTTCTATTTAGAAATATTAACTCATAAAGTTCCCCCAGCAACTCTATGAGGTAGATGTTATTATTTTTCCCAATGCTGCAGGTGAAGTTAAGTAATGTCAAGGCCACACAATCTGTCACAGGCTAGGATGGAAACCAGGAAGTCCTGATTCAGAATCAGAAATCTTTGGACAGTCTGTGCTGCCTGCCATGTGACTCTAGTGACTACAAGCTGTAAATTACACAATTCAGTGCTATAGGAAGGAATGATTAGCTCTCTATAATTTTCTGGACGACAAAGGGGTTCCTCCTATTTTCCACTGGAGATTGATCAATGGTGGCTGCTAAAGATGTCAGTTATGAAGAACTTGGAATGTGAGTCTGCACCCAAAATGAAAGAGCACTGAGATCAACCAGAAACCTCTGACAAAGGCATAGGTGAGAGAAGCTGTTCTCTCTGGACACATATTAGTTGTCCCTGCATCAGACTTTCCTGATTTCAGCCTCCTGCGTTTGTTCCTTCTAGACTTTGAAATGTATGAGGTTTTAAAGGCAAGACCAAAGGGATTGAGCAGCCACAAGAAACTTTTAAATGAAGTTGAGTTTTTCATTGCATCCACAGCATAATATTTTGAGGACTCAAAATCTTCCTTAAAGAGATCAGTAACTTTGCATATTTAAAGGCCATGAAATATAAGGAGCAATTTGGGATTGTCTGGCAACAGAGAATGTCCTCCAGGATAACCTGGCTTCTACCGTATCCTTTGAAATAACACTTGCCGTATCTGAGGTGAGCATGGTCTGTTGGCATCTACCTAGTTGGCCTCCAGATACAAAACATATGAATAATTTTGAAGGAACAGTATTGAGGACAGGAAAGAATATAGTAACTTAAAACCATAATCTCTATTTCTTATTCTCAGCAAACATTTCCCTCTTTCAAAACAGCACACTTTCAAAGATTTTTCTCTAGTCAAGGGTCTGATAAATAAATTTCTCATTACTTTTAAAGTATATTATGAACAGAAATGGTTAGTTCTCTAACCAGAAAAAAGCCACCTAAATGAAATGAAAATCTGACATATACTTTTTTAAGCTATTCATCCACTCATTCATCAAATGTTCACTGCCATATGACATATGTGTGACATTATACAGGTGCTACTGGAACAAAGATTCATACTCATGGTACTCAGAGGTCAGCATGGGAACAGATAAATAAGCAAAGTTTCATACAAAATACTAAGTAATAAAAGACATATGTGCAAGATATTATACTGGGCATAGATGAAATCATATTTAACTTTTTGTCCAAATCAAGAGAGGAGTAGATAATTCTTCAATGAAATTACTTTTGTTCTGAGTACTAAAACATATTTAGAATTTGTCCAGTTGGACAAGAAACAGAGGAGGCATTTAATTTATTTTAAAGCAGCCTAAGAAAAAGAACAGAGGAAAAACATTAGCATGCCATGAAGCAGCTCAATGTGGGGGTGGGGATGGCAGAAGGGAAGGCTAGGAAGGTAGGCAAGCAGAGCTGAGCTCATATGTACCATGAAAAGGAGAGAATTTGGGCTTTATCCAAAGCCTAGTGAGAAATTATTGGTAAAGAAACATTTACTATTGTTATGACACAGTTGCAACTGTATATTTTCAATATATACTTTACACACAGATTTTTTTTGTCTCTCTGAAAGCACAGCAGAGGATAGAATATAGGAGACTGGAGATAAAGAAATCAATTAATTATTTAAACAATAAAGAGGATGTGATGAAGGCCTATTTAACAGAAAAACACAGATTCAACAAATATCTATGTATATAAAACTTCAAATTATATGTGCCAGTGGGCTCCAATCTGATTTATGCTTTAGTCATATTTTTATTTTGTTTTATGTACAAACAAAATATGTTTTGTTTGTACTTTCACATATTCTTCACAACAGTTTTTATAAGGTTAATAATATAACCTCAATTTTACTGAAAAGAAAATGAGATTTGGAGAATTAGCTCACCCAATAACATACTGCTAGAAGATAATGAAGCCAAAGGTCAAATTGGAGACTGCAAACCCCATTCTCCCACAATGCCTTTAATAGAAAATGATTCATCAAAATGACTAAAAAGTTGCCTTTTGTTGTTGTGATTGTATTCGATATTTCAGTGAACACTTTGTCATGCTAAAGTTAAAAATCTTTGATTTTCCATACTGTTAAAGATATTATAATCCTTGTAAATATTTCAAATGCCAAACAAGTACGGAGGATCAATAATACAAACGTGAAATATATAATAATGTCTTTTATTACCCAGTGAAAGAAAATTTTCTTATATAATTTCACAAATTCTCCTTATTAATCATTAGATAGAAAGCTCCTTACTACTTATTTACTTGTATGAAAACAAAATAAAGCTCTCTATTATATTTTCCAGCTCCTTTTTTGTTAAGATAAAATTTGCAGAGTGAAATGTGTAGATCTTAAGCGTACAGTTCTACACAAGGCTATTGTACAGACTAACACTCTGTCTCGTAACAAGGCATTAATTAAAGTAATCTTTTTTCCCTTTTCATAAGCAGAGAAAAATCATTTTTCTCCATCCCTCATCTATAGAGTATCTAGCTGCTTTTGTAGGGTGTTTGACCGCACTTTCACTGTGCCACTCTAGGGTAATTGTGTCCTGCCTGGGACAGAATGGGGTGGGCAGAAACACCCTTATTATTTACTGTAGAGTAATTACTAAGAACTATACCCCTGGGCCAGAGTAACAAGTGTGCACATTCAGGAGAAAATTAATGAAGATGAATACTAAAAACCCAACAATGTGTTAGAAACCCTATATAGTTCATTATTATTTATGTTTGTAACTGTCAATTATCTTTTAAGATATTTTTACAATAACGCAAGAGTCTCTTTAATTTATCCACATATTTACTATTTCCAGTCTCTTCTAGCCTTTGTGTAGATTCAGTTTTCTATCTGACATTATTTTCCCTCTGCTTGAAAAATTAAAAAAATTTTTTTAAATTTTCTTACAGTGTAAGTTGGCTGCTAGTGAATTCTCTCAGCTTTATTTTTCTTTGTCTGAAAAACATTTATAGTTTACTTTCACCTTTGAAAAATACTTCTTTGGGTTTAGAATTCTAGGCTGACATTTTTTCACAGATCTTTTCATTTATAGAGTCTAATCTACTCTTCATCCCATTCAGTGAAACTGCTAAAGGTGTATGACTCCCTCCTTCAGAAAGTATCCTTTTCTGGAAGTTGTTCTTTTTCTGACCTCTGGAGTATTCTCCTAAGTATGCAGAGATTCAGCCAGACATGTAAGGGGACAGCTCTGCAGATTTCTAGACCCCTTTTTTTCTGGACTTCCCTTCTGTAGCCATCTTGGTCTCTACAAATTCTGTCTTTTATCTCCTCAATTTAGAAAAACTGCCAAGCTCAGTTTGGTTCTTCACTCCCTGTACCACAAGATGAAAATTCTCTCCAGACAGAAAGCCAGGTCAATTTGGAGGGATTGCATATTCCATATGCCTTCCCATACTTCAATATGGGAAAAGGGGTCTTTCTAGTGGTTTACCCTGTGATTCTGCAGCCTCTTACTCCTTCATGGATGGAATAGGTTTGCCTAATACTGTTTTTGAGATTCATCCATAGTTTTGTGTTAAATGGCTGAGTAATATTTCATTTTTTCAATAGATCAATGTGTTCATTCATTCTCCAGTTGATAAATGTTTTGTTTTTTTACAGAGCTAAGGCTTTTACAAACAATTGTGTATCAATACTTGTTTGGAGATACATTTTTATTTCTCCTGGATATTTACATAGAACTGTTGTGTTATAGAATAGATGAATGATTAACTTCTTAAGAAACTACACAGCAACTCTCCAATATATAGAATTAGACCATTTTACATTCCCACTAATAATGTATAAGCAATCCAGTTTCCTCCACATTTGATATTTTCAGTCTTTTTAATTTAGCCACTTTAACTCATATTAAATGGTATTTCATCACGATTTTATTTCATGTTTTCCAGATGACTAGTTATGTTAAATAGATTTTTAAATGCTGAGTGGCCCATTCAAGTGTATTCTTTTGTAAAGTGTCTGTTCAAGTCTTTTGCCCATATTCAATTGAGTTTTTCTTTTAATTGAATTTTCTAAGCATGTTAGGTAATTTTTATTATATGTTGAACATTGTAAGGAACACGAATTATGCTGACTTCTTCAAAGGCTGTTGAGATTGTTGTCAGTGGTAGTTAATTTCTGGTGGCTCTTTTTGATCATGTTAGACTTCATTTTATTCTTTGAAACTATCACAGTTTTGTTTTTAGTCCTACTCAGACTGTAGTGTGTTGTCCTTTCTCCAAAGGAGTGGCATTTTGGGGGTCTCAACTAAATGATTGTGAGGCTCTGCAAGGTCTCTCCACTCTGGCTGGGTTGCAACTCCAACAACCTCTGATATCTCAGTTCTGCTTTCAGGCCACCAGCAACTGCTGTTGGTTAGAACTCATGGAGACTGACCTTGCACATGAGCACCCCAGCTTTTGGCCAAGAGCTGGCAGCATGCCTCTCATAGACCTCTGATGCACCCCTCTGCCCAGCTCCCTCCTGTCTAGTACCCTTCCTTACAAACACTAGCCACTTCAGCAGCTCCAAACGCTCTTGTCTGCCTCCTTTGCTCAAAGAAACCACCATGCGTTATCTGGGCTTCATCTTTCTGTGCTGTAGTAGGCAATGTGCCCCAATAAGTCTTTGCAAATGAAGACATGTCATGCTTTTCCTCTATTGAAGATCTTGAAAGTAGTTGGCTCATACATTTTGCTTAGTCTTATAGTTATAGGTAGAAAGACAAGTCTGGTACAAGATGCTATGTTATGGCCAGGGTGAAGTCTTCTAGCTATATTTAACCCTTAACAAAGTGTCAAGAAATCCTATTCTATGACTACCAATCTAATTAGTTTGTCCTCTTCAAAAACTTCCTGTAATCATTTGAAGAATTTCTATTTCTCTTCCCATGGCTTTGAGGAGTCTCTGGAAAGACATATTAGCTAGAATCTGTCTAAAGTTCTCAGATCCATGGTAAACACAAAGTAAAATTGCAAAGCATACTAACAAAGTTTTTTAATTACAAGCAAACATTAGTTCTCAGCTACTAAAAAAAAGTATGAAGAATATTAAAACCAAATGTGAAACTATTCATTTAATTCCAATCTTTTAAATATAGTAAGAAAATGATCTCAAACCAGATACAAAAATCTTTCATGTCAATCAAAAACCATGTTATATACGGATCTGACATAAAAACTGTGCATAACAAGACATCTGACAGATGCTTGAAGAACAGCAAGAGATATTAAAATGCTATTTTTAGCAAATGCCAATTTAGTTTCAAAATGCATATTACAATCCAGAACATCAATATATAAGAATTAATAAAATCAAAGGATAGGTAATATATTCTATTCTAAAATAGAATGGTTGAGGGAGATGAGAATAAAAATTACAGGAAGCGTATATTCATTGTTCAAATGTTATTTATCTGCATGTTTCTTAATTTAAAGCCATGTCAAATTGCAATTTAATATGTTTGATAAGTAAAAAGATAGCAACTTTAGATATATATTAAAATTAGAGAGCCTTATGAGAAAATCACCACTAATTTTGTTTATGTGTAGTTATGCTGAATAAATTATTTTATATTTTCTTAACCATTTTCTGCCATCAGATTGCATCTATACAGTACTAAAATATCTGTGGCTATTTTGAGTTCTTTCTCCTAATGTTCCCTTTATGGTTCTTGGAAGTCTGAGAACAGAATAGTGCTGAAAAGGATGGCTGCCACTACATTTCCAAATATTCATGTCATTTGAGTCACTTACTTGTGGATTATCTGGAAAACTCTGTTGACTCTAATACCTTAGTGACCACATTCTAAGGAGCACTGGTAAGGATGAGAATTGATAATTAAGGCAATCAAATCTGCCTCTTATTCACTCATCTACGTTAAGATACTATTTTTAATTATCTGAGCCCCTGAATTCTTCCTCAGTAATTATGAGTACCATGTAACAACAATCAGAAAGTATAGGAAAAATGTGACAATAAGTTTGTAGAGATGATCTCTTAGGTCCTTTCTATTTCAGATATCTTGTGTGTCTGTTTGTGTGGCGAAGGAAAGTGAAGCATTTATTGTAGGCACCAAGCAAGGATATTTCAAAGATTCTTTTGTTCTAGAAATGCAAAAAAAATTTTTTCAAAATTATTTTGATCCATAATCCGAGCACTCTTGGAAAGTAACTAAAGCTGCCTAAAATGATTACTTTGTAGGTTATAACATTCATTTGAAGGTAAACATTGCAATATGTTAAAAATATTAGTAACACATTTTTATTAATATTTTAAACTTATGATTCACATATTATAATCAGGAATTAGCCTATAATTTCCTTGAAGGAGTTATTTATACTCATTGTCTTCAATGTATCTCTTCTTATTCTCTCTTAAACCTACTGCAATCATGCTTCTGACCCCTGCTACACTACCAATGATTTCCCCATTCTAACTCCAATGGTCAGTTCTCTAGTCTTACCTTACTTGATCTAGCAGCAGCATTTAACAGTCTTAAGATATGTGATTCTACAATTAGCTTCAGTTTTGAAGCTGCTCATCCTCATTCTCCTTTGTAGATTGCTTCTCATTTTTTCTAATTCTCAAAGCTAGAAGGCTTCATAAGTCAGTTCTGGAAACTCTTCTCTTTTCTAATACTTCCCTTCTGTGATTTTATCCAACCTCATGATTTAATCTCATTGCTATACTGGCAACAGCCAAATTTGCATCTCCAGTGTATACTCTGAAACATTTTATTTAACTAATTCGATCTGGATTAGTCTAACAGCATCTCAAAATTAATATATCCAAAAATGAGCTCCTGATCTTCCCTTCAAAATTGCTTCTCCCTGTATCTTTCCTACTTTAATTAGAGACAGTTCAATTCTTTCAGTTGTTTGGAGCAAAAATCTTGGTCATTTGGGGGGGAAATTTTGTCCATGACTGTGATTTTTATCAATAACTGTCTTCAAAACCTAGAAAAATGCCTAGAAGCACTCAACAAATAATTCAGGGTGGATGAACATTACTTTACCAGAAAATGAATAATATCCCTGAAGTAATGAGTTGTTTAATATTACGGATATTCCAGGCTGAGAAAAACCTCATCTCAGGATGTTTAGTCTCATGGCAGAATGAAAGAGGCTAGTCCAGTAGTCTTTGGAAAACTGACTTACAATGTAAAAAACCTTAAGGAAAGAACAAGGAAATGCCATTTATCTACTTATTGAATGATGTCTACAACAAAATGCTAACTACAATTATGTCATTGAAAAAAATTAAAACCATCAACTAAAATAATTAAGGCAATGAAAAGTTTAAGGATATTTGCCAAACTGTCACTAGTATTTCCTGCTTATGGGCAACCCAAATTTCAAATATGTTAAAACTTCTTCAGAAAACTGATAATGGTAATATATTTGTCTGGGGGAGAGGATTTATCATTGATTTTAGTACAAAGCTCAAACTTCTAGAAGAGAAGATCAAGCCTTTCCAATAGGTTAGTTTCACTCAAACTGTACAGCTTTATTTCCTATTTAACTTCATAAAGGTCTTTCATTGGTACATGGTTATTTTCTCTCTATCCACATGTCCATACCTGCCACTTTGGTGTTTTTCAAGGTTGTATCAGCATACATAGGCCCCAACAGATATATACATCCATACACCATACACATTCCACTCTTTTTTGTCCAAATCTTATGCATTCTTCAAGGTCCACCTCAATTTTCAGTTTTCATTTAGCAAGTTTCCCAGATCATTCCAATTCAGATTGCAGTCCTCTTTCCCAGGATATCTATAATCTCCTCATCCCAATTTTGCCTCTTAGTGTCATTCTGACATTCCAGAATTAAGTGCCTACAATGTGTAAGGCACTACATTACATGCTTCAGATATAGAAATAAGCAGGGTAAACATGGTTCCTGCCATCATGGAGTTAAAATTCCTCATTTAAGATTAATGGCATGCTGTCTTTGCAGTATTTTCCTAAACATAATATTTTACATATATAATCACTTTATGTATATTGTAGACTCCTATGCAGAAGGATTATGTCAACCAGTTATTTTGTATTCTTTATAATAGTTCACAGGCAGTATCCATAAAAGGCAAGTGAGTTAAAAAGAGAAAAAAAGTACACAGAGCTAAATTTAAGATGAAATGATTTTCTCTTTATTCTTATCTCTTTATACTTCAAAAAATATTAACAATATAAAAGATTGTATTTGATTTCCAGGATTCAAAACAGCATTTCTAACAGATCTCTGTTTAAACTTTAACAAAAAGTGACTTTAAAGTCTAATATGTCCAATAGATGGTCATACCTCTCTAGAGAGTATAGTTCCTCAGAGGTTTTCCAACATTTTATTAGTATGCTTGTCCCGGGAACTTACCTACTAGCTTTTATTTTTTCTGGGGTCTGATCAAAAGATTTTTCAATGCATCGTCCTCTGCAGTAGAATTATCTTGAAAACAATTTAGAATTAACCTAACTAAATAAATAAATTTTATGATACAAGGGGCATATTTAAATAAATTGTAACTTGAGTGTCTATAGTGTTATTTTTAAATAACCCAACAATTTTGAGAACTATAACTAGAATTGACATAAACATATTATATATCATGGGTTAGAAGTGTGAAAAATGTTAGATAATCTTATCCAATATTCTAGTTCATCAATCAAGTAACACAGGCTTCAACCAATGTTCTGAGATGGGTTTTGTCCTGCTTCCACCCTGCATTTTCAGAGCTGCCTACTCCTAATATAATGCTCATGGCCTGGGGCAAATACTTCAAAATATTGCTATTATTTGGTCCAATATATTAACTCCTTGTCAATTGGGTAGAAAAGGAGGGTAAGTTAAGACAGTGTTGGAATATGGCCAGTGATAGTTTAGGGTGTTGAAATACACACACACAAACACACACACACACACACACATACAATTCTATTCAAAGAAGGAAATTAATGTTGGAAACAATATGGAAAACAATGCATGGAGTGTTACCCCAGTAAACTCCTCAGACATAATATGCTCACTTATTTCCCAAATGACTTTTTTACTGCTCTTATTCTCTAAGCCAAAATAATTTTAAAACATTCTTTTTAAAAACTGAAGTATACTTCAGTTACAATGTGTCAATCACTTAGAAACATTTTTAAAAACACATGCCCAGACTGCAGCCCAGAATGATTACACAAGCTCCTGAAGGGATTCCAATATGCAGAGTTGACAATCACTAACCCAATAAGAAAGTAACAACTCATACGGAAAAACTGAATAAAATCTCTAGTTGGTTCCTTATTGGAATTAGAGAGGAGCTACATGGGAAAGGCAGGCCATATGTCAGCCTTAGTAGGAAGATCTAGGAAGCAGAATTTTAAAAATTGGTGTCAAGTTGAACCATGTGCCCCCAGAAAGGACATGTTTAAGTCCAAATCCCCAGTACCACAGAACGTGACCGTATTTAGAAATAGAGTGTCTTCAGAAGGAATCAAGTTAAAAGGAGGTTATTAGAATGAACCATAATCCACTATGACTAGTGTCCTAATAAAAAGGGGTAACTTGGACATAAATACACACACAACAGAGGAAAAACAATGTCAGGACACACAGAGAAGACAGCCATATGACTGGCTGATGCATCTGTAAACCGAGGAATACCAAGGATTGCCGGCAGAGTCCAGAAGCTAGGAGAGGCAAGGGAAGACTCTTCCCCTAAAGCAATCAGAGAGAACCTGGTATTGCTCACACCTTGTTTTCAGACTTCAAGCTTTCAAAACTCTGAGACCATCAATTTCCATTGTTTTAATCCACCTAGAGTTTGTTATAGCAACTCTAAGAACCTAATACAGTTGGAAATGGGAGTTACAGTGTTCTGCAAAAGTTTACAGTGGTTGAAGGAAAACTATGCAAAGGGTAAGGGAAATACAAAGTAACATTAAAGACTGCAGTCTCCAAATAGTTGGAATTGCTTGGCACAATATTTATCAGTGACAATTAGTGACACATTTTTCTTTTCTTCAAAATTAATTGTCTATTTATTACTAATGTATGACACTGTACAATAATGAACCTAGCTATTTTTCCTTTTAAAAATGTCTTTTACACTATTCATTAGATCAGCATGCATTTTTGTCTGAGACAGTTCAAAACACCCAAACAACTGTTTTAGATCTGATGTTTTGCGTTGTAGACACACACTTCATTCAGCATGAGCATCTTCAACATTTTTGCACCAAACCCAAACATTTTTATTTTACTGCAGATGGAAAATAACTATTTTGTAAAGAGTCAAAAACAATCACATAGACAGTGTGAATGTAAATGATAAAGATAAAATCCAGCCATAGTTTGGTTCTTAGATCGAACATTGAATTTATTTCTATTATTGAGATATAAACATATCTAAGTATAGATGTGTGTAAATATACACATTGTAATATTACATATATAATAAATATTTTAGATGTTATTTTTCTATTATATTTCTATTCTGTTTAATTTTTTATTTATAACGTTGAAATTCAGTACTTGAGCTATAAAAATAAATTTTAAAATTAATCAAAAGGCAAAGGAAAATAGATTGTCATTCTATGCAATTAATTATCTCTTGCTTTACTAAAATACTAATTTCTTCTCCTAACTTTTTATGGTGGTTCAGGGTAATATGTCTATTGCCCTCAGCTTAGATAAGACCCTTACTGATTTTACTGGCTGTATAACAGGGGTGGAAACACTCACTGATAACCTTCTCCCAACTCTATTGGAATTATAACACACACCACTGCACTGATATTTAGAGTATTCTGTATCTTAGTTGTGAATTCCACGAGGGCAAGAATCCAATAGAGGAATTGTGCATAGGAGAATGTTAACAGAGTGTAGTGGGAAAGGAGCTAAGTCAGCATGCCCACCTTGCAGCGCCTTGACTTCATACATATCAACTTTCCTGAGCTTCTGCTGTTCATTAAGAGAAAAAGTATTTGTAATCAATAGTAATAATAGGAGAAATAGAGTAGAATTATCCACTAAAGAATTGGCAGTTGATACTTTTCCTTCCTTTGTCTATTCTTTAAGTGCTGAAGATTCTTCGGTGTCTGTTGTGATCCCATTCTCTTTTTAATCTAAAGCACTCTCTCTGTACAGCTATATCTACTGCCCCTCTAAACTTTGATATCCAAACTTTTTAATTAAATATGTCAATTAGCGAAAGCCAACTATATTTGCATCACAGATCTCTCTCAAGAGGCACACCTGTGCTCACAACTTCCGGTCAGACATCCTCACTTGGCTGCCTCAGAGACAGTCAAAACTCACAAAGTCCAAAAGAGGTGTCATCTACTCCCTAGTCATGCCTCTCTTCTCATGTTCTCTATCTTTGTGACTGGTGCCCTCTAGAAAAACCAGTTCCTGGATAAACCATGTCCATAGATGAACTGTCTCATTGATCTGTATATACACGGGCATCTGAGTTCTGCTGGAGACAATGGCATGAATTGGTATCACAATAATTTAATCATCTTCAACCTCAGGCCATCAACTCTCTGTAGCATATTCTTTCTTCTGAAAGATGTCCATGAGTTGCAAGGTCAAATATGTTTGAAAAACACCATTATACAAGGTTAAATAAGTTTCCCTACTGAAGGAATTCTTCATCTTTAATAAATTAATGCGCACTGTGAATCTACAAAGGGTGGGGGAGTTGTAATGTGCAGCATTTCTGAACTTATTTGCCCATACAATCCTTTCCCATGGAGCATCTCACTGAGAATTCACAAAGCATGTTTTGATTAGCTCTGGTGTAGCAGACCCATAGTATGTTCGGACTTTGCCAAAGCCAGCCCTCGGAACTTGGACAGACCTTAACCTCCTGGGGCCTCTCTTCATCTTCATCACAAGGAGAAATTTGGACTTCAAAAGAGTAAGTTGCTTTACATTAAAACAGTTTTTGTCAAGCCAATGGAACCTAATTATTTCCTTTTTAATTCTATGAAACATTGCTATCTCTAATTTACAAAGAAGCAAAAAGGATCCAGAGAGATCAAACATTCCCTCAGGGAACACAGTTGTAAACTAACATAGTCATGGATTTAAATTTTGTTGTATAATAACCAGGCCAGTATTCTTACCCCCGCATTAAAATTCTGCAATTTGGGATTGTTAGCACAAAAGAAAGACAAGTAAATGACAAACTCTGGGAAAGATCTCTCATTTGTACTAAGTTAAAGTTAGGTTAAGTCAGTAGGAAATTAAAGTTAACAGATACTTTCAAAGAAATACAGTTTTGTTTCATCTCTTTTAAGCACATACAGTAACACCAACAAGTAAATTATTTTACAATTAGGCTAAAAACATCAACTATTTTATGAAGTCTTCCAAGTTTATTAAAATAAAGAACTCTTCCCTTAGAATTTATTTATGTTACTAATTCTTTAAAGAAAGTTTTACATCATAAACTTTAACCCTGACTATTCTGTGTAAAGATAATAATAATGATGATAATAACTAACATTTTCTAAAATTTACAATGTGTCATGGACTGTATTGAATGCTTAACAAGCATTATTTTACTTAACTTTATCCTCACAATCAACATGTGAGGTAAGTTGTTATTATATCCCACAGTACAGAGGACAATGAGTCCTGAAGAAGGTAAAACCTTCCCCAAGCCATGAAGGAGTAGACAGAGCTGGATTCAAACCTCTGATCATCTGGTTTCAGAAACCAATTCTTAATAAACATACTATAGTGATTTCTGAGTAAAATAAAACTTAATTTAACACAGAAAAATTTAGTAATTTAGTAATTTCGTAATTTATGAAGAACACCTGATGAATTAGGAGGAAAACCTAAAAGTACCTAACAATACAGATTGTAAATATGGGACCACTCCAGCAAGAAATTTTATATTAGATTTGTGCATTTTAGGAATAGGTTGAACAAAATCCTTCTGAAAGCTCTCCTCAGAAATGAACAAGGTCAGGATCACACCACCTGTCTGTCGACATCAGAGAAGACATCAGAAAGCCCACTCACCTAACAAGAGATGTCTTATCGTGATTTCACAACTCTATCCAGAATTGGCCTGGAAATTTTTTCCTGGTCAGTCAGGAAAGGAGTAAATGTAAGATGATCCTGAGATTACAGGGCTTCCTCTGGGGTTGGAGCTGCATGTAGCATGCTCGTCTTTCCTGTACTCCTCTGGCCATGACTGCTCAAAATCCCTTCAAATCTGCTACTCTATGATTCTACTAGTCAACTACTCCCTAGGTGTGAGGTAACAACTCTTCTAGGAGACACATTACTACTTCAGGCTCCCAAATTGCCAATTAGTTTACTAGAGATAAAATGTGATGTCCTGAAAGAGTTAGCGTTCCAAAGAGCCAACTAGGTGTTTCTTATTCACCTTGAGGGCTGGCTGGTGGAAGTTAGCTGTCTAAGAACCAGTGCACCATTTTGAAATATGTATCCTGAGAGTAAAGTTTCATTCCTTCACCTTTGTCTAAATCTGTAGCAAACCTACATGTGACAAATGAAATAACACAGTGTGTTTATGAGGGGAAGTGACATTATGTGAAGGAAACTAATTGGAAAACTTCTATTTTTCTGAAAAATTTTCTGAAGATATCATTTATTAAATAAATTCGTGTCCTCAGCTGTTATATATGATGCTCTCCAAAGAGTGAGCTGTTAATTCACTGCCTTATCTCCCTAAATCCACTCATTTTTTGCTCATATTTTACTTTCTCTTGAATCTTATAGTAAAACATGAGACTGTGGGGGTTATATGTACCACACGGCAGCTGACACTCGAGTCCATCCACTGACACACGGGGTCTTCCTTCCTGTCGACACCACTGTCCTTCCTGTGCAAGTAGGACCTGCTCCTGGGTTCAGTTCTTGTCTCTACTCTTCACTGATGTCACCTCTGGTGGACCCAGTCCTACCTCGTGTCACCCCTAATCCATGCATAGGTAAAGAGAATATTTAAATCTGACTCCGAGGTGAGAGAACTTCAAAGTACAATTAACTGCTGTTAAGAGGCATGGTGGTTGTAATATCTGAGTCTTCAGCTTAGTTTGTAATTTTGAGGACTCTCAGTCACTCATGATCAAGGTTGTCAGAACTCAGACCGTAAAATTATATCATATGATTTCACCAAGTTGTGCTTGCCAATGATTTGCAAATATTTGTTGTGGAAAACCCCATGTGCTGGCATTGGTGACACAGCAATGCTCAAGAGTGATATGGACCCTCTCTCCCGGGTAGCCAGGATGAAATGGAGATACACACTAGGACACAAAATGTCTGTGTGGTGTGCTCAGTGCCACAGTGAGGGAAATGAGAGTGCTAAGTGTACTCAGGTAAGGGCTTTTTGCTCTTCTTTCTCCCAGACCTGCCTTCTGTTGGCCCTCATGAGTGTTAACTAAACTCAGTGGTCTGCCATCCTAAACTATAGTAAGTGTACTGAGTTACTTACTAGGTCTCAGGACTGTCTGAATCACACAACATACATTATTTCATTGAATCACTCCAACAACCCAGTAAAGTTAGTATTATTTCTAGATCTCCTTTAACAAATGAGAGAGCTGAGGCAAGAATGTTTACATAACTTGCCCAAGAGCCCACAGACAGTAAGTGACAGAGATAATATCTCATTCTGGGCAGTCAGAAGAGCAAGTCCATAAGCTTTAGCAGAGAGAGAGCTTTAGTGTGTTTCTGAGAAGCAGTGAGATGCTGGCTGCTTTACCTGATTGTGCTGGAAGTGGGCGGAAAGTCAAGAGGAAGGGCTGGAGGGGAAAGCGTGTGTCACTTCATGAAGGAGGAGACCCTTTTATCCTGAGCAAACAAGGAGCCACCAAAGGACTGAGGAATTTTAATCAAAAGAGTGACAAACCAGAACCATGTTTTAGGAAGGAAGCTTTGACTATACGTGTATCACTTCCCATCTTTGTAATATCTCCATGTAATCAAGTTCTCCATCTGAACACAGAACACAGCAACTAACAAAGTTCTCCATTTTTCTCTAATTAGGTCTATTAGATTCAGAATAATGGCCCTTGAGGAGAATGTTTCCTTAAAATTGTGCAATAAGAAAGTTTGAATCTTTCTCACAAACTCACTTTTTCCTTTAGCATCACAAAGCAGAAATGGAACACAAAAATGAACAGAATGAGAAAACTCATTTGCAGCAACATGGATGTTCCTGGAGAATGTCATTCTAAGTGAAGTAAGTCAGAAAGAGAAAGAAAAATACCATATGAGATCACTCATATGTGGAATCTAAAAAAACAAATACAAAACAAAACCAAAAAACACATAAATACAAAACAGAAACAGACTCATAGACATAGAATACAAATTTGTGGTTGCTGGGAGGGCGGGGGGGTGGGAAGGGATAGACTGGGATTTCAAAATTTGTAGATACTGACAGGAATATGTAGAATAGATAAGCAAGATTACACTGTATAACACAGGGAAATAAATACAAGATCTTGTGGTAGCTCACAGTGAAAAAAAAAGTGACAATGAATATATGTATGTTCATGTATAACTGAGAAATTGTACTCTACACTGGAATTTGACACAACATTGTAAAATGACTATAACGCAATAAAAAAATGTTTAAAAAAAAAGAATGAGAAAACTGTTGCTTTGGATGTGATGAATGGTAGTATTCTGTTTAATGTTATTCTCCTGGAATGTTTTGCTTTTCAGGAATTATTAATAAGCCCATTAATAAACGTCTAATAAAGCATGCTACAAGTCAAAGCATATTAATTTGACTCCGTTCAATTACCTAGCACCTGTATACAATTCAACCTTCTAATGGTGTTATAGCTTCACTCCTAGACCTTCTTTTCACTTCAATTTTAAAACACAGTCCTCCTATGCCTTCTTTGGGTTTTAGAAATCACTTTTCTTGTTTCTGATGTGTAGAAAAGGGAACCTTCCTACACTGTTGGTGGGAATGTAGTTTGGTGCAGCCATTATTGAACACGGTATGGAGATTCCTCAAAAGACTAAAAATAGACTTACCATATGATTCAGCAATCCCACTCCTGGGCATATATCCAGAGGGAATTTTAATTTGAACAGATACATGCACCCCAATGTTCATAGCAGCACTATCTACAATAGCTAAGATGTGGAAACAACCTAAATGTCCACTGACAGATGACAGGATAAAGAAGTTGTGACATATGTATATAATGGAATACTACTCAGCCATAAAAAATAATAAAACAATGTCATTTGCAGCAACATTATGGACCTGGAGATCATCATTCTAAGTGAAGTAAGCCAGAAAGAGAAAGAAAAATACCATGTGATATTGCTTATATGTGGAATCTAAAATAAAAGACAAATGAACTTATTTACAAAATAGAAACAGACTCACAGACATAGGAAACAAACCAATGGTTACTGGGGGGAAGGGGAGGGGTAAATTAGGAGTTCAAGATTTGCAGATACTAACTACTATATATAAAATAGATGAACAGCATTTATATTGTATAGTACAGGGAACTATATTCAATATCTTGTAATAATCTATAATGGAAAGGAATATGAAAATGAATATATGTATGTATATGTATGACTGAACTATTATGCTGTACATGAGAAATTGACACAAAATTGTAAAATGAATATGTTTTAATAAAAAAAGAAAGGAAGGAAGAAAAGAAAGAAAGAGAGAAAGAAGGAAGGAAGGAAAGAAAAAGAAAGAAAAGAAAGAGAAAAGAAAGAAAGAAAGAAAGAAAGAAAGAAAGAAAGAAAGAAAGAAAGAAAGAAAGAAAGAAAGAAAGAAAGAAAGAAAGAAAGAAAGAAAGAAAGAAAGAAAGAAAGAAAGAAAGAAAGGGAATCCAACTGGGGAAAAAAGAAGAGTCTGCCATGCAGCTCTCCTCAGTCTAGGATTGGCTTCTGTGAAGCCTTGGGGTACATCCCTCAGCTGTCCAGTAGCGATCTAAGGTGGAGAAGGCATTATCTTGAAGAATTTGTGGTGCAGCTTCTGTGGGATGAAATGAACCTCATGAAAATACACAGAAGGTCTACAAAGTTCTTAAGAGTGATCTATGCAGCAAGGTAATATGGTACTGATTTGTCCTGAGGAGACTAGAGATAGTATAGAAACAGGAGAGGCCTTTGAATCCCCAGTTTTACTGATGGGAAGCATCCAAGGAGAGATGCTCGGCTGCACACACGCACTGCCTTTTATGAAAAGTGAAATATGAGGATGGAAACATGAGCCCAAAATGTGTAGCTGGGAACCATGGGAAATTACTCCCAGACTTGGAGACCTAATGGAAGAGCTTCCAAAATTTGGCTGGATTTCAGAATTTCTATGGACTAGCGTCTCCTTTGAGGGCCCCATTTTATCTTTTCTTGAGCAAGAATGTCTACAGCAATGATATTATGCCTGCCTCACCATTCTGTTACCTGTGTGGGTTGGTTTTGTTTCACACATATTTGGATCAGGATGAACTGTACTTAGGGAGCCATACTGAAGGAGCTGCACCAAGGAAACTCATTTATGCCTAGTCCTGGTTTAGAGACAAAACACTGGATTTTAAGCTAATGCTATAATAGAATGAGACAAGGCCTTGGGAGGAGGTGAGTATATTTTGCATGTGGGAAGGATATGAGTTTGGGGTGCCAGAGGGCAACTTATGGTAGGCATCAATTAGATGCTCTCTAATAATACCTGCTTTTTGGTGTCCTTGTGTAATCCCCTTGAGTATAGACTGGACTTAGTGATTCTTGTCTAACTAACAGCATATGGTGGAAGGATGGACTGTCACTGCTAACATTATATCATACAGTAACTGTGGTTTCCATCCTGGGTTGGCTCACAATCTCTCTCTCTCTTTCTCTCTCTCTCTCTCTCCATCTCTCTCCCCCCCCCCCATTGTGTCTCTCTCTGCCCCTCTGTCTTTGTCTCTGTCTCTTTCTCTGTATCTCTATCTCTTTCCCTCTCTCTTTCCCAAATTGCCCATGGACAGACTCATATGTTGAAGGACCAATGTCTGCCAATAGCCCTATAAGTGATCTTGAAAACAGATTCCCTTCCCATTTGAGCCTTAAGATGAGACCACTGCCCCAGCAGACAGCTCGGCTGCAGCCTAATGAGAGGCCTTGAGCCAGAGGCAGTCAGCTAAGTTTCCTTCATAATATTCCCGATCCACAGAAACTATAAGATAATAAATGTCATTTTAAGATGTTAAGTTTTGGGTTAATTTGTAATGCAGAAATAAGTAACTAATACAGATTTTGTCATGTAGCAACACAAAACTGACGTATACTCACCTCAGATCCTTAGACAATGGTGTTCTTAACTATGTAATTCCTAAGTCTGGATGGTTTATCAGACAAGACTGGTAATTCTGTAGGACTGACTCTAACGTGTACGAACCAGTAGGTCTGGACAACCAGACTTTATACAAAAATTGGTATCCTTGGTGATAACTGCTTAAAGAAAAGGGATTATGGCTGTAATAGTAAAGTGATAATTATAACAGTACCTTACATTTAGATAGGATTTTAGAGTTTACAGAGCAATCTTACGTGAATTTCCTGTTTTTATTGTCAAAAATAACCCTATGAATTTGATTATTATTATTTCAATTTTAAAGATGAATAAAGTGGAGAGCAAAAAAGTTGGAGACAGGCCCAAACTCATCCTTTAATAAGTGCCAAAGCAGACCTTGAAGTTTTGCCTTCTGAATGCATACTCCACCTTCACCATGTCTCTAGAGTCTTTCTGATTTGATTTAAGTGTGGGGCAGTCTGTGGTTATACAGAGAAGAATCGTTCTAAAATGCCAGATGTTACTTTTCATCTTATAAATGACAACCCAAGCATCTCTGACAGTGTACTAGTTTACCCAGGTTAAAATGACTGATAATTAAATGGTTCCATAGCATAACAAAGTCATCAGGCATTATTAACAGACCAAATGATTATTAGATGAGCACTTTAGTTCACTATCAATAGCTTTGACATAAAAGAAAGAAAGCAATTTCACATTCAGAGCCATGATGCTTTGTCTCTGACTGTCAAATTGGAGGTGACTAAAGATATGATAAAAATCCCATAGCATCTTCTTTCATTTTTGTCACTACAGTCATTCTAAAATATTCAGGGCTCCAATTTGCCTCAACCTGCAGAAGGCATGGAAGGTAATTTCCCTTAAAGAAGGAGTGTACAGCACATTATCTCTATCACGTACATTAAAGTAATGCAGCATTCCATCCTCTAGTTAAAATAGACCTGAGACCCCATGGTTTTGTGTAGGAAGGGGCTGAAAAATACCAAAAGAACATACCTCAGGATACAAAAAAAAAAAAAAAAAGTGAGTGCTTTCTCAAAGAAAACTTTCTAAATGCCACTGTTTTTGGTCTCCCAGTCGTTTCAGGAGACAGATAAGCAAAAATTTTTTTGTTTGGTTTACACTTTCCATCCACCAAAGACTTTCTTAAAATGTATTTTCCATAGATTGTTAACTAATTTTGAGACAGAGATGTTAATGTAATTTTAATATTTTAAAATGATAAACCTACAAAAGTCATTTCATAAAACAAAAATTTATATTTCAAATCTTATAAGGTATCTTTTTAAGTTTTTCAAATTAGAGAATCTGACATTTATTAAGGGTTTCAGATGCCTAGTGAAAAGCTGAAAATTCATTCAATTAAGACACAGCTGAAAAAATAAGGACATAGCTACTTACATACTTTTAATGGACAAATTTTTGTATTTTTCTTTCAGTGTTTTAAAACTAAAGATTTTTGCATAAAAATAAAATCTGCATTTTTAAGACTTCATCTGTTCCTCATTCTTTTTTACTCAAAATTATAATATTTTGTTTACAATGTCATAAACTTCTCCATGGAAGAAAATCTAATGTCACAAAGAACCATTATGATTTCAAGTGAGCAATTATTTCACCCAGCAAATAAACTCTTTCATGAAAAAACTTTGTTTACAAAAGAATTTCACAGCATTTGACATAATAGTCAATATTTTATACTTTTTTCAGTCAATATTTTATACTATTTTCAGCAAATATCCAATACATTTTACATTTCTAAAAGGCAATATGTAATGTCTAATTAAATGAACAATAGCGTCTTACAAGGAAGAGTCTAACAAAATTATCATTCCTTTTCACAACTGAAAAGAAAAATTTCTTTAACTCAACAATAAAAAATTCTGCTGAAGACATTGTCTCTTTGAAAATTTTAAAGGGTTGTACACTTAGTCAATTGCTGTTTTGAGCACATGGATTAGATTGGATTTTTCTGCACATCTTTGTAAAACACACATTAGATCATGTCATTACCTTTCATAAAACTCTTCAGTCTCTCTCCCATCACTTCTCAAGACAAAATCTGAATTCTTCTGCAGGAGAGGCACCTTTATATATTGGTCCCTGAATATCTAGCATCATCTTTCACCTCCGTCCTCTTCTCCTTCCAATCCCCTTCCCTATCCACAGACTGACTTGCAGTTTTTTTAACACAGCAAACTCTATCATATCTCCAAGAGTTTTTAAAGCATTTATTACCTGAGAAGTTGTTCTTTCAACCTCACTTTGGTCACCTGGCAAAAGTATTTCTTGATCCTCAGGAAGAATATGTTATTGCCTGTTCTGGATTCATAGAAATTTGTTCAATGATAGTAGTTAATAAACTGAGTTTTAATTATTTGTTTCTCTACTTTTCTCTCCCTATTAGAAAGTGGGTTCCATGAGGTCTGGAGTGGGTGTCTCCAGGACATAGGAAATAGAAGATAACAAAGATTTTTATTATTTGAATGGATAAGGGAAGGAAAGATAGAATATCTGATTTCATGATGGAATATATGTAATTGTTTCTAACTAGAGATCAGACTTGTGACTCAAATTCTGAAACAAAGGTAAGAAATGACACATTATGATTTTGTATATTTCTTTATATAGGTATTAAAATGATAATTTAATATGTTTTGTGAAAGAGAAAGAGTTTGTAAAGTTCCTCCAACAGGATAGACACTATCATAGCTAACATTTAGTGAATCCATTCTATGTATCAAGTATGATCAGCATTATCCCATTTAATTGTCAAAGAAATTTTGTAAGATAGATTATCATTAGTCCTATTTCCCAAGTAATGAAATTAATGCAAGGCAAGAAGGTCTCAGCTAATAATTAGGAGGAACTTGGACTAGACTTTTGGCCTGTCTGTCTTGAGCCCAGGCTCTCGCAGCTACACTGGAAGTCATCAGATAAGTTAGGAAATAAAAAGCATCATATATAGTTTATGTATCATAAAAGAGGTTGCATGACAAAAGTGACAAAATTAAATTTCCTCAAACATGGGCAATCCAAGCTATACATTTCTTTGATAAATTGGAAAGACCCACAGGAGGTAGCAGGCAACAAGATACATCCTTGACTACAGAGATACCCAAAACAAACCTACCTGTCCTTCAGTATTGCCAATAAAGACATGCATCACATTATTTGCTACTTAGCCAGTCTCATAGAATTGCTGGGTAAAATACTGAGTTCATTTTCATGACACACTTCGGATATTCAAATTAAATGTTTAGATTCTGATAAATAGAAACTGTAATTATTATTAGCAATAATACTATTTCGTCTTACAAAAGAAAATGTCTGCTACTTTAACAGGAGTTTGATCCCAGGGATTACTTCCCTACAATTCCATTCAGGTGAATATTTCTTCTAAATGACTCACACATAGACAAACCTTCTAAAGTTCAACTCAAATTTATGCATCCCTGACATACATAAACAGGCACAATAGCTGCCGTTAGATGACAACCTTAAACATCACTCAGAAATTCCCTGCACACTAATATCCTCCAGGCAGATAAATGACTTTTGCAGAATTTCCTTTCCAGCAGGAAAACTGCAGTTTATTTGGCCTTGTTATGCTCGTAGCATGTACATGTGAAGGAAACCACATACATCATCTACGCCACTGACTTACCCCATTCTCTTGTTTCCCCGGTGAGGAAACTGAGGCCTTGGGTTCTGCAACTGACCAAACTCACCAGACCTAGACATAGTAATTTCCTGTAAAAAAGCCAGGAAACTCCTATCCCTGATTTCTTCCTCACTGATTCCATGGGCATCAAACCTGTAGAGCCGCCATACAGAGAGGCCATTGTTGGTTTGGAAGGATAGTTTAAGTCTTATTCCTAAAATGGAAGCAACACTACTGAGCACTTTATTCTTCAGTTAAGACTTGAGAGTTGTTTCACTAAGAATCCACAGTTCTGATAATTGCCCCAGACATCAATAATCTCATTGATTTCTACAAAATAAGCTTATTTTAACCTCCGTATAGAATCAAAGAGGAAAGACAAAATTTCCCCTTTTTTAATCCTTAAATTTATCTATTTCCACTTAACACAACCTATCTGGAAGCCCCATATATAAAGGAGGTACAAAAGTTAGAACCTTGGCATATGTAGGAACTTCAGTGTGTTGGGGCAGTTTAGACCATCTGGATTTTGGGGTTGTCTAGTTTGAGCCCTTACCCCTTTTTTTTTTTTTTTTTTGCCATTTTAGTGGTTATTTTCTCTTTTCTTTAAATTGAAGTGTGGTCATTTTACAGTGTGTTAATTCCTGGAGTACAGCATAATGTCTCAGTCATATATATACATACATATATTCATTTTCCTTATTCTCTTTCATTATACGTTATTGCAAGGTATTGAATGTAGTTCCCTGTGCTACACAGAAGAAACTTGTTTATCTATTTTCTATATAGTAGTTAATATTTTCAAATCTCTCACTCCCAGTTTATCCTCTTGATTCCCAGTTCCAGTGTGGTCACACTCCATCACTCTCTTTGGGTGTTTATCTAATCTAAAAACACTTGCTCCTTTTTTGGTTGGGGAATGGAACATTTTTCCTCATTAAGTATCAGCATACCAAGAGCTTCTCCAATGTTCCATAAAGACCCCCCACATTTACTCAGGAGTACATTTTCAATGTAGATCTCAAAGGAAGTAGAATTTGTATGTGCATAGTAATTTTACTCAAGAACGAAGAGAATGTACCCTTCCATTCATTGAAAGAAAATGTTCCCTCCAGTACTAGAGGTTGTAGCTCAAGTCAGAAGTGTATATGAAATGGGGAGGCCTGATAAGTGTCGCCCTGTGCCAGTTTCTCTCTCCGGATCTGCCAACTGGAATACCTGTGTCTGGGTCCAGGAATGCATGTTCACTGTCTGCTTATCTCCTACGCTGACAGGCATCTATATTTGAAAGACAGTGCTTATTCTTAAGAAGATGTGCATTATCGTAATAAGAATGTGTGCTTAGTGTTCTGTGAAGGTATTAGTGCTTCCTGAGCACTGATCTTTGTCTTCTAATTTCAACCACCTGGTGTATCAACATATTAACTAAACTCTTGCTAAGTCCCCTAAGGCTAATAAACATTTCCTCATCCCCAGGATTTATTTGTTTACAGTATTCCAAATTACTAGAGATCATAAAGAATAACCCTTTATCTCCCTTATTGTCGTGACCTTTCAGAATGAAGAGCGCAATAATTGTTTTTTTAAGAAAGACAGAAAAAAAAAATGCCTCTGCTGCAGCATTTCAGGTCTTTATGACAGCATCTAGCTCACAGTTTTTGCTATAGCTTGCTGCTTTTCTAATGAACCATTTTTCTGTTTTATTTCCTCAAATCCATTTATTTTCAGGTCTGCAAAGGCATATACGCTTTCTGTCTCTCCAAATGCATCATACCAGTTTCCAGAGGTTAAATAATATCTTATCACACATTGAAAGAAATAATTTCAGAAAACACTGCCTGCTGGTAGACACTGCCCTCAGACACTCAGAAAGTCACCAAATGCAGGGCTTTCCTTCCCAGACCTATGGTCAGAGACAGGCTCGTTTCACAGAAACAGCCCAGAGCAATTCTTTCTGAGGACAGCATTTGTTACCAGTTTTACACAATATGAAGACCTGATAACAGTGGCCTATATTAACACGCTCAGCGAATTACCTACATAATGTGGGGTTGTCATTGCTTACTTTGTAAAATACTGATATTTTTGTTACTGATTATAGCTACTGATAACATAGAAAGGAAAACAATTATGAGAAAAACCTGAGACCAATGGTAAATGAGGCTAGCTTTAGAAAATATTCCATCACCTAACTACATACATGTTTTTATTGTATTTTGTGTGTTCATTTATGTATAGGCAAAACACCATGTATCTCCTTCACTTATACATAATACTTTTGACACCAGATGTGTGGGTGTTTCCCCACACTAGGCAATTCTCTGCAACACTAGCTGGGTGTCCTACAATTTAATTCAGATCTGACACTAACTGGAGTTAGCATAGGCCCCACAGGTTGAGGGCTCAGTCCCATAAGACAGCATCTCCACTTCAGGTGCCAATAGCAGGTGCCCAGGTTATCCATGACTTTGTTGACTTGATTACAAATTGGAGTTTCCTATGACCTCCTCCTTGGACTGGGGCATTTATCACAGAACTGAGAGAAATACTTACTTACATTTACCATTTTATTACATAATTAGGATATGATAAAGAATAGAGATGAACAGCCAGATGAAGCATAGGGCAAGATCTGGAAGGGTCCCAAGTATAAGAACTTATGTCCTCTTGAAGTTGGGGTAGGTCACCCTTCCAGACACGTCTTCATTTACCAGGAAGCTCTCCAAACTCCATACTTTGGGGATTTTTATGGAAGTTTCATCACATAAGCATGATGGTTCATTAACTCAATCTCCAGCCCCACTTCCTTTCCCAGATGATAAGGTTGAGGGGCTGAGAGTTCCAAGAGTCTAATCATGGCTAGTTCATTCTGGTAGCCAGCCCCATCCAGAAACTATCTAGGAGTCACCTCATTAGAACAAAAGACATTCCTATCACCTAGAGAATTCCAACAGATTTAGGAACTCTGTGCCAAGAACAGGGGTCAAAGGCCAAATAATAGGAAAAAAAAATACTCCTTGAACTCTTATCACTTAGAAAATTGCAAGGGTTAGGAGCTCTGTGTCAGGAACCAGAGGCAGAGAGCAATTTATTTATTGTGGCATCTTTATAGACCAATAAAATAAATAATATATTTTCTATTATTTTACAGCTTGTTTATTGGAATTTCCACATTAGAAAATGAATCAATGGATTTCTTATTTTGGATTTCTCTGTAGTTTTCTGCAGTATTCCCATTGGCTTCCAGGTCCTCCAAATGGGTAGCCTTGCTATATGTTTCCAAGTTAGGAGCAGGCTCAGTAAATGCTTTAGAATGTCAGTCATTCACAAACACAATAAATTATTCAAATTAGCAAAATGAGATATTCATTATGCTAGACACTCTCACCATGGATATAGTTATTTTCATTCATTCATAAATATATTTGCGGGTTTATAATACACCAACCACTGGACTAAACACTCAGGAAAACAAAGATGAAATCTATCATGGATCTAACCAGGGGATCTACTTTATATCACTGGCTACATTTAAAGAACAAATCATCCTTTATATATTTTCCATGCCAACTATCTTAAGATCTTTGTTTTGTTTTATTACCTAGAAATAAATAACTTTCCAAAAGAAATCTCTCTCTAGAAATATAAAAACCGTCCATACAACTTCAGAAATGAGTGACTCCTCAAAAATTTTCATTTCCAAAATATCTCCAAACTTCAATAGTTTGCACTTTTATTAAAGAAATAATCACTAGTATCTTTGTAAAAGGAAGGTACAGGTATGGGAAACCGTCCTTGGTGGAAAAGTGCTAGTCTTTGCTGCCCCACCTCTCTACTTCTGTACTTTCCTTGGCCTTCTCAGAGGCCTCACTGTGTCCACTACAGGAGAGCCCTCAGGGAAGCCCCCTCACCCTCCAGGCCTCCCCAGCTCGGCTCCTCACAGGATTTTCCATCGTTCCCATCACAAGCCAGATTAATACAAACCAATTTGAGCTGCCTGCTCAGGTTCGAACGCACCATCTGCACTAATGAGGCAATAACTTTTAATGTGCAAATTTGTCACTCCTCTCAAAGAATTTATTTGTAATTTAAAGACACAATTCCTTAAGAGGAAGAATTGCTCTAGGTGAGAAATTAAGCCCTCTGTCATACTAGCAAATGAGATATTTGGCTATAGGAGATTCTAACAGTGTTCAGATTAGACCAATTTACAAGATCCTCTCTGTCTGAAGACTTTCAATCCTTGCAATCTTTAAACATCCCTGCAAATCCCATCCCCTCCATGGGCTTCTCCCCAACACTTCAGTTCTGAAATTATATAGTATTTTGAGTCTGTACTCTGTGTTATATGCAGGTTACGTGCTATGTCATTCATTTGTTCATTCAACAGATATTTGTTGAGTCCCCAGTATGTAGTATGCATTGTGATGGGCACTGGAGATGCAGTAATGTGTACTGTAATAAGTACTAGAGATTTAATGCTGTGATATGTGCCCTTGTGAGCTTTCAGTCAATTAAGACAAATAATAATTCAGCCTATGCAAAATTAGAGAATAAAGACTTGTAACTCCAAAATGTGATTATTGTACTTCCATTTTTTATTGTACTAAAAAATAATAACAATAATAACAACACAGATGAACTACTTATTATTTATAACTCAGACGATTGATTTTTTGAATATGTGTAAGCACATTTAACTTTCCTTCATGATTGGATTACCACATTCTGTTGATTCTTATTTTGTAGTTGGCTTTATTCCTTTGATAAGTATGTAAGTTTAGAAAGCTAAAGCTCTAATCTGTCCTTAGAAATAATGATCAGTACATATATGCAAACTTTAAAAAATGTGCAACATACTGTATATATGTATTTACATGCAATATAATGGTATGTGCAGTGGAACAGTAATAACTCTACCTAATAAAACTGAAAAAGGAAAAATAAAACTTAAAAAAAACCAAAAAATTTAATAAAAATTCACAGTATAATACCACAATGGAATTAAGTAGTCTTATTAAAATTTTTTTCTCGTAAATTAAAACACTATGAGACTAGTTGAAAGTTGGCCAAAATTACATTTAAGTGAAATACTGCAAGAAACAATGTGTGAAGACTGCTTCCTGGCAGACCATCCTCCGCCTGGCACAGAATAACCTATCAGAGCAGCAGGTGCTGTTTTTAATTGTTAATCCAATTCTCAAATTCTACAATTTTCTAGAAATCCCTGATAATCACTGTTAACTTGATGGATGATTATCAAGCTCCATACCACAGCAGAACTTCATCTTCCAAGGAAGAACATTTTCAACACTTTAATGTATTTATTTGACAAACATTAAAGGAAGATGCCAGGCATCAGGAATATAAACATTATTAGTTACATCTCTGCCCTCAAGGATTTCACAGTCTAGTTGGAGAGGCATACAAGGAAATATATGATTTCACAATCAGTAATTGCCAAACTAGTTGTCTTCTGTGAGCACACAGAAGAAAGACTGCCTGTTCCTGTTCTTTAAAAAGATAACATAGAGTTGGTCTCTTGGGTGTCCTAGGCAAATGGATTAATAAAGGTTCAAAAGAATAAGAAAATAAGCTAGGAATGTGCAAGAACTGTTTGGACAAATGCTAACAGGAAATCTGGTATGCAGGCTACATATGATTAAGTCATCTATAAAAACACATAACCATAACCTCTGGCGGCTGGGCAGATGGGAGGTGTCAGATCACAAAGAGTCCACATGCCACACTCAGGGATTTAGCCAATAGGCAATAGAAAATAATTAATAAACCTGGTTTTAAGATAAAAATATTTTACCCCTTCTTTTCTCAAAAACCATCCCCAAATAATAAGCCCAGGAAACAAATTACCACTCAATTTTCAATGAAACTGGAAATATTTGTCTTGCCAAACTACAGTATATAAAGACTAAGCTCAGAGGAATGGCAAAGAAATTTGCACAGCAGAAGAAGGTCAAATCACACTGCCAGCAGAGGAGTAGATTGACAAGAAGCAGGCTGGTTCATTCAGAGAAACCCCAAAGATGCTGAGAACTTGAGGGAGCTAGGTACTGTAGAAGTTAGGAGGGTAGGTACAGAGCTGAAGGTAGCCAGATTGAAGACTTTATAAAAAGTGTTGAGAAGCTTCCAGATCCTCACAGCTTTGGCCATCGCCCCTCAATGGGAAAAAACAGGTGTATATCCTAGAGAATTTGAACCAGAGAGGTTCCTGACTCTGGGACCCCACACATCAAGAGGCCAAATGTGAAGCAAAGGTATCATATGATCATGAACAATATGAATGATGAAGCATTCCAGCTCCTTTTTGCTGCCCAGTTACATTAGAAAACAGAAAATTAGGGAGACTATCCAGAATATTCAATACACAATGAATAGCAGTTTCAAAAAGAGAAAAGAATAAATGATGACAATAATAATTTCCTATAATCGAGAGGCACTAGTCATGATTATGAGGTTACATGAGCAAATAAAAAGATTGTTGTTTGGAGCCACTAAGTTTTCAGATGGTTTGCTTTATGCAAATAGGTAATTGATACAGCAAGTTTAGGCCATGGTCTATACTCTAGCTGCCTGGGGTAGGAGTTGTCCTTGCCTTCAGTCAAGAATCATGCATGCATAATATAATTTAGCAGTTTTAACAAGGGGGTTTGCTCATGATTCTGTGGATCAGCAGTTTATGCTGATCTCTGCTGGCATCTTAGCTGCAGCTGCTATCATCTGGCTACTTTACTAGGGCTGGACACTATAAGATGCCCTTGTTCACACTTGGCAAATAGGTCTGGCTAACAACTAGGCACATACAAGCAGCCCCTCTTCTTTACATGCGGCAGAAGAAGGTTCCTAGCAGCAAGAAAGCACAAGACCCAGTGCACAGACATTTTTCAAGCCTCCGCTTGTCAGATCCCATCAGCAGAAGCAAGTCGCATGGCCAAGCTAAGAGTCAATGTGGGAAAGGCAAGAGGGTGAAATAAGGGGAGGAGGGACTCACTGGGACATAACGATAACTATCATATTAGGCCAATAGACAAAGCTACCTAGAACTTTGGATCTAAACTGAGTAACTTAGAGGTGAAAGGACAGTGAAGAATAATTTTTATGATGTTGGCTTGGCTTTCATAAACATCTTAATCTTAGCATTTATATTTTAAACTGTACATTTATTTATGCACTTTTTTTTTATTATCTGTCTCCTGTTCTAGATTGTAAGCTCCATGCAGTGGAAAACCATACCTCTTTTTTTTTTTTTTCTCTCCTCTTTTAGCCCAAGAAGTGGCAAAATGCCTAGCCATTGCTTTTTAAATGAAGTAATGAAGTAACAAATTTCAACAGAAACAGGCAAGCTGTAGGATCTATGACAGCGCCAGAGACAGGGAGAGACCAGGAGGGAGACAGCTATTTAGTTGTTTTACCACATGGGCTGATGTAAGGAGCAAATCAAGTCATCTGTGTGTCTCACACATATCAGTAACCATTCGTTCAATGTGAATCTAACAAAACAAGTTTGTGAACTCTGATCTAGATAGCATTTTGCCCTCTGTCCCATTGACTTCCATAACTCTGTGAACGTCCCTGCTTCCACAGATATTTCATCATAACAGCAGTTTTTAAATTCTTCAGTCCAGGACCACTTTTAACTTTTAAAAGTTACTGAGGACCTGAAAGAGCTTTTGTTGGTGAGGATTTTTTCTCTCATTATTTCTCATCTTAGATTTTTCAACTAAGAACTTCTACAGTACTCTTTTAAAATAACAATAATGAATTCATTACAGGTAACTAAATAACATATTTAAAAATAACTTTATATTTTCCAAAACAAAAAAAAAATTAGTGAGAAGAGTGGCATCATTCAATATTTTTGCAAATCTCTTTAATATATGGCTTTATAGAAAAGAACTGTATTCTCACCATAGTTTTGATTTGCATTTCTCTGGTAATTAGTGATATTGAGCATTTTTTCATGTGCCTATTGGTCATTTGTATTTCTTTCTTGGAAAATTGCTTGTTTAGGTTTTCTGCCCATTTTTGGATTGGGTTGTTTGTTTTTTTCTTATTAAATCATGTGAGCTGCTTATATATTCTGGAGATGAAGCCTTTGTCGGTTTCATCTTTCGCAGAAATTTTCTCCCATTCCATAGGTTACCTTTTTGTTTTACTTATGGTTTCCTTTGCTGTGCAGAAGCTTGTAAATTTAATTAGGTCCCATTTGTCTATTCTTGCTTTTATTTCTATTTCTTGGGTAGACGGCCCTAGGAGAACATTTTTGAGATGTACGTGAGATAATGTTTTGCCTATGTTTTCTTCTAGGAGGTTTATTGTATCTTGTCTTATGTTTAAGTCTTTGATCCATTTTGAGTTTATTTTTGTGTATGGTGTAAGGGAGTGTTCTAGCTTCATTGATATACATGCTGCTGTCCAGTTTTCCCAACACCATTTGCTGAAGAGACTGTCTTTATTCCATTGTATGTTCTTGCCTCTTTTGTCAAAGATTAGTTGACCAAAAGTTTGTGGGTTCATTTCTGGGCATTCTATTCTGTTCCATTGATCCATATGTCTGTTTTTGTACCAACACCATGCTGTCTTGATGACTGTAGCTCTATAGTATTGTCTGAAGTCTGGGAGAGTTATTCCTCCAGTTTCTTCTTTTTTCTTCATTAATGCTGTGGCAATTCTAGGTCTTTTGTGGTTCCATATAAGTTTTATTATGATTTGTTCTAGTTCTGTGAACTATGTCCTGGGTAATTTGAACTACAATGAGGTATCACCTCACACCAGTCAGAATGGCCATCATTCAAAAGTCCACAAATGACAAATGCTAGAGAGGCTGTGGAGAGAAGGGAACCCTCCTGCACTGCTGGTGGGAATGCAGTTTTGTGCAGCCACTGTGGAAAATAGTATGGAGATTCCTCAAAAGACTAGGAATAGACTTACCATATGACCCAGGAATCCCACTCCTGGGCATATATCCAGAGGGAACCCTACTTCAGGATGACACCTGCACCCCAATGTTCATAGCAGCACTATTTACAATAGCCAAGACATGGATACAGCTTAAATGTCCATCAATGGATGACTGGATAAAGAAGATGTGGTATATTTATACAATGGAATATTATTCAGCCATAAAAATGACAACATAACACCATTTGCAGCAACATGGATGTCCCTGGAGAATGTCATTCTAAGTGAAGTAAGCCAGAAAGAGAAAGAAAAATACCATATGAGATCACTCACATGTGGAATCTAAAATAAAAAGAAATGAACTTAAATACAAAACTGAAACAGACTCACAGACATAGAATACAAACTTGTAGTGCCAAGGGGGTGGACGGTGGGAAGGGACAGACTGGGATTTCAAAATTTGTAGATACTGATAGGCATATGCAGAATAGACAAACAATATTATACTGTATAGCACAGGGAAATAAATACAGGATCTTGTGGTAACTCACAGTGAAAAAAATGTGAAAATGAATATAAGTATGTTCATGTGTAACTGAAAAAATGTCCTCTACACTGGAATTTGACACAATGTTGTAAAATGACTATAACTCAATAAAAAAATGTAAAAAAAAAAAGTGAAAGAAAAAGAACTGTATTATCTTTCTACATTCATGTTGTTGCAATGCATCATGTAGTTCCTGTAAAATCCCACAACTGTGAGAGAAAGAATGTGAAAAAGGAAAATAACATCTTAGTATTATTATGAAAGTACTTTTGACCTGTGAAGCCTCTGCAGAGGCTCAGGCATTTGTCAAGTGAAAGTGGTGAAACATTTTCCCCTAAAGCTGGTGGCATGTTTAAGATAATGCAATTATTAAGAATCACTAAGAACCTAAGGAAACAAGCTGGGATTTATTAGTACCAAAGTACCATTCTAAAAGCTCTTTTAATATGAATAAGTCCATTGCTCAGCAATATTAATTTGGACTTTCTTAATAGATCCCTTACATACAATGTGAGCTCTGTTCTTCGAACCGTGTAAACTCAATGATGTTTGCATTCTCTCCTTTGGACTCTTCTAAAAACTGAAAACAACTCTACAGACAGCTCTTTTCTCTTTAGACACAGTCAAAATAGTGTATTAATTATGAAGTAATAACTAAAATTTCTTAAGTGTTTTCATGTATTTCAGGAAATGTGTTCTACTTTAGCCTTCAAAACTAATACCAGGTAAGTACTAGTCTCATTATTATTTTATAAATGAGAAAATTTTAAATCTACTGAAATTAGGTAACATCCAGGATCGTACAACTAGTAATAAATAAATCTCAGACTTTTCACTACTGCTTGCCCCATACAGTTTCCCTATTTATGAGTATGGTAGTAATATTTTCTACTGTTTTTCATTACAACTGCACACTTTTCTTTATAGATTTAAATGTTTTTGGCTAGCTAGTGTGAGAAACACCATTTTCAAAATCTTAACCGCATGAAAGTGTGTACCCCATTCTACATCCCCCATGGAAACAGACATTTGGACCGCAACACATTTCTGCACTCACCGCTCTGCTTCAATTCCAAACAATTTCTTTGAGATCATTTCTAAAACCACACCACCTCCACTCCAGGCATTTATTTGGTCGTCTTTGCCTCCCCTATTTGAATTGTTCAGCATCACTGAAGACAGATTGAAAACCAGCCTGACAGTGATGCTGAAGCATCTTCCAATAGCCTGAGAGCCAGCATCATCGAGGATCTGGGGCAGTCTTGTGGCACATGTCACATTTTTTCTCTTCTCAGAAATCCTGTCAGCAACAACTTTCTGCAGACTCCTGTGACTTAGAAAATAGCCGCTCTATAAACCATGTAGATGTGAATAGCAGGTGTGTGCTAGCAGCCCCGGGAAATGCAGAAGTGTCAGTTTAATATCCTGGGTGTTGCTCCCTGAACTTGAAAAATCAATTCAGGTGTAAGAATTTCAATAAATTGCTAGAAATCCCTGAATGTTCTCCTTAGTTCAAGTAGAGCAAGGGTAATGGTCCATAGGAGAAAAACAGGGGAAAACATAATGGATATCATTTCATTAATTGAGAGCTGACTCTTGAAAAGGATAATGATATAAAGATCATATTTCCTCCATAACCCTTCATTTTGGGTAGCAAAAATATACATGAACTATATTCAATATCTTGCAGTAATGCTTAATGGAAAAGAATATGAAAGCGAATATATGTTTGTATACGCATGACTGGGACATTATGCTGTGTAGTAGAAATTGACACTTTGTAACTGACTATACTTCAGTTAAAAAAAAAATACTTGAGCCATCAGACATTCCAGTGTCATCACAGACAAGTCAGAGTGAAATCATAGAAATGTTATTTTCTTCTCTTACAGCCTCATTTATACAAGATAAAGTATATAATTTTTGCTTTTTTGGGTTATAACTCAATTGACAAGTATTTTAATAATCAATTCTCTATATATAAATGGAATTATCACTGATTTAACTTTTGAGAAAATTATAATGGCAACTTAAATAATGGAACAATGTGCTTTTTGTAAGAAACTTCTCTAGCACAGGGAAATATACACAAGTTCTTATGGTAGCTCACAGAGAAAAAAACGTGACAGTCAATATATATATGTTCATGTATAACTGAAAAATTGTGCTCTACACTGGAATTTGACACAACATTGTAAAATGATTATAAATCAATAAAAAAATGTTAAAAAAAAAGAAGAAAAGAAGAAAAAAAAGAAATTTTTCTTTAGTCCAGTACATTGGAGCATTATACACTGTTTTTGTCAGTTGAATCACTTACTCTGTTAATAAAATTCCATAGAAAATATATTTATTTATTTCTAAGGAGATATAACTATGTTATTTTGGCACAAATGTCCCAAAAGAACCTAGTTTTCATGAATTATACAGGAAAATGAGAATAACCAAAGCATGTCTCACTTCTGTTTATGATTAATGGAATGTATTGTCACTGAGATGATACAGTTTTTTAATATAATGCGCTGTTTCAGCTGATGCCTAAACTGAGGACTTAAAATTAGTTTGTTCATTTATTTATTACACAATGATTTAACAAACATCTACTCTGTAGCAAACAGTGTGGCAGATGCTGTAGCTATGAAGGTTGGTGGGTGTTGGTCCTTTATCTCCTAGAGTTCAGTCATGTCTAGTAGACCTACATGTGAGGAAATTGAATTCATTACAGAGTGTTATGTTCTATAATAAGAGAAGGGACAGATCACGTGTGGGACCAATGATCAAGGATATAAATTATGCACTGAGATTAGAAGGTATCCAAAAAAGTTTTTAAATGTTCTTCTGAAATCAAATCAAGTCTACTAGTTGGCTTGGTGTATTATAACACAAAGCCTCAAATACTGTATCATTTGACTGTCTACCTATAAATATATGTACTGGAAATCAAAGTGGCATGCCGACTTGAAAAATTTGTCCTAAGATTATTGTTGTTGCCACAAACACTCTATGAAGAAGTTACAAACATCTCCTTTTTAGGGAATACTCCCAAACTCATTCTATGAAGCCACCATCACCCTGATACCAAAACCAGGCAAAGACACTACAAAAAAAGAGAATTATAGGCCAATATCACTGATGAACATAGACGCCAAAATCCTCACCAAAATTTTAGCAAATAGAATCCAACAACACATAAAAAAGATTATACATCATGACCAAGTGGGGTTCATCCCAGGGACACAAGGCTGGTTCAACATACACAAATCAATCAGTGTAATACATCACATCAACAAGAGAAAGGACAAAAACCACATGATCATCTCAATCGATGCAGAAAAAGCATTTGATAAAATTCAACACCCATTTATGATAAAAACTCTCGCCAAAGTGGGTATAGAGGGAACATATCTCAACATAATAAAAGCTATATATGACAAACCTACAGCCAGCATAGTACTCAACGGTGAAAAGCTCAAAAGTTTCCCATTAAAATCTGGGACAAGACAAGGATGCCCACTATCACCACTCCTATTCAACATAGTCCTAGAAGTCCTAGCCACAGCAGTCAGGCAAGAGAAAGAAATAAAAGGGATCCAAATTGGAAAAGAAGAGGTAAAAGTGTCATTATATGCTGATGACATGTTACTATATATAGAAAACCCTAAAAGGTCCACACGAAAGCTACTAGAGCTGATTGAAGAATTCAGCAAGGTAGCAGGTTACAAAATTAACATTCAAAAATCAGTTGCATTTCTTTACACTAACGATAAATCAACAGAAAAAGAAAGTAAAGAAACAATCCCCTTTAAAATAGCACCCAAAGTAATAAAATATCTGGGAATAAATCTAACCAAGGAGGTGAAAGAATTATACACAGAAAACTATAAACCATTGATGAAGGAAATTAAAGAAGACTTTAAAAAATGGAAAGATATTCCATGCTCTTGGATTGGAAGAATCAATATTGTTAAAATGGTCACACTGCCCAAGGCAATCTACAGATTTAATGCAATCCCTATCCAATTACCCAGGACGTATTTCACAGAACTAGAAAAAATCATAATAAAATTCATATGGAACAATCAAAGGCCTAGAATTGCCAAAGCATTACTGAAGAGAAAGAAAGAGGCTGGAGGAATAACTCTCCCAGACTTCAGACAATACTATAGAGCTACAGTCATCAAGACAGCATGGTATTGGTACCAAAACAGACATATAGACCAATGGAACAGAATAGAGAGCCCAGAAATGAACCCACAAACTTTTGGTCAACTCATCTTTGACAAAGGAGGCAAGAATATACATTGGAATAAAGACAGTCTCTTCAGCAAATGGTGTTGGGAAAACTGGACAGCAGCATGTAAAACAATGAAGCTAGAACACTCTCTTACACCATATACAAAAATCAACTCAAAATGGATTAAAGACTTAAACATAAGACAAGATACAATAAACCTCCTAGAGGAAAACATAGGCAAAATATTATCTGACATACATTTCAAAAATTTTCTCCTAGAAGAAATAAAAGCAAGAATAAACAAATGGGACCCAATGAAACTTACAAGCTTCTGCACAGCAAAGGAAACCAGAAGTAAAACAAGAAGAAAACCTACGGAATGGGAGAAAATTTTTGCAAGTGAAACCGACAAAGGCTTGATCTCCAGAATATATAAGCAGCTCATACGACTCAATAAGAAAAAAATAAACAACCCAATCCAAAAATGGGCAGAAGACCTAAACAAGCAATTCTCCAAGGAAGACATACAAATGATCAAAAAGCACATGAAAAAATGCTCAATATCACTAATTATCAGAGAAATGCAAATCAAAACTACAATGAGGTATCACCTCACACCAGTCAGAATGGCCATCATTCAAAAATCCACAAATGACAAATGCTGGAGAGGCTGTGGAGAAAGGGGAACCCTCCTACACTGCTGGTGGGAATGCAGTTTGGTGCAGCCACTATGGAAAACAGTGTGGAGATTCCTCAAAAGACTAGGAATAGACTTACCATATGACCCAGGAATCCCACTCCTGGGCTTGTATCCAGAAGGAAATCTACTTCAGGATGACACCTGCACCCCAATGTTCATAGCAGCACTATTTACAATAGCCAAAACATGGAAACAGCCTTAATGTCCATCAACAGGTGACTGGATAAAGAAGAGGTGGTATATTTATACAATGGAATACTACTCAGCCATAAAAACCGACAACATAATGCCATTTGCAGCAACATGGATGCTCCTGGAGAATGTCATTCTAAGTGAAGTAAGCCAGAAAGAGAAAGAAAAATACCATATGAGATCGCTCATAGGTGGAATCTAAAAAACAAAAACAAAAACAAACAAACAAAAACAAAGCGTAAATAAAGGACAGAAATAGACTCACAGACAGAGAATACAGACTTGTGGTTACCAGGGTGGTGGAGGGTGGGAAGGGATAGACTGGGATTTCAAAATTGTAGAATAGACTACACTGTATAGCGTAGGGAAATATACACAAATTGTTATGATAACTCACAGAGAAAAAAACATGACAATGAGTGTGTATATGTCCATGAATAACTGAAAAATTTTGCTGAACACTGGAATTTGACACAACATTGTAAAATGATTATAAATCAATAAAAAATGTTAAAAAAATAAATAAATAAATACTGTTAAACTGAAAAAAAAAAAAAAAGAAACATCTCCTTTTTAGAGATGGGCAAAGAGCAATGCAATGAGATTAAATAACTGCCTAACACCTCATTGTGGTAACTGTTCTACCTGGAATGGAAACTCATTCCCGCGCCTAAGATTTTCCTCCTCTGATGAACTGCCCAGCTAGCTAATCTGCCCAGCAAAGCTATGAGAAATGTGCTCTCTGTGCATACTCAAACATGCATTTCAGTGATTTAACTAAAAACGAATTTGAAATGTTTGAACATGAAAGACTGAGAATTAGTGAGAAGACTAACAGCATAGGGACTGACAGCTATTAGTAACGAATAAGATTGGAAACTACAGCAAGTATGTATGTTGCATTTGAAGCCTTACAAGACTGACTTCAAAATTGCTTGTTCCCTGGTAAGTTCCTACAAGTGCATTTCATTATGATATCTCTGAAATTAATTTATCTTCCAGGCAAGAAAAAGAATAGAATAAGCAGCACTGCAATTATAGTTACTTGACTATAAATGGGAAATCCACTGGTTAACTAATCTATTAAAATGGGAATTTAATTCATGTAAGTTGCATACAAGTAAATAGTTAAGATCATGTGTGTCCAGAGAGGCAGCACAGCATAGAAGTTAAGGGTTTAAGCCCTGGAATCAGATTGCATGTGCTCAATCTTTGTCCCTAGTGCATAATTGTTGTGTAATTTGGGGAAATCTTAACTTTCCTGTGTCTTACTTTTATCATTTATAAAAGAAGGATAATAACAAAAACACTCTCCTCAAAGTATTGTTATGAAGGTAAAATGAGTTAATACTTGTTAAAGCTAAGAATAGTACCTGGCTCAAAGTAGTGTTCCATAAGTGTGTGCTATTATATTAAATATAAAGTACATTTTCGTTACTGCAGTATTATTATGTGGTCTATCGCTATCTTGTTCAGAAAGAATATGTAATGTAAATTCAGCTCTTAAAATAGTTATGTACACTTTGAATTAATTTTCAAGGAACCCTGCCAATTCTATTTGCCATTCTATTTAAGGAAAAAAAAAAAGAATCTATTTTAGGACCAGCCTCATAGATTACTGCCTCCCATAATAAAGAGTAGTAAATAACTACAATCTATCCAAGGTCAGTTTGGAAAGATTCTAAAACACTCTACTTTGGATATGCTGGACTAGATCCAGTCTTTTACTGAATAATTTCTAAGGCTCCTGCTGTCTTTACATTCAGAATAAACACTGAAAAGATTCTGAAATGTGATTGAACCATACCCAGTAAAGCATGGTTCCCATTTCAGTCTTAAAAATGGACAGGAGCAGGGAGGGGAGGGGTGTATGCAGTGTGGCAAGATTATTTCATTTCACACCTCCCTTTATTTGTTCCTCCGAACAGGTATCAAGCATGATTTCAGAGGCCATCTGCCTTTCTGTTCTTGTCAATGTCATTTCTGTCAATGTCCACGAAGATGTAATTAACCTCATACTGATAAGCAATTTTCTCCCAAGAACATGCTTTATTAGCTCTCTTACAGCTATTATGCCCTGAGTGGGGGGTCATGTCCACCCCCACGTTCCCTTCAATAGCTGTCAAGGATCTGCAGATGTTATTAGGTAATAAGTTCTCATTAGTGTTTCCTTTGGCTTTATGATGCTAAATTTAATTTTGTCACGATACCACCACATAAAGTCAACATATCACTTGCAGGTCCAAAGTTCTGTACGGTTTTAATATTATTTCTGTATTTCCTCAATGTCCCCGACAACTCTCAGGATAACCTGCATGGAAGGTCTTTAGCTCTGTGAGTGCTGGGAATGGGATACTGTATCAAAGCCTGGGAGCAGCTTAAGCCCTGAGAGAATGTTGTTTCCTTCCAACCTCCTCGTACACCACTGTAATACCCATTATCAGTGACATAAAAACATATTTGAGGGCAAAATGGTGAGAACATCAGGCAATTATCTAGCAAATATGCCAAATAGAGACTTGACCTCCAAATCTGGCTTCTACAATTGTTGTTTTCTGTCCATTTCTATCAGCTGCTTTAATTACTCTGTTAGCATGTACATTACTAGGTCCTGGACATTTGCAATGCTTCCAGTTTTGTAGATGAGAGTCTGACTATTTTAATAATAATTCTTTATTTCTATTTATTTAGGGAGTAAAAGAACAAGAATGGGATTTTTGAGAAAGAGAATGTGGATTTTATTTTTGGCTTCACTACCTATTCGTTGTACATCCTTAGAAAAGTTATTCAATCTCTCTGAGCTTTAAAGTTTCTCAGCTGCAAAATTTAAATAATAATATCTACCTTACCAGGCTGGTATGAAAATCTAGTGGGTAATGCCTATAGAAAATTATTTGTAAATATAACCCATCCCCCAAAAGGGAAGAATTCCTGAACTTTCTGTGGAAACATTGTAATAAACATGAGTGATGAGCCAAAAAGTTACTTACACTACTAGGTCAGGGATGCAATGAACCTGATCTGGGACTGCAAGACTGTGAACTATGCGATTCTCTTGTTTCTTCCACTCTACTCACCTTAGGAGAAGAGGCACTATCTGCAAACATTCTGTAAGGAAAGACTAAAGTATTGTTGTTCCAAATGATGTTGTAGAAAAACATCTACCAGCAAGAGTGAGTATTATTTATTACTGAATGACAAAATAGAGAAGGAACTTACAAGTTCGTAGGTCTAATATGTCACTTTGAAAACACATGGGTCAGATAAAAATATAGAAATATTAATAGTTGTAATCTCTAGGTAGTGGGATTACAAGTATTTTTTTTCTTTAAATTTTTTCCATTGGCGTATTTCCTTCCATTAACAAGTATTACTTTAGTAAATAAGATTTAAAAAAAATATTATCTCAAAAAGAGAAAGACTACAAAATCTTAACCCTCTGGTTGTACTTTTCCTGTGTAGCTTTATATCCCAAAACCCAGTTGCTTTCACCTCAGCTTTGCCATCAACATTTCTCCCCTAATCAGTTTATAAATGTTCATGTCATTATATTTTTTTTTCTCTTTGACATCTCTTCTGAATCCCATAGCATTTACCTTTACACTCCTGGCCCTTAATTCTCTATGATTGCTCAAACATTGTATAAGACATTCTCCTTGTCCTCTTCTCACTTCATCTCATGCTTCTGTTGAGTTTCCAAACCTGCCTTTCTAAGCCACTGTTTTCCCATGCTGTTCTCCATGGCCAGGACTCGCATCTGACCTAAATATGCACTATCCCAATTCATATGCTTTAAGCACATGCCCATTTCACTCCTTCAATTCCCTTTTCCTGAACTTTTCAAAACAAATCACATTATAGGGTAAAATGTACTTTTTAATATATTTATAACCTGTTCCTTCTACCTCCAGCCACTCCAGTGATCTGACCACTCACGCTTTCCAACTGTGCCCATCCACATGCTTAGCATTTCTAACAGTAGAGGAAATGTATTTGGATCCTTGATCTCTTTTTTCTATGTCCTTTGTGTTATCCAGGTCTACTGTCTCAGGCACATATTCCTACACAGCTTCAAAATTTATCTCTGTCTCAAATCTCCTTTCTCCCACAAATTCTAAAACAATGTGACTCAAACTTAATTTGACCATGAAATTTCTCTTGCCCAAGAATCTATATTTTATTGTTATTGCCACATCAAATGTTCCCTCCACTACCTTTCATCCTCAACACCATCTTGCACTGTACTGTGGGGCTCTGAAGAGAATACTTTAATATTTCTGCACAATTAGTACTTTTAGTGCTTTGTGAGCAAATTTTACTGAAACTTGCCTGAGCTAAAAGACAAAGCTGAATTATAACTGAATTAACTGTCAAAAGAAAATAAAATCCTAAACAAACCCTGGGTTGAAATGGCAGAGATACTAGTGTTTTCTTCCCACTAAGGCATATATACATTCCAAAGGATAAAGACTCAGGATCCTTCTTAAGGAGCAATGGTTTCACTCCATTTCCCAGGAAGTTAGGAGGGGCCACTGTTCCTTTATAAACCCCCAGATTCTTAATTTCAGGCTTCCTCACCTAGAGTGCAGATCTTAGTATGTGTAGGGAGACATCTGGTCTTCATCCCGTTGTCCTCAAAAAGAGAAACTGAGGCATGGGAAACATGCCTTGTTGAGTAATAATTAGTCTGACTCTGCCTTTGAGATACCATATCTACTCTCAGAACAATACAGATAAGACATTGAACACTCATCACATCCTAAATCCATCTAATCAAACTCATTCCTTGTCTCTTCCCACTTCCTCTCTAGTCCTTTTTTTTAAAAATGCTTATTAAAAAGCTTTACTATACAGAATTTATTTATTCCTACACATCCCATGTCATTGCAAATGCTTTTCCTCCATCTGGATCTATGTCACTAATCTGAATGTCTTCTTTTCTCCTTTCCTCTTTTTAATCAATTTAAATTCTACTTTGCCATTAAAAGTTGGAGAAGTCTACCCTGAGTAAAATCCTTCATGTTGCTCAATTTATTGGGCCATATATTTCAAAATCTTATTAGGCTAGTAATTATACGATATACAATGTCATGTTAACTCATTTTAAGGCAGACATTCTTAACCTCATTTTAAATATAAGGAACCTAATTTCAGAAAAATTAGGAAAATTGCTCAGAGTCAGAGAGTTAGTAAAGGAAAGAACCATGATTCAGAGCTATCATTGCTTAATATAAAGTTTGGCCATGCGCCTTTCTTTGGCCAATAAAATGTCATGAGAATTGCCCCAAGTTGTATCTTAGAAGAAGCACCTTTAAATTGTTCTTTCTGCTACAATCCCAGCATTGTCCCAGATGGGATCTTTTCATCAACCAGCATCCTTAATGAAAAAAAAAAAAAAATACAGATATGAGGAACAATCAAAAAAGCATGATATGCAGATACCATAGATGAGAAATTAATCTCTGTTAAAGCCAATGAAATTTCTAAATTCTTTGTTACTATAATATGTTTTAGTTTAAGCTAACCAAACAGAAATTGTTACAAGGAGAAGAATGCAGCCAGAACATTATCCTAAAATAAGTGGTCCCAGATCTGGGGCTACCAGCAAGAAAAAAATTTTGGAGAAAGACAACAACCTATGTTACGCAGTAGCACATATTTGGTAAAACTGACTCCTGCAATAAACTGAAGGGCAGATAATACACATGACCATCCTGTGACTTCAAATAAAAAATTGAGAAAAAGAATACTGCTAGCATGGGTTGGCTGCTGTTGGCTGCTTTTTGGTAAAGTACTATAAGAAAAAGATGAGCACAGAAAAGAACTGGCCAATTTGCAAGAGAATTGAGGGGAAAAACCCAGGAGAGAGTTTAAAAATTCCAGTACAAGTGGAATTGTACTGGAAGTACAAGAAGCAACTTGTCTTTATTTTCTAACTGGTACATAATAAACCTGAAAAACAGAGGCTGACTAAAAAACTCAGCTTCATTTTAAAGACCCAACTAAACAGCTTTTTTTGTTTAAAACTATGTATTCACTAAGATGGCAAACAGCAGATTTCTTCAGTTTTACAAAATGGTTCAAGGAAAAGAGACTAAAGGTAAGCCTCTCCCGTGAATATTCGACAACTACAAGGTACATGTTGTAGGCAGAATAAAGCCCCCAAAGATATCCATGTTCTTCCTAATCCCCAGTGAATATACATTACCTCACATGGCAATATGATTTAAGTTAGGGATTTTTAAATGGGCAGATGATTCTGGATTATCCTGATGGGCCCAATGTGATCAAAATGGTCCTTATACATACAAAATGGGGTCAGGAGATGAGTCAAAGAAGGAAACGTTATGAGGATGCTGGCTTTGAAGATGGAAAGGGGCTATGAGTTAAGGAGTATAAGAAGATTCTAGAAGCTAGAAAACACAAAGGAACAGATTTTTCCCCTGAAGCCTCCAAAAGGAACACTGTCCTGCCAACACCTTAAGTTTAGTCCAGTGAGACCCATTTTGGACTTCTGACCTCTAGAATCATATAATAATAAATCTGTATTGTTTGAGGACTATTGTTAACTATTGCTAAGGATATCTTTTAACCCCAAATTTAAAGAAATTCCTTATAGTAGCAACAGAAAACTAATACTGTAGCCATAACTAAGTCTAGAAAGACAGGCATGTATCAAAAGGAATTGTGGATATTAATCAATATTGTTTTCATCAATCAGATTAATAAAAAGCTGACTCAGTTCTTGAGAGAGTTGTAATAGCAAAAGAATCACGAGTTTAGACTAAGAGACTATTTGAGAATTGAAATGCCCCTTTGATTCCCATGAGCAGGAAGCAAACTGAGAAAGCGGCTCAGTCCTCAGGCAGAACATACTCCTCAGTTCCTTCTTTAGATACGGCAAAAGATTACTGGAAGCGGGAAGTCCTCGAAGAGAGTGGAGCCAAGAGCCCCACAGAGGGCAGTGGACTGGGGCCTAACCGAGAGCTGTCCCCCATCTTCATACCAGGGACCCTAACAGTACATCCCAGTGTGATTTCAGAACTGCTGTGATCGATGACTTCTTTTTTTTTTAAACCAAAAAATAGGTAACTTTAGACTTCTTATGGCTCCCATTGTTTTGTTTTTCAGATGGGAATACTGTATAAGCCATGAATACCCAGTCTTTATTGTTCTGTTAATATGTAGAAGAATATGAAACATAAGGAGCGAATTAAAAAAAAAAAAAATAAGCTCCAGCTCAAGAGAAACCTCATTTGGACCTGATGTGGAGACTGTCCTTCAAACCTGGACTTTAAGCCTGATTAGACAGGATTTTTAGATTGTTTCTGTTGGAAGACAGCTCTACTATTCCATATATTTTGGGTACAGAGTGGAAAGAAGTGAATTTTTGTTACTAAGTAGGAGACTAAGACAGAGTTTATTACTATTTCAAAATATTTTAAGCCCCTCCCCTGCAGAACAGTTGTACTTCCCCACCATGTTGATGTCCAGCTCGGTCACGTGACTTGCCTGGACAGTAAAATGTGCCACTTCCAAGGAGAAGCTGTAAGAGTCATTGTGAATATAGCAACTCTCTTCTTTCTCTCTGCCGCCAGCCCTGCAGTGTGCCACACAGGGCTGCTTTGTGGGCTTAGTTTCTAGAATAAAAATGTGAAACTGAGCCACGGGCAATGAATGACCCATGATTAACATGTGGCATGATCAAGCGATGAAGCTTTCTTGTTGCTGTAAACCGCTGTAACTGTGATTTGAAGGCTTGGTGCTACCATAGTGTAATAGCCCAAGCTGATGGATACAGGAGACGTCAAAGACAAATGACTAGTGACCACTGCTCTTAATAGAATGACCTAAGAGACAGTACGAGTAGATATACTTGATGACTTTAGTTGAGTAAAAAGCTCTGGCCATAGATTAATACAAAATCATTCTGTGTTCATGTGTGGTTTATAATGTATACGATGGGCACTGAATTTTATATTTGAGAACAGCTGCAAGAAAAAGAATTCCACATGGTATTAGAGGAGCCCAGCGAGAAAGCAATCATTCATTTGAAGAAAAAAAATTATTTAAGCATAAAGGGTGAGACATAATCTGTGCTCCAATCTGGTGAAATGTTAGAGGCACAATTCTTCCATAACAAATGCTGGATTTCCAATGTGACACAGAGAAGGAAATAAATGAGCCTTTGACATCACAATCACATATTTAATGATCATATTGCATAAGGGCTAATATCCATGAACCAACGTGACTTACTTCCAATAGCTACATCACAAAGCTATTGAATATGCATCACCACGTATTTCTAAAGTGAAACCACAAAACTGATCCTTAAAACCCATTCCCAAAGGAGAAGTTTGAACCTGTAATAAACAGGATCCACATATGTACGTGTCAAAAGCAAGGTGGTAAACAGCTGGCCCAGAGAAGGTAGGGCTAGGAGTTGTATCACAAGGAATGCTCACTCCCCTACTGTGACATTTAGCTATAAGTAAAATGATGACAACATGAACATTAAGTCTGGAAAGGGAAAATTAAAAAGGAAAAATTTCCTACAGCCCCCACATAAGACAATCATGGAAGCCAGGGGGACAGTCCCACCCTCTTCTTAACATCAAGGGCGAAAGGGGCAGGTGATGAGTCTGAGATTGTGCTGCAGCTCTTATGGCTGTGGCTGCTGTTGCTGCTACTAGTATTGTTGTTCTAGGTCCAGCTCTTTCTCCTCTAATCGCTGTTTCATTGTGTCACTGGCAATTGTCTGGAGGCTTTTTGCTGTGGTTGGACAAAGGCTACACTTTGAAGATAGTGAATAAGAAGTAAAGTAGCAATGACATTCAGACTTTGAATTTTAAGCCCCCGCAAAAAAATTCAGCATGCCTTGAGAATTGTGCACAGTGGCCAGAAGGCATGCCTTTGAATATGCAAAGTGGTGTCAGTATTGCTCATATAACACACCTGAGGAGGCGGTAGGTCTTGAAGCTTGCCTCCAAATGCTCACCTACAGGGAAGAATCTGGCAATGAGGGATACCAAAGCTGCCAAGAGTAGGAAGCACAAAAGAGAACAGATTTTAAATAATGTATAAACTTAATTAGAGACTTCCTTCCAGCTTAATATTGCTAAGAATACTATGCTCAACTATAATATGTAATAAAATGCCCAAATACTACACCCAATATACATTACGCATTTTTGAATCAGCATTACAATTTTAATTTCACTCATATTAATACATCATCTAAAGCTCATTAATTTTTTTAATCCTTAAATGTAATTTTTATATGTCTCAGGTACACAGCATTATAATCCAACATTTATATATACTACAAAGTGATCATCACAAGTCTATTTACCATCTGTCACTATACAGTTGACCTCCACCCGCTTCACCCACTCCTCACCACCCTTCTCCTCTGGCAATCACTAATAGGGCTGATCTCTGTATCTATGAGTTTGCTATTGTTTTTGTTTGTTGGTTGGTTTTGGTTATTTTAGACTCCATATATGAGTCAAGTGGTACAGTATCTTTCTCCATCTAACTTATTTCACTTAGCATAATACCCTCAGGATCCATCTTTGTTGTTGTAAATGGGAAGACTTCATTCTTTTTGTGGCTGAGTAGTAATCCATTGTATAAATATACCATATCTTCTTTATCAATTCATCCATTAATGGACATTTCGGTTTCTTCCATATCTAGGCTGTTGTAAATAACATTATGCATTTTTAATATTGTATGTTGCTGAGATAAAAAATATTTTAAAGCACTGTGATACGTAAGTTTTCAATTCTCTTCACCGATTATATAGGAGTCACAAACTTAAATAACTGTAGGATAATGACAGGGAAAGCCTCAGGGTTGGGGAGGCAATACAAAATCACAAATAGCACAGATTCCATCTAAAGGGGTAGCCATCACAAAACTCCATCAAGTATTTCTTTATAGAACAATAAGCCCAGTGCAGTCATCTAATTTATCAAGATAAGCCAGAAATTCAAAATTTTATGCCAAATTCTTTGATCTTAAATGAGACCCACTAATTCAAAGAAGTAGTAACTTAAGCCCCATGAATGGCAACAATTTATGGGTCCAACAAAACATATCTACTGGACAGACAGACCCAAAGACCCAAGTTTCCAGCTTCTGGGCTACTATTGTTGATCCTCTACACTCTCTAGCTTCAGCCCCTACTTAGATACCAAAGAACACCAATGAGAAGGGAGTTTCTTTTTGTTTGACCTAAAACTAAATTTTAGATTAAAGGAAAAATATGTATTTGATCATCAAGTACAATGACTATAAAATTCCCCTTTTACAAGACACGTGTTTGTGGTGGGCTAATCTTTTGGAGTTAGTCTTAAATTTTAACTAGGAACAAAATGTTATTTATAGAACTATTTTGCTGGGAACATGCTGTGGCAGGAAGTACATGTAACTAGGATTTAAGAGAGATTCTAGGCCTGGCTCTTCCATTTTACACTCTAGAGTGAACAAGTCAGGTTTGACCCTCTAGGACAAAATGAAAAAAGCAACTAATCATCTACAAATTGAGGTTTTCTCTCTATTTGCTGTGTGATTGGTACCCGGAGGCTTGTTGCAGTGACTGAGCTTGCATGGGTTGTGGCTAGGACAGAGCATGGGATTCAGAGAAACGGATCAATCTGTAGTCACTTGTTTCCTCAGGTCCAACCAAACTCATGAGGAAATTACAAAGCTTGTTGCAGTTGAGTACATGATGAAACTATCTTAGAAAAGGGGGTTGGGAGAGGCTCTCTGCAGATATTTGAGTGGCTTACAGGAGATGGTGATATACCTACTTATACGTCCCAAGAGATAGAATGAGAACCCAGGGACAGACTTCTTAGGAAGGTAGAGATATCCGAAGGTGGATTTGAGTAGTCAGTCTCAACTCAGTTTATTTCCTGAAGTTGAAAGAACAAATAATTATTCACAGATTTCATATTTGCAAAGTTACCTACTTGCTAAACTCACTTGTAACCTCCAAATTAATACTCATGGTGCTGTCACAATCATGGTCATTCCTGGGCAATAACTGCACAGAGCAGTGAGAAATCTGAGTCACCAGCATGCATGTTCCCAGCTGATTGAATCTCAGTGTCCTCTTGTATATATTTTGTATGTTGGGGAAAAAAATAATATCTTAGAACTCTTCCCAGCTCTAAAGTTCTATTATTCAAAAATAGAGTTTCATAACACTTTCCTGGAAAAATATACATTTTGTTATTAAGTACCATGACCATAAAAATTCCCCTTCCAACATCAAATTCTATTCCAAATTTTTTACTCTCTACTCAGTATTTCATTTCTAGAAATTCCCACCTGATATTTCTCATTTACAATCTTTTTTTAAAAAAAATGGTTACAGTCTTTAATTTGTTGCTGGAGGGAAAGACTCCTAAAGTTTTCCTTCATATCAAATATTTCATACTTCTAAAAAGTATCCTAAGTCCCTTTGCTGTTCCCATGTCACCTTCACTCACACAAAAGAACTCAATCCAGAATGTTGTAATGGACCTACTGTCTTAAACCAAATGGGTAATAAGCTGTTAAAATCCTACAGAGCATCTCTACCAACATGAAAATGGTGGGGTATAAAGACCCTAGAAAGACCCTGAGCTCACCTCTTCTCATGAGCACACCAAAGTCACAACTATCTGTAGAACAACTACTGATGAAAAAGACTGGAACCTACCAGAAAAGACCTTCTACAACTAAAGTCATAAAGAAAGAACCCCAAGATGGGTAAGAAGGGCAGACTTGCAATATAATCAGGTCCTAAGGTCCCTGGGTCACCAACCCAAAAACTGGAAAATAATTATATTGCAGTGGTTCTCCCATAGAAGTAAGAGTTCTGAGCCCCATGTCAGGCTCCCCAGCCTGGGGGTGTCAGACCAGGAAGATAAGTTCCCGGAGCATTTGGCTGTGAAGGTCAGTGGGGCTTAACTGCAGGTATGCCACAGAGGTAAATAGAGACTTCACTCTTAAAGGGCACACACAAAATCCCATACATACCAGGACAGAAGACAAAAGCGTCAAGTTGATAGGAGCCTAGGCCTAGAGAATCTCCTGAAGACCTAGGAGGCATCCGCAGCTCTCCTTGGAGACATAGACACTGGTGGTAGAAATATTGGTGAACATTTAATCATGTGAACACTCCTGGCAGCTGCTATACTGGTTTGTTAGTGATAAGACCTGGCCCATCCTTCCAATAGCCTGAAGGCTCCAGTGCTGGGATGTGTCAGGCCAAACATAAACTCACCTACTGCTAAAACTTCCTGACACCATAGCCACCTCTAGACTCATCCCTAGACATGGCCCTGCCCACCAAAAGGCCAAGACCCAGCTCCTCCTAACTGTGGGTAGACACCAACCCCTCCCACCAGGAGGCCTTCATAAACCTCTAGACCAGCCTCATCCACTGGGGGCAGACACCAAGAGCAAGAAAACTATGATCCCACAGGCTGTGGAACAAGTCCAACAACATAGGTCAGACCCTACCTTGGGACCAGCTGGGAAAAACCTACAACCAAAATTATTCTACCCAGCAAGGCTCTCATTCAGATTTGACAAAGAAAGCAAAAGCTAAAAGAAATTAGCTTTCGATTTCTTTGCTCTACAGAAAAGCAAAAGCTAAAAGAATTTAGCACCAGTAAACCAGCTTTACAACAAATGCTGAAGGAACTTCTCTTGGTGAAAAAGAAAAAGCCACAACTAGAAACAAGAAAACTACAAAATGAAAAAGCCCAGTGGTAAAGGCAAACATACAGTAAAGGTAGGAAATCAACCACACATGAGGCTAGTAGGGAAGTTAAAAGACAAATTTAGTAAATCATCTGTATCCACAATAAGCTGTTAAGGGATATGCAAAACAATTAGGTAATAAAATATGATATCAAAACCTGTAATCATGAGAAGAGGAGAGTATAAATGCAGGATATTTAGATTGCATTTGAAATTAGAAGATCAGCAACTTAAAACAATCATATATATATATAACAGATAAAGACAGAAAAAAGAAAAAGGAATCCAAACATAACACTGATAAGAGTCATAAAACACAAGAAAAGAGGAGGAAAAAAAAAGTGAGGGAAGAACTACAAAAACAAATCCAAAACAATGAACAAAATTGCAATAAGAACATACATATTGATAATCACCTTTAATGTAAACAGACTAAATGCTTCAGCCAAAAGACAGGCTGGTTGAATGGATACAAAAATAAGATACATATATACGCTGCCTACAAGAGACTCACTTCATATCTAGAGACACATACAGACTGAAAGTGATGGGATGGAAAAAATATTCCACACAAATGGAAATCAAAAGAATACTGAAGTAGCAATGCTTATATCAGACAAAATAGACTTTAAAATAAAGACTGTTATAAGAGACAAAGGATACTACATAACGATCAAGGGTTCAATCCAAGAAGATGACATAACAGTTGTAAATATATATGCGCCCAACATAGGAGCACCTCAGCATATAAGGCAAATATTAATAAACATAAAAGGAAAAATTGACAGTAACACAATAATAGTGGGAGACTTTAAACACCCTACTTACATCAGTGGACAGATCATCTAGAAAGTAAATCAATAAGGAAATGCAGGCCTTTAATAACACACTAGATCAAATGGATTTTATTGATAATATAGAGCATTCCATCTAAAAGCAACAGAATACATCTTCTTTTCCAGTGCACATAGAACATTCTCCAAGACAGATCGTCTGCTAGGTCATAACATAAGCCTCAGTAAATTTAAGAAAATTGAAATCATATCAAGAATCTTTTCCAACTACAACACTATGAGATTATAAATAAACTACAAGGAAAACAGTGCAAAAACCACAAATATGTGAAGGCTAAATAATATGCAACTAAATAACCAGTGGACCACTGAAGAAATCAAAGAGGAAATCAAAAAATACTTCAAGACAAGTGAAAATGAAAATATGATGATCCAAAAACTATGTGATGCAGCAAAAGCAGTTCTAAGAAGGAAGTTTATAGCAATACAAGCTTACCTCAGAAAACAAGAAAAATCTCAAGTAAATGACCTAAACTTACACTTAAAGCAACTAGGGAAAGGCCAACAAACAAAACCCAAAGAAGGAAAGATTGCATAAAGATTAGAGCAGAAATAAATGAAATAGAGACAAAAAAAAAAAAAAAGAATACAAAGGATTACTGAAACTAAAAGCTGGTTTTTGAAAAGATAAATAAAATTGATAAACTTTGATCCAGACTCATCAAGAAAACAAGGGAGGGGCCAAAATCAATAAAATCAGACGTGAAAAAAATTACAACTGACACCACAGAAATAGAAAGGATTCTAGGAGACTATTAGGGGTAACTACACACCAATAAAATGGACAACTTAAAAGAGCTAGACAAATATCATGTAATACCACTTTTATGTGGACTCTTTAAAAAATGATACAAATGAACTTATTTGCAAAACAAATAGACTTACAGACATAGAAAATAAACTTATGGTTACCAAAGGAGAAAGGGAGGGTGAAGGATAAATTAGGAGTTTGGGATGAATAGATACACACTATCATGTATAAAATAGATAAACCACAAGGACCTACTATATATATAGCATGGGGAAGTATATTCAATATATTATAAAAACCCATAATGGAAAAGAATCTGAAAAATAATATATATAAATATATAAAAATAATATACTATTAATATATATCATATAAACAGTATAATATATAATATGTATACTACACAAATATATATAAATAATATATATATAACTGAGTCACTTTGCTGCATATCTGAAACTAACACAACAATGTAAACAAACTATACTTCAGTTTTTTAAAAGGTAATTTTAAAAAGAATAAAAACTCTTGTTTTCCTGTAATCCTATTTTTCGGACAAGCCTCCTAGCCATCCAAGCAGGTTTCTAGAAAAACCTCAGACTCACACACGGTCACTTTTTAATCAGTCCATACATAGCTGGGCTGGCAGCAGTAAACTATGAATCTGTCTGAACCAGGTAAGCACACAGTCTATCAAGTGACAGCATCTGGGAAGAAGCCAGCTTAGCCATTTTCCTTATTCTTGAGTTAAAAAAAAAAAAAAAACAGATCTAAAATTACATGAATATCTGCATAATTTAATATTACATATCTACAAAAAAGAAATGTGCTTATAGACATGAGTGCCTCTAAAGACACAGCAATACACAATGAAGAGAGAGGCCAAGTGAGAGTGAAAGGGAAAAAAAGGGAATAGTGGAGCTGTATTAGAAGTAAAAGAGGATTGAAAAGAATCAATCTAGTAATTCAAATAAAGCAATTCAGATTGTTGCAGTTATGTTTTACTTTTCCCATTAAGCTCTGAGAGTATCTCAATCATGATGTTATTAAGTATCTCTGAATGCTTAATGATAACTACATCACCTGAGTCAGTATGATGTGTTCATCTGTGAATTCATGAATACAGTGCCCAGAATACAGGTGCTTGTTCATAAATGTTGAGTTTAATTGAATTGAAAGCTGCTATAATTTTGGTTGCTCACACCACTACTTTTCAAAAGCTTACAACTCTCAAGGGAAGTGGCAGGGTCTTAGATCAGAGCATGTGAGTGGCCCAGTGTCAATGTGTGATGGCTTGTGAGCTTGGGGTGATAGGAAAGGTGAAAAACAAAGGCCAAAACTATGAGCGGAAATGTAAATAGAAATGTATCATCCTTTCTTCTCTAGAATAAGATTTATTGATTTGTCCTTAAATGTGCCCAAGTATATTTGCCTTCACTTAGGACCTTGAACAGATTGCAGAGAGAACATTGATAAGTTTAATATAAGCCAGCCTCAAATCTAAGATTTACAGCTATACTGATTTCATTTTATCATGAAACCAAAGACAAGAGGAAACCTTTTATGTTATGCTCATGGACACCAGTAAAGTCCAAAAGTATTTGTCTCTTACTTCTCCTATCTCATTCAAAACTAAGTTATTTTGTGTCCCTAACATATTATAATGAAGTCCTTAATTAAATCAATTTTATAAAAAAAATTTAAAATAGAATGAACTTATTGCTGTTCACATCACAGATTTACCTCATTGCATTCTCATACTTCTCAAATAACTACTGTATCTTAGGTGAGGGAATAGAAGGATTGATAAATCATAATTCCTAGCCTCAGAGAGATTACAGTCTTGTCAGAAAGGTAAACAATTAAATAGTGTGGCATAATATAATCTCTTAAATACTATATCAGAGGTAAGTATGGCATGGTGGGATGGGGGAGTTGGATGGGTACATGTGGAGGGAACATACCGTAAGCTAGAGTAGGATTAGGAGTCAACAGAAATGTCCCCTGAAGTCATGTTTCCTGAAGCCTGATGTTCTGACTAAATTGTTTCAACTATACAAATTTGAAAATTTCTTGGATGAGAAAGGCTGTATTTCCATATAAGTAGACATCCTACAACACGTCTTGTCCTATATGACAATTCTTCTACTGCCCTTTACTAAACCAAATCTGACCTTTAGTGATCCAGGTAAAGGACATATACAGAAGGAATATTTCCAAAAGCAAGGTCTAATCTTGAAGTATAGAATTAATCTTCAATCTAGACTGACAATAGGCACACATCTGCTAGGCAAGCTGAAGACACTATCCCCATCAAGTCTGCTTGACTCTTCCACTCTACAAAGCTGTATCAGTGTACTGCTTGTAAAGTCAAGGTAGTAATTTGCAGATTAAACAGAAGAAGCACCACCCAGGGATACCAGGTAAATAATTCCAGAAACAATCATAGCAGTTTCCATTACCAAATATCTGGTCATCGTGAATGTGATTGTATTTAGCTGATCCAGAAAAATATGCCTCCAATTAATCTATTTGTAGATAATAATGGCTACCAGTGTACAAAGTTTCCTATTATCATCCTTTATCCTAATTGGTAAAGATGTTATACAAAGTCTTTAGCCAAGATTATTTAGACCAACATGTACCATCCACATTTATATGGACAATGTTGTTGATGTTACTGGGAGTTTTTGCGAATGTGTCTACCAGACCTGACATGGCAGTGATGTGATTTTATAAAAGAAATAGTTTAATGCCTCAGAAATAAGTCTTCAAGGTATATTTGATTCTTAAGCAGTGATTCTCAAATTTTGATGTGAATCATAATTATCTAGAAGTCTAATCTAAACACAGATTGTGGGCGCTCTACCTCCAGACTCTCTGACCCAGTAGATCTAGGGCGACGGCCAAGGATTTGCGTTTCCAAGTCCCCAGATAATATTAATCCTGTTAGTCTAGAGGCTATACTTGGAGATCAGCTGCCCTTAAGTCACCCAATTATACAAAACTGTTAACAAATTTTCAAATGTAGTCTCCAGAGTGTATAGCTGGTCAAAAAGCAAATTCATAAATTTATTAGGAGTTGATTAAAAATATTATAATAGAGGTATTCAGAGAGCTCCTCATAAAGACATAAAAAAGTCACCTAAATCATAATGGGGAGAGATGTCAAAAAATGTTGCCAAGGTGAGGGGATGTCTGGGTTGATTTGAAAGAACTACCCTGTAAGAGAGGAAGAACATCTCAGTCTCAGGCGCAGGAAACAGTAGGTGGGAAAAGGCAGAGAGACCTGAGACTTGATCCGCTTTCACTTATTCCAAGTGCGTCTGTTACCAGGAAGAGGGGAATAAAAGTTACTTTCTCAGTCACCCCCCAAAAATGAATTTTTAATGAACAACAGAAAGTGATATATACAAGATCTTATTAGCAAAGTAAAAAGGTAGTAAAATTTAGTACACTGCCAAGAATTGGGAGTGGGCCAATCCAAGAGAGGAAAAATGGCGCTGCTCCTTTGTTTTCCCTGTTTTTATATCTTGGCTTACAGGGCATTTTCATGATTGATTGACTCATGGCTCAGGTTCTTTGAGTGCTCAGGCTGATTGACAGTCTACTTTCCTTGTGCTCAGGCACGTCCTTCTCTTTCGTGCATGTTTTTACCCATGATGCATAAAGAGAAACCTATGAGAGGGGGCTCAAACTGTAATACTAATTATATTATGAGCATTGGGTCAGGTTAAGCCAGGTCCTTCTCTCTACTGTACAGTCACAGTGCTGGATCCTAGCCAGCTTCTTTGCTGGCCTTCATTTAGAAAAAGTAAAAGTTTTTTGGAGCCCCTTAGCCTGAGTGCAGGGGTATTTTTATCTTCTGGGTTGCTCCCTCCCCCTTTCTCTCCCCTTGCTGGATGCTCATGTCCATCTAACTGCCTAACACATCCATCTGGTTTCTTAGCCCTTAGTAAAATGGGTCTAACAATAGTAAGTTTACTAGGTAGACCTACTGTGATTACAGGAAATAACATATGCAAATGTGCAAAGCATAATGGCAGGTTCAGAGCATATAATCAACAAATGCTGGCTACTCTTAGTATTGATGATGAAGTGATTATTGCTGCTTTTGTTTCTACAAAGCCATGAAATACTGTGACACATACCAGATGCTACATGTAAGGTCCTACGACTAAAGTACAGGCAGTGAAAGTTGAAGTTAGAGAATTATAGGATCCATTTCATAGAGTTTCATGTATGCTAAAGCTAAACGGTCTGCCAATTTTCATGAAAGTTGTAAAAATCCACTGAAAGTATTAAGCAGGGAAGCTGCAAGATCAGAGATGTACATTTTAGAAGGATCATTCTAAAAATGTATAAAAGGTGGATTCATGGGGACTAGACAAGGAACAAGAAGACTAGTTGGGAAGTCACTGAAGAATGCAACCTAAATGAAGGCAGTGGCAGTGATGAACACAAAGAGTCAGAGATGCACTGCAGGAATGTGTACATCGTACATAGGGAGGAAGGGCGGGGAAGGTAGGGGAAGGTGCACTGGTCAAAGAAGACTTGCAGTTTCCATTAAATCTGAAAAAGAAGAAAAGGAAACTCAGTTTTGAGCAAAAGTACATTTAAATTTATTTGTACATACTTAAGGGTTTACACCAATTGTGTCAATTAATCAGAGGCACAACATGAATGAAGTAGGCCAAGAAAAATGAATCAAACAAACAGAAGCCATTATAAGTTCATGAACAGCATAGAAATATCAACCTTTCTTGTCTTAGAAATAAACTTTTGTAATTATATCTCAAGTTGCAAGCACAAGCTGAAGTGTTTCAAGTATCAATAAACATTGAGTGCTGTACTTAAAAGAAAAACTACACAAAATAATTTAACAACAGACTGAACTATTCCCCACCGCCCCCACTCCCTTGTCTGCACCAGCCCCCACCTTCACCATCACAATGCCTGTCCTTGACTTACGAATTTCTGTGTTTAACCAGCTTGGCCTACCCCTATTTATATGGATCATTGAATACTGCAAAAGCTCTAATGACATTCTGTTGCAAGGCTTCTTATTCTTTCTTGGATTATGGGCAATTCTAATGTTCTGATTAAAAACTACAGACAGACCCTCTCTCCAGAGAGGGATTGAGGCACAAAATTTTCAGCGATTCAAAGCCCTATAGTGTATATAAAATCTCTGTTTTTGAAATTGCTGCCATGGAGAATAGAACATATACCCACTGCAGGATGGACACACAGCCACAACATAAAGCAATATAAAAATGAAAGTCTTGTGTTATATAACTATACTGAAATCCTCTAGGGCAAAGTTATGTAAGGTCTTTAGAATAGATACAAGGGAAATGACCTAGAAAATAAACTTTCCAAATGTGTTTTTAGCAACAACAGAATAGATTATATACTGATATAAATCAAGAGACCAGAGAAACACCTTGTGATAGTACCAAGGACAAACCTAAGTAGCCTGACTCACAGATAACAGGAATTAGCCTGTGAAGATTTAATTCTTCCAATTTTTAGAAAAGATGCTACAAATAAGAGAATCATAATTACAACTTTCCATAAAGGTTAAATTCTAAAGACTTTAATCATTAAAGACTCCTTTCAAATTATATCTAGTGTAGAGTTATTTTAGAAAAGAAATTATCATTAGAGGTGATTCCTTCAGGACAAAGTAGAATTACATTTGCTTAGAATAACTAGAACCATTTCTAACCAACAAGTCAAGCACCACTGAAAAGAACTAAGATAAGTGCTAAGGAAAATGTTCACTGGTATTTATTTAGTTGCGCAACCGACATCAATCTATTCATCTTCCCACTCCCAGCACCTTCCAGAAGATGACCCAAAAGTTGCTCCTCCAATATATGTGTTTCTTTCCATCATTCCCAGCACTGCCATGGGCCTCTGCTTAATTTTTTTCTGGTCTTCTAAACTTCTCTTCACTAGATCACCACTCTTTTTGAATCAGTTCCACTGGTGTAATAAATGTGGACAGGAATGAATAAAGTAGGTCATATTTCCCTTTATTGCTCTTTCGCTTTAATCTTTACAACATACACAAGTTTTTAAGTGCACACAAGATTTTAGTGAAGCCTTGGGAACAGATGTAGGGAATATTGAAAGAGAAAAAAATCAAGTTCTCTGGCAAATATTGCTTTTCTTGTGGCCGATGAGGACAGCATCTAAGAAGTAAAAATCTTTACCCTCTGTGAATATTCCCAGGTCTAAACTTGCTCCCCTAGCCTCAAGTCTATCTTACTAATATTCCACCTATTCCATGTAGAACAGTCTTTCCTCCTTTTAGACTCTGTTCTCTTTGAGGTGGCCTCTCCACAAAACACAATTGTTGATTCATTGCAATATTTCATCTCCCAGGCCTGGGAGAACTGCTCTAAGGTTAGGAAGAGAAGGGCCAAGGTGGCTTTGAGGATTAGGTTCTACAGAACTTCCAAGATGTAGGTGTCACTTTGAGCCCAGGCCCACTTGACATCTCTTTACCAGGGTGGCCTCAAGATAGGCCTCCTTGTTCTTTCAGTTGTCAAGCAGGTAACTGTTATATTAATAACTATACCAATACAACAAACACACACACACACACAAACACACATTCATCCCCCAGGTGAAGATGATTGTTCTTCACAGACAGCACAGTCCAGATTCATAAGGAAGACAAACATGTCTCCAATTGTCTGACTCACATGGCTGCCAGCCTTGCTGTAGTATTTCTATCTTATTTTATTATGCAGGCAGAGTATGTTCCTTAATCATACTTCTAGTTTCAAATGCTGACCTCTCTTGGCTTAATGAGGAGAAAAACAAGGCCCAAACCATAAGTTCTTAATGACTATTTCCTTGATTCACAAGTTTTTAACCAGCATTCTGAAATAATCACCTTAATCACTTTCAATAGACTGATTTAAAGTCACAAACAAGGCACCCTTCTTGGTCCTATTCTCAATTTAGGCATGAGTTTGGGGAGTCACAGTGTGGGGGAAGGTTCAGCTATACTAATGATGATTGGATTTTTATCTAGTCATTGTGTCTAGATAAAATTGTTGTTTCTTAAGATGAGCAACACCATGAACTGAATCCCCTCAGGATGCACAGATTATTTCATTGTTTCTGTATTCATTAGATCACTCAGTTTTTTATGAATGTCCATATTTTTCAATGTTCTCACCTTCTTTGAGGCACTTCACTCTCAACTTGAGTCTTTTTTCTTCTATATGTTTGAAGAGTTTGCCATCATCTCCTCCTTCCTCTACCTCCAACTTTGCAACCAGGATTACTAATTTAAATACAGTGATTGCTAAAATTAGCGTCGAGTACCCATTAGTCTCTATGGATTAGTAAAATCATACTGAATCATGACAAGGAAAGCAAAACAGAATTCACTTGGTCCAATCAATTTTAATGAAAGGAAAATACATAATTGAGGCTAACAGGTTAATTATTTGCATGGATAAATACAGTAAGAAATAAAGAAACACAAGACACTGGAAATTATTATCATAATTAAAATGATAATGAAGGTAAGCCATTTAATTCATAGGTATATTACATGCTTAGGAAAATTTCTTTCTCAGTCAACAAACAAATAACAGAAGCATAAACTTGAAAGCTATGTAAATAAAAAGGATATTAATAAATAAGAATATTGTCAGTCATTGTCTTTTTCATATGAGCAGATACCTCCCAAAAGTTTTAAAGATGCCAAACAATAAACTGTGCTCTTTAATTACACAATATCTTGTCATTTATGGAAGGAAAAATTGAAGATTCTAATCAGTTTCATGTGAATTTTAACTACTTGACCTAAATTCTCCAGATACAATTGAAGATGATCATAAAATAACAAAATAAAAACTTAACCTCCAAATGTGATCTCTTCTTGGCCTTTTGGCTGATATGAAGTGTAACCTCCAAATGTGAATCACTATGACTGAAACTTCATGGAAAATATTTAGCCATATTAACATCTGTATAAAGGAAAAAATATTTATCAGTCAGTTTCCAGCTTTAAAATACTAATTATTAAAAACTGAGTTATTCCACATAAACATAAAGAGACTCATTTCTAATTGCCTGATCTCTGGAATACTTTTATATTAAAATTATGATCGCAATAGCATATACTAGCACACATTTCTAATTCATCAACAGTGTCCTGAAATCCTAACCATAAGATTTTTTTTAAGGCAGAATGTATAATCTTATCATTTTATTTCAAAGCAAAGTTCAACTCCTGTCTTTTTAAAGCAAGAAAGTGTAACAGACATTCAGTCTCTGATGTAGTTAAGATTCTCATTTGTAGTCAGTTATGCCTTTGAACTCTACCATGTTGCCAGATCCATTACATGGGGAAATTGCTGAATGACTTGCCACATGAATAACTGGTAAAACATTTAAGGGGCCTGAGGTAAATTGAACACTAAGGCAAAACAGGCACTTGAAAGGAATCTATCAATTTGATCCCAGAAACACATAAGTAAAAGGAGATCAGCTGATTGGGAGAAAGGAGCTGGAATGAGAAAAAGAGGCTGACAGTATTTCTAAACAAGAAATTTCACAATGGAAGAGAGAGATTGGACGTCCATAAATCTGAATCAGTGCACTTACACTAGTATAGAAATACTGGCCAACATTTTTAAAGGATAGACAAACCCAGTCCTGGAAAGACATAATTAGGTGTCAGTGTCCTGAGAGGGTGTGTGTAATGTGTGCTAATCTCAGTTCCTCCCAATGAAAGATGTGCTCTTGTATTGAGGCATCAAAGCTCCATTATTTTATACCAACTGTGAAAAGTCCTGCTTATAATTGTCCTAAAATTACTATAGTATCAAAGGCTATTCCTTATCCAAGTCTTTGGGGATTTATTGAGCAAATTTGTGTCTACATTATCCAAGCTACAGCTACTTGGACTGTCTGTTCTGGGACTTCTCTAGTTCCAACACACAGCGCAAAAGCAGCTACTATGTCGGCACACAGTATAGATGCATTGTAGTGTTAAAGACAGGTGATGTGAAGATTTGTTTCCTAATACTGTTCTTGGTGATGTCCAATGTTTTGTTGGGATTTTGTAGCTAAAGGTCATCAGAAAGTTGAAAGAGATGAACTAACCAGATATTAAATACATTATAAAGCTAGACCAACTTAAAGGTGAAGTACTCTACCAAAATTTAAAAATTGTAGTTTCGCTATATTAGTATGAAATATCATAGCTCAGAACTACTAGACTTAATCATATATAAGACCATATAAGATCAATATACAACAGCAAGGTCATCAAAAATCATCGAGGAGAGACTTCTATTTCCAGAAAGATGGAGTTAACATACTTTTACCCAGTCCTCCCACTAAGGAAAAGTCAAAAACTTGGACATTATATATAGGACAGATACAATAAAACTCTGAAAGATTGAGGCAAGAAGGCAGCCCAGCTAGAGACCTTCTGACCCAAGGAACAACACTGTGGTAAGTCCCTTGAGTTTCCTTTGTGCATCACATATCCCATAATGGGAGATGAAGAAGCTAACAACTCAGAAACATAAATGAGTGAAAGCAAAAAAAGGCACAACAAAAGCCTGCCCTCTCTAGCCAAAGGACCAGGAAAGAGGAAGCCTAGCAAGACAGAAATCATTTGGACAATAAAGTCACTAGTACACCAAACACACACAAAAAACTATGACCCCATTCCAACCAATGCCAAGCAAGGCTGAGTTGGGGGGTCTAGACTTCCACACTCGCCTACCTGGAAAGAGGCACTTCACTCCCACTATTGTTGGATGCTGTCAGAGAAGGCTGGATAAAAGCAAGGACATTCATCCCATCAGGCAATGACAAGCATCACCCCCTGCTCCACTGCCACCTGGCAGTAACAAGGATCCCCTACCACTCCCCACTATGGTGGTATCAGGGAAATTCTAGTAGAAAGTTAATTTTCATTATCTCCCAGCAATAAAGAAGCTCTACACCCTATGGTGTCTGTGGAAACTGAGTGGGGGAAGAAAAATGAGGCACACTACTTTGTTCAAAGAAGTCTCAAGGGAAAACAAAAATTAACATTAAATTAGTAAAAATGGAAATGCAATCCACCAAAATTTGTGATAATAGCTAAACCAGTGTTAAGAGGGAAATTTAAATAGCTAAGTATTTACATGAGAGAAGAGAAAATGTCTCAAACCAACAATCTAATCTCCCACTTCAAAAACTTAGAAAAGAACAAAGTAAATCTAAAGCAAGTGTGGGAGCCCATGATTGGGTTAACAAATTGTAACAGACCCCAGCTGCTTCTGGGCTGGTGGTCTGCTTTAACATATCTATAAGAATGTATATTATTCCCCTCTCCCCATGACTTCCTTAAAGGTAAACTGTAGGCCCCCAAAGAAATGAGTCTTGGGCTGGAATGATAAACAAGTTATAAAAAGCTTCACACTCAGAGGTGAAAAGGCTGGTTAGCCAATGATGGGTAAGACCCCCAGAGGGGGGCAACCTAAGACAGGCACAGCTGCCTGAGTCCAAGAAAAATGTTAAAGCAGCTACTTCTCAGACCTTTTGCCCTGATAAGCAGTAAGCCTCGCAGATGTCAACACAAATATGACTTGCTAAAGCCTAGAGGGCCTTCTGACCTTGAGCCAGACCCTACAATCTAAATCCCACCCTGTCTTTCCCTAAATTCCTGCATTCCATCACACAATGGTCAGTGATTTCCTAAATTCCTGCATTCCATCTCACAGTGGTCAATGATTTCTCCTTTGATTGTAGACAATAAATGTGGGAGTAATTGAGAGGTTCAAGGGAGTTGGCTCCCGACTCCCTCTGGCTCTCTTGACTTTTTCCACAGAGTCTTGAGTAGTTCATTCTGTTTCCGTGGGACTTCTGCTGGCCAGAACCCACGACAGGTGATGAACCCACAAGCAAGAAGGAAAAAAAGAAATTGAAATTTAAAACCGAAAAACAGTAGGAAAAAAAAAAAGAAAACAAAAAGTTGGTTCTTTGAAAAGAACATTGATAGTGACAAAATTCTAGCAAGACTGACAAAGAAGAGAGAAGACACACATTACAAATACTAGGATTGAAACAGTGAATATAGGACTTCAGGTCCTGCAGATATCAAAAATATATTAAGGAATAATACACACATCAGTATGACAACTTACATGAAATGGGTCAATTTCTCAAAAACTACAAACTATCACAGTTCACATAATATGAAATAGATAACTTGAATAGCCCTATAACTATTATGAAAATTGAGTTTATAATTTTAAAATGTCCCCCCAAAAGAACTCTCCTGGCACAGATTATTTCACTGGGAAGTTCAACCAAATATTTAGAGAAGAATTAACACCAATTCTACACAATTTCTTCCAGAAAGTGGAAGAAGGAACACTTCCCAATTCATTTCATAAAACTAGTATTATCCTGATATGAAAACTAGAAAAAAAATTAAAAAATTAGAAAACTACAGACCATTATTCGTCATGAGTATAGACATAAAAATTCTTAACAAAATTTTAGCAAAAAGAATCCAACAATGTGTGAAAAGAATCAGTCACCATGACCAAGTGGAATTTTTTTAAGGGCTCAAAGGCTGGCTGAACATTTGAAAATCAGTTAATGTAATCCATCACATCAACAGGCTAAGGGGAAAAAAATCACATGATTATACCAGCTGATGCTTAAAAAAACATTTGACAAAATTAAAAAATTTTTTATCATAAAATTCTGAAAAAATAATAATAAAAGGGTGCTTCCTTAACTTGATAATGAACATCTACAAAAAAACCCTACAACTAACATTCTGAATGGTGAAAGACTGAAGGCTTTCTCACCAAGATTAAGGAGAGGACAGGAAGGATGTCTGCTTTTACTATACTTATTAGCCTGTACAGTTAGGCAGGTAGAAGAAATGAAAGTCATATGGCTTGGAAAAGAAGAAATAAAACTGTCTCTGTTAGCAGGTAACATGATTATCTGTGTAGAAAATCCCAAGGTATATACAGAAACCTCCTAGAAGTAATAAGTAAATTCAGTAAGGTCACAAGATACAAGACAAGCATACAAAAACAATTTTATTTCCATATACCAGAAATGAAAGATGGTCTGTAACTACAGATCCTGTAGCTGGAGAAAGACAGAAAAAAGTCAAGGGAAACTCAGGTCAAATAAAAAGGTGGGTAAGCTGCTCCCCTAGCAAGATCACCCCAAAGCAAAAGCATATTAAATGGAAGTGTGTGAGACTAAAGAACCAAGCATAGAGAATGTGTGTACACATCCCAGTGTGGATATGTTTCTTAAAGTTAATGAGCTTTCTGTAGCTTCTCTCCAGTGAGAATATCTCCACTATTGGCCTCTGCTTCTAGTAGGATATAGATGTAACAGTGGAGAAATATGATATTTGAGGGACAAATGAACTTTTCTAACAGAATTTCAGGGAGGTGCCAAAGATAGTAACCTGAAGCTAGTAGCATTGCATCTCAGGAACACTCAACTTTTTTATCATAGAGAGGAAACTGGAGGGGCCATAGTTCCAGCAGCCGCATGACTAATGAAAAAATAATAGTAGTGTTTATAATTTGCATTCTGACTACAAGTACATGTCAATATGGCCTAAGGAAATTCTTTTCACATGTTGAATTACTAAAAATGGGATAAAATATTATCTGCCAGGGCCAGGATTCAGGAGAGGCTGACTCATTTAGGTGCAGAATTGGTTGCTCTATTTAAAATTTTTATATTTAGTTCAATTTGGATCTTTTTGCATAATTTTTATTGTTTAAAAATATTACATTAAAAACTTGTTTCTCTTGATTGCTGGGTTTTTTGGTGCCCCCTTAAATTTTGCACTTAAGGCAAGTAGTGACTCACTCACCACATCCTAATCCAGACTCTGCCATCTGCTCCAAGAAGTAGGGAGCAGAAGACACATATAGATTACAAAACAAGCTAATGGGAAAGTGTCAAAATAAAGAAAATGAGGAGGAAGGTATAGCTCAAGTGGTAAAGTGCGTGCTTAGCAAGCCCAGAGCCCTGGGTTCAATTCTCAGTACTGCCTCAAAAAATAAAGAAAGAAATAAACCTAATTACCCCCAAAATAAAAACTAAAAAAAAATACTAAGTCCATATTGTATAACAGAGGGAACTATATTCAATATCTTACAGTAAATTATAGTGAAAAAGAATATGAAAATGAATATACGTATATTCATGTATGACCAAAGCATTATGACCAGAAATTGACACAATATTGTAAACTGACTACACTTCAATTTTATACACACACACACATATATACATATATATATATATATATACATACAAAAAAGAAGAAGAAAATGAGAAAAGGAAATGAAAGAAAGCCAACATGGTTAACCTGAACACTTGAGAATATATGGAAACACACATGCCAGGTATAGAATTTCTACCCTCAAAGGCAAATTTTGATGCAGATTTCCTTTGTTCAGCCTCTGGAGAGCAACAGTAAGAACCATCTATAATGAGGTACCTTAGGTTAAGAATCTTATTTGTATCATCATAATTAAATCTTACTTTTACACTATTAAATATTCATTAATAACTACCAATTGTACATATTAGGAAAATTAGGCTCAGTTTAATACATTTTCCAAGGTCATGAAATTTGTAAGTGGAAAGACATGGTCAGAACCTATCTGAATGCAAAATGGCACAGTCTTAACCTCTGCCCCAAACTGACCTACTCACAGAGACAAGAGGGGATGAGAGTCAACAGGAGTTGCACATGAGGGCTGAATAATAAAAATTCAGTGTTTGTTTATAAGATAATTTGGGGGGTGGAGGGTAATGAGTTTTATTTATTTATTTGTTTTTAGAAGAGTTACTGGGGATTGAACCCAGGGCCTCATGCATGCTAAGCACGTGCTCTACCACTTGAGCCATACCTTCCCACCAGTGTTTGCTTACCTTCTGAAAATGTCTTTCCTTCTCCCTATATAGTGTACATCTGGTACATGTTTTCAAATTGAGAAGCACAAAAGCTTGTTTGAACTTCAATCAGTCACAGACAATGCGCATTTGCAAAGCTGGGGGGGGCAATTAATTATGCAGCCACATAGGGAAAAAATGCAGAACATAGGGAGAAATTAGAACTACAAAATATCAAGTCTTGCTCTGACCCCATCCCAATCATAGGAGGCCTAAAATGATCTGTGAAACATTAACTAGGGAGAATGTTCCCCAGTCCATCAAAGGCCTCTGAGTCTTGGGGACTTAATTCTGTTGGTTATAGCACATGCTAACTCTGCGGGCATAGCAAGAGAAATGCAGGACTGGAAAGTAAGACTATGAGATGATTATAGGGAGCTTCTTCTCTTTGTATATCTCATAGTATCTCTTTGTATATCTTATGTCTGGACATAACTGTATAGCACACTGAAAGCCAAATGAGCTCCTCTGAGGCTGACAGAATGAGATGAATAACTCATCACAGTCCCCAAGGACAATTTTTTTGGCTCTTTATTCTATATAACATAAAGCGAGTGCTTCTGCAGAAATGTGAATAATTCTGAACAAAGCTATCAGAAAGCATATCCCTATAGTGCCAAAGGGAATTATTCAAAAGCATCTGTTATAAATACCAGGATAACAATAACAGCTGGTGCCAAAGCATTCTGAGTTTGTAGCAAAGGAGTTTAATATACATCAAATTTAGATTTATAATAATGCTAATTGTTAATGTTTAAAAAAAAAGTTATCCCACAATAGAAAGAATGGAGAATACAGCTTTTGTATTGCTTTAATTTTAAATCTTTATTTATGCAATAATCCTACTAAGAAGTTAACTACTCATGAGTAGTTAATTTAGTAGTTAATTTTAAGAGATTATAAATGTTCACTATCATAACAGTAATATCAATTTTAAAGTTTCTCAAAACTTAAACCCTTGGGCAGTATGCATCCTGCACAGCTGTATGTTGTGACCCTGGATACACTGATATTGGAACACTACAAGACTCATAATAAGCACAAATTTTTAATATACCAAATTAGGGTTATTTTAGAAATGACTTGAGCAAGATGATCCAAGCCTGGCAGGTAAAACACAAAGCAGGCTAACTTATTTCAAATCAAGTATTGGAACATTAAGCTTCTTTCAGAAATATCAATTGTGCTTTACTTGAAATTTCACTTTCAGCCAGCTTTGATGGCTAAAGTCTGTCCAGATTTAGTTTCTATTGACCATTTGTCTTTGCTTGAACTCTCACTCGTGCCACATTTTCCAAATCACTTGATATCTTCTTCATCCCAATCTAACAACTGCCTCAGTTAACCTGAGAACTCAGGTCACAACAGATCCTCTGCTCTGAAGCCTGAGACAGAACAGTAGTGGCAGGAAGGGGAAAGACACAAAAATTAATATTCAACACAGTGTCTTAGAGGTAGCCAAGATGGTGGAATAGGAAGACCCAGAACTTATCACTTCCCATGAACAAATCAAGATTACAAATATTTACAGAGTGGCTATCTATGAGAACAACCTGAAGACTGGCATTAAAGATTTTTCCATAACTAAAGACTTGCAGATCTTAGAGCTTCCCAAAGAGGCAGGAGGAGCTGAGACTCCTCTTGGGGATGAGACACAGCTATTTTGGGATCTTATTCTACAACAACAACATGAGCACTTGGCAAGCACTATTTTGGAATCCTCCTTCTAGCCTATTAGTGCCATGGTTTACCCATTCACCAGAAGATCAGCTCCATTCCTGAGACCCTCCAGTGCCACACAGACAGCTCAAGAGGACCCATGCCTGCTCCCCAACAGGCCAGCACAAGCCAATTGTGCAAGAAACCTACCCTGCCCTCTAGAGTCTTACAACCAACATACAAGAGGCAGACTCACAACAAACTGGGCCAGAGTTCATTCCAATCTCACAGTAGTTGGCCCTGCCACAAAAGAAGGGTGCACCCTTAGAGCATATAGCTCTGGTGATCAAAATGGAGCAGGCTTCTGGGCCCTATAGGATGTTACCTAAATATGGCTTCTTCTCCAAGATCAAGAAACACAACCAACCCACCTAACACATAGAAATAAACACACAAAGAATTGGGAAAAATTAAGAAAATTGGAAAAAATAAGGGTACATGACAAAACCACACAAAAAGAACTAAAAGTGGATATAAGTAATCTTGACCAATAAAGAGTTCAAGGCAATGATCATAAAGATGTTCACCAAACTTTGGAGAAGAATAGATTAACACAGTGAGAATTTCAACATATATTTGAAAATATAAATAAGAACCAAACAGAGCTGAAGAATAAACAACTAAAATAAAAAATATACCAGAAAGAATCAATAGTAGGTTATATGATACAGAGGAATGAATCAGCAGGCTGGAAGACGAAGTAGTGGAAATCACCAAACTGAACAGGAAAAATAAGAAAAAAATTAATCAAGATAGTTTAAGATACTCTGAGACAACATCAAGCATATTAATATTTGCATAATAGGGGTCCTAGAAGGAGAAAGAGAGAGAAAGAGACAGAAAACTTAATGAAGAAATAATAGCTGAAATTGTCTCTAAACTTAGAAAGAAAACAGACATCTAGGTCCAGGAAGCACAGAGAGTCCCAAAGACACAATAGAACTTAAAGAAGTTCACATCAAGACACAATAAACTAAAATGACAAAAATTAAAGGCAAAGTGAAAATCTTAAAAGCAGCAAGAGAAATCAACAAGTTATGCATACAAGAGAACTACCATAAGGCCATCATCTGACTTTTCAGCAGAAATTCTACAGGACAGAAAGGGGTGGCATGATATATTCAAAATAATGAAAGGAAAAACACCTACCAAGAACACTCTACCAAGCAAGGTTATCCTCCAGATTTGAAGGAGAGATAAAGAGTTTCACAGATAAGAAAAAGCTTAAAAAGTTCTGGATCACTAAATAGGTCTTACAAGAAATGTTACTTTTCTAAACAGAAAATGCTACAACTAGAAATATAAAAATTGCAATAGGAAAAATCTCACTAGTAAAGGCAAACATACAGTAAAGGTATTAAATCAACCACTTATAAAGCTAATGGGGGCAGGGTTGAGCCAAGATGGTGGAGTAGAAAGTCACACAGCTCACCCTCTACCACAAATACACCAAGAATTACATCTACAAATCCACTGAATTGCATAGAACACCTACTGTATTCTGGCAGAGTGTCCCTTGTTTTAAAATACAGGAGGATTCTCACAAAATCTGGTAAGAAAAATGAAAGGATTAGTGCAGAACCAGTCCTGCAGGGAGTGAGTAGCATAGGAAGAAAGGCACCCTCATGCTGGGACACCCTATCTCCAGGCAGGAGGTAAATGGGGACAGAAGCAGAGTTTCTGAGGCTCCAAGGAGAAAGTGGCAAACAGTTGATACACAGAACTAAGGGAAACTGATACTGAGGGTCCCTGCAATCCCTGGCCCTAGACATGAGCTGGCAGGGATAAGCTGGGACTGACTGCTGAGGATCTGTGAGGAACCCAGGCAGAGGGCTGGGGCCAACTGCACAGAGACAGCCTCAAGGGATTGGAGGGCTATGTGAGCTCTGGTCAGATCAGTGTGTGGGACAAAATAGCCTGAGACCTCCATAAAAAAGCACCACTGTTGGTGTGGGAGTGGAAAGGGATGCAATTCAGCCATGCTAGAGCCACTGTATCCAATTGGCTCCATTGTTTGTGTGTTCTCCTGAGAAGAGAGATGAAGCTTGGTCATAGTCATCACTGATGTGCAGAGGCCGGGCTGAAAGCTGAATCCATACACAGCAGCCCCACAACTTCACAGATTTCATTACAGCCCCAAGAGAGAGAGTGAATTTTTTCCCTCTGGAACTTTTGTGGCCCCACACTTCTGGGACTTATAGGCAGTGAGTGGAGTTCTGACTCATGGTGGGGTGGGTATTGACAGCAGGCCTGCACACTGGACCATATGTGGAGGCAGAGCTGGGGTCTTCACTTACCCTGTGATGCACCACAGGTTCAGGTGTGTGATTGCATGCTTGCTGCAGTGGGTTCTAGTGCCTGGTGGATCTGCACTAGTGGCTCCGAACCAGGGGGACACCAGAGCAGGTGACCAACATTCCCACACCTAAGGTGGGGACAAAGGCAGCATCAACAAAGAGTACTTTGTAAGCCCACATAACAAGTCACAGACACCACCACAGAGGGCATTTCCCAGTGGACATCTCCTGCCTACTCTTCTCCCCAGCTGAAGTATTCCAACCTTACCTACTATACACCGCAGCTCAGAAATGGATCTAGAGGCCTCTGTTCCAGGAACAGGGGAGCAGACCAAGCCCTTGTCAAGGCTCTGAAAACTACAGAACAAAAAAGGAAGCCTGGCTCAACAACAACAATCAGGGCAGGCTCTGAACACCATGGCACCAACCACACCCCCAATCAAAGGGATAACAGCCAACACTCACAGAAGGAAAAAGTGGCAACCATCCATACTAAGAACAGCCATCGCAACAAAACTTTTAGATGCACATAGTCTACACAGGACTGTTCCCACTTCAAATAAAAACAAACAAAAAATAAAACAGCCCTTCAAGACCACAGTGGATAACTGATACTCCTAAATCCATAGAGACAGAGAAATATAAGTAAAATGAAGACAAGGAACCTACCCAATTTAAAAGAACAAGAAAAATTCCCTGAAAGAATAATTAATGAAATAGACCTCGATCGCCTACTAGATCTTGACTTCAAAAAGGGAATGATAGGTACATTGAAGGAACTAAAAGAGACTGTGAACAGAGACAGAGAATACTTTAAAGAGGATATTAAAACTATAAAGAAGAGCCAATTAAAAACAGAAAACTATTGCAGAGATAAGAGCCAAACTAAAGACAGTCAAAAGCAGACTAGACAATGCAGAGGAATGAATACTTGACTTATAAGACAGGATAACAGAGGTCACCCAGTCAGAACAGCAGACAGAAAAACAAATAAAAACCAATGAAAGCAATATAAGGGACTTATGGGGTAATATAAAGCATGCCAACCTACACATAATAGGGAACCCAGAAGGAGAAGAAAGTGAAAGGGGGATTGGAAAGGTATTTGAAGAAATCATGACTGAAAACTTTCCAAACCTAAAGAAAGAAACAGATATCCAAGTACAGGAGGCACAAAGGATACCAAACAAGGAAAATCCAAACAGACCTACATCAAGACGTATTATAACTAAGATGGCTGAAGTTAAAGATTAAAAAAGAGAAAAAAGATTGTAAAGTCAACAAGAGAATAATAAAGAGTTAGTTACAAGGGAACCCCCATAATGTTTTCAGCTGATTTCTCTACACAAACACTGCTGGCCAGAATGTAGTGTCAAGATATATTCAAAGATCTGAATGAGAAAAAACTGCAACCTAGGATATTCTATCAAGCAATCCTTTAGAGTAGAAGGAGAAATAAAGAATTCCACAGACAAGCAAAAACTAAAAGAATTCAGCAATACTAAACCTATACTAAATGAAATATTGAAAGGTCTACTCTAAATAGAAAAGAAATAGGAAGCCATATAAATGAGAAAATCATAATTGGAAATACAATTACAGTGAATTGCAAGAAAACAAACATGAAGATACAAAATAAATAAATAAATAGAGAAAGAAAGAAGAAAGAAAGAAGAAAGAAAGAAAGAAAGACAGAAAGAAAGACAGAAAGAAAGACAGAAAGAAAGAAAGAAAGAAAGAAAGAAAGAAAGAAAGAAAGAAAGAAAGAAAGAAAGAAAGAAAGAAAGAAAGAAAGAAAGAAAGGAAAAGAAAGAAAGAAAGAAAGAAAGAAAGAAAGAAAATCATAAAATGTGGAGAGGTGAGCAAGAAAATATAATTTTTTTCTTCACTTTTTTTCTTTTTTCTTCATTCCTTTTAGGATGTATTTGAGCCTACATAACTATCAGTCTAAAACAAACAACTATAGTAAGAGGTTAACATACTTGAAAAACAGGGTAACCACAAATCAAAAGCATACAATTGAGTCACCAAAAAAAGAATGAAAAAAGAAACCAAACTAATACAAAAGAAAATTATCAAACCACAAAAAGAAAAAGAAAAAGGAAAGGAAGAAAGAAGAAATACCAAATCAACTGGAAAACAAAGTTCAAAATGGCAATAAACACACACCTATCAATAATTACTATGTGATTGGACTAAATCTGCAATCAAAAGACATAGAGTGGCAGATTGGATAATAAAACAAAAGCCTACAATATGCTGCCTACAGTAGACCCACTTTAGAGTGAAGGACACACAGATTGAAAGTGAGAGGATGGAAAAAAGTATTTAATGAAAATGGAAATGACAAGAAAGCAGGACTAGAAATACTCATATCAGACAAAATAGACTTTAAAACAAAGGTCACAATCTCTTGTCAGGCATCCTCACGTGAGTGACATAGTCTTTAAACCCTGCATGGCAATCCCTGATGAACCCCCATGATGCCCAGGGAAGACAGGGTGACCTGAAGTCCAACTACTTCCTAAAGATCATTCAACTACTGGATGATTATCCAAAATGCTTCATTGTGGGAGCAGACAATGTGGACTCCAAGCAGATGCAACAGATCCACATGTCCCTCCTCGGGAAGGCTGTGGTGTTGATAGGCAAGAATACAATGATGCACAAAGCCCTCTGAGGGCACATGGAAAACAATCTAGCTCTGAGAAACTGTTTCCACACATCCGGGCTGACGTAGGCTTCATGTTCACCAAGGAGGACCTCACTGAGATCAGGGATATTCTGCTGGCCAATAAGGTGCCAGTTGCCTCCCATGCTGGTGCCATAAGCTGGTGTGAGGTCACCATGCCTGCCCAGAACACTGGCCTGGGGCCCAAGAAGACCTCCTTCTTCCAGGCTTTGAGCATCACCACCCAAATCTCCAGGGGCACCATTGAGATCCTGAGTGATTTGCAACTGATTAAGACTGGAGACAAACTGGGAGCCAGTGAAGCCACATAGTTGAACATGCTGAACATCTCCCCCTTCTCCTTTGGGTTGATCATCCAGCAAGTGTTTGACAATGGAAGCATCTAAAACCCTAAAGTGTGTGACATGACAGAGGAAACTGCATTCTCGCTTCCTGGAGGGTGTTCGCAATGTTGCCAGTGCAAGTCTGCAGATTGGTTACCCAGAATGTGGCATCCATGCCCTATTTTATCATCAGTGGGTACAAGCGGGTCCTGGCTTTTTCTGTGGAAAATGATTATACCTTCCCACTTACTGAAAAGGTCAAGGCCTTCTTGGCTGATCCATCTGCATTTGTGGCTGCTGCCACCGTGGATGCCACCACCACTGCTGCTCCTACTGCCACCGCTGCAGCCCCAACCAAGGCTGAAGCAAAGGAAGGAGTCAGACGAGGTTATGGGATTTGGTCTCTCTGAATGATCACCGAAAGCAACCAACACAGCAAACTTTCTTTGTGAAACAAGGAGATAAAAGTTGAATCTCTTAAAACTCAAAAAACAAAACAAAACAGAACAAAGGGCCACAAAGAGAGATAAAGAAGGACACTATATAATGATCAAAGGAGCAATACAAGAAGAGGATATTACACTAGTTAAAATATATGCACCCAAAATAGGAGCACCTAAATATATAAAACAAATACTAACAGACATAAAGGGAGAAACTGATGGGAATACAGTAATAGTATGAGACTTTAAGAACTCACTAACATCATTGGACAGATTTTCCAGGCAGAAAATCAATAGGGCAATGGAGATACCAAATGACACAATAGCACATTTGGACTTGGTTGATATTTTTAGGACATTACATCCCCAAAAAACAAAATATATATTCTTTTTAAGTGTTCATGGAACATTCTCTAGGCTAGACCACATACTTGGGCACAGAACAAGTTTCAATAAATTTAAGAGGATAGAAATTGTTTCAAGCATCTCCTCTGACCACAATAGCATGAAACTAGAAAGCAACCACAGAAAAACAAAGTAGAAAAAAACATCAGCATAGAGACTAAACAACATGCTACTAAAAAACCAATGGGTCAAGGATGAAATCAAAGAAGAAATTAAAAATACCTTGAGACAAATGACAATTAAAAAACAACCACACAAAATCTATGGGATGCAGCAAAAGCAGTACTAATGGGGAAGTTCATAGCGATACAGGCCTTCCTCAAAAAAGAAGAAAAATTTCAAATAAACAATCAGACTTACAACCTCAAAGAATTAAAAAAAGAACAAACAAAACCTAAAGTCACAAGAAGACAACAAATGATAAAGAACAGGGAGGAAATAAATAAAATAGAGATTTTAAAAGCAATAGAAAAAATCAATCAAACCAAGAGCTGTTTTTTTTTGAAAGAGTAAACAAAATTGACAAACCTACAGCTAGGCTCACCAAGAATAAAAGAGAGAGGACACAAATGAACAAAATAAGAAAGGAAAAATGGAGGGATTACAACCAACACCACAGAAATACAAAAAAAATCATAAGACAATACTATGAATAACTATATGGCAACAAATTAGACAATTGAGAAGAAATGGTCAAGTTTCTAGAAACATACATACAGTCCACCAAAACTGAATCAAGAAGAAATAGATCATTTGAACAGACCAATCATTAGAAGTGAAATATAATCAGCAATTAAAAAAAAAAAATTCTCTGCAAACAAAAGTCCAGGACCAGATGATCTCACTGGGGAATCTTATCAAACACACACAAAAAAAGTTCATACCAGTCATCTCAAACTGTTCCAAAAGATTGAAAAGGAGGGGATACTCCCAAACTCTTTTTATGATGCCACCATCACCCTGATACCAAAGCCAGACAAAAACATTACCAAAAAATTTACAGTCCAATATCATTGATGAACATAAATGCAAAACTCCTCAGCAAAATATTAGCAAACAAAATCCAATAGCACATAAAAAAGATCATACACCATTATCAAGTTGAATTCATCCCATGGACACAAGGATGGTTCAACATATGCAAATCAATCAACGTGATACATCAACAAGAGAAAGGACAAGAATCACATGATCATCTCAATAGATGCAGAAAAAGCATTTGATAAAATTCAACTCATATTTATAATAAAAACTCTTACCAAAATGGGTGTAGCAAGAACATATCTCAACATAATAAAAGCTATTTATGACAAACCTACAGCCAGCATAACACTGAAAGATGAAAAGCTGAAAGCCTTCCCACTAAAATCTGGAGAAAGACAAGGATGCCCACTTTTACCACTTCTATTCAACATAGGCTTGGTAGTCCTAGCCATAGCAATCAGACAAGAAAAAGAAATAAAAGGGATCCAAATTGGAAAAGAAGAGGTAAAATTATCATTATATGCAGATGACATGGTACTACATATAGAAAACCCTAATGACGCCACACAAAATCTACTAGACCTGATAAAAGACTTTGGCAAAGTAGCAGGATACAAAATTAAAATAAAGAAATCAGAGGCATTTCTTTACACTGACAATGAAATATCAGAAAAAGAATGAAACAATCACTTTTAAATTTGCACCCAAAATAGTAAACTACTTAGGAATACATCTGACCAAGGAAGTGAAAGACTTATAGGTGGAGACCTGCAAAACATTGACTAAGGAAATTAAAGATGACTTAAAGAAATGGAAAGATATCACATGTTCTTAGATTGGAAGAATTAATATTAAAATGGCCATAGTACCCAAAGCTATCTACAGATTTAATGCAATCCCTATCAAATTACCCAGGACAGTTTTCACAGAGCTAGAACAAATAATCCTAAAATTTAAATGGAATCACAAAAGACCCAGAATTGCCAAAGTGATACTGAAGAAAATGAATGAAGGTGAAGGAATAACTCTCCCAGACTTTAAACAATATTACAGAGCTACAATAATCAAAACAGCATAGTAGTGGTACAAAAACAAACACATGAATCAGTGGAATAGAATAGAGAGCCCTGAAATAAACCCACAAAATTTTGGTCAATTAATCTTTGACAAAGGAGGCAAGAACACACAACGGAGTAAAGAGAGTCTCTTCAGCAAATGGTGTTGGGAAAACTGGATAGCTATGTGTAAATCAATGAAGTTAGAATACTCCCTCACAAAATACACAAAAATAAACTCAAAATGGCTTAAAGACTTAAACACAAGACAAGACACTATAAAACTCCTAGAAGAAAACATAGGCAAAACATTCTCTGACATAAATCTTAGCAATGTTCTCCTAGGGCAGTCTACCCAGGCAATAGAAATAAAAGCAAAAATAAGCAAATGAAATCTAATTAAACTTATAAGCTTTTGCACAGTAAGGGAAACCATAAGCAAAACAAAAAGACAACCTATGGAATGGGAGAAATTTTTGCAAAACATCAGACCAACAAGGGCTTAATTTTCAGAATATATAAATAGCTCATACAACAATAAAAAAAAAAAAAGTTCAAAATAAACAAAAGTCTTAAATAATCAATTCTCCAATGAAGACATACAAATAGCCAATAGGCACATGAAAAAATGCTCAATATCACTAATTATCAGAGAAATGCAAATCAATACTACAAGGAGGGATCACCTCACACCAGTCAGAATGGCCACCATTAAAAAGTCCACAAATGATAAATCTTGGAGAGGATATGAAGAAAAGGGAACCCTCCTACACTATCGGTGGGAATGTAGTTTGGTGCAGCCATTATGGGAAACAGTATAGAGATTCCTCAAAAGATTCAAAGTAAACTTACCATATGATCCGGCAATCCCACCCCAGGCATATATCTAGAGAGAACTTTAATTCAAAAAGATATTTGCACCCCAATGTTCATAGCAGCACTATTTATAATAGCCAAGACATGGAAACAACCAAAATGTCCATTGACAGAGGACTAGATAAGTAAGTTGTGGTATATTTATACAGTGGAATACTACTTAGCCATAAAAAAGAATAAAATAATGTCATTTGTAGCAACATGGATGGACCTGGAGATTGTCATTCTAAGTCAAGTAAGCCTGAAAGAGAAAGAAAAATACTATATAATGTCACTTATATGTGGAATCTTGAAAAAAAAAAAAAAAGACAAATGAACTTATTCACAAAACAGCAACAGACCCACAGACATAGAAACAAACTTATGGTTACCAGGGGATAAAGGGGTGGGAAGGGATAAATTGAGATTTAGAAATTTGCAGATACTAATTAATATACAGAAAATAGATAAACAACAAGATCATACTGTATAGCACAGGGAACTATATCAGTATCTTGTGGTAACATGATGAAAAGAATATGAAAATGAATACGAAAATGAATAGATGTATGTTCATGTATGATTGAAGCATTATGCTGTACACCAGAAATTGACACATTGTAAGCTGACTATACTTCAATAAAAAACTGTATATACATATGAGAAAATTATGATAGCACCTGACACCTGTCAGAATGGCTATCATCAAAAAGACAGCAAATAACTGTTGACAAAGATGTGGAAGAAAAGAAACTCATGCACTGTTGGTATGAGTGAAAATTAGTGCAGACACTATGGAAAATAGCACGGAGGTTCCTCAAAAAAATTAAAGCTATTAACTGCCATATGATTAAGCAATTTCACTTCTGTGTATTTACCTAAAGAAAACAAAAACACTTATTCAAAAATAAATATGCACTCATATGAACATTGCAGTATTACTTACAGTAGTAAAACATGGAAGCAACCCAAGTGCCTATTGACAGATGAATGAATAAATAAGTTATTATATATATATAATATGTGTGTATTTATATTATAATACATTATTATATTATATTAATTATATTATATAATGGAATTTTACTCAGTCATAAAATAAATGAAATCTTGCCCTATGCAACATGAATGGTTCCAAGGGGTATTATGCTAAATGAGATAAATCAAACAGAAAAAGATAAATAACATGTGATCTCACTTACATATGAAATCCAAAACCCAAACAAACAAAACAAAATGAAAACAGACTCACAGACCCAGAGAACAATAGAGTGGTTGCCAGAGGAGAGAAAGGTTGGGGGTAAAATAGATGTAAGTATTAAGAGGTACAAAGTTTTAGTTATAAAATAAGCCACAGGGATGTAATACATATATATGTAAAAATATGGTCAATAATATTGTTATAATTTTGATGGGGACACATGGTTGCTATATTTATGATGGTGATCATTTCATAATATGTATAAATTTCAGATCACTATGTAATATACCAAAAATAAACATAATTTTGCACATCAACTATATTTCATTAAGAAATAAATAAATGAATGCAGAGGCTTTAGCCTGGTCCTGGGCCTCAAAGCCAGATAGGTGTAGTTGCCCATGCTAAATACAGGGCCTAAGAGTTGATAAGGTTTTCAGATGAACAGTTTCCATCCTACAAAGGAGTGGATGGCAACCCTCACTAGGTCGTGTGCATGTGGTGGGGAGGCTGTGGGCAGGAGGAAGGACCACTGTGAAGACAATGTGGGCACCAGGAGCTCTGCCTTCTGATATCATCTAGAAATGCATATAGCCCCAGAAATAGCAAGATTTTGGGAGTTCCAGTCAAGAGGGAAGCTCAGCAGGACAGTAGGAGGAGCATGCTTGCCCCATACTCCTCAGGTGGGCAACCCACAATCTGAAGAATAATTAAGTTGCAGAGGCCCTTCAACAGGAGTGAGAGTTCTGAGCCCCAGCTCAGGCTCCCCAGCATGAGGTTTCATCATTGGGAGGAGGAGTCTCCAGAACATCTGGTTTTAAAGGCCAGGGAGGCTTAATTCCAGGAGTCCCACAGGACTAGGGAAAACAGAGACTTCACTCTCTTGGAAAGCACACACAGAATTTTGCATGCACCAGGTCTAAGGGCAGAGGCAGTGATTTCATAGAACCAGGGCCAGACCTGCCTGCTGGTTTTGAAAGTTCTCCTGGAAAGGTAGGGGGTGGCTGTGGCTCACCCTGGGTACATAAAAGCTAGTGGCAGTTATTTGGGAAGTGTTCATCTACATGAGTTTTCCTGGAGGCTGACATTTTGCTTGGCTTATCAGCACCAAAACTTAGCCCACCCAGCAGCCTTTAGGCTTAAGGGCTAGAAAGTCTCAGGCCAAATAACATACTGGATAGGAACACAACCCTACCCATCAGCAGACTTCTGGAGTCCACAGCTGCCTCAAGGCACACACCTAGCCATGGCCTGACCCACCAGTGCACCAGGACCAAGCTCCACCCAGCAGTAGGCACACACTGATTCCTACTGCCAGGAATCCTACATAAGCTTCAAGCCCAGCCTCATCCTCCAGGGAGTCAGATATCAGAAAAAAGAAAACAACCATCCCAAAACTGGTGGAAGGAATCCACAAATGCAGGCAAGACCCTACTCTGGGACAAGTTGGACACTGGCCCTTGGGTGACAACAGAGAAGTGTACTGCTGGGATTCATAATATGTCTCCCACAGAGGGCAACTTCTCCAAGGTCAAGAAACATAACTAACCTACCTAAAAATACAAATAGAAAGTTAGACAACATTAGGTGGCAGATGAATATCTTCTAGGCCAAGGCACAAGACAAAATCCCAGAAGAAGAAATAAGTGAGGAAGAGATAGGCAATCTATCCAAGAAAGAGTTTAGAGTAATGATGATGAAGATATTCAGAGAACTCAGGAGGAGTATAGATACACAGAAGGAAGCTTTAAACAAAGAATTAGAAAATATAAGGAATGCCCAAACAAAACTGAAGATCACAATTACTGAAGTGAACAGACTAGAAGGAGCCAAGAATAGATCAAATGAGGCAGAAGAACGCAATCAGTGAGCTAGAAGACAGATTAGTTGAAATCACTACTGCAGAACAGAGAAAAGAATAAAGAATGACAAGAAATGAGGATAGTTTAAGAGAATTCTGGGACAACATAAAGTGCACTAATATTTGCATTATAGGAGTCCCAGAAAGTGAAGAAAGAGAGAAATGATCTGAGAAAATATTTGAAGAGATGATAGCCAAAAACTTCCCTAACTTGGGAAAGGAAACAGCCACCCAAGTCCGAGTAGTGTGGGGAGTTCCAATAAGATTAACCCAAAGAGGAAAACACTGAGGCACATAGTAATCAAATTGACAAATTAAGGATAAGGAGAAAATATTAAAATCAGCAAGAGAAAAGCAACAAATAACATACAAAAGAATTCCCATAAAGTTATCTGCTGATTTTTCAGCAGAAAATCTACAGTCCAGAAAGGTGTGGCACAATACATTTAAAATGATGAAAGGGAAAAACTTACAGCCAAGAATACTCTATCCAGCAAGGTGCCTGTTCAGATTTGGTGGAGAAATCAAAAGCTTCACAGATAAATAAAGGCTAAAAGAATTCAGCATCACCAAATCAGCTTTTCAACAAATGTTAAAGGAACTTATCCAGTCATCAAACCATAAGAAAAGAGAATAAAAAGAAGAAAGAGAAAAAAAAAAAAAAGGCCTATAAAACAAACCCAAAACATTAACAAAATGGCAATAAGAATATACATATTAATAATTATCTTAAATGTAAATGGATTAAATGCTCCAACCAAAAGACACAGACTGACTGAATGGAAACAAAAACAAGACCTATATATATGCTGTTTGCAAAAGACCCACTTCAGAGCTAGAGACACATGCAGTATGAAAGAGTGGATAGAGAAAAATATTTCATGCAAATGGAAACCAAGAAAAAGCTGGAGTAGCAATACTTATAATAGACAAAATAGGTCTTAAAATAAAGACTGTTACAAGAGACAAGGACATTACATAATGCTCAATGCATCAATCCAAGAAGAAGATATAATAATTGTAAATATATATGCACCAAATATAGGAACACCTCAATATATAAAGCAATTGTCAAGACATAAAAGAGGAAATGGACAGTAACACAATAATAGCAGGCAACCTTAATACCCCACTTACATCAATGGACAGATCATCCAAACAGAAAATCAATAAGGAAATACAGACCCTAAATGACACATTAGACCAGATGGACCTAATTGGATCTGTAAAGCATTCTATCAGAAAGTAACAGAATACACATTCTTCTCAAGTGCACACAGAATATTCTCCAGAATCGACCACATGTTGGCCCACAAAGTAAGCCTTTAAGTAAATTTAAGAAAATTGAAATTGTATCAAGCATCTTTTCTGACCACAATGCTATGTAGTTAGAAATGAGCTACAAGAAAAAAAAGGCAAACACGTGGAGGCTAAACAATATGCTACTTACAACCAATGGATCACTGAAGAAATCAAAAATAAAATAAAATAAAAATACTTTGAGCCAAATGAAAATGAAAACACAATGATCCAAAATCTCTGGGACCCAGCAAAAGCAGCTCTAAGGGTCAAGTTTATAGTGATACAAATCTACCTCAGGAAACAAGAACAATCTCAAATAAACAACCTAACCTTACACCTAAAGCAGGTAGAGAAAGAATGAACAAGATGCAGTTAGTAGAGAAAAGAAATCATAAACATTAGAGCAGAAATGAATGAAATAGAGACTAAAAAAAACCAATAGAAAAGATCAATGAAAAGAAAAGTTTGTTCTTTGAAAAGATAAACAAAATTGATATTACTTTAGTCAGATTCATCAAGAGAAAAAAGAGAGAGGGCCCAAATTAATAAAATCAGAAGTGAAATAGAAGTCACAACCGACACCACAGAAATACAAGGGATCATAAGAGGCTACTATAAGCAACTATACACCAACAAAAAGGACAACCTAGAAGAAATAGACAATTTCTTAGAAAGGTACAATTTACTAAAACTTAATCAAGAAGACATAGAAAATATAAATAGACCAATTACCAATACTGATTCAATTCAGATTGAATCAGTAATTTTAAAACTCCCAGAAAAAAAAAAAATGTCCAGGACCAAGTGGTTTCACAGGCTAATTCTACCAAACATTTAGAGAAGAGATAACACTTATTCCTCTGAAATTATTCCATAAAATTGCAAGGAAGGCATACTAATAAACTCATTCTATGAGGCCATCATCACCCTGATACCTAAACCAGACAAAGATATTACCCAAAAAAGATAATTAAAGTTCAATACCATTTATGAATATAAATGCAAAAATCCTCAACAAAATATGAGCAAATCAACCCCAACAATGCATTAAAAGGGTAAGACACCATGATCCGCTGGAATTTATCCCAGGGATGCAAAGATTTTTCAATATCCACAAATCAGTGTGAAATATCACATTAACAAATTGAAGATTAAAAATCATATGATCATCTCAATAGGTGCAGAAAAACTTTTGATAAAATTCAACATCCATATATGATTAAAAAAAAAAAAAAACTCTCCAGAAACTGAGCATAGATAGAACATACCTCAACATAATAAAGGCCATATATGACAAACCCACAGCTAACATCATACTTAGTGGTGAAAAACTAAAATGTTTCCTCTAAGATCAGGAGCAAGACAAGGATGCCCACTCTCACCATTTTTATTTAACATAGTTTTGGAAGTCCTAGCCACAGCAATCAGAGAAGAAAAAGAAATAAAGAGAATCCAAGTATGAAAAGAAGTAAAACCTTCAATGTTCATAGATGACATGATACTACATATAGGAAACCCTAAAGAAGTGATCAGAAATATACTAGAACTCTTCAATGTAGAAAAAGAAATTAAGGAACCAATCCCATTTACTATCACACCAAAAAGAATAAAATACCTAGGAATAAACCTACCCAAGAAGGCAAAGGACCTCTATTCCAAAAACTATAAGACACTGATAAAAGAAATTGAAGATGATAAAAACAGACGGAAAGATATATTGTGTTCTTGGACTGGAAGAATCTATATTTTTAAAATGGTCATACTGCTCAAGGTGATATACAGGTTCAATGCAATCCCTATCAAATTACCAATGACATTTTCACAGAGCTGGAACAAAAAAAGGTAAAATTTACATGGCAACACAAAAGAGCCTGAATATCAAAAATTATCCTAAAATAAGAGAATAGAGCTGGGGGAATCATACTCCCTGATTTCAGACTAAATTACAAAGCTACAGTAGTCATAACAGTATGGCACAAAAACAGACAATGGAACAGATCAATGCAACAGGACAGAAAGTCCAGAACTAAATCCACTCACTCATAGTCCAGTAATCTATGACAAAGGAGGCAAGAATATACAATGAAGAAAAGATAGTCTCTTTAACAAGTGATGCTAGGAAAACTGGACAGCTACCTGTAAAAGACTGAAATTAGACCAGTCTCTAGCATCATATACAAAAATAAACTCAAAATTGATTAAAGACCTAAATGTAAGACCAGATACTATAAAACTCTTAGAGAAAAATACAGTCAGAACACTCTTTGACATAAATAACAGCACTGTTTTGTTTTTTTTTTTTTTTTGAACCACCTCCTAGAGTAATGGAAATAAAAGCAAAAATAAACAAATGGGGTATAATTAAACTTAAAAGTTTTTGCACAACTAAGGATACCATCAACAAAACAAAAAGACAGCATAAAGAATGGGAGAAAATATTTGCAAATGATGCAACTGACAAGGGACTAATTTCCAAAATATACAAACAGCACATACAGCTTAATATCAAAAAGCAAGCAACCCAATCCAAAAGTGGGCAGAAGACCCAAATCCACATCTCTCCAAAGAAGACATCCAGATAGCCAACAAGCACATGAAAAGATGCTCAATATCACTAGTTGTTAGAGAAACGCAAATCAAACCAGTAAGATATCTCCTCGTACCAGTCAGAATGGCCATCATTAAAAAGTCCACAAATGATAAATGCTGGAGACAGTGTGGGGAAAAAGGAACCTTCATACACTGTTGGTGGGAATGTAAATTAGTGCAGCCACTATTGAGGACAGTATAGGGATTCCTCAGAAAATTAAAAATATACTTACCATGTGATCCAGCAATCTCACTCCTGGGCATATCCAGAGTAAAATATAATTCAAAATGACACATGTACCCCAATGTTTACAGCAGCACTATTTACAATAGTTAAGACATGAAAACAACCCAAATGTCCATCAGCAGATGACTGGATAAAGAAAAGGTGGTGTGTGTGTGTGTGTGTGTGTGTGTGTGTGTGTGTGTGTGTATACATATACATATAATTTATATATTTATATATATATATATAAATAAATACTACTCAGCCATAAAAAATAATAAAATATGCCATTGCAGCAACCTGGAAGGACCTAGAGATTGTCATTCTAAGTGAAGAAAGTCAGAAAGAGAAAGAAAAATGCCATACAATATCATTTATATGTGGACTCCCCAAAAAAGTACACAAATGAACTTCTCTACAAAACAAAAACAGATTCACAGACATAAACAACAAACTTATGGTTACCAAGGGGTAAAAGGGGTGAGAAGGAATAAATTGAGAATTTGAAATGTGTACCTCTTAGGAGTGATGGAAATGTTAGCTATCTTGATTGTGGTGATGGTTTCATTGGTGTATACATCTATCAAAATTCATCAAATTATACATCTGAAATATGTGTAGTTTACTGTACAGGAATCATAATATAATAAAGATGTTAAAATTTAAAAAATAAATGAATGTAATATTTAGAGATGACTAAAACATAAGCAATTATGGCCTTTTACATTTGTTGTTTAATAGGTATAATTTTTTGTCTTTTCAAATACTTACATTTGGGGAGGGAGGTTAGCATGTATTTTCTCATTCAAATGTGTGGACTTCAGCAGGAAATAATATTACATAGAAAACAAGCTTCAAAAGCAAATCAAATTCCAGGGAATTCTTGTAACTAACACTGTAGAGGGTCTTTTTGAGTGCCCAAAGCAAGGGTAATATAGAAAGGGAAAACTGTGTAAATTAAAACTACAAGTAAATATTCAGGCAAAACACACCAGAAATTCCTTGAGCCTGACATTTCTTTTCCCCTCATCTTGATATTTGTCTTTCCAGCTCCCAAACTCAACTTCTGCCATGAAAATTTCCCAACTGAGTTTTGTTCCTGGAGCATCTACTCATCTTGGAATGGTTTACAGGACCCACCTTTGTGACCATTCCCACTGAATGGCTTAGTCCACATCCCACCTTAGCTCATATTAATCTCATTACAGACATGGCAGGACCTCAGATCCTGAGTACCACATATTGTTCTCATGTTTTTCTTCCTCATGATTCCAAGTGCCACTGCTGTACCCATCCCAATAATTGGCTTTTTTCCCTCTAGACCATATGCAAGACCAATTGTTCCCCCTTGACTGCTACCCGAATAACAATGACAGGATGGAGAATTCCTTTTCCCTGAAGCTCCCTGAAGAGGTCAGAGTAGCTAAAACTCAGAGAATTCAAAAAGCATTAAAATGTATTTTTCTCTTTCTCACTCAGTTCAAATATACTGGAAGAAAGGGAATATTTATTTCCAACACTACTTCAGGTAAAGCCTCAAATCCTCTGATTTCTCTAAACTTTTTGCTTTTATGTGGAAAATTGTACTATCTTTCTTCAATAAACCCATAAGGGCTTTAGAACTCTATAGTCCTTGTAAGCAATCCCAAAATGATTTAGTGTTATTTTCAGGGTTTTTTCCTTCACCTCAGCTGCAATTCAGAATAGATTATAATGAATCCACTTTTGACTCCAGGCTTCCAATTGCTTCACAAAATGTGCTTTTACAAGAAATCAAAATTATTTCAGTGCTACAAAATTGTTTCTGTATTTCTGTATAGGCCTGGGGAAAAAAATCTCAAGAGTCCACAACAGGTAATTTTATGGACACAAAATGAATCTACAAGGAAATTATGGTGGAAAAACACCTGCTATATCTTCTTGTAAAGCCCCATAAAAGTGGAGATTCCACAGTCTTCTTCAGTTATCCCAAATGTTAACAATCCTTAGTGTTGACAGTTGTATTCTGATCTATAGAGTCTCATGTTCTAATTAAGCCTGTTCTGTTTATTTCTCAATGAAGAGATGTTTCAGGTGGATATTTATTTTTAATCCAATTCACTAATCATTTATTGAGAAACATTCCTATGTTCAGGCACTTTACTAAGCACCAAAGATAGAAATGAAGGATATGATCCTAGTCCTCAAGAAATTTGAAACGTAGTGAGAAAGATAATCATGCAAATATTACAATAATGTTTGTTACAACAGACACTGGATAATACTCAAAATATTTAACTGTTACAATATAGGCTCTCCTCTATCTAAATAGAGACCTACCCTAGAAACAGAAGGTTCTGGAGCACCATGTCTGAACAGCCGAGCATTTACAGCACTGTAGGGAGGTGTAAGGAATGTAGGTGTTATCCTCCACCTACGGAAAAGACCCTAGGTTTTGTCATTTCTGAAATTTAAGTTTACCGTTGGGAGACGGTGTGTTGTGTAGCAAAAGATTTTTAAAGATTTATTTTAAAAAGGAAAAGTACACCCCCAAGAACAAGAAGCAGGCTGATTTAAGAGAGGAAAAGTGGCAGTTTTTGTCTCTCTTTTCTCTTATACCCTCGCTTAGAGGTGATCTCTTGATTGACAGATCTTGTCCCTGGAGTGCCTAGTCATGTTTGGCCCCTTTTGCGCATGTCTTTGCCCATGATGCACACAGAAAAATCCATGGGGAGGAGGCTTAAAATACAATGTTAATTATAATACAATGAACTTTGAGTCATGTCAGGTTAACTCTTTTCTGCTGCATAGTTAACTTCTTCCCTTTGGTGGTGGCTTATAGCATCTGAAAAACTCAGGAAATATACATGAGATACTATTATCTGGTTACTTCAGACAGGAGCTGCAGCAGAGGACATGGGGGAGAGGCCTGACCCTGGAAGGCCCCACAGGGTCCTGCTGGATTACAATTCCCCTCTCTGGTACTCCTCAATCTTGAGGAGAACAGGTGTTAGACAAGGAAGGGATTGATGTTTTGGACAGAGTTACTGATATATTCTTAATGTGTCCTGACTGATACAATAACTAAGTTTAATTTTATGCAAAAAGCCAAATTTAGTCAGAAGGAAAGGAAGAGACGCTCACTCTAAGCAGAGGGATAGTAAGAACAAAGATATGAAAGTGAGAATACATCTGGATCATTATGACTGGTGGGATGAAGACAAAAGTAAATTTAAAGAAGCAAGCAGAAGTCTGTTATAGAGTAGCTTGCATGGAATTCCAAGGAATATGGACTTTATTTTATAGGCAGGATTGAGGAGTTAATGACCAAAAGGGTCTAAAGTTGTGCAAACTTTAGACTGATTTCTTCTTGACTCTAGGCCCAACTTTCCTTTTCTTATGGCATTAATTTAGCAAACTTATAGTTTTAAATTATTTCTTTGTCCCTTTGAGACTTTCTCCCAGCTTTTTGCCAGTTTTACAGCCAAAGAATATCTTCTCCAAGGACCTGGGAGTCATCTCTTTAAAATGTAATCATGAACAAAGACTGAGCCCCTATCTCCCAGGCTCAGTGGGAAGGTGGGAGCCTAACTTGATGGTGTATGGTCAGGCCACTCAGGATGGCTATTCTCTTGCTCTCTGTACATCCCCTGCTCGAACAGTGCCTGCTTCACCTACACCCTCCTCACAGGACTGAACTTCCTACATATTTGCCTCAAGCACCAGCTAAATAAGCTTGCTTTCTTTCTCTGTTCTAGCTTTAGATCAGAACTCTCCACCATACTATCAAAGGGTTGTTGAGGGGTGCCCCTCTGCTGGTTTCCCATGGTAACCAATGAGCCAACCTGACATCAATTCCCCCTATAACTGGTAACCTCCACTTCCCTTGCATCCATGGAGAGTGAAGATTGCCATCTGTCCTGTCTGCCATCTGCTGCACACAGTGGGGTGTCACTCTAGGACCCTGCTTTGCACGTGTAGATCCCCTGTCTATTAAACTATTGATGTCTCTGTTGCTGACTCCAGGCTCTTTCTTCAGTCTTTAAGCTGGGCAAGTACAGGCCTTGCAGGTCTGAGGGATGCAGCCCAACAGATGGGCATCAAGTTAGCAAAGACAGACAGCCTAATTACACCAGCCACCTCCTGCTAATGTCCTCTGGTACTTTTCCACTAGCTCACCTCAGTGCTTATAAACTCTCCTAACTTTTGTTTCAGCAGAGTTAAACTCAATCTCTCTCTCATATTGCTAGTCTTAAATAAAGTCTTCCTTGCTTGTTTAATTTGTTCAGTGCAATCTTTCTTTATCAGTAAGAATAAAAAAAAGTAAGGAGATCTTTACAGCATCCCACATGAGAGCCAGTGAATTAACATAAACTGATAACTAGATGTGGAGAAAGAAAGTAAGCTTCTGAAGTGGCTCCATCTGTCCTGGGATAACACTGTCCATTGAAATGGAAAGTAAGAGAAGGGTTGCTGCAAAGGCAGATTAACTACAAAGACGCCCATTTTTCAGCTCCAGGGTCCCTCACTTCCTTCATCACTTCCAAGGCCTAGGGACCCAGCAAAGTGTTAATATAACATATGTCTTTTAAAACTTTGTAGAAGTAAGATATTTTTAACTGTAATCAGTAAGAGCAGTTTCCTTTTGTCACATTTTTTCTTGTGCATTGTGTATAAATGTGAGCATTCGTGGCACCCTGATAGGGGGAAGCTGAGTGGGAAATATGCCAGTATTTTGGACACAACATTTTGGAACATTTCAAAATGGGAGAAGTACAATAAAACACAAATTTATATGATCTGCACCTACTCTTTCATCTTTTTTTAATTTAGATTAAGAAATGGAATATGAAACAAAAGTGAGAAAGTTATTAATGAAATCAACAGATAATATATATTATTGTAACACTGAAAAGTAACTTCTAACAAAAATCAAAGGATCGTACCAGAAGTATAAATTCATTAAGAAAAAAAGATAAATGCAAATAGAAGTAATAAATAGGCCTTCCTTGATAAACAACTTAATGAAAAGAAATAAATCATGTGAACATATTAATAAAGGATTTAAACTTATGACTGATTCGACGCTTCACCCATGTCTATGGCTAATGCAGATCACCAATTCAAGGCTATATAAGATTAATCACTGCCTAAGTATACATTAGATGTTCTGAAATCTTATAATTCACATAAGAATAAATTTGAGAGAGATTTTCAAAATTTGTCAGCAACCTTAAAAATTCACATGACATTCCCAATATCCACTGAGACAAATCAAAAATTTTAAAGTAATCAATAACAAAATGTTTTCATTCACCCATGAAAAATGAAAGATTAAATTTTCTTTCTGTTCAATCAAACATTATATAACAACATCACTGTCATACAAAGAAGTGATGAGTATGAAGCTAAAAAATGGGGAAAATGTACTGTAGAGGTCTATCTGGCAATTAATAGGAAGAATGACATTTTCTGAATTTTTTAATGTTTATGTTAGATTTTTAATTTGTAATTTGCTGAGATTTATTTCCTCATTCTAAATAAATATTCAATTTTATACCTAATGATGTATTATTTTTCTTAAAGAGGGTTGCCAAAAATTATATAAATTTAATCCTTACAAAACATGGATCAACCCTTGAAGACCAGATAGGTATGGGTGTACCCAGGTATTTGGTCAAACATTATTCTGTGTATTTCTGTGAAGATATTTTTGGATGATATTAACACTTAAGTTGATAGACTGAGCAAAGCAGGTTGCTTTTCACAATATGAGGAGGCTTTATCCTCCTCATATTGAAGTCAGGAAGAGAAAAAAGGACTGACCATCCCCCCAATTAAAAGAGAAATTTCCTGCTTTTCAGCCTTTGAGGGGGACAACAGCTCTGAAAATTCTCAGCTTGCCAGACTCCATAATTGCATGAGCTAATTTTTTATGTATACGTATATATGTATCTCTACAAATAGAGATAGAGATAAAGATATCCTCTTGGTTCTGTTTCTCTAGAAACTCTGACTAATTTAGTAGGGTGAAGAGAATGAATACAACTTCAGACATGTTGAATCTGTGATCTCTCTGAAATTTTTTATATACTGGAAACATGCCTTGGGTTATTGACTGCATTTACTTTTCAACCTAAAAATACCATACATGAAGGCAAAAATTTCAAAGAATGGTTCTGTTAATCATTCTTTACCCTTTCTAAGCTTGGAATGGGCATAATGCTATAAAACCATAGTATTACCTTGGCTGGGGGAGGGGTCACAAACCCCTTTGAATATCTGATGGAAGCCATATCTCCACTGGAATGCCAACTCCATCACAGAAGGAACTGGATCTTGATCAGTGCTTTACCCCAGTGCCTGGAAGACTACTCAGCATATAGTAGATACTCAGTAAATATTTTGGAAAGAAAAAATGAACAAACCCTCTACAAGAAACAGACATAGATATACCCACACCAACTCACACCAGATTCAATTTTGCATACCATGTCTAGATCACATGGGATCTCATCTGCAGTCCTTAGTTTAAAAAATTTTAGGAGACAGAGAAGATGGCGGAGTAGAAGGACGCTCGCAGGTCACCCTCTCACACAAATACACCAAGACCCACATCTACAGACCCACTCAGCCAACCAGAGCACCTGTGGAACTCTGAAAGAACATCCCCCTCTTCAAAAGATAAAGACGCCAAAAATCTGGTAGGAGAAAAGGAAAAAAGAAAGAACAAAAGGCAAAGCAGCGCGGGACGGGTCCCGCGGGGAGGGAGCGGCAAAGGAGGACTGGCGCTCGCTCGCTGGGTCTCCCCTCTCCAACTGAGAGGCCAGCGGGATGGAGGGGGAGCCTCCGAGGCTCGGATCTGTACAGAGCAGCCCTTGACTAACAGAACTAAGTTAAATCGGCACAGAGCGTCCCCCGACACCCAGCCTGAGACACGGGCCGGCAGCGGCGGGCAGGGCCAGGCTGCACAAGCCGGGTGGAGGACGGAAGTGGCTGCACGGAGGCAGCCCCGGGGGAACACAAGGGGCTGCGCACCGTGGCTGTGGGTGCACAGGGCAGAACAACCTGGGCCCTCCATAAAACAGCAAGGTTGATGTGCTCTTGGGGGAAGGGTGCACACCCCCATCTCTGAAATCCCGCGGAAAGTTTTCGGGGGAAGAGAGGCGGGGCTCAGGCACAGCCACTATATCCTCCGAGCTGAGCACTCACGTTGGGGCGGGGGCGAAACCTGCATCCGCACCGAAGGGCTTAGCAGCCTCAAAGGCCAGACTGAGACTGGCCTGCAGCCCGGGGCAGATAGGATCCTTCCAACCTGGTCCCTCAGAGAACTTGCTCCACAAAGACAAACAAGGAGCTGGGTTTTGGCTCGGAGCAGGGACAGGGCTGTCCCACGGTCTTCCCCGAGCCCGCCCGCGGAGCGCCGACCAGGGTGGAGCACTCAGCCGCACAGAGCAGCGGAGCTACCGGCGGCGCAGGTAGAGCTACCGGCGGCACAGGTAGAGCGAGAGCAGCCCCCCACCTTTCGGGCAGGAACACAGCCCCTGACCGAGGTGCTGGGAGGGGGCACGAGCCGCCCTCCTACCTGGCCAGTCTACAACATCTGACTGCGGCATCCGGAGGGGCAGCGACCCGCCCGCCCACAGCAGAGAGCTGCACCTGACTCAGTGTTAGGAGGAGGCGCGATCAGCTTGCCAACAGGTGCTGGGAGCAGCACAGAAGAGGGCGCCAACGGAGGGCCTCTCAAAACAGCAAGCTGAGCTTCCAAAACAGAACGAAGAAAGAAAGAATTTACATTAAAAGCACACAGACTCCAGGAGAACACCGACAAACCACCCCCTTTTTTTTTTAAAATCTGTTTTTACCTGTTCTATTTTCTATTACTCTCTTAATCTTTACTTCTTAATTCATTTCTATTTCTCTTGGATTTTGATATCCAGCTATTGATTAGACACAGGTTTCAAATACATCTATTCATCTCCCCACCCCTTTTTTTGTAAAGGTTTTAAAAGGACGTCTCAACCCGATTAATACTCTGCTTCAACTCACTCTTCTATTATTCATTATACACTGTTTTCAAACACTCTTTCTCCGTTCTTTTAAAATTCTTTCTCTCTCTCTCTTAATTTTTTTTTCTTCTTTTCCTAAGTTTTAGTCCTAAAAGCGCATCAGATAGATAAAATCCTTAAGGACCAAAATAAACAACTGATACGCCATAAACCACAGTGCCAAAGAGGTATGAGCAAGATGAAGAAGCAGAAAAACCTTTCCCAATTAAAAGAACAAGAGAAATCCCATGAAAGAAAGATCAACGAAATAGACATCGATAGCCAACTAGATCAAGATTTCAAAAAAGGAGTGATCGAATTGCTGAAGGAATTAAAAGAGATAGTGTTTAGAGATATAAATATGTCAAAAATGAAATTGAAGCTCTAAAGAAGAGCCAAGTAGAATGGGTAAACTCATTGACAGAGATGAGGAATGATCTAATAGCTGTGCAAAGCCAACTAGATAATGCAGAGGAATGAATTAGTGATCTAGAAGACAGGGCAAAAGAAAGCACCCATTCAGAAGAACTACAAGATAAGCAAATAAAAAATAATGAAAATAGCATAAGGGCCATATGGGATAATATAAAGCATCCCAATCTTCGCATAATAGGGGTCCCAGAAGGAGAAGAAAGATCAAAGGGGATTGAAAAGGTTTTTGAAGAAATCATGACTGAAAACTTCCCAAACTTAAAGAAGGAATCAGATATCCAAGTACAGGAAGCTCAGAGGGTCCCAAACAGGAAGAACCCAAATAGACCCACACCAAGACATATCATAATCAAGATGGCCAGAGTCAAGGATAAAGAAATGATTCTAAAGGCAGCAAGAGAAAAGCAAAGAGTAAGTTACAAGGGAACCCCCATAAGGCTCTCAGCTGATTTCTCTACACAAACACTACAGGCCAGAAGGGAGTGGCAAGATATATTCAAAGCCCTGAATGAAAAAAAGATGCAGCCTAGGATCCTTTATCCAGCAAGGCTATCCTTGAGGATAGAAGAAGAAATAAAGAGTTTCACAGAAAACAAAAAAAAGCTGCAGGAGTTTAGCAACACTAAACCCATGCTAAAAGAAATACTGAAAGGGCTATTCTAAATAGAAAAGCAGCAGGATGCTACAGAAATGAGAAACACACAACTGGAAAGGTGATAACTAATAAATTACAAATAAAGTAAACATGAAATTATAAAAGAAGACATTCAAATCACTGAGAGTGGGAGAGGGAGGCAGGGAAATATAGAATATTTTTTCTTTCTTTTTTAAATTTTGTTAACAGTAGGATGGGTTTGAGATCATGTTACTATCAGTTTAATAAAAACAGTTATAGTAATGGGTTGATAGATTTACAAAAAAGGGTAACCACAAGCCAAAAATTTACAAAGGAGTCACAAAAATTAAATAAAATCCATGATAATACAAAGGAAAATTACCAAAGCACAAAAGGAAGAAGAAAGGAACAAAGAGGATATACCAATTCAACTGCAAAGATAAGTTCAAAATGGCAATAAACACACATCTATCATTAATTACTGTAAATGTTAATGGACTAAATGCTCCAGTCAAAAGACACAGAGTGGCAGACTGGATAAGAAAGCAAGAACCTTCAATATGCTGCATACAAGAGATCCACTTTAGGGAGAAGGACACATGTAGATTGAGAGTGAAAGGATGGAAAAGGATATTCCATGCAAATGGAAAAGCCAAAAAAGCAGGTGTTGCAGTACTGATTTCAGACAAAATAGACTTTAAAACAAAGGCCATAAAGAAAGATAAAGAAGGACATTTTATAATGATTAAAGGAGTGATACAAGATGAGGATATTACACTAGTTAATATATATGCACCCAATATAGGAGCAACTAAGTACATACAAGAATTACTAACAGAGATAAAGGGGGATATTGATGGGAATACAATCATAGTTGGAGATTTTAACACTGCATTAACATCACTAGACCGATCTTCCAGACAGAAAATAAACAAGGCAACAGAGAAATTAAATACTACAATAGAAAAACTAGATCTGGTGGATATTTTCAGAGCATTACACCCCCAAAAAATAGGATATACATTCTTTTCAAGTGCACATGGAACATTTTCCAGGATCGATCATGTACTTGGGCACAAAAGAAACCTCAACAATTTTAAGAAGATAGAAATTATCTCAAGCATCTTTACTGACCACAATGCCATGAAACTGGAAATCAACAACAGAGAAACAAAGGAGAAAAACAGGAACGCATGGAGATTAAACAATATGTTATTGAAAAAACAATGGATCAATGAGGAAATCAAAGCTGAAATTAAAAAATGCCTTGAGACAAATGATAATGAAAGCACAACCACTCAAAACCTATGGGACACAGCAAAGGCAGTGCTAAGAGGGAAGTTTATAGTGATACAGGCCTTCCTCAAAAAAGAAGAACAATCTCAAATAAACAATTTAACCCACCACCTGAATGAATTAGAAAAAGAAGAACAAAAAGCCCCAAAAGCAGCAGAAGGAAGGAAATAATAAAGATCAGAGAGGAATTAAATACAATAGAGATTAACAAGACCATAGAAAAAATCAACCAAACCAAAAGCTGGTTTTTTGAAAAAGTAAATAAAATCGACAAACCTCTGGCCAAACTCACAAAGAAGAAAAAAGAGAGAGCACAAATTAGCAAAATAAGAAAGGAAAATGGAGAAATTACAACAAACAAAATAGAAATACAGAATATCATACGAGAATATTATGAAAAAATATATGGAGCCAAACTGGATAACCTAGAGGAGATGGACAAGTTTCTGGTAAAATACTGTCCACCAAAACTGAATCAAGAAGAATCTGAACACTTGAACAATCAGATCACTAGAAAGGAAATAGAAATAGCAATTAAAAACCTCCCTACAAATAAAAGTCCAGGACCGGACGGCTTCACCGGGGAATTCTACCAAACATACAAAGAAGAACTCATACCAGTCCTTCTCAAACTCTTCCAGATGATTGAAAAGGAGGGAATACTCCCAAACTCATTCTATGAAGCCACCATCACCCTGACACCAAAACCAGGCAAAGACACTACAAAAAAAGAGAATTATAGGCCAATATCACTGATGAACATAGACGCCAAATTCCTCACCAAAATTTTAGCAAATAGAATCCAACAACACATAAAAAAGATTATACATCATGACCAAGTGGGGTTCATCCCAGGGACACAAGGCTGGTTCAACATACACAAATCAATCAGTGTAATACATCACATCAACAAGAGAAAGGACAAAAACCACATGATCATCTCAATCGATGCAGAAAAAGCATTTGATAAAATTCAACACCCATTTATGATAAAAACTCTCGCCAAAGTGGGTATAGAGGGAACATATCTCAACATAATAAAAGCTATATATGACAAACCTACAGCCAGCATAGTACTCAACGGTGAAAAACTCAAAAGCTTCCCACTAAAATCTGGGACAAGACAAGGATGCCCACTATCACCGCTCCTATTCAACATAGTCCTGGAAGTCCTAGCCACAGCAGTCAGGCAAGAGAAAGAAATAAAAGGGATCCAAATTGGAAAAGAAGAGGTAAAAGTGTCATTATATGCTGATGACATGTTACTATATATAGAAAACCCTAAAAGTTCCACACGAAAGCTACTAGAGCTGATTGAAGAATTCAGCAAGGTAGCAGGTTACAAAATTAACATTCAAAAATCAGTTGCATTTCTTTACACTAACGATAAATCAACAGAAAAAGAAAGTAAAGAAACAATCCCCTTTAAAATAGCACCCAAAGTAATAAAATATCTGGGAATAAATCTAACCAAGGAGGTGAAAGAATTATACACAGAAAACTATAAACCATCGATGAAGGAAATTAAAGAAGACTTTAAAAAATGGAAAGATATTCCATGCTCTTGGATTGGAAGAATCAGTACTGTTAAAATGGTCACACTGCCCAAGGCAATCTACAGATTTAATGCAATCCCTATCCAATTACCCAGGACGTATTTCACAGAACTTGAACAAATCATAATAAAATTCATATGGAACCATCAAAGGCCTAGAATTGCCAAAGCATTACTGAAGAGAAAGAAAGAGGCTGGAGGAATAACTCTCCCAGACTTCAGACAATACTATAGAGCTACAGTCATCAAGACAGCATGGTATTGGTACCAAAACAGACATATAGACCAATGGAACAGAATAGAGAGCCCAGAAATGAACCCACAAACTTTTGGTCAACTCATCTTTGACAAAGGAGGCAAGAATATACATTGGAATAAAGACAGTCTCTTCAGCAAATGGTGTTGGGAAAACTGGACAGCAGCATGTAAAACAATGAAGCTAGAACACTCTCTTACACCATATACAAAAATCAACTCAAAATGGATTAAAGACTTAAACATAAGACAAGATACAATAAACCTCCTAGAGGAAAACATAGGCGAAACATTATCTGACATACATTTCAAAAATTTTCTCCTAGAAGAAATAAAAGCAAGAATAAACAAATGGGACCTAATGAAACTTACAAGCTTCTGCACAGCAAAGGAAACCAGAAGTAAAACAAGAAGAAAACCTACGGAATTCGAGAAAATTTTTGCAAGTGAAACCGACAAAGGCTTGATCTCCAGAATATATAAGCAGCTCATACGACTCAATAAGAAAAAAATAAACAACCCAATCCAAAAATGGGCAGAAGACCTAAACAAGCAATTCTCCAAGGAAGACATACAAATGATCAAAAAGCACATGAAAAAATGCTCAATATCACTAATTATCAGAGAAATGCAAATCAAAACTACAATGAGGTATCACCTCACACCAGTCAGAATGGCCATCATTCAAAAATCCACAAATGACAAATGCTGGAGAGGCTGTGGAGAAAGGGGAACCCTCCTACACTGCTGGTGGGAATGCAGTTTGGTGCAGCCACTATGGAAAACAGTGTGGAGATTCCTCAAAAGACTAGGAATAGACTTACCATATGACCCAGGAATCCCACTCCTGGGCTTGTATCCAGAAGGAAATCTACTTCAGGATGACACCTGCACCCCAATGTTCATAGCAGCACTATTTACAATAGCCAAAACATGGAAACAGCCTAAATGTCCATCAACAGGTGACTGGATAAAGAAGAGGTGGTATATTTATACAATGGAATACTACTCAGCCATAAAAACCGACAACATAATGCCATTTGCAGCAACATGGATGCTCCTGGAGAATGTCATTCTAAGTGAAGTAAGCCAGAAAGAGAAAGAAAAATACCATATGAGATCGCTCATATGTGGAATCTAAAAAACAAAAACAAAAACAAACAAACAAACAAAAACAAAGCATAAATAAAGGATAGAAATAGACTCACAGACAGAGAATACAGACTTGTGGTTACCAGGGGGGTGGAGGGTGGGAAAGGATAGACTGGGATTTCAAAATTGTAGAATAGACTACACTGTATAGCACAGGGAAATATACACAAATTGTTATGATAACTCACAGAGAAAAAAATGTGACAATGAGTGTGTATATGTCCATGAATAACTGAAAAATTGTGCTGAACACTGGAATTTGAACAACATTGTAAAATGATTATAAATCAATAAAAAATGTTAAAAAAAAAAAAAAAAGAAATTTTACTTTTAAATGGTTCCAACCAGGGATAAACTCAAGGAGATTACTTCACAGTTTTTATATTTTTCCATTTGTGGATTTTGATGTCATACTTGTTTAAGAAATAACCTTGGAGAAAAGCTGAGCAAATCAGAGAAACAAAAAAGAAACAGAAATAGACAGCCAACCACCAAAAGCAAAGCAAGAGAGCCCACAGGTTCTAGTCTGGCAAGCTGGCCTGACAGCACCAGATTGCACATCATAGTTTTCCCAAGAAAGCCGTAGATTTAAACATATCTTTTTGACTTCCCCTTTTCCCATAGTGAGTATAATATAATGGATTTGTGTTTCAGAAATTGATTCCTAAATAATTTCACAGAAAACTGAGGGAGGAAAGAATGTAATAAATGTCAGGCATTGATGTGTTCGTAAACGTTCTTTAAAGTCCAGTTTATCAGAGGTCATGAATATAATCTTTAGCAGTGCCATAAAATATAGTATAGATCATAGGACTTACATTCAGGTGAACTGCAAAGATTCTGACCTTCTGCTACTTTACAGAAGCTAGAAAAAGAACGGTCTTAACCGTTCTCCACTGAATTCAGATCAAAGGAAACTCAGCTTGGAAGATCAACTTGAAAGAAGGTCACTGGAGTCCAAAAACAACAAACCGTGGAAATAATAAAAAGGTAAATGTAAATCAAGGTCATCTGAGAGCTTTCCAAGCAGCAGCAATAACTAACATCTTAACACACCTAATAGAATGTTTGAATCACATGGAAATCTAATAATGTAAGTTTAATTTTAATTTGAGTGAAATGCAGCTCTGAGATACTAAGTGATTAGTAAGTGGCATGGCCAGGCCTCATATGCATGGCCTTAGACCACAGTTTTCAAGCCCCAACTACACCAGTGAAGTGATGCAGCTGACTCGCCGCCAGTCAGAGTGGCTAATGGAAAAGGAAACCAGATCAATAGCAAGAAGCAGCTCACCTCAAGTGACAAAGTGACTGTGAGACTCCCCAATGTGTCACCTAAAAAACAGAACAGGTTGCCATTCTCACAATTAAGACAATTTGTCCACATTCAGCTCCCCAGCAGAGAGCAAAACTAATGTGAGGATGACAAGGAAAGACTGACCTTAATATTCTTTGTCTATTTTAATTTGCTCAAATCAGTTTCCCCCTGGCCAGCAGAGCCCCCTGGCCAGCAGAGGCCCTCTGGCTGGGGAAATTAATAAAGGTGTGGTCCACCTGCTGTTTACACATATTATGAACCAGGTGAGCAGTAATAACTTATTCTAGGATATATAGACTTTTTTCCCTTTTGTCATTAACAGGGAATATTTCAGGAAGTTGTACCTCAGTGAAACGCACAGGATGTTTTGACATTTGAGAATCATATTTTTTTCTCTACAGGAATATAAACAATAATCCCTCAAGTTTTTTGGCGGCTATGTAATCTTAGCATTTATTTCCAAAATGTTTATCAAGAATGAAACATATTGTTACTCAGATGCTTTCACTAGTTGGTGTGGGCTTTTTAAAAAATAAGTTTGAGTATAGCTGGTTTCTGTCTTCTGATCTCTTCAGAAAAAAAAAAAATCTTGTTTCTCTTCTTAAGAAACATTTCAACATTCTTGACTCCAAGCCTGGTTGCAAACTATTACTTCAAGCTATATTTTATAATATACTCAATAGAATACTGGTCATATAACAGTAAAGCACATAGCCCATATTCCATTTCCTGAGTTTTATACCTAGAAGTCCATAAGGATTTCTCTTCTGCCTTGTCTAGCTTTCTGTTTACATCTGTCCACTACCAGATGTTGTTAGTTGACATGGCATTGTATATCATTGCCATGTAGGTGGCATAAAGATTTATGGCCCACTCGTGAATGGTTGACAAATTCTATTTTCATTTCACAATGGATGAATGCAAATCACTTGGCCTTAATTTTTCAAAAACAAAGTTATTACTGTTTGGCATTCTTTTGGGCTTGAAAAATGTTTGGCCTTTTGTACACACAGAGACTCACACAGACATGCTGTATATATATATGTGTGTGTGTATTTTTTTTTCTTTTTAGTTTGGTTTTAATTTCTGAAGCCTGAATGCCTTTATAAAGCCTTGGGCTTCAATTCTCTTGTCTTAAGATCAGCATAATAGGCAAATAAGCACGGCTTTATTTTTCATTTGCATTGCTTATCTCTAATGTGTGATATTTTTCTCCCTACAGCACTAAGTTACCAAGGGACTCTGATGGATGACCTCACTATCTTGCATATTGATTTGTAACAGACTTTCTCATTTGTCTTCACAACTCCAGCTTTCATAGACAGGAGTCATTCCCAAACACATCAGATGATATCATTTCAGAGATCAGATATTCAGTTCTTTTCAGCCTCAGGCCTCTCTGTATATGAACCACTCTGTTTTGTGTAACCTATTTACTTTTATGCGTAAAACATACTTTAGCTCTTACTTTAAATATTGCATGGAATGGGCAGTGTGCTCCTACAGTGGTTTGACTTTACAGTATTAGTGGATGCTTTAACATTTAAGAAGAGCTGGAAGGGAGTCAAGAGCTGAGGCTATAGGATTTATCCTTTTCTATTATCCTAGCAGAATCCATTTTTGAGCAAGTGCTCAAAAATGCTTTTTGATTGATTCATATAGAATAACTTCTGGGTGATATGGAAAATAAACATTTTCACTAGACACCAAGATCAACTTTGAAAGTATAGGAGCCCAGGCATAACATAACCCAGATTTGGCTTAACAATCCATCTATTATTTTCCAGTTCTGAATTTCAGTTGTCAAAGTAATAAACCAAAGGCTAGCATTATTATAAGCAAGTGGAGGAATTCAATCATGACTTTCAAGATATTACAGTCTTGGCTTCAAGTTCAAAACCACAGTACCAATGCTAGACAAAAATATTGGAGAACTTTTAATTAGGCCAAGCTAGTTTCCATGGCCAGCTCTTCCAAACTAAACGACTGTTTAAGGAAAGAAGAAAAATAAATTTAAAGGGAAATGAGTTTGAGAAGCTGTTCCAAGAGAATTCTCAATCTGAGACTAAGTCATCAGGAGGCAGAACCACTGAGCTTTGTTTAATGTTGAAAATCTGGAAGTAGGGTGGACCTGTACCTTGCTTCCTAGGTCAGTCCGAAGGATGCAGTGTGTTTCCTGTAGAGGCCACTCAAGCCCTCCCAGTCTGGCAGAGATAGAGTAGAAATGGTGGCATGGGTGGTTGGTCTAAGATTTAGAGAGCAAGAGACAACCTCCTGAGATTCCTGTGGCACCAGAGTAGAATAGGAGTGCATTTCAAAGCTTCCTGGGACTCTCCAAAAGGGTATGAAAAGTTGCTCCAAGACAGAACCCTCAGGATCAGAGGTCTAATACACTAAGCATTGGATGACCCAGTATGGTCCCCCTGATCAGAGGTCAGATGAAGGAAGGCACTCTATGTAACAACATAATAGAAGAGGACCACACAGGAGGCACCACGTCTTACCATGGGACTTAGATCAGGATCTCAAAGAAGATAATTTTTCTTCACCAAGATGATGAATTTGCACATCATTCCCTTTCCACTTTGACCGAGTTTATACTTAAATGATGGATGAAATTATTCCACTAAGTTCATCTGACACTGACTAAACAAAGTTTTCTTACTATAGTGAATGTGCTGCCATGTATTGTTAGGAGCACCGACCCAGGAATCGGATCTGCTGAGTTCAAATCTTAGCTTTGCCTAGGATTTGTGACATTAAGCAAGTCACGTTATCTCTCTGTGTCTCTGTTTCCTCCTATATGAATTGGGAAAAATAATAGTGATTTATTTATGCTTTGAAAGTATAGGAGCCCAGGTATAACATAACCCAGATTTGGCTTAACAGTCCATCTATTATTTTCCAGTTCTGAATCTCAGTTGTTAATGTAATAAACCAAAGGCTAGCATTATTATCAGCAAGTGGAGGAATTCAATCTTGACTTTCAAGGTATATTTATTTACACTATTGTGAGGATTAAATGAATTGACATATATAATATGCTTAGAAAAATACCTATGACAAGTGCCAAATATATATACCTATATTAATATATATAATAATATTATTATTCATCAGATGGAAGAATGCTGAAGACAGAAATTACTTTTAAGTACTACGCTTTTTCCATACTAAGTTCAGGCATGTTAAATATGTAAATGCCAATTAAAGATATTAATATATAGAATTTTAGAGAAGAAACAGCATTAAAGATTATTTAGTTCCAGTCTTATTTTTAAAGGCAAGGAGAGTGACATTTAGAAAGGCCAGAGAATGGTTATAGAGCTAATAAATCTCAGAAGTGAGATTCAAACTCAGGTCATCATTTGTTTGTTCAATGTGTCATGGACTGTGCTACACTTGAAAATACAGCAGTGTGCAAGGCACACATAGGCCTTACCTCACAGAGCTTCTATTGTACCAGGAAATACAGCTGGAAAGATAGTGGCAGATTACAACAGTGGTGGATTATGATGGTGCTGTAGTCCTAGGAGCCAAGCTTTTAAAGAAAGTGACATGAAACTAAAATCTACATGATGATGGGTGAAGGGGTGGAGTCAGAATATCTCAGGACAAGGGGGAGCTATGAAGAGCTCTTGGAGTTGAAATTTGTTCAAGGAGTTGATAAAAACTTAGCACGTTTTAGCAAAGAATGCAGAAAGAGGGGGCGAACAGAAGTAGTAATAGGATAAGGTTCTTGAGTCGTCTTATAGTCTATGGTAAGAAATTTGGGTTTAATCTTTAAGGCAATGAAAACTATCAAAACTTTTAAGCAGAGAATCAGGAATGGATTTTTGGTGAGAGTCAGGGAGACCATTTAAGAGATTGCTTCCAAGAAAGAAAACTAGGTCTTCTGTCTTAAAATCCTTTGTTCTTTTGAATGTCATCACTATAGGAAAATAAGGGGAAAATGGAACAAGGGCAATAAATAGAAAGAGTATTACTATTCTTTCTCTCCTTAAGACATCTTCAGCCCTTTTCATATAGACCACAGACTGTTAAAGTGAGAAGTGACCTTAAGGAAACCAACCTTTGGATTCTGTAGAGAGGCTCCTTGCTTTACTCATGTTTTGTTAACTGACAGAGTCAGAAGTAAATTCCAGACCTAACCTGTTCCACTGCAGGAGGCCCTCCACTGCACCATCCTGGCATAAACCCCCTAGAATGAAGGCAGAGTCATCACAGTCATGAGGAGACCAAGAGGTCTGGTATCCTGAGCAGACTGTCCTGAAAACAGAGCAGCTCCAACAAGCCCTAGTGCACTAGCAAGCCTGTGCCAGAGGCTGCATTTCTGTCTGCTGGAAAGTTGCTCTGGAGGTTTTGTGGCCTGAATGTTAGAATATGGTTCTCCCCCCTCACAGGGAGATTTTCAGCTAAAATGAGTTAAGATTCAAACTCGGTAAATAATGTAGTTCAATTCATTATGAAAAAATAGTCTAACAGTGTGTTTATGAAATGTTGATATGAGTAACCAGTTGTTCTCAACAATCTAATTGTTAAGTAGTCCCAGTGGTTAGGAGAAGCAAATTTATACTAAATTTAAGTCTTCCTACCTATAATTTCTCCTCACTGGTCTGATGTCTTCCAAGCTCCCTTAAATACATCTTGTAAATAAATAGGGAGGAAATAAGAGAGTTCTCCCCTCTAGAGTGTCTGAAAGCAAATCTTCTAGTTCAGTAAAAAAATATCTGGGGTCAAGCTTGGGTTTGGCAAATGAGCTCAATTAATTCAGGTTTACTTTGGGGACAAAATTTTTATACAAAATAATCCAGTTCTCCAATAAAGACTATGTTTAAGAGTTAGGTATCAAGGACATTAAATGCCCCAGAGTTCCAGGAAACACATTCAGAGACAAGGTCTAGAAACACAAAGCAAGGACAACGAAACCAGCACCTCTGCTCCATAGCAACCCCTGGCTCCCTGAGGTCTCCCTGGCAATGCACAGCATCTCAGGTAGCCATGGTCTCCTGTGCCATTGGCCTGATGTGTCCAAGACAGAATCAGTGTGATGGTGACACGAGAACACAAACAATTCTCATGTATTCTGGAAATGCATTCAACTTGAAGCTTGAGATTCACAAACACCCACCTCTTCTACGGAGTTCCCAGCTCCTGCCCGTCACTGCAGCCTATAAGTTTCCTTTTGGCCTGGATGTCAATGGTTTAGGTCCAAATCTAAGGATTTCACTCCTCTGCAGATTGCAGGTTTGAGTTTCCTCTGAGGAGAATGTCAAAATCTAAAATAATCCCAAACATCTGCCATATAAACAAGAAGTCCTTGGTTAAAGTCCTTTAACCAAAGGACTATTTATTACAGAAGAAATACTAAATGCATCAGCAAAGGTGAATCTCAGCTTGTGGTGGCTTTGGATTGTAAATACTAGTAAATTTTTAATCCCCCCCCCAAAAAAACCAATTTATTCACAGTCATTATTGGATTCAGCATTCAATCCTGAGGATCCAGCGAAGATAAAGAATTTCAGAGACTAGTGATTTAATGGTGAATAAATAAGGTATCTTTAACACTTGGTCCTCCACAGCTCTAAGAGTTTACCTGATTAATTTTATAGTTTTTTTCAGAAACAGAGTCACAGATATAGAAAACAAACTTATGGTTATTGGGGGGGGAAGGGGGTAGGAAGGGATAAACTGGAAATTTGAGATTTGCAGATACCAACTACTACATATAAAATAGACAAACAAGTTTATATTGCATAGAACAGGAACTATATTCAATATCTTACAGTAACTGATAATGAAAAAGAATACAAAAATGAATATATTTATATGACTGAAACACTATGCTGTACACCAGAAACTGACACAACATTGTAAACTGGCTATATTACAATTTAAAAACAAATTTACAGTTTTTATGGAAATAAAATGGTGGCACTCAAAATGACTCCAGGCTGTGTATTCATTGGCTAGTCTAAGCATGTCCCCTCCAACAAAGAGCAAACTGGGAGATGGCTGATAGAGGCTGCTGCTGGCTGGGATTCAGTCTGGGACAGACCATTACCCTTGTAATATTATACAGAATCACAATGAGGCATGTTAAGACAATAAGAACCTGAAAGTTGAAGCATTTGCAGGAAACAGAGCATCTCTCCTTTTTTGTTTTTTTTTTTTTAATTTTGCTGATATATTTCACTGAAATCTCTTTGGATTGAAAACCAGGGCCATTTTCATAATTATATAATCAGAATTAGCCTGGGCATTTGAAAGAGCCCATGCTAATCTGTATATGTGTGTGAGTGTATGCACACACAAGTATATGTGCTAAGCATTAAAAACAGAATTTGCCTCATTTCTGGGGAAAAAAAATACCAAGTTCTTTCTCATTCCTCCCCAGGCAATACCCAGTTCAGTCCACAATGATAAGGTTTAGCTGACAGATCCTTAGGGAGCACTAGCACCCATATTCCTTTACCCAAAAAGTGGCAGAGAAGGTTATTGTTTCCAATTCTTTATCCCTTTTTGCTAGAGAGTAATATTTGACACTCTCTTTGCCACATGACTTAGCTGAACCTCCCATTAAAGTAAGCCAGTGTGACTCAGCCATGTGATTTGCTTCAGTCATTACATTACTAACTGTAATTTGAGCAGAGGCTTTGATCATGTTTGCATAACTTGGTTTGGCTTCTAGCATATCTGCCATGATGATGAGAAAAGCATGCCCTTAGGAGTTACTCATCCCAGGATGAGTTACGTGGAGCAGAACCAAAGCCAACCTACAACCCAGAGCCAAGCCCAGCAGGAGCCTGGCCAACCCATAGCCTCTTGAGTCACAAAAATGAATGTCTATTGTTGTAAACTGCTAACAGCTTGTATGCTTTTTAAAAACTATTTGTTATATAGCTTTACTGCTGCAATAGCTGACTAATATACAAGATTTTCCAGAATTAAAATTAGCAGTACTGATAAAGCACACTAAGACAACTCAAGCTCAAAAGGTATATACTTCTGTGCAAGCAACTGAATGAGATAGAAATTATCTTTATATTGTCTACCTAAACTACCTGAGCCTAAATAGTCAATTAAATGGTTTATATCTTTTCATTTTATATATTTCTCTCAAAAGGAGAAATGGGCTTCAATGTGAAAGAAAATCAAACAACAGAAAAAAAAAATACCCTAGTTTCTCTAGTCAGGCCATAGATAAATGTTGGCTTAAAGCAGTAGACTCTATCCTGCTACAAAATCTCTCACTAAAAACTAAACTGTTTTCTTAAAATGAGTCAATCTTTCCCAATTTTTCCAGGAAAATTTTTGGATGGAAAATGTTACTGTTTTCTATAGAAAATGTATTTTAATTGTATTTATAATAATTGTAATGGTAGATGTTTTAATGGAGGGATAGAAAGTAGTCCTTATCTCTAATAAGTTACTGAGAACTTTTTCATCTCAAGAAAATCAAATAAGTTACTCAGTTGACACCTCTAAAATGGCCAATTTAATCATTTCAGACAATTCAGTAATCAACTGAAAATTCTCTATAGTAATTCAGTGGTAGAAACAGTATTGAATGTCAAGGTAATGAAGTAGCCAGATCATAGATTGATCACAAAAGCCTCCGGCCAGAAAAAACAAAGGAAGAAGTATTGCTCTGTCTCCACAATGCGCCAAGCCCTTCAAGCACAGGATCACTGCAGGATCCTGATGAACATGACCACAAGCTTACTAAATCAGTGTGCTCTCTACTACGTTACTATGACTCAAATGACTTCAAAGTAGCAAAATAATGCATTTTTCACTAGTGACGTTATATGTATATCCAGTTCCTATTCTGCCTGGGAGACTATGTCAAGTCATACAACTTTTCATAAAGATTTCAGAAAATATTTTGTAATGGATATAGCACTGCCTTCTTCTTGACCTTCCATGCTATGTCTTTTCTATATGAGGCATTTAGACACAATTGTCTTATGCCTTATGTTGTTACCTAAATGTTCCATATCACTCCTCCTCCCTGCACCCATTAGATACTGAGGTCTTCAAGGCCAAAAAATATAACTTACACTTCTTTAATTCCTTTGAAAAGTGCCTACCTAGCACAGTACTTGACATTTACCAAGTACTCAGTAGAGCTTTCTTGAATGAATGAAACACAATCAAGATTTTTAAACCTGTAATAGAGTATGTTCAGACATCCATAATTTAAAAACATTTTCAGTGTAAACCCAAATGATACAGCAGTTCTAATTAAATTGAATTATTATTAGAAAGGTTTTTGAGTTGAAACATTTAACCCTGAGAAGTAAGATCCTGGCACCTCCAAAAAAACAAATTATTATATAAAGGAGCCAAGAAGTAGGGTCAATTTCCAAAGGATTTTAATTTTGATTTGGTTAAATCTGATATTATGATAAAGTTAGAAACTGTGTTTTTCTCCAAAAATATTGTATCGTATTCTTCCCTAGTTGTTTGAGTGGAGCTGAAGTTAAGAAGTTTTTTTCTATTTAACAACTCACAATACACTGAAACTTTGTATAACAAACTGTCTTTACTTGTAATCAGAATCTCTAATGTCAGTAGATCTCTGAAGTAGATTTTGGTTAAAGCAATGACTTCTGCAAAACTAGCACTAAGAACACTGATTTTCCATAACATGTTTTGAAAGAATATTTTTCCTTTTAAATAGAATGCTGGTATTTCTTTCCCATATAAGCTATATTTACTGATAGGCTAAATGTTCAGCTAGTAAAAACTTTTATTCCCTAAAGATGATATTCACCAGCAGGATGATTTTTGTTTTAAAGTCATCTACATATGTTTTATCAGTACCAGGTAGCCTAGCCAATTTTTCTAGTCATTCTTTAAAATTTCCAGCAGTGAGTCTTTAGAATGCATTTGTAACTGAAACAGAAAGTAGCTAGGAAATAGAAATAGCTGTATTTCTTTAAGGGTTCTAACATATAAGGTCATAGTGAAGCATCAGTGTAATTTAACTGTATTACAGGAAATTACTGAAATTGCCTCTATTGGCTCCTCCAGAAGTCTGGAAGAGAGGAAGCTTGTATAATATATCTGTAACCCTTAGTTTTCTCATGCATAAAATTGGAAAAGATTATTTTTTCTAAAAGTGATATTTATAGCTATCATTTAAATGAACATGAAAGCATTCTTCTGAGAAAATTAATTAAATAGATGTGGGTAAATATCTTTACCAATATAAAGACGTTAAAATCAAAACATAATAAAATCATAATTAAAAAGGTAAAACTTTTAACACACTCAATGATGTAGAAGAGTGTTTCTTGAGGTATTTCCAAAGATACTTGTACTGTAATTATGTGACATATTTGTTAAAAATTAATAGTGATACCTGCCAAGTAGAAGAGAGGAAACAAAACTTTTAAAAGAAGAATACTATAAAAAAAATTAGAAATCTTAGGAAACTTAGTGAAAGAAGAAATAACACTCTTACATATCTCAATAGCTCCTAGGAGCATCACTGTATTATAAATTTATAAAGTTGGAACTGGTTATGATAACTAACTTTAGTCAATGTTCTCATTAATTGGATTCAGTGTAGGTTTGTTAATGAGTGAAATGAAGTGTGCACTAGATTTATGCTTCCCCAAATTTCTTAAAAATTAATTTCAGCATTTAAAAAAGGAAGATTCAGTAATTTTGGAGATACATGAAAGCAAAACTCACTATAACACTAGATAAATTAAATGTTGGTCTCAGCATGGACACAGCAAATTGGTTCAAAACCAAAAATTAAGGGTTGTTGTGTTGCTTGTCATTATGAAGGCACAAAATCCTTAGATCCTGTAATAATTATTCTGTAAGTACTAGGTAATTAGAATAGCTAAATATGAAATACAATATAGGAAATTATGGAAAAATAAATAAAACTAAATATGGTTATGATACCATGATATTTTAGGTATTTTCATGGAAACTGTCTACTTTCAAATAGGTAATGAGCTATAGAAAAGTGAGGCAGACTTTCTTGACTTTTTGTAATAAGATAAATCCAAAAAAGTAATTCCAAATATGCTTTGAGAAATATAGCAATAGAAGCATGATTAGAATAAGTTACCAAGGACAATTTTGAAGTAAATAATGAAATATAGATGTATATATTCTAGGAAGTATGTCTCAGAATAATTTATGGCTACATTTGTTTTAAAATAAAATACAAATCAGAAACTCCATTTACTTTAATCCTTGAGAATTTTTTGTTTTTAAAATGCCATTTTCTGTCCTGAGTTTTTTCTAAATTTTCCAGATTTTTCAGTCTTCACAGGGCCTCAGTGTATCACAGAAGTCTGAACTTCAGAGGTTTCCCTCCTCATAAAGTCTATTTGTCCAAGATAAGACAACATCCCTGTAAGAACTGCAGCTTCTCAAATCTGCCAGCTGATTGCAAAATGTCACAGATGGCTATACTTCCACCTCTGGCCAAGATGGAGTATCTGTAGCTAGATTTATCTTAGCACATTAAAAAACAAACAAACAAACAAACAAAAACACTGAACATCAGGCAATGAAGAACAATGGTCTCTGAGAGACAAAATTTAAATTTGATGACCCCTACGATTGCTCCAGCCTACAGTTTTGAGAGAGTTTCCAGGTCACATCACAAGTAAGTTCCATCAGTTGAGGAGAGAGAGCTAGGGGTCCAGCAAGGTGCAAGAGTGTGCAGGACAAAGTAGTGGATAAGGGAGACCTGCATGTAGAGAACTCTGGACATCTGCATAATAAAGTTGCAAAAAATCAGGGGTAGAGAAAATCTTTAAAAGAGCTACTGGGGAGGGGGAAAACATATTGCACACATAAAAAAAAAAAAAAGAAAGAAGGATGACAGCAAACTTGACTTCGGAAACAATGTAAGAAAGAAGTCAGTGAAGGAACATTTTCTAACCTCTGAAAGAAAATCTAAAATTCTATACTCAACAAAACAGTATCTCAAAAATATAGACAAAATAAATTCTTGTTTAGGTATGCAACAGTTAATTCATTATCAACAGAACTGAACTAAAAAATGTTATAGGAGGGTTTTCAGGTTAAAGAAACATGACACCAGTTGGAAATATGGATATACACTTGGATTTCTGAACCACAGCACCACTGATGTCTGGAAATAATTCTTTGTTAGGGTGGAATGAGGATGGTGGATCCTGTTCATTATAAGATGTTTATCAGTATCTCTGTCAACCCACTAGATACCAATGGCTTCACCATCACCTTTACTATGACAATAAAAAAATGTATCTAAAGAATATGAAAAGGAATATATGTGTATATGTACAACTGAAACATTATGCTGTACATCAGAAATTGACACAACTTTGTAAACTGACTATACTTCAACAAAATTTAGAAATTAAAAAAAAAATGTATCTAGACCAAATGTTAACTGCTGGGCAAAACCAACCCCTGTTCATAACTACTGACACACAAGGAAAGGAAGAGAACTGGCTATAATAATTACATGAGTAAATACTTAACATTTTTTCTTATTTAAATCTCTTTAAAAATAATTGACTAAATAAAAATAATAATAATATAATTTTTAGTCTCTATTACATGTGAAATATATTTTAAATATATGACATTTGACATATATGACAACAAGAGTACAAAGGCCAAGAAGAGAGAAACAGGGAGTATACTATAATGTTCTTACACTATACAAGAAGTGACATAACATATGAAGGTAGACTTGATAAGTTTAAGATGTATTCTATAAACCTTTAAAGCAAACACAATGACTTTTAGCTATTAAGTTAACAAATGAGATGAAACAGAATCATTTAAAAATTCAATTCATCAAAGAGAATACAGAAAAAGACAAAGGGAGGAATAAAGAACAGACGATAACAAAAGAAATGGGAAGTTGATAAACTAGCTATGTAAATGATCTAAATATCTTAATTAAAAGACATAGATTTTCATATTGAATGAAAAAGCAATACCCTACTCTGTGTTGCCTACAGGAAACTCATTTTATTATAAAAACAAAAATGACTTGACAGTAAAAGGATAGAAATAGTTATACACATTAACACTAGTACAAAATAAAAACTGGAGTGACAACATCAATGTCAAAGCAAAAAATATATATATTGCCAGGAATAAAAAAGTTTACTTAATAATGATAATTTTAAAGTGCATAACAACTTCAAACATTTATGGACCTAGTAATAAAGCTGAAAAATATATGATATAACTCCAACGAGAAGAGACAAATTCACAACTATAATCAGAGATTTCAATAAACCTCTTTCAAAAATTAATAAAAAGAAAACTGACAAAAAATAACAGTAAATATAGAAGATTTAAGCAAGAATCTTCAATATGCTGCATACAAGAGACCCACTTTAGGGAGAAGGACACATATAGATTGAGAGTGAAAGGATGGAAAAGGATATTCCATGCAAATGGAAAATCCAAAAAAGCAAGTGCAGCAGTACTAATTTCAGACAAAATAGACTTTAAAACAAAGGCTAGAAAGAAAGATAAAGAAGGACATTTTATAATGATTACAGGAGTAATACAAGATGAGGATATTACACTCATTAATATATATGCACCCAATATAGGAGCACCTAAGTACATAAAATAATTACTAACAGAAAGAAAGGGGGATATTGATGGGAATACAATCACTGTCGGAGATTTTAACACCACATTAACATCACTAGACAGATCTTCAAGACAGAAAATAAATAAGGCAACAGAGAAATTAAATGATACAATAGAAAAATTAGATTTGGTGAATATTTTCAGAGCATTACAGCCCCCCAAAATAGGATACACATTCTTTTCAAGTGCACATGGAACATTTTCTAGGATTGATCATGTACTTGGGCACAAAAGAAACCTCAACAATACTAAGAAGATAGAAATTATCTCAAGCATCTTTACTGACCACAATGCCATGAAAGTAGAAATCAACTACAGAAAAACAAATGAGAAAAAAATGACAGCATGGAGATTGAACAACATGTTATTAAAAAACCAATGGGTCAATGATGAAATCAAAGCTGAAATTAAAAAATACCTTGAGACAAATGAAAATGAAAGCATGACCACACAAAAATTATGTGACACAGCAAAGGCAGTGCTAAGAGGGAAGTTTCTAGCAAAACAGGCCTTCCTCAAAAATAGAGAACAATCTCAAATAACCAATCTAACCCACCAGCTAAAATAATTAGAAAAAGAAGAGCAAATAAAACCAAAAGTCAGCAGAAGGAAGGAAATATATTATTAATCATAAAGACAACAAATAATAAATGTTGGCATGGAAGTGGAGAAAAGGGAACTCTTATACGCAGTTGGTGGGAATGTAAATTGGTGCAGCCACTATGAAAAACAGTATAGAGGTTTCTCAAGAAACTCAACTCCTAGGTATTAATCAGAAAAAAATGAAAAGATACACACACACCCATATTCAAAGTAGCATTATTTACAATTGCCAAGATATAGAAGCAATCTTAATGTCTATCAGCAGATGAATGAAGAAGATACTATATACACACACACACACACACACTTACACACACACACACAATGGAATACTACTCAGACATAAAAAAGAATGAAATATTGCCATTTACAGCAACATGGATGGACCTAGAGGATATTATGCTAAGTGAAACAAATCAGACAGAGAAAGACAAATACTCTATGATATCACTTATATGTGGAATCTAAAAAATAAAACAAACTAGTGAATATAACAAAAAAGAAACAGACTCACAGGTATAGAGAACAAACTAGTGATTATCAGTGGAGAGAGGGAAAAGGAAAGAAGCAAGATAAGGGTAAGGAATTAAGAGGTACAGATTACCATGTATAAAGTAAACAAGCTACAGGGATATACAATACAACACAGGGAATACAGCTGATATTTTATAATAACTATATTGACTATAACCTCTAAAAAGTAAATTACTATGTTGTATACCTGAAACTTATATAATATTGTACATAAACTATACCTCATTAAAAAAAAACATATATAATTAATCAACTTAACCTAATTCATATTTATAGAACACTTCACCCAACAACAGTGGAATACACATTCTTTTTAAGTACACATAAAATGTGTACCAAGATAAACTGTATTCTGAGCCATAAAACAAATCTTGATACAATTAAAATGACTCTTGTCATATAAAATATGTTTCTTGACCACAAAGAAATTAAATTATAAATCAATAACAAAGAATCTGGAAATCAACAAATATTTGAAAACTAAAGAGTGCACTTTTAAATAAGCATATTATCAAAGAAGATAACAAAAGGGAATCTAGTTTTGAAGCAAATAAAAATTTTAAAAACAACATATCAAAATATAAGGTTGCTAATTAAACAGTAATTAGAGGAACTTTTATAGCTTTAAATATCTACATTAGAATAAATAAAAAGTTTCAAATCAATGACCTCAACTTCCACCTTAAGAAACTAGAAAAACAGCAAATTAAGCCCATAGTCAGAACAAAGGAAATAACAGAGGGTTAATCAGTGAAATTGTAAAACAATAGAGAAAATCAATGAAACAAAAAGTGAGGACTCTATGAGAAGATCATTAAGTGAATAAATCTCTATCCAAACTGATCAGTAAAAAAGAGAGAAGACACAAATTGCCAATAATAGGAATGAGAGAGGGTGACATCACAATAGATTCTACTGGGATAATAATACCAAGAATTTTATGCTGATAAGTTGGCAATTTTGATTAAATAGACAAAGTTCTTGAAAAGCACAAACTACTAAACCTCAGGAATAAAAGATAACACCAGTAGCTCTATAAATATTCTAAAGAAATCGACTCTGTACTCAAAATCTGTCCCACTAAGAAAACTCCATTCACATGGCTTCACTAGTGAATTCTACTAAACATGTAAGGAGAAAATAATACCAATGATAGATAGATAGATAGATAGATAGACTTTTCCAGAAAATTGAAGAGAAGGGAATTATTTCTCTCTTGTTCTTTGAGATTGGCATTATCCAGACACCCAAAGCAGATAAAGATACTACAAAAAGTGTCAATTTCACTCATAAATGTAAAAATTATAAAGAAAATTTTAATAAATTGAATCTATGAATATATAAAAAGAATAATACATCATAGTCAACTGGAGTTCATCCCAGACTGCAAGGTTGGTTTAAACTGCAAAAATAAATCAGTGTAATTCATCAAACTAACAAGTTTAAAAGGGAAAAAAGTTAATATATGATCATATCAAAATATGAAGAAAAAGCATTTGACAAAAACTGGCATCTATTTTTGACAAAACTTTTAGAAATTTTTGAATAGAGTAGAAGACCACCAACATTCTCATAAAGTGCATCTACAAAATACTTGCATCTAACATCAAACTTAATTTTGAAGGATGGATTGCTTTCACTCCTAATATCAGAAATAATACAACAAATATGTCTGCTGTCTGAACTTCTATTCAACATTATATTTGATGTTCTAGCCAATGCAATATGACAAGAAAACCAAAACAAAAGGCATACAGATTGGAAAAGAAGAAGTAAAACTATTTTTTTTTTCCACAGACAGCATGGTTGTCTACATAGGGACTATTACAAAATCCAATTAAAAAGCTACTATAAACTATTAAGTGAATTTATAAGTTCGCAGAATATAAGATCAACATATAAAAATCAATGATACTACTATATACTAGCAAAGAACAATCAGAAATTGATATTTGATCAACAAAACCACTCACAAACGCATCAAAATTATTAAATATTTAGGGATAAATCTGCCAAAAGATAAATCAGACTGGCACACTAAAAACTATAAAACATTGCTGAGAGAAATTTAAAAAGATATAAATAAAAATGATAGCTTGTTTATGGGTCAAAGTACTCAATAATGTTAAAACATCAATTCTCACCAAATAAATCAATAGATTAAATGCAATATCTTCCAAAACTCACCAGGTTTTTTTCAGTAAGGTAGTAATTGATTCTGAAATTCATAAAAAATGTAAATGACCTAAAATGCTTTAAACAACTTTGTAAAAAGCAAAGCAATTTTGGATGGGTAACACTTCCTGATTTTACAACTTATTATGACATGATATGTATATACAAATCAGCATAAAGATCAATAAAACAAAATAGAAACCAGAAATAGACCCATATATATAAAGACAACTGGGTTTTGTTTTGTTTTTTTTTTGGAAAAAATGCAAAGATAGTTCAATGGAGAAAGAAAGAGAATCTAAACAGACATTTTTCCAAAGAACATACACATGACAAACTCCTACATGAAAAGATGCTCAAGATTACTAGTCATCAGGGAAATGCAAATCAAAACCATAACAGATATCATCTCACATCTGTTAGAATAACTATCATCAAAAGGAAAAGAAATAACAAGTGTTGGTGAGGATGTGCATAAAGGGGATCCTTTGTGCATTATTGGTGGGAATATAAATTGGTGTAATCACCATGGGAAACAGTATGGAGGCTCCTCAAAAAATTAAAAATAGAACTACCATATGATCCAGCAATCCACTTCTGGGTACATATCCAAAGGAAATAAAAACAAGATCTCAGAGAGATATCTGCACCTTTGTGATCATTGCAACATTATTCACAATAGCCAAGATATGGAAACTATCTGTTAATAGATGAATGAATAAAGAAAATGTGAGAGATATGTGTGTGTTTGTGTGTGTGTATACATATACACACACATTATACACACACATTATATACTCCATTGTGATACACACACACACACATATACTCACACCCAATGGAATATTATTCAGGCATGAAGGAAAAAAGAATGCCATTTCCAGCAGCAAAGATGGTCCTTGAGGACACTGTGCTAAGTAAAATAAGGCATACAAAGACAAATACTGTATAATATTACTTATATGTAGAATCTAAAAAAGCCAAACTCATAGAAACAGAGAGTAGAATGGTGGTTAGCAGGGGCTGGGGGTTGGGGAGATGGGAAGATGTTGATCGAAGACTACACTTTCAGTTGTAGGAAGAATAAGTTCTAGGAACCTAATACTATATAATGTTGTCATTGTGATTATAGTCAACAATAATGTAGTACATATTGGAAAGCTGTTAAGAAAGTAATTCTTAAATTTTCCCACCACAAAAAGAAATAGTAAGTATGTGAGGTGATGGAGGTGTGAGCTAATGCTATAGCGATAATCATTTTGCAATATATAAGTGTATCAAATCAACAGGTTGTACACCTTAAGCTTACAAATTATATGTCAGTTTGATGTCAACAAAGACAGAAAAATAAATAAATAAATAAATAAAACACTTTGTAAGTGGCCCAGAAGAATTATCACCCTTAACTTAAAAATAAGAAAAAAAAAAATCCAGGAAACTTGCCTTCTTTTACATCAACCAGCATGGTCTCCACTCTCTATTTCCTGCTGCAGCCTTTCATGATAGTGCTCTGAAAACAACTGCCATTGAAGCATTCATTGAGATCTACATTGGTAACTACTTCTGTCCTCCCTAATATAGGTAGTTACATTCTCTGGCTTTTTAAAATTCACACCACGGCTGTAGTAATTATTTGTTCATTTGATGTATTTATTATAGATCTATTATATAAGAGGCACTCTGATAATTCCTTTCAATGTTTATATTAAGGGCAGAGAATTAAAAAATAGGAACACTAGAAAATATCATATCATTGTGCTAAAAGCAATCACACTACAATTGTTACAGATAATTGCTACACTTAAACTCAAAGAGATGAGTGCCTTTGTCTACTTGAATTGCCAGGTATAACACAGTAGCTGTCACATAGTAAATGCTCAATAAAATCTGTTCACTCAGTAACAGCAGTGCTAATTATAACATATACAATGTATCAAGTAATGTCAGTGGAGCAATGTATGGGCTTCTTTAAATACATCACTCATTTTAATCTTCTCAAAAACTCTCTGGCACAAGTATTATTATCCCCATTTTACAAATGATGAAATTGAGACACTGAAATCACATAAGTAGTGTTAAAGCCCAGTGTCTTTCTAAACATTTTAAAATTTTAAATTAATAAAAAAAAACCTTTGCATGTCCCTCTGATTTGGTTGGACTTCCTCATATACTCCGTTTGAAAAGCCCCATCTCAGAAATCAGTGAACTACACTAACTCAACATTAGCATCACCATGTGACCATGACACAAACCAATGAAGAAAAGCCACTTCCATCAGACCACAGCAGGAATTCCATCAGCAAATTCTGTGGCCTCCGGCTTCTCTCATGCTTGTGTTTGGAATGTGAGTAATTCACGTAAAAGAGGAAAACAGGCCAGGTACAAGCTTGCCTTTTTACAACTGAGCAGGTAGCACAGCACACCCGGGCACTCGGACAGACAGCCAGATTGTGAGATGAATGTTAGTCATTAATCCAGCAGTGGGAAATGTATAGGAGGATTTTCAATAACTCGCTTCTCTGCCAGCACAGAAAGAAAAGAGAGGAAAATTGTGGAAAGCAAGATGCTGAAAAATGGCTTGTGTAAAATGCTTTTTAAAAGAGAGAGTACAGGTGGCTACATCTCTGTACTGCTAAGCAAAGTTTGGTCACTTACGACACTGCTAGTTGAATGTAGTTTTTACACAGAGTGATTATTTACTGAGTCAGAGGCATGTGTGTTTTGATTTCTATCCTCACTATGTAGCCCAATGAGAAGTGGTATTGTTCCTGACAATACTGGAAAAGGGCAGATGTAGCCTCAGGAGAGCAAAGGCTTTGTCAGTCATGTTCATCAGGGTATCCCTGGCACATAGAACGTATGTATAGTCTGCAGATTCCCAGTAAATGTGCTGAATGGGTCGACAAAGGTATGCTTCATCAGGGTAACGGCACTGCTCCCTCTGAATGTTGCCAGAGGAGGTCACAAGGAAGTCCATGTTACCTCACATGTTTGCCCTGACTGCTCCTTCTGATCCTTGGCTGCTCACCATGCCTGTTCCGAGTGAATTCTCATCAACCCATGTTCTCTGCACTCCCCTATCCCTCTCCTCTCACCATCCCTGGGAGAACTTGATTCCGGAATTACTGAAGACCTTGAGCAATCCAACATGAATTCTTCTCTCTTCAGATCCTTTGTCTTCCACACTCGCCTCAATCAAGACCACATTTGTGGGACCTGGTGGAAAAATAGAAATGGAGACCCATTGTCCATATTTCAAAAATTTAAAAGGTGTAAATTAATCTAACAAATGACTAAAATAAATATGTTCTACTACCCTCCTACCTTGAAAATCATACAATCATACGATTCAACAGGTCAAGTTGAAATTTAGAATATGCTGGCTCCTGCAGGTTTTATAATGGAATCTGGCAGCAGGAAGAATGTGGCTCAGAGGCTCAGGCTCCCTGCCCTAGCCCTTAGCCTGTCCTGTTCCATTCTCTATTCCCAGCTCCACCTTGACATTCAAGTAGCCTTGTGTATGCACTTTTGGATACCCAACCAGCATGTTCATCCACGCACCCTCAAAACAAAATCCCCCAGCTACCTCTCAAGCCCAGACATGTGCACATCAGCAGTGGGGCCCACCTTTTGATGTCAGACCTGAGCAGAAAGTCCATGTGAGCCCTAGGCTCAGCCCAGAGCCTTTCCAGTTCCTGGAAAGATGGAGCACGGTCGAGTAGCCACATGCACAAGCTTGGGTGACTTGCCCCTTGACCCAATGAACTCCTGACCCTGTGGGAAGGGGTATAGCTTGAGGAAATCCAGATGGGACCCTCCAGCATGGGGCCCAAGGCAGGAGCTTCTGTTTCCTGAGTCTAGGGACAAGATTGCCTTAGATCTCATCTAAAGAAATAATTGTTCTCTCTCTTTTAGCCTCCATTATCTTGATGACAGTGCTCCACCTGCTGTCACCATTTCTTCCACCACTTGTAATTTCTCTGCTTGTAATTCCAGTCTCTCCTTCCATCACTGCTTTTCCTCTGAGCATGAATGCGCTTCCATCTCCCCTTCTCATCAAAAGCTGTTGTCATATACCTCCTTCCCTTCAATACCAAATGTTTAAATAATGGGCTGAATCCACTCAGCTTAGAAGACAAAAATAAATGTCCAAATCTCCATTCAGCAATACTCATTAGCAGCTATTGGTGAGGAATATTCTGGATACTCTTCTATGTATGTATGCAGATAAATGGATCTGTAAATGAGTCTAGAAATAGCAAAAGCCTTTTTAATTAGAATAGTGTCAGATATGGTGTTTAATAAAAATGATCAAAATTACTTTTTCTTGAATTCAACCTTTTTAAGAAACTGAAGTGAAACAATCAGAATTAGTCAACTTAAATGTTTTTTCATGGCAATCAATATCAGATCCTAAAAGATGCCTCTAGAGGTGTCATGAAGAACAGTGAAACCTCTGCCCTTACTGTATAAATACTGCTGAGGTACACAAGTCGGTCATCTCGCTTCTATCTTCAGCCCCCCCACCAAAGGGCTTAATTCCCTTTACTCCCTCTTAGACCATTCTGAAGCAGATTTCCCAAACCTGGTGTACATAGACTCCCTAGAAGAATAGAAATCAGGGTTTTGTGAATATGTAAGGGGGAAAGTTAGGTTTTTCAGAGCCTTTAACTGAAATTGAGAATTCCTCTCAATTATAAACTATGTAGGTAACAAATCCCAGTAGTATTAGTGTTACTTAGGAGTTTGTCAGTAATAGAAATCACTTATATCTCTTTATTATTATTCTTGCAGATTTTAAAATGGTGTTTATAGTCATCAATGCTTCATTAATCAAAGAGATTTTTTTAGCACAAAATGTTTAGTATATTTTTATAATTGTTTTTCTAAATAATAGGTTTTCCTTATAAACTCAAACATTTTATTTTTTACATTTAAAATCTACTCAGAAGACATCCACAAGCTTCAGTCACCTGCCAAGGGGGCTGCAGTATCAAAGAGGTTAAGAATTCTGTTTTGAATGCCTCTGTCAGGCCCTAGCCCCTGATTCTCTTCATCTGAATTATAGGGAAAGGGTTAGGTCCTTTCTTAGTTCTGGCAGGAACTGATTAAGAGAAAAGGCACAACAGTCATAATCCCCTAACAGATTCAGTGCTCATCATTTCCAGGCTTCTTTATTCTCAGTAAAAATAAAATGACACTCCACAGATGCCAGATCCCTCTATCACTGGCTTGCAGATGGGTTTCTTGCCAGTTAACAAATGCAGTTGCCAGGACTGCTGCTCTGACATTCTGATAAGGTTGGAATCGTGCCTTTAAAAAGTAACAGCGTTCTTAAGGCAAATGATTGTTTCACAACGGATGGCCTTCTGACACTGTCCATATGTGAGGAAGTCATTAAGTCAATCAGATCTGAATCATAGGGTCATCCTACTTGACTTCAGTCAATAACAAGACCATTTATCTCTTGCTGCTTTTTCATATCTTACACCGACAGTGGTTCTATTGTGTGGTAGTACTATTCCACAGCTTCTTAGAAAGTATAAGTGATGGATGGAGTATATGTCAGGTATGAGGAAAAAAATAATTATGCATATATTTTTATATACCTGACACATACCTTTTTTGTGCAAGATGGAAATGGCAGTATTGATAGTATAACAGGTAAATATCCATGTTCCCAGTGTTTATGTCAGCTTTAGATGTTTTCAGCTGCAAAACTCATCATGCATTCCTATGCATTGCATAAACGTGACCGCATTAAACAGCAAAATTACTACTTACCCCTATTATACCGTGGATATACGAAAAATAGAAAACAGGATTTCATATATATATTATCTAACTAATAATCAAGGACTAGCAGATTACCTCAAGATTTTCATCAACACAAAAGTGCCCTTGAAATTAGTGGTGTTTTCTGTTCAAGAAAAGAAGGAAAGGCACATAGTATTGTGCCCTAGTTTCAAAATTTTTTTTTGTTCCTCACATTATTAATATTTATTGCTGATTTTTGTTTAATAAGCATAAGCATGTGACTGCCTGTAGTCCCAATAAACCTTGTGAGCCAGAGGCTGAAGGAAGGAAAGTTCTAGAAACAGGATTCAGAGGTCACCCTAATTGTATGGTTCTGCGAGTGTACAGGGGCTATTTATATAATATTAGTCTATTAATTTGTAAAATAGAAGATACTGTCTTACACAAAAGTTCCTGTGGGTATTCATTGAAATAATATGCAAACAGAGTGCCTGGCAGAAAGTAGCCGCTCAATAAATATTAATTCCATTTTATCTTCCCTCCTTAGATGACAGCTCATAGTATTATAAGGCATAGTGTTTAAGGAAAAACTGATTGTACTCAAACCCTTTAAATGGAACATCACAAAATAAAATATCCCCATGTCCTGGAAGAAGTGAAATGGCTCTGTGGAATGATGAGGACTGGTGAACTAGAGGACATGATCCTGGCTAACATCATACAAATTCCAAACATTAAAAAAAAAAAAAAAACTGTATGGGCCAAATAATTCAACAAAAAGGCAGAATTCGGTCTGCTTAGCAACCCAGCTAAAATTGATAAGAGGTGATCTGGAAACAAATTTCTCAGCCATGGAGGCTTCTTCTTTGATGTGGAAGGGTCCTAAAGTCTCCTAAACAGATGGCGTGACCCAGTGCTAGTCTATTTGTGTCATCATTATTTCCATTACTTTTATTGTTGAACCGATTCAAGTTGGCATGGTAAAGAAATTTGTTCAGGGCCCACACAAGTGTATTACTGTATTGAACCCTGGAACACAGTTCTACCTCTTTGAGTAATAACATTACCTTTTGGGACACCACTCTACATGTGAAAAGGGCAAACGGTAAAAATGAAACACAACCAGCACAAACGAGCAGCCTCTACCAACTTGTCTCCTACTCCGAGGCATGAATATCTGCCCTGCACTGCAGAATGAGAATCTAAAGGGGAAAGTCATCTTCAGTGGGTATTTCTTTTGCACTCTTTAACTAAAGCATGAATTTTTTTGGTTTACTTGCTCAAACATTCTGCCTAAAAGAAATTGATATAAGATGATTTAGGTGCTTTCATTCATTTTTGCCCCCTGGCTTGCAAGGTGGGAGAAAGATAAATCATGAATTCAGCCACACAAGATTGTTAATGCCATCTAACTGGGGAGTTCAGATATGTGAAAAGGTTAAGTGAACTTGATTCATCTACTGTCTGTGACTGTCGTGTTGGAAACACTGAGTTGCTATGAGAAGATGGAGTGTAAGCAGCATTCCTCAGATGGTCTGGGCCACCTCCCTGTACCACGTGATCTGACTTACGATGTGTGTCCCTCTTCTGATCTGTCAGTATTTGCCTAGATTTCAGTAAGATGGAAACCAAAGGCTGTTGACTATGAACACTCGGAAGGAATGAAGCAGCCTTGGAGTTAGAGAGAGGACAGGTTCACAATCAGCTGGCGTGCAGAGAATCTGACAGAGTATTGATAACAAGGGAAAAGAGCACACGAAGTGGAAAATGATTGAGTCTAGATCATATACATTCTCTACTTGGAACTGGACATTCAGTGAGGTGGGGGCTAAATCAGAATAGTCAGAGGAGAGGAGGAAGTGTTTAGGACATGAAGCTGTACCTTACTGGTGACCATCTGCTGAATTAGATGCAGCTAGCAACCTACTAGTTAGTCAGTTTGAGATATGAGGGAGATATCCCACTGCTATGGGTTGGAGCCAGGGCCTTCAAAAACCAACTAGTAAGAATCTTTGGAAACTAGGGATTACCAAAGGAAACACCATCCCAGGAACTAATAGAGGAGATTACACTCCACTGAGTCTCCAGGTATTGGCTGAACTCACAGCCAGGTGGATATCAGCTTTATGGTTGTGCATGCTCTCCGAGCCTTGCAGGAGGAGCCAGGCAGCAGATGTAAGGATGGAGACAGTGGTCTGGCACCCCAGATAGAGGGCATCAAGTCACGGTCAGATTATCTGGCAGGACCTGAAAGGCTGAACGTAATCACACACCAGGAAAGAAGCACAGTCACATAAACTATACAAATGCATCCAGAGACTTTGGACCATCAGGCACAAAGCTTTCTGGGGCTCAGGCAGCCATACTGGTCCAAGTTTGCAGCTGCGAAGCTATTTCCAGAACCTTTATTTTACCATTTACTTATACCTGACCTTTTGACAGAAGGACATCTACATGTTAACAAACATGGCAAGGATGACTGATTGTCCACCAAGGATTCTGGCTCACCCATTCACAGAATACAGTTGTTGTCAAGAAGCTGATGCAAGCCAGTGATCGTATTTCTTAGTTCTCTTGCCTCAAGTGGTACCATGTGAATGGTTCTTCCCAAGGAGACTGACATGTGTCACTTCCAGCCAGGCTGCTTAAGAAGCAAATGTGCCTCCTCCATCCTCTCATCCTCCATTTGCCACTGGACACAGAGGATTGTGCAACCCTCAGGAAAGGCTGAACCACACAGTGAAAGCAGCCTGTGTCCCTGAACCACCATGAGGAAGGGAGCCCACCAGCCAGGAACACCAACAGTGAACGATTATGGGAACGAAATATGAACTTCTGCTTTGCAAAGCCAGTGAAAGACATACCAGCTGGAATTCTTACTCTAATCGATACACTGAAATACATGCCACACAATGAAAATCAGTAAATGAGAATATCAGTATAATGTATAAAACCAAAAGCAACCACAAAGCCAACAGACGTTGGAAACCAGAAGTTTTTACATGTAAGCTATTTGGCAGCAAACCTGAACTGGCATGAAAATGGTTTATAATTTTTACCTATACTATCTAGTGTGAGTTGTCCTATATTTCACTGAAGAAAAGAAATGCTAATATTCACTATTTTGTGGGGCTGTTTCATAGTATAAACTTCTCAAAATCAGAAATTTTGAAAGTTGAGGCACATCTATCCCAAGAGCTAGAGTACGAGACTGGACATACTCCCTGTCCGGCCAGGTAGCTGAGTAAGATTCATTCCCAGGCTAAACAAGCAATGGAAAGAGCTCAGACCACCTGGTGATGGAGAGGGGGCTGGGAGGTATCCAAGGACAGCCCAATTGGATCAGAACAGCTCTAGACCCACCCAATTTTTTTGCTCCTGTGGACAGGACATTAGCTCTACAACAATTTTAGAGCCAGTGTGGTTTCTGGTGCCAAGGAGAAGCAGAGTTCAATGATCACGAATTGTCACGTGTTGTCCACTTGAAATTTCTGTGCCACTTCAAAAGCCACATCATGAGCCCTCTCCTGTTTTTCAAAAGAAAATGTTTATACTCCCAACAGCCACTGCTGCCCCTTTCCCTACACCAACCACCAACCCCCCACCTACCATCTAGCAAGGCCCAGCTCCTCCAGTCCCCCAACCCCTGAGGCTTCCTTGAGGCTGCTGTTACTCCCATCACCTGCTCCCCTGCTCATGGGACCAGGTCTCAACACCCCAGAGCTGGCGCACCAGGTCTCCACTTTATATTCCAGTAACATTTATATTTCATGCTTTATATTCCATGACTCAGGGCCCTCAGGTACACCATTCATTCTCCCAGGAAGAACCCTCTCTGAGCATGAGCTTTTAATATTAACATACACAAATGCAGAACCATGGCCTTATATAAAAAAGGCACAGATAATTAGAGCAGTAAGTTCTGTTTCAAAAGCTGAATGATTATATTTGGCAGACTTTACTTGCAGATTTGGTAAAAGAGAAATAACTCAGTTCGGGGTGGGGGAAGGGTATGCTCACAGAACTGTCAGAATTATTTAAAAATACAAAAATGTGTTCACCCTGGAAGAAAACCATTTCCCCGCTGGCACTGAAATCCCAGAGAACAATTTGACACCCTGGGCAGCACAGTACACACCAGTTTTGCCAGAGTCACAGATAAAAAAGGTAGTGTTTCCATCAGATGTCAACAAATCAGATACTAGAACAAGCTATATCTGGTTTTAAGAGTTTCTCAGCAGAGTCCCCATAAAGGGAAGCCTGTGATGTAATGGACAAACACAGGAATCATTAAAATGCATGCTTGAGATTTGCAGATACTAATTACTACATAAAAAATAGATAAACAAGTTTCTCCTGTGTAGCACAGGGAATTATATTCAATATCTTATAGTAAACTATAATGAAAATGAATATATGTATGTATATGTATGACTGAAACATGATGCTGTACCCCAGAAATTGACACAACATCATAAATGACTGTATTTTAGTTAAAAATTGCACGTTCTAGGGTCAGAAAGTCTGGCTTCCAATCCTGGTTCTGCAATTTACTGGCTTTCTCAGGCAAATTCACTAACCTTTCAAAGCTTCCTTTTATCTGAACTTTAAAGTGAGGATAAAAATATTTAATAGGACTGTTGTGAGAATGAAATTAAACTAATCCACGTAAAATACTTGAAAAAGTTCATTCCACATAGTGCTAAATGAAAGTGCTAAATAAAGTGGAGCCACCATCCATATTACTATTTTTTTTAACCATAAGCCTGGCTATTAAAAATTATAATGAGTTCCAAATCTCTGGAGTATTAGAATAAAGAAACCTGGGTCCAAACTGACATTGCCTGACACCTGGGAGAGATTAAGAGATGAGTGTCAATCAGATGTCATAGCTGAGAGCTGTTCCTGGAATGTCAGAAGCAGAGTTCGATTCCACGCCCCATATACACATGGCAGGATTCCAGACCTCACCTGCCAGCAGATAAGGCTCTAATGCTTGGTTCCTGTCTTACTGAGGATTAACCTGGGTAGAACTGGCCACTACCTCACAGACATTAGGGTCTGAAAATGTGCAAAATTAGGGAACACAATGCCTGACATTAATGGTCCTTCAAGGACAAGATTTTGAAGTCCTTTTATAATGCAGTTAATCTGCCCACAAAATCAGCAAAACTACATCACAGTGTATTATCTCTGCAATGGACTGAATGTTTATGTCTCCTAAAATTCATACGTTGAAAAGATAACCTGCAAGGTAATGGTACAGGAAGTGGGGCCTTTGGGAGGTAACTGGATCATGAAGGTAGAGTCCTCATTAATGGGATTAGTGCCCTTCCAAAAAGAGACCCCAGAGAGATCCCCTGCCCCTTCCATACTGTGGTTACAACAAAAATACCTCCATCTGTGACTCAGAAAGTGGGCCCTCACCAGGCACCAAATCTGCCCAAGCCTTGATCTTGGACTTTCCAGCCTCCAGGGCTATGAGAAATAAATTTCTATTGTTATAAGCCTCTCTGGATATGGCGCTTTGTTACAGCAGCCCAAATTGACTAAGACAATTTCCTAATCTTTTCATCAGTGGTATGAGTTTATTCCTCCAAGGAAAATTAAACAGTGGTCTGATGGCATCAGAAATATCCCAGCCATGCACCAGAGATGGAGGAGACATCCTTTGGTCCATCCTATGGTCCCTTTCCATAGCGGTGTCCCCGTTAGAATCCCTCCCACCTCTAAGCTGTGAAGGATTAGCCAGTGAAAACTACACACACACAAACACTCAAAAAGACGAAGTCCAAGTCACCTGTCATCCCTCAGGATATAATTTTCTTCATCATTTAACTGTCTTCCCTTGAAGAACAAATTGTAAGACCCTGAAATGAATGCTAATCTTTTAGTCCACAGGGAAAAGGCAGCAAACAACCAAATATCTATTCATCACAATGAGCTTAAATGAAGCATGGATTTAAGCCACTCTTATGTGTATAACCCATGATCTTTATTAGAGTTTACTTTGCATAATTACCTCAGGGAACAATGATAAGCCCAGAGCTGTTTCTGAGCCTTAATTCGTTGTGTGTTGCTTTGCCCAAGGAAGTAAATATAAATTGGAGGGTTTTGCCAAGCTCCCTAGATTCCTGAATTATCCACCGCAAGGAGAGAAGTGCAGCATACTGGAATCATTTGGGTACCTGAGATAACACTCTGAGCCAAAGGAGAAATCAACAGATCATTTCTCTGCCTCTGAGAAAAACAGGAAGTTGCTGAGGGAACAGTTAAGATTATGACAGTGAGTATTTATACAGATTTGTTTTCCCAAAGCTAACCTAGAAGACTCTGAAGAGTGTCCTTAAAAGAGCTATTGCTTGGAATAACCATAACCTAGAAGAGCTGTGAGAAAACAGATTATCTTAGGGAACATGGCTGAGACCCTGCTCCAAACTATCCTCTGGGAAAGTCAGAGACAAAAAGGGAAAGTCAGAGGCAATGAGAGATGCAGGAAATAAAAGAGTGAAAGAGTGAGACTTTTGAGGAGATGATGAGCAGAAGATGTCAGAATGTGCCCCCAAATAAAGAGAAACCCCAAGGAAATGTCTACTTGGCCTGTTCAAGATTGTCTTAGACATGACACAAGGCTTTCAGCTAAGAAAGGTCTTAGCACCTGAAAGCCTCAGTCTCATTTTCTACAGAACAATCACTCCTCAGACATAAGGAAATATTAGCCTCCCTTGTTTATGTTCATTCAAGGAGAAAGGAGTTTGTCCCTAGGAGAGATCAAATACCAAATCTGTATTTATTAAATACCTTGGAGGATTTTAATTCCAGAAGTTCTGGCAGGAGTTCAACCATAGAATTCTTAGTAAAGGATGTGTCACAGAAAACCTGGTTTCTTCAATCCCAAAGAATCTCTCATCAATAAAGCAGAGTTTCCCTATTGAATCCCAGTTTTTGTTTCTAACAGGAAAGTACAATCAAAACCCATGAAGTTTGGAGCAGCTGGAGAAAGCATAAGAGGTCATCTAGTCCAGAGGTTTTAAATTCGTCGATGGATACTCATGGGGGCCAGCAGAGAAGCATCGATGACCACCTCACCTTACAACTGAGGAATGTCACCCAGAGAGGTTAAGGGGGGACCAGATTTGTCATAAATGAGCTAGAGACACAACTCAGGTTTCTTGATGTCTGACACTCCACCCCCCCCATGTCACCTGCTTATCAAGACCTGTATGATTGTTTTGTCCATATAATTTTTTTCTCAGAACTCTTTATTCAAATTTTCTGAAATTCTCAGGCTAAAAACATACCTAAGGCTGTACACACTTAGCTTAGAGTAAATAGGACCCAGGCATATCCCATAACCATAATGGGGGCTTTAGAACCACCTTTACTACATTCAATAGAACGGAAAGAAAAAATGAGAAAGTTCCAAAATCTAAGTTCCCATAAGAATCTTCTCTAGCTTAATCTTTAGGCTATTTCACATTTCGGTAGGATTGGCTGTCACACGTATGACTTGAGGTGATTATTGCTTAAAACAAGCTCCTCTTTTATTTTAAAGTAGTTATCAACATTTTGATAGTGAGGCGGGAAGCCCCATAAAAAGACCCGCAGGACCCCTAGGCAGGGCCACTGCTCTCCTCCCAGCACTGTCCGGTTCCCTTGCCCAGAGGCTCTATCTCACTTTCTGCCTCTAAAGCTGCTAACTTACACCTAAAATTCTATTGGTTCCCTGAGCTCATTTCTGATTGGTTATTTCCTTCACTCCTGATTGGTTATTACTCTCATTTCTGATTGGTTCATTTCCCTAACTTCTGATTGGTCCATTTGTAGTATTTCATTTGCATGGAGCTTACTCCTGATTAGTTATTTCTCTCACTCCTGATTGGTCTATTTCTAAAAAGCTTGTTCCTGGTTGGTCAACTTCTGTTGTACTTTATTTGCATATGATGTTGCAAAGTGTAAAACTGGCAGCCTATAAAAGGCCTGTGTAAACCTACAGATGGGGTCCAGACCTTTAAGAGTTAACTTCTCTGGGCCCACTGGTATAATAACCCTGAGTTCTCCAAGTCTCCAAGTGCTGCTTGGTCTCTTGCCCGGATCCAGGTTGCTGTCAAAACTGAGCTGTAACACCGAGCTATAACACCAAGCTCTAACACATTTTTCCACAACAATAGTAGAAAATAAGGCCATATCTTCAAGAAATCTCTGGGAGGCACAAAACATTAATCCATCAACATGCAATAATTCCTTTTGGTGAATTAGTGTATCACGTCAGCCAAATGCCATGAAGCAAAAAAAACTGGGAAAAAAATACTGGTACATTTGAGAATGAGGGATATAGAAAGAGGAATATATAAAAATACACATTTGTTTCATGCATGAAAAAATTGAATGAATTGAGAGAGAGAGAAGGCTCAAATAAAAGGAGGGTGGAGAGACATATAAGCCTTGCAACCAGGAACTGGAGCTGACCTGGCCACCATGAGGATCCTGGATGCTCAAAAGAGCCAAAGTGGAAGATACATGACCAGTAAAGGGAGGCCTAGAGAGCAAAGATTTTCACTACCGTTCATTCTTACATTGGGCCAGGTTTGCCTAAATCTGTTTCTAAAACTTAATTCATACAGTGATCACTAGAACTAAAACCATAGTGAAATTAAGTAAAGGAATGTGGATTTAAAATATGTATACATATATAATTATCTGATTTACTAGGCAATCTTTCTTTTCTTGTATCTTTTCTGTGTCTGCATATGTCACATTGTAAATGACTTTGGAAATAATCTTCCATTCCTTCGACTCAACTATTTTCATTTCCTCAGTACAGCCTTCTGAAATCCTCCCATAATATTCAGATAGATTATGGGCTGCCCTTATGAGACCTGCTAAGATTTCTACAATTGTGGAAGCAGAGTGATGTAGACAACAGTGTCATCATGCCTTTCTGGGCAGTTTCACATTTGTTAGGCTTTTGAGTGTAAGACCCAAAACATTTCTGTGCCTCTATGTCAAATGTGAACTCAAGGCTTTGCTCTCGGTATAAGTTCTTTCTACTAACTTCTTCATTCATTTTTTTAATCTCATTCAAAAACTTTTGTACCCACATCTCATTTCCTTCCTTGTATCTTTTGTCTTTTTTTCATTGACCCTTGCAAATTGTTTTAAGGTATTTTCTTTGAATAATGTCTAACAGCACAAAACAAGGTTGAATTATATGGCATTTTTAAAGCCATTTTGAAGGTTAATCGCTCTTGTTGGGTTTCTTTATGACTTTGCACGCTCCTCAAAGACACCTCCCAGTGCCCGCACCTCCACATCCCTACAGTGGTTCATATTTGAGAGCAATAGAGTCAAATTCTGTGCTTTCTATTAAGAAACAATGTTTGCAACTTTGTGGTTGTCTGGTTGGATTGACCACTATAATTAGCACACTCTATGCAGCACACCACCCTCTCACATGTGTATGTCCTAAAATAAGCCTCCTTATAATTTTACATTTTCTGAATGCCAACATTTATTAGCACATTGTCGGTGAATCAATTTAAATGCCATTCCACCATTTATAACCTTGCAATAAAAGATATAGTTCAAAAATTTTAAAGACATCATGAAAACGAACATTAACCGAAACTCCTTTGTCTGCTAGCCAATTGAAGAAAAATCTTTCCTTTAAAAAAGGGAGAGAAGAAAAGCAGTGATATAATTTTTCACAAGAATAGAATTCTGCTGCAATTTGCTAGAGTGAGAATTTCTAAAAGCCTGCTTCGTAGGAAGGCTTACTTTAGAAAGCAAAATTTCACTAACTTAACAGGCTAAGAAGCCCACAGAGACATAATTACATATTCTCGCCTCTAACGTATAATTTCTTCAAAGTCTCAAGTGGCTACTGCAGAGCAATAGAGAGTTGGTGTATCTGAAAATGAGATCCCATTTGATGTCTCCTGACTTGCTTTTCATTTCCAACCACAGCAGCCCAGTTTAAGCCAGTGAAGCTGACGCCAGGAGCTTTTTTTGGGTAAAAATCTGGAACAGCCTATCTTGACTCGGATTCTTACTTGAGCCAGTATTTAAAAGCCTTTATAGCCATTCAAAAGCAAACTGCTTAATATTTCTGCTGTAGATCTGGGATAGTTTGATTAAAGGCCTCGTGAAGAATGTAGGTTAATAACGGATATGAATCCTTTTTAGAATGAAGCATAAATCCTTCCTACCTAAAGAAATGTTGCAGTGCATTGTGTATTCCTCTGCACCAGTTCACCAAAGCCCTTCCCCTGCTTTCTGGAAGCAAAACAACTGCTCATCGACCCCATTACCCCAGGCAAGGACAAAAATGCTAGTTTCAGCTGGATGAGGAGATTCAGGCATCTTTGTGCCAGCAGAACTCAACAGAATGAGGGGGAGTTCATGTAATTTCACTTTTTATAAGAGGACTCTCAGGCTGGGGGAATCATTTATTTTTTTAGTTACTAAAGCCTATCAAGTCCCAGAAGCTTCAATACCTTCAAATGGAAAATACAATTGCTACAGTAAAGGTTTAGCCAATTGTGTCTTTTAGAAATACAACGGGGTAGCTACATTCCACAAAGAACTTTCAAAGAGATCAGGTTCTCCACAGTGAATAGGATAGATCAAAAAGAATGTTCTTTTTTGTAACCATAGGTAATCCTTGATTCCAACGCTGTATTGGCAATCGAAATTTCCCAAACTGGCATTTGGAAGCTAGAAGAAATCTCTCTATCTCCTGAATTACTTGAAGTCAGTGACTGTTTAAGTATTAGTTAAAAAAAAAAAAAAAAAAAAAAAGACAGGCTGTGCTTAATGAACTACCTGTGTTATTAAAATCGCTCTAAAAGATCAAGTGAAGAAATCTTCAGCTTTGATTAACTGGTGAAGCTACTCAGAATCCAGTGATATTTTATGGGGGCCTTAGGTCATTCAGCCTTTAGTCACAGTAATGGACACCTCTCCCTTACTCCAAGCTTAAGATTCACCTAATTTGTGCATTTGTCAGATAAAACTGAAATTTATGAAAAGTTCAACTTGTCACTTTTTTGGAAATGCCTCCTGAAGAACACCCATTGATGGCTGATTGATGCAAAACCGTTGTGGGGAAAAGGAAAGATGTCATATTGAAATATACACATCCCTGAAGGTGTGTGTATAATAAGTCCAGCATATAGTCTTTTTATTATTTATTAAATTATAGGGGAAATTAATATTGATTTCAGCAATTGATGTAACAAAGTAACAAGACAATTGCCTTGTGCTAAGGTAAGATAAAAATTATATATCATTTCATGGAAAGAATGAAAAAGATATGAATATATTCTCAAATCACTGCCTAGGTAATTAATACATATAATGAAAGCATTTCACCTTTGAGCAATGGATAGGAATAGCCAGCAACATAATAAAAAAATGTATTAAAATATCCAAATGTCCCAGTGACAGATCGTGGAAAGAAAAGTGCTTCCTGTGCTGTTCTCAAACACACCTGCACACACAGATGGTAAACTGCCACCAGGAGCATGAGTTGGGGGAAAAAAAGGAAAACCATCTTTTTAAAGTGTCATTTAAATGTTTTAGAACATAACATACCCCTATATATAAAAAAAAAGAACAGCTTTCTTTTGTTTGATGCCAGGAGGGTTCATCCTTTTTTCTCACTCTAAAAGAGATACCTGCTCATAGCAGATATTTCAAAAATTCAGAAAAATATAAGGAAAGAAAGCTCACTCTCATAAATCCACTATTTTGATGTATTATTTTGGTGTATTTCATGTTTTGGGCAATGCATAGTAGTTTTATATCATTCAAATCACGTGGAGATCAATCAAAATTAAGGAATGTCCAAAAGTGATTGGTAATCAAAGATTGTTGGAGCTGAGTGACAAACTAATCTACAACTGGAAGGAATATTTATATCAGAGGTATAGAAGGTACTATAATACACCTTATATTATAATTATATAATATAATATGTAAATAATTATATGTATATAATTGTATATAATCATTTGCATATTATATTATATAATTATAATATACACACAATCTAATACATATAGCATATAATGTATAATATCTACATAGGTAATATATAACCAGGGTAAGTAACATGGTTTGGGGCAAAAGAAGAAATATATGCTTTTGTGAGCTCTGAAGACAATTCCAAATAGACTTTCTGAACATATTTGAACAGTGTAAGTTTAATTGGAATGCACTATGTATCTTTCCCTTGAGATGCAGAGCCCTCAGTGTGGCTCCATTCCCTCAGGAAACCTGCCAGACCCTTGATAGTGGGTTTCTGGAATCAGATCTCTTCCATTATGGAAGGAGTGCTATTCCATATGTGACTGCCTTCCAGCCCACATGCTTCTGCCAGCACCACCAACATAGATTTAGGGAATAGGGAATGTCTTATTCCCTTCATTAGCCCACATACAGTTGCTTCTGACAAGGGAACACATTCCTCGGCAAATGGGGAAAGAATATAAGCTCACACCACAGGATTCATTGATCTTACCCTGACAACCCAAACAGCTGGCCTGATGGAGCAGAGGACTAGCCCGCTAAAGACGAGGTTTCACGGCCAACTGGGTTATCATGTGGGTGACAGACCCTTGTAGGTTTCTTTCCTCAGGAAGCTGACTCTGACAAGGTAATTAACACAAGGAAACCTTGGAACAGATTTCAGCGGAAGAGATGGAAGGAAGCAGAACTGAACATAGACAGAAGTTCAATGCAGGTGGAACGGAAGTCTCAGCTCACCCTGCAGGGAGTGCTGAAGAGGAGACCATTGGGGTGGGGGCAGGAGCACTAAGCCTTTACTCCCCGACCTTAACCAGTCATTTAGGGCAGTAGGATGGGGGATGTGACCTGTTCAGTGGAAGCAATCCTGAAAGGAGCCGAAAGCTAAGGGCTCCCTGCCAACAGCACTCCCAGTGGCTGTGAATGAGCATTTCATCTCCCAAGAGGAGGTCTGGATAACGCATCACAGTGTCTACCATGAGTCTTATCTTAAAGATGCAGTATGTGCTCTGAACCAGAAATAACACGTGGCTTCTGGGAATTAAATGGTCAAAGTGTAGGTGATTCCCTTCACTTTTATCCCTGATAACCTACCTGCAAATTGTTTACGTCCCTTGTCCTAACATCTCTATGCTCTGCTATTTTGGTTGTGTTGGTTCCCAAGAAAGAAATACTTCCACCAGGAAACAGACCAAGACTTCCTTTTAATACAAGCTGAGACTGCTACCCAGCCACACTTGGCTCCTCATGCCATTGAGCTGGCAAAGAATAACGTTTCTGTGTGTCTAGGGTAATTGAGTCTCATTATTAAGGGGAAATTATGGTGCTTCTATACAATGAAGAGAGAGAGAAGTGTGTATAGAATCCAAGAAGGAAAAGTCCGATGAGTAAAAGTCAACAGGACACTCCAGTAACCCGATGCAGGAAGGACTCCTAATGGCACCAACCCTTCAGGAATTAAGGTTCTGAGTCACTCTGCCAGGTAGAGAAATCTCACCAGCTGAGGTGTTGGCATAAGAAAAGAGAACATGGAGTGGATGTTGGAAGAACAAAGTCATAAGTACCAAGTACAGCCACATGATCAGATTTAGACCAAGATAAAAAGCGGCTATATTTTTTCCTTCCTTTCTTTCAGAATATATCTTTATTTATTGACTGTTTTTTACCTTCCTATGTCTAATGTTATGTTTGTTCATAATGGCCAGCCTTATAATTCAATCTTTAAGTTACAAAATATCAAATGGGAATTATAGCTAATGTAATAAAACCAAAAACATCATCCGGAAAGGCATTCTACTAGAATGTAGCCCTGCTATCTATAAAATGTCCGAAAGAGCAATTCTGTTTATCAGAAGGCCATTCTATTGAGCATAATTGTTACTGAAGTGTTAAAATGTAGATTTCCTACATGTGTCAGAAACCAAGTCTATATTGAGTGCATATGACCTAAAACATTGCCAATTTCTGTCCACAGAGTCCAAGACACAGGAATCCCACATTCTAAATTCTCTTCTCTGTCCTTCTCACTTGAAACATTCATCCCATTAGCATTAGAAGAGAGAGTGCACTTGAAACACTCACTTTGCTTGGCTCCAATCGTGCCATTCCTTCCTCCTATTTCTATATTCATTCCAATTCTCCTCTGTTGGCATCTTTCTCTACCTAGTTCTTAGCGGTACCTTGACACTCAGGCTTTTTTTTTTTTTTTCAGTCTGAGCTCTCTCCATCAGCAAGCTCATCAGTGCACATGAATTCAATTAGCAATTAATGCAGGTGTTTCACAAATTCGTACTTTAACTCAGGCCACACTTTTCCTCTGAATCCTAGACCTATGTATCCACTGTGCTACTCAACATCTTCACTTGAAAATCTCCAGGGTATCTCAGACACAACACATCAAAGCTCAGATTCACTCTCTTTACTGAATTCAGCACTCAATTCAGTGAATGGCACTGCTGTCATTCATTTTCTCAAGGCAGAAAATTGGATGTAATCTTTAATGCCTTCCCCTGACCCCTTCTATCCAAAGTAGCTTGTCCAATTGATTTCTGCTCTTAAGTTCCCACATCTGTGCATTTCCATTGCCACCATCCTATTCCAAAGTGACCATGATAGCATGCTGCTCTCAGAGAAGAGTTCCTGGACTACTACAACATCACTAATTGGACTCCACATAATCTTTCTTGTCTCTTTATAATCTATTTTCTCAGTAGCAAGAAATATCTTTGCAGAATGCAAATCAGATTTCATGACTTAAAATTTCTCAGTGAGTTCTAGTGCTCTTAGGTTTAAAAGTCCAGCATCATTACCACCAACCATGTGGCTTTGCCAGGTGTGGGCCCTGCCTGTCATATTCTTCCCTTCCCGGGACCCCAGGCCCAATGGCCTTCTCTCAAATCCACAAGCATCAACCCTCTTTTCTGCCATAGGATCTCTGTACACACTGCCTCTCTGTCTAGAAGAAGCCTGGACCCCTGTCAGAAATGAGCCAGCACACATGTACACACACACACACACACAAACGCACAGGCATACAGGCATGTGCACACAGTCACCTAATTAACTCCCATTCAGGTTAATCCAACTGGATTATCTCTTCCTCAGAGGAGCCTTCCTCAATGCCACAGGCAAGATCAAAATGCTTTGCTATGTACTTTCATATCACATGTTCATTTCCTTCACAGCTTTTAATTAGGCAGTCTTGTCTGTGATTATCTTATTTAACTTCATCTCCCCCACTGGATTTAAGGACCACAAGGGCAGCATCATGATCAAGTTGTTCATTTTATTTTCAGCATTGAGCTCAGTACATCACACAGAGGTGACACTTTCTAAAGGTTTATTGAATAAAAAGTGGCAAAAGAAGGTTTATAGAGACTTTTATTCCTGAAAGATTGTTTGACAAAAAATAAAATAATTTAAAATTTATAAAACACTTACACATACATAATCCCATTTTATCTACACAATAGCCTATTAGATGAACTGGTTATAATGCTTTGCCACTTAACATATCTCTGCCCCTTGCACTTTTAGAGGTCCATGCCAGTCTTCTTAACCCAAAAACAGACATTTCTTCTCTATGGCCAAATATGCTTTCTGGAAAAACCTTATGTGTTTATGGGAAAAAGAGGGTTGTGGCATACCAGTAAAAACCTATAAGACTCTATAACCAGAAGACAGAAATAATCACAATCCTGTTAATTCCACTAGCACAGTTAAGCCTATGTTGGCATTTGCATCTAAAATCATCCTCAGTACATTCTTTGCAATCTTATACCCTTAGGCTTGTTCTTCTTGCTTTGAGATGTAGATTCTTACAGAATTCATTTCTTTTTTTTTTAATTTTCATTTGTTTAATTATTTATTTATGTATAGTTGATTTACAACATTGTATTAATTTCTGGCATACAGCATAGTGATTCATTTATACACACACACATATATATATTCCTTTTCATATTCTTTTTAATTATAGACTATTACAAGGTATTAAGTATACTTCCTTGTGCTATACAGTAGAAACTTGTTGTTATCTATTTTTATATAGTAGTTAATATCTGCAAATCTGAAATTCCCATTTTATCCCTCCCCACCCCTTCCCTCCCTCAGTAACCATCAGTTTGTATTCTACATCTGTGAGTCAGTTTCTGTTTTGTAAATAAGTTCATTTGTGGGTTTTTTTTTTTTTTTTTTTTAGGTTCCACACATGAGTTCTATCATGGTATTTTTCTTTCTCTTTCTGGCTTACTTCACTTAGAATGACAATCTCCAGGTCCATCCATGTTGCTGCAAAAGGCATTATTCCATTCTTTTTAATAGCTGTAGTATTCCACTGTATATATATGTATATATGTGACATATATATGTGAGATATATATGTGTGTGATATATATATATATATATCTCACAACTTCTTCATCCAGTCATCTGTCAATGGACATATAGGTTACTTCCGTGTCTTGGCCTTTGTAAACAGTGCTGCTATGGACATTGGGGTGCATGTATCTTTTCAAATTAAAGTTACCTCTGGCTATATGCCCAAAAGTGGGATTGCTTGATCATACAGTAAATCAGTTTTCATTTTTTTAAGGAATCTCATATTGTTTTCTATAATGGCTGCACCAAACTACATTCCCACCAACAGTGTAGGAGGGTTCCCGTTTTCTCCACTCTCCACACCCTGTCCAGCATTTATCATTTGTAAACCTTTTAATGATGACCATTCTGACTGGTGTGAGGTGATACCTCATTGTAGTTTTGATTTGCATTTCTCTGATAATTAGTGATAATGAACATTTTTTCATGTGCCTATTGGCCATTTGTATATCTTCATTGGAGAAATGCTTGTTTAGGTCCTCTGCCCATTTTTGGATTGAGGGACTGGGTTTTTTTTTTGTTGTTGTTGTTGTTGTTATTGGGTTACACTAGCTGTTTGTATATTCTGAAAATTAAACACTTGTCAGTTGCTCTGTTTACAAACATTTTCTCCCATTACATAGATTGTCTTTTCATTTTATTTATGCTACCCAAAGCAATCTACAGATTTAATGTGATCCCTACCAAATTACCAAGAACATACGTCACAGAACTAGAACAAATAATCCTAAAATTCACATGGAATCACAAAAGACCCAGAATTGCCAAAGCAACACTGAAGAAAAAGAATGAAGCTAGAAGAATAATCCTCCCAGACTTCAGACAATACCATAAACTACAGTAATCAAAACAGCATGGTATCGGCACAAAAACAGACATATGGACCAATAAAACAGAATTAAAAGCCTAGAAATAAACCCACACACCTATGGTCAATTAATCTTTGACAAAGGAGGCAAGAATATATAATGGAGAAAAGACAGTCTTTGACAAGTGGCATTGGGAAAGCTGGATAGCTGCATATAAATCAATAAAGTTAGAATACTCCCTCACACCATACATGAAAATAAACTCAAAATGGCTTAAAGCCTTAAATATAAGACATGACACCATAAAACTCCAAGAAGAGAAATAGGCTAAACATTCTCTGACATAAATCTCAGCAATGTTCTCCTAGGGCAGTCTACCTAGGCAATAGAAATAAAAGCAAAAATAAACAAATGGGAACTAATTAAACTTAGAAGTTTTTACATAGCAAAGGAAATCATAAATAAAATGAAAAAACAACCGATAATATTAATTTCTAATAGAGGTCAATTATATAAAAATTAAAAGTTCAATCTAGGAATATTCCTCCCCATTAATTTTTTTAATATGGGAACAGTGTGTTCTCACCTGCTGCTCCTACATTTTCAGCTTCCCCCAAAAGCTGCTCATGGCAGAAATCATCCCATTTCTTGAAGCCACAATACTGGAAAGGCACTTTCTTAGATGAAATAGTCACTTCTGAAGTATTTTTCAGCTATTATCTTAAGGTCTTCCTAATTGCTAAGTCTTTCTCCTACATTGTGAAAAAGTTTACCTCTGACAAATATAAAACATTAACATGCTGGGACATAATACAGCACACCCTTCAGGTTATGCTAGCATCACTCCCCTGTTTGCCAGCTGCACATGAGCTACTTCACATTAAAGAAACACACATTTCAACAGAACAGATTGTGCGGTGTTCACTTCATTTGTTATATTTCTAATATGAATGGAATTTTAAGGCTCATTTCAATTCTGAAGTTTTACCTCATTATTGAAAATGTATCTCTTCAACTTACTACTTGCACAAGTCAAGAAATATATAATTTAACAATGTAAATCTATCTTTCTTATCAAGGTGTTTCATAAATGACAACCAAGTAAAAAGTCTTTATCAAAAGAGAAGACACCATTAAGTTTTTTTTTCTTTAAAAGTTCAGTGTTGTTTTCTGACAGATACATACACAACTCAGTAATCATAAAACAAACACCATTAGGGTAAGATTATCTGTTCTATAGACTAAAAGACCCCATTTTGATCTTCATGCTATTTGTGAATGCAATATCTTCAAGGTAATATTATATATTAAAAACTGAGCTTGACTGATGTGTTTTATAATTTGGAGCTGTCATGTAGTTGACAAATAAGAAAAATCATACCAACTGGAACATATCCCTATGAGCACAGTGGTACACACACTGGAGGTTAATATCTTTCTACGCTCAGACATTTTACCTGACATATGACTTATCCTTGATGAAAACTGAGGGCATTTTGCTTTGCTTATTCTGTTGCCATTTCGTGAAATATTCTAAAATGGAATCCCTTTTGTAAGGTCCTCAAAAAAGAAAATTTAATTTTCTCAATTATTTTCTTTAAATAAGGCAAAATGCAATGGATTCTAAAATGAAATCAATGTATTTCACCCTTAACCACAATGTGTATAAAACAAATTTGCATAATATTGCATATACACATGACATTTTATAGGAAGATAGCAAACTAAAAACATCTACTCCTCTCTATTCAACTACCAAAATAACAATAGAAATATCTAAAACAAACAACAAATTACAACAGTTACCAAAGTAATAAGCTTCAAAAACAATGGCAATGTGAATAAAGTCCATATGGATCCAAATCCCACACTCTTGGTGGCTCTGAAAGACAATGTGAAGGACAACCATCAAAATGAAAAAAGAACTCTGAGTGATACATCCAAGCATCCACTTCTGTGGAAGGAGAAATAGCCTGAAGTATGAATCCACGCTGATTGATGGGCAGAAGCTGGCTAGGTGGCAAGGGTCTTAGAAAGAACAAGAGTAGAAGATTAATGGCAAGAAGGAAAGAGGGGTGGAAATGAACTTCACAGACTGGAAACAAAGTTGGAAAATACTCATGTTGTATTTGTGTGTACATAAATACTCACCAGATGTCACTACACAGCAGAAGGACAGGGGGAGCCATCCTGTTACAGTCATCACATTTGCACTGACACTCCAGTGTTTAATCAGTAGGGCCATGTAAACTTGCATATGGTAGTATGAGTGGATGAACTAAAGGGGGTCAACAACATAGCTTTCTCACCACCATTGTTCATCTGGTACTAGAGTGCCCTTTCTGCCAAACTCAGGGAACAATGATGAGACATCTAGAACAACTATCCAGCCATCTGCTGGCAAGATGATTGCATTAAACACCTCTCACCATGGTGCATATTTGGTTATGTTGAAATAAAGGCCACTGTTCTATTAGCAGCACTACTTATGGACTTAGGAAATACCTTATTTCTAATCTATTACTGTATTCCAGTACTGGTATTGTTCCAAGAAGCTTTGTTTCTGACCAAAGACTGAATTTTATGATTGAGAAAAAGTGAGTTTATCATCTGACACCTGTGATATTTCCTGTTATTTTCATGCATCATCATGCAAAAGCAGATGACTCCACAGAACAGCATACTGGTTTCCAGGAGACTCAGTTATAGCATTAACTTGGAGGCAACACCTTGCAAAGTCAGAGTGTTCTCCTACTGGAGAACCAGGTAGACTCTATGCTCTGGTTATGGTGCAGCTTCCTCTAGTGATGGGATCTATGCATCTTGTGGGAGCAGCAACTCTTATTATTACATGTAATTGCAAAACAAAAGTTTTGCTTCAGAAAGCACAACTTTAGGTTTTACTGATTTAGCTTTCCTAAAACCCAAGGGAAGAATGCTTCCAGAAGAGATCAAATTACTGATCAAATTACTAAACCTGAGGTTGGAACAGTTTTATGCCCCTTATAATCATTTTAAGCAGGTTAATTAATGAAACAAGTAGAAAAAAAAGAGAGAGAGAATGATTGTGGTGTTTGAATAATTACTCTTGATTATCAGGGAGTAATATTTTGTGCTGCATGAAGTGGAGAAGTACATCTCCTTCCTGGTATTGCCATGTCTAGCAGTAAAAGTTCATGGATGACTACAACAACTCAGCACAAACAGGACTACCAAGGACCCCACTGCCTCAGAATTGAGGTCTGGAGTCATCCCAACTTGCCCAGGCTTAAAATATAATTTTAAAAAACATATTTAGGTGCTGGCTTTGGGAAAAAGGAAACATAAAATAGAAAATGAAGAGATACCAATTGTAGCCTCATGACAAGTTGCAGAAAGAAAGACTATAGAGGCTATCCTTCTTTGCTCTTAATATGTACAATATTTGCATTATATTCATTAGCCACTTTCTCTCTTCCTTCTCTCCTTTTCCCCTAACAATTTGTATAAATTTGTTGCTGATGGTTAACTTAAAATTTAATCCTCAGGTGAAATATAACAAGGTAGGATTGTGACTAAACTAAAGAGGGATAAATATCACTCAGAGATGGTATAGGAACTAGTGGGATTTCAGGTCCTACATCTTGGGGAAAGGATTGTACACATATGAAGAATAGTTGCATTAGGCAGGAGCATGTTGTCATTCTTTCAATTTTTCTTTGAAGTGATTGTATCAATAGTTGCTTTTTTTAAGAAAGTTTAAGCTTGAGGATAAAGACCTTATCAGCTAACCCATCATTCTATCCACAATATGCCCAGCCTAGTGCCTAGTCCATACACAGAAAGCACCAATAATTACAGAAAGATCATGAACATGGAACCTAGATCATGAGTTGAGGCAAAAGAAATTTCAGTGAAATGAGGAAATTAACTGTTCTGTTATAAGCAAGAGCAGTAATTACTAGTCTCTGTCACAAAACTGTAGTTCCACTAACATGCTTTTTACCACCAATTCCACTTACCCCTATATAAGCAATTATGAAAACTATCAGACTTTTATTTAATCAATAGCTTTTGCTGTACAACTCTCTGACAGATATTTGTAATATTCAACAATATTGCAGCAGATCATCTGTTAACTCACCTGATTGGAGAAACTATATTAGTCCCAATATTGATTAGTCTTTCAATGGTTTCAATTACATTATTATTTAAGGACACATAATTCTAGAATTTGTAGTAGTCTTCATTCAAGCTTATGTACTTACATAACTAGCTACCCTTTATTTATATAATAACAATTATTGACCCACCAAACACATATATATCAGATAGTAAATCTTCATCCTTGGCCACTAACAGAATTATCAACATTTTTAATAACTTTGGGATTAATTATATATTTTCATTTAATTTAACAACTTCATTAATTGTAGGTTTGTTAACAAATATTTTAACAACATTTCAGCATAATCAGATACTGTGAGAAAAAGTACGTTTCAAGGTCAACATGAAAGAGTGATGAGGTAAAAATTAAGATAATAGTACAGACAAGAAATTATGTAAATCTGTACAGAGTAGTGACAGTTGGATAATAAGACAGGAAATAAGAAGTATTTCATGACTCAGAGCTGCTAAGCTGAGAGGCCACTTGATATGAGGAAATAAAAGAAAAGGAAAAGTCTAGAATGACTCCCAGATTTTTGGTCATGTGGCTATATGGATCATGGCACCACCAAGTGAGTTTGAAAGGAGAAGGTGGTTAGTTTGGGAATACTGTGCTTCAGACATCAAGACATTCACAAGTTGGTTGCATTATACATAGCTTTCTATGTATAATGAAACTAATTTGAGAGCCATCAGTGTCTAGGTAGCAGCTAATGTCATGCATTTTATAACACTTCTCCTGATAAATAAAATATTTCTTACTTGTTCTTCTCTTCATTCTGTTTTCTACAGAGACACACAAGCCATACTGATCCTATCTCAGAAGTCAATGAGAGTGAACAGTGTAGCCCACTCAGAGGCTAGCAGAGTTGTGGGCTAGCTACTGCTCTGGGCTTGAACATGGATAGGTTATTGTGTTCTCTCCACCTTTAGATCATAAGCAGATTCTGGAGACTCGTGCAGAGGTGGTGAGCATGTGCCCAGGTTCTCTACCACACCAGCTGCTGAGCACACTCTCTGCTGCTCCACTATATCCAGTACCTAAATCTGGGCACTGAGTCCAGCTCTAGCTTCTGCATCTGATCAGATGAGCCATCCTCTACCATTCTGTTACATATGAGACCACGCTACTCACCCGCTCCCCCAAGGTCACAGCTTGCTCCTTCTTGTGCCCATTAACACTCCTCCTAGTCATCCTCTTTCCTCATATTATGCCCAGAAGACCTTGAACAGGCACCTTCTGATGGCTTGCCAAGACACTATGGAGAGATGAGGACTGAGAACAATAGAGGCACCAAAGGGAACTGAAAATGGACAACCAGAAGGGAAAATGTTATTGCTAATCAAAGCAAGAGTAGTCTTACTGTCAGAAAGGGAGAGAAATTAGTGGGTTGAGGAGTTTGAGAAACTGGCTAGGAGGTAGAAAACGTAGGTCATTTCTCTAGAAGCATGGTTGTTAGTCCTAAATGGTGTAAGACTGTCAGCAGAGGGAGGATGACGTGGGGTTCTAGGAGGTGAGCAGCCCAAATGAAAAATTGCACGAGGAGTTGCCATACCACCAGACAGACTTCAGCCGGAGACACCATGGGGTTAACAACACTTTATTGCCACAGGGAGGTGCGCACCTATGATGCACTTGTCCTGCTTTTCTCTGTTTTCTGTCAGCATGCACAATCTGAGTTTCTTTGTTCATTAGGCTTACAGAATATCTCTAGCACATGTGTACTTCTATTTTCTTTGTTCTAAATCTTATATAATTGATGCACGCATGGAGCAATTATTTACTGCATACTACAAACATGCTCTGTAGTCGTGGCCTTGGGTCTCATGGTCTTAACTTATCTCAAGGCTCTGGCTGTGGCCTTGGGTCCCATGGCCTTAACTCATCTCAAGGCCAGCTCACATTCCACCCCCTAGGTCGTGGGGACCCTAGCCCACAGGGCAGAGCATTGTGCCCAAAAACCACAACAGCAATACAAAGTACAGCATCCTACCAATACACAGGCAGCTACAATAGACAGGACAGCTAGGCTCCATCTCCACAAGGACATCAAGGATGACCACCAATTCTTAAAGAGGTCTTGAGTTATGTGATCTATGTGATCCAATTCCTGATCTATTTCATGCAGTGCCTTAGCTACTTTCTTCTGGTGATCTGGTATGTAGATATAACATTCAATATATAACATAGGACATGTGCCACCCTGGCTTGCAGTGAGAATATCTAATGCCATTCTATTTTGTAAGACCACCTTTCGCATCTGGGTAGTCTCATTTAACAATTCCTCTATAGACCTTCTAGTAACATTCAGTACAGCTGACATGTGCTGAGCCGAAGCTTCTACCTGCAATTCAACACTGATGGTCCCAGCACCAGGCAGGAATAGGGCCATGGGATAAAACCACCAAGCTTCACGCTTCCCCCGGTGCCACTGGGTGTGCGGTGGGTCCCAATTTGTGGGGCACTCTGTTAAAGTGGGCTGGATATGTCTGGGCAAGTAAGCTCTACCCCAAGTACAGTGCCCTGTCCATTTATCTGGGAGATAAGACCATCCGTGGGTGCCACATACCCACAGATACCCTGGTGTCAGGAAATCAGTGGGTTTTGTGCCAATTAGAGGTCACCCATCCCACTAGGTGGAGGCATTTACATTATAAGTAATTTTGGCACACAGCTCTTCTGGGAGCCACCCCACTGTGTGGTTTGGAGCCTCGTGTTCAAACCACTGCTCAATATAGAGGGGGCTTAAATTTTTCACTTTCACATGAACACTATTCATCCATCCCCACCCATTCCATACAGTCCTTCCAATTGGGGGTGGGGAGAACATTGCCCTGCTCAGAGTATCTCTTCAATAGTCTGCTGCTGCAAGGGCGATCTTGCTGTCCTGTTGGCATTCCATTGAATCAAAATGCTCCAATTAATTCTGGATGCAGGGTGGAGGTTCCATGGCAGTCCATCTCCTGCATCTATGGGAAGTTCAGTACAGATCCAACAGTGAGAGATGTTGTGGACTAACATGAATGTGTGTGCCCAGAACATGGTATTTGCTGTTACCCTGGATGGAAGGACAGAGCAGAGGTGGACACCATGATTGGCAAATCTCTCCCTTCTGGGAGGATGCAAGCCACTTTTTCATCCTGTGAGAGTACAGTGGCAGGAAGGGCTGTTTGCCCTGGGCGGTGGTACCACACCAGCCCGCCCACACTAGGTTGGTTACACTCTGGGAGAGCTTCAGGAGCTATCAGTGGAATTGACCAAAGCCATAGGGCTTCTGCTCCTTTAAGTAGGGACTTCCTGTTTTCCCTAGAGTAACCTGCACATCAAAAGGCCATTCCCCAACTTGTGGGGTTACCTGCAGAGCTTTCTCTAGCCCATCACCCCATGGTTCCAAAAGGGCTAGCCAGGGGCCTTCAGTGATTCTTCCTTATCCAGGTGTCCTGTTTTCCTGAGTTCAACACCCTGGGGGTGCATAATATTAACACGTGCCCCACTATTGAGACATCGGAGGCATTCTGCACGGGCCCAACTCTGAGCCTCCAAATAGTCCTTTGCAATAACTTTTCCAGTGGGCTCATACCTGTACGGCGAGGTTGTTCATTCAAAAGATGTACCGCCTGTGGCAAGACACTGTTCCAGCCTCGCCCTTGTGGTTTGAGAGCCCTCAGTTTGTCCTTTAATAGGCCATTGTACCGTTCAATCATTCCTGCTGTTTGAAGATGGTAAGGCACATGCAATATCCAGATAATATCATTTTCCTTGGCCCATTCCTGGGTCTGTTGGGCAGTGAAAGGAGTCCCTCTGTCACTTTGTATTTCTAAGGGAGTCCCATAGAAGGCCCGTAAAACTTCCAGTGCTCTAATAGTAGAGTCTTGTGTAGCTTGGGGCACATGATAAGCAAAACCTAGACCAGTAGCTGTGTCCACCACTGTCAGCAGGTACCGCAAGCCCGTACTCGGAGCAAAGGGGCCTATGTAAACTATTTGCCATACCTACAGTGGCTGAATTCCCCTTGCAATCTTCCCCGTCTGTTGGGGCCATCACCGCCGGTGCGGGTGGTGCTTAGCACACCATGGACACTGCCGCACAGCATCTTTGGCTTTACTGTGGCTCAGGTGCAGGCCCCACCAGTCAGCTACCTGCCTCATTGTGTATGAGCCAACATGACCAACTTTCTTATGGATCCAGGGACCTATGTCAGGTCCTGGAACCATAGCTTGTAGAGGGCAAAGTTGGGCTAGCACATCAGCAGCATCATTGCCCAGTGCCAGGTCTGGGCAGTGCCCTGGCATGTGGAAACAGTATACTGGCCTTCTTGGCCCTTATCCCATAACTGTTTCCACATCTGTTATCCCCATTAGGGGCCAGTGCCCAATCATCCAGTCTTGCAGGGCCCATTGGGGTATCCACAATGTAAGGCCTCGATACATGGCCCAACTATCTGTACAAATCTGCAAGGGGCTAAGTTTATCCATCAACACCAGCCATACTGCCTGTAACTCAGCCCATTGGCTGGATTGGCCTTCTCCGGTCTCATACCAGAAGGCTTCAGTGGCAGGGTGCAGTGCTACTGCAACCCAAGTGGGCGGACTGCCCTTACAAGATCCATCAGTATACCAAGCAGTTCCCGGGGGTGGCCCTTTCCCTTCACAAAAGGGACTGGGCACAGGGTCCACCCCTTGTTGTGGGAGCATCTGTACGTCAGGCGCAACAAATCTCACAGGGCCTAACACCTGCTGCAACTCTGCAGCCAAGGGGCTAGCGGTGTATTGGGCTCTCTGTTCCAAATAAGCACCCCACCTCATCAGAGCTGGGGTTTGGGCAGTTCCCGATCGGGGTTGCTTTGCCCATGTCTGTACGCATCCTGCAACAGGGCATGTGGTCTGCACTTGGACCTCTTGCCTCCCCATCAGGGGTTCAGTGGCAATCAAGGATGCATAAGTCGCTAGCAACTGTTTCTCAATCAGAGAATAATGACATTCAGCCCCTTTCCACAACTGAGACCAGAATCCTAGGGTCACTTTCCGCTGCCCATGTTTCTGCCATAAGCCCCAGCCATATCCATCATTGTCCACATGGACTGCCAACCAGAAAGGGAGGTCTGGATCTATAGTGCGCAGTGCTTGTGCCTGGGCCACTGCCCTTTTAGTTTCAACAAATGCACATTCGGTCTCATCAGACCAATTCCAGACTTCTCCCTTTTTAATCAGTTTATACAGGGGTTTGGCTATTTGGGCCAAATGAGGAATAAACACCCGCCAGTATCCCAGAAGACCTAAATAAGTCTCTGTTTAACTGTTTCAGGGCGGGAATATGCCTGGATTTTGTCTATTACTGCTTCAGGCAGCACTTTTGTCTTACCCGACCAGACAACACCCAAGAATTTGACAGAATATCCAGGTCCTTGCACTTTGTCCTCGTTCATGGCCCACCCCCAGCCCGCCAGGGCTTCTCGCAGCGCTGTGGCACCGGTTTCCAAATCTGAAAGAGAATTAGAGGTTAGCATTATGTTATATAATATAATGGAACAAATGAACAGTATCCGGTTTGCTCCATGTAGCCAGGTCCTGGGCCACCAGGCTATGGCACAGTGTGGGGCTGTGCAGATACCCCTGCAGCAACACAACAAATGTCCATTGTCTGCCTTCCCAGGTGAAGGCAAACTGTTCTTGGCTCTCAGGGGCTATGTCTATTGAGAAGAATGCATTAGCCAGGTCAACCACATAGTGACAAGTACCCAGTTCATGGGACAGCCAGTCCATCAAATCTGTTATATTCGGCACAGCTGTATGCATGGGGGGAGTGACTTTATTCAGTTCCCGATAGTCCACTGTCATTCTCCAGGAGCCGTCTGGCTTCTGCACTGGCCACAGTGGAGAGTTATATGGGCTATGCATAGCCCGAATTATAGTGGCTTCCTCAAGCTTCAGAATAGTCTGTCCTATTTCCTCATGGCCTCCAGGCAATTGATATTGCTGGACATTCACCACTCGTGTGGCCTGTGGCAAAATCAAAGGTGCATGATGAGGATGCCCCCGTATAACTGTTTTCACCATGAGAACTCTCAGGCAAAATTCCCCTTGAGTCATCTGTATTTGCAATCCTTGCAAAATGTCCATCCCCAGAAAATATTCAGCTACTGGGGAGATTTGCATTTCATACGCAGTAGGGGGCAGACGGCCAATGCCCAAAATCAGAGTCACTCATTTAACACACATTTGCTTGTTTCCATACCCTTCTATATCAACCCATGGTCCCTGAAAACGCTCCGGATTTCCATGCACCGATGTAATTTCAGCTCCTGCGTCTACTAGTGCCAGCACTCGCTGTTTATTCATGGGGGACCAGTGAATAGTCAGCTCAACATGTGGCCTCCGGTCATCAGGGTGCCCCATGTCCCGAACACCTTGGCATTCCTCCTAGTCTGGGAGGAAATCAGCAAAGGCCACCTCTCGGGCCTGGTGGGAGGTTGGCAGTGGAGTATATTGCTGCTCAGACCATAATTTCTTCCATAAAGCCATCAGCACCTCCAATGGCTGGCCATCTAATTTCACACATTCCAGGCCAGCTGCCAGTAAATCACACCATATCTGCCAGTGATCTAGCTTTTGGGGCCCTCCTAAAATTGGAGCATTCCCCTTTTTCCTCCTCTGTGTGGGCTTTCCTTTCTGAGTCACTGCATGGGTGGAGGGGGTCTTGGACTCACCTTGAGTCTTGGCAGCATGCAACTCCTTTCGACACAACTCTATGTCCCCCAGATGAGCCAGAGCCTCAGTTACTTCATGTATGGGGCAGTCTACATACGGTGCTAGTAGCGCCACCATAGTCCCAAACATTCCCGTTGGGCCATTAGCCAAAATTAAATCTTTCATTCTAGCTGTAAGGAGCTCATCATTCAGACTATGGAAATGCAAAGCAAATATCATCTGGTGCATCCATTTGTCAGACAACTTGCATTAAGTCCAAATACTTGGTCCATTTACTCACATGTCACTTGCCATGGTCCCGCAGGAGTTCCCCCCTGAGCCATGGGCTCCTCCAGTTCCACCTGCTGCTTCACCATGGGCCATAGACACAGTGGAACGGGGCTAGGGGCCAGGCTTACCGCTCTCAGAGACGGTGGGACTGGAGCTATGTAGGCACAGCTGCTCTCAGAGGTGGCGGAGCTAGGACCATGCAGACACCTTTCTGCCATGCTGGGTCTCTGCTTAAGTTCCTCTTCTCTGCACTGCAACTTCTCCACTTGCATCTGTAAATCTCTCATGTCTTGGCTAGCATGCTGTAAAACAGATAAGAACATCCAGGCCACCCTCCCAGCTGCCTCTCAGTGGGCTAATGGGACATTATTTTCCAACAGCTCCAACACCCTCTGGATGTCATCTGGCCAGGGTGCCATTGTGTCCCAATCCTCAAGTTGAGCCTAAGTCAGCAAATAGGCTGCCACCGGGTACCATACAGAGGTAGGGGGCCACTTTGCTTCCATCAGAGCATCCCCGTCAGGGGCAGGGGGTTCAGAGGGGGCACTCACCTCATCCTGCCAACTACGCCAAGTGCCAGCCAAGGGAGGCTGACGTGGGGTTCTAGGAGGTGAGTGGCCCAAATGAAAAATTGCACGAGGAGTTACCATACTGCCGGACAGACTTCAGCCGGAGACACCATGGGGTTAACAACACTTCATTGCCACAAGGAGGTGCACACCTATGATGCACCTGTCCTGCTTTTATCTGTTTTCTGTCAGCACATGCGCGGTCTGAGTTTCTTTGTTCATTAGGCTTACAGAATATCTCTAGCACATGGGTACTTCTATTTTCTTTGTTCTACATCTTATATAATTGACGCATGCGTGGAGCAATTATTTACTGCAAACTATAAACATGCTCTGTAGTCGCGACCTTGGGTCCCACGGCCTTAACTCATCTCAAGGCCAGCTCACAAAGACAAATTGCACAAAATATATACCATGCAAGTTCATGAACTTTACTCATTAGAGAGTTCCTGGGAACCTATTTATCTTTACTGCTATTTACTACTTTTAATATGCTCAGTTATCTGGTTTCTCACTCACTGCAAAATTATAATGAACAAAACAGAAGGGAGAACACGCTAAGAATAGAAAACATAACATTACAATTTGACAAAAGAGAAGAACTTGGGGGGAAAAAGAACAGCAGGCCACAAACAGAACAACCTAGCATCATTTAGTGTGGACATGAGCCACTCCAAACAACACACCCAGAGAAAAATCTCTGCATTTCAACAATAATACCGTAAGCGATATTCTCAAGACTGATCTTGGTTGTCAAGAATATGCCAAAGGGTATTCAATGGACTCGATTTTAAAAGACTACGAAGTGAAATATTTTCACCTTTTTTTTAGAAGTTTGAATCCTTACAAGGTTAGTATTCAATTACCTTGGAAACACACACATACAAAATGCGTCATTACCCAATGATGCTGAGCAAATAAGATTTTACTCAACACAGAACAGGGGCAGTAACTAGTTATTTCAAACTCAGAGAGATTCAGACTGAATCAGCATTGGATAACTTTGGAAAAGTTCATAAAACATTTTCTGTTTCTTATTTTATTCATTGCTGAATTTTCAGTTAAAAGATTTTTCTTCATAAGCTGATTTGATTTTCCAGAAAACCTCTACTTCTCATTGCTATTATGTGAAGTATATCCTGTGTGGAACGTTTAGAGCAATGTTCTTCTCTGAAATAGCCTTTATTTTCTCTGAAGTATAAGCACCACGTCCGTAGTTGAGGGATTTAAAAAACTGATAAATTAGGAGCCCTCTGTATTCACAGTTCTGAATGCTCACCCTCAGTATTGACAGTCTGCTTCCATCCACTGCAATCTGCTTCCATCCACTGAGAACACTCTTGGCCCTGGTCCCTAGCCCCAGGCCAGCTGCTATGAGGATGCTCCTCAAACCAGTCCCACTCGTTAAAATGAGAACTAACAACAGTGGGAACTAGCAACATATTAGCATCTATTGAAAGCCTACTTCTTATTTGGAGAGAAATTTGTACTTGGGGAAAAGAAAACTCTTATAAAGAAAACTGAAATTTTTCTGCTTTATTATTTGTGCAGCATAGGTAAAAGTAGATTGATGATTGAATTTTTAATGTCTGCATTTCATAGAAAGGACTTATGTGTCTCCTACTTAAAATGCACCCAGACAGGAGAAGATAAGCAGTACAGAAATCACTGCAACCCTTACTGGTAGCAGCCACAGCTTCTTTCTAACTGAAGTCATCTACCATGTGATACCTAAAACTTTGGCTTGATTGTGAAATGGCTGAACACCCTGATCTCTCTCTTTAAATACATTCAGCCTCCACTCTGGGTTGGACAGTTGAAACGAGCTGTGAATTGCAACTTGTAGAACATTCAAAATGAGTTTCCAGGGCTCCGGGTGCAGATCGTGGGAGCCAGAAAACAGGACAAGCTGAAGACAAGGTTTCGCATGGTGAGCACCCAGGAGAATGCTAAGCAGAAGAGAACGAATGTGATAAGGCAAACCTAGGAGACCCACTGCATCAGAGAAACGAAACCCACTTTCGCTTCAGAGCCATAAACATTCCCATTAATATTTTGACCAACCCGATCAAAACCCTTGCAACCCTGGGCATTTCAGCTTCATCTCTGCCTTCCCCAGATTCCAATCACTTCAGTGCCTACATAAAGCTGTCCAATAAAAAAAGTATTACTGCTAACTGCCTTTAACATATTGTACTTTTCAAGGTTGCCCAGCCACAGTTACGCTCTCCTGCTGCCATTTCTCAAGTGAATTACAGTGTTTCTTTTCCCTCTCCCTCCCTTTTTTCTGCCTCCCCCATGAAGGATCCTTCATGATCTCAGTATTCTCTGGATAATAATGCTGTTTTCCATCAGGTACAAAGAAATGGAATTCTACTTTAAAAAGCACCACAGTGTGGTATTAGTTATTCATGAATCAATGGAGCTAAGGGTTTTTATCCATCATTATTTAACCTAGAAAAGAAACCACAAGTGTACACACTTATACATGGTAATGTACTAAGTGACTAGAAGAAAGACTTTGAGAATGGACAATTTTTGGTCTGACAGTTGCCAGAAAAATGACAACAGCAGAAAAAAGGAAGCATCCTACTGATCACAAACCATGTTAGGGAAACAAAACAGAGCAGATGTAATTTCTAGCAGGCTGTTTCAATGAGGGCAAAGTAAACTCAGAATCACCTCAATACCAAGGTACATGGCACTCACTATCTCTGTGACCTTGGACAGGTTACTGAATCTGCCGGGGATTGTCTTCTAACCTGTAAATATCTGATAAGATTGTTGTGAAGAATAACTCTAATGCTCTGAGAACACAAAAACCTTTAACTGGTGCCTGACCCACATAGGTGTGTGATTCATCATATATGCATATAAAATGGTGCCACCGTCACTAGGTTGGTTTTATTCACCTGCCAAAACCACATAATAGGCTTTCCCTGATTGACAGAGGCAGAGAGTCTGAGGGCCTTTATTAACTGGCTATGAGCCTTAGGTTGGAATTCCAACTTGCCCTACGTCTCTTCCTGGAGTAACCTTAACGCCACTCTACGTGTGTTGCAATGACTCATTTTTGGTTAATTCCTGAGTGGATGCTCCTGAATCTGATTACAGGATGTATTTATCCTAGATAGTCAACTTCCCCTAGACTGATAACTTAATTAAGATTGTTGACTTTCTCACATCCCTTTTGATATTCTAATCCTCACATTTTTATCTTTTGAAAATCTCACAAGTAACGGGTCTATAAAAGGCTCTTTAAATTCATTATCCCTAATCCTTTCAAAAACCTGCATATTAGGTATTATTATCTCTAACTGACAGTTAGGGAAAACTAACCAAAATTCTGCCTGAATGTCTATGGTGATTACAGTGAATTTGAACCCTAATAGGTTGGAAGTTTGTTTTGCTTTGAGTTTTTTCTACCATTTGATGGTGCACCTGGCTCTTTTCTCCTCTACTTTAAGCCCCTAATATTCTCTGACTAAACTTATAGCAAGACAACTTCTTTTTTCTGAGATGATAAGAAATAAGATTTGGAAAGTGTTTTAAAAAGTAAAAAGAAAGTAAGAGTCACTCATATTCTCAGCACACAAAGTTAGTGCTTTGATCTCTTTGCTTCTAGGATTCTAGACTGTTTTAATACACAAGTAAGACATGAATAAATTCTCTGTAAAAAACAATTTGAAGATCCCAAATAAAACCAGAAGTCTTATTTTTAGTACAATAATAAAACTAAAGTCTCCTTTGACTATCCCTGCAACACTCAATCTCAATTTCTAAGACACTACGGGTTTGGTGTATATCCTTCCAGTCCATCTTTATACTCTTACATAAATACATTGAAATATGCTAGTATATTTTGTGGGTGACTTTGAATATAAATATATCATAGTGAATGTATTAATTTACAGTTTGCTTCTTCATTAAACAATTCTCCTTAAAGCACTTGCACTTTGTTTATTCCCAGACACTACATAGGTCTTATTGCAGTTTTGAATGGAATCATCCCTATTCCAGCTTCTAATGAGCTATTGCCAGGATATGGAGAAGCAATTGATTTTGATGCGCTGATCTTGTATCCAACAACCTTGCTATACACTTTTATTACTTCTAAGAAGACAGGCCTTTTCTACTGCCTTATTACCTCCAAACTGGGTACGACATTCCAGTCCTGAAAACTGGACGATCTGAGCAAGGTTCTGAAAATAAAAAAATTCTACTACAATAAAACTGTGAGGCCCTGTGAGGATCTTGATAATGGGAATTGGCCTGTCACGCTCTGCTGATTTACAGCTGGGTCAGATGTTACAAACACATGTATGCCTACAAGATAATTGCATTGACTCTCTTTGTGTGTGTGTTTTTAATGTCATAGCACAAAGTTATAGTCACTTTTCCAAAATTCAAGGTCATGTTTAATTCTTCTCTGGTGGACTATGGTGACGAAGATGATGGTAAGTTTCTCAGCACTAATCTGCAGGAGGTTTGAAGGGAGAGAAGTGCTCAAGCAAAACTTGAAAGTTATGCAGTGTCACCATGATTCCCATAATAATCAATTAGCAAAGAAAGAGATGAGAAAAAAATTAATAATTGTTGTTGAAGAGAAAGTAACACCTTATAGCTCAGTGATGTCAGTTAAAGCTCTAAAGTAAAATGACTTTTCACATATACAGATTTTCATGCTAGTCTTAATTTTTATTTGCATTATTCCAAGAAGGCCAATGGACTTTCATCATATCTAGCTGTGCAAGATGAACCCAAAGTACAGTCCATCTGCCCATTCCAGCAGAATTTATGGTTAATCAGCCTGGGCTATGCGATGATCATTATCAGCCATAACATGCCCCAGGTTAATAAACTGTTCATCCTTTTACTTTATCTTCCTACTCTACATAAATAAAACTTCTATAGAAAGCAGAAAAATATCACATTATATCACTTACGTGTGGAATCTGAAAAAATAATGAGACAAATGAACTTACTTACAAAACAGAAACAGACTCACAAACATAGAAAACAAACTTAATGGTTACCAAAGGGGAAAGGGGGGCAGGGAAAAATTAAGAGTTTGGGATTAGCAGATACAAACTATTATATATAAAATAGATAAACAACAAGGCCCTACTGTATAGCACAGGGGACTATATTTAATACCTTGTAATAACCTGAAATGAAAAAATATGAAAAAAAGTGTGTGTATGTGTGTATATGTGTGTGTGTATGTGTGTGTATATATATCTATATCTATATATATATATATATATAAACTGGTCATTATGCTGAACACCAGAAACTAACACACCACTGTAAACCAACTATACTTCAATTTTTAAAATATGGAAAAGAAAACTGGTTTACTTTTCATTTATTTATTCTTTCTTTTTTTCTCTTTGTGAAGTATTTCACTCAAATGAAAGGAAAATACCAACATAAAATTCATCTTCCAAATTGATGCCATCTTCTTGAAGAATTTTTAAGTGGTGACTGTAGATGCCCTGCCTCCCTCACCTCCCAGTCAGATTTGCAAAACACTCTATTGAAAGGAACAAAGAACCATTTGCTATAAATGCCTCGAAGAAAAGTGATTTGTTGCAAGGCACAGTGGATCCACACTCTCTCCCAACTCTCACAGACACTGGAAGTCTCACAGCATTATGCTATTATGTTTATGCTATAGGTCCTGTTTCTGTGTAAATCACCTTTTTAAAAAAGCATTCCCCAAACTACAAGATAATTTTTTTTTCATTCAAAAGGAACACTCTAGAAAAACTAAGTGGGAAAAGGTATAGACTTGACATAGATCATCAATCTCAAAGCAGCTAGTTTTCTTCTTCTTACCTGGTAGAAAAATGCCAAATTGGCCATGACTGAACTCGTGTTCTTACTCCCACCCCGACTGGAAATTCATGAGGTCTTTGAGGATAGTGATCTAACAGTTAGAAGATGTATAAATAGTTCTAAATCAAAATATTAAGTCCTGAAACTGCAAGTTTTTATTTTACTCCTACTAAAAAAATTAAGTCAATAGTGAAAATAGATGATTAAGGAAATGCGTGCCCCTGTTTGGTAGGTAGTTATACGCTTCCTGGGTTATGACCTGGTCCATAGGATCACTATAATTCGTGCTATGCCATGCAACACATATCCTGCTTTTGCAAGGCATAGATAAATCACAAGGAAAGGAAATGTGATGTACTTTGAACTGCACACATACATCACTTCCTAGGGTCTATATCCCATAACATCATTCTTTACATTTAGACAAATAACAAATTATCATTAATGAAAAGAACAATTTCCATGGATCATGGTTAAAAGTCGTATACATAAAAATATCCCAGAAGGATGTCTTAGTAGAGTTTCAATACTATTTTTAGATAGATAAGTGATACGTAATAGTAATTTTGTCTACTTAAGAAATCCAAGCTTTTCCCATAAAGTTAGCCCCTATACAAAAAGATATTCTTTCCGTTATATTTACATTCTTAATAGGAATAACAATTATCTCCTTCATCATATATATGTCTTTTCAAAAACATTTGACAACATGGAAACAAAATTAATTTATTCTCAGGAAGGATATTGAAACATACCACGACTAGGACTGAAGAATAAGTTGTATCTCTTAACTGCAAATCTTGGTGGAATGCAATGTGTTTAATTGTAAAATGCCCTTAACATGGAAAGAAAGAGAATAACTCTTATGAGTACATTGTTATAATAATTCAAAAAGATTTAATCTGTGGACTGAAACAGATCAAACATGCAATTTCCCTTTTTTCAGCAGTAGAGGTTTTAAACTGCTTTCATTATTAGCCCTAGATTTATATTATTTTTTTTCAAGTTCAACCTATTCCTGAAAATGGATAATGAGTGAGGAGAGTGAGGAGAGAAAAGAACAGGAGGACAGGAATGGAGGGCTTTGGCAAGGAGAGCTTGCTCTAGAATGAACATTACTGTCAGGCTCTGTTCTGCCCTGTAATGCAAGGAAAGCATTGCGACATACTTAGAGGAGCCCCTACCATGCTCTTTAGGAGGTGACTAAGATAGTGACAGCTCAATGGCACATATACCTCCTAATAATGGCTTCTGGAGGTGCAAGATGAATGGCTGAAAGATGCCGGGAACCTTGAGCTTGCAATTATACGTGCCAGAATTTCTTTGTAAAGACCTTCAGCTTACTGAGTCAGCAGCTGATTGCCCCTAGCATGACCCGGAAAGCGCACAACCCTTTAGAAATCCAGATCAGAAAAAAAAAATTAAATGGAGAAGGGAGAAAGTCTGCGTGGTTTGAATAGCGCCTGCCATGGTCTCTGAAGACACTTGTGCAGCTGAGACATTGGGAAGTCACAGAAAAAGTTTCTTGAGGATGGAGTGGCTGTTTAGTTCTGAGGCACTGAGGACATGTAAGATGCTACAGGCTTGGCTCAGTCCATTTACAAAGGACTAAAACAATCTTGTGGAGGGGTTTTGCATCACTGAAGAAAGGGAGAGTTCTGAGACCAACTGTGGCATTTTCTGGGACTTCCCAAACATGAGTTTTCATGACCCCTTTTTCCTATGTCTGTGCCAGTTTGTAGAGATGCCATTTTTCAGGATAGTACATAATCATTCAATAAATCTCCACATGCTAAGGTGAATATAACTACTAAGAGAAAAAAAAATCTTACAAAGGCAAAAATTTGTCAAAATACATTTTTAAATCACTTTTGCCTTAAAATTCTGTCAGAATTCTCTTCCTTAGAAGAACTTCAGCCTATTACACACAAAAATAAAATTCTTGCCTTGATCTTACCATGGCAAGAGACAGCAAGGAAGTTTTCCCAGGCTGCTTTAAGTACACCATTCATGCAGCACATGGAAATTAAGTGAGTAGTTTCTTAGTTCTTTTGGAAGTGGTTTCTTTTTTGTTTTGCTTTACTTGCTTGTGAGGGAGGAGAGAAATGATATAAGAACTTTAGAAAACTAAGTGAGAAACATGTCATCATTGTGTCAAAATTATTTAGCTTAAAAGGATGCATTATTTTTAATGTATATTCACCACACACACTATGATGGTTCCAATGCTCGGGCTGGAGAATGCAAACTATGGTTACTATGCACTGGAGCTCAGCCTTGCCAACTACATTAATTGTAATTAACTGACAGATTGACAGCTACATATTGATGGACTGTGTGGTGAAGAGTCCTTTAATGTTACTATGAATAGTGTGGATGCATATTCACAGACTAAATAATTAGCAGACTTCAGACTGATCACATCTTGTCTTGTATTTTTTTTTTCTTGTATCAAAAAATACAACCAGTGTAGTAGACTTCCCTGGCACAAATAAGAATAACTACATGAGGGGTGGAGGATGTAGCCCAGTGGTAGAGTGCATGCTTAGCATGCATGAGGTCCTGGGTTCAATCTCTGATACCTCCATTAAAAATAAATAAATAAACCTAAATTACCACCTCCCAAAAAAATTTAATTAAAAAAAAAGAATAACTACATGAGCAGCAACCATTTGTCCTGCCATTTGTGTCCCTGGCCATTTTAAAGTAATAATAATATAAGTAAGACATCTAGTCTAAGAACTAATAATGCACAACATTGAATTTTAAATAGAAAGGCATTTTTATCACACCCCTCAAAAATCAAACTCTATGCACTAGGATGGGCTCAGAAAGGACACATCTGCTCATTTTGCTAGTTCCCAAACTTGGGTAGGTTGGGCAGGAGGGAAGAACAGATGGCAGTTGGGGCCAGGCTGACACGAGTTTAAAAGTGCTCTACCACTTACTAGCCATGACCTTGGACAAACTATTCAATCAGCTATTCACTTTTCTCCTTGGTAAAATGAGAATTATAATATATACCTCAAAGTTTTTATTTCAAGATGAGAGAATAATGTGAATGAAGCACTTAGTGTAATGTCTGGCACAGGTAGACACTATATAAATTACAGTTGCCATTGTTACTGAAGCAGAATTAACAGAAATGGACTCCCTGTGACTACACAGACATTATGAACGGAGTGTATCAATCTTTTTCAAAATTACAAGGGGCACAGTAAATAGTCAATGCAGAATACAGCTTTAAGTCTTTTCTTTCCACAATTATTTCAGTTTTGTCCAATTCTCACTCCATTGTTGCTAATTCTATTCAACCCTCCTATGAAATGGAAATTGACCACTAACTGCTAATTTCACCCTGTTCTAGAATAAGGGTTTTGGAATTAAAGTGGACCCTGATTGTTAGGCAATGATATGGTTAGAATCAGTATTAAAAAGTATTTATCACAAACTATTTGAAGCATCTTCGTGTGACTCCAGAAATTTTGCTAACAAGGGCTTTAGCAAATGAAGGCATATTATAGATCTTTGCTGCTTTTAATTAGAAAACATTCGAAAATGCATAGCTGCACGATCTACCTGCCCCTCCTGAGGCCGTTTCTTACAGACACCACCATGGCTGGGAACTGGAACATCTAATGATGCATAGTAATGAACCATGAGATTCAGTGTTCCAGGCCAGCAAATGGACAATCAAAGGATATGTCATTTGCTTGATTGTACAGATCATTGGGAAATGGTGAGGAGGTTGTTTTTCAGTACCCTTACCAAGTTCCATTGCACACACTAGAGATTTCCAATGCTCTAATCTCCTGAGATGAGCACTGATGTATACTTAATTCATTTTCATCGACAGACTGCCAAACTCCTGTGTGTTGTTTATATTGTTGAATGACTGCTTTGTTTCATTGTTCCACTTACCTTTGTGAAACCCAGATTTTGTATTATCCCCAAACTTTGCCATGGATTTGTAATTAAGTTTTTCACTGTGAAGATATGCCCTGATTCTCATAGAGAAAGTACAAGAGAAAAAAGAGATCCAGGTCTATTGTACTTCCTATAAAGTGATCTTAAGATGAATTAGCTGCCACTAAACAGGTGATTCATTTAGTATACAGGGATTCCCCACCACCTCCTCTACCTTCCTTTTCGTGGACTTTCAAATCTTGACAGTACTGTAAAGTGATGGCTTTGTTCATTTCAAAGTACAGAGAGGAAAAAAAAAATCTATCAACAAAATTTCACCTGTGTACTTTCTGAGTGATTTGACTTCTAGCTGTGCTGCATTCTCTCACATACAAGCAGACACAGATGTACATAATCTCAGACAAGTTTGGCAAACAAAACAGAAGTTCATGCAGTGCTTTCCCCATAGCTTTGAGACAGCAGTAGCAGCCAGGCTCATATTTAAACTGTGGTGACCTTCCTGCTGGCTAAAACAACACATTATGACCTACCAGTGTCCTGTGCAGGTGCCACGATTTTAAATCCAGAAGAATTCAAACATATGATTTCAAAGCATGTGTGATTATTTCTCATAAAACCGTGTTGGATTTTTCATCTCCTGCAGTAGCATCTCCCAGATAGGAAAGTGTGACATTTGCTGCAAATGAAATCTCAGGACAAGCAACACGTTCATCTCACACCAGAGACGAACGTATTTTGAAGTGTCCTGGAACACCTGTGTGTTCTTGTCCAGGGTTATCAGCAAAGCTTAAGACCCAGAAACCATGGCCATTTACAGTGTGGTGAGGCTGAGGCTATTCAAAAGGTCAACTGTGAACATCCTCAGCATCCCATCAATGAGCAGGAAGTGATCTTCTGTGGGAGAGAGGCCTGAGAGGAAATGGCTTGACTCTCTGAATCTCCAGGGAAGGCAAAGGATGAATAATCTATCAAAATGAACATAAATCTAAAAGTTAAATTACCCTGGGTTCTGTAACATGTCACAATTCACACAAGAGAATTGAACTCTTCACTGTTGCCCCTGTATTTACCCTCAGAGAAGCATGCCTGAAAACGGTATTAATAATCCTCCCATCACTCAGCTTGGATAGCTGTGAGGCTGAGATGTGGAGGTTCCAGCTTTGCTACCCAGAAAACTGTGGACTGAATTTGATGGTCAAACATATGGCTTGCTTTGAAATAACAGGTTCCCTCAGTTCATTCCTATATGAAGCAAGAACAATAAGGCAATGTCATTTTCATGACAAGAACTCAAAGAAACCATAATTTGAAAGCCACTGTGATGGTGAAGAAACAGAAGGAAAATATATGCTAATCATCACTAAAATAGAGGCTGAATTTGGCACCTTACTGATCATGTTAAAAACCAAGAAAACATCTTTTTAAGGAAGCAGACATGTCTTACCTCATTGATTTTCACTGCTCATTAAGACATGATCAGCTGCTCATTGGAGTTTCATTTCCTTTAATTTTCTGCTCTTGCTCAGCACTTCTCTGGATAAGTGCTTCATTTCGAGTTAATGCCACGTAAGCTGTTAGAAGTTGTTGATACTCCTCCCTTTCCCCTCATTTCCTACCTTAATTCCTAAATTTTGAGTCAGCCTATAATGCAGTAATAAAATGTGACCACCTGCATCACAAGGAGCCTGGGACTTTCACTCCCTACTAGATACACACACGCGCACACACACACAAACACACACACACACACACACACACATACTCCTCCCCAACTCAGGCTGCCAATCTCTAGGTCCCATTATGGCCTTGGTAAATCTACTAACACGAAAAGTGTTCATGAAAAGCAACACAACAGGATCACCAATTATAGATACTTCAGAAAGAAAAAGTATATAATTTTTTTCTTTTTTTATTGAAGTACAGTTGATTTACAAAGTGTTAGTTTCTGGTGTACAGCATAGTGATTCAGCTATATTTTTCATATTCTTTATTGTTATAGGTTATTACAAGATACTGAATATAGTTCCCTGTGCTAAACAGTAGGACCTTGTTGTTTATATATTTTACATATAGTAGTTAGTATCTGCAAATCCCAAACTCCTAATTCATCCTTTCCCTCCCCTTTTTCCGCTTGTAACCATAAGTTTGTTTTCTGTGTCTGCAAGTCTATTTCTGTTCCATAAATAAGTTCATTTGTGCCATTTTTTTTAGATTCCACATATAAGTGGTATCATACAATATTTGTCTTCCTCTGACTGACTTACTTCATTTAGTATGATAATCTCTAGTTCCATCCATGTTACTGCAAATGGCATTATTTCATTCTTTTCATAATTTTTTAACAGCAGAGTTTAAAGCAACAGACCAGGGACCCCAGGCTTCCACAGGGGTGTCTATAGGGAAGAGGACAGAGTTCAAAAACTTAGCGGAGGACACAGAAAAGGGAGGCTAACATAGAAGATCATGAGATCTCAGTTTTGCTTAGAGATGCACATACACATGAACACACAAAAATGTGCCCAAGTAAGAGTTTGGCTCCACTCTCTGCCACAATCATTCCAGGACTCTTGGTACTTGATCCTGCCACAGCCCTAAAGTACCACGTGTCATTTACATTCACGTCTCTCTCATACAACTACAGATGAATTGAAGGCACAGACAGTGTCTTAATTTTTAAAATATCTACCTTAACACTAAATACGGAGTTGACAGCACATCAGAATTACCTAGAATTTTATAAAAATAAAGATTTCTAGGTCGTGCCTCAGACCTAGTGAATTAATATCTATAATGCCTATGACTGTGGCAGTCATACCTCTTATAGCTCTAGGGATGATTTTGTTATGCAACGTTGGTTGAGAATAATTAATTTAAATAGATGAATGAAAGAAATAGTTCTGCTCATATCCTTTTTACCTACTGTCTACACAGGGAAATGTAAACAGAATTCTGGCACTGCACAACTCCAGCAGACCCCACCCACATAAACCACAATGTGGATGGGAGTCCCTGGAATTATCTGACACAGTGACTCTGGAAGGTACACAAAGACCACATGGCTCACAATGTTAATAGAGAAAAAATGGCTGATGGCTCCAAGTCTTCAGTCTTTGCAACTTCAAAAGCTTGCCACTGGAGGATGTAAATTTGTGCAGCCACTATGAAAAATAGTGTGAAGTTTCCTCAAGAAATTAAAAAAAGAACTACCATACAATCTAGAAATTCTACTTCTGGGTATTTATCTGAAGGAAATGAAAACACTAACTCAAAAATATATGTGCACCCCCATGTTCACTGCAACATTATAATAGCCAAGATGTGGAAGCAACCTAAGTGTCCATCGATGAATAAATGGATAAAGAAAATGTGATACACACACACACACATATACATATACATATACATATATAAGTATAAGTATATAATATAATAGAATATTATTCAGCCATAAAAAAAGAAGGAAATCTTGCCATTTGTGACAATATGGATGGTCATTGAGGGTATTACATTAAGTGAAAATAAGTCAGACAGTGAATGACAAATGCCATATAATGTCACTTATATGTGAAACCTAAAAAAAATCAGGTTTATAGAGATAGAGAACAGATTGGTGGCTATCAGAGATGGGGGTGGAGGGTGATCAAAATGGATGAAGGTGGCCAAAAAGTACAACCTTCTAGTTATAAAATCAATAAGTCCTAGAGATGTAATATGCAGCATGGAGACTATAGCTCAGAATACTATATTGTATTTTTGAAAGTTACTAAAAGAGCAGATCTTAAAAATTCTCATCACAAGAAAAAATTTTTTACTATGTGTGGTGATGGATGTTAGCTAGACTTTTGTGGAGATCATTGGCAATACATACATACAAATACTGAATCATTATGTTGTACACCTGAAACTAATTCTATATGTCAGTTGCATCTCAATTTTAAAATAATAGTAATACATATTTTATAAGGAAAACTTAGCATTGCATAGTTTACTTATGGATCAAAAGAAAAACTTTCCATGAAAATAGAAGGAACTGGACTTTCCTCTCCAATTCTCCCCACAATAATATCAGACCACAGCAGAGTCATCACTGCTTTATTGAGTATTTAACAGCATAATTCTAAGGCATTGTATCTTTTGCTGCTAAGAGCTGATTGGTCCTAAATATCTAACTAACAGTTGCTATTTCCTTTCTGGAGTTTTATTAGGAACCTCCCCTGAAAAAAACTGCAGCACAGCTCCCTTGCAAACTCTGCTCTTTGTTTTGTCGCTTCCAAACATAACAAAACAAGTACTTTACCCAAAGCACTGAAGGCTAGGAAAATAGATTGCAGCTGTCATTTTGCTCGAGTAGACCAAAAGTCAACTTCCAAATGTAGTATTGTGTTTGCAAGAACAGGAAAAGTGGCACCAACATTCATAAAACAGGGGACATTGATGCTTGGAGGAATTCTCTTCTGTAACAGGATTTGTGTTCTACTGCAAATATATCAAGTCTAAGGTGGACATTCCTAGGGGGAGGGGCTCTGTGATTGCAGGACAGATTGCTTGGACTCCTATATTATGGCTGGAACCATCCTCCCATTTATCCTCCAAATTCTCCATAGTACTACTTTTCAAACTTTAATGGATTTACTAATTGCCTGGGAATCATGTTGACATGAAAATTCTGACTCAATAGGTGAGTCCAGTCCTGAGGTTGCAATTCTGACAAAAGCCCTCATGGTGATAATGCTGCCTGCCTGCAGATCACACTTGGAATAGAAAATACTAAATAAAGCATTGCAGAGTTAGCACACAAAGAACTTTGGCAAATTCTCCCTGGAGCTCATAATCACATTGTGATATCTAAGTACAGAATTCCTTTGTCCCACAAGGTCTTCTGGAGGTAATTTGAAAAGTTTATGAACTAAAAGAAAAACTTCCCAAGCTGGTTTTCAGAGGGAAAGATTGATTCTGTCATTAACTTAACATGGTTAAATAAATTCTAAGGGCAGAAATTAGGTAACAGCCTCAAAACGTAATTGTGATATGTCCACATTCTAATTATTCTCTCTGCTGCTATTGAGGATGTAAGATCTTTTCTAAAACAGTAATTTGGAATGTGCATGCGAGAATTTCAAGACACAATCCAAGATAATCAGAACTTTCTACAGGAAATTATCTAGTACATCTAGAAAGCCACTCAGCACACAGAGGGTTCTTCAAGGGCATCAGAGCCAATCGCAAGTGGCATAAAATGCAGCAGAAACCTTCGCACACTGGAAGCAATGCACAGCAGAATCTATGGGTGACTCACATTTACTCAGACTGCCCCTTTCAATCTGCCCTCACCTTTGTTCCTGCCTTGGCATTCTTGTTCCTGACACTGAATTCACTCCCGTTTGCACAACTTTGGAGGATATTTCTTAAGGTTCTATTGGTGTTTATCTAAACGCTCATTTGTGATGAGAAGGATGAAGCAGATGTGTAGGAATTTGCTTCTGCAGGAACATTGTCCCCTTCTGTTGAGAGATTCAGACTGGGAGCACAGCACTGATCAAAATTTACATAGTGGGTGTCTTTTAGATCAAAATGTATCATGAATCAAAAAGTAATTTTGCACTGGCAATGAAACCCAGCCAGATGTATGCCCTAATGCATTCATGTTACTTCCCTGCATAAGATGAAGTGGTTAAGCCAATAATATAGATCCTGCGCCCCCTGCCATGGTCTTAGGACAAAATAAGCCCCACGTGGTCCAACAGGAACAGCCTCAAGGGAAAGGAGTCAGAGAGAGGCTGACCTGCTTTGATGGACAAAAGTGAAGTGGGGGGTTCTTACACAATGTCATATCCCTGGTCAGTTGCCATGATCCTTGACAGTCTGGTCAGTTAACCCCCAAACTCAACAGTCTAGGAAAAACTGGGACAAATTTCCCAGCATCAAATCAGTTCTAATACTAAAACTCCACATCCTGGGCACCCCCTCAATCCTGGGGAAACCAGCTCATCTCCAGCTTGCCCGGACGTTCGGTCTTACCTCTAGGGACCATTAATCATAGAGTCTATCATCACTTACCAAGGACTGCTAAGTCCTAACAAAAGTAATTTATGCTCTGAAGAAAAGAGGCTGTACCTGAGAAAAAGTTCAAAATGAGACTTAGAGGACTCACTGAATAATAAGATGTGATGCAAAGGCTGACACGGTGGAAAGGAGAGGAGGAACAGTGTAAGAGCTGTAGGTTCTACTTGTGTGCCTGTCCTTTTCTCACTGGATTCACAAGGATCGCATTCTCCTTTCATGCATTTAATTCATGTTTATTGAGCTTCGTGCTGGTCCAAGAGTTGTACCCTCTGTTTGTGGTCATGTAGTGAGAGGTACAGTTAGAAAAATACACCAGAGGATCTTTTACTGTAAAAAATTAATGAAATGCCTCAGAGGGAAAGAGGGGCTATAACATTCTCATACTTACAAAGCTCCTAAGAGACAATCTAGAATACTCCTTTACCAAGAGTTCTAAGTTCCAAACAAAAAGACTTAAACTACGTCTTGCATTTTGTCTCAAAACACACAGCCTTTAAGAGTCCTATCTCCATATTCCAGACACCCGGGCCATGCCACAAGGGTCCCTGGGTTCCCCTTGATCTAACCCATGCAGGAAATATCTGCTCTTAACATAAATGTGAGCATCCAGTTTGACCTAAGAAATGTTGGCTCTCATTCCCATAAATGTCCACACCATAAGATGGTGAAAAATGATAGAAGATATAAATCTAATCAAGTCATTTGCCTCTTTGGAAAAATGTCTAGTTGTGAAAAACTGCTGACCTGCTTCCGTATAGATGACCACATGTTGATATTAACTTGTCAAACCCCAGTGGTAAGCTCATTGACTTTTCTTTTTTTGAAAGTGGGTATTTCTCCTGAACTTCCTCTATGCACCTACGACTTTGCACTCCTACCTGCAGTCTTTTCCTCCAGGATACTGACAGTCACGCTAGGTTGAGCCATAAGAGACGGCTTTGTGGTGCTGTGAACAAGCTTAGACCAGTGATCATATTTTATTCCAATCCATCCATCCCTGGTCTTCTAAGCACACACACACGAGCTCCATAACTCACTCAGCCAAACTCTGATAAAGCATTTACTTTTCACTCCCTGTCACCATGCTCTATTCACAAAGAGAATCATACAGTGAAAAGAAATAATTCACTTTCTGCAGAATAACTCTGGGCCTCATGGTACTGGGCCAGTAACTGGCTGTTTTCCTTTTTGGCCATTCCCTCCTGCTTGCCGTGATGATTCAGTGGATTGGCCCCAGACAGTACAAGATGCCTGCAAGCCCCACTCAGCAGGCTCTAACCTTACATCACACAAGGAGCCCAGAGCTTCTAATTATGCTGATGGCACCGAAGAACTGTGGCTTCTTAAGTGGGAGATCCTGAATGATACAATTCATTTTTCATTTCAAAATGACCACAGAGTCCTTTAATTGGATATCAGCCTGTCGCAGCAACAGAAAATCTAATTCTTCAGCATAACCCAAGACTTCTAGAGGCTGAAGAAATTTTTATCATCGTTTCATCAATTGGCATCCTGTAAACGTCCCATAAGGCTGCCTTGCTGAGAGCCGCTGTAATTGGTGAAGCGAAGCTATACTATAGCAAGTCCTTCTGGCACTTAAAGGTGCTCTCACGGCTCAAGACAGATCTGCCTTACACAAAATTTTATACTATAGTGAGGCTCCTGTGTGTTTAATGATGTGTTTGCCCTGCATTGACCAATTAGGAAGGAAATAACATACTGCGAGGGAAAAAAACCCTATTTGGCTCCTTAAGTGCTTATTTTATGATGCATAAAAAATGGGCATGCAGGAAACAAACTACTAAGACAAAGACCTAGGATATTTTAACCTGCCTTTTGAGTTTTGTAGCAACTTTCCTCAACTCTGTGCTCCGTGTTTTCCAGTTGTGTTTAAGAGCATTCAAAAATTGACTTAAATATACTTGCGTATATTCATAAAACCTGAATATACCTGATTTAGTGGTGCGTGTGTGTGTGCATGTGTGCGTGTGTTGCAGGGCTAAGAATCTTAGCACTCTACCCAAGACCAAACAGGAGTTATACACTTATTCTCTATCTTCATATTCCGTAGATGTTGGATCCGTTATAATGGATATACCTGATTCCAACGCACTTGAAGCAAATATAAGAATAACAAAGCACTTGTACGTTGAATTGATACCTTGCTACTGATTTTAAAATTATGATATGATAGTCTCCTATTTATATTTTAAAACAAAAAAACATAATTATTCATTTTTAATATATAAATCTTCCATCTGGCTGAAAATGCACCACATATTTTCAGAGAGGCAGTAGCGTGTCATCTTTGGGAACATGAGGATAAGAGCCAGTCATAGAAGGATTAGAATCCTAGCCTGGCAACTTAGTTATTTTGTGAACCAAGGCAAGTTATTTCACCCCTTTGGGTCCCATTTTCCCCACCTTTAAAATGATAACAATAACATCTGCCCCATTGGTGTTATGAGGACTAAATAAGAGAATAAACCACTTAACATAGTAATTAGCACATATTATGTCCTTAGTAAAAAGATATAATTTGTAAAGTTTGCCACAGTTCGGTAATTATTTAATACAATTTCAAATGTGTAACTGGCATTAAAAAATATTTTAGTGACATTTATGGACATTCATTGAGAACCTACTGTGTTCCATGTACTATTCTACTCATAGGAACTATAAAGAAAAAGGCAAGCTGCTTGTTCTCAGTAAAATCACTATCTGCAGAAAGGGATGCCTGAATTACAGTGAAAATATTCTTACCAAATAAAGAAAATGAGAAAATATGGATGCTTACCTGGCTTTCATTTTCACAACTTTCCATGTGAATACTAATGCACAAAGAGAAATGAAGTGTCTCATTAGTTCTAGAAACTAAGAATACTGGCCTGTGACCAACTGGACATGAGTCAAACTCCTGATGAAGTCACGAGACAGAAAGCAAGCCGTTAAAGGGATGAAGGAAGCAGAGGAAGAGATTCCATCCAGCAACCCCCACTGGGTACCTCTTCTTTATAAAAGCAAGGGGATTACTCTATCCCCACGCGGGAGCTTCCTAGGCTGGCCAGAGCCATTTCTGTGCTATTTCTCTCACTTCTAAGACCCTCATCATCTCTCCAACTCTTTTTCTTGCTATGTACACTGTTCTTAACTTTATATTTTCAAATAATTTTAGCTCTACAGAAGAGTTACACAGTACAGAGAATTCTTGTACACTCTTCAACCGGCTTCCCCTATCTTATGTAATACAAATATCAAAACAAAGAAATGAACATGGGTACAATACCATTAGCTATACTAGACACTTTATTCAGTTTTTACCAGGTTTCCTACTAATGTCCTTTTTCTGCTTAAGCCTCTAATTGCTATTACATCGCATTGATTAAGTTAGATATTTGGCATTGCAACTCATATTACATGTAGTTGTCATGTCTCCTTAGTTTCCTCCAATCCATAATAGTCCTTAGTCTTTCCTTGTCTTTCATCATCTTAACATGTGCAAAGAGTACTAGTGAGCTATTTTATAGTACGTCTCTCAATTTGGATTTCTCTGATGTTTTCTCATGATTAGGTTGCAGTAATGACCCCAGAGCAATAGTGTGACCTTCTCAGTGCTTCATACTGAGGAGTACATGAGGCCAATATGTCTCAACTGGTGATGTTAACCTTGCTCGCTTGATCAAGGTGTTGTCATCCAGGTTTCTCCACTGTAAAGTTACCCTCTCTGTACTTGACAAGTATGTAGAGTTTGGGTCTCCCTTATTTCAATTTCTCATATTAGAAATTCCCTCTGTTTCACCTATACTTCCAGGTGCATTTCACCTTAAGGCTCAGCCATGATTTCACAACAGTCACTGGGGTTCACGTAATGCTCAAGTGCCTCACAGTGAGACAAAGGCAAGCAAGTATTGTCTGAACTTTCTCAACTGCAAGTTACAGGAAGTCCCACTCAAAGCAGCCTAAACAAACAAAAAAAGGGAATGTATCGGCTCACATAACTGTGAAGGCCAACAGTGAATTTTGTTCAGAATTACCAAATCTTTGGATTCAAATAACACCATTAAGGCTCTTCTCTCAACTCTGCTTCTCTCTTTGTGCTCATTTCATCCTGTACAGGCTCCCTCCACATGGGGTGGAATATAGTTGACCAAGAGCCCCAGGTTCATACCCTTTCAACCTCGCACCCCTGTGGTTAAAGGATCGATGTATCAATTCAGTCAATAATTATATTTGGCTACTTTACTTTTGCGGGACCACTTCTGAACCAATCTCTTGTGGCCTGTGGAATGGTAGTCGGTTTTTATTTGTGCTTCTTTTCCTGATATTTTATAATGAATATGCATTGCTCCTGAAATACATTTTTACTATTAATAATAATTAAATAATTATATTTAATTATATAATTAAATAAAATAATAAAATAAATATTAAGTTCAAATGAGACAATGTTGATTATAAAAGTTCATCAGCATCTTGTACTTCTCACCTAGAGGGTCTCATAGAGTAAGAAACAGGAACTCATGAACTGTTTGGTGGTCTCTGAGGGGTGAGAGACTCCACTAGGAGTCCCTGTTGCTGTGATCTCCTGCTGGGAACCACCACTGTGGCCACCTCTAACAAATGCAGTCCCTGAGAGTTGATGATACTTGTTAGCATTTGTAGTAGAGCTGAGCACCCCAAGAGGTCCTCACTGCCTGACTGAAAAAAATTAAGCTGTCTATTTAACATTCAGTTATGGGCAGAGATCACTGATTTTCTTTTTTTTTTTTTTTTTTTGTAATACTCCTTGTTAAAGAGAAAGAATAACAATTACCCAGCAGAAAACTTAATAAGAAGCTTGGGGAAACTAAAAATCTAGGTGGAAGCTTGGATCAGCACAAGTGTTCTTGAGACTATCACCAAAAAGGGAAGTTCACCTAGGGGGAAATAATTACCTAATCTGGACAGACTAAAATTAGCCTATAAGCACAGCACTTGGAAGATTCTAGGATACTGTTACTTTAAGAACCATTGACCTAAAAGTAATAATTCACTGGGAATTTTTCCAACAAACAGAATGATATATTCCAGCAACAGCAAAGCCAAGTAGGCATTAGGGAGGCTTTTAACAAACACTACCAACACACAGGGAAGATTATACATTTGCCTATGTATCCTGTACCTTATTGAATCAAGAACAGGATGGTAACAATGCCAGACTTGGATATTTCAGTCTAAATTATATCTCCAAATAAAAAATGCTAGATCTTTTCTAAAGTTAGCCAGAGTCCCTAAAGCATCTGGTAAATTTAATAATTCATGGACAGAGAAAGAATATTTACTTTCAAAACATAAACAGCACTGACTATTATAACTTTACTCCTCATTTGCCTCCCCAAAATAATCCTACAGTAAAAGAAATCAAATCCAATGCAATCTCATGTTACACTTTTTGAAAATGTACTAGTATACTCTGCAAAATCATGTGTATAACTTTATTCATTGTTAATAACACTTTTGTGTAATCAAAACTATAATCTCAGCCTTATTTTATGTTTTTATCCATACACACACGGAGATATTTTGGGATCCATGCACACTGAACTGAGTTACAGTTCATTCAAATTCCCCTGGCTAATTCTATAATTACCTTAATGAAGCATAATTAACTATTTCTTAAAATAACTTTAATTGAGATACCATAATTAGGTAAAAGTGCACTGTGATTTTAAGGGTTTCATAATAAATCTTTTGTTTTTGCATCTATCTCCCTGGATGTAGCAGACATGTATTACTTTATTCCTGAACTCTTCTTCTCTTCAGGGAAAGAAATGGGACTAAGTTAATCACCATCATAAACCCACATTGAATTAACTTCCTTTTTGTTACCCTAATTATCTTTATGTTAAATTACAAGTGGTTTCTGGAATATTGAGTTTATTGACTTTTATGAACTTACATAAAACTCACACAGTAAATAAAACTCCAAATGCAGAGAACAGACAATTAAAGTACAAAACTGTTTCCACAGGCATTCAGTGATAGTGATTCTGAGGTCTTCTCTGGGGAGCACCTTTGTTAAGTGACAGTGGAGGAAAATGTATAAAAACAATTATATTTTTCTCATTCCAAAGAGATTGTGTGTCTAACACACGGGGCTTCAGTAAAAGATTATTCTGAGTTCACATCTCACCTCTTTCTTTGACTTGCTAAGTGAAGCTGGGCAAGGTCTTTTAGCTTTACTTCAATTTCCTTTTCTTTAAAACAGGAGTAATTCTACTCTGAAGATACATTGTGAGGATTTGATGAGATAAATTCTAACCAAGACCTGTTACTCAGTAGGCACCAAAGAGATGATGGGGCCTTTCCTTCTGCCTTCTGCATTCTTCTTCTCACAGATATCAATTCGTGACTGAGAACGGCTTCCAAAACAGGTGGAGGAAAATCAGAAATTACTAAGGAACCTCTGACAAACAGACACACACAGAAAACTATTCTTTGAAAAAAGTCAACCACTAAGTACCTTATTTTCCCCCAGGCATCACACTTGGTCTCTTTTGTATTTTTGATCACATGATTCTTTCTATGTGATGTGCTCTCTCCCTTTCAGTTATCTGTAGCTGGTAAATTCTTTCTCATTGATTAAGACTCAAATAAAGAGTCACCTCCTCCTAGAAGCCTCCTTCCTTGACATAATCCTCAATACCCACACCTCTTCGAGAAAGGCCAGATTGGATGTCTTTCCACAGAGCTACCATGCTGGAGATATATAGTGGCATACAGGTTCTACACATATCTGCATATGATGGCCCTGAATATATACCCATCATTGCCTTTCTAAATGTCATTATCATTGCCTATTTATGTGTCTGTTTATTCCATCAGATTGAATTCCCTTAGGGTAAAAACTAGGTGATTTTCATTATTATATCTACATTACCTATAATAATGCAGGCACAGAAAAGGTATTCAATAAATATTTGTTGTATGAATGAATGAATGAATGACAATATAGTGGTTAGGAGCACTTATCTTTGGAATCATAAATATGTGGGTATCCATCCCAGCTCCACTATATACTTATGATGTGACCTTGGACAAATAACTTTTCTGAGTCTCAAAAATATTCTCCAAAAATAGGAATGATATGACCTACCTTACAGGATTGCTGGCAGGATTATGGGTGACAATGCATACAAATTATATAAAGAGCTTAGCACTGTCAATAAATAATATGGTGGGAGTGAAAGTGTGTGCAATATGTGTGTACATATGTGTAAGTTTAGCTTCATGTTCTAGCAATAAATTAAAGGCTAAAGATATTATTTGGAACATTGATACTCTTCTTCATTATATCACAGAATTGACTGCCTCTTCCTAGGAGATACGGTACAGCTATATGATTCCTGGAACTTTATCTTTTGGAATGAGTGATAGCATTCCTTCCTTAGAGGGAAATATATTGTCTTGTGACATGGGCAGAAGCCAGTTTGAAGGAGCAAAAAAAACCTGGGCTTTGAAATCAGATCAAATAGGTTTTCATTCTGAATCCATCCCTTTCTAGTTGCTAATCCTGAAAAATCACTGAATCTTTCTGGAACTCAATTTTCTCAATTAAATAATAAAACCAAATTTCCATGGATAAGGTGAGATGTTGCACAATAGAGCACTCACTATGGTGTTTGGACCCATCAGGCAATGAGTAAGTGTGACTTTTCCTGCTACCACCTGCCTTTGAACACACCTACGGGTGCCACAGTAAACACACTGCTCTTATTCTCCATGTGCACAGCCTGCTGTTGGAGGAAGAGAATATGAGAGTGGCTTGGGGCTAAGGCTGAGGCCCTAAAATATTTATTGCAGAAAACCCAAGCCAATCTATCCTGTCACTTTTGTTCTATCCTGTGTTACTTATTGTTTCTGTATTAGGTGGCAGTAAGAGGGTATCTAAAGGAAAAATAATGGAATAGGACTAAAGGAATTAATGCATTGAAGCAGAAAGGTCAGGAAAGTCTGTTTTGTTTCCCATAATCTCATGATTTCCTCTCATGCAATCAACACAAAGCTCATAATAGCCTCAGATCAGTCCATCAACCCCCTTAGGACATATACACAATGCTTTCCCCAATTTCTTGATTCCTTGACTTCTCAGTTTCAAAACAGCTTAACATCAAAAGTCTTTTGAAATATTCTTCCACTGCAGGTTTTAACAAGTGTACTTGAATCCTCAGCTTATAAATTATAGGAATACAGCCCCTTATTTGCTTATAAAAATCTCTCTCTGCTTCTTTTAACATATAGTGACCAGGCAAAGGAGAAAAAAATGTCCTAGAGCAACTTGTTTAAGATCCTCTCACTCTGTGAATCTTTGCCCCATCTAACTGCCAGCTGCCTTATTTGGTGTTAGAGAATGAAACATAGAGGACCCTACACAAAATTCCTATTCTTTGTCTTTTCCTAGGTCTCTGCCCCCATCTGCTTTCCTACCCAAGTAAAGTGGGCTGGACAACTTAAGAAACAACTTTTGGCACTGAAGGTGCAATAGCAAGTCAAAGCAAACCCATTATCTGCTCTTAAGTAGCTCCCAGACTAGCAGGGAAGACAGATGTTAATCAAATGTGTAGTTTTATGCTGCAATATGATGTCAGTTTGTCCATGCAAAAAGGGAAAATGGGTGCTTGGGATAGTATGACATGTCATTGCTGAGAAGCAGAATCAAGAAAGAAATAAGAACAATTACTGCTACCTACCTATGATGGTTAATTCTGTGTGTCAACTTGGCTAGGCTGTAGTGTCCAGTTGTTTGGTCAAACACTAGTCAAGATGTTGCTATGAAAGTATTTTTTACATGTGATTAATATTTACAATCAGTCGGCTTTAAGTAAAGTGGATTATTCTGTGGGTAAGCTTCATCCAATCAGTTGAAGGCCTTAAAAATAAAGACTGAGGTTTCCCAAAGAAGTTCTGCTTCCAAACTGAAAATTAGAAATCCTGCCAGAGTGTCCAGTCTGCTGACCTGCCCTGCAGATGTCAGACTTAAGACTACAACATCAACTCTCCTGAGTTTTCAAACTGCTGATGTGTCCTAGGATTTTGGACTTGCCAGCTCCCATGATTACAAGAGTCAATTCCTTCCCCTAAGCAGTTTTATGGAGCCAATTCTGTAACAGGGTACTGTTTTTCTGGAGAAATCTGATTAACATACTATCCTTCTCCCAATACCACAAATGCATCACACATGTGCACACATGCGTGCACACACACCACACACCCCAGGGCTAAAAATTCTAAATATCATAATGTTGTCTGTGCAGTGGCAACTCATGCAAGAAATGAATTTTGGCTTCTTTCAATGCTGGAAAAAAACCCTGAAAGCATCTAGGCATATGTAATAGTGTACTTAGTGGAACATTTCCTGTTGTCTCAGAGGTTTAGCTGAAGCCCTAAAGCTAAGGACAAACATCGTAAAGCTATGCAAAAACACCTCTGCATGACTTGCTAGGAGCTGGCCCAAAGCTAGGTAAGCAACCTTTAATTTGTTTCCCACCTCCAAGCTATGTAAAGAAAAGGCCACCAGAAGATGGATGAGCAAAGACCGTTGAGTCAACAATACTTCATGGAGGGCTGTGGACACATTGTATGTTGGGGACTTTCTCGCATCCCCACTGCTACATCAAGCCAAATGGTTCCCCGAAGAGAATCATTTAGAGGGTTTGACACATAACCCTAGTATTTGAAAGGCACAAGGACTGGTGCCTGAAAAAGTCCGAAGTGAGCAGCTAACCAGGACAGAGGAAGAAAGGGAGGATGTATTGGAAAAGGCATGCATTTCCAGAATTTAGTGGGGTACAGAGGTCAAATTTACCCCACAAGCCCAATGAGTGTGACAGAGGGTGGCCAGGAATGATTGTGACAAGGAAATCTACTGCCAGGTGCAGGGTCTCCCACAGCAAGAGACTGGATAGGTTTCATAGCAAGAAGTAGGATTTGAGGAAGGTGAATCAGGGAATACTGTAGTGTTACCAGTTCCGCTAGGGTGTCACCCTAGAACCCAGGAGTGCCCCAGAAGAGAAAGATTCAGTTTGGGGGCATCATCTCACAGAGGGTGTCTATGCCCCGCCCTCCATCCATCCAGTGATCTTTGTCCTTTTCCTCTAGTTCCTTCTTCTCTCTGACTCAAACAGCAGAGGGAGTGTGGAAGGGCAAAGATGCCTGCCCTCCTCCCTATGCAGATTTCTGACCTTTAGAAGAAGACAAACTAAATTAGACAAGTGAGACTGAACTTATTAATATATGAAACTGGAGAAATTGTAGATCTGCTACATACTCAAAAAACTGATTTAAAAAATAAAAAACTTACCCAAGATTCTACCCTAAAAGAGCAGTCTTGGCCACTCTATGTCAAACTTTGCTCCTCAAAAGTGCAGCTTCCTTTGCTATTTTGTTTCTTCTACTTAGCATGTGCCCCCAGTTTCCATCCCCATGCTTCCCAGACCAAATAATTTCAAGTTGTAATTCATCCTTACCTTAACAGAATCTTTAAGCACATTTAAATAAAATATACTACCATTTTGAAATAGAGATACAAAGTAATTTTTTCTGCATGCTAAAAATTATGTCTGAATAACTATTAACAGTAATTTCTTAAAAAGATATTTTTCAGATTGTTTTTACTAGAAAACAGGAAAGTAGGTAGGAATGATCATTTATTAAAGTGCTTATGAAAATATATTATACCTTCTGTATTTAATAAATAAAAATGCTCCTGAATGCTTCCTAACAGTAGCAGACTTAAGGCCAATCAGGAAAAGGAATGTAGGAATGTGGCTACACACCCACACACATGAAATAAGTAACAGTTGTTCTTGTATTATTCATTCTACAGCAGACTAGATGGATGATAGATGCATAGATAAATACACAGATAGATAATAGATGTGTAGGTAAACACACAGATAGATACACAGATGGATACCAGATAACATGAGCAAGCTATCAGGGCACTATTTTGCACTGTAAGATTCAAAGTTCAGAAAAGATGAGGGCACTAGAAATATGGGTAAAACAAGTAGAAATGGTGAATTTAGATGATGAGCAGAAATTCTTCTCATTAAAGTAATAATAATAATTATAATAATTAATTACTTTTTAATAGCCTTTTAAATGTTTCAATTTGAGAGCACTAGATAATGAAGACAATGAACCAAATAATCTGATAATCCTGGCTCCTTCATTTACTCGTTAAGCCACTTTAAACAAACTAGTTAAATTCTCTGGGCCACCATTCTACTTATCTATAAAATGAGTAGAGTAGATTATACAGTCTTTAGAGTTATATGTAAATATAAACTTTTATAAGGCAATGTAGTACCTCACCCCTTCTCTTCTTAAAGCTACATCTCATATCTCTTAATGAAGTTACATCTCATTTATCTTGACACTCCCACCCCCTTCCTATGGCAAAGGATGATATATGGTGGCAAAGATAGGAAGCAAGGAATATAAATGAAAAAAATATAAATGAAAAACTGCCATAACTGTAAAAAATATAAATGAAATTTCGAGTCACCTCTGTTCTAATTGGACTGATTTGTGCTGATTTGTGCTGATTTGTTCTTTTTTCCAGCCTTCATTTGATCTCCTAATGGGGTGCCTCACCAGAGAATAAACTCATTTGGTTTTTCGCCTTTGAGCTAGTTAGAGAATAGGTGCCAGAAAGTCCCCACTGGTCACCCTAACAGAGCACATCTCCTTTGATGGCTGCAGGCAGCTTGCCTCAAGAGTGGCTATAGGGTTCTTTGAATGCAAGATGCAAAGTTATTCCTAGGAGGATAGGTAGGAAATAAAGCACAATCTGACCCATTTTTTGTCTGTGATTCAGAAAGAGAAATCTACAAATTCAACCCAATTTCAAACACAGTCCCAATGGGTTTGTCTTGTTTTGGATCTTGACAAGCTGATTCTAAAATCTCTACTAAAGATAAAAAAAAAAAACAATTTGAAGTAAGAGAAGAAGAAGGGGGTCAGTCTGCCATATAACAAGCCTTGTTATAAACTACATTATTTAAGACAGTACAAAAAAAAAAGACAGTACAATACTGAAGCAGAGACAGATGACTAAACCAATGGAAGGGAATAGAAAGCCCAGAAACAGACCAATGCATATCTAGTAACTTGATATAGAAAAGAAGTACTATTGCAGAAGAGCCGAGGAAACATGGACAAGTCAATGAATGATGCTCATACAACTGGTTAGGCATATGGGAAAAAACGGGTTTCCTGTCTTAAACGAAAATAAATTCCAAGTCGTTTAAAGACTCAAATATGAACAGCAAAACTTTAGAACATTTAAAGGAAAAAACAATAGAATACCGCTTTTTAAAATACGTTAAAAATGAATCATAAAGAAAAAGATTAATAAATTAGACTATATTAAATTAGGAATTTCTGCATATCATATGGAAATATTAGAAGAAAAAAAAATCAAAAGATAAGCCTTAGACTGAAGGAAGATACCTGTAACCAGTTTAACACAGAATAGATCAATATCAAGGAAAAGCAAGCCAATAGAAAAACATGAGAATGATATTAAAAGGTGAGCATGAAAGTGAAAAGATTTCCAACCTTAAATCAGGGAAATACATAAGAGAACTAAAACAAGTTAACATTTCATATCCATCTAGTATTACCAAATGCTGAGAAAATATCTTATAAATTGGTACAATCACTTTGAAGAGTAACTTAACAATATCTATTGAATTTGAATATGCACAGATCCTTTTTACCCAGTAATCCACTAGGACACACTACCAGACTACTCATTTCATGAGCAAAATCATGAAAGATAAAAAGATCTGAAACTCGGGGGAAGCAATTCATTTTTTGAAGACCAAAAGTGATCCGAATCGATGATGTTTCCCATTTACCCAATCATACTGCACATGCCTGACATCCCTCCCATTTTTATTCAACTGCCATAAATGCACAGCTTTTATTTCAGTTTCAGCTGTTTAGTGTTCCTTCTCCACCTAAGTGAGGTTGGACTGATGGTCACTGGAGACTTCCTGCAGAACTTGGGCACATCCACTCATCCTACTCTGACCACCATTACCACCTCATATCCACCACTCAGCTGCTGGCTAGCAGGACCCACATAACTAGACTGGTTGGAAATGCCCATCCCTCCCATCAGTTAACAACCATAAGCACCACCACTTACCCCTGTTGTAGAATTCAAGAGTTCTACATAGCTGTGATCATAAGCACCCCTACTTGTACCTGCAGTAGAATTCAAGAAGAGTCCCACATATCTGTGTTGCATGTAAGTTTTGCCCTTTGCCGTAGCTGCCATGGCATCTTCATCAGTAGCAAATTCAACATCTGCCTCACCAGTAACTCTGCCGTCGGGTCCAATTTCAATGTGTACTCTCATGGGGTTAAGAGGTGAGAAAAATTCGTAAATACTATTTTCAGTGACTCTATAAGATAATCCCTTCACATGTACACAGTGCCCTGTGGTGCTCTGAAAACTGGACCTACAATCTCCATATCTATGATCAAAGACATTCTTGAAAAACAGTAATTGAGGTCTCTTCCCAATTGATCTTGGATATCTTCAAAAAATCTTGGATGAAATCTTGGATTTGGCAACAAGATCCCCTTTAACCTGGCCCAAGCTGTATGTCCAAATCAATTCTATTCCATGAGCAATGAGGATCATTTGATGGCTGACAAGCAGGAAGATGGCAAACTCAGAGCAGAGCTTTGGGAATTCAAACTTAGGACAATGAGGAAACTTCTAAATGATTATAGACTCAAGAGTGATGTAATCTAATTTGAATTTCAAAAGGTCATTCCAACAAGAAGTGATAATTCTATCTCCATGTGTTTGCTGCCAATCAAAGTTGATGCGCAATAACAGAGTGGAGAAAGGGCAATGGGACAAATGACCAGCAGAAAAAGTAGGTGAACAGATCACACTAGAAGGTAAATTGTAAGCTCTTCAATATGAAAAGTTTGTCCAATGGGCCTCCTCTTACGGTGAAGCTTCTCCCTTTCTGCCAACAGGCATTTTTGATATAAGAATCATGTAAGTAAAAATGTTTGCCTTCTTATTACTCACATACTTTTTCACTGTCCAGCTGTTTACAGAGCTCCTAAGAGAATAATCCATAGAAAAAGTATACAAATACTGGGAAAATATAAATACAATAAAAGAGAGACACTCACCCCAATCCCACTCTGTAAATGAACCAAGCTCCTTTGCTATGATTTAATAATATTCTTTACAGAGGTCTGTAATCAAAAGAAATTTCCATAACCAAATCCCCCAAATAGTAAAAGATTGTTTACTATAGATCATTGTTTATTAACATAAAAGTTTATATTATAGAACTCACTATGTTGAGAATGATATTGCATTATTTTCTCTTAAGTACAAAAGAACTCAGTACACATAAATAGGGCATATTATAACTAATTATAGTGTACTAAAAATTCTTCTGAGAATAGTCCTACAGACACTGTCAGGTAGAACAGTGTAAGAAGTGATTAAAACAATTATTTTTAAACCATACTTATTTCTTTTGCTTCTTTTCTTACAATATCCGAAACTAAAAGAATATCTGAAAATTTTTCCCAAAATTTGTCATAAAGAACTACTTACTCCAGAAAGAGAAAAAAAAATGCGATATGACATCATTTATATGAGGAATCTAAAAAGTAATAATAATAATAAGGACACAAATGAACTACTTACTATCTGTAACTAAGATGATTGATTTCTTGAATATGTGTAAGCACATTTGACTGTCCTTTATGATTGGATTACAGTATTCTGTTGATTCTTATTCTGTAGTTGGCTTTATTCCTTTGATAACTATGTAACTTTAAAAAGCTAAAGCTCTAATCTGTTCTTAGAAACAATAATTAGTTCATATATGTAAACTTTAAAAAATTGCAGTATACTGTATATATGTATTTACATGCAATGTAATGTGTATGTGCAGTCAAACTGCAATAATTCTACCTAATAAAACTGCAAAAGGAAGAAAAAAAGAACTACTTATTCCATTTACTAAAGTCCCATTCACATAATACTAGAGCAGATTTCTGTTTTTTATTTCAAATATACCATTGAGAGATGTCTAAAAGTCACCAGCTTTTATATGAATATTTAAAAATTATATTCACTCTAAGAAAAACGTAGCTGGTCTCAAAATAGTGCTTTGTCTAAAATGTGTATTAGTTTCACTTTAGTACTACTTTTTAGTATTTAATACTATATTATTTGATAAGTTTCTTGTTAATTTCCCTACAATGAGAACTCCTGAACTTGGAAAAGAACATCTAAGTTGCTGTGTCCATTTGAATATCCTGCCTATGTGCTTCCTTTTTTCTTTCCCCACAAAAAGCCATCACTTAGCCCTTCTTGGCAAACAAACATTATGTCAGATTTCTTAGTGGGCTCTCCATCTTCAGAAGATGTCCTTTTTTTCAACTACACAGAGAACCACAGAACAAATATAAAACCACTTCCTCTAAACACAGCGGGGGTAGGTTTAGATACTGTCAATATTTTGTCCAAACCCACTTCACAAAATGAACAAGCTGGGAAAACACAGCACACATGGGGAATCTTGGGTCACTGTTCTGTGCATAATTATTGTCATGACTATTGTTATCATCATAAAATACATAGAATACTAGCAGCCACTAAGGAGCACAAAGAAAAGGCTGAATTTTGGCTTCAATTTTGTAACATTTCTCTCAATTATTCTTCTTGACATATAACTAGCTTGTTTCTGCAGCTGCTATAATAGGGGGAAAGAACACTTATGTTCCATATGAATGTAGGAGGACCTTTTTTTTCTTTCTTTTCTTCCCTTCCCATAAGTGTCTCCTGAATACTCAAATATTCACTTCAGAAAATCACAGGATGACTTATTCATGTAGGTATTTTACTACAAAACCAGCCTCTTCCGAGGTCCCTCATCAAAGAAGAGCATCATTATTAGAATCACATAGAAGTGCACTTTACGAGTTCATCAAAAAGTATATTAGTAAGACCACCATTGCCTTTCAAAATTGCTAACATAATTCTAGGAAAGAATGTGCCCTCACTTAGGCTTTCAAATTTCCAACCATGAAATCTGACCCTTCAGTGTTGTTTTGATTAGAAAATACAGCTTACCTGGGAAAGGATCACAATTCTGGAAGTGGAAGTAAATTTCTCCTATTTGTAGAACTTCATTTTCTTCAGAGAAAAAACTCTCATGAATATATAAAGGAAATTATTTTACCTTTTTGATATTCTCAATTACCTTCCACATAAAAGAAAGCAAAAAACTTGGCATTTCAGCACTGCATAAAGAACATCAACATTTAACTTTCTGGGTTTTCTCACTTGCTAAAGAGCTTGTAATTATTAATATGTTAATATTATATATAAATATATTAATTCATCTGTTCTATAATAGAGATCAACATACCAAGGATTTATAAAAACTTCGATCAGCTCATTCTATGTGTTGTGTGTTTTCCCCAAAAAGGATCTCAGGCAGAAATTTTGCTTATTTGTGTAGAAAATAGTTTTTAATTGCTAATGGGAAGGGAGTGAGCCTTGAGCTGTACCACACTCTCCTGAGAGCCATGTTCCCATGAGCCCTTCATAACCTGGATTCTGATAACAGCCTCCATTTCCTAGAGTTTCTCTTTTCATTTTGCATCCTTAAAATCTCCTTTAGGATGGAAAAGCTATAATTTCTCTCCCTTTAAAAGTAGTTCATAACCCTAATTTACTATATTTAAGCTGTGGGCTAAACGTTCAGATGAAGCACCAGGGTTATGAGATCCAGCCTTTGCTCTCGAGGGGAGGCAGCTTCATAATGCTATGAATTAATTCTAGTCCATTGTCAAAAAAAAAAAAAACCAAATAATTAAGTACCCAGTGAAGCAAAACAAATACTCCAATATCAATACAGCATATAAAACACCACAACTTGTCAGGTAATTTAGCAAGCTGGAATTCTTTCAATATAACTGACAGTAGCAGCCCCAATTTTCAGGGTAATCTGGAAATTTTATCATGTATTGAAATGTAATTCCTTTTAAATGTTGAACCCTGCACATTTTAACAACAGTTATTTCACAGCCTCATAAATATTCCTGTTTATTCTGCTGTCAGAACCAGGCTAGAGCCAGGAGAAATGACTATAGAAAATAAGGTACAGTATTCCCTTCCCTTTCAGAAGGGACCCTAACCAAAACCACTTAACATTCATAAAGACCTGAAATTATAAGAGCAAACAATAATGGGGTTTTACTGAATTACATGACACTTGTGACTGAAGATATTATGATTTCCCTCATTAAACAACAAAACAAGATAATGAATAGAAACAGTAGAGGTTGGAGATAGGCTGAAATTTTTTGCCATGTCTGTCTTATTGAGTTAACCCCAATGCTTAGGATAGTGTTTACACATAGTGGGCATTTGTTGAATGAATGAATAAATTAATGAATAAGTATTTTTGAACCTTACCTTGGCCCCAACTCTAAAACTAGTTTACAAAAGCTTTTCTTATCTTGCAAGTGAAATGCATTAAACATACTTTCCTTCCATGATGTATCAGCAATGTAGAACCCAAAATAACCTCTTTCTCCCTCTCTGCCAACCTTTCCATGCCTTTAATTCAGTTATTAGGTTTGGCCAAATATGCTTGTATTCAAGCTTTATTAGTTAAACCCTAGCAGCTGTAACAAATAAAACCAAAAATTTCAGAGATACAACATAATTAAAATTTATTTCTTGCTCACCTAATAATACTGAGAAAAACAGGAGGAGCAGCCCTTCCATGCGGTCACAGGAATTCAGGATCACATAAATTCTGCCATCTTCACCTTAGAGCTTATACATTCATACCTTTCTAACTAGTTGGCAGGAAAGAAGAGCCTGGAGAAGAAGATGACAGGCTTTCATGAGTCAGACTTTAAAGTGATGTGCATCACTTCCAATCATTTTCCATTTCCTAAAACCCAACCAATGGCTGCATCTTATTTCACACAGGCCCTGGAAAATGTAGTCCCCAGCTGAGCAGCCACTTCCCATTGACAGTGCTACAACATGTAAGGTGTGGGGCACAGACAGTTCCATGTCTCTATCACACATTTTCTTATCAGAGACATGAGATCTAAGACAGCCTAGGACCAGGACTGGATGCTCCTGCCTGATACTGTCAATCTCAGGTTACCTATAAGTTACCTTTGAGACACACGTTGAATAACAAACCATGGAGAAACTCAACATGATTGAAGACTATTGATTTTTTTCTTTTCATTCGCTAAGTAATTTTGAAAATAAATGTTATTTGTGACATAATCCAGAAGCCACCCAGTGTTACAATCCAGTTGACAGTACGATTTTCTGGTTCCATGTGACTACTAGTTCAGATGCATAGGAAGCAGTAGTAGAAATCAACTTTTTATCTCCTGGAGTGTGATATGTGATTTCCATATCATTTCGAGTTTAAATCAGTGAAGAAATGGGTCTTTAATACAGTCTTGAAACTGTCTTTAATACAGCCATTGATTTCATACTTAGAAGCGTTCTGTGCCATCAACATGCTGCTATTCATTTTCTTCCAAAGAGTCTGATCATAATCTCAGCAGAAACTTGTAGTCCTAGATGCCAAATTTAAAGAGCTTCACAAAGGCATTTTAAAAGGCTTTAGTGACATCACCTCTGCCTCTGACCCTATTCTTTTTACTGGCAATTCCAAGAAGACTGCAAAGATCTAATGAAACATTTTGAACTCTTTCATGTGGTCGGTCATAAAAAGGGAATTCACTAGTTAGAAATCATTATTGCCTAAGTTATTTCAAAAAGATTGAGTAGAGCACTAGTTTATACTCTTTCAATAAATTTAGTCTACAATTACTAAAAATCATCTATTAAAGAAAAAAATACAGATATTAGTCAGCTGCCTCTTCTATTGAACAAAACTGAAGAACAAAGAGTGGCAATTAGGGATAAAATATTTATCATGGTAAATGGTAAAAGTAAGATTTAAATTTTTCTAGAAACTGATTAAAAGTTATAATCATTGAAGCTTCTATATATGTCATGCAACAACTTACCCATACCAGACAGAATGAAAGCATCCAGGAAACCTCTCACATCTCAGCACACATCACTAACTGCTTTTGCAATATTTTCTACCCACTTGCCTGAATTATACGCACGTTCTTAAAAAGTATTTCTCTCTCTGAAATTTCCAGCAGCAAGGAATCTACATATGAACCCTCATTTTATGTGAATTTAATTTAACAGTGATTTGGTTAAGTATAATTAAGGGCGCCAAGATTGGAAAAGAAAAAAGTGTGCTAACAGAGCTGACAATATGTTGCGCATAGCAACTGGGTTCAATTTAACTTGATCGATAGTGGTGCTTGGGAATAAAGAAAAAGTAGTCTGAGCATATCAATTAAAAATTGGTCTGAAAAAAACAGGAGCCGTTTCAGATGAACCTCAACTATATTTGAAAAATGTGATTTTCTGAAAAGCCAATGTACCTCTTGGTTATTATCTACACACTCTCCTTTTATATCAGGTTTAGAAGGCTGGAGATACAGTGTTGGTCTGCACAACATCTAACATTTTCCATTCTGCGTTCTTGTGATTTGAAAGGGAGATATGCTGGTGCTCCATTGAGATGAAATATGCAGTGAATGACAAGTACTTTCAGGCAGATAACCACACGCTGTGGATTTATTTTCACCTGTGAGGCTGCTCCAACATGTTCTGCAACTGAGTTTCCTGGGTGATCTCTTGGGGACTCTCCAACCAGCCGCTCAGCCACCTTGTCTGCCCTTTTCAACATAACACATTATGGTAACAACAGAAGCTGATCCCCATAAGATAGCAGCAATACAAACTCAGAAACCTGTTTCTTCTCTCTATATTTATAATTTTGTTCTCTAGGTTAGCATGACATGACACTTGCTTATTTCTGTTAGCCTCTCAGGGAAAAAAAAAATCATCCTATAATCTTGCCTCTGGTCTGTTTTTCATTTCTTAAATAAATATTATGCCCAGTCAGCCCTGAGTAACAGAAATACAAGCAAGAATATATTCTTTTTTCAAATTGCTCAATGCTGTTTTGACTGGAGGGGCTTTAACTTTCTCATGTGAAGTATTATGAACTATACTACATGAACTAATTATTTAGGCCAACAATCTTAGTGAGATGATTCGGTATCTTTGTTACTCTGGAAAAAAATCTCCACAATAGATATATGACACTCTACACATAAACTCTAATTACACTAATTACAATGCAGGGGGAAAACAGCCTTTGTTTTATAAATGCCTAATAAAATTGAGCATCAGAGCATTCCAAATGAACACATTAAGCCTTGGATAAGCAACAAGTCTCTTTGTCAGGTTATTTACAGGGTCCCAAACATGTAATGACTAAACTTAAAATTTAAACAGGGGGAGAAAGCAAAACAAATTGATGTCTATGTTTATAGACTAAGCTAATTTTGCTTAATTGTTTTTAACAAAGCAAATCAAATAAAGTCACTATTTCATACTATAAGGCATCTTACCTATCTATATAAAGACAGGTGTGGGTTGAATCAGGAAGAAGCACAGAGGACATCAGTAGCTCTTTATAAGCTGCTTGCAAGAAAGCTATAGAGCACTGAAAGTTGTATATATCACCCTGAAACTAGCAGGGCGCTATCTAGAAGGAGGGAAAGAAAAAGAATATATAAAAAGAAAATAAAGGATGACATACAACAGGCTGATGGTGACCCCGTGATTTTAAAAATTCTTCTTTTTAAGTGACTATATTCTCAGTCATGCTATGATTATGCATCAGTTGAACACTAGTTATACTAGTCATATAACTAACTAGTGAACTCAAGCAAAAGATCTAAAAAGCCAAGAAGAAAAGGAGTAAAATTACTGAGACTAATTCTCTTCCTATCCTCACTCCATCAGAAAAGAAATATTCTGGGAAGATGGTGGCCACATAGTTTTTGAATCTTCCCAAATTTTCATGTAAACTATGTAGATAACAAAGAAAAATTCATAAATGGTATTTGTAGCAAGTCCCATAAAGACAAAGGTATCCCCACAAACCTAAATTGCAAAACAAATAAAAACAAAACACCAAAAACCACAAGTTGTGCATGGTATCAGTGTTTGTGCAGGAGAAAGCAAGGAAAACAATAAGATGCCTGATGGTCACAAGTGTAAAAAATTCTAACAATAGCCAATACATGCTCACTGGAAATCATGACAAGTGAATCTGAAAACAATACCAGCAACTAGAAGGGATTTTATCCAATCTAACAGTAGGAGAGTCCAAGGAAACTGCGTTCAGAACCAATGAGCTAGAAAAATCTAGACCCTGTGAAACTGAACAGACAGGGTTTTCTTCTGAAATAAAGCCCAGGCTGAAGAGAAACTGACGGGAATTGAATCAAAATTTGTCAGAACAAGGAAAATAGAGATGAAAGAAAGTAAATATCCAGATTAAAGTGAAGGAAGGATATACTGTTGGTGGGAATGTAGTTTGGTGCAGCCATTATGGAAAATAGTATGGAGATTCCTTAAAAAACTAAAGGTAGACTTACTATATGATCCAGCAATCCCATTCCTGGGCATATATCCAGAGGAAACTCCAATTCAAAAAGATACACGCACCCCAATGTTCATAGCAGCACTATTTACAACAGCCAAAACATGGAAACAACCTAAACTTTCACCGACAGATAACTGGATAAAGAAGTTGTGATACACACACACACACATACACAGACACACACACACACACAATGGAATACTACTCAGCCATAAAAATAAAATAAAATAAAATAATGCCATTTGCAGCAACATGGATGGACTTAGATATTATCCTATCATAGTAAATAAAGTAAGTCAGACAAAGACACATACTGTATGATATCACTTATATGTGAAATCTAAAAATATATAGCAAACTAGTGAGTATAACAAAAAATAGCAGACTCACAGATATAAGGAACAAACTAGTGGTTACTCGTGGGAAGAGGGGAGGGGCAATACAAGGGTAGGGGACAAAGAGGTATAAACTATACTATTATGTATAAAATAAGCTACAAAAGATGTACAGCACAGGGAATGTAGCCAATATTTTATAAAACTATAAATGGAATATAACCTTTAAAATTATAAATCAATATATTGTACACTTGTAATGTATAATATTGTACATCAACAATACTTCAATAAAAAGCTTTTTAAATAGAATAATGGACAAATATATATATATATGTAAGGCTGTTATTACTGTAAAAAATCTGGGAGAGGGAGTAGAGGGTGTTTGTAACTAGACTAGGCCCCAGAAAAGCAACCACAGACCCATGGCTATCAGAAGATGGCAGAAGCTGTGCACAGGTTTGTTCTGTCTACAGAATCAGAATCAGAAAGGGACTGAACTAGGGCTCTCAAACTTCCAATGTCCACTTCCAGTGAACCTTCAAGGATATGGAAGCAGAGGCCAGCCACAATCCTTTAGCAGAAAATGCCCTATTAGCCCCAAATCTCTGTGTGTTCAGATTTCTTATCACAATATTCTTGCAGGACTGGGCAATAGCACTCACTATAGATGCTGTGAACAAGGAATAGAAAAAATACTCTGGGAAAATTATACTTTATATTGAGATGAAGAAAAGAATTAGCATCAATGCTCCATCATCTATGTAAAAAACAAGAAGAAGCTGGAGATGTTTCAGATGATTTCATTTTATTTTATTTCTATAGTTCTAACTTTTATAACAATAAAAAAAAAGCTTTGGCATGGCAATACGTTGTTATGTATTCTATAACAAAATATATGAAAGTATAATTTGATGAAATGATAATTTTGGAGCCTGAGCAACTACAAATGCGTAACATAAGACAGAGGAAGATGGGAGTGGAGGAAGCCAGTTTCTTGAGTTGGACCAAACACCAGGCTGTAGTTAACACTTTCCTGCTGCTCCCCACAGCACAACCTGGACAGCAAACCTCTTATGGTGTCACCATCAGCAAACAAACCAGTCTGCCTACTGCATTCTGATGGGGTCCTATTGTTGCAAGAGAATAGATTCTTGCCTCATACAGGAAAGAATTCAAGAGCAAGGCATAGAAGAGTGAAGGCAAGTTTACATAGATACACACTCCATAGACATAGTGGTCTGTCACACTCAGAAGGGAGAGTGGCTTAAGAGATACACGCTCCATAAGCAGAATGCAGGCTATCTCAAAAGGCGAGAGAAAGAGTCAGAGACAGAGAGACAGAGAGGTGTGAAGGGTGTAGATATACACTCCATACATAGAGTGCGGGCTGTCTAAGAAGGCAAGAGAGCAACCATGAGCAGAGTTGTTAGTTTTTATGGGCTGGGTAATTTCATAAAGAGTAGGAAGATAATTCCAACTACTTGGGGGAGTGGACAGGGATTTCCAGGAATTGGCCCCCTTGCCCATTTTTGGACATTTTAAGATCAGCCTAGGAACTGTCATGGCACCTGTGGGTATGCCATGAGGCTCAAGGTCTACTGGAAGTCAAATCTTCCACCATCTTGGTTCTAATCAATTATTGTGTTTCCCTGTTGTTTCAAATATGGCATTCAAAACATCAGCAAGAGTTATGAGCTTATGAATAGTTAATAGTTAAATAAATAGTTAATATTTATAAATAGATAAATAGCTGTCAAATGACTGAAAGAGTTATTAAAAATATAGTAAGGCTGATGACACATGCCACAATTCAAATGCAACAAAAAAGATAGTTTCTACAAGGAATCTCATCTTGCTTTTGAGCCCAGTGAACAGAAACAACCACCTTCAGCTCCTCAATGAACATAACTCTTCCAGTTTTAGCCAATGCTTTTCAGGTAGTATCTCAGTTTCTTACAGATTTAATCTCAGTAAAGTATATTATTTTTCTCCCTCCTTCTGACAACCTCCTCCCCAGGGACTTTCTAACTCCTTGCAAACTTGAGGCAGAAATGTTTTGGCATTGATGTGCAGTGGTCCAGCTTGTCCAACTGGCTGGGCTTCCTGCTGAAGTGAGGTTGGTCACACCACTTCCAGCTCACACTCACTGCTGAAATGGGTAGATCCTATCACAGACTCCAATCACACAGTCCCCACATTCTGCAACCACCCTATCCCGACCCTGTGCCTCCTCCAGTCCTCTTAGCATTTGCACCCCACTCACAAGTGCCACAAGAAATTTCCAGACTCTCAAATGGTACACATGCCAGGGGACCCAGAGGTGATGGCATAGACTCATTTGCTTGGAATCTTCTTCAGGCATTTCAAATCAACCACAGCTTACTGCTTTGCAAACCAAATACTCAGAATGTTTGACTCCACTAAAGGGGTTGCAATTTCCCCAGACTATGCCCTGAGAAACAAAGAATGCCCCCTGCTCCAGGATTATCCAAGTCTCCAAGGCTCTCTGGCCCTCCCTACATTTTGCTTTCTTCCCAAAGATTTGATTGCAGGGGAATCGAGTCTGACTTTTCCCCTCTTCCTTCCTCTAGGCCCCTTCACCAAAAGAGATTTTCTTCTTTCCTTTGAGCACAATAATCATCTTATCTATGTCACCATTCTCCATTGGTATTATAAGGATATTAATTCTTACCACATATTACATTGTAAGAATTGAATAAAACAATATGCAAAGCTTTCCTGCCTATTTGGTGTTCTCTTAATTTTACCCCAATAATCTGCTTAGAGACTTATGTGCCCAAACCTATAGACACATGTCCAGGGTCCCACAGCGAGCCAAAGCCACAACAAGGACTAAACACCAAAACTCCTGATATTTAACTAATCTTTTCAAGATTCGCCATAATCCAAACTGCTTTCCTAAATGATTGAAAAAAGTGAGGGTGGAAATATTTGTTTATTCTTTCAGGAAACAGCATCTATTAAGAATCTTCCACATATAAGGCATAGTACTAGTTAGTGAGGAAAGAGGTTGGTGGGGCACGGAGGGGTCAAATTCACAAAGAAGAAAATGCACTTCAGTGTGCTCGGAAGAACTCTGAACAGTAAGAATGCTAGAGCATTCCAGCAAGATTCCAGGCTGGAGGGTAAGAGATCTAACCCAGGGAAGCCTGAGGCCACCCTAATGAGCCCTAACTCCGGTTGAGGAGGAACTGTGATCCGCAGTATATCGCTCTGGTGACAGAGCAGAGAATAGTTTGAAGGAGGACCAGATTAGAGTCTAAGAGACCATTTTATAGGCTGTTGTAGTAACCCAGCCTGGGTATTATTTAGGCTAGAATTATGAGTAGCAATAGGGATAGAGGGATGGAAAGTTAACAAAAAAGGAAAAGGTATTAAAGTGTCAAAATTGGCAGTACTATTTTTACTTTTTTTCTTTCTTTGAAGCCATTGTTAAGATTTTCTCATAAGTTGAACTTAAGTATAAAGTACATTTTATATAAGGTGTATTAAAGAAAAACATTCCATGAATCAATGAATGTGGAAGTGTAAGAGTAAACTTTGCAATTAGAAAGGCATATACTTTCAAATAAATTTTTAATGCTTTTACTATATCGGTTTGTTTACATTTTGATTTTGGCTTTAGGGTCAGAGAACCTGGATCCAAATTATGGCTCAGACACTTTTTTAACCACTCGAGTAGTAGATTCCACATTTATAAAATTAGCATAATTACTCTTCTATCAAAGAGTTGTAGGATCAATTGAACTGGAGATTGAAAATAGAGTTCTCCATCAAAGAAGAAAATGTGTCCTACTCATCTGAAATTTTTCACAACTATAGAAATTGGAAAGCATCAAAATTCTTTTCCAGAAGCAAGCAAAATTCTACACCAATATCTAATTAAGAATTATGTTTGAACTGACTAATCACCGTTATAAGCATTTTTCATGAATTATCTTTAGTTCTTGCAGCACCAACCAGTAAGTAGCAGAGCTGGGATTCAAACCCAGTTTATCTGGCATGGATCCATCTGATGTTACCCATTGTACTCACAGCCTCTTAATCATAATATTGTAATGTGACTGGGGACATATTTTATATACAAAACTAAGTAGTTTTCCTATATAAAAATCATAACTAATTTAAAATATAATGGAAGAGTAAGAAAGAAAACAAAGACAAAAAGATAAATTGTAATATAGTTTAAAACTTTAGACAAAGAAAACATTAAAATGCAACTAGTGAAACTAAAGGGAAGACCCCCAAAAAGATACAACCTGTTCTTGGGTGGAAAGATCAATTCTATGTCAATCTATAAATGTGTATATTCTCTAGGAAAATAACAGTAAGCTTCTTTATTAAGAACTACTCTAGCTGATACAGAAAACTATAAGGGAAAGGAGACTCAAGAACATTTTGAATAGTGTGGATATTTACAATAAGATATGGAAACATTTAAATCTACAGTAAGTAAAAATATGTGGTAGTGAAGTGTAGAGAGATCTACAAACTATCCAGAAATAGACCCAAATGGAATGCAATATGTAATAAAGTAACATTTTATGGTGAGAATAAAAATAGTATTCACTAAATGATGTTAGGAGTTGGATAGCCATAGGAAAACTACATTTGAATTTCTCTCTTACCCCTTATAACAAAATAAATCCCATATGGCACAAACATTTAACTGTAAAAAGGAAAGCAAAAAGAAGATAGAAGAAAACACAAAAGAAATATAATCAACAGAATTAAAAAGGACTTTTTCTAAGCCTGACTCAAGGAAAACAAAAGCAAAGACATTAAAGAAAAGTATGATAAATTCAGCCACGATTAAAAATAATAATAATGCAAAGGGGTAAAAAAGTCCACAAAGACCTAAATCAAAAGAGAAAAAAGAACTGACCAAAACAAGACAGCAACATACATCATAGGTAAATGTGTCTACACAGATCTTCTATAAATAAAATATATATAAAGATATTAAATAAATCAATAATATCTAACATTCCAAAAGAGTAGGGAATAAAGGACATGACCCACTGCTAAAAAGAAATTAAAATGGTAATTAAGTATATCTAAAAATGTTTAACATCTATTGTATTAAAAATAAGAAAAATTAAAACTACCAAATACCATTTTTACTTATAATGTAGCAAATACTGAGAAAGTTGAAAATCTTTGTGGGGCATGAGTATAGAGAAATATATGATTGCATACTTTGTTCATGGGACTGTAAATCGTTCTTTTTGTATAAAAACACTCTCACTGAAGGGAAATTGGAAAACATTTATAAAAAAAATGCATGGACCACTTTGGCTGAGCAGTTTTACTTCTAGAAATTATTCTTCTCTATATAAATGCATATGTGTGCAAATACAAACTATTCACCGCGTCACTGTTTGAAATGGGAAAAATATGAAAACAATCATTATAGCAAGAGTAGTTAAATTATGATTCATTTATGCAATATAATGTATAGCTGTTAAAAAGATATATACAGGTATATAGCTCAGTGACAGAGCACTTGCTTAGCATGCACAAGGTCCTGGGTTCCATCCCCAGCACCTCCATCAAAAAAAAAAAAAAAAAGATATATACAGTTGACCTTTGACCAACACAACATGGGTTTGAACTGCACAGGTCCACTTATATGTGGATATTTTTCAGTAGTAAGTACTACAGCACTAATGATCCACAGTTGGTTGAGTCTGTGGATTTGAACTTTAGATACAGAGGAACGAAATATACAGACAGCCGGCTGTTAAGTTATACGTGGACTTTTGACTCTGTGAGGTCAGTGTTCCAATTCCCACATCGTTTAAAGGTTAGCTGTACAACCTGATATGTATTAGCATTGAATAATCTCAGCTTCATATCCTTAAGGGAAAAAAATAGTAACAAAGTAAAGAACAGTCTGTATAATATAGTACATTGTGTTTAAAAAGGATACAGAAAAGTGGTCAGACCCAGCTCTGTTGCCAGATGCTTCTAGGTTCTGCCATTCGCTAGCTCATATTTGGCAAATGAATTAACTATTCAGTTCCTCAGTTTATCTATCTGTAAAGTGGGCATAATAGTAGACCCTAGGTCATAGAGCTATTGTAAGAATTAAATAAATTAATATATAAGCAAGGAAAAGGCTGCTAGTTGATCCCCAAACACTCTTCCTCTTCTTCCTGGTACACACTAAACTATACTGGTCAGCAACTTTGCAGTAAGATGTGGGGATGGGACAGAATTCTAGCCAATGATTGGCAGACCCGGCCCATCAAAGCCCCTGATTGCTCTTTCATACTCTTTGCCCTTTTGCTAGCTGGGTATTGAGGGCCAGGTCAGTCTTAAAGACACAGACTGAAGATTCAAGGCCTCTGTCAATGAGGGTCCCTTCAATAATGACTGTGATCACCACACACACATCGATGACTTTAGATTACTTTCTGTTGAGTTTGGAGAATACTAACTTTTAGAGTCAATTGTTACAGCAAGCTCCTATTAAGTATCTACCACCATTACCATAATCATTACTATTTTTGTTCTTAGCACATATCTCTGAAAGATACAGAAGAAATTAACAATAGTGTTTGCTGCTGGCAAAGGGGGTGGCGAAGCCCTTTACACCTTTGGAATTTTGTGCTTCTGCTTGGACTGCGTGCATATATCATGTCAGTATTCATGGACTAGGCTGTAAAGTGCTGTGATCAACTAGCCCTGAAATCTCAGAGTCTTAACGTATCAGCGGTTTATTTCTCATTGACAGCAGAGTCTGCTGGGGACCAGCAGACTCTACTGCCTGCAGTGCCTCCATGAGGTGACTCAGAATTCGGAACACAGACAGTCTCCAGCTGCCAACTCCTTCATTTACTGCAGTGCCAATGGGAGAGAGAGGGGAAAAGGCACAGCCTCTCTTAACTGCTGTCACTGCTCACATTTCAGTGGCATGACCCCATGCTGCGACCTGGAAACATAGTTCAGCTATGTGTTCTCAGAAATTAAATGTCTTGATAAACACTTGTGCTTCCCCATGAGGCCTTGGAAACTGACAATCAGGAAGAAACAAGTGGTGGGTACTTTCTTGGCCATTTGCCATCTCACAATATTTCCTTTAACAATGAACATATAGATTTAGGAAACTACCTCTAGAAAAGCAAGACAGTGCAAGGCTTAGACCATTCCGGGTCCATCAGATAGTTGATAAGATACAACAAATAAAAAGGATTAGAGCTTAAGTGTCCTTTAGTCTTTATATCTTACACTCTGCCGTAAGGATGCTTTCTATTTTAATCTCTCTATTCAAGAGACTCCCCTGCGGACCCCAGTAGAACTCCCAGGATCCTGAGAGATCAGGATTCCTCTGGGAAGAGTGGGGGTGGCTGCAGTGTTTGGGTCCCAGTTCTGCCATTCTCTGAGCCGCCCCAGGCTCTCAGAGCATCCCAGCCCATCCTCTCCCTGCCGCCTCATCAGAACCCGCACTTAATCCCCCCCACACCTCACAAGTCACATAGCACACACTGCAGGCTCCAGCTGAACCCTGTTTTCCCTCCTACTAAAAAAAGGGGGGAAGAAAGGAGGTGGGAGGAGTATTTCCTAATCTTTAGGTCACATATTCCTTTGAAATAATGTATTAGTTATTTCAAAAAAATTAATAAATTTTCCATCATTTAAAGGGAATACATGAGGCTGAAAACTAGTTGTAAATATTCATCATTTACTCCTACCTCTCTCTCTCCTTTGACAGAGGCATTTCCCACTGTCATTTCCCACATCTCCCTGCCTGTCTGCAGTAGACAGGGCCAAGTGACTAATTCTTGCCAAAGGGCTCTAAGCAGAAGCAACATGTGTCATTTCCAGACCAAAGCATTCGGGGGCCAGAGCACAGCTCTCTCTTTCCTGGTCATGGGGAAGCCCCCTGTTTTAAATGGCAGAGCTCCAAGATGCCAGAGGCCTGGACCTCAGAGTCACCATTTGAAAAGGAGCTGCTCTAGAGAGTCACCAGATCTGTGGTGCATTTTGCATGACTGAGAAATAAACCTTTATGTGTTAAGTCACTGAAGTTACAACATAGACTAGCCTAAACTGACTGAGCTACTTCTAATTCTTTAATACATCCAAAGAACCTCTTCTAGTATAATTCAATTCACAATCGATGATAAAAATCTACTACATATAAACATGCTAGGTAGACACACTTGCATATCTATGTCTGCATAAAGTAAAAGTCAGACATGGGTAGAATAAGAAAATGAAGGATTATCTTTCAGAAATCTTCAAAGTAGTTTCAACACACCTTTATTTTATTTCAACAAACATTTACTGAGTGCCTGTTATGGACAAAGCTTCAGCTAAGTAGATGGTTGCAAACATAAAGAAGACAGAACTCTGCTCTTGAAGGTCAGACCAATGAAGGAGACAGACAAGCTCAGGATCCACTACAAAAACTATGTGTAGAGTCAAACAGAAGTGAGCATGAGGTGGAGGGACATTTAGCTCAGACTAAGACAATCCTGGAAGGCTTCCCTAAGGAGGTGATTTCTAAAGAGCAATAGTTAGGTTGATTCTAGTTTTTTGCTTTTTACAGAGGAAAATAGCTATCAAATCTTGAAGTTGTTTTTCTATTTAGTTAGAATTTGATGTGTGTAAAGTAATCAACTCAAAGAAAATGAGGCAAAAATACTGAACTCACATTTCTTAGAATTTGGATTTTCTTTAGGCAAAGAGGAATAAACATAAAATTCATCAACTCCCATTGTAAAGCCAAACCATTGTGAATCCCATCCTTGGTGTGCGTTTACCACATGTATAATCTTCCTCTGTACATTTATTTAATATGCGTCTAAAGCACATGCTTATATCCTATATTTCTATTCCTCTGTATAGATTATGGGCTCGTATCAACATGGCACAGAGTGTCTGAAGTATTAAAGTACGTAGCTCAACAGTTTAGTGGTCAAGAGCTTCCCAAATCCCAGCTCTGGACTTAACCAGTTATCTGACCATAGGAAAATTACTAAAGTCAGTGTGCTTCTGTTTCCTCACCAGTTGAGAAATTATAATGGAACCTACCTCATGGAGGTGTTATGACAATTCAATGCTTTGATGTTTGTAATCCACCTAGAACAGTAAACGTTTGATGAATTAGTTAATATTATGAGTATTATTGTTTATTGCTGCTATTAACTCTGTAGAGGTGTTTTCAGTTGGATTTATAGATCCATCCTAAAATTAGATCCTTAATCTCGTATGGTAGTAAGGCAATAAAAATATAACAAAGTTATTTTACAACTGAAAGTGGTATAATATGTGGAATATAGTCAATAACCATGTAATAACTTTGTATAGTGATATATTGTAAGTAGACATGTGGTGATCAGTGTGAAATGCATAGAAATATTGAATCACTATGTTGTGTAACAGGAACTTATATAGTGTATTGTGTATTTCAAAAACAAACAAACAAATTTGTAGAAAAAGAGATCAGATTTGTGGTCACCAGAGAGAGGGAGGTGGGGAGAGAGGAATTGGATGAAGGTAGTTAAAAAGTACAAACTTCCAGTTATAAAATAATTAAGTACTAGAAATGTAATGCATATATATAATTAACACTACAATATGCTATATATGAAAGTTGTTAAAAGAGTATATCCTAAGAGTTCTCATTATAAGGAAAATATTTTTTCTATTTCTTTAATATTCTATCTATATGAGATGATGGCTGTTCATTAAACTTACTGTGGTAATCATTTCATGCTGTATGTAGTCAAATCATTATGCTGTACACCTTGAATGTATATAGTGCCGTGTGTCAATTACAGCTCAACAAAACTAGAAGAAAAAATGTTAAATGCCAATCCATGTATCAAAGTAAATTTCATCTTGCAGATTATACAACTGAGCTTCACAAACATCAGTGTTAATGGAAATTAAGAGTTGTGTTAAGAACTAGAATTCAAAATTCCTGACTTGATAAAACAGACTTACTGGACTTGAACTTCAGCCATACAGAACCCAAAGTGCGACACCCCTTGGAAATTGTAGAGGAAAATAGATCACTTGAGTGACTATAATCCTAGAAACTAAGAAATCAGAATTTTAAAATATTGTTCTGGCCCTCATTTGCTCTATGCTAATGTCCAAGTCATTTATTATTTTAGGATTTTTCATACCCTAACAATAGAAAACCAAAGCACTTTATAAGGATATTAATCCTACCTGCTTCTTGGGGATTCAATAATAATGTAAATTCTTTGAAATGGCAAGTACCAGAAGGAAACATACCTGATTCAATGTTCTATTTCTATTTCAATATCAAAGTCCAATGCTAAGAGTTAAGGACAGAATGAAATCACTTGAAATCAAATAGTTGATGCAATTTCCCAAAGCTCAGCTGTATCTCATTACATCAGATCCGTTATTTACTAGGGTATGCAAATATTACTAAAAAAAAGATTACCCTGTCTGTTCAGAAGATAGACTGACATTCTTCCCTTCACTCTCCATTAACGTATACATTTGGTTCTTAACATTATTCCAGTCCTTCTTAGATTTAATGACATGTGTGTGCACTTATGTGTGTGAGTGTGTGTGTATAACGTTCAAAGCAAGGTGGAAGCTCATAGAATCTGAAAAACTGACTCTAATTCCAGTCCTTTTAAACATTTTTTTTTAAGTTTCCTTCTGCTTTACTTAAACAAAAACAAAAATCTGACATTGAAATAGTGGATATTATAATAATGGGAGGTGAATGATATAAGCATTTTTAAATGGAGGTATATTTGAAGGACTGATCAGCCCAGTTTCTAAGTGTTCACTGCTATCCTACTGCAAAGTCTGGAGTCCTTCCTCATATCATTCTCTGTAGGCACCAGCCACAAAGCTTCTGTGAGTTTACATGAATTTTGTCATCTAGACAGTGACCGAATAAAATGGCACTAAGCTACTATTTGCAGAAAGCCAACTATTTGCCGAAGCCACACCATCAACATAATATTTCAAGAGCTCCACGTTTTTCCTTACAATTAATTTGTAATTCATCTCCTGAATATGGAATTGATAGTGAAATTAATTGATTATTTCAAAAACAGCCAGAATAAAGCAAGGAAAAACCACAGAGAAGATAGGGGACTGTTTAGGACTCACACAAATACTCCTGATTTGACAAAAAAACAGTACTGTGAATACTCCAAATAACTCAGAACATACAAAGTAGAAAGTGGAAGTCTAGGAAAAGAAACTGAGCAGATGTTTGTGCACATTAAGGATCAGATCTGGGGAAATTGTGAATGCTGTAAACCTGCTAATCTGTCGAGTATTTTAAGCAAGAGGTCAACATAACAAGGCATGTATTTTAGGAGCATGGATTACACATAAGAGTAAGATAAGTCAGATGGCTACTGAGTCATTTTGGGATAAGTTAATGAAGCTGAAGCACGCCATTGACAATGGGGTTGAAGAGGAAAGGATGAGTTCAAGAAACAGGCAAGAGGTAGGTTTGAGAGGATGAGAGTGAAGGGGCACATGGAAGAATCTCAAATTCCTGAAAATTTGGTTTCAGTTTACTACAGGATTGGGAACTTACTTCAGGGCAATGCCATTCACAGAGAGAATAATTGCACTATGAGAATAAGGAACATGTATTGAACACCTACTATGTGCCAAGTGGTGCTTTAGGAGCTAGTATTACAACATTGAACAAAACTGCACCTTCAGTAAGTGAATGGAGAAATAAACTGTGGTACATCCAAACAACGGAATGTTAGTCAACGCTAAAAAGAAATGATGTATCAAGCCATGAAAAGACATAGAGGAACCTTAAATGCATATTACTAAGTGAAAGAAGTCAGTTTTAAAAAACTAAATACCATATAATTCCAACTATATGACATTCTGGAAAAGGCAAAACTATGGAGAAAGTAAAAAGACCAGTAGTTGCCAGGAATTAGTGGGGAAGGAGGGATCAACAGGCAGAGCACAGAGGATTTTTAGGACAATACGCTACTCACCATGATACTACAATGGTGGATGCATGTCATCATACATTTGTCAAAAGCCATAGAATGTACAACATCAAGAATAAACCCTAAACCCTAAGGTAAACTACAAACTTTGAATGACAAGGATGTATCAGTGTAGGTTCATCAGTTATAAAATACGCACTACTCTGGTAAGTGATGGTGACAAGGGGGATGCTATGCAAGTGTGGGGGCAGCAAATATAAATCTCTGGACCTACTTCTCAATTTTCCTGTGAACCTAAAACTTCACTTTCTGCACAGCAAAGGAAATCATCAACTAAAGGAAAAAGCAACTTACTGAATGGGAAAAGACATTTGCAAATGTTATGTCCAATAAGGGGTTACTATCCAAAATATATAAAGAACTCATACAATTCAATATCAAAAAACAAACAACCTGATTTATGAATGGACAGAGGATGTGAACAGAATAAGGAAAACATACAGATGGCCAACAAGCACATAAAGAGATGCTCAATATCACTTATCATCAGGGAATGCAAATCAAAACCACCAGGAGATATAACCTTACACCTGCCAGGACAGATGTTATCAGAAAGATAGCAAATAATGTGTTGGCAAGGATATGGAGAGAAGCACTGTTTGTGGGAATGTAAATTAGCACAGCTACTATGGAAAACAACGTGTAGATACCACAAAAATTTAATAAGAGAACTGCCATACAATCCAGAAATTCTGGGTATTTTTCCAAAGAAAACAAAACCACTAATTCAAAAAGATATATGCACCCCTGTGTTCACTGCAGCATTATTTACAATAGCCAAGATATGGAAACAGCCTAAGTGTCTGTTGATAGATGAATAAAGATGTGGCATATATACATAATGGAATATTTCTCAGCTATAAAAAAGAATAAAATCTTGCCATTGGAGCAACATGGATGGAGCTAGAGGGTGTTTTGCTAAGTCAGACATAGAAAGATATATACTGTGTGATTTCACTTATGTGTGGAAACTAAAAAACAAAACAGATGACCAAATACAATAAAACTGAAATGAAGTCAGAGATACAGAGAACAAATTGGTGGTTACCAGATAGAAGGGGTGTAGGGGAAGGAAAGAAATAGATGAGGGAGATTAAGAGCTCCAAACTTCCAGTTATAAGATAAATAAGTCATGGGATTTAATGGACAGCATAGGAAACATAGTCAATAACATTTTGATAACTTTGTATGGTGGCACATGGTCATAGACTTATCATGGTGATCAGTCCATCATGTATATAAATGTCAGATCCTGTTGTGTACCTGAAACAAATATAGTATTATATGTCAGCTATACTTCAATTAAATAAATAAATAAATAAATAAATAAATAAATAAATAAATAAATAAATAAATAAATAAATAAATAAAACTTTTAGAAGAAGATAAAGTAAAATAAAACTGCACTAAAAATAATTTTTTTTTAATTCTTGCCCTCTTGGGGAAGAAGGAAACTACATAGAAGGGGGAGCTTACATTCTAGGAAAAAAAGACAAATTATAAACAAGGGTAAATTATTGTCTGATTGCCAATGAACTAAAAAAGAAGGAGGAGGAGGAAGAGGAGAAGGAGAAAAAGAAGAAGAGAGGGGAGGGAGAAGGAGAAGTTGTCACTGTGCTGGGATGACTTACCCTAGCATAAGAGTAGCTCTTAAAAATTGTGTCAGAGAAGAGTGTGCGTGGAATGTGGGAGATTCTCAGGGGGTTGCCTTTTAACACTCTTATGTTCTATGATAAAAATAATAGATATAATATGTAGTATTAGATATGTTATTTCCAATATATATAAAGGATGTTTGATACACACACACATTCTGTGGAGGAAAAATACAGTCAAAAAAGAGGTTAGGAAACCTCAGGGAGGAGTGAGGCTGCTCCCTAAGTAAAATGGTCATTAAATGCTGTGGTCATGGAAGGCCTCATTGATTCAGTGACATTTGAGCAGAGACCTGAAGGAGGGACAGTAAGCAGGGTTGCTGTCTGGGGAAGAGCATCCCTAGAAGACGGGACAAGTATGAAGTCCCTGAGATAAATGTATGCTTAGCATTTTCAAAAAATGGCGTGAAGCCCAATGTTGCTAGAGTGGAGTGAGCCAGGGGTTTTAGGACACAGAGGCCAATGAAGTAGATTGTTCAGGTTGTTATGAAGACCTTGGGCCTTACTCTAGAGCAGAAGACTGACATGATCAAACTTGCATTTTAACAGGCTCTCTCTAGCTGCTGCCCTGAGATTAGATCAGAGAAGCAGGAAGGGCAAAATCAGGAAGAATAATTATACTCATGAGTTTATGGCAAGCATTCAGGCAAGATATAGTGGCCAGTTAGACTAATGTGGTAGCAGTGTTGAGGAGAGGTTGGATTCTGCATGTATTTTGGAGGTGGAATCATAGTACATTTATGATATAGGTATTTTCCCTCATTTTACAGATAAGGAAATTGAAAGATGTTGTTTACTTAAGGTCAATTAGTTGATGGATTCAGAATTTGAACCTAACTCTATTTGAGCCAAAATTAATGCTTCTCATAATTAGACCCTTAGCCACACAACTTATTAGTTTACTCCAGTTGCATTATTTTAAGGATTTTTAAAAATAGAGTTCTTTCCCTTCTAGTTTTATTGAGATGTAATTGACATATAGAACTGTATAAATGTATAGCATAATGATTTGATTTATCTACATCATGATGATTATCATAATAAGTTTAGTGAACATCATCATCTCATAAATAGAACATTAAAGAAATAGAAAAAATATTTTCCTTCTGATGAGAACTCTTAGAATTTACTTTTTTAAACAACTTTCATGTATAACATGGAGCAGTGTTTATTATATTTATTATGTTGTACATTACATCTCTAGTACTTACTTACCTTATTATTGGAATTTTGTACATTTTGACCACATTCATCCAATTCATCCTCTCCCCAAACCCCGCCACAGGAAACCACAAATCTGATCTCTTTTGCTATGAGTTTGGTTGGTTATTTTTGAAAGATAATTTATCTACAACTCTGTGTAAGTTCCTGTTACACAATATAGTGATTCATTATTTTTATACATTTCAAAATGATCACCGTAAGTCTAGTTAGACTATGTCACCATACAAAGATATGACATTGTTATTAACTATATCCCCAAACTGTACATTTCATAACCATGACTCATTTGTTTTGCAACTGCAAATTTGTATCTGTGAATCTCCCTCACCTATTTATTCCATCCCCTCACCACTCCTCTGCTCTGATAACTACCTGCTTGTTCTCCGTATCCATGACTATTTCTGTTTTGTTATTTTATTTTCTACATATAAGTGAAATCATACAGTATTTGTCTTTCTATGTCTGACTTTTTAATTTAGCATAATACCCTCTAAGTACATCCATGTTGTCACAAATAGCCAGATTTCATTCATTTTTATGGCTGAGTAATATTCTACTATAAATATTCCATTATATATATGCTCACAACTTCTTTATCCATTCATTTATTGATGGGCACTTAAGTTTCTTCCTCATCTTGGCTTTTGTAAATAATGCTGCAATGAACACAGTGGTGGCTTATCTTTTCAAATTAGTGCTTTCATTTCCTTCAGATACATACCCAAGAGTGGAATTGCTTGATCATAAGGTAGTTCTATTTTTAATTTTTTGAGAAATCCCCATAATGTTTTCCATAGTGGTTGTACCAATTTACATCCCCACCAGCAAAGCACAGGGGTTCTTTTCACATCTTTGCTGACACTTTTTGTTGTCTTTTTGATAATAGCAATTCTGACAAGTGTGAGGTGATATCTCACTGTGATTTTGAATTGTATTTCTCTGGTGATTAGTGATGCTGAGCATCATTTCACATGTCTGTTGGTCATCTGTATGTCTATGTAAAAATTTCTATGCAGATCCTCTGCCCATTTTTCAATCAGGTAAGTTTTTTTATGTTAAGTTTTATGAGTTTTTGTATATTTTAGATATTAACCTTTTATCAGATATACCATTTGCAAATATCTTCTGCCATTCAGTAGGTGGCCTTTTCTTTTTGTTAATAGTTTCCTTCTCTGTACAAAAGCTTTTTAGTTTGAGGTAGTCCCATTTTTTTTACTTTCAGTGTCTTGCCTGAGGAGTCATAACTAAAAAAAATATTCCTAAGACCAAAGTCAAATACTGTATTACCTATGTTCTCTTGCAGAAGGCTTATGGTTTCAGGTTTTACATTTAAGTGTTTATTTCATTTTTAATTTATTTTTGTACACAATGTGAAAGAGTAATCCAGTTTGATTCCTTTGCATGTAGCTGTCCAGTTTTCCCAACACTATTTATTGAAGATGTCTTTACCCCCATTGTATATTCTTCCTTTGTCATAGATTAATTGGCCATAGGTGTATTGGTTTATTTCTTGGCTATTCTGTTCCATTGATCTATTGTCTGTTTTGTCCCAGTTCCATACTATTCTGATTACTGTAGCTTTGTAGTATAGTTTGGATCAGGAAGCATGATACCTCCAGCCTTTTTCTTTCTCAAGATTGTTTTGGTTATTCAGGGTCTTTGTGTTCCTAAACAAATTTTAGAATTATTTGTTCTAGTTCTGTGAAAGATGCCATTGGTATTTTGATATGGATTACATTGAAACTTTAGATATGGCCATTTTAATAATATTAATTATTCCAATCCACAAACTGTACAACTTTCTATCAGTTTTTATCTCAATTTTTTTTTCATCAATGTCTTATAGTCTTCCAAGTACAGGTCTTTTACCTCCTTAGTTAGATTTATTCCTAACTATTCTATTCTTTCTGATGTGATTGTAAATGAGATTGTTTTCTTCACTTCACCTTCTGATAGCTTATTTTTAGTATGTAGAAATGCAACAGACTTCTGTGTATTAATTTCCTGTATATGTATGTATTTCTATATATTAAATTTCTGTATAATTAATTTCTGTATACTAATTATCCTGCAATTTTACAAATTCATGGATTAGTTCTAGTAGTTTTCTGGTGGCACCTGTAGGATTTTCTGTATTTAGTATCATGTCATCTGCAAACAGTGACTTTTATTTCTTCCTTTTCTTTGAAATATGTATTCCTTGTATTTATTTTTTCTTGTCTAATTGCTTTGGCTAAGACTTCCAACACTATGTTGAATAAAACTGGCAAGAGTGGGCATACTTGTTTTGTTCATGATCTTAGAGGAAATGGTTTCAACTTTCCATCATTGAGTAGCTCTGGGTTTGTCATACATAGCTTTTATTATGCTGAGATGTGTTCTCTCTGTGCCCACTTTGTTGAGAGTTTTTATCATAAATGGATGTCAAATTTTGTCAGAAGCTTTTTCTGCATCTATTGAGAAGAGAATATGATTTTTATTTTTCAATTTGTTAATGTGGTATATCACATCTATTGATTTGTGGATATTTACAACCCTTGCATCTCTGGGATAAATCTCACTTTATCACGGTGTATGATCCTCTTAAGTGTTGTTGAATTTGATTTGTTAACATTTTGTTGAGGATTTTTGCATCTTGGTTCATCTGTGACATTGGCCTGTAATTTTGTGTGTGTGTGATCTTTGTCTAGTTTTGGAATCAGGGTATAAGTATGCTGGTCTTACAGAATGAATTTGGAAGCATTCCCCTGCAGTTTTGGGGAATAATTTGAAGAAGGATAAATGTTTAGTCTTCTCTAAATATTTGGTAAAATTCATCTCAAAAGCCATCTGATCCTGGACTTTTATTTGTTGGAAGTGTTTTTAGTACTGATTGAATTTCATTACTGGTAATTGGTCTGTTCATATTTTATGTTTCTTCCTGATTCAATCTTGGGAGTTTGTATATTTCCAGGAATTTATCTATTTCTTCTAGGTTTTCCATTTTATTTGCATATAATTGTTCATAGTAATCTCTTATGATACTTTGTATTTTTGTGGTGTCAGTTGTAACTTCCCCTTTTTCATTTCTGAGTCTATCTTTTTGTCTTGATGAGTCTAGCTAATGGTTTATTAATTTCATTCATCTTTTCAAAGAACCAGCTCTTAGTTTCATTTATCTACTCTGTTGTTTCTGTTAGTCTTTATTTCATTTATTTCCATTCTTGTAGGTGGGTCCAGTTCCTGACATGACTGGATGTAGAATCCAGAGTGTCTTGAAGCTATTCTCAATCCACTAGTGTGTGGACCCAGATCCTGGCATAGCTGGCAGAGGGGACCTAGGACTAGTGCCACCTACTGGTGGTTAAGGCCAGGTCATGGGGCTAGTGCTAGCCCACTGGTAGGCAGATCCAGCTCCTAGGGTCTCTGGCTACAGGGGCTGGGGGGTCCCAAAGCTGGTGTCAGTCCACTGGTGGGCAAGGTTGAGGCCCAGGTGGTCCTGAAGCTACTGCCAGCTCACTGGTGGTTGCACCCAGGTCCAGGAGTCTCTGGCTGCAGGGCCCTGGGACTCCAACAATTGGTCTGTCAGCCCACTAGTGGGTAGGGCCAGGACCAGGGAGTCATGGGGCTGAAACCTGCCCATTGGTGGGTGAGGCTGGTCCCAGAACTAGTGTTGGCCTACTGAAGGGCAAAGCCAGGTCTCAGAGTCTCTGGCTGCAGGGTTCTGGGGGTCCCAGTGTTGATGTTTGTGTTGGTCTACTGGTGGTCACACTGGTGTGCAGGGCCAGGTCCTGGGCCCTCTGGTGGACAGGGCTGGGTCCCAAGACACCTTTGTCTCAGGGGGGTCAGAGCTGGTGTATGAGGCTGTGTCCCCACTCAGGTAGCTGCTTGTCTTAAATGTCTCAGTACTGGTATTGACAAGCTGGTGGGTAGGACCAAGTCCCAGTGCTAATAAGCTAGAGGGAGGATTCAAAAATGGTATTTGCTAGCACCAGTGTCCTCTTACTAAAACGAGCCCCCCAAAATGGCTGCAACCCCAGGCTGAGATTTAGTTGCGTCTCCAGGAGTCTCTCCAAGATCAGCAAGTGGTTTCCTTTAAAATTACTGCTTCTGCCCTGGGTTTCTGAGATTTTGTGAGAGCCTGTGAAATCTGTGTGTACCCTTTAAAGTATATTCTCTATTTCACACAGCCCTCTGGCTCTCCTGAAAGTAAGTCACCCTTACCTTCAAAGCCAAAATTCTGGGGGCTCATCTTCCTGGTGTATGACCCTCAGAGAGCTGGGGAGCCCAGTGTGGGGGCTCAGACCCCTAGCTCCTTGGGGAGAGCTTCTGGAATTGTAAGTATCCTTCCACTTGTGGGTCACCCACCCAAGGGTTTAGATCTTGACTATACCACATCCTCACCCCTCCTACTAGTCTCATTGTGGTTCCTTCTTTATATCTTTAGTTGTAGCTCTTTTCTACTAGTCTTCCTCTGTTTCTTATCAGTAGTTGCTCTGTAAGTAGTTGTAATTTTTGTGTGCCCATGGGAGGAGTTGAGCTCAGGGTCTTCCTACTCCAATATCTTGGCTATTCTTCCTAGACTTTTGGGGGGTGCAAGTCTTAGTTTCACAGCAAAATTGAGCAGAAGGTACAGAGGTTTCCCATATGCCCACCCCACACACACACATGGTCTCCCCCATTATCAGCATTCCCCATCAGAGTGGTGCATTTGTTTCAATTGATAAACCTGCATTGACAAGTCATTATCATCCAGAGTCTATCGTTTACATAAGGGTTCACTCTAGGTATGGATTTAGACAAATGTATAATGACATGTATCCATAAACTGAATATCATACAGGAACTGCCCTAAAAATGCTCTGTGCTCTATTTCTCTTCCTCTTTCCCCCTTTCATAGATTGTTATGTAAGAACCATGCATTTTACTCTAGATTCTGAGCTCAAACATCCTTGACAAATTCTTTTTCGTCCAAAAATTCACATGAATGAGAATATTTTGAGGTATTGTTATAGTTAATCTGAGCTGGGCAGAACCAGTCTATTATGACCAATATCTCAGTGCACATAAGAGGCAAATCAGGTAATCAACACCTTGAACAGAATCCAGCCCCAAAGAGGGTTATTCCTGCCCATACATGCTACATGCTAAACTGTCCCCTTTGTGCCTCTGTACTTTTGCACGTTTTGACCCATATTCTACACTGATGTCCCTCTTTTTTTACCCGAGAGAAGGCCTACACATTTTTTTAATACTTTAGGTACCCCAACTCTCTTCTGTAAGGTTCTTCTGGACTCTCCTGAGTGAGAAAAGATTTCTTCCTTCAGGTCATATATTCTTAGTGTGGGTGACATCACATCCAAGTAGGCAACTCTTGATTTAGGGGAGCAAAACAAAGTACTTTTGTATAAATTATAGCTATAAATGCAGTACATAAACAGATATATATATGTGTGTGTGGTATTAAAATTAAATGTTAGAAAAAAGTGATTGGGGAAAAATGTCTAAAAAGGCTCTTTTAGGGGGTGATAATGGAGGGAAAAGTTAAGAAAATTTACCCCAAGTTGATATTGTATCTGTGCATAATTGGATTGCAGTCCTAGAATGCTTTATTGTACTTGTTCACTTACAGTCTCTATCCCTTACCTGACTATAAGATTTTGAGCTCAAGATCCAGGTCTTAACTCTTTTAAGCCTTCCCTCACATACAGCAGACTACATTAATGAAAAAATTATATGAATGACTAATCACAAACACAGGATGAGAGCTCTACCTGGGAAAATAATCCCCCACCGAATGCTTGACTCCAGTGTAGAAAGTAGAAATTGCAAGTCCCTGAACCATCCTTGTCAGCCCCTAAATCCTTCTTTCTCTTTCTTGAAGGATGTTTTGGGTGGGAGCAGTTGGGGACCAAGTGTTCTTGTGAAATTCTTGTGTATTTTTTGCACGGGGGGAGTTCCCAAGGAAGGCATATGGTCTACTTACCTCCTTTGTTCTTACCATCCTTTATAATACTAAGTATTAACTCCAGTCATTTTAGGACAAGGCTGCTTATAAGTATAGCTTTTCAAGTCATCACTAACAGCACAGAGCCAGGTCCCAAATTACTTTCCAGTGAAAAATAGCAGAGGTCCAAAGACTACACCCTGAGTGACACAATGTTTCCAGGAGAAAGAAGCAGAAACAATGCTATCAAATTGGATTTTCCCTGTCCCAAAGGCAGTGTTATTTTTGACAGGATTCAATACAAAATACTTCCACAAATGAAAATGTATGGTTCTTAGCACTGCCTTTACCCACAGTGCATAGGCGGGCAGTATCAACGCCACCGCTGTTCTTTAAAGACTGCCTTTAGAAAACACGGACTCGCTTTCCACCAGCCCAGAGTAAACAGGAACACCAAGCAATCTCTTCAAGGGTTTCCAAGCAAGCAGTCATCCAGCAGCCGCTACTGGCTGCCAACAGCAACTGCCTCTCAAGTAAGAATATGCCCTTGGCCTCCAGTAAAGAGATTCTGAACACTTGATGCGGCAAATGATCTTAGAATAGAAACGCAGCTGTCAGTGCTGTTTTTCTTTCTCGGAGAAATCAGGCTGAGGATGCGCAGGTGTAAAGCAATTAACCTTTTAATACAAACACGGAGGTTGGAGATAGAATTGACCCAGGAAATAGCTGATTCCATTCCCTTGCCAAGATAAGAGAAGCTACTAGAGCAAGTTAGGTACTCTGTTTACACAGAGAGAAGAGAATCTCCACCAGCTCAGCCCAAGGGGTGGAGGGCAGGGGAGCTCCTGCAGCAAGGTGAGGTGTGCAACACCCGCAGGTGACACAGGTGCACAGGAGATTCATCAGAGCTGAGGCAGGGCTGAGGCCAGTGTGATGTGTGCACCAGCTCTGCAGGGAGCACAGCAACTCTGAGCAGAAAAAGGAAGTCACCCAACCGAGGCACAGAGGGTAGGAAAGAGTTGTTCCTTTGTTCATCCAAATGATTATAGATTGGAGTCCATGCTTGGTATTAGGAATATAATAGCAGAGAGATTTTTTATAAACAAACAAACAAATAAATAAATAAATGGTCCTTGCCTTCAGGGTGCTTATAGAATAGATAAAGAGATAGAAATTAAGCAAAACACTATCAAATGAGGTCATTTATTTATTTTTATTGAAGTATAGTTGATTTACAATGTTGTGTTAGTTTCAGGTGTATAGGAAAGTGATTCAGTTATGCATACATACTTTTTTTTCATATTCTTTTCCATTATGGGTTATTACAAGACACTGATTCTGTGCTACACAGTAGGACCTTGTTGTTTATCTATTTTATATATGTAGTGTATGTACGTTAGTCCTAAACTCCTAATTTATCCCTCCCCCCTCTCCCCTTTGGTAACCATAATTTGTTTTCTCTGTCTGTGAGTTTATTTCTGGTTTGTAAATAAGTTCATTTGTATTATGTTTTAGATTCCACATATAAGTAATATCACATGATATCTGTCTCTCTGACTTACTTCACTTAATATAATAATCTCTAGATCCACCCATGTTGCTGAAAAATGGCATTATTTCATTCTTTTTTGTGGCTGAGTAATACTTCATTGTATATATATTACCACATTTTCTTTATCCAATCATCTGTTGATGGCTATTTAGGTTGCTTCCATGTCTTGGCAACTGTAAATAATGCTTCTACAAACAATAGGGTGCATGTATCTTCTCAAATTAGAGTTTTCCCCAGATATATGTCCAGCAGTGGGGTTGTTGTGTTGCAGCAAAGTGTGTTACATCTCAGTGTTACAGCTCAGTTGTGACAGCAACCTGGATCTGGGCAAGAAACCAAACAGCACTCGGAGAGTTGGAGAACTCAGGTTTATTACACCAGCAGTCCCAGAGGAGTTAACACTCTAAGCTCTGGGCCCCATTTGTAGGTTTACACAGCCTTTTATAGGCTACCAGTCTAGACTTTGCAACATTTTGCAACATCATATGCAAATAAAGTATAACAAAAGTGACTAATTAGGAACAAGCTTTGAAGAAATGGACCAATCAGGAGTTAGCTCAGGGAACCAATAGAATCTTAGGAGTAAGTTCCACTTTCCTAGAAGTAAGCTGTTTCAGAGTTTAAAAAGTTAAATAATGCCACTGGGCCAGGGAACCGAATGGTGCTGGTAGGAGGGTAGTGGACCTGCCTGGGGGTCCTGCTGTCTTTTTCATGGGGCTTTCCACCTCAGTTGGATCACAGGGTAACTCTATTTTTAGTTTTTTAAGGAACTTTCCTACTGTTCTCCATAATGGTTGCATAAATGAAGTCATTTTTGAATCAAGGAGAGAACAATGAAGAAAACAAGGTATTAAGATTGAGAGCAATAAGGCCCTAGACTTGTAGGGACCTTTGCTCATAAGTTGCTTCCACCCTGAGATTCAAGCAGTTGGCAAGCAGGAAGCCTTTTCTCAGGAGGTGACTTCCTTTGGGAAGGTGTCTTCTAGGATGAGTTTTCCCCCCGGCACCTGGGGGAGAAAATGAATGTGTGAGACAGAGAAGTGTGTGTTTCCTGCTAGAGCCAGAGACTCACTGCCCCACCCCCAGGTGAACAGATAAAGACAGTAGCTAAGGAACTTAGCTTCTTAGCAATGTGATGGCCATGCTTGTTTACTGACCAGGGTTCTTGGCCTCCTTAATTAATAGAAATTGATAAGAGGCCAGATGAGAAATTTAGGCAAGGTTTTATTGGGACTCATGCTGCAGCATAAGGAGCAAAAACAAGTAACAGGTTCCTTTGTTTGCTTCCTGAGGGGGGACGTGCTGGTTCCTTAAATGGGGTGAGGGTAGGGGTGAGTCCAGGAGTTTGGCTGGAGGGGTGGCTTAGGTGGTCTGCCAACCCCCTTGGTGGTGCCATGTGCAGGGATGATGTGCAGTATCCTGCCTCTGCTCCTAACACTTCAGAAGTGGCAGTTGGGATTTTGATCTTTTTGTATCTTATTGCTCATAACTCACCCCAACTGTGCATGCACATAGTTATTTTCAACCCTTTATAGTATCTTTGTATTCTGTTGTTTGGTGTTGGTGCAAGCATTTGTAGCTCAGGGTCCCAGGTCCCAGCCTGTCTCACATAGGTGCCAGGTAAGAGGGAGATTCAGGGTGCGAAAGGGGGCCTTTGACCCCTCCTGGGTGGAAATAGCATGGCTGTGATTCAGTGAGTCAGCCAGGGCATGCAGTTCTGAGGGCACCAGAGCCAGCACCCTGGACACAGCTATCACTTCTGGAATCACCCTGGGACTCTACTGGCAGCTGGACTCAGAGGACAGCATTCAGGGAGCTGGAGGGAAGGGACACAGAAGGGCTGGTCACGAGCCTTTGTGAGACATCTTCCTGTTCTCTCAGCTGTGCACTAAGCAGGTGTCATTTTGACAGAAGGACACTTATAAGAGACAAAACACACTAAGGATTTGCAAATATAACACAGTCACCGGTATGCTGCACCTAATCTGCGTCAGACACTGGTAGACTTTGGCACCTGCATTAACCTTCAAAGCAACTCTATGATAGATATCAATAACCTCATTGTTTGGTAAGAAAACTAAGGTTCATGAAATTTTCCAATATCACAGAGTTACTGAGTAACAGAGCAAATAATTCAAAATTGAGCTTTGTGCCTTCAACTAAGGCGTGAAACAGTTGGTCAATTCTTGAAGCAGGAGTAACACAAAGGTATATGACATTCTCCCCTATTAGGTCCCACATTCCTAGGCTCTCTCAGCTTTCAATTTATATTTCTAACATTCAAAAACTAAATACAGTTATTGGCTTATATTTTCTCTTCCTTACTCTCCACGATCCTCTCTTCTCTGCTCTGTATTCAAGGAGCATCAAGGCCTTGGTGTAAGTCCACCTTCCATCTTAACTCCCTTTCATAGGACAGATGGTTATAAAAATAGCAGGCAGATGGGTATGTTACCTGGCCTGGCTCTACTAAATGATAACCTGGGGTCCCAGGAAGACACTTGCACTAGATGGCCACCTTTAGCATCCCTTAAAGAGTATGCAATTATTCTTACCTTCCATAGAATCCATTGGTTCCTACATGAATAAAGTCTAAATAAAAGATTCTCAATTCTTCTTGTTTCCTCACTCTTTTAGGATGATGTTTTACTGCTTGACTTGTTTGTACAGCATCAAGAATGCCCTGTGTTGCTTCTAAGTTAATACATTTAAGGTCTGAACTTGAGCCATTTTGCTTCCTTCCATTTTGCTTAAAAATGAAATAAGGATGCCATTAAGAATGCACTTCCTGCTACACCAATATTTGATGTTCCTCTAACAAGTTTGAGGCCTCCAATACAATGGGTTATAGACATTATGAAATTTTTTAAGATTTCATTTGTATTATTTACTATATTTTTGCTAGGAAAGCACTTTACAATGAGGAAGTCTGGATATTATAGAGAGCGACTGTCAAAAGGTTGAGCACTGCATAAAATCAAACTACCAATTTGCAGTTGATTTTCCACCATTATATCATGTTGCTACACTTGATACCTGATAGTAAATATGTATTTCTTTGCTAAACTGTATAGTAGATGTGTGGATGATAATGATGATAAAGAAGGTAAACATCAAACAAAGTATTACTGAATACTAGAGAGACAAATTCTTGTCCAAGTATAAGTATAAAGATCTAAGAACAGAACAAATCCTCTGTCTTCAGGGGAATATGTTGAATCAATGTATCAGATCACCCCTATTAAGCACCAATTTGTCACACAAGAAGTTCATTATGAAATTAGCAGTGTTTGCATTTTTTTAAAACTTGAACAATTCAGAGATCAGAGTGGACAATCTAGTGGTAGTTGTTGCATTGGCAGGAGATTCTCAGAAAGGAGAGATAATATAAATGTAGGGATAGATTCGGGAATAGAACAAAGCAGTTTATTAAAGTCAATCAGCCCAAATGCTCATTGACTCCTCTGCCACTTCATGTACCATCTCCAGCAAATGTTTCACATGCCACCCATATGAGCAGGACCCTGGCAGCTGGCAGGTCAAGGTGAAAAGTGTGCAAACCACTCCTAGGTCTATATTCTCATCAATCAAGTCACATACTGGTACCTATTGACTCCAGCACTCAGAGCCTGACTCCAGCTGGCCATTCAAGGTAATCACCCAGCTGCTCCTTAGCCCTCATATTTCATCTGCAGCCCAAAAACTCTGAGACCTTCCTGATTCATCATCTCCCTTAACCCTTGCTTTTCCCATTTCTCAGACAGAGCTAGGCATAAGTAAGTGCAGTCTTCACAGAGCCACACAAATATATATTATATATATATTCATTACATATATACAAATTTAATATATAACATATGTAACATATAACATATGTAACATATATAGCATATTATATATTACGTGTTATATATGTAATATATTAAATTTAATAAATAATACTTAATAAGTGATACCTATAAATATCAAGATACATAATTATCTAAAAGTGTACTTTACTATTCTATTAATATGTGCATAATCATTTAAAACAACTTGAGTTTTAAAAAGAAGCTAATGCTAGTCTCACTCTTTTATGGATGTCAAGTATTAGTGAAGTCAGTGGTTCTGCAAACATGATGTTTCTGCTCTCAGTTTCTTGGCTACTTTGACCTGTAGACTAGATCTTGGTACATAGTGAGAGTTGAACAAATACTGAATCAAAAGGAATTGCACAGAGAAAACACTGGACTCAGAGATAGAATATCTAGATTCAAGTTTGAACTAACTTCAAATCTTCCTCGGCTACAAGATGGGAATACTATCCCCTGCTTGGCTCTGTCTTCCTCAGAGAGAGGTGGATGACAAAAATAGTAATTGTTTCAGTAGTGGTAACAATATCAGTATAATTGGCTTCAGTGGCAGGAAGAGCAGCAATAAAAAGTTACAAACTGCATTTACTGTAAACAGTACACTGGAATGAATTCATTGATTCAATTGTACCAGGAATCATATCATTAGCTAAATACACAGAAAGCAGACAGTGTCCATACCCCAGGCGATCACCATCTAGCTGAGGGACAAAATAGTACATGACAGGGACAACTGTTTATACACATAAATATATGTGGAAGTTTTCTCTGCATTCCTTGTCAGAGTGAAATGCTACAGCATAATTCTCAGGGATAGGTAACTAGCCCCTTCAATGTGTATCTTTCTCCTGCCATTTAAATTGCAACACATTTTTAAATCTTAAACAATTTTTATCTCTGCTCCTAGTCACCTAGGTCCTCTTTTAATAGACCATTCATTGATTCCCCTAAGTGCTAGGTGCTTTGCTAAACTCTGAATTTCAAAGAAAAAGAATCCCACCTCTCAAGTAAAGAATTTTCCTCATTTTCAGGAAAGCAGTAAGAATTCACCAAAGGGACCACTTTGAAGATAGCTAAAAGCTCACTTTGCAAATGAAGCCTTAATACTGAGAAGTGAAGAGTCATTACACTCAAAACTTACCTTCAAATGTTACAGCAAAAAATACGTATGTACATAGAGAGAAAGCAAATGTGACAAAATGTTTATGACAATTGAATGTTGAGAGTATAAATTCATTGCACTGTTATTTCAACTTTTCTGTATGTTTGAAAATTTCATAGTTAAAAGTGGGAGGAAAAAAGAACAAAATCTTAAATGGAGTTAGATCACCCTGGGTTGAGGTCTGGCTCCAAAACAATCAGGCAGTATGGACTGAGAGAAGCTATTAGCCCTTCTAGATACCAGTTTTCTCATCTCTAAATGAAGATAACAACTGGACATACCAGGATGAATTGTGGTGAGCATTAAATTAGATAACACATGTAAATCACTTAGCAGAGTTCTGATATTTAAGTAAAATAAATAAGTATTAGCTATGACTAATTTATTTTAAAATGATACTTCTGTGAAGTGGTGTAGTAGTTAAAATGTACAGAAAAGGAACATGCCAGGAATATGGCAGACCAGATGTCCAGAAAGTCCTTTGATCTCAAGTGGTAAAGGGTCCCATCCTCAAGGGGCAGGAGAAAAAGCCTGGGGCCTGCAGAATGCAAAAGTTTATATCAGAGACAATGAAATAAACTAGGATTTTCACAAGGCAACAACATCAGTAAGTGATCTAAAGAAAAGTCCCTTTGGATAAAGTAAGATGAGGGAGAAACTTGCTTAGCTCTGAAAAGAGCCCATGTCGCATACATTTAAAACTAGAAGTTATAGCCCAAGCTAAAATTATTTGAAAGTAAACTCAGGTTGGTAGTACTATCTAGCACTTGACAGTGACAATTACAATCCCACAAGAGAGAAGGTACTAAAAGCCCACACTTCAAAGATTTCCTAGAGATAAGAATCCAAGCAACATGAATTCACAGTCAAAATTCATGAAACACATGAGGACCAAGGTAACACGAGCAAAAGCAAAAGGAGAAAACAAACTATAGAAGATTCACAAAGCTATGAGTTTGGTATCATGCATCTAGTATATCTTAAAAATGAAAGGAAGTTATTAAGACTATGGCAATGGAACAAAACACTTCAGAAGTGCTAAGATGCAAAATTAATCACTGGATGTAAAAATCTAGAAGTAAATTAAAAATTCAATTATAGATTAAGCAGCAGATAGAACACAGCATAAAAATGATATAGTGAATGAGAACATAGATCTAAAGAAATTACCACAATCAAAGAAGTAGAAAGTAAAGAATTTCAGATAGAAAGAATAAAAAGATTAGGCTAGAGGGAATATTTAAAAAGAAAATTACTGAAATGTTTCCAGAATTGATAAGACTGGTCCTCAAATTTGGAAGCAACATATCTTAAACAAAATAAGTGCAAATAAAACCACATTGGAAATCTGGGCCCAAGATGGCAGAGTAGAAGGATGTATAGCTCAACCTCTTCCACAAATAAAGCAAAAACTACCTCTACATATGGAACAATTCACACAAAATTCTTGCTGAACTTTGGCAGAATATCTCTTACATCAGAAATACAAGGAAAATCCTCACAAAACCATGTAGCAGGAAGAAAAGAAAAAGGAAATCAGTGCAGGGCCTGTCCCACAGGGAGGGAACAGCAAAGGAGGAAAACACCCTCACCCTAGGAAGTCTCCTCTCCAGCAAGGAGGTCAGCTGGGGCAGAAATGGAACTTCAGACTTGGAGGAGAAAGCAGCAGCTGCTTGGCAGACAGAACTGAGAGAAACCAGCACAGAGGATCCCTGTGATACCTAGGCTGAAACGCAAGCCGGGGCTGCATGCTGGAGTTCAGGCTTCCACAGATGAGAGGGAGAGGACTGGGGCCGACTACACAGAGGCAGCCTCAGGGGACTGGAGTGTGGTGAAGGCTGGGGCTGGGAGAGTGTGCAAAACAGCCTGAAACCCCTTAGAGAGCACCCCTCCTGGTGCACATGGAGGGAGAGGCATCACACAGCCAGCCATACCAGCCATCTCCAATAGCCCAGAGGGCACTGCTCAGCACCACTGTTGGTGCGCATTCTTGGGAGCACAGAGGTGTGGTTCAGACACAGCAGTCTTCTCAGCTTGTTCAGGAGGGGCACAATCACTGGTGCGCAGATCCACGGCAGAGGAAGGGCTGGAACCTGAATCCATTCCCAGGGGTCCCACAACTTTGAAGGCAGGACTGAGATTTGATTTGAGCCCCAGGCAGCAGTGGTGGATTTGCTCCATTGGTGCCTGGGTGGACACTTGTCTCTAAGACAACCAAGCAGAATTATGGCCATGTCAGGGGAAGGTCTGGCATTAACATCAGACCTGCGTACTGTATGCATACATGAGGCTGGGGCCTGGGCTGAAGCTGTGGTTCTCAGCAGATCCAAGTGCATGACTGTATGCCCACTACCATGAGTCCTAGTGCCTGACATCAGCAGATCTGTGCTACTGTCTCTGTGGGTGCAGAAACTAGGGGAAATCAGGGCAGGCTGCTGACATTCCCATGGCTGAGGTGGGGACAATGGCAACATCAACAAAGTGAACTCTGAAAGCCCACACAATGAGTGACAGGTGACACTACAGAGGGCACTTTTCAGTGGACATCTCCTGCAGAAGAATACTAAGTGACTCCTCTTCCAGGGAAGGCACTCCAATCCTGCCTACCACACACTAGAGCTCAGAAATGGGTCTGGAAGCCTATATTTCAAAAACAGGGGAGCAAACCCAGCCCCTGTCAGGGCTGTTGAAAACAACAGAGCAAAGATGAGGCCCTGATCAACAACCAGTGAAGGCTCTGGTCACCACAAAACTAATGACATCACCAATCAAAGGGATAAAAGCCAGCACACATGGAGGAAAGACATGACAACCATTCATACTAAAAACAGCCCTTATGACAAAAATATTAGATGTGCACAGTCTATACAGGGATGCTCCCACATTAAAAAAAAAAAAAAAAAAACCTTTAATACCATAGTAGATAACTGTGACTCCTTAATTCATAGAGTCAGAGAAATATAAGTAAAAAGAATAAGAAGCAAAGGAAAGACTCCCAATTAAAGAACAAGAGAAGTCCCCTGAAAGAATAAACAATGAAATAGATCTCAAGAGTCTTTTAGATCCTGAGTTTAAAAAGGAGGTGATAAAAGCACTGAAGTGAATAAGAGAGGCTGAAAAAAGGAAATAGACAATATAAAGAGGAGCCAATTAAAAGCAGAAAACTCAATTGCTGAAATAAAAACCAAACTAAAGGTAGTCAACAGCAGGCTAAATAATGCAGAAGAATGAATAAGCGATTTAGAAGACAGGATAACAGAAGTCACCAAATCAGAAAAGCAGACAGAAAAACAAATGAAAACAAATGAAAGCAATATAAGGGACATACATGATAATACAAAGCATGCCAAAAGGAGAAGAAAGAGAAAAGGGAATTGAAAAGGTATTTAAAGAAATCATGACTGAAAATTTTCCAAACCTAAGGAATGAAACAGATATCCAAGTACAGGAAGCACAGAGGGCCCCAAACAAGATAAATTCAAACAGACCTACATCAAGACATATTATAATCAAAATGGCCAAAGTTACAGAAAATAATCTAAAAGCAGCAAGAGAAAAACAAAGAGTTAGTTACAAGGGAACCCCCATAAGGCTATCAGCTGGTTTCTCTATAGAAACATTGCAAGTCAGAAGGGAATGGCAAGACGTATTCCAAGTCCTAAAAGAGGAAAAACCCATAACTTAGGATACTTTACCCAAGAAGACTATCCTTTAGAATAGAAGGAGAGATTTTAAAAATATTTCAAAGACAAGTAAAAACAAAGAATACAGCATACCAAACCTATCCTTAAAGATATGTTGAAAAGTCTTCTCTAAATAGAAAGCAAGCAAGAACTACAGAAAAGAGAAAACCACAATTGGAAATGTGATAACTACAATGAACAGCAAGAGAATAAACATGAAGAAGTAAAATAAGACATTAAAATCATAAAGTGTGGGAGAGGGGAGCAAGAAAATAAATTCTGTTTGTTCTTTTTAAGGTGTGTTTGAGCCTATGATTTCCATTCTAAAGCAACTAGATATAGTAATGGGTTAACATACTTGAAAAACAGGGTAACCATAAATCAAAGCATATAATAGAGTTACAAAAACCAAAAAGAAAAGAAATCAAACTAATACAAAAGAAAATTATCAAATCAGAAAAACACAAAGAAAAAGAAAGAAGAAATGCCAAGTCAACTGAAAAACAAAGTTTAAAATGACAATAAATACACATCTGTTAAAAATTAACATAAATGTCAATGAAACACCCCAATCAAAAGATATACAGTGGTAGATTGGATAATAAAACAAAAGCCTAAGATATGCTGCCTACAAAATACCCAATTTAGGATGAAGGACATACATAGATTGAAAGTGAGAGGATAGAAAAAGATATTTCATGCAAATGGAAATGACAAGAAAATAGGCACAGCAATAATCATATCAGACAAAAATAGACTAAAACAAAGGCCATAAAGAAGGACACTATATAATGATCAAAGGACAGTATATAATGATACAAGATGAAGATATTACACTTTTTAACTTATATGAACCCAATATAGGACCACCTAAATATATAAAACAAATACTAACAGATGTAAAGGGATAAATTGAAGGGAACACAATAATAGTAGGAGACTTTAACACCCTGCTACTATCATTGGAAAGGTCTTCTATACAGAAAATCAACAAGCCAATGGAGATACAAAATGATACAATAGAACTGTTAGACTTAGTTGATATTTTCAGGACATTACATCCCAAAAAAGAATATACATTATTTTCAAGTGCACATTGAATATTCTCTAAGATAGATCACATACTCAGACATCAAAGAAACCTCAACAAATTTGAGAAGATAGATATTATTTCAAACTTCTTTTCTGACCACAATGCCATGAAACTAGAAGTCAACCATGGCGGGGAGGTGGGGGAGAGAAAAAAAATGACTAATTGGAGACTAAACAAAATGATACTAAAAAAAAGTGGGTCAACAATAAAATCAAAGAAGAAATTAAAAAATACCTTGAGACAAATGACAATGAAAACACAACCACACAAAATCATTGGGATGCAGCAAAAGCAGTCCTAACAGGAAAGTTCTTAGCAATACAGGACTTCTTCAAAAAACAAGAATAATCTCAAATAAACAACATAACCGACCACCTAAAAGAATTAGAAAAAGAAGAACAAGCAAAACCTAAAGTCATCAGAAGACAAGAAATAATAAAGATCAGGGAGGAAATAAATAAAATAGAGATTAAAAAACAATAGAAAAAAGCAATCAAACCAAGAGCTGTTTTTCTTGAAAAAGTAAACAAAATTGATAAACCTATGGCCAGGCTCACCAAGAAGAAAAGGGAGTGGACACAAATAAACAAAATAAGAAAGGAAACCAGAGAAATTACAACCAACACCACAGAAATACAAGAAACCATAAGCTAATACTAGGAACAACTATATGGCAACTAACTGGACAACCTAGGAGAAATGGACAAGTTTCTAGAAACATACATTCCACCAACACTGAATAAAGAAGAAGTAGATAATTTGAACAGGCTGATCATTAGAAGTTAAATACAATCAGCAATTTTAAAAAACTCCCTTAAAACAAAAGTCCACAACCAGATAGCTTTGCTGGCACTCCTACCAAACATACAAAGAAGAAATTATGCTGATTCTTCTCAAATTCTTCCAAAAGACTGAGAAGGAAGGCATGCTCCCCAACTCACTCTATGAAGCCACCATCACCCTGATACCAAAGCCAGACAAAGACACTACCAGATTAAAAAATTACAGGCCAATATCTTTGATGACTACAGATGCAATAATTCTCAACAAAATATTAGCAAGTTGAATACAATAACACATAAAAAAGATCATAAACTATGATCAAGTTGGATTCATCCAAGGGACACAAGGATGGTTCAACATACACAAATCAATCAGTGTATTACACCACATCAATAAGAGAAAGGACAAAAACCACACAATCATCTCAATTGATGCAGAAAAAGCATTTGATAAAATTCAACACCCATTTATGATTTAAAAAAAACTGTAACAAGTGGGTATAGAGGAAACATACCTTAATATAATAAAAGCTATTTATGACAAGCCCATAGCCAACATAATACTCAATGGTGAAAAGTTGAAAGCCTGCCCACTAAAATCTGGAACAAGACAAGAATGCCCACTCTCACCACTTATATTCAACATAGAAGTCCTAGCCGTAGCAATCAGGCAAGAAAAAGAAATAAAAGGGATCCAAACTGAAAGAGAACATGTAAAATTGTCACTATCTGCAGATGACATGATACTATAGATAGAAAACCCTAAAGGCTCCACATAAAAACTATTAGAGCTGATAAAAGAATTCAGCAAGATGGCAGGATATACAAGATTAACATACAGAAATCAGTTGCATTTCTTTACTAACAATGAAATATCAGAAAAGGAAAGTAAAGAAACAATATCTTTTAAAATTGCATCCAAAAAAGTAAAATACTTAGGAATAACTATGACCAAGGAGGTGAAAGACTTATATATAGAGAACTATAAAACACTGATTAAGGAAATTAAAGATGACTAAAAGAAATGGAAATATAGCCCATGCTCTTGGCTGGAAGAATTAATATTGTTAAAATGGCCATACTGCCCCCCACCCCAAAATCTACAGACTTAACATGATCCATATTAAATTCCCCTGGACATTTTTCACAGGACTAAAATAAATAATCCTAAAATTTATATGGAATTACAAAAGAGCCAGAATTGCCAAAGTAATTCTGAAGAAAAGGAATGAAGATGGAGGAATAACTCTCTGAGGCTTCAGACAATACTACAGAGCTACAATAATCAAAACAACATGTTATTGGCATAAAAACAGATATATGGATCAATAGAACAGAATTGGGAGCCCAGAAATAAACCCACAAAGGAGGCAAGGACATACATTGGAGAAAAGACAATCTCTTTGACAAGTGGTGTTGGGAATGTTGGAAAGCCACATTGTAAATCAATGAAATTTGAACACTCCCTCACACAATAAACAAAAATAAACTCAAAATGGCTTAAAGACTTAACATGACAGGACACTATAAGTCTCTTGGAAGAAAACATAGGCAAAATATTTTCTGACATAAATCTTAGCAGTGTTATCCTAGGACAGTCAACCTAGGCAAAGGCAGTAAAAGCAAAACTAAACAAATGAGACCTAAATAAACTTATAAGCTTGTGCACAGCAAAGGAAATCATAAACAGAAGAAAAAGGCAACTTACAGAATGGGAGAAAATATTTGCAAATGATGCAACTGACAAGGGCTTAATTTCCAGAATATATAAACAGCTCAGACAACTTAACAACAACAACAACAAAAACTCCAATCCAAAAATGTTCAGAAGACCTAAACAAGCAGTTCTCCAATGAAGACATACAAATGGCCAATAGGTACATGAAAAAATGCTCAATATCTCTAATTATCAGAGAAATACAATCCAAAACTACAGTGATGTATCACCTCACACCAGTCAGAATGGCCATCATTTAAAAGTCACAAACAATAAATGCTGAAGAGGGTGCAGAGATAAGGAAACCCCCTTAACACTGTAGGTGAGAATGTAGTTTTGCTGCCAGTAGATGCAACCAATGTTCCAGGTTCTTGTCCCATCCCAAAAAGAATTCAGAGATAAGACATAGTGGTTAAAAAAGTAAACTGAGGATTTATTAAACGATGGATAGTACATTCTCAAGGAGAGAGCGGGCAGGCTCAGGTGAGTGGCTACCTTGTCTTTCTTTGGCAAGTTATTTACATGGGGTGTAAAAATGAATGGGTAGACTATTCATCGGGGAGGGAAGGGTTTGGGGTCATATTCCCTGATTATCATCCCAACTCCACCTTCCCAAAGGGAGGAGGGATTTTTGTCCTTATTTAGTCTGGATTGGAAGTGCATGATGGGTACTTCTGATCTGCAAGGCTAATTTTATTGAAATGAGGGCATAATGAGCAATAGGTTACATTTGGACACTGGAGATTCCTGCCTTTCCCACCTTTCTTTGTTTGTCTCCAGGCCACTCATCACCCCAAAAGGTGTGATCCCTTATCAGTCCAAAGGTTCCTGCATTTCTTTCTCTGCCCAGGGACCCCTGGTGCTTGCATGATGTATATTTTTCTGCATTTGGCTTATGCCCATCCTTCCTGCCCAATTCCTGCCATTTGGTCTATGTCCCCCTTTTCTGCTCATATCTAGCTATCTGCCTGTTCTAACAGTTTGGTGCAGCCATTGTGGAAAACAGTATAGAGATTCCTTAAAAAACTAAAAATAGATTTACCATATGATCCAGCAATCCCATTCCTGGACATGTATCTGGAAGGAATTATAACTTGAAAAGATACATGCACACCAAAGTTCATAGCAGCACTATTTACAATAGCCAAAACATGGAAACAACGCTAACTGTCCATCCACTGATGAATGGATAAAGAAGATGTGTGTATGTATATGTATGTATGTATTCACATACACACAATGGGATACTACTCAGGCATAAAAAACAATAAAATAATGCCATTTGCAGCTAACTGGATGGATCTGGAGATTACCATTGTAAGTAAGCCAGAAAGAGAAAGAAAAATACCATACAGTATCACTTATATGTGGAACCAAAAAGAGAGAGAGAGAGAGAGAGAGAGAGAGAAAAGAAAGAAAGGAAGAAAGAAAGGAAGAAAGAAAGAAAGAAAGAAAGAAAGAAAGAAAGAAAGAAAGAAAGAAAGAAAGAAAGAAAGAAAGAAAGAAAGAAAGAAAGAAAGAAAGAAAGAAAGAAAGAAAAGAAAAGAAAAGAAAGAAAAGAAAGAAAGAAAGGGACACAAATGAACTTATAAAACAAAAGCAGATTCATATAGAAAACCAACTTATGATTACCAGGAAGGGTAGTGGGTGGGAAAGGATAAATTGGGAGTTTAAGATTTGCAGATACTAGCTACTATTTATAAAATAGATGAACAACAAGTTTATATTACATAGCACAGGGAACTATATTCACTATCTTGTAGTAACTTACAGTTAAAGAGAATATGAAAATGAATATATGTATGTTCATGTATGACTGAAGCACTTTGTTATACACCAGAAATTGACACAACATTGTAAACTGACTATAATTCATCTAAAAAAAATTAAACAACAAAATCATGTTATATTGTAACTGCCGATAACCAGGGACAAAGAAACTATCTTTTGAAAATGCAGGGGGAGAACAAAAGATCTATGGCATAAAAAGAAATTACAGAAGAATGAAAGAGAACCTTAACAGTAGCAAAGAAGACAGAGGAAAGTGGAATTGTATTTTTGAAATTCTAAAAGAAAATAATAAAGAATTGTAAAAAGAACAGTATTTCAAAAAGAAAAACAAAAAAACAAAACTGAGAGTGTTTAGTGCCAACAGAAATTCCAAGGAAATTTCTAAGGAACAAATGCCAGAAAGAAGAAAAATTACCTCAGAAGGAGGATCTAAAATACAAGAAGGAATTGTGAGCTGTGAAAATGATAAACATGAAGTAAACATAAACTAACATATAATAATCAAAAATAATGTCAAATTTTTTAGGTTTTTTAAGAAGCAAAGTAAAACTAACATACTTCAATGGCATAACCCTAGCAAGTCATAAACATAAATGCTTTTTAGGAGAAAAGTAATGATATTAACTTTAGACTTAACTAAGTTACAAAGGAACTTTAAAAATTTTAGTGAACCCACTAAGAGAAATGCAGTGTGTAACTTCCGCACCTTGAAGTTTGTTTTGTTTTTTTTTAATTTGAAGAAACTCTACAATTAACAAATATTTCCAAACTGGATTAAGCAGAAAAGAAAACTCAGTACATTCTATTTCAACACCATACTGGAGGATCTAATAACATTTAACATTTATTAGATATATATAACAGGCACTGTTTTAAGCACCTTATACAAATTAATTTATTTAATCCATACAATATCCTGTGAGGTAGGCATACCTTTATCCATTTTTACAGATGAGGAAATTCAGGTTTCTGACTTGTCCAAGGCAAGTCAGTAACAGAGGTGAGCTGATCCAGATAGTCTAACTCCAGACTCTGTGCTCTTAACAACTAAATTGTACTCTTCTAGCAAACGAAAGAGAAACTGAAAGAAATTTAAAAACAAAGGTTGTAAATGAAGAAACAAAACTGTCAATCTCAGATGACTGCCTAAACCCCAAAAAATCTATGGATGGATAGTATACTAGAAGTACTAAGGGAATTTAACAAGATTGATGGATGTAAAATCATTACATAAAAATCTATTGTATTTCAGTGAATCAGTAGAAATTAGAAAAATTTGTTTTTAAAGCCATTCATTTAAAATAGCATCAAAAAAGTGAGTAACAAATCTAACAAAAGTTGTGTAAGACCTTTATTTAGAAAGTCATTTTTAAAATGTTTAAAATATTAAAGATTTAAAAAGAGAGAGATATCATGTTCATGGACAGAAATAAGCAATATTGTAAAGATAACAATCTTTCCACAATGTTCTTTAGATTCAATGCAATTGCAATAAAAATCCAAGCAGTATATTTTGTGGAACTTGCCAGTCTGCTTCTGAAATTTATGTAGATGATCAATGGTCTAAGAATAACTAAAACATCCCTGAGGGAGAAAAAATATAACATCAGAGGTACTTGCTCTTCTGCATATTGACTTAATTATAAAGATAGAATAATTTGAATACCAAGGTACTGACACAGGGATAGACAAATAAACCACCAAAACAGAATAGAGAGACCAAAAATAGACTATGCATACATAAAAATCTAAGACAGAGACTTCATTATAGCTAATTTTAGGCAGAAGAGAATGGACTGAATAGTAAAGCTGTTACTCATATGGGGAAAAAGGGGATTCAAATACCCACTTCACCATTCACAGAAATCAATTCCAGGTGGACCAAGGGTAAAAAATCAGAGAATAATTTTATGGCTCCAATGTAAGGAAGAATGTCTTTCAAATGACAGATTTTTTAAAAAATTTGCAAATTATAAAGAAGTGCAATTATAGAAAAAGATAAATGAATTCAGCTAGATTTAAAGTAAGGAAATCTCACATATGCACACACAGAGAGATAATAAAGATAGTAAAAAGCCTCATTCTGCAAGCCTCATTCTGTAACTGCCAAAAGGTCAGTATCCAGAATATATAAACAACTCCTACAAAACAATAAGGAAAAGATAAATAATACTTTATAAAATAGTTAAATACACCAACAAGCATTTTACGGAAAGGGAAATACAGGAGGACATTAAACATATAAAAAGATATTCAAACTTATTTTTAATCAAGGGAAAGCAATGTAAAACACAATAATATATCATTTTGTTTCTCATGAGATTGATAAAAATCTGAAAGTATTGACTAAGATTTAAAACAAAAAAAAATCTAAAACATTATTAGTGAGTTTAAATTGCTGCAACTTGGAAAATAATCAATCATTATCTTGTAAGGTTGAATATATGTATTTTTCATGACCCTGCAATTCTATATGAGTATGTATCTTAGGGAAAATCATATTTATGATCTATTGGTCCACCAAGAGATGTATCTAAAAATATAGGAGTATTATTTGTAATATCAAAAAACAAAAACAAACCCATTGTCCAAGTAGAATAGAATGGAAAAAGAAATTATGTTATAGTCATGCAGTGGAATATTATACAACAGTACAAATGAATTAACCAAACCTACATTTTTCAGTATAGATGAATTGCAAGAGTTATGTTGAGAGAACAGGGATAGACATGTACGAATATATATGATTCCATATACATCCATATGTATGGATGTAAAACTAAAACAAAACTAAATAATATATTACTTAGAAAAACATATGTGATAAAGGCATTTTAAAAAGCATGCCACTAATAAAGCAAAATTCTGACATGATGTTCCCTTTTGGGATGGGCAATGGATAAGGTTATAGAGTGACATACAAAAGTATTCAAAATTATTGTTTTCGTTTTTTTTTATTATAAATGTATCTTGTTCATTTTTCTATTTTAAGCTATATAAAATTAAATATTCCTATGTGTGTATGATCTACTTCTCTAAAATTAAAAAAAAAAAAAGGAGACCATCTGAAAGTATTTTGTACTTTATACTTTGACAGTACTTTCCATGAGTATCACCTATGGTACTTAAAAAAACTAGCTCAGATTTCAATACAAACTTAATAAAAATCAAATTTAAAAAATTAAATGAAAAAATTGACTCTTCATAAAACACCCAAAAGATTTAAAGAATTATTATAATCATTTTAGTACTTTGTCTGGGAGTTTGTATTAGACACCATTTACCATTTGAGTAATACAAAGATGGAGTTCTGGGAGACGGAGAAGATGGCGGAGTAGAAGGACGCTCGCAGGTCACCCTCTCCCACAAATACACCAAGACCCACATCTACAGACCCACTCAGCCAACCAGAGCACCTGTGGAACTCCGACAGAACATCGCCCTCTTCATAAGATAAAGACGCCAAAAATCTGGTAGGAGAAAAGGAAAAAAGAAAGAACAAAAGGCAAAGCAGCGCGGGACGGGTCCCGTGGGGAGGGAGCGGCAAAGGAGGACTGGCGCTCCCTCCCTGGGTCTCCCCTCTCCAACTGAGAGGCCAGCGGGACGGAGAGGGAGCCTCCGAGGCTCGGATCTGTACAGAGCAGCCCTTGACTAACAGAACTAAGTTAAACGGGCACAGAGCGTTCCCCCGACACCCAGCGTGAGACGCGGGCCGGCAGGCACGGGCAGGGCCAGGCTGCACAAGCCGAGCGGAGGACGGAAGTGGCTGCACGTAGGCAGCCCCGGGGGAACGCAAGGTGCTGCGCGCCATGGCTGTGGGTGCACAGGGCAGAACAACCTGGGCCCTCCATAAAACAGCAAGGTTGATGTGCTCTCTGGGGAAGGGTGCACACCCCCATCTCTGAAAACCCGCGGAAAGTTTTCGGGGGAAGAGAGGCAGGGCTCAGGCACAGCCGCCATATCCTCCGCGCTGAGCACTCAGGCGGGGGCGGTGGCGAAACCTGCATCCGCACCGAAGGGCTTAGCAGCCTCAAAGGCCAGACTGAAACTGGCCTGCAGCCCCGGGCAGATAGGATCCTTCCATCCTGGTCTCTCAGAGAACTTGCTCCACAAAGACAAACAAGGAGCTGGGTTTTGGCTCGGAGCAGGGACAGGGCTGTCCCTCGGTCTTCCCCGAGCCCACCCGCAGAGCGCTGACCAGGGAGGAGCGCGAAGCCCAACAGAGCAGCAGAGCTACCGGCGGCGCAGGTAGAGGGAGAGCGGCCCCCCGCCTTTCCGGCAGGAACACAGCCCCTGACCGAGGTGCTGGGAGGGGGCACGACCCGCCCTCCTACCTGGCCAGTCTACAATATCTGACTGCGGCATCCGGAGGTGCAGCAATCCGCCCTCCCACAGCAGAGAGCTGCACCTGACCCAGTGTTAGGAGGAGGCGCGATCTGCTTGCCGACAGCTGCTGGGAGCAGCACAGAAGAGGGCGCCAACGGAGGGCCTCTGAAAACAGCAAGCTGAGCTTCCAAAACAGGCCAAAGACAGAAAGACTCCACATTAAAAGCACACAGAATCCAGGAGAACACCGACAAACCTCCCCCCCCCCTTTTTTTTTTTAAATCTGTTTTCACCTGTTCTATTTTCTATTACTCTCTTAATCTTTAATTCTTAATTCATTTCTATTTCTCTTGGGTTTTGATGTCCTGCTATTGATTAGACATAGGTTTCAAATACATCTATTCATCTCCCCCCCCCTTTTTTTGTAAAGGTTTTAAAAGGACGTCTCAACCCGATTAATACTCTGCTTCAACTCACTCTTCTATTATTCATTATACACTGTTTCCAAACCCTCTTTCCCCTTCTTTTAAAATTCTTTCTCTCTCTCTTATTTTTTTTTTCTTTTTTTCCTAAGTTTTATTCCTAAATAGGCATCAGATAGATAAAATCCTTAAGGACCAAAATAAACAACTGATACTCCATAAACCACAGTACCAAAGAGGTATGAGCAAGATGAAGAAGCAGAAAAACCTTTCCCAATTAACAGAACAAGAGAAACCCCCTGAAAGAAAGATCAACAAAATAGACATCGATAGCCTACTAGATCAAGATTTCAAAAAAGGAGTGATCGAATTGCTGAAGGAATTAAAAGAGATAGTGTTTAGAGATATAAAATATGTCAAAAATGAAATTGAAGCTATAAAGAAGAGCCAAGTAGAATGGGTAAACTCATTGACAGACATGAGGAATGATCTAATAGCTGTGCAAAGCCGACTAGATAATGCAGAGGAACGAATTAGTGATCTAGAAGACAGGGCAATAGAAAGCACCCATTCAGAAGAACTACAAGAGAAGCAAATAAAAAATAATGAAAATAGCATAAGGGCCCTATGGGATAATGTAAAGCATCCCAATCTTCACATAATACGGGTCCCAGAAGGAGAAGAAAGGTCAAAGGGGATTGAAAAGGTTTTTGAAGAAATCATGACTGAAAACTTCCCAAACTTAAAGAAGGAATCAGATATCCAAGTACAGGAAGTTCAGAGGGTCCCAAACAGGAAGAAACCAAATAGACCCACACCAAGACATATCATAATCAAGATGGCCAGAGTCAAGGATAAAGAAATGATTCTAAAGGCAGCAAGAGAAAAGCAAAGAGTAAGTTACAAGGGAACCCCCATAAGGCTCTCAGCTGATTTCTCTACACAAACACTACAGGCCAGAAGGGAGTGGCAAGATATATTCAAAGCCCTGAATGAAAAAAAGATGCAGCCTAGGATCCTTTATCCAGAAAGGCTATCCTTGAGGATAGAAGGAGAAATAAAGAGTTTCACAAACAAAAAAAAAGCTGTAGGAGTTTAGCAACACTAAACCCATGCTAAAAGAAATATTGAAAGGGCTATTCTAAATAGAAAAGCAGCAGGATGCTACAGAAATGAGAAACACACAACTGGAAAGGTGATAACTCATGAATTACAAATAAAGTAAACATGAAATTATAAAAGAAGACATTCAAATCACTGAGAGTGGGAGAGGGAGGCAGGGAAATATAGAATATTTTTTTCTTTCTTTTTTGAATTTTGTTAACAGTAGGATGGGTTTGAGATCATGTTACTATCAGTTTAATAAAAACAGTTATAGTAATGGGTTGATAGATTTACAAAAAAGGGTAGCCACAAGCCAAAAATTTACAAAGGAGTCACAAAAATTAAATAAAATCCATGATAATACAAAGGAAAATTACCAAAGCACAAAAGGAAGAAGAAAGGAACAAGGAGGATATACCAATTCAACTGCAAAGATAAGTTCAAAATGGCAATAAACACACATCTATCATTAATTACTGTAAATATTAATGGACTAAATGCTCCAGTCAAAAGACACAGAGTGGCAGACTGGATAATAAAGCAAGAACCTTCAATATGCTGCATACAAGAGACCCACTTTAGGGAGAAGGACACATATACATTGAGAGTGAAAGGATGGAAAAGGATATTCCATGCAAATGGAAAAGCCAAAACAGCAGGTGTTGCAGTACTGATTTCAGACAAAATAGACTTTAAAACAAAGGCCATAAAGAAAGATAAAGAAGGACATTTTATAATGATTAAAGGAGTGATACAAGATGAGGATATTACACTCGTTAATATGTATGCACCCAATATAGGAGCACCTAAGTACATACAAGAATTACTAACAGAGATAAAGGGGGATATTGATGGGAATACAATCATGGTTGGAGATTTTAACACTGCATTAACATCACTAGACAGATCTTCCAGAAAGAAAATAAACAAGACAACAGAGAAATTAAATACTACAATAGAAAAACTAGATCTGGTGGATATTTTCAGAGCATTACACCCCCCAAAAATAGGATATACATTCTTTTCAAGTGCACATGGAACATTTTCCAGGATCGATCATGTACTTGGGCACAAAAGAAACCTCAACAGTTTTAAGAAGATAGAAATTATCTCAAGCATCTTTACTGACCACAATGCCATGAAACTGGAAATCAACAACAGAGAAACAAAGGAGAAAAACAGGAACGCATGGCGATTAAACAATATGTTATTCAAAAAACAATGGATCAATGAGGAAATCAAAGCTGAAATTAAAAAATACCTTGAGACAAATGATAATGAAAGCACAACCACTCAAAACCTATGGGACACAGCAAAGGCAGTGCTAAGAGGGAAGTTTATAGCGATACAGGCCTTCCTCAAAAAAGAAGAACAATCTCAAATAAACAATTTAACCCACCACCTGAATGAATTAGAAAAAGAAGAACAAAAAGCCCCAAAAAGCAGCAGAAGGAAGGAAATAATAAAGATCAGAGAGGAATTAAATACAATAGAGTTTAACAAGACCATAGAAAAGATCAACCAAACCAAACGCTGGTTTTTTGAAAAAGTAAATAAAATCGACAAACCTCTGGCCAAACTCACAAAGAAGAAAAAAGAGGGAGCACAAATTAGCAAAATAAGAAAGGAAAATGGAGAAATTACAACAAACAAAATAGAAATACAGAATATCATGCGAGAATATTATGAAAAACTATATGGAACCAAACTGGATAACCTAGAGGAGATGGACAAGTTTCCGGAAACATACTGTCCACCAAAACTGAATCAAGAAGAATCTGAACACTTGAACAATCCGATCACTAGAAAGGAAATAGAAATAGCAATTAAAAACCTCCCTACAAATAAAAGTCCAGGACCGGACGGCTTCACCGGGGAATTCTACCAAACATACAAAGAAGAACTCATACCAGTCCTTCTCAAACTCTTCCAGACGATTGAAAAGGAGGGAGTACTCCCAAACTCATTCTATGAAGCCAACATCACCCTGATACCAAAACAGGCAAAGACACTACAAAAAAAAAGAGAATTATAGGCCAATATCACTGATGAACATAGATGCCAAAATCCTCACCAAAATTTTAGCAAATAGAATCCAACAACACATAAAAAAGATTATACATCATGACCAAGTGGGGTTCATCCCAGGGACACAAGGCTGGTTCAACATACGCAAATCAATCAATGTAATACATCACATCAACAAGAGAAAGGACAAAAACCACATGATCATCTCAATCGATGCAGAAAAAGCATTTGATAAAATTCAACACCCATTTATGATAAAAACTCTCGCCAAAGTTGGTATAGAGGGAACATATCTCAACATAATAAAAGCTATATATGACAAACCTACAGCCAGCATAGTACTCAATGGTGAAAAACTCAAAAGCTTCCCACTAAAATCTGGGACAAGACAAGGATGCCCACTATCACCACTCCTATTCAACACAGTCCTGGAAGTCCTAGCCACAGCAGTCAGGCAAGAGAAAGAAATAAAAGGGATCCAAATTGGAAAAGAAGAGGTAAAAGTGTCATTATATGCTGATGACATGTTACTATATATAGAAAACCCTAAAAGGTCCACACAAAAGCTACTAGAGCTGATTGAAGAATTCAGCAAGGTAGCAGGTTACAAAATTAACGTTCAAAAATCAGTTGCATTTCTTTACACTAACGTTAAATCAACAGAAAGAGAAAGTAAAGAAACAATCCCCTTTAAAATAGCACCCAAAGTAATAAAATATCTGGGAATAAATCTAACCAAGGAGGTGAAAGAATTATACACAGAAAACTATAAACCATTGATGACGGAAATTAAAGAAGACTTTAAAAAATGGAAAGGTATTCCATGCTCTTGGATTGGAAGAATCAATATTGTTAAAATGGTCACACTGCCCAAGGCAATCTACAGATTTAATGCAATCCCTATCCAATTACCCAGGACATATTTCACAGAACTGGAACAAATCATAATAAAATTCATATGGAACCATCAAAGACCTAGAATTGCCAAAGCATTACTGAAGAGAAAGAAAGAGGCTGGAGGAATAACTCCCAGACTTCAGACAATACTATAGAGCTACAGTCATCAAGACAGCATGGTATTGGTACCAAAACAGACATATAGACCAATGGAACAGAATAGAGAGCCCAGAAATGAACCCACAAGCTTTTGGTCAACTCATCTTTGACAAAGGAGGCAAGAATATACATTGGAACAAAGACAGTCTCTTCAGCAAATGGTGTTGGGAAAACTGGACAGCAGCATGTAAAACAATGAAGCTAGAACACTCCCTTACACCATATACAAAAATCAACTCAAAATGGATTAAAGACTTAAACATAAGACAAGATACAATAAACCTCCTAGAGGAAAACATAGGCGAAACATTATCTGACATACATTTCAAAAATTTTCTCCTAGAAGAAATAAAAGCAAGAATAAACAAATGGGACCTAATGAAACTTACAAGTTTCTGCACAGCAAAGGAAACCAGAAGTAAAACAAGAAGAAAACCTACGGAATGGGAGAAAATTTTTGCAAGTGAAACTGACAAAGGCTTGATCTCCAGAATATATAAGCAGCTCATACGACTCAATAAGAAAAAAATAAACAACCCAATCCAAAAATGGGCAGAAGACCTAAACAAGCAATTCTCCAAGGAAGACATACAAATGATCAAAAAGCACATGAAAAAATGCTCAATATCAGTAATTATCAGAGAAATGCAAATCAAAACTACAATGAGGTATCACCTCACACCAGTCAGAATGGCCGTCATTCAAAAATCCACAAATGACAAATGCTGGAGAGGCTTTGGAGAAAGGGGAACCCTCCTACACTGCTGGTGGGAATGCAGTTTGGTGCAGCCACTATGGAAAACAGTGTGGAGATTCCTCAAAAGACTAGGAATAGACTTACCATATGACCCAGGAATCCCACTCCTGGGCTTGTATCCAGAAGGAACCCTACTTCAGGATGACACCTGCACCCCAATGTTCATAGCAGCACTATTTACAATAGCCAAAACATGGAAACAGCCTAAATGTCCATCAACAGGTGACTGGATAAAGAAGAGGTGGTATATTTATACAATGGAATACTACTCAGCCATAAAAACCGACAACATAATGCCATTTGCAGCAACATGGATGCTCCTGGAGAAGGTCATTCTAAGTGAAGTAAGCCAGAAAGAGAAAGAAAAATACCATATGAGATCGCTCATAGGTGGAATCTAAAAAACAAAAACAAAAACAAACAAACAAACAAAACAAAGCATAAATAAAGGACAGAAATAGACTCACAGACAGAGAATACAGACTTGTGGTTACCAGGGTGGTGGAGGGTGGGAAGGGATAGACTGGGATTTCAAAATTGTAGAATAGACTACACTGTATAGCACAGGAAAATATACACAAAATGTTATGATAACTCACAGAGAAAAAAAATGTGACAATGAGTGTGTATATGTCCATGAATAACTGAAAAATTGTGCTGAACACTGGAATTTGACACAACATTGTAAAATGATTATAAATGAATAAAAAATGTTAAAAAAAAAAAAAAAGATGGAGTTCTTTCACTACAGACACTCTCCACTTAGAAGGTAGCAGGCAATTAGCACTCCCAAGTATGGAAAATGTTCCATGATGTTTGACAGATCATAAATGGTGATGTTATCTCCTTGGAAAAGAGGCATCATCTGCCTTTGCTGAGCGTTTAGTCTATTGAATGAAACAGGTAATAAACAAGGAAACAAATGAATTGTAAAGAATGTTGTTAAGAAAATAAACAGGGTGCAGTAATATAAAATAACAGTGAACAGGTATGTGGAATAGGTTGGATCCTTCCACAGGTGGACCAAGAAGAGCCTCTCTAAAGAGATGGCCTTCAAACTCAGATCTGAAAGAGGAGAAAGGGCCTCAGAGTGGGACAGGCAGGGAGTTGGCAGCAAGAGGAGGGAGGATTCCAGGCCAAAGGAAGTGTACCAATGAAGGCCTAGAAAAGAGATTTGGGCCTATAAGAACTGAGGAGCAGAATGGTAGAATGCTGAGATTATCAAAATTTTACTGAGTCCAAGATGATACTGCTCCCTGCATGACAGGCCATTCAATCAAAAGACAAGGTGTTGAGGCAAAGAACAGTGGCTTTATTCAGAAAGCCAGCTAACAGAGAAGATGGTGAATTAGTGTTCCAAAGAACTATCTGACCCACATTAGAACTCAGGCTTCTTTTATCCTAAAAGGGGAGAGGGATGGCTAGTTGTGGAAGACTTCTTGGTGCAGGAATTCTTTGTTCTTACAGCTGTCCACATAGGTCTGGTCACAATGATCCTATAAACCTCCAAGAAGACAATTGTTATTTTCTGTTCTGCAACTTTTTATTATACCTTTAAAGGTCAAGCCTGGGAGGCATATCCTTAAGAATGAGCTATCATGTGTATTTCAGGCGATAGGCAACATCCTTTTACAAAAGTGCAGAGCCAGCATGACTCAGCACAGGCAAAAGAGCACAAAGTTTGGAACTAAAAGAATAGGTCCCATGTCGAGTCAGGTTTGTTCTTCTCTATTACAGAATTAATAAGATGTGATGATGAGTCAGATGTGGATAAAATTATATAGAACTGTAATATGTCAAAAATGTATGTAATTCTCATTCTCTAAAGATGCTTTAGTTATTTCAACTGATTTCTCTGTCTTCAAAAAGTTCTACAGGAGTTAAAAATAAAAATAAAAACCTCCTGATTATCCACAACATTGATATCACTGTGCAGGTCACTGTAGGGCACACAACTTCTTCCAGGGGTAAAAACATGGAACTATCAAAAACATATCAGAATATCACAAACACTTTCAATCATCTATGTAAATTGTAAAACATGTTATTACTTTACTTATCATCTAAGTCTCAAATTTTCATAGATAGAAAATTAAAACCTTTGACTACCACAGCCAACGAATCTGTGGCATTGTTTCCCAACACATTTGTTTCACTCTGACTCAGCTTCATAAAATAATAAAATAAGCTAATGCTTACTGAGTGCAGTAAAAACGCAAGACACTGCTAATAACACTTGTAAATATTAACTGATTTAATCCTTACCTCAACCCTAGAAGGACATTACTCTTAATTATCCCCATTCACTATGCATGAATTCACACGTTTATTGTTTCCCAAGCTTTAGTTTTCAGAAGGAGCTTGGAGCCACACTGACACCAAACAGTGAGCTATAACCTGCCCAAGTTACACATGTTTTGATCTTAAGTGTCTTTGCTGATTAATTTTGGTAAAAATAGCCAATCAAGATCTACAAAAATTCAGAAAGCATACTGGGGAAATGAATCAACCTCTCCCCCAACAAAGACTGAGAATAAGTGATTTCTCTATTACGAGGAGCTAAATAGGAACTAGAAATGCAAGTAAATTTCTAAGCAAATAAACTCTCTATTACCAAGTATTCCAAATGTTGCAGAGTATCTAGAATGAAACCAGCCAGGATCCAAAGATCCCCCTTAAAGCTGGGGGGGTGAAGAATATACCATCTGAATATATAAAATTTAGCTTTTATTTTGTTGCAGCAAAGTTTGTTGCAGCAAAGTGTGTTACAGCTCAGTTGTGACAGCAACCTGGATCCAGGCAAGAGACCAAGCAGCACTCAGAGAGTTGGGGAACTCAGGTTTATTATGCCGGTGGGCCCAGAGGAGTTAACATTCCAAGCTCTGGACCCCGTCTATAGGTTTACACAGCCTTTTATAGGCTACCAGTCTAGACTTTGCAACATTTTGCAACATCATATGCAAGTAAGGTATAATAAAGGTGACTAATTAGGAACAAGCTTTGTAGAAATGGACCAATCAGGAGTGAGCTCAGGGAACCAGCAGAATCTTAGGGGTAAGTTCCACTTTCTTAGAAGTAAGATGTTTCAGAGGCAAAAAGCGAGATAATGCCTTTGGGCCAGGGAACTGATGGTGCTGGCAGGAGAGTAATGGCCCTGCCTAGGGGTCCTGCTGGTCTTTTTCATGGGGCTTCCCACCTCAATTTCAGTTTTGTTTTGCTTTTCTCAACTGTCACACTCTAAAACAGATTAAACTGAAATCTTTCTCAGGAGCCATAAAATCCACGGAAGTATGTTGACAGCCAAAAGAGCCACAGCCTTGGGGTGCGAGCCTCTCACTTTTCCTGCACTTAAGTACTAAGCCTGAAATGAATGGTTCACAGTGGTACTAAGTCTGTAATGCACAGTGTGGTTCTCAACTTTGGCCACACGTTAAAAATTACCTGGGGTGCTTTCTTAAAATACCGCCCGCAGAGATTCTTTTCAGCTGTTCTCAAGTGGGTCCTGGGAACCAGTAGTTCTTATAAATCCCTGGGAGATCTTCCTGTGCTGCCAAAGCTGGAGAACCACCTCTGGAGACCTAAGCCTCAGGGGTTCCCACGTCTGCAACAGAGCCATGCTCTTGAGTTCATCACTGACACGGAAAGCAAGAAAATCATAAGAGGTGGAAGCCGTCTTCTAAATCCCTACAGCCACCCTGAGCCCTGAGGTTAGTCTTCTCCATCTCCTGCCTGAGCTCGCAGCTGGAGAAACTGCTTAAGAGCAACACCCTCTGGGTAACTTCACTGTCAGTCAAGCGAGCCATTGCCAACAACCTCTTTCAGACTTATTTGCTTCAATATAACATGTTAACACTCTTTGAGCATCAGTAAAAGTAGAGTTTTCTTTATTGCAAATATGAATTAGATAGCTATGAATTAGACAAAGAGAAAGCACCAAGTAAAGAAATTGAGAACCTAATGTGTCTTAGACATTTTATTTATTTTGTTTTCCATCCTTACAACAACCCTATGAGGAAGTTGTTTCATTTTAATCTTCCAATGAGGAAACAGGCTCAAGGGTATTAGTCACAGATTTCTCAAGGGCTACTGGAAGGAACACTGGGAGGTGACCCAATCTGATTTTTACTACATCAGACTGCACCCTAGGGCTGCAGAGGTCAATGCAAGTGCCAGCTCAAGGAACTTGAAATGCCTGAGGCAGCAAGTTTGAAACCTTTCCAATGGACCTAATTGGCTGTGATGGCTTTTTCCTCCAAACACTTAGAGCCTTTCAGTTGGTACCACTTAGCAGTGAACTCCAACCGCCTTTTGTTAATTGCCAGTTCAGTGCTTTCAGCTCATTGCTATTACAAGCAAGCTCAGGCCAGCAAAGACAATTCTTGGTATTTTTCAATCCATCTGAGAGCCTAAAATTGCCTTAGATCAGTGCTTCTTAAACTGTTATGTCCTTATGAATCACCTATGGACCTTGCTAAAATGCAGATTCTCCCCCAGGACATCTGAGTGGGGCTGAGATCCTGTGTTTCTAACAAGCTGCCAGGAATTCCAAAGCTGCTGGTGAGAGGATCACAGGGGTTAGCAAAGAACTAATTATTCCAAGTAAATGGGGTTTTATTTTAAGTGTAATTTTGAAACAGGCAGCTGTGAGTTCTGTTTGATATATTTCACCACATATTTCATTTCTTAAAAAAAAAAAAAGGTGTCTCATTATCTTCACAAGACTGTCTAAAGCCATTCCTTTCCCACTCAATGAAACTTTGTAGATTAATTTATTGATAGGTAGGACATCTCAACATGAAAAGAAATCATCTAGAAAATACAGTTGCATTTTCTTATGAATAGCACAAAGAAACATTAGGTGGTTAATCACTGATTTTTAAAAAGACTGTCAGTACACCCTTCTCACCTGTTAGCAAAAGACCCTCACCATCGGGGACCATGACATCCTTGGAGTTGCCAGAGTTACTAGGATGCTTCTGATGGGAAACCTGTGGGTAACTCTATTAATATACTCTGGGTAAAACACAATCATTAACAACATCAGCCTCAGGGTCAGTAGACCTGAGTTCAAGCCCTTGCTAACATTTTACTTCTCAAAGCTCAGTTCTTATCCAGTACCACCCTAAGCAAGACTTGTAAATTTGACCAATCCCCAAATAATCCAAACTCCAAGTCATTAAAAAGAAATATATTCATACACACCATAGAAGAATTTTTCTCACTCAAGACAATGACATATTTCACTATTGAATTTGTGGTCAAACACAAAAGAGGGCTTATGTTGTCACTAATACAATAAAATGCTGTAAATCCTTTTTAAATGTATCCAGTGTTCACCTCTTTGCCCCCTCACCACTAAACACACATGATGCTACGATGGCATGATGCTTTACACGGATGTAACCACATGCAGCGTCAGTTTCCTCAGCTATAAAATGGGTTTCCATGAAGATTAAACACATATCTCCCTCCAAAGTCCCTGGCAATCCCAGCCAGCGCATCTCCTCTCTAGACCACTCCCCCCGCCATGCACTCCTCCAGCCTCCATCTTACCAACCTCATCCATACCCCCATCTTTCTACGTCCCTTTTCTTTTCAGAAAAATTTGCCTATCTCTTGGCTTTTCCAATTGGGATGCAATCTCTTGAGACAGCAGAGAATTAGAAATAACAAATAACTTTACACACACAGTCAGTTCTCTGTAAATATTTATTAAATTAATAAATGATTGGCCCTCCTATAAACAAGTTAACCCCAGTTTATCCTCAAAATTGAGTTCTAGAAATCTCTACCATTAAAAAAAAAATAGGTGTGGAAATAGTATCAGCTATATATAAAAATTCCTCTTAATTGAATTTACTCTGGCCTCTTTTCACAAAGGGAAAAGGATAAATCAAAGGCACCACCAATATTTAGGTAGAATTTCAGAGAGTGCAGCAGCAAAGACATCAGGATGTCAGAAATGCTATTTGATACTGTCTAAAGCTCACATGTTGCTATGAAATCTTTAAAATATATATATAGAAATATATAGGAAATGTCCAGCCCCATGAAAGTTGTGTGATTCACTTGATACATACTTAAGTTGTCTCGTGGGTTTGTCATAAAGAGTAAAGAAAATGACATGTATGTTTCTCAGTAGTTACCACTTAGTAGATACTCGGTAAATGTTCTGTTCCAGCTTATCTTGGTGGCTATTTTCATCCCAGAGACATGGGGAAGGCGGGTAGAAAATACTTATTCAATATCTTTGTTTGTTGAACTTATGAAAAAGAAAGCTCTGACCATGGCAAAGATGTTATATGTTAAGCCATCTTGGCTTTTGTAGCCTTCCAAAATCTTATGAAAGGGGGTGTCAAGTTCTAAAAACCATAGTTGTCCATGTTCAGTCAAATTGCACTCAGTGGCAGGGAAAGAGGGAATGATAAAAACAAAATGATGGTAGAAAGTCCCATCACTGCAGAAAAACTTCATAGGAAATGATCAAATCACAGCACCAGATAACAGGCACTCTTACTAGAGTGACAGTGACATTAAAATAACTATAGAAGAAAATCTGGAAGGAAACCTTACCTAAGGAAAAAGTGAGAAAAAGGAAACAATGATTATTAACTGAACAAAATTTAGCCTATATATTTAAGATAAGCATACAAGATATCTTTATCAGAGAGAAAGTTTTATTCAAATCAAAGTCAGACATAAATTGTCCAATTGAGTAAGAGTACCCATAGACAAAATCTATAGCAAGATGTCAGAGCTAACAAATTATGATCAAAAACAAAAACAAAAACACGAATGCAAGATATTTTACATTACATATTTAGCAGTGAAATCATCTTTTCTATTTTTCCCTAAAACTTTTGAGTATTCAACTAACAATTGCCCTTAACATGCTATTGTATCTATTCAATATTTTACTAATTAGGTTACACACAATCAAATCTAGGGGCTACAGTGAACACAAAGTCAATGTGCTCAATACAAAATTCTATTTTGTGTGATTACATTTTTAAGGCCAGAAAGAAAGCCCCCAGGTCTGAAGGTAATTTCCACATCTTACGCATGTGGAAAATGTCACGCTCCTCTCCTGGAGGTTTCTAAGGAATGTATTTTAGTCCATGTGAAGCCCAAGGCGTGTTAGTACTTCACAGCCCATGTTCACTATCCTCCTTTGTCTGCCTCCACATTGAGCGCGGAACCTTACAAACATACAGTGTCTATGCTCAGGGCTGTCCTCCGGTTTGAGTTCGGTTTTGTTTTTTTCAAGTCCGTATGCCCATCTTCCTGTTGACTATCTTACCAACACTGTAACTTTGCTGAGCCACCACCACCTCCAGACCTGTGAGGTCTATTAAAAAACAGTCTCAGATCTTGAGCCAAGAAAAAGAAGTGCTGGTTAAACATCGTTCAACACTGTTCTCTCAGAAAGGCCATAAGACAGACGAACTAAAACCAGCCTAAGAATGGGAGATGTCAGTTCATCTCTAACTCAGTTCCTCATAAGAATGGGGAATAATGCCCTTGACTTCAGAACAGATCTCATGACTCCCTGGAAGAGTTAATCACCTACCTGGTAAATTCCAAAGGCTCTGGAAAATCATCCCCAGCGCAACCATGTCACATATCCACATCTACGAAAAATATACTTTCTCCACCTCTTGGATGAAATTGTTGTTGTTGTTGTTGTTGTTGTTGTTGTTATTCTCTCAGTTTCCAGTTGTCCTCTGCTTAGATGCCGGTAGTCTTGGAAAGGTAATGCTTTGTACCTCACGTACTCATGTGTTCTAGGTTTAATCTGTCCCTTTACCAAGAGCTGCAGTGGTCAACAGACCAAATGAGGATTTTGAGAGGACACAGGTGTCTGGGAGGAGAGCAGGAGCAGGAAGAGAGAACTAAGGACTCTGAAACCAAGCTGATCTCTCCACAATTTTACCTAAGGCTTTGGCAGCACAAATATTTGTGTAAATGAAGTCATACTTAGAACAAAACACATTGAAAATAGATAAGCCCAGAGCTGCTCTGATTGATGATACAACTGAAGCCTGGACCTCTGCCCACTGTACTTCTCCTTCCAACCCTGAGGCCATTCAGGGGGACACTAGGGTGTCAGGAAAGGTGTTTGAAAACCACTAGCTCTTGGAAGTTGATAGAGTGAAAGAGGTCTTCTGTAAGAACCATCCCCTCTCTTAAAACTTTCATCAGGAATTTATGATTTCAGAAGTTAATATCTAGGTAAACATTTGGGAGGATGAAGGCAGGAAAGAAGGCATGATAGACTGTTTTACATCCAGATCCTTTGTGCTATTAACATCTTCATTTTCAAATAACATGGGACTAGCTTCAGCAAAGGTGAGGTTGGGTAAGGAAGTCCCTCTGATCCATAAACAAGGACACTCCTCATGCTCAGATGCTAAAGAGCTATGGAAACCCAGTCACTCCCTTCTCTCCAGATCCTGTAGCTGTGTCTACCTTGCTCCAGCTGGAGTTTATTCTAAGCCCACAGGAAGGAAATGGCCACTGTAACTAACTCCTGTTTTACATCTCTGTTCATGAAACCAGCCAGACAAATCCCAAATCCAAGTTTTCTAGAAAGTACTTTGCTCAGCCCAGCTTTAATGGAGTACCTCCAGTCCCATCAGAATAATCCAGGTGACAACTTTGCAGTGGGCAGGGCAAGTTTCAGGAAAGAGAGCAAGGTGCTGAGAAAACTAAAAATATCTGCCAGCACCTCCTTCCTGGAAGCCTATGCCCCCTGATCTAGCAGCAATGTGCTGAACCAGCTGGGAGCAGTTAATGAGAACCGATTCCACCCCCACTTCCCAACTTCATGTTCAATGATGCCATGCTGGTAGCTTGAAATGAACTGTGGTAGGAATATTTATACCATTAAACTGGAAATGCTATAAATCAGGGATTCTTTTTCTCAGAGTCAGTTTACCAGCACACCACCGTCAGGTGTCTCCATGATCAGTGATGTTGGAGAGAGTCACATGAATGTCTGCTCACACACCGTGAAGTTCCGCAGATAGCCTTCCTCTCCTTTTCCTCACAAGCGTAGTCCTCTAGAAGGAACCCTGTTCACCTGTTCACCTGTTCACCTAGGTATATTTACATTTCAAAGAAAGGAAATAAAGCAAGACATGTGCATCACCATGGGTCAAATGCATCACACCTCTGATTCTACACAAAGCCTTTTGTCTACTATACTCAGTACAAGGTTAGATACAGGTTCGAATGAGCCATATTCTTGGTAAAAATAGAAAATAGCAACTGAAGAAACTAGTGCAGAAAGTGTGAAGAAATAGTAGAAAGAAGTCACCAGAGTACTTACTGGAAAACAGTAGGAAGCTCAGTGAATGTTTGGGAAAGGATGAAGGGACAAAAGGAAGTGGGAAAGAGGGCAGGAGTTACAGGGGCAGAAGGAAGGCAGGGAGGACAGGGGATACAAAGGGAAATAATGAACCATCAGTCAGAGGAGATAACTCTCCACTGAGAATAAAAGCAAAATGCATATTAAATGATAGCATGAAAGCATCTTCATTCATTTCAACAAATTCTATCAAGTGCTGATCCTGTGGCAGGGGCTGGGCACACAACACTTAGTAAGACATAGTCCTGGCCTCAGGCACCATACAGTTTAGTGGAGGAGAGCCTCAAGTAAATCGTCATCTCCCTACTAGGCAATACTATACTTAAGTAACCACAGGATGCTTAAAGAGACCACGGAAAGGCTACTACTTCAAACTGGGGAGTCAGAAAAGACCTCCAAGAAATGGTAACATCGAAACCAAGCCCTGAAGAACACACAAAATCTGCATGAGATGGCAGTAACGCATATCAAGCTTTATTTGGGTGGCAACTTGACATGTTTGCAGGTGGGGAAGGTCTCTCACAGCATGAGTCATTCCAGAGACCACCACCCAGGAATGGGATCATGTGTCTAGCTGTTGTTGTTCAGCTGCCCAGGGGGAGTCTCTGGGTCACAGAGCTCTGAAGGTCAGCAGCAGCTTAGACCCTTATTTATAGCTGTAGGTGATGAGATGAAAGAAATAGATGAAGGAGATTAAGAGGTCCAAACTTCCAGTTGCAAAATAAATGGGTCAAGGATATGAAATGCACAGAGTTGGAAATATAGTCAATAACTATGTCATATCTTTGTAGGGTGACATTTTGTAACTAGACTTATCATGGTGATCAGTTTGTATAGAAATATCGAATCAATATGTTATGTAGCAGGAACTAATGTTGTGTTATAGATAATTATGTTTCAAAAATAAGAAAACTCAGAAAAAGAGATCAGATTCGTGGTTACCATAGTTGGAGTTGGGGGACAGATGGGTAATTGGATGAAGGCATTCAAAATGTACAAATTTCCAGTAATAAGATAAATAAGTCCTAGAGATGTAATGTACAACATGATAAATATAATTAACACTGCTGTACTATATGTGAACGTTATAAAGAGTAAATCCAAGTTCTCATCATAGGAAAAAAATTTGTTTATATTTCTTCAGTTTTGCATGTAGGTGGATGTTTACTAAACTTACTGTGGTAATCAGTTCATGATTTATGTGAATCAAATCATTAAGCTGCACACCTTAAGCTTATATAGTGCTGTATGTCAAGTATATCTCAATAAAACTGGAAGAAAAAATTGGATATATAAAAATTGAGCTGGGTGCCAGTGGGCTTTTGAGGTAACTGGCCCCAGACTGCTGTGAAGAAGTGGACAACTTCACAGCAGTCAGTATACCATCTTTAGTTCATTTACATAACAAATACTCACAAGTCTCCGGGGGATCCTGACACTACTGGTCCAAGAACACACTTTGAAGGCCACTGATGTAGAAGCTTCTCGTGGGCAAGGTGGCTCTGGAAGAAAGGGTGAGGGACAGTTTCTTCTCCCAAACTGAATATCAAGGTCTCTTGTGCTGAAGGGAAGAAAAAAGGGAAGGAGAGGGAAATTATACATAGCAGAATTTCTACACACACAAAAGGAACTGTTAGAACAGAGGAGGAACTATTCTTTTCCCAGATCCTTAAAAAAAAAATGTCTTTTTGGTAGGGACTGTATTTTTACTGTTGAGAAGAAGGAGCTCAGATGAGGATTGCCTGGTTTTATATAAATGGAAACCAGTTTCATTATCCTGACAAACAACAGTACTTTGCCTGTGGGCGGTAAAGGCTGTTTATATACCCTTACCTTAATTAAGTAATCTCTGACTGAAAAATGATTATCTCACAAGTATTCTCAACAGACTTTCCTTAAAGAATTCCAGGAAATAGCATCTATTTTCAGTGTTACAAAAGGTAGGTAAATCGAGATCTATATTAAAGCTGTTTCCTTTAATTTAGTCTTTAGTTTCTTTCATTTCTCCTTTACAACATATGTGTCCCCATAATCACCCATTAGTTTGATCACCAATTTATTCATCTAGTCTTAATGTGTGTGTTCTCAATGTATGCATTAAGAACTGCCCTGGGTGCTTTGAGATGACAGATGTTGAAACCAAAGCTGAGAATGAAAAAACATAAACAAAACCTGTTTGTTTTTGTTTTTTTTTACTGAGACCTATATAAAGAAAACTTTGTTACTGGGAGCTTTTGGCATGTTGGTCTCATTTTTTTTTTTTTTTTCTCCTTCTCCCTCCAAACACATTTAAAGGAATTAACACTACATTAGCATGAAAAATTCAAGTGGGAAAAGACATGGGAACCACCATACTAACAAGGAAAAACTCCACCATGAGATTTAGGAAATAGAAATGTGTCACTTTACATGGTAGTTTTAATGACGAATGCTGAATCTTCAGTAGGTTTTATACTTCTCCCTCCCAGCTGAAACCTCGAGCTGGTCCAAAGCTCCAGCCTGCTTCATTCTGTCTGTGTGGATACCATTTGCATAAGTACCTGTCATTATCCCCTATCAAGTGCCTCCTCTCCAACCTTGAACATTTCTTCTTGATTCATTATAATTAAAGAGCTAATGTAGCCATTCAAGTTCACATTGTCAGTGACCATGTAATCATCTTCCCTAGTGACCAGAATTCCTTTCTTTTTATGAGGTTAAAATTAAATTCCTTCCAGCCATAAGGTCAAAAGGATCTGGAACAGTTAGCCTTCCCAGTGACTAATTTCACACCTGTGACTCTCATGCATATAAAATAAGACCTCTTAAATGGAAGATGTCAAATTAAGAAATAATATACCTTTGACTGCACCTCAACTGAAGTCAATTAGATGTAAAAATTAAAGACTGTGGATTCTTTTCCTGTTACTGGAAGTGATGCTTGACACTCCACTTATCAATTTCAGACACATCTGTGTCCCTTAGAAATGTTAAAGTAATTTGTAAGTTGGAAGAGAATTAAAATGGCTCAAAGCCTGGGAGGATACTGGCCAGGAGATTAAGATAATGTGCTCCTTTCTGTTTCACATAATAACTTGTCTATCACTTGATTTTTTTTTCCCTTCCCAAGATTTGCTTAAGTTTTTCTAAAATGGATTTTGTTACTTTCCCTGCAACTAAGGCTTTTTACATTTCGTAAAGGATTCCCACTATTAGATCACTCTGCATGGCTAAATGCCACGAGCAGATTTAGCCTCTGGCTTCCAAGAGGCAACACTGACCAGGGAAGCCCTCTCTTTGTCCTGTCATCTTGGAATTTATTGTGGACCTTCCCCTTCACCTACAGCATTCAGTTTCACTTTACACACACCCCTCCCCAATTCCCTATGCCTTTCTCCTTCTTTCTCCTCCAAGACAACTCTTTTCAGCAGTGAGACTGGAAGCCTTGCAGGTCAAAGTTCGATCAGAAGTCACTGTCAAGTCTCCATCTGTGTATCTCAAGGAGTTTTCCAGAAAGGAGGCTGCCCATGGCAGCTCCAGTGCTCCTACAACCACAACTCAAAGGGGATCCTGGAAGAATGAGGTGACCACGGCCAGCAACCTCCATACTGCATTTCAGCAACCCTGCAATTCCAGGAACAAAGTCAAAGTTCCCTCAACAGGAACAAAGGCAGGTGACCTTCACTCAGAAGCATCTAGGTGATGACTCTGAAGCCTGAAGAGCAAACAAGATCTAACTCCTCAAGTTCTTGAAGTTGTTGTTGGGACCTCTTGGTCTTGCAAGAGAAATAACTGTTGTCATCCCCTGTAGTAGATGTGTATTGTCACTGCCACCCAGAATCCACTCACCCTTTTTTTGAGAACTACACCTTGATTTCCCTCAGGGTACATGTTTTCCCTGCTCTTAGCCAATATGCTTCAGATCCCATTTTGCACACTGTAGGGCCCAGGCTTCCAACTGTGGAGGCAATGAACAATGTGAGTTCTCTGACTTATCAGTTCTTTGACCGATTCCTGGACCGTGATTTCCTCCTCCAGGCTATCCTTTTCCATAGCACACCATGAGCATAGATTTTGCCTGGATCTTCTGTACCCTCGAAATAACCAGTCAAATACCCCACCCTCTGAGCAGAAATCAATGTTCCCAATTCTTTCACTTAATACTTCCTCCAGGTCATGGACCCCTCTACTCCCCATCACCAGACTTTATTTTCATGTCTTCGCCACCCAGCTATAATCCTTAGATCCTTACTTCAACCCTTACTGGTATCTTCCCTTCCCCATTTTCCTTCCACCTCACCAACCTGACAGATCACTTATATATGATCCTCATTGTCTATTTAATACTTGATCTTCCCTCTGAAGCTACAGGCTATGAGAAGCAGGGACTTTTTGATAACAATTGGATCCCCAGTGCCCTGCATCACTGTACTTGACAAACAGCAGACAATTAACAAACTCATTCACTCCAAATTTATCTTTTAGAAACTGACTATGGGATGGAAACTGTGCTTGGGGTACCTAGAATATGATGATCAGAAAATAAGAACTCAGCCCTGTCCTCACAGAGCTTACAGTCTATTGGGTATGAGAGCAAGGCGGTGGTAACACCACACTGAGTAGGACATGGTCCTAGAAACCCAGGCAGTGACCAACAGCAGAGTCATGTTCATGGCAGAGGAGTTGCAGAAGAACTTGCACTTCAGAGAATTAGCTGCCAAGTGACCAACTCACAGACAAATGCATGATAAATATCTTCTTTCCCAAATATATTAAGGAAGCTGTTCCATGAAATTAAAGATTTTGACACTTGTTACATATACTAAGAATTGGCCAAAGATCATAAAATAAGTCCTGATATATTTCCTTGACAGCACAGATGAGGGAGCAACACCAAAAAAAAAAAAAAAAAAAAAAGGAAGTGGTAGAACTTTTTAAATTACTTTACTAACCTGTAATCATTTTCAACAGGTCCTACTGAGCATATGCATTATGTTTTCCCCTGGGAACTTCCTCGCCTTGAGTGTCTCAAAGGTCCATAAACATTTAACACTAGTAATGGAAAAGAAGCACATAACACACCTGATGAAACATTTAGATGCTAATAAGCTGGGAGAATATGCAAAGGCCTCAGAAAGACAGAAGAAAAATTACAAATGGCAGTTATATGAATCTGAATAGTAAAATGACAGTCAAATCATGAGCACATGAATTAACATATTTTAATGAAAAAGAGAAAATAGTAAAATAAGAACTGTACAGTAACAAAGACCAAATTAGACAAAAATTTTAAAAATATGAAAGGGTAACCATCGGGCTACTTTAAATTCCAGGGACCCAGAAAAAAATATTGAAAAGGATGCTGTGATCCAATCAGGATGTGCTGGTAGTGTCTCAGGTAGGTAGAGAGTCTTCTTGAATGTGCATCTGGGTAGAATTTACAGTTGAATGAGGTAGCAAATTAAGATACTAATTGATACGGGTACCAAAAAAAAAAAAAAATCAACGAGGAAGGGAACAGAGAGTTTCTCAGGGATTGTAGGGAAAGCCAAAACTGGACCAACTGGTCGCTCAGCAAAGAGGAAAATGGACAAACTGCAAAACACAAACTGAGCAAGAGAAAGGATTAAATAAATGTTAAGGAATTAAAGGAGATGAATATCCGTGGTCTAGACAGGATTCACATCAAGCTGGATAGCTTGACTTTGAATAAGAGAAAAAGACTCAGACATCAGAATAAAAGAAAGAGAGAGAGAGGGAGAGATACTTATTGGTTCTGTTTCTCTGGAAAACCCCCAATTAATAAAGCAATCATCCTTTATATTTATATACATATATATACACACACACACACATATATATATACACACACACACACCCACGTGTGTGTGTGTGTGTGTGTGTGTACATGCACACATATATACATACATATGGGGAGAGAGAGTGAGAATATAGGGGGGAAATAAACATTTATATTTATATTTACATATGGTGTAATTCAGTTCAAAGGCCTGAATAAGTCCAGGTCTGAATCTGAAAGCGCCAGAATCTGGATCACTGATGTCCAAGGGCAGGAGAAGATGGATGTCCCAGCTCCAGCAGAGAGAGCAAACTCACCCTTTCTCTGCCTTTGTGTTCTATTTAGTCCCTCAGTGGATTAGATGATGCCCATCCACATCTGCTAACTCAGTTGTTAACCTGATCTGGAGTCAGCTGGACTGATACACCCAGAAACAATGTTGTACCTGCTACCTGGACATCCCTTAGCCCAGACAAGTAGACAAACAAAATTAACCTCCACAGCTGCCATCTTCCTTCCCTTCCCTTCCCCCTCTACTCTCATACTCCTGTTGGAGAAGGACCTTGCCCTTTTCACATACCTTGCATTAGGGTCACACAAAAGCAGAAGAAGAAGGAGGGCTAGCCCCACTCGGCATGCAGTAGGTGAGCTTTGCCACAGGCCCATGAGAGTTGGAAGCAAAACAGCTCTTACATTACGGGGTGTGTGGTCTTAGGTGAATCACTCAACTACTCAAATAAGATGGGGATGTGAATTCCAACTTTGTTGGACAGTTCTGTTGTTTAAGTAACAGTGTTTGACATGTAACAGGTGCTCAATAAATGTTTGTTCTAGTTCTCCTTTTAACCCATAGAACAGATCAAATAATAAAAAATGCACTCTCAGGGGCAGGGGACAGTGTTCTGTATAGCTCAGTGGTAGAGTACATGCCTAACATGCATGAGGTCCTGGGTTCAATTCCCAGTTCCTCCATTAAAAAATAAATAAATAAATAAACCTAATTACCACTCTCCCCAAAACTACCCCCCCAAAAAATAGTCTTTTTAAAAAACGCATTCACAACAATAATATAGGGGAGATTCTAGCATTTCTCTATATTTTGGTGATTTATTAAGTTCTGTTTGTAATGATCACACTTTCAGGTAAGAAAGAATGAGACTCATGGTCATTATATTCTGATTATTATGTTTTAGATTATTGCAGTGAATCAGAGAGCATTTCAAACTCGTTAGCATGACCTAGTTAGAAGAATGTTTTAATTCCTAGGTAAGATAGTGAGTAATTAAGCCCATAATAATTAAGTACCTGTCTCTGAATGAGTCTTAGAAGAAACTAATTTACTGACAGTGAAACCATCGCATCAGAAGGGACCCCGTGCTCTGATGGAGAGAAGCAGAATGTCCGTGCTGTGCAGACCTGGCCTCAGGCAGGAGCGCTCCGGTAGAGGGAGCTCTGAGCCCCTCCTCCTCACCAGGACCTCCAGGGGGCCAGAACAGCTACTGAGCCTGGGAGCCTAGCTGGTCGATTCCGTGACGTTGGCAGTGATCCACATGTGTCCTGAAGAGAGACTTTGACAGACTGATAGAACTTCCTGCCTTGGAACTGGACGGAGAGGAGTGGAATGGGATTAGTGAAGAAGAAGGAGGCAACCGCAGGAAATCTGTGCTGTTTTTTCCTTTGCTTTTTTTTTTTCCTAACTATACTCAGTAAGTGCATGGTTCTCAGGGTGCTCAATTCTATCAAAACATATGGATACGAATTCTTAGTGCTACTTTGTCTTAAATTATTTGCACTTACTCAGAATGTAGATGCTATGGCTCTCTCTGGGAAATGTGACCACAGCCCATCCCACACATCCAGTACATAAACTGGGTGCCAGTGGTGGGAAACTGAAGTGGGCAGGAGCTGTTAGAGTGTGAAGCTCTTCACTCGGGGACCACTGGAGTTACTGAATGATCCAGGGCTACCAGCTGCCCAGATATCTGGGCAGCGAGTGGCTTGGTCTGTGGCCAGTCTCCCCAGTTGTTGACCAGCATTTGTCCGTCTCATGTGGATAGCTGAGATAAGTATTCAGCCTGTAAGTTCTCACGTGATCCCTGGCCTGAGACAGCTAGGCTGGCTAACCTCCCGTTTGCTTGGGAATTTCTACCTTTAGCACTGAAGGTCCTGTGTTCTGAGATGCTTCGAAGTGTCAGCAGACTGGGCCAGCTGTTGTCATACTACACAGCGCAGTGTGCTCAGAGTCCTCTCCTTAGACAGAGTCCTGATGAAGTGGGACCCTCAGGCCTCACAAAGGATGTAAGGATGCGAGAGGCAATCAGACTCCCTCGCTACTGACGTCATTGTTCACATTCCTCCCTCTTTGTTAATGCAGCAAAGCCTAGAATGAAAGAAGCACTGTCTCCCAAAAGGCTTGCTGAGCTGGTGAAGACATGCTGTCTCTCCTCCTGGGATCTGATTTTGAATAGGATTATGGAACAAAAGAAGAGAGGGAAAGAATTTGTCCAAATACTCACAGTTAATTAGACAACCATACCGATTTAATTTTGCAATAAAACAGATATTTTCTGCAACTGAAAGACAGGTGGTGAGGCAAAGCCTCTGCTTAATGATAAACAGAGCTGTAAGTCTGACTTTAGTGTTTAAGACAAAAGGCAGGCATCTAGTCACAGAGTGTGATTCATTAACATTAAACCAGGCAGATTGCATTACCGTGAACTTCCACTGACATAGAGACAAAATGAGCATTAGCTAAGCCTTGTTAATCATTTGGGGGTATGGCGATTTTCAACATAAAAGCATCTGTAGCTGTAGAGTTCAGTTGGTCCCAATTATACCAGACACTCAAACGATGCTGATACATTATTGATTTGTTTCTGAATACCAAAGATGTTGATGTGAGGATTGAAGATTCTTTACCTGATAGATAAATTTGTATTCTAAGACATTAAAATAAAACCAGTGGAAGAAACAGACAAGTAATCCATATAAACAATTATTTCAAGAATATTAAAAACCTCTAGATTCCAATCTGTGTTACTTACTGAGAATCATGCTTATCAGAGGTAAAGTTCAGTAGAAACAAAATATTAACTTAGATCTGATATCACAAACTGGCAGCCCACACGATAAGGAGGCCCAGATGTGCATGGTTCTGGTTTGTTTGTTTGTTTGTTTGTTTTTAATTTCAATTAGGGTTAAACATGGCAGACTAAACACATGTGTTTATCTTCACTCCCTCATGAAAAGTCACTACGATGATAGTAGAGCAATAAAAACAATATGAACCCCCGATGATAAAGAGGCCAGGAAGTGAGGTGGCATAGTACAAGAGACGGCAAAAAAAAATTTGGAAGACAGAAAGTAAATTAAGAAGTGGTCACTAACTTAGCAAAGACAAGACTGAAATTTAAGTGGCTTCAGAGGACAACAGTAACATGAAGCTATGCAACCTGCTTTTTGGAAATTTAGGAAGTCTTAGACCTCAGAAGTAACACCGAATTCAGAGTGCACTTGAGGGCTTAATACTGGGATGAGTGGAAAGCCTCTTTAAGGAGCAGTTGGACCCACAAGTCGCTTTTCCCAGTCTGTGTGGTTAGGCAAGTCCCCTTAAGCTACCCCGCAAGGAGACCAGATATTTACTTTTTTAAAAAATTGAGTTTGAGTCACCCTAGATTCAAGGACATTCATACAGTGGAGGGCCAAGGCAAGGGAATTAATTGAAAGTCTACATACTGAACTATTGAGAAGTCCAAAGTCTTCTTGTCTTCTCCTGCCTAGTCCTAGAGCACCAGTAGCCAGACACATACAGCCAGGAAGTCTTCTCCAAAAACCCAAACCACCCCAAAGGAAAGATGTAGTGATATTAATATTGGAAAACTCCAAAGAAAAATCAGGCATTTCCCGTTAGCCCCATGGCAAACCCACCAACCAGTTAGCCCTGCCCTTGCATAAAGAACTTACAAACAGCTTCTCAATGCTTTACTTTTAAATGTCAATAGAAAGCCAAAGAGCACCAAAGCATTTGAGGAATTCCTACAACATTCAAGAGATCAAATCAAACAAAAATATTAAAAAATTAAGAACTCCAAAAAACAAATTCAATGGGAGGAGCAAAAGAAAACCCTAAGGAAACAGAGAAAGATGAGCTATACAGCTGCAAAAACAAAAATTCAGAGTTCCAAGAAAGAGGTTAGAAATTTTAAAATATAAAAGCCGAAAAATTGTTTTAAACCTATAGAAGAGATGGAAAATAAAGCCAAGAAATCTCATTAAAGTAGAACAAAAAGATACAGAGACAGGTAACAGGAAAGAAGTGATAAGAAAGTCAGAGAATCAGTCCAGAGGATTCCACTATCAGCAATTCTAGAAAAAAAGACATTCCAAAATGGTGGGTTAGGGGGAATTACTGTCAAGAAATTAATACAGGAGAATGTCCCATACAGGAGCTTTCAAATGCAGGGTCAGTCAAGTGCTCAGCACCATGAATGAAAAGATGCCCAAGTCCCAGATAGCATCATGAATGTTGAAAACAACCATAATAAAAAAACTTTTTTAGAGAAGAGAAACTAAAACCCACCCAAAGAATCAAGAATCAGAAATCAGAATCACTTTGGAAGTCTCAATAACACTATTAGATGCTAAAATCCAGTGGAAGAAATGCCTTCAAAATTCTGAGTGAAAAATACTTTTCACGCTCAAGTTTTTTACCCAACCAGACTACTAAATAAATGTGAAAGTAGAAATGTTAAACATACTAAGACAAGAAATGTCCCTCTCACACACTTCCTTAAGAAGCTAGTGGCAGCTTCACTTCAGCACGGCAAGCGAGGAACCTAGACACAGGAGGAGACAGCCTCCAAAACAGAGGGATGCTGACACAGGACATGCTAAGGGCAACCGTAGGAGCACAACATGTAACAGACCTGATGAAAATGACCCACTCCAGGGAGCAGAATTCAGGAGTGGGAGAGAGTGGGGCAAGACATTCCACTACTTTATTATAAATTTTATACACCATGTGACTTTTTTAAACCAATATGTGTTATTTTCATTTAAAAAAATATCATTTTTAGAAATTTTAGTTGGTTATAATATGTACAGACTGCATATAAAAATAAAGGTTTATGGTTTGTATCAGTCAAGACGGGCTAGTTTGAGACACAAATGACCCCAAACTCAACATTTAAATATATATATGTATATATCCTACTCATGTTATATGTTTCTAATAGGCTGAAAGGACTTCTGCTTATCTTATCACTCAAGGAGATGGACAGAGATTCTATCCCAAAACATGTCCCCATGATTGGAAAGAAAGGGAAAAGAGAACGTACAGAAACATCACTGTTCTTTAAACTTCTGCCTGGAAGTGACAAGTATCACATGTCTGAGAGCCTCAGAATAGGATTATGTAATCCATTTACAGGAGGGAACATCATTGGGCCCATGTTTATTTTTAGCAGAAGTCTGCAGGAGCTGAGTAGCAACTATTTCTTTAAAGATATATACACACACAAATTTGCTAAAATCACTACGCTCTAACGTCTCTCTGACTTGGAGACAAGTATTGGTTGTCATTCATTGCTGCACTTGTAATTTTTTATAGTATAGTATTTTTAATAGTAACAATACAAATAAAAAGAAATATTTCTCTATAGTCATGGAGGAAAAAGAAAAGGCAAACAAGAGAATTGAGTGTTTCAAGAAAAATGGAGTAGGTCTTATTTCATCCTAGAAGTGAAGAACACCCTTGTGAATTTAGTCTGCAAACAAGGCATGCTTTCTCGCACACGCATTTGCTTTACTTTTCTGTTACGGTTTGAATTGTGTCCCCCTCCTCCAAAATATATGTTGAAGTTCTAACCCCCTCTACCTCAGAAATTAAGCTTATTTGTAAATAGGGTCCTTGCAGATGTAATTAGTTAAGTTAAAATGAGATCATCTTGGAGTAGGGTGGATCCTTAATCCAATAGGATTAATCCCCTTAAAAGAAGAAGGGAAAGAGACACACAGAGAGGAGGTCATGTGACCATGGGGGCAGCGATTGGATTTGTGCCCCACAAGCCATGGAACACCTGGGGCCACCAGAAGCTGAAGAGGAAAGGGACAATTCTCTCCCAGAGACTTCAGAAAGAGCACGGCCCCACAACACCTTGATTTTGGACGTCTGCCTCCAGAGCTGGGGGGGGAATGAATTCCTATTGTCTAAAGCCACCTAGAGTGTGGTCCTTTTTTACAGACACCCTAGGAAACTAACACATTTCCTAAGCTGTAGGACCAGATTACTTCCGATTAGATCATTTCTGAAGAAAGGAGACAGGAGAATTGTGCATCTGTCTCTTTGAGTAAAGACTTCCTTATTTCATTGTATGTTTACTGGCCACAGAGCAGAATGCAGAAATCATTCTGATCCTGACGGTGTCAGTCAGTGAGTCAGTTCAGGTGGACACAGGACTGTGGACTTTCTAGATTAACTGCTATACAAACCACAATCCCATTAGAGAATTGGGTTCTCCAAGGAGGGGCTTGTGAGTGCTACAAATCACAAGAGTGAGCTAAGGTCAGAGTGGAGAGTTCTGAGCAGCTAGTAGGGAGCAAATTCCAGATGAACCAGCTGGGGTTAAAAATCCAAACTGAGGGGCATAAACCAAAAGGTCGTTCCAGAAAGCAAGGATGGGGTGTAGTCTCACGCTCAGAACAAAAAAGTAATCCCCATTAGGAGCACAGTGGATGATGACAATTTATCCTAGGACAGAGGTCAGCTGCTCTTTGCAGGGATGGATGGAGCAGGTCTCCCTGAGAGCGGGTAGTCTGGGAGAGGTGGGGCAGCTTCGCAGAGGACCGGGACCACGTCCATAGGTGGTCTTATGGCACTTCCCTCAGTGCTGTTTTGGAGAAAGCTCACCCATATCATGTTTATCTGAGTTAACTAAGTGAACCAAGTCTTGGAGATTCACTAATTTGCAAGATACTGTGTTGTCAACAAGAAATAGCCTCTTTTGCCTGTAAATGCCGTGTTGTTTGGGAAAATGGCATTTTAATTGCCTGTTGGGAGTCAAGCCTTCCTTTTTATCTTACAGTTCAGGGCTTGATGTCTTTTCATTTGTGTTATGTCAAAACTGTCCTCAATGTATTGCGTTTGTTACACTTTCTCTATTTTTCACAGAGCACATAATTTTTTATTAGGGGATTCAACTTTTATCTTTATTTTCCATCATGTTCAATCAGTTAGAAGTCCCCTAAATCACTTATTCCCCCTATAGATACAAAGGCACATCAGTACTGAAGGGCTAATTAATTTGGACTTTCATCCTGTGTTGCTTCCCTGTTCTTTTTAGTAGAATGGCTGGAGCACATCATTTGCCAGTCATTTTTATAATGAGCACTAATTTTCATTCTTAAATAGTTATTGATCTAAATGGCCAAGCATAGGAGAGTCATTAAGGAAACTAAACAGTTGCCACATGATGGAAGATTAAGCACTGCTAAACGTGATGCTTAAAAATAATTTTTCATATCTTGAGGAAGGAGTTGCAATATGATAAATAAAATATCAGAATATAATATACAATAATAGTATTATTCTAATTATATAAAAAATGTGAAAACCTAGGTAATATTTCTTTCTCTTGTTATCCTTTCTGTGCTTCTCAAAGTCCCAATAATAAGCAAGTATAATTTTTATAATCAGAAAAAGGTAAATGTTTGGAACGTGAATGGTATTTACATCATCCAGTTTTACAGTATTACTTTAGAAGAATTCACATTTGCATTCAAAATCATTGAGCAATTTTCACAATAAAAAAGAATAAAAACTAAATATTTGCATTTGTATCTAGGCCACAATGTTCACACTTGGCATGTGTGAACTTTCTCAGGGAAGTATTCCCACAATAACACTGGAATCCAAGAGGAGAGTTTGCAAACTGATTCTTAAAGGGTCAAATAGTAAATATTTTAGGCTTTGCAGGCTGCATATTCTTTGTCACAATTCTGTGTACTCAGCTCTGCTGTTGTATCCTCTTAACAGCCACAGGCAATGTAAACAGAAGGATATGGCTGTGTTCCAATAAAACTTTATTTACAAAAACAGGTGGTGTTTGCCAACCCTTGCTCTAGAGCAGTGTGTCTTACTCTTTAATAGCCATAAGAATCACCTGGTGATTTAAGAGAAAAACAGATTCAGATTCAGCTGGTCTACACTGGAGACTGCAAGTCTGCATTTCTAACAGGCTCCCTGGAGGTGCCGTTGCTACTGGTCTGAGGACAATACTTTGAATAACAAGACAGAGTATCCATTTTATTAGCCACATAACATACAGATTCTGGTGAGACAGACCTCAGTAGGAGATAAAAATACATTGTTTACCCATAATACATTTGCATATAGCTATAATATTTTGCTTTTTTTTCTTAACTTATGCCCTATTTTATTGGAACTAATAAGGATGTTAAGTGGGAGATAGATGGCTTTAAATATTTAAAAATAGTTTACTTAAGCAAAGCGATTAATTGACTTTCATGTAGACAAAAAAATTCATTTATTTATTCAGTTAATAAGCATTTATTGGTTACTTCTGGACACTAGATTGCCAATTGCTTGGAATACTAAGAATAAAGAGAACACAGTCCCTGCCTTCAAGGAGCTCATGATCAACAGAGACGCAAAGACATAAAAAGGCAACTAATTTTATTAAAAGAAACAGGTGGGTCCAAAATAGTTTTTTTCTTGGAAGCATTCAGATAGTTTTACAAAGTTTTTAGATTGTGAAGAGGCCAAGGCTGAAAATTCAGCCATTTATCAAACTCTGTCATGGATAACATCCAAGTTCTAACAAGTCACCATAGCCACTTCTGCAAATATCCCTTGAAAACTTGCTTTAATTTTAAGGGCATGTTGTGAATGTAACCCAGATTTCCTCAAGATTCATCACTTGAAGGACTTATGAGTTCACATTAACTGAAATCATTCAAGTCTTGACATCTCCACTTGTATGAAATTCCCAACACCTTGTTACCCCAAAAGAGGAAGGGAAAAGACCCCAGTTCTTGTCATACCTGAAAGGTAAGAATTCAGAAGGGAGACTGAAGCATTTTGTAGAGAAAGATTTTAAAGGTTTTATTTAGCAAAGGGAAAGTGCACCTCCAAGAATGGGAGGTGTGCTGATCCAAGGGCAGATGCAACAGTCTTTGTTTGCCCCCTTCTCTTATACCTTTGCTTAGAGGTGGTCTCTTCATTAATTGATGGCTCTTGCCCCTGGCGTGCTTAGTCATGCTCGTCCCCTTTTATGTATGTTCTTACCCATGATGCATATAGAAAAACCTATGGCAGGGAGGATCTAAACCCCCATGTTAATTATATTACAATGAGCATTGGGTCCCTTCTAGTTAGGTCCTTGTCACTACCATGCAGTTGTGCCTGCTGCGTTCTATATGGTTTCTTGCTGGCACTCATTTAGAGGATGTAAAGCCCCTTTATGCTGAAGGTGGGCATACCGCCATCTTCCAGACCATCCTCCCTCTCCTCCACCATTTCTGCCCAGTGCCCCCACTTATTTGACTACCTAACAACCTGATCCCCCCAAGTCTGTACCACCCCCATCTTCTTAACTCATTTGATGGCAACGCCATCCTTCTGGTTGCTCAAGTCAGCCATCCTTGTCACCTCCCCCTCTCTCACACAAAAAAAATTATCTTAGCTTTACTTACAAAATATATTCAGAGTCTAACCACTTCTTACCACTTCCTCTGCTGCCATCTGGTCCAAGCTTTCATCTACATTACTGCAATATTGTCTTAGCAGGCCTCCCAGATTCAACACCATTCTCAACAGAGCAGCCCCAGAGATCCTCTTAAACTTAAATGTGATCATGTCACCCCCTATTCAAATTCCACAGCATCTCTCCATTCACTCAGAGGACTACAAGGCCCTTATGATCTGGCCCCAGATCATTTTCCTCACCTCATGTCCTTCTGCTCTCCTTTCTTATTCCCCACCCAGCATTCTGGCCTCCTTGGGGTTGCTGGCATATGCCAACCACATTTCCACCATAGGACTATCTTTCTAGCTATACCTGCTGCCTGGAACACATCTCTCTCAGGTACCTGCTCGACTCATTCCCTCACTCCTTCAATTCATTGTTTCAATTATCACCTTAATGATTCCTGGTCTGACCACATACTTTCCCCACATCTACACTCATAATCTCACTTATTCTGCTCTTTAAAAAAATTTTATTGCACATATTGCTTCCTAACATACTGGATAATATATGTATTATTTATTGTATAAATCAGCATGGGATCTCATAACAAAATATACTATAGACTGGATGACCTCAACAACAGGATTTATTTCTTACTGTTCTAGAGACTAGGAATGCCAAGTGAGGGCCCTCCTCCTGGCTTGCAGACAGGTGCCTTCTCACTGTGTCCTCACAGTGAGAGAACAAGCAAGCTCTCTGGTGTCTTGGTGTCTCTTCTTATAGGGCACTAATACTAGCTTGATAGCCCCACTCTCATGACCTCATGCAACCTAATTACCTCCCAAAGGCCCCATCACCAAATACCAACACACTGGGGGTTAGGTCTTCAATGTATAAATTCTAGGGGGACAAAATTCAGTCCATAGCATTTATCATCTCCACTCCCCCACCCCTGCTGCAACTTCATGTAAATTCCACAAGAATAGAAATCTTTGCTTTGTTAACTGCAGTATCTCAAATTCAAGAAGAATGCCCAGCACAGATTTGTTAATGATTGAATGATTTCTATCCCACTGTACCAGTATAGGACCTTTTGCACCCCTTGAACATCTTTCCCAGTATTGGGGGAGGTGGACTTCAAGAGTGTCTCAGTTAACAAATAGCCATCTCAGATCTTTGGCCTGCTGATGACTGCTTGTCATAACAATTCTTGAGGGTATGTCCCACCCACCCATGTTACCACCCCACAACCACCATAACCAATGCTTGTCAGTGCCAAGGACAAAGCGTCCTGAAGCTGTCACTGAGCTGGATGCTGTGTTCTGGAAGCAATGCTCACCATTCTCATTTGTGGCCATGCACTGTCACTGGGGTGCCACAATAAGCCTGCATACAGAGCCTTGTGGGCTTTTGGCCCCACAGACTCCTCCAAGGTTCAGAAATGTCTGGATTCCACCAATAGATTCCACTTCAAGTTCACCCTTCTTCACTTCCAAGATGATGCTTCTAAATTGTGCTGATGGATAGGCAGACAATGGACATGTGTTACTTTGTCAAGGTGGTGTCACTCACGTTATTTAGTGCTACTCTTATAAGGTCAAACCATTATTATGGTATCCAAAATGTGAAGGTTAAGTGAAAAAGCGTGTACCCAACAAGCCACACCTAACCTAAAGGGCTCAAGGTGCTTGTAGTTCCTTGAAAGGAAGGCACTAAATGATTAAAGAAAACCTTTCTTCTTATACATTATTCAAAGGCAATTTGAATATACATCTTGTTATACATTATTCAAGTGCAATTTTTCACAATAACAAATAAATACTTGAAAATGCCCCACTGCCAAACGATATATCAATATTGGATGAAGTCCATTCACAATATTTTATTTAGAAACCATTTAAGAGTCTGTGTCTTTCTATTACTTTTATAAATGTAAATTGGGTGGCTTTTTTTTCTTTGTGGAATTACATTTACATTCACTTTTCCTCAAACCAATCTAACTGCAGTGTTTCTGTTTCCATCAGAGGCAGTATAAGTGCATCAGACAGAGAATCCTGAGTCCTGGCTGTGGCTAACACACCTGGCTGCATGATGGGGGGCAGGCTGTTTCATTTGTTGATAAAATAGAATGGTTGGATCCAATCATCTCTAGTATCTGATTCTTTTCCAAAAATATATTTTCATGATTCTGTGTTTTAAGAAGAACCAGCCCAATTTTAAGGGTTAGAAATGACTCATTATCACTGTGCATTCAAACTCATGATTAAGTAATAAATTGCAATTTCAATTCATCTTTGCACTCAAAAATAGTTACTCTGTTGTGATTATACTGTTCAAAATTTCTACATACATTATAGGAGAATTGCTTCCTGAGGTATTTATGCTATACTAACATAATTATTTCAGTTTTACAGATTCATTTATTTGATCAGTTAGTCGGTCAACATTTTTTGAGCACCTAGTCAGGTATTATGGGAGGTTCTGAGTATGCAAAGTTATGACACAGTATCTGCTTTTAAAGATTAGATGAATGAGATAAGATAATGGCAATAAAAATGCTGCAAATCTAGGATAGAATTCTATATAGGGTCCAGAGTGGACATAGGGGAAAGAAGTCAATTCTGTCTGGAGGGAGGGGCTACGGAAGGTTCCCCAGAGGAAATGGAGCTTGATCTGAGACTTGAAGATAGCGAGAAGGGGAGTGAGAAGGCGGAATGTGTTCTGGGAAAGGAAGAGTCACCTGCAAAGATAGTAAAGCATAGGATGGCACCTTCAGAAGTACAAGAACTTCCCTGAGGCTGGGGCTTCAGCATAAAGAAGGTCAGCCAAGAGAGGATAAAGGGGAACTTTCCATTGCAGGCTAAGGAGCTAAGTTGTTTTTTTTTTAATTGAAGTATAGTCAGTTTCAATGTGTCAATTTCTGGTGTACAGCATAATGAAGGAGCCAGATTTTAACCAGCAGTGAGAGGGAGTCACTTAAGGATTTTAAGCAGGGGAATAAATTAATTAGATGTGCATTATTTGAAGCTTCCTCTAACATTATTTTGGAAAATTAATCTGATCAGGCCCAGGAAAGCAGAGGGATGGCATGCTAGTTTGTTGCGACTGCCACAGCCAAGTGCCACAAACTGGGTGGCTTCGACAACAGAAGCTTCTTTCCTCCCAGTTCTGGAGGCTGGAGGTCTGAGATCCAGCCATTGGCAGGGTTCTTTCTTTTGAGACCTTTCTTTGTGGTCTTCCCTTTGTCTTCATATCATCTTCCCCCTGTGTCTTTCTCTGTCCTAATCTCTTCTTATAAGGACTCAGTCGTTCATGGGATTACAGCTGATAAACAGGACCTCATTTTACCTTACTTTTTCAAGGCCTTAACTCCAACTACAGTCACATTCTCAGTACTGTGGGTTAGAACTTCAGCATAGGAATTTCAGAGGGATGCAATTCAGCCCATAACAGGAGGGTTAGGGAGCATCTGCTGCGATCATCCAGCTGAGAGACAGTACAGTGGGGACATAGGGGAGGTGGTGATGGCACAGGACACATTATGAAAGACATGGTCACCACTTAGATCTGGGAGGGAAGAGCAAGAAGAGAAGAAGGAAGACTCCCAGATTTCTGGCAGATGGTGGCGCTCCCTAAGAGGAAGGGGGGCCAGGTATGTGGAAGGGATTTTGAGTTTTTATATGATTTGATATGCTATGTATTCACTGAATTTTTTATTTATCAACACATTATATGTATATATCTTAAAGAGTCACAAATTGTTAACAGGCTTAAATCAAAAAGAAGTCCTTTGTTCTGCATGCCCCCCCACCTCCTATGCCTTCTCGTCTCCCCAGATGCAATCACTTTCAACTCTTCTGGTATTTACCATGATGTTCCTAGATAATATTAACATTATGTTGATGGGGCTTAACATCATTTTTCTGAGCTCAGAGCAGACTGGCAGGAAAGCACAGGCATCAGAGAGCTGAAGATGAAAGTATCAGCTTGATTATTGACCAAAGCAGATGAGCTTCCCAACAGTTTACCCTAAATTTAACTTGCCTGCCCAGGCATGGCAGAGAAGGACAAACTGTAGACAGAGCGTGGCCCCAAGAGCTTCCCTTATTATGGCAGAGGTGCGGGACACCTGAAAACTGGTTGCCTTTGAAAAGAGTGCAGAAGAACTTGATCAGGTCCAGCTCCGAGTGCCCAATTTACTAGTAAGATAAAGTCCAGGTAAAAGAAACAGAAGCAGAAAAATATCCAACCATCCCAGCAGCACTATTTACAATAACCAAGACATGGAAACAGCCTAAATGTCCATTGACAGATGACTGGATAAAGAAGTCGTGATAGATTTATGCAATGGAATACTACTCAGCCATAAAAAAGAATAAAGTTATGCCATTTGCAGCAACATGCATGGACCTGGAGACTGTCATTTTAAGTGAAGTAAGCCATAAAGAGAAAAAAATACCACATAATATCACTTATATGTGGAATCTAAAAAAAAAAAAAAAAGACAAATGAACTTATTTACAAAACAGAAACAGACTCACAGACATAGAAAACAAACTTACGGTTACCAGCAGGAGAAAGGGGTGGGAAGGGATAAATTGGGAGTTCGAGATTTGCAGATACTAACTACTATATATGAAATAGATAAACAACAAGTTTATATTGTATACCACAGGAAACTATATTCAATATCTTGTAGTAACTTATGGTGAAAAAGAATATGAAAATGAATACATGTATGTTCATGTATGACTGAAGCATAGTGCTATACACCAGAAACTGACACAATGTTGTAAACTGACTATATACTTCAATACAAATATATTAAAAAAAAATCCTTCCATCCAAAAAAAAAAAAGGATCAAAAGATAAAATGAAGAAATAAAATCAGGAAAGAAGCTGATGATACTAAGGAATTATTGTTAATTTGTATGTATAGTGATGTTACTGCAGTTCTGCATTTTAAAATATTTCTCTTCTTTTGGCAGTACAAACTGAAATATTGGTGGGTGAAATGACATGATGCCTGGAATCACTTCAAATTAACATCAGATGGAGTAAGTGAAGGCTCAGATGAAACAAGATTTGCTATGAGTTGAAGCTGGGTGATGGGTTCTGGGCCTTCATTTTATTTTTCTTACTTTTATATCAGTTTATTAGAAATTTCCATAATAAAAATTTTGAAGAGAAGGAGGAATAATTAAGTTACAAAAACTAAGAGATGAGCTAGTTTCAAGATGGAAGTAGTCAAAAATGACATAGCTATTGAGAAGTCACATAAGAGCAGAGTTCATTTGCTTTGATGATTAGAAAGACATTTATTCATTTCTTAGCAAGTATTATGTACCTGGCATCACTGTGGGGACAGGATACACAGTGGTGAAAAAAGTAGAGATGATCCCTGCCCTCTTAGAAATTACCTTCCAGCAACATAGTGACCTTTCCCAGAACAGTTCCATGCAGTGGTAAAGTGTAGCTGTCTAACAGCAGTAAGGCACAGACTTAGAGGAAAATGAGGAGATAAATACAAGATAGAGTAAACTTCTCAAAAGAAAAAGAAAAGCAATGCAGTACCTAGAAAAGACTCTTTAAAAAAACATATGAGGTATGTGGAATCTTAAAAAAAAATGAATATAAATACAAAACAGAAACAGACTCATAGACATAGAATACAAACTTGTGGTTGCCCAGGGGGCAGGGGGTGGGAAGGGACAGACTGGGATTTCAAAATTTGTAGATACTGACAGGCATATGTAGAATAGATAAACAAGATTATACAGTATAGCACAGGGAAATATATATAAGATCTTGTGGTAGCTCACAGCAAAAAAAAAAAAAAAGTGACAATGAATATATGTTCATGTATAACTGAAAAATTGTGCTCTACACTGGAATTTGACACAACATTGTAAAATGACTATAACTCATTTAAAAAAGTTAAAAAAAAAGACACCTGCACCCCAATGTTCATAGCAGCACCATTTACAACAGCCAAGACATGAAAACAGCCTAAATATCCATCAACAGATGACTGGATAAAGCTGATGTGGTATATTTATACAATGGAATACTATTCAGCCATAAAAAACGACAGCATAATGTCATTTGCAGCAACATGGATGTTCCTGGAGAATCTCATTCTACGTGAAGTAAGCCAGAAAGAGAATGAAAAATACCACATGAGATCGCTTATATGTGGAATCTAAAAAAAAAAAAAAAAAAATACACATAAATACAAAACAGAAATAGACTCATAGACATAGAATACAAACTTGTGGTTGCCAAGGGGGCAGGGAATGGGAAGGAACAGACTGGGATTTCAAAATTTGTAGATATTGACAGGCATATTCAGAATAGATCAACAAGATTATACTGTATAGCACAGGGAAATATATACAAGATCTTGTGGTAGCTCACAGCAAAAAAAAAATGTGACAATGAATATATGTATGTTCATGTATAACTGAAAAATTGTGCTCTACACTGGAATTTTACACAACATTGTAAAATGACTATAACTCAATAAAAAAATGTAAAAAAAAAATGAGAAAAGTGTGAGAATATGGGCAGGCTATGGGGATTGACCCTGGTAGAGGGGGTGGTATTGTAAAACAGGAAGTATAATCCATAAATTCCTGGAATCGCTGGGAGAGAATTGCATCAGACCACGGTGGAGGGATCCTCCCTGAATAAAAAATAGACTACCTTTCCTCTCAGTTTAGAGGGAAGGACATGAAGGTGGATTCTGTGGAATGAAATAGCGCTGAGAAAAGTTAGCCTGGTCCAGGCCATATGTATCATGTAGGAAGTGGGCACAGATATAGTTACTTCTAGACTCCCAGGAACATTCTTCTTTCCCTCCAATTCCCACCTGCCACTTAGATCACACTTACCTATATCCCATTCACTTCCTCAGAAATTCCATCCCAGAATCCATAGTTTAAATAAGGTATATCAGTTAGAAATGCATTCAGCTGCAAGTAGCAAGAAAAAAAAAAAAGTGGATTACTAATAATAAGGAAGGCCCTTAATGATGTTATTAAGGCCCTAGGCTTGCTCATTTCTTCTCCTCCACTATTTTAATTGATGTTGTTTCATCCCCACGGACACAAAATGGCTGCTGTAGCACCAGACATCATGTCTTAAGCAATGAGAAAAGGACAGTGCCAGATGCATCTGTCCATTTTATCAGAGAAGGCAACAGGTTTTTTTCCTGAACTTTTGCAGAACTCTGCTTACACATACTGGTCAAAACTAAGTCACCTGGCCATCCCATTTGCAAGGGAGTTTGGGAAAGTGCCAAACTGTAAGTAGAGTGCACACACAGACACACAAACTATGCTGGGAATGGCTGTAAGTAGTCAACTAACAGTGTCTGTCATACTCTATTATAGTTTCTTATTAGACTATATGCTCTCTGCAAGCAGGGCCCATGTCCATGCCCTCTTACCAAAATATGCCATCACCAGAGAAATACCTGGGGGAAGGACATCGGAAATTATTACTGGCCAAGCATCCATCCTTTGTCCCTTCTTTTGGCTACAGAACCTGGATTTTCCTTTGGGGAATGGCTCCTCCCGGTGCATGCAATAATAGGACTGTCAGTCAAGGGGTCCCGTCCTTCCAACAAAGGTGTAAGAAGTGACTCAAGTTAGTCACTTCTCCTAGAAAGTTAAATTTTCACGGGGTGGAAAGTTTGGAAGCATGGATGCCAGGAAAGCCTCTCTAAGTCTAGCTCCTGTTGTTAGACCCTTGGAGCTTCCCTGGTTCTTGTCTTAGAGCCTGCTTGGTCCAGCTTTGCCTTCTGCTCTGTTAGCCATCTTCTATCATGACCATAAATTCTTGGCTTTATTATTTTTTTCCTTTATGAAGTGCATCAAAGAAGCCTAACTGATAAAAGCAGGAGTTTAATTATTTGTTGAATGACTCTTGTTTTAACTAAAGGTAACCTATAAACCAGGGGATCCTGAAACCAAAATGAAACTAAGATTCTAACTTTCCTTTAGGACCAAACTTCTTGATTTGCAGGAAGTTTTATTTTTGTGACTACAGAATGTTCCTTTTTGTCAATCCCTTCATTTTAAATGTTGATTATTATGTTTTTTAATATTTGACTTACACTCCCCTGACGTTTCTATCCTAATTTCCACTGTGTGCCGGGCCCATGTCTTCTCTGTCTTCTCTGTCTTCTCACCTCATTCTTCTTGAAAGGCATCTGTTATCTCTAGACAAGCAGCCATCAAAGAAATCTCTTCTTCACACACATCTCTGAGCTGTCAGAATGACAGTCTCAGAAGGATGTTATATTCCCACCTTTGACTCTGAGGGTACATTTTCTTTTCCACCGGGTTTGTCTCCTGGATGTACAATTTTGAAGTCATCTTTGGAAACCTTTTGCTCACAGCCAGGTTGTTGCTAACTGTTTCTAGAGCCTGATAGAAAAGCAGAGTGGAAGGAACTTTGGGGATACTCTATTCCAACTCCTTCCCTTTGAAGAAGAGGAGAGAGACCCAGGGTGTGCTGTGACCATCTCAAGGTCTCTCTTAATAGAGCCAGTCTGAGCACCAAGTCTGGGGATTCCCCAATGATTATTCTTTCCACCAGACTGCACTGTATTCTTGGTTTTTATATTTGTTTATACTTCTCTAGAACTCTACATAGTTTAAGATATTAAAATACTACCCCTAAATTCTCTACCTGCACTTCCTCATTATTTTTTATACTCAGTGTGAGCTGGTCTTGAGATGAGTTAAGGCCGTGGGACCCAAGGCCACAATTGGAGCATTGAGATGAGTTACAGCCATGGGACCCAAGGCCATGATTAGAGCATGTTTATAGTTTGCAGTAAATAATTGCTCCATGCATGCATCAATTACATAAGACTTAGAACAAAGAAAATAGAAGTACGCATGTGCTAGAGATATTCTGTAAGCCTAATGAACAAGGAAACTCAGACCACGCATGTGCTGACAGAAAACAGATAAAAGCAGGACAGGTGCATCATAGGTGTGCACCTCCCTGTGGCAATAAAGTATTGTTAACCCCATGGTGTCTCCGGCTGAAGTCTGTCCAGGGGTATGGCAACTCCTCGTGCATTTTTTTCATTTGGGACGCTCACCTCCTAGAACCGCACATCAGCCTCCCTCGGCTGACACACAGCTAAAAATTATTGCAGATAGATTTCTTCAGGACACAGACTCTGAGATAAGATTTAGTGTCCAGAGCTTGCATTGGTGAGTGCCCTTGGGACAAACAGCTGTGGAAGTGAGGGGAGCAGACAGAAAAGTGGAACCCCTGAGAGCTTGGCCAAGCTCACAGAGACAATCCAGAGCTATGGCAGCCCTTCAGTGTTACCCCAAGCCAGGCCAAGATGGCGGCCCCAGTCACTGGAGATGGGCCACCTCTAGTGGGCAGCATGACCTCAGGCAAGGTGGCTCTCTGCAGATGAGGCAATGTCCAGATGGGCAGAAAGCTGAAGCTTCTTAGCTGACAACACTGTGGCAGCCCGGATAGATATCCTCCCTGAAAGGGGGATCATGTCCATCCGACACTATTACCTTGCCAACAACTAACCCTTACTGTCCTAGACACTTGTCATGATTCCTGCCCCTGAGGAGCCTGTAGTCTGGTGAGAAAGACCTTAATAAACCATGACAATAATGGAAGCATAAAATTAAACACATGAAAGTAAATAGACCCAGAAGGAGTGGGTGATTTTGTATGGCCACACAGAAGAGAGGGTGACTGCCTCAAGATAGACAGGACCAGTAGACACAAGAGCAGAGCCTCCATCCTCCTTGACAAGAAGCAGCTGCCCCATGTTGTCACTGTGAAGTCATTTCCTTCCTTTTAATGTCTCTCTTTCCCCCAATACCTTTCTTCTGAATATAATTATCTTAATTTCATTTCCACTCATTTCATGCATTTTCTTTATTTCTTCTAATGTCGAGGGAGCCATTTTGCTCTACCCAAAAAGCTACTCCCTCAGCCTGTTTTAAGTTAAGCTTTAAAAACTAAGTGGTGACATTTTTGCACATTTAGCTGTGACTGCACACCTGAAAGAGCATTTTCAAGGGATCTATAGACTTAATGGGCTCAGGTTTCAAATATGTACAGAATTAAATTTCTAATGTTACTAAAAGATGTAGACTAGATGCTAAGTAGAAATAAAACCCCAAACAGAGAGGGAAATAGGGATTGGAGTCCATTAACAAGTATCTACTCGTAAGGAGATTTTTAACAAGTTATGCTACCAGATCTGAAAGGTTATGTTACAAATTTTACAAAGGGACTATAATCAGAAAATGCAAAATTGGGACTCAGGATTCAGTGGCCCAAAAAAAGAAAGAAAAAAGAATGAAAGAAAAATAATTCCCCACATCCAGACTTGTTAATTGGAAGGAGGTAACATACACCGAAGTGCATTTGAAAATAATTGGCAAGTTGTAAGCATCTTCAGAGAGCCTGGCCACTTTCCACATGCTGGTAGAGCTGGCCTCAGACCCACAGCGGAAGATCTTTGATAAGTCTGGTGCCAAGCCGCCGCCTCATTTCCCGGGGGAACTTCCCACACACGATGAGAACGAGTAAGGGCAAACCTCAAACCCACAGAACACTGCGCTGGAACGCTTTCAAGCCAGGCACTTGGACTGCACACCGGCTGCAGTCTCTTGGCAAGTGACAAATGGAAAGCGCCCCGAAGCCTTTGCTGTTGCTGCCAAGAAAATCCTGTGCAGTCGGAGACCAACGTGGTCCTGCTCCTGGAGGGCTTGGGGTCGGGGGTGGAGGTAAGATGCAATCATTACACTGAGTGAGTCTTCCCTCTCCTTTGAGAGCTGGGTGAGCCCAATTTGCATTTGATGGCCTGTGAGAATGAGTAATAGACTGTTCCACCACGGTTTGGGGAAGCGGAGGTGAAATTTTACGCCGGTTGCTCAGCCTCACCTGCAGGGCCTAAGGACACAGAATCATTTCGTTAGATGCCAGGACAGTTTCCGAGTAGTTTGACCTTTACATTTGGAATCCTTTGGCGCCAAGGATGAATTACAGCCTAACAGTTGAGAGGTGTGGCAGGCCTCTCTAAATCCGTGAATTATGTGTACTCCCCAGGGGAGGAAGCAGACGATTACGCCCGTGAGTTAAGGCTTCGGCATTTGTCCCCATGGCCTCTGAGCACAGAGACACACAGCAGTCCCTAAGCCGACTTTGTGACAGGGAAAACCAAAGCCAAACCTCACCGCCAGCACCAGGTGCTGTTAAAATAACAAAGAACAAATTTGTGTGTCTCTGTGTCCATGTCCAGGTTACTGGGGATATGAAAACAAAGACAAGGAAAACAAGCACCCAGCTGGCACCAGAAAATGAAAAGTTAGCGTTTAAATACTTCAACTTGAAAAGTGATTTTTAAAAATTAAGAAAATTATTCCCGAACATGGCTTCCGTACAAGTTGCGTTTGGCATATGTAACTTTACTTTCACATTTAACCATCATTTGGGAACATCTTGTATGTATCAGGCATCATGCCAGGTGGTAGGGAACGATGAAAAGTAAATAAATTTAAGCTCAAAAGAGCTTATATTGTAGAGACTGGTGGGAAATCGTGTTCAGAACGGTCATAACTAAATATGCATGACTGGGACATTATGCTGTACACCAGAAATTGACACATTGTAACTGACTGTACTTCAATTAGATAGATAGATAGATAGATAGATAGATAGATAGATAGATAGATAGATAGACAGACAGACAGATACATACATATAGATATAGATAGATATAGATATTTAAACACACACACACGCAAATATGTCCTTCAAAGAGGCACTTTCATAGATGCTTCTGCTCCTAGGACCTCGCTGAACATAACCAGTTTCCCACTTCATAGCAGGGTAACTGTTTCTGCACCAGGGAAGTTAGGAGAGGAAATAGTAGAGCTGTCCCCCTGGGTCTTCTTGATGCTGCCACTGATTACAGCTTCCCAGAGTAGCAGTGGGTAACCAGGGGAACTCGTGGGTAACCGGATTGAAGAGACTGTTTTATTTTTGCCATTATAAATGGAGTACGTTCTTTTAAAAAGAAAACTACATATTTGAATGTTTGCAAGAATTCTTAGACAAGTAATACTAACAGCTAATATTGAATACTCAACCTGTGCCAACCAGAGTTCAGTGTTTTTCATATATATATATATTTTAGGAGTCAATGAACTAGATGTAATTAGTATCCTCGAATGAGGAAACAGATGCTCAGAGACGCTAAATCGCCTGCCTAAGGGCACACAGTTAATAAAGGTTGGAACACAGATCAGTCCCAGGCACTTGGATTTTGCAATTCTGCCTCCCCCTGCTGGCAATCACTGGGACTTCCTTACCACTTTTCCTTGGTGTCTAATAAACAGGAGAATTCTTTAAAGAATTGCTTGGACTACTTAGTTGAAAAAAGTCTTTGTTTTTATGTAATACCACTTGCCAGGATAGCCACAAATCTATACCCACCCTGATTCCCCACCTGCTACACAAGGGCAGCTGTTCTCTTCTGGGTCCCTGCACTGTTCTACTCTTGTGTTATCCTCTACTGTATTGATTTATTTATTGGTCTTTCTCCCATAGTAAGTGATTATACCCAGTAGGGATTTTGAATTATTTACATTTGGATTCCCAGCACCTATCACAGTGCCAGACATATTGCATGCATTCAATGAATGTTTAAATGACTGAATAAATGAATTAAGCCAGAGAGTTAGATATTTTTAAAAAATAGATCAGAACTAAAAGAAATCGGGTAAGTGAGGTAGAACTGGAATTTATTAAGACCTACTATAGGCAAAGTATTATGATTTGCTTACTTTAACTCAATTAATCGTCAGAACAATCTAGTGAGGTAATACTATAATATCTCCCATTTTATTGGCAAAGTAATTAAAGTTCAGAGGATTTAAGCAGGTTGCCCTGGGTTACAGAGCTAGTAAAGAGTAGCACCAGAATTTAACTCAAGTCTTTTGGTTTCAAAACCTATGTCTTTTGTTTGTTTGTTTGTTTGTTTGTTTTGTTTTTTGTTTGTTTGTTTTCTGTCTGCCTTTATCTCTCCTTTAAAGATGATCTCTATCTTTCCAAATGCTACTATCAAGTTCAAAGAAATCTATTGTTTCTCAGTTGCATCATACCTGATCTTCTTTCTTAAACTTTATAAGGAGAGTCTCATAATGTTAATTATTTTATCATCTAGCAGAGTCTCAAAGGTAAGTAATGTTAAGTCTTAATTAGTGGCTGAATGGATGAATAAATGAATGAATAAAATGATGGATAAATGGATAGCTGAATGGATGGATTCATTAACACCTCTCATTCTTACTGATACAACAATGTTAGTGGGAAAACTAAGATTTAAACATTCAGCTATAGAATAAAATTTGGGTCTATATTTGCACAAGTGTAATATCTGCAAGATTTCCTTTAGAATTTTTGAATTTCTTTAATTGATTTTACAGTAAGCATGGCAGTGATTATACCCAGCAGGGATTTTGAATTATTTACCTTTGGATTCCCAGCACCTATCACAGTGCCAGACATATTGTATGCATTCAGTGAATGTTTAAATGACTGAATAAATGAATTAAGCCAGAGACTTAGATATTTTTAAAAAATAGATCAGAACTAAAAGAAATAAGGTAAGTGGGTTTTTTTTTTTTGCCTCTGTATTCCTTAAAACACAATTAGAGTTTAAAAGAAATGTAATTGCCTTTAGCCACTTTAAAATAATACATTTAAAATGTCATAATTTTTAGTGAAATTTCATCTGAGTTTAATAATAAAAACCAAATTTTTCATATATTGTTAAAAAGTGCTAGTTAAATGAAGTCTCAAAAGACAATAAATTGCTGTTTAGTGCGCAAAAAAACCTGGCAACTTCTGCCCTGCTAGTCATTAAATTGTACTTTAGAACATACAATACACTTTTAGAGTTTTAATTTTGGCTCATAAAGCAGTATCAAGATTTTTCTCCTGAAATTTGTTCAGTAAATTTTATTAGATCTTCCTTTGCTCCTCACCATGGAGAAGATAAGGACCACTTGGTGGGTGAAGATGCAGAGTGAGGAATTGAAATTGACAATAAAAAATAAATTGATCATTCAGACAGCAAAGGACTGGAAGTAAATGGCAACATATGATTCCTTGGATCATGAAGTATGACAGACTTGAGGCTTGAGGGAGGATAGTGGCCCTGTGATCCCTGAGTATGGGATAGAAAACATACAGAAAACCATTGATATTGGACATGGGACAAGGTCCAGTTAAAAACTAAGAATGCCAGACACTGATTGCATGATCTCTCTTATATGTGGAATCCAAAAACTGAGAAATCAAGCTTATCAATACAGATAACAGATTGGTGGTTGCCACAGGTGGGGGTGAAGTTGGATGAAATGGATGAAGGTGGTGGAAAGGTACAAACTTCCAATTATAAAATCAATAAGTCACAGAGATGTAATAGCCAATGTGGTGTTTATAGTTAATAATCTGTGTTGTATATTTGAAAGTGGTAAGAAAAATTTTAAAAGTTTTCATCACGAGAAAAAAAATGGTGATGGATGTTAACTAGACTTAATGTTGTAATTATTTTTCAATATATACAAATATGAAATTGTTATGTTGTACACTTGAAACTAATATAATGTGATGTCAGTTATATCTCAACATAAAAAAAATGTTGGACTCTGGATTAATAGTCTGGGTTCTTGCAAGAGCATCTATGTCTGATATATATCTATTTCAGCTATGCCTCCCAACCACCCTCTCAGGAGGGTATGATCATTACACTCTGTGAACTGAGGCTCACCTGTGATGAATTTCTCACCAGGGAGTGGTGAACATGAGATTCAAACTCCCAACTGCCATCTCCAAAGCTGCACTGTGCCACTAAGATATATTCTACAAAGTTCCACTCTAATCAGTTCTGCTGTGCTATGGAGTGTCTACCACCAAGATCCACACTACTGCTGAGTCCTACAAGTATATTGAGTTTTCTTCTAGGTTGTCCCAGATAGTTCATTGGAATAGGAATGGAGGTAAAGCAAAAGATCCTGGGACAAAGACCTCTTTCTTTAATACCTGAGTACAGCGAGTGGGGTAGTGGAATCATGAATCCTGAAAAAAAGATCTATTTGATGCATAATATATCTGTATTTCATATGACAACAGAACATGTGAAAAAAAATGGCTCCCAATGTTTTGCAAAATTGGAGGAAAAAATATTTACATTAATTTGTAAAATGACACATTCAAACGCACATATGCCAACATTCTGTTACAAATTATACTACTTTTTTCTTCATTCAAGAATAATCATGAATCAATATGTGTCCAGAATAGTTCATCTGAAACATAATGAGCCAGATGTGTTTTGAATTCAGAATTTTTTGGATTTTAGGAAAGCAATAGAGTGCTATATTACATGGCACCCTCAAATGGTATAAGAAGTGTTGACCTGAAACAATAGGATATTTCTCCAACAAAAATGGGTTTACTCAGGATCAACAAAGAATTGTAATTTGTAATCTGCAAATACCAGCAAGGGAAGAAGGGTGCTTTTATAGAGAAAATGGAAGTTGGGAGGGCTATGGTAAACAAATTATCCACTGCTTTTCACTGGCTGAGTCCTTACCAGGAAAGAACAAGAGTTTCTCTTCCTGTTGGGCTCTATTGTTGCAAAGCATGAGAGCTCCCCCTTCTGGTCTCCCAAGTCTATTTAATTGAGGTCTCAATTTTTTACAGGAGGAGCACTCATAATCAAATATTAATATTTTGCCATGAAATATGAATGTTGACACTAAGCTGTTTAAATAAGTTCTATGTGACGCTTCATGTCATTTCATGGTGAGGTTTTGCTGCTAAAGAAGTTTGTGATAAATTTATCAACAAAATTTTCAGAGACTTTTTAATTTCAAAATTACAGATAAGGGGTGTTAGGCTGGGATTTTCTTGAAAACCCTTATTTCATATTCATCATTAAACACTGGACTTTGTCAAAAATGTCTTCATCTCAAACTGCATCTTAGAGCAAAGTAAACATTCAACCCATTATCCATTTTTTTATTCTTAATTCAACACATGTGGCATCCTATAGAAAATAAGCCAATTAGAGCTGATACAGTATTTGTGACTTAGGAGTGGTAAAATTATGAAGCTGTAGAAGTGTTTCTTCCATAACACTTTCTCTATACTGTCAACCAAGAAAAACAATGCAGGAGGCTGCAAGCAAAAAAAAGAGTTTATTTGGGGTCTTAAGAATTGCAATTCAGAAGACACAGATTCAAGTGAAACTGAAAGAGTATTCCATGGAAGTCAGGGGCTTTTAAGGACAAAAAGCCATGAAGTTTGTCAACTGAAAAAAAATGCACAACCTAAAACTTTAGAATTATGTTTTATTTGGCAGATCTACTGAGGACTTAAGCCTAGATTTCAGCCTCTCAGATAGTTCTGAGGGACTGTTCCAAAGAGGTAAAGGAGGAGCCAGGACATACAGGAGTTTTTGCTGGAAAAATACAAAAAAAAAAAAAAAATGTAGTTGAACATCAAAAGATTATTGCTAATCACAAAAACAGACACCTCAAGTTAACCATTTTAATGCTTTTTTGTGTATGGGAAGTTGCAAGAGTATGAGTTTATTGAAATCATTCCTTTGATATGCATCTTAACTATTTAAGGCCAGTATCCTGTTTCTTTCCATCCTGAATCCCCTCAGTGCACCACTGAGGGTCAGCTGCAGTTGCTGATGGCTCTATGGCCATAATATCCTTTGTTAACTGAAATGGCTAGTGACGTTCTTTGTCCACATTGCCCCCTCTTGGTCATAAATTTGACCAATATTTGGGGGGTATTTCATGACCAATTTTGTCCCATGGTAGAAAGAAGTCTCATTCATAGATACAGGCAAAAAGTCTGGTAATAGACCAATGTTCTGATTTTTTAATTAGGCCTGGTTGATAATTTAACATTCTCTGGATTGCTTGTCTTACCAGTTTATTATTTCATGTGTCTTCTTCCCATATCTAAAGTTGCACTATTACAATTATTCACAATGATTCTATGTAGAGTTATATTTGTGAGTGATTACCTCAAGATGTTTAGCCATTATTAATTTTTAAAATTATGCTAATCATTAATTAACCAGAGGCCTGGTTACACACTGGGTAATGCAAGAGACAATAATCATATAAAATAGACAGGATATAAGTAATTCAATAAAATTAATAATGTTATAGGACATCAGAGAGAGGCACAAAGCAGAAATAATTTGAAAACAACAAGAAATAATTTGAAAACAACAAGAGAGAATAAATTGAAACAATGGTTAGTATAACTAGTTGTAATCTGGCTGCAATAAGCCATCAAGTCCCCAGGGAGCCAGAGGAGTCAAATTCTGGAAGAATGAGGTAGAGAAAAGGAGAGGTGTTTCCCCTTCATTTACAAAGCTATACTTTATCAACTTGTTATAGGGTCGTAAGTTAGCAGAAGAGGATAGATTTACTGGAAAATAAAGATTAAACATTAGTATTTTTCAGAAAAAAAATCATAAAATTATAAATCATATTTATCAGTTCATTCAATCCCATGTAATTAATTCCTGTTGATCTGACTGAAGTCATCAGGTTTTCCATTAGAACCTTGTAATTTCTTACCAATGATATGCTCTAAAAGTCATCAGAAACTCATATTTGTCAAAAAGTCCTTGTTATGAATCTTCTTGAAGATCTTCATTTTATAAACACACCCAAGTATTTAAATGACAAAATATGTAAAATGGTATAGTTAAAGATCTGATTACAATGCGATTGACAGAGTTGGTTATTTCTATGACATATAATATTTTAAGATAGTAACTAGAGTTGTGACTGACAACATTACACCAAGACATACCAGATTTATAGGAATTCCATGTAAATTTTGGAAAATCTATATTAATGGCATTTATCCAAACAATATAACCTAAAAAGGTTCTATCACCACTTATTTGGCAGTGTTTCCCTTGTAATTTAACAAACCAAGTAAACCCGAATTTATCTCAATTAGAGGTATTTCAGGGGCCCTTTTGTTGCTGGTGGATACAACTGGTATTCCAGGTTCTTGTCCTATTCCAGAAAGAATTCAGAGACAAGACATTGTGGTTATAAAAGTAAAGTAATAATTTATTAAAGGGTGGAGAGTACACTCTCAAGGGGAGAGCAGGCAGGCTCAGGTGAGTGGCTGCCCTGTGTTTCTTTGGCAAGTTGGTTATATATGGTGTGAAAATGGGTGGAATATTCACTGGGGAGGGAAGGGGTTTTGGGGTCATGTTCCCTGATTATCATTCCAACTCCACCTTCCCAAATGGAGGAGGGATTTTTGTCCTTATATAGTCTGGGACATAAGTGTCATGGCATTGGTGAATGATGGGTATTTCTAATCTGCAAGGCCAGTTTTATTAAAATGAGGTCATAATAAGCAAAAGGTTACATTCAGACACTGGAAATTCCTGCCTTTTCTCACCTTTCTTTGTCAGCCTCCAGGCCACTCATCACCCCAAAAGGTATGACCACTTAGCAACCCAAAGGTTCCTGATTTTCTTTCTCTGCCCAGGGACTCCTGGTGCTTACATGATGTATGGTTTCCTGTTTTGGGCTTGTGTCCCTCCTTTCTCTGCTCATATCTAGCTATCTACCTGCTCTAACACTTTGAAGCATCCCAAAGTTGGCTGGAAGTCAAAAGAATCTTAACTAGAATTTGAAATTTGGAAAGGTTTTTTAAAATACCTGGTCAAATAGGATCATAGGTCACTCTGAAGCAATACTTAATTCACTTAACCGAAGTGACAATAAAAGAATTTTTAAGACAAATGCAGATCATTGAGAAGGCACGGAAACTCACAATCTGTTATCAAATGTAGCTCAACATTCCAAGAAAACTTTGTTCTCTTAACAGAGAGAAAAAACAAACTCCAATCCTGCACCAGCTCACCCTCAACAACAAAATTCACTTGCCTAATTAAATTCAACCCAATTCCAGACCAACCATGCACAAAACTCCTTTTTCAGGGCTCTCTTTCTACAAACCTTCCACAGCTTTCTGTATTTATAGTAGTTTGTCCCTTACTTTTCCATCCAGCTCTCAAAATTACTCTCTCCCCACCCTTAACAAAATGTATTTCCATTCCTCATACCTTGTCTTCCTGAAAGTATACATCCTACTTTCCTTGCATACTGAAATATCTCCCTTATTATTTTCAGTAACTTTAATTACATATTACAATTTTAACCCTCAAACACTTTAATCCTTAGTGAAAACTGACAAGCATCAAGCAATTGTGAACTGTTTGTCATTCCATCATTTCCTGACTGGCAAACTTAGGAACATTTCATAACCTCTATATATGTAAATTTTTATAGTATCATTTCTTTCCTCACTGTGGTACAAGTGTTAAGAAACCCGAACTTCTTTAGCTTCCCTCTTATAAGGAGACAAAAGTAGGTAAATTTACACCTGTTTAGCAATTAATGTAATTTTATCTTATTTGAAATGACCTGGCTTCTCAATGAATTCCCATCATTCAACTTAACTTAGCAAAATTATAAAGTTTCAAGTTACCAAAAATCTGGAGAAATTGTTTTAGATAGACATACCCAAAACCTGAAAACATATCTCCTAAAGAGTTCACCTGAAAACATATCTTCTTTACTTTTATTTTATGACTTATGAAAATATCAAGTTAATTTTTTTCCTGCTGACAAACTGTAACAGATATAACATGAACTTACTGACCTTCAGTAAACCTAGGTACAATAAACATATAAGACATGTCTGTATTGATTAACCTAGCAAGTTTAAATTAGCTTTAATACCAAATATTAATTTAATATTGAATATTGCCTAGATCATGTCACTTTGAAATTCATTTTGGCCAGTTTTCTTTATGTTTAGAAATATTTAAATTATAAGTGCTTACTTTGAAATCAGTTAAATAGAGCTCTTTTATATATTTAATTTTGATAATATTTTCTGGAAGAAGAGACATCTCACATGTATAGCATACACATAAGCATATAAACAGACAAAACTAGAGATCTCAGCTTTAGCATTTGGTTATGAATCAGGTGTTACAATAAAAACGTATTAGTTTATAAATAACAGAATAGGTTAAATTTACTTACTCAGATGACTAAGGCTTTACTATTTGTGGAAAAAACTTTTAAGATTTGTATTTTTTCTTGATAATTCCTTAAGGAAGCTGTGAATTAGACTTTGGATGAGGGAGCATTTCCAGTGGTTTGAGTTTTAAAAGTCCATGTTTTTTCTTTTTTTTTTTTTTTTTTTTTTTTTTTTCTCCTTTGGTTTCAGGTTTTACATGATTGAGCCAACTAGACTCAGTCTCAGGTCATTTTGGGCTGGATATACATTTCTGATTTGTAGATATTTGCAAGACAAAGACAGTTGCTTTTAATTCCCTAAGAATTGATCTGCCACTGAAATGATATTAAAAGATTGACTTGTCCAACTATATTTTCATTAATTTGCTTTTTTATATCACTGAGAAGATTTCCAACTAAACTGAAAATCAAGAGTTCTGTGTTCTAGAATTTTAAGATTCAATTATCATGCCTTCAAAAGTCTCTACAAGATCTCTTTCTGAGGGCACAAATTACACCCAGAACAAAAAAATTAAAAAATCTGTTATTGTTTCTATTAACCCCTGGAAATTAGCTCCCAGTTTTTATTTCATATTATGTAGGCTCAGGTAACCCTGCCAGTTTCTTTTAATATATTTAATTTATATTGCCTGAGGGGCAGATTTATATCCCCTGCCTTATAATACCAATCAGGAGAATCATTCCACAGTGAGACATATGCCTATTCCACAATATAATTAGGCAAAAGAATTTTTTTTAAATATAAAGCCCATTTACATTTGGTAATTTTTATAAACTTTCAATTCTGTCGATTTTAATACCTTTGACTTTAGTTTCCATTAGAACCCTATCAACAAGTCTTACAAATAGTCCTGGAAGTTTTCCTTTTTATCCTCCAGCCATTTTATTTATTTATTTATTTATTTATTTATTTATTTATTTTACTTATTTATTTATGTATTTATTTATTTATTTTTGTATAAAATCATTGGAATCTCTAGTGAAAGGATAAACCAAAGGACTCAGGTCCTTTTGTTAACTTTTTAACTTGATTAATTGGCCTAACTGTTGCCCCAAACAACTGTTGTTCAGATATCTCAGTGTAACTTTCTTCCAGCCTTTTAAGAATATATATATATATAATTTTAACTCATAGAGTGGACTTGTTTGGGACTCTTTAATGTTGGGAATCAGTAGGTTATCCCTTTGGCCCATCCAATCTTAGATAATATTATATCAAAACCTTTTGTTTCAATCTTACTAACATACATTTTATTTATCCTATTTCTTAATAATCATCTAAAGATTTTTATCCTTTTGGAATAAGTCCCTTTAAAATTTCCATCTTGTTGGGAAGAAGTCTCTAGACTTTCTCTTCAGCTTTTTTCTTATTTCCCTGTTAATTAACCCAATTAATTATCCTAATGTTTTTATGAGCATCTGTAAGACCTATTGAGGGGAAGAGGAGACCACAAAAAGGCTTCTCAAATTGTTTTTTGTTTGTTTGTTTGTTTTTAAACTAAGGGAGTTCTCAAGTTACCCATTAAATATATATAAACGTGTATGTTTTATCCATCTTCTAATTTGATTTTTTCCACCATATGTACCAATAAAACAGCTATTTATAATGAGAGCTTTCTAAAAATTTGCCAATTTAAAAGTTCTTAATTAATTTATTTATTTATTTAAAAGATTCATCGTCTGGCCATTGATGAGCTGTATCTAAATAATAACTCAGATCAATAAAATGCAAGAGATGTCCCCACAAAAGAGTGCAAATGATGCAGCCTTCTCAAGATCTAGAAAGTCTGCTCCCCAAAACAGTCTAAGAAAGTAAAAGACCTTTGTTGCAGGCAAATGCAATGAAATGAGGTAACAAAGTCCCCTGAGAGTTGGCACAGCCAGAACCAAAAAAAACAAACAAACAAACAAACAAACAAAACTGCTCAGAGTTCCAGTATATTTGACTGACTATCAAATGTGTATCATATGTGTACCTTCTGGATGGCAAAGACCAAGTTCTCAAAACACAGGAAAAAAAAATGCCTAGGATCAGGTAGAAGAGTTACATCTCAAAGACACAGGGAGAGAAATACAAGCTCCCTCTAGAAGAGCTTTGCTTCTCTAAGATCAGAATTCTGAAAAGATTTTTTATGAAGCTGGCTTTTTTTCTAACTTAACTGTGTGCACAATAAAAGAGCCCTATCTTGGCAATTTTTAGGAAGAGATTTCCTTTTATTCTTAATTAAGTAAATACTTAATTTACTTAATTTCTGCATGTACACAAACCTGGCTGTGGTCTTTGTTGGAGGCTGGTAATTTGTTATTCCTTTTCTTGGGACTGCTACACAGTATGAGGACTTGACCCTACCACTCCTGAAAGTTTCTCAATTGCCTATGAAAGACTTTGCCAACTGGGAGGTGATATCCTCCTTTGCAGCTGAAAGTTCTCATGAGATTACTTTTATCCCAATAAACCATTAAAGCAGCCAATTCAAAGAAAATGACAGGCCAGTCTCCCATCTCATTACCCAGCCCAGCCCTATTCAGTGTCTTTCAACTGAGTGAAGTCTTCCCAGTCTTTCCACTGAGGATAACCTGCTCAGTGTCTAAGCTAAGCAAAATTCTTCCGAGTGTCTTTCAACTGAGGGTAACGCAGGTACCTATTCTTGAAGCTAAATTTCAAGGATAACCTAATTCTCCAGAGAGGAGTTTAACACCACTGAATAACACTTAGGATCATCGGCCAATCACAGGACATCCGAGCATCAGGAGAGACACCCAAATTCATCTGGACTCTCTGAGGAGGTGGATGGGCCCAAGAGGCCTTTGCTGGTACTAAGGCTCCAAATTCTGATAGAGTTAAGGTAAAGGAGAGAAGCCTGCTCTGGGTCCCTTCATTGGTCACCAAAGCAGTCAAATTAAAAAAAAAAAAAAAAAAAAAAAAAAAAAAACCTAAAAGTGGAGAATTATGTTTCATTCAGGGCATTACTGAGATTATAGCCTGGAAATGGCCTCTCAGACATCTCTAGGGAAGTGTCCCAAAGAAGTAAAGAAGGAGCCAGGATAAAGAGGAGTTTTTGCTGGGGGAGTGGTGGGGAAACATGAAGTCAAACATCAAAAGATTGCTGCTAGTCACCAAAAAACAGACATTTCAAGTGAATGGTTTTAGTGCCTTTCTATGTGTGGGAAGATGGGACAGTCTGGGCTCAGTGAAATCATTCCTTTGATATGCATCTTAACTAACTAGGGCCAGTATCCTGTTTTTCTCCATCCTAAGTCCCCTCGGGGTACACTTTTGGGGGTATCTGCAGTGGCTGATAGCTTCATGGCCATAGTATCCTTTGTTAACTGAACTGGCAGGTGACACTCTTTGTCCACAGGTTGTTAAAAGTTGCCTGGTGAGAACTGTGACTCTGGTGCAAGTCACAAAATAGTTGTCCTTAAGGAATCACATGTTATTTTGGGGTAGAGGTCCAATAAGTAGATAGGCTATCACGAGTTATTTGAGGGTCTGATAAGTATCTTGAGTTTCTGGCAGATGTTCTGTATACTTTCATTAGGACAATAAGCGGCCACAAGGTCAGACTCCATCCAGCCTGAGGTGTGTGGGAGCCACACTTCCTCAGTGGCTTCCCAGCCCCATTTTAGAGAGCTCATTTAGCAATACCGACTCCATTTTTATTTTCTTTCCACAATATCCCCCCATTTGAGGAGGATTTTTTCCATTTGCTGACACAGGGGTTCCCTCAGTAGGGACTTTGCTCTTTCACAGCCCCCCAGCCCAGCATACAGCACCCGCCCAAGACCCACTTCTCACAAGGGGAGGACCTAATGCATGTTGTCCGGTCTGAGCCTCTGCAATTAGTTACTTTAAAAGCACCAATTTAGAACTTACAAGAAGAGAAATGAGTAACTTTTCTCCATTTTGGAGATGAAAAAATAAGCTTAAAAAAGAAAATGAGTTATCACAATGGGCAAATAGCTAACCTAGATCTGAACCCTGCTTTTTCCCCTTTCTCTATAGCCCTTAAAGTGCTAATTCATCTGACGATCCTCTTTGTGCTAAAAGGCAAGTGACTTAGAGTGCTCCCATTCCAGAACACTGAATTTAGAGCTTTGGAGGTGGGCAAGCTCGGCACTCTTCAAATCAGACCATATGGATGCCCCCCACCTGCCAACATCCTGCTCCATCCGGATTCCCAGAGAAGTGCTAAGCTCAGGATGGAAGCTGAGTGAGGAGCAGGCAGGGGAGGGAAGTGCAAAAGAGGAAAGAGGAATTTAAAACATGGTGAGGCTTTTTCTAGTTTTTAATACCCACTGAGAGAAGATTTTAAAACATAATCAGTGAAAAAAGGCAAAGGCAAGCTCTGAAGAGGGGGAAAAAAACAGAGAGAAATATCGCAGAGAAAAGACTTGTTCTTCCAGAGAGGAGGTCGCCCAGAAGCATTCTTCAAGAAGGCTTTCCTTCACAGTCTGAATTGCAGAGTCACCACAAAGCAGCTCCCCCAGCGATGAGGAAGCCACCTACTGAGCCAGAGAACCTGGAGGCTGAGAAGGATTACTCACCATTGTGAACCAAAATGTGAATGAAAACATTACAACCATATCAGTAAACAAAGAATGCTGAAACCAAGCAGCTGCCACCACCCCCTAATGAGGACAGGCCTGCAGCCCAGCCTCTCAGCCACTCACAATGGTGCACTCTGAGGGGACTCAGAATAAGAAAGGACAGGATATTGGCCCTAGATGGCTAAGTGCTTGTCAAAGGAATGAATTCAGTGAGCCCAAATGTTTGCTTCCTCCCATACATAGAAAAACACTAAATTCTTTAATTTGAGATGCCTGTCTTTCTTTAGATAACAAGCAATCTTTCATTGTTCCACCTACCTGGTCTTTGTTGTAAAGCTCCTATATATCCTAGCTCCTCCCCTAGCTCTTTGGAGCAGTCCCTCAGAGAGATCTGAGAGGCTGTCATCCCGGCTCGAGTCCTCCCGCCAAATAAAACACAACTCTTAACTTTTAGGCTGCACATTTATTTCAGTCGACAGTTTTGGCGACTGAGAAGGGATCCAGAGCAGACTTCTCTCCTTCGCCTGAACTCTATGAGGAACCAGAGCCCTGGTAACAGCAGTGGCCCTTTGTACCCATCCACCTCCTCAGGGAGTCCAGATGAATTTGGGTGAGTCTCTCCTGGTTCTCAAATCTCCCATGTTGGTTGATGATCCTAAGTTTTATTTGGCGGTGTATCCAGGTACCTAGCCCTCCAGTTGAAAGATACTGGGGGGAAATACCCACCCAGTAGAGACGTCCCAGGTGGGGCTGGTTGAAAGATTCTGGGGTCTGGACTAAGTGGTTAAGTAAGAGGCTGGTCTAATGCTTTCCTCAATTTGGCTACCTCCATTGAATTTGTCAGGATAAAAGTAAAAATCTTATGAGGAACCTTTCAACTCCAAAAATGGGACTCTCCTCCTGACTGACAACAGCTTTCTCAGGTGACTGAGCAACTTGCAGGAGTGGTAGAGGCAAAGACCTCATGCCCTGCAGGTGTCCCTGTGGGAAAACCTACTAGCGATTTTATTCTGACAACCCGACCTTAGAATGGGGAATAGAACTTTCAAAAAAAAGAAAGAAAAAGAAATGACAGATTGCCAGCCTCCAGCTAACACCCTAGCCAGGTTTATGTACGTACAAAACTTACAACTTTAATTGGGAATTTAAAAAAAATCTCACTCTGAAAGTAACTAGCCAGGCCTGATAAAAACATTTCTTTGGAATTCTGACCTTATAAGTACAAAAGCCCCTTTAGAGGGAACTTGGATTTCTCTTCCTGTGTCCTTGAAATGTAAATGTTTCATCTTTCTCTGGGTGTTTTATGTGTGTGCATGTATATATGTGTTTCCTTTTTTTTTTTTTTTTAAAGGAAAACTTGGACTCTGCCATCAAAAGGTACAAGTATTGTGTACATATGGCGGCCAAACAAATAAATTGGGAATCTCAACAATCCTTTGATTGTACCAATTCTCAGGCATTTTGCCATCTTAACCTTTGTTTCATCAGCCTGGACCACAAAGGCCTTTACCTTTTGGGGAGGAAAATTTTGAATTTTATTTAGGCAACACCCCCACTCTCATGTGGAAAAGCCTCTTCATCTTATTGGTTTAAATTCACCATATATATATTAATTGATGGCCATATGATGGATCCTTTAATTTGGAAAAACTTCTAAATTGGTGAAAGTTAAGAGAGCTCTCATTATAAACAGCTGTTTTATTGGTACCTATTAAAAATCAATCAAGTTTAAAGGTGGAAAAATATATCTAATGGTTAACCTAAGAACTTAGTTAAAAAAAAAAAAAAACCCTGTTTGGAAAGCTACATCTGTGTTTTCCCTTCCCCTTAATGGTTTTAGAGATGCTAATAAAAACATCAGAATAATTAATGTTAATTAGGTTGAGTAACTGGAAAAAGGAATGTAAAAAAATGTCAAAAGATTTTTTCTTAACAAGAAAAAAATAAGGGACTTATCCCAAATGGATAAATATTTTTATACGGTTATTTTGAATGGATAAATCAAATGGACATTTTTGGATTAAGATACAAGGTTTTGATACTACAGTACATAAAGTTAAAAAAAAAAAAAAAAAAAAAAAGGCCAAAGAGATCACCTGCTGGTCCTGAACATTAAAGTTCAAACAAGTTGCTTTATTTACCCCAATTCAAAATGTATATATTTATAGGGCTGGAAAAACATATATATAGACTGAGATACTTGATCAATGATTGGGGCAACAGACCAATTAATCAAATTAAAAATTTACAAGGGCCTAAGTCCTTTGGCTCAAACCTGGGGATCCCAGAGACTTTTATATAAAATTAGATAAAGTGGACAAGAAATAAAAGAAAAAGGCTTCTGGCACTCTTTCTAAAAATAAGAAATATTGATTAGACCTAATGAATATTAAAATTAAAGGTATAAGAGTTAATAAAATTGAGATAAAATTTGTAAAATTGGTATATTTAAATGGGCTTTATATAAACCTCTTGTTTAATTATGTTGTGGGATAGACATGTTTCCATGGAAAAATGCTTCCCTTCTTGGTATTATAATGCTGGGCACATATGTGTCCCTCAGAAAATATTAATTAAACAAGCTAAAGGAAACCAATAGAGTTACCTGAGCCATCCAATATAAAGTAAAACTAAAAACTAATATTCAGGGGCTAATAAAAAATAATAATAATAGATTTAACCTGGGTTTAACTTAAAACTCAAGGAAAAGAGACCTTACTAAATGCCTTATGCAGGCTTTTGAAGACATGATAAAGTAAACCTTAAAGTTTTAAACATGGAATTATTTGTTTAGAGCTCTTCTCACTGATACAAAAAACCAAATTAAGGAGATATAATTGGTTCTAGGTGACAGACCAGTTCTTTGGAGAACTGGAAGCAACTGTCTTTGTCTTGCAGATCAGAAATTTAAATACAGCAAACAGTGACCTAGGACTGAGCCTAATTAGCTCAATGAGATAAAACTCAGGGCCAAAGAAATTTTTGGCATTTTAGAACTCAGAACTCTGACAGGTCCTTCAGACTTTGTCAAGAAATCTTAAATGTCTTTTTCACAAATAGTAAGCCTTAGTGATTTGAGCAAGCAAATTCAGCTTACTCCAACTGTTATTTATAAGCAGTAAATTTATATTGTAATACCTAACTCATAAGTAAGTTTTAAAGAGAAGCTATGAGACCTCTAGCTTTTGTCTGGTTATAAGTCTGTGTACACATTATAGATATGAGATATTTCTACTGCTAAAAAAAATCAAAGTCAAAGAGCTCTGCTTAATTGACTTAAAAATAAGAGCTTACAAATTAAATATTTCTAAGATAAAAACTGACCAAATTGACTTTCAGGTTCACGTGAACTGGAAAATATTCAACATTAAGTTAATGCTTGGTATTAAGTTTAGTTTAAGTTTGTTCTAATTAATATAGATATATTTAGAGTCATCAATATTAAGTATAATACCTTTACTGAACCTAGGTTTAATGAAAGTCAAATAAGATCCTGTTATATCTCTTCCAGATTTGTCAATAAATAAATAAATAAATAATAGTAATGTGGTGTGATAAAATTCTAAGTAAATTAAATGCAAATAAGATGAGAGCTTTTGGGTAAATTCTTTAAATTTTTTTAAATATATGCTTAAGATAATCTCTAAATATTTGGTATCTTTAAATTCTAGAGTTGTAATAAGTTAAATGATGGGAGTTTATTAAATAGCTATGCTATTTTCAGATAAAATAAGATTGAAATATTAATTTCTTAACATTTGACTTCCTCTTACAGAGAAAATAAAGGTATTTAGAAATATTAACAAATGGTTGGTGCCACCTTGAAATATTCTCTACTATTAAGGAAAACATCTCAGTATCCTAGGAAAGTAAGATGAATGTGTAAAGGAAGATATAAGAAATGGAATTATATTTTGTTAATGGAAAATAGTGACTTTGTCCTGAAGCTGGTTACTTATAAATGGAAAAAAAATAAATAAATAAAGGATAAAATAATATAAGTATAAAAATTGTGGAAGGTTTGTGGCAGAGGAACTCTGAGGAAAGAGTTTTGTACATGGTTGGGATTGGCTAAGTTTAGAATAAATTTGGTCAAAGTAAGTGAATCTTAGAAGTAACCCGGTACAAGACTAGATTTGGTTTTCTCTCTGTTATGAGGACAAAGTTTTCTTAAAATGTTAATCTGCCTTCAGTAACAGATTGTAAAGCTACTTATACTCAAGTGATCTGTTCTGCCTTTACCTTTGAAATATTTTCTTCTTAATGAATTAGTACTACTTTACAGTGATCTATACTTTTATTTGACCAAGTGTTTTGAAACCTTTTAACAAGCTTCACAAATATCAATTTCTGATTAAAGTTCTTTTGATCTCCAGTTAACTTTACGATGCTACAGAGGGCCCCTGAAACATCCCAAAGAGAGATTTTAAAGTAGTAAGTTTCATTTGGTATGTTAAATAACATGGGAAGTATTGTCAAATGAATAATAAATCTTCCTAGGTTATATTGTATGAGGAAATATTATTAATAAAGATATTCTAGAATTTATATGGACTCCCTAAAATTCTGGTATATCTGAAATGTTACCAGACATAATTCTGGTTGTTGTGACCAGGTTTCTTTATCAATTACAGTGTAATGGTGTTTAACCATGTTTTTAAATCTTTTGTCATTTATAGACAGTTATTGTTTTATTCTGATGATTTTGCAAAATGCTTTCTCTTAAAGGAGATTTACTGGTTTCTAATAAATTTCAAACTATAGCACTGAACTAAACTAGGTAAGAAATTTTAAAGGTCTGATAAAAACTCTGATTTCATAAAACTGTTAACAAAAGGATTAGTTACATGGGACTGAGTAAACTGATGAATATGGTTACAATTTTTGATTTTGTCTGAAATACTACTGGCTTTAAATCTGTTTCCCAGACATAAAGAAACTCTTCTCCTTTAGCTAGTTATGATTCACAGCAATTTGATGAATTATACCTATGTAAGCAGACTTGGAAGTTATCTTTTCTATCTGATCCCTCCAGAGACTGGAAACTCTTAGGTCCCCAGTGGCTCTATCAGATAAATTAGGAAGATCATCTCCTAACAAATATAGGAATCTCAAGATATTTTAAGGACCTTAAAGAGAAAAGAATTTACCTAAATCTGTAAGGCAAAAATCTATGACAAGCCCTTGACATGGCTTTCCTGGCCTTGGGAAACCTTATTAAAATTCTAGCCTGAGACTCCTTATTAAAAGTTCCAACACAGCCAATTTAAAAGAGCCTATATGACCAAATAATCAGACTTAACTTGTAAACAAATTAATCTTGATTTGGCTATATTTGATAAAATTAAGGGCAACTTTAGAGAGAAAAAGATTATATTTTAGTGGATATTAAATTCTAGTTGTGTTAATTGAGGTCTATATTTACTAAGACACTTCCCAGATCATTCCTTGCTGTTATGTTACATTGCTGCAAAGTTTAATTGAGTTATTAAAAGGACACTCTAAGTTTGTTTCTGAAGCTCAGTAATCTATCCTTGGGTAAAGATCCAATGCCCCATGACCTGCAACCAGGGGATTATACATACTGGAACAGACATGATTTAAAGAACTGTCTCCAACCTGAATGGAAGGACCCTTTATCAGGTACTCTTAACTAGACCATGCCCAGTGAAAGCTAAAGGAAATTGACTTTTGGATTAATTTCCAGTCCAAAAGAGCCCTTGCAGTGGACTGGCCTAAAGAGTACTACTCACCTTAAAACAATGCTCAAATGGAGAAAAAGCTACCAGGCCACGATGAGAAAAAGATGACATCTGAGGTAGACAGCTGATCCAAGACACCGGACCAGGCCTGTATACAAGTTACTTTGATAATTGCTCATACTTTTGATTATGAACTAATCCAATTGTTAGGTTTATGGTAAATTACCTACATCTAGTACTTTAGTGTTACCTTGGTGGGTTTCCCTACTCCAAGGCTCTAACTAGATAGCCCTCAGAAAATTTATTCTAAAAAGGAATTACAGTTCTGTTTAGGCCACTATTGACATTACAAGGTGGGAGCCCTCACCTGGCCAATTAATAATACCTGCTCTGAGCCTGACCATAAATATAAACTTTCTTAAAAGATCACTCAAGCTCAATCAGAAACACAAGCAAAATTTTAACCCAAAAATGTAACTTCTTGACTATTAAATCTTTACTCTTGACTTTATTAACATTACTAGCTGTATTACTGATATCCTTTCTTTTTATAAAATTGTTGTCTCTTACATTTCCCAGTGTGTAACTAGGCCTCCAATAAGATTGATGATGGCTAAACATCTTAAAGAAATACATAAAATTTATAACTCTGCATAAAATAATTGTAATAGTGTGATTCTAGGTATGGGAATGAGCAATGAAGGATAAACATTTCCTGGATCATAATAGACTAGTAAGACAGGTGATCCAGAGAACTTTTAGTATCAACAGGGCCTGATAAAAAAAACCCTAACACCTTGAGTGGCATGTCAACAGATTCTTCACCTGAACTAGGAATGAGCCTTCCTAGCACTGTGGGACAAAATTGGTCATGAGATGTCTCCCAAAATATTGGTCGAATTTAGGACCAAGGGGGAGCACTGTGAACCAAAATACTGCAATGTGAATGAAAATACTGCAACCATGTCAGTAAACAAAGAATGCTGGACCCAAGTCATCAGCAGCTGCCTCCACCCCCTAATGAGGACAGGCCTGCAGCCCAGCCTCTGCAGGTGCCCTCTGAGCGGACTCAGAATAAGAAAGGACAGGATATTGGCCCTAGATGGCTAGGTGCTTGTCAAAGGAATGAATTCAGTGAGCCCAAATGTTTGCTTCCTCCCATACATAGAAAAGCACTAAATTCTTTAACTTGAGATGCCTATCTTTCTTTAGATAACAAGCAATCTTTTATTGTTCCAACTACCTGGTCTTTGTTGTAAAGCTCCTATATATCCTAGCTCCTCCCCTAGCTCTTTGGAGCAGTCCCTCAGAGAGATCTGAGAGGCTGTCATCCCGGCTCGAGTCCTCCCACCAAATAAAACATAACTCATAACTTTTAGGCTGCACATTTATTTCAGTTGATACCATCAATGCTGGGAGGCAGCTGTCAGGAAAATCAGTGTGTAAGAGTCCAGAGATGACTATAAGTTTGCTAACTGGTGCCCTGGCACCTGGATTAGCACAAGCAGATCAGAGTGTTAGGTAGTTAGATAAGTTGGGGCACCAAGCAGATAAGGTGGAGGAGAGGAAGGATGGTCCGGAAGATGATGGCATGTCCACCTCCAGCATAAAGGGGCTTTAATTCCTCTAAATAAGAGCCAGCAAGAAACTGGTTAGAACCCAACAGCTGCAACTGTGCAGTAATGACAAGGACCTAACTGGGCATGACCCAATGCTCATTGTAATATAATTAGCATTGTGGTTTAGGCTCCCCACCATGGGTTTTTCTGTGTGCATCATGGGTAAGGACATGCACAAAGGGATCAAACATGACTAAGCACTCCAGGGACCAGAGTTGTCAATCAATCAAGAGACCACCTCTGTGTGAGGGTGTAAGAGAGAAGGAGCAAACAAAGACCATTGCTGTCTGTTCTTGGATCAGCCCACCTTCCATTCTTGGAGGTGTACTTTCCCATTGCTAAATAAAACCTTTAAAGTCTTTTGCTACACAATGCTTCCATCTCCCTGAATTCTCTTTCAGGTAAGACAAAAACTGGGGTCTTTTTTCCTCCCCTTTTGGGGTAACAAGAAGACATGACCTGGTGGTCCAAGCAGAACCCTCACAGACTGACCCCATGGCCCTGCAGGCAGTGGAACAAAGTTTCCCCAGAGCTGTGGGTTCTACCTGGTTACTTACCTAGGACCTGTGATAAGAAATATTTGCACCTGCCAGGGAAATAGCATTAAAATAAAATCTCCAACACAGAAAACCTCTCCACAAAGGTTGGAGAGACAGAAAACAGTTGTATTTGTGAGTAAATGTTAAACTGAGACAGGAAGGAAGGGGACAGGGCACAACCATTAAAAGAATAACACAACAATTAGTACAAAGATGGTGGAAGATTCAACTCTCAGTAGACCTTGAGCTTCAATACACACTAAGATACAATAGCATGCCAAATGGTACTCCCACGAGTGTCATGACAGTTCCAAGGCTACCATAAAAGGTCAAAAGTGGGTAGGCCCAGTTCCTGGCAACCCCAGCTTCTTTCCCCAATGTAGTTGGAATAATCCTCCCACTTGTTAGCATATGAAGTTACAGAGCCAAAAAAATAAAAAACTAACAATCCCCACATACTGGAGAATGCTCTCTCTCTCTTGCCTTTTCTCTTGCCTTTTGACATGTCCACACTCTGTCTATGGGGTGTATGACTACTTTTACTTTAAACATCCACGCCCATGCCTCGTGGTCTCTCTGGGTTCTGAGATCACCTCTACTTTGTCTAAGGAATATGTATCTCTGAATAAATCTACCTTTACTATGGATCACTCTTGAACTCTTTCCTGCATGAAAGTGAGGACTGTCACTTGATAGGGCACATCTTAGGAACTTGCCTGGGACCTGGGACAAGGCCATCCTTTTGTGCCCTGCATTTTTCCTGTATCAGAACCAGAATGTGGAAAAAAAAAATACTAAGTTTAAAGAAAGAAACAAACAAAAGCAGACTGCGATATACATCACAGGCAGTCTGCAGAGACAGGAAGATCACCTCCCCTCCCTTAATATAGTCATACAGATAGAACCCATTACAGATATGTTCTCAGAGAAAAAATAATTCCTCCAGTAAGGGGACTTGATGATACCACTGATCACCCGTAGTTCACCCTTGAATCACATGGTAAGTGGGATGACTATCTGTGTTAGCTCATCAGCTGTATCTAGTGAAGAAACCAACTTCTCATACCTTTATGACCAGAGGTAGTTTTGCAATTTGCAACAAGGCTCCGACCATCTCACAGAAACTGGGCGATTGCGGCGCTATCTTTCTCCATGTTTACATTTCAAAGAGATGGCTCCCAGGTCCAGAAGAAAAGCATTCATGGTTCATCAAGCTGCCAAAAGGCCCATTTAGTTTTCAAAAGGCTTTATATACATTTCAAAGAGGGAACAAACTATTTGAAGTTTCCTAAAGTAACAAGTCTGAGAAAAACGAGGAAGAGGAATATCCTCCTGTTTCCAACAGGGAGAATTAAGCCTCTTATTTTCAATGTTTGTCCTTACACGCGCTACCAATGTTTTTTGATTCTGCAGGTCTTCAGATTCTGACACCTTGATCTGCATTTTTAAAGCTCTGCAGGAGAGTCTGCTAGTCGGGAACTGAATTTCTGATAGTGGCTGCTTCCTGGAGAGTTAAAATCACCTGAGACCAATTAGAATGCAAATTCCCAGGACCTGAGCAGAGACCTACAGTGTCAGAATCCCAGGGGTGGAGCTGGCAGTTGCATTTAAACAGGCCCTTGGGGGATTCTGATGTTCTCTAAAGGTGAGAAACTGTTGCCAGCAGTTGCAACCGGTGTTCCAGGTTCTTGCCCCGTCCCAGAAAGAATTCAGAGACAAGACTTAGAGGTTAAAAACAGTAAAGCAAGGATTTATTAAAGGATGGATAGTACAGTCTCAAGGGGAGAGCGGGCAGGCTCAGGTGAGCGGCTGCCCTGAGTTTCTTTGACAAGTTAATTACATAGGGTGTAAAAGTGAATGGGTGGAATATTCACTGGGGAGGGAAGGGTTTGGGGTCATAGCCCCTGATTATCATCCCAACTCCACCTTCCCAAAGGAAGGAGGGATTCTTGTCCTTATTTAGTCTGGATCTGAAGTGTCATGGCATCAGTGCATGATGGGTACTTCTGATCTGTAAGGCTAATTTTATTGAAATGAGGGCATAATGAACGAAAGGCTACATTCAGACATTGGAAATTCCTGCCTTTTCTCACCTTTCTTTGTCAGTCTCCAGGCCACTCATCACCCCAAAAAGTGTGATTCCCTTATCAGCCCCAAGGTTCCTGCTTTTCTTTCTCTGCCCAGGGACCTCTGCTGCTTACATGATGTGTGGTTTCCTGCATTTGGCCTGTGCCCCTCCTTTCTGCCCAATTCCTGCCATTTGGCCTGTGTCCCCCTTTCTCTGCTCTTATCTAGCTGTCTGCCTGCTCTAACACCAACTGTTTGGGGGAACAGTATTTCCAGGCAACATTTGTGGGGAAGGCTGCAGGATGTGTGGCTATCTTCTAATTAGTTGGTGGTGAGGTAACAGGGTGTTGCTCCAGGAATCTCAATCATTTACCTTCTGGTTCCAACCAGTCTGAGGTCCAAGTGCTTGTGCTCAGCCTGAAGTTGCCAACCTCCAGGACCCTGCTGGATTGCAGCAGTATTGTTTCTTGACTACCCTTGCTTTTTTTCTGCATTCCCTCACTCCCCTAATTAGTAACTGCTTGAATCTGCCCTTTGGAACACAGAGAAGGTCTAGGAGGCTGGAGCCTTTTTCCTACAAATAAGAAATGGGAACATGGAGGTACTTTGCTATGAGGAAGGGCCTCACAAGGTCGTCTCAGGGTCCTGCTTGGTTTCAATCCTCCCTTTTCTTTGATACACCTCAATCTTGAGGAGGACAGGTACAGGACCAAAAAAAAGGAATAACGTTTTGGATAGAGAGGTTAATCATAACCTCTGCAGAGGAACTAGGTTTTAGGGGGTCTAGGTTTCATGGTCTTCTCTGCCACTTCTTTCTCTTCCTCCCAAGTGTTCATGGTCATCTTTCATCCTCTTTAAACTAAAGAAAATCATAAAAAGGAGAGCTGTATATTTTTGGTTGTGCAACATCTCCACCCAAATCCAACAAGCATTCAATAAAAATATGTACAAACAGGCAGAGAATGAACAGAGTGGGGAGGAGGAGAAGAAAGGCAAACTTCTTAACTACCACTGTGAGAGCAGGCAGAGAGCTAGATATGAGCAGAGAAAGGGGGGCACGAGCCAAGTGGCAGGAAATCATACACCTTGTGAACAACAGGGGTCCTTCGGCAGAAAAAGAAAAGCAGGAACCTCAGGACTGATAAGAAACCATATATTTTGGGTTGACAAGTGTCCTGGCTGCAGACAAACAAAGGTGGGGAAAGACAGGAATCTCAAGCATTCAAATGTAACCTTTTGTCATTATGCCCTCATTACAATAAAATTGGCTTTGCAGATAAGACATACCCATCACGCACTGACACCATTGTACTTCCAATCCAGACTGAATAAGGACAAAAATCCCTCCTCCTCTCAGGAGGGTGGAGCTGGGATGGAAATCAGGAAATATGACCCAAAACCCCTCCTGCCCCAATGAATATTCCGCCCATTTATTTTACACCCCATGTAACCAACTTGCCAAACTCAGCACAGCTACTTGCCTGAGTCTGCCTGCTCACCCCTTGAGAGCGTCCTATCACTTAATAAATCCTCACTTTACTTTCTTAACCTTGGCATCTGTCTCTGAATTTTTTCTGCCATGAGATAAGAACCTGCTCTCCAGTAACAGAGCTATTGGCAAAAGAAAAGAAAGGATTATTTTTAGGCCAGGACATCTTCTTTTGTAGGGGAAGGGAATGGCAAGGGTTTTGTCATGCAGATGGCTTCTTTTTCCTCTGAGGGGTGGAAGGCCCATGAGAAAGATCACCTCATTGGTGCTCATCAGATAATTTCAAACTGGTTGATTAAGATTTCATTTCTGGTGAAGGCTGAAACTGTAGTTAGCTTAGGTATTAAATCTAGGTTTGGTATCATACACTTTAGCATAAGTGACACTATTTGGGGCCTATGGTCTTTCTCTTTAATGGTATGCTAAAATAGGTATAGTTTTTTGTTGTTGTTTATTTGTTTTATTTCCATGTTTAGGGACTATGTGGACAAAGCAATATAAAGAATAGCCTGAAAGGACTGGATGGCTTGAGACCTTAGACAGACTTAGTTCTGTACAGGGCAAAACAGCCCACAAATGAGCAAAGACCAAAGGAAGGGAGGATAACAACCACCCACATGGCACCACTAACAGCAGCAGCATCTCTGGATTTGTGGTAAATGTAACAAGATCTTGAAGGGTCCTAATAAAACCCTGAGAAGACTAGCGATAGTGCAAACAATAATCGGTATCCAAGGCAGCACTGGAAGTACAGGTGAGTCACTTTGGATCCCACTTCTGATGTCATATGATGTCAAACAACAATCAGCATCAAGGCCACAAAGAACAAAGAGCTTTATTTGGGGCCTTAGTGTTAAAGCAGGCCAATAGCTAGATATGTGCAGAAAAAGGGAGATGCAAGCCAAAGGGCAGGAATTGGGCAGAAAGGAGGGCCACAGGCCAAATGCAGGAAAACACACCATGTAAGCACTAGGGGCCCCTGGGCAGAGAAAGAAAAGCAGAAATCTCTGGGCTGATAAGTGGCCACAACTTTTGGGGTGATGAGTGGCCTGGAGGCCTACAAAGAAAGGTGGAAAAAGACAGGAATCTCCAGTGTTCAAATGTAACCTTTTGCTCATTATGTCCTCATTCCAATAAAATTAGCCTTGCAGATTAGAAGCACCCATCATACACCAATGACATGACACTTATGATCCAGACTAAATAAGGACAAAAATCCCTCCTCCATTTGGGAAGGTGGAGTTGGGATTAAATCAGGGAATAAGACCCCAAAAACTCTTCCCTCCCCAGTGAATATTCCACCCATTCATTTTTATACTCTATGTAACCAACTTGCCAAAGAAACTCACGTAGCTGCTCACCTGAGCCTGCCTGCTCTCCCCTTGAGAGTGTACTATCTGTCCCTAGTACATCCTCACTTTACCTTCTTAACCTCTGCATCTTGTCTCTAAATTCTTTCTGGAACGGGACAAGAACCTGGACACTGGTTACATCTACTGGCAACATCAGGAATCACAATTCCAGAGACACAGATTTGGGTAAAACTGAGAGTGTTCCAGGGAAGAGAAAGAGTCAGGGGCTTATAAAGGCAGATCCGTGCTATTAAAGTTGCCTTGCAAGGATTATGATTGGCTCTGGCACAAAAAGGAAAGATTTGCCCTTCAGAGACAGGCTGTCATGAGTCATTTAGAATGAGGGTCCAATAAGTATCATCAGCTCCTGGAACTTTGGGCAGATGTTCTGGATGCCTGTGTCAAGATGATAAGTGATCAAAAGTTCAGATTCCATCCAGGCTGATATATACAAAAGTCCCACTTCCTCAGTAGTCTCCCAGCTCCAATTTAGAGATCTCTCTTAACAATACCAACTCCAATTTGATTTTCTTTTCACATGTCCCCCTTTTTATTGAGGTCTTTCTTTGGAAAGTGTTGATGATCAATCATTTGGTTATTTGGCATCGGCATGGACTCCTTCAGTGCTGGGAAGGCTCATTCCCAGGGAGTCATGTTCCACAAAGGAGGGAAAGAGGTGATTGTGTGAGAAGTATGCCTTCAGAGAGTTTATAGCCACACTTGAGCAACAAGAAGCATTCTAGGAAGTGAATCTTGGGCTGTGTTCAAAATAGTGGATCTTCATTAGGAGAAATCTTATAGAAGTGGTTAAACATCTCCAGACATTGAGCTATCATAATTCCTGTGGAGAGTGTCATAATAGCATAACAGCAGCGAAAGATACAGAGCATTGATAACTGGTAGAATGTACAAACGGTAGTCATATTGCAAGAATCAATTGTAATGTCATAGCAAAGACTTTAACTATCTTTCACCTGAACCAAACCCTCCTTTTGGTATTTCTCCAAGGCTAGATATTGGGCCATTCATAGCATTGATTTGCTTTTTCCTATGACTTGTTAAGCAGGTGACATTAGATGATTCATCTAGTATGAAAAGACAATAATCAGTTTATATTATAGCACAGGTGCCCACCTTGAGTGGTTATAATGTCAAGAGCCATCTGATTTTGTAAGACGGCTTGTCTCATTAAAGATACTTCCAAATTTAAAAATGCTACAGCTTGTTAGCTGTCATTTAGGGCTCATTGGAAAATTTTGGTTAAAGCTGCTGTATGAGTACTGGCAGCTTCAAGTCCCAGTGAGGGAACAAAAATAGCTGTCAAATGATCATATCAGTGAAAGACTGACTTAATCCATCTTGCTTTCAACAAGGGGTAATTTGCAGGGACCAAGGTGAGGGTTGTATGAATATGCCCTTAAGACCAAGGAAATCCTAAGCTACAACATCCTATCCACCCAGGAGGGAGCCAAGGCCAGCAATTAGTTCCACAAAGCCATTAGGTTCCATTTGGAGCTACCCAATAAATATCAGATCATCTACCCCAGTCAGTTCCAAACTGATCACTAGCTTTTAAAGTGATAGTTGCAGTACAAGGATCATGTGGTGCCCATCCAAAGTGGCAGATTATTATTACGTAGGTTTATCTTCATATGGTTAAGCAGTCCACAACATAAAGGGGCTTTGGGACTTAGATGTCCATAGCCCAGTCTTAACTATATAAATCCATCCCATAATTAGGGAATACTGCCCCCAAAAGATAAGAGGTGACATTCTTTGGTTCTGGTCTAGTTCTTTCCTGAGATTGGGACTTGGCAGCATTAAGAGAAAACAAATATTTATGTTCAGAGTCATTTAAGATTTGGTTGTTGGACCATTCATGTGGGCTCCAAATTAGTGATATCTGTGGTTTCTAGAGTACTACTGGTGTTTCTTTCTTCTAAAATGAAATTTCTTATAGCCTTGTAGTGGAGGTATCCACAAGATAGCCAAGAAATGCTAGATAAGGAAAGTTGTACACAAATCCAACAACTGGATTTATTTTTTTAAGTTAGGATATAATTATGTCCATAGGAGAAGAAAACTATTTCAGTCAAAATCATTGATATGTGGAAAAAGCACATAAAAAGGAAGATTATGTAGGCTTGATCCCATATCTTGGGAAAGCTGTCCACAACAGATGTCTGCTTTATTATCCTGGCCTTTGTCTGGTTAATTTTAGTTTCAGGTTTCTAAATGGTTGTGAAGTCCAGGCAGGAGGTGGTGTCTTCTTTAAATGAGAAACATGACTACATGAGTCAACACCCTGAAGTTTATTGGTGTAAGGGTTAGTTAACAATACCTGGGTCATACAATGGATATACATTTAACTTTTTAAGAATCTGCCAAACTGTTTTCCAAGCAGTTTGTATCATTTTACATTCTCACCAGCAGTTCGTCAAAACCTTTGCCAACCCTTGGTGTGGTGGATCTTTTCAATTTTGGTCATATTAATAGGTGTGTTGTAGTTATTATGATATTAATTTGCATTTCCTTAATGACTAATGATTTTGAGCATCTTTTCAAGTGCTAACTTTCCATCTGTATATTTTCTTTGGTCAACTCTCTGTTTGAATCTTTTGCCCATTTTTCAATTGTATTGTTTCTTATTGAGTTTTGAGAATTCTTTATATATTCTGTATAAAAGTCCTGTATCAAATATGTGATTTGCAAATATCATTTTTCCAAATCTGTAGGTCATCTTTTCATTCTCTTAAGAGTATCTTTGAGAAGCATACATTCTTCTTTTGATTAAATACTATATATCTATTTGTTCTTTTATGGATCACATTTTTGATGTTATATCTAAGAACTCTGTCTAAATAGAAGGTCATAAAGATTTCCTTTGTTTCCTCTCAGATCTTTTATAGTTTTAGGTATTAAATTTAGTTCAATGAGCCACTCCTCTGGGTATTCTGCCCTCCAAAATCTACCAACCCCGTGTTCCCTAAACTCCCCCTCCATCTCTCCACTCACAGAGACTGACAGGCAGAAACTGGGTTCCCCTTCCTTACACCATGGCCTCAAAACTTCCTCCAGGCAATAAGCTGACCTTGTAAGGCTCCCCTTGTAGCTTCCCATCTCTCAAGAGTCACTGAACCTTGTTGCCCGTGTCCAAGGAAAATGCCTTGAGTTCCAGCGTCTCATATATTTGGTCCAGTTCTTTAAGTGTTTCAGGCAGGAAGGTAAAACCGTCTCCTGTTGCTCTATCCTGACACAAGCAGAAATCCTGTGAACTCTTGAACATTAACAAAATTGCCTGTCTTTAGTGATGAAGGGGCAAGAGTGTGCCACCTGAAGTCAGAACATGTCACCACACTCTTCTAATTTTGTTCTTTTCCTGTAAACGCCAAAGTATTTAACAGCTGGTGATAATTATGGATAAAAGTAGGTATCACAAAAGTTTTGCCTGCCTTTTCATGAGGCTATTTTTCCTTTTATATAGCTGTTCTGAATTTATTATTTAAAAAAAAAATACTTAGACCCTATAAGATGGGCACTAGTCTCTGAAAGCCTTTTATAAAAGTTTCATTGAGGTTGATCTCAGCAATCTCTGAACTGAGTCATTATACTACCCCAGTTAAGGTCACTCCAATGTGAAGCTCAGTATAATGCCACCATAATTCTCTGAAGTCATAATATCTACTACCCTGGATTATAACACATGCACCTGGCAATACCAGCAAGCAACGTCTTGAGATTTTTAACCTACTTGGTCAGTCTCATCATGGCCATAAAATTGATTTTGTATTATCTGGAAAGAAAGTAGGTGGAAAAATTAGCAAGGAAAAGAGAAAGGCATCACCACATGCCAGAAAAACCCATGCTTCTGCCCAGAGACCACCCTCAGATCACTCCGGAGAAATCTTGTAATGTAAGGGGTTCTAATAACAGGATTTCTAGGTTCTGGGTGGGGACGGGAGTTCTCCATTATGCACATGGCCTCCTCTCTCAGAGAATGGGGGCTGAAAGAGCCTCTTTCCCTTTTTAGGTATTTCCCTAAGAGATCTTTCCTTTATTTGTTCTCCTATTTCAACTTCCCATTTCCCTTTTAATTGCTGTATTCCTGGCACCCACTGGATTTTGTCAAGGGAGACAGTTTCACTCTCTTGTGGGCAGAACTTCTAATATAAATAAATAAATAGGTGGGTAGACAGATAAATAGATAGAGAGCACCTCTTTAAGCCTTGTGTTCTCTAAAGTAACAACCCAGTTTTTCTTGGTATTTCTCTAGCCCAGAAGGATCCCAAAACTTTCAGAGCAGTCACCGTGCTACTGGTGTGTTTTACACCTGTGTTATCAAAGGAGAGAAGCCAAATGAGAGAAAAATAAGTGTTCCCCAAATGTGTCCCTTTCTCAACCTTGTCATTCCTCAGATTAGGAAACACACATTAGTTAGATTTGCTTTGAGAACACAAGAGGTCATTTCAGAGGCCTCTCTTACTGAAGCAGTCGATTGTAACCCTATTTTCTTTTTTATCCCAGTTTTATTGAGATATAATTTACCTACAGCACTGTGTATAAGCTTAAGGTGTATAGCACAATGATTTGAATTAGGTGCATCATGAAGTGATGACCACAGTAGGTTTAGTGAACATCAGTCACCTCATATAGATACAAAATTGAAGAAATAGAAAAAAAATTTTTTCCTTCTGATGAAAACTCTTAGGATTTATTCTCTTAGCAACTTTCATATATAACATATAGCAGTGTTAATTATATTTATCATATTGTACATTACATCCCTAGTACACATTTATCTTATAACTGTAGGTTTGTATCTTTTGACCACCTTCATCCAATTCCTCCAATCCCACCCTCCCCACTTCTGGTGACCACCTCTGATCTCTTTTTCTATGAGTTTGTATGTTCTTGAAGTATAATTGACCTAAAACATCATGTTAGTTCCTAGTACACAACATAGTAATTTGATATTTCTGTATACTTCAAAATTTGCACCAGTCTAGTTACCATGTCACCATACAAAGATATTACATAATTACTGACTATATTCCCCACATTGTACATTTCTTACCCACGACTCATTTATTTTGTAACTGAAAGTTTGTCTTTTTGACAACAGCCATGCTGACAGGTGTGAGGTGATTTTGATTTGCATTTCCCTGATGATTAGTGATGTTGAACATCTTTTCATGTGCCTGTTGGCCATTTGTACATCGTTTTTGGAAAAATGTCTATTAAAGTCCTCCACCCATTTTTAAATTGGGTTGTTTATTCGATGTTGAGTTATACACATTTTTGGTGTATTTCAGATATTAACCCCTTATCTATATATATAATTTGCAAATACCTTCTTCCATTCAGTAGGAGGTCTTCATCTTGTTGATAGTTTCCTTCACTGTACAAAACCTTTTTAGTTTGATGTAGTCCCATTTGTTTATTTTTGCTTTTGTTTCCCTTGCCTGAGGAGACATATCCAAAAAAATACCGCTAAGAGCAATGTCAAAGAGTGTACTGCCTGATTTCTTCTAGAAGTTTTATGGCTTCAGTCTTACATTTAAGTCTTTAATCCATTTTGAGTTTATTTTTGTATACAATGTGAGAAAGTCCAGTTCAATTCTTCTGCACGTAGCTGTCCAGTTTTCCCAACACCATGTATTGAAGAGGCTTTTACACAATGTGTTTTCTTGCCTCTTTTGTCATAGATAAATGTGGGTTCATTTCTGGGCTCTTCATTCTGTTCCATTGATCTATGTGCCTGTTATATGCCAGTATCATACTCTTTTGACTAGAATAGCCTTGTAGTACAGTTTGAAATCAGGGAATGTGATACCTCTAGCTTTGTTCTTGTTTCTTTTCTTACCTTTTTTTTTTTAAGTGAAGTACAGTCAATTACAATGTGTCAATTTCTGGTAGACAGCACAATGTCCCAGTCATGCATATACATACATATTTTCGTTTTCATATTTTTTTCATTAAAGGTTATTACAAGATATTGAACATAGTTCCCTGTGCTACACAGAAGAAACTTTTTTAAAATCTATTTTTATATATAGTGACTAACATTTGTAAATCTCAAATTCCCAAATTTATCCCTTCCCACCCCTTCCCCTGGTAACCATAAGATTGTTTACTATGTCTGTGAGTGTTCTTGTTTCTTAAGATTGTTTTGGTTATTGGGATCTTTTGTGTTTTCACACAAATTTTAGAATTATTTGTTCTAGTTCTGTGAGAAATGTCATTGGTATTTTGGTAGGGATTACACTGAATCTGTAATTGGATCACACCGTTTTGAAGGCATCTGTAGATTGCCTTGGGTAGTATGGTCATTTCAACAATATTAATTCCTTCATTCCATGACAAGTCTTCCCATTCCATATAATGTGAATGTTAGTGCACTTGATGTTGTCCTAGAAGCCTGTTAAACTTTCCTCATTTTTAAAAATTCTTTTTTCTGTTCAGCTTGATTGCCACTATGCTGTCTTCCAGTTCACGGAACCATTCCTCTGTACCGTCTAATCTACTGTTGATTTCTCCCAATGTATTTTTTTATTTCAGCGATTCTGTCTTCAGCTCTAGTTCCTCTTTATTTTTTCTAACTCACAGTGTACATCCATTCTTCTCCCTCGTTCTTTCAGCATCCTGATGATCATTACCTTGAAATCTTTATTGGTGACCCTATTTTCTTTTGAGTAATGTACCAGGCCCTCCCCCCGCACTGGTTGTCAAACCTGGGAAAAGGATTGAGCTAGAGGATTGAGTATGCATGGCTCAAGCCTGCATCCTGAGCCCTGCATTTCTCCTAGTGTTGGACTCTGCAGGTGCTGTGTGACCTTCTGCCCACCCATCATCTCTCCTGCACTGCCACCCACTTGCTGTCTGCCAGGTGTTCACTGGCACTGAACAACAGAGTGTCCTGAGTGTGCTTCAATCCCTGTGCCAGCCGTAAGTCAGATCTATTCCTCAGGCTGAACACTCATTCCTCTTGACTGTACTTTCTCCTTCCCATTGTATGTAAACTATAAGATCAAAATCAAAATTTTCCTTCTGTAGGTAAAACAATTTTAACCCTAGCCCTGTTCTCTTTCCTATTTCTATAAAATCATTGTTGATGTCTATGGCTTTTCTTCATGCCAACATATTATGCTGTCTTACTGAATATTTCTATCTACAGCATTTCACCTAAATAATTTTTTGATATTTTGAAAAAAAACATAAATAAATATGCCTTCCACATATCAAATTATCTGTTTAGTTGTCTAGGTGATAAAGCTTGGACAATAGTAAAATTCCTGCCCCCTAACACAAAACCTGGTTTCTTACAGTATTTCCCATCTTAGTAAATTATAACACCACCCCTTCAGTTGCTTTGGAAGGATGGAATGGGAAATAGAGAAGAGTGAAAAACATTCTCATACACTTTTTACTTTTGGAAAATAGCATAAAATATCTATCCACTTCAAGTGGGGAACTCCAGTGTGGGCCTACTTAAAGTTCTCCAAGCCATGCACTGACATACTAACCTGCTCACACATGGGCCAAGAATCTCTTTCCCTGCATGAACCAGTCAAGGGTCAGTGCTGGCAAGTCCAAAGCACCACTCTGACCACCATCAGTCAAATTTTCCTTCTTTGTTCTTTTTGTATCACTCCTTGAAGATAGTGGGGTTACCCATGGTACATTAATTAAGTCAAAAAGAAAGGCCCATGAAAGATGTAACTATATAGGGTGGTGTGGTCATTATGGCCTAAATCTGGAAGGTCCACTAAACTACAAACTCTTTACTTCATATGACAGAGACAGTCTCCTCATAGTCTTAGTCCTATGAAGCTAGAAATCGACAAAAAGAAAAGAAAAGAAAAGAAAAGAAAGAAGGAAGGGAGAGAGAGAAAAAGAAAAAAGAAAAGGAAGAAAGAAGGAAAGAAAGAAAGAAAAAGAAAGAAAGAAAGAAAGAAAAAGAAAGAAAGAAAGAGAAAGAAAGAAATAGAGGAAGAAAGGAAGAAAAGAAAGGAAGGAAAGGAAGGAAGGAAGGAAGGAAGGAAGGAAGGAAGGAAGGAAGGAAGGAAGGAAGGAAGGAAGGAAGGGGACAGAAGGAAAGAAAGAGGAAAGGAGGGAGGAAGGAGGGAGGGGGATAAGGGAATACTTTGGCCAAAATAACTGCCAAAATTTAGTACTTTGCTTTGAAGGAGTGGGCCTTAGAAATTCTCTTAGAGCCTGTAAATTCCCAGTTTTCTCCATTTTTTAGGCCACAGTTGTTTCTACAGTATCTTAATAAGTGAAAGAGGTGTGGGTGGGAAAAAATGGTTCAGGTCAGTTCTGCTTTGAAGAAGTGGCAAAAGTTTGGAGATGACTTGAGGGCTTTCTTCAGAAAACAAATATGTGGGGCCCAGAAGTGAAAAAATATTTTAAAATTGAAAACATTTTGAAAAGTAGAACAGAGGTAAAGTATCAAAACTAAAAAAATAATTTTTAGTAATTTAGCAAAAATAAAAGTCAACAAAATACACTTAAGAAATAAAGTTCATAGTAAAGAACTAAAAGGAATGTGAAAAGATAGTATGCAGATATTAAAACAAACTGATAAAAGGAGCTAAATCTTGAGCTTTGTGAGACTTGAGATCACGTTGGTCTTGTTTACGGCATAGTGCCTGGAACAGTTAGGACTCAGTAAATAATTACTGAATAATTTTTGAATGCTATTTAAAACTTTTTTTTTTTTTTGAAGGGAGAAAAAAGAATTTGAGCCAAGACTATACATACGTAAAGTCAAAGAAAAAGTAAGGTTTGAAACGAGGATGAGAGGAAAGGGGAGGAAGGTGTGAAGGAGATAAAGGGAGAGGTCACAAGGGGGAAACAGGTAGATCTCTGTAGAACCAGGAGGAAGAGCAAAAATAAACATCATACGTCATGGCCACAACAAACTGTAACTCGAATCTAATTAACATGACAGAATGTAACCATAATGCAAACCAAAATGAAACTAAAGAATAAGAGGGGATAAGAGGGGAGATCTAGAGTTGTGACGATGACAAAGAAAATCAGGAAAACGCTTACCACCGAGCCGACACTTAGGAAGCCCTCAGCAAATACTAACAATGATTTTATTATGACTTACTCCATCCACACATGCAGGGCTGCAGCTGCCCTTAATAACGGAAAGTCACAGCAGAGCTCAGCTTTTGATATACTTAGCCAAGTACACCTTGCTGTGTCAGAAACGGGACTCCCACCTTCAACGCCCCAGCAGCCACCAGCAACCAGCAGCGCAGATAGGCTGACCTCACTTGCTATCCAAACTAAACTTACCTTCAGGTCAAATCATATAGATCACGTATGACCACACAGAACTGTTCTTAGGGACTAAGTTATCATGATAACCACTAGCCAGCACTAGTGCCATCCACTGAGTCTATTCGAGGCTCACAGTGTGTGTACTGCTGTCCCCATCTATCAAATAAGAAGGTGCAGAGAACCAGAACTTTAAGCTACTCTCAGACCTGTTTACATTCTTTTGCCTCTTCCCTCATGGACTCATCAGCTGCCAATTCATCAAAACTACCATAGGCCCTCCTCTGGTTTTCAACCCAGGATACACTTTAGAATTACTTGGAGATCTTTTTAAAAAGCCAATGTCCAGGCCACCCCACTTGTTGTTGTATGATGCACAGCAATGCAAAAAACCAAAAACAAACAGAGAAAAAAATGTGACAATGAGTGTGTATATGTCCATGTATGACTGAAAAATTGTGCTGAACACTGGGATTTGACACAACATTGTAAAATGATTATAAATCAATAAAAAAATGTTAAAAAAATAAAAATAAATAAAACACACACACAAAAAAACAACCAAAAACCAACAAAAACCCTACGCTGTTAGCCATGTCTTCCCCACCTGTACTCTTTCACTTGTTAAGATACTGTGGAAACAGCCAACTGTGGGCTAATAAGTAAGCAGAACTTAGACTTACTGGGCCCTGAGAAAATGCCTAAGAACCTCTCCTTCAAAGCAAAGCACGAAATTTTGCCGCATGTTTTGACCAGAGAATTCTGTTTTGCCCTTCCTCCCTCCCTGCCTCCTCAATCCCTCCTTCCTCCTCATTCTTTTTTTAACTGTTGACTTTTGACTTTATAGGACTGAGACTTTGAGACTGTTATCTTTGTCCTATTAGATGAAGAGTTTGTGGTTCAGATGTACTGGTTCTCTGTAATGCACATTCTGGTGGCTTCTCCAACGTCTTATCCTCTGCCTCAAATCAAATACACTTCCAGGAAAGCACAGTGCCCCGCTGGTAAGGGTGGGGCACTTGGATCAGTCCTGCACTAATCCACAGACCCTTGCTGAAGTGTCTGGTTCACGGATTGAAAAGCAGCACAGTACAGGTAACACGGCCCAAGAGTGAAAGCTGCTCTCTTCTGAGCACACTTCTGGAAGGGACCCCAGCTCCATACCTGGATTTAACAGCTCAGGAAGTTGTACCCATCTTGGGATCACCCGGGGCAGCCCACTGCACAATGAAGCTTATGCCAGAGAAGGTAGGAATCAGAGATGCAAGGAATTAGGATCCTTCATGACAACTCTGAAACCAACTGAAACCTACTGTGCTCCTGGTAGTGAAGGAAGCCAGTACTTTAGTGCTGAGGCCAGTTTGAGCTGAGTTTTCTGTTACTTGCAACCAGATGCATCTTAAAAGATCCACTGCACATTTTATAAGAAAGGAAATGCCTGTTTTTCTGTGTGTGTGTGGTGGTGGGGGGCACAGTGAGTGAGGTGATTAGGTCTGTTTCTAATGGAGGTACTGGGGGTTGAACCGAGGACCTTGTACATTCTACCACTGAGCTATACCCTCCCCCTCCCCCAAGGGAATGCCTGTTTTTCAACCAAATTACATTAATAGGGTGCTAAAAGCAGTATTTCCAAGTTTTGAATATTTTTGCTATCATAATTAATGGTATTATCATACAAAGAACTGCTATTTGGCTTCAGGTTGTTTTGCAAGAAATGTGGCAAGCTATGTTAAGTCAGTTTACTCTGTAATTACAGTGGAGGCTTCAGAATGCTGTCACTGCCACCCTATAGAAGGCAATTAGTGTGGGGTTAGTACCAGATGAACGACAAAAACAACATTCAGCAGAGAAAACATACAGCAAAACAGTGTATTTAATAGCGCACTGGTTTTATTGATGGCAGAAGAAAAAAACTCACTTGTAAAAGGTATTTGCTTTATTTAACTTCGTATTTTTCCCCATTCTTTGTATGGGTTGAATTTTTTCCCCCTAAATCTGCCTTTTAGTTCTCCAAATAATATCCACCATGGCTGCATCTTATTCTGAAGGGAAAGTAGGAGATCTATCAACAGGTTTTGACCAGGATGTTTCAGTCAACAGCTCCTTTCTTCACACAGACTCTATTTAAAAAAGAGAGGAAGACAGTGAAATTGGACCCTCAAACTGACTTTTTTATACTCAAGATACACTCTGCTGAAACTTACCTGTAAATGTGAAGTGTCTGTGTAAATACCGATAGGTCACAAATAGAGCAAATTGGACAGTGCTAATTTATACACATAATTTCAATAAATCAGTATATAAACAAAAAAATCTTTCAAAATAATTTTTCTTCCAGAAATTCCTGAAGTACATTTCTGTCACTGTTAGTCTGTCTACTGCTAGCATGTCAACTTCAGGAATCTGGATAAACTGAGTAGAGTTTTAACAGAAGATGTCCAAAAAAGATGCAGTCTGCCAAGGAACCACATCTACCCCACCCTACCCACCTCCACGTCCCCTCTGCACGTCTCACAGGTAATTTACTCGAGTCTGGCACCTCCCCCTGCCTGCTCCCCACCTTTATCAGATATCACTCTAGCTGAACCGCTCTGGATGGAGACAACAGAAAAGGCTGGCAGAGGTGGTGAGAGGAGCTTGTTTGCTCCAGTCCTGTTTCAGTTTCATGCATAAAAGAATGACTGAGTAGGGACAGCTGGAGTTCCCACAGTTGTGTTCAAACAGCTCATACGTCTTCCAAAGTAAATTGTCTCCTGCTTAGAAAATAAAGAGCTTTGGGCACTATTAATGTCACATGACGCCCATCCTGCTGGCGTCCTGGGGCCCTGCAACGTCTATCTTTATAGCCATCACCTCCCTGACTGATTTGAAAATTTTTGCAAAAAGATGCTGGTCCAGATTGTCCAAAAAAAAAAAAAAGACATTTAAAAATATAGTTACCATCTAAAAACGGTGTTAAAACCTGGACTTTAGAAGATAAACAAAGTCATGGTAGTTCTATAGTAGTCTATGCTTAGCTACTGGTTTAAGGTTTCTGGTTAATATGTGGAACTGTGAAGACTATTCTTCCATCAAACAAATAAGAAACTGGAAGTGAAATTAAAAGTGTCACCACTGGTTAGAACACTCAACATACTGAGCCTGAACCTCCATGGCACTAGGGAGCTTCCTGCTGATGCGCCTTACAAGTTCTGTCCACACAGGTCTGCCCCTTCTCTCTTGTCACAGCAGGACGTGAAGCTCGAACCACTCTTCGACTGGACTAGCACAACAGCTGCTTAGATTCTTTCCCTCCTGGTACTCTAATCCATCCTACATCCAACAGCAATGTTTCTTAAGCTTAATTCTGATCACATCATTTTTATTCAGAAGTTCATGATAGCCCTGAACACATCAAACTCTTAATGTGTCTTCTACCACCACCAAGAAATATTTTTAATGCCCATTGTTTGGTTCACATAATTCCAGCCAATGAAAGCTGTTTGCTGTGGACTCTGCAAGCCTTCTCAAGTTTTATCTTCAGAGGACTCAACCTTACTATGAAAATGAAACTTAAAATTCATCTCTTAAGTCCTGCCCCTACTAACTGGTATCTAATTTGTCGGACTCCAATCATGTCAGAAGCCTCTCCAAATGCACATAGTCTTGGTCAGTTTCACTGATTAAAGAACTATGTGTACTTTCTCTATCCACATCTGCTCTTATTTCTAAGTTGGCTGTAACAGTTACAATGAGTCCAGGAACTAGGGGCTTTGGGCCCTCTCTCCCCTCTCTCTGGGCTTGGGTCTGACCTGCCACCACTGTTTTTTAGACCTGGGCCTATTTCCCACACTGCCCCCTGAGACCTCCTCCTGTCCCTGAGCCCTAACTCCCAGGTGTCTCCTGCTTCTGCTAATCCCTGATACTGTCCTTAGTGCCAGGCTCAAGCAAAACTCAATTCCCTTTCCAGCTCTGGGGAAGTATATGAGTCAGGGAGGGCATGTAGGAGGCTTCTAAAAAAACTTTTTAGGACAGTCAAAGAATGTGTCATTACACACCAACAACTTTATCAAAATACATTGATTTAAAAGACACTTAAGCAGCTATTATGTGTCATTCATCACCTAGCAAAGTACCCAAAGCATAAAAGACTATGACTATGAAATTATGGGGTTTAAGTGATAAAAGAAAGTGCCTTAAGTGTTTCTTCCTATCTTGAATAATTTTAGATAACAAAACCTTAGAAGAATTTCAGTATTAGAATTCATGCTTGTATTTGCTGGAGGTCAAATGGCTGGCTATAACATAAGCCTTCTTTTTAACGACTGGCCAGTTAGCTCAGCTGGTTAGAGTGTGTTGCTAATGACGCGTGTCTTCTTTTTAAATGTTTAAGGTAATGGAAACCAGAAATGAGGAAATAAAAAGAAAATCTCTTTTCTCCCAAGAAGAAAATAATATATTCAGCTGTGTGACAAAAGCACAAAGTGTAGTTCTTATTATTGCTGAACCTCCCATTCGAAAACAGTATATTTAATTTCACTTCATAATCTTTCATAACTTTGAACTAACTGCAAAAACAAATAATTTTTTTCAACCAAGATTACATTTGTCTTTCTTAATCAATTTTTAGGGTAAATTTTGCAGTGAGATTTTTTAGTGATGCCAAAATTAATTTTCTTATTAATGTGAGGATTTCCCATGCCAACAGTACAATCCAAAGCAAGCATCTGAGAAAGATGGAAGTTTTAATCAGGGAATATAGAAAAACACTAAGATTGTAATGTTTAAGTTGATTAGGATCAGTTTGCATTGTACTTTTTTATATGAATAAGCTACAATTATCCCAGGTGCCATGGTTTATAATTTGCTTTTAAGCATGTACCGTTTTCTAAGGAAATGTTCACTGGAACTCTAACGTGTAAAACATATGAAAGACATTAAGGAAGGGCCCAGAGGACTGAGAGTTCCACCCATTTGGCTGCACCCTTCCTCACTCTTATCATCTTCTGTCTACCTCTAGTCCTACCAGATCCATCTGCCTTTAGCAGCCCCACGGCACCTTTGAAGAACCTAGAGTCCCACATCCACTGTCCTAGAGTGATCAGAAATTGAGATCCTTCAGCCTTACTTTAAAATCTGTTTTAAACAATTCAGAAGATCCTGGAAAGCTTTTCTCAGTTTTCATTTCCCTTAAGAGAGAGTTAATTATAAGCACACTGAGCTTAATTTAAAAGTGGATGTTCAACTGCACAGTGTAAATTTGCTGAAGTCCTTACGTATACTTTGATTCTGCTTTGGTCTGTTCTTGCATGCTACTGAAAAATGCCCTAAGCTGAGTAGCTCTTCTGTGATACTGTGGACAATAGGTAACATCTGTTTATTTATTTGTATTAAGTGCAAAGAGAAACCAATGATAAGAGGGGTAAAGTGCTATACTGGCTTGCTCAGGTAAATCAGAAGTCAAAGAGCAGTGACTTCTGCTCCAGGCAGACCACTATATAAGGTGCAAAGGGCTAGAAAAATAGAAAACATTTCTTCACTTAGGATGACAGACTCACTTTTAACCAAGGAAAGAGCTTTGGGGAAGCTAAGAGATATGAGACTCTGGGACAGTGCTGTCCAGCAGAAATATAATGTGAGACATATGTAATTTAAAATTTCCTAGTAGCCACATCAAAAATTAAAAATAAACAGGTGAAATTAATTTTAATAACATTTTATCTCACTCAATCTACTACAAATATTATCATTTTAATACATAATCAGTAAAAATTATTGAGCTTTTTCCTCAAACTAAGTCTTTGAAATCTGGTATGCATTTTTTATTTATAGCACGTCTCCATTCAGGCTACCTGCATTTCAAGTGCTAAACACCCTTGGCTGGTTTGAGGAATTGAGAGAGTCACTTGTTAGGGGACAAATACAATGTGGATAACCAGGCTTAGCAGAATGAATAGTTGAAATGAGGAACTAGGAACAATTTCTTTAAAATTCTCAGTGGTTTTGCTACTGAGAAGAAAAGACTGAGAAAAAAAGATAGAAAGTCTAAAATAGTTTTTATGTGATATATAAAAGCAGTAAAGGGAAAACTCTAATTATTTAAAAAAACTTCAAAAGACCTGGCATAAGGGAAAACTAGAAATGTTACCAACAATGGCAAAAGTATTTCTTTCCAAAAACATTAAGAAGTAAGGTCTTTGTTCACCAAAATGAGATGCCTTAGATTGGTCCCACAATTTCCTGACTTCTTTGTTACATTTCTCTTCCTTCTTATTGAAGTTGATTTTCAGATAGCAACTTTCTCTCTGAAACTCTAAGATGAAAGTTTCCCGATCGATAGCGTAGAGCCCCAAAATTACATCTCAATAAGCAATCATGTTGTCTTCATCCAATTCCTTAAGATATATATGAAACAGTTACTTTTTCTTAAAAAGGACTGAAATTAATTAAACAATAAAACATAAATTCAATTATCCAGGTTGATAGTTATTTAGTCCTTTATTTTCTTTCATCTACTTCCTGCTTTCAAACCTACAGTGATTTCACTGATTGTCATCACCTCCAATAGAAACGAGTGGGTATACAGAAGATAGGGGATAAGGAATAGCATTCTGGGGGAAAGGTTTGGAGGAAAAGGAGTTTGTAACTGTGCTATTATCTTAAATACTTAATAATTGAAAGTAGTTTTAAAACATCAGTTTTCTTCTATTACAGGCAAACCTCCGAGATATTGGAAGATTCGGTTCCAGACCACCACAAAAAAGGCGAGTCACACCAAGTCTTTGGTTTCCCAGTGCATACAAAAGTTGCATTTATACTATACTGTTGTCAACTGTGTGTGCAATAGTACTATGTCTAAAAAACACCGTACATACCTTAATTAAAAATGTTTTATTGCTAAAAAATGCTAACCATCATGTGAGCCTTCAGCGAGTCATAATCACTGATATCAAAGATCACTGATCACAGATCATCATAATAAATATAATAATAATGTGAAAGTGTGAAATATTGTGATGATTGCCAAAATGTGACACAGAGACAGGAAGTGAGCAAAGGCTGTTAGAAAGAATGGCACCGACAGACTTTCTTGACACAGAGTTGCTTGAAAACCTTCAATTTGTAAAAAACACAATGTCTGTGAAGTGTAATGAAGTGAAGCACAATGGAATGAGGTGTGCCTGTATATGGCTGTGAAACAGTAATAATCAGACTTATGCACTTAACATGAATAGCATCTTTCTTTACATGGAAAGCTCCTCACAATGTCAGCTTTACCTCCTGCTATCAGTTCCGAGCCCGAGGAGGTTGGTAGAACTGCTGGGTTGGCCGCGTGGACCGTCTTGGCTGGCCATCACCTCCTCGCCGGAACTCAAGAGTTTGGTCATAGGTGCCTTCTTCTTCCTGTTTGCAAAGAGTAGTGATTTAACACATTCAAAACAGCTCCAAGTGTCCTATGTTAAACGCTTTTATGGTCCCCATTTTGATATACCCTCTTAAGCTGCCCTGGGATTCACATCTGTCAACTTTTCTAATAGAGGGCGGCAAGGGGCAGGAAAAAAAGGCAGGGGTATTGTTAAAACTCTTTCGGTTCTTGTTAATAGAAGAATGAAATTTATGGTAGTAACATCAGAATCAAATTTAATTCCAGAAAAGGAAACTATTTCCACATAATAGCATGGTTATCTCATCAAATGACTTGACACAATGTGGTGAAAACACGGAAAAGCAAGGATTATAATAAAAATTTTAATTGAATATTTGGGCTTCTAAATATTTCCAGGTATTAATCATGGAAAGAGGTTTTGGTAAGATATGGAAAAGGCCTGAGGAGCCAGAGAACATTCACCAGCTGTCTGTCCTCATCTGATGAAATCTCCAACATCGTTAAGAACCTTACATCTAGAGACAGGAAAAAATAATGGATTGGAATGAAGAGGGAAATACCATTTACATATAAAGAAACCTTCATGCAAGACACAGCAATCACTACAGTAAGACTTAAACTGTCTTCTTCTCATTTTCTTTCTTACTAAGGGAGTAGAACCACTAGCTCAAAGAATAGCATGGATAAAATTAGGATAAGCAGATTAAACAGCAGAAAGAGTATAGTTAATTATAATATTTAAAAAGGACTTAGAAGCAACAGAAATGTAGCCAAAAGCCACACTGGTTTCTTACTGAGTGCTGCCACCCTGTTATTTTAGTGGTTTTAAATTAATGCAGCTATGAAGTATGTTCCCTTTAGAGAGAGAAAAAAATTGGCTCTCACTGTTGTTTATGAAAGAAACAGTACCTATTTCAAAAGCAGAGTTTAAATTCCAGCTGAATTATCAGAGCACAATAATTTGCATGACTTGGGAAATTGATCCTATTTCTTCCTCCTCCTCCTTACTTTATCACTGAATCTTCCATCCCAAAAGATTGCTTTCCTTTAACCTCATTAATAACATACGAAATTATATGAAAGACTGGGTTCTATTCTTCAAGTTTTACAGATCAAACTATTGCCACTTTACTTGACAGAGGAAGCAGAAAGGGGCTAAGATAACTGATCAAATCCTCTTACTTAGAAATGATACTTAATATTTGGAATGAACATATTTCTCATTAATAGGTATTCTCCACAGTATTCTTGAGAACCATTATTTTTCCACTTTATGTAAAGGATGCCAAAGTCCAAGAAAGCTTTGTGACTTTGCCAATACTTCTAAGATAAACCTGAGTTTTGATTCAGACTCTGCTGCTTAAATCTTTAAGTCTCAGTCTGCATGTAAAGGAAATAAACCTAATGATCACCCTTAAGGGGGCCATTATCACCTAAAAAAGAATGGAGAAATCTGACACTATATCTGGCACAATTGAATGACTGTATTTTAGAGACAAACTTCCAAATTAGCTCTCCTTTCTCTATGCCCCTTTCATTAATAATCAAGCTCAAAATGGTCAGAAGCATCAGATATCATGTATATAATTTAGTAAAGCAATTAAAATGCAGGAGGGAAAATTAAAGTGTTCAGGAAAGGAGAAAGTTATTTTTTATTAATATGGTCACTGTTCTGAATGATTATTGTCAAATATTATAGCTAAATTTGAAGAGAAACTATTTATTTTTATGACATATGACAACACTTGAAGTTCGACATATTAACTGAGGATGAAAATGTACTTGCGACTAGAGAAGATGAAGTAATTATTTCAGGAATTAGAATGAAATGTTATTATTCTCCACACCCAGATGCAGAATTGGTTAGAGGACATCTAAAAATCCATATTTTTTATCAAAAAAATACACTGTTAAAGGTAGGACACTACATTGGCTGAATGAGCTGGATTTACATAATAAATACGACATTGCTATTTGAAAAACTATCTCTATTGTTTAAAAGATTCACAACCTATGCTAGCCAGAGCCAGTTAAACGGTTTCATAGAGATGACCAACCATGAGATTTCTTTCACATTATTTGACGTCTTCACAATCGTTTTATACAAAGTGGAAGCAAAAACTAAAAATGATCCTGACAGCTTGGTTCAGTTGTTGTCAGAGACACAATCTTGTTTTTTTAACTTTTAAATATTCCTCCCAGAATAGTCTAGGGCAAACCTGGTTACCCACAAAACCACTTCACAGTCCAGAGCTAGTAACTTTTAGCACTGAACGAGTACCTCTTTCCACATAACACACTGATCAATTTAATACATCAGTTCACTTGGCGTCACCTTTGAATGAAATGTATACCTTGTTCTTCTTCCTGCCTATCTTCTTCCTTTAGTTTCACTACTCTCTAACAGCTTTAAAACTGAAAAACAACTAATTTCATAGTTCATGAACATTATTTTAAAAAATCTCACACTATTTTAAGCTGGCATAGTCCTAGACGGCCATCTAGTCTGTCCCCCTAGATTTGACAGGTGAGTAATCTCTAAACCCAGACAGGTGATTTTACCAAGTCACAGAGCTCACTGGAAGAGTCTAGACCAGGGCCATTTTGCTTCTGACTCTCAGACAAGGCTTTTTAAAAGACTGGTGATAACTTTCATAAAAATGAAACTGACCAATGTCATCTTCACCTAAGCTTTTGAGATTTAGAACCATTTTATTGGGATTCAGGTTTTTGCTCAGTTGAGATATGCTACCAGATAAAACCTGGTTTTAAAATACTAAATAGCTAATATCCAAAATGTGCCCTCTTTTCATGCCAATATTTACTAGTTTATTACTCCTTTTAATGGGAAGATACATAATGCAATAATCATTGTGACACCAAGCATGAATGAAGTGATACTTTGAAAGGGAAAAAAAAAGTCACTGCACCAGTGCAGAAAGGAGATACACAACTTCACCTCTAAAACACGTTTGATGGGTCACAACAACATCTTTCCTGCATATCATTTTTAGTCTTTCTTTAACACACACTACATCTCGAGTGAGAATACAAATACATATTCTCTCATTTATAAATGAGCTGTTACAACAGCTCACTGTAAATCAGTCACTTGGAATCTAGAACAAACTTCAGTAGGAGGTGTGAAACACATTTAAATAGAGGTCAGGTTCTCTGTTCCAGAAATAAAGGCGAAGGGCATTTAAGCATATGAACCAGTGCTCTAAAGAAGGCGGTGGATCCTTAAAGCCCAGTTCTCAGTAGGGAGTGATCTCCTCCAGTCAGACTGACTAAGCACCAGGGCAGGGAGTGATCAGTCAATGTCTGGAGACGTTTTCAGTAGCTGTATCTGAAGGGCGCTACTGACAGCTAGTGGGTCTGGAGACAGTGCTGGTTATTAACAAACTGAAGGAGCAGGGTGGGGGGAGTTGTACTACGTCTCAAAGGTAGAGGCCAAGGATGCTGCTAAATACCCTGCACTGCAGGGGGTGCCACACAGCAAAGAGCCGCCAGTCCTCACATCAACAGTCGAGCAGCCCTGGGCCAGGCAACTGAAGCAGTAGGAAACTTTCCGCTGCTGAGCCTGGAGGACAATTCCGAAATTCAGGACATTGGGTTTGCCACCCTTTCAACTTTTTGAATATTTCTTCTTCTGTCTCTGCCTCTAATACCTAAAAGCTGCCTTTATGGAACTTATTTGGGAGGTGCGGGGGGGTCTATTTGCTGACAATACCACGTTTTCCTCTGCTTCAGCTACATGTTCATATTAACTTACTGAACTGCCTTATCTTAGATTGCCGTTCCTTTGGCATTTTCCCAGGGCCGTGACTTTGTGAGGAGGCTGATTATTGATGACTGGTGGGAGTGAGGAACAGGAATGGCAATTCTCTTCACAAAAAACTTAGAAAGACGTACAAATATTGTTACCTCTAATAGCTATTTTGTGTATAATTTAATAAAAATTTATTTCTAGTCAGTTCCTTCCAACAATATGCCCAGTAGTCACAAAAACTTAAGCCAGTGTGTGTATCCTCAACAGTAATCCTTGCAGTTTGAATATTTTGAACAATGAAACACTACTGAGTACATATCCACTAGAGTGACTCCCACATGAACCACTCACCCTATGAACTTCCAGACCACCCTCGCCTACGTGGTTAGCTTGTGTACACAGCTTGTGTATACACAGTTTATAGAAACAGAAACTAATTTTAATATAAAATCTAAGCAGACAATAATTTTAAAGACAAATCTGCTTTTCCAAAACATCATGTAATAAAGGGAAAATTATGGAAATAATAAAAGGATCATTGGTTGCCAAGGGTTGGGGGGATGGAGGGATGAATATGCAGAGCACAAAAGGTTTTCAGGGCAGTGACATTATTCTGTATATTACTGTGGTAGGTATATATCAATATACTGTTGTCCAAACCCATACACCGTACACAGTGAGTGAACCCTAATGTAAACTATGGACTCTGGGGAATAATGATGTGTCAGTAGAGGTCTATCATTTGTAACAAACGTACTGCTCTGGTGGGGGATGTTGATAAGTGGGAGAGGCTGTGCAGTGTGGGGTCGAAGAGTATATGGAAAATCCTGTAACTTCCTCTCAGTTTTGCTGTGAATCTAAAACTGCTCTAAAAATTAAAGTCTAAAAAAACATAGGCTGTGAAATAGGCCATGTCAGTGGGACATTTTGTGCCACACATAGTGCTGATGTGGTAGATTAAATATTTGATGAAATATTTGTCGACCTGCCTTATTAAAATGGCGCATCTTGATCCATTCAGATTATTCCTGTGGTTATCAGTAACGAGAATGAGAATTAAATTTCTTTCATCCTTCAGATGCCATGATGATTAATTAATGTATGAAAACCACTTTGAAGATTATTGAACTTTCTGAATTGGCTCTAGGTTGTGCTTAATTCTGATTATACCTTGGATATTCATAACATTTCCTTTACCTTTGGTTTCCACTGGAAAACCTTGACCTTTAATTTTACTTTTTAGTCCAAGTAATGAAATAAAGTACCTCCGCCCTCATTTAAAAACAAAAAAACCATATAATGGATTCCAAAAGTATAACTTAAAATATTTTAAGTAATCTATTTTAGATCAATTATATGAATATTCTTTTATATTAGAGTAACTGAAAATTGAAGAATAACACAGTAATTAAAGATTGTGGATAACAGTTGTGCCTACAGGAGTCATGTATTTTGATCACTGAACCTTAGTGTACCAATTGTCCTTGTTTAAAAAAAAAGTTCCAATTCAATATTTATAGTTCTACCACAAAATAAATTGGTTCTGTGGTAACCTGGAGCCACACTACAAAAGAGAAGGTTTCTGTAAAGAACAGTTCCAAATACCTAAGAAGCTATTTTTGCTCAAGTAATTAGTACCACAACCTGCGCTAGCACATGGTCTTCTGATTCAGTCTTTCACACTCTGCTTCTGAGTAATGAGGGCAAGAAACACAGATACAAGTAAATGTCAGAGCTGGGAAGAGGAAATGGAAATAATCCAGTGTTTTCAAAACTGAGTGAAATAAGAGACCGTTTTAGAATAAAGTATAATGTGGTATTATAATTTTCCTCCCCTCAGAGCAGCTCTAAGATCATTTCTTCAATGTACTATGTCCAGTAATCATGTATTTAAACCAAATATTTTGTGGCAGGAAAAAAAACCACTGACTCAAGACAAGAAAACAATCTGATTCAAAATCTAATGACTACACAACTGGTCCAAAATGCATGGCTGACAAAATATAATGTTTTTATTCTTGAGTCATGTAGAATTTCAAGAGAACTCTGAGACATCTTACTGTGGTTCTGATATTCTCTTTTTAGAAAAAAGTATATTCTCTAAAGTTATATAATTGAAATTATTAATGATTCTATTAGATATTAGGAAATCATCTTAACACCTAGCTCAAGAGTTTTATTCTGTACTCTGCCAACTACAGCACTACCTAAATAAGACAACTAAACTTTAACACAGAAGAAAGCTGGATGTTTAAATGACAGTTAAAGTATATACAGTACTATTCATCACTGTCCTTCCTCTACCCTTCAGATCTTCTACCCTTTAATACAAAGTAAACAAACTATTTTTGGCAGCTTAGGCACTCAAGAAAATTCAACTCAACATCAAAAGGCTGCATCCATATTTCAACTAGGAGAATATAATACAAAAAAAAAAAAAAGGCCACAAAACATGTCACTCATCAAATTTCAAATAATAAAAGTATAGAGACTCTTCCATTCAAAAACACACCTAACTTTATTTAAAACTTGGAATAGAAAAAAGGGGATGAATGATTATTCCATTATGTGCCTGGCATTTTGCATTTTATCTCATTTAATTCTTGTAACAGGACTGATGATTTGAACTACTTAATCTCATTATTCTGTAGATGAATAAATGAAGGCTTGGAGTAACTCACCCAAAGTTATATAATTTGCCATGCTTCAGTAAGACCCCTGGACTATCCACTCCAAAGAACTCCAAAGTTCTTTCCATGACATCACATAATGTATACTTACATTTCTTGCTTCAGACAGTTTTCTTAATTTTTTTTTCTAATAGCCAGCTTAAGATTAATTTTAAATAAATAGATGGTTCTGCCCTGAGGCTAGCATAAACGTCACTCAATGGTCAGCATCTTTGTTGAAATGCCATAGTGAAGTTCAAAGAATGAATATATGACTTGCAAAAATGTGTACCTCTCTCAGTCATTTCCTCTTTTAAAGCCAAAGGTTAAATAGATTCCAAAAGCTTGTCCAGAAGTCAGGGTAGGGGGTATATTTCTTTGCCAAATGATGTCAACCTACTCAAAGATTTTCTGGAGAGATACTTCATTATGGCATTGGTATTTAAGACCTCAGTCTCTTCAGTCAGACTGGAGTCTTGAGTTTAGATTCCACCATTTTCTAGATGTGTTACTCAACTTCTCTACATCTGTTTCCTCACAGAGACAACAGTAATGAACTCACAGGTTTACAAAGAAAATTATATGAGATAATACCTATAAAGAGTTAAGCAAATAAGCCATTGATTTTGTCTATTATTCTGAATTAAGTAATTCTTTGACAATAATATATACATGTCTACTTCAATTAAACTAGCTAGACTCATAGCTTTTGCTAAAAATCAGGAAGTATGGTTTGGTCAGATAAGGAAAGTGGAAAAGCCGTTGAAGAAAATCAAAGAGTCAATGTAAGGAGAAAGATTCTTGCCACCTGCTTTCTTTTTATTTCTTCATTAATTTAAAAAAAATCTATACACAAAAACTTATCATTTCACATTATAAATCATTTCATTGTTACCACTGTTTTTGTTTCTTTTAGGAGGAGGTTGTTTTCAAGTATAGAAAAAGAGGGCAAACAGAACAGAGGAGGAGAAAATCAGCAAGGACATATTACTGAAAAAGATCAATCAAAAGTTATAGACACTATTTTCATAAAATCTGAATATTTAAGGAAAAGCTAAAAATAAATTAACATAATTAACCTCTTAGAACATCTTGCCTTTATACCATACCCTTAAAATTTTAGCAAATGACATAAAAAGAAACCAGTTAGAAACACAATTTTAAAAATGGAAGTATAGCAATGATGATTAATAATGAAAAATGCTATCTCTGCCTGTTGATAAATTTTCAGATCAATGCTTACCAATCATCTTCACAAAAGCAACAGCTTTCCCAAAATATGCTAGTTAAGCAAGTATGTTTTAGAATATTTTATGGTTAAAACTTATGCACACTAATCAGAAGTGAACATTTCACTCTCTCCTAATTTATATTTTTACATCTTAAACTGGTAGCTAATATAACACACTTTAAGGTGGGCTGACTAATTCTTTCTCTGAAAGTAATAATTACTACATCATGATGCCAGATTGCTTTTTATCCTAAAACAGCCAAGTACATTTTATGTAACTGGCCATTTGAGACAAGCAGTTTTGGTATGCTTCAGTGATCTGCAATACAGATTTAAGAAACAGAATTAGAAAAACTCCATGTCAAATTGATAAAATACAGGCCAGATCTTTGTCATTAAAAAGTACTGAGTCTTGGAGTAGGGAAGGGAGATGACTTGACATGCTTTATATAACTGTAAGAAAAAAACTGCAAGACCTAATAATGCAAAAATAAAATAATTTGTTGATGTTTTCACTCCTTAGGAACATAAGATGGACAAGAAAAGAATGAAAATTTTGAATCTTACAGTAGATAGAGTGGCCCAATGTAACAAACATCATTTTCACATTTAAATCCCATTCACACCCAACAACCTATATCAACAATGTCTGCACAGTGAACCAAAATTGTTTCTCTTTAGTAAAACATAAAGATTACAGATGTTTGCAAGTCCTTAGCAATTATCAGGCTAGTTAATAAAGCTATAGTTTTAGAAATGCGAGGTACCCCAGGAATCAATGATCTGAACTTCAAGGTACAAAGTTCATCCTCCACATCACAGGCAGATGGTGTGATGTCCTGTCTCCTTCAAATTTGGTGAAGGGAACTCAGGCAACCCTGCCCCTCTGTATCCTTCTCTAGGAAGTGCAAACTACCTAGGCTTTCTAGTTAAGCCTATTTCCTGCACCATATGAAAGATTTTAAATTATTTTAAAACAAGTATTATACCTTCCCTTAGTCTTCTATTTTCTAAAATCAAAAGACTCAGTTCCTGGTATCATTTGTCAAATACCATTATTTCCAGAATCTCCCATCATCTTGGTCATCTTTTCCTTTATATATTTTAATATTTATTATTCTATATAAGCTAGTATTCAGAATAACATTGCAAGTATAGTCTACTTGGAACATAATACTATTATTTCACATGATGAGCAAACTCCATATAAATCTATTAGTGAATCTGACCTTGCTTTAAAGATTTTAGCAGCTGCTCAATTACTGCTTGTTCATATTGTACCTGTCATCAAGCAAAATCTCTACAACTTACTCCCAGGTCTTTTTAATTCTATATCTGAAGAGAATTATTTTCCCCAATCTAAATATAAAGTTTTAAATATAACTGTAATTGAAGTCCATGCACTAGTGAAAGATATTATTTTGCTACAGTCTTATCATTGGTGTGTTCTGAATAACTATATAATATTAAGTCAATTTTTCTGAAAAGTTATGTTGGTAATTTGTTAGCCTTTTTTTTTTTTTTTTTTTTTTGCATAGTGGAAATTGGAGGACTACCACCTAAAACATAGATGGGTGGTTAAAATGTAATTCAATCTTGAAACTAGATTCCAGTGAAATTTAGAAGATAAAAAGAGATTCTCAGTATAAGATTCAGCTCTTTTAGCAACAGAATTGTAGGTTAAAGGAATAGATTGTTCTTTTCTACCCTATGTAAAATATTTTCTAGCCCCAGAATTATTAGCTGATACCTCTACACACATACATCTTTGCTACCCTGTTTAAAATTCTTTAAATTTGTGAGAACTAAGACTGAATGAACTAAATGGTTGAAAGATACTGTATCAAAACAGTATGCCACATACTGAGTACAAACTTACTGCTATGATGAAATTTTTATATACATTATTTCATTAAACTCCACAAAACCTTCAGGAAAGTTGGTATTATTTATCTCCACTTACAGATAAAGTGGAGAATTATGTGCTACACTGTCAGCAAGTCAAACCTAAATATCAGCTCTGCAGCTTACTAGCCCAGTGATTTTATGCAAGTTGCTTAATGGCTCTGAACTTGTGCAGTTTTTCATGTGTGCAAAATGGGGATACTAATAATCATTTCATAGGGTTCTTGTAGATATTAAGTAGGTTAATGCAGGTCAGGACTTAAACATGGTACCTGGTGTATGTGTTCCAATTATAACCAGGTTTTGCACAGAAAGAACTCCCATTGTCAGTCTCATTTATTCTAATTTATTTCAGTAAGTTGGTAAAGATATAACACATCATCCTGCTGTTACATAAGTATAAATTACTCTTGAAATGCTCAAATTTATGAATTTTTCCCCTCATGTTGAGACTTCAAAATGTTCAGTATATAAGGAGTTAGCTTTTTTAAAAGAAAGTCATTTTCTTTCCAAGCTTAGCTTGTCTTCTCAATCATTTTTGATGGTTAGATGGTTGAAGAAAGAAAAAAGGTATCACAAAGATTTTCTACAAGAATAATGGAGACAAACTTATTTCCATCAACTTAGGTAAAGAGTAATTAGACAGTATATATCACCTGATTTAATTAAAGTCATTAAACATTTTGCAGTAATAATACTATTTCTAGGCTTACTGTAATTCAGGAACTGTGTTTTTAGTCACATGTAATTAATTCCACACCTGAAACATTTGAAGTGTTCAAAAGAGGCTGGGGGAACTGAAAATATACTCTTTGGAGAGTAATCTGCTCATCATCGTACCCAGAGGAAAAGCATAATAAATGTTTGTTCCCACTGAATATGTAAATATTCTTGTTCAAGAATGGAGCTCTTTCTCCTTTTCCTTCAGCCACAGCTGGAACAATGACAGCAAGAACAAGTCAGGAAGGTCTGAAGTCTCTGCGTCACGGAGTCAAAAGATTTTTCTCAAATACTTAATATGTACCTTCTGGAAAGTATTAAGGTAAAACAACTCTTTGAAAATTCTAAGTTTATCCGTAAGATTATTTAAAGTGTACCCCTTTGTGCAACTTAAAACCCCGTCCCCTTCCTCTCACTTTCTCCCCCATGTACAATGTAAGCTGCTTATTAAAATAAAAAGTAAGTCAAATAGATCTCGTGGATGAAAAGGAAGGGATAGCAGGCTATCAGTGATGATGTCTACACTGTACAAGAATTGGTAAAACTGAGGATTACTAATTAAGGCTTAATGAAAAATCAATAAGACTAGGAAAGTTCATGGTACCCCTTCAGAGTAAAAGATGTATGACACATAGTCAGACTTCACTTCGTTATCTATGGATAAGAACACAACAGTCTTTTAAAAGCCGAACTGAAATGAGGAGGAAAAGCCTGTCTAGGGTTAAATACTAATTTATGCAAAACCCCGGTTTTGACAAGAATCCTGTCAATGTCAAGCAGCAGGTACACTGACAACAGGACAGGCTGAAAAGCTTTGTGTCAGAGCTGGGATAGAAGTCGCCAATTTACGAAGGCTGTTACAAACCATAGGATTTTAAAAGTGTGAAGGAAAATGGTTTTTCATAAGCAAAATGATAGAAATTTTTATTACTTTGCAGGCAGTACTATTACCTTAAAAGATCACAGTTCTTTCCCTTTATGAGAAAAAACAGTTTGCTTTAAAAGATTTGTGGATTTTTATATTAGGGCTAATATAAAGGTAAGAGTCCTAATACAGAATTTCATTATATTAGTAACATTCAAACAAAATAAATTTTAACAGGAAATATAAAAGGAAAAAGAACTAATTTGAAGAAAAAGATGGTACAAAGAAGCAGTTGGGTTTCCTTCCAAGAGGACAATTTGGGATGGATACCCAACTCCTGATCTGGAAGTTCCAAGCAGTAATTGCTGCTGAGGTCAAGGGTCAACAAACATCACTTTGAGGCACTTCCAAAGTTGAAGGAAAACTAAAGAAATGAAACCAACAGTAATTATGTGCCAGGCATTTCAATCCTTCAATACGGAACAAAATGCTTACTGAGCAGCTACTGTATTCCTTACAACAACCAAAAGATTATGTATCTTGCCCAGGTTATGTTGGACTCTAAAATCCATGCTCTTTCCACACATCTCAGTGGATGCAGAGGCTGAAGGAGAGAATTACTGATCACGCTAAACTCTTAACAAGGCTTATATACGTAGATCAAAATCAGGTGCTTTCCATCCCATTTACATTTTAAATACATCATGAAATTAATAAAACAAAACAGATGTGATATCATTTAGGCGCTATAGTTCTTACTGTAAAACACACATTATCCACAATGCTATCCACTTGGGCACCATCTACCCTGAATGACAATGTGAGAATGAGCTCCCCTGAAATGGCTACACTAGTAAGCAGCTACTGTACTTTAAGTGAATTAATGTTAGGTAAAGAGCTTAGAGTAATGTTATGTGCAAAGTTAACTGTTCCATGAAGTGAGGTATTATTACTACTTCACAAGTGTAAAGCTCTTTATAATGCCACATACAACACAGTTTTCCTCCTTTTTTGGTTTGAATCAAGCAACTGGACTGCATTATCCTAGTGAGTTACAGAGGATGAGAACACATAAGGCTAAACAAGCCTTTATGTGGCACTTTACATTTACAAAGTGATTTTACAATTATTTGTTAATAACCAATGTAGTGCAGGAGTGAGGCTGAGAATCTGGTCAATTAGCAACATGTTCATTTTTCTTCCACAGGAGAAAGGAACCCAGAGGCAATAGTACCTTACCAAATACAGTACATTTGCCCTTTGATACCCACAGGGGACTGGTTCCAGGACTGCCCCTCCATATCAAAACCTGTGAGTGCTCAAGTCCCTTATATAGAATGGTACAGTATTTGCATATAACCAAGCACACCCTCCCATATACTTTAAATCATCTCTAGATTACTCACAATAACTAATGCATATAAATGCTAAGTAAATATTCTCCTGTATGCACTGAAGTTAAGTTTTGCTTTTTGGAACTTTCTACAGCTTTTTTTTCCCCAAATATTTTTGACCCATGATTGGTGGAACCCTGTGGATACAGAGGGCTCATGGTAATTATCTTTATAAAAGTCATCCAAGTTAATATCTGCCCTTGGTATCCACAGACTGGGGCATTAACTCCCTTGAGAATATTACTAATGAGAAGGTAAGTATAATAAAACAGTAAAATTCACCAACATAAATATTTTCTCACCAGAGTCTTCACATTAACTATTACATGTTCCAAGATATTTATCCTCAGAGGCTTAGATGAATACAAATAATTTTTTTGTATGTGTAATTGGCAAGTTCCTAAATTAACCTAAGAACTTATAACTATAATACATTTTAAAAAGGGATGTTCATCCATTTCATAATTTGATAAATCTCATAGTATTGTTTCCCTATTTAATGAGTGTTATCACATTCAGTGGCATAAACTTTGAGACAGACTACTTTCCTAAGCTCTCTTAGGAAAAGTTGAAAATAGTTTTTTAGGCTCTTTTTTCAAAAACTTTATCAACATTTTGGTATGGCAGCAATTAGAAAGTCATTTAGTATCCATAATGGGTCATCCCCTTCAACTGCAGAACACGAATTTTCCACAGTAGCTTATAAATTAACTCTATGATTGTGAACAGCGTATGTTCTTAAGTGGTTCCATACTTGGATTTTGTTTTATAATTTCATAGCTAGTGGTAGACAACTGTTTTATAGTTGCCCTGAAAAAATTATAATGAACATTTAAAAAATTTTTTATTTAAAACTGTGCCCCATGTTAGGAAAAACTCTTCTTTGTGAATGGGTCAGTTAATAGAAAAGTTAATAGATAAAGTCTTAAGAGATTAAACAGCAGTTTTAAAATCTTCTACCTTATTTTCTTCTCTCCTTACTGAGATAAGCCACTCTAAATGAAGAATTTAGTGACTATCACAACTTTTAAAACAATGATATCCCTCACATGCTTGCACATGTGCACATCCAAACACAGAGTCAATATGTCTCAGAATGCTCAAATGCCTAATTAACGGTTTTATTTAATGCATCCATTACCTGGCATTAAGATGAGCTCAAGAAGGCCTGAGACTTTGTTAACATCCTTAGTACTATCAAGAGCCTAAAATCACCTTCCAGGGCATTTTCCAATACTGAATTTTGCTGAGGTCCTAGGGCAATAATATAGTCATTCTGACTGTGGAGGCTTTCAAATATCATGTCCCTAATGAGAACCTCTACTGAAAATTGGCTGAGTGGTTAACAGTTAGTTTCTGATTAATAAACATATAAAGTTCTTCTCATTCGTGTATCTACTTTACAAACTTTTCTTGCAGCTACTAAAAGACTAGATACTGAGTGTGAACTGTCACAGAATACTCTGCACATAAATTCTACTAAGGGTTGAAAACTGCTGAGAATAAATACATTCTTGGTTGGCTCCCTCTCCCATTCCCCTTGGCAGTTTCTAGATCTTTACATCTCTACTCAAAATTCCTCTATTCTTTAGATAAACAAGATTATACTGTATAGTACAGGGAAATACATACAAGATCTTATGGTAGCTCACAGAGAAAGGAATGTGACAATGAATATATATATTATGTTCATGTATAATTGAAACATTGTGCTGTACACTGGAATTTGACACATTGTAAAATGATTATAAATCAATAAAAAATGTTAAAAAAAATTCCTCTATTCTTGACCTCATTACTTTCCACAGATGACCTGCTTTGACTTGACAGAGAAGAGTTCATTAGTGAAGAATTATTCACCTTCATTCCCTGAAATCAAACATACCCTCATCCACACCTATAATTACTTCCTTCTACTCTCTAGTACTCCTCAATATACCCTACATCACATGTGATTGTATCCCACTTTCTCACCATGGTCTGGATTTTTTTTAATCCTTTCATCTATTCTCACAACCTCTCCTTTTCTCTCTACTTCACTCTGCCTTTGATGTAAACTTTCTTAGATTTTTACCCTGAGCTCCTTTACTTTTTCTTCTCATCTTCTATTCTCTTTACCTTCACAACCAAGATCTTAATAGTAGTCTATACTTCATTTGCTCATTTCCCACTTACTATCAAGAAACTACAAGTTGCCTTACACATTGACCATTCCATTGAAAGTTCTTTCTACATTCATCAGTCACCGGTTGATTGCCAAATCCAACACACGCTTTTCAGTGCTTATTCCTTGATCTCTCCAGCAATTTATATGGTAGATTAAGCACCCCTCCCCCACTGCCCAACACCTTGTCCTCGCAGGCTACAACTTCTCAATGTCCCTTCCCACCTCTCAACTGTGAAAAGTCCCCAGAAGTTGACACCTGTCCTTGTCTTTTCTCTTTTTACATGCTTTCTCTAGGCAATCTCACCCATATTCTTTACTTTTTGCCTAGACTCTGATGATTCCAAAGTCCCCATCTCTTGCCTTAATTATTGTAATAACTGGTCTCCACGCTCTCAGCTTTCACGGAATCCCATTTTCTATACTGCAAGAAATACTCTCTTAGTGCAGAATCACATGATGACACTCCCCTGCCTAAAATCCTCCACTGGTTCCTATTCTGAAATAAAATATTCCAGCTCCTTACTACAACCCACCTGACCCTTCATCCTTTGACCCCACCTGCCTTTGCAGCCAGCCTCACTTACTGACATCTGCTATACCCAAGCTATCCTGCTGCCAAAATACCTCACCCTACCAGGCCCTCCTTAGATTTTCTCACACTTTCTTCCTTTTCTCAAGCGAAGTCCTAAAGCCCTTCAGGACTTTCAAGACTCACATTAAACTTCATTCATTCAGATTTAACAAGTATTTCTTGAAAGCCCCTTATGTTTCATTTCACATACTGTTCTGAATGCTGAAGTATTAGCTGAGACAAAGTCCCGGTTCTCACATGCTTTCACTTAGGGATTGGAGGCAGGGGCAGGACACGCAGAAAGTAAGGCAGGGCAAAGGGGATAGAGATTTTGTGCGATGGCACATTACTGTTTTATAATCAGATGTCTCTTCTATGAGTCAGTTCCTGACTGAGTTAAGTGCTCTCCATCTATGCTTTCTGTTCATGATAAACAGAAGGTGCTTTCCTTGCTGGGCTCCTCTGCTAGTCCGACTCCTTCAGTGTGGAGACTGCTCATTGATGCAGTCTCACTGTCCCATTATCACATTGCCTAGCACATCATCATTTTAAGGAAATGTGTTGTGCAGGGCACTATTCTGGGTGGAAAGAGAAAGTCACATAATAAGTGCTCAAAAGTTTTTTGAAATAGATTAATACATCTTTGAAATTATAAGTTAATAGGAAAACCTAGAATATAAAAATTTCACTTTACACTTAATATTTTAATAATGTATCAAAAACTGAAACAGGGACAATGAGTCAAACTACATAATTATATACTAAAATTTTCCTGAAATTATGAATGGTAAGTAAGTACAGGCACACCTGTGAGATATTGCAGGTTTGGTTGCAAACCCCTGCAATAAAGCTAATATCACAATAAAGCAAGTCACACTAATTTTTGGTTTCCCTGTGCATATCAAAAGTTATATTTACATTATACTGCAGGCTTTAAGTGTACAATAGCATTATATCTAAAAAAACAATGTGTACATCTTAAATAAAAACGACTTTGTTGCTAAAAAATGCTAACCATCATCTGAGCCTTCAGCCAGTTGAATTCTTTTTGCAATAGTTACATCAAAGATCACTGATCATAGATCACCATAACAAATATAATAATAATGAGAAAGTTTGTAATGTTGTAAGGATTGCCAAAATGTGACACAGAGACAGGAACTGAGCAAATGCTGTTGGAAAAATGATGCAAGTAGACTTGTTTGACACAGGGTTGTCACAAACCTCCAATTTGTGAAAAACACAGTATCTGCAAAGTGTAATAAAGTAAAATGCAATAAAATGAGGTATGCCAGTACAGAGTAAATAAACATTTCATAAGAGAAATGTATTTTGCTGTGCATCTGTAAGTACCTGACAGAGACTGAGTTTTGAAGGTGTGTAAATGTTCTAGGGACAGTACAATTGAGAGAATTTTGCAAGGAACTGGGAAGTAAGTTGTATAGATAAAGTAGATGGTAAGACTTTGTATAGGTAAGACTATTGGTTTGGTTGGAGGAGTATTTCATTTACTAATTATAGACAAGAACAAGTTCAAGGATAATGGTATTTTTTCATGAAAATCTATAATCATGTTGTTGTTACCCTCACGGCAAAAAGAAAAAATCAGAAATTAAGAAGTTATGTTTTTATTTATCTTACTTTTTTAAACTCCCATATTTTCAGACCCTTTGTGCAAATTTTAGGGATTTTTCTTTAAGACTAAAATTCCCTAGTCACAATCAACTTCTTGCTAATTTCATTTTTCTTGTTACTTTCTCAAATAAAAAATGTAATACAAAATTACAGAAAGTTTATAAAATAAAAAAAAGTACATAAACATACAGATTGTACATAATTCTACTACACTAAAACTACCATTTCCTTGAGTGTATACTCAAATCTATAAATTGCTTTTCTTCACTCTTTATAAATATTTCCCATGATATTGCAGCCTTCATGATGATCTTTTATTAAAACTGTAAAATAATTCACCCAGCTGATGGATGATGATTTATTCTACCATTCTTATTGTTAGGCACTTAGGTAGTTTCTGGTTTTTTTCCCATTATTGTAATGCTGCAATGATCATCCTTCAGAAATTCACTTATTCCTTTGTTCCTTCCCGAGCAGAGATGAACAATTGTGGGATTACTAGTTTAAAGAGCATGAACACTTTTAAGGCTTGGAAAGTCAGAACAATCACACCAATTTACATGGCCATCAGCAATGTATGAGAGTGAGTGCTCATGTCACCGCATCTTTGTCAGCATGAACATTATCATTTAATTTTTCCCATTAACTCACACATTTAACACTGTACTTAACTGTTTCAGTTTGCATTTGATTCCTAACAGAGTGATATATTTCTAATTTTTAGTTATGAAAGATGACACTGCTACTTCAGCAAGAAACCATATTGAGCATAAGTCATGGGTTCAAAGCTATAAAAGTAAAATAAAATAAATAAAAATTTTTAAAAAGTTAATCTAATCATGACACGAGTAACTGTTATCGTGCTCCATGGTGATTAGGCATTAATGGCAAGCAGTTCACGTAAGTGGCTATTATACTATTATTTACACACAGCCAAATTTAGATTATGGGGGAGGGTTGGATCAAGCAGAGCTATAAGCTCTTCTTATGCCCTCATAAAGATCCCTCAATCTGAAACCAGAAGTGATCCAGAAGGCAAATTTTCTTTCTTCCTTGGTTCCAAGCAGCCTCTATTAACTGAGCGCCCAGAAAGATAGTAGGTGTCATAAATTTAGTTTGGATGAGGGTTGGCTAGAACTTACTTTACTGAGAATCAAAGATGAGGCCACGTCAGACATAACTCAAAGAGCTGACCAAAGAAATGCCCACTAAACCCCTTGTCTCTTTTCTCTATGATTAGTCCTTAAGTTAAGGATCTAGATTTTCAGTGAGGTTTCTGAAGACTTTGAACTATTTCCATCTTCTTTCCCACAGAGAAAAAGAAAGGACAAGAGGCACAATCATATTCCCATTTTCCCAACGAACCTTACTAACTAATAAAGAAGTGATCTGGGCAACAGGATTTAAGGGACTTCCCTCTGCCAACACTGTCCCAATTTCCACGCGTTAGAGATTCATTGACGTTTCTAAGTGCATAATTCTGAGATGATTAAAGTAGAAGGTGAGGTTGGGAAATGTAACAGTAATCCACACTCTAGAGAGAAAACTAATTTGACCAGTCTGGCTTTATATTCTTAGAATGCTTAAGTCTGAAGCATGCAGAGAACAGGAATAAGAGTTCCAATACAGGGAGGACACAGGGAGAAGCAAAAGGAGTTGTCACTTCGGGCTGCTTTAAAAATGCAAAGCCAAGGATACTAGATTACAGAAGAACTGGGAAGAAGAAGGCTGGTTATGATAATAAAATTTTAAGTTTCTACAGACTTTGAGAGTTTATAAAACACGTATCTGTTGATCATATTAGTTAATCTTCATAACAACTCTGCACTGAAACTAAGACCCAGAGACATTAAATAACTTACCCAAAGTCACACAGGTAGTAAGTGGCAGAGCCAGGACTCGACCCAGGTCTTCTGACTCCTCCTGTGCATATCCAGCTCCCCTGGAGCTGAAGCAGGGGCAAAAAGGGAGGCGGAAGTAATTTGCCCAAGACCAGCCTTGCCCTCTCCCCTTCTTTCAAAGGCCAAGCAGAGCAGACATTTAACTCTCTCAGTGACCCCTTTTCACCAAATTTTTTCAGGATAAAGCACACAGAATCTGAAAATGTTTCTCAGCCTCGGGCACAAGAATGGCAATAGGCAATAAACAGTTTTGGCTGCAGTTTGCCATTTATATCAAATTTATTGGAATTTCCAAGCATAGTGATTCTCATTTCAGAAAGCAAAACTTGTTTTTATAATTGAAATTACTTAAAGCAGTTTGTTTAAAAATTTTTGGTTTAGTAGTTTCAGTCAAACCTTTTAAATTATATCCTTATAAAAATTATTTTGAAAAATACTTACAAACCAAGATATCAAATCTAAGTTTAATCTATTCTATGGCCACTTTTTTTCTATCTTAATCATATTCCCCCAGTCACTGTTTTCATTAAAGCAATTATAATCATTAGAATGAATAGAATATTCAGTCTTTTCATAGCCAAGTTTAAGCATTTTCAACAAATCAATAGGAAAATGTGTGTATCATCTTCTTGAAATATAAATCTTGTATTAGTTTCTAAATTATATCTAAAATGGTTTTATTATAGCCTTTTATAATTAATTTTCTCTAACAAACTTAGAGGTTCCAGTCTCTAGTTTTTTACATAGTTCCTTAATTTTTCTTAGGGAATTACATATTTTAACTTCTCTTCTTGACTATTCACATTTCTAGTAAGTTTTAGACACAGTCAATGAGAATTTTTTCTTTGCTTTGCTTATGGCCTAGGGACACAAGGGTACAATTTAAGTGGACTGGGCATGTGACCAATGTTTTATCATTGCCAGATCATTTTGTAAACAGCTCCAATACATCTCAGTCTCTAACGGTCTTTCCATTTATGAGAAGTACTGTCAGTAAGGCCAGGTGCTAAGTAAGCATTAACACTAATCAGGGCACATAAAAGATCAAGCAGGGCTATCTTTATTTGTGCCCAAGCTTTCAGAGGCTTTCTGAACTTTAAAAGATGGTCCATTTAACCAGATTTCATCTGTGCATCAGTCATGTCTGGGATGGAACATTTCCAGTCTAATAGTTAAAAGCCACTTGAAATCTGTAAGATGAATAAAAAGGCAAACACTAAGACATAAAACAAAATAAAAAAGGAAGATGACAAGGAGGAGGAGCCTTGGATAGGAGGAAGAAGAAAGGAAGAGAAAGACAACCAAGAGAAAGAAGAGGGAAAAAAAAGAGATTACCTAAAATAGATTAAAAAATTTCAGTACTCGTAGCTCTCAGGTTCTTGATCTGGTTCCCTTTTCTCTCTGCTTTAAGATTTCAATTCCATATTTTAAAAATCTAATTAAGAATAACATTCATTTGGGTATTGATGCTCAAATTCAGGAATTCTTAATAAGATTTGTATTACCTGATCACCTTATGAGGAAAAAAATACACTAGAATACTTTTCTCCACATTATTTTAAGCCTTATTTACTTACTCAAGACTTCTTAAGGTGAAATGCTCATTATATTCTCCTAAATCATTCATTAAACAGTACCCAAAATAGCTACCAACATTAAAAACAAGTCCATCAATTTAAAAACTTGAAGCATACTGAAACAGAATTTAACTGACTTCTAATATCTTACTTCGTATAATAAGCTCTTGGTTAAGCATGAATGGGTGGGTTGACCCTAATTTCCCACTCACATGATCTGGGGAAAAAAAATGAGCACACTTCAGGTAAAATAAAAATTCCAATAAAAAGTTGTTAAAGTTAATGCTAGTTTTAAAAAGTCAATTGTGGCCTTCCCCTCTTATTTCCTTCACACTATCCCACTCATTTAACATGCATAATAAAATTGTCATCAAGAACCATGCCAACGATGGTTCCCAGACGGGAACCATCTCAGTCTGATAGAGATTATATTAATATTTATTCAGTGGCTTCTGGAAGGAAGGGAATTTATCTTCTCTTATATTCTTTTAATCCCTTAGGTACATAGGCCAATCTATTTTCTAAAGTAGCTTTGTTATAAAAAGCACTCAAAGAATATCTGTGGAAAAACTATCATATTAAACTGTTACACTCAGGCTTCTTGTCTGGAGGACTCTTCAGTAATAAAGGTGACCACCAGAACTACATTAATCATTCAACAAACAATTACTGATCTCCTTCCACTGTTTCAGCTACCAAGTTAGTTCATGTGCTCACTTAAAATCAGATCTCCTCAAGCCCTAAAAGAGATGGTACTTACAGTATATATCTACTGCTTATTTATAGAGTTCCTTTGCAATTTCATTAGTTATTATCCAACCATACATTCTATCCTTGTTTATAATTATAAGTGTCTGGAAAGGACATGTTTCTTAAAATAAGAAAATTTCCCCTCCAGACCTCAAGTGAGCTCTGGAGTAGGATCCAAGATTATCAACTCATCTTAGTAACTGTTACCAGGAAAACAAGAACAGAAGAGCAAGAGCAGTTAAGTTTAAGAGTTTGTTTTCTTCAAGGCTTTTAACAAGCTTTTAATAGTTCAAACAATATTATTGAAAGGCTTCAGAACAATTAGTAAAGGAACAATACAAATGTTGAAACAAAACAGAATTTTTAGTCTTTCAGGAGTCCTCTTAGTCATTTAAGAATGCCCATATACTCGGTGGAATTAACTTGCTTTGATACTTTCTTTTGATTCAGTAGCCAATGTCAGCTTATTAAAAAAAAAGGGATTTCAGATTTTGCTTTATACTAGATTATTAGAGAATAATAAATACAATACCCAAACAAATGATGAAAATGACTTACTGTTGGAACATATGAATGTCATGTGGATTATTAGGCAAGAATTACAGAAAAAACCCCAGCAATATTACAAAAGCTATAATGGGAGTCTTCGTAAATGACAGTTTCAAAAGTTAACAATAAATTAAAGTTTCCAGAATTAGAGTTAAAATAAAATTAAAAGACCAGTGAGTTGTGTATAATTACATGTAAAAGAAGATCTCAATTTTATTTCTATCTAATGAAACACTATTACTAATGGCATAAGTACTTAGAAGAGACATAAAATTTCAGGAATATATTTTGTCCTCTTTTCATGAAAGGTAAAGAATCTTGGAACATATTTAAGGAGAAACTGCCTCAGTCTCTATTTGTAACATAGAAATACAATATTATATTACTAAGAAGTTGAGCATCCAAAATAATGTATTCTGAAGATAAATCTTCACCCTATTTTAAAAATGGGAAATTTGAAAACTAGAAAGAAAATAAGAAAAGAGCTATGATATTTTTCAAAGTACCTCCTGTAGACTTTCTATAACAGGTTTTATACAGGAAAAAAAAAAACTTCCATAAGCATGTAAGTTTGTGAAACAATATACACTATATATGTCTGTCTCTTGGAGATTTAAAATACATATTAACCTGATAACGGGCTCAAAAAGGCTCTGTAATCATAAATAAATTCAAATTTATTTAACCAGAAAGCAGAACTAACATCCTCAGAACACACTTTAGAAAACCCTGAGCTAGACAGACCAGGCATGAAAAAGTATGCACACAAAAAAAGTGACTTTTTATTTCTTATGATGATCGGAGCTGCTTACGTTTATTCTTAATAAACTACATATATATTTTAAGGCAAATAAGATGTACTCACTGTTGCAATACTTCCTTTCCCTTCCGAATGGAGCTCACAGTCAATGACAAGCCACTAAGGGAGTTATTTCAAGCTAAGGTATAAAACTCTTGCCAGTAGTTCCCAAATTTAATGGCACTAACACCAGAGTGCTTCTCACAAGGAGACAGATTAACTCCACTCTTTTCCTAGAGTTGTGATAGTGAAGCCTACTGCACATGATTCTGGAATAAATAGCATAGGTCCAGTAAAGTTCAGGAAATCAGGATCAGTAGGAAGGGTGGTCCATATGCATCAAGAGATACCACCCACTAAAGGTAAAAAGAACATAAAGTTTAAAAGACAAAGTCAAAAGGATACAATGATGTTTAAGAAATAGAACAAAAAGAGATGACTAATAAAGTAACAAAAGCAAGAATACAGAAAAACAGTATTAAGTAGAGACACACAAATGGTCATGTAAGAGTGAAAAAGAAAGTGGACATGACAAGTCACTTTGGTGTGAATCAAGTATGTACCGTAAGCCCCCTGTTGGCCCATCACCATCAAGGTTCACAACCACCGACCTCAGAAGTGGAAAGATGCATTGCAAGAGCTCCATCTGAAAGGGAATGAAGTCTATGGTGGCAGCACATATTTTTCTGCTGTTATAGGTACAGATGGAAAAGGCTCAGAAGTTCACTAGAAACTAAAACAGAACTGTGTGCACTGATTTTTTTTTTTAATTCAAGAAGGATGACTCTTCAGTTTTATAAAATTCTTTAAAATATACTGACATGAATGCCTAGTCAAGACACATGCCCAACATCAGATTAACATCTTTGGAAACAAGAAATAAAACAAAACAAAAATATTCCTCAGGTTCGTTTATTTTACTACTTTATTTCCTGTGCAATGAGTATATTTGCAAGTCTTCTGCATATATATGCAAAGGAATGGTAAAATTCAGTGCAGTTTGAATTAGTTTCAAAAGTCCCAATAAGTGAAGTAAATGAAAAAATAAAATTCACACTTCAAAGAGAACAAACCTCGGGTCTACTGAATCAAAAATGTCACAGGGAAAAATAAGTTCACCTGACAATCCCAACCCCCTTCAGCTGTAGGTCACACCCATGATGCCTCCTTAAGACTACTTTGAAGAAAAAATCAAAATTATACAATATTCAGCATAAATCTAAAGCACCTTGAATTTACTTCTTAATTAACCAGCACCATAATTCAGGAGTCCATACTTTAAGTTGCTACTAATAAAGAGGAGACTTAGAGGATAAAAGACTAACATAATACCTACTGGTATTATTCACGTTTACAAAAGGAACATTGTAGTTTTTCAAACAGTTATGTCAAGTTAATACTTAATATTTACATAATATAAGGCTTAAACTGTTTTATGAACTGTAATTAAAGTTAGAAACAAATCAGAAAGACAGCGCACCTTAGGGAACACCCTACCATGTGACTTCACTTCGGGAGTTCTTTTACCTTCAGTGAAAGGAACGTGAAATAATAATATGATGTACTTTCATTGCTCAGTAAAGGAAAACTCAGATTACCCAGAAACCTTTCAAAGATGTTTTTATATACAGTTCTTCTGAATAGATTATAATACATTAAATCATCAGATAGCAAAATTCAAGCAAAACTTCTATACTTAAGGTTCTTAAAATAGCATACTATTCTCTTGGTATTAATTTAAATGGTGAAATAGAATGTCTCTATTGAATAATGAAGCCAGGTCAAAACTAGATCTCAAGATTTTCATAATAATCTCTTAGGTTTAGCTATCACAAACTGAATTTGGGATTTGGGGATAGATGCCAACAGTATTTAAGTTGGTATATCTATGTATATGGCATGCATTTATGAATGAATCATTTCTCCCTCTATGTCAGCAGCTTTCATACCTCCAGTAAAGTCCTTTTGTATAATCCATAACCTCCTGTGGGATTGTGAAAAACTGGGTGATGGATTAAGAAATAAATAAACCACCTCAATATAACCAAACTTTATTAAAACAAAGCTTAAAGATATTGCATGGAATCCCCCTAATTCCATCTCCCATGACTTGAAATTTATGTCCTTAAATGGGGCTAAACCAGCTGTAGTTTCCTTCTCATTTACCCCCTGTTTACACTGCAAAGGAAATGAGCACAGCCTCTATGATTGTCCCCAAAGGAAAGCGTCCCAAATGCGTGTAAGTGGGAGAAAATGCATTTCAATATTGCACTGACCTCACCCAGATTACCCTTTCAGTGCAGAAATTTAAGTATGATAAATTATACTCATTAACTTATTTAAGAATTTATCAGCAAAAAGTGAAAAACCTTCTGGACTATGATCAAATAGTGCCTGTACATTTTACTAGATACTAATTGGCAGAACCTCACTGTTACATAACTAATTTCCCTTTGAAGTTAATGGTTTCTCTAACAATCATCCTCTTTTTAATATCTATTATGATCTTTTCCTATCAAATACAAACGAGATATAGCCTAACTTTATCACTATGTCATTAAAATTACTAACATGACCTTGTTCTAATACATTTAAGATTCATTTAAACTCATTAATTTACATACTACAAATCTCAGTCTCCTTCCTTATTAAATAGGCTAGGGGTTGTTTTTTTGGGGTGGTTATGATTCTCTTTAATACATTTATTAGTAGTAAAGTAACTTATGGCTTTTTATGAACATTATTTGAATTTAAAAAGGTAACTTTCAAAAGTTCTTCCCAGGATGTCATTATAAACTAAATTTTGCACAAAGTTACTTCAAAAGTAAAACTTGACATTGATAGTTCTTTTTTTAAAGTATGCTAAAACTGAAAAATATATGTTATAATTATTTTAAAAAGAAGCCCAAATCCACCTAAAAAGTTTCTATTTTTTAAGTAGATAAAATAGGTAAGAAACTTTAAATAGATAAAATTCATTAAATCACACTTTCTTCTTCCACAATAATTTTATCTTCAAATAAGGTGAAATACAGGCCTAAATATTTAAATTAAAACTTCAGTAAACAAGACATTTTTCCACTTATATCTTATTTTAAAGCTTCAAGAGTTAAGAATGCAGACTCATGAGATACTTAAGTTTGTTTCACATAACTATGTCTTTCTTCTAACTTTGTGCAGTGGGCAGGACTTTTGTGTACTTTGCATACCTATATATACCTCTCACCTAGAACATTGCCTAGCAGCTAACAGATGTGCAATGAATATCTGCTGAATAAATGGTTATGCTACAGAAAAGCATTTAAGATAAAACAATCATCTGAAAGGCAATAGTAATCCATCAGTCTCTTTCCACAATTACCGCCCAATATGCTGCGTATGCTAAGGTCTTAGAACTAATCATTACCTACATAATCCCAGTTTTTCTAGTTGGAACAACAGTTGAACAAAGATAACTTCCTGATACTAAAAAGAAAATACTATGAAATTTTAAAAAGAAAGCTTAGAAGCCAGCATGTTCTAAAACATTTCTTGGGATATAAAAGTCTCAGTAGAATACAAGTCATAAATATTATTGGAAAATCAGGACTGACGCTATCTTTCCAGGTTTAGAAAAGTAATTCAGAAGAACAGCACTCTAAAAACACAAAAGATTTGTCAGAGCAGCAGTGCCAGGGTATTTTACAGTAATTCCAAATTGCCTGTGGCATCTTTTTACTGGTTTTGGGTACTGTTTTAGAGTTAAAAGGAACCAATATGGAAACGGCCTGCAGGGAACACAAAGAGCAGGTTTCCTTTGCCCCTAATGTTCTCTCACATAGTGGTCAGAAACATAAAATCATATTATGGTTTTCTCCCTACATAGTTTTACAAATAATATGAGATTCCATAGTGCTTCATCTACTTTGGTAAAATAAGGAAAATCCTGCAATATACAAAGGAGAAAACTGGAGCATTTATTCAGTTAAGAATGAGCTGTGAATCTCACATTATGTGTGATAATTAGAGTTCACTCTAATAAAGACACTAAAATCAAGACAGAATATTTTACCATAGTTAAAAGAACCAGGTTAAATCTAACTAGAACAAAAAAAAAATCAAAGATGACATAACAAAAAGTTTGTAGATAATTTTGGAGAAAATAAAGTATTTAGTCTTAATAAGAACATAAAATTTCATCATCTAAAAGATCATCACTGAGTAGTATGTTCTGGAAGTAAAAAGGTTTATCCAGAGAGAAGGGGAAAATAGAAATTTGTCTACAGACAGATTTAGGCAAGTAATTCTTAAACTTTGTGAGAAAAATATTAACACTTAGATTTAAACTACTAACTTGATTTTTATTTTAATTTTCCTTACTAGACACTATTAACTTACTCATTGGGTCCCTCAATATTTTCATGCTTTTTATTTAATAATTTATCCTTACACCTGTAAGAGATAATACAGGAAATTGATTTCTGTAAAGGCTTTTGGTTCATATGCAGGCTTTTTGGTTATTTTTCCTGCAAATTATTAAAAAAAAAATTCTATTTGTGATCATTGCTACATTTAGGAAAACAAGCGGTTTTCCAAAATCTTGTGCCAATAACAAACATAAACCTTAATAAAGTATAAAATATCATTTCACAATTAAAATAGTAATGTACATATGTAGCCCAAGAGTTTAAAAAATTAAAAATACACAATCCATAGTGTGAGTGAATAATTGTGCTCAGGCTTCTAACAACCTCACTATACCTTTGCAGCCCTTTAATTTTTCTAGTATGATTTATCAGTTAGAGTTACCTTATTAGTATAGCAAATGTTTTACTTTAATTAACTTAAAACTTGTTACAATTCCCCAGTTACAAAAAGAAAAAGTGCTCACAGACCCCCAACATCAGTACTCTCAGAGGCTAAGAGAACTCTACACTAGTTCTACCCTAAATGTACTGAGAGTCACATGACTGTTTTCCTTCAGAGGCTTTCTACACATACATAGTTTTTAAAAATGGAGAAGGGTGAAGATACGTTAAGCCAGTGGCTTCTATATATCAAGAAGGAACTGCTTCTACAACTAAGTCAATTAGTTATGCAGATAAAGAAGATAGGATGATCTTTTATCCTCAATAACAGTGTTCATAATCCAAAAATATTTTTATATTAATTTATATAAAATCATAAAACATCAACAATCCTTTGATTATTTGCAAATAGGTGAAAAGAAATCCCAAAATCTCCAAAAGATTTAGTAACACTCTCCTGCTTCTTCCTGCTAGCAAAATATTTCAAGTATCTTACAAAAGGTTTTTAAGTTGACTACAGAAAAAGTAAATAAGTTAAAAAAAAAAAGAACAGCACAATGAAGCCTAGATGAGAACTCACAAATAGGTAGGGAGAATATGAAAGGACTGCCGTGGTTCAGAATCACTACATGGGCTGTGGTACGTGATAAATTTATTGTCCAACTAAGTTTACAAAGACTTAAAATCAATAATAAAGCAATGAGGACTATTAAGGGGGAAAAAGGAAAAGTCACTGACAATAGAAAGAAAATGATCGCTTCAGTACCAAACACCTCTGAATGGAAGAGCTACAGTGAGGAATGAGAAACGTGCTCATCAGTTACACCCACTCTGGAACAGAAAAAGGAAGTAGAGAAGAAAGTAAGGAAGGAAACTTAAAATTTTCCTTCAGGAAGAAAAGAATAAAATTAATCTCTTATTAAATCTCTTAAAAATTTTTTTAAAAACCCTAAGTGTAAAAATGTTATTTTGACTCTCTGACCATAATGGCAAAAACACTGGGATCACATGATGATTAGCAAACCAGGGCTCAACTTCTAGGAATATAGTCTCAATAAATACTTTTAGCATCAAAACTAGATTAAGGTGTGAGTATTATGGAAAAAACAGAATAAAAATAGTCATCATATGGGAATCAAAAAGGCAAAAGATACAGATATATCAAGTTTCTCTAAGAAAAGACATAAATTAGATATTGGTGTTATTTCAGTCTTTTAGGGAAAAAGCAGCTGAACTTTAGAGAGTGAGAGTGAAGGAAAGGATCTTCTAGGTAAACATTTAGACCATTAGTAATGTTATACTGTGAAAGATGAAACAATAACTTATCTAGAAAATGATCATTTTTCTAGAATAAAAAGGTAAAGAATAAAGGACCATGGCCCCAAACATGATTACTGCTACTAGGTTTCTTGTTGTTTTATTTATCTTTTTTTCAGTGGGTGGTACACTGAGGTCATGACAGAAAAATGTAGAAAGACCAAAACTAAACTAAACTAAAAGCAGCTCATGAGAAACCAATGTATGCTTCTCTGATGACGGCCACTGTCAAGATTATATGGTGTCCTAGTATCCTTTATACTTTAGGGAAATAGCAACAAACTAGGCTTCTAGTGGTAAGTTTAGTAACAGCTATCCACAAATAGGAGAAAGAAATGAAAGAAAATTTTATGAAATGAATTCTAATATGACTTGTCCTGTTTTTGCTTAAATGAAGCTGAGAATCTATCTATGTAAAGTCACATAAGTCCTGCATAAAATGGACTTCATGAGGCCAATATGTCCCAAATCACATTAACAAAATCATCACAGCTTTGACGTAACATTTGGCAAAAAATTAATCAAATAATTCTTAAACAAAGATATTTAAACTTAATCTGCACATACATATAAATATATGTGTGGTAAATGCAGTATGAGTTCATATATAATTTAAAGTGTTTTTCTTAATTTTACATGTAACTAAAATAATAAATATACACATATTCAACAGAGATTTAAATTTGACAACTGCTGGACAAAATTTAGTCAAATTTAAAGTAACAAACTGGGAAAGAAAATATGCATAAAAACACATACATATTTTTGGCAAACATATAAATAAGGGCACCTATTTCCAAAGCATAATGTAACAAAGCATTATACAAGAAAAGAAACTCTAATGTATTCATTTTTATTGTAGTTCAGTGTAATTATTAAATTAAAATCTTACTTTAGGAGTAGCCAGTTTTAAGCAAATTCAAAATACATTTCTACTGGCAAATTTTGTATTACTGTGACTAATCTTTTAGAGCTACACATTTCCTTCAAAACAGCCTAAGCATCTGCACAGAATGTGAGTCACGTACCCACGCCTCTGTCTGAAGGGGCCTGATGTTGCTCAGTAGCACCTCTTCATAGTTTCCATAATCAACGAATTTAACAACTGCTGTCATACCCGAAGAATGAAGAGCTTCAACTTCTGCTCGGTAAAACTAAGGAGACAGAACAGAGTTTTAAATATGATGATCAACATTTGTCTACAAAGCGTACTATTTGATGGAAATGTAAATACTTAAAATGTTACTATGTTAATATTTTTGAAGGCTCATTTTTAAATTTTTATTGTGAAATGATTGACACATATCACTTTATTAATTTTAGATGTACAACACAATGATTTGTTATGCGTATGTATCATGAAATGATCACAATAAGTGCAGTTAGTGTCCATCACCACAGTCACAAAATTTTTTTCTTATCATGAGGACTTTTAAAATTTTGCTTTCTTAGCAACTTTGAAATATACAATATTTTAAAGAAAATAATTTTAAAAGAATAATATTTTTAAGAAAGAAAACTTACCTTTGGATAATCATAAATTGGCTAAGAAAAAGAGAGAAACCCTCTTACTTATATGATTTCTGACATATTCTGAGCCCTTTAAGGCTATAATAAGATTTCAAGACAGAACTAAGAGGGTTAGTAAAGAATATTCACATGGTAATGGATGTAAAAAGAATTAGTATTATGTTTTGTTGTTAGCTATTGAAGCCCTTTGACTAACATTAGTAAGACAATTTTTATGTACTAACCAGAATATAGAAGTATGGAGCAATTTATGCGAAAAACAGAAATATATGGCAAAAATAAACCTCAAAGAAAAAGGCTCATTACTGTAGTCATACAGGCAGCTGTGGTGAAGTAAGGCTGTCAAGTCAGAAGTAAGTACGTTATTATATCCAGGATTTACAGGATTTGAAACATTGTAAGACCAGACACTTTTATTTCATCAGTTTACCCAGTGTTACTCGGCTCCTAGAACTAATGCACATTAACAAACTCCAGAAACAATTTATATAATAACTACAATTTAAAAATTTATCTGTTACAGTAACTGGGAGTAGGTCAGCTGATTGGAGTACTCCTTCCACTATAGGTCAACCGATTCAGGACTCAAATTATAGGTCTGAATGTTGCTTAGTGAACACGAAATGGAAACAAAAAACTATTTACTATTAAGGAATATTTCCTTCAAACTAGGGCAGTTGGATGCTTTACCGTAACACTATCTACTCTAACAGTATCCCTTAAGGTAAGGGAACAGGATCCTACGTGACCGTCCCAGGACAGCCACCCCCACCACCCATGTCCTCCACTGCCTCTTATCTATAGAAAAACTTTAGCCAAAGAATAAATTTAATCAGAGAAATGAGAAAATGCAAAAACAAAGGAAAATAGTCAAGCAAGACAAAATAACAGTTTAGCCATTAAGTAAAGTCAAGGACCTTTAGTTTCTTCTCAAGTGCTATAGATAACATTCTGAGCCATATCCTTGAGATGTTTTGCAGATACTGAAACCCCCACCAGGCAGAAGAAGTGAACCAAATGATGACCAGACTGTAGCCATGACATAAGCTGCCCCTTCTTACACAACTCCAAGAGCTGGCCTCAAGAAAATAGGAGCAAACTCACCCTGAAGTTGAAGGTTTGGAGCTGAAGATTAATTGTACTTAAGACAATCAAGGGGGAGGGTATAGCTTAAGTGGCAGAGCACATGCCTAGCATGCCTGAGGTCCTGGTTTCATTCCCCAGTACCTCCACTGAAAAGATCAAATAAATAAACTTAATTACCTCCTCCCTGAAAAAAAAAAATAAGTTTAAAAAAAAAATCAAGATGACACTGATCAGACCACCACATGACCAATTTCATGATGACTATCACAGATGACTGTGCTATTCTGAATGAACCATCCCCCGCCCCCCACTGCCTGTACATCCCTGAAACTCCCCTTTAAAAGCTATTGCTCCCTGACCAGCAATGAGGAGTTGGTTTGGGGGACATGAGTCTAACTTCTCCCCAGGATGGCCAGATTCCTCAACAAAGTTATCTTGCCTTTTACGCAAAACTTGTCTCTCAAGTATTGGCTTTTGAGCAAACAGCAGCTGAACCTGAGTTCAGCAACATAAACAGGCTCACCAAAATCAGAAAATGCTAAAGGTAATAAAAATTCTTACTCTCTACATCCTCCTAAAATAGTGGTTACCTTGGGTATACCAGGAAAGAATCTGTTTTCACTGATTAACTAATATACTTCATACTACAAAAGTTACTAAGTTAATCCATGGTCTGGATGCTAGCTAGAAATACCATGCTAGAATTTTCCATATCTTAGAGTTCTTAATATACATTCCACCTCTCTCCCTTCTTCCTTTATTTTTTAGCCTTACATTTCTGTGTTCTGTACATTGGACCTACGTTTCAATTGTAAGCTTCTCAGATAATTATGTCAGTTCAGGTAAGTTCAACAATGACAAACAGTTACAATATATCCTAGGAAAACAAATAAGCTGACATCCTTTCAGAAACTTACAGTTTAATAAAGACAACCTCTGTAAAAAAACTGACTTCTATACAATGTGTAACGTACTGCAATAAAGGTGTAGTGACATAGCACTTAATAAGGCTGAGGAGTTCAGGAAAAGCTTCTTGGGGCAGATGATAATGGATACAGTCTTCAAGGATGAAGAGCATTTTGCCAAGTTAAGAACTGAGTTGTTTCAAGGAAAGTTACAGAGCATAAAGCATAAAACATGAAGATGAGTGTAAGAAATGACTCTTTTAAATTAATTGTGGCATGATGCGACAAGAAAGGTCAACCAATAGGACAAGAAGTTAAGGGCTAGCAGACAGCGGCTCTATACGCATGCTAGAGGCTGCAGGTGAAAGGTTTTAACTAGGAAGAATGACATGCTCTAAAACCAAGATCACAGTGGTGGCAGTTTCAATGACAAGTTTAAAAGGAATAAGACTTAAGAAAAAGAGACTAATGTGGATGTTGTTACACTATCCTAGTTGAGAGGGCAGAAAGAGCTGAACCAGTCATAGCAGTCAGCAGGAAGAAGGAGCATTGTCCCAAATGCTCGGATCCCTCTATGGAAAAAACTTGAGAGAAGGCTACATACATATCATGAGGAATGTTTTAAATGATATTGATAATTTACCTCCAAAACATCATTAAGATGATATTAAGATTATGATTTCTTAAAACAGTTATAGCCAATGCTTTTCTTAAATCTTTACCCTGGTCTCTGGCTAGAACATTGGAAAGTTGCCTATTCTTGATAAAACACTTAAAAGCACTCTCTTAAATTAGCTGGTTTCAGTAGATAACTAATGCCATCTTTTTCAGAGTGAGTATTATTTATCTTGTGTGCTTAATGGTTGATCTATACAGGGTCCACAGTCCCTCACTCTAGGCTGAAAGTACAGCATCCAAGTAAAATCAAAGTAGTCACCTTAGAAGATCATCCAATTATTCTACACTCTAAAAGCTCAAAACAGTTTGGGAATTATTAGGTACTATCTTTCAGAAACTATATGATATTACTTTGAATATATCCAGCAGAGGCAATAGATGAATTCAGTACTATCAATATTATGAGACAATTACAAGTAAAAGCAACGCTTCAAAGGGTAAGTCTGGTATTAACAGTTGGGGTATTCATGCAGACGCAGGGCTGGGGTCTGGTTTGACCCTACAGACAACTGTGGCTCCAAGTGTGACCACAAGTGACTACAGTGGGTCCTAGTGCCTGACATCAATGGAGCTGCCCTGGTACCCTTGTGAAGACAGCACATAAGGGACACTAGGGCAGGTTGCCGGCATTCCTGTGGTTGGGGTGGGGCCAAAGGCAGCACCAACAAAATGTGCTTTGTGAGCTCACACAATGGGTGACACATAACACCACGGAGGGCACTTCCTGGTGGACAGCTCCTGAGGAGGGATACTCAGCGGCTGCTCTCCCAGCAGAAGCACTCTATTCCTACCCACCATGAACCACAGCTCAGAAATGGATCTGGGATTTCTACTCCAACAACAGGGGAGCAGACCCAGCCCCTGACAAGGCTAAGACAATCACAGAACAAAGAGGAAGCCCTGCTCAACATTCAGGGTAGGCTCTGGTCACCACAAAACCAGTCACACACCCCACCAAGGGGATAACAGCCAATACATGCAGGAAAGACATGGCAGTCATCCATAATAAAAACAACCCTTGCAACAAAAATATTAGACACACATAGACTATACAGGAATGTTTCCACAAAAAAGTAGCCCTTCAAGAACAAAGCAGAAAACTGTTACTCCTAAATTCACAGGGTTAGAGAAATATAAGTAAAATGAAGAAGCTGAGGAACAACTTTTAATTAAAAGAACAAGAGAAATACCCTGAAAGAACAAACAATGAAATAGACCTCTACAGTCTACCAGAACTTGAGTTCAAAAAGGAGATGATAAAAGCACTGAAGGAATTAAGAGAGGCTACTGACAGAAATGCAGATGACTATAAAAAGGAACTAGAAACTATAAAAAGTGGCCAATTAAAATCAGAAAACTCAACTGCCAAGATGAAAGCCGAGCTAAAGGCAAGAAATAGCAGACTAAATAATAAATAATGCACAATAATGAATCTGGAAGATTAAATAATGGAAATCACCCAATCAGAACAGCAGTAAAAAAAAAATAATAAAATAAAATAAAATAAAACAAAACAAAATAAAATAAAAAAAAAAGAAAGCAATATAAGGTACCTATGGCATGCCAACCTATGCATAATAGGGGTCCCTGAAGGAGAAGAGAGAGAAAAGGGTACTGAAAACATATTTGAAGAAGTTATGGCTGAAAACCTCCCAAACCTAAAGAATGAAACAGATATCCAAGTACAGGAAGCACAGAGGGTCCTGAACAAGATAAACCCAAACAGTTCTATACCTAGACATAGTAAAATTAAGATGGCTAAAGTTAAAGATAAAGAGAAGATTCTAGAGGCAGCAAGAGAAAAGGAAAGAGTTAGCTACAAAAGAACCTTCACAAGGCTATCAGCTGATTTCTCTACTGAAATGTTGCTGACCAGAAGGGAGTGACAAGATATATTCAAAGTTCTGAAAGAGAAAATCCTGCAACCTAGGAAAATATACCCAGCAAAATTTTCATTTAGAATAGAAGGAGAGATTAAGAATTTCTCAGATAAGCAAAAACTAAAAGAATACAGAAATACTAAACCTATCCTAAAAAAAAAAAATTGAAAGGCCTGCTCTAAATAGAAAAGAAACAAGAATCTTTAGAAAAAAAGAAAATCACAATTGGAAATGTGGTAACTACAATAAACAGAAAAAGAATAAACATGACGATGTAAAAGAGGACATCAAAATCATAAAATGTAGGAGAGGGGAACAAGAAAATGTAGATTTTTGTTTGTTTGGGATGCAGCAAAAGCAGTCCTAAGAAGGAACTCCATAGCAATACAGGCCTTCCTCAAAAAACAAGAACAATCTCAAATAAACAACCTAACTTATCATCTAAAAGAATTAGAAAAAGAACAAATGAAAACTAAAGTCAGCAGAAGGAAAGAAATAATAAAGATCAGGGAGGAAATAAATAAAATAGAGAATTAAGAAAACAATAGAAAAAAATCAATTAAACCAAGAGCTGTTTTTTTGAAATAGTAAATAAAATCAACAAACCTCTGGCCAGGCTCACCAAGAAGAAAAGAGAGAAGACACAAGTGAACAAAATAAGACATGAAAGAAGAGAAATTATAATACCATAGAAATATGAGAAATTAAAAAAAAAAGAGAATACTATTAATAATTACATGCCAACAAATTGTACTGCCTAGAAGAAATGGACAAGGGCTTATAGAAACATACAGTCCACCAAATCTGAATAAAGAAATAGATAATTTGAAAAGACCAATCACTGGAAGTAAAAGAGACTCAGTAATAAAATCCCTGCCCATAGAAGTCCAGAACCAGATGGCTTCATAGGGGAATTCTACCAAACATACAAAGAACTCATACTGATCCTTCACAAATTCTTCCAAAAGACTGAAGAGGAGGGAATGCTCAAAAACTCATTCAATAAAGCTACTTTTACCCTGATAGCAAAACCAGACAAAGACACCATCAGAGAAGAAAATTATAGGCCAATATCTGATGATTATAGATGCAAAAATTCACGACAATATATTAGCAAATCAAATCCAACATCACATAAAAAAGATCATACACTACGATCAAGTTGGATTTATCCCAGGGACACAAGGATGGTGCAACATATGCAAATCAATCAACATGACACACCACATCAACAAAAGAAAGGACAAAAATCACATAGTCATCCAACAGATGCAGAAGAAGTACTGAATAAAATTTAGCACTGACTTATGATAAAAACTCTTAACAAAGTGGGCATAGAGGGAAACTTCAACATAATAAAAGCTATTTATGATAAACCTACAGCCAACATAACAGTCAACAGTGAAAAGTTGAAAGCCTTCCCATTAAAATCTGGAACAAAACAAGGATACCCACTCTTACCACTTCTATTCAATATAGTATTGGAAGTCCTAGCCATAGCAATCAAACAAGAGAAAGAAATAAAATGGATCCAAATTGGAAGAGAAAAGGTAAAACAGTAACTATCTGCGGATGACATGATACTATACATAGAAAACCCCGAAGGCTCCACACAAAAACTACTAGAGCTGATTACAAATTCAGGAAGGTTGCAGGAAACAAGGTTAATATACAGAAATTTGTGGCAATTCTTTACGCTAACAAGAAAATATCAGGAAAAGAAAGCAAAAAACATAATCCTTTAAAAAATCACATCAGAAACAAAATTAAATTAAATTAAATTAAAAACTTAGGAATAAACCTGACCAAGAAGGTGAAAGACTTATACGCAGAGAACTATAAAACACTGACTAAGGAAGTTAAAGACAATTTAAAGAAATGGAAAGATATTCCATGCTCTTGGATCGGAAGAATATTGCTAAAATGGCCATGCTACCCAAAGTAATCTACAGATTTAATGTGATCCCTATCAAATTACCCTGGACATTTTTCACAGAACTAGAACAAATAATCCTAAAATTCACATGGAATCACAAAAGACCCAGAATTGCCAAAACAATACTGAAGAAAAAGAATTAAGCTAGATGTGCATAACCCTCAGCTTCAGACTTAACTACAGACAATACTACAAAGCTACAGTAATTAAAACAGCATGGTATTGGAAAAAAAACAGACATGTGGATCAGTAGAACAGCACAGAGAGTCCAGAAATAAACCCACATACCTATGGTCAATTAATCTTCGAAAAAGAAGGCAAGAATATACAATAGAGAAAAGACAGTCTCTTTGACAAGTGGTGTTGGGAAAGTTGGACAGCCACATTGTAAATCAATGAACTTAGAACATTCCCTCATACCATACACAAAAATAAACTCAAAAAAGGCTCAAAGACTTAAACATAAGACAAGACAGCACAAACCTCCTAGAAGAGAACATAGGCAAAGCATTCTCTAATATAAATCATAGCAATGTTCTCCTAGGGTAGTCTACCAAGGCAAGAGAAATAAAAGCAAATATAAACAAATGGAACCTAATTAAATGTATAAGCATTTTCACAGCAAACAAAACTATAAATAAAACAAAACGACAACCTACAGAATGGGAGAAAATATTTGCAAATGATATGACCAACAAGGACTTAACTTCCAGAATATATAAACAGCTCACACAACTCAATAACAAACAAACAAACAAACAAACAAAAAAACCCAATCCAAAACTGGGCAGAAGACCTAAACAAGCATTTCTTCAATGAAGATATACAAATGGCCAAGAGGCACATGAAAAAATGTTCAATATCGCTAATTATCAGAGAAATGCAAAGCAGGACTACAATGAGGTATCATCTCACATCACTCAAAATGGCCATCATTAAAAAGTCCATAAACTATAAATGCTGGAGAGGGCATGGAGAAAAGGGAACCCTCCTACACTGTTGGTGGGACTGTAATTTGGTGTAGTCATTATGGAAAACAGTATAGAAATTCCTTAAAAAACTAAGAATAGATTCCTTACCGTATGATCCAGCCATCCCATTCTTGGGCATATATCTGGAGGAAACCCTATTTTAAAAAAGATACATGCACCCCAATGTTCATAGCAGCACTATTTACAATACCTAAGACAAGGCAACAACCTAAATGTCTATCAACGGATGAACAGATAAGCAGTTGTGGTATATATATACACACATACACACACACACACACACACACACACATATATATATACAATGGAATACTACTCAGACATAAAAAGGAAGGCAATAATGCCATTTGCAGCAATATGGATGGACCTAGAGATTATCATACTAAGTAACATAAGCCAGAAAGAGAAAGAAAAATACCATATGCTATCACTTATATGTGGAATCTGAAAAGAAAAAAAAAGAAGACTCAAATGAACTTATTTACAAAACAGAAACAGACTCACAGAAAAAACAAACTTATGGTTACTGGGGCAGGGAAAGGGGGGGGAGGGATAAATTGAGAGTTTGAGATTTGCAGATACTGACTACTATACATAAAACAGATAAACAAGAAGGTCCTACTGTAAAGCAGAGGGAACTATATTCAATATCTTGTAATAGTCTATAATGAAAAATAGGAAACGGAACATATATGTATAACTGAATCACTATGCTCCACATCAGAAACTAACACAATATCATAAACTGACAACTGACTATACTTCAATTAAAAAAAAAAAAGCTTTAGTAACAATCTTATTAGGTATTTGAAGGTTATATGGATAATAGCACCACCAAAACTATCTGACACATCCCAAGCACCTAACACTTAGCAGCTACTCAATTACGGTTTGTTGAATACTTAATATTTGTTGAAGAACTTGTCTAATATCTGAATTTGTTAGGTCTGTGATTATTCTCTGTTGCTTTATTTGTTTCTGGTCATTCATATACTTTCTCTCTCTCTATTTTTAACTACATCTCATAAATTTTTATAGGATGCGAGACATTGCAGATAAAATACCCTCTGAGGTTCTAGAAAATGTTACTTTTCCCCAAAAGAGGATAAACTTTTTTGGTGGGCAGACAGAAAACAAATAGATATCCTTGATCAGGTAAAGGGTTGATTCAACGCTTTGTAATGGCTTGTTTGTATTTTGCACTTACTACTGGGGCACAATCCTCATGGAATATCAATGGAAAGCCCAAGTCTTTCACCAAGCCTTTCAAGCATTATTGGACTTGAACTCCAATCATTTACTTCCTCTGCTGGTCAAGGTCACCATCAACTCCGCATTGTCCAATGCAAAATAAAAATTTTCCATCCTCATCTTAACTTTCACAGAAGCATCTGACAGAGGTGGACACTCCCTTCTAAGATAGACAACGTTAGTTCTATAAACTAGCATTGTTTTCCGACCACTTCACATTTTCTTGCCTCTACCATGTTGGAGGAACAGCTAAGCATAAGTAATCCCTCACTAGCCAAATCAAAGAGTTCCTGTATTTTGGAAAGTGAGTGGTCTCAGCTGCAAGAGTAGGAGTCTAGATAGTGAAGAACACTGGTACTTGCTTTCCACATCAGGAAATGGCCATGTGAAATAGTTCTAACCAATGAGATTGTTGGTATTTCTGGGAAGGCTTTTTTTTTTCTTGAAAAAAAGAAAGGACACAGCTAGTGCTGTCTCCTCCCCTGCTTCTAACCTTGAATAAAAACTTGACAGTAGAGATGCTGCTTCTAGACAAATGTCACCCCACATTCATACAAAAACCTTAAAAGACTATGCCATCTAGTTATACCACCCTCGACCCCTGCTTGCTGCTATCATCAGGTGACATCTAACACCCTGCTTGTGCCTCATCACTCACTGAACACAGTGGAGCCTGGTTCCTGATCCCAAGTCCTATAAGCATTTTGTAAAAGGTCCAACCACCTTCCCTAGCCTGAATTTCAGTTTCTTGAGAATTTCAGTTAATTTTAACTCCTTTTAGCCACACACATGGGCATACCCTTATCAAGTGAAACTACTCTACATATGAAATATTTTTTGACTTGATCCTCACATCTACTTAGGTCTCTCATACAATAATTCCCTTTCCTCCGTTTTCATTACCTTGCTGATATCTCCAGTCCCCTAACCACCCCACTGTTTTGTTAAGTGCCCCCTTGAGAATGAACCAATTAACAAAGTCAACACGTAATTATGAAATTCCTACACTATGGGAGGAGCAGGGCAGTAGAGGAAAACTAGACAGACATGTTCCTGCCGTCATGGAACTCAAAATCATGGTAGGGGAAAAAGCTATGAATGCAGGAACCAAAACGAAAAATAACAAATTGTGATAATTTTAGAACGTGAATAAGGCACTGATGTGTTTAAAGGACAGGTTTAATACTTATTAAATTATTTATTATTAGCTAAATAATTAACCTTCCTGCTGTTAATTTTTTTAAAGTAGACTGATCATGTATATTTTCTTTAAACGAAACCTGCAGAATTTAACTCTGTGCCACTCAACTGATTTTCTTCCTTGTGAAGCAGAAAGCAAACATTAATAGTTCAGTTGACAGTAATTTAAGTAACTTATCAATTTTACTTAATCATTTTTACAACAGTTCTCTGACATGCAAATGAAAATCAAATCTAACCTAACAAACTCTTAGAGGACTCCCAACCATCCATAAAAAATATTAAATATTTTGTTTTTCCTTTGATAAATTATATATCTACACATCCATTCAAAGACTTTAAACAAGTACAGTCATAGAACACAACTCAGTCCCAAGGCAATGGCTTTCTATGGTCTCACTATAACATTACATTCTGTAATATTAGTATTTAGTAACTTTACAGCATGCATACCTTGTTGTCTTCCCAATAAAGTGCAAAACATTCATCTCCAGGTTTCCACAGTTTTGCATACTCCATCGGAATGGATGATTCTAGTACTTTTTCTGGTTTAATTGGCCCAGATCTTCTTTTGGGCCCACTATTATAAAATATTTTATCATCATAGGGTGTAGCTGTGATGGGTCCTGCTGGTTTAATAGGTCCAACTCTCCTTCCCTTCAGTGGTGTTTCTGTCTCTCCATTCGGAACACCAATGAAATTATTTGTTCGGACAGGATTCTGGTAATCAGCATTTACATTAAAATGTTTTTCAATTTTTACAGCACTAAAAGCTTCATTATTTATTGTTCGTGGTTTCCTGTCATAAAAATGATCGGGATTTGCTGTTTGGTTTTCTCTTTTCCCACGTTTTTGATTATTATAATCTATGGATTCTTGAGGAAGTGGATTTTCTTTTGCCTCCGCGTAGGATGGACCTTTTCCTGATCGGCTTTGCATAGAGTTATCCCTTCTTTTAAATGCAGCATCATTGTGCTGGGAACTTAAAGGGTATGAAGTATCTTTAGTTCTCTCATATCTAGAATATGGTCTATCACATTTGATTCTCTCTTCAGCCCATACTTCAGATCCTGAAGAAGTACTTGGTCTTTCAGAACCTCGGTTTCTAGGTAATCCACTGCCTTCTAAAATTGCCTTTGAATTCTGGGTGTCTCTTTGAAAGCGAGGAGGTTTTTCATTTCTTGGCTGTCTGGTATCATTCCGAGGAAGGTATCTGGGTTGATTATTATCTTTTACTCCATTTTGCTCAGTATTTGACAATCTGTGTTGCCCTTGATGAAGCTGCTGCGGCTGTGATTTAGGTTCTGAAAAGTAGAAGCATATCATATGCATATTAAAATGGAGACTCTACATTAATACTTAATTATTAAACTATTTTAACATCTTCCACTATCTTCTCACCTCATTACCCTAATCCCTCTTTACTGCCTTAGAGTCCTGTATTTCTAATGCACAGTTAGCCTAATTAGCCACATTAGTGATATAAAGCATGAACCATGAAAAAATGGTGGATAATTCAGAAGTAACTTGTCTTTGCCACTGAATATGTGCATCGCTATAATATAGCTATCTATATTATGTTATCCTGGTAATTCATGTCCCAAGACGTTAATGAAATATAACTATAAACTGATAACTCAGAAGCTGCTATGAAGCCATGCAAGTACAACCCTTGCTCAACTCCCTTCTGAATCCCAGTCCCTTTTAAACATGTATAGTTATCACTGTCAGTCAAGTTCCAGCCTTTGCAGAAAAAACATTTCTCAAATCTTTCTGGATCTGGAATTGCTAAGTGTTTGGATTACAATTAGATGTCCTACTAAAGAAAAGAGTCAATAATTTTCTTGACCTATCAAACTAATTAACAGCAGGTACTACTTGGAAATACAGAAAAAATGTCAAAAATATGATTGAGCACAACAGTGCAGATAATGTCTAACTAGAAACCAAAATCAGTAACATGGTAAATATATACTCACAGATAATTTGAAGCCTATATTTCACATGGTGATTTTTATTCTACTTCAACTTGTACCATACTATTTCTCTTTCTTCTTCCATTGTTTCATATAGCATAACACTATTACCAAATATATTGACTGGCCTTTGGTGCACATGTCTTGTTTCTCTTGTCATACACTATAATCAATACACAGATCAGGATCATTCTTATATTTCCCTGGAATCACAATACTTCTTATCAGAGGCACTACTGACATTCTGGGTGATAATGTTTCTTGTATTTGCAAGAAAATTAACCTCTTTGACCTCCAGGTAGTAAACGCCAAAGCATTCTCCCTCAGCACTTCTAGTCACTATGGTTACCAAAACTATCTCCATACATTTCCAACACTCACTGGAGGAAAAGAGGTACCAGATAAAATGTTTAGATCAACAGGAATAAAGAGGAGACCTTTAAAAGTTCCTGAGAGACAAAACAAGTCAAGATAAAGATCAAGGCTCAAAACGACAAGAGACTTCTCAATAGAACAACTAGAAGCTAGAAGGCAAACTATACCTCAAACATTTTTTGAAATTAAAGGAAAATTGTTTTCTAAGTATAATTCTACATGCAGCTAAGCTACCCATTAACTGTGACAAAGAATAAAAATTTTTTAAATATGCAAGATCTCAAAACTAACCAAGACCACTTACAGAGACATTTTTTTAAAATCACTTTTCCCAAGATCTGCTTCATAGATATAACACAAATACCTTATCTTATTTTAAACCACAGTAGTCAATATTAATTTTTTCTTTAGAGAAAAGAAAAATGGACACAAATGAGCCTTTTCAGCAGAACACATGTGTTGGCATTTGTTCCAGTCATTGTTAGAGGATGAAGGCAGCAGCCACCTCTTGCTGACTATCTGTTATGTATCAGGTACCCAACATTAGCACTTTACATACATTATCAGTAGTCCCCAAGTCATCTTAACATACAGATGTTATGAGGTTTATTTAATAGAGAGAGGTATCACTTGTATAGTGAGTTGAAAAAAAATTTCAGCTTCCAAAATAAGTCAAATATGAAGGTATTTTATTTGCTGGCAATGAGGTTTATTTGAGATATTTGAGAATTAAGCTTTTTAGATCTCCTGTGTTTAGGGATCAACTTTTCTTAAATTATTCCAGTTAGGGACACCAAATATCTATGATGGTCAGGAAGTACAATTAAACTAAGTCATCATGAGAATAACTAAGTATCCTGGACTACAAATGGCAGTCTGAATAACTATGTATACAGAATGGAGGCTTCAATTAGGTTTGACAGGTGTGGGAGAATTAGATTTCAGCTCTTCTAAAAGAAAAAAAAAAAGGTAAAGATTTCCTAATCATTTAACTGATGATATACATTAGACTACAGAATAAAACAAATAATTTTACTACTAATGAATATACTTCATTTCCATTATTACGCTGATATAATATAGGGAAAGGAAAATCTATAAAGGAAACTATTTTTTAAATAAGAATTCCTCTTAAAAATAAATAAACTCAATGAGGCAGAAGGCAAAATTGTGCTTTTAAAAGAACAGTTTCCATAAAGATCTATTTCATTCCAAAATAAAGTAACTGTAAGTCAAGGAAGGTCCCTTAAAGGTCTGATCATTCTTGGATTTCCTTAAACCTAATATCTTTTATCTTAGGTAGTTAAGTAATGAAGTCAGAGCTAAAGTAAATATTTTGAAATTGAACTAATCTATTAAATAAATAACAGAAAATGCTCAGTCATTAAACTGTGGAAAAGGTAATTTTAAATAAATTAAGCAATAGCCCCAAAATCAAATAGAAAGCTCCTCAATCCTCCAGTAACAATCTAGATGCTCTCTGCCACCCTTCCTGAGGAGGCACGATGATTCCAAACCACGGAATACTAATCGGCACCACAGGCTAGGGCTGTAGTCACTCTAACAGTAACTATCCTGAGATACATTTCTGTATAGGAAGCAGAATAAAACGCATCACTATTTTTTTTCTTTTTTAAAAATGACCTGAAGGGGAAAGATGAAACAAAAACATAAATTAAAAATTGGTAATATTTAGTATTAAATAGGAAAAAAAAGGGAAAGGAAAATAAGCAAAAGAAAAAGAAACATTCATCACAAAATAGATAAAACTGTGAAAACATCTAAAAGATCAAACTGATAAAAGTTCACATGATAAAATGAATCAAAGAATGCTACATGAGTTTAGTTTGACTTGTAATAAAATGTTTCTATTACACCAGATCAGGAGTTTCAGAATGCATGTTTATAAGATAATTGATTACAATGTTTCACATTCCCATGATTTGAAATGCAAGTATCCTTAAGAATGAATTTATTAACTGTCACAAATTATTTAGGTTTGTACATAAGAATGTGCTGAATTAATTAGGTACCTTAAAATATTAATACTTCTTTGCAAAGTATTCATTCTCCAGTTGTAGTTGTACCCGATTTTTATAGTAGAAAAACAAGTACATTTTGTTTCCCAAGATGATTCCTCATTATATTCTGAGACACCTACCTGAAGAAATGGCTTAATTAAGATTTTACTATGTGCGCCTGACTCTAAGATCTTTTTTTTAAAAAACACTTTCATTGTGGTATAATGCTTGTACAGTAAACTACATATATTTCAGATGTACAATTTGATGTATTTTGATAAATGCATAAAGATCTTTTGGCTATATTACTTCATACAATTCTCCCAACCACCCTGAAGGGCAATATTACAAGTGAAGAAACAAAGCAAGGCTAACAGCTAGAAAATGTTGAAGCCAGAGCTTATTTCAAAACTAACTGAAGCAAAAGCCCATGATTTTCTCACTACACCACACTACCTGCCCAGAGAAACAAAACAGGATGTAACAAACAACATGTGAGCTACAATTTTATCACTGTATCTGTTCATTTCTGGTGAGATGCAGAAATCACAAAAGCTCTTTCACAATCTCTGATTGACTAAAAATAAAAATTGAGGTACTAGGACTGCCAGAATCCTGACCTAAAATTAATAATCTCTTTCCATTAATGCAAAACCAAGGAATGTCCATTTATGGGCTAGATACTATTTTTAAAAAGTCACAGTACCACAGTACAATAGGTTACCTACTAATGTATACATTAATTCAAGTAAAATAGCTGAAATTACTGGTGAGTAATTCTTCAACAAAGAAAGCAAAACAAAAACAGATCATTAAAGATATTTGTTACAAAAAGATGGTATTAACTGATTAGTATATGAATTCGCATTAAAACAGAAGCATAACACTTTCTAATACTTTGATGTCTATATATGAACCAGATTATACATATTTTTTCACATCAAAATTTTCAACTAATCTTCTCAATTATCCAAATCGGGGCTTTTCTGTAAAACATCTTTAGACATTATGTATATTCTGTAATGATCACAAAACTCTTTGACTATAAAAATTCGTCTGTCAGCTCAAAACTTACATACTTTGTTTCCTCTAAAAAATTACTTCCTCTATAAATTTATTCTGTATGAATTCTGACTTAGATTACAAAGCTTAAGACAAGGAACTATATCTCATTCCTAACAGATACATATAAACACAAGTAGTTGTTAAATGATTATGTTAAATGGTTATGTTCTCCATATAGTAAAATTTATTTTTTACTATAATAAAATGTAGCCTTTTAAAAATACGTGCACAGGGAAATATTCACAAGATCTTGTGGTAGCTCACAGAGAAAAAGAATGCGACAATGAATATATGTATGTTCATGTATAACTGAAAACTTGTGCTCTACACTGGAAATAGACACAACATTGTAAACTGACTATAACTCAATAAAAAAAAAAGTTTAAAAAAAATGTTACAGACAGAAAACTGCCCATCACTCCAAGCCTAAAGCTTTTTCATACTATATCAAATATGTTCTTTCTTACCATTCTCTTCAAAATAATCATTTCAATGCCCATAGAACATTTACCTACTGGATATCCTTCAGCTCTTCTTCTAGCCCCACTACCTCACAGACACTATTTTTGTCAAGGTCTCCAATCAGTGATGTATTGGAGCCAGTCTGAACAGGGCACAAAAACTGATCATTAAATTTTCAGAAAATCTGCAATCTGGTTGTGAAACTGTTGAAAGTAGCCACAGTGGGAATATTTATAACACAGAAATCAAGGAAAGCTGAAAATCAGAGCATCCCTCCCCTGCCTCCCACCTCTTCCCCCAGAACCAGTTGTCAAACATTCCAGCAGGTAACTGATGCTATGTAAATCTCATGGATACTTCCCATCCTTATCTCTCAGGTTCCTTCATACTCCTCTTACTTTTTGGCAGCTGCTTTCTCAGCTTCCTCTGCTGGCTCTTCCACCTCTACTTGATCTCTAAATTCAACTGCCTGTTTAGTGTCTCTTCTTGATTTTTTTTAAAAAAAACTAACATATCTTTAAAAAGTACATTTCAAATATATGGCAAGTTAATTTTAACAACATTTCTATATACTATATTCCAAAATTTCCACTAAAGTTATCCTTAAACCCATATATAAATTTCTATATACAATCAATAATCAAATTCAAATAACATTAAATTTACATTCATAATCAGGACATTTCATGTGCATGACTGTGGCATATTTTCACTTTCTACCTCACATTTTATCTAACACCTTAAACTACCTCCCTTGACAAAAGGAAACTGTCAGGCACTATGCTGTCAGAATGCTTGCAAATCTAGGGACGACAATGTCATAACAATATAGACCAGAGCATTTCAAAGTAACTCTAGCCAAGGACCAGAATTCTTGTTGTATTTGTTGGTTCTGGTTTTAATTTCCAATTAACTATTAACTTATTTTTACAAAATGTTGAGGCACTGACAAATTGCTAAAAGAGTTTCTGAAATACTCTCAATTTTAGTACTTATCTGTACTTGTTCGAAATCAGACATTAAGTAGCACTGGTATAGACTATTCACTGTTAAGGTTACAAGTCCACAAAACAGAACTGGAAAACAACTAATTCAAGTTAACCTTAAATCACTATCTAGACATACGGGGCAAATTTCCACTATAAAAAAAAAAAAAAAAAAAGGAATGGGAAAAAGGAATCAGTCCTATAAGGAAAAGTCAAGGCCTGGAAAAGTCATAGGGGTGGTTAGAAATAGACTGAAAGTGATAGGTAGTAAATAGATAGCTACATATTTTCTCTATTTTGCTAACATCTTATGGCTATTTCCATAGCAACCATTCATCCCTGACTTCCAAGGAAGCATTCAAACATTAATTTGAATCAATCAGTTGCATGAGGAAATGAAGAGGAATGTTGTCTGATGCAATTAAATGTAAACAGACACAAGAGTCAATATATGGGCAATTCTTTCTTGAGGAAATCCCTCACAAGAACATCTAGTCTAACACACATTCTCTCTCTTCTAGACCTTGTTTCCTGCCTTTCCAATTAAACTATTACCATTCTATCACATTTCCTTCCTGTCGTCCCTATTCTTCAGTCTTCAAAGTCCGAGCTATAAATCCATATGGCTCAAAACTTGATTAAACAAAAATTTTAAAAAAAGATACCTAACAACCATCAAAAGTTGCAACTTCATGTGCATTACCCATCAACCATTAATACTATATCTGCTAATATCTAAATCTATTATTTATATCTAAATATTACATGGAATTTGAAATTACACAGTATTGTTAACGAAGACAAATGCTACCTCTCACAAAATCCATAGAAAATAGAGAAATGGAACACCACAAAAACAGGACATGTAATATAGTCTGAATTTTATTCTGCCAACAAGAGTCAATGGAGCATTTCAAGCAAGGGGGTAGTGGGATCAAATTTGTGTTTTGAAAGATCACTCACTGCATTATGAAGGATGAGATGACAAAGTTCTGCAAAGAGTCAGTGGAGGGTTGATGAGGACCTAAAGTAGGGTAGTGGGGATGGAGATGAAGAGACAATGAGTAGAGGATGCTACTGCCACTATTGCTAACCACAATGATGATCATGTCGACAAGGGTAGTGGTGGTGATGGCAGAGATACCATTATATGGAGGCCTATGTGCCACACATTGTGCTTAGCACTTTATATGCATAATCCAGTTTGGTCTTCTCAGCAACTCTCAACTTAGGTGCTGCTACTATTCCCCCATTTCCCAAAAAAGAAATTAAGGTTTAAGAGATTACATAACTTGCCCAAAGACACACAACCAGTAAATGCAAGAGCTGTGAGTTCAGTTAGTGCAGAATCAGTTGTGTTTATCTGTCCCAGAATCCTGTCCAATCCTTTCCCCTTCTTTTGGTAACAGAATTCTACTTTGATGGGAAGTTCTCCTTCCCTTTGACAGATATTCCTGATAGAATCAATTAGGATGTCCGAGGCTCTCCTGACTAAGAAGGGGGCAGATACAGACATTAGAAGATGGAAGGTCTTTTTCTGTCTGATCTTCCAGGTATAAGGACCACTTGTTTCTGAGAAATATTTTTGGATTACTTTTTCATATTATAAATGAAGATTTGACACCGACAACTATAGTACTCTTTTACCCAAGTCTCTTTGGATTCATTCCAGCCACTTCACACACACCAATGCCAACATCCCCAGTGGGACTCAGCAGAGCTTGAGGAATCAATAATTATATGATAAAAGGTATCCATCTCTTCCCAGAAAAATGTGCTTGCAAAATTGAGATGAGTCTTTACTTGCCTACTTTTACATGTCATTATGCCCCCTTGTATGTTGGCCTTACGCTATACTTGGTGATACCTGGGCCAGTCTTTGCTACTATGTGAAGACAGTCAGTCAACACACAAAAAAGCACAATTCAGAAACAAAGAAAGCTTTCTAGTTATGCTAGCCAAAAAATTACTTTTTTCCTTATTTGGATTTCTGTGGCTTATAGCTTAAAGCAAACTAATTTAGAAATTGGTGCCAGGTAAAAAGAGTGATACTAGTGACAGAACCTAAAATGTAAAACTTGTTTAGTAAAGGAAGGGTGCAGGTAGTGAAAGTGCCCTCCTCCCCTAATAGGAAGTTGGCACTCTTCATTGAACAGTTAAACTATAGCCTATTGTCTTAGAACTGACCACTCAACTAATGAGGCCAATGCTTTAGAGAACTTAGTGTGAAAATGTCAGGGTGATGAAAGGGGTTGGATACAACTTGCTGCCTTCAGTAAGTTCTACAAAGAAGAAACAAGCTGGCAAGCCTGAAAGTGGAAAGGACACAGATGCAACTAGCAATGAGGTGCTCTTCTGAAATCAAAAGGTCTGAGAATCAGATACTCATGCTTCCTGAGAGATTACAGAATTCTATGAGTCAAGGAATAAAAGAGGAAAAGTAGGAAATGAGACTGGGTCCTGCAAAGAGGAAGTTGGATCACCTATGACCATGTCCAACATTTACGAATGATGGATGAGTTCTTTGTGCCTACATTCGTTTAATTTTAAACCTTATCCTTTTCATAAAAGATATCTCTATTTGAATTCTGTTCATATCTTTTCTTTCAAGTGTTACCCTTTATATAACTGGATTACATTCTCTACTTTTTAAAACTTTGACACAAAATATGGAGAAATATAAAAAAAGCTTGTAACACATACTTAATTTACAAAATAAGCTAGAAAAACAAAGAAATAGAGAAGTATGAAATTTAAGAGAGTTACTCTGTCCACTTGTCTCACAATGCCCTTTGTTCCTCATTCAGAACAAATTAAGGCTGTCCTGGTCTTATTTAGATGTAGAAAGTTAAAACCGTAACTTTCTACATAACTTTACTGTGTTAAAGCATCCCCTCCCTCTATCTCTGGCCAAATCAGGTACCTTCCATGATAGAATCAGACCTGCTCCTTCTCTCCCAAGTTAAACTTAAAATACGTATTTCCAGTGGGCATTGTTTTAAACTGTAGTTATGTATTACTGAAATAATATTTTGATGAAGTAATATTTTGGTAAACTTAAGGTATGGAAAAACTGACTTTTGAAAGTTAGCCTGAAAATCTGGCCGTTAACTATATCTACTCTATAAAACCAAATTCAAAAAGAAAAAAAACCCTATATATAAAACTATAAATAAGATCCTTTTGGAACAGAACCCTATCACAAACTGAGCAACTGAATATTCCCAATTTGACCTCAAATCACTACATATCATATAGAACATGTTAATGATTACTCTCATAAAATGACGTAATCTAACATCATTTTTTTCAGAATGTTGATAATAATGTCAACTAGAATTATATTTGATTCTAATTAAAAGGTACAACAAATACAGTTAATGATAAGAGAAATTCTCTAGGAAAAGTGCATGTGATGATCAATTACAGGCATACTTCATTTTATTGCACTTCACTTCACTGCACTTTGCCAATACTGCATCTTTTTACAAATTGAAGGTTCATGGCAACTCTGAATTGTTAGAAGATGGTTAGCATTTCTGAGCAATAAACTAATTTTTAGTTAAGGTATATTATGTATTTTTTTAGATATAATGCTATTGCACACTTAATAGACTACAGTATAGTGTAAACATAACTTTTATATGCACTGGGAAATCAAAAACATTTGTGTGACTCGCTTCATTGAGATATTTGCTTTATCGTGATGGTCTGGAACCGAACTCGCATTATCTCCATGGTATGCCTGGACCTCTTATGGAAGTTTTTAAAAATCAGAATAAAGAAATGACAGTGCCTTTTGTTCTTTTAGAGAAAATTATATAATGCCACGTGAAAGTAAATGCTTTACTTACCTGTATTAAATTTGTCAGAAACACATTCTTAGAGGATTTTTCTTTTTTTCAACACGCCTAACACTTTGCATAGAATCCGATATGATATAATAAGTCCATCCAGGCCTAGGCTTATTCAGCTAAAACATGACTTCTAGGGGTACCCAAATGAAACAAAACCCTCAAGACAGCTTAAATGATACAAAACATAGAAGCAAGAGAGGTTTGATCATTCAACGGATTTAGAAGCAAACATTTTAAAACCCCAAATACACACTTCACTAAATCATGATTACATCTTTATAATCAATTTAGGACTGTCGCCAACCCAAACAATGACACTGATGATATAAACATAAATAAATAAAATTATAAGACAATAATTATTTTAGGGCAAAAGCTACAAATTGTAATCCAACTATTTCCCTGAATTTTTTGAATGAGGTATTTTATTAAATTTTGTACTCCTGACACTTATCACAGACCATGTACAAATAAATACTACATAAAATACTGCATTTATAGTTATTTTATGTATACTATAGTACACATACAGTATAGTATGGGATAGAGTAACTTCTCACAACACATAAAATTATAGCCTCACTTCCATCTCAATCCCATTTTCCACCTTGCCAATAGAAATTTTTTTTTTTCTGAAAGCACCAAACTTTATTATTTTCATGTAAAGAACCCTTTAATGTCTTTGCAATGTCATCTGAATAAAATAAAAACTCCTTAGAACAAAATCCTCTGGACCTGGCTCCAGCCTACCACTTCCACATCTGACCTTCATCTCCATCTCTCCCATGATCTCCCAGGCACAGGAACTGGTGCTCTGATGCCTCCAAGCCTGGACACGCAGAGTTCCCTCCATCTGGACTGCCCTTCTCCCAACACTCTTCCTTGTCTAAATGCCACCTACTCTAAGAAGCCTCTGCCCACCTCCCATCTTGATCAGCTGGCCTCCCCACACTTCTAGGTTAGAATAAAAATTCGCTTCTCTAAGAATAGTGGTCATCAGATATGACAGAAAACTCTAATATAAGTTGGTGGGGGTAATTTCTGGTGTCAGGATGATTAAAGGAACATGTTAATTTAGATAAAATTTAAGAGACTACACAAATATTAGAAATATCTAATTTTTTGAATTTGGGGATTTATGAAGGTCACAGGTTATATTCCTTGTGAAAATCAAGGGCATGGAATACTATTATAATGTCTATATCTTTCTCACATTCTAGCTGACTCTGTATCATATTAATAATAATAATGTAAATACAAAATAGTCTACTATAACAATATCCAATATTAACAGATGTGTTCATAAATTTCTGTCCCCTCAGAAGTAAATCTAACACTGATATTTGGTTTTGAGTGTATTATTCATGTCAAGTACCTTAATTAACTTCGATACCTTTTTCCAAGTTGAATGCTAATATTATGAAATTTTGTTGGTATAGGATGTGTTCTGTGAGAACTGAAAGATGACAGACACACAGGTCACATTAGAATTACCATTCTTGGTCTCAACCTCATTATGATTTAGGAGACACACTAGGAGTCAAAAGCAAATGTAGGAGGCAGAAGGATAAAAGGAAATCAAAGGAGCTCTGATTGGGATAGTATAAAGGGAAGTTGGGACAAAAGTATCTGGAAGTCAGAGAGATTTTAAGAAGCAGTAGAGATTCTCCCGCTAACCTTGCAGAAGCAAACAAGTTGTGAACCACCTAGAGAGGGGTCATGTGGTAGGACCTAAGGGCCTCCAGGAGCTGAAAGAACTCCCCAGGAAACATCAAACAAGAAAGCAAAGATGTCAGTCTTAAGTCCAAAAGGAAGTGAATTTTGCTCACAACCAGTGAGCTTGTAAGAGGACCAAGCCTTAAGCAAGATCACAGCCGGTTGTGAGCTTGTAAGAGGACCAAGCCTTAGGCAAGATCACAGCCCCAGCTGAAATATTCATTTCAGTATGTGAGACCTTGATCGGAGATCGCAACTAAGCTGTGCTTGGACTCCTGAATGACAGAAACCATGAGATCAAATGTTTGCGTTGTCTTAAGCCACTGACGTTGTGGTAGTTTGTTAAACAGCAATAGAAAATTAATTCATCATGCTTTAAAAGCAAAAAAACACTGCTCTACTTAGTAAATCTCATCTACATTCTACATCAAACATTTGTTTTTCAAAAAATGCATTATCTTTTCTTTGTAATCTAACAAAAGACCCCATTTTCATGAAACCTGTGCACTTCAAATTTATTATAAAGGCATTTTATCTTTGAGCTTATATTTAATTCAAAATATATCTGAAAGAGAAAACTAAATCTACAAGGATATTTCCCTCACTTTTTGGAATAATATTTAAAAGTTTCACAGTCTTAGAAAACATTTATCATATTCCATGCTTAAATAAAAAAATAAACATTTAACATGTTTATTTCTTTTTCAGTATTATGTTAATCACTGAAATACACCATACTAAAATATATCACAATGTGGGAGCTTATTCGCTCACTGTGCTCTTTTAACCCTACCACATATTTTCATACAACACGTAATATGTAGAGGAAAAAAAAGACCAATTTCACAATCAACATAAGTTATTTAAGATTATACAATAATAATTTATCTGACATAATACTCTGTTTTCATAGCTAAATCTGTCATCTAGTAAAACTGAGGGAAAGAGTTTGGTGATATTGCCCATCAAACAGGTAGAGTGCAAAATAAGCTGCCATTTAGTATTTTCAGCATGCAACAGTTAAAATTTTCCTTCTGTGCTTTTGTCAAATAGGAAATTTGTGATTAAATACATTTATAAAACCCAGAATAGATGTTCTTATTGTCAGTTTATTTTATCTCTTTTTATACAAATCCAAATAAAGTTTGGTGTTTTAAAAAGAAATCTACTTTAAGTTAGCCTACCTTCCACACTCAAAGTCCCCATTTTAGACTCCAGGAAATCAAACAATGTGCTTGGTGCTGACGGCCTTGCATTTCCCAGTTCCTCTTCATCTTCTGATCTTATTCGCCCTCTGCCTTTTCCTTTACCTTAACAAGGAAAGCAAGAAATAGACCTTATACATGCAAAACCAAAAAGAGAATATACACTAAAATATAATCAGTAGACATCTTAAGTAGAACTTTATATATATTTCTTTTCATATTTTTCTGTATATTCTACATCTTTTATAATAAAAATGTTTTTAAATGATTATAGTAACTAGTATTTTTCATCCTCTATATGATCTACCTAGAAATTTGAATTTGTTCGTGGAAATTATCTTTTAAGGAAAATAAATCACTTTAATAAAACTTTTCCTTAATCACTTACTTTTTAATAGGATTAGGAATTTTTTAAAAAATCACGTAATACATTTGACAATACAATAATTTAAAAATAATACTAAATAAAAGTCACATTTCTGTTAATTTTTAAAAGTTTGTAGACTATTTAGTCACTTATACGAGTGGCATAGTTCTGGAGATGATTAACAGAGGGAGTTACTTTATATTATATCTTCTGTATTACTCATGACCCTGTGAAATGAGGTATTAGACTACTTGTGTAAAGATAAAGACAATGAGACTACAAGCAATCTACACAGGTCTCTGTGGTTGGAAAACTGGCCTCCCACCACCTACTACGATGGGAAGTGAAGTTACAGCTATCACAGCAACAAAACCCAGCCCCTGCGGACAACATGCAGTTCCCCGAAAAGCAAGTCACACTGCCTGGCACACTACTTCATGAATTGTACCTCTCAGAGGTGGACCTGTAACAGGCTTCTGTTTATTGCTGTTAAGAAGGACATTCAGTGCTGCTTCCAAGTTGTTGTCATTATCCATCAGAGCTTGCCTTGAAGCTTCTTTACTAAAACCCATTTCTGTTATGTGCTTCAGAGCCTTCTCGTCAACCTGTAAGAAATAAAGAGAAGAGCTATGCTGATAGCCAATAAATAAGCAAGGTCTAAGATTTTAACTAAAATCAGGTAAAAGATTAACTAAAATTTTAAACCAAAAACTACATCTGATGTTTACAGAAAAAATGTGGTATTGATACATCATTCACTTGCTGTTTTTCACACCAACAGTCAAGGACCTATCTGTGATATGCAAGGTTGTGCCTTGAGTACTCTCTTGACTTCACAAGTACTATTACAAATGCAAAACAAACAAAAAATTAATTTTATGATATTTCAGAATAAGGTTTTGCAAAATAATACAAGCAATGAAAACTACCTAATAAAAATTTTCATGGTCGATAACTTCTCCATCCTAAGGAAATGCAATTTATATAGCACCTCCCCAAAAATGCAAAGTATAAAAAGAAGCTAACAAAATGGTACCATCTCAGTAGCTTTGTTTTTCTCTACTCTCTATTGTTTCAGTATTCTGCTCTATATTTATCAGCAATACTACCTATGATCCTTTGATAGCCTGTACCCCAATAGAAAAACCTACTTTCAAACGTCAGAACTCCAAATCTTGAAAAATCTACACTGAGTAGAATTAAAGAACTGTTTAAGTAACATAAACTTAATCCTGTGAAGAAATCTATTGAATTATAACCACCTGAGGAATACATAACTAACTTGTACACTAGGAGTTAGGATGAAAAGGCTTTAAGATAGCACACACATGGCATGCACGTTGTAGACAGCCACTCTGATACCTACAAAGACACTGGTAAATGCACAGCACTTTTTGAAAAACCCTAATTGTATCCTTCCAAACATAAAATCCTTTCTAAATACAGTAGCAACTGTCAATAGATCAGAGTTGACACAAAAGAGGATATTTACATCCCTGCTGTAGATACGCTGAAGTAAATGTAAAAAGGATTGGACATTAAAACCGTAATTCACCCTTCTTATCTGAATGTAAAAAAATAATCAAACTTCCAAAGCCTTTCCCTCTCACAATTATTTCCCAAGTAAACATCTAATTAAGAATGTTTTCCTACATATAGAACTTTACCAAAAACACTTTTAATAATCAATTACTATCCAATGTTGGTATAGCTTATTCTACCTTTCTTGTTAACTTGACTTGTTAACCAAACTCTCATTGAAGGTGTTGGCAGGGCCATGCTCTTTCTGAGAGTTCTAGGGGAAAACCTTCCTCGCCTCTTTTAGCTTCTGTTGTTTGCTGGTAATTCCTTGGCTTATAGATGCATCACTCCAGCTGTGCGGCTACCTTCTCACTGGGTATCTTCAGGTCAACTTCCCTCTGTTTATGTCTGTCTCTGTGTCTAAATTTCCCCTCTTTATAAGGAGACTGAATTGGGTCATACTGGATTAGGGCCCACCCTAATGACCTCTTTTTAACTTGATACCTCTGTGAAGATCCTATTTCCAAATAGAGTCACATTTTAAGATACTAGTGGTGAATGACTTCAACATATCTTGGGGGAGGGAGGAGTGGTGGATGGGGCAAAATTCAACCTATAATACCATCTATTATCAAAAATAATTTTAAGGACCTATCACTAACATCCCAATCAAGTATTCCTTCAATTGTTGAAAATAAAGAACTGAAAACCATGCAACATGCAAAAGAACTGGAGACCTGGTCATTAGAATAATTCATGTACATTCAAACTTACACTAGTATTTCAAATTGTCCTTTTAACAGTCTCCTTCATTCTTAAATGATAGTTTTTCTGAATATGGAATTATTGGTTAAGTTTTTTTCTTTCAGTATATCACCCCACTGCTTTCTTACCCCCATAGTTTCTAGTGAAAAATTGGCTGTTTGTTTATTGAGGATCCCTTGTATTTGATGACTTGCTTCTCTCTCACTGCTTTCAAGATTTCCTCTCTGTCTTCAGCCTTCAACAACTGGATTATAGTGTGTCTTGGAGTGTTTCTCTTTCAGTTTCTCCTACTGGAGTTAATTGAGCTTTCTTAAATGTGTATACTCATGATTTCATCAAATTTGGGAACTGGGGGCATTAGTTCTTCCTATACTTTTTCTTTCACTTTTTCTCCTCTGTTAGGACTCCCATCAAGTGTATGTTGGTGTATTTGACGGTATATTTCAGAGGTCCCTTAGGCTCTGTTTTTCTTCATTCTTTTCTCTTTCTGCATCTTAGACTGGGTAATTGCAGTTGCCCTATATTAAAGTTCATTGATTCTTCTGCCCAATCTAGTCTGATGTTTAACCTGACTAATGAAATTTTTTATCTTAGTTATTGCTCTTTTCACATCCAGAAATTCTGTTGTTTCTTTTTTTTATAATTTCTATCTCTATATAGATATTCCCTACTTGTTCATATATTGTTTTGATTTTTTTTAGCTTTTTGTCAATGGCTCTCTTCAGACGTCCGATCATTTCTAAGATGCAAGGTCTTTGTTTAGTAAGTCCTACGCCTGGGCTTTCTTCAGGGATAGTTTCTGCCAATTTCTTTTTTCTCCTATGAATGAGTCATACTTTATTATTCTTTGGTATGTTTTGTAACTTTCTATTGAGAACTGAAATTTTTGAATACTATAATGGCAATAATTTTGGAAATCAGATTCTCCTTCCTCCTCAGGAACTGCTGTTGTTACTTGATAAAGACTGCAGTTATAAATCTGTTTAGTAACTTTTTTCAAAGTTTCTTTGTAAGAATTATACTCCTTGTGATATGTGATCACTGGAGTCTTTGTTCCATTGTCTCCACGGTCAGCCAGTGAGTGATCAGCCTCTTTCTTCATCCGTCATTACTCTGTATGCTGCAAGAGTCTAACTTGGCTCAAAGGGTTCTAAAATAGTTGTTTCAGCAATGTTGTTTAGCTTCATAGTTGTTTTGGTGGATGGGAAAATTCTGGAGCTTTCTATTCTGCCATCTTTGTGACACCACTCTCTTCATATGTTTTTTAATCCTAACAACAATCCTAAACTGCAGGTCCTTTGGTGTTCTATGGCAAGACATATCCAGACAAGGGTTCTCAATTCATTCGTGTTTAACAGCTTCTTGAGTTAGAGACTGTGTCTTTTTCAGCTCACTGTATCCACTCAAACCTGAAAAGTGCCTTTTTTTTTTAAGAATAATATGGTCATGTATTTAAGGAAGAAATAGTCTGGCCCTGTTATAAACCCACACACAGAGAAATGACCCCCTTTCCTTTCCACCTTTGAACTTTTTGCATGAAGGCTTGAAGCACGGAGAATCTTGTAACCCGGAAAAGGAAGCTAAGAACTAGAAAGCCCAACAGAGCTCAAATATTGTTACACTGCTGAATTTACCAAACTTTTTAACCATCTACCTCTGAATTTCTTGTTATATGAGATAATGAACCCCCTTTACTTTAGCTACTCTTAACACTCTATAGACAAAATCATCCAAAGTCATTCAACCTCTAAAGGCAGAGGAAAATGAACTCCTGTCAGTTCCCTTATATCTGTGGACACTGTGGCATACCAGAAGTACCTCTGACTCTTCCAGTCACCTCAAAAATCCAGGAATACTTTGCAGTTGAGTCTATAATATACATTTATTGTTTCAATACATTTTCCACCAAGAAACAAAATCACTTTGGACAAAATTTGAGAAAAGAAATAAAATCACTTCAGACAAAATCTGAGAAAAGATATGGGGAAGGGTAAGAAAGGGCAGATAACTCTATGTGTTTGATGCATCATCTTCTAGAATATAATGTTCTTTGAGTGTTTTCATTTAATTTGATGAATTTTTATCAATCCATTCTGAAAGACATTATTCAGATATTAGAAAGTTAAGTAAAATGTAAATTTTACTTAAGTAAATTATTTTTCAAACAATTCAAATTTTTCATGAGTTAACTGGAATCCTTAATGAAAGCCTTCTTAGAGTTGTGACATCTATCCATAATACACTCAAAAAGCCAGTGGTGGTTGTGAGAAAGAAAAAAACTTCAAGGCTATGAAAGACATAAACTTTGTGGTTAGTTCTTTAGCCTTACCAGTTCTCTATAGACACCTTCATGCTTTCCCTCTGATTTGGTTGACTTTTCTTTCTGTAAAATTTCCCTATTTCGGTTACCAGCAGCACTCATGTTGAGATTACTTCTAGCACCACCACCACCTCCTCCAAATGTCTTGGTCTTCAGATAAGAGAAAGATAAAAGAAATATAAACACACAGTATTTTTAAAAGCCCTAAAGACTAAGCTATGACTAAAAACTGTAAATCTAGCAAAACTGAAATAGTTAAAAAAGTTTCTTAATTATGTTTTACAGGAAGAAAACAAAATGTTAACTAATGCTTTTTAAACGATATCTACTAGTCATGATCTCTTCTTTCCACAAGTCCAGGTGAAGCAATTTAAAAATTACATAATTATAATCTTTAAATATCCAAAGCAAATCATCAGAATAAACCTAAGTAGACAACAATGTAAAGGAAAAGAAAATAATACAAGCATTATGGTTATTAGCTGTCAAAATGATTGTAGGATAAAATACTTGACTGATACCATGAGACCCGGATTACAAATCCAGCTACATGGCAAGGCTATCCTTAGCAAAGCACCAAACCTATCTAGGAATCAGTTACATTACGTCCATGATCCAGTAATAGGATTCTATAATCTAAGAACGTAGACAAGTAATATAAATTTTAAGACTGGATTAAAACTCTCATTACACATTTATATAATATTGGGAAATTATTCTGAATCAGATGAAAATGTAAAGAAACAGAACAGAACCTGAAAAACAGAAAAATGATGTGAGATAAGTATCAACGGACAACATTAAATACCTCTGTTAGGTAGCTGATACACTACAATATTTAAATTTAATTCAAATCAAAATTAAAACCACATCTTCAAAGACCAAAGATTCATTAATAGATTCAATTTTTGGTTTCTGCAATCTCAGCAAAATAAATAAATAATTTGGAATGTCTTGAGAGTCATTACTTATATAACCATAAGGAAAAATGTTGGTCTATATTGATATGTTACAACTCTAATGTGATTAGACTGGGAGACAACGTAGCATAGGTAAGAACATAGCTTCGGGGCTAGACAAGGCTGGGGCTAAGTCTGCTCAGCCACTTTCCGTTTCCTGCCCTCAGGCAAGTCACTGAACTGCCACCTTTCATGAGCCTCAGGTTTCTCATCCTTAAAATAGGGATGAGAAAACCTACCTCACTGGGATGTTGTGAAGATTAAATGACATCATCAACATGAAGTGATGAATTCAATAACTGGCATGTGGTAAACACTCATTAACAGACGGCAATATTAGTGTTTTGCTTAATATATTAGAACATAGTCACCTGAAAAGTCTGGAGCCTAATCTGTTCCAAATTAAATATATTTCCAGAATTTAAATTCCATAACTCCAAAAGTGCTTTTTCTTTTGGTGCCAGTGAAACAGCCCCATCTCCTGGAGGCACTTCCTTATCAAAACAAAACAGAACTGTTCCACCCCAGTCTTCTTCAATTTGAGGTAAGCAACTCTAACCTGCCATTTTTTCAGGACAAAAGCCTTGAAGTCATTCATGACACCACTTCCTCTCTTAAGCTCTATATTTAATCTTTCAGAAATCCTGATGGTTGTACTTTCAAAACACCAGAATCTGAGCACTTTGTACCACCTACACAGTTGCCATCGCTACCAAAATTTTTCTCCCCCTCAGTTACTTCAGTAATTTCCTAACTTGTCTGATTCCAGTCTTCTCTTCTGAACACAACAGCCAGAATTAGGCTTAAAATGCAGGTCTGCTGATGTACCGAAGTGCTGAAACCCCTCCCAAGGCTTCTCATTTCTTTCTGAGTCTGTAAGAAGGCTAACATGACCCGACATAAGCTGACCTCCACTATCGCCCTTGACTTTGTATTCTAGAACTTATTCCTTTGCCTTCTCTGCTTCCACTGATCCCCCTTCAACATACTCCTGCTCAGAGCCCTTGCGGCAGCTTTTCCTTCTCCCTAGAACACTCCTCTCAGACGCCAAAACACTAATTCTCTTACTGCCTTGGTGTTTTGGCTCAAATCTCACCATCTTGAAGCCTAATCAAATTACTATATTTAAGACTGAAATCTGCAATTTACTTATTTAGTATATTATTTACTGTCCTTACTAGAATGTAAACTACACAAGAATTTTAAAGAATTCTACATTTCTGACCATCCTATTTTAAATTGCAACCCCCAACTCCCCTCACCAACTGGCACTTTCAACTCCCCATCCTACTCTACTTTTTATTTTTTCCCATGGCACTTACCAACTTCTAATCTACCATATAATCTACATATATATTATGCCAATAGTCTGTCACCCTTACTAAATTAATACAAAACAAAACTGTTTACTAAAATATAAGCTTGATATGGGCAAAAATCTTGTCTATTTATTTCTTCATTGTTTTAACCTAAGCATTTAAAATACTTCCTGGCTTATACGAGGTTCTCAAAAAATATTTGCTGAATGAAGAACTTAAAGGAAAAAAGGAATAAAAAAAATCACTTGGTCATTTGCAGTAGATTCTGCCAAATCCGGATAAGTACTTAAACAGATGAACTTAAACATCCTTTCAGAACAATTACACTGTTATATGATTTTGCTGTTCATTCAGATTAAATATAAATATGTGTGTATACTCATCTATATATACAGACACATAAACACAGATATAGACATGATTTCTACTGTAATACACATATATTGGTCCTAGACTTGTCACTGTGTAACCTCAAGCAGGTTCCTTTATAGTTTTGAGCCTCTATAAACTCTTTCATATGTAAATTGAGAAGTTTAAATTCTGCTTCAGAAAACTTTGATCCTATATTTATCAACTATTTATGGGAAAATACAATGTGATCAATTATGGCTTTAAAAAATGAAGCATATTACTGTATGTTAACTATATTCCAGTAAAGAGATAGCAGTAACCACATCAAACAAACTTCTGTAAAGAAAGTTTGTCTGAGAAAAATGTAAATCCAAAGAACAACTTTCCTACAATCATTAAGAAATTGATGCACTCCCAATATCGTCTTCTGAAAATCCACAACTTTAATAGCTTTTTGGTAAAGAAGAAATACATTTTATGTAAACTGTGTAAAATGCATTAATTTCAGAAATGTTAAAAATGACTTTTTAAATGTGCCTTAGAATAGAGAAAATACTGAGAAATAGCGATTGCCACATTTATTGAGGGCTTTTAGTAAAGGAATACTGTAGCTAAGGCAGTGAGACTGTAACTAGGGACTCTCGGTCCTCAGCATTATCCCAACTCTATTTTTCAGTTTAACATAGCTGTGATCTTATGCTTACCAGGTCTAATTTCTACCCTAGCTCACCTTTAACTTAGCTTAACTTGCTGCTGATGGTGCATATCAAGATTGAAAATCAGTTGTTCCTTACTCTCCAGGAATAGCTAACCAAAGATTTATAACTTAGATAATGTCCCAACCATGAGTAAGACTTGATGGCTACTTGAAATTGTGTGATTAAGATAATCATCTCTGAAAATAGAAGACTGCCCCCTTCCCATGAGTTCGCAGCCCTTTGCTCTTTTCCCTGTATAATCTCCAAGCAAAACCCGGGGAGTTGGGAGTTGGTTTTTTGGAACACGAGTCTACCCTCTCCCCAGGACTGCCGGCTTCCTCGATAAAGCTCTCCTTCCTTTAACACAACCCTTGTCTCTCAGTATTGGATTCTTGAGTGAAGAGGAGCCGAACCTGAGTTCGGCAGCAATTCCATGATCTGTGCCACGTAGTATTCTAAATATTTTAAAGATTATCTGTTTTAATTCTCACAGTAACCCTATGAAGTAGGTATCCCTGTTATCCTCTTCTCATAGATAAAGAAAATAGGGTACAAAATTTAAATAACCTATCCAGGGGTGTCAGCAGGACATGCTTCCAGGCTGCCTGATTCCAGAATTTGTGCTCTAATGTTCCCAACATTAGACTGATGATAGTCAGACACATTGAAGGAAGAACCACCAAAATTCAAGAAGTCGCCTATTTAAAATCTGAATTTAAATCTGTTAGCTAAGATTTATTACTGGTTTTGAATAAAGAAACCTATTTCAATATCACTGGTTAAGAAAAGTCTACCTAAGCAACTAATTCATGAATTAAAATTTCTTATCAAAATCTAAAAATCAACAAATAACTAGGGAAAACACCTATTTCAAATAAGCAAGAAATTAAAAATAATGAAAAGAAAACCTGTGGGCTATTAATAGTAAATGATAAGGGGGGGATGTAAAAATACATATATAATCCAAAAGTATTTTTTACTATACAATAGATTTAAAAATGAAAACTAACAAAGGTACTAGAGCATATTTTTACTGATGAAATATGGAAGGAGAATGTCAAAAGTTTGTTCAGTTACTTTATGTAAGAAGACAATAATGATTATGGTAATCTAAATAGAACATAATGGCAAGGAATAAGAGAAATCCATAATGATTTAGCTTCTTACTTCTTTGCTCTTTGCAACTTCTGCAATAGCAGCAGTCCTTTGCTTTTCAAATTCATCATTATCATTTGTAGGTTTGACAGGCATTGTAACTTGCAATGTCTTTCTTCGATCAAGTTCTCTGCTATCCACTTGGACATGAGACACACACTTCTGTTAATAATAAATAAAAATAAACTGTTTCAGTAGTTCCAAAGAGACTCAAGGTTTTCATAAGAAAGCAACATGTCTTCAAAAGAAATGCTTGTATCACAACAGCTGAGAGTCCATAAAAATACAATTCTTTCCCATGGATTTAAAAATAATGGTAGAGAACTAATCGAAATAATGTTTAAATAACTGTAACTGATAAATGAAAGCTACAATAAATGTAGCCTACAACACGACACATATTTAAAACATAAATCAAACCAAGAGATCTAAGTTTCATTTTAGGATAATGATTTAAAATAATTTTAAACTTCAAACAGCCTGGACTATTGCACAACTGTAAATTTAGATTTTTATTAAGAGCTTGATTTCCACATTATGCCACAATACCCATGAGGGTTAAGTAATACAGCTATTTTAACACACAGAAAGATGTCTCTGAACTTATAAACCAAAAGCTAAAAACATAACCCTTTCCCCTCAATCAGGCTGCAAAATTTTTTATTTTTAGTCCCTTAAAACAAACTAAGAAAGCCATCATTGCCTAAAAATAAGCCCTGAATTCTGTTCTCTTCTAATCCTAGCAGCAAAAATCTTATTAAATGAACCTTTTTCAACTCAGTAATTTTAAAGAGGAAGAAAAACATGCTCTCAAATAAATATTTTATACAAATACAGATTTTCAGCAATATAAATATAGAATAGCTGACACTAACACACAGCCAGTATTTTCTCCTCTAACCCATGTACAAGGCTAACATATGCTGAAAAGGGTTTTTCAGAATGGACTTCATAAACAAATAATATTCTTGAAGCTATGGCTTTTTATATACCTCCTAATACAAAAAAAAAGCTATAAAACTATCCAAATCCTTGAAAATACTTAAATCATAAGTCTCTACAAGCAATTTATGAAAGAAATATTATCACCAAAACATTTAAGGGGAAAGTAAATTCTTATAAACAAAGCATTTATTATTTTCAAATATAAATTATTAGAATGTTTACACTGTTTTCTATTCTGGATTTTTTAATTGATAGAAAGGAGAATATCATCAACATAAATCATGCCTCCCTTTATCTTCACTGTCCCAAGCACAATAAAATACGTTCCAAAGCACAATAAAAAAGTTGTATGTTTTAAATACTTCCTAAACAGCCATGATGCAAGACTGACTTATTCAATTTTGAGTAGACCCTACAGAAAAGGTTTTTTGGATCCTCCCCATTTATTATCTGATCAACTAGATATCTGTTTTTCATATCAAAATATTTTTATATAGGTCTCTGTTTCCTACCTATTGTGTCCCCAACTCATCTTCACCCTGAGCCAGAACTCAAAGGAAAATTTAGCACAAATGCAAGGCTTTTTACCAAGAGCTAGATTTTACTGGCATCATGTGGCAAAGAGCAAGCAGCCACAGGGATTATTCTCAGACTCTTCAGGCCTAAAGCAGAGACAAGCTGGGAGAGACTGTTCTCAACATAATGTGATGCTTAGCATAACCAGGAAACACAAGATATTGGCCAGTTGAGGAGCTACCTCAAGGTTACATTTTGCAGCAAAGGGGGTTGAAAGTTAGGAAACAGAAAACTCTTAGCTTATGTAAGAGAAGGATCATGGCTGCTGTAGTTGAAAACAGAAAATACCAACTGGAAATAAAGTTAAGCCCCACACTGAGATGGGTATCTAGATGGAGGCAGAACAGAATCCCAGCAGGGACGGTCAGGACAGAGGCTCTCCTGAAGCAGTGATGCTCTTCCCTGCCTTGAGTCCTCACAATTTTTGTCTCCTGTCACTCCTTCTGTTGACACTTTTATGTTCTTTCTCTTTTGTTTTTAATGGACAAACAGATACTATAGCATATTTTTTGTCTTCTTACTTTTGAACTTTTTTCTCTTTCAAAAAAAAAAAAAAAAACAAAAAAAACAGCCTACCCCTACCACCATCTTACCTTAATTAGTTTTAAGTTGCACTTCGCGTATGTCTCTTGTTTCAATCTTTGCGCTAATAGCTTTTAAGAAAAGAATCTACACCAAAACTTTAATTACAGTAAAGAAAAAACAAAACCCACCATTATCAAATTCCTGTACTTAATATATTTCCGTATAACTCCTATGACCTCTGAGTGAATAATTCAGTACAAAACTAAACACAGCTTGAATACAAATCAAAAACACTTTTTGCTGAATAAAATTCACCTGCCAAAACAAAAGTCATTACCTGTCCAAAAGGCACAAAAGGAGGTGGCCCACCTTCGGTTCCAATATTGCTTCTATTGTGTTTTGACAAGCTCTATGAGAAAAGTGAGTCATAAAACAAAAATTATACATTACAAACATATTTAACAACATTTACAATGTACCAGGAATCCACTCATTTTAGTAGATTCTTACAAGAAATTTTTAAAAAACCATCTATTATTATTTCAAACTATATAAAATATTTTATTCCTAACTTCCATAGTTAGGCAAAGGCTCTCCCCTAACTTTCCCTTACCAAAACCCACATTCACATACAGTTTTCAGAGTACTGGCCAAGCTGCTCCCATAAGAAGAAAACACAGTAAAAATCCTTCTCAACAAAGATAACAAACTTTGATCGCAAGAATTTTACTTCAAATAATTTACACTATAATCCCCACAGAAAAATGTTATCTGGATATTATCTTCAATATGAAATTCTTAGACAAAAAAATCTATTAGCAAACAACATATCTGTGATATTGCTCTTTAATAAGAAATACATATTTGGTATTTGCCCCCAGTTCCTGGAACAGAGATCCTAAAACACCTGAAATTTCCTGAGTCAGAGGGGTGAGGAGAACATTCGGTTCTTCACACTCAGCTCTTCTGACCATCCTCAGTTTACATTAATGAGGTGACTACTAGTGGGCCTAGAGAGCTCCAAGTTGGGGGCCAGCTGTCAGAAGAACCAACAATGCAATTAGAAGGCTAGAGACTGAGTTAGTCACCAATGGTCAATGATTTAATCAGAATGCAGATGTAACGGGCCTCCATAAAAACCCCACAAACACTGGGGTTCAGGGAGCTTCTGGGCTGGTGAGCACATCCATGTGCCAGGAGGGTGGTGCACATCAAACTCCACAGGGACAGAAGCTCCTGTGTTCAGGACCCTTCCAGATCCTGCTCTATTTACCTCTTCATCTGGCCAATCATTTGAATCTTTTATAATATCCTTTATAATAAACCAGTAGTAGCAAGTACAGTGTTTCCCTAAGTTCTCTGAGCCATATAACAAATTATCAAACCTAAGCAGGAGATCACGAGAACCCCTAATCTGTAGCTAAGTTGGACAGAAGTGTGGGTAACTCTGGAAACAATTACTTGCAACTGGCACCTGCAGTGAGGGGTAGTCTTGTGGGACTGAATTCTTATCCTGTGGGGTCTGTACTAACTGCAGGTAGTTAGTGTCAGAACCGAATTAAATTTTAGGATACCCAGTTGGTGTCCACAGAGTATTGGAGAACTGCCTGATGTGGAAGACCCCACACTTGGTGTCAGAAATGTTGTGACTAGAAACAGTTCACAGGAATCAGACTGTTATAGCTTGTAATATGGAGGTTACTTTCAATTACAGTAAAATTTCCTTAATAAAAGTCTTGTTTTGCAAATTAACATACTTTGAAGAAGTACTCAACCAACTGATTGCTCATTAATAAAAATAAGCTTCCAAACACTACTTTGTTTTCCTTTTTCTCTATTATATTTAGGATTAGAGAGATAATAAAATACCATGGAAATTAAAAAATAGTTTCCCAGCAGAAGCAATTTCTCACATTACAAAGTCCTTCAAAAATGCCATAAGGAATCGTCAGGACTCCTTTCACTCCTCCTATTTGTTTTATCTTTGATGTGTAAACATATGTCTGTTAAGCACGTCTTCTCAATTTTAAAGATTTTTGTGCATTTTTAATGATTATCATTACAGAAAGTGTTATGTTTAAATATGATGTAAAATGGTGAAAAATAAGTTTTGAAAAACCACTATATGTACTTAAAACATACTCTAGAGTTCCTGCATTATGTAAAGAATACTATATATATTTAACATAAAGAATCTGTTGCATTTCTTTACACTAACAACAAAATATCAGGAAGGGAAAGTTAAAAAAAAAATCAAAAAATAAATAAAATACTTAGAAATAAACCTGACCAAGGAGGTAAAAAACTTATTATACTCAGAGAACTATAAAATACTGATTAAGGAAACTGAAGATAATTCAAAGAAATGTAAAGATATCTCATGCTGTTGGATTGGAAGAATTAATATTGTTAGAATGACCATACTACCTGAAGCAATCCACAGATTTAATGTGGTCCCTATCAAACTACCCAGGACATTTTTCACAGAACTAGAACATATAATCCTAAAACTTATATGGAACCACAAAAATCTCAGAATTGCCATAGCAATCCTGAGGAAAAGGAACAAAGCTGGAGGCATAGCCCTCCCAGATTTCAGACAATACTACAAAGCTACAATAATCAAAACAGCATGGTGTTGGCACAAAAACAGATATATGGATCAACTGAACAGAACAGAGAGCCCAGAAATAAACCCACACACCTACAGTCAATTAATCTTTGACAACAGAGGCAAAAATATACAATGGAAAAAAGACAGACTCTTTAACAAGTGGTGTTGGGAAAACTGGAAAGCCACATGTATACCAATAAAGTTAGAACACACCCTCATACCACACACAAAAATAACTCAAAATGAATTAAAGACTTAAATATAAGACATGAAAAGAAGAGAACATAGGCAAAATATTCTCTGACATAAACTGTACCCATGTTTTCTTAGGTCAATCTCCCAAAGCAAGAGAAATAAAAGCAAAAATAAACAAATGGAGCCCAAACAAACTTATAAGCTTTTGCACAGAAAAGGAAACCATAAACAATGAAAAGACAACCTACAGACTGGGAAAAAATATCTGCAAATAATGCTACCAACAAGGGCTTACTTCCCAAAATACAGAAACAGTCCATACAGCTCAATAACAAAAGAACAGACAACCCAATCAAAAAATGGACAGAAGACTTAAACAAACATTTCTCCAAAGAAGACTTATAAATGGCCAACAGGCAAATGAAAAGATGTTCAACATCGCTAATTATTAGAGAAATGCAAATCAAAACTACAAGGAGGTATCACCTCACACCAGTCAGAATGGCCATCATTAAAAGATCTACAAATAACAAATGCCGGAGAGGGTGTGGAGAAAAGGGAATCCCCCTACATTGTTGGTGGGAATGTAAACAGGTGCAGCCACTATGGAAAACAGCATGGAGGTTCCTCAAAAAATTAAAAATAGAGTTGCATATGATCCAGCAATCCCATGACTAGGCATATATCTGGAGAAAACTATAATTCAAAAAGATACATGCACCAGCGTTCACAGCAGCACTATTTACAATAGCCAAGATATAGAAACAACCTAAATGTTCATCAACAGATGAACGGATAAAGAAGATGGGGTATATGTACACAATGGAATACTATTCAGCCACAAAAAATGAACTAATGTCATTTACAGCAACATGGATGAACACAGAGGTTATCATACTAAGTAAAGTAAGTCAGAAAGAGAAAGACAAATAACATATGATGTCACTTACACATGAAATCTAAAATATGACACAAATGAACGTATTTGCAAGACAGAAACAGACTCACAGACATAGAAAACTAACTTACAGTTACCAAAGGGGAAAGGAGGTAAGGAAGAGATAAATTAGTAGTTTGGAATTAGCAGAACCATAATATATATATATATATATATATATATATATATATATATATATATATATATATATATATATATATAAAATAGATAAACAACAAAGTCCTTTGGTATAGCACAGGGAACTATATTCAATATCCTGTAATAAACCATAATGGAAAAGAATGTGAACACTATGTATTTTATGTAAGTTACACAAAAAACACTAAGACTAAAGACAACAATAATATTCAGTTTATTAATCAAAGAACAATTTAAACTGTATATGAATGTCACATTTCTTTATAAGCTGTATGTAAGATGTTAACCTACTTTCAAAAAACAGCAAATGCAGGGGATTCCGGTCAAGATGGAGTGGTAGGACTACAAGCTCGCCTCTCCTCACAACTACAACAAAACCACAACTGAATGCTGAACAACCATCAAAAAAAGACTGGAACCTAGCAAAAAAGACCTTCTGCAACTGGAAACATAAAGAGCAGTAGGATGGTAGGAGGGACGTGCTCATGATATATTTGGGCCCCATATCCCCCAGGTGGGCAACCCACAAGCTGAAGATTTGTTAAGTCACAGAGGCCCTCCCACAAAAGTGAGAGCTCTAAGCCCCGTGTCAGGCTTCCCAGCTTGGGTCCTGGCATTGGGAGGAGGAGGAGCCCCCAGGACATCTGGTTTTGAAGGCCAGCAGGGCTTGGCTCTGGGAGCCTCATGGGACTGGGGAAAACAGAGACTCCATTTGCTTGAGAAGTGTACACAGAAGCTCACGTGCACCAGGTCCAAGGGCAGAGGCAGTGATTTCATAGGAAACTGGGCCAGACCTGCCTGCTGGATTTGGAGGTTCTCCTGGGGATGTGGGGGATGGCTGAGGCTCACCCAGGGGACGTAAAAGCTGGTGGTGGACATTCTGGGAGTGTTCATCTACATGAGCTTTCCTTGACTGGATCATTAGCACCAAGACCTAACCCCACCCAACAGCCTGTAGAGAAGCTTCAGACCAAACAACATACAGGGTGGGACACAGCCCCACCCATCATCAGACTTCCTAAGCCACAAAGGCCTCCAAATACACAGCCCTACCCACCAGAGGTCCAGGACCAAGCTTCACCCAGCAGTGGGCAGGCACCGGCTCCTCCTGCCAGGAAACCTGCATAAGCCTCTAATCCAGCCTTATCCACCAGGGGAGATAAAAGAAATAAGGAAACAATAATCCTAAAGTCTGTGGAAGGAATCAACAAACACATAGAAAGATAGACAATATGAGATGGCAAAGGAATATCTCCCAGGCCAAGGCACAAGATGAAATTCCAGAAGAAGAAATAAGTGATTAGGAGACAGGTAATTTATCTGAGGAAGATTTTAAAGTAATGATGGCCAAGATATTCAGAGAACTCAAGAGAAATATAGATGCACAGAATGAAGTTTTTAGAAAAGACTTGGAAAATATAAAGAATACCCAAACAGAGATGAAGAATAAAATCACTGAAATGAACAATACACTAAAAGGAACAAAGAAGAGACTAAATGAGACAGAAGAACGGATCAGTGAGCTAGGAGACAGATTAGTGGAAATCACTACTTCAGAACAAAAAAAAGAAAAAAGAATAAAAAGGAACGATAGTTTAAGAGAACTCTGGGACAACATAAAGCGCTCTAATATTCGCATTATAGGGGTCCCAGAAAGAGAATAAAGAGAGAAAGGACCTGAGAAAATTTTTGGAGAGATAGTAACTGAAAACTTCCCCAACTTGGGAAAGGAAACAGTCACCCAAGTCCTGGAAGCACAGAGAGTACCACACAGAATCAACCCAAAGAGGAACACGCCAAGACACATAGTAATCAAATTGACAACAATTAAGGATAAGGAGAAAATATTACAATTAGCAAGAGAAAAGCAACGAATAACATACAGGGAACTCCCATAAGGTTATCAGCTGATTTTTCAGCAGAAACTCTACAGGCCAGAGGGAGTGGCACGATATATTTAATGCGATGCAAGGGGGAAAATTACAGCCAAGAATACTCTATCCAGCAAGGCTGTCATTCAGACTTGATGGAGAGATCAAAAGCTTCACAGATAAACAAAAGCTAAAAGATTTCAGCACCACCAAACCAGCTTTATTTACAACAAATGTTAAAGGACCTTCTCTAGTCATCAAACCGTAAGAAAAAGAGAACAAAAAGAAGAAAGAGCAAAAAAAAAAAAAAAAAAAAAAAAAAAAGAGAGAGAGACCTACAAAAGATTCCTTTGGTGTTCAGAGTCTTTTGTGGTTACTTATAAATTTTGTAATTGTTTGTGCTAGTTCTGTGAGGAATGTCACAAGTATTTTGATGGGGGTTGCATTGGATCTGTGGATTTCTTTGGGTAGTGTGGCCATTTTGATGGTGTTGATTCTTCCAATCCAAGAGCACAAGAAATCTTTCCATTTCTTTTTGTCATTTTGGTTCTCAGAATATAGGTAACCTCCTTGGTTAAGTTTATTTCTAGGTATTTTGTTGTTTTTGATGTAATGGAAATGTCTCTGCCAGTTACAAAATTCTGGTTTTCGAAGCGGAAAAAAAAAGTGAATGAAGGGCTGCAAATAGCAAAATAGCCTTCTTTTTATGGGTGAGTTGTATTCCATTATATACATATATATCATCTCCACTATCTATTCAACTATTGATGTGCACTTAGGATGCTTCCGTATCTTGGCAATTATAAATAAAGTTGCTGTTAATAGCAGGGTGTATGTATCTTTTTTCAGTTAATTCTTATTTTGTGGTTGGCTTTATTCCTTTGATAACTATGTAAGTTTAAAAAGCAAAAGCTCTAAACATTCTTAGAAACAATAAAACAGTACATATATGTGAATTTAAAAATATATATGCAGTAAAAAAAAAAATCTATCAAGCCATGAAAGACATAGAAGAAACTTAAAATACATATTACTAAATGAAAGAAGCCAGTCTAAAAAGGCTACAAACTGTATGATTCCAACCAAATAACATTCTGGAAAAGGCACAGCTACAGAAACAATAAAAAGATAGTGTTTTTCAAGGGTTTGAGGAGAGGGAGGGCGGGAGGAATGAATAGATGGAGCACAGGGGATTTTTAGGGCAATGAAATTATTCTGTATGATACTATAGTGGTGGCTACATGTCATTATGCATTTGTCAAAGCCCATAGAATGCACAACATCAAGAGTGAACCCTAATGTAAATTATGGACTTTGGTTGATAACGTGCCCATGCTGTTTCACCAACTGTACCAATATGCCACACCGATGAGGGATGTTGAGGGTAGGGGAGTATATATGTGTGGGTGGGGAGGGCTATGTGCAAACTCTGTATTTTCTGATCAAGTCTGTTGTGAACCTGAAACTGCTCTAAAAGAATAAAGTCTATTTAAAACAAAACAAAACAACAACAACAAAAAAACAGAAAATGCATAAAATTATCCAGGGGTCCTTTCCTTGGTTTTAATTTAGACATAAGAAAAATACTATTCAAACAGCAATAAACAATTTCAGTTTATGCTATGACCTCCTTAAAAATCTAACATAAGCTGCCACTAATACCACCTCCCAATATATATTATATAATTAATAACACATTACAGGATTTTTACTTCCAATCTTGATGAATGTACAAAACTCAGACTTAATCTCCCTCTACAACTAGGAACCTGGACAACATGTAAGAAACAACTGTTTTAAGACATAGGATAAACAGTAGTGCAGGACTGTAATCCCTAAGAGAAAGTTCTGGTACAGAACTCTCCAAAACCTGTCTTTATAGGACTTTGAGGTTTGAGTTTTTCTTTTCTTCACCTGTTTGTAACCAAATTGCTACAACTATAACACCTACACATGCTTTAAATACTGTCCCTCCCTCACTATTTATTTTGTAAGAATGTTTAGGACCCCATTACTCCCAAAATTTACTCTATAGTTTATGATTTCTCTGGGTACATTTGGTTTCTACATGTAGCATCTGCCAGATGCTCAAGTAATATGAACTCTCCAAGATTTTTACATCGCTATGATTACCAAAATCAAAAAACTATAAAACCAAAGAGAACTATAATCATATTAAGATGTTTTAAACTCTTTTTCATGTAAATTTTTATTGCCCCCTAACAAGAAATACTAGTGTGGTTTTCAAGAAAAAAAGTTCAAAGATATATAATAAAACATTACAAGGACAATACTACCACTGTGTGTCTGTGTGTGTGCACCCACACGCACATGCACTGGAGGTAAGAAGTTCCTAGGGACGTTTGACTGACTTCATAATTAATGAGGCAGTATTGGCTGGGTTGGGAAAGTTATGTAATAATGTGTTGGTCTGACTTAAGAATGTCTCACCACACTTTCAAAAATTTCTAATGATAATAAAAATATAATATGTCAACCTGTGAAAGGAAAAGATCAAATGAAATGGGAGGGATTTCTCTAAGAAATTCAAAGTTTATAAACTTGGCTATTTATGTAAAACTATCAAAACACTTCTGAATTATTGCCTGTGTAATATTTTCAATCAAACAATGCAATTATGGAATATTATCTTATACTGCATAATACAGCAGCCCAAAATGTAGCACATTAGTATCGTAAGGAATGAGTACTAAGGAATAAAAAATGTGCCTAAGTTTCCTTACCTATTTACAAGAAAAATACCTTATATCTTAAAATACCAAAACCTTGAAATTTTGCTAGGTCCTTTGGCTCACTTTAGACAACAGACAAGATCTGAGAGTGGCACAAGAACATATGTGCTTGTAGTTCATTCATTTCATAATTATTTGTTATGATGTTTATTACATGTAAGACTCAGGGCCACCACTCTGGAGATAACAGGATGGCTCAGATCCATCACATATTAGCTGTCTAATAATAAATATATGTTTAATAGTTCTTAAAGCCTATTTTCTGATCCATATGGACATAATAACACTCTCTTACAACACTGATACACAGATGCAAAAGCCTAGCACAAGACCGACACACTGTTCAACAATATTTGTAGAACTGAATAAAGATGACACAAACAGGAATTCTGACCTCAAAAAGCTTACAATCTATTAAAGGAGATAATAAATATAATTTTAGTGCTAGGTAAAAAGTAATATTTCTTAATATGAATAAAGTGTTCTAATAATTCAATAAAGGGGCAGTTATTTCACCCTGGGAAAAAGCATGCATTTGATTTGAGTCTAAAAAGCATGGGGACAATATGGCCATGCAGGGATTAGAAGAGAGAAAATAAAATGAATGGCTTAAGAGTGCAAAAGTATTTTTTTCTTTTTCAACAGTACAACTGAGGAAAGCATAGAGAATCAAAAACAGAGTAAGTAGCTCCATATGGCTAGAACAAAATCTATGTGAAAAAATTAAGAAAGTTAAAAAGGTAAACTGGAACTAGGGCTAGATTATAAACAACCTTGAATCCCAGATTAAGGTATTTGAAATAAAAGCAGGGTGTAGCATAGTCTGAGTTATGCTGAAGATAATCTGGCAGAAGTACAATAAAATAAATTAGAAGGTGGAGAAAGGGTATGCGGTGAAACCAGTTATAAGGTTACTGCAAATAGTCCAGGCAAGAGACAAAAAGACCTACAAACTATAGTAACAGCAATGGAACCAGAGAGCAAGGGACTAATAAGAGATCTGACTGCAGCGGATCAAAAGAGCTGGTGGTGAGAAGCAAAGTAGAAGAACAATTTCTACATAACCCAGATGACAAGGAGGATGAAGATACTATTAACACAAATGGTGAAAACATCAACTAACAAGACTATGAAGACAAATGCAACAAGAACCCTTTTGTTATAGTGAAATTCTAATTTGCTTTCATGTGTATCTGTGTGTGTATGTAGATGAGACAAATATATACACATTATTCATATATATGCATGGAAACTTGTTTTCTGCAGAAAGAATTATATACAGATATATTACATATAACTGGTATCTTGGCAGTTTTGAAAAATTGTCACTGAAGAATGACTTTTAAACTATGTAATAAAATGTAACAAATATTGAAAAATGACATGTTTTAGAACAATATGCTTAAATAAAGGTAGATAGTTTCCGTAAAGATCACTGTATTCCATTCTATTCAACTCTGGCCTTTATAGGACTAATTTTACTATTCATTATAGGAAGATCTCCTTAAAATAGAGAATACATAAAAAAAGAGTAGTGTTTTAAAAGTTCAAACCATCCTTCTTAGTTTACACTTACTCTCTGTAATTCCCATTTCTCAATAAGGTGTTCCACTTCACCGCCAAGAACTGTGGTATTAGAATCATTCAAGAGCAGGAATCCATTTTTTATGTCCACAACACCTGAAAGCTTCACTTTAGTTCCAGGTGGTGTATTTAGGCTAAAGCAAAAGCAAAAAAAAAAAAAAAAGAATTAAAATAGGCTGAAGGTCCTCCCCCTAACAGGAATTCAGTCTCTTACTATGACCCAGTAAAATTCTTCAAAATGCACTAACATGAAACCTATTTTTCAGGTGACTGGCTATACAGTATAAATAGGTATCAGAGAGGAAGTCAGAAGACCAAGTACAAGACTGTCATTTTCTACCTTAATTTTTTCCCACATGTAAAAAAATGTAGACAATAGAAGTCACACCTCACAAATTTGTGGTAAAGATAATTAGAATAAAAGATATGAAAGTACTTTCTCAATTACGCCATGCTGTATAAAAATGAGATTTGCCTTTTTTCCCCTCTGAACTTTGTGCATTTCAAAGGTATATCTATGTTACAAAATTAAATACAGAAAAGGTATCAAACCAGTAACAATCCTAGACAGTTAACATCTATATGAACTACCATCACCCACACAAAATAAGGCTCTTTTTTTGTTAACGATCCAGCTGAAGATCAAATGAGAGTTAGTTTTTCACTCTAAAGCATACTAACTTCAAAAGGATTTCTCCATAATAGGTTAATATTATCAGCTTTGGGGCAAATATTATTACACCATGATCCCTTCTACGAAAAACAGAGAAAAGATGTTTATCCTCCTGCCAATCTTTTGGTAAAGGAAACAACGGAAGAAATTCATTTCATCACACAGTTTATTCTAAAATAAAAGCACATATATGGAGTCCCATCCCACCTCTTCACACTTGCAGCAAGTGGTAAGATACTCCAAATAAAAATAAAGACAGTCCTTAAACACTTATTAAACACTCAGACACTTAAACACTTAGGATAAATTAGAAAATAATGCTGAAAGGCTTCACATTGTCACACTGTCACATTTTTAAAAGCTCATGAAATTCACTGTGTGCTAATAAGTGCAACAACAAATCAATGAAAGCATTGGTATGTGTATCTCCTGTCTATTTGGAAGAAAGATGGTTGATAAAATAGTTACTAACAAGAAGAAATAGAATATGTTTTTAAGGCTTCAAGGACCCCATCAGAGTAAGACATCATCTGTTAAAATTATTCTGAAGACCCCCAAGCTTAATCATTCTTAGTCATCACATGTATCTTACAGAACAAACAGTCATGGACAGCCTTGCCTAACCTAACTCTAAAGTAGAGCTGTGTGTGGTGATGAATGTAGTAGTAAACTTAGCATAGTATCTATCAAACTTCAAGATCGGCAACAACTAAATATAGTTACGCTAAGTAAAGTTTTTCCCAATTTCAGGCAATCAGCAGATTCAGATTTTTTTTGTAACTCTATAATCATCATTTAGGGATTAAAAAAAAAAAAGCTCCAAGGATACCAGGCTGCTATATATACTCTTTATCTCTTAAGAAGTTATTAATGAATTATATCATTTATATAAGATCTATGTGTATTCTTTAAAACCATTAGAAATTATCCAATAATTTCTAATATATTGGTAAAATTGGAAAATGTAACGATAATGTACAAACACCAATTAGCAGTCTAAGAAACTTACATAAGACCTTAAAAAATAGGAAACAAATTAGAGGCATTTAAATTGTGATAATATAACTTTGAAATTAAAAATAATCTGAAAGCAGATGAGCTACTTTTTACGCAAAATGACTGTACCTTTTCCAAACTCTCTCTCTAATAGGTTAAGAGGAAAAAGATGTCTAATTATTTGAAGTTGGACATACAATTTCATTAGGATAATTGATAAAGAGTTCCATTCATCAAATTATAGTTCTATTCCCACAAAAGAATAAATAGGTGCTAAAATTTTAATATAATTTTTATGATATCATCTTCAGGGCCATAACTCTTACTCAGAGAGCATATTTTGATTTAATTACTATTTTTATTGGCACCCTAAAGTACCTACATTCTCTCTCTTCATTGAAATTAAAAAAAAAAAAAGAACAAAAACAAAAATACAGTGAGAAATAGGGCAGGAGGTAGGATAGATGGGTTGAAAGAAGCACCCCAGAGAAATGCAGTGCCAACTGGAGAAAATACATTCTATACCAGTTCCTGGTTTATCCTCTCTAGTGAGTTCTTCTACCTGCCTTCTAAGATAACCACTAACCAAACTTATTCGGAAAATAGTCTCCCAAATTGTTCACAAGTGACAACAGTTTTGTAAGCTGTTGTTTTTACAGCACCAAAAGTAGACATATTACTTCAATGATGAGTGAATGAGAAAGTGGCAATAATTTTTTTCAACAACTGTCAAAGTGTAACAAATTCACACACAAAAAAAACGGTGGACAGCATAAGGGGCCCTCATCTCGGGGTTGATCTTGTGTCTTCATTTACCTCAGAAGAATATACAGCAGTAAAATGAGAGAATGAGCCATTATATGGCAAGTCTTCCTTCTGAGTCATCTGTGAACTCCCTTGGAGGGGGTCTGACTGAATTTGCCAAATGAGGAAAGGCTGTGTTTCTCCACAAAAGTAGGAATCCTTCTACTCTTCAAAAAGAAGACAACAGAATCACTAAGTCAATATACCCCTCTTTGTATGAAAGTCAACCTTTTAGAAGAACATATATTTTATCTTCTAAGGAAGGAGCCTCCCTCACCAGAGGCAGACACTAGTTGAAGGAAAGAAAAAAGAAGAGAAATCATTGAACATGGCACACAAGGCCTCAGCCTACCACACTTCTTCCCATATACTACCATCCCAAATCACTTAAGCTCCTCCAAGTAGAACTTTTCACCCATCTGTTGTCAGGGCACCAGTCTTTGCATGTGCTATTTTCCCTCTCATCTCTCTCCAACACCTACTCATATTTTAAGTCACAATACTGAATTCCCTAGGTAGAGGCAATTTTCTGAACTCTGATTCATTTCTGTTGATTTTTTTCTATTATAATCTGTATGCTGTGTGCCTACCTCATTGCCATATAAGCTAGTTGGGTGCAAAATCTAAATTCTTTTTACCTTTGTCCCTCCAGCACCAGAGGCTGGAACACAGTGGATGCTAAATGCTTGCTCAGAAGAGAAGTGTAGTCTAAGTGCTTACGTTACATGAAAAAGCTCAAAGGACACTGAGCAGCAAACATAAGCATATAAAATGACTAAGAAAAAAAGGGGGGTGGTTGCAAATGTCCAAACTGATCTAATGGGGATGCTGAGAATAAAGGAGGCAGTTTCCCTTCCTTCTCACTGCTTTTCTCCATTGCAACAGGCATGACTCTAAAAGCTCTTGTAAAAATAGCCAAAAGAAACATTTAGAAAAATTTTCCTTATGAAATTCTTCTTCCTCTTAGAAAGTCTGGTGGCACACAAACCTCTCTAGCTTTGATCATTTCCCTCAAGAAAACTCATTTGCCTATAAACTTTCTAGATCACTAAACAGTGTGATAGACACAACTAACTGTCAAGGAAGAAACTGTAATATATTTAAAGAAATTCTGTTTGTGCTGGCAACTTTTTAACAACCTAAAATTTACGGATAAAATTGAAAAGATTACTTTTCAGTAAGAACACCTTAAATTTGTTTTTATTACTAACATTGAAAAAAGAAGTAACTAACTCCATTTTAAAATTATTTTTCTAATACAGATAAAATACAAATACAAACTCTTTAATTTCTCCTGAAAAACTGTAACATGCACTTAAGAGTTCATCCTTCTTTACAAAGTTCTTAAAAAAATATCCATTATGAATAGTACCTTTAAACACTCTGTAACAAATACACAAAATAAAGTGCCAATTACCTTATTTTTGACATGTGACTAAATTCTATTGCTGTGCAAGTTATATGACCATCAGTCATCTGCAAACGCAGCATTCTTGGTGCAGCCTGAGATTCTTCATTATCCTTTGGTGCAGCAACATTGCGAATTTTCTGAATTTGCAAAACACATGGACCTTCAAGCTGTCAAAACACAAAGAATTAAATATCACTTTCTAGCCACAGTTTTGTTTTCACTTATAGTTTCTATTTTCCTTAATGGTTATGCTTTATGATTTATAATGATAACTTCAATTAAGTTCAAATTTTAAATTGTTATATACATCAGTGTGGGTTTTTTTTTTGTAAAGATAAAACTTCAAAAGGGTCTCTTGAAGACTTTAATACATAATTTTGAATTCATTTTCAGAAAGTAACATGAAAAGAAAACTTTAGGGAAAAAGTCATTTTTCTAGATTAAAGGTATATATATTAAAAGATATTTTTAGTCTTAAGTGCTCCAAATTGTTCACTTACATCCCCCTTTTCTACCCATGTACATTAAGGGACATTCTGGAATTAAAGAATTTGGTCATTTTTTAAGGGACATCAACTTTACAGCAACAATTGAAAGGAATGCTTTCTGTTCAAAAACTTCAAGTTTAAAGTATACCCTCTTCTGGAATAAAAAGTACACTCCAAAATTTAAACTATGTAAAATCCAAGAAGTGTGAGCTTTATTTGACTTATTTTCACATTTCCTTTTTAAGTAAGTTTAAATCTAATGCTATATTGTATGCCTGGGCAGTAAGTAGACGAATGTTCTCTCTAGCCATATTTCAATCAAAGGCAAAAATAAAATTGATGGACTAACTAGCTATTAAGTTAAAAGTTTTTGTATAATAAAATGTTTATGGCATAACTAGGGAATGAGCAAAATCTGCTTACCTGTTTGAAAAATAAATTTTAACATAAAGTGACACTTTTTACATTATAAAATATTATACCTTTAAGTAGTATCATACTTACAAAGAAGAAAAGCTACTTTTTTGTTATAAATAGCCTTTTAAGTAAAACCTTTCTGTGTACATTAGTTAATTTATATTTTCAGCAAACAGAAATGTGAAATGATTTCCAAGTCGACGAATTTCTATTATCAGTATTTTGCCCACAAGGATAATTTTGTTATAAATTTAGGCCTAGAGAATATAATTAGAGAAAAGAGACTAAAATTTCATCCAATTTTTAGTTATAAAAAAAATTCCAAGTTGAAAGAAGTCCAAAATCTTTAACAAATAGAAAGAAGCTGCTAATCTAGGATGAACTTTTACTTTTACTTTTGCTAATGTCATTAAAATTAAGATATTTAAATTAAACCACAGGCATGTTATGGTTATTACAGTGTTCATTATTCTCTTTATTTTACTACTTCTAATAGTTTTAGCCTAGACATTGACAAATATTTAGCCTATGCTGCCCAATACATTCCACAAACTACATGTAATCATTTAAATTTACATTTAGATTAATTAAATTGAGTGAAAATTAAAAATTCAATTCTTCAGTCACAGTAGTCACACTGTGAGTGTTCTCTATCTGCACAACACAGATACAGACTGTCTCCATCACTGCACAAAGTTCTACTAGACAATGAATGATGATCTAGACCTGGCCTGTGTTCCAAAATGAGACTCATGCACAGCAGGGAACACACACTCACTGAAGTGTGGGAAGGAAATAATTGTTTCTATTTAATTCTCAGTAAGAAAGAAATTAGACATTCCTAGTATTTCATAATAGAGCGACAAGGGTACCCTCACTCAGTCCGTAAAACATACAAGTCACGAGGCATCTTTACGGAATTTGGGGAGTTCTACACCTTGAGCGTGTTGACATGGCAGCTTCACTGGTCTGTTTGCTTTCGATGTGTTGTGACAAACTGACTTTCATCTGTGTGCAGTTAAATGAATATACAGACTATACTACCTAGTTTTAACCATTAATGCTCACAAAACGGACAGTTGACTTTAAAAGATTCTGCCAAAGAAACACAGATTGAAGTTAATGCCAAGAACGCAATCAGAGGGTAGGAACAGGGCCATTTTTGCTAACCTCCTACATCTGGTTGACCATGAGAACAAAAAGCTGAGGAATGCTAGGGAGGAACACCTGCTCCCAACTCTTGACGTTTCGCAGCAGGCAGCATCTTTACTTATTTAATTACTCCAACTCCTGGCCTCTCCATCCCTTTTAGTGGATTAAATAATGGTCCCTCCAAAAGATATGTCCACCTGGAACCTGTAAACATAACCCTATTTGGGGAAAGAGACTTGGTATACCTAGTTAAGGTCAGCTACGTAAAGATAAGATGATCCTGGATTAGGACAAATGCAATGATGAGTGTCTTAGAAGAGAAGGGGAAATAAACACAAAGACACTGGGTAAAAAGGCCAGGGAAAGATGGAGGCAGAAACTGGAGTTCCACATCTACAAGCCAAGGAACATCAAAGACTGCCCATAGCTCCTGGGAGCTATGAGAGGGGCATGAAACAGACTCTCCTTCAGAGACGTCAAAGGGAACCAATCCTGCTGACACATGATTTTAGACTTCTGGCCCACAGAACTGTGAAAGAATAAATTTCTTTTGTTTTATGCCACCAAGTTTGTGGTAATTTGTTACAGAAGCCTCAGGAAACTAACACACCCATTTATGAAATGACTCACCTGACTGGGAAGAATATACTGCATATTTTGGGCTCATCCTCACCCTTGTTTTTCTTGGGATCTACATAGGGACCCTGAAGGAGGAGGTACCTACTCAGCCTCCTCACTGAACAGGCACTGCCATAAGTGAGTGTACAAGTCTGCTGGGTTTGTGGTTCAATTACTGTATTCACTAGGCTCTCCCACCAACACATCTTCCAAATTAATTTTTATCAATAATAAGGTTGATATTTTGGCCCACATCTGCCACATTTTTACTTCTCAGCTGATTCCAAACCGAAGTAGAAAAGGAGGTACTACTTCTTAGAGCCTCCTTAGAAACTCCCAAATTATACACAGTCTTTAGTCAATTCTCAATTTGACTCAGCAGGCCTTAAGACTAGTTCCACAATACAGTAAGCAAAATAGCAGACATAATGATTTTTTTATTATTCAGTTTATTATACTCTGTAGTCAAAAATAGGGAATTACTAGATCCAAATAAACACAACAGAATAAAATGCTAAGATTCTAAGATTCTAAATCCTAACTTTAACCCTGAATCTAAAATCATCTAAAAGCATGCACAAAATTGGATGAATATTAACTTCAAATTCTTTGTTCAACTCGTGTCAAGGGCAACCCTAAAGTAAAAAAAAGATACCAATTTTAAACGAAAATAATTAAAAAATAAAGATTAATCTTTGCCCCAGATTTCTTTAATGTCTGATTTTTTCTTTTACAGGAGCAAGTAAAAGAAATTACCATAAAAAATTTAAATCCGCTCCTGGGCATATATGCAGAAGGAACCCTATTTCAAAATAACACCTGCACCCCAATGTTCATAGCAGCACTATTTACAATAGCCAAGACATGGAAACAGCCTAAATGTCCATCAACAGATGACTGGATAAAGAAGAGGTGGTATATTTATACAATGGAATACTATTCAGCCATAAAAACCGACAACATAACACCATTTGCAGCAACATGGATGCTCCTGGAGAATGTCATTCTAAGTGAAGTAAGCCACAAAGAGAAAGAAAAATACCATATGAGATCGCTCATATGTGGAATCTAAAAACAAACAAACAAACAAAGCATAAATACAAAACAGAAGTAGACTCATAGACATAAAATACAAACTTGTGGTTCCCAAGGGGACAGGGAGTGGGAAGGGATAGACTGGGATTTCAAAATTGTAGAATAGATAAACAAGATTACACTGTATAGCACAGTGAAATATATACAAGATCTTATGGTAGCTCACAGAGAAAAAAATGTGACAATGAATATATATATGTTCATGTATAACTGAAAAATTGTGCTATACACTAGAATTTGACACATCATTGTAAAATGATTATAAATCAATAAGAAATGTTAAAAAAAAAAAAAAGAAGAAGAAAGATCTCTAATTCTAACACACAGTATCAAGTATCTGCCAGAAATATTCTCTGAGGCCAAAATAAAAATTTATCCAGGCTTCATTCCTTCCTCTCCTTAGGTAGATGGACAACTCTGTCACCTGAACTAACTAGTCATACCAACCAATGTGGAATATCAGATTTAAATGACAGTATAACTTTGTTAATTTATCGATCATATTAAATAACATTCTTGTTTAAAATCAGACTCGCCAAAGCTTGGATGACATAGAACCACTCATCTATCACATCCAGGTGATCACACCTAGGTAAACAGTTTAAAATTGACAATTTTTGAGGAATCAAGAATCTGTCTATACTTTAAGACATTCTATGATACTATGAAAAATCTGCTGGTCATTTCTTTTTATAATCTTATCAATTTCCTTGAGAAATAAATTTCTCAATATATACCTACCAACATAAGCATCACATTTTCCATCAATCCTAGAAACAGGGCCGTATACGCAGAAAGAAACTATTCACACCCTACCTTACGATCCAAGCAACTGGGTAATGATTCTAGTAAGTTGCCTTGGAATAAGAAATAGTGGTTCTGCCCGTAACTGCTTTGAAAGCCTGAAGTGTAAGTTTTTATGATGCCCTCTTTCTTCCCTACTTCTTTGCTCTGTCAAAAGAACTCAATATAATTTTAACAAAATTTGATATTAATAACGTAGGAGTGAAGCAGGAAGAGATTAAAAAAAAAAAGTATCTTTTGTCACACCCTGTACCATCCTAAAGATGGTATCAGATTCAAAAAAACTGGAGCAAAAGGGAACTGTTTACATAATGTTAGAAATTTCATAACTTTCCCCATGTCACCTATGTAGGTATCTATGGTAAGCCTCAATTTGGAGGACATTTTCCTCCAGAGATCTGTTGGCTTCGGACAGTAACAACACTGCAACTCAGAGACAGCTTAGTGGAAAAGTAGTTAAATTTACTTCAGCCAGAATCTTAACTCACTGCAAGTCGGCAGTACCCCATTAGCTCCATATATCCCTTCTATCAGCTTTCCCGATTCAGGTGCCCAGGATTCCCATGCAGGAATATCAAGAAATATAAAACCACAAGAAAATATCATGACATTCACAAGGAAAAAAGCCACAAAGCCTGAAAATCATTTTTAAAATTTTTTTAATTTAAGGTTCTAAGGTGTTGAGAATTTGGAATTATCAAACACAGACTATAAATAAGCCTAATCTAAAGAATTTATATAAGAACCCATTAATTAGGGAATAAATACTCTTCTTAAGCAAATATGCAACAGTGATAAATATATATCAACCCATAATGCAAGCCTCTACAAAATTTCAAATACAGCTATCTTTCAGTCCAAATTCTCTGATCACAATATAACTGAATTAGAAATCTATAACAAAAAGAAAAAAAGGGTAATGTTCTATAATTAAAACAGGTAAAAAAGAAATCTTAATATAAACAGAAAAATATTTAGGACTGAATGATAATGAAAATACCGTGTATAAAACCTTTGGGATATGGTTAAAGCAGTGGCAGGAGAAAAACCGCCTCAAGATGCTTATAGTAGAAAAGAAAGGAAAATAAATGAGGCGAACTAACAAGTTGGGCAAAGAACAACAGAATGACTTCAAATAAGGTTAGAAGAGAATAAAGATAAATTAACAAAACAGCAAACTAAAAATACAATAAAGAGAGTTAACAAAGTCTAGCATTGGTTCTTAGCAAAGACTAATGAAACTGATACTGAGCAAGACTGACCAGGAAGCAGAGAGTAAAGATGCAAATAAACAATTCAACGAGTAATAATAATAATAATAAACATACTTTCAGAAGCAATGAAAAACAATAAAAGAGACCTATGAATACCAATCTAAATGTCCATCAACTGGAGAATGGAAAGAAAAAGGAGTAAACCTACACAATGGAATGCTACTCAGCAATGTACAGTAACAAACTACTGACACATGCTACGTGATGAATTCACCTCAAAAACCTTACACTAAGTGAAAGAAGCCGGATACATACACAACAAAGTATATACTGTACGATTCTATTCATGTAAAGTGTCGACAAAACTCTTATTTATAGAGAAAACATAAAATACACAGATATATTATTAAGAATGGTAAGTACAAGGTAGCAAATTTAAGATCAACATACAATTATCAGTTACTTTTCTATGTACCCATAACAGAAAAAAAGTGTTTTTAAAAACACCATTTACAACAACAAAAATAGAAAGTTCCAGGTATAAAGCTTGCAAAAGATACACAACCTATATACTATCAATAAATTACAAAACTTTATGGAAAAACTAAATAAATGAAGAGATACATCCAAGGGTGTGCTGGAGCCAGCTCAGACCAGTTCACAAGTGCCTGTTACCAGCATTTCTCCCAACTCCAGTTCGGTGATTTCACAGTACAGCTTAAAATCAGCCACTGCAGGAATTGTTATACTATGAGCAGTGGCAAATACTATAATATGAGGGCTTTTCTCACTCTCTTCAGAGAGGCAGCTTACCAGTATTTCACTAGTAATTAGGTATCGTAAAGATTCAATTGTCTTTAAGCTGAGAGGCAGATTCAAAGCAATTTCAATCAAACTGACTTGACCTATTTTAAGAAATTTGATCATTTGATTCTAAAATTCATATTGGGGAGGGGGCTGGTCAGGGACAGAACAGCCTGAGGAAAAAATAACATATTTTACAACCAAAAGATTAGAAAAATTTTATTTTACCAAGTGCCACAAAAGACATGGATCAACGGGATTTCCTATCTGCTCCTGAAGGTAATACAAACTGGAACAACCACTTTGGAAGATAATTTGGCATTATCTTGTAAAGTTGAACATTGGCCTACTCTAGTACACAGTAATTCAATTCCTGGTTACGTTCCCTAGACAAACTCTTACACACATGCATCAAGAAAAACGCACGGGTTTGCTCCAAGAAACAGTAGTAGTGCATCTACTACTTAAAGAAAAAAGAAGAAAGAGAAACACACCTGCATGTCCATCAACAAGAGAATGAATAAGTAAATTATGGTAAGAAAGTAATAAATAAAAAATGTTTATACAGCTTAATATTACACAAAAGAAAAAATAAATGAATATTAGGTATATGCAACATGAGCTAGCACACTGAATGATAAAAGCAAGTTACAGCAGGCAATGTTACCATTTTTTAAAGCTTAAAAACAAAACATATTGTATAGAAATAATTACCTACGTAACTAAAATATTTCTTTTAAAAGTCAAGGAAAGCTAAACTCAAAATTCACAGCAATCATTTCTTGGTGTCTGGAGGAGGAAGAGCTAGGGCAGGTAGGTAGGTACAATGGTATTGTAAGGTTCCAGTTCTCACGTCAGGCTGGGCCTTCACAGTGCTCACTTCATTATTAAGCTTCAAAAGATATATGTTTGTATATATCAAAATATTACATTAAAATTGCTTTCAAATAACTTAGATAATATTTTAAAATTAAAACACTGGATAATCTACAGAAGTGCCAAAAGAATTAGAGAACTAGCTTTGTAGTCTTCACAGCAAGAAAAAGTGAAAATCAAACCACAGAACTGGTTTGATGGCAACAGTGTGTTGATAAAATAGTTTGGGAATAGGAAGGTGAGAAAAGAAGCCCTAATTTGTAGCACTGCCAATTTCCATGATTGATTTCAACTACTGAACTCTAAATAGGGAAGAGATGCTGACTATCACCGGTCATGATCCAGCACTTGACAAGCATCTAGCCCTAGACCTTGTACCACCGATCTCACTAGCCCTGGACTCTTTCCCCGGACTGCTGTAGCGATTACCCTGGAAACTCAACCTTGCTGTCGCTTCTACTATTACCAGAGAGGATTCGCCACAGTTTCCACTTTTCTGTGTAACTAACGCATCTCCTTGTGCAGCTATACCTGACTAGCAGAGCTGAGGTACATGTGCACAGCACAGCTGCAAAGGAGGCGAAAGAAAAAGTACCTGGCATTTTCTTCACCACCACCCAGATGGGAAGATAGACAATTCCCTCAAACACAGGAAGACAATTCAGGTTCCAGGAATCATAAATGCTAACTACATTTATTTTCCATGTACCATTATCAGTCAAGAAGATTTTGTCAAGCTCTATTTTCTATAGTTTGTACAATAAAATATCTTTTTTTGGTAGTTTTATTTTCCAAATAGAAACAGCACTAAATATGGTGTGTGTGTGAATGCGTGTTATGTATGCATGGACATAGATACATAATCTTTATACACATTCCACATACACCCTCCCACCCTAGGATTTTATACATGCCCCCAAAGGGCATCTGCCTGTCCCTTACTGAGAACCACAACTCTAAAAACTAACAGTCTAGCAAGAAAAGCAACCTCTCCACCTCACCCTACCAAGCTCCCCAAGCTGAGATGGCTGCCCCTTCCTTGTATGTACTTCCAATATAGTATTTGTGGTACTATACTGACACTGTTGGATTCTTGATCTCTCATTAGGCTACACGCTCCAAGAAGGCAGGGGCTGTCCTGTTGATGTCTGCATCCTCTGCACTTAGCACAAATAAACACTCAAAAACTGTTTGATAAAGAAATTTCCTTGTGTTTTTACTATAATTTATTTAGCAATTCTAGATACACCAGAAAATGTGGCAGGATTTTTACTTAAGGTATTTAAATTGCCTCTAGAACGAAAAAGTATATTCGGATCATTTATGTGTCTTAAATGAGAAAATTGAGAGCAGAGGGTAAAGTACTTTGACAGAGGTTTCTCAGCCAGTTAGGGGCAGAATTAGAATTCAAACTCTGATCTGCCTCACACCAAAATCTGTTTTCTTTTTACTACACACTCTAAAACTGTGATAAAATGTGTTACATACTAAAAACAGATGTAAGTATAAAGGGCAATGGGAATTAATTCTGTTCAGAAAAGATCAAGCTAATTAGAAGAGAAGTGGCATTCAAGCTGGAATTTGAACAATAAATGACAGTTTGCCTGGCAGCTGAGGGAAGGATATTCCATTCACATGACAATTACTAAGATGCCGTGGCAACAAAAGACTGATTTTAGAAAAACTACAGTTCCCTTAACTCTAAAGTAAACTAGAGGGTTGTAATAATTTCTATTTTTCAGTGCTGCTCTGAAGAAAACATATAAATTATTTAACATGGGACCTGGCACAAAGTAGGTTCTCCATAAAGAGAAAGAGGAAGTGAAGACGTGTTTACTGAAAACCAGGGTTCTCCTAAGTTAGGAACTTGTACCAATAAAGGAAGGTCAAGAGGGAAGCAGTCAAAAGCATCAGGAATATTTTTAAGAAATAGTTTTGAGAAGGAGTTCCTAATCCTGATCTCAAATTTTTCAAGTGATATTCATACACATCAAGAGAGTTTAAATGGAAAAATAAATAAATAAATGATAAAAGAAAAACTTTCTGAATCAGAAATATGGTGGTATTATACTAGAAGAAGATCTAAACATTTCTACCCCTTAGAAAATTAAAAAACAGGGTATTATAAATGCCTGGTAATTGACAAACAGATAACATAATCTTGAATACGTTTTCCCAAACTTGAGATTCCCTGTAAAAAGCATCAATGTTTACATCAAAGTAACAGCACAGCACATAATTCAATCAGGCCAATGAATTACAAGGAAAACATTGTGGGACTCCAGTCAAAATCAACACTTCTTCCAGTGTGTCATTTGCCTATTTCCATACATCTATCCTTCACCTCTCTAGCTTTTTGTTCTGTGAGAGAATTTTTTTAAAAAGTGAAGTTTGTTTTCCAAGTATCAGAAGAGTATCCGTCTAACATATACTGTCACACATATACTGTTATGTGCAGTTTGTTTTTAAACTCCACAGAAGTCCTATTAATAATTACCAATAAGCACTTATAAATAAAGCATGGTAAGATCAGCGTCTCAGTAATCCATTTTTCTAAAATTAAAAGTGCATGTTTAATTTTAATAATTCACTAAAAGGAACACAGATAAATCGTATTACTTAGCATAGAATAGGTTAACATATATGAAACACGATACAATTTATTTAAATTAAAACTTAAAACTTTTTAAAATCACTTTTCTTTTTAAAAATATCCAAGTTCTATACTGAGGGTGACAGGGCATTCACTTTGAATTTTAAAGCAATGAAGCCATCTTGTGGTTGATGTCAGTATTGCTAAGGCTTTGAGAAGTCACTTCTATTTGGAAAACTTAGGTCTTTAATCAGTGTTTTACATTTAAAAAGGCATATACAACCTTTTAGTCCTACAACTTAGATGGAAAAGTAAACACAGATCTGAAAAGTCTCCTGTTACAGCTCCACATTAATGCATAAAATTCTTATATAGCTGGACTGATAACAGGGCATTTTTACATTAATCTATATTTTACAATTAACTTCTACACCTTGTTTCAGAGGCAAAAGCTATGAAAATAACTACAGCAAAATATTAAACTTGGATAAGAATGTGAAAAATATTAAACAGTTATAGGAAGTATAGTTTTATTCTCTTTTTGTCAAGACTTTTTTCCATGATTTTTAGCTCATAAGCCACCATGTTCCAGGACCTTGTAAAATCTAGAAATACAAAGTCCGCCCTAAAAAACTCAGAAGTTGCAGCATATGGCTACCCCAGCACATATTGCTAACAATCTTTATGGCCTGAAAATCAAACATAAACTGCCTACGGGGAATTCCAGCTTAGGCTTAGATAAGCCTGGAGAAAATTGTCATCTTCCCACTCTCACCAATTTCAAATTTGTCTGCAACCTTTGCATCAGGGTTACGGGCAACCTTATGGAGAAAATATGGGAAATGCAAAATAATGTTAAGAGAATGGGAGGAAAGAGAAAAGAATGTGAACAAAACTGTTATATTAATTAATAATAAAGTTACTTGTATTTGTTGCCATTCTATTTCGAGCCTGGCCCCTAAAGAATAAGCTTCCAATGGAGTTAAAAGACACGGGACCAGGGCCCTTTTAAAGGGACCACACAAGACTAATGGAAGTAGCTCCCTGAAAGCCTGCTCTCTTCTCTTGCTGCTTAAGTATTTGCCTCTTAAATACTGGCACAAATGCTCTCCAAATGTCACTTTTTCCTTTGGCTTTCTTCCTCTGAGGAGTAGCAATATCACAGGCAGGCTTGGAACTTAGTGTAAATAGTCAGAGCAGGACTTTGGCCTACTTTGATTCTCTTATACTAATAAAGTTCTGCCTTAGGGTTTGGGGCCAAAACCCAGTCAGTTATAAAGTATCCATTTGCCTTCCTTCATTTACTGAATTCCCTTGGAGATCCTTCAGTAGCAAAATACCCAACTGACATAGTAAATATTCATGCATTCTTAGATCTCCAGGACAAAAACACCACCCTAGATGGCTCATAATCCTCAATACCTGACATACACATTGCACTACATTCAGTATGTCACATATATAATTTAATTTAAATCTGGCAAGATTAAACAACTTGCCAGAAGTCACAAAAACTTATAACAAGCGGGAGAATCAGGATTTAAATCCAGCCCAATAATTCTAAAATCTGAATGTGTGCAATATGCTACCAGCCCTCGTGTTCCAGTCTCCAAGGCCACACCACATCTGAAGCACATCAAAACCACTCCTCTTCTTCCTGGGACAGCTAGTCCAGCTCACATTTTACATACTCTGTCTAAATTAGTTTTTGGAAAATTCATGTCTAGTATGATCTATCTGGAAGATCACTAGGTAAAATCCAGTTATTTCATTCATTCGTTTTTGACTATAAAAAGAAAATAAGAAAATAATATTTTATACTAAAATCTAGCATGTTCAAGGAACAGGCAGATTACTTACTCAAATCAAAGCAGATTACCCTGCTTATCTTATACACAGATTAAAATAAATTTAATTTTTTAAATTTAAAATTTATTTTAAACAAGAACTATAAGATACATAATTTAGAAACTGGAGCATGTCTTTATAATGATTCCATTACCATTAACATGCTGAAGTGCGGCGTAATGAAGTACTCCAATAAAGACACAAATAAAGTAACTTTTATTGTATTAGTCTTATTTTACAAAGCAGCTTAGGTAATTCTTGTCAAAAATACATTCCTTAAACATTTACTTTGGCCTAAAAGTAGTTATATTTTTATCTAACGTATGAAGTTTTAACTAAAAGCAAATAAAATGAGTAATTTTTGTGGGTTGGCTTCTAAAATTTCTATTACAGTTATTTTCAAAAATATTAAGAGAATTATATTTGGTGTCAGAAGCAGGTAATGAATTTATGCTGTACACCAGAAATTGACACAACATTGTAAACTGACTATATACTTCAATAAAAAAGAATACAAATTAAGAAAAAAAAAAGCAGCAGGTAATGAAAGGAAAAATATAATCAAAGGGGAAAAGCAGAAAGGGAAGATCCAATTTAATTTCTATTTCATGTGAAAAGGGCTTATTTTGCATCTTCTCACTTTGTGTATAAACTAAAGCTACATCAACATTAAGAATATTGTAAAGGATAAAATTTGGCACAGAAAATTCTATATTCAAATATTTTAAGTTATATTTTATTGTTGTTAGCTACATTCAAAGGAAATTCTAAAGAGACAACTTAAAAAACTTTTTGAAGCAAAAAATGCTGAGAAGGTAGAGGAAGCAGAGAAAAGTCTCATCAGTAGCCTTCCCCATGAGCGTATAGCAGAGGTGGGTTCTGAGAATCCCTAAAGACATGTAGAGAAAAAAATGGAAAATCAATAATCCAGAACATGCTCTAGTGAGCTACACCTGCGCCCCACACCCTCCACCCAGAAAGCTACTTTTCTTATATAATCTAGTGTAAGAACGGGCAGGCACTGTTTTGATGGTAGTTACTTCTGTAAAGAACTGTTATATTCATCAGACCTGTCCAAGACTGCTGCCTAATTTGGAGTTCTATCATCTAGAAGTTTTCTAAGTATGTTTCCTAACCAGCAGAATCAACATCCCACAGAAACTTGTTTGTAAGATAAATTCTCCGGGTCTACCCCAGTTCAATGGAGTCAGAAACATGGGAGTAGGGGAGGTGGGAGGCTGCCAGTCAGTGTTCTAGCCAAGCCTCTGGGGGATTCTGATGTATGCTGAAGCCTGAGAACCACTACCACAACCAGAAACAGAAATGTAAGAAACTGAAGAGGGCTCTGAGAAGAACAATGAAGATGAATGGAACGCTTGAGACAAAAAACAGAGGAACCAAGATAGATGGCTTTGGCAAAAAGAAACCTGTGTCAGTGACATTTACAAGGTTTCAAGCATATGAAGAATTATTCACAAGGGAAGGTAACCAGATGCTCTCCATTTCTCTGAAGGAAGATAAAGAAAACGTTATGGACTTCAGTTGCAGCACAAGAAATTTAAGTTAAAATACAATTCAAGTTTGCTGACACACAGTGTTGTTAAACACTAAACTGAGTTGCTTAAGAGTTTGTAGAACTCTCTCCTCTAAGTATCTGCTTCAAAAACTAGAGGAGATTATAAACTTTTTTTATTTCCAGATAAATGATTACCATCTATTGCATTAGTGGACCAACATTTAGAAAACATGAAAAATATGTTGTTACATTATAGACCTCTTAAAATTATATAAAATTTAACATATCTGAGGTACAGTAACTGTCTTAAATATGAGTGCTAAAATAAGAATACTTATTCAAAAATGAAACATTCATATTGAAAGTATTTCTTTAAATTATAATAATGCACATTATAAGCTGACTATACTTCAATAAAAAATATATTAAAAAAATAAATAAATTATAGTAACAGTGTTCCTTAATAGTTCAAAACGTGAAGCACATATAAAATTCTTGGTTGACAAAATTTACATGTATTTTCAAATAAAAAGAAGAAATAGAATATAAATGAATAAGAGGTAAAAGACTAACTAGTTGATATCTAAAAATTATATCCATGTATTTTAAAAAAATCACTGAAAAAAATCCATAACGTGAATATATACGTGTGTTAATGCAAAATGACAGCAATGACCAAATACGTGGCTTTGCCAAATTGCTCCTAACATTCTGTCACAATCTTATACTTTTCTATTAATAACTTCATTAAATAAATATGGTAACAGGTAACTAAAGTAAAAAGGTACAAAAAAGTCCATGTCCTGAGCTCTGATAATATCTGTTAAGTCTCACTTGTAAAGTAAGCGTGTCATAGACATATTTCCTGAACCAAAGTTTTTTTAAATGTTGAAAAGTCACCAAAAGATTTGTTTTAATTATTTTCCATGTGTATAGGAAGTCAATATGATAACTCTGTGACTTGTTCACCTGCAAAATATTTTGAAGTTATAGTCTTGACAAAAAATAATTCCAGTAATTTAGATGTTCATATTTATTGTACTCAGCATAATTTAGGAAGTTAACATTTTTCTTTACCTTTTCTACCTTTCCACCATTGATGTCACTGGGGAGGAATTTCTTGCCAATTGTTCTCAAGTCTGTCTAAAATAAAAATATTATTATTAAAACAAAATTATAGAAAAAAGTGAATGTAAATCTAATCTCATTCACAAATAAAAGATAAAACTATTTAAGGTCTGTGGAACAAAATTTAAATAAATCTTTCAACTGATTATGAGATATATATATATAAAATCAATCTTTTGAAATTAACAGAATCCCATACATATGCTGTTTAAAGTATGCCAGTAAACTGAACAGTAATATATAAGGCCTTATTTACACCTGGTCATATTTCTTTAGGTAACTTTTTAACTTATTAAGTCTTCCTTATTAAAATTAAAATTTGATTTTATGTAAACTACAGTATTACTAAAAAATTAATGCCACAATCCAAAACCAAATGACTACTTTGAACACACAGAGTATATTTTTGACAACAAAATCCTACATAATCTTGATAGCAGAGACATGAAAACACATTACAGGCTGTGACATCTATAACATAACAAAGCTGCATAATACACAAATATCCCAGAGAACAGCACCACTACAACAGCAAGAAGTCACAGTAAGAGTGTCCTGTAGTAAAAACTTACTTCATTTGCTTATTAAACAAACTACAGGAATAGAAGGTGAACAAATGATTAACTGCATGAAAACGCAGAAGTACACATTACTCGGGAAACCAAAGGAAAATAAAGACTAAGATAAACATTTCCGACATAAAAACAAAACTTCAGCTACACAGTCTACATAAAAAAGAATGTTTAAGGGTTTTGTCCTCTTTAAGAGGAAGTAAAAACTGAAGGAATGGTAAGAAACCTGTTCAGAGGAAAACTAATCCTCATGAAAAAGACCTAATTATTTAAGCTAAGAAATTATCTTAACTCTTGAGATAGTGAGATCAGATTAATAACTGTATTTGTTATTCCTTAAATACAGTAAACAAATTCTTCACTGCCTGAAGCGCAAAAGAAAACAATGCATTTAATCACAAAAAATTTTAAGGGAGAAATTCATGTTAGACTTAAGGGAAAAACACTAGATGATTAAAATTACCGTAACATAAAGAGATTACATATAGAAAAGTAGGATAGTCTTCTCCAAATACCTACAGTAACAGAATATCCTTTTATTTGAAATATCCATGTATGGTCAGCTTAAGAAACAAGCATACATGTTATACAACTCTCACAGACCCTTTCCTGTCTTTTATTACCACTATTCACAATTTATTTCTCAACATAATACAAGGATCACTCATAAACTAAAACTCACTGAATGCAACTGCCAGGCAAGCTAAGCCCCAAAGCCAAATACTTGTGTAACAATGTTTTAAGTTTACCGGTTTTGCAGCCTCCACCCAATAACAGAGCGAAAGAAGCATAAACCACACCTCAAGTTGTATGCCTTTTCACTTTGAAAATACCAAGCAACATATAGGGGGAACAATACTTTCTTATACTAGTCTTTCCTATATTAGGATTGTTTTGAAGATTAAATGTTAACACATGTAAAGCATTCAGCATAATGAGTAAGCATTTAATGAATGTTTGCTATCATGTTTATTTTAGTGAATATAAAACATGCATATTTTGTTATCACCTGAACATGTATAACAAGTCAATAATACAACTAACAGTTCATAAAAACATAGACATTATTTTGAAGTCACTCAAAGGCTAAAATATTTAAATACACATGAGAAACAGTGTCTGTACGTGTAACAGTGTAACAAATTTTATGATATATCATGGTCCTTCATTTTTGGTTTTTCATCAATAAATTGTAAAATATAACTTAAACTAAAATGAGGCATTAATATAAAGCAGAATGAGCACAAGACTAAAATCCTAAACTGATTTACTGCATTCTGTAGTTAACTAATATGACCTGGAATACTGTTAGAAATTCTCTAAATCCAGTTAATTTATTCCTCTGTAAAATGGGAAATATATCACCAAGTTTATCTTCCAAAATTGTTGTCAGGCTAAAAAGAGACAAAATATTGCAAGTTTGCATAGCTTTTAAACTGCCATACACACATATAAGGAATGTTATTTCATTGTTCTTTCAGCAAGATGAAAATGACCTACCAAATCTTTAAACATTCTAAATTCAAAGTCAATTTTTCAGTTCTGCAGTGGCAAAATTTATTATTCACATGCCATTATATCAGGATCACTAGAATAACTAGGTCCAAAAAAACATTTATAGTTAATAAGAAATTATGCAGAAGTATTTAATCTGTAACACATGTATGCACACACAAAAAAAATTCCTGACTCTTTCTTCAAGCAAGTTCAGCAGCATATCTATTTGGTAAATCATTTTATAGTATATAGAATCTTAAAAGAAACTTTTTAATTATCTTTTTATATTTTTTACTATTACATAGTATTTAGTAATTTAAGACTGGGCAATCATTTAATTTTTTTCTGAAATAATTCAAGAATTTGAACACCAAACCACATGCTGGGTTTCAATGTTACCTCTTAATATTCTTACTTCTCATTCTACAGAGTAAAAAATTAAGAACCCTCCTTTCAACAAAAAAATTTATGCAGAAGAGAGTTACACAGCAGCTCTGAGACTTCTGTCTTTAGAAGGACCTACTTACAATGTTGTTCCTAAGCTGGCATCTGGATACTTGGGACTTGAACCATTTCCTAACTGATAATGTAATTCACTGCTTAAATTATTTGTATTAACATTGTGCCTTATGATAAACACCTGATTTTTGAGGGAGGAGTCTAGAATTCTGTTTCATGCTAGGCAGAGAGTACCTTCCTAGGCAACCCAATAAAAGCTAATAAATAAAAAATAATAGACTTCTCTAGGCAGAAAAACTGTATACACACTATCGCTTTGTTCACTGCTAGATAAAGGAACAAATTCAGTGTGTTTCCCCACAGGAGGAAGAGAGTATACGAAAGCTTGTACCTGGATTATTCTCCCAATATGTAGCAAGTTATATATAAGAATCATTAATGCAAGTCTTTCTCAATTAGTGATTAATATCCCATAATCACTCAAAAGTTAAAAAAAATTCAACAGAAATACTATAAATGCCTGATTTTATTTAAAGGTTATAAACTTGAAAAGGAGATTATTTGTCTGGTGTAGACTGCATCCTGATTTAAAGTATTTTTTTATCCTATTATATGGGCATGATAGCTTTGAATTGGAGTAGTCAACCATGTATTTTAGAGAAAATTATAAAGATAAATTAATTCACTAAGACAATGATCATCATGTACCTCTTATGTGCATAAGACAAATACTTCATCTTGATTTATTGTATTTAGTTCCATATCCAATTATAGATAGCTCAATGCTATTTACCTAGGTATATAAATAAGAGAAATAAGGGGTATATAAGGTATATAAATAAGAAAAATAAAGAACAGAAGATTGTCACAAAGCCTCTTTCCTATCACCTTTAGGACTTTTTTTTTTAATTGACAAAGAAATAAACTAGGGCTCTTTGTAACACTTTCTTAAAAATAAAATTCACTAATTTGGGTGCAAGTCAAAGAAAGTTAAAATATCTAGCAAATATTCCTATTTGTAGTCATAAATAACATGTATAATTTCTAACTAGTGCTTACTTTAAAATTTTTATAGTCTTTTGTTTATTAAAAACCTAAATACTTAGCTGAGAAGCAAAAAAAAATGAACTTGTTAGTCTTATTGAATAAAATTTCAAAACAGCTTAAAAAATGACATTTCAAAATATAAATTTTATCTGTTTAAACCCAAGTTTAATTATATAAATTTAAGTAATTTGAAAAGAAAGCTATATAGTTATATACTTATATTTTACATGTTATCAGAAGCCACTATTTCTGCTTTATGCTATACCTATTTTGATGTGATATAATAGATTTGTCACACAGTAACTCTCTTATGAATTTCACTGATTATGTATCATAATATATAAATTTGATTAATTATACATTGTGATTGTAAAGGTGATATGAAAAGAACTCTCACTGGGGTAACTGCAAGATTGAAAAAAGAATATTCATTTACTTACATCTATACATCAAACAATTTTCATAATTCTTCATAAAAATCCAAAAGCCAATCTCAATTATGGAAAAGATACAGCTATACAGATGAGAAGAGGGAAAGAGCTTGGAAAGCAACATACACTAAAACATTAACAGTAATTGTAAGTAACTTTGGTTTTCTTGTTTTACTTTTCTGTATTTTCTGAAGTATTTGTATTCTACAATATATACTACATTTATCAACAGGAAAAGTTACTTTGAAATAACAAATACAACTGTCAAGAAGCTATAAGCTAGCTAGAGTTTCTATGTAAATTAAATGGCAATTTGTTTTAATAAATATGATCAGTTTTTACTGCTATTATACAGCTATTGTAAATGTAATGAAATTCTATTGATCACTAGGTGAAAAAAAGTTTTTAATTGCAATTTTTTCCTTTTTCACTGGATTCTGTATAATAGATGTTAAAGAAATACATATTTCTAATAATTGGCTGCTGTGAGATTACCAAATTCAATAAATATCACTGCAACTTAAAATGGACAATAAAAATGAAAGATGTTCTCCACTTTACTCATCATAAAATCCAGTTTACTCTATTAGATGTTTTTAATGAATATAGCTTCCAGGTTAAACATGTTTATAAGTTAATAAATAAAACCTACATTGAGAGCAATCAGGATGATGTCATTTATATTGACTTTGTCAGGAGAACTTGTGCAAGCTTCAATGCCTTCATCTGAAAGATACCTGTTAAAATAAAATAAAGGGCTTAATATTTTCTAAAATCAAAGTTAACCAAAATTATCTTCAGTCTACACACAGTTTTGTTCTCTACTATAAAATGCTTCTACTACAAATACAAGGGAAAGAGTCCTGGATACTCCCTGTTTATTTACTATCTCTGAGAGAGCTGGATGGACAATGCATATTTTTCCTCTTTCACATCTTTAAAGGGATATTGTGTTAAAAAAAAAAAAGTAGCCATATGCTTTCTGAGAAAAGCTATTTAAACATCAATATACTTCTTAAGGAATGAATGAGCTACACTTTACTATTATACAAATACAATATCCAACTTAATTATTTGGTAATACAGTAAACTTTTACTTAGAAAATGAGATGTGCTGAAAGATAGAGCTGAAAACAACATAGTTTTAAATTTAGTCCAACAAAACTTTCCTCTGGGCTAGTTTCTCACATTATCTTCTCAAGCCCCCTCTCGCTAAGATAATGTTCCAAAGAATCCTTCAGTAAATACTATTGGCCCCAAGTGGTACAAAGACAGGCAACTTTTTCCTTATATCATTTAATTTTCCTGCCTCTTTTCAGTTTTTTTACTCATTGTCTTATTGCCTTTTGCTGTTTTATTGAGTCCAAACCAACCGTACATCTGTAGCAGACAATAATTAATTCAAGAGTAAAAAGATTATTGAACCCAAAGGGGGGAAAATGTCATCTCTACCAATTCATCCATGCCAGTAAGAATGAATGGATGGGAGGCGGAATAAACACTCCATAGTGACCGTGGAATACAAATGTCTGCCGTCAGCACAGATGGTTAAAACACTGCTTTAATTCAAAATGACTACGTTAATTTACTTATTACCCTGAAAACTTTTCACCATTCATAGCCACTGACTGTATCTGGCATTAATTATCTTACAAATTCAGTCTACAAATACTAATTAATTAACCCCCTATTTATGTGAAAAGCATTATGTGAAATCAGTAATAAGATTAGTAAAATGATGAAAAATAAATATCTTCCTTCAAGGAGTTTACAGTCTCACATAAAGAATAACACAATAAGTAAACAGCTATCACACAAGGCCAAAATAACTATAAACAGTATATTATGGGGGCTCAAAGTGGCTGGGGAATGGAAATGAGTACATAGAAAGGGAATAGTATGAGCAAAAAGACTTTTTAGAGGTAATAACCTGGAATATTCTAATTGGAAAATGGGGAAGGAATGGGAGGTCAGAATAGGTTGAGGCCAATTTTAGGAAGCAACAGTACGCAGAAGCAGTTAAACGCTGACTAACTACAAAAACAAAACTTTCAAAATTCCTACACAGTAGGGAAATAATATGCAACAACTAATAAAATACTTTGTTTTCTAGAAAGGTAACTCTTTAAAATTAAAAGATTATAGGATGTCAGATGAACTGAAAATGAACTTTAAAAATAATCAAAGTTTACCCTTCAATTTTGCAAAAGAAAAGAGTGCCCAAAGATGTTAACCCAAATTTGCTCCAACCTGCAAACTTAAGCTATGCAAAGGTAAAACAAAAATGCCTCCTGATTCCCAGTTCTGCAGTCTTTTCTTTACAACATACTATTTTTATTTATCAACAACTAATGCTAATATCAGGAATATTATTTTCTTCTCATAAACAACAGCCAACATCTATACAAGTCAATTTCTTAATCAACTAGACACTTTTACCAAAACACACAAAAAAGCACAACCTGACAAATTCAATCAGTGAGCTCCAAAATATATCCAACAAGAATAGGTCTCATTTTAAAGTAAAAGATCAGGGAACTATACTAACAAATTCAAAAATTGTTACAACAATAAATAAATACAAAATATAAAAAGGGTACATCTAACCTAACAAAAATTCTAAAGGCAGAAGATGTAAGGGGTGCCAATTTGACTTTATCCACGTATAAATCAAATACCATGTGATTTCTTCCAAACAATGCCTGTAAAAGGCCTCCCAAATATAAGAAATTATAAAATGTGGCTCAGTATCAATTTCAAGTTTTACAAGTCTCCCTTCCTCACCCTTCATATTTAAAAAAAATAAAAGGACTTGAGCCTCACAGCTTTACCCTGTAATTGTTAAGAAACAGGAGGCCTCCCCAGTAGCATCTTGGTGATTCTTCCGTCAATACTGGACCATTTTCACAGAACTGAATCTAAATTAACCACTACTTGGGAATGACAAATTAATCCTTTTGTTTTTGTAAACATTTAAGGCTCTAATATCATCAATGAATAAAACAAGTGATAAAAGTAAGGTATAATGCCCAAATTGGCTTCAGGATGCACCACGGTAATACAGTAACTGAAAGAACAAAACAACATTAAATTTACCAGCCTTAATGTGATCAATGGGAAAGAAAGGAACTGAAAATTGGAGCGGCATGCCAGATCTGATCCCTGTGCACATCCGCACGATGGACCTCAAGGGAAGAGAATTATCATCAGTTCCCATGTGCCATCTTTGAGCATGTAACTCCAAGGGCACTGACCCTAAAGGAAAAAACCAACCCCAGAAAGGTCTTATTTACTAAAACAGCCCCAAAAGCACACATTTTTTTTTTCTCCTCTAGTGGAGATTTTAAAACAGTAACATTATAAAACCATTACTATTCTGAACTAAAAATACATCTGAATACATTCTATTGACAAGCAAGTCACTAAAGGGGTACATTTCTGCATGACACTCACAGAATAGACTTACATTTCTCCCTAACTTTACCTTCAAATAATGCCATTTTAAAATCACAATTTAATAAATACTCATTTTTTAAAAAGATTTTAGGAAATATTTCCTCTTTTCATAAATAGAAGATATTAAAATTCTGTCTTCTCAGAGTCATTGAATTTGTAATCCTGAGCAACTCTTACCTCAGAAATAAAAGCTTTAAAATTAATTATTATCCACCAATCTGGGGGAGAGGTGGTTTCCTATCACACATAATGAATACATATTTAATAAGAAGGGTCTCACTAACAGAATCGTCTTCACCTCCTGTTCTCAAGTTCCTGGGGCATATAAAACAGACATGCCCAAACCACAGTTCAAGAATCTCAAGTAACAGAAAACTGTGCTAAAACAAGTACTACTGTTTCAATTATCACTTGCTAGATCCAAACAGTTGACTGCCATTACCAGTACGTGGATCCCTACCTGTAAGAGAAAAAAGTGCCAATTTTCCTTTGATCCATTCCTCCGAAAGTAAAAGCCTTGAGTCTAACAATTACTGAATGTGATGCTCTGATGTACAACGAGGAGGGCCGAGACAAACTGAACAGTACGTGCCCATCTAAAGGGGGCAGCTCCTGTGACTGACTACACGAGAACAGGTACAGTAGCTATTGTCAGATCCTCTCGTTTTTAGCTTTTAGTTTTTCGTAAAGCAATGTACAAGCCAAACGAAACAGGCGTCAGTCTGCATGTGACACACCCATTTTGTACTTACTAATCTATTAGTTTATTTCAGATACTGGCTTGTTTGCTCCTATACATTTTCAAGTTGTCTTTGACATGCTGGCTTGTGCCATAAGTGTCTCTCAAATGATATAATATCCGTGGCTGACATCCTTTCCAAGCAAAAGAGGAAAACAACTATGTCTTTTAGGTCACTTTATATGACTCTTGGAGAGCAACAAACATAACTATGTACATAAATAATGTTCTTACCAGAGTTGTCTACATCAAACTAAAAAGCGTCAAATCATTTACTTTGGCCTAATTATTTCACAAACTGCACATATGCCGAACTCATCCTTACCTCAGATTTTCTGACCATATATATTTTTTAGGGGCAGAAATGCTCTAACTGGCCAGAAGTACTAAAAAACTGCACTATTCATCCCCTCCACCTACCTCCACCTGTCCATGCAATGAATGTCCATTCTAGTCTAAACTGAAACCTGAATTCCTTAGATAACCTAAGACTGAACCTATTCCTGTACATACCAATTAGGCTGATGACACATGAAAAGTCTTTAAAATGCCAATGAGAAAACCAAGAGTGAAAACATTCTTCCTAAATGGACAGGGACTCAATTAAAAAATAAAGGACATATCTGGACAATGACTGGTACATGGTGGTCTTAAGTGTCTCCAAATAAAACTCAAATCAGATGGCCTCGTGGTTTTTCAGGTCCCTGATCTACATGTGATTATTTGCTACCACATAAAGATTACTAGCCCACATATGTTATCCAATACCAACATAGGAATTTGATAAATGAATCCCTGCTTAGCTACAAAGAAAATAATGATAACTAACTCTCAATTACTCAAGCTGACATCAAAATAAATAAAATGTAACAGAAAATTTCTAAAATCACTTAATTAAAAGGCATCTTTCATCTTAGCAAATATGGAAGTTGGCAACCAGGTGCAAATTCCCAAGATATTAAAAAATAATTTTTGAAGACTATCCAAATAAAGATCTCTCTACTCATTCTGCCTTTCCTGTTTCCATCCCCACAGTGTAAGTGAACTGTAACATGCCTGCCGAAAAGTTGGTTTTCACTATTATTCTTATAGGCTATACCCAGTCAGAGCTAATCGTCTCCTCTAGGGCAAAAGAAAACTGCTTATAAATTCCTATGTATGAATGTAATTTGGGAAAATAAGTATTTAACCACACTGAGCAATAAGATTAGTTAAGGTAACAGGCTAATAAGAATGTGGGCACAAAATCTGCTTCAAGTAACTAGTACAGACAAAATCAATATACTCAACATGATTTATAAACACATTGGGGGAGGGGGAGGCAGAGTCACCAACCAGAATATAAACTGGTGCACTACAGTAAGCTGAATGAATCTGTGGGATTCCATACCTAAATCTTTTTTAAGCATAGCAAGCGGGAGGATCAGATTTCTACTAGAAGTAATTCAAATGAGGGAGTCCTATGACAGCAAATGGCGGAAAATAAAAAAAAGAAGTCTTTTATTTCATTTTCCTAAAAAAAACAAGTACCACTTCTATTACTACCATTTTCTTTCCTTCTTTAGGTAAACTGGCCACCTTAGGCCAAAATGAATACCATAATCCTTATCCCAACAAGTACAATAAGGACTTGAATCAACACTAGCTTAAAATTTAATTTTCTCTATGATTTATTTATAAGTGGATCAGACAAAAATATGTATTATTTAAAGTACCTCTAAGTAACAAGCAATTAGTGTTGATCTTAATCCATATAGCAAACTATTTTCAATACAAGATTTATTTTATTCAAATATAAACTATCTCTAAAAATGCATCACTTTTCCAGTTTTTAGTTTTTAGGATTTCTTTGCATGCACAAACATATATTACTTCCACCATGTACCTAACCTATGATATTAAATTTTTTCCATACACCAGAAAATCTATCTTAATTTCTTCTACACTAACTATTCAAATTTTTACATCACAAAAATAAAAACACCAAAATCAAAGAAATCATCACTAAAACCTTAACATTTTAGTGCAAATGCTTCATAAAATTAACCTGCACAAAAACTGAAAGGATGAATATGCAATAAGTTTAAAAACATCTAGTTAGCACTCTAGAAGGATCTTTTTTCCTAAACAAATAACTTCTATAGGTATGATGTGATGTGCCTTGATATATACGTCATGATTAACCACCGTACTACTCAAACTTCAACATTTCAGTGGCCAGACAGAAATTTGGGGCCCAATATTAGACATAAAAATATGGAAATCAGAAAAAGGTAGAGGGATAATCCCTTATAAAGCATATATAATATAAAGTATTTTAAAGTGTTTAAATTCTGAAAAATTGAAAGCTAGGCTTGTTAGGCATTTCCTTTAAACTGAAGATGTATTAGAGCTAATTCTGAGGTGTACTACTTGAAAACACCACTAGATGACAACATTGCTTCACAAGTACAATGTTATCATCCTATTATTGGAAGCTAAGACTCCAAAGATATACTTAAACTGGCTTTAAAATAAAGGTTTCTAGCATTTTTTTCTTTTTTTGGTAGAGACCAGATGCATCAAAAATAAAATAAACTTATAATTCTAGAATTTGTGTTTGCTATAAAGATCACTCAGGATTTAAAAAAAAAACTCATTTAGGAGGCATTCAAGAGCTATCTCCTCGTATGAAAAAAAAATCGAAGTATATCAGAAGATAATTTTCTCTCCTATTCTCTCCTATGTTCATCCTTTGGAAATAAAGACTTATTAAAAGTATGCATAAATTATTAGAGATTAATGCTTTTTTTTTTGCTGTGGAATAGTTTAAATGAGTATTTTCAACATTAATTCAACAGTTGCTTTTCTCTGACATCAAAATAAATAAGCATGACAATTTTAATAACTATAAGAAGACAGATGACAATAAATTACAAGCTTCTATTTTTTATTATCCATTTTCAGATATTTAAGATACTTTTCCCATACATAAACCAACTGATGAAGACATTAGCCCTGGAATGCTTATTTGGTATTAAATAACTATTATAACAGCTATGAAAGTAAAAATTTATAAGTAATTGTTCTGAAATTCTATAACTGATATACTACAAAGAATAGTGGCAGTGCAAGAATGTTATTACTCATTTTTGTAAACCAAGCCTTCACATAACTTTTAAAGTATAAAATGAACACCTGGATATTTTTACTTTCATTGGAGGTTACAATTTATGTCCTTCCTCTAATTCAACATTTTCATACTTGAATTCTGAAAGAGAGCTGAAGTTATTTTTAAAAACTCATACTTTAAATATTGAGTTATCTGATATTTCTGTCATCTTTTCTTCAGCACAAAGGTGATAGCTATAAAACCATACATCAGCTAGAAAGACTCACTTCAGTCAGGACTGATGCCTTGTGCATGGACTACTGCAATACAGCAGCATGACTATTTGCCATGCCAAAAGCCTCCCAGGATTAACCCCAGGAGACCTCATACTTAGTTAAGTTCACATGAGAAATGTTATTTTAAAATGTAAGCTATATGATAACAAAAATAAGAAGGCATTTTATGAATAGCTTAGAAAGACTGTCATCTCATCTGTACTTTTTAGTGAGACAGAACTAGATGTAAGTCTCAGCCTCTCTCTTTAATACACGTGGGATCCAAAGCAATGTATTCAATCTTTCTATGCTTCACTTTCCTCCCCTATTAAAATAAAAGAAAGAAAAAAAAAAAAGGTCTATTTGGTTGTTCTATGGAAATACTGATCTATAGAGTTGATCTAGGAATAAATGAAACACCTAGCATATGCATGGTACAAAGTAGATGCTAAATAAATACTAGTTTTCTTTCTTCTTAAACACTGTACATTTTGTGTTTATTATGGAAAATATTTTCAAAACATAATGATCCTTAAAAATGTCTTCTTCTGAAACTAACACAATATTGTAAATTACGTATAGTTCAAATTTTTTATAAAGTCTTCTAGGTCATTAGAAGACAGGAAAAGAATGGTATTTGTCAATCAATAAAGGGAATTTCCTCAAAGGCTACAACTAATAGTCAAAGGTGTGCATATTTCTTTATTAGAAAGCCTACATTACATTATTTCCAACATGCTACTCATATGGAGCTCACTGAGAACAGAAGGAAGGTGCTAGCAAGATGAAAAGATTTTTATTATTTATTGAAATCTTCCAATTTTGCATATATGGATGACTATACAGTTTTTAACAATGTTATTCCATGAGATTGTGCAACTATTTCTGCCTCAAACAGAATTTTCAATGCAAAATGCACTGCCATCACTTTTGCCCAATCTGTCATTTATGTTAAAATTTAAAACAATGTCAATATACAGTCAGTAAGTAATAAGTTTAAAATTCTATAGCACAAGAAATTACAATTGTAGTATCTATTTTAAAATTAGACATTTTATAATTTACTCATAATTTATTTAAACTAATACCATTTATCCAAAACTTTGAAAATGAAAATCTACTACTTCAATTATCATAGGCAATTATGGCAAATACCTATTTGTATCCAGTATATGTAGCCATATATCTTACCACTTAACAGCATAATTCTCCAAAAATTAAAATGAAATGAAAATGGAAGAGGCCTAAAACCAAAAGCAGCAATCACTTAAATATGCTAAGTTAAGTAAGCAAATATAAATGAACTTTTTGCCAAGTGAAACAGCCACATATGTATATATCTTAGTTAATAAATATCAATTAATATTTCTAATTTTCATTTTTTAATGCATCTTAAATATAAAAAGCTTGGTGCTGCTTAAATTTTTGAAACTGAAATGCTGAAAATAAATTTAAAAGTTTAATTTTTTCAGCTTGGAAGACAATTTAAATGTATTCCCATATCTCTTGGCTGAATGGTGGTATCCCAAAAGATATGTTCATGTCAATCTCTGGGACCAGTGAATGTTACTCTATTTGGAAAAAATGGTCTTATAATTAAGTCACACATAATTAAGTTAAAGATCTTGAAATGATTATCCATGTGGACCCTAAATCCAATGACATGTGTTCATATAAGAGAAAGGCAGAGGGAGTTTTGAGACAGACACACTAAGGAAAGAGACACATTTGGACGCACAAACTGGAGTGATGAGGTCAAGCCAAGGAATGACAGCAACCACCAGAAAGCTAGAATAGGCAAGTTAATTGATTCTCCCCCAGACCCTCAGCACACACCTTGATTCCAGGCTTCTAACAGTGTTAGGTATATCCCTGTAGTACACAAACACATAAATTGTGGTGGAATTCAGAAGGAAACACTTATTTGATAAAAACAGACTCATATATATAAAAGTTTCTGCAAATCTTTTCATTTAAGAATCAATCATGGCCAACTTATATTTCAAAAGATAGATTTCCCTACTTTATTCTCTTCAGTAGTCACTGTCCCTCAGTATCTGAGGGGGATTGATTCTAGGACATCTGCAGAAACCAAAACCCACAGATGCTCAAGTCCCTTATATAAAATGGCATCTAGAAATAGAACTTTCAGGATATACTCATGATTTTATATTTATATATCAGTTTATTCATTCTCATGTATCCATGTGTGTGGACTACCCAGAAACAACACATGACGCATGTAATAGTTATATCTTCATTAATCTAATCATAAAGAAGCCTTGATATGACTTTTAATTTTAAAAGAGCAATAAAACATTGTTTAATATCTGGCATACTTAAATTAGAAACTGTTATAGAATAATAAAATCTCAATTTTAAAAAACTGCAGTAACACTGATTTATAACATTACATGTTTCATGCATACATTATATTCCTACTTCTGTATACCCTACAGCATGCCCACTGCCAAAAATTTAGCTTCCATCTGCCACTGTAAGTTGATCCCACCTGTTCCTTCCTCTCTGGTAACTACGAATCTGTCCTCTACATCTACATGTTTGTTTTTTTGGGGGTTTGGTTTGTTCATTTATTTGGGGAGGGGAAGTGTTTGTCTATTTTATATTCCACATAGGAATTAAATCTATACACTATTTACCTTTCTCCATCTGATTTATTTCACTTACCGTAGCACCCTCAAGGTCCACCCATATTGTCAGAAATGGCAAGATTTCATTCTTTTGCATGGCTGAGTAGTATGTCATTGTATATACATACCACATCTTGTCTACTCATTCATCCATTGATGGGCACTTAGGCTGTTTCCATGTCTTGGATATGGTGAATGATGCCATGATGAACCAAGGGGTACAATATCTTTTCAAATTACTGTTTTTGTAGTCTTTGGATAACCCAGAAGTGGAAAAACTGGATTAGTAATGTTGAGCACCTTTCCATGTGTCTGTTAGCCATCCATATGTCTTTGGAAAAGATATCTATTCAGCTCCCTGCCCAGTTTTCACTAAGGTTTTTTTTTTTTTTTCTTAATTGAGTTGTATGAGTTCTTTATATTTCTTTTTCACTGAAGTATATTTCACCTACAACACTATGTTAGTTCCATGAGCACAACACACTGGTCCAGTATTTCTATATGCTACAAAATAATCAAGATAAGTCAAGTTACCATCTTTCACCAGTTACCACAATATTTTTGACTATATTCCCCAAGCTATGTATTTCATCCCCATCACTCATTTATTTTCTAACTGGAAGTCTGTACTTATCAATCCATTTCACTTTTTTTGCCCAAACCCTCACATGCCCCTCCTCCAGCAACCACCAGTTTCTTCTCTGTATCTATGAGTCTGTTTCTTTCTTGTATTGTCTGTTTAATTTTCTAGGTATTTGTCTTTCTCTGTCTGACTGATTTCAGTTATCATAATACCAACGAAGTCCACCCATATTGTCACAAATGACAAGGCTTCATTCTCTTTTATGGTTGAGTAATATTCTATTGATTCTGTAAATCACATCTTTATCCACTCATCTACTGATGAACATTTATAATCCTTCCATATCCCAGATACTGTAAATAATGCTGGAATGAACGTAAGAGTGTACATATCTTTTCAAATTAGTGTTTTTTATTCTTCAGAAAAATACCTAGAAGTGGAATTGCTGGATTGTATGGTAATTCTATTTTTAATTTTTTGAGGAATCTCCATATTTTTTTCCATAGTAGTTATACCAACTTACATTCCCAACAACAGTGCATGAGAGTATAAGAGTATCCTTTTCTCCATATTCTCAGCAACACTTAATTGTTGTCTTTTTGATAACAGTCATTCTGACAGATGTGAGGTGATATTTCATCACAATTTTGATTTGCAATTTCCTGATAATTAGTGATGTTGAGCATATTTTCATGTGTCTGTTGGCCATCTGGATGTCTTCCTTGGAAAAAATGTCTATTCAGATCCTCTGCTTATATTTTATTCAGGATGTTTTTTTGATGTTGAGTTGTATGAATTCTTTGTATGTTTTGTATATGATGTTTGCAAATACATTCTTCCATTTGTAGGCTAGCTTTGCGTTTTGTTGACAGCTTCCTTCACTGTGCAAAAGCTATTTAGTTTGATGCAGTCCCATCTATTTATCTCTGCTTTTGCTTCTCTTGCCTGAGGAGACTAGTCTGAAAAAAATTTGCTAAGACCAACATCAAAGAGCATGCCTATGTTTTCTTCTAGGAGTTTTATGGTTTCAGGCCTTATGTGTAAGTCTTTAATCTATTTGAGTATATTTTTGCATGTCATATGAGAAACTAGTCCAGTTTGATTCTTCTGTATATGGCAGTTCAGTATTCCCAAAACCATTTATTGAAGAGGCTGTCTTTTCTCCAGTTTATATTCTTGCCTCCTTTGTAAAAAATCAATTGACTATGTAAGTGTGAGTTCATTTCTGGGCTTCTCTATTCTGTTCCATTGATCTGTATGTCTTGTTTTGTTCCAGTACCACACTGTTTTGATGACTGTAGCTTTGAAGCATAATTTGAATTCAGGGAGTGTGATATCTCCAGCTTTGTTCTTCATTTTTAAGATTGTTTTGGCTATTTGAGGTCTTTTCCATTTCCATACATATTTTAGAATTATTTGCTCTACTTCTATAAAAAATGTCATTGGTATTTTGATAGGGAATGCACTGAATCTGAACTGCTCTGGAGAATATGATCATTTTAAGAATATTAATTATTCAATCCATGAGCACAGTACATCTTTCCATTTGTGTCTTCTTCAATTTCTTTCATCAATGTCTTATAATTTTCTAAGTACAGATCTTTATTTTCTTGGTTAGATTTACTACGTTTCATTCTTTTTGATGCAATTGTAAATGTGATTTTTTTTTAATTTCTCTGGTAGTTTGTTGTTGGTGTATAAACACAACAGATTTCTGTATATTAATTTTGTAAACTGGAGCTTTACTAAGTTCATTGATAAGTTCTAATAGATTTTTGGTGGCATCTTTACAATTTGCAAGACAGTATCATGTCATCTGCAAACTATGATAATTTTATTTCTTCCTTTTCAATATAGACTCTTTTTATTTCCTTTTCTTGTCTGATTGCTGTGGCGAGAATTTCCAATACTATGTTGAATAAAAGTGGTGAGGGTTAGCATCCTTGTCTTTTTGTCTTTTCTAAGATCATTTCCTGATCTTAGAAAAAAAAAATGCTTTCAGCTTTTCACTGTTGAGTGTGATGTTAGCTGTGGCTTGTCACATATGGCTTTTATTATGTTGAGGTATGTTCCCTCTGTACCCACTTTGTTGAGAGTTTTTAAAATTAACAGAAGTTGAATTTTGTCAAAAGGTTTTTTTATGCACCTATGTAAATGATCATGTAATTTTTATTGTTCAATTTGTTACTATTGGATATATTACTTGATTTGCAGATAACTGAACCATCTTTGCATTCCTGTGATAAATCCCACTCAATCATGGTATATAAGCCTTTTACTGTGTTGTTGAATTCGATTTAATATTTTCTTGAAGATTTTTACATCTATGTTCATCAGTGATATAGGCCTGTAATTTGTGTGTGTGTGTGTGTGTGTGTGGTATCTCTCAGTGGTTATGGAATCAAGGTAATGGTGGCCTCATAGAATGAGTTCAAAAGTGTTCCTTCCTCTACAATTTTATGCAATAGTTTGAGAAGGGTAGGTGTTAATTCTTCTTTAAATGTTTGGTAGACTTCATCTGTGAAGGCAACTGGTCATGGGCTTCTGTTTGTTGGTAGAGTTTTCTGATTATTAATTCAATTTCACTACAGGTCTCTTTATTCTTCCTGATTCAGTCCTGGAAGATAAGACACTTCTAGAAATTTACCCAGTGCTTCTAGACTGTCCATTTTATTGTTGTTATCACTGTTCATAGTAATTTCTTTTGATCCATTGTATTCCTGTGGTATCAGCTATAACTTCTTTTTCATTTCTGATTTTGTTTACTTGGGCCCTCTCCTTTTTAACTTGATGAGTCTTGCTAAAGGTTTATCAATTTTGTTTATCTTTTCAAAACCAGCTCTTAGTTTCCTTGATCTTTTCTATTGTTTTTCAGTCTTGATTTCATTTATTTCTGTTCTGATCTTTAGGATTTCTTTCCTTCTACTAACTTTGGGTCTTGTTTGTTGTTCTTTTTCTAGTTCCTTTAGATGTAAGTTTGTTTGAGATTAGATTTTTTTTCCTGTTTCCTGAGGTAGTCTTGTATCATTATAAAATTCCTTCTTAGAACTGCTTTTGGGGTGTCCCATAGATTTTGAATTGTTGTGTTTCCATTTCATTTGTCTCGAGGCAATTTTTAATTTCCCCTTTGATTTCTTCAGTGACCCAGTGGTTGTTTAGTAGCATACTGTTTATCTTCCATATGTTTGTGTTTTTTGCAGGCTTTTTTTCTTGCAGTTGATTTATAGTCTCATACCACTGGTTGGAAAAAACGCTTCATATAATTCTTAAAATTTATTGAGGCTTGTTTTGTGGCTTAACATGTGATATATCCTGGAGAATGTTCCATGTGCACTGAAAGTAATGTTTATTCTGCTGCTTTTGGGTCGAATGATTTATATATAGGTAGGTAGGTAGGTCGGTAGATAGATAATATACTAACATAGATATAGATATATACCTCTGTTTCTATATCTATATATCTATATCTATATCTATATCTATATCTATATCTATATATAGAGATATAGATATCCCACCTGGTCTACTGTGTTATTTAAGGCCAATGTTTCTTTATTAATTTTGTCTGGATGATCTGTCCATTGATGTAAGTGGCGGTGTTAAAAGTCCCCTACTATTATTGTTACTGTCAATTTCTCCCTTTATTTTGCTAATATTTGCTTTATCAATTTAGGTGCATCTATATTGGTTACACAATTTGTAACTGTGCTATGTTCTTGTTGGACTGATCCATTTATCCTTATGTAATGTCCTTTTTGTCTCTTGTCAGTCTTTGTTTTAAAATCTATTTTGACTAATGTGAGTATTGCTACCACAGCTTTGTTTTCATTTCCATTTCCATGAAATACCTTTGTCCATACCCATACTTTCAGTGTGTCTTTACATCTTAAATGAGTCTCTTGTTGGCAGCATATATATGGGTCTCATTTTTTAGTTTTTGTGGTTTTTTTTAAAATCCATTCACCCACTCTATGTCTTTTGATTGGAGTATTTAGTCCATTTACATTTAAAGTAATTATTGGTAAGTATATCTTATTGCCATTTTGTTAATTATTTGGGTTTTTTTGTTGTTGTTGTTGCTGTTGTTTTCTTCTTCATTTGCTGTCTTCCCTTGTGATTTGATGACTATCTTTAGGATTAAGTTTGGGATTCCCTCCCTTTTTCACATGTATTTATTATAAATTTTTGGTTTGTGGTTACCATAAGGGTTTTCTATAACAAACTATGTATATATACATGATTATTTTAAGCTGATGATCTCTTAAGTTCAAACTCATTCTAACAACCCTGCATTTTTATTCCCCTCACCATGTTTAATGTTATGACATCATATTTTAAATTTTTTAGTTTCATGTACCCCTTAACTACTTATTGTGGATATAGATGGTTTTCCTACTTTTGTCTTTTAACCTTCCTACTAACTTTATGAGTGGTTGATATACTACCTTTATTGCATATTTGCCTTTACCAATGAGATTTTTTTCCTTTCATAATTTTCATATTTCTAGTGTGATCTTTTCTTTTCACTAATAAAGATCCTTTAACATTTTCTGTTAATGCCTGGTTAATGGTGTTGAACTCTTTTAGCTGTTACTTATCTATAAAACTCTTTATTGTTCCTCCAGATCTGAATGATAGCTCTGCCAGGTACATTATTCTTGGTTGTAGGTTTTTCCCTTTCATTATTCTAAATATATCATGCTACACCCTTCTGGTCTGTAAAGTTTCCACTGAAAAATCAGTTGATAGCTTTATGGGAGTTCCCTTTAACGTAAGTAGTTGCTTTTCCCTTGCTGCATTTAGGAGTCTCTCTTTATTCTTAACTTTTGCCACTTTAATTACAATGTGTCTTGTAGTCCTCTTTGAGTTGATCCTGTTTGACATTTTGTGCTTCCTGGACCTGAATACTGTTTCTTTTCTCAGGTTACGGAAGTTTTCAGCTATTATTTACTGAAATAAGTTCTCTGCCCCTTTCTCTCACTTTTCTCCTTCCAGGGTCCCTATAATGTTATTAGATGTTGATGTTGACCAAGAATTCTCTTAAACTATCCTCAGTTTTGTTTCTGTTTTAATTCTTTTTACCGTTTTTCTGCTCAGTTTGAATGATTTCCACTACTCCGTCTTCCAGTTTACTGATCTGTTCTTCTCTCTTACTTAATCTACTCTATTCTTCTTAGTGTGATTTTTTGTTTGTTTGTTTATCTCAGTTATTGTACTCTTCAGCTCTGGTTCTTTAAATTTTCTAACTCTGTTAAACTTTTCACTGTGTTATCCATTGTTCTCCTGCACATATTTATAATCATTACCTTGAACTCTTTATCAGGTAGATTGTTTAGCTTCCCTTGGCTTAGTTCTTCTTCTGGGGTTTTATCATGTTCCTTCACTTGGAACATTTTCCTCTGTCATCTCATTCTGCCTAATTCTCTGTTTTTATTTCTATGAATTCTGTAGGTCAGTTACATTTCCTAATCTTGGAGAAGTGGCCTTATGTAGAAGACATCTTATGGGGCTCAGCCACACACTCCCCTCTGGTCATCAGAGTTGTATGTTCTAGGGGTTTCCCCTGCATGACTTGTGTGGGCTCTTCTGTAGCATGGGGCCAATTACTGTGGATGTACTAATAGGTGGGGCTGACCACAAGCCTGATTGACTGCTTGGCCTTGCCTCTTGCAGATGCTGCCCACCTGCTGGTAGGCAAGACAAGGTCCCAGCACAGCTGGCAGTAGGGCCCAAGTAGTCTTGTGGCTGGTGCCAGAATACTGGATGGCCAAACCAAGTTCTGGTACAGTTGGCTGTAGGATTCAGGGGGCCTGGGGCTGGTGATGGCCTGCTGTTGGGTGGGGCTGGGTCCTGGGACAGCTGGTGCAGTCAGGGTTGATGCTGGCCCAGTAGGGACTGGGTTCCTGCACAGCTGGCTGTTCAGCTTGGGGCAGAGGGGGTCTCAGGACTAACTCTCAACATTCATAAGCACAAAGTTATCACCATTTTCCAATGAAAACATTTTTCTTACTTTAAAGTTGTACAATGATGATATTTAATTAAATAATATAAATAACTAAATATGTGTATTTCTATTTTAAGAAATGGTAGTAACAATCCTAAAATGAATAAAAGTCAGACTGGCAAGAGGTCAGGTTGTTTGGGAAAGTATTATTCTAAAAGCATGCATTCACATAAACTGTATGTGGACAAAACTACTTTGTGAATCCACTTTTTAAACTTTTATAATTCAGAAAAATCTGAAACCCATATTTTTGTAGTATATTCATCATGTAAGTGCAGGTAATTTTAAATAAAGACTCGAACTTTGTTATTTTATCTGTTTAAAAAATCTGATATTTCATTGACAATAGATATAGATGCAAATATATTTCTAGTGTGTATAATGGTGCTCATATGTCAATTAGGTCACAAGAATTTGGTCTTTTACATGGCCAAAAACTTTAACAAAGGATTTTTTTTTTTTTTTTTTTTTTTTGGTCTCCTTAAAGCTAATTCAGTCTCACGAATTCTTTTCTTCCTTCAGCAAATTTTTATTGGGACTTACTTGGCACCATAAGCAATTCAAATTAAAAGATCAGACTCACCTTCAAGAAGTCTACAGTACAGTGAACTGGTACACATGAAAACAAGAAGCTATAATAAAAAGAAGCAAAAATGTTCTAAGGTAACCTGTATGAATAAGATGAACTGGGCAGTTAAGTCTTCATGGAAAGATCAGAGTAGGCTCTAAGAAGGAAGTAGTATAATGGGTTGAGATTAAAAAGAACACAACCCTGCAACTAGGACACCAAATAAGTAATTCTCAGTTTTCCTTCTCATTGGCAACAAAACTATCAGTCATTTCTAAGAACGATAAACCTTGTATGACTGAAAAAAGCTCAGGGCTGTGAGATAGCTAAACAAATCGTAGTAGTCAAAAGTATATTCTATGTCCAAATTGTAGCATCAGAAATATATCTGTAACTGCAATGTTAAACTGGTGTATTGCATCATAAAGTCCGCAATAACTAAGAAAGGTATCAGCTGTGAATGTTACACCTTTCTCAACCGACAGCTTCCTTATTTGACAAATACGTAATTTCTTACACTCTCTGCCTTATTCAAGGAAGATCTTACTTATAATGGAGGCATATTAATACAACTTTAAGGCAGTTGATTATTATTCTACAAAATCCAGTGGTTAACCATTTGCTAAAATAACTATTCTCAAAATCAAATTAAGTTTGGCTACAAATTTTATTGATCTTTAAGAAAACCACAAGATAGGCTAATATAACATATTAAATGCTCTGAGGAGTCCTGAAATAAACAACCTGTTTTCTTTCTATTTTTTTTAATGCATAGTTAACTAGATAAGGGAACCTCACTTCCCATTTAGCATCCTCAGAACATGTTTTGTATTGGCATATTAGTATTTGAGGATTTAACACTATTTGTAATTCTAAAAGATTCAAAATAGTAATGTGTAATTTTGCTAAAACACAAATTTGAAGCACATCTGATGGATGGCTGCTTTGTGGAAATGAGTCAAAGAGCTTAGCCAGCCACCAGGTATCCACGTCTCAGTGCAGCTTTTCACAGCATTCTGCAGTGGTATTCACGGAGGATTTGGGCCACATCCTTCACTAATATCAACACCTACAGTAATCCCTTTAAACTGTATTGTAAGCACATGGCTATTTCTCTGTATTTCAAAATGAAAGTATTAAGTAACATAATATATAAATTAGGCCATATACATAATTAAACTCACGATGCCTTGGAGTGATAACAACAGCAGCTGACACTGCTTACTCTGTGCTCAGACTGGTCAAAGTGTACATTACTTAGTACATTACACTGGTCTAAATGCGTATTAACTTAGTTAATCCTAACAACTTTATGAGGTAGGTACTGTTATTATTAATTTTACAGATGAGGAACCTCAGGCACAGAGAACTTACTTAAGTTGCTCATGTACACACAGCTTACAAATGACAGAGCTGGCATGCTGACCCTAGGAGTCTGGCTCCAATCTATACTCTTGGTAATGACACTTGAACCCAGAGTTTTAAGACTCTGAAACCTGGATTCTGCACTAACTTACAGTGACCTGAGATAAGGAATCCACACTACTGTGCTTCAGGTTAGTCATATGTAAAATAAGAGAGCTGGAAGAGATCATCTTTAATGTCCCATATGGTCTGATTAAAGATTTCTGAAGTCATAATACATCTTATGTAGCTTCTAACAGCTACAGGTTCACCTTCCAGACCTGCTGATCCTTTTCCTCTGTTTCTTCAACTATTTCCTTGAAAGCACTTCATCATGCTACTATAACACTTGAATTTTAAGATTCAGGATAATACTGAGAGAAACTTTTCGTTTGAAAAATAATCCTTTCCTCAGATCTCTTTCTTTTTTTAACTACCACGTGGAATGTTTTTGGCTGCACACAACAGAAACTGGCCTGGGGGGAAGCAACACTGGAGGCTGACACCAATTGGAAAGCTACTGCATCAATCCAAATCAAAGATGATGATGGACTGGAATAGGGCAGTGACAAGGAGGGTATAGATTAGCAAAGGCAAGAGGCATTTAGAGACAAAAATCTGTAGTCCTTGGTGATTCAGGGGAAATGAGAGGCAGTGAGAATGGATGGTGAGAATGATTGGTGAGAAGCAGTTTTGGGAGAAGGATGATGAGTTCAGTTTGGGGCAGGTTTGATTTGATTTGTCTGCGAGTCAGCCAAGTGAAAATGTCCTGCAGGTGGCTGATGTTCAGGAGAGTAGTCTCAGCTGGAGATAAACAATGGAGAGTTATCAGCATGGAAACAGAGATTACGGCAATAAAATACTATGCAGCCCAGAGCAAGTATGTAAGTGAGAAGAGGCGAGGCTCTAGAACAGAAACTTCTGGCATGTACTACCATCTGCAATACCTATGCAATGTGTGAATAAGGGATGACAAGCAAAGGAAGGAGAACCAGTCAAGGCACCTACGAGGCACATAAGAAGGTGACTACACAAAAGTTAGCCCCCCGTCATCCATTCCAGCCTCATGCCCAGACATGTGAACACCTTGCCCTCACACAAACAAGTTACTCTGGACTACACTAAGTTACCACCTACTTCAAAACCATGTCATTCACCTTTACACTTTATTACTTTATTTTCCCCTTTCCCTTTACCTGAATTAAACACTTTCCTCACCCCATGTCCAACAAGTTTCTAGTCATTCCTCAAGATGCAGTTCGTAAGTCTCCTCCTCTCTTGACCTTTCTTAATCAGAATCAGACATCAACTGAACATTTTTCTCAGTCATTGCTCTATCACATTTTGTCAGTATGTTTTGTAACTTGTATAGAAGACTAGTCCTCTCCACTTTAGAGTTCCTCAAGATAAGGTATACTTAGCAACACGCTTGCCTCATTAGAAGTAGTTTTTTAAAAACCTGATAATTTGAACACATCTTGTGAAAGAGTATATGTAATGAAATAAATTTTAAATGAACTAGGTGATTTCTCTGAGCCTCCCTCTATTTATTATCTGTAAAATAAAGGTAACAGTACCTTCTACAATGGGTTAAGGTTGAAGAATAAATGTCATAACATGTGGCAAGTTCTTACTCCAGTGCCTGGCTCACAGAAGAATTTAATAAATGAACCTTGAAAAATAAATACACAAAATCAAGCCTGAGAAAGTCTGGCATCAAATTATACCATCTCTATGTAGCTGTCATTCAGTTTGCCTTTTCCCAGATGAATTCCAAAATGCTGAGGCCCGCCCTACTACAGAACTCTGTAAGGTATCCCATTATTAATTTCTTTATTCAGGGTGGAAGCTAGACACCTTTGTTGTGTTTCACTCACTTGACAGTCTCCCTGTCTCATGACATTTCAATTTGGGCCTTTAACCATCACTGGCATGAAACTTGTTGAAATTTTTAAATGTCAATTATTTAGTAGAGTAGAATATGGGTAGAGGATGGGTTTATATGTGAAACAAAAGAGGAGTGAGGAGAGGAGAGGCATGAGAGAAGGGGAAACAAGGTGGAGGAGGAAAATGGTCAACATTTTCTTGCCCTCCATCACTCAAAAGCAGACACTCAAACTCTGGCAACCAAATGTTTGCCCACATAAAACAGAAACAAAAACCAAAAAAAAGGAAAGAAACACGCACATACTGTTTTGTTGTTGTTTTAAGAAACTGAATGGTCTCTCTAGGAAGAGATAAGGTAGCAAGTATGAGTACCAGGTACCACAGAACAAATAAGCCCACCCCATTCTAGCATTACAGATCCTAAAGTGAGTTATTAAGTAATCCACTTAGTCAGAGCAAAGCCTGTCAGTCTAAAAGCCCCTCCCAGTGATACAGTTTTTCTCCTGGTTCATTGTAAAATGTTAACTAATAATCAAATACCATAGATAATTGGGGAAAGCCCATAACATGAAACAGAGACCAAGAATAACTAACAGGGGAAAAAATGGCACTAGAGGAAATAGAAATAATTCAGAAAGGAAGAGGATCTATGATTACTTCCCTCAGACAGAGTCAAGAATGAGAGCAAATAGAAGTAGACAATCATGAAAATTATTATAGCATCTATAAAAGAACAGGATATTATCCTATACATTAAAAATATTTACCAAGATCAAAAATCCAGTAGTAAGTTTGGAAAAAGCCAAAGAAATCTCTCAGGAAATAAAACAAAGAGAGGATTCAATGCAAACCCTACCAAAATACCAATGGCATTTTTCACAGAACTAGAACAAATAATTTTAAAGTTTGTATGTAAACAGAAAAGGCACCAAATAGCCAAAATAATCTTGAGAAAGAAGAACAGACCTGGAGGAATCATGCTCCCTGACTTCAGACTACACTACAAAGCCACAGTAATCAAAACAGTATGATCCTGGCACAAAAACAGACACATAGATCAATGGAACAGGATAGAGCCCAGAAATAAACCTACGCACTCATGGCCAATTAATCTACAACAAACAATGCAAGAATATACAATGGAGAAAAGACAGTCTCTTCAAAAAGTAGTGCTGGGAAAACTGGACAGCTACATGTAAAAGAATGAAATTAGAACATTTTTTAACACCGTATACAAAAATGAACTCAAAATGGATTAAAGATCTAAATGTAAGACCAGATACTATAAAACTCCTAGAGGAAAGCATAAGCAGAACAGTCTTTGACATAGAGAAACTGCAGCAATATTTTTTTGGATCTGTCTACCAAAGGAAATAAAAGCAAAAATAAACAAATGGGACCTAATTAAACTTAAAAGCTTTTGCACAGCAAAGGAAACCACCTACAAAACAAAAAGACCTACTGAATGAGAGAAAATATCTGCAAATGATATAACTGACAGTGGTCATAATGAGGTCAATCTCACTATTATGAACAGCTAGAACATAATGATCTTTCCCTATGGGTAAAATAAAGACTACATGACCATACTGTTTCCTATTCAGAACCTCCATGTCATGATTATCAAGAGATACATTCAAATGAATTTTACTTTGCTCAGTGATATTCCAGGGCAATGAGCCAGCTTTTGTTATTTCAAATTAAGAGGAGACCAAATCAATATTCTGCTTCAAGTGTACAAAACTTGTAATATTTAAGGAACTGTAAGAACAATTTTAAAAATTAAGTGGATGATCCATCAGTTATTAATTCCATGTTTTTTTTACTATTAAGAGAGAAAGTTCTAAAAAATTAGAAATATAGAAAAACACTGTGTTCCACAAAGCAGCATAAGACTATCTATCACTCTGAACCAAACACAACAATCTGGATAAACTACAAAATCACAGGTTTTTAAACCCATTTGAGAGCAGAGGCCACAGAGAGATTTATATGAACTAAACTCTAGAAAGTGGCAAGTCCTTCATAGGAGAAAAGAGACCCACAATTGTTCTATCTCTTCTAAAGAGAGGAATTTACCACACTTGGAGTAAAGAGAAATCAGCCAGACTTTCAACAAACATTTTACAGCCACATACAGTCTGGCTTCACAGGTTAAAATCCCAAGGATTTACAGCCACAAGCAAGTCTGTAATTAATAGCCAACTCCCACCCAGGTCTTCACCAAGTGTTCAAGCATTGTATGCCAAAAGTTAGGGTCCAGGTAGGGTGTGGAGGGGAGAAAGAAGAGAGAGAGAGAGAGAAGTTCATCAGAGGCACTCTAGGCTTTTAGCTACAGAAGGCTGAATCCAGATCAGGGCAACTGAGAAGTACCCTCTGAACACTTCAGGCTTTCAGATGCAAAAGACTATAAGCAGGACAGAGAAAGAACTTCGCATCTTCCCCAACCTTCCTCATTCCTGCATCTCTAGGCGCTCCAAGCTTTCAACTACAAGGAGTGAGACAAGAGCTGAAAGAAACGACTATAAGGCTCTCCAGGCTTTAACAGAGGACACGGGCAACAGGGCTTACAGGAGGCATAGAAAGTAGAACATGAATCATGAATCTGAGAGTTGGGCAACAAAGCAGAGAAAAATAGATTCCCCACATTTTTATAGCTGGTAGCTTAGCTGTGAAGCAAGAGCAAATCTCTGGAAGCTAACAGTGCTCAGTTACCAGGTCCTGTTGAAAAGAAAATTGTGATCCCATCCTCAAAGCACCTGAAACCAGTGATGACCTGACTCAAACTAAAACTGAATTTAAAAAAAACCGACAGTAATCACCAATTTCATTACCTCAGGCTTCCCCACCACACCCACCCCCCAATCTAGAAGAAGGGCATGGAAACGTGTATTATTTATTTCATTTTCTACAGTTCTTTTACACAAAAAGTCTAGCATGTAATCAAAAATTATATAGTATATCACAAAGCAAAAATATATATAACAATCAAGAGATAAAGTAGGCAATAGAAACGGACCACAGATGAATCAAATGTCAAAACTGGCAGGCATTATAATATAAATAGAAAGATCACATGGAAAAAACTGAACAGTAAGCAGGAAGAGATGAGGAATTTCAGAGGATATGTAAACTATAAAAAAAAGAAATAATAAAAATTAAAAATATAAGATTAGAAATAAAGAATTTCTAGATAGGTTTTACAGCAGATGTGACACAAAGGAAAGGATTAGTGAACTTGAATATAGTAAAAAAGGAAGTAGCTAATTAAAAAAAAGAAAAAAGGTAGAAAGTTAATATAATAGAAAATCCAAGATTACAGAGTTTAACATGGAGTGTCAGTAGGGTCCTAGAAAGAAATATAAGTGACAATGAGGCAGAAGAAACATATTAAAAGATAACACCTGTATAATTTCCAAAGTTGATGAAAGATAACAAACCAAAAGATGCAAAAGTTCAACAAACCCCACAGTGAACAAACACAAAGAAAACTACAGCAAGGCACATCACAGTTAAATTTCAGGGGCAGTGGGGGATGGGGTGGATAATAATAAAGAATAAATCTTAATAGCAATGAGAGAATAAAGACACACTACATACTGAGAAAAAATAAAAGAAATTCTACTCACTTCTCATCAGAAACAATTCATTCTGGAGAAAATAAAACTATATTTTTAAAGCACTAACAGAGGAAACAGTCAGCCTACAAATCTATATCCAGAGAAAATATCTTTCAAAAGGGAAAGTGAAATGAAGAGATCCCTAGATAAAGGCTGAGAGAATTTCCCACTAACAGACACACAATACAAGAAATGCTAAAAGAAGTTATTAGGTCTTAAACAAAATGATACAAGATAAAACCACAGGAAAGAATTAAACCCGTCTGAAATGGTAAACATGTAGGTAAAAATAGAAAATCTTTTTAAACTACATTTACATACATATGCAAATTTCTTTGAGACTACAGATTGTTTAACGTCAAAAAATAAAAATACTGTGAAGGATATACACACACACAGGGATAGAACAAGACAACAGGCACACAGGGCTAATAAAAATTACACTGTTGTAAAATTTTTACATTGGTCATGAGGTACAATTATTTGAAGGTAGACTAAGATTAACTTAAAAATTCATGTTGTAATATCTCAAAGAGCAGCTATTTTTTAAAAAATGACACTGAGAGGTATAGATGAAAATCAACACAGAGGACAAAATAGTATACTAAAGAATACATGCTACAACAAAAAGAAGGTAGAATAGGAGGCACGAAGAACTGGGATAAGATAAATAGAAAATTAAAAATGAAATTGAGTGATTAAAATCAGCCAAAGTAATCATTATATGAAAGACCAAAATCAGCCATACCATTAATTATGTTAAATAATTAATTAAAACACTCCAGGCTTTCAACTACTAAAAGGCAAAAGAATTGAGAGAAGTCCCCTGAAATGCTCATGCCATTCAGCTACCAAAGGCAAGACTTTCAGAGAAAGAGAAGAAAGCATTCCAAGCCATTCCAGATCTTCAATGCAAAGTGAGGAGGGGGGCAGGAGGGCCAGAGTAGTAATTTGCATTCACACTTATGAGAGTGTCTATTCTATCACAACATTGCCAACAGAAAGTGTTGTCTTATGTTTTTTAAATTTTTTTTGCTACTGTTACAGGTGAAAACGGGTATCTCAATGTCATTTTAATTTCCATTTCTCTAATTACGTGTGAACAATTTTTCATGTGTTTGAGGGCCTTTTTTTTTTCTTTTTTTGCATGTCTTTTCACCATTTTTCTATCAGACTATTGGTCTGTTTTTGCTTAATTTTGAAGAGTTCTTCAAATATTAAAAATTGTGGCTCTGTGTCTGTTTTATATATTGTATCTTCCAGTTTATCAGTGTTTTGTTTAGTTTATGGTATTTTTCATCATGCAAAATTTTTTATTTTTATGCAGCAAATTTATTAATATATATATTTTTTCCCTTCAGATTTGAGTCAGAGTTAGAAAGCCTTTCCCTACACTAAGGTTGAAGAAGTCACCCATGTTTTCTTCTACTATGTGTATGATTTCAAGTAGATAGTAATCCATTTAGAGTTTATGTGTGGATGGTTTAAGACACGAATGTAATTTTACCTTTCTCCAAATGGCTACCAAGTTGTCCCAGTACTGTTACTTTTAGAAGCACATCTTCTTCGCAGTGCTTTGAGATGTTGCCTGTGCCAGTTATCCGTTTACTGTCTTTCAGCTCCAAGTTTACTTTTTGATGCCGGAAACCGTGGAAGTAAATCTGAGCCCTTTTAATATTTTTTCTTTGCCAACTGGCACTGTATTAAACTTTGCCAGTAGAGGGCACTGGGGACTACCAGATGAAAGAATTTTGCTTCCAGGTTCCAGTGCACTCGCTCAAGAGGCTCCATCAGGGAACAGTGGCCAGTAACATTACCCAGCACCGACCGTCCCTCAGGTGGTTGCATAGCGGAGGGACTCCAGTAAAACTTTTTCCAATGAACAGCTTTCCCTGACACTTTAGAAGGTAGATTTCCAAAAAGTTCCAAAGGAATGATTTCCAGCAAGTTCCGTCAGTGCAGGACCACAGTGACTTCTCTCCCATTCAGTACCCTCTTCAATGAGGAATGAATCTCAAACCTGAGGACATGGGAAGTTCTTCCTCCCTGGGAGCAGAAGCTGCTCCTTTTATCTGTTATCCTATGAAATTCTCTTTGCCTCTCACTAAATAAGTCCTCCTTATGCCAGTCTCCTGTTAGAGTTCATGAATCTTATAATAAATTTTCTGTTTAACTTGAGTTACTGTATTGGTTTCTCTCTCTTTATTGAAACCAGACTGATACATTACCTTTGTCATATTACTAAATTTCCATTGTTTGGGGGTCTAATTCTGGACTTTCTGCTCTATTTCCCCTTTCATGCAGCAGTTGTTTAAACAATTTTTTAATTTACAGGTGGAAGAGGCTGTTTTTGCTCTTGTTAGTAAAACCTAGTTTTATTGCATTGTAATCAGTGTTGTTTGTAATACTTCTACTTTATGGAAGTTACTGTTTTCTTTGTGACCTAATATGTAATCAATTTTTTCAATGTGTCATATTTTCTACTTTCAAGATATAGCATTCAGTATGTACCCAATAAGATCAACCTTATTGACTCTGTTGTTTAGATCTTCTTGCTCATTTTTTTTTTTGGTCCACTTCATCTATCTAGTCATGAAAGAGGTATATTAAAGTCTCCTATTATTGGTATGTTTCCATACGTCTCTGCATCTCCTGTGGGCTCTGTTTCCTAAAGGTAGTTGATATGCATAAATATTCATAAATGTAACATCCTAATTATAAGGTGTGGGTTTTAGCATAAACCTTCTCTATCACATTTAATGTTCTTGGACTTGAATTCTACTGTATCTGATATCAAAATCACTGTCCTTGCTCTCATATTGTTTCCATTTGTCTGGTATACTTTTGCCCATCCTTTTATTTTTCAGCTATTATGAATCACATTAAGTATGTGTCTTATAAATACCATATAGTTGGGTTTTGTTACATGAACTAATTTTTTTCTTTAATCTTTGAGTAAAGCTCATTCATTTTGATCATTATGATTGTTATGTTTGGCCTCAATTTTATCATCATATTCTATAAACTGTGTATTTTGTTTTTTTAGCATGTTTTCCATTAGTTAATTAATGGGAAACTAATCCACAGCAATTAACTCTAAGATATATCTTAGTAAAATTATTATACTTCAAAGATAGTAATTAAATCCTTAAGGCTTCATGCAAAAACCCTAATAACTTAGAAAGACAAAAGAATTATACAGCTGACTTTGAACAATGTGGGGGTTAGGGGTGCCAACTCTCCGTGCAATTGAAAATCCACATTTAACTCATAGTCAGCCCTCTATATTTGCAGTTCTGCATCTGCAGATGGTGTAGTATCACTGTAATATTTATTGAAAAACAATCTGTATATAAGTGGACCCATGTATAAGTAAACAACAACCAATGTTGTTCAAGGATCAATTGTATAAGCTATAGTAACCTTACAACTGTGGATTAATTTTTCAAGGTACTAGGTATACTTTCAGTGTGTGGATTCAGGTCTTTTCTATATGGAATGTTTTCTTGTAGTTTTAGATATGAGATCTTTTCTATTGTTTTGAAAAGCTCTTCAGAGATTCCAATAAAACAAATATTATTCCTTCCTTGACTAAGTCTTCCATTTCTACTACTTTTTCTCTGACATTTATTACTTCCTTATGTCATTTAAATTCTGATGGTTATTTTCCTGCTTTTATTGATTTTATTAAATTTTCATGATGGGTGTCTTGTAATATATTCTTCATTTCTGAGGTAATTTTGACATTTTTTTCTCTTTCTTTTCTGAACTCCATCAATTCATTTTCATAATTTCTCCCTCTTTACTGTCCATTTCTGTTTTCAGTTTTTGAATTTCTGATTCAAGTGATTTTTCATATTCTCAAATGCTTGCTAGAATAAATTTAATTCTGTTTGGAGTATCAATTTATAGTTTTTTTTTAATACTTCATCATTGTTTGAGGAGAATTTTCCTTGATTAATTTGTGTACAAACTTATTTCCTGATTCAGAAACTATTTTTTTTCATTTTTGTGTTGTTGACCTATTTTTACAGTATTTCTAGCCCAATGTTACCCTTTTCTATCAAAGCCAGATACTTTAATGGGGTGCTTGGTTGGTTTGTTTCCTTAAGGGGGGAGTGTGTATGTGGCGAAAGTAGTTTTTGTGAATCCTCCAATTTGTGATTCTACCATCTTGTAAGATTCTAACTTTTCTTTTTTCCCCCTCTTTACTATCCAGTTGCTAAAGGAAACCACTTCCTACCTTTTGTTTTTTTTCTCTCCCAGAATTTATGTATTTGGAAGATTATGCCTTTAAATAATGCTTACTCTTTGAATTAGTCTTTTAAATCTTTTAAATGGAGTCTATCCCTTTAAATCACATACCTGTTCCTTTATAACCATCTGTCTCTTTAAGTTGCACGCCTGGCCCATTGTACAACAACTATCTCTTTAAATCTCCCACTAAGGCCCTTTATTTGGACCTGTCCCTCTAAGATGCACATAATTTGAAATAACTTCCTGAAATGTCAAGTTATTTCAGTATTTTCAGTTTCAGGGTAGATTTCATCTTTCTGTTTTTATCCTCAAGCCACTTACATCTCTCCTCTGTTTTTTCTATAGCCCTGAATCATCAAGCCCCACAGTGGGACAAGTTTGAGGTGGGAGTGTGTAGAACCATGGTGCTGGCATTTGTTAACTTTTTTTTTAATCCTCATCAGCTATTTGATAATTTCAGCATTCTCTGTCTTCACATAATGTTGAGAGTATGCTTTTACACAGAGTTTTCATAAGTATAGTTTGAAGGGGAGATTTTGGAGGTTGTTTACTACACTACCATCATCTTATAACTATCAGATGTTCCAGTATGCTTTGTTCAATAAATGGATAAGCTGATTCTAAAATTCATCTGGAAATGCAAAGGATCAAGAACAGGCAAATTATACTGGAAGGAAAAATGAGAGCTGACACTTGTTGCTATCGGGACTACTATAAAGCTTCAGTAATTAAGACAGGGTGATACTGGTATGAGAAGAGTCAGATAGAATAGAATCATTTAGATGCACAGAATATGGTCCACAGATCTTCAACCAAAATGCCAAGTCAATCCAACAGGGAAGGAAAATCTTTTTAACAAATGTTACTGAAAAAACTGAGTATCTGTATAAAAAATAAATAAATAAAACTCAGCCTCTTTCCCGCTTCACATACCAAAATTAATTTGGTCATATACCTAAATATAGCCCTAAAGCTTCTGGAAGCAAACATAACAGTATTTTTACAAACTTGAAGTAGGTAACAATTCTTGGACAGGACATAAAATGCAATAATCACAAAAGAAAAAACTGTTAAAACTGATCTTCACCAAAATAAGTAATTCTAATATCAACAAATACCATTAGTAAAATAAACTGAAAAAACATAAATGGAAAAAATATTCACAGCATGTGTATCTGTCAAAAGATCTGTACCTAGAACACATAAACAACTCCTAAAAATCAACATTAAAAATCTAACAATCTAATTTTTTATAAGATAGGCAAAGACTCAAATAGAGACTTCAAAAAAGAATATATACAAATGGCCAATAAGCACATGAAGGAGTGCTCAACATCTTTAGTCATCAAGAAAATGCACATTAAAACCACACTTCTATATATAAAACAGATAAACAACAAGGACCTACTGTATAGCACAGGAAACTATATTCGATATTTTGTAATAACCTACAATGGAAAAGAATCTGAAAAAGAATACATACATATACATGTATAACTGAATCACTTTGCTATACACATGAAACATTGTAAATCAACTATAATTCAGTAAAAAATAATTTTTTTAATAAAACAAACTTAATTAAATACAAAAAAAAAAAAAAAACCCTCACAATGCAATACCATTTCACACCAGCATGAAAGACTGAAATTAAAAGGACTGAAAATACTGACTATTAGTGGGGAAATAAGAGAAACCAGGTCTCTCACACATTGTTGGTTAGAGTGTAAAATGTCACAGCCACTTTGGAAATAAAAGTTTAGCTATTTCTTGCAAAGGTAAACATAAATCTGCCCTATGGCCCACTAATTCCACTCTTAGAAATTTTATCCAAGAGAAATGAAAACATATGCCCACAAAAGAACACTTGTACAAGAATGGGTCACAGTCTTATTCCTAATAACCAGAAACTAGAAACAACCCAAAGTCTCCATCAACAGGAAAATGACTAAAAAATTATGCTATATTCAGATATGTAGTACTACTCAACAATAAAAAATAATAAACTACTGGTAAAGGCAAGAACATGAATGAATCTCAAAAACATGTTAAGTTATCAAACAAAAATTCCATTTTTATGATGTCCAATTACAGGAAAAATTAATTCAGGATGACAGATGTCAAAAAAATGATCAGGGGCAACAAGCCAATGGAAGGAAAAGAGCATGAGAAAGCTCTTTGGGGTGATGGAAATGTTTTGTCTCTTGTTTGGGATGGTGGTTGCACAAGTACATACAGCTATCAAAACCTACTGCACTAAACACTTAAAAGCTGTACATTTTAATGTATGTTAATTATACTGCAATTTAAAAAGAAAAGTCCAATAATTTTATTTATTCAGTAAACATTTGTTGAGTCCCTACTCTGTGACAGACATTGTGCTAGTCCTGGGAATTTAAAGATGAAAAGAACATGGTCACTGACCTCAAATAAGTTCAGTTCCAGTGATATTTAGCTGACTTAACGAGACAGACAAATAAATAATTATAACATATTGAGCTAGAGCTAGAATGTTACAGGAGCTCAGAGGAAGGACTTCCCATCAGAAAAGATTCCAGTAACAGGTGATGGCTTAAATGATAGGCAAGAATGAACTTAAATGGAGAAAAGCATTATGAGAAACGGTACAATGGCAGGATACAACATACCATGTACACGAGACAGCCACAAGCAGGTTGATGTTGTTAGCAAACATTATAGGAAGAGAGGAGCAAGAAAGGAGGCCAGAGAGAAACAAGAAGCCATACACAGCTGTGTGAACACTCTTCATCCTGTGGGTAGCAAGAGCTCAGGTTAGACAACCATGTTAGATAACTCATTCCAACGAGCATAGAAAAGATGGATTTAAGAGAGGAAACAAGAATACCAGAGAGGAGGCTACTAACATGCTCCCAAGAATGGGCCGGAAGTGGAAAAACATTTAGAAGGTAAAACTAATGGGATCAATACCTAATTTAAATATAAGAGAATGGTAAGAGTCAAAAATGACTAATATGATTGGAAAGATGGGTGTGCCACAGAGTAAAACAAAGTATAAATAGAAGAACTGGGAAAGAGGGCACAGCTAGGGGTATGGGGAGTTTGAGGTGCCTCTGTGACACTAGTTCAAATTGTGCAGCAAGTGTTTCATAAACAAGGCTGCGTTTTCAAATACAAGCCTAGGCAGATTTAGGAATCATCAGCATTATAAAAATTAGTTTAAATATAAAATTAAATGAGATTGATCAGTTAAAATAAGAAGAATAAGAAAGTGGAACAAAGACATAATTTTGGTAGTATCAACAGGAAAGGTAAGAAAAGGCAGAGAAGGGTGGAACAAAAATACTATAAAAAGACAGCAAATAAATAATCAGAAAGAGATGAAGACAACAAGAATTCTGCAGTCTTAGGGGATACAAGGAATAGTGAATTTCAAGAAGTAGGTTGGCCAATACCATTGAGGCAGCAAAGGTGAGTAAGGAGAGGCCTAAACTGTACCTCACTGGGAGGTCACTGGTAACTTCAGCAAAAGCATTTCAATAGTGTGGAAGAAGCACAAGCCAGACTACAGCAGAAAACAGTAGGTATAGGTAAAGAGGTGGAAAGTAATATGAAGACTGGAGCAGAGAAATCTAATATGAACACAATCATACATGTGCTCATTATTAAAACAGCAACTTTCAAACCAAAGAAAAATATCAGAAAAGGCATTTACAAAATAATTTCTTAAAAAGGGAATTCAGATCTTAGAAAAAAATGCCTTGCTTAATAACTATTTATTAAATGAATGTTTTTAAGTATAGCCTCACTCACATATTGACTTAGAAATAGCACTATAACAAGAATGGACTTAGTGGTTGATCAGTTAATTAAAACAATGTCACTACTACTCTTCTGAAATCTAGAATCTAAAAACCATGTTATGAGGACTTTATCTTCCTTTAAAAAATCTTTACACTTAGAGAGATACCTTATTTATTGAAGGGATCAGTTGAAATAAAGCAGGTCATTTTTGCTATGGTATCAATCACACCATGTTAAATCTTAAATTTATCGACTTACAAAGCACAATTTCTGAGGCATCCAACAAACTTATGAACTCTTAAATAAAGGACACCAAGAAACAACAACCAGCACTAATACTAATAAATAGTATTAACTGATTTTACTTTTAAACTGGGGCACAGTGGGGGTGAGGAGACAAGTCAGGAACACTGACAGCCAGAGTTCTCCATTTCTTCAACTCTTAAGGGAATTAAGAAAAACATCACCGATGACATTTACCTCTAAAGAATATTTTTCTTTAAACTGTTCCTGCCTGAGTATTGCTCTCCTAACCCATCCTTGAAATAAAAGCCAGAGTGATCTTTTTAAATCCAGCAAAACTGATCTTTCATGGCCCTGATTTAAAACTTTCAGTGGATCTCTCGACCAGTGTGGTTCCCAGGAGATCCATTAGGTCATCCATTTGAAGTCTGGCCATTTGAGAAAAGGAAGCAATTTATTTGCATACATCTCATCTCACAATTTGGTATGTAAAATTAATCATGATTTTTGCAGAAAAGTTAATGTATTCTTCAAAATTATTATATTATTTAAGTTTGTGGATAAGCTATAAAGATTGCATTGGTCTCTTTAATTTTGCTAAAATGCAAGGCCTGGTTTCCTCAGCAATGGCATTTGCCTATTATTGGTTACGTTTGTTAAATGGCACACTTGCTTGTAATCACTGTATTAGTTATAGCTCCAGTACGCTGAAGTAGTTAGCTGAAATGTGAAAGTTAATGAAACAGTAATGTGATTTTTATAATCAGAGTAATGTCAAAAATGGAAACTGTGCACTGGATCCCACTGAGTATGAACCTCTATGTGGTGAGACTGGATTCTACAAATCTGAGGACACATTTCCAAAATGAAAAAATATGAATGAGGATGGCAACAGATACTGAAAAACTGTATTTTATTGGACCCTTTCACATCTAGTCCCTTAAACAACGTCACAAAACTTCATCGATTTTGTCAAATCAAGGCATGAAGTTATTTTTTCCATAAATTCAATTAATGTAAATCTAAAATAATCAGACTGTTACAGATAAATTGGGCTAATTTAAATATGAATGACTATCAAATATATTCTGTTATTTAAAGGCAAACTTCTATATTTACTCAGGATTGATATGTTTCAAGAGGTTTTTCAACCTCACATCCATTCTGTTTTCTTCCCTTAAGCAGTACTGATTTGATTAAAAATTATCTGTGGTCTAGGTTTTCTATAAAATTCAAAAGTTGTCCAGATGTGATAGAAGTTCTCAATTGAAACCAATGAAGGATTTCTATCTGTCCTAGGACATAATGGGAAAGTTCTGTTAAAATCATTAGACCATTTCAAAAACACCTGACAATTCTGTATTTGATAGAAAGCCCCGCTTCAAGTACTGGCACATTCCTATAAAATAGTTAGGATTTATTAATCTGTGAGTCACACCAGTCATTACAAGTGAGGATAAAAATAAGAACTGTAGTTGTTTTGAATAGTTATTTTTGACAAATACTGGACAAGTAACATGTACTACTTTTTCAAACTTCAGTGTTTTCTAAGCAGTGGCATACTAATAAATCTATTTTACTAATTACTTAGGGCAGAAATCAGCCCTAATGAACGTTCAGATGGCAGAATGTAGGTTTTTCAGGTCTTAGGATCTCTATCACAACTACTTATTAGCTCTGGCACAAAAGCGTGGTTTGATTGTTGAGTTCCAATAAAAGTTTACAGAAACAAGCAGCGGGCCAAATTTGGCCCACAGGCCCTAGTTTGCCAATCCCTTAATTAGGGTAAAAAAAGCTTTATAATCTTTCTTTCTTCAAAAATTGGACTCAGACTATACTTCTCTCAAAAATGTATTTAATCTTTAAAAAATTATATTGCCTCATAAATTTACATATTACATAACTGGCTCCAAATTTCTGAGGAGGAGATCCCATTACTCCTCAAGTAAAATTCTTATTTACAAAACTAAAAGGCAAACACTTAACAACAATGCAACACTTCAACAAGATGTGAAATTACCTGCTTTCAGCTCCTAAGACTTACTAAATTGATATCCATAATAAGAGACTGAATATTGATAGTTTCCTCTGTCAAACGTCTACTCTTCCTTTACAAGTGCAATAATTAATATTATGTGAAATGAATATTCTATCTATCTGTACCATTTTATCTTTAACTTGAAACACTAAGATTTATAAGATTACCAAATGGTAAGATACACTTTATTATGAGATTTAAAATCCATAAGATATAAAGACTTTTGTCTTTATCAAAGGAACCCTTTTAGAGACTATGCAACATATTCTAAAAGACAACAACTTTTTCCAGAAGTGACACAACATCAGAAATCCATATATGTGCTAATCACATGAATTTTCACTGGCAACAACAAGTCCAGGGTTAACATATAACAGGAAGAACCGCAAGTACTTACTGGGCACTCAGCATACGACAAGCCATGTTCTAAGTACTTTGCATGTATTAACTCACTGACACTCAGAATTATACTATGGGGTAGGTGTTATAATTGGCACCATTTAACAAGTGAGAAAACTGAGGCAACAAGCAGTTAATTACTATGATCAAGGTTATAGCTACTCCGTGGCAGAACCAAGACAGACCCTGGCTCAAGAGAGCTGGACTTAAGAGCCCATGCTTTTAACCACCGACCACACTGCTTCTCAAGAAGCAGGTATAAATTTAACTGAAGATCAAGGGTACATAGTGGTTTTTCTGTAACTATTTTTTTCTCATAATCCCTCATGATAATCCAGATTTGTGATATAATTCTAATTATTTAATTCTAATTAACTAATAATTCTAACAAATTTTTAACTGTTCAAAACCAAGTAATTTATTAATCTCAGTTTCAAACACAAATCGATTCAAGCTTGCAAACCTGTTCCTAGCTAACACCTCACCTTCACAACACGGACTTTTGGCTAACCGAAAAGTTCATATACATTGGGTACTTAGGAGAAAAAAAACAAAAATTGGTGCTGCAAGGCAATACTAGGCAGACCAAAAGAGCAACAAGCATACTGAATACAACAAAAACATTAAATCAAACATTAGGCTATTTTCCAATTTAACAATATGTGTCTTCAATACATACAAATCTATAACATGTTTTTAATATATACTTTTGCCTAAAGCATTAAAGCACTACCAATAACTATAAACAATTCAATTTACACATGAAAGTTATTGTGATAAGGTAAAACATTTTAAAAGACCACCAACAGTCCAATTCAATTTTATTTTCCACAAAAACATGTTGAGGGAGGAATAACTGAAATCACGTCAAGCTATGTCAACCAATATGATAAAGGCACAGATAAGTCTCTTAACACTGGCTGTAAACTATTAGTTCATAACTAAAAGTATATAAAGTTACAAAATACATTAGAAAGGTATCTCAAACAAGAACATCCTTTAATGTGCCATATGAAGTATGAGCAACATGATTAAACCAAGAAGGCGCACAACCACCTTTTGAAGCAACAATAATATATATATACTACTAATTATTATGGAATGACATCTAATTAGGGAAAGAAGGACTTGCAAGCTGAAAAGTCCTTTACAAACATGATTATCATTAAAAATAACACAATTTTTGAAGTAGAAGATGAGTAAATTAAATCAAAAAGTATGAAAGGCCAAAAAATAGTGCCTCATTCATTCATACCAATTCATGCAACTTTACCATAATTTGAACAGTATCACTGAGTGAAAAATTCAAAATGTGTCCAGGTAGAACACATGGCCCACGTGTCCATACACCAGTGCAGTGCCAATTCTCAAACTCTTTGTTAGTGCTCCAGGATGGGATAAGCACAGAAACTGAGGTAAGCATTTAGAAACTTTTAGAGCAATCTGACACTGCTGACAGATTGTTTAGTTTACAAAAGCACTGATCTGTGAAAAAACAGGTATTTTAAAAACTAGCAGATAATCTGAGAATCACTGAACACGTTTCTGAGACTCCCTTTCGGGCAGATGTGAGCCTAAGCTCCTGGAAGCCAAGGACACAGTGTGTGCCACCATTCCCCCAAGAGAACGGACTCTAAGGCTCCCTGCTGTCACTCCTTTTCCTGTCAGCTAAAACCCAGACATGGTAGAGCTGCCATGGCCAGGAAGACAATGACAGTGCCCTGGAGCAGTGCTTCTCAAACTTTAATGCGCAGAAGAATCACTGGGAGAATTCTGTTAAAATGCAGGCGCTGATTTACTAAATTTGTAATGGAGACCGAGATTCTACGTTACAAATCAACTACCAGGTAATGCCAATGCCGCTGGTGTGAGGCCCTCACTTTAAGTAGCAGGGGTGAGTGGACAAAGCAGCAGTAAGATAGAGGGAACCTGGGTCCCTAAATGACAGCACAAAGCAGAAATCCCCACCACTCAGGGTTGTTTTGTGACAGAGGAAAATGAGCTTACCTTCTTTAGCCCTCTGTGATGTGGCGTCTCTCTCATACCAGCCTAGCCTTCAATCTGACTAATACAGAGCAGTTTTTTAAATACTACAAGGATGTATCTTTGGCCAATTTTTCCATTTTAATTAAAATAATATCAGAGTAAATGCTTATTTACATAAGCATAAACTGGCAAAAACTTCAAGGCCCTATTGCTCTTTCCAGAGAATCAGACTTCAGCATGAACAAGATGATTTCTGTCATGTATCACTCAAATATTAATTCCTTTCTCATTACCCTGTACCCATTAAAGTCTACACCACTACACTAGATTATCTATTTCATGATGTCAAATCAAAATCTCAATTTGTTAAACTCTCTATTTGTTAATAAACTACATCTAATTATATGAAGATATCTCTAATTGTGAACTATCACTGCAAAGGAAATCTTTGTAACTGGCAGAAATTTTAATGAGTACAATGGTAGCTGTCTTTGGGTAGCAAAGAACAGCTAGATATATACACCAACAAAGTTACATGTTATTTTGAGCAATCACTCTGCAAAAACAAGGATGTAAACACAGACACACAAAAGAGCACTGAAATTTCATTGTATTGGTATAGCAATTAATTAGGTATACAAAACACTTTTATTATTTATCAATTTTAATTATCAAAGAAACACCTAAGTAATATATGCTTTTAAGAACTTCTGATGAATGCGTAACTAATTAAATGAACAAGAGAAAAAATAGCAAAAACAAAGAAAATAAGCACAACCAGAAAAAGCAGTCAAAAAATTTATCAGCAGCACCGAAATAAGGAAGAAGTACATCCTGATCCCATAAAACCTCAAAATATAGCAAGCAAAGAAAACTCAGATGGAGCATAAGTGCTAACTGAGGAAAAAAGTCAAATACACACAATCCTGGGGAAATCTCACTATTACTCATAATTTAGAGTGAAGCAGACTAAGGAATCAGCAGGCAGCCTGGACAAAAGATCATGGTGAAACTCTAGGATTAGAAGCCCCTACATACCAACTTAGGCCCTCAGCTCAGGCGGAAAAGGCCACTAGTGAGTGTCTGCCATTCCGAGTATGGTGAACTGAAAAAGGATACTGAGAAGGAGCCTATTTCACACGCTTTGTGTCCTCACTAGTAACATAAACAAGATCCATTTTGGTGTTCATAATTTAAACAACAAAAGGGCAATGTGTGCTTGGCAGTGTCTTCACGTGGACTGGAACCCTATGCCAGTTTACTAGACTACAAAGTGCCTTAACGCCCACTTTCTTGCCTCATCAAAGGCCCCGGAATGAATTACAATCTATCATCCTAACACATTTCTAATCAGGGTTCCCTGGCTAACAAGTAATTCTAAAATATCAAAAAGACAAGTAAAAATTAGTACCACATTTCATAAATATCAAATGTATAAAGAAATAATTAGGATCTAGGACAAACATAGGTGTATAAGCTTCTGAAAACAGTTTCTATTAACATTGCTTTGAAAGAGAACATTTCAAAGCCCCTACAAAACAGTTGGTTGTCCCAAGCAAAGAAATTTTATCAACATATTTCAAAATCTACATCTAACTGAACACAAATACATACCTGTAAGTATATGTTTTTATATTCAGTTAGAAATGTTATCAATAGAGAAATGTTTGTGTATAGGCATTTCTGTAGAGATTACATTTTTATAAAACTTTTTTTTTTCATTTCACAACATTCATTTCAGAAATAACAATTTTCTACTCCATAAGAAGCTTGAAGAAGTTTCGTATTCCTGGACAACACAAAAACAGTATAATGAAAGATACCAAGACTAATTAAATGACACTAACATTCACTCTACAAGCATTTAAGTGTCTACTGTATACCTCACACTCTGCTAAATGCTAGGAATACTAAAGTAATATGAAAAGACTTGTAAGCTCCTTGCCTTACAGGAGCTTACAAAATAATAGGCATCAATCAAACTATTTTAACTAATAAGAAAAGCCAAATATTCATTTATTTCTTTAAATATAGAATCAGAATATATTTAGAGCAACAGGAAGAATTATTTCATTAACTCTATCATGATTATCTATTAACTCTCCGGACACTTAAACTTACACACGTCACTATTTCTCTCTCAAAACAATACTTAAACGGAATAAATTCAAAATTCATTATAAAATGTTGGCTTAATTTACTTAGCAATTTTTTCATCAATATTTATGTTTAATGTTTCATAGTAGGTATTTTTCAAACTTAATGTCCTGCCCACAAACTTAGCAAAATAAGAATGTTTTTCTTAACATCTTCACTTAATATCCACAACAGATTGTCTTCTGAAAAGCTGCAAATGAGTTTTATTTGCATTTTATATTTAGAGGAGTTTTGGGGAGAATTTTTTTTAAAAAGACCTCCAGATACCTAAATTTATAAGGAATATTTTTAAAACTGCTCTCAGTCTCTAATACCAGCAAGTCAATAAATTAACACTGACCTAATCAAATAATCTTGCCATAGAACTCTTAGATATATGTCCTTTTTCTCTTCTTAGAAAGGTCAGTGAGGAAAAGGGTATATATAGCTCAGTGGTAGAGTGCATGCTTAGCATGCATGAGGTCCTGGGTTCAATCCCCAGTATATTCATTTAAATAAATAAACAAATTTAATTACCTCTCCCCCAAAAATAAAAGAAAATAAAAAATTAAATTAAAAAAAAAGACTTAAGTATAAGACAAGACATTATAAACCTCCTAGGAGAGAATATAGACAAAACACTCTCTGACACAAAGGTCAGTGACTTCATAACACATTCCAATGCTTTCTCCCCCTCTCTGGCAGCTCCTTGGAAGCTAATAAAAATGTTGAAATTCCTCAGTGCTTGAATCTAGCCTCTTCCTATTCAAAGCTAGTGTTTAGATCATAGATCACTGCTGTCTAACAGACATATAATGCAAGCCACTTAATGTAATTTTAAATTTTCTAGTAATCACATTTTAAAAAGTAAAGAGGAACAGGTGAAATTCACTTAATTATGTATTTTAATACAATATATTAAAAATATTACTTCAATATATAAACAATATAACAATTAATGAGATATTTACATTTATTTTTTGTACTAAGTCTTCCAAACTCTGTGTATTTTACATTTACAGCACATCTGAATTTAGACTAGACCTATTTCAAGTGTTCAGTAGCCACTTATAGCTAATGTCTATTATACTGGACAGTGCAGCCTTAGATGATCTCATCCACACACTGCTTCAATCAACTACACTCAAATGACCACAAATTTGTATCTTTAACTCTGTCTTCTGAGTGCAAGATTAGTATTTCCTAACACCCAATTGGCATCTTATTTTAGATGACTCAGAGGCACCTCACACTCAAATAATGTCCAACTTTGATTCAAGATCCACCCATCAGAAATGTAGTCCACTCCCGATAGTCCCTAAATAACTGTACTGTAATCAATTCGAGTATATAAGCCAGAAACCAAGAAGTCAACCCTGACACTTCCTTCTTTCTCACTCCCATATCCAATCCATCAAAAAATTCTGTTTCACCGCCTAAATATCTCTCAAATCAATCTATTGCTCTCCATCTCAATTATCATCAACATTCCATCCATTTACTCCTGCCTAGCTCCAATCCATTTTCTTCAATGCAAGGACACCTCAAAATTTAATTAAGATGTTCCTACTTTAACCATCCTCTAATAAAACTTTTCAACTGATTTCTGTTGCCTAAAATAAAACTTCCCATGACCTGCAAGGCCCACGTTACATGATCTAGTCCCTGGGTATCCCCCAGCCCCATCTCACTACACCACCTCTCCGTCTTGCCCTGCGCTAATACTAGTACTTCAGTCCTCTGTACTCACCATGCTCCCTACTGCCATATGATCTCTGCATATGCTGCTTTCCCCTAATTTAATCTAATTCCCACTTATCCTCCAAATCTCAAGGAAGCATTCTTGACCATGAAGACACCAAATTTCACTTTTATAAACTCTTACAGAGCCACGTCCTTTTTCCTTTCTAGTATATTTTACAAATGCAATATGTTAGAATATGTAATAAATGGCTTTCTCTTTCACTATCTGATCATACTAAAAGAAAGTGTCTGCTACAAGAAGTTCAATTATTACTTGTTGAATGACTGTTTGTGTTCCTAGACAAAGACTAAACACAATATTAAGATGGCATAAACAACATAGCCTGCTTATACATCATTAGTTCTGGAAAGCCTTCCAGGCTTCCCAAGTCTGGGTAACTGCTCTCAACAACACTCTGGAAGCAAAACACCAGTATATAATAGGTTTAAATTCTGCCTGTCTTATACATCATCCCAACAACAAACAATGTACCTTGTAGATAAGAGGCATAAATACTTAGAATATGTATTTCAGTATACACATTATAAGGTCATATATTTCTCTCATTATTGCAAAGACAGATTTACTGTTATAAAGATACACCTTCAGTAGCACTACACTGAGATGAGGGTAGCTATTTGTCTCTATGTTAAAGGTTGTAAAACTGTAAAATGTGTGAGAAGCATTCATGTGTGCACACAGACACACCCATCAAGCAGGGGTGTGACGCCTGCAGGGGTTACAGTACTAAAGCATGCGTGAGCTCTGTCCAGCCCCAGAGCACAACCTGGGTCTTTCCTTTCTCTACATCACTAATGTGCTTCTCTGTTACCATTAGCTTTGACACCTTGTTATTACTTTATCACCACCCGTTTCTTGCCCTCTCTTCTCTGCTTTTCTTTGTCATTCTATGACTTCACAAATGTTTCTCAACTTTTACACGAAAAATTTTCCATTGCTGGGCGTGCCGTCTGCTTCTCCTAAAAATTATCCAGAGGTAAAATGTTTGTTCTACAGCTACTTCCAGATCCTACACCTTACAAAAAGCCAGAATTTCTAGATAGATGAGGCTTAACCGTAACATTATGTCAAAATGCCAATATTTCCCTTTTGTCAAAAGGAGAAAGCAAAAGCCAAAAAAAAAAAGATACAGTTACATTTTTATGGCTCTTGAAATGTTACTGTGCAATTTTTACTTGATTTAGCAAATGCTGCTGTGTGAGGGGAGAAAATTATCTTCAACTTGCTGAGGTAGCAAGTTTTTTATACCCCCTTTATGCTTTACTGCTTAGCCAAGTCTACAAGCAGTTGAAACTAGATTTATAGGTTATCCACCAAAAAAAGAAAAAAAAAAATCACTGCAAACAGCAGCTTCAAACCTGAAAACTTGCTTAATTTAACAGAGTATCCAGTCGTTTTTGGCAGTTTACAATATCAACAGAAGCAACCAGGTAACATGTAACATGCTTTGAGACAGGTCGATGACACTTATTACGTTTGAACATTATAATTGCATAGTATAAACCAAAGAGATAGTTATAAATGCTCATTAAAGAAACAGGAAATATTTCAAAATGGAAAAATGTCTCCAGTAAGCTATCCTGAAAACCAAATATAAAGTAACTGGTTTCCTCTAGAGTTCTTCAGCATGATCTATTACTCTGTTTCATCTAAGAAGTGTTTTAACGGTTCTAATTCTCTCCAAGAGAGTGCCAAGAATACATGTATATCAAAGTGTAATGATAAAGTATTTTATAATTCTAGAAAATAAAAAAATCCTGCACTTAACACACAACCTTATAAAGAACTACCAAAATTCTTTACAAGTACACCTATGCCTAAGAGTTATGCTGGAATAACATGAGGGAGCAAAACCTCTGATACCCTTTGTATAAACTCTTATGCACAACTACTATCAACAGTATATTATATGAAAGTGTAGTTATATTTATGATGTTACAAAAGCTGTTCCTCACTTAAAGGCTGAGCTCATTCACCAGCAGTCTCCTGGGGGAAAGGTGTGCCTCTCAGAAAACAAACAAGAAAAGCACAGGGACAGGCTACAGAACAGGAATCTGACTTTCTTCGTCTTGATCATTAATGTGTTTGGGAGGAAGTTTTTAGGTAATGGAATGTGAAAAGAAGCTCTCCATCTGTGGACAGGTCAAGAGTTAAGAATTAAAAATTCCAGTAAAAGGTCCTGACGTTGCTCCACCTCTCTGGAGCAGCTCTGAAGGCAACATGTGGAATGACAGGGCAGGTTGCTCAAGACAACAGAGCCATTCATTAGCAATACTTAATTACATATATACATATATATTCTTAATTATATATACTTAATTAATAATAATTAATACTGCCATTGTGCTTCTTTTTTTCTCTATTTTTCCAATAAATACTCTTCTCTAGTACTGTGTTGATAAAGATTTCTACACCTGTAGCCTTTCTTAGTTGTTCAAAGGTGAAACAAAGGGAATGGAGTTTGGTACACACTTGGACCAAACATATCAGTATCAAAGAGAGATAAACCCAAAAGGGAAGGTGAAATTCAGGCGGGACAAGATAAGAAGGGGACCCTTGTGTTCATCCTCTCTTTCCCCTCCATCTCTGCTCTACCCACAAAACAAATAAACAAACAAAATCCTCAAAGCACAACCAGGCTAATCTTGGATATTATAAACCTAGGGCTTCTAAGAAAATATGTTCTTTCAGAGTAAAATGTAAATACACTATTTCTAATACTACCTTACAGTATCATCAACTCAGAACTGCTATATAAGGCAAAAATAAACAACATAGTGCCTTACTTCTTCTGATAATCTTCGACTTCAAAAAACAGAATTAACCAGGTTTTCAGAAAAGCCTGATCAGCAATTAGGTGAAATGGTAAAAGTTTCTTTGATTCCAATATCATCACTCTTCAGAATAAGCACCTTATCTTTCCCGAAGAAGAGAGTAAATTTACGTATCGCAAAGTGCTTTAATCCAATTTCAAACTGTAAAATGTGTTATACTTGACCAACAATTTAAATTAGAAGTTATCACCAGGGCTTGTGGAAATAAGTACTGGATCTTCATTCCAGACACTGGGGCTCTATTCTTGGTTCTGCCACTTACAACTCTGAGCAAATTGTTGATACCAGTGTTTAAGTTTCCTTATCTGCACACTGAGGGAGTTAAGCTATACATTCACTAATTCTATGGAAAATGCCTTTTCAAAAATAAACAGATGATTATGTTCCCATAACATGCTTTTTATTTTAAAAAAAAATTTTTGAAAAGCTGGTATTTCTTTTTTTAAAAAAATCCAAAAGGTTAGTAGAAATATACAATTCCCCCTTGAGGAAATTTTCTCCAAAGAGAAAAAAACAAAAAGCAAAGAGTTACATAAATCTGTTATCCAGACAAATGTAGAGTCAAGTATCTTTGCTCAGTTGCTATTCCATGTATATAAGGAAGCATTACAAAGGACCAATATACCATTTCATGTAATATTTAAACACAGTTACTGTATTTCCCATACTGCAGAAGAATCTGAAACTTTTAAGTTCAAATCAAGAAAACCTAACACTTTCTGTGCTACTGACCACTAAGGAAAAAAAATTACTGTAAAGGCTATCAGAGTGGCTACTGTTAGGAGTTATATTTTAAAATACTGATTTTTGTGGGAGTTCTAATAAAGATTAAAGACATAAAAGAAAAAAATGCTCAAAGAAAAACATAAACTGTAATAATAGATCAATCAATATAAATTACCTGAACCCCGTGAAGATCACATTTCAGCACTAAATATTTCCCTAACCTACTAGGTGAAGCTGACTGAATATATAATAATTGTTTAGGTGTTTTAACATCTATTTCTTTTGAAGTCCTACAAGTAATTAAATGAATAGACCAAGTTACTAAGAACAATGATTTTGTTGGTAACAACAGAGAATCCCAAAAGTCAGAGGAAACTCAGGATGTCAGAATTAGAATGAGTTGGTCAAAGCTGTTCTATGTTGAGAAATTCTCCTTCCAGTGCTCTTCTCTGCATGTTAATATAAAAAAAATCTCTACTTAAAGATAAGTCTAATAAGCCACCTGTAAGACTAAGACATCTTGTCTTCTTCAGCACCAATCTAGCCTGTTCAAGACCCATCAGGAATTTCGTGAAATTCCCAAATTTCTAGAAAGACAGTGTTATGAGCCCCACAGACTACTCCTACCTTTGGGAGTCCCTGCTGTACAAAAGCAACAGTCTCATGAAAGAAACATGTAAATGTGTAATTTGCAACACAAAGTGGCAAATGTTACAATATAACATTGAGGGGAATTTATAAAAAAGTAACAAAGACAGAAGGAACTTGGGGAGAGACCCTGTTTAGGGAATTCTTATTGGCAGGGGTATTTGCATCCAAGGTCAACCATATCAGACTTTAATAAGAACCTACAATGTAGTGAGCTCCCTGGTGGTACAGAAAAACAAAAGATGCAGTTTCCCACCCTTAAGGATTTTAGAGTCCAAGGAAGAACAATTTAGTATGAGTCTGGAACCAAAATAACAAGATTAGCCTTTCTAATGGGGGGTAGGAGTCAGGGGAATCATGTTGGAAAGCAGTAAATGAATAAGCTTGTAAATGAACTCATACAACTAGTTTGAAGAACTAAGGCTCAACCTAAAGAAGAATGGGGAAAAACTCAAATAGAAGAGTGATCCAAGATTATTCAAGACAACCCTGTGAGGTAAAGAAACTGTATGTAGAAATTCCAGTTAAAAGAACAAAAATAAAACTGAAAAAGGTGACAGGCAAATATATACAAAACGTTATGGTAGCTCACAGAGAAAAAAATGTGACAATGAGTGTGTATATGTCCATGTATGACTGAAAAATTGTGCTGAACACTGGAATTCGACACAACATTGTAAAATGATTATAAATCAATAAAAAATGTTCAAAAAAACTGAAAAAGGTGAGCTTTTAACTCTAATTTGTCATGTTGTGTTCTATGCAAAAAAACTGTTAAGAAAAATAACATTTAAAAGCACTAGATGTGGAACCAGACCTCTGGCTCACCATTCAGCTCCATCACTTTCCAGCTGTGTCATTTTTTAAGTTACTTTAACAGTTCTATGCCTCTATCTCTTTGCCTGTAAAATGGGGTGCCTGTAGAGCCAGAAGCAGTCTTCAACGCACAGGTGCTATAACAGCACTTTAATCAAAAACTGTATTCACAAAGTCCAATCCATCCTTTAGATACTTGCAGTCCATAATCTGGCCCCAAACTTTTAAGGTCTTAATTCTCACTGGACACCGTTCCACATCCAGGAACCACAGGGATCTAATGTCAGCGCTGCAAACCAATAAGCCCTTTCCTACTTCTGTGCCTCATGTCCAGGGGCTCTGTATTTAGAAACTGTCTTTTCCTCATCATCTTTGAAAACCCACTTCTCTAGGAAACTAACTCTCCTTCCTCTTCAATTCCACATTTGCCTGCTCCTTTGTACAATTTGCCACTGTCTCCCCTGTTTGTGTATTTGTTGTTTTAAGGCCTCCCTCTCTCCTCTTTTCACTAAGATAGTGAACTTTCAGAGAGCAGAGGCAAATCTTCAACCTTCTTCCCACTTCTCAGCCCAGCCTGTGCCTATGCAGGCCTGGAAAAGCGTTACTGAATTAAACTGGATGTTTTCAATCCAAATGGCCGAAGTTCCAGAAACAGCTTAATGCTGCATAATTTTTTTTATTGTTTTCAGATCCTAAAATCATGACACGAAACGTCTTTAAAAATCAGAACACGGCTATCCTTTCGAGAAAAGTTCTCCGGAGCACCCACAGGAGTTGACAGTGCGGTCATTCTGAGCTTCAGAAGTTGTGTGTGTGCCGCGGAGGGCAGCTGGAGGGCAGCTTCCCCCTGCTCCGTGCTGCACTTTGGAATAAGGAGAAGGGAGAGGCGGCCCAGCGGCAGCACGGGCTGAGCTCCGCTCCGCTCTGCCCTCGACTTCCCGCGGGCCCGCGGGCTCCGGCCGCGCTCGTCCCTCTCCGCTGCACCTGGTTCTCTCGCCCTCGCGTCCCCTCGTCCCGCCGCAGCAGTACCTCCCAGGGGCGGCGCGACCGCGCTACTAATTCCCCGGGGCGGCGCGGCTCGGGCCTGGGCCGCTGCCCGGCCCGCGGCCCCCGGCCTCTCCTCAGCCCGCCGCCCGCACCCACGGCCCAGGCCGCGCCGCCGCCGCCGGGAGGGGAGCTGGGGGACTCGCTCGGCTCCGCGTGGCGCCGGGGGCGGAGCCGGCCCGGAGAGCCCAGGGAGAGGCCGGGGGCGGGCGGCGGCCTCCGCCTACCCCGACACGCACCCCACCGCCCCCAACCCCCAACCCTCCTCCGGGCCCCGGCCCGCGCCCGCGGCCGGCGGGACTCGCCACTTACCAACCCGCCTGGGACAACGCCGCTCTGGAGACCTCGGCCATGGTAGCTGCTTAGGCCGGGGGTGGTGGGGGGCTCGGGTGGGGGTGGGGGGAGGCCTGCTACTTGAGACCCCCAAAAAAAGAAAAAGAAAAAAGAAAGAAAAGAAAAGAAAAAAACTCCTCTGGTCGGCTCTACAACTGGGCATGCTCAGTGCGCCCGGCGCTTCCGCGTGCAGGTTCCGCTCGCCGCGTTTTCCGAGCGGCCGCAGGGGCCGGCCTGGCGTGGGGCTGCGAGGCTGCGGCGCGCCGGAGGCGGCGATCCGCCGGGGTCGGCCGGGGCCTGCAGGTCTGGGCCAGACCGTCGGCAAGGACCCCGAGTCGCCCTCTCCGCCCAAGGCCGGTTACGTTTTGTTTGGGGTCACTTCTCCGAGTTGCACACCTCGGAAACTAGTGGGGCGGTTCTTTGTAGAGCATAAAGTAAGTCCGCGTTTCCAGCGCCGACAGGCGGTCACCTCAGAGAGGGCAGCACAGAGCTAGAGCCGATGCGGACGGGAGGCGGCGGGAAAGCGCTTCCAGCTCGGCGCTAAGGCCCTCTTTCCTACTGGGAAACTCAGAGGAAGGGTGTTCCCAGCCCACTCTACAAAGGAGGGAAGTTTACTTTCTTAGAAAGACTCGCTCCACTCACTCCCCGTTTCGATCTGCCCGGATGCAAAGGGGAAAAAAATGCATAACCAGGTTTCCTCGACTCCCCACTGCCAAATCTGACTGTCCAGGTCCCACGCCACAATGCAAGTAAATGAGTCAACCCGAGAAAAGCTGCGCTTAAGGGCCATGGGAAAATCGGGCAGTTGTGTCGGTGCTTGTTTCTCCTGTCGCTCTCCCACTGGGCCCGTCCAGGTCCCGGCGCGGCCCTCTGACGCTGCCACGGGCACTACGAGGCCTAGCACCCACTGGCCGCCTGCAGGCGCCCTTCTGGCTGTCTGGAGGACTGAGGCGTAGAGACAGGTCCCGAATGGGCATGCGCGGCGGCGGCATCGCCGAGCGGCGCGAGGGACGCTCCAATGCGATTGGGCGGTCAACACCTACACCAGCCAATCGGAGGAGCCAGATGAAGGGGCGGTGGGCTGAGGAGACACTCCCTGAAAGTTTGCTCCACCCTCTATGGTTTTTCATTTCTGTGGCTGCCGGCGGAGAAGGACGCTTCTGAGTGGCTCTGGTGCCAGCTGCCGACTCCAGCGGAGAGACTGTTAAAACTTTAAACCCCGTCACCGCGACTGCCTCATCTGTTTCATCATCACAAACGGGGACTTGGAGCCGAGACTGTGGAATTGGGCAGAGCCGCTCCTGGGCTGGGGAGGAAATTGACAGTTACAGAAGGAAGGGGATAATTACCCTGGGTGGAGCTAAAATTCCTTAATACAAATGTTTTCTCATTTTAACTGGGGCATTCCGTTAGGGCTTCCCAAATGTCATAATTTTAAAATCATGATGCTTTGCTTAGCTGTGATGCTGTTGAAATGTATGTCCAAGCACGTTGCTTAGATACTGATTTTAATTAACCTTGTGTCCAGGCACTTTTAGAACCAGAAATAACTACATCCTTGTCCATACATTTTGCAGTAATATACAATATTTAGGCCATACAAATGCTACAAGTGTATTTCCATAAGTCAGGAAAAGATTTGCCTTCTGAAGGTAAATAGATTACTCAGAATCAAATTGTTTAAATTTTTTATTGGTTGTTTACTAGAATCTTGTGTTACCACTTACATTTTGTAATCAATGTAACTTGTTAACTATGAAAATAATATGCTGTCCTAATCATCAGACTTCTTCACTGGTTAAATGTGAAGCCTTCATACATTTGGTCTCATTTGCAGTGTATAAAAGAAGAATTTGCCATGGCATGGTGCTTACAATAAACTTAATAAAGTGTTCCCCAAAACACCAAATCCCCTCACTTTAAGAAATGCTTCAAAGAATGGCTTGAAGATTCCCACTGGAGGAATTTGGGATAATATGAGCATCAAAAAGAATAATTAACAATAGTAATTTAAAAATTGAATAAAGAAAACAAATTCAGAGTGCCAGTAAAAATAAATAAAAGGAGGGAGGATGAAAACTTTTCTCTCAAAGGAATACCAGAGAATAAATGTAGAACAAATAATAGAATTAGAAAATCACCATTTCCAAATTAATCACAGTTGATTCAGGCAAAGTCCATCAGGATGTTGAAAGCCACTGAGTGACAGATTCTAGGAGTACAGGATCTTCACAAGGTCTCGAAGTATCAAACCATAATATACTTACTACAGAAGGGAAAAACACACCTTTGCCCTAAAAGAATCACTGCCTTAAATAAATGATCAAAGCTAGAATCACTAATGGGAAAATCTGTTATTGTGTGCTTCCTGATGTAATGCAGTTAGAAATACAAATCATCTAAGAAATATTCTCGCCAAAGTTACTTAACCTGAATTTAATCAAGCTTCTAGACAGTAGTTCCCAATCAGGGGTAGATCCCTACCCTACCCTCCACCCCAACCACTGGGCACATTTGACATGTATGAAGATATTTTGGTTGTTACAACGTGATAGGGATGGGGATACTATTAAAAATCATGTAATACACAAGATAGCCACATGATCCAAGATGTTAATAGTGCCAAGACTGAGATATGTAGGAGATACTGGAACAAGTGACTCATAGGAAACAAGCAGATAAATCCAGAATGTGGCATCTTCTATAAGAAATCTGGCGTACTGTTCAAATGAGCCAATGTAATTTTTTTTTTTTAAGGAGAATCCCTTCAGATTAAAGAGAGTCAAGAGACATGACAACAGCATGCAATCCTGGATTTTAAAAAGAGTAACAGAAAGGAAAAGGAAGAGAGATTTTTGTGGCCAAATGTACAAATTTAAATATGAGCTAGATATTGGATAGTATAATGGAATTATAATTTTCTAAGATATAATAATATTGTCCTTAATCTTAGAAATTTTATGTCAGACATTTATGGCTGAAGAGTTGTGGTATCTACAATTTATTTTCTATGAATATACACATATCTACCTATATATACATATATGTGAAAAAAGGAGAGAAAGTAAATATGGCAAAATGTTTAAAATAGGTGAATCTAATTGGAGGTTTGGGTGCTCATTATATAAATTTAAATTTTTTATCTAGAGTTGAAGCTTTTCAATATAAAAAGAAGGAAAAAATATGGCTTATACTAATTTCTTTCACATCAAAAATTTTAAATTGGAATTACATTATATATAGATAAGTTAGTGCCATGGGAAATGGTAGCAGCTGACCAGACCAAAAAGAAAAAAGATTTCCATTGTTAATAAGATAAATAATTGATTTGCAGAAAATATAAAGGCTAAAATGAGCTGAAAAGTTAGGGGTGAGCCTAAGGATGACAGAAGAACTTTGCTAGATACAAGAGGACAGAAAAGGAGAGTTAAATTTATTTGGAGTCAATGGTATAAATTAAGAGAGATTGAGAATCCATTCAACAATGTTTTGCCCCTATCATTTCAATGAAGGGAAAGATTCTCAGACTGAAAATGAGAGAAGACTGTGGATCAGTAGGAATAGAAATTACAATAATAAGTGAGATTATAAGAATACCTGACCCTTCTGAGGTACATTAAATTTTCTGACCTTAAACCACGTACATCCCAGAGAATACTGGTATAACCTGAGAATGACTCATATGTGCCAATGCCAGGCACACAAAGAATTGCTGAGCTTATCAGGAAATGTGCTAAAAGTGTGGAAATAAGCAAAAATATTTTGTTTTAAGAAGGAGGAAAGAGGAACAAAGAAAAAAGTTGTGTTGGGACAATAGTAGGGTAACCACATGCAAAAGTATAAAGTTGGATCCCTTTTTCACATCATATACAAAAAATAACTTGAACTTGATTATAGATATAAATGCAAGGCCTAAAAATTTTTAAATGTTCATAAAAGAAAATGTAGATGCAAATCTTCATGACCGTGGGTTAGGCAATAAAAATGACATCCAAAGCACAATCAGAAAAGGAAATATTTGTGATTCAAAGGAGATCATCAAGACAATGAGAAGACAATTTACAGAATGAGAGAAAATAGGGGTTTGTATCAAGAACATATAAAGAACTCTTACAACTGAATAATAAAAGAAAACTCAGTTAAAAATGAGCAAAGCATTTTAACTGATATTTCTCCAAAGATATACAAATGGCCAATAAGTAAATGAAAAGCTGCTCAACATCATTAGCCATTAGGAAAATACAAATCCAAAACACGTGGATATTTCACACCCACTAGAATGGCTGTGGTTAAAAAGATGGAAAATAACAAGTGTTGATGAAGATGTGGAGAAATTGAAACCTTCATATATTGCCAGTGGGAATCATGCAACAGTTTGGAAAACAGTTGGCAGTTCCTCAAAAAGTTAAACATAGATTTTTCATATGACTCATAAATTCTACTCCTAGGAATATATACCCAAGAGAAATGGAAACATATATCCACACAAAAACTTGTACGTGGATGTTCATAGCAGCATTATTCATGATAGCCAGTAAATGGAAACAGTCCAAACTGATGAAACTGTTCAACTGATGAAAAGGTAACTAAAAAGAGTTCCACAAACTATAGACCAGGGAATTTGCTGTTAACCCATTAGTCATGATTCTAGAATTCATAATTTAGGAAATGACTTAGTAGGAAGAGGAAATGAAATAGCTGACCTCTAAAAATTGTTTGACTCCCAGAATTCTATGATTCTAAATCATGTCAAATGAATCACATTTTCTTAAAAAAAAATTTTTAAAAGTTTGTTAACTACTAAGTTCAAGAAATTGATAGTCATCAGGAGAGACTAGGTTATGCCATGACAATAAACAAACACAAAAAATTTGTGACTTGAAATCAAAACATATTTATTTTTCTTTCATGTTTTATGTCCAATGTGGATGCCTGGAGGGTGGAGAGACAGGCCTTGATCACAGAGCTCATTCTCACCCTAGCACCCTGACAGAGCTCTAACTACCTGGAACATTGCTGATTGCAGCGGTAGAAGGAAAGAAGACTCTGCAGGACCTCACACTGGAAATTAAGTGCTCTGCCAAGACTAGAGATATGATAACATAGGAGCCAGGAGTGGAGCCAGAAATGTTCAATGAGCAGAATTAATGGCTGTGGTAGTCAAATGGTGCCAATATTATTTGTAGTAGTAAAATCCTGAAGATAAAGTGTCTATCAATAGGGGAATATTTAAATAAGTTATAATGGGTACCATGTAGACATTACCAAGAAGAAAGAAAGGAAGGAAGGAAGGGAGGAAAGATGGAAGGAAGGAAGGAAGGAAGGAAGGAAGGAAGGAAGGAAGGAAGGAAGGAAGAAAAGAAAGAAAGGAAAGAAAGGAAAGAAAGAAAGAAAGAAAGAAAGAAAGAAAGAAAGAAAGAAAGAAAGAAAGAAAGAAAGAAAGAAAGAAAGAAAGAAAGAAAGAAAGAAAGAAAGAAAGAAAGAAAGAAAGAAAGAAAAGAAAGAAAGGAAGGAAGGAAGGAAGGAAGGAAGGAAGGAAGGAAGAAAGAGAAATGAAAGAAAGAAAGAAAGAAAGAAAGAAAGAAAGAAAGAAAGAAAGAAAGAAAGAAAAAGAAAGAAAAGAAAGAAAGAAAAGAAGAAAGAAAGAAAGAAAGAAAAATCACTATGTACTAAGATATACTAGTCAGATATATCTGTGGAATAAAAGAATTAAAGTAAGTTTTAATGTGTTGAATTACTATAAATCATTAAGAAAAAGGCACAATTCCTATAGAGAAGTTGGCAAGGTATATGAATAGCCAATACACAAAAATAAAATCTATGTGTTCAATAAATATGGGAAAACTTTAACCACATCAATAAACACAAAAATTAAAATTAAAACAATAGGATATCAGTTAAATTTCATTTTCACCTAACTCAATGGCAAAAATTAGTGGATAATAATCAGTGTTGGCAAGGATATGGGGAAATTCTTTACTGCACTGTTCATAGAAATGAAGTCGACACACTTGGGAGAGTATTTTGGCAATATCTAGCAAAACTAAAAGATGCATACCTTATGACTGAGCGTTTTCATTTTTAGATATATATTCCAGTGAAGAATGTTCATTGATGCATTATTTAAAACAGAAGAATGAAAACAACTTCAATGTCCAATGTGGGGGAAATGGGTTTTTTTTAAGTGGTATATATATATATTTTTTTCTATCAAAAAATAGAATGATCTATGTCAGTTTAAAGGAATACACTAGACCTTTCTACATATCAGCATGGGTGGATCTCAACAACATGATACCAAGTTTAACAACAACAAAAAGCAGCTTGATAAACATACAGAGAGTACTGCATTATATGGAATTTTAAAAGCACATACTAAAATATATGTATATACTATAACAGAGTTCTCTGCAATGATGGAAATGTTCTATATCTGCACTGTCCAATATAGTAGTCACTAGTCACATGTAGCTACTAAGCACTTGGAATATGGTGAGTAAAGTAGAAAAACTGATTTTTTTTTAATGTATTTTAACTTACTTAAATAACCACACTGGCTGGTGGCTACATGCTAGACAGCACAGATATATTTATGCCTGGATGTACTGATGCCTACATATGGATGTGGAAGTATGAAAACAGATTTGAGGACTGCACAACAAACTCAGAACACTGACTGAAGTGGGGAAGAGAGGGTATTTTCATAGAGGAATTTTGCTTTGTTGATAAAGTTTATTTCTTTAGAAGGAATGGGAGCAATTATGACAATATATTAGTTACTGTTGCTTAAGTAGTAAGACTATGGTTGTTTTAAGGAGGACGGTATAGCTCAGTGGTCGATTGCATGCTTAGCATGCTCAAGGTCCTGGGTCACATGCACAAGGTCCTGGGTTCAATCCCCAGTACCTCCATTAAAATATAAATAAATAAACCTAATTACCTCCCCCCTTTAAATAAAAAACAAAATAAATTTGCTAATTAAGTTTTTAAATTTTTAAAAAAATTTTTAAAGAATATGGATGTTTTTATATGATTTATATTTTTGGTTACATTTTAAATATCTCAAGCAAGTTTTAACACTGTTGTATTACATGATACTTTATAATAATAATATACTTTTATTTTCTACAGTTTATTGTTCTATGTTGTTAATATAATGAACATATAATCAGTATGAAAAGAAAAAAAAGAAAAGAAAAGAGAAAGGAGGACAATGGAAAGGGCTGTAATAGTGAACTTAGAAATTTAAAATGTGGGAGAAAATTTAGACTTGATCCTGTCTATCCCAGAAAATAGTCCTAAGGACTAAAAAGAAGATACCAGCTTAATTTAGTACAGAATCATAACCTAGAGATAGTCTAACAGGGAAACAGGCAGTCTCAGAACAGAGTGAGTTCCCCAGCATTAGATGATTCTAGCCTCTGTTAGATGATTAATTGATGCAAATGTTATAGAAAGGAATTCAAGCAGTTAGACTGATTCTGTGGTTCACAAAGGATTTTCTAAGGAGCCCTGGTGGCTCCACTGGGTCTCTGAAGACTCACAGTAGGTGGCAAGGAGAAGGGACAGCAAGCTGGAATCTAGGTCCCCAAGCCTACTCAAAGCAGAACTTTTAATTTGAATAAAGGCTTCAACAAATAAAAACAAGGTTTAGGACTCATGAGGCTAGAGGAATAAGCCATTCAACAAGGATTTACTGAGCCTACACTGTGAGCCAACCATTGTGCCTGGCACTGCAGGTGAGGTCAGCAGTCACGAGCCCTGCCCTAGAGTCATATAGTCTATCTGGAGATAAAGACATTAAACGACTTAAACAGTTAATTAGTTGCAGCTGTGGTGCTATGACGACATCCAACCAAACCTGAGATTCTTCTGTATGATACTATGAATCCATGTTTTTTTAAAATGACTAATTTGTAACTAACTTGATTTTGTGCTATGTATTTTATGTGTCCTTGAACGTGACTGTTGGTTGTCTATTTATGCAAATAGTCTTTAAAAAAATGCATTTACTTAGGGACTAGTCATGGAGAGAAAGCAATGATTAAGACCAATGGAATCTCTGTCCTCAGAGTTTTCATCCTAATTGTCTAGCAGACAAAAGTATGAGTTTTATCTAGTAAATTAAAATGTTAGAAGGGGAAGTTATAGCTGGGTTCAATCCCTAGTACTGCCATTAAATAAATAAATAAATAAACCTAATTACTATGCCCCTCCCCCCCAAAAGCTTTTAATGTTATACGTGATCACTGTGGTTTTTGTCAATTATTATAAAATAATACAATAATATGAGCATTGTTGAACAAAGACAACAAAATGAGTTATAAATGAAGAAGAAGATTGAGAGGACATAAGCATAAATGTTACTAGTGTCGCTCTCTGGGTAGTCATAGGAGGATGATTTTTTATGTCCTTCTTTAAATACATGTGTATTTTCCAAGATTAGCATTGTAGTATCACTCTTATAAAAACTTATTAAGAACTGGTAAGAATATGACAGAGTGAATATGTATGGCATCTTTCACACTATGAAGTCTTTGATTTTCACATGTATATGCAATATGGTTGATAACTGTATCAATTTGAAGATTCTTCTACCCTTGTTAAGGATTTTATGGTCTAATATATTGCATCATTTCTTATGATATATATTTTATATTTCTCTTTATGTTATTTCTCTTTGTGATTTGTTATGGGTCTCATGAATTATATTTATATATTTGTAATATTATTTTTCTAGTTTAATACTTTACTCGCCCTAAGTTTTCTATATATTCTTTTTACTTAATCATTTCCTATATATAAATCACTAAGTACTTCAAATATCTTATGGTCTCTAAACATTTCCATATCTATGTTAATGTAGTTTTTAAAATTTTATTTATTTTATTATTTTTGGTGGGGGGAGATAATTAGGTTTGTTTATTTATTTATTTTTAGAGGAGGTACTGGGGTTTGAACCCAGGACCTCGTACATGATAAGCATGTGCTCTACCACTTGAGCTCTACCCTCCCCACCAATGTAGTTTTGATATACCACTGAAAGTGCAGAAGATGCAGTAGAAATTGTCTTAGGACCTCCTGGTTTCAATAACACCTAAGGGAAAGTAGAATGTATGTATACAGATACAAGGGATTCTGTAGAACTCAAGAGCAGAGCAGTAGTGGAGTTTAAGAAGGACTGAAAGCAATGGCTGAAAGCCACTGGACTATCAGGCAAAGTTCTGTGTCTACATCTCTGCTGCTCCTTGTACATCTTCTTTCTTTTTCTTTACTTCCTAAATCACATGACAGTATACGTCCTTAACTCCTGAGTTGACATGTTATAGTTCCAGGCCCCACAGAAACTAACTCTCACTCTTGACCCCAAAGGGAAATTTCAGGGAAGGCACTCTGGCATGACATGGACTGGCATGAGTAAGTTGCCCACCATGACTTCAGTCAACATGGTCAGAGGATGGGGTCACATTTTACACAGAGCCTGTTAGAGGACCACCATTTGAGAGAAGTGGGCAGTCAAGGGAATATTTACCCAAGCAGACTCTCCAAAAGGTATCTACCACAGTTGTATTCCTTCTAACTGTATATAAATCAATATTTTGTCATGTATTTTATTTTAAATTACCCAAAGAAGCTTCAAGTTAAAGGAATGTTAGGTGTACCCACTTATAAAATAAATCATCACAATTTTAACGTATCTTCTGGATAACATTCAATTTTCTAATAATCACTCTTATTTAAATAAAAAATCATTGGCAGTCACTTTCCAACAACTCTAGAACATGAACAACTTTCATAAGTATGTCCAAGAGGAATTAGCCTGTTTTGCTTTCACATCACAAAATTAGGCTGCACATATTTTAGTTATTTCATTTAATGCACTTCAAGTACTAAATTTTGCCATATTCCTTAGAGCCATTTAACTTACTTTTTAAACTATTTAGGATAGAGACCATATGTGTTTTATGTTCACAATATGATCTGATACAGTGCACAGGATGATATGTTTTTAAAGAGAAGTGAAAATTGTCCTAAAAAGTCTTCGTAAACTTTTGGTGTCTGATGTTAGACATTTAGAATGGTCAGTTCAGTAATGAAATTCGATGCTGAAAAGTATTTTAGTTACATGTCTTTATAGGCTATTTCTTCCAGCATTAACTTTTCTTGAAGTATTGGGAAGTTTTGATCAATTTATATACATACATACATATTTCGTGGGATCTTGGTAATAAGTAATCTTCAGTTAAATTAATAAATGGTAGAGCCAAGATTTCAGAGTATTCTGACTCCAAAGCACATGCATTTAGCCCTCACACTCATAAGAAGTTGGGAAGTGGTGGGATCCTTGGCAAGGAGAAGAGGATGAAATGGATGTGCTGACTTTAGTCATGTCAAATCTAAAGTGACGAAATATGCCAAATATCAATTAGTAATTTCAGCTGTAAACAGGTGAAAGACAGATTTAGAGATACTGATTTTTGGAGTCATCCTCTTACAAGAGATTGTTAAAGCTTTTAAATGAACAGTCTTCTGAGGAATAATGTAAAAGCTGAGAAGAGGCTCAAAGATTGAACCTAAGGGAAAACCACAGTAAACAGTAGGAGAAAGAGGAACCAGCAAAGGAATTGAGAAGCTATAGTCAGATTGCTAGAAGGACTATGACTCTTGAAAGACAAATAATATGGATGGACTCTTAAATAAACTAAAGTCAGAATGTGTTTAACAACCAATCTATAGGCAATGCCTTAATAAAACAATAAAAATATTAGTCCCCTTCCTTAGCACATTCCTGTACATGTCTACATTATGATTAGCTTTATTATCATTATAACAACATTTATTGAATGTGCCAAATATTTTCGTAAATACAAATGAGGACACAGTATCATAATAGTAGAATTAACTTTCCATGATAGCTGTGCTACTAAATGACAAAGCTGGGATTTAAAACTATGTCTGTCCAGTACTCAGACCATCCTGTTAACCAACACACCATTCCCCAAATATGGGACAAGAGGAGATGGAGAACATCTCTAGATTTCTATCATGAAATTTCTGTTATTTCTGTCATAAACACTCCTATCATGTTAGAGGACATGATATTAAGTAACATTAACTTAATAAATATTTATTGAATCAGAGTGGGAACTTATTCCCCTTTCCAATTCTCTTTCACTTTTGTCTCATGGCCTTTGAGAGGAGGTATCAGTTTGGAGCAAATGTTTCTAAAAACGCTCCTTGTCAACCTCCGTTTTAACAAAAAAGAGCAGACCTTAAAGTCCAAATATTCTGTAGACAATAATATCTAACTGTAAATTAATAACTTTGTTTAGTTTTCATCGTATTTATTTTTTATAGTTACTTTCTATTTATTTTGGTTTTCCATTTACAGTAGTGGATAAAGTTTCCTGTCTAAATACATGTAAGGTCTTTTTTTAAAGTGGCTCTATTCAAAGATATTAAGCAATGATACTGAAAGTATGTGGATATGGCAGAATTGTGAGGGTGGCTTGCAAATGACTAAAATCAGGAAAAACTGCATTGTGTTAAACATCCTTCCCCCTACCCTCCACTGTGAAATCATTAATCTTTGACACCAGGGATCAGTTACTTCCTTTCCTCCCTCCATTCCTGTCACTCTTTCTCTAGCAGTGATCCAAGCAATGCCTTCCATGTGATTATCCTGTTCATGTGGTAGTCTTTTTTTTTCTTTTTACTTTTCTTTTACTTTTTTCCCCCTAATCCTTGCTCACTAGCTATAGAAGTGCTAACTGGAATATGGCACTTCAGCAGAATGTTAGTGGGCCAAAAAAGTTGAGTTGGGCTGTGAAACTTTGCTCTCACAGTCCAAATCTCTTCATTGGCTCTCCAGGGCTGAAAAAAGTGAGAGCTTTGAATTACCAGCCGAGAGTTACCTCTGATAATTTTTCTATAAAGGATTTGGAAGTGGAATAAAGGGGAAATAAAGCTAATTCACATTAACCTTTAGCCTAAAATGTCTCAGTTATAAATAAGAAGTTGGTTATTACTTTTCAAAGCTTTGTTACCTCTCTGCTCTTTTAAAATTATCCAATTAACGTCTGTGCTCCACTTCTTCAGAAAGACCTTTAGACACAGGTTGGCTTATGCAGAAGAGGGTCATGTGAGCTGGGGTTAAGGGGGGTGTTGGGCAGACAGGTACCATCCAGTTAGTGCTTTAAAAAAAAAAAAACTTCGTTCATAATTCCCTATGGCTTAGGTAATGGGAGTTTTTACAATGTGCTTATGCACCTTTTTATGTATTATCTCATTTAATCTTTACAACAAAGCTATTAGGGCTAGAGTGTGTGTGTGTGTGTGTAAAATCCCCATTTTGCAGATGAGAAAACTAAGGCCCAAATTTACATATTTGGTCAATGGCAGAGCTGGGATTTGAACCTAAATTTGTGATAACACATTACCCATCTTCTACTACCTGCTCAACCCCACCCCACTTACACACGCTACTCCAACTGCATTTTTGTGATTTTTGTAAACTCCCAAATTTACCTTGGATTTGGGATGACATGAGAAAACCTGGAAGTGAGGAAAGAGAGGTTAGGTTCTGGAAATAGTGAAGAATAAAACAATAAACAGGGCAACCAGATTGAAAAGGTGTTCAATGTCTGAATTTCAACAACAAAGAAACCTATAATGATATTTTTAGGTAGATGCTTCAGTGAATGTTTTTGAAAGGGATAATAAATGGAATAATTTAAAATGTTTCTGAGGGATGGTATAGCTCTAGTGGTAAAGTGCATGCCTACCATATGGGAGGTCCTGGGTTCAATCCCCAGCACCTCCACCAAAAAATAAACAAACAAACCTCCCCATAAAGCTTCTGCTTGACTCCGAATGAAGGGAAGAGAAGAATGGTTCACTTTTTTTTTAGACATAAATTATCCAAATTATTCCTCCAAATATCCTTCAAAATTCTAAGAAGTCAAATAAAATTAACATTATAATTAAGTATTAATTACAGATATTTTATTAGAGTGATCCAAATTTTAAGGATCTTATCTTTCAGTGGGGTCAAATTAGACTACATTAGCATTTCTACATCAATATTGTTACTGAACTCAGGTTTGGCTGCTCACTGCTTGAAAGCCAATACTTAAGAAGCAAGTGTTGGTTGGAAAGGAAAAATTGCTTTATTCAGGAGGCCAGCAACCTGGGGAGAAGGAGGACTCGTGTCCAAAAACCAACTCCAATGATTCTGCTGTACCATGAAAGTTTTTAAAGGGAGAATTATTTGAGAAAGGAATCCGAGACTTTGTTATCTTACACTGTATGCAGACTTTCTTCTGATTGGTTGGTGGTGAGGGAACAGGGCAGTGTTCCAGGAATCTTGTGCTCAGCCTGAAGTTACCATCCTCCACCTGGGTGGGGGCCTTAGTTCCTGCAGAAGAACTCAAAGGTATTGTTGTATATATTCCTTGAGGAAGAACCAAAACCCTGCTTTCTTGCTGCACTATTGTTTCTTGCCTGCCCCTCCTTGTTTCTGCATTCCCTCAGTATTCTGAGTATCTACTGTTTGAATCTGCCTTTCAGAACTCAGGGAAGATTTAGGAGGCTGAATGAAGCCTATTTCCTACAAACAAGAAATGAGGGACACAGAAAGGATTTGTACCCAGGAGGTTCCCACAAGGTCCTGCTCCATTTCAATTTTACTGTCACTCTTTACAACATAACTACAGGACTCAAGCATTACTTGAATTTCCCCTCCCCTACCTCTGCAATAACCAGTCCAAGCTGGGAAACATCCTTCTCCAATATTAGTTTCAATAATCCGGATTTCTTATATATAAGAATTGTATTTTTTTGTACAGATGGATAGTTTTAAATACATTAAGCCCATTTGCTAGTCAATAGAGAAACCTAGACATGTTTTATGGGATATTTATATGGTAAACTATTATAGAACTTAGATTCAGCAATCATGGGTTTAACTCCTAACACTTGAATAACCAGTTGAATGGCCTCACTCAGATCATTTACTTCTCTGGGATTCTGTCTTTCCTTTAGAGGGTTTGATTTTGAATAACTGGATTATAAAGTCCTCTAGAGCCTCCTAGCTTCTATGATTTCAAGTGTAATTATATTATTTCAAATTATTGATAGGTTGTAAAATTATTTTTTCAAAGATGTCTGCACCAGTATATACCCATCCCATATGTTCTTCTTAAAGTGTGACATTCACATGCCTCCACTGACAGGTGGAGTTGATATTTCCCCCTTTTGGATCACTGTAACTTCCTCGACCATTCCAATGTGGCAAAAGTAAGGCTCCTTGATTTCTGAGACTAAACCATAAAAAGCAAAATAAATTCAGTGTAGTCTCCCTCTCAGTCTCTCCCTATCTATCTTACGTGCCCTTACACCCCAACCCAACCACCACATTGTGAAGAAGCTCAGGCCACACAGAGAGGCCATGTGTAGGTGTTCTGGCCAACAGCCTTACTTAGACCTTCAACCGGTAATCCCCAGCAATCACCAGACATATGCATGAATGAGCATTCACGTGATTCAGCCTTAAGCCTTTGGCTCTTCCAGCTGAGCCTCAGACATCCTGGAGCAGAGCACAGCTGAGCCTGTGGTGCCATGTCTGGTTTCTGCTTCCTGACGCACAGGAACTATAACAAAGAATAAGTGATTATTATTATTTTAAGCCATTAAATTTTGGAGTAATCTGTGATGCAGCCAAAGTACAGATATGAGACACTAACACATGTGGACCGCCTACTCTGTGCCAGGCACTGTGCTCAGCCCCTGATTTCCATCATTTCCTTTAGCCTGCCCTCTGTCTCAATATTTGCTTTTATACTATTTTATTGGACATATCTGTGATTTAAGTTTTTGTCAATAACGCAACTCCCAGATATAACATTGGACCTTGGGAAAAATAACACTTTAAAATGTTCCATTTCCTAGTGCTCTTCCCAGAAATGCCCTGTGCTGCCTGATTTGTACAAAAGAAAAACTACTGTGAGGTAATGAAAACCCATTCCAGAGTTGATACTCAGAGAGAAATGTTTTGATGTTCGTAGTTTTGAAAAAAATGTTTTTAAAATGATTAAAATTGAACTCAAAACTGCCTTCCCTCTCTAAGGTTTAATTCTATAAAATTGTCAATATATTTATTTTGGGGGTGCCATTTAAAAAGAGGAATTTTAGTTATTATTAGAAAACATTTCTTCTGTCACTTTTTTCATAATAACTAATGTCTGTTTTTCTTCAGTTTTGCTGAAGCTAAGACATATAAGGGGAAAAGTCATCAAATGAGATAGAAATATTCTTATTTATAATTTTTAAAAAATGTTTTACAACAAACATTGATTGTTTTACAGAAATGTAGCTGGGCTTATAGCTAGTGTCTGAGGAAGTTACCTATTTCCCTTAATCTCTATTATGCAAAAATAAAAATAGTAAGTATAGCAATAGAGTAAAATTATATATCTAAACATGGATATTGATATATATTATTTAATTTTATGCATTCATAATTATTGGTGCTAATTAGTATCAGACACTATTATTATTATTTATTATAAGTATTTTAAATATTTATTACAAATATTATCATTATTATTATTGTAATATTTAGGGCAGAAATTCAACCCATATGGAGTTCAAAGCAGCAATGAAACTGCTTTGTTTTATCGGTCATCAACAAATGGAACAGATGCAGTGTTTTGTTGACAGATAATATTCAGTGGTATATTGGATCTTGCACTAGAAACACTGTGAATATTAAAGTCATAAATAATTCAATCCTTTGTAGCGTCAGTGTATGACCTCAAAATAACCCTGTTCAATCTGAAGCTACTGGTAATGGCCCAAGGTTCGGTAAGGCCAAATCATACCCTGCCATATATAGTAACATACTGTAATATAGAGTTTCAACAAAGAAAATACAGTTAGCATAATAATGAGGCATTAGCTGAAATGCACACAAAGTTGTTGACCTGAAACAAAAAATCTACAGAAAGGATGTGCTCTGAAGGATGCTGACAAAGTAATTAAAGTAACTAGAGAAACAGACCGAGCTTAAAACTGAGCAAGTCATAAGTCCTGTCTTAGTCACTTAACCTTTAACTTATGCTCCCTGATCCTTACAGACTATTTTAACATTCAGTTATTCAATAGAGTAAATTCAGAGCATTGCTGTATTTAATTCCAATGCTCCTGCCACAAGCACCTCTACCCCAATACCAGACTTTGCATGATTTCCATAATGTGCTAACATCTTTTCCTCTTAAAGTTGCCCTTTACTTACTGTGCTCTTATCCCTGAATACCCATCTTTTCCTTTGTGCCTCAGATTTCACTTCTGTGGACCCTCACCTGATTTACCCATACACAACTGCTGCCTCCCGCCTCTATGCTCACATGCCATTTTGTATATCCATTTTCTACAGTTCTCACTGTACCACACTGGTATCATTCATTTATATATCCACCAATTTCTCCATTCATGTTGTGAGGTGCTTAAAGGCGGGGACCCTGTTCCAACTTTTCCTACCCAGCCTGGTCACAGAGTTTGGTGGGCGACAGTATGGACTTGGAAGGTAGACATCCAGGTTTGAATTCCAGCTCCACCTTTTCTTAGCAGTGTGATACGGGAAGAGCTCCTTAGCTTCAGACCCTCATTATCTCCTAATTGCCCATGCTAACAGGATTGCTTGGAAGATTAAATGAGATAAAATACACATTTTACACCTGTTACACAGAGTACTCAATAAACATTGGTTATTGAATGTAATAAATGTCTGCTGTCATCCGACTGACTTGAAATGTTTACTCTAGGTTACATCAGACTGATAAATAGACCAAAATTAGTGTACAAGTACCATTTGTCCTTTCGGGATTAAAAGAACTTTACACAGTTATGAATGTTACCCCGCAAATCTCCAACACATCATAGGCAATAATGAAAAGGATTCATAGAGACCTCATTTGACTCAATACCTTCACCTCCTCCAAACACCCTCAAAACCACAAAATGACGATCATCATCATCATCATAGTTATCAACTTATACCAAATTCACTCCCCACAATCCTTCTCTACTAATATGGGGCTACATTTAAATTAATTTGTTAAAATTTAAATATGAAAATTAATATATTTTTACTATTATAGAAAATATTATATGGGAAATATTTAAAATACATCAACAGTTTAATATCTTTAGAAATAGTGACTAGTTGTAAAGAAGTCGGAATCATGAAGGAACAGTTTTCTATTGTGTTTTCTTATATAATAGCATTGGCATTAGGCTTAGGCTATACTAAAAAAGGTGAAAGTCAATATTCCAAAATATGCATCTGCAGGCACATGTGAAACATGATCACACAGCAAAGGCCACAATCAAGTTTGTGACCTGTTCAGTGCAAAAGAGCAAGTGAACTCCACCTGGAATCTGAAGGGCCAGGAGCTTGAAACATTTTGCATTTTTCAGTATCAAACTCATCCTAGGATGAATTTAATCTGGATAACTGATGGGATGGAAGTTAACATTATTCTTGGCCCTGGACAGTAATGACAGTGTGCTGTCAACTGCTCAAGCCATAATCCTGAATACGGGAGAATGGCTGAATGAAGTGGAAATGTCTGTGTAGAGCAGAGAAATCAAAAGTCTTTTTCAGGGGAACTGGAGAGTGTTACAAGATGGGCCAAAAATGAACCTTGTCTCTCCCATCCATGCCAGCCTCTTTGTTGTGTAAGATCTGAAGACACTTTCCGTCCCTCCAAGAGAAAATGCAAAGTAACATCAAGGACAGATCCTACTACTTAAAACCAGCACGGAGGAGGCAGGAGGTAAGAACTAAGCTGAATAATAATTCTGCTCAGCATTTCCCTCCATTGTCACTGCTCTTCACTTCTTCTTGTACTTAAGCTCTTTTCAGAAATGTCAAGCAAATAACCAGTATGGTATTACTTCGAGATGTGTGCTTTATCTGTAGATAGTGGAGGGGTTTGATCCTTATTTATATATGAAGTGTAAGGCTTTTAAAATTCAAGTCTCTTAGAAAAGCCTAAGTAAATTAATTCATTCTCAAATTTAGACCTTCCAGCAGGTGACAGCTTAAAAATGACTATTCTGACTTTAACAAAGTAAAATGAGATTTTATAGTAAGTATTAGTAAGCAGAATTAAATGTAATGAATAAAAATGTAAACATATTAGTAGTGCTTTGAACTGATATCATTTTTGTTAATTACACTTCAAACTATTAAGTATATTTTTGTTCTGGTTGCAGCATTTGGTAAGTAATCTTTGAATCTTCATTTTAGTAATGAAAAGATTTCATACATATAGATGTGTGTGGGTAAATATTATATATGTAGGAAGCTAGGCAACTGTCTCTTGGTAATTTTGATGGTAAATGAGTTAAATGGAGAACTCAGGGACCCTGAGAAATTCAAGTCAATAAGTACATTAGCTATCACAAATTCTTAACCAATAACCCTAGCTAAGAACCTTGTTATACTGTTGACTAACTGAAAAAAAGTAGATTAAAAAAAAAAAATCCATCCTTGTAATATCTACAGGAGTCATCAGTGGGTAATAAGTTAGGACTCACTAGAGTTGTTACAGGAATGCAACAGTCCCATGCGTTTCTCACTGAAGAAAATACATTCAGGGACATGCAGTCCGAAACTTCACAGGGGTAGAAATAATCATCAAAGCTTTTCCTTCACAGCAACACCCTGACAGAGACTTACTTTCTCCAGTTCCTCTCATCTCATTCTCACTTAAAGCCACTCCATTTTGCCCCCATTAGTCCATTAAAATTGCTCTTGTCAAGGTTATCACAGACCTCCATATTGCCAAATCCAGTGCTCAATCTTCTTTCCTCACTCTTTCTGACCTATCAGCATTGACATTCAGCACACTGATTTATCAGCCTTGACACTGAACACAGTTGAGCACCAATTCCTCCCTGATGCACATTCTTCACACGGCTTTCAGGATACTCGGCTCTTGACTTTTCTCCTTCAAGAAAGACAAAAAATACTTCATAGAAATTGAACCATTTGAAAGACTTTTTAAAAAATGTATCTATGCTCAGAGAGGCAGCCTTTGCCAGTGTCCTATAATCTAAAATGCCTGAGGGTCTAGTGATCTGAAGGCTTGCGATATTATTAAAACAAAATTCTCGGCACCAAACTAGAGAAATGCAAACAAAGCAGGAGGTGGAAAACGTAGCAGGAGATGAAATTGGCACTTAAAAAGGTCTGATGTTCAGGTTCCTATCTGGCATCTCTTGTTATGAATTCTCTTCTTGCAAAAGGAAATAATAATTCTAACTGCAAATATTCAGTGGGCTTGCAGCTTGAGGGAGAAAAGCTGCTTGGTTATTGCCTATTCACTTGCAGACCATATGTTCACTGTGCTGTGAGACAAAGGACAAGATAAAGGTCCTGACACTGAGATCTGGGCAAACAAAGAAGAAACTGAACGTGGTTGCAAAGAAGTACAAATCCCTGCCCAGATTCTCCTTTGAAAGACTCTAATTGAACAAGATAAACAGATTTGGTGATTAACCCATGGAACTGCAGACTCGAGTCAACTAAATTCTTAGAATGCATTGCTAGAGAAGTCTGAAATTGAGTAAACAACAGTTGCTGATTGCTCAAGCCCTTAGTCCTAAGTAATCCTTAGACTTTCTCTCAATGATGTCCTGATACATGATAACACTGGCGGCAGGGAGGGGGACCTTGAATCACAGTATTTGCAGATTTCTGTGATATAATTACCCCCCTTCATGGCCATTTCAACCTGCCAATGTATGTCACTGAATACAGAGTTCACAAGAAATACGTACAATTGGCTCTCACACCCCTGCCTTCTTTGCACCAACAGGATGTGGGCCATTATAGATATGTATTCACCAGAAGGGGCTTGTCCTTAACACTCATTATCTATGGCGGATACTAGACTAGGGACATCTGTCCAGAGAGAGGACCAGAGGCAGCCAGGTTGTAAATGGCCAAGGATTTTTCCTTTACTTCCCAGGCAAATTCCATATTATTCCTCATCTGCAGGATATGATATATACTATCGAATCAGTGACCACCCTCAGTTGTTTCCTATGCCATCCCCTTCTCTATGTGAATTCTAAATTGCAGTTAGCCTATTTTAATCTACAATTGCATTTTGAGTTAATTGGAAGTGATTAGGTTTTAATTTCATCCTCAAGTTCTGAGACCATGAGAATCATATCCAAACCTACCTGAAAACACGCATCATCCAGGCATCTTAAATTGAGAATGCAATGCAGTAACTGGACCAAACTCTCAGTTGTCTCCCTTTGAGAAGGGCAAGAGTGCGCAAGGAAGTGTGTGTCGTTATGTGCCAAGCTAAGGCATGTTTGGAAGTTTATATATGTGGAAAAAGATACGTATTGCAGCTGAGTTATCTAAGGACAGATTCCAGTTGATTTTCTCCATTTAGCAGTCATTCTCCCTCTTTTGCTAACAGTGTTGGATTTGGATTTCTTTTGGGTGCCCATTTCTCTCCCATTCTCCTCCATGCAATTTTATCTTTTGTTCCAGGGAAAAGTGTGTGATCAGGCCCTTCCCATCAGACCTCTGCTTTCCTCTAGAGAATAATTTGATCTAGAATGGGAATGTGATTCCGGTCAGTCCAGTAAGAATGATATCTAGGACTTTTGCTGAGTTACTAGCAAGAGATATTTTCTCTTTTCCCCTGGACTTGAATCTTGGAAGATAAAAGCCTAGAGATCCAGAAGCTACCATTCAGAGCTTTAAAATCATACCCCACAATAGATGGCATGGTTGAAAGAGGTATATTGATTTATTTTAGCCCCTAGATCAAGCCAAACTTGAAGAAATTAAGTTATATGGACCAATAAGTTATTTAACCAGTTTGGATTGAATTTTCTACCTCTTAAAGCCATTTCAAATACATATTTCTCTTAGCTTATTTCAAATTAAAGAGAAAAACTCACACTAAATTATAGAAGTTTTATCTTTTAATACTTAGGCTTCCTTAGATTTCCCTAGCCACAATCAACCTCTTTAATTAAATGGAATACTACCATTAAAAAAAATCAAATCACATTTAGGAAAGACAGAATCCTGATTACTTTATTCCCTATCTGCTACCTTTGCAAAAACTCCAGAAAATTAATGCATAAAAAACACTTCCATATTTATGTTTACCAAATTAAATTGAAAAATTGAGATTTCCACAGCAGCCAGTTTCTGTGACATCGCCCCAGCCCTGTCGTCTATGATCAAAATTCTGTTGCCACCAAGAACTTGTCTCTGCCATGTTGCATTCAATTTTGTTGACCCTCAGATCTGTCAGATTTCTTGTCTCTACAGAAATCAAGATAATAAATAGCTTAAATAATTTAAGAATTTATCTTATTGTAATAGGAGAAGAACATGCTCTAGTAAAAGATCCCTTTTTGCCATGGCATATAGAGATGTTTTGAAGCAAGTTGACCTTTTGGTGTCCTTCAAATCGAAATTGTTTTGGAAAATTCCGCTTTGCCAAATTATTGCAACAATCCTAGCAACTTCTTTTTTACAACATTAGTTAAACTAAATGTGTCTTGAAAGAACATGGAATTTCAATTATGAAAAAGTTTTACTTGCATAAGTTAACTGAGCATCAGCTGGTACAGGTAAATTTTAATCTATACATAAATTTATGTATCTATTTCTTACAGTTAATGATCTATAATATAAAAGAATGTATTTGATCGTTCATTGAACAAAGATGTTACATTTTCTTTTTCTTAAACAAGGTGTTTCTTTAACATTTCATCTTCTAGTTCTCATATTCATAAGGAATGCTTTGTTCTTTCTACTATGTGAGGGTCAGATAAATTCCCAGGTTGTTTCTTGAACTCTCAGGACTCAGTTGGTAGTCTCAGAAAGGCACTGAATGTGGTATAGAAATCCAGGGAACATTTGTTCTTAATCTGCTGTGATAGGGCTAGACCAATACTTCTCCAGAGCTCAGAGTGTATTTCTCAGAGAATAGATAAAATTAAGTAAAATGCTACATCTAGTCCCCTGGCTTCAGATCCCCTCTCCTTGAGATAGAAGTGGATTTATCACACCTATTTTGTAAAATTTTCCAAAGAAGAACAGTTTAATCAGAATCAGTTAAAACCACTCTCTCTTTCTATTCTGCACTGGAATTCTACTCTACAGGCACTTTGGAGATTTGCCTAAGGGGAACTGAGTTGGGAGTACATTTAGTTTAGGATTGGTGACATGTATTTATGTAGTCTATAGGCACTTCCCTGGAGAGCTGTTTTTGCTAACTGTCCCAGTGTGGGAATGACTTCCAGGAATCCTCCTTCATCCCACTGTGCAGACTCACCCAGCATCATGATGTAAGTACATCAATGACAAATTGGTTAATGAGTGCTATCAGATCAGTCACTGCCTAAGAGATCCTGAAGTGTCCTGAAACCCAATAGCTCATGGATGAAAGAAACTTGATAGATGTTTTCCCAAATTTAGCAACAATATTAACATTGTATATGGGCTTTATCAACAAGGAGTTGTGAAAAGCTGAAACTTCTAAACTTTTAATAAGAATGAATAAACAAGTTTAAGTTAACTATGCTAGAGGAAAGGTTGACTTATTCTTTCTATTCTCTGGATAAAAAACTATATTCTGAAGCTACTGTCATATGAAGAGACAATGAGTATGCAGCTAAAAGTCTAGGGGAAAAAAGTATTATAGAGATGTCTCAATTAAAAGAATTTTGTTAATTTTCTGGATTTTGTGATTTTTTGTGGTATTTTCAGCTTTTGAAATTTATTTGTTGCAATTTCTGCTATCTTTCTAAATAAATATTCACTTTATTATCAAATTTTATATTCACCACTTTGTAGGCTTTTTCTTAAAGAAATCCCTTCCCCAAATTGTATAAGCTTTAAGACACACAACACCTGGATTCACACACACCTTCAAAATAATTATTAATACCATTGTATCTATTTGAAAGCAAAGTAAAAAATTCTGTTATCCAGGAGTTTCCATATATCTGGACGATTTGCTGAACTTCTTAAAAATCTCTCATCAAAATGACTATTTCCTCAGATAGTCGTAATCAATAAATGACGTTTCAGGAACACACACATTAGAATCTGATTGGCAGCCTTTGCTGAGTCTCCAAGCAATGAAATAGCATTTCTTTGAGGGTTCAACTCCACTAAAAATTAAAGAAAATTTTAAATTACTCTGGTTATAATGGAAAATCATGTTCTGGCTCTTTGCCTCCTTATCATATGGTCCTTCTCATCTAAACACAGCAAGTTCTTCCTTTACATTTTTATTCAATATCTTTTGACTGAGCATAAAAAAGTCACTATCAATTTCTCACCAGTTCCTGAACATCCCTAAATTGAAATTATTTTAGAATAGTTATTCATGGGGCTTGCAAGTTGAAATGAAAAAGCACTGAAAATCAATTTCATTATAAGGTTTGAAGTAAAGGGATGTTGCATCAAAAAACTTGACTGGTTAGTAGGTGGTATTTACTTATTTGATTCCGGAATGCTATAGCACAGCAGTTTTTAAACCACTGAAAAACCCAGCTGGTGATTTTCTGAAATACATTCCCTGTACATAATCAGGGAAGTCTCAGCTTGACTGGGTGTTTGCACAGAATTCACGGAAAAGAATACATCTGTATTATTTCATGGCAGTGACTTCATTTATAACATTATGTACTTCCCTTCTTATAGTGGATGCTTCAGTTAACGATCCTTCTGTAACAGGTTGGATATTTTCCCTGGTGGGTTCAAAACAGTGAGACTAACAAATGGTTCTCAAAACCCTAAGGACAGTTCAAAAATCAAAGTTTGCAGTACTTAATGGGCCAGAACCCTAAGGTTTTAAAGCCATGCATACACAAGCAATGTGAAGTAAAGCACAGTAATTGACACATGGAAATTTTAATAGCCCCAAGTGTTACTAACTTCTATGGGAAACCAGAGCTCCTCCCTAACCGCATTCACGCCAACCACTGAAAAGTGTCAAGGGCAAAACGGAGCCCCAAGTACACACAATTTAGGTCTTGATATCAGGAGAGGACAATTTAGTGGAAATTGCAAAGATATAGTCAATGGAATTCAAATGAGACCATCATCCTCCCTTCCTAAGCCACTGGGCTGGCTTTCTTCATTCTCTTCCCCTCACTGTAACAAGTCAAGGAAGAGTCTGAGGGTATTTCCTGTGGGAATCCTCCCCAACCCTCAATTTAAACAGTGTAGTCCTTTATGAGTACTGGGATATCTGAGAGCAAACAGAGGGCTGTTAACCAGCGGAATCTTTATTGAGGATGCCTTCACTTTGGAAGGTCTAGTGAATGGCAGGGTGGGGCCAGGGATAGGAAACAGGCAAGCTCCTCTCCAGTCCTTAAAGACAGGGCTCTCATTTTCTGTGTCACGCCTCCCAGGGGAAATTTCAGGTGGCTAGAGTCAGTTGCTTAAGCCAAACAAAAAGACCAAGGTGTAGGACTGCAACCTGCTTCCGGTGTAATCTGAAGGAAATCTCATGTCCAACTACTGCACCAAGCAGATGGTCAGACAGGGGTTTTGACCAAAGTTCAGGCATCAGGCTTGCATATTACAGTGACTGTGGGCATCAGGCAGGTAACACAACTGAGCCAGGCATGCCAGACCTAGGGAAGACAAACAGCATGAGTGCCAAGATACACGAATGATCAGTGCTGCCCCACCTTCAAGGTTGGGGGACCAGCTTTAAGAGGTGGAGCTGTGGAAACTAGAGAGCCTGCCCTGTTGGAAGTCCACAGCTGCCCCTCTACTCCAGCGGATGGCTGCCAGGCATCCTAATTTTTCCAGAGAAATTGGAAGTCTGGTTCTTTATGTGAAATCTCCTGATTTTTAAAGTTTTGTCAATTTTCATCAATTAATTGAAACTTTTTACCAGGCAGGTCAAGCAAAAAATAGCTGCAAGCTGGATGTGGTTTATGGGCCACTGATTTGTAGCCTCTGCCAGGTGTTGACCATATGTTATGGGATCTTGACATCCCTGTGACTCTGTGTGGCAGTAAGCTGCTTTTTGAAGAATGAGGAGACCTCGGGTTCCTATCTCTTTGTATGAGATGGTAGAAATAATATTGTCCTACTGGTAACAATAGATTCTAAAAACAAAATGGACAGATTAAAATTCCAAGTAATATGACTATATTGCATTGAATCGGAATTAAAGGTGATAATTTTGTTTTCATTTTCATCTCAAAAGCTGAGTAGAAAGAGAAAAAACAATGGAGTGCTATAAAACACTTAGGTTGACAATACTTTAGTGTGGATGAGATTTTGAGGATAAGTATTTTTGTAAGATAAGTTACTCAATACTCTGATTTTTAGAATAGTTAATGCTAGAACCCAGAAAAAAATTATATTAGATATGGAGGTAAAAATAGGAAATTCTAGCTATAGAAAATCTAAAAATGTACCACTATTATATGAGTTATCATAATATGATTCAACTCAGGGGAAACCCCAGAAAACAATAGCACCTTTACTTCATTTTACAAATATAATTAAAAAATAAGGACATTTATTAGGGTAAAATATGGATTAATTTAAAGGAAATAAGCCACAGGCTCTCTACAGATAATTTAAAAATAACTCACTGGAAGCTCAAGAAAATATGTGATATGAATTAAAAAGACCAGATTTCTGGAAGAAAAAAAAAATTCTTCATGGTTGATGGCAATGTCTGAAATAATGCAATGTCAAAGCCTCTATTACAGAAAGGGATAGAGCATTTCTTTAAAAATATAAAGATTGCTCTAGGCTAGGAAGATCAGATGAGAATAAAATTATGTGAGAAAAAAACAGCCAAGGCTAACCTTGTATTAATATCTCAACGATGTATAGAAACACACAAACATACACACATACCACACTAGTACCAATGAAATGGGAAATCTGAATAAATTGATGGATTGGTCAATGTTAACATGTTAATATCCTGGTTGTGATATACTATTGTTTTGCAAGACGTTACCATTGAGGAAACTGGGTAAAGGATACCTGGAATCCCCGTATATTATTTCTGACACCTGTATATGAATCTACAACTATCTAAAAATAATTTTTTAATTTAAAAACACTAATAAAAACATAAAGCAATCAATGGTACGTTTCTTCTGCCCTGTGAATTGATTTCCCTGGCATAGTGGTGGATCCAGGCAAGAGCACGCAGCCTAAGTTTGGCTATTTATGCCACCTTATGCCAGAAGATGGACAAGTGACTCAAGATGAACCCGTCAAAATTTCCCCAGGATCTGAGATTTCCTTCTTCAGTGATGATGAAATTGAGAGGAAGTCGACTTCAGCTTCTACTTCCTCCACTGCCCTGAAATTGCCCTCCCCAAAAGCTCCAATAACTTCATGCTGTCAGAGCTAATTGTCACTTTCCTCTTCTCTTACTTGACCTCCCAGAAGCTTCAAAGCAGTTGAACACCTGTCTACCAGTTAACAATTTTGTCCTCATTGTAAATTTTCTCTTCGCTTCTAGGATACCACGCTCTAGATTTGTCCCTCCTACACTGGCCACTTATTCTAAGGCTTCTTGTCTGCTCTGAATTTGAGTACTCTAATTACTTCCCTGGCACCTTTTTTTCCCTATCTACACTCTTGCCGTAGAGGTTCTTACCTAGACCCTTGAGTTAAATACCACCTATATGATAACAGAACCCAAATCTCTGTGTTCAAGTCTATCCTCTCATTTTTGCCTATTTGATACTCCTTTTAGATGTCTTTGGAATCTCAGACCTACCACGATGGAGCATAATTTGTGATTCTCACATTGTACCCATCCCCCAACCTAAACTATCTGCTTCCCTTTCAGTTCCTTCCACCTGAAGAAATACCACCATTAACCCAGACCTAGTTGATAGCATCGAAAATATAAGCATTATCCCTAATGCCTCTTATTCCCTCAGCTTCCAAATCAGTAAGACTTGTCAATCTACCTCCAAAACATACTCCAAGTCCACTCCCTTCTGTCTCCATTATTACCACCCTAGTCCAAGACACCAGCATCTCTTATCAAGGCCACTGCAATACCTTCCCAACTGGTCTCTCCTTTTCTGCTTTCTATGTACAATCATTTCTTGCCACAGCATCATCTGACTGCTTGTCATTCAGATTCAGTTTAAATTTTACCTCCTCAGAGGAATTTTCCATGACCAGTCAACCCATCCAGTTTTAATTTTTGGCATAGCTTTTCTCTCTCCCTCTCTCTGTCTGTCTCCTTGTCTGTCTCTCTCTCTCCTTAATTTAGTGACCCTGTGCTCCATGTCTTGCTCACCACTGTACCTGTAGCACCCAGTACAGAGTACAGACTTGGTAAAAGTCTATTTAATGATGAATTCAAGAGGTAACTGTGCTCCCTGGAGCTTCTCTAGGCTTAAATCTCCTGCCAACCCATAACTCTATGTATTTCACAACTACTCTGTATTTCCATCAAGTCATTAACCCTGCCCCCATCATAACTGAACTATTTCTAAGAAGCATCCAAGTTTACAACACTGAGGTCTTTATTGTTTACTTGTTGATTTGAAAGGCTCTTTATATATTAAGATATTATCTTTTATCAGTCAAATGGCAATTTTTTTCCTATTTTGTTATTGATATTTTAAATTTGTTAATGAGTTTCACTGTTTTTCATTTGTTTATTACTGTATAGAAGTGTAAGTTTTATGTTACTGTCCTTAGTGTCATACTTAGAAATATTTGTCCTTCCCAAAGATTGTATGAATATTGATTTATTGTTCTCTGGTATACTTTTTGTAAATTGTTGCATTTAAATTCCCATGGAACTTGTTTCACTCTCAGTTGGGAGGTAAAGATTCAACTTTTTTCTTTTCCAAATGATAAACCAGTTGTCCCAACACCAGTTATTCATAAGTCCATCCTTTTGCCAGCAATGATGGCAAAACTTGAGGCAGTATGTGTGGTGGTGAAAAGGATGGCCTTGAGTTCAGACAGCTTGGATTAAAACCAGGCTGGTCCTCATTTTTACATATTGTCTGATGTTTCTAAAGCTCAATTCCTTCATCTGCAAAAATGGAATAATAGTAATATCTACCTCAAAGAGTCGTGGCAGAAATAAAATGGGAATATTGTGAAATACTCAACATGATTCATGGAACATGGTACACTTCATCACTCTTCTTGTTAATATTAGTATTAGTATTAATATTCTTATTTTTATCTACTTAATATCTGGTAGGGTAACTCCTCATGACCATTGTTTCCCCAAAACTTCGGTATTTCTTAATCTAGCCTTTCAACTTCAAATGGAGTTATGGTTGAAATTGTACTGAATTTATAAATTATATTGTAGAATAGCCACTTTTATAATATAGTCTTCCCATTCAGGGGTGTGGAAAATCTCTCATTTTTCATGTCTATTTTAAAAAGCCATGCTTTCTTTTTTTCCTTTCTTACTCATCTTATTCCTAGGTAATTTATATGTATTTTGCTGTTATTTTGAATGGGATCTCTTTTCTCATTGTGTTGTCTATTTCATTAGTTGCATCTAGGATTCTATCACTATTTAAAGATTGTTCTCAACCACAATGAGATACCACTACACAGTTAGTAGAATGTCTAAAATTTAAATGAACAAACGATCAAATCATGTTGTTGACATGGATGCTGAGCAACTGGAATTTTCTGATCCATTGCTGGTGGGAATATAACTGATAGAACTGCTTTAGAAAACAGTTGGGCAGTTTCACTAAAAGTTAAATATACACCTACTGTGTGGCCCAGCCACTTCACTCCTAAATGTTAACCCAAGAAAAATGAAAAACTAGGTCCACTCAACAACTTGCACATGAATGTTCATAACAGCTTTATCTGTAAAAACCAAAACCTGGAAACAATTCAACTGTCTATCAATAAGTAAATAAATTGTGATCTGTTAATACAATGAGATACCACTTGGCAATCAAAAGAAATGAGCTACTGATGCACTCAACATGGATGCATCTCAAAATAAATATACTGAGTGGAAAAAGCCAGAACATCTCCCCTCAAAAGCACACATAATACATGACTACGTTTATTTAAAATTTTAGAAAAGGCAAACTGATCTCTAATGACAGAGAGCAAATCAGTGGTTGCCTGGGGGTCGAGAGGAAACTGGGATGGCAGTTAATATGTTCATTGTCTTGACTGCGGTGATGACTTCATAGATGTGTACATTCAAATATGCTTATCAAATTGTGCATTGTCAACAAGTGCTATCATTTTATGTCAATTATACCTCAATAAAGATGGTTGAAGTAGAAAAATAAATAAATAAATAAAGATTGTTCTCTGAATATGGGGCCATTGCCCTTCTTTACTGATGATGTATATTTCTCTTTTCTCTCTTTTTTCATCAGTCAGACCTGAATGATGTTTATCTTAGTGGCCTTTTAAAGATTTTTCATATCAATTCTATTTCTGTTTTGTCTATTTTATTGTTCCTGTTTTATTTTTCTTATTAATTTATTATTTAATTCTTCTTGATTTCTTTTTGCATTTTTTTCGTTTGTTTTTTTTCCCCAACTTTTTAGTTGTAAGCATTATTTATTTAAAATATAGCTTTGGCTATATCACATACAATTTGCCCCCTGGGATATTCTCATTGTTAATTTCTAATTTGTCAGGGACTTTCGTTTCTGACAACTCTAGGCTAGAAAATTCAACATCCTCATAGAAAATAACTTAAAAACAGCCTCCTTAAAATGTTATTGATTAGATTACTGGCATCCACATATGCTCATATCCTGCCCTGCTTAATAGTTTCAGTTCTTCTGCATTTAATTCTCTCATCCTCCTGGAATTTAGGATTTTAGGTGTGTATTTGTTGTCTCTTGCTGTGTAGTAAACTACCACAACTCAGTGGCTTGATACAACATACATTTATTATTTCAGTTTCCATGGGTCAGGAGGCCAGGCTTAGTTGGTCCCTTACTCAGGGTCTTTCAAGGCTGAAATTAGGTGTCAGCTGGGCTATGATTCCTTCTGGAGTTTAGGATTCCCTTCCAAGCTTACTTGGCTGTTAGTAGAATTCATTTCCTTGTAGTTGTAGGACTGTGGACTATCTTTCTTCCTGGGTGTCAGTCAAAGGTCACTCTCAACTCTGAGGCCCCTGAAGTTCCCTGCTGTGTGGCCTCCTTACAGAATCTCTAACAACAGGGAGGTTTGCTCCTTTCAAGGCCAGCAGAAGACTCTGATTTGACAAACCCTCTATTAAAGGGCTTGACTGATTAGGTCAGACCCACTAAGGACAATCTCCTTTTGGTTAATTTCAAATTTGATTAGAGACTTTAATCACATCTACAAAATCTATTGTCCATCTAATCTAATCACAGCAGTGACACCCATCATACTCATGGTCTTGTCCATAGTCAAGTGTAGGAGATTAAGCAGGGAGTGTACACTGAAGGGCAAGAATCTTGGGGGTCATCTTAGAATTCTGCCTAATTCTGCTTGATATTAAGTGAAGTATCTCACTTTTTTTTCCAGAAACACTCCATTCTTTTTCAACAACACTGATTGAATAATTCTTTTTTTCAACAGGTTTCAGATGCCACATTAATCATAAACTAGTTTACAGTATGCATTTTAGTATGTATTTGGCTCTATTTCAGGAATTTTGATTCTGATTAATTGGGTCTGAAGGCCCTGTAATATTTTAACATCTGGTAGGGCTAGTTCTGCCTCACTAGTTTTTCTTTTTTTTTTTAGAATTTTAGTGATTTATTTTTGCCTTTTAATTTTCTATGTAAAATGCAGGAACAACTTGTCTAGGAAAAAAATTAATTTGTTATGTTTTTATTGGGACCACATTAAATTAGCAAATTAACTTAGAGGAAACAAATTTGAATCTTAATCAAGCATATGATATATTGTTCCACTAATTCAAGTGTTCTATACATGTCTTTTCTTTGCATTTAAATGTTTTATTCATGAAAAGTATAGGTTTGGGGTTTTAACTTCTTCCATTCTTGGAACAGTTCCAATAGCATTAGAGTTATCTTCTCTTTTTAAGGTTTTATGAAATTCCTGTAAAATTGTCTGGGTCTGGTAATGTTTTTAGAAGATCACGCTTTGACAACTGCTATTTCTTTTTGAAAATTGGTCTGTTTATATATTCATTCTTTTATGGTAATTTATTCATTTCATCCAGATTTTTCAATTTGTTTGCATAAAGTTAAGCAGAGTAATCTCAGAATTCTTGAATGTCCTCCTTTCTGTGGTTACTTTGCTACTATCATTTATCAATCTATGTAGTTACACTTTGTATTTTTCCTTAAGTTAGTTCATTTATGTACTCTGCTATTTTCCTCAAAGACAGGTTTTGGATTTGTTTATCATTTTAATTTTGTATTTTTTAAATTCATTAATTCTGCTTTTATCTTTACTAATACTTCTATTTTTTCTTAAGTTTATTTTGTTTTTCCTTTTCAAACTTTTTAAAGTTAATAGCTCAATGCATTTATTTTCATTTCTTCTTTTTAAAGTAATGTAAATATTTAGAGCTTTTTCTCTAATCTGTTCTTAGAAACAATGATTGGTACACATATGTAAACTAAAAAAATGTGAAATATATTGTATATGTGTATTTACATGAAATATAATGTATATGTGCAGTCAAAAAAAAAAGAAAACAAATTGTGTATTCTTTCACACTGCCCTCCCCCAACCAATATAATATTACACTATAATATGAAATAAACTTTAAAATTACACTTGTCAAAAAAAGATATTTAGAGATTTTTTTGAGCACTGGTATGTAGTTTTCATAATCATTATCACTGCAGTTTAGAAATTATGCAGCTTCAGTTTATAGCTCTTATTTGATGCATGACTCAGGTTATTTAAACATTTTTTAATTATCAGATGAAAGGACTCTTACTTTTTTTATTTATTTCTAGTTTTATTTTATTGTGATCAAATACATTGAGAAATACTCTATGGATTAATTATAAACAATATTCACAACTGTTCCATAGGCATTTGAAAACAAGGTGTAGTTTACATTTTCATAAACAGTTCAACATGTATGAATTGGAATTTTTAAAATAATGTTGTTCAGGTCTTTTATGAGCTTAATTTCCTATATTAGTGTATTTTTGTCCATTTCTTTTTGTAATTTCTATCATTTGTGCCTTTTGAATCTTACTGCTATTTTGATTGGTGCATAGATTTTTCATAGCTTGTATATTTTTATTGTCAGTTGTCCTCTATGGCATTGAAAAGGATATTTGCTATATAATGCCTTTTATCGTGAATTTCATTTTATTTAATATTGACATCTCAAGACCTACTTTAATTTCAACTCTTTTGTAAGTTTTATATGAGTACTTTGCATACAGAAGAAAGTTAAGTTTTGCTTTCATCTCTTATCTGAAAATATTTTTTCTTTTAATATTTGAATTAAACTCATACATATATTCATATAATAGATTTGCTTTCAATTATATTGTTCTATGTCATGTTATCTGATGACAGTTGTTCTCAAATCTTTTCAATGTAATTTGTTCACTTTGGTGTGTATGTAAGTTTTGGTTTTATTTTTTTGATATTTAAGACTTATTTTTTATTTCTCTATTTCCCTTTTTCAGAAAGACACTGGTAGTTCCCCATGAGGATCAATGATAATATTAGAATATTTTTTCATCACCTCATTTCCCTTTGTCCCTTTGTCCCTTTTTCCCCTACTGTAAGTCAATAAAATTATATCTCTTAATGTTAAATTTTCTTCTACTTCCCGTATTTGACGGTCAACTTGAAATAGTATCCTTTGACTTAGAGATATTATGGATGGGGATATCTTCCTCTTTCTCACCCTGACTCTCCCAATTTGTTTAGCTACTTAATTTCTAAATTGTGAGGACCTACAAGGTTTACTTTCTGTTATGCTAGTCTCCTTATTTGTTTCAGTCTTAGTTCCATAGTTAAATATATTTAATTCTTACTGCAAATTCTTATCCTGGTGTTTCCCAAGTCATTCTTTTTTATTATTATTGAGTTATAGTCAGTTTACAATGTTGTGTCAATTTCCAGTGTAGAGCACAATTTTTCAGTTATATATGAACATACATATATTCATTGTTGCATTCTTTTTCACTGAGAGCTACCACAGGGTCTTGTATATATTTCCCTGTTTTATACAGTATAATCTTGTTTACCTATTCTACATATACCTGTGAGTACCTACAAATTTCGAACTCCCAGTCTGTCCCTTCGCACCCACCTCACCCCAGCAACCACAAGTTTGCATTCTATGTCTATGAATCTGTTTCTCTTTTGTATTTATGTTCATTTGTCTCTTTTTTCTTTTCTTTTTAGATTCCACATATGAGCAATCTCATATGGTATTTTTATTTCTCTTTCTGGCTTACTTCACTTAGAATGACATTCTCCAGGAGCATCCATGTTGCTGCAAATGGCTTTATGTCGTTGGTTTTATGGCTGAATAGTATTCCATTGTAGAAATATACCACCTCTTCTTTATCCAGTCATGTGTTGATGGACATTTAGGCTGTTTCCATGTCTTGGCTATTGTAAATAGTGCTGCTATGAACGTTGGAGTGCAGGTGCCTTTTTGAAGTAGGGTTCCTTCTGGATATATGCCCAGGAGTGGGATTCCTGGGTCATATGTTAGGTCTATTCCTAGTCTTTTGAGGAATCTCCATACTGTTTTCCATAGTGGCTGCACCAAACTGCATTCACACCAGCAGTGTAGGAGTGTTCCCTCTTTTCCACAGACTCTCCAGCATTTATCATTTGTGGACTTTTGAATGACGGCCATTCTGACTGATGTTAGATGATACCTCATTGTAGTTTTGATTTGCATTTCTCTGATAATTAGTGGTATTGAGTATTTTTTCATGTGCCTATTGATCATTTGTATGTCTTCCTTGGAGAATTTCTTGTTTAGATCTTTTGCCCATTTTTGGATTGGGTTCTTTGTTTTTTTCTTATTATGTCATATGAGCTGCTTATATATTCTGGAGATCAAGCCTTTGTCAGTTTCATCTTTTGCAAAAATTTTTTCCCATTACGTAAGTTGTCATTTTGTTTTACTTATGGTTTCCTTTGCTGTGCAGAAGCTTGTAAGTTTCATTAGGTCCTATTTGTTTACTCTTGCTTTTATTTCTATTGCTTAGGTAGACTGCCCTAGGAGAACATTGCTGAGATGTATGTGAGATAATGTTTTGCCTATGTTTTCTTCTAGGAGGTTTATTGTATCTTGTCTTATTTTTAAGCCTTTGGTCCATTTTGAGTTTATTTTTGTGTATGGTGTAAGGGAGTGTTCTAGCTTCATTGATTTACATGCTGCTGTCCAGTTTTCCCAACACCATTTGCTGAAGAGACTGTCTTTATTCTATTGTATGTTCTTGCCTCCTTTGTCAAAGATGAATTGATTCAAAATTTGTGGGTTCATTTCTGGGCTCTCTATTCTGTTCCATTGGTCCATATGTCAGTCTTTGTACCAATACCAAGCTGTTTTGATTACTGTAGCTCTGCAGTATTCTCTGAAGACTGGGAGGGTTATTCCTCCAGCCTCTTTCTTTTTCTTCAGTAATGCTTTGGCAATTCTAGGTCTTGTGTGATTCCTTATAAATTGTAATATGATTTGTTCTAGTTCTGTGAAATATGTCCTGGGTAATTGGATAGGGATTGCATTAAATCTGTAGATTTCCTTGGGCAGTATGACCATTTTAACAGTATTGATTCTTCCAATTCAGGAGCATGGGATATCTTTCCATTTTTTTAAGTCTTCTTTAATTTCCTTCATCAATGGTTTACAGTTCTCCATGTATAAGTCTTTGACCTCCTTGGTTAGATTTATTCCTAGGTATTTTATTACATTTGGTGCTATTTTAAAGGGGATTGTTTCTTTACTTTCTTTTTCTGTTGATTCATCATTCGTGTAAATAAATGTAACTGATTTTTTGGTACATTAATCTTGTAACCTGCTAACTTGCTGAATACTTTTATTAGTTCTAGTAATTTTTGTGTGGAACTTTTGGGATTTTCTATATATATATATATATATATATATATATACTATATATATATATATAGTATCATGTCATCTACATATAGGGACAATTTTACCTCTTCTTTTCCAATTCAGTTCCCTTTTATTTCTCTCTCTTGCCTGATTGCTGTGGCTAGGACTTCCAAGACTATGTGGAAAAGGAGTGGTGAGAGTGGACATCCTTGTCTTGTCCCAGATTTTAGTGGGAAGCTTTTGAGTTTTTCACCATTGAGTACTATGCTGGCTGTAGGTTTGTCATACATAGCTTTCATTATGTTGAAATATCTTCCCTCTACACCCACTTTGGTGAGAGTTTTTATCATAAATGAGTGTTGAATTTGATCAAATGCTTTTGCTGCTTCTATTGAGATGATCATGTGGTCTTTGTCCTTTCTCTGGTTGATGTGATGTATTACATTGATTGATTTGCATATGTTGAACCACCTTTGTGTCTCTGGGGTGAACCCCACTAGATCATGGTGTATGATCTTTTTTATGTGCTGTTGGATTCTACTTGCTAATATTTTGGTAAGGATTTTTGCATCTATGTTCATCAGTGATATTGGCCTATAATTCTCTTTTTTGGTTGTGTCTTTTCCTGGTTTTGGTATCAGGGTGATGGTGGCTTCATAGAATGAATTTGGGAGTATTCCCTCCTTTTCAATCTTCTGGAAGGGTTTAAGGATTGGTATGAGTTCTTCTTTGTATGTTTGGTAGAATTCCCTGTTGAAGTGTCCGGTCCTGGACTTTTATTTGTAGGGAGGTTTTTTTATTGCTTATTCAATTTCATTTCTAGTGATCAGTTAGTTCAAGTGGTCAGTTTCTTCTTGATTCAATCTTGGTGGACTGTATGTTTCCAGAAACTTGTCCATCTCCTCCAGGTTATCCATTTTGGTTCCATATAGTTGTTCATAATATTCTCATGTGATATTCTGTATTTCTGTGTTATTTGTTGTAATTTCTCCATTTTCCTTTCTTATTTTGCTTATTGGTGCTCTGTCTTTTCTCTTCTTTGTGAGCTTGCCCGAGGTTTGTCAATTTCACTTACTCTTTCAAAAAAAAAAAAACAGCTCTTGGTTAGATTGATTTTTTTCTTTTGTTTTTTAATCTCTACTTCTTATATTTCCTCCCTGATCTTTATTATTTCCTTCCTTCTGCTGACTTTAGTGGTTTATTGCTCTGCTTTTTCTAATCCTTTTAGCTGGTAGGTTAGATTGTTTATTTGAGATTGTTTTTTTTTTTTTAAGGAAGAACACTATAAACTTCCCTCTTAGCACTGCCTTTGCTGCATCCCATAAATTTTCAGTGGTTGTTCTTTCATTTTCATTTGTCTCAAAGTATTTTTGAATTCCAACTTTGATTTCATCTTTGACCCATTGTTTTTTTAGTAGCATATTGTTTAATCTCCATGCTGTCATTTCTTTCTCCTTTGTTTTTCTTTAGTTGATTTCTAGTTTCCTGGCATTGTGGTCAGAAAAGATGATTGAGATAATTTCTATCTTCTTATAATTGTTGAGGCTTCTTTTGTGCCCAAGTACATGATCAATCCTAGAAAATATTCCATATGCACTTGAAAAGAATGTATATGCTATTTTTCAGGGGTGTAATGTTCTGAGAACATCCACCAAGTCTAATTTTTCTATTGTATCATTTAATTTCTCTGTTGCCCTATTTATTTTCTGTCTGGAAGATCTGTCCAGTGATGTTAATGCAGTGTTAAAGTCTCCAACAATGATTGTATTCCCATCAATATCCCGCTTTATCTCTGTTAGTATTTGATTTCTGTACTTAGGTGCTCCTATATTGGGTGCATATATATTAAAGAGTGTAATAGCCTCATCTTGTATTACTCCTTTAATCATTATAAAATGTCCTTCTTTACCTGTTTTTAATGGCCTTTGTTTTAAAATCTATTTTGTCTGAAATCAGTACTGCTACACCTGCTTTTTTGGCTTTTCAATTTGCATGGAATATCCTTTTCCATCCTTTCACTCTCAATCTATATGTGTCCTTCTCCCTAAAGTGGGTCTGGAATCCCTATTATATGTAAATTGGTATGCTTTATATTATCCCATAGGTCCATTATATTGTTTTCATTGGTTTTTATTTGTTTTTCTCTCAGCTGTTCTGATTGGGTGGATTCTGTTGTCCTGTCCTCTAGGTCACTTATTCGTTCCTCTGCATTGTCTAGCCTGCTTTGTACAGACTTTTTAGATCAGCTCTCATCTCAGCAAATGAGTTTACCAATTCTACTTGGCTTTTCTTTATAGCTTCAATTTCATTTTTGACATAGTGTATATCTCTAAACACAATCTCTTAGTTCCTTCAGTACTTTGATCACTCCTTTTTTGAAATCTTGATCTAGTAAGATATCAATGTCTATTTCATTGGTTGTTCTTTCAGGGGATATATCTTATTCTTTTAATTGGGAGTGGTTCCTCTTCATCTTTCTTATATCTCTTTGGCACTGTGGCTTATGGAGTATCAGTTATCTACTGTCGTCCTTAAGGAGTTTATTTATTTATCTATCTAAATCATATGCAGAAATAAAACTTTAAAAAAGAGAATTTTAAAAGAAGAGAACAAAAAGGTTTGAAAACAGAGTATATTCAATAACAGAAGAACAAGTTGGAGCAAAATAAAAATCAAATTGAGACATATTTAAAAACCTTAAAAGAGGAAAAAAGAAGAAATATTTGAAAAGTGAATATAATCAATAACAAGAGAACAAAACCAAGAGAAATTAAGGCAAATTTTTTTAAAATAATAATAAAAATATTTTAAAAGATAAATTTTAAAGGGATTAAAAATAGAGACATATACAATTGTTCAAAAAGTAAAAAATTAAAAAAGTAAAAGAAAATAGAACAGAGATAAAAAGAAGGAAAGAAAAAAGTGAATGTGTTCCTGTGGAAACTGTGCACTCTTAATGATTTTTGTCAAGAGGTCTTTCTTAAGTATGGGTGGTTGTCAAGTCTTATTCCACTTTGGTTATGGGTGTGGCTGTTGACCTGATCGTCAGAGCCCACCCTTGTTACTGAATGGGGCCTCCTTTTTGTTTTGTGGTTCTTGCTGCTCCTGTCCTTGACCTGCTGCGTGAACTCAGCTCACTGCTTCCAGGGGCCTTCTGTTTGCACCCCTGCTCTATGCAGCTCCCAATGCCAGTTGGCAAGCAGATCGTGCCCCCTCCCAACCCTGCGATCAAGTGCTGTGCTCCTGCACAGTAGGTGGGTGGGTCATACCCTTTCCCAGCACTGGTCACTCCCCTGCTCTGTGCAGCTTCCAGCTCCTCCTTGGGTCTGAGCTCCATAAGTGGGCTCGAGGAAGACACACTCACTCCGCTCTGTGCCAGAACTCAGCTCCTTGTTTGTTTGTTTTGGAGGCAAGTGTTCTCAGAGGCACCAGGGCAGAAGGAACCTATCTGCCTCAGGCTTTAAACAAGTCTCCATCTCACCTATAAGGCTGCTAAGCCCCTAGGTACTGATTCAGGTTTTGACCCCACCCCTGCCTGGGTGCTAAGCACTGTAGGATATGGTGGCTGTGGTTGAGCCCTGCATCTCTTCTCCCAAGAACTGGTTTGGTGTGTTTTCGGAGATAGGGGCTATGGCACCCTTCCCTCAGGACACACAGCCATGTTGCTTTTTTTTTCCCCATATTTTATGGAGAACCCAGGTTGTTCTGTTCTGTATTCCCTCCCAGCTACAGTATGCAGCACCCTGCAGTCCCCTGAGGTTGCCTCTGTACAGCCTGCCCCAGTCCTCCACCCGGCTCAGGCAGCCTGTCCCATCCCCCACCTGCCACTTTGCCTCTAGGGATGGGGGTTGTGGAGATACACTGTGCCCGTTTATCTTAGTTCTGTCGATCAAGGGCTATTCTGTACAGATCCAAGCCTCAGAGGTTCCCCCTCTGTCCTGCTGACCTCTCCATTGGAGAGGGGGAGACCCAGTGAATGAGTGCTATTCCTCCTTTTTCGCTCCCCTCCGTGGGACTGGCACTCTTTTCCTTTTTCTTCTTTCTTTTTTCCTTTTCTCCTACCAGATTCATGGCTTCTTTGTCTTTTGAAGAAAATGATGTTCTTTCAAAATTCCACTGGTGCTCTGGTTGGCTGCGTGTGTCCGCGGATGTGAGTCTTGGTATATTTGTGGGAGAGGGTGAGCTATGAGCTTCCTTCTACTCCACCATATTGGCTGATCCATCTCTCCCAAGTCATTCTTAATTGATGAAATTTATCCTCAGTAAGGGTCCATGGACATTCTTATTGCCTGAGTTCTTATGTGTTCAAAATGTTTTCCAAGAGCTTGTGGGACAATTTGAGTGAATATAAAATTGTTAGCTTAGTAATTTTAGTAGAATATGTCTTGGTATCAACTATTTTAGGTCAATTTTCCATGAACCAGTGTATAGCCTTTCAAAAAACTGATCCAATTTTTTTTTAACCTTGGGAATTTTTTGTATTATTTTCCACAGATCTGGTCTTCTTTAGGACTCTACGCATATTTGGATCTTCTTTCCTGATTTCTCTGTTGTTTTGTGATTCTTTTCAATTCTTTAAAATTTTGAACTTTTCCAATTTCGATTCCATCTATCCCTTATATCCCTATGAATTTTCCACAGTGTCTATTATCTTTTGTTCTCTTACAGTTTATCTTTATTACTATAATGGTGTTACCTTTTTATTTTTTTGAGTTCTGCCACCCCATCTTGCATTTTTTGTTACTTCATAATACTAATATATAGTGCTTTTTTTCTGTCTTTTTAATTGAAGTGTTGTTGATTCACAATATTATATTAGTTTTAATTGTACAATGTAGTGATTCAAAACTTTTATAGATATACTCCATTTAAAGTCATTATAAAATATTGGCTATATTCCCTGTGCTGTGCAATATATCCTTGTAGCTTATTTATTTTATACATAGAAGTCTGTACCTCTTAATTCCTCCTTCTCTCATCTTGCCCCTCTCCCTTTCCTATCCCCAATGATAACCACTATTTTGTTCTTTATATCTGTAAGTCTGTTTCTATTTTGTCATACTAATTCCTTTATTTTATTTTTTAGATTCCACATATAAGTGCTAACATACAGTATTTGTCCTTCTCTGGCTGAATTATCTCACTAAGCATAATATCCTACAGGTCTATCCCTGTTGTCAGATGTGGAACCAGGTCCTGGACCCTCTGGTGGACAGCACCATCTCCTGGGGCACCTGTGGGCTTAGGAGGTCTTAAGGCTGGTGGGCAGCACTGTGTCCCTGCCTCACTAGTTGCTTGGCCTGAGGCATTCCAGTACTGATGCCAACAAGCTGGGTGGGCAGAGTGAGGTCCCAGGGATAAAAAGCTAGAAGGAGGATCCCAAAATGGCTCCTGTCATCATGCATGCCCACATGGTTGAACAAGCTCCTGAAATGGCTGACACCAGTGTCTACATCCCCAGGCTGAGCTCCAGTTGCCTCCTGCCTCTCTTGGAGGCTTTGTAAGAATCAGCAGCTGGGTCTGGATCTGGCTTCTTTCATAATACTGCTTCTACCTTGACTCCCAGCCTATTTGAGATTTTTTGTGCACCCTTTAAGAATGGAGTCTCTATTTTCCACACCCTATGACCCTCCTAAAATTATGCCCTGCTGGCCTTCAAAGCCAAACTTTCTGGGGGTTCATCTTCCTGGTGCAGGACCCCTCAGGCTGAGGACCCCAATGTAGGGCTCAGACCCATTGCTCCTTTGGGAGACTCTCTGCTGTTGTAATTATCCTCTTGTTTGTGGATTGCCCACCTGGGAATATAGGTCTTGACTATACCGTGGTTCCACCCTTCCTACCTGTCTCATTGTGGTTCCTACATTTTTAGTTGTAGATCTTTTCTGCTGGATTCCAGTCTTTCTCATCAATAGTTGTTCTGTGAATAGTTGTAATTTGGATGTGCTCATGGGAGGTGGTGAGCTCAGGGTCTTCATACTCACCATCTTGTCCAAGCTCACTTCTTTGTGGTTTCTTTTCACAGAAAACATTATTTATTTTACCATTTAAAAAATATTCATTATGAAGTGCTTAATACCAAATATCAACTATTCCATGGCATCATTTTTGGAAAGCATTCTGCCCTGATATTGCTACTCACTTATACTTTTTTTATACAGTATCTTTTTATTAATGCTGTGTCAGTTTCTTTGTCTGATCAATGGTTTTTACTGAGTAAGATTTCCCTGTACTGGCTATTTGCAGTTGTTTCCTATAGAAGGGTTCAGAACATTGCTATTAAAACCACCACAACTGCCAAGAATACCATACTTTAACACCATGCAGTTAGCAAAGCATTTTGACAAGTGCTCTTATTTTTATTTTCATACTATCAAAACTATGTAAACTAGATAGGATAATTATTATACCCATTTTTCTAATGAGGAGATTTGAGATCAAACAGATTGTAAAACTTTCCCAAGTAGTAAGTGATTAGAACTTGATCTCCAATTCTACACTTCACTACCAAATATATGGAAACTAATACCTCTCTTTGTACTTAGCATAGGTATCTTTCTTTTAGGTGCTTTTAGCCCATCTTAAAATTGGCAATAAGATATATGTTTTGTTATTGTTGTGAAATGACTGGATAAAATTTATTTATTGTTCATTTCCTTCTTATTTGAAACTTACTCCTTATTTAGATAGAATAGTTCCTTAAGTAGAGAGAATTTGGAATGACCTAAAAGGAAATACTTCCTTAATTTACATTAAAAGTTATCTATTTCTTGTTCAATGGGTAATTAGCTGGCTATACAACTTCTTGGATCTCAGTTTCTTCACCTTTATAGTGCCTAGGCTTAAACCCAAATATCTAAAACTAATATTCAAAGAGACTAACTTTCAATTTGTACTGAACTGAGATAAGAACATAACCTCTTGAATCAAATACAAGATTAAATCACCAGATGAGACTCTCATAACCCCACCTTTCTGCAGGTATAACAAGACTTCCTATGGATTCCCCTAAGGTGTCATTCTCAGCCTTAGTTCTCCTCCCTGCACAGCAGTTCAGTCTTACCTAGCATTTCAAGGTAAGGCAAACTGACATGAATGTCCAAGGTAATTCCATGGGACAGAGGATTGGAGCTCCTCTTCTTGCTTTCTGTTTTCTATGTGTTGTTCTCATCTCTATGTCTCTCCTCTCAATGCCTTTTTTTGATGTAACATTGACTGCTCTTTGACTCAACAAACATGTGGTTTGTGCCTGCCACATGCCAGCACGGCATTAAGCACTGGGGTTTGTGATGGAGAAATTACTCTCATTGAAAGTTACAAAGCTTTGATCTGTTCCAGGGAAAAATCTATGGGAATATAATCAACAAAGTAGGGAGGCTGCTGCACTGTACCTTATTATCTCCAATCTGGAAACGCAGCAACAAACATACTTTGTGGTATGTGTGGTTTTTATTTATTACATATCATTTTCTCCTTCAGCCAGATTTGTGGCTTATAAAAATAACCAAATATTTGCTTACAAATTGTTATAATGAAAATCTGTAGCCTGCTGCCGTAAGATTCATGGTCACAATAACTTTGAAAGCATTTGTTTGCATTTGGAGTGTGGGGGAATCATTTAAATTTTAAATTTTTGCATAAATTATTTATATGTTGAGTCCAAGATGCAGTGCAATTACGACAACATTTTTTAAAAGTGAGGCAGAAGTTTAAAATTTATAAATACCTCTTTACATTTTGGTGGCATTAGATATAGTTTTCTAGGAAGCTACATTTTTTGGTTGTTTGAATAGCAGTTAGCTGTTTTCACTCTCTCTAACAGATGGAACCAAAGCATTGTGAACATTTTTATTAAAACAGCAAATGAAGCTATGAAAGAAGTGTCACATTGCCAAGTATTCATCTCGCAAATTAAATTCTACAACTTAGCAGGTGTTTTAAGTTCCCCTTAGAAATTTAAAATCAGCTTATTTCATTTATCTGTGGTTTAACAGAGACACGGGTTCACTGCTGTATTCACTTACACAGAATCTGTTTGCATGTTTCTTAGAATTGACAGTTGGAAAAATATTTGCCAACTCTCACTCAAAATGGCTCACAAATGCCACATTCAGATGGTTGAGTCTTTGATTTCCTTCACTGTTAGAGTCTACTATTTGTCTCTGGAATCTGTTGCAAGGCCCTGATGGGTCCAAAAATTTAAAGCCCACATTCAGTGTGTTTTTTGATCACTTCAATATACATTATCATTCAGACACTGGCACTGTACTATTCAATACAGAAAATTCCAATATCAGTAATTGCTACAGACTGAATGTTTGTGTCCCTACAAAATTCATATGTTGAGTCCTAGTCCCCAGTGTGATGGTGTTTGGAGTTGGGTCCTTTGGGAAGTGATTAGGTCATGAGGATGGAGCCCAGATGAATGGGATTAGTGCCCTTATAAGCGAGACTCCAGAGAGCCTTCTCTCTCCTCTGCCATGTGAGGGCACAGTGACAAGGCATCATCCGTAAGCCAGGATCTGAACTCTCGCCAGACACTGAATCTTCCGAGCCCAGCCTCTGGAACTGTTTATTAGCTAACCAATTTATGGTATTGTATTATAGTAGCCTGAACTGCTTCTAGCTTAGAGAACAACAGTGAAGTATTGGCACTTCCAAGTCTCTGCAGGGCTGTACTGATGAACTACAGTAAATTAGATACATGGAAGAGCTACTTTTTGCAGTCATTTCAGAGGTGATGGAATAGACCTGCCTTTACTGCTTCTAAAGTCAGCACCATAAGATTAATTTCACAAAAGCATCATTTCTCCTCCAAAATAGTTTTCCATGTCTTCCCACTACCCACAGAATAAAGCTTAGATTCATCATCCACAGATTCTTCAGTTTTGCCCCAAATTCTTTCTACAGCTACTTCTCAAAACATCTTCCTGTTGCAGGTAAACTAATCTGTTTACTCATTGTCTCCCAAGCCACTTGGTGTTACTTTGCCAACCCCTCTGCTCACCTCTTTGATTGTCCAAATCCTTCTTCTCCCTGCAGGCACAACTTAAATCACGGCAAAGTGAAACCCTCCTTAACCACTGTAGATCACCCTCTTTCTTCTTTAGACCTTTCTACCATCACTTATTACATGGTAGCTTGTGTGGTTCTCTATTTTCCATACGTACATTCTATCTCCCCAGTTAGAAAGTAAGATCCTGAGGGTAGAGATGCCATTTTACACACTGAATTCCCAGCAACCCGTACCCAGGACAAAGTAATCAGTGATATGTATTGACATTGGTAATGTAACTAAGATTTCCCCGGGCTACATCAAAAATATAAAACACTCTTACTGCAAGCTCACAGCCCTTGGAGTTTAAAATTATAACTAGAGTTTTGCTTGCCCAACATGCCTTCTCATGTCCTTTCTTCTGGTTTTGGGGGGGACTCCACCCTCACTCTGTGTTGAATTTTTCAGATCAGGCTAGCAAATGACCATAGAATATTAGTAAATTCAAACAAAAGTTGGATCCTCACTCACACTGTGTCTGGAGTGCTCTGGTTCAGAGCTTTTCTCCACATCATCCTCACTCTGGAACCCAAGCTAAGATCCTAGCCCCTATCTGGAAGATTGCCAATGAAGAAGCAGAGGGAAAAAATGTGGCAAATTGTGCACTAGCTCTTAAAACTTGCCCACAGAAGTGACACACATGAATTGGCAGAAGGCTAAACATCAATAAAATAGAATTGAGAACCCAGAATTAAATCTTTACATGTGTGGTCAATTGATTTTTGACAAGGATGCAGAGAAAATTCAATGGGGGAAATATAGTCCTTCTAACAGACGGTGCTGGAACCATGAGACATCCACATAAAAAAGAATGAAGTTGACCCGCTACCTCACACCATATAAAAAAAATTCAAAATGGATTATAGACCTAAATATAAAAGCTAACTGTAAAATATGAAATAAAATGTAAATGCAAAATGTAAAGTTAAATGTAAAAGCTAAATTAAACTCTTAAAATAGAACTAAATCTTCATGACTTCAGACTTCTTATATATGACATAAACAAAAATGTTTTCTTACATATGACACAAACAACAAAAGAAAAAATAGATAAATTGGGCTTTCATTAAAATGAAAATTTTTGAGCTTCAGAGAACTCTATCAAGAAAGTGAAAAAACAATCCAAGGGATAGGAGAACATATTTGCAAACCATATCTGACAAGGGACCTGTACCAAAATATATATAAAGAACTCTTACAACCCAATGATAAAGAGACAATCCGGTTAAAAATGGGCAAAAGATTTGAATAGACATTTTCCATAGAAGATGTACAAATGACGAATAAGCACATGAAAAGATACTCAACATCATTAGTCATTATAGAAATGCAAAAATCAACTAAATAAAATAAAATTTAAAAAAAAGAAATGCAAAAATCACAACAAAGTACCCACAAGGATAGTTGCACTTTAAAGACAGAAAACAGGAAGTCATGGTAGAGATATTGAAGCCCTTATACATTGCTGGTGGGAAATGTAAAATAGTTCAGCTGCTTTATAAAACAGTGAAGCAGTTCCTCAAAAAGATAGTTACCACATGACTTAGCAATCTCACTCCTAAGTATATATGCAAAAGAAATGAAAGAAACAAAAACCTGTAAACAAATGTTTGTAGCAGTGTTACTTATAATAGACTAAAGGTGGAGACAACCAAAATGTCTATCAGTGGAAGAATGGATAAATGAAATGTAGTAAATCTACACAATGAAATATTACTCGGCCATAAAAAGGAATGAAATACTGATTCATGCTACAACTTGGATGAACCTTGAACACATTGTGCTAAAGGAAAGAAGCTCATCACAAAATGCCACACACTGTATGAAACATTCAGAATAGGAAAATCTGTAGAGACAGAAAGTAGATTAGGAGACGGTGAGGGATGAAAATGGGGAGTAACTGCTAAAGGATATGAGGTTTCATTTTGGAGTGATAAAAACTTCCTAGAGTTAGAGAGAGATGATAGGTGCACAACTCTGAATATACTGAAAACCACTGGATTGTACAATTGAAGAGGATGGATTTCATGGGTTATTGTATTTCAACAAGGCTGAATTTTTTCAAGTTACATCCATCACTTCTGCTTACTTTCATTGGTCAAATAAAGTCACATGGCCATAAGTTACCCCAAGGAGACAGGAAAGTACAATCCTACCATGTGCTTGGAACAAAAGTGGAAATATTTGGTGAATAGTATTAATGACCACAAAAGATACCCTTAAAGAATTTGAAAACCGTACCTCTTGGGGAGTGATGGAAATGTTAGCTATCTTGGTTGTGGTAGTGGTTTCATTGGTATATACACCTATCAAAATTCATAAAATTGTACATTTTAAATATGTGTAGTTTACTGTATAGGAATCATACCACAGTAAAGTGTTAAAAAAAAATCCAACATGAACCTTTAGGGATGTTTCTTTGAGACACTAGTCCACCATTCCACCATCTTCTCAGTCTCCTGACTTTCCAAATAAAGACACTATTTCTTACCCCCTTCCCCCCTCAAAAACAAACAGACAAACAAACAAACAAACAAAAAATGCCCTTAGCTTTTAGTTATACAGGTAAGCATGAGTCTCAAAGTAGGCCAATCATGATATTACACCCTCCTGGATTGGTCCAGTAGAGAGCATGTAACAGTCAGTCCTTTTATGACGTGAATATATGTTACAGACAGAGAAATTTGGGGATTACTAAACAGGAGGATGGGAGTCGGGGACTATCAGAAGCCAGGTATAAGATATCAGCTTTGTGGAGAGAGCCTGCATCCTGTGACTTTTCAACTCCAGGATTTTCAAGGTGCAGAAAAATTCTGATGAATTAGTCATTAACATTAAAATGGGATTCTAATCTTGTAATTCTTTGCCCAACAGATGTCTCACGAATTTCCTGAGAAATCTTGGCAGTGTTTCTTTTTGCTCCTTTCTGGGAGCTGCTCTCTTCCTCTCATTGTTTCCAATGCCTGAAGGGAAAGATTCTCCTACCCAGTCTCTCAGGCTCCCCATTTTCAACAACCTCAGAGTCTACCTTGATGTTGCCCCAGACTGAAAGATTTTTAATGGGGCTTATTCTTTCTGTGTTTTTCTGCCTGTGCCAAACAGCTTCTAAAATGACTCCCAGTGATCCCAAACTCTTCGCAGATGTGTGTATGTGAGAGAGTGGGCTGGACACTTGAGAGTAGCCTGGATGTAGTGACCTGATGCTAGCAAACAGAACACAGTACAAGTGGTATAATGTCACTTCCAAAACTAGATTATAAAAAGACTCTAATTTCTGATTTGCTTGCTCTCTCTTATTTACTCTCTCACTTGCTCACTCTGAGAGATACCAGACACCATGTTGTCAATTTCCCTACGGAGAGGCCCACATTGCAAGGAACTGAGGGCTGCCTCTAGCCAACAATCCATAAGAAACTAAATCCTGTCAACATCACTTGAGTGAGTACGGAGGTGGATATCCCCTAGTTGAGCCCTCAGATTTCTGCAGCCCAGCTGATACCTGTGAGAGACCTTGAAACAGAGGACCCAACTCAGCCACATCCAAGTTTCCAACACATATAAACTTTGAGGTAATAAATATTGTTTTAATCACTAAGTTCTGGGGTGATTTTTTGTGTAGCAATAGATAATCAAAATCTTGACACAAGCTCTCTTTAGGTCAAGGGTGAGAGTCATTATGTATAACTTTGTTCTAAACTCTCAAAAATTATCCATTCTTACTGACTCCTTATTCAAGGCCCTGAACCAAGCAGATTTACCCTGCTTCTCTTCCTTTGAGTGAACTGCTTCTCCACCTCAGTATACTGCCTGGGTAGGTTAAAATGGGGTTCATGCCTCCTTGTTTGCTTGGTGGTCCTAACCCCAAATTTCAGCCCAATGTGTCCAATGGTTTCTTTTTCTAAATGCTACAGTACTGCTTTCACACTGTTGGAGACTCATTCCTCCTGGACACTCTCCAAAATGCTCCAATTTGCAGTAAGCATGTAGTTAGTTAATAATCCACTGTAGGACTCTTATTATAATAAGTTCAGGGACTGGATGAGAATCAGGATGGTAGTAAAATACAGAAGAGGCTTAAGTAGGCTTTTTTATATTAGCAAGTGTTGGTTCTACAGTAAACATCTGATTATGTCACTGCTAATGCCAGTCCTCTGGTGGCCCATCAATCTCTACAGAGTGATGTCCCAGCTACTTAGCATTCTCCCTGTCATGCGGTCCCCCATCATACTTCCTCTCATCCTGCCGTCTAACCATGCTGTGTTCCTTGGCAATCCCGAGACTTGGTAGGACCTCTCAGGTCTGGTGTCTTTGGCATATGGTTTCCTCTACCAGAAGTACTCATTTGTAGATTAACCTATCTTTCAAAATTTAGCTTATGTGGCACTCTCAGACTCTCCAGGGAGGTCAGAGCTCCTCTCCACCCTGCCCCTCCTCCACAAACTCTCCCCCAAGGTACAGAAATATTGTGAAGATCGGTCATTTTAAAGGCATTTTACTGATCATCATGAAAGGAAAGGAGTTCTTCCTTGGGCTGAGCAAAGGTGTCAAAAGCTGAATCCATGTAAGGCAGTCTTGTGGTCTCTTGGTGTGCTGTGAGGAGGTGCAGAGAGCTCAGGACCTGCTCTTGCAGCCTCAGCCTGTGCTGGCCTGAGGCAGGCAGGAGCCAGGGTGAAGGACATGACAGAAGGGGACAAAGAAGGACTTTGAGAACACTTTTGTTCTAGACAGCTTGGTTTGAATAATCCTCATGGTCTGTCCTATCTCATTTCAACTGATTTAGGGCCAAAGCTGATCATCAGTTTTTGTGCATGCATTTCTCTGTGGAACTTTGAAACTACTAGTTTAAAAAAAAAAAAGATGGATAATCCAGGACCCTGACCCAGCCATCTGTATCTCCAATATAAACGTCCATCCATATATTGACATCCCACCTGATGTGACTTTCTTCCTCTGGGAGACTGTCCACGTCTCCCGGACTGAGTTAGGTTTGTCCACCAGGCTCCTCTAAGACTTTGTGTTTACATCTGATTCAAGCACATTAGACTTTGATTATCTTTAACTCTTGTGTTTCTCCACCAGATGGGGAGCTTCTTGAGAGGAGTGATCATGTCATTCAACTTTGTGTCCTCAGTAGCGTTCTTGTCCCATGGTATTTTCTTAACACTAAAATATTTACTATGTGAAATGTATGTATTATACATACATAAATTTGAAATATACAAGTATAAATATATGTGAAGATATTTAATATATGAATCAATGCTATATGATGCCTTAGTTCTTATCCCATCCGTGTCACATGATAGCAATTGATCATTATAGTATCTTGACTTGTTCAGTAATAAGTTAGCACTTACAAGTCTCATCCCTGCATTCAGAAATCAAACTCTGTCCATTTCCATACTGATGTCAGCTCCTGTCCCTGTCTTAGCCCCTTTCCAGATGGTCTTAATGGCTCCTCACATCTGCAGTCTCCTCTGTGCTGCTTCAAAATTAAATGAAACAGTGTGGAATCTGCATATCAATTTTTTCATCCAAGGAATCAATGGAGTGTGAAATATTCAAGCCTGAGACAGAGTTGGTACATAAGCCTATGAGTCCACCTAGGAGAACCCTGTGAGTAGCTAGGCTGTCTAACTGGCTGCTTCTGCTTGGGTTTCTGGGATTCTTCTGTCCTGAGCAACACCTACCACACACAGCTATGCATTCACACACTCAACGTAGCCACACTGGTCAGAGCCCTGGGGACCCGTGGAAGCTTAGCCAGTGTCTCCTGCCAGCAGCTGGGATCCGCCCACTGCCTTGCGCCTGCTAGACCTACTCCCAGGGCATGGGGTGGGCAACCTGCCCTCTCTTGATTTGGTGACACTGGTGACATAAAAGATCTGGCCAGTGTCTCAAGTATAGTTGACAGTCATCGTTTCCCTTCCGTCATGTAACCAAGTTCTCACCTGGGGCTCCCTTCGCCCTCAGATGGTAGAGGTTCCTGTCCACAGGCCAGGAACTTGCCTGTGATTTCCCACAACCTCCTTCCCTCAACTCCTCTCACAGTGCTGAACATCCTTCTCTACCTTTAGACCAGTTTCTCCAAGAAAGCCAACCAAACGAAATACATTGTGATTTTCTGTGGATTTTTACCCAAGTGGGGGGGCTCTAGGAGGAGGGGGGCCTCTGACCAGCCTCTGCTGTCTGGATCTGTCTGCCTATTTCACCCCGCGGCATCCTCCCAGTGACAGAATGTGCTGGGTACCGCCCCAGGGACATGTGTCTGGCACTCTTACTCACAGCAGTTGCCTCCACCAGGAGTTTTGGTTTAAGAAGATTCCTCCTTCTCATTATACTTGTTTGGCGTGCAATTTCTTTTTTTTTTTTTTTAACATTTTTTATTGATTTATAATCATTTTACAATGTTGTGTCTAATTCCAGTGTTCAGCACAATTTTTCAGTCATTCATGGACATATACACACTCATTGTCACATTTTTTTCTCTGTGAGTTATCATAACATTTTGTGTATATTTCCCTGTGCTATACAGTGTAATCTTGTTTATCTATTCTACAATTTTGAAATCCCAGTCTAACCCTTCCCACCCTCCACCACCCTGGTAACCACAAGTCTGTGTTCTCTGTCTGTGAGTCTATTTCAGTCCTTTATTTACGCTTTGTTTTTGTTCGTTTGTTTTTGTTTTTGTTTTTTAGATTCCACCTATGAGCAATCTCATATGGTATTTTTCTTTCTCTTTCTGGCTTACTTCACTTAGAATGACATTCTCCAGGAGCATCCATGTTGCTGCAAATGGCATTATGTTGTCAGTTTTTATGGCTGAGTAGTATTCCATTGTATAAATATACCACCTCTTCTTTATCCAGTCATCTGTTGATGGACATTTAGGCTGTTTCCATGTTTTGGCTATTGTAAATAGTGCTGCTATGAACATTGGGGTGCAGGTGTCATCCTGAAGTAGGGTTCCTTCTGGATACAAGTCCAGGAGTGGGATTCCTGGGTCATATGGTAAGTCTATTCCTAGTCTTTTGAGGAATCTCCACACTGTTTTCCATAGTGGCTGCACCAAACTGCATTCCCACCAGCAGTGTAGGAGGGTTCCCCTTTCTCCACAGCCTCTCCAGCATTTGTCATTTGTGGATTTTTGAATGACAGCCATTCTGACTGGTGTGAGGTGATACCTCATTGTAGTTTTGATTTGCATTTCTCTGATAATTAGTGATATTGAGCATTTTTTCATGTGCCTTTTGATCATTTGTATGTCTTCCTTGGAGAATTGCTTGTTTAGGTCTTCTGCCCATTTTTGGATTGGGTTGTTTATTTTTTTCTTATTGAGTCGTATGAGCTGCTTATATATTCTGGAGATCAAGCCTTTGTCGGTTTCACTTGCAAAAATTTTCTCCCATTCTGTAGGTTTTCTTCTTGTTTTACTTCTGGTTTCCTTTGCTGTGCAGAAGCTTGTAAGTTTCATTAGGTCCCATTTGTTTATTCTTGCTTTTATTTCTTCTAGGAGAAAATTTTTGAAATGTATGTCAGATAATGTTTTGCCTATGTTTTCCTCTAGGAGGTTTATGTATCTTGTCTTATGTTTAAGTCTTTAATCCATTTTGAGTTGATTTTTGTGTATGGTGTAAGGGAGTGTTCTAGCTTCATTGTTTTACATGCTGCTGTCCACTTTTCCCAACACCATTTGCTGAAGAGACTGTCTTTATTCCAATGTATATTCTTGCCTCCTTTGTCAAAGATGAGTTGACCGAAAGTTTGTGGGTTCATTTCTGGGCTCTCTATTCTGTTCCATTGGTCTATATGTCTGTTTTGGTACCAATACCATGCTGTCTTGATGACTGTAGCTCTATAGTATTGTCTGAAGTCTGGGAGAGTTATTCCTCCAGCCTCTTTCTTTCTCTTCAGTAATGCTTTGGCAATTCTAGGTCTTTGATGGTTCCATATGAATTTTATTATGATTTGTTCCAGTTCTGTGAAATATGTCCTGGGTAATTGGATAGGGATTGCATTCAATCTGTAGATTGCCTTGGGCAGTGTGACCATTTTAACAATATTGATTCTTCCAATCCAAGAGCATGGAATATCTTTCCATTTTTTAAAGTCTTCTTTAATTTCCTTCATCAATGGTTTATAGTTTTCTGTGTATAATTCTTTCACCTCCTTGGTTAGATTTATTCCCAGATATTTTATTACTTTGGGTGCTATTTTAAAGGGGATTGTTTCTTTACTTTCTTTTTCTGTTGATTTATTGTTAGTGTAAAGAAATGCAACTGATTTTTGAACGTTAATTTTGTAACCTGCTACCTTGCTGAATTCTTCAATCAGCTCTAGTAGCTTTTGTGTGGACTTTTTAGGGTTTTCTATATATAGTAACATGTCATCAGCATATAATGACACTTTTACCTCTTCTTTTCCAATTTGGATCCCTTTTATTTCTTTCTCTTGCCTGACTGCTGTGGCTAGGACTTCCAGGACTATGTTGAATTGGAGTGGTGATAGTGGGCATCCTTGTCTTGTCCCAGATTTTAGTGGGAAGCTTTTGAGTTTTTCACCATTGAGTACTATGCTGGCTGTAGGTTTGTCATATATAGCTTTTATTATGTTGAGATATGTTCCCTCTATACCCACTTTGGCGAGAGTTTTTATCATAAATGGGTGTTGAATTTTATCAAATGCTTTTTCTGCATCGATTGAGATGATCATGTGGTTTTTGTCCTTTCTCTTGTTGATGTGATGTATTACATTGATTGATTTGCATATGTTGAACCAGCCTTGTGTCCCTGGGATGAACCCCACTTGGTCATGATGTATAATCTTTTTTATGTGTTGTTGGATTCTATTTGCTAAAATTTTGGTGAGGATTTTGGCGTCTATGTTCATCAGTGATATTGGCCTATAATTCTCTTTTCTTGTAGTATCTTTGCCTGGTTTTGGTATCAGGGTGATGGTGGCTTCATAGAATGAGTTTGGGAGTATTCCCTCCTTTTTAATCATCTGGAAGAGTTTGAGAAGGACTGGTATGAGTTCTTCTTTGTATGTTTGGTAGAATTCCCTGGTGAAGCCATCCGGTCCTGGACTTTTATTTGTAGGGAGGTTTTTAATTGCTATTTCTATTTCCTTTCTAGTGATCGGATTGTTCAAGTGTTCAGATTCTTCTTGATTCAGTCTTGGTGGACAGTATGTTTCCAGAAACTTGTCCATCTCCTCTAGGTTATCCAGTTTGGTTCCATATAGTTTTTCATAATATTCTCGTATGATATTCTGTATTTCTATTTTGTTTGTTGTAATTTCTCCATTTTCCTTTCTTATTTTGCTAATTTGTGCTCTCTTTTTTCTTCTTTGTGAGTTTGGCCAGAGGTTTGTCGATTTTATTTACTTTTTCAAAAAGCCAGCTTTTGGTTTGGTTGATTTTTTCTATGGTCTTGTGAATCTCTATTGTATTTAATTCCTCTCTGATCTTTATTATTTCCTTCCTTCTGATGCTTTTTGGGGCTTTTTGTTCTTCTTTTTCTAATTCATTCAGGTGGTGGGTTAAATTGTTTATTTGAGATTGTTCTTCTTTTTTGAGGAAGGCCTGTATCGCTATAAACTTCCCTCTTAGCACTGCCTTTGCTGTGTCCCATAGGTTTTGAGTGGTTGTGCTTTCATTATCATTTGTCTCAAGGTATTTTTTAATTTCAGCTTTGATTTCCTCATTGATCCATTGTTTTTTCAATAACATATTGTTTAATCTCCATACTTTCCTTTTTTTCTCCTTTGTTTCTCTGTTGTTGATTTCCAGTTTCATGGCATTGTGGTCAGTAAAGATGCTTGAGATAATTTCTATCTTCTTAAAATTGTTGAGGTTTCTTTTGTGCCCAAGTACATGATCTATCCTGGAAAATGTTCCATGTGCACTTGAAAAGAATGTATATCCTATTTTTTGGGGGTGTAATGCTCTGAAAATATCCACCAAATCTAGTTTTTCTATTGTAGTATTTAATTTCTCTGTTGCCTTGTTTATTTTCTGTCTGGAAGATCTGTCTAGTGATGTTAATGCAGTGTAGTAGTAATTCTTGTATGTACTTAGGTGCTCCTATATTGGGTGCATATATATTAACAAGTGTAATATCCTCATCTTGTATCACTCCTTTAATCATTATAAAATGTCCTTCTTTATCTTTCTTTATGGCCTTTGTTTTAAAGTCTATTTTGTCTGAAATCAGTACTGCAACACCTGCTTTTTTGGCTTTTCCATTTGCATGGAATATCCTTTTCCATCCTTTCACTCTCAATCTATATGTGTCCTTCTCCCTAAAGTGGGTCTCTTGTATGCAGCATATTGAAGGTTCTTGCTTTATTATCCAGTCTGCCGCTCTATGTCTTTTGACTGGAGCATTTAGTCCATTAACATTTACAGTAATTAATGATAGATGTGTGTTTATTGCCATTTTGAACTTATCTTTGCAGTTGAATTGGTATATCCTCCTTGTTCCTTTCTTCTTCCTTTTGTGCTTTGGTAATTTTCCTTTGTATTATCATGGATTTTATTTAATTTTTGTGACTCCTTTGTAAATTTTTGGCTTGTGGTTACCCTTTTTTGTAAATCTATTAACCTATTACTATAACTGTTTTTATTAAACTGATAGTAATATGATCTCAAACCCATCCTACTGTTAACAAAATTTAAAAAAGAAAGAAAAAAATATTCTATATTTCCCTGCCTCCCTCTCCCACTCTCAGTGACTTGTATGTTTTCTGTTATAATTTCGTGTTTACTTTATCTGTAATTCATGAGTTATCACCTTTCCAGTTGTGAGTTTCTCATTTCTATAGCATCCTGCTGCTTTTCTATTTAGAATAGCCCTTTCAATATTTCTTTTAGCATGGGTTTAGTGTTGCTAAACTCCTGCAGCTTTTTTTTTTTATCTGTGAAACTCTTTATTTCTCCTTCTATCCTAAAGGATAGCCTTGCTGGATAAAGTATCCTAGGCTGCATCTTTTTTTCATTCAGGGCTTTGAATATATCTTGCCACTCCCTTCTGGCCTGTAGTGTTTGTGTAGAGAAATCAGCTGAGAGCCTTATGGGGGTTCCCTTGTAACTTACTCTTTGCTTTTCTCTTGCTGCCTTTAGAATCATTTCTTTATCCTTGACATTGGCCATCATGATTATGATATGTCTTGGTGTGGGTCTATTTGGTTTCTTCCTGTTTGGGACCCTCTGAGCTTCCTGTACTTGGATAGCTGATTCCTTCTTTAAGTTTGGGAAGTTTTCAGTCATGATTTCTTCAAAAACCTTTTCAATCCCCTTTGATCTTTCTTCCCCTTCTGGGACCCCTATTATGCGAAGATTGGGATGCTTTATATTATCCCATAGGTCCCTTATGCTATTTTCATTATTTTTTATTTGCTTATCTTGTAGTTCTTCTGAATGGGTGCTTTCTATTGCCCTGTCTTCTAGATCACTAATTCGTTCCTCTGCATTATCTAGTCGGCTTTGCACAGCTATTAGATCATTCCTCATCTCTGTCAATGAGTTTACCCATTCTACTTGGCTCTTCTTTATAGCTTCAATTTCATTTTTGACATATTTTATATCTCTAAACACTATCTCTTTTAATTCCTTCAGCAATTTGATCACTCCTTTTTTGAAATCTTGATCTAGTAGGCTATCGATATCTATTTCATTGATCTTTCTTTCAGGGGATTTCTCTTGTTGTTTTAATTGGGAAAGGTTTTTCTGTTTCTTCATCTTGATCATACCTCTTTGGCACTGTGGTTTATGGAGTATCAGTTGTTTATTTTGGTCCTTAAGGATTTTATCTATCTAATGCCTATTTAGGAATAGAACTTAGGAAAAAAAGAAAAAAAAATAAGAGAGAGAGAGAGAGAATTTTAAAAGAATGGAGAAAGATGGTTTGAAAACAATGTATAATGAATAATAGAAGAGCGAGTTGAAGCAGAGTATTAATCGGGTTGAGACGTCCTTTTAAAACCTTTAAAAAAAAATGGGGGGGGGGGAGATGAATAGATGTATTTGAAACCTGTGCCTAAATAACAGGACATCAAAACCCAAGAGAAATAGAAATGAATTAAGAAGTAAAAATTAAGAGAGTAATAGAAAATAGAACAGGTAAAAACAGATATAAAAAAAAGGGGGGGGGGTTGTCGGTGTTCTCCTGGAGTCTGTGTGCTTTTAATGTGAAGTCTTTCTGTCTTCGTCCTGTTTTGGAAGCTCAGCTTGTTGTTTCCAGAGGCTCTCCGTTGGCGCCCTCATCTGTGCTGCTCCCAGTGCCTGTCAGCAAGCAGATCACACCCCCACCCCAACACTGGGTCAGGTGCAGCTCTCCTCTGCTGTGGGCGGGCGGGTCACTGCCCCTCCGTATGCCGCAGTCAGATGTTGCAGACTGGCCAGGTAGGAGGGCGGGTCGTGCCCCCTCCCAGCACCTCGGTCGGGGCTGTGTTCCTGCCCGAAAGGGGGGGGGGGGGCGCTCTCCTTCTACCTGCGCCGCCGGTAGTTCCGCTCTCTGTGCGGCTTGGCGCTCCGCCCTGGTCGGCGCTCCGCGGGTGGGCTCGGGGAAGACCAAGGGACAGCCTTGTCCCTGCTCCGAGCCAGAACCCAGCTCCTTGTTTGTCTTTGTGGAGCAAGTTCTCTGAGGGACCAGGATGGAAGGATCCTATCTGACCCGGGCTGCAGGCCAGTCTCAGTCTGGCCTTTGAGGCTGCTAAGCCCTTCGGTGCGGATGCAGGTTTCGCCCCCGCCCCCGCCTGGGTGCTCAGCGCGGAGGATATGGCGGCTGTGCCTGAGCCCCGCCTCTCTTTCCCCAAAAACTTTCCGCGGTTTTTTAGAGATGGGGGTGTGCACCCTTCCCTCGAGAGCACATCAACCTTGCTGTTTTACGGAGGGCCCAGGTTGTTCTGCCCTGTGCACCCACAGCCACGGCGCGCAGCCCCTTGCGTTCCACCCGGGCTGCCTCCGTGCAGCCGCCCCCGTCCTCGGCCCGGCTTGTGCAGCCTGGCCCTGCCCGCCACTGCTGGCCAGCATCTCAGGCTGGGTGTCGGGGGGACGCTCTGTGCCCGTTTAACTTAATTGTCAGTCAAGGGCTGCTCTGTACAGATCCAAGCCTCGGAGGCTCCCCCTCCATCCCGCTGGCCTCTCAGTTGCAGAAGGGAGACCCAGTGAGTGAGTGCCAGTCCTCATTTGCCGCTCCCTCCCCGCGGGACCTGTCCCGTGCTGCTTTGCCTTTTGTTCTTTCTTTTTTCCTTTTCTCCTACCAGATTTTTGGCGTCTTTATCTTTTGAAGAGGGTGATGTTCTGTCGGAGTTCCGCAGGTGCTCTGGTTGGCTGAGTGGGTCTGTAGATGTGGGTCTTGGTGTATTTGTGGGAGAGGGTGACCTGCGAGCGTCCTTCTACTCCGCCATCTTCTCCGTCTCCTGGCATACAATTTCTAGTATTAACTGGCACTGTGTTGGATAATGGTTTCTTTTCTATAAATACCTCCACTTCCTACCTATTCAACCACTCTCCCCGCAAAAGCAGAGCACCCCCCTTTTTCCTGTTGCTGGTTCTAGAACTAGGCTGCATTTGCCATGCCTTGGATGTGTTGGCCTATCCCCAGAGATCTGGTCTCCCTTCCCTCCCCCCCACCGCTGATCCTGCATTGTTTACCACTAAGCCTCTGCTTTGGGAAAACTCTAGCAATTGACTGGGACAGCAAAGCTTTTTCCATTTCATAGATGTGTGTGCTGAGCCAGAGGTGGCATTTTCTCCTGGATCTGCACGCAGAGAAATAGATTAATCAAAAAGATCTTAAGCAGGCACTGTTTGTTTTGCATGAACAAACAGCAATTGCTCTTTGTTCAAATTTAATAGTTAAAAATGAACAGTTCTGGTGATAATTACCACACATTTATATTAGTAATTTACTTTTTAAGTTCCAGAAGAACAGCGTTTTAACTTGATTGAATCATATTTATCAAGCCAAAGGTTAAGTACTGCTGCCTTTTACAATTAGGGAAGACAGAGAATTTACTAAGAAATTGCCCCAAATTAGTGGTCATGCATAATGTGCATGTCTTTTTTGTGGAGGAAGGGAGTGAAATGAGAGCTAAGAGGAATTAACAGTAGATCAAAGGAAATAAGTACAACCTCTGTCTATTAATATTGGGGAACATACATGGGAAATCATCATTGTTGCTCACATCTGTGAAGGACTGACTTTGGTCACTGGTTGAATGAAGCACGTTTGTCATAGAAGACACTGAAGTACAGACCAAACACTAAACTCTTCACAGCACAAAAATAGTCCTGCTAGCAAGTATCACACTGTAAGTGAGAATGTTGATGGTGGCATTTTTCATAAGAATAATCACATGATTTATGAAATACATTGCTGGTTCAAGAATCATGCCTAATTTTAATCCTATTTCTAGCCACCAAAAAGAGGAAATTTTCTTTTTTCATTGTGACAGTTTATTTGTACCTTTCTTTAAAATATGTCTTTCCAGTGCATGGTATACAGGTATTTTAATTAAACTCATCCATATGGAAGCTCCCTACCTGCTCCTAGTAAAATGATTCAAAATAGAAATATTTGCAAGAGACTAAGTTATGAATCGAAACAATGACCAATTTGGAATTTGAAAAAGTGTAGATTACATGGAACATGTTTATAAAAAAGGTTACTTTAGTTATTTTTACTTTAGAGGTTTAAGATAACAATTTAAATTAAAGAATGATAGAAGTGGGGGAACTTTATGGTTTACCCAAGATCACCCTCTCCTCACTCTTCTAGATAAGGTAATGAGAGGTTAATTACATACCTGAAACTACACATCTGGTGAGACTAACACAAAAAAACTGATGTCTAGATTAACATTCTTTCTACAACCTCAGTGTTCCAGTAGCAAATAAAATTTATTTGAACTATTAAGCTTCATTGTATTTTAATAGATCAATTTTCTAAATGAAATTAAGATATCGATATTTCAACCAGTCAAACTGTTGACTGTGGTGTGGATCTATTTTCTTGTTTATAGTATTTTGCATATTTTAAAATTCAAGATATTCTTTTCATAGACCTAATTTTCAGTCCTTATAGTTACTCAAGGTTGAGGGAAGGATAAGACGTAGACTTTCAATATTTCCATCTATTATGCCAAATGAGAGTTCAAAAAATTAGTTCCAGTGAGGTTTCAATATTAAAATATGACTTGAATTGTAGAAGAATACATTAATAGGAAATATATATTCATTCTAAGGTAAGTGAAATGCTTAATCCATTATTTCTAAGCTGATTTTTTTGTTGTTTTATAAGATTAGGTTACTCCTTCCATTTTATTAGAAAAGTGCTTTACAACACTCATTGAACAATACTTCATGCAAATAATCCTTCTTGAAAGTTTGTAATAAATCAGTGAGTCTCTGACAATTAAAAATAGAAATAGCCTTCATATATCACTGTATCAGATAAGCTGCTTCCAGCCACAAGCAACAGAAACCCTAAATTCAACTGACGAAACAGGGAAATGTATTAGCTCACCAAACAAAGTTTTCTTTGGTTGATTCAGCAGCTCAGCTCAGCCGTGTCATCCAGGGCTTTAGTTCCTTTAATCTCTTTGCATGAGTGTCCAAAGTGCCAGCTTCACCCTCTGTGAGGTAGGTCCTAGCATTATCCCCATTTTACAAATGAGGAAATTTATGTCCTTAAGATGATGCCGCCGTGGTCCTCTGTGGTCATGATAGGACCACTAGTAACAACCAGGGCTATGTTACTTCCATCTGATGGGAGACAGCATCCAATGTTGTCCTCTATCAAAGAAAAGGAAGGATTTTCACACAAGTCACTGGGACACTTCTTCTTGGGTCTTTGTGGCCAGAATTGGGCCTCATATTCATTCTTGTACCAAACATTGGCAGTGGGGACAGAGGGATTCATTTAACTCAGATCCATGCTTGAGTGAGGGTCAGTTCTCCAACAAGGCACTGCCGCTCCTCAGTGGGGAGGGGAGAGATTCTGCACTGAGCAGAGGGAGCCCAGCTTCCCCTCTGAAACACTCTACCCTCTTAACTTCCACGACATCACACTCATAGCGTGCCTTCTAGCTCTCCCATCCTCAAGTCTCAGGCTCTTTTCCCCTTCCCTTTCTCTCAATGCTTCAACCCTCGGTCTTCTCCTTCTCTTTCTGACTCTCTCCCTGGGTTGTCTCACTCATTCCTGTGGCTTTGAATATCACCCTAAGTTGGTCATCTCCCACCCAAAACTCTCTCCTCAGCTCTGGATTCACAAATCCAGCTTTATTCCATGTGGACCTTCAGGTCCTTGGTGTTTCTTCGTCTTTCTCCAGAACAGCAGTTTTCAAACTTGAGTGTGCATCAGAATCACTTGGAGGGCTTATCAGAACACAGATTGCTTGCACCCACCCTCAGAGTTTCTGATTCACTGATTCAGGAGGCCTCTGCTGGGGCTAGGATGTGTGCACTTCTAACACGTTTCTAAGCAATGCTGATGCTGGAACAACACTTTGCAAACAAGTGTCCTAGAGTGTTGTCCTCATATGAATGTCCATACCTGAGTCCCTGTCACAAGGAGGGAGGGTGCACAGACAGTGGGAAGGGAGGAAAAGAGAGGAAAAGGGAGGCACATCCATTGTCTAAGGCATTGGCTCTGAAAGATTCTCCATCACTCCTACTTATGTTCTGCTGGCCCCACCTAAGTGAAAGGGCCCTGGGAAAGGCAGTGCAGCTGGCAGTCATTTACCCAGTGACATCCTAGTGCCGTAAAAGAAGAGGAGAATGCATCCTGGTGGACAGCTGTAAGTCTTCGCCCTCTCCAGTCTTATAATACCAGTTAGTCAATAGCCACACTTGCTTTTTTCATTTTCTCCAGGGTTCATCAAGTGGCTTCCACACTGAGCTGTGCACAGGTATTAATTTATGAAGGTGACTGAGTGACAACATGGTGGAGTTAATGTCATTGAAGGAAGATTTTTATTACTTACATTTCCCAAGAGAAAGGGGCAAACACATCACGGCACTCAGGGCAAAGGGGAAGATGTGAACCAGGGAAAAGCCTAGACCACAGACTTTATTGAGGTTTCTCCAGGAAAGACGAGGCAAGGCAGGGTAAACAGCTGAGGACTCATTAGTTTGAATCATTCTGGCAGGCTTTGGACTAGAAGGGTCGTCTCCAGTTGCCTGGCACCTGACCCTGGGATGATTTAGGGTAGGGGAAATATTGGGTTGTTGTGTGAGAACTAGATAAAGGGGTGTTTGGGAGTGTAGAAGCAAGTTGGTTGGCTGGTTTGCATATGAATGTCTTGCTCCCAGCCAGTCCTTTGCTGTCTCTAAGAATTGGCTAGCCTTGGGAGGGGCAGTGTTTCTCTATGTCTGTAAGGCCCCCAGAATGTTACAACCTCCTAAGATGCAGAAAATACAAAACATGATTAATAGACACACACATCCCTCTGTGCTCTGCAAATGGCTGATTCATTCTCATCTTTGGTCACAGTCTAAATGTCACCTCCATAGTGGGGGTCTTTCCAGAAACACTTTGTTTTAAATAGACATCATCTACTTCACAAATCCCTGTTTATTTCCTTCTCATCACTCAGAACAATGTATAATTTTATTTATTTTTTTAAATTCACTCTCTGCCTCCCTTGCCAGGAGACAGCTTCAACAGGACAGGAACTCTGCCCCTTTTACTCATCTCTGTAGTCTTCATTTGGGGAAACAATTTTTGGTGGTGACTGAAAATCATTTCCTTTCCCTCCTTTCTAATAGCAGAATCCCAGCTTTGCTCAGAGATCAGGAGATTCTTGATCTCAAGGAAGATGGGACTAGTGGTCTAGGAGAAGGCATGTAATCCAATTCTAACCATTGAGATACAACAAGAAATTTGGAAAATCTTCTGCAAGTTGTGTGAGGATGTGATATCTGGAGTTGCAACAGCCAGGGAGGGAACTAGCAACTTGCAGATACCAATCCTGAAACCCAACATCATTAAGCTTCTACACACACTCAGCAAACACCCGAGCAATATGGGTTTAGTTAATATGGGTATTTGTTGTTGTTGAATTAATAAAAGACTACATAGCTAAGGCAAAAGGAGAAAGGTCAGGGCAGATATCCAGATAATTTAATCTATGTTAAAAAAAAAAAAAAGCTTTGTTTCTTAAGGTTAAATTTAGGGAGAGGAGAAGCAGATGCAAGGTACGTATCACACAGACTGACTACCTTTATTGACCAACTTACACAAATATTCTTACATTCATTTAAACACGAATGTAATGAGGACTTAACGACTTTGAAAAGCGTTCCATCAAGGAGGCACATGGCTTACTGTTTGAAAATACAGGCCACCTAACACTTAAATACAGCCACCTAAAATCTGATGATCTCGAGATAAGTCACTAAATCTCACTGAACTTCAGTTCACTCCTCTTTGAAAAGGAAATAGTCACATTTTTAAAAGGTTAGTGAGACTAGCCCATGGAGAAAATGGAAAGGCTACATCTCAGGGAGGAGTCTCCAGACCTAACCAGGAAGGCTAGAGCTTTGCTGGCAGGCAGTGAGGTGCCATTGAAAGCTTTTAAAGCAGCGCAAGAAAGTAACACGATTAAAGTGTGGCAGACACTGTTATTGCCTCCCCGCAGCCATCCTTCCTTTTGGTTGGCCCAGCTCGAATGTATGAAGACCACCAGCTGGGACAATGTAACCCAACTCTGAGCAGTGAGTCATAAAGGAAATCTACTGAGTGCTTCTGGAAAACAAAACTTTTTGCAGAGAAAGATACACAAGGGGAAAATCATTTTGCCCTCTCCTTCCCCCTCTGGTTCCCCTTGCTGGACTCATCCCTGTGAATTCTGTGGTGTGCAGATACAGTGCATAGAGCGTCCGCAGCAATCTTGGGTTCGTGAAGAAAGAGACCTCTCACACACTGAGGATGGTTAAGTGGAACGATTCAAGCAGCCGGGGTCTTTGATGACATTATTGAACTGTTGAATCCACTCCGACACTGCTTACTCCCAGATAACCACATACATAAGCCATGCATCATGGTTGAAGCCTCTGTTGGTCAGTTTTGTTATCTGTGGTCTCACCCTTCTAAGCAATGCTGACAGGAGTATTTTAGGAAGATTCATAAGGGATCAATGGGGATGAATTGATGCAGTGATGAAAATAAGGACAGACGGTAGAAAAGCAATTATTGAGCACATCATGTGTGAATTTTTTAAATTAAGAAACATGTATATAGTACTTACAAGGCCTCAGACACTAACAAGCACTTTGTTCATTTAATCTCATTAAACTTCTATGAGGTAAATAATATCATTATCCCCATTCTTCAAATGGAAAAACTGAGTCACATGACTCAGTTGGACAATTTGCCCAAGGACACAGAGCTAGCAGGAAGCAGAGCATTTATCCCAGGGGTCCAGCCCCAGAATCTGTGTGTGCTCCTGCCTAACCGCTAGGGTACATTTAGTTTACGCACAAGCACCATCCTACTTCTATGTGACAATTCTATGAGGAAAATGCCACCATTACCACCATTTTTCAAATGAGGAAAATGAAGCAGAGAGGTTAAGTAATTTAATGTCATGCATAGAACAAGGAGTGAAGCAGAAAGTCAAGTCCAGCTCCACTGATTCCCGAGATACAACCTTGGTGCCAAATTTCCAGCAAGGAGACTGTCCAGACTTCTGAATCAGAAGAGTGGCTTTAGAAACACTAAGGGAAAAACGTATGCAAGACAGAGGTTAGACAAGAATTACAGGTAGATTTTATGTAAGGGGAGAGGATGAAAGCTGATTCTGTTTTTTCAAAGCTAAGTTAAAACATGGGGATACTATTTTCAAAAAGGAAGTCTGAAAAGTGAGTATTTCAAATGTATATTTTGAGGCAACACTTCAAAATCCTTGTCAACACATCCAATGAGTTAGGGTCAATTCCAAAAGCAGATAGTAAGATGAACTATTACTTGTTTAAATGGCAGTTTCTATATGTATCTAAAAATGTGGTCAGGAGGAAGGGAGAGGATAGAGCTCAGTGGTAAAGTGCATGCTTAGCATGCATGATGTCCTGGGTTCAATTCCCAGTATCTACACTTCAAAAAATACATATACATGGTCCAGGAGGAATGGGTAGGGGCCTCTTCCACTTAATCATTTTTCAATTTAAGCTCCTTCCTTGAGGCAATTCTCTAAACAAAGCTCGAAAAAACCCTCCTCCTCTGGAAGTTCTGTGGATTGCCTGCCCACGCCCCCTACTCAGGCCTCTGTCACTGCCACACATGTTTTCCTTCAGTGTGGACCACAAGGAATCATTTGTGTTAAGAACACAGTACACACATTGCTGTGGAAGGAGTCTCATGATGGCAACTGTATTCACAGGGTCTCTGTAGGCTATTTCCTGGGCCTCCTTCCCAGGGCCCACCTGCACACTGGCTCCAACACTCTTTTTCCTCTTACAGAACCTTATTTCTACCCCTCGGACAAGGCAGGTGATTTTTCTTAGTTTCTGTAGTCACTGCAGAAGTTTATCTTTGGTTTGGGATTAAAATAACTTTTTTCATCTCCACCTGAAGCTCTATATGGTGGCCTCCAGGAATTCAACTTAATTCATTCAATAAACTTCCCTTAAGCATTGACTAAGTGCCAAGCATCATGCAAGAAACTTAAAGTCTAGGAAAGCGGTGTTTCTCAAATGCTGACTGCGCAGGAAACACCCGGGCATTTATTAAGACTGCAGATGTGACAGCTGAGGGGTGGGTTGAGAGTCTGCATTTCTAAAAGGCTCCCGGGGGAGATGGATTTTGAATAGCCAGAGAGGAAGATGGGAATATAAACAACAGTAAAGATTTAATAGATGCTGTAATAACCATGATTATATGGAACTCCTTTGTTCCACTTAAACCTTTGCAGAATTCCCTCATTCTGGTTTCAAATTTCTCATCCATGGTTATCCGTTACCCCTCAGGAAATTCAATTTTCCAGACATACAGTGCCAGATTCTACGATCTCATCCTTATGAATATAGTCATGTATAAACATGTAACATTTATATATTGATTCTTTATATATAATCATAATAATAGCTAACATGGATGGAGAGCTTAAAATATGCCAAGCACTGTGAAAACTCGTAAAAGCCTATGAGATAGGTACTCATATGATCCCATTTTTGTGGATTGAATAGACCTGAGACAGAGAGATTAAAGTCACATTGCCATTAACTGGTGGAACCAGTAATTTGTGTATTAATTATATCAGCAGTTAAGTCTTCAGAGAATGGTGCTGTATGAAGTGAAATTAGTTCCAGGTAAATCTACTCATTATTGTGGTAAGTTTGGGGATGTGTGTTAGCCATTCCTGCGGCATGGGAAATCTCCTCCCTGATATGGAAGGAATTGGACGTTTTCTCCTCTGCCTATGAGTGGAAGGGAATCTGGTATCTAACAAATGTACTTTCAAAACTGGTTACCTGTGTTGTGGCAACTTATGGCTCTAGATGAGTCGATTAAACTCTTAATTCAGCTCTGCCTTATATAGATGAGCGACTCACTTTTATTTGATGCTTTAGGTTCAGATCAAGCCTTTCAGTTAAGTGTCTCAAAATGCAAATACAAATCTTGGTTTTATAAAAACCATTTAGGTTTAGCAGAAAATCTGATATCACTAGAGAATTGTGTCATGTTGGGTTCCTTTTATGATATCTCTATAATTGAATTGCCTTTTCTCCAAAAGGATTATTTTGAACTCATGGAAAACTTCTTAAAAAAAAATAAATGACAAAAGAAAGCCCAAAGGACATTCAATATGAAACCAAATTATTATAGCATTAAAGGATCTAAGTTAAATCCATGAAGGCAAGAAAATTCAAAGCAAGGTTTCAAGAATAAAATTCCTTCGGTTTCATGCCTCACTGCATGTGTAAGACGACTTCCTTAAACATATAGTGGGGAGTAGAGGCAGTGAAATTATTTAGCTGACAACTCCCATGGACATTTAAATCAGTGAAGGAATTCAAAATATTGGTAATAGGAGCAGGATCAGAAGGGAATGATCCAATTTCTTTTTTTTTTTTTCCCATATGAAGCCTGTCATTTTTATTCTTCCCTCATCTTTTCTTTGCCCTTGGTGTTTTCTACTGCATATTTCTCAGAAGCTATCTTTTGGCCATGAAAACAATACCACAAACCATGAGATTCCATTTCAAGTGCTATTACCACCCCTTCCCCTGACCATCACTGCTTCCCAGATTCTGTCTCCTCATCTTCATTTTCTTCCTCTCTATTGGCCCGTCCTAACAAGAACAATCTTTCCTGTTCTTTCCATTTGGCCCCCTATTGAACCTCAAGTTCAAATCCTTCACCAGCTCTCTGCACCATCCTGAGGGCCAAGTCCAGCTGTTTCAAGATGCGTGCATGTGGGCTCTCTGATGCAAGCAGGCAAGGACAGTGCTCCAGAATCAGCAGGCAAGTGGCAGCTTTTGTCTGTTGCATCAAATCATTCAAAGGGCCTGGAACTCAGCTATAATGTGCTTCATACTGAGCCTAAAACCAAATATTTCCTGGCTCTTCCCATAACAAAGTGAAGTAAATATTCTGGAGTCACTTTCATTCCTACAGGATAACTCTTTTCTGTAAGTTACAGTAACCTCTGTCAGCTACCTCGATTCTTCTTCTCTGACAACTAAAGGATGTCGTTGCCTTCTATAAGCTCTGGTGAGTGCACAGTGCAGGTGTCTATTCAGTGTTGGGAACAATTCTCTCTCCTCTCAATTGTGTTCAGCAGCATCTTTGGTTCAATCACATACACAGCTCTGCACTTCAGAGCATCAGGCAGAATTTAGTTCTATTCTTCTTTCTCCCTTGTACACCAGAAGTTGACACACTGTAACTGATTATATTTCAATAAAAATAAATAAATAAATAAGTGCAGGGTGAAAAAAAAGTTCTAAGATTTAGTAATTCCTCTTGTGTGGTTTAATTCAGTATGCTAACCTTTCATTTTTGGCTGTTATCCATGCTGCAGAAAAATCTGGGAGGATGGGAAACCCACCCAGATTCTATTTTTATTAACACTAAGTCTAGCTAAGTTAACAGAAATGTGTTGATTAAACTTTACTGTACTCTTTAGCTCTGTAGCCCTTTCTCTGCCTACTGTTCATTTGAATTTATTCAAAGGTAACACGGTGCAGTTCTGCATGTTTTTCACTAGATGGCACTATAACTTTCTGTATTATCAACCAGGAAAATACAACAGAATTCTAAAATTTAGAGTTTAAATTACATAAATTGTAGTTGAATATTAAAGAGAATAAAATAGCACAGAACTATATGATGATCTAATTTTCTTTAAGATATTTTAACTCCCTTTAAAAAAGTAATCAGTGAAAATCAGAACAAACTCCAGGAAAAAATTTTTAAAATTTCTCACTTGTTTTTAATGTCTATTAAATCAGGAAAGCTTTTTTTCTTTTTGAATAACACGATATGGTATTTCCATTGGTGCAGAGGTGCTAGACCACTAGTTTCTACTTTCTTGATTCAATTTTCCTAATAATATAATAAATTCTTACCTGGAGTTCCATTGTCATTAATACATTAAAATGTCAGAATTAGGCTGGGGGGAAATCAGAAGTATGAATTCACATAGGGATCTTACTGGAGGTGGGTATAGCTGAATGGTAGCGTGCACACTTAGCATGCATGAGTTCCTGGGTTCAACCCCCAGTGCCTCCATTAAAACAATAAATAAATAAACCTAATTACCTCCCCCCCAAATTTTTTTCAAAAAATTGAGATCTTATTAGCATCAATGAACACCACTCTATAAAAAGTAGACAATTTTCAAAAGAAGATATGGATAATAGAATTGATAGGGGAAATAAAAGAAAAAGAAAAGAATGCATAATTATTTAAATTCTTCTATGTCGTTACCTTGAGGTGTGCATTTCATGTAACTCTATGGAATAATAATAGTGAACATTTATTGAGCCCTTATTCTGTGCTAAACACTGTGCTGGATTCTTTACCTGGATGAGCTCACTTAATTCTCAAAGCCCTATGAGGTAGTTATTTTTATTATCCATATTTCACTTGGGAGAAACTGATACTCAGATCATACCTTCATTCACTTCTTCTCTCAACAAGAGATAATTGAGTGCCTACTATGTGACTTGAACATTTGAACATGGCACAGTTAGAATCTACTGAGACCAAAAACCCAAGACTCCTTCATTTAATTACAGAACTACAAAGAATCAATTTCTCAGATAAGCCTAACAGGCAACTAAGTGGTGGATGAGAGAAAGGAAATTCCACTATAAAATGAGTAAGTAAATTGACAGCACCAAAAGCAGCATTGGATATTTGCTCTATGTGTTTTTCATAATGTTGACTTGAAGTCCCTTTATACAAGGTTTAAACTGGCTAGAATATGGTGTATACTTTAATTATAGAACAATTCAACAACCATTTCTTGCATACGTAATCTCTATCAGGCTAAAAAACACTTTTGGGGTAAAAACACCTCCAGATTTCTTTATAACATCTAAAAGAACCATAAGTTTTTTGTTTAATGGAATTACTGAGGATTGAACCAAGGACCTCATGCATGCTAAGCATGCACAGAGCTATACCCACCCCCACTACAGTTTTCTTTTAAATAGAAAACTTTCCCAAAGTGGAGATAACTGACAAGTACAGTAAAGCCACGTGGCTAAAGGACTGTGTAACAATCAAATACAGGAAAGTGTTTGCTCTTTTATCGTCTGTCCTGCTAAAAGAAGTTGTTAATTGCCTTCCTAAGAAACCCCCTGTTACGTGAGGTTACAAAAAAATTAATTAAAAAAAAAAAAGAAAGAAAACCTTTTGTTTCAGAGAAAAAGGGTTAGAGGGCCATAGACTTTGACTTTAAAATGTCAGCAATAAAGGTTTTCTCTGACGAATTTTGTGTATGGCTACAAACCCAATGCATTGCGTTTTCTCCAGCTGTCATGTCTATCCTTGGGGCAGGAGTAGGATGGGGAAATGTAACTTGTGTCATTTTAAATTTGAAACAAACCAATTCTTCTTTGTGTAGGTCTGTGCTGTGCATTGCAGGGAGATTAGCATCCTTGGTCTCCAGCCACTAACTGTCAGGAAATCTCTCACACCAAGCCAGTTGTTTTGACAATCAAAATTTCCCCCATATTTTTGCAGACTCTATATTTTTCCACTTCACCACAGGATTAATTGCTTTTCTTTTCCAGTCATCACCAGAGTTTCCATCAGAACAGTGCTTATCCAAAGATAAACTCTCATCGCCTTCATTATCCAATGTCTTATCACCTAGGCACCTAAATAGTGCTGGCTGAAGCCAGAGCAGCAGTTTTGTTCTGATGGATGCTAATTCCCAATCTCAGCCCAATTATAGCCAGTGCAATCTATAAATATAAATAAGGTCCCCTAAGTAATCAACCATACTGAAGTCAAGTCAAGGTATGAAAACTCATGTTGTAGCTGAGAGGTTTGCACCCTGGTCACCTCTGTACTGTTTCTGTTCCCCTGTCCATTGACATCAGATCTTATAGCTTGCCTTAGTTCTGAGCCCTGAGTATAAAGCCCCTCAACCTCTTACACCTTGTTTGCAACTAGAAATTCAGCCTCAGATTCATATTGTGTAGAATATATTAGATCAGAAGTCTGGGGAGATCAGTGTTTAAGCCACCTGAAAGTCAGTGAGAACGTCTGGGAAGAGTAGCATTACTTTCCTCCCAGAGTCAGAGCATTTTCAAAACCATAAATAAATAACAGGCAGAAAGGAATAAAACACTTCCTGCTGACCCACCCCTCATTCCAGGCATCACTGAGCTAGGCAAGTAAGGATGTGGTAAAGATCTTCAGATGGAAAACCAGTCTATCCCTTTATAACAGAATTTTTCTGGTGAGATGAGCATTCTCTCCCATTAAAGAATAGAGTGAGAAAAACGCCGTTGGTGAAAGCAGTCAGGCACAAAGTGATGGGGCTGGCTGACTTCAGCAGACAGGGTCTTTTCGAGGGCTGTGGAGATTGCACTGCCCAGGTATCGGAGGCAGGCAACACAGGGATCCTATGTAAATACAGGGAGAGGAAACACAGCGAGGTGTCGGGCTGAGCCCTGAGTGGAGCACAGGAGGGAGCCCGAATGGGGATGAAGGCAGATAAACAGCCGCCACGAGAAGCAGCAGCCCCTCAGTTCCGTGCTGTGCAAGTAAGGCGAGGATCCAGGAAAGAACATGCAGAAGAAAAAACTACTGAAGGAAAAAGACGGGGAAAGAAAATTGTGCCTACATCCGGGACGTTTACACCTAGGACATCAAGGACTGAGTAATAGCCAATGATTCATTCTTTCACCCAACCATACACGTATTCCTTCAAAAAGTTTATTTTTAATTTTTTAAATAGAAGTATAGTCAGTTACAAAGCATCAATTTCTGGTGTACAGCATAATGTTTCAGTCATGCATATACACACATATATTCATTTTCCTATTCTTTTTCTTCATCGGTTACTATAAGATATTGAATATAGTTCCCTGGGCTATACAGAAGAAAACTGTTGTATATTTTATGTATAGTAGTTAGTATCTGCAAATCTCAAACTCCGAATTTATCCCTTCCCACCCTTTTTTCCCTCCTGGTAACCATAAGTTTGTTTTCTATGCCTTCAACAAGTTTTGACAGAGCTATTATTACACGCCTGGCACTGAGCAGGTGCTGCACAAAGATGAGCAAAGTAAAATCCCTGTCCTTCAGGGGTTAGTGACAAATAAACAGGCAGCATAAAACACCATGATGAAGTGCTCTGGCAGAAGTCAGGATGCTGTGGGAATTTAGAGGAGAGAGTGACTCTTTCCTGGGGTCATAAGGAAAGCTGGAAAATACTTCAAGACTGTCTTTAAAGGGTGGATAGAAAAGCTAAACACAATGCTGAGGTGCATCGTAGGAAATGCAGTTGGTACATGATGACCAGAACCCAAATTGCCTGTGAAACAAAGTAGGGGGTGAAGCTAGATAGGTGGGCAGAGGACTGTTCATGAAAGACCTGTGTCGTGATAAGGAATCTAGACTTTATGTTGTAGGAAATCCAGAGAAAGTAAAGGATTTCAAACATGGAAAGTAAGGCCAACACTTAGTAATGCATAGCCAGTCCCATGTCTTCTCTAGAAGCTGAAAGAGACTATATACCCATTTCCCTGGTCTCCCTTGCAGCTTACATGGCCATAAGACCCCATTCTGGTCAACATGACCTAAACGGGGGTCTCATGAATAGGCTTCTAGGAGACATTTTTCCTCCCTGACCGAATCAGACAGGCATGTGTGAGAAGCTCTCATCACCATGATCACACATTTGCTTCTTAATTCTGAGGTCTGGTCCTGCAGACAAGACCTAGAAAATCATCAAAACATCAACTAAATGCCCTAAAATTTGAAGCTGCTGATTTAATCCCCAAACCACACACATTGGGTTTTTATTACATAAATGATATTCTTATGCTTAAGTCACTCTCAGCTGGAGTTTTCTGCAACCTGCAGCCCAAAGCATTTCTGTTACAGAGAGTTAGTTATTAAGAATTGCTGAAATGTAGTAGTCATAGGCTAAATTACACTTATTCTAGAGTTCAGAGGACTCTAAATCAGCATCCTCCTGGCTCTTAAAAAACTTTGCAAATTATTTACTACTTCCTTGTTGGAGATACTTGAAATTTCTCCTACTTTATGGAAGCACCCTTTATTAGCACTGTACCAACAGTGTGATGTTAGGTTGGTAACAGTTCTCATTCACTACTGTTTTTACTCTTTAGTTACAAGCATACCTCAAGGATATTGCAGGTTGGGTTCCAGATCACCCAATGAAGTTAATATCTCAATAAAGTGAGTCACATGAATTTTCTGGTTTCCCAGTACATATAAACTTTATGTTTACATTCTGCTTTAATCTATTAAGTGAGCAATAGCATTATTCCAAAACAGTATACATACCATAGTTAAAAAATACTTCATTGCCAAAATATGCTAACCATAATCTAAGCTCTCAGCAAGTCATTTTTTGCTGGTGGAGGGTCTTGACTATTGATGTTGATGGCTGCTAACTGACCAGGGTGATGGCTACTGAAGGTTGGAATGGCTGTGGTAATTTCTTGAAATAGACAGCAGTGAAGTTGGCTTCAGCAATTGACTCTTCCTTTCATGAATGATTTCTCTGTAGCATGCAGTGCTGTTTGATAGAGCTTAACCCACAGGAGAACTTCTTTCCAAATTAGAGTCCTCTCAAACCCTGTCACTGCTTTATCAACTAAGTTTTTATAATATTCTAAATCATTGCTGTCATTTCAACAGTCTTTACAGCATCTTTACCAGCAGTAGATTCCAACTCAAGAAACTGCTTTCTTTGCTCATCCATAAGCAGCTACCCCTCATCTGTTAATCATGAGTTTTCGGCAATTCAGTCACACCTTCAAACTCCACTTCTGACTCTAATTCTCTTAATATTTCCACCACATCTTCAGTTACTTGGTCCACTAAAGTCTTAAAACCCTCAAATTCATCCATGAGGGTTGGAATCAGCTTCTTCCAAACTCCTATTAATCTTGATGTTTTGACCTCTTCCCATGAATCATGACTGTTCTTAATGCCATCTTAAAGGTGAATCCTTTCCAGAAAGTTTTCAATTAACTTTGTCCAGATTCATCAAAGTAATTACTACATTAAATAATAAGACTTGAAAGTCAAAATAATTCCTTGATCTATGTGCTGCAGAATGGATGTTGTAACAGCCGGCATGAAGACAACATTAATTTTGTCTATCTCCATCACTGCTCTTGGATGACCAGGTGACTTGTCAATGAGCAGTAATATTTTGAAAGGAATCTTTTATTCCTGCGCAGTAGGTCTCATCAGTGGGCTCAAAATATTCAGTAAACCATGTTGTAAACATATGTACTGTCATCCAGGCTTTCTTGTTCCATTTAGAGAGCATAGGCAGAGTGGATTTAGCATAATTCTTAAGGGCCCTAGGATTTTTAAAATAGTAAATGAACACTGGCTTCTACTTAAAGTCATCAGCTGCATTAGCCCCTAACAAGAGTGAGCCTTTCCTAAAAAAAACACCTGCACCCCAATGTTCATAGCAGCACTATTTACAAAAGCCAAGACATGGAAACAGCCTAAATGTCCATCAACAGATGACTGGATAAAGAAGATGTGGTATATTTATACAATGAAACACTATTCAGCCATAAAAACTGACAACATGAAGCCATTTGCAGCAACATGGATGTCCCCGGAGAATGTCATTCTAAGTGAAGTAAGCCAGAAAGAGAAAGAAAAATACCATATGAGATCGCTCATATGTGGAATCTAAAAAAAAACAAAAACAAAAACATAAATACAAAACAGAAACACTTATAGAATACAAAGTTGTGGTTGCCAAGGGGGTGGGGGGTGGGAAGGGATAGACTGGGATTTCAAAATTTGTAGATACTGATAGGCATATGTAGAATAGATAAACAAGATTATACTATATAGCACAGGGAAGTATATACAAGATCTTGTAGTAGCTCACAGCGAAAAAAAATATGACAATGAATATATGTATGTTCATGTATAATTGAAAAATTGTGCTCTACATTGGAATTTGACACAACATTGTAAAATGACTATAACTCAATTAAAAAAAGTTAAAAAAAATAAAAAGAGTGAACCTTTCCTTTGAAACTTTGAAGCCAGACTTCTCCTCCCTAGCAATGAAAGTCCTAGATGGGATCTTATTCTAATGTAAAGCCATTTTATCTACATTGTACATCAGTTGTGCAGTATAGCCAGCTTCATTAATGATCTGAGCTAGATCTTCTGGATAACTCGCTCCAGCTTCTATATCAGCACTTGCTGCTTCACCTTGCACTTAAATGTTATGGAGATGATTCTGTACTTCAACCTCCTAAATCACCTTTACTTGCTTCAAACTTTTTTTTTTTTTTTTTTTTTTTTTTTGCAACTTCCTCACCTTTATCAGCTTTCAAGAGAGTTAGGGCCTTGCTCTGGATTAAGGGAATGTTGCTGCAAGTTTGATCTTCTATCCAGATCACTAAAACTTTCTCCATATCAGCAAGAAGGCTGTTTCACTTTCTTATCATTCATGTGTTCACTGGAGTAGCACTCTTAATTTCCTTTAAGATTTATTTTCCTTGGCATTCACAGCTTGGTTAACTGTTTGGTGCAAGAGGCTTAAATTTCAGCCTATTTCAGTTTTCAACATGCCTTCTTCACTAAGCTTAATCATTTCTAACTTTGGACTTAAAGTGAGAAATGTGTGACTCTTCCTTTCACTTGAACAGTCACTTAGAGGCTATTGTGGAGTTATTATTTAGCCTGATTTCAATATTGCTGTATCTCAGGAATAGGGAGGCCCCAGGAGATGGAGAGAGATGGGGGATCTGCTGGTTGGTGGAGCAGTCAGATTCCGCATAACATTTATCAGTTAAGTTCACCATCTTATAGGGACATGGTTCATGGCACCCCAAAACAATTACAATAGTAATATCAAAAATCACTGATCACAGATCACTGTAACAAATATAATGATAATTTAAAAGTTTGAAATATTTCAAGAATTACCAACATGTGACACAGAGGCATGAAGTGAGCAAATGCTGTTGGAAAAATGACACCAATAGTTGTGCTCTACACAGGGTTGCCACAAACCTTCAATTTGTTTTTAAAAAAAAATCAGTATCTACAAAGTACAATAAAATGAGGTATGCCTATCAGAACTAATGGCTTCATCGTTACCAATTTAGTTTGTTTTTCATTCTTTGGTTATGCTTACAGTGTGGGCTTACTTGACCTATAATTTGCCAAACACTAGACTTTAGTTCAAGTGTGCATTGTGGTTCAAATAGAACCCAACCATGTTGCTACTGAAAAGCAGTGACTCTGACCAAGAAGTTGTTCATATAAGGGCACTTTATTGGTCATGAGCTACTACTGGGGCTTGTGATTTTTAAAAATTTGCAAATATTGCCAGGGTGTCATAAAATTACATACAATTACATAAGCTTAAATATGAAATCATACTTGTATTCTTCTAAAGTATAAGAAATTCATATAAGTTGTGAAAGACAAATATGTGGGCTTACATTTCTATAGATAGCTTCTCTAAGATTGCTCCCACTGGGACTGCCCAACAGCACTGCTAATCATTACATGGAACTCTGACCCATGGTCCACTCAATAGGCTGATACCATCTTCCCTGAGGCCATTATGTTATTTTGGTCTTACCAGACAAGTACATCACACTGTACAAGTATTTGCAAATTTCTCTACTGGGAAACTAGCAGGGAAAGAATAAATTTCTAGCTAACATAAAACTTTTAATTTTGGTACCAAAAGGAAGGGCATCAGGAAATTTGACCTACACAGGGAAGTCTATCTTCCTCCATAGCCTGCTTCTTCTGCTACAGGATATGTCGTGCCCCCTTCTTCAGTTCTCTCCACCTGAAACTCCACTCTCTTCTCCTAAGAACACACCCCATCTCTGCATAATAAGAGACCCCATATCCTGGAGCTTTCCCTCTTCCCATCATGCAATATTCCAGATGTTCACTTCAGTCAGAAGATATGGGTTAGACTCCATTTCCACGGATGAGAGTATTATATAGTCTTTCTATTCTGAGTAACTGTTTACTTTTCTGATGGTTTCTTCACCTGTAACTAGTATCCATCTCACAGAGTGGCTGGGAGGATTAAGTGGTATCTTACAGCTCATAATAGTGACTAGCACATAGCAATTGCTACAGAGGAGTTTGTTTTAAAAACATAATGTGTGAGCTCCTTTGAGCAGCGTGTGTATCTAATTAAGATAGGTATCTCTTCCAATGAGAAATACTAACTTTTTTTCCGAAATAGAATGGTCAAGTCCTGAGGTACAGCTACTACTTTGCTTAAAGAAATGAATAAATAAGTACTAAGGTTCTAACAGTACTATTCCAAACAATAGAAATGCAGGGGGAAAATTTGGGACTGGAAAGAGTCACTGGATTATTTTTAAAAACAACATAAAAAGAAAATAATGAAATTAAAAGTGAAACAACAGAATGGGAAAAATAGTAAGAAAACATTATGGAAGAACAAAGAGAAAAGGAGAAGAAAATCAAGTTGCTTGTTTCACTAAGTGAGCCTCAGAGTTAATGAATCTAGTTTCCTGTGGATTATGGCCAGGAGGAAATGAACAGTTCAGGTAACAGCCAATCCTCACTGGATGCAGAGGTCCAGAAAATTACCAAGGCAATAGCAGCTATTTATGACACTCTGAGAAGAAAGGATATTGAGAATTTCTGTTTATTAAGCAGATGCCATTGCAAGATACCATCAAATGGTAGAGGTGAAGGAACAGAGCATGTCCAAAACTCAGCAGAAATGCAGTCAACAGCAATACAAATGTGAAGAATGCTGTGTTTCTTGACTTCAATTGAGTTAAACAATAAAAGAGATGTAAGAACAGTGCAAAGAAACATAGAAACCAAAGGAGAAACAGAAGACGTTCTGTGCTTTACAACCTCTCTAAAGATGAGATATGGCTTTTGGTGCCAAAATAACACTTGAACTTGACTTTGAATCCTGACCGTGTCACTGGGCAAATTACTTAAATTTACTCTGAACCTCAGTCTCCTCACCTGCAAAAAGAAAATAATATTAAAGGATTGTTACAAATTTGAGTGAAATAATGTTACATTGTCCCTGTCTGTTTTACAGTAAGTGCTGTCTAAATTATAGAACTCTCCTCCTAAGTAAGAAATCAAAAAAGATTTGGAAAATAATGGAAAATGAGACTACTAAAAATTAGAAAGCATGAAACTGAAAAAAAAAAAGTCTTTAATGGTATTGGTTTGTGTTTGGACTGCAATTAAAAGTGGAAAACAACTGAAAGTGGTCTGAGATTTATTTCAGCTCCTTAAAAAGTCAAGTCAAAGAATTAAATTACCAAGTTTAATCCTCCATGCTGTATATATTGGTACAGTTAGGCTAATCTCTGACTACGGTTGGTTCTGTACTTATTATATCTAACTTCAGACTTATATGTCTTCGCTCCCAAATTACAGCTTTGCTTGAATATCTCATAGGAATCTCCAACTTTGCATGTTCAAAACCAATCCCCTGAGTCTCTCAACACACAGATCTCCCTAGGGATTTCTCAGAAGGCTGCATGACATCATGTTCCCTTGATTCAGACACCAAACTCAAGAGGTTTCCTTGAGTCATCCTTTCCTCAGTCCCCACATCCAACTCTCCTTCAAGCCGTATTCATCTTACCTCCAAAATCTGTCCATTATTCCTCACATCTGTTGCCACGTCTCTGCTCCTAGCCAGTACCATCTCTAACCAGGAAGCCTGCAATAAGCTTCTACTCAGCTGTTGACATCCAGTCCTGCTTACTTACAGTCTATCCTTCACACAGCCATGAGAGTGATCTTCTGAAACCATAGATCAGATCGTGTCACTTGGACCCTAAAAGCCTTCAGTGGCTTCCCTTTGAACTTAGAGTAAGATTCTTCTCCTTTCCAGCTCCTGCAAAGCCCTAAATGATCTTGCCCATGACTACCCACCAAGCTCACAGACCTTTAACGGTTTCTAGAACATTCCACACTTCCTTATTTCTGGGTTTTTGTATTTGCTGTTCCCTTTGTCTAGCAAGCTCTCCCCTGACTCCCAACATGATTGACCCCACCCTTCCTTCAATTCTCAGACAAGCCTTTTCTGAACATCCAATGTTAACAATTCCTCCTTTGTACTTTCAATCACTTTCACAATCTCTCATAATTATTTATTGATTTATTGCTTTAGCTTTTACTTATCTGTCTCTCCCTTGAGAATTTAGGCTTCATCAGTGCAGAGACTGTTTGTCTTATTCTGAAGTGTATCTCTTACATTCAGAACTTGCCTGGCAAATACTAGATGTAACTGATAGTAACTATTTGTGAAATGAATCAATTTTTAGTATATGTCCTAAATTTCTCTTTCTCTTAATGTGTATATGTGGATACATACATTTACACATATACTCACTGCTTAAAAAAAAAAAAGTAAGCCTCCGTGAGAATGCATCCAAAAGTTTTTCTTCATTAATTTTCCCAGCATTTAAAAAATATTTGCCTTTTGTTGTTGCTGTGGTTATTCAAGCCAAACATGAAGATTACTTTCTCCCACAGTAATTAGCTCCTTCTGGGAAAAATTTTTAGAAAGATTCTTTGTGGTCTCGCCCAATTTGAGCACTGGTCTTATGTTAATTTTTTTATTTTGCCCCTTATATTTCTTCTCAACTAGCACAAATGCTGATTGACAGCTTAAAATCCGTGTCCCTCTCTTGAAGAAGAATCGATACAGGGATTACAAAACCCCTGCACAGCGTAGGAAATCCACTGGCTGCTACAAATTTAAAGTCCAACAGAACAACCAGGCCAGATGGTTTAAACGTGCCTCTTTACTAATAACTTAGTACAAAGAAGAAAATAACTCCCTAGCTAGACAGCATGTTTCAAATGGTTTTAGAGATGGGAATTAAGGTAATGAAAACCAGGTGAATAAACCAACTTTTTGTTGTTGTTAAAAATGCAGGTGGTAATTTCAAGTGCAGCTGCTATGATTTATGGGAAGCTAACAGTAACATATTTTGCTAATTTTACTATTTTGAAACTTGATTTTTCTTTGGGAAAGAAATACTGGAATGTTATACAAATGCAAGATGTTATGATAGTTTTTTGTGTTATTAACAGTGACATTATCATTTGTATTAGTTATCAATTGCTGTGTGACAAATTACTTCCAAAACTTGGTAGCTTAAAACAACAATATTTATGATCACATAGTCTCTGTAGGGCAGGAATCTGGGCACAGCTTAACTAGTTCTTCTGCTCAGTCTCTCACAGGCTACAATCAAGGGATCAACTGGTTTGCAGGAATCTCAAGGCTCACATGGGGAAGGATCACTTCCTTGCTCACTCATGTAGTTGTTGGTGGGATTCAGCTCCATGTGAGCTTGTGGTTGAAGGCCACCTTCATTTCCCTGCACTGTGGCGCTTCCCATAGCGGAGCTCACAACACAACACGGCAGCTTGCTCCATCAGAGCAAGTGAGCGAAGGTGTAGGAAAGAGTGCCAGCAAGCAAGAGTGCTATTAAGACTGAAGTCACAGTCTTTCATAATCTAATGTCACAGTGGCATCCCATCACTTTTGCCATATCTTATTTGTTAGAAGCAAGTTGCTAGGGTCATCCTACACACAAGGAGAGGGTGTCACATACAGGAGTGAGCACCAGGTGGCAGGGAATGTTGGGGCGGTTTTAGAAGCAGTCTACCTATCTTTATTGCTTCAAGTATGCTGAGGCAATGTCATATTCCACGTAAGAGTAAAAGGGAGCCGGATTTGTGGGGACCTCCTAGATACAAATTCTCTGTGTCCTCCATTTCTTGTTTATTGGAAATAGGCTTCATTCAGCTTCCTTGGCCTTCCCTGAGTTCCAAAGGGAAGATTCAAACATTTGCTAATCAAGGAAGGGAGGGAATGCAAAAATAAAGGAGGAGCAGTTAAGAAACTATAGTGCAGCCTTGGGGCAGGGTCTTGGTTCCTCTTCAAGGAATATAGACAACAAAATACCTTTGACTCCTTCTGTAAGAACTAAAGCCCCCACCCAGGTGGAGGACGGTGACTTCAAGCTGAGCATATGATTCCTGGAACACCACCCTGTTACCCCACCACCAAGCAATCAGAAGAAAGTCTGCATGCACTGGAGGATAATGAAGACTCTGACCCTCTCCTCAAATGATTCTCCCTTTAAAAACTTTCATGGTCTAGCAGAATCTTCAGAGTTGGTTTTTGGACATGAGATGACCTTCTCCCCAGGTTGCTGCTCTCCTGAGTAAAGTAACCTTTCCTTTCTAACCAACACTTGTCTCTTGAGTATTGGCTTTCAAGCAGCAAACAACTGAACCTGAATTCAGAAAAAGAGCACAGCATTTGAAGTTGGAGAGAAGAAATTATGTTCTAGATCTGTTATTTATCAGCCATGTGACTCGACATGTCACATGACCTCTATAAATTTTCATTTCCTAATCTCTAAAAATCATACCTACTTCATGAGAGGATTAAATGAAACATCAAATTAGAGCACTTAGCACATTATTTGGCACATGGTGGGTGCTCAATTAAGTTAGAAATTATAATTATTGGTATAATATTAGACCATACAAGTGACAAGACCGTCAACACTTAGAAAGGATTTATGGGTGAAAAACCCAAGAGCTGGGATGATATTGATGGTCTCAATAGAGCTATGTTGGCAGTTGGATCCACAGCCCATCATTAGGTCCTGTGGACTCTACTCCCAAAAATATACCTTTATCTATTGGTTTTCTCCTCTCTTCTCAGACACTTTCTCTTGCCTGGATGACAGTGATATCCCCCGAATTGGTCTCCCCTATTCCTCTCTTTAAGGTCCTTCCTGAAGCTTCCATACAGCAATGAAGGTGGTCTTTAAAATACTTTAAAAAATGAAATCACTCTCCAGCTTTAACACATTCTGATGGCTTCTCCTTTTACGTGAAGTTCATGTATTTTAGTATGACCTACCAGGCTCTGCCTGACCCTAATCCTAACCCTAACCCTAACCGTCTATCTTTCCAACCTCATCTTCTCCCACTTCATTTTGTCCTTTATACTCAGCTTGAGTCCTTGAATTTCTCGAGTTCTTGTATGCCTCAGGGGCTTTGCACATACTGTTTTCTCTTCCTCAAACATGTCATCTCACTGCCTCTGCTCACACTTCAGGTCACAGCACATGTTACTTTCTCACTATGCACTTCTGTCACCTTCCTTTTCCAATTCAAATGGGGCTCTTCCACTATTATTTCTTATAGCATCCTGCTCTTTTTTTCCTTTGCAGTTTCTTATTTAGGAGGAGTACGTGTTTAATGTGTCTCTTCTAAGAGGATTGAGACTATGTTTTATGTTCAAGCCTAACACAGTACCTGACTCATAGTAGGTGGTTGGGCTTTTTTTTTTTTTTTTTTTTTTTTTTTGGACATTAGTTCTATTTATTTTGAGAGACACTTAAGTACACAAGTAAGTGTACAATGTTAAACAATGATGGTGTCTTGTCAAATGGAGAATCCAATGTCCTTTTGGGAAACTGAAGATATTCAAAAATCACTTCCAATTTTTATAAACAACCCTCTAAAAATGAACCTCTCCATGTAAATACACAAATTTAAAAGAAAGATGTAGTTCAGAAAAGCCTACCATTTTCAGATTGCTTATGTGCCATGGAATATACAGCTAATTAAAAATAGCAGAGATGTGGGCCAATGGTTCTCTGGACATATAGAGCAAACATAAATATTGCTTCAATAGGTAGCAATTTGTGGAGAACGTGGGTAGCATCCTTGGAAACCAGTAGCACTGAAAGATGGCAGATCCCAAATCCGGTGCTGATAAGATGCATAGTAAGGCTCATTTTCCCCAGCTTGCTATTCAAGCACAAAAGGACAAAATCTCAATACTTGAATTGCAAGTGTCTATCCTAATACTAAACTTCTCCCTTTATCCGTAACACCTCACCCTACCTTTGGCATTCTATCCCCTATGAAAGGAGGAGCCTAGATTTTCTTTGTTTCAGGAATATCTATATGCATTACAGAATAGCTTTCTCCCATTTCATTCCACTTTATAGTATAATACTTGATATTTTTGAAAAGTACTTAAAGAATCAGAATAGCTTCATTTTTATTGTATTTTATATTTTATTTTTTAGCTGAAATAAAAACACTGAAAATTCTTTTTAATAGAGTCAGATCTCTTACAGGTGTATACAATAGTTACAGATCAAGTGATATAATGTCTGGGAATTGCTTCAAGTGATTTACGGCATTGGTGGCGGCTGCAAGCTGACATGAAACAAGACTGACAGTTTTTGAAGGTGGGTGATGACAAGTGGATGTTCATTATGCCACTCTCTTTATTTTTATTCATTTGAAGTATTTAATAATAAAAATTATTAAAAATAATTCTTACAAAATATCATTAAAAGCTCCTAGATTCTAGATGCCTGCTTTCCTTTTTTCAGCCCCTTCTTAGGTCACAACACTCATCAGACTGGACTTAAAACCCCAGTGATAGAGAGTATGATCTGGTCCAGTACATACTTACTAGTATGCTAAAGAGGCAGCATACTCTTTCTGTGACTCAGTTTCCTTTTCTGTAAAGTGAGGAGAAAAATACCAATTTAAAATTATTTTGAATATACAATATAATAACCAATGTTAAATGCAGAGCTTGGCATGTAATAGTGTTATTCAGCTAATAACAATCATGTACAAATTAATTCAATGGGTTATTTATTGAGTACTTACTCTATGTGGGGCACTGTTCTAAAAAGGTAGATGTTACTATTCTCAGACTTAGCTGTCAGCTATAAATAGACAGGAGCACTGAAGGAGAGGAGAAATTTACAGAAACTCTAGAGTTGGACTGAAAAAGGACGGGCAACAAAGAATCAGAAGGAGGGAAAAGAAAATAAAATCATGGGTGCTGGTTTGACTGTATTTTCCTCCTTTATCCCTATCTTTTTATACAATGAAGGAAAGATAAGAGGACAGCTTTGGTTTTGAAGGACATGACTCCATGGGCAGAAGATGTCCTTTGAGGGTCCTCTTTATAATGGATAGGAACACAATTGCCTGGTTTTAAAAAAAAAAAAAAAAGAAGAAGAAGAAGAAGAAAAACTATTCACTGGGCTCCCTTAACCATTCTGTAAGAACAAACCCGGGAGAATTTTTATCTCAAATTCAAAACCTTAGGAAAGAAGATTCCTGAGAATTTGATACGCATTTCTTTTCAGACTGCGCCTGAGGTACAAGTCCCTCACCTCAGTCACATGTCTGTGTTGCTTATTTACCTCAGAGCCACCAGGGCTTGGGAAAGACCTAGCAGCAGAGCAGGCAGGAAGTGTTTTCCAAGGATAAAGCTACACTGATGTGGCGAGTGTCTCTCGTCTCCATCTGCAGCTGCCCAGTCCTGTCCCTGCCCAGTAATTCTCCCCAACTTCCCCGTCTGGTAGGGACCTCAGATCCCCTGGTGTGGGTCCTCCTGTCCTAGTCTTCTGCTGCCTGCCTGTCCCCTTGCCTGCCCACTCAGCCCCGTAGCCCTCCTGGCCTGGCGCTGTCCACCTCTCTGCTCTTTGGGTCAGCAGTTGTGTGCACCTGCCGCCACCTCAGGCCTTGGTGCTGTCAAGAGAGAGCAATAGCAAGAATCATGACCTTGGAAACAAAGACTGTTAGCAGTAGCAGAATTATTGGGAACTGTGTTACAGACAAGTACAAAAGGTAAACCTTTTTTTCCTTAACAGCATATCAGTTTCTTAAAATGTAGCAATTTGTTTAGGAAAAGAATTCTAAGGAGTTCTTTTAGAATTATTTCAGAGTGTATTTGAAAGAATGCACTCTCAGAAAAAACAAAAACTTTTACATCAGCCTCGATTACGTTACCTAATTCAGGGTGAACGCAGGGTGTCTTTGCTTCTCACAGGGAGTCAGGCTTCCTCTCACCTCACCATGCGCTATCTGACCACCCCATTCCTTCAAAAGTCACTTTCTCTTTTTTTTTTGATATGTGTTAAGATCTGAATTAAAGGCTTTTGATTTCTTTCAATTTCTTCTTTTCTTTCTTTGATTTCTTAAATCAGTGATTAGGGGGAAACAGAGACTCATCCTATAGTATCAACCAGTGACATTTGTCAGCAATTACAGGGGAGAACTTGAAACTCAGTTTGGCTAATGTGATCTTTCAAATATTGCTAGGAATTTTCTAGACTAAGTGATGCTCTCAATGACGTTTTTCCTGATTTGTGTGCAAATGAATTGTGGAAGTTGGCAGAATGCCCACTTTGAGACTCCAAGGGGGATCTGGTGGAATTCAGTTACCTATGGGCTCAGTGTTGGTCAGCAAGTATCCATCCTTGTTGATTTCCTGTCAATCTCACCATTGCAGCCACTGTGGACATTAACCACTCTCCTTAACACTCCCAAGCCCTCCTACTCTCTTCACTCTCTGCTGCTAATATCATCTCTTTTTTTTTGAGACAATCGGGTCTCTAGAAAGTGAGCTTTCTCAACTTTCCTCCTTTCCTCTGTGAGTCTCAATATCTGTATTGTCTCAATGAAGATTAAAATGTATGCGTGCTGGGGGAGGCAGGCAAGAATTCTCTAATGGGGAAATTATAAGGGATTGCTACTTGCTTCTTAAAATTTCCATCCTTTGCAAATTGTCAAGAAAAACAGTAATAATTTAGCTGGGGAAAAACTGTTTTGCAAATGACCTAAAGAAATATTTTTTCTCTTCTCTTCTGTATTTCTCCCCTTTTACCTCTTCTCTCAAAAGAGAGCCAACATCAATTTCAGAGCAATGAGGGAGGGGGACATTTAGTTTGGAGACCTCAGAAGAAACAGTCCTTTCCCTTCAGCTCAGGATTCACAGTTCCCAGGGGCCCAAATTCCATCTGCAGTCACGAGACTATCTGCCCCCACTTTTGTCCCTCATTCCCTGGTCTTGTTCTTGGTCCATTTTCCAGACTCCCTCCCTCAAATGGTGCTGATCATACCCACACCCTCACCCTCTCCTGTTCTCTCCAGCCCTCCCCGTGCCTTGCAGAATTCTTGATCCATGCTCAGCAAACTCCCTTCTGCCTCTGACTTCTTGATTGTACCTCGAACCTGTGGTCTAATGGAGACCTGGCTGTTCCCTGAGGACAGCTCTTCTGGCCAACTTCATGCTCCTTTTATCGCAGGGCTGGAAGTAAAGCGTAAAATGGTCCTCGTTTCCACACCCAAGCCTTCCAAACCCAGATCCTTCAGTTCTCCTGCCTTCCTGTTTACCACATGGTCTTCCCCCGTTTGGCTGTCATCACATGACCCCCTTCCCAGGTGCCTCTCTTTGGAGATTCTTGCTTGCTGTCTTCTCCATCCCTACAGTTGTCACCATTCTCAATGACACTTGACATTCACAAGGATGACACATCCTGGCCTTTCTGGCCATAGCACCCCCAACTCCAGTAAGTGTTTCCTTTAACCCACCTCAGAGACCCTCACCCAAGGTCATAGTCTAGTCCTTGTCATCACAGTAATGGCACCCCTCTGAAATCACACTTGAATATGCTACTTTTTAAATAACACCTCTTATCTTTCCAGCTCTCTGTCCCATCCCATACACTGTAATAATACTTTGACCTCCTTAACATATTTTTGTTTTTGTTTTTTGTGCAGGGGAGGGAATTAGGTTTATTTATTTATTTTTTAATGGAGGTACTGGGGATTGAACCCAGGACCTTGTGCATATTGAGCTATACACTCCCCCGCCTTAACATATTTAAGTGACCACTGTTTACTATTCATCCTTCCTCTTCTGTTTCCATGTCCCTGATTCCCAAATTAGATTTCATGGTCCATCACTCCCAGCAATAACCCTACACAAGCTTGCCCCTCTCTCTTTCCATCACATTCACCTGTCAAAACCCCCAATATGCTTAAATACATGTTAGAACCACAGTTGCTAATCATTGCTAAGAAAATGATGCAGAGGACTTATGCAGTGACTGGCTGCATCTAAATCATGATTACAAACCCCTGGTGAAAGACTTTCTAGGCCCAAGATGGAGCAGCTTCTGCCTGGCATGTTACATCAGCAAACCAAAACTTAGATAACTTTCATATCCCTGGAAATGCTCCCCCTGGTCAGAAACACAGTATGTTCAGTCAGCAATGTCCAGACACGAAGCCAACTCTCACTACAGAGCTGACTACATGGCCCCAGTCAATCAGACACTTGTTTGTCTCTTCCTTGTTCTTTATTCTGTACAAACTTCCTGCCTTCCATCCTACTTTGCAGTTCTCCAAAGGAAGCTGTACAAATCATGAAGTGTTAAATAGTTGGTTTGCATCATCTAAATTGTCTTTTTAATCATTTTTAACACCCTAAATGAGCATCTAACTCTACCCAACAATCCCACTACGTTTCCCCAGTGAGTTTGCTGTCCAGGTATCTGAAACCTCTTTTTTGACATCTTACCTTCTCTGCCCACACTTTCTTACGCCCTCACTCCAGCTGATGACATTGCCTCATTCTTCATGGATAAAACAGAACTCTCTCTTCTTCCTTCTACCAAGTAGAAAACCTCACATAATTCTCACGTTCCCTGCCTTCCTATGTTGCCTCTTCCTCTTACGACCTTCCTCTTGTGGCTCAGTTACCATCCCTCTTTCTCCAGGACTTCATTCCTCTGGTGATTTCCTCTCCCTGCAGTACTGTCAGGCTCTCCCTTTTTTCTGGCTTATTCCCCTCAGCACAGTAGACACGCTCCAGTGCAGCCTGTGTAAAACGACCAGCTTCCTTTTCCCATCATTTCCCTCCAGATTTCTCCTTATTTGTCTTTTGCTTTTCACTGCAAAATACCCCCAAACAGGTTCTACACTTACTGCTTTCACTTCTTCATCCCCATTTTCTCTTCAAATGATTTCAGTCCAGCTTTTGCCTCCACCGTTCCTTCTACTTCAATGTCTAGTGTGCATCCAAAAGTTGGCTTATTCAAAGCATTCCCCACCCCTTGAAATCGTCTGCCTCCCAGTCTTCCACAGTTCAGAAAATGGAACCACCCTCTGCCCAGATGCTCAAGCCAAAGGGACATTTTGCTTCATCTTGTTTCTTCCTCCTTGGTCCAATCCATTAGCCAATCCCGTCATTTCTTCCTCAAAATACATCTAGAATCTGTCCAGTTTTCTTCCTACTCACTATTGCCACCACCTTCCAGGGCAATGCTTCCTTCAGTGGGTTCATGCGTGTACCCCTCCCCTTCTTCAATCCATTTTGCACAAAGCAGCCAGGAAGAGTGATCTGTTTAAATGCAAATTGGATCTTTTAGCACATCCTTTAATGGCACTCATTACACATACAATACACTCCAAATCACCTTACCTCTCACTCTTCCCTTAAGGCATAGCCCAGATGTCACTTCCTCCAGATCTGTGTTCTTTCACTCCCCTGCCCCCACCCCCTGCCAAATCTGAATCAGTTAGCCCTCCTAGAGCCTCAGAGCAGTCTTCTCTCCCCCAGCCGCTCCTCTCCAACTCTGCCCCACTCATTTTCCTTCTTTTCTGCCTCTCGTTGTGTTGCCAAAGATCTGGTCTCTGTACCCCAAGAGCCAAAATGAGAGTCGGAGGCAGAGTTTTGGGAGGACAGGAAAGAACAGCTTTATTGCTTTGCCAGGCAGAAGGAGTCACAGCAGGCTCACGCCTTTAGGACTGTGAGCCCATCTTGGGGTTGAGGTCTTGAGGTTTTATAGAAAAGGTGACAACAATCAGGGCATTTTACAACAGGCTACATTCCTCTTAACCTCAGTGAATCTTCAGGAGGAACTCCAGAGGGTCTGTCCATTCTTCAGAGATTATCAGCCTATTATCTCCTTCCTGTAGCACAGCCTCAGGGTTAAAGTTATCCTCAGCAAAGAATGAATCAGCAGATTTTGCATGGGGAAGTCAGTTTGTTAGTTTGCTCTGTACTCCTTCAGTTATGCTGCAAATTCCCTCACAGTGGATTATGCTTACTGTGCTCATGATTATACCCAAAGCTTCCAGCACAGTGTCTCGCAGATAGGATGTCCTTGGTGAATAGTTCTAATAGGAATAGATAAATGTCCCACCCTACTATGTGTGTCTCTCCCCTGCAGTCACCATAGTTCACCCATAACATCACTCTGGTGGGCCTTTCTCCCCATGTTGTCCAACCCAATGATGAAATAAAATTTGTATGTTATGGAAAAACAAGAAAAATTTAAACATAAAATTTTCCTCTGTCCATTCAAGCCTCCTCCCTCCCCTTTAGTGTGTGTTGTGTGTTGGAGGACACTGGTGTCATTGGCTATAAAAGGATTTACTAGAGATGAAATATGGGAACAGAAAGGAGTGCATTAGGGTCCGCTGTCACAGACAACAGGTGCCTGTGCGAGCACTGAAGGCCAGTAGTTGGGGTCTTTTATAAGGTCGGTCACAAGGTGCCTGATTGGCTTCTGCACAAGTCTGATTGGTTGTAGGTGAAGTAAGAGGTTTAGAGTCTGTGAAGGGTGATGGGGTTTATGACTCTGGTAAGGTGGGCTGAAACAAGCCAGCCTGAACTATTGTGAGATTAGGCATTATGTAGGGCTATTTGTTTGTTAGGGTAGACATGCCCAGTCAAGAGTGTACTTTATCTGTTGAGGGATCACAGGCAGACATCTGACAGCCCAGGAGTGGGGATGCTGGACTTTGAAGGACACCAGTTGGCCCCACATGGTGCGTCTGCACTGGCAAGACCTCCTTAGGAGATAACCCTCCTTCTTAATCTTGTAAGGGCCCACAGAGACCCATAACCCAGTTCTACTTGCTTTGTACATGTAGACTTGGATTGTGTACACTGTGAGTAATATGCCATGTAATGTACAGCCCTCTGGCTCAAAAATGTATATAACTGTGCTTTGACCTCCAATGGGCAAGCAGTTCTCAGAGCTTCCTGAGAGGCTGTTCCTGGGTTACAATCTTCAGTGTGGTACAACTAAAATTTTCCATTTCTCCCTTAGATTGACTGATTCTTTTTGTTGATACCAAGTCCATGTGCCCAACACACTGTAAGACTAAACAAACTGAAATGTCAGATTTTGGAACAGAAAAAGGTTTATTACAGGGTCAAGCAAAGAGAACAGGTAGCTCGTGCTCAAGAAAGCCCCAGACCCCTCAGTGGTTTTCAGGGAAGAGTTTTTAAACGCAGCATTTGTGGGGAGGGCTGTAGAGTGCATGACTGTCTTCTGATTGGTTGGTGGTGAGGTAAGAGTGTGGTGTTCCAGGAATCTCAACCATCAGCCTTCTGGTTCCAACCGGTCTGAGGACTCAGCATGCAGTCCCGATCTTGCACATGGGTGGAGGCCTTAGTGTCTGCAGGAAATGCAAAGAAATGTACCAGGTTGTTGTATACATGCATCCCTTTAGGAGGAACTAGGACTCTTTTATCACTGAACTGTTTTTCATTCACTGTTTTTCCTTCATTTCTGCATTCCCTTACTTCCCTAATTAGTAACTGCTTGAATCTGCTCTTTGGAACCAAGAGAAGGCCTAGGAGACTAAAGCCTTTTACTACAAACAAGAAATGGGGGGCACAGAAAGGCTTTTGTACCCGGGAGGGTCCTGTAAGGTCCTACTTGGTTTCACCCACATGTAATTGGTAAAGAATTCTGTTACTGACTTAAGTGAAGTTTTAGTAAATACAGATTTATTGGCTTTTATTTGTTGAACATAAGGCAAATAACAGAAGCAAGCAATTGTTGCAGGCTGCATAAGATTTGGAGATATGAAGGGTTCTGTGTGGGAATTTCCTCCTGTAGGGCCAGCCACCATCATTACATATGGAATGGTGATAAATATTTGGGACAAATCACATGAAGATCTATCCCAAGGGCCTACATCCAGGAAAAAGAATCAGTGAAAAAAATAAAAATTATAGTCACAACTATAAGTAGAAACATTCAGCTTGATAGATTTTTCTTTTAGGTGTTGAAAAGAAAACCACAGTCCCAAAATGACATCACTTGTGCTGAAAGCCCATGATACCAAACCTCGATTTAATACCTAACGTAACTGCAGTTTCAGCATCTCCCAGAAACGTAATCTTAAACAATCAGTCTGGAATTTTCTGGTTAAGCACCAGTAAGGTAATCAGTCATGTGGGCCCTCTCCATCCCCTAGAGGGAAAAAAGGCAATCTGTTTGATAAAACTCTTGCCATTCCCTTCCCTCTATCCCCCCCAAAAAAAGTCCTGGCCTAAAAATAATCATCTTTTCTTTTGCTAAAATCTCCCTTAGGTTCACCCTTCTTCCTATTAAGCCTTCCATTTTGTACAGCCCCTTGGATTGCCCTTCCAGTTGCTCATTGGGATGCTCTGGATTCATGAGTCACTGAATAAACCAATTAGATCATTAAATTTACTGGGCTTAATTTTGTTTTTTTAACACAGGTATAGCTTAAAATTAATCCAAACCTCAATAAAAAGTGTATTTCATTTGAGTTCTTTTAACTGTTATTTTTTCAAAACACTTACTATATATTAAAGAAGATAAAATTTGTTCTGTTTTTGTTTATTTATTCGTATATTCAGTAAATATTTACTGAGAGTTTCCATGTGTCAGGCATTAGGCCAAGTACCAGAAATACAATAGAGAGAAAGACCCAAAGGTATCTGCCCTCAAGGAGTTTATTTCAAATAGAAAGATAGGTGATAAACAACTAATTATGTAATCCATCATTTAGCTATAATTGTGACAAGTGCTATAAACAAGAAATCAAGAGACTATGAGCATGCATGGGGGTGGACAACGTCTCTTCACCCTCCGCGAACATCATCTTCCTGTTACCAAGGCTATTGCCCCAGAATCATGCCCCTGCCCCTCCCTTGAATAGAAACCAATTACTCTTATCTAAGTTTCAGGAGGAAGCTGCAAAGAGAAAAAAAAAAAAAAAAAAAGAACTGGTTAGAATCAACTAGGCTCAAGATGGCGGAAGACTTGACTTCCAGAAGAGCTTGAACCCCATTATATGCTCATTATAATGCATTAACATGCTAAATGACACACCCACCAGTGCCATGACAGTTGACAATTGCCATGACAACCACCACAAAAGCACACTGAAGAGGAGAGTGCCTCAGTTCCAGGTCCAAACCACAACTCTATTCTCAAATAATGAATATTCCTTCCAATCTTTCCAAATCCTCCCCTTTAATTTGACCCTCCTGCATATTTGGTGTCTCTGCCTAAATAGGACTGAGAAGCAGATTTACAAACTAGGTTCCTCCTTCTCCATTCTTTAGCCATTGAATAAAGCTTGCGCTGTTCCAGTCTCAGCATCAGGTCCAGTAGCACCTTGGGACTGGCATGGGTCCAGTTGACCAGTTGGGTAACATCCCTCCTCCGCTCTGCTGTGGCCTGGAGGCTGACCTCTTTGAGTTACACCCATGTTTCCTTGCTCTCTGGCTTCCCTTTGGGTTCAGCAGGAGATGGGAGAGCAGAAGGGCATCAGGGTCAGGGTAACTACCTCCCCTGCCCCCTCCCAGCCTAACCCCAGTGTGGCAGTAGTTGTACTGCTCTCTTCCGATCCTGCAATCGCTTCCATCCTTTGTCGTCCAGACCTAAGTGTCACAGCTCCCATGTTCCATGGCATTCCCCACTATCCCCTAACCCCACGTGTGCCTCGTGAATCACTCTCTTGTTAAACTCATCAGTTGTTCAGTGTGCCACTTATTTCCTGTTAGGCTCCTGACTAACAGAGCAGATACCTGGGGAATCTGACCTAATTTAGACGGAAGGGGTGAGAACAAAGAAGGCTTCCTTGAGGAAGTGATACTTAAGCTGCAAGCTAAAGGGTGTTGCTCTCCTAGTTTGTCCTTCTAATACCTCCTCTCTTCTCTCTGCATCAACGTAGAAACATTCACATGTTCAGAGAAGAATAATGGCACACATCATCCATTGCTCTTTATTGTATCCCTTTTATTCCACTGCCCTTCCCTAACCCTAGCAGTAGACACATTCCTTTTCTGTTTTCATTAGACTGGCCCCTCTGGGGTAGGTCACCATGTTCTCTGAGATCTGTCCCTTCTCCCTACTCATCTTCCTTTATCCTCCATCTTTCTTGTCCTGTCAATAGCCCTAAAATATGTGTCCCCTCATGTGACCCACGCTGTGACTCATGTATGGCTTCTCTCTCTCTGCTCCTGTGTATTCAGCCACACTAGAGCATTTTCTGTTCAACGCCTTTGTTCAGTTTTACTTCTGGATCACCCTAACCTCATCTGTCCCTTCTGTTCAAATCCGATCCAGTTTAAATACCACCACTCTGCAAAGCCTTCCTAAAGGTCTCAGCAGGAAGTATTCACTTGCATTATTTTTTGTTCCCATAAAGATGTTTTTTTAAAAAAAGTCTTTCTTGTACTTCCCACATGATTTACAGTTTTGATATTTGTGAAAAATGTCTTATTTCTCTCCCATGATTATCAGGTCTGAGAAGGTAGGAACTAGTCTGTTTATGGGACATCTGCAACACTACATCTAATACATTACCCAGCACTTAGTAGGAGCACTCTGGCTTTTAGTATCCATTGATACATATTTTATCTCCTATGCTATAGAAAATCATCCTGAAATTATTCTCTTACGCAACAAAATAAATGAAAAGGTTAGTGCATGTGGTCCTTGGCATGGTTAATTTCATAGTGTGCCTTTTATTGCCATGTAATGAAACTGTACAGTCAAAGCAGACATAACTTTGGGAAATAGAGCTAAGAATATTTCCTCCAGTTACAGCTTGGAAGGCCTGACTTTATCCCACCATTTTCAGTCTCTTAACATCCGAGACTCATTCATGCCAAAGTATTTATCATCTCAGAAAAAGTAAAATAAAAATCTTTTAAAGGCCTCCAGATACCATATAGCTGTGTAGAGGTGAAGAAATAGGAATGGGGCATAGGCTGAGTAATTGAGGGGGAAATAAAAATAGGTTTCCCCTAGCTTCATGCTTTACACTCAAATGGAGATTTCTAAAAGTTCTCCAAGAGGTTTCTGTTATGTCTCTTGTTTGGTTTGATAATGTTGGAAAATGAGGAACTTGGGAATTTTCACTCCAAAAAGACATTTCAATTCTGTGTATTCTGTGAAATTGAACTTGGTTTTAAATGGTAGTTTCTTCACTTTAAAAATATATTTAGAATATCAAATACAGTAATAATACTAACTACCATTTATTAATCATCCAATAACCCTTTTCACCTTAAAACCAGCTCCAATGCAGATACTATTGTTTCCATTTCAGAGATGAGGAAATAGAGCCACAGGATGTTCCCTGCCCTGTTCCAGGGCACGGTTTTCAGGTGACAGCTCTTTCTTGGTCCAGGGCTCTCACTCTTAGTCACTACTGCAGACCTCATCCTGGCAGCATCCTTGGGGCACGTGCACATTTGCTTGGCCATCCTCTATGACAGTGCAAGTGCTCTACAACCCTCTGAAACTTGCGTGGTTTCAGACTCTTCTGTAGGGAGCAGAGCTGCACGGAGAGCTAAAGAAGAGATAGCCTGGCAGAAATGTGGCAGGAAAATGGATCAGACAAGATGCACCCGGAGTGGACCAGCCATATTCTCAGTCCTGCTGGGGCTTCTTCCTTGGTCTTCTAAACCAATAACAGCTAGGAAATGAGTCTGTAAGTATGCTCAGAGAGTATACATCATCTTCTGTTTTAAAAATCACTCCTGAGTAAGTGTGTTTTAAAGTGGTAGGGTGGTAGATTTTTTCACATTGCTCTATATGCTGTATTTAAATACATTTTTCCTCCAGTTATTAACTTAAGTTCTTTAAACATCAAAAGCCTCAAAGACATAGAGACCCCAGAAAAACCTTTTTTTATTGAATTGAAGCTATATTTTTTAAATCGAGAAAACAGTCATCTAAGTGGTTTTTCCTATTTTCTATCTCACGTATAACAAAACACCTCAAGAGTAACATGAGAGACAGTATTCAGAAAGCAATTCCAAACACATTAAAAGAGCTGCTTTGGAAAAATGAGTTAAGTGAGTTTTTTTCCCCTCTCAAGGCCACAAAAGAGAAACACCCTTCTCACAGGGCAATAGGTTGAAAAGGGGCTAAGAGGGGGAGCACAATATCTCATCTAAAATCTCGCAGGCGAGAATGTTTATTACTGCAAGAAGCAGGAGGTGAGCCTAGCTTATAAATGAGGTCCCGCAGACAAGGGAGATGGATCTTGCTGAAGTATTACTGTACAGACGAACCTTAAGAGCTTGGACTCTGAAGGCATAAACCATTGTCAAATAAATCTAAGCTGATGCATTCATTTTTAGTAAAAGAACGTGTGACATAGCATGGCCACAATAACGTGCCATTCCATCCTTGCATTTCAGTTCTCAAGGGTTATTTAAGTTTCCTTAAAACGTTACGGAAAATGCAAGGAGTTAAATATACTCTCACCTAGAATGTTATCAATTTCAGCCATATTTTCCTTGCCACTGAGAAACAACAGTAGAATACTCAGATATGAAAGCTCATCTATGGTTTGTCTATACAATCATTTTAAATACCCAAATTTACACATAAATAGTTAAGAGAAGGGATGGCTAATTTTTTTCTTTTAAAATTATTTAAGGGCCTTTTATTTGGATATTTAAATGCTCCATAAAAAAAAGTAACTCCCACAGGAAAGACATCAATATTAATTGTGAAAAATAAAGAGAACTGAACAGACATAGGACTGTTCTACTAAAAATGGTTCTCATAGGAATGGTCCAGAGGGTTAGTTGCAGCCTGAAAAAAACAGCTGCCAAGCTGTTTTTAAAAAAACGTTTTCCATCACATGACATTGGATTTTTGACCTCATATTTTTTTCTCTCTCCTTTTTTCTCCTCCCTGCTTTCCTTCTCGCATTCCTGCACTGCTATTTTCAAAGTAGGATTTAAGTGAGTTATACTAAAAACATATAAACAAGAAAATAAATGAAATAGAAATAAAAGTCACATGAAACTAATGACTTTGCAACAATCTTCCAGAAGACTGTAGAATCACTCTGTGTTACAGACAACTCAGCTGAATGAATTTTATGGTGACCTAAGCAAATGTAAGGCACTCTTTTTTTCTTTAATTGAGGTTGATGTGAAATATAAGTATCAAGTGTACAGCCATCACAATTTTTAAATTTATAGTTATTACAAAATGTTGGCTATATTCTCTGTGCTGTACAATATATTCTCATTTATTTTATACATAGTAGTTTGTAGCTTAATCCCCTACCCCTACCGTGCCCCTCCCCCTTCCCTTTCCCCACTGGTAACCACTAGTTTGTTCTCTGTATCTGTGAGTCTGTTTCTTTTTTATTATTTTCAGTAGTTTGTTTTATTTTTTGGATTCCACATATAAGTGATATCATACAGTATTTGTCTTTATCTATTTTACTATGTATAATACCCTCCAAATCCATCCATGTTGTTGCAAATGGCAGATTCTCATCCTTTTTATGGCTGAGTAATATTCCATTGTATATATACACCACGTCTTCTTGATCCATTTATCTGTTGATGAACACTGAGATTGCTTCCATTTCTTGGCTATTGTAAATAATGCTGCTATGAACACTGCGGTTCATGTGTCTTTTTGAATAAATGTTTTTTTTCTTTTTTTCAGACATATACCCAGGAGTGGAATTGCTGGGTCATATGGTAATTTTATTTTTAGTTTTTTGAGAAGCCTCTATACTGTTTTCCACAGTGGCTGTACCAACTTACATTCCCACTAAGGGTGTAAGAGGGTTCCCTTTTCTCCACATCCTTGCCAACATTTTGTTATTTGTGTTTTTTTGATGATAGCCCTTTTGACAGGTAAGAGGTGATATGTCATTGTGGTTTTAATCTGCATTTAGGCATTCCTTTTCAATGACCAGAGTCATCAGTTACTTCCTCTTCATCAATGCCCAAAATACCAGAGAAAATTCTAACTTCTATTATATCCATAATGTAAGGATGTCTTTCTTGAAGCTTATATCATTCAAAGGAGCAGATTTAATTAATCAAATAATGAGTTTGATTCCAAAAATCTGGATGCAATCAAGGAATACTGACTTTCATGGATATAGTGTCTAAAACTTTAGTTTTCATGTTGAATAGAACCTTAAAAAATTAAAGAGAAAAACAGTTTTGCAGCTTCTCAAAAAGCTAGACATAGAATTACCATATCACATGGGAATTCCACTCCTCAGAACATATTCAAAAGAATTGAAAACAAGTACTCCAGCAGATACACGTACATGCATGTGCATATCAGCACTGTTCCTAATTGCCAAAAGGGGGAAACAGCCCAAATGTTTTTCAACAGATGAATGGATAAATAAATTGTGGAATATAAATACAATGGAATATCATCCAGCCATAAAAAGGGATAAAGTACCGATATATGCTAAGGCATGGACAAACCTTGCAAGCATTATACTAAGAGAAAGAAGCCAGAAGCAGAAGGTCATATGTTGTATGATTCCACTTCTATGAAATACCCAGAAAAGGTAAATTCATAAAGACAGATGCAGACTGATGGTTGCCAGGGGCTGGGACTGGGGAGCAACTGCTTAATGGGTATAATGTGATACAAATGTTTTAGAACCAGATAGAGATGGTAGTTTCACAACATTGTGAATGTTCTAAATGCCACTGAAATGCTCACTTTAAACTAGTTAATGTTATGTTGTATGAATGATATCTCCAAAAAGAAGAAAGAAAGAAAGAAAATCTTCCAGAAAAATAAGTTAAGGAATGAAAACTCAAAGCCACTTAAATTATGGCTCAGAAAAATATGGGCAGGAGGCATTGAACAGTCAGAATTTGATGTAAACAAACATGTGATAAGACCAGGAAATAGACAAGAAAAGTGAGCCCAGTAGGAAGTATATTATGAACAAAAAAGTTTCATAGAAAGCCATGTTCAAACAAAAGCAAATCCTCTCTAAAGCCAACTTAGGAGAAGCTCTTTTTTAAATGAATGAAACAGAAATAGTAGATATGTTTTTAAAATTTGTAGTTTGTTAAATTACATAATTATTATTAAATGTATGGTGTAATTCAAAGAGTTTAAATATGAGTTTTCTTGATTTTATTTACAGCGGAGTTTTGCTTCAAATGGCTCATTTCCAGAGAAGAACGCAAAGGAAAATTTCAGCCTGTCCTTGGTTTGTTGTCAGAAAAAAAAAAAAAATCTGACTAAGTTAGGTTTAAATATTTGTAGCACACAAAACAAAGAACTGTATCAGAATAAGGGATGTGGAGCAATTCTTCGGTACAAAAAGAGGACTATAAAGCCCACATGATGGGTCTGTGTTATAGAGATGGTGTGATATTGTTATTTCAAATAATTTTAATGATTAGGGTAAGTTAATCTGAAAAGAGGAGAAAAGCAATTTGAAAAAACTGGAGCCCATGTTGAGCACAATACAGAAGGATAAGAGAGCAAATGGGGAAAGGAAATGGAAGTGTTCAGGAAGCAATTACTTGCTATCCCAGGGTTCTGTGAATGATCTAACAGTAGGTGCCTGGGAGTGGAAAGGGGCCACTGCCAGTGAATAGGACCGGAGGGAAGTAATCAGAGATAAGAATAACGAGGATCAGAGGCACCAGATACCGAGGAGAGAGAGGATGACAAAGTTTACAGCCTGAACTTCAAAGACATTGCACAATGAGAAAGAAAGCGAAAGCTGAGAATTGAATGAAGGGTCTGCCCGCAAATATTATGAAAACTGAAGATGATGGAATACAGGCTCATCGGAGGAGGCAGTAAGTAAGGGCGAGAGCCAGGGATGAGGGAGCCAGGGATGAGGTACAAAAAGCAGTAATGTTATCAGAAGCATAAATGAATTTTTAGGCTCCATGTTCAAACGTGTAGATAGGAAAGGTGAATAGGGGCTGTGGTTCGGAATATAATTCTCAGGAGAAACTGTTTTGGAAAACCACAGTCTCATTTTAACTGGAAAATAGAAAATTAGTCACTGGCAATCAGGGCTATACTGGGGGCAGAGTTTCTCTTCTAGAAATTTAACGGAGATGTAGTCAACAGAAGCTGAAACAGGAAAACATAGAGCCTTTCCCAAACACTGACTGTGTCTTTGGGGAAATACCAACAAATCGCACGAACTAAATATTGGGAAGAAAATAACTAATAGAAACTATATGAGGCACCCTTTATTATCATACAGCACATTATAAACAAATGTGATAATTGAGAAGCATATTTAACTATTATACCAGACACAGTTCTGCCATCTCACAATCCCTTCAAAAATATTTATTTATCTTTCTGTATAAATATTGGCATCCAATATTTATCTATAATTACTGCTCTAAATGTCAGATGACATAGTCTTGCACCCAACTTTGTCCCTTTCCAGCTGTCATTAATATTCCTATGTCTCAGTTTCCTTATCTGTGGAGAGCAACTAATGACACCTGAATAAATGCCACTTTTGTCTTCGAAAGAACAGCACGAGACAACATCGGAGTGCACTCTGAAATTTAGGAACACTACATCCACATTGATTTTGTTGTCACTGATAATATTACTTGTCACTAACAGTCATATTGCCAGTATGCCTCAGTCAAGTAACATAGAAATAACATAGATATGGTCAAAAATAATGTAAGTTTTGCAGCTTCTGTAACTCTCTGGGTAACTGCCTCTACAGACTCACAAAAATCCTCTTCTCCTGTCTGCCTCAAAGGGGCAGGGGCTTTTTAAGTCTCTGGCTTGTTCAAGCCTTGTTATGGTGAATATATCATCTCTTGAATCAACCAGGCCAATCTTTGTGGGGGAGGTGGGTTCATATTTTTAAATATGTTAAAAATTAACTTTTCATGCACATATAAATTCTATAAATTCATGTGAAAACGGATGTCTTTTTTTTTAAACATGACATGACTTGATGTGAACCTTAATGCCTGGCCCAATGGCATAGAATATATTTAAGAGGTTACATTTTAGTATTTTTAAGAGGGCTATTTTATTTTTTCTAAGAAAGTGAAACAAATACAAAGTAATATCATTTAAAAAAATAATAATAATATAAGCTTATTTGTTGTGGACCTAACATGATACTAGAGAAAATAACAAGCTCACACTTTTTCCTACATAATTTTTAAATTAAATGTTATATTTTATTAATAACCATATTTTTGGCATAAAAGAGGAAAACTGCACATTAAAAAAATGCTTCAAACAGAAATTAGTCCAGTGTAATTACAGTGAATTATCAAAATACCAGCATAGAAGAGTATATGTGCCCTATTATAAAAACCAGGTGTTTAAATAAGATAAAATTACCTCCTGAATCAATAAGGGATTGGAGTGAGTTGTGCTTTTCAAATATAGAAAAGATTGCTTCTAATTGCTTTCTCCATAGGTACCAAATGTGTGCATTTTATACAAATGTTTCAAAAAGAAGTTATCAATGCAATTGTGAACATATGTATGCATTTCAGCCACTCTCGATGTATCTTTGCCCTGACTATAGAACGGGAATTTAAATATCAATCTAGTATAGAATAATAGATGGAAAAATACTAACCAAAATAGATGGGGAAAATTTTCTTTCAGAATCTTGAGTTTAGCATAGAATTTTCTGCATAGATTTTGAATCCTAGGATGAGCATGTGAAGATGGAACAAGGTCCTGTGAGATGGCAGAAAGTGACCAGCTCAAGAGGCAGGTGGTGGGCTTGGCCTTAAAGAGGAGAAGGAAACACGGGAGCCTCTGAGACAGGCTGAAAGGGACTGAGTGCAGGTGTGAATGCAAATAGTTTATAGACAGCAGGTCAGGATTTAAGAAAGGTCGTGCTCAATGACCTCAATTTTCTTGATTAATTGGGAGGCAAGATTGTCTTTTGAGAGTGGAGCAGGCAGGGGCAGGCGGGGGAGGCTGAAAGCAAAACCAAAACCAAATGAAGCATTAGTCACTGTCACAGATCCAGGGCTAGGATTAACCCTAAGGATGTTCAACTCCACCCCCCCCCCCCTTTTTACATCTTTTCCCGAAGAAGTAAAAGATCACAGTCTAGTATCCAATTTTTTCTTACATAGCCATCAGATTATCCTTTAATTGTCTATGTAGCTTCTACATACTTTCTCTCATAAATATCCTTCACTAAATTGCCAAAGATACACACGGATTGTGTCCTGCTCTGGTTGAAAAACCAATGCATGAATCTCCAGTTCTCCCAGGTTATCCATGCTAGCAAAACTTAGTTCACCTCAGATTCATAAGAGAGGTCATTCCTGGGTCCCTGTATATGCATGAGGCTGTCTCCTAGCAGTGACTTCCTTATGAAACCTTGGTTCCTACTGAATGTCTTAGTCTTTGAAGGTAATATTCTGGTAGAAAATGCCTGCAATTTCTACTCTAACTGCTCCAGGGCTCCAAAGGAAGCTTTGTTTGAAGGTGAAGTCAATTGCCCTCCTCTTTCAATTTACCAGGAAACAACTTAAGCCTTCCATTTTTACCAAAAGAGTTGTCAGATAAAGAAAAGTTTTGAGTTTCTTGCCAACAAAATGTATCTGTCTGTTTAGCAATAATAAACCCCTTCCCCCTCACCCCAAACATTAACAAAGATTCTCTCCTTGACCAAACTCTAATCAGGCTCGTCTGAGCTCTTTTTCAACTAGGTCTTGGATTTTAGAATTCTCTGTTCATCTCTGCAATGTCCAGTTTTAGCAAGGATCCTGCAATGTCCAGTTTAGCCAGAATCCCTCATCCCCCATAATTGATCACCTCAATATCTAATCTCATCTCCCACCACTTCTCAGATGATGTCTGATCACCCTGGCCCCGCCTTCAACAAGAATTCTGCTATGACAGTTTAGCCAGAATATTCCCCTTTATTCCTGATGTTTCCTCTTAGCAATTTTCCACCCACTGACCCCTACCCTGGTCCTCAACTCTAAATTCCCACTTCTTGTTGTGTTTGGAGTTGAGCCAGTCTGCCTCCCTTGCAGCAAGACCTCATGGCAGTGGTTCCTACACTTACCATGACGATCCCCCTGGATAAAGTCTATTTATCAGTCTGCAGTGGTATGAATTTTTTCTTTAGCAATGTCAACAGTTAGATATGGGTTTGGAAAGGTGACTCAAGCCTCAGTCCACATAACATAAATTTGTCAAACCACAGCGAAGTGGGACCCATGATACTGTGACATCAGGTGAAATAATTGTCTGACTTTTGGACAAGACCTTTTAGGTGGGGCCAAGATATTTCTACCAGTTTATGGCTACTTCAAGGCAAAGCAGATGTTGGAAACTCCAGGAGAGAAATCTGCTCCCACTTCTATAAATAAGGGAGCCCTCTTGAGTCTTTGCTTAATCTTCATGAAGTCCTGGAAAAGTTGTTCAAAACAGCTGGTGCAAGAAAGCTCTGGAATTCCAGGGGCTGAAATGTATGTGAAACTATTAAACTTAAATATTATATATATATGTGAAGAAGACAGGAGGGTATGTACCACCTGAGCCTAACCCATACTGAAAGCCCAAATTCATCACCCACCTTCATCTATAGCCAGTTCACATGGAAGTCAAATTTGTGAGTTGTACAGTCTGCAGTCATAAAGCCTAGACGGATGACTGGAAGAAAGGAAATGATGCTGCTTCATGATGTCCTAGAAGGAACTGGGAATAATTCAAAGCAACGGAAGCTCGATTAGTTAGAGCACAGCCTGTCCTCTTACTAACAGTCAGCCCACGAAAGGCCATTGCTGTGGCTAGTCCAACACGTGTCTGAGCCCTGGGACTGTGGTTTGATAGTGTGCGTTGATTTGAAAGTCACACATCTCAGAGATCAGCAAGGACCCAACCAAATGTGAACACCCAAGGGTGGCAAAATGGGGTGCCATGATTGGGTTTAAGCACCGTTGTTGACTCACCTTCCAACAGGCCAACTATTAATAATCCAGTGGGAGAGGGAAATGCAGAAGACAGCTTGTAGCTCAGAGTCACTTTGTTTTATCCCAGGGAAAGACAAGTGCAATCTACGATAGAAGCTCTTCCTTTGCCTTTGTAAAATAAGATCATTCTGTCTGTTACTAGTAATATACCAGTGTCAGTTTCTTGATCTTAATAATGTATGATGGTTATGAAAGAGGCTATTGCTGGGGAAAGCTGGGTGGAGGATACACAGAAACTCTTCTGCAACTTCTTGTGAGTCTTGTACAAAAAGTTTTAAAAAATCAACCGACACAAAACAAGAAGATCCTCCTGCATACAAATTGGTCTCAGTCTATCCCCAATGACATGTTAGAAAAAGATGGTCTACATAATCAGCAGAAGAAGTTGTTCTCTTTCCATCCTTATCCTAGGAGATTTTCGTCTTTACTCATCTCTTCAAGGTGACGGGAAAGGAGGTGTGAGGAGTAGGCCCAGATTATGCAGGTGCAACACTGGGGCGGAAGTGTCTTAGGGCTTTTGTGTATTTGTCAGCTACAGGGAAATGAAGTTCACAAAGCTCATGGCTTATGAGAGGGTGGCACATGATTTATGTCCCCTACCCAAAGTGGGCCCTTGGTCAGGCCCAGGGACTGCATCCCTCTCCAGGCTTAAGGAGAGAGGGAAAGCCAACCTTCCAGCCCTTCTACCTTTTCCATTTATGCCCCTTTCCTGCCCCCTGCCTACCTCCACCCTCCGCACCATCTAAACAAAACCAGCCCAGGCCTCAGTGGCTCACCCCATCACCCAGAGGCTAACGAGAAAGCATCCTTCTCTGAACTGGGTAATGCACACCTGTTAGACTCCCATGGAATCCCCACTGCTCATTACTCCAGCCCCACCTCTACCCCCTGGCCAGGCCCTTCTCCAGTTGCCCATTTGGCCAAAGCAAGGCCCTGGTATTAATCAGGGTCTAGCTGCACCTTTCATTTTTAAAATTTGGCCTGTCCTGCTTGTGATTATTACTTTTGAAATGATGCTACCACAGCTGCTTGGATCACCTGGTACATGACTAGTTCATCAAAGGTATGCAGAGGAAGGCATTAACACTGTGCTTGTTCACTGGCTTTGTGGTTTGGCCAATTTAAACACTGGGCCTGAGTCTCCAGGAAAAGCCAAGAGAGGAAAATTACAGGGTAGGGTCTTCATCTCCACATGACTCCCACAATTTTCTTACCGCTTAGTTACCATGTGTGGCCGATGTGGGAAAGATCTCTGAGTAAAGCACTGGGGGAGAGTATGATGAACGACACTGGCCAAGCCCTTCACTGCGACAGTGGCACTGAGAAGTGTGGGGTGAGCATGAGGAAAACAAACCAGAGATGACACGAGATGTGAGAAGACAGAAGGAGGCAAAGGATAAGAAACAGAAAGGAGATCTAGACATCAGGTTAAGTTGAACAAAATGAAATAGCCATTTATGTAGATTAAAAACAGAATATCAGTAATTTCATAGTGTTCAGACTAATAAAAAGAGGCTTGGTACGGTCTCAATTATGAAATACTTCAAGAAATAAGTAAGCTATGTCATGTCATTGATTAGTTCATTCATCTTGTCATTCATTTAAATAAGCTTTATTGAGCTTCTACTATGTGCCAGGTAGTGTTTCAGGTGCTGGGGTTCAGCAGCAAGCTGGACATCCAAATATCTCTGCCTTCACAGACATTCTGGTAAAGAAAGACATGAGATAAACAAATTGCTGTTGTTTTGGAGGTTTTTTGGGGGAGGGATAATTAGGTTTGTTTGTGTGTTTGTTTGTTTGTTTATTTTAATGGAGGAACTGGGGATTAAACCCAGGACCTCATGTATGCTAAACATGCACTCTACCACTCAGTTATTTCCAACCCCCTAAACAAATTTTATATATATGTAACATACATATATGTACACACAAAAGCATTCAATACATAATATAGTACATTAGTAATACATATGTACACATACATGTCCATTTATCATAGCATTATTATCTAAAATAAATCTAACATTTTATATAGTATATATGTATGTGTGTATATATGTATGTATATATATATATATATATACAGTCAGATAGTAATATGCTCTATGAAGAAAAATAAATAGGAAGGGAAGATATGAGTGACAGAAAGTTACACAACTGTGTGCAATTTTAAATAAGGTGATTAAGAAAGCCTTAATTGATAAGTTGACCTTTGAGCAAAGATCTGAAGGAGATAATGGAGTAAACCATGAGGATATTTGGAAGAACTTCCAGGAAGAGGGAATAGCAAAAACATCACAGTGACTCAAATGTAATCAGCAAAGGGGAGAGGAATAGGAAGTGAAATCAAGGAGGTAATAGGAGCTGTATCATGATGGGCATTGGAAAGCTGTTGTCTTTTACTCTGAGTGATAAGGAAGCCATTGGAGGGTTTTGAGCAGAAGAGAACTACACTCTGACTTACATTTTTAAAGAATCGTTCTGGCTGTTCTGTTGAAAAGAGACTCTTTAGGAGCAAGGGCAGTAGCAGTGAGAGGAGTTAGAAACTGTTATGGTGATTCATGGGAGACAGTGAGTGGGGGTGATGGAGGTGGTGAGGAGTGGTCAGATTTGAGACATATTTTGAGGGCGGAATTGTTACTAGAGCATAGGTTCTTGTCTTATTGCAGAAAGAATTCAGAAATGAGACATGGAGTTCAAGAAAATAAAGTGAGGATTTACTAAGTGATAGGATGCTCTCAAGGGGAGAGCAGGCAGACTCAGGTGAGTAGCTGCACTGAGTTTCTTTAGCAAGCTGGTTACATAGGGTGTAAAAAATGAATGAGTGGAATATTCTTTGGGGAGGTAGGGGTTTGGGGTCATATTTCCTGATTTTCATCCCAGCTCCACCTTTTAGAGGGGAGAAGGGATTTTTGTCCTTATTTAGTCTTGATTGGAAGTGTCATGACGTAAGTGTATGATGGGTACTTCTTATCTACAATGTTAATTTTATTATAATGAGCATATAATGGGGCTCAAGGACTACTGAAATGTGCATCTTCTCCCATCTTGGGCCTAGTTAGTTCTACCAAGTTTACTACCCAGTTTATGTCCTACCTTCAAAGGTTGTGTCATTCTTTTAATGGTTGTGCCTTGCCCCCTTCCCTGCTGTCTCAGAATGAACAGTATTTGCTGAAGGTTTAGACATGGGATGTGGGAGTGATACTGAGCAGGACTCTGTGGGGGTCCCCTGTGGTACAAATCTTTTCATGTTCCCCATTTCTTGTTTGTGGGAAATAGGCTCCATTCAGCCTCCTTGACCTTCCCTAAGTTCCAAAGGACAGATTCAAACATTGCTAATCAGGGAAGGGAGGGAATGCAGAAACAATGGAGGAACAATCAAGAAGCAACAGTGCATATTTACAATAGCCAAGACATGGAAACGACCTAAATGTCCATTGACAGATGCCTGGATAAAGAAGCTGTGGAACATTACTCAGCCATAAAAAAGAATAAAATAATGCCATTTGTAGCAATATGGATGGATCTGGAGATTGTCATTCTAAGTGAAATAAGTCAGAAAGAGAAAGAAAAATAATATGATATTGCTATATGTGGAATCTAAAAAGAGGACACAAATGAACTTCTCTACAAAACAGACACAAACTCACAGACATAGAGGACAAACTTATGGTTACCAGGGGGTAGAGATGGTGGGAAGGGATAAATTGGGAATTCAAAATTTGTACCTCCTGGGGAGTGTGGAAATGTTAGCTATCTTGATTTTGGTGGTGGTTTCATTGGTGTATACATCTATCAAAATTCATCAAACTGTACATCTGAAATACGTGTAGTTTACTGTAAAGGAATCATACCACAATAAAGGTGTTTTTAAAAATAGAAAAGAAACAATAGTGCAGCCTTGGGCCAGGGTCCTCATTATCAAGGCTGTTGCTCTCCTCCACCTGGATGGGGGCCTTCATTCCTGCAGAACTCAAAGATGGGTATCAGGTTGTTATGTACATTCTTTGAGGAGGAACTCCAAACCATTGTTTCTTGACTGCTTTTCCTTTGTTCTTGCATTCTCTTAAGATCATTTATTACTGAGACCTATTCAAAGACAAGCACTGTGGCCACAATTAGGTCACAAAATGGGTTAGGCTAGAATGGCTTCTCTTATGTCAAGAAAGCCATGCCTGGTTCTCTTTCTCTGGGGACCTACAAACCTATTGGCTTACAAAATGACAAAAGCCAGAGCCAAGCCCATAAATATTTTCATATATTTGTCATTTTTAAGCCCCCTCTAATGATTGCTTATGTGGTTCTATAATATGTTAGCCCATATGTTAACATATTCTTTTCTCAAATAAATAGGAATTATAAGAACTGACTGCAAAGTGTTCCAAGAGAATAAGCAAAGGTAGAATTTGATCCAACTTATTTTGCATATTAATCACATAATTTGGAAATCTTTACATGAAAAAAAACATAAACACATTCTTCCATTCTGGCCAATGTTGATTTCACTTCCAAAGTCATCTGTGTTGTCAAAATCGAAAATTTAAAACTACCAGTCCCAGTTTATCCATATGTACATGAGAAATAAAATCTGGCTTATTTCTAATTTGTTTCCTTTTTTTTTTTTTTTCTTAATTAATGGAGGTCCTGGGGATTGAACCCAGGACCTTGAGCATGCTAAGCATGCACTCTACCACTGAGCTATACCCTCCCACCCTCTAATTTTTTTTTTAATTCATGAGCTTATAGCTGGCACTGAGTCATACAGGACTGTAATTTGCTACTCTTACGTTCTCTCCATTTTAAAGTTCGGCTTATTTGACTCTCTGGTGTCAGGACAAATGTGTCCAGAGTCCCAGCACATGTACGGCATCCCTTTGGTCTCACAGAGTCCCAGAGAGTCAGGATCTCAGACCACTCAGAACACAGGCTGTGCTGACTGCAGGCCAGGGCGTCATGGTGATCACTGTGACCGTGGATCCGAGACAGATGGATATGTGTAGCAGAAATCAAGTTATCTTTATGTCTTTATTTCTGCAATTCAACTAGTTTAACTCGGGAGTTTTTATCACATTTGTCATTTGTTTCAACAGCCTTTAGGTAAACCAGGGATCTTGGATTTCAATCAGCAGGAGAAATTCTTAGATGGTGAAAAGAATGAAGAGAGAAAGGAGGGAAAGATGCAGTTCAGGATAAGGATAGAATATTTTTAAAAAGAGAAAAGAAAGGAAGGAAGAGAAGAAACCAAGTACTCCTCCAAATCTAGCTTTGCCTTTATTCTATTTTCCCCAGTTTTTTGCTGCCTCTTGTTTCCAAGTTGCTACTGTGCTGCGAACTTTTCAGATTCCGACCAGGCTGACGTTGTGATTTTTGTCCACCTGGTCGCTCCCACCTCCTTTTTTTCTATTAACTCTCAGAGAGTTTTGAAACAGGTAGGCTTGCCTACTGACCTAAACATAATATTTTGATCTAAGTAAAAATCCTGAGTGAATAACTGATTATACTATTAACAGCACACTCCGTTTTAACCGCAAGATTACCAGGGACTCCTCCCCGACCTCCTCAGGAAAGAGCAGGTTTCTCCTCGCCAGGGAGGACTACTCTACGTCCGCAATCTTATGCTCGGACTGCTCTATGAGAATAAAATGTGCTTGACTAGGGAAGGCTACAGACTGGTATTTTTAAATTAAATTATTTGGATAATTGCACAATTCTTCATATCATTATGCCATTAGCTGCTTAAGCTGATCCACGCATTGGCCAAGCTAAAGGCTTGTCTACAACACTAGCGTTTTATTCTGCTTAGGTGCAACCACTGAGTTTTCTAGGTTCTTATTTAGTCACTAGATTGAAAAGAAAAGGAAGGAAGAAAGCAAAAAAAAAAAAAAAAGCAAGCTAGAAAAGAGAAGGAAAGATGAGTGATTTGATCATCACAAACCTCAGAGCCCTGTTAAAAAGTATTTGTACTTTAAAAAAGCTTTTTTGCTGAAAGCTTTTTTTCAGGAGAAATAAATTATACTGACTCTATATAAATAAAAGCAGAAAGAGCAAAGACGAACGTGAACATATATTACCCACGCCATTCATCAAATATAGTTGACACTTCAATCTAATCCGGCAAATGAAAACACAGAAGTTTATAGAGTTATAGGAAGTAAGCAATTTAAACATACCAGGGCACAAGGTCACCTAACAACACAGGCAGGAAGACGTTCCCTTTTCTTTTCCGTTTCTCTTTCATCCTTTCAAGTCTCTCCAACACTGACTGATATCCATGTTTCTCACGGGGTGACGTGATCTTCAAATCAGATAATTAATAATAGCCGTCCACATGTTCCTCAACAATCCACCTTTCTCTAATGTCATAAAATAAAAGGACTCTTCATGCACCGCATCTCATCATTCTGATGCAAGGTTCCCCTTTCCATAATAAAGTAATACATTTCTTAACTAATGAGTTCATTAATTTTAAACGTGATTCCCAGTTTAAAAAAAAAAAAAACTCTTTGAGATAGTTAATCTCTCTTAAAAGTGTGTGAGGTTGGAAAAAACAGTTCCCCGAGCACCGTCACCACCAGTCATTAATGGTCTGAGTGGGTGAGGAGGTGCAGAGCTGCGAAATCACATCTCATTTGTTTTTGAAAGCAAACCTCCAAGGCCGCTTTATGACCAGAAATCATATCCATGTCATGCAGATGCTGTGCTAAACTTTACGGTTCCAATTAGGAACGGACAGTTCTCAATGCGCCGCTCAAACGCTTTGCTAGTCTATATGTAAATACTTCACTAAAACCACTGAACGGTGATGGAGTTCAATATTAATATCGCAAATTAAAGATGACATCTGAATGCCGACTATCCAGAAGAGTGATCAGAGCCCATAGCAAGGCAATAATCAGCAGCTTAAGCAACTTTCAAGCACCATAGGGGAAAAAACAAATGTGATGCAGCTTGGAAATTGCACTGGTGCATGAAGAACATACCATATTAAAGAGCAGCTGCTGACTGACCCGGCGATGAAGTGGAGGAAACCCCCATATGCTTCCGTAAAGGACATTTGGAAACGGCTTCCGGATGATCCCCTGAGAACTCACGACGATTACCTGGTGTATTCCCGTTAATTGACAATGTAAACTTTATCGCAACAGTGAAATAAGCTGTCAAAATAACTGCCTGTCCTCCCGGGAGGAAAAAAATGCCTGAATAATTATCACTCCCAGCATATTTTCCCAACAGAAATTTTGAAGGGTTATGACGTCTGGATTTCCCCTAAGGATTGCCTTGGAAAGAGGAATGGTTTCCACTTCTTCCTTCAGATCATTTGGATGGGGAAACTACGTCTGTTAAGCTGGGAATGGGAATATCAAGGTATAGGAGACTTCAGGGATGAATCAGTGAGGAGTTCATAATCCCAAGCACAAGGCCCTCTGCCATGTGCTAGGGGCACTACTGTGGGCCTGCTTCCTCTGGAAAATCATGTTTCCTTTATAGAGACCAATAATAAAAAGCATGTAAGAGAGTGAACACTCACAGCTGCAGGCATGAGGTCTCAACCCAATGATCTCCCCAAAGGAAGCTATGCCATTCCTGACACTCGGCACCCCCATTTCTTCCTTCATATTGGGAAAATGTTAAGAAGTAAACATGAGCACAAATATAAACAAACTTATTTTCCCTGTGACAATGTGTCCAAGGGTCACAAGAACAGATACTGGGGGAAAGGCTGCTGGAATTCAAATCCTGGCCCTGCTACCTCCCAGCTGTGTGGCCTTGGGCAGGTTACTTAACCTCTCTGTGCTTTGGCTTTTCCATATAAAATGTGGCTACCTCACAGGTCAGGGCCTACTATACACTCTAGAGCTACCATCTCTTATTATTGTCCTCCTGGCCCGGAAACAATCCAGGGACAGGTTAAGGGAGCAAATTCAGAATCCAAAGGTTGTTCTGGCCTCCGTTCACCCTCTCTCTGCTTCAGAAGGGACAAGGGGAATTTTGAGGCTCTCTCAGAATCCCCTCTGGCTGTGCCTGCCCTGGCTCCCCAGAGCATCCTCACCAGGTCCGAGCAGGTCTCTCCCTCCACGATGCCTTCTCCACTTGGGCGGAGAGCTGGAGAGCAGGTGGGACCATGGCCACCTTTTGGCCTGCTGTCCTCCTCTGCACTGTCTCCCCACAAGTTGCTTGCTGCCAATCAGAGGGAGACAGATCCAGCAGTGAGCAGAAAATGGAGCCACCCCGGGGTGGACACCTGTCCCCCCACACCCCCTGTAACTATGGGAAGCTCCAACTTCTGATACCAAGTGGCACCATCATCTCTGATACCGAGTGGGGAGATCTCCATTAGAATCCTCGTCTCAGGGTCTTCTTGTGGGGACACCCAAGCAAAGACACTCGATGTCTTAGCTGGTGGTGTCACGTGAGCGTGAAACGGGCTAGGGAGCTCCAGTGGTTACACCGCCCTGGGTGTTTCAGGTGCCGCGTCAGCAGCAAGCACAGAGAGGGCACCTGTGACCAGGTGACCAAAGTAAGAAATGGCCATGAACGCCGGCATCCTAGGCTAGTCCTCATGGCTTTTATTTACAGCCTGAATATTCTTTTGTTCCAAGAGGCCTTCAGCTTTGGGGGATGAACAGAAAAGAAGCAGGATGTGGACGCAGTACCAAGAGAAGGCTGCCCTACGCTGGAGTTGCGGTGAGCAGAGAGGCAGCCTGCGAAGAACAGACCTCGTGTCGGGCTGCGATTCTCGCACCTGCACCTTTGCCTGGAGGCTGACGCAGACACAAGGATGTGACACGAGAGCAGTGTCCCTGTCACAGCACCTACCACGACTGCACCATCCGTGATAGCAGTAACAGAGACACACCAGTGATAACGGCACACCACCTGGCCTCCGCAAGACCAAACGGCGCTCAGTCCGATGGAGGGCACACCTGGATGTCTCCTGAAAAGGCCGCATTTCTGGGTGTTGCTGAACTACCCAGGCTTTTCCTAAGGTAAAGTTAAAAAAATAATGGTGGTTTGGGCTTCTATTTCAAAAGGAGAACAAACTGTGATTTAATTTCTGTGTGAGAACAGCAGACCCTGACTATAGACAGTGTCTCTGACCGATTTTACAGCAGAATAAAAATAAAGCTGGGCCGTCCACTAACACCTGCCTTGAATTCAGGAGTCGTTGGAGTGGGCAGGAGAGAGGGGCGGGAGGTATGATTATTTCTCAGCGGCTCCTTTAACAGAGACGTACATGCGAGCATTGTTCTGAGGGAAAATCTTCTATTCTGTAAGACACCGGCCACTCTCCAATTAAAAACAGACTCATTGTCAAGGGGTGGTAGAATACAGGTTTCCTTCCACCTGTATTTTGTCTATTGTTGAAAATCTTACAGAAAGAAAAAGTTAGAGGCTGAGATGAACTTTTTATATGTCCAAAGTTGGGAAAGATTGCCACTTAAAAAAAAATACCATTTCTGAAAGAAAGGAGAGGTATCAGAGACAAAGAGAAAAAGGGGGAGATGTATCAGTCAGTCAGTAGGGTTTATTGAACACTCACTGTGGAGGGAACAGAAAAGGGCATAATACACCCTATCCTTGTTCGCCAGGAACTTGGGCACCAATGGAAAGACTAGCATTAAGGCGAGGAAACATGCTCGCAGCACAGGACTGACTGCAGCTTTCAAGAGCCATGTGTGAGGGAATGAGTGAGTGTGTGTGTGTGTATGTGTGTGTATTTAAAAGGAGCTGGAGAGTACGATACAGTCATGGTAATGAAATCGGAGAATAAACGCCACGGAACACAAGAGAAATGATGCAAAAACACCAGTTATTCTGTAGTACTTTTGGACTCTTCTCTGAGTGAAAGTCAGAAGCGGAAATGTAACACAGGATACCTTTCTTGTCATTGGGGCGCCGAGTAACCGGCATCCAGTCATGTCTGATAGCTGATGCTTCAAAGATACACATCTATTCCTGTTCCACCTCATGGAAGGGATTTGACTTGAAAATGCAATGACAGGAAGCCATACTGGGGAACAGAAACTGTTTACATATCTGCCTGGTCTGTTGGTGAATCCAGGCCTTCATTGAGAATTCATTATTTTATAAACTGCACAAAGGGATTTCCAAGTTGTCAAGCTTGGTTGGTAAAAAAAAATAAAATACAAAAGATATGATAAAATGTCTGGCAAAAGCCTTTCTGACTTTAATTCTTTCCCCTCCGTACTATTCATCTTCTCAGTCACAGCCGGCACTCCATCAGCTGTGATAGCTGCTATTTTCTCTGGATTTAGATCAAACAACCTCAGAACATCCATCAGGGCCATTTTTGCATCCATTCTCCTTTGATGCCAAACCCCAAAGATTCCCCATCATGTATAGGCTGCAAGTTGTTGGACTGACAAGCATTAGCAACCTTGGAGTGTCACCCAGACACCAGCTTTCATACTGGAGGAGGCTCATGAATTTTGCTGCAACCAACTTGGTCTCGAAATGATTTTTCTTAGGGTCACCTTTCATAGTTAAAATAGTTTGCTTTCTTATAGTTTACTTTTTGTCTGCCTAGTGAATGTGGCAGACAGGATTGAGCTGGAGGACAAGAGGCTGGAGCACAGAATTCTGATACGTGCTTCTAATGCAGTATGTTTTTAAGTCATCATGGCAGAAGTCTAATTTCTTACACATATTAAAGTTATGTCAAAAGTGTGGATATTGCATGCACACATTTTTAAAGGAGAGTTTATGCTTAAAAACTGGAAAATCTTAAAGTATGGACTATACTTTTATAATCATATTTAGCAGATGAGGACCCACTAAGAAATTAAAGTTTTGTCCAGATGATTAAAAAATATATACAGTGTTAAAAGCACATATCAGAATTTTGTGCTCCAGACTCTCTTGTTCTGGGGCTTAATCCTCTCTGCCACCCCTACTCAGCACACAAAAAGAAAACTATAAGAAAGAAGCGATTTTAACTGTGAAAATGACCTAAAGAAAAGTGATTTCTCTCTCACACACACACGAAATTAATGATCTATTTGGTATACCTCAAAAAAAAAAAGCAGATCGACATAAAGCTAAGGTAGTAAAAATTTCAATTAATCTGTATTTTATTAAACACAGTAGCAACTCCACACAGTCTTCAACAGGATAACATACACACATCACACACATCAATTGTCAATGCAATTCTGGCATGCGTAAAAGTTTGCCTGTTCCTCAAAGTAAGTAAGTTCCACGGATTTAAAAACCACTGGTCAAGGGCTTTAATATACGAACTATTGCTGGGTCTATCATATACTCATGGAAAGAAGTGCATCCACGTGGCCAAGTGAAGGGTTCAAGCTCAGGATTCACACAAATACGTAATTAACATTGTTGAAGACCACCCACATGCCCCTCACCATTGTTTACCCACCCACTGCCGGGCGCAGAAAAGACTCTCCAAATTTCTATCAAAATAAATTAATTAATATATGTAACCTAGGTTTTCCCCTCTCTCTGGCTCCTAGTGGAGTTAACGGAATATCTGATATCCCCACCGCTTCCTGTGTATCGCAGGCCTGTGGCCCCTGGAAAGGCCCAACCACCGGCTGGGTCTTTCTGAGCCTGCGCCGCCGTGCGCGCGGCTCCCTCGAGGAGCCGGGTCCTTGTCTTGCTCAGTGGCCCCGCGGATCCACTGGAGGGCGCCAGCGCGCTCCGCGAGAAGGTGCGCTCCGCCAGCTTCCCGCGCCGCAGACTGGTCATCGCAGAGGACTGTCGCGTTCCCTGGCGACATCTCACCGTCGCTCCGCCGCGTTTGTCGCAGAAGCAGAGGGAATGCCTCTCTTTCCTACTTCGTGTCACACTATATCCGCTAGGCATCCAGAGAGCCTCATGTCTCACCTAACCTCGCGTGAACACAGCTCAGGGCTTTGCCCGCAGCCACTGTCCCAGCAGCGCAGGTGGGAGTTCAGGAACCAGCTCTGAAACGCGCGGGTGCGGTCCTCGCCATCCCCATCCGCCGACCCCGACCGCCGCTTCTCGGGGCAACTGCGCAGGGCCTCTGCCCTCTGCATCTTTTATGCGTCTCAGTCACCTGGGGATCTGATTGCAAAGCAAACTCTGATTTGGTAAGACTGTCCTGGGCCTACATTTATCAGGCCCGGGACAAGGCACAAAAGTCACAAAATTTAAAAATAAAATAAATAAAATAAAATTTAAGGGAGTGGCAAAAACTTAGTAATCAAGATAAATAATATTTTAATGCAATAGTAGTGGTGTTTAACACAATATTTTGAAATATATTTACTAAAATTGGGTTATTTTACTATTAAAGTTATATTATCTACTAACAATTAAATATTAATATAATGAATATTTATATAAATTTTAAATAATGCAATGTTAATAATATTTTATGCAATATTTTGAAAAACACAAATTTTAGCCCCCAAAATCCATGATGAATAAAATGTCCAAATTTTAAACGCAGGATTGATTATCCCAAGCAATGTTGATCTGACCACATTTTCAGCAGCAAGGCCCCCTAGTCAAAAACATCTTAAGTTCCTCCAAGCGGTCACTCCCCACCCCCCATTTTACCAGTTACCCACTAATCCACTTAATCTGGGCATGCAGGGGCGTTGTTACCTGTACAAGATGTCCTCTTTTCCTTACAACAACTACGTGAAATACTGGTTGTAATTAGCTGAGGAAACACATTCTAGAGCAGTGGTTCTCAATGGAGGCAGATTTTTTTTATTGAGTTATAGTCATTTTAAAATGTGTCAAATTCCAATGTAGAGCACAATTTTTCAGTTATACATGAACATACATATATTTATTGTCACACTTTTTTTTGCTGTGAGCTACCACAAGATCTTGTATATATTCCCTGTGCTATACCATATAATCTTGTTTATCCTGCATACGCCTGTCAGTATCTACAAATTTTGAACTCCCTTCCCACCCACCCCACCAACGGGGGCAGATTTAAGGATACCTGGAAACATTTTGGGTTGTCACAAGATCTGAAGGGTCTACTGGTATCTGGTGGGGAGACGCCAGGGCTGCTGCTGAGCATCATAGGATGCACAGGACAGCTCCACACAACAAAGTCTCATCTGCCTAAGCTGTCAGTCATGCCCAGATTGAGATGCCCTGCTGTAAAAATAGTATACCATATGGAGATGATACCATGGAGAATAGATGGCATAACTGAGCTTGAACTCAGAGTTTTCTGACTTAAAACTTTTTTCTACTCATCATGTTCCCTCACTGGAAAGAAAGCATTGCTGCTTCTAACTCTGGGTGTTGAGTCAATAAGCAACACCTCTTTATGCATAAACATACAATATAAGAAAATCAGTAGTCTGGAAGTTTGTCATTGAATGACAAACACAAAAAGTTAGGAAGAGTTGCCACATGTTACTTATTTAGAGCCAATTAAAGATGCAAGCCCATTGTGGTTCTGTAGAAAGTTGGCTTCAATGATGCTACATGAAAGTAAATCTTGAACCAGGTTCTCTGATGTGGAATTTGGAAAGCTTAATTCTCCCTGAAATTTTACAGCCTCTTAGATTTGAATCCAGTAGAAACTCATCTAACTTTCTAAGATCAAAGGAAAAAAAAAAAACTGTGGAGAAGGTAATTAGGTATTTATTTATTTATTTATTTATTTATTTATTTATTTAGACATACAGAGGTACTGGGAATTGGACACAGGACCTCGTGCATGCTAAGCATGTACTCTACCAATGAACTATGTCCTTCCCCCTCTAAAATCTTTTTGTATCTGTCTGTTGATTCATAACATCAGATGCAAAAAAAGTTTAGAAATATAGCAATCATTAGAAATATAAGCAATCATTAGAGGGGGCTTAAAAATGACAAATATATGAAAATATTTATGGGCTTGGCTCTGGCTTTTGTCATTTTGTAAGCTATTATGTTTGTGGGTCCCCAGAGAAAGAGAACCAGGCATGGCTTTCTTGACATAAGAGAAGCCATTCTAGCCTAACCCATTTTGTGACCTAATTGTGGCCACAGTGCTTGTCTTTGAATAGGTCTCAGTAATAAATGATCTTGAGAGAATGCAAGAACAAAGGAAAAGCAGTCAAGAAACAATGGTTTGGAGTTCCTCCTCAAAGAATGTACATAACAACCTGATACCCATCTTTGAGTTCTGCAGGAATGAATGCCCCCATCCAGGTGGAGGAGAGCAACAGCCTTGATAACGAGGACCCTGGCCCAAGGCTGCATTATTGTTTCTTTTCTATTTTTTAAAACACCTTTATTGTGGTATGATTCCTTTACAGTAAACTACACATATTTAGTATATAATATATAATAAATTATTATGTGTATTATATGTAATATATAATTAAACATACTAATTTATATACAATATTATATATATAAAGTTGATATAACATTTCCATCTCATAATAAATAATCTTTTAGGAGTATCCTAAAAGGAGGATTCAGCCTTACTCTGGACCCATGTGATCACAAAGCTCCAAGGTATAAAACAACTACAAATGGTTTTAAAGAGTCATCATGTAAATTTTGCCTGCTCTGTAGAAAAATTTAAATAGAAGTTACTGTATTAGTTAATTTTTTCAGCGCACTGGATTGAGGACTTGCATGTTGTTTCTGCCCTGTCATGCTGAGGCTGAGATGCTATGAATTACATTTCCCAGGCTTCCCTGGGTCTACCTTCTGTCAGGGTCTCTTGATGGAAGGTAGAGGAAGGAAGAAGGCATTTCTGTCTTGTTTAGCTCTGGACAGCCACTGGTCCAGCCTCAGGATTTTTTGCACTCCCAGCATCTCAGGGTGAAGTGAGGGCCTCCCCTGAGTTCCTAGGTCCTGAAGACCCTTTCTTCTCACCTCTGTTCCCCCAGGCCTAGGGCTGGTGGCTGCTCCTGAAAGTAACTAACACTAGGGCTACTTCAGCATCTCCTGTCTGCTCATTCAGACTTCAAGCTCGTGTGTAAATAATTCCCTGTATGAAATCCCTCTGCTTGAAATACTTATGCTGGCTTCTGTTTTTCTGATGAAAAGCTAGCTGATATAGGCTGTTAAGACAATAAAAACATAGAATATATAAGATATATCAACAAAATGCATGCAACTGTGGTTACACCTTTTCATACACAGCTTACCAGTTGTGACCCTACTAGAAATAACATATGTAAAATGTTATATTTCACACTTGGAACAGAATAGGTGCTTATAAAAGGGGTATATTTCTTTGCCATTTGTGTTTTCTTTTTTCCCCACCAGAGGAAGTTGAAGACTAAGCAGATTAAAATGATAAATAAAACAAAAAACTCAGCTGTTTGACCAAAAGAAGCAATGTCTGGAGTGTATTTCAATAATGTCCCTCAACCAGATGTTAACTAGAGTTTTCTCCTTTTTAAAGAGCAGTGATGCCTGTCCAAGAGGAAACGCTTTAATCATCCCACCCTCCCTTTCGAATTGTGCGAAATTATTGCTCAAAAATGCCGCAGGCCTCATTGATCACGTGTAGGTCTGTGTATGTGACTGTGTACAACTTGCTCTATTTCTGACTTGCGTGTTTGTTTTTAACAAATACTTTTCCACTTTTCTACACATCCTGAATGTTCTTAAAGAAACCTGAATATTTTGACAACCTGGCTTCAGTCATCTAAATTATACTATGCCACAACTGTGAATGTTTTTCCTAAAATACAGAATCCTAGGAATGTTGAAATTTTATGAATATCCTGACAATCATTTAATTCTATACAAACATGGCAGTTAGTGATTTTTATACCATTTCAATGACACTTGGTCTGTAGGTAGAAGGCAAATAAATGACTGCATCTTTATAAAACCAGTTAGACATCGTAAACAATATAATAACTGTTGTTCCTAATATTCTGTTAGAGAAGAATTTTTTTTTTTTGCCATCATTCAAATTGACCAAATTGAGTGAAGTCTACAGTTAATGGAACTATTTACATGGCCGCTTTCTGTAGGTTACCAGTGGTCCAGCACCATGAACTATCCAGTGATCATGGAACAATATCTTGGATACTAGTAGGAGTACAAAACCGACATAAGAGATGGGTCCTGCTTTCTTAATCAATAGTCTCTGGCAGGCAGTGATAGATAATCATGTGTCTTTATATCAGTGTGATAAACTTTGTAAATATGTGCAGAGGGCTCCTTGTGCTGCACTGAGACGGGCTTAAGTGGTAGATAATTCATGGAAGAAAGGCCATGTGGAAGTTGGGAATAATTACAGTGACCTGTGATATTAGTCTGTCGTCTTAACCTAAGTTTCTCCCAGGAAAACAAAGCTGAGCCCTAGGTTTTTGTGCAGGTAGTTAGTTTCAGATAGTGATTCCAGGGTCCAGGAGTGAAGGACAAAGAAGAGTGAGAGCAGGAAGGAGGAGAGGGCAAATCAAGTGTGCATGACTGAGTTGATGAACTTTGGAGGTCTATCCTGGGGGGCACCTCCAGAGTGGTGGAGTGGAATGGGCCACCCAAAAGATCACAGGCAAAAGCATTCATCCGCTGGCTCTAGGATCTCTCTTGGAGCTCCTTTGGTTCAATTGGTTGAGAGTTGCCCACTGGGGGTTAGCTCCCACCTACTCCCAAGGCCATAGGTGGCCCATACCACCTGGGATGGGGGTGCCCAGGGCAGGTGAGTGCTTTCAGCATAAAGTGGGCCAGACCTGTCTACAGTAGCCATGGCTTCAACAGGAAGCAAGACAGAGGACACGGTGCCAGGCTTAAGGGGGAGATCTGAAGGGGCCAAGGAAGTCTTACAAAAAGAGATTTGGCCTTCTATGCTACAATCAATGTTTTCATAGGAAATACCTGTCAATACGCCCTGATTTATGTTTTCTTATTTTTGTAAACCATTTTCCCAGATGTTTCACTACTAAGGATTTCACTACTATTTTGTTAATTTACTTCTTAGTAAGCGATATGTTGTCAACTTTGAAGAAAGAGAAAGGTTCTTCTTTTCTTTTAATCTGGCTAGAATTTCAATTCTTATTGTCTACCGTAACTACACACAGGGCCATCCCTCCCTTGGGGTAGAGGGAGGCAAATATTTTTTTCCAAGAGTGATTGTTTATATAAACAATTTGAGTTACCCCAGATCAGCCTGTCAGCACCATTCTGGTGACTCACATATTCCTTTAAAATAAAGAGTGAAACTTTTGCAAGAATGATTTGCTCATATGGCTGTCTTCCAGGAATGGAGGGGGTCCAGGAACTCCTCAGAGCATCTGGCTGACCCCACACTTGGGTGGTGGAGGGAGAGGATTGGAAGGCACCCCAAACAGGGGCCATGGAACCTGGGGCCCTCACAGAGGGGCCTGGATCAGGGCATTCTGCTGGGATGGCACTGCCGCTGGGGTTGGTCCCAGCCACTGGAGGAGGACTTACAACATTTGAGGAGGATGCTCCAAAACACATGGAGGGAGGAGGTGGGAGGAGCTGAGACCCCCCAGCCCAAGGCCCAGCGCTTTCTTCCCAGGTCCAAGGGCAGTGCCAGTTCTCCTAGTCACCCGCTTTTTTAAAAGCATCTTTTCTAGTGAACAAATTGCTGTTATTCTGACAGCCTAAACACTTGGAGAAACGGGCCTTTCCTTTGTGTGCTAGTGCCAAGCGTTTATAAATTGGGCTTTATGCAGCACAGAAACATGTATATATATTGGAAGTCCGTTTTTATCTGCAGTACAACCAAGGGCCAACTCATTAGCAGTAGTAAAACACCATCTTCATGCTTTATATATTACTCTCCAGACATCGGTATTCCTCTTAGAATGTACTCCTTTGAGCAGGATGGAATGCATCTCATTTTCACTTGATCTGTAATGGAATCTATAGGTATCACTGTATGTTTTCTTCTTTACTTTAAAAGAAGCCTCTTTGTTATTTTAACACTTGGTTAATATTTCTTACAACCTGTATTTATATCACAGATTCCACAGAAAATGCCATTATCAAGGTCAGACCATGGAGATACTGGCACATACACCCTTTCTTAGGAAGACAGCATTAATGCTGCTGTTCCTGTCGAACTGTTCCTGTTTCCATGATGTTAATGTATAAAAATGTATTATTCATGAAAGAAAATCCATTTCACATATTTTGCCAATTGTTATTATTGTTCTAGAGGGGGAAATAAATGAAAATGGTGGTAGTTGTAAAAATGCATCCTTATTCAGAACTTAACATACAATACCAATTTAGACTACATACCTTCTTCGACTTTACACCTTCCATTAAACTGCAAAGCTCGATGTCAGCTAAACTCTATAAATGTTAATTTAAGGTCAAGGCGCCCCTGGGAAGCATTTGAATGCTTAGAGCAGAGCCCACGAAAACTTCTTTTCAAAGATTTATGGGCCGATGTGACTCCTTTCTGAAAAATAGGAACTCGATTTCTACTTTTTCCAATCACTTTCTATTTCAAGCTCTAGGACACACTTTCTTTATGGATCTTTCTGAGATGTTTAACGGCATTCTGGAGATGTTAAAATGCAAATTTTTTCCACGTGTGATGTATAGCGTCTCTCCGATTTAAACTTCATTTAGTGATGCTGAATGCTTTGTATAGTGAGGAATAAATCGTCCGTAACTTGGGTCCTCCTTCATCCATCAAGTAGCCAAAACACCAGTGCTTCATTTTCAATATCCAGATTATCGTGAGGTGGGGTTTTTGGCCAGTAATCACTTGTTCTGAAACGAGTTCACGTACCAAAATGCATTTAGCTTTGGTCCAAAGAGGCCCAGGGTCTGCTTTTCTTTGTTGCCTGACTTACTGTATGAAATAAAGTTGGGCACATGGGACTCTAACTTTTTAGGCTACCAAAGTTTCTATCAGCAGGGATCAGGAATCTTTTTAGGGAGTGATCAGAGGGAGCAGCATGGAAGCCAGGAGCCGACTCCCTTCTGTGGCTGAAGGCGTGGTGCCCACAGTGGCTTCTCCTCCTGAGGAGGGAAGGGTCATCACCGTGCTAACACAGCTCTCTGGGGTGTGGACTGGACGGGGCGCATCTGCTGCTCTCCTGGGAAGCCCTACCCACAGCCACTGGTCAAGGAGGGAGATCTCCATGGCCCTGTAAGCATTTCATATAACATCTTCTAGAGCACACCACCTCCTACAGCACATGAGGAAAAGCCAGCGACATGTAGTCTATCCAGGTGGTTGGATACCACAGCTTTGTCCAGAAAGGGATAATGTTCATTAGGCAGGGCAAGGAGATTTTTCTCTCAGAAATTTGAAAGTGGGAAAAAAAAAAAAAACCTAAAATCAGAATTGAGCAATTAGCAGGGGGGTTGAGGGTGATAGGATACACAGAGAAGGCTGTCTGCAGAGGCCATGAGGCAGTAAAGGTTATGGCTGATCAGAAGCTCTAATAATGCCAGCGCCGTAAAGCAGAAAATGGGCATTAGAGAGAAATTCCTCAGAAACATCAGGAGAGAGAAGCTAAGTCGTGTTCATTACAAAATACTGGAATGCAAACCATCTCCATGAAGCCTAGTTGTAAACATTTTCTTAATTCCTGGAAACGCTCACTGTCTCATTTCCTGCTTTTCACACTAGATTTCTTGTTCATTGAGATATCCTGAATTCTTTACTCAGGACCAGCAAACGTGGGCCTGCTGGTAGCCTAGGCAGCTTCCAGGTAAAGCTGGGAATTAACTAAGGGACCCTTACCTTCCGATGGAGGACTCTTGGGAGCACATAACAAGAGGCTGAATCATGCAGATCAAACAGCAGTTGTTGCATTGCTGAGGGAGGTTCTGTCCAAATGGCACCTCGTTCCTTGGTGGGCCTGGGGGCAGCTGGATGTGACCAGCAACAGCAGCTGCAGGAGTCCAGAGAGGTGAAGAGTAACCGCCACCCTGAGGACCTGGGGGAAGGGTGCTGTCCCGGACTCCCTCCAGTGAACACTGTGAGGTCTGGTCTTCTAGACAAGAGCACTTCTTGGCCTCTGTCAGTCATCTGATGTGGAAAAAAGACTCCAAAACAAAGCAGTCTCTCAGACGCCTGAACACTATAGATTCGCTGCAACCAGCGTTAACTGCCCCCTACGACCTTGTTCTTTGGAGGAAAATCTGGTCTACAATGATCAGAGTCAAGAGGGTAGGAGCGAAGTCCCAGTGGCCTCATCCAGGCGTGTCTCTGAGGTTGGGGGAGGTGGCGGAGGGAGCACTGGGGTGAGAACTGGGAACATACTCGCAACTGAGAGCCCCTCACTTCACTTCTCAGGCCTCGGCTTCTTCATGGGTAAACTGGCTGGTGGGACTAGGTAGACACTAAGACCTCAGTTCTAAAAGCACAGGGTCTCTGATTTGATGCTGACGCCTCCAAAGGATTTAGAGCTTTGTTCGTGTTCCCTGACCCAAGCTCAGGGGTGGAAAGGAATATTTTTCTGCTAAGAGCTTTGCCACTGCTGGCTTTAATGACCATACGGTAACTTCCAAGGTTGTGGATAAGCATGTAAATATTGAGCCACAGTCAGCTCAGACTCTGTGGTACTTTGGCCTGATCAAATGCGAAAGACGCATGAGGATGACAAAGGGTATAGTTATCCTGAGTAGGCAACGAACACAACTGCCCATCAGGCAGGCAGAAAGGGCTGGAGACCTGGCTCCCCCCTGAACCCTCAAGCAAAACCTCACCAGGGCTGGTATAGAGCTGCCCCTCGGATGGGACAATGGGACAATGTTAAGGCACGTGTCCCGCCCTGGGTCCCAGAGTTTCCCCAGTGGGATGTGGCTGGAGCTGCCCACAGTTAAACCACTTCTGTAAACCTGGCCCTCTGAGCCAGGGTCCATCCCCAAGATCTTGCCTGCCCGGTATGTCTCTGTGTGTAAAGTGTAAGGGCAGGGTGGATAGTTTCAGGCAGAGAATGCATGCATGCAGAGGCCCAGAGCCCAGAAGGAAGTGGTGAGTTAGGAAAATCGCAAGTAGGTCATTTAACTGGAGCTTAAGGTGGGAAGCAGGGAGAGGTAAGATTAGAGATGGGAGTAGCGGCCCGTGATGCCTAATAAGCCAGCCTGAAGATTTGGATTTTAGTGTGTGGTCACGGGAAGTGACTAAAGGCTTTTTAGGGGAAAATGACATGAACAGTTTTCCTTTTTGGACGGTTCCTTCTGGCTGCAATGTGGATAAACAAGAGGAAGCAGCCACCTGGAGGCAGGAGGACCAGCCCTGGGTCAGCTGCCAAAGTTTGGAGGAGAGACCACCGAGGCTGGGATGAGGTGGTGGCCATGGGGGTGGAGAAGTGAAGGCTGTTACTCCAGCTTTCCTTTGCACCCCCAAGCAGGTGCAGGTGGCCTTCCTCTAGCCTCTCTTTGAATACTCAACACCTCTCTGGTTGCGTTTTTCATGACCTATTATAATTGTTTGCTTGTGTTGCCAGTGATTAGGGTCTTGTCTCGCCAAGAAAAAATTCAGAGAGGAGACACGAAGATTAAAAAAGTAAAGTGGGGGTGTATTAAGGGATGGACAGTACACTGTCAAGGGGAGAGCGGGCAGGCTGAGATGAGAAGCTGCCCTGTGTTTCTTTGGCAAGTTGGTTACACAGAGTGTAAAAATGAATGGGCGGAATATTCACTGGGGAGGGAAGGGTTTGGGGTCATATTCCCTGATTTTCATCCCAACTCCACCTTCCTGAAGGGAGGAGGGATTTTTGTCCTTATTTAGTCTGGATCGGAAGTGTCATGGTGTCAGTGTATGATGGGTACTTCTAATCTGCAAGGCTAATTTTATTGTAATGAGGGCGTAATGAGCAAAAGGTTACATTCTAACACTGAAGATTCCTGCCTTTTCTCACTTTTTCGTTGTTATTGTTGGACTCCAGGACAGTTGTCACTCTAAAATGTGTGATTTCTTATTAGCCCAAAGGTTCCTGTTTTTCTTTCTCTGCCCAGGGATACCTGTTGTTTATATGATGTAGGGTTTCCTGCATTTGGCCCTCCTTTTTCTGCCCAATCACTGCCATTTGGCCTGTGTCCCCCTTTCTCTGCTCATATCTAGCTGTCTGCCTGCTCTAACACTTGCATATCTGTTTCTCCACCAGATGGTACCTTCTCTGAGGTGAAGAAATGCTTATTTTCATCTTGTGTCCAGTCAGCCAGCTTTCTGCCTGGTACATGGTAGTTTCCCAGAAGTTGTTGAAGGAGGAATGTTTATCCCTTATATATTCCACCCATTTCTCTAGTTCCACCACTTGGCAACTGTAAGGAATATATTTAAACCCATTTTGTATTTAAAGTCCCTTCAGAGCGCCCATCTCCACTTCCAGGTTCAACAACCTAGTTCTTTCAATGGTTCTATTTCTGACTTGGTTTTGAATCCTTCACTATCCTAGTTCACCTAATTATGCTAAATTCTTAGGACTGTGCATCGTACATCTGGAACCTTGAAAGCCAAGCTCCAGGAGGTACGTGAGACTGAAGACCCCACCCAGCACTGTCCTGTTGACCACTGCCCACTTGCTGCCTGCATGGTCCTTTTCTCCAAGTGCCAAGTTAGAAACTAAAGCAAAAAGAAAGTCCCCTCAGGGAAGTGAACAATTTCCCCATGTAGTCTATAAAAATGTTCCTTATGTGAAAATTGAGGAGGGGTGGGGAGGCTGTGGAGGAAGGGTCAGGTGGCCAAGGATGGATCTGCCCCTAGCAAAGGGGACAAGGACAAACAGCTAGTTGAAAGGAGAGCCCCAGGGGGTCTGCATTGCAGTTTCTCCCTATGGAGGCCAAAGCACAGAGTATCAGCTTCAATCCTACTCACAAGTTACCAACCCTCTCTTTCCTACGAAATGAAAGTATTTAACATTCCTTGTCATTTTCCTTTAGATATACACGTATAAGCTCAGACTTTCTAGCAGGAGAAGGAGAGAGACAGCAATATGGAAGAAGAAAAGTTCCATTGTTCTGTTGCTTCTAAAGTAAATGATGGAAATTATAACTAATTTACATATGGGAGATTAGGAGAGTATCCCTTTATTCCTATTAATATATTTTCCCTTCCTAATTATAAAGATTTGAATCTTTTTAAAACAACTTTATACAAAACATTTGTGTGGATATAAGAACTGCATGTTAAATGCTAATTCTGGATGAGTTATTTGCATAACCTTACAAAGGAGCTAAATTGCTTGTATTTAATAATAAATAGAGAGTTTAAAAGGATTGTGGATATCTTGAGAGAATGTGAAACAGAGAAAAAATTTGCTTCTATTTTAAGATATGGACTTTTTTTTTTCCACTTTGAATTTAAAACTATTCGTCACCCTCTAGGGAAAACTTGTCCTAACTTTTCACTAAGCTTAATATTCCAAGGCTCTGAATAACATAACTGTTGGAATACATTGAAGGTGAAGAGCTAGTATGTTTTTAAGTGAACATGGATAATTTTTTCAAAAGATAATAAACTACATCTAAAATAGTTCGACATTTGGAAAGTGGAGACTTTTGAAGATGAGAGATTCTGCATGTGAGAGCAAAATGGAGAGACTTGTAGAAATTATCCAGAGAACTCAGGGAGAATCAAAGTTCATAAAGAAAGATGGAAGACTTGTCTTTAAAGTATGTGATGTGACAGTGTTATGACTCAGATAGCAACTGTTATTTCTGCAGGTGAGAAGGAAAAACTTGCTAATAGGTAGAACGTGTGAAATAACTAAGATGCAGAGTACACCTAATTTTGATTTGATGTTTATGCTTTTTGAAGTCAAGAACCATCACTCATCAACCCTCAGTACAGCAGACCCTTCATCTTTCTCTTTCTCCTCCACCCCTCACCTCTTTGCTCAATTAACTCCATACTCTCTTGGTTTTCCTTCTCTTTGCTAATTCCTTTTCAACCTCTTTTGTAGATCCCTATTTCTCTCCTTGACCCCTAATTGTTTGCCCTCTAATTCAGTTCTTTTCTCTTATCCTCCCCCTCTCTTGGTGATCTCGTCAGTTGCCACAGCTTTAAATTCTATCTCTATGCTCCAGATACCAAATTTACATCCCCAAACCTGTCCTCTGAGTCTGGTTAGCAGATACTTGCAGCCACCTCCTCTCAGATGTCTGCCAGCATCTCAAATGCATCAAGCCAGTCCAAAACTACCCTCTCGATGTGGCCCACCACCCACATCTCCCCAAAAGCCTCCATTTCAGTGACAGCACCACATCCACCCAATCTAGCTGCTGAATATCAATACCAGTATTGAAAGCCGCTTAGCATAGCCTCTGCCATTTCACTGAAGAAGCGTCACATCCTTCCACTTGTCTTCCTTTCCACCAGTGTCACCCCGTCTAAGCCACCTTCTCACATGGACCATTTTGTTGGCTTCCCTGCCGGCAACTGACTCTCATTTCTCCTCCAACCAATTTTTCCCACAACAACAACAACAAAAAAGTATTTTATATGTCATTAATTTTTACTGGCTGCCTTTCCTTAGCATTAATAAGCAAATTCTAGTGGTATATTTATACAATGAAATACTACTTGCCATAAAAAAGAATAAAATAATGCCATTTGCAGCAACATGGATGGACCTGGAGATCATCAGTCTAAGGGAAGTAAGCTAGAAAGAAAAAGGAAAATATCATATGATGTCACTCATATGTGAAATCTAAAAAAAAAGAAAAATGAAGACACTAATGAATTGATCTACAAAACAGAAACAGACTCACAGACATAGTAAACAATCTTGTGGTTATAGGGGGAAAGGGAGTGGGAAGGGATAAATATGGAAGTTCAAGATTTACAAACTACTACTGTATATAAAAATAGATTTAAAAAAATATAAATTCTGTATAGCACGGGGAACTGTGTTTGGTACCCTGTAATAACTTTAATGAAAAAGAATATGAAAACGAATATATGTATGTATATGTATGACTGGGACTTTATGTTGTACACCAGAGAGTGACACATTATAACTGACTATACTTCAATAAAAAAAAAAATAGCAGATTCTATACCTACAGCAAAGTGGCTTCTCTGGGTTGCCACAAGTCTAACCTGGTCTATATACATACACAGGTCACTTTTCCATTAAAACCCTTTCAGTAGCTTCCAGTTATATAAGAATAAAATACAAACTCCTTACAGTGGAGTTAGAGACTTAAGGTGTCTCCCCAAAATTCATAGACTGAAATCCTCACCCCTAATGTGGTGGTGTTAGGCGATGGGGCCTTTATAAGGTGACTAGATCATGAGTGTGGAGCCCTCGTGAATGGGACTCACACCCTTATCAAAGAGGCCCCTTTAGGGTCCACAGACATCTGCAGATTCCTGCTCCAAGGTCCTTCAGGTGCCTGGCTTCTGACTTTGAAAATAACAAAGAACATTCCTTTCCTAATATACACATGCCTTAGCAGAGATAATGATCATCTATACAATGCCTGGAAGCCTGACCACTAGGACCAGTCACAATCCTCTACCAAAAATCACAATCCCTTACCAGAGTCCTGTAGCCCTACCCTTACACGACCCCTTCCCTTCCCTATTATCTCAACATCAACCAATCAGAGACTTGTGCACAAGCCGATCACACCCCTCGGTACCCCATGTAACCCTCCCTAAATAAAAGACCTCAGCAACTGACACTCAGGGCTCACCCAGGCACCTCTCATCTGTGTGCCCTGCTGCTGTCTATGACACTGTTCCTAATAAACTCCTTTTCTATTTTCATCCTTTGTCTGTGGTAAATTCTTCTACCACCCACACATCAGCCTGCCACATCCCAGGACAGCCCCAGACAGCCTCCTCACCCTCTTCTGCCATGTGGAGACAGGGAGAAGATGGCCAACTGTGAACCAAGAAGCAGACCCTCACCAGACACTGAATCTTCCGGCGCCTTGAGCTTGGACTTCCCAGCGCCCAGCACTGTGAGAAATGAATGTTTGCCATTTAAGCCTCCCCATCTGTGGCACTCTGTTCCAGCAGCCCAATGAACCAAGACATGTGGTCTCGCAGCCCCCACCTGATCTAGCCCTTGCCAATGTGGCAGAATTCACCCACCTCCAGCCTCCTCCACCTTTCTTACTTTCCTCCAGCCACAGTGACCCTCTTTGAACCTCCCAAATGTTCTGTGCTTTTTCCAGTCTCAGAGACTTTACACATGCTGTTCCTCTACTGAGAATACCTTGTCCCCTGCTTTTCATGTAACTGACCCTCTCAATGTTGAGCTTAAATGATGCCCCCTTAGAGAGATCTTCCTTGCCCACCAGCTCTAAGTTCTGTCTACAGTGTACCATGTATCACCCTACCTTATTTGTTTCCTTCAAAGCACTGATCACAATTTGTATTTTATATTTTTTTGTTTACCTGTCAGTTGACAGCCTCCTCTCCTAGACGGCTAATACCCTAAGGATAGGGATTATATTTGTTTTACTATCTAAAGAGCTTAGTACAGTGCCTGTCACATCCTAGATCTTCAATAAATATTTGTAGAATGAGTGAAAAATAAGTGAACGAGCCGAGGGCAATTAAAGAAGCAAAGTTTTCTGTAAAATTCTTGGTGAGTGAGCAAAACTAGCCAACTGCCTCATGTCTGAAAACTCAGTGGTGGATGGCTAGTTTGCTACCTGAATACCTTACCTTGATACGTAATTTCTTTAGGGAAGAAATTATGATCTACAGCAATTTTTTCATGTCTGGAGAATATTAAAAGTTTGGGAATGTAGCCTTTCAAAATGTCAAGTGCCTATTGTATTGAGGTTTTTAATGTTTTCAAATGATTCAAGCTAAATTGCATTCTCATTATTTACTCACAAAACACTCACATGGCCTGAAGGAATAGAATCTAGCCCAGCAAATGAAGTGAGGGAAGTCAGAATACGGAGACTGAAGTGGGCTGTCTACACAAGTCTCCAATTTCCCTGGCATGAGACAGAAAAACATCATGGCAAGGTGACTCTAGAGGAGAATTGCTCACTAGTGTGGGTTTAGACCAAATGACTTTAACTCTGACAGTATATGATTCAGTGACTCTCAGTGAGTTGATACGGCTCCTTGGACTTCTGTGCTATTTCCTCTGTTCCAGTATAATTTTCCTCAAGTTTTAAATATTGCTTCTATAGTTATAGAATAATTACCTATGCAAAGATGGTGTAAAACCCTCGGCAATTCAAAAAAAAAAAAGTATTGGACATGCCAGGGAACAGCCTCTGCCCTGCTGATTCCTCTGAGTGACATTTCAAAGCTGATTACTTAGTCCTATTCAGACAGATGTCCCACTGCAGTCAACATCCTTCTTGTGTTTGCCTCAATAGGGATTTTGCCTTAATAAGAAATATAGAATTGGGTTCTTAGGGATAATTATGATAATAATTTTCAAAGGACAAGTCTTTCCCTTAATAAATAATTCTCCTCTAAGAGCAAGCATCCTTGAATCTTATCTCTGCTATTTTTCAAATGAACATTTTAAAAAATCAATTTGGACACTTGAGACTTATGCAATGATAAGTGGAACTCAGAAATGACAAATTCTGGTTTTGTGTGGATATTCTGGTTTTGTGTGTTTACCTAATGCCAACGGTAGGGGGAAAATAAGCAAATTTGTTTATTACAGTCTTCTTTAATCTTCCAATGCCAAAGATAGCCTCAGATTTATAGTAAATAAAATATTCCACCATTGTCCTAAATTAATTAATAGAAACCAATAGAGGCTACCCTATCAGCCTATGGTATCATTGGAGTTTAATACAAGGCAAGCAGTGTTTGGATGGTTTGAGGTGATTTAGCACCTCCCAATTATATCCATTAGTCCCCAGTCCATCTCCTATAATGTACAATTAAGTAAAAAGAGATCATTTATTAGGCTGTATTTCCCCAGCCCTCCCTTAAATTCACAGTGCTGCCTCTAAGCTGCTCATATGTGGAAATTCTGGACTCACCATTGGAGACAGCAGTACAGGGAGGCAGCTAAGACTATACAAATGTTCTGAAGGAATACAGTGTGAAAAAAGTGGTAGCCTGTAAGGGGTTCTCAGGACACTGTCTCTACACCATCACAGCTCAAGGCAGATGCTTGCGTTTCATTGTCACAATGGTGAGAACACTGAACAAAAACTTCAAAGAGCGGGAATCTAATTCAGTCACGACACTCTTAGCTGTGAATCCTTACCCAAGACGTCAAGTTCCTCATTTTAAAATGGAAAGTATTGGATTTCTGCTTCTTTTGGGGACATAGAGTAAACATCATTACCCTGTTTGTCCTATAAAATAAAACTTTAAAACCCAAAACATTACATATAAAACACATAAGAAGACACTGAAAGCTAGAGAGAAGAAGGCAGACAAACAAAAGACTTCGGGACATGAGAAAAAGCATGGTGGTGAGTTCTCCAAGTTTTCTTTTAGCCTCAGGTATCCCAGATTTTGAGTTGAAGAGGCCAACAATATGAGAATGCCAATGGGGGGCAGGGTGAAAAGCCACAGGAAAACCTGCTCTCTCCAGCCAAGCAATAAAAAAGGGCAGTCCATTAAGACAGAAAACTTATAGACAGTAACAGCCAAGCACCACAGAAAAGAATGTAGCCTTACCCCACTCAAGCTGGCAAAGATGAGTGGACTGAGAAGTTGAGACTTCCACTCACACACACTGTAACAAAGGTCCCCAACACCCCTACCAGGGTGATGTCTAAGAAAACCAACAGGAAGATGGAACGTTCATCCATGCTGACAAATAATGAGACCCTTTTCCACACAATATCACTAGGGACGATGTGGGATTCTGTAGTCCACGTGGAAAACTTTAAAACTGCAAAATGCAATCACTGAAATAAAATGGGCACAACAGTAGAAAGAAGGGACAGAGTAAAGAATCAATGAACTGGAAGATAGAACAATAAAAATTACCCAGTTTGAACAAACAGAGAAGAAATAAACTAAGGAATAAAATGAACAGAGCCCCAGAGACCTGGGGAAACTATAACAAAAAATCTAACTTTTGAATTATCTAAGTCCTGGAAGACAGGAGAAAATGATGAGATTGAAAAAGTACTCAAAGAAAGAATGATTGGAAATGGCCTAAATTTGGCAAGAGACATAAAATACAGCTTTAAGAAGCTGGGTGAAGCCCAAACAGGGAAAACTCAGTGAAATCCATGACGAGACACATCATTATTAAACTTCTAAAGGTTAAAGACAAAGACAAAATACTGAAAGTGTTCAGATAAAAATGACTCACCCATAAAAAGGAATAAATAATGCCATTTGCAGTGATGGACCTGGAGATTGTCATTCTAAGTAAAGTAAGCCAGAAAGAGAAGAAAAATACCATATGATATTGCTTATACGTGGAATCTAAAAAAAAAGGGACACAAATGAATTTATTTACAAAACAGAACTGTTTCTCACAGACATAGAGAACAAACTTATGGTTACCAGTGGGTAAAGGAGGTGGGAAAGGATAAATTGGGAGTTCAAAATTTGTACCTCTTAGGGAGTGACAGAAATGTTAGCTATCTTCACTGTGGTGGTGGTTTCATTGGTGGATACACCTATCAAAATTCATCAAACTGTACATCTGAAATATGTGTAGTTTACTGTAAAGGAATCATATAACAGTAAAGGTTTTAAAAAAGAAAGAAAGAAAAGCTAAAGACAAATACAAAATCCTGAAAGCAACAGGATAAAAGTGACACTTTAACAATGAGGAAAAAATAATTCAAATGACAGTGGATTGCTCAACAGAAATCATGACTATCAGAAGAAAGCAGAAATAAAAAAATACATTGAACTGAATGGAAATCAAATTACAACATAAAAATTCTGTGTGACATACCTAAGGCAGTGGTGAGAGGGAAATTTATAACACTAAAAGCATATGCTAGTAAAGAAGAACAATTCTGAAATCAATAATATAACATCCCATCTCAAGAATTTGGAATAAAAAGAGAAAAGTAAATCCAAAGCAAGCAAAAGGAAGGAAATAATAAAGAACAGAAGTCGGTGAAATTAAAAACAGAAAAACAGTAGAGAAAATCAGCAGAACAAAGAGCTGGTTCTTTAGAAAGATCAGTAACATTGATGGACCTTTTGTATGACTGACAAAGTTAAAGGAAGAAAAGACAAGTTACCAACATCAGGAATGAAACAGAAGCTGTCACTAAAAACCCAGCAGACATCAGAAGATAATAAGGGAATGTCCATTAACAGATGAATGAAAAAGAAGACATGGTATATACGCACAATGGAATACTACTCAGCCATAAAAAAAGAATGGAATTTTGCCATTTGCAGGAACATGGATGGAGGGTATTATGCTTACTGAAATAAGTCAGACAGGGAATGAGAAATAATGTATGATTGCTTCTTGGCCTTTTGGCTAAGATCAAGTGGAGAAATACTGTATGATATCACTTATATATGAAATCTAAAAAAATAAACTAGTTAATATAAAAAAAAAAAAAAGAAACAGACTCACATAGGAAACACACTAGTGGTTACCAGTGCCGATAGGGAAGGAGGAGGGGCAAGACCGGGGTATGGGATGAAGAAGTGCAAACTACTATGTATAAAATAAATAATTGGTGCAGCCACTGTGGAAAACAGTATGGAGATTCCTCAAAAGACTAGGAATAGACCTACCATATGACCCAGGAATCCCACTCTTGGGCATATATCCAGAAGGAACCCTACTTCAAAAAGACACCTGCACCCCAGTGTTCATAGCAGCACTATTTACAATAGCCAAGACATGGAAGTAGCCTAAATGTCCATCAACAGATGACTGGATAAAGAAGAGGTATATTTATACAATGGAATACTATTCAGCCATAAAAACCGACAACATAACACCATTTGCAGCAACATGGATGTTCCTGGAGAATGTCACTCTAAGTGAAGTAAGCCAGAAAGAGAAAGAAAAGTACCATATGACATTGCTCATATGTGGAATCTAAAAAAAAAAAAAAAAAAAAGAACATAAATACAAAACAGAAACAGACTCATAGACATAGAATACAAACTTGTGGTTGCCAAGGGGGAGAGGGGTGGGAAGGGACAGACTGGGATTTCAAAATGTAGAACAGATAAACAAGATTATACTGTATAGCACAGGGAAATATATACAAGATCTTATGGTAGCTTACAGCAAAAAAAATGTGACAATGAATATATGTATGTTCATGTATAACTAAAAAGTTGTGCTCTACACTGGAATTTGACACAATATTGTAAAATGACTATTACTCAATAAAAAATGTTAAAAATAAATAAATAAATAAGCAACAAGGATATATTGTACAGTACAGAGAATATAGCCAATATTTTGTAATAACTATAAATGGTGTATAACTGTTAAAAATTGTGACTCACTCTGTTGTACACTGGAAACTTACATATTATTGTACATCAACTATACTTCAATAAAAAAGAGAGATAAATAAATAAATAAATGAACAAACATTTAAAAAAAATAGTTCACCCTTGAACAAAATGAGTTTGAACTATACATTATAAGTGGAATTTTTTTCAATATTAAATGCTACAGTACTATACAGTATGGGGTTAGTTGAATTGGCTGATGTGGAACTATGGATACAGAGGGATAACTATAAATTATATGTGGACTTTTGAATGCATGGAGAGTCAGTGCTTCTAACCCCCATGTTGTTCATGGGTCAATTCTACTAAAAACAACTCTATACATATAAATTTGACAACTTGGAAGAAATGGACCAATTCCTCAAAAAACACAAATTACTACAAGTCATTCAATAGACAATGTGAATAGCCAAAAAGCTCTTAAGGATATTGAATTCATAATTTTTAAAAGTACCAAAAAAAGAATTCTCTGATCCTAGATGATTCTACTGGAGAGTTCTACCAAATATTTAAAAATGAATTATCACCAATTCTACACAATCTCCTCCAGAAAATGAATAGCAAAGGACAGTTCCCAATTCATTTTATAAGCTAGTATTACTCTGATATCAAAAGCAGAGAAAGACAGTACAAAACAAACTGTACGACAAATATGCCTCATGAATACAGATGCAACATTTTAAACAAAATATTAGCAAATAGAATTCAGCAATGGATTAAAAAAATTACATACCATGAGCAAGTGATATTTATTCTAGGGATGCAAGACAGTTCCAATATTTGAAAATTATTCAATGTAGTCAATTCAATGTAATCCAGTATATTAAAACAAAGAAGAAAAAAATAACATGATCAAATCAATCAATGCAGAGCAATCATCTGACAAAATTCATGAAAAATAGGAATAGAGAGGAATTTACACAACTTGATAAAAGAACATCTACAAAAAAACCTACAACTACCATTACACTTAACAGTACTTTGCAAGGATATCTGTTTTCACCAATGATAGTCAAAACAGTGCTAGAATTTCTAGCCTACAAATATTGATTGGATTTTTATATACTAGCAATGAACATATGAATACTGAAAAACACAACACTTGTACAATAGCTTAAAAAAATCCTTACGTGTAAATCTAACAAGATATGTATAGGGTTTGTGTGCTAAAGCTACACAATGTTGATATAAGACATTGAAGATTTAAATAAGTGGATTGAAATACAGTGTCCATGCATTAGAAGAGTCAATATAGTAAAGATGTAGTAAAAATATCAATTCTCCCCAAATTGATATACAGGTTTGATACAATTCCTCCAAAAATTCTTAAATATATATATATATATGTATATATGTATATAAATACATATATATATATGTATGTAATGTTATTCTAAATTTTATATAGAAAGGCAAAGTAACTAGAATATCTAAAACAATTTTGAAAAAAAGTTGGCGGAATCAGTCTACTCTGTTTCAAGATGCACACAGGTACATTAATCAAGACTGTGGTATTGATGGAAGGATAGACAAACAGATCAATGCAACAGAATAGAGAAATTAGAACTAGATCTACATAAATATGCCCCATAGATTTTTGACAAAAGTGCAAAAGTAATTCAATTGGAGAAAGAAAATCCATTCAACAATAGTTCTAAGGAAATTGGACATCATCAGTAGATTAACAACAACAACAAAAAAGACCCTTGACCTAAGTCTCACACCTTGTTCAAAAAAATTAATTCAAAAGACTAGGAATAGACTTACCATATGACCCAGTAATCCTGATCCTGGGCATATATCCAGAAGGAACCCTACTTCAAAAAGACACCTGCACCCCAATGTTCATAGCAGCACTATTTACAATAGCCAAGACATGGAGACAGCCTAAATGTCCATCAACAGATGACTGGATAAAGAAGAGGTGGTATATTTATACAATGGAGTACTATTTAGCCATAAAAATGACAACATAACGCCATTTGCAGCAACATGGATGTCCCTGGAGAATGTCATTCTAAGTGAAGTAAGCCAGAAAGAGAAAGAAAAATATACAAGATCGCTCATATGTGGAATCTAAAAAAAAAAAAAATGAACATAAATACAAAACAGAAACAGACTCATAGACATAGAATACAAACTTGTGGTTGCCAAGGGGGAGAGGAGTGGGAAGGGACAGACTGGGAGTTCAAAATTTGTAGATACTGACAGGCATATGCAGAACAGATAAACAAGATTATACCATATAGCACAGGGAAATATATACAAGATCTTGTGGTAGCTCACAGCAAAAAAAAATATATATATGACAATGAATATATGTATGTTCATGTATAACTGAAAAATTGTGCTCTACACTAGAATTTGACACAACATTGTAAAATGACTATAACTCATTAAAAAATGTTAAAAAATGGATAACAGACTTAAATTTAAAATTATAAAACTTTTAAGAAAAAACAGAAAATCTTGCATAACTAGGATTCATCAAAGACTTCTTTGACTTGATACCAAAATCATGATCCATAAAAGGAAGCATTTATAAATTAGACTTCATCAAAAATTTTTAATCTTTGCTTTCTGAAAGACCCTGTTAAGAAAATAGAAGGACAAATTACAGGCTGGCAGAAAATATTTGCAAATCACATATCCAAGAAAAGGTTAGTGTCTTAAATATATCAAGCACACTCAAACTGAAGAATAAAAAAAGCAAATGCTCCTATTAAAAATTGAAATGAAGATATACTTCACCAAAAAGGATACGATATGGCAAACAAACACATGAAGAGATGTTCGACATCATTTATCACTAGGGAAATGAAAATTAAACCACAATTAGATATCACTATATACCTATCCAAATGGCTAAAATGAAGAACAGTGACAACACCAAAAGCTGGTGAAGATGTGAAGAGACTGAATCATTTATATAGTACTGGCGGAATGTAAAATGGTACAGTCACTCCAGAAAACAGCTTAACAGTTTCTAAAGAAAAGAAAATGAAATAAAATAAACATGCAATTTCCAAATGACCCATCTGTTCTCTAGTGGTTGGCAGCAATTAAGGAGGGGGAGTGGCATGGCTATAAAAAGGCAACATGAAGAACACTTACGGTGATGGAAGCTTTCATCTTGACTGTATCAATGTTAATATTCTGACTGTGACATTGTGTTATAGTTTTAAGAGATGTTACCACAGGGGGACCAGGAGCTGGATAAAGGGTACACAGGATCTCTCTGCAATTTTTCTTACAACTGCCTATGAATTTACAATTCTCTCAAAATAGAAAGTTTAATTTTAAAAAAGAAGGTACCAGCAAGGTAGTTTCTTATATCACATCTCGATTCTGAGAGACTCTCAGTTATCATTTTAGTTGAACAACTGTAAATACATAGAAGTGTAAGCATAAGATATACCGGCTAATTTAAGCTAATTTATTTTTAGCATTTATGACTGAAGTAGAAATAGGTCACTAAGTTGAAAATTAATAGACTATATTCAGTCTGGTAAATTCTTGCATATTCTTCTCAGGTTGAGAATAGCAACTGTAGTGTCAACTTGTGAAGTACTATTTAGAATAATGCAAAAACCTCAAGTTCATTTCATATAATCCTGCAAAAAGCCTGCAGGAAAAAAAAAAAAAATCCTATCACAGGAACATGGCCTCAGGTCAGAAGACAGTGAAATGACAATTTCCCATTCTCCACGAAAATGCCATTCTAAAAACACAAGACTATATAAATACTATGTTAATTCTGGCAAAAACAAAGAGAAAACAAACTATACACATCAAAACAATAACAATACCAAAAACAACAACAACAATAGCTTATTTCCATAATTCCATGCAATAGCTTTCCCTGAATGCAATTCATCCACTCCTGACTGAATGCTTCTCATATACCAGCCAGAGCTTGACTGGAGAGGAACTGAGAGGAGGAGCCTACAGTACTCTGTCCAGTGCTGAACTGAGGTCAAGAATCGGCACTCAGGGTCAAGGTGAAATAGAAAAAGATAAACAACCCAATTCAAAAATGGGCAGAAGACCTAAACAAGCAATTCTCTCAAGGAAGACATACAAATGGCCAATAAGCACATGAAAAAATGTTCAATATTGCTAATTATTACAGAAATGCAAATCAAAACTACAGTGAGGTATCACCTCATAACAGGCAGAATGGCCATGATTCAAAAGTCCACAAACAATAAATGCTGGCGAGGGTTTGCAGAAAAGGGAACCCTCTCACACTATTGGTTAGAATGTAATTTGGTGCAGCCACTATGGAAAACAGTATGGAGATTCCCCAAAAGAGTAAAAACAGATTTACCCTATGATCCAGCCATCCTGCTCCTGGGCACATATCCAGAAGGAATCTTAATTCAAAAAATACATACATCACAATGTTCATAGCAGCACTATATACAATAGCCAAGACATGGAAACAACCTAAATATCCATCGGTAGATGACTGGATAAAGAAGTTGTGGTATATTTATACAATAGAATACTACTCAGCCATAAAAAGTAATAAAATAATGTCATTTGCAGCAATATGAATGGACCGGGAGATTGTTATTCTAAGTGAAGTAAGCCAGAAAGCAAAAGAAAAATACCATGTGATACCACTTATATGTGGAATCTAAAAAAAAAAAAAAAAGACAAACTTATTTACAAAACAAAAACAGACTCATAGACCTAGAAAACAAACATGGCTACCAGGAGGGAGAGGGGAGGAAAGGGATAAATTGGGAGTTCGAGATTTGCAGATACTAACTACTATATATATAAAATAAACAACAAGTTCATACTTTATAGCACAGGGAACTATATTCAATATCTGTAGTAACCTACGGTAAAAAAAATACAAAAACAAGTATATTATGTATATGTATGACTGAAGCATTGTGCTGTACACCAGAAATTGACACACCGTAAACTGACTATACTTGAATAAAATATAGAGAGAGAGAAAGCGAGGCAGGCAATCTAACTGGCTTTACTCCAAGGGCACAAGATGAGAAGCCAAGTCCAGATGTGAGGCAGCAGGGGAGAAACCAGGGGCAGCGGAAATGCCACCCAGAGCAGGAGAAGCTGGAGAGACTCCAACCATCGGGGCAAAGCTGAAGACATGTTTATAGGGTTCCTGTGCTTTCACTACAGGTGAGAGGACTGCTACAGTTTCAGGTCAGTTCAGACACTCATTTGTTCAACAGACATGAACAGGGAACTTTTTACGTGCAGGGCTTTGTGCTAAGTAAGCAAAGGCCATTAAGTGCCTACAGTTCAGTTGAAGAGGGATAAGGTAGCAATGACCAAGGCCTGTGAAAAGGTGAAGGTAAGCATGGGGTGAGATGGGTGCCCCCAGGGAGGCCTTTCTGTTGATCTGAGTGTTTGTGGTGATAGAGGGGTGGAGAAGGAGGTGGGCCAGAGAAAGTGCTCCTGAGATAATACTATCTGACCTGAGTCTTAAAAGGACAAAGGTGAAGGAGAGAAGGATTGGGAAAGAAATTTCAGGCAGAGATAAGGAGAAGGAATCTGTGTAAGATGCTAAGGCCCAAAACCTGATGCCTCTATGGAAATTTCATTTCTGAAGAAATTGGCCAAGGTGAGGACTTGGGGGACGCTAAACAGAGCCACTGATGAGGATGAGGCTCAGAACTGAAGGCAAGGGCATTAAATGAAAGACTGCACAAAGAAGGTGGACCTTCCAGCCCTACTCCGTGTGGAATGCCAGCCTTCAGGCTCTACCACCTGAGGCAGAGATTCATTCAAACTCTAACAGACATGATCCCCTAGGGGATCTTGCTGAAATGCAGACTTTGATGCAGTAGGTTTGAGGATGGCGCTGATTTTGCTGTTCCTTAAACCACACTATGAACAGCAAGGGTCTCGAGTGCACTAGTCCCCAGAGGACGTGGAAATGCTCCACTGAAGTGAGGGAAGGGAATGTTGGGGCTCACATCTGTAGTATTTATCAAAAAAGTAGGAAATTAAGCTTTGTGCAGTCATATACAGATCAACTCTGCACCTTCACTCACTCTAGAGACAATCAGCGTGTATAATATGACAGGTGACCTGCAGGAGGGGTGGAAATTCTGTAACTTGGAGGAATGGGCAGTGGCACTTTTCTCCTACATCAAATTTCAACTTGTAGCCATGAACTGCAATTGTTTTACTCAGGGGACTTCTGGACTGTATTATCTAATGTTGACTGATCTTCATAAAATGGACAAGTGGCTTAAAAAGATTTCTACTCACAAACCACTGTAGGAATATAAATACAAGTGAACAATAAAGTGGCAGTAATAACGCCTCCACTACTCCTGGAATGAGCTCTCAGTAGCCACAGAGCGACATCAAAAAAATGACTCCAAATCTGACTCCAGGTTGGTTAAAAATAAATCAAAAGTATGTATACGACTATTTGCAGTATGGATTTACATCTACAAATATTAACAATTAATCCTGTTATGAGTGTATATTGTTGGGATATTAGTGAAGGCATGACAATTAGCAGCATTTTTCAAAACAAAGCATTTCCATGGAGCAAATCTCTACTATTTTTCAGCTACATTTAAGAACATGCAATTCTCAATCTGGGACAAAATTTAATCAAATCTGATGTTACATTTTTTGAAATTGCTTTTGCATTTTCTTACATAATAGCAGAGGCAAAAATCATACACTGGGGAGTGGCTTGGTCCTTCTGGTGTAACCTACCACCTAAAATGTACATGAAAAACAGTATGGCAACCAACACATAGAACAGCAAACAGTGACTCAAGGACTCCCCCTCTTCTAGGTCCCAGGTCATCTCCATTCAGCTAAGCATTGAAAACAGTACACAGGAGATTTTTGATGGGACTGTAAATGGGTCACATCACTTTTGCTTAGATTCCACTGACCTGAACTCAGAACTTGACTGCAACTAACTGCAAGAGAGACTGGGAAGTGTCACCTGCCAAAATTTTGATAAGAGCTGTGTCTGAAGCCAGTACATCTATTGAGGAAGTACATCTGAGAAGAAGTGGGCTAAGGAACTATTGTGTATCATTATACTTCATGGTTAAACTGTGTGCGTGTTGGCTTTTTGAAAATTATTTTAAAAACTAAATTTTAAAAGGTAATAAAAGCATAAAATAAAGAGGCATCCAGGCAGACATTTAGAACTGGCAACCAATCTGTTTTGGGTATGATTTCCTTTTTTAAAGTTTTGTTTAATTTTGCTTTTGAGGATATACCTGTATCTAGCCCTATTTGAAAATGTAGATAAAGAAACAAGCAGGAAAAAATGCCTAAGGTTAGCTAACATATTTTATTCAGAATACATATAGATGATTTTTTACTAGATTCCTACAAAAATAATGACATTAATAGATACTAGGCTGCATTATGAAGACTAAGCACGGAAGTTGATGAATCCAGATAGGGTTGCTTTCCTTTAAAATTAGTCCATAAGCTGGTATATAAAATATCCATTTCTGAATGCTTAATTGATATCTAATAATATTCTCCAGAATTTAGCTAATTAATCTAATTAATTTTGCTAGGCTGACAACAAAATCACAGAAAACAACTCAAGAAATGCAGACCATATAACAGATGACTGTTCTTATTATCTCTGGAAATAATCATTCCCGGGGAAGATAAAACGTTCATCATACTGTTGTAAAATGAATGAAAGCTGCAAATTAAAATTCCAAATCCTGATAACATAACTGTACAAGAGGGGAAAGTGAAATTTACAAGGAACAATTAGAAAAATTGTAAATACTTAGGTTTTCTAAAGTTATTTTATAATGTATTTGATTGCTGAGCTATTAAGATTTTTCTCTCATAAAATTACAATAAATTCTTAGCAGTCTGAAAATCCTATCAGCAGGAAGCACGTGTCTTTTTTTAATGCAATGTGGCTTTAAAATGAGCAATTCCCAATTATTAACCTTAAAGCATCTCAACAGACAGAAATAGAGATAAATGCTTTGTTTTTCTAGGGCCTCACACCAGGCATTTTCATCCTCTCCTCTTTCCTTCATAGGAAGCAATTAAATCTTTGCATAGAGGATTTACCAGTCTTTGGAAAAGCAAAATCATTAGAACAAAACAATGTGGCCATTTGAAAAGAGTATCAGGGTAGGTAATAACAATTGAACTTTGAGTTATTAAAGCAATACATTTTTTAATCAATTTGGGAAGTATGATGAGGATCTGAAATCTTTACTTGTTATTAAATGATTTTTCTCCCCTAAGACAATCATTCTCAGACTGACCTCTTAAGGTTTCTTTAAAACCTAACTCAATTATAATTTTTTTCTCAGACTTTCTAAAGAAATGAGGAACTTTTTCAGTATGAACAGAGTAGTAGTTACCAATGGGGAAAGGGTGTGGAAGTAGAGCAAAATGGGTAAAAAGAGGGTCAACCGTATGGTGATGGATGAAAACTAAACTTTTGCTGGTGAGCATACTGTAGGGTATACAGAAGTCGAAATATAATATAGTACATGTGAAATTCATATAATGTTACAAACCAATGTGACCTCAAAATTATCAGTACCATATTCATTTCATGTTGTATACTTCTATGGAAGTTAGATGCTATATAAGTCTTTGGATATTTATAAGCACAATTCTCCTTTTTAACCTGATATGATGTTTTGAGTTGCTAGAAGCAAGAACACCAGCATTTACTGCTCTAAGTAGAGTTAAGTTTAACACATGATGATGTTTGTCAGGTTATGGTTGATGATGTCATGTTGGGACAATCCCATCAACAAAGGAATGGAGCAAGGTGCTTAAAAGGCCAGTTTTGAAGTAAGCATACTCAAGGTTGCAAACAGAAGCTGAGAAACCAAGACTGGAATTTGTTTCAAATCTTCTGGGAAACTTTCAGCTCAAGAGAGTGCAAACACTATAAAAAAATCTTTCAGTTGTCGAACAGCTGAATGCTGATGAATGTGCACCCAAAGAGCTCATGCCAGCAGATCTGCTGGATGTGGTCCTGTCTGGAGAGTCAGCGCAATACCCTGGACGCACAACCCACCAGAGCCTAAGGGCAGGCCGCAGCCCAAAGATCTGGACAGACAGCAAAGGACAGTTCAGAAACAGTTTGTGAGCCACGACCAATTCAAAAATGCCCCAAAATATTTTCAAAGGGATAGAACCATTTATTTCACAGTCACTTAAAAAAAAAAAAATATATATATATATATATATATATATATATATATATAAATCCTGAAAATACTACCTCTGTCCTTGGCCTGACCTGTAATGGTCTAATTTGTTTGTATCCCCCCAAACTCATATGTTGAAATCCTTACCTCCAACAGTGATGGTACTGGGAGGTGGGGCCTTTGGGAGGTGCTTAGGTCATGAGGTGGAGCCCTCAGGGATGGGATTAATGCCCTTACAAAAGAGATACCACAGAGCTCCCTAGATCCTTCTACCATGTCAGGACACAACAAGAAGCACTGGTTATGTTGCAGGAAGATGGGGCAAGAAAGGATGGCCACGTCCCAGGTCCCAGGAGACTCACTGGGATGTAACCCATCAAATGATGGTCCTTGGCTTCGAGCAGGAAAGAATTCAAGAGTGAGCCATAGTAGAATTAAGACAGATTTATTCAAGGAGAGACACACTCCATAGACAGTGGACTGTCTCAGTAAGCAACAGACAGCGTGACCACAAGGTGCGGGGTTGTTCGTTTTTATGGGCTCAGTAACTTCATATGCTAACAAGTGAGACGATGACTTCAACTACTTGGAGGAGGGGCAGAGATTCCCAGGAAATGGGCCACCTCCCACTTTTGACCTTTTTGGCCAGCCTTGAAACTCTCATGGTACTGATGGGAGTGTCATTTACCATGCTAGTATATTACAGTGAGCATATAATGAAGCTCAAGGTCCATTGGAAGTCAAAACCTCCACCATCTTGGACCTCAAAGTGTACTGGGAGCCGAATCATTGCTGTGTCTTTCCTTTCATGGTTGTGCCCTGTCTGCTTTCCTCCTGTCTCTGTTATGAACCAGGAAGAGAGCCTTCATCCAGAATGTGACCAAGCAGGTGCCTGGATCTTGGGCCTTCTGGCATCCAGAACTGTGAGATATAAATTTCTGTCACTTATAAGCCACACAGTCTGTGGTACTTTGTTACAGTCACCCGAACAGACTAAGAAATGACACTATACCTCTTACTAGAACAGTTGATGCAGCCCCTCATCTCCTTCAGTCTCCTCCTTGACTTCTCAGATTTAAGGGTGAGCTCTTGCCAAACTAATCTTCCTAAAAATATCTTCTCACTGTTTCCTTATCTTTTCAGAACTTCTCTACTTCATTGAGGTTGACCAGTGGAAGACTGTTTGCAAAACTGACCACTCCCTGCGATCCACACCCTTTGCCCTGTGTGCAAAACCATAGCAGCTCCTCCCATCCTCCTGTTAAGAGGTGGAGTGTAATTCCCCACCACTTTAGCCTGGCTTTGTGATAGATGTGTTGTTGACAGGGTGCCAGGCATGAGGCAGGGATTCAGGAGGCCGTGGCATGCTTCTGCTCTTCTCTCCTGTACCCCTGCCACGTGAGGAGGATGAGCACAGACTAGCCAGCTGGAGCATGAGATAAGAGACCACATGGAGACCAGCTGAAGCCCTTCAGCCAACAGCCAGCGAGCCTAACAGGTAAGTGAATTTTTCTAAACCAACAGCCCCTAGTTGACCTGTTTGCTGACTTCAGCCCAGCTGACAGCAAGCCCAGTTGAGATCCACTGATCCTGGCCCAGATCAGTAGAACCACCTGGTCAACCTTCAAGTAATAGGCAGTAGCAAATGGTCTTTAAGTTGGGATGTGATTTGTTACATATGCAAAAACTGATAAAGGTAGCCCCCGCACATCCACAATTACTCCCACCTCCGTGTTTATATCCTCCCGTTGTTCTTCCTAGGATGCCTCCTTCTCTTTCCTCCACCTTCATCTGTCCAGAAACTTCTAAGACCCAAAGCAAGTGCTATCTCACAAAGCCATCCTTGACTACTTCAACCCATACAAATATCTCCCTTTAGCTTAGTTTTTTAAAAAATTTCACCTTTCTCGGTAATAGTTCATGTATCCCATATTCGATTATATGAACCCCGAGTTACCTCTGTCCCTAACACAAGGCTGGATCACCTTGAATGCTTAGTCAAAATTCACTAGCTGAAAGCACACAGATTTGATATTCTTTCCACCCATCCAACCTGTGGCCTGGTTTAGTCATCAATACCAACTCCCTCAACTGACCATGTCCTGGAACTGATTAACAGGTGCAAAAACTTTCCCTGTTGAAGATCTTTATAAAGATAATTGATGGCTATATAAATATAGCTTACTAAAACCATCAATTTCTTTTAAATAAAAGAAATGTGTTAATAGATTTTTCATATATACGTATATAAAAGCTTAAGAGAATTCCTCCTTTGTGAGGACTATCAGTTTCTGTTTCTGCTTATTAAGGACATACTTCATATTCATTTGACTTGACACTACAGGAAATTGTGCATGTCTCAGGCTACATAATTCTGAGCTTACTTCTGAAATGCTTTGTCTATTATTTCAAACTGTCACAAAGGCCGTTGGCTCTTAACATGCATCAGGTAAAATCAGAAATATGTATATACATACTAATTTAAATACCATAATAAATTTCTTATATTCAGTATCATCCATGACCAACACACGTTCTAACATCACTTTTTTGGGGAACATGTGGTACTTATACATGATACTGCAAAAGTTACAGCATTGGAGTTTTAGAGCAATAAACAATCAGAGCATATTTACCACTTTGGATTCATTCATCACCTCAATACAATTCCAACAGTTAGACTGGTAATTTAACTATTTAAAAACTAACTTAGCACAGTTTTCCTTTTACTGGCTTTTTCTTAGAAATGCATGCTCATTTCTAAAAAACTTTTTCAGCTTAAAATTCTTATGCTAAGATTAGTGGTAAGTAATGATATCTCTGAATATTATATAGAGCCCTCAAGAAGCCAATTTAAGCCAATTTACAACTTGGCTCCTGCAGAAATAGTCATCTGTTAGAAGTGGTACTGGTTAGGAGTAAGAGCAGCTCGCCCCAATTTGAGGCAACAATTTACTGAGTGTTTGCTATGTTTCAGGTACAGGTACAGAACTTTAGCTTTATAATCTGATTCAATTCTCACAATAATCCTACAAAATAGATATTAATAGTAGTCTCATTTTTGCCAATAAGGAAAACTGAGGTTCTGAGAAATAATTTACCTATAATCACACAGATAATGAATCATATTTTTAATATTACATTCCTCCCAGTTTGCTCTTGTTTTCAAGAAGTCCAGAAGTATCTCTAAGGTTCCTTTTGAGATCTTTGTGATCGCAAGTCTGCTTCCTGTTTTCATACCGTATCACCTGTATCTAGGTACTTGCTGCCTTCTGTGCACAACCAGCACAGGGGAGTGGGTGCAGTATCTTCACATATATAATTTTATTTATTTTTATTGAAGTATAGTTGATTTACAATGTTGTGTTAGTTTCAGGTGTATGGCAAAGTGATTCAGTTATACATATAAATATTCTTTATCATATTTTTTCACTACAGGTTATTACAAGATATTGAATATAGTTCCCTGTGCTATACAGTAGGTCTTTGTTGTTCACATATATAACTTTAATTCTTGTGTCTTGATATAAAAGTCTGCTAAACCCATTAATGCTTAATTATTAGAAATTTGAGTGTCGAATCTTTGAAAAATACTTATGTTTTAAAAGAAGATATCCAAAAAGGAACTGCTTAATCCAAAGGAAGCAGATACTAGTGGCAGAATTTTAGGCAGCTGTGAAGATGTATGGTTAGACCAGTGGTTCTGTCTTAGTAGCACATTAGAATCACCTGTAGAGCTAAAACAAAACAAAACCCTTACCCAGCAATCCCCAGAAGTCTGATTCAATTGCTTTATATAGTAGATGCCGGGTACCAGTCTTTTTTATAAAAGCTCCCAAGACAACGATAATGGTGAACCAGGGTAGAAAACCAATTGTTTGGGTAAGGAAGTCACAAAATACCTACATATCTGAAAAATTGGATTTGGCCTTGATTTCCCTCAATGGTGTGTCTCTGGCACTGGGCTTGCTCTCCAAATGAAACAGATTTCTTACCAGTATGTGGGTAGTACACTTCAAGACTTTTAAAAAGACTTCTATGGAAGTGCTGGGAGAAATGTTTGTGATGCTGAAGTGTGAAATGCCTTGGTTAGACAAAAATCCCAGAAGCCAAGACAAAAAAAAAAAAAAAGATAAACTAGGCTACAATATGAGCATTTTTGCATAGGCAAAATCACGGTAGATAAAGTCAAAAGAAAAACCTCAAACTGAGAAGAGCTATTTGCCACAGGTTGACAAATGGGTAATTTCTCCAAATACCAAGGGCTTGAAAGCGCTGAGAGGGCTGGGAACAGCAACACCCCAACAGCCATGAGCATACCTGGAAACCAAATCTTGGTTTCTAAATACCATCCTCCATTAAAAGGAACAAGGCTCCTTAGAGAAATGGCTGATTCCAGTGCTAGAGCAGCAAAAGGGTGAGGTAAGCCTGGAACACTGCTATGCCAGAAAGAAAGGAAATGCTAAAAGAATGATGCTGAGATGTCAAAAGGACACAGGAACCAGCTTCAAGAAGATCCCACTGACTAAATCTGAGACAATTTCAGTTTCAGGATAAACATAGTAACTTTTTACAACCCATTTAATAAAATAGGAATCTACAAGTTCATACTGAAATAAATAAATAAGCAAGCAAACAAACAAATAAATAAATAATCAAAAGTGAGAAGAGGAACAGGATATTTATTCAGTCTTAAGGCATCTCCCCACAAAATACTCATCAATTAAAAAAGAAACATGTAATTTTTCTGACAAGACCAGCAGATACCACTTTAATCAGGTGATCTAAATTAACAACCAGTAATGAGATAAATAAACAAGCACATTCCACCTGATGGAATGCAGTGAGAACACAGCATTTCTTTTGTGATTTTCCCGCCAAGGATGCATAACATGAATCTCATCATGAGAAAATACAACAAAGGGGATTCTGTTAAAAGAAACAAACAAAAAATCCTGGCCTGTAATATTCATAAGTGTCAGGATCATGAAAGTCAAGGCAAGACTGAAGAACTATTCTAAACAAAAGGAAACCATGGATACATAACAACTAAATGCAGCACTTCTTTTCAAATCAGACCCTTCTTCTGTAAAGGACATCATTGGGACAGTTGGCAATAACTGAGCAATATCTGACGATTAGATGGCACTAAAATACGAGTTTTGAGCTCCTGATCCGGGTACTTGTTGTTATACAGGAATATGCTTTTGAATTCAAGTGTTTGGGGGATTATAGGATATCCTGTCAGCAACCTAATCTCAAGGGTCCAGAAAAAAGATCTTTGTATGGCATTCACAGTTTTTCTGTAAGTTTGAAATTGCTTCCAAAAATATATATACATCCAGTGCACTGGGATTCATAAGGAAAGCTCAGTGAGGTAGAGATGTGCATATCCCCCCAGGAAAATCAAGAAGAATAACAACTCCCTGGATTCTAGAGGTGGCAAAACTATAGAGAATTTGCTGGTGTCAGAAATCCTACCTTGAGTTTCCACCAGTGATCTTCCCTTGTCTTTTACCCTTCAGGACTGCTGTGGGTAGCGGGACTTCTTGTAAAGGAAATGACTTTTATTTCCTTCTTCAAATTCAGCAGAAGAAGGACGGAATCTACAAAGAGAAACATATATAAATAAAAAAAAAACAAAAAACCAAAGTTTTCCTCAGCAGCTCTCTAGCAAATCTGAACATTTATGTAACTGCCGTCTAAAAAATATTTTTTTAAGTACAGACATTTATGAAGTTTCAACCAATATTTCACAAGTACAATTTTTTTCAGAAGTACACTAAGTGTTTTTAGAATGCGACCTCTTCTTAGAGATAAGAAGAATCTACCGTTCATTGAATTAGACCTTAAAGAGACCTCCAGAGCTCATCTAACCCAAATACCTCCTGCTGGATTATAACCGCCACGCCTTTGGCTCTGCCCTGGTGGGGAAGGGAACAGATAGAAGCCATCCTCTGATCCTGTGAGCTCCGGGGTCAGCAGACTTATGCGGGCCATGGCCACACTATGCCTGGTTCCCCAGGGATCTCTTCCAGCCAATGTCCGAGTTGATGTTTCATGGTTCACAAGCTCCATGGGCAGTACGCTCTTCAGGACAGCAATGCTTACCTCCCAGCTGGTGGTGTTAATCCTCTTGAACTGTGTGGCTTGTGGACCAAGTTTAAATTCAAAAGGGCAGAAAGCACCTTTCATTAGACTCTAAGGAGATCTGTGGGACACACTGTGGTCATATTTCATCCCTTCCCAGAGGGTAATCATCTTTCCAACAAAATTGCTTCTTAAAGTTACCTGTCCAGCCCTTCTTCCCAGACTTCACCGACTCTACAAAAAGGACACACTTTCAATCTCATGCTCCTTCTTCCTCACTCCTCCTCCTGGAAGATGTTATTAAGCAGCCATCAAGGGGATTGGCTGAATTACCCCTACACTGTTTGATGTCACCCGATGGGAGATGAGGGTGCAATGTGGAGAGCACCACAGGAGAGCGAAGCCAAAAACAGAGATAATGCTAAAAATAGAGAACTAACGGCAAAATCTGTCCCTGGGAAATCAGAATTCAAATGTTTTATACCTGAAATAAACCACAGGAAATCAATGAATCTTCATAAAACCACAGAGTAGAAAAAGACTTTATAGTCACTTGTTCCGGCTGAATCCTGTTCACCGTGGATACTCACAGCTCTTGAGCTATGAAAGCTTTCCTCTTTCTTCCTTAGATCCAGAAGCAGCCTGGCTGGGTAGTGTGGCCTGGTCCCTATAATTTATTAAGCCCTTAACTTCTGCCTGGATAAGGATATGTAGACTCTCTGTTCCCTAAGCCTCTCAACCGCCTTATGAATGAGAAGCTATTATTTTCCCTATTTCTCAAATGAGAACACTGATTCTCAGAAAGGTTAAGTGATTTATCCAGGACCACCCAGTCTGAGTGGCAAAGCCAGAATTTGAAGCCAGGGCTGTCTGATTCTGACGGATTATTTTAGTAATCTCATTTTGGAAAAATAATTGTACGATATGACACATACAGAAGAATATATGTGACACCTTTATAATTCTCTGATTATTGTGAAGTAAACCACTTCAAACCATGTGGCTTAAAACAGCAGTTTATGACTATTGCTCACAATACTGAGGATTGATTCAGCTCAACAGGATGGTTCCCACTTGGGGTTCTACACGTAGTGCGGGCTGGGTTTCTGTCATCTGCAAGCTCAGCTGTGCTGGACACCCACAATGGCTTCTTCACTCACATACCTGGTGCCTCAGCTGGGATGGCTGGTCAGATATCGCCCTGTCTCTACGCAGCCTCTCCTGTGGCTAACTTGGGCTTCCTCACAGTATGGTGGTCTTGGAGTAGTTGGACTTCCTACACATGGTGGCTTGCTTCCCCAGTGTGTGTGTTCTAAGAGGCCAAGAAAGCAGATACTAAGCTTCTTGTGATTTAGGCTTACAAGTCACATAGTGCCACTTCTGCTGCATCCTCTTAATTACAACCCCAGGTTCCAAGGGGGAGGGGAATCACACAAGAGCATGAATATTGGGGAGCATGGTGCATTGGAGGCCCATCTTTGTAGACTGGTTACCAAATATAGTCATGATGCATGATCAAAACACCACCAGCCAGCCAGCCACTGTTCAAATAGAGAAGTGAAACATTACGAACTCCATGGAAGCTGTGTGTGTTTCTCCCTGACCTGGCCCCTTGCCCTCTATAAGCAGTAAATACTCTCCTGAATTGTGTGTTTTTATTCTCTTGCTTTGTTAAAAACCAGTGTGTGTGCGCATACAAACTGTTTAATTTTGCTCACTTTAAAACTATTTCCATGGTATCATATAGTAATTTGTAGTCTTCAGTTACTTGCTTTTTTATTCTCAAAACTCTGTAAGATTTGCCTATTCTGTTGCATGCAGTCTCGACTCACACATTTTCACTGTTGTAGAATATTGTTTTTGGAAGATACCATAATTTATCCTTTCTTCTTGTGAGTGGATATTCGGGTGTTCTGTTTTTTTGCTACCATCCACATCACAACTATGAACATCCCTGTGCTTGTCTCCCGAGGTACATGTGTTAAGAGTTTTTCTCAGACACGTACCGAGGAAGGGAGACTGGGTCTTGGATCACAGGAAAAATAGTCTTTTAATCGGTCTCCCTGTCTCCAGGTGCATGCACTGCTATTGTATCTCGGCACACTTGGTACAGTGATCTTTCTAAAACACAAATCTGGTGTTACTCCCTTACTTCAGGGCCTTTGGTGGCTCCCCACTGACTATACCAGGTGTTCCCAAACTTTGTGTGTGTTAGACCCACCTGAGGGGCTTGTCAAAAACAGTAGTGTCCTGGTCCCGCCATTGGAGATTCTGATGCCATCACAAAAAAACAGACCTGTGTTTTAACAAGCTCCCCAAATAATTCTGCTGCACATCAAATTTTGAGAATGAATCACTGGAAACATAACAGAGTCCTAATTCTTCCTCTAATGTAAAAACCACTCCATAATTCTGTTTCGTGCCTATAACTCCAAATTCATCTTTACTCCACATTGTCAAGCTCCCCCGAAGCCAGCAAGGCCGAAGGGCCTGGAGTTCCTGAAGCACCCCCTCCTGCCCCCGTCTCCATCCCACCTGTTTTTATTGCTGCATCTGTAATTCTATATTGTGATTATTTTTTAGTCAGTGTCTCTTTACTGAAGGGAAGAAGCTTGGAAGTCAAGGAATCTTTCCTACTGCCAATATTTCTCCAACATTTTGCATAGTATCTAGGTGATTAAGGAATATTTGTCAAATTCATTGATTTTCCCAAGGTCACAAAACCAGTTAATGGTGCATCTAGGACAAGAACCTAGAGTTCTTCATTTCTAGTCCAGTGATTTTTCTACACCGTGTAATCAGTCTTAATGACTAAACAGCACATTACTATAGAACTCCTGGTATCTGGACTCAAAGAACCATGACTTCCATTCCCCATTCTTAAGAAAGGAGTACAAACTTGCTCCTGGAGGATTATATTGAAAAGAGTATAGGAATCTATGTAAATCTTCAGACCTCAATTTCTTCTCCAAAGGACTAAATTATGATTCTCCAAAGCATTGGAAAGTTGGTTCTATTCACCTTAGTAAATATCTTACCTTTGAAAATCTACCGGTGTTTTTATGGTTGCCTTTGGAAAAGTCATACCTGCTTATTTTATCACTCATCTTGTTCCAATTTGGTATAACTTGTTTATCTTCACTGGCCTTATACATCTTTTCTGTATTATTTATACCTGTTTCCATTGTTTTAATACAAACCCAGGCAGACCATGTAGAATCTATACAAAACTGCTCATATTTTTTTGTATTTTGGGAGGTGCTTTTTGGAGATCTCCCATAGAGCAGAACGTGAATGGAGTTGTTGTGTTGTTGACTTGGCTTCTAGCTTTAGGGTTCTCTCCAAATGCTTTCTTAATCAGACATCTCGGCTCTTCCACTTAGTGTTTTCATGCTCCTGAATTGCCGCTTTATAGAAAAGCCATGCTCTATGCAACTTCAAGAAATATATAATAATAAAAATATTTTCCTGAAAAAATCAATTAAGGTGATTACTAGTTAAATGAGGTTATTTCTATTCTGAAATAAGCCAAGATATTCCCTTTAGTGACAGATCCTGTTTTACTAATATGAATTCTTGTCCTGACAGGGAGCCACCAAAGACAATTTGAGACAAGAATAATTAATTAAAAGACACATTTCATGCAGTAGATGACATTGACAGATTAAGAAATAAGCAAAGCAGAATTCACAGTCTAAAGACGAGACACTAAAAAAAATTCAGCCCTTTCAGTGGTATAGGTATTTTCTTCTGATGCACAGAAATGCAGAAGTCAACTCAACCCTTTAGAGGTCTGCTTTTCATCAGCTTTGATCTGAAAATGGAGACAAGTGTTTGGAGTACTGTTGCTGATAAGGAGGAAAGTGAGGGCTGGAAGCACACTCGAACAGAATGTGGTTACTCACACCCGGAATGATTAGACACTCACTGCATCTTTTCAAAGGCAAATTCCACAAGTCACACAGTTTCAGAAATCATTACAGAGAAAAAGAACACATACAGTACTTTCATAAGAGCAAAACTGTCATGACCACAGAATACCGAAGTGTAAGTTCTGCACATATTCCCAGCTTCATCTTCAGTTTTTCTTATTTGTTCCTAGACACTGTTTTCTCTGCCACCGATAGTGTTTACAGTCTCTGCCTGTCACATAATGAAACAGAAGCAGAAAGCCTTATTACGGTGTTAGTACTTTAGAAAGATAGCAGCATCACTGGGTGTTGGACTTCCTTTGTCTTATTTTATGTTTATTCTCTCTACTCGGAAATGTTATTTTCTTGATCCAAGGAGCCTTTGGAACCCTAGATCAGCAGAGTTTTGGTAACTGAAAGGTCAAATTTATAGCCAGTTGCATGGCTGAGATGCAATCCAGTGAGACCTAAATTATTTGCCCCCTAGAAGAGGAAGAGACATCTCATAAACCAAGCCCTCTTTGCAATTCTAAAACCTTAGGGTCCAGGCAAGACGTAAATTGATAAAGAGTGGAACTTCCTCAGTTGGTCTGGGTTCAGCCTATAGAAAATCTGTCCATTTCATTCAATGCCCCTTTCATTTCTAGGGAGGTAAGACTTACCCTCCACAGCTGAAAAACAGAAACGTCTCACTTAACTAGTGGGCTTTAGTTTTCACCTTTGCATTAGCAGAATGTGTGAAATCTCTTTAGAGTTGTATCTTTTCCGTAACTGTCCTAAATGTGTATGTGAGACAAAGCACAGTTAATGAAATCATTTAAACATTACTCAGAACCCATCATGTGGCAAATACTGCAGGGCACTGAAAGCACAGAGAGGGATAGTCAGGGAGACTGATAGGCAAACAATTACAATGTAATAACACACGGTGGTAAATACGAAAATAGGGCTTCTGCAGGGAGCTGTGAGAGCAGAGAGCAGTGAGAACTCATTCTGCTGAGTCTGCAGGTGGAAGGAGACCAGGACACTGTGACAGAGGAAGTGATGTGTTTATTCACTGAGCTGGAGATCTCCAGGTGGAGCAGGCAGAGAAAGCCATTCTAGAAAGGGGAACCTACCGAAGCCAAGGCTGGTTGAGAGCCAAGAGTCGAAAATGTGTAAGGGAGACAGCTCATTTGGAAAGGCTGTTATCGGTGATCTCTTCACATAAGAGGAAACCATGGAGAGAAAAGCTAACCCCTGTCTATCTCTCATATACAAAGGAAAGCAGATGAAATCATCATTAATGTTGCTTTCAAGGGGTAGGAAGAGGTAGAGATGGTGCAGAGACAACAGGCAGCGTGGGAGGGGAAGGAGGAGCATAAGAGAAGATGAAGCCAGCCTCAGCCCAGAGTCCTTCTTTTTATGTACTGTTTCCATGTCCAGACCTTTATCTCGTAGATTCTTTTTCATTTTTGCACACATTACCCTACTGATGTGGCCTCTGACCCCATAAGTGACTGGATTGGAGATGTTTCTGGGCTTCGCCATGTCCTAGGGACAGTGTTGTCTAAATCCCAAGGGAGAGATGTAAGGTTAGCAGTCTCTTCAGAGAAACAAAATTAGAAGAGAGACAAGCACTGCTTCCTTAGCAGTTGGGATCCTGAGGGGATCAACTCTTTGGGAGAACTAAGCCTTTGACAGTAGTGAAATTGGGGAGGAAAGCAGAAGGCTGTTTCCTGAATGAGCAGGGACGTAGCCAGACATAACATTGATGATGGAGGAGTGACAGAAGAGAAAGCATTTCCAATCCAATGGGGAGTCTCCAAAAAGGGTAGGAGCAGATTGAAATGTGAATGGAAGACACGTTCTCACCTGTCTCCATGTCTTCACACTTGCTACTCCAATTATCCCCACTGACACTGTGTCACTGTTTTTTGTAAATTTAAGTTTTATTGAAACACAGCCATGCTTATTCATTAAATATTGTCTACTGTTGCTTTTTTTTTTTTTTTTTTTTTTTTTTGCTGCAATGCAGAGTTGAGGAGTTCTGATAGAGAGCTTTGTAGCCCATAAGCCTAACATATTTACTATCTGGCTCTTTTCAGAAAAAGTTTGCCAACTGCCTGCTCCAGATCTATCTTACAATTTTCAGGAAATGCAATGGTTATAGGATCAAGTTAAAATGAAACAACAGTGATACAATCAGCCAAATCCAGAAGTGGCAAATTCTACCCCAGTTTCTTCAATAAATTGTGTTAAAAAGAACAGAGGGGTATTATAGTATACCAGAGATTTAAAAAACACAAATGCTTTCAGAGGCCAAGGATATAAATATAAATGGGTAAAATTTGCCAAATGTAAAACAAGAGGGAATGAGTGACAGGACTTAAGTGAATTCCAATGCAGATTTCTAAAAAATGTCATGGACCCAACAAAACATGTTGATTGGCTAAATTTGACCAGACACAACTAACTTGTGAACTGCAGTGTGGATAATGAATGCTCCTTAATGCTGTTGATTATTATTATTCATTGATTTCTCAAGCTTCTTCTAATTAAATATCTGCAGTTTTATTGTATTAGTTCTTAATAGGTCTATTTATCACTCCCAGGTCCTGTAGAATTTTACCCTCTTGGATTTCTCTTGACTTGCAATACCAATGTTTTCCCCCAATGAACATGAATTGGTGTTTTCCCAAGATTAATCACATGTCATGATTGTCTACCCACACATTTCTAACCTTGTTAGTTCCATATGTACCATGTTTCTTTTCTTTCTTCCATTGAAAACACCTCATTTAGTACCATCTGCAAAGTTGAATGAATTCCTTTTTTGTTCTCTAGTAGAACTAACAAGACTATTAAATGAAACCTTTTAAATAGTAACCAGAATTTGCACAGCTCAGTCTTTAACCAGCTTTAAACAGCTTTTCTAAAGCTGTTTAATCTCTAGATACTTCTCCACTTTGCTACTTTTCTCCATTGCTTCATTCTTTCCACTTATTTTATTTATTACCTTGAGTGCAATGACTTATGAGGCTATCTCCTGCTTTTTATGAGTGTCAGAATCATAGAATGGACAAGTTGAAATACCTTCTTTCTTAAAAGTATTTTTTGTTTGTTTTCACTAAGTAAATATTTTATGAGTTCATTCAAGAACTCGTCATGCAAGGAGTTCTTGAATGAATTCGTTTCTTTAATTCGGCTGTTGTCATTTAGCCAAATTATGATTAAAATGTGTGTTTGTAAAATGCAAACAAATATAACTACAAAAAAGTGAAGTGCTGCTCTAAATTCCTTCTACGGGAAAAAAAATGGGTTATATAAGTTAAATAAAACCATATAAGATAAATGGAAATTCATCACATGAGCATCAGAATATGTATAGAATTACAAATGACACGTCTATAGAAAGATGCCTAAATAGCCCCTTTGAAAATTGAGGGACAAAGGACCAAGAACTTCAGAGAAAAATGAGAAAAGACACAAAAACAATTCGCCAAAAAGATATAAGAATGTTTCAGAATATATGAAAATATGTTCAACAAAAATAGAATATTATAAATATTGATTAATTAATTAATTAATTAATTAGATGTTTCGCTCATAATTAGAGAAATTCAAATTAAAACAACACTGGTATACATGTTCTCATGTAATTGGTGACGTTAAAAACTATGACAACATATTCTGTTGGCCAGGCTGTGGGGAAACAGGCGCTCTCATATGTTGCCAGGAGAATGGCAACTAGTACAACCATTTGGGGGAGAATTTGGCAATATCTAACAAAATCATACATACATTTACCATTTGATCTGATAATCCCTATTCTAGGAATTTACCCTGATTATATATCTCCAATAACACAAAAAAGTATATACACAAACACTTATTTCAGCATTATTTATAACAGCAAGATATTTGGGACAATTTATGTCCCCACACATCAAAGAGTGGTTAAGTAAGTATGGTACATCCACACAGTTAAGTACTATGCAGCTGTTAAAAAATAAAAAAACCAATGAGGAAGACCTTTATTGACTGATATGGATTAATTTCCAGGATATACTTTTAGGTGAAAAGGCCAAGTGCAAAAGAGTGTCAGTATGTATAATACAGTGTGGGAAAATATGCCTACATCTTCTCATTGGTGCAAACAGAAACACAGGAAGGATGAACCAAGGCTAAAGAAATCAGTCACCTAAAGGAGATGGGTGGGTCTGGTTGGAAAGAACCAGAAGATGGGAATGGGGAAGAAGGGCTGATGGAAGAATAACACTTCTCTGAATGTACTTTTTTTTTTTTTAAACAGTTTTGACTTTCGGAATCATGGTAGTTCCATAAGTAATGTTAGTCATACTCAATAAAAAGTTAAAATGAATCAAGAATTAGAGGAAATTCAAAATACACACACAGCAACAAATTTAAAAAACCATAGCTCACAGCGAAAAAAAAATGTGACAATGAATATACGTATGTTCGTGTATAACTGAAAAATTGTGCTCTACACCAGAATTTGACACAACATTGTAAAATGACTATTCTCAATCAAAAAATGTTAGAAAATAGAATAAAATAAAATCCCCCCCAAAATTTTTAAAAACCGTGTTTGGATTCTATATTGTAAGGCTAAAGACAAAGAACTGGACACCAATATTGGCACTAAGTTTGTTTTTCACTGGGGTATTTGTTAGCTATTCAATAACTTCTTTATGTGTATTCTAGAATTGCTCAAATAAATAAATACATTGTGGATAATGAGATTCCAGTTTCTCACTGTTGGAGAAAGAAATGAGGCAGGCTAGAATGAACCATGGGGTGTTGGTTTGGAATCAGAGATATTAGTGTGAACTCATGGTCTTTAATATAGCGAGAGAGAGAGGTAGATGAGTGTGTGTGGAATGTATGTGTTACACACACATATTCCTTATCTCTTTTCTCTACAAAAGTCTAGAAACAATAACATCTCAGCATTGAGATCACCCGCACTCAGATCGTGGTTTGATTTTTAAACTATTCTCCAATAAAAAGAGCATATTCTTGGTTGATTCCAGGCCAGAGGCAAGATAAATCCAAGAGGAGCCTGAAATCTATTGTGGTCCTGGAAAATATGGAAATACTCTGAAACTGATGGGGGGAGGACATGTGAAATAGACACATAAGTTCACCTGAGGGAACTCCTGTGGCCAAAGCTGGGGAAAGCCGTAAAATAGATAATAAGACTAATAGTTTATAACCTATGAATAAAATTAAATCCCATGATCCATATTGAGAAAAAAATCATTAATATTTTTATGTGAACCTTCCCCCCATACACACAATATCTTCATCTGTAAAAATCGAGCTAGAAATATTTATCTTGCAATATTGTTACGAGAATTAATTGAGGAAGAGAGTTTGAAAGGACAATTCAAAATATCTAGAAGGTACCTATAAGTTAATTTACTTTCCTGCCTCATTTTCTTTTACACAATCATTTCCCAGAAAACTAGAATATCCCAATTTTGAAGTTGAACAACTATATTGATTTAGTTTTAGAAACATGGTCTTAATCTTTCTTTATTTTTAAGCAGCTGCCTTCAAAATGGAAGCTTCTACCTATTGACTTGTCAGTATAGTTAACCTAGAATAGTCATTAGGAATTCACCATCATTTCTCTTTGTCTGCCCCAGTTTCTTCCCACTGGGTGAATTGTGGAGGTGATGTTGTGACTTGAACCGTCGGAATGCTCTGTTTCTGCTGCACACCCTGGACCACTGACCATTAGGGAGCACTGCAGGCTTGGAAGAGCAACTTGTCTCCTCCTTGGAAGAGACCTTTTTCTGTCTTAATATTTAAGTGGTCCATTTTTAAGGTTATTAAAAAGAGTTTGATGAACCTGTATTTTTTATGCATGTTGTCTTCTCCTCCAGTACAGTGGTACAGTCTTTGAAGGCAGAGACTGTTTCTACTTTTCTTTGCTAAGCCCTTAGCATCTAATTTAATGACCTGCATACTGGACTTGATGCTATCAATTCAATTTTGGGTGCAAATAAACTTAGGGAACAGATATAAATCCAATCTTCCTTCAGTTAGGGGGAGATAATACTGCCTGCTTTTTACCTATTATATAGAGATTTGTGGTCCCCTCATTTTACAAGTTAGACAAACATACTGTGATTTGTGAAGAAGGGCTCTGTACTCTAGGAAAAAGACACATAATTCATTGAATACACTGTTACTTGACTTATTCAACAAATATTTACCAAGCCTTCATGATACCCCTGGCACTGTGTTAAGTAGTGAGGCTATACACGACTTAGGGGCAAATCAATGAATGATAGGATCTGTCCTCAGTGGGTTTGCAGTCAAACAGAGTGTGATGGACGTGTAAATACGTGCAGCAAAGGGCCATGATAACCATCTGTACAAGGTATACTGAGGCACAGGGCAGGTTCAGTAATTCCACTGAAATTATTGAGGAAGGCTTCACAGAGAAACTATTGATCTCAGCTAAGTTGGAAAGATAATCAAGCAACAGCATGATGAACAGGTAAAAGGGAAGCTTGACTGCAAGCAAGGAGACCAGTCAGAGGACAATTGCAAGTGTCCAGGCTGGAGAGCATCAGATCTCTCTCCAAGAGAACACAGGGCTTCAGAACCCTAGACATTGAGGAGGGAAGGACTCAAGAGATTCTCCAGGCTTCTTTGCTGGATTCCTAGTGTCCTCCAACCAGACACACAGTACAGGAAAAGCAGACCAGGGAGGTGGCAAATGATTTCAGTTTGGGTATGTTGAGTTGGAGGTTTCTAGGGGACAGCCAAGAGAACCAGTGGGTGGTTTATAGGAATCTGTAACTCAGGAAAGACTTCCGAGCTGGAAAGGAGAGTCACGTGCTTATTTGTAATATTCATCTCAGAGGAGTTATGTGGTCACCAAGGGAGGGAGGAGAGAAAAGGACTGGTAACGATGCTTGAGGATTATCAACACTTTAAGATGGGACAGGAATAAAAAGCTTACAAGCAAGACTGAGAAGGAATGTCAGGAGTAGAAGGAGAAATAATAGAAACATGGTATCACAGAAGCCAAAGGAGAAGAGCTTTCTCAAGAAGGGAAGAATAATCAACATTGTCCAGTGAGCCAATGCCAAATGGGAGCCAAGAACATAAAAACCTTGAGCATGGACTCTTTTTTCAAGAAATTTTGATGTAAAGAGAAGATTAGGGAGGTACCAGCCAGGGGGATATCAAGGCAACTGAAGCAAGGCAGTCTTTGTTTTGTTTTTGTTTTAAAAGTAGTTGAAACTTAAGCAATTTGTAGGCTGTTGGGGACAAGCCTTCCTTAAGAGGAAGCTGAAAATCTAAGAGAGAGAGAGGATGTAGCTAACTGAGCAAACTCTCATGAGAGACCAGAGAATGGAGACGAGAGCATTCCACCTGGAAGACAGGTTTACAAGTGAGGAAAGCCCACTCTTTTTACTAAACTATGAACCTGTCATTATTTAAAATTTGGATATTTTATCAATTGTGAACTTATGCATTAATTTTGATATTTTGAAACACTGCATACACTGCATTAAAATGGCATTTATCTTGATGATGAAGTTTTTGGTGTCCCTTAAATTTTGCAGCAGAACAAGTTCCCCCACTGCCTCACTCTAGTCCCAGCCCTATTTGAAACAGATGCACTCCTTATCTACAAAGGAAAAAGCTGTTGAGATTTCTCCCAGGAAAGAGGTTAATTCCAGAAAAGCACTGGGGACTAGGGATACATTAGGGACGTAGGAAGAGATGGACACTGTCTGGGATTCAGAGGTGTAAAGGCTCTGGATTCCAGGAAAGCAGAAATGCTCAGTGACCTCCCTAGAAGGACACTACACAGAAGGCACCCACAAAGAATCTGTTCCTCTCCACCACACACAGATGAGCCTGGCTTTGAACATGAACACACATGATAATAGCCTTTAGATGTTCATGAAGTCATTGTTCGATGCTCGAAACCCTCTGTCTTCAGGGAAGTCTTCTTACTACCAATGACCAGCTGTTTACTGTCCAGCAAAAATATCCCAGACTCTAGCTAATGAGTTCACATTATTATGAGCCCATGTAGTACATTTCCTTATTTTAGTACATGCCTTCCCTTTCACACAAGCACAGTTTATGTCCTTGCTCTTATGATAGCTTTGTATCCATCTCTGTCTGATAAATTCATGCAATAGATTTATGAGTTTCATGTTGTTAATGGCTTTTCTAACAGTATAAGGTGCTACCCACACAGATGACTGGCATAGTTTATCCTTCTTGTGGAAACCTAACTTAATTCTTTATTGCTACTGAGTTACAGCTTTCTCTGGTGATAAAGAGAGAATGAAGGAATCCACTTGTATCAGAGTTCACAGCATTATAAAAATAGCTAGCTGATAGCAAACTGTCCCTCTAGCCAGTCATGTAGGCATAAGTATGTGTTTTGTCAGGTATCCACAAAGGAATAGACCTCCATTCATGCTCTCCTTGCCAAGAGTGTGGTGGTAAACATTTAACAACTAGCTCTCCAGAAAAGTACAAAGCTCTAATTCTGTTGTATTCAGCCATTTCCATGCTCTTACCATGACTGATTTCAAGCTGCCAAACTGACATCACTGAATGTGGAATGGGAATGAGTTGCACAACAGCATAATCGTCTACATTTCTACCAGACACATACATCAACCATAGAAAGGTATAGGGAGTTGGGAAATAACTAGGAAGTGATGAATTTTGAGTGTTTGTTACTTAAAAAAAATAATTTCCTTAGTTCTAAGTTTACACAATTTAATGGTTAATAGTGGCCTGCAACATTTTTGAAGATTTAACAGTCAGCTCTAATAAGCCTGTGTGGCACAGCTCTGCCCAAGACTGCCCTTGCTAACCTTACTGAGAACGGGTAGGTGATGAGGAGACAGAGCTGAAGCATAACACTCCTTACTGACAGGACCAGCGGCGGCTCTAAGGGGTGGTGGCTGCCTGCACTGAAGGAACAACGGTAGAGAAATGGAGACACTGGGGAAAAGAAGCTTTTCAACGCAAGAATACAAGAGTAAAATACATTATCATGACTGTCTTACCCTCTGAAAAAAAAATTTTTTTAACTGACATATAGTCAGTTTACAATGTTGTGTCAATTTCTGGTGTAGCACATAATGTTTCAGTCATACATACACATGCATACATTCCTTTTCATATTCTTTTTCATTGTATGTTACTACAAGATATTGAATAAAGTTGCTTGTGCTATGTAGTAGAAACTTGTTTATCTATGAAAAATTCTTGATGCTTTGACGTATCTAGTTTTGGGCTGTACAAGTAGGGCCACGCTACTATTTCTGCCCTACTCCACTACTCTGCTGGGTAACTTTGTTTAGAAACTTGAAATGTTTTTCCTCTCTAGGTTTATAAAAACCAAGGCTGCCACTCTGGAGTTGGGAAATGGGCGGTCATCGTAAAGATGGTTAGTCTCCTCAAAAAATCACACAGGGGGTTATTGTTATCAAGTCATGCCTCTAGGATCAAAGCTCATTTTAGCAAAATAAGATTTAGCAGGCATGGGTTGGAGGAAAAGTTCCATGTTCCCCAGTCTCATATCAAAGTCAGAGCAGTTAAGGATAATGACTTTGTACCGTCTCTGCTGTAGGATCCTTCCAGATGGGCCATGTTCTGGACCCACATTCCCAGCAACTGGTCACCAGGACTGAAAGGCTTGGACTTGGGACATGTGCAAAATCTAATTTTTGAGAAGATGCTCATTCAGGAGAGAGGCAGGGGAGCCAACTGCTTATTATGTGTTGCTCCAGAGCACCAGCCCATCACACATGGAGGAGAGTAGGGAACATAGACTTGAAAATGCAGTCTTCAACGTGGAGCCATTTCTATTCCTAGTGGCAATGCGTAATATTGTATTGCAACTTTTTTCATGAAAGTTGTTATTATATATTATTATTTTCTATTTAGGTGCTACTTATTGAATTTCCATTTTTTGAGCAAATTACATTTTGATTGCTTCTCTATTCTGGCTGTGAAATTTGCCAGTCAAACACAGCATTTTTGGCATAGGACAGTGGTTTCCCAATGATCTTCCAAATAGGAGACACCTCCTGAGCAGTTCCTCTCTGCTGTTGAGTTCTGAGTAAGATTTTATTTGAAAATGAGTTTCCTCAGTGCATAAGTCAAGTTTAGAAACCACTGGTAATAGTGAAAAGAGTCTGCGCCTGTGTTGCATGACAAAAGTAAGAAAGAATTAATCTGGAAGTATTGGAAAGTCATTGTTGGAATCTAGACTATGATACAAGTCAGTTGGGTTAAAGCGAAAAGCGAAGTGAAAAAAGCCCTCAGTATTAAATTGAAAATTGTTGTCCTGATAGCATTCTTACTCAAGGACTATTGATTTTTTTTTTTAATCTAGCTGTTTAAAAATGTTGTGCTAAGGATGAGACCATATTCAATGACAAATGGACTGCATGAACTGTCTTCACTGGGCCTTATCAAAGCTTTTCACATGGTGCTGGGATGGTTTGTTTTGATGGGCAGAATCTGAGTCCTGCACCCTTATCTAGCTTCATTATTATGGATATGAACATGGTTCCTGAGACTCTCACTAGTTCCACAAAAGGAGATTTTTTAAAATGCAGCCTGATAAATTCCCCATTCAGTGGAAGCTGAGGAATGTTTTGTTCCATTGTGCCATAGTTTAAAGGCATGTGACCTGAGTTTATGCAGGAAGCTGTTTTTTATAGGGAGAATATTTAGGATTACAAGCCTTGAATGTTACTGTCTCCTTTTCTTCCTCCAAACCTGATTTAAGTGCATTCCCCCCACACTTATTTAGGTAGGAGAACCTGGAATGAAAGACAGGGATTGTGAAAGGAGGAACTTAGAGCTCTGCCAAACACCTGGAAGAGCATTTTAGAGACACATCAAGCTCACTTCGTCACTATACAAATTTAGATCCATCCAACTCAATTTGGAAAAAAAGAACTGTTTTTGATCTGAAGCCCCATAGCTCAAACATTTTATACAACTGATACTCCCCAGTTTGTGCCATTGTTCTCTTACTTCTCTCCCAGTTTTTTCATGACTCAGAAGTCGAAAAGGACTTCACTTGTAGGTCAGGAAAGAACGAAGCCCATCGTGGGGGTGAGTAATATCAGGCTTTCAATTTATTGGCAAATATGTTCACTACCGGCTGGACATTATGCTAAGATTATCTGATTTATTTCTTATTACAACTCCGAGGAAGGAAACCTTATTATCTCTACTTTGTAGATTAAGAAACTGGGGTTTAGAGAGATTATATGATTTACCCAAGGTCACTCAGCTAGCTAGTAAATGGTCTAAAAGGAATAGGAATCCCCTACAGTGGGATCCCAGGTCTGAGCACTTGACTGTGTATGGTACCACAGTAGATTCAAGGGAGATGGAGGAGCAGCATAACTCAATTCAGGGGCTGAGAGATAGCAAAAGGTGAAGAAAATTTGCTCGTTTCCTCACAGGGGTTCTTTTAGGGCTTGCTTCTTAGCATTCATCCATGCACTGAAATACTTTTTGTTTCCATATATAATGCAAAATTCATTCTCTACATCTCTAAAATTTTATTGTGTGCCTTATGTAATCATTTGTATAAGGTCAAATTTGCATAAGTCAAGTGTGGAATCAGCCAGTGGGCATCTGGACATCTTTATGAGTAACTAAATAGAAATGGAAAGGAGAAAGACGGGAAGGATAGATTTTTTTATTTGGAGCCTTGGAGAGAAATGATCATAGGGAATAAAGAAGTAGGGATGGAGAGGGAAATAGAAAATACAGGAAAGGAACCCAGTTGAAGGGGAGAAGTTAACACTTACTCAGTTATAAAAGTGCATGGGCTAGCCTGGACCCTACTCACTTCTTTTTCTCTCTCTTTCTTCCTCGCTCCCTCCTCTTCTTTCTTTCCTCCCTTCCTTCCTTTCTTACTGGTTTTATTATTAAGCTCGTTCAGATTCTCAGGAATATAAACATGCTCAGGGCATCTCGTCTATGGTAGCTATTTGTAAGGATATTGAAGCAAATAAGGAAGGTAAGGAAGTAAAGAAAAACAGGAGAAAGTGCAGCATTTAAACCACCAGGCCTTGGGGACAATAGACCTCCGTTCACAGAGGGAGGCAGACCTCAAGGAGAATGGTTCAGCTGCTCACACTGCCGTATCTCATCTAGTGTCTCTCTCTCAGCTTCTAATTCTCTTGCCACTACGGATTCTACTTACTCTCTTTGTACCTCGTGGCTTTTTCTTACTCTTGACTTCTACTGCCTCGTGGCTTTGTCTTTCTACTATATATATCACAGAATGGGTCTAGTTCACTCACTCTTTTGAGACAAGAAGGAAGGGAGCAGGACACAGCCATGAAAGGGATGACACAGCATTTAGCTCCAAGATGGCAGAAAAGTCAACTTCCAATAGACCATGAAGCCCAAGATGGCCTCCAGGGGATGTGGAACTACATCGTACACATTGTAATATGTTAGCATGGTGGATGACACACCCACTGGTGCCATGACAGTTCCAAAGCTAACCATGAAAAGCCAAAAAGAGGGCCATGGTACAATTCCTAGGAATCCCTGCCCTTTCCCAAAAGTAGTTGGAATAATCGTCCCACTTTAGCATATAAAAACTAGCAACACTGCGCCTCTCGGCCTCTCTTGCTCCCTTACTTTCCGAGACAGCCCGCACTCTGCCTATGGAGTGTGTATCTACTTTTACTTTAAACTAAACACCCAACTCCCCACCTCTTGGCCTTTCTCTTGCCTTCTGAGATGGCCTGCACTCTGTCTATGGAGTGTACACCTCTCTAAATCTACTGTTACTCAACGATGGCTCACTCTTGAATTATTTCCTGAGTGAAGCCAAGGACCCACACACAACCAAGACCTGGGACATGGCCATCCTCTCATCCCTCCACTTTTTCTTGTATCACTTTTATTCAAGAATATTTAGCATGAATTAGACACCTCTCTTATATGTTCCCTTGACACCCATTTCTTTCCTGTATTGAATACATTTTAGCACACCTGACCAGTTCACAAGAATCCCCTTGACTATCCCTTCTACCCTCTTGTGGACCCAACAGTCATTTTGTACAACATGATCCCACTGCCCTATCTGCCAGACCAGACCTGAGATCAGCCAATCAGAGCTTCTTCTCTGTCAATTTTAAATAGTAGCTAAGAGAATGAGTCAGGCTCTCCAGGTGGCTGGGCCTCTAACTTGCACCACTTCTCTGTCTTTCTCCTTGCCTACTCATACACTCTGTTTTTTCACTCCAAGCCAGGCAGAACTCAGTTGTCTATCACTAGTTCCCATTAAAAATACCTGGTCCTCCCAAGCATCTTTTAATTTTTGTCATCTCTGTTATTAATGAAGTGAAGGGTAGAGAGCACATTCAGTCTCTCCGCTCCTCCCTCTCCTTCCTAACTCTGTCTTTCTCTTGGGTCACATTCATTCTTTCTGTTTTACACATAGAGTTTACAGCAATCAGCTTCCACAACTTGGGCCTGCCCTGAGGGCTCCCCTACTCAGCCTATCAACTTCTCAAAGTTCTACTTCAAACTAGATATTCCTCCTGAGAGGAATTCTGGTCGATCTAACTATCTTCCTCAGACAGGTTTGTACTTGGAAGCTGTGACCAGCTTTATAACTGTGCCCATATGCTTTAGAACAGCGCTCAGACTGGGAAACAGTCTTCAGGAAAAAATAAAGAGAAGCGGAGAGGAGAGTGAGAAAGAGAATACTTCTGGATGGACATGTCTCTCCATGTCCTGCCCTTGTCCTCTCTAAGGTCAGGCTGCATTCCTCCCTTGGGTTCTGTGAAATAGCCCATTACCTAATAATCCCCTTGTTCGCTCAGATTAGCCAGGCTTTCACTTGTCACCCAGTAGCCCTAATTAAATACTCTTCTATCAAAAAAGCATCACTTCTTATCATCATTGCCAGATATTTTTTCTATGCTTTCCACTTGATTAAAAGCTTCTTAAGGGCAAGGACTGCATTTGTCTGGCTCACTATTTTATTCTAAGCACTTAACATGTTTCCTGGACACTTAATAAATGTATTTTGAATGACTCTACAGTTATTGATTGCCAACTGCATATCAAGCACTATTTTATGCACTGCAGTTATAAAGGTGAAAGACATGATCCCTGACCTCACACTGCTTAGAGTCTAGATTCCATCCAAATCAGTCCAGCTCTGCTTCTACTTTAAGTGTCCCTTGTATTAGGATGCTTTGAGCTTAAGTGAAGGTGGCAGGGTTGGCTCAAGTGATCAAATCTCACAAGGGGTAGGGATTAAAACTGGGCCATGGAAATAGCTAGAACCAGGGGAAAATTTGGTCAGGACTTTCCTCCCTCCCTTGTCTCTATCTGTGAGTTGATTTCACCATGCCAGACTTATTTCCTCCTGAATATGGGAAAGTATCCACCAGCAGTTTTAACACTTACACATTATTCCAGCTTTATCATAATTTTCTATGTTTCCAATTTGAGAAACCCTGGGGAGGCCTTCCAATTGGGTCAGATTGTGTTAAGGGTACTTCTCTGGACCAATTACTGGGGAGAGAAGGCACCAGTGATGTTTTTTGGATAAAAGAGTATTTAATTAGGGTTACTGGGTGACAAGTGACAGCCTGGCTAATCTAAACTAACAAGGGAGTCATTAGGCATTATTTTAGTTTGAGTTTCCATCCCTACACCAATCACAACCAGCAAGATCTGTAGGATGGTGACATGTTCCAATCTTAACCACATAAATGGGGCATGACCAGAAGGGGAGTGGAAACTTTTCTGGGCAGACAAACAGTAGATGTCTGCCTACTTTATCCCCTTAGTCTCACATGCATTCACTCCTTTCCCTGACTTTATTTATTTATTTATTTATTTATTTATTTATTTATTTATTTTATTGAAGTATAGTTGGTTTACAATGTTGTGTTAATTTCTGGTGTACAGCATAGTGATTCAGTTTCATATTCTTTTTCATTATAGGCTATTACAAGGTATTGAATATAGTCCCCTGTGCTATACAGTCGGACCTTTTTGTTTATCCTTTCCCTGACTTTATTTAACAAATATCTATCAAATATTCATTTAGTGAGAAGCATTGTGCTAGGTTCTTAGACTAAGAATTTACATTTTATATATCAAAATTAATTTTTTAAAGGAAAGCAAACATCTTGCCTTAATCCCTACCATCATAACCCAGTCTTTCCTGCATTTATTTTTCAGAGTCACAGCAGAGCCAAACCTTCAAGCCCTGGTTTGTTTGGAGCATCCCAGTGCACATGAATCAGGTGACTTTATCTTTTGTTCCCATCCTTGCTACCCCTAATCTGTCAGGCAGTCCTGAATCTGTACTATCAGGCTTGTTTGTTCTACTTCTCTACTCTTCTATCATGGTTCCATTAACTCACATCCAAGGGTGTCAAGAGAATAAATAGCCCAATAAAACAAAAAAATATACTTCCAGATTTAAAAAGAAAGAAACACACAAGAAATACATAAATCATACCATATGACAATAGCCTAGAAGATTGCACGGGAGGATCTTTGTGTTTTCTGTAGAAGAAAAGAAAAATGGAATTTCCATGCTTTGCATCAGCACTTGACAGCTGTAGATGCAGAAAATATGTGCCCCCAATCTCCCCATTAGGTATACTGGGCACTGAAAGGAGGATGGGCATCAGGAATGATTTTGCCTGAAATAAGCATAATTCCACAGAGGATGACCACACATTTTCTCTAGTAATCATCTTACAATCAAGAATAATTTAGTGAGGAGGGTATAGCTCAAGTGGTAAAGTACATGTACATGCTTAGCATGCATGAGGTCCTGGGTTCAATACCCACTACTTCCTCTGAGAATAAATAAATACTAAATAAACCTAATTACCTCCCCCCACCAATTAATTAATTAATTAATTAATTAATTAAAAGAATAATTTAAACATGAGCCTCACCTACATTTTGTGTAAGAAATTCCTGATCATGAACATTTCCTCCTCCTGGTCCCTTACAACCTGAGCTTGGCATGCTTACTTCCTATCACTTAATGTCACACCTGTATAATGGACACTCATGTCTCAATGAACTCTTCCCAGATAAACTGAAGGTTCTAGTCCAAGAGTAATAACACCTGGTTCACAGGTTTCTAAGAGCTCAAATAAAGGTAAATTTGTTAGCCTGACCTAAATGCTCTCTGGATCTCAAATTAATCTAATGTTATCTGACATTTGGCACTTTCTCTGTCTAAACCTAAAAGACCACTCTTTTGTCAGGGTCTCATCACTCTTTTTCGAGAAGTCATTGTTATATTGCCTCCCTGCCCTTCCCTGCTGCTTCAGTGGGGTACACTGTGAGCTCCAAATGAAGCCCCCAGATTCAAGAAGAATATAATTCAAAATCATTCTGTATCAAATGTTTGGTTCCTGGAGTCAATGCTGTTGTAAGGCTAAGCCTAACATCTAAGAGGAAAAATTTTTTTTTAAGATTCTCTCCATGACTCGAATTAGAAATAAATTATATTAGCATTTAAAAATGCACTTTAGAGTTCTCAATTTAGACTCAAACTCAGTTTTACAGTTGAGGAAACTCAGATTCCAAGAACTAATTTCCCCAAGGTCACACAGAGCTTGATGAGTGCTAACTTATGCTAGAACATAATTTTGTTTTTACCTTAATTATGGAGAAAATGAAACTATTTAACTGTTCAAAATATGTTCGGTACATTTTAATATGTTTAATTATGACAAACAAAGACAAGTTTTTCTGTCAACAAAAAGCTGGATTGGAGAGCAGCCAACAAGCTTACCTGTCAGCTTCTATAGATTCAAAAGTTAGTAATTGCTTTACCTTTCTAGGAAATAAAAATTCCGTACACCAAGCTCTGAGAGAGACAAGGCAATGCAGAGGGAGAGAGGAACCGCTGAGAAGATCACCAGCTGTAGATGCAGAAAACATGTGCCCCCAATCTCCCCATTAGGTAAGAACAGATTTATACACTAATATTATTACTACCATGACTATTTAACATAGTCTAGCTTCCGATGCCTTCTCAGACAAACTCTAAGATGTGGTTTATAGCTTTAGTGTTACAGCAGGCAGATAGCTAGATATGAGCAGAGAAAGAGGGACACAAACCAAATGGCAGGAATTGGGCAGAAAGGAGGGGCACAAGCCAAATGCGGGAAAACATACCTCATGTAAGCACCAGGGGTCCCTAGGCAGAGAAGGAAAAGCAGGAATCTTTGGGCTGATAAGGGGCCACACCTTTTGGCCTGGAGACTAACAAAGAAAGGTGAGAAAAGGTAGGAATTTCCAGTGTCCAAGTGTAACCTTTTGCTCATTATGCCTTCATTTCAATAAAATTAGCCTTGCAGATCAGAAGTACACATCAGGCACCGACACCATGACACTTCCGATCCAGACTAAATGAGGACAAAAATCCCTCCTCCCTTTGGGAAGGTGGAGTTGGGATGATAATCAGGAAATACTACCCCAAGCCCTTCCCTCCTCAGTGAATATTTCGCCCACTCATTTTTACACCCTGTGTAACTAACTTGTCAGAGAAACTCAGGACAGCCACTCACCTGAGCCTACTCACTCTCCCCTTGAGACTGTACTATGCATACTTTAATAAATCCTCCCTGTACTGTTTTTAACCCCTGCATCTTGTCTCTGAATTCTTTCTGGCACGGGGCAAGAACCTGGAACACCGGTTGCGGGAACATTAGGAATCGATTCTCCTTTTCCAACCAAAGCCTGTCTGCTGTTGTCTGGAAGCCCGGTGTTTGAAAACAGTAGCTTGCTGACAGCTGAGACTGAAACAAAGGCTTTTCCGCATCACTCCCCCTCAAACCTAATCTGTTCTGCCTGAAATAGGCACAATGGCTTTAAGGTGGGACAGGGCAGACCACTGGAATCACATTGTGTGTGCCTCAAACCCTCAAGTCCAAAGGGCAGTGTGATCACTGTGTGCTCCCTGCAAACCCTCCCAGGCTTGCAATTTCCCTTGTTCACCACTTTGGCCAGGTGGTCCACCCTTCTCCTTTCTGGCTCTGTCTGCCCTCTCCACAGGATTACCATACAATGCTATAGATGTTCCCAAACATCTGCCCATTTTATTTATTCAGAAGCAACGGCTGTCCAGCTGACTACATCTGACCCCCTATCAGGACCAAGTGTTCTTAGGGAAATACTTTTTTTTATTATTTTAAACTTTTCCCTTTAAGATAGTTTATTTAATCATGCATTTGTTTAACTTCAGAGTGAAATTTAAATAAAAGGAAATTCATTAGCCTATGTTCTGCAGGGGACAGATTAAAGGAATTGTCCATCCAGTGCCAGTGCCACACAGCACTGAGACAGAATGGATTCTAGCAACAGGCACAATATGAAAGAGTACATGCTGAATAATTCCATATTCGTCAAGTTCAAAACCAGCAAACCTAAGCCTATGGTGATACAGGTCAGATAGTGGTTGCCTTTGGCGGGGTATCAACTATGAGTGGTACCAAGAGGCCTGCTGGTACTGCCAGGAAAGTTCTTTCTTGGTCTGGGTAGTGGCAAAATTAACTTATATAAATATCCACCCAGTTGTAGACTTGAATTATGTGCTTTACTATATTTAAATATGTATGCAATGTGCTTTCATTTTAAAAATTATAAAAATATGTTATATCTCTACCTTTAAAAAATTTTTGTTTAAAAATTCAGTAATGTGCTCCAGTCTCTGATTCATATAAAGAGCACTCCTCAAGGTCACCATTCCTACAATTATACATTTCCTTCTCATGGTGCACAAAGTTTGTTGTCCTAGCCTTGAACAGTGGGGGGCCCGTGCTCCCCCGACCCCCAACCCCAGCTTGGTTGCTCCTGCAGGAGACAATGTTGGCCAGGGTGTCTGCAGAGAATGTGGGCTTCCCACCTCCCTACACTCAGCTACGTTTTCCAGTGTTGCTGTGATCGTCTGATGTTTTCTCTTGGTCAGAATCCTCTTCTAGACATCCATAGTATCCACACATCTTTCTATATATGCCAGACATAACCAAAAGAACACTCAGAAATCCTCCTTCAAGTATTTAAACGGTATTTTAAATATAATGGCATTACATTACCAAAGAACACTGTGGTTGAGTGGGATTCTAATGATTCTGTGCTAGCTTGGTTTCCTGTGTCCATGTTCTTTGTCGATCCTTGTCTACATGTATAAATAATTAAAAAGATAAAATCACATCATATTGGCATTAAAAACAGGCACGTACATCAATAGAACAGAATAGAAAGTCTTTCCAATCTGGATGCTTTTTGTTTGCTTGTTTTGTTTTCTTTTGGGGGAAGAAGGGGGACAGTATGTATGTATGTATGTATGTATTTTAATAGAGGTACTGGGGATTGAACCCAGGACCTGATGCATGCTAAGCACAAGCTATACCACCAAGCTATACTCTCCTCCCTTGGATGCCTTTTGTTTCATTTTCTTGCCTACTTGCTCTAACTAGTACCTCTAGTACAATGTTGACTAGAAGTGGTAAGAGCGGATATTCTTGTATTATTCCTGATCTTGGGGGAATGCATCTGGTTTTCTACTAATATGATGTTAACTCTGGGTTTTTAGAAATGGCCTATATTAGGTTGAGGGAGTTCCCTTTTATTTTCAGTTTATTTCATGAAACGGTTTTGGATGTTGTCAAATGCTTTTTCTGTTTCTATTGAGATGATCATTTTTTTTTCTTCATTGCATTAATACAGTATATTACATTGACTGATTTTTGAATATTGAATTACACGCATTCTTGCGATAAATCCTACTTGTCATGGTGTGTTATATTTTTATACGTTGCAGTATTTAGTTTGCTAGTATTTGTTGAAGATTTATGCATCTGTATTCACAAGAGATATTGATTTGCAGTTCTCTTGTAATGTTTTTGTCTGGTTTTGGTATCATAGAATGAGTCAGGAAGGTTTCCCTCTTCTATTTTTTAGAAGAGTTTGTGAAGGATTGATGTTAATTCTCCTTTAAATATTTGGTAGAATTCACCAACATATAATTCCTTTTACACATTTAAATGGTATGGTATTACAACATTATTTTAGCTTGTATTTCTTTGCTAACCAGCAAGGTTAAATATTTTCCCATATGTTTGCATGCTAATTTTCTCTGTAAATATGTATTGTTTGTTCATATTCTTTGCTTGTTTTCATATTGAGTTCTTTGTGTTTTTCTTATCAATTTTAATGAGATTTTTAAAATAGTGACCCTCAGAACATTATATTTTAATCTAGTAATCTTTCAATGTCCAGAAATATTAATGTATTTTAGGTATAGAGAGGATAAGTCAGGTTTGAGAACAACTTCTGCTTACAATAATTTTCTCACAATTCCATCCTGTTGGCATACAAAATTATTCCATATTTTTAAAAAAATTTATTTTCTTGAAGAAGTATTTGTTTTTACTCTGCCAAGCTAGGCATACATATGACATATCAGATCCATAACGTTTTATCCTTCCTCTGAGTTCTTGCTAATGTTTCCATTTGGTGAGTCTGACTTAGAACCACGCCTACATGCTCAGTTCAACATCTAACTCAACTTTCCTAGGAACATTTTTACCACAGGAAAATATTGAAATGGGAACCAAACAAGTTAACCAATATGTAAATTGAAAAATTAATTCTGCTTACCATTCTAATAAAAAGCTAACAGAGGACTTGATGAGTACTCTATGGTGTCAAACATTTGATTAAGAAGACCAGTTGGCATAAGGTCTGCTTAGAGGATTTTAAGCTAAAATGTCACTCCCTACAAGCCTATCCAATGCTTGGACATCCGCCATTAGAAATGTATTCTTTGCAGGAGAGGGTATAGCTCAGTGGTAGAATGCATGCTTAGCATGCACAAGGTCCTGGGTTCAATCCCCAGTGCCTCCATTAAAAATAAACAAACAAACAAACTTAATTATCCCCCCCCTCAAAAAAAGAAATGTATTCTTTGTGATTAGATCTGGAAAAGACTTATTCTGTATATATTCTGTGTGGGTTGTGTGTGTGTGTGAGGGTAAGTGGATGTGGGTGTGTGAGTATAAATGAAGGAAAAGTAGACAAAACACACAGAGGCACAAAGGTGCATTTTTGCTGGCACAGAATAGGAACCAAATCACTCTTAAAGTCAGCCTTGAGAAAGCAATTTAGACTAGCTGGTGTAGATTTTGCTTGACTCTGCACTGTCACTGGAAACAAAACTGCCATTTGTGTTAGGAGATTTTTATCTCCTATTCTATTCTTTTGTCACTTTAGACACACACAGTTAGTTATTCAAAGTCTTTTCATTCCAAACCTATAGAAATAATATGTATGCTGACTACATGGAAGGTGAGAAAACAAGTTTGTTTGTTTTAATCATTCTTGTGTTTTCCATTCCTCTTTGGTCCATTTCTCCTGATCATAAATTGTTACTATTTCTATACTTTTTATTCCTTTGAGAAGTATCCCTACATAATATATATCGTTATGTGCAATTTAATATAGTTATCTACAGAAGTTTGATAGACAATATATTAAATAAAATTCTCCTTTTTCCCCCTAAGAGATCATTCTCATTCCATTTTTTGAACTAGACAAGGCTGCAGGCTCTATCATTTATGTCTGCATGATCTTTGTACAAACTGCCTAACCTCTCTCTGTTTCCCTACTCTTAGTAGAATAACAACTCTTTCAAGATTGCTCAGATGTTCTACCAAGCTTTTGCTCCAGCCATCTTAGCAGATGTAGCAAGAATAGAGGTCATTGTCCAAAGGGCCGATAAAAGGCAGCATAAGACATAGGAACATCTTCAAGGACCAAACTCAGTTCTCTCTGCTGCGCAGATGACTCATAGCCCTTGCCCATTAACTGAAAAATCAACCTGGGTGAAGGGTAGGAGAAAAGAGAGAGGGAAAATCCTAAAGTGCTGTGACTATGTAAAACCATGGGTAACCAGGAAAACACGGGAGTGACTGAGTCCACCATGAACTGGCCAGATTGACTTTTCTCCATTAACCTGCAGTTGTGAGGCTCCTTCCTTAGAGGCTGATAAATACGACTAGCCTATTCTCTTCAATCACAGCTGGATCCAGTTGAAAGAATAACTGGAAGATTTGGGGAGGAGGGTTTAAGGAGTGTTTCTGTAGCCTTTCTCCTTATTATTATATTCCTCATGGAAATCGTATCTGTTATTAGATTCTAAGTGTTGACATTGACACTTAGACATCTGCTTCCTTTTGAAGTGGACAAATTTCTGATTCCCTGCTTGAAAACTTTTCTCCAACCTTAAGTCATCATTTATGTTTGACCTACTGCTAATGGAAATATTCTACCCAAAGTCCAGGAAAAATGTACCCTTTACTCACCTTACATAATCAGCAAATTATGAAAGTATCTACAGTCCTGACTAAGTGTATCAACATTGCAAATAACTGCAACTAGGTCATCAGAACTTGAAATAGATAATAAGCATTACCATTAGTGAGAGCCCATGGAGCAGAGGTCAAGAGTTAGGTTTTCATACAAACCAAAGGCTTCTAAAAGCCTTAACATAGGAAACTGCTTATCAGCTCTTTACATCCAGTGACACGGATATGTTTTATTCATCTAGGGAGTACACACTGATGCTGGGAAGGGAGCACTTCCCTCCCCATAGACAACTTTCTTATCACCATTAGCGATGAAGCTTCCAGTAAGAGTCAACACTGTGCATTCACATTATCTCTGTCGACAACTGTGAGCCCTTCTCAGCACATCAGCAAGAGCAGGAAGATGACGAGCAAATGAAAGCCTGAAAACAACTTAAAAATGGAAGCACCTCATTTCTCATGGAGTTTAATTAAACTGGAAAGTTCTCCCTAAGTTTGGTGCAAATTCATCTGGCAGCAAAGCCTGAGCTGATATAAGACGGTTTAAAGACTATTTATCCTCCTTAGTATGAATATTCATTCATTTTTCTGCAGAAATAACAATGTGTTTAATTACAAGGCACAGACCTGTTGGGGCTGTCACGTTATATATCAGCACATTACATAAGTTATATGCATTAATTTACCTTCTTAAAACATTTCTGAATTCTAAAATACTTGTGGCCTCAAAGGTTTTAGATAAGGAAGTATGAATTTGTACTCATTTTTCAAACTTGGTTATACAGAATTATTCTAAACACATTTATTTCACATGGCAATATACTTGGTTCATATTCCTGATTCTTATAATATTTCTCATCTTAACCAGAGTACTATATAATTAACAATAGCTAAGCACTTAACATGATGTGTATTCACATATATAAACACACAGATATGTTTATGTGTATACATGTTCACACACACAGAACTGCTATGGTAAACACCTCGGATGCAGTAAACACAGGTTTATAATTGATACTTTCACTCAACAGTCTTTCTCAGAAGCAAAGCTTAAACCAAGAGCCCTGGCTCTTTAACTCCTTAAGAAGGAGTGCTACTGAAATGTCTGGTTTGGAAGAGGCTATCTTTAAGCAGAGAACTCACAGATATCTCCCAAAACTGCTGAATATCTTAAAGGAAGCTGATATTCATACTGGAAATCAATTTATCTATATATGGTTCAAAAAGCTTGTATGTGACATCCTCAGCTATTCTCTTCAGTCACAGCTCGATCTAGTTTGCAAGCATTTCTTCTTGATTACATTGCAGGAATAGCTTAGGTTTATATTATGTTTTTCAAAGAACTGTGATATATATTCTCTATATTTGATTTTGCATAATAGGAATATTAATATCCACATCAAGAGTTGTCTTGAGGATTAGATAACACATTGTATGTCAAGTCCAACGCATTCCATACGGTACCACTGTTTTCACCTGGTATCCTCAGTTTTCGGATGGGGCCCAGCAATTGTAGGTGGCTTGTCCAAGTTCACACGACTAATATACTGGAAAATTGACACTTGATCTCATTTTACTGACAGTAAGTTCAATGTTCTTTCCACACCACTTCACTGTCTAAAATAAATGATACTAGGGGGAGGGTGTAGCTCAGTGGTAGAGCACACGTCCAGCACACATGAGGCCCTGGGTTCAATCCCCAGGACCTCCATTAAATAAACAAATAAAAACCTAATTACCTCTCCCCCAAGAAAATTAAATTTAAAATAAATGATACTATCTTTTACCATAGGTTTTTGCAAAATGAAAATGGCTTTTTGCTTTTGCTGATTATTTAAATAATACATGCTCATTGTATAAACAAATGCACGGTAAAACTGGATAGATTCAAAGAAAAGAAGTACCCTAAAAATTGTATCATCCAATCACCCAGAAAGAAGCATGTTAAATTAAGAGTATAATTTTAAGATTTTTTTTCTATGCATAAACTCACATAAATACAGTACACCAATTAAAACAGGATACTAACTTTATTTTTCTTTTTTATAGTGTGTTTTTATTTATTTTTATAGTGTGTTTTTAATAATATATTATGGGCATCTTTCTATATTAATAAATATATGTTTTAGTTATGAATTTCAAAACATTCACTAAGATGTAGAAAACTTACAGCAAATACTGCTTAGTTTATTCTTAAGACCCAGAACTAGCAGAAAAGTCAATGTGGGCAATTCACGGTAGACTTAGTCACTCCAGTGTTTTCTAGTTCTTCGTTGGTTTAATGTAGTCACAGCACTTCAGGACTTTTCCTCTCTTTTCTCCTCCCCTCCACGCAGGGTGATTTTTCGGCTACTGGGCAAGGGCTATAAATCATCTGGGCGGCAGAGAGAACAGGGCTTCATCCCTGGTGATGCTCATCTGTCCTGGGCTGCCTTTATCTGAGCTTTAGGCAGCAGCTTTCATTCTTGCTACATCTGGCAAGAGGGTTGGAATCATTCCTTGATATCTGGCTGTCAGATTGTACATTCTCCATTCACTTTTATTCCAAATACAAGGTCTCTTCAAGTCTGCCTCCCATCCCATCTGTCTTAGTCTGTTCAGTCTGCTATAACAAAATACCACACACTGGGTGGCTTAAACAGTGGACGTGTATTTCTCACAGCTCTGGAGGCTGGGCTGTCCAAGATCAAGGTGCCATCAGATTCAGCGTCTGTCTTTGAACAGCTTTCCTAGGTTCACAGACAGCTGTCACAAGGTAGAAGAGGGCAAGGCAGCTCTCTGGAGCCTCCTTTATAAGGGCACCAGTCCCATTCGTGAGGGTGCCACCCCCAAAACCTAGTTATCTCCCAAAGATCCCACCTCCTAATGGCATCACCTTTCGGGTTAGGATTTCACAGATGAATTTTGAGGGCACACAGAAATCCACTCTACAACGTCATCTGTGCCCTCACAGCTGCTCTCCAGTGCCAAACTGAGATTGCTCTCAGCACCACTTGCTGCACATCTAACAGTTATTGCTATCCTTTTGCTAGGGTACCATGTTATGGTAGGATCAGTAATGGCCCCCAAAGATATTCACATTTTCCTCATCAGAACTTGTAAGTATGTTACGTTACACAGTAAAAGGGGTTTTGCAGATTTTGCAGGTAAAAGGATGTGTGATTAAGTTGAAGATCTTGACAGAGAGAGATTATATTGGATTATCTTGGTAGACCCAAAATAAAACAAGGCCCATATAAAAGGGAAGCAGGAAGATCAGAAGCAGAAAAGATACGACAATGGAAGCAGAGAGAGAGGCTGTAAGATGCTACCCTGCTGGCTTTAGAGATGAAAAGGGGGAATGTAAAGTAGCTTCTAGAAGCTAGAAGAGGCAAGGAATAGATTCTCCCCTGAAGCCTTCAGAAAGACTGTAGCCTTTCCAACAACCTTGATTTCAGCACACAGACTAATTTCATGCTTCTGACCTCTAGAATTATAAGGTAATAAACTGCATTGTTTTTTAAGTCACCAAGTTTGTGGTAACTTGTTATAGAAGCAATTTGAAACTAATACACATAGAGTTTCTTTAAAAGCCTGCAGTGACCCTGGGCTATACCTAGAAAAGTAAAACATTGGTTCCCTCTCCATTGGTGCATTTCAATTGAAACTGGATTTCTATTCTTCCCTCTCATCCCATCTTCAAAGCTTGGCCAACAAGAATGCAGAGAACTATGTTCCTTCCCAGAGATCACTGATAACAGCCAAGTCTACTACTCTACTCTCTGTCTGTGAAAAACTAAACCTGTTTCTTTGCCCAGAAAGGAGGGAAAACTCACCATTCATTCCTCCAAATCTATCATCTGTTTTAACACTTCAGGGCTTTGGCTTCCAATAGGCAAAGCCAAACTTTTCAAACTAAACATCTTTCTCTCACAAAGTCCAACTATTGCAAATCTAAACTTTTTGATTTATGTTTAAAATTTCATTCACATAACATATGTGTTCTGTTATATTTGTACCCCTCCTGAGCCAATGAATGCATTGATTCAATGATTTAACCTTTCTTTTTGTTTTTAACATTTTTTATTGATTTATAATTATTTTACAATGCTGTGTCAAATTCCAGTGTAGAGCACAATTTTTCAGTTGTACATGAACATATATATATATTCATGGTCACAATTTTTTCTCTGTGAGCTACCACTACATCTTGTATATATTTCCCTGTGCTATACAGTATAATCTTGTTTATCTATTCTGCAATTTTGAAATCCCAGTCTATCCCTTCCTACCACCACCCCCTTGGCAACCACAAGTTTGTATTCTATGTCTATGAGTCTATTTCTGTTTTGTATTTATAATTTGCTTCTTTGTTTGTTTTTTTAGGTTTCACATATGAGCAATCTCATATGGTATTTTTCTTTCTCTTTCTGGCTTACTTTACTTAGAATGACATTCACTTAGAATAACATTCTTCAGGAGCATCCCTGTTGCTGCAAATGGCATTATGTTGTCAGTTTCTATGGCTGAGTAGTATTCCATTGTATAAATACATCACCTCTTCTTTATCCAGTCATCTGTTGATGGACATTTAGGCTACTCCCATGTCTTGACTATTGTAAGAAGTGCTGCTATGAACACTGGGGTGCAGGTGTCATCCTGAAGTAGGGTTCCTTCTGGATATATGCCCAGGAGTGGGATTCCTGGGTCATATGTTAGGTCTATTCCTAGTCTTTTGAGGAATCTCCATACTGTTTTCCACAGTGGCTGCACCAAACTGCATTCCCACCAGCAGTGTAGGAGGGTTCCCCTTTCTCCACAGCCTCTCCAGCATTTGTCATTTGTGGATTTTTGAATGATGGCCATTCTGACTGGTGTGAGGTGATACCTCACTGTAGTTTTGATTTGCATTTCTCTGATAATTAGTGATATTGAGCATTTTTTCATGTGCCTTTTGATCATTTGTATGTCTTCCTTGGAGAATTATTTGTTTAGGTCTTCTGCCCATTTTTGGATTGGGTTGTTTGGTTGTTTCTTATTAAGTTGTATGAGCTGCTTATATATTCTGGAGATCAAGCCTTTGTCAGTTTCATTTGTAAAAATTTCCCCATTCCATAGGTTGTCTTTTTGTTTTACTTCTGGTTTCCTTTGCTGTGCAGAAGCTTGTAAGTTTCATTAAGTCCCATTTGTTTATTCTTACTTTTATTTCTATTGCTTGAGTAGACTGTTCTAGGAGAACATTTTTGAGATGTATGTCAGATACTGTTTTGCCTATATTTTCTTCTAGGAGGTTTATTGTATCTTGTCTTATGTTTAAGTCTTTAATCCATTTTGAGTTTATTTTTGTGTATGGTATAAGGGAGTGTTCTAGCTTCATTGCTTTATATTGCTGCTGTCCAGTTTTCCCAACACCATTTGCTGAAGAGACTGTCTTTATTCCATTGTATATTCTTGCCTCCTTTGCCAAAGATTAGTTGACCAAAAGTTTATGGGTTCATTTCTGGGTTCTCTATTCTGTTCCATTGGTCTATATGTCTGTTTTGGTACCAATACCATGCTGTCTTGATAACTGTAGCCCTATAGTATTGTTTGAAGTCTGGGAGAGTCTTTCCTCCAGCCTCCTTCTTTCTCTTCAGTAATGCTTTGGCAATTCTAGGTCTTTGATGGTTCCATATAAATTTTATTATGATTTGTTCTAGTTCTGTGAAATATGTCCTGGGTAATTGGATAGGGATTGCATTAAATCTGTAGATTGCCTTGGGCAGTGTGACCATTTTAACAATATTGATTCTTCCAATCCAAGAGCATGGGATATCTTTCCATTTTTTAAAGTCTTCTTTAATTTCCTTCATCAATGGTTTATAGTTTTCTGTGTATAATTCTTTCACCTCCTTGGTTAGATTTATTCCTAGGTATTTTATTACTTTGGGTGCTATTTTAAAGGGAATTGTTTCTTTACTTTCTTTTTCTGTTGATTCCTCATTAGTGTAAAGAAATGCAACTGATTTTTGAATGTTAATCTTGTAACCTGTTACCTTGCTGAATTCTTCAATCAGCTCTAGTAGTTTTTGTGTGGACCTTTTAGGACTTCCTATATATAATAACATGTCATCAGCATATAGTGACACTTTTACCTCTTCTTTTCCAATTTGGATCCCTTTTATTTCTCTCTCTTGCCTGATTGCTGTGGCTAGGCCTTCCAAGACTATGTTGAATAGAAGTGGTAATAGTGGGCCACCTTGTCTTGTCCCAGATTTTAGTGGGAAGCTTTTGAGTTTTTCACCGTTGAGTACTATGCTGGCTGTAGGTTTGTCATATATAGCTTTTATTATGTTGAGATATGTTCCCTCTATACCCACTTTGGCAAGAGTTTTTATCATAAATGGGTGTTGAATTTTATCAAATGCTTTTTCTGCATCGATTGAGATGATCATGTGGTTTTTGTCCTTTCTCTTGTTGATGTGATGTGTTACATTGATTGATTTGCATATGTTGAACCACCCTTGTGTCCCTCGGATGAACCCCACTTGGTCATGATGTGTAATCTTTTTTATGTGTTGTTGGATTCTATTTGCTAATATTTTGGTGAGGATTTTGGCATCTATGTTCATCAGTGATATTGGCCTATAATTCTCTTTTTTGGTAGTGTCTTTGCCTGGTTTTGGTATCAGGGTGATGGTGGCTTCATAGAATGAGTTTGGGAGTATTCCCTCCTTTTCAGTCTTCTGGAAGAGTTTGAGAAGGACTGGTATGAGTTCTTCTTTGTTTGGTAGAATTCCCTGTTGAAGCTGTCCAGTCCTGGACTTTTATTTGTAGGGAGGTTTTTTTTTTTTTGTTGCTATTTCGATTTCATTTCTAGTGATCAGTTTCTTCGAGTGGTCAGTTTCTTCCTGATTCAGTCTTGGTGGACTGTATGATTCCAGAAACTTGTCCATCTCCTCTAGGTTATCCATTTTGGTTCCATATAGTTTTTCACAACATTCTTGTATGATATTCTGTATTTCTATTTTGTTTGTTGTAATTTCTCCATTTTCCTTTCTTATTTTGCTAATTTGTGCTCTCTCTTTTTTCTTCTTTGTGAGATTGGTCAGAGGTTTGTCGAGTTTATTTACTTTTTCAAAAAGCCAGCTTTTGGTTTGATTGATTTTTTTCTATGGTTTTTTAAATCTCTATTTTATTTATTTCCTCCCTAATCTTTATAATTTCCTTCCTTCTGCTGCTTTTTGGGGTTTTTTGTTCTTCTTTTTCTATTTTTTTCAGATGGTGGGTTAAATTATTTATTTGGGATTGTTCTTCTTTTTTGAGGAAGGCCTGTATCGCTATAAACTTCCCTCTTAGCATTGCCTTTGCTGTGTCCCATAAATTTTGTGTGGTTGTGCTTTCATTTTCATTTGTCTCAAAGTATTTTTTAAATTCAGCTTTGATTTCCTCATTGACCCATTGGATTTTTAATAGCATATTGTATAGTCTCCATGCTTTCCTTTTTTTCTCCTTTGTTTCTCTGTTGTTGATTTCTAGTTTCATGGCATTGTGGTCAATAAAGATGCTTGAGATAATTTCTATCTTCTTAAAATTGTTGAGGTTTCTTTTGTGCCCAAGTACATGATCAATCCTAGAAAATGTTCCATGTGCACTTGAAAAGAATGTATATCCTATTTTGGGGGGGTATAATGCTCTGAAAATTTCCACCAAATCTAATTTCTCTATTGCATTATTTAATTTCTCTGTTGCTTTATTTATTTTCTGTCTGGAAGATCTGTCTAGTGATGTTAATGCAGTGTTAAAATCTCCAACTATGATTGTATTCCCATCAATATCCCCCTTTATCTCTGTTAGTAATTGTTTTATGTATTTGGGTGCTCCTATATTGGGTGCATATATATTAAAGAGTGTAATATCCTCATCTTGTATCACTCCTTTAATCATTATAAAATGTCCTTCTTTATCTTTCTTTATGGCCTTTGTTTTAAAGTCTATTTTGTCTGAAATCAGTACTGCTACACCTGCTTTTTTGGCTTTTTCCATTTGCATGGAATATCCTTTTCCATCCTTTCACTCTCAATCTATATGTTTCCTTCTCCCTAAAGTGGGTCTCTTGTATGCAGCATATTGAAGGTTCTTGCTTTATTATTCAGTCTGCCACTCTATGTCTTTTGACTGGAGCATTTAGTCCATTAATGTTTACAGTAATTAATGATAGATGTGTGTTTATTGCCATTTTGAACTTATCTTTGCAGTTGATTTGGTATTTCCTCTTTGTTCCTTTCTTCTTCCTTTTGTGGTTTGGTAATTTTCCTTTGTATTATCATAAATTTTATTTAGTTTTTGTGACTCCTTTGTAAGTTTTTGGCTTGTGGTTACCCTTTTTTGTAAGTCTATTAGCCCATTACTGTAACTTTTTATTAAATTGATAGTAACATGATCTCAAACCCATCCTACAAAGAACAAATAATTTTAAAAAGAAAGAAAAAAATATTCTATATTTTCCTGCCTGAGCACTCTCAATGATTTAGATGTCTTGTTTTACAATTTTGTGTTTATTTTATTTGTAATTAATGAGTTATCACCTTTCCAGTTGTGAGTTTCTCATTTCTGTAGCATCCTGCTGCTTTTCTACTTAGAGTAAACCTTTCAATATTTCTTTTAGCATGGGTTTAGTGTTGCTAAACTCTAGCAGTTTTTTCTTGTCTGTGAAATTCTTTATGTCTCCTTCTATCCTAAAGGATAGCCTTGCTGGATAAATTATCCTAGGCTGCATCTTTTTTTCATTCAGGACTTTGAATATATCTTGCCACTCCCTTCTGGCCTGTAGTGTTTGTGTAGAGAAATCAGCTGAGAGCCTTATGGGGGTTCCCTTGTAACTCACTCTTTGTTTTTTTCTCTTGCTGCCTTTAGTATCATTTCTTTATCCTTGACTCTGGCCATCTTGATTATAATATGTCTTGGTGTGGGTCTATTTGGGTTCTTCCTGTTTGGGATCCTCTGAGCTTCCTGTCCTTGGATATCTGATTCCTTCTTTAAGTTTGGGATGTTTTCAGTTATGATTTCTTCCAATACCTTTTCAATCCCCTTTGATCTTTCTTCCTCTTCTGGGACCCCTATTATTTGAAGATTGGCTAGCTTTGTATTATCCCATAGGTGCCTTATGCTATTTTCATTTTTTTTGTTTTTGTTTTTGTTTTTGTTTTTGTTTACCTTGTAGTTGTTCTCATTGGGTGCTTTCTATTGTCCTGTCTTCTAGGTCACTTATTCGTTCCTCTACATTATCAAGTCAGCTTTGCACAGCCTTTAGATCATTTCTCATCTCAGCCAATGAGTTTACCAATTCTATTTGGTTCTTCTTTATAGCTTCAATTTCATTTTTGACATATTTTATATCTCTAAACACTATCTCTTTTAGTTCCTTCAGTACTTTGATCACTCCTTTTTTGAAATCTTGATCTAGTTGGCTATCGATGTCTATTTCATTGATCATTCTTTCAGGGGATTTCTCTTATTCTTTTAACTGGGAATGGTTTCTCTGCTTCTTCATCTTGCTCATACCTCTCTGGCACTGTGGTTTATGGAGTATCAGTTCTAAACTCCTTAAGGAGTTTATCTATCTAATGCTTATGTAGGAATAAAACTTAAAAAAAGAGAGAGAGAGAGAATTTTAAAAGAAGGGAGAAAAAAATGTTTGAAAACAGTATAATGAATAATAGAAGAGCAAGCTGAAGCAGAATAGCAATCAGTTTGAGACGTTCTTTTAAAACCTTTAAAAAAGGAGAAAAGAGGAAAAAATGTATTTGAAACCTCTGTATAATCAATAACAGGACATCAAAACCATGAGAAATAAAAATGAAATGATGTGCATTTTTAAAAATAATAAAAATATTTTTTAAAAATTTAAAAGGGATTAAAACTGGGGGTATATATAATTGTTTAAGAAGTAAAAATTATCAGCGTAATAGAAAATAGAACAGGTAAAAACAGATTTTTTAAAAAGGGGGAGTACGGTGTTCTCCTGGAGACTGTGTGCTCTTAATGCAAAGTCTTTCTGTCTTCTTCCTGTTTTGGAAGCTCAGCTTGTTGTTTCCAGAGGCTCTCCATTGGCGCCCTCATCTGTGCTGCTCCCAGTGCCTGTCAGCAAGCAGATCACACCCCCACCCCAACACCGGGTCAGGTGCAGCTCTCCTCTGCTGTGGGCAGGCGGGTCACTGCCCCTCCCGATGCCGCAGTCAGATGTTACAGACTGGCCAGGTAGGAGGGTGGGTCACGCCCCCTCCCAGCACCATGGTCAGAGGCTGCGTTCCTGCCAGAAAGGTGGGGGGGCCGCCCTCTCCTGGCCCCGGTAGCTCCGCAGCTCTGTGCCGCTGCTCACTCTGTAGGCGGGCTCGCAGAAGACAGAGGAACAGCCCTGCCCCTGCTCCGGGCCAAAACCCAGCTCCTTGTTTGTCTTGGTGGTGCAAGTCTGAGGGACCAGGATGGAAGGATCCTATCTGCCCCGGGCTATATACAAGTCTCCGTCTGGCCTTTGAGGCTGTTAAGCCCTTAGGTGTGGATTCAGGTTTCCCCTTCGCCCCCGCCCCCGCCTGGTTGCTAAGCACCAGAGGATATGGCGGCTGTGCCTGAGCCCCGCCTCTCTTCACCCGAAAACTTTCTGCGAGTTTTCAGAGATGGGGGTATGCACCCTTCCCCCCAGGGCACATCAGCCGTGTTGTTTTATGGAGGGCCTAGGTTGTTCTTCCCTGTGCACACATAGCCATGGCTCGCAGCCCCCTGCAGTTCCCCAGGGCTGCCTCAGTGCAGCCGTCCCCGCCCTACGCCTGACTTGGGCAGCCTGGCCCTGCCCACCGCTGCCGGCCTGTGTCTTGGGCTGGGTGTTGCAGGGACCCTCTGTGCCCGTTTAACTTAGTTCTGTCGGTCAAAGGCTGATCTGTACAGATTCGAGCCTCGGAAGCTCATCCTCCGTCCCGCTGGCCTCTCGGTTGGAGAGGGGAGACCCAGCGAACAAGCGCCAGTCTTCCTTTGCCACTCCTTCTCCCTGGGACCAGTCCCGCACTATTTTGCCTTTTCTTCTTTCTTTTTAACTTTTCTCCTATCGGATTTTTGGCATCTCTATCTTTTGAAGAGGACGATGTTCTGTCAGAGTTCTGTAGGTGCTCTGGTTGGCTGAGTGGGTCTGTGGATGTGAGTCTTGGTGTATCTGTGGGAGAGGGTGAGCTACAAGCATCCTTCTACTCTGCCATCTTGGCCTCCTCTCAATGATTTAACTTTTCATACAAACCTCTATCAACATTTTTAATGACTGTGGATTATTCTATTACATGGTTACTCAAGAATTTATTTACCTAATTCTTTTTTTCCCCAATTCCATTTTGATGGACATTTTGATTGTTACCAAATTTTACTAATATAAAAAATGCCAAAATGAATATTCTTGTACATACATTTTGATCAGTTATGAAATCATTTCTTTTTTAAAAAGCCCTGGGAATAGATTTTCTAGGTTAAAGTGTTTCTGCCTTGTGCGGAGGGTATAGTTCAGTGGTAGAGTGGTAGAGTGGTAGATTGAACCTGGGTTCAATCCCTAGTACTTCCATCAAAATAAGTAAGTAAACAAATCTAATTACCTAGCCCCCCCAAAAAAAGACCAAGAAATGGGGCAGTATACAGCTCAGTGGCAGAACACATGCTTAGCATGCACAAGGTCCTGGGTTCAAATCCCAGTACCTCCTCTAAAAATAAATAAGCAAACCTAATTACCTCCCCTGCAAAAAATAGCAAAAGTGTATGTACATTTTACACTTGGAAACTTGTTGCCAAATTGATTTTCTTTTATGGTCAAGTAAAAACAATTGTCCCTCTCATTGTACCAATTTTTTCTTTTATGTATACTCAGGTATATTAGAGTCCTAGTTTATCCACATTCTGTCCAATTATGAGTTAATCATTTCTCTTCATCTGCAAGGAATCAAAAATAATATCAAACTGATATTTTACTTTGTATATCTTCATTAATCAGGTTAATCATTTTTTATGTTTACTGGTCATTTTTATTTCTTCTCTAGATTCAACAATCATATTCTCAGCCCATTTTTTTACATTGGCTTCTTCATAGAAACCTTTATGTGCCATAACACTTCTCTTCATGCCTGTTACTTGCCATTTTCCTTTTTATTTAGTTTTACTTTTTGTTTTACTTTTATGGTTTCTCTGCCCCCATGAGATTGTCAAGTATGACAATCATTCCTTTAAATGTTCTAATTTAGCTAGTACTCCAGCTTTTAATTTTCATACTGTTTGTGACTGGCAGAATGTGTTATCTGAATGTTTAGATTAAGTAGGAACATTTTAAAAAATGAATACTTTTCCTTTTTTCCACCCAAGAGAATATTATTTATTTATTTATTTACTTGATATGGTTGCATTTAAGATTCCAATGTTACTATTATTTTCTTTTTTAAAATTGAAGTATAATTGACTTAACAATATTATAATGTCAGGTGTACAACATGATGATTGGATATTTTTATACATTACAAAGTGATCACCACAATAATGGTCAGTTTCTCCATTTATGTTTGTAATAATTGTTTTTGTGTGTTTAGGTGCTTCTATGTTAGGTGCATATATATTTACAATTATTATATCTTCTTATTGGATTGATCTCTTTAACATTGTGTAATGTCTTCTATCTCTTATCACAATGTTTGTTTTAAAGTCTATTTCATACATATACATACTGGTATATGTATTGCTACTCCAGCTTTCTTGTCCTTTCCATTTGCATGGAATACCATTTTCCATCTCTTCACTTCAGTTTATATATGTCTTTAGAACTGAAGGGAGTCTCTTGCAGCATATATATGGGTCTTGTTTTTGTATCCATTCAGCCATCCTGTATCTTTTGATTGGAGCATTTAGTCCATTTACATTTAAAGCAATTATTCATTGGTATGTACTTATTGATATATATTTTGTTACTTGTTTTCTGGTAATTTTTGTAGTTCTTCTCTGTTTCTATCTCTTTCTTTTGTTCTCTTCCCTTGTAATTTGATAAGAGTTTTTAGTGTTGTATTTGCATTCCTTTTTCAATTTTTGTTTAGCTCTTACAGGTTTTAGTTATAGTTACCATGAGGTATATATATGTGTGTGTATATGTATATACATATATACATATATGATTAAGTTGGTGATTTCTTAAATTTGAACATACTCTAATAACCCTGCATTTTTACGCTCCACCTCATTATGTTTAATGCTTTTGGCTTCACATATTGCAGCTTTTGTTTTTTGTATCCCTTAACTACTTATTGTGGCTATAGATGATTTTGCTGCTTTGTCTTTTAATTTTCCTACTAGCTTTATAAATGATTAGTCTACTACCTTTACTATATATTTATCTTTACCAATGAGCTCTTTCCTTTCATATTTCTAGTTGTAGTCTTTTCTTTTCTGCTTAGAGAAGTCCCTTTAAAATTTCTTGTAAATCTGATTTAGTAGAGCTGAACTCTTAATTTTTGCTTGTCTGAAATGTCTTTGATTCTGAAATACTTTTATCTCTCTTTCAAATCTGAATGACAGCCTTGCTGGGTAGAGTATTGTAGGTTTTTTTCTTTCAGAACTTTGATTACATCATGCCACTCCCTCTAGCCTGCACAGTTTCTGCTGAGAGGTTGGCTGATAGCCTTTTGGGAATTCCATTGTTGTACCAAACTAGCTGCTTTTCTCCTGCTGCTTTTAAGATTCTCTCTTGATCTTTAATTTTTGCCATTTTAATTAGAACATGACTTGGTATGGAATTCTTTGTGTTTATCTTATTTGGGACTCTCTATGTTTCCTGAAGCTGGGTGTCTGTTTCCTTTCCCAGGTTAAGGAAGTCTTCAGCTATTATTTCTTTAAATTAGTTCTCTAGCCTTTTCTCTTCTTCTTCTCCTTCTAGGGTCCCTATAATGTGAATGTTAGTATGCTTGATGTTGACCCAGAGGTCTCTTAAACTATCCTCAAGTTTTAAAGTTCTTTTTTCTTTTTCTGTTCAGCTTTGTTTATTTCCACCACTTTGTCTTCTAGTTCATTCATCGGTTCCTCTGTATCATCTAACCTACTGTTGATTCCTTCTAGTGTATTTTTTATTTCAGTTATCCTATTCTTCAGCTCTGTTTACTTCTACTTTATATTTTTTTAATTCTTTGTTAAACTTCTCCCTCTGTTCATCCATTCTTCCCCTTAGTTGAGCATCTTTATAATTATTACCTTGAATTCTTTATTGGATAAACTACATTATCTCCATTTTGTTTATTCTTTCTCCTGGGCTTTTGTTTTGTTCCTTCTTTTAGAACATATTCCTTGTCTACTCCTCTGTGTTTATATCTATGTATTAGATAGATTGGTTATGTTTCCCAATTTTGGAGTAATGGCCTTATGTAGGAGACATAATATGGGGCCTAGCAGCACACTCTCCTCTGGTCACCAGAGATATATGCTCTAGGATTGACCCTTATATGAGCTGCATAGTCCCTTCTGCTGTGGCAGGGCTGACTACTGTGGGGGCAGGGCTAGCCCGTGGCCAGTTGGTTACTAGGCCTTGACTTGTGTGGTGACTGCCAGTTCACTGTTGGGTAGACGGGTCTAGGTGTGGGATTCAAAGGCCTCAAAGTTGATGTCAGCCTGCTGATGGGTGGAGCCAGGTCCTGGAGCAGCTGGCTACATGGTCTGGGGGTCCCATTGCTGTTGTTAGCCTGCTGGTGGGCAGGTAAGCTCCTATGCTGTTATGACTCTAAAATGGCACTTGCCAACACCAGTGTTCTCACTGTAGAACAAGCTTCTAAAAATGGCTGCCACCACTGTCTATGTCCCCAGGGGGAGCCCCAGTTTCCTCTTGGACTCTCCAAGAGGTTCTCCAAGATCAGCAAGTGGGTCTGACTCATACTCCTTTCAAATTACTGCCTCTGTGCTGGGACTAGGAGCATGTGAGATTTTGTTTATGCCCTCTAGGATTGTATTTTATGTTTTCTACCACCCTCAATTTCTCCTGGATCCAAGCCCCACTAGCCTGAAAAGCCAGCTCTTCTAGGAGCTCATCTTCCTGATGCAGTACCCTGGGTTGATGAGTCCAATGTGGGACTTGGACTCTGTGCTGCTTTGGGAGAATCTCCACAGTTGTGATTATTCTCCTATTTGTGGGTTACCTACCTGAGGACCTGGGTCTTGACTATTCCACATCTGTGTCCCTCCTACTCATCTTGTTGTGGTTCCTTCTTTATATCTTTAGCTGTGTAAAATCTTTTCTGCTAGTCTTCAGGTTATTCTCATAGATACTTGCTGTACAAATAGTTGTAATTTTGGTGAGCCCATGGGAGGAGGTAAGCTCAGGGTCTTCCTATTCCAAAATCTTGGCCATACTCTACAAATAAAGATTTTTCATTGACACATATCAACAAGCTTAATTTTATAATAAATAAATAAGTGTACTTTGATTTAACAAGAGATTCAGGGTCTTAAAAAGCTATCAGACATAACTGAATAAATTTCTGAAGTTATACAGTAATGTTTATAACAGCTTGTCCCCAAGAAAGCATAGTCACTTAATGTTTGTGATTCAAGTAATAAATTAAGTGTCACATTTAGCATCATTTTCTTCCACAAACTAATGGACTCTCTAGAATCCATTCACTTGAGACTTCTCTTTCTGCAATGCCTGTTCTTTGAAGAATTGTTTAAGTTTTCAAGAGAATTTGAAACATTAGTCTCTAGACAGTTTCTTTCAAAGTACCCTCTTGCTATTCAGACTTAGGTGACAGGAGTCAAATCACTGTTGAGCGCATCAGAATGACCACTGTGTCTGCTGAGAGGTTTGTCTGTTTTTTTAGGTAGGTGTATGTATTGCATCTTTTGGGGAAATGTAACCTCTAAAATAACCAATGTGGGACAGTGTTTATACTAGACTACCAGAACAAACATTTTAACTAAAATGAATTGCCAATTCGATTAGACTATTTAACTGGCAGTTAAGCAAGCAGTTTTTTGTGTGAATTAAAGAAACCAACCAGTGACGATATTTTGTGAATACAAACTCTATTTTGGTTTCTTTAAAATTAAAATCGTTGTCATGGCTTTGATATTTTAATACACTGTTGCTCTTGGCACTCTGAAGTGTGTGTGTGTGTGTGTGTGTGTGTGTGTGTGTGTGTGTGTGTGTGTTGGGGTGAAGCAGGCAATAAAGAGAGAAATCCATGCATGTCATTGTTTTATAGGTAAATGTGTTATATTTAATATGAGATTGTTTTCAAACATCAGTAACTCCTTCAAAGACATTCTTGATGAACTGATATTAATAAATAATTCTCTATGTAAACACTATTATAATTATGTTCCTGATAAGTTTCATGTCCTTACTTAAAATAACTAAGTAAAAGATATCATAGATTACATAGACATTATAAGGAATGAACATAAATTTAAAATTCATATTTGTTGAGTTTTTTCCCTTATGTACTTCTAAAAATTAAAACTTACTTCAACATAAAGATGGCCAATAGGCACATGAAAAGATGCTCAACATTACTGATTATCAGAAAAATGCAAATCAAAACTACAATGAGCTCTGATCTCACAATAGTCAGAATGGCCATTATTAAAAAGTCTACAAATAACAAATGATGCAGAGGCATGGAGAAAAGGGAACCATCCTATAATGTTGGTGGGAATATAAATTGGTGCAGCCACTATGGAGAACAGTATGGAGGTTCCTTAAAAATCTAAAAATAGAATTGCCATATGATTCAGCAATTCCACTCCTGTGCATATATCTGAAGAAGACTCTAATTCAAAAAGATACATGCACCCCAATGTTCATAGCAGCACTATGTACGGTAGCCAAGACATGGAAGCAACCTAAATCTCTATTGACAGATGAATGGATAGAGAAGGTGTGATATATATACACAATTGAATACTACTCAGCCATAAAAAGGATGAATTAATGCCATTTGCTGCAACATGGATGGTCCTAGAGATAATCATACTAAGTGAAATAAGTCAGAAAAAGAAAGACAAATGCCATATGATATAACTTACATGTGGAATCTAAAAAAAGGCTACAAATGAATTCATTTACAAAACAGAAATAGACCAATAGGACATAGAAAACAAACTTATGGTTACCAGCTTTTCACGAAGATGGTGCTGAAAGCGAAGAAGGAAGCCCCCACCACTCCCAAAGCCGAAGATAAAGCAAAGGGTTTGAAGGCCACGAAAGCAGTGCTGAAAGGCTTCCACAGCCACAAAAAAAAAAAAAAAAATGAAATTCCAGATGTAACCCACCTTCCAACGGCCTACAACACTGCAGCTCAGAAGGCAGCCCAAATATCCTTGGAAGAACGCCCCTAGGAGAAACAAGCTTGACCACTAAGCCATCATCAAGTTCCCCCCGACCACCGAGTCAGCCATGAAGAAGATAGAAGACAACAAAACACTTGTGTTCATTGTGGATGTCAAGGCCAACAAGCACCAGATCAAACAGCCTGTGAAGGAGCTCTATGACATTGATGTGGCGAAGGTCAATACCCTGATCAGGCCTGATGGAGAGAAGAAGGCATATGTATGACTGGCTTCTGGCTATTATGCTTTGGACAAACTATGCTTTCCAACAAAATTGGAATCATCTAAACTCAGTCCAGCTGGCTAATTCTAAATATAAAATTTTTCACTATTAAAAAACAAACAACAAATAAACAAAACCTTATGGTCATCAAAGGGGAAAGTTGGGTAGGGATAAATTAGGAGCTTGTAAGTAACAGATACACACCACTATAGATAAAGAAGATAAATAACAAAGGCCTACTGTATAGCACAGAAAACTATTACTATTCTGTAATAAACCAAAGTGAAAAAGAATATGAAAAAATATATATGTATATATCTGAACCACTTTGCTGTACACCAAAAACTAACACAACATTGTAAATCAACTACACTTCAATTTAAAAAAAGAAGAAATGTACTTCATCCAATTGGCAAACATATTCAAGAATTGTTAAGCTATAAATTGAAGCAAAATCAATTCATTTATTTTTTAAAAAATAATAACTTCTGGCTCAAAAATATTATATTGAACATTTCTAAATGTCAGATATCTGTAATGCTAGAAATCTTTAATTTTGTTAAAACAACTTGGTTAAAAGCTGAGTACTGTGTTTTTTCCCTTGATAAATTCAAGTAGCTTGTATGAAAAATATCTGATATATTTTCATCTTATAATCTTTACTACAGACATTCAGAAAGCTTTGATTCCTCTTGACCATATTCTACCAAAATCAAATTCATTTTTGTCCAACAAAAAGTTCAGGAAGATTGCACAGAAATATTATTAATGTTGAAATAACAGACATTTTCTAGATAATTCTATAGAAAAGATAATTCTGAATAGGATTTTTTTTTCTTGATAATGTGCTGTTATTCATTTTTCTTGGAACCACTTTTTCCCGATAAATACAGTTTTTCTCCTGTAGTGGTGAAACCACCATTTTTCTAATAGTTAACAATATATCTCCCAGATGGTCATTTCCTCTCTTTGGTTCCTTGACCTTTCTCTTCAGCAGTGCAAAATTCTTTTCAACAAATTCTTTCCAAAGATATCCACTAGCTTTTAACAATGAAGTTTGCAAGGGACCCAACAAGCTCTCTGTCTAATTGCTTTTCACCTCTGACCAGCTTGTTGTTTTTGGCTGCTGATTTATGTGTGTCCAGAATACCTAAATTTCTTATCGTGCTTGTTATCAACTGTTACTTTGGCAAGATCTTTATTATTTCTAAATTGCAAAAAATCCTCCTCATTTTCTTATTAAAGAAAAGTTTAGAAAAACAATTTCAGTGTCATAGGCATTTAAGAAACATAATTAATTCCATGCTTGTCATCATTTATTAGCAAGCTTACTTCCTTTCTTTGTAATTCCTTCCCCTGATATATTTGTTAACACCCTGCTGATTAGTGTTAATCCTTTATATTATTAGAATATTTTGCTTACTTGCAAATATATTTCTTTTTAGCTAAAGTTGTCTCCTTATCTGATGTGTTTACTTTGCTTTCATGTCATTTTCTTATTTCCCAAGTAGATTTTATTCGTCAAAAAGTTTTAGTGGTACGTGCTCAAGCCACTTATTCTATAGAGTTCTCATTTCTGAAGAAATTAAAAGATATGCTAGGTTTTCATTAAATCTCTTAGATTGAATATTTCCTTCACACTTCTTGATTTTCATATTTTTTTCTCTGAGCACTTGGATAATTGGGTATTTTTTTCATGAATTATTATACAGTCAAGTCTCTACTGCTATACTGGAGTCATTCATTTTATCTATCCATACCTGCTTTTATATACATATTGTTCTATAAAACACTTATTTATATACTTCATCAACAAAAGGCCTTTTAAAAATTCCTAAGATGACAGGCATCGTCCTCTATCCCTTTTGCAACACCTAAGAATCTAACAGTTAAGATAAAGCACTAATTTAAGAATATAATGATTTATCTGAGGATTATTTGGTTTTGAAATGGAAAAGTCATAAAACCTATTTAAGTAAAATGTTTGAGTCTTAGTGCTGCAACTTACTCACTATGATCTGGATTGGGTTACAAAAGTGATCTGTGTCTAGTCCTCATCTATGAAAGATAACACAGGAAGTAATTTTGAGAATAGAATTAGGCACATTTTATTGAAAGAGCTGTGTAAATTGTAACACACTCTACATAAATTTTTACTAGAACTCCCTCATTGTTTATGTAGGGGATCAGGAAATAGGATGTTAACTGATTTATAGGTAAAGATTTGATCTGGGGCAATGTGTATGCATTAAAATAAGATTAGGTGTAGTTATTGAGGTTAGAGAAATACGGGAAAAAAGAGACCTTCCTATTCTTCTCTTTGAAGCCTTAACTCTTCTGAGTGTTTAAAAGTTAATTAAGAGAGTTTCTCTAATCTTTCCCACTCTGTCTCTTTTCTACCTACCCCATGTCTCAGAATGGCTATTAACTTGAGTTGAAGAATGCAGCCAGGCTATCCTGACTGTAGAGGACAGTGTGTCATTATCACTGCCCCAAGGAGCCTTTAGAGACATTTTACACCTAATCACCTCTCCCTCATGGAAATTTAATAGTACAGATTTAGTGTATCTCTGTTTCTGTACTGTGGCTCTTTGAATAGCCACAAACCATAGTAACTAGCTAAAATGTTTTAGTCTTCATGACTAATTTTCACCCTCTCCGGGGTTATTATTGCCCCTGTGGAGAATTTGTGCTATGGGGGACTGATGGGAAAATTGGTACTTCAAGCTCATCCTCCTCCTTCTGTCCTCCTTCTCATAATAAGTCTCCCCTAAGCTGAAAACTACTGAAAGCCAGGAGAGGATTTTGCAGATAGAGGCTATGCAGGTCAACTCCTAGGGCACAGAGCTAGATGGAGAAGGGTGAAGTGGACCTGGATGGGTGAGCAGAAGATATTAACACAGACAATAAGCCAACTGCTATGAACTACATCTTCTATGTGCTGTGGTCTCAAGAACAGGCAAAGTCAAAAGTCAGAGGGGATGTGTTCTAAAGCAGACAGAGCAGACAGGCAATCAGAGTAATAAAAACAGAGCTTAGCACAACAAACAAACAAACAAACAAACAAACAAACAACAATGGTTCAAGACCTAGCTCTTCTTCACAAATCTTAAATGCATGCCAGGATTGACACTCTCTTGCTGTTGTCTTCATGGGTTTTCAGTTAATTAAGTTTCTGCTGGGTATATGATCCAAAAGGGTTGAGTACAACATTTTATTTAATAGGAGGATTAATGAGGCTTAAGAGAAGATGGGATGTGGAAGAATTAGAACTTGTATCTAAATATCTACTAAACCCCAGGGCCTTCCTGATGCTTCACATTATATACCACTACATTTCTCCAACTGACCCATATTTTCTAGCTCTTTCCTGAAAGCTTCTACTTAATTCCTTCCCATTTCACTTGCCTTCCCTTTAAATTTTACAAGTAGTATTAACAGTTACAAACTTTTATGTTGGGAAATTATATCTGATAAATTATTCTCAAGCATTCATATATTCAGCTTTTTCACTTATCACTAATTATGAATGACCCCACATTTTCATTTCATATAATAATTTGATATTTTTCAGGGGATGTTCTTTTTAGTTCTTTGTCTTATAAGGCAACCTGAATCCACATTTAAATCAGCTTTGTGTTTAGCAACTTTGTGTAAACACAAAGTGTGTAGTGATTTATATATCCATTTTATGGCAAAAAATATGCAATGTGGGGACATTTACAAATAGAGGCATTTGCAAAGATATGGTAAGGGTCCACTAGAATTGAAAATATAACGTTATAAAACATAAAAGAATGAGATTTCTCACAGGATTTTTGTTTTGTTTTGTTTTTTTAGTTGGAACATAAGAAAAGTCTTCCAAAAATGCACAATTAGAAAGAAAAAAAGGAGACAGTCACTATTCTTTTCCTGATAATGTCTGAGAACAAACTGAGTTTTCTCAATTTATCTAACACTCTTTATAAGAGGCACAAAAATGAAACAAATGATAATTTTAAGAGAATAAATGCTCTGTTCTCCTTAAAATAAAATTACACATTCCCTTGTAAAAGAAAAGATGTCAGAGTTAGCATAAAAGAATGAGTTCATGTTATTAAGAATTCACAATTAAAATATTAAAATTCTAACATTATAAAAATGCTCATAAACCCACATCATCATTTGATGTCAAGATAATACTGTAGTCATTAAAATATAATGTTACCTAGAAATTCCATCTGAACAAAGAAATTAGGTAGAGGAATTTTATTAAAGAAAATTAGGATTCCGAAAGATGTTTGAAATCTACTTTGAGTAACTTTTGTGATTGTGAACTATAAATATGAGCATTAAGTACATATTTAAACCTGGTGAGTTTCAGTTGCTTTTTATTTTAATCACATAGTGAGTTCTGCAATTTGTAGGAAATACTAGCAAATTTATATTCAGATCAGCTTTCAATATTTGTGTGCATATTTAAACACGTTAAAGGTACATTTCTTGACAACATGATACCTCAATAAGCACTATAAATAGTCAGCTTAGCACTGTGGATGAGTTGTATTCAATTGAATTCAGTTCTGGATGTTCATCAGTAAAATATAGAACATGCTTATTTATTTGTTTTTGTCTGCGCAGTACAGTAGCATTGGCAGCTGGTCAACATTTAAATGACTGTCTGAACCTATCCCTTAGCTTTATGTCAACTGGCATTAGAAGCAAGAATCAATTAGTGATACAGCTTACACAGGGTTAGAAATACATAATATAACTGCAAATTTATTAACTAATACAGTAGTAAAACAACAGTAAATGAGTGTTTAAGAAGAATATTTCCCCCTATGCCATGCAAAACAGAAAAAGTCATCTACAGACCATTATGAAAAATCAAGTTTTTTCATTTGCCAGATTTTCTTCCATTCTGGGCTGTATGCATTAGTGATGAAATTCTCATAATTTGTTAAGAGACGTATGTTTTTCTGTGGAAAAACATCTTTTTTCTTTATGACGGAGAAAATGGATATTCACTACTTTACAGAGCATGACACTTGGCTTTATCATATTGTAAGTGTGGAAACAAGGATTTTATGAATGAATTTGTTTTCAGATTTTAACAGATAGTTAAATTTTGTCTAACAAAATTATCATTTTCAGTATACACCAGGAAGTCTTTATTTTCACTGTCTTCATACATATGCTGACTCTCTAAGGAAACATATTTGAAATCTCAGGATTTATTGGAGTTCTACTGCAAATATCTTCAGTTTAATCAGAAATACCTCTGCAAATCTTACCAAATTTATTTTTCCACACCTACTTTTAGTCCCAGTAGTATACATTTCTTTGAGTTAACGATCTGCCTTAATTTGTAAATAAGACAAATTTATAAGATTCTGTTATAAGAATATTTTAGTTACTTATAAGTGGACTCTCCTGAGACATAGGACATTCTGTTCCCAATTGTTTATTCTACCTCTATGATTAAGAATGAGTGTTTCATGTTTTCTTTTTCATCGCCACCTGCATAATACCTTGCTCTTCTCAGTCACCTTCTTCACAGCCTTACTTACAAAAGTCTTATCACCCTTCTATAAACTTTTCCCAAAAAAGTAGAATTGTACAATTGCCTTTCCTGGGAAATGCCAATATATATTGACCATTGTGGAAGGCAGAATAATGGCCCCACAAAGACATCCATTCCCTAATCTCTGTTATCTATGAATACGTCACCTTGCATGGCAATTTGAGGTGTAGATGGAATTAAGGTTGCTAATCAGCTAATTTCAAAATAATGAGACTCTACTTAATTATCGAGATAAATCTTTAAAAACAGAAGGAGAAGATGGAAGAGTCATTGAGGGATGTGTGATACGGAAGAGGCGAGCAGGATTTGAAGTATAGGAGGGACTTGACCTGCTGTCACTAGGTTTAAGATGGGAGAGGGTCACGAGCCATGGCATGTGAGCTGTCTCTAGATGGTGGGACCAGCCTTCAGCTGACAGTCAGCAAGGAATAGGAATCTCTGCCTACAACAAAGACGTGGATTCTGCCAACAACATGAGCGGGTGTATATGTGAATTCTCCCCTAGGGCCTCCAGAAAGGAATGTGGCTCTATTGACACCCTAATTTCAGCCTGGGAGACCCATGTTGAACTTCTGACCTCCAGAACTATAAGATAATATATTTCTGTTGTTTTAAGCCTAGTTTGTGGTAATTTGTGCAACAGCAATAGAAAACTAATAACAGTCACATTTACCTCCAACTGGTAATATATTAATTAACTTAGTTATTCTATAAGCATCCATTAACTGTCTTGTAGCTTGATAGGGTTGGTTCTTCTCCACTATGACCAACTGGCTGAAGGGATTTAGCTCCCATTCTTCCCAGAGTTCTACTGAAATATTAGTAGAGAAGTAAACAGGAGAATACATTCATTAAAGAATCAAAAACGAGAGGAGGAACATTAGCAAATAATTTTTTTTTAATAAATCTGTAGAACACAGAGTGTTGTTTGGAGCATATTTATAAATAATCTGGAGCAGAAGAATTTACTGACCAAAACCTGCGCAGGAAAGCTTACAGTGGAAGTGAGTATGGTTACTTCCTGACAAGTCCTGAGAGACTTCAGATTCTGTATTGGACACTTTAGAAATAGAACGTTAAAGGTGAGACAGAAATCAAGGTGATTATGTGAAGCAAAGTCTATAGATTGGCTGTGCAATTTTCCTCATCTGCATCCCGAGGTTAAAAATAAATGGGGTAATCAGCCAGAGAAGGGCTAAGGTGTCTAGTGCTGGGATTATCCACCAGAGTAAGCCTCTCTCAGACAGAAGGATGGGAGCGAAGAGGACTTCCTGTCTATTCCTCCCCTTAAAGTGAAGAGAGTCGATAGATTTAGTTATATTGGTCAGGTAAATATTATACATGTTGACAATGTAAACACAGTAGTCAAAATGACAAAAATGGCAGGTGGGAACAAAGGTTGAAGGAACAGATTTCCTCGTTTTATGATAGTTGAGAGATTTCATCTAAAAATGCTGAAACAAGAAACAAGAATTAAGTAGGCATATTATTTTAAATGATAAATGTAACATACTGTGGTAGGCGGCCTCTAGATAGCCCCGATGATCCCTTCTTCCTGGTACTCACAGCTTTGTTTCACCTCCTCACCTGGAGTGTGGGCTAGATTTACTGACTGGCTTCTAAGGAATAGAACATGGCAGATATGGCGGAGTGTCAATTGAGATTAGGTTATAAAAAAAGACTGTGACTTTGGAGACGGGGGTGGGGAGGTGGTAGGGTAGGGAGGTGATTATAGCTCAGAGGTAGAGTATGTTCTTAGCATGCACGAGATCCTGGGTTCAATCCCCAGCGCTTCCATTTAAATAAATAAATACCTAATTGCCTCCCCCATCCTAATTAACTAATTTATTAATTTAAAAAACAGTGGTGTTTACCTTGAGTGCTTTCTTGGGTTGTTCAGCTGCCAGGTCATGAGACAGTTCAGTGGAGAGACCTGCAAGTGATCCTTTCCCCATAGGCGAGGCTTCAGATCAAAGTTCTGGCTGATAATTTGACTGCGACCTCGGAAGAAATCTTGATTCAGAGGCACTCAGCTAAGATTCTTGACCCAAAGAAACTGTGAGAAGTAAATTTTTTGTTGCATTAATTTTTTTAAATATATTACACAGGTAATTTACTATGCAGCGATAGTGAATATACATGTTTATATACTTATTAATATGTATATATATACAAACACATATATAATTTTGTATTGATTTTGTAAGTAAATTTTCCATATAAAAGGTTTAAATTTTATGTAGTCAAATGTCTCATTTTTTCCCAGAAATTTTAATTTTTCTAACCATAGATTATGCATATAGTATCCAAGATTTTTGTGTTAAGAATGTTTTTTTATTTTACAATTATAACATTAATTCCTGTAAAAATTTTTTTGGTCTAGAAGAGGGTCCAATTCGACTTTTCCCATATGCCTACTCAGTTTTACCAGCAAAATTTATTAAATAATCCATCACTTTCCTACTTATATAAACAAATAAAATAAGTTTAATGAATTATCATATGTAATTGGATTTGTTTCTGAAGGCTATTCTGTTCTACAGATTCATTTGTCTCTTCCTATACCAATACCTTCCTGATTTGATGAATGCATGCTCTAGCTAATTAGTAAAGCAAGTTCTGACCCCATCCAAATTGCTTTTCTTTTCTACATTTATTGGCTATTCAAATTATAATGTACAAAGCACTCAAGATGGGCAAGATAAAGCTAGCTCAATTTTAAAAATGACCAAAGAACACAAAAAAGTTTATTTACAAAAAAGCAAATTAAAGTGACCAACAAACATAAAGCTCTCCAATAATCAATAATAGTGAATTAAATTAGCAATAAGATATAATCTTACCCTATCTTACTGACTACAATGCAGGAGCTCTATTATCTATTTCTAGTGAGAATGTGAAGGAAAAGTGTACTTATCTTAATGACAAGGAACTGAAATACGCATTATTTCAGCCTTTTGTGAGGATATCTAGTGATATCTAAGAGAACTTAGAAGAGCAGGACACCTTTGACCCAGCATTTCCACTCCTTGGAATCTGCATCATAGAAGTAAATTAACTAGGACTTCAGAGTATTTGTACAGAATGTTCACTGCAGCAACGATCATTGTGGCACAAAGCTAAAAGCATTTTTCATGCCTGTTAGTAAAGGCATGGTTCAATAAATTATAGTACACGTATATTATGAAATTTACAACTATTTTAAAGGAATCTCTTATAAGTATACTAGTCAAATTAAAGAGATTTCCAAAACAAAATGCAGAGAAGTATAGGTAATATGATCTCAATTTTGTAAAATAAACAATGACCCAGAAAATGAATGCAGGTATCATCTCCTTGCATGTAGAGTAAGATCATAAAAAATGACTGAGCAAGCTGAAATTATGCACATTGATTTAATAGTCAATGGAGAAAAATATGATTGTTCTGAAACCCTTAACAAATGCAGTCCAAACATTAAAACTGTCTTACTATTAATTAGGTATAAATGTATAGAAAAATTAGCAAACGTAAAATGATATATTTAGCACACTGTAAATTAAAACATCAGGAGCATTAAGAATTAAATAATTTTATTTCTTTGTAAAAAATGTATTAAATTTATCAAGGATGATTGGAAGAGTATTGTCTTCTATGCCTTGGCAAATTATCCTTCTACTTTCTAAGTTTGATTCTGTGTCTGACATTTTATCCTCTGCAGTTTCAATGTTGTAAACTATCTCCAGAATAGCCTTTAATGTGAAGGTTTTTTACTGGCATCACTTCCTCAGGGGCATCAATCTTTCCATCACAAGCACTTTCCTTATTGATGTTGACGGGTTCACCTTCACTAAGTTCCTCTGGCCATGTAGCTAGAGTCTCTCGAATGGCAGCCGTGTGAGCATCCCCATGGCCAGTCATTTCTTTTATAGCTTGATTTATGTTCAGTTGGAATTTCACTTCGAGCATTATGACTTTTCTTTTTTCTGCTGCACTTTCATCTTTGTTGCCCACATCCCTTTTTTGATTATTTATTTTGTAAAATGTCGTGTAGTTTTATCACTTTGAGATGAGGAAGCAACACACTACATGCTTTGCTGTCTGTGCATGGCTTGAAGGAAAAATGTGCAGTGGTCAATCACCAACAATTGAAAAAAGTGCTGTGATTGGTCATGATCATGAGGTACATTTGTTATTTACATGGTGGTTTGTACACTGACAAGCTGGCAGTGTAGTTTGTAGTTTATGCAATCATTCACAGTTATATACTGTGGCAACAGAAATTTGAACCATGTTCTTGGAAGACTGGTGTTATTTAACTAAACTGTGGTAAGTGAAATTTGTTTATGTAGGAACTGTGCAAAGTGAAAACTTTCTGTATATGAACATATGTGTATGATTATACAGTCATGTATTTTTTACATTTTTAATTGTGGTAAAAACACATAAAATTTACCTATTTTAACCATTTAAAAGTGTGTAGTTCAGTAGCATAAAGTATATTTACATTGTTTTACAACAGATCTCCAGAAATTTTTCATCTTGCAAAACTGAAACTCTATACCCATTGAGAAATGTGTATGTTTTACATGATTATAAAATCATGAAGAAATACCAAAGATTCTTAATAGGTTGTAAACATTTGTTAATGGGAAAGGACTGCGTTTCTGAATTAAGGGACAGAGAATTAGGCAAAAAACAGAAAAAGAATTGCACTAAGATAAAACATATACAATATTATCACATTTATGTATTTATGATACATATAAAAATATTTGTGTGTATATATGTAAATAAAATAAAGGTAACTAATTACAAAGAAATCAGTTAAATTAGCAAATGTTGGAAGGAAGAGATAACAGATGGAGTAGAAGTAAGCTAATGTTCTCATCTTTCATAACACAGTCAGTTTATACTATTGAGTACCAATAAATTGCGAAAACAAAGCATAATGTAATATTCAGTATTACAGAGGTAATGATCAGAGGAACTTGAAATGAAAACAGCTAAATGTGGCTATCTCTGCTAAATAGAACTAAGAGTAAAGAATGGGAGATTTTGCTTCATGCTTTTATCTCCTGTAATATTGGAATTTTTATTACTGTATTTTATGTTTATAACCTAAAAAAATGGTAAACTTAGTACATATTCTCTGCATGCTTACAATCAAGTTACACAACACATAAGAATTAAAGTACTACACAGGGCAGTAATCATTCAACAGCATAATCATCTGTTTTGAAATATGTGTATAATAAAATCATTTTTCCTTAAGAAGTGAAGTTTAGTAGCAGCATTAATGAGGAGAGAGGAGGCACTACATTTAAAACTTCTGTGATCATTATGCAGATAGTAATGTCTAACTCCATAAAATACTAAGATGAATTAAGGTAAGTAGCAGGACAGCAGTAAGAACATTAACCTAAAATTTGAAACCAATTTAAATATTCTATGGTCAGCTATACTATGTAATGGAAAACCATGTCAGTTTCCTCCTTAAGCGGCTCAAGTCACATTAGCATTACAGTATCAGGCAGACATAATAGAAAAATGGATCTTGATCTAAAAGGTTCTCTAAAGCACGCTTGATGTTGAATAATTTTAGCAGAAGTCATTCATTTCCTTCAAAACTAGTTACATTTAAATCATGGCTTTAAACATAATTGTGGGCAAATTTCCAGACTTCCAGAGAATGTGTGAACATGCAGGAATATGGGAGGGAGGAGTGACTGAATTTGCTAGAATCTATGTGTAAAAATCAAATAATCTTTCATAAATGTTAAATACCTTAGAAAGCATGAGAGTGTATTAGCAGTTGTGTTTGCTTTTCTGCTGCTGTTCTTAGAAGAATGTGTGTTGGTATTTTTGTATGGAGCTCAAGAATGGTGTGCATTTTTCATCTGTGCATGATGTAACGTTGTGGTTGGTAATAGACATTCTTCTGTCTAAGTTTTGGTATTGAAAGATGACACATTAATGTGAGAAATTGGATTTTGGTTATCAAGAGGAGTAGAAGATTCTGTCACACTTTCTCAATACTGATTTTCAAAATGGATCACAATGTTCAGAAAGAATGAAATAAATTTGCAAACTGCATGTAAAAGAACGTCTGTTGACCTATCTTATACATGGTAATTAAGGCAAACAGGCTAATTGCTTGGTCCCAGCTATCTCTGGATGCATGTGAAAATCTGTATCGCAGCTATGACTGTTGCATTTCCTGGACTACTACAAAGGCATTGACTCCTCAGAGTTTGAAAGAGAGAGAGAGATTGGTCATATATTTAACACTTAGCATGTTTCCTCATGGAAAAAAAAAGGATTAAATATATACAGAGGATGTTCCATGAATTAGTGCATATAAAAAAACTCTATTTTCAATTAGAAGTTATATTTTACAACCACACACACACACACACACACACACACACAAAAGAACCTACTAATCATTCTACTATGACTGAAATGTTTTTTACTCCTCAATTTCATCCTGAAGACATAGTCCATATTAACAAAAGTAAAGCAGAGAAAAAAATCAAGATAGTTAAATGGATGACTTTCAAAATGTTTAGCTTTTAAAATGACTGGCTTTTCATATTAGTGATTGGGCAATTCTCCATGTTACTCCATGTAATAAAAGCAGAATGTTGATTCTACCTTTATGTTTTCCTTTGACCAATTCTCTTGTTTGTAATAAATTCTCTATTCAACTCTTCCTAGAAATTAAACTTAATTCCTTTCTCTCTGAGAGTGTTGAGAGCCTCTTTCTATTCTTCAATAAACTTTCAATAATGCATGGGCTAAGGTGTAGCCAGTATACCCATGTGTAAAAGAAAGGAGACTCTGGAGTATAGTTCAAAAGTTGAACAAGAAAAGCAAAGAAATAAAACAGCCTGGCTACCTGAATAGGTAAATGCAGGTAGGGAATGTTTGTAAAAGGGATTCTTGGAATTCTTCAGAAAGTTATATTTGGTGAATTTTTAAAATTTCCTCTTGCTATCTCCAAATCTTCAGAAGAGCTTTGTTTATCATGACAGACTGTCCATCTGTACTGATGGGAATTCAGGGACAGATCAAATCTCTACAAATAACGTGTACTGGCTCTTCTTATGAAAACCTGCTCTGGGAAAAAAAAAGAGTCACAGTCTTCGTATTGTAAACACAAGTTTCTTTTCACTTGCTCTTCTATTCGTTTTCCAGCTTTCCCTCCACCATGTCATATGTGAGTTTTGCAGAAAGGTTCACAGACTCACTGTGCACTTAATGTTTTATATATAAATCCAAAAACTCCACTATCCCAAATTAACGATAACATTTTTGTATATCCTAAGATCCACACTAACATCAGAGAATGTAAAAGAAACTAATATTTATTGAATGTCCATCATGTAGTATTTTTAAAATTTTATTTTTATTGAAGTGTAGTTGATTTACAATGTTAGTTTCAGGTGTACAGCAAAGCAATTCAGTTATACAGGTACATACATTTTGTTTTCAGATTCTTTTCTATTATATGTTTGTGAGCTGGTCTTGAGATGAGTTAAGGCCGTGGGACCCAAGGCCATGATCAGAGCATGTTTATAATTAAATAATTGCTCCACACAAGCGTCAATTATATAAGATTTAGAACAAAGAAAATAGGAGTATGCATGTGCTAGAGATATTTTGTAAGCCTAATGAACAAAGAAACTCAGATTGCACATGTGCTGACAAAAAACAGATAAAAGCAGGACAGGTGCATCATAGGTGCACCTCCCTGTGGCAATAAAATGTTAACCCCATGGTGTCCCTGGCTGAAGTCTGTCTGGAGGTATGGCAACTCCTCGTGCATTTTTTCATTTGGGCCGCTCACCTCCTAGAACCCCACGTCAGCCTCCCTCGGCTGACAATGTTATTACAAGAAATTGAAAATAGTTCCCTGTGCCATACAGTAGGTCCTCACTGTTTATCTATTTTATATGTAGTAATGTGTGTCTGTTAATCCTCAACCTCTAATTTATCCCTCCCTGCCATTTCCCCTTTGGTAATAGATGTAGTTTGTTTTCTATGTTCTTGAGTCTATTTTTGGTTTGTAAATAAAATTTGTGTCATTTTTTTTTTAGATTCCACATATGAATGATGTCATATGATCTTCGCCTTTCTCTGTATGACTTACTTCACTTAGTATGATAATCACTAGGTCCATTCATGTTGCTGCAAATGACAATATTTCATTCTTTTTAATGGCTGAGTAATATTCCATTATATAAGCTACTATTAATCATCTCATTTAATCTTTATAACCGTGGATCAGAAAGATTACAAAACTACAACCAATAAGGGTGACAAGTCAAGCCCCATATGTTTTACATGCTAATTTCACCTTTGCCTGGTCAGGATACTGTTGCATCTCATCTTTTTTGATAAGAGCATCCCAATTTCCTTTAAGGACTCTACAACTCCTTGTGGTTTGAATGCACCTGCCCATCTCATTCTCTCACTTGTGTAACTCCTCCTTTCCCCTGCCAGGTCCCCTCAACAGACCTAAGCATTTCACTCAGGTATGTCTAATCAGAGCCCTCTCTAAACTTTATTTACTTGAATTATCAAAGAAGACTGGCTAAGCCATTGCAGCAGGAGCAAATGAGGAAGACATGAAAAAAGAAACAGAGAAGAGTGGATGTGAGAAATGTCAGGGAGAAAGAGACAAGGAGGGTCCCAGTTGACTTGAATCTCTAGCACAACATCTTCATGGGCATGCAACCAGCATGTCACACAGGATTCTGTACCTTGCACGTAACGTTTAATAATTTGCTGTAGCCATCTTGAAATTCCTAATAATTTTTAAACAAGACATCTTGCTTTTTTACTATACAAATTATGTAGCCAATCCTGATATCCAGGTCCAGCTTCTGAGATCTAGTTCTTTCTATTAGGTGAACTTCATTAGTATTTTTGTTGTAGTTGTTATAGGAAAATAAAATATTTTCTGTCCTTAAGCTAGTTTGAGTTGAGAATCTGTGACTTGCAATGGAAACAGTTTTCACCAACATATTTCCAAACCTGCACTTTTTATCAGTTCTCAGGTTGTGATACCATCAACCCCTGATCATCTGTGAAGCATAAATTATTCACTTATGAATGATTTATGACACAGTTTTAACACTAAACATTGTTTTCTTGCCATCTGTCATGCTTTCAGCTAACTTCACAACATCAATTAGAGTCCATGGAATGAAAACTAGTGTTAACAATTCCTAAAAATATATATATTTCATTTGTATAAAATATAAATAATTAAAATATCATTAAAAATAGAAACATACATGAAATCAAATAGCATGTAGCAAATGCATGCCAGGAAAAATTATAATACATATTTTTAGAGTGCTTTCCAGTTTATAAAATGTTTTTACAAACGATATGTCACTATAAGAAGTTCTCTATTTTGAATGGAGCTAGTGGGCCTATTGATAGGTAAATCATCTACCTGGTAATGGATATACTTTGCATATTAATATTTTAGAAACAAATGAAGATAGTATCCACTGCCCATATGGAAGCATAGCTTACCTACATCTGAAATTGAGTTTGTGGCACTGGTAATCACAAGTTGGTAAAATCTGGACAAGTAGAAGAAAATCCATCTATGAGAAACTAAAACAACTGGAGGGGTTGGGTGCTGCTGAATTGAGACAGAACTCAAAGACAGCAACTTTTCCCAGCGGAAGAGTGAAGACTAGGGAAGGACATGGTCAAATGCACAAAATCATGTGCATTAATTAGATAAAAAAGGACATGAGCTTCACATTCTGAAGTATCGGAATGAGGGCCTGTCTTCTGAAACCTCAGTTTAGAAAGTTAGGTTGGACTAGAAGTACTACTTAATTTCAAAAAGCAGCTGGGCATATTTATTAAGGTCACAAGAACACGTGGTTACTGAAGGGAAATAGACTGTCTAAACATTAAGGTTTAACACAGGTTGGGTGGAGGGCTAAGACACGTGTCCATAGTCTGGTGGTTTTATCTGTCAAAAAAAAAAAAAAAAAAAAAAACTAGGGAAAAAAGTTCTGGGCTAGAGTCCCCTGTGTGTCTCTCTCCCCTGAGAACTTCAGCAGGGCCTGGTGTACCAGAGTTTTCTGCTCAGCATTGTCCCAGCTCTCCTCACTCATTCATTTGCCAGCCTAGTTTGTCCTTGCTCAAGATCACCATTCAGGAAATGGGTAAGGTGCAACTCTTCCTTGTCACAGTGTAAATGAAGAGAGGATGTTTTATTTTGTTTACAACAGTTCACTCCCTCCTGTTAGTAAAGAAGTGAAAATTAGATTTAGGGAATCACATAACTGAGAGAGGTGAAAATAGAGTTATAGAAATGGCAGGACCTTAAAATGAATTCAGGATTTAGTAACCATCTGAAGGACAACGACAGATGGTAAGTTTAGAGGTGTACAAATATAATGGGAAGAGGTCAGATGGATTCCGATAGCAATTGCGGAAGAACTGCGTGATAGTTTTGAGGAATAAAGGAGAGAAGAGAAACCATATGGTGAGATGATAATTAGGCTTCAGCATTTGCCTTTAAGAAAAGAAAAATCTTGAAAACTTATTCATGAAGACATAACCTGAGGTAAAGGAAAAGATTTATTGGAAAATGGAAGAAAGAGAGATGGCACTATAGGTCTAAATTGCAGAATCTTGAAGAGATTTTATAGCAAAATTAAACCTAGGAAAATTAAGAAAGGAAAAATAGTAATTTAAATAACCCTGTACTAAGGAATCAGGGTTCTTAATTATAGGGATAATAGAACAGTACTGAGAAATTGAACAGAGTTTCCGAAGAAATTATTTCTAAAAACTAACCCCAAACATTTTGACACTGAAAATACACTGAGTGAATTCTCTGCTGATTAAAATGCAGATCTCTTCCTCATGTCCAGGGAGAAAAAGCAAACATCTTCAAGTGCAGAGAAGCATCTCTGTGGAGTGTGGGTGACTGGCTAAGCAGACTGAAGCTTGCTAAACTCAGGGGTCACCCTGTTCACTAGGGTAGGACCCAGTGTGCTTCTTTAAAGTCAACAGAAGGTAAATGTTTCATGACCTTAAGCAACTAGTCAAAACATCTTTCTCCTGCCTATTCTCTAGTCCAGGCAATGTGTTTTGCTGTGTTAGTTTATGGCAGTTTCTGCCCAAGAGGTTTCCCCTCATTCTTCTGAGGTATCAGAGTCATGATAGCTGGAGTAGCTGGATTTTAAACCATGGGAGAAACCAGGCGATCAGATAACCTTTTCAGAGAGACCTCTGGAGCAGTGGCCTGTAGGATGCAGTGGTGGACCAGAGTGGAGTCTGAGAAGGCAGTCAGAGGTGGGGTAAGCTATGTAGGCGAGCAGGGGGCAGAGCCTGGGCTGAGGCAGGGGCATTGGTGTGGAGATACAGTGCATTGGAGAGGTATTAAGGATTAGAAATTGACAGGATTAAGAGACTGGATGCGACACGGAGCAGGTTTCTGCTTAGGTAACTCGGTAGCCCGCGTTGCTGTCCTCCAAAGGGACTTTACTGGGTAAGAGGCAGATGCAAAGAGAAAGATATTGATTTCACTTTTGTAAGTGTTGGATTTTAGGTGTCTATGGGATAATGTTATTTCTCCTCCTTTCCAATTCTGACTGCCAACCTTCTGATGAATATTTTTGTTTACGTGGATTAAAATATACCCTTGAAATCAAAGTTATCAGTCCTTTGATCTAGAAGGAACCCCAACAACGTCTAATTATGTGTGAATTCATTTGATTCTCCGAGGGTCAAATTTATTTCATTCTTCCTTTTCAGATTTGGGGTAGTGCTCACTGTTCACCCTGGATCACCTTGACTTGGGTGTAATTTGTCAAAGAGAAGGCAAAGTCAAAGAGAATATTCCAGGATTTCTGTCTGGAATATGGAAGAATGGCAGTGGTGCTGGCAAACATTAGCAACTGGGATTGAGATTGTGAAAGGTTCATTTTTGTTATATGTCTAAACTGGGAATATACTAGAATTGCGATATCATGGAATGTCAGACTGGATGGGACTTTCAAGGAGAAGGAAAGTTCACACTTATTGAGCATATAATATGACACAGTACTTTGCGAGAACCCTTTTGTATATGTTACTTCAATTAATCTTTATAATATGCTTTAAATTACTTCTCCTGTTTTGTAAATGGAAACAGAGAGTCTCAGAGGATAGGTAAGTAGTTCAAAATCACTCAGTTATGCAGTGGATTATCTAGAGCTTTTAGAGGATATGAAGGTGTTACCACAAAAGGGGAAAGGAAGAGACCCTAGTTCTTGTCATACCCCAAAGATAAGAATTCAGAAGGGAGACAGAAGCATTGTGCAGTGAAGATTTTAAAAGTTTTATTTAGCAAAGGAAAAGTACACCTCCAAGACCAGGAGGTGGGCTGATCCAAGGACAGACAGCAATGGTCTTTGTTTGCCCCCTTCTCTTATGCCCTCACTTAGAGGTGGTCTCTTGATTAATTGAGGGCTCTTGCCCCTGAGTGCTTAGTCATGCTCATCACCCTTTGCTCATGTCCTTACCCATGATGCACACAGAAAAACCTATGGGGGGCAGGGCTAAACCACAATGCTAATTATATTACAATGAGCCTTGGGTCATGTCAGGTTAGGTCCTTGTCACTACCCCACAGTTGCAGCTGTTTGGTTCTAACTGGTTTCTTGCTAGCTCTAATTTAGAGGAAGTAAAGCCCCTTTATGCTGCTAGCAGGTATACTGCCATCTTCCAGATCATCCCTCCTCTCCTCTACCTTATCTGCCCGGTGCCCTCACTTACCTAACTACCTAACGAAAGGAGCCAATATCACACTTGGTACCCTATGCCAAAGGTATGAAAGTTAGTTCTTAGGCAGCAATAAAAGGTCTCTTTCTATGCATAAAGTACTGATAAACAAATATTCAGTATATCTAAAGATTTAAAATTTTATGGGGGCAATTAAGAAAAATGTCTACAAAGATTCTTTAAGGGGGTGATAATAAAAAAAAAAAGTTGAGAAACATGGATTTAGACCCAATTTCACTTAATAAAGTTTTTCATTTTTTTTCTTTTTTGCTGAATCCTTTTTTGTTCCACATGAAACCTCGTGTTGAACAATAATATATACAACAGGTAAAAGCAGTGTTGGTTTAAATTTCCCTTGGAAGAGGGCTCAGAGTCATTCCATTTCCAATGCCTTTCCCCTCCCCTTCTGCGGTTGCCCTGGAGGAACAGATATGAAAGTTTAGGCTCTGAGCATCTTAGTTTGAATATCTGAGGAACACAATTTAACCTCTTCATTTTGCAGATGAGTAAACTGAGGCACGCTTGTAGCCGGTAAGCATGAACTCCTCCAGTTATTTTATTATTTGGAGGTGACAAATAAAGTGAAACCGACTCAGGCTTTCTCCCTTGGGGCATACTGCAGGGTGAGATGCTATCACATCAGGAGATGGGGAGAGAAAATAAAGCCCGAGCAGAGGTCAGGGAAAGAATGTTTAGAGAGACGAGGAGAAAAATAAGCAAGCAGAGATGTTTGAGAAGGATATTCAAAAAAAGAAAAAAAAATTTTTGTGACTATGTATGGTGACAGATGTTAAGCAGACTTATTGTGGTGATCATTTCAAAATATATACAAATATCAAATCATTATGTTGTACACTTGAAACAAATATCATATTATATATCAGTTATACCTCAATTAAAAGTTTTAAAAAATGGATAGCTATCAAGCACAGCAAATTGAGAGGGTGTCAAGGATTGAGATCCAACAGTATACAATTTTCTGGCAACTTGTGACTGCAGGTTCAGAACAGTGTACAGACAGAGCTTGATTTCACAGGAAATTGTAAATACTTCAATCATTGTAAGAAAGAAACCCAAGGACGCTAACTTTGCTAACCACTGAAGCTAACTGTACAATACCCTCTCATGACCGGATGAGACATCAATATGTTAATCACAGCAAATTGACAAAACCATTCTTTAGTCTCTTGTATAAGGATAGGCTCAACTAAAGAATCAGAACCAAAGCAAATAATGCACACAGATGAGTGCTTTCAGGAGAGACCTCGATAATGACAGGCTTTATGTACATTTGATTTTATAGAATGTCCAGAACACAGTAATTCACCTGAGTATAAAATTGGGAAAACATATATGGTGATGAGGAAGAGACATAAAGAAAAGAAAAAGAACATTTGAAAAATCTCTGTTGGGTATCAGAGAATTCTTCTAGCTTATTATATGTGTGTGTGTATGTGTGTGTGTATATATATATATATATATATATATATATATATATATGCACATATATATGTGTGTGTGTGTGTATATATATATAAGCTTTGAATGACATAGTTATTTGCTCTTGTTAGACAAATTATTATCCAAGTGACTCAACAAATTATATCTGGGTGTTAGTAATTGTGTTTTAATATGAAGGAATTAAACTGTAATCTTACAACAGTCTTAATGATTTCTTAATTCCATTTTGCTACTTATTTCAAATAATGGGATTGTGATCTGCTAGTGACATTTAAAACTCTCAAATGAACCTTAGCTGTGTGTTAGTATTAGTTAATGTAAGTTAGTTGACATTAAGGAATACTCCCATTCTCTCTCAAATGGCTCTATCACCTACAAATATGGGCAGATTAATTTTCTAATCAAAACATCCTGGAAAACTATTAAGCATGACGTTAAATTGTGTTCTACTAATTACATTTCCTAGGAAACATTTCTATCTCAACTTAAAGCATAAGACCCTGGAGAAAACTTAGCAGAGGACAAATTAGTTTAATGTGTTTTAAGAAGAATTACATAGCCATAAAATAATTTTGCTTTTCATACCTACCTTAAACTAACTCTGTTCCTCACAGTGATTCAGTATGGTGGCAAGATATTCTTGATCTTGTTCAACAAATTTTTTTAAGGTATTAAAGCCTGTGCAGGTGTGTAATATGGCAAAGGGAAGAACTTGACTCTGTCGTGAACATTTGTCCCAAATTAATATTTGCTTCTTGCTGGAAGACCACTCTCACTGAAGAGACAGAAATAACTGAACAAAAGTAATTGTGATAAAACAGAAACAAACTCACAGACACAGAGACCAAACATGGTTACCGGGGGGGAAGAGGGTGGGAAGGGATAAATTGAGACTTCGAGATTTGCAGATACTACTATATATAAAATAGATAAACAACAACTTCCTAACTGTCTAGCTCAGGGAACTATATTCAGCATCTTATAGTAACCTATAATGAAAAAGAATATGAAAAGGAATATAGGTATGTATATGTATGACTGAAACATTGTTCTGTACACCAGAAATTGACACAACATTGTAAACTGGCTATATTTCAATAAGAAAGAAAGAAAGATAGAAAGATAGAAAAAAAGAAAGGAAGAAAGAAAGAAAAGGAAAGAAAGAAATTTTATATTACCACCACAAATGGAAGACCAGTAAGTTCTACTTGGTATAAGATAAAGTAACACTGAAAATTTAAAAAGAAAAGTAATTGTGATGCACCAAGGGAGAAAAATAATTTAGCAGAGGGTCAGAAAATATTTTTCTGTAAAGGGCCAGATAGCAAACATTTTAGGCATTGCAGACCACATGGTCCTATGGATGCTACAGTTGTGAGCAAAAGCAGCCATAGACAGTATGTAAAAGAAAAGGCATAGCTGTATTTAAATAATATATTTTTTTTTACAAAAAATAGGCGGTGGATCAAAATTGCAATGAGATATCACTTCACACCCAGCAGCATGGCTAAATTCAAAAAGGTAGATTAAAAAAAAATGTTGGTAAGGATGTGGTGAAATTGGAACGTTCATGCCCTGCTGGTGGGAATGTAAAATGGTGCAGCCACTTTGGAAAAGTCCGGCAGTTCCTCAAACTGTTATCATACGACCCAGCAATTCCTCTCCTGTATATATACCCAAGAGAAATAAGTATTTATGTCCATGCAAAAAATATATTATTTAAATACAGCTTGTACATGAGTATTTATAGCAGAACTATTCATAATAGTCAAGAAGGAAAAAAATCCAAATGATCTATCAACTGATAAATGGATAAACAAAATGTGCTATATCCGTAAATGACACTCTACTCAACCTTTCAGGGACGTTTGGCAATGTTTGGGGAAATTTTTGGTGACAACTAGTGAGTAAAAGTCAGGAATGCTGCTATATACCGTACAATGCACAGGACAGTTTCCCCCATGACAAGGAGTTATCCAGCTGTGGAAGTTAATAGTGGCGAGGTTGAGAAACCCTGGTATAGGCACGTAGCTTATATGACTGTATCAGTGATCATTTGTGCATATGATCTGCTTTTTTCTCATCTAACATCCTACTGTAAAACAGCAGCAATTTTAACCAAGACAGACAAGCAACCATGCCTCAAATCTGGTTGGGGAGGCAACCCTGTTCTGTCTTGCCATTGAGGGTTTGGAATCAAAGTGCAGAGTCAGTGCTAATGGCTAATTAGTCTAATATCTGTCATTAAGCAGAAAATGTTATAGAATTTATGCACAGTGAGATATTCCTCCACTGTAGTCAGGTGGTAAAGCAATGGTGAACTTGGTAAAATTAAATCAATCAGGTTTGGATTAGGCTTGTTATTAAACGGTTCTTTTTTTTTTTTTTTTTTTTAACATTTTTTATTGAGTTATAGTCATTTTACAATGTTGTGTCAAATTCCAGCGTAGAGCACAATTTTTCAGTTATACACGAACATACATACATTCATTGTCACATTTTTTTTTCGCTATGAGCTACTACGAGGTCTTGTATATATTTCCCTGTGCTATACAGTATAATCTTGTTTGTCTATTCTACATTTTGAAATCCCAGTCTGCCCTCCCCATCCCCCGCCCCCTTGGCAACCACAAGTTTGTATTCTATGTCTATGAGTCTTGTTTCTGTTTTGTATTTATTTATTTTTTTTTTTTAGATTTCACATATAAGCAGTGTCATATGGTATTTTTCTTTCTCTTTCTGGCTTCCTTCACTTAGAATGACACCCTCCAGGGACATCCATGTTGCTGCAAATGGTGTTATGTTGTCGGTTTTTATGGCTGAATAGTATTCCATTGCATAAATATACCACCTCTTCTTTATCCAGTCATCTGTTGATGGACATTTAGGCTGTTTCCATGTCTTGGCTATTGTAAACAGTGAAATGGTTCTTGTTTTAATGCATTGACCACTTGGAAAGAATTCATGGCAAAGAATTAAATTAGTAGTTTAACTCGAAACTGAAAGAGGGAAACATAATGGTTTTCCTTGTTTCCTAGCCCTCTGCCTGTGTACTAATTTAATGGAGAGAAGGCAAATGCGTGTAAGAGAATAATAGAAGAAAGTGGAAAGGCAGGTGAAGGCAGGTGGAGGAGGGAATAGGTTTTACTACTCAAAATAAAAAAAAAATCCTAAATGGAAATGAATTATTTAATTTTTCCTTTCATGAACTTAATAGCTGATTGTGGTCTCAATGCCAACAAACTAAAATTTTTCTGGAGGAATAATTAAGGGAGCTATCTCTAAAGTTCCTATATTTCTGTTGTTTTCTGTATTTTGTTAAAAACTCAATATGAAAAAAATACTTATTTTCATACCAAAAATACCCTTGATATGAAATATTTCCAATAAATAGAAAATTACAGGAAATAATAAAAAATAGGCACAAAAAGACACACCACTGAGATCAAATACGTGTTAACATCTTGCTGGATTTATTTCAGCTCTTTCCCTTCTAATAGAAAAAAACATTTACAGATTCTTTAGCTATAATGTTTCAGCTTTACTTCCTTATCCTTTCTTCCTTTCCTCTCTGGAACATTGTTGTGTTTATTCCCCTCCTGTTTTTGCAGTGTTATCACACACACACACTTTACATTTATATATATATAGAGAGAGAAATTTATTTTACCACTTGATTTTTCTCTTTATTTTTGAGATTTATTCACATGTTGACCTAGTAATTTATTTTATTCCTTCTTAAACTTTTTTTAATTGAAGTATAGTCAGTTTACAATGTTGTGTCAATTTCTGGTGTACAACATAATGTTTCAGTCATACATATACATACATATATTCCTTTTCATATACTTTTTCATTATAGGTTACTACAAGATATTGAATATAATTCCCTGAGCTATACAGTTAGAAACTTGTTTATCTATTTTATATATAGTAGGTAGTATCTGCAAATCTCAAATTCCCAATTTATCCCTTCCTACCTCCTTCCTCTCCTGATAACTGTAAGTTTGTTTTCTATGTCTGTGGGTCTATTTCTGTTTTGTAAATAAATTCATTTGAGTCTTCTTTTTTTTTTTTTTAGAGTCCACATGTAAGTGGATTTTCTCCTTCTGGTTTACTTCTCTTAGAATGACAATCTCCAGGCCCATTCATATTGCTGTAAATGGCATATTTCATTCTTTTTTTATGGTTGAGTAGTATTTCACTGTGTAAATATACCACCACTTCTTTATCCAGTCATCTGTTGATGGACATTTAGATTGTTTCTATGTCTTGGCTATTGTAAATAGTGCTGCTATGAACTTTGGGGTGCATGCATCTTTTGAAATTGGAGTTCCCTCCAGATATATGCCCAGAGTGGGATTACTGGATCAGATTGTTTCTATGTCTTGGCTATTGTAAATAGTGCTGCTATGAACTTTGGGGTGCATGCATCTTTTGAAATTGGAGTTCCCTCCAGATATATGCCCAGAGTGGGATTACTGGATCAGAAGGTAAGTCTATTTTTAGTTTTTAAAGGAATCTCCATAATGTTACCATAGTGGCTGCACTGAACTACATTCCCCCCAACAGCATTTATCATTTGTGGACTTTTGAATGATGGCCATTCTGACTGGTGTGAGGTGATACCTCATTGTAGTTTTGATTTGCATTTCTCTGATAATTAGCTATGTTGAGCATTTTTTAATGTGCCTATTGGCCATTTGTATTTCTTCATTGGAGGATTGCTTGTTTGGGTCTTCTGCCCATTTTTGGATTGGGTTGTTTTTTTGTTGTTGTTATTAAGTTGTTTGAGGTGTTTATATATTCTGGAGATTAAGCCCTTGTCAGTCACATTTTTTGCAAAAATCTTTTCCCATTCCGTAGGTTGTCTTTTTGTTTTGTTTATAGTTTCTTTCACTTTGCAAAAGCTTATCAATTTAATTAGGTCCCATTTGTTTATTTTTGTTTCTATTCTATTGTCTGGGTAGATTGCCCTAGGAGGACATTGCTAAGATTTATATCAGAAAATGTTTTGCCTATGTTTTCTTCTAGGAAGTAATCTATTGTGTCTTGTCTTATATTTAAGACTTTAAGCCATTTTGAGTTTATTTTTGTGTATGGTGTGAGGGAGTGTTCTAACTTCATTGATTTACATGAGTCTGTCCAGTTATCCCATCACCACTTGCTGAAGAGACTTATTTATTTTAAACGCAGTAAAGAACTCAACTGCATAACAAGTCTCTGTGTGTCTTATTATTTCTTTGACTGCAGGCCTGGTTAAATGGTTTACCCTTTCTTGTTCTCACAGATGTTCAAGAAATATTTTGGTAGAGCATCTTTGAGCTTCTCCAAGGAGACATCCAGATATGGAATTGCTGGGATATAGGTACATGCACCTTCAGCATTACTAGGTAACTTCCAAGCTGCTGTCCAAACTGGCCATACCAGTTTTGCACTCCAATCATCTATGTGGAAATCCCTATAGTTTGGCCAAAACATGGAATTTCATAATATTTGCCAGATTGATGGGGGTGAAATGGTATCTCATGAAAGTGTTTGTCATTATAAAAAAACTGAATGGGGATGATCCATCCTTTCCCTCAGCTTTCACAACTTACTCTCTTGTATAGTCAAGAGTGAATCCACAAAAGGATTGCACTACTAATTGTCTGGATGTTGAGACTGAACAGAAATGATAAAGGAAAGAAACATATTCCTGGATTCCAAGCTTCTCCAGGCCTGCCTTTTGTTTCATTCAACTTTGTCCCAGCCCTGGGCACTGAGCCTGGCACAAGACAGCATTTCCAAAATTGCTGACTCAGTAGGGTAAATCATATTCTTCTGGTTAGGGCATCAGAATGAGGGGCAGTGTATGCTGTTGTGAGGTTTAAATAATAATTGCAAATAAAATGTACTTAAAAATGTAAAATATAGACAACAGTATTATTTTCACAGGTGTGCTGTAGTTGTAAAGAATTTCTATGAGGAAAATTTCAGCATGCTCTATGTAAAGCTTGAAAACTAATTTTAATAGCTCCTACTTATTTATACTTACTACTTTCTATATGCCAGGGACCTGAGAAAGAAAAGATCACCCCTTGACTGACAGCAGGGAACTAGTTGCCAGTTTCAGTTGGGCCTTGGTGTTTCTAGAAGCTGGCCTGACACTCACAGATAGGCCCTCTTTTTCCTCTCATGGACACAACCATCTCACAGAACAACGTTGGTGGGCAAACCCCAATATACCACAACTCCCAAGACAGTATGAATGACTGCTCCTCCTTTGTCAGTTATAGCTTTAACCTCACTCTTTAGCCTGCCATCCTTCTAGGTAAGATTCATTAAGGTGCCCAATCATCGAACTGTCCAATTCCTGACAGCATTGAAATCCAGAGTAATCCTTCTCACTCTGCTTCCAAGGAGTCTTCCAAAATCACCTAACCAAAGTCCAAAACCTTTTAAGTCCTTCTAACACACTCTTACAGAGAAACTCATGTTCCCTATAGTGACTGTTCTCATTCTTTATGAATTATAAAACTCCACTCCAACTACAGGTGTTCCTCCTGGTGGTCTTTGGTGTGAGGGGCTTTCATGATCATTTCTTTACATAGGAAATGCTATCTTATTTAAGTCTGACAATACTCCTGTTTGTTAGGTAGTATTATCACCCCCTTTTTGCATATGGAAAGGCAAAGAAAGAAATTGTAACATCACCTCCGACATCACATAGCTAGTAAGTAACAGGAATAAAATTTGCATCTGGGTCTAATGGTCCTCAATACATAGGAACTACTTACAGTTCTCCTGACCTTTCTGTTCTCCTGGACTTTCCCCTAAAGATTAGGTGCTCTTTGAGGACTGAGACTGGCACTGAAAGTTTGATACAGTAAAAAGAAATAAATATTAAAAAAACCCCAACAAAACCCCAAACAAACCTGAAAACTGTAAAGCCTTAGCTGAAACTAAGGCTCATTTTCTCACTCTCTGTGTTAGTCTCTTGAGTTCTTAAGAGTTGTTCCTTGTACCCAAATCAGTACTGCATGTTTATCCACACCACCTCCATGTAGTCAGAAGATGGATAACTTTAGAAAATAGTTCAAAAGGAAAGGTTACTTTTAAAGAGGAAAAAAAAAGCACACTTATGTGTGGGCAAAGTGCTTTAGCCTTGTAGCTTGACCTTGGCTATACACAATAAATTCTTCTGAATGGTTTCAGCTTAAGCCCTTCATTATATTCCCTTGTCGGTTTTTCAGCTCTTTGCTCTTGACTCCTCTTGGCCTTCCTCCTGCCGGGAATGCCTTTTATCTTAAAGTCCCACCACTCTTTTCTGTCCAGAGAAAAATCTGTGCATCCTTCTTTTTGTCTTTCCAGATTCCCCCTTCAGATTTAATACTTTCCCCTTTTGTTCTCTATGAACTTTTAGAATAACTGTTACAACATTTACATTACTTTGTTGTTTGTGTAAGGATTTGTGAATCACTTAATCACTTTGGACTGTGAGCTCCTTAACGGCATAATCTAGCGCTGCCTGACTTTGGGGGGGACGTCTCTGCCACTCCTGAGCGGGCTCCCAGCACTTAAGCACTAGGCAGGCGCTCAATTTATGGAGAAAAGCATCCTTTTGGGAGTTGTGGGCGCTGTGGTTCTCTCCAGCCCAGCACCCCTTCAATCACAGTTCCTAGAACTCCTTTTCCCAATGGCCATCGCACGGGGCCCCCCGAGATGTGCAGAGAGAGTTAGCCTAGCGCGGCTCCGATGGTGGTGGCCTCCCAGGTTGGCGGGAACCCGCGCTCCAAATTCCAAATAGACCCAGACAAGCGACTTCCCGGTAAATTCTCCGCGCTTCCCCAGATGCGATTCCACCCTGTGCCTTTAAGGCGGCGGCCTGGCCCGCCAGTGGCTCGAGCGGTGAAACGAACGGGCCGAATAGCCAATCATGTTTCCATTCTCCCGGAAGGGGCGGATTCCAGGGGGGTGTCACCTACCGGGCGGTGCGGGATTGGCGGGTCCCCGGAGCTCTGCGGCGGCGGGAGTTTTCGGTTGTGTTGGCAGCGGCCCCGCAGGCAGCAGTTGGGCTGAACCCGGCTGGTGGCGGTGGAACTGCGGACCCCGGGCTCCCGCCTGTGGCCTGCAGAGCTCCCGCTTCCTCTCCGCCCTCCAGCCCCGCGGAGCTGCTTGGAAGGATGGAACGGCACCGGCCACGGCTGCATCACCCGGCGCAGGGCTCGGCCGCCGGGGGCTCCTACCCCTCCTCCGCCTCGCTTCGCGGCTGCCGGGACGGCAAGATGCCGCGCAGGAAGGGCCCCCAGCACCCTCCGCCGCCCCGCGGCCCCGAGGAGCCCGGCGAGAAGCGCCCCAAGTTTGTAAGTTTGGCCTGGAGCTGGGGTGGGGTCGCTCTCAACGTGCCCACGGGCTGCCTCAGTCCCGGGTCCTTCACTTTCATTCAGCTGGCTGACAGCGTGGGTGGGGGTGGGGGTGGGGGTGTTCACAGTGCTTAACTGGGGGCGGTATTTTGTTCTAGATGTGAGAGCTGCCAATCTTTTCATACAACAGGGTCCAGTTATATGTGGACCCTTTCACTGAGACGCTGATCGTTGTGTTGCCGCAAATTTTTTTTAAGGCTGCCGCGAAAAGCAGTCAAATAAGTATTGACGTCACCTAGGTGGACATTGCATTTTTTAAGTTAAACTTTTCCTTTCCCCGCTAGCGTCTGAGGGCATGAGACATATCAAAGTGAACTTTTAGGTGATGGTATTTCTTTTTCTGCTTAATTTAATCCAAGAAGAACTTTAAAAAGTTGGTTATAATTTTCCAAGTCGAACAGCTCGTTTCAAAACTTGGCGGGCCATGTAGTCACTGCTAAGGAATGTTTCCTTTAGATTGGAAAGAAGTCTAAGTATTTGAAACCCGCTATTCTGGTTGCTTCTCTTACTCACTGTAACCGTCAAGGGAAATGTCATGATTAGCACCTTGTAAATCTTTTTGTTGGCATTAACTAATGAAAGAATAGGCAGTGAGGAAGATTGTTTTGGTGTGTGTAAATAAATCACATAGAGGGTTGATTTGAAGTGAGACCAACAGAACTGAAAATTTAATATTGACTCCCTCTCCATTTTACTTAGGAGTATGGAAAAACATTTTAGTCATAGGTGAAATTTTACAGTACGGCATGTGCCTTCTGTGAACATATGAAAGTTGTTAGGAATTTAAATCAAGATACACCAATTAAGGGAATAAAGGCTTGTAGAGGGGGAGTGATTTGCTATCTAGCAGTTAAAATCATAGATGAATAAAACAGTGCAGAGCTACGAGATGTATCCTAATACTGAAAATGAGGGACTGCATGGATTAATTATGCAAATTTAGGTCTTATGATGGCCATAGGAATGGTGAAATTTTGCAGGAGGATCAACTAGTTTGTTGATTGTTATCTTGACAGAGTGGAGGAATAATTAGGATAGGGGTAGATTGGCAGTGAAATGTTCTACCCCACAGGAGAAGGATCCACTGGGCAATGACTTTTTTTCCTTTTACAGTTTACTCTCTTGGTTAATGTCATTTTATTTTGTCTCTGAGTTTTGTATTCCAGAGTACATGAGGTATAGTTTTCTGTGACTCACTCTTCACAAGGAGGTCATGAAAACATAACCTAAATTAATATTTAGGTTTAGTTTCCTTGAAGGATGTATTAGGTGCTGTGGGTTTAGTGTCTGTGCTGTTTTTCATTTCTTGTTATGTTAAAAGAGTTATTGTAAAAATGTATGTTAAGGGTGTAGGGTATAGCTCAGTGGTAGAGCATATGCTTAGCATGTATGAGGTCCTGGGTTCAATCCCCAGTACCTCCATTAAAATACACACACACACACACACCTCTCCCTCTCCCCAAAAAAAGTTTAAAAAAAAGGTATGTTAAAAGGGTTATTGTAAAGATGTTAAGACATCTAAAGACAGTACTCTTAAGTCCCGAAACTAATAAACATATCTAAAATACTGTGTGTGTGTTTAGATAGGGGTCTGATTTGAATCATGACTTTAATTTGGAAGTAATACGGAGTCTTTGTAATCTAATTTAGATTATTGCTTGCATGGTAATTTCTTGGTATTTTCCATTTCACTAATTCTGTCATCAGCTATATCTATTCTATTTAACTTTTTCTGAATTTTTGAGGTATCAGTTATTTTTTATTTCTTTTCAACATTTTTATTGATTTATAATCATTTTACAATGTTGTGTCAGTTATTTTTTATTTCTACAAGTTACATTTGCTTCTTTTTCAAATCTGCCTGGTAATCCCTGATACTCTTTGTTTCTTATTTTTATTTCTCTAGACATTTCCTCCTTGGCTCTTCTTATTTGGCAGTTCTGGTTTGTGCAGTCTTTGGTCTATGTACATTGACTTGCACTCACGGTGGCTTGGTGCCTTCTCTGTACTTGTTAAGAATTTGTGATTTCATCGCTTTGTCTTAACCTATCTTCTAGGAGGCCTAATTGAGGAGGCTTTTCTCTGGAAATGATTTGAATCTGTTTCCACCAGGAGCCTGGGGGTGCCACTTCCCTATTGAACTAGACTCTTAGATGGAATGGAGTTCCAGGCTTAGCTCTAACTCTGTTCCTGGTCCAGGCTTAGTATTCCAATGTCAAGACTACCTTCTGAGCAGCCGTTCCCAATCTGCCTACTTCTCACTGTTTCCAGTCCCACTCCAGTAATACTTGTCTGTGGCATGGAGGGTGATCTTTGGAGACCCCCTCCTCATAAAATCTTAGCAGTGGCTCAAAAAGTGATTGTTCTGTCGTTCAGTCTACTTTACTGCTGGATGTCAGGTCAGTTCTTGGCTTTCTCTTGATTTGGGATGAAGTGATGCTAGCCTGAATCTCCTCGAGTCACCTAGTCTTTAGGTCACCTAGTTGTCAGGGGCAGCTGCTTCTGACTGGAACCAGTAATGCAGGTTGGTGATCAGACGGGAGTAGGGATAATATAGATGTTTGGTCTTTGCACACTGCAGAGCTGCAAGCTGGTAGTGGAACTGAGGGCTAAACTGGCCACTGGCTCCTGTCTTAGTGTAAGAAGGCTGGAGCCCTGGTCTCCACCGAAACTCTGTTTTACTTTGAATCTGGATAAAGCAGACAAACAAGCCCTTGTTTTCTACTGCATGTATAGTTATGAGCCTCGAGTTGCTTTTGAATGGTGTATAGAAGTCTGTAACATAGAACTTCTCTCCGTAGATTTGTGTAAGTAGTAGAAATTAGTCTATTATAAATGTAGGATAGTTTGGCTACATAGTGAATCAGCTTTTGGGCTGCTTGCGAACAAACCAACTTGGTTTCAGCAGAAAATATGGCAAAGTGTGTGTGTATTAAGTTACTGTGGATAGTTACTGGCAGATGGGATACAACCAGTGGATGCTTGGGAGGACAAGGCAGGTAACAGGGTGAAGACTCTGTGAAGGTAAATAGAATTCAGTGGACCGTTAAACTTGGTACCTGTACTAGGTCACATCATCAGTACCTGGACCCAAGTCTTATCTTACCTGAAAGATAAGAATTCAGATGAGAGACGGAGCGTTGTGTAGCGAAAGATTTTAAAGGATTTATTAGCAAAGGGAAAATACACCTCTAATAGCGGGAGGTGGGCTGGTCCAAGGGCGCATAACAATGGTCATTGTCCCTTCTCTCATCCCCTCGCTTAGAGGTGGTCTCTTGATTGATTGACGGCTCTTGCCCCTGAGTGCCCCTGAGTGCTTAGTCATGCTCGTCCCTTTTGCTCATGTCCTTACCCATGATGCACACAGAGAAACCCATGGGTGGGGAGCTAAACCGCAATGCTAATTATATTACAATGAGCACTGGGTCATGTCTGGTTAGGTCCTTGTTGCTACAGCACAGTCGCGGCTGTTGGGTTCTGACTGGTTTCTTGCTGGCTCTCATTTATAAGAAGTAAAACCCCTTTATGCTGGAGGCGGGCATACCTCCATCTCCCTGATCATCCTCCCTCTCCTCCACCTGTCTGCCCGGTTCCCCGACCTTTCTAACTACCTAACAGAACAGAACAAAACAATGTCCTAGTCATCATGCAAAGGCTTTCAATGATCGTGGGCAGAGGATCCACTTCTCTTAGAAATGCACAGGACACGCAGTGGAGGCCACCAGATCCAGGGTGAGAGCAGGATGCGAGGCTGCTGGAGAGGTCTCCAGCTCTAGGATGCGCGCCAGTCCTTTGAAAAGGGGGCTGTTAATTCCCTGTTCCAAGTTAGCAGAGTAGCTCTTCTTTTTCATTAGGAACATCTTTTATAAGTTCTCACAGACTTTACCGTAAATCTCACATCTGATCTTATGATTTCCATCGTATAGAGTGCTGATTGTTGTCTAATTATGTCATTACTATACCCTCAGTTTTGGTTGTGAGAGGTTTTTCACCCTGTCCATTAACATCTGTATGTCTACTGTGTTTGGTCATTGTTAGTGATAACAGTTAACCTTTGTGAAGGAGCCATGTAGGTGTGTGTAGGTTTTTTTTTTTTTAATAAATATCAACTCCTTTGATCCTTGCAACAACCCTGTGAGGTAGGTAGTATTAATTAGCCTTGTTTGCTAGAAGGGCAGTTGAAGGCACAGAGGTTAAATTGCCTTGGGTCACACTGCTGCTCACTGGGGAGGCTGGGATTTGAACCAAGGCAGCTAGTCCCAGAGTTCACATCCTTGGTCACTGTCCTGTATGACTCCCATGCTAGTGGGAGTTTTACTCTTTACTGTTTCTTTTTTCATTCTGGAACCATTAGCAATAGTTATTAATGCCTTTAATGAATATAGAATTAGTGATTTCCTGATTATAGGTGAGTTGTGAGGTGGGAAGGGGTATACAGTTGGAAAGCTTTTGCTTATTGTGCTGGGGTCTTGAGAGTTGAAATCGGATTGTGTTTGAAAATAGTGCACACTTGCCTCATTGCTCTGGGCTTGTCTGGAGGCAGGTGTGGTAGGCTGATTAATGATCCCCAAAAGGTAGCCACGGCTTAACTCCCAGAACCTGTGAATGTTACTGTGTATGACAGAAAAGGCCATTACAGGCATGATTAAATTAAAGCCTTTAAAATGGGGGAGATTATCATGGGTTATCAGGGTGGACCCTAAATGCAAACACTTTTCCGTATAAAAGAGAGACAGAGGGAGATTTGACTACAGAAAGGGAGCAGGTGAGGCGACCACAAGGCAGAGATTGGAGCTGTAGCCATGTGCCAAAGAACGCTGGCAGTCATCAGAAACTGGAAGAGGCAAGGCACTGTTCTCCCTAGGGCCTCTGGAGGGAGATCGGCCCTGCTGACACCTTGATTTTAGCCCAGGTGAATACATTTCTGTTGTTTTGAGCCGTTAGGTTTGTGATAATTTGTTACAGCAACGTACATTTGTGAGGATGACCACATTGAAAGGTTTGGTTGCACAGTTTACAAGTGTACATTTTAGGAGAGCCATCAGAGCCATTTAAATCTCTTGTGGTACCATTTTATTTCGAAAGGTTTGTGGTTTGGGTGAATGTAAAATAACCACAGTTTGGTTTCCTGGAGTAACAACTAGAACCTTCATTTATCTTGCTGTGCTGTATCATTTTCATCATTGCTTTAAAGCCAAGAAAAGGTGGAGGTGATTTCTATGTGCTCTTTTTGAATGTATTTCTTCACTGAGTCCTCAGCTGAAGTGATGCTTTTAGTTGTCCTAAAATGTCAAGAATTGGAGATAGTGTTCTTAGTTGAAGGCTCTGGTTTTATTCATGTCAAAATTCCACTTAACCCATCAGACACTGAAACTTTCATAAGGTAAAAATCACTTCATTCAGGCCATTGATCTAAGTATAATCGTCCTTCGGTATCCAGAGAGGATTGGTTCCAAGACCCTCCTTGGATGCTAAAATCCATGGATGCTCAAGTCCCTTATAAAAAGTGGCATAGTATTTGCATACAACCTATGCACATCGTCCATTAAATCATCTCTAGATTACTTATAATACCTAATACACTGTAAATGCTATGTAAATAGTGTGCTGGTGTGCTGCAAATTCAAGTTTTGCTTTTTGGAAACTTCTGGATTTATTTTCCCTAAATACTTGATCTGTGGTTGGTTGAATCCTGTGGATACAGAGGGTTGAATGTAAATTGCTTTGAATCATCCCAGGTTTTCTTTTCTTTCTATCCTTCTAACAGAGAAAATAAGCTTACTTTTGTCTATTAATATATGATCTATCAAAAGAAACAACATATATCAAGTGGCTTTCGGGGAGTACATTTACCTCCTGAAAATAGACGATGTATGGTTTATATTACTTCTGGATCACTCTAGATTTTTTTCTTTGTGAGTGAAAAGGGATGGGAGCAGGGATGATTGTCTTAGATTTAGAGCAAGTCTTAATTGCTTGTTTTTTTCAAAGACTCATGTCTTTAATTATGAAGCAAGCAAACTGACATACATTTATTGCACTGTGAATGCTTGCATCTTATCTAGTCTGTCTTGTAGCAATTGCCTCTGAACAGATGTTACCTGAAACACCTTTGTGCAGTTGGTAGAATGCTTAAAATTTGTCATGCTTTTATTATTGTTGTCTTAAATTAACTCTCCTTTATGGCATAACTTTATTGCTGTGTCCTAGACTCTTTATATATTTATTGCCTTATAAATTGGATTTAAAATTGGCTTTTTATATAGAATGTAAATGAACATGTGTATAACTTGTTTATGCTTGCAGAATAATACAAGAAAAAACTGCTATGTTTTACACTAATGTAATTGTCTTTAACTCAGCATATAGTATCCTCCAAACTGGGAATGAAATGAATGCTATAAAATATGCTTACCATCACACTCTGCTTGTTTATCCCAGAAACTAATTTGACTTTTAGATCTATAAAATATAGATTAAGCATAACCTTTTACTTCATGGGATATTAAGGATCAAAGCATGAGCTTTCTTTGAACAGGATCTACAAAGGCAGCTTTCTCTCAGTAGCGGCAGGGTGGCATTGAAATACCTTTCCTCTGGAAGTAATTTTCTCAAATAGCAAATCAAATAATCATTATTAACTTGGGGAGAATTTAAGAGTTTCACTAAGATAAGTTTTGGTGCTGGAATATTCAATTACTAGCTTATTAATGAAAATCACATGGAAATGCTTGTCATAGATTTTATTTTTCAAAAGACCCACTGCTATCCTCTCTCACAGTTTTTTTGTATAAGATATAAGAGGCATTATAAATAATTCTTGTGAACAATGACTTGCACCACACTTAGGGCTTGAATTCCAGCTATGTCGCTTATTAGCTGTGTGAGCTTGGGTGAGTTACTTGACCTCTCTCTGTGTCTGTTTCCTCATGTGTAAAATGGGGTTTTTGGGAAGAGGAGAAGTTAGTGTGATGGGCTGTAATGGCGCTGTAACATCTATGTAAATATTTACCATTTTTAGAGTTGTTATTGTTGTCATCATTGGTAGAAATAGTAGTAATAGTACAATTTTTGTCTAGATTTTAGGGCATTGGAGATGTTACACTGGATATTTGAATAACTTTCTTACACTGGAAAATCTGAATTGGGCCAGACTTTTTCCTCATGATGAGGCAGAGGCATTGTGTTCCCAGGTCTTATCCTGGCATGTCAGGTGACATGCAGATTGATGCAGACTTCTGATTCTTACAGTTGAAAGATCAGAGCAAGTTTCTGAAGCTTTTCAGGGGATATGTTTTTAATTTGTAAAATGAGGCTCATATAGCTATGAAACTTACGTACAAATGAAACTTACAAAAAGAAGCCAACAAAATAAACGACCTCAAACTTAAGGAAAAAACATTCTTGTGATACTCTAGTGTGGACCTGAATGGTAGTAAAAAGAATGTTGCTTTTATATGTATAGATATAAAACCAAGTATAACTCTTTATGCTTATGGCTCTTTTACAAAACAGATTTACATATAAAATCCAAAACAGAACTATAAAACCAATAAAATTTAAATTAACAACATTAATTTTATGTGATTGATGATGATGTTTTGTTGAAATTGTCATCATTGCTGGATTTAATAGTGGAAAGGTACGTGTGTAGTTTGCTGTTTTCCTTTTTGTCAGCTTGACTCTTGGGTAGAAATGGGATCCCAGAAGCTGAGGAGCTGAGCACAGACTGATGAACCCAGAGATCAAGCCCCAAGCTGTTGATGGAGGCCTGTCATCCAACATCCCTGTCTTTTTCGCAAGGTCTTGACTTGAGGCTCTGGGTAAAGTAGGGAACTCTTATTAACCTGTTTGTAATAAAAGGAAAATAGCCATATGTAAATTTTTTTTTACTAGACTGTTTGAAACTGCTGAAAAAGAGAGGAAAGCATCAAAGCCAAGACCGCCAACCTCTATATTCATTTTTCTCTTGGAATTTAATTTTCCTTAACTGTGGGTATATGGTTGCTTACACTGTGTCATTTTGGAATCATTATTGCCTTTTGCAACTGAATTCTTTCTAAGTGCGAGAGCTTCTAATGCCTGTGTGGCATGATGTCCACGTTGTTTGATCTTCTGACAACATATCGATAGTGCACACAAATGCAGGCATGTTCACCAAAAGTGCCTGACGGAATGTGGTTCTAGAGTGGGCATTCAATTGTCCAGAACATGTGGACTTTATTTCTAATTTTTGATATAATCTTGGAAAAATACAGCATTTAAAAAGTGTGATAGAACTGGAGAGTCTGTGGAAGGGCCCCGAGGACCTCAATTTGAGGAACTCAGAGACAACTTAAGAAGTTAGGAGAGTCCTTAAACCAGACAAAGGTTTTTTGCACCTTTAGTCCTTTGTCTAGTGGTGAGCTGAAGTGATGAGTATTTTTCAGTAGCAAAGAGATGCATGCAATGTACTTCAAAACAGTTTACTTCTAAATGGTTTCCTAATGGTAAACATTTCCCTTGCAATCTTTGAAAAATATGTTTTATCATACAAGAGAAGTATAGAACACTGTGTACTGCTCACCAGTAAATTTCTGAAATGAAACCTTATAAATTCTATTGAAATGTCCATTTCTTCCCTTTCTGGCTATCTCTCCTAATCTTTGTTCATCATTGCCTTGTAGTAAAGTCTTACAGGGCTTTAATTTTTTTTTCTGTTTTGATTAGTGTTTTTTTTTTTTTTTTTCGCAAGGGAGTAGGGTAATTCTTTTCCCGAAAAATAGATCTGTGAATAGAATTAATAAGTTTCTACTTACTCCATCTTTGAGCATCATAGCCCATTTTTAAAATGCCAGAAAACAAGTGGGGACTAGGATTTAATGTATGAAATACGTACTAAGGGCATCCTGTGTTCTGAGGGCCTTGGGCTATAACTGAGTAGCTGTGGTCCACGAATTCATGGATTAAAAATGGCTGAATAACCTGTTCAGCTCTCTCCAAAGAAATTATTGCTAATTCTAGGTTGTTCTAGAAGTTAAAAAAAAAAAAAAAGTGTGTGCTTCTTTTGGAGTTTATGGTGTAGAATTTCTCAAAACTCTGAGTAAAATACTGGGATTAGTCTAGTTGTAGGATCTGTAATATTACATTTATTTGGCTAATTTTATTGTAAGATATTTTCCCAAGATGTGGGGTTTATCCTGTAATTGCTGTATTTTCCCTAGATGGGCTATTTATTTGGGTGTCATAAAAATGAAACTTAGGAACATTCAGTTTTTAACCAGGATTTACAGATTGGTGAAATTAATTCTGGACTGTACTGTAGTATTAAACTGTTTTTGTTTATCAGAACCTTGGATAGAATGCAATTCATAATGACAATTACAATTCATTTCTAATGAAAAAATTTGACAACCGGAGAAATGAACATGAAAAACAATGCACATAATCTACATTCAAAAATTCAATGTGACAGTTTCATTTCTTTATAAAAGGTGATAGTTTTCAATTAAAACCATCTTCTAACTTCACTCAGCCTCTCTTCTGAGCATGTTATTTTGCTCTTATTGATATGTTTTCTCGAGCCTCCTTTCATTGCTTTATGCATGTATTTGTAAGCTTTTGGAAGTCACTTTCTCTCTTGGTGGTGCCTGGGATAGACTTGAGCTTACAGTAGGAAGGTGAACACTTGGCTAATTGAAAATCTGTGCAGAATTACTCTTGTAACCTTACACTGCCTGGTTCATTAATCTATTCATGATTAATTTAAATTTAAATGTTATTGATGTACCCTAAATGTCTATTTCCTTTCTATAAAAGTTGCATTGTGGTGGGTGAGGGCATGTGAAGACTACCAGAAACATATTTCTGGGTCATTGGAGAACGGAGCCTGCTTACTCAAGCTCCTCCAGGGCCTGGCAGTGTGGCTTTAGAGCCCGTTAACCACTGTGACAAAGACGGCTTGGGCTGGATTATCTTCCGTGCCTCAGTTATCCTATCTGTAAAATGGAATAGATAACCATAGTATTGTGAGGATCAGTTGAGGTAATGCATGTTACAATAGCTTGGACATAGAGCCTAGTAGTTAATATTTGATAGCTATTATTCCAGAGCCTTCTGGACTTAAAATGGGGTTAGGTCCTGATAAACCCTTTCTAAATTGAAAATATTGGAAGTCGACAATGTGCTGAATACGCCTAACTACTGAACCTAGCTTAGCCTAGCCTACCTTAAACACGCTTTGAACACTTACATTCGCCTATAGTTGGGCAAAATCGTCTAACACAAAGGCTATTTTAAAGTGCTGAATAGCTCATAGAATGCGTTGAATACTGGTTGTCTGGGTCCAGAGTGGCTCTAAGTGTATCAGTTGTTTTCCTCATGATCCCGTGTCTGTTGGGGAGCTGCTGCCAGCATCATGAAAGAGTACTCCACCGCCTCTAGCCTAGGAAGGGGTCCAGATTTAAAATTTGGAGTGCCATTTCTTTTGAATGAGTATTGCTTTCCCAGCATCGTGAAGTCGATACATTGTAAGTGGGAGACTGTAGTTTTATTCTTTTGGTTCTTAAGGGAGATCCCGCCTCTGCATGTTGAGTTCCCTTGGGCTGGTCATCTTGGAGGGGATGTGGCAGGATCTCAGTCATATAGGGCATTTTGACCTTTCTTCTCCTGCTTCTCACCTCCCTCCCTCCTCCCTCTCACCGACCTCCCTCCTCCTTCCTCGCTTCCTGCAGGACATCTGCATTGTGTCCAGGGACCTGAGCTTAGTTTGACTAACGAAAGCAGCAAAAGGCTTGGTCCCTGGACAAATTCCCCTCCTTTCTGTTTTATATAGGCCTTCGTCCCCCTGACCTTGCCTCTCTTTCTCTGTCAGCCTCCTGTTGACATTTGCTCCACACTAAACCCACACCCCACAAAAGTAACCCTGGACCTCCTTTTGAACTAGGATGCCTCCACATTCCTTGCCTCCTCAAACCTGACATAAGGTAGAATATAAATAAATAATAGAAGCTTCGGCCTCCTTGCCCGCTTGCCTCAGATCTCCAAGCCTGGGGCGACCTGACGGGCTTCGCCGCCGCTTCCTGGTGGAAACCCCTCCCAGCTGTGTGAACTGGTGCCCTCAGACACCAGGAATCTGGGGCCCACTGATTAGCGAGGTCTTCAGAGCTGTTGGTAACAATCATTATCACAATAGCTATGTTTACGCAGCTCTTCTCGTGGGCTGGGCACTCCTTTAATCACTTAATCCTAAGGCCATGCTTTGAAGCAGGTCCTCTCACCACCCTTGTGTTCCTGGTGAAGGAACTGCGGCAGGGAGAGAGGTTTGGGATGTTCCTGAGGTGCTGCAGCTGGGAACAGGGAGTGATGGATACAGAACCGCCAGGCTGGCCCCAGAGCCCTGGCTTTGAGCTAGCTTCTTGTTTACCCCCCTTTTAATTTTCTCAGCATATATGCTGAGACTGTTGTCACCCTCTTTACCTTCTCTATGGGCCTGGTTCCTTTTTGTTGCAAATAGTTTTTTAAATTGAAAAAGTAATGTATGAACCTCTTAAAAAGCCCAACAGTGTAAGCACTTCAGAGTGAAATTCACTGACTCCTTTTCTTCCCAGACCACCAATTCCGGCTTTCCTCATACAGAGGCAATGATTTTCTTTTGGATCCTTTACTGATGTGTGTGTGTGTGTGTGTGTGTGTGTGTGTGTGTGTGTGTGTGTGTAAAGCACCACTCAGTACCCGCACGGGACATGCCATAACATTCACTGAAACGATCTTAGAGAGGGTGTCTCCTGACTCTTCACTCTCACCTTGACACTTTCTTTGGAGAGAAAATAAAGGCTATATTGCTTGAACTGGCTCAGTTTCCTGCTGTCGTGGCTGTGAACTTCTGTATCTGCAGCTCTTCATCCTTTCTCCTCCAGTATCCACAGAAGTGTCTGTTTTCCTATTCAAGGTTAATCCCTGTACCACTGATCTCGACCCAGGCCTATTCCATGAGATGGTTTCATTCGTCACAGGCTCCATCCTGTAAGAATGCTCAGATAACTTCCATTCTAAAAGAAAAAGCAGAAGCAAAACCCAACAACCTCCCTCTCCAGCTTTCCCATGACCCTGTGCTCCTCTTAGTACTGTGCTCTGTTTCCTTCCCTTATAACTAAATTCTGTGAATTAGTTGGTTTCATTTATTCTGTAAATATTTGAATGCCCTTTATACAAAGCATAGCACAGGTAGATGGATACAGTTTGGTCCTTGACTTCAAGGGGCTCACATTCAGTCCAGCACGGGGAAGACAGGTGCGGACCAGCAAGGGTGAAGTGTTGCCAGGGAGTCCACGTTGTGTAATTTTTAAGCACTCAGGCTCTGGAGTTAACCTAGGTTTAAGTCCTGGCTCTGAATTTGGTAGCTGTGACACCTTGAAAACTACTGTTATGTGGTTGTTTCTGCATCTCTGAAATGGGAACAGTAGTATGTGTATGATTGGTTAGATGTGATGAGTGTGTTACCAGGGGGGTTAACCCATAAGTACTAAAGGGCTTTTAGCTTGCTGCTGCATGATGGCATCGGCCAAGGGTAGAGTGCGCTCATAAAGGAGGGATTCAGGCACCTTCACTGGTTCCTCAACCTTGTCTTTGCTCCTGTCATTCCACTGAAGTTGCTTTGTCAGATCAACAGCTGCTAACCCAGTGGCTGATTTCCAGGCTTCATCTTCCTGGACTTCTTCCAGGTGTTAGCACGGACCCCTCGCTTCTTCAAATCTTTGCTGTAACTTGTTCCCCTTTGCTCATCCCACTTTCTACTGTTAGTGTTCCCAAGTAGTATCTCATTTAATCTTTTGCTCTGTCTGCTTTATGTCTCCTTCCAGCATGAGCTCACCCATTTCTTCAGCTTTCACTACCACCTAGTTCAGTAATGTTCAGTACAACTTTCTATGATGATGGAAATGTTCTGTTTTGCCATGTCCGATTTGATAGTCACTAGCCACATGTGGCGATTGCTACCTGGGAGGCTGGATTTTAAATTTAATTTAACTTGAATTAACTTATGAAATACCCATATGTGGGCTAGTGGCTACTTTGGCCCACATTTATGTTTAAGTGGACTGCCTTTGGCCCTTAGAGTCTTCATCTTAAGTCAGAGTGCCTCCCAATGATGTGAGAGTTTACTCCTGCTGGATAATGTGCACATCTTTTTCAGGCAAACATGATGCACTTACGGTGCCGACAGATGCAACTGGTGTTCCAGGTTCTTGTCCCACCCCAGAAAGAATTCAGAGACAAAACTTAGAGGTTATAAAGTTAAAGTGAGGATTTATTAAAGGATGGATACTACACTCTCAGGGGAGAGCGGGCAGGCTCAGGTGAGCGGCTGCCCTGAATTTCTTTGGCAAGTTAGTTATACAGGGTGTAAAAATGAATGGGCGGAATATTCATTGGGAAGGGAAGGGTTTGGGGTCGTATTCCCTGATTATCATCCCAACTCCACCTTCCCAAAGGGAGGAGGGATTTTTGTCCTTATTTAGTCTGGATCTGAAGTGTCATGGCGTCGGTGCATGATGGGTTCCTCTGATCTGCAAGGCTAATTTTATTGAAATGAGGGCATAATGAGCAAAAGGTTACATTCGACACTAGAAATTCCTGCCTTTTCTCTCCTTTCTTTGTTCTTCTCCAGGCCACTTGTCATCCCAAAAGGCAGGATCCCTTATCAGCCCCAAGGTTCCTGCTTTTCTTTCTCTGCCCAAGGATCCCTGCTGCTTACATGATGTGTGGTTTCCTGCATTTGGCTTGTGCCCTTCCTTTCTGCCCAATTCCTGCCATTTGGTCTGTGTCCCCCTTTCTCTGCTCATATCTAGCTATCTGCCTGCTCTAACACTTATACAGCTGCTGGAGCTACCCTCAATGATGGGTTTATGAGCATAACATCAGTCATGACAGAAACAGGCCTGGGATCACACCTGTTAGAATGGCTGTCGTCAGCAAGATAAGAGAGAACAAGTGTCAGTGAGGACTGGGGAAAAGGGAACCCTTGTGCACAGTTGATGGGAATGTAAACTGGTGCAGCCACTACGGAAAACGGTATGGAGGTTTTTCAAAAAATTAAAAATAGAACTATCATATGACTCATTGATCCTAGTTCTGGGTATATATCCAAAGGAAATGAAAACTGGATCTCAAAAAGATATCTGCCCTGCCATGTTTATTGCAGCATTATTCACAATAGCCAAGATACAGAAATAGCCCAAGTGTCTGTCAGCATACGAATGGATGAAGAAGATGTGGTATATATGTGTAATGGAATATTATTCACCCATGAGAAAGAAGGACATTCTGACATTGTGACAACATGGATGGACTTTGAGGGCATTATGCTAAGTGAGATAAGGACAAATAATTTAAATTACTTATGTGTAGAATCTGAAAAAGGAGTGTGAGGAAGTTGGGGACATGTGTTAAAGGGTATAAACTTATATAACTAGAAGGTAAATACGTTCTGTAGATCTAATGCATGGCACAGTGATTGTAGTCAACAGTACTGTATCATAAACTTCAAAGTTGCTAAGAGACTAGATCTTAAATGTTCTCATAACAAGAAAGAAATGATAATTTTGTGAAGAGATAAGAGGTGTTAGCCAAAGATACTGTGGCACTCATATTGCAAAATATAAATGTATCAAACCAACATGTTGTAATGTTAAACTTACACAATGTTATCTGTAAATTATATCTCCATAATAATAAAAAAAGACATGGTATGGTAGAATTCATATCCTCGCAGGATCTGTAGCCTTTAGTCATTTGAACTAGGTTATTAGGATCTCTGGGGACCTTCCCATGCCTGTGGCTGTCAGCTGCTGACTTCCCCGTAACCCTTGTTGACTTGTTTTGTTAGTGTGCTTCTGTGGTGCGATAATCAGTATGAAATCAGGTGCTTTCAGAAGTCCTTTACAAAGATACTTGGGTTATTGCTCGAGAGTCATTGTCGAAGTCTCCTTGGTATTGTTGGAAGATTGCCAAGGGCTCTTTAGGCTGCAGTTGCTTGAGCTTGCAGCTTGACTAGGGAAATTGGTGTGTTTAAAACTTAAGTTGTGACATAGAATGTTATGTGTTGGAATTTCACTGTGTCATCATATGACACAGTGCCAGTTTGATACAGTTATTGGACTGCTCTATGTCTAATCCCATTCAAGGATTTCTTTCTCTTAATTCCCCACATTACTCTGGATGAGAAGTGCAGTGAAAAGTATTAAGGCGAGGAACTCATGTATTTCAGCATGTGTAGCCCCGGCAAGACAGTTACTTATGTTATACTATGTTTTGAGTCACTGAAAAGGGAAAAATAAGTGACTCAGATTTTTATTCTAGAACCTCTTGAATGGTACCTCCTTCAGGGCAGGTGCTGCGTTTTATAGGTCTTTATATGCTAGGCTTGGTGTGATGTCTTGTTAGCTTAGATGCTCAATAATTATATTTTGCTTGGTTAATATTTCTTAAAGAAATGTAAAATGTTACCACATTTTATGTTTAGTACTGGGACTGCATATAAGAGCTGAATTTCTGCTCGTTTTCTCCCTTTTTCAGATATTAACTTTGTAAATGTGCACTCATCTTTTTGACTCATTTTAAGTGACAAACCAATTTAGAGGGTGGTAATAAAAAGTAGTAATCAAATTATGCAAGAAAACTTAGTGCTGATTTAGTTATTTAAGAAAGAGTTCAAACTTACTCATAATTTAAAAATTAAATTTTCTTTAATTAGATTTCTCCCTGTAATTAATTTCTGACTTGAGGGTGTTTGTTTGTGTATGTGTGAGTGATATTTTGAAATGTGGTTATTTTTGTGGCCTATGTTTAGTCTGATTTGGGAGGGCATAGTTTAATAAGGCTTGTGACATTACTAAAGCTTCTACAAATAATTAAAAAAAACTATTCATTACATTTCTGTTGTACACTTAAGCAACTTTAAAGAGATCTAAAGAGAAATTCCCTAGCAAAACATATATTCTCATGTTAGTCAATTTATAGAAATTACAACCCCCCCAGCTTCTTATATAAATCACTCACCTGAATTTATAACATACGTCTTTGCAGTCAGTGTTATGACACTTAATAACCATCCAATTAATATTATGTTTATCTTTCTTGTTAAGATTTCATTTTCAATTTCTTTGCCCTGTAAACAACTCCAACTGTTTTATTCCTGCTGTAAGTCTTCCTGCCTGGGTTTGACGACAGCTGCTATTCCATGGAGCAGTGAGGACTGAGGGGAGGGAAGGGGACTGAGCCTGGGTTTTGAAGTCACTGTGACCCAGGTTCTGTTCCAGCTTGGCCACTCTCTCGCTCTGGCAAAGCACTTTTGTGACACTCAGTTTCCTGGTTCCTAAGATGGGATAATGGCTAATTTATAGGACTGTTGGGTGTAGTGGTAAATATGCCGAGTAGGTGGTGGTGATAGATGATGAGGTGGACTATATCATATGGTACCTAGGGACCCATTTTGCAATCTTGGGTTCTGTTTCCCTCAAATCCTTTTTTGGCTTAAAGGAACAGACCTCCATACAATATCTAGTTTAAGCTTACAAACAGCAGTTTGTGCAGATACACAGGACTATCTCCTGGGATCATGCGTAGTAAGTGTAGTTGGTCCTAACTTGGGTTGGAGCCAAGAACTGAAAGCTGGCAGCTTCTCTCATCCCTTTTTCTGGGCTCATACAGTCTCATGCTGAGTCTTAACAAGGTACTTGCTCCACCGTTGTATCTGCGTTGTGTGGCATCTCCTGTTTTGACCTTCACACAGCGAAGCCCAGAGCCTCCCAGTTCCAGATACATATATGCTTTTGGTCCTGATTCTCATCTCTGAATCCCACATCTAGATTTTTGGGAGAGTGAGGATTTAATTGACTCTGTGTTGAGCTCTGCTCACATCAGCTGTGGCAGGGTTGGCCCACCCCAGGGGCATAGAGACAGATGTGCATGAGACAGATAAACCAGCAGGTGTCTGCATATCTGCATGTGTGGGTTTTTGGAGATTCCTTGCTGGTAGGTACTAGACGACTTGAGTCTTGGAGTCGTCGGGGGAAGTAGGGAGCTTTATCCATACCTCGGTCAGCCCTGCCTTTTGGTATTCTGATTCAGTTAGTTTGAATATTACTCAGGCATTTGTTTTAGGAAAAGAAACAAAAACTCCTCAGGTAATTCTCATATTAAGATTGAAAACCACTGGCCTAAAATGCTCCGTGCACTGTGATATGTCTACTAGTTGAAAGATGAGGGAAACAAGGTCCCAGCCACATTAAAAAAAAAAAGAAAGAAAGAAAAGAAAAAAGACATAAAGACAAACTGCAAGGCTATTGTCAGTGACCCTAGGGAATTGTAAACAAAGGAGTTCCAGGCGGACCGAGGTATGGTCATCATTTCTCTTTCTGTTTTTTTTCCTCAATTTAATTTTATTTTTATTGAAGTTCAGTTGATTTACAATGTTGTGTTAGTTTCTAGGTACAGTGTAGTGATTCAGTTATACATATATATATTCTTTTTCATTATAGGCTATTACAAGTTATTGAATGTAGTTCCCTGTGCTATACAATAGGACCTTGTTGTTTATCTATTTTATATATAGTAGTTTGTTTCTGCTAATCCCAAATTCCTAATTTCTTATTCCCATCCCCAATTTTCCCCTTTGGTAACCATAAGTTTGTTTTCTATGTCTATGAGTCTCATTTTGTTTTGTAAATAAATTAGTTTGTATTTTTTTTTTTTAAGATTCCATATATATAAATGATATCATATGATATTTGTCTTTGACTTACTTCACTTAGTATGGTAATCGTCAGGTCCATCCATGTTCCTGAATATGGCATTATTTCATTCTTTTTTATGGCTGCATAGTATTCCATTGTGATATATATTCTCTGCCATCTTTATCCATTCACTCTTTTTATGACTGAGTAGTATTCCATTGTGTGTGGTGTATGTGTGTGTGTGTGTGTATATATATATATATATATATATATATATAAACAACTTGTTTATCCAGTCTTCTGTCTGTGGACATTTAGGTTGCTTCCATGTCTTGACTATTGTTAAGTAGTACTGCTATGAACATTGGGGTGCATGCATCTTTTCAAATTAGAGCTTTCTTCAGATATACGCCCAGGAGTGGGATTGCTGGATCATATGGTAACTCTTGTTTTTAATTTTTTTGAGGAATCTCCATACTGTTTTTCATAGTGGCTGCACCAAGGTATATTCCCACCAACAGTACACAAGGGTTCCCTTTTCTCTGCACCCTCTCCAGCATTTATTGTCTGTGGACTTTTTAATGATGACCCTTCTAACCCATATGAGGTGGTACCTCATAGTTTTGATTTGCATTTCTCTGATAATTGGTGATGTTGAGCATGTTTTCATGTACCTGTTGCCCATCTATAATGAGATCATTATTTCTTGATGATGATGAAGGTTGACCCACCCTTACTGGGAATTCGTATATGCAATAACTACTCAGTCTGGCTGCTTACCTCACATCTTATTCACCCATTTAGCCGTTAGTCTCCTGAGGCCCAGGCAATGTGCTGGCTGTAGGGATGGTGTTGGGGAACCACCACTGCTTGGAGTTCTCAGCCCTAAAGAAAAATGATAGCATGTGAGAGGCCCTTGCAGCTGAAAAGAGGGTGGTCCAATATAATTGACACCCAGCAAAGCAGAGCTGTTGGCAAAGTGGATTCAACTATTACTGACTATTTAAGTTGCTTACTGAGAACATGTTTTTGTACTTAAATGTTTGTGACTGTTTCTTCCTTTAGAAGAATGAAAGCCTGTGTCCTTCAGGTGGCCTGGGACTGACCCGCCCCTCCTTCCTCTTCTCTGATCCGTTTCCTATCACTGTAGCCGCGCTGGCTTCCTCTTCCTTGAGGACAGTCCATGTCCTCTGTCCTTGTGGTGTTTGTTCTGACTGCTCTTTGATCTGAAGCACTTTCCCCACTTATCCACATGTTACCAAATCCAAACTCGTTCTGCTCGCCATAGGACAGGCCAATAAATCGGGAGATGAGGTGCTGGTGCAAGGAATAGAGTCTTCATTCAGAAAGCTGGCAGACCGAGAAGATGGCAGACTAATGTCCTGGAGAACCATCTTACTCAAGTCAGAATTCAGGCTCCTTTTATACTAAAAAGGGGAGGAGGTGTGGTTGGTTGTTGCAAACTTGTTGGTGTAGGAATTCTTTGTTCTTGTAGCTGTCCAGTATCTTGTAGCTTTATTCTTGTAGGGTCAGGTCATGGTGCCCCTGTAAAACCTCTAACAAAACAAATGTTATTTTCTATTCTGCAACTTGTTATCTTTACATAAGTACAAAAGTGTTAATATCCTTAACCGTCAGAGCCTTGAGAATAGGCTCTCCTGTATATTTCAGGCTAAAGGCAACATTCCTTCACAAAAGGTGCAGAGCTAGCAAGACTAAGCCTAGAACACAGGGCACAGGTTAAAGCCAAAGAAACAGATCTAATATGGAGTCAGATTTGTTCTTTTCTGTTACGCACAGAGCTTCCTCCTTAATCCACTTCCACCCTGCGCAGATGCCGCCGTCTCATTCAGGCCTGTGCCGACCCCATTTCCCACATTTAAGATCCCAAACTACAAACCCTCCAACCCCACTTTCTGGGCTTGCTTTACTTTGCGCTACTTTTCATTTTTAGCTGAGGGCACTCTTCACCTTCTAACATCCGCTGTAACTTATCTATTATGTTTATTGTCTGTTTCCCCAGTGGGAGGTAATCTCCTTTAGGACAGGAATCTTTGTTTTGTTTACTGATAGATCTCGCCAACAACATGGTAACGTTTAATAAGTGTTAGTTGAATGAATGAATGTTTTAGGAAGCTTTCATCCTGTTGGAAGGACAAATTCCGTATTACCAGTTTTACCTAAATCATGGCTAAAAATTAATTCGACATTAATTTTAGATCATTGCTATAATGTTTGCATGTTAATTAGCAAGCATATATAATTAACAAGTAGAGACTGCCTCTTCTCCCATCACCATTAAATATGTCCGTTAAGGTGCTTATCCCAGTGTCCACATTTTGGTTATTCACCCTTTTGTCTTGCTGCTCCTTTGGTTGTAAGCTCATAAAGGCAGAGACTGGATCCTCTCTATATTTAATGTAGTATTTTGCACATGTTGTCAGGCTAATTGTATTGCGTAGCAGAGAAAAAAGATTATGAAACTTACTTGAAAAATCATGTCATTTCTTATATTTTGGTGTCATGTCTTCATTTGCATTAAGGGGTTATCAGGTGAGTGGCATTTACCATAGTTTTCTCAAGATGGCATGAGATTGTTTACATTTACAATAAGGAAAAATGATAGATTTCTTTTATTTCTGCCATTAATAAGTGTCATAAAATAGAAAAATAAAGCTAAGTCAATATATTATTGTTGCCACAGAAATTGAATTTGTGTCAAAAGGATTTGTGCATGTGATGTAGTGATTTCGTATATTTCTCTTGGAATTAAGTCTCTAGCAGGTGACAACATCAATAAGTCACAAAACCAAGGAGCCTTTTGAGATTGGTTAATTTATATATGAACTAGAAAACAAATGAATGATGTGCTTAATGTATTCTGACATATTTGAAAGTATGCTTTAAAGAAACCTAGCCTATTAAAGTCTGTTCACAGAGACTATTTATTTGATTTGTTCAGACTTTTTTTTTTTACTTTTACTGTCTCATACATCCATTTCTATTTGAAAAGGAACTAATATATATTTTCTGCTTGTGTGAAAAGGACTATCTATAGTAACTTAAAAGCTTTTCTCATTATAAAAATAAATCTGCTCATTCTAGAGAACTGAGAAAATACAGAAAAATATGGAAAAATTGCTCCAAATTCCACAGTCCAGGTAAATAAAATTAACAAAAGTTCCTGTCTTATTTTTTCCGTATATGAGCATATTGATGAAGTTGGAATTATATTGCATATGCAGTTTTAAATACAACTTTGTTTCCTGTAACATTGTGTTGTAAGCATTTTCCCACAAGGAAAATGGACTGTAACTTATTTAATCTTTCTCATATTCTGGGCAGTTTTAGGTTTATTACAATTCTAGCTACTTAAAATAGCTCTGTAGTGATAAGTATTTGTATATAAGCCTTTGGTTTTATTTCTTATTTCCTAAGTATAGATTCTAGAAGTAGAATTACTACGTTAAAGACTGTGAACATAGGATTTGTTTGACCAAATTGTTCTCTAAAAAGCTTTAAACAAATTTACTTTCTTTATGGTGATGCTAGAGTGTAAACAGATAAAATCCTTCTCAAATATATATATGAAAAGAAGCCTCAGGAATATCCAGTCTAAATATGTGTCTTGGACAAGACACCTAAGAGGCTGAGCCACTCTCAGAAATTACCTGGTAGCTGGATCAGCTTCAGGATGATCCTGGAAGCTCTGGGACCACTTGAAATCTTTGTACAGCTAATACTTAAATACTTTTCAGCCTTCTCCAGACGATGAAAAAGGTCTTGGGTTCTCGTGACCTAGAACCAAACCTACTTGTATTTGAATTGCCTTTTCCCAGACCCATTGCAGAAGAGTTTTGATCTGGTAGTTTAGGTGAAAAAAACTGGGACCACTGAAGAGAACATCTTAAAATAAGTATGAAAGCTTTGTTACTTGGGTTAGCCATTATGTTTTCCCTTTGAAGAAAAAACACCCGAGTTCTGCTAGAATAAAAAATGCCTTGTCAGCTGTCCAGCCCCTGTGATGTGTAATCCAGGTGAGAGTTCCAGGTAGCAATTTGATAATTGGTTTTGCTGGAAAGGTGGTTGTTTTCTAGTAGTTATGTTGCAGACTTTTGATCCTTTTGAAAACCTTGTGCCCTCTTAGAAATAAATCTTTTCTTTCCATGTCTATGAATGCTTGAATGATGCCTCCTCCTGAAAGCTGGTCTTTCACAAAGAAGGCATTATGGGGAAGGGGGGTCTGGGCTCTTGCAGGGTGAGAGGAGAGAAGCCTTGGAGAACGGGTGACAGGCAGGTATCTATCTTCTTGAGATGGGCAGGCTTACAGTTCTGAGTAAGTGAACAGATTAACAGGTGCTGGTGAGCTTTTTCTAATTCTCACCTGTTCCTAATGTCTCCTCTCTCTCTTTCCTACCTCAAGCTAAAAAATGACCACATGAAGAGCCGGTAAACTTGAAAGCTTTTCTGTACAGTATCAAAGAGCCTGCTTTACTCTTGTCCTTAGTGCTGGGAAAGTTATTTTGGACTCTTCTGAGATGTGAAATCTGGAGCCCTTGAAGAACAATATTTTCACATCTAGGTGCGTTGTGTGGTTGCCAGGGAGACGACCCTTAGACCATCTGTAGGTGTGTTTAGCGTCATGGTTACTGGTAATATTGCTTCACATTTCTACAATCTTTATCATTGGTGTTGATAGTAAGATAAAGACAGGTGTGTGGACCAGAAATGTGACTGGGTTAAAATACATATTCGTAAGTGTATTAGTAGAAAGGAATAATCTGGGCTTTAAAACAACAGTATGAGCAACACCCTAATATGTCATCCTCTACCACAGAGTACGATTAAAAGGAGACTGATCTTTGCTCTTTTCCCTTAAGGTATAACTTGGTTGTGTTGGTGGGAAATCTGTCACTCATTTTATCAAGCAAATAGTGTCTTGTCATGGTCTGATATAGTGAATAATCTTTGATACTTAGGTACTAGATATGTGCTTCTGGGATTGAATTATTTCACCTTAGCGAGAGACTTAGTATTTGAATAAATGATGTAATTGGTGATTCATCCTACACACCAGAGATCGTTGAATTCTCTTAAATCAGTGCTAGCTGGTGCTTTTCACTTTGGGGCAATACAGCCAGTCTCAACTGTACAGCTCCCTGTCTCTCGCTTCTTTGAAATCATCTGTGCTTCTTATCTGCACCTTTCTTTTTGTTTGTTTCATGGACACCGATTTTAAAGTGAATCCCGTGACCAGCCCAGCGGATGTTTATTGGTGACAATGGTGGCATCTGGAGCAGGGTTTCTTCGTGGTCCTGGGCTTGCTACGGCCCCTAAAGCATGAAGGTTCCTAAGCCCCACTTTGGACCTACTGCATCAGGATCTTGGGAAGCTGAGGCCCTGTAATCTGCTTTTACAAAGAAAATCTTGGTGCACACTAACAAGCTAGAAGCCAGCTGGTCTGGAGGGTCTGGATTATGATAATTGAGTCCTAGTCACTTGCATTCAGAGGCTTTGATCTTACAGGTTTTCCTCTTATTGTTAATTTCTCATATTGACCCAGTTAAATGATGCAAATTTAATATAATTAAATTACAACAGCTGAAAATTATTTTAAAATAATACCATAAATTGGCCTTGATGATAGCTATCCAAGCCTGCTCGCCTGATGTCTGGTGGTGGCTGTCACGTATCTAATGACATCAGTGGCTGCTTCCTGCTAGTTCATATGTGCTAACCAATGAAAGAAGGTGTAAAATTTGCTAAAAGTCTTGGGCTCCAGCTTGGAATCTGTTTTTCATGGCGTGTGGACCTCAGGGGTTTGCATGTTGCTTTGTATTATGTAATTTATTTGGTCTTTGTCACTTGTCATCTAAGTTGTTGGGGGAAGGACTGTTCTTCATACCTCTTGATGTTTACGCTTTTTGCACAGTTTCTGAAAGCTCTAGGTCTATTTTTTTTTTTTTTTACAGCAGGTACTGTCTTCAATGAAAGTTTTGATGCCTTGCTTAAATGGGAATATAGAGACCTATGTTTTGTGTTTCTACCCTCAACCCCCATCCCTTTTTTGATTCTATGTACTTTTGAAGAAAACTCTATAAAGACTTCGTTTCTTTTTCGATTACAGAGTGATCCTCTTGACCATTTATTCTAGGAAGTGTCGTTAGCAGAAAATATCATTATCTATCTTATGTAGTGCTGCTTACTTTTCAGAAAGAAATAAACAGAATTAGCAATTTGAGTAGTATAGGACCAGAGGAAGAAGGGTGAGGTTATGGCTTAGAAAACAGCCCTAATGTGTACCACACCTTAACCAATTAATTACCAGTCGTCCTGTGTTTAGAGCTGATATATTTTGATATTATCACCAGTTTTATTTTACCCTATTGTCATAAAGCATTAACACCTGTAGAATCATAGGTCAGATAATGTAGCTAAATGTCACAAAGTCACATCTAGGTGTAAGTGTTTTAATGTCTAAAACTGCATGCTTGTAACACCCCCCGCCCCCCCTCGCCTGCCCTGATCCTGGCAGATGTAACCCTGAAGCTGCTATTAGGCTGTTATTTTTTAAAAGTGTTCCTCTTTGATTCCGTTTAACAATCATTTTATGTTCCTGTTTCCTTCTTGGTGTGGATATCGGCGAATGCTACTCGTGAAATGGATTAATTTGTGCAGTTCCTGTTTTTCCCAACCAGAAGTTAAAGGGCATTGCTGGCAGCTATGGAACAGAAATACTTCATTTTTTTTTAAGTGTCTTGGTTAACCAGACATTTAAACAGTACCTCAAGTACTAGTATAAAAGCAATACTTTTTCTTTTTAAAATAATAAAGCCTTTTTTTCTTTTTAAAATTAATGATGCCATCTTAATTTTGTTAATTTTTAGTTTTGTATCTACAAAAGCAGAGCCAATACCCCACAGAGTTATCTGAGGATTTTATGTCACTCATTCTCCCTCCCTCTCCCTCCACTCTTTAGGAGTCTGTAAATCTAAACAGGTAGGACCTTGAGATAATGTAAACTTGAATTAATGTTAGCATTCAATCAGTCTACTAGAGGATATCTCTTGATCTAATCTCTATATTTTTTCACCAAATATTTAGTGTTTCTTCCCCCTTCTTTTTGTTTGAAGTGGACTGTTATTGGACATTTCAGTTTTTAGGGGAAATTACTGCTTAGATCTACTCGGGTTTTTCATGCCAGCTTGTCTTTAGTGGCTTCTTTCAGATTGCATGTGGCTAAACCAGCAGCTGTATACTCTGCTTTCTGCAAGCTGAATCCTAAAGTGAAACTTACTCTGGCTTCACTGTTTTGATATAGCAACCAGAACTTTTAGATGAGTTTTCCAGCTGTTTTCTCTGTTCGTGGATATCTCTAGTCCTGTCATGGGCCCTTGAATTTGCTGTCACCCTGCCCTATTGGCTTCTTTAGCCGATGGCAGGAATCGACAGATAAGTGTTTTCTGGAAGAGAAGGCATGAACTTGGCCGTAGCTTCTTGCTTGTCTCTCAGGCTGTTAAACTACCCATGCTTACATCCCTTTGCATTTTCTTATTTTTCTATGTAAGCATTATAATCTGTTGTAGTTCATCACATGCTCTTTTTTTGTGAAAGATTACGTACAATAATATAGTTTGTAATTGGACTTACGTGCATGCCTGTATAGTTTTTAAAAAACAGGCCAAGTGCTTAACAAATTAATTGAATTGTTAGACCCTCAATGAAATAATTTAAGGACACATCTAAAAAAAAAACCTAAGATGAAAAAAAGAATCCTTATTTTCTACTCAAGAGTGACTATTTTTCTGAAAGTTTAGTCCAACTCTAATTTAAAAGGCTGTCCAATTTTAGGCCTTTGAAGGTAGATAAAAATGTTCCTCTTGGTTATTTACACTGAATTTTACACCATGTTCCATTTTCTGTACAATAGTTTCTGTATCTTCTATGCAATTTTTAGATCATAAATTTATAGGCCTTACTCTTATTTCTCTTAGGACTATTTGCTTTCATTGTTTCTTTTCTTTAATGTCACTTTATGGCATTTTTGTCAGGTAACTCAAACTAGTATTTGGAAATATTTTTCACTTGTGTGAGTAAATGTTTTCCTTTTATTGTGACATGCTATTCCAAATAGGATTTCAGTGTGATGCTTTTTCACTGCCTTTACTTTTCAAGCATTAGGCCACTTAGAATGCTCTTGTGTCAGAAATTGGCTATGTTCCTTTTTTCTTGTCAGAGGAGCTTGAAGTGACTCCTTTCAGGTGTGATGTGAGTTGTGATGGGGGTGGTACCTCTGGGTGGAGAATAAGAGAGCCATGTGCTAACCAAATGCAACGGGCTGGAAGTCTCCATTGGTGGGAAGGCACACTTGCGGTAGGCGATCAGGTAGAGGAAGGGAGCCCCCTTTCTTTCCTCTGCTCCTTTCTCTGCAAACCCGAGAGCCAAGTAGATTTGGGTTTAATTCTAGTAATGGTCTTTGGGATGAGGCTGCGGTCCTAAGTGCCCCAGAATCCCACCCACTCTCATGGGCCCATGTGCAGTCTTGTTAATTTCAACAGCTGAAGATAGTAGTGATTAAAAGTAAGTTCTATAGCCCAGGATTCAACGTTAACCCCTTGTTAACCCAGTATTGTTACTTCTTTGCTTCTAGGTCAGAATCGGTAGTCTAGCTGAGCAGGCAGTTCAGCCTGGAATCTAGCTGTGTGGTCATTTATCCAGCTGTGTTCTCTTTGGTGTACACAAAGCTCATTCTGGGTCCCGCCAGTGACTACTTCTGCTGCACTAGAAGAAGGAACATCTTGGTGAAAGAAAGAGAGGAGAATCTGGAATAGTGATTTTTTTCACTGTGCAGTTTTTAACCTGGATCATCATTGAGGCTGATGCATAAGCATAAAGGGGTATTCTAGTATACAAACATGGATGCTTAATTTCATTCTGTCCAACAGTGAATTTAAGTGTGTGCCATGTATTCAGTTAGATGATGATTGCTCGCCCATGTCCTTTTATACTTAGAGTAGACCTGGCCTGATTTCCTGTTTAGGAAATGTGCTTGACCCTTTCTCTGCCCTTTTAAAGGTCTAATGCTACAATGAATGAGAAGATGGAGAATTGGAAATTGATTCCAGCTTCTTGAATACAAAATCTTACCCAACTCCAGAATTCATAAAAACTTAGGTATTTCCCCCCCTAAATGCTTAATTTTGCTTTTGAACTCCACTTGGCAGGAAACTAATTTATTCACTTTCTAAAGTGGACTTGTGTTTGTCTAGCAAGGAAATCAGCAAAAGTGTTCTCAAAGAAGTAGCAATGAAATTGAAAAGTGTCTACTGTCACCACTGGTGATAAATCAGACTGATGTTAAAGATGCAAATAGTCATTCCAGTACTCTCTTCCCTGTCACTAGAATTGTCTAAATTAATTAAGCCAGCAAAGTACTTCATTATCTCTTATGCTGCATGCTGATGGTAGATTTAAAGTTTCCCAGTTTTATAACATGAAACATTTTTTAAAATCTTCTTTAAACCCCTAGATCCATTGCATTCTACATCTGTATACTTAATGGTAACTAATACTGTTATTTAGGAGAATATATTTATTGTACCCTAGTGAAGTTTTCTAGTTTGTGAGGTTCACAAAGCCGAGAAATTTTAGGAGACTACCACATTCAAGGTAACTTTTGTCCATCTTTTTAGAAAGCGGTTAAAACAATATATAACGCATTTTTATTAGACTGTCAGGAATTTAATTACATTCAACTTAGCATTATAGAATTTTAAATGTTCTCTATTAATTAAAATTGAAAAAGCTGTTATAAATTACTGATATGATTGGTTTCTTTCATTTGCAGCATTTAAATATTAGGACACTGACGGATGATATGGTAAGACGATCCTCAACGTTTCCTCATTGTGAATCTTAACTAACCATGTACTGTTGATGGTGTGTGGCACTAACACCTTTGAAATGGCTAAAAACTGCATGTTTTGAAAATGGACTCTTTTTCTAGTGCTAAAGTAAGAAGCAGAACTGGTGAAACACATTAAACGGTTGTATTTAAATAGTTGAAGGGACTAGTCAATATGTTCATTTAAATTTTTTCTGTAATCACAAATTGTTAGTCAACTTGGAACCATTCAAGTCAGCTCTTTCACTGAGGATGAATTGCACACTTCAAAAAGAGGTAGAAAAAATAGCTAAAGACATGAAAGCTTTTCAAAAATAGGTAGCTGCTAATTAAACTAAACCAGACTAAAATATGGCAGGTATATTTTAAAAAAAATTTTGTTTAAAAATGAGAGGACCAAGCATGCCTTATCAGGTATTCTGCATGTTGAAAATGATAAGCTTTCTTGTAAGTACTTAACACTTTATAGTACCATTACAGATTCTTGGATGTACATTCAAGTAAATTTTTCTGAAAAGTGTATTTTGGAATGTAACTGGGTTAATGGTAAAGGAGTAACAACAAGAACAACAAGATCCAAATAAATGATAACACCAAAAATACAGAAATGTGATGCAGAGGACCAAGCACAGCACTCTAATAACCAGGATTTGGACTCAGCTTCACTTTATGTCAGCTGTGAAACAGTGCCTAGAACATAGTGAGTGCTCAGAAAGTGTTTAGCATCCATGATCTCCAAAGTACCATCTTAGGCACGTGGGTCAGGTGGGCATACAAAGATAAATGAGACATAGATGTTGACATGCAGGATTTTAAAAACTGAATTCAAATGCTATGCTGTATTCTTCTGGAAAGTACCTAAGAAAAGGATATTGATTTAAACTTGTCTGGATAACATTTATTTTTCATAAAATAGTAGTAAGAAGCAGTAGCACTACTGAGCATGTATGCAGATTCCATATGTAATTTCTCACCCTGCGAGGCAGGCGATGCCTTCACTTCGCTGCTCAGTGCATTGAGGCTCGTGCAGCTTAGGTCAGTAGCTCTCCCTGGTGTGCCCAGCTGAGGTTGAGTCTTACTCCATGTAGCTCCAGACCTACGTGCTTGCTGTGCTGATTTAGCCTTCAGATGGCTTCTTAAGGCCCATAATGAAACTGTGTGCAAGTGTCATGTGTGAACGTTTATGAGAATACACAGTGGTATATTTGTAAAGCCTTATTGAGATATAATGACATAGCGTATAGTTCACCCATTTATGGTATATGATTCAATGGTTTTTAGTGTATTTGCAGAGCTGTAAAACCATCACCACAATCAATTTTAGAACATTTTCATCACCCAAAAAGAAACTTCATACCTCTAAATTATCACTCCTGAGTTACCCCCAGCTTGCCCAGCCCCAACCCCAGGCCATGGCCAGTCTTCTTTCTGTCTATAGATTTGCCTCCTCTGACATTTCATATACATGGAGTTATACATGGTGTTTAGTGACTGAGTTCTCTCCCTGGGCACGATGTTTGCAAGTTTCATCCCTGCTGTGGCATGGTCGGTATTTCCTTCTGTTGCTGAATCATTGTTCTATATGATGATGCTCACGAGGTTCGTCCCTATCTTAGAGGCACTCTGCATCTTTTCCTCCTCTCTTCATTCAGACCCCACCCTTACCTTTGTTTTGTGACTCTGTCTTTGCACATTGCCAGCCCACAGTCTCTATCCTAAGTTCTAGAAACTGTCTTGTTATGGAGTGACTTCAGCTGGCCAGTCTGGAAGCTACCGTGTTCTGATCTTACATTAATAGACGGGTTCCTCCTCAGTGAAGACTTCCTTTCTCCATCCTGCCTCCGTTTCTTGCCTCTCCCCTCATCCTCACCATATTTTAATCAAAGCAGCACATAATTTATGGTCTGTCTTTCTCTCTCATTTGAACCTTTTGAAGGCAGAAACAATGTGTTATTATTAATACTTCCAGGCACGCGGTGTGGCACAGGTTAAGCATTTTCATAAATTTGTTGAGCAAATGAAAGAACGAGTCTCTGTTTTGATAACCTGCCTAGTATTGTGGCTTCCTAGGATCTGGGCCTGGCTTGGTCCTGGTCAGGCTTCCCAGAGATGGAATCTTGCCTTTGCCCAGGGTAGAGAAGCTTTGACCAGGACCTGCCAGGACTCTTTCTGACCACCTGCCTGGATCACTGACTGTGTGCCTTCATCTTAGATGTGCACATGATCAACTCCCCTGGATTCCTCCTTACCTTCTCCTTCCAGGGAAGGATCAAGCAGGCAGTCTGGTTTAGGCAGCTGGGCCCATTGCTGTGGAGGTTTAGAGATAAGCTTGGCTGTCTTGAACAGGAGACTGACAAGTCAGTTCTTTCTTACTCATTGTTGGTTGATGCTGATGGAGACAGCATTGGATTTGGAATCAGATGACTTGCTGAAAGGCAGAACTTTTTTAGCTTTATGACCTTGGCAGGTCACTTATTAGATTGTTCACTTGTCTGTAAAGCAGGACAAATTTTATAACTTCTCTGCCTTCCTTGTAGGGTGTTGGTGAATTTCACTTAAGCTGAAGTCTGTTGAACTGCTGCCTTCAGTTCTGTCCCTTTTTACCCCCTCTTAAAAATATTTCCCAATGTGTGGACAGAGGGGTGGTGTGACTCATCTCAGCTGAGCCTTACAGGGTGTGTGTGTTACAGATCAGTGCAAAGCTTTGAGAAGGAAGAGGATAGCTTGATACTTTGAGGGCTCTTTAAACTATTTCTGGTGAGTTAGAGCACAGGAAAGCATTTGCAATTGATGCTCTGATGTGTGCTAGCGGTACGGTTTCTAATTAAACTTTGCTACCCCTACAACATACGTTAAATGTGTGCTTTTAATTTAGAACTTCTTAACGTCAATGCCTTTTTTGGGGCAGGACTTGAGAGAAGGAATATAAGAATGGTGTCTGCTGTAGTCATATGTTTGAATAACAGTATTTTGTAAACATTATTTTGAGATACCCTGGGAAACATTAATGTTAAGAACCTTTCTCTTTATGTTGCCTTGTTAAAGACTTGCAAAAGTACTTCATGTTTCAAGGTTATTTCTTGAATTACTAGCAGAATTTAATTTCATAAGACACTGTTGGATTAAAGGAATGAAGTATTACTGTAGCCTTGAGGTCCCCAGGCAGAGTTAATATACTTTAAGCAGCATTCGATCTACAAATATCTGGGCATCCACTGTGTATAAAGTGCTGTCCAAAGTGCTAGGGTAATGTAAAGGTGAAATACTTGGTTAACAGCCTTCCATTGTTTATACTTGGGTTGAAAAGAAAGCATTCCTTGTCGAGGCAAGAAGTTTGGGATGAGGACAGTGAGGGGCAGACAAGCTTGAAAAGGTAAGCTGGATAAAATTGAGCATGGATGTCCCATTGCTGAATTTTCCATCAAAGTATCCACTGTGTGTGTTCCTGGTGTACGAGTTATTTTTGACCTGCTTTTTTCTCCCTTGTCCCTAACAACCATTTGTCTAAAGTACAGTCCTCCTGCTGGTCTTCTTCCTTTCTCCTTTTATCTCTCTGCAGCCAGTGTTTCTATTGTCTTCCCTCGTGTGGCCTGCCCCAGTGGTTTTCAAACTTTTTCGACTAGGACCCACAGTAAAAAACAAACTTTACATTATAGCCAGCACATAGACACAGGTTGTCTTTGTTGAAACAGAAATTTTTTAAAGAACCAATAGTTAATATTTCTAAGTATAAGAAACTCTGATCTTTTTCTTCCCCCTTAAAAAAATTTTTTTTGTTTGTTTTCCTTTTTTTGGTGGTGCTGAGGGGTAGGGAGGAAGTAATTAGATTTATTTATTTATTTACTTAATGGAGGTACTGGGGTTTGAACCCAGGACCTCGTGCATGCTAAGCACTGAGCTATACCTTTCTTTCTACTCCTCTTTACTCCTCCTCATTCCATTAACAAAAAGAAAGGTTATCCATTCTACTAAATTAACCTCGTGACCGATGGATAGTCCACAATTAGAGCTAGAAAAACAGACACTGTTCTGGGCAGCAATTTGAGGCAGTTCTGAGCTCTCCATTAGTGTCTGCTCTTCATCACATGTGGGTCAATGTAGGAGGGCTATGTTGGGGTGTCTGCTCTGCCCTTTGCTACCTGGGTGACTTTGTATAAGTCATTTAGCTTTTGAGCCTTGTTACCCCATTTATAGGGATTTTTAAATTAAGAGGTAAATTAAGGTATATATGCAAAAATGCTTGGTAAACCATGCATTTTCAGTATTAGTGATATGATTAGTAATATGCACTTTTTAAAAATTGAGGTATATTTACATATGATATAAGGCATTAATTTAAAAGGTACAGTCTGAATTTTGACAAATGTATACAATTGTGCATATACTACAGTCATGATGTAAAACATTTTCAGCACCTCAAAAAGTTCCCTCTGTGCCCTTTGCAGTCAATTCTCTTCCCCGATCCTGTCTCTTGGAAAAACTAATCCATTTTCTGAACTATACAGTAGTTCAGTTTCTAGAATTTCATGTAAGTGGCATCTCATTGTATTTTACCACTGTATCTGGCTTCTTTTACTTAACATAGCACTTGAGACTTATCTAGTGCTTGGATGTATTAGAAATTTGTTCTTTTTATTGCTAAACAGTATTCCATTGTTTGGTAATACTAAAGTTGGCTTATATATTCAGCCATTTGGGTTTCCAGTTTTTGGCTGTTTGGTTAAACTGCTATAAACATTTGAGCACAATATTTTTTTTTTTTTGGACGTATCTTTTCATTTTGGAGGGGAAGTCATTCAGTAAGTATGTTTATAAGATGCTGACAGATTGTTTCCTCTAGTGACTAACGATGTTGGACATCTTTTCATGTGCTTATTTGCCATTTCTATCTTGTTTGAAATGAAATGCCTGTTACTAGATGTAGGACTATTCAAGTTACCTATTTCTTCTTGAGTGAGACCTGGTAGTTTGTCTTTTGAAGAAGTCTTTCACATTATCTATGTTGTCAAATTACAAATTATTTGTGATATTTCCTTAACCTTTTAATTTAGGATCTGTATTTATTTCCCCTTTTTCCACTCCTGATAGTGATTTGTTTTCTTTTTTTCCCCTGATTAGTCTGTCTGGAGGTTTTTCAATTTTATTGATCTTTTCAAAGAAGCAGCTTTTGGTTTTACTAATTTTCTTTATTGCTGTTTTATTTTCATTTGTTTTATTTTTATTATTTCCTTCCTTTTGCTTTATTTTTTTTCTGGCTTCTTAAGGTGGAAGCTTAAATAATTGATTTGAGAGCTTTGTTTTCTAATAAGAATTTTCTGCTATAAATTTCCTCCTAGAGAGCTACTTTAGCTGCTAATATTCTGAATATTTGAAGTAGTTTCTGATTTCCTGTTGATTTCTTCTTTTACCCATTGATTATTTAGTATATATTATTTAATTTTCAAATATTTGAGGCTTTTCCTGATACCTTTTACTGATTTGTAATTTAATTCCCTTGTGTCCAGTGACCATCCTTTCTGTGATTTCAGCCTTTTTCAGTTTGACTCTTGCTTTCCCTCCCAGAATGCGCTCTGTCTTGGTGGACGTTCCATGTGCATCCTGCTGATGTTAGCATTGGTCCATAAATAATAAATAGGCCAAGTTGGTTGATAGTGTTTTTCACATCTTATATTCTTGATTTTCCGTCTGCTTGTTCTAACCATTTTTGAGAAGTGCTGAAGTCTCCAACTGTAGTCTTGGATTTTTTATTTTTATTTTTTTAGTCCTATCAGTTTTTGCTTCATGTTTTTGAAGTTCTGCAGTTAAGTGCATATATGTTTAGGATTGTTGTTTCAGTTTATCATCATGAAATGATCCTTTTTATCCCCAGTGATAGTCATTAGTTTTTAGTCTTTGGAAATTTAATGGATTTTTCTGCTCTGCCTGATACTGTTGTCTCCTTCCTCTTTGAAGAACAAAGATTTCACGGCTTCTGTGGCACCAAACACCGGTTTTCATATCCCTCAGACCTTTCCTTTTCTATCTCTGTTGTGTATGTTTTCCTTTTACTGATCTTAAACTATTGTTATTTCTCAGGTTGCTTCCTGAAGCCACTGCTCTTCTCCTCTGTATAGTATTTGACTCAGGTGATCACCTTTGTGTATACCTCCATCTATGTCCTTTTCCTTAAAGTGAGACACATTCATGCACTGGCCTCCTGAGTACCTTCATGGGCGTCTCATTTTTGCTTGAAACTCTAAGTGCGCCAAATCAAAGGCTTCACTTCCCCTTTTAAACATATTTCTATTTCTGTATTTTCACAGAAGGTAGCTTTATCCTTGCAGTGTTTCTGGTTGTTTCTTGAATGTATTTATTCTCTTCTCTCAAGTCATTCTATTAGAGCGCTAGTCTTCTGATCTCTTGTCAGGACTCTCACAACTTTCTGTCACTTCTTAAAAAGCCAGTTTCCTGTCCAGCAACCAGAGTGACCAATCTAAATTGCATATCTGACCCCACTCACCCTACTTGAAACTGCTTAGTTGCATCTGTTCTCCATAGGCCAAGCCTAAATAAGCTCTGTGACACGGCACCGAAGACCTCCATGGTAGGACCTGCTCCTCCAACTTGATGTACATCTCTGGTCAATGTGCAGGCATCTTCCAGGGAATAGAGAGATGGAAGATGAGTTGCTGGAGAAATTTACTTGGAGAATGTAAAAACACAGCTGTTGATTGGAAGAAGGTGTGTTAAGTGATAGTAAGGATCATGTAGTTATTAGCTATGTGCCAAGTGCTTTTGCAAATGTCAGCTTTATAAGCACACTTAGTTTGACAGCAAGCATCCTTTTTCAAAGATGGAGAAACTGAGGCAAGAGAATTAAGTAACTTGTTCGAAGTCACATGAGGCAGCCAGGAAAACTGGCAGACTGGCCCCAGCGAACAAGATCTTTACTAAGAGAGTTAAATACTGCCACTCAAGTACTATCGCTTTCTCCACTGAGAGTGCCAGCATAAAATCTAGAAGTATCTCTTTATTTTCTGCTTTTCTCTTGAGCCATTCTGTATGAGATTTCTGACCTTGAAACTGACAAGGAAACATTGTATCACAGCCATTGATCTTAATCCTGAGAATATTACAATTGTAAAGGCATACTGTGATAAGAAATGAACTGTTTTGAATATTTCTAGTAAATAAAACTGAAAAAAGCTCTATGCCAAAGGAAGAGTGATGTATGTGGCAGCAGGTAAAGGATATAAGTTTTCTTAACTGCAGAGGACAGGGAAAAACTTCTGTATGGAAACCACAGGTCTAGAAACAATGACAGCCTTCTCCCAGATATATGTACAGGCTTTCCTCCACGGGATGGGGTCGTAGAGACACCAAGGGTTTCTTGGTCTGGTGTGTGTTCTGATGAGTGCTTTGAGAAGCTTCTCCTGTTCTCCGTGGGCCTTCTGACTCACTCAGTGTATCTAACTGCTTCCAGACAACTCCAGCACATTACTGGGTGTTTTCCATGAGACTGGTTCACTCGAAGATGAGTTCCCAGATGAATGTTCCTGAAAAGGGCTGGGTTTTGTCTACCTGAAGACTGTTCTGTGCCTACTTAGATGTGGTGTGTTTTGTGCAACAAATCCTAAATTAGACATCATACCTCTGAAAGAAAATAACATGATTTTGAATGATCTGAATTTGTGCCTACCTTGCAAGTTTGATCATGGAACATAAATCATTAACTTAAAAAAAAAAACAACTCAATGGAAAAGAATTATTTAAAACAATTTTATCATATTGGCTTAGTAAACTTTCTGTAATATAATTTAACTTCATTTTGCATTTTTATTAACTGACATTTTCCTTTTTGAGTTAAAAATGATTGATAAAGCAAGAAATATAGTAATGTTTTCCACAGTTTTTATGTAAAACTATTCAAAATATACCCTTCTGTTTAAAGTAGATAGACTAGCATGGACTGGGACAACTGAATATATGTGAAAATAAGTTCTATAAAACTTAAACTATTCATTAGGTCTGGTGGGCCTTTCTGAGCCCATTTATATGAGTTAATTAGAGCTTCCTGTACTTAGATTTTCCGTAGTAACACTTAAGTACTATCTTGGAATTTTTAAATATTTATGGGTTAGTTTAGAGGGCTCCTCCTCAAATCAGTAGAAACTTGGAAATAAGATCAAGAGCTCTCAGAGTTGAATATGCTAAGATGTATAGAGTATGCAGATTGTTTATTCATCCTTTTAACCATTCATTCATTAGGCATTTATTGAAGGCTGAGTACTCTTACTGGAATACAAAGATGAGTAAGACTGTCTGCCCTCTGAGAACAGTGAGGAGACAGATGCATATGCAGTTGGCATGCGGTTGTAATGCAGTAATATGGGCTGGAACAGTATAGTGAGGTCACCTTTGATCTTGGAGAAGACGTTGCAGAGAAGGTGATGCATCAGCTGAGTTTTAAGGGACAAGTTGGAATATAGACTGGCAGGAGTTGTAGTAATTTTTTCTTACTCTGTAATAATTTTACTTCCTAGATATCTGGAATGGATTCCTAGTAGAAGTGTCAGATTCACGAGTGGAAAGCAATTGTTGGTGTCTAGATAATTTTTGTGGATGTATACTCTTGGTCTATGTTTTTAAAAATAGTGTAATATTTACAAAGCTAATTTATATTTCCTTCCTGGTATATAATATATCTGAATATATGCAATTAGAAATATAGTTTGAGGAGATGGGGTATATATAACTTTGAAATATTTTGAATATTAAATTCTTAGAAGTGCTTTTGTGCTCCTTTCCTTTGAGTGGGTATTTTTTCCTTACTATCTTTGGCATTGAATTACAGAAATTCATACTTGTTTTTAGTGTAGGGGTTGAATTACCAGTGTTGGGAAGAGTCTGGGTTTTCTTTTTTAATATATAAAAGGCATAATGCCTGGCATTTTCCCTGATATGCTGTATTAATTATTCCTTATTTAAAATATTGTTGAGGAGGATTTAGAATTGTGAGATGCAAAGCTTGTGTCCTGGGCTTGGAAGATAGGAAGCTATTTATGAATTTACTCATCTAACAAATATTAACAGAACACCCACTACATGCTTTGGACCATGCTAAATTCCGGAAAAGCTGAGGAATAAAATAACAATTCTTGTTCTCAAGGACTTAAACCCTTGTTGAGTAAACATATATGTGATGAAAGACAGTTTCAGAGTAGTACATACTCATTATATACATATTATGTAATGGAAAGCACTAGGTCTGGGCATCTAATCCATTCTGGTTCCTACATGAGATGTAGTTCAGCCTGAAAGCTGAAGATTGAGTTGAAATTAGTCAGATAAAGTGGGTGGGATGGGAGTTGTGGGTGTGGATCAGTTCTAGGCACAAGGAATAGCTTGTGCAGATGTAGAAGACTTCAGGTTATTCATGACATCTAGGTCATACAATGTCAGGGTGGTGGAGTGGTGAAGAGGTTATCTGTAGAGGAAGCAAGGTTTAGATCAAAGTGGACCTTTGAGCCATGGTAAGATATTTGAATGTCATCCTCTGAGTAGTGGGGATACAAAGGCTGAAAGGTTTTAAGCACAGGAATGAGGGACATGATTTGATCTGCATTTCAGTAAGGTCAGCTTGATGTCAGTGCAGAGAATAGCTCAGGGAGTGGTAGGGGTAGGGGGCAGTGAAGACAGAGAGGCAAGTTAGGAGGCTGTAGCACTTGTCCAGGTGGCCTGAACGACGGTAAGTGGCAGCAGGGGCAGAGAAGATGAATTAAGAAGATACAATCCACATGGTTTGATTTATGTCTCCTAGTTAAGTTTCATTGAAGTCATTACAATTCAGATCTCTTCTCTGCTGGCTGGAGTCAACTTCAGATGTCATAATCGATCCACATCCTCAGTAAGCATCTATATGCTCTCTCGCTATGCAGATCCATTTATTTTTCTAATCTGACGATTTCTCCCAGCTGCTCCAGACTTAACAAACCCTCCTACTTTCCCCTTTGGAATTCATGGCCTGTCATCTTTGAATGTTTGCTTTCCTTCTTGCTCTACTGGGAACCTAGATGTTATTTGAAGACTCTATTTTCCTGGCAGTGTCTTCCTTCAAAAGCTTCCAGCTCTTCTTGAACATTTCTGTTGCATTTCTCCTTGTTGGTCTCAACTGTGTGTCCTCTAGTCCCTCCCACTGATTCGCTGAAAGCATAAGAACTTGAGTTACTTTCTTTTCCACCACTATTTCAGTTATTAATTCCGTATCTACCTACCAGGGACTCTTAACCTGGGGTCCATGGACCACCAAGGGGTCTGTGGTAGAATTCATAGTATCATTGTATTTAATGGGAAAAGGATAATCTTTTTTATTAACCTTTAAGTGAAATTTAGCATTTAAAAAAATTATAAATACAGACAAAATGAACAAACAAATAAACAACCAAACACATGCCCAGGAGGATCTGACCTGTGACTTTATCACAGATAATGAAAGGCTGAGATCTCCGCCTTTCCTGATGTGAGCATCTCCACTGGCTGCCTTGCACATGGCCCTTGGCTGTGAATACAGATTGCACGTGGTAACTTATTTTCAAACAATTTAAAGGAATTTTAAGAGCAGAATTATTAAGTGTGTTTCTCACTTAATGACATTAAAATTGTATATAAAATCTAAATGTGAACAGATTACTGTTAAGTAGGTAATTATTTTTTACGGGGAAGGCAGGTACATTTTCTTCTTTTCAAAGAAGCCTTTGGCTAAAGAACTTTTTATAAAATTCACTAATACAGGTTAAGAGTGGGAGAAGCCCTTTTGTAACATTTAGGAACATGGAGGGTAGAAGCAGTAGTTGGTGGGTTGGTGGGAATTGTGACTTGGTGATAAGGTTGTGCCTGTGACTATGGTGGTTAGCTTCTCACACCTGAGTCAATGAACGGCCAGTTTTCCTCCCCACAGTGATGTCTCTTTGTAACAGTGATGTCACTGCATTTTAGCAAAGACTATGGAACAAGGCAGGCACGCTGTTTAGCTGTTAACATGCAGCATCTCCTGTAATTCTCCTATCTCACCAGGTTCCCTGTTTTCTCTTTCTAAAGCCTCTCTAGAGGTTCCGTCTCCACCCCAGAATTAATCATTGGTTTCTATCTGTTACTAATTTACTTAGGATTTCCTTGAGGGCTTTTATAATATTTTACCTTTATTTGTAATTCATTTTCATATTTTCCCCTCTAGTGGTAATCATCTGTGGGATGGCAGTGTATTTTGTGTATTTTATCATCTAATAATTGACTGCTGGCTTTCTGCCAGCTATCGTTCTACAGGCTGAACGCACAACAGTGACTATAATAGTTACCTGTTGCTACGTAACAAATTAAACCAAAACAGCAAACATTTATTATAAACCTCATACTGTTTCTGTGGGTCAGGAGTTTGGAGGTTGCTTAGCTGTGGTTCTGGCTTGGTGTCTCTTGAGGTGGCAGTGAAGACGTTGACTAGAGCTGTCATCATCTGAAGGCTCGACTGGGGCTTCTGGGATGGCTTACGTACATGCCTGTTGACAGGATGCCTCCCAGCTTCTCTAGCTTCTTTAGTCTCCTGCTAGGTCCTCCTGAGTGTCCTCGTGGTCTGGCAGCTGGCATATCCCAGACTGGGTGATCCAAGAGGGAACAAGACAAAAGCTGTAATATCTCTTGTGACCTCATCTTGGAGTGAGTGGGCCCATGTACTGCTTTACAGTGTCAGCATTTTTACCTGAAGCTGAAAAGTGAGAAGTAGTTCTATTTTCTATTAACCATTCATTGTGATGGGTATTACCATGGAAGTTTTAAGCAGTTTGGTTAGGGTAACACAGAAAGCATGCGGCTGGGCAGGAACCAGAAGTCAGACCCTGGAGCCATGTTTTTAATCAGCAAATTGCTTGTTTAGTAATAAAACAAATTAAGAGGCCAAGCTGTTTTAGCTGTTAGGTTTTTTCCTCCTCTTAAATATAAGATAGCATGAAAATGGATAAACTTAAGTGATACATTTTTCTGGATTTCAGATATGCATTCAAATAGAAATGATTCAGTAATTACAATGAACTTCTATTTGCTTAATAATTCTGGATTGCGTGAAAATATCTACTTCCTTCTGGGTTCTAAGGAAGTGTGCTTATGATCATACATAGTTTCTCCAAATGTTCGAATTCTAAGATGACTAATAATTATATATCTTCCTTTCATTTTGAATTAAAAAATATCACGGCTTTGTTAATATTTGAAATGTTGTAACAGTGAAAACTGAGTTTTCACTCTTACAGTGTTATATAATATCTAAACATCCTGATAGAATTTTTTAGAGCTTGTTTTTGGTTTAATTAATTTTTAAAAATATGTCATTACTGATTATCAGTGTGAGATAATACTCAGTAGGGTGCTCATTTAACTTCCCTTGAAGATAAGTGATATTAATTTATAACGGTCGGTATACTCCAGACACAGCTGAAGCCATATTAATTAAGTGTGGTGTACCACCTCCAAATAACATTATAATAGAATTCCGTCGTCTTCTGTGTGTTTAACCAGTTCTTCAACAAAGGCAAATTGAGTACTTCATCTGCTTGGGTTGTGTCTTTAACTCAACTTTAAGAGAATTTCAAGTAAAATTAAGAGTAGCCATGCAAGTGCACATATTGTAAAACATATATACTCTCAGCCAAATTGCCAAATATAAACAACAGTCAACTTACAGTTAGTATGATGGGGCCTTCCATTGTGTTTTTATGTACAATAGTATTTTAAAAGTTTGCTTTTATGTTCTCTTGTGCCTTGCTAAAGTTAAGCAAATTGCATATGTAATTCCATGAAAGAAAAATTAGGTGTGATTTTTTTTTTCCATTTATGAGCGGAGTCTTAGTATCATCCCTTAAAAAAAAAAAAGAAGCTTCTTTAGAACATTTAAACTGATTTGATAGTACAGTTCAGTCTGTACCTAGCTTTGTAATAGTGCCCAGATTATTTGGAATCTGTTTGTAGTGCTCCATAGAGCATCACATACCTGGAAATGCTTTTACTTTAAGCCTGAGGTATTCAGCAAACTCAGTTTCATGTTCTAGTATAGGAAGAAGGATTGCATTTATTTTTCTTTTACGGTTCCTTCCTTATATTGTCTTTCATTCCTTTCTAACCAGGGAAAGTAAATAAAAGCATTGTATAGAAATTATGAAAACACTGATCTTTTGCATCTCATTTTACTATTTGTACCTTTGTAGATTAGAAGTTAGAAGAGGGATGTGCTGATTTTTCCTATCTTGCCTTTAGCTAGCTAGACTAAAGGTCCAGTGCACATTCGTTTTAACACTTGGATAAATTCCAGCCCTCTCCCAGAGATTAGGCGCTAAGCATATGGGGGAGGCATGCTAATTTTGTATTATTATTATATAAATTCTGGTATTGTTTATTGATACAAATGCATTTCTACGTCTAAAGACATAATGGGTTGAGTTGCTTTTTTTTCTTTATGCCATTTTTGGGCTATATACTATACCACTTTTATGTGTAAAAGTGTTTGGGAGCTTGTTCTTTGTTATTTAAACATGTAATTTCTTCATAGTCAGGATTAAACAAATGCATTCAACCTGATGCCTCATTTCAAGCTCTTAGCACAGTATGTAGATATAGAAGGGGCTCAATAAATATTAGTCAGTTATTTTTATGACTTTTAGAGATTTTAGAGATTTAAAAAAAAAGTTTTGGGTTTTGGTGAAAACTTAAATTTTAACTTCTACCACTGATGGAGGTTGTATATTTCCAAATTAGCTTGTGAATTGCTTAAGCTTACTATTTGCCATTCATTGACATGTTTACATTTGTAATATTGATGTTGCATTAATGATGTTTTGCTTAATTTCACTTCATTATAAGTTTAGCATATTAATTTAGGTTTTTTTTTTTTTTTTTTTTTTTTTTTTTTTTGTGTGTGTGGTGAATGAAAAGGAGTCAGCATAGTTTCTACACTCAGGAATTGATATTACCTGTATAGAGGTGATGGCAATGAAGTAGCCATTAAGAAGACAGACAGAGGAACCAGCCCCACTTGTTAAAATAACTGTTAAGTGTTTCCTAATTTTTAAAAATGAGTATCAAGAATTGGAGTACTGATGTACACAGGTGCATAACTTCTGGAAATATATTTATGAGATAATTTTATGTTTCTGGGTTATTTCAAAGTTGGGAATGTGTATGTTGGTGGGTTAGGTATCCCTCCTTGCTGCTATGATACACTGTATACTTCTTGCAACATTTTGTACATAGCTATATTATTACTTGTTTACGTCCTTTTCCCCCTCCACTTACTTGTTAGTTATTTAAGTTGTTTCCCTTCTAAAGAGCTCATATATCTTTGTATATCCAGCTTCTGATAGAGTAACCTCTCCATTGCTCTTTTTTTTTTTTTTTTTGTACATTTGGAATTCCATGTCTATCAATTCTCCTGCCTGAAAAACTTCTTTTGACACTTTTTGTAATACAGGTCTGCTGGGGACATTCTCTCAGCTTTTGCCTGTCTGAAAATGTCTTTATTTTGCTTCTATTTATGAAAAATATTTTCACTGGACATAGAATTCTAGTATGTTTTTCTTTTTCCCCTCCAGTACCTCAGAGATGCCATTCTGTTGTTTTTTACTGCCATTGTTTCTGAAGAGAAATCATCATTTGTATCATTTTTGTTCTGTATATAATGTCTTCTTTTCTCTGGCTGTACTTTTATGGTTTGCCCTTTATTTTAAATTTTCAGCAGTTTGACTATGGGGTTCCTAAGTGTGAGTTTTTATTTTATTTTTTGTATTCTTTCTGGAGTTTGCTAAGCTTCTTGGATCTGTGAATTGATGTATTTTTTTTTAATCAGTTACCTCAGTCATTATCTCCTGACCAATGTCTTTTGTACTACTCTCTCTCTCCTGCTTCTGGGCCCCAATTATACTTGTGTTACAACATTTCATATTGTTTCACAGATCTTGGTTGCTCTGTTTTTTTTTTTTTTTCCCTGTTCCCATTTTTAAAAATTTTGCTTCAGTTTGGATACTTTCTATTGATCTGTGTTTAGGTACACCAGTTCTTTCCTCAGCACTGTCCAGATTCTGTTAAGCCCATCTAATGAATTCTTCATTTTTGACACATTTTTCATTCTAACAGATTTGTTTTTAAATAGTATCCATGATTTGCTGCTGAAATTCCCCATCTCTCATGCATGGTGGCCACTCTTTTCATTATATCTTTTAGCATATTTTTATAAATCTTATTTTAAATAGTCTGTCTAGTAATTCCACCATCTAGGCCATCTCTCGGTCACTTTTGACTGTGGGTCACATTTCTTGATCCTTTGGGCGTCTGTATGGTGGACATTTTATTTAAGTACAGTAGAAATTATATAATTGCTTCTGAGAAAGGGCATGCTCTTCTCTCAGGGTGCTGGAATGGGGGCTGAGTCAATGTGATCTCCGGTCGAGCTGGATTTGGGCTTCCTGCTGGTTTAGTTTTGTTCAGCTCGTCTGTGGCCTCACGTATTTGGAGGGCTTGGGATCTGAGTGCTCATGAGATTCTGATAGTCTGCTTTTTGACATTACAGCTGAACTCTAGCTTTGAAAACCATGGAATATCTCATCCTGCTTCAAAGTCCGGATGCCCATTTTCAGAGTTACTGTAGCATTCTCTTTTTGTTTTCAGCTCCACTGCTGGCTCTCTGTTTCTTTAGGAAATCTCTCTCTGACCTGGTATCCTGCCCCAAGCCTTCAGTTGGCAGATGTCATGTGCTCTCTGAAGGCCTGGAATGCATCTCTGGGATTTCTCCCAGGTCTCCTCTGTCTGGTCCAGAGCCTTCAGAGGGCAGTTGTTTTGCAAGGGGAGAGACCTCCCATGCCTCAGGGAGCATCTCGCTCAGCTTTCCTGCCCTGCCGCCAGCCGTTGGCATCCTACCCCATGCAGCTGGTGAGGACTGGAGGGAAAGAGCCGGTAGAGGGGTGCAGACTTGCTCCATGGCTGGGGCTCCAGGGCTGAGGGCCTTGGACTTCTAACCTCTCATGTCAGCCCCCATGCGGCTGTCAGTCGTTCATTTAAAAACTTGGCTGGTTTTTCTTTATCTTTGTTTGATTTAATTCTTTGTCTCCAGCTGTTTGTCAGGGGAAAGGAACAGTCTATCACTGCCCAGCATTTAGTTCGTACAGGTTTCATTGTATCCTCAGCTTCCTAATGGGTCAAGAACGATAGCAAGTACAATTTTGTAGGTTATCTGGCTTCTGGTTGTTAGGAGAACAGTGGTGTTTTGCGACTACTATGTAATCCTGCCTGAAGCTGTCCTATTCTTAGTACTTTAATGTTAAGTTCATGTTGGATGGATGATATGTGAATACAGTACATGGTATTTTTCCTAGGGATTATCTTCATAGTGAATTTAAAGACCTACTTTGAAGGAGAAGCATTATTATCTTTGCATCTCACTATTTGAAAAAAGAAATTCCAATTTCTTTAGTGAAGTGAGTAATCAATACTGTGACTTAATTGTCTTTTTAAATTGAGAATTTTAAGTGTCATAATTCTTGAATGGGCTCTAATAGCGCTGTCCAAGAGAAACTTCTGTCGTGATAGAAAAGTTCTGTACGTGCTTTGGTCAGTATGGGAGCTACCAGCCTCAGGTGGCTCCTGAGCATCTGGTATGTGGCTAGGGCGACTGAGGAACTGAATTTTAAAATTCAATTTGCATTTAAATAACCACACGTAGCTCGTGGCTGCACAATGAGTAGTAACAGGTCTCTGCACCACACATAGGTTTGGCGAAAACCACAGCTTAATGTGCACAGTTATGCTGAACTGTTCACAGAATTATTGTGCTTCTAAAGTACACTTCTCTTTTTGACACCCACTTTAACACCTTTTGCTGGCTGCCACTTGAAACATTGTATATGTCTGGGTTCTCTGTGAGGAATAGAGCTTGAGAAATTCAAGCAATTTTCCATGAATGAACAATTAGCTTTGTAAACTAATCCCTATACATTTTTTAAGTATCTGAGGACTCTTTGATGATAATGGTTACGGAAGAAATCTCATTACAACAAAACTCCAGTTTTATTTCCTGAGGCTTTAGCCCCCTCTATAGTTGTTCATGAAGTTCAAATACAGACCAGCCTAAGTAAAGAAATGTCTGTGGTGTCTATCAGGCCAACGAACTGTGAATATGTAAGTAAAATTCAATTCTTAAAATACCTAAATCAGATGTGTCCCCCTGCCCTCCTTGAGCTTCGTATGTACTATGAAAGGGACACTGGACAAGAGGACTGGGGAGCAGGACACTGAGTACCAGTTTGATAGCCAGTCACTAAATTAGATAAGTTACCTTTGTAAAACTGCTTAATTTGCTAATCTGTAAAGCAAAGGTCACTCGTTATTAGAATCTTAATTCTAATAATCTTAAGATTAGAAGGAATCTTTTGAGGTTGTCTGTCTCTTCTGTTTTTAGACTGGATGTTTACTGAAAACTCCTCACTTATTTTTCTATTTATTATTTCTTTTAATTTTAAAGACTAAATGCTGAATTAAATGCTTCCTGATGATATCACAGTGATGATGTGATTGACTGTACTTTTTCACTTTGGGAATTAGATAAATATTAAAGAAGGGAATACTGACATAAGCACTATTTTGTCTTTCTTTGTAGTTGGACAAATTTGCCAGCATAAAAATTGCAGGGAGCAAGAAAGAAAGACCTCCACTTTCTCACCTGAAGACTGCATCTGCAAGCAATGATTGCTCTTCAGAAATGAGTGAAAACGTTCCAAAGCCACTATCAGAGAATGAACTCTTAGAGCTTTTTGAAAAGATGATGGTAAGAATTTTGACTTCTTATAAAATATTTGATGTAAAAGCCTTAACTCTGGCTCATGTTAATGGAACTAAACGTATCTGGAACTCAGATTCCATAGGGTGATTTCTGGTGTCATTAAGATAGTACTTTAGGCATAGGGAGCTTTAGGGTTACAAAAATAAGAATCTGAAGTGAAGTGTCACACCAGTTGTTTGATACAGAAATAAATAAAAACATAAATTCTCTAAAGTATCAAATGATGCATTTCTGTCTCGAATGGATTATCTAAGTGGTCTATGTGGGTTTCATTTTTAGAATCATGGTCACAGTGCCCTAGTGTGCATTGTTAAGTGTGCTGATTTTTGGACCTTGTTCGATTCCTTTCTTAGTTCTAAGGATAACCAGGTTCGCATAGTCCTGCAACAGTTAAATCTGCAGGCATTTGAACTCATTCACTTTGGGGTGCCTTTTTAACTCTGATCACTACAAGTTATAATGTCAGTCTAGAAGAAAGAGAATGCAACCTTTCATTTCTGCTAGCCTTTGCATCTGTTACTGAGACTTAGTTAGCTAAGGTAGATTTCTTCAAGACTACCTTTGAGGACTCAAGATAATAAAGTGCCCTATCCCCCCCCATTCTATGCATCGTATGGGGAACCACTCACCTAAATTATCTACGAGATTCTGGAACGGTACTTTTTTGGTTCACTTGTCACTACCTTGTTAAGAAAATTTGTTCTTTTGGATCATAATTGCTGGGGTCATCTGAGTAAGTAGAGCGAACAGGTCACTGATGTTAGACGTTTACAGAGGTTTCACACAAGCCGTTGAAGTACAAGTACCTGGGCAGTACGGAACATAGTTGATGGTATTCCGCTTTGCACATGATTACTTAAGAGATGCTTTTCTGTCAGTCTTACCCTTCTCCAAGCTAAGAGTATCGATTTTAATGGTATGAACAGGGCAGATGGAGATTGGCATTTTTTAAGTGTTTACAGGATACATATTTAAGAACTGGGCGACATCACTTGTTAAATCTTAAACGGGTCTCCCTGTTGGCAGAAGATCCTTTGCAGTCAAACTCACTTTACTCAGCAGAAGTAAAATGAAGTGTTGCTTTCTTAGGGCTGACCAATTTGCTAATGAATGAGTTTCTCACAACTAAGTGCTTTTAAAAAATAAGGAATAGGTTCCTTTTTTTCCTCCTCTCTTGATCCCTTGGCCATATCACAATACATTGTAGGAAAAACCCACTGGAAGTTCTGAAGCTGAGAAGGGCCTTTTTCCTTTTTTAAATGTGGACTAGTGATATTTCTTGGCTTGTCCGGCAGGGTACCACATCTTTGACAAACTTAAACCTGTTTCTGTGTCTGGGGAGGATGCTAGGTTTAGATAGGTTTTATTTTTGGCTTGGCACCTCTCTGTACTATTTTTAGTAATGATTCTTTTGAGGAAGCAGTATTGAATAATCTACCATTTTCATCTTTTGGCATTTACCTTAATGAGGTTTTATTTAAAAGTTGCGTATAGATTTTTTGTTTTGGCATGGTACAATTTAAAAATCTTATTTAACACTTTCAAAGGCACTCAGACTGTTTTTACATGAAGTAAGAACTTTGTTTTGAAGAACATCTCTTTTCCCTCCTCAAGACGGTCCTTTGAAAGACAGTGTGCTGACTTGATTACTTAATGAGTGCGAAGTACAGTGTAATCCTTTGGTATTTCTACTCATTTCACTTTTATTTAGGAAATTGATTTAGTTGGTCTCTGGGTAACGGTTTCAGTGCCCTTGTTTAAAGTCATGATGAATTTTTAGTTATGCTCCTTCTACGGGGCTTTTTTTCCCTGTTTGTCTTTTGGTTAAAGCAGAATTTTTACCTGAAAGCTCATCTTGGTTTCTCTGTGGATCTTAGACATGTGAAAGAGTTGTCTGAGCATCGTTGTATATACAGCTCTGATTTCTGGGTCTCAGATTTCAGTGGTTGCTCTTGAACTCACAGTAGATCTATGGAGCTGGTTTTTTGACCGAGGTCAACGTGGTAGGCACAGGTTGAAACTGACTTGTCTTTTCTAGCCATTTAAACCAACCCTTTCACCTTATTTTTTCCTATCCCTGGATAAAATTCAGTGCAGGTCCCAGAGTTTTCCTTTTGCTTTCAGATAACGAGATTCATAATTTAAATAAGTTAACATTCACCCAGAGAAAGCCTCTCCCTTTCCCCCATTCAAGGTTGCTCCACTTGGAGCCTCCAGTGCGGGCTGTGGTTGGGGCAGTGGTCTCCCCATGCTGCGTTTCTCTTCTTTCCTGCTCTCCAGACTGAATCTGTCTCCTCCAGGATGAGGTTGGAGGTGAGGGGAGGAGGAACAGGAATACTTTCCTGGTCAAGGGTATTTAAAATCTGGCACTCTTGCCATGGGGTGTTGTATTAGTCTTTTATTGCTGCTGTAACAAATTATACAGATTTGATGGCTTAAAACCACACCAGTGTATTGTCTCATAGTTCTGTAGGCTGAAGTCCAGGACGACTAAGCTGGTTTCTCTAGGATGACGTGGCAGAAATCAGTGTCAGCTGGCTGGGATCTTAGCAGAGGCTTTGGGAAAACTCCTTTTCTGAGTTCATATGGTTGGCAGAATCCAGTTGCCTGCTGTTTTAGGACTGAGGCCCCAGTTTTCTTGCTGACTGTCATCTGGAGGTTGCCTTAGCTTTGAGAGGCTTCTTCCATGTCCTTCACTGGGGCCCCTACATCTCTGATTAGCAAATCCATCTCCCTCTTACAGTCTCTGTGAATTCCCCTTCTGTGGCATCTCTTGCCTCCATCTCAAGAAAGTTCTCTGCTTTTATTTCTTTTTAATTTTTTTTAATTTAACAATTGAAGTATAATTGATTTACAATGTTGTGTTAGTATACTAAGTGTACAGCAAAGTGATTCAGTTACACACACACACACACACACACACACATATATTCTTTTTCTGATTCTTTTCCATTATAGGTTTTTACAAGATACTGAATATATTTCCCTGTGCTATACAGTAGGTCCTTGTTGTTTATCTATTTTACATATAGTAATGTGTATATGTTAATCCCAAACTCCTAATTTATCCCTTCTCTGCAACCCTTTCCTCCTTGGTAACCATAGTTTGTTTTCTGTGATAGTGAGTCTATTTCCAGTTTGTAAATAAACTCTTTTTTAATCTTTCTTTTTAGATTCCACATATAAGTGGTATCACATGATATTTGTCTTTCTCTGTCTGACTTACTTCACTTAGTATGATAATCTCTGGGTCCATCCATGTTGCTGCAAATGGCATTCTTTCATTCTTTTTTATGGCTGAGTAATATTCCATTGTGTATGTATACCACTTTTTGTATCCATTCATCAGTCAATGGACATTTATACTGCTTCCATGTCTTGGCTCTTGTAAATGGTGCTGCTGTGAACATTGGAGTGCATGTATCTTTTTGAATTATTGTTTTCTTCAGATATATGCCCAGGAGTGTGATTGCTGGATCATACGGTAAGTCTATTTTTAGTTTTATAAGGATCCTCAATACTGTTTTCTGTAGTGGCTACACCAATTTACATTCCCACCAATAGTGTAGGAGGGTTCCTTTTTCTCCATACCCTCTCCAGCATTTATTATTTGTAGACTTAAATGATGACCATTCTGACTGATGTGAGGTGGTACCTCATTGTAGTTTTGATTTGCATTTCTCTAATAATTAGTGATATTGAGCATCTTTTCATGTGCCTGTTGGCCATCTATATGTCTTCTTTGGAGAAATGTCTGTCTAGGTCTTCTGCTTCTTTTTTGATTGAATTCCTTGTTTTTTTGATATTACATTGTACAAGCTATTTGTATATTTTGGAAGTTAATGCTTATTGTCACATAGTCTGTAAATATTTTCTCCCAGTCCATAGGTTGTCTTTTTGTTTATGTTTTCCTTTGCTGTGCAAAAGCTAATTAGTTTAATTAGGTCCCATTTGTTTATTTTTGCTTTTATTTCCATTACTCTAGGAGATGAATCAAAAAACATATTGCTGAAATTTATGTCAAAGAGAGTTCTGCCTATATTTTTCCTCTAAGAGTTTTATAGTATCCAGTATTACATTTAGGTCCTTAATCTATCTTGAGTTTATTTTTGTATATGGTGTTAGAGAATATTCTAATTTCATTCTTTTAAATGTAGCTGTCCAGGGTTCCCAGGATCACTTATTGAAGAGACTTTTTCTCCATTGTCTATTCTTGCCCCCTGTCATAGATTAATTGACCATAAATGCATTGGTTTATTTCTCGGCTTTCTATACTATTCCATTGATCTATGTAGCTGTTTCTGTGCCAGTGCCATACTATTTTGATTACTGTAGCTTTGTAGTATAGTATGAAGTCAAGGAGCATGATTCCTCAAGCTCTGTTCTTCTTTTTCCAGATTGTTTTGGCTATTCGGAGTCTTTTGTGTTTCCAACAAATTAAAATTTTTTTTTGTTTAAGTTCTGTGAAAAATGCTATTGGTAATTTGATAGATGTTACATTGAATCTGTATAATGCCTTGTATAGTATGGCCATTTTAACAATATTGATTCTTCCAATCTAAGAACATGGTATATCTTTCCATCTGTTTATTTTTCAACTTCTTTCATCATTGTCTTATAGTTTTCAGAGTACAGGTCTTTTGTCTCTGTAGGTAGGTTTACTCCTAGGTATTTTGTTCTTTTTGATGTGATGGTAAATGGGATTGCTTCCTTAATTTCTCTTTCTGATATTTTGTTGTTAGTGTATAGAAATGCAACAGATTTCTATATATTAATTTTGTATCCTGCTTCTGAACCAGATTCATTGATGAACTCTAGTGGTTTTCTGGTAACATCTTTAGGATTTTCTGTGTATAGTATCCCTGTCATCTGCAATCAGTGGCAGTTTTACTTCTTTTCCAACTTGGATTCCTTTTATTTCTTTTTATTCTCTGGAAGTTCTTTGTTTTTAAGGGCTCATGTATTGGACTCACCTAGAAAATCCAAACTAATTTCCCTGTTTTAAATTTTGTAACCCTAACTACGTCAGCATAGTCCCATTTGCCATGTTATATAATGTATTTATGAGATAAGGGGTTAGGGCATGGATATCTTTGGGGGACCATTTTGCTTGCCAGAGCTGTAGGAGGTGACAAATTTCAATTCCTTGCTTTTGTGATATTTCCAGGCCTCCCTTCTCCCAATCTCACCTGTAATTCCCTTGTCACTGGTGATGTCTCTTTTGGCCGCCTACCCCAGTCTTCCATGAACCCATTCCTTGGCTGGGGTCATCTTTGGGGTCACCTCTTGGACCCGGCCTGCTTCTTCCCTGGGATTCACGTAGAATCCATGGGAAGCTGGTGTGTCCTTTGCCCCAGCTCCTGTCCTTTATCTTGTTCCATTCAGAGCCTGTCTTCCACAATGAATAATTTCCTCCAGCCCCTTCTACCAATAGCTTTTCATTTTTGCCATTGTTTTATTCTAGATATTTCCCCCGCTAACTGTAGGTGGCTTTCCAGTCATCAGATCCTGGTCAGAACACAGCTGACCATTCCCTCTTGTCTGCATTTCTCTTTTTCCTTTGGGTACCATGACACTTTTTCCTTTTCCTGATTTTCCTCCTCTCTAGCCAGTTCTTACCAGTTTACTTTCCATGTTTCCTCTTTTTTCTTGACTTATTTCCATTGATTGTTGCCTCTGTCTCTCTTGTCTTTTCTTTATCTACACACTCCTGGGGATTGGAGCCCTTTCATAGAATGGGCTGCATGGATTTAATCTAGTGGTGAGACAAATCAAAATAATAAATAAAGGATCAATTTCACAATAGAATATCCCGTGTATTCTGACATCCTGCTGTGTCTTCTGCAGAGCAGCTACCGTTTGAGCTCTCTAAAAGATGCTAAACCTCAACAAACCAGAAACGGCACTCATTTCCTTCTTTTCCCTCAGTTTTATTGAGATACAATTGATATTTAACATTGTGTAAATTATAAGATGTGGTGATTTGATAGACAGATATTTTAAAAATGATTGCCACAGTAAGGTTAGTTAACACATCTATCACCTCATATAAGAGTTCTCACGGTGAGAACTTTAAGATTTACTCTCTTTGCAGCTTTCAAGTATACAATACAGTATTTAACCAGAGTCATCATACTATACATTACATCCCAAGAATTTATTCATCTTATAACTGCAAATCTGTACCTGCTGACTGCCTTCATGCACTTTCCCCACCCCCTGTCCCTGGCCACCACCAATCTACCCTGTTTCTATGGGTTTGGTATTTTTAGATTACACATGTGAGTGATACCATGCAGCATTTGTCCTTCTCTGCCCCACTTACTTCACTTATCACAATGACTTCAGGGTCCATCCATGTTGTCGCAAATGGTGGGATTTCCTTTTCTGTTGCTGAGTAGTATTCCATTCTGTGTATATATACACCACCGTTTTTTTTTTTTTTACCCATTTATTTCTTAAAAGACACTTAGGTTGTTTCCATGTCTTGGCTATTATAAATAATGCTGCAGTGAACAACAGGCTGCAGATACCTCTTTGAGATACCACTTTCATTTCCTTTTGATGTATACCTAAAAGTGCAATTGCTGGATCATATGGGAGTTCTATTTTTAATTTTTTGAGGAATCTCCTTACTATTTTCCATAGTGGTTGTAACAATTTACATTTCACCAGCAGTGCACAAAGGTTCTTCTTTTTTTTTTAACATCCTCCTTACCACTTGATACCTCTTTGATAACAGCCATTCTTACTGATATGAGGTGATACATCATTGTGGTTTTGAGTTTCATTTCCTTGATGATGAATGATGTTGAGTCCTTTTCATGTACCTATTGTCCGCTTGTTTAACCTTTTTTGGAAAAATGTTTATTCAGCTCTTCCTATTTTTAATTAGAATTTGTTTCTTTGATTTTGAGTTGTAGGAGTTCCTTATATATTTTGGATATTAACCTGTATCATGTACGTGGTTTGAGGATATTTTCTTCCATTCCATAAGTTGCCCTTTCATTTTGTTGATGGTTTCTTTTGCTGTGCAAAAGCTGTTTAATTTGATGAAATCCTTCATGTTTAATTTTGCTTTTCTTGCTTGTGCTTTTGGAGTCATGTTAAAAAAAAATCATTGCAAAAACCAATGTGAAGGAGCTTTTCCTCTATGTTTTCTTTTAGGAATTTTAGTTTTAGGTCTTATATTTAAGTCTTTAATCCATTTTAAGTTAATTTTTGTGAGTGGTATAAGGTAGGGGTCCAGTTTTATGTTTGCTTGTTTTGCATGTGCTTACCCAGTTTTTTCAACACTGTGTATTGAGGAGACTGTCTTTTCATCTTGAGTATTGTTGGCTTCCATTTCACATATTAGTTGACCAAATATGCATGGGTTTATTTTTGGACTTTTGATTCTATTCCATTGTTCTATGTTTGTTTTTATGCCAGTACCATGTTGTTTTGATTACTGTAGCTTTGTAATAGAGTTTGAAATTAACAAGTGTGATGCCTCCAGCTGTGTTCTTCCTTTTCAGGATTGCTTTGGTTATTCATGGTCTCTGTTGGTTCTGTACAAATTATAGGATTGTTTTCCTATTTCTATAAAAATGCTTTTGGAATCTTGTTAGGGGTTGCATGAAATATATAGATGGCTTTGAGTAGGATGGACATTTTAACAGTACTAATTCCTCCAACCCATGGATACAGGACATTGTTCCATTTATTTGTGTCCCTTGCAATTTTTTTCATCAGTGACTTACATTGTTCATTGTATAGATATTTCACCTCTCAGAGCTGCTTGTGTGTAAGTCCCTTGTGAAATTGATCCTTTATTATTTTGATTTGTCTCACCACTAGATTAAATCCATGCAGCATCATCTAACTGGTTTATCACCCCAAATAACTGCCTGTTCAATTAAGTGCTTCTTTCTAATTTTTAAGGTTTCTAAGATAATACATTTTTTCACCTTCAATTCTGTATAAGTGGAAATTAGCTTTAATTGTCAGTTTGCCAAATAATAGGAAAACATTAATTGATAGGAAGAGAGATTTCATGCATTTATACCTTTTTTTTGTTTGTTTTTTCACTTCCACTATCTGTCGAGAGAATGAAATCTGGAAGAAAGGTCATCTACCAGGATGTGATCACTAACAGGCATTAAACGAGTGCCAATGATGACAAAATTACTCTGACAAAAATTATTTAAATTCTGGACTTCCTGTCATCTCTTGTAAGCATGTGAGAAATAGTCTAATAAAACTGGATGAAGTATTTAAGTATGAATAGTAATGCTCTAATCTTTTCTTGGGAAGGTGTTTATCAGGCTGTATTGTAATGTAGGAGAGAGCACATTTATAAAATGCCATCAGCATTATCACTTAAGCATGTGTTTGAAGTGTCTCTTGGCATTAAGAGCTTAGATGACCTACTATTTAATATGTATGTTGGCTTTTAGTGTGGGGAAATATAGTATAGATAATACTAAATGCAGTCATAATTAAATTTTGAAACCATTTTCAGTATGTACTATAAAGTTGAGTCTATTTTTGTTCAGTGGTGTTTTTATTTTATTTATTTTTCTTTTCCTTCTTTTCTTTCTTTTTTTTTTTGAAGTATAGTCAATTACAATGTGTCAATTTCTGGTGTACAGCATAATGTACTAGTCATGCAAGTGGTATTTTTAAATAGGGTATTTTAGGTATACAGAAAATAATAGAATACATATAACTAATTGAAATATCTTGTGTACTCCTTTCAGTCCCATCTTCTTACTTCCCGAAGGTGAACAATACCCTGAATCTGATAGTTTCATTCCTGTATATTAAAAAAATTTTTCTTCTGTGTGATAATAACAGATGTACAGGAAAAACTTTTCTTTTGAATCATTTAATGGTAAGTTGCTGACTAAATGCTTCGTAATCACCTAATACTGTAGTATTAGTCTCTACAAATAAGGACATCTGCCTGCATAACCACAACACAGCCACCAATATCAGGAGGTTAACACTGATCAATTTCTATCAACTAATCTTCACACCCTGTTTAATTTTTACCAGTTGTACCAACAGTGCTCTTTATAGGGAAAGACCCCCGTTCAGAATTCTGTGTTGTACTTAAAGTTAACGTTTTAAAACCTCCTTTAGTCTAGAAGAGGTCCTTAGTTTTATGTCTTATGAATTTGATACTTGAAGATTCCACCTGGTTAATTTGTAGAATGTCCCTGAGTTTGCATTGGTAGTATAATAAGACTTTTTAAGTTTTGCAAGTTGGATGTAAAAAGGTTACCTAATCCTTTCAACAATTCTTTTTTTCCTTGATCATAAGTGAGACTGAACATCTCTTCAGATTGGCCCTTTGGTTTACTCTTCTGTAAATTTCTTCTTCATATCTCTTGCCTATTTTTTTTTAAATTGGGGTTTTTGTCTTTTTTGTATTGAGTTGTAGAATTCATCATATATCCTGAATAATACTTGTGTTAGTTTATATGAGTTGTAAGTATCTTGTCCCAGTATGAGTCTTGTTGTTTTACTTTCTTTCTGGGGGAGACGAAGGAATAAAGTACAGAAATGTAAAAATCAACGTGGTGAGATTTATAAATCTTTTTATGGCTTCTGTTTTTTGTATTGTTACTTGAAATTTCAAAAACAGATCTGATTGAAATTTGGGGTTTGTTAGGACTGCAGGCTAGGGGATATAAATTCAAGAAGCACTTGAATTGTGTTCCTCTGGACTACAAAATAGGGGAGGCTTATAAATACAAAAAATGCAAGGTTACATTAAAGCTGTTTGTCAGGAATTTTGAGTGGAACTGGCAAGAAGTAAGGGTGCTTCTTAAGCAAAGATCGGTTGGGATCTGAAATGTTTACACAGTTGTGAAGGAAGGTGGATTTTGAAATTGTTACTGAGTCCAAGCTCTTACCACTCACTGCCTGGCTGGCTAATAAATCGAGAGACAAGGCATTGGGACAAGGAATGGTGACTTTATTCAGAAAACTGGCCGACTGTGATGTTGGTGGGCTAGTGTCCCAAAGAATCATCTTGCCTGAGTTAGAATTCAGGCTTCTTTTATACTGAAGGGGGAGGAGGTGTGGCTGGTTGTTGTGAACTTCTTGGTACAGGAATCCCTTGTTCTTGCAGCTGTCCACACAGGTCTGGTCATGATGTTCTTGTAAACCTCCACAAGACATATGTTAACTCTCTGTTACAAAATCTTATTGCTATATGAATGAAAACTGTCACACCTTTAAAGGTGAAGCCTGGGAGGCAGAGTCTTGAGAAGGGGCTATTGTGTGTATTTCAGGCTGTAGGCAACATTCATTTACAAAGGTGCAGAGCCAGCATGACTCAGCACCGGAAACAGAAGTTTAGAGGTAAAGGAATAGGTCCAAAATGGAGTCAGGTTTGTTTTTTCTGTTTCAAAACTACAAGGGTGAGCCATCAGCTGCTAGCAGATATTGTTTTGAAATCAAATCATGTCCTTGAGTTTGATACTGTTCAGGGAAAATTCAAATTCTCAGTGATGGAGGAATGTGTCTGAAACCACATCAATAATGGTCTGGCTCCATTTTGGATGCCTGAACCATAGTTACTCCATTTTGATTTTTTAAACGGTCTTGAATATGTCATTAGTATATATTCTCTATCCTAACATCATAGATCTGTTTTCTAAAATTGTTAGAATTATATCTCTACGTCTGATATGAGAGATGGATCCAGTATTTTTCTTGTGTGATAACTGTTTTTTCTAGCAGTGTTGATTGAATAGCTATTCTTGTCCATCATTGGTAATACCTCCACTGTTATATGTTAAGTTTCTGTACCTACACGACTTTGTTTCTGAGGTTTGATTTTGTCCAGTGGTCTGTCTGTCTAGCTCTGCATTTATATCCGAAGTCTTAATTACTATAACTGTATAAACAGCTTTGATATCTAGAACCCAATTCTCCTCTGCAAAATTGTCTTGACTATGCTTGACCCCTTTGTGATTTTACATTAATTTTACAATCAATTGGTTAAGTTCCGTTGTAAACCCTGTTGAGATCTTGATTGTAATTACAATAAATTTATTGATTTAGGCAAAATAGATACCTTTGTGATATTAAATTTTTCTGTGAACATTGTATATATTATATCTAGTTATTCATTTATTTAGATTTTCTCTGTTCCTGAACTGGAAAGTTTACGATTTTCTCTCTAGAGGTCGTGCACATCTTTTATGAGGATTTATTCCTTAGTTTATTTCTAAAATGTAACTGGTATGTTTAAAAAATTAAAGTTTTTACTAATACTATTAATTTGTATTTAGTGACCTTGTTGAAATCTCAGTTTTTATTATTTGTGGAGTACCTTATAATTTTCTGTGTATATAATCAGACTATCTATGGCTGACTTTTGTTTCTTTTCCTGTCCTTATTCCTTTCTTTTTTGTATTCAGCTGAGTAGAAAACCCCAGAAAGGAGTTGATGTATATTTTTTTTTCTATTCCTAAAGTATGTAGTAAAGGCCTTTTTACATTTTACATCTGAATTACTTGAATTAAGTTGGCTTGCCCCTCACTGGACTCACCTCCCAATAGGGCAGATGCTTGACTCTGCTCATTTTTATCCTTTAAAAAACTGAGTATATCCTCTTACTACTGATTAAATGTGTATGATACATTTCTGTTTTATTTGTTAATTCATTAGATCAGTTTTCTAATCTTTTCATGAGAACTGTATTTTATTGGACTCTGAACATTTAACTTTATTCATCTCTGTCCCGCTGTCCCACATACCACATGTGTTGTTGAATGAGTTGGTCTGTTTCTTCTGTTTTGGTGAATAGCATGTCTAAGGAAGAAATGCTATAAGTCAGTGCACATAGAGTTAAAGACGGAGACGTCTTTGTGTTCTTCGTAGCTTTGTAGTCAATTCAGATATCTTTGAAACAGAAGGTCCAGAGGGAGAAAGAAGAGCTCATGTTAACCGATAACATCAGATTTGATACTTTCGGGGCTGGTTGGTGGAGGAGGGCTCATCTTGCTGTCTTTATTCCACGTTGCCACTCTTTGGGTACGTGCTAAGGATAGTTTTTCTTTTTTAATCTTTTTTTCCTCTCTAATCCTCATGTTAAGGATTTATGCATAGCTGTTTCTTTAGTCAGATAAATGAATGCCTATTGTGTTGGATGTGTAAGTGATATCTTAAGGGTCACCAGGAGTCTGAATGAAAAGAGAAACCAACAAAGACTCCTTTGTGGTAATTCTTAAAGTGTTTGTTGACTTCCGTAGATTCCTACTAGCAGTTCCTTTATTTCGGATATTTGTACTTTTTACATATCTACTTTTTGGTGTTATGGGCATTTCTTTTATTTCTTATAAACTAAAAAAGTATATTGAGAGTTGACCAGATTTATGAAAGCGGTTCTATGGTAATGCTTTGTTCTGATCTATTAGTTGTCACCCTTTTCCCTCTCCTTTAGGTAGAAACTGAAAAATTTGGGGAAAGGTAGCTTAAAAGCAATAATAATCTAAGTAGGGGAGTAGGAGGAGGAAGAGAGTGCAGAAGTGTAAGGCAATTGTCAAGTTGATTCATGGGCTGTGTTTGTCAGGGGGATAGTGTTAGTGCCTCGTTGTTTCTTCTAGATTCAGATAAATGAGAAAATAAATGATTTAGGGGCATTGGATTTTGCCTGGTGGGAGTTTGTTGTACCAGTCAAATGGTTAGAAAGAGGAACTTTAAAAGGACCTGTGTTACAGTAATATTGACGCTTGCTCCTGCACCAATTAGGAAGTGTGCAGGTGCCGCCTTTCCAACAGTGAAGACTTTTTTTCAGTTTTCTTTTCTTTTCTAGAAAAGTCGGCCTTTGTGTTTTGTCAAATGACCATTTTATCTTTTGTGTAATTTGTGAAGAAATGGTCATTTATTTAGAGAAGTTGAAAAGCAAATAAATGAACGAAACCCTTTTTATCAATAGCAGTGTTCTTACCTGCTGGATTGTATGACAGTTGTCTGTGGTTGTAGGTACTTATGCATAAGCTTGTATCCAGCCAGATTATATTTCAAAATAATTTGGAGTTGTGCAGCTTCTTGCATATTCATTTCTTCTCTATTCTGCTACAATTTATAGTACATGAAGAAAAGTATTACTTAAATTTCTTGTGTGTTTGTTTTTTTTGTTTGTTTCCTGATACTGGCATTAGGATAAATTGAAATTTAGTTTCAAATTGCACTCTTTCTATAGACTCCAGTTAGAATATTTGGTCAGATAATAGTGTTTATGAGTTCATTGTCTCTGGGTAAATACCATTTTCTGGCTGCCATCCTGTTAATGAGCTAGCCATGTGACTTCCTATTAATTTAATGTGGAATGAGTAAAGAGATTGTGGATAGAGCAGTGAAACCAACTTCACCATTGGTAAAACCAAAAAAACTAACCTCTTTATAATCACAGTTACATAAAAAAAAAGTAAGGATTATTGTAAAGGTTTATGTAAGAACATAGTAAAATGATAGATAAAGAAAAAGAAGCTGTTTCATGGCTTTAGCATATTTATGGGCATCTTTAATATAAAGTAGTAATGAAGTTAATTCCATGTTCCTGGTTGTACTTTGGTTGTACTTATCTTTTACATGTTTTCTAATCTGACTTAAACTTAATCTAAGAATAAATTTTATTAAATTGCAGAGCTAGGTGAGATTCAGTTAATGTGCACTATTTGAGAGTATATAATTTCCTGGAATGAGATGATGAAGTCTTCCATTTTTTTTTATTTGGCAATAAGGGTTTATGGTAGTAAGAACATACCTCAGTAGGGATAAACATCAGCAAGACCTTTTGACATTGCGTGATGTAGAAGATGAATTCCAATGTGGTGAAGGGCAGAATTACGTTTTTATAAGAAATATGGGTAAAATTGTGCCTATCGGATGTTGAGCTCTGAGGTCTCAGGAGAAGTAATTAGGAGATCATTGTGGAACTCTTAAAGTGCTTAACCAATTTGTGGCTGTAGTGAAAAAACATTAGCAAGACAGAGCTGCTACCAAGAACAATTACATTGGCTTTAACCTAGGAAACAAAACACTGGACACTATTGAAATGAGGTGATAGCCGTTGACTTAATTGGAATGTTTGGTTTTGATATTGCTGTGCTTTTAACTTTTACCTTCCAATATTATGCTCATTGATCCATATGAATGTTTTGATCCTTTGTTATACTGTGTTTTTCGGTGTCTATTTTGTAACGCTAGTCATGCCTCTGCCTGTCTGTAGTGTTTTTCCTGTCTGGGTGAATTTCCTCACACCTGACCATCTTCAACTTGCTGCTTGTATATTCGCTTAATTCTCCAAATAGTCAATCATTTTAAATTTAATCTGACTCTCCATGGTGTTAACTATCCCACTCAACTTGATGTAAATTTAATGAGCATGCTGTCTTGTAAAATCCGCATCTATGAATGAAAATAGTGAGTCTAATGTTTGTAATTCAGTTGAAAAGATGTCCACTCTGTTTGCCCTTCTCTGCTTGATTCCTCCTTAGTGCCCTAACTAGTTGCATGTATGAGCACGAGGATTCAGATTACATCTTTTTTCCCTCTCAGTTTTGCCAAGGAAAACATGGAAAATATTTATTAGGTGTCAGTATTTTATCAGTATAGAATGGAGCCAAGGTGTCTACAAATCGGAGCAAACTTATAATTTCCTGGTTTGTGTGAACTTCTGGCCCCGTTGAACACATGGGAAGAATCCTTTGGATTATCTTAAAAGCTGCTGGCTTGACCACATGCCATGGACCTGGGTTCCAGGTCAGGGTCACAGCTGACCCATTTGGTGTCCTTGTGCAAGTTAGAAAAGGTGTATGAGAGTACACAGCACCACACAAATTCACACAGCCTGGCAGGTGATGTCTCAGTGGGATCTCAGCCCTGTTCACCCCTCAAGCAGGTGCCACTGTGCAGGTCGCAAACATACGCTGACCTGGTCCAGGTAACTGATGTTGTGTGTGATCCTGTTAGTGCTTCCTCAAAAAGTGATGGATTTTACTTTGGCCACTTCACCTGTGCCAGTACCACTGCTTCGACAGCCTACCTCTGGAGCTGGACCTTGTTTCCGTTACTGTTCTACACTGGGGCTGTGAGGATTATCTCTGGCTCCAGCTCTGTTTCCCAGAAAATTACCTGCATTTTGTGTTTGTCCCAGAATAGGATTAGCAAATTCTGTTTGAGTGTTTTTGTTACCTCTCACTTAACAAATATCTAAAGAGCAACCACTGTGGTTAGTATATGCACTGTGAGAGGGGCAGCAAATATAGAAAACATTCTTTTAAAAATAATCTGTGAAGGAATAAAAAGAAAGACATATATAAAGGAGAGTTAGAGTTGAGGGGAGGCTTTTTTTTCTTTTAATTTTCATCCATTAAGGAGTCACAGGTTTATATACCGAGACCCAGCCAACTGAGAAGTATTTCAGTGAAATGGGATTGAAATGGGGTGATTGATGTGTATTGCCCTTTTAGGAGGTGAGAGAAAAGAGGGTCTAGAGCATAAATGAATGAGATTCTTTGGATAGATGCAGGAGTTGGTACAGAAAGATTAGTGTGCAAATAAATCAGTAGTAGAGGAAACAGGAAATTGATCAGTTTCCTTTCACACAGGAAACAGAAATTTGCTTACTGAAGATAGTAGGTAGACGTGGTGGATTCAGAAGCTAGAGGATGGCAAGTTTGAAATAAGTAGGGAATATGAGGTGAGACCTGTAGAATTTCCTGTAATGTTGTAGGAGGTGAGGGATCATGGTGATAGCATGCACTGGAAGAAAATGGAGAGGATTAGGACACTGGAAATGGTATTGAGGTTAAAAAAAAAAAATAAAGGTGGCTTGGATATGGGAGAGGTGAAAAGATAGAAGATTGAGGTCAGAGAGAAGGATCTTGGAAATTATGATGATCCCAGAGTTGGAACAGTTTTTAGATAATGAGAAGGTTCAACCGTGGTTGTGAAGACTGTGGCTAAGGAAAGTGGAAGCGAAGATTGCTGATTGTAGGGTGTCAAGGCATGGGATGGAAGAGGAGTCAGCACCAAGTGTCAGCTACTAAGTATGTGAGGTAGTATCAGCCCCAAAGGAAGTGGGGTTTTAGCAGATAACGGAGATCAATAATATGGAAATAAGAATGGAGAGACAAGGTAGACCAGAGTTCAAATCTAAGCTACAGGTTGTGGTCATCTTACAGAATTTCCCTAAGTCAAAGTTCTCTCATCAGTAGACGGAGGCTAGTACATATCTTAAAGGGTTGTTAGTGAGAGTTAAATAAACAGTACTTGTAAGTGTTTTAGCACGGTGCCTGGCTCAAACTTAACCATTGTTTAAAGTTATAGAAAACCTAGGTCCTCATGAAAAACAGTAGAAAGGGTTGCTGGAAAGATGAGTGAGAAGCACGATTCACAGAGCAGATTTGGAATGAAAATGAGAAGAAATGTGCGCAACTTGAACTAGTTCATTGTGTTCTGGAAAATTCTGAAGGATGCCTGACCTTGAGCTTTGGAATGGACTTCTGTTACCTGTGTCTTAACCTTCCTCTCAGTAGCCTCAGATTTGTCTAGATAGTGATTTCTTTACTTCCCTCCCCTCCATCAAATCCGTGTGGATTTACTGTGGCCAAATACACTACAAACTTAACTCCTTTTATTTAGTGGACTTTTACAAATTTACCATATTTTTAAGAATGGGAAGTGTTCCATTTTTCTCCTTCCTTTCCATTTTTTTATAGCAGATTTTTTATGACTGTTTCAGTGTAGTTTTTCAAGACCTTTATTTTGAAATAAACTTAGATACATAAGAGTTACAAAAATAGTACAGAGAATTCTTGTATACTTTCATCCAGCTTCTTCTGTTGCCAACATCTTAATGCCAACAACTTTAGTGCAATTATTAAAACTAAGAAATTAACGTTGGAATAGTACTTACTAAACCGCAGTCTTTATTCAGATTTGCCAGTTTTTCCACAAGTGTGCCTCTGCTGTTCTAGGGTCCAGCCCAGGATCGCACCTCGCGTTTGGTTTGCCATGTCTCCATCTCCTCTGATCAGTGACACCTCCTCATCTCTCATCTCCAACAATCCTGCTTATTTTGTAGCATGCCCCTCAGTTATTTTCTCCAGTATTTCTTCTGTAAATTTCTGAAATGTATCCCTGGTGCCAGTCAGACTCACATAGCGAAACAACACAGTGATTCAATTTAGGTATAGTTATTAATTAGAAAGTAATTAACTAAAGGAAAATTACTTTTTGATGCTGCAACTCCCAATTTCCCCAGGCCAAACGATGTTAAACATGCATATGAAGGTAGTGCTTTAAGTGAGTTAATTTATAATCTATGTTGCTTAGGCATTAATAGAACTTTAACAACAAAAACAATAATTATTCTTCAGACAGAAACTAAAATTTTGATTTGATGATTGCTCAGATAATATTTTTGAAGGAGATACATTCAGTTAAATAGCCACCTGGTAAGGTCTTTCTATTTAAAGAAATAGATATTTATCACATATCCACTGAGATATATCCTCCTTCAAATTATTCCTCAGGCCTTATACAGTTATGTGTTCTATGTACTTCCTGTTCAGTATTACAGATATTTAATGAATGACCTGTATATCAATATATAGATATATTGAAGTAAACTGCATTTCAGGGCTGTGTTAGTATCTGTAGCTACAGTATCATTTTGTACCTATGCAGTGTAGTAGATGTCCTGACCTATGTTTGAATGGAAGAATCGGTTAACACACAGTGGTTAGGATTGCTTCTTTGGGCCATGAATGTGGGTTTCTGAAAAAGCCTTATTATAATATAAAGTAAGTTATTTTCAAATGGTGTAGTGGACACTGTTGGTCCCCCTCCAAGACCCCCTTCCCCAGGCTGGGGCAGGTGCACCCCAGGTGTGAGTTGTGGCTCCCCGTGGCTCACAGCTGCCCTCTTATCAGAGATTTGGCCTCTGGGAACTTGGGTCCTACAGCCAATGGCTGCTGACTTGGGGGCGTCAAGGGTGGTCTCTCCCTCCAAGTACTACAGACTGCTGTGCATTTCACACTGAAGCAAGAGTCCAGCTGAGGCCACATTTTCAAATGTCCCTGTCCTGCCTTGCTTCCCTCACTCCCCTTATCCTGAGTGTGTCACCTGCACCTGAATTGTTGTCTCAGGTCTGCCTCTAAGGAACCTGACCCAAGACAATGGAAATGCGACATCATCATTTTGAGCAGATGTAAATTAAGTAATGTGAAAACTGATGACTTGCTCATAAGGGACCCATTATAGTTACTTGGAAACTGCACTAGACTGGGTATCTGGTTTCCAGCTGTCCAGTTGCTAAGCTGGTTGTGAGCCTGCATTTCTGCTCTGTGATCCATGGAGCTTAGACTACATGATATTCAGACCCTCATGCTGAAGTTTTCCCATAAGGCAAGGGTTATTAAATGAAAATGCTTAGCTCCCCCAAGGCCCCCCACCGCCAGGTTCTTGGATGGCTTTGGAAGATGCTCAGATTGACTTGAATTGGAATTGTAACATCAAATATGGATGTGTATTTTCTAGGAAAAAGTTTCCAATACATTTCACTAGAACTCTGTGACCCTCGGAGGTTCAATGCCAGGGTCTCGTAGAATTTTTTTGTTTTAGCCCCTTTTCCCACTGATAAAGATTCAAAAATCCTGTACCCTTCATACATATATATACATACATATTATTTCTTTCCATCACTCCCTTATTTCTCTTCTTCCTTTTGTAAAGGGTAGAACTGTTCTTACTCCTTTGAGTGCCCTTTCTTCCTGGATGTAAAGAGAATGACGATAAAGCTGCATACCTAGTGCCTGCTCCTGAAAGGTTTGTGGGATTATGTAGTTGATTCCAAACTTCCCTGTAGTATCATTTCTTCTTTGCTTCCTTTTGTTTTTAAGCAGGCACTGTCATCACACTTTTGTTATGGAGCTGAGTGTTATATTTAGATGAGAGGTGGGATAAGCCAGAGGAAAGAAGTTGGGGGAACTCTGGGTTTCTTCCTTAATTCCAAATACACAGCTTTTGTGTATAAGCTCATGTTATTTTGAAATGCCTTTCCAGGAAGAAAGCAGTAGCTTTTTCTTTCTTGCAACTCTCCACCTTGAAATTTTATTTTGATTTCAGCCACAACTAATGGGCTTTCTATTTTCTAGTCTTTTATATCTCTTAAGTATTTTGATTTTCTGGTTTAAGAGGCTGGGGAGTCATGTTAGGCTATTAGACAGAAAATTTAAAATATAGTGAATAATTTAAAACAGACGTTCTCAGTGCTCTTAGGTACCTCCCCCAACAACTTCTATAACAATTGTTCCCTAACTTCCTCATTACTTTTTCTTAAATTCTTTATTGATTATATAAGTTGTATACACTCATAATTTAAAAAAATCAATATAATTCCTCACTCTAGTGTATATAATAGAACAGTATGTATTTCAATATAAACAATTGGCCATGACTACTCAAGAAGGTACAATAAAGTCACATTCTGGAACCTGTGCCTTATAACACAGTGAACAACAGCTACAGTATCAGTTGAAATAGGTGTGCTGTTCCTGGTGATTTAAATAACATAAGCAGTATTGTCCTGGGATACCTAAATTTCAGAAATAGAGCATACATGATGGTAAAGCTTAAAAAAATGTAACTAGAATTTACAGAGTAGTTGGATACTTGGAAAATTCAATGTATATTAAAACTATGTAATACAGAGTATTTAATGTGTAATAATTTACACATTAATTCCATTGTACACCTGATTTCATTGAGTTAGAGTCTAGGTTTAGATAATTAAAATTTTCCCTCTCTCTCTCTTTCTGAGCATCTCTCTGTGGGATGCAGGACAATTTCTTATTGTGCAGGACTATCACATGTGTTGCAGAATGTCTAGCACACCTTTCCCCTGTAAATGCTGGTAGCATCACCTCAGTCACCATGACAACCAAAACACCCTGAGACATTTCGAAAATGCTTCTTTTTTTTTTTAACATTTTTTTATTGATTTATAATCATTTTACAATGTTGTGTCAAATTTCAGTGTTCAGCACAATTTTTCAGTTATTCATGGACATATACACACTCATTGTCACTTTTTTTCTCTGTGAGTTATAACATTTTGTGTATATTTCCCTGTGCTATACAGTGTAGTCTATTCTACAATTTTGAAATCACAGTCTATCCCTTCCCACCCTCCACCCCCCTGGTAACCACAAGTCTGTATTCTCTGTCTGTGAGTCTATTTCTGTCCTTTATTTATGCTTTGTTTTTGTTTGTTTGTTTGTTTTTGTTTTTGTTTTTTAGATTCCACCTATGAGCGATCTCATATGGTATTTTTCTTTCTCTTTCTGGCTTACTTCACTTAGAATGACATTCTCCAGGAGCATCCATGTTGCTGCAAATGGCATTATGTTGTCGATTTTTATGGCTGAGTAGTATTCCATTGTATAAATATACCACTTCTTCTTTATCCAGTCACCTGTTGATGGACATTTAGGCTGTTTCCATGTTTTGGCTATTGTAAATAGTGCTGCTATGAACATTGGGGTGCAGGTGTCATCCTGAAGTAGATTTCCTTCTGGATACAAGCCCAGGAGTGGGATTCCTGGGTCATATGGTAAGTCTATTGCTAGTCTTTTGAGGAATCTCCACACTGTTTTCCATAGTGGCTGCACCAAACTGCATTCCCACCAGCAGTGTAGGAGGGTTCCCCTTTCTCCACAGCCTCTCCAGCATTTGTCATTTGTGGATTTTTGAATGACGGCCATTCTGACTGGTGTGAGGTGATACCTCATTGTAGTTTTGATTTGCATTTCTCTGATAATTACTGATATTGAGCATTTTTTCATGTGCTTTTTGATCATTTGTATGTCTTCCTTGGAGAATTGCTTGTTTAGGTCTTCTGCCCATTTTTGGATTGGGTTGTTTATTTTTTTCTTATTGAGTCGTATGAGCTGCTTATATATTCTGGAGATCAAGCCTTTGTCGGTTTCACTTGCAAAAATTTTCTCCCATTCCGTAGGTTTTCTTCTTGTTTTATTTCTGGTTTCCTTTGCTGTGCAGAAGCTTGTAAGTTTCATTAGGTCCCATTTGTTTATTCTTGCTTTTATTTCTTCTAGGAGAAAATTTTTGACATGTATGTCAGATAATGTTTTGCCTATGTTTTCCTCTAGGAGGTTTATTGTATCTTGTCTTATGTTTAAGTCTTTAATCCATTTTGAGTTGATTTTTGTCTATGGTGTAAGGGAGTGTTCTAGCTTCATTGTTTTACATGCTGCTGTCCAGTTTTCCCAACACCATTTGCTGAAGAGACTGTCTTTATTCCAATGTATATTCTTGCCTCCTTTATCAAAGATGAGTTGACCAAAAGCTTGTGGGTTCATTTCTGGGCTCTCTATTCTGTTGCATTGGTCTATATGTCTGTTTTGGTACCAATACCATGCTGTCTTGATGACTGTAGCTCTATAGTATTGTCTGAAGTCTGGGAGAGTTATTCCTCCAGCCTCTTTCTTTCTCTTCAGTAATGCTTTGGCAATTCTAGGTCTTTGATGGTTCCATATGAATTTTATTATGATTTGTTCTAGTTCTGTGAAATATGTCCTGGGTAATTGGATAGGGATTGCATTAAATCTGTAGATTGCCTTGGGCAGTGTGACCATTTTAACAATATTGATTCTTCCAATCCAAGAGCATGGAATATCTTTCCATTTTTTAAAGTCTTCTTTAATTTCCTTCATCAATGGTTTATAGTTTTCTGTGTATAATTCTTTCACCTCCTTGGTTAGATTTATTCCCAGATATTTTATTACTTTGGGTGCTATTTTAAAGGGGATTGTTTCTTTACTTTCTTCTTCTGTTGATTTATCGTTAGTGTAAAGAAATGCAACTGATTTTTGAATGTTAATTTTGTAACCTGCTACCTTGCTGAATTCTTCAATCAGCTCTAGTAGCTTTCGTGTGGACCTTTTAGGGTTTTCTATATATAGTAACATGTCATCAGCATATAATGACACTTTTACCTCTTCTTTTCCAATTTGGATCCCTTTTATTTCTTTCTCTTGCCTGACTGCTGTGGCTAGGACTTCCAGGGCTATGTTGAATAGGAGTGGTGATAGTGGGCATCCTTGTCTTGTCCCAGATTTTAGTGGGAAGCTTTTGAGTTTTTCACCGTTGAGTACTATGCTGGCTGTAGGTTTGTCATATATAGCTTTTATTATGTTGAGATATGTTCCCTCTATACCCACTTTGGCGAGAGTTTTTATCATAAATGGGTGTTGAATTTTATCAAATGCTTTTTCTGCATCGATTGAGATGATCATGTGGTTTTTGTCCTTTCTCTTGTTGATGTGATGTATTACACTGATTGATTTGCGTATGTTGAACCAGCCTTGTGTCCCTGGGATGAACCCCACTTGGTCATGATGTGTAATCTTTTTTATGTGTTGTTGGATTCTATTTGCTAAAATTTTGGTGAGGATTTTGGCGTCTATGTTCATCAGTGATATTGGCCTATAATTCTCTTTTTTTGTAGTGTCTTTGCCTGGTTTTGGTATCAGGGTGATGGTGGCTTCATAGAATGAGTTTGGGAGTATTCCCTCCTTTTCAATCGTCTGGAAGAGTTTGAGAAGGACTGGTATGAGTTCTTCTTTGTATGTTTGGTAGAATTCCCCGGTGAAGCCATCCGGTCCTGGACTTTTATTTGTAGGGAGGTTTTTAATTGCTATTTCTATTTCCTTTCTAGTGATCGGATTGTTCAAGTGTTCAGATTCTTCTTGATTCAGTCTTGGTGGACAGTATGTTTCCAGAAACTTGTCCATCTCCTCTAGGTTATCCAGTTTGGTTCCATATAGTTTTTCATAATATTCTCGTATGATATTCTGTATTTCTATTTTGTTTGTTGTAATTTCTCCATTTTCCTTTCTTATTTTGCTAATTTGTGCTCTCTCTTTTTTCTTCTTTGTGAGTTTGGCCAGAGGTTTGTCGATTTTATTTACTTTTTCAAAAAACCAGCTTTTGGTTTGGTTAATTTTTTCTATGGTCTTGTGAATCTCTATTGTATTTAATTCCTCTCTGATCTTTATTATTTCCTTCCTTCTGCTGCTTTTTGGGGCTTTTTGTTCTTCTTTTTCTAATTCATTCAGGTGGTGGGTTAAATTGTTTATTTGAGATTGTTCTTCTTTTTTGAGGAAGGCCTGTATCACTATAAACTTCCCTCTTAGCACTGCCTTTACTGTGTCCCATAGGTTTCGAGTGGTTGTGCTTTCATTATCATTTGTCTCAAGGTATTTTTTAATTTCAGCTTTGATTTCCTCATTGATCCATTGTTTTTTCAATAACATATTGTTTAATCGCCATGCTTTCCTTTTTTTCTCCTTTGTTTCTCTGTTGTTGATTTCCAGTTTCATGGCATTGTGGTCAGTAAAGATGCTTGAGATAATTTCTATCTTCTTAAAATTGTTGAGGTTTCTTTTGTGCCCAAGTACATGATCGATCCTGGAAAATGTTCCATGTGCACTTGAAAAGAATGTATATCCTATTTTTTGGGGGTGTAATGCTCTGAAAATATCCACCAAATCTAGTTTTTGTATTGTAGTATTTAATTTCTCTGTTGCCTTGTTTATTTTCTGTCTGGAAGATCTGTCTAGTGATGTTAATGCAGTGTTAAAATCTCCAACTATGATTGTATTCCCATCAATATCCCCCTTTATCTCTGTTAGTAATTGTTTTATGTATTTGGGTGCTCTCCTATATTGGGTGCATATATATTAATGAGTGTAGTATCCTCATCTTGTATCACTCCTTTAATCATTATAAAATGTCCTTCTTTATCTTTCTTTATGGCCTTTGTTTTAAAGTCTATTTTGTCTGAAATCAGTACTGCAACACCTGCTTTTTTGGCTTTTCCATTTGCATGGATTATCCTTTTCCATCCTTTCACTCTCAATCTATATGTGTCCTTCTCCCTAAAGTGGGTCTCTTGTATGCAGCATATTGAAGGTTCTTGCTTTATTATCCAGTCTGCCACTCTGTGTCTTTTGACTGGAGCATTTAGTCCATTAACATTTACAGTAATTAATGATAGATGTGTGTTTATTGCCATTTTGAACTTATCTTTGCAGTTGAATTGGTATATCTTCTTTGTTCCTTTCTTCTTCCTTTTGTGGTTTGGTAATTTTCCTTTGTATTATCATGGATTTTATTTAATTTTTGTGACTCTTTTGTAAATTTTTGGCTTGTGGTTACCCTTTTTTGTAAATCTATCAACCCATTAATATAACTGTTTTTATTAAACTGATAGTAACATGATCTCAAACCCATCCTACTGTTAAAAAAAATTTAAAAAAGAAAGAAAAAAATATTCTATATTTCCCTGCCTCCCTCTGCCACTCTCAGTGATTTGTATGTCTTCTTTTATAATTTCATGTTTACTTTATTTGTAATTCATGAGTTATCACCTTTCCAGTTGTGTGTTTCTCATTTCTGTAGCATCCTGCTGCTTTTCTATTTAGAATAGCCCTTTCAATATTTCTTTTAGCATGGGTTTAGTGTTGCTAAACTCCTGCAGCTTTTTTTTGTTTTCTGTGAAACTCTTTATTTCTTCTTCTATCCTCAAGGATAGCCTTGCTGGATAAAGGATCCTAGGCTGCATCTTTTTTTCATTCAGGGCTTTGAATATATCTTGCCACTCCCTTCTGGCCTGTAGTGTTTGTGTAGAGAAATCAGCTGAGAGCCTTATGGGGGTTCCCTTGTAACTTACTCTTTGCTTTTCCCTTGCTGCCTTTAGAATCATTTCTTTATCCTTGACATTGGCCATCATGATTATGATATGTCTTGGTGTGGGTCTATTTGGTTTCTTCCTGTTTGGGACCCTCTGAGCTTCCTGTACTTGGATAGCTGATTCCTTCTTTAAGTTTGGGAAGTTTTCAGTCATGATTTCTTCAAAAACCTTTTCAATCCCCTTTGATCTTTCTTCCCCTTCTGGGACCCCTATTATGCGAAGTTTGGGACGCTTTATATTATCCCATAGGTCCCTTATGCTATTTTCATTATTTTTTATTTGCTTCTCTTGTAGTTCTTCTGAATGGGTGCTTTCTATTGCCCTGTCTTCTAGATCACTAATTCGTTCCTCTGCATTATCTAGTCGGCTTTGCACAGCTATTAGATCATTCCTCATGTCTGTCAATGAGTTTACCCATTCTACTTGGCTCTTCTTTATAGCTTCAATTTCATTTTTGACATATTTTATATCTCTAAACACTATCTCTTTTAATTCCTTCAGCAATTCGATCACTCCTTTTTTGAAATCTTGATCTAGTAGGCTATCGATGTCTATTTCGTTGATCCTTCTTTCAGGGGATTTCTCTTGTTCTTTTAATTGGGAAAGGTTTTTCTGCTTCTTCGTCTTGCTCATACCTCTTTGGCACTGTGGTTTATGGAGTATCAGTTGTTTATTTTGGTCCTTAAGGATTTTATCTATCTGATGCCTATTTAGGAATAGAACTTAGGAAAAAAAAGAAAAAAAATAAGAGAGAGAGAGAAAGAATTTTAAAAGAAGGGAGAAAGAGGGTTTGAAAACAGTGTATAATGAATAATAGAAGAGTGAGTTGAAGCAGAGTATTAATCGGGTTGAGACGTCCTTTTAAAACCTTTACAAAAAAGGGGGGGGGGAGATGAATAGATGTATTTGAAACCTGTGTCTAATCAAAGCAGGACATCAAAACCCAAGAGAAATAGAAATGAATTAAGAAGTAAAGATTAAGAGAGTAATAGAAAATAGAACAGGTAAAAACAGATTAAAAAAAAAAAGGGGGGGTGTTTGTCGGTGTTCTCCTGGAGTCTGTGTGCTTTTAATGTGAAGTCTTTCTGTCTTCATCCTGTTTTGGAAGCTCAGCTTGCTGTTTTCAGAGGCCCTCCATTGGCGCCCTCTTCTCTGCTGCTCCCAGTGCCTATCGGCAAGCAGATCGCGCCTCCTCCTAACAGGGGGTCAGGTGCAGCTCTCCTCTGCTGTGGGTGGGCGGGTCACTGCCCCTCCGGATGCCGCAGTCAGATGTTGCAGACTGGCCAGGTAGGAGGGCGGGTCGTGCCCCCTCCCAGCAACTCGGTCAGGGGCTGTGTTCCTGCCCGAAAGGCGGGGGTGGGGGGCCGCTCTCCTTCTACCTGTGCCGCCGGTAGTTCCGCTCTCTGTGTGGCTGCGCGCTCCGCCCTGGTCGGCGCTCCGAAGGTGGGCTCTGGGAAGACCGAGGGACAGCCCTGTCCCTGCTCCGAGCCAAAACCCAGCTCCTTGTTTGTCTTTGTGGAGCAAGTTCTCTGAGGGACCAGGATGGAAGGATCCTATCTGCCCCGGGCTGCAGGCCAGTCTCAGTCTGGCCTTTGAGGCTGCTAAGCCCTTAGGTGTGGATGCAGGTTTTGCCCCCGCCCCCACCTGAGTGCTAAGCGCAGAGGTTATGGTGGCTGTGCCTGAGCCCAGCCTCTCTTCCCCCCGAAAACTTTCCGCGGGTTTTTAGAGATGGGGGTGTGCACCCTTCCCCCGAGAGCACATCAACCTTGCTGTTTTACGGAGGGCCCAGGTTGCACTGCCCTGTGCACCCACAGCCACAGCGCGCAGCCCATTGCGTTCCCCCGGGGCTGCCTCCGTTCAGCCACTTCCGTCCTCCGCCCGGCTTGTGCAGCCTGGCCCTGCCCGCCGCTGCCGGCCCGAGTCTCAGGCTGGGTGTCGGGGGGACGCTCTGTGCCCGTTTAACTTAGTTCTGTCAGTCAAGGGCTGCTCTGTACAGATCCGAGCCTCGGAGGCTCCCCCTCCGTTCCGCTGGCCTCTCAGTTGGAGAGGGGAGACCCAGCGAGCGAGCGCCAGTCCTCCTTTGCTGCTCCCTCCCCGCGGGACCCGTCCCGTGCTGCTTTGCCTTTTGTTCTTTCTTTTTTCCTTTTCTCCTACCAGATTTTTGGTGTCTTTATCTTTTGAAGAGGGTGATGTTCTGTCGGAGTTCCACAGGTGCTCTGGTTGGCTGAGTGGGTCTGTAGATGTGGGTCTTGGTGTATTTGTGGGAGAGGGTGACCTGCGAGCGTCCTTCTACTCCGCCATGTTCCGAGGGTTTCGAAAATGCTTCTTAAATGGTGTTAAGGCCTGTTGAGACTCACTGGTTTAGAGAAAAAAAAAAAAAAAAAAAAAAAGAAACAAAATAAAACATTATTCTTATAATACAAAATTTCTGAACAGAACAGCCAAGAGTGACATGAGTAATTACTACCTTTTATTGGAGTGTCAAATGGGACAACTTCTAAGGTCTTTAATATTTATTCAAGGTGAAATGAAGGGAATTGTGACTTTTAAGTGCTGCAGGGGTTAGGTAGCCAAAAACTGAGTCAGCTAGAGGCATAAACTACAGTGTCTGAACTGTAACATAGAGAACTTAGAAGAAATTAAACTTTCTGGGCTTCCTGTGTGATCCAGAGTCCTGATTTTTATGGGCCTGTTTCTGAATGGAGATGGGGTTTATATACATTCAGGTGTCTCACGTTGCATCTCACAGATGACCCAGGGCTAAGGTCAGGAGGAAGTCTATTTGTGCTGCTTTTCTCTTTCAGCTGTTTCTGTCTTAACCTCGGCCTACCTTCTGTTGTCGGAGTAGCCTCTTAGTTCTCTTACTTAAACAACTTAGTCGATGGTTCTGGTCACAATTCATATCTTTATGTGGATATTCTTTTTTGTTTTTAAATTTATTAAAGTATAGTCTAATTACAATGTGTCAATTTCTGGTGTACAGCATAGTGTTTCAGTCACACATATACATACATACATTCCTTTTCATGTACTTTTTCATTGTAGGTTACTACAAGATATTGAATGTAGTTCCCTTGCTGTACATAAGAAATTTGTTTTTTTAAATCTATATGTGGATATTCTTGGCTTGTATTCCCTAGTCAGAATTAGGCCTGTAGTAAGATCTGGGGTACATAAGCCCTTATTTTGATTGGTGCTGTTGATAAATGTTAGATTTTTTTAGGTGGTAATTTTTTGTATGAATGAAACTTTTATGTGATTTAGAACATTCAGTGAATTAACTGATTAACGAATATTTTGGATAAGGGTGAAGAAGAGACAGTTAAAACTGTAGAATGCTTTACCTTTTGCTGGGATCAGTACTAGGTGGTTGATACGTGTTTCTAGATGTCAGAATCTGGAAAGTCGTTGGCTTATTTGCCTTTTAATTTTTATGATGTACGGAGCCGCTCTTTCAAAATGGTGCAAGGTAGCTTCAGGTGCAGCTGTTGTAAAAAAAATATATATATATTTATATGATATATATGTATATGCATGTATATATTTTGTATGTGTCTAAATTGTGAATACTAATAAGCTTATGAAGGCAGAAATCTTCAACTGTCTAATTATCTGTGCTGATGTGAATGTAATTTTACTAGTCTGCTGTGAAGTTAATAAGTTTTTCGGATAAGTGTTTTACCTGTTGAAATGATCTAATATTCTCTCTTTGTATCTCCAGCTCCTTTCTCTCTCTCCTCCAGGCAGAACTACACGGAAATCATTCCAAAACAATTAATGCTGCTTTAGTCACCAATTATTGATTTTCTGTTCACAGTGTATGGAGAATTGCTACTCTACTTAGATTCTAAAATGAGGCTTTTTAATTGTGTTTTCCAGGAAGATATGAATTTAAATGAAGATAAGAAGGCACCATTGCGGGAAAAGGACTTCAGTATCAAAAAAGAAATGGTGATGCAGTACATTAATACTGCTTCCAAGACAGTAAGTAAAACTGTCAGGTTGAAAATACTGCTGAAACGTGTTGTAGTATGGCAAACAATACATTTGTCTAAGGAAGCACTTAACGTTTGTGGGCACCATAATCAGAGGGCTTTTGAATATGTAATTAAAGGCGCAAGTATTTTAATAAGTTTGTTTAATTTAAAAGTATTTCTTACCTTATAACTTTTACAATGCTTTTGTTTTTAGCCACTCACACTGTTAAGAACCACTGATTGCCTGGTCTTTTCACTCTAAAACATCATAACTTGTTAGGGAATTAAGGTGGTTATTGATCTCCAATGTCACTTGTAAGTTGGGATAATATTTACATTGTATAAAAGTGAGACTGATTTTACTCTGTCTAAATCAGGACACAGAATATGGCTTACAGGTATATCTTTAATGTGAGTTTCCCTGTGGATAAAATTATCTTGTAACAAATTATAAATGTAGACATTGAAAGGTGCGTTAAGCCTCCACATGGCTGCCACTTTTCTAGGGAAACATGAAATATGTGGGTGGAAGTAATGACTAAATGTCTGAGAGACCATGACTGGCTCACAGAATCAATTACATTTATTTCATGGAACAACAAATGAGCTTGACCTGTCACAAAAAAGTTGTGAATAAATGGACTGGATGAAAAATATAAAACGGAAGCTAACAAAGAAGCAAGGATCGGTAGAAAGACAATAGAAAATGCTTTCGGCTGAACTTAAAATAAAATTGGATTAGAGAAAAATAACACACTGCAGTTTTCACTGGATACTTTAACCTAAGGTCAGGTTACAAAAATATAAGTTATTTATACTTTAACTCCATTTATCTACCAGACCAGTCAGTGACTCTGAGGTATTTCTTTTGGGAGAAAGACTCTAGTGATGTTTAATTTTTAAACATGTCTGTGTTTTGGCAGCCTGATGTTCAGATGTAGAATTCATGGAATACTGTGCTTTTCCAAGCTCTTTCTATACATGGACTCTTTATCCTGCTGTTGAGATATGAATTGCTTTTGTCTCCTGAAGATACTCTGCCATCACAAGTTAGCGGCAGGGATTCAGGGGTCAGAGCGGACTTATTTATCCTTGGTTTGTCTTGGACATCTTATTTTACCTCTCTGATCCTCAGTCTCCTAGTCCATAAGATGGGGCTAAGACCTACACCAGGCTTGTTGTTAGAGTTAAATTGTTTATTCTGTGATTAGAACATAACAGGTTTTTAACCGGTGGCTGTCTCTTATGGCAGTGGTCGTAGTATCAATTGTTTGTTTTTTAATTTTTCTTTGTGATTTGTTTATTATCCTTACTGTTGAAATCAGTACCCCCTAATGAAAAATATAAGTAAACGTACCTCAGTAAAAACACTAATTTCCTCTCAGTGAGTCTCCGTTTCTAAGACATTCATTTGTTCACTCAGCACATTTATTAAGTGCCTGTATACCAGGCACCATTTAAGGCTCTGGAGATTGAGCACCAAGATAGTATGTGGCTGTAGCCTGTGGAGCACGTGGGATATGCGTCACAGAAACACACAAACACGTGCAATGAGATATGGGAAAGAAAAGCAGGGGGAGTGGAAATGGTGTGACTGTTCAGAGTCATCAGGGAAGACGCTCCTGTTAGGGAGTTTTAAATCCAACACACATGAATCCACTTAATATAATTACAAGAGATACCGCAGTAGTTAGAACTGGTTTAGAAAACCTTGGCATAATAGTGGAGTTCAATTCTGGATTTCAGATAAACAGACTTTTAATAGAACAAGCCATCTTGAACTTCTTCACAGTGGATACATTTCAGTTTACACTCATTGATTTTAAACTCTAATCCTCTAATTATTTTGGACTAGGGTTGGAATTTATTTACCAGAATTAAATAATTAGATTATCAGGATTGAAATGGATTAGTTATCTGAAGTATGATTAAAGCATTTAATTGGTGTGTGGAGGGTCCCAGCTTTTCCTAGGAGGATTCTGAATAATTTGGCAAATGGTTAACATTGTAGAAAGTTCAGGCTGACCAGCCATCTATTTTCGCTCTGAAAGTAGAGGCACATTTTATTAACTCTAGAATCTGGACGTTGTCATGCCGGTATGCTTAGGTTAATGAGTACTGAAGAAGTTTCTCTGAGGATAGCAAAGTTCGCAGATTGGTTCTGGAGAGGATGTGGGGTGCTTGTGTCAGGTGTTTTGAGCCATTTGAGCCTTAGCATTTGCTTTGAGATTCTCTTTTGTGAGTAGGCATTGATATTTTTTGGAAAATAACTATTGTTGCCTACAGTTGATGATTTGAAAATGCTTTATAAATGTTGACCCTGAAACTAGCCCCTAAAGTAATAAATCAGCTTGGTTTTAGAATAGGGAAAAACAAAAAGCCGTAAAAACCATCAGTCAAACTGAGTTGTCTCCAAGACCTTAATAGATTTCTGTTTAGGTGGCCAAATAGTAAAAACGAATTTCTTCAGTTAGGACAGATTATTCACATTTACTAAGCAGATAGCATATTTAGAGGGTAAAAATGCCAGATTCACATGTTTCTAACTTCCTAGGACATGGGTATGTGACTCAGGTTTGACCAACGCACTCTAATGGCCAGGTCTGCTGCTGGCTTCTGAGACAGGTTGCCCTTCCTCACGAAAGGACCCAGAGCAGGAAAGCCACTTTTCCCTGCCACTTGTCATGGTTGTGAGAGGGTATGGGATACTTGGTGCGTGACGTTGTGGAGCTGCTGCTCTGGCCTAATGCAGTCCTGCCTCCAGACTCTACCGTTATGTAACGCATGTTCTTATTTAAGCTGCTTTAAGATGGGTTTTTGCTTTGCTGCTGTAAACATTCTGATAGACCATCCACATACACTTTTGTCTATGTGAGATCTCTCTTTAATTCACTCTGGAAATTCCTCTTTCCATCCAGAGGGGTATCTTAAAATATTCTCCCCTCACCCAGTATACTCAGAGCATGGATGGGCAAAGTACTACAAAACCCAGTGGCCGTTTCTTGGTCAGTGACTTGCCTCAGATGTTTAGAGGCAAGTTTATTGGAGAAAACTTCTTTCAAAAAGAATGATACAGACTTTGAGAGAGTTTGAGAGATGGGAATGGAAAACCAGAAAGATCTCTGTGGGGAGGTAGAATTTCAGGGGGAGAGTGAGAGAGACATTTGAAGAGGTTTGAGGGAAATTTTGTTTTATGCTGTGTAGCATAACACCTTTATTACGTCTCTAAGAACCAGTCAGTAGAGATGAGCATTTGCTCATCAGTGCTTTTGGACTCATCTTCTTTATTTTATTTTGTTTTATTTTTATTATGTAATAATTTATTTTTATGTATTGAATTGATGACACTGTCCAGGCAGTTTACTTCTATGCAGATTACAACCAAAGTCAGTACCTGGTCTTTTATGGCTGTACCTTTAGGTATGGATATAATTCTTTAAAAATCTCTTCAACATTTATACTTCTAGTTCCTTAGGAATGCATTAGCTTGGAAACTAAAGTTCTTATAGACTCCTTGACAGCCCCCTCCCACCCCGCCCCACTGCAATTCACATGTCACTGGAGTCTGTATCCCAGCTGCAAGTGACAAGTTCATTTTAGGTGGGCTGATATGAAATAAAAAAGGCCTAATCTCACATTTCTAAGGTGCTTGATTAGAACATCCATCCTTTATTTCCTGTTTGTGTTTAGTTTTCTCCTTTTTGATTTCTTTGTCCGAAGAATGAAGCAGAAGTCCTCTTTTATGAGTGCTTTTGGAAGTTTATGAGCTTCCTTTGACTTTGTTTCTGCCTTTTTTCTTCCTGAGTCATTCTGGGCCACAGTCTAGTGGCTGCAAGGGCTCCTCCAAGGCATTTGTTAGGAAAGTTTGAACGGCGTTGAACTTTACTCCTTGAATCCTTTCTTAAGTACTTCTGTAGTTCTTGCTCCATCTTCTTTAATAAGAAATAAAGTTAAATAACACATATTATGGAACGTGATTTTTAAAGGCACACAGAAAGACTAACAAAAGTTTTAAAAATAGCATGATGAAATGACTGAGTGTAAATTGAGTTCATAAGAGCAGGATTATAGACTTTCCTGTTATGTGTGCATGTGAATGTATATAGGTCTGTGTGTATATTGTTTAAAACTATTTTGAAAGGTATTCTGACTTGTTTTAGCTCAGTAAGATATGATCTCAAACAAAGAGAACATGGGTTTCTGCAGTATCAGCCTTCTAGGCATATTTTGATCAGAAAAGAACTGTGTTTTGAGAAAATATTAGTTGTATATTCATTTGTATGGATGTTTGTTTGTATTTCTCTAGGTAGAAAATGTAGGATTGATTTGTTAATATTATAGTAGTAGTGAGGGCTTTTCATACCTTCCAGTGGTTTTTTTTTTGAGTTCAGTTTCATGTATCAATATTAGGAACATCATCATATCCATGTAAATTAGGTTGTTCTTGTCCTTGTTTAATTTCTCTCTTTTTGACATTGTTGTTATTTAAAAGGCTTATATTTTAACCACTAGAAACTTAGGTGAACCAGACATTATTTTTTACACATCCTTGTTAAAGTTAACATGGATTATTATTTTTTGACTTACTTTTCAGGTTAGGGATTTGATCCAAGCACTCCTACAAAAGCTTGGGAAAAGTTAGTTGCTGATATTAGACGCTTACCTGTTTATCATCAGTGCCTTTACTTTGCCTATTTGTGTCCAGGTCTTGCTTGCTGACTAGGAGAAAATTTCAGAGCCTCAGGGCCATGAACCACTTTCTTCTTAAGAGTCTTTCCTAATCAATCTGGCACTTTAATTTACATTTGTGCCTATATAGGACAGGTTTTATTTATGTACAATTAAAATTATCTTCCAACAGCTCAAAATCATGCAGTTTTCTTAGGAGTCGTTGTGAGCAGCACCAGTGGTGTTTAGTGTTCTCTGTTGTTACTGCTTTGTGTTTTGGTTTAGGCAGGAATTGAGTATGAAGAAAGCAGTCATCTTCTTTTCTTTTTTTTTTAATAGGAAGAAATTATATTAGGTTCAAATTAGAATCATATATTTATGGTCTTTTAAAAATCTTATGGTTATTTAGGACACCTTTTCTTTTGTTATAGCACTTTTTAAAAGCCTTTCCAGATATAGAAACATTGTTCTTTACTAGTAAAATTCACTAGAGTTTTAGAGCCTGACAGGATATCTAAGGTTGTTTCCAACTTGTTTTTTGAGTTGTTTCTTGATCTAAGATATTTTACAGTGTTCCTGCTTACTTTTTAGATTTTTATGAATGTAATTAAACTTAGGTCTCATATCTGCAAAAGTAGTAGAAGCTTTGAAAGTGCCAGGAAAAAGAGGCATGTGATTATGATGGAGATGAAAGTGAAGAAAAAATATCCATATGGAATGAATGGCTTGAAACAAGGAGCAGTTCTGAAGGAATAAGTGAAAAATTAAGAAAAGGGCTATGTATGTACAATTGTTTTTCTGTGAATGGAGGGGGGAACGTAATAGCTCAGTGGTAGAGCGCGTACTTAACCTGCACAAGATCCTGAGTTTAATCCCCAGTACCTCTGTTTAAAAAAAAAAAGGCCATATTTAGTGAATGTAGGGGAAAGGTATGTCGATGGGAATAATAAATAAGTAAACTATAATAGAAATGGAAAAGAGGCTTATTTGGGCCAAACCGAGGACTATAGCCTGGGAGACAGCCTCTCAGATAGCTCTGAGGAACTGCTCCTGAGAAGAATGGTTTTTAGCACCGTTTTATGTCTTGACAGAACAAAGAACATCTAACAAATCAGGGATACATACCTTCAGGGTTTCAGAAAATAACCCAAGACACAGATGAGCATGTACACAGTGAGTCTGTCTGGCTTTGGCACCTGGGAGGGAAGTCTCGTCATTGAAGGAGTACCAGTAAAGGCATCCTAAGAAGGGAGGCATTTAATCTTTATTTATTTTGGGGGGGAGCTGAGGGAAGGTAATTAGGTTTATTTATTGAATTTTTTTTTTTAATGGAGGTACTGGGGACTGAACCCAGGACCCCGTGCGTGCTAATTACGCACTCTACCACTTGAGCTATACCCTCCCCCATCTTTATTTTTAATGTGGACATTCTTTACTTCTGTCCAATGCATTCTTTTCTTTAATAGTTAAAGAAGATGTACAGTGTATGTTTGATAGGTAACAAACAGGCTGTTTTAGTCAGCATAAAATATAAGTTAAATCATGTATAAGCCAGAATGATGCCCCCATACCTCAGTATGTAAACATTTCTTCCATTGATAATTGAAGAAATGAAGAAAAGAAGTCACCAGAAACAGCGATCCTCCACCTTGATATCTATTGGAATCATCTTTAAACTTTAAAAATCTGGATGTCTGGGTCTTGCCATTTAAAAATGAAGTCAGGATTCCTGCAGGAGGGGCCCAGACATCAGTACTTAGTAAAGTGCTCTCAGCGATTCCCGAGTACAGTCAGGGATGAGAGCTACTGGGCAGGGCAAGATGAGCCTCGTCACTGGATGTATTCTAGTGTAATGTGAATTCAGCCAAAGACTGGAAGCTAATAGAACTGGAAGGCTGAGCATGGTGAACATTTACTCATAAAACTGTTATCAACCCACTGTGGGGTCAAGGTTAGTTTGCATGTGCATAATGTCAAAGTGGTGTTCAAGGGTATACCATAGCTACTAAGAAATTTGCTTGGCCTCTGGTAGAAATCACTGAAGGGTAAGGTTATCTACTATAACAGACAGAAAGACTTGGTCTGTTTTGGAGAAAGATGCCCAGCAGAATAGGTACTAGCAAGGAGGCGAAGCGTGTGCCTGGTTTTAAAGCTTCAGTGGTGGCTATAAACTTAAACCCCTCTAATTTTAGTTTGGACTTAAAGACAGGCTTTCAGTTCTTACTTACTCCTAAAGAGAATAAATTTTATACATACATAAAAAAAATCCTTAATGAGTTAATCATCTTGATGTACAGAAGGCATTCAATCTTAATTTCATGCTTTCCTGATTTACTATCATTTCCTAACTGTTACAATATAACGGTTTCTCCACACCCCCAAGAAAATAAGGGTGGTTAGTATAGCTTCTTATCCTCAATGTAAAAATCAAATCCTTTCACTATCAGAAGTTTTCCAGGGTAGATTAGGTAAACTGGGAACTTTGTCCTTGGGATTCTTTGAGGTATGAAAATACAATTATCCAGAAGTTAATTCAGACAATCTTACATTTTGTCTACTCCTTGTATAGTATTATTGTTGCATCAGATAAATATATACATATATATATATGTAGACTTTTTCTTGGGAAAGCTGTATTGCATTGTTTTGGTGAGTTAAAAATCTTTTTCTGGCATTATTTTTGTTAAGGATGGCTTTGTTATACTCTTTCATTTAGTAGAGATTTTTGTAGTTACTGAGGTGGTTTTTATTTACATTAGGTCTGAAATTACCTTAAAGCATCTTCATGAAATGAAGAAAGGCCCAGAAATGTGTGACAGCCCCTCCTTAGTGCAGCAGCTAGTACTATAAATCAGGGTTTCTGATTTTTTAAAAACTTTTTATTATAAAATAAAACACAGTTATAAAAAACACCAACAAATATATATGTAGCTTAATGAGTTATCATAAGAACTCCACTCTGGACAATAAATGGAACCTTCTCAGCCCCCCTAGAAAGCCATCCATCTACCCTGTCCCAGTCTCAAACCTTGTTTTTTGGCCTAAATCACCACCTTGACTTTTATAAGAATTACTTCCTTGAGTTTCTTTAGTTTTATCACCCAAAGTTATGTCACCAGACACCATGTTTATTCTTGCTCATATTTTAAAATTTGAAATATCTTTAAAGGTTTTTTTAATCTTCAGGTTTCCCCATCCATCCCTTTATTTTATCTAAGACAGTCTGGGTGTTGCTGATTGCATACTTATGATGGAGTTCCCATGTTTCCTTTCCTTTGTATTTGCTGAAATGTGACAGCTGGATCCAGAGACAGCTTGATCAGATTCAGATTTGATCCCTTTGGTGAGGCCACAGGAGGTATGTTCTGTATTAGGAGGTACTTCATGTCTGATTTATAACTAAAATTCTATGATTTTATTTTCATTTATTAGTTGGAATACATTTATAAAGAGACATTTCCTCTCAAATACTGATTACCTCTGGTTCTTTTATTTGCCAGTGTTCAAGATACTGAATTGGTTCCCTTCATCCTCTGAAGGTGAACAATTATTTTTAATATTTTTATTCTTAATGAGTCTCAAGTTTTCCTATCTTTGACCAATGGGACCTTGTCTGGTGGATTCCTGGTTGTTTTGGCATGGCCTTGGTAGTTTTACATTGTTTTGTTCCTACCGGGTAGAATAAGATGACCCAGACTCCCCTCTGCTCACCCTAGACCTGGAATCAGTCATTTCCTTTAGTGTGAAATGCTATTTCAAGAACAGACTGGAATCAAGGTTACTTATTGCTCTTGTGGTTTAATCAGTGTTTGTAGGTCTTTTCAGTGGAGAGAGAGCAAAGGGAAAAAAGTATGCATGTGTATTTATGTGTGTGTTTTAAAGAACGTTTCTTTTGCCTGTGCTGTCCACATCTCCAACTGCTGTGTTGTTGTTGTACTTTATCTACAATGAGCATATAGCCCTTAACATTTTATACTCTTTTTTAGTGTTGACTTCTATGAATAACTGTATTTAGCCTCTATTTAGTCTTTACTTATGTTTTAATGCCTACCACCAGTCCTTTTGTTAATATTCCTCTTTGTTAATATGTTTGTCTGAAGTTTGTTCTTTAGTAGATTTGTCTGAAGGGCTCATGAGAAGAATATTCCCTAAATTTTTCGTGTTGATAACAGTATTTGCCCTTTATTGTTTGGTCAGTTTTACTGGATATAAAAATCTTTGGCTCACATGTTTTTCCCTGTAGGATCGTAAATATAGGTTGTTTTTTGTTTTTTTTTTTCCCTAGCATAAAGCATGACAGCATTGCTCTTAAAAGGTCTGCAGATAACTTTCATTCCCTCTAGGTTACTAGCTCTCTGTTTAGATGTCGAGTTGGGATTGTAAACTGCATAGTCTCCCCTTGGCTTGTGTGCTGCTGTTTCCCTTCTTCCTGGATCCTATTGTCCGTATGTTGGACTTCATAGATCTTCAATATGCCACTTTTCCTCCAAGTTCTTTTTATGTTGTTCATTTCTTTTTAATTTAAAAAATCATTTATTTTATCTCTGAATCTCTTATAACATGATGTATTATTATTTTTTGTTCTTATATTCCTTCTAGCTTAGTCTTCATTTCTTTTTTTTTCTTAGTCTTCATTTCTGAAGTTATTTCCATATTTTTCCCCCTCAGTTCTCTCACCTTATTTCTGCATTTAAAAAAATTCTGCTCTAGATATTTTTCTCACATCTTGTATATTTTTTAATGTCTCTGGAGTTTATCTATTTATTTATTTTTATTTAAGTATATTCAGTTACAGTGTGTCAGTTTCTGGTGTACAGCATAATGTCCCAGTCATACATATACATACATATATTCATTTTCATATTCTTTTCATTAAAGATTGTTATAAGATATTGAATATAGTTTCCTGTGTTATATGGAAGAAATTTGTTTTTTATCTACTTTTATATTTAGCAGTTAATATTTGCAGATCCAAAACTCCCAAATTTATCCCTTCCCTCCTACTTCCCCCTGGTAACCATAACATTGTTTACTATGTCTGCAAGTCTGTTTCTGTTTTGTAGGTGAGTTCATTAGTGTCTTCTTTTTTCTTTTTTATCTGAGTTTATTTTGAAATAGTAAGTTACAGTTTGCTATGTTTTACGGTTCTGTGTTTGTGGTCTGTAGGAATGTTCTTCTGGATGTCAATCTCACTCTCAGCACTTTCTCCATGTGGTGGGGTCCTGTCCTGGAAGGGAGCCCTGACCTCAGTGTTGAGACTCACAGGCCATTGACAGCTCCAGTCTCTTCAGATCTTCTCTGCCTCTTACCCTCACCTGCAGCTGGAGTGGGCCAAACTCCACACATTTTCAACTGCTTTTGTCAAGTTGGCCTGTTGCCATTGCAAAAGAATATCTTTGGGTTATTTTGGCTTCTCCTGTCTTCATGTCACCAGCAATCTTTGTTGCTTTCTCTGTTTCTTTCCACACACATGTTGATGCTGTGCAGATGTTGTGGCTGTTTTGTGTTGTGTCTCCAATTGCTTATATTTTGAAGACCATGGAAATCCCTTGTTGCTCAGTATTGTTTGGTTTTTGGTTTTGCTATTTAGTCGTTTTGTTTCTTTTTCTGTGGGGATCCAGGGAGTTGCAAAGACTATTCTGTTGTTGCCATCTGCCCAGATCCTCTAGTCTTCTGATTTTGAATCTCATATTCTTTTCCTTATTTTATGTTAGTTTATATCTTTGGTTAAAAAATCGTTTCCACATTGTTAGTGTTCTTCCTCTTGGTTGGCCCCGCCCCCTCTTGGCTTTCAGGGGAGAAAGTGATGATATATTAAGGAATAACATTTTTCTATGTAACTTTAACTGGTATCTCTAGGTTTTGTTGTAATATTATCTATTTCACCCATAAACTGTCATCAAACCTCTTAATGGTCTATGACCTACAAATAGAGTTAAATAAAACACTAGCTTCTGTCTTAATTTCTATATTATGTTTGTGCAGTGCTGTCGTCTTCTCATATAATTTAAATAAGTTATGCAGAATGCATCCTTTTTTATATCCCATTGATGGTTGGAAAATTCAGACTGCCCTTCAGTACTTTACCCCACCCCTAGAAAAATAGGTCTCATCTGCTTGTGTGTGTCTATAAGTTAGTGAGTGTGTTAAATCTATCACAGCATGAAATCACTTCAAGCGCTGAAAGACTGTCTTAAAGAATTTAAATTGATTGCAGATGTTGGTGCAATTAAGCAGGCCTGATGAACTCAGAATCATGTTTCTCAGATTTGAATATGAATGCATTTAAAAAATTATGGTGATGTATTCCATGTAAATGGAGTTCATAGGCATCTGAGAATTTCTATCACCTTATGCTCTGAAATGGTTCAGCAATGTGAGAAGTGATGTGTGACCCCTTATGCAGATACCTGTGTTACTTAGAATGAAAATGCGTTATTCATCTTAAGTATGTTGTTCCGTGCCATCCTAAACCAACTAGAACTGACTTTGAATTATTATTTTCCTTCGTTATTTCATTTGTCTACCGATTTGTCTACCTTTTGTGCTTGTAATTCATTTGAAAATTATTCTGTAGACAGAGAAGGAAGTAAAATGTTCTTTCATTCCCATTTTTAAGGAGAAAAAGAGTATAACAAACAAGTTGAATGAGTTGGCTTAGATAATAAAAGCATAGGACTTTTTCCCTTGAAGTCAGACCTTTTGACCAGTAGAACTCTACCTAACTTTAGTTGCTTTGACTCTAAACTGCTGAAATGTAAAAGTTCTATTTATTACTTTAAAATATAACCTACTGGGTTGCAAGTTAGAAAGTGAATTCTGAAACAAGACCGTAACAAGATTAAGTAGAGTGTACAGTTTGTTCCTTTTCAATTTATTTCAAATTAATCTGTGCACATTAAGTAATTAAAGTCATCAATTTCAGTAACACATGGTAAAATGTTATGGACATTAGGACTTTATTATATATACACTAGTAAGATAAATTACAAAAATGGTGAGTAATTGTATTTAGATGCTATTTTTAAATACTAGGGATTACTGAAATATAGTAGAGTATAACATTAATGATTTGAAACAGGAACAAAGAATACATTATTTTTTTCTGGATGGTGTGAATTAAAGCTATGTTCTACAATATTTTATAAGGCTTATTTTACTCATCATGGCAGATTATAATTTGTTTTTAGGAGTTAAGAATCCAGCTTTGTTACTTGTAACTTTGTGATTTCAGAAAGTTCATTATCCCTAAGATTTAGTGTACTAAATAATAAAATGTGAGAGTCTTTGTATGGGATAGATAGGGCAATAAATAAAGTCTCTTAAGTTATCTTTAAGTCTCTTGATAAGTTCAGGTTATCAAAGTTTATACTAAAGTGTTAAAGGGGTTGGACGAATGCTACAGATGAAGTATTCTTAAATCTGATTGTACTGGAATAAAAAGTTGCATAAAAATTATTAAAGCTGGCGTCATAAAAGTACATACAGTATTTTTTCCTACTTAGAACATGAAAATATATGTCAATCTTTGGATATAGAGCCAAGCCTTTTCTTTGAGTAGGAATTGCTCCTACTTTGGTTTTTCCTGCAGAAGACTACTTGTGTGGCATCAGCTGTGATCACCACTTGTGTGTTTTAATTGGACCAAGAATTTTCACTTGTAAAAATGATGCAGGGAAAAAGGATGTGGGGCATGAGAAGGGCTGTTTCCTAGGCTTCGATTGACCCCCTGGGATGTGCCCCGCCAAGTGTGACTCCTTGGCTTTGTGCAAGAAAGAATTCAAGAGTGAGCCACAGTTGAGTAAAGGTAGATTTATTAGAGAGATACATCGAAAGGCAAGAGAAAGGCCACGAGGTATGGGGGTTGGGTGCTCAGATTAGAGTAAAAGTAGGTACATACTCCATAGACAGAGTGCAGGCAGTCTCTGAAGGGGGAGAGAGTGAGAGGGCGGCGGTCGCAAGGCACCATGTTGCCAGTTTTTATGAGCTCCGTGGCTTCACATGCTAAGAAGTGGAAGGACCAGTCTAATTAGTCTGGGGAAGGGGCTGGGATTCCCAGGAAGTGGGCCATTTCCCACTCTTTGACCTTTTGTGGCTATCCTTGGGACTGCCATGGCACCTGTGGGCATGTTATTCACTATGTTAATATATTACATTGTGTGTATAATGAAGCTCAAGATCAGCTAGAAGTCAGATCTCCCACCATCTTGAGCCTCAAGGCTACTGGGGGTTGAATCTTTCACCATTTTGATGTTAATTGCTGTAGCATTCCTTGAATGGCTGTGCCCTGCCCCCTACCTGTCTCAAAAACAGTCTTAAGTTTTATGACATCTGTGTGATTTTTACAGTGTGCCCTTTTCACCTGTCTTGCCCATACCTAATTTGAGAACAAGTTTTTTTAAAGCAGCTCACCCTAATCTTGTTTTTTCCTAAGCATTTTAAATCATCACAGAAACATCTCTTTTCATTCTCATATATGATTACATTAAACAAGAACAGGTATTATCATACTTCATAAACTGTTTGGGGTTTATTTAAAAGAGTCAACTCTTGGTATTTACAGAATTCAATTCATAAGAGTAGTTATGTGTTAGCCTACAGCATACTTTGGGCAACTATCACTGTATGTTACAGAATAATGGAAAGCCTGATACTGGACGTCTTTCTCTAACACCCTAAAGAACTCACACTTTGGTGAACTTTTTTTTTTTTTTTCATTCCTTTCTCTAGTGGGCTCATAGAAATAAAATTTTCTGTAACTTGTTTTATTTTTTACCCTATTTAATTGTTCTGCCTTCTGTTAGAAATGACTGATTGAACCCCAAGTGACTCAGAAAAACAAGAATATATTGGCTCAAGCATCTGAGAAGCCCTGGAGTACATTGGCTTCAGGCAGGCCTGGATCTAGGTTCTCAGATGCCTTAAGACTTAAGTCTTCCATTTCCCTCAGTATTGTTCCATTCTGTCTTGGCTACATTCATGCAGGTTCTTTCCATGGTATATCTGGATGGTTAACAGAAGCTTCTGACTTAACTCCTACATTTTAGGTTAGTAGTCTCCAAAAATTTTTGATCACCTACCCTATCAATTTAAAAAAAGCTGATCATATATGCCACATATGTTTATTATAAACATGTCCATTGTATTAGTAGTTCATATATAATATACATTAATGTATTAATATTTTACCCTAGCAATAATAGGAATTAAAAATATCATTAAGATATAGATCAAAATATCAATATTTCGCTAGAAAATGTTGCCATATTCACAGATCCATTTGGATTTTCTTTTTTTGTTTAGTTTTCGTTGTACTTTAGCTATGCTAGATTCATGAAAGACAGATAAATGTGCCCTTTTTTTGCTCAAATGTTTTTATACAACCTACAAGTTACTTGATTATTATTATGAAATTTTCTGGACTTGGTACCTTTTTAAAGTAAGTTTTTAACTTTAAAATTTCTTTTATCAGTTTTCTTCTTATAATTATACTCCTGGCCCCCCCCCCCCCATTTTTAAATGTCCTTTTAATTTTAAATTACCCATTATATTCTCCCTCTTATAATGGAATCTGTCATACCCGCTCAGGAGTGTTCTGGGAGCACACAGAAACATGCAGTAACCATTGTTTGTGGGGAACCTGTGTTCCCCAGAGTTCGTGTTACTTCCCTCTTGTCCACATCAACTCTTTCTTGTTCTTGCCTGTACTGATTCCTCTATTCTTGTACTGCTAACCAGCTCCCACCCTCCATTTAGCCACATTTAATTAAAGACTCAGTGTGAATGTGCTATTTTGACCCCAGCATTGCCACCGTCTTTGCCAATTTGGTTAGTGCTTGAGGGCCTGAGAAGATTCCATGTGCCCGAGCTCTGCCTTTGTGTGCTGTACAAGGAGGAAAAAGACATAAAGACATGCATCGAGGTCATGTGTCATCTGGACAAGGTAGATGCCTTTGTGACAGTGTTATCTTTGTGAATTCATGATTGTCCCCACTTGATGGATTTTGAAGGCTCACAAGCTTGATTGGTCAGGGTGCTAAGACTCGGTATGTATTTGGTGGGCAGGTATGCAATCTAAGCTACTAGAGACTGATGTGTTAAATTGCAAATATCACTTTAATAATTCACAATCAGAATGCTATTATTAAGGGGAAATTTTTTGTATTTTCCACTCTCTTTGTAGGCTAGTCTATATAGGATGGCAGGTGACAAGAGAGTTGCTTACTTGGTTTGTTGCATGATCCACTGTGAAGACAATGGAATGTGTACCCATAGCATCCTGCACTTTTCCTATTTTAACTGTTCTCATACTTCATGTAGGTATCCAGTGTGAATTAATGTCATAGACTAGAAGCTCTGTGAAGGCAGGGAATACATGATGCAGCAAAAACTAGATGATTGTGTTAATGTGCCTGACACCTCCCTTTACTGGCGAGTCTCAGTGGGACTCTGCAGAGCTTTGCGTCTCTAGACACGTATGCAGGTAGCCGTGCTGGCTACTTCATTCTGTAGCACATACTCACTATTGTTTGAGTACCCTGAAATTGCTGAGGCCATACTATTTATTGTAATTAAAATAAATTCATTTCATGTTGAGGTCACACTTGATCTTGGTGCACATGTATAATCTCTTGGGTCATTTTAATAGAAGGCTCATTATCTGTTATATTTAGATTTTTCCTAATTTGTTATCTAAAGTTAATTGTAATTTAAAATGTGGGTGTATCTTAACAGTTGGCAAAATGTATCTCCTTTGAGATACACTTCTTACCTGGTTATCTTTTAGAGGAGAATGTGACAGGAACTGATGTCTTCATTTTACTTTCTCAGTAAGTATTTTTATTTTTATAGCTTTTGATCTTTATACATTTCCCCCTGTCATTTTTGAAAATTTTCATAGGGCACAAAGGCTGTTTAAATAATCAAAATGATTAGAAATTCTAAGATCAACTTGTTTAGTAATCAAGTAACATTCTAAGTATCATTCATTTATTCAGATGCTCAAATTTTAAATTATTAAAATCAAAAGTACAACTTAAAAAACTAGAGTATCACTTAATGAGGTGGTCTTCAATATGGAATAATTTCTTACTATCTTATTGCTTTGTCTGTTTTTTTTTAAACTGAAAAAGGGATATGATTTCTAAATACTTTTCACATTAAAAGTTCTGTAGAAGGAATGGTTTTCTTATGAGATACGATCAGAATTCAGATATCATCTTGATACAAAATAAAAATGAAAATGAATGAATAGAATGATTGTAAGTAATTATTTACTTTTGTATAAAGCTTATCTAAAATTAACAACAAGGCAGGGTGGAATAGCTCAATGATAGAGTATGTACTTAGCATGCATGAGGTCCTGGGTTCAATCCCCAGTACCTCCAATTAAAAAAAAAATTTAATAAACCTAATTACCCCCCCCAAAAAACTTGAAATCATAATAAAAGATAAATTAAAAAAGAAAACAATAAAATCTAAGAATGTGACTAATGGAAAGTGCACTAAATATGGGTATTTAAAAATATAACAACTTTAAGAATCTTTTTTTCTTCAAAACTAATGCATTGTTACAGAAAATCTAGGAATTATAAGGTTATCTTAAAGAGAGAAAAAAAGAAATACTACCAACCCATGACAAGGTGTTCAGCTACAATATTAAGGCTGTTTTGATTCTGAGAAAGTCTAAAAAGGAATCATTATAACATTAAGACTAAGGTTTCTGAGGCAGAAATGTTAAATATGACTTCTACTGTGTCAGTGTTTTGGCAGAAGTCCAAAGACTTAAGATAGTGGATGCCAGAACAGTGTGCCCTGAAAAAAGATCGTGAAACTGATTGTGCTACCATTAGCTCATTCACTTCCATGCTATATAAGATTAGGTTCATAAATATGTAAAAAATAGAAGATTGATAGAGAGGCTTTCTTTGGAGAGACAGGTGTCAGCTAAGGCATTATCTCCAACACCTTTTGAGGGAGTAGAACCAAATGAGTGGACATTTGGGGGGATCGCTGAGAAGTTGACTGTATCCCTTCCAATTTAAGGACACAGGGATTGGAAACTGACTATTTGCAAATGGTCAGCTATAAAGGCAAGACGCTACATGAGCTGCCTTGGTGGCAGAACGAGGAGAAAAGATTAGAATTATTGTTGGAACAGGTTGAACTTGCACCAGAACATTGAGTGGATATGGACCTCTCAGAAGGGAGTTGCCTTCGAGTTGTCTTGGAAGGGGCCACCCTCCCATGCAGTGAGAGAGTCTGTGAAGGGTGGACTGCCAAGTCTCAGCAAGATTGTCTCTGAGGAACCCGCAAACATATCCCACAGAAGAGGGACTATTTGCATAGCAGCCACATCCAGAGAACAGTGGCACCGGAGTTCAATGGTGATGCCTGATTCCAGCAGTTTTCTACATCTTAACTTTCTTTCCTCCTTACTCCCTTCAGCTCGGAGGATGCTGGAGGAAACCTGGTGAGGAAGGATGATGGAATTGAAGGACAAGGTGAGAAAATAGTGAAGATTCACAGCCCTGTTCAACATTGCAGATTTCCTAGTCTGAGTGAGGACCACCCTGAGGAGAGGGAGGAACTTTAAGTTAGTTAAGATTGAAGTTTTAAAAAAAATACTTATTATTTATTTTTAAATATGGATTGAACCCAGGACCCTGTGCATGCTGAAAACATGCTCTACCACAGAGCTATATCCTCCCCACCAAGATTGAAGTTTTCATATTAGACCTGTCTCTTCAGAAAGAAAAACTCATCCTTACTAGCCTGGATAAGTTACATGGAATGTAGAATACTGAAAATAATCTTGCAGTGAGACAGTGTTTTCAAGCAAGTTTAAATCCAAGAATTATAAAGGAAAGGATGGGTAATTTGTTAATATAATGATTAAAAACTTCTGTGTGGTCAGGGACAGGGAGAGGGAGGGTGTAAACATAAAGTTAGAAGAAATAAAAACCTGGAAGAAAGAATTTGCTACATATCACTCATGTGTAAAGACTGACTATGAATCATTTGAAAGAGCTGAATAACTCAACAGGAAATTTTTTACTCAATATGAGTAGGCATTTTACCCAAGAAAAATACGAACAGCAAACAGCCACTTGAAAAGATGTTCGTTCTATCTCAATATGTGAATTAAATAGGTAGGTAGAGGATTTTTCGTCTGTCAAAATAGTAAAGCTAAAAAAGAGGGTGCTGACAGTAAGTGTTTGGTGAGGGTATAGAAATACAAAGCAATGTAACCTTTTTGGAGTATAATTTGGCAGTATCTATCAAAATAAAAAATTTGCATACCCTCCTGATCTAATGATCCCACTATTTTGAACCTATTTTTGTAACAATAGCTTGAATATATAAAGATCTGTATATGAAGTTACCTCTTGTAGTGCTGGGTGAAATACCAAGAAATTTAAAACAACTGAAATACCTATCAGTGGAGGAATGATTAAGGAATTTGCAGCACATTGATGTGTGATCAGTAATACAGCTATTAAAATGAATGCGTTACATATGGGGAAAGTTAGCTGATGTAAAAAACAGTATAGAAGCATATGCATGGTACAAACAAATTTTTGTTTGAAGAGAGTTGTTGTGTGAGGACATACACACGTGTGTGAATGAGTAGGCACCTGTGTGTCGTTACCCATTTAAAGGACAACTCTTGATGGATTCGGACCAAGCTTGTTAAGAGCATTCACAGTTGTCAGTTTGGTCTAGAATTGGCGAACATGAGGCAGGGCTTCCTGCTTCCTCATATACTTGAACAAAAAGGAGTAGTGGGATTATGGGTGACCTGGATTTTTATATTTTTGTGTGTTCCTCAAGATCAACAGGTTTTTTTTTTTTTTTTTTTTTTTCCCCTTTGACAAAAAGCAAAAAGGATGGTGTGTGGGGCAGAGTGGGACAACCATCTACCAGATTACATCTGAATTTTGGATACGGCTAGATGCCTGCTCCTTGGTTGTAGGCTGCGGCAGTCCATTCTTTCTTCTTCTATGTGCAGGAAACTTGGGGAAGCTAATGTGAGGAAGACAAGGTCTCAGGTACGTCAAGGAGCTCACAGTTTAGTAGAAACAAAATGTATCAGCAGATGAGAGGAGTGCAGGGGGATACATGGCCCTAAGTGCGTGGTGAAGTGCTGGATTGTCACCTGCAGCCGCGTGGAGACTGCCTCATGCTCCGCCTTTGAAGGTAAACGGGGAGACCCTGGGCTTTCACTAGTCTCCTGTCTGGCAGCCCGAGCAAGGCAGCAGGCTGCCCCTCCTGTGGCCTCCTTTATCCAGGTTTTCAGTATTGGTACCAGAAACTGTCTTTTTCGGAATAATATTTTCATAGCAGAAACAAAACTCTGATGTTGTTGCTAACAAAGAATACCATTTTGTCTTGTTTACCAAGTTATTTTGCCATGGTGCAGATGGCCTGATAACATGGACCACATTTCAATTAGGAAAATAAAAACAAATCAACCTAGCTAATAGTATGCTGTTTGCAAAGCTTTTAAATGCAACTTGGAATAGCACACCGATTCATTTGACATTCTTGTAGTAAACTGGCACTCATTTAATAATCACTTTTATTTACAGAACTTGCATTTTGGAAACATCTGGATAAATCTATGAATAATTCAAATGTTCAGTTTGTGATCATTGCCAAATAGTGTTTATTAAGCATTTTCCTATGCGTGACAATGCTGGATGATATAAATATGATAATAAATGAAAAATATAGGAAACCTTGGAGACTTGACTCATAAGAGGTGTATTACTACATTAAAATATATGAAAAGAATTATTTATATTTGAAGCATTTCATGTGGTTTCTCTGTCTCCCTTAGAATTTATTATTACCAAAATTGATTTTTTTTCAATGTGAAAAATTAGAGGGCTAGATCTGATAGCATCTAAGTTACTTTCCATTTCTGAAAACTCTTTGACTCCTTCCTTAGTAAGAAATGTTCCTCATTTACAATCCCTGCTTTCAAAAACTTGATGTCTTCATCTTAATATGTTTTCAAAAGTAATATATAATCATTGCAGGAAACACATATAAGCCAAAAGGAAGAAAATAAAAACCATCCATAATTTCTTCACCAGAGAAAACTGTTGTTAGACAATTTTGGTTACTTTCATTCAGAATGGAAAATGAGGTTGAGGATATTAACCTCAAAAGGTAGTTGTGGAAAGTAAATGAAATCCTGCATGTCAGTGTGTGGCATGTATGTTAGGTAAAGCATCTAGCAATACTAAGGAAAGGTACGTTCTGTATTTTTAAAGAGTCTGCCTTATTTCCGATATTTTTATTTTTTATTTTAGTAGTGTCCTAATTATGTTCCAACTTCCTTTATTCTGAGACTTGATAGAGACCCTTAGCAACTGTAACTTATTATAAGTAGTATAAGATACTCTTTGTAAGAAATACTTTTTTTGTCTAAGTGGTTATTTTTTTTTTTTTTTGGTATTATCCAGTATCTCATTTCAAAGAAAAATATTCATGTTTATATAGATAAAATTTCAGTCTGATAGCATACTTACTTTTAGAGAACAGCAATAAGTCTATATTTTTCCCTGAAATTCATGAAATTGGCCATGGCATGCCAGAGATTAGTTCTCAGATTCATAGGTATAAAGACATGATTGAAAACTTCTCAGTGAAGGTAACTTAGCAATAGAGAGTGGTGATGGAGCCAACGGTGAGAGCCTCTTGTTAAGTGGATGGAGGAGGAGAAATCCAGTAACAGGTTCTGAGAAGGTGCTACCGCTGTATCTCCATCTACAGATGTAAGACATACAGCTAGAGGAGAGTGAGATGGGAGAGTCTGGGAGAGGTACAGGTGGAAAAATACAAAAAAATTGTTCTGCTTCAGGGAGACTGGCAGAAGGACACTGAGAAGAGACATGGATTAGGAGTTCCCTGATGGTCATTTGTGAGAGGAACTCTGGGAGAAGGTTTACAAGGGGTCAAAGTAACCAAATCTATGAAGGGTTAAGAAGCGAATGTGTATTGAGGAAGAGGGGATAGTGAGTCCACACCACACTTGCCAGTTTTTCAGTGGTGATAGAAAAGAAAGAAGTGAATTACTAGCCTGAAGGGAAGCAGAATTGAGGGAGGTGTGGGTGAGAGGGTGGGTCTGGTTGAAAGGTTTGTAGAAAAGGAATCACTGCAGAGAGAGAGGGAAATAGGTGCTGGGATTAGGCTGATGGCTTAGTGTTAAAAATTGTAAAAATAAGGAATCATACATGTCCCTCTGGGCAGGGAGTCTGGTAAAGTTAGAAGAAAAATGGTTTTCTTGATGGAAGAGGAAAGTTGAGTGAATTCATGGTGCCTAGTTTCACTATTTTAGTGAATTAAGGGCAAAGTCATGTGTTAAGAGTAGGGCAGAGCTACGGGTAGAGTTTTGAAAAGAGCTAATAGGTTTTGAACAGGTACTGAAGGATGGAATATGAGTAAACATATCTGAAAGCTAGCTTGAGGGACCAGTTGAGTTTCGAAGATATAAACAAATACTAATGCAGAATAATGGTTCTGAAATTCTCTTTAGTGCAAGAACCTTTTTGTAAAAATGCAGTTTTACATAGCCCTTCCCACTTCCCCATCATATCCCAAAGGTAAAAGTGCGTCCGTTCTGTTAAGAGTAGAGGACCTTAGAGACCATGGTTAACCATCCTGGGTTCAATTCTTACCACGTCTACAGAGGCCTGGAGTTCCACGGGATACAGTAGAGCCTGTCCTGATAGGGGACAGGTAGAAGGCACGCAGTAAAGGAATATGATCCAGATAAATTAGAACTCTGACTACAGATAGGTCAGAACAATTTCCATCTCGCAGATGGTACCAATTTAGGTGACCCTGAGGTTAAGTCCTGGCCGAGGAGCAGGTGAATACCAGGAGGTCAAGAAAGAAGCTAGAGCACACGCCTAGGAAATCAGCCAAGAAAGAAGCAACATGTGCATCTGAGGGGTTGATGTTAAGCAAGGTTTCTGGGAGCCAAAAGAGACGATGAACAAAAACAGGGTAGTGGATGAGGTGAATATCACATGACTGGCTCCTGTCCTGTTCTTGTTCGCCCATGGGGCCACTGGGTCTGGATAACTGAGTGTGGTGTGTGTGTTGGGAATGAAGTCTGGGGACTAAAGGCAAATGCTACTTCTGGGTTTGAGTGTGGCTGTTGCTGGGAAGGGGTGTTTGGAGGCTTCCTCAAGATCCCGTTTATCCCATTTCATGGGCACTGCAAATAGCACCGGATGCTCCAGTGAGTCTGCTGCCGCCTTCAGGGGTGACTTCTATAGCTCATAGAAGGAGTTGCAATCACCCGTACAGTTGTGTAAATCCAGTGTGAGCTTTGTTCAAATTTCTAGAGATCTTGAGAGGGGTTCATGGCTCTCTTTTTGCCCAGAGTCGGAGAGGTCCTGTCACACGCCCTCCTTGCTGAGTCTGACTTCTCACACCTTTCCTCCAAGCACCAGATGATCTCAACAAGGGGCATTTGAAGCAGCATAACGTTGACATACATTTTGCCTTATCTGGTTGTTATCAAATGGTTATAAAGCAGTCCAACTTTTTTCCCCTCATCTTCCTCTGTTAAGAGGAAGAATGTTGGAATTATATATATAGGAACAAAGCCTTCAGGAATCTAGATATTAAAATGAGAACAACCGTGGAAGATTTTAAGTACTTTCTGAAATTAAGTATTAGCCATTGTATCCATAACTTTCTAGCCCAGTATCTGGAAGTGAAGCTTACCTCACTTATGGTATAAAAAGATAGAAAATTCAAAGGCTAAGAATTGTGTGAAATTGTGTGCTAAGAAAAAGACACATTTATCAAATGGAAATTCTTAAGTGTTTTATTACTGTAGTTCTTAGGGGTAATTTAAATAATACTGTCAATTATACATAAATTTCAAGAGCTTTAGCTATTGTGCATTAAGAAATAATTAGATTCATTTTTCTTAAACTATGTAGTGATATTTCCTTTGTATAAACATGTGGAGACTTAGGCACACTGATGTGGGTAGTGAGAATGGGAGATAATTTATATAGTACTGATTTTCTGATACTGGCATAAAACCCATAATGTATCAAACTTAGTGATTCATTTGGGTAAGAACATCACAGTATGAATCAAATTTCTTTTAGTTGTTGCTGATAGAAGCCCAACTTGAACTAACTTGAGCAAAATGGCAATTCGTTGACTCTGGAAGGGAAGAGATGACTAGAATGAAGGTCTTAAGCCAGGACCTTCTCTCTCCTTTCCCTTGGCCTCTGAACATTGGTGTCGCCTTCTGACTGCAGAATAGTTTTCTCCCAGAAAGGGAAACTTGGAAACAGTAAAAGAAAACATAAGCATAATCAACTATGTAAAGAAGAAACTGTTTGTATTGCAGACTAAGCATAGGCAAAAGACAATAGATATAGTAAAATATATTTCTAATGATTTTTACAAAGAGTTAATATCTGGATCCTACAGTGAGCTTTCATGAGTTGACTATAAGAAAGAATCCAATAGAGAAATGGGCTAAGGATCAGAAAAGACAGTTTAAGAAGAACAAATACAAAAGATAAATGTAAATATTTGTAGTTATGGATAGTCAAAGTAACTTTATACCCATGAGATATTTTTACTATTTTAGTGGGAATGTGAGGAAAAATACCTTCATATGTTGCTAATGGAGCTGTAAAATAAGTACAATATTTTTGGAAAGCAACCTGAAATTCCTTTTAAAAAGGAAAATAAACATGCTCTCTGACCCAGGGGTTCTACTCCTGGGAGTCTGTGACAAGAAACAAAGGGACTGATACATGAGGACACATGCACAAGGATGTGTCCTTTGCTATGATTCTCACTATGTTAAAACCTGGAAACAGAAGGCAGTGGCTAAACAAATTGTTATTATCCATATCATGGAGTAGTATGCCAATATTAAAAAGAATGAATTGGAGTTGTAGTAAATAATTTGAGAAACTTCTGTGAGGTATAAATCAAGAGAAAAGCAAGATGCAGAAAATTATGGAAGGTGAATAAATCTCAGCAGTGTTCTCCTAGGGCAGTCTACTCAGGCAATAGAAATAAAAGCAAAAATAAACAGATGGGACTGAGTTAAACTTACAAGCTTTTGCACAGCAAAGGAAACCATGAGCAAAACAAAGAGACAATCTATGGAATGGGAGAAAATATTTGCAAAAGATGAGATTGACAAGGGTTTAATTTCCAGAATATATAAACAGTTCATAGAACTTAATAAGAAAAAAATAACCCAATCCAAAAATGGCCAGAAGACCTGAACAAGCAATTCTCCAATGAAAACATATGAATGTCCAGTAGGCACATGAAAAAATGCTCAATATTGCTAATTATCAGAGAAATGCAAATCAAAACTACAATGAGGTATCACCTCACACCGGTCAGAATGGCCATCATTCAAAAATCTGCAAATGATAAATGCTGGATAGGGTGTGGAGAAAAGGGAACCCTCCTACACTGTTGGTGGCAATGTAGTTTGGTGCAGCCATTATGGAAAACAGTATGGATATTCCTCAAAAGACTAAAAATAGACTTACCATATGATCCAGCATTCCCACTCCTGGACATATATCCAGCGGGAACCTTAATTCAGAAAGACACCTGCACCCCAATGCTCATAGCAGCACTATGTACAATAGCCAAGGCATGGAAACAACCTAAATGTCCGTTGACAGATGACTGGATAAAGAAGTTGTGTATTTATACAGTGGAATACTTCTCAGACATAAAAAAGAATAAAATGCCATTTGCAGCAACATGAATGGACCTGGAGACTGTCATTCTAAGTGAAGTAAGCCAGAAAGAAAGAACAATACCATATATCACTCATATGTGGAATCTTAAAAAAAAAAAAGACACAAATGAATTTATTTACAAAATAAACAGACTCATGGGGTAGTTATGGGGTGAGAGAGGGAAGCGGTGGGAAAGGATAAATTGGGAGTTTGAGATTTGCAGATACTAACTACTATAAAATAAACAAGTTCTTACAGTATAGCACAGGGAACTATATTCAATATCTTGTGGTAATTTATGGTGCAAAAGAATCTGAAAACGAATATATGTATGTTCATGTATGACTGAAGCATTATGCTGTACACCAGAAATTGACACAACATTGTAAATTGACTATACTTCAATAAAAAATATATATACAGAAAAACAGAATATTATGCAAGCTGATAATATTAAAAACATGTTTTCACCTGTACAGTTGTGTATGTGTACATACAAATATATGCATATATATAATAGGAAATTACATGAACATGGGTTAAAATATGGAAGGGAATATATACCAGGATTTTTAGATAGATTACCTCATGATGGGAAGTGGGGAATAGAGCAGCTGTGTAAAAAATTTCACTTTTATTGGGTATATGAGAAGTTATACACACACACAAATGAATAAAGAAATTAAAGAGTTTTAAAAGTTATGAGAACCATATTAAGAAGACAATACAGATTTGATTATACTCAGAAATTATATTAAAGGATTATAGAATCTCATTATTTTTCAAAGTTTTTAAAATTGAAATAAGTTGATGTACAATATTATTTTTCAAGTGTATGATATAATGACTTGATATTTGCATACATTATGAAATGAACACCATGATAAATCTAGTAACCATCTGTCCCCATACAAAGTTATTACAAATTATTTTCCATGTTCCTTATGCTGTATATTACATCCCCCTGACTTATTTATTGTATAATTGGAGGCTTTTGCTCTTAATCCCCTTCACCTATTCCCCCCTACCCCTTGCCCCAATCCCTTCTGCAGAATGCTGTGTTTTAAATCCCACTGCTCAAATTCAAGTAGTTGAGAAACATTGAAGACTCTGACCTTTGGGCATAAATTGAAGACGACTAATAGATTTACTGTTAAGGAAATAAACTTGAGGGAATGACATATCTTAACCACTTTTGTGTCTTCTCATCCTAGCAAGGGGTCTGCTAACTGTAAATCTATATCTGACATTTAATAAATATTGAATAAAGAAATACATATGCCTAATTAATATCTTTCTCACACACGTCAACACATACAGACATACTAGGTGTGTGCTAGCATGCCTGCACGTTTTCTCTCTCTATATTTATAATGCTTAATAAATATTGGTTGAGTATTGGAAGATGCAGATTAAAAGAGAATCAGACTTTCAGTAAGAAAATACTTTTTAAAAATGTAATTTAGGATACTGATTACATACATGTAATAAGCATAAAGCTCGTAGGAAAGATCTTCAATTCACTGTCACTTTGCCATGTTTAAGTTAACTTGTTACTTAATATTGAGATGAGTAGGAAGTGAGATGTTTGGTTGACAACCAATCTAAAATGAATACAAGCTATTGCCAGATGAAGATGAAAGAAAAGTCAGTTTGTTTTAGATTTTTAAGTAATTGGAAATTAACATGCTATTGTCCCATTCTGATTTTCACAAGAACTCCAGTTTCGCTGATGGCAGGGATTGTGTAATTGTTATCTTGCCTCCATCTAACCCTGAATGTGGCGTATGCACAGTCATTGAAGTATAAATCGATGATTTATAACTACATATGTGCCAAACACAAATTAGCCTAGCACAGTGAATTTTTCATTAGTGTTTTAGAGTCAGTTTCTTTGTCACATTTAGTGACATTGCATTGGTTGGTAGTAATCGGCCATCTGGGAGTATTTACATCCTGTAGATTGGTCAGTACTACTGGAAGTTGTTTTTCTTTTCCTGAGAGGTTGTTGTTAAACATTTACTGCCACACCACTGTATTTAACTATGAATTATGACCTGTGATATGGTAACTGTGAAAATGGGAATACAAATTAGATCTTCCAGAATTTAGCTATTTTCATCAGGAATTAGCTAAGTGTAATATATAATTTATAACATACAGCATACTTGCTTTTCTCAAACTTCAATAATTTTGTTTTATGCATTCTTATTTAAAAATTCAAGTGAGAGTTATTCCTGTTACATTTGGGTGTGGTAGTGCCTCAGTGATAACCCGATTTAGTTTTATGCTTAATGAGTGGCTTATTGCTTTTGATACATATCAGTGAATAGGAATAGTATTTAAAATTATATTCCTGTAAATTTATACTATCTACTTGAATTTTCTTAGCCTATTTACAAAGAAATATGTTTTATTAAAAATGTTAACATTTTATTTTGCTACAAATAACAATTTGTAGGGAATGTGTAAGTTTCTGCAGATCATCATGAGAGCTATTCATCATTCTGAAATATATCAATCAAAACAGAGATTATATAAAAGCCTATTCAAGACCACTGTATTTTCTCACTGGTTTTCTGTTGACAGATTAGATGTTTAGCTGCCCTTTTCCTCTTTCCATACCTGAATTTGTACAGTTCTTCATGGAGCATTGCTTTTTTTGCTCAAAGCTGTGATGAGTGGACTTGACCCTCCTCTTTGTTAGCAGTGATGACAGTGCTAGTTAATGACAGGGGTTGGGAAGAGAGCCTATTTATAAACTATTCTGGCAATTTATAAAAATTGTTTTTAAAGATGAAGTCCAGAGATGAAAAATATGTTGATGGATTGACATGGGGCCGGTCTGCAAGTCCTGATCTTTACTTTGAGTTGTTATAATAACAGTATATCTCTTAGAATAATAGAAATGTTTAATTTCTCATTTACTCAACCGTTCATTTTTTTTTTTTCTTTAAAGAAATATTGCTGTGTGTCCAGCACTGTTCTAGGCAGTCGGGATATTGTGAACAAAGCTGACCACATCTCTGCTCTCTTATAGCCTATATTTTAGTAGAAGAGACAGACAGTCAATAAATATGTAATATAAGATCAGGTCTGGGAACACAAGGAATTTTTTTTTTCCCATTCATAATACTTTTGCTTAAATTTTTCCAGAGTACCCCGGGTTGAGAATCTGACATATTCATCCTTTCTACCAGGACAGACATTCTTATTTATCCATGTGGTTCATGAGGGGGCAGTGCTTGGTAGATACCTGAAAAAAAGGTTTAGGAGGTAATTGAAAGGAAATACACTGAATCACTTTCTAAGTAATAATGATACAGAAACTACTCTGGAAAGGAAGGAATCGCCTACCAAATTGCTAAAAACTCCTAAGAATATATTTTTAAAACTTAGTAAGGATTTTTGATGGTTCTGTTCATTTCACTATTTTTGACATATAGAACATTGCTTGCATGTAAGAGATGCTCGGCAAGTATTGTTGAATGAATGAATGAATGTGTTTAACTATATTATTTTAACCAACTGCCCCAACATAGTTTTGATCAAGGTAGGATTTTTAAATTTGTGAAATGGTTTGAGTTCCTACTTTCTGGGATGCATATAAAGATGAACCCAACATTTTTCTTATTCCCAAGGAGTTTATAATCTGGTAGGAGTCATTAAATGTTATACACATGTTAAGGAACCAGGTAGAATAATTAAAGGTGCAGTAGGAGAAATAAGTGAATAATAAAGTGGGAATTTGGAGATCAGGATTGCCTCCTGCTGAGGTGGTTAGAAGAAGTTTCCATATGAAGATGGCATGAGTAGGAATGAAGGACAGATAGGATTTAAAGATTTGGGAGTGTAGGGATGTGGAGGTCTAGCAGGCTGTAGAAGTCACACCAGCAAAGATGCCTGGGGGAAACAACAGTGTGTATGCATGGATTGGGAAGTCGTTCACTTTGTAGTGAAGTTCCTAAGAAAGAAGATACGAGGTTGAAAAAAAGTAGATTTGGAAAAAAATTTTTTTTTTTGGTGGAGCATTGATAATTTTTGAGAAGAGTGGGATGGTTAGAGAGAGGGTCCTTTGTGTCTTAACAGGAGAAATGATTCTTCTGTATTTTTTCTTTTAAGTGCTTCAGAGATAGAACAAGTTAGGCTTCCTTAGTATGAGGTGAACTCACTTTTGTGACCAACTCTAGGAACTCTTTCTAGATCCTTCCTTCCTTCCCTTCTTTCTTTTCCTTTCCTTCCTTCCTTCTTCCCTCCCTCCCTCCATCTCCCTCTCCCTCTCCCTTTCTCTGTCTCTTCCTTTCTTTTTAAGGTTATAACAGAACTAAGATGAATTCTTTCTTACCAGTTCGTCTGAACGGCCTTGTCCCTCTGACCTTCTAAGCCCTCTTAGCGGCTCACATTTCCGCCTTCCTCACTGCTGCTGGAGTATCTTTCTAACAGACACCCCGTGGTGCTTTGTTTCAAATTCTGCAGTGTCTCCCTTTTATATGTAGGTTGAAGTCTACTGCCCTTGGTATGAGCTAGGTGCCTTTCCCATTCTGGTTCCTGTGTCTTTTCTGCCTCCATTCTCTCTGCTCCCTACACCACCTGAGATGTAACTGTGCTGTTGCTGAAGTGCACCGGCTCTTTTACCCAACTGTGTTGTCTGTGTTATTCTGCCTTACACTACCCATCCTTCAGGACTTGGTTCTTGAATTCTCTCTCCGGGAAACCTTCCTGATTACCCAGGTGACAGTTGGGACATCCCTCCTCTGCTCACTGAGAGTGGATTCATATCCAGGCTCCCTATCTTTTAGCTGTGTATAGATACTCACTCTCACCTGAGGATGAGCTCCTCGTAGGCAGAATTTTCTCTTACTTGATTTTGAGTCTTGGTGTTCATCATAATGATTAATACATAAAAGATACTTACTATGGTTTGTATTGAATCAATCCACTGGATGGATAGTTAGGTGTGATAGAACATCCTAGAAATTGTAAACTTATAAAGTTGTTACCATGCTGCTATGAAAATTTTTAAGCTTTTGTGGATGTTCTTAGCAGGAGCATAGTAGTTGCTCAGTAAATCCAGATCCATTACCCTGATTACCCTCTCATTTATTTAAGAGGCATTTATATAGTATGTGCTTAGAACATAATAATGCCAGGGATTCTGGGAAATACAAAGAAATATGAAACATTTTCAGCCTTTATTTATATCTGTATACTTAGTTACCAGGAGGCTGGACATCTAACCCCTTTTTGACTTCTATTGCTTCTCTTCATTTTGGTGATTTCATTAGTTCATGTTGCTCCCTGCCTCACTCACCCTGTAGGCTATGGGTCCTTCCTTCCCTTCCTTTGCTTTGATTTATAAACTGCACGGCTTTAAAATCCAATTTAAAAGAAGGGAATATAGGCTTATTATGACAAAATCAGACAGTACAGGGTATATTTCAGTTGTATTTCAGTTTCCCAGCTTCCTCCACTCCAAACACTCTGGAACTGTTTTACACTGAGGAAACCAGAGTTCAGAGTGGGATGCGATTCTGATGCAAAGATCTTGTTTCTTCCTCTCTACTATTTCTTTTTGTCCCATATGTGGCTGTTAATATTATTTATATGAAGAATAGTCTGAGAAGTATATTAAGTTTTGTGCTGTTGTATGTTTTCGAGCTTTTTACTAACATAAACAGATTAGATTTGTAGGCTGGCATGTGTATATGAAGAGGCGGGGTGGTTTTCTTCTATAAATCAAGAAGAAGAAAGAAGAGACAAAGGAAGATGGGCTTACACTATATAAATGTAACGGTGACACTTGAAAGTACTACTCAGAATTGTGGAGGCAAATAATTGTGCAATTACCTGGAGAGATGGAAAAACAAATTGCCTAATTTTAAAGACTGGAACAGCTGGTGTTTTCTACACCACACCCCCAACTCCGACCCCCTGTTTTTTGGTAAATGTCCAATGAAGTTTTGTTGTCGTTTTTCTTCCTACATAAACATAATCAACACAATAAAGAAGATAATGAACCAATGACTAAGAGCATCAACACATTTTTTTCTGTCTGTTCAGATGTGCCAAATAGATCTTTATCCTTCATTGAACCATCAAATAGAGACTGGCAAATTAGAACATCCATGTTTATTTAATCAGCTCCCTCCATCCCCAACTTGGGCTTTTTTTTCCCCAGTTCCAAAAAAATATACTGAAGATGCTAAATGAAAACAAGTGGCCTTATTTGAGATAGTGTAACTTTTTTCATTTAATTTGATTTTTTAGCAAGGAAATATACAATATGGGGTTTTAAATGGCATGTTTTAAAACCTTAAGAAATTCAGTTTGAATGTACCTATCTGACCTTAGAAATAATGCAAAGCATAAATATTAGTAAGTTTGAAGTTTTTTTTAGTGCTTTACATCCTAAGTCCACATATCTTTAGTGTGGAGCTGGATAAGCTACTGTACAGTGGGCACACCTGTGTAACCAGGGCTCAGCTGGGGAAGTAGGACAGTGCTAGCAAGTTCCAGTGTCCTGGTCACTGCCCTCCCTCCTCCCCCAAATAATTCTCGTCCTGGCTTTCTAACACTACAGATTTACTTTTTTCTGTTTTATAAATGTTTTTAAAATGTATTGTGGTAAATTTTATATGAAATTCATCATTTTAACCATTTTGAAGTATACAGTTCACTGGTGTTTAGCATCTTCAGAATGCTGTGGAGCCATCGCCACTGTCTAGTTCCAGAACATTGTCATCAGCCCCCAAAGGAAACCTCATGCCCTTTAAGCCATCACTCCCATCTGTCCCCTTCCCCATATGTTTGACCAACAGAAACCCTTTCATACTGATTCCTTTATCCTTCGGCATGTCACCGTCATTCTTTGAGCACTTCCTTGCTATCTTGCATAAAATCTTCCAGGGTCATCCTGGTCTGTTCTAGCCTCTGCTCTGGATATTCAGTCCTTTCTCCAAGGACTTTTTGTGGAGAATGCTATTTAGAAATCATTATCTGGGTGCCAGGTCTACTAAGAGGATGTCTTTACTTCTAGGCCCTTTAGACAGAGCTAGGACATAAGTATATATGTGTGTGTGTGTGTAGACATATGTATATGTATGTGTGTGAATATTATACATATACACATGTGTGCATATTCATATACTGCATATATGTATACGTGTGAGCATGTAAAATATATGTAAGACGTGATATGTGTATACAGACATCCATCTTGTATATGTTTCTTTTCTTATTTCTGTCTGTCTGTCTGTCTATCTATCTAGATACTTCTCTCTCTCTTTCTCCCCCTCAGAACTACATGTTTATACTGATACTTTCAAATTTCATTTTCTAGCTTATTTCTCTGACATTATTATCCATTTGAAATACAGTTAGGCTCATTTGATTTGAATTCATTTCTTTTAGGATTTTCCTCCCATTGTTGATTTTTTTCTTTTTGAGTCTATGAAATATCAACATAGTTCCAAAAACCTGAACTGTACTAAAAAGTATATTCAGAGGATTGTCACTTACTGTCCTTTCTGTTAGGTGTCCTACTTCCCTTGCTTTTCCTCCGCCTTTCTATACCAATAAACACTCATATGTATATTTCTTCTCCTTCCTCCCACTCTCCCTTCTTCTTCCCCCTCTCCCTCCCCCTTTTCCTCCTTCCCCTCCTCCTCCAGTTTTTTTTAGTGGAGGCAGTGGAGATTGAACCCGGGATCTCTCACATGCTAAGTCCGTGCTTTACCACTGAGCTATACCCCACCCCTGCCTTTTTTTTTTTTTTTTTTTTTTTTTTTTTTTAATTTGTTTGGAGCCCAGGTGGGCAGCAGCTGGAACTACACCTCCTGCCTGGCCCTGAGGCGCCAAGCCTCACCCTGTGGATAGGCCACTGGGCACAGTTGCAGCGCAGTGGGGCTGAGGGGCACCTGGGCAGCCCCAAGTTTCTTCCTAGTTTTGGCCTGCTGGAAATTACTCTTTCTTTTATAATACACAAAGCAGTATACTATAGATATTCTTCTATAATTTCTCCGCTTCAAAATTTGTCCTAAAAATCATGCTATGTCAGTTCATAGTGATATCTTCCGTTTTTATAACTGCATGCTATAGTTCATGCAGTGTGTCCATGGTGTATGGCTCACAACGCTTTATTCAGTAACATTTCTCTGCCTGTGGGTAGAAGCAGCTGACTATTAATTGTTACTGTATATCCTTTTTGAGGTTTCAAAGCTAAAAGAACACCTCAATTCTGCTGATGGTTAAGCAGGTGGAAATGTTATAATGCATTCAGCAGTTGGAGCAACACTAATTAAATTCATAAAATAGTCTAAATATTCAGGTGTCTATTGAAGGCAATGGGCCAGCACAGGAAAGCTTTCCTGTGAATGGAAGGGAAATCAATACTAGTTAGGTATTGATGAATAATAAGAGAAATATTATGTGCTAAATTTCTTTTATTACTTATTCAAGTTAATTTCTCGGTGGCTAAAATTAGTATTAGATCAATCTGGGTTTTTTTTTTTTTTCTTTCTTTCCTGTAAAGATATTTTAGAAACTGAAAGGGGGAAGAGCAGCAGATTTTCAGTATTTTATCATGTTTCTTTGTAAAATATACTTGGTAATTGTAAACTTTTAACACATGCTATTTTTACTGTACGCTAAAAGCAGCTTCCAAAATGGCAGGCAGAGTTCTTGGTACATAATGGTGCTCATTAAATGTTTATGGAAAAAAATAATTAACTCTTTAAGGAGACTCTTTGTTAAACTTAATTTGTTGGTGAATGCTCCTTTCTATGGTACTTTTCATTGCTCATAGCTTCTGCTGTGAGTTTGCATAATATCATCTCTGAATAACAGATTTTATTGGCAATGAAGATCTATTGAGGTTGTAAATGTTCTGAAAACAAGTAATTCATACTGCAATGACAGCTTAGTGTTTCTTTTGATCAGTAACATTAGAGATGCTAGAAATCATTTGAAAAATGCAAGGAAATTGTCGCAATGCATTTTAATAGCAATATACATGATAGTAATTTAGATTATAATTACCCCCTTGGCAGAAACTGTGCTCACCCCTTTTTGTACAGTGCTGACTCTGTTGTTTTCTTAAAATGTTGTCATTGTCAATGCAAACTATTTCTTTAAATAGTCTCCCCATTTCGTATCATCTTATTTATCTTTGCAAGTCTCATCCCCTGAATAGGTGCTGAGAATTCAGGAATTACAATGCTAAAGAGAAACTAAGGCAGTTAATTTATAGTTACCATGCAAGAGTACACATACTCTGTTTACTGTGAGAACTTACGTTTTTACATTATTTTGGCTTTAAGTTGATGGAATTTTTCTCTTTCTGCAGCTAACCTAAAAATTACAAAGTGAATGTCACAGAGAAGGGTCTTGAGTCTACTGACACATCATACAAAAAACACTTAAGATTTCAATCTATTCTTACAGTCCCCCAGTATTCTCAATTTCTGATATCTAGAGGATTTTCATGTTTAAAAATGCTGATTTTTCTTTATGGGTTTAGGTATGATTAAAAAAACTATAAACAATTCCCCACAGTTGTGGATGCTGCAAGGTGAATTTTGGAATAGGCCACCTACTTTCCGAGAGGATTAGGGTGTGATTAAATGAGCTGAGTGATAGTTTCCAGTGATTGCAGTAGAGTTTTAAGAATATAGTTTCTGACTTGTGTGATATCTCAAGTGATGTAGGCAAAGTTTTGCTTAAAGCAACTACCATATGTTAGACACTCTACCAGGGACTAAAAGACCATTGTCCTCACACATGGGAATTATGCTGTGTCATTTTCCTGCAGAGCATGCAGACTTTCTAGATTTAAGTTTTTACCTTTATTATTTTAAAAAGCAGATCATCATCATTAAGTGATGGTTTCTCCATGGTTATATAGAAATAATTCAGTTACTTGAAAAAATAAAGAAAGTCATTTCTTCAATACTTCTCACTAGTAACTTGGAAAGACAGTGTATCTTTAATTTGTCATGGAAATAGTATTCCAAATTACTCTGCAAACAAATGTGTGAGATAAAATAATGAAGAAACATGCTGAATAAGTCTTACACCTGAACTGAGATGAAATGCAGGCATTGAGGCTGTGGTACAAATGAATCTGTTCTAAGACAGGTCAAGGGAGATGGTCACTACTACCTTTAGTAGCTACATAGCAAAGGAACGAATGTTTGGTTTTAGAGAAATAGAAATAGTAAGGGAAATAAGTAGTGAAAGGGTGTATTACTTTTTGTACCTTTGAATACTTTTAATAAAAAATATGACAAGAGTAATGTATGTACTTTTCTTCTTATCCTACTTATGGTATTTTAGAATAAAATTTACTAAGGGATTAAAAGAGATTTGAAAACTATGTTGGATAAATATCCTTCTAATTTTTGTGATGTCAGGCAGATATCCTTATCTCACTAATGTGCTTTGATATCACAGGGGATAAAGCTTTCTAAGTATTTTCATCTTCATAGCTAATGGACTTAGAGATATGCAGACCAAATATCTTCCTCCTCTCCCTGGCTAACTTCCTTTGAAGTTATGTGAAATGAAAGACACACAAGAAGGGCTGTGTTTAAAAGGAATATTTCTGATTATTCATGTAACGTAATATTTTCTCCCCTCAATTTCCTTTCTTTTGTACCTGTATTTTGATAGTAATATAGTAAAAGGGGGGAAATTATGTTGAAAGCTAATTTCCCAATTATCTGGTCTATTTCTTCTGTCTTTAAATTGAAATCCTCCTTCCTAGTTAAGCATTCATTCTTCAGAATTTTTTTGTGTGTGGCTCATCTGCCTCTCCTTTCTGGTTGTGATCCTTAGTACATGCATACCTCCCATTTTGTAACCTCATTCCTTCATTGGATGCTGGACACAGTGGTGAATCAGGCAGAAGCGGATGCTGCCCTGCTAGATGTGTTCTAGTGGAGAGGATGGTACCACACAGAGGTCCTGACATGTCCTGACAGAATCCTCATTCCCAGGAGATTTGGCTGCCAGCTCATTGCTTTTCTTTTGCTACCTCCACTGCCATCATCCTTCCTGACTTGATCATTCACATAGATACTCCAGCTAACATTCCATCCTCTCTCTCTCTCTGACTTTATCACTCCCAGCAATCTTTGTTTTTCCACCTAATCTCACTCACTCATTACCTTGGCTAGTGAAATACCATTTATAACTATGGTTTACAGACTTCCTTTCCTGAGCATTATCTACCCTCCTCTATACTTACTTATTATTCCCCCTTTAAGAATTCTAGAACCCTTTGAGAACAGCTGACCTATTGACTCTACCATTTTTTCATGTCTGTCACCTCCCACCATGACCTTACTTCTCTCTTTAATGACCTTAGACACACAGTCCTTTGTTCTCTTGCATAACCCTTCAGTTCACTTGCCTCTTTCTTCCTGTAAACTCTGCCCTCGGTTAAACTGCACTTGCCACCTCCTCTGCGTTTGCATCTCAGCAACAGCAGGCACCTGGCAGGAAGCACAGGGCCACACTGACTACCAGCGTTTTCTGCATGACCACAGTTGACCGAGCCAACCTTTAACGGATACATTAACAGGTATCCTGCCTCATGACCCTTGTCAATGCACTTTTTTACTTTCTGAAAATGATTTCATATCTTCTCTCGTACTCCAACTCTGCACCCCAACTTTAGCTGATTATATTCCCCTTCTGTCGCCGAGACCGCTTATGTTATCAGAAGAGAACTGTCGTGCCTCACTTCCTAATCATAAGAGCCAATGATCTACCTGAATCTGTTCCCTTTGATTCTACATTTGCTCTTCTTAGTGTGAGCCACTTTCCCTGAAACTGTGTAAGGCCAGCCCTTCCTCTTGATCACACCCTCTGTCACCTACTAAAGGGTTTTTTTGTGTGGTGTTCTTCATGTCTTGGTTTGTTTTCATGCATTTATATCCCCCTCTGCATCATCGGTTTCTTCCTCTTTGTTTGGTTATTCCCATCGGCATACAAACATGGTGTGGTCCCCCACCCTGAATCACACCACAAGTTCCCCTCTAATGATTGCCCTTTTCTCCCATTTACAAAATCTCCTCAAAAGAGTTATCCATTTTTCTTGCTTTCTCCCTTGAACTTCTGATCAGGCTTATCTCCAGTCCACCACTGAAGCTGCTCTTGTCAAGGTCATACTGATCAGTAGATGGTGGCACCATCATTTAGTTGTTGAGACCAAAACTTTGATATCATCTTTGGATTTTACTTCTTTCACACATACCTCACACCTTACATCTAAACTATCAGTCTTGTCTGATCTACCTTCATACTGAGCAAATCCTATGCCCTCCTTCACTGTCATCATATGCTAGGTTGCTATCAACTCTTGACCAGACAATGCAAAAGCTCTTCTAACTGGTTTCCTTGTTTCATGTTTTGCCACTTGCAGTCTGTTTCCACACAGTAGTTAGAATAACCCTTTTAAAATGTTGGGCGGCTCTTATAATTTCTATGCTTGGTGTCTGCAAATGTTTTACCATCCACTCAGAATAAAACCTAGAGTCCTTACTGTGGCTTATAAGACCCTATCAGTGGCCAGTAAACTTTTTCTTAAATGGTCAGATTGAAAACATTTTAGGTTTCTGTGTGACACATGGTCTCAGCTGCTGTTTCTTTCTTTTTCTCCTCAATTTTTTTTTTTAAACAAGCTTTTAAAAATTTGAATACCATTCTTAGCTCCTCATACAAAAACATTTGGCACTGGGCTGTAGCTTGTCAATCAGCCTTCAGGATTAGATGTCAGCCTGTTTTATCTGTCCTTGTCCTCTGTGACTCTTTATCATGCTCACTGGGATTTAGATGAGTCTTCGAGCTGCCCTTCAAATATACCAAGTTCATTCCTGCCTTAGGGCTTTGTGTTTGCTCTTCTGTTTGCTTGAAAGACCCTTCTCCCACAATGCTCTGCTCCCTCCTTTTCTTCATTCTGGTCTCTGGTCACATTTTATTTTCTTAGAAAAATGTCATTTGCTCAGACTTATGATGCTTAGATAGCTATTTCTCCTGTTACTCATTGGCTTTCTTCCTTCTTCCCCATGTAAGTAGCACCACGTTTTGGCTTAAGCCCCAAACCTAGGCAGTTCTAGTGAATGGTGAAAACTGACATGGCTTCTCTTGTTCCCAATTTTAGGGAGACCAACATGTTGGTTTTACCAACATGGAAGTTACAGTAGCTGGAAGACATGAATGGGGACATTCTGTTCACTGAATGCCCTATTCTGTGTCATTAAAGCAAACCGAAGGATTGTTGAAGTTTCTGGATGCTTGAACTCATCTCCGTAGGAGCTTTCCTATAAATAGGACCCTATAGAACATGGATTCAGTTAACTCCCATTTCATGGATGGAATGGCATCCTTTGGTTCCACTGAGTTTACCTATAACTGTAGTCAGAGGGTGGGAGAGTAGAAGTTCCAATATTTTAAGATAGTTAAGTCCTTATATTTTTTTATAGGTCCAAGGTAATATTGGAAACTTACAAGTTTATATCAGAATAAGCACATAATTTAGACATATATCAGAAAAAACAGTTAAGGAATTAAAAGTGGTTGTCTTTTTAAGATGGGGCTAAGAGATAAGCAGGTGGCTTTTTATTTATTTTTTAAATCTCTTAATTTCACTTTTAATCCAGGTGCACTTACTGCTTGTTATTCTTATATTTTAAAAGTATTTACTTTAAATATTGAGGCTTACTCAAATATTGCTGGAGGAAAATTCATCTATTAAGTTTTGGGTTTATTTTAATTCTACCAATATCATAATTATTTCAATAATAAATTCATAAAGGGCTATAAAAGATCATCTAGTTTAACATCCAAATATATATATATAGTGATAAAAATAAAATGTATATAAAATGTGTATATATATATATATATATATTTGGATAATTATATATTTGGATAAAAATATTGGCCTGATAGTGTGCACAAGAAACTTGAAAAATTTATGATACCATGAAATTGCAAGCAACCAACATGCCCAGTAATTGTGGTCTAAATTAGGTAAGTAATGGCATGTTAATAGTCAGTAGGCAGGAAAAAAATCATCTTTAGGACTTAAGTATTGATATTAGAATATGATCATTAAATATTACTCAATGATTAAAGTAGCCTATAGAACAATATGTATTATATGATATTTTTATAAGTAAAGTATATGTGTTTATGAAAGTATATATAATATATATATCTTTGTATAAGAAAAATACTTAAAATATAGAAATATCAAATTAGTAGTAATTTTTGTTTTCCAAGTTTTTGTTGAACAAGCAATACTTTGGTAATTTACAGCAAAAATATGATGATAAATGATATGTTGGTACAGGTTGAATGTATTCTTTTTAATGAGAGAGAGTACAGTCACTTAAAAAAATTGGATATTTTTAGTGCTCTCACCATTTCATTTTTCCTTGCAGCTTTATCATTTGAGTCTATTGAAATTTTGCCCTGAATTTTTCTTTAATAAATTACCACTTGCTATTAATGAAAATTGCCTGTTTTCCAGGGCTAATTTGTTTTGCATTATTGAGGATGTTTCCTTGTACAACATTGTAACAAATTAATAATAAAAAGAAATGAAAAAAATACGTCCAATTTCCTGCCATCCTAACTAATCTGCTTTTGAACACGTCCAGTTCCTTTCCTTCCCTGTTGATGTGTGATGTGTAATTCAAATAGATATAATTCTAGAGTTTATTGTTAGTTTGACATCCTCATCATTTCCCATCATATATACCTTCTCAACAGGTCTTCCTGCTTCTGACGCTTCTGATCTCAGAGTAAAAGGTCTCTGGTGGCCTGTAAGGCCTGCAGTCCCCTCCATCACAGCTTTTCCCCAGATATCTGCATAGCTCCTTCTGACATTCAAGTTTGAGGCCATCAGTTTCTTCTCTTGAGTCTTTCTTTGACCACCCCATTTGAAATCGCCTCCCATCTCGCATGCTGCTTTTTCCTCCTCTCTGCTTTTATTTTTCTCTGTAGCACTTAGCACTCTCTGCAGTAGGATGTATTTTAATTACTTTTCACATATTACCTGCCTTTCTCGACTCTTCCCCCTGGAGAATAAAGCTCCGTGCAGATGGGGATTTTTTGCCTGTTGTTCACTGCCCTGTTTTCAGCACTTTTAGAACGGTGAGTGGCACTCGGTAGGCAATTCATGTTTGTGGAATAATGAGTGAACCCTAACTTTTCTCATCCATATTTCATACTGCTGCTGTGTAATCCTGCCAACGCCCCCTCCCCAACCCCCGGAAAAGGTACTTGTGTGGCGATGCTCTACCATTCCGTGACCCGGCCTCTATCTTCAGTTGCATGTGCTTTTGTTTTTCTCCTTGGATGTGCACACACACGTGATGTTTTAGTCTGGGAGGTATTCTTGTCTGATTCTTTGCCTCCCTAACTCTTACTTTCCTCTCTGTGTTATGCAGGCTTCCCCCATCTGCTCTGCCAGTTTGGGTGTTTCCTCCTTTGGGTCCCTTGGTATTGTGTTAGAGGAATTAGACTGCATTGAAAAGTACTATTTTCTTGCTTGTGTTTCTTTTTCCAGACGTAGGTTTTGGTCATCTCTATGTCTATAGTGCCTAGAGCTAGGTGCTTAATAGTAATTGAGTGAATGAATGATTTACAGCCTTTTCTGTGTTGCTTGGAATATTAATTTTTAACAAGGTCATTCTTATATTGAGGTTTGATTTTTATTTTGCATGTGCCCTGAAACACATTGGTGTATTTTTGGATATTTCCTATGATAAACACATCATTGTTTTTCATGATATTTGGATTTGACAAAGCAGTTGTTTTAATTTGCAAACCTTTTTATGTTACTATCTTTTGTGGATGCCATGGATTATGAATTTATAGATTTATGAGAAATCACCTTCTCAAAATAATACTACTTAAGAATAGTTGTATGCCACTGTTAATATGAAAGGTAGGATTACTGTGGTTGTTACTATTTTAATGGATAATCTTCACACAGCGTGAATTAAAAATTTTTTTGACTTATTTTACAGGGAAGTCTTAAGAGTAATCGACAGATCTCACCTCAGGAATTCATCCATGAACTGAAAATGGGGTCTGCAGAGGAGAGGCTTGTCACTTGTCTGGAGTCCCTCCGCGTATCTTTGACGAGTAATCCTGTGAGGTAATCCGTCTCTCTGAACATCAGCACATATTACTGAATTAAACAGATGCCATGATCTGTCACTTGTATGTAATACTTCATGGTGCCTGTGAATAAATAAAGGTGAAAATTGAGTACATAATATTTATATGCATAAGCAAATACAGTCTCAGTAGTACTTTTTGTATTTATTACTGAGTGATACATAGCCCATGGACTTTAAAATTTCTTTTTCTTGGAATTTTTAAGAACTTAAGTTGTTTTTTCCAGAAAGGACAGTTGTGATCAGACACTGTCAATTTAATGTGGCTGAATTTTGTTTATATATATATAGGCTATATATAGGCTGATTCCTGTTTGATGTAGCAAGAAATGCCGTTAATTTTTTTCCTTTATTGAAAGTGGTATCTTTATAGGAGTCCACAGGTTAATGTTGTCAGATTTAGCAAATAAAAATACAGGACGCCCAGTAAAATCTAAATTTTAGAGATACTTACACTAAAAAATTATTTGTTGTTTTTTTCAGAAATCCAAATTTAACTGGGTGTCCTATAGCTGACAACACTTCCTTAAGTATCTAACTAGATCAATTTTTAGACTTTTTAGCCCAGCATATTCTTGGAAAATTTCAAGTAAGAGTAGTTATAAAATGTCTGAGCAGTCAGTCAGAATTTCAGACCTGCCACAGTCTAAAGTTGATCTGATTTGATTTCTTATTATGATAATAAATGAATGCTTATTTCTGTATTAAAAATATATATATGAGGTATATATAAATGTATTCTAGCCCTCTCTCAATATGCATATATATATTTATGTGTATGTACATATATGTGTGTGTATAGTTATGTAGACACAGACAAAGGGCTAGAGGACCAGAATGACAAACTATGCTTGGAGGTTAATGATATGTAAAAGAATGTTTTTGATATTCTGATTAATACTTTTTTGGATGTTTTTGAAGTTTGGCTACAGTATTAAAAAAAAAAATCCTTTGACAGTATAAGTATGTGAAACAAAAAGACCCTACCTGTTGAGAGAATCATGACAGTGAGTGAGGTTTAATTAAGAAGTATGAAGGCTGAATAAGAAATCTTTATTATTTCAATTTTATCCTTATTTTTCCATATTTTGCTCTTTTTGATCTGTTGTCTAGGCTGTCAGGTAATGGTGGGTGTGAGATCAGGGATGTCATACATCTTATTTACCTCTTTACCAGGTACAGTGCTTAGCACATTGAAGGTGCTTGGTAAAGACTTGTGGACTAAAACAATTTTAATCTTCTTGAGTCTTACGTTGGCTATTGCTAGGTTGAATTAGGAATTTATTTATTTGACAGATATAGTCCTACATGAAGAGCTCTGGTTTCCAGCTTAATTTGTACTTGCTAAATGTTACCATTTAAAAAATAATTATTGAGCACCTGCTGTTTTCTAAGTACTGTCTTAGATGTGGGGCTTGAATAAATAGCAGAGCAGATCCAGGTCCTATTCTTGTGGAATTTAAATGTGGAAGAGGGTATTTTGGGGTCGACTGGGGAGATAACATTCATTTTTCAGATTATCTGGCAGCCGCTGGTCACTGGAGATATTCATGGATTTTCAATATAATTATAAGTAGACCTTCCCTTTACCTTTTCTTCTTCTTCATATTTTGAGTAGATGGATATGATAGTGAAGGAAACACTGAGAGGATGTTATGTTTAAATTCATGTACATTACAATGGATACGATTATTTATTGTGATTTTACCTGAATACATTGGGAAATAATGCTATATGTTTCTTTCATTTGAACCTCATTTTAAAGATAAACACAAGTTTGTGGAATTATTTCCCCAAGAACAGCCAGCTCTAGAATATATTATCAAGAATCCACAAGTGTTTCTGTTTCCTAGGAAATAGTCTTTCTAATTGAAAAGATTAAAAAGCCTTGTCATTCGAGAAATTTTTCTGAAATCATGGCACTTTATGTGGACAGAAAATTGAGAAGATACTTTAGAGTATTTCCAATTAGAGGAATGACTTAGCATCACGTGTAAAACTTGAAGTTAGTCCTATAATCAGGTCTTTGGACTTTGCTGTTAGTTATGATGTGTCTGCTGATAAAGTCAGTTTATCATATTTTCTTTTCTGTGTACAGTATGTGACTAAATTTCAACAGAGAAGCAATCTAATTTTTGGTAAGCCTTTAAGATTATTGTTAGACCTGTGGTATTATGGAAAAAGTCAGAGTTAAATTCTTTAGTGTCTATGAATAGAGTTGAAAATCAGCAAGTGAACTGATTAATGATGGTTCTCCAATCCTGGTTTGGGAACAGGATTTATTTATTTATTTATTTATTTACTTACTTACTTACTTACTTACTTACTTATTTATTTATTTATTTCAAGTATAGTCAGTTACAATGTGTAAATTTCTGGTGTACAGCATAATGTCTGAGTCATGCATATATACACACACATATCCATTTTTATATTTTTTTGTTAAAGGTTATTACAAGATATTGTATATAGTTCCCTGTGCTATACAGAAGAAATTTGTTTATCTATTTTTATATATAGTGGTTAATTTAACACAAAAATCAAGGATAAAACAGAAACATCTGCCCCACTCTGTCCTTAATATATAATATTTTTAGAACCATTCATCAGCTTCTGAAGTTCTGCTTAGCAATTATGAGATGTGTCAACCTTTGACTATCTGGATAGTGAATTGTATGAAAACCAGTGCTTTAAATACCAGATTATTTGCCTTGTTTTATGAAGAGTTGATTTGAAGGTCACATAGTTTCTCCATTTGAAGTTTTATTGATTATTCAATACTCTTGGGGATAGTTTTGAGCTTAAAGACAAAGTCCCTTTATTTTGGGGACACTAGGGAAAAGACTAACTTCTTCAAATGATCAGATATAACTTCTAGTGGCTCTCAAGAGGCAACAATTATGTTTGAACTTTCATACATTTGATATGTGGAGAGGGAATGTAAAAAGGTGGATGCTAACATCATCATGGTTGATATCAAGCATTTTTGCATGTAGCACCTTAGTCATAGAATGCATCTTCATTTACTCAAGTTGATGTGGCTGTCAGGACAAGATTTCTGTCTCAGAAAAACCAGTCTTAATAGATTTTTGTGTTTGGTGATTTTGGGCATTATTTTTGTTCACTCACGGTTAACATGTGCATTTTGATGTTTACAAAAAATACTTTACCGGTTACCATTTTGTTAGAAGATTTCTAAGGAGGTTTCGAACTAAATTTGATTAAGTTAATAACTATAACTTCGAGAAAATCACTTTAGAAAAATTTGCAGTAAAATGTATGTTTCCTGCAAAGCAAGTCAGCAGCCTGTGTGTGTCATTATTCCACTTAATCAACGCCATGTTTGGAATGTAGTTTTTCTGCATTTCTGGGCTTGAAAACACAAAGCTGGTGGAAGCGCTTAATTTTGGGTTTGCTGAATGTTTTGTGCCATGTACTGCACGTATGAAGATAGAGAAAGAAAAACTGTGACAAGCAATGAGATGGGTATACTCATTTGTATCAACCTGGTTTGAAGAAAAAAGTCAAGACAAAAATCTCAAGTTTTTCATAGTTTGACTTATTTTAAAAAATAGTTTGATAAATTGTTAAATGTATAAAAAAGGCTGTTTGTCATAACAGGAAAATAAGTACCCACTTGTTTACTAATGAGGCTAAGAGATAGAATATTGCCTATAACTTTGAAGCCTCTGTGCTCCCTCCTTTTTTTTTTTTTTTTTTTTTTAGTTGAGAATTATGTTTTATTTGGTGGACTTTCTGAGGTCTTCAAGCCTGGGAGACAGCCTCTCAGATAGTTCAGAGGGACTGCTCTCTCCCTGCCTCCTTCTTTAATTCATCCTCATCTTCTCCCACTATCCTGTGTCTGGTAACCTGTATCCTGAATCGTGGATTTATCATTCTTTTCTTTGCATTATGGTTTATTTTATATGTATTCCTAATTAATATATTACTTGGTTTTATGTCATTTTGAACATTCTATAAATGACATCATCTTCTATGTGCCTTTGAAAAGGCTTGCTTTTTCCTCTCAGTATTTCTTATATTCATATATTTCTGTATGTTGTATACGGCTCATCACATTTTATCACCATCATTTTCCATACCTTTACTTTTAATTATATTTTAGGAATATGTATTTCAAGTAGTATGCAAATACTTTTTAAAATCTTGTCTTACAATCTTTGTCTTTACTCAGTAGTTTGTAGCAGTTGTAAAGATATATTGGAATTTATATCTGACATTTCATTTTCAGTTTTCAGTTTATGCTGCTTTTTCCATGATCTTCCTCCTCGCCCTGCTCACCCCTCCCCCCATTCTTTTCTGTATTCTTACTTTTCCTTCTTCCTTCCTCTTCTTCCTCAAATTCCTTTGATAGATTTTTAATTTCTCATTTCATTTTTCCTCATTTACTCATTTGAAAGACATATTCTCTTTGATCTTAAAACAGAAGAGAAATTTAACATGCACATACTTAAGAAGGAAACTTTATTTGCGTGTTCTTAAAAAGGACAAAAGAAAAAGCAGCATCTTTTTCTGAATCTAAAATATGTTAACACTAATCAGTCTCTCTTGATTAGTATGCTAGTTTTGTGTGATATTTTAATTTTCTTTTTTCTTTTTCAGTAGGATAAATTAGCTATTATTGCTACTAAGATATAGTACAAATATATTTTTATGTATACATATTTACACAACACATACTCGTCATTCTTTTTTGGTAATTGCACATTTTTTTCTTATTTTACTTTCGTTTCAAGTATATTACTAAGTTTCCTAGTGAGAGTTTTTCGATGGTAAAACTGTCTTTCATTTGTTGGAAAGTGACTTTATTTGCTTTTATTTTTGAAGGATAGTTCTCCTAGGGTGTGAAATTGAAGTTTTTTTGGATATCTTTTCATAGTCCATTGAAGATAATTATTTTCTGTTCTGCCTTATATTGCTGTTTTTGAGAAGTTGGCTCTTTATCTAAAACTCATGCTTTTCTGGATAACCTGCCTTTTCTCTCTTTTTATTATGTTTTGTCTTTGGTATTCTATAGTTTGTTTTATGTGTAGGTGGACTTTCTTATTTATGTTAGAGACTTTTTTGACTTCCTGAATATGATTGGTATCTTTCATAAATTCTGTGAAAATGTTAGCCATTAACTCTTTGATTATTGATTTCCCCCCCTAATTTTGTATGTTTTAGACCTTTTTGTTTGTTTGTTTGTTTTTTTGTTTTAGACCTTTTTATTCCATACACCAGTTATTTCCTTACCCTCTTTGAAGTTTCTATCAATTTGTCTCTCTCTATTTTGGAAATACTGTTTAAGATCTTCTGGTTTGCTCATTATTTATTCACCAGTGTCTAATCTGATGTTTAATTGGTACATTATATTTTAAGTATCCATTAGTATAATTTCATCCCTATAGTATTTTTTGGCTGTTTTAAAATACGTTGTCTTTTTTCATAATTTTTGCTCCTTGCTTATTTTTTATCCTGTTTATTATTTCTCTAAACATATTAGATATGCCTTTTAAAAGGATTATTTTTTAAAACTGAAGTATAGTTGGTTCATAATATTATGTTAGTTTCCGGTGTATGCAAAATAATTCAGTTATAGATACATATATATATATATATGCATATTCTTTTTCAAATTCTTTTCCATTATCACAAGGTATTGAATGTAGTTCCCTGTGCTATAGAGTAGGCCCTTATTGTTTTTCTATTTTGTATGTATTAGTATGTATATGTTAATCCCAGACTCCTAATTTATTCCTCTGTCCCTTTCCCCTTTGGTAACCATAGGTTTGTTTTTCATCTCTGTTTCTGTTTGGTAAATAAGTTCATTTGTGTCATTTTTTTAGATTCTACATGTAAGTGATATTATATAGTGTTTGTCTTTCTCTGTCTGACTCTACTTAGTATGGTAATCTCTAGGTCCATCCATGTTGCTGCAAATGGCATTATTTAAACATTAAAAATTTAACATTTAATGCCTATAATTCTAGTAAATAAAGGTTTTCCAGGCCTACTCCTCCTAGTGTTGGTTTTGGTTTCTTTTTTCTTCGCCTTTACTCATATCTTGTTTCTTTGTGTGTTTTGTGATTTTAGAGTGTGACCTTCTGTTCCTTGGAACTTTTTCTTTGAGGTTCATTTTGAAGATATTTTGGTAGACTAAGTTAATGGTTATCTGCTCCTGGGAGCATAGGGATGCTAATGACCGAGGACTGCCTTAAACTCAGATAACTGGCTTGAGGTTATTTTTTTTTTTTCCTATCCACCTCGGTACCATACACGTGGGTGGCTGGGCTACGAACCACCAGAACAAATTTGCCTTGATAGCCTCCTTTATTGTGTAGGTTTGTAGGTTTATTGCTTGGTCATCTTGGTACTGAAGGTGTGGCCCTTTGAGAGCCTCACTTTTTCCAGCTGGGTCCCAGGCTTGATGGTGGGCTTGAGGCTGTGGCTCTTGTCCTGTTCGCTTGGCCCAGCTACCACAGAGGACACGGATTTCTAGACCTTCGTATGTGTCCCCCAGAGACATGGGGCTCAAGGCTGGCTTACAGCCAAATTCCCCCCCTCTTTCTCTCTTTAAATTTTGTTTCTAAGGAGACTCTGCTTTCTTGTCACCTCAGATACAACTTTAAAATTATATTTCAGTGACTGTTGTTGGGAGGGTGGTTGTGATGTCTAGTTTAATAGCAGGGAAAAAAAAGCATTGAATTAAAAAATTTAAATTATAAAGGTCTTACATTCTTATGTCCCAAACCCAAATTTCGCAGAAAGATATAACCAGAAAAGTAAAACCCTTTGTCCTTTTGTCATTTAGTTGTCAGACCTGCTGCTCAGTGGTGAACTATTAATTTTTTTGTGTGCCTTTGCTCTAAATTTTCAATATATAGGTTAGTATTATGCTATTTTACTTTTTGTTTTTACCTTACTGTTGCTTACTCTTTTTATTTTTACTTTTTAAAAGATGAACCCTAGAAGCTGCAGTTTTATTGCCCTGCAGGATATTAACTAGTTTATATTTAAATTAGATTCTTATTCTACTATCCTTTCTTTAAGTCATTATATATTCTTTGATGTTTTTTCGATTCTTTTTGAACCAGCCTCACCATTTTTCTGGTTCTCTCATTAATGTGGTAAATATTTGATACTGCTGACTTTATTTGGGTGAGCAATTAAAAAATCATGCTTTCACATTAGACATTTGTGGAATGTGTTAATATTTCTTAGAAATATCTGAGGAATTCTTGGAGAGAGTAAACCTTTAAAAGTGTGTGTTTCCTACATCTTTCCCTCCCAGGGTTGGGGAAAGGGACAAGAATATGATGAAGAGATCAGGTGTTCTTTAAGGGAGGAAGACTTCGTGTTCTTCCTTCATAGTCACTGCCAGTCCCACTGCAGAGTCCCTCCTCTGAGTGTGTGCAGGTTCTTTAGAGCACTCAAACTAAAACATCTACAGCAAACTGTTACCAAACTCAGGTTTGGCTGCTCACTGCTCAAAAGCCAGTGATCTAGAGGCAAATTCAATAGAAAGGAAAAGTGCTTTAAACAGAGGAGCTGGCAGTCTGGGGAGAAGGTGGACTTCTGTCCAGAGACCAACTCTGATGATTCTGCTCAACTATGACGGTTTTTAAAGGGAAAAATAGGGGGAGGGAAACATTCTCAGTGAATCATTGAGGCAAGAGGTTAGGGTCTGCATCATTCTGCATTGTGTGCAGACTGGCTGACTCTTCAGATATTATCTTGTCTGTGATCTGTCTGCAGGATAGCTAAGGGGGCAGTTGAGGGTAGAGAGCTATTCATTTTTTAACTGATTAATTCTTCATTTTCACTTCTTTTTATCTAGGAAAAGAATCAACAGGTTAGGCATGGCATCGTGTGTATTCAGGAGAGCATAAGTCAGGAGTTAGTTTCGGTTGCTTAGTGATCTCATTCCTGTAATTAAGTTCTTTTTAGGTTAGAGGGGGACAGAAGTGGACAAACAGGAAAGGGGCAAAAGAGCTGCTTTCAAAATTTTCTTTTCTTAAAGCTTAATTATACCACATTATTATTCTTAAAGAGTTTCTTTCGCTTTCCTCAGTCTTACCAAGGGTGCTTTCCTAGGAAGAGGTTGCAGATGAACTCAGAATCAAACTGTACATGCACATATATGTATATGTGTGTATTATATATGTTGTCAGGATCCTAACATGTAGACAGGAACCAAAGAGCACTCTACCCGTTTTTTAAAAAAAGAAGTTAATGCCAGAAATTGGTTATATTGGTAATGTGAAGACCGAGAAACCAGAGAGGGGGCAGTGCGATACTGGAGATTAGCAATGGCGGGAAACTGCTCTGCCCCTGTGCTAGAGGGACAGAGGGACGAAGCAGTGCTCCAGAAAGTCACAGGCTGGTGTTGGAAGTCAGAAACCAGACCTATGGGGAATGTGCAGCTGTAGCAGAGAAACTGCTGAGGCAGAGGGAGGGGAGAGAAATGCCTTGTGTTCCCACTGGTCAAACCTAGCAGGGAGCAGTTGATTACAAAGTCTGGGAAATGCAGCCTACAGGGTCAGTGCCTTTGAGACAAGAGCAGAACAGAAGTGGGGAAAGAAAGTGGGAAGAAATGGGCCAAGTACCATTGCATTATTTATTGGGACATATAATTCGTCAATAAGTGTTAAATTCTCATTTCTTCTAGTTTTTCTTTTCATTGGACATTTACATTCTTTATTTTAGTTTTAGGAAATATAAAGAACAGTGATTTTGTAATGTGCTTCACGACGTGAATCAGGTCAAGAACCTTCTAAGAATACAAAAGGGCTACCCTGCTCTGAATTTCTTCTGTTTGAAGATAGTCAACTTGGCCAAGTGAAATAAATAGTCACTCTCTGAGGTCATGCATTTATTTACTTTAGCACTTTTTTGATATCTGTCTTTTGCTTGGCCTCCCAAAGATCTTTATTTTTCTATGTCTCATCCCTAAATTCCACAAGAAAGACCTTCTACCATTTATTCTGTTTCCTCTAATTCAATTGTGGTCCTCTTTGACACCTACACATGCGAAATACCAGGTTTTATGGTGACACTAATTGCCCCTTCTTTTTGCCTTAGAGTTCTGAATACATTAAAAAAGTAGATACAGAAGAAGTGGAACAAAATCAGCTGTACTGCTGGGAAAGCTAGAGTGAAAAGCAAAACGGGGATTTGAAGGTGAAATATACTTCTTACTTCTTCCCCCTGAATCAAACTTGCCATGTTGTCATAGGTAGAACAGGTAAATGGCAGGCTGAGGCTCTCTCCATGTAGCAGCATTCAGTGTTTTCCTCCACTCTCACCAACTCAATAGATCAGTTCTTCTTGGGGAATATTCAGTAATGAGGTGGAGAGAGTGATCAGAAGTAACCCTCAGTGTTGTAGAAACCTCCTTTTGTAGAAATGGGGGAAGGATGATAATATTTTTATTAATGATATGCTCCAGTTTATTTTTATTCCTAGGATGCTTTAGAATTTTAAATTACGAGATAAGATATAAAGTATTTTTTTTATTAGCCTTAGAAAAAGTAACAATATGTCCATATTTACAGTGATATTCAGAGTGATAACTTCTGAAATGGGCAAGAGGAGTAAAGGTTTTCCCAGGTGATCTACATTCTTGTAGTTCTGAATTTCCTTTTTCTTTTCCTTCTTTTTCTTTCTTTCTCTTCAACAATGATGTCGGGAGGGTAAGTAATGCAGATGACTCTGTTTTTCTGTGCTGTTCAATAGAGTAGCTCCTAGCCATTTGTGACTATTTAAATTTAATTAATTAAAATTAATAAAAGGGCAACATTTCAAGTGCTTAAGAGTCACACATGGCTAGTGACTACCATATTGGAGAGCACATTTGTTAGCACATTTCTGTTGTAAGAAGTTTTATTAGACAGTGCTGCTTAAATGCCCTGGTTCTTCTCAGTAGCTGCATATTTCCGTGATATATTTACTGCATGAATATTATATGCTCAAAGTTATGTTCAAGACTATGAGGATATATAAAGGAATTAAAGTCTGAAAGATCAAGGATTTTTTTCTTAAAACCTCTAAGGATAAGAGGATATTCATATCAAGAGAATCAAAGAGTGGTCTAAGGGAGGCTGCCTTCAGCAGGGACTACTCTCTTGGCAGGATAAGGCTAGAGGAGGGGAGCTTCATACCAACTATTAAAAAATAGAAAAGGAAAGAAGAGGCTGGTTTGACAGACACTGCTATAGCTGTGATCCATGGTAGCCTTCACTATGGCTACCTGTAGCCAGGATGAGTAGATTAAAAATATTAGTGGGATGCATTTTTTTAAACAGACTTTTCCTTGGAGATATACTTACTTTTACCTCTTAAAAGTATTTTTTTCCGGATTTTTTTTTTTTTCAATAAGAAGACAAAGTGTAAGGTAGGATGTTAATATTCCCCTTTGGACACTGCCATATATCTTAGGATATGCCTTGTATTATTTATGCCAAAATTATCATTCAGGAATTTAACTTTTATGACACTTAATATTGCTTATTAAAAAAATATTTGTTGAAAATGATCTCTAATTTTAGGCCAATTTACTGTTCTTTTTAAAGTGCTTTAAATGAATGAAATATTAATGAAAAATGCCCTGAAAGAAAATAGCTATTACTGTTTTCAAGTAAGTACTAACGTGGTATTTTTGAAGGGCAAGCCATTACTTTCCAATGAATTCACAGCCCTTCCAAGGCTGGTGTCATTTTTCTAAGAGACTCTCTAGAAGACTGAATGATTCCCACTGGTTGGGAGGCTTTCTCCTCTGTGTGTTGTCATTCATACTGTGGCTTGATTTTGACTTATAGGTATATTAAAATGCATTATAATTATTTGGTTTCAAAGTTAACTTTACCTGTAGCTTAAAAACCTTGACTTTGAGTGCAAGGGTAACAATAAATGTAGAGTACATTGAAAATAGAATAATTGCTTTTAACAGAGAAATACATATTTTTTGCACATGGTGAATGAGAGCTATAAGGCTAAATTTATACTTGACTTGTAGGGTCTTAGAATTTTAAAGTGCTTCCAATCTACTTAAATATATATATATTTCCAGTCTATTTAAAATAAAATATAAATTGCTGTTTGAATAGCCAAGATTAATTGTAAAAAGTTCGTTCAAATGGACAGTCAGTTACAATGTCTAACACAGGGACTCAAAACTTCATTTTTAAAATAGAGTAGTTTGATATTCAAGCATAAAAAGAAGACTATATCAATGAAAACTTAAGTATTTGAAAAGATTAGACTACTGTTTAAAAGACAACAAAAGATACTTTCATGCTGTAACGATTTGGGAAAAATACTACTAGTCCTAAACAATTTTGCCTGGTTATAAAGGCAAAAATAAGGTTATAAAGGCAAAATATAAGAACCTTTTTCCTTTTCAGTGATAATTATGTGTTCAGAGAATGTAGACTTTCTGTGTTCAAATCAAATATGTATGATGTTATTTACTGAATATTTTGGTTTCTTTGGTAAAGTTAAGTATTTTCAGTGGAAAAATTGTTGAACTTCAGGCACTTAAATTCCTAGTCATTTAGTATCCAGCATAGAAAATTTCGTATAGTTTAATTCTGAGACTAAGTTTTGGCCTTGTTACTGTGTATTAGAATATATTGCTGGGTGAGTTAAGTAAATATTTTAAAATACGATCTTTATCATATTGGCATTCCCTGACATATCTATACATAAAGAAATATATAACTATACATAAAGAAAGACCTAATGTAAAGGGAAGCATAGTGTATTGGCAGCAGAAGGGAGTTTTAATTTTTATGATTCCGAAAACCTTGTCGAGTAAAACAATTTTATAGTGGCCACAGATTTCTAGTTCTTTTCTTACAGGGGTAAAGACATCAGAAAGAAATAGTTTTCATATGTTAAATGTCTTTTTTATGTTAAAATTTATAAAAGACAACAGAAAGGAATCCCACATTAGGATTAGAACCAGTAAGGTCACCTGGAGTGCCTCTGCAGGGCCAAAGAGAAATTAGGCTCATTTGAACAGAAGTCCAATACCTTTGTACAGTGATGGAAATGCTCTTTGACTGTGCTGTTTAGTTCTTACCACAGGTGGCTGTTGAATGCTTGAAATGTGGCTGGCGTCGCCAGGAGTCGAATTTTAATTAATTTATGTGTAAATATCCTCATGTTGCTATTGTTTACTACGCAGTGGTAGAGATCAGAAATTCATGTGATTTTTCTTGTGCATTTGTTTTGAGACTTCACACTTTTGAATCTCTCTAGGTCTGGCTGCTCCCTCCCCCGTGCTGGGAATTTCTGAGGAGGGGGGCAAAATATTCTATGGTTGTAGAGCCTTACTGTGGGGCTCAGAAGACAAGGTCAGAGTGCATGTTAAATGAACTTGAATAGTAACAAGAGAGTAGGGTCCTGTTCATTCTTTAGGAGAGGAGGTCAGGTATTTTAAGTGTCTTTATGCAACTCCCTGTTAGAAAATTAGAAGAGACGCAAGCACATCTCCTGGTCCTCACATTGCTGCGATTCCATTTGGAGAGAAATGTCTAATACCCATTAACGAATAAGTGATATCACCAGCTCTTATCTAATTAAGTCCTTAAGTGTGTGGTGTGGGTAACACACTAGATGTATTAGAGTGCAGCAGAGGGTGTATTTGTTAATCTAGCCATGTAACAAGTATTCCCAGGTGCTGTGTGAGGTACAACAGTAGCAAGAGGCATATGGGAGAGAGACCTTGAAGATATAAGTAAATAAAACAAAAGGTAACAGTTCAGTCAAGAAAAAATAAGGGACTAAGAGTAAAGGATAGAGAGCTTTTAGATGCAAGCTGGTCAGAGAAAGTCTTTCTGAGGTGGTGGAGTTTAAGAGACCAGAGGGAAAGGAACTAAGTAAGAGACAGCTGAGGCACTGGTGCTGGGCTTGGAGCATCTGATGGGCAGCAGAGACCCTGAGGAGAAGCAGTGTGGCAGGTGGGTGGGACCGTCAGAGAGGTGGGCAGTGGCCAGGTCATGAGGGCTCAAGGGTATGTAGGTAGGGAAGTTGGATTTGTATTCTAAGTAAGTGGGAGGCTATTAAAGAGTTTCAAGCAGGAAATGATGTATGCTAACCTGTTTAAAAAGGTCACTCCTGCAGCTGTAGGGAGACTAGTTTCAAGATGGGAGAGAGTGGACTGGGAGCGCAGGGGTGGGCTATGGCAGTAACCACAGTGGGGATGAGGGTGGCTTGGAAAAGCATTGTAGTCGTGGGCGAGGAGTTGGGTGGATTTTGCAGGTGAAGTGAAGTAGGACATGTTGATGGATTAGATACGGGAATGAAAGGAGGACTCAGAAATGATACCCAGATTTTACTTGAGCTAAGAGGTTGATAATAGTGCTGTTAATTGGGATGGAGAAAGATGGTTGTTATTGGTTGCATGCCTTTTGGAGAAGAAAATCGGATATCTGTTTTAAACATGTAAAGTTTGATATGTCTGCAAGTTTCAGAATTTGAGATATCAGGCAGGCAGCTAGATATATGAGTCTGGAGCTCAGTGAAGAAATATGAAGTGGAGATACTGCTGTTTATGTGTGGATTGTACATACAGCTCTGAGAATGGCAGAGATCCAGGGTTGGGGTACGTGTGTGTGTGTCTGTGTGCACAAGCATCCAACAAGAGCAGGATGCAGAAGAGGTCCCAGGAGAAGCCCTGAAGAACTCAGCAGTTATACGTGGCCCAGAACAGGAGGAGAAGCCAGGAAAACAGAATGAGCTCTGGCTGGTGGGGAAGAGTAGAACCCAGGAGGCTGGTTTCCTGAACCTCAGGGAGGAAGTGTGTTTCAAAAGAAGGGAGTAGCAAACCACACTGAATGCTACTGAGGTGGGACAAGGTAATAGTGTGGGAATTAGCAACGGGAGGGATGTTGGTGACCTTTGAGAAAAGCGGTTTTGTGAAGTTTGGCTGGGAGAAGCCAGACTGAAGTGTGGTGCAGTGAATGGATGGTGAAGATGTACTGACTCTGCTTGTGATGAAATAATTTGAGACCTCCTGCTGAAAAAGATCTAAAAAAGGAGGAAGATCTGGAGTCACGGGAGTGAAACTGTTTGAGCAAATGGAGAAACTTAAATTAGTGAGAGTTCAAAGAGGGAAGAAACTTGAGTTGCCCCCTGAAAGCTGGAATCGTTTCATTTGTTATAGGAGAGGCAGTTCTGTGGAGGCGAGCATGAGGAATGAAGCTAGAAATGAACTTGATAGAATCAATGGCAGATTGTGGACTTACAGACTGATCTGATCTGTTGGACTAGAACTGGACAGAAATAGCAAGTATTTAGGCTGGGAACTGATGCTGGAAGGCCTGAAATGTGATCATTTCTTTTTCCCCATATAATTAGTTGTCACATTAGTCTATATTTAAAATGGATAATTCAGTTAATGTTTTCCTAAAGTAATGATGCATTTGATAATAAGAAATTTGCTTACTAACGTTTAATATGTTTTAAACTATTTCATTTTCTGCAATATGTTTCTTTTAACAGTACACTTAAGTTTTGATTAGAGCACATAGTCATATATGTTATTTTAAATCCTTAGTTCTCTTACTGTCTTTTCATCTAGAGATAAAGAACCCATGTTTCTTGTATAAGGTGGTTTGTTTTTGTCATTGCAGTTCATCTGGTTTTCTTTTCATTTTATTTGGAATACTTCCTCTATAGACATTTTTATCCCTTTGAATGATGTTATAAGCTAAAAAATAACTATGAGAATAGATGACTCAGTTTGTAACTCCACTGTCTCATCTAATAGTAGAAGTGGGAATAAACAGCTAGTTTTAAATATATACTTTCTTTAAAAGTCAGTTCCTAGAAAATATATATATTAATGGTTATATTTGAAGTTTGGTAGATTTTACAATTAGAGCATTATTTAGTTCCTGAGTTCCCTGTCCGCTTATATAATTTAGTGTAATTTTTGTGGATGGACTGTTGAATAAGACGTGGGTGTATGTTTGTTTTGCCCTTTGGGGCTTGTTAATTGCTTTGTACTCCCCCCATCCCCAGAGCTCTTCATTTTAAGTATTTAGTCACCTTGCTAAGAGTAGGTGAAAATGAAAGCTTAAAATAAACTATAATTATATTCAGCATTGGTGATATATTGCTCTGACAGAAGAATGTAAATTGAATCTGGATATTATATGTATTAAAGTTGACCTTCTTAGTTGAAGGTACAAAACTTGTTACTTTGCCACACGTGACCAGCGATGTATTTTTTTTTCCTCTTTCAAGAAGCTTCTTAAATTGAATATATAAGGCAAACACAGAATAACTTTGTGTTTCCCTTGGTGTTTATGTAAAATTAGTATTTTAGCTAGCTAAAAAGTTACTTCCTTACTACAAAAAATATAAATTCATGACAAGAAAATAAGTAATACACAAAAGCAAAGTGAAGGAAAAATGTGTAACATCACCTGCTCAGAAAGGCGCTGTAACTTCTTGGGTGGAAGTGTGTGTGTCTGAGGAAGTCCTCCTGTTTACTGCTGTTGGTTGTTTATTGGGAAGAAGTTGGTTAAAGTAGAGAATCATAAACTCAGTGATTCAAATATATCCTAAGTGCTTTTTGATTCAAAGCATAAACATCCTTTTTTTTCTGTAGACATTTGATGTGGGACTTACAGCTTTTCTTGGAGGAGACACCACAGGCTGACTGCATCAACCGCACCCATGATGCACTATTGTCCTCATGTTGGTGTTTTACAGTGGAACAGGAATGTAGGGGCTCTGCAAAGTAACCCGAGTATGGAGTTCTTACTCTTTAAAAAAAAAGTCTTTCTGATTGTATCTCTCAGTCATTTACACTTGGGTCTACAGGTACTTCTATAGCACTTTTTAAATGTCATCTTTTAAAAAAATGTTTCCGAAGCATTAGGCTTAGTTTTCATAGAAATAGCAACTCTTTTTTGCCAATGATATGTTGTCTGTTTATGTAATTTTAATTAAATTGTATAATTACAGTCGTAAGTACAACTGGCAAAATGGATTTAGAAATCCAGCTGAGTGTTGGTGGGAGCAGAAGCACGTGGATGTATGAGAGAGTAGAACATTTGCCTGGGGTGTTCATCTTGTCATGGGTGTTAGCCAGTGCTTCACACGTGGGTTGAAATCCAGCAGGTGAGTGGATGAACTGATTAGGTAGAAGATCGTTAAGAACGTGTTTGTATAGCTCCACATATATGAAATATTTCCTATATGTATCTTTGAACAGAACGAGAAAATAATACTTTACCATTTCTGCTTTTTAATCTTAAGGTGTGTTAACATCTTTCCATGTCAAGATTATAGGCAGAGTTTTCTTTGATTCAGGATTTTTTTCTAGCCCCTGGCTAGGTTAGGTAGTCATCTTACCTGCTCCATTAGTCTCCTTTGCTTACTTTTGTTCTAATGATTATATCCTATTTTAATTGTTTGTCTCTTCTTGTTTCCCCTTCAAATTTCTCCCATCAACTCTTTATACCCTATTATGCATATTATCTCTATTCTTACCACTTTTTTTTTTCTAATTCTTCTGCAATCAGTATTTTACTATTATGGAGTTATTTATAGACTGGTCTTGAATTCAGTTTTTAATGGTTCTTCTTGGTCCTTCTCTGACCTCATTTCAGCAGGTCACCCTTGACTCTTATCTATTTTAAAACTTACTCTCTCCTTAGGATTTGTTATATCATCGTCACTGCCTTTTCTCAGATGCCTTGATTTGGGGCTTCTGCCTGTTCTCACACTTTAACAGTAAATGTTTGAGACTCGTGTTTCTAAGAAGATGGAGTAAATGCACTTTTCCCTATCCCTCCCTCTAAGCACAACTAAAAGAACAAGACATTATTCATGAAATGCACACAGAATGGCACGTAGGCTAGGAAGCCCGGGACCCAAGGAACAGTATGGTGGTGAGTTCTCTGGATTTTCGTTTTGCCTCTTCTATCCCGGACTTGGATCTAAAGAAGTCAGCAATCCAGAAAAATCAACAAGCATAGACAAAATTCCCAATAAAAGGCTACTACTACTTTTAAGCCAAAGGACAATGAAAGGGGCAGACAGCAAGATAGGAAACTATGACAGTAACCAGTCTATGCTCTGCAAGTACCACAGAAGGAAAATGTTGCCCCATCCCTACCCATGCCACCACAGCCTAGTGGGGAGCCTAGTGCCCCAGATGGCACTAATGAGGAGGTCGTCTCTCTCCCCACCGTGTAGTGTCACAGGACACTGTGTAGAGAGTCAAAACTTGCATCACAATCCAGTGGTACCAAGAACTCCCTCCTCCCCACTTGCCTGAAGGTGCCAGTGGAAGTTCATTTTGAGCATAACGAGGCAGTCCTGTCTCTCCCTACCAAGGAGGCACCATGGTGGCAAGGTAGGGAGCCCACACTCCTGCCACATCCAGCAGTAACAAGGAACCTCTCCTCTGATGTGTCAGTGGAGGCCAAGTGGGGAACCAAGACTTCTGTTCCCGCCTGGCAGTATTGAGACTCTCCCCTCCTTTCTCCACTGGAGTGGTATCACACGAAGCCAGCTAAAAAATAAGGTTTAAATAAATCCAAAGTCTCCTAGCTTAGAACCCTGAATTTCCTGGATTCAGTATAAAAAGCTGTCACACCAAGAAGCAGAAAGATCTCAAGCTGAGTGAAGAAAGATAATTAATAGACATCAAGGGTAGGATGACATGGATATTAGAATTATCTGACAAGGATTTTTAAAGCCACAATCATAAAAAATTCTAATGAACAATTATGAATATACTAAAACAAAAGAAAAAATAGAAAATCCCAGCAAAGAAATAGGAGAAACTTTATTTTTCTTTAAAGATCCGAATGGAAATTAGAGAAGTGAAAAATGTAATAACTGAAAAAAAAAACTTATTAGAGTGGGATCAGGAGCAAAATGTAGGGCTGGGAGGAAAGAATTAGTGAACTGCAGTATAGAATAATAGAAATCACCCAATCTGAACAACAACAACAACAAAAAAAGCAGAGCCTGAGGGGCTGTGCCTGTCTTCAGAGTCCTAGCAGGATTTGAGAAAGAAAATAGGATAGGAAATTACGTGAAGGAGTCATGGCTGTAATAACTCCCCAAATTTGGCAAAAGACATAAACCTAGAGATTCAAGAAATTGAACCACAAGCAGGATAAACCCAAAGAAATTCACACTAAGACACATCATAGTGAAGCTTCTGAAAACTAAGGACAGAGGGAAAAATCTTGAAATCAGGAAGAAATGACACTTTAGTTATAGGAAAAAACCAATTTGAATGACAGTGGACTTCTTCTCAAGCTATGGAGGCCAAAAGCAAGTGGTGTTAACAGTTTTGAAATGAAGAAAGCAAAGAATGGTCAGCTCAGAATCTTACATGAAGAGGGGAGGGTATAGCTCAAGAGGCAGAGTGCATGCTTAGCATGCATGAGGTCCTGGGATCCATCCCCTCAATAAATGAATAAAAAATAAATAAACCTAATTACCTCCCCCACCAAAAAAAAAAAAAAAAGAATCTTACATGCTGTAAAAATTTCCTTCAGAAATGAAGAGGAAATGAGACATACTCAGATGAAGGAAAACCGAGAGAATTTTTGGCCAGTAAAGTTAGCCTAAAAGAATAGCTAAAGGACATAGTCTAAACAGAATGAAAATGATAAAAGAAGGCAACTTGAAATATTAGGAAGAAAAAAATACAATGAGAGTAAAGATATGAGTAAATACAACATTCTTTCCTTCTCTTGAGTTTTGATGTTGTGGAAGCAAAAATTATAACACTGTCTGATGTAGTTCTAAATCTATGTAGAGGAAATGTTAAAAAAAATCATACTATAAATGGGAAGGGAAAGGAAAGTATATTAATTTGCCAGGGCTGCCATAACAAAATACTGCAGACTAGGAGGTTTAAACAACAGAAGTTAATTTTTTCACAGTTCTGGAGGCTGGAAACCTTATGGTCAAGGTACCAACAGGATTGATTTCTTCTTAGACCTCCTTCCTTGGCCTGCAAATGGCCACTGTCTGTCTTCCCTGCACGTGGCCTTTTCCTCTGTGGATGTGCATACCTGGTGTCTCCTCCTCTTCTCATTAGGACATCAGTTCTGCTGGATTAGGACCCTACCCTCATGACCCCATTCAGACTTAATTCACCTTGTTGATTTGGGCTTCAGCATATGAATTTTGAGGGACAGTATTCAATCCATAACAGGAGGGAAGATTTCTATTCACTCCAACTTGTGAAATGATGATACCCATAAACTGTGAGGATACATTATGATGTAATGCCTAGAGCAGCCACTAAAAAGGCCAAAGAGATACATGTAAAAAACAAAGTAGATCAAATGGAATTCTAAAACATGTTCAAGTAAATCATGCAGAGTCAGAAAAAGAAGATAAATAAAAACCAAAAAATAAAAGGTGGACTGAAGCCTTAACATATCAATAATTACATTAAGTATAAATGGTTATATGTTAAAGAAAATTGGCAGAGTTCATTAAAAACTTCACCTAATTATATGTTTTCTGTCAGAAATTTACCTCACACATACTGATATAAGCAAATGCAAAGTAAAAACATAATAAGACCTTTATGAAAATATTAATCAAGACAAAAGCAATTGTGGCTGTTTTACTATAAAGCAATTTAGACATCAGAGTAAAGAGTTAAGAGAGATTGATTCCATATAATAAGATCAGTCCACCAGAAGATCAATCCTAAATGTGTATATGTCAAACCATGGATGTGCAAAACAGATGAAGCAGGAAATAACAGAACTGAAAGGAAAAACAGATAAATCCACAATTAGATTTGGAGAATTCACAACTCAGTCAGCAATTGATACATCATGTGGACAGCACTAAGGATATATAAGAAGTCAACACTACCATCAAGCAAAAGTATATATTTATAGAATACCCCATCCAATGATAGCAGAATACACATTCTTTTCTCATTACCACAGAACATATACTGAGACAGACCATATCCTGGGCCACAGAGCAAACCTTACCAAATTTGGGTGAATTGAAATAGAAAATAACAGGAATATCTCTAGTCCTTTGGAACATGAACAGCACACTTCTATATAGTCCTTGAGGTCACGAAGTCTCGAACTGACTTAATGAAATTGAGAATACAACATTTCAGAATTTGTGGGACACATCTAAAGTAGTACTAAAAGGGAAATTTATAGCACTAAACACATTAGAGAAGAGTAAAAGGCTCAAATTAGTAATTTTAGTTATCACCTTAAGAATCAAAAAAAAGAAGAGCGAAGTAAACTCAAAGCAAGAAAAGGAAGGAAATAATAAAGAGCAGAAATTAATTATATAGAAAAAAATAGAGGAAATCAAGGAAACAAAGAGCTGGTTCTTAGGAAAGATTAATAAAATTGACAAGCCTTTACTAATATTGATGAAGGAAAAAGGGAGAACACAAATTACCAAAATTAGGAATACGATAGAAAATATCACTGCAGACTTTACATCAAGAGGGTAATAATAATCCCTTATTATTAACAACTCTAAACACGCAAATTTGACAACTTAGATGAAAAAGACCAATTTTTGAAAAGCACAAAGTACTACAACATACCCAATATGAGATGGAAAATTTGAATAGTTCTCTATTAAAGAAATTGAATTATTAATTTAAAACTTTCCAAAAAATCAAGTACAGATGATTTCCCTGGAGAATTCTACCAAACATTTAAATAAAAATTAATACCAATTCAACAGTCTCTTTCAGAAAACACAAGAGCAGGGAACAGTTTGCAAATTTAATTTTTGAAGTTTGTACTGGTAGCAAAACCAGTCAAAAACAGTAATAAAACAAAACCCCAGCCCCCCAAATTTACAGCCCAATGTCTCTCATGAATATGGGTACAGAAATTCTTATTATAATATCCTATATCGACAAGGCAAGAGAGGAAAAAAAATCACATGATCATATAAATTGATGCAGTTAAAGCATTTGACAAAATTCACTTATTTATAATAAAAACTCACAAGAAGATAAAAACAGATATTATGGATTGAATTGTGTTACCCAGAAAGATGATGTTTCAGTCTGAACTGGCACCTGAGAATGTGACCTTGTTGCGGATGTAATTAATTGAGATGAGATCATAAGGGAGTAGAGTGGAATATTAATCCATGATAGCTGATATCCTTATAAGAAGACAAGAGATACAGAGAATGTGCAATGTGATGACAGAGGTCCTGGGAATCTTGGCTTAACAGCTACAACCAGAAGCTAGGAAGAGGCGAGGAAGGATTTCACCCATAGTCTCAAGAGGGAGCCTGAGTCAGCTGACAACTTGATTTTGGACTTCCAGCCTCCAGAACTATGAGAATAAGTTTGTTATTTTAAGTCACTCATTTTGTGATGCTTTGTTATAGCAACCCTAGCAAGTTAACACAGAGGGGTACTTTTCTCAACTTGATGACATGAATCTACCAAAATCCTACAACTCACATTATATTTAATTGCTGAAGACTTTTCTCCTCAGACTGGGAACAAAGCATGGATGTTCCCTCTCACCACTTGGACTCAACACAGTGCTGGAAGTTGTAGCCAAAGCAGTGAGGCAAAAAATGAAATAAAAAAATTATGAATCAGAAAGGAAGAAAAAAGTTCAGAAAATCCCCCAGAAATCCTAGAACTAATCAGTGAGTTCAGCAAGATGCCAGGGTTCAGGATAAACAAGACTCAATTGTATTTTGCAAGAGAAAGAGTTTTAGAGCTCTATTGTACCACAGTGTGCATGCAATTGGCAATACTGTACCTTACACTTAAATATTCAGGGGATAAATGTACGTTAGTGTTTTTTACCTGAACAAAACAATCAATTGTATTTCTAGATACTAAGCAACAAACTTTTGGAAAATGATGCTATTTATCACTGCCCCCCCCCCCAAATACTCTGGTGTAAATCTAACAAATTGTATAGAGAACTTTTATGCTGAAAACTACAGAATCATGATGAGCAAATCAAAGGTCAAAGTAAGTGGAGAGATACCCTGTGTTCATGAATGAGGAGAGTCAACTCTGCTTGATCGTTTGGGCTGTTGGCAGGATTCGGTTCCTTGCAGTTGTTGAACTGACATCCCTATGTCCTTGCTAGCTGTCGGTTTAGGGCTGTCTCAGCTTTTAGAGTATACCTACATTCCTTGGCTCATACTCTGCTTCCTCCATCGTTAAAGCCTGTAAAGGCAGATGGAGTCCCACTCATGCTTTGCATCTCTTCTTTCTTCTGTCTCATCTCTCTAACCCAGCTAGGAAAGGGTCTCAGCTTTAATGAATTGTGTAATTAGATTTGGCCCACCTGAATAATCTAAGGTAATCTTCCCATTTTAAAATCATCTGATGAGCAACCTTAATTCTCTTTTTAATTCCCCCTTTGCTATGTCTGCTAATATAATCATGGGTTCTGGTGTTAGGACATGGCCATCTTTCAGGGAGTGGGGATGGGGATTACTGTGCCTAATGGCCTCTCATTGCCCATCACATTGTTCAGTCATCCCTTGGAATCTGCGAGGGATCCAGGACGCTTGTGGGTACCAAAATCTGTAGATGCTCAAGTCTCTTAAATAAAATGGTGTAGTATTTGCATATAACCTACGTACATTCTCCTGTATGCTTTAAATCACCTCTAGATTACTTGTAATACCAAATCCAATGTAAAAGCTAGGCAAATAGTTGTAAATACAACATAAAAGCTATGTAAATAGTTACTGGTGTGTAGCAAATTCCCTTTTGGAACTTTTGGAATTCTTGGTTGTTTTCTTTTTCCCAAATATTTTTGATCTGCATTTGGTTGAATCCATGAATATGGAGGGCTGACTGTATATAGTTTTTTTTTAATTGAAAGGTTTTTTTTGAACTTTTTTTAAGTGAATTTTTTAAAAAATTGAAGTTTAGATAAAGAATGGCCATCATTCAAAAGTCCACAAATGATAAATGCTAGACAGGCAGTGAAGAAAAGGGAGCCCTTCTGCGCTGTTGGTTGGAATGTAGTTTGGTGCAGCTGTTATGGAAAACAGTATTAAAATTCCTCAAAAAACTGAAAGTAGACTTACATATGATCCAGCAATCCCACTCCTGGGCATATATCCAGAGGGAACTTAAATTTGAAAAAAAATACATGCACCCCAATGTTCACAGCAGCACTGTTTACAATAGCCAAGATATAGAAACAACCCAAATGTCCATCAACAGATGCCTGGATAAAGAAGTTGTGGTATGTTTATACAATGGAATACTACTCAGCCATAAAAATAAGATAATGCCACTTGCAGCAACATGACTGGACCTGGAGATCATCATTCTAAGTGAAGTAAGCCAGAAAGAAAGAGAAATACCATCCCTATATAGGTTTTTCACAAGCTCCTTCCTACCTGTTTGGTTTTATTTCTGATACAACCACTTGTGCTCAACATAGGTCAAGTCTTTCATGTTCAAGTGTTTTTGCATGTATTCCCTCTGGCTTAGAAACCTCACTTTCTTTCTGTGACTTGTCCTTGAAGGCTCAGGTCAGACACTGGCTGCTTTGTTCCCAGGAGAGGTGGATGCTGCACCTTCTGTTCCCCTAGCACCATGAGTATAGCACTTACTATAGTATGTAAATAATTTTGTTCAACATTTGTTTCGATTGCTAGTCTGTGGTTTTTCTCAAGGACAGAGAACATGTTTCATTCAGCTTTGTATTTCTCATCCCTAGTACGGTATCATGCATACGGTGAGACCCTACTAAAAGATGACTGACCTGGTTAATGAACATTTGTTTTAGTAGTGATGAGACATTACCCTTAGAGCAGGGGTCAGTAAGTCCAAAAGTGTGATATAGGACAGGGACTTAGAGTCATCATTCTTGGTTCCATATTGATGAGAACCAGTTGTGAAATCAGAATTGATGATTCTGGCATGAAGACTGAGACAGGCTCAGGGGTGCTGCCTGGAATGTCACCACTTTGTGTCCTTTTCTAGCACATAAAGTTAAGGGTGGGGGCCTGGCATCAGCAGACCTAGATGCTCTTTCTGAGCAACCTTAACTTCTGTCTGCATGTTCCTTTCCTTATGTGGTTGACTCTTGAGCAATATGAGTTTGAACTGCATGGGTCCACTTATAAGCGAATTTTTTTTTAATTGTAAATACCACCGTGCTACACAACCTGAGGTTGGTTGAATCTGCAGATGCCAAACCTCGGATAGAAAGGAACTGCAGATATAAAGTGTGGACTGTAAGTTATATGTGGATTTTCAACCACGTGGAGAGCCATTGCCCTTAACCGCCGTGTTGTTCAAGGGTCAACTATATATAAAAGTGGAAGGAGATTCAATTTCATTCTAAAACCATTTGAGTCTGCTAGGTTTATTCCAACTCTGACAGTCCGTGACACATTTGTCTTTCCCTTCCTTAGACCACCTTTGGGAAGAGAGGTAATAACTTTAACTTGAGCCTGTGGGAAGCGTACATAGATCTTGTGCTTTGGTTCCCTCGGCCAGGAAGTAAATCTGAGACCTGATTGTCTCTTCTGCTCAATGAGGTGACTGTATTTACTTCATAAAGCCAAAAATACATTGGAAACCACTTTGCACACTTTTGATTTCATCCTCTTTGGAAGCAATAACAATTTCAAAGCTGAAGCCGCTTTTAACATTTAAAGGTGGTTTGAACATTTAATCCCAGAGACCTGCTGCCCCTTTCCTGCCTCCTTTTTTTCCCCTTCTGTTACCTCTTCACCTCTTCTTTTCTCCTGCACTGAGACCCCTACTAGGAAGTGCTAAATGGTAATACACTTAGAAGTTTTTCTTGAAGCAATTAAAAGAGAAGAGTTTGATATTTCCTGTTGTAGAATTTTAAGAGGTAGATTTTGTGTTAAATTAGTACTTAGCACATTACACATTACTTTTTGCTGTTTTAAAGCAATTTTTTCCCAATACGAATGTCATACTAATCTCTATGTCATTTCTATTCATGAATAAAAAAACATTTGCACAGTGCTTATTCATCCATGAATGCAGATTTTAGTTAAACCGCATAATGCCTGACGGTACTGTGCTGACACGCACAGAATAAATAGCACAGATTTTGTTTCCTGAAGATTGATCGTTTATAGGTCAGCTGATAATTTTTTTCCAGGTTGCTTCTTAAACTGATGATGAGAAATTTTTCACTTCTGTAGAAGGCTATGGATTTTAATAAACCTCTGTCAGGACTGCAGACCTACCTACTCAGTATCACTTTTTATCTCGAACATCTTTTCTAGAAGAGATAGGAAGTGATATTGGCCCCTGTCCTTAGAAACAACATTGCTGAAAATAGTAGCGGTGAGAGCAAAGGTTTTGAGAGAGTGGGTTTGTGAATGATAACTTGTTAATACAACAACATGTTAGACACTCAAATTTTTAAGAAAAACAGGGAACCTCTTAATGCATATTTAGTTTGTTATAATATTACCGTTTCGATAAGTACTTTCCTCAGCTTTCTTTTTATGTTTAAATATTACAATATTAATTTGTTATCAAGCATCCTAGTTTCCTGTCCCTGAACCCTGTCTGACTTTTCTTGCTTTTGATATATTTTATGAAATGTAAAGTGTAGTCTGGCTTTTAGAAGGCTGTTGCCAACCTCTCTGATTTTATTGTTGTTGAGAAATCAATTCCTGCCGTGAGGTAAAAAGTTGTAGTGTCAAGTAATTGGGTATAATGCTTCTTTACATTCAAATTTAATGTCTCTTTTATAGAGAACTAGTTTATATGTCATATTCCTGCTTGGACCTGAGTTTTACTTTAGAGACTTAGATTCTACTGTGTAGAATAGACTTATTTAGTGCGTCCAGAAATAGCTGATTTGAGAACTTCTGTGGGCTCCAGTATTCTAGTTACAGTTGTTATATTAGGGGCTATAAATTTTCAATGTGACTGTGTTCTACTGTTTATTACTCAGACGTGATTTACTTGGATTGATATGCTTCCTAAATTTTATAGTCGGCTCCAGCATAAGCATACCAAGTGCAACAAGCTCTTTTTGTTATATTAACATAATTTAAATTACTTTGTATAGTTTGTTAATAAGGCAGCTTTAGGAATACTAGGTTTATTCTCCATAATGATTGAAGGTGACAGCAGTATGAGTAATCCTAAGCCATTTATAATGGCTTTCAAATATCTTTATGGATATACTTTTGAATATAGAGATGGCTGAGCATTCACTTTGAAGCCTTCACTGTGAGGTACTGACACAGGAGGCCTGATGAAGGGTCTGTCCGTGCATCTCAGTGCTGGCCGAGTAATTGGTACTCTCCAATTACCCTGTCTGTGTTGATTTCAAGCTTCCCTACTGCATGTGAAACAAGGATAAATACAGGATAGGACGTCAAAAAGGCAAACAGTTAAGAAGGATGCTGTAGGTGTTTTTCATGAAACATGAAAACAAGGTTTGAAATGCATACAGGTAATCCGTGTGTTGCTGATAGTGGAGAGTAAATTCTTCACTTTTGAAGTAGCATCTGGTTTGAAAACACCAACTTGTATTGAGCTTTTTTCATCACCTTAACTGTGATAGTGATCTTCAGTCTTTCCTTTTACAGGGGAGTGTCTTCCTCCCCTGTATTTTTGAATTAGTTATTTCATGGTTTTCATGGAGAAGTGATGAGTAAAATAGTTTGACAAGAGTCTGCCAATCCAAATGGCAAATTGTTTTTTTTGGGGTGGTTGTTAAAGTCAGAAACTCAGAATATTTGTAGGTGATTAAGCTGTATAAATAAAGGAGTGCATAATAAAGGAGTGTATAAATAAAGTGTATAAATAAAGGAGGTGGAATTTTTTAAACAATATTTTTAATGCAACTATGTTACATTTGGATTTTACTCTTATTTTCTAAGGAATGTAATATTGTGTCATAAGTAAGAAAATGGTATATCTTTGTATGTGACTTAAATTTTTTTTTAAATTCTGTATGTCATCCTGCTTTTGACTATTGGGTGAAATTTTATTTTTAACATTCTATTTTTCAAGGGCCACACATACACATATAAAGTCATACATACAAATACATATACAAGCACATATATACAAAGAAATACGCATAAACATCATATATATCTTTTTCTTTTCCACTTTTTGAAAGACAGATTGTTACTGTGATTTATTATCCTAGACTTTCCACATCACTGATTTCTACTAAGGTTGTTTTTTGATAATCAATATCAGCTGCTTTCTATTGGCAGTAATACACTAATTACATTCATACTCTGGTTATATTAATGGGTTTATGGAATAGAGGCAGTTTGATCCAGATAAAAACACTCATTTAAAAGTAACGATGAAGCTCTTTAAAAAAAAATTCAGCTTTGAAATTTAAGAAGTTGTTAACATTTATAAGGGTGCATTTTAGTGGTTTGGGAGACTCTTCTAAAACATACTTTTTCAATATTTTGACTAATTTTTTCAGTAATCGTTTTCTTTTTGTAGACTGGCGTCTTCTGTCTTTAAATCTTGCTTACTTGCCCAATTTTTGCTCTTTGGGACAGTCCACAGTGAGGCTTACCCAGTGGTATGCTGGTAAAGGCTTAACAACCAGGTCTCTGGATGAGGGGAGATGCTCTGATTGACAGCATTTGCTGATTTCTATGGTGTCAATATTTCCAACATCACAGATTTTAAGCTACTAACGTGATGTCACTGGACATGGGGCATGGAAGAGCGGGGCACACTCAACTCTCACCAGCCAAATGCAGGCTAGGTTCAGCACACCACTGGCTCATCCTGTCCACTGCTCCTTCTTTCACAACTTAGATTATGAGTCATGAATGATTTTGGGTACTGTGTTATTCCTTTATTGTATTTATGACTGGAGTATGACAAGTGCAATCTGTTTGTGAGTATATAGCATTATCATGATATTCCAAACTAGAATACTGACTTAATATATAACTACCCTTCTTTCTGCTTTTCAGTTGGGTGGAAAGCTTTGGCCGTGAGGGGCTTGGATTATTACTGGACATTTTGGAAAAGCTGATTAGTGGCAAAATGTAAGTATTGCTAATCATTATTTCCAGTTCAGCTACATTTGCATGCCCAGTTATGATCCCAACACTGATATCTTTTATGCCAATGCAGACAAGAAAAAATTGTAAAGAAGAATCAGCACAAAGTCATACAGTGTCTAAAGGCCTTGATGAATACACAGGTATGTACATAGACAATTGTATTGTCTTTGTTCTTCATCAGTTCTTACAGAATTCTTAGGGAAAAGAGATGTGTAATATGGAATTTGCACTATGCATGATGCGTTGCTTTGATAAGCTGTTCAGTACATAATGGAAAAATATTGAATTGTATTGATTTCTAGTTTTGTATCAAATCAACTGTCTCTCAACAGGAGAAACTTGGGGATGAATGGACCTTCTTCTGGTGCTTAACTCCTCATGTACAGATTAATTTTCTTTCCCTACTGTCTTCTGTTCCTACCTCTCTACCTGCCTGTCTGTTCTCCCCTCTTCCTCGCTTCCTTCTTCTCTTTTACTTTTCAAAAGTATAGCATGAATCACCTTTAAAGTATGATTATTAAATATGGTCTGCAGTAATACTTATTACCAAAGAATTAAGTTGGAAAGACAGATTTCATAATCTTGGAATTTAAATCTTTAATGAGATTAATGTAAACAGATATGCGCAGGTCCCAGAAGTGGAGCAGTGATGCTTTACAAGTACGGTTGACCTTTGAACATGTCTTTAAACTGCACGGGTCCACTTATAATGAGGATTTTTAAAAATAAATACATATTTGTACTGTAAATGTATTTTCTCTTCCTTATGATTTTTTTTTTAAGATAACATTGTCTCGTCTGTAGCTTACTTTATTGTAAGAATATAGTATATAACACGTAACATACAAAATATGTGTTAACAAATGTTTATGTTATGGGTAAGACTTACGATCAAGATTAGGCTATTTGTAGTTAAGTTTTTGGGGAGTCAGAAGTTATACTTGGAGTTTTGACTGCGTGGAGGGTCAGTGCCCTCTGTGCCCCTGTGATGTTCAAAGGTAATCTGTAACATTGAGACCAAATAAAATACGGTGGATCGGCAGAGTTTATATATTTAAAGAGGATTCATTAGAAGAGAGAAATACTTTACGCTCTGTACTGAAGTTGGGTTTGCCTGACGGTGCTTTTTTTTTTTTTTTTTTTTTTTTTCCATACTGTTAACTGTGGAAATTAACTCCAGCCCATGCCATGTCTTTAGCTCCAGCATCTAAACAAATCTACCTCATGATGTGTGGTAACGGTGGGTGCTTCCATTGCTATTAGACAGCAGGAGAGGAAATTTTACTTACGGTGGCATGATGATTTGTGTTTTATAGTGAAACTGTGCCTTTGTGATTAATTTTAATTTTTAGTATTTTGCCTCATTTTCATTTTTAAAATAAACCTTTAGAGGACTTCCTTCTTAGGTACTTGTACTTAAATTACTAGCATTTACATTTCTTCTTATTAAATATAGCAAGTATTTATATTTTCTAATTATTTTTCTTATTGACTTATTGACTTTTTGCCATTTTCTGGGGCTAAGTTTTCTGTTTTTAACCCGTGAAATATTTTTCCCCTCCCTGCTTTTCCCAATCAGGTATGATTTTTCAAGGAAAATATCTTATGTGGAAATCACAAGTCCTTTCTATGTTGAACTCGCTGTTCTATGAGAATTTGATTTTTAGATATGTAGCCTTTTGTGGAATATGTTTTAAGAGTAAATGAATAAAGGAACCAAACTGCTCATAAGGAGACATTGCACCACACTAAGTGTGTAGCACTGCTTTAGGGAGGCCCCTTCTAATGTGAGAACGTAGAAACTGGAAATTTCATTTGTGATGTGGAGGCTGAGAGTAGAGAAAATCCAGGAACATTTTTCCAAACCAAAGGGGCATTTGGATCATAACTGGAATTTGAGAAGACTATCGTGGTTTAAGTGAGGTGGTATGTAGAAGGTAATATTTCTGCTTGGTTTGAGACGGAATTGGGAAAGGAGTAAACTTTATGTATTTATATTCTAATTAGTATAATGTAATTTATTATCTTTTAATAATAGATTATTTTGCTTATAGTTTTTTATGTGGAGCTGGAATATATTGTCTTTTACATGTCTATTACCTGTCTATTACACACCTATTACATGTCTATTAGTATTACATGCTAATACAAATAAAAAGTTACTGATACTTGGAATTGTATTATAATGTCAAATTCTTAACTTAATTATATATGAAATTGTTTGGTAGATTTTTTTGTACATGATTGGTTGATAGTTTCTCCTGTACCTCACTGTGCAGTCTTTATAGAAGTTCACTGAATGATAAAAATATAGGCTTTAAAAAATTACAGTACCTTATTTGGTACTAGTAATTAATGATATAATTTCTATTATGAGCAAATCTGATAGTGTTACATGAAACTGAATTTTTATAACACTAAATTGAACTTTGTAGTAGTTTTTAAATAGAAGTAGATTTTGAATAAAATAAAAGTCAAGATGAAAAGTTACATATCTTTAAATTAAGAAGTAATTAGAACAGGGGCTTCATTTTGTCAGTTAATTTTTTGTGTATTCCTGAAGTGTGCACTGACAGTGAAGACACCTTGGTCCTGAAGTCAGCTCCCTGCCCCACGTTATTTCTGCTGCTAGGATGAACTCACTGTGGGTGGTTATTCAGCACCACTATTTGTGTATTGTTGGGAATCCTACAGAGGAATTTAGGATGTTAACCTCCCCCTACCCAACATGCCTCCAGTGGCCTGAAATTCCGTCTACTAGGTAATAATAGGCCTCAAATAGAATGCAGATGGAACTTAGCACTGCTCCTTAGTTGAGGTCATGTGAGTTTTCATATAATCTGGAGTGGGTCCTTGACATTCAGTAGAAAGACATTCTTAGACCTTCCAAAGTCTGTCACCATCTCTCTAACCTTCTAATAGCCTTCATTTAATGTACTTTAAGTGCCGGCACTGGTAAGTTGTCTATTTCTCTCACAGTCATTGAGTTTTGTTTTGTTTACTTTTATGTTTTTTTTTTTTTAAATAATTGAGAGTAATTTTATGCAAGCTGTCAGCAATTCTGTCTTTAGTTCTAGATACTCAGTAGTGGTGATCTGGCCTCATTCCAGTGTTAAAATGAGCACTGCACAGTTTTACATTAGCCAAATCAGAGAATATTGCCCGTGATGGAGCTTTGGGGTCACAGGATGTTGGTCAAAACTGTGAACATCAGAAAATGCTCCTATTCTACTCTTGACACATGGTTTAGGGCCAGAGGACTTGGCAGAGAAGGTAGGTGGTATCACTTGGAGGAAATCAGTATGAGTTGTTGCCTTGAGTGGCTGGAGAAGTCAGAGGATCCTAGATCCGGGAAGGGCAGGTGCTGACTCAGGCCAGCCAGGGGGGTGGGAAGTGAAGGGAAGTGCTGGAGGCCAGCGTTACTCAGTCTCAGGTGTATCAGGCAGAGCCAGCCCTTTGGTGCTTGGTAATCATTGGCTGATTGACTTTTTGAATTGGATCTAAGTGGTACTTTATAAGCCTCTGACAGTTCCCTGAAGTGATTATCAAGGCATATTGTAGTCTCTGGCCCCATGCCTGCTTTTTCTTTCTTTGTTTCCAGTTATGGAACAGCTGAGGGCATCACAAAAGTGAGCATTTCCTGGCTGGTTTAATTGTCTCTTTCTAAATGTTCCTGGTCACCAGTAGGAGAGAGAAGTCTCTTCAAAAATCATACCCTTGGGCTATTAACCCTTCTGATTGTACTTCCTTCTTGTACCTGTGTTCCTTAGGTAGTGGTTTAAAGCAAATGCAGTATTTCATAACAGTGTGAGGCTTCTCTACATAAATGCCATATACAAATGAGACAGGAAACTTATAAGTAAGATTTCATAACAATCAAAGCATTTGGGTCTAAGCTTGTTATAGGCTTAACTTTGGTAATTAAGCCATAGTTTACAGGTTTATAATTGGAATTTAGGTCCTTTTTAGTGCTTAGTTGTAATTTTAATCAACTAATTTCTCACTCTTTAAAAGGATCCTTTAGGATGTATGGTAGATAAATAGTACTGTTTTATTGCTTCTATTCATCCTCTGTTATTTAATATTCATCTTCCATAGATTGTTAGTGGGCCCTGAGAGATGGCCCATCCATCCTTAAATCAAAACACTAAGTCATTAACATAACTCCTTACCTTCTAATTGGATGTGATATCCTGGCAGTAGCAAACAAACTTTGTCCTCATCCAAAATTATCCCATTTATGTAATGTGTTTACAACTGTGTTGTCTTTCTGATGGCAAAATATTATTCTGATCAGAATACATACACTCCTGTGGCTATGGTATCACCCAGCTCACCTTGCAGTTTCGGCCCATTTGTGAAGTAAGTGTTGCCAGTTAGGCACATACTATGTTCTTGTGGTTCCCACTTGTCGCTGTTGAGCTCTTGAAATGTGGCTAGTCTGAACTCAGTTGTGCTGTAAGTGTAAAATAACACACTGGATTTTGAATGCTTATGAAGGAAAAAAAGTGAAAATATCTCACCAATAAATGTTTTATGTTGATTATATATTAAAATTATAATATTTTGGATATGTTGGAATAATTCTATTAAAATTCGTTTTATTTTTTGCTTAAAAATTTTACACTGCACATGTGGTTCACGTAATATTTTTCTGGGCCATCGGTCTTTGCATTTACTTGTGGTAGAGTACCTCTTACAGATTTTTCCCCAGGAAAGCATCTCATGGCCTAACTGTCTGGTTGAGTATCTGTCTGTCCATTTTATATGTTTCTGTTGGGAAATCTCAATATTCCTCACTGCTTCTCCCTTTCTCCAGTTGGCTGCTATCAGTCATATTGTTGTAAAATCACATTTGAGGGGTTATATGTATTTGACTGGTTCTCATAGTTCTTAATATAAAAAAATTATACATTTTAAAAATTATTTTTTGGCTTTACTACATGTACAAATATCTTATAAACACTTAAAAAAGAAAAAAACTACATTTCCTTTAGCTCAGTGTTTTTCCAACTAACTACTAAGATGTAACTTTTTGTTTCCAAAATATTATAGTATGGCTTGGAAAGAATTATGAGTGAAGAGAGGAGTCTTTCTTTATTAGCCAGAGCCATTGATCCGGAGCAGCCCAGTATGATGACTGATGTGGTTAAACTCCTGTCTGCAGTGTGCATTGTTGGGGAGGAAAGCATGTAAGTCTTCTCAGCTTCTTTCTCTAATTACATAATCATTTCAGACAGTTTCATTCATATAAATGTTTTAACTACTCTATTTTAGACTAGAATATACTTTAACTAAAGAAAGTCCATTTAAGCAGCTGACTGAGATTCTTATTGGCTAAAAAGAAATGTTTGAATAGTGATTATTTCTCTTAATCAGCTATAGTACTTACAGGCTAACAGGTTTCTCTGAAAAACTGATTTCTTCATTATATTTAAACTGTTCAGAGTTCAAACCTTAAATAAAAATTCTAAATGAAAACTTTAAAAAATGTGCGACTTGATTCTGTTTTTTACGTGACTTTTTTTCCAGGTAGAATTAATTCAACAATAATTGAATAATTGATAATGTAATGGTTGAGGGTACAACGTCCTTGACCATAAAGTGTATACTGAAGTTTTAACTTTAAAGACATTATCCACAATTGCTAGTGCTGTAACTAAAAGACTATTACATACATATTAAAAGATAAATCAAGAGAAATCCTTTTTCTTTTTAAGGAAGATTGGGATTCTTACTATGAGGAAGCATTTTCAAATTATTTAAAATACCTTTTCTAAAGTATAGAGATTTAAAAACTGAACAACAAAAGAACAGGCAGAAATAGCCCTCCTTCATGTAAGGGCAGGCAGAGCCCTGTAAGTGGAGCCTCCTGTGCACGTTTGAAGGTTGTGCTGTGGAGGTCCTGGGGGGCGGTGACCCCTGCACTGCTCAATTTGGACTTAGTCGTGAGTCCACAGGGGCCCCTGAGCCCTGGCCCTCTGCCCCCAAACTACTTGTAGTGTGTATTGTGGATGCAACTCCCGCTGCAAAGCCAGGAGCACAGCTTCAGCACGTTCCCATTTTAAAAAGGCCATATTAATTTTGCTGTGGAAACTCAAAGTGAATTTAATGTTGACACGTAGGTTACTTCCTGTGTTCCCCCTCCCGCTTCTCCTCCTCCTTCCGCTTTCCCCTTCCTTCTTTGCTTCCTGTTTATTCTTACCTCCTCTTCTTCCCTTTTCCTTCCCTATCCTATCCTTCTTCCTTTCCCTTGTCTTTCTATACCCTCTCTTCTCTTCATTTCTTCTCTCTTTCCTCCTCCCTTCCCCTCCTCTTCCTCCACTTCCACCTTATTTTTATTATTTCTTGATTTCAGAATGGGTTATCAAAATGATGTAAATATCTCTTAAGACTGCGTGTCTCCACCCAGTTTAAAACTGTGGATTTTACTGTATGTTGGGTACCGTTGATATAAGTCTTCTTCAAAGAAATAGCAAGTATAGTTTTTCCATAACCATTATTCTTTGTATTTGACTATAATTCCTTACTAATGTTTATTTTGGGCTACCAGAACTTCATTTACTTATACTCAAGAGGTTATAGGATTGTAGTGGTTAAGAGCATTTTTACAGTGCTCACTACACAGACTGGTCTTAGATCTTTGCTCTAGCATTCTACAATTTAGTAGATGTGAGACCTTAGGCAAATTGCTTAATCCTTTTTCTGCCTCAGTTCCCTAATTTATAAGGTGGGATAATGATACCTACTTCATAAGATTATATACGTTAAAAAGAGTTAATATTTGTAGCCTGGTTAAATAGAGCCTGATGTACATGCAGTAAGCAGTATATGAATACTTGATAAATAAACAAGATCGTGGGGTTATTATGAGGAATAAAAGAACTAAAACATATGTTTCATGTTGATATATGCTATATATTCAGTAATCTACTTTAAAAATGTTATTTGTTGCCTAGGAGTAATGCCTGGGGTTTAGTAGATCAGTCTGTTGTATTATGTCATTTGAGTTGTTTGATGTTTGCAATTTAATTAATTTCAAATGTCCCACTAGCCTTGAAGAAGTTTTAGAAGCTTTAACATCAGCTGGAGAAGAGAGAAAAATGGACAGGTTTTCTCCTATTGTGGAAGGTCTTCGGAACAATTCAGTTCAATTGCAAGTAGGTTTCATGCCCGTCATTCATATTGTTGTAACTCGTTTCTGACTGACTTATATTAATACTATAATGTGAAACCCCACATGCCATTTACTATTTTATAACAGTTTAAATAAATGTATAGAATTCTAACTTATACAACATCATAATTTATCTTACAGATATAACTTGGTGTATACCATGGTTATTTCCTTAGGTTCCTAGAAGTTGACTAGCTAAATTCTTCTGTGAAATATATAATTATAGTTCATGAAATATTCATTCTATTTAATCTGAATAGTTGGTTATTATAATTTTTAAGAAGTTTTGGCAATTAAATGAATTATGTCTTCCTATTATATTCATTTTTATATCTAAAAAGTTGAGAGTTTCCATGAGTAAAGAGACTAGGGTACAGGTAGGGATTTTCAAAGATTTTTAAGTACTCCCAAAAAATTGCATTTTTACTTAAGACATTATACTATCCAGGCTGCATATCTAGTATTCATTTAATTTTCCCTTTTTTTTTTAAAGACACAAGAGTTCTATTGCTGTAATTATTGTTACAATCATTACTAATCAAACTTGGTTATCTTTAAGTAATTATTGATACCTAATTCCAACCTCCAAATTTTTAAAATTTAATTGGTGTGTTTGGGCTCTGGCTATTGGGATTTTTCAAGATCCTCAAGTGATTCTAATATGCAACAAAAATTTGGACACCAAGGTGCTGGTAGCTATGAAGTAAATGTATTTTACGCAGCCAGAGCAGTAGCTGGAGTATCAGCATTGTCAGCCCCAGTTTCCAGTTACAGTGGGTTGTGTTAGAGGAAGGACACCCTGAGCTTAGAGAATACAACTCTTCCCTCATGGGCGGCAGTCACTCAGACTGGTGCAGACTATGGTGGGCTCTGTTCAGGCTGTCTCCTAGAGCATTTAATGAAGCTTGCTGGTCAGCAGTACTTCGGGCAGCACGTTGAGGCTGACCTGCCATATTGACCTCAGCCAGGCTTTTTGGGTCCCAGATCTTGTCAACTGAACAAATCCTGCAAACCATCAGGGTCTACCTCAGAATACCAGGAGGCTTTCTTCATTTTTTTCTATTGCTCTTTCTACCTGCCCTGAGGTGTTAAGGATTGCACAGACTTCCCTTTGTTCAGCAAAGAGGACATTTGGGGCAATTGTTTCATCCATAACAATAATGGCCAGTGAGTTGAGGCTGACCTGAGTGCCTTCGGGACTGATGTGGTGTCACTGACCACTTCACCTAAAATCGAGGACACATTTCTTACTACCTGTTTTAATTGGGTGACTCGTTGTAGGGCCAACTGTTGGCAGGTGCACATACAGAGTGATCAGTGTTCTCTCCAGGAAGCTCCCCAGAATAACCAAAGACTACTGCTCTGGAGGGAAGATGCTGTCTGTGTCTTCCCAGGTGGTTTGCTGTACAAACATCCTTGTAAAAGTCATGTAGAAGAAAGGCTGTCTATACATCTACTTGCAATATATGCAGAAACGCAGGAGACCCAGGGAGAATTGCCTGGCAGCGGAGAGCAGACCCCTGACCCTCCTCCGTCACCGTCTTGGCTCGTTTTCCTTCAGTGCAATGCTCCTGGTGGTGTGTCTGTACTTGCACTGTACCTTGGTGTAGAGTGAATGGAACAAAACCTCTGCTAATTTTGGTTCATGTGATACTACAGGGTATTTCCCCTACATTCATCACTGACTAAAGTGAAAACATGTTTTCTAAAGTTTCTTAACAGAGAGAAGAGTGAGTTCTGTTCAGAGAACAAACATGAATCAGGGGAGAAATTGAGAAGCTTGTTTCAAAGGGGCGAAATTATTGTTCTTGTCTTTGGTGCTTTGATGTCAGCTGTCAGCCTGTGGCATCTATAGTTTCTGAGTTTGATCACTTAAAATATGCTTAAATCCTTTTATTTAATTGCCTTCAGGTTTCTAAAAATTTGATTCAGTGTATTCCTTAGATACTGATGGTTAGCTGTGTTTTGGCTGTATTTCCGTGGACCAATTATTTATACTATTGCCTAGTAAAAATAACTCTGGTAATTTCTTTGCCCACTTTGAAATATATAGTTGTTATTCTCTTTAGGTTTTTTTTAAATTGTAGTAAAATATACATAACATTAAATTTACCATTTTAGCCATTTTTAAGTGTACAGTTCAGTGACGTTAAGTACGTCGTCTTTGGGCTTCGTAAGATTTAGTGACGGTGTTGCTGAAACAGTGGACAGGGTGGTAGATATATCCTTCTAAGATTCGGTGGACAGGGGTGGTTGGTTTGTCCTTTCAGGGTTTCTATAGTGGATATTTCTCTATCCTGGAATGTATTTTCTAAAGACACAAAAACCAGGAGCATGAGCCAAGTCTTTGGTGTCTCTGAAACTGTCACTGGAGGAAAATTGTGTTGCGGACACATTCAGGTGTCTGGCACACACATGGTCTTAACAAGTGTCTCATGGTTACATATTAAAGTGCAGAGGGTGGTCGCATTTAGAAAACAGTGAGAAAAAGTGAAACTACTCTGCTAAATACGAACTTTCATTTATTATACTCATGAATTAGACAATTTGAAAGTGATACTCTTGCTGAAACTTGCTTTGTAGAACCAAGCCTGTATTAATTTGGGCACCTTGAGAAGCAAGGGATTTGATGTGCAAGGGACTAGGGGAAATGCCGCCAAGGGAACCTGGAGAGGGAGTTGGGGGAGCCTGGGAGATGCCAAACTCAGTGCGAAGTGGGGAGGGAAGGAAGAAGGGTTGAGTGGAAGTGTCGTAGGCTGCCATGCAGTTCTAGGAAGCCTTGGCAAGATGGATGGGGAATCCTCCAGCTGAAGTCCGGAGTATGCCAGGATGAAGCTCATTTTATTGTTCTTGCTGTGGTCAGACGCTGCCCGTGGGAAGTGTGTCTCCAGCTCCCGTGTTGTGATTGACGTCTCGGGGCAGCAGCTGGGGCTGTTGGTCATGTGTACGCACTGCAGCCAAAGGCTGAGAGCTGCATTTTCATGGCTGCTGCAAAGACAAGTTTTCTTAACGTTAAAGAAAAAACAACTCTTCAATCTCTATGGATTTCATTTACTTCAATTACAGAATAGATCCTTGAAAATTTTGATTTCGTCGAATTTTTCCGTGTCTTAGAAAGTAGGGAAAAATGGTGTTTTTTTTAATATAAAAATTGAAGTTTTTCCCCATTGTGTAAGTTGTTGAGGTTCATTAACATATTTAAAACAGAGCAGGAAAAAAAATCACTCTTAATTCAGTTATCACTGTACTTTGAAATATGTTATTGGGCAGTAATTGACAAATATGACATTGAAACAACCCATAGATTAAATTGCCTTTTTGGATTTAGCAGAGTTTATTAGCTTCTGCTTGTTTTGTTTCCCCTCCTCCTTAAATGCTCAAACTCTACCAAGGTACATTTTGCCCAAAACCAAATGAAGGTCTTCCTGTAATAAGTAGTCATAGATTGATTTACTAATTCCTTTTGTTTCAAATATCTCCTAACCCCCTCAAAAAAATTAGTGTTAACTAAAGTTACTTTATTTTATTTTTCCATTTTTTAAATTGAAATATGGTCAGTTTGCAGTGTTGTGTCAATTTCTGGTGGACATGTTCCCCTATGTTCATAGCACTATTTACAGTAGCCAAGACATGGAAACAACCTAAATGCCCATCGACAGATGACTGAAGTTATTTTAAATGTCAAGTAGGTTATTCTCCCATTTAATGGTGGATACAGAGTATAGCAGAGCATTTATTTTTAGGATCATGGTTGGGATATGATGGAGAGATTGATTTAATTCCTCTCTGTTTTGACTCTTTTTGCTGAAGTTTGCAGCAGTAGGGTTACTGTATCAGTATGACTCAAAATGTTGAAGGCATATTAATATTACTGGACTGGTAAATAATATACCATTAAGCTAACAAACATTAAAGAAATAGAGTAAAATAATATTCTGGTGTGAACTCATATTGTCGTATGGAGCACACTCCTAAGTATAAACTAGTGGGTAACATTTTTGTCTGGAGCGTGCTGCCATAATACAGTTTTTGTTCTGAAAGTTTTTGTTTGTTTTGGTAGGGGCAGGCAATCAGGTTTGTTTGTTTGTTTAATGGAGGTACTGGGATTGAACCCAGGGCCTCGTGCATGCTAGGCACACACTCTGCTACTGAGCTATACCCTCCCCCCAAACTTTTTCACTTATGCTGTAATAGATCACCAGAAAGATAAACTTAACTCATGACTCAAAGGTAACTACAAAGTTTCACAGTTAACCTGTCAGTTATTCAGTGATGCTGTGTACTGGGTTATGCTAGATATTAGAACTATTTACATGAATGAAATACACTCCTGCCCAGAAGAAGCCAATACTTGGGAATTTAAAGCTGGCTAAAGTTTCATATGAAAATTTGCAATGCTAGGAGCTTCAACAAAATGGTAAGACACAGAAGAAATTGATATCTCAGGAGAGTGTCTGAATGAATGTTTAAAAACCCAGGTTTGTCTCAAATCCAAGTGTTCCTGTTCATCTAAATTAGACTTCTTGAATCCTGTAGTTTATTTCTCTGAATCTGAACATTTAATTAGAAGTATAAATAAAGTTATAGGACTTTACATCTGTTGATATACTTTTCTATTTCTGTGTTAATGTAGCCTGTTTAGTATTTATTCTGAATTAGTTTATTTTGAATTAATTTTATTCTGAATTAGTGTATGAGACTTTAAAATTCTTTGGAGTTTTTCGATTTGCACTGGAGGCAAAATATTTTTCTGTAAGCATCATTTACTCATTTTAGCTTGATAAATGTGAAATTTGATTGTGCGAAGAGACACGGGTGATTTCTGCTATGGGGTGGGGAAGATGAAAGTGTAACCTGCATCCTTCCAGCCCCAGATAGTACTTTTTTACAGATTCTGATAGAAGTTTTATTTAAGTTCTTTACTAGTGCTTGTTTCCCGTATGAAGTTAGCTTGTGAGGCTGAGATGTTTTTGGTGTAGGATAGCCATCACTTTACTTGTGAAAACATCTACTTATATTCAGGATAAACATGTTGAACAAGTGTAAACTTCCTATTGCTTTTGCAGTTTGTTGGACGCCCTTTCAGTTCCTTAAGCATAATCGTGGAGGAAGTTATCTGCACTCCTGGCCTTTGAAAAAACTGGACAGGCCTGTGGCCAGGGCTCAGTCATCAAACCTGTTGGTGGACCTGGAATTTTGTGCCTAAGCTCGTTCATCCAAAAGGGGTCAGAAACCAAAGGTTAAAGATGCATAAAGTGTTTATTTTTCTCCTATTTGCTTTGGGCATAGTGGTAGATAGCAGTAAATTAAGTTGTGCACTCTAAGAAATTTTGCTGCTGTGTCCACGTATGAAGAACCCTCACTTCATTTTCAAGGGCAGAAAGCTACGTTGTTGATCAAGTGATATGTATTCTGGTGTGTATCTTTGTCTTGCTGTTTAACCTCTTTCTCCTTCTGATGATTTTCCTTTGATCATTTGCCTTGTTCCTAAGGTTGCCTTTGACAAGCTCTATCCCTCGTATTGAATATCTTTTGAGATTTCTGCTTACAGTTTACCTACTTTGTCCCCTGTTATGTGCCTTTACCTTCTGGTTTAGGACATTGCTGACAACTTGCTCACTGTTTGTAATTACCTTTTGGGCTCCTCATTTTCCTAATCCTTGGCTGTGTGGGCTTTGCTGGTCTCAGCCTTTGTAGTGCATTTTCAGTCTGTTGCTGCTCTTGAGAAAAGCCTCATCTATCCTGAATTCCAGAGGGGCATGTGTGTTCGTGTGTGTGCAGACATGCCTCGACAGCCAGAATTTATGTTAAAAATACCTTTTCTCATGTAAGGCTCCTTTTTGATAATTGAGACAAGAGGAAAAAATGAGTTTATAGCATTTGCTTTCCAATTACTAGAACTGAGTCCCTGATCTAACACCTAAAAATGTGTCTTACATATAAGCCTGTTTAAACTAAAGGTTAACAAGCTGTATGTCTAAAGTATAAAGATGCATTTGGAGTGAGGAGGAGACTATTTTAGGGCCAATTATGGCCGTATGCTTTCATTTACTGGTTGCATATGGTATGTGTGAGAAGGATACTGTTTTCCAAGTGAAACAGCAATTCTGTCCCCTTGTAGAAACTTCTCGTCAAGTCACCATTTTGCCAAATGCAGTAATAATTGATTAGTCATCTTATTTGTTGTATTAGAGCATTTGACACAGTTGATCAGTTTCCCCGTTGGGACACTTTCCTCCCATATTTCCGGATTACCACCATCTCCTTGTTTATCTTCCACCACATTGGTAGCTTTTTTTTTTCACTTTCCTTTAACTCATTTCCCCAACCTTCAAATCAAAACCTACAGGTGAAATGTCCCAGTCAGTGCTTGTACCTCCTCTTCCCTCTCTATTACTCCCTTTGTTGCCAGTGGATGTAAGTGGTGTTCCAGGTTCTTGTCCTGTTCCAAAAAGAATTCAGAGATGAGATGTGGAGGTAAAGAAAGTAAAATGAGGATTTATTAAAGGATGGATAGTACACTCTCAGGGGGAGAGCAGGCAGGCTCAGGTCAGCTGCTGCCCTGTGTTTCTTTGGCAAGTTAGTTACATAGGGTGTTAAAGTGAATGGGCGCAATATTCATTGGGGAGGGAAGGGTTTAGGGTCGTATTCCCTGAGTATCATCCTAACTCCACCTTCCCAGAGGGAGGAGGGATTTTTGTCCTTATTTAGTCTATATCAGAAGTGTCATGGTGTTGGTAAATGATGGATACTTCTAATCTACAAGGCTAATTTTATTGGAATGAGGGCATAATGAGCAAAAGGTTACATTTGGACACTGGAAATTCCTGCCTTTTCTTACCTTTCTTTGTCAGTCTCCAGGCCACTTGTCACCCCAAAATGTGTGACCATTTATCAGCCCAAATGTTCCTGCTTTTCTTTCTCTGCCCAGGGACTCCTGGTGCTTACATGATATGTGGTTTCTTGCATTTGACCCGTGTCCCTCCTTTTTGCCCAATTCCTTCCATTTGGTCTGTGTCGCCTGTTCTCTGCTTGTATCTAGCTATCTGCCTGTTCTAACACCTTGATGAATCCATCTAAGATCTTGGGTTTTATGTACACTTGCTATAGTAATCTCTTTCTTGAACTGGAGTCTCCTATATCCAATTTCCTTCTCTGTGTTTTTCAATGAGGATCAATAATAGATATTTCTAACTTAACATCTCCAAAACTGGACCTCCTAATCATTCTTCCCAAGCCTGTTTCTCCTATCTTAGTGAATAATTTCCCGTCCATATTAATAAATGACAGTTTCAAGCCTTTGAATTGCCCAGGCCAAAAATCTTGGAGTCAATCTTGACTCCTCTCTTTCTCTAATAGTAATTTCTGTTTTTTTTCATAGCTGCACCCCTTGCTCCAAGAAGTGCTTGGAAGACACCATTAAACAGGCTTTGAAGTAATGAAATGCACTAGCAGGAAAACAGGGTGAACTGTAGTCTGATGCCCAAAGATAGAACTTTTAGTTAACTTAGGGTGCTCCTTGTTTTCTTACCCTCATCAGTCCCAGAGGGAGGTAGCTTTTGTCATACTGTTGAAACAGGATGGCGTAATTAATGCAAATTAGTGGAGATTATATATGCTGCATTTTTGGAACATCAAGCAGAACATAGTGATCAATTCTTTATAATGAATATCACCGTCTCATTATTTCCTTGGGTTTCTGTTAATATCCCAGCATTTAATAACTAATTTTTAAATGAATGAATGATTCCTAATGTACATGTCAACCTAGAGCTTTAAAAAGCAGGATTTATCCTGTTCTCCTCTAAAACTTGTTTCTCTCCTTGCATGTTATGTCTCTGTTAATGGTCCTACCTCCTCTTTAGTTGAACAATGAGGTTGTGAGGACTTGTAAATTCTTTTCTTTTGCTTCAGCCGCATGCTCACCCAACCATCAAATACTACCAATTTTTCCAGTGTTGTTCGGGACTCCCTCATTGCTCAGCAAAACTACTTCTCCAATAGCTTCTTAACTTGAATCTGTTACGTCTGTCAACTGAAATAAATGCGCAGTCTAAAAGTTGAGAGTTACATTTTATTTGGCGGGAGGACTCGAGCGGGGCTGACAGCCTCTCAGATCACTCTGAGGGACTGCTCCAAAGAGGTAGGGGAGGAGCTAGGATATATAGGAGCTTTACAACAAAGACCAGGTAGTTGGAACAATAAAAGATTACTTGTTATCTAAAGAAAACCAGGCACCTCAAGTTAAAGAATTTAGTGCTTTTCTAAGTATAGGAGGAAGCAAAAATTTGGGCTCATTGAATTCATTTTTTGACAAGCACCTAGCTATATAGGACTGGTATCCTTTCCTTTCTTATTCTGAGTCCGCTCAGAGTGCACCATTGTGAGTGGCTGCAGAGGCTGGGCTGCAGGCCTGTCCTCACTGGGGGTTGGCAGAAGCTGTTGATGACTTGGTTTCAGCATTCTTTGTTTGCTGATATGGTAGCAGTATTTTCGTTCACACGTCTGTTATTGCCTCTCCTCTGCATAAAATCCTTTATGATTTCCCCTATTTCCAGCTGAATCAGAACTTTCCAACTTGGCACATGAGGCTGTGCCTCCCCTGGCCTGTCTCCTTGTCTGGCCCCGTCTTTAGTGAGTCCTTCCCATGCTTGCCCGCTTCCCACTTTCACAAGCTGCTCAGGAAGTCTGAATTCCTTGTAACTCAACAAAAGGGCCTCCGCCTTTGAATGTGTTAATTCCTCTGCTTAGAACATCTGGGGCCTATTGGTCCTGGCTGCCTCTATTAATCCTTAGGAGTCAGTGTTGTTTCTCTGGGTCCTTTTTTGTTTTTTTTTTCTTCCCAACTTTTTTTGATCACTCTCCACCCCCCACCCCCCGGCCTTGGGTGGGGAGGTAATTAGGTTTATTTACGTATCTTAGTGGAGGTTCTGGGTTTGAACCCAGGACCTCATGCATGCTAGGCATGCACTCCACCACTGAACTGTACCCTCCTTTATTTAACATCCCCATATTCCTGTTATATACCAAACAGATCTCTTCTAGTGCATAGTGTGTTTTTATTATTATACCTACTCTTCACTAGGATAGGCAACGTGTCGTGTTTACCTTTTTAGTTACTGAGCCTTCTTCCCTGTCCTGAGGAATTGATTTCTATGGTGTAGATGCCAGATTGGCATCCACTTATACTGGTATCCTCTCTCAGTGTGAAATCATGTCTAAACATCTCAACATGTAGGTTAAAAACCTAGAAAGAACTCATTGGTCTTTACCTTGATTATAGAATTTTTTTAATCTGTAAGGAAACAATACATTTTGCTATATCTAGACATACATTCACACGATGAGTTAATCAAAGTGGGTATAGGTCATTATCATGGCAAATTACCATTAGAATTCGGAAGGGATTTTAAAGAATTAAATTTATTATTTCAGCTTAAGTCAATTTCCTCTTTTTCCTTTTATGAAGAATTGCCTTATAAATGTTTCCTGAATATAATTTGCATTATCCTTTTCCCTTCTTCCTCCTCAATTTCATGCTGCTATTATTCTGCACATACCTGCTTTCCATTTAGGAGATATTTGCTGATAATTTTTATGTTGCTTATTTTTGCTGCTTTCTTTCAGTTGTCTATAATTTGCATCTTTTCCAGAACCCTGGTGACTGATACTAATGTAATTTCTCTGAATGTGGAGAAACATTATTTGTATGCTGTTTGAGATCTTTTAAAATGCTGAGAAAAACATTTGTGGGTACTGGGTAATGACGGGCAAGGAAGTGGAAAGCATTTTAAACTTGACTTTTTGACACGAACTGGTCACAGCTGAGTGAGCGTGTACTGGAAAGGTAGACTCTGTTTTAAGTTCTTTCTTTCAAGTATGTTTTCCCTTTACCTCTCTCTCAAGTTTTGACAGCAGAGGCATGCTGGCCAGATTTTAGTGTTTAGATATCAAATAGAACAATTATGATATATTTCAGCCAGCAGGAACGGAGACCCCGTTGGTGTCTTAACCCAAAATGTCTTTCTAAATTCATATAAACCTTGCCGTAAGGGATGGAGAAAGGACAATTTAGGGAACAGCATGAGGTTAAACATATTGATCAGTAGGCTGGTCGTTCTTGTTAGATTTTGCTGGAATGTGGACTTAGAAAACGAACACCATTAACAACCACAAAGAATCCTGTGCTTCTCTAGAGACAACCTCTTTTGCTTCCATTACATGGATTTTTATATAATGAAAGAGATAATTCAGCCAGGGATTTTAAAGAAAGGCTATCCAGGGTGAAAGTTTAAGTGTTAAATATGAACTGGAAAATACAGCAATTTTAAAATTTTCATCATTTAAGGTATAAAAGGATTTAGTTAGCTATGTTATTTCTTTATGTCTTCTTAATAAGCATAACACACAAGAGGTCTGAATTTTTGTCAAAGTGTAGGAGCCATTATCTGGTAAGTTAACGTCTGGTAATTAACTGTACAGAGTTCACAAGATAGATTTTGGTTATAACAACCCCATTAACTTGATTCAGGTGTTTGTTAACTCTTGTTGACTTGAATTCTTTGAGTTTCTCTTGATGAATGGAAAGTTATTTTATTATCCTATTTTAGGTAAGTGTTATCTATCCAAAGGATATTCATTGTTTTTCAACTAGTGTGTGTTCAACTAGTGTGTGTTCCGTATGTCGTATGCATATGGGATGGTATTTTTGGACAAGAACCTAAGTTTCGGTTGAAGCATATAAAAAACTCCACTGAAACGATATTTCTTGTATAATTTATAATTGACTGAAATGCTTAACATACAAATTGTCGTTTTAATAGACTCCCCTGTGAAGGAAGATATTTGATAGTACTTGGAACAAAACCTTGATGTTTCAGTTCTGTTACTCCTTTTTTAATGTCGGAATCCGAGCCTAAGTCTCGCTGTGTAATTTATTGTAGGTGGCGTGTATGCAGCTCATCAATGCCCTTGTTACATCTCCTGATGATTTGGACTTCAGGCTTCACATCAGAAATGAATTTCTGCGTTGTGGATTGAAAGAGATATTGCCAGTAAGTGCCCTGCAGTCTCCTTATTAATATTTAAATTAGAGAAGTACTTGAATAGGGGGAAATTTAGATAAATTACCTTCAAGAATAATTTATCTGTGGGAAAAAAGGCTCGAGTATGAAAATCTGTTTTTGAAATATAGATGATAAGATTTGAGTATTATTTAACACTTTAAATGTTTGAATGCTATAAATCAAGTTGAATGGTTGGTTTATTGTTTATGTTTCTCATTAATTTTTTGCATTGTGAAAAACAAAACCGTTCATCATAATTTCTATTTAATATCTCCAGAATTTAAAATGTATTAGGAATGATGGCCTGGATATCCAACTTAAAGTCTTTGATGAGCATAAGGAAGAAGACTTGATTGAGTTCTCCCATCGCCTTGAAGATATTAGAACTGAACTTGAATATCCTTTTGTTCTGAAGTCAATCAAATATGTAAAATTATTGCTAAATATTAAACAACCAATCCCCACCCCCTAAAATATTAAGCTTCTGAAGCCATTTCTAAACAATATAAAATCAAACCTTTTTGATTTATAAGCCAGAAGGTTATTATAAACCTTTTTTATTTTATTAGTTTAATGTGTGTTTTTATGAATACATGCATATGTAAATGGCTGTTACAACCTACAGACGGGTGCTATTTGGTCTCTTATGTGTATGTGTACAATCTGTTCTTTTTTTTTTGTCATCTCCCCTCCCCCCAGTGCTTTTCAGCATTAGGAATAGGTACCCTTAGCCTGCTGGTTAGTTTCTGCCTTATACCTCAGTGTATCCTGATAGAAGCCAGTGCTAACATGTGGGTCTGCAGATGTCTGTGCCTGTCCAGAGATCCACTAGGCTTCTGTCTTCCACTGGGGCTGCTCCGTGGTAGGTAATGCCTGGCACCGGCTCTCTTGGTCAGGGTCCCTCAGCCCAATGCAGAATTTACAACCAGCTTTTCACTACCGTTCTGCCAGCAACATGTTGGCTCAAGAGAGGAAGACTGGTTGGAGTTCATTGTGGAGGAGAAGCCAGGAAGTGTCAGGTCAAGTTGCCATGCACACAGTTTTCTCTCTACTCTCCATCCTAACTATGTGTGTTTTGTTAAGTGTTGAGTACGTATGATGCCTGTTTTACATTAAGACACACAATAATCTTTTGAAGCCTTGCAGAACTTCTTCCGTGTCACATTATTGCAGTTGTTCCGTGTAGAGGACAAATAAATCCACATATTCCTTAATCAGTTTACTGAAGCATGTGATCTTTACAACGTGGTGTGGAACACAGTTAAGGAAACCAGAGCAGAGGGTTATTTCATTTCAATTCTGCAGCATCTTTTGCTGATTCGAAATGATTATTTTATAAGGTAAGAGAAAGCTATGTTCTAATGTTTTCTTTCATTAATAAAATTCTGTTAATTGTGAAATTCATCTGATGTTTATTTGGGCAAGCAAATGATTTTAAGACCTCTGTTTCTTTCATAATATTGATTCATAGAATGTAGTATTTCCTCTGGAAGTATATTTAGATCAAAGGTGGTATGAAGTGATATTCCTATCACTTTTTTAAGCTCCAGCAGATTCTTGATTACAACTTTTCATCTGAATAAAATGTGAACTAGTGATGAATTACTAGGTTGTTGTATGATGGATAATATTTTCTGGTTAGTCCTTAGGCAGTAGGAATAGTATACATTAGTTTCTTTTTATAAGTTACATGGACAGTACTAAACATCATTCTTATTAGTGTTTTAGTAACTAGGAAGTACCTTAATAATACAGTTGTGTCCAGTGTTGCTAATGTATCAGAAGGCTAGATGAATGACTTTGAAAAGTTTGATTATGTCCTAGCCATCTTGGGCTCAACAAATTGTTTAAAAATAATTGTTTATCCTTGTCTATCTGCAGTTATAAATGGATAGTAGCACTTAAGCAGCTGGATTGTTATGAAGATTGAAATGGTAACATGGGTGAAACTCCTAGCCAGACACCTGGCACATGGCGTGTGCTCTCAATACGTGTTCTCTATACCCTTTGTCTTCTTTTATTACTATTTAATGAAGGAAGCTGAAATCTTTGAATATAAACCATTTTTGTCACCTTTAATTTAGCTTTGCTGAAACTTCATTCTTAGATACTGTGGATAGTATGTTTTTTCTTACTCTAAGTTCAAGTAGAAGGATTTGCAAGACAGTCTCATTCGGGTCGTGCCTCTGGGTGATGTCAGAGGGTGTAATTTAGGCTTTTAATGTACCTAACAAGTGAACAGCATTGAAGTCAAAACATGTTAAAACTTGAAGTTCTCTGAGATGAGTACAGGATCATGCATCTTATCTTCTCTCTTTGTAGAATTAGAGAATTCCAGTGGTATTCTGAAATATGAGTATAGTAACCTATTTTGTAGCTTAATTTGCTTCTTTTTCATATTTTCTTAAAATAAGATAGTTTAATATTTAACCACTTTATAAATGCTAGATAAAAAATACTAGTACATTGATTAAATAAGATTTTTAATTATCATAGGTGCCTTGCTGATTGTAATACTGTACTGCGCGCCAGATTTACTTAAAAATAAACTTGAAATATCCGTTTACTCTGGAGTAGCCTCATCCTTTTCTTGATCCCTGTGTGGTTGGTCCTGACAGCCTCTGATTGTTTGCTGCTTGAAGTTCCAAGAATTCAAGACTGTTGTTTGCTTTCGAAGATTTGAATGTGTCTCTATTGCTGCAGAGCCGGTTATAGCTCACTCAGGACCCTAACCTTTCATTGGTGCTCTCTAGGGTGGGACGTGGTTGTGTCAAAACAGATTAAAAAAGACAAGTCTCCTGGGACACGCCCAGGCGAGCCGACCACTTTGGTCTAATCAAGAGTCTCGGAGAAATGTTAAATTGTAGCACTACCAAAGTGACATTCGTGAGACAGAAGCTCATCCGCTTTGGTCATTTTTTGAATATCACCTTTTAAATTTGATACTCACATGTGTTGCATTCTCTCTTGGCTCTTTAAGCCCTCGGTCTTTGTTCCAAATGTGGTCACTCTGAAGGCAGAATTCTTCCCATGACTACAGTCGTCAAGGTGATCCCATCTGTTCTTTCCTCATGTTCCAAAATTCTCAGTTATTTATTAGTATTGTTATTGTTTATTCTTACAGTGGGAATACTTTTATTACAAGATTGAGTCAGAATTATAGTTATTTACATAATGTTTTTGTCATCCATTCATTACAATTTTTTTCTCTTTACTTTTTTATTTGCATACAGTAAGATTTACCCTTTTTGGTTTGTAGTCTTGTGAATCTTGTTCTTTTGGCTTTACCTTCATTTTTTGATTTACTATCTCATATGGACCCAGATTTTACCTGTTAGAAATTTTTGATTATCTGAACATTTTTGTTTGATAATCATTTTAAATTAATATTGATATTAACAAACATAATTTTAAAAGTTTTTTGTAAGTTAGGTTTTATGGTAGGATGCTAAATTTTTTCATTTCAAAGAATTAGTGGATAGGGAAATTAAAATCTTTGCTCACTTTCACATTTGGAACCAAAGGAAATTTTACTGAAAGTGAACTCAGTTGGAGAATGTATATTGAAGACCCCTGAGAAAAGCAAATGCAGCAGGATAATTGGAAGGTGGGGTAGATCAAAGTTGATTCTCTAACAAATGATTAATGATTTATTATGTACAAAATATCATGCTAGTTCACTATGCATGGGAGATAATTTCTGATATTTGGTAAAAATGCTGCAGAGGAAGTGAAGATGATTTCAAAATATTCTCCAATAAAAATGACCTTTTATCAGTGAAGTAATGACAATTTATGTTCATCCCTTAAGTATTCCTCTAACATTTTCATCAACTTTTGAATATTGCTCAAGAGAGATTATTTTCTAGCTTTTTCTGGAATCCACAAGTGCATTATTCTTTACTAGTATTGCCTTGCTGAAAGAGTTTTTGCATGAAATTTCAGCTACATTGCTCATAATTTGGGGTAGTGGAGGTGAGAAAACATTTATTGAAATTATGATTTTTTAAAAATGACACAAAGTAGCTTGCATTAACTTAAAACATTTTTATTAAAACATTAGGATAACATTGAATAAGGGTAGAAAAAGAATGGAGTGAGTGCATCATCTCAATTTTTATTTTTATTTTTAATGGAAGTACTGGGGATTGAACCCAGGACCTTGTACTTGTTAAGCATGTCCTCTACCACTGAGCTATACCCTCCCCTTCAATTTTTAAATGTGATAGAAATGTTTGTGTAATTTATGTACCTCAAGTGTAAATATGGTTATTATACTAGAATATTAGGGAAGGAGTTGAGAACATTGAGGAAAACATTACTAATACCTTCTTGCTCTGATTTGGACCCGAAACAGTGTGTTTTGAACATTTTCACTCTATGACAATTAATGAGCATTAATGTTCTTTGGTGATGTTAAGCTGTAGTGAATTTTATTCCACATAATGGATGGTTTACTAGGTATAAAGTAAGCAGGTCCAGGGCAGTCAGTCATAGTTTATAGCGAAGGAAAGCCCAAGTAGCTGGAGGCAGCATGACATACATGGTGGGAGGGTTTGAGAGGAAAGTGCGTAAAAAGTCACTTAGGGCAGAAATAAGTCCTAAGGGGTGGTTGGGATGGAAGACTGTGCCTCATTAGAACAGTACCTACCCTCTCTATTACTTTAGTGTGGTTTTGTTAATAAAATGTTCTGAATATTTCTTTCACGTTTGTTAGCATGAGTTTTATGGGATGTTCTTTAGCTTGTTACTAACATAGGTTGACTGGACCTAACTGTAGTAACAACATGAAGCTTATTTGGGGATTTTAATTAAACTTTAATTTTTGGACAAATATTGTTATACTAAATTTTTCTAGCTTGCTTTTGAGTAAAAAATATTCATTTGATATTGTATATGTTTTACCATATCAGTTTTTGATGTGATTCCATGAACATTCTAAAAACAGTATACTGTATGGTCTTACGAACCGTCCAGGTAATTTTTTAGAAAATATTTCTTTTGGTTTGTATTAATAAAGTGAATTAATTGTAGCTATTTATGTATGGTACAGCGATAGGTTGAGGCTCTCTACTGAGGACTGCTTTTAAGCACATGTCACTTCACTTTAATATTTTGTTTCTTCCCGTCTACTAATTAAGTCAAGGTTCTGACTTTTATAAGAAAATGATCTTTAAAGCACACTGTATTTATAGCTAAAAGATTATTAAAAACATAGTGTCTTAAAATCATTAGAAAGAGAGTAACAACTGTGTTTACTCTCACTCCCATGTTAAATGTCAACTGTTGAAACTGTACGGTAGTAAATTATTGAACTTGAAATCAATCTACTAAAATGTTCTATTTCGATATAAAGTTAATGCTAATAAATTGAGTGTACGTTTATTCTTTCCTTGGTTTTAGGCAACAGTACTTCAAATTAATTGATGAGTGTGTGTCTCAGATTGTACTGCATAGAGATGGGATGGATCCCGACTTTTCGTATCGGAAAAGACTAGATTTAGATTTAAGTCAGTTTGTTGGTGAGTGTTTCTCTATTTTTTAAGTGGGAAATATCTTACAGTCCTTACCCATGGGTAAGCTCCGGAGTATTGTTTCTCATTGTGTGGCCTGTAGACGTCTAAGGGTCTTTGACACCCTTCCCGAAGGTCCTAATAAACAAAACTCTTCATGACAATACTGAGACACTATTTGCATTTTTGTTTGTGTTGATATCTGCACTGGTATTGCAGAACAGTTCTGAGAAAGCTGCTGGTACTTTGTTAATGAATCAAGGCAGTGTCACCAAACTATACTCATAGCCAGGGTATTCTTCACTTAGTAAAACAAGACAAAACAATAAAAACTGCCTTTTTTTTTTTTAACTTAAGGATGGCTTTGAAAAGAACTAAAAAATATTAATTTTATTACATATTTACGTTTGCATACACATCATTTCACTCTTCTGTGGGACAGAACAAGTCCTAGCGTGAACCATTTGTGCTGCAAACCAAAATCCAATGAGGAAATATTTGTGTAATTTGTCTGAGTTACCAGCTGAACTGCTTTTTTACTTCGAAAAAATGATTGTCACACAAACTGGCTATTCATATGTGAGTGTTTGGCACATACTTTCTTAAAAATTAAATGAAGTCTGTCTGTAACTTCAAGGAAAATGATGATAGAATATGTTACCTATGATAAAATTCAGGCTTTCAAGTAAAAAATCTTTTTGGAAAACTTGTATTTGCTACTGTCAGCTTGGTAGCTTTGCAGTGTTAAATTTTTTTTGTGATCAGATCAATGGTGATATTAGCCTGTGTGATTACTTTGACATTGTATGATGAAATGTGTCACCATTGCATGACTCTGTAAACCTCTTTTCCAAATAACCAGTACTTGAAAGATTCTGCACAGGTAAACAATCTATAGATTTTAAAGTAACAGAGTACAAAGTAGTCGTAGACATGATACATGATTCCACGTTGTAACCGATGTTTAAGAAGTTACCATATGTCAAATCTTGGTGTAACATCAAAAAAGAATGTCTTTTGTTTGTGTGCAGTTGCTTCTTCTTCCTATAATATCTGAGGCCAGGAAGAAGTATGGAATGTACAGAATGGGAATGGAGTAGATAATATTAGTGACACTAGTAAGGAGAATGTTTGTTTCTCTCCACAGGAGAGAGGAAACTAGAAGTTCCTAGGGGTGGTACGGACATAGAAATGAAGAAAAAAATGCTCTAAATATGTAGCAAACCAAAATGTGGAATGATGTTGAATAGTGTCTAAAAAAGAAAATTTTTTTCTACTTGGACATTAGGAATATTTTTTTCTTGAGTAGGTAAAGCTTTTGACATTGAATTCTTGAGAAGGCAGTAAAATCTTTGAACAGTGCTTGGCTATACAAGTGAAACTTTTACAGTTATAATAAATTTATTGTGTTTATTGATTATAAATGTTTAGAATAAACTTATAGACAATACAGAAGACTTAAATACAGAAGAGAGTATCACTGTACTTACACGAGTAGGTGAGAGAAGACAGGAGGAAAGACAGATGTTGGAAAGTACAGGGCACAGATAATTTCATATATTAAAATGGGAGTCAAGACATGCTGTCTGTGCAACAGGGATCAGAGGTTTAAGTATTACTTTAGTGCTTCAGAGCCAGCCAGTTCTAGAAAGGCAAATTATCAAAAATTGGGATTAGACAGGGAACAGTGTTTCTGTATTTCACAGTAGGAAGTTACCTATGCTGGCCTAAATAGTTAAGTCAATAAATAATGATATACACACTTTATGAAAACAAATATGTGTGTGTGTGTGTGTGTGTGTATGCAAGACTGGTATATTATGCTGTACACCAGAAATTGACATGTAGTAACTGACTATAGTTCAATTAAAAAATAAAGAAATAAATGGTATACACACTTTAGAGTTAAGCTAACCACCAGAATAATCTAATACAGAAAGAGCTATATTAATTTGTAAAAGCTCACATTTAAGAAGTCGGACTGTTTTCGATGCAGTGATTTGGTTGACTGTTACTTCTCATTATAAACCCTTCTGTAGTATGGTTTTTTAAAACCATGTTCATTATTACTTTCATTAAAAAGAGAAAGAAGGGATATATAGCACATCATGGGAAATCTGTATAAATCACTTCTGCATAGTATCCCATCATGCAGATACATATCAGAGCTTATTAATTAATCCATTATTGTATGGACATTTACATTTCCAGAATTTTGCTGACATTTTAATGAATATCCTTGTTTAGAGACAGAGTCCTCAAAATAGAATTGCTGGGTAAAAGAAAAATGCACATTTTAAGTTTTAGTACATATTGCCTAATTTCTTATCAGCATAGTTCCTTAATTAAACTTCCACTATTTTGCAAGAGATTTGATTTCCCTGTGCTGTCTCCAGCACTTGGCATTACAGATCATTTAATCTTTCCTTATTTTTCATTAAAAATTTTATATTTCTCTTTATTACTAGGGAAAATCAAATCTCTGTTCTTAGGATTTTGCAATTTTTAGGCTTTTTTAAATTCCTAATTTTCTGCTCATTACTCCTGCCCATTTTCCTTGGTTGTGTTAGGTATCATCTTCTCTTCTTCCTTCAGAATATTTATGGATTGATGATAGAAACCTTTGAAGAGTATATGTTACATTTGTACTCCCTCTTCCTTTTGCCTAATACAAGTTTAAAATTGTTAATTGGGTTTATCTTTCTCTTCGTGTTTTATGGCCTTGGTGTCATGCTTAGAAAATCCTTCTCCATTCCAGCATGACAATATTATGTTTTTTCTTTTTCTTTATTTTATTACTGACACTGTTCTTGGTTCTTTTCTATGGATTTTTTTCTTTCTAAATGTTTAAAGCAATAATAAATTTATGAAAAATTTCATCATTGCAATTTTAGATATTTGCATAGATCAAGCAAAACTAGAAGAGTTTGAAGAGAAAGCCTCCGAACTTCACAAGAAAGTAAGTAACTTTGACTAACTTTGCAAGACTCCTTGGGGGTCCCTGCAGCTGCGTTTCTGCCTCAGGGACACTGCATGTTCTTCCCACTTCCTTCCTTACCTCCTTCAGGTCTTTGCAGATACTGTCCTCTGAGGAGGACTTCCTGGACCATTACATTTAAACACTTAAACTCCCCACTCCCAACTCTGACCCTCCCTGTGCTTCTTTTCTTGTTTTTCCACTGTTGTATTTATCATCATCTGACATGCTATGTATCATTTTCGTGTCTGTGTGTGTATATGTGCGAATGTGTTATCTGTTTCTCCCTCTAGAGAAATCGTTTGCTTTATTCACTGCCCCTTGTACCCAGAATAATTCCTCACCTGAGAATTAAAAAAAAATATTTTTTGAGTGAGTGAATGAATATGATTGACAATGTGTAGAGTCAGAATTTTAAGATCGGGTTATTTCTCAAGACATCGTATACTTTAGACCCTTAAGATTGAAATGATATCTAAAAATTTTAGGAGAAAGGTCAACATGCTTTTTGTTTGATTAAAGTTGCTTCATTAGATCAAGTGGAACCATACAGAACGGTCATTTTCATAGATCAGAAGTCTCAGGTGTTAGGATTTTCATTTTTTCAGTCCATTAGTACTGCTGACCATCCAGCCATACCCTACTTTCGTTTAAGGTAGTATTTTGTGCTTTTATCTCTGCTCAGTATGTACCTATTAGACTTTTTCTCTATTTTTTTAAATTTTATTTTTAAATTTTATTATTTCTTGTTGTTGTTGAATTCTTCATATTTTAAGTAGTCACTCTGATTTGAATTCTTAGGGCTGGTTCCTCACATGGAAGGAATCATGATAATTTCTGCTACCACCACCCCGCTGAACATGAATATTTATTACATTAGGTCCCACTGCCAGAGAGTCCACATTTTTGATGTTTCAGGTCCTAAATGAATCTTGAGAGAATTGTACATTTTCATAGGCTTTTAATATAAAGCATAGCTTGCAAGTGGTAAACACTTCCATAAGTTATTAGTAACATGTGAAGAACTTTGTAAGTGTCCTGTCTAAGAAGTCCTAAGTTTCACCAAACACTTAGTGAGAGGTTATTATCTTCCAGGCCTTTGGCTGTAGGCTGGGATCACAGCTGTGAATATGATACCAGCATTGCCCTGAAATCTTAGTTTAGTGGGGGAACAAATTAATGGATCATTTATATGATGTTTCACAAGGATTCCAGTTAATAGATGTTTGTGTTGTAGGGTGACCTTTCACCCCACCGAATTTTGTATTCCAAGCTCGGTAAGTATTTCCATTTACCGAGGGAAAGTAGTAGCAAATTTTCAAGTATTTGATTTGAGTACATCCTAGGTAGTATACATTTGCTTTTATAATCATTTTTTGGTATACAGTATTTGTGTATGAGTGGTGTTAAACCTGATGACTTTCTCAACACATTGTTTTAAAATTGTGAGCTTTAAATGTCAATAAAAGAAAGACCTTGTTCAAGGTTAGTTATCTTCTTTTAGTCAGCAGTTACATATCTTAGGTGTATTCAGAAAATACTGTTTGCTCCATAAAAGATTCTGTTGCCATACCATTTTGTATGTTCAGCAAGAATTTTTTCTGATAGCTTTATAAGGACACATGTAAATACTTTGCTTTAGGCAGGAAGCTATCATGGTTGCTAGACACATTCTTTATTTTGGTGCATAAATTTGAAAAATGAAGTCCAGAAATGTCAGAAAGTACATAGTGAATATTGAGTTATCAACCTTCTTCTATAGATGCACTAATGCATTTACCCTAGGGAATGGAATTAAGCAGAGCCTCAACCTTAACTGTATTTCTTGACATTTTTGAGTGTAATTTTGTAAGCGTAATATTGCTCTACTTACTCCTTTTGGAAAAGAAGGCTATCACATCAGTTTTTATAAAGTATGTCTTTAATGGAGATTCATCTTATCCTCAAGGCTACTGTGATTTGACTACAGATATTATAAAAATACTAAAGCAAAGTTTATATTTCATTTAATGCCTTTATAGGGGGAGGATGTAGAAATCTGTCTTTTTGGTAAGTAATACAGATACTTTCAGTATGGTCAAGTTAATTTAATAAATTCCTTTAGAATGTGTTAATTATGACTCTGGTTGTTTTGATAGTTTTATTTATATTCCTGTAAATAATTCTTTTTCCTTCTGAATCTTATTCTAAGACCTATAAGATAGAATAGTGTACATATTGATATTGTGAAAAAGATTCCTTCATTCATACTCTCTTAAGAATTTAGTATTTTATTTCCTGCTAAGCAGCTTTAAACATTGAGCAGTCGTAAAATGGAGAATAAAGAAAATGACCTCTCAAAGATTTTTGAGGCTAGGAGACAGGGGAACTTTAATACATGACATTGACATATTTATTCAACATGTAAAGGAAGATTTGATAGGAATTGTATCATCACTTCACTCAACAAATATTTATTGAGTTTACTTATAAGCATAAAGCTTTGGAAAGGTGAAATAAAATAGAAATGATTCTTAATACTAATGAGCTTCTAGGTTGGTGGGTGATACCACATTTTGATATTTTTGTATAACACTGTGATAATTGCTCTGGTAGGAAAACCCTATGTGGTTTGTGAGCATGTAGGAAGGATCTTGGGTGGCCAAGGAGGACTTAACACAAGGAAGTAATAGCTAATGTGAGCCCTGATAGATCAGCATAAGGCAACAAGGTGAGAAATTCAGGGAGGAGGCATATGTACGTTTATTTTGAATTTTCTATAGGTATCTCAACCTTCTCATATTCAAAACCAAATTCATCACTCTTGTCCTTAAAAATGCCTTTTCCTCAAATTATTATACTTTGTTGCCAGCTTCCAAAGTAACAGAACAACATAGTCATCTTAGGTATATTCCCCTCACTCATTTCCTTCATTCAGTTGGACACTAATTTTTTGGATACATATGTATGTACATATACAGAGTCCAAAAAATTTTTATGTGTGTGTGTGTATATATTTCTTTTTTTCTTTCTTTTACCCTATTTTCTATTTTTATCCAGTCAGGGCTTCAGTTCTTGGATAATTACAGTAGCTCTAAACTCATTTCTGTGCCTCAGGTGTTTCTCTTTAAGTCCATCTTTGACACTGTTGCTGGTTGGGTTTTCCAAAGTGCAAATTTGATCATGTTATTTTCTTGCTATAAATGGTCTAATAGCTCTCCATAGTTTTCAGGAAAAAGAAAAAGCTTTTGGCTTAATGCAAAACTCCTTTCAACAGTTTCATTCCTGTATATATCGCTAGCTTCATCCTCTGCAGTTTGTTCTTGTACCTCCTCTTGTGCCCCTTACAAGGGATTGCTTGTCATTCACATACATGCTATGCTAGTCATGCTATTTGAAATGCGAGCTACACTTCTCAGCTAATGACTCAAGTTCTTCAAACCTGAGGTCAAGCATCATTCCTCCAGGAATGATTCACATGCCTCCAAGTCCTTTCTCTCTTTATTGCATATAATTTTCATAGATTTTAGGTGGTTAGTTTGCTTTGACTTTGCAACCAGATATTGTGCTTGCTACACACAGTGATCAAATTGTCTTAAACTCTGTATCCCTGGTCTCTGCCACTCTGAGAGAAAAGTAACAGGCATGCTATTAGATATATACTGAATAAAGTGAAAGAGGTGGTATGGGGCCAGATGTAAGGGGGTTCTTAATATTAGGCTAATGAGGGCAGTCTTTATAATCAAGCCACTAAAGGTTTAAGAGCAAAGGAGTCAGGTTACATGAGCTATCTTTTAGAGGGAACAGTAGTAGTCAAAGAGCAAAGCAAAGTTTGTAGAGGAAAAGATAATATTGGCTTTGAAAATACTAGGATGCTTTCTTAGTCTTGGAAAATTTTTTATAAATTTGGAAATACATTTATAGACTAATGTACAGTCTGGAATTGACAGGTGAAGCTGAGCTGGTGATAGGAATTTGGAAGCTATCAGTGTATGGCTAAACCTAACCCTAACCCCTATTTGACTGTATTTTAGAGTCTCAAGGCTCTTATTTGTGAAGTACTTGCATTTCTTTAATGATTAATTTTTTTCCATTTTTAAAAAGGGAGTCAAATACTTGTTCTTGATTATGAGACTATACTCTGTTTAAATTCACCTCTGCTAGTAGAGACTTTCAGTCATGTTGATGACAAGGTGAAGCTATGTGAGTGCAAGGTGGTGATTTGTGATAAGTGGTTATATCAATTAGAAAACTCATTTGATTCACTCATTTGATTATTGTTTGCCATCCTTTCACAAAGTGTTGGACTAGGGACTTTGAAAGATAAATTTATTATTAATCTCCCAAAGATTAATAAAAAATAAGATGGGCTTTGTCCTCTTGAACTGTTGTTGAAGGTTAGAGCCTACATCAGAATCCTTAAATCTTATGATGCTGTAAGAAAAAAAGTAATTGATACCTCTATAAAGCAGAGTTATTTATCAATAAACAAAATATTAAAATAGAATGTTTTAAGTCATGTTGATAAACTTCAGACAAGTTTCAAGTATAAGTTTTTGCAGGTAGGGATCAGGGAATTCAGTACAATACTTTGTTGCTATTTTACACAAAGTTGCAGTGATATTTAGGGAATTTTAAGAAAAATGCCAGGGTTCCAGGTAACTGTGGGCCAGTTTGTTCTGCTGAGAAGAGAAGGTTACAGACCCCATTTCTGGCTTTGTCTGCTCCCTTGCAAATGAACAATTTTGGTGGGACCTGGAGGGACCTAGAGAAAAGCTGTGGGCGACTTAGCAAAAACCTACACTCCTTTTATAAACGCTTATATTCTAGTGACAGATCATTAGAGTCGAATTGCTATATGAAGAATAGTGCCTTTTATTTCCATCTTTCTCGCTGTGTGTCTTGTTTTTTTTTCTTTTCAGTTTGAAAAAGAGTTTACTGACCACCAAGAAACTCAGGCTCGATTGCAGAAAAAAGAGGCAGAGATTAACGAGCTTCAAGCAGAATTACAAGCTTTTAAATCACAGGTGAAATACCATTTACCTGGAGTGAATTTGGGTATTGAAAGCTCACCAGGGGAACAAAGGTCATATCATATCTTCATAGCATCAGAATGTTGAAACTTTAATTTCCCTTGTATGTTTTCATATTATTGTTATTTATACATATTTCTATTCCATGGTATTTATTTAAAAAATTATTTTGCCCCTTCTTTTCTATTTGCATTTTTCAGAATATCTAAACTTTTACTTGTCTGCTTCCTTACTTTCATTTGGGTTTTGTTCCTGATATCCCGTGTTTCCTAGGTAATTAAGCATAAAGAGTAAGAAAGTCTTTTATTCTTTGATTTGTCATTCATCACTGATCTTTATCCCACTACAGGAAATTAATGCTCAAGCTATTTATTTTTCAGAACCTTCAGCCTATGGGTACCTTGCAGTGAAAGATAACCTATCTAGCTGAATGAGAACATTTTCTGATAATTTTTCAATTTCCAAAAGTAAACAGATTTAAAACATGACAAAAAAAGAGAGCAAATCTGGATTATGAAGCAGATAGCTCACATAACACTCTCTACACATAAAACATTTAGTTAGCAAAAAATACATTGTCTGCATGTTTTCTTCCTCTTTAAAAAATTTTTTTTCTTCCTTTTTTGGGGGGGAGGTAATTAGGTTTATTTATTTATTTTAATGGGAGTACTGGGGATGGAACCCAGGACCTTGGCATGCTAAGCACACACTCTACCACTGAGCTATACCCTCCCCCTTCATCTGCATGTTTTAAATGGATGAAGGTAAGGAAGTAGAATATTCAGAGCTCAATTTCTTCATGATTTACAGATAGGATGATGAGCAATAAGTATAGTTTTGCTGTTTTCCTTTCATCCTAATTTATGGTTATGTTGAAATAGTCTTAGGTATACTCTTTCCTATATTATTGGCAATTTTGTTTTCTTTTAAATATTTAGAGTATAGTTCTGTTGCAGAGGCTGTCTGAAGACACCCTAAGAGAAAGCTATCTGTTAATGTTCAGTTTTAGGAAAAAAATTAGAATCAATCTAGAAGACAGTTCTCAATGATCGTCTTTCTTTGGTGCTGCAAGAGAAAGTACCACAGTTGATTGAAATTTTTCATCTTTCCTATGTGGCTCCTTGTCTCTCATATTAAAGAAACATTTGATTGTGTCTTTTGTATTTCAGATTGAGTTATAGACAGTGGCTGATATATTTATGACAAGTTTTTTCTGGCCTGGGCTAATATAAATATAGGCTTTCTTTTCTTTCTAATTTCTCTCAATTGAAGGATTACTTGTAAATCTACTCTAGAAATTTTCAGTTTGTAGAAAACATATCCTCTATCTTTGGATATATTATTGCTTTGGATCTGTTTTGGATATGTTATTGCTGCTTTGGATATATTATTGATAAAGTGGGAATAAATTTATATTTTGAAACATTTAAATCAGGGAATCTCCTTTGTTGTTTTAAATGGTGTACATTGTTGACTTTCATTTATGTCTATCAGAAGAAAGCCTGAAATCAGAGACTTAATACTGACCACCATATTCATTTTTGAAGAACAGTTGGCGAATACTTTTAGATTAGTTTGTATTTCTCATAAAATTTATTCATTTGTCTTAAGAAACTTTTCTTAGATCAAAGCTATGTTTATTATAAAGGTTATGGATAAAATATGTTCTATTATCTGTGTTCTCATTCCTTTAGTCACTTAATAGCAAGCACTGTTAGGTGCTGGGATATAATGGTGGGCAAGGTAGTCACTGTGTCTGGCCTCATCAGTGACCTAGTCAAGTCAGTGACACTCCATCAAAATCTAGAGCGGAAATTAAACCATACCTTTGTTTGTTTGTTTGTTTTTTAAATATATTTTTATTGAAGTATAGTCAGTTCCAATGTTGTGTCAGTTTCTGGTTTACAACACAATGCCTCAGTCATATAGGAACATACATATAGCCATTATATTCTCCTTCACCATAAGTTACTATAAGATATTGAATATAGTTCCCTGTGCTATACAGTATAAACTTGTTGTTTACTATATCTTGGTTTTAAGACATTAATTGTTAACCATAAGTATATCTTAAGTGTGAGTATAATAAACATACGTCCTTAGCATTCAAAGGGATTGCAGCAGCCTGGCATAACACTAGTGATTCTTCTTTATACTTAATGTTTTTGATAAGGCATGTTCTTTGATTGTGGTCTCAACTTCTCTTAAATACTTTGTGCTGCTCTCAAATATTGATTTCAAGCCTTTATATGTGATCTGTTTTCCATAATTGTGCCATAAGCTTTTAAATGATTTATTTATATATATAAAAAGATATGGCTCAATATATTTATATGGGCATATATGTGTATATATATATGGCTCAAAACTGAAGTTAATAATTTCAGGAGAATAATTATACATCACAAAAATTATTTATCAACCCAAATCGCCTTTATGATAATCAGGATGCATCTGTTTTTACTATGCCATGGATACATAGGACAGAAATGCCCTTGGGTCTTTTTATCTCCTGATTTTACCTTGCTTCTCTGTGGTATTTGACTTTGTTGAACAATAATCTCTTTTTCCCCCCTTTGGTCACTCTCTTCACTTTTGATTTGTGACCCTGTGCTTGCCTTTTTTCTCTTCTTGTTTGTAATTCCTTTCTCCTACACATATTTCTTCAAAGGCTGTCATTTGCCAATTACTACTTTAAATGCTAGGACACCAGTAGTGAGTTATTTGGACATAGTCATTTCCCTCATGGAGTTTATAATTCATCTCAGAGACAAATGCTAACAATTCTTTAAATAATTATTTAACCCTTGATAAGAGCCATCAGAGAACAGGTGAAATGAGTGATCAGATAAGGTTTTGCTGAGGATGGGACTGATTATCTAAGATGGAAAGGACCAGAAGGAGATGTCCTGGTGAAGGGAGTAGGACCAGGGAAAGGCAGAAGGAACAGCATGCACAAAGAGCTGAGATCAGTGTGAGCTTGACGTAAACACAGAATTGTATATGAAAGTAGGTGGAGACCAGTTCACAGGGACCAGATCATGACATACTCTTGCACATTCTACTAAGAAACCTGAATTTTTTTTCTCAAGGGCAAAGTCATGATGTGGCAATATTATTAAAGTCTCTTTTTCTGGATTATTATTTTTGGCTTACCATTTAAATGCTTGTGTTCCCTAGAATTCTGTGTATAAACCTTTCTTCATGCTGCATACTCTGGGTGCACTTGTCTCTACCCATGGCTTCTTCATCTGTCCCTTAGAGACTGCTGACTTTCAGATCTTCTAGATCCATACCACCATTCCCTCCCAGACATCTTCACTTGGATGGCTATAACTACCTCAAAATAGGGAGTAATATTTTTGACAGTTACATTTTTATGAAAACAAAAGCTATAATAATATTCTTAATTTGGGGAAGAAAATCTTTGGAATTTTGTTTTTAGGTTAAACCACATGAATTTACTGAAATCAGTTGGTTTTGGTTTAAAAATAATACCTTATTTTTGAGAAAAGTGTACTTTAACATGTTTTATGGAGAGTTCTTAGTCATATCCCTTATTTTTTTTCCCCTCTAGTTTGGTGCCTTGCCACCTGGGACAAACACCTCTTTGCCTCCTTCAAAAGAAGATGGAGCTGGCCACCCAGCACTTCCTCCTCCGCCACCACTGCCCTCTTGTGGAGGCGGGCCACCTCCACCCCCTCCTCCACCCCCTCCTCCACTTCCAGGGATACCCTTGCCATTTGGTGGTGGTCCTGTGCCTCCACCACCTCCCCTGGGATTTCTCAGTGGACGGAACTCTCCTCCCCCACCAACCCTGCCTTTTGGGTTAAAACCAAAGAAAGAATTTAAACCAGAAACCAGCATGCGGAGATTCAATTGGCTAAAGGTAAAACAAATAGAGAAATAATACTGATACCTAGATTAAAACTCAAGTTTGTATTTACTGGTATGTAATTTCCAATGGGAACCCTATTCAGGATGACATTAAACAAACAGGCATTATTTTAAATAAAAGTTTTACTATTGACTAAAGCTTTCTGGTTTATAAATTGGGTGGGAGTTGTTGTTATAATGTGATTTGATTTGTAGTTAAATTGGTAATTCAACATTATTGTGATTAAAACTATATTTTGAAGTATTTCTCAAAAGTACAAAATAGTATTCTTAAGAACTTCTTTATGTTGGCAGCTATTGGGAGAAGTATTACTAGTTGTCAGAAGTTGATACTGAGTTTGGAGACAGGAATTCTGAATCATGTAGAAAGATGGTTTAATGGTCACATAAACTTGAGCATTGCTAAAGACTAGGAGAAGTATAATTGTGAAGAAGCAGACTTCATTTCATTCAGCTTCAGATCCCCAACTACTTGAGAGTGGAACCTTTTTTTTTCCCTAGTAAAACCATAATGTCCTGCAGAACTTGTATGTTGTTGAACACACTTTGGGGAAAAATCTTACGGGGATTACCTTGTAAACATCTGCTGGTAGTTGTGTGTGTGCGTGATGATTGGGCTGGGGACAAATGAAACAACCAGCTGTTGTTGTTTGTAAATCAGTCTTCTCTCTGACTGCAGATTGGACCTCATGAAATGACCGAAGACTGTTTCTGGGTGAAAGCAAGTGAAAATATGTATGAAAGTGTGGATTTGCTTTGTAAACTTGAGAATACATTTTGTTGCCAACCAAAAGGTAAGTTTAATATCTTGGTTATTTGTTACTTTTAGTATTTTCATATTGCCACTTTTTTGTATGCTTACCTCTAGAAAGTATTATTTCACTGTCCTATATATGATATTTTTACTTTACTAATGGATAAATGAATCTAATGAAATATTTTAAAAGTTAATTTTGTTATATGGAGTATCAAATAAGCAATTTCTACAGTACAATGATTAACACAAAACTTTAAAATTTTTCTATATGTTACCTTCTTTGAAGATGTTAAATTACACTTTCATAAAGGAGGATATTTTCAGAGAAAAATTTGGCATGAGAATTCACGTTGGTCAATGAGAAATAGAAAAATAGAAACAAAATGTGAGCCTTCCTCTAGTTGGAATTTTACCACCCTTTAATGTTACAATGACTATCACATAATTAATCAGTATGAGTCACATGGAATAGAAATATCAAATTTATAGAATATCTTGAAAGTTAGCTTGAAATAGAAGTCTATGAGTAGATATATGATCTTTCCATTAAAGGCAATAAAATTCATTTTCCAAAGCTATCATAGATAGCTTTTACCTGTGCCATGTGACTTTTCTTTTTTAAATAACTCTATTTAGGAATAACTCTTGTCTGAAATTTGAATTTGTCTCATCCAACGTCGTGGACCTACCACTTATGTTTCAGGTCTGATATCCACATATACTGTTCAATTTATTTTTAAGTAACACTTATATCTTAGGTATGTAGTACAAAGCCTTTAGATCAGTAATTACCTTTTAATTTTCAAAAAGAAACCTTTTTCACCTTAGACTTACATCACATATATCCCTGGGCTCATCAAACACGGAGATAGCTGATGGGGAGAGATGGTCCTGGCTGGAGATGGGAAGGCTTGGAATTGACTTCTTAAAGTGCCCAGTGTGTATGAGGCACCATGCTAGATGCTTTGTATATCTGACATAATTTGATCATCACAGCAACCGAGGGATGTTGACAGATACCAAAAAAATCATTTACATTTCTTTGAAATGCTTTTTAAAATATAATTATAAATTAGAAACTCTTTCTAGAAATTGTCAGTTAGAAACTCTAAAAGGTAATTGTAAGTTAAGATGGCTTTCTAGAATTTGTGGTAAATCCGAAACCTTTATCAGATATTTTTGAGCACCATTGGTCTTGACCAAAATAGTAAAAAGATTTATTTTGATCTTTGAGAACCAGGGGCATTTTCTAGCACGCTTACCCTAGGAAAATTTGTGAAGTAAGCAGATCTTAATTTTACCTTTTGATTATGGAGAATCAAAATTCTCTTTGAATAAGATTAGTGCACTTTTCAGGCAATCAAGGAAAATATATGGCAGTTAAAATGTGTATTTACATGTAAAGCACTGCAGAATTTCAGATTTCATAATCTGGAATTGATTAGTTTTCCCTTTGCTTTTCTAGTAGGTGGAAATGGTGGTACCTTTCAAGCTATTTAAGTAATACTGCCAACCAGCTACTCTCTCTTTTTTTTTTACCCCCTCTTTACTCTGATTACTTTCTTAATTAATGAGGCTCAAAAGGGAAACTTGTTAGCATGTCTTTAATTTAGCTGTAGTGTTAGCCCTAAATGAAATAATTGGACCTTTAAAAAATTCTTAAGTCATCTAACTTTCGCCTTGCGATTGAAGGTTGAAAAAAATCGATGTATTTGCTCAATCTGATACTAGTTATAAAGGTTAAGGTGAGGAAAGGGTGATCGTTTTCTTAATATTTCAGTGTCTCTCTGCCTCCATGCATGTGTCCCTGCTGCTCCAAATGTCTCTTTGGTTTGATGTAGAGGCTGGCAGAGGCCTGTGACTTCTTTAGTCTCAGCTCAAAGGCAGCTTCTCTGTTCTGCAGCAGTAGATGGTACTGCAGAGAGATGGGGAAGCCAGGCTTGTAACGCTGGGCCAAGCAACAGGAGGCAAGCTGGGAAGGTGACTGTTTTTCACTCTAGATTTTAAAGAATAATTCCTAGAAACCATTAGTTGAGGAGCCTTAAGTGTGCTTTTTGATGTTGCTAGTGTTTTATTAGGAAGGGCCATTCATTGCTGCTTTCAGAAAGATAAGGCTTCATGTAGGTATTTATTGGAAAGATCAGAAAGGAAGGCCAAAGGAAGGTGTCTGGAAAACTTAGACAAGACTAAGACCTGGTGGATAGGTTGCTCCTTGTCTCTTTCTTAATTTTAATTTTAGTTTTTTTTTAAATTGAAGTACAGTAAGTTATAGTGTGTCAATTTCTGGTGTACAGCACAATGTCCCATCATGCATATACATGCATACATTCGTTTTCATATTCTTTTTCAATAAATGCTATTACAAGATATTAATACAGTTCCCTGTACTATACAAAAGAAACTTATTTCTTTTAATCTATTTTTATTTATTTTTATATCTGTGTTTATTTATTTTTATATCACAGTTAATATCTGTGAATCTCAAACTCCCAGATCTATCCCTTCCCATCTCCTTTCCCCTGGTAACCATAAGACTGTTTACTTTGTCTGTGAGTCTGTTTCTGTTTTGTAGATGAGTTCATTAGTGTCTTCTTTTTCCTGTTTTTTTTTTTAGATTCCACACATAAGTGATATCATGTGGCATTTTTCTTTCTCTTTCTGTCTTACTTCACATAGAATGATGATCTCCTGGTCCATCCATGTTGCTGCAAATGGCATTATTTTATCATTTTTTATGGCTGAGTAGTATTCTATTGTATACGTAAACCACAGCTTCTTTATCCAGTCATCTGTTAGTGGATGTTTAGGTTGCTTCCATGTCTTGGCTATTGTAGCTCCTTTTCTCTTTATCTGTGGCCTGACTGCAAACATTGCCTGTTCACCCGGATGCCAAAGATTGCTTTGGATCAGTTTTGTCATTTCTGCAGCATTCAAAATTAAATCTAGTTATTGCTTGTTCAGTTCAAGGTAGAAATGCCAGTTGCTCTCCATTCTCTAGCGAGCATGGGGAGATAGGGACATTGGCTACTGGTTGATTGTCATCGCCTGTCTGCATCACAGGATGGCAGGGAAGGACAGAGGATTCAGATTACTGAAGAATAGTGGGTTTTTAGAGAAAAGGTGTGTCTGTTTTTCTTTTGTTTTTGGACCAAGACCAGGGTTCTTTCTCAAATTACAAAGGTGAATGTTCCATTCCAGGCATTTTAAATGGTAGATGCCAATCTTTGTGCTTTCTAAGCATTTGAAATAGAAAGGAAAAAAGAAAAAGAAAAAAAAAGCTGAATCCAGTCATTTAAAATGAGCCTTGGAATTTTCTCTCATGTTCTTTTTTTTTGTCACTAAGTATGGCTTTTTATCTTATGGTAGACATTGCTTTTGTTTTCTGAGACGCTTAGGTTGAGAATACTGTGTTTGAGAAGTCTTGCACCTTGGGTCTTAGGAAAAGAGGAGGGGCTAATGATCCCTTTTGAGCGCCCGTGGTATACCAGCCCTGAGAGGGGTCTTCTCCACGTGACCTTGCTTAATCTTTACCACATCCCTGCTGAGGTTCTTCTCCTGGTCTGCTGATTCCAAAGCAGTTCTCCCACAGTAGCACCCTGCCCCACCCATTCGCAGATGTAGCAAGATATCCTTGGCGAGAGAAGCAGGTATTTCCTCTCAACTCATGTTGCCCTTTGTTCCATTTCTTTTTTTTTTCCAGTTAGATTTTACTTGTTTGTCTTTTAAAACTAATCTCCTCCCTGTGACATTTATAACATCACTTCAATGGGGAAATGCCTATGTCGTACCTTAAGGAGCATGGGAACCCCTCTGTGCACCATTTCCTCAGAAAACAGCATTTTTAACCGATTCACTTGACATTTTCTCTTTTATATACCTCATTTGCTTATTAAGTCTTTCGCTTTGGGTTCCTTGCTTCTCTCCATCTTAAACTTTTGAGCTACATCTTAGCTTTTCATATTTTAAACTGTGTTGAAAATAACACCTAGGCATCTTTCCTGATCATCTTTTTGTTTCCTTTTTCTCATTCTGCCTCTCATTCATTTGTCCCGCTTTTTCTCTTTCCCCCATTTGGCTACCATTGTTCAAGTCAGCAAGTATCTACTGGGGACGCATTGTATGTGAGGCCTCATGTTTGGCACTGGGGACACTGGTGAGTGTGGCAGACGTGGAGTCCCTGCACTCGTGTAGCTTCTACGTCTCAGTGAAGCACAGTTGAGCTCTCAGGTGAAGCGTGGGACCGAGGAGTGGGACAGCTAGTGCTGATCTTGACTGTAGAAAAGACGGCTGTTGTGGGGGAGGGTACAGCTCAGTGGTGGAGTGCATGCTTAGCACGCACGAGGTCCTGGGTTCAATGCCTAATACCCCCACCCGAAAAAAAAAAAAAAGAAAATCAGAAAAAAAGAGAAAAAACTGCCATGTTTTACTGTCTTCAGTTTCTGTTAAGACTTAACGAGGTTATAAAAGAACACTGTTAACATATCTCTCAGAAATTTAATCACAATTTTCGTATATTGAACATTTGGTATCATCAAAATAATGCTAATGACCTGTGTATTTTTTTTTTTTTTTACCAGATTAGAAGCATCTGTTGGTTAATTTTTACAGGCTGTTGGAGAAAGGATTAAAGTATACTAACAGGTTATTGGTGTTAGGTTTATCAACTAAAATTAATATTAATTACTCATTATTCACAAACTGTTAAGAGAGATTAAAGGGCTTTCTGAAAATATGAATAGTCTAATTTGCTTAGACTGATTTGTTATGACAGTGTGATTGCACAATTGTTAGCTCTCTGAAGTAATCACATTTTGTAACAGGTGCGTCATATTTGCTGGATCGGGCCAATAAACTTGTTTATAAGTAATTTCTCAACTGAACAGTTATGGCATATGGAAACAGTTAATGGATTATGTACTTAAAAACATATCAAGCTTAGATTTCTGACATCATAGTTCAGTGGACAAAGTATTGAGTTAGTGATAAACCATGGATTATCCCATGGGCTTGGCTGTGTTCAGCATGTTGCTTTGTATTTGAAATATAATTTATTCCTCTGTATGAGTAAAAGTCTATAAAAAAACCCCTAGACTACCGCACAAGCCTCCATTAAGGTGAACAATATACTTTATAAAAATATGTTCCTTAGGACCATGTTAATAAAGAGATGATGCCAAAGTGAATATAACATATCTTCAACATCCTAAAGATTTCTGAAAAGACGTTTGACAAATGCTAATTCAGAAAGACTGAGGAGGAAGTCAGTGGAGGATCAAGTATCTCTAGGGATTTATCATTTTGTTCTTATCTGTGGCTGAATCTCAAAAGCACTGAAGACTTAAGGAAATTATGAGATAGATCAGGAATGTCTTGCTTGTTCCCCATTAGAGAGTATCTCAGTGTTACCAATTATATTGTATTCTGTGTTGGGTTGCAAAAGAAACAAATTTATTCTGGAAGCTTTAGAGAAATAGAACCTAAAGAGAGTGGCTAAAGAAAGGGGTTATTTAGTTTGGAGCCACAGTCAACTTTCAAATCCACAAAATGCTCCAGTTACATGCTTTGTCATACAGCATGTCTTTGGCATGGTGTGATAGAAGTTTTAAAGGTAACTGTAAATAGGTGTGTTTCTTATATGCTGTATGGATGCTATAAGCAGAAAAGGAGGAGCCTTGGACTTGTGTATATTATGTTGGGGTTTGCATGTCCATAAACATGGTATTTTTCCTTTCCTTTTTCCTCTCTTCTCTTTTCCTTCTTCCATTGGAAAGAGGAATGGTATTAGGGCACTGAATTCAGTAGAGTCATTTGACTAGTGGTGGATCAGGGGACGCTGTCTCCCTTCCTTATTACAGGCAGTTTATTTTGGTATTTTAGTTCTGGTGGCAGTTTCCAGTGGTGCGCCTGTGGCTCTCAAACCTTAACAACATTGTACAGTCATTCCATTCCATTGTCATATCTTAGAATTTCTTCTAGGACTTCTCTTCCATTTCCTGTATCTTCTGTCTTATTCCCCATTTCCCCAGGCATCTGTTAATCACCCTCTGATCGCTCAAAGTACACTTTCTGATTTCAGGCAGTAATCTTTGCCTTGTCTGCAGTATGTCTACTATCTGCACTATCACTTAGGACTCCCACCTGTAATTAGTGCACAGTGTCATTCACCTGAAAATATAAATGAGGCTCATCCTTCTGAATGTGCTATTTTAATCTTAAAATAATATTTTGTAAATCTGGCTGTTCACTTCCCCTTTTTCCTCCCTGCCTCCCCTCTCCCCCACATGCCCACCTCCACACGTACCACTTGCCAGGCTTGGAAGAGAAAGAATCACATGGAGTCAGCCTTGTAAGTGGATCCATCCCTGGAGCACAGGAAGGGCTTGGGGTCATGGTAGCAGAGTCATAAGGAGATAGGGGCTTCTTGCTGGATTCCTTGCTATAGCAATTTGATATTAAATAAACAGTGTAATAGATTGTTTTGTAACAGAAAAAAGCGTTCCATATGAAAATAACTTCTTTGTAATTTTATAACCTTGAATTTCATAAGTTAGATTTAGAGGTTAGTATATAGGGATGTATCTATCTAAGCAGCGTGAGTTTTTTTGGTCCTTCAAGGTTAAGTAATTTGGACATATGCTTCCATACCTTCAGCATGTTCTTTGTGTTTAACACAAGCTTTCATGGATGGCACACGTCAACACAATCAATGAACAATCAGTGATAGGAACAGGGAAGAGTTTTATCTGAGCCAAACTGAGGGCCAGCTGGAAGCCCGCTTCCTGGATTACTCTGAGGCGCTGCTCGGGAGAAGCAGGGTTTTCAGGACAGTTTTATATCCTGTCAGAACAAAGAAACATTAACAGGTCAGGGATACATTTCTTTGTTTTTAAAAAAAAAGAACAGACCAAAATTGTGAGTAGAAGATACAACTCACGAATCTGCAGGGACATTGGAGTACAACCTCCTGTGCTCAAGGCATATATCTACATAGAAAAAGTGATGAAATGATAACAGTATTCTCTCTGGGTGATGTTACGCTGTGATTTTTTAAAAAGGTTTTCTTTTTGCTTATCTGTACTACTTGTGTAATTCATAATGAAGTTGTAGAACTTGAATAATAAATATTTTAAAAATTAAATTAAAGAAAAAACCCAAACAAAAAAACAGACCAGCATGTACATAGTGAGTCAGTATGGCCTTGGCACCTGGGAAGGGAGTCTTACCATCCAGGGAGGACCAGCATTGGCATCCCAGGGAAAAGAGGGGCATTTAATCTTTGTTCTTAACATGGACATTCTTTACTCCTGGTCATTGTGCCCTTTAAGAAAAGCAGATGTACAATGTATGTTCGATAGGCCACAAATAGGTGTTTTAGTTGGCATAAAATTCAAGCTAACCCATGTATAAGCCAGACCAACTGCCCTATATCTCAGTATGTGAACATTTCTTTTATCATATGGCATCTGAGAAGAACTCTAGGTTAGAGCGGGACTGGGCAGGAAGAACCTGGGACTGTGATGCAAATTTGACAAATTCTCAGGCAGCTCGGCTGGGAGGCAGTGCTGGAGCCCAGAGTGCCTCCTGCCAGAGCAGTCCCAGCGTGGGCCCTGTCAGCTAGGCCTAGTACTCCTGAGTGCTCAGTCATGGGCTGGGCCCTGAGGAGCAGCGTGGCCTGGACTCAGAAATTAAGGAGGATCCTGAGGGCAGTGAAGAGTTGAAGCCTGTCAGCTAAGTGTGTTCCTTTATCACCGACTGGAAAGTTCCTTCCTGAAGGGAGATCTGAGCAGTATATCTCCATGGTTGCCACACATACATGTTACTAGTCCATAAACTGGTGTTCAGTGCATTTTAATAACTGCATTCGAGTATCATTTGCTTCCTTTGAAATCTTATATATTTTATTTTATGACTTTAAAAATTATTCTCAGAAGGGCTCCATTTCTTTGATGATGGGGTCCATTCAAAAGAGTTTACAGACCCTGCCGCAGCCTTTCTGGTTGGTGCAGACGTGGGAGTGAGGTGGACGTAGGGACCTGGTCTCAACCTCTGCCTATTCAAATATATGTGGGTTTTTGTTTTGGTTTGGTTTGGTTTGGTTTGGTTGTTTTGTTATTCAAGGGGCTAATATGTTACTTGTAATGAGATATTTCATCCAACAAAGAATGGTTTTTACGGTGGTTTCAACATCTGGCCATCCATTTTTAATCCACTTTAACAGACTATAATGCAGTTAATAAAAATATGTATCAAATACAGAAAAAATACAAACTCATTCCCTGATCAGACAATAATAAAACAAAATTAATAGTGTATGTTTTTTTTTTAGCCATTATGTTTTATTTATTTATATTATTTTATTTGCTCCCCAAAACAATCCTATGAAAGACCCCCGGGCAAATGTTGTTTACATTTTCTGTGTAAGAAAAAGTTGCACTCCTTAAGTGAAGTTCAGCTCAAAGGAGTCGCCACTCTGAGTGGAATACAGATCTGAGTTTTAAGCCATTGCTCCTTCTGCTCTGCCATGCTGCTGCTCTGATGAAAAGAAATCCTATTATGTTTTATTTAAAGTGCTCTTCTTTGATTTAAAATAATTTTCCTCTCATCTCCTGCCACCTTACCACTGCGCCACAGCAGTTCATCCTCATCCTACAATTTATATTAAAGGCTTTAAAAACTTGCCGTTTTTTATTAAGATCATCTTTTATCATTTGGCACCTCTATTCACTTCTGTAAGTATTTGAGCTGTAAATACTAACATCACGCTGTGGAGTGTACAGAAACGAGGGGCTGTGGTGTCCACCTCCAAGTGTGCGACCCCGGCCAGTACCTCTGTCTTCTTTCCTCTCTAAAACGGGGAGATAAGATCCAGCTCACAAGGTTATTGTGAGGGTTATACAGTGAATATTTTAAGCATATTTTGCAGTGCCCAGTTCCTTGTAGTTGCTCAGGAAATATTAGCTGAACTTAAGTTTTGAGAATGCAGACTTACTGCCACTTGTAAAGTTTTGTGTGTCATTTCTGAATCTTCCACAATGGTAACAAGTCAGATGACCTCCTTCCTGCTTGGCCCCACTTACAAATGAAGCTTTCTAAACCATGAAGCTTATGTTAATCGACCAGGTTACTAGCCACTTATGAAGACTTCTGGAGCACCAGTCTGTACTCTTTAACTTTAGAAAATAATAATGGATTATGCTGTACATCTGGTTTCTTTTATTTTTGTCTTTGTCTTAACTGGCAAATGCTCTGTTAAGTTCCTGTAGACAGGGACCTGTTGAGTCAGGAATAAATGTAAAGACCTGTTTGGGTCGCCCTCCCTTTTTTTTTTTTTTTTTTTAAGTTTTTTAATTATTTTTTTTCTTCCAGTTTATGAGTCATTAGTGGAGCTGGTACCAAACAATGTGCAATTTTGTTAACTTTAAAAACTGAAAAAATTAACTTTGTTTTTTTGGTGTGATTCGTTGAGCTGAGGCCTTGAGAGTGATCTTGGAAGCACATTCAGTTCTTTATAAAATCTTACTGGATCTTGTTAATAATTTATTTTTTTCTGGCAGTTGTTTACATTTTTGATGAATAGTGAGGATGGTATGGATGGCTTAATGTCATTATGGAGCTGGGGTGCATTAAGAAGACCTAAATTATCCCCAGGGTTTGCAGGAAGGATGATAACTGTTAATTTTCTTAGTTTCATCGAGTGTTGGCAGAAGGTTTAGAGGAGTGATAATTTTCCAAGAATGGGCTACTCCTCTTTTCCTTATCGAGCTCTGTGGTGTAAGCTAAAGAAATTATTTAGGTGAACTGTATACAGTTGTATTATATATTATGGTTTAGCCTAATTCTTATTTCCTAAGCTAGTGACAAATTAAGAAAATACACAGAGATGTCTTTATAACTTAGTTGAAAATGAGTATTAGTATTTCTTCTTCTCTGATAGCCTGTCAAGTAATAGATAAAGGAGGCAAAACTCTTGAAGTGAAAAATGTTTGTCTCAGAATGACTTATAGCCTCCAACTCTTAAGATTGGAAGATGAACTTGGAAATTTATATGCTGCATTAGTATATACAGATCAGTCTTTTCTGAAGAATCTGTAAGTTTGCCTACAGGAAACAGTTCCCAGTTAAAAGTGATTTTAAAAAAGAGACTGGTGGTTGGTGGTCCCAGTGTTGGTAAATTCAGTATCCAGATGATGTCAGAACTCTAGATAGCTCCTCACCCTTTTTCCTACTTTTCCCTCCAGTTTTAGCGTAGCTTAGCTGGCAGAGGTGGGAGGAGTCATAATGCTCACCGATGGGACTTTGCATTAGTTTTAATTGCTGCTGTAACAAATTACTTCAAATCTAGCAGCTTAAATAATGCAAATTTATCATCTTACAATTCTGTAGGTGTGAAGTCCAATATGGGTCTCATGGGGCAAAAATCAAGGTGTCTACAAGGGCTACATTCTGGAGGGTCTTGGGGAGAATGTGTTCCTTGCCTATTCCAGCTTCCAGAGGCTGCCCACATTCCTCAGTTTGTTAACAAATTCAAGTTCATGTGCCCGATGCACAGCGAGGCCAGAAAATACTGAAATGTTGGAGTTTGGAGCAGAGAAAGGTTTATTGCTGGGCCAAGAAAGGAGAATGGGTGGTCACACCCAAAGAACCCTAAACTCCGTGAAGGGTTCAGCTGAGCATTTTCAAAGGCCAGCTGAGGGAGAGGCGGCCCAAAGTATGCGATCAGCTGTGCACAATTCTCCGATTAGCTGAAGGTGAGCAATCCTTGGGCGCCAGAAGGTCTGGGGGCTATGTGCTAACGATCATCAAGTAGTTAATTTCTTCCTTTTGGTGGTGGGTTTCAGCAGCTGAGAAACTCAGGAAGTATACATGAGATACTATTATCTGGTTGCTTCAGAGAGGAGCTGCAGCAGAAGATACGGGGAAGGGAGTCTATCTTGGGAAGGCCCCACCGGGTCCTTCTCTGCTGCAAGTTTGTGGCCTCCTTCCTTGAATCTTCAGAGCCAGCAGCAGTGAGCTGAGTCTCCCTCATCTGATTTCCCTGAGTACATGTTTCTCAGACTCTAACCTAAGCCAGGAAAGGTTCTTTTAAAGACTTACGTGATTAAACTGGGCTGCTCTGGATAGTCCAGGAGATTCTCCTAATCTTAGGGCCTTTAACCTTAATCTGCAAAGTTCTCTTTTCCATGTAAGGTAACATATTTACAGGTTCCAAGGATTGGGACCTGGACATATTTGTTAGAGGAGGACGGGATAGGACTACTGGAGACCATGAACTTGCAGCATTTCACAAGGGGCTTGGCCCTGTTGATTCCACTCACTAAAATTACATCAGTCTCCTTTAGTTCTGAATGCTGCTTTAGGGTCCTGGGGCATTTGCCCTTAACTTTTAAAATCATTTATTCTGTTCACTAAATGTTTACTGAACTTTGGATCCTTACTAATCACATTAACAGAGGTTTTCGTTAACACGGCTAAGTGCCTTTCTGGAGTTTTAGGAAGAATCCCCATCTCACGTCTTCCTAAATGCCAGGAATGATTTTTTTCCCCCTTCTTTATTTAATTAACATGCAACAGGTGGCACAGCCTACTATGTATTTTCAATTTGTAATATACACTATTAATTTCATTTTTTCTAAGTCATTATTAAATTCTGTGTATATATTTATGCTTAAATTTTTTTTTTCCAAGCCAGAAATACCTCCAAAAACCTAGGGTAAAGAACCACTGCTTTTAAAAACTAATTGATTCTAATTGCTCTCCCTCTTGCCTTCTGAGACAGCCAGCACTCTGTCTGTGGAGTGTGTATCTGCTTTTACTTTAAACTAACACCCCATACCTCCTGGTCTCTCTCCCTCTCACCTTTCTGAGATCCCCACATTCTGCCTACGGAGTGTGCATCCTGAGCCATTTTCCCTTCTGAGACAGACCGCACTCCGTCTATGGAGTGTGTATCACTCTAAATAAACTTGCTTTCACTTAAAAAACGAAAAAAAATGGTTCTGCACTCTCACTTTTTACTATTTCAGGAAGAAAAAAAGACTGGTTCTAATTGAGAAAAATAAATGTGTGTATCTTAGACATTATAAACTTTGAGGAGCTCACTGATTCTACGTTGCGTGTTAAAAAACTTAATTTCCTCACCTTAAAGTTTAGTTCAAATTTTAGAATACTTATTGTTACTCTTGTTTTATGATGTTTTATGACATATTTTTATCTGCATGATATTTATGTAATGGGAACTTTGGGAAGAAGGACCTTTTCCTGGTCTAGATATTACTAATAAGCATCAACAAATAGATATGAATATGTAATTTCATTACAACCTGGAAAATACATTTTATTATAATTGCATATTTCACTGGATAGTTTAAAATACAATCTACAAAAAGTTTATTTTAATTGGAAAAATTTTGCCACTGAGGGAAATCACATTTATCAAAAGATCTAATGCAAACACATTTCACACAAAATAAGCAATTTATTTTAATTTAATTGTTGGCTTCTAGTTACTTGCCAGTCTACTGTTCTGTCATCACGTTGCCTTAGACTCATTCCTCCTGAAGCAGAGCTCTTTTCCCTTCTTTAATCTTCTGTTCTTTTTCAATTAGAGAACCAATTATTTTTCAGGTTTTCACAGGTCACAGTGGGGCAGTTTGGCACTCTTGCTCCTGGTGGTGTGAGATTCAACCCAGAAGAGTTGAAATAGCCAATGGGATAATTGGCTTTGTTTTTAAATGTTAGTGTTTAGAATGTTTGTTTTTCGATTTTAAAATTATCCTTTTCCTCAATACTATTTTTAAATTTTGCTTCATTTAAAATCTTATCTATCTGTATAAAAGTGAATAGGAGCTTTATAAGTTGACCAATGATTTGCATTTCCATTATCTGCTTTGGCAGATTTAGCAATGTTTTCAATTCCCAAAGCATGGAAAACAGGAATTTGTGTCAGCTTCAGTGTGGTAACAGTACTTCTGTAATAGGATTTATTATTTATATGTGTATATATCTGAACGAATATCACTCTTTAAACCAGGCAGTGCAAAAATGACTAATCAGTAGATTCCTGTTTTCTTTCTTTCTGGTTTTTTTTTTTTTTTTTGTAACATCTTTTTTTCTCAACAAGATTGTTGAGTGCAGAGAAGGCACATGAGATGATGGTCCCATGCCTGCTTTTGTATCTCTGAGGTGTGTTTTTATCAGAAGAGCTATTTTCATCAGTGTGCTCTTGATGAGTAAGCATAAACTACAACCTCAATAAATCAAAATTTCTCATTATTCTTGATTATACTAGGGTGTGAGAAGTCCAGAACAGCTGGTGGAAGCAAAAAGGAATGAGAGGGGCACTTCCACAGTAAAGGGGAAATGAGTACTTGCTCAGCTCCTAACTGTGCCCAGTCCGTACATCATAAGAGTTAGGACTGTGTCCTTTTTTAGTATGAGTCTGAGGCTCAGAGAAGTTAAAAATCTAAACCTCAAGGTTGCCTCATTAGAAAGGAGTTGAAAGTCCTTCTCTTCCTCCTGACTTTACTGTTGCTGATGGTGACTAGGTTCTTCTCCCATCACAGAAAGATTTCAGAGATGAGATGTGGAGGTAAAGAAAGTAAAGTGAGGATTTATTAAGGGATGGATGGTACACTCTCAAGGGGAGAGCGGGCAGGCTCAAGTGACCGGCTGTGCTGAGTTTCTTTGGCAAGTTGGTTACATAGAGTATAAAAACGCATGGGCAGAATATTCACTGGGGAGGGAAGGGTTTGAGGTCTTATTCCCTGATTTTCATCCCAACTCCACCTTCCCAATGGGAAGAGGGATTTTTGTCCTTTTTTAGTCTGGATAGGAAGTGTCATGTTGTTGGTACATTATGAGTACTAATCTGCAAGGCTAATTTTACTGAAATGAGGGCATAATGAGCAAAAGTTTACATTCAGATACTGGAGATTCCTGCCTTCTCCCACCTTTGTAGGCCTCTAGGCTGCTTGTCATCCCAAAATGTGTGACCACTTATCAGCCCAGAGGTTCCTGCTTTATTCTCTATGCTCAGGGACCCCTGCTGTTTATATGATGTGTGGTTTCCTGCATTTGGCCTGTGTCCCTCCTTTTTGCCCAATTCCTGCCATTTGGCCTGTGTCCCCCTTTCTCTGCTCATATCTAGCTGTCTGCCTGCTGTCACAATACCTTGTGTTCTTTCCTCTCTCTCCTGTTGGGACGCTACAGAAGAGGAGGGCAGAGAAGGCATGGGGGCACATGGGGGAGCCTCAGGGACGTCTGTGCATGTGGTGTGGACATGCCCTTGCTGTCAGACACCCTGACTGACAGGGCAGCTCAGACATCTTCTCCTTCAGTCCTTTAAACTCTAGAAGCTATGATCATCATTTCACTTGTCACATACTTTCTTCAAACCTCTTCATGTTTTCTCATATTCTTTCTGTTTTTAAGATGGCAGTGCAGACTGTCTTCAAATGTATTGTCCCTGCAAATATCACGTTTATCATCTCCCATGTGTGCACACGTTCTAAGGGATTCAAAGACAAAGCAGTTCCACATCTAGCATTTGCAACCTTTTGCATGCAGGTCCAGCGTGTATTTCTAGCTATATGCCTCCTGTTATTTGTCTGTGCTATATACATTGTGCTCCAGTAATTTTGGCCTACTTTTCCTCTACATTTGACCACGCAATTCATTGCCTCTCTGTGTCTTCATCACTTACTCTGAATGTTTTAATTGGCAGTCCCTGCCCATTCTTTATCTCCTAGGGACTCTCCCCATGGGAGCTGCTGCTGCCCTGTTAATAGTATTTCATTCACCAGGGTAGTGGTAGAGAGCTTGCCCGGCCTCCACCTTCCAGGCAGTTGTCCCCTCTGACTTCACGGGAGTGAGCCCTTTGTTTCTGGACTGGGAGAGTGTGGAGGCTTTGGAAACCTCATCTTTCTCACTTCCTCTGCTCCTACCTTGTCTTCAGTGCTTCCACTTCAGCCACACTGGAGAGCCTTTGTGACACGCCTCAGACGTGCCAGGTGGACTCCTGCCTGGAACATTCTTATTCCAGCCATCTGCTTGAGTAAGCCCCTCACCACCTCCAAGTCTTGACTCAAATGTCACCCTCTCAGTGAGGCTTCTACACTTACCTCCCAGTTTAGTACTGCCACGTTTCCCATGTGTTCTCCCCTGCCACCCCAGCCCGGTTCTTCATATACCTTATTTTTCCTTTTTAAAATATCATAACCCTCTAACATGCTGTTTATTACTTATTTACTAGGTAAACATTTGTGTTTTTCTCTCCTTGCCAGCATTGGAATTTAAACTCCTTCAGGAGAGGGATCTTTGTTTCATTTACTGATATACCCGAAGCCTGGCACATAGCCAGCACCAAATTGATGTTGGCTGAAATGAATGGCTTTTCATTTCTTTAAAGCAGAAATAAAATAATTTCAGCCTCCCAAAGCAAACTGTCTTTTTTTCATTTTAAGCAACTAGGAATTTTGGAAAGAGTAGAATTATTTAAATGATCTAGATTCCAATTAACTCTGCCACTGATGACTTTAGCTCTGAGTGAGTAACAGGCTCTTTTGTAAATTAGGTAAAAAATTCAGAGAATAATGAAGGTGGTTCATAGTGGGATAGGTTCAGGGTCTAGACGCTAAAATGATTCACCTTTTTTTGTGTGTGTTTTAGCAGCAAGGATATATGTAAAAAGGAGGAAGGAGTTTAGGTAAATTCTATTATTGTTAGATGGACCTTGATTTAATGTTTACAAACCAGGAATAATGCTGGCAAACGGATTACAACATGGTTTATATTTATTTTCCCCTAGAAATTGCTCCCTTTGTTGGGTGGTTTTGTTTTTTCTTCGTAATTGTTGTTAACTGAGGCACAATTAACATCATATAAAATTAACCATTTTAAAGTATACAATTTCGTGGCATTTAGTACATTCACAGTGTTGTTGCAAACCACCACCTCTGTCTAGTCCCAGATCATTTCTATCAGTCCAAAGTAAAACCCTGTACCCAGGAAGCAGTTTCTCCCCATTGCCCATTCCCCCGAGCCCTGGCAACCACCAGTCTGTTTGTGGTCTCTATGAATTGATTTATGCTGGATGTTTCATTTAAGTGGAATCATGCAATATGTGACCTTTTGTATCTGGCTTCTTTTAGCAGAATAGTTTTAAGAGTCATCCACATTGTACCGTGTATCAGTACTACTTCCTGTTAATGGCTGAATCACAATCCCTTGTGCATATCATACCCTGATTTGTTTATCCATTGCTTCTTTGATGAAGATTTGTGCTGTTTCCTCCTTTTGGCTATTGTAAATTGTGCTGCTCTGAACAGGTGTACATGCATTTGTTTGAGTACCTGTTTTCAGTTCTTTTGGGTTGATTTTTTGAAGTGGAATTGCCGTATTCTATGCTAACTCTATATTTAGCTTTTTGAGGAACTGACAAATTGTTTTCCACAGCAGCTGAATTACTTTATTCCCAACAACAACGTACAGGGTTCCAGTTTCTCCACATTTTTGCTAACTTTTTCACATGGAGTCTTGGCTTTATTTTGATTACAGTAGACATCTAAGTAGCATTGAGATGGAACTTTACATTTTAAAATACTTTTCCCTCCCTTTGTGTGTGTGTGTGTGTTTTTTAATTGAAGTATAGTCAGTTTACAGTATTGTGTCAGTTTCTGGTGTACAGCGTAAAGTTTCAGTCATATATGTACATACATATATTCCTTTCATATTCTTTTTCATTAAAGGTTATTACAAGATATTGAATATAGTTCCTTGTGCTACACAGTGTGAGCTTGTTTATTTTATATATAGTAGTTAGTATCTGCAAATCTCTAACTCCCAATTTATCCCTTCCCACCCCCTTTGCCCCTTGGTAACCATAAGTTTATTTTCTTTTTATTTGCTAAGTATTGATTTTAAGCTTTAAAAAAAATTCAAAGTTTACTGAAAACTGTCCTTTATAAAGATTTGGGAGCAACAAAGAAAATCAAATGTGTTAACTCTTCTTACAGATGCTAAATAAAGGCTTTAATCAAGTAGAGAAACCTCAGATTAAAAATAATATTTAATTATAATAAATTAATTGAGTGAATGATGGTATAGAATTCAAAGGTATTATAACTGGGATGCTTGCAATTTTACATGAAAGATAAATGTTTTATGGTTATTCTGTGTTATAGCTATAAAATATTATATATGTGTTAGTAGTCAAGTAGCATAAAATCTTATGCTTTTTATTAAGATTATATAAAGATAATTCACTTAAGTATTTAAACTGCTATAATTTATTCATTATAAAATAATTATGTTACAGCAAATTTGAAAGTGATTGAAAGAAAAAACTACCACCCTAAATTCTACTACCTTACTTGAATTAATTATAGGATTTTCTCTATTTCCTTTTATCCTTTCAGAAGTTATACATGCACTATAATTTTTTATTTTCATACACGCTTTCTGTGCTAAGTAGGTTTTATAATATCTTGACTCACCATATAGTATTGCATATGGTCGTTAATCACGATTAGACATATTTAAAAACCTGTTGATTTACACTGGGGTAATTAGAAAAGACCTCATGAAGGAGGCAGTTTCACCCTGCTGACCCCATACATAATTCATTTCTTGGCTTAAGTGTCATCTTCTTAAAGAAATGCCTTCTAGGACTTCCCAAATTAGAGTAGACCTCTTTATAATTCAATCCCACGTTACTCTTTGTTTTGCATTCATAGCACTGGTTTGTGATTCAAATAAAATTTGCATTTGTTTGTTTAATGTTCTTTTTACCTATTAGATTGTAATCTTCCCAAGGGCAGAACTGTTTCTTCCCCCCACTGCATTTCTTTTACTCAGGCCCGTGTCTGATGCTAATTGTGCTTGATAAGCCAGATGGATGGATGAGTGAATGAACACACAGGGAGAGGGAGCAGAGAGTGTGAACAAATTTGCTGGCATGTTTGGGGAAATATGTAGGCTTGGGAGTTAAAAGAGTAGTGATGGAGTGTACTTCAGTTTCTGTGGGACTGGGGAGATAGATGGAGGAAGGTCCTTGGAAGATGAACCTGGAAAGAGTCCTATTCCTTTATGTGCAGAATACAGGACTGAAATTCCGTTCTGTCACTCATTTACATATATTAAGTTAAAATTTTTAAATATTAAATATATTAAATGCTATCCCAGGATATAATGTGATATAACCTATGCTTCAGCAGGAAAACAGCATCGGGCTGTTTTTGTATTGTAGTAGAAAGTCCAGAGGCTGGACTGTCAGTTAAGAGACTCCTTTAATTACCCAGGGATTGGGGATGCAGTCCTGGATGTAGGTTACTTCCATGGGAATGCATAGATATGAGAGAGATTTGTGGAAGTATAATCAACCAGGTTTAGGCCATCATTAGCTGATGGGCTTTAGAAAGAATTGCAGAGCCTCAGAGTAATTTAAGTTTATAGCATGTATTAGGTTGGTGTCTATAAATTTTAGACTGAGGACAAACAGATTTTATTTTTATCAGTTGACTTGAGATGCTGTTACAGATCTCCACTGTAAGGTGGCAGAGCTTTTCTGTGAAAGGCCAAACAGTAAGTGTTTTAGACTTTGTGGGCTATCTAGCTTCTATCATAGCTCTGCGGCTGTGCTGTTGCTGCGCCGAAGGGACTGAGTACCCCTTGTTAACTAGTGGTCCTGGCTGTGTTCCAGTGATGCTTTGTGTACAGGACAGATGGAAGATCAGACTTAGCTCATGGGGCTGTAGTTTGCTGATCCCTGGGTTATATTATTGAGGTTTTATTTTAGATTATATTGTTAAAGCATAGTGGATCCGAGTGTGGGTTATGTGATTTTCTTCAACAGTAATCACTCATCAGAAATAGAACTGGAGATGTGGATATTGTATTTACTTAGGTTTGGCTGTCCACCTCCCAGATATTTGTGATTCACTGTCAAACAAGCAAGACACAGAAGAGGTGTAGTTGCAAGTACCTTAAGAAGTTTGATCATGGAGTCTCAGCTGGGTGGTGAGAGAAATAAAGAAGAAGCGGGTATCAGAGGGAAACTTGGTAGAAGTACAAGGACTAGAGATTTTATGAATGTTAAAGAGCAGGCTTCTTGAACATGAGCGGACTGGAAAACTGTGGAATCTTAAGTGCAATGTGCTTTATCTTGGCATAAAAAATCTTGCAGAAATAGGTCTAATTCTAATAATTTTGCAGCCATGATGTTCTAATGAAATAATGAAAATAGAAGCAAGAGTCTAAGGTCGAAATTAACAGTGAAAAGCTTCAGCTTGGGAATCAGACCGCCTGACTGGAATCCTGTCTCTATGATTTCTTTGACTTTGGATGAATTTTCACTCTTTTTCAGATTAACTTCAATTTTCTCATTTGAAAAAGAGAGTTAATAGCTACTTACAGGCTTATTAAGAGACTATGTTGAATGCCTAGCATGATACCTGATTCACTTTACTTCATAAATGGCAAGTATCATTATGGTTATCATGTGAATTTCATTTTCTGTGTATTGCATCATGGCAAAGAAGTGTGGAGTAGCAGCTGAAGCTTTTATGAATGGGACTTGGACTGGGTATTCTCTACATTCCCTTCTGTATCTGGGATTCTTTTTTAAAAATTTTTTATTCTAGGTTTCTTCACTGATACTAATTTTATTTCTCTGAATTCACATTTTTAAAGCATAGTATTTAGTCCCAGTTTTTAAAATAATAAATCATGACCTTATGAGATTTACTACACAACAGCATTGTTAGAAAGATGTGAAACTCTTGCCTCCCTCTTGATAGTCTTTAAATTAGATTTTAGGTTTAGATTATGTCTGACTGTCCTGCATCAAAATTATTATTTCCATAGGTGAAGAGGTATATTAACTGGAGTCAGTGGTTGTCATTGGTTTATTTCAAAACAGTAAAGTGTTGAAAGAATCCAGCAGTAGCCTATGCAGAGTTAAAGTTAGAGAAGATTGCTGTTTTTGCTAATGTCATTTTCTTAACTTTTTTGAAAACTATTGAACATGAGCATATGACTCTCTCCTAATTGTGATGCATTACTGTACCCCGTAATCTATGAGAGTGTTCACCTCTGCACTCTGCCTGTCCAGCTGTTGTCTTGAACAATTATCAGCGAGTTATTATTCCGGTATGAGCTGTGTCATGCTCGAAAGTGGGATGAGAAAAATGTTAATGAGCGTGCATGAATGCTGGTTGATGAAGGTTAAGTGGTTGCGGATATGGTCTCTGCATTCTTTCCTGTGAATATTCAGGCTGAGGCAATGGGTTCTGATGAGGGATTACAAACAAGTGGTGCTGATTGACAGTTTTTGATTTAACATTAAAATGGTATCTAAAGGCAGATTCTGCATTTCAGCGGAACAGTAGACACAGTGTTGTTGACCCCCAGTGCAGCACTACACTTCAGCATCAGTTTTATTTTACAATTTTCATTTTTTCCTATTGTACCACCTTTTCAAATTCTTTCATTTTGTCGTACACATTATTTTAAAGATGTGCCTGGCAGTGGTGGCACAGTTTAAAAAATTTTTAACATGTCTGTTATGTACATAGCTTTTCTACACTACTAACTTTGCAATTTTAAATATGATCAGAGTATTATATACAGTAGTTGTTCAAGTTGATAAGTATGGGCCACTACTCATCAGCATGTTCTTTCTCTTTGTATCTGTTTGCATGTATTTTTTTTCCATTTTTTAATTTCAGTTATTAATTAATTAATTTTTACTGAAGTGTAGCCAGTTTACAATGTTGTGTCAATACATAGTGTATTGCAGCATAATGTTTCAGTCATGTACAAACAGATGTTTCTTTTCACATTTTTTTCATCATAGGTCACTACAAGATATTGAATATAATTCCCTAAACTATACAGTTAGAAACTTGTTATCTATTTTATGTATAGTTAGTATCTGCAAATCTTGAACTCCCAGTTTATCCCTTCCCACTCCCTCTCCCCTGCCAATACCATAAGTTTGTTTTCTATGTGAGTCCGTTTCTGTTTTATAAATAAGTTTGTGTCTCTTTTTTTTAGATTCCACATATACGTGATATTACATAATGTTTTTCTTTCTCTTTCTGGCTTACTTCACTTAGAATAAGGATTTCCAGATCCATCTATGCTGCTACAAATGGCACTATTTTATTCTTTTTAAGGCTGAGTAGTATTCCATTGTGTAAATATACAACAACTTCTTTATCCAGTCATCTGTCAATAGACATTTAGGTTGTTTCCATGTCTTGGCTATTGTAAATAGTATTATCATGTATTTTTAAATGATGACCCAAGCACCTTTTTGGCACTTGTAATTTGTATGCTGATTAAAAATAACTGTATATTTCTTTAGTTAATTTTGAGTTGATTTTTGTGAATATTGCATTTCATATTGTATATATTGAGAGAGAACTTTAAATAGTTTTTTTTTTTTTAAAGAAATGGCAGTGCAGGGAACAGTATGAGGTAATGTTGACAAGGATCTTTTCTCATCATTTTCTTCATTATTGATAATCCAGAACTTGGTTTTGCAACTGGAAACTATGCTTTGTAAAGTGTAAAATGTTACACAGATATTTGTTTTGAACCTTTAAGCTGAAAGGACAACACATAGGGATCAAAGTGCTTTGCATCTTGTAACAAATAGAAAAAGGAGGAAATGTTTGTTAAATAAACGTTGAATTGTAAAGCGAGTAGGATCTATAGCAATCATTTTATCACTTAATAGATGAAAAATATGATGGCTAAACAAAGTAGACTTAAAACTTTTGCCATTAGAACCAGAGTATTGGAGGTATTTGGCTTATTTGTAATTTTCTTTCTCTGTGGGACCTATGGAGAGAGCACCTTATAAATTCACTGCCTATGTAATGTAAGAGTTTTTAATAATAACCCAAAGTGTTACTCTTAATTTTTTTATATAAGCATCTTTTTAATGGATGAAGCTTGGTTTTTAAACTTTAATCGATAGTTATTTTTTCTGATAAAATAAACTCATAATTATTATAGAAAATACTCACATTTTCACCCTGAGTTCTGAAGGAAACAGGGCAGGAATACCCACCTGTACCTCTTGGTACCAGTTCCCACATCTGTTCTGTGGATCCATATTCCTCTGCAAAAGAGGGCCTTCTCATCTCCTAGCCCAGCAGCTTTGTGCTTAAGGGCTGTTTCTCCTCAGAACTCTGTAATCCCTATTGTATTAAGTGCTTATGTCTTTGGGCTTGTGTGGCTTTTTTTTTCTGTCAGCGGGTGAAATTGGATGTACAAATCATACTCCCTCAAGGCTAGCTCCTTCTTAATACTATGCCTAGGATTGCAGTTATCTGCCATCAGCAAGCAAGGGCTCTGATTTTGGTTATTGGATAAATCACGGCAAATCATGCAGCCCAGCCGACCAGCCAGTGAGCCAAACAACAAATAATATTGGATGCCTCCCCTACGAAAGGCTCTGTCTTGTCTCCTAGGATGCAGTGCTGAGTGAGACAGATATAAATCCTGCCTCGTGTAGTATATTTGCAAAGGTAGAAAATAGAAAATGAATAGACAGAGAAAAATACTGTAGTTTTTTGAATGTGCTGTGAAAGTAACAAGCCAGTTATGATAGGTGCTAGATTGGAGAGGAAGGTCATGGAAGAACTCTGAGGTCATGATAGTTACATGGAGAATCAAAAAGAAGTAGGAATTTACCAGGCAAGGGATTAAGGGACAGGATCTCCAGGTATAGGAAATAGCATGTTCCAAGTTCCTCAGTTTGGAAAGAATCTGTAATGTAGTTCATCAAGTTCAGTATGGCTTGGGCATATTATGTGAAGGGGAGAATGGCAGGAAATGAAGTTTGAAGCCTGGACTGTTTGGAGAATCTGAGTTGTTTTGGAGGATGACTGGGCTTTTTGAATGAAGGGAGGAAGGAGAAGACTAATCCTGTAGAAGGAATGGTAGGGGCAGGGGAAGAATTGGCACACTCTTGAAATGCCTGCTAGCCAAGGGCATAGGAAGGTAGATGGTTGAGATGATGGTGATAATGATGATTATAATGATGATGATGATGGTGGTGATGGTGGTGGTGATGATGATTATGATGTTGATGATGTTGGTGTTGATGATAATGATGATGATGATGGTGGTGGTAGTGATGATGATGGTGGTGGTGGTGATGATGATGATGATGGTGGCCTTGCTGGCCAGGCAGGCTGGTAGGTGGTGTTACAAAGTTAGGAAGTGCCCTGCTCTGAGCCTAGAAAGATTGATGCTCAGGGCAAGTCCTTTCTGGAGGCTTTGCTTCTCTTCTCTAAAAGGAGGTGTTAAGGTCTCTAGCTTCTTTATTTCTACCCCTAGAAAAGTTTATTTGAAACAAAGGAGTTTTTGATTTAACTATGCATTAATAAATAAGTACATTTCAATAAATAATTACATATATTTAAATAAACTAGCAAAAATCCAACGCATGCAAAGTGTAGGTAGTGGTAGAAAGCAAATCTCTCAATTCCTGTCTCCAAATTCCGTCATCACAGTTCTGCTTCCCTGTATTATTGGTTTCTCTCCTGTTTCAGAGATGCACTAGGAGTTCACGTGTGATGCTAATTCTTGAATTAAACAACTGCATTATGTGGAATAAGCCTGTAAATGACTGAAGTTCTTGCCCTTTGGATTTGACTTCTCTGAAACTTTTCACTTTATGTACATGATTATATCATTGTATAATTTTATCTCTGCACATCTTTCTGCTCCAGTTTTAATTAAAATTCTTTAAGGACAAGTTTTACATTCTGTGTCTTTCTGTAGATATCCTTAGTGCCTTCTTAGTGAGTGAATGAATGAATGAAACTTAAGATTGTCAAACTTAAGGCCTTGGGGAGCTCCCTACTGACAATTATTACAGGTCCAGTTGTTATCACTGCTGTAACAGGGTTCCCTGCCCTGGGTGTCCTTCTCTGGGAGAGGGAGTATGGTCGTGAAGGTGGCCTAGAATTGAGAATTTGGATTCTAGTCTTGAATCTACCACCAACTACTTGTATGGCCTTGGAGAAGTCAGTTCTGCAGTCTTCAGTTACATATCTCTAAAATCAGAGTTCACCTTAGTTTAAAACTTACAAGCTACCAAAGTAAACTTGAAAAAAAAAAATGGCATCAAAAATCTGTTCTATCCAGGCTCTCTAGAAGAACTGTGCTAATAGTGCTAAATTGATCATAATTTTTTCTTGTAAGGGAATGAGATTATCATTTAGGCACAGTTAAAAGCAGATACAAGAAAGCTTATATACATATGAAAAAATATATGCATAACAATGTTCACTGTAATGGTATTCTTGAGAGCAAAAGTTCAGAAACAACTTAAATACTCACCAGTAAGGAAAATAGACAAATTATGATATCATTGAATTATGGTACCTAGGAGATATATTACGAAGCTGTTAAAAGGAATGTGGTCAATCCATAGGTACGAACATGGAAAAATACTAAGGGCTTATTGCTTTGTGAAACAAATAAAATGTAAAATAATATATGTGGTAAAAGCTGATGTAGCTAAAAAGAAAAAAACCTAAACTCTATTTTTACATACATGTATATGTGTGTGTATATATATATATATGTGTATATATATGTGTGTGTGTGTATGTGTATATATACACATATATGTACAAATACACACACACACACACACACACACATCCAGTACTAGTTTTCTTTGGAGAATATTTGTAGTAACATGTAGTAAGGTAAAAGAAACCTTCACTTTATGGACTTTTATATTGTTTGAATTGTTTTATAATGAATTAAAAAATTAATTTCTTTTTCCTAAAGAATGATTCCAGAATAATTGAGGAATTAGCTGGAATAATTTTTAGTCTTTTTAAAAATCCTCATATATTTGTCTGTATATGTATTGTCTAACTGGAAAGTAAAAAGGTGACTTTGCCTTAGTCAACATCAATGAATCCCCCAAATGGTAACAACATACGTAAGTCATTTGTTTTGTTTTTAAACAGTCACAGCTTCGAAGTGACCTTAGCTTTCTAAAGTGAAAGAAATTTCTGTCAAGTGTATTACATACACAGGGTTCCATTAATTCAGTAAACGGCATTCAGAAAGCAATGTATTTGATAGTTAATTACTCCAAGTGGTGCCAGTGATCAGAAAGGACACCCATTTGTAATGCAGGGAATCTGTGTAATGGTTACGCTGAAGAATGTCTGCCCAAGTGTGAGGACAGAAGTAATTGATGAAAGGAAGAGTCTCATATATCTTCCTTAGGCTTAGAAGGAGCAGCTTGTGGAAAGCTGAGAAAGCATTGTGAGTATTCAAGCAACTACATGAAGAGGGCTAAGTATGGGGATAAGACTTTCAATTTGATAATTTGAGGTCAAGGATTATGTGTCACAAGACATGTATATTTTACGTTACATTCCTTTGGGGCATTTGTGTGTACATATATATATATATTTTTTTTTTTTTTTTGCTGTCCCTCTCGCCAACTTAGTCTTTAAATTTTGGAATGAATATTTGCAGTGTAGAGTATTTTTCCCCCAAATAAAACTGCAGGGGAATTTACATCCAGTGTGAATTTCTCAGTCATTGTGTGAAAAGTCTAATGTAATAGAACACGTATTTCTGAAAAAATGTCCACTGATGCTTTTAGCACTTGCATGCCCCCATTTGCCACTTACAAAGCAGGACACTCTTCTTACCAGCGCCCTCCCTGTCTCAACATGGCGGCACCATTCTTCTCCAGAATGTGCCGCTGTGTTGGCCAGAGGCCACTGGGAGACAGTCTGCTCTGATGTTTCCAAACCCTTTGTGTCCATTCACTCCTCAGGCCCTTCTCCCCAGCCCACTTCTGTCTTTGGGTGAAGAGGGGAGCATACCCTGTACAGTTGGGTCTACAGTCTGATCTCCTACAAAATCTCCGTTGGCCCAAAAAGGGCTCTTTTTCTCTCCTGTGTCTAAGACTTTGTTCTTACCTTATAATCTGAATCTTTCCTTTCTGCGGCTGATTGTGGGATCCTGTCCTCAGTTTTATTGAGTTAAAGGAAAGTTCTGCAAATGCATTAGAATTCTTTCTCCTCTAAGTACTCATTTCTTATAATTGAACCATATAGCTTTCAAGACTTTTGTCTCACCGTAGATATTAACAGAAATCTAATTTTATACTCAGTGTTGAGGAATGACCTCTTCTAAGTGTTATCTTTCCCCCAGAGGGAATAAATGCCATTGATCCTGAAATGGCAAAGCTAGAGGGAAAAATCTCAGGAAAGAAAAGAAAATTAATCTTTGGTTATCATCTCTAATTATTATCTGGCTCTACTTTGTCTACAGGGTAGAATGACTCTCCGCCTTAAATTCCATTCAATTCTCCTGTCATCACATTAGCAGTTTCTACTGATGGGAGGACTAGATAGGCTTCAAATGGCCAGGATGGTAAAATTTCCAGAGTGGAAATAAGCACGTGAACAGGAGTCCAGAATCCTGATGTGTACTTGCCAGACTCTTAGTCTCACTCTGCTTCAGATTCCTTATTGTAAAATGAGATTTTTATTAGATGATTTTCTACTTTCCATTTTAATTGGAAGATAAAGGATTTGAAGCTTTCAGAAATTCCAGAAATCATTTGATATATGAATTTGATGCTCCTAGCACGAAGTAAAATAGTCTTAAGAATCGAACTACGATTTACTACAACATTTTAAAGATTAAGAATTTTGACATGCACCAGGGAGTCCCAATTAATAGGTGTTCCTAGATGTCAAAAGTGTTGTTCTGTTTAGTATTTCATTTCCTGTTCTGCACTGGCTTGTTGGTATATGTCTTTTGATCATTAACTTTTACTGCCTGACATTTTCATGAAGCATTTAAACTAGAGATAGTTTTTAATTAGTAAGGTTAGATAGTTTATAGTAAATGATATTTCAGTTCCTGTAAAGATTCTTCTCCACTAAGATGTTAATGCTTCTCTGCTCAAGTGTCAGGTGGCCCAACATAATTGTGAAGTAATTGAGTTTAAAGTGAGATTCTCTAATAAGATTTAAGTCACTGCATTCCCATTAATAAAAGGTTTCTTCCCTTCCCCTTTCACAGAATGGTTCTGTTAAGTACTTTATTTTTTTCTTTTTTAATAGCACATTTGGTTAGTCTGCTAAAGGTAAGATGTTTTTTGGGAGTCAGGCTGGAAGACATTGGGAAATTGTGATTTTGTAAAAAGCCTGCAACTCTAAATATAGACATCAGGGAGGAGGTGGAAATGTTGTTCATCGTGAAGTCTTAGGAATTTTTGTTGGGCTTTGGAGATCATAAAGCATCAGGGAATTCTGAATCCAATCTTGGGCCAGCCCTCCTTTTTCCTTGGTAAGATTACACAATGAGACCACAGCATAGGAAGATAAAATACCATTTTACTGAGGTAGCTTTTGTCTGAATACGCTAATTAGGACTCTGATCTTGGGTGAGTGGTTTGAAGCTAAGACCTAAGTTGCCTCCTTCTCCAGAACCCAGTGTTGTACTTTACCCATGTACTAGCTGCCTAGGTGGGGCAGTGACCACCTTTAAATTAGAGACAGTTTTTAATTAGCAGGGTCAGATAGTTTACAGTAAGTTGTATTTCAGTTCCTGTAAAGATTTTTTTCTCCACAAAGACATCAATACTTCTCTGCTCAAGGGATAAGAAGGTGGGAAAAGGAACTGAATCTCCTTTTGTATAAAAGTCCACCCTTGCTTCCTCACTTGTCACCTCTGATTACAGAGCAGTTGACGTGGGCTAGCATGTTCTTAGAAATCTGAGAGCTGGATGTGACATTCAAGAAAATGGAAATGTGACTGGGTATTTGAAACACTTAATTGCCCAAGCATTAAATTCCTTTTACAATTTGGAGGGCTGATCCAGGGTGAGGGGTAAGAGAGGAAGGATTTTTTTGTTGCAGCCTTATCTATACCATCAGATAAGGAGTCAAACCGAGTCAAACCAGTGTATGTGGGTGGGGGTCTTGGGCAGTGAATAAGCACCATCTTGGCCTCACCAGTTCTTGGAAAAGTGGGAAAGACCAGATTCCAGTTTGGACTAGTTTGAGAATTTTGGGATCACTCAGATTTCTGTCTCTTCATTAAAAAAAACAAAACAAAACACTGATTGTCCTCATTCCTACATATATTTTAAAATCAAGGAGAGGTCAGATTGACATTATTCAAATAAAAAAAGACAGGTTTGAAATCCAGCCTTAATGAGAATTTCTTCGTATTTTTTAAACTGTAGTTAATTTATAGAACATAACATTTTACAATTTAAGTTATTTCTAAGCATACCGTTCTTTGTCATTAAATACATTCACATTGTTGCACAGCCAGCACCACTGTCCACCTCTAGAACTTTTTCATCTTCCCCAACTCACACTCTGTACCCATTAAGCACTGACTCCCTGTTTTCTTATCCCCCAAGTAAATATATTTTTTAAAACATTTCCCCAGTCACAGTATAATGTGAGCCCCCCCCCCCCTTTTCCTTCTTTAACTACTTCCCGGTAGTAGGAAGGCACGTATGGGACATTTGAGTAGCATCTAGGGAAGGTGATATGCTGGCAGACAGGTGTGTTACAGGAGCCAGGAATTTTATATGGCAATGTTGGATCTATGAATTATGAGATCTAAGCGTTAAGGGATGATAATGTAGATTCACAGCTGTCAAAAGCCCAGATTAAAAAAAAAAAATAGTCCCAAGCTCAGGTAGTTATGGGACAGAAATTAGCACTGAATAGTTGATTTTAGAGAACCGACCAGGCAAATAATGGGGCTCCATTTAGGTACAGCAACTGGAGACCAGAATGATTTGGAACATTGGCAGCATCCAGGAACACAGAGGGATAAAGTTTCAATAACTGAGAAATTGGGGAAATAACTTGGATTTTCAACTGAGTTATCAAGAGATAAGAATGGGAAATCAGAGGGATAGGATAGCTACTTATCAGAAAGGCTGTGTAATAAAGGTTGAATTGAATTGAACAAACACCTAGGTATTGTCTCCATGTTCTCTTCCCCACACTGTCTCCTGCACATACATACACACACACTCTAAAGCATTTTTTGATCACTGTCTGTCTGTCTGTCTGTCTGTCTATCTGTACATACCCTTTCCCAGGGCAATGCTAAGCCCATAGGTAGAGACAAGTCCAAAGTTTTTCTAGTAGGGATGGAGTACCAGAGCTTCATTTTTCTAACACTAGAATAAATGTTAATGTGAAATTTGTGTTGATGCTCCACACTCTGATGAGTTGGTTTTTTTTTTTTTTTTTTGCAAAAATAAAAGAGCATGAAGAATGGAAGCAGGCTGTCATTGAACAGAATTGTAAGATTCTGCTTCTTAAACTTGCGATTCTCAGTATTTGGAAATAATGGTCATTGTTACATCTGACCAAATTTCTTCTATCCAGTTTTGGATAATCACCCAGGCCATTTGGATGAAACTCTGTGTTATGTCCCTCCCCTTCCACTGATACACCAGGGATGATCTGCTTCCTGTTTCATATGGCATTGCTTTGTATCTGTTAGTTAATATAATTTATTGTTACTTTTTCTATTCCCAGGTTGCTTAGACCTGTGTGTACAACTACTAAAAAGTTGGCTTATTAAGCCTTTCCATTCCACAGCATGCTAGACACCCTGAATTACCTGTGTCCTCATTTGGATTTAATCCTTCTTTTAAATTAGGAATGTACACTGAGTTCTCATTCTTTTTATAATAGGTTTTTTTTCCCCTTCAGTAGATTCTCTTGTGTATGCATTAGGATGTCACGCATTAACTTTTAGTCTTTGCTTTGTAATTTCTTTTAGAGATATATTTCTACTTTCTAATATCATCAGAGGATGTATGAGAGTAGGTTGTATTGGTAAAAACAACAGTTAGAAAAAAGATTTTTTGTAAATACATATATTATTCCATGACTGGGAAACAGCACCATTCAGAGAGAATTCATAGGGGGCAGAAAGATTCCTTCTTATGGGGAGATTTTGAGGAGGATACATAATAAAAAATGTAGGCATGTTTTTATGAGATGTTGTGATGAGTCAGAAAGATGATGTGAGAACAGGCTTCCGTTTTCTTTTAGCTGAGTGTTTTAACTTTTTCCTGATTCCTTTCGGTTTCCTCCCTCATACTTATTGTCCATTCAATCAAATCTCATTTCAATTTGTAACTAATTTAATTAAAACAATTAACACTAAGATATACATGATAAATAGGCTTACCTGTCTCAGGGTTATTTTCCTCCCCAATGCACAGCTTATTAAGTTAAAAAAATGTTGAGTATGTGATTTTCAAAGATCTCGATATTTTATTTGTCTTGAATTCCTGTTTTTCTGCTGTCTTACTCTTTGGTCATGAAAGGGTGTTTACACGCAAGGGAGCCTCAAGAAAGTGGTTCTTTTAGTTTGTAGTGGTAGTACTTTTGAGATGAGCAAAATTGCTAATTTCTGTGGTTACAAATGTGCTTAGAGATCAAGCAATTTTTATAACGTAAATTTGATCAGTTTGTTACTTCAGATAGGAAAAAACAGATGGGGAATACTTCTAGGTCACGTATGTAGAAATCATTGTCATTTTGGAGTATATACTTTGAAGCTATTTATAAAATGTATCCCTAATACCTTAATAATCCTTTTGTACATTTGATAATGGTTTAAAAAAAATCTAGCTACAACTCTAATTAAAGGCTTGTTAAGTAGTGAAATCCTTCTCCCTTATCCATGTAGGACTTGAGTTGTAGAGAGAAGTCCTTCAGGAATACTTGTTTTATGACCTTGTCTTCTAATCACCTAAAGAGAAAGGTGTATTTATTTGCTGTACTTTTGAGGATTGCTGTAGTTGAAATCATCTATTTCATAAAATTTTATTTAATGCTTCATCTACTCTTCTTATATATTATATAATTCTTAGCGTTGAATTGCCAAACAGACATCTTTTTGCTAGTGGAATGTTCTGATTAGTTATGGCAGTCATATATTAATATTTGAATAGAAAAATAACCTGTTTCTCCCCTATTTATTTATTTATTTTTTTGCAGTTAGGTACATAGCCATTTATTTATGTGCCTAGAAATATTAAACTGGGTTTGACAGATCAGATATGACTAAAGCTATTTATACAATTACAGTTTTCACTGCCAAAGTGTTTACTTTGATATTTTGCCAAGGGCATATGCCAACTTAAAAAATTCCAATTTATTCCAGGTTTTCACTTTTCCCTACATATTGTGTATCTTCTGCCTTCAAGCTGCCTAAATCTTCTTTGAAACTGTATCGTGCTATCACAATCACCAACAGTAGTAACTCTCAGAAATCTATTTTCTTTCCTCAGCCATTCTCCTGTTCTCAGATCCTGCCCCTGAGACTCCCGAGTCCATTCCAGTCACATTGTGTAGCTGGAGCACTTAGCCTCATCCCAAGGGAGCCACCATGTGAGGGTGGTTATGGGTGAATTCTTGACTTCGCCTTTGGAACTATAGTTTTGTTCCCACAGATTTAAATCCTGCTCATTGTGTTCAGGAGACCAAGCATTTCTCTTCCTTGCCCAGGTCCAGTCACCGCCTCACTTACCTCCCAGCGAACGTGTGCACAGAGGGAAAATTCCATCACCTGTAAAGCTTAGGGAGTTACCCTTCTCTTACCTGCTTGGTTGCAGACTATTTTCCTCATGCGGGTTCCCTGCCCTCGAGCTGCTCTGGGCCTGTGTGTGTGGCAGTCAGGGTTCTTGTCTGGGTTCTGGTCCCAGCCGAGCCCTTTGTGTGACCTTGCACAAGTGTATTTTCTCTACTTAGGTTTCCTCACTGATAGAATGAGTTGGTTAAACTTCATGTTCAAGGGCTGTATGAGTCTAAAATTTTGACCCTATAAATTTTTGATACTCTTTATCAGTCTCTAAGAACCTCAATAGTTAGAAAGCAGGGAAGAAAAATAATCACAATTATGCAAATAATCTCTAGTTCATAGCTCTCTGCCTACCCCCGCCTTTCACCCCATTTGAAGGTTGTTGGAGGCCTCAGATTCCGTTTCCTAATTACATGATTTATGTTGGCTTTATTTCTGTAGTTGAGATGATTTTTATTGGCTTCTCTCAGTGTCATAGAGAAGGGTTACTTAATCAGGTGTACTTCCTTTTATCCTCTGAAGCCTGGTGTTATAATAATCTAATGAACAAAAGATAATTTATTTTAAATGTATAACATGTAAAATTTAATAGCATTTGTGCTAAATAAGAACCTGAAAAAATTAAAATGCTTAGTATTTTAGAAACATACTGTCATAAGATACATTTAACCAAGAAGCACTGATAAAAAATAGAATAAAAAATTATTAGTAACATTTACTGATTTCAAATACTCAGTTATGGAAAGAGAAAACTCTGGTATTTATTATGTTTTGTACCTCTACCAGCTACTTACACGTTCAGACTGCATATTCTAGAATTTTTTGCAATGATTAAATAATCTACTATAAAATTTATGTGAAACCTTATTCCTTAAAAAAGGTCATATTTTTAATCAATCTGATTAGAACATAATGGGAAACGAACTGGAAGAAGATGTATAACCATGTACCATGGAACTATGATTTTTAATGGAAAATTTAGGATGAAAGAAAAGATTTTGAAAGGAGATTTTTTATATAATTTTGCTGCTATTTTTGAAACTTTGAAAATAGAAAAAGAATAAAGAGAAAATGTAATTAAAAAAGACTTTTTCAGTTCATGGCTCTCGGCAACACAGAAAGTTTTGTCATCTTTGACTTTATTCTGACATAAAACCCTTATAAAATGCAGCATATGCTGTGTTAGTGATCAGAACCACTCTCAAACAGTATTAATCTTTGCTCTGAAAAATGCAGCCTTATACAACATCTCTAGGAAGTGAGATTAAATGCAGTCTTCTAATGGCAAAAAAAAATCTAGATCATAAGTATAGATGGCTCTAACAATCTGAGTTTATGATTCATCTTATACTTGAGAAAAGCTAGTCTTTTGGTGAAAGTGTATTGGTAGTGGGTTTAGAAGAGGAGCTCCACCGGTGGATGGGAAGAGTCTAAAATGTGCTCTCCTCTGGGCTCCTGAGTTGCGGTCAGGCACTCTGATTCTTGTTCCTTATTTTTCTGGCTCTGCAGAGGGTAGGAGAAGGTTACAGAAAGGTAATTATCATTTCACTTCATTCTCACAAGTCTGTAGAGGGCCAGAGCACCCAGGCCATGGATGAGGGATGTAAGCCACAGTGGGCTCAGTGGCGGCTGCCTAGTGGGGCTGGGATGCGGAGCCTGGTGTTGAGATTGCAAGCTTGAGTTCCCTGCAGAACCTTGCACTCTCACTCCTGGTTGGTATTTCAGACACTGTTGGCCTGGGTAACTGAAATAGGATTTTGTGTAAAAATTTCATTCCCGCTAAACAGCCTTGTTTATTCTTATTCCTCTTTAATGCATCCTTAAATTGTTGCCAACATTTGTATCCTGCTTTATCAGTGACCTTTGCATAAACATTTTCACTGGTTTTGCTCTGATTTGAGGCAGTCCATTATCTGGCTGCATTTTTTTTTTTTCTAACAGTACTTTTCATTATTTCTCAGTATGAAAGATTTCATCCAAATCAGTCTATTTGGATAATGGACTGATTATCTGGTTTCATATCAACAGAAGCATATTTCTACCTTTTTTAAAAAATCCTGTTTTCCATCTTAGAACATTCTGTTTCTCCCAATCCCTTTACCCATATTCTGCTGACTATTTCAGTTGCATCTTTCCCCAACCATCCTTTGACTACATAGTAGCAGAGAAGAGAGGAGAAAACCATGATTTCATTGCAATATGAGTATACTGATGTATTAAGCTCAATAAGAGTCTAATTTTTAATTTGTATAAAATAGCAGAATTGGTTAAAATTGCTTCAGTCTCTGATTTGCAGGTTGACGTGGTCACAATTTCTAGATAAACTTTTTTTTTTTTTAATGTGACATGTAACATTTCACAACTAGTGGAAATAATTGGAGTCAAAGTGTAGTGATCCTCATTCTTTTATCAGATCTGTTGCTTGGAGACACTTACCCTAAGCATTATTTTTCTCATCATGATTATGTTGATGATGATGTTAGTCACAGTAATAGTATGACTCTTACAAGAATTATACAAGGAAGTGCTGAGTGCGATGCCTAGTAGATGTTCAGTCAATAGTAAGTAAAAGTTTTAATCAAAATTAAAGTTTAAGGTTAGCAGATTCTTTGACTTTTTTCTTTATGTTGGCTAGAAAATGTTCAGAATGTGACAGGTTACTGGTGTTGAGAAATAAACTGATTAAAAAAAAATTAGAACCAGCCCTTTTCTTGGGGATAAAGTTAGGAAAATAAAATATATTTTTGAAAAAGTAAAGAATTACCATTTGGTTAGGTTACGGAAAAGAAGTTCACTATTAATTTTATTAGCCTTCATCTGAAAATTTTAACCAATATAACAATACAAGAAAAAGGTTTAAATATAAGGAAATAAATATGTCATTGTTTGCTAGTACCTGGAGAACCTATGCCAGTCAGTAGAATAATTATTAGGACTGATACCTGCATCTCCATTCCAAGTTTCTCTTCTCCACATCTGTACATGTCCCTGCCTCTTGTACATGACCATGTGGATATACAAGAGCTCCTCAAACTGAACATGTTTAAAACTGAACTAGTTCAGAACTGACTCTCATTTGTTGATGAATTAAATAAACAACACCATCATCAGTTGCCTGGTTGATTAAACCTGAGTGTCCCCTTCTTTCTTTAGTTTGCAGGTACGTATTACATGCATACAATACATCCAACAGACATCAGTTGGGCACCTGCTGTCTTCTGGGCTTGGTGCTAAGTATATAATGCTGAACAAAGTTCCTGCCTCTGAGGACTTGCTTTCTAATGGGGGAAGAGAGACAATATCAAATTTATGTTATGCGAGGAGTAAGTGCCTTTGAGGAGAAAAAAGGGTAGAGTGACAGTGGTAAGGAATACTAGACAGGGTTAAGGGTGGTGTTCTATATAAGGCAGTAAGGGAAGTAAACCTTTTCCATTAAGGCTTAACAGGCATCTTCTGCTACACTGTGGTGAAGGGACTGCAGGTGTCAAGCTTGGAGGTGGGGAGACCGTTTAGAAAGCAATTGTGATCCAGGTGAGCGTGGACAGCAGCCACAAACGGGGGAGTATGGTAGCCATGGATAAGGTGAGGGGGAGCCTATTTTAGTGAGCATTTATTTCAGAGTCAGAATTGACCAGATTCACTGATGGTTGAGATGTAGGTTTGGGTTAATAGAAAGGATGACTTGAGAAATTGCAATAAGAGCATTCCCATTTTTAAGATGAGAAAACTGTGGGAAACAAAGCATAGAGTTGTGTGAGTGTTGGTTTTGGGCATGTGAAGTTGAAGGTGCCCGTTAGACATCCAATAGAGACCCGAGAGTAGGCAGTTGGGTGGTCAAGTCGGGACTTAGGAGATGGATCTGGACTGGATTCTGCTTTGTGGGGCTCAGCCATTATCTGCACCCTCATGGCTGCTGCTCTGGGTGAGCGCCCCCTTTCTTCTCATTTAGATTATTGCAGCTCCCTTCTGCCTGCCCTTCTACTATTTTGCCATTCTTTCAGTTCACCTTCAGTAGACTGAGTTTTTTCTAAAATGCAGTTCATTTGATGTCCCTCTCATACTTAAACTTCAGGGGCTCCACGTTGCTCCCACGATAAAAGCCATACTTCTTCTCATGGCTTAAAAGGTCTTGTGTGATGTGGTGCCAGATTAATTTCTGGTGGTGTTTATTTCCACCCAATATTCTCTGCTCTTATTATTTTCATTTCTTTCTGTGCCTTTCACATTCTTGCAGAACCTGAAACTATCCTATTATCTGTGTCCTTACTTTTCCCATCCTAGAACTTTTTCACCTGCTTAACTCCTTTTCTCTTTCTAGTTTTTGTTTAGATACCATTCACTCCATGAAGACTATCCCTGATGAATATGGATTAAATTTCTTTAATCTCCTGTGGTTTATACCAAAACACTGTGTGTTGTAATTGCCATTTACTTGCGGTCACCTTGTTTGGTTTTTAAATCCTGTGAGGCCAAGATGTCTCCAGTTTGTCTCACACAGTCTCTTTTAGTTAGTGCCTGATAAATATTTCTTATTTGAATGAAAGAATAAGTAAGTAAAGTGACTGATTATAAAATTTATAAGCAATTTTTCATATATGTATATGCTATATAGAACATAGCAGTTTCTGTATTCCAGCAGTAACTAGTTACAAAGTATAATGGGAAAAGGAAGAATTAACCAACACCCGCAGAAACCTATGAGTATAATAGAGTTACCTAGGGCACCTAACACCAACAATAAACAGACAGGGTGCCTATGAAGAATGCTGCATTAAGCTGAAAAATTATAGACACATGCTTATGATTAGGACGTTTGGAAATTGTCAACCTATCAAATTTCCCTGAATCTGTTCACAAATGCCTTGCAATTCAAATACAGTTCAAATGGATTTTATTTTTGGAACTTTGGATTTACTCTAAGGCTAATGTGGGAAAATATATGAGAAAGGTGAATAAAGTTTAGAAAAGGAAGAAAACTAATTTGAACAGCCAATTAATAAGATATGTCATAGATCCCACAGTGCTTAAGACAGAGCTATTGTAGCACAGGAGAAGTACGTAGAACACAATCAGAAACCCAGAAAAAACAAGTAAGTTTAGACTAAAAGTGTAATGTAATCAGGTAAGAAAGATGGTTGATTATCCACAAAATGGTACAGAGATAATTAGTTGATAAATATAAAATCTGATCTCTATCTCACACTAGATACCAAAGCATGTAATTATAATATTTTCTGATATAAAAAGAATTTAACTATAATGTACTGTCTTATATAGAAAGATGGTTTTTGAAGTTCTTTTTCCTCGGCATTAGTGGTTTATTAGTGATTTATTGCTTACATATCTAACTAAGCAATTTGCTCCGTTGCTCTTTGTTATCAAGATCCTAATTTTGTAAAGATGACTGAGTTTCATCAGAAGTGCTGTCCATGTATGCAAAGAGGAGAGGTGACAGGAGCACTTTATTGGTCACAGCTGTTAACCTTGACTGTCATGTACTATATCGTAGCTGCAGTTCATGTGTTGTTTAGCGTGATGTAGTTATTCTCTTATTTGTTAGCAAGGATAGAGAGGTGAAATGCATTTGCTAATTTTTAAAAGCTCAGAGGAAATAAATTGAGCATCGAAATTTGAATATTTTTCAAAGATTTGGAAAACAAATAGTAAACATTCTACTCTTCCTGCTTTACATGAGCTATATTTTTAAATAAACATGGTATATCAGGTATATCAAACATAAAATTGCTGTGTGTTTGTCTTTGTTCAGGACTTTTAGAGCTGCCTTCTTAACCTACCTAAGTGTAAGTGCATTCACTTTTATAATTATATACTGTATGTGCTCACATGAGCCAAGTGTACTTATTCTTGCATCTGATGGTGTTGGTTTCCATAGTGTACATCAGCTTTATTTTTGTTTTTTTCTGTTAGACTTTTAAATATTTACTCTTAGTAGTTTTTCTAGGGTAAGAGCTGCCAGTCCCTATGTGGAATAGTGTAGGTCTTAGGATATCTATTTTTTTTTTTATTTTTAAATTTTCATAACTATGTAATTTAAACAATTTATGTCTTTTTTAGATTCTTTGATGACAGAAAGTTCCCTGTGTTTTGGCAGTTGAGTGCCTTACCATCCTTAACATGGCTCTATCCTTGGTTTTACAGAAAAAAGAGAAGAGGAAGATTTTGAAGAGAAGAAATTTCTTAAGAAAAAAATTAAAGAACTTAAATTTCTAGATTCTAAAATTGCCCAGAACCTTTGTAAGTATCAGATTTCAATACTATTAAATTAGCAAAACACACTGGAGGTAGTGCATTTCATTTTCTTTATGACTTGGTTTTCATTTTATGTTATTTTAATTTCATTGTTATTATTTGTAATAAATTCAAAGATAGTTTTCCTTTCCTTTAGGTAAAGGAACTTTTGGTAAATTATGAGTTAATTTCTTCAAAAGATTAATGTGTAGTAGAAAGATAAAACTAAGAAAAGGATTTAGAATAAAAATAGATTTCCCATAACTGAAAAGAGAGCTACCCATTAAAGTCTTTCTTTTAACAATAAAGAATTAAGGAATTAGGTGATTACATCATAATTAAAAAATTGGTAGTGGATTATTTTTTTATACCTCTGAATCACTATAATTTGTGATACTCAGTCACACACAGAGGACATTGGACTGTTAATGGGAATGAGTATGATGAGTGAAATGAATTCCATTATCCCATCTGAGAGTTCAAAGCCTTGCCTCGAAAGTACTGACTGGAAATGTTTTAGATGTAATTACTGTTACAGTGGCTAAATATCTAGTATTGAATTGTCCTCCTGACTGAATTACTGTGGAAGAGGGCAAATAGTTTTGCTTCTGACTCATTTCTAACTACATCTTCAATGCATCAGAGCTAGTTCTGCTTGGAACTGAGATAATATGATCTGTACGTATTACTCTCTGATGTGAGGGAGAAAATGTGGAGTCTAGAGGCATGAAGTGCTAATGTGGCTTTTAGTCTGCCTTTCAATTATCACATGCCTCAAGTGAGCTTTTAGCAAATATTGGGCCAAAAATAGTTATTGGTGAGAGAATAAAGATTATTGCTATTGATTAAAGAGGGAGTTAAGTTTGAGCAGGGTGCGTGGAAGGCAGAGTTGACATTCCTTTTGTGAAATCTCTGGTACCTCTTCCTTTCCGACTCACTATAACGGAGAGCCATGTCTCTTCTGCAGATCCCCATGGATAGTGTGCAGACAGTAGTGCTGTTGGCCAGTGCACAGTTCTCTATTTCTGGGCACAAGCTGATTGCACGTAGCTGCCTCTTTCAAAAGTTAGGCATTGCCATGTGGCTTGCTTGGGCCAATGGAAAGTATAAGTGGAGATGAGGTATCTTTTGTGTGGAAGCACTGATTGCTGGTGGGAGCAGCTTCGTCATTCTCCCCCACACCCAGAGTGTCGTTCATCATCCTGATGTGAGGGTCCTAAGTTAGAGAGCCCATCTTTCTGGTGTGTTATGGACATGTAATCTGAATTAGAATATTTTTCCAGGGTGGGGGCTGGGGGTTAGATCAGTGAAATTTTGGGATTTGTTATGTGATACAACTATTTCAGGGCATTTCCCCCTTAAAGGAACATTGTCTGTTGAAAATATTAGGTATTTTATATCTAAAATATTAAATATTAGAAATTGACTTAGATAATGTCAGAAAGTTCTGTACTCTGTGATCTGAAAGATGATTTTTGTCTTGAAAAATGTTCATGACCCGCATTACAGGGGGTCTGCCTTGTTAGGGGTCCTGAAGAATTATCATTTTGAATATAATTGTTTTCAGATGGGCTAGCCATGATGAAATAGCCTAAATAATCATTTCAAAGTTGAGTAACTGACTTGATGAATAGTGTTCTTTAATATTACTTATAAATTACAGACGTGTACTAAATAGGATTTCAGCTTTGTGATAGTTTATACGCTAGTTCTGTACTGAATCTTTAACCCTTACTACGACCCCACCACGTGGGTAATAGTGTTGACATTATAACTAGAGAGTCTGGTGTATGTATGTGTTCAGTGACTTGAAAAAGATTGCTCATTTTGAAAATGGCCTGTAGATATAGGGTATATTTATTCCTGTTTAGAGATAAGAAAATTACATTATCATAGAGAAGGAAACTGTCTTGGTTGCTGTAGCTAGGAGATAATGTATTTATTCATTTAATTGTTAAATACGTTTTAAAGTATAAGATCAAAAGGTCCAGAATATATACCATGGCACATTATGATGTAACCCATCTCGGATTATTCTTACCCTCTCTGATTGTAGCAAGTGTTATGATTTAAGCTTTAAGAGGATTTAGCAGCCTATAATCTTTACTGTAATTGTAGTCTGATTCACAGCTGGGTTTTGTCTATGAAATTCAGAGTCTTCTGAAATACTGAATTCTAAGAAGCGTGTTGTGATAGTGACAAGATTCTATCTTATCACTTAGAATTCTAACATAACTTTCTCTTAGGTTTCTCTTAACTGAAATATTCCACAGAGTTTGGAAGAAAGGATCTAAAGTTCACTGATTTATTTACCTATTTATTTAAAGGTGGATTAAGTTTCCTGTATTTTGAGTTCATAAAGGTTTTGGCAGACTGTGGGCTCAGTATAAAAGAATTCTAGCCATTCTAGGAATAAGAGATGGCTAAGGACTTTTACAGGGTTCTTATGCTTTACCAGATTGTTTTGAGTGGATGTTAGTGCTATAAAGGGAGGAACCGTGGAATCTAGAAGTTAATGTAAACGTTTAAAGATTTCTAAGTTCCCTTACAGAAAACATGTGTGACTGGTTCCAAAACATGCACACTTTACACTTCTTCAGTGAACTCAGAGCTTCCCACTGGGATCAATATAATCACATTTTGAAGAATAAGGTGCATGTTAATACAAAGATTCAGTTTAATGGGTCTTTTGGAGGCTTTAAATGAGTATCTCACATTATTCTTGATAACTTAAAATTTTTTTTTTAATAGGTCTATGCTTGTCTTTAGATTTGTGTGTTATACGTTAGGCCATCTTCAACTCCTTTGTGATTTTTTTGCCCTTCGCTATAACAAATATTTTCCCAAAAACTTATTTATAAGCTATAAAAAACCATACTTCAACTTTATAGATTAATCTGTTTAATATATATGTTATTTTAAATATGGAATAATACCTGAAAGTAGTGGATGAATTACAAATACAGGAGAAAGTTAAGGAATAATTGATGTCTGTCTGCAAAGTAGATTTTCTATTAACATTTAATTTTTTATTCATGTATTATTTGTTACACATATATTATTAATTATGCATGTTATATTATTTATGTTTATCCACCTGCGTAACTGTGTAAGGGAGATTGTATAAATTTTTGTCTGCAAAGTTGGGGGTCTCAAGACCACCTTCACTTTTTGCTTTTTTGTTTTTGTTTTTGTTTTTGTTTTTGTGTTTGTTTTTGTTCTTGTTTTGAATAAAGGTAGATTTATTTAGAGAGATACACACTCCGTAGACAGAGTGCGGGCTGTTTCAGAAGGCCAGAAAAAGGCCACGAGGTGTTGCGGTTGGGTGCTTAGTTTAAAGTAAAAGTAGATACATACTCCATAGACAGAGTGTGCACTGTCTCACTCAGAAGGGAGAGCGGCCCACCTTCACTTCTGACAACAGTGACAAGTTCGGGGCTCCCTAAGACCACTGTTAAGTTTGATAATTTGTTAGAAGGACTCAGATTTGACTGAATGCTGTTTCACTCGTGGTTATAGTTTATTACAGCAAAATGATCCAGATTAAAATCAGCCGAGGGAAATGGCACGTGGGCAGAGCCCAGGAGAGTTCTAAGCGTGAAGTTGGCAGCTGCCTTCTTCCAATGGAGCCACGAGCAGTACTCGCTTTTCCCAGCAATGATGTGTGACAATGCTCGTAGATTGTTACCAGTCAAGGAAGCTCACCCAAGCCTTGGTGTTCAGAGTTTTTACTGGGTCTTCGTTATGGCTCAACCCCCATATGACTGACCGTAGTTTGCAGCCTCTCCACAGGTCAGGCTAATACTGTGTGACCCAAGGTCCCCACCATAAATCACATTGTTAGCATAGACTGTCTTGTGTGGCCCAGTGCTCCCAGTAAACTAAGACACTTATCAGGCAGGACATTCGAAGTGCTTAGAGAGTACCTCACAGGAGCAAACCTCACCTGGATAAACTTAATCCTTTACCATACAGTGTGCCAGCCCCACCCCCATGTGTTTTGTTTTTATATTATTCATTTTAAATTGTTTTAAATATATTGTTACGGCATATTAGACACATGAGAGAATATATAAAATGCATGATATATAAGTCAAACACTCATACCTAAATAAATGGAACATTACTAGTACTTAGAAATGTATATGACCCTCTCTAGTCTTACCTCCCATCCTGTGAGAAGTAACCTTATCCTGAATCTTGGGTTAAATATTCCCTTCCGTTTCCCTGTAATTTTACCAACCATGTCCATGTTTGGTTTTGACTTAACTTTGAATGGTACGTATATAAAATCATACCATGTTAATGCATCCAGCTATAAGGTGTTCATTTTCGTTGAAGCTTAGTATAACATTCTCTGAATATTATACTTTATTCATTCCACCCTTGGTTGACATTTGGGTTGTTTCCCATTTTTGGTGGTACTAAGGGTGTGACAAAATACTATGGTTTTCAGGCTAAATGTCATCCATTACCTGTTTGTTTGTTTTTTTTAAACAGGTTCTATTTCAACTTAGCCAAGGCATTCTTTTACATATTGTCTATGACTGCTTTTGTGCTTCCACAGTAGAATGGGGTAGTTGTGACAGACTGTCTAGCTCACAGAACCTGAAATATTTACTATGTAGTCATTTACAGAAAAGGTTGGGAGACCTCTACTTTGAATATATACCTGTTCTGTGATTGTACCAATTTACTCGTCTATCATCAGAGCTTGAGTGTTCCCGCTCTACAACCTCTCCAATGCTTGGTGTTGTACAAGGAGCTAAACTGTAGCTTTAAAAAAACATTATTATATTTAGGATTTGTTGCCTCCTTATTCCGGTGATTTGTCTCTCTCCATAATTCTGGAAGATGGCATTTTTCTCTTTAAATATTCTTCTTCCCTGGTTTCTTTTCCTTCCTCCCTCCCTCCCTCCCTTCCTTCCTTCCTTCCTTCCTTCCTTCCTTCCTTCCTTCCTTCCTTCCTTCCTTCCTTCCTTCCTTCCTTCCTTCCTCCCTCTCTCCCTCCTCCTTCCCTCCTGCTTGCTTTCCCTCCCTCCCTCTGCTTACAAATAAGATGACATAAGTTCAGTTTATATAATAAAATAGTGAGTAGTGGTAACGAGTTGTGAGTATGTTCAAGAAGTGACGTCTATCACTGGAGAGAAGAAACAATAATAGTAGAAAAGGAGGAGAAACAGTAAAAGCATTAAATCTAATGCTGTGAGAATATTCTGATACACTGAAGGAGCTTTTGAGAAGATCATTGTATTTTAACTTTAGATGTATTAGGTATCAAAAATAATATAAATCATGTTGGAATTCTCAGAAGTAACATTTTATCCCATCTAGTCCATTTGGGCAGTTTTCCATAGAAATCTGTGTCCTAATATTGTATATTTAAGCTTTAGTTAAATGTGAAGGGTGTTTCTCTGGTTTATTGTCTACAATATTTCTGAATAATAAAGTGCTATTATAACTTGGAATAATATTAATGCACTGCTTAGCAGTCTTAAATATTTTTTTCTGAATTATTTTAGTAAGGCTGGAAGATATTTTACAAGCTAATACACACATGTCTAGATAAATATGACATGTACATACTGGGGTTTTATGTTTTTTTTCATTACAATGTGATATCTCTATAGTGTGCTAAACATATTTCAGGTTTTTTTAAACATCAAAATTGGCACCATTTCTATAATAGGTTGATAACTAAGCATTAAAAAATCAACCTCAGAATCAGTGTAATAATATTGGACTGTTGTTTAAACACTAGTTCTAAAACTGGAGAAGAGTATAAAATGTGCTAATGAAAGTTTCCCCTACAGTAATTATATTAAATGCTTAAAATGTATCATTTTATGAATTATTTGTGATTTTATATATAGAACTACATCTCAAATTCTTTCCTTATCTTTCCTCATTATGAGTCTTATTTTTTTTTAACCCCTCTTAGCAATCTTCCTGAGCTCTTTTCGGGTGCCATATGAGGAAATCAAAATGATGATTTTGGAAGTGGATGAAACACAGTTGGCGGAGTCTATGATTCAGGTAAACAAACAGGCAGAGAGCTTAAATTCCAATATTTCATTGCAGGCTTCTCATTAAATAGAAATCTGTAAGTGAAGCAAAATTCTTAAACCAAATCATTCAACTGGAAAATCATTGCTGCATAATTAGTTTTAGCAGAACTTCTGCATTGCCAGGAGATAAAACTCTGCATCTTCTCTTAACTGCAAGCTGAATATAACACTATCAAAATGATTTCATTTCATTTATTTTAAATGACTATTTCTGAAAGGCATATTGTTTACTTTTACACGTATGCTTGTTTTGGTACAGTTAAGATTAGTAATACACTAATTTAAATTTATTTGTATAATCCTTTTAGAATGTGTTTTTCTTGGACTTGTCTGTCTTGTAAAGTTATATTGTTATTTGGTATAGAAGATTGAGCGTGTTTTCTCTTTATGTAGAATTACCTTTATTAACAACACTTCCTTGAGTCATTTGTGTTCCTGTGATACTAGAAATTGTTTGCGTAGTATTCTGAATCATTCGGGAAGATTTTTGAAATGGATTATATAACGAATGCTAGTATGGTGCCAGAGTTACTTGCTGAATTCCACATCAAGTACCAATAATGTGTATCTTGGTAGAATTTAAAGTTGGAGAAGCAGACTACAAATTATACAGTGAAAAAATAACATTTTCAGTTTACTACCTTTTATTTCTATGATGTGCTTAGAAAAGTGATTTGTTTTTTAAAAAGTTGATTTTTTAGCAAAATAAAGAAATCAGAGTATTTATTATTGTCAACACCCAATTAAAATTATTGTAGGTGTTTTAATTTATTAATAAATGGTATCCTCAGAAGTTCTTGGTTTTGCCTGTCACTTCTTATGAATGTGGTGGGTAGTAATATATCATCCCATCAGTGATTTGTGCTGTGAGTGTCAGACTCAAACTACCTGATTCAAGTGTTTGTTTCCTCTTGCAGTTTCTGTTTACTAGATTTTGTCTTTATTATTGTGTATGTGCCTTGTTGGGAGTAGATTTCTAACTTTCTTAAAGAGAATTTTCTACTTAATATGCTTGCAGTTTTTACAATGCATTTGTTAAATATTTATAGAGTAGCTTTTAACTTGATTACATGAATATTTTGGATGATCATGTGGCCTTTGTCATATAGAGATGGAAAAAATTTGCATTTTAAAATTCATGTCCTAAGAACATTTGGTTCCGTATAATTTATTAACATATTCGTTTTTCTGTTACTACTTTAGCAATGTAATGTAACACATTTAATGGCCTAAAATAAAACAAATATATTATCTTCCATTTCTTAGTACAGAAGTCTTACTGTGCTGAAGTCAAGGTGTTAGCAGACTTGCATTCCTTGTTGGAAGCTTTATAGAAGTTTGTCTCTCTGTCTTTTCCACCTCCTTCCTTATGCCTGCTTGCATTCCTTGGCTCCTGGACATCTCCCCTCATTTTCCAAGCCAGCAACATCGTATCTCTCTGTTCCTTCTTTCTAGTCACATCTCCTTGTCACTCAATTATTCTCTCCCTCTTCCACTTTTAAGATCTTTGGGATCACATCGGGTATATCCAGCTAATCCAGGGTAATCTCCCATTTTAGGGTCAAGCTGATAGCAACTCTAATTCCATCTGAAGCCCTCATTCCCTTGTCACATAACGTAATATTCCACAGGTTCTGGGGATTGGACATGGACATCTCAGGGGATTTGGGACATTATTCTGCCTACCATACTTACTAAATATAAAACCAATCTCACAAATTCAAAATCTAGAAATTTAGTTAGGACCTATGTAAAGTCTTCATTAATTCATTAAAAATAAGAATTTCATGCTATTTGAAATCTTGTTTTTGATTTTAAAAATATGTTTCTAATTGTAAAGCGAGGAACTTGCCTATTTTGAGCAGGGCATGGAAAAAGCATTGCTTTGTAATAATTACTATTTTGGTGGGCTTTACTCACTGTCATGGTCTTGTCTTGACATATCTCGTTATTTGTTCACATGTAACAGATATCAGTACTGATGTCATTTTGGGTTGTCATTTTTTTTCCACTTCATTCTTTACCCATTTACCTTTGTCCCTTCAGTCTTTTATTAATTAATTTATTTAGCAAGTATTTTATTGTGCCCACCCTGTGCAAGGCATTGTGTTAGGCTCAATCAGACATAGACTTTACGTTTCTGGAATTTATAGTGTGGCAAGGGAGGTGACATTTGTATTTATAGTTACAATACAAGATTCACACGGCTGTATTGAGGTTGTCTTAGAACTAGATGCTATACTAGGTGTGTGTATGTGTGTGTGAGGGTGAATGAAGCATATGTTTAGAAAAGGGCAGAGGGTCTACAGCCGTACCACCCTGAACGTACCCGATCTTGTCTGCTCTCAAGCTAAGCAGAGTCAGGCCTGGTTAGTACTTGGGTGGGAGAAAAGGGCAGAAGGATTGTGTGAGGGAAAAGCTGACTGTGTGGGGGCAACTGTGAAGAATTTAGTTTCATAGGAACTTAGGATTCATGAAAGGATGGGAATTATGATAAAGGGAGAAACAAAGGAAGGTTGGGCCTGCACTCTTATAAATCACAATGGTTTAATACTTTAGAGAGCAAAAATATTGAAGTGAACAATTAATGAGCTTCTGATGAAAGATTAAAATTTAAGTATATAGTAACTAAAAATATTCAGGGGGAGTTGATGGTCATCTAAAAGGATGCTGGAGAAATTCAGAAGCCCAATTTAATTAAGAGATCAGCTGTCAAATAGAATAATTAAAAGAAAATATAAATAACCAGGTCTTTTGGTCACAGGCAGTTCTACTAAAAGAAACTTATATTTATGTAGGAAACTCATATAACTTTGTTGTTTTTATTCAGTTTGTTAGTATTAATAATGAATACATTTTTTAGGGATGATCTTAAATTGCCACTTTTGTGTTTGTTTTTGGCCAGTAAATCAAGTTTTTGTTGAAAAGAACACAGTGAGTCAAAAACTTGTTCTTTGATCTAACTACTTTGATATATAACAGTCTCTAACATTTTTAACTTATAACACCTTTGGGAATTTCCCGCCCCCCCCATGTGTATTTTTAACATGATGTAAGCTTAATTATAATCCGTACTTGACTTTTGGCTTGTAGAGAGTTTACTGATGCTGAATTTGGTTTGTTTTGTTTGATGAGGGGGAGGTAATTAGAATTATTCATTTATTTTTGTTTGGAGGAGGTACTGGGGATTGAACCCAGGGCCTCTGGCATGTTAAGCATGTGCTCTACCGCTTGAGCTATACCCTCCCCCTGATGCTGTAATTTAGAATTGTGAGCATGAAGCACTCTTTTTTTCTGAATTTTAATATCAATACACTAACTTGCTGTAACACTATGGTAGTCAGTTATGTTTAAAAACAGAGCATCTATATAAACTTTGTCCAAGGGATGGTTTAATCCTTGAAGTTCTAACAGGGAAGCAACATGACACATATTCCCTTGGTCTTTGTCCACTGGGAGTATTTCTCTTGTCTAAGTGTGTGGCTTGGGAAAGGCTGGGCATGGAAAAAGGAGCCAGAATGGCCAAATGCACCTATAGTTTCTGGGCTACAGATGATACAGACAATGGGCTGTTACAGCTATAGCACTGAAGTTCCCAAAGGATCTCTCTGTATACTTTTACTTGCAAGGTGTATCATGCTGTGTCTTCAATGCCTTTTCAAATTCTCTTTCACATAGGAAAAGTTACTTTGTCTTTGTTTTAGAGGTATCTTCATTTTTATGATTAAAGCCATAATCATATGAGTTAAATCTTACAAGTGCTGTCATTAAAAGTCCCTTGATTTCTTTGCTGTTCTTTCCTTTCCCTATTAGTAGCAATAGAGTGATTTCTTTTATCCCCCTGAGTGAAGTGCTAAAATATGTTTGGCTTTGCCTGAAATTTCTGACACTTAATTCCCCAAAGCTGAAATGTAATTGATCACATTTATCCAGGTGAGAAAGCTGTTCCTCTGGTATAGGTTGAATTCTTCTTTCTCAATTATATAGCTGATCAAATAAACATTCAGTAGTGCTTGATTTGAATATATAATAACTCTGGATAGAGAGGAGGAAAACTGACTGCTTTCAAGATGCAGAGAATGTTAGCTAAAGGCTGAGTTATCAGGGAGGTTACCTAGAAATAAAACTAAAGATTAACTTTTTTAATGGTTTCCTTCTCGTAGTTAATTAATAAATTTTCCTGAAATTTAAGAAGCACATTTAATGAAGATATTTTCTTTTGGTTTCAATTTTTAGAACTTAATAAAGCATCTTCCTGATCAAGAACAATTAAATTCATTGTCTCAGTTCAAGAGTGATTATAACAACTTATGCGAACCTGAGCAGTTTGCTGTTGTGGTAAGTACCATCTCTCAGCGTCAGCTCTTTTTGGAAGGGATTTTTATACTTTGCAAAAATGGAGGAAAGAAAACGTTAAGCCTTTTCACGTCATTATTGCTCACAAACCTTTAATGTCCATTTGCTTTCTTTTATAACCTAACAGTATTTATGGGAAATTATCTTGATTTAAAATACATATTGAAACTCATGCCTTAAATGACGTCCAAGGAGTTTTTCAAAAGTAAAAACATTGATTGTTTGTGTTCTCTATTTAATGACAAAACATGAAATGGAAACTGCACTCCCATGACTAGAGAGTATATTTTTGATTCATTCTAGAGCTCTGTATTCCAGCATGTTACAAGAGTAGTTTCCGTTTCTCATTGTAATCATTCACTTCAGTTCATCTCATATGTTAGACTCTGAAATTAGAAATAGAGTCTCTTTCTTGGCAATGAGGGTGAAAAATGAATACATTTTAGAAAATCTTTGAGACACCTTGATAATCATCTTGTTCCAGCCTCCTATTTTATAGGAGATGGGGTCTGAAGAGGTGAAAGAAAGACCTGCCAGTGTTATATGTTAGCTGTATTGCAACTTAAAATTAAGATTTTTATCAAGCTTTCTTTTCTCCTGCCCTTCCTTCTTCCATTAAATTATCGTTTTGAGGTTAGTTATACTCAGTCATCCTGATGATATTTAAAGAAGCATTTCATTTTTTAAAATACGGAAGATCGTTCATTTTATTCCTGTAGTCTTCAGGTATATCACTACCAACCTCCAGGGACATGATGAAATTGTATTTGATATAACTTTGAAAATTTGGGTTGGCTAACTAAAGGACTGTGTCTACATGCTGTATTTCGCATGCTGTCGGTATTTGCACTTAAACGCCTTCCTGTCCTGTCATGAACCCATTCTACTCAGCCTTCCTTGAAGAGCCTCTCCCCCTCCCCCACCCCCTGGCCCCCAAAGTTACAATACTCAGAATAAAAAAAATCAGGGGTTCTCCTGTTCATAGGCTTATAATTTTTGTTATAAAACTTTTAAACTTACTGTCTTTAGAAAAATACTTTTCATTTCTTTCTCTTTTTTTGGGGGGGAATTAAGTGTGCTTATTTGTTTCTTTTTAGAAGAGGTACTGGGATTGAACCCAAGACCTTGTGCATGCTAAGCATGCGCTCTACCACTTGAGCTATATCCTCCCCACTTCATTTCTTTTTAAACCCAGTTCTCCAGGGTATTCTTTTCAATTCAACTTGTCCTTTTTTTTTTTTTTTTAATTTTTGTTCTTTTTTCTCTTTTCTGTATTTCCTTGTTTAGTTTACTTTGCATCTCCTGATCACTTTGTCTTTCTCTTGATCCCTATTTGATGCAGTGTCTTCCACGTGAGAAAAAGTGGAGAATTTGCATTACATTTTTAAACATAGACTACTTAGAATTTTGATTTTTGCCCATCTTTTTTGACTCCTGAAAATCATAACATATAAAGTTATAATTTTGAAATATTTCCTGTGCACATTAAATCTAGAACACAAACTTATGTGAAAATACCTATTTAACAGGTAACTTTGTTGCATATAATCACAGAGAAGATTTAAAACTATTCCTATGTTATATTGATTGTCATAGAAGAATGAGCTCAAACTTGCAGATATTTTATGTTTATTTAAATAGTCAGATTATGCCTGCCTTTGAAAACTAGAGTTCACATCAAAGAAGTATGATTTACAAGCAGTGTACTCAGAGGGGTCAGAAAAGTTAAAACAATTATATTCCCAGATACCAGTGCTAGAGGTTATAGTTTTGATTTTAAGGCAGAGATGGACCACTTCCATTTCAGGACTTGTCAACACAAACTTGACCTTGAGTCTACACATTCCATGCTAGGTCATTCCTGACTGCAAATGGAATATAGTGAGGAAAGAGTGATGCTGTTGAAAACTGTCTGCTTTGGAAATATGAACAGAGCTTCATTATCTGTTGATTATGAATATTGCTAAAAATATTGTTTCAAGTTCTGGCTTGTGTTGTACTATCATTTTAAAAAATACATATGTTTTGGTGAAGAAAGGAGAAAGAAAGTTGAAGAAAAAATAAGAACTTTTTATATACTCTTTTTTGGGGGGGGCATCAAATAGTAATGTTCTTTAACTCTACCTTTTTTCCATTTCAATTTTTTGCCATTTCCAAATGGCTGCCCCTTCTTCTCAAACCCCCACACCCCAAAAAGACAGAGAAACCTGCTTAAGTTCCAAACAATATTTGAGAATTAACCAAAAAATGATGAAAAGCGTGGAATGCCTGAAGTTTTCTGTTCCCCTTTCTGGATTAAAAGCTCAGTATTAAGTTTCCTAATTCATTAAGGAGTGATATGTTTTCAGTTTATCAACATTGTATAAAACATACAATAATTTGGTGGTTTTAGAAAACTGATTATAATTACCGTGTATATGTTTAAAAGATTCCCACAATACTCTTTTACTTTTAAAATAATAAAATTAATGTAATTTATTATGTGTCTATCAAGGATGGGCTTTTAACTTGAAGTAAGCTAAACTGCAGATTCCTACAAGACTTTTCTCCTATAGAAAAACATTTACTTATTTCATAAACCTAGATTTCAAGTCCTTATCATTTCTACCTAAAAAATCATCACAGAGTTTAAAGAATAATCAAGGGTTGGGACTTTTGAACCTACTACACCTCGAATAGGGCCAAAACTTGCCTTTTCATTTGTTTTCGCCATAGATAGACGTGCTCTTGGCTCTGTTTCATCTTCTGGTTCTGTACACTGATACTGTGATTTCTAGCATTGTTTTCCTTTTAACAAAAATCAGTTAAAACCCTGCAGTTAATGTTACTTGCCAGTCAGTTTAAATTTTTCTTTCATCCAATTATGAAAATTCATTAATTTCATTCATGTTAATTACAGATTTCCCAGAAAGGCATATCCTATTTAAATAAATACTCCAATTTGATACAAAAGATAAAGTCACTACAGTTGTTTGCATTATATAATTAACTTTAATTCCACACAAGAATTATGTAAAACACTTAATAAACAAAAAGCAGCTTCCCTGGACATCAATATTTTTTTACATTATTTCTCTTTGATAGAAGGGCAGTGTGCAAAAGTAACACATCCAGAATGCTAGTAACCAATGTCAATTAAAGACCAAATAGAATATATAAAATGTAGCATATAAATTATAAACATGTTTTACTTTTATCATGTATTACTTACATACAGCTATCCAGGGTTCTGTTTCCCACAGAGTATGGTATACAAATATACTCTGCAGAAATATGTGAATATCCATTAACTTGTGCGTCCTTGAAGCCTCCTTTCAGTCACTAAACCACTTGCTGGACCTGTGTTCCCTCCAGGTTTCTTGTAATAGAGAGTTTCATATCCATTTTTATTTATTTGTCCCTTGAAATTAGAAGCAAAATTCTTTAATGCTGACATTATCTCTAATACTTAAAAATAGCTTTAATGCATGAGTACTAGACATGGGTAGTTTTTGATGGTACTAAGCATTTAGATTCTCATCCGTTATTTCTAGTAATTCAGAATCTGAAGGTCCCTTCCTGAACTTCCTTGCAGCCCTTCTGCCTTGGGCAACGGCCATTGTGAGCAGGACGGTTCTCACATGTTCCAGAGCTGGCCCTGTCCATGCGTTATAGTCTAGCAGTGGGTGCACATGATGATGGTTGGTGGATGGGACCTTTTAGAGTTGATAACTGGTGCTATGAATTCAGGGCCTAATAGTTTAATAATATTATTGACTTGTTTTTTGTAGTTGATTATATGTCCTATGCTTTCTAGGAGATTCTGGCATATGAAAAATTAAAACTAATCAGAAAGTCTGAAAAAGCCATCATTTAATGCTGAGGGACTAAGGATTCTGGTTAAATGGTATTTTGGTATTTTAGAGAAGTGTCCTGGGAGGTGGTCTGTCTCTGTATCTTTCTGTGTGACTTGAAATGAATCAGACAGTTTATATGCTGATTTTATTTGTTGGTTTTAGGTTTGGGGCAGCAGACATTGAGTACTAACTGATGTGCTTAATTGGAAATATTCTTTTCCCTGGACAGTCCATGACAGAACTTTTGTTGGGAAATCAGTTAATTTTTGGCATGCCCTATCTTCATACTTTATTCAAATTAATATTCTATCAATAAGATTAAGAAATTAAAATATGCTTTCTAGAAACTCTTACTCTTTGGATCAATTGCCTGTCTATTTTCTTGAATTTCTTCCTTCCCTCTTCTGCCCCAGTTCCTTTTCATTTCCTCAAAATACTGCCTACTTACCAAAGGTTGTTTTCCTTGGAGTAGTGCCTGATTTTAGTTGTATGACTGTATTTTTCATATTTGCAGTGTTTCTTTGATCAATAAGCCATTAGGTTAAATCACTGCTCACAGTGGCATGGTTTAACAGTGTGAGAAACAAGACATGTAAAAATTCAGTGGGATCACAAGATTAGCTGAAGTTTGAAAAGAGCCTAAAATTTGCATTTGAAACTGAGTATACTAGACTTTCTTTGATTACAAATTCTAGGTTTTTGAGTACTTGTCTCCATATTATTTAGTTCTGTTAAACTGCCGATTTTTCAAAGGAGTCATAACATTTATAGAAAATTGGATTGAACAAATGTCCTGTTTGTGTACTGTATTTTGATCTGCCGCCATTTGGTGTCACTGTAGGGCAGGACTTTTAAACTTTGTGTAGTGGAGCTATCTTTTTTTTTTTAATCAAAAAATGTTGTAAGACATTCATGCATATTTCCCTGCATTAAAAATGGCTTGTTTTAAAATACACCCAAATATTCTTGTTGTAAAACATGCAAATAATATATAAAAGCATTGACTACAATGTTGAAGTTCCTTGTATCCCACTAGCCATTATATTCCATACAGATGATCATTTTTAACATTTTGTTGGCTTTCCAGTCCTATTTCTTTGCACTTACAAATGCATGCATGTTCATATGCACATTTAAAAATATATTGTTCTGAAACTTTTCACTATGAAATATGTTTTGGAGATTTTTTAATTTTTTTTTGTTAAAGTATAGTCAGTATATACTGTTGTGTCAATTTCTGGTGTACAGCACAATACTTCAGTCATATAGGAACACACGTATATTCATTTTCATATTCTTTTTTAACCGTAAGTTACTACAATATATTGAGTATAGTTTCCTGTGCTATACAATATAAACTTGATGTTTATCATATTTTGTAGGAATCCTCCTGTATTTCGAAATGAGAGGCCCTCTGCCAGAGTTTAGTAGGTGTCCTGTGCGATTCAGTGGGTTTGTAGATGTAGTTCTTGGTGTACTTGTGGGAGAGGGTGAGCTGTGAGTCTCTCTACTCTGCCATCTTGGCTCCTCTATCAAGATTTTTATTTTTATGATGTGATGTTTTAAAATTCTTATGTGGTATTTCATGGTCCATATTATGACTTGTTTTTACACTGTTCTCTAAATGAAGGATGGTTAGTTCTTGTTTTCCCCAGGGTTTAAAAAAATTAATTCTGCATACATGTTTGTATATGTATTTGAAGGCAATGTATCATAGATGTTATGTACATGAACTCTGGGTTTAAATCCTAGATCAATCTTACCAGCTGTGTGATTTTGGGTAGTTAATTATTTTTCTGTACCTCTACTTTTATATCTATGAAATGAGACTAGTTTCCTGTTGCTGCTGTAACAAAGTACCACAGACTTAGTGGCTTGAAACAACATAAGTTTATTATCTTATAATTCTGGAGGTCAGCATTCCAAAATGGACCATTAGTGCTGTGTTCCTTCTGAAGGCTCTGGGGAGACATTTATTTCCTTGCTTTTTCCAGCTTCTGGAAGCTGCTCACGTTCCTTGGCTTATGACCCAGCATCACTCTGACTTCATCTTTTGTCATCACACCACCATCTCTGACCCTGTCCTCCCCTCTTAGGAGGACCTTGAGCTTAGAGTGGGCCTACTTGGCTAAGCTAGGACAATCTCCTCATCTCAAAACCCTTAATTTAATTACAGACACAAAGTCCCTTTTGCCGTGTAAGATGATGTGTTCAAAAGTTTTGGGGATTAGTATGTGGCCATACTTGGGGGACCAGTGTTCTGCCAACCACCAGGATGATAGTATTATGCCTCCACGGAATTCTCCTGATTATTGAATAAATTAATAGTGAATATGTGTCAATCATTTGTAATCATAAACTCTTTATAAGCGTTAGCTTCTGTCATTAACATTATTATTTCTTTAGAAAAGAGTCTCAGAGTTTGAATTTCTAGGTCAAAGTGGTTTTAATCTTGATAATTAATGCCAAATTAGCCTTCCAGGAGATGTGTCAGTTTATACTTTTATGAACAATATACATGAGGATTCTTTTTTCCTTTTGTTCTTTTTTATTTTTTTGGCACCATCAGTATCAGTAGTACTTAATATTATCTATCTTTTTTCACTTGGTGATTTTTTTTTAAACTTTATGTTTCCTGGTTATCAAATGAGATTGAGGTAGTTGTTATATATTTATTGATAATTTTTATTTCTTCTTGGAATTGCCTATTAATGTTTTATTTTCCTACTGTATTATCGTTTTTCCTTATAACTTACAGAAGCTCCTTATATAACCTGTGTGTTATTCCTTTGTAAGTATTTGCAGTGCCTCTTACTTGTCTTTCCGCTTTGATTTGTGATGTCTGCTGTGCCTTGCATTTTTGACGCTCAGTTATAAAAATGAGTTCAAAACCCATGTTCTTCCCTTAATTATGGGAATGTGTTCTGTGTTTTGGGACAAGCTTGGTCCTTGGCATATAATAAGAGCAGGGTACATAGCAGATGATTAAGTCTTTCTTTTGATTCCCTAAGTTCCTTCGGTTGCTCCCCATAACTTTTACATGGATGTCCCGAATTCTTAGAATAGCAGTAAGCCTTAGACAAAAGGTTTATTGAGATATAATTGACATACAAGCAAATGCACATACTTAAAATTTGTAGAATTTGTTTAATTTTGACATAAGCACACTCATGAAGCCATGACCATAGTCAAGATAATGAACGTACTCATCACCCCGAGTGTTTGTTCAGACCTCTCTATAATCCCCTCCTTCCTAGCCACCCACTCACTTTAAGGAGTGAGTCACCCACTGTCTTCTAAGGATGCGATTCCTGCCATCCCCGCCCACCTCTTGCCTTCCTTTCTCCCTGGCCTTCATCTTTCCTCAGCAACTTGCTGTGCTCTCAAGGCACCTTGCTCAGACCTGTTAGCATGCTCCCTTCCCTTCTTTCTGCCTCAAGGAAGCCTTCTTGGGGATGCTTTCCCTAGCGCTTCTGTTATTCCTTGCAGAATTCAGCATCCCTCCTCTGTGTTACCATAATGCCCAGTGTGTATCTCTAAATGGTTCTTATCACCCTGGAATATAAGTGCTGTTTTACACGTCACAATCTTCATTTATGCTCAGAACTTTTTGATGGGCTGAAGAATACCTTTATATTTCCAACACATGGCCCATATTCCAGTACACAGTGTCACTGGCTAAGTGACTATGTGAAATAAGAAAGAGATGAACAGAAGGGAGGAAAAATATATAGCGAGAACAGTAAAATAAAAACAAAGTTAAAAATCATTTTTAAGTGTTTATTGTTTTAGAACAATTGATGGTTCACAGGAAAATTGGGAGGAAGTTACGGAGATTTCCTAGTCCCTCCTCCCACCACCACAGGCAGAACTTCCTCGTTTATCAACATCCCTCACCAGAGAGATACAGTTCTTATAATTCACAGACACATCATAATAACCCAAGGTCCATAGTGTACCTTAGGGTTCCCTGTTGGTGTTGTACATTCTATGAATTTGGACAAATATATAATAACATGCCCATCATTATGGTATCACACAGAGTATTTTCATTGCCCTAAAACAAATGTATTTTAAAATCACATTTTCAAGTGAAAATGTGAAGTACTTTTGAGATAATTATTTTAATTTTTGTTAAAATGAGTCTCTAGATAACGATTTCTCTGGGTGAGAGTGGGTTAATTCAAAAGTAGACAAAGTAACCAACATGTTTGAGCATAAAAGTTTGAATTCACGCCTTTTTTCAGAACAGAATGTAAGCACCCTGTGTGATTCTGCCACTTAACTTGTGGAGTTGTCACAGTATTCCACTTTTCTCCTGATACCACACCTACGTTGGACTTCTTCCTAATCTTTCTTTAACTCAGAAGGACATGCTGTTTAAGTCTGTGAATACTCAAGGTACCCTATACCCTACTTCTTTTGGTACTCATTGGTTTTTAATTTTCTAAAAAGGTGTTGAGGAAATTGCAGTTTGGTATAGGAATCATGGCTGATTGAAACAACTTCAAAAAAATCTGACCAAGGTTGGTGAGGGACCTGAAAGAATTTGTCCACTGAGCCATCACTTTCCCAGACTAAATAGATCTGTCTCTCTTTCATTCCTTGGTGTTGATTATTTCAAGTGCTTTGCAAATATCCAGATATAAAATCAATCATGTTCCACAGAATTATCACTTTAAAACTTAACAAAAGACCTGGAGTTAATAAGATATAATTTCTTCTTCCAGACCCATTTTGACTTCTTATAATTACTGTTTCCTTTTCTCTTTAATAATTCATCTTCCATCTTGTCTGTCTGTGACATAAATCTTGCCAGTCTCTCCTCCCGGAAAATAGAATTCTGTTTGTCTTCAGTTGCTGCTTTTTGGTTCCTGTCCAGTAGTTTGAGGTCCTTCAGATTTCACGATGCTCTAGACAGGACCTTGGCAATCTCATCTACCAATCTTCCACTACCCAGGGAGGACATTTGTTTAGACTAATAAACTGTTGTAACTATATTCATAGCTATTTAAATCTTAAAAATCTGCTTCTCCTAAGATCAGAAGCTGTTTCAGCTGTTGTTCAGTTATTCTTGTCACTTTGCTTTGTAACCTTTTTGACACGCTTCTGCCAGAATCCAGGACTTAATATAGGCTCCCTAGCACAGATGGCTTTTCTTTTACCTAGACTGGGACTTATTAATTTTGCTTGCTTTCAGTTGTCATTGATCTGTAGCCTAAAATTCTTGAGACATTTAATACTTCTATCATTTTTCTTATGATCTGATTTCTGCTTTTCATCTCCTTCAGCAGTCTTAGTCAAAATAGTCACAATGCCATTTGAATTTTTAATTGAATGGATAGGAATTTTGTTGGCTTAAGTAGTTAGAAATCAGTTATCAGCTAGAAGACATCTCTGCCTTGTTTGGCCTAGTATTTTCTCTGAAGATCTTTTCTCTCACAGATTTCTTCTTAATTCTGCCTACACATGACACCAAGGAAGTACATGTTGACAAGACTCTCAAAAGGCCATTTGCACCTTTCCTTTTCATGTTTAACAGGTTGTGTAAAATAATGTGTAACAGATTTATTGATTTAACTAAATATACTGAAATTCACAGAAAATTAGAGGCTTCTTTTATGGTTGAACTTAACATGCTTCACTGCTGATAAACTGAAAATATTTAAGAACTTTTCAGAGGGGAGGGTATAGCTCAAGTGGTAGAGTGCATGCTTAGCATGCATGAAATCCTGGGTTCCATTCCCAGGGCCTCCTCCAATAAATAGATAAATAAATAAACCAACCAACCAACCAACCAACCAACCTAATTACCCCCTCCCCCCAAAAAAACTAAAAAAAAAAGAGCTGTTCTGGTATTGATTTGAGTTCTTATTAGATGATTCTGAGGAAATGGCATCAGGTTACATGTTGCCTCAGCCTTTAGGTGTTACAGGGACTGGGATTACCAGATGTTTTATGGACAAACTTGGACCTTGAGATGATACTGGCAACTGCATCACTGTCTGTCTGATACATTTTATTTGAATACCTTGACTCCTTGGTTCAGCAGTGATTCATTTGTTTATTTATTCAACAAGTATTTATTGAACACCTACTGTGCAGGGCATTGCTCTAAATTCTGAGGTTGTTGCAGTGAACATGTCTCTTACTCCTTCTTGGTCTTACATTTTAGTTCCGTATGGTAACAATATACACATAAACAAACACATGACGTGGTGTCAAGTAATAATGAATCCCGCCTCAGGAAGTGTGTGTGTGTGTGATTGATATGGCTAGGGAAGGCAGGAGCCTGTGTGACCTCTTAGGGAGGCACGTTATAGACAGAGGAGGCCACGAGCCCCAGACTCTGAGGGACAAGTGAGTTTGGCACAGCTGAGGCCAGTGGCTGTGGCAGAGTGATGGAGGGGGAGTGAGAACAGGAGGTGATGCTAGGGAGGCCACCAGGACCTTGCAGCCACAGTGTGAGGCCTGCTGACGTTATCCTAAGAAAGCCACTGGAGCGTTTTAAACAAAGAAGTGAAATGATCGGATTTGTGCTTTAGATTTAGATCAGATTTATTATTCTGGCAGCTGTGTGAGGAACAGATTACGGGGTGGGGGCATAAATCAAAGCCAGTGGTCAGTTAACACGCTCTGACAACGATTAAGGTGAGAAATAGTGGAGGCTTGACAGGCTGGAGGGCAGTGTCACTGGTGAGAAGGGCAGATTCCGCATGCATTTGTAGAGTAGAGAAGACAGGATTCCTGACAGATTAGATTTAGGGCAGGAGAGGAGTCAAGGGTGACCCCATGGTTCTCGGGCTGTACAGGTAGAAAGACAGGGGATTCTGTTTACAGAGACGAGGAAAAGACTTGAAAGTGAAGCAGGCTGTGTGAGGAAGATCACTTAAAATGTCTGTAGACACCTACGTGGACGGAGGACATATGCACGTGGGTGTAGGCTGGGAGTTCAGGGCCGGGGGTATAAATTTGGGAACCAGGCACAGAGAGGTGGAATTTAAAGCTGTGGGATGGGATGAGATCACCTGTGGAGGGAATTAGAAACAGAACACAGGAGGCAGTGAAGGACAAGGCAAAATTCACAAACCTTAATGTTTTTCTCGATCTTCTCCCTAGAGAGGGGCCCGTGTCACCAGCAAGGTTTTGTTTGTTTTTGCTGCTGGTTACCACCTCTCTGAGGAAAATTGCAATCCCCGGTCTAGGGAATTGTACAAGGTGATTTTATAATATGACACTATTGCAGTTTGTTTCCAACAGTAAGCATGAGGCCAGGTGAGAGGGCAATTTGGCATTTGTAGGATGTGATTCATCAGGGACCTTTGGAAAGAAACTAGTGGTCATGAGAATAGTGGTCGTGAGACTATGTGTCTGTGTAAAGAAAGAAAAACTACTTTTGCCTCCAGATCTTGCTCTCATAGGAAAGAAAATGGAATAATATCTAATGTATCATAGTAATAAATATATAGTGTCTATGTTATGAACTAAGATGAAGTTAAAATACCACAAGTGTGCAGGCATATTCTGTGATAAAGTGACTCTTGTTTAATCAAGGGATGGAGTTCATTTAGTTCAAATCTACATCAAAATAGTAATATCAAATCCTGCCATTAATGGAAAAAATCACTGACTACCAGTTGTGTTCTCTGTAGAGTGGGAGGATAAGTGGAACTGAACTCCGAATGAATTCTCTTATGAGCTTTTGTTACCCTTGTTCCCCTGAAATTAGTAGAATGTCAGCTATATTAAATAACTCTGCAATTCTTTAATTTGTTAGAACTCATAAAAACAGAGTGATCGGAATAATATGCAGTTTCATTGAGTTGCTAACTCTAGTGAGTTTCTCAAAAAGTTTGAATTTTCAACTGTGATTTATATTGATCTTCCTTTTTTCACATGGTGCTAAGAAGTACAAAATGTTGTATGTGTTAAGTGTAACAAGCATGTAAAAGTGTGTGAAATAATTTGATAATATTAAGAAATGATGTATATCAGTTTGTTTTTTTAAACATTTTTTATTGATTTATAATCATTTTACAATGTTGTGTCAAATTCCAGTGTTCAGCACAATTTTTCAGTCATACATGGACATATACACACTCATTGTCACATTTTTTTCTCTGTGAGCTACCATAAGATTTTGTGTATATTTCCCTGTGCTATACAGTATAATCTTATTTATCTATTCTACAATTTTGAAATCCCAGTCTATCCCTTCCCACCTTCCACCCCCCTGGCAACCACAAGTCTGTATTCTATGTCTATGAGTCTATTTCTGTCCTGTATTTATGCTTTGTTTTTTTGTTTTTGTTTTTGTTTTTTAGATTCCACATATGAGCGATCTCATATGGTGTTTCTCTTTCTGGCTTACTTCACTTAGAATGACATTCCCCAGGAGCATCCATGTTGCTGCAAATGGCGTTATGTTGTCGGTTTTTATGGCTGAGTAGTATTCCATTGTATAAATATACCACATCTTCTTTATCCAGTCACCTGTTGATGGACATTTAGGCTGTTTCCATGTCTTGGCTATTGTAAATAGTGCTGCTATGAACACTGGGGTGCAGGTGTCATCCTGAAGTAGGGTTCTTTGTGGATACAAGCCCAGGAGTGGGATTCCTGGGTCATACGGTAAGTGTACTCCTAGTCTTTTGAGGAATCTCCGCACTGTTTTCCATTGTGGCTGCACCAAACTGCATTCCCACCAGCAGTGTAGGAGGGTTCCCCTTTCTCCACAGCCTCTCCAGCATTTGTCATTTGTGGATTTTTGAATGACGGCCATTCTGACTGGTGTGAGGTGATACCTCATTGTAGTTTTGATTTGCATTTCTCTGATAATTAGTGATATTGAGCATTTTTTCATGTGCCTTTTGATCATTTGTATGTCTTCCTTGGAGAATTGCTTGTTTAGGTCTTCTGCCCATTTTTGGATTGGGTTGTTTATTTTTTTCTTACTGATTCGTATGAGCTGCTTATATATTCTAGAGATCAAGCCTTTGTCGGTTTCATTTGCAAAAATTTTCTCCCATTCCGTAGGTTGTCTTTTTGTTTTACTTATGGTTTCCTTTGCTGTGCAGAAGCTTGTAAGTTTCATTAGGTCCCATTTGTTTATTCTTGCTTTTACTTCTTCTAGGAGAAAATTTTTGAGATGTATGTCAGATAATGTTTTGCTTATGTTTTCCTCTAGGAGGTTTATTGTATCTTGTCTTACGTTTAAGTCTTTGATCCATTTTGAGTTGACTTTTGTATATGGTTTAAGGGAGGGTTCTAGCTTCATTGCTTTGCATGCTGCTGTCCAGTTTTCCCAACACCATTTGCGGAAGAGATTGTCTTTATTCCATTGTTTATTCTTGCCTCCTTTGTCAAAGATGAGTTGAGCAAAAGTTTGTGGGTTCATTTCTGGGCTCTCTATTCTGTTCCATTGGTCTATATGTCTGTTTTTGTACCAATACCATGCTGTCTTGATGACTGTGGCTCTATAGTACTGTCTGAAGTCTGGGAGAGTTATTCCTCCAGCCTCTTTCTTTCTCTTCAGTAATGCTTTGGCAATTCTGGGTCTTTGATGGTTCCATATAAATTTTATTATGATTTGTTCTAGTTCTGTGAAATATGTCCTGGGTAATTTGATAGGGATTGCATTCAATCTGTAGATTGCCTTGGGCAGTGTGACCATTTTAACAATATTGATTCTTCCAATCCAAAAGCATGGGATATCTTTCCATTTTTTAAAGTCTTCTTTAATTTCCTTCATCAATGGTTTATAGTTTTCTATGTATAATTCTTTCACCTCCTTGGTTAGATTTATTTCCAGATATTTTATTACTTTGGGTGCTATTTTAAAGGGGATTGTTTCTTTACTTTCTTTTTCTGTTGATTTATTGTTAGTGTAAAGAAATGCAACTGATTTTTGAACGTTAATTTTGTAACCTGCTACCTTGCTGAATTCTTCAATCAGCTCTAGTAGTTTTTGTGTGGACCTTTTACAGTCTTCTATGTATAGTAACATATTGTCGGCATATAGTGACACTCTGACCTCTTCTTTTCCAATTTGGATCCCTTTTATTTCTCTCTCTTGCCTGATTGCTGTGGCTAGGACTTTCAGGACTGTGTTGAATAGGAGTGGTGATAGTGGGCATCCTTGTCTTGTCCCAGATTTTAGTGGGAAGCTTTTGAGTTTTTCACCATTGAGTAGTATGCTGGCTGTAGGTTTGTCATATATAGCTTTTTTTATGTTGAGATATGTTCCCTCTATACCCACTTTGGTGAGAGTTTTTATCATAAATGGGTGTTGAATTTTATCAAATGCTTTTTCTGCATCGATTGAGATGATCATGTGATTTTTGTCCTTTCTCTTGTTGATGTGATGTATTACATTGATTTGCGTATGTTGAACCAGCCTTGTGTCCCTGGGATGAACCCCACTTGGTCATGATGTATAATCTTTTTTATGTGTTGTTGGATTCTATTTGCTAATATTTTGGTGAGGATTTTGGCGTCTATGTTCATCAGTGATATTGGCCTATAATTCTCTTTTTTTGTAGTGTCTTTGCCTGGTTTTGGTCTGATATGTAAGTCAGTTTATCTTCAGCACAATCTGTTTTTCACACAGCAGCTAGTGATGTAATAAGTCAGATAATGTTCTGTCTCCACCTGTGACCTGAGACTGACTTCCCATCCCGAACGAGAAGCCAAAATCCTTGCCATAGTCGACAAGATTCTGTGTCATATGTCATTGCTTGGCTGTTTCTCTTCATCTTCTTCTTCTGTGTTTTTTTTTTGTTTGTTTGTTTGTTTGTTTTGTTTTGTTTTGGTTTTGGTTTTGGTTTTGGTTTTCCTACCAGCTTTTTTGAGATATAATTGACAAACAGAACTGAAAGGTATCTTAAGTGTTCGGTGTGATGTTTTGATATATGTATACATCATGAAAAGATTCATTCCGTTGAGTTAACATGTCTGTCTCCTGACATATTTATCTTTTTTGGTGAGAATATGTAAGGTTTACTCCCTTAGAAATTTCAGTCACAGAATACAGCGTTGTTAATTGTAGTCACTGTACTTTAGATTAGATACTCAGACCTTATTCATTTTACAACTGAAAGTTTGTACCATTTTATCAACTTCTCCCTATTCCCACCCAGCCCCTGGCAGCCACTTTTCTACTTTCTTTTCTTTTCTTTTCTTTTTTTTTAACTTTTAATTGAAGTATAGTCAGTTTACAATGATGTGCCAATTTCTGGTGTAGAGCATAATGTTTCAGTCATACATATATATATTCCTTTTCATATTCTTTTTCACTATAGGTTATGACAAGATAAACACCAACTTTATACTGTATAGCACAGGGAACTATATTCAACATGATATAGCAGCCTGGCTGTTTCTTGAGTCATCTACTGACACTCTACCCTGGTAACTCAGCTTTAACCCTATGGCCTCTGTGCTGTTCTTCAAACGTGCCAATCACATTCTTGGGGGGTGGGTAACGTTGGCTGTTTTTTCTTCTTGGATCTCGTTTTCTACATATGTGCAAATGGCTTGCTTCTTCATGTTGTTTTAGTCTTTCTTCCTATGTCAGCCCTGGAGGTCTTCTCTGAGCACCCTGTTTCAAGTTTTGCATGTCCTATTGCCTGTAGCACTTGATTTCCTCTTCCCTGCCTTATCCTCCCCACCCCAACTCCAGGCACTCATCACCTTCTTATTTACTGTATTATGCTCTGGCCATTAACCTGTCTATTTGTTTAAGCTCAGAATGTCCGCAATCATGGCGGGTGTCCTTCTCTTAGGTCTCTGTTGGTGAATTTCTATTGTCTTAAACAATACCTGGCACATCATAAGCACTAATAAATATCTGATAAATGAATAACTTCTTCTAAGGTACTTTATGATTTATTTAGTTAAATTATTTATTTATTTATTTATTTATTTATTTATTTATTTATTTATTTATTTATTTATTTGAAGTATAGTCGGTTATAGTGTGTCAATTTCTGGTGTACAGCAAAATGTCTCAGTCATGCATATGTGATTTATTTTAAATACTGAGAAGGTAAAACCATTTAGCTCCTGGCTTCCTGGGGCTTGCCGTGTAATTTGTTCCTAGAATTGAAACCCTAATCTAGGTGAAAACAACTTTGTCTTGATATTCCGAATTCTTTCAACTATCCCTCATTGCATTTCTCATCTAATTAGACAGACCTGTATTTGCATATGGAACTTACCATATACTAGCTGTGAAATTTTGGACAAGTTTGTTAACAGCCCTCAAGTTCATTTTCTTTATTTATAAAATGTACATGAGTTTAGAACCTATGTCATTAGGTTGCAGTGAATTTAAAGAAAAGCATGCATGTGTGGACTCAGTAGTGAGTAATAACAGCCCAATTCTGTTAGCCACTGTTACCCTCACCATATTTTTACTTTGAATGTTTTTATTCTCATCTGTCATGATCCAGTTCAGGACCCACTTTCTTTCTCTAAGAGTCATTTCCTACTTTACATTTAGAATTCTCTCTCTCACTGTTCTGTGATCCTCTGGCATGTTTCACGTATATACTTTGCCCCCGTCACTGTCTTAAGAGTGACTCTCTTAGCATATGGGCAACCTCCTGATTCCAGATCCAACATGGGCCCTTCATCTGTCGCCTTGTATGCTCTTGACCTGCGCTCTATCTCTCCTTACCAGCGTCTACTTTATTGTTCTCTCCTCTGACACCCTTCTGCTTCTTTTCTACTCCTTACCTGGCCCTTTTCCATTGCTTCTAACACTTAAATAAGCATCTTCCTCAGATTCTGCCCTCTACTCTCTCTTTCTTTTCGTATCCTCCTCTTTCTCAATGATTTTATCCCCTCACAATTCTTTTCTAACAACCTACCCCCTTTGACCATTTTGTAGATCTCCCAGACTTTTTGCTCTTTGGCTTTTAAATATACACCATTTAATGTCACAGAACAGCAAAGGGCATCAGTTAGGAGTGTGGCATGAAGGCTGGAACTGAGTCATGAACATCTCAGTTATGATCCACTGTCATGACTCCCAGGTCTCATGATGAGACACGGTGCTCAAGTATTTATTTTCTGTTTCATGGAAACAGTTTTTAAAGGTACAATTCAAATTACAGAAAAACTGATTGGGATGAGTTTCTCTTCTGATACTGGTTGCACACATTGGAGCCAGAAATATGAGCTAGAAGCTTTCTACCTCTAGCTCTCTAACTAGGTAGATCCAACTGAGGATCTTAGCCTTAGAAATCTCCTGAAATTAAAATCATCCAGTTGCATAATAGCTTGATGGTTGTTCTAGAAAGTGTGCTCACGGACAAAAAATATACTCAAAATTCATTTTCACTGGCTGAGATATTATAAAACAGCAGGTTAGCCTTCTGCTTGTACATCATGTCATACAATAGGAAAACTAGAGGAGATTAAAATCTTCTCTGCATTAGTTTAGCCTCGTTATTTTTTAATATGGTATCCGAGACTTGTTACATTTAGAAGATGAGAATTTGGATAATAGGAGCAAGGAGAGAGATTAATTTTGGAGTTTCGGATCAATGACATAAGTATTGGACTGAATGAGCAACTGTAGAGCAGCCAGGTAATTACATGACAGTTAGATTATCTGACTTTAGTGTAGTGATGTACAATTCACAAAGTATGTTTATGTACATTTAGCTGATATGTGAATCCCTAATGACAGCCCCTAAGGCTTGTAAGAACTAAAACTCAAACAGAATAGGTGACTTAACCAAGAACACCCACACCTCATAAACAGAAGAGAAGGGTTTCAACCCAGTTTCTGACTCCACATTTCCATATGTTATTTTGTTTCTACCATACAAGACTCCTTATCTTTTGGCAAAGAATTGTAGGTACACAAGAGGTGGGAAAAGGCAAATAAAATGTTAAAGGAAGGTTTTTAAATGTAGACTTTAGTCTACACTGTATTTTTGCTCAAAACAAGTCCCATTCCTGCTTTTCTTTGCAGAAATGAAATATTAACCATTTTAAAACATGTGTTTCAGTAAACTTTATTCGTGAAAATAGGCAGGTGGATTGGATTTGGCCCACAGCCATAGTTTGCTTTCTTTTGGTGTAAAGCATTTTATTTATTTATTTTTTTTAATTTTAATTTTTTTTGACTGGAGTGTAGTTGATTTACAGTGTTTCAGGTATACAGCAAAATGATTCAGTTTTATTTATATGTGTTCTCCGGTTATTTTCCATTATAGGTTATTACCAGATATTGAATATAGTTCCCTGTGCTATACACAGGGAACAGCAGCTCCTTGTTGTTTATCTGTTTTATATATAGTAGTGTGTATCTGTTAATCCTAAATTCCGAATTCACCCCCTGCCCCTTTGGTAACCAGAAGTTTGTTTTCTATATGTCTGTGTCTATTTCTGTTTTGTAAATAAGTTCATTTGTATCATCTTTTTTAATATTCCACATATAAGTGATATCATATGATTTGTCTTTCTCTTTCTGACTTACTTCACTTAGCACACACACAGTGTATATCTTCTCTATCCAATCACCTGTCGATGGACATTTTGGTTTCTTCCATGTCTGGTGTAATGTAAATAGTGTTGTTACGAACATTGGGGGTGCATATGTCTTTTTGAGTTAGAGTTTTCTCTGGATATATACCCGGGAGTGGGATTGCTGGATCATATAGTAACTCTACTGAGAAAAGGGAACCCTCCTACACTGTTTGTGGAAATATAATAAATTGGTGCAGCCACTATGGAGGACAGTATGGAGGTTCCTTAAAAAACTAAAAATAGAGTTATGCTAACCATTTTTTATCTTCAGACACGTGGGGTCCAAATGGGAGAGACTCTTCTTTCCTTCATTTAAGAGTGTGGACTGTGAACTGCCTTATCAGGCTCATTACCCTGTGACCACTGACTTTACCTGAGAAACCTTTCCCTCATTTTCTGTTCCCTGGTCAAGAGGGAACTGGTGCTCTGGTGCCCAGGGTGAGAGCCCATGAAAACTTCTCTGGGATACCCAGAATCAATTGTTCAAGTTTTACTCAACTTGATTTGCATTGTGACTCCTGGCACAGAGGGTGGCGGTGTTTTGGCCCTACATTTATTTGGTTCTTTATAGTACTTGTCTGGAGTTTTGTTTTTGTTTTTTTTTCTTTTTTCTTTTTTCTTTTCCCTCTTCGCTTATATTTTTATTTTGTATTGAATTGTGTGTTTCATTAAACGTCCTTATCTTCCATACCAGACTTGGCTCTTTTGAAAGGATAAATGCATTTGTTTTCTTTCCTCTAACATTGGGTCAAGTTTCTCATCCTGAAACTCAGCTATTATCCATTATTAATGCTATTTTTCTTTCTTTACCAAGGGTGCCAATTTTGTATCTAAGTTGACATATTTTATTTAAGGAATGAGATAGGGAACCAAGTAATTTTTTCCCCTTTAGTGAAAAGCTAATGTTAACTTTCATACCACCGGCATCACTACTACCAAATCATTTGACTTCTTATAATATTTGTCCATATTCCTATCTGTTGGAAAAATCAAGTTTTGTCTCTGTGTGTATGTGTACTATATCGCTAATTGACTTACATGATTGACTACCACTGACTTACATTTATATGTTGAATAGCCAGAATTTAGTATAAATTTTAATATATTTAAGAGTTCTCACATTTTATGGCTTTATGCTGAACCCATGATTGGACTAGTATTCTATCAAATTTTTGTTCATTGATGTCACAGTATATGTTTCCTCCTGTAGAAAACTATGTGGCATTCCTGAAATTTTATGCTATGGGCAAGTAGGGTCTTTCTGTCCTATTTTATCAATATTCACTTTGTAGATAACTCCCCTTGGAACCACTAGCCACAGTGATGCACCTCAGTCATTCTAATCAATTGAATGCTGGTATATTCTGAAAGGATTTAAGGTTCTAGTAGCTTTGTATTATGTGTTTCCTTAACACTGTCTTTATTTATACTTTTTCTAAGTTCTGACCCAGAATTTTTTGACGCATTCTATATTTGAATGTAATTAAGAGGAAACTAGTTCAGTTAGCTTCATGACAATTCTTTCCTTCATTGCATAATTGTCTATTTGCTATTCTGTTCTCATTCTGTTACTTTACGTACTATTTTTGCTTTTCTTGTTCTTAGCCTCTTATTTCTAAGTGGATTCTTATTCTTATAATCTCCTTTGGAACTCTCTGTGATTCTAACTGTTGGCTTTAGTAATTACCTCTCTTGCCATTTAAAGATGACTTTTCCCCCCAATTTTATCCTCCCCAAGTTCAGGTCTCCATCTATTTGTTTTTCTTAACCATGGGTCTTAGCTATAGCCTAATCCTGTATTTGTGATGTCCCTTGTCTGGATCCTGCCTTCAAGACTTTCCTTTGTCCTACCACACCTTGGTCAGTGTCCACATAATTCTCCCATTCTTTTTGAAGTGTAGATCACAGACCTGGGCCCTCTGGTATCTTTGGACAAAGCAGTAGACATCCTTTATTGCTGAAGGGTAGCAGAGTTGCCTGAAAATTGTATCACAGAGATTTGGTTTGAATGCTCCTCAAACACACCAACCAAATCAATGGCTTGAACTGAAGCATGAACCCAAACACCGAATGAATTTCTGAAAGACCATTGATTTATTTATAGAAACTCCTGAATGAAAATTTTATTTGTCCTAATGTGGGAACAGAGAATAAAAACTACAAACAGTCAATACTAAGAAATGCAGCAAGGTGTCATTCTTAATGGGTTTCTGTTTGGAATAAATACAGAAACACCTTTGCCATTAATATTCTGGCATTAGAGAAAGAGCAAGAATTTGTAAAATGGCATAGGAAAAATTAAAATCAAGGCAAAGAATCAGTTATTTAAGAGTATTTTGCAGACAGTTATTATTTTAAAATGTGACCTAGTTAGCAAATGTTACAGGAAAAGACCCTCTTATTTTTTTTTCATTACTTCTGAATAAAGTAATCCACAACATAGTATTTCCTGTGTCACCTTCTCTTACCTCTACTACCCCAGCGCTGTTCCCACAAAGTACCACCCAAAACTTCACTCTCTGTCAGTGAGGTCAGCTTCTGGGGATGGAGCTACAAGGATCAGCTGCCTTTACACCCAAGGACCTGGGTTCTATTTTTTGCTTGGATCCTGTGTCCAGCTCCAAATTTCTCTTTTCCTCTATGACCAACCTTTACCTGGTCCACTAATTAATCTTGAACATGTAGTTAATTAACCACTTGTGAGTTTAGAGGATTTTGCCAAAGTAGATCTTGAACATAAGTATCTTGTTTATGATATTTTAATGATTTCTCATTATCCCTCTTTTGTTAAATGAAATTCCGAAAGTCAGGCAGGGATTGCCACGTCAAAGGTGCTTCTGTTTCATACGTGTTAATGAATAGCAACGGGAAGCCAAATTTAAGTAGAATAAAGCGTGGGTATTTATTTTAGAATAACATGGTTGAGAAAGGACAAAATCTCAAGGAAGCCCATCGTAATTGTATATATTTTTGTATTTACCATTTATCGATCACCTCTTATATTTCAAGCCCTATGCCTCATGTTTTGAATATACTGTCCTTTTCCACATAGCATCTAGTGACCTTTTAGTAAAAACTAAATGAGATGTCATTCCCAAGCCTAAAAAATCTAATAGCTTGAAATGTGCTTTGTTTTATATTAATATAGCCACTACAGCTTTATTTTGATTAGTGAGATAGCATGGGTTATTTTTTTTGTCCTTTTCCTTTTAACCCACTGTTGTTACAGGCAGTGTATCAGTTGAATATTGCTTTTTTTAAAATCCGATGTGATGATTTCTGTTTTTTAACTAAAGTAGCCATTTTTTAATGTGGTTATTAATATGTGGGGTTTGAATCTACCATCTTGCTATTTATCTATTTATGTCATCTATTGATACTCATTTTCTCTTGGATTGAGTATTTTAATGACTTTATCTTTCTGTTGGCTTATTAGTTATTACTTTTTGTTTAATTTGTAGTTGCTTTAGGGTTTATAAGATATATTTTTTTTAGTACCTTCAAATGATATGATACCACTTGAAGTGTGGAATGAAGCCATAAAACAGTATACTCCCATTTTGGGCTTCATACTGTTGGTATCACACATCTTACCTCAGCATATGTTTAAAACTCTTAACACATTGTTATTTTTACTTTCAACAGTCAGTTGTCTTTTATATCTACACACTACAGCGTTCCTCACTTTGCTGTGTAAATCTTGACTTCCATCTGGAATCATCTTTTTTCTGCCTGAAAAACTGCCTGTAGCAGTTTTTCTTCTTGCAGTGCTAATGAATTCTTTCAGTTTTTGTCTGTCTGAGGGAGTCTTTTTTAACCTTCATTTTGAAAAGCATTTTCATGGGTATGGAATCCCAAGTTGATAGGTTTTTTCTTTCAGCATGAAACATGTTTCTTTCAGCATTTTAAACATGTTGCTTCTTGTTTGAATTATTTGGGCAAGAAATCTGCCATTACTCTTAACTTTGTTCCTCTGTATTTGTGTCGTTTTCCTTCCAGTTGTTTTTGAAGATTTTCTCTGTTACTAGTTTTGCATAATTTGATTATGATTTACCTTGAATATAGTTTTCTCCACATTTTTGTCCTTGGGTTTCATTGAGTTTATTGGTTCTGTGGATTTATAATCGTAATTAAATTTGGAATTTTTTTTTTTAGCCATCACATTTTTCAAATATTTTTCCTGTACCTCCTTTCCTCTATTTCACGTATGTAAGTTATACATGTATTATTTTATTATTACACGTGTATTAGTCTTCTTAAAGTTGTTCCACAGCCCCCTGATATCTTTTTATTTTCTTTTTCCTCTTTTTTTCATTTTGAATAATTTCTGTGGCCATGTATTCCAGTTCAGTAATCTTTTCTTTTTTGGTGTCTAATCTGTTTTTGCCCATTCAGCCATCTCCAGTATAGCTTTCTACTCTAGAAATGCAGTTTGGTAATTTAAAAAATATGTATTTTTCATGTCTTTGCTTAAAATTCTTAATCTTTCCTCAACCTCCTCAAACATGAAATATAGTCATAGTAACTTTAAACTTTTCTGTCTAGTCTGTCAGTTGTGCATTTCTAGTTGTGTCTTCATTAAATTTTCTCCTCGTTGCTTTTATTTTCCTGATTCTCCGGGTGCCATGCTGTACTCTAGATACTTCTGTATTCTTACAAGTATTTTTGAACTTTGTTTTGGTAAGCAGTTAAATTACTTGGAAACAGTTTGGTACTTTCATGGCTTGTTTTAAGCTTTGTTACGTGAAATCAGAGTAGCCTTGAATCTAGAGTTACTTCTCCCTACAGTTGAGAATACCCTTCTGAGCACCCTACTCAATGCCACATGAATTATGAGGCTTTTCCACTCTGGCTGGTGAGAACAGGCACTGTTCCCAGCTTTGTCTGAGGATCAGGCACTGCTACCGCCAGTGCTTTTGACTGATTCTTTTCCCAGCTTTCAGTAGTTTTCTCACATGCATGTGCTGATCAGTTCTACAGGTAAAGACATGAGGGGGGACCTCTTGAGATCTCCCGAGCTTTCTGTCCGTGCTGCTCTGTCCTTTCTGGTCCTCTGTCCTGAGAACTCTAGCTGCCTTGGTATTCCCAGACTCTTTCCTCTCTTGTCTCAACTCATGGAGACCTCCTGGCTCCACCTGGATTCCTTCTCCCTGTGCTAGTTTGGAAACTCTTCCCAGACAGTAAGCTGGGGCAGTCATGGAGTGCGCCTGAGAAACTGTGTGTCAGTGTCTGAAACCGTTGCCTGGGGAGGGGATGGGAAGTAAGTTTAGTCCCTATTTTTCCATCTTTGGCCAGGAGGGAATTTGCCTCTGAACCTCCTAATGGTTTCTATTTCCATTATAATTTGTAAGAAGATCTAGTACCTATTTCTTCAGCCTCATATTCACTACACCCTTTTTGTCCACTGTATTTCAGCCATGTTCAGTGTCTGCTTCCATCTCAGATTTGCCGTTACCCTTGCTGCTCCCTCTACTTCAGCCCAGATGCCAGTTCCATGTGGTCGCACTCATTATAATGATGGTCCTCATCATTCTCTATCTATGCTGTCCTACTTATTCATAAGGACTTATCCTTATCTAAAATGATCTTGTCTATTTGTTTTATTGTTTCTCTGTCTTTTTCTGTTTACTTATAGTACACTCCATTTGGACCAGGTCCATGTCATCTTATTTTCAGTGTGTATCCCCAAGGCCTAAAACAGTATTTGGCACATAATAAGTGTTCAATGAATAATTGGACACATAAATGAATGAGTAATTATATCTGACTGCCACATAACTCCAGAAATAGTCCTTACCATTTCGTAGCTGAGGCAACTTGTTCACTCAGCCAATAACTGGTACAGCTCATCTGTGAAGAACAGTTTTGTGGCACTAAAGGACATCCTCCATTTTTTTATGGTGATAGTCACTCCTGTATTTTTGTTTGCTGTAGGTGCCCAGTGTACTTGAAGTTGCCTGTAGCAATGGTTTCTGTTTGCTTCATCACTGGAGCAAATTTATTTTTAATATTTAAAAGTTAACTTGAACTAATAAATACAAATTACTTAGTATGTTTGGGTAGGAAATTAAATTATTGAGTTGTTGAAATTAAGTTTTTGGAAACTGTCAGTTTCTAGGTTTTCTTCTTTGAGATTTTAAATCTTCTAAATAAACAACTGAAAAGTGGCAGCATTTGAGTCCATAATAGGAATTATGGTTGGTTTTGTTGCTTTTTGGTATAGAAACATGATTCTTTCTAGTTAGAACATCTATGTAGTATTGAAATTTTATGGCACAATCTGCTTAATGTGTTTCATTTGCAAAAACAAAACAAAACATCATTATAGTCACATACTAATTACTAGCCATGCATCATTCATTTGAAATAAAGCTGAAAGCATTTTGTAGTTATAAGCAAAAAGGTCTCTTATGATTCATCACTTTGCAAACAGCATTGTTTTAAGGTTGCTTTTTAGATCCAAGCATCGTCCAGTGCCTGGGAAGCATTTTCCATATTCTGCACATCTCATTGTATAGGTCTGGATCTTCTCTTCTAAGACTGTTTTGGAAACGTAATGGAGAAGGGGAGATTGGACTTATGAACCAAGTTACTATAGAGTTAGGCAATTTTACCACACTGGTGGCTTAAGGTGTAATTATTGTATATATATATATATATTACTGGTTTATACTCATTCTTGAAGCCATCTGGAAGGATCTGTAAAGTGCATTTTTAATAAAGCTGAGTAAATACTATAATGGGTATTCTACTTAATGGCTGTCTCCATTAACACAAAGTTGAAAATTTTATGAAAATAGTTTGTATACATGCTGCTTACATAGTCTCAAAACATCTTCCTATAAATTACTTATTAATTACAGAGAAAAAATATAACTTTACATTGGAAAAACTGGCGGACATCATCTTAGCTAAGTATGTATGTATAACTTTTTTTTTTCCTTTATTGTACATATAAACAAAGAGGCAGGAGAGAATATGATGAAGCAAATGGTAGAAAATGGAAACATTTATTTAATCTGAGTAAAGAGTTTTTGTATTCTTAAAACTGAAATTCCAAGAAAAAGTTTTAAAAATTTACAGTAACAAAAAACCATAAAATACTTAGGAAGAAATTTTTAAAAACCCGTGGAAACCACTAACAGTGATAAAATGGATAAAATATGCAGGTCATCTGTTGTAAGAGGGGAGACAACCAGCAGAAGAAAACTGCAACCTTGAGAAAACAGGAGCTCCATGAACTTACGAACACTCAGCTTTTGTCCTGGTGAGAGTTTCCACTTACAGCAAAGAGAGTGAGTCAGAGAAAAGGGCATGGTTTTTGTCTGAGTGGAGGAGGCAGAGATCAGAATTTATAGCAGCCAAAACAGGGCTCATTATAGGGGAGTGAATTGTGCAGAAAGGGACTCCAGTAGTCATGTGAGGATCTCCCTTGAGTCTGTCCCTGGGGGCTGAGATGTTCATAGACTGAGCAAGATTGGCCAGATAGCACTTGCTACAATGTGAGGGTAGAACAGAGATACCACAGGTCCACCATTACTGGGAGGTATCGGAGTTCTGGCCCTGCTGAAACAGAGGAAGCTTCTGAATGTCTTATTAACTTACTTGCCATTCATTCAAACAACTGGAAATGTTATACCTCAGAAAAGAGGATTAATGTCCTAAAAGAGTACCTACTGTAGACGCATCCTAACAAAACCTATAATCATACATCCTACTGTAGTCACACATCCTCACAGAGTCCTCAGGGAAGAATGAGTTCTACGAAGTTAGATGCGCTAGGGAAACATCTTCCACTTTCCATTAGACCCACACTAACGTAGTGTAAGCTCAAGCCTATTAAGCCTATTAGGTAGGAAGCCTTTTGAGCAGTTTAAGGTGATCACCCAGGGATTGATTTGGCTGCTAAGACTGAACATTCTTCAAAGGAATATTACAACTCCAGAGTGGTTACAACATTGCCATGTTTAATTAAGAAGTAAAGAATAACAAAACGGGATACACCGTAAAAGGAAAAAACAAACAAACAGGGTGGTCCAGATTTTGGATTTCAAAAAAAAAAAAGACTTTAATGTGGATATTATAAATGTGTTCTAAGAATGAAAGGAAATTATCTTTAAGGAATTAAAGGAAAACATGACTTTAATTAAGGACTCTTTGCAGGAAGATGATAACTATAAAAATTTGCCATATGGGAATTCTCAGACCGAAAAGTTCAATAACTGAATTGAAATATTCAGTTGAGGGGTTAATAATATGTTGGATATAGTCAGACACTCTAAAACACCTATAATTGGAATCCTAAAAGGAGAAGAGAGTGAGAGTGTGGCTGACAAAATTTTTGAAGAAATGATGACCAAGAAATACCAAATTAAGTGAAAAACGTAAACTTGATGGTTCAAGAATCTCAGCAAACCCCAACCAGGTTAAATATGAAGAGAAAGACACTTGGCACATTCTAATCAAACTCCTGAAGGCCAAAGGTAAAGAGAAAATCATGAAAGTAACTTGAGGAGGGAAATGAGACACATGTAAGAAAATAAAGAGAAATTTAGCTGACTTTGCAAAAACTGGAATGCAGAAGTCAACAGAAGGATGTGTTTAAAGTGTTGAAATAAAAAGCTTGTTAAACTCAAAATTCTCAACTTAGTAGATACTCTTCTCAAAATGTAAAATAAGCACATTTTTATTTATGTGACAACTGAGAGAGTTTGTGGCCATCAGACCTGCCCTATGAGAAATGCTAAAGGTTGTCCTTCAGGGCAAGTGGAAATGATACTAGACGAACACTGATATCCACAAAAAGCAATGAAGAGGACGTGAGAGAGTAAATAAACTGTTTTCTTTCTTCTTGTAATTTACTTAAAAGAAAACTAATAATTTAAAGAATAACACTTCAAGATGGAGTTTATATGTACATAGAAGTAAAAGATACGATAGCTGTTGCATGAATCATGGGATTGGACAAGTGTAATTGTGCTGCTGTAACATTATAGCACGTGTGAAATGAATCAGAAGGTGTGAAATACTTCAAAGGGGAAGCAGGAAATTAAAAAAAAAATGAGCAGGCACAATATTGACTTAATAGTAACTAAAAAATATATAGTGACTCTAAATAGACTACATATGGATGCATATTGTTAGTCCTAGAGCACCCAGGAGAAATATAAGAAAGAGGTATAGTTAAGAAGCCAGCAGAAGAAATAAAATGGAATACTAAAAATTACCCGATTAACACAAAAGCATGATAGGGATAAAAAAGAAGTAAATAGCAAAAAGGACAAATGGAAAACAGATAGTAAACAATGGCTATGTATATTTCAGAGTGTGTATTTCTAGACAAATCTCATTACAGGAAGTAGTGGCATTACACAATGATACAAGGAGTAATTTACTAGAAACAATCATCTTAAATATGTATGTACCTAATAAAGAACATTAAAATCCATGAAACAAAACCTGCAGAATGAAACGGAGAAATAGATAACTTCCCAATCATAATGAGACTTTAATGCCCTTCTTTCAGTAAATTCCAGAAAAAGTAGGCCAAAAAAGAAATCAGTAAATAGTTAAAAAATCAAGACCGTTCTATCAACCAGCTTGTTCTAATTGGTATTTATAGAACATTTCCTACGTAACTGCAGATAAACATTTTTTTCAAATACACACGGAGCAAACATTCACCAAGGTAAACCATATGGGAACATAAAATAAGTCTCAGTGATTTTCAAAAGATTGAAATCTTGCAGGGTATGTTTTCTGTCTAAAGTGGAAGTAAATTGGATGACAACAACAATAGAGTATCTCTCACTGTTTGAAAAGTGGCTAACATAGTTTAAAATTATTTGTGGGTCAAAGAAGAAATTATTTTGAACCTAATGAAAATGAAAGCACTGAAAAAGAAATTATCAAATTACCAAGATCAGGAATCAAAGAAGGGAAAACAGAAAATTAGAGACCCTTATCATACATAAACACATGTGCAAAAATTGTCAGTAAAGTATTTTTGTATCAGATAATGCAATGCATAAAAAGGAGAGTATATCGTGACCAAGTGGTAGCAGGTTTTGGCTTAACATTTGGAAATTAATAAATATTGTTGACTGTCTTATCAGAAAATAGGGAGAAAAATCGTATAATTATCTAGATATGAAATAAAAAGCATTTGACAGAATTTTACCTTGTTTATGATAACTAAAAACTCTTAGCAAGTAGAAATAGAAGGAAACCTTCTTAACCTGGTAAAGGACATTTATGGAAAACATGGAGGAGCAACCCTCATACTTAAATGGGGAAGAGTAAATACTTTTTCATTCATGATTAGAAATTGAGCAAGGATATCTATTACCACTTTTTAGCATTATAATGTATGTTCTAACTTGTGTAATAAAACTGGAAATGAGATAAAAGGCATATATGCTGGAAATGATGGAAGTGGCCTGATTGTATGAATTCATAAGGAATCCTCACAATCAGCTTTGTTAGAAGTCAGCAGTGAATTTAGCAAGGTCACAGGATTGTCAGTGTACCAAAATCAGTTGTATTTCTCTCTAGAAACAATGATATATTGGAAAATAAACATAAAAAAATTTAATTTACAGTAGCACCAAAAAATGTAAAAAACTTTGAACATTTTCCATACTGAAAACCTCAAGGTATTGCTGAGGGAACTTAAAGAAATTGTAAGTAGATGGTGATATTTATCATGCTCTTAGGGTAGAAGACTTATTTTATTAAGATTTTATTTTCCCCTCAAATGATCTATTGATTCTTAATACACATATGACACACATTCTCAATCAATCCCAGAAGGTTTTGTAATAGTAACTGACAAGATATTACAAACATATATATGGCATGCAAAGTGCTTTGAATAGACAAAATCAATTTTGAAAAAGGACTTGGAGGACCTAGACTACTGACTTGATATCAAGACGGTAAAGTTTTGGCTTAAGGATATACAAATAAACTTTTTTCCTCAAAAGTTTAGAAGTAGACTCACAAAGACACCATCAGTTGATTTTCAACAAAGACTTTAAGGCTAGTGAATGGGGAAAGGAAGTTCTTTGTATCGAATGATGCTGTGAAACTTGGATATTGTGTGGGCTAAAATGAATCACAATTCCTGCATCACACCACCAATAACGAGGGATGGAGTATAGACCTAAACATGCAAAGAGAATATAAAGCTTCTGGAATAAAGCATAACATTGGCAAAGGGGTGTATATTGGCATAACCTACTTTGTAAAAAGTTTGACAATCTCTTATACGGTTAAGTAAACATTTACGCCAGGCCTTTTGGGTGAATGTTTAATAGGAAGAAATGAAGACTCCTACAAGAATATTCAACGTCCAGTACGAGTTTCCCTGGGCTGCATAACAAACACCCATGACCTTAGTGGTTAAAACAATAGTCATTTACCCTCCATGTTTCTGGAGGCCAAAAGTTCTTCATCGGGATGTTGGCAGGGTTGGTTCCTTCTGGAGATTCTGAGGAAGAGTCTGTACCATTCCTCTCTCCTAGCACCTGATAGCTGCCTGTAGCCTTTAGTGCATCTTGACTTGTAGCATTACTCCAATCTCCGCCTCCTAGGCTTCACATTGCCTTCTCCTGTGTGTGTCTTTCTCTCTTCCTTCTCTTAAAATGACATGGCACCCTAAACCCTGCATCATCACACCTGGAGATTTTCAACTTAATTACACCTGTAAAGACCCTATTTCTAAATAAGGTCAGTCTTAGTTACCTGGATTAGGACTTATCCTTTGAGTGCTTATTCAACCCCACCCGCTATATTACCCCAAACTGGGAAAAAAAAAAACAAAAAAAAAAAACCAAACTCCATCAATAGGAAAGTGGCTAAACAAATTTGGGTGTATCCTTGCAATGAAATATTACTCATTAATAAAAAGAAATGAAGTACTCCATCACATTACATGTGTATGCATCTCACAGTCTTTACTGAGTGAAGGAAGCCAGACACAAAAAAAGTGTTTACTGAAAGTTTCATTAATGTGAATTTCAAGAACAGGCAAAACTAAATTATAGTGATAGCAATCAAAACATCGGTTTCCTACGTTAGGCAGGGATTGTCTGGAAGCAGACGTGAATGAATTAAGACAGCAGAATGGTTCTGGGTTTTATGCCAGCTCTTTAATTCATCAGATATGAAACTTATGTGTTAAGAGCGTTTGCTAAGACTGCCAAGTTAAATAAGAAGTCTCTCGCTCTCTAACTTTACCACCTTCAGATCCCGAGTATCTGCAGAACTTATTTGGACCTTCTGTGAAATCTTTAGTGGTCCAGAATTGATACGTATTTGTTAAACAAAGAGAAAGGATACCTGGTGTCTATAGCCAGTTGTCTGTTTCTTGACTAGCTGCAGGAAAGGATACATTTTATCCTTTCAGTGTATTTTTTTAATAGTTCTTGGCTTTGCCTTACTCCTGTGGAAAAATATTAAAAAATGCCATATGCACTTTGCTATTGTGTAGTTAAAAAATAATTTTAGCTTAAAAGTTTTATCATAAGGGCACATTTATTTTAAAAACACTTACGATATTCTGAGCGCTATCCAGGCATAAGGCACTTGAATAGCTATGTTTTTGATGTCTTTTCCGAAGTGAAATGAACTTCTCTTTTTTTCTGAGAATTCTGGAGATCATGAAAACATTGGCTGACTAACAGTAAAGGGGAGATATTTTTCATATAGTTTAATTAGGAAAATCAAGTTCAAAAATTTCTCTTAAGTGTCTTAATTCTGTTCTTAGACCACTTTCCTTTCTCAGATATCACTTTCCTCTCTCATCCCTTTGTCATTTTCTCTAGTCTTGTCTTTCACAAGATAAAGATACATTTTTTTTTTCACATTCTCCTTGCTTCTCACACCTCTCCAACAGGGAGTGAAAGAAATAGCTAATATGGAAAGATAGTGGAGGTGCATCTGGCAACATACAGGAGGAGTCAGAGATACCAAGAAGAAAGGGTAGAAATATGAATTAGTAGCAGGCAGAGCTCACAGTAGGATCGTCTCCATGGTGTTTTATCTAATAACTACTGTGGGGAAATTAAAGTCTGTTCCTACTCACAGGTAAACCTAGAAGTAGTTTGAGTATCAGATGACTTTTAAGTTGTGGTTATTAACTTCCACACTATGATGCTCTAAGTGGCATGTGCATTTAGCTAGCAGCAAGTTAGCTCATGTCTTACTGGCCCTGTGACCTTGAAGAAGTCATTTAACCTTTCAGAAATGCTGTGCTATTATTCCTTATAATTATGTATTTAACAAAATATATAAAGGTTAAGAATAGTAAGTCAATTAAGACTCAAGCTGGTAACTTTTCAATCAGCAGATTATTTGTACTATTAGAAAGTTAAATGAATGATTAATTAGTTTTATAACAACTTCAGGGAAGAATAATAAAGATATGGAGCACGTTTTAAAATTTCTTTTGAGGTGTGCCTACATGAGTCTACAGGCAAGAAGTGGGAGAAAAACCCAACAAATTTTGAATAAGTTGGCTCTTGAAAATCTCTTATTTATAAAAGAAACTGAATAAAGAGGACCAGACACAGTGTTAAATGTAGTTGGTATAAAAATGTCAAATGGATTCTGGTTCTTTCCCTGGGAAATAATGGATAAAGTTAAAATTATATATGAAAAAATCATAACCATAATGAGATTATGGGAGAGTACATCTCCCTGAAGACATTTTCTACTTTTTACCCTTTAAGACAGATGGAAAGAATTAGATAATACAAGGGGAGCCACCACGACTTCTGTGCCTCTCACAGCACCGAGTGGGCACCCAGTCAATACTTGCTGGTTTATTGATTTTCTAAAGGTCTTTTCATTTTACTCTGTACCTGCTCCAATAGCACATATGTTACCAACAAACAAAATTTTGAAATAAAAATTACCCTTAGTCTTCTGGATGTTGCTTGCTGATTTAACCTGTCCCTATTCTTAAGGTTTTTTTTCCTTCTGGTACATGACATTTGTGGTGGTGTGATGGGGAGATTGCCCGAGTACTGCTCCTTGCCTTCCAAAAATGGTAGTGAAATCAAAATGTTTTGATTTTCTTTTTTATGCTTTTAGATTGATCTTCAGATGGTAACTCATTGTCAGATTTTGCTGCTGGGAGTTCACATTGCTAAGACTGTAATAATAAATGTAAAAGATACCTCTGTAAAAATGAAATTCTAATTTCTTCTAACATTCTAATTACTAATATTTTACAGTTAAACTTTTGCAATAACTCTTTCCTTTCTTCTTCTTCTTTTTTTTAATGACTTTCTGTTACCATTGACAATATTATTCGAGCACCAGAGCTCTCCATTTCTGCATTCAGTCTAATCTTTGGCAGATAAGTCAGAGTTCTAGATTCTTGAACAAGCAAATAGAATGCAAATGTCCAACAAAGAAAAGAAAAGAGAAAGAAAAAAAAAAAGAATGCAAATATCCAGTGTTGATAGAATATATGAGGTGATAAACTTTCTTCAAGGTTTTAAAAAATATTTCCCAATTTTTTCACCTTTTTTCCTTTGATCTCATCTGCAGAAACAGACTTTGATTTGACCAAAGAGAAAAATAGCCCTGATATTATCATCAAAGATCATTAGGTTTAGACCTTAGAACATTAGCTTTCATTGAGTTTTTGTTTGTTTGTTTGTTTGTTTGTTTTTTGTTTTTTTTTTTAATGAAAGTGGCACCATTTGGCCTGGGGGATCAGAATGGGCTAAATGGTGGACCAAAGCCAGCTGCTAGCCCCAGTGATCTCTGAAGTTTTGAAGGTTCTCTCTAGTACAGTAATTTTGTTCGCTAAAATGCATGTATTATCAGCCAAAGTTAGAAGAAAGAACAACATGAAAAGGACATCTAATTTAAAAAGGTGCTCAAAGATCTGTTTAGGTTACCTTTCCTGACTTTGCATTGTCAGCGCTTTCCGTAAACTCACTTGGTTCTACATTACATCATAAGACTTACTCTTTTTTCAAGGTACCTGTCCCAAGTGCTAGGTAGACTCATTATTCATACAAATCTAGGTTATATTTTTTTCTAGGAAAATTAATTACTTTGTACTGGCTACATATGGTTAGCTTGTCAGCAGGAAAGCTTTAACATACTTTGGGGTGGTTTAATGCAGGCATTTAAGTAGTCTTTTTTTTCTCTTTGTGCATGGAAGAGTACACTAATATATGCTAAAATTAATGTATTTTGTAATACTAATATTCTGCTTGGGATACTGGAGAATTCTTTTCTTGTTTATTGCAAAGTACCAAATACCTGACTTCACAGTCATGAATAAGGGCTGTAAGAAGAGATGCTCAGCCCGTCCCACACCTTCTGAATGGCCGTGGCTGTGCTTGTGTGAGTGCTCCCTTGTACCTCTTATTATTCTAAAGGGTAAATTAAATGTAGCAGAGCACTATACAGAATTGGTCCAATATAATATGAACATCTTCATTTGCAGTGTTTAAGTAAGGATGCAAATTCCTGCTGAGTGAGTCCATTTGGGAGCATTTTAAGACACGTGAAATAGACTTTCTGAGAAGTAATCACTGCTTACTGTGTGTCCTGGAAATAACGCTGTCCAAACAGAATGATTCATGCCCACCAAGAATCAGCATTCTAATAGGATATCTTTGTCTTTCTAAAACTTCTGTATTACTAAAATTTATTCTGTAAAACCATTCTTTGGAATGTTTCTTTGTATTTTAAAAAAATGTAATTTTTGACCTTACAGTTTCTTTACTCTCTTCTAGGAAAAACATTTTTCTCTAGGTAGGAACTGGAAGATATTCCTTGACTTCAGGGAATTTTAAGACATTCCTTTTGTGCTTTGTAGAGGACACTTATTAACTGTATCAGTAGAGTTTTTAGAATCTTGGCTGTATGCACATAACTGTTTAACTTGTCAGGAGTCTGGGAGAATACTGTATGTAATTTAGATATTTATTGTTACCTGCTGAGAAGCTTTTTTGTCACTATAAGAATTTGGTTTGTCTAAAGATATTCTCTCAGGAGTATCTACTGAGAGCTCTTTATTGCTTATTTTGTTAGATGCATAGACTGGGTTATGTTGTTAAGTCATTAAGGCAGTGTCTATAGGATCCTATTAAAGTCTGATAAGTCCAGGCTTTTGGATTTTATATTATTTTTTGTATTTTATTTTAAGTAACAATCATTGTATTATGAGCAGATAGCTTGCTTTCTCCTTCACAGAAATCCTGTAAGCTTCATGTGGCATGGTATTTCTAGCTTTTCCTTTAGGGTCTGGGACTAACACAGCTATTGCCCATTTTAATCCTGTCATGTTCTGTCACTGTTTTTTTCCTGACCTTGCCTCACAGTGTTTTTGATGTTTATAGCAGTTCACCCGCTTTACTGCTGCTGCCCCCATCAATCTGTTTTAAGTCTCAAACTCCTAATATGCTTGGTCAAGGAATTCCTATGTAGCTGAAATGTGGTGCGTCTCCAGCTCTTGGGCTCTTCCCCTCACATGTCGTTGTTAGGACACGGGTTGGGGGGGTTGGATTTTGAATTTAAGGCAAGAACTTGCTGATCCTCTAGCCCTTTTGTTCTTTTTGACACTTTCAAGCCCCTGCATACCCAGGAGGGAAACCCAGAACGCCAGACAGGGTAGGCTTGGCACGTGGTGGACCTGTGGCTTTGCACTGCTTACGTCTCCTGCTGTGCCCGTGTTTCCTGACTCTGACTCTGCTAATTTAGTATGTGTCAGGAGTCATTCTGCTGTCCTGTGTTTCTGAAGAAAGTCAATTTAGTACGAATTGGGACCTGTTTACTCTCCCTCTGTCTGACACACACTGCTGGTCAGCAGGGCTTCTAAGGACAGCAATTGCTATTTGAAGAAAACAAACCCCCGTTAGACCTTTCTGAATCTGTTTTAAACATGATCCAGCATATGTCAGTATCGAACAGAAATTAAAGCAGTGATACGAATGCTTTGTAAATGGCTGCCTCTGTCTTCTGTTACCTTCAAAAAATTATTTTTAAGTATATGTACTTTATACTTAATTAAACTTTGTCACTTAATTAAAGCTTTCTTTCTGTTGAGCATCTAAATTGTTAATTTTTTTCTGAGGGATGAGTGTGGATTCCTTACAAAAACAAGTAGGGCTTTTCTCTCTTCGTGCTATCAGTTTTAGGGGACATATGCTTCTTCGGTCCTGTCATACCAATAAATCATCCCAGATTACTCGCAGCTGTACAGGACTAAAGTATGCCATGCATTTTAAAGGAAATCTGCTATTTTCTTTTCAATCAGATGAGCACTGTGAAGAGACTACGGCCACGGCTCAGTGCTATTCTCTTTAAGCTGCAGTTTGAAGAGCAGGTGAACAACATCAAACCTGACATCATGGCTGTCAGCTCTGCCTGCGAAGAGATAAGAAAGAGTAGGAGCTTTAGCAAGTTGCTGGAACTCGTTTTGCTCATGGGAAACTACATGAATGCTGGCTCCCGGAATGCGCAAACCTTTGGATTTAACCTTAGCTCTCTCTGTAAAGTGAGTTCTTTTTTTTTTTTTTTTTTTTTTTTAAAGCACATATTTGCCTGAACACGTCTTAAATGTCAGCCCTGATGACCTGATTTGTGTATTTTTATTTAGTTGTGCTCATTGTCAAGAACTTAAACTGAACAGTCAACCCAAACCCAGAGTGAACTGAGCTAATTTACTCAGCCTCTGAACTAAATCCAAATATTCATTTCCTCTGATCTGCAAATCCAACTGAAGGATTTTGTTTAATAGCAAAACTATGTCGTAAACCTTTGCTTTCTCAAACTGATGAAATGGAACATGAGAATATTATTTAAATCTAACATTTATTCTGTTTAAATACCTGCATATGACAAAGTGTATATATTGAGAATTGCTTGGGATTGCCACTGAAAGTTTTACCTTTATTCAAATATTTCTTTGCATTTCTCTTTTTTGAGTGCTAACTAAAGGGAGAGAAAAGTGAGACTGCTTTATATAAAGGGTAAACCATTATATTAGGAATAAACATACCTAAGGTGTCATTAATGATTTTGAAATGTTTCTATCTAAATATAATTTTTGAGGAGGTGGAAATTGACTAAGTTTCAAGATATTTTTCTTCCACGGGTTAAATTTTCTTACAGAAAATATATTCAGTATTTTATATAACAGAGCTCTGTCTTAAGTGGACCATAGTAATAGTCCTTTATTGATCTGCTTACAACAAATTCTTCTCAGTTACACATCACAGGAAAAGCTTTCTCTTGTTCTTGACCTGGTGACATCTACACTCCCTGATTAAGGAATTTGATTATTGCTATTGCCAGTTAGACAGGGAAGGTGAGAAACAAGTTCTGCTTTAGCTGTGGGTTTACTGAATAGTTAATCTCTTGGTGCTTTCATGACTTTTCTTACAAGATTTTCCTGGCTTATGGCTCCAGTTGATATCAGTGCCTTGTGAGCTTTTCCCGTCAACCATCTCCATCTTTTTATTTTTCTCTCCTTGTTTTCTTGGCTTGCTGTGTTCAGTTAAGATCCCTAGCATGGGTGATGCGATTCCTAATATATGTATTAAAGACGCTGCACGTATATACTCCAGTGCCAAATGCTTAACCTGATCATCTCATTTAATGTATGTGATTAATAATTACCTGGGATACACAGGACTCATATTTTTCATGTGCAAGCCACTAATTATGATCAAATATTTTAGTGGAGCTGTATATTAAAAGTTATGGCAGCAGAGTTAAGAGAGAGTGGCTAGCTTGGTTTAAGGGAAGGTAGTTCTTCATTCAGAGAGGAACAGGAATTTGAACTGTCTGGAACGATGAGTGGGTGTTCCCTGAGAGGAAAAGACATCCTGAGCAAGACTCAACAATTCGTGGCTATAGTGCGGCATGTGTGAGCACACCAAGTGATCCATCACAGTGGGAGCCTTGTTGGGACAGGAGTGGAGAACATGGACATGAGATAGTAAATCGGTCTCGATGGTGAACTTCAACTGTCATGCCTTATGGTGAAGGCTTTATGGAGACACGTTAGTTCTATAAGTCAAGTGATATTATCATATGTCTTCTGTGAAGATAATTCTAACTGCAGTATGGAAGAAAGTTAAGGTGCGCTTTCCAGTAATGTCACCATGAGCCATAAGTGACTTTTAAAATTTAAATTAATTATGATTTAAATAAATTTAAAGGTTAAATTCCTCAGTTACGCTTGCCAGGTTTCAAGTGAGTCAGCACCCATACACGCTGGCGGCATAAACGTAGCACATTTCCACCACTGCAGAAGGTTCTGTTGTACAGCGCTGGGTTAGAGGGTTAGAGGGGGAGAGACTTGGTGATGGCTGGTGAGTGTCATGTGACCTAGGAGAGTGACAGGGGGAATGGAGCTGAGAAGATAGATGGGGAAGACACTGGGAGGTGGAGGTAAAGAGGGAAGGGTCAAGGATGACTGCTTACTACTGACATGTTTGAAGTAGCTGCTCAAAAGAGAAGTGAGTTCAGTCTATTTTGGGTGTTTCCTTCCCCTAGTTTACCTCACTGTCTTTTATTTTTTTTAATTGAAGTATAGTCAGTTTATAATGTTGCATCAATTTCTGGTGTGCAGCATAATGCTTCAGTTATACATGAACACACATAATATTCGTTTTCATACTCTTTTTCACCATAAGTTACTACAGGATGTCAAATAGCACTATACAGCACGAACTTGTTGTTTATCTGTTCTGTATATATCAGTTAATATCTGCATATATCTAACTCCTAATTTATCCCCTCCCACTTCCCTACCCCGTGGTAATCACAAGTTTATTCTTTATGTCACTGTCTTAAAGGGCATCTAATTGAAGCTGCCTTATTCAGTTATCTTAGCAAATATTTGAGTGTCCACTATGAAACAGTCACTGCTTTGAGAGGATGGAGGTCTGGACTAAGGTGTGTGGCAGAGGGGTAGTAGAAAGGGAGAGGGGATGGTGGAAAGTAGACACGCTTAAGGAACATCTTAGGAATTGTCAGGGCATGGTGACTATGAACTTGGATGCTGAAGATAAAGGAGGTAAGCAAGACGATAGGTTTAGGCTTTCCCAGTTGAAGGGAAGCAAAGGGAGAAAAACAATGAGGAGGAGGATTGGGGAGAAGCTAAGTTCATACGTACGAATCTGCTGGAACTTGTTTCATAGTGCTGAGTGTCTGTTCTTCTTTAGATTTGGCATCTCAGAACTTCAGCCAACTCACAAAAAGTTGACCACGTGCCCTCCCTTGTGCTTTCCTTGTAAGGGAACTGTAGGCAAGAGATTCGGTCTGATTAATGAGGCGGAATGGCCTAATACAGTACTTGGCACATAGTAAATACTCAATAAATAGCTACTGCAACAGACACAATGCAATGCACACGATGGATGCTGTGTAGAGACAATGTTATTATGGAGTTGAAAATAGACTTCCTCTCACATTGATACACAGTCACTGATACATAGTGATTTGAAATCTTTTACGAATGCAGTGCATTATTTTACTATCGTTAAGCTACAAACCAGTTAATCTGTTTCCAGATAATAGAGTTGACTGTATTTTCCGGCAACAATACTGGATATTTTGATCATCCTTGTTAGGAACCTTCTGCTGTACAAGAAACAAAATAAATACTACAACTTCATATTTTTTATTAGCTTACATGTCAAGTTGAAAGCATTTATTGAACAAGATGCTATCTCATCATGTTTATTATCAGAAGTAGCAGCTTGATCTTTGACAATTGTGATTGAATTTTCACCCTGAGTATAAAGCATCGAGCTTGACGATACACCCCCACACAAGGAATTCCCTATTAATTTGACAGCAGAAAGACAGGGTGAAATTTTAATCTGCTCAGACATGCTGAGTAATTACATGGCCTTTAATATTCTGTATCCAAAATCCTTACTTTTAAATGCTCTTTATAAATTTAGCTCAACTATAAACAATGTGTGAAAATTCACATTAAATTGTTAACTTTGCATTGTTTAGAAATAAATACATGGATTGTGAATTCCATATACGTTATAGTTTAATTTTAGGGGCTGTATTATATCTTTGTATTCATTTGTAATTGAGATGACTCAGTTTGTAATTGAGATGATTCAGTTATAATAACTGAATTCAGAGAGAAAAGATTTTACTTTCTTTTACCCAAAGGTTTGATATGGCCTATGATAAATAAATATAAACGTAACATATGAAATATAAAGTGAACAAACTACAGTGAACAAATCTGGTAAGATGTAAATAAAAATTAAAGTAGACGTGTAGGTTTGAGGCTTTCTGATGGTAAAAGTGAAATGCAAAACATGGTCAGGAAACTTTTCATAAGCTAAAAATTGTGCTTTCTCTTACTAGCCAAAGCTGAGCTTTGTAAGAAATTTGGCATGAGTGTCATTATGAAGGGAAAATATGATGTTGAGCAGTGTTCTTTTAAACAGCGAATAAGAGAATCAGTTTCTTGGAGATTTTTCTTTTTCTTTCCCTTTGCTTCCCTACAAATATGTATTCAGAGCCTCTTAGTGGGTAACACTCCAAGAGAGCCCTCATACTAAGATACACATGCACTTTTCAGGTACCATGATGCTATTCCTAGTTTAACCAAAATGGTATAAGGACCTTGCTTTCAGATGGCTTGCTTTTTAAAAGGATAAACCTCAGATTATATAGTAGAATGGACAGACTCCTTATCATTCGTAAAATCCTTACAAAGATGTTGTTAGACTTTAGACCAACTTGGGTAATTAGCAGTTTGAAATTATATTCTTTTTTCAGAACCTGTTATTGAGTAAATGCAAATTCATATCTGTTGAAATCCAGTCAGCAAATGGTAGTTGCTTGCCTGACCAAAATGCCCACCTAGAAAAACTTATGTGTGGTTAGTATTGAAATTAGTAATCGTATAGAGCTTGCGAGTAGAGCCAAGTAGGTTAGCATCCTAGCAAAAGAGCAAGTTGACTCAACCATCAAAGTTTAGCACTATATTAAAATTTATGAGATTGTTTTAACTTCCAAATTTAGAAAGCAGATATTATCAGTCTGCACATGATGGCTATAGTGTTTTTAATAATATTTACTAATGTCCACTGAGATATATGATTTCTGAGTAACAAATCATCCCAATCAATACAACTGGAAGATGTAACCGTAAAATGTAGTTCTTTGATTTAGTTTGTTAAATAAACTGACTACGTGTATTGGGATAGTAGATAAAAATTCTGGAAGAGTTTACCAATTGTAATAATAATAACTATGTTCTGTCAGATTATGCTACTTTCTTGGGGAAAACTGCAGGAAAAAGTATCTATTGATTCCTCTATAGATTAATCCATATTTGGATAAATATCCATTATCCACTTTGTAGAAGATCTTGTATTGTCAGTGGCAGTAGAATATGCAATGAGTTCATCTCAAAGGTGAAATTATCAAAGGATACATAGTAATGGGGCTGGGGGTGCTGGGAGTTAGGTATTAAAATGTAGTGGTGATGGGTCAGGCTGACTTTGTTTAAGTTCTCTTTTCTAGTGCCTGAAATTTTTATCTGGTCTATTTATTTCTTTTATAAACATGAGCTAAACAAAAATAGAGTAACTTCACCAAAGCTCTAATGGGGAAGATTTTTAGGAAAAATGTTTAATTTCCCGTTTCTTGAATGCCTTCACCAACTCTAGTGAGTGATTGCTTGAAATTGTGAATAGTTCTTGGCAGACATTGATTCTCAACCCACAGTGCCCTTTAAACAATACTGATGTGTCAGTCTCACATCAGATCGATTACTTCAGCATGTATCGTGTGGACCCTGACTAGTGGCTTCTTTTAAAAAGCTCCCCCAGGTGACTTTAATGCACAAAGTGAACTGAGAATCACTTTATCCATCTTCTGCCCTACTCACTTATGTCCCAGAATGGGACATCCCTGATTGGTGGCCTGGAACCAACCAACCAACAAACCTGCAAAAGCAAAACCTAACTAACATGAGAAGAAAGTCAAAAAAGAAACAGCTCTCCTTCCTCACATAAGGAGGAGAGGTGAAAATATTTCCCCAAACTGCTGTTTTTCTTTCATGCCCCACTGAACACTATCCTGAAAGTGAAGAAAAGAAGTGACAGGAGCATGAATCTCAGGCACATGGTGGAACTGAAATAAGTTGATGGCCGGTGTCCTGAGTTATTTTACAGGACTTGACCTTGGGAGGTAATTTCAGTGATTATGAAAAGCAGGAGGCAAATCCCTCTGCCTGTCACAGGCTACCTGTCACTGTCACACAGGTTACCATGGTGAATCTTTTTTGTGAAATTCTCATATATCCCCTTTTCCTTTACTCTATGAAGTTATTTTTAAGAAAGACCTCTACCAAAAGAATCATTGTTCCCTCTGCATTTAGTGTTTTGGAAGGATTTTAGAGGGATTTTTAATTCTTCATCAGATTGGAAAACCACACTAGTAAGTTCTGGCACCCTTTGAAAGTAAAGCAGCTTTTGGCCAAAGACTTGTAGATAACAAATGCCATTCTTATTTTACATCCAGCCAATTAAATCACTGAAAAATACTGACTTCCAAAGCAGTGTGAAGCTATTTAGAATCCCTAACCCCCTTTGACTCATTCATTAACACATTTCATCTCTAGCATTTTCCAAGAAATATTTACTTGGCTTTTCTAAATAGTGTTTTTATAAATTTTATTCACATTACCTTTGTTTTTTCAGTTACAATTAAACATTGCAAATTAGACTTAGTCTTTTAATAGAATTATAAAAAGTGACTCCGCTCACGAACAGCAAATGCACTGCTTGTGTGCTGTCATCTCGCCACAATCAAAGCAAACGTTGCTGATCTGTCAGACTTCCTTTCCTCCAAACACACAGCCCTAGAATCCTCTTTAACACCATGCTTAGAGATAGCTACTGCCCATCAAAGATAGCACCCCACATGAATCTTACCAGCCATCTGTGGTTTAATATAGTCTCCTGTTTTTGCACATTTTATAAATGAAAATCAAAAACTAAACAAGGTACCCTTTTCCTGATGCCCTAGGAAGCTCTCCTTTATCAGAAGTCTGTATTGGTTTTACATTTTTGGGATCAGAAGCAAAACATGCAACTTTACTATCTATATAGTAATACTTAGCAAATAATATTTATGAATATGTGTTCTTAGGTGGCAGAAAAGAGTCTGAAGGTGAAATGAGTGCACACCAAAACCAGACAGAGACATTACAGGAAAGGAATATTATAGACCAATAAGTCTTACGAACATAGATGCAAAAATCCTCAATCAAAACCAACAATATGTAATAAGGGTTATATACCATGACCAAGAGGGATTTATTCCAGGTATGGAAGGCTGGTTCAGCATTTGAAAATCAGTTAATGTTACCCATCATATCAACAGGCTCTAAAGGAGAAAAGTTATTTGATCATATAATATATGTAGAAAAGATATGTAATCAGTTCAATACACATTCATCACAAAAACTTTCAACAAACTAGAAATAGAGGGGAACGTCCTCAAATTGACAAAGAACATCTACAAAAACAACCTATAGCATCATACTTAATGATGAGAAACTATTTTCCCTCTAAGATCAGTGATAAGGAAGGGATGCTGTTTCTCACCATTTCTAGTCAACATTGTCCTGGAGGTCCAGGCTTAATATGACAAGGCCAGAAAAGGATATAAAAGCATGCAGGTTTGAAAGAAACAAATGAAATTGTTTTCACTCATAGGTGAAATCATTGCCTATGTAGAAAACCCCCAAAAATAGACCAAAAAAAGGGAAAAAAAAGAAAAACACTTCCTGGAACTAATAAGCAATTAGAGGAAAGTTTCTGAATATGAGATTGATGCTAAAAAGTTGATTTTTTTCTAATATAAACAATGATAAATTAGAATTTGAAATAAAAAAAAAAGAATACCATTTCCTTTAGCACCAAAAACACTTGGGGATTATCTAACAGTATATCTACAATACTTGTATAAAGAAAATGGCAAAACTTTAGTGAAAGAAATCAAACACAGATCTGATAAGAAATAGATATTCCATGTTCATGGAAAGGACTATTCAATGTTGCTAAGGTGTCAGTTCTTCCCAACTTGATCTATGGAGTCAATGCAGTTCCAGTCAAAATCTCAGCAAGTTATTTTGTGGATATTGACAGACTGATTCTTAAGTTTATACGGATATGTAAAAGACTCAGAGTAGTCAACACAACACTGAAGAAGGAGAAAGAGAAGGAGGAGGAGGAACAGGTAGGACTGACTTCAAGACTTGCTATAAACTACAGTAATCAAAATTACATGGTCAACGGAACAGAATAGAAAGGCCAGAAATAGACCCACACAGGTACAAGTCAACTGATCCTTGACAAAGGAGCAAAGGCAATTTAATGGAGGAAGAATATGCCTTTAAAGAAATGGTGCTAGAAAAACTGGACATTGATAAGTTAGACTCTATTAAAATTAATAACTTCCGTTCTGTGAAAGACACCATTGAGAAAGTGAAAGACAAACCACAGAATGGGGTAAAATCTTTGTAAAACACCTTTCTGATAAAAGACTTGTATCCAAAACATACAAAGAACTCTTCTTAAAACTCAGCAATAAGAAAACCGCCCAATTAAAAAAAAAAAGGCTCGAACAGACAACTTACCAAAGAACATTTACAAATGGCAAAAAAATGTATGAAAGGATACTCAGCATTATATGTCAAGAGGGAATTGCAAACTACTATATACCTTTTACAATGACTAAAATCCAAAACACTGACAACACCAAATGCTGCTGAAGATGTGGTACAACTGGAATTCATTGCTGAAGGGAATGCAAAACATTACAGCTCCTTTGGAAGACATTTGTCTGTTACAGAGTTAACCATAGATTTAACATACCAGTAATCACACTCCTGTTTACCCAAAGGAGTAAAAAACCTGCATATAAATGTTTATAACAGCTTTACTTATAGTTGCCAAAATTTGGGAGCAACTTGAGAAGTCCTTTGGTAGGTAAATGGATAAACCAACTGATAACAGTCATACAATAGACTACTAAATCAGTGATAAAAAAGAAAGGATCTCTTAAGCCAAGAAAAGACCTGGAGGAATGCATATTACTAAGTGAGAGAAGTGCATCTGAAAAGGCTACATAGTCTGATTCCCACCTTTTGGAAAAGAGAAAACTGTAGAGATGGTAGAAAAAGATCAGTGGTTGCTGGGGGTTGTAGGGAAGAAAGAAGAGATGAATAGTTGGAGGACAGGGAATTTTTCAGGGTAGTAAAACTATTCTGTATCACACTGTAATGGTAGATATGTGACATTATGCATTTGTCAAAACTCGTACGACTATAGAACAGAGTGAACCCTAAAGTAAACTGTGGTTCTTAGTTAATAATAATGTGTTAATACCATCAATATTGATACATAAATTTTAACAAATGTACCACACTAATCCAAAATGTTACTGATGGGGGAATTTGTGTGTGTGGAGGGCAGAGTATATGGGGACTCTATTTTCTGCTTATTTTTTTCTTGAAGCTGAAACTGCTCTAAAAAATAAAGTCTGTTAATTAAGAAAAATAAGACATATAGAACCATTTAATTTACAATTAATGTATTTGATCCATTTATATTAGCTAAAGAACACTGAGCTATTATAAATCTCTCGTGGAATAAGGGGGCAGTATAAATAAACAGACCATTGAACAATATAATAGATAATGCAGTAAGATAAAATTTTACTAAAATACAAAGATGCTTTTCATGTTGAAGTATCTATACTCACTAAAATCCAGAAGAAATATCTTTAAAATATAATCCAGAGAAAGTGTGTCTGTGGGGATATGGTGGGAACCAGTTTATTTCAATTATAGAAGCTAAAGTTATTTAAAGCATTTTCTTGCTTATTTAATGTTTCAGCTGTCATCATTTTAAAATGAAAGCTAAGCAATAAATATAAATTGTTTTTATATGTGAATGCCGTAAGTTTATCTAATATCTGTTTTACCTTATGTGAGTTTATCTCTACCTGTTTTTAAAACCATTATGAAAGTTTTATTAGATGTGTTAATAGTTATGGGAGTGATATAGATGATGCTAAGCATCTTATTTATGTTAAGATTTTAGATTTCCATTCATTATGGAGAGATACACAGTATTTTTGAAAAAAATTAATCAGCACAGTGACTTTTTAAAAAAATGTATTTATACATATCAGGAAACAGTGATCATTCTGTAATTGTGGTTGATTTCACTAGTGAATTTGAGTGTGCATGTCGACTTTGAGTTTCATACCTGAGCAAATATGATACATTCTTTGGCAGTTCATTTTCACACATCCATTTTCACATGGATACATTTAACTTACAGTTAGAGTTGTTTCAGACAGACACAAAGCACTTTATTCACAAAGGATTTGAGATGGAATTTAATGTTAGTCAGTATACTTGGTTAAGTCTATTAAAGATAAAGCTTTACAGTTTCATTCAACCATGTTCGTATAATATTTTGTTAGCACTAATCTGTTAGCAATGTGGGAAGACTTCGATTTGAGTGGTGAGATTCAGGTAGCATTTTAATAATTTTACAAATGAAACAATGGAAAGAATGCCCTGCTTTCAGAATTAGAAATGACCTCAGGGTAGAGATATCTGTTTTTATTGGGTTTCGAGGCTGGAATGAACAGGTCATAGGACTTCAGTATTGCATTAATAAACAGTCTTCTGTTGTCTTACTATCTTTTTGCCCACTGTGTTTTTGAGAATTTTGTTGCTTTTGATGGATAAAAATATAGATTAAATAAAGATTTGGTAGAGGAACTGCATTTTATAGTGGTTAAGAACTTTGGATTCACACAGATGTGGGTTCACATCTTGGCTCTGCTGGATAGTTGCTGTGATCTGGGGCATGCTACGTGGTGTCTCACATCTCTTTTTTAACCTCTTAATAGTGGGTATAACACCACTTCCTTCCTCTGAGGGGCGTTAAGTGTTTTGAGCAGATTTTATATTTATTTGGCTAGTTCCTGTCTCATAGTAAGTGCCACACAAAGAAGAGTGGTTGCTGTTGTCCTCAGCTTTCATACTAGTCCCAAAGTAGGGTCTTCTAGAATGTTCAGGGAGCCATTACAGACCCTCAGAATTTTGTCATTTTTCTTTTGTTGAGCAGTGTCTACAAAATCTAAAGAGTCAGTGCTATCTTGATAATGTAATTAGGATATAGGAATATAATAATGGGGAGCAATTACTAATTTAACAATATTCTTAAAAGTTTTATTATTCAGAGTTTAAAGGGTTGTAGTTCTTTGGATTCAGAAACATCATCAAGAAGATACTTAGTTTTTATTTCAGGAAGTTTCTTCCTTGTGACTAAAACAATGGAATATTCATCCAAATTTGTGCTGAATACCTTAAAAATATTCCAAAACATTGCATTGTAGCTACAAAAGAGTTCTCCTCCAGATTGACAGCTAGGCCATGATTTATTACAGGATCTGCTTTTAACATTATTTTGTCTGGAATGAACAGAGCGGTTGAAGAAACTCCATCCATCTTTTTGTTTATTTGACATCTGTGCTACATTAAATGTACCTTAAAGAAACAATGTATAAATAAGAAATTCTCTTTAACAGTGATGATTACTCATCAGTAAGATAAATCTCTTGACATTGATACAAAAGGAATCCTGTCAAGCAATGTCGGTGAAAATTTAAATAAAACATGTTTTTCAAGCTTAAAAATAAATTTTTGAAGCAGATATTTTAGCCTTACTTTCTTTCCAAGAGTTAGCATTACCAAGTATGTTCACGTTTTTCTTTCTCTTCACCAAAATTAGCACCATCTCCCAAGCTTTCCTGTTCTAGCTCACCCACTGATTATGTATGACATGAATAATTAGTAGAAATAGAATATGCCCTTTTTCGTTATTGACGTTTATCAAAAGTTGAAAAAATATTGAACAAGTAAATAAAGACTTTGATAAATACATTTTGTTGTGCTTTCCTACATTTCCATGTGGTTTTTGGAAGGGCTTTTGTTTGTTTTTAAGTGATTTGGGGAAAGGGAGGAAGGGAATAGAGTAATTGAGGCAGGAAGATACCTTGGCAGCATTGTACAGTTGTTTCTTGAGAATGTTAGGAACTGATTCTTAAGAATCTCTGCCCTGAAACTTAGAGCCAGTGAGTAGTCTGTAAATAGATAATCATGAATTATCAACAAGTGGTCACTATCTGTACTTCTTAACTTCTTATCTTTTATTAGGTATATTTTCAAATTTATTTTTTTGGGAATTTGAATTTTTTTTTGATTCTCATGATTGTTGAATATAGATTTCTCGAGGGATGGGAGACTTCTACTTTTATTTATTATTTAGTGAATATAGTTTTAAATATTAGACTGTTACCAATAATTTAGTTGCTAATCAGTTGACGTTTTCAGTAGTACAGCCAGATTGACACCTTCTTCCATAAATTAGTGTTTAACTTTATGATTGTCTCTGAATACTTGAATCTGTGTTTGACCTGCATCGTTAACATTTATCAAGTTGGTAGATCCTATAAACTATAGTATGTCCTCCTAGAATTCTAATTCTGAATTCTTATTGCTTCTGAATAAAGCTCAAGATTGATCCAGTTGCATACTGTTGGGTTATAGAGACTTTTTTTAAATAATTGAAGTATAGTTGATTTACAACATTGTGTTAGTTTCTGGTGTATATTGATTCATTTATACATATATATAATTATTTTTCATATTCTTTATTGTTCCAGGTTATTATGAGATATCGAATATAGTTCGCTGTGCTAAACAGTAGGACCTTTCTGTTTATTTATTTTATATATGGTAGTCAGTATCTGCAAATCCCAAACTCCTAATTTATCTCTTCACCCGTCTTTCTCCCCGGCCACCATCAGTTTGTTTTCTGTCTGTGAGTCTGTTTCTGTTTTGTAAATAAGTTCATTCGTGCTGTTCTTTTAGATTCCACGTATAAGTGATAACATGTGATATTTGTCCTTCTCTGTCTGACTTACTTCAATTTAGTTTGATGACCTCTAGGTCCTGCCATGTTGCTGCAAATGGCATTATTTCATGAATTATAGAGATTTCTTGGTATATAAATCCTGGCAGTTGCTGACTGTTTAGCGACATCACAAATATACTGGAAAGCCCTTTCTAGACTTTACAAATTATAGTGGTAGATGGTGCTTGTCTTAATCAACATTCCGCACAAGCCACGTGTCTAGTTTCACATGAACAGAGCATGGTAAGGACAGGAGTGGACTGGTGACATTTTGGGGCTAAGAGTCCCCAGGAGAAACAGTATTCTCCAGTCATTGCTGTAAAGAAGGAGGTGGGAGAATGAATAGAAGAGTTCATTATTAGGGTACTTAAAAAAATAGCAAAAACAAAAGAAAAGGACAGTTTTTATGTTAACTCTTGGTTGTAGCAGGAAAAACTATTATGTTTTGTGAAAGTTTGCTCTTTTACTCAATCCATTAAAGATGATAGTGTGAATGAAATCGTAAAGTTGACAGGTAACTTCTTTAAACTGGGTTAACATTCTCAGTGTATGTGAAAGCAGAAACTGACCCAAGCATGCAGCAAAAACTTCTGAACTAAGATTATAACTAGGTTTCATTTTTATTCTGATATTTTTAAAAAAATAGATTTTTTAATGTTTACTAACACTTAAGCCCACTATAATGTCTTATTTAATGTTTTTAGAGTAGGAAGTGAATTTAGAGTTTTCTTTTCCTGTCCAGTTCCATATTCTTATTTCACCTGTGTGAAACTGAGGTCCAGTAACTTGCCCAAGGCTGCATAGCCAAAGACAAATTTGAGTGTTACATTTAGGCAGGTCATTCACACATGTTAGTGGCAATCAGTCTAGCTAGTAATCAGAGTCACTTTTGGAGGTGTACTTTTTCAGAACACTCAGATGAATGTTATGATCTGTGTTGCTTTTAAAAAAACAACAAATAATTGACTGGATTCATGTCAGTCAGTTTTTAAAGTGCCAGGAACCATTCTTTTGGTTTGCACATTGAATACGTCAGTGTTCAATAGCATTTGAACCTATTATATGAGTAATTATGTGAAAGCGAGGCTGTCTAGAGGGTAGCTCTGTGTTTCCAGGGACAAGATAGTTTTTGCATTAAGTCGTATGTGTTAATATTTATGTTCGCATAGAACTTCATCTCTCTTCCAGTATTGACTATTAACTGTCATTTGATGTTTTTCTGATAGTGATATAATATTTAGTGATACAGAATTTGAAAAAATATTGCATATGGAGGTACACACACACACACACACACACCCCTATTTTAAACTAGGGAATTTTTAGAAAGGAAGCAAATAAATAGGCTGTCCACAGTTAAATGTCAAGAATTTCTAGCTCTAATTAAATGCTGGTGTGAAAAGTGATTTTCCCTCCTTATATGTGTATCTGCTCTGCATTTGAACTCATTTGTAGGGAACACTACTAGATTATGTAATTGCCCTGTGTTTACATCCAACACCTCCTACTACCATCACTCACAAACCCAAGCTAATGCCTATTCGTTATCTAGGTTGTAGCCTAGTCACCGCTCCCCTCTGCTTCTTTCCTCAGCCATTTCAGGTTAGGATCAGTCCTTCCTGGTCTTCTCTTCAAGCCTCTGTTCTCTTTTCTTTTATTCTGTGTACTTATTTGTGTTTATTTGATCAACTTTTTAGCTTTTGGGGCTGAGTTTGCAAGTGGTGCTCCTAGACCAGTTCACTCCTTTATGTTATAACCATGTAGCAGTTTATCACTCTCAAGTGATGGAAAGTTGATCCTTGGGGAACAAAAATATCTTCCCTATCTTACTGTTTTTATGCGTGAAACACAGATGTGCATTAGTGCATAAATAAATATACAGTATATGTATCATTTTAAAATTTCATAGCTGCAAATGATTAGGGGGGAAATGCCTAAAAAAAACTCCTTAGCCAACAATAATTGTGTGTGAGGGGGTAAGTTGAGAACACTGTTCTGTACTTACATAAATCGACATCCTTTTCTGACATCTCCAGTTCAATGTTACTTAAAAGCGTCAAACCCTCTTGTCCAAAAATGAAACAGTTCTCTTTTTTCCCCACTCCACCCAAATCTTTTCCTCATCCTTTCTGTCCAGTTTCAGTAAGTGACATCACATGAGTTTCTCTGCCCTTTCTGCCCTATCACCTCACCCCGAGGCATTGCCTCAGCTCAGGCTGCCCTCTTTCCCTGCCTGGATTATAACTACAGCTTTTCAAGTTATTCTCTCTGCTTCTGTTCTTACCCTTGCTCTAACTTTTATCCACACTGCACGAGAGGGAGCTTCTAAAATATACGTCTGATTATCTCTTATCCAGTTTAGAAACTGCGGGTTCTTAGGGATCTGAATCCTATCTCCATAGCACGCCCTGCCTTTCCCTTAATTTTCTGGTCTTTTCCTTTCTTCTCAGATTTCGTTCTATTCTCCCTACTTGCCCTCACCAACAACAAGCTTTTATTTTGAAGTCACTCAGTAACTTTTATTTTGAAGGCGCTCCTCACAAGTGCCACTTTCTTCCTCATCTGTGGTCTTTTTCAAATGCTGCTTCATCTACCTGTGATACTGTGCCTTTGAGTTCTTTCCTTGCCATCCCCAGCCCCATATGACTCCCTGTCTCCCAGTGTTCAGTTCAGATGTCCTGTCCTCATAAGCTTACTTTGTGATTATTTTTACTATACTGTTTGTCTAGGTTCCCCCCCCCCCCCACTATATGGCTTCTTGAGGAATGATTTACTTTTTTTGTTTCTCCATCTCCTCCAGTATTTAGGAGGCATTCTATAAATATGTGCCAAGTGGAAAAATGAACAAGTGCGCAGGCTTGCTTTAAGAGCTGGTATCATATGGGCTTTTGGGTATCCTGTTTTCCTGGGCATTTCACCATATGTTTTTTTTCCCATGAAACATTGCATACTAGGTTGAATTAAATGTATTCCTTTTTTACAGTAAATATTAATGATTTAGACCAAACAACAGTATATAAAGAGTAGGTTTTTAAGTCTTTAAATGTTTGCTTTTCAGAAATAGAATTAACCGATTTTATAACTCGTTTATTTTTTATCTATAAAAAAGTATTAACATTATTTAAGTAGAGATTATCAAAAATATTTCTGACTCTGTATTTTTTCTCCTTCTCATTCTGCTTAGCTAAAGGACACGAAATCAGCAGATCAGAAAACCACACTGCTTCATTTTCTTGTGGAAATATGTGAAGAAAAACACCCTGATATCCTGAATTTTGTGGATGATTTGGAACATTTAGACAAAGCTAGCAAAGGTTTGTGCTTTTATAGACAACATATCAATGCTCTGGGTCTTCGGTTAGAACTTAAAGACAGAAAATAATGCCTTTTATTTGAACACACTTGCCACTTTGTCACAGTGTTTTCATACTGAATATATCATTTTAAAATTAGAAAGTTGTAGGACATTTATTTTATGAATTGTCATTATTGGAGCTATGGGTTTAATTTATTTGATGAGATAAGAAGGCCCTATATTCAAAAATAGGTAGTTTTGTAATTTAAACCTGGTAAATACCTGCCAGCCCCACCCTCTGCTGTTAAGCCTCCTCCCCTGTGGCCTGTGCAGTGCTCCCTGGATGAGTGTCAGTCACAAGTACCTGAGACTGTTACACATCTGAGCCACGCACCTGTAATCAGTGTCCCCCTTGGTCTGAGTTCTAAATCTCTGTGCACCTATCTTACAAGTGTAGTCTGCTTTTCTTTATCCCAGTAGGCTCTCAACTGCTTGAGATTCCAATCACTCCTTCCTCATGCCCCAGTTTTTAACCTTCTTCTTTAGCCCCTACTGTGGGTGTAGATAACATTATAGAGACAATCAAAGGATAGACCCTAAAATTTATATTTGCTTTTAATATGACATATACAATTTTTTGACCACCTGAAGAATCCAGGTTTCATTTATATAGCACATGAATTCTGTGGAAAAAAGCTTCACTTGCCTCCAAACAACTAATTTATGAATACACATTTGTATGAATATATACAAATGTATACATATACATTTTGGAAGACTTCTCATTTGGATCAGTAGAGTGAGTACCTGTTTTCTTTTTGTACAGGTCACTGGTTATTAGTAATGTCACATTATTTTTGCTATCTGTTTATGTCCTTCCTAAAATTAAAATTCGTCAGCTTAAAGAATACATTTTTTTCTGTATTCTAGTGAATATTTCCTCTTAAATTAAAAAAAAATCAGTTTTATCATTTCCTACCCCCTTTAAATTGTTTCTTCAATAAAGTGGGGATTGTAGCACTTTTTTTTTTTTTTTTTTTTTTTTTTTTGTAGACAGGCATGTGATTGATGTGATATTCTTTGACACTTTTTGGGCAAAAGGGCACAAAGGAAAAATCATTAAAATAATTAACTGATACTCAGAATAGCTTTTAAGTGATTAGTTGATTAATTCAATGAAGACAACTTTCTTAAAATGGGATTTCTGAAATTTTGGAATAAAATTTGAGTAAATGGAATGAAAAAGAATTGAAAATGGATGTTCTTGATGAACATTAAGCTTGATAAGAATTAGAGATGAAGTATCAGATGAAGAAGTGCTGCAAAGTGCCTTGAAATATAGAAAACTTTCTTTTTCTGGGGAAAAGATAGTTGAGTAGTTAACAGCTCACATCGACATTAGGTCTTCAGCAAGAATTACGTCAACGCAGGCATTTTCTGATAATAGCAGTTTGCGTTTCTGATCATTTCACCATCCCTCGTACTAATTCTACAGCTGAACAGTAAGCTGGAACATACTTCTCTTTCAGATATGTTTTTTATGATAGAATTTATTTTCTAGCAGTTTTTGCTATAACTTAAAATTTCAAAATGTTACTTACCTATTTTGATTCATTTGATTGAATATAAAATTCTGTGTAAATATTAAAATATTTTGCTTTCGGAAAATATTTAACTTTTATGAGGGCTTGCAGCGTTGTAACCTGATAATGAGATTCTTCTGTTTGCTTTTTCTTTTTTAGTGTTTCTGTGGGGCATTCTGAGGCTTTAGGGGTTTTAGTTTCCATCTGTTACATCGGAGGCACGTGTATGTGTATGGGTCAACAGATACCGTGAATGTGTTTCACAGGGAGCAGCCAGCTTCATATTTGAAGTACAAAAGCCATCACTGGGAGATTTTTTTTTTTTTTTACAGTATGGGTGACTGTTGAGCATAGTTTCTTTTTATAATTATATTACCCTATTAATGGATGAGATTTTAGAGGAATAAATATAATGTTTGGGATGAAATAAGTCTGTTTGCTTTGGAGAATTTCAGTGCTCTTATATTATAGATCATCATTTGAAAGTTTCCAGATTTGAAATCTCCTCAGTGAGCTATCACATGGATTAAAAATACCTTTGTTTTTGAGACATAACAAATCCTGGCCATTAGGTACGCCTGGATCAGCAGGGGGAACTTTCATTGCAACTAATGAGCTTACCCGTATGACAGTTTTCAAGAATCTACTTCATTAGGGCTGCTTCTTTGCTAAAAGATAATGGCTTCCAGCTTTTCTGTTGTATTTCAGTGAAAAATATTTTGGGTCATTATTGTATTTCTGTATACCATTGTAATATTTCTTTCCTTTATGGACTTCTAAGGATTAAATACATTTTTCCCTTGTCTAAACAGTTGAAATTAATGAACTCTAACCTTTGATGGTTTTATTGATTATTTCACAATAACGTGTTTCATTATTAAATAGGAATGGTATTTATGAATGAATAGAAAATAGGACCAAACTTTGAGGTTTTGGAGTATATTAAAATAATTCCAAGGTAAATTTACAGTATCACATTGTTCAGCCTATGTCTTTTTTTAGGATAATTATAGCTCCTCCATATAATTCCACTCTTCCCTAGGTAGTCATCTCTGAACTGTAGAAATACCACGCTAGTCGAGTCTGTAACTCACTTATTCACGCATTCATTTAACGAGCATGTGTTGTGATTTACTGTGTCAGAAATTGTGCTCTTGTCTTGCTGCTGGTCCAAGGTGTGGTTTCCATGTGGTTGTGCAGCCCAGGCTCCTCACTCATATCTGGCTTCCGTCCCAGCTGGCTCCCCCTCTTACTCTCAATACACTTTGCTTCCTCCTCCTCTTCTGTGCAGCCTCTTTAACTATTGCCATTGTTTTTAGCCTAATACTGAGTCCTTCTCTTTTTTTCCCTCCCTGTAGCTCCTCCTGAGGTGATCTCTTTCCTCCTCAAGGGCTTAAGTACCATCGTCACATTAATAACTTGGAAATTTGTACCCAGACTGCACACTTGTATGTCCAGCTTACTTGCCATCTCCGGCTACTTCGTGGTGTGTAGATCCCGCAGGCCATAAAGCGCGGCTCTTGATTCCTGCTCCTTTACTGTCTCCTCCCCAAATTTTATTTACTTGAGAAAACCCTCTTTGTCCCACTTTCTTCTGATTTCCTTTTTCTCGTTTTTCCTGTCTCTTTATAGCCTTCAGCACCTCAGCCGAGAGCTGTGTGGTAGATTCTATGGGAAGTGGCAGCTGTGGCCCTAAATGTTGCCTGGTTCTCTCCTTTGTCAGGTAACTTAAAGTGAATGTCACCTTCCCTTTGCTGCTTTTTCCTGATGCTTGCTGGGAACCTCACCTAAGTTTCTGTGTATTTGAAGCTTTCTTTAAGGATAAATTCTGGGCTTTTCCAGAAGACCTTTGACCACTGTTTAAGAACTACCTCTCTAGATGAGAGTCTGTTCCTGGAAATACTGGGAATGGAACTAGCTTCTGGAGAGAGGGTAGTATTCAGGGTATTATCAAGAGTGGATTTGATGACTGCCCATTCTTAACTTTTTTCACTTTTCTCATTTCCACATTTTTAGCTTTCAGGAGCATTCTTTGATGTTTTATATTTGATTTTGTTTGCTCCATTTTATAGACCTCTCTGCTTTTAAGACTATTTGCTTGCTTTTAGCTAGTAGTTCCCTGGTCTGACCCAAGTGTTTGTCTACTCAGGTATATCTCCTGGGTTCCAGTTCCTCGTAACTTTCCAACATTTTATGATAAATGCCTTACTAAATACAAAAGGTTTCTCTTTTATTCGCCTACTGTGAGCACTTAGAACAGCTAATTTCCAGGTGGCTGCCACCTGGAAACGCACAGTGTTTGAAAATTTCAAATTCATCTACTATAACAAGCAGAAAGCATTTTCAAAAGCTTCCATTAACCTGCTTAAGCTATAGACTTCCAAAAATGGCAATTAAAATTTATTAGCAAGTTTGACATGTATTTTGGATATTCAGTGTTAGTTATTAAGTCAGTTGCATTTTATATTTTTAAGTGTGTATTATAAATACATAAAAATATTTATTGTGCAACAGAATTAACACAACTAACATTGTGTTAGTTGGAACCATTATGTCACGGAGACTAAAGCTGAGGCCTCGTAATTTTGCTAGATAAATAATTCTTTTGGTCTTTCAAATCAGTTGTAAAATATTGGAGTTTTATGAAAGTACACATTAGTATACATTTCTGCCAATAACAATGAAATAATTTGGCAGGATACATTGTTGATAGTAGGGGCATTTATAATAAGATAATTTAGTTAAGACAACCAGGCAATATATTACTTTAATTGAATTGTCAACAAAGAGCACAATGATAAAATCTTTTATGCGCTGAATTCTGTCCCCATATATTGAAGTCCTTCAGACATTGAAGCTTTAACTCCTTACCTCAGAATGTGACTGTATACAGAGATGGGAACTTTCATTTGGTGATTAAGTTAAGCTGGGGTCCATAAGGTTGGCTCTAATATAATTTGACCTTCATCCTTATAGAGGAAATTTGGACACACAGAGAGACGTCAGGGGTGCACATACATAGAAGACCAGCCACGTGGGAACAGAACAGGAAGGTGGCAATCTGCAAGCCAAGGGGAGAGGCTTCAGAGGAAGCCAGACTTGTCAGCATTTTGGTCTTGACTCTAGAACTGTGCAAAATAACTTCTAAGCTGCCCGATCTGTGACATTTTGTGACGGCAGCCCTAGCAAACTAATATAATCCCTTAAGACATTTTTCTTGCTTAGTTTTTTGGCTTTAGAATAGAGTGACCTATACTGAATGATTTTTTACTTTATCAGATAATTTGAAGAAACAGTCGTAGACCTGCTGTGTTGGACATTCACTAGTGATCAGTTTAGTAATACCAAAGGTTCTTGTACAAACCATGAATTACCACGTTATTTTAAATAATTACAAGTATGCCTCAATTCCTTCTTTGAATAGACATGACTGACTAATTAGTACATGTGTAAGGGAATATCGGGGCATTCTAAATAAATATATTCATGAGCATTCAAATTTAATTTTTAGGGTTAGAGTGATGGCATCTCCTGGATTTTATTTTAGAATACATTCATTTACACAGCACTAAGTGCGCTAAGGTTTTTTTTGTCATTTCTTTTACTCACTATGTGCCTTCCTTAATTTCTTTACCGTTTCTCCCTATTTTGCTACTATAATAGTTGTAATTTTCCAATAAGCAGGTAGCTGATAAGACTAGTAACACTCTAAATTATCTGTTGACACTTCTCCAGAAAAGACTTCAGGTATGAACAGATAGATGGTGGTACCTTCTTTCTCCAGTTAGCCTGTGGAAGCAGGGGAAATATTTGATGTCTCCTACTTGAGAAGCACTGATCTACATATAGATGGAGAGCGAGAAGCTACATCTGGAAAGCTAGTCTAAAATTCCTGTGTAGTTAGGTCGCAGTGATCTATTTTGACGATCTGTAGCCATCTAATAAGTATACTGAGGAACTGTAAAACAATTTTAATATTACTACAAGCCAAATACAATAAAAATGAATTTATTTAAAAAATGCAATTCACATGTAGATTTTCATATACTTAATAAAAGGCTGTATATGTAAAACTTTACATTCAGCAAATTCACACTATTTACGTAAAAAGGTATGAAGAAATATAACTGGGCCATTCACATGGTAATTACAGGATTTAAGAAAAATATTTAAGGTGCACTGGGAGGGCAGCATACTGGTAAAGAGCCACAAGGTCCAAGTTGTTTGATAAACCACATTTTATGTAAATCCTGCCCCTTATTTCCAAGGATCTATGTAGAGTTGGCATCAGAAGTTTAAATTGGAGACTTGCATCTGTGACATTGTATTGCACTGTTTTATGGTACAAATATAAACAATTTTGAAAGGCAGTAGAATAGCATATAGGAAAAACATGGCCAAAATCCCCAGAAGGATTAAGGATTCTGTAGACTGACATTGAGGAACACTAGGCATGGAGGAACTACTTGCAGCTAAAGATTGCTTTTTGAGATACTGAGCTAAGAGCATTTCCTGAATTGGCTGCTGCTTGGGCTGATGGATGACGATGAAGAAGAAAACCACGTCAGGAAGACCTCTATATCTTTTTGGAGGTTAGCAGACTGCGAGTGGCATCAGTACAGCATTAATCTTTTCGAGAAACGAACAGTTTACAGTGTTTGCAGATTTTTTGGCCAGCCACAGAGTTGAAATAGCTATTCGAACAGTTCCATCAGTGTCACCTGTGAGCCATCTCTGACATCAAGTAACAGGGCAGGCTCAACAGTGACGCCAAGGTCTTGGAGCTCTGTTAGACCACTGGCTGAGAAGCAGTATTTACTGCCCTTCAGGTCTGCAACATGAAGTGGGAAATTACAAACTGGTAGATGAAAGAAAATTTCAGAATGAGGGCAATTTCAGAATGAGGGCATTCTGAAGGATGGCTTAACATGACAAATCTGTATGCTGCAAGAAGCCTAAGCGGTGGATGGAGCAAACACAGTTACAGCTGTCTGCAGAACCTCACTGTTCACAAGGTTGACATGAACCAACCGGGTGAACGGTCATGGAGGTGCTCAGATGCTGAAGGTGGAGCTGCCACTGCTTCCTAAAATGCGACTGTGTTTATGCAGCTTACAGGATCTTAAGTTAGTAGTTGTATTGTTTCCTAGGGCTGCCATAACCTGTCACCACATACCAGTTTGCTCTGAACAACGTAAATGCATTCTGTAACTGTTTAGAAATTCAGAAATCTGAGATCAAGGTGCTGGTAGGATGGATTCCTTCTGGAGCCTCTCGGCAGGAACCATCCAATGCCTTCCTCTTAGCTGCTAGTGGCTGCCAGCAATCCTTGGTGTTCCTCTGCCTCCGTTTTCATACTGCTTTCCTTGGTGTCTGTATCCTCACCTCTCCTTATAAGGACAACCGTTATTTGATTTAGGTCCCACTCTAAATCCAGGGTGATTTCATCTCAAGAACCTTGACTAATTCTCTCTGCAAAGATCCTGTTTCAAAAGAAGTCACATTCTGATGTTCTGGGTGGACATGGAATTTGGGAGGACACTGTTCAACCCACTACGGTCATCCTTGTCATCACTTGCATAACTGCATGGAGGCAGCACCGTCATCTCTGACGGATTCATTCATCTTTATGAGACGGTTAAGGGCAACTGCACTGATAGGTATATATATGGAAAGCATTTACTTTATGTTGTGAAATGTTTTGGTGTTTAAGGGTTATTGTTGATGACCCTGTGAAATACCTTTTTCTTCTATCATTGTATGCAAATAATAGTTAAAATTGAAATTCATAATATGCCTCTGAATTTAAGGAATTTTCATTGACAGGCAGTGACAATTACAGTAATTTCAATAAGTGATTCTGTGGGTAAAATAAAAATGTGATCTAGATTCTAAAGGCATTATATTACGGGAGAGGATGTTACTACAACCATAGACTCTGAAACTAGTCAACTGGGGTTCAAACCCCAACTGTGCCCATTACTAGAGGTGTAACCTTGAATGAGTTTCTTATCCTAAGACTCAGCTTTCTTATGTATAAAATGAGGATAATAGTATTTAATTTAGAGGTTTGTTGTGAGGAATAAATAGTTTTACATGTGTAAATATAAAGCTTGTATAGCCCCTAGTAAGCACTATGTGAATATTCTCACATTTGTTGTAGTTCTTGTTGATGTTATATTTCAGTGCTTAGTTCTTGTTCCCACACATCTGCCTATGCTATCATTAGTGACACAGGTAAACATGGATCTCTGAATAATACATTGTTATAGAATTTTAATATAGATTCTCAAGAGTTGTTTTGGTTGGTTGAATAGAATAAAAGTCGTCTTGCCTGAAACTTATGCAAGCTTTAGACTACAGGACCAAGGATTCTGTAGATTTAGGTTACTGAAAAACTTTTGCACTTGTCTGAAAATTAGAGAACACTGTGCATATTGGAAGTGGCACAAATCGTAAATGTACAGCTCAGTGCCTTTTCACCAATTGGACTTAGGAGACTGGGGAATGGAGTTTGGAAAATGGATTCCATTTACCCTTCTGTGCTTCAGCCTAAGACACTCTATTTTTATTTTCTATTTCATATTTTGAGCTTTGATACAAGATTTCTTTTGAAAAAGGGTTTCTACTACTAAACAACCTTTGAAAACAACTAGTCTCCAGCAACTCGTCAACAACTGACAGTTATTTTATTTTCTAGAGGTGTTTGCTTGGTAGGCAAAATCAAATTTACCAGCCCAGAATTATTAAGGAATGTGACGTGGAAATACGAACCAACACTGACGATAAATAATAGAAGTGATAGAAACATCTAAAAAGATGTTTACTCACCTTTATAGGAAAACCTGAAGAAAATGTCTTTTTGGATAATCTTCCCCTCTCCCCTCAGAAGTATAGATTTAAAATTGATCAGTCAGGAGCCCCTTGTGTCATGTAAATATGTCTGTCAGCATGATGACAGCTTTTCAGCAGCTGTCTGTCAAACTACATATTTTATGGAAAAAAGAACTAGTATTCATTTATAGTTTTTGATATGTTTTGACCTTGTAAGAACCCTTTCCACAAAGATTATTAAGCTCTGTCTGCAAAGCAGACACTTGTCCTAGGCACTTGAATTAATAAGGGTTAGACTAACTTTAAGTGGCAGAGAAAAATAACAATGACTTATATAAGATCCATTTATTCATTATTTCATGAGTTGTTTTCGAATGTCTTTTGTGTCTTGAGCACCATTTGAGGTACAGGATAGAGGAATTGAACATAAGAAGAAGTTTCTGCTCTCTTGAAGTTTACATTTTGGGTGGTGGATACAGAAGATAAACCAAAGAAAGAAGTCAATGTAGATCATGTCAGGTGGTTAGCTCTGGGATTCTAAGCCAGGGTGTTTTGTCTGAATTTTTTGTTTGTTTGTCTTTTTGGAATGTTAGGTTAAGAGGTCAGGGAAGGCTCCACAGAGAAGAGAAGGTGGCCTTTGCGTGAAAACCTGACCAATGTGTGAGGAGGCAAGACGAGACACGTGAGAGAAGCCCTCCAGGCAGAGGGAAGAGCAGGTGCAGAAGCCCTAGATGTAGGCATGAGACTGGGTGGCGGGGGTTGGGGCGGGCTGCATAGTAGAGATGCGGTCAGAGAGGTAACAGATTCTACATTGTTAGCTATTGTAAGGATTTTGACTTTGCTCTGAGATGGGAAGTTATTGGAAGGCTTTTGAGCAGAAGAGTGATATCTGACTTGCATTTTCAGAAGATTGCTTTGGCTGCTGTGTTGTGGGGGAAATGTATAGGACCAACGGCAGAAGCAGTGAAACCACTTGGATGCTGTGATAATAATCTGGGAGAGACAGAATGTTGGCTGGGACCAGGAGAAGGTAGCAAGGGACGTGAGAAGGACTTAGGTAATGCGTCTGCTTGAAGGTAGAACCAACAGGACTTATTCTGTGATTAGGTGTCTGGGATACAAGAGAAAGAACATAGTCATGCCACCAATCATGTACTGAGATGTCGGAGCAGATTCCAGGAGGGAGATGAGTTCCAATTTGAAAATGTAAGTTTAAGATGCCTATTAAACGTCAAGTAAAGATTCAGCAGGCAGTTGGAGTTCAGGGAAAAGATATGAGCAGGACAAAAATTTGTAATTTTTCAAGTTCAGAGATAGGCAGCCCAGGACTTGCTAGATGCGTGGTCTCCAATAACCACACATGAAAACTCCTAATTTGCAAGTCAGTCAGTCTGTCCTTACTATTCACGGTGGGACACATTGAAAGCAGTGACACCTCCCCCCGACACTTGCACACGAAATCATTATCCTGAGGGACCATTTTGAATATTGCTAGAAGTATCTCTATTATGGGCCTCTTTTGTTTAATATTTACCATGTTCTTGAACATCTTATTTGTAGAAAGGAAGTTCCAAATTCTTATAGGTAAACATGATTTTCTGTTAGATAAGCTTCTCCCACTGATACTATTCTCTTTTCTAAAAAGCTTGTTATGCTTTTAAGGCCCTCTTTATAGTAACAACAGCAAAACCCTCATTGCATGTACAGGTCTTCCTCCACTTACGCTGATGCTACATCCAGATAAACCCATTGCAAATTGAAAATACCATATATTGAAAATGCGTTGAATATACCTAACTTCCTGAACATCATAGCTTAGTCTGGTCTAATTTACCCACATTTAGAACATTACATTAACCCCCAGTGGACTAAATCATCCAACACAAAGTCTAATTTATAATAAAGTGTTGAAAAGCTCATGTAACTTATTGAATACTGCGCTGAAAGTGAAAAACAGAATGGTTCTTTGGGTGCATAATGGTTGTTAAGTGTATCCGTTATTCACCCGCATGGTGATCGTGTGACTAGCTGGGAGCTGCGGCTCACTGCCCTGCCCAGCATCACCAGAGAGTGTGTACCACATACCGCTAGGCCGGGGAAAGATCAAAATTCAAAGTCCAAAGTCCGGTTTCTATTGAATGACTATAGCTTTCCCCACCGTGGTTAAGTTGGAAAATCCTTAGGTGGAACATAAGTCAGGGATCATCTGTAGCAGAGTAAATTAGTTAGGGACTGCAAACTATAATGTATTATTATATGGGGTCCCATCAAGAGTCAGAACAAGAGGCAGAAGGAATAGCTGAGCAGAAGAAGGCAAGCTGAGGCTGACTGGCCAGTCACTAAGCATTCCTTCTTTCAATTTATACCTTTGTTTTGAGCCAAACTGCAATCTGTTTTGAGTTTGTGCTTTTTTTACCATCTTATTTCAGTTTTATACTTTTTCGTCAACATAATGGGTTATATAATGATATTCTAGAACTTAGGTTTTGTTCTAGGTCTACTTAACATTAAGGATTCTTCAAAATGCTATTGAAATTTTTGTCCATCTTGTCCACCCAGTTCATTATTTTTACCTTTCAGTTGTGAAATATTCTTACAGTTTTGTTAAATACCTTTATTATTACAATCATCTAGGAAAAATTACTATGTCAAGAGCCTGAAATGCTATAGTCCCTAGTTTTTCTCACAAAACAATTGTGTCTAGGAGCGTAGGAAGGTTAGCTTGAATGTTTACATTGTTTTCTGATGATAAGTTGTTGTTTAAGAGTTTTTTAAAGAAATCAATTTCCCTGTAATATATCATTGGTACATAAGAATGAATGTGACATTTCTTAGTAAGTTTGTTATGAAATAATGACCAACACCTACAGGAGATATTCATAGATGATTATTACTTAATTGAAAATATTTCTTAAATATATGTAATCTCTTCTTTTTCACTTGAAATCTTTACATGGTAAGTCATAGAGGCCATGGTATTACAGAAAGCCTATTTTCATGGTTTCTGTAAACCTAAATATTTATAGTTGTGATTTTAACTTTTGTGCAAAGCTTCTCTAGCACCTCTAGTGTATAATTATCATAATGACTAGGCACCTGGAGAAAAGTCTGTATCTGGGATTGCAAGGTTTTAGATATTTAATCCGTTGTATTTTTCCCATTTCATTTTTAATGCTTTTATCTCGAGGTAAAAGTTAAATCTAAAATCCATTCCTTCAACAAACATTTGAGTTTCTGCACTATGTTATCTAACTGAAGGAAAAAAGATGAATAAAATACGGTTGTCTTCCCTTTGAAATTCCCAGTCAATTGGGAGAGGAAGACACATAAAAAGACAGAAGTAATAGAGTGTAGTAATTGCAAAGACAGAGGTAATTACCAGGGAAGATGGTTGGGACCTCATCAGGAGCCTGACTGGAGTTTTGGACTCTAATTGTACAGTGTGAATAGGAGTGACTTGGGTGGAATGGGCAAGGCAAATAGTTGTGTTATTTCCAACATCAGGTACGGAATCGGTGAAAGGGGTGGAGGGAAGGAAACCGTAAGCAGGACTTTGACTTGGGAGTAAAGTGTGAATATGAAATAGAACCACACCAAGTTGAGGGTGGAACTCAGGTTACCGTCTGGTTTTAAGCAAGGAAGGGACATATTTAAATTAATGTTTTTCTGGAAACCCCCATGTACTGTATGGAGAAGGCACTGAGAGAAACCGTAGGAGACCAGAGGTCAGAGAAGAGGTAAGTGTCCCAGATATCTTGAATAGTGTTCAGCCTAGCAAGGCTTCGGTCCTATTTGTCAAGTAAAATGCGAGGGATGTCACAATCCTTTGGATCTGAGAATTCAGGAAGGGAAGGGTCAAGACTAGCAGGTTTCTAGAGTGGGAAACAGGATTTATGGTTTTGCTTCCCACTGCTGTGAGATTACAGGTGGACAGTTGACGGAGGGCAGAGGCACATAGCATTTGAGGTGATCCAGGTATGTCCTGTCTGACTGAATATTAACTGAGTAAAATGCAAAAGTTGAAACTGCCTTAAAAAAAATCTAGTCAACTCTGAAGATGGCTGTGTTTTGTTACTTCTAAATTATGAAAAGGAATTTAAAAATACAATTAATTTCTTGATCAAGAAATGTGACAAAGTTGAAAGATAAAATTTATACACAGGTCACATACAGAGATACCAGTATTAACACTTCTTTGAGGGTGTACAATTGAAAATTCTCTGCTCTAGTTGGGATTTCTAATATAAAAAAATTACAGTCACTGACCTCAAAGAACTTGACATATGAGAAAAATGTGGCTAAAATTGTTTGAAGATGTATAAGTGTACTATCTTTTTAAATATAATTGCTGAAAAAGAAAAACACCAAGGAAATTCTTAAATGCTCTTCAGTTTTACCCATCAGATTGCCCCAAACATTGGATTATATTTTATTTGCCTAGAACTTGCACACACATTTCTCCCTTCCACTTTCTCTCTTCTAGTGCTTTGGTCTTTATTTGAAAACCAGCAGTGATAAGTTGGTCAATTACACTTAAATCTTCTTAACTGTAATGTACAAATAATGTAATCATATAGAGCTGATGAAGCTTAAGTAATGGCTTACTGGGATTTCCATCTGTAGAGTGCCCACAGAACCATTTTTACAAAAAATAAATTGGTATTTTATACATTGCATTTTCTTCAGAAAATCTGGGGAAAGGGATCACTCATATTTCTATAATAGTTCAACACTGCTTGTTGAATGACAAAACCATCTTTTAAGACAGCCTTCTTATTCTGTAAGATGTCAGCCTTAAATGTTTGAATATGCCCCAGACCTGCCTAACATCCCAAACACTTTGCTCTTGAAATTTGTACCTTTTCTTTTTAGCCTGACTTCCACAACACTGTTCCTGGCATGCTGATGGTGAAGGTGATGATTTTTTTTCATTTCCTTTATTTTAATAATACTTACTTCAGTTTTAAGGTCTTCATTTTTTTTTTTTTGAATTCTAAGAATAAGAATAAGATCTCATAATATATATATATATATATTTTTAATCTTCATCCTATATTATAGCATTTGTTCTTTTATGGAATATCTGGGAGGTCAAAATGGAGGAGAGAGTCTTCCTATTTCACTTATGTGGAAATTGAGGCAGTGAGAAGTTGCTTCCAATCAGTGATAGAATGTAGTCCCTGACCCACTGGCTACCAGTGAGTTGGAAAAGGCTCAAAGGATCACTTAGTAAGTCTTTCCATCTCAACCCGAAGCCCTTCTCTCATCCCACCAAGAAGCACTCACTCCCTGGGATGGCTCCCGTTCAATTAGTTACAAGCATTGGCCTCCCCTAAGGGCAGCCCAGGCTGTTAGGCAGCTCTGAGGATTACAGCTCCTAAGTCAAAAGTACTCCTCTTACACCTCCTCACAGGTACTGGGGTTCTGCCTTCTGACCAGACATGCCTTCTGTGTCCATGTGGTAGGGTAAAACATGCGTATTTGGTCTTTTTCCTGGTTCCTAAAATCATTCTTAAATGTTAATAGTGTATTTTGTGTGCTAATAAGATGACTCAGTCCAGATGGGGGGATGGCCAGCCTGGGGAACTACAGGATGGGGCGACTGGTTGACAGAGGTACCAGCCTTGTGATTAGAGGGTTAAAACTTCCAGCCCACCCTCTGACCTCCAGTTCAGTCACCAGCAGCCAGCAATGTAATCATTCACACCTGTGTTGTGAAGCTTTGATGAGACTCCGAAACAGCGAAACAACGAGGCTAAGGGAGCTTCTATTGTAGTGAACACATGGATGTGCTGGAAGGGTGGTGTCCCTGGAGAGGGCTTGGAAGCTCTGCGCTAACTCCCCCTCCCAATTCCTGGTCCTATGCGTGTCTTCCATTTGGCTATTCCTGAGTTATATCCTTTATAATAAAAAAACTATAACAGCAAGTATATTAATTTCCTGAGTTCTGAGTCATCCTGGCAAATTACAGAAATTAAATGGGGAGATGGGGAAGGCATAAGAACACCTGAACTTATAGTTGGTTAGAAGTATGGGTGATCCCTGGGACTTGTGACTGTCCTCTGAAGTGAGGGCACTCTTGTGGGACTGAGTCTTTAAACCTGTGGGGTCTGTGCTAATTCCAAGCAGTAGGTGTCAGACATGAAGTGAATTGGGAGACATTCAGTTGGTGCTGGAGAATTGGTAGGTATTACAGTGATGTATTAGGTGTCAGGAAAAAAAAAAAAAGAAAACGAATATTCCAACTGTGTTCCTTTCCAATATTTGCCTTGTACTTTTTGTTACGTGGGGGTTCCTCAAACTTTTATCTTTTCCTTAGGAATTTCCCAAATTTTATATGTGTGTATAATAAAATTAGATTAGCAGACTTAATTATAATGATTTGAGTATGTGATTTTGTTCAGTTGTGCCTTAACACACTATATTTAAATGCTAATTAAAAATATAGTATATTTGTCTTCCATCCATCCATCCATCCATCTGCCCATCCAAAATGTGTAAATGTGTTTCCCTGGGTTTAGCCATATGTGGATTACTTGTGATTTGCACTGGGCAAGAATGTACACAAAAAAAGCAGTCATTATGTGAAAATTATGTACTTAAATGTTGTTACTGACAGGTAGGTAGGGGTTGTAAAAACAAAATGATAATTTCTGCAGTTAATAATTTCTGTATACCTAAATGGTTGAAAATAAAGTCTGGAATTAAACTGCCCAAGTTCAAATTCTGACCTCACTACTTTTTGATTGTTTAAACTTTTTCTTCACCCTCTCAATTCTAGTTTTGTCATCTGTGAAACAGGGTTAATGACAATACCTATTTCATTATGTTCTTGTGAGAATTTAAAAAAGTTAATGGAGTACTCTTAAGATAGTACCTGACATACATAAACATTAAGTAAAAATAATGCTATTATTATTATAATGACCAGTACCATTACAACTACTACTCCTATATTATACTACTAATTTGAGCTTAATGTATTATAAAGTGATTGTATGGCTTATAAACTTTTCTAAGCACATATTTACTTAATACAATGATTTTATGTGTTTTTGAGGCTTTACTTAATGAAAAGTTTCAGAGTTTAAGGAAGTAGAAAAGTAATTGAACTACCTGTAAGATTTCTTGAGAAAAGACAGAGGAAATGCTAATGAGACATTAGAAGAGAGGTCAGATAGACCAGGGGAGCAAAAGCAGTCCCATTTTGTAATGCAGATGGATAACTCTGAAAGAAGCGAAAACCATTTGGAAATGAGAAGAGTGAATGAAACCCAGAGGCCTAATTAAATAGATGCCTTGGTTGTGAATCACTGACAGACAGAAAATGAAAGAGCATAGCGTAGGAAGTATGCATGGTTACCCCCATGAGCAGTGCACAGCAAGATCCTGGGCACGGGAGTTATAGATTTAATTCATTAACTCGCTAAAGGCTATCATAATAGAAATATTTATGTACTCTATTATCTGAATTACTGTCTCAAATTTAAGGATCACAGGAAGGGGAAACATGAGTAGCAAAAAACTATGGAGAAAATATGCACCAGTATAACTTCAGAATGGCTTCACTACTGTGGGAGCCAAAGGATAAAGTAGCATCATCACTCTGGGACAAACAACATTTTTGTTATTGTTGAAGTATAGTCAGTTACAGTGTGTCAATTTCTGGTGTGCAGCATAAGGTCCCAGTCATGCATATATATACATATATTCATTTTCATATTCTTTTTCATTGAAGGTTATTGCAAGATGTACAAAAAACTAATACATGTGGCTCTCTGAAGAGTTCCATCATTGGACTTGTTCAATATTGTGTCTGAGAATTAGCTTGCTAATTGCATTTACAATGTAATATGTTAAGGTTTTATTAACAGGTATTAACATTTTAGAATAGTGAATGTTATTTTGTGTACAACCAGTTTAAAAAACAAAGGAAGAAACTCCATGTTCGTGTACAAAGTTATTTTTCATGCCTCCCTTTTATTCCATTCTGCTGAACCTAGGATGTAGCCATAATTTTTGTTTCATATTTTTTTTCAAATCAGTCCCATTTTGTGGGGCATGTAGGTTACTTCCAAGGATATTCTTGTCCTTATAGGGGAAAGAAATGGCTTGCACCCATTTCTCTGGATTAATTTGAAGTCCCCAAATGGTAGAGTATGTAGAATTATTATGTGTATTTTTAAACATCGTTTTGTATAATTCACATTAATAGGAAGCCAAAGAATTTTTTTTTGACTAAAATTCATCTGAAGCTAAAGCAAATATCCAAAAGTTGGTTTTGGCCACTGTGCCTTCTTTATGTATTGTTAATTCTTATTCCTGATGTCATCTAAAGTTGACTAGGAGGGAGGATGTAGCTCAGTAGTAGAATGCATGCTTAGCATGCACGAGGTCCTGGGTTCATCTCCCAGCACTGCCACTTAAAAAATAAATAAATAAATAAATATTCCTAATTACCTTCCCCCACCCCAACAACAACAACAACAAAATTAAAGTTGACTATGCAAAGATTTTAAGCGGTGATTCTTCATGTCTGTCCTGGTCGGTGGCCAGAACATTCTGGTGGTGCCTTTGTGCTCTGCTGTACGATTTTTTCCTTCATGTGCACTGTGAGAGCAACTTTAAGTCAAGGATGGAAACTCTTTATTAGTTAATAAACACAGATTGTCTTCAGAGTACCAATAAAGAAAGTTTGACATTTGTTCCACGTGTTACTCAAACAGCCTCTGATACCTTTCCATTCCTGTCATGGAAGAGTTCGGACAAGTAGTCACCCTTTCCTATCTTTTCCATGTGTTCATTGTTCCCTTGATTTCAAAAGATCATGGTTTTGAAAAATGCTAAAATTATATTGAAATGGGTTTAATTTGAAAAACATAGTGTTTCTTTGCCTTCTTTGTTTTTTGAATAGACTGATTATTTTGTAATGTTTGTAGAGGTCAAGGACTCTGATTGTAAACAAAATATATTTCTTTAATGTGGTTTGTTTATGTGAGCTTCTCCTAAATTTCATTTGTGTTATAGACTCTTACTAAATTTTCTTCACTTCCGGATTTAAAAATTGAAAGGTTTTTAAATTTTTAATGAAATTTACCTTGTCTTCATTATTGTAGATTTTCATTATTATTGTAAGGTTTTTCACAAATGTTTTGTTTCTAGAGGGTTTTACTTGTTTATATTATAATTTTGCCCTTTAAAGGCATATAATATTCTCTGTTTTAGTTTCTGTAGAAACGCTGGAAAAGAATTTGAAGCAGATGGGAAGGCAGCTTCAACAGCTTGAGAGAGATTTGACGATCTTTCCCCCTCCTGAGGACTTGCATGATAAGTTTGTGACAAAGATGTCTATATCCTTTGATATCTAAATAACTTGAAGTCACTAGTCAGTTAGGAGTACAATTTACTTAATGTTTTAAGTATACTTGCATAACCGGAGATCATTCTATAATGCCAAATTACAGAAAGTTTAACCTTTGCCTTCTTGCAAGGAAATTTATCAAGGGTTTTACTTATCATGAATAATGCAGAAGTATATTCTATTGATTTCAATCCTTTTTTCCTTTTTGTCAATATGAATAATGTGTTCTCTCATCTTTTTCCTTCCATATACCCTGTTTCCTTCTGATTGTTCATGGTAAATCGAAAGGCTGAAAAAACTCAATTTGAGGAAGTTTAAATCTCATGTCATGTTGTGATTTAGATATTTTTGAAATATTTTAAGTAGCAGATAAAGACTTTATAAACTGATGTGACTAGTCACCTTAATTTCAAGAATTGATACATATTAAAAATTAACCATGCTTGAGAAACTAAAATTTCCTTTAGAAATACTACAGGGTTTCAAAATCAAAACTGAATTTTTCACAATCACTACTTGGGTAAGTATTTTCCAGACCCAAAATAAAAATGACAAGAGAGTGTGTGTGTGCGTGTGTGTGTGTGTGTACATATACATATATACATAAAAACTAATAGCATCAAGATTGGTGCTGCTTAGTTTAAGGTTCCTTTGAATTCAGTTATCTTTGGTTTCACTAATTTTGTCACTTAATCTCTAATGAGTAATTGAAGCAATAAACTTTTTTTAATTTCCAGAAACTAATGTTGAGTTGCTTTCCAAACCATTCTGTGAAATTAGAGACTGATATCATTTGTGTTATAATTAAATATTACTACTATGCATTATTAAAAACCCACATGGACTTCAGAATTCTATATGAAAGGATAACCCACTTCTAAACAAGCTCTTATAAGTAAACAATCCTAGTATTTTATTTTAAAACAGAGATACCTGAAATAAAATAACTACTTTTCCTCTTTCTATCTCTTCTCCCCCGAGATTCAGCAAATCACAAAATTATTATTTGGCAAATCACAAAATTATTATTTGTCTTGTCATAGGTTTTATTGTACTGTATGCTTTCAGTTTAATTGTGAATTAGTTCAATTTTAGCTTTCTTCACTGTCTCTTTTGGGAAATAGCATAAAAATGCACTCCAGCAACAATCAATTCAGGCTAATATGTTTGTTTCCTTCCATATCTTTCCTACCTACCCATTTTCTTTTTTTATTAAGCAGAATGCCTTTATCACTACATTTGAAAAGGTTGGTTTTTTAAAACTAAAATCTTGGTTATCCGTAAAATAATACATTTGCAGCACCTTCTCATTTGGCAAAGTATGCTTTTTAAGACCAAATTTGTTTTTGCAGAATTATATCAGTGCCATCATTCTTAGCTCCCCTGCCCCATTTTATCGTATTAAAATATTCATATGTGACAGTTTATTGTAATCATTAAGAACTGTTCATCGAGGTACTCATTATTGTTCCCTATAGATAGAAAGTACTGTAGAAAAGGCTTTGCTTGCATACAGTTTCTGGTAATACACTGTGAGTGTACTAATTATGAAGCTCAGGTGTCTGGAACATAAGACCTGAGATAAATTCCTGAGCTTAGAGTAAAGGTGGTAGAATCCTGCTCAGCAGACAGTCTCAGGACCTATCCATACTTGTGTTCACATGACACAGAGGCTGAATGATGTCGGCTTCTTGAAAGGTATGCAGCTCATAAAAAGCAACCAGCAGGAAATCAGAAACAGGAAGGATGAGGCTTTGTTGGAAACAATTTTTCATTCTGAGTACAATTATACTCCATGGACAGGAAAGCTACTACATCCTGTCGCTAAATATCACAACCTAGAAGCCTCTAATGAACTGATTAGCATTCATGTATCTCTTGGAAGTCAGATATATGAACAGTTGGTGCACTTTGCTATTGACAAAGCTTATAATCATAAATATTCTTTGCTGAGATTAGATTGCACTCATTTGCTTTTCATCTTAGTTAGACGTAGTAGTTTCGAAGTAATTAAATTCATTCATTGCAAAGCTTTGTTTACTTTAATTAGGACTGACAACAAGTCAGATTTTGAATATTAAATGCATTTATACAGATCTTATTAAAATAGCAAAGTGTGAGCTTCTTAGATCTTAGACAGTGGAAGAATTTGGATGCTAAGTGCACGATGAATAAAAATGTGTTTAACAAAGTTTAGGTTATTAACAAGAAAGCTTTGTTTATGTTTTAAGTATCAGTGCCTATTAATTGCGGCACATATCATGTTTGTCTGTACTTCAATATAAAAATGTTTGGGTGTATCAACCAATTCTGAAAGACTATGTGTGTTATCTGAGTTGCTAAGGATGCATTTTTACAAGTAGATACTCTGTATAAACAATCATGATTTAGTGAACTATTAAATAATCTGTTAATTGAATTGTTTTAAATTATAATGATATAATTTTGTTATAATTTCATGGAATGAAATTTCACAAATAGCATTCAGTTACAGTATATTGATTGTATTTTTATCCTCTCAGTAGTTCCTTTCTTTCTGTTCACATCTTAATATTAAAAAATGCAAATTTAGTACATTCTTTAAAAGGCACACACAGTTATTTCATATATATCACATTGACTTTTTAGTAATAATTATGTTACTTTTTGATTGCTGAGCCTGGTCAGAAATATAATTAGAATTGAGTAGTTTCACTGTAAATAGCTTGAAAAATGTGTAACATGATTCGAGGTGGGGTCATCAATATTTGTTGTTATATATAAAGTATTATATGTGAGGTGTATATACCTATTAAATTCTCATCAGTGAGAAAAGTGAGAAAATTCTAGGATTTGTGTCATGAGTGCCTGTTCCTTTCTTTTGATCTTTAAATTCTGGAGTATTTCTTATTTTAAGGAAAATGACAAATAGATCCTAGAGCATCGCCCTTGAAATTCTCCTCGCACAAGCCTCTACCTTTCACTTTCCTTCTTGTGCTACCCCTTCTCCCAAGTCTTTTAGAAAAAATCATTATGCTAGACCTTTATATGTTTTTGTATTTGTCACACAACTTCTGTGACAAATTATTTGACTTTCCCATTTTATCTTTAAATTTCATCATTGCAATCCCACTTTATTTTCACACTTTCTTTTTTGTTGTTCCCCTGCATAACAATATTTTAGGCATTTCTGAAATCACTACATAGATGCTGTAATTATCCCAATAAATTCCTTGAGAGGAAGACTTCCATCTCACTTATATCTATTCCACCCTGCATAAAGCACAGCATTTTTCACGTAAAGGAATTCAGTACATTTTTATTTAATTGAACTGTGGTTAGGAAGTATAGAAGAGTGGAATGGGTGAAATGTAAACTTATATGATACCTGGTCCATTTGCAAGAGTAGGAAGTTGGGTAGTCGGGTGATTTGTAAGAGCAGATTTTTTTTTTTCTTGAATTAGTCTTCTCTCCCTCCTTTTTTCTGCTTTTTCTCTCACCTGTGTTCCATTTAACTCATTCTTAACAAACTTAAAACTCAGGTTATAATATCCTGTTCATCGTCCTCTATGAATCAGCAACCTTGTACTCGTCTTTTTCTTCTCTGCAGTCTTGCTGCGCCCACAGCAGGTGCTCTACGACATCGTGCTACTGCTGTCTTACAGTCATGCCTCAGTCACTGTCACCTTCTTAGCCAGGACTTCCCTGAGTGCCCATCCTAGCCTCTGTTATTCTATGTAACATCCCAAACTTTTGATTTCTTCATCATACTTACTACTGCCTGAATAGCTAATTCATTTACCTCTTTATTATCTGTCGCCACTCTAGAAAGCATCTTTCATGAAAGCAGGGACTTTGCTTACCTTGTCAACTACTGTTTTTCCTCGTGCCTAGCAGAGGGGAACTCAGTGGAGTCCAATGACTGTTTAGGGACTGGCTGCCTGAATGCCTGCCTGCTTGGCTGGCTGGATCCTGGTGCTTAAGATGATCTATAAAAGGTTTTAGACATGGTGGACTGATTGAAGCTGGTTCTGTAAGATGATTAATGGAAGTAATAGACATCCTGGGTGGGGGAAGTGCAATAATGAGGGCAAAACATGAGAATAAATGTAGAGTGTATTTGTGCCGGGTGGTTTGAGAATGAGCAGTTCTTGCTGACCAGGAGTTAAATCCCAAGTCTCAGTCTGGCTACTTAATTTGCCAGCACCAGATATTTGTGGTTCATCATGCGTGAACGCAGATCTGGTTGTCCTGTACCTTTCAAATGGGAAAATTACAGAGATTCAAGCAGAAACTCATCAGAATTTGGCCTTACTCCTGGTAGAGGAAAAGAAAATAGATTTCACAAAAATATCAAGTAGTTGAATATATATCAATATTTCTATAATGAATTTTATCAAATCTTTATTTTGTTGAGTAGCTCACCTATTTCTAAAACTCTTTACCAATATAGGACTTGATGCTGGGGAAAAAATAATAAAGCCTTATTACTACTTCTGACATGGCATTTCCTTCTAACCAGAGTTTAACAATTGTCACAAAAACACTTGCGTTTGTTTTTTCTTTTGAATGCTGCTGATTCTTTTTATCGGAATGTTTCCCCATCCCTCAATGGGAGATAACCCATTACTAATGGTGGAGAGAGTGATGTAACCATTTATTCCATTCCATCAGACAATCATTTTACACTTCTGAGAATTTATTTGGTTACTTCCAAAATTTTTTCTGTTCAATCACAATTTTACCATTTTTGTGGATAATTCCAGTTATTCGAAGCTCCACTTATTTCCTTTGGGAGCAAGTTGTTTTATAGATAACAATGATAAGAAAATCAATTTATAAAGCTCTCTAGCTGTTAGAATATGTGATTTCCATGGTTTTAGCTCTTGGACTTCTTTCCCATCACACCTTTTAATAGGATTGTACTGTTTTTATTAAGTCTGTCTAGGCATAATATGATTTCTGATTTTCATTAACTTTAAAAAAATTTTTAAATTAATTTTGGGAGAGATAATTAGGTTTGTTTATTTTAATTATTATTACTTTGTTAAATGGAGGTACTGGGGATTGAACCCAGGACCTCATGCACGCTAAGCATGCACTCTACCAATGAGCTATATACCCTCCCTACTACTTCATTAACTTTTGATTCTTACCTGACATTCTTAAAAGTGGTATTGAATAATACAGCTTTATTTTAATACCAAACCTATTACTGTGAATGGGCATCTTCCCAGGTATTAGAATAAAATTACTAGTATTTGTGGAGTGCCTATTATTAAAACTCAAGGCCTTATGAGCAGTGATGGAGCAAAAAAGGAATAGCTGTAGAACCATACAATTAGTAAAACCTGCCCAAGTAGTGTAACCTATTGTCCAGGATAGCTACTTTTAGGGGGCTCTGTTAGCTGCTAACATTACATCCAAAACGTGTGTGTGTGTGTGTGTGAATGCATTTATATGCAATTTTATGCATAGAAGTTCCTTGAGGTACATCAGACTTTTGAGGAAGCCTGTCACCCTTCCCACCAAAGTTTAGGAATGATGACGCTAGGGTGAAATGAGTAATTGGCACCAATGTAGTTGCAGATAATTAGACTTAATACAGCTAAGAAGGTGGAACACAGCATTTAGAGAAGGGGCTGACAATCAGAGGTGACCACCCTTCAAAATGTGGCAAGAGCAAAGCACTACTAGGGGATTGGAGTAGGAGGGAAAACAAACAGCTTCATTAGAGACTACAATGAAATACAGATGCTGTGTGTTCAGGACAACAAATGATCACTCAGAGTTGTAGAGATTAGAGAAGGCGGCTTCGTGAAAGGAGGATGAATTGAACCAAGCTTTGCATGATAGGTTTGGACAAGCAAAGGCAGAAAGTGATTTCTCTCTTAGATAAGATTTAAGATATATAAATAATCCGTGTAGATATAGTCTCTATCTGGGACATAAATTTTAGGTGAGAGTTTATAGATTGGATAGATAAACCAAGGTTGATTCTGAACTTGCTAGGTAAATGAAAGATGCTTATTACACATAACAAATGAATCACCATATGTTCCACTTAGTGATAGTTTCTGAATGCATTTCAAATGTGATTTTTATTTACATAAATTCACTTTACCTACAGCATTTCACAAATATGGATGTCTCACAAGACAAAGTTTGTAGAAACCTGTCACACGTATTGTTATAATTTCTTGTGATTTTGTGATTTGACTAATGTTACAAAATCTTTTGTTCATCCAAAGATTAAAAAATGTTACCACACACACACACACAAAAATATTCCAACATATAAATGCATCAACCACTGGTACTATTATGATCTAGATTCTTAGGAAGTATAAGGAGGCATTTTGGTATTCAGATGACTATAAACTAGCAGAAGAAAGATCGGTAGATTTTCTAAGCCCATTAAGAAAAAAATCAGCTCTTGCATTAAAATCCAGACTCCTTATATGCTAGTCTATTCTTTCTTCTGAAATATAGTCATTATGATGTGTCAATTTCTGGTGTACAGCACAATTTCCCAGTTCTGCATATACATACATATATTCATTTTCATATTTTTTTCATTGAAGGTTTGAAATACTATATATTTAACTAAGCAGAGCATCGTATGAAAAACGAAACAAAACCATGCATCGAAGGGCAATAGCTAGTTTGTGGACTGACTGTAGACATGAGTACAGGGGAGTTGAGACTGACTGGGATGCCTTGTTTCCTTGTGGGGAGGTTGGGTTCTAGTTGTTAAAATTCTTCTGCCCCTGGATCACCACCTGTCTGGCAGCAGTGCTACCTCTGTCTTAATCTTTCCTTCTTTTTCTCAAAACAGGGCCTGGATCAGTTTCCTTATTTCATCCTTCACTGGGGATTGCTCTGACCAAAGGAACCATATCTGTTTGAAATTATGGAAAAATTTTATTTTTAGATATAAACATTCCATTTTTAACTTCTTTCTCTTGGTCCGAGTCTAGTTACTGTTTTGTGACTGACTTAAAAAAATGTGTTAATGTCTGTTTATCCTTTTGTGTTAGAGACAATAAGGTGATTTCAGGAAGTTTAATTCTGTGTGTTCATTTCTTTGAATGTCTCTATTTAAAGCCGAAGATAATTATGACTGATGCTCTAACAGAGTCATCTATTCAGAATGTGGTTTGGGGATTTTACCACAAAGGAAATTCCATGGTGTGTTTAGTAAATGTGTTCTAATGTCACCACCACGTTTGCAGAAAGTCTTCTCAATCTCCGTGTACTCTGAATTAATTGTCATAAATAAGTGAGAGAATATTATTTCTCTGTGTATGTAATCATAATTTTGAATCACGTGATACATAGAAGAAATTATATACCAGTTTTCCAAAGGAGAAGTTAAAAGGTAGATTTACCTACATAATATAAGTTTTTAATGTAACTGTTAAAAAATTTATTGCTTTTAGAACCTTAAATAAAGCTTAAGAGTAAGTGGGCAATATAAGACCAAGTATTTAGATGTATTACTAAATGCCATTCATTTTTCTAAGAACTTTACATGTGTTAATTCATCAGTCCTCACAACAGCCCTATGAGATAGGTGATATCATTATTATTATTATTATTATTATTATTATTATTATCATCATCATTATTATTATTACCATTTTACAGGCGGGGAATGTGGCACAGAGAGATGATGGCATTTGTTTATCAGCACAGTACTACCAAGTGCAGGAACTAGAAACTGACCACAGATTGTCTGCTTTGACTGCTATGCTTAATGCCTGTGTTACTGATTTCAACATTTATTGGAACTACTGAGCTATAACGTTAAACCGTATTGCATTATGTGAATAAGATAGATGGGCAAATTGGAAGAAAAATTCCCCTGAACTCAATTGTAAAAGAGAAATCTTAAATATATAAATATTTAACTTTTCCGGTCATTTTGCCAGTGTTAATCAGGAATTACACTTAAGATTTTATCACTGTACAGTGTAGATCGAATTGTAAGAATGGTTAACTGTTAGAGCTAATTTTGGCATTTTGGAGGTTTGTATTAGCAGCTAACAATTAAATTAAAACATGGGACTCACAGGGTTTCTTTTCCCCTAAAACATCACTTTGTAAATTTCAGAATACCTTAACTATAATATACAGCTTTGTTATCAGCGCAAAAGAACAGCATGAGAAACTTTCAAAATTACATGAAAACATGGAGAAGTTATACCAGAGCATAATGGGGTACTTTGCCATTGACGTGAGGAAGGTGTCAGTGGAAGACTTTTTGAGTGACTTGAGTAACTTCCGAACTATATTCATGGTATGTTAAAATTTTTCATCTGTTTTTTAGAAAGTATTTATGTCTACACTACTTAATCTACTGTTACTCTTACTTCATTATCCATCCCATTCCTGATGTCTGTAGTAAAACCTACCTTCTCTGATGTTGAAAGTTAGCTTTCAGAATTTCAGATTTTTAAATCTATTGAAAAATGTGTGTTTTGTTCTCTTTTTGGCCTTCCCAAAATTAAGCTGTAATCAGAAATTTTGATTGAAAAAGTGACAAATTTTGAAGTTTTTCATAAAAACTCCCCTCCTGGCTGATTACAAAGCACTTTTGTAATAAGTTTTTGGCTATGAATTTGTTTCTTTATACTTAAAATCAATTTATATTTTTGTGGTATAATTTTACCAAATTCTGTGCAGCTCTTGTGAAGCTTTTTTTCCCTTTTCTTTTCTTAATGCATTGTACAATGTGCTACCTGTGATTTGCCTTTGAATGAGTTTTACATTCCTAGGGTTTCCTTTAGATACTTTAATAGGGAGGTGAGGTCTCTGATGTAGAATCCTTTCATTTAGGCATTAAAAAGATCTTTTGAAAAGTATTAGCTGATTAGATGGGGGAAGAAAAACCCCATATGTATTAAAGTGAGAAAGCATTGTTGCCTCCCTGGGGAAGCTGGTGATACATTTCTACAAAGAAAGATTATGTTATTCTTAATAGATGGGTAAGTCATTTTTGTATTTCAGCAGATGTTTGTGGGGATTAAAAAGTTTTGAGGTGTAAAGAAAAAGAAGGTTGAATTTGAGGAGCTGGTTCTTTTTCATTTCAGGAAAACTTTATTGCTGAATTTATTGAACTTGGTTATAGTCACTTGGTTGTGATCAGATAGCCTTTTCATTAAAAACTCACTATTTTAAAGGAAAACTATTCTATAATAAGTACGCATTTGCTCACAGCTCTAGTTTGTTTCCTCCACAAATTCAAAGTGTTTTTTACATTATTTTATCACTACTGGAAATAAATTTGATAATTAAATATATTTATCATGTGCCTTTATGTGTGATATATTGTGTAATACACTATTTTAGTTTTTCTAATATTTTACGAAGCAGCATGGCTTAGTGGAAGTAGCCACAGCTTTGCAGTTTGAGAGAGCTAAGTTTGGATTCCACACTAGTTACGTGGTTTGAACACTCTTGAGCCTTCCTGAGTTTCAGTTTCCATATTTGAAAAAGGAGATGTTAATTCCTTTCTCATAAGAGTATTTAAATATTAAATGAGATAATGTATATTAAGTATTTATCATAGCTCCTGGCACATGGTAGTTGCTTAATAAATTATTACGCAGTGAAAGGTTAACTCAGTGAGCTTGAGGTAGTCAAACCCTGTGCATTTCAAAGAATGTACTGGCCTTTGGCTCTGGAGAGATGACCCTTAAGTCCTTGGCAAATCCTGTCTGATAAGGCTGTCTTTGTATACCTGAGGCCTTGGGCCAGGCTAGTTTATGTGAGAAGTGTGATTCATGGTGAACACCTATTTTTGTTTCCTGGGGCTCTGGGTCACACTGGGTTGGTTTGTCCTCTGTGAGGTGCTGGAGACTGAGTAGCTAAAGGATTGTAGGTCTACATTCATGCCTACATGACTGACCTCCTCAGTAAGACTCTGGACACCAAGGCTTAGGTGACCTTCCTGGTTGGCAGTACATCTTATGTGTTGTAACACATTGTGGCTGGAATAATGAAACTCCACTGGGAGAAGACAACTGTGATTCTAATCTGTATCCTTTCACTGTAATAAACTGTAACAGTGAGTATGACAACTTTTCTGGGTTCTGTGAGGCCTTCCAACAAATTATCAAATCTGAGAGTGGTCTTCGGGACCCATGACAGATTTATGCATGAAATTTTGAAATGCATATATAAAATAATAATAACCATCAGATATTGAGTATTTTCTATGAGCCAGACATTTTTCCAAATGCCTTATGTGTATTATCTCATAATAATCCAATCTTCATAATAAGTCTGTATCTTTTTGTAGATTTTCTGCAATCTTTTGTAGATTTTCTTCATGAATGTAGACCTCCCTTTTTGCTGTTACTATGCCTCTGTGACAAATGAAGAAAGAGACCAAGGTCTCTTTGTTTGTAAGTGATTGAATTGGGATTTGAATCCGGATTTAATTCCTAATCTTCCTGAGATCTGGTGGGAGTTCTGTACGTAACGTGGCATTTCTGTTCCTAAGTGGTGGGCAGTGAGAGAAAGTGTTTGAATGGGGAAAGGTTCAAAATGGAGTGTAACAGAGTGACAGCTATACTTTGTCTATTTCAGAGTTCACATGGGTCCTACAAGTAGCTGCTATCACATACACACACACACACATACTTAAACACACTCAGATACACATTGTACTAAATTAAAATTTTTAGAGGTAAATATACAAAACACTTTAAATAATTTGGAAAGGAAGTTTTCTTTAGATAAAAAGACTGTAAGGGAAGTGCAGTTTCTCAACACAAATTTTTCTTCCTTTCTTTCTGGCAAATATGGTTATACAGCTTGAATTTTAGATGCTGTATCTTTAAAAAGACTGACAGAAATTACCGACAAATGTCTTTTGTCAATGTCTTCTGATCTCTTAGGTTGCTATTTAATTCCATACTATTCAACCTTGGAAACTACATAAATTTCAGTGAGCTAGTATGAAATTGTTAGGAATAGATGTGGACCTTTAATTTACCGAAGGTCTGTTCTGGAAAGCCACATTAATACAATAGGCAAAAATATATATTTTCTCTTAAGAAATTACTGTTAAATTATGTTTACATTATTAAATATGTTTGATAGGTTAACATGTTTACATTGTTGCTTCATCTACTGGCGTTCATGACCCATGGTCATGAGTGAGCAGCCCATTTTACCATAAAGTATAGGTCCGTTTTGTATTTCATATAAGGAGTTGGAACACTGTCCTCATTGTACACCTGCCCTCCACTATGGCAGCCTTCCATGGAATGTTTTCTCTCAAGTTCAGTCCTCTCTGCTTGCTGTTCCCCATGCTTGGAGCACTCCTTCCATGTTTTGCCCAGCTAAATCATCCTGCTCACCCCTCTGATATCTGCTCAGACTTCGCTTCATCTAGTGACAGATGTGTCCATCTACAGTGACTGACATTCTCTTAGAGCTAACACATAGACTGTCAACCAAGGGCCAGGTGCTCTTTTCATTCACTTAATCCTTACAACAACAAACAGATGTGATATGGGTACTGTAATTATTCCCATTTTACAGATGTGGAGACTGAGGCTTTGACTGTGACTTGTGTGTCATTACACAGCTAATAAGTGACTGAGCAGAGATGCTAACTCAGGGAGTCTCACCCCTGTTACTGGGATCTCCCAACTAATTTGTATAGATATAGCTGTTCAGCATTTTTTTTTTTCTTTTTGTTCTCTGAGCCTTTTTACCATAGCTCACGAGGGAACATCTGTTCCAGTCTGCTGCCTCAAGCCATGTAGACCAAGGGAGAGAGGTTTCACAATCTTGTAGCTCCCTCTGAGGAACAGCTGTTCATTGTGACAGCAGTTTAACTCACCTCTTTGCTAACTGAGGGTTGTCCACTGGGAATTAATGAGTGATTCTTTCCATAGTCATTCTCACAGTCTACTGTAGGTAGTATGCTCATTGGGACTGATTTCTGTTTAGAACGATTGATCAACTTCCAAGAGATAGGGAGTAAGTTTATGTTTAATTTTTTTTTTCAGCTCTTTTAAATCACCATCTTCGGCAGGACAAAACCAAATACACCTGCCACTGATGGAGTTGCTAAGACCCTGTGCTTGGTGCTATACGTATGTTATCTCCCTTTGTCTTCACAACATCTTTGTAAGGTACAGAATGTTACCTGGAGGAAACTGCAAGGCAGAGAAAGAAACTCTGTGCCTCTGCTCAGTATGGGCAGGATTAAGTGAAACCCCGCCTGACCCCAAAGCCGACACTTTATTTTTTTAACATTCCCAAGTACATTGCTGCTCAGAGAGTTTGTAAGAAAAGTCAAAATGTTGTTTTTAAGGGTGTTTTCTGATAACTTACTGAAGGGAACCAGCACACAGGATACTTTATTTCCTCACTACTTGATAGAATAACTTTTTATTTATATTGATGGGCTCAAGATAAAGGAATGTTTGCAGGTCTGGTTCTATTTTGAAGCATAAAATATTGTTTTTTAACATTAGAGGCCTTTTCATATCAGGCCTTGTTGCTGCGGTGAGGGTTAAGGTAAGGGGTAGGGAGTCAGCACCTCTCTGTAATAGATTTTTATTTCCTGCAGGGCTCATGTGAAGCGTAAAGTTCAAGTTGGAGGTACTAGGTGGAAATGTTTGACCTCACACTACAGGCTGAGTAAATTGGTGGCCCACCAGGCATCAGGCTTCACCAGATGAAGTTAATGCCTTCAGGCGTGCAGTGTCGTATGACAATAATCATCGTTTTCCACTTGCATCGCACATCCCTGGCAGGTACCCCAGCCCAGGGAGGCTCTCTCCTGGTGGGCACCTTTTGGAAATGACCGAGTAACCAGACTGGTTTTTGACTCATTATTTTATGCCATTACCGATGTACCTGTGATTAATAGCGATATCATGCTTCTGCAGGATGAAATGAGTGCATTAAGGAGTTTTTGTTGCATCTTGCAAGGACCCTTTGTCCCCCTATATCGTATCCAACAGCTGTAGCAAGCTCATGTTTGTTCTTTGAGTTTACATCTAATTTTTGCATCTCTCATTGTTCACTGTGGCTTTGAAGCATATGTATGTCCTGGTCCCACTTCCAGTCACATTTGTGTTAGAGTCTGGCTCAAACTGCTTGTGCTTACATAGGCCCAAGTTACGTGGTTTCTTCTCCAGCGCTCGCATGTTTTGTCTGGGTGACACTTCATTTTTTTATCATTGGAAGACCTTTCGCTATTTTATTTCTTTAACCAAAATTATTAGCACAGCTTGCAAGAGCAGTCTTAACTCCTTAAGCAAATTTCATCTGACACCTTATTTATTATGCTTAACTAATCTCATTATAGAGAAATACTTCCAAATGCTTTCACCTCTTAGGATGCCTTTGTTATTTCTCTCCTATGAGTAACATGTTTGAAAACAAGTTTTCTACCAAATTTTGCTTATTAGAAATACGTCATCTTTCTGTTTTAATTAGACATACGTAACCATGTAGACCCTTTGAATTTACAATATTGTATATTCACATATAGAATTGATGGAATTACACTTAAAGAGGTCAGGCTTTTTGGTTTATGTAGCTCTTCTAAAAATTTTTTAAAATTTTTTTATGAGGGGAGGTAATTAGGTTTTTGTTTATTTATTATGGAGGTATGGGATTGAACCCAGGACCTCATGCATGCTAGGCATGCACTCTACCACTGAGCTATACCCTCCTCTTGTTCATGTAGCTCTTATCCTGAGCACATGCACGTTTTCTGTTGGGATTTTTAAGTACTGGAAGAATTGCTAGACATCCTTCTTTATTGAGGGGTTTGAAAACCCAGCATATCTGGACCCTTTAGTTTAGCGTTAGGATTTTGAGGGCAGTAAAAAGTAAACCCTGCCTTAAAAGGAATTTGTTACTCTTGCACACACGAAAGGGGGCAGAATTGGGTTTTTTTGTATTGTAGGGTTTTTTTTTTCTCTTTGTACACTGGGTTTACATATATGTGCTGAACTTTGCAGTTATTATTTTCTAGTTCATAAATTCCAGTTTGTTCCTCCCTAAACTTTGTTTCCCACGTACACCCATCCGGATTATGTGTAATGAGAATCAGAGAGAGAGAATTCCCTCTGATTTCTTCACAACTTAAGTGATTTCTGAAGTCTGCCTATCTATGATAAGCCACACCCTTTGTTTTTTTATTTTGTTTTATTTTTTTGTTTGTTTTTTTCCTTTGTTTTGCTGTCCAGCCCATTACAGGGAAGACAGCAGTGGCCAGGAGCGCAGGCTCTGATCACTAGTTCCTTGGGTCCTGTGACTTTGGCAAATTACTTAACCTGCTGAGCCTCAGTTCCCTGTTAATAACAGCTTGCATTTCTTAGGGATGTTACATTTTGAAGATCAAATTAGGTAATGTGCATATACCCTCAAAATAAATAAGCATAGATACAGAGAATGTAAGTAAGTTTCATCTTTCCCATCCATTATTACAGATCAACATTTTAAGTTTTTTACCTCTTTTTTATTTTATGCTTCCACATAGAATACTTTGAAATAAATAGATATCTATTTTTCATCAATAGCTCTGTTTTTAGATTATGTCTACGGTTTTGTTAAAGCTATGTTTCATGTAAAGATTCATCATTCTTGCTATTTGCAGACTTTAAGTTGATTTTTGGTTCATGCAATTGAAATATACTGTGTAGTAAACAGATATACAATCAGTTATAACTCATTTTATCTTGCTGCCTGTGTTGATCAAATACAATTCATCCTGCTAGTGAATACTCAGACTCAAGTAGTGAATTACCAAAGCAAAATGAAATCATCCAATGAGAGAATATTTTTAGTGTAAAGTTTTTTTCATATAGAGTGCAGCCAGAACAAAACTCATTTTACCAAATCATTTAAATTACCCCAGTTTGGTTCTTGTCAACTCTAAATGTCATTTCTGATGACTTCTGTATAGACCAACGAGGTGACCAGCAGGAGCTCCACGGCACTGAGCGTTCTCTGCATTCTCCTTAAATCTTGTAGTTTGACTCATTTTGTGTTACCAGAGAAAAGAAAATTATGTAGAAGTCCTGTGGTTGGATGTTGAGCCAGTTTATGTAACTATAGTAGGAAGTATCATTCATCCTTGCCGATCTTGGTGAGCTTATGACTTGAAAATTGTCTTCATTGGGATCATTGTTACTCTGAGATCATACTTAGAGGTATAAAGCTCCAGACCTAGAACAAAATAAATATTCTAACTATAGGATCTTCTTTTCTTCTTATCCTTTAGGACCTATTTCAGGAATTAAATCATTTCCTGGTACGAATATTTAGGTTTGCAACCTTGAAAATTATTTCTGTTACGTTCTTCTAATCTTTATTCTTTAGGCTTGTCACAATAAAAACACACCTAGACTAATTGGCTTAATTTTTCTTTTTACTGATAAGGTTTATTCTTACTGTGCATTGCTCAGTGGGATAATAAATTCATTTGGCTGACTAGTGATTGGTATTTCTCTTTTACACTTTAAGTATTTTGTTTATTCACTGAAATCACTATAGTGAAAGGTAAAGTCTGGATTATTCTAATAAAGTAATGAGAACAACAATTGATAATGGAGGAAAAAGAAATCACCTAAATTAACTAATACAATATAATAAGTATATCAACCCATGTAATGGAAAAGACAGCATTAAACTAGAATATCACAAACAAAATCAAATGGCATGTTGTTTGTAGATAAGATATATTGGTCTTCTGTGTTCTGGACAAAAGAGAGAGAAAGAAAAAACACTGTTGGCTTAAGGCTACTTTTTATATTATGTTTTAACATTGCCAAGCTTACATGGAATATTGTGGAGCTTTGGTTAGACGTTTTCCTTGAAGAGGTGATTAGCAGTAGCTCAAAAAATAATGCTGTCTTGTCACCAAGCTTACCTTTAAGAACCATTCTTCATGGCTGCCATCTTGTGCTTAACTGTGCCTTTATTTAACCTCACAATGGGGAGATAAAATGGTTATTTTTATAGTATATCACTTCAAGACACAAGGGAAGAGAATGCATTTAACAGAAAATCAAGTTCTACTTTGAAAAAACCTTAATTATGAACATTTCATGCTTTATTTGTTAAAAAATCATTTTTGAATAGATTGAAAAATCTCATTTGTTTGAGAATTTTATGAAGTGCTTGGAGAAATCGCAAACAAACTCACAGCATAATTGTGAAGGGCCAGTAATGTTAAGTCCCTGGTGGACTAATAAATAATTTGGTGTTTCATCTGAGACTGACTTTACAATGAAGGGCAACTTGAAGCTGAAACAGTTTAATCATCAGCACCTGCACATCCTTTGGGGGCATTCTCAAAGGATACTTTTCCATTTTCGTAAGTTTCATGGGTCGTAAAAAGTTCAGCTAATAACACCTTGCATTAAATTTTAAGATGATGAAGTGTTTGTGTGTATATCATGCTGTCTTGTTCTGACTAAGCATTTATGTATGGGACTTGGTAATACCAGAGAAATTAATCCGATTACTTTTTACTGTCATTCTAGATTCCTTTCTAAAACATCAACCTTGTAATTATTGCAAATAGAGATTTCTAAGAATAAACTTATTTTCCATGAGGTAGTTATAATCTATTTAGTTACAAAAGAAAATAATTTTGATGGAAAACTGACTAGTAGATCATACACTTTTTATATTTTTAAAGACTTGTATGACGGGCATTAATTATTTAAAAATTTTTTCTTCCATGTTCCACTATAGAACTATATACAGGAGTACAGGAATGCATTTTTAAGGTAGTCATCATGACTATGTAATCATTTCATATGGCTGAGTGTTGCCTCTTCTCAAAGTTAAGTTAACTCCTAACAAGCATTTAGTGGGAATGTGTTGGACTCTTATGTGGTTGTTTACTTTAAGAAAATTAGCCTGTGTCTTAATGGTCCTAACATCCAGCTTTCTGGAAAGCATGCAGATTTAAATTCAGTTTGTCTACTCTTCATTTTAGGGACTTGAGACAAATTGAATACTTAGGCAAGAAGAAAAGAATTTGGGGTTTAGTAAAAATTATACTAAGAGAACCCTGGCTTACATAATTTAAATATCTATTAATGTTGAAAGAAATATAACTCTGAACAAGAAGACATAAACTTTTTAACATTTGTTTTTCATTTAATAAAATCTCCACTAACTTTCTAAGTTACAGAAATATACAGGATATTATCTTATGTTTAAAAATGTTGAGTTAGGCAGATTAAACTATTTAAATAGGCTAAGACTCAAATAGAGAAGTACTATAAAAAAGTCAGGATCTGTGGAAGCCTGCTTGTGTCTTATACACAAATTTGTACATTTTATTACAGTTTTATAAAACTGATATATTCGTCAAGTAAAGGCATATTTGGAATATAGACTATTTCTTAAGCTTTTGGAAGAAGGGGTAATACGCACATTGACTTTTATAGTTTTACTTTCTCGGAAAAATAAAACAACTATTACTTATATCATGGTGAAATGTTTTAGGTTAATTTATCAGGAATGTCTAATTTCAAGTGTGAGGAATACATTGGGGGAAATGAACACGGGAAACTGAACTCTTTTCCAGAATAAAATCTCCTAAACCATATTAGATTTAAAAGTATTAAAAACAATGTCTTTCTCTCTCTCCCAGTCTGTGTGTGTGTGTGTGTCTGTGTGTGTGAGAGAGAGAGAGAGAGAGAGAGAGAGAGAGAGAGAGAGAGAATTAACTCTTTAGAGGTAAATAGCTAGACTAGAGGTCAAAAGTACATCTAGTCCTCCATATTTAATTCACCTCTTTACCTTTTCTGCCACGTAATCCAGCTGTATTGGATGCATGCTTTGTTGGTACTTCCTACCAACTCAGTGTGCAGTCATACCAACATCTCTGAATGGAAAGCATTTATATTCTTATAGGATCTATGAAAATAGCACTACCCCATATGCTTGATAGAAACATATATAAATGATGTAAGCTAGAAAGTGGCTCTTCCTTGATTTGTTGCTGGATAAATCATTGTGTGTTGGAGGCACTTGATTAGTGACATAGTAATAATGAAAATAATATTATTATAAGTTAGTAATAATATATTACTACTAATAATATTAATAATTGCTCACATCTTAACTATGTGCCAGGCACTTCTGGAAGCCATTTACATGTATTAATTCATTTAATTCTTATAGTATCTCCATAAAGTGTTATTTTTCTTATTTTACAGAACAGGAAACAGATACAAGTCACAAAGCTATTTAGTACCAGGTAGAGATTCAAAGAAAGACGAAGTAACTTCAGATTTTTTCCTCCTAACCATTATGCTTTTTCTAATATGCAATAACAATTTCAGATTTTTATTTTAATAGTTTCTAAAAGTAGTGAAATGTCATACTTACTGTATTTTTGAAGACATTCTTGATTGTCAGTTCAACAAATTCTTTTGAGTACTTACCTTGGACTGATTTTATATGGCTGTGCAATGTTAAATTGTTTACTTTTAGATTCTAAAACACACATTTATAAAGTACCCAGGAAAAATATACAGTGTATAAGAACCACTACATTATGCAAAAGTATTTAAGAAATGAAGATCTATGTGTTGGTCAACCTTATATAAGAACACACTTTTGAGGATTTTGCTTTTTGCAATATGGTAATAGGGACTCTTAAAGCTCCATCCATTGCAATACAGCAAAGCATTTTAAAACATGGCTGTTTTGTGAGAAAGCAAGGAAAATCTCCAAGGGCAAAAAGGGTTAAAGAGAAAAGAATAAAACTGAAACTTGCACATTGAGCGTAGGTATACAAAGGGGAAATCCAGGCTTGCCCTGAGATCAGGCCAAGATTAAGATCAGGGTCACATGCAGGGTAAGTATACTGAATAAAATTTATATAACAAGCCTAGGACAAAAAGAAATTAAACTTATCCAGGTTACAAATGATACCTGATTATTTACAGAAGCATATTAAAAGCTCTGCGCAGGAGGCAATTACAATTCAGAGCCTCAAGATTCTCACAAATTAAGTTTAATCAAATAAGAGCACTTAATCCCAATCAGCAAACACCCAAAGAAACAAAAGATTGTAATGGTGAAATGATCTTGAAAGACCAAAACAATAGATACAAACCTCCAAGACTCTAGATATTGACTAGCAATATGCAAAATGTTTCAGGAAATAACAGATGAGATTAAAGAGAGAGAAAGAAATGAGATTACCAAAAATGACCAAGCAGGTCTGAGAAAGAACCAGATAAAACTTAAGGAAGTAGAAGCATGATGGTTAAAATTAAACCTGGATTAAATATCAGACTATACTCAGCTGAAGGAAGAAATGGTGAATTGGACAATAGATCCAAAGAAATTGTCCAGAATGCAATCCAGGGAGACAAGAAGATTAGAAGTGTAGAAGACATGTTGAGAAATGTAGAGGACAGAGTGAGAAGGCCTGCCACTTATACAATGAAAGTCTTAGAAACACAGACTCGAAACAATGAATGAAAGGGAATATTCAAAGTGATGGCTGAGAATTTTCCAGATCAAGAATCCACAGAATAGGACATGTACAGACTATACCAAGTCAGATGAATGAAATGAAATTCACTTGATAGAATATTGTAGTGAAGCTGTAGAACACCAAAGACTAAACTTTAAAAGCAGCCAAAGAGAAAGTCTATGACCACCACTGCAACAGTTAGATAGAGATGACTCCTCATTAACAGAAAATGGAAACCAGAAGACAGATATCTTCAGAAGTTAAGGGAAAAAATAACTGTTCTTTTAATTTTGGGGATATTCAGCAAAAACTCTTTATAGAACAAGGACAAAATTAAACTGCTTGTAGATAAACAGATAATAATTTTCCATGAATATCTCTGTTAAAAGACCTTCTAAAGCAGAGATTGGCAGACGTTTCAGTGAGCCAGATAGTAAATCTATGCAAGCCAGACAGTCCCTGTTGCTACTGCTTAGTTCTGCGATAGCAATGCAAAAACAGCCATGGGCAGTACGTAAGTGAATGGATGTGCCTGTGTTCCAATAGAATTCTATTTACAAAAGTAAGTGGCCAACCCTGGATTGTAGTTTGCTCACTCCTGCTCTAAAGGATGCATTTAAAGAAGGAGAATTTTTTTTTGAAAAAGAAAAATTAGAGAGACAAGAAGGCATACCTACCATGAAACTAAATGTCCAGTAATGAAATACACAGTAAAACAATGTATAGCATGTTTTATAGAGGAGAGACAGAACTTAATTCACTGTTGGACAAATTGTTAAATAGATTGAAAGAGATATTTGGAGTTCAGGTATTTTATGTTTCCTGTATTGTTCAAAGGTCAAGAAGGAAGGTAAAGATATCAGTAACCTTTAAACATTGATTTGTGTGATAAAATTACAAGTATAACCAGTAAAAGAATAGACATATCCAGTAAAGTTTCAAACTGTAGAGGGAGAAAAGGACCAGGAAAGACATATGAAGAAAAAACAAAACAAAAAAGAAAGGAGCATAAATAAAGCAGGACATTAAAAGAAATAACATAAGGTGGTGGAAACAAGTATTTTATAAATCACAATAAAACTTTAAAAGACCATAGGTTGGTTTAAAAACAAAATCTAGTCTTAGGCTGTTTATAAGAGACCAACCTATAACCCAAGGTTATGGAAAAGTTTGAAGTAACAAAACAATTAATGAAATACAAGACAAATAATATTTAAAAGAAAGAGGAAAACTATGTTAATAACAGGTACAATAGACATAAGGGAATATTACTTCATGATGATAAAAAGCTTAATTCACCAGAAAGATACAGTTTAGAAATCTGCATGTGCATTATAACATAGCACTAAAATAAACATGTAAAAAATGATAAACTATAGGAATAAGTTGACAGATTTAGCATTATATTGGAAAACTTTGACAGTCTTCTAATTTACTGATAAGCATAAAAATACTATCAAAGACATGAGAGCTTTAAACAATGAAACTTGATTTTATACATGTATATAGAACCCAACTCAGTAATTAAAGAATATACATTCTTTTCAGTGGAACTTGACAAGTGGAACTTTTGTCAAGTTAATCACATGCTAGAGATTGTGAAACAAATTCTGATAAATTTCTAAGTTTCAGCTTCATTCACTGACCACAATAACATGAAGTTAGAAATTAAAAAAAAGATGAAATTTTAAAATCGTTTTAAGAAAATTCTAAAAAACATACTAAATAACTCATGTATCAAGGCAGAAATCATAGGAAGAAATAGACCTGAACAATATTGAAAATTCTCTATTTATATCAGAATTTGTAGGGCACAGTAACAGTGGTATAAAGAAATTTATACTCTAAGTGCTTATATGAAAAATCTGAAAGACTAATAAAGTAGGCATCTGACTTCAGAAATTTAAAAACAATTATACAATCCTAGAAAAAATAAAAGAGAACTGAAGGGAAAAAATTACTTGAGAATATTTAAAATCTTTTGAAAGGACAAGTTAATTGGATAAATTTCTGAAGAGATTAACCAAGAAAAAATACTGAAAATATAAGAAAGAATATAACTACAGATAGAGTCGATACAAAAAGAGAAAAGCATACTATAAAAATTTGTAGGCCAGAATTGGAAAGGTTGATGAAATGTATAAGTTCTTAGAAAAAAATATTAGATATTGAGACTGACTTTAAAAGAATTAGAAAGTTTAGATAGGTCTATATCTAATTTTTAATTTAATGACTTCTCAGATCTTCCAACAAATTAAATACTTGACCCAGAAAGCTTTACAGATGAGTTTTCCCAAATTGTAATTAAATGATTATTCCAAACTAATATTGTAAAAAAAAAATTATTATCAAATGTTCAAAAAGATAAATTCTTCATGTCCAAGTTAAGTTTATCTCAGAAATGGAAATGTAGTTTAATATTAAATATCTATAAATATAATTCAATACATTAAGAATGACTGAGGAAAATATTGGATAAAATTCAACCCTTGTTCAGATTTTAAAACAAGAACAGTAAACTAGTTGAACCATTTATCCCTAAATAAGAAATGGTGAACAAAGGGAATCCTCTTCACCTAATAATGAAAATTTAACTCGTAGCTAGCATAGTTTGATAAGACAAGAATGAAATCAAAAGTATAGAAGCTGAAAGGGAAGAAACTAATCCTTCATTATGTTGTCTATGAATATTACAAAAAGACACCTACAAGGGGGAGGGTACAGCTCAATGGTAGAGCACATGCTTTGCATGCACTAGGTCATGGGTTCAATCCCCAGTACCTCTGTAAATAAAAAGTAATAGATCAAATAAATAAACAAACAAACAAACCTAATTAGCCCTCTCCCCAAACAACACAAAAATTAAAAAAAAACATTTTAAAGGAACCTACAGGAAAATTGTTAAGAAATTTTATCAATGGAATACATAAAAATCAATTACATTTTTATATGTGTTATAAAATGTTGGAAATGTTTTTTTTTAAGACATTATTTATAAGAGCAATAGAAAGAGAATAACAAAAGATGTCCAAGACCTGAAAGAAGAAAATTATTTTTTCAATAGACTTTTAAAAAAATGACCTTAATAAGTCTATTCTGAAATATAGATGACAGAGTAAAGACACAAGAATAGTGAAGTCATTTCTAAAGAAAAAAAATAAGTCTTAAGCTATAATAATTAAGACAGAGCGTTATTGGTGCAAACATGGAAGCATTGGTCAAATGGACTAAAGCAGCCCCCAAGCACCAGCATATATATGGACACTTGAAATCAGGAGAGGTGGCCTTGTAGATCAGCTGGGGAAAGGATAGGCTAGTTGTGAAGTCGTTATGGGTCAATTCATTTTCCATATGAAAAAGGTAAATTGGACCCCCAACTCATAAATGTTCATAAATGTTGATTCCAGAGAAGTAGGTACTGAAAGGTGAACAACATCATTAGAACTTTAAGAAGCAAATATGGAATATTATTGTCCTTGATCTAGGAAACAATTTTTTAAAATAATATATTAAAGGCACTAGTAATAAGGGAAAAGAGATTTTTGACTACTGCATAAATTTGAGAATTTCTCTTTGCTGAAAGACAAGATAAAATACAATGACCATTACAATCCAGGATATATTTAAAAAGCATAAAGCTAACAAAAGATTAGTATCAAATATTTAAAGGACTACAAACAATTAAGAAGATGATAACCTAATGGAACAGTGGGTAGAAGAAATGAATAGGCATTTCACAGAATAGGAAATACAAATGTTTTATTATGTGAGAAGATAATTGAATTAGGAGCCATAGATATACCAGTTAAAACCACGGTGTGATACTATTATATACCTGCCAAACAGGTAGAAGGCTGATGAGAACAGTTTTGGTGAGTATGTAGGCAATGGTTATGTATTGATGGTAGGGGGTGTACATAGGCTCAACCACTTTGAAGACACTTTAACATCATCTAGTAAGACTGAAGACAAATCTCTCCTTTTCATTGATCAACTGCATTCCTATCTTAGAGAGTCATGGGTTTCAAACTATTTTCACCATAACCTTAATATAGTAAAAAATAAGATTTTACATTGGGACCCAACACTCTTATGTTTATGTATTTTAAGAACAGAAACAAAAGCATCAACAAACAATACTTACCCTTACTGCTTATGTTATGCTCTAAAATGTTTTGTTCTCTTTCCCTTAAAGAGTGTCTGTCAGCAGTTTCTAAACAGATTTAAGAACCAACTAATGAGACCTATCTTTAAAGAACTTACACAGGGAGATGTACAAAAATGTTTGTAACTGTATGGTTCATCATAGCCAAAAACTGGAAACAACCCAAATCCCACTGATAGGAGAGTGAATAATAAAACACAGTTTAATATTATAAGCAATGAAAAGGAATAACAATTTATACATAAAAATATGGAACATAATCTTAGAAACATAATGTTGAGTGAAAAAGCAAATCCCAGAAGTTTACAATAAAGGATACTGCAAAATATAAAAATACTCAAAGATAATGTTTATGATAACAGCCCTAACTTATGGAGGATTACACTCTGCCAGACTTCTAAATTTTACATACATACACATATACACATGCGTTTAAATTTACTGGTTTTGGGTTATTTTGATTTCTCTGAGAGAAATAACGTATAATGCTGCAATGTGTATTTTTTATCAAAATTTTTTTTATTGAGTTATAGTCAGTTTTACAATGTTGTGCCAATTTCTGGTGCACAGCACAATTTTTCAGTCATACATGAATTACATATATTCATTTTCATATTTTGCAATGTATATTTAAACAAGTTGTGGCAAGATTCTTGTTACTACATTTAGTTATGTAGAAGACATAAATTATAGGAGGAAAACAATTGTGAACTTGATGTATTTAACATACATGAACACATACACACATACGTGTATTAACATAACTATATTTTTGTACATGTATTAATATGCCTATGTATTTTTATAGATATTTTAGAATTTTCTGTTACTATAAAAACCAGGTGAGCCTTAGAACTCAGGTAAATTATTGATCACACCTTTGAAATGAACAGTCAAAAATGTGACTGAAGTTTTGAAGCCCTCTGTGGTCGTTGCTCTAGACTGGTACACCCATAAATCTTTTAGACAAGATCATGAACCAGGCGTGTGTCTGGAAGTTCTACAAGCACTCAGAATTTCTTTTATTACATAGATGAAAGTAGTTGCTGGCAGTGCAGTTTATCTACCAATTGACTAAATAGAAAACCAGGTCAAGAATAAGATGATTTAAAGAAAAAAAGTTGTTTTCTTATAGCTAACTATCTATATGTACAGTTAACCCTCATTCTTCTTTTCTGGTTTCAAATCTAGAACTGAAGTAACTAAGAGGCAGTTGTATCTAGAATAATGTGGTTCTCTAACTATTCATCTTTTCTGTTTTAGGCTACTTTAACTTCTCAAAATTTAGGGTAAAACAAACCCCCAAATTGACCATTTGATCTGAGATACTATTTCCAGACTAAATACCGATTTCTGTGCTGTCTGTTGGTATTTTTCCAGCTAAAATTCTTCTCCTGATAGTTATAATGTCAGAAAAAGATATGTTTTAAATGAGATAGGTTTTTAAATGAAAATCAATAGTGCATTTTCCATAAAACAAAATAGCTTTAAGAACTACTTCAAACCTTATTTCTAAATGTAAACATTATTTTTATAGGTCCTCGGGAGTAATTTTGGCTTTTTATTGCCCAGTGGAATACTAAAAGGGTGTGACAGTTATATCTGGTAATAGGTGGTGTATTAAATCTTCTCATCGAAATGCATCCAGTCATTAAAGTAGAAAATTCATATTTGAAAATTGTATACTTTAGTGAAGTTTCATAAATACGCTACGTGATATATTTTTTATCTCTTGCTGGTTCCTCTTACTCATTTCCCTCAAACAAGAAATAAAGCTTAGATTCCTGAATATTTGCCTATACTTTTCTCTGCCACAGTTCGCCTTTCCTTACTATCTCCCTTTTACACATATACATGGGTGCACATGCACACACACATGCAGATATATACACTTGCCTTTGAAACCACACTTATTTTCTACTTTTAGGTTACCTTCTCCTGTTTTGCTAACTTGTGTTGATTTTTATAGCTACTGTTGTCTTATAGTTGGTGCTACATTCATAGGAAGCTGCGTGGTAGAAAAAGCTTAGATTGTCACTAGCTTTCAAGTCTTGCTTCTGCCTCTTACTGCTTTCATTATAGTGAACAAGTACTTAATCATTTTGAGCTAGAATGGAGGACTTAGAATCCATTTGAGGGAAGGAGAGATTGCATGTTAAAGTATATGTTAGTACTGGTATTTCATAGTTTAGCAATAATAGTCAGTGTTAATATGTCTTGAACTGTGAAGAGTCTGAGAATTTACCAGTTTTCATAGTTTCCTGAATGTTAGTAGAAGACACGAGACTGTGGGGTCAGAAATAAAGAAGAGTTACTCACAGCAGATAGGAGTAGCCAGAATAAACAATTTTGTAGATTCCTGAGCCCAGATTCCCACAGGGCAACGTAAAGAGGGCCAGTTTTAATACCTACACACAAAATGGTTTGTATTACTAGAGGGAAACCCTGAACTTAGGGGACCCAATTATTCTCAGAGTTAATAAGACTGCCCAGTTTGCCCTGGTTTGTCATACTGGACAGTAAACAAATCCATTTGCTTAAGAGGGAGACACTACCTCTAGCTTCCAGGACGGTTCATTGAAAAGACAGTTTGGAACAAAGGTGCTTGATTAGTACTTGTATAGAGTCCTTAGTTTTGCACTCTCTTACTTGAAAATCTTCAGTTGTTTTGTAATTTCCTTAAAGGAAAGTCTAATCCCCTATCTTGGTCTAGAAGACTGTAAATGATCAGGCCTCCGCATGTCCCCTGACCTCGTCTAACACCACCATACTGGCCTCCTCCTTACCTCTCAAACCCACCAGCAGCATTTGCATTTGTTTTTCCCCAAGTACTCCATGGCTATTAGCTTCTTGACTTTCAGCTGGAATCAAATCAGTGAGGGAGGCCTTATCTGATCACTTAATGTAAAGTAACTCTCCAGGCATTCTATCACATCACTCTTTTGATTTTTTTAGTACTATATTTATTAAAATTTTTAATTGTTTATTGTCTGTCTTTGCCTTCTGCCCCACCATATCACATGTAAAACTACTTTAATAGCTATGTGTGTATCTCCCTAGTCCTTAGAATAGTACCATTTACTACTCAGTCTATCAGTAAATATTTATTGCATGGATGGTTGGATGGATGGATGAGTTAGTATTCCCTCTGTTCTATGCTTTTTGTTCCTCTTTTTTTATCCCCTGATAGTTTTCTTTTCATTGTTTTGATCAATAATATTAAACTTTTTTGTTTGATTTCTAATGAAGAACTTACACTATCTCTAGGGTAAAAAATATATATATATATATTAAAGAAGAAATTAAAGCATCTCCCAAAATAACATATGCCACCTAGTTGTTAAAGTTTAATTATACACTTCTCTGCTTAATACTGTTAGTGATAAACTAGCAATGAGATAACCTGTTTGGATTCACTGGTACTGAAGAATACAATCTTCACAGGATATTGTAACACCATGCCATGCTGTTTGTTGGCACTTTGAAAAATCAATGTTTGCCTACTAATTCCCACAAATGCCACATGAGAGGGATTTCTTGATTTGCATAAAACTTTTTAAAATAAGAGACAGGCTAATCCCATATCTGTTGAGATCTTCTTGTGGTTCACATGGCATTACTGATTTTGATGAACAGTCAGAGGGCCTGATGTTGAAATGCCAAACATTTCTTTAATCATCCTTATGACACTTCTCTCTGTGTGAAAGAAATTGTTAAATGACTGATTGTAGAATAACGCAGCCATTACAAAATTTCAGCTCTTTTCTATCATTTCTTCAACGATTTTTTTCTTGTACTCAGGAGTTTACTTAGCATAGGAGGAATGGGAGACTTAAACATTTGCTAGGCACTCTTTTGGGAATATGTATAGGAAACTAGTTTTGATTTGTAAATTAAATGCTTTTTTATTTTTAGTTTCTGTCTTCCTTCTCTTAGTTGATTTCACTAAGATGCAGGTGCTTTAAACATAACAGTTGTATTTTTAGATACATAACATATTTAACAAGGGTTCATGTGCTGATCTTTTAAAAGACTATGTTGCTAATATAAGAAATAACCATTACCAAAAAGATATTTAATCACAATTCTACAGATTAATAATTTTCCATTTGCTCTATGGAATCACTGGTTAAAATTGATCATTTTCCAAAATTTGTTATAGCAAGCAATAAAGGACAATTTCAAAAAAAGAGAAGCAGAAGAAAAAGAAAAACGTGCCAGAATAGCCAAAGAATTGGCAGAGAAAGAAAGACTTGAACGTCAACAAAAGAAAAAGCGCTTATTAGAAATGAAGACTGGTAAGTACTACCAAATTTGCTGTTTATTCTGTCTACACCAAGATTAATACTGGTTATTTTATCTGCAGTTTAATATATGTCCATGAAAAAGGAAGATGTGATGACTTATTTTAGAGTTAAGCCATAGAGGAATTCTTTTTTTTTAGTGGAGTTACTGGGGTTGGAACCCAGGACCTCGTGCGTGCTAATAAGCATGCACCCTACCACTGAGTTATTACCCTCCCCCAACACCACCACCATCCCCTCTCCCCTTTAGCAATTTTTTTTTAAATGAGCTTTACCCAGTTTAGTTTACTAATGAGAAATGTTTTCATTCTGACATTGATCATAGGTGATTTTGGTCCTCTGGTGTACTGCTGTAGTTCCATTATATTAGCATTTCTTTCACTACTACTTAAATAACTGATCTGTAATAATTTGTGTCAATTAGTAAAATAACAATTATAGGAAACTGTTTATGGGAAATTCTACAGGACAAGTAACCTGTTTTCTTTAACAAAATACTCCAAGGAAGGAAAAAAGTGATAGAGGGGAAACTTACTGATTAAAATAGACTAAAGACACATTTCAACCAATTGTTATAAATAGAACTTATGTATAATCCAATCCAAACAAATGTAGGAAAAAGTAGTCTAAAAAATCTGAATACTCTATTTTTTCTTATAGACGTGTTAGTCTTGTTGTGGATATGTTTTAAAGTAGCTTTTAGAGACTCATGCTAAAATTTTATAGACAAAAAGATATGATGTCTGGGATTTCAGTCAAAATAGCCTAGCATGACTGGGAAGTAAGCAGGTGTATAGACAAAGCAAGATTGACTAAATAATAATTGCTGAAGTTAGGTGATGGGTACTTGGAGGGAAAGGTATGTTCACTATACAATTTTGTCTGCTTTTGTGTATTTTGAAATTTTCTTTAATAAGAGGTTCTTGGAAAAAATTAAAAAGAAAAAATAAAAAATTTACTATTTTACAGAGACATACATATGTATTTTCCAAAGCTAAAATATACCACTAACTTAGATGCAAAAGAATTAAGTCAATTATAGTTATATTTTTACCCCCTAAAAATTCTGCCTTTTCTACCTCCAAGCCACTAAGGATTGTGGAAGACTTTAATTAAAATCCTTCAGCCTCACTGCTAAATTACTGTAGTTTATATCTCAAGACTGCAAATTCACCTAAGGTTTCCCTGAGGGTAAACTGAGATGCCTTTTTTGCCTTCTTTACTTTTACTTTTACAGAGATATTTTACCTTTAATAAAGCAAACTGAGTACCTTAATGTATCAGACATATTTCTTCTAGGAGAAAAAATCACCTAAGCACAATTTCTTGTTTATTAAGAATTCAGAAAGTGTTCTCAGAAATACCTTAAAGTGTTAACAAATGGGGATTAGAAAAGTTTGGCATTGAGTTTTTTAAAAGATGCTTCTGAAAGCGTTATTTTAAAATAATGTATTACTGCCTAATTACCAGACATTCTGGGATTTGAACATGAGCTCAGTTGTTGTTGGTTAACAAGTCAGGTATAGATGAGTTACTGGTGGCAGATTGGCTGTGTATTGTTTGTGGATTTTACCTAAGGGTCTGCCTCTTAGCAATTCTCTATTATGTCAATCTGGAAAGTTGAAACCTGACAGGAAGCCAAAATTTTAATGAAACTTCACATCCAATGTAATCTAATAATGGTTTTGTTTAAATTTATATTTCTCCTGAAGGAAGTTTCCATTTTAAAAAGTAACAGTTTATTTTATTTTTCCAATTTGAAAATAATATTTTTGTGTTATAGGAAACACCTAAAAAAGTAGTAGATCAAAACTGTTACCCATAATCCAAGATTCACTGTTGATATTTTGGCACGTTTTTCTTTCAGTTTTAAAAACTTCTGCCTTTTAGTGATAGCTGTATGATCCTAGTGAACATGTATTTCAGTGTCTCACTTTATCTTGCTGAACTTTCTGAAGCTTTCATGTTCTGTGATTTTTAGTTTGTAATTGTTAGTATCTTTGTCATTGTGTCCACTGGATATGCCGTATCTAATTTAACTCACATTAGTCAGTGTGAGGTCATAGAACAATAGTTATTTTCACCTTTTCAGTGTGATACTTATTTATGCATAACTAATGCATAAATAATTGAAAATGTTTGTAATTGTTAAGATATGGGATAGAAAAGGATAAATATTACTAAGACCTTTGGTGCATGTCGCCAAATTGCTTTCCAAAATTATTGTTCTAATTTCAACAACTTTTAACATTAGTTTATGAATGTGCCTTGATTGAGTATTCTCATTTTTTAAAGATTTTTTGGTGTTTTGTCATCTTAACTTGCATTTCTTTTGCTACTGCTGAGACTGGACATTTTTTCAAGTTTCTAGTGCATTTGTATTTCCTCCTTTGTGAATTGTGTTATCTTAGTCTTTTTCTTGTTGATTTACATGTTAGCTTATTGTGCATCAGTATTCATCTTTTAAATAGATCTTTTGACTTTTTATTTTTATATCTTGCAAAATAAAAGTGTTTCATTTTTGTTATATAATGACTTATTATAATCTTTGCTTTTGTGATTTTTTTTATCAACTTTTAAGTTTAGAAAATCATCCTCTCGGCAATTTCATATTCTGCTTCAACTTTTTTCTAATTTCAGTTATTCATAATGCTGTTCTGCTCCATTTATTTCTAATTCTTCCTTAATTATTCATATACTTGACAGACAAATTTTAATATACTAGGATCTGTTTTTGAATTCTATCAAAAGTGTTCTAATAGTTAATAGTGGTTAACAATCAATCGGTTTGTGTTGTTTTTAGATAGGTATTTTATGTTGAGGGTGTTACTTTTCTATTCTTATTATTCAAATAAATTTGATATTTTTTTATTTTTGAAATAAATATAAGGAAAAGTTTCCGCTGCACTTTTTGTTAATCAGAGCTCATCTTATTTGACCTACTGGGTTATTTTATAAATCTTTTTCTATACCATCTCTTCCCAAACATGGTCTGGAAATTATCATAGATACATCTCAGATAAATGTCAGACTCTCACTTGGTAAGAGTTCCCCAAGCCTTTATATGCTGAGGTCTATATGTGCCATACATTTTGACATTTTCCAGGAGAGTGTTCTTCAAAAGATAGTCTGGTTAACATTGATTTATCTAAATGATATCATATAAACACTTTAAAATAACACATCAGTTTTCTTCTTTTTTTTTTTTTTGTCGAAGTATAGTCAGTTTGCAATGTTGTGTCAATTTCTGGCGTACAGCATAGTGTTTCAATCATATATATACATATGTATATTCCTTTTCATATTCTTTTTGATTATAGGTTACTATTTTTAAAATACTATATATATTATATGTGAATATTTTAGTAGATCGAGTCAGTCATTTGATAAAAGGTGATACAACATTTGATACAACAAGGCTATGATGTAGCTCTTTGAAAAACATTTGAAAATTTAGAAAGAGGCTTTGAACTATTTTTCTTGTAGACTAGAGAATTTTAAAGAATCTAGGGCTATATCCCAGATTTCATGGCACCTAAATATATAGTTTTCTCACCAAAGTAAAAGACCTCTTGTAAAATCCCAATAAGTGATGATTATTCTGAATGGTCTTTAGTTTTCCTTTGAATATAGCATGATTATTAGCATAGAATAACAAAATATTGTCTCAATATTAATGTAGCTCCTATAGCCAAGTAATTCATATAAGTATCAAATATATTACTGCTTATTTGTTGATACTTCTTCATATTTAAAAATAGTATAAATATGCAGTCACCTTTTTCTTTCCATGTTAGCTATAGAATATACTTTTTGTCAGTAAAGACCTTGTAATATTATGAAAAATGTAAATGCTGTGGTCTTCTATTATTATTTTATTGGTATATAAAAAAATTAATAGGTAGGCTACTTTTGTTTCTTTAATTCATCAACAGTTTTTTTTTCCCCTATATGCTGGTATTAAAGTGACAAATAAGGATTAAATAAGTAAGCAATTTTATGGTTACCAGGGATAAGGGAGTGGGAAGGGATAAATTTGGGAGTTTGAGATTTGCAAATGATAACCTCTATATATAAAAGTAGATAAAAAGCAATTTCTTCTGTATAGTACAGGGAACTATATTCAACATCTTGTAGTAACCTTTAATGAAAAAGAATATGGAAACAAATATGTGTGTGTGTGTGTGTGTGTATATATATATATATATGCATGACTGGGACATTATGCTGTACACTAGAAATTGACACATTGTAACTAACTGTACTTCAATTAAAAGAAAAGGATAAATGAGATTCCTGTTATAATGAACTTTAGAACTCTAATGAGTGAATCAGACAACCACATATATACGATAATTTCAGATTATAAAAAGTTGTATGAAGTAAAGATGGGATAATACGATGCAAATGGAGACTGGCTGAGTTGGGGGGTGCTGGTGACAAAACTTAGTCTTAGAGAACTAAGGAGAGTATTAATGTATACCACAGTTATTAATTTAAAAATATTGATTATAAAACTCTTTAGAAACTGATAGGATAACCAGGCTCATGGATTTTTACTATACTATATGTGCTAACATAGTGAATTTTTTTAAACATCTTATTGTGAGGATCAGATAAAGCTTTATATTATTTTTCTTTCTGGGTGTTATATTTTAGTACAGAACATAGCATTGCTCTCATCTTTGTAGAAGTTGTCAGCCTGGATTTCTTATTCTCAAAAAAATGTAGACGGGCAAATTGTTGAGTTTATAGTAGTGTTTTATCACCTCTCTGAACCGGGAACTTTTGTCCTATTTTTGTATGTGGTGCACGTACCCGTGAATGATAGAGGAGGAGAAGAATCTTCACATAACCCTGCCATAAACCCACAGGGAGCTTCCTTCCATATATTTTCATGACTTAAGTGTTTCCACCATGCAAATAAGAACTGTGTTTTTTCACAGATGCACAGATTCGTGGATCACCACCTGAGGTAGTAGAGTAAATTAAATCCCTGCTCTTTCTTATCCATCATAAATCATTACTTGCCCTTGGCAAGAAAGCAAGCAACTATTTTCCAGTCTACTATTTATTATCACTATCATTTGAGAACGTTATTTTTTAATAGAATGACAATAAAGCCAGAATAATGAGCTAAGATTCTCTAAGAAGAAAAATTAAGCATTAAATGTCGTCTTGAGCAGCAACCCTAAGAAGCACAGCACCTCGGATTATTGTGTTACAGCATTTAGAGGTCACTTGTGTCATTTTTGTTTCTTTAAAAATGATGAGCGTGAAGGTCTCTTAAATATTCACATATGCACTTTTGGTTACTTCTGTTAAATGACTTGGTATTACATTAAACAAACAAGCAAATTGACTACAGTTTCATGATCATGATGTCTTTGCTTAATTGGTATGTGAATTTTGAGTACATTTTCTGAGGATGATGTTTAAATGAGAATTATTTTAGTTTAGAAGATACTGAAAGTATTAACTACCTGATGTAGGAACTAGTAAGTATCAACACTAGTATTTATTTAAAGTGCATAGCTGTCTTTATGTGTCATCATTCCCAGTAAGACAAATAGTGATAGTGATTTTATGTGATTATGTACAACTTTTTCAAATCTGCATTTCTGTTTTCTCATCGTGGAAATGAGTAGGGCATTTGATACTAGAATTCAAACATTATGCTTTAAGACTTCCTGAGTGTGTGAGTTGATTCACTTAATTTTTAAATAGCACATCAGAATGGTCTTGAAATGGACCCAGTGTTGTATAATTATGTTTTGTGGGGGAAGTAAATAAGAGTTTATTTAATGGAGCAATAAAAACTATATGAGCAGCTCCTATATTTTAGTCTTTAGGTTACAATTTGTTTATTATTTATTAGACTTAAATGTCTCATTTGGTACAACTTCAGTCTATTAAATAAAGAGATAATTAGCTTTTAGAAATCTGTTGTTTACCCACATGGCCAAAACTGCTTCTTTGTTTTCCATTCTGCAATTTAGAATTACTAAGCAATTAGACCTCCATTTTAGAGGAGATGCACATTACAGAAATACTGCTTGGGAATATGTCTGCCAATCTCAGTAGATTTGCAATTAATGTGTCTACTTGCTTTCATAAAGGGTTGACCATTACCCTATCCTCTACATATAATATAAAACTTAGATTAGTTTTCATAATTGCATATATTTCTAGTTTTGTAGAGTAGTGCTTTCAGTTTTCTAGCGTCTTTTGGCCACTGATGCATGTAGGCCAGTAGTTTTCATTATTTCTCTACTTAGAAGAATATAATAAACTAGATTGCATTGGCATTGATATATTTCTCTTTTCTTACGTCCATCTTTTATGGAATAATGATGAAGATGATGATGATAAAAGCAGCAACAACATCCAGTCCTACTACTACTATTACTACTACCACCACCACCACTTTGTTGATCACATACTATTTCCAAGCTCTGTATGTGTTCATTATTGCATATGATACATACAGTGGTCTTAGGAAATATCAAAGAATCAGTTCATTTCTTTTGTACATGGTCATAGATTTAGCAAGCAGTGAAGCCAGTACTGAAGTTTTCTGACCAGAGATAGTATTTTTTATTTCTATTTAAAAAAAATTTTATTGAACTATAGTTAACTTACAATACTGTGCTATTTCAGGCTAATCAGCTTCAGATTCTTTTCCATTATAGGTTATTACAAGATAGTGAATATAGTTCCCTGTGCTATACAGTAGCTCCTTGTTGTTTATCTATTTTATATATAGTAGTGTGTGTCAGTTAATCCCATACTCCCCATTTATCTCTCCTCCACCATCTCTGTTTGATAACAATAAGTTTGTTTTCTATGTCTGTGAGTCTGTTTCTGTTTTGTAAATAAATTCATTTGTATTATTTTTTTTATTCCACATATAAGGGATATCATACAATATTTCTTTCTCTGTCTTACTTCACTTGGTATGATAATCCCGGAGATGATGTTTTTAACTACCATGTGTTTTTAACTAGCAGTGCTTCACTGCTGATAACTTAGCCGTGGTTCAGGAAAGAGGGACCAAAATGAATTTTAGTAGTTGGTGACTGACACTAGAGCATGCTTATGTATGGAGTGAGAATTATCTTCCCTGGAAATCTTTGAGAGGGACCACTGTCTCTTTGGCACTGTATCAATGGTTTTAAACTAGATAGCTTCTTCCTTTGTCTTGGGACATTTTAAGAGAATTGCCAAATTAGGAACGCTTCTCTACCCTGGTTCAGGTCCAACTTTGATTCCAAGATTGGTTATCCTAATGCCTAGAATTAGGCGGAGAATATCAAGCACCATCCGTCCCCTCATGAAGGAAGTTTTCAACATCTGAATAGTTCTGGAACTGACCAAGTAGCCAGAGCTCAATTGCTCTGAAGAGAGTGGAAATGTTTTCAGTATTTTCATTGTTTGACCCACCTAAGAAGTTAAGACCCAGGGAATTTGCAGTGTAGTATTTGTGGAAGGGGCACAAACACCTTAGTGTGCTTTACTGAGAACAAGTGCCCTGAGACCACCCCCATCCACACACCCCCAGCTCTACTGTGTGACTTGTTTTTTTATTTTTAAGAGACTGAGACTCCATGAATAGCATCAAGGAATGTCTGGTGGGCAATTTTTCTTAAAGTCTCTCTAATAGTTACACAGGCTTTCATTTGTGCACAGGAAACTCTCTTAGTGGAAAACACAGCTTCAGTTGTGAATACTTGCTCAGAGGCCACCCTTTGTGTGCACTAATAGATCACTTCTCCCTGTAGCTGGGTGAGACTCACACATTTTTGTCTCCTTCCAGAAAGCCCCAGAAAAGAGAAATTAGGAGAGGGGGCTCTCAGCTTTCTCCAGCACAACATTATCTTGAAACCTTGATTATTTTTCTTTTCCTTTTTTTTTAAACTTTGAGTTGTAGTTTGTTAAACATCATATGGTACATCCTCATACTAATTGGTTTAGTGCTCATCCAATGTTTAAAAACCATTTTCGTTGTCTTTCTTATGACTATTATATAATATTAACTACATGTCAAGTAGAAACTAGACTCCAGTTCTTGTTGTTTGTTTGTTTTGGAGTGAAGGATTAAATGCTATCTGTCATAAACTTTATTTGGGGCAAAATAATTTAACTCTTTTGGTAGAACTAGGATTTACCTCTTAGAAGTTTAGCAAAGAAATCTTTATATTAACATCATTTATTCAAAAACTTTACTATTACTAAGCACAGATTTACTCCGTTCATATTCTAGGCAGAAATCTTACCAATCAAGAGTTTTGATCTCATTACAAAATGAAGAATGTTATAACTTTGATAATATCAGCTGCATTTATTATTTTATAGTTGAGGACTCAATTCTTTGAACACAAAGAAGTGGCATCCTCTTTGTATATAACACTGAATACTCCTTAGATAACTGTCTCCCTGATCAGTAGTTATTTACACAGTGTACACCTCCCACACTAGTGGAGTGTTGTCAGAATAAGCCCTTCCATGTCAGATTGCCAATTCTGACTGGAATTTTTATCTATATTTAATGGGAAGTTTTTCTCTTTAATTTCAGAGGTAGACAGTGAGTGATGTCTTATTTCCAGAGATAACCACAAATCCCTCCATCTTTTAAGAAATTAAATTATCTAATGTATTCTCTTTAAACATTATGTAGAGGGGTAGGGTGTAGCTCAGTGGTAAAGCATGTGCTTAGCATGCGCAAGGTCCTGAGTTCAGTCCCCAGTACCTCCATTAAATAAATAAATAACTAATTACTTACCCCTCCCCCTTCAAAAAAAAAAAAAAAAAAAACAAACATTATGTAAATCTCTGTTTTCAGCATTTACCCTGAGAAACAGGCCTCCATAAACCTCCAATTATTTTAGATCCATAGGGGATAGACTTTTGAACTTGTTTGTTACCTTAATAGAGTCCAGTCTAACACTTTCCATATATATAAATACATATAAAATGGTTGGAAGATGGGTGAAATTTATACCATTTCTGAAGCCTAATGTTCAGTGGTGCCAGTCAAAAAAAACGATAGCAACCAATCAGATAAAATTGCCGCCAAAACAGAATTGCTTAGGGCCACACGGCAGCTAAATCCACTGTTTTGTTTACTACACCTTTTACAGCTTAAGAATGCAGAATGCTGTGAAAATCGAACATTTTTAAGAAACTTTAGTGACCAAACTCATTTGATGCCAAACCTGACCTGAACTGATAGGAGATGCCTCCCATCAACTGTAATTATTCGTGCTGCAGAAATAATAAAATTTTTAATTAGTGGATGCTGCCCTAGGTTGCTCTGTGTGTGTTATGATTTTACAGCATATACACCTTTTTAGCCTTTGTACAGTCTGAAAAACTTCGATTCTGAAATATCTGACTGCAGAGGTTACAGATGAGAGACTGTGAACTTGAACTTCCCAGTGACTGTCCTCTGTTTCTGCTGGACTGGTTATACCATCCACTCTCTACCTCAGGCTCAGGCTTTCCTACTTCTGTGCCTTTATTTCTGCTTTGCTCTTTGCTATAAATCCCTTTTCTCTAATTCTTAACTGACCAAATCTAACAAAATGTGATTTAGTTCAATTCTTGGATTCTCCAAAATATCTTCTCTGAATATTTGTCCTTGATAATAGACAGTCTCTCTTTTTTTTTTTTTATAAACTATTATAGTCTTGCCATGTAACTTATGTATTGAATACTTGGTTGTGCTTGTCTTATTTGCTTTAGTCTTGTGCTTCTAGTAGATTGTACATTTTATAAGAACAAGGCCTTATGCAATCTTTATCTCATAGGACCTAGCCCACTGTGTGCACATATTAAATACCACAAAAGGCAGTCATAAGATTTGTCAAACAATTGATAAAAATTTAACTGGTCGAAAGACATCTCTTCCATTTTGTGTTCAGTTTAGCATGTTGGTTTTCAGGTGTAAAGTAAAAATGTAGATCAAACTACAACTCTCAAGCCAAATCAGCCTGTACCTTGCTTTGTAAATAAAGTTTTATTGGAAAATAGTCACACTCATTTCTTTACACATTGCCTGTGGCTGCCTTTGTGCTCCAAGGGCAGAGCTGAGTAGTTGGGACACAGACCATTTGTCACATATTTCCTATCTGACCCTTTACGAAAAAAGTTTGCCATCTCCTAATATATATCAATAGTCTCTACAGATGTTTATGACATAGAGTAAAAAGCTGTTAACTTTTTTCTTGTCTTCCTGTAGCCAAAGTATGCATTTGCAAAATGGCTGATCTGTGTTGCAAAATGAGAATCTAGGAGTTAAATGAGTAAACGTATTGAGAAAAATAATGGTAATTGTTAGGGAAAACTTAATCTGTCAGCACTCTTCTACCCGCAGAAAATTATCTGAGTTTTAGATTCTGTTCATTTGAAATGGAAAGTTGTTGAGTTGAACTTGTGAAATACTAGCAGGGGCCTGAGCTGTCAGTTGTCCCAGTGACCAACCTGGAACAGCCATTGTGCTCTTTCTCTTTTATCCCAGCTTTTAGTCCCCACTATTTCTGTACTATTGTTTGTATATCTTTTGAGATGAAAATATCAATGTGTCAAAAGGTCATAGAGGAAGCCAGGTTTTTATTTCTTTACTAATAGGCTGTCTCTTTTCTCTTCTTATTTCTGGTCATTTTGACATTATAGCCTTAAAGTTGAAGGAAATCCATTCAATGGTGTTGAACTTGGTCATGAAGATTGCTTAAAGTCTCAAGTGCTATCTTGCTGAGTGAAAAAGGAATTCAGTAGCATTTGGCTTTGATATTGAATAAGTTTACCCTAAGGCAGACTGGGAAAATTAAGCAGAGAAATGGAATATTTATGTGTGATTTGAAAATTGGTATAAATAGGCATTAGTGTTTAGATGAAATTAGACATTATTTCATAATAAGATTTTAAAATACTGTTTCCTGGATAGTTTCCTTCCTCCGATATCCAGTGTTCTTCAAAACAATTAGAAGTGGCATAATATTAATGAAGTTAACATTGAGGGCAGCCTTAACACAGGCTAGGATGCCCCAAGGCAGGAAGAATTTGACAGACTAGTGTAATACAGAAAATAGATGACTGACTGTTTTGGGAACAAGCAATTCTTGGGAGACATTGCTGGCTGGAGTGAACTGTCACCATAGAACTTCCACCAATAATTATCATTAATGCATAAAAGTGGCAGTAATTTTAGTTTAATATAATCCTTTGAATGTTCATTTTTAAACTGTTAGTGCTATTCATGCAGGAACTCTTGCAAAGTAGAAACATTTTTTGTCAAATTAGTGTTGAGTCAGAGGCTTCATCACTAACTTTCCAGAGGGTTATGGAAAGGATCACTGCATTAGTAAGCGGGTTAGTTTCCCTCCAAAGCTATCCCAGCTCTGATCCTCTGTGAGTTCTGAGCTTCTAAATGTGCCACAGTTCCTCTTTTTAACTTAACTGCAGAGTAGCCTTCATATATCATCAAGTCAAGAAGACTGGTGAACAAAAAGGACTGTCTTTATTCTCTATTCAAAAAGCCAAGAATTAAAAAAAAGGCAGTTTTTCTGTTACACTTCAGATATATTTTATAAGTGTCGATTCTCTTCGTGCTGAATTGCGATTATGATCTCTTGTTTCCAGTGGATTTTCTCGATGCTAATTAGATTCTATTTTCTGTTGGTTTCACGTATGAATAAAAGGACTTTGTTTTTTCTTTTTCTTTGCCCTCCATTATTTATTCTAATATGGAGCAATGTTGATCTCTCAAAAAAGCAGCTTTTGATAGTAGTCAGTTTCTTGATTGCCTGGAGTGTTTTTATTAAATGTTAAATTGGTCATTAAATAAATCTATTAAACATTTTAATAGATTATCCTATTATTTTTCTGTGCCTCTCTTAATTATACTCTCATGTTAGCTTTGTTAGATGAAAGTATCACTTATGATCATTGGACACACCTTTCATTCTTGCAAAAGGACCTAATGTTGCTCACCTTCCTTACCCGTAGCCTGCAATCTTTGGAGACCTTTACCACAGGATGCTAAGGAACGTGGTCCAAGGAAACATGGGGTTTGAGTTTTAGCTGTGTGTTAACTGATGCCTCCATTTCAGCACTTGAAGGTGAACAGCATTACTGTCTGAGGAAGTGATGTTCCCTAAATCATATCTGCTGACATTGAACCGAAAATATCTTAATGTTATATTTGGAGGCATAGTGGAGAACTTATGAATTGTTTTCTTCTCTGCCTGGGAAATTAGAAGAGCCCAAGTGATACCAAGCTTTGTTCAGAACTACTGCACCCATGTGTTGGGGAAAAGCTTGGAAAGGAGTGTTGTTTTTCCAATCTTTCCTCTCCCCCTTGAGAAAATTCCCATTTTTTATTTGACACCATCCTATTCCTTAATGAGTGGACTTTGATATAATAGAAATAGAATACTGACTCAGTTGCCATCCATCAAGTCTAAAAGGGGAAAAATAAGAAGAGAAGGGAAAAATACTTGCAATAGGGGTAGTGTTGTTAGCATCTGAGGACCTCTTGGAGGTATAAAAATTCCCATCTGAGTGTTACAGCTTAGCTAAAGGAGGCACACGCATGTGTGCATGCTTTTAGCCTGCTCCAATTTGAGGTCAGTTAATATTGAAAATCAAAATCAAAAGTTTTGAGAATTTGGTGTAATTCCTCCTAAAAACTTACCAGAGGCCTCTTTGGAGTAGAAAGGTTTGTCTCATTTCAATAATATGATGATTTTTTTAATATAAAAAAGAGGAAAATGACATGAAACATTTACTATAGTTATTTTAAAGAATACTTCAATTCATGTTAGGATTTAGCTATAAAAATTTGCTTCTTTCTGCATGAAAATCAAACATACTATTATGTCTCAATCAATTCCATAAAAATAAAATTCTTTCATGCAAAATTAGTCATGTTTAAAAAATATAAACCTTTCAAAGTTAGCTATGGTTTCTAATATAGTATCTTTCCATAGCAGGTGTTCAAAGCACCTTTAAAATATTTATGGAATTCATGTCTGTGGGACAAAAATTCCTCAATGGTACATATTCTTTTTGAGTAGACTCACTCAAAGGTAAATTGACCCAAATCCTAGGACAAGATATGACATCTGTCAAGTTTGGTTTTTTGCTTTTATTTTATTGGTAACAAATAGGTATTTCACAGTCAAGAGGACAAATTCAGGTATGCAAAGATGTAGCCATTTCTGTAAATGCAGTTTACTGCCTGACTCTGAACCACCAGCCTAACAGAAAATGACTTGGTAGATTCTCTGTCTCTGTGTTTTAGCTCAGTAATTCCAGTGTAGAAGTCAGTTATTCATGTTTGAAATTCCCTTCCAAGCTCTCACGCCTTATCTTCCTTTTCCTTAAAGGGGACCCCAAACTTGAAAGTGGGCTTGGGGCACACTTCTCAGTGTACATTCTTCCTGGTTCATTTCTGTCTGAGTCCAAAATACCCTCCCTACTTCAACACAGTTTCTCCTGTCTGCTTTTGGTGAAGGTGATGTCTGTTTTGCTCTTGAATGGTGACACAGGAGATCTATTGGATTGCTCTTAGATACCTCCTCCGCTCCCTGACATTGGTGAGCCTCAGAAGTGTCTCCATGTTCTTTGGTTGAACTTGCGTGTTCTCGCTAACTTCTTTTTCTCCCCAGCCAGTGCCTAGAGGGGGTTCCTGTGCTCCTCCCACAGCTCTCAAGTGCTGTGAGGGCTTCTGCAGCCTTCTTGTGCCTAGATGTGTTCCCTGGCCACCTCTTGGGAGCACATGATGCAGTGGCACGATGTGTCACTAAATCTGCCGTTCTCCCAGATCTGCATGTTGGATGCGAGATTCTTCTGCTCTTGGATTTCACTCTCTGTGACTCCATGGGAAATTCTGCCCAGTAAGTCCCATTTCCTTCTGGAAAGAGGAGCAGTGTACTGGGCTCCTACACTGCATGGAATCTCCTCCCTTCCCAGTCTCTCTCCCTGCAGATGAAAGCATCTTTTTCATGTATAACCCAAGCACATGGTATACTTTCTCTCCTTCGGGGATAGTTCCTATATTGTGAATGGTCCTTTTGGCTTCCACATTATGGTGGAAAAAGGAAGAGGGAGCTGGCATCTGAGCAGTAGTGCTCACACATCTGCTGGTCCTTTGAAATGCAGAATCTTTTTTTTTTTCCAATCTTACTGAGTTATTGTCAGTTTACAATGTTGTGTCAATTTCTGGTGTACAGCAGTTTCTTAGTCATACATGAATATACATATATTCATTTTCATATTCTTTTTCACCATGAGCTACTACAAGATCTTGTATACATTTCCCTGTGCTATACAGTATAAACTTGTTTATCTATTCTATATATACTTGTAAGTATCTACAAATCTCAAACTTCCTGTCTGTTCCTTCCCACCCTTCTCCCCCCGGCAACCACAAGTTTGTATTCTATGTCTGTGAGTCTGTTTCTGTTTTCTATTTAAGTTCATTTGTTGTCTTTTTTTTTTTTTTTTTTTTTTGAGATTCCACATATGAGCGATCTCATATGGTATTTTTCTTTCTCTTTCTGGCTTATTTCACTTAGAATGACATTCTCCAGGGACATCCATATTGCTGCAAATGGCATTATGTTGTAGTTTTGTGGCTGAGTAGTATTCCACTGTTAAATATACCATAACTTCTTTATCCAGTCATCTGTCAATGAGCATTTAGGCTGTTTCCATGTCTTGGCTATTGTAAGTAGTGCTGCTATGAACATTGGGGTGCAGGTGTCATCCTGAAGTAGGGTTCCTTCTGGATATATGCCCAGGAGTGGGATTCCTGCATCATATGGTAAGTCTATTCCTAGTCTTTTGAGGAATCTCCATACTATTTTCCACAGTGGCTGCACCAAACTACATTCCCACCAGTAGTGTAGGAAGGGTTCCATTTTCTCCACACCGTCTCCAGCATTTATCATTTGTGGACTTGAATGATGGCCATTCTGACTGGTGTGAGATGATACCTCATTGTAGTTGTGATTTGCATTTCTCTGATAATTAGCAATACTGAGCATTTTTTCATGTGCCTATTGGTCATTTGTATGTCTTCACTGGAGAATTGCTTGTTTAGGTCTTCTGCCCATTTTTGGATTGGGTTGTTTTTTTTTCTTATTAAGTCATATGAGCTGTTTATATATTCTGGAGATCAAGCCTTTGTCAGTTTCATCTTTTGCAAATATTTTCTCCCATTCTGTAGGTTGTCGTTTTGTTTTGCTCTAATTGCAGAATCTTGAATTAGGTGAATACCACATGAACATAGACTGAAATAAACCATGGCTTCCAAGCTTGGGAATCCACTGGTCTGAGTAAATTAAGACACAGAGGCATGAAATTCATATTTGGACAGCCACAAATAATGTAGCAGACTGGGAATGATCTTTGGGCAGAGCTGTAGGAGAAGATGATGCTAAATTGGAAGACGGGAGAATGTGCTGTGTTTTGGATTTTGGCTTCTCCAGATAGACACACTCCAAGGGCATTGCGCAGAGCAGTGATGGTGTCTTCTTTTAGAGAGTTGGCTCTGATAGCAAAAAGGCAGATGGATTCGAGGATGTAGGGGGAGTAGAAAGACCAAGACCAGTTAGGAGACTGTTGCAATTTTGCAGGAGTTAAATGTCAAAGGCCTGAACTAGGATCTACGGTGGAAGGAAGACAGGATGGATTGGAAAGGCGGTTTCGAGGTAGTACCAGTGGCCTTTGTAGCTGACTGGGTGGGGAGGCAGGGAGGAACTTTCATGACCTGGTTCATTATGCCTATACAACTTTAGGGCACGTTGATTTTGCATCTCCAACTTAAAGCCTTTTTATTTGGAGGGGGGGTTGGTAATTTTACCTGGAAAGGCCTGGCAGAGGATATGAAACACAACAACTGAACATAAATGTCAGCTTCTTCCTTAGAGGAAAGAAATATACTTCTTTGCTAACAAAGACAGGTTAGGCATTGTACATAACTACACTAACCAAGAACATTGAAAAACAAATCATGTCAGCTCATGTGGACAAGCTGGGGGCGGCCCTACCCTGGAGTCTGACTGAGGCTTGGGATGCGGGTGAGGTAAGACAGAGACCATGTCCCCTTATCCCCTTGAAGGAAAACGAGACATCAGCTCAGATACTCAGTTCCAAGGTGGTGGGATTCTCAGGATTGAAATTTGCTTTCATGTTTATTACCTGGCATATGGGATGTTTTAATATTTTGTCCAAAAGACATTCCCAAGGCTCCTTGTGTGATTTGCTCTTATGGTTTTAAATTTCTGAAAAAAGTTTATAAAAATTGGCATTGGAGTGCTTTCCTTCATTAATAGAATTATGACTGTGATGGTGAAAAATATCCTTCCTATCAAAATATTTCCTTTACTTAACAGATTGAACACTTATTACGTCACAGCACTACCCTAGGCCCCGGGGAAACAGCAGGACACAAAATGAGAAAACATCCCCTGCCCTTATGGGCTTATATCTGACGGAGAAGACAGACAGCATGTAAGATAAACATATGACAGGGTTAGAAGTCAGTTTAGTTCTGAGGGGAATAATATAAAGCAGGGGTGGGGGAGAATGGAAGTGCAGGGAGGAATGACGTTTTAGATAGGGTAGGGTTTTCTTTTGCCAGAATTCTTGATGTTTGGGACAGTGTTCTTACCCCTTGGAGTACGAGCAGCATCGTGTAGTGAGTTCTCCAGCCTGGGGTCGGGGCGGCCTGTCCCAGCCCCGCTCTACCAGCAGCTAAGTGACAGGGAGGAGGCCAGTTAGTTTCCCAAAACATAGATCTTCTCATCCCTCAAGTCAGCTTTCTTCAAACTCTGAACATCTCATCTGTCTTCTGTAAATTAATGTTTAAATAAAAAACATGCTGTGCTAGAGCCCAAGCAATCAAAATTTGTTTAGTTCTTCACTTACTCAATAGCACTGTCTCCTATTAAAATGCAAACTCTGTAAGACTCTTTATTTGGCAGGAAATAGAAGTCCCTCTCCATGTGCAGTATGATTTTGTTTTTGTTTTTGTCTTGTTTTTCATTTTGTTATAGGACAAATGTATTTGAGAGTTAACCTGTTTATGTTGTTTTCCCCACATTTTTCATCAGTGAAGAAAAGACATGGGTTTAGAAAAAGTTATTGATACGGGGAACTTAGGGAAACACATATGGTGGACAGGTATGTATGTATGTGTATGGACAAACTTTTCCAGGAATGAATTGTGTCGCGTCAGTTACTAGTTTGTTTTGATACCATCGTAATTTTCTGAATGGAGCATGTTTATTTTGCATGTAGAACAGACACGGAAATGTCATTTACTGTAGAATCGGTTGACCTTTTTACAGATTGACAACTTCTCACTTTCCCTGACATAGAGTCAATCAGCACTTCAGTCTATTAAGAGCAGAGCTCATTAACATGCATAAACTAGCAGCCAGATCTAGTTATAATGCATCTTTAATGCGTGACTTCTACAGCGTAGCGTAACTGCTCCGTCTTGTAATAAAAAGTAGAGTGGCCTCCAATGATCAACAAGGTTCCGAGCTCAATTTAACCTGGATAAAACTTTTATCCATAACAACTGTCATTAGGAATGACTAGCATCGCACTAATTAGCCCACCATTTACAACCCATAAGCTTCTCACAGATGGTAAATGTTTATCAACACCCACAGATGTGTGCACAGCTGACTCCCAGTTATCCGCAGGAGTGAGGGACATAGATAATTTAGATTCACTTACGATACCCCTCATTTTAGCTAGTTTCAGCCTCCTTTATCTTTGGACTTTTTACCACAGCTGTTAATAAAGTAGCAAATTAACTAATCTAATTTCAACTTCTCTTATTGATGCACGTACCCCCTAGTGACAGCACTAACATGTACAAATGTGGCCACAAGATGGCGGGCATGAGGGTGAAAACAGGAAGCAGAAGCTCAGATAAATATATTGAGCAGTGGAAATTGTTCATATTTGCTTCTAGCTGTCAGTCGAGTAAGAAGTTTCGAGTTGTGCTAACACAGCAAGCTTCCCATTTCCACGATGTTTTACATAAACTCCCGGGAAACAGAAAGGAACATCTCCTTAAATTTGAAATAAAGAAAAAGACACCATTTCCCTTGACCGTCTGGTCCTGTGTTAATCATCTCTTTTCAGACAATTCTAACTTGGTCTCAAGTGTTCTTTGTAATGTCGGCCCAGCTACTGTCTGTTACTGAATGAAGATGAAGAGATGTAAATATGATAACCTGAGTGCCATGAAGTTATTTATTTGCCTTATTTTCTTTGGCCTAAAGAGTTTTGGGTCTTACTCTTCTCTTGTAGGTTCTTAATCTAAAACTTTCATTCATTCTCCTTTGCACAGTAGGCTGAATCTCACTTATCCACGCAAGTTTAAAGGCAATCTTTGTTAAAGTGCCCAGAGCCAGGAGCTGTGTAGAGATAACTGAGGTCCGCAGGCCATTTGCAGAACCAACTGTGAAGGGCAGCCATTTTGCCTCCCGGTGGCCTGCAGGATGTGCACCGAGCCTTCAGGCTGAGGCATTCATAAGTTAATACAAGTTGTTCCCAGAGTTTCCTTACTCGAGGAACATTGCTTTATTTTAGCTTATTGAAGAGGCAAATTAATCACTCCATAACAGCATATTAGAAATATCCATTGGATGTTTAAAGAAGAAATCTTATAAGACTAGATAGTGGTCAAAATTAGTGTCAGGAACTTGAATGGTTGAAGAATGTGGCACTGAGGAAAGAAATATTTTACCACTGGAGTGCTCCAATAGATCTGTGCCATTTCAGGTAAATGATACATTAGTTTTTGTTGTTTTTCACTGAGGAGAATTTGTAAGTGCTAACATGTTGTATAAGAATTCTATTGGATATTTCCCCAGTAAGAAAAGTGACTGGGTGGGAACTCACGGCTTTCAGACAGAGAGATCCTTCTATACATACTTGCCTTCAGCAGTTGCCATCTGACTTTAATAGGTGGTATACCATTCACTAAGGTAAGGAATACCAGGAGGATATGAAGTTTGGGGGAAATGGTGATGAATTTAGTGTTGTAGATGTTACGTTTGAGGTATCTGTAGGACACCTGAGTTACCATGTCTAGTGAATGCCTGGGTAGGGGCTAGGGTAACTGACTCATTCCAGTTTGCCTGGAACTTCCCCAGTTTTAGCACTGAAAGTCCTGTATTCCAGGAATCCTCTTAGTCTTTGGCAAGTGGGGATTGCTGGTCGCTGCAGTCAGGGCTCAGGTGTAGAGCTTGTGCTGGTGATAGAAACTTGGAGTTCTCAATATGCAAATGCCAATGGAGAGTATGAGGAATGATGTAAGCGTAGGCAGTGGAAGAGGAGCCAAGAAGAGAGGTTGAGAGGGACTCACCATGAAGGTATAGTAGGGGAATTAAGAAATTCTGGTATCGTGAAGCCCAGGAAAGAGACTGTTTCAAAGGACAGAGTGTCATCAGTGTTGTCAAATGCTGCCAAGAGATCATATAATAAACCGACTGGCAATTGTTTCATTAACTCCAACTCAAAGGAGAGGGTAGAGGGTTGATAAATGAATATGGGAAGTGAGACTGGGATGTAAGAAGGGTAGTAACTAGAGGAGGTTTGAGGTCAAGGGAAGGCAAAGCAGATGTTTGAATTTGTTTAAATTTGATTGGGGAAAATGAGAAAGGAAGGGGAGTTGGGAAGGAATGATACTCTATGGAGCAAGGGCCTGAGATGGGGCAGGACAGAGTGCAGAGGACAGAGGGAATCATCACAGAAATCAACATGCTGTGCTGTTGTAATGGGTGGAAGCGGGCAAGACTGGGCCCAGGTGCAGATACCTTTGCAGATTTGATGGTAGGAAGTTAAGGGTCTTTTGATCAAATGGTTTCTATTTTATATCTGAAATAGAGGAAGTCCTCTGCTGGGGAGGGCAGTGGTTGGTTGAGAGCCTTGAGGGAGGTGAGGAAGCATTGAAACAGCCCCTATCAGGGAGTGGGAGTGAGAGCCTCAGGTGAAATATAGGCGGGGTGTTAGGTAGTATTACGAATCCAGTTGAGGTTGGCAACTGTGGTTATGTACCAGCCCTGATCCTGCAGTATTATTTTTCACCACGATTATTCAGCAGCTGGTGTATAGTGCCAAGAAGATTGAATTTGAGGTTCATTTAAATTTTAACCCAGAGTCTGAGAAGGGCTCCAATAGAGGAGGGAGTTAAGATACCGTCCGATGAACCATGGTCAAAGTGAAGAACCACAGAATGTAAGTAGGATAGGCAAGGAAATGAAGACAGTGGGAGAGTTCCATGGGTAGATGACAGACCTAGTGAGAGAGAATAAGGACACATGGCTTGTATGAATTTAAGTTAATAGAAATAAAATAATTGTGCGTGGTAGAGATGCAGGAGATCAAGGCACTCATTTGCTATTGGATTAGTGTTTCACATGGACTTGAGTTCATGCAGGATAATGTCAAGACTGGGCTGGAAGAGGAAGAATGAATTAAATGACAAAGTCTGTTTTGAATGAGAGGAGAGACTGGTGCCTGGTTAGATGACATTGATTTAGAGGGATGGCAATTCATAACAAAAGACACGTGTCTCAAAGGAGAGGTTTTTTTTGTTGTTTTTTTTCTTTTAGCTAGTCAGATGTAGCAGTAAAGATCGGGGAGAAAACAGACACTCCCCTCTCCTCCACCTACACCCCGAAGAATTTAGGCACATAATGCATGAAAGGATGAGCAGTGTCTACTAGAAGAGGGCAGGGAGAGCTTCTCTCCAGTTTTCACATAGTGGTAGAAGGAATGTTCGTTGAAGACATCAAGGCAGTAGAGAAGTGGCTTATGTCAATAAATACTAGACAAAATAGAGATCAGATAGGACTTACCTCTTGGACTTGGTGACTGAGAATGATAGTGGCAGTGGTTTGGCTGGCCTCTAGGTTTTAACCCAATTGTAGCAACTGTCCAGTAGGTGACTTGTAGGGAGGAACCAGGAGGCCACTGCAGACTGGACTGATTCCAGTATTTCCAGATACTCCTGGTCTGAGGAGAAGGAGGATATCTCTGGCCTTTCTCTTTGAGGGAGAGTCATCAGTGACCTGCAGCTCATATATTGCCTGGTTCTGGAGAAACGCATCTGGCTCCCAGTGAATCTGGGGAAACCTAATCAGTGCTTGTGGGCTGAGTTCCCAGCTATAAAAGCCACGGTCTCCTTGGGCCTTGAGGCATTTCCTAAAACACCTCTAAGTACAGTTCAGCAAAGCAATAGATCTGAGTACTTCTCAGTTATCACACAGCACAGATGCAGAGTATCAAGAGTGTCACAATACAGAGTGTCAAGAAAAGTCTCTATAATGGAGAGACTGTCATCTTTGGAATCAAGAAGATACTTGTTCAACCCTTGCCTTTGCTACCTACCTGTTGTCGGGCTTCGGGCACATCACCTTGATGAGTTTTGGGTTCCCTGGCTTTCAGATGGATTTGATAATAGCTACTTTGCAGGGGTGGAGTGAGACTTAAATTGGAAAATGTAGGTAAAATGTTCCACACAGACCTTAGCACATAGGTATTCAGTCAAAGTGATGGTTCCCCATATATCTAACTCACGTTTAGATTTATTTTCTTTTCCTCATGCGTTCCTTTTTTTCTAAATAAAATTGTTCTCAAACTTACCTAATATCAGTTTTTCTTTGGGGGCTTCTATATTCACTTCGTCAGCTTTTTGTAGTCAAGGAGAAAATCTATTGTTCTTTTGAGAGAGTTTAGCACATTTTTTGCCTCTGGTTTCTTTGCGATTGTTAATGAGTTCATTAAAAGTTCAGTTGTCTTCCATTTTCATTTCTTTTCTGTGTTATTTGCTTTCCCCCAAAGCATATGTCAGTTCCTTTTCCTCCCCACTTTCCACTCACTCAGACTTGCCTTACTGTCTTTGCTGACTTCCTTTCTTTCAAAAATGTGTTGCTGTTACTCTGATTAGGATTTTAAAGTATCTTCAGTTTGTAATATTAATGCCACAAATTCTGCATTTTGATTGGGGAAAGAATAGCATATTTGTGCAGAATAAATCTGTATTTCTTCTTTGAAATGAACTGAAAAAATAATGAATACTTAATAATACTTTGAACCAAACAGAAACAGACTCACAGACAGAAAACAAACTAATGTTACCAGGAGGAGAAAGGGAGTGGGAAGGGATAAATTGGGAGTTTGAGATTTGCAGATACTAACTACTATATGTAAAATAGATAAACAACAAGTTTATACTGTATAGCACAGGGAACTATATTTAATATCTTATAGTAACCTATAGTGGAAAAGAATATGAAAAGGAATATATGTATGTATATGTATGACTGAAACATTGTTATACACCCGAAATTGACACAACATTGCAAACTGACTATACTTAAATAAAAATAATAATTGAACCACAAATTCATGTTAGAAATGAGTGAAGAACTTGAATCTAGTAAAATTACTTTTTTGGGCAGGGTTGGCAGTAGGGATCTGGCATTTAATTAAGAACATTCTTGGCACCCAAAATGCTAATACACAAATTTCCACTGTTTACTGTGCTTCCTATTAGGTCGTGTATTTTAAAGTACAAATAAAACCTGTCTTCGGAAACTTAAGTGCAAATACAGGTACAGGCATCAAAGAATAAACCCTGAAATCATCACTGGGCAACCACAGCTGTATCTCTAACCTACTGCCTCTGTATTAAGCAATTTCATAGCACTTTGCTTTCTTCTTTGGAACGTTCACTGTACAGGTAGTCACAAATTATGTGTTGAAATTGCCCTTAGACTGTAAGTCCCATGACAACAGGGCAGGGGCTGATTTCAGTGTCTGCCACTGTTCCTTAGTGTGTATTTATAGGATCAAATTGAGCCACAGACTTCATAGTTTTATATTTCCACTTACTTCCTGGGCAAAATAGTTTGAGTATTCTGCCAGCACTTCAAAATCAGTTCATCTAAAACCTAACTGATCATGTTCCACATAAAACCTGATTTTTATGTTCTCATTTTGGGTTAATGAGACCACCGTTTTCCCAGTCACCCAGGCTTGACACCTTCACACTGTGCCAGCTTTAATCACAGTGAAGTACAGTTCTGATTATTTCACACCTTTCAAAAACATTCTCTGACGCTTCTGCAGCCTTGAATCCAAGCTCCCTCAGCCTCCCTTCCTGACCTTATTTTTCCCTTTTTCCAGTGTGCACCATATGCTGCTGTCAGAGCATGACTCTGGGGCCCCTTTGGGCCTCATTCAGTATTCCAGCTACCGCTGGTTGAGAGGGGCCCCTTATGACTTCAAGTCTGTTTATCCCATCTTCTCCTGAAAGAAAATTCCTGTGAAACCACTTCCGTTCCCTCATTTAGCCTCCCCTGGATTCTTGCTATTGAATTAAGCATTTTTATTTTCTCTGTCTAAAATCATTTCATTCTTTGTTCAAAAACTTAGTGAAGACCCATGCCATTGAAAAGTCTCTTTTAAAATTTTTCTACTAATATATGAAAATATTAAAATGAGTTTAAAATATATCCTAATAAATTTTCAACAGGAAGTACGGAATTGCCAAACTTAAGCCCTGTCAGGCTTATTTCTCAGAGTAAAATGAAGCTCTTGTGGGTGACAAGTTAAGCTTCTGCTTAGAATGGTGGAGTTATGCCTTGTAATCAACCTTTTCCTCTCTGGGTTACTGAGTGATTAAAGAGTTATAGGTGTTCACTTGTGTGAGAGTCACATCTTGTGAAATGTCATTATCATTTCACATCTACATATATATTTAACCAGATACATTATTTTTCCCCTGACATTCTGTACTTTTGCATCTGAAGGCATCTGTTCAAACTCCTAGACGTGATAGAACACACAAAGACAACTCTGGTAGCATTCTTTTTGCCAGGCAGTCAGTACTGGTTTTAAATTTTCTTTTCTTTAGTAGTTGTTAGAATATGTCACCATGAACAAGCTAATCAGAGTTGGACACTTGAACACTTACATGGGAGACACTGAAACAAACATTTAACACAGAAAGAATGATGAGGTAATGCCTTTCTTCGACATCATGTTGTGGAGTAATTGCTAAGCAGAAAGTCATGAAACTTATCCGCTGCTTTGTAGCTAATAGCTGTGAATGGTCATAGAAATGTCTGTATTCAGTGTCCTTATTGATAAAATAAGTGGTTGGCTTGTTTCACTTACTATATTTTGGATATGGTCCATATCAACAATTTAAATATGCTTCATTATTTTTTCTCATATCAGCATATTTTAGTATATGAATGTCATAGTTTATTTAGTCTATCTCTTATAGATGGGCATGTAGGTTGTTTTCAATCTCTTGTTATTATAAACAACATTGTAATGAACATCCTTATTCACATGCTCTTGCACACGTGAGTTGTAAGTAGGATGATTTTCTTAGAAAAAATTATTTCATCAAATGGTATGTGCCATTTTATTTCTGATACAGATTGCCAAATTGAGTTCCAAAGAGACTGCATTAATTTTATATTTCCACCAACAGTGTGTGGAATGACCTGTTTTTCCAACCATTACAATTTATCCTCATTTGTTACTATTGCCATGCTGATAGGTGAAAAATGATCTCTTATGATGTCTTTGGAATATCTTTAATTATGAATGAGGTTGAGGAGTATATTTTTTTTTATAAAAGCCCTGTTTATTTGCTTTTATGATGGTATTGCCAAAACATGGCCTCCATACCCTGCTTACTGAATTGAGACTCAAGGAAAGTAGAAAATGCAGTTTTATTTCTTGGCCAGGCAAAGGAGGTCACAGTGAGCTAATGCCCCTAAGACTGTGAGCCTGCTGAGGACAGAAGGCAGGGGGTTTTATAGTAAACATTCAAGAGTTCAAGGGGCAGAGCTAGTGTCCATAGAAATCATATATAGGGTAACTAATTGTTGTAAAAGTTGTTCTTGTTTTTGCAGATACAGTGGGCCTCTTTCCTCTGCTGGGTATGAAGTTCACCTTTGGCTTTGGGACTCTCTTAATATTCCTGTAGCTAGAACAAAGGATGCATACAAAGAGGGTCCGTGGAAAGGAGTTCTAGGGGAAAACTTGTGCAGTTTAAAGTCAGGTTCATAAGTACTTTTAGCGTTTTAAGCAGGCTGAGGTCTCCTGTTGCAGGCTGAAGTCTCCTGTTGCAGGCTGAAACCTGTAGTTCGAACAACAGGAAAACAGGAAACCTCAGGGGGTCAAAAGGAGGACACTGGGAGCAAGAGCAGGGCACTGAGCATGATCCCTGCATGAAGCACCACAAGGGGGTTGGGCAGACCACCCAAGCCCTCTCCTCTCCAGTCCAACCCTGGTCAGCAAGAGCAAGAGGAAAACCCTTTAAACTATTATACAATTAAGCAGTTACAAACACCTTTACAGGTATCAGATGGTCATCAGTGATGACAGCAGGGTTCTACTTGGTTACAGTGATTTCCTGAACATATCATTTGCCTGATTTTTTTAAAATTTTTATTCTTGAATTGTTTTTGGTTTGGGTTTTTTTTGTTTGTTTGTTTGTTTATTTTGCTGGGTCTTTAATGTTCTTCATTTCAAGCAAATCAGTTATAGGGAGTACTTGTTTTCAGGTGTTTTTTCTAATTTCTCCATTATTGTTCTTTTGTTTGTTTGTTTGTTTTGGGGTTTGTTTTGTTTTTGTCTGGATTATTAGGTTTTTTTAGTTAATAATTTTTTTAGTGGAGGTACTGGGGATTGAACCCAGGACCTCCTTCATGCTAAGCACTCTACCACTTGAGCTATACCCTCTGCACTCCTTTCATTTTTTATATGTAGATTTTGTTCTTATTATTCTTGTAGACATTTATTGTGGTACAATCTGTATGACATTTGAGCATTCAGATTTTATCTAGGAAGATCTTCCCATTCCAGAACTAATGAAAAAATACTTTTCCATACTGTATGCTTACTTTGCAATTTAATTTTCTTAATGTCAAAATATTTGATCCACTTGGAATTTATTTTGGTGTAAGTAGCAGGGTAGTATCCAAATAAACAACCATCATCACAGTAGTTATGGAATATTTTCTTATCCTCTTCTGATTTGAAATGCTACATTTATCATGAATCATGAAGTGAGTTTTTGTGTGTATTCAGTATGAATTGCCAAAAGCAATATATACTATACATTATTTTCCAAGTTTATTTGATCACAGAACCACCCTACTTCCCCCACAGTATGCACACACACGGACACATACACACACACACGGACACACACACACACAGCTTCTCATGGGACTAGTATTTTTGGGAACGCTAGTTTGGGAAATACTGTCTGACTTATTCAAGTTGTGTTTTTTTGTTTGTTTGTTTGTTTGTTTTAATATTGGATGTCTGTTTAATACAACCCAACTAAGTTTTCGCTATAGTATTTTCTAATGACAATCTCAGTCACTGATTATACAGTTTCTTTAAATCTTGTGCCTTAAGTATGTTTACACTACAAAAGTGGTTGTACCCTTTTTATCTGAGAGAGTTAAATTTGCAGACAAGTAACTGATTTTTCTAGAATTTTGTCAATTGTTTACACTAGTTTTAAAAATAAGAGAACTTTCATAAAAAATTCCAGAAGGTAAGTTAGATATCATCATGATGCCAAAATCATTTTCCTGCAACAGAATCTAGATCATAAGAGATTTGGAAATTAAAGGTTACTAACAATACACTTTGATTTATAACAGTATATTTATATTACCATTTTTTCCTGGCTGTTTATATAATTAAAATAGAACCATGCTTTATACATGGCATCCAATAATGGATTTCTTTTTTTAAGACTGGAGAGTTCATGTAAGAAAAATTCTTTATTTTACAAATATCACTATAACTCTTATTATAAGACATGAAATAATTTAGATTCCAATTGGGATACAATGTAATAAATAGTATAATAATTGTGGTTTACACATTCAAATGTATCTGCAAAATAATTTTCACTCAAGCTTAGAAAATATAGCCTTGAATTTTATCCAGAGGAGCTGAAAGAATGGCCATGTGGTCTGTGCTCAGAATTACGACGACTGTCACTGGTCCAAGCGTATTCAAGGTAGCAAGGAGGGGTAGCAACGAGTGATGGCAGCCCAGGCTGTCACAGCTCCAGTAAACATTCAGGATAGGAAGAAGAGGGAGAGAGGTTATCAACATATGCCTCTTCTATTCCTACAGACACCAGAGCAGATGATCATTTATGCTTTATCAGTCAGAAATGCCTCCTGCGGCCACCCTCAGCTTCACTGCAAGGGAGCCTCAGGAAATGAGCTTGTAACTTTTCCAGCCTCAGTAGTGGAAGCAGACGAGGAGATGGCAGGGAACTGATGTGTTGCGTCGGCCATTCAGCAGTGTGTGCCGTATGAGTGAATAAGAATAGTCTCATAATGCTACAAACAATAGCTAATGTGTGTTGAGGCCTTACTGTGTGTGAGGCACTAGCCTAAGCTCTTTACATCTATTAGCCCCCTCAGCCCTCACAACAGCCCTTTAAGGTAGATACTACTATTATCCCCATCTTATAGTTGAGGAAATAGGGAGGCACAGGGTGGTCTTCAAGGGGCACACAGCTAGTAAGAGTGAGAGCCAAGATTTAAGCCCAACACTTTGATTCCTTGACTTTGCCCTTAATTGTTTGTTTTAGGAAAAAAGGAAAACAAACTTCCTTCTTTGTAAAAGATTCTAATTTTTTTTCTTTTAACTTGTAACAGGAAATAGATTCAAGTTAATTCAAGTTATGCAAATAATGAATAGTAAGAAAAATCAGAAATATTAAAATACTGGGTCTTTAAATATAAAAATTCTCATGGTTGAGCCAGCCATTTAATTACAATAGAGAAGAGAACTGTTCTGATTACCATTTTATCAGTTAAATCCCAGTGAAAATTGGCTTTCAAACTCCCTTGACTTAAATAAATTTTCAGTTTCACATCTAGATTAAGACGAGTTCAAAAACATTGTTTTAAGTTACTCCTGTCTTTTTGCTGTCTGGGTCAAGTAGTATTTTGAGCTTTATTCTAGAAGATTAAAGACTGACCTAGGTTACCAAGTAAAACAAACACAACCTGGTTCCCAGGTCTATAACTAGCAGCATGAACAATAAATTCATGTTAATTGTGTTGGGGCAACTGTCTTATGTTTCTTTTAGAAAGAGTTGGGTTAAACTCTGGGCCTCTGAATTTTGAGCATCCCCTGCACACTTTCAACAGTTCTTTGGAGAAACTGAGCCTTGCTTCCCTTTCCTCACTCCAGATTCCAGGTGGTTAGTCTTACATCTTCTTTTACTTCTACTGAAGTCATATAGAATGCGGTGAGACTTGAAGAAGGTGCATCAGATACAGTGGGAATAAAAAACGGGAGCTCTGAAAGCACGTGCACAGTGAACACAGTGGAAAACGGTCACAGGCTGAGAACAGCCGGTTCTTCCTGAAACCCCCTTTGCATGTTAGTTCACCTGTGGCTCACCCTCAGCTCTCTCATCTTACGTTTACCCACACCCTTCCTAACAGCTCATGCTTTACCATAGTATCCATAGCAACCACGACAAAGATTAACTGTTACTGAGTTCTTGTGATGTGCCAGGCACTCTGTTGAGCATTACATATGATTTATCTCCTTTAATCCTCCCAATAATCTTGTGAAGCTGGTGCTGTTATTAGTCATACATTACAGTGGAGAGGGGACAAATGGGTAAGGTTAAGTGTTTGCCCAAAGTCACACTGATTTCTAATTGGAATGCCAGAATTTTTTTTTTTTAATTTTTGCTTCCTGGTTCTTCATGTAGTTTATTTATTTTTATTGAAGTATAGTCAATTACAGTGTATCAGTTTCTGATGTACAGCATAATGTTTCAGTCATACATGCTACATACATATATTCGTTTTCATATTTTTTTATTATAGGTTATTATAAGATATTGAATATAGTTCCCTGTGCTATACAAAAGAAGTTTGTTTTTATCAATTTTTATATAGTAGTTAGTATTTGCACATCTCAAACTCCCAGTTTATCCCTTCCCACCCCCATTCCCTCCATAAGTTTTTTTTGCTATGTCTGTGAGTCTCTTTCTGTTTTGTAGATAAGTTCATTAGTGTAGAAAGCCAGAATTTAAATACAAGTTGTTCAAGTGCAAAACGTGCATTCACTATCATTTCACTACGCTTCTGCTCTTTTCTCTAGCTTCAAGTATGATCAATATGCTTCTAAGTTCAACCTATTAGTATAACCAGTTCTTCTCCCCCAAGTTTTAAACCTGTGAAACCATCAGCCTTCTAGACACCTTTAATCACTTGCAGTAGAGCATCCCAACTTAATGTATCCAAACTGTTACTTTCTCCCCTCTTTCTCTTCCTTAATTGTCTCTTCCTGTCAGGAATTTTTTAATTTCTTTGTTTTTATCAACATGATTTCTGCAAATTCCTAAGTGAATTGCAATAGGCTCATAGCAAAATAAAATATCCTTTCCTTCACCGTCTCAACTTCCCCTACTTCTCAGAGGCAACTATGTTTAGTTCTCAGGGTTTGTTTTTTGTTTTGTTTTATTTTGTTTTGTTTTTTTCCTGGTATTTTACCCCTTCCTTATATCTAGATCTTACGCTTAGACTATTATTTGTCCATTTTTCATTTTAGACATTGAGTTCCTAAGTGGTTGAAGGTTTAGTTCCCTATGCCCTCTCCCCAATTACACTCTTTTTGCGTACCCCTCCTCCTTTACCTCTGCTGTCTTCACATGGTAGTTGTGTCATAATTGACGGTCAGAAGAACAGCCAGTGTTTACAATATTGCAACAGTGTAAATATCCCTCATTCCTCCAGTTAGTATTCCATGGTTGTTTCCTGTTGGACAATAATGCTATTTCTAGGCTTATACTAATAATTTTTTTTTAATTTCCCGAGTATTTGTATATACCTGCCACTGTTTTATCCAGACCCCCTGACAGGTCTGTGAAATAAGGAGCCATCATTTTTGCGAATGTCCAGTCCAGCAGATTCGCTTTTCGTTCCTTGGCCGCTGTTCTCTCCGAGAGCCCTGTTGTCCCTGTGTGATCTTCTTAGCAGCTCCACCCTCAGCCTGTCCCTATATCGTGTTGATTCTGCTTTTGAACTATCTCATCCTTAGCTCTCCCTTCTCCATTTCCCTTGAGGCTGTGCAATGTTTTAAAAATATGATTTACAAATTAAACAAGGTGATATGTTATTCAGACAAAGCACAGCTTTGACTTTTGCAGTTAGTCTATTTATTTAAAAGAATTTTCGCAGCAGGAGAGAGGCTATAAATATTTTGAGTATAAATTGACTTGTAGTTAAAGAAATTGAATTCTAGTCTACAATGAAATGGCTAATTTTTATTTCCCTGGTTTGTATTAGAATAATGTAAATATGAGTCATTTAAGTACTTTATTAGACCTCATTTCTGGTTTTATTCATAGCTTTTCCCTTTGTACCTGTATTTGTTTTGCCAGATATATTGTTCCCTCCCCTGTTCCTGCCATGGCCAACTTGTCAGGTCCTAAATCAGCAGGAAAACTTACATCTCCAGTAGCTGCATCCCACACCTATCACACTTTTCTGCTTCTTAAGAGTGGAAAACATTTCTTGTTAATTCTTGGGACCTAGGTATCCTTAATGCCTAATAACGTTCTAGCACATAGTAGCCCTCAGTAAACATGTGTTGAGTGAATATTCTAAATGCATTTTCAGTATTTGGGATAACATTCACTTTATGTCTCCATCTTAAACATTGGATTATTTTAAGAGTCTACTACTTTGGATCAGAGCTTCCCTTAGAACTGATGTTATTCAAGAACACAATCAAATATGTGATAAAACAGTTAGTTAATGTATAATGTATATAAAGCAGTGCTTAAAACATAATAATCGGATATTACGGGGAGGGTGTAGCTCAGTGGCAGAGCACATGCTTAACATGCATGAAGTCCTAGGTTCAATCCTCAGTACCTCCAGTAAAAAAAAATAATGATAATAAAATAATAAATAAATCAAATTATCTCCCCACCCCCTCCAAAAAAAAAAAAAAACAACAGTTAAAGAAATCAGATATTACATAAACTTCCTATAATGCACTATGGAGTTTATTTATGAATTTATTCCCCTGCATTTTTATATCACTTAGCAATTTACCAAGTACTTTTATTTGTATTGTCTTGTTTGATTGCTTCGGCTTCATGCACCCTCAACAGACGTTATCTCTATCACACGTGTCATGAACAATTACGTAGCCAGTTGAGAGCTCAGACTAGAATGCAGGTCCTGTTCCTTCAGTATTGTATTCTTCCCATTATGCATGTAGGGAATGAAGGCCAAGCAAAGCCATCAGCTCTGGGGGACAGGACCAGGGATAGAGGTTTCAGGTAGAGAGTGATGGATGGGACAGAGAAGGTTTGTGGAGAATCACAGGCAGTTGCCTTTAGCTGAGGAACAGGTTGTGATGTTGGAAATAAGAAATAAGATGCAAAAAGCAATTGGAATCAGTGTCAGGTGCAAGTGAAAGAACTGGGACTTGATATTGTGGACAGTAAGGGATACCGAAAATTTGTGGCTGGGGATCATAATTCTACTTTGTACTGTATGGAATAAATTAGAATTAGGGAGAAACTAGAAGCAACATGACTTTAGGCAACTCAAGGAACATTTCAGGTGGAAAATAACAGTTCTGGTCCACCAGCATAAAGCATAGTCAGAAAAGGAAACGCTGGGGCGATTCTTGAGCTATTGGCACGTGCGTGAACAAGGTTTGGCAATTGAAGGGATGTGTGAGACAAGGGAAGGGAAGGCACAAAGCTGTGTTGTTGTAAACCGTTAAGTTGCGGTGGAAATGTGCTCCCACACGTCCCCGGCCCCTCCCCATTGATGACCTTTCTTCCTCTGTGTGTTGACTCTTTCCCTCTCACCATATTAGTGCTTCATTTGTTAATATAGTCAATATATGTGAATGGACACTTTCTTTGCTAGGTTTTAAAGGGAAATAAAAGCCACAGTCCCTGCCCTTGGTGAACTCATAGTCTAGTAGTAGAAACCATCAAGTAAACAATATTATAAAGGGCTTATTGCTATATGTACCACATGCCATTAGGACACAGAAGGGCACTGAGTTCAGCCCACATAGGTCAGGAAAGGATTCTCAGTCACCTGTCTTGAAGAAGAAGGAGTTGGCTAGGTGAAGAAAGTGGGAAGGGTGTTCTATGCAGGCAGAACGGCATGTTCAAAGGCATGAAGTTGAGAACGTGGGACTGTGGTATAAGCTGCTTAGTGACCCTAAACATGTCAGCATCTGTCTCCCAAGAACAGTGGGATTATCCTGCCTGACTGTAATATAATGATCACATTCAGGTAATTTGACATTAGTACAATATAATTATTTAATATCCAGCGCTTTTTAAAATTCCTCTAAGTATCTCAGTAATGTCTTTGATAACTTTATACAATCCAGGAGCTAATCGAAGATTGTGTGTTGTATTTAGTTGTCATGGCTCTTTAATCTCCTTTATCCTAACGCTTTCCTAATCATTTTTTCTCTCTTCCTCTTTCTTTGTCTTTCATAATATTGATGATTTTTAAGGTCTCAGGCCAGTTATTTCACAGAACGTCCCTCACTTTGGATTTGTATGCTTGTTTCCTCACATTTAGATTCAGGTTAAATATTTTTGTGTGAAGTATTACAAGGCTGTATTGTGTATCAGTGCATCATTCAGGAGGCAGTAGTTGGCCACCAGTCCCATTACTGGTGATGTCAAATTTGATTATTTGGGTAAGGTGATATGTGCCAGATTTCTCCATATCATGTTCCTCCATAACCTTACATACAGTGGTTTCTATAACCATTGATGATTTCTGCCCAATTAATTCTCACTGTATGAGTTGTAATATGGTGAATTTTCTGTTTCCCTTGTATCTCTATCTCTTATGTTGATGGAACTCAGTCCTCTTTATATCTTTGATATCCGTTGGTTGACATTATTTAAAGAAGAGCTTTTTCTTCCCCTGTATTTAATAAAATTTTTAATTTTTAGTATCAGTATGGATGCATGGTTCTTTTTCCCGATGTGTAATAATCCATTCCCATCATTACTTATTCAGTGCTCAAATTGTCCTAAATTTGTCCAAAGCTATTCTTCAGTCAGGCGTCTCTGCCCTTTTGATTATATCCCTATCTGTCTTTGAGCACTTCCTTATTTTCCGGTACAACAGTATTTTCCTGGCACATTTCACACTTTCTTGATCTCAGCCCTAGAATCATCCCTTTTTCCTTTTTTTTTTTTTTTTAAAGTAATTTAGTTCCTATTAGTGAGTAATGATATTTAGGAACCAAGATCTGCGGGTCAGGTGTGCTCAGTGCTTCTATAGTATCATTACTTCTAGGCTCTTTTGGGCCGCAAAGCTAGAAAAAGTATTTTTTTTAAAACTTGAGCTTGTATGATGCCTTTAGATCCAGTGCAGCACCTCATGTTTCTTCCTTTCCTTCCCCCACCCCACGTCTATATTTCCTTCCCCCTGATAAGCATCCCTGTTGTCAAGAGCATCAACATGTTTACCCATCTGCTCAGGCTTGTAATACACATATAACAGTTTCACAGTCACTACATCGACACCACTACCAACAGCAGACTTACTAAAGACAAGTGTTTCCTTTACTAATGAGATATATTCACAACCTTAAGTATTTGCTTTACCTGCAGTTCTTTTTGGGAAAAATATAGTTGACTTTGAGTGTAAAATTTCAAAGACAGCTAGATAGTTGCTGATTAACCTGTCTGAAGTATTTAATGTATTTTAATTAAAATAGCCATCAAGCCACTTTAGAATTAAATTTACATGTAAGTTAGCAACCTCCGAATACTCTATTTCTCACCCACCTTTTTTTTTGATTACACATACAAGGTTTAGTACTTTTCTAAAAATGAAATAGAACCAGATGGAAAAGAGCCAATACATATTTATATTTATGTATCTGTTTATAAACTGTAAGTGAGTGTGTTATTTGTACTCTGCTGCATTTGTTTGTCATCTGTTCCCTATAAAGAGATTGCATCTCAAAAAAAAAGAAATATAAAAATCCAGAGGAAAATAGTTTTCTGGTTACTTTAGACATGACTGTATACCAGCCATACAATTTCATAGAGAATGCCTGAAAATAACTTCTCTTTCTATGGGACAAAATAATCCTTGGCATTTCCATGAATTTAAGGTGCACCAGTAGTTTCTTTGAAAGTTTTTTTTTTTTTAGTTTCTTTTCAATAACATTTAGCATTGACCACTATAAATAGCTATGATTATTTGATATCAGATATTTATGGAGAGAATTGGTTCAATAGCCACATCTCCAACAATATTATACAGAATATCAGTTTAAACTAATCATAATGTGATGCAATCCTTTAGATTTTTGAGAGCCTCTTTTGGTTTCTTTTTCATTATAGAAGGCAAACTTTTCATACATTCTGTGAATGTTTGTAGTGATTGTTCTGTGTCACCTCAAGTCTGGGGACAATTATCCTCTGATGTGAAGAATCAGTTGTTGGGAGCCGTGTTCACAAAAGTTAGCCTGGAAATATAATTTTGCACAATAAATTTAGACAGCAGAAACTCAGAAACAACAACAGAAATACTCTCTCACACCTGGTCGATTTTAGAATAGAAGCTGATGTTTGGAAAATAACCCATTTCTATGAAGGAAATGTGATTGATGATAACCTGAGACACAGCTATGACTAGAACCACATTCCGTTTAAAGTTATTGTGCCACCAGACTATTAAAGCAGTGCTCTGAAGTGAATCAGGGGAGCTCGGTTCTCTTTAGTGGACAGTAACACAGGCACTAATGAGACAGATTTCATTAAAAGATACTTGATTTATGAGGGAGTTACAGTCCTATCATATTTTGAAATTGCTGGCTTAGTCTTGGCATCAAATCATCCCACCCCCCACCATACCATCACCAGTTTCTGTGTGTGCTTTGACATTGCTATGGTAACCCTGAGGGCTGATGGAATTCCCTGCATCTCTTTTCACAGAAGGAGATGAGACAGGAGTGATGGATAGTCTGCTGGAAGCCTTGCAGTCGGGGGCTGCCTTCCGCGACCGAAGGAAAAGGACACCGAAGCCGAAAGGTGAACATTATACTTGTTACGTGTTACTTTCTAGGGAACTATCACAAAGAACGACCCTCCTCCCCCTCTTTTTAAATTCCTTGTCAAGAATGTAGTGCTGTGGGCAAGAACTCTTCAGAAGTTTTCTAAGTTTGCAATGACAAGTGTCAGAGAGAGAAGCATTCCAGTTGGCCAATGTCAGTAGCATATTAACAGATCAATGCACTGAACCTGGAAGAGCCTGATTAGTGTGACAGGTCTCATCTAAAGAACCATATGTACCTATCCCAGTGGAGTTTACAGCAGCATAATTAAATGGGAAGTAAAGTCATAACATTATTGCTTCAAGTCTTTTAGGGTACTGAAGCATTGCTTCGCTTCCAGAAGTACTTAACCTTGGGAAAAAAAGTCTGATACTGTTACATTTTTTCAGATGAACAGACCTCTATATTAAGTTTCTTTCATTTTTTTTTTTTAACAGATATTCGGCAAAGTCTCAGTCCAATGTCTCAGAGGCCTGTTCTGAAAGTTTGTAACCATGGTAATAAACCGTATTCATAAATTGCACATTCTTCTCATCTACTTTTATCCTGTTGATCTGTGATTTTGTAGGCTGCTGTGAAGGTCTCAAGTTTCAGTATGACGAAAATAGTAAAAATGTGAGGATGTACGTATTTGCGATAAGATTGTGCGCTCATATTTTCCATCCCTCCATTATTCCCTTGAGGTAGTGTCCAGGGTTCTTCTTTTCAGGTCTCAAGTGAATGCTGTTGTTGTTGTTGTTGTTGTTGTTGTTGTTGTTGTTGTTGTTGTTGTTGTTGTTGTTGTTGTTGTTGTTGTTATTAAGTTCCTTCATATATTTTTGATCAGTGTTGTCCAGTATATACTTTAAAAAGCAGTGTGCTTTCTTAATGCTATTTGAAGTAGTAGATTTGCTTTACATCAAGATACAGTTAGCAACATAGAGTCTGTTACCTATTTTACTCCACCATATTTGCCAATACAGTGTGGAACACTGTGACCAGCATTTTGACAAAATCTTTAACGCAGATGAGCTTCATGTGATGCGATTGTGGAAGAATGTGCTAGAATCACTGAAAAGAAGGTGAGTTAACTTAGTCTCCAATATTTGAGACTGATCCCTTCCAAAACTCTCTAACTAGCTCCTGAACACCCAGCCCCAGGGAGCCCTCTTCCTGTCTGGAAGGCGCCATGTTGTGTTGATTGGGTTTTATTTACTTTGATTCCCTTGCCCTCACTGTTAATGTGTTACGAGGTTCTGCTTACCTTTTATGGTCAAAACCAGATTCACTCATGATTGCCATGTACTCAGTGAGATTGTTACCGAAATTTGCCAGATTTAGAAATGAAAAGATACGTGACAGATTTTACTCAGGAGTTGTTTGGGGTACCTATGAGTTTTGTTCTAGAAGTATTAATGTGTGACTGAGTAGAGAAACATGTGTCAAATTCCTAGGCTAGCCTAAAAAAAGTACGAGGCATATAAGAAAAAGACATGAATGTGATGGTCTCTTAACAGCTGTGTAGATCCTTACTGCTCAAAGTGTATGTAATAGATGCTTAATAAATGAGGAAAAGGTAAAAAAAATCTGCAGCAATTCTAGATCTTTTGACATTTTCAACAGTATGTTTTTTTTTATCATTTTGCCTTTCCCTGCTCTAACAATAGGAAGAAAGAATTGTAGTGAGTCCTAACATACAACTACTTGAATCACTGTCTTTTCCTCTTTCCGTGATCCTGATGAGCCATGTATGTACGCTTTTTTCTCTTGTGACATAAGGTTGAACTTCTGGCATCCACCCTCTCAGAGGTTTTCTAGCCTCTGGTGTGTCTCCTCTCTTGCTGCCAGATTGAACCACTAGATAGCACTCTTTTCCTTGTCTGCAGCTTGGATTACAAGGCTAAACCATCTTTTAGAATTAGGACCACTTTTTATTTCTTTTAATAAAACTCAGTATTAAAACATCTATATTAATTTAATAAACTTATACTCTGTTAGATTATGGTAATTTTAGATTATAGATAGATTGTAAATATAGATGTAGATTATATGTATATATATACATATATATATACACACACACACATATATACATACACACACACATAGAAACAGAGAGAGAGAGAGAGAAAGAAAAAGAGATAGAAAGAGAGAGAGGTCATTTTTTATTTCAGAATGAGTAAGTATCCTCTGAGACCTTGGGGCTAAAATGTCCCAGGATGTATTTTGGCAAAAGATGACCTCAAGCATTGTGAATCCTATGGGCTTCAGAAGCACAGAAATTGTCCACATTAATAATTCAGCCCTTGTGCTGTGCTCCAAGCCTCTACCCAGAATGCTTTGGTTAAAACCTAGGCAGAAATTGTTTGGTATCTTTCCTTGCTAAACCTTCACTCATTCATTTATTTAGCAAAATTTATTAAGCACTTGCTAGCCACTTAAGATGTAGATATATCCTCTAAGAATTCACCACCCAGTTGGGAGACAGATGAGTGATAATTCCCGTACATTTGGTGATACCAAAATAGCAGGAACACACAGAGATTTGGGAATACCAAGAAGGCTGAAGGACCAATCCAGATGTTATGAGGACAATTAGAACTTGGCTTCTAGAAAGATCTGAAATTGAAGCTGAGTTTTGCGGGATGAGTAAAAATGAGGCAAAACCCTGAAAGCAAGGGTGAGCCAAGAAGCAGAAGCAGCATGTGCACACCCTTCCAGAAGGTCTTTTCTGAACCCCAGTCTGAACCTAAGTGCTGAACTAAATGCTCTTATTAGCACCTGTACACTCTTACTAGCACCTTGGTTTTTCCCATTTTACAAAATGCATTCCCTTAAAATATTCTCATTCAATGTCTGCCACACTTCTCCTGAGTCCCAGCGGGGTGGGGACAAGGCAGTAAAGGAGGGTCCCTGCCTTGCTTACTACTGTAACCCCAGTTCTCTGCTGGGCTGGTGCCTGACACATGGATGTTCAGTAAGAATGTGTTGAATGAACAGACATGTTAATGTTTAGACTTGAATGGAACAAGTAGTGTATGTTGAGCAAAATCAGTTCTCTGAGTATTACCCTGATAAATGGGATTTAGCATGCCAATTGTTAATGTCCCAGCTGTGACCAGTAACTCCCTCTCCTTCCCTCCCAGAATGTTATCTGTCATCAAGAGGAGATATTTGATCATCACTGGTCTAGCTTCAAAGATTGTTGGCTCAGATGTGAAGGGTGCGCTTCAATCCTGATTGGATTATTTACTTCTTAGCAGTGGAGAGTTACTTATTAATTAGATTTCTCTCCCTTGCTTAATCAAGCAAAGTTTAACAACAGTAAATAAATGAAAGTAAATAAATGTCTGCTAATGAGTACAGGGCATTACCTCATTTCTTTACCCAACACAGTACATTTGAAATCTAAAGATTTTTCTATAGTTTATAGAAAATAGTAAGTAAAGATCAAAATATTTATTCATGCATTTTTATAAAATTATACCACATTTAGGTGTCAGTGAATCAACTGGCCTGGTTGGAAGTAAAGGACCAGATAGGGAAGGAATCTATTGAGAGTCTAATGCCAGACCAAGGACTTGGGCTGTTGAGATTTTTGAGCAGGAGAATGATGGGTCTAAGAAGTTCATATGAAACTGAAGTGACAAACATAAGAGAGAAGAAAGAATCAAAGGGACTTTATAGCCACTTTGATGCCAACATGGATTTGCTGCAAGGAATGGGGAGGGAACCAGAATGCTTACCAGGGCTTGAGAAGAGAAGCCAGGTCTGGAGCTGTGTGTGGAGGCCCTCACAGGGACTCACTAACACTGCATAAGCTGGTGAGTCACCTACGGGAAGTCTTCAGATCTAGGGACTGCAAGTTGAGGACTGAGCCTTAGGAATGGACACAGGAGAGTAACAAAGTGAGAGAGAGGCAGAAAAAAATGATGAAGATGGGAGGAGTTCCATAATAGTGGGGCCTACAATACGAAGGTTGAAAGAAGATTTTCAAGAATTTGGTTCACCATTTCTTTTTCTTTGGTTGTTTCTTTCTTTCTAAAACTGAGTGGTATTAACACTGAGTGACTAGTATTTTGCAGGGTCATTCATTCTACTCTCTTCTGGGACTTCTCTTCCCTGGTACGCTCTGTAGACTCTGTGAAACTTTTATGACAAAGGTTTCACAAATATGAATTGTTCAGCCACGCCTTATGGTGCATCTGCCTGCAGTTTGATTGCATCTCATTAGATGGTTCTCTTTTCATTAAGTGGTACAGTGGGATTTTTTTTTCTTCAGTTAAATGGATATAGAGTAATCAGAAAGAATTCTATAAACTATATGCAATTAAAATCCCTAATGATAAAACTATTTAACTGTGACAAAATAAGATAAAACATAATCAAAATTTTAGGCAAACAAGAATTACACATTTTTAGTGAACATCCATAACCTAAACAAAATCTTGCTATATTATCTTTACACTGAATCAATTCTTAATAGCCTTAATTTGGATTTGATTATCTATTTTTACTCTACCACTTATAATATGGTGCTTTGAGAGATTTTTATAGAAATAAGATTGTATTGCCTCCAGGCACAGCTGTTCTGCCACTCTAAGATTTGAAGTCAGAATTCAATGTGAAGCTAGTTAGATTTCTTTGAATTAGCATATTTCCCCACAAAATAGCTCTAAGGGAGGTGCACAGGACAGACTTTGTTGTTAATGTATTAAAACTTCACACACAACCATCCCCCCTTCCTAGTCCATTCTGTCTTGGGTCCCCTTGACCTACCTTTTCCCCAAACAGCAAGAATTGTTGTCTGGTCTGCTTTGAGGCATCCATTCTGTCTTGAGGCAGAATTATGAAATTTATAAGGTTTTCAGTGGTGTCTACTGAGTGCTAGCCTCCTTAAGGCTTTTCTGAAAACAATGAGGACAACACCAAACCAGCCCTTGTCTAGAAAACCTTGTCTATCAAAGTAGTAAATGGTGACAACTACTGTTTCTATATTATTAAACTGTATTCTATTTTAAAGTAGAAAAAGCATAAAAAATAATATAGTAAGATTGTATGATTTTGCTAAATGTCATTGGCTTATTTTCTTGAGAATATTTTTTGTTCTCTTTGTGATGAATTTGTGCCTGCCTAGGGAAGGGAGCTATTAAAATACTAATTGTTTTTGACACCCTTACACTTGGGCTTTCAAGCAGAATTAAATACTACCTGTAACTGTCAAAAGACTTCAATATTTTTTTAAGGAGACTTTTCTAGGCCAGGAATATAAAACAATTTGGATGATTTCACATTTTATTCAAACATCAGTCTCTTCTATTTACTATGTAGTCAAGCAAAAGGAGGAACGGACTCAGCAGGGCTTCTGCCTGGGTAAGGATGCCCTGTGGGCAGACGAGAAAGGCCTTTCTAATTTATAGTCAGGGCAGGACAACCTTTTGGCTAGTCATTATCAAACAGACTCTTAAGCATGAACAGGTTAGAAAATTCTCAAGTCTTGAGGACTTCAAGTTGTTTTAAAAAGACATTTATGCAAGAAATAGCAAATGCCTTTCATTTAATGAGCATTCACAGATCCACACTGAAGGCTGAGACTAAACTGAGTGAAAAGGAGATAAAGAACTATTATATAAACAAGGAAAGTAATGTCCTTGATTTCCTTGAAATAGTTGTTATGAATAATATATCTCTTGCTCTATTTGTGCTACATAGTGGACTGTAATTGTTATCTTTAAAATTTTCTGGCTCATTCTAAATCTATCTTTTTCTTATAGCATAGGTTCAGAGTCTGGGTTTATAAGAAGTCGATGAATGGATTTTAGAAGCTCCTTGAACTCTACTCTTGTTGTAGACTTTGTGTTTGGACATTTTTTTTTTCCTGGTAAAATGATCTGTTGATTTTATCAAACTCTCCAAAAAATATAAAAATAATTACTGATTTTGTTTGATTACTGGCTTGTCACAAATCTTCTATATTTCTACATACTACATTTTTATACATATCTATGTGATGTGTTTTCCACCCTTGTAATTATGTCAGTGAAAGTTTAGTTCTCAAATGACTTTTACTGTGATTTTGTTGGGTGAAAACTAAACTTTCATTGCCATAATCACAAATGTGGAAAACATATCATATTTTTGGTGGATATACAATTTTAGACAAACTGTTTAGTATAAACAGTTAGGATCCAGTAAACTGGCACTGACCGTGGAGGGTCACTGAGGATTCAGGGAGGGGAGGACATCGTCTGTACCAGAATGGTCACTAGCCTTGCTGGATCTCCCAGGCTGGAAGGTGTGCAGGGCTCACTGGGCTATGCAAACAGGAAGGAGCAGGGAAGAGAAAGAGGGTACTCGGAAGGAGCAGTCTCCTGGAAGCCCAGAGAAAGGTCAGTTAACAAAGCCACAGGCTTCAGGAAGGCCAGGTTAGGCAAGGATGGAGGAGCACCTGGGTACCGACTGGATTGAAGGGCATAGGTGCCATTGTTCACCTCTGGAAGAGCAGTTTCAGTGGAACAGTAGAAACTGAAGCCAGGCAGGATTGGTGGGAGGGGAGTGGAGGCTGTGTCTTCTAGAAGCCTGGGTATGAAAAATGAAGCAGAAGGGAAATCTGGAACAAAACGGGTTATAGTTTGAGTGGGCTATGTGTCTTTGCCTTTCCTGTGGCGTTGGGTTCACTGTCTGTGTCCTGAAGAGACGGTGCTCTGGAGGAGGGAGTGAGTATTCCGTGGGGCAGTAGTTGGGGTGAGGTTCCTGGGGGATGGGATGGGAGAGCACAGGTTGGAGCACCTGGACAGTGGAAAGGAAGGATGTATGGAGAGCAATGGTTACAAGTATTGAGTAAGGGAGTTTGGAGATCTCACCTGATAGATTCTGTTTTCTCTGAGAAATAGGACATACGATCTTCTCCTGAAACGGGCAGCCTCTGGGTTAAGGGAGGCAAGGACAGTGAAGGATGGCACATCTCTTGGAGGGATAGTGAGGGGTTACTGCTCAGGGAGGCACAAGGTACTTTTTGCATCAGTGGCCCAGCTGGAAAGGGAGACTATTACTTGTGTAATAATAGCAGTTTCTAAAGTCTGAGCCAAGGTGCCTTCCCAGCCCTGTGGCAAAGGGCAGTTGGTTCTTCAGTTGTCTGAAAGTTCTGAAAGTGCTCTCCACACATGAGCACCATAGTGATCACTTCGGCAGTATGCAAACTCACTGCAGCACGAGTCAAGCCAAGTCACCTCTTTTTTTTTATAGGATAAGCTATTTTACATTTGGTAGTTAATTAGGAAAATAATGGAAACTCTGTTGGGACACCTCATCCCGCGTGTGTTTCCACGGTGTTTGGGTGTCATGTTAGTTACACAGGGGCAAGGCATTCCGGGTGGGGGTGACCCTGAAGCAGCTGACCTTCCTCCAGGCCTGTGCCAACTATACATGTGTCTGAGATCTCTTCCTACAAAAACAACAGTGTAAACTCAGTATTTCTAAGGTACTACTAGATTTATTTTTATATTTTATTTTATTTGCCTTCATGAAAGGTCAGTTTGGAGTAGCCACAGATACAGAAACCACTTTTCAATATTGAAAAGGTTTTGTGAATTGCCTGTCAAGCGCATAGTAGTTACTTAAAAATAGCAATAGTTGTTCTTACTGTCTGTGAAAGCATAAAACTAGCCAAATTTTTGAATCCTGTTTATAGAAGCCTTGGATGATCTGACCAAGCAGTCTAACCTTGAAAACGCACGGGGTTGGGCGTGGACTTTAAAGGTGGTCAGGCCTTGATTTGACTTCTTGACTTAAATAAGCTACGTTTGGATTTTCTTTTCCTCAGCTGCGTGCTTACACTGTGTGCTTCATGGCCTATTTGGAAGATTAAATCAAAGTGTGTGATAAGCTGCTCTACTAAAGTACCTAGAATTGAGTAGATATTTTATAAATTCAATCTGTGTTAGTTACTCCTCATTCTTTGCCCTTCTCCGCCCACCTTCCATGATGCGTTTGTCAATAGAAAGTTATAAATTCTTGAACATAGTGACAGGCGTATGCAGCATGGGTGTGCTAATTAGAGAGACTGAAATTAATTCTCTTACTATGAATAGTTCCTTTACTGCACTTAAAGTGCATTAATTGGTATGAGCTAGTTTAGAATTTTTAAAAAAGACAAAAAAATTAAAAGATTATAGAGACTCTTGGTTTTAAAATAAAATAATACAGATGTTTTTAATCTCCTTTCTCCCTTGGGAGTCACCACCAAGCCACCAGGAGAAGGAGTAGCAAAAAACACTGTCAACTTCTGCAAAAGTAAAACATCTTTAGCCTGGAACAGCATCATCAAAGACAGGGAAGAAGATGAAGCTGGAAAGAGGAAGTTAGAATCCAGGTGTTTTAATTTCTAAGGCTGCCAAACAAATTACCACAAACCAGGGGCCTTAAAACAACAGAAAGTTGTTCTCTCACAGTTTTGGAGGCTAGAAGTCTAAAATGAGGTGTTGATTTATCCCTGAAAAGGCTGGTTCTTCCTGGAGGCTGGGAGGAAGAATCTGTTCCCTTTATCTCACTTCCGGTGGTTGCTGGCAGTCCTCAGTGTTCCTCCACTCCCAGCGGCGTCAGTCTGTCTCAGACTCCGTCTTCATTTGGCTTTCTCCTGGGCCTCTGTGTCTTCACGTGCCCTTCTTATATGGGCACTAATCATTTGGTTAGGGCTCACCCTAACCGAGAAGGATCCCACCTTGATTTGGTTACATCTTTGAAAACCCTATCTCCAAATAAGGTCCATTCACAAGTACCAGCTATTAGGTTTTGACATAAATTTTGGGTGACACAGTTCAACCCACAAGGACAGGTGACCCCAGTGAGAAACAGACTGCTGTACTCCTCACACACCACCTAAGGGCTCCAGAATTGCAGGTGCAGAATTGCACTGTCAGGAGGAATGAGACTTAGAGCAGGTCAGCCTCCACCGGGCAGTGTGGCTCCCACGTCCAGACTTGTGATCCTCCTGCTGCACTTCCCTCCCCGCCTTTCCTCTACCCCTCCAGGAGGTAAGGGGTACAGATGCTGTTTGGGAAGATTGCTACAGACTCCAGAATTAAAATACAAGCCAGAGATGAGACGCTTCACTGAAAATAGGGATTCCATGATCACAGAGGCGGGCAGTTCTCCAGGAGGAAAGAGGAGATGGGAATGGCACGATCCTCTTCTGGCCCCAGCCACCAGTCAGGATAAGCCAAGCATATACTCCAAGCAGAGGACAGATTTTTCTGGAGATAATGAACAGTCTAGAGAAAAAGGCCTTTAGATATTGGCATTTGGGCCCCCTTACCTCAAAAAATGTTAGCTTACTGCAGGAATATTCCACAGAGAAGCTCACTAGTTAACAAACCTACTCACACAAATTTTTTTTCTTAAACATTAATTTCGACCAAGGATTCATCAGCTGACATTTGAGGAAAATATTCAACATGAAAATAAAAAAAAAAAGGAAAGTCAAACCAGAGGAATTCTTAGTAAACAGAGCAAAAGTGAAGAATAACACTGTAATTAGTCATTGCAAAGATATCAGATATTTCAGTAGTGAATAGGATGATGTATATATCACATATCTATAAAAGAATTAGAAACAAAAATCTTTTGGATATGAAAACATGGTAAAAGAAAAAATTGTACAGTATTTGAAAAAGCATAAACAAAGAGTTCTAGGGAAGATAAAGAGGAAATATAGAATTTGCAGATAATCTGATATATTTGACTGTACAATTATTTAACTGTCTTCTAAAGCTTTGGGGACAAGTATGCAAAGAGGGATAAGCACTAAGAAGATAAGAAGAGGCAATTATTCTGTAAAAAGGTGATTTACAGTTGACCCTCAAACAATGTAGGTTTGAACTGCATAGGTTCACTTACACATGGATTTTTTCAGTAGTAAATATTGAACTACACAATGTGCATTTGGTTGAGTCTGTACCGCCCCAACCCCCGTGTTGTTCACGGGTGTGGTCATAGTACACTACTTGAATCTGCAGCAGCCTTTGTGCTGGTTTACAGTCATAATAATGTAAACACTGGTAGCCAGGTTCCAAGATGGCCTCAGTGATGGCTGTGTCCTGGTGTTCCTTCCTTTATGCACTCCCCCCTCCAAGCATTTTCCAGGGTTAGTCTGTAACCAGTAGAATAGAGCAGCAATGATGGTGTGTCATGTCTGAGATCAGGTTACAGAAGATACCGTGGCTTTCATTTGGGTGCTGTGTCTCTAACTTGGTTCTGGGGGAAAGTTATGTTGTGAGCAGCCCTTTGCAGACACCCAAGTTGTGAGGAAGTCAACCTTCAGTCTGTCACAATAGGAAATCAGTAAGCAAAGTCTATAATTGATAAATCAAGAGACAGCAGGAGAAGGGTGGGAAGGGATAGCCTGGGATTTCAAAATTGTAGAATAGATAAACAAGATTACACTGTATAGCACAGGGAAATATACACAAAATGTTATGATAACTCACAGAGAAAAAAATGTGACAATGAGTGTGTATATGTCCATGAATGACTGAAAAATTGTGCTGAACACTGGAATTAGACACAACATTGTAAAATGATTATAAATCAATAAAAAATGTTAAAAAAAAAAAAAAGAGAGACAGCAGGAGAAACATCAATAAGGCAGAGTTAGGGACAGCAGACTGTCATATTTCATTGGAGGTTTTTGGATTTCTTTGTGAAGTAACCATTAACTATAAAGAAAGTTAAAATCAGAAATATTAAAGGTCTTAATGGGTGACAGGTGGGCACTCAGGCTAGGCAGACACCTCTGACTCAGTTTATCCCTGTTGAAGAACCAGAAGCTAAAGTCTCTTTGATTCAGTAGTCACCTCCTTTTCTACTGAATACACTGATCTTACTTTCATTGTTCATTTTCATTTTCTTTCTTCTGATACAGCATATAAAGGGGATTCTCTCTGTTCTGGCTCTCAGCTTTTCACTTTTATGTGCCAGAAACTAATGTGCTCTTCATTCTGCATTCTTAAAGCACAGGAGGGGGTGACGAGAGTCAGTGATGGTGGCACCTCCTGCTCAGGACAACGACTGTGCCGCCTCAAGTAAAACAGTCTTTCCACCTTGTTTGTGTTCTGTAGACAACATTGGCCAGGGATTTTGCAGCATGTATCTTAGTATTTTTTCCTCTGTCATTCTTAATGTGAGGAAAAGTGATGGAAAAGCATAATAGAGAAAATCAAGTACCATTCTACTTTTTTTTTTTTTTTTTTGGCCTTTTAGAGCCGAAGTAGCCTTCCTGTGCTGCAAAAGAACTGAATGGCTAATCTGCACTCACTGAATCCTTCGGAAGCGAGAGAATGGGATGAAATTTGCATTTGGAATTCATGTTAGTTACAAAATAGTTACAATTATTGACTGTAAATGTCTTAATACGTGACACCGGCCTCATGAAAGCCAAGGATGTAGCCAGCATAGCTGGAAGAACTATTTGTGCTTTGCAGAGAATGGTCGTTTGACTACTGGCTATGTAGTCTGGGTAAGGAGATAAATATTTTTCTGCTTTAAAGGGGTTATCAATTTAGAAAGCATTGACTTGCATTAAGAAAGCTGCATGTCCCATTGATTCCCCAGTAAATTTGGAGTTATTAGTGTTAGCCGTGATGTACGTCACAGTGATATGACAGCGTTTGGCTTAAACAGGTTCACCATTTATTAGCACTGATATTAGAATAAATGATCATGATCATTAAGTGCTATGTACATTATCATTTAACTAATCATGCTTGCAATCTCCTTCTATTAGTCAAACCTCTTTGGGTTAATTAGTCAGAGAAGCTGTCTAATCCTGATTTCTAGAGGAATGATGAAATAAAGGAACATTGAAATATGCCATGGAAAATGTCAGTGCGTCACCAGTTACCTCATATGTTGACTTCATTTACCCTCCCCTGGTCCATTATAGCAGCCTCAAGGTTAAAAGAGTCTGGCAATTCCTCTTATTTTGAAATATAATTAGGCCTATTAAATTATATGTGCATACTTTTCCCATAAGCACTTATGCAGCAGAAAAGTGCTAATATGATATGCAAATAAAAACAAAATCCTCATTTACCAATATATCCATATTGAAAGATGAACCAATAAATACTGTTTAGATTGAGCATTAAAAATGTTAATAACATCTCATGCTTGGATTCTGACAAGCTAATAACTCAAAATCTATAGAAGTTCAAGGCTACAAATATAAGACACAGAGAAACTTTTATTATTAGTCCTTTTGTTTCTTATTCTTTTTAATATAGTTAGGCTAGGGAATTCTTAAACTGATGTTGGATAAACCATAAACGGGGTTTTTTTAATCCAAAGTACACTTTATCATTGGGTGAAAAGTTGAATTTTATACCATTTTGGTAGATGTCCCCATGTCCCAAAGGAAGAGAAAAAAAGAGAAAAGGATCTTTTTAAAATTCATTGTAACTTGTCATCAGGCAGCTTCTCAAATAATGATGACCATGCTGTTTTTGAACATGCAGTCGGAAATAAATGAAGGGCATAGTGCATGACGAGATAGCCAGCAGCTTTACAGGCAGAGAGATGCACTGCCTGAGAGCCCCTGGTATCTGGGCTACACTTGCAGCTGTTGGCAGCAGCATCCTCTCTAATATGCCTCAAGGTTTTCATCACTTCCTAAACACTGCTCTCTCTGCTTCTCACTTGCCGGAAAGTGGACAAGACCTATTACTCTCCATGCTATTAACCTCCTTTCTCTGCGTTCACTGATCCCTGTTCCTTTTCCTTACCTAAATATAAAAAGACATGATCTGGAGGAGGGTATAGCTCAGTGATAGAGCACATGCTTAGCATGTACAAGGTCCTAGATTCAATCCCCAGTCCCTCCTCTAGAAATAAATAAACCTAATTACTTGCACTGTCCCCCTAAAAACTAAAACTAAAAAAAAAAAAAAAAAAAAGTTAAAAAGACAATCTGCACAGGGTGAGAAATAAATATATTCAGTAATGGAATAAAGTGAGGAAAGCTGGTAACTCTAGGTACTATGATGTAGAAACTTGTCATATTTCCTAGAAACTAACTATGTGTCTTCTACATATTTGCTTGTTTTAAAGCCAGGGAAAGGGAAGGCTTTGAGAGTAATTTTTTAAATTATTAGTTTGTGATAAGTTTTCACATCCAGCTGCTAAGCTCTCCTTGTGGTAATTTCTGTGTCCCTCAGTTCATGTCTGTCTGTTTTAAAAAGTGTTATTTTTCTTTTCCATGTGGTTGGCCTATATGGTTAGTCACGCCCCTCTTCTAAACAGATCTCCAGTCGCATCTAGTATCTCTTCACAGTTTTGCACTAAGATTTTCTTTGACCCTGTAACTGTCCTCTTTCAAGAAATACCAAACACTATTTCTACTTTCAAAATCAGGAATAAAAGACCGTAAACCTACAAATTATTGCCTCAGCAAAGCCCTGTCTTTGTTTTGCTAAAGTACTTGGCGCTATGCAGTGCACCACACTGGGAAGCATGGTTTTGTTTTGTTTAAACGTTACTTAAGTTTTTATGCCCTCTCCTCATTAATGTAAACTTTATGCAAAAGAATAACATATAGAAAAGTACACACTTCCTAAGTATCAGGCTTGATGAATGCTCATTAAGTGAACTTACCTATGTAGCCAATACCTGGATCAAGAAACAAGATTATTAGAAACAGAGCCCCTTCCGGCTTCTCCCATTCATAACCTCACATCCTGCACATGTCCTGACTGTGACACTGTAACTAGACTTCATTTGTCCTCTGTATAAGTAGAATCTTACACTTTGTAGCCATGTGGTTGTGTGAGGTTGTAATTTGTTCATTCTAATTAATATTTAGTACTCCACTCTGTGAACATACCCATTTTTTTTCCCTTTTGTTGGTAGATACTTGTTTTGTTCCTGTTGGGGCTATTACAAATAGTGCCACTAAGAACACTCTTATACATGTCTTCTGGTTCTGTCAGAAATATATCTAAGAGTGTAATTGCTGATGCAAGAGGAAAGGGTATGTCCAGCTTTAGTAGATACTGCCCAACAGTTTTCCACAATGATTGTCCTATAGTTTGCACTTCCATCAGCAATGTAGGAGAGCCTCATTTTAACAATTCTGGTAGGATATCTGGTTGTAGTTTTCCCTTATGAGTAACGTGAATACCGTTCCACGTGCTTTTTGGCTTCTTGGATATCTTATTGTGTGAAGTCCCTATTCAGATCCTTTGCCTGTTCTTCTCTTGGCTTGTAGCTGTTTTTCATATTGAGAATAGATTTTGACACAACTTAGAATTCCATAACACTTCAGTCAAACTGTTCATTGAACAAAAGATTGCATTTCTTTATTGTTATTATTTTTTTACTTTGTAGTTATATAATAGTCCACATCACTCAGATCTTCCAATAAGAGACCTTAGAATGACAGGTCTGGTCAATATTACATGTTAAAAGGGCAAGCATGTTGCCTGCTCACCCTCTTCTGTTAAATTCCTGTGGTGCACCTGACCATCATCTTTTCTTCCTTGTTGTCAGGAGATGGCAATCCAGGGTCCCTCTGGCCTTTCTGACTGAACTGGGAACACTACAAAAACATTATTCCAGAAAAGCTGATTATGTCATGATAAGACTTCAGGAAACCGTTTATGAAATGAATGAGTGAATGTGTGAATATGTGAATACATGAAAGAAAGAGGAAGCAAATGACTACATAACTGAGTCTTGAAGTTGGACCTTCCAACTCTAATTATGATATATACTCCATTATGCCCTAATATTTACTGTTAATCAGGAAACATTGCTTGACGGTGGTTAAAAAAAATTGTTAGAAAATCTTGTCCTCAACTTGTAGCTCACAAACACGAATCAGAGGTGACCTCTCAAGGTAACAAACTTATAACACATTTAGATTTAATCTTACGATAAAATTTGAGTGGCTTTTTTATAAACTACTTTTAAATCCAGTCTATAACCAAAAAAAAAAATCCTTCACATTTACCCCAATCACATGGCTCTACTGTTGATGAGTTAGACCCAGATTAAGTGAATAAATGTATATATTTCTCCTACAAGATTACTTTCATTTAATGTCCTTGAAAAAAATGTGTACTATCTTCCAAGATCAAATTTCAACATGTTAATTAAGGTTTTAAAGAGTTAATATGAAGTAAAAGCTACTCTTATTTTTAAATGTTGATTCTAATCTATGGAATAGGGGAAAAACATGTAGTTTACTAAGTGTGTGTTTCTAAGTCAATCACATACCATGTTTCTTCATCTGTACAATGTAGTATTAGACAAATAAGCAGTTATTATTCCTTTATGACTTAGAAGTCCCTTTTTGTTTTTTTAGATTGAACTTTCATTTTGATTAACATTTATAATCAAGATTTAAAAGACGGCAGTTCGGTGTCTAGTCCGTTTTGATTGCTGCAGTGGAACTAACTGAGCTGCCATTGGGATCAAATACTCTCACTAAAAGCAAACACTGAGTTTGTTTAGAAACCAACTTATTTGAACTTTCTATTAAGAGTATTTTTAGAATACAGAAAAGTATAAAGGAGAAAATAAGTTTATCCGTAACCTAACTATTCATATACAAACATTTTTGGCATTGATCTAATTTTACTGTACATGCATATTTACATTCAGATATGCCAGATATGCTGTGTGTAATAAGTTGCATTGTGAGTATTTTTCATATAGCGTGAATTCCTCCTTTAACAACGTTTCAATGGCTGTATAGTATCCCATAGTAAGGACGGACCACAGATTATTTAACCAACTTCATTAGGGTTTAACCTTTACATGATCTTAAAATTTTTTACCATTATAATAAACAGCACTGTTTATTCAGGATAAGTTAATAGATATGAACAATTTTAAAGCTTTGTATACCTATTGCCGCACTGATGTGGGAAGGATGGAGGAATTATACTAATTTGTACTCCTGAGAGCAACCAATGGCTGTGTCCATTCCTCAAACTCAACAGCACTAGATGTGTTTCACATTTTTCAGCAATTAGACAAAATTGTGTGTCATTGTTTTGAATTTTCAACTAGCAGTGAAATTGTATCTTTCTGTGTCTTTGGGGTAAACATGAAGGATTTTTTTCTTTGGTTATAGATTGTATTTAAAAGTAGTTTATAAAAAAGCCACTGACAAAATGTGAGGGACAGGGAGACGAGAAACAGAGTGGGAAGGAGAGAAACTTTCCTGTCAAACTATGTTATCCATTAAGGAAAAACCATAAACTTTAATGTTATTATCTCTTCTGTCTTATTTCTCAACTAGGAGCCGTTATTATTACTGTTTGTTTATGACGATTGTTCAGTGCTGCCAGTTCAGGAGCAGATTTTATTTTTACATTTTGGTTGTTACTAACAATACATATACTCAACTCTTGATTTATTGGAGTAATGAGGTAGAGATAGATGGATGGAAATCAGAGACAGACCTAAATCCCAGGGCCGCATAACTGGTTACGGGAAAGCTGGAACCTCAGATGGACTCACACCTGCCCTGGGTGCTCTGGGTCATTAGGCAGCAGCTTAAAAGTTCTGTATAGATGCTTGTGATAATTTGGTCTCCTTGATGCCAACAGAGCCAATTAAAAGGTAGAGAAACTGAGCCAACCAACAAACTTCTCTTCTGGATGATTTTGGCAGCAATTTTAACAGATTTTTTTTTCACCGAATTTATCATGACTCCATTTAATAAAGGTATTTCAATAATGAAGGTGTTGTACATTATGATTATTTTGCCAAAATGTGATTTTATAAAATTTATAATTTTTATATATAAATATGCCCTGTTTACTTCTAGGAAGAATTTGGGATGCCTTACAAAAGGAAGGGTTGTAATAGTCCTGTAATTATAAGAGAAGACAGAAGAAAATTGGCTCCTTAACTTAGAGCTTTGGTTCTCAATTTTAACACCTATCAGAATCCCCTGGAGGTGCTTATCAGAACACAGGCTGCTAGGACCAACCCAGAGTTACCAATTCAGCAGGTTTGTGATTGGCATGAGAATTTTGCGTTTCTCATAAATTCCCAGATGCCACTTATCCAGGAGCCACACTGAGAACCACAGATCTAGATTGTTTTGTTTGTTTATTGAGTATTTGAAATCTTTTTTGATTAATATTAGACTTTTTTACTGAATAGTTTCTTTTTTGTGGATCATCTATCTCACTATCTGATCATACATAGTAGCGATGTTATGATTTTCATTCTTCATATGGATATAAAGGATATGATTGGTTACAATTCCCAGTCATTTTGAACCTTGGTCACACAAGAAACACCTAGAGAGTTTTAAAATAACACCAATAGGGAACCTTATCTCCACAGATTCTGATCTAATTGGTCCACGATGGAGCTTAGACACTATATTTTTTAAACTTCATGATTCTAGTGTGCAGCCAGCGTTGTAAGACATTGATAGGTAGAGAGAAAAATAGCCCATATTGCCAACAGATAATCAGGTTGTTTCATTTGTGGCTTGGGTTTTTGGTTTTTGGGTTTTTTTCTCTTCAGTGTGCCTAGCCACTAATTCCCATTTTTTTATCTTAATGGTATGCTTTTGGTTCTTAAGTATGCATTTTGTTCTTCTCTTAATTGAACTTTATCTGTTTTTGATGAACTATTTCTCTAATCTATCAAGGTCATTTTAAATTCTGTTTCTTTCTTCCAAAGTGTTTAACCCCTGCCCAACTAAGTATCATCTGCAAGTTTAATGAGCAGATTTTCAATTTCCTAATTGAGACTGTGCTCATTAAGTTTTAATATTTTATAATTTTATTGCAAATTATTTCCAGCGTGTGTGTGATGGTATCTTGACTTTGCCCTGGCTGTGCACATTTTCTTCATTATCAGTGAACATTTATTTAGTGCTTAGAAGTTATATGTTACTTAATCAAATTCTATGACTTCTAAATAACTGAAAATAAGGACTGAATCTGACTCTATATAGTTTTAACTCTAAGGAGAATATGTATACAACATGAGCTGCATGAACAACACAGGACATACAAGCATTTAAACACAAAAATTGAACACTGAATATATAGTTCATAGATCAGGTGGATGTAATGACCCTGAGAGTAGCTGTATAGAACAGAGGTTAAGAGTACCACCTGCTACTTATTAGCTATGTAACCTTGAGCATATTATTTGTTCCTTGTGCCTCAGTCTTGTTATCCCTACAATGTGATTTTAATCATTCCTGCTTGGTTTGTTGTAAAAATTTAAATCAGATAATGCATGGGAAATTCTCAACAGAGCCTAACACATAGCAACAGTTCAAAAACATAGTAATGATTAACAGTCAATTAAATGAGGAATTGATAATAGAAGGAATTTAAGATTTGTTTTGACAAGACTGATCATTAATAATCCAAGTAACACAAAGATGATTGGTCTAGGATCCACCTTCTGAATCATTGATGAATGAGACTAATCTGGAACCTTTGATTTTTATAAGTTGAAGCAAGTTTTCCTGTAAGCAAATAGTTTAGGTTTTTCATTTTAAGTGTGCTATGTTTTTATTGAAAAGTGTTCTTTTGCAGATGGTTATAACTACTAAGTGGCAGAGCCAGGGTTCAAACTCAAGATTTCTGTCTACAAGATGCTAATTGCTAAATGGTAAAAACTGAATAGATGCCCCAGACCTAAGGGGCGAGGGGAGTGAGAAGCTATTTAAAAAAAAATAATATTGCATAAAGAAAGGCAGCCAGTCTTTGACCACTTACTCTGTGTTAGACCTTGTCAAGTGCGTTACTTACATGGTCTAACCCAGAGGCTTAGAAAGGTCAAGGAACTTCCCCCAAGTTGTAAAGCTGATAAATGGCAGCATTAGGACTTGAACCCAGATCTGCAGCTGCAGAGCCCATTCTCAGAATCACTTCAGTGAATTGCCTATCCTTAAGTGGAATCAGACTACTTTTTCTGATATGAAAGATGAGTTCAAAAATATGAATTACAGTCCAGAAAGATAAGGTGGAGACAAAAGTTGTGTTTATTTCCTGTTTTATGACTGAGTAACTTGGAAGAATCAACTGAGAGATTTCCTCTTGAGTTTAGCATATATTTAAATTAAGTAGCTTAAAAGTGAAGGAGTGTCCCAGGAGAAGGAGGCTGGAGATGGTCTAGGTGAGGTTTTTAGAAACAGAGATAGACTGGAAAGGGTGGGTAAGAAGAGTAGGCAATTCATGTATTTAATCAAATTTTCTCCCTTGATTTTCTTAAAATGAGTGAACATCAAGGGTGGTCTCTTTGAACCCATGAAAGCTAGCACTTTTTTGATGAAACACTCATTTTTATGGCACTTCACTGTTTTCAGAATGCTTTCACACATTTCGTAATTTTTTCAGCTTATATTGGTGGGCACTTTTACAATTTTGCTTCTGTTTTCCTAAAATATCTGTAAGTACAAGAAACATTTGTACCAAATTGGATAGAAGCCACACCTACGCTGGAGTTTCTTTGCACATACCTTTTAAATGTGTTTATTTTATTTCATTGTAAATGGCAAGTGTAATTATGATCAAAATTAAATGTAGGTATGTATTATTCGGGAAATCCTGGCCATCAGGCAGTGTCGTTGAGTATCTTACTTTCCTTCCTTGTCCTTTATACCTCCTTTTTCAATCTCAAAAAAATCTCAATACTGCCGCTGCTCAAACATGTTCAAAATGAAGTAATTTTCCCCTTGTAATGCAATTTTGAGTCCCCAAGTATCAATTTGATTTAAAAAAAACTATTTTTCAGGCTTCCATTACTAAAGCATTTAAAGTCATTAAAGAAAAAAAAATGTGTACTGCATTTAATCTAAAGTTTAATGATTTACATAAACTCTTGTTTCCTTAAATTAGAATTACACAAACAAGCATCTAGTGACTTATGAAAGTAGAGACCTCAGAGAGTGAATTTCCTGGAAAGTCTTCTAATATTTGCTCTTTACCATTAGATTGGACTACAGTTAGACTTGATCAGGTTTATTTATCTATATATATAAATTAATTTTTTAACTCTGAAATTATTTGTTTTTGTTCTTTGACCTGGTTTGATTGGCATTAACCTAAGAGCTAAGTCATGCAGTGTGATCTGACCTGTGGAGATAGTTTTGAAAAACTATAAAGCAGGATTATTTCTCCCAGACAATCAAACATTCCTACCTTTCATTAACAGCTACTTACTACTAATAAAATGTTTACTTTTTAAAATAAGCTTTTATAAAATGAAAAAAAATTCTCTACAAGCTAAGGGATACAAATTCTGGTCAGGCTGTTTATATGTTTGTTTTCAGACATTTTGTACCAAAACCAGTAGCCAATGCTTCGTGAGAATTCAGTTCTCTTTCTCTCTCTTCATCCTGGCTTATCCACATCCCCAGATAATTATTTATGAAATGTGACCAAATTGAGCATTATGTTTATCATATGTACTATTAATTTGGCTTTCATTTAGACTTGTCCCGTTTTAGAATTTGTACTTACTGTTATTCTGAAAAGAGACTGAAGCTCTAAAATTACTTCTTGACTAGTTGTCTTGTAACACAGTCGAGCTAAAGTAACGAGACTAGTATAGGACAGACTTAGTTTTGAATTTCAGCTTTACTGCTTACATACTGAGAGTTACTGAATCTCTTGGCAGCTTGGTTTCGTCATATGTCAGTGGGCAGAAACAATGCCCACCTTACAAGGTATTTGTGAAAAGTGAATTTAACAAGCCATGCAAAGCACTGTGCATTCAATAAACGTTAACTGTTACTATTGATAATAACACTTGATCCTGGGCTGGCAGGGATGTTGGGGGAAAAGGAAAAATATTTGAGTTTTGAAAAGTTTAGAAAACAAGGAAAAGAAGATTGTCATCTGCCAGATTAAACCAGCTAGGTTCATTGTCCCATGCTGCTTGAACATGTCCCCCTTCTTGGCTCATTAAGAAGTGCTTCTGGATCAGATCCACAGAATGGTTTAACATGACTGTGAGTGGCGCTGATCCAATTATGTAGCTTGACTGCAGAGCCATTTAATGGTAACCAAGGTAGCTTATTTCTGTGTCATTTAGATTAATTTTTCCATTTTCCTTGTACTACTACCAAACCAATGTCAAGATATTTTCAGGCTTCTGCTTTAGAAGTTTACTTTTAAAACAGTGTGATTAATAGTCGCCTGTTTGACTTTAAATGATTTACCAGAACTATATGATTGTAGCTCTTGATATAAATTGCTTAGATATTATAAGAAAGCTCATGTTAATTTTTCAAAGGTTGTGTATATTTATATCACATTCAACTGATTAAGGAAAAAAATGGGTTTGTAAATAACACCGTTACAGCAATGTAAGTAACGGCTATCTCTTAAGGTAGAAACAGGAAAATCAAGTTAAGAGGAATCAGTTGTAATCACTCTGTAATTATTTTACTGGGATTTTAAAAGGCTGAATCAATAATGATATTTTGTTTCAGGCTGTTACAGCCAGAACTTTGGCTCCCAAAATTAAGAAATCAGCTCTTGTTAATTAAACTTAAATATGATGGCAGAGATCATTGTGCCGTGAAGCGAGAGCCTGATCTCTAGCTATTTTGTTCTGTACTTGGTATAATGCAGTGCACTGTTCTCAGCCAAAGCCCTGTGTTGTCTGGGCAACTCCCGTTGCCATAGCAATGAAATTCTTTTGCGGGAGCAGGGCGAATGCTAATTGTAGCCATTTGTTGTTCCTTCTGTCGATCCCTTAACTAGCACAGTTGTAGAGCAGCCAGAGACTCTGGGTGAACAGCACGGAGTGCCCCCAAAAGCATTGCTGCTGAAGGCAACCGGCTGCTCTGCTTAAAAAATCATTTGAGCAGCCGACAGTGCTGACAGTGCCGCTATGTGGGCAGAAGCACAGCTTGACTCAGACCCTGACAACTGTTGATCTGGGACTTAGAGGGAAAGAGAAGACTGTTTAAAACCTGTTGAGAAGGTACTGATGACATGGAGATTAATTTGACACCAGTCCCTCAGAGGTAGGTGCTAGGCATATCATAACAACTGTTTATCCAGGCTTAACCCAATCCTGGAACGCCCAGCGGCTGTAGGAGGCAGATCAATGGTTCTTCCTTTTATTTCCCTCTGAAACTGCATCGCTGTGGCCTAAGGTAAAATGATTCGTTTGGCTGGAACCAACCAATTGTAATTCTCATAGGTATTAAATTCAGTTTATACCTGTAACTACTTCCTCTCTTTATAATCCCTTATTTTTAGAGACTTATGATTTGGCTGCCAGAAATGAGTTGAAAGTGAAAATCAACTCAACATAAATGAGAACAGACCCCTTTTGACAAATAAACGATGAAGTGATACCTACCAATTGTAAGGTCTATCATGCTGCTTTAATTTGGGAAAACGTTCTTAAACCTGGCTAGTAATTCATTTTAAACCTAATTGCTATGGGTACTTGGGGAAGAAAAAAAAAATATATATATATATATTATTAATAGCAAGAGAGAACATGTGAGGCACTGTTATACTATTATATCTAACCTTTAAAAGTGTATTGACCCATAAAAATGGTCAAGTTCATGAGATTTTTAAAACCAGATACTATGTAAACACAGTAATAAATTTCAAGGTACGTTTTAGGTATAAATTTAATGTCTGTTCCTACTAATTGAGTAGACTGAAGGTGCATCCTGCCTGAAATGTTCTTAAAATGTAGAGGAACTAATATCATAGGCTTGTTATGTCAAGCTCTTCTTCTCCATAGTTTTATGTTTGTTTGTATTGAGATGGTCAAAACTGGTATCAGGTTGGCTCAGTCATGACTACAGACTCCGCTTTTCACTGGAGAGCAAGAGAAGAAGGCCTTTCAATGCAGTGTGATTTTTTTCCCTTGAACTCCGTGTACATTTAATATTTTTATCCCTTATCCTGCCATTTTGAGGGAGATGACTACCAGAATATCATTCAGGGTCCCAAAAGAAATTTGTTTATGATGATGCTGATCATAAGTCATTTGTGTGCTTCAAACACTAAACAAATTAGTCCTATCCCATTGATTAAAATAGATATTCAGTCCATAAATTCCAAGGAAGAAAAGACCTGGAACTTAGTTGTTGAAATTTTCTAAGACATACTGTGTTCTTTTCATAATTTTTAAGTAAGACAAGAAAATACCTATAAACTATATAACAAATACTGTTTTTAAATGTATGTATCTTATTTGTGAATTTTATATGCAAGGCATCTCAGATATTCCTTAATAAGCTTTGAGGAATTTTTTTAAGGTTTTTTTTTTTATTAAATCCTCAACTTTAAAATATTTGGTTGTACTTCTAAAACACTATATTCTCAGTATAATAAATGAGAAAAGAACTTACAATAAATGATAAAATAAGTAAATTAGTATTAATACTCTTAATTTCTCTGTCAACAGAGATCAAGTTACTGTCAAATTTACCACTAACCGTGGCTTCTGGCACCCCTCAAATGATGGGTTTTCCCACAGACTTATGAGAATAAATGAAGTCTAAAAATTATCCTTACCATGAGGCTGCACATCCATTTTTTGGCAGAGAGAATTTGTGTTAACACACAGCTTAGCAGTGGACTGGGTGATAGCTGGCAGGGTGGATTTACATCATGACTGATCCACAGTAGCCCTCAGGGGAAATGAGAGTAGACTGTCCATCCTCACTCTGCGGAAGTTCTTTTCCTTAACAGCCAGGAGATGGAAGGACCAAAGCCTGGATATGAGGTGAGGACTGCTCTAATATCAAGGAATGTTCCAAAGTCTGTCATAGTAACATTAAACCTCATCAGGAAAGCCAGCTCTTTGTGGTACCTAGAGCCCCACCAGCTTTCTTCCAGGGGCAGAACCAAAGCCATTACTGAGTATGTCCCATAGCCTTCCAGTGTAGAAACCTGCAGCCCCACTTGTCTTGTTGGGTGGTCTACAGGCATTTGATTTTAGTGCCCAGCATCTGGCTCACTTAGGCCAAACAAACCAAAGCATTCCCAAACAGTTTCCAGTGGAAGCTGACAGCCCACAGGGTTTTAGAATCAGGTCACTTGATTGGAGTGAGACTGACGCAGAGGGTTTCACCTGGGAAGGAAGAGTTGAAGATGAGGAAAAGGAATCCAGGGCCCAGACTGGTTCTCCTGCCCTCAATCTGGTGTGGATGGCAGTGTAATCACTTCCTGAAATGATGGGTCACTCAAATGTGAGACAATTTGATACAGGAAAAAATGGGGCTTGAGAGGATGGCTGTGACCCAGGTCTCAGTCGAGGCCCTGGGATGTGCCCTGCCAAGTGAGAGTCCTTGGCTTAGTGCGGGAAAGAATTCAAGAGTGAGCCAAAATAGGGTGAAGGTAGATTTATTCAGATAGATACATACTCCATAGATGGAGTGCAGGCCATCTCAGAAGTCAAAAGAAGGGGCAGGAGAGAGATCGAACCCCCCCCCCCCACCCCCGCATGCGAGGTTGTGTTTCTGTGGGCTCGGTAACTTCACATGCTAACAAGTGGGAGGATTATTCCAGCTACTTTGGGGAAGGGGCTGGGACTCCCAGGAATTGGGCCATCACCCACTTTTTGATTTGTTATGGTCAGCCTTGGAACTGTCCTGGCACCTGTGGGAGTACCATTTAGCAAGCTGTTGCATTTTAATAATCATATGTTGAAGCTCAAGGTCTACTGGGAGTTGAATCTTCCAGCATCTTGATGCTAATTGTCGTGTCATTTTTGTTTAATGGCTGTGCCCTGCCCCATTCCCTCCTGTATCAGGTTGGTCTCTCAGAGAGAGCTTATCCTAGGGTATAACTCAGGAAACCCAAGAGAAAATTTGCATGAGTGCTCATGAAATTAGGTGGCTCCCCTTTTCAGCTTGAGATTTCTTCTGAGGTGGACATTGGCAGTGAAGACAGCCCCGAATGGCTTAAAAGAAACACTCCTCTGGGAAAAGGAGAGAATGAGTGACCTAAATTTTAAAATTCTGCTTTAACCCTTGCTCAAGCAACTTACTCCTTGTCCCCCCTTTTAAATAAAGGAAGCTTGAAGGAGCTATGTCCCACTCTGGTTCTACTGGAAAGGTTGTGAACCATTCTAGCTATGCATGGACAGAGGCAGCCTGATTTAGAAATCTAGCTGCAAAATCTGTACCTCATATGAATTTTTTTTAGTAGATTCGGTCCCTCTTGATCTGTGCTGCAGTCAAGCCTTCACAGGACATTATCTGGAATTCCTCCCTAAGTCTTAAAAATGGTAGTCCTATACCGAAAGTCCTAAATATGGTGGTGATTTTTTTTTTTTCATGTATTGGTAATTAGTAGCATGGGTCACCTTGACAACCTGTTAGATATAGTTTAGTATTTTTGTGGTTTATAGCGTGGCTCATTTTTATAGTTATTTCTCAGTTATTTTAAGCCAACCATGTCTTATTCACAATTTAGCAATGTTATCTGAATTATTTTTCATTGTGCCCAGAATTAAGCAACTTGCTCCTAAGAAAACTAGTCAAAAATTAATGTTTCCAACTACTAATTACATTTTTTTGCATCTCAGCATGATTTTGTAACTTTTGCATAATTCAAGTTTTTAATTTTTTAAAACTTGGATTCCATTTTCTCTTTGTCAGTCATTGCATGAAAATGATTAGTCAAAAGCCAGAAACTGGCAGTTTTTAAATTATAAATTATACATAATGAGAAAAACTCTATCAGTAGTTCCAAACCTCGCTGTGTGTCATAATCTCTGGGAAGCTTCTTTAAAAAGTAGTTTCATGTACCTCATTCCAGACTACTGAATCAGAACTTCTGGAGGTAGGTTCTCAGGAACTGTTTTTAAACAATTTTCTAAAATGGTTATTGTCTCCTTAAGATGTCCCTAGTTGGAAAAGAAGCATTTTGGAAACAGTGATCTGGGATAATATCTCTGACCATTTAATATCAGGTTTCACTGTGAAAATAAGGCTTAAAATCTTGATGTCAATTCCAGGAATATTCAAAACTTATATTTTTCCTTTTGGTTCTTTTTTGACTTTTTTTTCTAAAATGAAAATACTTCAAATATTTGATTACAATAGATAGATATGATAATGAATGTTGTTAAATAGGTAATGTAAGTATTATTGACTGGAAATAAATTTTAAGCAATATAAGAAGAACAGAATTGCTGTTTTTAAGGTATAAAAAGTTGTTTAAAAAGAGCACCCCATAGTGCAAAAAAAAAAAAAAAGAAATCATTGCAATTGCATGAACCAGTGATTTGGAAGATTCATTTTCAATCTATATCCTTCTATACTATTTACTTAAACTTGCCTGAAATATACTTTCAACACTAGGAAAAACTGCCAAACAAACAGAGTAGGCAAAATTGGTTGAAATTTAATTAAAAAATTTCTTTGTTTAAAAAAATTATTGGTGGAAAACCTTAAAGTGTGCATTGACTATGTGTATTTATTTTTAGTGAGTTTGCTGGTGACAGTTCACCTATTGCTGAGGAGGACATCTCTAGGTCCAGCCTTCAATTCCCTAGCTAATAGCAACTCATTGTTTCAGTAAAGTCTGGGCTGCTGGTGAATGGGATTTTAATGAAGGACAATTTAACTTGACCTATATTTGTATGTATGTACAAACTTGTTTTACCTCATATGTTACACAGACTTAGGAACTGGTAACCATTGGCTTGCAAGTGATCCTTAGTTGAGCAAGGAATAGCTCTACTGCACACATCAATGTCAACCAAAAAAGAGAGAGAGAGAGGAAAAAGCACAGAAGGCTGCAAATAAGAAAAGAGTTTACTTGGGGTCTTAAAAATTGCAATTCCAGAGACACAGATTCAGAGAAGAGAAAGAATTAGGTTTATAAAGCAAAAGCCATGAGGCTGTTCTCTTATCTGTCCTTAAGGAATGGCTGTCACGTGCTATATTAGGGTAAGGGTCTGCTGAATATCTTGAGTTTCTGGCAGATGTTCTGGATGCCTTTGTCAGGACAATAAGTGCCAAAAGGTCAGAATCCATCCAGGCTGGGATGTGTGTGAGCCATGCTTCCTCAGTGGCCCCTGGGCTCCATTTTAAAGAGCTCGCTTAGCAATACCGACTCCATTTTGATTTTCTGTCCACACCAGCCATTATTGAACCCGTTTCTTCTCTTTGTGCTCTAAAATTATGAGAGAACTCAACACCCTTGAACCACTTGTCTGCAATATCTATTCCAAGTGCTCCCCCCACTGTTGAAAAGGCCACACTCCAGATACAGCAGAAGAAGTGCTAAAACCTTTGGCATCCTGTTCTTAAAGGATAGTTAACCCCTAGGCTAAACAGTACTCACACTTGAAATAGTCCTGGCCCCTGCCATGTTGGGTTTTGGTCCTGTCTCCCTTCAGTTTTGCCTTCTCTTTTATTCTCTTGCTTTGTTCTTGTTAAACATGCTGACAAACCTCAGTCTGTGTGTTAAAAGCCAGAGGAAAAAGAAAGACAAAAAAGTAACTAAGTTTTAAAATACTTCCTTCCAGGCAGGCTCAAGTTGTCAGGTCTTATGAAAGCAACTGCAGCAAGAAACCTTTCTGGAACAAAAAGGCCCCGAGTTTTACAAGTTGTCCATCGACTCCACTCTGATCTTCTCTAACTAAAATGCTTTCGTTGCTCCACATCTTAAGTTATTCCCTTGGATCAGGATTCTTTTTCTCTGTTGTCAGGCATGTTTCTTAAATATCAAAGCTCCCTTTCAGATGTCACCTTCCAGGCCCATCCCCTCCCCATCCCACTTACGCTTAAAGAAAAACAATCCCAGCTCTCTGTGCCGCCATAGTGTGTTCTGCCCCTGTTCTCGTAGCTGGTGCTGCAGTGGGCAGTGGTCATTCTTCCTGGAATATGAGTTCCTGGAGGGCAGGGAGCATCGTCTTCATCTCCAATTCCCTAATGCCAGTGACCTTACTGGTACTATTATTTCTACCCGTAATGTCATTTGTCGCTAGATTGTATTTTTTTCCAGATAATTGACTACTATCCGAGTCTAAGTATTGGGTGTTACATCTTCATGTGGTATCACACTTATAAGCATCTTTAAAAGTTGAGGTTTTATTTTTGGCTGTTGGTTGCTATTTTCTTACTGAATTTTACATACATGCAGAAGATGCACAAATCATAGGAATTCAATTTATTTTCTCAAAATGAACTCAGCATGTAGCCAGCACCCAGATGGGTTTTCAGCAGTATAGAAACTTACCAGAGAAAATAAAGAATTGGTCCTAATAAAAACTTAGTGTAAGAAGTGGTTTGCCACTGTTTTACTTACTTAATTGTGTGTGCGTGTGTGCGTGTGTGTTTGTGCGTGGGCGTGTGTGTTTGTGCGTGTGCGTGTGTGTGTGTGTGTGTGTTTTGAGATGAGGAAGTGACAGTGATGTCTGTGCCTGTGGTATGTAGACTTTTTTCCTCTATTAAAGCGCTTTTTAAATTCTCCCTTTTGCATTCCCTTGGCAATTTCAAAGGAAATTGAATTTAAATATGCTTTTCTAGCTGCATTTAAATGTATGTAAATGGATTGTAAATAAAAACTTTAAAGGAAATGAAAATGCTTTACAAATATCCCATTAATTCCCCAAGCATCCCTATAGGATTCTGAAAAGGGCAGTTGTCATAGAATCAAAAGGCTAAAAGAGACCCTTCAGTAGATCTATGAAAGCCATTACAAAAAAGATAATTGGCCACTTTCTCTTTAAAACATTCAGAAAAGGAAATTTCGTACCTTTTCAGGACAGTCCTCAGTTTGGGCTGTCACGCAGACCTGTAAGGGGTGAGGCGAGGATGAGCGTGGTCTCTCCCCCGGGAGGTCCTAACTCAGGCCCCTACTTGCTGCATCTGGAGCTTCTTATCCCATCCCACCTCCTGACCTCTGTCAACTCAACCTTGATTACCACCCCCGTGATGGAGACCTGCTCCCTTATCTCATCACCAGCACTGTCTTGTGCAGACCTCATTCGCCACCAGCTACAGTTTATCTCACCTCCATGAGGCTGCTCACACCTGACCTTCCCTCTCTCTGAGCGCCTCTGCCTTCTTCCCGTCCATCCTCATTTCTAGACGGCTTCATTGTAGTATCTCCACCAGTCTCCCTTCCTCCACTTTTCCTCCCATCCATTTCATTCCTCCATACTACTACCAGTAAAGACATAATCTTAAAATACAGATATTTTTACACTCTGAGTAAATGCCAGTAGTTCAGAGTGTAACCCGCACGTGATCCTGCGTCTGCCTCTGCAGGTTCCCCTTTCTGCACTCCATCACCAGACTCCACTGCAAGCCTGTATTAGAATTGTCTGCAGTTCCCTGTGTGACCCAGACTTTTCAACTCATACAATTCCTTCATCTTCTAGAACTGATGCCTCTGTGTTTCACATTCAGCCTTTCATTAAGATTAAAAATGTGAGTTCCAGCTCTGGGAACTGCCACTGTTACCCCAAAAAGGGAAGGTAAAAGACCCCAGTCTTTGCCTTGCCTGAAAGATAAGAATTCAAATGGGAGACAGAAATGTTGTGTAGCAAAAGATTTTAAAGGTTTTATTTAGCAAAGGGAAAGTACACCTCCAAGAACGGGAGGTGGGCTGATCCAAGAGTGGATAGCAATGGTCTTTTTCCCTTCTCTTATACCCTCGCTTAGAGGTGGTCTCTAGATTGATTGACAGCTCTTGCCTCTGGAGTGCTCAGTTATGCTCGTCCTCTTTGCTCATGTCCTTACCCATAATGCACACAGGAAAACCCACGGTGGGGAGCCTAAACCACAATGCTAGTTATATTACAATGAGCATTGGGTCATGTCTGATTAGGTCCTTGTTGCTGTCTTTCAGTTGCAGCTGTCAGGTTCTAACCGGTGTCTTGCTGACTATCATCTAGAAGAAGTAAATTCCCTTTATGCTGAAGGTGGGCGTAGCCATCCTCCAGACCATCATCTCTCTCCTCCACCTTATCTGCCCAGTGCCCCAACTTTTCTAACTACCTAACACCACCTTCAAAATGTATCATTTCTTCAATTCGGAAGAGTATTGTCATAATTCGTAAAGAGTGAATTGTCAAAGCTGATTAAATATAAACATAAAATATGATAAAGTAAAAACATGGCCTACTATGTAGACATGCCTTGATCTGTTCTTTTTCTTATTTTCCGTTTTTTTTTTTTTTTTTTTTTTTTTTTTTTTAGCATTTCTACTTAGATCACATCCTGGTCTTTTCAGATTACTACTCATTTGTGGATTGCTGGAAATAGTATGGGGAGGGATTGAGATGGGTAGTTGGTGACAGTGAGTTTCTATAGTTGTTATGGAAGGTGAGTTCGTGTGCCCAAGGCACAGTGAGGCCAAACACACCAAAACATCAGAGTCTGGAGCAGAGAAGGGTTTATTGCAGGACCCACTAAGGAGAATGGGTGGCTCATACTCAAAAAGCCAAACTCCCTGAAGGGCTTCCGCAAAGGAGTTTTAAAGGCCAGCTGAGGGAGGGGCATCCCAGGATATGTGATCAGCTGGTGCACCATTCTCTGATTTGTTGATGATTATCAGTCCTTAGGCTCCAGTGGGTCTGGGGACTACATGCTCATCAAGTAGTTAATTTCTTCCATTTGATGGTAGTTTTAGCATCTGAAGAAGTCAGATACTATAACCTGGGTACTCAGAGAGGAGCTCCAGCAGAGGATATGGTAGAGGGGTCTGTCCCAGGAAGGCCTCATAGGGTCCTACTCGGTTACATGGTCACATGCTGAGATTCAGATTTCTTCCACTATTTTCTTCCTATTGCCCTGGGTCTCCCTTTGCTTTTCAGTGTCCAAGTAATTGTGGCACTTAGTAATGCCTCCCACGTCACAGGCTTTCTGTCTGGAACCTGGTGTTGTCACTTCTCTACCTGTAGCTGTCTCGCTTGGCTTGGAGGGTGATGTGTCCCCATTATTTCTCCTTCAACTCACACCCTGTACTATATTTCAGTGTCTGACTTTGTCTCTCCCTTGCGCCAGCCATTTCTTCATTTGGTTGTCGAATCCAATGCTATTCAAGATTCTGAAACTTTTAGAGAATTTGCGTTTGCTGAAAATCTGCAGGGATATGTGTCAGCAATTAGCATCCTCCATTTCAGTGTTTCACGGATAGGCCTTTTAGTGCATTACGATTCTTTCCATTCTTCATTGAAAATTGAGGGATTGTTACATTGTCATTTAACTTTTTTCCTGCTTTAAGTTTTAATATGTATGTGTTTGAATATTACATATATGCAGAAAAAGGCACAAATTGTAGAAGTACATAGCCCTATATATTTTCTCAAAATGAGCACACTGTGTCACCCCACTCATAGTAAGGAAGGGAACATCACCAATACCCCCGGAAGCCCCATTTCCGGTCCCCTTCCAGTCCCTAACTCCTTACCTTCTCCCTCTCCCGCCTCTCAAGGGTAAGCATTCTGTGCTTTCTAGGACCATGGGGCAATTTTGCTTGTTTTTGAGCATCATATGAATGGAACATTACGTTCTGTTCTCTTTGAAATTTGCCTTCTTTCATTCAACATGTCTATTAAAGTCAATCATGATATTAGAGTAATGGGTTGCTAATTCTTACTGCTTAATTTCCCATTATTTGAATAATGTATGATTCGTCCATTCTGTTGTTGAAGTACCTTTGGTTGGTTTCCGGTTTGGAGCTATTCTAAATAGTGCTGCCATAAAAATTCCCAAACATGCCCTTTGGGGCACATTGGTATGCATTTCAGTCAAATAAACACCTAGGAGTGCACTTGCCGGATCAGTGTATGGTTAGGTTTAGCTTTCACGAATACCACTGTAAGTTTTTTTCCAAAGCAGTCTTACCAATTTGTGCTTTGATCAGCAGGGAATGAAATTTCAGTTGCTCCGTATTCTTCACAGCACTTGGTGTTGCCAGTCTTTTAAAGTTCTTTTTTATTTTAGCCATTCTGCCCGTGTGTGTTGGTATTACACTGGGGCTTTAATGAGTATTTCCTTTCATTTGTAACCTCTTTTATAAAGTGCCTGATTAGGTCTTAGTCTATTTTTCCATTAAGTTGCCTTTTTCCTGTTAATTTGAGGAGTTCTTGATACACTCGACCCCAGCCCTTTGGTGGATATTATAATGCAAATATTTTCTTCCACTCCATAGCTTGCCTTTTCACTTTTTCAGTGGTGTTTTTTTTTTTTTAACAAAAAGACTAATTTTAATGTGATCCAATTAATTGAACTTTTCTTTGGGGTTAACACTTTTAGTGTCCTGTTTAAGAAATCTGTCTACCTCAAGGTCAATATTCTATTGTCTTCCAAAAGCTTTTTTTAAATCTTCTATATTTAATTCTACTATCTAGAATATGGTCTTTAATCTTCTATTTTTATTCCTTTTATTTACTTCTTTATCATATATTTTTCACCCTTTTTCTTTTATATATACTGCTGTGATAAAATATATATAACATAAAATTACCACTTTAACCATTTTAAGTGTACAATTCTATGGCATTAAATACATTCATATTATTGTGCAACCACCCCCACGACCCATCTTCAGAACTTTTCCGTCTTCCCCAGCTGAAGTACTCAGTAAACATTAACTCCATATCTTATTTATATATTTTTAAAGAATAATACTTTTAATACTTTCCACATTTTTTGTAACAAGTTTAATGCCAGATCTTCATACAAAAACATATTTAAGTATTCAATTCCAGCTTTTTATAGTTCTTAATTCATAACTTTAAAGTCCCCAAAAAACAACAAAACTTAAATATTTTAAAGTGTTTTACTCTTTGTTTATATATTTTTAATGTGTATTATGTAATTTTGATTTAGCATTATTATGTTGAAAGTACATAGAGGAGGGAGAAAATATGTCAATTTGAGGCAATGCTTATGATAAAAAATCAAGTAAGAAATTGAATAATTTCCATAGTAATTTCTATACACTTTTTTTTCTATTTATAAATCATGTTATGTTGACTAATATTCAAATAGGTCATATTTGGAATTTAAGAGACTTTATAAACTTTTACTGTAGATCTGTTAGCTCTGTTTGAATTGGGCTATAGATTTTATTCTTGCATGAAATCTTTATCAGTCTACCTAATGATTTTTAATTTATTTAAGATTATGTGAGGGGAGGATATAGCTCAGTGGTAGAGTGCATGCCTAGCATGCACCAGGTCCTGGGTTCAATCCCCAGTATCTCCATTAAATAAATAAATAAATAAATAAATAAATAAATAAATAAATAAATAAATAAATAAATAAATAACCTACCCCCTCCAACAACAACAAAAAAATGTTTTTAATAAAAAGATAAAAGTTTTAAAAAGTCATGTCTCTTTGGGAAAAAAGGATTATGTGAAAAATTTAGCAACATAAAGTGGAGTATATCTCTAAAAGTTAGCATTTTGTTATCCTTTCTCTTATTGCTAGCAATACTTAATTCTCTTATTGCTAGCGATGCCTTCCAATGGTATTCTTTTTTCTAAAATCCACTTAAACCTGTAATATTAAATTTGTAGTATGTAGATGTGAGAAATTCAAATAAGTAGTACGGTATAGCATAAATGCTGTTAGAAGTTTTTTCTTTCCCTGTTATATTTACCCACATTTTCTCTTTGCATATTTGTCTTCCATGCATATACTCCCAAACATCCCTATAATGAGAGGAAATTCAAGGGAAAAAAAAGCTTTTCTGCGTATTTCTTCTTTCCTCATTACCACACCCCTTGTACCCATTCTCTTTCTTTTAAGTAGCACCTGCTTGATTTTAAATTTTTCTTTAAGATGATCGTCCTCGTCTTGTCAGAGACGACAGCTGGGTCAACTGTAAAAATGACCTGTTAATGGCTGGTGTGAGGCGCAGGAAGAAACTCGCCCCATTGCTCTCCTACAGTTCCAGGTCGCCCAGTTAGCTCACCACCCCCATCATTCCTCTTCCCTTCCCAGCCTTGGGTATGGACACCTTGAGCCACTCCACTGCTCACCAGATCTGTGTGAGCAAACGCCCTCCATGCTTTTGGGCTACATCTTCTCCAGTCTTTTCATTTTGCCATCCCCTGCTCTTCACGCCCTTATCAGTGTGAAAAACATGAGGGGAGAAGTACATACGTTGTTTTGTGAATATGGATCAAATGATTCTAACTGGTAAAAGAAAGGTAGGTACGTTATCTAATTCTGGCTTGTGGAAAGTTTTAAGAAACTTTACATACAACTTGATGAAGTTTTTCTCAAGATACCAAAGCTAGAATTCAACTTGCTTTTACTTTCTTCCATGGCATTTTTATTGACTGCTTAACTATCCATTGTTTGCTAATTTTACAGTTTATAGAAGACCATGGTGCATGGTGTTAGGTGTAGCATTTGGGAGATCTCAGCATACAGGCTAATTAAATGTCATCAGTGCTATCATTGTAATTAATATTAGCAGTTACCATTTACTGAGCTCTCTCTGTGTGATACGCACTATGTACTTAACTCTTACAAAGGTGCTGTGAAGCAGGTCAGACTATTCCTATTTCCAAGGTAAAGAGAGGTGAAATTATTATTATATGGTCTCTTATGTAGACTATGGTAGGGGTGGATTGGAACTTGGATCGTTCTGACTACAGAATAGGTATCTCTTGAGTTTTATGCTTCAAATGTTCCTTGATTGTTCTTAGACAAGAGTATATTTTTCAAAGAAATCAGGAAAGAGTATTCTGAAATGACTTTGCAACCTACCCTTGAATAGGTAGATGAGAAGGATTATACACAGTATCAAAAACATGAATGGTGCATGTCTGCTAATGTTCCATGACTGGCATGTAAGTACGGGTACTCTTCTGTATTCTCCAGTGCCCTTCATTGCATTTTGTAGTGCTTAACAAGAGTCAGTGTAGCACGTTGGTAAGAAGATATGCATTGGAATAAGCAGACCAGGGTTCAAATCCCAGCTGTAATATTTACTTAATGTTTACTCTCTCTATGCCTCAAGTATCCTCTTCTTTAAAACCCATAAAGTAAGTAATTGGACGTTTCAGATTGCTGTAGGTATTAAATAAGTTCTGTGTTTCAAAGTTTTTCACAGAATGCCTGGCCCAGAGCAATAATTAGAGATGGGAAAGATCATAGGTGGTATTGCACTCCTGATGCTGCTGGCCCTGCTGGTATGTCGCTGATCCTCAGAGCAGCCCTGTGAGCCACACATGTTGGTATTAGTATCCCCAGTTAACAAATGAGAAAATGGGCAATCAGAGTACTTAACTGTCTCACATGGCTACGTAAAGAGTAAAGAATGTCTAATTCTTGTGTCTGAGGTAGGTTTTCTACTATATCATGAGGCTTCCAATAGTTCAATATTAGAATGCCAAATACATTCAGGATTCAAATTACAATTCAGTGGATGAAATGTGCTTAGTTTATTTCATGCAGCATGTTATTCTGGAAGATCACCGTCTTAACAAAATGCAAATTCAGACCTTCAAATCCCTTTACTAATCTCTTTACTAACAGTTGTTAATTTTGATACTTTGGACCTATGCATGAGGGATAGATCCTTACAGCATGGTCAAGAGAAATGGAAGGCCAGTAAGCAGAGGATTTAAACTTCAGCTCTGAAATGTTCTTAATATATGAAATTGTATTACTTCACTGTTGTGTTGAGGGGTGGGGGAGGGGAGAAAAGAAAAAAATGTCCAAAAGTGGGAAAGCTATTGATTGTAAACACAGTCAAGTTTTCATGGACAAATGATGTATCCGTGAAAATATTTCATTATAAAAGAGACACAGGTAATATGTTCTGTGGTCAGCTGACTCTAAAATTCAGAAAGATACATTTCAGGTCAGGCTGTAACTGTTATTGGAACAGATGCAGAACCGACTGTATCTGCAGAATTCCCAAGTGCAAGCTATTATATGAAGGAGTAAATTTTTTAAAGTGGCGCCACTTAAAACTATCTTCATGGATTAATGAGATTATAGGTTTTAATTATTTAATGTTGGGGAATATATATTCTCCTGTGCATACTTTCTTCTTGGTAGTCTTAGTATTTGACAGTCTGGCAGATCTCTCAGTTGGGGCCTGCCTAATATAACAGCCCCTTCTCTTTCCAGTGCAAGGACAGAGGAAGTGGGCTAAAGGGAACATGACAATCTTAAGCGATTTAAGTACTACTTTGGCAAGTGGGCGTCTTCCCGGGCTGGGCAGTGACTCGGGCACAGTCCCTCTGGGGCCGCCCTGCTGAGCCCTTTGTCCTCCTTTAACCAGCCACTCTAGACGCCCCGACCCCATCCACTGCCCTCAAAAGGCTGTGGTCCCCTCACTTGGGCAGGCATAGATCTCAACAAAGATCTCAACAAAGATCTTTATTAAAATGACCTTAGACCAGTTTTGGTCAGAGAGTTCTCTAAATCGGATAATTTTATGTTTTAAATGAAGATAAGTCTTGTACATTTCTGAGGATTGGCAAGTAAACTTGGAAGGAGTTTGAAGGTAAGGATTTGTGTATAAAGGGAGAGCGAAAGTAACATTTAATGAGCAACTACCATATGCCCGGTGTTTTCTTGAATATGTTAATTCATTTCAAATTCAAATCAACCTTCTTGAGGTAAATGCATTTTTGCAGGTGAGATAAGGCGAGCTAAGAGAGTAACTTATCCAAGATCATGCTAGTTAGCTGCACTGTGATTTAAGTCAAGCTTTGTAAGTACATGCACGTTGGGGTTTGGAGTTGGCAGAACTGTTACTGCGTTTCTCACTGCAGTGCTCTCTTTTTATATCTGTGACTGCTACGACCTCCTTGGTTTGGTGTCTGTTTCGTTTACCTGAAGTCCCTATGCCTGTGTTTTATTCATTTTTCTATGTCTGATGCTTAGTTTAGCATAGAACACATAATATGTTCTCAGTAAGCGGTGAGTAAATGATAAATGAACACACAAAGAATGAAGGCATGGAAATCAGGTCGAAGTAACTTGAAATTCAGTTTGACATGCCCCTATGTCCTTTTTTTGTAAATTGGGGTAAAAATGCCTATCTTAAAGGTTTGAGGAGCCAATAAAGTCATGTATACAAGGAGCCTATTAGTGCCTTATATAAAATAGGTCTTTAATGTTTCTCCCCTTTCCTTTTCCTCTCCCCTTATATAAGTGCTTTACATGATTATGAATGATCTCTGTTTTATTTTTATTGTGAAAGATTCCTGCAAGAATCATTCATTCCTGCTTAAATTAGCTTGCTACCGAATACGATGTCAAATGTATCCATATTTTTTAAGTATTTTTTGATGTTGAAAATTGCATAGTGAGGTGTTACAAATTCTCAAAGTGTCCTCCAAATTCTGCAAATTAAATCAGTGTTGTTTCCTCTTACTGCAAATGACTTGGTGTTATTCAACTCCACAAAAGATTTAAATTGCCCTGGTCTTAGTCCATAAGGAATAACTTTTCAGGAAAAATGTATATTTTCATAACTGCAAAGTACAATCTTCTACATGCACTTGATATTCAATGCTTGTTGACTGATATTTGCTTATAATATTGGATTTAAATATTTAGTTCATTTTTGTGATGACATTGCTAAATAGTAAAAAACAAATGTTTTTGAGACATTTTGTTGAGCTGTTTCTTAAACAGTCGATTAAAAGCATGATGTCAGATCTGAAATAATCTAAAAAGAAGTGTCATTTTTCTCTATCATATATAAAATCATTGCATTTGTATGTAAAATTTTCTCTTTCACAGTTTTAGTGGAGTTTTAGTCATTCACTTTAAAAATCAAATTAAAGAATAGGAACATTATATGGTGTTACATTATGAGATCACTTACATGTAATATTAGACACTTCAAGAAATACACTTTTGGCGTTAATCTTACTTAATAGTTATATATTTTAAAATTTGAAAAGAAAATTAGCCCAGATGGACTACAGAGAGTCGCCAGCACCTTTATGTGTGGTGGAATTGCTATTGATTTATGACAACTGCCAGTAAGAGCAGGAGGGACTGGTTTGTTGCTGGCAGATGAGAACTGAAGGCAGACAGGTGTTGTTATCAATCACGGGTTGTCAGTGTAAGACAGCAGGGGCCGTTATAATTGATTTGATGGCTCCGAGTGACTTGAGCTTTAGTGGCCAAAGCGGATTGTGGGCAACTCAGCCATGCAAGACACTGACATGAAGAGGAAGTGACACAAGCCCTTAGAGGCAAAGTCAGATGAGTTAGAGGGGCAAATTTACTCAATAATTCATGAACTTGAACTTTTGATATGAGATGATGTTAATGAGCAAAAGGGGAAAATTAGGTGTTTTTAACAGTTAAGACTTTATGGTGCTTTTTGTTAGATCAGGCTAGCCTTCCATGTTTTCCTTTTTACCCCTGCAAGACTCTGTTACCTGTAAATAATACTTCTTTATTTTAATGCAGAACATTGTGTGTTACGTATCATTTACATAACTAAGTCATTTAATGGGAACGTGGGTTTTAATGGGGAGCAGAGAAAGGGAGATTATAAGAACCAGATGTCTACCTTCATATATGATCTTGATTGCCGAATTTGAAGACTATGAATCGATTGAGTTTCATTGAATAAATCAAATTCAGGAGCTAAAAACAGTAGAAGGTTTGAATTACTGACTAAATCTGCCTCATTATCTAAGTGAAAGCAGACTAAGTGCATGTACGTATGTCAGTTGAACAAACATACAAACATACAGGGGTGTGTGTGTGTGTGTGTGTGTGTGGCCAGCTTGGTTTCCATGCCAAAGTTTTCTGACATACATAGTTTCTGATCTGGGCCAGACACAGGAAATATTTCCTCTCAACAATGTATTGACTGACAGTTGCTTCCTAAAGTACTGGGTTAGGAAAGGCTCCACTGGAAAGAACAGTGTGCTCATTTAGTGATGTCTGTGATGGATCTGAATAGGGAAGTGACATGTTCCATACCACACGTTTGCCTTCTCTGAACAGTACCTTCAGCCCTTGGAGGGTGATAGTGGAAAGAGAATAGGCTGAATATTAGTTTGGGGTTTTCTTTTCCTAAGCAAACATAGATCAGATAACTCTTAAGAGATTGTGATACTGCAGGCAGAGAAGACTTAAATTAAATATAATTAAACCTCCATATCTTGGATATCATTCTTCAGATTTTGTCTGTAATGAATTCATCAGAAGTGGTGTATTTTTCTTTTATAAGGATATCTTCCAGAAACCTTTCAGGATATTTTTATTTTAAACTTAAGAATAAGATGATGGAACACACTACTTCCACACTACTTTTTCAATAGTAGTTTTTATTATCTTCTCAGTAGTAGTTGTTATGGTATTTTAAATTGAAAATTTTTATGGAAATTTGTTCTGGCTTTGTTTTGAGAAAAATAAATTACGAGAAATCTATTTCTTTTAAGTTTTACTCAGTAATGATTTTTTTTATTCATTAATGTGCTTAATTAGAATTTTTCCTAATAGTCTCCCTTGGATCAAATTATATCTAATTTAATAATAGTTCTGAATGAGCAATGATATAAGAAAAAAGGCTAACATCTAAGTGAGCACCTTAGAAATTACAGAATCTAGATATTGAAGGAACCTAAGGATCTTCTATCCTCAGTGGCATTCAAACTTTTTTGACCTTAACTCATAGTTAGAAGAACATAATGCAAGACTCACTACATATACACACACACACACCTACCTAAAAACCAGGAAACAAAAATGTCAGTTTTTACCTTTACTTCATTGTGATATAGTCTATTTTTTTCTAATCCAGTCTGTTCTAATCTACTGTATTTCATTAAAAATAAAATATATAATGCCAGTCTTGATGGATAGAGACCCGAAATTTTAGAAAATACTCTTCTAATCTTATTCTCTTATTTTACTGATAAATACATTAAAGCCAAAACTGAGAGGCACCCTTTGTAAAAATTTTAATTGTAATAATAATAAGTTAATGCAAACCCCACAGCCTTATTAAGACGTAAGAGAAATTAAGCTCCAGGACTTCAAGGAATTTACAGAATAAAATATAAACAGGACAAACACAAGTATATTTATTATATCATTAACAACCAACCTTCTTAATACCAGCTTATAACAAATAGAATTACAAATCAATGCTTAGAATATACTAATGAGAAGAATATGGATGGACTAAAAAAGCTTTGTAAACAAAATATTATTTGAACTAAATTTTGAAGTAGTAGAGAAAGTTAAACTTTTTGTTTTAGAAAAGGACCTTTTAGGGAAGATGTTTTAATAGCATTCTGTACAGATAAAGAAACCATGACAACATTATACTGTACATCAGAAATTGACACATTGTAACTAACTATACTTCAATAAAAAATTTTTTAAATTTTTAAAAAAGAAAAGAAAACATGACATCAAAGTATACAGAGCAATGAGAGTCAAAGTTGGAGATTGTTAATCACTGTTTTTCCAAATTCATCTGAGATCCTGCAGAGATTCAGTGTAGTTTAGCACAGTGGATCAGTTCTCATAATAATAGGTTTTTAAATATTTTCAGTGGCACCAGGATTCTGACAGATGGTCAGTAGAGACCATCAAGATGTTAAAAGTCCTCAAATTCACGTGAAACCAGCAGAAGGTACGCAAGAAATCTTTCTAAATTTAGTTACAAACATTTTCATGTCAGCTATGGAAAGCTGAACAACCTGACTTTTTGGTTCTTCTAACTGTTTTCCTTTTTTTTTTTTTTTAATAATTATATTGAACTATAGACAACAGGCAGCCTTGTATGATCTTCGAATATGGCAATTATGTCTTATACGTTGATTTACTAGCTCATTCTCTTTCTAAGGTGTTTAACTGTGGTGATCAGTGTAATTACAGAGCTGCCTCTGTCTGTAGTTACAGAACTGCCTCTGTCGTGTGAAGGCACAATTTGCAGGTCAGGAGTGTGACACAGAAGTTGGTGTGTTGGCTGTCTAATTAGATTGCTTAATATTTATCAAAATGGCACCCTTTTTTTGTTGTTGTGCTTTGCTTGTCTCATTGTTCCAAATATTCTTTTTAAATCTAATTATATGATTGGATTTTCTTTTGAACTTTGAGACATTCATCGGCGTTAAACATTTAAGCTTGAAATACGATTTGCTGTTGAACAAAATCTGCAGTTTCTTCATCAGCGTTTTGCAGTTTGATGCTAGGATTTGCTCGATGGCTAGATGTTCACTGTGCAGGTCCCAGGAGCATCTATGGTAGATGCTGGAGCTCTAGCTGTTTTTGCATCATGGACCTTACAAAGCCCACCTTCTCTTGCAGCAGCATTCTGTCTTGGTGGAACCTTTGATGTCAACCCCTTGCCAGGAAACTTGGTACTTCTTTTCTCTGCCATGTCAATGTTTTGGTCACAGGCTATTCCAGCATACTCCACCAAGGGCATTATTGTACCTTCTGAGGATCTCCTAATTAGTGAAGTCATTCAGGATTTCAGCTCCGTGGGGCTGAGTAGTTCAGTGGTCACGGTCCACTCTCCTCTCGAAACATTGGTTTACCTGACCTCTTACAGCCTTTCTTTGGAACTCTTCCTACTTCTTGGAATATATCCTGCCTTTGTGGAACTATGTTTCTTACTTACAGTGCCCCATATATACGTTTTTCTGCTTTATACAGATGGAGACAAATTCATCCATATAAGTATATTGTCTTTTTCTTCATTAAGTATCAATACTTCCCTATATATTAAATTAGTAAAAAATAAAAAATCTTACTATATTTATATCTTATTTATATCATTTCATGTCATTTAATGATTTCATGATATCATTTATATCATTTCATGTCTTTATCTATATCAATACATGTATAAAAACTAGTATTTATACATATTCAGCTTGTTCCAATGAACCGTGGTTATAATACATTCTTATGATTCAAAATTGAAAATTTATAGAAAACTCACTCCAATCCTTGTCGTTTATACACAGTTTCTTTCTTTTCATTTTTTATATATCTTGTATCTCTTTATATCCTCTTCCCATTTTTGTTGTGTTATTTGGTCTTTTTCCTACTTTTTTCTAGGACTTCTTTAGTAGTTCATAAAGATATCAATCAGTGTTAAATCATTTACAATGAAATTATCTACAGAACTTTTTTTAGAAATAGATAAGCTAATTCTAAAATTCAAATGGAAAAACAAAGAAGCAAAAACTAGAAAAAATACTTAAAAAAAAAAAAAAAAGAGTGACCATTGGGGGTCTAGCCTTGCCAAATATTGCAGCTCCAAGCAACAAACAAGAAACTAGGAGAATATATTTGAACTCACAAAGACTAATTTCTCTTTTTTCCTTTTGATGCCCAACTTGTGAAACTGGTCCAGTGAGAGCCCTCTTCAAGTTTCTGTCTCCTTTTAACACTACCCCAGGCTTTTTTTTTTAATGTGTCCTTTCATTTTGGTAACAAGATGTCCCGAGCTCATTTTGACTATCTTTTTTCCCTGCTGCAGAATTTGGAATCAGTGACTCTCCACGGCACTCACTTTCTTGTGGATAAGTCTTATCTAGTGGATAAGACTAATAGAGACCAAAATGTGGTCATTAGGGCTGCATATCAAATTAGATACAGTCCTCCAAATCCATGGGTTCAACCAAATTCCAGAAAGAAAATATTGTTTAAAAAAATTCCAGAAATTTCTCAAAAAGCAAAACTTGAGTTTGCAGCACACTGGCAACCATTTACATAGCATTACGTTGTAGTTACGATTATTTACACAGCATTTACATTGGCTCAGATATTATATGTAACCTAGAGATGATTTAAAGTATATGGAGGATGTGCCAGGATTACATAAGTTACATGTAAATAATGCAAGCATTATGCCATCTTATATAAGGAGGTTGAGCACTCATGGATTTTGGTATCTGTAGGGTTCTAGGAGCCAATTCCCCGGGGAAACCAAGGGGGACTGTATGTGGTGGTAGGCTGGCTGCATAAGACCATAACCAGGTCGCTCCAATACTAGACTAGACAAGAAATTCCTTTTTTAAGTGCATAAGTTCATAATGGTTTATTTGTTTTCTCTACATCACATCTTCCTAACAATAAAAATAATAGCCAATATTTATGTAGCTCCTATTATAGCTAGGCAGTATTGTGCCACACGTAGTAACCCATTCCATCATCGTAAAAGTCCCATAAGGCATAGGGATATATATGTTGTGGGAGAATAGGTTTTTGCCTCACGCAGGAAAGAATTCAAGAGCAAGGCGTGGTAAAGTGAAAGCAAGTTTAGAGAGATACACTCTCCATAGACAGAATGTGGGCTATCTCAAAGGTGAGAAGGAGAGAGACCCTGAGAGGTGTGGGGGTGTTTAGTTTAAAGTAAAAGTAGACACATACTCTGTAGACAGAGTGTGGGCCGTCCCAGAAGGCAAGCGAGAGTGAGCACGAGGTGCAGAGTTGTTAGTTTTTATGGTCTCGGTAATTTCATATGGTAATGTATAGGAGAATTATTCCAACTACTTTGGGGAAGAGGGGAGGATTTCTGGATTTCCAGGAAATGCCCCCCCGCCCACTTTTTGACCTTTTATGGTCAGCCAAGAAACTGTCATGGTGTCTGTGGGTACACCATGAGGCTCAAGGTCTACTGAAAGTCGAATCTTAGCCATCTTGGTTCTAACCAGTTTGTCCTGTCCTCAGATTCTGTGTCATTCCCTCAGTGGTTTGCCCTGCCCCCTTTCCTCCCACTTCATATCTATAAAAGAGGAACTTCAGGCACAGAAAGTTGCTAAATAACACACTCAAGTTTAAATAACTGGTAAATGAACCACGTGGGATTCAAACCCATGTGTCTGTCCATATCCTTTACTTGAGAAAGATGGATGGATAAGGCTAAGGACTCCAATAGGAAAGAGTTTCCAAATTGTCTCATTCATTTCAGGCAGACATTTAGAAAAAAGGCTGACTATGTATTAGCCCAGACAAATTCTAATAGTCCTCTTCCCTGGATATCAAATAATTATTTACTATGCTTTATGTGACCTCATGGTTATAGGACCTAATTATTATCCCAGTTTCCTAAACAACAACCTGTTCCCCAAAGGATTTGACCACTTGGCTGTTGCCAGGGGAAAATAAACACCCCTTTGTTCCTGCAGGTCACACTGACGTTGCAAGAAATCCACAGAGTTTGCTTTGTTTTTGAAGAGGCTTCTTCGGATAGAATTAATTCAGTGTCTCCACTGAGAGACATGGTAAGGAATAAAACGTTTAATGTAAAAAAGAGTGTCTCTAATGTAAAAAAAACTGAAGGTCTTCAATCTCGTTTAAAGATAAGAAAATTTGTATGAGAGACCTTTATCAACTGAGTATATTTTTCTAGCCTCTAATCTTTAAATACAATCACTGGGAGCTCTTAGCCAATGGTCTTATACACTATTATTTTTAATGTGTTTGTATTTCCTTCTTTGCACCTAGTGCTAATTTTATTACTGTTATTATTATCATTATTATTGTATTACATTTTAAAACCCACTTGCCTTTTTTTCTCAAATATCTAGTGAGGATGGTTAACTATCAGTTGGAAACTGAAATCCTAAGACAGGAGGAATCCAGAAGATCACTCCTCTTATGAGTGAGGGGCCACCAGATCAGCCATCTGGAGACTCTCACACTGGATCTGTGACTCAGTAGAATTGGAAGAAATACATAAAGTGCTGGGGATTCCTGAGTTGGTTAACTGGCCCGGGAGTCTCCATTATCTTATGAGGCCCTGAAGTAGCTGTCAAGATCTATACCCATAGCACAGAACCCAGCGATGGGAAGGTCAGAGAAATGAGAGCAGGCATATGGACCCAGCGATTGCCTGGGCTGATGGTTACCCTATCCTGGGATACTGTGGCCAGGTTAGCTAGTTCTGTCTGTGAACAGCATAGTCACACAAACTCAGGATTGTTTGACTCACTGATTCCTGTCTTATTGTATGGGCATGCTACAGAAAACATCATTTACGTATAAAGCTTATATGGGTCCATACATACATGCACATATATTATTTATATAGGGGTGGAAATAACTGGGGTGCAAAATTCTTCCTACCACTTTGGTTATATGAAATAATATATATAAATCTATGTATTTAATTCTAGAAGACCGCACTTATAAAGTGAAGTTCTAAATTCTGTAATAGAATAGGCTTTTGCAAACTGTTAAATATGGCAGCTACATTTTCAAAAGACGTACTTCCTTACCAAGTTAGTAATAATCAGGTTTGAGTTTTCATAAGTAATTATAAATATCTAGCAGAGAAAAGGCATTGATCAGCAAAGCATATGATGCTACTTTCGTCTTTTACCTTTGCAATAAGGCATTTTTCTTAAGTTGCTTTCTGCCGTTTAAAATGGTAGTGTTCGTGTTCTAGCAATAATTGTGGAGGTTTGAGTTATTATAAACTTTGAATATCAATTCCTCCCCTTCTGTGACAGCTCTACCACTAGGGAAGTCAGGCTTGCAAGGTCTAATTACTGCCGCGTTTTGATATCCCCAGCTACAATATTGGCAGGAATTTAAGCCATGGTAGAATTCATTGGTGACACCATTGTAACGAAAAAGCACTGACTCTGTTTTCAAGCTTGTTCGGGAGGGAAAAAAGTATTGGATGATGTCAAATAGTCTTGCTGTAAGTTCAGAAGTGCCTTGGACGATTCTAATATGAAATGCTAATTATTTGCAATAGGATGTGAATAAGGTGGCACCAAGTCTTATTTGCAGTGACTAATGGAAGCTGTTGTACTGTAATCAGTGAGATACAGAGCAACAGGGCAATTCATTAGGAAAACCATCTCTGACAAGCAGTTAATGCATGCCAGTCTGGACCTTTCCTCTGGCTTCTGTTTGCTTCTATTATTTCTTCTCGTTGATAATAATAAATCCCATATGGAAAACGTATAACAAGGATAAGAAGAAAACAGAGCTAAATTTTGCCAAGCTATGCCGAATATCTACAGGCTGTAAGTCTTCCTTAGCTTTTCTTTGCCTATGAAAAACAACTACCATATTAAGCTGATTGAATATATAGCAATTTTCTAGTCAGCAAATTGCTAGTCCGAGAATTTTTCATGTTATCTCTCCAGACTTGAGCAAAACTTAACTATGCTGCAAATTATTTTATTTTCCAGATATATATTACATTTCCAAGTTTAACCACATGTGTACTTCTCATACCTTAGCAGCATAATGCTTTCAACAAAGAAAAAACACAAAACTGCTTGATAATCTGCTCTCTTCTCTGTGGTATCCAGTATCTGCCTTGGTAAATAAAAGTTGAAACTCTGGAATAGCTTTTCTGCTCTGGGTCTTACATTCATCACAGTAGCACTGGTACAGGCTACTGTACTGTATTAAAACTTGTTTAGCCAAATTTGTAACATATAACTGTTAAAGTAAACAAAATAGTTATCTTTTATTCCCCATGGATGGAAAAATTAGGAAGGTGATTTCTGTTGCGTGTGATTTTCAGAACTGTTTCTTTCACTAATTTTCCATGACTACCAGAGGAAAAACAGCTCATTTGACTCATTCAGTGTTTATGAGCCATCCCCCCTTTTTTTTTTTTTTTAAAGAATTTAAGGTAGCTTTTCTATTTAAAGGATGAAGAAGTGACTGAAAAGTCAGTACCGTGATTTATTTTTGAGCTTCCTGACAGCCAGGGGGAAAAAGGAAGCAGAGCTGGTTATAGAGTGTCAAAATGTGGGCTGCATCCTCTGGGCAAGAGCATACTTGAATGTAGGTTCAAGGAAACAAAACCCCAGGAAATACCAAGAGTCTGAGGCCAATTAAGGGTTTCATTTACTCTTCATTCAACATTATTTAAAATGCCATGAATTACCTACACTGAGCTCTTTCCTTTCACCTGAAGGTGAGTGTCATAAATCCTTTAGACAATTGCGGGCCCTTTAGCTGGTATAGAATAAGATCACTCTGAAGTGGAAGTATATGCAAGGAGTTTTCTACAACTAGGATTGCCAGATAAAACACAGATGATCCATTAAATCTGAATTCTAGTAAATGATGAATCTTTTTTTAGTATCAGTATGTCCCACAAATACTTTAAAAATATAAATATATCCCAAACATTGCATAGGGCATACTGATACTGAAGATATTATTCATGGTTTATCTGAAACAATTGTTAATCTATCCAAATTTTTGTTTTGCTGAATCTGGCCACCCTCCCCTGCAGATAAGCCTCACAAAATATAATAGGGGATTGTCCCTTTATCACAAAAACTTGGTCTTTTTTTTTTTTCCTTGTAACCTTTATTGAGATATTGATGGGAATAGATAGAAAGACCATTATTTTCTGGCAAAGAGAGACCTAACAATGGATCTTTAGACAGTACCGAATAATGAAACCAAAAAGGAAGCTTTTATCAAGAAACTTGACTATTTCAAGTGAGCTACGGCGTGGTGAGGAAAGCACACTCACACACAGGATAGTTAAATTAAGTTTCCGGTTCAAATTGCCAGACAGATAACATCTTATGGAAGATAGATGGCTGCTTGGCAGGAAGTGGTATAGCGCATCTCAGCGCCCCACTGCCTCCAGGAGCTGAAGGGAGCCTGCAGCTTCTAGGACACGGTCCTGGAAAGTAGGACCTCACTGACTCAGAGAAGCTTAGTTCTTACTGTATTTCCTGTTCTTTTATCCTTGGAGTTTTCAATCTTGGATATTATTCTAGAAGTACTTATACTAATAATCTGGACACATGGCATCAAGGGACTATTTTAAACATTGACCTCTCCTCGTCTTTAAACATGTCAGTGTCACCAAGAAGACATCTTCATTCTGAGTGCAGGAGAGGGAGTAGCGGCCATTCATCCTTGAACATTATTTTGAAGTGCTCCATTCTCTCTAGACTTTCCTCCTCGTTCTTCCTCTCCACTACAAACTGGAAATCCATTTCTTGGAAGGGGTTTGGATGTGCTGGTGTGTGTACAGATCAGGGTTCAACTACAGAGACCAGAATCCAGTCTAAGCAGAAAACTATATATAATGGCATATGAAACAGATTACAGTACCATTGGGAGAAATGAAAAAACAATCTAGATTGAGCTTTTCTGAGTAACATCCAAGGCCAGAACACAGGCCACCTAGGCAGTTGCTCCCTCCTGTGTAAGACAGAGCTGCCTGCTGAATTGGGAAGCTGCTGCTTGAGCTTCTGGCTCTTTGGGTCCCACTGCCACTGCTGACACAAATTCCTGTGACCTGGGAGCTACCCCCGTTGCTGCCCACTACAGAACCATCCAGTGCCCTCGCGGTCTACACCAGTATAACAGATACCCATCTTCATGCCTTTCAGCACCCACAAAGCTAGTGAGCAGCTACTGGGAACTCGCTGATGCTGTAAGAGAAAGCCAGATGCTTCCAAGGTCACCCCTGAGAGAAAAAACAGCAATAACATGGCCTCTGCCTCACTTCCAACTTCCTACCCTTAAGCAGCTTGGCCAAACCAAATTGCATCCAAACTGCAAGAGGATCTATGACACGATCTTAGCCTTCCAGCCAGTACAATACAGGAAAGTGCTCCAGTAGGTGGTCACAATGGATGTTAACTGTCAGTTTTCCATAACCAGGATACAGAGCCTTGCTTAGAAGTAACAGTCACATCTTGTTAATTAATCTGCCCCCTACAAAAGGGAGAAATCAATAAAAGCCATGCCATGAGGCTCTCAGATGCTTTTTGGAAAATGATTTTGAGGACCTTGTGTAAGTTTAGATCATTATTATTTCCATCTATAAGGTTCCATCTACCAGTTCTTGAACAATAGCAAGCCTTTTTTTTTTTTCCTGACCTTGAATTCCTAAGGGTTTTGTACCCGGAATCTTTGTTGACAGGAATAACGAGATGTCTTATGGACAATGTTTTGACAACAGTTTTATGTCAAATGTAAAAGCTTCTGTGGGTGGTTGTATCTTTACTCAGAAACGTTTGCCTTGCTTTTGTTGTCACACGAAGCCTGACTTCGGGAAGGACAGGAACCACCAGCACCATTCTGGCCATCACTTTGACAGGGCTCAGAAACTGATTTCAGAACTAATCTGCCTTGATCAGTTCTGCTTTGGTTCCTCCAGACACAAGTAACCTGATGGGACTGGAGCTCCTTCCCTTTTCACCTACTGTTATGGCTGGATTGACGCCAAGTGGGGCATACTCAAATCTACCCAAGTTTTCTTTCGTTTATATTACAGACTTTTTTTCCCTTGTCATTACCATTATTTTGTCAAATGGACCTGAAGTGAAAAGGTTCATAAGGCAATAGTGAGAGGCAAACAGCCTAGAATTAGTGATAGTCCAGAAATACTTACAGGGCTATCTATAGGGCCATTTCCCCCCTGGGAGTTTTGTTTTGTAGAAATTAGAGAAACCCACATCATTAATTCACCTAGTTCTTATACAGCTGTGGAAATGTTGACAGATAACTTTAAAAGACACATGACTTAACAGCTTGAGTACCGAAATATGGTTCCTCCTTTTATATTACTAGAGGAACCATTGTTGTATAAAAATCACAGTGCAATAAGTGCAATAAAAATCATCTTTATTTATCAAAATAGCATTTATCGCCAAGACATGAAAAATGAAACTGACAAAGTAAGTTACACATTCCTGTCAATCTTTTGCAAGTTTCATGGATTTGTTCGTTGAAAAGGCCTTGCTTGCAAATTCCTTTTGAGCTTTTCTAATTAAATTTTCATATAAGTTGGTCATAATTGTTAACAATCCCTTTTGGGAAGATGGCTGATATTTTTAAATAGAGCAACAACAAAAAAGATGTGTTACGGTGTAGATGTAAAATATAAATCAAAATTCTTGACTTATATAATATCTAGAGGGTTATTTGTGGAATTTTTCAGTATGAACATTCAGCCAAGTATACATTTAGTAAGTTGTATTCTTTTGGATTTCCTTAATAGAATAAAAATCATAGAAAAATAAAAATCATGGGAATTCAAGCTAAGTTCCTACACTGCTGCTTTAACAGCAACTCTGTACCCCACTCTACATAAACACTCCTTAAGATTTCCCTTGGAATTGTTACATACACTAGTCAGTCAATGAATACTTGCACAGGAAAATGAGTTGCTGGGGCAGATAAATAAATGGGCTTACAATGTTTGCTCACTAGCTTAAATAACCACCAATAACTGTGTTCTGCTAAGCTTCTACTTGAAAAGCCTAATCTTTTCCCTCTGTGTTTGCCTGAAGTCTTCCTTATACTCATACATTCAGTTTTATAGATAACTGTTGGGCACAGACAGAGGAGGACACTTGGATGGTGATATTATTTTACGGCATTTTAGTCATTCAACCAACCTTTTTTAGCACTGACCACATGCAGAACCCCTGACTAGTTGCCCTTGTTACAAAGGTGACAGTGTTTCCTGTCCTGATGTACCTCCACATTTTGCAGTAGAAACAATAGAGGTTTATATAACATTGCCCATATTTATTAAAATAAATATCTTATGTCCAGATTTTTGAACTTTTTTCATAGGATAAACATAAATATTTTTATTAAATGATGATAGTTTCTAATATTTCAGAGATAGTATTTTATTGATTTTGCTAGAATTCATTTTTAATTAATTTAATCCAATTTTGACTAAGTAATACATTCACATGGTTCCACTGAAAATTTCAAAAGGAAATACAGTGAGGGGGTGGGTATAGCTCAGTGACAGAGCACATGCTTAGCATACATGAGATCCTGGATTCAATTCCCAGTACCTCCATTAAAAAAAAAAAAAATCAAGGACCACTCCCCCCGAAAAAAGTAACATGAACAATCCTTCTTTCCCTGGTCTTCCAACCAGCCAGTTTTCTCCTCATCAGCAAAAATGCATATTAGTTAAGATTAGGTTCAAGTACATAGAAGACAGTACTCAGATATCATTGACTTAAATACTTCACTTAGAGAAATTCAAAGATGTCAGTCTGATGCTTATATGGAAGTTCCACAGTGTCATCAGGGACTTGGACTCCTGTCTTTTTTTATTTGCAGTTTTATAACTTTATTTGACAATCAGTGCTCAGCTGTCATCCACACTGACTGCAGAGTTTTGAGAGTGGTGACAAGAACATTGGTCACCGACATAGAGAGCTTGTTTGGTGACTCTTCATCCTCACTACGTTTTGTGAACAACCACACAACAACCGCACATGGACACAGTGTGGGACATTTCTATTCCTTTGGCCCAGACAGCTTTGTCGAACCTGGTGTCAGTGTGAGCGTCTGGAGTTCCCATCTCCATGGAAAACTTCCGATTTCTTTGAGTACTCAATGGCATGCGTCTTGAAGCCCAGTCCATGTATGTGCTTGTGAATGTTGATGGTGTAGTCTCTGGTCACCCCCTCGCCGATGGCAGTCCTTCTTGCTGCCCTTCTTTGCAGGAGCCAGGCTTCCAGGCCCAGCTGGGAAGAGATGAGGGTGAGGGATTGTCTCCTTCTGTCTTTATACTTATCATCTGTATCCTTTAGCATCTAGACTCAAGGCTGCCTCCTGGGCCAATCTGGCTACTGGAGCTCCATCTGTCATCTTTATATTCCGGGGTGGAGAAAGTCAATAAGAGCTGAGAGTCATGGCTCTATAAAGAGCTTTCTCCAATGTCAAGGAGAGGAGATAGAGAGAGACGTTCAGATCGCAGGGGACTCCCGTGAAAGAAATGCTGGTAGTAGACTGGCCAGGAGCAGCTTGAATGGAATGTCACAGGGACCACAGTGGCCAAAGGCAGGCTTTACTTACTTCGCTTTTTTGTTTAGGGCCAACCTTTTTTAATAACTTAAATGCATCATGGTTTGTTAATCCATTCTTCTTAAATCATAGTACCTGACTTGTAAACTGACATTTTACCTAGAACCAGTATTAAATGTTGTATTTGATAGATATCTTCCTTAGGTAAGAATGTGGCTCTTTATCCATTCTGCAGCTCACCTCAGCCCAAATTACACAAGTACATGTGGCCCACTTCACTAATACACTGTTTTTCAAGCAGGACATTTTATTTTATGGCTTAATTTCAAGGGGAAAAAATATTCTGCAAGGAAGGCATCATATGTGGTGTCACATAAGAACAGCATACTGGTTTTGGTATGAAAGAAAACTGAGGGCTTTTTAGAAAGATGCGTTTCTTATCAGAGGCAGACCATGAGCTAAATCTCAGGGAAAAAGATGCCCTATCAGTGGTTATTACAGTGTGCTTATTTCAGGTTTGGATTCTGAATATACTTTCTATAAATTATCAGTAGAGCTGGAGGGAAAAAAGCTTTTTTTAAGATGGCACTGTCATTAAAATATATGAATGAGAAGTATCTGTTACTTCTCACAGAAGCCTTAGTAAAATAAATGGAAAGCTATTCTCTAATCTTTCTTTCAGCTTTACTGAGTTATAATTGACATATGAAACTGTAAGATGTCTAAAGTGTATAATGTGGTAAATTGCCATACGTAGACATTGTGACAGAATTGCCCCCATTGAGTTAATTTATGCATTCATCACCTCACATATCTACCTTGTTTTTTAGCAAGAGCATTCAAGATTTACTTAGCAAATTTCAATTACACAATACAGTGTTACCAACTCTAGTCACATGTTGTACATTATATCCTCTGACCTTATTCTTATTAATTGAAGTTTGTACCCTTTTACCAACCTTTCCCTATTTCCCCACCCCCACCAGCCTCCACTCCTTGAACCACTTTTCTGCTCTTTGTTTCTGTGAGTTTGATTTTTTCCTTCCTTTTTTAGATTCCACAGATAAGTGATACCATGTGGTACTTTCTCTGTCTTGCTTATTTCACATAGCATAATGCCCTCCAGATTCATCCATATTTTTAAAGCTGAATATTTTTGAAGCATCCACATTTTTAAAGCTGAATAATATTCATATTTCATCCTTATTTTTAAAGCTGAATAATATTCTGTTACATATTATATAAATATACACACACACCACATTTTCTCAATCCATCCGTTTGTTGATGGACACTTAGATTGTTTCCATGCCTTGGCTATTGTGAGTAATGCTGTCATGAACATGAGAGTACAGATATCCCCTCAAGGTAATGGTTTCATTTCCTCTCTAATCTTTTTGATAATTAAAAACCAGGTCAAAAGTTTATTTATTGTATTGGATTATCACCTACCAAAAGGACTTAACAAATAATAATTACTTTTTTTTTAAAGATACTACTTTTTTCTGCCTTTCAACATTTCACTGTCAAAACTGCCTCAGTGACACATACTATATGGTAAATTTATTAACATCACTGTCTATTTTTAAGAGATGTTATTAGAAGACAGTATTGTCTGACTTTGGGAAACTTGCTTATGGTGATCTCCTTTCTGCCAGGTGTCAACCTAACGGGCTCATCGCAGTAAGCTAACTCATTAACACTTCACATGCAGTAATTATGAATAGGATGAGGTTATCTGTTTTATTTTGGCCAGAAACAGTTTGGTGTTTATGATTTATAAACACCTTGAATAAAACACTGTCAATATTTCTGAAAATTGGAATGGATTGTCAGGTGCTAAGAAGATTAGACTCTGAGCTCTTCAAAAATAGATTTTAGAACAAGAGAAATTTAGCCTTGTAATTACAAGGGCTTCCTCTAAAACGATCTCTCAAGGTTTAGGACCTTGTTAGGGTGGTTTATGTTCAGAAAGAATATTTAAAGGGAGGAAAGTTCAGTGTGAGTTTTTCCTCACCATAAGCAACATGGTGTCAGGAAAGTGTCCAGCAGCATAGCCTGGACCTTTAAGCCTGTTTCCTCAATGCAAAACTAAAATAGCAATTCCGATCATAAAAGGTTGTTATGAGTCTGAAAATGAGTGTGTAAAGAACCTGGCTTGTGCCTGATTTATGCCAGTTCAGTCATTATTGATTTTTCTTTTCTTTCTGTTTTTAAATTTCCCTGTTGTGGTTTAGTGATTTCTGTAGAGATGATTAGAGATAAAAAGTTTAATAAGATTAGTGACATATAGAATTGTCCATTTTAATAATTGTCTTTTTTTTTTAACATTTGGAACTCCAAGGCTAGCACTTTAGATTTATCTTTCTATACCCACAGTTCTCTTGGTTGCTATCAATTCAATATTGGCGATATTAAGGTGGGTTTATGGTTGTAAAGGGAAGTCAGGGAGTTGGTATAGTTCAGGGACAGAGCGCATGCTTAGCGTGCACGAGGTCCTGGATTCAATCCCATGCACCTCTGTTTGAGAGAGAGAGAGAAAGAGGGGGAGGGAGGGAGAAAGAAGAGAAGAAAAGAAAAGAGCCACCAATGTTTCTTCTGCATAGGTAACTGAAAACTTAATGTAATCATTATGGCTTTTTTTTTTTAAGTTCTATAAACACAATATTTTCATTGTGTAATATTTATTTGTAACCTAATGGTAGGTACGTGGACAAAAAAGACTTCTCCCAAAGGATCTGAGTGAGTAGTCAGACTGTACACATTTGCCTTGGTTGGACCAGGAGGAGTGGGCTGTTGGGTGACAAATGAATGTAGGGCTTGGAATTCGATGAAGCAAAGGGGACCACAAGTTCCTGCCACCGTGGATTGCTGGCGACACTGAAAGTGACGGCTGACAGACAGCTACCCTCTGTGCAGACTGTGAAGTAGGCCCCTGAGAAAGCACTTAAAAATGCTTAAGGTACTTACAGCTTAAATCAATGCATACAGATCAAAAATGGACAATTTAAAAATCGTACCAATGTATTATAAATTTTGAACATTTTAATGATGGTAAGATTTTTTAATTGCTTCATAAACTCAGTAGTTCTATTTTTTTTTTCTAAAGTTATACAATTCCTTGTTGGTCCTCTATTTTGATTGCTATTTAAAATGTCAGCCCTCCTGGATCATTACATTGCAGGGCTTTTGAATGTATTTTGTCAGTGTGTTGAAGATATATGTACATGCTTGACATATACTGTTCTGTTTCTGGGTACATTTTGTAAGAGATACCCTAGTGCACAAAATTTTTTTAAAACTCAGTTGAGAAGTTTTTTTATTATTACTACCTTTTATTTTTTTAATAGGCACACCTGTCACTATAATCACAATTATCATAAAGGAGAGATGATGCAATAATGCAAAAACGGTCAAGTATTCCCCTGTTGGTAGATAATTACTCTCATTTAAAATAGAATTCAATGAGTGAACATATTTTATAATAATTCTGTCAGACCCACTTAATTATGTATTAAGGAGCTCTATATGGACCAGGCTTCAAATTCCATCAAAGACCAGGCTTCAGATTCAGCCTCAGCCACTTATAGGTGACCTTATTTGAGTTATTTAAGCTATCTTAGGTTCAGTTTCATATTTATAAGATGGAGATGATAAGAGTAATGTCTACTTCAGAAGCTTTCTATGAGCACTTGAGGCTATTCAAATGTGAAGGTTTTGGTATGCGGCCTGGCACAGAGCTTCTCCATCAGAGGGTCCTGTATTTTTGTTGTCAATATCATTTTCATTATAATTGCTTTTAAATTATTATTTCTTGGATATCCAAGCCTAGCATTATTCCTGTGAATATAATAAAATTGGAATCATGACTGTTTTTGCATCTCACATAAAAATTTTCATCAAAAGAATAATATGGCTCTGTTGTAACCAAGCATTATAACCACCTGCTTCTCATGTATGACAGAGTGACAGATTTGTGCATTAAGATTTTAAATCTAATTGATATTGATATGGCCAGTCCACTTTACTATGTAGTTTTTAAAAACTTACTCTCATCCTTTTGTGAAGAGTAATCTTCAGAAGTGCTCAGTGGTGTCATTATCTTTTTGAGCACTTGGAAATGCTGATGGGTAGGCCAGCACTGTGTATACTCACTTATGTTGTCTTGTTTACTTTTTACAATAAAAGTGGCAGGTGAAGGTTCTCATCCTCATCTTAGAGGAAGAGAAAATGAGTCTCAGAGAGTTTACAGGACTTGTTCAAAGTTATGCCTGGCCTTTGTTACCAGGTCATTATTAACTCCATCAAACCACCACTATTTTTCTGTTTTTTGTAATCTTTTTTTTTTTCTTTTTTTAGGAGGGGATCAGGTTTGTTTGTTTGCTTGCTTGTTTGTTTTTAGAGGAGATACTGGGGATTGAACCCAGGACCCTGTGCATGCTAAGCATGTGCTCTACCCTGAGCAACGCCCTTCCACGACCACCACTTTCCTTAAAGTGCTGCCACTGGGACAAACTGTGGGAATTTCCTCTACTCTGCTAACTGGGGAGCAGATTTTGTCTCACACTAAAGAAGACCATTCTAACAGTCAGGAGTGTACAATGACAGGCTGTCCCTTAGGACAGAGTGACCTCCTTACCAGTTGTAAGTTTCAAGCACAGGCAGAATTGCTGCCTGGTAGGAATGTTATGAAGAGATTGAGGTTTCTATGAATGACTGGGTTTTGTGTGGAGGAAGGACCTTCCAAAGCTCAAAACTATACCTTCTAGTGATTTGTTTCCTCATCCCCTTCTCAAATCAGGGGCCATATCCTGAAGATTTTTACCTTCACAAAGTTTCTCTAGAACCCTCACAAGTATAATGCTACAGAACAGATGCAGTAAACAAATATTTGATCGCCTGCCATGTGCAGGGAACTTGGCGAGGCAGATAAGTTGTGATGTCTTTTTGAGGTAAATTCTGAATAATTCTTTGAGGGCAGAGAAAATGATGTGCTCTCATTAACATCTGGATAAGAGATGGTTATGTAATAAACAGTAACAAATGTTGGTTGGATGGAAGAAAGCAAGACAGCCATATGCCTCAGATTGATAGATAAATGGGGAAAAGGGGGTCTGTCCTACTTGCTGGCACATAAACATCTCAATTTATAAAAATTTTTGGTGAAAAAAAGAAAATTATTTCATTGCTGCCCCTCCTCATTTGTTCCTCTGCTTCCTTATTGTATTTGGGAGGGGGGGATTTAATTGAAGAGATTTTTTTTTGGATGGGTAGAATACTTATTTTTGTTCACCAGAAACACTTTTCTTATAAAACCGAGCTGTATGTTACATGCTAGAAAATGAGACTGCATTTTCTCCATACCGCAGCCAGCTTCCTCAGGGCCCCAGTCAGCCACCTCATAAAGCCAAGGAAGCCTAGAGTTCTTGATAAGTGAGATAATAAATGCACCTCTTATTTAAATCACTTTAATAAGTAACATGTCTCTTGAAGTTGGAGCATCCTTACTGATTTGGATGGGATGCGTGGAAGAAGCCCTGTGAAGGTAAAGTTGAGTGGAATCTTCACATTGTGCTTTATTTTTTTAACTTAAAAGCTTTATTTTTTTTAATTTGCATTATTTTTTTATTGAAGTATAGTCAGTTTACAATGTTGTGGCAATTTCTGGTGTACAGCATAATGTTTCCATCATATATATACATACATTTATTCATTTTCATATCTTTTTCATTATCGGTTACTACAAGATATTGAATATAGTTCCCTGTGCTGTGCTGGAGGAACTTGTTTATCTATTTTATTTGACATTGTTCTAAGTAAAACTTACTTTTAGTTTAGTTTTTATAGTCTTCAACAATGTCATCAAGGATTTGGATTCTTTGACCTTCCTCTTTGCTCTCCATGGCTATTTGTCTTGGGCTCACCAGTTCATGCTTGCAAGGTAACTGTCATCACAACTGCACACAGCCAAAGACATCGGGGTCTAGGGAAGGGCTCTCTGCTTTCAAGTCTGTTTTCAGGAAGGAAAATCTTTCCCAACAGTCCTTTAACTGACTTCTTTTTAAGTCATAGTGGCCAGAACTAAATCACGTGGCCATGTCAGAGGCTGTCTCCTCCATCAAAAAGCCTCTCACTTATAGCATTCTGATTGCGCCCTAACAGTTCTTTCACTCTTCTTTCCTCAAGTCTTAACACCCTTTGGTTCAGCCACTGCCACCAAATTTTTCTACCTAACATACAGATCTGATCAGGTCATTCCACTGCTTGAAGACTGTCAGAGGCTTCCCTTTGGAAACTGAAGGAAGTCTACTCCCCACCCCTTCCCCATCCCAGATCACTGCACAGTACATGCCGAACCTCAGTCCTGCCTGGAGGTGGGCTGGATTCTAGTTCTGTTTATAAACACTTTCAGATCATACACTTGAGTGTTTTCTAGGTTTCTAAAAACAGACCTTCAGGATACTGCAGACGATGTATTATGTGAGGAAAGAGTCATCAGTATTTATTAAAGCAAGTATTTATTGAATACTACTTACGGGTCAGGCACTGTACTTGGAGTATAGGATTAAACAAAACAAACACACTGTTGTCTTCAAGGAGCCTACGATCTAGAAACATAGATGTATTAAATCAAACAAGTAATTGTTAAGTGTGATAAGTATTAGGGAAGTAGAAAGTGACAAAAGACTCAGTAACAGGACGACCAGCCCTACTCTGAAGGTGAGCTTCCCAAAGAAGTGGGGTTTTAAGTGAGAGCCGAGTAGGTCAGAGCCAGGTGCAGAAGGTGGGGGTGGGAGGCGAGCCAGGTAAAGAACGGATCAAGAGGGGCGGGAAGAGTAGAGTGACTGGAACTTGCAGTAATCCCGACAAGAGATGGTGGTGGGTTGGAGCAGCAATGAAGCGGTGAAGCGAGAGAGAAAACACGGATCGTGGTAAGGGACTATATGTCGGGAGTAAACATCCGACTTGAGTGGATGGGTAAGACTATTGTTTTCTGGGAAAAGGATCACTGCCTGGTTAGAGAAAGAGAAACCGGAAAGAGTTTGAAAGAGCAGCTACATGGCACTCAACCACCTGGGGAACTAGAATGCTGTACAAGATGTTGCCACTGCCCCAGAGGTGCTGTGCTATCCAAATGATGTATCCTCTGTCTCTGCCTCTGTCTGTTCGTATAATCCTTTTTACTTTTTTATTTTCTGATTTTTAGGCATTGTTTCACTTTTTTTAATTTTAGTATAGTCAGTTTACAATGTGTCACTTTGTGGTGTACAGCATCATGTTTCAGTCATACATATGTATACATATATTCGTTTTCATATTCTTTTTCATTGGGTTACTGCAAGATATTGAATATAGTTCCCTGTGCTATACAGAAGAAACTTGTTTGTCTATTTTATATATAGTAGTCAGTATCTGCAAATCTCAAACTCCCAATTTATCCCTTCCCACTCCCTTTTCCCCCTGGTAATCATAAGTTTGTTTTCTATGTGAGTCTGTTTCTGTTTTGTAAATAAGTTCCTTTGTGTCTTTTTTGTCTTTTTTTTCACATGTGAATGATATATGGTATTTTTCCTTTTTGGCTTATGTTTACACTGTTTTGTCTTGACCATCTGACTCTAACCCACTGCCTTCTCTCTGGTCCTTGATTTTAGTGTTTCTGTACTATTTGTGTCCCTCTCTCTGTGTTTCATTGTCCCACAGGAGGGGTCTACAGTGTGAGCTACTAATATCGAGTACAGAATGTCCTGTAGGTCACAGTCTCCTGCCGCTTGTCCAGTGAGCTGTCATAACTGCTTCACGACCCAAAGCATGGAGACTTGTATGTATCCATTCATGCAAGAGATTTTATTTTTTTTAGCACTAACTCTGTGCCACGGAAAGAACATGTGCCTTGCAGTTATTAAAACTTTGATCTAAATTCTGGCTTCCTATTTACCAAATATATGAGCAGAGGCCAAAAAAAATACTTTCAAGTTCTCTGTGCCTTGATTTCCTCGTCTATAAAACAGCATATCTTGAGTTGTTCTGAGGATTAAATGAAATAATATATGTAAGTAAAGGCTTAGTTTATTCGTGTCTATCATTAGGGATGGTATTAAAGGTAACCGTGTGGCTGTGATAGCTGTAAAGACAATGGGGAAAATGCAGTAGGAATGGAGGTAAGAGCAGAGAGTTTTAATCATGACAGTTGGGGTGCTGATAGTAGGTTATAGACACAAAAAACTGCCCTTGGCTGCTTTGCTCAGAAGGGCTGTGGATGAGAAAGGCGCTTAGAGCTTCAAGGACTGTCCAGTACAACGGAGTTTTTAAATTTAGTTGGGCTCTGTTGTTAGGAAACAAATCACTGTGCTCACTTAAACTTGGACCTTGGAGAATATATTTTATGAGTTCAACACTGAATTACTTTCACAGTTCAAGAACACTGACAAAGTGACTTAAAAGTGCACAACAATTATCTAACTATTTCAGAAAGGCAATTTAGGGGTGGAAAGTCTATATTAAAATGGAAAGAACAGTGCTCGCATGCATGTACTTTAAAGAGCAAGTTAAAGCCCCGCTTCTTGGCCAGGGTACATTATGGTCGTTCAGTTACATCCTCTGAGCGTTTTGTCTTTTTGACAAAACAAACCGATTTCAAAGTATAGCTTTGTTCTCTGTAATGAACTGTGTTGCTTAAAAACTTTCAGGCAGAATTCAGAGCTCAGTGTGACTGTTCTCTTTGTTTTAATTATTTTTGTTACTTGTTCATTTGAATAGTTTTGATTAAAAAAATTCTAAGGAAAAAACCAGATGTAGTAAACAAGTTTAAGAAATTAAACATAATGGTAATAAAAGCTAACATTTGTTAAGTCCTTAGTTTATAGATTAGGCAGGATGCTAAGATATGTGTGTGTATTATCTCACTTAGTAATCACTGTCATGAGATGAGAGCCAGTATTATCTTCATTTTACAAATACAGAACTAAAACTTAGACTACCCCAATGCTCACACAACTTGGAAGAGGTAGAGCCAGCGTTCACACCCCATGTTTTTAAACCCACTGTTAACTGAGCAAATTCTTTTTATTCCTCCATCCTTGATTATTAATTAGTAATTGAATAAGGAAGGTTTGAGTTCAAATCCAACAGAAGTTGGATTCTATACTTTTTTGAGAGTTGAATCACCACTTTATTAATATATCCCTAGTCTACTTCCATATTTTAAATTGCATGCCTTTTTCAAATTGCAGTTTTGATTATTTGTTGTGTCATTTTTTAAACTAACTTCAAATGCAGAGAGTACATTTGAAATAACAAGAATGCAAGACTTTTTTCCTTGAAGCCTGTAATAAGATGTTTGCAGATATACCATAAATTTTTCAAGCACAAATTTTCTACCTTAGCTGTCATCAATCTGTTATTTTTCAAAAGGACTAACTTAATAAAAGTAAATTGTGTTAAACTAATGATTCTGTGAAATGACAGGCTCACTCAGAAAGAAAAGTTATTCACTGAAAATATGAAAGAGCACAAAAGATCTGTACCCATTTAAAAATATTTTATCAGGTACTATTTTGTTTCAAGTGAGTATAGATCTTTTGTATTTTTCTCATAGATATTAATGAGTTTATATGTGTCTGAATATAGTTATCCCTAGGTGATGAGATGACAGGTGATTTATTCATTTTATATTCCTCATATGCAGCAATTAAGAAAAATCATACATGTCAGTAAGGGTATTTTTCAGCTTTTTTGGTAGAATTGTTGCAATTTGACTGTACATATACAATGTATTGCATGTAAATATATATATATAGTATATATATGTATATACACACACACAGTATACTACACATATTTTTTTAATTTGCATATATGTACTGTTCATTGTTTCTAAGAACAGTTTAGAGCTTTAGCTTTTTAAACTTATTATCAATGGAATAAAGCCAACCACAAAATAAGAATCAACAGAATGTGGTAATCTAATCATAAAGGACAATCAAATGTGCTTACACATATTTAAGAAATCAGTCATCTAAGTTATAAATAGTAAGTAATTTATCTGTGTCCTTTTTTTAGATTCCACATATAAGTGATATCTTGTGGCATTTTTCTTTCTCTTTCTGGCTTTCTTCACTTAGAATGACGATCTCCAAGTCCATCCATGTTGCTGCAGATGGCATCATTTTATTCTTTTTTATGGCCAAGTAGTGTTTCATTGTATATATATACCACATCTTTATCCAGTCATCTGTTGATGGACATTTGGGTTGTTTCCATGTCTTGGCTATTGCATATAGTGCTGCTGTGAACATTGGGATGCATGTGTCTTTTTGAGTTATATTTTTCTCCAGGTATATGTCCAGGAGTGGGATTGCTGGGTCACATGGTAAGTCTATTTTTAGTTTTTTAAGGAACCTCCATACTGTCTAGCATAGTGGTTGCACCAATTTATATTCCCACCAACAATGTAGGAGGGTTCCCTTTTCTCTACACCCTTTCCAGCATTTGTCATTTGTAGGCTTTTTAATGATGGCCATTCTGGCTGGTGTGAGGTGATATCTCATTGTAGTTGTGATTTGCATTTCTCTGATAATTAGTGATAATGAGCATTTTTTTTCATGTGCCTATTGGCCATTTGTGTGTCTTCATTGGAGAACTACTTGTTTAGGTCTTTAGCCCATTTTTGGATTGGGTTAAATGCACTTTTACGTTAGGTTTTGATTGTCCACAATAAATGAGTCCTTTTTTTTTTAAATCCAGAAGAATAAAGGCAGCATTTGGGAGGTGGAGGTTATAAAAACAATTATCTTTAAAATAGTCAGAAAATGCACTTCAGGTATAGGACAGGCCTGTGGAGTTGTAAATTTGGGGATTCTCAATAGGCAAATGGTATTTAAACAATGAGACTGCAGTAGCTTACTTTGGAACTAAGTGTGGACAGAAAGATAATATTCAAGGTCTGAGCCCTGGGACCTGCTAACACTTAAGGGCTCAGGATAAGTAGACACATCAGAACACTGAGCAGGAAGACCAAGCAAGACTGATGTCCTGGAAGCCAAAGGAAGGCAGTCTCAGGAAGGCGACTGTGACACCCTTCCTTGTCCACTACTGCTAATAAGTCAACTAAGGTGAGCACTGAGAAGTGACCATTAGATTTATTATTGTGGAGGTAACTGAGCTGAGTAGGACAAATATCTGATTGAAATGGGTTGGAAAGGGAACAAGAGAAATTAGAAACTGATTATTGGTGACTGTTTCAAGGATGTTTGCTGCAAAGGAAGGAGAAAAATGGATTGGTAGTTTGAGGAGAAACTGGAGTCAAGGAAAGGACACTTAAGATGAGAGAAATAGTAGCATGTTTGTTTGCTAAAGGGAACAATCCAGTGACACGGGGAGACATTGACAGTGTTAGAAAACAGTGAGTGGGCTGCTGGAGCCTTGTCCCTGAATGAGAGGCCTTGAGTCTGGGTGGCGCTGGAGGGGTTGGCCCTGTTAGAGCTCAGCCAGTTCATGGGTAGACACGGGAGGGAAGGTAGAAGACGTGGGACAGTGCACTAGGTGGAAACATCATCATCAGTGAAGGGAACTGGTGAAAGTTCTTGTCTCACTGGCTTAGTAAGTAATTTTCATTTCTTCTCATCTCGTTGAAGAATCTTATGAAAAGCTTTTTCTGAATCGTACAGTTTATTTAAACCACCTTCACAGAAATATTAAACCTTGATATAAAATGCATCATCCACTCTTGTGAGTTACAAACTGTGGGGAATTTAAACTTTCCCGAAATACCAGATTTTCTACTTCAATCCCTTTGATTCCAATTGCCTTTAATAGGTTCGCCCAGTTTTAACTTTCTAAGACCTTATTCAGCAGTTTTCTTCCTGATACGTTGTAACTGTAAGAAAGTCCATTTTAGTGCTGTGAGCTTTCACATTCAACTTGAGAGAGCCCTGTTTTCCAGATATTTAACCACTTTCTAAATTACTTAACCAGGTGTCAGCGTACTACATTTAATGTACCAAGTAATGATTACTGATTGCTGGTCAATCCATATTCTAATTGCCTCTCTCCTCAATGTATTGTTCTCTTGGGGAAGATTGTCAGCTGTTCAATGTTTTGAGACCAGAAACATTTAAAAATGCATTAAAACTTAAACTCGGAGCTTGGTAAAGCACATTTAGCTGGCTTTACTACTAAGCTCTAATCACTTCTTTCATGTAATGAGTATGACTTCATTTTGTGTTAAAGTCTGTTTTCTCGGGCAGATGTGTAGAAACATTTTCTGAAATTATTTCCACAATAACTGTTAATAATCTAATCATAATCACTTCCTTGTATTGACATGTATGTGTCAGTTCTGCTGAGTCAAAATATCCCCATAGAAAATATGTTATTAATGTAAAATATTAACATTTTTGTTGGTAATTTCCATTTGAAGAAATCAGTTTAACTCTCTTCCTGTCCAAAAATGCTGACGTAACTAATTTAAATTATCAATACTAATCCGAGAATGACTAACAGGAGAGAGAAGGAGGAGGAGGAAAAGAGGTGACCTCTTAGGGGTTACGTTATGTCCTGGTGTTAGTAACAGATCTCTCACAGCTAAAGCTTATTTTGTTCAAGAATCTAAATAACAAAGTAAGTAGCCTTGAAAAGTGGTGGCATTTGAGTTTGGACACTTTTGAGTGTCTCTTCATTTTGGGTCCCCTCATAGTTTATAAGTTAAAATATCAGCACATTCATCAAAGTATATTCAGAAAATATATTGAAATAAGTACCGTTATTTGCAGCCAACTTTCAGTTTCATAGTTGTATGTTATCCATGTTCTTAATGTTTCTCTTTTCTTTCTTCTTCCGTGTTTGATCTAGTAACTCTTCAACTGGAGGTAGGAAAAGGTGGCTCTATTTCTTCACTGTTGTTTTCTACTATATGTGTTGGTAAGTTTGAGGGTGATTCAGAGCTGTAAGATGTAGACAATACATGTGCACGCATATCATAAGTGGGTAACAGCAGTGTCAGCAGTGACGAAAGCTGTGAACACTGCGGGCACAGTTCAGTCTCATGAAACACAGGACAGAAGCGTTAGAGACCATGCTTAGCTACACTAGCCCAGGAGAATGTTACGTTCTAAGCTGTGAAATACAAGAAGTCTAAATAATTTCATGTACCATAGCAGTACCATACCTAACAGATGCTCAGTGTTCTTAATAGTCTAATTATTCTTCCATGTATTCTTAATTCTCACCTTCCAATGGGCATTGTATATTTTGAAAATTATATGTTTAACCATAGGACAAAACTGACAAAACACTAAAGAACTTATTTTAACAGTATTTTCCCTCTTACAAATTTTCCAGTTTCTTGAAATTGCCTTCAGAGCCAGTTTACAAACCACACAAGAAAAGAATTCCCATTTACCTCATAGTCTTCCCTCATTGATAGAAATAATTTTATGTTCCCTTTTTTATTTTAGTCAAAACTCACTACAAAGGAATTCTCCCTTTTTTAAAAAAGCCAAATCAACCTTCAAGGGGAAAAATTTTTGCCACCTTTGAAAACAAAGATGTCCTGCAGGCAATTACAGAAAATTTGGCAGACTGTTCTGGCAGAATCAGAGGGGCATCACAGAAGTGAGTGTAGAACTTCCCACAGAAACTTTTGAACGGGTGTTGTTAATTAGGGTCTTCATATGTTTAAAAATCCATTGTTGCTCTTTTGTCATGCCAAGAAAGTACTTTTTTTTTTTTTTTTTTTTTTTTGCTGGCCCGTGTATTTGGAGTAGGGAATGTGCGATATATATATCTTTCTTTATTGAAGTATAGTTGACATGCAATGTTATATTAATTTCAGATTTACAACATAATGATTCAACAGTTGTATAGACATTGTGAAATGATCATCACAGTAAAGTCTAGTTACTGTCTGTGCTGTATCCATTTTGAATGCCTAACCCTGTTGGGCGCATAAGGGACCAGCAAATGATGGTAGAATGAATATTTCTTAGGAGGGAAAATCAGTTCGTCTTAACTTAAGAATCATTTTTATTCAAGTTCCTCTCATCTTACCAATGCAATGGTTACGAATTCACTCTTTCATTCTTTCCACATTTTTTGAGAACCGGGGATGCAGATGTGAAAAAATAGACAAAACCCCAGCTCTCCTAGAGGACACTTTCTCCTGAAGAGAGAAGATGATAAAGTAACTAAATAAAATACCTAGTATGTTAGATGGTGAAGTGTGCTATGAGAACAATCATAAAGCAAATTTTTGCTTCTGGGTGATGGTGGAGCTGGTGGCAGATCATCATCCCTGCCAGAAATAACTAGAATGCCAGATAAAACACACAGATTACCCAAGAGATACGGAAGCAGTGGGGACCAGAGGAACTAACGTTGTGGAGAGGAGTCTGCTTTTCACTCATACTTGCACCTGTGGGGTGAGACCTGCAGCCGCCAAGGCTGGAGGCTGGGAATCTGGCCTTGGCCCCAGAAGAGGGCGGCTACTTCAGAGCCACAAAACCAGCCAAGTTTTGGCAGTCGCGTGGAGCCAGACTGGCAGAAAGGGAGCTGGGAGGGCCTCAGCAGAGAGTCAGTTTCCCCTTTGTGATGTTTACCATATTCTGAAGGTGTGGGAGGTTAGCAGTTGCAGAAGACTAAAATCTCAACCTGCCAGGCAATCTCTCAAAAACTCTGTCTTTGAGAAACTGGAAAACTTATAATAGTGAAGATATTGTTATGCCCTAGGAACTGGGACAAATCAGAACAGACTGTTTTACTAAAACTGCAACTTATCCTGGTGTCAGCTCAGTCCCTCATTGGACTAAGGTAGTCACTCACTCACTCTTCCTAAGAGAGGAGAGTGTGAACCCTCAGGGGCGAGCAGGATCATCTGGGCATAAGTATACACATAATGTCCAGACTGCAATACAACTCTTCCAGGTTATGTCAAGAGATAGGACATAGGAACATGCACACATGCTAGAAATAGATACACAGATGAGCCGGGCATTAGTTATTAGACAGGGACTTTAATGGAGATTAAAGTAGTCAAAAAAATAAAGGAAAAGAAAATTAAAATACATGAGAAGATAGAGTGTTTTAATGGAAAATTAGTATCTATAAAAAGAATTAAATGGAAATTCTAGAGTTGAAAAATACAGAATATGAAAATAAGTTTATCGATAAAGTGATGGCTAAAACATCAATAGACAAAACAGAATTGGCGAACTGGAAGACAGTTCCTTAGAAAATATCCAATCAGAACCATAGAGAAGGAAAAAACAGGAGAAAAAAATGTAATGAACATGAGAGGCACAAAAATAGTTAACAGCTCTGTCCAATAAACATAAGATGGCAGGATACAGATGTAACTTAAAAAATTGAAATTAATTTAACAATACATTTTACTTAACCCATTATTTAATCAGTATTATTTCTATACATAATTAATATGAAAATGGTATTAGTCAAGATACTTTGATTCACACGAAGTCGTTGAAATCGGTGTGTGTTGCACTTGGCCACACCTCATTCTAGACTCTCCACGTGGCTGTCACATGGCTCTGGCTGCCATACTGGCAGCTCAGATTTACGTGTGTGAATTAGGACCCCAGAAGGAAGAGAGGGGAAGAGTAAGAAGCAATATTTTTTAGAAGATTAAGTAGGAAAGGGAATAGAGAATGCTATATGCAGGTGGCCTTTGCTGATGGAGGAGGGAAGAAGATTGAGGGCAGCGTCCTGAGGTGGAAGTATCCTGGCATTGTTAAAAAACATCACAGAGGCTGGTGTGAGGTGGAGGGAGATTGGGAGATTAGATCAGAGAAGCAAAGTGGGGCCACATCGTAGAAAGCCTTGATAGACTTCTTAAAATATATCTAGAGATAAGAATATATAGGGATATCTCATTTTATTGTGCTTCACAGACATTATGTTTTTTATAAATTGAAGGTTTGTGACAACCCTGCATAGAACAAATGTATTGGCACCATTTTTCCAACAGCACTTGCTCACTTCATGTCTCTGTGTCACATTTTGGTAATGCTCTCAGTATTTCAAACTTTTTCATTATTTTTATATTTGTTATGGTGATATGTGATCTATGATCTTTGATGTTACTGCCACTCTGTGAAGGCTCAGATAATGATTTTTTAGCAATGAAATATTTTTAAATTAGGATATGTACATTGTTTTTTTTCTCAGACATAATGCTATCACACACTTAATAGACTACAGTATAGTGTGAACATAATTTTTATATGCACTGTGAAACTGAAAAATTTGTGTGACTCCCTTTATTGCTTTATTGCAGTAGTTTGGAACCAAATCCATAATATCTCTGACATATGTCTTTATCTGTGTATTTCCATGTTCTGTTTCCTCACTTCTTATTGTTGACCTAAAACAAATAGACGGCCAGTTACTTCTCCACCAAAAATGGGTTTGGAATCAATAAAGAATTGTAAGGGGGGGCGGGTATAGCTCAAGCGGTAGAGTGCATGCTTGGCATGTAAGAGGTCCTGGGTTCAATCCCCAGTAGCTCCATTAAAAAAAAAAAAAAAGAATTATAATTCAGAATCTGCCACCATGGCAAGCTATGTGCAAGTCCCACACAGCAAGCAGTGGAGGACTCTTTTAAAGAGGAGAAAGGAAGCCGGGGCGGGCTATAGTAAACAGAGAGTCCACTGGAGGATTTGAGCGTTTGAAGTGTAGTGGCTTTTCATTGGCTGCATTGTCATTGTCTCCATGGCTGAGTCCTTGCCAAGAAAGAAAGGAAGTGTTTTTTCCTTCCTGTTGGGCTCTGCTATTGTCATAGGGCGTGCGAGCTGCCCCTTTGGCCTCCCAACTCTATTTTACTTGAGGTTTCTGTGTATTAACTTTTACAATATTAAAGGGGGAAAAGATCTTAAGAATTAGCTTTGGTTTCTCTACTGTTGTTATTCAAAAAATAATAATAATAGTACTTCCTAAGAGTGACTGACTGGTGAATTCATGTGGTGTGTCATAACTGTGCCACTAAATACTCAGGCTGAAAAGTCAGGGAAGGTGGGTGTTTGTTTGGAGGGTGGGTTTCTCAAGTCCTTTAACCCCAGTCCTAGGATATGATCAAGCTCTGTTAGCATAAATTTTTAAAGTAACAACTTTTCCTCACTGTGAATATAATAACTAGCAAGAAAATCAATACAATTATTCACGTTCAAATTTCTTACATTTTGTTTTCTATTTAAAAGATTGACAATAACCACATTCAATTAGTTAAGCATGGATTTTTAAAATTATAAATAGCTTATTCTTCAGTATATCATATGTTAGGAGATGGGAAAATAATCTGATTAGAAAGATAAGGCATTTCTTCACCTGACAAATGAAGATACTAAAACCAAGGATGCCTGAGTGTTGTATGTTGTCTTCCTACTCAAAGGTATAAAGAAAAATGTAATTCTTCTAACCTGAATGGGAAAACAAATATGAATCTTCATTTTCTGAGGTTGAATGAGAGGATTAATTATGGAAAAGGAGCTTTCTCAGTCAAGGAAGACAAAAAGTAAGAAGAAAAGGTTGAGAAGTTTAAGGACTGGGTTCCTTCAGGGACTGACATTAGCTCTAGGCTTACTTAACACTTTTACAAATAACCTGGAGAAAGGCAGTACTTGGTCAAATAGCAGAGGTTTTAGAGAACGTAAAACTTTCCAGTAGGAGAGAGTCAATAAATTGGCGAGCATCCTCGGGGAGGACCATACAGCTCTACACAAGTGGGCGGGGAGTGTTGAAACCGGCAGATGCAGCAACACGGGGCTGCTTATCAAGAGTCCAGCGTGTGTGTGTGTAACTGTGACTTTAAAGCAGTGACTTTTCCCTTTTGAAGGATACCCAGATTCCTTTGAAAATCTGATTAAAGTTATGAATCTTTTCCTTAGAAAAAAGCTCATAATCCTCACCATAAGATGTCCTCTGTTTCAAGGTGGTGGTCTTGAAATAGCGTAAAAGTTAAAAAATATTTTGCCTTAATCTATTCATTCTATGAAGGCACAAATCATTTTTGAGCTTCACTTATAAACTCAGTCCTATATTAAGTACTGAAAAGACAGACTAGGTATCTGACCTCATGTAGGTTACAATTTGGGGAAGGAGATAGATAACCAAGCATTTGTGCAGTAATGTGATAGCTGTTCCCTCTCCTCTGCTAAGCACTGTGGGTGACTCTGGAAAGGTACCTAATTCAGACTTAGTGGGGGATACAGGGACCTCAGAGGTGGTCGTGAGGGAAAGTCTAATTGACATCCAGTGGTTACCATCAGTCAAAGTTTCACCCTCAAGGACGTCCAGAAACAGAACTTTACTGTATCTATATGGCAAACATGTAGCATCTATAGGTCTGATACACCTCAAGATAGGTACAATGGAATAAAACAACAGATATGAGCAGAAGGACAAAAGCAATTTTTAAATGTATGATTTTTTTGGACTGGAAGGCAAGCTAAGAGAGCATTATAAAATATATGTATGTATATATATACCCTTAAATATAAATGTTATATATATTTGGAGAAAATCAATGTAGTGTTAGCAAAGACTTATTTACCAAATCCCCCAATACTAGAATAAAAGATACATATCCTTGAAACTTGGTCTAGGTAACTACCTTTACTATGTAAATAAATTTCTGGACTCATTATCCTAAAGATGATGCTGGAAGGAAATATTAATAGGAATTAAGATTTTTGACAAATTTGAGGATGACAGGAGTATTAAAATGATCTATTTCACATTTAAGGTTGATTTAACAAGGGTAGCCAATCTTTATGAGTCAGGGTCACAGCAAACAAACCCTGGAATCTCATGGACTTAACACAGTACAAGTTGATTTCTCTCCTACACGAGGGTCCAGCGTAGGTCAGGCAACCTCACTCCGCCATGTAGCTACACCGTCTGGAAGCCCAGCATCTCTGCTGAAGGAAAGGAGGGATGGAGGAGACACTTTTGCTCTTAACTGCCTCACTCCCAGTGTGCCACACATCATTTCAACTCATACTCAGAGGCCAGAGCTGGTCTCGTGGTCCCAACATAACCACAGAGCAGTCCGGGGAATAGAAGATGGCACACGGACTATTTGGTGAGCACGGTGTCCGCCTCACCCTCCAACACTACACTCTTTGTGTACAGTTGTCAGCAAAAGTATCGTTGTATCCTAACAGAGGAATTTGTGTGTGTCTGTGTGTGCACCTCTGCACGTACACATGCCTCCCTGTCTTCTAGGGTTCTCCAAAACAAGAAGTTCCCACCGGAAACATACAAAGCGGAGCCTTTTTGTAACACTCTCAGTGATTCCTGGATAAAAGGGAAGTGGGTAATTGGTTGTTACGTTGTAGAGAGATTCCTGTTCTCTCCCCTTTGTCCTTCTCCAGGATAGAAATACTGTAATTGGCTAAGCAGGAAAATAGTGGTACCACTAAACAAAATGAGGATGGTAGGGAGGAAGAGCAGGTGTTTCTCCTGAGGAAAAAATGAGTCTGCATTTAGACATGAGGAGTCTGAAGGACGAGAAGGTAGCATTCAACCCAGAGATGGAAACTGAGATCTGCAACTCAGAAAAGTGTGTAGCATACAAATGTAAAGTTTGGAAACCAAAGCCTGAAGTTGAAGCCATGAACACAGACAAGTTCTCTAGAAGAAAGTGTCCACATTTAAGGCTGACAGAGTGGGGTTGAAGGTAAGAGGACCACAGGGTAAAAGAAGTGGAGGAGCTACAGCTGTAAGGGCAGCAAGGGTATACCAAGAAGTGTGGAAGGAAAAGGAAGAAAAGAACAGCTCTTTCCACTCAGTTTAAAGATGAGAAAATCCAAGTGAGGCCATCATTCTAATTCTGCTCCGACAGCCCATGTGAGATCACTAACTGCCAGCCCTTCCCCAGTGGGCTCTGCTTCCCTGAGCTGCGAGGAAGTCCAGGAGAAGGTCCAGCTACAAACAGATGGCCTGAATGACTGGAATCACTTTCTAACAAAAACCTGGAATTAAGACCAATCTCGGCCTAAAAGTGTTTCTGAAGAGCAGGAGATGCTGGGAAATAAAGTCAGAAGTCAGTATTAAATTGATTGCTGTTGAATCCACATCTCAGGCTCACTCCGAATCTCTTAAGATGAAGAGCAAATCTCATCACGTCATCTCTCACGTGGATTACTGGAATCACCTCTTAACTGGCCTCTGGGCCTCCACCCTCTTCCTCCTCTGATCTGTTCTGAACACAGCAGTCTAAGTAAGCTTGTTCAAGTGTGGGTCAGAGTGATCCCTCTTCATCCCAAAACCCTCCCGTGGATACGAGACCCACAGGGCCAACACATCTCTTCTGTCTCTGGCCTCACTGCTGCTGCTTCAGCCCTGGCTTGTTGCTGCCAGCTGTCCCAGCCACCTTGCTATCCCTAGGACATATTTATCTGAACTTACTGTTCTTTCTGCCTGTAACAGTTTTCTTCCAAAACATATGCAGGCTCACCCTGTTCCCCTCAGATCACTGCTCCATTTTCTCTTGATCCGAGAGGCTTATTCTGATCATCCTTTGTGTAAGAGCAACCCCAACCATCGACGTGTTTACTTTGCCCTTTTTCTCCATATGAGGACCACCCTCCAACGTGTGGTATTTGTCTCCTGTGAGCCTCCTCCTGCCCCACCCCAAGAATACAAGCTTCATGCAGGCAAGAACCTTTTCAGTTTTGCTGTCCACTCTTCCTAGAACAGAGCCAGACCTATAATAGGGGTTCAGTGACTAACCGCTGAATGAGTGAAAGGGTAGAAAAATGACCCTCTGTAGTCATCTGTATTTCATTTTTTTCCCTTTTTTCATTGAAATATAGTTGATTTATAATCTTGTGTTAGTTTCAAGTGTACAGCAAAGTGATCCAGTTATATATATTTTTTCATATTATTTTCCATTGTAGGTTATTACAAAATATTGAATATAGTTCTCTGGGCTCTACAGTAAATCCTTGATGCTTTATCTGTCTTATGTATAGTAGTTGTATCTGTTAATCTCAGACTCCTAATTTATCCTTACCCACCCCTCCCTTTCCTCTTTGGTAACCATAAGTTTGTTGTCTATTCTGTGTCTCTTTCTGTTTTGTATATAGATTCATTTGTATTAATTTTTAGATTCCACATATAAATTATAGTATATAATATCTGTCCTTCTCTATTACATATATATTTCATTTTTAATAAGAATATTTTAACACCCCCAAGAAAAGAACATATGGTAATTTTAAATTTGTATAACTTTAACTTCAGGGACCATCATTTTTGTCACTTTGCCTCAGTGAACGCTTGTGAGCACAGTTGGGGACCACTTCACCATGCCATCCTAATTCTCTTAGACCCATTTTAATCCTTGCCATATAGTATTTGTGTTGTTCATAGGAAGTAAATTACTTCAAGCTGATTTGAGGAAATGTAGGAATATCATTTACTTATTTTTTTAAGAAAGCAGGAATTTGGCTTATGCTATTCTTTTTGTCAAAGCATTCAGTTATAATACTTTTTATGCACTAATTTAGCAACACTTGTTTTTTTGCATTTTGTTCCATAAAGTTTTTAAAACTGAGATTTTAACAAGATGAAAGGGGTATTTTCTGGTACCTTGTTATCCTTAGTATCATTAAATATCATTTTCATATTCAAGTTGCTTCAATAACTGTTTAGAACTTAAAATTCTGGTTTCCAGAGGTAGCAAGTTGTCATAGAAGGTTTGTTCTTCGCACTTCAGTTCTTTTTTTCTCCTTTTCTTTTATTAGTTGTTTTGAGGCAGTAAAATCGTCTGGTGTTCCTTCATTAGAAAGACATCACTTTAAGTTATTTTAAGTCCTTGAGAAGACCACTTTACCACAGGGAACCAGAGAGAGCAGACGGGAAAAGACTTTAAAACCCCGTAATAAGCTCAGAGTGAAATTGTAATCAGACAACCAATTATTTAATTTTCTTAACGATGCTCTTTATAAATGTCAGTGCAATAACTTGTTGCAGGCAGAAAAATAATAAGCATATGAAACGTATGGATATGTATAAAAAGGAAGAAGACATCTTTGAAATGTGCTGCTCCTGTTTCAACAGTCGTAAAATAAGCATTCTTTGGTTTATGTACATTTGGGCAAATGTTTTTTTATTGAACTTTCCTTGATGTTTAATTTTACCAACACATACAGAGTTTTCCTTTCTTTGCCTACCAGCATTTAAAGTATTAGTTAAAAAAAAAAGCCAGGAGTATTATTTATTTCTAAATTATTCACTGTCTCTAACCCCTTTCTTGTAAATATAAAAACATTAGTACAGTAAACAAGTAGTCAATAATTAGTTGGATGATTTAAAGTTGTTTTTAAATATTTGAACACTTATTCTTTGCATTTATCAAAAAATAGGTGATCTTCATTCATAGCTTGTGTATAGAAGTGAAACCCCAGATTCTAGGTTGTTCTGATGGTGAGCCTGAAGCAGGAGTCAGTCACTAAAGGGAGGAGTGAGTCTTAGATCTGTCCAACGTTTACAGTTGTACGTCTGTCACATTCAAAGAGGCAATACGGTCTCCTGGTAACTGTGATGACTAACGGGCATTCACACATTGTCTGTTTGTGGTGGTATTTGAATAAGCGGAATACACACGATTAAAGATATTGGTACAAGAACCTCAATCCCTTCTTTGAAAAGCCTTTTCTGCCTTCTCACCTGTTATTGTCAAAATGTAGAGTATATGAGGAAGTATTACTGATAATATTTCATATTGATGCATGGACTATCATTAGGTGACATAGCCCTCAACATACCATGTGTTAGTCAAGTTAAATGATTCAGAGATTTACAATGAGATAATGCAGATTTCTTGGGATGTGATTCCTTAATCTGTTTGAAATATAATTAAAAGTTGTATTTTCCAAGTAACTAGGATAGAATTACAGGTCAATTTTGACTTTCTTCTTTGGCAGTAAAAGCAAATATATCTCAATTAATAAAATAAGAAGAGGTTTTTGGTTTCTTTATTAAGGGTTTGCATAAACTCGGGAGCCTACTTATCACATACCAATAAAGAAAACATAAAGCACTGTAGAAAATTCAATTTAGCATTACAGAGATTACTGCAATGTGGCAGCTCTTTATCTGTACTAGTATATAAAAGCACTCCTAACAGTGCTTTTATATAGCATTTTCACAGCCATTTAGTAGATTAGAAAGCGATTGTAAATAGCGTAAAACCCACATTAACTCCTGTCAACATCCTGCCTTTTGCTCAGTTATGAATTTGTTTGAAATAACAGTGAGATGTAAGGTGATTGCACTGACATCATGGATTGTATTATAAATATGAATGAACCCATCATACTGGAATGCATAGCACTATATGGCGGGCATCTGTCCTCCTGGTTGGTGGTAACAGGTGTATGATATGAGGGAACGTGCATTGTCTCTAAGAAATAACTCCACATATTCTCAAATGGTAATCATGTCAACTGACAGGTTTTCAGATTGCCCTAAATTTTATATTCTAATATTGCACCATTAATAACCATCTGTTGTTTAATGTTCAAAAGTCAATCCAGATGATATAAAATCCATCAGGCTATTTCTAAAAAGTGATTATTAATATAAATAATATGCCATTTTGATCTTTGCAGATTATCTTGATTGATCTCTGGCTAAAAGCATCAGATCAAGTAACCATCTCATCCGAATAGAAACTAGTGACTGGTATAGGGTACAGCTAAAATGGAAATTCTTTTGAATGAAAGACAGGAGTATTTCTTACCTTTCAGATTTCAGTATTGATTTAGTAAACTGTTGTTTTCTTGTGTTTGGAAGATGAGGTTAAATCTTAGTTTCTGATTTTTTGTTTTCTTTTTAAAGATACCCATACTGAGAGGTTTTGATGGTGGAACAAGGAATTTTTTAAAAAGACTTTTTCCATACTATTAGATTAGAATAAAGGGTACCAGTGCATATCTTTTTAATTGCTTGATTCAGCTTGAATTGTCATTCTTTTTTAGATAAGGGTCATTTTATCCTATTACTTAATGTCCTTTTGTTGGAATACTCTTAGGAAAGTTTAGTTTTAACTTCTTAAGTATGTCTTTTAGTCTTCAGAAAGAGTAAATGCACATTTTAGTGTCAAAACCATGAATTCAGTTGGGTTGTGAAAGTTCACTTAATAGGAGATGATTTACTGATTGGCGTCCTCTCTTCTTTGTTAGGAACTTTGCTATTAAGTCTTCTGATGCTTCAGAGGAGGGGCAGGGGGCACCTGATGGAACTAGTATTTGTTTAGTGACTTTTACATGTGAAGTACCATATTTAACGCTTTGCATACATTCTGTCATTTCATTTAATAGATTTTCCCTTTAACTTGTAAATATTTGAAGGGGGGAGTCATCTGAACATATTACAACAATGTGTTCTTTCCAAAGACACAGTTTATTTGCAAAAGCAAGTCCCAGGAGAGAGAATACAGGATTAGTAATACTCCGCCGGCTTTTCTGTCATAACTCTAGCCATCACCTGAGTTCCAGAGTCAGGGAAGATGAGGAAAGCCCCACCATGCACATCTCTGAGGGACTTACATTCATGCTTGCCTTCAGGTAAATATCAGCCACACCCAGAAGTATTTACTCTTACCCCCTCTTTCCCTATAAATGGGACTGGCCACGTCACATCTAAGGGAATCCTGTTCTTCAAGTTGAGTCTGGGGGTGTGAGGAAGCCTAACTAGTAACCTACTAAATGTATTCACTGGAAGCTGTGGCAGTGGTTCAAAGTGAGAAAGATGATTCTTATATTCATCTTTATCAACCGTAGCACTTTATGATGCTTATGGAAATATTCCTGGTAAATTATTCAATCAAATAAATTTTACATGAGGGTTTTACTAACAAGTCTAAAAAATTATTTTCAACTAAATTCAGTCAGACAGATGGATTTTGTTCTCCAGGTGGTTGCGTATTTTTTGCTTCATAACCTATTTGGCAGCACTTTTTGAACCTGTGAATATTTATATTTCAGGGCCCTCTCAATAATTAAGAAATCCACATTCAGTACCAGATGTTTCAGATGACTAAACAACTTTGTTTCATTCTAGAACTGTAACTTTTTTTAACTCTTTTTTTGTTTGTTTGTTTGTTTTTAATAACATTTTCCCAAGAATTGGGAGCACGGTAAGTATTTACTAAAGTCTTACATTCACCATGAAGGGTGAATGTTAGGGCTAATTTACTTTATTAAGTAGAAATGTAGGCATCCCAACGTTAGAGCAGGCAGATAGCTAGATATGAGCAGAGAAAGGGGGGCACAGGCCAAATGGCAGGAAACCATACAGCTTGTGAACAGCAGGGGTCCTTGGGCAAACAAAGTAGAAACCTCCAGGCTGACAGGAAACCACATATTTTGAGTTGACAAGGATCCTAGTGGCAGACAAATGAAGGTGGGGTAAGGGGAGAATCCCTGTCGTCCAAATGTGACCTCTTGCTCATTATGCCCTCATTACAATAAAATTAGCCTTGCAGATAAGAAGTACCCATCATGCTCCAACACCATGACACTTCTGATCTAGCTAAATAAGGACAAAAATCCCTCCCCTCAGGAAAGAGCTGATATGAAAATCAGAAAATACAACCCCAAACCCCTCCCTCCCCAGTGAATATTCCACTCATCATTTTTACACCCCATATAACCAACTTACCAAAGAAACTCAGGGCAGCTACTCACCTGAGTCTGCCTGCTCTCTCCTTGAGAACATACTATTACATAATAATCCTCTCTTTCTTGGCCTCCCTGAACTCTTTCTGTGATGAGAACCTACTCTCCAGTAACACCAAAAGCATTATTTATTATAACAATTAAGTATTTGAGAAGCTATAAAAATTAGCTGGCTTATAAGGTTTTCAGCTACTCTTCTTAGATTGTCAGGGTACCCAACTAAGAAACAAATCTAACTTAAGAAACTATAAAAATATGCTTTCCTCCAATGTGTTACATAACTTTTTGACATAAAGCTTTAAATTTTTCTGTTAGGAATTGTGTTACAAATGAAAAATGGCATATCTTCCTCTTCAGTAAGCTAGACCAAAATCAAAATGTACCAACCTCATAAACTTATTCCTGGAATGAAAACCCTGACCCGAGAAGAGAATCTTGATTACTATAGAAAATAAATCTTGAGTGTCCTATGGAGGTTGGGTGCTTATACCCAATTCCTTGAGTTTTTGCTAGTCTCCAATGTTGTTTTACCTTGATTAAAGCCATTCAAAGACTTATTTTTCTTTAGTATTATTGAGGTTGATTATTAGGTTATTAATATTAGTTTCAAGGCCAGAAATTTTCTAGTGTCTCTTATCTGTGCTTGCTGTACAGTGGTGGGCAAATTGAAGGTGGAGTACTTGGCAGCTATGGTTTACATATAGCACCACAGAAGTAATTCAGGATCACCAAAATAAAGCAACTTATTAGAACAATCATATTTTAGAATATTGCTAAGGATTTTTTTTATGGTGAATTTAGAATGTTATATACTAAACAGATTGTCACTTCATAATTCATAATTTATTTCAGAAAGTATTTCCTTGAAAATTCACTTGGGGCCTTTTAAAATGAGCATTCTAAAGATCCTTTAAAATTCAGATTAGAAAATACACTTTCCAATATGATAATGGCTCCAAGTTCATTTTGCAAGTAAGAAACTCAAATTTGTCATTTAATTTTATAGCAATTTCCTTCATCTTTTTTAAATAAAAAAAAAACACTATATAGGTTTCACTATTTTAAAGATATCACATGCTTTGTGAATTTTGCACAAGTTTGAGTCAAGCAAGTATTTTATTTTTGTTCTGCAGTTTGTTTTCATGTTAGATTGCAATACTAGGATACTGGGTATTCTGTGATACTACCTAAAGTCTATCAGAAGAGCTCTTGCTTTGGATTGTTCCCACAAGTAGGAGAGAAGGATTTGCACTGATAATTCTCTTCATTCTTTGGACTCCTGACCTGTACTTTAAAAACTGAGTTCTATGACAAGGACCATCAGAGAGATGCACATCTGGCTTCACTCCTGCTTCACTCTTGCACTCCTGCTTCACATCTTCCCATGGTTCTTGGAATAAAATTTCGGACCCCTCCAGTCTTGGCTGAGTCCCTCTTACCTTTGGTGTCTACATTCCAACCACTAGAGTCTTCCACCCAAGTGCTTCAAGTGGATCCTTCTGCCTGGAATGCAGTTCTCTCCCTAAACCTGTCTTGCTAACTCTTTAATTATCTTTCTGGTCTCAAGTATTACTTTCTCACTGAAGCGTTCCTATAAGTGCCTTGCCTCTAAAACTTAAATCAGGTCCCCCGTTATGTTTCATAATTGCATCCTTCACTTTTCCTTCATTGCGTTTCCAAGTTGTAATTACATATTTGTTGGATTATTTGTTTAATGCCTGCCTCTCCTAATAGAATGTAAGCTCTATGATTAAAGAAAGAGTTGGAGTCAGAGGAAAGACTTTATTATAATCAATATTTCACACTTTTGACAGGTAAATTGGACCAAAATAATTCCCAGGGAGCAACCCACAGCCTGCAAACCATAAAATCCAGGAAAGGCTCTGTGGTTTTAGGAGCTGGTGCACAGACTGATTTTCAGCAGCCTGACAGAGTAGGGGGTGCGGGCGGGTGTCGGTGGGCTTACCATGGAAGGCGTGTCATCTGACTATTCATTTTGGGCGTGTCTCTCAACCACTCTGGGCTTCAGTTACCTTGTCAGGAGAAGGAAGCCTAAAGTTCTGAGACTATAACATTGTCAGCCTCAAACAGAACAGAGTGAGGCTTGGGCTCCAGTGTTCTTTGGTTTCTAGAAGATGGGTTATGCTTGTGGACCATGCCAAGGATTCCAGACAGCCAAGAATATAGAGCTTCTGGGGGAGCGTTGTGGGGTGGAGAAGGGCTGAAGGAGGGCCACAGCTGGAAACTTAATTACGTGACCTCTTTGGCTCCACATTCACAATTAGTTATTCATCAGTCATGACCCTTCTTATCATCCTAGTCCTATACCTCAACCCTCCTTTTTCTCATCAAAATTTCATAGATAAATTCTTAGGATTCAAAAAAACACCTATTGAAAGTTGATGGGTTTTTTTCTTAAAAAAAAAACAAAAAACCCAATAATTTCTCAAAGCTATGAGGAATCTGTACCAAGTAAGACTGGAAAAATAAAATTTCGTTCTATTTTTAGTCACCAAAAGCATAAAACAGAATGCTATCAACTACAGCTGGGGTATTCTACATTCTAAATTCTATGTGTGGATTTTTAAAACCCTTTTTAACTTGTCTTAGGCTGAATGAAGTATTTTAGTCCTGATGTGTACATTGCATAAGCTTTACACTGAAGGGTCAGGATTATTTTTAACTAGTATTTACAGAGGCTCAGTGGACTGTATCCTTTTGTTTATGTTACACATGAAAAAAAATAGTTTACTTAGTCCTAAACACTCATGTCAGCCATCTGCAAATGGATCATGTATTGAATATTAAAAAGTTCCTTGTAAACTTAAAATGTACTTGAGCTGAAACATTCTTTCCTTTTTGATTCCTTCTTTCCCCTTCTCTAGTTTTGCTTCCTCTCTTTTGCTTGTTACTAGATCTCTGTGCCTTAACTAAAATTGATCTGTATGTAGACTGAAATGTCAGATGAACTTATTCTGAATTTTCCTGAAGCATGTGTTTACAGCGAGACAATTTCTTATAGTCAAGAAGATTATAATTTTGTTAACATAAAGCACAGTAGTTTAACAGAAGCGAGCATAAGGAAATGGTTGAAATATGTCAACTTTTTATTTTAAGTGCTGATCCTTTATCAGATTTCCTAAAACACTAAATATCATTAGGCAAGCTTTTATAATCTTTGACGTGATATGGTTCAGCAAAAGATTGGTGAAGATAATACAACACATGGAGTTCAAAACAATACTGATGAAACATGTAAGCCGAAATCCTCATCTTCCATGCAAGGCAGAGGTCTCTGTAACTTTATTGATCCAGTCATCCCCTTCCCTTTGGAAAATCTAAGATATGATAATCTAAGATGCCCCAATATGGACCAGTTTTGCTTATACCCTAATTTTGATTCTTTCTTTATTAGTCCTTTTTCCAACAGTTAAATTATTATGATTAAAAAGTGTCTTAACAATTCACCACCCAGCTCCTTCCGCCCCTCTTCCTGCCACTATTCCCCCAATCCTACCAGACCCTTTCACGTCCTGGTACTTTATATCTGCTCCTCCTCTTACCTGAGCTGCCTTCCTGCCCTTTGTTATGTGATGGGCCTGAACGCACTTGTCAAGACTGGACACAAATGTTACTTCCGCAGTCGGACCTGGGGAGGTTGAATGCTTCTCTCCTCTTTGCTCCTGCAGCATTTATTTCCCATAACTCTGTGTGAGCACTTACTTATAATTTATTTGTTGTAATAATATGCTTCTCTCTGCTAGATATGAGTGCCTCAGGGTTTAGGACTCTTTTCACCTTTCCATCCCCAGCCCCACCCAGCACCATGACTGGTAGGTGTGTAGTAGGCAGTTCTTTCCTCTGACTTCCGTGCATGAGATCAGCAGCCAATTACCTGAGCTGTCTGGCGGACAGTCTTCTACTCTGAACCCAGTTGTATTTCCAAAGTTAATTTTTAAATCAGTTGTTTGGGAACTCACAAAGCAATTTCCCACAGAAGCTATGTTATAAATGTTACAAATGGTGGGTAGGTTCCCAGGCTAGCCCTCCCGAGTCTATTTAACCCATAACGTAGCTGAAACACTATGCAGTTGTAATGAAAAATCGCAGAAAGCAACATGGGTACAAACGTGCAGTATTTTCATTACATTAAGTAAATAAATCCCTCTTCTGTGTAGAAACTGCAATCCAGGGCAAGTTATACTGAAGGGCGGGCATGGAGTGACCCAGCATAAGAGCAGGACCGCTGTGTGCAGGCCAAGCGTCTGTCACTGACTTGACTCCTAAGTCGTTTGGCTTGACTGTGCCTGAGTGTCTGTATCTGCCCCCACCCTGCGGCTTTGCATTTCTTGTCCGCTCCCCCAAAGAAGAAGCAAGGTAACATACGTGAGCACGCATTGGAACACAGAAGGAGAGCACTGCATGAAGGTAGCGTGTGTCGTGGCGTAAAGTACCCACAGACAAATGACATTAGATCGAATCATGAACAGGTAATGGAGTGGAATTGGGGTTTAAACCTCATTTGGCCTGACCCGAAAGCTGGGAGCTAGATAGCCCCTCATGTCACCCTTCTTCCATGATGACCAGCTCTGTGACACGTGACTTCATCTTTCTGGGCCTTAGTTTCCTCTGGGGCAAAGTGACATTTGGATTAGATGACCTTCCAGTCCTGAATGTCTGTACTTAACATTATCTGGACAGAGTGATAACTTTAGTGGGATCCACAATGTCCCAGAAGGATAATAAATATGGTCTGAATTTCTTGCATTTTCTCTCCCGTGATTAATTTGCTTTAAGCACCCCTTGTACCCTTTATGTCTTCAGTGCCTGGTACAATTTTTCCCTTTGTCTCCTGAATATGCCCACCTTCAAACCAACTGGTCCCTCAACATCTGCCACCAAAATCTCCATAGAAACTAACTTTTGTCACATAGCGTCTCCATCCAGACTTGCAGAAGAGCTCTCATCTTGTTCCTTACCCAGAATTCTGGGTTCTCCTGCGAAGAGGGAGGTTTCCCGTCATGGTCCTCCTGCAAGCTTCTCAGTTGATTCTGGAGCGTAGATACATGCTCCAGCTAACTGTCTGATCAAACTCTGTTCTCTATTAGGAGCCATCTGTCTGCCGATGACTACTCTGTTTTTTATTTTAGCGCAATCCATTTTAGCTCCCTCATCTGTTGTCACCAGACCACCTGCGCTTCCCATTCTCCCAGCTCCTCCCCTCCTTCCTTTTGTGTGGGTGCCGAGGGCATAAGTGTGGTGGCTCAGCAGGGGTCTGCTCTCCCCCAAACAAAACGCTGGAGGCTTCTCTCTGACTGGCTAGAATGCCTCCCTCCTCAGACTGTCCAAGCCCTGTTTATTTTCTGCCCTATAATTAAGCTTCCTCAGATATTTGGAGCCTTTGAGGAGACTTTGCTGGAACAAAAGAAAGAAGTTGGTAATTCCTGACCTCTTTAACTTTCTGTAACAAGAGATTCGTATTTCTCTCTCCCTCAGTCATTGCTTTCCTCTGTGCCAGAGGGTCAACCAGTCCATGAGAAACATGTAACCCCTTCTCTGTCAACAGTTGTTACTGGGTCAAACTCCGTTAGAAAAATGTTTTCTATGTGAAATTCCTGACACAGTTTGACACTAAAAATGTTCCTATTAGATGAGCCATGTTAGGTTTTCCTCATTGTCCTCATGTGCTCATCTGCATGAGTGTCAATTGTCCTGAACCTTCACATCTACCAGGTGGGACCTTTGTAGCATTTTGTAGTAGATTCCGCCTTAGGTAAGGTGCTCTGCAAATTGTTTCTGGTGTATCTTAAGTCCTGTTTTTACAGTTAAGTCCAACAGAGTCCCTGCCATTGTGCAGTCTGCCTTCACTTAAACGATCCCCAGGCGGACCTCACTCTGAAATCCTAGTGCATTGATTGTATGCACAGCTATCTGACACGTCCCTCACACTAAAAAGTGAGCCCACATAAGCATCTCTTTTGTCCACAGTCCCTTTCAGACCAGCAGCAGTACCTTCAGCTTGGTGGTTTCAAACTCTGTAGCTCATACATATAGGTGCTCAATAAACATGTATTGATTCATTATTCAATTGACTTATTTGTCAAGTTGAAGTTTTCAACAGATCCATTTTTCCCCCTTTTCAGTTATTAGTTTTTTTGTCAGTGTTTTCGATTACGAGCTTGCATTTTTATTTTTACCATCCATAGGTTATGTCTATAAATAGAGTTCTAGAGACATTTTTGATGGGTTTGGGAAGAAGCTCAGATTTTAAAATTGCAGACGAATATTGTGCTACTGATTAACTGTAGCACACACATTTTGAAGCAGTTTATCTAGCTGAGAAAAAGACAACAAAAGAGCCGTCCCCTGTGACTAGAGTTTCAATGGTTTCCCGCAAAAATAGTCATTTTAAAGTTTTTGTTTCCTTTGCCTTTAATCTCTCATGTTATGAATAATATTTAGTTAAACTCCCAAAGCAACCGGGGAAAGAAAATCTTTGGTGTTGATTTTGGATAAAATATGAGACATTTACTTCTGTGAATTTTAACCTCAGATTTCCACACAATCTTTTATTCTCTGGGCTATTGGGTCATTCAAAGATTTAAATTTAAATCTTTGTGTTTTTGACCAGAAGAAAGCCCACTGAAACTTATGACAGTTTTAGTTATTAATATCTATGAGAGGTCATTACTCTTTTAATTACCATGTTAGCAATTCCCAGATGGGTAATGCCTGTCCTTCTACAGGCTGTTTATAGAATAATCATCCTGATGTTACTCTACGTTGTTGTTCATTATTTCTCTGAGCTTTTTGTTTTACCTGTATTTGCTTAGCAACCAAATTTAATCATTCGAAAATTAGTATTCTAATTAATTATGCTCTGAATCTTTTAGATATATCATTTCAAAGCACTGAGATGTCAGATTTTGTCCCGATTTGTCAAAAGAGTTAAAACTCTACTTCCTACAATTTTTGACCTTATAAAATCCTTTCTTTGTATACATTTCAATACCTTATTGGTCACAAAGCACAGTAACAGATCTGAAAATTCGTATGTTCTTTGAGGACATATATTAGATCAAAACTTTTGTCAGCTATAATTCCCTTTTATAATTTTGTTTAAAGTCCAAGCTAAGTTATTTCTCTCGTTTGAACATATTGGCTGATTTTTAGACTTGGATGAATTTCACTGTAAATTGCTGTTCGATGTGACTCGAGTACCCAGGAGCTGTCAGGATGGCTCAGTGATTTAATGCTGGTGTCCTGCAGCTTTGACTGTAATCAGCAGATGCTGTGGTATTACCATAAATGTTTTCCTAACTGCTTCTGTCAAAAAGAGAGAATTCTTCCTGCGCCAAGTCTGCTGCTTCTGATTAAATTCAGTTTGCCTTCTTTTGCATAATTAATGTCCCATGATGATCTCTAACCTTTTGTTTTTAATATTGCCTCTTGGTCTAGACTCAGGCTTTGTGGGGAAGCTCAACTAAGAGCAGACAAAGAGAAGTGGACGGGGTTTGTGCGTGAACCCCCAGCACTTCAATGGCTCTGAAGTTGTTACTGTTTTATACACCATCACTCGTCAAAGATCATGAAAGGTTCTGGTCTCTGCGATGTTTTTTATTGTTGTTCCACTTCTCTGTTCTCCTTCTGAAGGCTGTTTCTGCAATGCTTTGGTGCACATGGTTTTGCCTGAGGGTGTGTGTTGATAGGACCTGCTTTAGAATGCGCTCACCGTGGGTGTGGAAACTGACAAAACTCTGGCAAAGACCAGGCAAAAGTCTTCCTATTCTGCAAAACTTTCTATACCTCTTGCCCCAGATGTATCTGACACTATCTTTTTCACAACAAAGTAAATGTATACAACCTATAAGTATGTTAAAAATGAATGTCCTATTCTGTCGGTGAAAGCATTCCTTACGTTATCTCAGTGGGAAAAGATCTTTGAATGTATTAAACAGCTGTAACTTTTCCCTGAAGAGCCCAAAGGGCTTCATCGTTTCTCTGTTTGTTCTTTTGGAGTCTATGAATATTCCTGCACCTGTGATGGTTTTCTCTTTTTCTGGTAGAACACTGATGTGCATAGATAACCTTTGTGATGTTATTCTTACAATGTAAGATAACAAGTATACATGACTTCTCTAAGGCACTAAATCTGGCCAATAGTAATTGGCAAATTTACAACTGGGAGATGCTCTGTAATCATAGCGTCTGAACTTAGGATTCCGCACATTCCTTTGTTTCAGAAGAAAGGATGTGGGAGGCTGAGCTTCGCCTTTTCTGTGGTCTATACACTTCTTTCTCCTACAGGGGATTCTACTAACACATATTTATCACATTATTTTTAGGATCATTTTCTTTTCTTCATAGAATCAAAGAACTTTAGAACGGAGGGGGATCTTAGGAAAGGGTCTGTTTCGCGACTAACAAAGCTGAGTCTAAGTGACATTAAGCCACAGGTAGTGGCCCATTTAGTTTGGAGATTTCCAACTCTCAACTACTGAAATGTTAAGTTTGAATATAGATTTTTGTTTATCTCAGGTTAAAAGCAAATAAAAGGTACAGGGCACTTTCGAAAGAGATGTGTCGGTCCCCAAATAGATTCCGCATAAAAGAAGAGTTATGATCAACAAGACTCTGCTTTTTCTTCCTCACACTCTGTTACTACAAAGCCTTTAAGCTTGTAGCCACTTCCATCTCTTGCAGCTCCAGTATAGTCTTTTTTTTCTACCAGCAGCAAGACCACTTTTCCGTCTCTGTTCCTATTAGCCAACCACTTCTGCAATAGAGAACACTCCCTTCCATAGAACAGCTAATCTGCTACCTGAGAAGACATTAGCAATGTGCCACATGCAACGGGGGTACTTTGAAATGTTCATTCTGTAACTGCCTTTTTCTGTGCCACTGGAGTAGCCCACTTCACATCGGGACTCAATTGCCTTGTCCGTAGATGGAGACAAACAATAACCACCTCACAGGTGGATTCAGTGGATGCTGCACATGCTAATGTGTCCACACACCTGCTTCTCTGAGACCCGTACCCAAGGAGAACTAGGAAGACACTTGGAAAAGGCAAGAATACAAGGACAAGGGTGCTTCTATTGAATTAAGTAAGAGACTTCAATGGTTCTTCTTAGTCTTTTTCCTCATTCCCAGTTTAGTCATCAACATAATGTGTTAGTTTCTACTCAAAAAAGTCACAGATATGTCTCTTTCAGGATATTTGAAGGTGAGAGTAGAAGGAAGTCACTTAGAAAAGCACCGCCATTTTATTACAAAAATGTGAAATATTTCTCTGGCTCCAAGAAAGGAAAAAAATCTCCTTTCCACCCCAACCTCCCAACTCCACCCCCCAAAAAACGCTTTTCATAATTTCTTTCTTAATAACTAGAGACTCTGAAATCCTCAAACCTGATGTTAAATGCATCGCTGTTACCATGCTTTAAGAGGAAGCTGCCAGGTTATTTTAAACAACAAAGAGCTATAATTTGTAAGCAGTACAGTTGCCATTCTCATCGGGTACGGTCAGAATTTGGATACCTCGCCCCTCCCCAGCAAATGAACACATAAATGTGCATCGCCGGACTCACCACTTTAACCATGAATTTGATGATACGTGTAAACATAAGCCAGTTGGCTGACGAAATGGGTTATAATGAAAATATTAGAAATGAAATTTTCTTTCTTCTTTTGACATTAAAAGACATCTCTTGATCAATTATTCCAAGAGCATCTGTGGCTATATTTTCACCCAGAGTTATATGACTCCAGGAGTGTCTGTTACTAATCCGTCTGCTGTAACCATCAGAAAAAAGGCTGAAACACGGCCACTTTCAAGATTTGTGATGTGAGGACCCTTACAACGCTGTACATTTGTGTGGTCATCTGTACTCGTCTAAGAACATCAGTACATACTGCTTTTGCCATAAAAATCCTGTGTGGGTTTGGCTTATTTAATCATCCCCAGCAAACAAAGAAAGGTGCTGAAGTTCACAGAGGTTAAGAGAATCATTCCAGGATATAAAAAGTGAATGACAGAGCTGCGAAGAAGCCTTTACAATTTTTCCCTTGATATATAAACTAACCCTGGAATAGAGCACCCTCTGATCTAAGTCGTCACAGATGTGGAGTTTGCAACCAACCAGATGAGCCAGGGAAAATTGGTGTTGGTTCTCTCCATGTAAATCCAAAGAACAAACAAATCAGCTAGCGTACAGCTTGATAAACAAAAAGGTTGTTCCGTGGCCATGAGCTCAGTTAAAACCAAATCTGTAGAGACAGCAGGGAAGGGAGTAAAGCTAAGCTTGTTCCCTAGAAAAGGGCCTTTAATCTGCCTGAGGAGCCATCGCAGCCCACACCAGGGGGTCACAGCGGCAAAGCCAAGAGCACTGTCACAGCGTGACAGATGGTAGCTGACCTGCTGGCCTTGACTTTCTTCCTGTATAATGGGGATGTCAACAACAGCTTCATAGAGTGTGTGGGAATTACCTGTGGAAATGTTGCTAAAGCCACTCATCATGTCTGGCACACGGAGAGGCACAGTAAATGGTAGCAGTGTCATTCTCACCTTGTGGCTAAGACCCTGTAGAATGTAGTGGAGGAGACAGATACTAAATATACAGTTACACGAACACATCATGCTTATGGTAAGTGCAGTGAAGGAAAAGAACAGGGTGCCATGAGGATGAACAACGGGGGAGGAGGCCTCCCGGGGGGTGGCCTGCTGTGTCAAAGCACTTTGCCCTGGTTTCGGACCAGCTGGAGAGAACAGAAAACTAGAACACCAGTCTCTTAAGAGAGGCCCAGGCGGGATGATGAATTTAGGTTATTCTTCTCCCTTTTAATACAGCACTGACAACCAGGAGGGTAATAGGACATTAACTGCAAGGGGAGAACAGCAGAGCTTGCCACCATTCTCTACTCCGTCTGGACCCAAAGTGTCTCAAACTCAAGGCTTGTGATCACAAATCCATTTCCTTATTCATGTGTTATTCTTCAAATTCTGCCCAATTCATCCTTTATGAATTATTCTTGATTTAATCAACTCCTGACCTGCATTTCTATGTAGCCTCTTTCTTTGTCTCCCTGCCCCCCGCCTTAGAGTCAGCCCCCCAGATAGCCTAGTTCATGGACTCTCCTTAGGAGGTGCTCTCTAGTCAGGCTCTCTTACCTTCAACACTGCTTGTGTTGGGATTTGTTCATCTGCTGCTACAGGTGACATCCCCCACCCCACCCCCCAGCCCTAAGCATTCTCTTTCGAAATCTAACACACCCCGAGGACTTCAACATTTGTGTTTATTATTTAAGAGGCACAGATCCTAATTTTGATAAAAGCCATAACGGATACCAGATCCAATAGTGCATTACAAAAGTGAGAAGCATCAGTGACTGCTCAGAACACTTTGAGCAGTTCTTGTCATTTCTCCTTATTATATATGGACGATACCAAGGAAATAGCTCTGTAAATGGAGATGTATCACTGCAATCAGATTGTAGGCTTCCTGAGGGCAGGAGCCAGTCTGCTCCCTCTCCGCTATGTCCCGACACTTAGCCCAGCATGGTCCGCTGTCCCTACTCAGCATTGTTTGACTAAATGAATGAAAGCATGTTGTCCATCTTGTATCCTACAATATGCCAAAACATTATGGAACACAGTCTCTGCCCTCTTGAAAGCAGATTCTTATGATGAAATGCAGCACATCTGCATGTAAAGTACAGCTTTTAACACCGCAGGGCATGAGAAGAACACAGATCCAACCCCAGTAGTTTGTGGTCTCGTTACTCAACTCTGGTGTGTAGCAGGGACACAAAAATATAACACCAAGCTGACCAGGAAATGTAACACATGTGAGAGGTACCGTGGAAGTCCAATGGCAGGTGACATCGCATACTTTTGAGAAATCAGGAGGTGGCATTTTTGAGATTCAAGGGATCATAGATTATTGTAGAACATGATTAGGACAGAGGAATAGAAAGGGGGTCAAATTACATACAGAGTTTACTGCATTAGTACAGCTAGCAAAGTTAAAACGCATGTCTTAGTTTAAGGAATTGCTCCATTTCCTAAAAATAGTAATTTCCTCAAGCATGGATTACAAGTGAGAGAAAAACTATATATGCAAAAATTTTTTAATTTCAAATAGAGTTTTGAGGCATTTGTGATTATTTTGTTTTAAAAAAAATTTTTGTAACTCTGGACTCTACTTGGTACATACTGGGTAGTAGCATTTAAAATGTAAAGTTGTATGTGTCAGTGTCAGAAAAACTCACTTTGCATGTTTTCTAGCACACTCACAAATCAGGGCCATAGATTTTGCTCCTTCTGTGAATAAGTAGTTATATACAAGCAAAAACCCTGCAAAAATATATTCCTAATTCTGTTTAACTAGAGAGCTCAATAAATTTCTAAAGTATTTGTCAGAAACAGTATCAGTAAAAATGAAGTGTCTTATAGTTCCCTTTGGTTCCTTGGGCTAATGAATACTGTCTGCTTTTCTTTTTCCTTCAGCATTTGTAGCTTTTTCTTTTTCTTTCTCTCTTTTTTTTTTTCCCCCAGTTAGGTAACAGTGCTATGGTTTGCAGCCTGGAGCTGAATCTGGCTTCAATTGTGCTTCAATCCACACTCCACCCTAACTTGCCTCCTGACCTTGGGTGAATTTTTTAACCCCTCAAACCCTCCCTTCCCCCCTGTGAAATGGGGAGAATAAACATTGTCGTCAGTAATTTGATACGGATTGCACTGAATCTGTGTATCTTTCCATCTGTTTGTGTCATCAGTTTCTTTCATCGGTGTCTTACAGTTTTTGTAATGCAGGTCCTTTGTCTCCTTGGGTAGGTTTATTCCTAGGTATTTTATTCTTTTTGATGTGATGGTAAATGGTATCGTGTCCTTAATTTCTTTTTCCGATATTTCATTGTTAATGTATAGAAATGCAACTGATTTCTGTATATTAATTTTGTATCCTACAACTTTACCAAATTCATTGATGAGCTCTAATAGCTTTCTGGTAGCATCTTTTAGGATTTTCTATGTATAGAATCATGTCATCTGCAAACAGTGACAGTTTTACTTCTTCTCCAATTTGAATTCCTTTTATTTCTTTTTCTTCTCTGATTGCTGTGGCCTGGACTTCAAAACTATGTTTAATAAAAGTGGTGAGAGTACGCATTCTTGTCTTGTTCCTGATATTAGAGAAAATGCTTTCAGCTTTTCACCGTTAAGTATGATGTTAGCTGTGGTCTTTATTATCTTGGGGTATATTTCCTCTATGCCCACTTTCTGGAGAGTTGTTTTTTTTTTATCAAAAATAGATGTTGATTTTTATCAAAAGCTTTTTCTCCATCTACTGAGGCAATCATATGGCTTTTATTCATCAGTCTGTTAATGTGGTGTATCACATTCATTGATTTGCGGATACTGAACACTCCTTGCATCCCTGGGATAAACCCCACTTGATCACGGTGTATGATCCTTTCAATGCATTGTTGGCATCGATTTGCCAGTATTTTGTTGAGGATTTTGCATCTATATTCATAAGTGATATTGGTCTGTAATTTTCTTTTTTTGTGATATCTTTGTCTGATTTTGGTATCAGGGTGATGGTGGCCACATAGAATGAGTTCAGAAGCATTCCTTCCTCTGCAATTATTTGGAATAGTTTCAGAAGGAAAGGTGTTAACTCTTCTCTAAATGTTTGGTAGAATTCACCGGTGAAGCCATCTGTCCTGGGCTTTTGTTTGTTGGGAGTTTTTTAATTGCTGATTCGATTTCAGTACTGGTAACTTATCTGTTCATACTGTCTATTTCTTGCTGGTTCAGTCTCGGCAAATTGTACCGTTCTAAGAAATTGTCCATTACTTCTAGGTTGTCCTTTTTGTTGGCGTATAGTTGCTCATAGTAGGCTCTTATGATCCCTTGTATTTCTGTGGTGTCAGTTGTAACTTCCCCTTTTTCATTTCTGATTTTATTAGTTTGCGTCCTCTCCCTTTTTTTCTTGATGAGTCTGGCTAAAGGTTTATCAATTTTGTTTATCTTTTCAGAGAATTATCTTTTAGTTTCACTGATCTTTCCTATTGCTTTTTTAGTCTCTATTTCATTTATTTCTGCTCTAATCTTTATGATTAAATTTCCTTCTACTAACTTTGGATTTTGTTTGTTCTTCTTTCTCTTGTTGCTTTAGGTGTTAGGTTAGGTTGTTTACTTGAGATTTTTCTTATTTCCTGAGGTAAGTTTGTATCGTGATAAACTTCCCCCTTAGAACTGCTTTTGCTGTGTCCTATAGGTTTTGGATTGTCATGTTTTCCCTTTCATTTGTCAGTAGGGTTTTTTTTTCTTTAATTTCCTCTTTCATTTCTCCAGTGATCCACTGGTTGTTTAGTTGCATATTATTGAGCCTCCATGTGTTTGCAGTTTTTTTCTTGTAGTTGATTCCTAATCCCATAGCATTGTGGTTGGAAAAGATGATTGATATGATTTTAATTTTCTTAAATTTACTGGTGCTTGCTTTGTAGGCCAGCCTGTGGTCTATTCTGGAGAGTATTCCCAGTGCACTTAAGAAGAATGTGTATTCTGCTGCTTTCAGATGGAATGTTCTATAAATATGAATTAAGTCCATCCAGTCTAATGTATCATTTAAGGCCTGTATTTCCTTATTGATTTGCTGTCTGGATGATCTGTCCATTGATGCAAGTGGGGTGTTAAGGCCCCCCACTGTTATTTTGTTACTGTGGATTTCTCCTCTTATGTCTGTTAAGTTGCCTTATATACTGAGGTGCTCCTATGCTGGATGCATGTATATTTAGAATTGTTACATCTCCATCTTGGATTGATCCCTTGAGCCTTATGTAATGTCCTTCTCTGTCTCTTGTAAACAGTATATTTTAAAGTCTATTTTGTCTGATATAAATATTGCTACTCCAGCTTTCTTTTGGTTTCCATTTGCATGGAATATCTTTTTCTATCCCCTCCCTTTCAGTCTGCATGTGTCTCTAGCTCTGAAGTTGGTCTCTTATAGACAGCATATATAAGGGTCTTGTTTATGTATCTGTTCAGCCAGTCTATGTCTTTTGTTGGGAGCATTTAATCCGTTTACATTTAAGGTAATTTGCAGTACGTATGTTCTTACTGCCATTTTGTTAATTGTTTTGGATTTGTTTTTGTAGGTCCTTTTTTCTGTTCTTTTTGTTCTCTTGCAGCTTGATGACTACAGTGTTACATTTGGATTCCTCTTTCTTTTTTGTGTTTATATCTATCAGATTTTTGGTTTGTGGTTACCATGAGATTTTCTATATGAAGTATGTGTATGTGTGTGTGTGTGTGTGTGTGTGTGTGTGTGTATATATATATATATATATATATATATATATATATATATATAATGGTTTTAAGTTGCTGATCTCTTAATTTCAAATGCATTTTAGATATCCTGCATCCTTACTCTCCTCCCCCTCACAATTACTGTTTTGATATTGTATTTTACATCTAATTGTTTTGTGTATCCTTTAACTACTTATTGTATACAGATGATTTTACTACTTTTATCTTTCCACTTCCCTATTAGTTTGTGTGTGGATGATTTCCTACCTTTACTGTATGTTTGCCTTTACTAGTGAGCTTTATCATTTTATAGTTTTCTTGTTTCTAGTTGTGACCTTTTCTTTTCTACCTAGAGAAGTTTCTTTCGCATTTGTTGTAAAACTGGTTTGGTGGTGCTGAATTCTTTCAGCTTTTGCTTATATGCGAAGCTTTTGATTTCTCCATCAAGTCTAAATGAGAGCCTTGCTGGGTAGAGTGTTCTTGGTTTTAGGTTTTTCCCTTTCATCCCTTTAAATATATCATGCCACTCCCTCTGGCCTGCAGAGCTTCTGCTGAAAAATCAACTGATAGTCTTATGGGAGTTCCCTTGTATGTTATTTATTGCTTTTCTCTTGCTGCTTTTAATATTTTCTCCTTATTTTTAATTTTTGTCAATTTGATTACTATGTGCCTTGGTGTGTTCCTCTTTGGGTTGATCCTGTGTGGAACTCTGTACTTCCTGAACTTGGGTGACCATTTCCCAAGTTAGGGAAATTTTCAGCTGTTATCTCTTCAAATATTTTCTCAGGCCTTTTCTCACTTCTCTTTCTGGGACCCCTCTAATGTGAATATTAGTGTGCTTCATGTGGTCCTACAGGTCTCTTAAACTATCCTCATTTCTTTCATGCTTTTTTTCTTTTTTCTGTTCTGCAGTAGTGGTTTCCACTACTCTGTCTTCTAGCTCATTGATCCATTCTTCTGCCTCATTTAGTCTATTATTGGTTCCTTCCTGTGTATTATTCATTTCAGTGATTTTATTCTTCAACTCTGGTTGTTCTTCATATTTTCTAACTCTTTGCTACAAACTTGTCTCTGTTCATCTATTCTCCTGAGTTCTCTGATCATCTTCACAGTCATTACTCTGAATTCTTTCTTGGGTAGATTGCCTATCCCCTTATCACTTATTTCTTTTTCTAGGATCTTATCCTGTGCCTTTGCCTGGGACACATTCCTTTGCTGCTTCATTTTGCCTAAATTTCTATTTGTATTAATATGTAGGTTAGTTACATTTCTCAACCTTGGCGAAGTGTCCCTCTATATGAGATGTCCCATGCATCCCAGAAGTCCACTCCCCTCTTGTCATCCAAGGGCCAGGGTCCAGCTGGTCCCAGTGTAGAATCTAGCCTGCATTGGCAGATTCCTTCCACAGGCTTTGGGATTGTTGTTTTCTTACTTCTAATGCCTCCTCACTGGTGGCTGATGCTAGACTAGAGGCTTATGCAGGTTTCCTGGCAGGAGGGGCTTGTACCTGCCCACTGCTGGGTAGAGCTGGGTCCTGGCCCTTTGGTGGGCAGGGCCATGTCCAGGGGCCTGCCTAGAGGCAGCTGTGGGCTCAGGAAGTCAGCTGATAGGTGGGGCTGTGTTCCCACCCAGGATGTTGTTTGGCCTGAGGCATCTCAGCACTAAGCCTACAGGCTGTTGGGTGGGGCCAGGACTTGGTGCTAATGACCCAAGCCAGATGTCAGCCTCCAGGAAAGCTCATGTAGATGAACACTCCCTGAATGTCTGCCACCATCTTTTATGTCCCCAGAGTGAGCCACAGCTGCCCCCCACCTTCCCCAGGAGAACTTCCAAAGCCCAGGAGGCAGTCTTGCCCAGGCGCCTACGAAATCGCTGCCTCTGCCCTTGGTGCCAGTGCACGTGAGATGCTGTGTACGCTTCCCAAGAGGATGAACTCTCTGTTTACCCCAGTCCCGTGGAGCTCCTATACTTAAGCCCCACTGGCCTTCAAAATCACATGCTCTGGGGGCTCCTCCTTCCCACGCTGGAACCCTGGGCTGGGGAGCCTGACATGGGGCTCAGAACTCTGACTCCTGAGGGGGGGGTGTCTCTTCAATGTAATTTTCCTCCAGCACTTGGGTCGCCCACTCCAGGGGTATGGGGCCTGATTATATCGAGTGGACGCCCTTGTGCCATACTGCTGTGGTCCCCTGTTCATATTTCCAGTTGAAGATAGTCTTTTTTGATAAGTTCCAGTCTTTTTGATCGATGGTTGTATGGCAGTCAGTTGTGGTTTTGCTGTGATCGTGAGAGCAGACGAGCTTATGGTCCTGCTACTCCGCCATCTTGACTGCAACCCAGTATTTTTTTTTTTTAATTTAACATTTTAACCACTTTTGAGTGCATTCACAATGTTGTATAACCAACACCATTATCTGTTTCCAGAACTTTTCATTATCCCATATAAAAACCCTGAACCCATTAAACAATAACTTCCTCTTTCCCGCTCCTCCAGTCTAGATGTCTCATGTAATTCGAATCATACAATACTTGTCCTTGTGTGTCAGAAACATCGGTACTGTTTCCATTATTAGTCAACCTGAAGTGGGGGGGACGGGACACTTACATACAATTATTTTATTAATCATAATTTTATTAGTTGTAATAACAAGATGCTGAGAACGTGAATATATTTTTTTAGAACTAATTCTGAGTTTCATCTTTGTGGACTGTGTCATGGTTGAAAATTTTGCTGTTTTTTAACAAAGTATTTTTAGTTTGTCACATAGTGAACCTCAGTGGACAGATGAGTGACCCATTCCCTCATTATAATTAATTCTTTCCTCTGAAGTAGGACTATAAACATGCAAGATAATAAAGTTTGTATGTTCCAGGAGGAAACAGACACAAGATATTACATTAGAGAAATAAAATCATTCGTGTTGGAAGGTTTATGAGTGTTAGTTACCAAATGGACTTGGTAAAGCTCTCTGTTTTACTCCCGAAGAGGCCATTTTATGTTGTGGGGTTCCATTATTTGCAATGGTTCCTTTCCTTTTCCAATCAAGTGAGAGCCAATATGGAAAGCTAGAACCATTGCAAAATTTAAGACCATTAGAAATAGGATAGTTAATTAGCAAATGTAGTATTAATATACTGTAATAGTTGTAAAAGAATGTATTATATTCCATATTCACTAACAGTTACTCGAGGTGCTATAATGCCCCCTTAATTTTATGGTTAGTGACAGGTGTAACTGTCTGACCTCTAGTGGCTTTAGCCCGTTGCTGCATCTCATTGATGGGTTAAAAAAACAACAAAAAGCTAAGACTGTGGAAAGAAATCGCAAATCCTAATATAGAGTTCTACAGCTGAGTATATGATTAGCTTCCGTGAGCTTGTGCTAGTCCAGTTCAGAACCGGCTTTGGAAATCTGAGTTCAGGAGCTTGCAATGAATGTGTCAGCAGATGCTGCCTTGAGGCCCAGTAGCCAGTGTTCCCTCCAGCATTTTTAGTAGACACCCTGAAGTTCATTGCAAGCTTCCATTAGTGATGTTCAGCATTATTTTATAGGCTTGCATGAAGTATTTTTAGAATATTAACAGAATGTTAATTTAATATGTATTAATTGGCTATATAAATAATAACGTCTTATAATGTGCAGATGTTATGGGTTAATGTGAATATATTCTGATTCAAATTGAACAACAGTAACATTCCTTATACACTTCATTCCCAAGTTAATGTTGCTGTTTGTAAACGAGAAACAGATTGGAATTGACCAACAATTTGGGGAGATGAACTGATTATACTGAACCACTGAACTAAATAGACTTAGATACTGCATTTAGTGTGGTGCCCCAAACTGGAAAAAACTAAGAAAATTTACATGATTTTAGGGCTGAATAATTAAAAAAGAGAACATTCTGCCATGTGATAGTAAAATATTTTCCTTTGTCTTTAACATAAACCATACTGGAATATTTGATTCAATTTTTTCTCAATTAACTGAGTATCTCAATTAACTGCTTTCAAGTCAATGGTTTAGTGAACTATAAATAGCCGGACATATATGGCTAATGTGGATGTCCAGTAATACTTTTTAATTTCAAATGTCATGTGGATTATAAAGTTACATATACTCTAAGGCTTCTGTGCTAACACTTGTAGCTCTTTTAGGAGAATATACAAGAAATAGAACAACAATTGCTCTGTCTTACCCGCTGTCCATTTTCCTGCAGTCAGCATCTTCTTTAGCTTACCAAGAGTACTGCACTCTAATTTCTCTCCTTCCTGCCTGCTGTATGGTACATTTCCACTGCTTTGTGTTTCACGTTGCCATAGAGACAGGAGGTGCTCCAAAGCCCTGGGAAGATGAGTGGAAGGGGTCTTTGAGGAAACGGCCCCTGCTGGCTAGAGAAGCCCAAGGCAGGGATCTATAGCAGTAAATGGAAAGAGGGAATTATGTGGTCAGATCCGACTGTGTGTCCACAGGGCCTTAGGAAGCACAGGCCTGGCCAGTGCTGCATGCAAAATGAGTTGTTTACAGAAACCAGTTTTTCAGAGATCTCGGTGCAGCCTGGTGTTTCACAGGAGCCAAGCTTAAGGTTTTATTTGCAAGAAAATAATTTAAGTGACATTGACTTACTCCTTTTACTGTTTCCTCATTAAAAGGGAGCAGCTTCTAAGAAAGGTCCTCTTTGCCTGACTTACTTTGCCGATCCAAAAATTTCACCTTTAAAATGCGGATCGATATTCTTTGACTCAGCCGAAACCATCAGAAGTCAGAACGCAGGATGAGCACAAGGGACCCCACAACCAGCACCCAAATTGTTGATCCAAACACGCTCGTTCTAAACATGAGCGGTTTTTACTCTCAGTTGTCATGTATTGCTTCCATATTTTAGAAACATAACTTAAAGCTTTTAAGCATTTCTCTGTTATATTTCCTGCTATATGAACTCACAGTTGTTAATATTTTTCAGTTAGGAGAAATATGCTAAAAGGTTTTAAAATAATACAGTTTTTTTTCTCTTGCCTTTTCCTTACAGATATGTACGTGGGAATTATCTTTAAAAGCAGCCTTTTCTTTCTTTTTTTTTTTTTTTTTGTGGGTAAGATCCATTCTCAGGGTGAATTTTAGTCACATGTCTAGTACTCTAAACAGGGAAAGAATTCAGAGAAATTCAGAACACACCAACGTATCTTCCTAGGTTACTGGTCCAAGGGCATAGTATGCAGAATTGTACTTTTCAGGAAGAAGGCCAGTGATCTGTAAGTCTATCCAAAGAATAAGGTGGAGTGAGATCCTCTGAGGCACTCACTTCCCTCAAACTGACAGTAGGAGGCAGTCGTGTTCCAGCCTGAGCTGCCCTCTAAGGTAATGTCTATGACTCACTGCCAAAAAAAATTTTTTAACTCATTTTCTAGAAATACAAGAAACCAAAATCTTAGAAGTAGAAGTAATTTCAGATTTCATAATGAAACTTGGTACCATCAGTCCAGTACAAGATAATGTGGCTGGGCTTTGAACAGAACAGTCAGAAAAGGCAAGTCTGTCAGCTTTTGCCAGCGGCACCTCTGTGCACCTCGGGCCCACTGCAGGTCCTGTTGCAGTTTGAATAGGAGAATGGCAAGAAATAAAGGTCAATCTCGTTTTGGAGAAAGGAGAGTCAAATATGTTAGATCCTTCTAATTTTCACTGATTTACTAAAATGTCTACAGAACATGAAGTAAAAGTGGAAAGGACTGAACAGTAACCTGGTCTCCCTGTGCTTAGGTAACTGGATAAACGTATGTCAAACCAGAGATAGAAACAGTGGGTATGTCATTATAGGAGTTCAGTTTCATGAGTGTATTTTCAATTGTTAGCCACTATTTTACCATTCATAGAAGCTACTTAAATCGAGATTACCTAGGAATGCACAATTGTGCCTTCCCCTCTATATGAAACAAAATCACAATGAAGCACAAAATTTTGGAACATTGCATTCTTTCTCTTGATTGTTGTTCATGTAGCTAAAAAAAAAAAGTAATGTTTGGAAAGCATTTTCCTTCTGTAATAACTTATTCCATTAATATGTTGTCTTTCACTTACTGACCTAACCTCAGTAAGGTATGTATTGGGGGATTTTTTCCCCTCAGAATCAGAGTTGTATTCAAATCTACAATTTATTTCCCTACGTAATTCAAACAGCACATTTTTATTTGAAATTAATCATGACTGGTGCACAATCTGTGACCATAGAACAAAGCCAAGATTAGTAGTCCCAATTACATAGGGAAATAAATCGCTGATATAAATACATACTTCACACTAGGAGAAAAGTTCCAAAGTACATATTCATTCAGGGATGGAACCTGCAATCTTGATCTTGTAACTTTTGCTCTCACCCTGTGAATGATACATCTTTATATAGTGACTTGTAATAATAAATATATTTATTATAATATATAATAATAAATATAAATATAGAAGTGTTTTTAGTAAATATAGCTAAATGAACAATACTGATTTCCATTAGGCTATGAATTATTCCAATTTCAACTTCTAACTGAAGTTTTAAAATTATTTTTGTCATAATTCCTAAATCTTTTTAATAGGAATTATTAGCTTTCTAAGAGTCTAAAATCCAACGGAGATACTCGTCACTGAAATTTTCTATAAATTTGATGTCCGACTCAGAAATCTTACAGGTAGTAGCACTGGTGGGAACTCCAGGTGCTAGATGTGTGCTGTCCAGTCCAGTGGCCAACAACCAGATGTGGCTCTTGAGCTCTTGAAAGGTGGCTGGTCTGAATTGAGATGGACTGTAAGTGTAAAATACATGCTTGATTTTGAAGACTTAGTACCAGAAAAAAATTAAACATTTCGTTAATATATTTTTTATGTTGCTTATATGATGAATTGACAACAGTTGACATTTGGTTAAGTAAAGCATATTATTAAAATTAAATTCGCCTGATTTTGTCCCCAATATTTAATGTGCCTTCCAGGAAATTTTAAGTAGCATGTGTAGCCCACTTTTATGATGCTCATTATATTTCTGTTGGACAGCAGGCACTATTCTACACTCAACTCCAGGTCCTCAAGAGGCTACAAAGCATAAAAATATACCTTAAACAAAAATGATATGTCATCAGTTTGTCATTTGTAATGTTATTCTGAAGTGTTTTCTTTGGAAAGGATTAATATGGAACAAGGTGGTAAAATCACGTCATGCTTAGGTTCAGTCACTCAAGAAATAATGTTTTAAACACTCATTATAAAACAGGGATTATTCTAAGTATTGTCTTATTCTAAGCAAATAAAAAAATCCCTGTCTTCGTGGAGCTTACATTCTAGCAAGTTAGATCAGAGTTAGATGGATATGAGTTTGTTTTTCTCACTCCTTGGACATATTACTATCTTTTACATATGATCAGTGTAGTATATGCTTGGTGACAGGCTGGAGAGAAGTAAAGGAACATTTCTATATATACAATCATATGTAAAATTAATTTTAAAGGATTCCCATTACAAATGTACCCCTGGATTGAATTCTCTAATGAATAAAAATAGGCTTAAGCAGATTTTTATTAGGCATATACTGAAAATCAACTAAAAGTATTAAGTCCACGTGGAAATTTTTTAAAGGATGTATTCAAAAGGACTCCATGAGAATATACATCTTTTGTTCTGTAGTACTGGATATGCTAATGGGTTTGGTTTTCCCTAGAATTTTGAACTACTACATGAATATGACTTTGCATGTTCATAATAGAAATGACAGCATCTTAAATGTTTCAAGGACTCAGACTTAGTGTGGTTATTATGGCTATATATTTGGAGGGTTAACTAGTGAGTTGACTTAACCATAACTTCCACTCAAGATCTCTGGAGGAACAGTTGAAGAAATTGTGGCTATCTGTCTTGGCAAAGAGGATTTTGGGGGAACATGATACCTGTCTTTAAGTAGTTGAAGAGGAAGAGGAATTAGACTCCTTAATGTAGTCCTCATGGGAAAAATCAGTAGGGCCAGTGACTAGATAAATATAAGGTAAAACATTTAATTATTAGAGGACTATGTTGCCCTGTGAGAGTGTGAGGATATGACCAGAGGTCTTCAGACTTAGGCTGGACAGTCACCTGACCAGATGCTGAACAAGTGGGATTCAAGCATTGGATTGATGGTTCTACCAAGTAACCAAGGGTCTTTCCAATCCTGAGATTGCATGATTCTGCACTATATGATTCTATGAAAGTGAAATGGAGTTGAAATAGCATACGTTCCTCATTGAGAAGCAACATTTGTACACTGGAAATTTCTAATGTTGAATTAGGAAGTATAAAAAATAAAAATACTTGAAACACACTGTAAAATATGACTTAGAAGTGACTTCAGGAAAACATTTAGGTCCTGTGTATTTATTCAGCTGGTTTTTTTCCAGTATGGCTTCCCAGTGATCAGCATGGGAATAGGCCTTTCCACAAACCCCCAGAGGTCAAGTGCTCTTTACCTTCGACAGTATGTCTTTCTGCTGTGTCCCAGTCCTGTGCCCCAGAGCCATGGGGGGATAAGACTTGGATTGGGTTTGCCAGAGGCAAATGTCAGTCTGTGTGGCCTTGACATTTCCTGGACTTCTCTAAACCTCAATTTCCTCATTTATAAAACAGAGTTGTTAATACCTGTATTTTAGGGTTGTTAGAAAAATTTTTAAATAGCATATAAAAGGCTTGTCAGATATAGTATGTATTCGATAACTAAAACAGAAACCATATCCCTGTGTTATTTCCTCACCTTCTTCCTCATAAACCAGCAGATCAACAGATCCAGTTATTTACTATCTGGTATCTATTAGCTGACAGGCAATTTCATACTTTCGAAACCATTTACTTAATAGCTGCTAAGCCACACAGTGCTGACCGCAAGTGTGTGGTAGCCTGAGACAGCTGTCAGCAACAGAGAGCAGGACCGGTAAATGGATGCTGTGACTGGCTTCGGTACGTTAGTGTGAAGGGGAGGGTGCTTTGGACATGAAAGCTTGACTTGCAGGTGTGTTGTTTGATTATGGTAGGGTGTTTGCATAGAAAGGCTGAGATGGGCACAGGACTGGAGTGCTCCCCTTAGGGCTGGAGATGCAGATGTGGGAGTTTCCTTCCTAGAGGAGATGGTTGAAGCTGTGAAATCTTTGTAAAGAATGTAGAAAGGACGGGAAAGAAAAAAAAAAGGGCCTGGGAACTAACCATGAGAAATGGCCACACATGGAGAGAGATACCTTTGTGTCTGGGAGAGGCTGAGAAAGTAACATAAATTAGAAGACTAAGAATGAATCATCAAATGTGGGCAAATAAGCGAGGTAAGGGCCTTGTCGTGATGGGAGGTGCTAACCGCGAGTCTGAGGACTTGAGTTTTGTCTCTGGCTCTGCCTGAAAGTTCTGTCCGCTGCCTCAACTTTACGTAAAACAAGGTCAACGCACCCAGGTCGCCCATCACACAGGAGTGTTACGAGAATCAGATGTGTGGGGAAAGCATTTGCAAACTACGGAATACCCATACGTAAAGGGAAGGTGATGACACTGATATTGTTAATTACATAATAATATACGAAGTTACAGATGGCTTTCTGTAATGACTTATGACACCAGTTACCTGGAGGTGGGCCAAACTTCATTGGTCACAGTCTTCCAAAACACACCAGCTGCCAGTTTGGGGGTTCCCTGTCCACCCTCACTTCAGACCAGCTGGATTCAGATCTAGGGGTTTTTACTATCCCCTCAGGTTCAATAATTCACTAGAATGACTCACAGAACTCAAGAAAGTGCTGTACTTAGTATTACATCTTTATTATAGTAGAGGACACCAGCCAGACAGGTCCCAAACATGAAACTTCTATTGTCCTTAGGGATACGTTACCCCCAGCCCCGGCACATCGCTAGGTGACGATGTATGTCTTATTGTTGGTGTGTGACAGTACGTATTGCCAACCAGGAAAACTCACCTGATCTTCAGTGTCCATAGTTTGTATTGAGGCTTCATGACTTAGGCGTGAGTGACAGGTCACATGATTGAACTCAGTCTCCACCTCCCAACCCTCCATGATTGGTCTTTGTGATGTGGCCATCTCCCATTCTGAATCACTCATTACCATAAACTAAAAAGGGTCCCATCATGAGCATAAATTATCATTATTATCATAAATTATCCTCATTGGCATAAATATCAGAAGGGCCCACTGTGAATAAAAAAGACACTCTTACCACTCTGTTAATTCAAGGGATTAGAGGCTCCCTCCCAGGAACGGGACAAAGGCTAACCAAGTTGGGTTTGTTTTTATTTTGTTTTTTTAAGAAAGTGTTTTTATTTATTTATTTTTTGGGGTTTTGGGGGGCAGGCAGTAGGCAGTTACCACAGTCTTAATTACACATGCTCTGAAGTGTTGCAACTGTAAGAGAAAACACGGCATCGGAAAACTGCTTTGAGTTCAGGGATTTTGAGGCTTCTGGGAATCTTGTAGGGAGCAGGTTTAACAGAAAGGTTTAACAGAAAGGATGAAAGCCAAATTAGAATTTGCTAAGAACCAGGTAGAAAGGTGAGAGACAGGGAAGCAAATAGAGTGGGCCATTCAATTCAAGTAATATATTAAAAATCAGGAAGATAAGCAGTTGAATGGAAGGGTCTGCATGACTATTCTCTTTAGAGGAAAGAGGTCGGACTGATCCTGGATGTCCTGTGCCCAGGAGCCTGCACCATCTCGAGGTCCTTCTTGCATAGAATTCAGGAAGGCCCAGTAGAGGAAACTGCAAAATGCAGTGCTGTCTTTAGATTTTTATATAAAAGGCAATGAAATAGAAGAAGACTAAAGAGAAGTGTATATATAATGAGTTTATGCAAAAAAAGAAAAAAAAAACTTCCTAATTTAATTGTCAGTTATCTCCTCTATTCAAAAATATCTTTTATTTATCATCCTGTGCTTTGTCTGTTTGAATTGAGGGAGTAATTGTTTTGTGTTGTTGTTTTTGTTTCTGTGTAATTGGTTTCAATAAGAGTTTCTTGGCACTCCTAAAAGATTTTAACCATATACAAAATGCCCTTTTGCTCTTTTTATCATTTTTATACATTTTCAACACAAAAGATAAAGTAAACAGCCGAATGAAGCAAAGGGAAGACAATTATTTATAGTGTCAGTAAATCAGCAGTAAGGATAACCACAGGGGTATGGGCTGCTGGCGGCCAGCCCTGACTCCAGTTAGTGCATAGATTAAAAACATATATTTGTCACACACTTTACTATCATGTAGACCCAGTAGTGCTTTAAAGATTATATTTATGGGTCATTCTTTCCCTCCTGCCAAAGTGATGCCATTGCTGGGATGAAACAAACAGCTACTTAGTAGGTCAAGGTAATAGTTAAGAGCAAAAGGTAAAGAATTGTAAGGAGAGACCAAACTTCAGGAAGACTGAATAGATGCAGTGAAGTTAGGACACCAGAGTTCTCTATTCTTTCTCCTGTCAAAGCTGCCACAGGCTCGCCATTGACCACAAAAGGCAGGAGCTCAATTTTATATTTCATCTGAGAGTTGGCACTTCTGAGAAGTCAGTGCCCATTAGAACCACAATGTGATGGAGGATCAATACTGACTTAAAGGGAGTAATGCCTCTTTCTGAACCATAACTGATACTTCCTGTAGCAGAGACGGTTTTCCCCAAGGGCTGTCAGCCAGGGTCTTAGCCTTCACCTTCCCAGCTCGGGAAGCATAACAACTGTTGGCTGAAATATTTCCTCATTTAGATGCTAAGTTGCATATGTTTATATTTGCTTTTTTGTCAGCAACTTCCTGGTTCCTATGTGTTTTGTGTTAAGATGAAAGGATGAAAAGGTTAGCTCAGGATGGTGGGTTTAGGGGTCGGGGAGTGGGGTTTAGTTCTTTGTCATCCAGATCTACAATCTGCCCAACATCATATGGGATCCAACCCTGAATGTAGTTTAAGGGTTTTTTTCTCATTTTTTTAAGTCTAGTGGGTTTTCTGCATTTAACAGCCATTCAACTTTTCAACAATTATTAGCTCTTCACTTAGTTTCAGACAAAAGCTGTTGTGGGACTCAGAATCAATTCTTCTAGTAAGAATCCTATGAGGAATTAAATCGAAATAAGTGAGTTTTTAGTAAAAGGAAAATAGCATGTGTTTTCAGCCTGTTTAATTCCACAGAAGTGTAAATCCAAGATGTGTGGGTTGGATTCCCTTACTGACCTGGTACTAAGAATGGCAGCTGGTCCTGGCCCATATGTACTCCAGTCATTGTATCCAGTGGCCTGGATATTGGCTGTAGTCCTGGATAGATCACAGTTCTCTTCAAGACATCAATTGTAATACCTTAAATACAAGAAAGAAAAAGAGAAAAAAAAGGGAGGGAGGAAGGAAGGAAGGAAGGAGGAAAACAACAACTTTGCATTCGATTCATAAAATAACTTCCACTCTTTGGAGACTTAAGTAATCATTCCACTTTACCTTAATGTTTTTAAGGTTCCATTTAACAATGTGTATTGGTAAGGATTTGACTTGAGGGGAAATAGAACATGCTTCTTTTTTAATTGACACCCAGCCTTATCTTCCATGTGTCCAAGTGTGTCATCTTTCATATAAAAGAGATATGAGCCCACCAGCAGCACCTCTATAGCGATCTCTCCAACTTACAGGGTTGCAGCATCCCTGATGTCTGGAGTGAACCATTTGGAAACTAAGTGTGTTTTTGTGTGGAATTTGGGTCTCCAGTTCAGCCCACATGAAACCACTAATAGTGGACTTTTAAAATAAAATTAATGGCAAAAGACACCTGGCCTTGAACCAACATTATAATGAAATTTATGTGTAAAAGTGAACTTGCAACTTGGGAGAGTCCTCTACTTGTAAATATTTTCTCTAGTTTGCAGTGGGACAGGAGATTCTTTCTCCAACCCAACTGCATTTATCGTTTTGCAAATTAGGATGTGACTCCCTCTGTTCCACAGTTTGGGCCTCCTAAGCCCAGGGACTAGGGTGGGGGCTGTTGGGATGCTGAGAGAGAAATGTGAGGGTTGGAGTGAAGAGATGTGATCTAGGAATTTCTAAAGTCCTTGTGGACTTTTTTGATTTCCTGTTTCCATTTAATATTATCTTGTCAAAAGATTCTCCACCTAAAACCACAGAAGAGTTACATGCCAGCTTGGTTTTTCTTCTTATCATTTTGTCCCAAAAGCTAGCCCACCACTACTTGGAGTTTTCTCAGTGGGGTGGAAATGCTCTTGCCTGTACTGGCCCACCCACCGTTACCCACCTGAGCCTCCAAAGAAGTTCAAAGAGTAAGCAGTAAAAGAAAAACCCGGGTTCTGCTGGGCATTTCATCCTTGGATCTGGTACAGGTGGAGTAAAGGAGGACAAAAATATCCAAGTGGGTGTACAGGCCTTGTGTTTTAGCAACACGGAGTTTACTAGTGACCTTGACAAGAGCTGTTTCAGAAGAGTAGAGGGTCAAAAGCATGACTGGAGTGGGTTCAAGAGAAAAATAGGAAGAGAGAAAACAAGACAGAAGTGTAATCAATCCTTCTGAGATGTTTTGCTACAAAGACAATCACAACTGAGGTAGTACGTGGAGTAGGATGTGGAGTCAAATAGTTTTTTTTTCCTCTCTCTCTAAAACTGGGATTATTACAATATAGTACTATTACCCCAAAAGCAGAAGAGAAAAGACCCCAGTTCTTGTCACACCTGAAAAACAGGCAATCAGCCAGGAGACAAAGCATTGTGTAGCAAAAGATTTTAAAGGTTTTATTTAGTAAAGGGAAAGTACAGCTCCAAGAACAGGAGGTGGGCTGATCCCAGGGCAGATACAATGGTCTTTGTTTGCCCCCTTCTCTTAGTCCCTCACTTAGAGGAGATCTCCTGATTAATTGATGGCTCTTGTCCCTGGAGTGCTTAGTCATGATCATCTCCCTTTGTGCATTTCCTTACCCATGATGCACACAGAAAAACCCATGGGGGTGCCTAAACTGCAATACTAATTTTATTACATGAGCACTGGGTGATGTCCAGTTAGATCCTTGTCACTACTTTACAGTTGTGGCCATCAGGTTCTAACTGGCTTCTTGCTGGCACTCATTTAGAGTAAATAAAGCCCCTTTATCCAGAAGGCAGGCATACTGCCATTTTCCAGACCATCCTTCCTCCTTCTCCTCCACCTATGTGCCCGGTGCCCCAACTTATCTAACTGCCTAACAGTATTTATATGTTGAGGGGAATGATTACATGAAGAAGAAACCTTTATGACACAGTAGAGAGAGGACACAGCTTGTCAGAGAGAAAGACAGGCACCCTTACAGGTGGTCCTCAGAGGGGAGCACAGAAGATCCTCAGGCAGAAGGAGTGTACGTGCCTGCAACGAGTAGATGGATGTTGGGGGCGCAGGAAGCTTCTGGGGTTTCTCTCCTGATTGCTTCTACAAATGAGTTAAATGCAAGTGAAGGAGAACATGGTGGACGTTTGCTGGGAGAGGAGGAGGGGTGACAGGCTTGTCTAGGAGAATGGAATTGTAATGGAGTGCCGGTTATACTTGACGCTCATAGTCATGAATTTCAGTGAGACCAGGAAAGAAAGGGAATGTATGTGTGACCTTGGAGATCCTGTGCTGAGGTAGTTTACATAGGTACACCCTCTGCGTTACAAAGTTATTGGGTGTGTTAAATGTGTCAGAAAGCATTTTGAAGTATGAGTACAGGATCTTGTTATTATGAAACTTTGCTTTGAATTACTTAGCACTTTTCCTTAGCAAAAAGCTTTTTAAATTTCTTTAAGAGCCTTGGTCTCTCTAGAGATGGCATTTGGCTTCTGCCCCTGATTTACTCGGTAACTCAGTCTAAGCAAATGACTTAACCTCCTTTTGCTTTCACCTCTCAATCTATGAAATGAGGGTGGTGATGTTTAAATTGCAACAAATTCCTTAGAAATAAAGGTGCTATCTAAATGCAAGCTATTAATAAAATGGTATTTCAGCCCTCATGGGCACGGTCACCAGAGAGTCAGAAAGGTCAGCGCATCTGAACCAGCCTTGGGTGGTGGAAGCCTCTCTTGCAAAGCTTGGAAAGAGGAAGAGAAAGACAAGACATATCCGTTCAGGAGGTGCCCCCTCCTTTCTTGCTTTTGGTTCTCACAACTCCTCTTTGAGGTGGATTATTAGAACCAGTACCTCAAAGAGAAGAGGTACCCAGTTAAAGCCAAGTGGTGGAGCTTGGATTTCAAGCCAAGGTCACCTTAAAATCCCACGCTCTTTTCACTTCCCCACATGTAGCTTTGGGCTTGGTACGTTATAGGCAGAGAAGGTGCGGAATGCTTGATTTATGTAGATTATTGTAGACCCACATTTAAGCCAATTTAATCTCTTCTCGGTTATCAAAAATGTAGTGAGAGTTGCCCAGCAGCAGAATAAACCCGTTTGGTGGAGACAGCATCATGATGGGGTCATTTACAAGGAATCAAATGACAAGAAAAGATAGGTACATTAGGGGGACGCAGCAGTAAGCCGACCAAAAATTTGCACTTAGCTACAATGCGGTTTTCAAACACTTTGGGGGCAGGAGGAGGGTGCTAGGGGAAAAAAATTGTGCAGTCATGGGAACTGTAGGAATACTGCATCGCCTGAGCTTTTTACTGCAAACATAATATGTACATTCTAAATGATAGAGCATAAACAGCTCTAAGAGAAAGTCACTGCTCTGTTAGATTTTGACTTCTGAGTACCAATTGCCCACCTGATAGAAAAGGTGATAGGAAAAGTGTATTTATTTTCTTCGAACAGCTAAAAGGTGATCATACTTCTAAAATTTGTTGAGATTGTCCAGGAAAGTGTGTAAAATACTCATCCATCACTGGAAGCCCCTGGTCAGGAAGTGACAGTGCAGTAAATATCTTCAGCTGCCGCCTTTTAATGGACAAGCTGTTTTCGGTTAGAATTTTCAGCACTCACATAAAACACACTGTCAGGAGTGACTTCTCGTGCTCTAGAGTCATCACTGTTGGGATAATGGAACATCTCGCAGCGAATAACCAAAAAAACTGTAAATGTCATGTCAAGTTTGTTGAAGCCATTTGCAAGCCCCTTTCAAGGTTACATGAATATTGAAGGTGTCTGTTTTTCTAAAGTTGGAGATCTGTGAGAGAGATCACTCTTCAGGTTGTGCGATCTGAGAGTCAAGCTAATGAAAAGAAAATTTGCTCTTTGGGAAAGTCAGTCAGTTAGAGCCATTTAGCTGTTAGGATTGCTCCCCTCCCCTGACAGCCTGGATAAGTCAGGATCCCAGTCACTTACCAATAAAAGAATGTATACGTGTTTATAAGTTACAGGTCTGTATGAATATATATGTATATCTTTGACAAGTTACGATATTATCTTGATTTGCTAGGAAGTTTTAACAATTTGCCTGCCAAATTCAGTATTTCTTTTAAGAGAAAGCACTGAATTTAAAAATTCCCAGTAGAAACTTTCTTCCTTGACTTTGTTCAAAAAGGAAATAAACCTCGTTATCATTCAAACTAATGCTTGTCTTGGGTCATAGAGTGTGGAAATAATTCCTTTACCCAATGCATATTTATTGAGCATCTATTTTGCTCCATGGCCATTCTAGGCACCAGTGTTAACAGCAGAATTTAGAATAATGTCCCTGCTCTCTTGGAGCTTACATTCTAGTAAAGAGGTAGACCACAGCCAAGTAAACAAATATCTCATGTGTCCTGTGATGTGCCTTCTGTGAAGGGAAAGATGAGGGTAAGAAGACAGTGATGAGAAGAGCGATGGCTATTTTAGATGGATGGTTAGAGACAGTCTCTCTAGATGACATGTGAGCAGAGACCTGAATGAAATCCAAGACAAAGCCTTGAAAATAACTTGAGTTATAGACATTGCAGGCACAAAAGAAGAAGGAAATAAGTATTAATGCTAATGAAATGGTTGTCTGTCTATATTTTTTAGCTTATTCTTCTGTGTATTTATTTTAAATCTGCTTGACTCTGTTGAATATTTTTTAGTTTAGTCTGAAAGAAGTTGTTGGCTGAGAAGAATTATTTTAATATTTCATAATGTGCACAGTCCTTGCTTATCACAGTGATAAGTTTCATGTTTCTTCCTTCCTTCCTGTAGAAAATCAGAAGTTGCAGTTGATGGAAGGGTCACATTCACACCACAATATCAATTGCAACTCAACAAGGACTCCAGTCGCCAAGGAGCTTAATTATAATCTAGACACTCACATGTCGACAGGGAGGATCAAGGCAGCTGAGAAGAAGGAAGCCTGTAACGCAGAAAGCAACAGAAAAAAGGAAATGGAACTTACTGGCCCTGTTTCTAAAAACGAATCCATTCCCGAAGTTGAAGCCCTGCTGGCAAGATTACGAGCTTTATAAATTAAACTGGTAAAAAAATGATTAAGCTGAATAGAAAGCCATGCTCTCAGCTGTAACACTTGAAAAAAATTGCTTTTTCTGTAAGTGACTTTATATAGTTTTAAATTATAATATATATTAGAAAAATAAAGCTAAATACATGGTTGCTATGCTCTTTCTGTGTACTTGAGGTTTTGGCTTATTCAGGATTGTAATGGGCTCTAATGCTTTTTCTTTGTCTTCTGGTGTTCATGTGTTCTATATTTGGTGGTGAAATTATACATAATGTTTTAGAGAGCAGGTAGGTGGCCATGTGTTCAGCAGTGTGTCCTCAAGAAAATACCATGTTTCTAAGTCACTGTAATGTTCTCTTTACTATTTTCAACATCAGTGAACATCGAGTCGTCAGCCTCGAGTCTTGTTCCACATCCATGTATGTTCCACGTATGTTATTTATATAGACCCACGTTTCTCCTTAATTGGGACCTGCGTGCTATCGGTGTAGCATGGAAAACATACAACTGAATGTAACAGAGCCGAGAGGAAATGATTGGTGAGCTAATTAGCATCACTGTTGAATTCATGTTAATTAGACCCTGTAGGAAACTAGGCTGCAATTGAACACACTTCCAAAAATGATGTAATAGGAAGATACACTCTTTTTGCAAAATGCACATGCTTTTGTACAAAGTGGATGTACACGGTATTACAGTGCTGCCGAAAAGTCAGCCAAGAGAACGTTCCCCCCCACCCCCCGGTAATTATGACTCTGGGATAGAATTGCCATTGTGAAACTTCCCAAGTAACGAATTTTTTAATTTCTGTGAACCCACTTGAAATTGCAGTTTCTTGGATCTGACAATCAATAACTTTAACAAAGATCTGAAATGTTTCAATGAAGGTTTTCCTATGCAAATACTGCGATTTTACCTCCTTTGGGGCATCAGATTAACTCTGTTAATTCTGTATCAAAGAAAATAAACTTGCTACTTGCACTAAATGAAAAAAAGTTGCTTTTTTTTTTGTAGTTAGCATAGTCTGTGGATAAGCTGGAAATAGACTCTGCTGAGCAGTCTAAGCATGTCTTTTGCTTTATGACATGCAATAAGCAAGTGACTGCTCTGTTACCTTCAGTTAAAAAGCAGTTATATGGGACTAGTCTGGCGAGGTCCACTGCTTTTTATTTCCTTGTTTAAGTTGCCACCTCCTTTCAGCTCCAAGTTAATAAAGTTAATTAATTAGGACTATGAACCAGGCCCTGTTTATAGACATTGGGGAGCAGAGTGTTAGCCAGAGCCAAGGTGAGAATAAATTGTTGTCATCTGTGTTGCTGAAATGCCCATTTTGCCCTCCAGTCACAACTCCTATTTTCCTGAAAACAGATCTTAAAAATCAGAAAAGGCAAAGGACATTTACACCTTTCAGCAGACAGAAGCCCTAACAGCAAGGAAGGAAGTTAAATGAAAGAGTTCTGACTATCTGTCCATAACATGATTTTGCAAAGACTTGGGAATTTCAGAAACAAAACTGAAATGCCACCCGATAGTTTGGACACACCAGATGGCAGGTAAATACTCTGTCAACTTAGGGCCGGGGAGCAGACACGGGGAGAAACAGCCTGGCCAGTAAAGGGAAATGAAGATGACACAGCCTCCCAGGCCAGAGGAAGTCAGGGAAGTCTCGAAACCGAGCGGGTGGCCCCCGGAGCATCTGTCTGCAGAGGCTGAAGGACAACCTTCAGGCGAAAGCCAGGAGCCCAGAGCTCACAAAGCACCAGTGTGTGCCCTCGGAGCCCATTCTGAGCAGGCTGAACAGGAGGACTGCAGGCATCAGGAGGAAAACACCAAGTGCTGACAGAGGTAAGAGCCAACCAAAAAACATTGCTCTCCTTTGCAGATCAAAGCCCCTACAACAGTGGGCAAGGGGTGAGAATCAGGGTTTTAAAATTCATAATATTCCTTTAGCCGACTGTAGATGAAAACTACAGAGATGACCTTTAATTTGAAGGCAGGCATTGAGGTACAATTTTGTGTTTCCGAGCAAACAGATTTTGTTCATTTGAATTAGCAGGTAAAAGGCCAACTCAAAACCACCTGGCACAGCTCAGTGCTTTGATGAGGTCCTAGTGACAAACCCCAGAGAGACCCCCCCTCCCCTTTCTCTCACATCAATGCAGAGAATTTGGCAAGAACACAGACAACTAAGTGATCACTGACTTGTCCAAAAGCAAAGACTGCTGCTAACAGGTTTCCCAATCAAATATTTAAAGTAATTAAAAAATAAGGAAAGCAATCTAATCACATGTGCATGTGTGTCCTTTTGTTAACATATTTGAACATTTAAACAAAATATGCCAAACCCCTAGTGTTTATATGCGGAAATAGACATTTCAGTAATTCACGTGAAAGTTTTCGGCTAAATCTAGAAAATGCTATCATTTATACCAAGTAACTTCAAAACTCTTCTAGTTGTGACCATGCTATTTATTCAAAAACAGGTGCAACAATGACTTCAAAGTGTTCGTTTAGCCACAAATGATTGTCTCCTGGGTGAGTCATTCTTATTTAAAATGCCATAATCCAATGTAGATCTGAGTTTACTAGTTAGAAAGTGAATCTCTAATGCACAAATCTTGGCTACATTTCACCTTAAACTCTCATCTCTCGATAAGCACAGGTGGACGGGCAGCACGTTTAGTGAAGAGGTTGTGGCAAACTTTTATACAGACTGTAATTTTTGGAAAGTAGCAGGTCGATGTGTAAACTGCTAAGAGGAATGAAAAATTCCAAAAGTGAATACATTGTCTTTTTCTTCATACTCACTATTAAAATTTTTGAGATCAAGGAATAGTAGCTGGCCAGTGCTCATTTTTGTCTGGTGAATTGTTGAATGGTAACTGTTACATGCCCTTGCCAGGCATGAGTGTTCTTAAGGTGTGTCCTCAGGCCACACTGTTCAGCCATTTTGCTCAAGAGCTACTGTTTATAAAAACCCGTGGAGCTGCTAAAGAACCACAAAGACTGGATGGCACTTCAGAATTGAACCTAAGTCTCCCCATAAAATGAAAACAATGGAACCTTAAACCATAAAAGTTCATTATTCCTAAACAGACTGTTGCCTTTTAAAATGGGTATAAAGGAGGAGGTTATAGCCAGGCCGGGAATGGATCTGGAGTAGAATGAAAGTTCATTGTGCCCCTAATTAGGGTTTGACCGCGGAGGTCTCTTCACCTCCTGCTCACCTACTTAGATTTGAGTGTCACATTTGACTTCCACCACATTCCCCCTTCAGCATCTCCAAGAGACAAGAACTTAAAAGGAATGTCGATTTCTTTCAGGAAACCTTAAAATGATGGACTTTCCCCCTCTGCTCTCCATTTTGCAACAGCAACCATTGGATTAAAAAATGTTTTGAAGATTCCGGATGGTGCCTCCTTGCAATGAATATTACCAACATTCTCCAGGTTCCTGTAGAACTGTTATTATACATTTTATACTATTTGAATTCCAAATTTTTAAAAGGCATTCAGATGATGAAATTGGAAGCCAAATTTCTAGATTATCTCTTCAGGACCACTTATTCATTTTCTTTTACAACAGCCTTTTAACATATTTTAGTAAGTCTATTACATACATACCTTTGCTTTTTTTTTTTTAAGGGAGGTACTGCTGGAGATCGAACCCAGGACCCCGTGCATGCTCAGCATGCACTCTAGCATTAAGCTATACTCCCACCACTTGTATCAAAAGTTTGAGACTTTCCATTTTTCTCTTGGCATGTTTATTCCCTGTTATGTTTGGATTAAAAACCTGTTTGTAAGATTTTCTCCTTTTTCCTAGTTTTCTAACTATGAGTTACTGAAAATTTATTTTAAAGATGAATCTCCAACAACAAATCTCATCTTAATATTTTATCTATAATCTGACTAGGTGTGATTGATGGTCAAATATAAGGAAGCTAAAACAAAATAATTAATCAGATCAAGACAACTGTTTTAGTGAATTATTCCTTGAAAGTGGGACCAAGTCCTCAAATGAGTATATTCCAGTTAATTTCTTCCCAAAGTGTCTGTTTTCACAGGCGTGGCTAATTCTGGTAGAACAGGTCTTTTTGCATTGAAAAAAAAAAAGTATGTTAATTAACCATAAATACTTAACATGTGTATTTAATACACTTAATAATGTCTAGAAATGCAAATTATAGTTGATACAGGTAGATATTAGTAATACAGACATTTTTACTTACATGCTTTGTAATAATTTCAAAGTTCAGTATGTGTGAAGCATTCATTAAAATATATCAAAAGTAGGCAACAAAATTTCAGCCTTGTAATTTAAGTACCCGATCTCTGAGGGAAGCTTGATTTTAAATGGTGTTTCTTTCCTTTCATCAGGCACACATACTTGGCCCTTTCAATGCAAAACCAACTAGTTGCCTAATAAAAGCAAACAGGTGCCTCTCCAGCCTGGAAAAAAAAAAAAAAAAAAAAAGCATGTCTTTGGAGGGTCTCATCTTGAGTCCTCTCCTTTCCTTAATGACCTAACAAGGGCCATTCTGATGATTGTTACGAGTCGTGACTGACGTCCCACACCTGGGGCCTCCCCAGAGCGTCAGAGTCCAATTTGACTGTGATAATAAATAAAATCTTGTCGTAGTATTATAGGATGTTTGGCAAGGACAAGAAATAAGGCCCTTTTATAACTCCCCAAGGAATCTGGTGATATTTCTAACGTGATCTCACACATCATTCTGTCCTGCCTGACCTTCCTGGTGTCACCCTCCTGAGTTATAGCCTGTATCCAGTACCCTCCCTCCCTCCACAGCCTCTCCCCCAAATAAAGGATTGCTGACCCGAAGAAAACAAATCTGATTTTTTTTTAACTTTATAAGAAAATCCATAAAAATGTCCTGGCACTCACTCCCTATGTTTTCTGCAGAACATTTACTGTCTCCATTAGATGAAATGTTATGTCCTGCATTATGAATACTGAAGGTCTCTGAGAGATGAAAAGGACCTCGTTGAGATGTATCCAGCTTCATTCCTTAATGACTTCTGGGGTCCTGGGATGTTACAGGACACATTATGTGTTCACCAAGTTCGCCAATTTACCACCCACTTTTTCAAAGATCAGTTCCTTTACCATGACAGTCACGTGGGAGAGTAGCCTCGCAGGCACTCCCCCGTGACTCCACCTGGAGAGGGATGCCTTTGATCTGTTGTAATCGCTTTCCTCACACTCTCCAGAGAAGCTTAACAGCTTCTGTCCGAGGAGCCAGGAGAACACCCTTACGTAAGAACAGGCACACTTCAAGGACACTGTTAGGCATGGAGACACTGGTGCCACATGGGCATGGCAGCCATGCCTGTGGAGACCAGATGCCCTGTCCGTGACCCTTCTTTGGGCATGGCCCAGGTGGAGCATGAGGGAAGCAAAGTTTGATTCTGATAAGCCCCCGTGTTCCTGAGAAGCTGGGCTTCGGCCGTCCTTATGGCTTCTCCTCCTCTATACCTGCATCTCCTTCGAGTTCTTTAAATGGATGGTAACAGCCGCATTACCCTTCATGGAGGACAGGTGCATTTTAACTCACATCTGACCCAGAAGGGTGGAAGGTCTGCTGATGGAGACTTGAGAAGCGGCAGAGTCAGGGAATCTATGTCTGCACGTGAAACAACCCAGAATCACACCTTCCCCTCGTTCTGTTGTCATGGCCACCCTGCCTTCCAGGGGAGCCAGCTCCCCTTTAAAGCGAAGGTCAAAGCACAGACCAAAGTCCCTTTCTGCCATCCTCCCACAGAGCTGAGACAAGCTGGGATTCTGAAACACTTTGCAAAGCTCTAAGTCATAAAGTAGAGGGAGAGATAAAGGCAGTGAGAAATATGAAGCCATCCAAGCTAATAAAGGATAGTTCTCAGCGTCCACAGCAAGCACGCCCTCCCACTTTGAGGAGAAGCTGGGGAGTGCAGTCCTCTGGTAGGACAGCGGGTGAGGGAGGGTCCTCATGGCCCATTTCTGAGAACAACCCAGCCCTCTTCAGCTTCACATACCCTCACAGGTTGGCAACCATTGATCCAGTCCCAGACTTATGTCCTACACACCTGTGAGGATTGTCTGGCACGTTGGCTGACTGGGTTGTGGACAGAGGCCACACCATCCGTGAGGAGTTAGAAGGGCAGAACAAGATGCTGAGGTCACAGCGGGGTTGCTGGGTGGTACAAGAAGGGAGACCTATGTGGTAAGGGCTGGAGGCAATAGAGATGCCATGTATCTGTGCTCAGCAGGAGGGAGGGCTCAGAGGACAGGATGGTTGCCTTCAGATCCTTAAAAGACAAGCATGGAAGAGATAAGGAGCTTTTTCTGGGTGTCTCCAGAGGACAGAGCTGGGGCCAACAGTAAATATGAGAAAGCGTTTTACCTGTAGAGCTGCCCAGTGATGAGAGGCTGGCCGTCAAGTTCATGAAATCATCGAGTCAGAATCCAAGCAAGTCCTTGTGAGGGACAATGGAGGCCATCTAATTCAAACCCCGTATTCTTACTGGAGGGATGAGGGAGGTGCCCCCCAAAACGGGCGCCCCTGTCTCCTTGTTCTGTGTACCCCAACCCCGCTCACACAGCCTCCCTCACCACGTTACCTCAGCAAGCAAAGGCCAGCTCTGTCTGACTGGGAGATAATGAAGGACTTTATTACTCAGGTAGAAGGTTGGCCTCTGTGAACCCTGGGGGACTTTATCACTCTCAGAATCTGTGTTCTGTGACTTTATGAAATCATAAGTGGACACCCTACCTTGGGATTATCACCTCCATGCCATCACACACTCCACTCACTTATCTCTTTGATGGACGTAATAACTGTCTTGGTTTATTCATGTACCTGCTCCAGGTCATGCAACTGAAATAAATCAGCCCTACCCTAGAAAGAAGTGGTCTGGAAAGAAAGGCAAGGAGCCTCGTGGGAAGGAACAGCTGCTTCTGAGGGTCTGGGCTCAGACCCCTGTTGGCTGCCGCGTCTGAGCGATGGAGCAGCTCATTCCCAGCGTGTGGAATTGTGGTGCCGAAAGTAGCACCGTGGGTCCCTCAGTGTTCTAAGCGTGTGATGTGTCTCATCTCACGTTATACGTATAACACCTTCAGGAAGAAGAGATGCTCTTGGAGCCCACTTTACCAGAGAAGTTAAGTCATTTATCCATGGTCACACAGCCACCAAGGAGCGAACATAGAATTAAAATCTAAGCCTTCCGAAACTCCAGACCCTGTGATCTTAAGCTATACGGTCTCCCTGTGTGATTCTAAAAATGCCTTCTAGAAAAACACCAGGGGTAAAACTCAAAACACCTCGCCTGCCTCCTGTTTGGTGCAGTTTTGTAGTTGGCCCTGATAGATGACTCACCACTTGACTTCATGATTTTGTTTCAAAATGCTGTGAGTCCCCAGAATCTCCTATGCCTCTATACCAAAGATGAAAATGGATAATTTTAGAAAAACTTTTCTCAGTTGAATTCCTGTCACCAATGCTTTTTCTTTGAGTACAGTATTGTCAAATAATCACACATATAAATAAAAGGTGACTAAGTTTAAACGTGAACATTTGCTGCCACAGTTGGTGAAAATGACCAACAGTTGACAGGAATGTCGGGTCCTCTGAGGTTGGTCAACTTTCCAGGCACTGCTCCCACTAGGAAAGCTGGTCCTGCACACATGAACAGCTTGTCAAGGCCTCCGTGGTTTGAAGACTCGTAAGATTTCTGTAAGCATGGTATGTACAAAAGATGAGTTCTTCCCAAACCGTTAGCCTCTCAGCAAAATAACAATATACATCATTTTTGTTTTTCCCTTGGCTTCCTGTTTTCTTTCTGAATTTCGGGGGAAATGGAGGTACAACACACGAGTTGTAACTTTGGTAAGATTTATTTTTTACAAAAACAATCTCTGTGTAAAATAAGCCTTTTAATAATATCTAGAACACTGAGTATATTTGAGTTCAGGGTTTTTTTAAAAAATAAATGCAGAATGTGTTGAGCTTTTAGGAGCTAGTCCATTCATCAGAGTATTTCTCATACCTTTAATTAGTAGTAAGCTGTGCTTCTTAGAATAACATATTTTGAGAGATGTTTGAATTTCCTCATTTGGATAAGTGGCAATTTATGTTCCAGTCATATTGAAAATGGGAGATTTATTGTAGGGGGACTGAACATGGTATCGGCCTCCCATAGGTATGTTTTTTCCATCCTAGAGCTAGCAATACTAACACAAAAATAATTGAATTTTTAAAGAAAACTTAAATGAAGAGCAAATTTGCCCACTATTACTAAAGCATTTCAATACAAGGTTTCTTTCTGTCCATTCTTTTTGTTCCTAAGTTTAAGCCTCTTCAGGTTAAAAGTTACTAACATTATCTTTACACACAGATCTAGTGGCCTATGTAGCCATTATCTGAGTTGCTTATAGAAAAAAAGGACTATGTTTTGCTAATCACCATGTCTTCAGTGTCCTGTCTGATACCATAAAGCTCAATCAAATTTACTTCAACTGTGTTGAAAGATAATTGGTGAGCAATCTGTTTAATGAAAGAAGACCAAGGGGTCCATTAGACAGTGAGCTTGGTTTATTCTTGGACAACACTTACACTTTCGCTGAAGTCCATGTACGTCTATAAAATATCGATGAGAAGCAAGAGCCCATCATAAGCTGTTCAGATGCCAGTTCTTACCATAAACCCACTCATTCAGCAAGGCCAGGGACTCTGCTAAATACTGGGTACAGGAGGCTCAGCAAATGGAGCCCCTGTCCTTGGAGGCTGTATAATCCACCAGGCAGGACAAATAGAGTAGGTACGCTGAGGATAAGAAACACAAGCCTTCGGAGTATGTAATGGGAAGCTAACTGTGCTGATGTAGATCAGGGAAGCTCTCCCGGATAGTGACTTAAGTTCAAATGGAGAACAAGGATGGGAAAATTAGGCAGGCAGAGAGAGCACCAGGTAGGGTACCCCAACAAGGACAGAGGCTTTGGAGATGGAAACAGCATGCAATTTTTATTTGGGGGCACAAAATAGGTCTGAGGTTGAGCAGAAGCTAATCAAGCCAGCATACTGCTACCTCTACAACACAAAGACTCATATGTTTTTCTTCAACAATTGAATTTTTTTTTTAATTTGCCAGAAGGTTGTATAAATACTGTCGAGTCAACTACAAAAGGAAAATAACTAACAGCTATTCATGGCATCAGACATCCTTAAGTTTTGTTTCATCTTCATAAAAGCAAAATAGAATTCGGAGGCTTCAAATTTGTATTAACTTTACATGCATCGAGATTTCTATATTTAAGGTATTTCAAGGTGAACATCTGTTACTATATTAATTATTGCAAAAATTAGTCTGCACTAAGTTATTTTGGTATTTAAGGCAAACATATCACCTTACTACTTGGTACATTTTCAGTGTAAGCTTTCATGTGTTTATTTTATAAAACAACCATAGCATTTGAGATTAAGTCTGTCACTCTATTTTTAACACTTCTGGTACATGCCATTAGATCACCCACATCACTGCAGGATGCACATTCTTTAGAAATGATGGGGAGAAAAAATAAGAATATGTAGAAAAAAACATTTTGTGTGATTTTTCAGAGAACTCTTTTTTTTTTTTCTCCATCGTTGCATACTTCTCTGACAAATACTAACAGTGGTGTTTTGTCTGGGATCCATGCAGGCAAGGTTGTATCCACTACGGAGCTTCGCGAAGACAGTAATTTTCAAACAATAGAGCAAAAATGCATGGATCAGCCAACTAATTTATGCTTCATCAATTTTACACAGCCAGAAAGCATGAAACTTTAATATGCTCTCACCAAAGTCAAATAAGCCAAGCAGAAGCTACCAAAATCTGGCCTACAGCGCTCATCTAAACAAGCTTCTGTCATGCCATCTTCGAGAACACAGTGTACTCTGAAAGGGCAGGGCAGCCTCGCTCCACACACAACGCGCTACTAGACAGCAGAGAACTGCAGAAGACGCTCAAAGCAAAGTGTCTGGAAACCCAAGTTGATTAATGTGTAGCTTTATTTCACTTCAGGGGTAAAGCACTACAGGGGAAAAAAATCATCAACTCACTTGACAACTGTAAAGGTCACAAAGGAAATGATGGTGGGTAACAACAAGGCAGGGAGGCAGAGACCCAGGGCTCAGAATGCAAGGCAGAGGCTCCAGGAGTGAGGTGCCAGGTGGGCTGCTGGCCATCCGAGTGTTCGGGACAAATGAAAAGGGCAAGGGAAATGTGAGCCCCTAGAACCCCAATTTCTAGTTCTGGGCCCTCTTCCCCAGTAAGTGAAATGAAGCAGACTGCTGGACACCAGGATGCTCAACTCCTAGGTCTTCACTGCGGTCAGTGTAGTGGAAGTGCCTGGCATGAAGCTTCTGATCGCTGAGGCGTCCATTTCAAAGACGTCCACCAGGATTAATTTACTGCCAGCTACACACCTAGGCAAGGTGCCAGGTCACCCCACCCACCAAGTTCCCCTTTGAGAAAGCCCTGGGTAACCTGGTAACTGACTAGTTAGGGGGCCCTGTTTCTCCCTTCCCATGCCCAGATTCCGACTCTTATGTTTTAAAGTCACCAATAAAGAGTGAACCCCTGAAACCCTCAGTACCCCATCTTTGGAACCCAATCAAAGCAGAGCCCCAGGTCCCCATTCCTTCCCTCCCTCTCTATCACAGCCTCACTGTGTGACCCTCTGGTGAGCTGTGTATCCTCCAGGACTTGTGAGTAGCAAATCTTACTCCTCAAAGTTCCCTGACAATTTGTTACTAAAGTGCACCCTGCAATCTTTTGTTTGTTTGTTTTGTTTTTTGGGTTTGGGGGGAGGAGGGGAGGTAACGAGGTTTATTTACTTATTTATTTTAATGAAGCTACTGGGGATTGAACCCAGGACCTGATGCCCTAAACCAGCGCTCTACCACTGAGCTATTTCCCTCCCACCCCATCCTGCCATCATAAGAACTGCAAGGCCGGCTCAGCCACAACATTGGCCAAAGTGGTGAAGGGAGACGTCCACTGGGGTTCCCCACAGTAATGTGGGCCAGTGAGAGCCTTGGGCATCCTGAGCTGAGAACACCACTATCATGAGACTGGTATTAACCGAAAAGACAGATGTCTCATATTCTCCTGCTCTCACTGGCCCATCGAAGTTCCCCTGACGCAGACAGCTGGATCACTGAGAGGCAGAAACGGTAGTGCTAGGTAGTCAGCCTCATTCCGGATTGCACAGCATGGATTTGGACAGAACCACAGCCATTGCAGGACTAGGACAGTTGCTCCCATTGGTTTTGCTGCTTATTTTCAGACCAAAAACCACCCCGTTCCTTTGTCTATCTAAGTCTTCAGGCAAACAGCCTGAAGAGGACCCCATCCTTAAAAATCATATGAAGAAGGTTTGCAGACAGCCACCTTCTCACTGGATCCTGACCTGGCTGGGAGAAGAATCTCTGGTATCTCCTCTTCCTCTTATAAGAACACTAATTCTAGCCTGGGGGCTCCACCTTTATAACTTCATCCAAACCCAATTACCTTCCAAAGGCCCTACCTCCTAATCACGTTGGGAGTTATGGCTTCAACACAAGGACTTAGTGGGGACAAAGCATTCAGTCCATAACAGGTATCTGTTGCAATAATCATTTAGCAAACATTTATGCATATTGTAGAAGAGATGGCCAAGGAGGTTTCTAGGGCTGAGAAAGGGGGGAGGGGAGGTAAAGGTGGTATTAAGATTTATATAAAGGAACCTGGTTGGGTAATGGTACCTTTGCAGAAAATATGGAGTCCAGGGGAAAATATAGATTTGGAGGATGGGGAAGATGGCAGATAATGGGTTTCATTTGAAAACTTGTTGATGTGAAATGTTGGTGGAGCTCCTAGATCCTACAGGCACTGAGGGTGTGGGACCTGGAGCACAGAGAGCAGGAGTGCAGTAACCAAAAAGAAAAAAAAGTCATATGAAGGGCAAATGAGCCTTACAGAACTGTGCTTTTAGGAACTCCATAGACTGAGAGTCCTGGGGGAAATGGAAATAAACTGAACAATTTTCAAACACTTCTGTCAACGGCCTGGAGCATGAGCCTCCTGAACTGATCATTAAGAATCACAAATATTGGTAGAGATCAAAGCCTCACCCCCACCTTCTGGGCCTTGCACTGCCCTAAAACCTTCCCACCATTTCATTTAGTTAAGGGCTGTGGGGCAGTTGGACAACTAAGAGCTTCTTCCCCTAACGTGGAAATGTTACCCCAAAAGGGGAAGGGAAAAGACCCCAGTTCTTGTCATATCTGAAAGATAAGAATTCAGACAGATGAAGCACTGTGTAGTGAAGGATTTGAAAGGATTTATTAGCAAGGGGAAAGTACACCTCCAAGAATGGGAGGCGGACTGATTCAAGGGCTGATAGCAGTGGTCTTGGTCCCTTCTCTCATCCCCTCGCTTAGAGGTGGTCTCTTGACTGATTGACGGCTCTAGCCCCTGGAGTGCTTAGTCATGCTCCTTCTCTATTGTGTATGTCCTTACTCATGATGCACACAGAAAAACCCAGGGTGGGGCGGGGGCTAAACCAAAATACTAACTATTTTACAGTGAGCATTGTGTCATGTCTGGTAAGGTCCTTGTCACTATTGCACAGTTGCAGCTGTTGGGTTCTAACCGGTTTCTTGCTGGCTCTCATTTAGAGGAGGTAAAGTCCCCTTAATGCTGAAGGTGGGCATCTTCTGGACCATCCTCCCTCTCCTCCACCTTATCTGCCCAGTGCCCCCACTTATCTACCTACCTAACAGAAAGAGCATAGGGAAGAATCACATGATCAATAAAAATCCCATGAAGCTTATGAATCCTTATGATAGGGACAAAAACATTAATAAGGAAGAATTCACACTCTCTTTCTTGCCAACCCAGCATCCCTTCGCCTGGATCTCCCCTCCAGAGATCAGGGTGCTAAGTGAGGAGTGGAATGTCTGTGGAAACTGTAGGACAGAGTAGCAGGATTTACACTGAAAAGGACAGAGAGTGTTGAGCAAAAGGAAGGAGAGAAAAGAGGAGGAAAATGTGGAGATTTCCATGGCAAGAAGTGCTTCTGCAGCAAGCGCAGGGGTTTGGTGGAGCAGAGGGTGAGGAGGACTTAAGACATTTTCCCGCGGGTACCAGGTAGGACGTCCAGCCGTACTCCTTCCTGAAAACCTTTAAGAGATGTCCGTTTGATTCCTCGGGGCATCTGGAGTCCAATTTGTGGGATATGTATGAACAGCTCCGCTATACTTGGGGTGACATCTGACACAGGCTTAAGAAGAGGCATCAAAACAGGAGACAACGCTCCTGAAATTCCCACAGCCTGTTCCAGAGCCACACACGTCATTTCGTTTTTGTCATAACCATCGCTTTAAACCTTTTGTTTCCACTAAATGTAAGACTTGTTGCTGTTATTTTTGCACTTTCAGATCTGCAGTTTCAGCTTCCAGCTCACATTTCCATCTGGAATTGTAACAAACCAAATGGCTCTAGTGGAAAATCCTGCCCTGCTTAACTTTTGGCATCTGAGACGTACCCCACTGAGCGTGCCTGTGTGTCACACTGAGTGAAAAGACGAACAGTTTCGCACCCAGGAGATCAAATTAACTAATGAGGTAAATCTGACATTCATGGGTGAAACACCACACAGTGTTTAAGGATTCAGCTGAAAAGGGCTTTACAGAAAGTCGTTAGAGGAAAAAAAAAATCCTTCTCAGGCTGTTACGAGCAACTCTTGAGAATTTGCCACTATTTGAGTCAGGGTAGGCAATGTTACCAAAGGCAAATCCGTGTGTCCGATGCATTGTGAGGCCGAACAAACCGTAGTTTGGAACAGAGAAAGGTTTATTGCAGGGCTGAGCAAGGAGGACGGGGTGGCACGTGCCCAAGAAAACCCCGTACTCCCTGAAAGGGTTTCTGCAAAGCATATTTAAAGGCCAGCTGATGGACTGGGGGAGTCGTAGGTATGTGATCAGCTCGTGTACAATTCTCTGACAGGTTGATGTTGAGGGAACAGGGGGTGGTCAACACGATCAGCCCCTAGGGGCCAGAAGGTCTGGGGGCTAAGTGCTCTCGATCATCAGGTAGTTAATTTCTCCCCTTTGGTGGTGGTTTTTAGCATCTGGAAAACCCAGGAAATATACATGAGATACTATTATCTGGGGACTTCAGAGAGGAGCTGCAGCAGAGGACATGGGGGAGGGGTCTGTCCTGGGAAGGCCCCAGAGGGTCCTGCTCAGTTACAGCGAGACAGTGGAAACAAAGAGACCCAGAGGCTCAAGGCTCAACGTGGTGGCAGTTAACTTCCCGCTCCCCCGACACCCTAGAGAGGGTTGAATTTGGCTTGGGAGTGGGGACAGAATGCTCCACACAGTGATTCAGAGCCCAGGCTGGTAGTGGCTTTGCCGTCTGAGCATCTGGCTTTGGAGTTGCTGTGGGTGGGCAGGTCAGAAGAGTTGGGGGGCAGGCAGCTTAAAGAAAAAAAGACCCCGGAGGAGGGGGCACAAGAGGCTTTCCTAGCCAGGTCTGGGAGTGGAAGATGCCATTTGTGCTCAGGTTCCATTGATGAGAACAGAGTTGCCTCACAACAGGGAGAACAGAGGAGTGCACTGCAGCCATGTGCCCAAAGGAGGGGAGAAAATGGGAAACGGACGGGCTTCACTGCAGCCACTTCTCGGAACTTATTTTCTGCCTTTGGGAATATTATCTACTGGAGAAATTTATTTGTATTCAGTTGAGCAGTTAGTTATATGCATAAAGGAAGGGAAAATATCACGATTCCTGGTCCAAGAAATTGAAACAGTGATGGTGTCATTGATGAAAACGAAAGAACAGGGGAGTGTGCATATACATGTGTGCATAAGTGTGTGTGCATGTTGGGAAGGAGAGAGGAGAAGGATGGAGGGTAGAGGAGTTTTGGCAATGAGGAAAAACCAATAAACAGGATAGTGGTTATAACAGGTGAAATGACAGAAAATATTAGTTATGTGTATTAATAATTACAGAAAGCTCACAATGTGGGGGGTCCTCTGTTATAAGGTGACATAGTATTATGTGACAGCATGAATGTGTTTTTATTACAATGGTCTCTTGAGAGAAGAATGATTGCTAAATGCTAACACATGTAGGAAAGATAATGCTAACAGCATAGATAGGGCTTTATAGTTTTAAAGCATGTCCTACCTTAGGAAATTCAGTTAGAGCATTAGAAACTACCAAAAAAAGATATTTTCAGGGCAACTTCTAGGGAATTTACAAACATTAGCTTTTTAAAAACACAGAAAAATTCCCTTTGTTATATCTTGCAGTGAGATAAATTTAGTTTTAACCGTATCTTGGTTTTTTATGTAAATATACATACAAATATGAAGAAATGAAAAATACCTGAAATTTCACTAAAAATCATCACCATTAACATTTGGGAATGAAATGGGTTTTCTTGTTGGTGCTGTTGTTTTCAGAAAAAAAAAAATCCTCTTCCTTTATTTTTCTAAATTGGATGCTCTGTTCTGGGCCAGTGGAACTTCCATCACTGTCCATCTGGGGACTCCCTCTCACTCCTCCAGGGGATCATAGAAGATTCCCAGGTTCAAATGTGCCAGAGTAACCCAGGGAGGGGGCTCTGGGTTCTTAATCCATGTTTTTCTCCATCTGCGCCACTGAACCCCCAGCTCCAGAAGGCGCTGCTGAGAACTGGTCCTCGTCTCCTCACAGCACCACTCTGGGCACTCTGGCGCCCTTCTGGGTCCATTCTGCTGCGACTCCAGCCCAGACTAGGGGCTATACTTTGTGTCCAGCTTCCACAAGCTTTCTGAAATTTGCATTCACTCTCCTCTCACATCCCTTTGTGGTTTTTCCATATCTGTGTATATGAATACACATATATTTTAAAAAAATGCATTTTAGTGCCCCTCTACCCCATGCCCAGTCTTCTTCACTTCATTTCTTTCCTCTATAAGTTTGAAAGCTTGAAACAAAAGGATATTCTTTTAGTAGTTTCCCCAGCTATTTTGATAGTTTTAATTTTAAAAGTTAATTAATTACTCTTTGTAATTGAAAAGCTCAGTCTTTTTCCTCTGACGTAGAGAAAACTCAGTTCTCTCCTATTGTGTTCTTCTCTTATGAGTTTCCTTTATTCTCACACACAACACTTTACTTTGGACACTTCTGGTCACCAAATGTGTGGAGTTTTCCCCCCATAACAACAAGCAAGCCTCAGACACCGGCTAGGTGTTCTCTAATTTAATTCAATTTTGACACTACCTACCTGGAGATACAGCATCATATCCCACGGGATAAAGACTCGGACCCAAAATTCCTCCCCCTTCCCCAACACATACGCACCAGAACCCAGCCCAAAGCCCAGCTTATCACCTATACTTCTGACCAACCAGCCACAGATCAGAGGCTCCAACGACCCCCTCCTTGGATTTGATTAATTTGTTTGACCAGCTCACAGAACTCAGGAAAACACTTACCCTTACCAGTTTATTACAGATTATGATAAAGGATACAGATAAACAGCCAAATGAAGAGATACGTAGAGCAAGGTCTGGGAGGGTCCTGAGCACAGGACCTTCTTTCCCTGTGGAGCTGGGGTGTGTCACCTTCCTGGTGTGCGTGTGTTTGCCACCCTGGAAGACTCCCTGAACTTCCAACTACTGGGATTTAATGGAGGCTTCCTCTGTAGGCGTGACCAAGTATTGACTCCATCTCCAGCCCCCTCTCCTCTCTGGAGGATGGGGGTTGGGGGTGAGGCTGAAAATTCCAAGCTCCTCACCATGGCTTGGTCTTTCTGGTGACCAGTCCCCACCCGGGAGCCCCACACAGAGTCACCTCATTAGAACCAAAGATGCTCCTAGAGCTCTTATCACTTAGGAATTTACCAGAGTTTAGGAGCACTGTGTCAGGATGCGGCCAAAGACCAAATATTAGAACAAGAAACGCTCCTTGTGCTCTTGTCACCCTGGAAATTACAAAGGTTTTAGGAGCCCTCTGCCAGGAACAGTGGGCAGAGACCTATATATGTATTTTATCTTTTCTATGATTCCCAGTAATACAACTTCTTAAATACTTCAGCATCAACTAGACCCTTCAAAACTACATGCTTAACTTGTCCAACATTTTACTGCAGTCTTTTTTTAACTCTATAAATTAGTGTTATCACTGCTTTACACATTTTTTTTTCATTTATCCTATATTTACTGGTATCATTTCTTCTTTATTTCAAATCCTTCTGGAATCATTTTGCATCCACCTTCAGAATTTCTTTTAGTAAGAGTCTATCAGTGGTAAACTGTTTTTAATCGAGAAGTTACATTTCACTCTCATTTTTGAAAGATAGATTTTATGGTTGCATATTTTCTTTTATCACCATGAGGATGTTGTTTTACAAATTGTACTGTCACTGAGACATCAGTTGTCAGTCAAACTGCTTTTCTTGCTGAGTGCTTTCAAATTTATCTTCAAGGTCCTGCAGTTTCACAATGACCAATATAGGTATGGCTTTTTTTCATTTATTCTCCCCAAGATTTATTCAATTTCCTGAATTTGAGCTTTGTTGTGTCTCCACAACTCTGGAAAACTCCGGCCACTTTGTCATTGAGTGTTGTTTCTTTTCTGTTCTATATCTTTTGGCATTCCTATTAGATATGTCCAAAATGTTGTCTATCTTCTATGTCTCTTAACTATGCTTTTGTTACTCTCGATAATTTCTTCCAAGCTATCTTCCAGGACAGTAATTTCTCTCCAGCTGGGTCTAATCTTCTGTTTCACCCACCCACGGAGTTTTTAACACTAACAATTATATAGTTCATTTTAGAAATCTGTTTGCTTTTTTTCCAGGTCTGCTTGGTTGCTTCTAATAGCCTTTTGTTCCCTTCTCATATTTTTAGGCTTCTCTTTTATTTACCTACACATATTAAATACATTAGAGTCTGTGTCTGATAATTCTGATGTCTAAACATACTGCCAGTGTGTATCTGCTGGCTCTTGCTTCTGGTGCCTTGTTTCCTTCATTTTTGAATGCCAGCTCATTTTCTTTGGAGCTTTATCTCTACAAGTTCTTCGAGGCTTGGGTTGAATTTTCATGCCTGCAGAGAAGGGTCTGTACTTGCTTCTGCCAGTTGCCCGGGGCCACTGTCAGCTTGTAGTTTCAAGGACTAACTGCACCAGATAATGAGAGTTCTGGCTGCAGAACCCCAGGAGGGCTGGAAAATCCTCAGGGTAGGCTGTTTCGGTGGAAATGGACCTGTCCACTCAAGGCCAAGGCAGCCATAGGCAAGTTCCCTTGCTCTCCCTCGCCTTCCATGCAACAGGGCTTAGCCCTCATTCACTCTTACAATAAAGATCCAACCTTGGGGGTCCCAGTCAGGCCCTGGCTTTATCTTGTCTCTTTCTCCCTCCAAAAAGAGATGATCTGGCTCACCAGGTTGGCCGACGTCCTGAGAGTGAAAACTGTTTCAGTCCTCACTTGTCTCACAGGGCCCTACCACAATTCCACTTTTGACTTCTGCCAACTCCTAATTTTTTTTCCCAGCTCAGTAATACATTTAAAGAGCTTAATATTTTTAATTCAGCATTTTTAGCTGTATTCAACAACAACAAAAAAATTCAACCTATGTATTCTACAATACTGCCAGTAAATTCTGTCAAGACTTTTTCCCTCGTGTGTATGTCCTGTAGGCTTTTTTGTTTGTTTTGGTACACAGAATTTTGTATTTTACATAACAATTAAGAATGCATCCTGCATTGTCTCATATTTTCTTAACATACTTAGAAACACTCATTCACACTTGCTCCAAGATTATTAAAATATTTAAAATATGTGTTACAGTATTTTCATTGCTTGGATTTTTTATCCATTAAAATCTTTGATTCCTTTGTTGTGATATAAGGAATGAAATTGAGAATTCAGCTTTTTATTTTCTACAAATGGTTGGTCAGTTACTCTAAAACCTTTCATTAAATAATCATTATTTTCCTTAATGATTAGAGATAGTACCATTTTCATAAACTATATTCCTGAATAGTGTTCCCACATTTTCTTATGAGGATTTCCAGGCTCTCTATTCTCTTGAACTGACCTGTCTTCTCTCCTCGCACAAGTGTTAATTTGTTTCAATTAGTGAAGTTTTAAAATCAATTGAAATATGGGCTAAATTGAGAGTGCTTTCACTTCTTAAATTTTTTTTTTCAGAATTTTTGGGACTATGTTCTTAAATATTCTTTCCTTCCAGACAAAATTTCGAAAATCGTTATCAATTGTTTCCAATACTGCTAAAATTTTGACTAGGATATACATAGTTATTTCCAGCCTTTCTTTACATTCTTTTACAAAGGTTATCATTAAAATAATGCTGTTGCTTCCTTCAGTCAGGAAACTGATGGCTCCCTTAAAGAGTTTCAAGGAAAGAGAGGTTAATGAAGAGGGGTGGGCAGGTATGAAGGAAGCAGCAGGGGATGGGGAAGTATCAGGGACAAAGGATGAGAAGGCATTAGCACCCCTCAGTCTGCAGGGGCAAAGGGAAAGATGCTATTGTTAGAGCAGGCAGACAGCTAGATATGAGCAGAGAAAGGGGGACCAGGCCAAATGGCAGGAATTGGACAAAAAGAAGGGGCACAGACCAACTGCAGGAAACCCTACACCATGTAAACAACAGGGGTCCCTGGGCAGAGAAAAAAAAGCAGGAACCTCTGGGCTGATAAGCAGTCACACATCTGGGGGTGACAAGTGCCCTGGAGGCCAACAAAGAAAGGTGGGAAAAAGCAGGAATCTCCAGTGTCTGAATGTAACCTTTTGCTCATTATGCCCTCATTTCAATAAAATTAGCCTTGCAGATTAGAAGTATCCATCATACACCAACATGACACTTTTTGATCCAGACTAAATAAGGACAAAAGACCCTCCGTCCTTTGGGAAGGTGGAGTTGGGGTGAAAATCAGGCAACACAACCTCAAACCCTTCCCTCCTCAATGAATATTGTGCCCTTTCATTTTTACCTCTATGTAAACAACTTGCCAAAAAAAAAAACTCAGCGCAACTGCTCACCTGAGCCCGCTCACTCTCCCCTTGAGAGGGTACTCTCTATCCCTTAGTAAGTCCCCACTTTACTTTCTTAACCTCTACATCCTGTCTCTGAATTCTTTCTGCCACAGGAAAAGAACTTAGTCACTGGCAACACCGTGACCAGAGCCTACAAGAGGGGCCACATGGCAGAACAGAGCCACTGCCCAACCTCAACAGGGAAGGGACAGGGAAATAGGCACCTTGGCTCCCCTCATCCTGCCCTCTGATCTCCTGCTGGTACCTCCTATTGGACAAACCCAATCAGAAGCTAGAGAACAAGGAGCTTTGGAGAAATGGTCTCTAAAAGGTCAGACTCCCGCCACACAGAGAAGGCAGGAAAATGGATCTGCAGGGGCCAACAGCGAATCACTTAGCACAGTTTAATTTACTGCCTGGTAGCTTTTCACTTGCAATGCTGTACAGTTGTTAAAATTTGAAATGTATGCACAGAGAAACTCCATGGAAAGTCACTCTAGAGAAATAACGGACTCATTATTCTGTAGCCAGATGACTTTGTGAAAATCTGATGCATTGTTACCTCAATTGGTAACAGTTGTTTTTCAGTTGAGATATGACTTGTTTCAGGCTGCAAACCTTTGTTGTCAGATGGTAAAGCAGAGATTTTTCTCGTGACAGAGAACAGCAGCAGGCAGATTGTGTATCTCCTCCATCCTTCCCCTCTGCAGACCCAGAGACTTCCATCCCATCTATTACGGGATGAGCTCTCATTAGCTTCAACTTGGAAACACAATTTTCTACTTCCTGATTGTAAAATTCCCAGTGATGCCTCAGGAGTTTTTATTTTTTCCTCCCAAAACATGCAGAATGGTAAATCATTCACAAAGAGAATCCACAGAAACTAATAAACAGTAGTTTCAATTCAAGGGTACCTGGAAAGTGTGCAGAGGTCAGCAGGTGAGGAGAAATTGGGCCCTTTCCAGGAAAGGTGATTTGGGATCACTGCTCTCCTCCTGCTAATTTCTCTGCCAGCCTAACCACATGAATCTGCTGGCAAATGTCTTTGACTCAGAAAATGGGAAGTAAAAAAACCCAGTGAAATCAGCCTTTGTTAATCCTTTGCTGGATAGAGGATTTTCCTTCCTGACTTTGTAACCAAGCAGGACCCTGTGGGGCCTTCCTGGGGCAGACCCCACCCCCCTATCCTCTGTTGCAGCTCCTCTCTGAAGTACTCAGATAATAGTATCTCATGTATATTGCCTGAGTTTCTCAGCTGCTGAAAACCACCACCAAAGGGAAGAAATTAACTACTTGATGATCATGAGCACATGGCCCCCAGACCTTCTGGTACCTAGGGGTTGATAGTGTTGACTGCCCTGTTCCCTCCACATCAATCAGAGGATTGTACACGAACTGATCACATACCTGTGACCTCCCTCCCTTATGTGGCCTTTAAATATGCTTTGCTGAGACCCTTCAGGGAGCTTGGGGTTTTCTTGGGCAGGAGCCACCCCATCCTCCTTGCTCAGCCCTGCAATAAACCTTTCTCTGTTCCCACGATTTAGTTTGACTGGCCTTACGGTGTGGTGGGCACACGAACTTGCACTGGGTAACCATTTTACCTGGGACCAAGGAGGCTGCCGAGCCCTTGTTCTAAGAACAGGCATAGGGAGTGCACCAGCAGCGTTAGAGTGCAGGGCAGACGGAGAGGCTCCAGCTGAAGGGCAGACGTGGGCGCGGTGAACTCTCAGCCTTCACATTATCGCCAGTCATCTCCCCTGTTATATGCCAACAGGGTGGTATTAACCACGAGCCATTGTTTTCCATGGAAATAATGGCCTTCAGTCCTGATAATGTGCTTTGGCATCAGAGCATCAAAGCAAATGCAGAGAATGCCCCTGCGCTGGCCCCGGCCGCTCTGATAAATCACCCATCAATGGAGTCTCAGAAAGAGACTCTAGCAAATGAACAGAATATTGAATTTTTTTCAGGTCATTTGAAGTATGCGAGCCTGCCTCAGATAAAGAAAGCAAATAGGTCTGTTGCTTTTCTGTGTCACGGTCTTTATGATGCAGGTTCTTGAACAGAACAGGGCAACGCCAACCCTAAGGCCAGGCTCACCCTGGCTGATTTTAATGCATCATTTCTGGTGAAGGCACTGTGTTGTGAATATGTTTTTTTCAAAAAGTAATTCCAGAAACAGATTTGGGTGTGTTTTGGCTTTCTGGAGATGGATTTGTGTGGGTCTGATCTCACCTGTTCTTGTGAAGCCCTTCCTATGTGCCCCTCAGGGCCCTGCTCTCCTGGGTCACTTACTGACGCTCTCTTCCTCCACTCAACGGCTCAGGAAGGAGCATCTCCAGCATCTGTCCTTGGGCACCACACTGTCCCTCTCTCCTCTCGCTCAGCCTTCCACCCACATGTGCATCCACTACACGGAGACCTTGCTTGAACCCTACATTTTCTCTCGCCTGTTGGACTCCCCATTGAAGGCCCTCCTCATACCTTAAACTGCACTTGTGGGAACTCAGCTGGCCATTTGCCTTCGACCCCAAAGCCCCTCCTCCTCCTCACTTCCCTGTTTCTTCTCTACTAATGTTGCACTATTTTTCCAAGACCCAGGATGAAAACATCCGACTTAATGTTTCAATTTCCCTTATCACTTCACATCCAATCTTTCCAGGTCAGACTCTTAATATCTCTTACCTAGATTATTATTATTACAATAGACACCTAACTAATCCTCTCTGTGCCTCTAATCTCTTCTGATCTCATCAGAGGCTGCTGCCAGATTAATCATAGTTTAAAAGCACCATTAATCACGTACCTTCTTTTTTCAAAAACTTGCTATGGCTTTGTGGGCCATATGTGGACCTAGATCCTGTTTAGTAACTTATTGAATCCACAGTTTAGGATTCAGGGGGCTGCACCAGGCTCTAATTAATGCTAGCCTTCTCATTATTTCCTGGACCAGGGGCCAGCAAACTGCAACCCCTGAGCCGAATTTGGGCCATCACTTGTTTTCGTAAATAAAGTGTGGTTAGAACACAGCACACCCTCCTGTTCGCATGCCATCTCTGTCAGCTTCCACAGGGCAGAGACGCTGCAGCCCACAAGCCTCAGATCTTTGCTCTTCAGCCCCTTGCAGAAAAGTTGGCCGATCTCCCTGCCCCAGACGTATCCTTCTGTCAAAACCAAACTCTGTTATTTGCCAGTTTCTAAATAGTAAGCCCTGAACTTCCCATTTCTACATTCTTCATCCTCCTGGAATGTTTTCCCTGCCCCATCTCTACAGTTTCTCCAAAATTCTCTTCAAATGTCACCTCCTTCAGAAAACTTTTATCCAGTTGTTCTCATTCATTCGTCACTGAATCACTTGTTTGGCAAATGTCTTCCTTGAACATCTTTCATCCAGGCACAGTAGTAGGCCAACAGGGTGTGAAAAACAGCCCTAGCGCCCTTGCTATCAGATGGCAGAGAACCACACCAAATAATCACACACCTGGGTGGGCAACGGCAAACTATGATGCACGGTGTAAAAAAAAGTCAAGGTGCTAGAAGAGAACATGACAGGGGACTCCATTCAAGTGAAAGGATCAAGAGAACCTTCTTTGAGGCTGAGACCTAAGTGGTGGAAAAAACTGAGGGTGAGAGGGTCCCAGGCTTAGGAGTAACTGGGGAGGTGGCCCAGGGGCAGAACAGAGCTTAGTGCGGCTGAGGAACTGAACGTGGGTTCATGTGGCTGGTGCCTTTCCAGAAAGCAAGGAAGAATGTGTACGGGGCAAGGCTGAGGGGCAGGCAGGGGCCCAAACAGGAGGAGCTCTGAAGGCCATACTAGGAGTTCATTTCGTTTTTTAAAATGTAAAACCACTGTATAGTTTTGAGCCTAGAAGAACACACTCAGATTTTTTTTTAAAACTCATTTTGGCTTCTGTGTGGGGATCAGAGGGAAGGGATGGCACAGTACACCCTCTACCATCTAACTCCCAGTGTACTTTGTTAACCCTCCTTTTTGACGTCCATCACATTCTACCTCATGTTACTGTTACCTGAGCAATATTGTACATTGTATTTATGTGTGAGCACGTCCTGTTGCCCTGCTGGCTGCTCCCATACTGGAGATCCTCGGCTCTCTTATCCATCTGAGAGCCTTCTGCACCATCCACTACAGTGCACTGTAGGATGTAAACATATAATAATTGACTAATTAAGTTGAATTAGTTGTCCAGATTGCCCTGAAATCACAAACTTCCATATTTCTCTGACCCAAAATTCTTAGGCTCAGCTCTATTCATTAATCTCATAGGAAAGGAACTGAATTTTCCCTGAGTATCTCCATGCAGAAACAGGACTGATGGGGGAAAGTTACTGAGATCCAATTTGGGCACAATATTGGGCACAATGTAAAGACTCTTTATGAAACTCGAGCTTAGCAAAAACGGAATCACCGCTTTGTGAGGGAAGGAGTTGCTAGTCATTACCGATTTGAGCCGTGATGGCCAGAGACACCATGGATGATGTTGTGGGTTCAATGGTGGTTCTTCAAAAGATCTGTCCACATCCTAACCCCAAACCTGTGAACATGACCTTCTATGGAAAAGGGATTTCTGCAGATATCAATAAGTTGAGAGCATCCTGGGTTACCTGGGTGGGCCCTAAATCCAATGAGAGCTGTCCTTGTGAAAGATAAATTGTGAGAAGATGCAATCCCAGAGGAGAAGGCCACAGGAAGATAGAGGCAGAGACAGGAGTGATGTTGCTGCAAACCAAGGAATGCCTAGAATCACCAGAAACTGGAAGAGGCAGGAGAGATTCTCCTGCAGAGCCTCTGAAGGAAGCCTGGCCCTACTGAGGCCTCAGTTTCAGACTTCTGTCCTCCAGAACTGTGAGAGAATACATTTCTGTAGTTATAAGTTTTGTGGTAATTAATTACAGCAGTAGTAGGAAACTAGTATTGGTGAAATATACTTACCTACATCCCTGGTTTTCAAGCAGTTTTTTCAAGGGTTAGATCCTTTGGTTCAAGTGAAATATTACTGGGAAAACAAGGATGAAACATGGAAATTCCCCTGCTCCGTCTCTTACGGCCAGAGTCCTGCCTAACTCCCAAAGGTCTGTTGGGAGCTAGGTGACTTGGAAGGTTTTCTCATGCAACTCTATGATTCAATAGATTTTATATGACAAGGGAAGACAGAAGTCCAGGAAAACATGGGTGAATTAGGTTGGGTACCCCCAGAAGCTGCCCTTGAATTTATTTGGCAAGTTATTCCAGGAGTGCCAACAGGGAGGGGGAAGTGAGACAGGGAATTGAAGGAAGCCAAGACAGGGTGCATCAGAGGGCAGGCTACTTCTGTGGGTGACTGGGTTACACCCTGTAAGGGCCTCTGGGAGATGGTGTAAGAACCAGGAGGGTGGAACGTAGATCCACTCATCTCAATTCATGGCTGGTTAGGGCTGCTCTGGGGGCGGTCACTCCCCAGCATCTCTGACCTGTTCTCCTCCCAGGCTGAGCATGCACATAGTCAGTGGAAACTCTTAGAGCCCTGGGTGATAGCAGCATGATGCCACTAGCACAGACAGAAGCGATGTGAAGAGAGAGGATATGGCCCGGGCTCTGCTGGCAGGTCTGGGAAACACTCAGTGGGCTCCACGTACCCTGTGTGTTGCAAGACCACCCACACTGTCCAGAAGGGCACAGGCAGGGCGAGCCCCCGTCTCCATGTTGTCAGTCTTAATCCTGGAATGGAAACTTTGCTCTGAAACATGCTTTTGTGCAGCTAGTCAATTGACTATTTGTACACACAACTCAGAACAACTGAGCATTTGCAACACGCTTAGGGACACATACAGCATAGGGGTATAGGAAGGAAAGTAACAGAAAATATTAATCACCCAAATCATCGACTATCTTTGTTTTAAATAAGTTCTCAGGAAAAACTAAAACAATGCCCCTGATACTTTTATTGAAGGGTGTTAAGGATAATAAAACGCCCTTAAAAGAGATACGGGTGTGCTTATCAGGTTCGGTGGTGGGCCACCAAAGAAAGACACAAACAGTGCTGAGAAAATCACTGTTTTCGGTCAGCAGAGTCCATGTGTCACAGGATCTTGGAAGGAGAAGAGCGCGGTGGTTCAAAGCAGGGAGTTAAGTCCTGTCAACCCAGAGGTGGACTCCCAGCCCACCACTCACTTTCCTCTCCTGTAAAACCGAGGCAGCCTAATTCCAATGAGGCCGCAGGAGGGACGCACCGAGATTGATGCCTAACCATAGAGGGGCTTAAAGCATCATTTTCTTCACCTCTGTTGTTTGTAAGATGCACAAGCCTTTGGTTTCTGCATCACTCAGGGACACAGAACTGAGGAAACAAGCAGAGAGAAGGAGATTGGGGAACTGAGGGCACAGGGCAGGGGTAATGATTTTAAGTTTTTGTAGGTTTCTATCAAGATACTCAAACCTGGGATATATGAATTGGTTGCGAGCATGTCAAGCAGGGGCTTAAGAGCCAGGGTAAAACCTAAGTCTGCGGAAAAAGGGAAGTAAACTCTACGTCCAGGAATGTGACTTCCTGGAAGGTCTGGATTTCCTTAATCAGAGGGGGAGATGCCCAGTACTTTCAGTGGGCAGGCTGCTGTGGGTGCTTCCTGCTTCCTCGATGAATTCTGCCCCTGCTGGCTTTTCCAGACGCGTCCACGTTTCCCAATTACTTTGCAAAACACGCCCCCACCCTGAACTCTCTCGCTCTAACCTATTGACCATTCATAAGTATTTTATGCAGCTGTAGTGGAATTAACAGAAAATCTATTTATAGGATTTTTTTTTTTTCTGGAAGAACTTGAAGATAAAAATTTGAGCAATGCAGAAGTCCTCCTGGAGCTATTTCTGCACCTGCAGAAAGGTAGATTAGAAAGATGACTGTCATCTGATGAATGGCATGAAGCATCTTCGGGCTAAGATCCCAGAGTTTTGGTGCCAGCTGGGCTGCCAACCCACTGGCAGGCCAAGGCAAATTGCTGACACTCGCTGTGCCTCAGTTTTCCCATATGCAGAGTGGAGATAAAAATATACCTCCCTGGTGGGGATGTTCTGAGGATTAACGGAACAATATCAGGGAAGCACTTTGTGGTGTTATGTACGCCGAAAGGTATTACCATTATAGAAATGCACAATGTAAGACTCTATTTTTTACTGTGTGACTTTGAAGGCATGAACAAACTTCACCCTCCAGCTTTTTAATATGATTATAAGCCCTTTACAAGAATACAGCTTTCACACTGCACAGCAGGATACATAATATTTCTTATAAATTTAATTTAGAAAACTGCAGGAAAATAATGTTAAGGATTTTCCTTAAACCGACTAAAGCAAGGCAATTCCATTAATACTGCCACTCCACACACTGCTCTAAGATGACAGTCTCCTAAGATCCCTGCTATTCTTTGGGACAATAAAGGTAAACTTGAGATAGAGGACCCATTTTGTCTCTGAATTTGTTTTCCTAAAGCTGCCCAGTCAGATCCCTAACAACACCCTTAATGTTTCGTTCTTCTTTTGAAGTAGTGGGCTGAAAAGTTCCAAGGTAAGTTTCACATTGATTTCCAGTGACGGATATCTTCCCTTAGCATTCTGCTGCCCACCGAGAGCTTCTGAACGCCTGCGGCCACAGAGGAGCTGGTTTAAATGGTATGTGCCACAAGAAGAGAGGAGAATTGGGATGTTGTTTACTTTTGGTAAAAGATGAGAAGGTGTTCTCCTCAGAGACTGAAAAACGATTCACTGTTTCGGACAAATTATCCCTGGTGGGAGGGTATCTCAGTCTCCACCTCAGAAGAGACCTGGATCCGTTTTCTGTGGATTCTGTAATAAGTGATCACAAACTTAATGGCTTAAAACAACACATATGTATTATCTCCCAGCTCTATAGACTGTAAGTCCAACGTGGGTCTCACGAGGCTAAAGTCAAGGTATCCGCAGGGCTGTGGGCTCTAGGGGAGTTTCTGTCCTCGACTCTGCCTTCTGTCTGAATTTCTTGCCTCCGCAGCCTCCTTCTCCCATCTTTCAAAGCAGCAATAGCCGGCAGGTCCTTCTTATATATCAGCACTCTGACCTCCTCTTCTGCTTCCTTCTTCTAGTTTTAAAGGTTTTTGTGATTACATTTACCTGCCCAGGTAGTTGAAGATCACCTCACCCATTTCCAGGTGAGCTGATCGAGGCCTTAATTCCACCTGTAACCTTCATTCTCTTTACCATATAATCGAACGTTTTCAGAGTTTCCAGGGATTAGGACGTGGACAACTTTGGGAGTTGGGGCTGCAGTCTGCCTACCACGGGAGCCAAGCACACTCCCCAACTCTTGTTACACTGCATGGGGCTCGCAAACTCCAGGGATGGTGTGATGGGATGTTGTTCCAGGTGTCAGGAGGTGTGCTAGACCACTGGCCGGAACCCTTGCCTCTGGAGTTTCTCACTCCATGGGCAGTGCTGGTTTTCTTATCAGGCCTTGCCCCCCAAATCCCATCTTTGGTCTACTTGTGGGTGAGCAGCTCATCAAATCCAGGTCAGTGCGAACACAATTATCTCATGTAGAATGTGGTTATCTCCCTACGAGTGATCTGAATGCATTCTGAATGTTCTGAATGCTGACTGCTGAAGCCAAGGCCTCATTCTCGACCTCTGCCCTACATAGGTTGAAATGGCAACTGATTTATGTTTTTGTATTCCTGACTGGAGCCGTGTCTGGCCAAGGTTAAACTCAGCAAGGAGTGGTGTTCGCTTTTATCACATATGGCGGGTGGGCACTCTGGTAAGTCCTTTGCTTACGGGGTATCATTTACTCTTTCAGATGTATATATCCTCAGAGAGTTAAAACATCTCACCCAGGTCTTAGAATTTCATCACCTTGAATAAACCCAGATGACTTTGATTCCGGAATCATGCTGCTCCCTCACAGGCGCCCACTCCTCACAGGCGCCCAGCGCCCTCCTATACTTCAAGGCAGTCAGAATCCATTTCTTGGTGCCCTTTTTCACCCCCTCCCATTCTCTGTGTGTGGAATCTGTGTTAGAGCAGGCTTCCTGGTCAGAGGCAGTTGGTTAATTACCTAAGAATTCCTTATCCTTGGAAAGATGCCCTGAGGAGCAATGGAAGGGAGTAAGTGTAGGACACTGTAGGATGACACCTTTGGTCCCCAGGAGTCCTCAGATCCTTCCACAGGGCAGTCATCTATGTTTCAGCCACAGCTCATCCCATGTGGAAGCAAATGAAGCTGAAACATGCCGTCTGTGAGATCCTGCAGTATTCAAGGAGGGAAGTGAGTGAGAATGACTGGCAACCAAAGATTAATTGGGTCTGCGTGGGTAAGTGGTTGATGGGACAAGGTCAACCTCTGCTCTGTGTCGGCTTGAAAGAGGATGTTGGGAGTGGAGTCAGGAGGCTGTGAAGGGCGGCCTCAGGGTCAGAATGACAGCAGCTCGGGGAAGGCTCTGGGCTGTGAAGTAAAACAACCACAAGGGTAAATGACCCGGGGCTCTGACGATGTGCAGCAGAGATGTTCATGCTTTTAGACTGACATTCAAATGACTGAAACATCACCCGCCTCAGCAGCCTGATCGACACTAAGGGAGACTGAACTCAGCTCATCAGCCAAGAGTTTATCGCTTACTAAACGGAGTGTTAAAAGCTTTCTCAGTCCCTCAGGTTTGGAGCCTTTGTGATAACGCCCCAGAAAGGCGCAGTTAAGGCAATGCGTGGGTGGCCCATTTAAAATATTTACCTCAATGAGCCTATTACATTTCTAAAAATATTAAGTCTATAACAGATATAGCCCTTTCCCCCAAAGATAGATGAAAAGAAAAACACATCAAGTGCCTAGGCGGGCGTCACTCCTGACCCACTTGAAGCTCGGAACTTCAAGTAAAACAGCCCTGCTGATTTCTCTTATTCTGTGTGGATTTCCATCTTCCAGGGAGGATTTGGAGGAGAGAGGTAAAAGAAAAATAGGAAATTTTAAGTATTGGACGAGTTATCACGTAGAAGAGTGATTCCATTCACAGCACGGGGAGAGTCCACGTGACACACAGGGGAACGGCGGTCCAGGGCAGCCCTGCCGTCACTCTCCCGGGGTGGGCCCTAGGTGCAGTCACTGGACCAGAGCCTGGACTCCAGCCTTGGAGACCCCACACCTGAATTTGTTTTTTTCCTAGAGAGGAGTAAGTTTGTAATGGGGAAGAACCTATCTGACTCCATATTAGATGCTCTCCTTTAGCTCTAACCCTGTGCTCTGTTTCCTGTGCTTAGTCATGCTGGTTCTGTACTTTTTTGTAAAAGAATGTTGCCTATATCCTGAAATATACAGGACAGCCCATTCTCAAGGCTCTGACCTTTAAGGGTATAACAATTTCCCATCCATACAGAGATAAAAAGTTGCAGAATAGAAAAATAGCATTTGTCTTGTTGGAGTTTTACAGGAACACCACGACCTGACCCATGAGGACAGCTGCAAGAACAAAGGATTCTGACACAAGGAAGTCTGCAATAACCAACCACACCTGCTCCCCTTTCTAGCACAAAAGGAACCTAAATTCTGACTTGGGGAAGATGGTTCTCCAGGACATTAGTCTGCCGTCTTCTTGGTCTGCTGTCTTTCTGAGTAAAGTCATTATTCTTTGCCCTCATCTCCTGACGTACTGGCCTGTAATGTGGTGAACAGAACACATTTGGACTTGGTAACAAGTTAAGGGGACTTACTCAAGCTAACTAAACTCAGAAGACTCTAAATGTAAACACAGCATTATCTTGCTAATATTCATTGGGAAATATGCTTTTATTGGCAGCCAGGATACTAATAAATCAGGTATAGGGGAAGTCAAGTTAATAATCAGAGAGTTTTTTGACTTGCAGAGAATTGTATCAAAAGAGGTGAAGGCTATCAAGACATTGACCATCCTAGTCATGGGGTGAAATTTATTAGAAATATCCAAGCCTGTAACAGAGCACACCTAATAATGTCATGTTAAAACTAATATTTATATAGCATCCATACATAACAGGCAGAAAACTGAACAGTTTACATGCTCACAATGATTATTCTTACATTATAGGAGAGGAAATTATGGCTTAGAATTGATAATTTGTGCTGGATCACATAAGCTACAGAGTGATAGATTTGAGGTTAAACCCAGGTCTGTCTGACTGCAAGCCCAGACTCTTAAACACCATTATATACTTCCTCTGCACTCACTGGATTGTTCAGACCCTCAGATTTACTGCTTCTTCCCTGACAGTGCTGGAAAAACACTGCCAAATCCTTGCTGTCTGACTTCCCCTTGTTTAAGCTGCCACATTGACCATTCCTTTCTGTTAACGTACTTTTTCTTCTGGCTCCTCTCTTCTAATTCATTCTTTACACAGCAGCCATAGTGATCTTTCTACAACACAAATCTGATCCTGTCACTTCCCTGCTTAAAACCCTTAATTGGGTTCCACAGGATAAAGCACAGATGCCTTTGCTTAGATTTCAGGCATCTTGATGATCTGTCTGCCACCACCTCTCCTTCCTCATCTCTCCACCCCCTTCCCCACCTCATTTTATGCTCCCACCCGTATTTAACTTCTTTCTGTCCTCGGAAAGTCAGTCTCAGTTAATTTCTCACTGTCTCTCTGGCTCTTACTCTTCTTCCTGCTGTGTCAACATCTCTCTGGATCTTCTATCTCTCAGGTCTCTCCTCTTCTTGCCTCCTCTCCCTCCAGCTCCTCATTCCTCCCTTCTTTTCTAGCTGACATCATTCATCTTTTCATTCCACATATATTTGTTGAGCACTGAATACATTATCAGGCACTGTTCTAGGCACGGTAGTTGCACAGACAAAAGAGACTGGGAGCTTCCATTTTAATGGTGGTAGACAGACAGGAATCAAATAAGCCAATAAAAAGGGAAACCCCCAGACTGTGATAAGTGGTATGCAGAGAAGTAAACTGGTGATGTTATGATAGTAAAGGTTGAGATCTAGGGAGACTTCTGAGGAGATGACTCTGTGCTGTGTTCTGAGTGATGAGGAAACCAGCTACATAAAGATTAGGAGGACCAGCCTGTGCAGGGGCTCAAAGTTGGGAAGGAGGTTGGTGAATCTGAGGCACAGAAGGGGCAGCAGGGCTGGGGTGGGGGTGCATAATAGTAGGAGATGAGCTGGGAGGGAAAGACAGTGGCTAGATCACATGTGGTTTGATAGCCCCAAAAAGGAGGATTTTATTTTAGCCCATATGAGTGAAAGGTTCTTTACACTGATAAGCGGCCCTATCTAGTTTCCTCTTTATTTTTTTTTAAATTGAGCTATAACTGACATTTAACTGATTTCCATCTTAAAAAGTTTACTCTGGCTGCTGAGTTGGAAACAGATGTTGTGTGTGTTGGGGCTGGAAGGGGAGAATAGAGGTGGGGGGTCTGTTAGAACTCCATCGAGGGCCAGCCAAGAGATGACAGAGCTGATGAGGGCAGTGACTGTGGAGATTGTGAGAAAGGGGTAACTTCAGGGTGTATTTTGGAATTGGCCAAGTTTGTTTCTGAATTATGTTGGGGGCGAGAGGTCAGGGGAAGTTTGAGGTTGAAGAAAAGAGAAAGATTGAGGCTGACTCCTGCAATTTGGTATAGGCAACTCAATGGATGTGGTGATTTTTTTTTTTCCCTGCGGGGGAAGCAGAGGGAGACACTGGTAAATAAGTGCCGGGAGTTCTATGAGGGCACAGAAAGACACCTAGACAACAAATATCTATATATGAGTAAGTGAATTTGTTAGGTAGTTAGATAAGTGGGGGCACTGGGCAGATAAGATGGAGGAGAGGAAGGATGGTCTGAAAGATGATTTTATGCCTGCCTTCAGCATAAAGGGACTTTACTTCCTCTGAATGAGCGCCAGCAAGAAACCAGTTAGAACCTGACAACTGCAACTGCATGTAGAGGCAAGGACCTAACTGGACATGACCCAGTGCTCATTGTAATATGATTATGGTTTGGCCCCTCACCATGGGTTTTTCTGTGTGCATCATGGGTAAGGACATGAGCAAAAGGGGATGAGCATGAGTAAGCACTCCAGGGGCAAGAGCTGTCAGTCAATTGAGAGACCACCTCTAAGTGAGGGTGTGAGAGAGGGGATGAAGACCACTGCTATCCACCCTTGGATCAGCCCACCTCCCATTCCTGGAGGTGTACTTTCCCTTTGCTAACAAATCCTTTAAAATCTTTCACTACACAACATTCCACCTCCCATCTGAATTCTTATCTTTCGGGTATGACAAGAACTGGGGTCTTTTCCATTCTCCTTTTGGGGCAACAAATTCAGTGAGTTATTTCAGCTTCTTCTATTGACTATATTTGAATTAGATAATATCTCTGACTCAACACATGTGTGCTTGGTTTTTGGTTATGTGTTTTAATATCTTGGCCAGGTATGGATTGTTTTTTGAGGTCAGTCATTTCTTTATCTACTTAATCTCATCTCCTGAATTTTGATTCTAACTTTACTTTCAGCAGCTGCTCAGGGTCCTGCAGAGGCAGGGGCTGTGCTTGGTGTGTTTCACTGCCAGCACTTAATGCAATATCTTGCATGGAGCAGATGTTCGGTAACACTGCATTAAATGAATAAATTGACCAATGTCTGAAAAATACATGAAGGCAGACTTCAGCTTTATCAAACATTTTACAACCATTGGGGCATTGGGGTTGCCAATCTGTCATCTCCCAAATCTGAGGGTTTTTTTTTAAATAAAAGAGACAGCTAGGTAAGGTGACGAATGTGCTTACAAAGGGATATTATTTAAAGGAAAGTATTACTTACACCACCACGAAATGAAGTTTCAAACATTCCTATGACCCTATTTGTCATCATTTTCTTTCTTATGGGAAAGTCATTTGGAAACTCCTCATGCTGAGGAGGCCCTTGGGAACAAGATGATGTTCTGAGTGTCCCAAGCTTAGATTTCCAGACCGATTTCAAGTAGCTCGATTCTTCTGCTATCAAGCAGAAGACCACATTATTTTCTAACTTCCAACCACCTACTCCATAGAGACCTTGATGTGAGGATTAACTGTGAGGTAAGTGTAAACACTTCACCTTGGTTAAGTGCTGAGTGTTAGTTTATACCATTCATTTGGGCAACATCTGTTTTTTATCCAATGAAGGCTGCCTTCTAACAATAAGTATTCAATTATCCTGTAATACCAGAGCTGGGGGCATTTGGGTTACAAGTTCTAAGGCTGAATAAATACACAAAGCAGCCTGACACTGTGTGAAAGTCCTGGAGTGCAGAACCACTTTTGTCTCCATTGCAATAATCAAGCTCAAGAAAGGTTTGTTTATTAAACCATCATAGACTGACATTTGCTGTGGTTATCAACTAGGCGGCAAAACCCCAACACTTTAGGATACAGCGAAGGCCCTCTTCTGGGAGTAACAAAAAGTTTTAAGTTCTCTGCAAGAGTAACTATAGGTTTTTAACAGAAAGAAATAGTGAGTCTTAAACAAAATTTTCCCCGGGAGCAGTGACACCGGAATGACTAAAAGATCATGTAGGTCAAGCCATTAGATCACGCCTAGGACTTTAGATTTCTCTATCATTTCTGAAGTGTTTGTACCCTAGGAAGAAGACAGGTCTCTCCGAGTTAGAGGATGTATACAAAGACAGACTAACTGAGTGACTGTGGAATTCTCTTTTTGCAGTAAAGGGAGTGAAAAACACAAAGAAGCCAGAGTTATCTTGTTTTCTCTTACAGGAAAACAAACAAACTCCTTCAATGTAGCTAAGTCTTGATGATTTCGTCTTCCAACAAACCCCCAAACAAAGTACTTCAAGTGCCAGTTTGAATTTGGCAAGCAAGTTGGGCTGCAAATGATCTAATTTATCTCCATTCAAATCAGCTTAGCAGATCTGGAAGATGCTACATGAAGATAGGTAACATGGGAGCCTCAGACACATGAATTTTAAGGTCTTTAAGCAAAAGTGACTTCCTAGAACAAACTGCTTCCTGTTATCCTTCCAGTAAACAGTACCCATGGAAACCAGGGAGACAGGACAGGCTACTTGGGTGGAAAGCTGGCTCTTTAAATGCTTGGCTCAAAAATAAGAATTACAAACCACCTACCTCCTTTTCAGAAGGCAAGAAACTTTGAAAAGGCAACAATCTAGCTGAAACCCTGGGAAGAAGCAGGAGTACAAAGAGAGGCCGCAGTGGGAGAACACAGTAATTATTCAATAATTATTGGCGGTGAATAAAATGCATGAAATGCAGGTGTGAATTATAATGCAAGAATGCCATCATATTCTAATGGCAGTGCCTCCTCAGTCCAGAAAAGAGCACCCCTATGGATTCCTGTTTCAAGCCCTTTACTTTGCTTAGGGGAGCTTTAGAAAGGGCAGCAGACTTTGGGTTTATAAAAGTCACAGCATATTGAGGACGAGGATTGGGACTCAGGTCACTGAAGAATTTTGGAATGCGACTTCCCTTTGCTGAGTTTGGCAATTTTTGTATAGAACAGAGGCAATAAGTGGGAGATTTGGTTCCTCTAGCTCAAAACAATAACAAAAAAAAATAGCACATGAAAGAAAATAGAAGCCCCAAATGAGGCTTTCAGGCATGGGCAAAACTATTGTTATTTTTATGGCAATTAGGGCCACTGAAAACAAATGGTTAAGTGTTACAGAATGCCTTCTGTTGGTGTATCGCTTTATGGTCACAAAGTGCTTTTATATCCATTTCCTGTGGCTCTCACAGCAACCCTGTTTGAGGCAGGAAATATTCAATGAAACAAGGAGCATGAAGGATGTCTGGCGTATGCTTGGCGCATAGGTGGCACTTTACAGGTGAGAACACAGGGGTGCAGAGAGGTTAAGTGAGGAGCCCAAGGTCACAGGTCTTATCTGTACCCAAACCACCTCAATTCTAGGTCCTCAGATTCTCAGTGCAAGCTGCATTTCCACTACTTCATACTGACTTTCAGGGTTTCCAGGGCACAGAAAGGGACAACCTAAAAACATCCACTTATGAAACAGTTTCCATTACTTCCTCCACAGAAGCTGTTAATTGGTAGTAATGTATCACCTTCTCATTTAATTTCTTTGTCCTCTTCTAGAGGTGATGATGGGCAGAAAAATGAGCCATCAAAAGGAGAGAGGGAATTTCAACCCTTAACTCATTTATCAGGGCTGCTCTACTGAACAATTGCAGAAGGAGATTCAAGACTTTTTTCAGGCACTCGTTTCTAGGTTATACAACCTCCAGCAAGTGTAATAGAGAAGAACAAATCTGACTCCATATTAGATCTGTTCTTTTAGTTTTAACCACTGTGCCCTGTTTTCTAGTCTTTGTCTTGCTAGCTCTGTACCTTTTGTAAAATATGTTGCCTTTAGCCTGAAATATACAGGAGAGCCTATTCTCAAGGCTCTGACCTTTAATGATATTAACGCTTCTGTACTTATAACAGATAACAAGATAACAAGTTGCAGAATAGAAAATAACCTTTGTTTTGTTGGAGGTTTACAGGGACACCATGACCTAACCCACACGGATAGCTGCAAGAACAAAGAGTTCCTACACCAAGAAGTTTGGAACAACCATCACACCCCCTCCCCTGTTTTTTTGTATAAAAGGAGCCTATATTCTGACTGGAGTAGGATGGTTCTCCAGGACATTAGTCTGCCATCCTCTCAGTCTGCCAGTTTTCCAAATAAAGTCGCTATTCCTTGCCCCAACACCTTGTCTCCCGATTTATTGGCCTGTCATGCGGCGAGCAGAACGAGTTTGGATTCACTAACACAAGTAGGGCATTTATCTGATCTGTGCACAGAGGAAATTTCTGTATCATACTCTTTGGAATCTTGGCACCCACCCTGCACTAAGTGAGGATGGGAGTTAGAAAACATGGGATTGTATTTTTTAATCAATGTCAGGACTCAGAGGGGATTTCTGTATCTGAGTATCTCCACCTGCCCTTAAATTTTCCCAAGAAGATTGCCTTCCATTAAAACCTGAGTGAGACTTCAACTTATCCTCTACCCAGGGATAATGCCTTCATTTATATATCCCATCCAGATATCTTCTGAGCTCCATATTTGCATCCAACTGGTCATCTCTACTTGCATGTCTCACAGGTAGACTATGATTCCAAGTCCCCATCATATATGAAACTCATCATCTTTCCCTCAAAAATGGCTCTCCCTCTTCACTTGTGTGTTGGGGGATGGCCACACCATTCACTAGTTGAAACCCAGGAGGCCACAGCGGGGTCTGAGTGGGCCTGCAGAGGGCCAGATGTCACAGAGGTTAATACACAGTTCTCTCCACGCTGGTGGGGTGCAGCACCCTAGAATAACATGTACTCTCACCACCCTCCTCCAACTGCCACCTGCTTTATTCCTGCAGCTGCCCAGACAACAGTCCCCAGAACTCACCAACCAACTCCAACTGGTGCAGGGATCAGCAAACTGCCTGTTTTTTCCAATGAAATTATATTGGGACTCAGCCACCCTCATTCATTTACGCATGTCTAAGGCTACAATGCAGAGCTGAGTGGTTGGGACAGAGAGCTTATGTTCTACAAAGCCTGTCTGGCTCTTTACAGAACATGTGTGTTGGCCCGTGCCCTGAGAGAACACCAAATTAATCCCACGAGTCTTCACATCCCCTATGACCACAGTCCCACAAAAAGCCCAAAACTCCCAGGCCTTATCCCCATCATGACTCTGTGCAGCTCTCTCCTGACCCCAGCCCCTGCTCCTCTGAGCCTTTAAACTTGACCCTATGTGATAGGAAAGAACTGATCTGACTCCATATTGGATCAGTTCCTTTAGCTCTAACCCTGTGCTCTGTTTCCTGTGCTTAGTCATGCTGGTTCTGTACCTTTTGTAAAAGAATGTTGCCTATTGCCTGAAATATGAAGGACAGCCCATTCTCAAGACTCTGACCTTTAAGGGTATAAAACTTTACGATTCCTATAAAGGTAAAAAGTTGTCAAATAGAAAATAACATTTTTCTTGTTGGAGGTTTGCTGGGACACCATGACCTACAAGGACAGCTCAAGAACAAAGGATTTGGACGCCAAGAAGTTTGCAACAATCAGCCACACCCCCCTCCCCTTTTTAGTATAAAAAGACCCTGAATTCTGACTTGGGGAAGATGGTTCTCCAGGTTCTGCCATCTTCTTGATCTGCCAGCTTTCCAAATAAAGTCATTATTCCTGCCCCAGCAACTTGTCTGCTGATTTATTGGTCTGTTGTGGGATGAGCAGAACAAGTTTGGACTCAGTAACACCTACAGTGGTAATATTCTTCTTGTTACCACTTCTGGACCATTATTCTCCTTGTCCCCCCTCCCCCAATGTCTTTGACTACAATATTGGTTACCCCTCTTTTTAATAATCACTTACAGCCTTCTAATATTCTGCCTTCATTAGTTGAAGAATTTAGGCCCTAGATTACTGGAAGTTTCCCTATCACTATTCTATTATAATCCTTTTTGTTTTTATATTCATATGGATAATTTTTCCAATACCTTGTCTTTACCTCTAATGGTCTTATCTTCCATTGCACCTTAGTTATCCAAACCCATGGTATGTTTTGTTATTGGTACTTATATCTCATTCAAAATCTCAATTTGAGGCATCCCAGGCTGATCATTACCTCCTATTTTTCCAGCTCACTTACTCTAATACCCCCATACCAGTAATTTTTTGCCCTCTTGGCACCTGCTATCCATTGACTCTACCTCTTTCTGCTGTCATCACAGCTCTACATCCTCACTTCTCTCTTTTGTACAACATAGATGCCTGAGTCCATATTTATAATTGCTCCTTGACATCACCCTGAAATCCCTTCACCTCTTCTCTTTCCATTGTGTTTACATTCAGACTTTTTCATGTTCTTCATTACTGTTCCCAAACAGCTGATGGTGGCTGGGAAAAAGCATGCACACAGTGCTGCTGGCTTTAAATGAATGACTACAATCCTCAAGGTGCTTTCAACACTGCCCAGGAAACCCACGCCATTTCTATAGTCAATGCATCTTCTCACTCTTAAATATTTCACCCTTATTTTTCTCTCCTCTAACACCTTTCCCCGACCTCCTCAACACACACTTAGCGATGTCCTTGCTTCTCATTCCACCAAGGGAATAGGTACAATATACTGGTCTCCCTGCATCTATCCTTTCCCTCTGGTTCTACCTTCCTTGCTTGTTAATAAAGGAAGAATTGTCTCTGTTTCTATACAACATTAACCTTTCCTCTTGTGTACTGGGTCCTCTTGCCCTCTTTCCCAGCCAAGGACTTTGCCTCTGCTTTTAACTCCTTCTCTTCCTGTATTATCTTTACTAGACTATTCCCACTGGCACACAGACTTGCAGAAATATCTCCAATGTTAAAAAAACAAAAAGAGTCAAAACAACAGCAACAAAAACTCTTCCCTTGACCACATATTGCCTGTCAGTCACTTTTTTCTGTTTCTTTTTGCAATAAAATCCCTTAAAAATGTTCTCTGCACAGCACCAAAAGTAAAAATTCAAAAAGAAGCCAAATCATGCCACACTCAGCCAGTCAGTCCTCCTGAGTTTTCCCAACACACTGAAAATAAACTCCCAAGTCCTTGCCATGGTTGATAGACCTTACCTAATCAGATCCCTAAGTTGACATCATTTTTTTTTCCTTTGCTCCCCAGTCATATCTTCTATCTGCTCCCTGTGCTTTATTTCTCTTCACAATAATCAATACTTGACTGTGATTGGATGAATACTGGTCCCCAAAGATGCCTCCGTACTAATCCCCAGAACCTGTCAGTAGTTTTGTTACATTTGATAGCAAAAGGGACTTTGCAGGTGTTATTCAGTTAAAGGTAATGAGATGAGGAGATTATCCTGGACTATCTGGGTGGTTGAGAGTCCTTTTAAGAGAGAGGCAGGAGGATCAGAGTCAGGGAGGGAGATATGACCACGGGAGCAGAGGTCAGGGGGATGCCATAGTAGAAAGTGGACAATGAGCTGAGCAATGTGGGTGGCCTCAAGAAGCTAGAAGAGGCAAGGAAATGGGTTCTCAGAAGAGTCTTGCTGACACTTTGACTTTAACCCTTAAGATCCATTTTCAAATTTCTAAACTCCAGAATTTAAGATACTGAATCTATGGTTTGTTAAGCTACTAAATTTATGGTGTGTAGTCATAGCAGGAATAGGAAGCTACTAGTCTGACACTACGTTGTCTCCTTACCTGTTTATTATCTGTCTTCCCTAATACAATGTAAGCCTCATGGATTGAGGGTTCTTCTTTCTCTTCTTCACTGCAATATGCTCAGTAGTCAGAATGGTGGATATTTGTTGAATTAACAAGTGAGCACATGATTGTAAAAAATGAATGAGAATCACTTCTTCCCTGGCTCAAGCATGTCCTTCATGCTTCCTTTTTGCAACATGGCACTGGTCTTTGGGACCAAAGACCACAGCAGACAGCCTGGGAGACTCCTATGACCCCCATACATTGGGATTTCCATGCAGGGTCTAACAGTATCAAAGAACAAGTACTGAACTTCTCCAGCACTCAGCTAATCTCCCTGGGGAATCACCATCAGAAAGTAAAATTAAGTTCATTTTACTTTCTGGGAAGTTGTCCATTTTTCCTGTATACAGCCTGATATATGAGAAGACAGATTAATAGAAAGGGCATTAACTGGAAACTGAGTCTTAAACAAGTTTAAACCCATTTAAACCCATTTGTTTTTCTTCCTCACTAGAATATCAGTTCACAAGGGCCCAAATGTCCTATTCACTGCTTTATCCTCAGGGCTCAGGAGTGTGATGGGTGCTTAGTAGGCTGCCAATCAGAATCAATGAATGAACAAGTCTGCTTTCATTTCTCCTCCCCTCAACCTCAAACCCAGACAGCCCCCAATTCCTAAAGATGATTCTTCCTTGCCCATTTAAATCCACCCTCCCCGCTCCATCCCAGCTCCTCTGTCTGTTCTCAGTTCAGGACCCTCATCCTGCTGGTGTGAGTAGAACACTCCCAAGACTTACGCACTCTGCTGCTAGAAGGGCTCTCTCAGATCTGCTCACGTTAACCTCCCACGCTCCCTCCAAGACCTCTTCAGTGGCTCCCCCACTGCCCATGGAACAGAGTGCCCCCCATTGGTCTGGCATTAGCGAGCACCCTTATCCTGTAGCTGGCCCTGCAGCCCTACACCATGCTTGCCTCCTACCCCTTTCCTCCATCTCAGGGAGCCTGTGATGCCCCAAGTCAGGCTGTTGCTCAGGGCCCCTGCGCCCTTATTGGGCCTCCACCTTTGAGCTCTGCTTACCTACTGTTATGTAAGAAACCACTCCCAAACATTGTGCCTTAAAACAACTGTCATTTATAGGCTGTCATTATCTTCCATGGTCCTAGAGGTTGATGGGGAGCTTGCCTGTGTTCTCTCCTGAGGCTGTGGTCAGACGGCGGCTGGGCCTGGAGTCACCTCAAAGCTTTCCTCATTTATATGTACGGCAGTTCTTACTGGCTACGGGCTGGGGCCTCAGCCAGGGCTCAGGGCTGGGGCACTTGGCTCCTCTCCCCCCATGTGGCCTGGGCTTTCGCAATGTCATGCTTGGGTTCCAAAAGCAAGCACCCCAAACACACTAGGTAGCAGTGGCATGGCCTTTTTCACCTGGCTCTAGAAGTCACACAGTGTACCTCTGCCACGTTCTACAAGTTAACAGGAGTCACGAAGCTCAGCCCATACTCATGGGTAGGGAAATTAGATCCAACCCTTAATATGACAAACATCACCTGGGAACAAGGAGGGAGGGAACTGATGGGGACAGCCTTTGAAAACTGGCTACCACAGTCAGGAATGCTTTCTTCTCTTCCACTCCATTTCCATAAGTGAACACATCAGTTACCTTTGAAGAGCTACTTCAGCTCTGAGTCCTGCACCCTGCAACTTGAGGCAGGATGAAGCCCACCCTCCTTGGAGACTACTCTTCCCCCTGTTGGACTCCCATTTGCCATCTACATTTTGTTTATTTTTTAAAATTTTATTTTATTGAGTTATAGTCATTTTACAATGTTGTGTCAATTTGCAGTGTAGGGCACAATTTTTCAGTCATACATGAACATACATATATTCATTGTCACAGTCTTTTTCACCATGAGCTACCACAAGGTCTTGTATATAATTCCCTGGGCTATACAATATGCATTTGTTTATCTATTCTATATATACCTGTCAGTATTGGCAAATTTAAAACTCCCAGTCTGTCCCTTCCCACCCCCTCCCCCCTGGCAGCCACAAGTTTGTATTCTATGTCTATGAGTCTGTTTCTTTTTTATATTTAAGTTCATTTGTCTTTTATTTTTTTAGATTCCACATATGAGTAATATCATATGGTATTTTTCTTTCTCTTTGTGGCTTACTTCACTTAGAATGACATTCTCCAGGGACATCCATGTTGCTGCAAATGGCATTATGTTGTCATTTTTTATGGCTGAATAGTATTCCATTGTATAACTACACTACCTCTTCTTTATGCAGTCATCTGTCGATGGACATTTAGGCTGTTTCTACGTCTTGGCTATCTACGCATTTTGTTTAAATTACTCATTGGCACCCCTGCCTCAACTACACACTTCAAAAAACCCAAACTCCCAGCAGACTTTCAGGGAAGAGCTTTTATGGGCAAAATTTGGAGGTTGGGTTGCAGGGCGTGTAACCCTCCTCTGATTGGTTGGTGGTGAGGTAATAGAGTGGTGTTCTGGGAATCTCAATCATCAGCCTTCCAATTCCAACCAGTCTGGGGTCCACATGCTTGTACTCAGCCGGGAGTTACCATCCTCCCCCTGGGTGGGGGCCTTAGCTCTCATAGAAGAACTCAAAGACTGTAACAGATTGTCATGTATATCCCTTGAGGAGGAGCCAGGACCCCATTACTGCTGCACTATTCTTTCTTGACTGCCTTTCCTTTGTTTCTGCATCCTCCTCACTCCCCTAATTAGTAACTGTTTGAATCTGCTCTTTGGAACTCAGGGAAGGTCTAGGAGGCTGAAACCTTTTTCTTACAAGCAAGAAATGGGGGACGCTGAAAGGCTTTTGTACCCAGGAGGACCCCAGAGGGCCCTTCTCAGTTTCCGTAGGCCCTTAAAAACATTTGTTGGATAGAAAAAAAAAAATCTATTTGTTTTTGAGGATGAAATTAACCAGAAATAGGCTTCATGCAATTGATACTTAAGAGAAAGAGTTCAAATGGAGATGCTGACAGGGGAGCCCTGGGAAGCTCGTCCCTGGGGCACACACAGCTGGATCTCTCTGCATATTAGGATTTCATAGGATTCTGGCCATGTTTAAGATAAAAGGAGAAAAAAATGACCTCAGTGTCAGGAGGTATTTTAGTCTCATTTGAAGAGGTTGAGGGTCACGGTTGTAAATGGGACCTTCTGCTGAAGGAAAGGGGAATGTTGAATGTCGCTGAGCATTTCAAGTGCTCATAGGCTGTAAATGCCTTTGGAGGTAGAAAAAGCTTTAGTGCGGTTTTCCCCCTCAATGGACTCCAGCTGTTTGTGGTGAGTGTCCACGGGGTGCCAGGGCACCTACAGGGATAATGGGCAGGATCTGGAGCTCCAGCTGTCGCATCGCTAGGAATTATCCACAAAGTTTACTGACTGATCAAGTGTGTAATAAATTAAGAAGACGTTTAGCCAGGAGCGATAAGAAAATCTAAAATACTTCTCGGTTCAGATTTAGTTTTCCAAGCAATAAAGACTCTAATATTAACAAAGGTGGTGGAGCTCCTAAATTATTTTTCAAAATGTTTTAAAATTTCTTTGAATATCTCATTCCAGTGACTAATCAGGAGGTGACACCAAAATAGCAAGTGACTTTCATTGTTCCATCAGCATGACAAAGCCAACATTCTATGGAGTCAGTCCTTTTGGATTTAATTTCCTAATTAGCCTTTAAAAGAGAAATACAAAGGTTAAAAGCTGCTGACTTTCTAGAATTCAAGTATTTAAAGCTTTGCTGCCAACATGGAAAATTAACTTTAAAATCAAAGCAATCTGTACAGAGCATCTAAATAAATATCTAATAAAATCTGTTTATAGGTTAACCAAACTAAGACTTGTAACAAATCTTGCTATGATCTGTTCCTTTTTAAATTCAACACTTTGAGGGCAGAAATAGTGTCTTCATAAACCCTATACTAAGGCTTATTTCATGCCATTGGCAAGATGTGAAACAGAAATTTTATATATGTCTGATAATTTTTCAGCTGGTTCTAGATCAGATTAACAAGAGAAGCTGATTTCTTTCTGAAAGTGCTCAAAGAAGCAGAGAAGAGTTATGAAAGGGAAGGGCAGGTTTGGGGACATAATGACTAGTATTCTTTGAGAATCCTGTCTGTATGAAAGAGAGCAGGACCCTATGGGCCCCCCTGCCCCTGCCTCTACCTCTCATTTTGGAAAAGCTGAGTCTCCCAGGCTCCCTGAGTCACAGAAGAGCAGACTCAAGCAGTTGATTAGGACAAGCCTGCAGGCACTGAGGGATGACTCTGACCACTTATCTCAATGATTAACTGAGATTATGCCTTCATTTCCCTTCAAAACTTGGCTGAACAGAATCTTTGAAGATGGTTTTTTAAAGGAAGATGCTGGGCCCACCAGATTGCCAGGTCCATGTGATTAAAAGCAACTTTCCTTTTTGTTACCAAGGCTGTTGCCCCCAGGATCCCTGCCCATCGCTTGACTAGAAACCATTTACTCTTATCTAAGTCTCAGGAGGCAGCTGAGGAACAACAAGACCTAGTTAGAACCCAGTCCAAGATTGTGGAGGATTTGACTTCCTGTGGACCTTGAGCCTCATTCTACTTTCATTATAGTCCGTTAGCATGCTAAGTGACACACCCTCCAGTGCCATGACAACCACCAGAAAAGCCCATACAAGGACTTAAAAACTCCAACAAGGGCTGATTGGCTCCATCACACCTGGAGGAAGGACATGCTGGTAGAAGCCTCTCATAAAAGTCCACCTCATACCTGGGTTGGAGCTGTCCCTACTGCCATCTTGGCTGATGGCTCCCCGCTTGAAGACCTCTTCCTCACTCCCTTCTCCCTGCTGGAGCACTTTCCTTCCATTTCCCCTTCTGAGCAATAAAGTGGCTATACACTTTGTCCCTCTGCCTTTGCTGTGAGAATTCCTTCATAGCTTGAGGCAAAACCCCCACACTTCTGTGGGTTTCCTAATTTAGGGGTCTCTCCAACCACTAACACATATAGTACAGTTTTCTAACTTAGTTTGACTCACCAAATCACAAATATTTTCACTCATCAAGTGTATTCATCTTGTCCTTTGATTTATTTCATGATTTTGTTTAGAAAGCTCCTCCAATTTCAAATTTTAGAGGATGTACTCCCATATTTTCTTCTGTGATTTTATTTACCTATTTTCATTGATTTGAAATTCACATAACTAAATTAATCATTTTAATTTATTATATATTAATATATTATATATTATATATATAAATAACCATTTAATTTATAAAGTATATGATTTAGTACAATGTGTAGGGAGCAAAATTTGCCACCCTAAAATGCATTTCTTTGGCATGAGGATTAATTTAGGCTGATTATTTTTGAGACTCAAAAGACTCAAGAAGAAACTTTGACCTTTTCTCTAACTGCCTAAAAGAATGTAGACTGAGGATCTGTTCCAGGAAGGGCGCTGTCACCAGAGATACTATAGTATAATACGAACTAGGTGTGGTAATCAGGGAGGAGCCCAGAAAGTCTGCTTGTTAAAATGCCTCTGTCTCCCACGTCTCTGCACAGCCAAATGTTTGCTTTTCCATTTCCACATGAATCACCTTCTTCCCCTTGGAGGCCTCAACCCCTACCCTCCCCAAACCTCTTTTGTCTTTAGCTGAAGACAGTATTTAAAGTGAGTGCTGTGGAGTTAGTTTGCCCACGTCTCTCCCATGTATACATGTTAGTAAACTTTTAAAAATTGTTTCTCCTGTTAATCTGTCTAATGTCAGTTTAATTCTTAGTCCCACCAGAAGAACCTAGAAGTATAGAGGAAAAATTCTTTCTCCCTAACTAATGTTCTTTAGGTTGATCCACCTGGAAGCATGTATAACTGTTACCAAATTGAGTTGTAGCCGTAGCCTGGCCAAGGCCCTCTGCCTCTTCTGGGAAGGTCTTTTTACTGTTTGGGTTCCTGCTGCCAAAAATGAACCCAAAGCTAAGACTGATGCAGTACAAGTTTCATTCAGTGGCCAGAGAATGAAGGCATGGGAACTTAGTTCCCAAATCAACTTCTCGCCTTAGCAGTAAGAGGGATTTGTTGTAAGGAGTAAGAACATTGATGGGGAGGAGTGAGACTAAGGATGGGGAGACAAGGGCAGTAGCTTTCTGGGAAAGAGACAGGGCTTTCCTGGAATTGGCTGCCATCCTTTGCCTGTCCTTTTTCGGTCTGTGACTTCCGGTCATGGCCGCTGGTAGGTGTGTCATTTAGTATGCAGCTAATGCAATAAAACCAGCTAATGCAAATAAAATCTGTTGGAAGTCCCATTCATCACCATCTTGGTTTCAGCTGGTTCTACCTGGTTTTTGTTTTTCTCTTCCTATAGCTTCCTTTCTTTGTGACTTAAAGATGTATATTAGTTCCTGTTCAAGGGAGGGGTTGGTGGATTTTGAACAAGGGCCTGGTGACAAGTCTGGTAACATTACCACTTCGATCCTTTACGTGAATAATATTTCATTATAAAAGGTACCATATTTTGTTTACATTCATTGCTGTACATTTGGGTTGCTTCCACTTTGGCTATTGTGAATAATGCTGTTATGAACATTTGTTCGAATACCTGCTTTTAATTATTTTGGGCGTATACCTAAGAGTGTAGTTTCTGGGTCTTGGCATAATTCTATTTTAACTTTTTGAGAAACTTATTTTTGTGTTTAATTTTTAAAATTCATCAGTAATGTTAGGTTCTAAATGGATTATTTCTAATTTGTTAGTTCAATCAAAATTGTGTATTGAATAATTTATTCCTTATCCTAAAAATTTGTGATTCTATTGTTTTGCCTGAATCTTTTTCCAGAATTAGACACTTGAAAAATTACTACCATAGCTCTGATGATTTAAAATATTTGGTAAAGACCTCGTTTATCAATCATCTTTTTCAATAATTTCCCAGCTAGCCTTTTTATTTATTTTTTAGATCAAATTTAGAATCATGTTGTCAAGTTAAAAAATGTTATTGCTATTTTAATTGATACTGTATTCAAGCTATATATTTTATTTTGGAAGAAATTGAGATTATATACCACTTAGTGTGCCTTTCCATTTAGTCATATTTTCTTTGGGATCTTTCTGTAGACTTGATGGTTTCACTTTTAGGGGAGGAAAAACCCTCTTCCACTGCCCTTATAAGGTTCAATGGCTAGGGCCTAAGAATCACAGTGATAAAGACAGATTAAAGAGAGAAAAAACAATTTAGTTACTTATGATGACTGATGACCAGAGCTTTATAAAGAAATGAGACTCAGAGAGGTGACTGGATGATGGAAGCTCTATGCCATCTATACCAACAGACACCAAACAAAGGAAAATGGGCTTGGGGCTTCCAAGCAAAGGTGGCAAGTTATAATAAGCCAAGGGGAGGGAATGGATGGTGATTATCTCACGCAGGTAAGAGTGATGTAGGCAAGAGTCTCTTGGGTGCTAAGAATTATCTCAGGGGTCACTCTCTGCCAGATGTGGAGACACCTTCACAAATGGAAGTTTCCTTTATAAAAGGGGACATGTCTACAGTTAACCCTTGAACAACTTGGTTTGAACTGTGCACATCCTCTGATATGTTGATTTTTTTTTTTTCAGTAGTAAATATTGCAATACTACATAGTCTACAGTTGGTTGATTCTGTGGATGCAGAACTATGGATATGGAATGCTGACTATAACTTATACACAGATTTTTCACTGCATTAGGATTGGCGCCCTGACCCCTGTATTGTTCAAAAGCCAACTCTATTCTATCTTTAGGCAGTTATGGAGAGGTAAACAGATCGTCCTGCCTTTGCTAGATCTCAGTAGTCTTCAGCCCAAAAACATGCCAAAGAGGCATATTTTGAGGTGGTATATTCCAGTATCCTTTACATTCATTCATTCTGGTGTCTGCACATTCCTTGGTAAGGTGCCTGGTTATTTTCTCTTTTTATTATTTTATGCATAACATTTCCTCCCAATATTTAACTTGGAGTTTTTAATCTCTCACTTATTAATTCTAGTTCATTTTCAGCTTATTATCTGATGTTTTCTACACAAACTATGGTCTACATAAACTTACATGATTTATAAGTAACAATAATTTCCTTTATCTTTTCCAATAGCTGTATCTTTACATCTTATTGTTTGGTGAGAACTTTCAAGACAATAGACTTTATTTTTATACCCTCAGTGCCTGGAAAAATGTATGTGCTTAATACATGTTTTTGAATAAAGATATTTTTTATAGCCATTTTAAAATTGAACTATAGTTAATTTACAATGTTTTATAAGGTGTTAATTTCAGGTGTACAGCAAAGTGATTCAGTTATACATAATTATATATCTATTCTTTTCCAGATTCTTTTCCATTATAGGTTATTACAAGATATTGAACATAATTCCCTGTGCTGTACAGTAGGTCTTTGTTCTTTATCTATTCTATGCATAGTAGTGTGTGTGTGTTAATCCCAAACTCCTGATTTATACCCCCTGCCCCACTTTCACCTTTGGTAATCATAAGTTTGTGAGTCTATTTCTGTTTTGTAAATAGGTTCATTTGTGTTCATTTTTTTTAGATTCCACATGTAAGTGATAATCATATGGTATTTGTCTTTGACTTACTTCATTTAATATGATAATCTCTAGGTCTATCAAGTGGTATTATTTCACCCTTTTTTATGGCTGAGTGATATTCCATTGTATATATATACCAAATTTTTTCTATCCAGTCATCTGTTGATGGACATTTAGGTTGCTTCCATGGATTGGCTATTGTAAATAGAGCTGTTATGAACATTGAGGTGCATGTTTCTTTTTGAATTAGCATTTTCTCTGTATATATGCCCAGGAGTGGGATTGCAGGATCAAATATCGTACTGTAGTTCTATTTTTAGTTTTTGAAGAACCTCCATATTGTTTTCCATAGTGGCTGCACCAATTTACATTCCCACCAACAGTGTAGGAAGGTTCCTTTAAGAAAGGGATTTTTATGTAATGATTATTATAGTAGGCATTTATGCTTTCTCCAGATTTTAATAGAAATGCTTACAGTATTTTGCCAACTACTTTGGGGAAAGTGTGAGGATTTCTGGGGAACACCCTCCCTTGTCTACTTTTTGGCTGTTATGCTCAGCCTGGGAACTGCCCTGGAGCCTGTGGGTGCACCATGAATCTCAAGGTCCACTGGAAGTCGAACCTTCTACCATCCTGGCTCTAACCAGTTTGTCCTGTCCTCAGTTGCTGTGTCGTTACTTCAGTGGTTGTGCTCTGCCCTGCCCCATTTCCTCCCACTTCAATGATACTAGGATGTCAGGCCTTTTGAGGTGATTAAGTCACAAGGTGGAGCCCCTCATGAATGGGATTAGTGCTCTTGTAAGAGACCCACAGAACTCCTACTCTCATTCTACCACCTGAGGACTAACATGGTATTGTTACTGGGAAAAGGGAAATAAGAATTACCTCGGTTCTTAGTCACCCCCAAAAAAAGAATTTTTGATGAGAGACAGAAAGCGTGATATAAGCAAGATTTTTATTAGTGAAATAAAGAAAATAGTGAAAGACAGTACCCTCCTGAGAACTGGGAGCGGGCCAATCCAAGAGAGGGAAAATGGCGCCGCTCCTTTGTGTTTATATCCTGGTTTTGTGATTGACTGACTGACAACTCAGGTTCCCTCCTCTCTGGCATGCCCATCCCCTTTTGGGCAGGTTCATTGGGTCAAGTTATACCTGGTCCCCCTTCCATGCGCTGCTGCAGCGCTTTGATTTTAACTGGCTTCTTTCACTGGCCCTCATTTAGAGAAAGTGAAAATTTCTTGAATCCCTTTTCCTGAATGCAGGCACACTGCCATTTTCTGGGTTGTTCCTTTCGCCTTCCTCTCCCCCTGCCCAGTGCTCACTTCTATCTGAACTACCTAACAGTATCAGACATCATTTGTGACTAATTAGTGCTACCCATGACAGTGTTAAATCAAATCTGCATGTTTCAGAACACACCTCAGACAAACAGAAATGATTCTTTTTATTATATAACAACCTGAACTATAGAAAATATTATTACCTCCTTGGAGATAGTGGAAGGGTTGACTATAGTCTAGGTTCATTTCTATATGAACATTGTGGGTTTGGAAGAGGCTAAAATAATGTTTGGATTGCTAAGCCTTATCTTTTCCATCATACTGTCAATGAGGTGGCAGAAAATCTTCCCACATTCTTAGGAGCTGCCTTGTTCACAGTGCCTGGCACATTCTAGGTGTTCAATAAATATTTGTGGGTTAAATAAATGAATGGATATTTCTGATACCAAAAGATGCAGCTGGTACTAGATGTTTGAATAAGTACGAAGAAAGTGATCAATATTTCCTACCCTTTTGTGTAACACTATAATTTTTAAAATAAAGAACTGAGAAAAAACGATCAATTTCTGTTAAAAGACCTGGAGGCGTAGCCCCCAAAGTTCTGCATTCAAGGTTTATGTTAGTATATTTCCTTCCCCTCATGTCTTCTTAGTGACAAAGACGGGGACAGGAGTGGAGGTTGGGGGGGTGTAAATTCAAAATGGGCTTCAGGGAACAGCAATAAAAATGATGAGCAGGTGGATATATGATTATGAGGAAAGGCCAAGGGAGTCCGGACTTCAGGTGAGAGGAGAATGAGGAAAACTTAATCTTTTTCTTCAAGGATATGAAAGGTTATAATGAGGAATGTGCTGACCAGCTGCTCTTTACTGTCACAGAGGACAGAACTAAGAAGAAGGGGGGTGCTTTATAGAGAAGTAATAGAACTTCATGGTGAGGTCTGTTAAATATGTGGCCCTATTCCCAAAAATGGGTAGGGACTGGGGGGTAGGATCTATCAGCGGTTCTCAATGTTGCTAATGTACCAGCCTCATTATCATCACCTGAAAACTTGTTAGACGTGCAAAAAGAGCAAATTCTCCCTTTTTTTGGGTGGGGGGAGGTAACTAGGCTTATTTATTTATTTTTAGAGGAGGTACTGGGGATTGAACCCAGGATCTGGGGCACGCTAAGCATGCTCTCTACCCCTTGAGTTATGCCCTCCCCCTGAGAAATGCAAACTCTTGAACTCTGCTCCAGACCTACTGAATCAGAAACTCGGGTTGGAACTTAGCAACAAGCCATTTAACAAGCCCCTCAGGTGATTCTAATGGACTTTAGGTTTCAGAATCATTGGGATAAATTGAGGTATATACTAGATTGTAATTAGCCATAGTGAAAACTGCCCCAAAGCAAAAGGGAATTCCTTTTGCTTCAGAAGATAACGAAAGATACTTCACAAAGAGTGCCAGCTTAAGAAAAGGAAAGAAAACCACCAGCTGAATGTTAAAATTTCAGGATCTGGTGAGAGATGCGAACACAGAGTGGTGATTATGATTAGGGGTGTTCTTATGAGGTAGAGTTAGAAAAGATAGAAAGTCAAGAATAGTCTGTGCCACAAAGGGTGCTGTAAAATAGACACTCGACACTCTGCTGGAAAGGTTGAGAAGGCTACAACCACAGTCTTTCTGGAGAAAAGTTTGGCAGTGTGCGTTAAGAATCTTAAAAATGTCCTACCTCATTAATTTACTAATTTAACTTTTAGGAACTGAACCTAAGGAAACAATCAGAGGTGTAGTCCAGAATGGTTGTTGCAGTCTTATGTGTGGTAGTAAGAAATTTTAAAGCAACCTCTAATTGCCTGCAGATTTTTTCCATATAGTCAGAGAAATAAAAGTGACAATCTATAAAGGGTATATGTAAAAGAAGTATCATACATTGTTTGTAGTGCCAAAACAAAACCAAAAACTAACCCAAAGAAATAAAACCTAGAAACAAGTGAATGTCCTTCATGAAGGTAATGATTAAATAAACCCTACTAATTGATATCATGGAATATTATGCTGACATTAAAAAGGATGAAATTTAAACCCTTGTCTTGGAGGATTTTCCTTGATGCATTGTTAAGTGATAAAAGCAAGATGAAAGAAAGAATTCATAACATGTCTCATTAAAAACAGTGACAGCTCACTCATATATATGTACATATGTTTGTTTATGATTATATTAGAATGTATGAATGTGGAAGCAAGCCAAAAATCTGCATTTAAAAAAAATATGGCTATGATAAAATTAACATGTATAATAAGGTCTTGTTTATGTAAAATTATACAAATTTATGTGTATTTATTTGTTGTAAGTCATTTGAAAGTTAGTTTACTAACACTAATTTTCTTTGGATTGTAAGATATAAGGTGATTCTTGCTTTAATTCTATTCCTTTGTATGTTGCTTGATTTCTTTGTATACTGAGCATACAGAACATAACCTTTTTTGCTGTTAAAAAAAAAAAAAGAAAAAGTAAAAGCCTTGCCAGTGGAAGTATAAAAATGAACAGAATCTACTTGTTGTCATCATTTAGGAAGGAAGAAACATGGGAAAAGCTGTGCTGAAAAATATGAATGACCAGAGATGGATTGTAGAGAAGTATTAGGTGAGGCTGAACAGAGAGGAAGGAGTCAAGGAGAAATGGTGGAGGAGGCAGCCGTCCCCACGCACTTAGAGGTGGCTTGTGGGAGAAGTGGGCTCTGAGAGCCTGGGTTGTATGCACTCTGTGGACCACTGAGACAAGTACACCAGCTCTGCTGGTGACTGGGGAACGTATGAGTTGGGATGTTTTCAGGAAGCTGCCCTGTTGGATCCCTGGCATACAAGTTACCAGCCCTCTGACTTTCAGGATTCCTGTTATCTACCCCTCCTTGAACATTCTCTGCTCTGCCTTGCTGGGACTTCTGAACAACAGAGGCAGTCATGTTACCCCAAGAGGTAAAGACCCCAGTTCTTGTTGTACCCAAAAGACAAGTTTACAGTTGGGAGATGGTGTGCTGTGTAGCAAGAGATTTTTAAAAGATTTATTTAAAAAAGGAAAAGAATGGGGAGGACTGATCCAAGGAAAGATAAGACTGGTCTTTGTCCCCTCTCCTATACCCTCACTTAGAGGTGGCCTCTTGATTGATAGATTGATAGCTCTTGTTCCTGGAGTGCTTAGTCATGTTTGGCCCCTTTTCACATGTCCTTACCCATGATGCACACAGGAAAACTCATGGGTAGGGGAGGTGCTAAACTGCCATGATAGTTATAATACAATGAACATTGGGTTGTGTCTGGTTAAGTCCTTTCTGCTACTGTGCAGTCATGGCCATCGGGTTCTAACTGGTTTCTTGCTGGCTCTCATTTAGAGGAAGTAAAGTTCCTTTATGCTGGAGGTGGCATACTGCCATCTTCCGGACCATCCTCCCTCTCCTTCACCTTATCTGCCTGGTACCTCCACTTATCTAACTACCTAATAGTAAGACTGGGAAAGAAAAAGCAGTGAAGGTGATCCCTGACTCCTGAATCCCTGGTGAAAGGAAATGAGGGCCCCATTTCTTTATCAAAACACTCTGTAATTGGCTTTAGAGCACTTACTGTAGTTTCTCATTTCTTATTTGTTGTTGTTACAGTGTCTGCAATTACCCTTAAAGTTCTTTAACATTACAATATGATGTTAGAAGATATAAAAACTTAGGTTAAACCAATACTCAGGGATTAATTGAGAAAGTTCAGTCAAGACGTAGTCAGCTAGTATGTTAATTAAGTACATCTGAGGGGATCAGTCGCACTCCAGCAGAAAGGACCACACTCCAGAGGAGGCTATCCCAGGCCCTCCTGTTATCCACAACTCCATCAGCAACAGATTGTTTGTGAGTAGTGTCGCTGATGTCAGAAATATGTTTCTATCTGCATAGAATGTAGCCTGTTGTCTAACGTGGGAAATATTAGAAAATGAGCTGTCAGTTGTGAAAGTAAGGTTTTTAATACACAAGGACTGTGTTATAAATAGCGTCAGTGGGGTATGAAAATCCAGCCACGCTCGTGACTGTACCCTTAGGGATGCACTTTGTCTGATTTGTAGCCATGAACTCTAGATTCTGTCAGGCTATCAGGGTGACAGAGTCCTGTCTCTGGAAACTTAGCATTGCCCTAACATGAGCCTTTCATGCAAAGTTAGTGGTTAAAGCATCTGAGAGGAAAGAGAGTGAAGGATTTCTTCAGTCTATACAAATAATATGAATTTTTTGTTTTAAATACTTGCTTTGCTAATTACATTTTAGTTAATACACATCTATTGGTCTGACTTGCTTTTAGCATAACTTACTGTAAGGAAGTAGCTGAATCTTTGTAATTCAAACTTCTTTGGTGGCACCATAATCTATAAAAGATGCTAACAATTGTGCATATGGTCAATATGTCAGTCTGCAATAGCTGGTGTTGTTTATTTTCTTTCGTTAGACGGTAAACTCCTCGTCTGCCTTACACACTGGCACCTAGGGCAGGGCCTGCTATGGTCAGTGTGTGGGAATAATTTGGTTGTGATTCAGTTGGTGCTCTGCAGTGGTCCTTCCTACTCTTCTTCAGTCTTCCTGCTTAAAGGAATCAAAGAGGCAGGACCTTCTGACACTGCCCAGAGCACACCCCAAGGTTTAGTGAGTTCAGACAGGGAAAAAGGACTCTCTCCAGGCTGAGCCACAAATTTCATTCTTAGGCCCTTGGGAAACATGTATCATGGCCCACATGTTTATCTGAAGTTCTTTTTAGGAGTGTTGTGGCAGATTGGACAAATGGAGATGAAACAGTGCAGGAATAAAAAGAGTGGTTGTAGAATCAAACAGCCTAGTTAAACCCTCTGCTTACCAGTAATGTAACAGAGCAGGAGACTGCGGATCAGACCCCTTCCCCATGTCCTCTGCTGCAGCTCCTCTCTGAAGTATTCAGATAACAGTATCTCATGTATACTTCCTGAGTTTTCTAGCTGCTAAAAATCACCACCCAAGGGGAGAATTTAACTATTTGATGAATGAGAGCACGTGGCCCCCAGACCTTCTGGTGCCTAGGGGTTCATAGTGTTGACCACCTCCTGTTCCCTCCACATCAACCAGAGAATTGTGCATGAGCTGATCACATACCCCGTCACCCCCCTCCCTCAGCTGGCCTTTAAATATGCTTTGCTGAACACTTTCAGGGAGTTTGGGGTTTTCTTGGGCACGAGCCACCCCATCCTTCTTGCTCAGCCCTGCAATAGACCTTTCTCTGCTCCAAACTCTGGCATTTTGGTTTGTTTGGCCTCATGGTGCCTTGGGCACAGGAACTTGCCTTTGGTAACAGTAAGATTGTGGGCAATCTGGTGCCTCAGTTTCCTCATAAAAACAGTAATGACATAGGTTTTTTTGGGAGAATTAAACTAGATAACACATGTTAAATATTTAGAAAAAAGCCTCCCAGGCCTGAAGTAAGCTCTAGGTGATAATTAGCATTTCTTAGTATCATCATTATTTCTACCAGGAATAAAGTGTTTAGGTACCAGGTGCTCATTTATCTAAGTAAGTATTTTCAAATTGGGAAGAACATTGAATCATCTGGAAAGCCTGTTAAATATTTGGATTTTCAGCCCCTGCCCCTGGAGACTGATTCACAAAGTCTGTTATCTGTAGCCAGAGATTCCCCTCAGGTGATCCTTCTGTGAAGCCAAGTTGGGGAACTCTGTGTTAAGTGAATAAGGAAATGAATTTCCAAGCACCTGCAATCATCTAGTTTAAAGTTGGCTTCTGATTAAGAAACCTGCCTGGGGCAGTCTTTGTGCCTCAGGGCACCTTTTGGTTGGGAGAGCTAATTTTCTTCCTTAAAGCAGTAAGTTAAGAGTTTGGATTTTGGACCCTAAAACAGTTGGGTTTGAACCTGTTACTGGAGTGTGACCTCTAGCCTTTCTCAACTTCCATTTTCTTATCAGTAAAATGTAAATAGTAACAGTTCCTTCCCCCTGGGATTCTTGTAAGATTAAATGAGATGATGATGATGATGATGATGATGATCATCATCATCATCTATGCCTATCTAGCACGGTTCCTGTACAGAGGAAAGGCTCAGTAAGTAATTATGAATCATAAGTAGGATTAGTTGTAATCTGACTTCTCCTTCCTCCATGGCTTAGTAACTCCTGCTGAACCTCACCCTCCTGCTGATAACAGCTATAAGTTCTGGACAAAACTCAAAAAACCCCAATGATCTAAAGGCACAGGAGAGTGAACAAAAGCAGGCAGATTCTGGAGAGGAGTTGACACTTTAGAAAAGGATACTGCATGAGTGAATTACCCATTTTTCAATAGCATTTATTCTGAAGGCAGGCCAAAGTTGGCATCAAGATGTCACTAAAAGTCTAAAAGAAAAATTTCAATTTTTCTGGCCTATAGGACATGAGGACAAGTGGGGGCAACCACAGCTATTGACAAATGAAGGGGAAATCCCAGCAATTTTGAGAAAGATCACTTCAAGTTCTGTTATAAATTCTGCCCAAATCTCTGGCTGTCACACGATACATAGGACAGACTCCAGCTAAAGATTAAAGAACTGAACTAAGCTTTAAGATGTTGTTCAAGAGGCAATTTTTAGTCTGACTGCAACCAAATAATTGCTTGCTAAAACAGAAAAATTATATTCTCCAGAGGAATATAAAAGAATTTAGTTTCTATATATGTTGAATGTTAATCCCTTATGCATCATATCGTTTGCAAATATTTTCTTCCATTCAGTAGGTTGTCTTTTCATTTTGTTGATGGTTTCCTTTGCTGTGCAAAAGCTTTTAAGTTTAAGTAGGTCCCACTTGTTTATTTTTGCTTTAATTTCCTTTACTTTAGAGGATGGATCCAAAAAAAAATTGCTGCAATTTATGTTAAAGGTTGTTCTGCGTACATTTTTCTCTAGGAGTTTTAGAGTATTTGGTCTTACATTTAAGTCTTTAATCCATTTTGAGTTTATTGTTGTGTATAGTGTTAGAGAATGTTCTAATTTCAGTCTTTTACAGTTAGCTGTCCAGTTTTCCCAGCAGCACCTGTTGAAGAGACTGTCTTTTCTCCATTGCACATTCTTGCCTCCTTTGCCATAGATTAATTGGCCATAAGTGTATGGGTCTATTTCTAGACTTTCTATCCTGTTCCATTGATCTATGTGTCTGTTTTTGTGCAAATACCATATCATTTTTGTTACTGTAGCTTTGCAGTATAGTCTGAAATCAGGGATATTGGCCTGCAATTCTCTTTCTTTCTTTCTTTCATATCTTTGTCTAGTTTTGGTATCAGGGTGATGGTGTCCTCTTAGAATGAGGTCAGAAGTGTTCTTCATCTGCAATTTTTCAGAATAGTTTCAGAAGAATAGGTATTAACTCTTCTTTAAATGTTTAGTAGGGATTAATATCCAACATATATAAACAGCTCATACAGCTCAACATCAAATAACCAAACAATCTGATTGAAAAAATGGGCAGAAGAACTGAACAGACATTTTTCCAAAGAGGAAGTGCAGATGGCCAACAGGCACATGAACAGGCACTGCTCAACATCACTGATCATCAGGGAAACGAAAATCAAAACCACAGTGAGATACTACCTCACATGTGTCAGAATGGCTATCAGCAAAAAAGTCTACAAATAACAACTGTTGGTGAGGACTGAATAAAGGGGAACCCTTGTACACTGCTGGTGAGAATGTAAATTGGTGCAGCCACTGTGGAAAACAGTATGAAGGTTTCTCAAGAAACTAAAAATAGAACTACCATGTGACCCAGCAATTCCATTCCTGGGTATATATCTGAAAAAACCAAAAATGTCAATTCAAAAAGATACATGCACCCCAGCGTTCATAGCAGCATTATTTACAATTGCCAAGACATGGGAACAACGTAAGTATCCATCAACAGATAAATGGATAAAGAAGCTGTGGTGCATATATAAAATGGAATATCACTCAGCCATAAAAAGGGAATGAAATTCTGCCATTTGAAGCAACACTTGGCTTGAAGGGCATTATGTTAAGTGAAATACATCAGACAGAGAAAGACAAATACCATATGATATCCCTTATATGTGGAATCTAAAAAATACAACAAACTATTGAATATAACATAAAAGAAGCAGAATCACAGATACAGCGAACAAACTAGTAGTTACCAACTTAGGGAAGGGGCAACATAAGTGTGAGGGAGTAAGAGTTACAAACTATTGGGTGTAAGACAGGCTTACTGATGTATTAAAGAATACAGGGAATATAGCTAATATTCTGTAATTACTGTAAATGGAAAGTAACCTTTAACATTTAAAAAATACATAAAAATAAGAGAATTCAGTGTCTAAAACACAATATTTATAATGTTGAGGATACAATACCAAATTACTTGACATTTAAAAAACGTAGAAGATATGACCTCAAAGAAAAGACAAACTGTGTGGTGGGCAAGATGTTAGAATTAACAGACAAAAGATTTTAAAGCAATTGCTTAGCTAAGCTTAATGATATAAAGAAAATATGCTTGCAATGAATGAAAATATAGAACATCTCAGCAGAGATAATGAAAAACCATTTGGACATTCTAGAAATGAAAATACAATATATGAAAAAAAATTTAAAGTTAGTGGATGGGCATAGTGATAGAATGAAGATGACAGAAAAAGTCCATAAACTTGAAATAGATTAATAAAAAATTATCAAATCTGAATAATAGAAAAAAAAGACTGAAATATTGGAATGGAGCCTCAGGGACCTATGAATGATATAAAAAGTCTAACATATGTAAAATGGAAGCCACAGAAGCAGAGGAGATAATGAAATACATCCTAATTCTAATCTTTATATGAGTAAATAGAGATGGAATAAAGATGTAGAAGGAGGCATGGAGAAATTTACCAGAACTTCATCCTATGGGGGAAAAAAAAATCCTTTAGATGTCTTCCTCTATCGTCTGTTAAAACCATTCTAAACTTTCAAAATGCAAATAGCACCTCCTATTTGAAGTGTTGATTATTTTTAAAGTTTTTTCTTTCTTTCTTTTTTCCCTTTTCCTTCGTCCCTTCTTTCCTTTCTGTTTCCCTTCCTTCCTTCCCTCCATTCCACCACCTCCTCCTCCTTTTCATCTTTTTTCTTCTTTTCCTCTTCTCTTTCTCTCTCCCCCTCTGTCAGTGAATGTTTATTGAGTTCTTAACACATTTTCTGGAGAATAAGAAACTTATCTAGTTTCTACTGCTTGCCTCCTACTGGAGAGTACCTCTAAAACTCTTGCCTTATTTGTAAAGCTTCAATGCATGCCTTTGCTGAATTGGGGAAGGATCTGCTTCAACAGTATTTTTCTCTTGCCCAATAGACTTAATCGAGATCTGAAAAGTCAAAGGCAAAGGGTCACCAGTGGAGGTTCACTCCAGCATCAGATTCTCTCTACCATGCTGTCTACTCAGAACTGAGCTGGAGTCTGGGTTTCAGAGCATCACGGATGTATGTAGATGCTGTCGATGCTGCTTTGTTTCTGTACAGGACCACTGGGAGGTTTGCAGTTTTCTTAGCTCCCACTCATACCATCTCTGATCTATTGCTGCCAGAAGCCTTCTTTTCTGTTTTCCTTAGTCTCTGGCAATACATCCCTCAAACTTCTCCTTTACTGTGCAACTGGTGTAGGTTTTAAAATCTTAACACTGCTTTAAAATTTCAGTGGCTCAGAGTAGCCTGCCCAATAGAGTCTTAAGCTTTTTATTTTGAGATTTAGGCTCCTTGTGACTTCCAGGCTCATCTTAAGCTCTCACCAACTCATTTATAAGCCAGTGTGCCCTGTTGCTTTATGTTTTCTCCTCTCCCTCCCCTTCTCTGCCTGATGGAGGCCTCTCCAGCAAGGAAACAACAAGGGAACAAAAACCATGCTCAGGTATGGCCTTCTCTGAGAATCAACCAGACCGTCCCAGAGAAAATTAACAACTCCTTCCTTCATACTACCACATTGAATCAAATTGAAAGCACACTATTTGCCCCTACATCTTATCATTTCTGAAATCAGAAAGCCTTTAACATTGCTGATGTCCTACGGTTGCTAGTGGCCAGCCAGGCGGCAGTCATAACACGGTTGCTGTTTTATGCACATACTTAAAGTTGGTTATTATTTATGGAATGCATTTATGGTAAATAAATAAATTTATTATTTATGGGAACATAACAATTGCAAACCCTCATTGTCAACAGACTATTTAAGAAAAGCAGGATTTCAAAGAAGGATTATGAATCTCAATTGTTTGTAATCTTCTGTTGACAACTTCTTCATAAAGTGAAGAAAAAACACGCAGATACTTGTAGAAAGGGTATCAACTTGAAAGAAAATCCTGTATGGTGTTGAAAGACATAAATATGAAAAACTCTGGCTCAAAAAGTAACATTGAAAAAAACTCCATATTGGAAGAAATTTCAAGAGCATATTAATCAATTTATTTCACTTACAGTTTCCTTTTCATGTATATACAATATAAAACTGTACATCTAATAGGTCCTTTTAATAAGTATAAAATATAAAGTAAGGTTTTTAAAGTATAAGAAAGCATTTATATCACTTATGAAATGATAAGAAAGCATTGCATCATAATTTAAGTGGCAGTAGTTTTCTTTAATAATTCTTAAAAATAATGGTACATTTTGCATTCCATGGTTTCTTAGATTTGATAATATAAAATATTTATGTATATTCTATTATTGTACCTTTCCATCAGTATTTCATTTATTTGTTTGAAATCTGTTGAAATCTATTAGTTATAAGCTTCTTAAAAGCCAAGTGATATTTGTGTGTGTGTGTGTGTGTGTATACATATATATATGGGTATACCAGACACTGGTTTTATATACTAGACACTGAACTTTGTGCATGAATAAAATTTCAGTGTCTGGTATGTAAAATTTTTTTTTCCGCTTTTCAGTGTCTGGTATGTAAAATTTTTTATTAATGGGCACGCTATCAAAACCCTTTGGAAGTATGCCTTAGAATATGAATACCTCTCTCACTTACTCCATAAAACCTGGTTTTGTGAACCTGGTATGTAAAAAATTTTAATAAATATTTCTTAAAGTAAATGAAATAAAATTTGTAAAGGAGACCAAGAGCTGACAAAGCCAACATAAAAAGATCAAATGGGTCAGGAGTCTTAGGTCAAATGTGCTCCAGGCACAAATCTCCTTGACTAACCCTCTCACTGACTTTTTGTTTAGACTGGCATTGAAAGTCCATTGTCTCCACACCCAGAACACCTGACTCTAAGAATGGCTCGAGACAGGGTCCAGTAGTGACTATGACAGAAGCACAAAGAGGAGTCGAATCTTACGAATCCAGTGTGAGTGTCTGTGCAGCCCCGAGGTGGTGGTAGATGGTGAGCACCCAGAGTGGTCTGGGACCCGTGGGGAAGAAGGCAGTTCTGAGAGATGCTGGGCTTGTGGATATGATCTTCAAACAGTTTTTTGCATCTTTTCATCACTCTTTTCAGTGTAACCAGTGGAATCTAAATACCATGATGATTTAATAACCACTATCATTCATTTTAAATATATATAATTATGCTCTTATGTTTGGAAACTCTTATAATTTTCCCTGTCTCCTTGAACTTGAGTTTCCAATTTCAGGAAAGTATAGTATGCCAAAAAGATTCTATCAGACTTATCAAATGACAACTAATTATATCCACTATTAAAAAATGTATAGACACCTTGTTTACCCAAACCCAATATACACTCAGAAAGGATAGGGAAAATAAATATATATTCAATTTTATTTCACTTTTGCCAGTATTATATGTTTGCTAAAATACTTTTGTTTTATTATGTAGCTTGAATAGTTTTTCATCTAAAGTTTAGGAGTAGAAAATTTAGCTCAGTAATGATCAACATAGAACTTACTTAAAAGCAAAGGCAGGGGGGTGGGAAGAGAAAGACTGGAATTTCAAAATTGTAGAATGGATAAACAAGATCATACTGTATAGCACAGGGAAATAGATACAAGATCTTATGGTAGCTCACAGAGAAAAAAATGTGACAATGAATATACACATGTTCATGTATAACTGAAAAATTGTGCTCAACACTGGAATTTGACACAACATTATAAAATGATTATAAATCAATAAAAAATGTTAAAAAAAAAACAGAACAAAACAAAACAAAACCAAAGGCACATAGTTAAACTGATAAACTTAATCAGACTTACTTCATCTCAGATGTCTAACTTCATTTGTTGGAAAAAAATTTAAAACATTTTCAGATCATTATAGATTCACAGAAAATTCCGAAACCAATGGAGAGAGCGCTCGTGCACCCTCACCCAGTTTCGCCCACTGGTTACACTTTACACAACAGAAGCAGGAATGTTAGATCTTTTGTTACAGTCACAAATCTTTCAGGCTTTACTGATTCTTTTCAGTTCATTTTTCTTTCTGTTGTTCAGATTGGATATCTGAATGTACATTCTGAATATTGTGTTACGAGACTCTGGATTTTATTTAAACATTTTGTTTGAGCAGACCTCCTCTGACACCACGCCGGTGAGGAAAGGGGACCCCACTCAGTTGCTGCCAGGTTTCATGAACACTCTGGGAGACGGTGCCTCATTACCGGTGGGTGAGGGTGGACATTTAAACACCCCATGTAGTGTCCACTGACACGGTGGGAGGGGAGGCTCTCCTTACCACTGAGGGGTGGTGAAAATCCTGACTCCCTACTTAGCCTTGTCTCACACCACCCTGGCAGGAGGGAGGTGCACCTTGTTATGGCCAGATGAGATGGAAGTCTAAGCTCCCCACTTGGCTCTCTGCTGGCGGGAGTAGGGGTATGGCCTTGGCTTTTCTCATGATGTGTGGCTGGAGTAGGGCATTGTTTTCTAACAGTTTTCTCTCTTGCTGGGTAACCCTTTCCTGGTCCTTTGGCTAGAGAAAGCAGGCTTTGGGGGGCTTTTTTTTTTTTTGTACCTGTTGGGGTTTTGGACTTCTCTAGTGCCCAGTCCAATGTCCATAGAAGGCAAACAGAAAAACCAGGGAACTTATCTCTGTGCTGTTCCATAGGTCCCAAAGGCCCTCACTGGTCTGCCTTCTCTACATTTCAGAGTCTTCTTGTTTGTTTTTTACATAGTGTCCTGAGTTTTCGGTTGTACTTAGTAGGAGGAATATAGAGAATTGTGTCTATTCCATCTTTTCCTAGAATTGGAAACCTTTCTGGCTTCATTTTTAAATTAAATTAATGTGTTAATACACGGATTTTGAAGTATATAATAGAAACTCTGAAGAAAGAAATTATGGAATGCATCTTATAAAAGTGACTACTTAAACTGTTAAATGAATAGTTAAGTGTTTTTAATTTAATACATCTAATTTATCCCTTTTGTACTAAGATATAAAAACAAAGTAATTCAATATGTAGTTTCTCATTATTTAATTTGTAACAATGTAGTGTTACAGGTAAAACTATAAGTTACCCCCAAATTAGAGATTATAATAACAGTTGTGGCATGCTTCAGGTAGACGTGTGCACCAGCATATGCAGTGTGTGTATATCATACTTTGGTGTCTGGATTTTAGGTATAATTAAATAATATTCATGTATAAACATAAGAAATAACTCCATTATTTTAGTTTGACACTATGATCAAAGTTCCTACACATGAGACAAAAGAGAGCTATATAAACTGTTGGAAATGAATCAGTCTGGCAGCTAGCATAATTTTCTATTTTATTAATAATGGTTGGAAATATTAAACTTTTCATGAGATGAAGATAAGAATAAATATTTCAAGATATGACTAGATATAGTAGTTTTAACTACCTTACTTAATAATACACACCAATTTCTGAAAGAAGTCTTATAGAGGTTTATATGTAGGTTTTATCTAATCTGTCTTGCAAAATTTGGAATCTCAGAAAACATTCCACTTACATTTAAAAGATCTGTGTCACTAACCCACACTGTTCTGCCTGATGGAAGGTACTTTTTTTTTTTTTTTTGTCTGATGCACGGTGCTTTTTTCCCCAGCTAGTAATGTCTTAGGGATGAGCATTGAGAATAGCTGAAAAGAAATGCTTACATTTAAATACATAAAACGAAGGGACCATTTTTAGTCTTCAGTATTGCCCATAGGTACGCTTTTTGCCTTGCTCTCAACAGATTCAACCTCATGAATAATGAATTCTTTGATAATACTCAGGGGGTAGAAGAAGTAAAGTCATTAAACAAAAATGATGATTACCCCCACATTATTTCATTTTTAATTTTTTATCATTAGCCCCACTCTATTGTATATATGCATTTAGAACATACAAACAGGGACCCATTTTTCATTTTTAAAGCCCATATTTATTTTTATCAGAAGTACCTAAAAAAGGAGGAGGACTGGAAGCCCTAAGAACTGAGAGTGTCTTGTGTAGTCATGGAAGGAGTTACTCTCACCTGATGATTTTCACAGCAGCGGTGAGGAGCGAGGCCATGGATCCCTCGGGAAAGTGAGAATGGGGCTATTGGTGAACACAGGTGCATTCTCAGACAGATCCTTCAAAGGAAGGCAATGAGTGGAGTTTGAGAACCTAGAAGTTGATTCTTTTAAAACTATAGGGGGGTTTCTGATTCAAGATGATAGATCCTGAACTCATCTCCTCCCACCAACACACAACATCTACATAGAGAATAACTTCCTCTGGATAAAACCTAAAAACTGGCTGCACATCAGGTGAACAAGAGAAGGCCCATGTGGAAGCAGGTGGGAGAGGCTGGGACCCAGTCTCACCATAAACCCCACCATGGTGTGGCAACTGCAGTAAATAATGCTATATTGCATGTTTGCAAGTAGCTAGGAGAATGGATCTTGAAAGTTCTCATCACAAGAAAAAAATTTTTTGTGACTCTGTGTGGTGATGGATGTCAGGTGAATGTATTATGGGGATCATTTTGCAGTATATACAAATATTGAATCATTACATTGTACACCTGAAACTAGCATAGTGTTATGTCAATGATACCTCAATTAAAAATAAAGAATGCTTAAAAAAATACTCAAAACAACTACAGGAATTTACATACCCCTTGGAAAGCCTTTATACTCCAAGGACTATGAATATCCAAGTTTGACCACCCCTGCTCAGATCACTACTCTAGAGTGGACCTTGGGATACAAAAGGGAACAGGAGAATTGATGTCCTATCAAAGCCCTAGAAGGAGTGCCTCTTTCCACAACTGTTAGATTATCAGTGTGTCTGGTGATAACACTAACACAGAAGTTGTGGGAGATGCCAGAACACATGCTGAGTCTGAAAATTTAGAATTGCTCCTTTTCATGTTGGTTAGAATAACCATACATTCCCTTTTTGTGCACTCTTGATTATTTCTGAAATTTTGACTCTCTTCATGAAAGTTATATGAGGTAATCACCCATTGATATAGGTTTAAAATTAGCTGGAAGTGTATGAGGGTCACTAATTGGATTAATTAATTCAAACAATGAAGCTCTCTTAGGGCGAAAAAATACTGCACTCTGATCCCTTTCTCTTGTGAACCGAGTTTGACTTTTGTTGATAACATGGGCATTTGTGCATAAAGAAGACCAAAAAAAAAAAAAAAAACAAAAAAAAACTTACAAGTTGCTTGTCCAGCAGTTAGAGAAATCCTTAGGATTTTTGCAACTAGAATTAAGATCTATTGGTTAGGGATCATTAAAATTGTAAAAATCAGAGACTGGGAGCTGATGGTGCATAACATCCTTGAGTACAAAAGAGGGAATTGATATCATTATTGTGTTTATAAAGACAGGCTAGAAGTTTTACATGTCAGGAGCCACAGGCATTCTGTCAACCTCCTAGTCCTTTAAATCCCCATTCAGTCTGGCCCAGTCTGGTTAGTTTGCAACTTGTCATCTTCCTCCTTTGCAAAGTCTTATGAGAATCTTATCAAAACATAGGAAGGAGATGTAAGAACGAAGTTAGACGGAGTAAAATCCAGGCAGTCAAGAGGTATGGTGGTCATCACTAATGTCACTTTTGACAGGAGTAGAACTCCCAGTTTCCCGAAAAGAAATTATGCCCTGGGATGCGTGGTCTGTGCATCCAAACGTCATCCGTTCACCCACTTTGTTCTGCATCCAGTCAAGGAGGATCACTTGAGGAACAGCATTTCTATCCACCTTGGAAGAACCCCTCTGAATCAGGATGTAGGATCGAGTACTTGCTTCTTTTATTTGACATGTCCTAGGCCTACATTTACAATTTTGTTAGGTCCTTCATTAAAAATTCCTTTGGATAAACTCTAATTAAGGTATGCCAGAGAAAGAAGACAACAGAAATTGTGCTTCTTTTAATATGTTGTGGATGACTGAATTGATTCTAATCAGTAAATCTATACGTTTGAACTTAAATTTTGTGCTTTTTCTCAGTAATCCCACTGTGATGGGCTTGAGAGACAGGGTTTATGGAGATATCTTTTGATGGACTTGATGTAAAGCACCAAGAGTGTTCATGATAATTTTAATTGATAATGAGGAAGTGGAGGAGCAGAACAGAAGATAGTTTCTTGGTGTTTAGAGACCTTGAATTTATTGTTTCCTTTACAAAGTCTACTAGTCACCCCTGACAAGATGCCTGCAAATTCAGGTGTTTGCAGTTCCTGGCCCTTCAAGGTCACTCTCTGTGGGCTCCTGATCTGGCATGAGTGCTGGACACTCTGGCTATTTTATATTTATTATTCGACTTAAGACTAAACAACTTTATTAAGGAAGCATTTTCCTCATTTTGCAGCTGGGAAGTGGGAGTCAGAGAGGGTTTGCCACGGGTCACAGCTGTCGTCACTCTCAGAGCTGGAGTTGACTTAGGTCTGCTCAGCTCTGCTGGACGTGCCTTTCCTAATGCATTGTCCTACCCACCATCCACTGAAGCAGGGGCAGAGTGAACCCAGACAGAGGTTCTCAGGAGCTAGCTGACGTTTTGTGTCAGGGCTGAAGGCAGGCAAATCTCTGCCAGGAACATTACCCACTGCCCACTGAGCAGTGAGTCCCAGTTGATTCCTATAGTCCTGGCTTTTAGAATAGGATTGAACTCTAGATTAGGATTCACAGAATTAGCTCTATGCCTCCTACCCATCCTTTAGAGCTTTTAGACTTGTGTCCCGCAAGAAAACCTTCTCTGACACCCCTCTAAAATGGGTTTCCAGATCATGATGCTTATCAAATCATGTTTACATATCTGTGCCTCCCATTAGACTGTAAGATTTGTGAGTGCTTTGTTTACTTTTGTTTTCTCAGCTTCCAGGAAAATGTCCAGAGCTCAGATATTTGTTGATAAATGCAGAATGTCACTAGCTCTCTGAGTGACTTGGGAAAGAGCTATGTGTCCGGGTCTTAGCTTCCCCTAATTAAAAGTGAGGATGTTTTCCTGTAGGATCTCTAAGATTATTTCAGATGTAGGGTTCTGAGAGTAGCTGCAAGCTAAGGCCTGCTAATAGAAGAGTTTTGACCTCTTTGATAAATTCCAGAAGGCTTTTCTTGCTTATTGCTGCAGGGAGGGCAAGGGACTCTGTTTTATTCTCATTGTTTCCCAGGGCCCATGGTACAAGGTCAGTATATGTATTTAATAATGGATGGATCTTTAGTCTTTTGTTTGCAATATCTAATGTACAAAGACAACAAAATCTATTTCATCGGTATGATCATGCGGTCTTGTATAGACAGGATTCTAGGTGGGTCTGAGACAAAGTCAAAATGCTCCATGACGGCTTTCACTTAAGGATATCTAGTTAGAGTTGGTGGGCAGAGGCTCAGTGCCAGGAAGCCATAGAAACTTAGGCCTCTAGTGACTTTCAGTATTCTATCAACATTCCACAACTGGGATTTCCTTGGAACTGGAGTGGTTTTTTCAGGGTCCCAAGGAGTGGCAGAGCTGGAATTTGGTTCCAGGCCTTCTGGCTCCAAGTATAATGCATTTTTAATCCCCTATGTGGTTTACAATAAGTCAATGATCTTGGCTCACCAAGACTAGCATCCTGAATGTGCATGTCACTGATCACACGCAAGAATGATTTACTGCAAACCCATCACCACGGCTCGAAACAATGGCAGACACATATCCCTTAAGAGGCACCATTAAACAATGATGATTTAGTGAGGGGAACATGCTCGCTGGGACTCACAGCCCTTATACCACCTACCTTTGCTCTTGAAATTCCCACTGGGAGCCAGGAATTTCCTGCTGCTTCTTACCTCCTGTAAAGGAAACAATAAACTAGCGTGTTCTGTCACCCCGTATATCTGTCTACTTTCTCTCTAGACCGTCAGATTCCCAAGGACAGTGACCACAAGTACTTTCTTTGAGAATCTCTGTCCATCACAATAACTATCGCATTAGGACACCCAACCCACAGATGCTAAACAAATGAAAGGGCCTGGAGAACTGAAGTGACTTGTCTCGACTGAATTAGCAGCCCCTGTTAAATAAATATTGCATTATTGAAGTAAAATAAAAACGTAAATAACTCTGCTTGTTTTTTGAAACACCAGTTTCCTTCACAGTTAGGGGCCTCCTTCAGGCTTGCTGAATCTAACTGCCTGCGACGTGATTTCCTCCGCTGCAATTCTGTGGATCCAGTCTTTCTCGCTCCATCAATTGTCAAGCTGCTTCTCTCTTAATGCAGCATAACAAACCGTTTTAATAATGCATTTGTTGTACAACGAGGTCCTCCTAAATCTAGTTCTGATGGCCGTTTGGAAGCGCAATATGCTTATATTCTCAAATTTTACTGTTGAAGAAAACTGAAATCTGAATATTTCCCTATCACTCTGATAAATTTCCATCACAGATCCTCATGTGAATAGTACAATTTAGCCAATGGCCTCTTATAGATAATAGACCAATATATCAGAATTAAACCAAGCTGAGTCCATGCATCTTTTAAAATCATCAAATACTAAGTCCTCCTGGTCACATAAATATAAATGAAAGCTTGATTGTATCACAGTCTGCCGGCATTCAGCGTGTGTGATTATAGCCACGTGCCCACATAAACTATTGATTATTAAAGTCAGATATGAATTTTTCCAGCCAGGTCTTCAGAGTTTTGACTCTTGAGTTTTCTCTTGTTGGCCACATTTTATAAAATCTCTCTCTATATTTTTCCCTCTGTAAGCTGGAGGGAGGGCTCTTCCTTATGAGGCCAGGACAGTGTTTTAGATGTCAGCCCAAGGTCTAGAGGGAGGGAAACGTCCCTCATACTGCCCTGCGCTGCACTGAGTCCTCAGCACACGACTCTGGTGGCCCTCCATGGGGTGGTCCTGGGAAGCTGGGGGAGGATTCTGCACAACTGCACTGATTCTGACATGAGCTAGACTAAAGATGGCTTTTTCTTGGTCTTGTCCAAGCAGACCCATGTGTTTTTCAGAATTCCTCGTCTCCTTCAACCCAATACAAACTTTTCAGGAGGGAGAATCCTCAAGAGGCTAGGAGGAACTGGGGATTCACTGAAGTGTGCCATGGGCGACATCACAGAAAGAATGGCTCAGAAGATTTTTCTTCCCTATAATCTCAGGGAGGGACACATTTCAGACATCTGTGGCTTCAGGATTTCTACATATGAAGTTGGACTATGTGAAACTGGTGACACCTAACCTTCTTGACACATAAAAAGGGTTATTTCAATACAGTTCAAATGAATAGAAGGGGCTTAGGAACAGCAGATTGGTTGGAGATGGGAACTTGGGAGGCTTGTATTTGTAAAAACAAAATCACATTATTTTACTTATATATGTTTTTATATTTTTATATGGATTTCTTAAGGGAAGCAATCATTGGAGAGTATTGGTGGGGTTAGGAGGCTGAGCTCCTCCCAGTAGCCAATCCCTTAATCTGAGTTTGATGGAGAGAAGGCAGTTGAGGGATGGATGCGGATGTAACCATCAGTAGTTAACACCGGTTCAGACTTCTCTCCTGCACACTCTCTTCTCCTTCCATATATATATATATATATATATTTTCTTTTCTTTTCTATCTTTCATTTGGCCAGTGACCTAAAGAAGAGAGGAAGAGGGAATTTACTAGAAAATTGGAAAATATCCCCCAAACATATCAGCTATAAACAGAGTCAAGTTTCAGTGAAGCAGAATCGGGCATATGAATCATCTGTGATTTTACTGGGGTAAGCACTTATGGGAGCGATTTTTCAATATGAAAGAATGTATTTTGAAAATCAAAGAGAACATACTTTAGTCCCTCAGTGGTAGTGTGTGCGTGTGTGTGTGCACGTTCTCTGCAGCACGAGAATCCTGTATGTGCATGGCGCTGTTGGGGCTCACTCTCCGTTTCTGGGGCTCAGCTTGTGTGTGTGTGTGTGTGTGTGTGTGTGAGGTAGGAGACTATAAGGACATTTATAGGTACGTAAACCTCTTTTTGTATCTCCTTTCTTTACTTCCTCCCCCTGAATTTTTCTGCTTCCCAGCTTCAGTCTTGCATGTCCCTTAGTAGAAGGAAAATGTCATGGCACGGTGCTGTGTCCTCAGCGCAAAACCACCCAAAGCCCTTAGGTGAGGTGGTCCTGGGAAGTTAAAGTGGTTTATTCTACAATTAAAATCCTCCACGAGACACAAGTACCCCTAAGAAGGATGGTACATTGACTTTTCCATCACTTCCAACCCCCACTCCATTACCAAGTCCTGTGTTTTTTTATTTCCTACGTGTTTTTCAAGTTTTATCCTTTTCTCTTCTTGCTATGTCTACCATCACTGCCGTAGTTCAGTCTCTCATCACCTTTGTTCTGGAATTCTGCAACCACCTCCCAGTGGTGGCTCCGCCTCCAGCATTCTGGTCTTACCCTCCTCAAATGCACTCCTCACACTGTAGCCGTGGCAATCTCTCAAACATTTGAAGCTGACCAGTTACTCTACTGTCCAAAACCCTTTTCCCACAGGGTAAAGTCTAAGTGCCAGTCGTTACATACAACGCTCCCTTCCCCATGGAGTGATCCCATCTCTTGCACTGTCCATTCATACTGGTAATTTGTCACACACACCATGGTGCTTCACACTTCCTCACTTTGCTCTGCCCAGAAAAGTCTCTTCTGCCTAGAATGACTTTCTCCAAACCTGCCCAAACCTGGGCAGCCATGTCCTCACGGGCCTCAGAAAACTCTCCTTCCTCCATGCCCTCACCCACATACCAGTGAACAAAGGCATGCTTGGCATACATCAGGTCAAACTTGTGGTCCAGGCGAGCCCAGGCCTCAGCAATGGCTGTGGTGTTGCTCAGCATGCACACAGCCCCTTGTACTTTGGCCAGGTCTCCACCAGGTACCACCGTGGGAAGCTGGTAATTAATGCCAACTTTGAAGCCAGTGGGGCACCAGTCCACAAACTGGTGGTGGCAATGGCAGCATTGACATCTTTGGGGACCACATCACCATGGTACAACAGGCAGCAAGCCATGTATTTACCATGGCGAGGGTCACATTTCACCATCTGGTTGGCTGGCTCAAAGCAAGCGTTGGTGATCTCTGCTACAGAAGCTGTTCATGGTAGGCTTTCTCAGCAGAGATGACAGGGGCATATGTGGCCAGAGGGAAGTGGATGCGAGGATAAGGCACCAGGTTGGTCTGGAATTCTGTCAGATCGACATTCAGGCCTCCATCAAACCTCAGGGAAGCAGTGATGGAGGACACAATCTGGCTAATAAGGCGGTTAAGATTAGTGTAAGTTGGGCGCTCAATATCGAGGTTTCTACGACAGATGTCATAGATGGCCTCGTTGTCTACCATGAAGGCACAATCAGAGTGCTCCAGGGTGGTGTGGGTGGTGAGGATGGAGTTGTAGGGCTCAGCTACAGCTGTGGAAACATGGGGGGCTGGGTAAATGGAGAACTCCAGCTTAGACTTCTTGCCATAATCGACAGAGAGACGTTCCATCAGCAGGGAGGTAAACCCAGAACCAGATCCCCCTCCGAAGCTGTGGAAAACCAAGAAGCCCTGAAGACCTGTGCACTGGTCAGCCAGTTTCCGAATTCGGTCCAAGACGAGGTCAATGATCTTGCCAATGGTGTAGTGACCACGGGCATAGTTATTGGCAGCATCTTCTTTGCCTGTGATGAGCTGCTCAGGGTGGAAGAGCTGGCGGTAGGTGCCAGTGCGAACTTCATCAATGACTGTAGTTTCCAGGTCTACGAACACTGCCCTGGGCACATGCTTGCCAGCGCCTGTCTCACTGAAGAAGGTGTTGAAGGAGTCGTCTCCTCCCCCAATGGTCTTGTCACTTGGCATCTGGCCATCAGGCTGGATGCCATGTTCCAGGCAGTAGAGCTCCCAACAGGCATTGCCGATCTGGACACCAGCCTGGCCAACGTGGATGGAGATGCACTCACGCATGGTGGCTACGGGTCAGCAGGCGCAGGCAACAGGAGTAGACACCGGGTCCCGGTTACCGTCCCCGACAAGCTAAGAGTCGAGGTAAGTAACGCACTCTATTTTTACATAGTTACGCCAATAATGAGTTGTGTTTGCATTCATTCACTCTTTTGCTTGCTTGCTTGCTTGCTTGCTTTCTTTCTTTCTTTCTTTCTTTCTTTCTTTCTTTCTTTCTTTCCTTTCTTTCTTTCTTTCTTTCTTTCCTTTCTTTCTTTCCTTCCTTCCTTCCTTCCTTCCTTCCTTCCTTCCTTCCTTCCTTCCTTCCTTCCTTCCTTCCTTCTTTCCTTCCTTCCTTCCTTTCCTTCTTTCCTTCCTTTCCTTCTTTCCTTCTTTCTTGTCAATCTACAATTAACTTCTTTTTTAAATTCAAATATAGTCAGTTATAACATGTCAATTTCTGATGTACAACACAATGTCCCAGTCATGCATGTACATACATATATTCATTTTCATATTCTTTTTCATTAAAGGTTATTACAAGATATTGAATATACTTCCCTGTGCTATACGGAAGAAATTTGTTTTTTTATCTACTTTTATATATAGTAGTTAACATCTACAAATCTCAAACTCCCAAATTTATCCCTTCCCACCCCTCTTCCCCCAGTAACCATAAGATTGTTTACTATGTCTGCGAGTCTGTTTCTGTTTTGTAGATGAGATCATTAGTGTCCTCTTTTTTCCCTGTCTTTTTCTGCTCTGTTGTAATGATCAATGGTTAAACCACAGGTAGCACTGGCCTTACTTCTATGTCAGGATGAATACAGTTGGCCCTCTGTATCTACAGGTTCCACTTCCATAGATTCAACCAATCGTGGATTGAAAATATTTGAAAAAAATCCAAAAAGTTCTAAAAAGCAAAACTTGAATTTTCTGCATGCTAGAAACTATTTACATAGCATGTACATTGTATTTATAACTATCTATATAATATTTGCATTGTATTAGGTATTTTAAGTAATTTAGAAATGACTTAAAGCATATGGAGGAAAGACATATACACCCCTATGTTCACTGCAGCATTATTTACAATAGCCAAGATGTGGAAGCAACCCAAGTGCCCATTGATAGATTAATGGATAAAGAATATGTGGCATATATGCCGATCATTTTGAAATGTATAGAAATTTTGAATCACTATATTGTGCACTAGGAACTAAAATAGTGTTGTAGGTCAGTACTTCAGAAACAAACAGACTTATAGAAAAAGTTTAGATTTGTGGTTACCAGAGGTGGGGGTCGGGGGAAGGGGATTGGATGAAGGTGGTCAAAAGGTACAAACATCACACACAAAAGGTAAGATAAATAAGCTCTAGGGATGTAATGTACAACATGATTAATATAATAAACTCTGCTGTATGTTATATGTAAAGTGGTTAAGAGAGTAAATCCTGAATTCTCATCACAAGAAAAAAATTTTTCTATTTCTTTTATTTTGTGTCTATATGAGATGATGGATGTTCACTAAACTTATTGTGATAATTATTTCATGATGTATGTTAGTCAAATCATTGTGCTGTATACCTTAAACTTGTACAGTTCTGTATGCCAATGATACCTCAATAAAACTGGAAGGAGAAAAAATCCATAAACAAACAAACAAAATAAAAATATAGGAGGATGTGCACAGGTTATATGAAAATACTATGCTATTTTATATAAGGGACTGGAGCTCCACAGATTTTGGTATCTGTGAGGGTCCTTAAACCCAAACCCTGTGGGTACTGATGGACAACTGTACTAAACTTCAGCAAGTGGGGCTTTGGGGCAGAAGAGGAGCAAGAGAGTATTTTGACTTGGGCTAATTATTTAGTATTATTCCTTAGAGGTGGGTTGATGGGTTCTTAAACTGGGATCTGTGGACCTTGTGTGTCAGTGTCTTTCTTTCTCGGGGAGAAAAGTCCATAGCTTTATTTAGACTCTCAAAGGAATCCAAGACCCAAAAGGATTAAGAGGCGAGTATGTGTGTTTGTGTGTGTGTGTGTATGCATGTTCCAACTACCTTTCTTTTATTCTTAGAGAATTTCTTTCTATTTTAGATCATTTCTACTCACATGCTGTTTGCAGTAAATTGCATTTTCTTTTGTTCATTCCTGTTTATGTCTCAATTGAAAAATCCTTACTGAAATTTTAGGCCATTCTTTATCTTTTCCATAAAACCATATTATTAGTAAAAATACAGAAGTCTGACAGTCAATAGAGAATGGTTAAACCTGGGCCTCAAAGTTTTTGAAAGATGTCTGTGTACAGAAGTAATGATGACTTTCATCATAGATCTCTTACTAAAGATCAAAGTCACAAAATAAAATTTGTCAACACAAGTTAGAAAAAGGTCAAACAACAATAACAGCAAGACAGATATAAGGAAATATCCAGAGGGTTCTAAGTGCTGTTCTTGAAAATATGTACTTAAATTTAACACAGTAAAGCAACGTAGAATTATATAGACAGATCAAAAGCCTATCAAATGTTCCACTTAAAACACTAATCTAATGAGATTATGGATGTGAAAGAGAATTTTTATTTTGAAAGAAAAATTCTCTTAGATAGAAGTTGAAACTGAGAAAATTTGTAAAGATTATATAAAGGCATTTGCAAACACTTCCCCTGATATCTAAATGAATTTTTTTTTTTAGTGAAAGAATCAAAGCTTGAATCTTTAAAATAAAGACAAATAAGAAATGATTCTATGCTGGGAAGAATACTGCAGTGTAGTAGTCTCAAGGTTTTTATGTATTTATTTTTTTATTGCAAGTATAATCAGTTTGTAATGCTGTGTCAGTTTCTGGTGTACAGCATAATGTTTCAGTCATACGTATACATGCATATATTCCTTTTCATATTCTTTTTTATTATAGGTTATGACAAGATATTGAATATAGTTCCCTGTGCTATACAGTAGAAACTTCTTGTTTATCTATTTTAAATGTAGTAGTTTGTATATGAAAATCTCAAACTCCCAATTTATCCCTTCCCACCCCGTTTCCCCTCTGGTAACTGTAAGTTTGTTTTCTATGCGAGTCTGTTTCTGGTTGTAAATAAGTTCATTTGTGCCTTTTTTGTTTAGATTCCATGTGAATGACATCATATGGTGTTTTTCTTTCTCTTTCTGGCTTACTTCACTTAGAATGATGATCTCTAGGTCCACCCATATTGCTGCAAGAGGCATTATTTTATTCCTTTTTATGGCTGAGTAGTATTCCATTGTATATATATGCTACAACTTCTTTATCCAGTCATCTGTCAATGGACATTTAGGTTGTTTCTATGTCTTGGCTATTGCATACAGTGCTGCTGTGAACATTGGGGTGCATGTATCTTTTTGAATTAGAGTTCCCTCCAGATATATCTCCAGCATTTATTGTGTGTAGACTTTTTAATGACCATTCTGACTGGTGTGAAGTGATACTTCACTATAGTTTTGATTTGCATTTTTCTGATAATTAGCAATATTGACCATTTCAAGGTTTTTTTTGTTTGTTTTTTGTTTTTTGTTTTTTCTGTATGTCTCAAGCTACAGTATGCTTGGGGGTTGAGGGTCCTAAGGTTGCCCTGGGAAATTTAGTTAGGAATTGGGCTTCTTCCCATTTGGAAAAAACAGTAGATGGTTGAAACTACAAAAATGATGAAGAGTGTGCAAGGTGAAGGAGGAGAAAGAATTAGGAGAAAGGGGAGGAAGTAGAAAAGAGAGAGGGAGAGAGGAAAAAGAATAACAACAAAAAGGCTAAAAGAAAGAGAAGGAGGGAGGAAGAGGGAGGGGCAGGAGGAGAAAGAGGAGGGAGAGGAGGTGGAAGGAATGGAGGAAGGGGAGGGGTTGGGGATATGAGAGTGCCTCTCAGAACCCTGCTGGGCTGGAACACCTTACTTGAGGAATCTTGAGAATCAGGTTCTCTGACCCCCTGAACTGCCTGGTAAAGGGTAAGGAGAGAACTACATGGAGGCAAGATCTCAGTGGTCACCAATTTGAGAAATGTAAGGTAAATGCCTGGCTATTTACAGAACAGAGATACAGAAACAGCTGGTCTGATAGCTCAGGGGGGATGGTCCAGGCAAGCTCAGTTACCACTCTGGTTGGGTAACAGCTCTGTGTGCTATTCTACAAGATGTGGGTTTGACCTGAGCCACTGACCGATATCTGGTTCTGTTTCCTCCAGAGAACACAGGGGTCCTGAATCCAAGAGGTGGAAGTGGATGTGGCCTGTCTTACCATTATAACCAATAACAGTCTCTCTTGCCCCCCGCAAACAGAGGCAGTGGGGATTGAGCCCAGGACCTGTGCATCCCAAGCACAAGTTCTGCCTCTGCCCCCCACCCCCACCCCATCCCCTAATAGTCTTTACTGCCTCTCCTTGTATATTTAGGAATCTCCTGGTTTAAAGCTGTTAGTAACCAAGAGAAATGTTTCCCTTATCAAGAGACAAGACCCTGCTGGAAGCTGAGATTGCTACCTGGCCATCTGACATCCCTCTCGCTTCTGGAAAACAGGCAAAAATAAGTTTTTGGTGTTAACCGAGGTGGTTGATCCTTATCACCAAAGGGAAATAGGGTTGATGTTGCACAAAGGAGACAGGGAGGATTCTCCAAGGAATCCAGGGGCGTGTTGTCTCCTAGGTTTTCCTTTTCCAGACATATTGATAAGAAAACAGCAGTAACCTCCTAGAAGAAAGATTAGTGAGGTTGTGGATACCGGGGGGGGGGGGGGGGGAGGCTGGGAAGGGATAGCCTGGGATTTCAAAATTGTAGAATAGATAAACAAGATTACACTGTATAGCACAGGGAAATATACACAAAATGTTATGATAACTCACAGAGAAAAAAATGTGACAATGAGTGTGTATATGTCAATGAATGACTGAAAAGTTGTGCTGAACACTGGAATTTGACACATTGTAAAATGATTATAAATCAATAAAAAATGTTAAAAAAAAAAAAAAAAGAAAGATTAGTGAGGGCATATCTATTTACTTGAGTTATCTCACCAGGCACAGAACCCTGACCAGCTTAGGTACCAGCTGATGACAATGGTGACATGAGATGAGTAGAAGAGAAAGAACATCAAAAATACTCCTACAACTGTGTGTCCAGCTCAGAAATAAGGACCCCTGTACTTATATTTTCTTACTTGCTATTTCACACATAAATGTGTACGTTTTAACTAACTTTTCCACTTCTCCTACTCCCTTTCATATTTTATTTAGAGTGAACAATGTTTACAAAATAGTGCATAGTTTAAATACTGTCCAGACGGAATTGTGAAAGATATAGAGGAGGAATAGACCTGACCCAGTGACCTTGGATTTGGACCTAGGGGCAGGCGCAGCTGAGGGCAGGCTCAGATGAGGGACCTATTAGGTGGCAGTATTTTGTGTCCTGTAGTTGCTAAATCTGTTGCTGTTTAATTTTAAACATGGAAAAAGTATGTGTATGTCAGAATTTGGGAGCTAAATCTTCCAGTGGACATTTACCATGTGTTTGGGCCACCAGTTTTCAGCATCTCTTGAAACGCTCCTTATGTTTGGGGGAATATTCAGGCTCACGAGTCCTGTGTCCCCAGTTTAGACGTCACAGCACTCATTTCCCAGCTTTCCTTGTGGTTATGATACAGGTAGTGATCTAGGCCCCACCAGTTAGGCATGTGAGACTGATTTGGAACAGAACTGCATGAGGAAACAGGGTGCAAGTGGAATCCATTTAACAGAAGAAGATGCTCAGGTGTTCGGTTATTGCCATGATGCTACAAGGTCAATTTTGGGGGGCACAAAAGCAATGAGAGTGCTACTAGCAGCCCGATTGCAGTCAAGTTAGGTCTGTGACAGGTGTGTGAATGGCAGTATTTCAAGACGGCAGGAGACCTTACTGTTGATGATGATGGTGACCGTATCCATGATGGACCAGTGGTTTTTGTGGTGAAGTTTGAACATTGCTCCTGGAAGCTTAACTTTGAGCCCATTTCTCTGTCCCTACTGCCCCAACTAACCCAGTTTTATTGAGATATAATTGACATATAACATTGTATAAATTTAAGGTATACAACATAATAATTTGATATATGTATATATTGTGAAATGATTGCCATGCTGTTTCATTAACATCTGTCACCTCATAGTTACAAAGTTTCTCTCTTTTAATGGGAACTTTCTCTTAGCACCTTTCATATATACAATACAGTATTGTAAACTTTAGTCATCATGCAAGACATTACATCCCCAGGACTTGCTTATGTTTTAATTGGAAGTTTGTAATTTCTGACCAACTTCACTCATTTCCCCACCACCTGCTACTGGTAACCATCAATCTGATCTGTTTCTATGGGTTTGGCTTTTTTAGTTTCCACATATTAGTGAGATCACATAACATTTGTCTTTCTCTTTCTGACTTATTTCACTGGGCATATTGCCCTCAATTCCCAACCATGTCACAAATGGCAGGATTTCCTTCTTTTTATTACTGAATAATATTCCATTGTATATCTATCTATCTATCTATCTATCTATCTATCTATCTATCTATCTATCATCTCTATATGTATATACAGATATATAGATATATCTATGAATATACCTATGAATAGATATAGATAATATATATACCACATCTCCTTTATCTATTCATCTGTTGACAGACTTAGATTGTTTCCATGCCTTGGCAATCCTGCAATGAACATAACGGTGCAGATATCTCTTAGAGATAGTTACTTCCTTTCCTTCAGATGTATACCCAGAAGTGGGATTGCTGGATCATATGGTAGCCCTAGTTTCAGTTTTTGGAGGAACCTCCATACTGTTTTCCATGGTGGCTGAATCACTTTACATTCCCACTAACAGTGCTCAGATCTTCACCAACGATTGTTCTCTCCTGTACTCTATTTAGTCATTTTTATTTATTAATTTTTTGTGGGGGGGAGAGGGAATTAGGTTTTTATTTATTGATTGATAATGGAGGCACTGGGGATTGGACCCAGGACCTCGTGCAGGCTAAGCATGTGCTCTACCACTGAGCTATACCCTCCCTCCACTCCTGTCTACTTAATAATAATCATTCTAACAGTATGAGGTGATATCTCATTGTGGTTTTAATTTGCTTTTCCTTGATAATTAGTGATGCTGAGCATCTCTTTATGCACCCGTTGGCTATTTGTATATCTTCTTTGGAAAAATGTCTGCTCTAGTCCTTTGACTATTTTTAAATCAGACTGCTTGCTTTTTTGCTACTGAGTTGTATGTATATATTTATATATTTTGGATATTTACCCCTTATCAGATATGTGGTTTGCAAATATTTTCTCCCATTCGATAGGTTGCCTTTTCATTTTGTTGATTTTTCTTTTCCTGTGCAGAAGCTTTTTTGATTGATGTCGTCTCACTTGTTTAGTTTGCTTTTATTGCTTGTGATTCGGGTGTCATGTTCAAAAAAGTTATTGCCAAGTCCCATGTCAGTGGCTTTTCCCCTGTGTTTTTTTCTGGGTGTTTTATGATTTCAGGTCTTACATTCAAGTCTGTAATTTGTTTCGAGTTAATTTTTGTGAGTGGTGTAAGAGAGGGGTTTTATTCTTTTGCATGTGAATATCCAATTTCCCCACAGCACCTCTGTCCCTGTTAAAGAAAGTCGAGTAACTTGGCCAAGACACCACACCACTGCGTGGCAGAGCTGGGGCCTGTCAGTAACACTGTGCTGCTCTTCATTCTTTTACCTGTTGGGAAGAGGTGGGAGGGGAAATTGTCAGACCTGAGAGTTTGTCACAACTGCATTGTGAGTTCATTGTGGTCGGAACGCAACAATGTTCCCTCGAAAGTTTTGTCTGTTCTCAGTACACTTGCTGCTGTGGTGAATAAGCTACTTGCCATCATCACAGAAGACTTCGTTCTTAGAAGACACCAGAAATATGGGTCAGAGATCTCTTCTAAGCATTCCTCATGATATATGAATGGAGTCTTTTCTGGTCATCCTTTCCAGGACTGGAAGGAGGAGTTCTGGAAATCATGAGTCTTCCTTACTGATTGTAATGCATTCCCTAACCGTGTAACTCGGGCCCAGAGCTCCCCATCTCAAAGCCCTCAGGGGCCTTTGTTGGTGCTACTAAGTCCCACGGCCCTGTTTTCCCTGCTCTTTGCTCTCTGGTGGGCTAATGATTTCTCTGAAACTACCTTGCAATCCTTTCTATTATTTCTCCTCTTCCCCACTGAATGGACGGTTCTGGAAGAATGTTCTTTGCACCTTTTGCTTAGCTCTACAGCTTTTTGGATGAGGAAAATAGTTTCCTGATATTTCTGAAATAGTGCCTACTTAATTTCATTATTTCTAGTTACCAGCCTTTCCCCAGGCTAAATAATTGCTTTTTGTTGTGTTTGCACCTTTCAAATAATTGTAGAATTTTCTTTAGTGTTGAAATTATAAATATTTATCCTCATTAACCTTTTTATTTGCATCACACTCGGTGATTCTCAGTTCAGCTTTGTTCTCTGTCCTCAGACAATTTTAGGTTGAATACAGGGCTCCAAGCTAGACATGCTGTTCCAAGTTCAGTTCCTTAGAGTTGGAAGGAAGGGGCACAGACACTCCTCTTGCTATGAGGCAGTGTCTTCAGATTTACTCTAAAATTGGTCTCCTTTTTTGGGGGGCGTGGTATCTTTCATATAACATCACAAAACTTGCATATTCTGTATTGCTTTCACAGATGTATTGCATATGCTATATTTTTCCCTTTATTTTCTTCCCTGTATTTTTAACTATCACAGGGTTATTTATTACTACGTTGTCTTTACTGGTATTAGCAACAGTTCTTAATTTAGCATCATCTGCAAACTTCATTTAAGTACTATTTGCTGTCTCTGCAAGATCATTAATAACGATGTCAACCATAGCATCTTGGAAAGTTGTGACAACACTGCTTCATCTTTAGGAAAAAGTGAAGATGTAGAGAAGGTTTTCCCTGACATAAAACACTGGGCTCCTCTCTTTGTTTGCTTGATGTCTGAGTCCCTCCCAAATGTGTGTTGAGAGGTGGCTGTACCTTTAGTAGGGACTTGGCTGCATGCTGCTTCTTGTCATGTTTTCACTGTGTTAAAATGAGTTTTCATAAGTTAAAAAAAATTACTGGTTTGTGTCAAATCAACAGGAAAAATGTCAAATATTTCTAAAAATTTGAAATGTTGATGTTTGGGAAGTCAGATAGGCAAAGAACTGAGGTCTAAGAGATTTGATTCTCAAAAAACTGATTTTGAGCTAGAGAGTTTTATTCTCTCAGGAGGTGGATTTGGAGAGAAAGCTGCCTAAGAAAGAAAGGAAGCCGTTTACCTGCCCTCGGTGTGATTTGGGTGAAATTTGTATTTTCCCGTCTTTCTCTCTTCTCTGTTCGAATCAGGGCAACCTAGGCTGTTCCACATCCATCCCTGGACTAGGTTTGGGTAGTAGGTTCTTATCTGAAACCAGGGGTAAACTTTGTAGGTTCAGCTGTTCAGTGAGGAACCTTTTCACGTTATCCTCCTCCTCCCACCTCTCCTCTCTTCTTCTCAAGAAACTCAGACATGGATGTACTTAGATGCAGATTAGCCAGCCTTTCCAACTCTCCACACTCTGACCAATCACTAGGACCCACGCAGAAAAGAATCTGCCAGTTCCAAACAGGTAGTCCCTGGACTGAAGTACGTTGGTGCTGATTTTACACACAACTGCAGCAAGCTGGTGGCAGAATGATTTTTATAGGTGATTCTTTGTGTGTGTTTGCTGTCTTTCCCCTTTTATTTGAAGCAGATAGAGAATTTTTTCTGTCATTTGTAAAGTTAGTCTGGCTTTCACCACATTTCCCTGAGCATTACTGAGGGAGAGAAGAAAGCTTTATACACAAGTGAGAAGGTCAGAGCAGAGCCAGAAGCCTTGCCTGCAGTGGTCCTGGGACAGGTTCCTTGGCAGGGCTAGGGTGTGAGTCGGGGGTGTTGGCAGAAAGAGCCTGGAGGTAAGTTCTGAGCCGTGCACCTGTGGTCTCAGAAATACTCAGAAACACTCCTCGACATTACCGGGAAGGGGAGTTGGGGGAGGAGGGGAAGGGATAAATTTGGGGGTTCAAAATTTGTAAATATTAACTACTATATATAAAAGTAGATAAAAAAATAAATGTCTCCTGTATAGTAGAGGGAACTGTATTCAATATCTTGTAATAACCTTTAATGAAAAAGAATATGAAAACGAACATATGTATATCTATGCATGCCTGGGTCATTATGCTGTTCAGCAGAAATAACACATTGTAACTGACTATACGTCAATAAAATATTAAAAAAAAATTTAAATAAAGAAATACTCCTGGGCTCTGTGCACAATGCAGAAAGCACTGAGTCCAGCCCTGGAAAGAGGAAACATGTGCATTGACAGCTGATGACCACACGGGCTCCATGGAAACCTTGACACCACCCTGGGAGAAGAGGCCAGTAATGCCAAAGTGTGGATTTCTTGACAGCCAGATGGCATGGGGCTTGTAGTTAGATTTAAATAGATTTAAAGAAAATAAGGGAATACAGTGACTTTTTCCCACTTAAGTTTGTGGTCTTAGATTTGTCTTTGCTCTATTTGATTATCTACTTGCTCAATGAATAGTAAACTAAAGTGGGTCACTGATTACTGACAGTCACAGTATATTTCCACTCCTGACATAGAGAAAATAAAACCCTGAGATTTAGGGGGAACAGGTAATAAAGGATCCCTAGGGAGCCAGCAGATGTGGAAGAGTTTATTGTCCCCAAGTTTCCCTTCTCTCCTTCCTTTAAGTCACAGAGCACAACCTCTCCTCCTCTGCCCCTGACTATATCTCCCAGCCTCATTTACAGCTAGATATGACCATGTGACCAAATTTTGGCTGCTGGCGTATGAGCAGAAGCCACTTTGCTACATATCCTTAAAAATAAAGTAGCTTGAACTTGTCCTCTTTCCTCCTTCCTTTAGGGTAGAACAGGGACATGGTACTGACTCAGCTTAGATCATGCAGGAAAGAAAATGACCTGGAGAAAGGAGGACAAAGATAAAAGAAACCCAGTTTCCCGGATGACTGTGCCAAGAGAAGCTACTCAACAAAACTACATCACTCAAACGATTACACAAGAGGGAAATAAACCACTGTCTTATTGCAGCCGTTGTATGTTTGGTGTCTTTTTTGTTACAACATCTTAGCATTTACATTAACACATATAGCAGATACCAATCTTTGCTTGCTATAATGTATCTTTGTCCAAAATGTAAACAATAATGTTAACATCCTCTGTTTAAGAAGTAGAGAGTGAATAACAAAAATTTTGAAGGAAAGATTTGATGTTTAAGTTTCAGGCAGTACACTTTGCATAAACATTAGCTTTGTCTTTGACTTGACATGTAATATATAATAAGCAACGCCACCTCACCTCCCCCCACATCACCAAGGATTCCTCAGAAACATTCTTTTTCATGACATGACATCTGGATAGACATAATTTATGAATGAACCTCATGTTGTTAGGCATTTATATCATTTCCAGATTTCTGTGTTATTTGTAGCGCTGCCATGAATATTATGGTACATAAATTCTTGGTTTTTATCTTTTATGATTTCCGAAGGGTGGAGTCTTATAAGTAGAATATGCTATATCACTTTTCCTCTTTCTTTCCAGTCTTGTACTATCCAAGACCCATCTTCAAACAGCCCCCATGCCAAAACGTCTCCCTATGAACCCAAAAAAGAAAATATTTTAAACCACATCTTATCCAAACTTGCCTCTGGAATCAATCTGTTCTCTATAATATGGACTTCAGGACCCTCAATTAGTAATCTACCTTTTACAACCTTTTTTTTTTTTAAGATTAGAACTTTAGGGGCATAATAAACCCTTTATTAATCCACAAGAACACTCAAGATATTGAATAATAATTTCATAGGAGTAGAACCTTATTTTATTTATTACACTTATATATTAACGCTCTGCTCCAGTTCAAATACTCTCCTTGAATTCACCTTAATACTTCCTACTTTCATGCCCTTTGACCTGAATGGAACACCCTTTTATCTTCTTTCCACGTCATTGTATTCTACCCATTCTTCAAGGTACCCACTTAATATTCACCTTCCCTGTTCAGTCTTCCAGAAGCTTCAGCCCCCACAGACATCTACTGCCATGGAGACATTGGAGGACTTCCCCTTTTACTACACATTTGGCATATACCTTACATGGCACCACTAGTGTTGCCAGTGACTAGGTTTTTGTCTTGTCGCAGAAATTGAGAACGAGACGCAGAGGTTAAGAAAGTAAAGTGGGGATTTATTAAGGGATGCATGGTACACTCTCAGGGGGAGAGCGGTCAGGCTCAGGTGAGCAGCTACCCTGAGTTTCATTGGCAAGTTGGTTACATGGAGTGTAAAAAGAATGGGTGGAATATTCACTGGGGAGGGAAGGTTTGAGGTCCTATTTCCTGATTTTCATCCCAACTCCACCTTCTCAAAGGGAGAAGGGATTTTTGTCCTTATTTAGTCTGGATGGGAAGTGTCATGGTGTCTTGGGTACTTCTAATCTGCAAGGCTAATTTTATTGAAATAAGGGCATAATGTGCAAAAGGTTACATTCGGACACTAGAGATGCCTGCCTTTTCCCATGTTTGTTTTTCAGCCTCCAGGCCACTCATCACCCCAAAATGTGTGACTGCCTGTCATCCCAGAGGTTCCTGCTTTTTTCTCTCTGTTCAGGGACCCCTGTTGTTTACATGATGTATGGTTTCCTACATTTGGCTTGTGCCCCTCCTCTCTGCCCAGTTCCTGCCATTTGGCCTGTGTCCCCCTTTCTCTGCTCATATTTAGCTGCCTGCCTGCTCTAACACCAGGATAGCCCCAAATGACTACCCTGGCATGGTTCTTGAATGGTTACACATGTATGTATTGGTATAAAGGATATGTATGGCAGTGCTTACTTTCCCACAACCTCATAAAGCGCTAGCCTGCAGGTACTCACATACCTCCAGCCAAACTGATAAACAGATGAGCTTCCATGCCAAGGGCAAGCAATTCAGAATGACTATGATGGTGAGGAAGATGCTGCCCAGCAGAAGTGATAGATACAAGGCTGGTCAGCAAGAAGCGATGGACCCTAGAGTTCAGAGTCAGGCTGTGTTGAGTCATGTTCAGATATGTGAATGGAGGAAACCAGGCAAGACAGAAAGTAATTCAGAGCAAAGGATCCAAGAAAGGTAGAACTTAGAGATCTTCTCCTCATGAGAAGGAGAGAGTAAGTGCCTGCCTCAATTCCTAGCACCATTCTGATCTTCAATCCAGTTTACATGAGGCTCAGCGACATTGCCTTTTGAATTCTTTGAGATAGCCTTACAGTAAATCACAATTTTATTTGAGTTATATTAAATGGGTTTCTGTTCCATGTGATTTAAAGAAACTTGAGTAGGACAAGTCCAATCAGGGGTCCAAGTTCTTTAACAGTAGGAGCAATATCCTATACTTTGTTTTCTCTCCTGCAGTTTTGTTCAATAAATTGGTTCCAGCAGTTTCTTAAAAAATGTTTTGTCTCTTCACAGTCTCTTATTTCTGTCATAAGTGCTATCCTCTCTACAAATGTATTATATCACCTATGTATTCTTACAACTTCAACATTTATATGGGTCTGATTGGAGTGGAGTCCCAGTCCTATCATTACTAGCTGTGAGATCTCAATATCAAGTGAGAGGATTGTACCAGCCAAGACTGCTAGAAAGCCATTTATGCCACTGGGGTTAGAGACCATGATTAACCACCAGGGGAAGGAATTTGAGTTAGTGGCCTAACAATTACATTCATAATTTTCCCACTGAGCAAGTGCCATGCAGGGAATAAAAATATAGCATTCTTAATAAAATCTAAGCTTATCAATAGAGCATGTGAAAATATTACGCAATTTAGTGTCGGAACATGTAGCTCTATTCACATACAGTGTTTGTTTGTGTAAAATATCATTTGACACAAACAAAATAGGTGGAAAATTGGAAGGTAATTTAGACAATGCCACTGGATAAAATAAAAAAAAAAAAAGAGCCAAGACAATGAGATCTTTAAGGTGATGCATTACCTAGTTTGTTGTGAATGTTCATACTTAACAGATACCTTCATTTGGGGAGAAGAATAGCAAACAGGTCACATTTCTGGAGTTCTTAATCCATGCTCAGCATTGTACTTATTACATGAATTATACAAATCAACCCTCAAACAGTCCTGTGATGTGAAGTCTGTAATAGTAGCCATTTTACAGAAAATAAAATTGAGGTTTAGGAAATACAATTATCTTTTCAGGGATTTGAACATAAATAATCTCTCTGATTATTCATGTCAAACTATATCACTTCCTTTATGACCCACTTTTGACATATACAAGTGAAGCATAACAACAAAATCTTACATAAATCACAGTGCTTCTTGCTTACACCTGCTAGTGCCGGACTGCCAGAGCCTTGTAAATTTCAGCCTAGTCATTTCTAGCCGTGTCCAGAGGGTGTTTTGTATGTGTTAACGGCCAAATCTGATTGGCCACCATGGGGTGCAGCAATTATTGGGGCCAGATAATTGGAAGGACTCGAAGGACTCTAACAAGGTATGCTCATGGAATATTTATTACAAGCAAAGGATGCACCGCACCAGGGGCCAGAAAGCACAAATCAACATTACAGAGCCTGCGACACCTGGGTACAGCTTGCAGGGTCTTCTTTCAGTTGGGCAGAATGTTCCGTCTCAGGTTTACGGTCCACCAACATAAGAACGACATATCTGCTTCAGGGAAGATGAGGCAGAAGTTTGCTGGGAGGTCTTTTGTGCCTCACTGATCACACAGCCAAAATCACACTGAGTGACCAGGTAAACCAGGTGGGAACCGTCAGTCTCTACATTGTCACTAAACAAGGCAGACAAGCTGGCACTGGGCATCTCCAGGGGAATTTGGGACTTTAAACAGCACATCATAAATCATTAGCTAGTACATTTCATTGCTGTCTTGGCCAAGGGTCTGTACTATGGCTCCAGGCAGCCCTGGAGATGCCTGCAGACAAGCTATAATTTAATCTTATTCCTACATCATGTGGATTTGTCACTTAACAAGTTCTTCCCTTGCTCCAGCCCAGTGCTGTCCAATAAACCTTCTGTAAAGATGGAAATGTTCTTGATCTGTGACGCCCAATATAGGAACAACTAACTGTAGTGACAAGTGACTGTCACACACTTAAAATGGGGTTAGTGTGACTGAGGAAGCAAATTTTAAACTTGATTTCACTTTTGTTTAAGAGCCATGTGTGGATGCTGGTGACCATACTGAACAGTGCAACTGTAGTCTGTCCCTGTGCTGGACTGCACTCTCTCTGTTGGGCACCATTGTATCTCCTGGCACCAGTGAGGCTTCCATTTGGTATTGCCTTTCCTTCTGCAAACTGCCACCTTTGGTCGGCATGGCTGCTGCCTCTGCTAGGTGTGGCTCTGTCCACTGGGTACTGCTGCACCTCTGTGAGGTATGGTGGTGGATGTTCTGAGACACCCAAGGTGAGTGGTAGGTGCTGTTGATTGCCTATCCATGCCCCTACTTGCTTGCTGGCAGAAAATGCCTCCTGCTCTAGAGATGGAAAATTCTAGATTTTCATTTCCATCCCCTTTTGTACTTGTGGCATGAGCATGTGACCCAACCCTGGTAAGTGCAATCTGAAGGAACTCTGCTCTAGTTGTTAGCATTGGCTTCCTCTGTAGTAAAACAAAAGATGCACATGAGGAAACAACTCTTTTCTTCAAGCAGGCACTGGAACTTGGCAATCTCCATGGCACTGAGAGGGGCAAACCTCCTCAAAACGATCGAGTCATTGCTCTTAGAATGCCAGTGTAGAAGGAGCTTGGCTCGCAATGACAGTGTTGTATGACTGAACTAATCCTGGAAATTGCGACTTCCTGATTTCTCTCAGGAAGCTTGACAGAGCAGGACTCTAACTGGAGGAAGATGTGGTCCTCGTGAGAGGATGTTGAAATGCTGATGGAAAGTCAAAACAAACACTCAAGATAATAATAGCAATGGTATACACACACACACACACACACACACACACACAATGGAATACTACTCAGCCATAAAAAGAATAAAATAATGCCATTTGCAGCAACATGGATGGACCTGGAGAATGTCATACTAAGTGAAGTAAGTCAGAAAGAGAAAGAAAAATACCACATGATATCACTTATATGTGGAATCTAAAAAAATTACACAAATGAACTTATTTACAAAATGGAAACTGACTCACAAACAAAACACGGTTCTTAAGGGGCAAAGGAGGATGGAGGGATAAATTGGGAGTTTGGGGTTTGTGGATACTAACTACCATGTATAAAATAGATAAATAAAAATGTCCTACTGGTATAGCACAGGGGACTGTATTCAATACCTTGTAATGGCCTACAATGAAAAAGAATATAAAAAGGAATATATGTATGTGTATAATTGAATCACAATGCTGTACATGAGAAATTAACACAATTTTGTAAACTGGCTATACTTTGATTAAAAAAAAGCACAAAAAGAGAAGTGAAAGAAGACCTTACATGGATGGAGGGGCCAAGTGTTGTCGGAAAAAGGAATACGTCTCTGATTTTAAAGTTATTTTTTTAATGGTAGATTTATTTAGAGATGTACGTACTGCATAGAGCGTAGGCTGTTTCAGACGGCAAGAGAAAGGCCATGAGGTGTGGGGGCTGGGTGCTCAGGTTAAAGCAGAAGTAGGTACACACTTCGTAGACAGAGTGTGGGCCGTCTCCAAAGATGAGTGAGTGAGAGAGGCTAAAGCCGTTATTGCTCTTCATGTTTATTCTTCTCTTTCTTGCATCCCTGACTTCTTCCTGCTTTGTCAAACTGGATTACTTCACCTCATTTGCTTGGGAGACATTTTTAGAGTAATAAAATCTTCCAGAGTGGAGGCACTTCTGGGACCACTTTCTGACCTCATGTGTCCTCCCTCCCAGAGACAACCATATCCTGAATTTGTTGTTTATTTTTCCCATGCAAGTCTTTATTCTTTAGTACATATATATGCATGCATAAATAAAATGCAGTATTGTTTTCAATGCTTTTAAAACTTTCATGTCTGCCACACTCCATCTCTTTTTGCAATTTGCTTTGTTTTGTTTTCTTTGCTCTGCATTTTTATTGACTTTTATCCACCATAAAACATAAGAGTTCCATTTGATTACTTTAAGAGCTATACAAAATCTATCAACTAAATGTGCCATTTGGTTATATTCTTGTTGAGGGAAACCTATTCATTATTCTTAAAAATTAACTTTAAAATCAAAAATTTTACACATAATCAGAGTTTAAAAGGGTCAAATTGCTCCAGAAGGCTTGTTAAATGACTCTTGCCACCCCTGATGTGGAATATCCAGACATGCTCATATTCAGCTTTTGCAGCCAATTTGTTTGGCATTCACCTCTAAAACTCTAAACATTTGTAGCACTATTTATTTTTATTCTTTTGGCTTTACCTATTAACTTTTGATTGTCCACTATGGGAGATGGTTTTATCTCTCTTTTCCACAAACACCTGTCCTACCGCACACTAAAATTCCTTCCCTTCTTCCTGTCAATATATGTAGTTGTATCATAATTTGAATTAGATCAGTGATAATGTTTATTATGGCTCTGAGACCCTTATCAGAGTTGAGTCATACAGTGATCAATGATTACTTTTTACCTGTACAACTTTTTGTTCCTTTTGGAGTTAAAAATAGTCATTTTGTTTATTTGGATAGTTTTTCATATAGTTGTGTAAGTGTCCTCTGAATTCATAAAAGCACAGTTGATAGTCTCTCAGTCTCACCTTCCTGAACCAGTTTATACCAAGATCTTGTGATCTGCTCCCATCTAGAGCGGGTGTCCTTTGTGCTGAATGACTTGCAGGGTTGGTATTTTGCTTAATTATAATCTGAGTTCTTTTTTTTTTTTAATTTAAGTACAGCCAATTACAATGTGTCTATCATCCAGTGTACAGCACAATATCCCAGTCATGCGTATACATACATATATTTATTTTCATATATTTTTCCATTAAAGGTTATGACAAGATATTGAACATAGTTTGCTGTGCTATATAAAAGAAAAATTTTTTTAAATCTATTTTTGTATATAGTGGTTAACATTTGCAAATCTCAAACTCCCAAATTTATCCCCTACCTCCCCCTTTACCCCATAACCATAAGATTGTTTACTAAGTCTGCAAGTCTGTTTCTGTTTTGTAGATGAGTTCATAGTGTCCCTTTTTTCATTTTTTAGATTCCACATATGAGTGATATCATATGATATTTTTCTTTCTCTTTCTAGCTTCCTTCACTTAGAATGATGATCTCTAGGTCTATCCATGTTGCTGCAAATGACATTGTTTTGTTCTTTTTTATGGCTGAGTAGTATTCCATTATATATATATATATATATATATATATATATATATGATATATATATCATAGCTTTTTTATCCAGTCACCTGTTGATGGGCATTTAGGCTGCTTCCATGTCTTAGCTATTGTATATAGTGCTGCCGTGAACATTGGGATGCATGTATCTTTTTGACTTAGCATTCCCTCTGGATATATACCCAGAAGTGGTATTGCTGGATCATATGGTAAGTCTACTTTTAGCTTTTTGAGAACATAATCTGAGTTCTAAGAAACAGAAATTAATTCCTGGTTTCAGTGTCCCATGTCTTTTTCTTTCTTGATTTTCTTTCTCATTTTGATGAAGCCCTCTGTTGGTTAGCTTCTTGGGAAAAGATCAGTGGGAAATAACAGTTTTGAGACCTTATTTACCCCTCATTTTTATTTGAAAATTTGAGTGGGAATAGAATTCTATGTGAAAAATACTTCTCCTTCAGAATTTTACCACATTGAAAAATTGTTATCTAGTCTTCATTTTGTTTATTGCAAAGTCTAATGCCATTTTTTTTTTTTAGTAAAAGTAGATTTATTTAGAGAGATGTGCACAGGTAAGGGGGGCAGGGGGTTAAAGTAAAGGTGGATAAACACTTCATAGACAGAGTGCAGGCAAGAGAGAGAGCTCAACCACAAGGCACAGTATTGCTAGTTTTTATATGCTAACAAGCAAGAGGATTATACCAACTACTTTGGGAAGGGGGTGGGGATTCCTAGGAATTGGGCCATAGCCTTCTCTCTCTCTCTCTTTTTCTTTTAAATTTTCCTTTATATGCACTTAAATAAAATTTTAGTAACAAATTTTCTATAATTTATACTATAGCTAATGATATCCCAGCCAGCCTTCTCTGGTGGCCTGTGTCTGCATGACTTTGTCTAGAATATCTCCTGATGCATAGTTGTAGAATAAATGAAATGGTGTCTCCATTGGGAAATAGAAGGATAAATACCTGATGATGACTTATTTGGTATCGTCACTTTTAGTACACGTGCACAAAGATGCAGCGCTCTCTCCTGCTGCCAGATGAACCAATTCAAAACCATGCTGGACAGCAACCTGGAGCAGGTGGTCTGCAGCTCATCCCATACCCTGCAAGCATTCTGGACCCTCTCCAAGCTCATTAGATCTACATTAAACTTTGGGCTCCCAGAAAAAAAATATGAGGTATGAGGTAAGGAATTTGGGGCTAATCCAGTATAATGCCTTGACTTAGCAGAATTGGACACTGTGACCAGGAGAAATGAGGTCACTTTCCTACTTTTTAATGTATTTATTTTATAATATCATATTTTAAAAATTGAAGTATAATTGATGTACAATATTATGTTATGAGTATACAATATAGTGATTCACAACTTTTAAAGGTTATACTCCATTTATAGTTATTATAAAATATTGGCTATAATCCCCATATTGTACAGTATATCCTTGTACCTTATTTTATACCTGATAGTTTGTACCTCTTAATCCTCCATCTCTATCTTGCCCCCTTCCCCTCCGTCTCCCCACTGGTAACCACTAGTTCCTTCTCTGCATCTGTGAGTCTCTTTCTTTTCTGTTATATTCACTAGTTTGTTGTATTTTTTAGATTCTATATGTAAGTGATATCTTACACTATTTGTCTTTGTCTGACTTATTTCACTTAGCATAATGCCTTCCAAGTCCATCCATGCTGTACACCAAAAACTAATGTAACAATTTAAATCAACTGTACTTCAGTTAAAAAGCAAACAAACAACCCACTTAAAATATGGGCAGAAGAACTGAATAGACATTTTTCCAAAAGAGGAAATGCAGATGATCAACAGGAGCACAAAAAGTTGCTCAACATCACTAATATCAGGGAAAAGTGAATCAAAGTCACAATGAGATATCATCTCACACCTGTCAGAATGGTTATTGTCAAAAGGAACACAAGTAACAAATGTTGGCAAGGATATGGAGAAAAGGGAACCCTTGTACACTGTCAATGGGAATGTAAATTGGTGCAGCCACTATGGAAAACAATATGGAGGTTTCTCAAAAACCTAAAAATAGAACTACTATATGATCCAGCAATTCCACTCCTGGGTATATATCCAAGAAAATAAAAAACATTAATTCAAAAAGATACATACACCCTGCTATTAATAGCAGCATTATTTATAGTTGCCAAGATATGGAAGCATCCTAAGTGCACATCAATAGATAAAAGGTTAAAGAGGATGTAGTATATATATACAATGGAATATGACTCATCCATAAAAAAGGATATTTTGCCATTTGTGGCTCTTTATTCACTTTTTTTTTTCACTTCAAAAACCAAAACTTTATAACTGGCATAAACATTTCCATTTCATCCAAAACAACAAAATACCTAGAAATAAACTTAACCAAGGAGGTTACCGATACTCTGAAAACTATAAAACATTGATGAAGGAAATTTTAGGTGATATGAAGAAATGGAAAGCTATCTTGTGCTCTTGGATTGGAAGAATCAACATTATAAAAATGGCCACACTACCCAAAGTAACCTGCAGACCCAATGCTACCCCTGTCAAAACACTCGTGGCATTTTTTTCACAGAACTAGAGCAAATAATTCTAAAATTTATATGGCATCACAAAAGACCCTGAATTCCCAAAGCAATCTTCTGTAGCTCTTTTTTCCCCCTTTCTTCTTTTTGTTTTCTTTTCTTGTGGTTTGATGACTCAAGAAGTTCCTTTAACATTTGTTGTAAAGCTGATTTGTTGGTGCTGAATTCTTTTAGCTTTTGTTTATCTGTGAAGTTTTTGATCTCTCCATCAAATCTGAATGAGAGCCTTGCTGGATAGAGTATTCTTGGTTGTAAGTTTCCCCTTTCATCACTTTAAATATATTGTGCCACTCCCTTCTGGCCTATAGAGCTTCTGCTAAAAAATTGGCTGATAACCTTGTGGGAGTTCCCTTGTACGTTATTTGTTGCTTTTCTCTTGCTGATTTTAATATTCTCTCCTTATCCTTAATTTTTGGTCAATTTGATTACTATGTGCCTTGGTGTGTTCCTCTTTGGGTTGATTCTGTGTGGGACTCTGTGCTTCCTAGACTTGGGTGATTGTTTCCTTTCCCAAGTAAGGGCAGTTTTCAGTTATTATCTCTTCAAAAATTTTCACAGGTCCTTTCTCTCTCTCTTCTCTTTCTGGGACCCTTATAATGTGAATATTTGTGCACTTCATGTTGTCCCAAAATTCTCATAAACTATTCTCATTTTTTTCATTTTTTTTTCCTTTTTCCTGTTCTGCAGTAGTGATTTCCACTTATCTGTCTTCTAGCTCACTGATCCGTCCTTCTGCCTCTTTTAGTCTATTCTTGGCTCTTTCTGGTGTGTTATTCATTTCAGTGATTTTACTCTTCAACTCTGTTTGGGTATTCTTTATATTTTCCAACTCTGCTAAATCTTCACTCTGTGTATCTATACTCCTCTTGAGTTCTCTGAACATCTTTGCCATCATTACTTTAAACTCTTTCTCAGATAAAATTGCCTATCTCCTCATCACTTATTTCTTCAGGGATTTTATCCTGTGCCTTGGCCTGGAAGATATTCCTCTGCCACCTCATATTGTCTCTCTTTCTATTTTTATTTTTAGGTGGATTAGTTATGTTTCTTGACCTTGAAGAGGTGGCCCTTTGTGGGAGATGTCCTATGTGCCCCAGCAGTACATTCATCTCTTGTCATCCAAGGGCCAAGTTCCAGCCAGTCCCAGTGTAGCGTCTGGCCCGTGTTTGTGGATTCCTTCCACAGGCTTTGGGATTGTTGTTTTCTTATTTCTGGTATCTGCCCCTGGTGGATAAGGCTGGACTAGAGGCTTATGCAGGTTTCCTGGCAGGAGGAGCCAGTGCTTGCCCATTACTGGATGAAGCTTGGTCCTGGACCTCTGGTGGGTAGGGCTGTGTCTAGAGGCATTTGTATCTCAGGAAGTCTGATGATGCATGGGGCTGTGTTCCCACCCTGTATGTTGTTTGCCCTGAGGCTTCCCTACAGGCTGTTGGGTGGGTCTATGTCTTGGTGCTAATGATCCAATCAAGAGGTCAGATTCCAAGAAAGCTCATGTAGATGAACACTGCCAGAGTTTTTATGTCCCCTGGGTGAGATGGGGCTGTCCCCTACCTCCCAAGGAGACCCTCCAAAACCAGCAGGCAGGTCTTGACCAGGTTCCTATGAAATCACTACCTCTTCCCTTGGACCTGACGCACATGAGATTCTGTGAACGGTTCCCAAGAGAATGAAGTTTCTCTCCTAGTCCCATGGGGGTCTTGAAGTTAAGCCCCACTGACCTTCAAAACCAGATGTCCTGGTGTCTCCTCCTCCTCCCAGTGCTGGAACCCTGGGCTGGGGAGCCTGACATGGAGCTTAGAATTCTCATTCCTGTGGGAGGCCCTCTGTGACATAATTATTCTTTAGCTTGTGGGTTGCCCACTTGGTGGGTATGGAGACCAATTATATAATGAGCACTCCCCTCCTACCATCCAGCTGTGGTTCCCTCTTTGTTTCCAGTTGAAGATTTTATATATACATATATATATATATATATATATATATATATATATATATATTTTTTTTTTTTTTTTTTTTTTGCTAGGTGGTTCCAGTCATTTTTTTCAATGGCTGTTTAGCAGTCAGTTGTGGTTTTGCTGTAGTTATATGGAGAGGCGAGCTCATGGTCCTACTACTCTGCCATCTTGCCCAGAAATCCTGATGCCATTTTGATCCTTGATACTTTATATTAAAGTTAAGGGTTAAAAAGCAATGACTCATAGGCCAAATCTAGCACACTGCTTGATTTTAATAAAGTTTTATTGGAACACAGCCATGCACGCTTGTCTGCTTTCATGCTATAACTGCAGAGTTGCATAGTTTTGCCAAACCCTGTATGGCCTGCAAAGTCTAAATATTTATGATCTGGCTCTTTACAGAAAACGTTTGCCAATTCTTGATAAAAATCCTGGGTTTGTTTCCTCTTTAAAAGTTGGTAAAATTTTGTTCCCAGCGTTTGACTGTATCTTGGTCCATGTTCGTACGTTGTGTTAAGCACAGTGTCCTTCATTTCTGATACATTGTCTTGAATTATCCCCACTATAATTTCTTCTCTTTCATTTAAATTTCCTCAGTTCTTTATTTTTGGAGCCTGTATTATTTGAACCATCCTCCATATTTTCTCTCCTTTTTTTTTTTTTTTTTTTTTTAAACTCTTGGTCTCTTTAGTCTAATTTCTGGGGTATTTTGCAACTGTTTCCTGAAGTTTCTGCTAATACACTTTAAAAACAGAACTTCTTTGGGGGGGGGCTCTGTTATCATTTTTTTAATTAAAAAATAGTTTTCCTTTCTTGTTTCAATATATCCTCCTTACTCTCTGAGGATAGTGATAGTTTTTGACATTTTTCTCTTTCCTCTATAGCCTCTGTCTTCCATGTTTGTTTGTTTTATTTTATTTTTTATTTGTTTGCTTATTTTGGGCTCTGATTTTCTTATTTGTTGCCTTCCTCAAATGCTGGTGATCCTGGGCTCCTGCCACTATGGGCTTCCATGTAAAGTGACCTGACAGGGGTTTTTGCTGGAGAAACCCCTGATATCAGTATCTCTGAGGCCTTTTCTCTGGGGCTGGACAGGTTTTCCAGGGAAGGCTCTTCCAGTCTCTGGCCTTGGGGGGGATGGTTTAAGCCTCCAGTTAAATGGGAGAAGAGGTCGGGGGGGGGGCCTCAACGTTTAAAATCCTCATTTTCTCTAACCCTCCAGTTTTAAGAATAGTTTCCCAGCTATCAGCTGAGTCCAGTGCTCCAGTCAGGAGACCGTCAGTCGTACACCTCATCTTCTACCTGTAGGAGGGAAGAGCAATTGCTTGGTGCACAAGTGAGGAATGGAGCCTGGGAGGGGCTCCATGTTGATGGAGCAACTCAGCTTCCGCACTTTCTGTCCCCGCTGCCATCATGACACTTTTGAAGTCTTGTTTGTATTGTGGAGCTAGATGCCTAGGAACACATTCCTCAAATTATTTGCTGGACAAGTTCTGGATTCAAGTCTGCCAATGCGAGCCAATTTGGAAGACATAAGAAAGGTAGAAACCACATTATTGCCCTCTGGCAGCTGGAGACAATTCTGTGGACTTCAGTAAATAAGAGATTTTACAGTAGCGTTAGAGTATTTTCTTGCAAATCACCTGCGACGGTGCTTCAGGGAGCTGTGATCATCTTTGGTAGTTTTCTGAAGTTTCTGCTTCTTAACTTTCTGAAAACTGGCAGCAAATCTGAGAAGTAGCCCTGGTTTTCTCTGACCTGTACTCTGGTTTCCCCAGCAGTTTTATAAGCAGCTAACTCTCTGCATTGACTCGCTTCCTGACTGGTGCAGAGTAAAAGTGGTTCCTGAGTGCATTTTCAACCAGTCGTTCTGTTTTAGCCTCACCTTTACCCCCAGATCTAGAGATAATTTGGTAAATCGGGCAACTTCTCAGCTTTCCCCACTGCACACTTTCTCAGATTTGATAAATCAATGACCACTTGCTCACATGCATGGCTGACTCAAATTTTGATGCCCTTTGTCTCTTCTGCATCCTTCTTCTTTTCTTGGGGATTTATGCCATTTATAAAAGATTTATTTTCTGTCTGTCATTTTAGAATGGATTTTTGGGAGGTAGTAAAAGAATTCAATCCTGCAGTCAATCCACCACCGTCTACATTAACTCCTCTGTTCACTTTTCCATCACTCCAATCTGGACACTGGCCTCCTCTCTAGTCTCATCTGGTACTGAATTCTCCTTTACTCCACTGACACTGACCTTGGTGATATTCCTTGAACCCACCAAGGTCTTTTCTGCTACAAAAGCTTTTGCATATGCTATTACTTTGCCTGGTCCCTCCTCCCCCTCTTCTATGAGTGTAAACTCACACTTGTTCTTTACATTTTTAGAGACCCCCCCAACACACTTGCATATAGATTAGGTTATCCTCTGTTTTTCTCTGATGGAATATCATTCTTTTCCTTTATTGCACTTATATTTTATAGTCATATTTGTTCATCTATTTAATGTCTATCTCTCTCACAAGAATATAAACTTTATACCTAGTGTACATAAATAGAATCTTCATCAATAATTGAATGGAGAAAATTATTTTTGAGACAAATTACAGAAAGGGGACATTATGTATTGCTTGGTCTCACTGCTAGGATGGCAGCAATATCATTCAAATAGAAAGGACATTACAAAAGATTAATTTCATAAAAGACTCACCTTCAAAATATAAACTTCTTCATTCTGTTTTAATTTTACAAACTATCATCAAAGAAAAAAGGAAACAGGACCAATTTATAGGCTATGTGGCTTAGTGTTTCCACAAACTCTTTCCTTCTTCCTTTTTTTTAACTAAAGAAACCTATTCATTTTCTTTTTTCTCTCCTTAGGCTTGAGCCTGTTGAAAAAAACTCCTTTAATAATGTTCAAATGAAAACAAAAAAACAAAAAAGAAAGGAAAAAAGAAAAGTGATGAGAAAATTAATATAATGAAATAATCAATGCAAATGACATTCCATTGTCCGTCCAGAAAAAAATCTTCAATCAACTCTCTTAGAACTACTGAATCTGATGGGTAATTGTGGCTTAATCTCTAATTGTAAGATCAAGGCACATTGTGAGAAGTACTGCCAACATTAAATAGACATTTTTATGGTGCTCATTTTAAGGTGGAACTTCAAAGAAATTGAAAACCATTAATTGAAAACATAAATCATCTGCACCAAGTATTAACTGAAAATCCCTAAATCTGGTAAAGCTAAAATTTACATTCATCATCAAATAATACTCATCAATGCTTTATTTTTTTAGAGTCTTCCGGAGTAGGAAAAGTTTGGAGAACATTTTTTACAATAATTTTAACTTTTTCCTCATCAGATGACTGAATTTGAAGTGTGTCCACACGGCTAAAGAATCAGGGTTTTGCCAGGGGTTAGGGGCAGTGGGTGAGAGGGGGAAGAAATTTATTTATAGTGTTTGTTCTATGAAAATATGCAACAATGTATCCATTGCTTAAGTTCTTCTATGTTTTTCGGGGAAACAATTTAATAATATTTTACATATGCACACACATAGCAGTTCACAGCTTCAAAAATGCTTTCCCATGTATTAGTCATTTTGAACAAGTTTTATTTTTATAATGATTTCCTAACCTCATTAGGTCTCAAAAAATGACATGACTGGGCTAAGCAATCATTAAGGCTTTTTCCTGCTTTGATTCTATTATGTTTTCCAACTGTGGGCTTTGCCTAACCACAAGCACAGCTCAGTAAATTCCTCTCCTCTGTGTGTTTCTGTGTTTGTCTCCATCACTTTGGTGTTGTCCCAGTAGACACATCGAAGGGCATGCTGATTAAATTAGTCAAATTAACTCTTTGCCTGACTCTGTCCTCATTAGGCTAATGAGCAGACTCGGGAGTACGTCTGTGCATCTCAGTTGTCTTAGGTCAGAAGTACTGTCACTAGGAACACCAATGAGAAGCCATAATTGTGACACTCTTTAGGAGTTTTTAGCTGGCAGCTCATTTGCCATCCTTTCTCAAGAGAGAGCATGTGGCTCCGCTGAATAGAAGCCGTAATGTGTTGGGCAATCTCATTTTCTCTGCTGGATCGTTGTAAAAGAAGGTGTAATTTTGTTTCCTCCCCCAGGAAAGAGTTTCTGGGGTAGGCAAGTGTGAGAGATGTTGAACAAGTATTAATCAAAGTAGGGGAAATCCTATTATAACCATACAGTGCTGTGAAGAGATAGATCTTAATGATGGAGTAGCCACGGGAGTCGCTGCTCCACAGGTTGGTTGTGATAAAGTGTGTGTTTTTATGTAGGGGATGAGAGAAGGTGACTTGGAGATAGATTTAGGGGAAAGATAGATGGGGCAGGGAGTGGTAACAAGTAGCTTCAAAGGTCAAGTGCTCTCTGCTTCTAAAAGGCATGCTTCCCTGTCCAGATCACACAACAGAACACTGATTTGACTAAATGACATTTCCTACACATATTAAGCATGAATCTAAAATTTTCACACTGGCCAAATGATTTTCAGCGCTTGGGTACATTTACCAAACTTCAAACACTGCAGGTGGATGGCAAACTGGGCAGCACATGGTAGGTACCAAATTCATGCATTTGGTCAGAAAGGCATTGTGGGCAACAGCTGTGTTTCGATATTATCACTGGCTGAGTCCCAGTGGGAGCGGGCAGTGGTCTATGCAATGGTTCCTCTGGATGAGAAGATGATGTGGTTGAAGGTGCAGCACAACATCCAGGGCCGTTGGTCCATTTAAGATATGGAAGTCCTCTATTGGTTTTCTAGAAGGAAAAAAAAAATGTTGTCATTTCTAACCCTATGAGTATTGGCTGAGGCAGAAGTTTCTCTCTTTGGGCCTTTAAGGGGTAAACTGTATCATCCCGTAGGCCTGGAGGTACACAATGTGCATATACACAACCAGTGAATGTCTAATGTTCTGGAAATTAGGTGAAAACTATGCATCCTAATTTCCAGAATTTTTTTTGGTGAAAAAAATGGGAGACAAATTTTTTTTTTTGAATTATGATTTTGTAGGGCACAAAACCCTTTTCTGAGTTCAAGGCTTACTACTTCTCAGTGGTGTGACATTCTCCTGGACAGCTCAGAACATTGATCAGGAGAGTCTAGAGCTGTGTTTATGGCTCTGGGGCAGCTGAGAAAGTTACCTGCTGGGAATTGTAGTGGATCTGAGGAGTACCTGGCACCATTCCTGTAACAACAGTCCATGTTTCTGCACTTCTTGACTTTTCATTTGCCCAGGCCTTGCTGAGATGTTTAGCCATTGCAAACGATCTGGATTCATCTTGGCCGTAGGATCAGGCATACTAGAATGACAAGTTCCATGGGAAAAACAAAGGCTTTTGGTAAAGGAACACTCTTGTCATCACACCGTTTCAGATTTTACCAGCAGGTTTATGCCCTGGCTTTACTTTCTGCCATCTGTCTGTTCTTACCATCCATATCCCCATCCATAAAATGGGGATAATTAATCTACTTACACCATGAAGTCATTGTGGGGATTAAATAAAATAATCCATCCAAAATGCTTAATTCTATGTACGTAGTAAGCACTCAGTAAATGTTAGCTGCAATTACAAATGTAGCCCATTGGATCTAGGGCTAGAGTAATTGCTTGAATCTTTTTCTTTTTTAATTGAAGTATAGTTGATTGACAATGTCATGTGAGTTTCAGGGGTACAGCAAAGTGATTCAGTTATGGAGTAGTTGCCTGAATCTTAAAGTATTACAATGATTAGTGACACAAGCTTTTTTTAGTTGATAAAATACAGCATTTTTTTTTTATTGGATGAAATAAAATCTTCCTAGCCAAGAGGAGGCCCCATAGCTACTGTGGGCCATGAATGAGACTGGTTCCTTGAAGAATGACTTCAATATTGTCAGGCTAGTAAAGTGGGAAGAACACCCTTTCTCTATTTTTCTCTGTTGGAGGGGAGGGCTATGCCATTGAAATGACTTAAGCTCTACCAACCAGCCGAGTGTGGCGAGGTAGCTCTTGTAGTGAACACTAGCCCATGCCTCCCAGTGGGCGCAGGTGAATGGCCTGTTAAAGTGCTACTGAAGTCTCACAGGCTACACTGAGCATTCCAGGGCAAACCCCGCTCAAAGGCCCAGAGCAAGCTCAAGGACATGGGAGGAAGAGTTGTTGGTGATGCATTCCGTGAGGCCACGGTGAAGGGCAGCCCAAGAACCTGGAAAGATCATCCCCTAAGTGTTTCTATGAAACAAACATTTACTGTATCAGAGCAAAGATATATGATTACCTTAAAATGGCAGAATGCCTCCCAGGCTGAAGCTGATGGGAAAGTATTTCATATGGCAAAAGAGAAAAAAAAAAAGTCTTCATCTGAAAGTTGATTGGTCAATAATAGTGTTAGGTTCTTAGATAAGTTGGGGGCACCAGGCAGATAGATGGATGAAAGGGAGGATGGTCTGGAAGATGGTGTTATGCTTGCTTCCAGTATAAAGGGACTTTACTTCTTCTAAATGAGTGCCAACAAGAAACTGGTTAAAACCAGACAGTCATAACTGCACAGGAGCAGAAAGGACTTAACTAGACACAACCCAATGTTCTTTGTATTATAATTAACATTGCAGTTTATCTCCGCACCCTCATGGGCTTTTCTGTGTGCGTCATGGGTAAGGACATGTACAAAGGGGCCGAACACGACTAAGCACTCCAGGGACAAGAGCCGTCAATCAATCAAGAGACCACTTCTAAGTGAGGGTGTAAGAGACAGGGGAGAGAAAAATCACAGCTCTTTCCTTCCTGGGATCAGCCAGCCTCCCATTCTTGGAGGCATACTTTTCCTTTCCTAAATAAATCTTAAAAAGTGTTTTCACTACACAACATACCATCTCCCAACAGTAAACTTCTCTTTATAAACAAGAACTGGGGTCTTTACATTTTGGGGTAACAATGGGGTAGGTCAAAGGGGGCAAAGATGGGCTTTCCATCTCCAGTCCTGTCCAGAAGGCTGGGTATCCTGGACCACAAGCCCAAGGCCCTGGCCTGTGCAGTGCAGGCATCTCAGGGCAGACATTCAGGTTGGGCAGTGAGCTTCTGACTCTGTCTGCATCAGGCAGTCTTCTGATGAGCACTGACCTGCCCAGATCTACCCATGGAGAGAGAGAACTGTATTGTAAGTGAATAAATTGGCATTCTGGATTCTTGTTATTGTTGTTCTGGTGACTCCACAGAGTTAACACTATTCATCATTATCCCCTACAAATCCTGATAGGTCTGTTTGTAAATATGTATGTGACTGTACAATTGAAATACAATTCAAAGTGATTAGGCAAATCTTATAGCAATATAGAAAGAGAATCTATGAAAGTACTGGAGAACCACTAGGAGCAAAAGTAATTAAAAAATGAAGATCTGGTGGAGTCAGGTGATAAATAATTGAAGGAAAAAAATCCACAAGGTTCATGAAGTATATAGATAGGTCAAAGGAGTATGATTTGATAATTAAAGGATTATTAGAGGTCCTTGGGAAAAATAATGAAAACCATGAATATTTTTGCAACAGTGATCCTTCTTTATGAGCATATGAAAAGATCAGTTTGAAGAGAAGACTGTTATTATATTATTATTATAATTTTAATATAGTGAGTTGTACATATAGAAGAATATACAAAATTTAAAAAATATGGAACGCTTCATGAATTTGCACATCATCCTTGTTCAGAGGCCATGTTAGTCTCTGTCTCACTCCAATTCTAGTATACAAGCTGCTGAAGTGATAGGCATTCTGGATTCTTAATGTCAGACTCAGGAATTGGGTTGGTGTGAGTCATACTCTTGGGCCCACGTACATTTGGATGTATTGATCACTGAATTTCCAACTTGCATATCCATGATCCAGACCCTTGGTAACTACACTAAGGCTCTCCTTCTCTGTGGGAACCTGTCAGAAGCTAATTGGCTTTTCCCAGGAAGTTTTTCAAACTGCAACATGCATTTGACATAACTGTAAGGGGAAATCAAGTCCTTTATCAGTGCACTTAGTGTTAATCTTGTTCTTGCCATCACCATAGAAATACTTGTGAAGAGAATTTAAAAATTGCCTCTGAATTTCTTTCCAAAGTCTTCCAAGTGTTACCCCAAAGGGGAAGGGAAGGGAAAAGATCCCAGTTCTTATCATACCCAAAAGATAAGAATTCAGAGGGAAGATGGAAGTGTTATGTAGTGAAAGATTTAGAGGATTTGTTAGCAAAGGGAAAATACACCTCCAAGAACAGGAGGTGGGCTGACCCAAGGGCAGATGCAATGGTCTTTTTTTGCCCCCTTCTCTTATACCTTTGCTTAGAGGTGGTCTCTTGATTGATTGACAGCTCTTGCCCCTGGAGTGCTTAGTCATGCTTGTCCTCTTTTGCACATGTCCTTACCCATGATGCACACAGAAAAACCCATGTCAGGGTCCTAAGCCGCAATGCTAACTGTATTACAATGAGCATTGTATCATGTCTGGTTAAGTCCTTGTCGCTACTGCACAATTGGGGTCTGACTGATTCTTGCTGGCTCCCATTTAGAGGAAATAAAGCCCCTTTATGCTGAAGGTGGGCATACAGCCATCTTCTGGACCATCCTCCCTCTCCTCCACTTTATCTGCCCCCACTTGTCTAACTACCTAACACAAGTACTAAAAATGAGTCTCTACAATAGGGCTTTTCTACTTACAGTGAAACAAGGACAAAAGACAAGTCACCTTTGCAAAAACCATCTCATGTACTAGTTTTTAAGTTGGAATGTGTCAAGATGAAATTTAGAAAACAGTAAAATTAATATCCATGCTGTAAATTGCTGTGAAGTCTCACAAGAATGATCTCTGGCACCATTGATCAACCCATGCTATCAATGCCTTATGTTTGTAAGTGCTTTAAATCTTTTCTAAAGTTCTCTGACTTCTTTCATATAATTTGATATTCATAACAACCCATGGGGGTAGTAGATAAGTGAATATTATTATTCCTACCTGAAAGTTGAAGAAACTAAGAGATGAGGAGTTTATTACAGGGCTTCCCTATGGTTGGTGGGAGAGGAGAGAAGAGGCCCCGGCCTGAGCCCGTGCCTGGGTGTGTTCCCTCCACTGTACCATGCTGTTTGCTCATGCTAACACTGGCTGTTGACAATACTCACAGCTGCAGAACTGAATCTCCACAGCCAGTAACAATGAAGAGATTGTGCCTTAACCTACTCATTTCACGTCTATAGACAGTCAGAGCCTACGACACCTCCAGCTCTAACAATCACTCAGATGAACTGTTCTCAATGAACATGATCACCATAACCCTTTATTACCCATTGCTTTTTCCCAGATTATGATGGCATCACCTCTAGATAATCAGTTCCATATTTGTGCATCTTTTCAAGATTTTTAGCCAGGGATGGAAGTCTGTTGTCATGGAAAAGTTTGATTTCCATAGAAGCATCAAATCTGTAATTCTGGTCTTTTCATTATAGCCTCAGATAAAAAAATCATCTTATCCTTTCCAACACAAGGCTCAAAATGGCTACTTATTCTTTTATAAACCCTTTTTACCTTGTTGCAGTTTCCTTTGGAGACTTCCTGTTTTTCACTGATTCTACTCTGGTCGGTTGAAAATGCTAAAACATTTTTCTTTTTCATCAGATCTGTTCTCTTGAAACTCCTCTGCTGCCTTTTGAAATCACATTTTAACTTTGTGGGATTTTTTTGTTTTTCTTTCAGATTTCTATCAAACTGATTTTTTGAACTAGTCAAAATAAATAATAACTATAATACAACTCCTCAATTTTCAGCAATAAATAATTCTGGCAATAAGAAGGAAAATGAAACTAATAAATGAATTTTCATACCATGCTGAGAAGAATAACTGTAGGAAATTATTAGATTCTCTTCTGTAAATGTCTTAGTATAGAGCTGGCATTTTGCTACGCCCCACCTTGCTCCCAAAGGGTGTGCATTTTCTAGCCAAAAATTTCCATGAAGGTAAATGTGAACAAGATGTTTATAAATAGAATAAGAAAGGGAGCCAGGGAGGAGAGTGAGAGACAGAAAGATAGAGACAGAGAGACTGGGGTTGGGATGATTGGAAAAAGAGAAAGAAGTACTCAACCCAGGCTTGTGTCAGGCAATCCTCTGACACAGTGCTGCCTAGCAGAAGGATCAGGCGGCATTTTTCTACATCCATAGAATCAAGAAGCACTGAAAATTTCCAGCTTCTTTAGAATGATGTGTGATGGACCTGGCTTCCGTAGTTCCTGGGTTTGTCTCCAGAAATAGGAACTGGTGTGTAAGGAACACCCACAGAACAATTCACCAGAGACTTGTCATCAAATAAAAAAATGGAATTGTCCTTCTCCCATTTTCAGAAGCACATCACTTATTGAACAAAATGATCAAGGCACTCCACAGTGCATTGTAGGTATTTCTATAGATGGTTGTAAAGAATCTTGCCTCTGGAGACAGATGTTGTGGTCTTTTCTATAAATGGGGCTCAGGTCAAGACCTGTCAATTGTGATTCACTGGTATTTTGAGCTGTGTTCCCAGAAGTCTGGGGGTGAGTGGGGGATGACTTATCAAACACTGGTCCATTCTATACCAGTGGGAATATTGAACCTGATATTCAAATACTCAGGACAGAATGATATTTCAATCATGTCAGGCTCCAGTTAGCAGGAACTGAATGTAACAAGCTTTAGCTTTTCGGAATGACTTTATGGAAAATGACATGAATCAGAAATTAAGTTTGAGGTAAAATACAATGTTGCCAATGGCACATTACAGTTAGCATTAACTGCAGTGACTGGTCTGTGACACAGCGCCATTTACCAGCGGAATCTAGACATTTGCTCATTTGCAACCGCTTATTTAGTTGGAAGTTTATCAGGTTTCCATGCTGTCTTGCCTTACATCCCTTTTTCTTTCACATGAGTAAATAGAAATAAGAAGTTTTCTTCCTTATGAATACAGACCAGAAAGAGATCAACAGAATGCCGTAATACATTTTCAAGATTAGTAGATGTTAAATAAAATTGCTAATTGGATCTGGAAGGTAGAACTGTGGCAAGGAATATTTTCTAGCGGATTTAAAAAAATTACTCCTTTTATGTGGAGGAGATAGATTAGAAGACAACTCTGGTTTTGGGATCTGGAGTGGCCTGATTTCTTTGGAAAGTCTCCATTTGGTTTATTGAATCTTGTGTTCACGGCATCTTTGGAAGAAGATGCTCAGTTTTCTTAGATTTTCTTCTCTGTTGCAAAATGACAAGGCTCAACATTACTTGATTTCAATTGATACTATTTGGTCTGGAAAGCTGCAGAGAAAGGGTGGCAGGCAGCAATTACTTACTCATTTACTATTTCATTGTTAGTACCCCTCCCAACTGTAACTGCTACAGATAAGCATTTCCTATTTGCCATCCTTCACAATGATACATTGGGAACATCAGCTACTCCTGCCTTTTCACATGTGTGTGCATCTGTGCATATATGTCTTTTCAGAAAAGAATACTCTGTGTAGTCTTTGGAAGAATTTTAATTAAAAAATGGTTATAACTTTGACTTTCAGATAGAAAGCGAGGAAATACATTTTTGGTTTTAGTCTATTGTCGAGATAATTTGAAGCCTAGGAAATTATAAGCCTTTCATTAATATACTTATTTGCAGAGAAATTCCTTCCGGAATATTTAGTAGATTGAAAATGCCTGGATAGTGAGTGAGTCTTATGTGTCTCTTTATTTACCATGGCATCTAGGAAGAGTTCTGTAATCTGTAATCTTCTTGCTTCAGAAGAGTATTTAAGGTAGATTACCACTGAAGACACATGTAGAGTAGAATTACTAAAGATAAAAGGAAAGAATTAAAATTTGATAGGCAGGAAGAGAATTATAGCCCAAACCTGGGCTATTATTGAATATTGTAATTTTAGCTCAAAGCTTCCTAAGACAAGAAACACAACATGATGGATAAATATTTTTTCATTCTTGATTGCAAGAAAGTAAATCATTTTGACAAGAGCCACATGCTTTTACTGATAAAATAATCTGAAAGAGATTCATCCTATGGCTCTGTATAGGGAGAAAAGTGAGCTGTGTGAAGTCTATCTTAAAGAGGATTTTTTTTTTTTAAAGCAGAAATGCTCTGGGTATGATTATTTCTTATATTGATACTTGAACACAAATGAATCTGCTTGCCTACTCTTAAAATGTAACTCAGCTGTCAGCACAAACAAAAACTTTGCATGGAAGGATTGTCATATCCTAGAAATTAGATGGCTGCTTAGAGTTACATAAACAAAGAGCTGGAAAGAGTTCAGCATGACAGCAGCAGCAACAAAAATACACTCAGGCAGAAGCTGCACTAAACAAAAGCCTCGCCCTGGCAAGCAGCGGAGGGAAGTTACTCAGACTCAGCAGAGCCCTTTCTGAGAAACCTCAGCTTCCGGGCTGGGAAGGTGGAAGGCTTTCCCCCCAAATCCCAAGCTTCACTGGTCATTTTGTCTAAGAATTCTGCCCGGAGCGACATTTGTTAGACTTCCCATCACTCACTGCACCTGATCCAGACCCCCAGGGAAAGAGCTCTCTCCTACCTCAGGGCCTTGGCACATTCAACTCCCTCTGCTGAAAACCTCCACCTCCACCTCCTCCCACTGCTGGCCCCCAAACCACCATCAGTCCAGAGTAGTCTCTGCTTAAAGGCCACTTCCTTCACACAATCTTCTTTGCCTGCCTGAATCCAAGTTAGGTGTCCCCAGATTGTTGTGTTGGTAAGAAGAATTTACTGGAAAGGGAGAAGTTTAAGGACAAAGGAAAGTTTAATAGGTACCCTGCTCCAGGCAACAACGGGCCTCACAGGTGAGAGATGCTTGTGTGTCCACCGAATGTGAACGTGCAGGGCCTTTCACTGAGGAAGGGGCTGTGAACACAAAGGGACAGGGGAACAGATTTCTGATTGGCTCTAAGTGAGGTAAGGGGCTTTGGTATATGCGAGGACAGTGGATTTATGGCTCCAGGAAGATGGAGACACGGGCTGACACAAGGAAGGTTGTGGGATTTATAACTCTGATAAGGAGGAGACATGGGCTGAGACAAGCCAGCCTGAGCTGCGTGAAGCTGGCCATTTCCCAGGGCTGTTCATTCTGCTAAGGCAGACATGTTAAGAAAGGGTGTATTTTGTTTTTGTTTTTGTTTTTTTCAGGGATTGCAGGAAGATATCTGAGAGCCCAGGGATGGGGGTCACAGGGTCTTGGCAGGCACCACTGGGCACTGCACAGATCAGAGATTCTCACTTCTGGCTACATAGTAGAATCACCTGCTATGCATCTGAAGCAGGTCAAGGCCTGGTCTCCACTGCAGAGACTGGAAATAGAACATTTTGCTTTGATTGGCCTGAGTGAGGCCCAGGCAGAGAGCATTTTTAAGATTCTCCAGGTGATCCTAATAAGCAGGTAATGCAATGAACCACTGTTCCATATGATCTCTTCGCTCTTGGAACTTCCCTGTCATCACTCACCACCAGTTCGAGGTAATTCAATACTAATTTTTTGAGCATTTACTATGTGTACAGGATAGTTTGATGACTAGTACAATAGGAACAGTACCAGGTACAACAGTTAGCTGGATCAAAAAAAGCAGCTGAGTATGGTAGATTGAACCCTATTTCGCAGTTCTTGACATCCACCCTATTGTAAGCGTGTGGCTACATCCTTACTCAGTAACTTGGCAGGGCCCTCCTGTAGTGGTCACTTTTCTGCTGTATTGGCATTGAGATTGCATTGACACTGGCCACTGTTTGGCCACTGGAAAATTAATGGATGTCATGGAGCAGAGGATTTTAATATATTTGACATTTTGTGCCTCGGTGACCCACCATGAGGAGAGCATGCTCTGAGAAGCCTGTGCCCCAGAACAAACACAAGTGTCTTCGACTTGAACCCAACTCACAGAAAGGAGCCATTTCCAGCCAACCTCCGGCCAGCAGCAGAATGTCCACCTGAGCCCAGCCTGGATCAAGCAGACTATAGAGAAGCTGCAGACCCATGGGCAGGGGCACACAGGCTTATTTATGGTTGTAAGCCACCAAGGGTCAGCGTGGTTTGTTAGCAACACAGTGGAAATAGCTAACTAACACACCAGTCGGGTTTACCACACTGCATTTGCCTAAATCAATCATGTTCACTTGTTTATCATTGTATTTCCTGTACTTGTTACACTGAGATATGTAACAGGTACTCGAAAAATATGTATTGAAGGAATGAAAATATGGTTCCTGCCTTCAGTGATCTCATAGGCTAGTGTGTGAGACAGTTCTGTGAACAAATAGTTACAAAGTGAAGTGATAAAGGCAGTTACAGGAGAGCTGTGATAGCATGGAGATGGAAAGCCTTCGAGGGTGGGGGTGGTGCTACCTACTCCAAGGAAATGTGTCGAAAACCAAGCACGTGGATTTGAACCTAATAAGAATCATGTATTCTATCATCAGGAACTTTTGTTAAGCTTCTTGCTGCGAGGTGGGCTACCTTCAATGTCACATAAATAGACTTATAGTTTCCGCCATGACTCAAATTGTATGTGTTTAAAGATTTCCAACATGTGTATGGAGTAAAATTATATATGTGTATGTATGTGTATATACGTGTGTGTGTGTGTGTGTGTGTGTGTGTGTGTGTGTAAAATCTACATTGCAGGAAAGGAAAAGGACAGTGGGTTTAGAGATGAGGTCTAGTGAAATGAAATATTAGTGTGGAAGATTCAGTGTTTAAATACACTGAGAAAGCAAACTGTTACCTTATACATCAAAACAACAACTTATGAGAAACTGGATGAAGGATGGGGAGGAAGAGTTGGGGGAGATGGGGAAGATCACAACACAGGATGTGCCTGCTCCCTTTGTCTTTTTTTGGAGGGGAATGTAGAAATTAAGTTTGTTTGTTTATTTTAAGGGAGATACTGGGGATTGAACCCAGGACTTCATGCATGCTTAGTGTGCACTCCGACCACTGAGCTATACCCTCCCCCCTCCTATGCCCTATGTCTTACTTCACATTAAAAATAAAGGTCCTCCTGGAATAACCAGTGTCCAACCAGTGCATTCTCACTTCTGATTGAGAGCTCTCCTTGACCCCGCCCTCTTCACAGGTGGCCCTTCGAGAGCTCATTAACTCGTAACCTGGTCAAGGTGAAAAATGTGCTGTCCTCCTTGACTGGGTATTGCAGAGAGAGAGATGTCTGAGATCGGTTATCCAGAGGGAAGAAAAAGCAAGATGTTCCCAAAGGCGGAGCCTCTCAGCACCTGCTAGGTCGGCTGGCGGGCTGCTCAAGGGAACCCCCTCTGCAGGTCTTCGGCACCTCTTTATTTTACCTCTTTACTCTTACTCTTCTTTACTAAGCCTGCGACTCTCCTCTATCCTCTTTCCAGCTTCCCCAAAATGTACTGAAATCTCCAATTTGCTGCGGTTTCCTCTGGCACTCTGTTTTGTGGATTAACGCCCTTTCCCTGATTTTTTAGCCAGCTGTGGGGAGCAGAGAAGCAGATGGGTTGAAGTGCTCATAGTCCACCTGCCATTTTTCAAACCAGGAATCCATAACATTGTGACTAAAAACAGACACAGCCTACGTTCCCCCAAATGAGGAGGTTGTTGAGTAAATCACGTGTATATGCAGGCTGAAATAACACGTGGGCACTCAAAAATCATATTTTTGAAGATTATTTAATGACAAGGAGAAATACCCAGAATAGAAAATGATTACAAAGGTCAAAATCCAGAATTCTCTTTACAATGTGGCCTCAATTCTTTCACTCACATATCAAAATAGTAACAGTTGTTAGTATATTTGGATGGTGGGATTGTAGCAAATTTTACTTCACTTCACTTATTTTAAGACATTCAGCTTTTTTAATGTTACCTTTATAATTGGAAAAATAATTTTAAAAAACCTAAGCCAATGTTTTTCTTCATGTGTAATTTTTTAGCAAGTCTCCCCAATCTGACTATATATACTTTTACCTGATAGTGAATAAGGCAATCACAATTTATTTTGCCATCCAATTACCAGATTGATTACATATTTTTTCAAAGCCTCAAATTCCAAAAATGTAGATGCTTAAAAGTCTGAAGGATACCATTTCTTCTGGGACATTTTGCAGCTTCCCACCACTTTCCAGAAAAATAAGAGAAGGTGGTGGACTTATGGAGAGAGAGGTCTTCAAAATTAAGAAGTACAAATGCACTTCTCCAGTCATCTGCCCTTTTGCATTCAGCTTTGCACAACTGGGTATGAAAAACATTCCCATTTCATCTATATTAAATGTTGTAAATTACATTCTCAAAAGTCCCTTAGGTGTACCTAAGAGTCCACTAATAATTTCAAACAGCATGATCAAAGCAGGAAGTTGCATCCCGAAATAAAACAGGAGGTTCTGCTTAAAGCCTCACCATGGGACATTTCATTTATTCTGAATCTGTGCCCAGTGATTTGTTCACTTTTAGGTTTTCAGGTTGCAAGCCAGCCTTCTAGATTATAGAGGTGAGAGTACTAACATTTTCATCTAGGTTGTTACATTTCTTAGCTCAAGTGAGAGGGTATGTACATCTATAGTCAATTACCTTAAATGTCATGATTTTTTTTCCCCAGAGTCTCTTGCCCTTGAATAAAAATCCAAGCTCCTCTCCATGTTCATCAAGGATCTGTTTTATAGTCTGTAAAGACATTATTAAAGAAATGAACGGGATTCATGAGGGTCTTGGAGGGTAAGAGATAACCTCTTTCAGGCGACAGATGGGAACAGTGTGGAGAAGGACATAGAGAGCTTGACTTGGGACAGAGCTTGGCTTTTTCAAGGAATGGAAAGGAAGCTACTGTGGCTGAAGCACAGGGAGCAAGATGGAGAATCATAGAGTATGGGCAACACCATGGCTTTTCAACAAACAGGAGACCCCCACACCCTTCCTTAACCCCAGTGATGTGCTCCAAGACCCCTGGTGGATGCCTGAAATGGCAGATAATACAAGAGCCCTATATAATGTTTCTTCCTATGCTAGTGAGTGGGTGGCGTGTACAGTGCAGACACACTGGGTAAAGGGATGATTCAAGTCTGGTGGGTTAGCTGGAGACTTCATCATGCTGCTCAGAAGGAGTGCAGTTTAAGACTTAGGGAATGCTTATTTCTAGGGGAGGGTGTAGCTCAGCGGGAGAGCACATGCTTAGCATGCACAAGGTCCTGTTCAATCTCCAGTACATCCATTAAAAAAAATGAATGAATGAATATATAAATAAACATAATGATTTCCAACCCCCCAAGAAAGAAATTAAAAAAAAAATTTTTAAATGAACTTACAAAACTGAAACAGACTTCATAGATATAGAAAACAAACTTACAGTTATCAGAGGGTGAAGAGGGTGGGAAGAGATAAATTAGGAATTCAAGATTTGCAGATACTAGCTACTATGTATAAAATAGATAAACAACAAGTTTCTTCTGTATAGCCCAGGGAACTATATTCAATATCTTGTAGTAACCTTAATGAAAAAAAATATGAAAATGAATATATGTGTAACTGAACTATTATGCTGTTCACCAGAAATTGACACATTTTAAACTGACTATACTTCAATTAAAAAAAACAACTTATGGAGTGTTTATATCTGGAATTTTCTATTTAATGTTTTCAAACAGCCACAGGTAACTGAAAACACAGAAAGCAAAATGTGGATAAAGTGGGACGATTGCATACTGTTCTTGACTAGCCCAGATCTCTGCCTTGGCCATCACTGCTTCCTCCTTAAAGTGTTGACCCAAAGGCCTGGGTTCCTGGTAGCCAACATCATGTGCCCTCCAGCCCAGCTTTGTCCCCAGCAGGTTGGCCCTACAATAGGCCAGCAGGGACAGCGGTGTGGGCTCTGAGCCCAGGATGAAGCCCCAGTGGCAACCTTCCCTGCTGGCTGAAGACAGCCTTAGATGTGGATTTACTTCTTACTGGCTGGGGGATCACCCCGCCCTCAATTCAGACAAGAGAAAAACTTGGAGACAACCAAAAGATAACTTAAGAAAATAACTTTACTCATTCAGTAAACTTGCTGTCCAACTTGTGAGAAATACTTGCATTTCACCACAAGGGGCAGAATGAATGCGTGTGAGATATGGGGGAAAAGGCTAATATTGGTGTCATCTATTTAACTTCATCTGTGAAGCCTAGAAGAATGCCTGGCATATGCAGGTGCTAAAATCATGTTGGTGATATGAATGAATAAATGGCTGATTGTAGGGCTGGGATAGGAAAGGTACAAATCTTGAGCCTTGATCATCTTGTTATGATAGAAGTAAGGAAGTGATCCAAAAAAAATGCATGAACGTGACGAAACATACATAGATCAGCTGGAAGAGGCTTTTGCTGGACAAATCTGGGCCAATTTTAAGTATCACAATAAATAAGCACAGTAGCCCACTGAACAAAATAGCAATATGAGTCTATACCGATAATAATCAGAGAGTAAAACTAAAAAATTGGGAAAAGGGAGGGTTCTGCCTTAAATACTAATTCAGATAGATGAATGTGGATGGAATAGTGGAGTTGGAAATTCACCATTTTTCAATTACCATAATAAAGATTGACTTGGGCAGGAATCATTAATGGGTGCTTAATCTAGGGGGAAGAGTGTGCTGAAGAGTAGGACTTTTATATATTCTTATTATGACTACCTCTGGATTGCTTATTAGTTGTAATGATATGACTTAGATTAAATGCAATTATGTGCTCTTAGACTGGATCCTGTGTTAAAGGTAAAAAATTATATATGTGTATATTTGTGTGTGTATATATATATAGATATATATATATTAGAACAATTGAAAATATTGGAATATTTAGGTATATATATGGACTGTTTAGGTAAAAAGGATCATATCAATGTTAAATTTCCTGAAGTTGATAGCTATACCATGGGTACATAAAATAATCACTTTATTCTTAGGAAATACATACTGAAATGCTAAGGGACAAAGGGGTATGATAAATGCCACTTAGTCTAAAAAAGTTCAGGAGGGAAATATTATACATAAGACATATACATAAGACATGCATACAGAGAAAGGAAAAGACAAAACAAATATGGCAAATGTTAACATTGATTCATCTCTGTAAAAGGAACCATGCTTTGTATTATTTTTGCAATTTTTCTGTGAGTTTGACATTATTTAAAAAAAAAAAAAAGTTAAAGCTAGAACAGATCAAATACCTAAAACAAAGTAAGGTCAGAGAGGGTACAAGCTGAGTTCTACTGCTGGTCAGATAATGACAGGAAATTTGACCCGAGGAAATGAGAGAGCAAGGAGGTCTTTAAGTCAGGAAACAAACGGGGAAAAAAAAAAAAAAAACAAAACTTTACAGGAGCAAAGGTATGGAGGACAGATGTAAAGGCGTAGGGAGAAAAGAGTCCTGATTAGCTGAAGTGCACAGTAATGGTAATTTGGAGTATCAATGGTACAAATGGTAATATATCTTTGTGAGAGCCTATGTTGGACGTCCAGGTGCAGATGAGCAGTTTAAACAACTAAATTCTAATATGCCCCATCTTTATATATGATAAGTTACCACAAAAGCCATAAAGAAATATTTTTTTAAAGTATGATTTCAGAGAAGAAAAGATTATTTCTAGCTCTTTCTAAATCTAAATAAAACTAATCCAACAAAAAAGACCAAATATGCTGTTCATATATTTAGTGATAAAATGAAATCCCAAATGCTGCTCAGAAAATTAAAAAAAGAAAAAAGTGAAGACAAGTTATTACACTGAATTTTGGACTCAATTCAAATTCCCTAAGAATTTTCATTTTATTCAACTATTTGCTAAATTGATGAAAAATTATTTGAAAGAAGATTTGCGTTTTCTAATCATTGGCAGTTCTTTTCTTTCCTCTAGTTACTTCAGCCTGCACAAGAAATCCTTTCAAATGAAAAACAGATTCTCTTGTCAAGGCTCCCTTTGAGCCGGGAGCTACTTAGTAGCAAGCAAAAGACTCTGGGCAGCCAGCTGCGCTAACTCCTCTGCATTCTGGGCAAAGAACACATTTTGCCTGGCCCTTGTGGGAGTTATCAATGGACCCAAGGAGAGTGTTTCACAAGATCAAAGGCAGCTGTGAGGTCAAGAAGGCCCTGGCTGGCTGGTGCCCAAGCCCCCAGCAGGAGGTAATTGGTAGCTTTGTGTTTCAATGGAGTGAAGTGGGTAAAAAAGCTGGATTAGAGAAGGTCAAAGAGAGAATTGAAGGAAAGAAATTTACGAGAACAGGTGTGAATTTTTGGGTAAGAGGAATTATTTAACCAGAAGAACAAGGTTAAGAGGAGAAGTAATCAAAGCCCAAGGAGTCAACAGGGGATATGGCTGTGGCTCAGAGTCTGGGCATGATGAACTTGAGGGAGATGGCAGTACAGCCAGATGGGAGGGGGTTGAAAATAAAGGGCACATGAAAAGCTACCGATTATGAAAGAGAGTCGGGAAAATCAGATCTGGAGAACTTGACTCCAACAGAGTGTAATAAGAAGGGCATTTAAATCCATATGTCAAAGTGGTTAATGGATTAGAAGCTGTGAAAAGTGTAAGTGGGACAGGGGTAAAAGAGGAAAGAGTGTTGCTAAAGAAGAAAGAACACACAGAGGCTTCTAGGAAGAAATATTTTATGTTAAAAACAGCGGTTAAGCCAACAAAAGGAATTCAGCACAATGTTCTATTATATAGGTGCCTATAAAAGATTTGTTATTAAAAAAGGTTTAATCATAAAATATTTGCTTCATAAATGACTGCACTTAATATACATACAAAATATAAGGCATAATAATAAAATGAGTACTCATAAACTTACAACCCTACCTGAGAACTAGCACATTACTAATGCCCCATAGAAGGGAAGTGGGCTCCTTACCCTGACTACGTGCGCAAAAGTAATGTGGAGTCATGCATGTGGGGCTTAGCCTTTCCTTTGTAGAAAAGTTTTTTTTCACATATGTATACATCCCTAAATTTCATGTTGGTTGGTTTTCTCTCTTTTTGATCTTTAAAAATTTGGGAACACAGTACCACTGTATGTAGTTTTTATATGCTTTTATCACTGATATTTATGTTTTCTGTTAGGTTCTCCACAGAGGCAAAGCCAATAAGAGATATATATTTATTTATTTTAAGGAATTGTCTCATATGATAATGGAGATTGGCAAATCTGAAATTTTGTAGACTAGGCTGGTAGGCTGGAAATGGGAACTCAGGCAGGGTTTCTATGCTGCAGTTTTGAGGCAGAATTCCTTCTTCAAGAAACCTCAGTCTTTACTCTTAAGTCCTTCAACTGATTGGACAAGTCTCACCAACATTATGAAGGAAAATCTGCTTTACTTAAATGTCTACTGATTATACATTTTAATCACATCGAATAAAGTATCTCCATGGAAACATCTCTAGGCTAATGTTTGGACAAACCACTGGGCATCATAGCTTAGCCAAGCTGACATGTAAAATTAACCATCACATGTGAATTCACCCTTGTTGTGTGTAGCTTTAGTTCATTTCCACTTACTTGCCATTGCATTATTTCCACATCCTCTTGTCAACTGGCACTTAGGTATTTCCATTTCTCTGGTGTTGTGAACAAAGCTGCATTAAACATTCATGTGAGTTTCCGCTTGTGCATATGTGCAAAAGTTCTTAAGGAGTGTAGGAATGGAATTGTTGAGTTGTAGATTATGTTAGTTCAACTTTAAAAGACAAAGCTGAACTGTCTGCTAAGGTGATTGTATCACCAACTTACCTTCTTTCAAAACATAAAATAGTGGAGTTTTGGTTTTCAATATTGGAGTTCCAAAAACAGGTGTAGATACATGAAGAGTCAAATTCACTTGACAATTTGATCCTTATCCATTTTCTCTCCCCTTATACCTCCATATTCACCCCTCAATTATTTACAAGCTGAAATGAGAAGTGAGACAAGCTTTATGAGGATCTTTTAATAAAGACATTGTAAACCACTCCTTCACGCAGCAGGTGTTTACTGAGCATCTGCTTTGTGCCTGGCACTGTGCTAGGCATTGGGCAGGGTATATACTGGTGGATGTAGTGCCCCATTCATGCCTTCCTAATTAAGAGTCTGGAAAGGACATGCATGTATCAATATGCAATTACAACAGTGCTAAGACTAAGTTTACATGTCAGCATACAGTAGGGGTTCCTATTTATTGTCTTGAGGATTGGAGGACATTTCAAGGATAATTTAACCACTTATGGTAACTATAATATACAGGCATGGGTATGAAAGGGAGCAGGACCTTGTGGGCCCCTTGCCCTGCCTCTTGTTTATAAAAAAGCTGATGTTCCCCAGGCCTCCCTAAGTCTTAGAAGAGCAGACTCAAGCAGTTGATTAGGACAAGCCTGCAGGCACTGGGGGATGACAATGACTCTGACTACCTATCTTAATGATTAACTGAGATTACTCCCCCATTTCCCTTTAAAACTTTCATAGCTGAATAGAATCTTTGGAGATGGTTTTATTTGCTGGAAGGAGGGGGGAAGAAATGCTGGGTCCACCAGATTGCAGGAATTCTGATTAAAAGCAATTTTCTTTTTTGTTACCAAGGCTGTTGCCCCCAGAATCAAACCATGCCCCTCCCTTGACTAGAAACCAATTACTGTGATCTAAATCTCAGGAGGCAGCTGCTGAGAAGAAATAAAAACTGGTTAGAACTGACAGAGTCCAAGATGGTGGAGGATTTGCCTTGCAGTGGAACTTGAGCCTCATTATATGCTCAATGTAATGCATTAGCATGCTAAGTAACACACCCACCAGTGCCATGACAGTTGACAACTGCCATGACGACAACAAGGAAAGTCCATAAAAGGACTGAAAAACTCAAACAAGGACTGACTGGCTCCATCACACCCAGAATGAGGGCATGATGGTGGAAGCCTCTCACAAAAGTCTACGTGGCTGGATCCGGGCCAGAGCTGTCCCTACTGCCCATCTTGGCCAATGGCTCCCTATTCAAGCACCTCTTCCTCACTTGACTGCTTTTCTTCCCTTTTCCCTGCTAGAGCACTTTCCTTCTATTTCCCCTTCTGAGCAATAAAACGGCCGTTCACTTCGTCCCTCTGCCTGTGCTGTGGGAATTTTTTCACAGTCAGCAGCAAGGACTCACACTTTGGTGGGCTTCCTCATTTAAGGGTCCCTCCACCCACTAACAAGTAGATATTGGTAGATATCAGCATGAGTAGATATGTGACATTATAGCTGTTAAATATTTGAGTCACTCTGTAGTGTCCATTGGGGGAGGTTGTTCTAAACCTACCACCCGGGCAGAGACTTCTCACACAGAGACGTTCTGTGAAGCAGCGTTTCAGTTTTCCATAACCAGAAATCACTACCCTCAAGGTGGGAGAGGCTAGCATTAGGAACCTCAAGTTCTCCTGATCATGGCATCTCTGAACATTTCTTCTGGATGCTTCTCCTTGTCTCTTTGAGCAAGGTACCAAGGAAGCTGCAGAAGTGAGTTTCTTCTTGATCCTGGCATGAGCTTAACTTGTACCAAGAGTTTAGGAAGAGGGCATCCCTTCCAGTGATGGCACAAGAGCTACTGATTTTCATCTGCTTGAGTCGTAGGATGTCATTCACATAAGTTTGCCAAATGATATGGTTTCTTTCTAAATGATACTCTTAGAATAATAAGCATTTCTTTCTAGGGTAGTAGCTCTTAGCCTGTTGTTTCTTGCTGCATATTTGTTAACAAGTATATTTATTAAGAATGCAAGCTCTTTTCTTTGCATAATTCATTTTCTGTAGCTACTCTTCCTAATCAGGTCTTTGCATTCTGTAATAAGCGTCTTTATAGGAATGCGTGACTATAAAAATAGGATGAAATTGTATTGCAATACACAGAAACAGTGAGCTTCAGACCAGCTAGCAGGAAGATTTATTTTAGTAATATAGCTCTATGGAGGCTGCTGCCTGGTACTTTTTATCCAGATTACAACATTTTATCTCCTTATGTTGGCCAGAGTTAGTCCTAAGAGTAGGATTCATCTTTAGGAAACCTTAAGTGTCAATAAACTACATTGGTCTTGCAGAATTCTCCAGCCCCAGGCATTCTGGGGAGCAGCACACCGTCCCAGTAACACAGCAGTTCCTTCAGGCTCTACACTTTAGCTGCCTCTTCTGTCAATTTGTCTGTCACCCATCTTGCAGAAACACTAGGTATCCGAGTTACTCGCAGTAGCTGGGGTGTGGAGCTGGAAGCAGCATCATTAAAATGCACCGATCTTTGGAATCTTCCCGAGTCCCCCTCCCTCCACTTTTCTAGAATGCTAATGTAACTGAGCTGGACCCTATGGGGCTTTCCCAGGACAGACCGCCTCCCCTATTCCGGGTGTGTGAGCTCCTCTCTGAATTACCTAGATAATAGACTCTGTTGCACATTTCCTGAGTAGTTTTACAGATGCGGAAACCCCACCAAATGGAAGAAATTAACTACTGGATGACCAAGAGGCCCCAGACCTCTGGGTGCCTAAGGATTGATGATGTTAATCCCAGTGACACCACCCTGTGACCTCACCATCAACCAATCAGAGAATTGTGCACAAGCTGATCATATAGCCTGGGATGCCCCTCCCTCACCTGGCCTTTAAACGTGCTTTGCTGAACCTCATCAGGGAGTTCAGGCCTTCTGAGCACTATCAGTCCCAGACTCCTTGTCTGGTGCCTTACAATAATCAGTGCATTTTCCTTCACCACAACCCTGTGTCAGTGGACTGGCTCTACTGCGCATGGGCGAGTGGACCCAACTTTGGTTCAGTAAAACTAATAGTCAGTTGTATGATGTCTCTTCACAAAATTTCCTTGCCCCCAGTGAGGTTTTAGAGAGTTTTTGGAGAAACACAACTCTCCCAGAAAAGAGATCTTGATATTGACATCCTCTCTTACCAAAAGCCTTGTTTTCTTCAGAGTTGAACATCGTCCACTTTAGCTCATGGGTGGACAAGTCAAGCTCGTGTGCATCACATTCTGTTGGTGGATGAGCCACACTCAGGAACACTGAACTTCTCGTTGCAACTTTGGAATTGCAGCCTTAAATGTGAATGTTCAGCCAAGGCTCGCTATATATTTGAGGAACGCATCTAACATTAAAGAGAAAAACAAACAAACAAATAAAAAAAAGGACCTATAAAACACAGAGACAATGCAGAAGAAAGCAAACAAAAATCTATATTTAATATCTTCCGAGCAATAAAAGATACTACATCTATAAAACAAACACAAGAGGCTATAAAAAAAAACAAGGGATTAGAAAAATCCCTTAAAATTAGAAATATGGTAGTAGAATATGCAATTCAATAAAAGGACTAGAGGGTGAAGTTGAGGAACTCTCAGAAAATAGGGACACAGAAAATGGGAGAAAGGAAAGAAAGTCAGAAAATCAATCCAGAAAGTCTATCATCAAACTAATAAGAGAGACATAAATAACAAAGATGAGGAAATTGTAAGAGAACTAATTAAAGATTTTTCAGGACATGCAAATAAAAAAAAAATAAAATAATACAAAAAAAATTAAATAAAGAATGTTCCCTGCTTCCCTTCTTGGGAGGCTGCTGAAGATGCACTCAATCAAAGTAGGGAGTAAACAGAGGACCACCAAGCCAAATGCACACGTGCTGTACCACTGAGCTACACCTTCCCCCTCCTCGATCTAAAATGAGAAGGAAGGAAGGGAGGCCCTAGATGTGCTTGGGAGGAGCTAAAGATTCGATCTAGTTCGACAGCTAGTTAAACATTGGACAGATATTAGGGAGAGTTACAGAGAAAAGAAGAAACAATTATTACCCTTAGGAAAAATATTGTGCAACAAAGGAAAAGTACCTGTGGCACACGTCTTGACTTCATACAGCATTTACATAGCCATAATAATAGAAAATAAAGATTGTGAGATAACAGTATTGGTAGGAAGAATGGATGGGAAGCGTGGATGAGTGTGGATGATGCAGGGGGGCTGAAGTCTTAGCCACCGTAATAGATGGATATGCGTGAAATTAATGAGTCCTGAGGCAGCAGCATAAGCAAAAAATGGAGTTAGCATGTCAGAAGAAATGTATCAAAGAGTGGAGAGAGATGGACTCCATGGAGTGGGTTCGTGGTGGGGAATACTGGTGCAGCGGCTGCCGTGGTCGCCAGAAGTCTTACAGTCCACTTCATGGTTAAACTCTGTGCATGTATTCCATTGAGAGAAATAAAAAATAACTTTAAAAATAATGTGATATAAAAGAATAAGTTTCTTTTATATAAATTGCTGTGCATAGCTCTGTTTTTGCCTTTGGATGAAATTACTGGATCAAAGGATTTGATCATTTTGAGACCATATATATAAACATATATGTCCATACATGTATATATACACATATGTATACATATATACACACATGTGTATACACATATATACATACGTGTGTGTGTGTGTATATATATATGTATTAGTTTTCTCCATGGCTCACTGGCAAAGTGGAGAGTGCCTGTTTCCTTACCTCCCCATCAATATGGAACACCCTCATTCAAAAAGCTTTTGCCTGTCTGATGAATTTATTGTAAAATTTGTTTAAAAGTGATTTTTAGCTCAATATTCTATTTTATTTTGTTTTATTTTAATTTTTGATAGAGACTTGGACACACAATATAATACACCTACAGTAAACGATGCAAGCCTTATGTAAGTGAAGATTAAAACAAGAAGGTAAAATTTTAGTCTCTTTCTAGTCTCCACTCCCCTGCCCAGGAGTGACCAGGCTTAAGGGGTTTCAGTCTGTATATAAATTAAATATGCAAATACTTCTTTTTATATAAATGGAATCATACAGCCCTTGTTTGGCAAATTGCTGTCTAACGCTGAAGAATCTATCTTGGAAAGTTCCCCAGGTTGAGTTTTTAAATAATATTTGCTGCTTATGCATCTTTAACAGCATGTTGTGGGCGCTTCACGGAGGTAGGGTGGGCTCCCACCTCCAAGTTGGTCATGCTGACATTACACATGCATCAAGGGTATAAAATGGTTTATTACTCACATAATAAGGCTCTCTGGGGAGAACAAAGCAGGCTCCTAGCTGGTCTGGAAAGGACTGGAGAAAACCTCAAAGGGAGATTCTAGGGTGATTAGGGAGCTGTGGCTGGGAGGGGTGGGGTGAGGTTTCAAACCACGTCTGGACTGTGGATTGTGTGGTTTGTACCTGTTGCCAGCACCCAAAAGAGGGAGCACTGGCTTTCTCAATAGCTTGCTCGGATGTAGGGCAGGGGGCAGGGGGTAGAGAGTGGGGGGCCTGAAATCTATCAGCAGTCAGCCATCAAAAGAGGAGTTCAACTCTTCACTGCACAATGTTTGATGTTCCTCTGGAGCTTAGCTTACCGGGGTCCTCTGCACTCTCGGAAAATCATCCTTACGACTTCCAAAGAATAGATAGCACTGAGAGACAGACTAAGGTGATGACTGTAGGGTTTGTTGATTTAGTAACCTCCCAGGCTGCCAGCCATGCTCCTGATGGCCAGTGAGCATCAGTGACAAGCTCCAGACAGCTGGCCCGAGTGGCGCATGTGGTACCCCAGCTGGACTCCAGCTGGAGAGGCTGAAGTCTGTGCACAGACCAACCCACCTGGTTCGTGTTGCCAGCCTGGTCGTGCCCAGCTTCCTCATGGGCCCTGATGCTGCTGCTGCCCTGTTGTCCAGATGCCTCTGAACAGCCTTCTCTCTCGCCTTTATGGAAATGGGTTATATTGGGCTTTGGTCCCAGGAGAAGGGCCATCTTTGGTCCTCCCCTCTCGGAGTTCTGTAGACAAAGAGATGAAAGGTGGAAGGAGGCCTCGTATTTTTCAGTCTCAGAACCACAGGGCTTACTATTGTTGACTCAGCAAGTGTGAAGGGCTAAGTGAGTGTGCCCAGAAGGAATGCCGACTGAGGTCTAATCACTGAATTTCCGGCAAAAGCTTGAAAATGGCCTGTTGATAGTACATAATAGCCATAACAATTATTCCCTCCCTTGCAGAGAATTCTAATTAATGTGGAAGTGCAAAAGAAAAGGCTGCGTTGAGAACAGAAGGTCTCGGGCATCAAGAATTTGGCTTTCCCAGCGGCACTTAGAGCACTGGGAAGGGTTTCGGCCCAATTTGACATTTCAGATGAGCAGATGAAGGCCTGTCATTTTTTTTCCACCTGGCATCATCCTAGCTTGTGGAAGCCACAGTTAATAACGACTTCCCCGAGCCTAGAGAGTGCTTCACAATAGAATCTCTGATCCTGGCAAACCCAGGGTATGCTGTGTCCAGCGTTCTCCAAGCTGGCAGCCAAAGGTTGGGCCTGCTCTGGATGAAAAAGTCTTCAGCAAGTAAGTGCTGCTGTTCCCTGGTCCTCTGCCACTTTTTGACCACCTCTGCATCACGAACCTCTCAGTTCCACTCGTGATCTTGGCACTCGGAGGGACTGGTGGGAGGAAAAGTGTTACCAAGGCAAGTTCACGTGCCTGACACACTGTGAGGCCAAACAAACTGAAACATCAGAGTTTGGAGCAACGAGAGGCTTATTGCAGGGCTGAGCAAAGAGTATGGGGTGGCTTAAGCCCAAGAAAATCCCGAAGTCCCTGAAGGATTTCAGCAAAACATACTCAAAGGCCAGGTAAGGGAAGGGGGTCACAGGTACGTGATCAGCTCATGCACAATTCTGATTGGTTGATGTAGAGGGAACAGGGTGGTCAACACTATCAACCCCTAGGTGCCAGAAGTTCTGGGGGCCACATGCTTATTATGATCATCAAGTAGATAATTTCTTCCCTTTGGTGGTGGTTTTCAGCATCTGGAAAATTCCAGAAATATGCATGAGATACTATTATCTGGGTACTTCAGAGAGGAGCTGCAGCAGAGGATATGAGGGAGGAGTCTGTCCTGGGAAGGCCCCACAGGGCCCTGCTTGGTTACAAAAGGAGAGAGTTTTTAATGGCTGTACATATTAGGATAGCCTAGCCAGTGGTCCACAGTGGGTGTTGTTCAGTCAAGCACTTTGGAAGCTTAAATAGCTGATAAACTGAAGGGTAAGTGTATGGTCACTCACCAATGACAACAATGCGAGGGGTACTTGGGATGCAAGAAGATACCAATCCAAGGCAAACCAGCCCACAAGTATCAGGCACCTGTGCTGTCCAGAATACTGTGTCAGATATTAGGGGGCACTCGAAGCCAAGCAGATAGATGGCAGCTCATGTTCCTAGAGGAAGGAGATATAAGGCAGAGTTCCTGCCATTGACTCACCATAGGCACCAGCTTTGCTTTGTCATTGGTAACTAATGTACCTTTGCTCAGTTACTTTTCCTAGAGGTAAATCTTAGGAGACAGGTACTAACCTAATAATTATTACAGTTTCTTCCTGGGGATGTAAAATCACAACACCATCAAGTGGGATCACGTATATAAATCACAGCACTATGCTGGGAACCCAATATCCACTTCACTGTTACCATCATCTCCCTAAAGATATACATCCCATCCCTTCATCCCTCATCTTTCATCCATTTACTTCTCCCCCCCAACACACACACCCAGGCTTCTCCTGCATCCCTTCCTCTCCCCATTCCTCTCATTGACCGATCTTGATATTTTTCTTGGCTCTCTCTACACAAAAGTCTATCCTCCATTGGGTTGGAAGCTCTTGAGAGTAGGACCAGTGTTTCTGGAATTTTCTCTCCACTCTCATGGCCTAGTACAGTGCCTCGCTGGTGGATTGACTTCTACACACCAGAAAGTGACCTGTAATTTAGCATCTCATCCCCAGTGGAGGGTACCTCTCTATGGGAATTGCCAACCTTACTATATCTTCACCCAGTTTATAGTGGGGCAGGACTGATCCCAGAGCCCTTCAGTGTCACTGTCATCACCCTGGCCAGCCTGGCATGTGTAAGCCATGAAGGTGGAGAAAAGGGGAGGGAGGCAGAGGTGTTGTAGGCAGTAACTGCAGGTCTTCATGTGTTTTGTGGATTTCAAAACTGACCAAGGGTGTCTTTAGGAAGAATTGTAGCAAGAGGATGTGAGGAGGATGGTTTGTTTGGGATCTTTCTTCTTGCTTCCTGATCTCAGAAGATCTTCTCAAACCATGGACTTTTCAGCTAAGGGACTGAACTCCTGTATGTAATGTGTGCTTGGAGAAAACCTTAGGCAAAAGATAGATGCAGAAATTGTCTTCCCTCTTCTAAGAAAGAATGGGCCAAAAAAGGAAAATGGTATGGAGATATAATTCTTCTCCAGAGAAGGAAATACTGGTCATTGGTCATCATTCATGGGTCCTAGTGTGTGAGTACAAGTCACCCTCTGCAACGCTCTTCATCAGAGTCTCTTCCCTTCCATTTCCCCACCTATCATAAGCACTTACTATTCCCTTCTGAGGCTTGTTTACTCTCCAGACCTGCAGATTCCAGGTACTCACCATGGTTTGGCACCATGCCCAGTGCATCCTCCCTCATCCCATCACATCAGTTACTTCCATCAAATATTATCTGTCTTCTGTCACACTCGTTCAGATCCTGATTGCTGACTTGAAATCCATGCAAAGGATTCCTTGGGCCATTTCAGAGGACAGCCTCTGCTGTATAATGCAGTATTTCCATTTAAATCCAAAGACGATCTTCCAATGGTGAGGTTCTCTGGCATCAAGCCAGACTAGTAGGGATAGTCTATCCGAGTGGGGAAGGAGACAAAGCTCGAGCATTTGGTGTTCCATTTCTCAGGTAGGTGCAAAGGAGCAGCCTTCACTTGTGACGCTCAGCTACGTTTACTGAGCTGCGTTCTAGTACATGCGGATAAATGACTTCCTGACGTGGGTGTCAGAAAACCTGAGTGCCAGTTCCAGGCTACTGCTATGTAGCTGTGATATTAGGAGAGTCTGAGTCAGAGTTTTTCATCTGTGACATGAACCTAAAGGATTAGGTAATCTGCAAAGTTCTTTTCAGCTATGATTCCATGACTTTCTGATGTGGAGCTATAGGAAGCATCGTGGTAGGAGATTATCAAATGGTATTTAGAGAGGGAGGCTGAGTGAATACAAAATGCTGGGGTGAATCTGGTCCTTTTGTCATCTTTGTGCAAAAGGCAAGTCTGGAGACAGTCCCTCCTTAAGCAGCTCTAATTTGTGTGGGATTTCTATTGCTGGAGTAGAAAAACTCAGTGCTAACCCTTTCAATTACATTAAATGGCTTCATGTTCTGTTAAGTTCAGGCTGGCTGGAATTTCATGATTGTTCCCTGACTTCATTACAATAGTGCTTAGCACCAGGTTTACATGGGTGATGTCTACCTGGTAGTATTTTCATAATTGTACTGCTACCATCAAATTATGTTGATTCACAGCTGGATAAGTAACAACAGTGAATAGCATGATTGTGAAACTTCCCAAGGCACTGACATGTGTGTTTAAAGCACCAAGGAATTCAGCACATATGACTATCACGATTGGAGCGCAATTGTGAAGACTTCATGGAAAAGTTCACGGATTCAAATGTAATTAAGCATGAATTAAACATGATGAGCTACAGGGCTAATTCTAGCAGTGCTGAAGCTACATTATGGAAATAGTCTTCAGAAATATGACCAGCTCCTTTTTAAACATATGTCAGATGCCTAACATATGGTCTCCTAAGGCCTCCAGCGTACCTTGGGCAATCCTGGGCAGCCAGCGTATGCTTGGCACTGTTGAAGGTCTGGTTTATTGAGCCAAGAAGCTGGGGAACATGATGAGAAATCAACCCATGCTTGTCAGAATCTCACTTCTCCTTTAGAACGAGTATTCCAAATTCAGAGAAAAATTTGAGCCTTGGTAGGATGAAGCACTGTGTTCTGACTTTTCACGCTGGTGCAGTAAGCAACAGATCATGCGTGCAGGCAAACGCCTATTTATAATCAACTTACAGGGATGGTAAAGAAGAAAAGAGAGAAGTTTCCTATGGTGCATTTATTAACAAAATCAATCAATTGACAGCTCTATACCTGCATCAGTTGAGGGACACAGATAACCTGGAAAACAACTTCCTTATAGCTATCTCTCATCCCCTGATCTCTATATGAATCCTTGTCCCCCAGCCTGCTTTGTACCCTCCCCTCTACCCCAGAGAGAAAGAGTAAGAAACTAGGACTCTGAAAGGCAGAATTGCATATACAAATCCTCCACTGACTGCTGTGGGGGTCATGGATCTGTTTTTAGTGTCACCTTCCTTATATGTAAAAGCAGGGTAATTATGTTACCTTTCTTACTTCACAGGATCCCTAAGTGAATGTGATATGGTGATAATTGCAAAAAATTCTTCATCTATATCTGTCTGTATTTATAGCTGTATCTCCTAAATAGAAGCTACACTTATGGTTGGCTCTGATTTCTGGTCATATCCCCAGTGGACTATGGGAGATAATGATCAAAATGATGAGAATAAGAACATTAGTGATGACCATTTATTATATTTACCCTGTGCCAGACACTGTACTAAACATCTTAGACTTGCTTTATATATGTATATAGAGAATTTAATTATATGACATGATCCCTTCTGAATCCTAGAACTGTAAAGGGTAAGAAGACTAAAATGTCTCAAATGTAATAGTTAGTTTCTCTTTTTTAAAAAAATAATGTACTTTTCTGCCCATAATTATTGAAGGAAAATATGTTTCTCTGTTATTGGCAGTGGTTTGCGGTCTTGGTGTCGGAAGTTGGGGCTGCATCCTGCCCCAGTGAAAGGTCTTGGGAACTTTATTTTTGTTATCATATCTCGGAGTTGTACAGAGGGAGTTTCCTCCATCCAGCCCTTTATTGTTTCTCTCCAAATCCAGGTCCACCAGAATGACCTTCCTTCAATTTTAAAGATCAGTTTGGAACTTGAGAAGCTCACTGCCCACAAATGGTGGAGGAGACTAAGAGCATAAACAACTTGCAGACCTGGTTTAGATAAATAATAATGACAGATCATTAATGGAAGTTCCGGCACATCTCAGATGCTGGTGTGGAGGAGCATAGAGATGCCCTTTTGCAGCATAGATTTCAGTGTCTCTGACAGAGACAGGATCCACCACCTGTGACCCTGCAAAACAATTGTGCTTTCATGTAAAATCTTCCTTAAGGATGCAGGGATTAGAAGCCTCTTTTGGCAAGCTGTATAGGTGGAAAGGAAAAGAAACTGTTTATCAGATCTTCTCTGCTGTCATTTGATTATCACCTCATCATCAGTTACCCAGGGAGTATCAGTTTGAACTTGAATTTCCATGTGTGTAATAGCATCCTTGCCCTGTATGTGTCTCTACTCAATGATTTCAAACAAATGAACAAGCAAAGAGAAACGTGCAAATGAACTTTTCCCAACAAAAGTAAAAATAAAAAACAAAAAGATTCACAATTAATGTGCATTTTATTCCAAATTGATCTGTCTACACAGAAGTGCATTGCAAAAACCAGGAATTTGGCCTTTGAATCACTGAGGGCCCTAACTGGCGTCATGTTAGAAGTTCCCTCCTCCTCAGCCTGGAATCTGAAGTCTATGGTGCTCATACTTAGTTTTCTGCCTGTGGAACATCGGAATACAAACCACCAACTCCTCTGCTGAGGCTCTCAGTTATCATTTATTTATTTATTTGACATTTATTGAACTCTTACTGGAACATTCTCTAATTTTTCTGAGCACTCTCTCTGTATGAGACACTTTTCTGAACATTTCATATGTATTAACTCAATTATACCTCACCAAAACCTTATGTAGTAGGTTAATTTTGATGGATATTAATATCCAAATAACCATACTTATTAACGGGGAAGTAATTGTGGTCTTCAGATTGCAAGTCATTTGTATGACATGCTAAGAAATTTTGTTATTTTCCCCGTAGTATGTGTTTAAAGGAAAAAAGCAAAGAAAAACTCTTTAGGATATATTTAAGGGGGACCAGAGTGGAGACAAAGAAATAAATCAGGAGTCCAGTGTTACATTTCAGGAAAGTAATGATGGGAGCCTCACCATAGCAGTGAAAGTGGAGTAGACATGAGCAGAGCTATTAGGAAATATTTAAGAAGGAGAATCAACAGTATTTGGTGACCAGTTGGGCATGAAGGGAAAAGAATTGGAAGAATCTAGATGGCCTCTCAGGCTCCGGGTTTGGGTGTCTAGGAGTGAACTGGGAAGCTATCAAGGGACACTATATTTTTGTGAGAAAGCTCATTCAGTTTGGGATGTGATGCATTAGACATAGTTTTGGGATGTCCAGAGAGAAGTTTTTAATAGACTCTTGGACAGAGTAGGCTGGAACTAAGAAGGTCAGAGTTGCTATTTGAAAATCCTTCTGATACAGGACAAATGTGGGGCAAGAGGATGGCTATGTCCCAGGTCTTGGCTGAGTCCCTGGAACATGTCCCATCAAGTGAGGGTCCTTGGCTTCATGCAGGAAGGGATTGAACAGCGAGCCATAGCTGAGTGCTGGGAGATTTATCCAGAGGGACACATGCTCCATAGGCAGAGTATGGTCTGTCTCAGAAGGGAGAGTGGCCACAAAGTGTGGGGTTGTTAGTTTTTATGAGCTTGGTAACTTCATATGCTAACAAGTGGGAGCATGATTCCAACTACTTTGGGAAAGAAGATGGGATTCCCAGGAACTAGGTCATTGCCCACTCTTTGACCTTTTATGGTCAGCCTCAGAACTGTCATGGCACCTGTGAGTGTGTCATATACCATGTTAATGTATTACAATGAGCGTAAATGAAGCTCAAAGTCTACCAGAAGTCAAATCTCCTGCCATCTTGGGTCTCGCCATCTTGGTGTTAACTGTTGTGTCCTTCTTAGAATGGCCATGCCCTGCCTGCTTCCTTCCCATCTCACTCCTCTGTGTACGTGGTTGGTGATGGCTGGTGTGGGTAAGATTTTATAAGTGATATGTGATGATGAAAAGAGAAAAGGAGCAGAAGAGAAGTCAGCAGGAGAGACTACAAAGGAATGAAGAGAGGAGGGACTGGTGTCACAGAGGCTGAGAGAAGAGAAGGCGACCAACAGAGTCAGATGCACAGGTGAAATGAAGACAGAAAAATGTCCACTGGGTTGTAGGTTTGGTGAGAGCTGTTTCAGTTGTGCCTGGTGACTAGGAGGGGACACAGTAGAAATCATTAAGTGTAAAAAAGTCTTTTAACTCACCTGTGAAAGTGAGGAAGAAAAGAGTTAAAGAGATAATATAATTCTTTTAAATAGGGAGAAACTTATTTGCTAAGAGTAGGAAGGGAGAAGTTGAAGTTAGAGAACAGGGAGGGAGGATGTAATTAATGGAGAAAGTTTTCTGAGGACTTGGATAAAATTAGATTCCCCAGTGCATGTGGAGGGCTTACCCTTCAGCAGTGGAAGAGCCACCTCTTCTTCTAAGGTAGAAAGGAGGAACACAAAGATCCAGACACCTTTTCAGGTCAAATGGTAGGGGCAGGAGGTTGAGGTATTTCTTGCTCCGTGACTTCTGTTTTATCCAGAGTATAAGGTGCAGTTGGCGGAGAGTCAAAGTGGGAATGGGTCTTGATGGGAGCAGAGATAGTTCAAAAGAGCCTGCTCAGATGTTAATATTTTTGGGTGGGATTTTGAGAAAGGTGACTGGGCACACTGGGAGCTCAGGTGAGGGGTGAAGGTGGAGGTCACTAATTAGGAATCATGCCACAGTTAGGAGAGTTTTCTGCTGAGTTACATGGTCACCAGACCAGGCATGTGAATGGAAAGTTAGGCGGTTGAGTTTGTTGCAGAAGGCAAGTTCGTGTGCCCAATGCACCTTGAGGCCAAAGAAACAGAGCGTTGGAGTTTGGAGCAGAGAAAGGTTTATTGCAGGGCCAAGCAAGGAGGATGGGGTGGCTGATGCCCAAGAAAACCCTGAACTTCCTGGAGGGTTTCAGCAAAGCATATCTAAAGGCCAGGTAAAGGAGGTGGGTCGCAGGTACATTATCAGCTTGTGCACAATTCTCTGATTGGTTGATGTGGAGGGAACAGGGCGTCAACACTATCAACCCCTAGGTGCCAGAAAGTCTGGGAGCCACTTGCTTATGCTCATCAAATAGTTAAATTCTCCCCTTTGGTGGTAGTTTTTAGCATCTGAAAAACTCAGGAAACATACATCAGATACTACTATCTGGATACTTCAGACAGGAGCTACAGCAGAGGATATGGGGGAGGGTTCTGTCCTGGAAAGGACTCATAGTGTCCTGCTCTGTTACAAATTGATCTGTTACCCCTCAAAAAGGAAAAGACCCAAGTCCTGGTCTTACACAAAAGACAAAATTACAGACAGGAACAGAGTGTGTTATGTATCAAAAGATTTTTAAAGGATTTATTCAGGAAAAGAAAAGTACACCTCCAAAATGGGAAGTGGGCTGGTCCAAGGGAGGACAGCAATGGGTCTTTGTTCCGCTCTTTCTCCTATACCTTTGCTTAGAGGTGGTCTTTGATTGGTTGACGGCTCTTGCCCCTTGAGTGCCTAGTCATGTTTGTCCCCTTTGCGCATGTCCTCACCCATGGGGCACGCAGAAAAACCCATGGGGCAGCCCAAGCCACAGTGCTAATTATTTTACAGTGGTTCCTCTCCGGTCAAGCCCTTGTGGCAGCTATTGGGTTTTAACTGTTTTGTTTTGTTTTGTTTTTGTTATTTGCTGACACTCATTTAGAAGAAGCAAAGCCCCTTTATGCTGGAGGCAGGCACAGTGCCATCTTCTGGACCATCCTCCCTCTCCTCCACCTGTCTGCCCGGTGCCCCCACTTATCTAACTACCTAACAGATCCAGAGTGAGGGTTTTCTTGGCAGGTTCATCCAAGGAACAAAGGGCATAAAATGACTCATGAGGAGCCTGTAGATAGACTCTCAGTGAGATTCAAGGACAAATGAGTGTGGTAAGGGAAAGAGTCAGCCTAGCTAGCTTTAACTTCTTTGTTTCTCAAGTCTCCTCATCCCACGATTCATAAACCGTCTGATTGGCCATGAACCTTGTTTACCTGGCTCCCCCACGCCTTTCCTTAGCATTGGATTCTGCTTCTAGCATCTTCCATAGTCCATACTTCAGGCACCACCTGATGCCCAGAAATTCTGCCACCTGGAAATCCCTCACGTTCAGCCAGCCCCCTGGGACCAGATCCCTGCGTCTTGCTCCAGAGCAGGAAAGCAGTCGCTGCACACCCTGGGCCTAGCTTTTGGCCTCTTGGCTCCTTCTTGGAGGTGGTATGTCACCTTTCCAGGTGGGTCTCTCCCTGCCTCCATATTTGAAGTTAAGGGTGTGATATTTTTATGGGAACTAGCAAAGAGAGGATCAGAAAGCATCACCCTTATTTTTGTCTTACTAAAATGTGTCACCTGGAAATGGCAGAAAGAAGAAAAATCACTATTGAAACGTTTTGATGCCTGTCTTTTGAGACTGAAAAGATGATCACATATTATTAGGTAATACAAGAGTGGCTGATAAATGGTCATATATTCAAATATTGGTCATATATTCAACTTTTCTGAAATCACTCCAAGAAATTAGCCCATCCTCTCTCTCTACATCTTTACCAGGTTTTACTGGACCTGAGAGTGCCAAAGCCAGAGCTGGCCTTGTATTTTATGGATGTCAACAGGCTGCTGGCTCTCTGCCCTGGCACATTCTCCTGCTCTCTGCTTTGTATGCAGGTCGTGTCTGAGACCCTTTCTGGGAGGCTGCTGCAGGCTTTCCATCTGTCTTGAGCTCAGCAGAACTTCAGGGATCACAATAGGAGATTCACGTGCGTTGACAGGATTTTTATTTCACTTCCTGTTGATGGTTGATAAAGACAAAAGTGAAAATTTCATAGATTCAGGCTATGCCTTTTCTATCCAGTATTCACTGAATAAATATTTATTGACCACCTACTAAGTGCCAAGCACTTACTCTCCTTGGTTTTAAGGATACTGTAGAGAACCCATATAGACATCATTCTTTTTTTTTTTTACCACCTTTATTGTGATATGGCTCCTGTACATTAAACTACACATATTTCAGATGTGCAATTTGATGAATTTTGATAGATGTGTACACCCATGAAACCACCACCACACTCAGGATAGCTAACATTTCCATCACTCCCCAAGAGGTGCAATTTTCAAATTCCCAATTTATTCCCTTCCCACCCCCTTCAACTCCTGATAACCATAAGTTTGTTCTCTATGTCTGTGAGTGTGTTTCTGTTTTGTAGATAAGTTCATTTGTGTCCCCCTTTTTTTAGATTCCACATATAAGCAATATCACATGGCATGTTTCTTTATCTTTCTAGCTTACTTCACTTAGAATGACAATCTCCAGTTCTATCCATGTTGCTGAAAATGACTTAAATAGGCATAATTCTTAATAAATAGTCCAGTGGGGGTAGAAGGAGAGTAATTAAGTAATTTTTGAATTAAATGTTGAATTTAAGCTATGATCAGTGTTATGAAGAAAAATTATATTGTGTTTTGAGAATAGGTGAGATGTACCCTGCTTTACTGTGTGGGGGTTAGGGGGATTTCTTAGAAGAAGTGACATTTGAGTTGAGAAATGAAATGGCTAGGAACTACCTAGGTGTAGAGTGGGAGGAATGAGTAAAGATCTTAAGCAGAAAGGAATCAAAGGATGGTTATGGGCTGGAGTTCAGAGAGTGAGGGGAAGTGTAGGGCAAGATGAGTCCCCAGAAGTTCCCCAGAAGGAAACAGTACTTCATGGTCTTTCATCCACAAAGAAATGGGGAACATTTAACATTCTTTAAACAAAGGAGTAACATTATCAGTTAATATTTGGGAAAGATCACTCAGTTTCTGCAGTACAGAGGATGGGCTCAAGGTGGGAAAAATGAATATTGGGAGAATAGTTAAAAGGACAACCTCAGTGGTCCAGCTAATCAATGGTGGTAGGCTGGATTAGGATTGTCGCAGTAGAGACTGAAGGGTGTAGAAGAATTCATGCTGAATTTTGGAGATAGAACTAATAATTGATGGGTGAATGTGTCCCAGGGCAGAGAGAAAGTGAGGAATGATGGATGATTTCCGGGATCTGGCTTTGGCAACTGTAAGGGTGGTGGTGACAGTGTTTAATCAGAAGATTAGGGGAGAAGCAACTTGGGTCGGTTTGGTTCTAAAATTGATCTAATAAAATCAGGTGGGCTTTTTTCCATTTCATGTAAAGTTCCAAACTCCTAAATCATTAATTTTAATTTTTTAGAATTTGGAAACAAGCTATTTGTGAAAAGTGTATTTGTGGGTCACTTGACATCATCACTGGAAACACTTGTAGTCAAAGCTAGCACGTCTGCATCTGCAACAAGAGACTCAATACATGTATAGAAATGTGTAGAACGAAAACTCAGTAGGCAGTGGGAATTTAAGTCTCCCAGTAGTGGGAGGGTGTGTGTGTGTGTGTGTGTGTGTTTGTGTTTGTGTTGGCTGTACATAGGAGTATAGATGAGCAGATTATAGTCAATGGATGAGCTTACTTATTTCCTCAGCTACCACATCCATAAATTTGCTACAGGCTTCTCCCACCTTAGAGTCATGATATAGTAGACTTTAACCTCCTGTACAATGATAAATTGAGACAAATTTTCTCCTTATTGGTTTTATGGCTAGTTCTTCTCCCTAAAATCTAGAATAATGTTTTTTCTTTAAGTTACTGTAAATAATCATTCAACTTCAATTCTGAAATTTCCAGCTCTTTTTTCCCCCTTAGTTCATTTGCTATTGCTAGTTTGTGTTAGATGGGGCACTGGGTCCAATTATAGCTTTGCATTTAATTACAAACTTTGCATATGTGTGCATTAATTAGAAGATTTTATTGCTTTGTATTTTATGGCTGGGGGTTGTGAACTATAGCAATCCAATATACCACTTAAGGGGATAATACAAATTTAGAATAATAAAAAGAAATTTATAATGATCATCTCAGGCATCCAAAGTATTGTATAGAAAAATAATAAAGCATAAATACAATATACACAAGACTCAAACTCATTCTCCTTTTTTAATTAAGAGATTTAATCTTGTAAAAAGACATTTAAAGATCTGGCACTATATATATTTGACACTTATTTAGGCTAAGGATATAAAAAGTGTGTTTAAGGACCTCAAATGTGTGCTTAAATGTGCCTGCCCTCTAGAAGAAAAGGGCTCATGATGTTAAAACCCAGTGCTCTAAGGTCATTTGTATATGAATAAACTGATCCCATGACTATGAGGAGGGACACAGGTTGTTTGAAGAAGCCTTCGAAATCAAGAATCCTATTGCTAGAAAAGACTGAATCTAAGTGACTTTGCAAAACAGTATTTTGACTGAATAGTGTTAAGACTAAAGACAAAAGTAACTGTACACAAATGTGGTATTTAATAAATGTGTTCTCACAGGGGCACAGGTTAGAAATCCTGAAACACTTCATGTATATACTAGAGTTGAACAAATGTGCTATATATTCACTTATATAATAAATAATAAAGAATATAATAAGCTATGTTTCTCACAGTTGGAGGAAGAAGGAGGCTAAAATAAAATCTGTGGTGTTGAACTGGAATCAGAGGTATCAGTATAAACTGATGGACTTTGATATATATTATACAAAGATAGATAGATACAAAGATACAGATATGTGTGTATGCATGGGTTAGTCCACAAACAGGTATTTCCTAGCTCTGTCTGCTGAGAAGACCTAAGATGCAATGACACTACAATAGCAATGAGTACACCTGGTGCCCAGATCTTGGTTTCTGAACACCCTTCTTCAATAAAAGAAACTAGGGCTTCATAAAGAAGTGATCAGCTCCAGGGTGGGTCAGGAGAAACACAAGATTAACTGGGATCATCTTTGGTATAAGGAAGCGCTCAAAAAAGGAAGTGTTTGCTCTAAGGACACAGGAGTCGAACAGAAGAACTGAACATCCAAAGCTGGAACAATCTGAGCAAGAAAATAAATAATAAAAACGTTGACTCTAATTAGTGTTTTCTTAGAGAGTGATTATAAAGGGCTGGGTTTCCTTAAGAAGAGCTGACCCTGGAGACCATAAGAAATTTTGAGAAGGAGCTTGAAAGTCTAGGGGAGGAAACAGGGCAGAAGTTGTCTTTGGTTTGGTTGGGAAGTGGGGAGGGAAGTGGCCCCCAAAAGAGCAGAAACTGGGAGGTCAGTGATAGCAATGGTGAATTGGGGTAAGGGCTTTGAGCTCTGAGAGAAGTCGGCATTATTTAGGCAGAATAGGTTCCAGTGGGAAGATGATGCTGGAACCTGGGTTAGGTTGGGTCACGGTGGCTGTAGCAGGATTGTCCCACACTAAAGATTCTGGATGAACAGACCACATAGGCCCACGGTTTTCTTTGCAAAGACAAAGACAAGTTTTGGGAATGAGAGTGGGTTTCTAGGACTGGCATACACAGGGTGCCTGATGTGTTCCTCTCTGCAGTGAATATGTTGGTTCCTCTCTGAGGGAGGGGCCCAAGATACCTGCTGTTCTCCTGCCTTGGGGCTCTCAAGAGCTGCAACAGCAGAACATGATGATGAGTATTATGACTTATGCTACGTATGAGGAATATGGTCACCTGCTGCCTTTCTCCAAGCTCTGAGGCTTCCCTAAGTGGGGTAGTTTGAATAGTCAGACATCAGCCTCATGGCTTGCCTGAGATCTTTTTATTTTTTCAGCTGAGTGCTTTAGATGATCTTGATTACTTCCAGGGTAAACCTCCTTCTTATTACTATGTCAACCTTAAGTAGATTGCTTTCCCAGAATTATAAGGATAAATTCTATAAAGTGTTACAAATACTAAAGCAGCCAAGGATTAAATAAGGGTCACTGGACTTGATGGCATCAGTAACCTTCCCTTCTACCCCAAATGATGACAGAATTCTAGGATGAATGATCTGTGGAGAGAAGTTTCTAGGAGTCTGGTCCTTAGACCAAAACTCCTTGGAAGATTACCTGAAACCAGTAAACCCCTCTAAGAGTCACTATGACCAAGTCTCCATCTTTTCAAAGCTCCCCAACCCATCATATTGGTGATGGTGATGGTAAGGAAACAGGGTTAAGAGTGAAGATGTCAGTTTTCCATCTAACATTCACTACCCCCATCTACTCTGAACAAAAACTCACTTTTGTCCCCTGCCCTCCCCACTGCAACCATGTGGGGAAGTGGATCTTACCTCTATCTCCAAGGGCCAGATTAATTTAAGGAGCATTATATTTATTTAACAAATATTAAGAGAAATGTATTATTGTATTATGCCCCAGGCTTTGTTTTAGGTGAGTGAAAACAATTCAAAATCCTTCACACAATGAAGTTGACATTATGGAGTGAGGGAAAAGAAAATGTACAAATAACAATGCAAAACACATGGTGATGAAACCTAAGGAGGAACACAAGGCCTCGGCAGGGCCGAATGGGGAGGCAGGAAGACGGGGTTGGGGAGCAGCTGCTATTTTAAAGGAGTGATCAAGGAAGGGCTTGATGAAGTGGCATGTTCTCCTTCCCTTGTCCGGCTTTAGAATTAGGTCAATTCTGCTAATGAAAGCAGAGGGGAAGTCTACTGGGGAGCTTGTAGGAAAATGATTCCTCACAGCAAAAAGAGAGGCATGGAAGAGGCAATCATTCTTCTTCCTCTGGGTGTTGTTATAATTGGATGTGATGCCAGGAAGAGTGGCAGACAGCTTGCTACAGATTGGTGACGCCACGAATGGCAGGGTGGAGAGAGAGAGAGCACAAAATGTAGACCTTGATTATTTTTCTGAGCCACAGAATTAACTAACCCTGAAGTCTGATCTGTGTCTGGGCTTCTCGTAATATGAAATAGTAATTTTTCATATTGTGTATGCCAGTTTAAATCAGGGTTTCTTTTCCTTGCAGCTGAAGGCATCTTAACTGATATAGAATGGGTCCTGGTAGCTTTCATTGACTGCAATAAATCAGTCTGCAAAATTCCAGGTAGAGAGGGGTAGGAACTTATGGCATTGCTTATAACACTGACATTTTTCCTGTACACAATCTTAAATGTAAGCTTAGCAAGTTTGTAGAACTTGAAGAAGTTGGGCTAGAAAAAAAGACTACCTGTTAGAGCTTATTTGTCAAAGACAATGATGTAATGGATTCTAGGCACCATTCTTGAAAACGTCATGTTCAGGGAGTCATGGTCCACATACCCTAGTTTACAACTGAGTATGGATACGAGCTGTGTGGATGGGGGAGTACAGAGATGTGGGTGAAGGCTGCTTTACAATAAATGAGTGTGACAATTCCAATGAAGCATTGGAGTGGCTGTGATGGTGGTTATGGTGAGGAGGTGGCCACAATGAGAGTTTGGAGTTAGCCTTTCAAGAATTCCCATTGTAACTGAGAGCTGGTAAGAGCTGCAGTCTCTGATTTCACTGCCACAAGTTACCAACCATAGTCGGCAGAATAGCAGACCCCGTCTTCCTCCAAGATGTCTACATCCTTAGCCCCAGAACCTGTGAATATGCTATGCTATGTGGCAAAAGAGATTTCTGCAGATGGGATAAAAGTTATGAACCTTCAGATGAATGGGCTAAGTTTAATCCCATGAGTACTAAAAAGCAGAAAAAATTTTCCCAACTGGAGTCAGAGATGCAGGAGAGATTCTAAGTATAAAAGGTACTCAACCCAGCTTTGCTGGCTTTGAAGATGCAGGGAAGGAACCAGTGAGCTAAGACATGTGACTTCTAGAAGATGGGAATGGCCTTTAGCTGACAGCTAGCAAGGAGACGGGGATGTCAGTCCCAGAGCAGCAAGGAACTGAATTCTGCCAACAACCTGAATGAGCAGGGAAACAGACTATCCCCTGGAGCCTCCAATAAAGGAGCAGAACCCTGCCGACACCTTGATGTTAACCCGGAGACCCGTGTCACATTTGTCACCTGCAGAACAGGGAAATAGTAAAGGTGTGTGTTCGTCAGCTGCTAAGCTTGTGGTAACTTGTTATCATAGCCACAGAAAATGAATACACCCACCTCGTAGAGAGTGGCATCCTGAGTGGATGAGCATGGACTGAAACACTGGGGGGTGTGGAGGGATAGACATGCAGCTTTGAAGTGGCCCAAGTAAGCAGGAGGCAAGGGGTCTGGTCTCAGTGTTGGGGTGGAGAACACATGGAAAGTGGGGGCAGAGTAGTCATCTAGTCTATGCAACAAAGTACCCCCAAACCTAGGGGCTTAAAACACCCATGGTTGTCTGTGGGTCAGCAGTTAGGACGAGTCAGCTCTGGTCCTCCTGCTGAGCTCAGCTGGCTTCTCCTGCACTTGTGTTCGGATGTCTGTCAGCAAGGCAGCTGCCTCTAGGGTTGACTTGCCAGCTGGGGTAATGAGATGACTGGCCATGTGTTTCTTCCCATCCAGCAGATTAGCCCAGGCTTGTTCACAGGGTTGCTGCCAGGGGTCTCGAGAGCAGCAAGAGACACTTTTCCAACCTCTGCTTGCATCTTATTTCCTACTGCCCCTCCAGCCCAAGTGAGTCATGTGTTTGGCCCAGAGTCAGTGTACGAATTTGCTCAGGCTGCCTTAACAAAACACCACAGCCTGGGTACTCTCAGCACAGAAATTTATTTTCTCACTGTTTTGGAGCCTGGACCTTTAAGAAAGAGGTGTTGGCAAGTTTGATGTCTTCTGAGGCCTCTCTCCTTGGCTTGCAGATGGCCTCCCTCTTACCGCCTTTTCACACAGTCTTTTCTCTGCAGGTGCTTCCGTGGTGTCCCTTTTCCTCTAAGGACACCAGCCAATTTGGATTAGGGCTCCATCCTAATGTAATCGTCTTAACACAATCACCTCTTTAAAGATCTAATCTCCAAATATGGCTCCATTCTGAAATCCTGGGGGTGGGGACTTCAACAAGTGAGTTTTGGAGAGGCACAATTCAGCTCATAATAGTCAATATGGGAGGACACTACCCAGAGGCCCAGAGTAGTGGAAGGCATGAACAAATTGGGGGGGGGGGGAGGGGCATTACCCCAGCAATCTACCACAGAAGGTTGTCCAAATGTGGGAGGGGACCTGAACATTCAGAATTTCCCAAGGTTGGCTTCGATCAAGATACGGTGTGTTACACTACGTTGTAAACTGACTATACTTCAACTGAATGAAAGAAAGAAAGAAAGAAAGAAAGAAAGAAAGAAAGAAAGAAAGAAAGAAAGAAAGAAAGAAAGAGGGAAAGAGAGAGGGAGGGAGGGGAGAAGGAAGGAAAGAAAGAAAAGAAAAAAAGAAGAAAAATTGAGCAAATTGTGGCATCCATCTTCAGAAGGGTGCTAACTCAAGACTGACTTAAAAAAAAAAAAAACCAAAAAAAAAAAGAAAACTGCGGCGTCTTAGAGAAGCGGGTCTGAAAACTATGGCTGGAGGCTAAATCTGGCCCCCTAATTATTTTTGTAATTAAAGTTTTATTGGAACTCAGCCACACCTATTTATTTTTATATGGTCCATGGCTGGCTTCCTGATACAATGGCTGAGTTAAGTAGCTGTGACAGAGATGGATGTCCTGGAAGCTTTTAACCTATTCACTTCTGCTGTTTTTCAGAGCAAGTTTGTAGATCCCAGTGTTAGAGAATTATAAGAAAGCCCTGACTTTAGTGGAAGAAGGCTAAAATAACCAGACAATCATCAGCAGGACACATAGAGTCCAGGGGCGAGAAGGAAAGTAGAGGCACTCTTGCTGACTCTGGTAAACAAATTACCAGAGAGACAGCAGGTCTAGCACCGTGACAAGAATTGGCCCTAATGTGCCGCTTCTGAAATCCACTGAAACTCTCTTAGGGCGCTGTTTTACACAGCCTCAGCCACCCACCCATCTGCTGCCCACACATTTTAGTCCTTTCAAGTACTACCCAGAGATATCTCATTGTCATCCACAGAGAACAAAGTAGGAGCCTCCGCTCTGATGGGGATTTCCTATGATATTTCATACGAGGAGTCACTCACATCCAATACAAAGGCAGCGCTGCTTTTAAAACCCATTTCACGTTTTAAAACCAATTCTGTTAAGCAAGACGTCAGTTGTCACTTCTTGTTATTTTTGGAGAAGCTTGACGCTCCTAGGTCTGAAACATCCCATCCACTTGTTCAATGGGCTCCTGATAGCTCTGCCTGCCCACTGGGTATGAAGTCGACACCAATTATGCAGCTGACTGCCTTAATGATGGAGTGTTTTAGAACAGGCCATGGTGCCTTGCAGTTCCTTATCATACCTGGATGTGTGATGCTTGAAGGCCTTTGAAACTGATACGATTTTCACCATCGCTTCAAAAGGAAGCGTGAGGGGAAAATTTGAGCATGAATGAAAATTGAGAGTAGGCTGAGGGCTGTCTGCCCTGAGACGTGGTCTGTAACCCTGCTGGAATCAAGAACAGCCTTTTCAAACCCTTGCTACATAAGCCTTGTTATTGCCAAAACAGATCACTTGAGATGGAAGTACGGACGGGTTCGCTGCTGCTGCTGACAGCTCACCAAGACCCAGCTCCCCATTCAAGTACATTGATAATGCATTTTCACACTACTGGGAAAAAAATCATCTCCTCTTCTACCCTGGGACACTGCTTCTGTAGGCTTGGAATCTGCTATTTTATACCCACCTGCTGCTACAGTCTAAGCAGCAGCAGTAGGCATCCAGCTCTGGAAAGCTCCGAGGAACCCTGTTGCCACGTGAACTGCTTCCTTGCTCGGTGCTGCTTGGTGATTGCAAGCTGGACTGCCAGATTAGCAGAGGCACACGGTGTTTGTGGAAGGAACAGGGTGGGCGATTTTTCCCTGCTTCTCCTGCCAACTGTTTCTTACCAGTCCCTTTGCCTCCTGTAAAAAGTGAGGTATTTGTTAATGTCAATGCTTAGTGGAAATTCAAAGGGCAGAATCACTGACTCAAACCCAAAGTGAAATGACTCTTGTTTCTTCCTGTCCTCCCACTGCCAGGTGAAAGCTTCTCAGGCTACTGGACAAAGAGGCCACTGGCCTATCTGTCCTTCAGTGTTTTCTATCGTGCGCTGACTAAATGAACACAGCTACATTTCCTGAAAGCAGAAAGTTGCTTCCACACACAAAAACTTCATTGATGAAACAGGTAGACCCACAGGCAGCCCGGAGGCCTGGAGGCTGCCTTGTTCTTTGGGAGAATTGTGCAGCCTGCGTGGGTAATCTCTGGTAACATCTTGTCTTCAAGATGTTGACCTCACTTTGATTCAGACATTCTAGAAAAGAATTCATTTCTTCTCCTTTTCAAAGCTGTTTATCTGGCTTAGAACATAGCTGCTTTAAACAGAAGCCTTTGCACTTGTCTGGGTAAATTCTGTTCCAATTTTTGCTTTGGCCACAAGTCAAAGATAACAGCTGTGTACTTGTGGGTTCACTGAACTCTACGTGCTTGTTGGCTGCGCTGCCAGCCAGAGGGAATAACCAATAATTAGAACATTTCGGGTCATCCCGGGAAGAACAGAGTTTTCTCATGTTTGGAAAGGTGAGGTGACCTCCCTCTGATTTTCTCGAATGTGGTTCTGTCAGTGACAACATGTGGGGCTGAATATACAAGCCTGGACTCATGGCCACTGTGTCTTCCCTCTCCCAGAATATTGCCAGATAAATGGAGGCTTCAAACTATTTTTAATGTTTTTCAGCTTAACTCTGACTCTGCTAGAGAGTCCTGAGCCACGGGAATACGCAAAAGTGCTCGTGTATTCTGAGCACATCAGCATTTCTGATCATAATGATTTGTGACTCAGACCTTGAAAGCTGGGGGATTTCTTCCTAGTGGATTCAGTACAAGTTTACATAAATATGTGTTTCTGTTTTCCTTTTGTTCCTTGCTTCAGTATTCATGTTTACTCGCTGGCAACGGCAGTGTAGGGAAAAGAGAAATGGAGCAGATAGATGATTCAGAGGAAATTGTTTCTGCGAGTTCTGACTTCTTTCCTGATTATGACTTTTTGTTCTGTCTATGTATGAAAGGTAATATGTGGGAATTTTCATTTGAAAAGATAAAATTTATCCTATGTATTTAAAGAACATAATTGTTCATGTATTACATCTGATTATAAGCTAAAGGTATGTTACTGAATGAAAGTTTGCATAAGGCCAAAGTGAAACGTCAGAGTTTGGAGCAGAGAAAAGTTTATTGCAGGCCCAAAGAGGATGGGGTGGCTCCTGCCCAAGAAAACCCTGTACTCCCTGAAGGGTCTCAGCAAAGCATACTTAAAGGTCGGGTAAGGGAGGGGTTTGTTACATGATCAGCTCATGCACAATCTTCTGACTGGTTGATGTGGAGGGAACAGGGTGGTCAACACTATCAACCCCTAGGTGCCAGGAGGTCTGGGGCCACGTGCTCATGATCATCAAGTAGTTAATTTCTCCCATTTGGTCGTGGCTTTTAGCATCTGAAAAACTCAGGAAATATGCATGAGATACAATTATCTGGGTACTTCAGAGAGGAGCTGCAACAGAGGACATGGGGTTGGGAGAATCTGTCCCCGGAAGGCCCCAGAAGGTACTGGTCGGTCACAGGCATTCCAACACGAGCTGCTGTGTGTCAGGGTGCTTGGTGTGCTGGAGCTTTTCATAGCAGTGATAGGTATCCCAAAGCATTAATCCAAAAGTGAAGTAGGGCTTGCTTGCTACTGATGCAATGAACCAAGTGAGCTTTCCCTCCACCTTCAAAATCTTCCCGTCAAGGAGACAAGGTTGGCAAGAGATATGATGATTATTTTTTGCTTGATTTTATGCTATGGATGGATGGAGGGAAGGACCTTCCACTTCCACTTGAATAACCACAAGGATGAGGCAGAGGCCACCTTTTTGAAGACTCATCTGTAGAACAGTCCCTATTACCAAGCAACAAGCCGTCAAAATGCCGGCTCTCACTCTGCGGTGGAATGTGCCCTGGGCACACAAAGGACAGTAGATTTCTGTGACTGAGGTCGAAGGTGGGATCTGAAATTCAGACTCTCAACAGAGTTTGTTCTGCTCAACCAACTCTGGGCCCACAGGGCTGCTTCTGCTCAGGGTTGGGAGGGGGTGGGGTGCATCCACATTTTCCCTATTGGCAAGTGGCAGCTCTGAGTGTGTTCATGATTTTGATGTCAGTTTGAATCCAAGACCCTCTACTTTAACCATCCCTGACTTCTAGCCTTAAATCCTATCTCAATCAGAAAGTACATGAACGATTGTCACTATTAATTAATATGTATACGTATTCTATGTCTGGGTTCATTTAGGTGAAGTTTAGCAACATATAGATATTTGTGTGGACTATCCAGATATCTCCCATTTATTTCTTGAAGAATACTTCCAATGACATTTTACACTCAAAGGGTAACATTGGAACCCATTTGAAGGCTATGTGCATATATTATATCCATTTTATTAACCAGCATATGACCACTGAGATAGATTCTTGAAATAAAACCTAGAGTAGGATTGATATTACTGGTTGGTAACAAGGAATCCTGCCTAAAAAGCCAGGATATGAAAATGTCAAAAGCATGTCCTGATTCCTGAAGGTACACTCAGAGCACCATGGATACCACCAAGCAGTTTACCGGCTCTGTGTCCTGAGGGCTGTTTCCTAAACTGGTCCTGAGAACAAAGGGCTCCAAACAGTCAGAACTGTTTAAAATTTTCTTCAGAGATGGGATATGTGAGTTCACCTGGAGGAGACTGAGAAGTACTCATCTTCCGGAAACAAGACACGGATATGCCGCTGGACTTCCAGTCACATGTCCTGTCTGCTTGGAGCATCCCTTGGGGACTGAAGAAACAGAGAGAGGTGGCAGGGGTTGGGGAGTAGGGGTAAAATTTCATCAAATTTCAGAGACGCCTGTACTTGCAAATTATTATTTTTACCTTCAATCATTTGTCCATTAACAGTGTTTAGTAAGTGATGTCTTTAGTGTAAAGAAAGAAGGAAGGAAAGAAATCTTTTAAATGACCTACTATGTGTCAGGTGCTGAGACAGCTGCTTTTTATTTGTTATCTCAGTTAATACTTGTAACAATCTTGTGAGGTGGGTGGTATTTTTATTTTACAGATGAGGGCACTGAGTAAAATACAAGTAATGGGAAGGGGCAGGTGTGGAAGGATAAAGAACAGGGTGGGGTTCCAGTTGTTAGTACTTTGGGTTCCAAGTTTACTAGGCTTTTTGACCTTGGAATTACAGTGGCCCCATGTGGCATTTGGAAGGGGCAGAGCAGGAAATGTTCTTGCTGGGAGACCAGGTGCACTGTTGGATCTGAGGGGGACTGAATTTGTTATCCTCAAATGTGCCTCTTTGGCATAAAGATTGTTATAGGCTGATTATTTATTAAGAAAAAGCAGAGATAGGAGAAGCTCTGAAAACTGAGTAGGAGTTGCCCTTTTGTAAGAGTCATTTATATACATAAGGGAAATCTCCATTTCCAGGAGTGTCTCCCTCACTGTACCAGGAAGAGGAGGATGACCAAATCTCAAGAAACTCTTACTGATGGAGAAGGCACGAACTTAAACTTACAGAAAAAATCATACCCTTATTTGTTGGATTTTACTTGGTAATCAATCTCCCATAACTGGCCTCCCACACCCCATCCCCCTAACATCTTCTTTTGTCTTTAGCTGGAGGTGGTATTTAAGGTGGTGTCTTGGGTCATTTTGGAGTTACTCAGTTTTCCTGGGTATCTCCTATGTATACAGGAGGTCTACATGTTATTAAACTTTGTTTTTCTCCTGTTACTCTATCTTTTGTTATAGGGGTTTTAGCCAAGAATGTAGAAAAGTAGAGGAAAAATCCTCCCCCCGCCATCAGATTCCTCATGAAAGAACTATTTCTGAGCCCCAATAGGAGGATCTGCTGATGCAAGCACAGGGTGTGGGTGCCTACTGTGCAGAGGCTCTGTTTTGGACATATGGTGACATAGCTCCACCCAACTCCAGAGCTTGCAAATATTGAGTAAATAACAACTGACACTTCCTAAGCCCATACTCTGGGCCAGACACTATTCTAATGACTTAACAGGCATCAATTCATTGAGTCCTCAAAACCCTATAAGGTAGCTATGAGTATTATCTCCATTTTACAGAAGAGAAAACTGAGGTAGCAGTTGAGTAGCATAGAGGTTAAGTCCCCTGTCAAAGGTCATACAGCTCAAAAGTGGTGGAATTGGGGTTTACTCCAAGGCAGGCTGGCTTCAGAGTCAGGCTCATCACCACTTCTGCTCCTGCCTTTCACCCAGGCCCTCAGGACTTGCTTTGTGAGGCTGACTTTTGGGGATGAGGCTTCTGTCCCTATGACTTTTCTTATTCACCTCCTCTTTCCACGTTGCTTCCTTCTGGCTTACTTTCAATCCGGAGGAAACTCTCCTTCTCTCTTAGAGGGACTTCAACACTTGAAACACTTTTCCTTTGTTCATGCAGAGTGGATGTCCCATTATTGGGTTCAGCAACTTTGGATCGAAATTGTTAGCAACTAAAAAACTAGTTTTCCTTTCTTGGAGGGCAGGGAGATCTCAATCCTCAAATTTTCTGAGAGGTGAGTAGAAATGTTTGCATTCCATCTTCTTAATGTAGCAAAGAAAAAAGAACAATAAAACAGTTCAGTTTAGACAAGTCACTACATATCCTGCCACAGAGGTAATCAAAGGGTAGCTCACAGAACTATAGTAAAAGCCTGGGTTTATAGCTCCACCACTCCACGTAACTTGCTGCCTAAATGTATACCCACTTCAATTCCTTGGCTTGTTATCTATAAAACAGGTTTAATTTCTAGCTTGTTGCAGGGTTGTGAGAGCCAGTGAAGGTGGTGTATATAAAGTGCTCATCACAGTGCCTGGTGGTAGAAAGCTTTTAATAAAAGATATGTTTATTAATTATGATTATTAAAGCCCTAGATGATTAAAAAACTGGCTGTGGCTATTGCATTTTAACTCTATAAATGCTTTGAAGACACTCAGTGTGACTTGAGTATCTTAAAGTAGTTTGGGACTTGCTGTGCTCTGACAGCCCCTTTCTTATTTAACACTTTGCTAAATGGGAAGCACTGTGCTAAGTGCTTTCCACCACTCTCTCATCTTCAAAAACAAATGTCTCATGAGCCATATCCAATCACCATGATATTTTGCTTGTAACCAGAAACAGAAGCAAGATGACTCATTCCTGGAATCCAGGATTTGGGTGCATACAGTTGAGACTCAAATGCCTGAGAGCCAAGTGAACCTAACTCTTCTGAACCTCTCTGAGTCTGTCTTCAACTAGAAAATGTGCTAAGATGGTTAGAGCAGGCAGAGAGCTAGATATGAGCAGAGAAAGGGGGGCACAGGCCAAATGGCAGGAAACCATACACCTTGTGAACAACAGGGGTTCTTGGGGAGAAAGAGAAAAGCAGGAACCTCTGGACTCATTGGAAATCACACATTTTGGGGTAAAAAATGTCCTGGAGGGTGAGAAAGATGGGGAAAGGCAGGAATCTCTGGTGTCCAACTGTAAACTTTTGCTCACCGTGCCCTCATTACAATAAAATTAGCCTTGCAGAATAGAAGTATCCATCATGCACTGAGGCCATGACACTTCTGATCAAGACTAAATAAGGACAAAAAAATCCCTCCTTGTCTCAGGAAGGTGAAGCTGGGATGGAAATCAGGAAATACAACCCCAAACCCCTCCCTTTCTGATGAAATTTTCCACCCATTTACTTTTACACTCTATGTAACCAGCTTGTCAAAGAAACTCTGGGCAGCTGCTCACCTGGGTCTCCCTGCTCTCCCCTTGAGAGTGTCCTAACACTTAATAAATCCTCACTTTACTTTCTTGACCTCTGTGTCTCTCTGAATTCTTTCTGCAATGAGACAAGAACCGAATCACCAGTAACCAGATGACCAAGCCTGCAGAGGTTTTTTCAGGAAACAAATGGGATAGTGGTCAGGGTCTGGCATGGATATTAAGTAGGTGTTGACCCAGACCCTCCTTTCCCAGAGTGTGAAAAACCTGAAACCAGATGGTTGGGGTACTTGTTGTCACCCCACATCAGGGAAGTTGAGAAATGGGTTTACTTAGTAAAATAAGCATTTTTTAGGAAAAAGTACTCTGCTGGCAAAATGGCGAGCAGTCTATTTTAAAAGGCATGACCATCAACAATCAACCACCTCTTTCAAGAGGTAAACCTGATTCTTTTATAATGTGAGACTAGAAACAAACTACTTCTAGTTCAGCAGTCAGAATACTGTGATCATGGAACTAAGGATGGGACAGTCCAGGGTTAAAAGAAATCAGTTTAGAGCAAGGGAACACTTGGCTAAATTTCCAAAATATTGCCCATAAAGCCTGAGTTTTCTATTTGTTCAGCCTTTTGATGCTGTTAACACGTGTCATTTTGACAACAATCATAGAAGGGTGATTTGAGTAGGTGCAAATTTTGCTTCCTTGCAAGGAATTTTACTGGTTTGATTGCAAATATGTAGGAAAAGCTTATTAGTGTAATATTTAAAATAAAAATCTTCAGTGTGACTAAGGTGGTAAGTGGGAAAAAAAATCACAATTCTCTAAGTGTCACTTCATTCAGCAGTGCACATTGTCTGTGTTTCTTCTCAGCAAGGGGGAAATGAAAAATGTCATATATACACAAGGTTGACAAATTGATTTTTCTTTGTGAGTACACATCTTTGTGTTCAGAATCAGAAAAAAAAAATTTGTACTTTACAGGGTTAGTGCTGAATTTATACCAATTGGCCCATTTAAAAATTGCTAAGAGGAGCACAGAGGTAAAACATCAATATTTCTGTGATGTTTCAATATTTACTGGCGATGCTTTCTTAAGTATCACCTGCTCCACTGAAGCTGATTCAGAAGGTAAATTGTAATTTTCAGGCATTATTATTTATTTTCAGCATGTCTAGATAGAAAATATAAAGTGTTAAGAATACTTCAAAATGACTTGATATATAATTTTTTCTCTTTCAAAAATGGCTTGATATGTAATTTTTGTTCTTTCTTCACTCAGAATTCCTAAATACATTTTGCTCTAAACTCTGCTCCTGTGAGAGCCCACAGTCCTTGGAATAAATATAAAATATATAATTTTCCCCCTGAGGCCATCTGGAAGATGATTTCCCAAAAGAACCAAAAAAATTGATTTTAAACAAAGGAATAACATGGAGCTTTGGAAACTCTGATTAAACTTCTTGGAAAGTTTTAAGCCAAGGCAAAAGGGGACAAGTGAGACTCTAATAGAATTCATCTTGCCAGCAGCATCATATCACATTTGCTCTCCTGAACACTAACTTCAGCTGTGATTTATTAGGGGACCAAGTTCATGTCATTGCACCTGATCTTCAGAGACCTGGCTTCAAATCCTGATTTTACTCACAATTGAAAATGAGGCTGGTGGTCAGGTCTTAGCCTCGTTTGACATGGTTGTCAGGCTGCACTTGGGAGAATGGCTGTCCGGAACAAAAAAAGAGAATTTAACTCATGGGTCAGGGACTCACATGCATATCAGTGGAGCTTTTATTTGCAGTGAGGCTGGGAGGGGCTGTGACGATGGCTCCTGACCCTCTCAGTGGGAAGCGTATTAAGATGCTTGACAAAATAGGGTAACAACAATCCTAATATCCTCTGAAGGAAGCTTTTGTTCTTCTCCTTCTTCTTCTTCTTCTTTTTTTTTGGTCAAAGCTTAAGAAAATGACTAATTATTAAGATTTTGGAAAAGAAATAGCTTAGGGACTTGGAATGTCTGCGTGAAATCTTGAAGGCAGCCAGTTTTGCTTCCTGGCACTTACTTGCCCTGTGCAGCTTATAAATAGTTTCCATGTGGCTGCTGCTTCAGTACAGACCTCTGATAAGGTGATGGGGAAATTAGTTTTGCAGAAGTCTGTCAGTCTAGGGATAATGTGTGTGCTTAAGTAATCTTTTAAAAAGAATTTTTATAAATAGTCTTGAGAAGGAAGGTTATTTACCAGCTTTTGTGGAGAATAATAGGAAAAGTGGAAGACTGATGAAAATTAATTTTATAATCTGAGACGAGACCAAAAAAAGCCAATCAGTGTAATTAATTTCAATGTTGAATTTAAGAGATGAGACATATAAAAGTATATGCCTAGAGTTTAATGCTAATTTGTTATCAGATCTTGTAATCTCTATTCTCTTACTATGAGACTGCCTGTTACTTTTGGTTGAGTATCTCTTTCATACAAAGGGGGAGATGGCGGGCCCCACCATGGCAAGTCTCTTGGGAAAATACATATCACTCATTATGCCATAACTGAGGGGAATGGGACACAGAGCTATTTTATTTGAAGACAATCCCAGTGGATCTTTTTTTGGTAGAGACAGAGGCTGCTTTGGACAGATGGTCTCTTTCCCCCATAGAAAGGTCATCTCATCTATAGAAAAGCAGGCATTATCTGAAATTAATTATGTCTTGATGGACATTGAATGGTGGGGGAGAGGGGCTCATGATACTGACTTTTATTTAATATGACCTTTCAAAGCACTTGCCAAGGGCCAAGCACTATTCTGAAGACTGCAAATATTAACTCATCAACTCCCTGTAACAACCCTACAAAGTAGGTGCCATTATCATTGCTGTTCCCAGATGAGGAAGCTGTGGCACAGAGAGGTTAAGCAGAAAGTCAAATGTCTAGTAAATGGGAGAGCCAGGTTCAAACCCAGGCAGTCCAGCTCTGTGGTCCTGGCTCACTGACAGTGATGCACCCTGACTAAACCAAATGCAGACTTGGTACACGAGGACTTTCTACAGATGCCACAGGGGTCGTCCTGACATGGGATTTAACCTGTTTTGAATTTGGCATGCGGTGCTAGGGTAGCTCATCCTGTGCATGTCCCCCATAGTCCAACTCGACATTCTTTACTCAAAGTCTCCAAGCCGGGTCACCCTGCCTGAGGAGCTCCAGGTCGACTGAAATCCTCCATCAGCTTGAGCTTCTAAGGACTGACTTTTGGAGGGATTTCTGCCCCTAGTTGGTCAAGAAGCTTTTCCTGATCCCCTGTACGTAGCTGCCCCTATATTGATAAAACTTTTCCTTGATTGACTCTCTCATATCATATAAGCTTTGTGAAGCAGGGTTTATGCCTTTTTTGTTTTCTGCCTGGCAAAGCGTCTGATCTGTACTAGGTACTCATAGGTACTCAGAGAGATTATTGACTGTGTTAGACCAGCTGACATCCACTGCCTGGTTTCTGTGGGCTTCCAGGCTATGCCAATGAATGAAAACTGTCTCCTCTCCATGGCAGAGTTTGTGACTGATTTTTTACCAAGTTGGGAAATAGCTTTACCTGTGGCATTATTTATCAAACAAAATTTAATGATTATTAGAGATCCTGAAATAGAAATGGGGAAAAATGGAATTTTTATGTGGAGAAACTCCCCAAATAGCTATTAAGCATCAATTTCACAGAAGAAACTAGAGGGAACTTTAATTGCATCTGGACTCATTTTGCCAACTCTAATGTACCTTAAAAAATTACAGTAGTACCAAATAAGAGGTTATAATGGATGTAGAAAACATGACGTTAGAGTAGAAGAGCTTCTCTAACATTTGTCCTGTTTGAGATTTGTGACACCTAAATTACAGGACATAACATAGTATGAACCTCCCTTGATCTAACATCCAACATTTCCCGAATAATCTAAGTAGGTATTCCAACCTCTTAGTCCTCACCCGACACGCCTGCTCACATTCATCTTCTCTGCTCCCTGGAGTCCCCAGGACCCGTCTCCCTCACTGCCACCCCAGGGAATTTTCAGTTTTTATGTGGTTGTCTCTGTTTCCCTCCCTCATGACTGTGCGCACACATGTGCACGCATGCAGAGTGGAGAGATTTTATCTTTCTTTAGCTCCTTCTCCCTCTCCTCTCCTCAGTTGCACAGGAAAGATCAGAAGATAGTAGGGCTGCTTTGTAGATATCAGGGGAGAAGATAGTTGAGGATTAAAATGGGCTACCCTCCACCTTCTAGATGCCTGGCATTTTCTTATCTGCTTGTCGGGGAAGGTTAAAGTTTGCTCAGATAGTGAGGAGTTATTTTCATGAGTCCAGAGGATTTTCCAACAGGAGTGGGTTGGACTGTTTGCTGAAGCAGCAGAGATTACAAGCAACCCAGGGAGGGTATTTGTAGAGCTGACCTCCAAGCAGGGATGCCCATGTGAGCTGCAGCCTGGCTTTGAGTTTTCTAAGGCTAGGCTGTTTCTACATCTGTACCTCACTGTTAAAGAAATAAACTAAAAATGTGGGAATAACCGCATCCTTGACAAGCGGTTTCCTTTTCTATGGAGGGATGCTGCAGCTGTCTAACAGTGAGTTACAACACTCCACAGCTGTTTGGGTAGGAAAAGAAGAAAATTATCCTGGCGATCTCAAAACGGGTGTTTGGGGAATGGGCAGGGTGTAAGAGTTGCTGCAGACTATTCTGGAATTAGGGCACTAAGCCTGCCTGATTAATTTTCTCATGTTACAGGATCCTTGGCTATCAGATTTCAGATGGCATTAAAAGATTTGAACCATCTAAAATCAAACAGCATGATTACAAAGATCCCAGATAGTGAATTAAAGTAAAAATTATGTCTACTTTTGCCAGCAACCAGATTTTCCTTCATCTTCCCATTCGACAAATTGCATTAAAAAAGTTAATGTCTCAGCTCATACAACTTAATAACAAAAAACCCCAAACAACCCAATCCAAAGATAGATAGATAAACTAAACAAGCAATTCTCCAATGAAGACATACAAATGGCCAATAGGTATATGAAAAAGTGCTCAATATCACTAATTATCAGAGAAATGCAAATCAAAACTACAATGAGGTCTCACCTCAAACCAGTCAGAATGGCCATCATTCAAAAGTCTATGAACACTGAAAGCTGGAGAGGGTGTGGAGAAAAGGGAACCCTCCTACACTGTTGGTGGGAATGTAGTTTGGTGCAGCCAGTATGGAAAACAGTATGGAGATTCCTCACAAAACTGAAAATAGATCTACCATATGATCCAGCAATCCTACTTCTGGGAATATATCTGAAGGGAACTCTAATTTGAAAAGACACCTGCACCCCAATGTTTATAGCAGCACTATGTACAACAGCAAGACATGGAAACAACCTAAATGTCCATTGACAGATGACTGGATAAAGAAGTTGTGGTATATTTATACAATGGAATACTACTCAGCCATAAAAAGAATAAAATAATGCCATTTGTGTCAACATGGTGGACCCAGAGATCATCATTCTAAGTGAAGTACGCCAGAATGAGAAAGAAAAATACCATTAGATATAACTTATATGTGGAATCTTAAAAGAAAAAAGGACACTATGAACTCATATGAAAACTGAAACAGACTTGCAGACATAGTAAACAATCTTATGGTTACCGGGGAAGGAGGTGGGAAGGGATAAATCTTGGAATTTGAGATTTACAAATGTTAGCAACTATATATAAAAATAGATTTAAAAATTTCTTCTGTATAGCACAGGGAACTATGTTCAATATCTTGCAATAACCTTTAATGAAAAAGAATATGAAAATGAATATATGTATGTATATGCATGAATGAGACATTATGCTGTACACCAGAAACTGACACATTGTAACTGACTGTACTTCAATTAAAAAAAAAATCAACAAAAAACTAACCCCTAAAAACAAAAAAAAAAGGCATAGCAGGAGAAATACCTTTGGAAAAAATTAGTATCTGAATCACCTTAAAAACAAATGTGATGGAGTTATGACTACTGGGTATCATTTAATAATTACTATTCCAGAAGAGAACTCATCTTATTTTTATAAAGAATGTGGTCATTGAGTAACCGCTCATTGAATGGCCATTTCGTGTGCCCTGCATACTGCTTCACAAAGTTGCATTTCCTAAACACAGCTAAGATCAGACTACTCCTCACCCTTTGAGAAGTTTAATGGCTCCCCATTGTCCTCAGCAGTGTTTGTCAAACCATGATGTGCAAAGATTCACCTGGAGACCTTGAAAAATGCAGATTCTGGTGTGATTCGTCTCGGGTGGGGCCTGGGCTTCTGCACATCTAATGAAGTCCCAGGTGTTGCTAAGGCTACTCTTCCTTTGAGCACACTTTGAGTGGCAAGGATCTGTAGGAGAAGCCCGGTTTTCTTGACTCCCCATAGTCACTCTGCTATCTGGCCTCCCCAGACTATTACTGTTTTCCCAGATGCATACATGCCTTCTTCTAAGTTTTGGGGAGGTTAGTCCCTATCAGCGTCTTACTTGCCTTTATTTACTCAGAGAACCCACATTATCTACAATCCCTTCTCAGATGTGTCTTTATCCTGCCCACCCATTAGAATCACTCTTTCCCTGTCCTGCTCGCCTCTGGCATTTTGGTTGGGAATCGATTTTGCAACTTACTACTGTCTGCCGGACTATACGTATTGGGTGTGTATCTATCTGTCTTTCCCAATGAAGTGTGAGCCTCTAGCGGACAGCAATCTCATTCTATACACCTCTGCCTCTTCTGCAGCATTTTGTACAATTCCTGCACAGAGCAGTGCCAATAAACTTTTGCTGGAATTGAATAAAATCCACAGATTATGTAAAATCACTCCTCTGGATGACTTTCTCTTGAAAAGCTGAAATGCACTGGCATTCAGAGAAACCTCTTCAGTGTTCTTTATGGAGAGGATATGTCTTACTCCTTGGTAGTTAGAAACCACCCCTGGGTGTTTTTCAAAAAGGCTTTGATTTAGAGGATCTGTGAATGTGACTATGTGGGCTAAGCTTCTTAAAGGGGCAACCCAGCTGGGGATCACAAAAGAAAGCTGTGCCTGCTTCCTTTGCCGACCACACAGACTGAGAGCCACTTGTGTTGACTGTCTAACAGGAAGTACCTTAATCCTTTCTCATTAGACTTCTAAAATTAGGCTTCTTTTGCCCTGCCCAAAGAATGATGAGATGTGCCATATGATCAGCGTGATAAAAGAATTGGAGGTCCATGCCTAGAGTCTGGGAGGATATTCCTAGCTGGGCAATATTAATGAACCAGCTTTTTGAATCAGTGACCTGGGCTCTAATTGTGGTACTGCAATGTGTTAGTTTTGTTACCCTGAACAGAATGTTTAGACAATTTGAGCCTCATTTTTCTCATCTTGTAATAGGGTAAATCATATGCCCCTAAAGGATTATTTATATTAAATGGGATAATCTGTATAAATTGCTTGGTCCCACAGCAAATAGTGATGAGTGTTATTACAATCAGCTTTCAGACATTACCAGTCAACCTTTCAGCACTTAAAGTCCATCATCCATGTTTACTGATCACATCTCAACTGTTAAAAGTTGGGGATAAGAGAGGGGCTCTTGACTTAAGCATCCAAGTTCTGCTTCATTTTACAGAGCTCTGGCCACTGTGCTGTACCCAGTCACTGGCCTCCACTTGTGGCAGAAACAGTAACTTCATTGGTGACGTGACTGCATTCCAAGTCCATAGAAATTGGGACTTTTTAATCTCCTCTACATCATGGACATATTTCAGAGTCTCATGAAAGCTATTAACCTTTTCCTAGGGAAAAAAATGCATGTATTCATACAATTTTGCTTTTATCTTCTGGAGTTGGTGAGCCCCATGATAAAAACCACTGGTTCCTGGATCTGACTATAAAATTCTGGTTCCTCATGAGGCAGGAAGCCAAGAATAACACAACAACATTGAGTTGGCACCATCCAAGACAGGAAGGTTAATGGGAGGATGGAGAAAATCAACCAATCCTCCCCCAATTCATTCCCCTGGTCAGGAAAACCTAGAGCACAGATACCTACTTGAGGCAAAGAGGGAAGGAACAGTGGCTGGATAACCTTTGCTATTGTATCCTGTGCTGAGAAGTATTGTCATTCACTCATAGCTGGGTTTATGATATAAAATGGTTTCTGAGATAAAATGATGATCTCAATAAGGTTTGCAGTGAAAGTGAATAATATTCCAAGTTAGGAAAGTTCTGTTTTGGACGTGGAAGGGAAGTTACCCAAGCAGCAAAGTATACTGTTCACCATTTATCTTGGTCCAGGTGGTAGATCTGTGTGCAGGGCTGACTTGCATTAATAAACATGAACACAGTGGATATGGAAACATGTCCAGGCCTTGCTCATCAGTTCCCATTTTCATACTTCTTGCGTAGGCTGGGAAACGTGGAAGGACAGCATGAATTCAATTTAACAGTCCAGTAAGTGCCAAAGAAATGATCACATCTCTGAAACGAAGTGCTCTAAACAAGATTTTTCAGATGGTAAGAAAAGACAAATCCCTTGTTTAGTAAACAGCGAACACTTTATACATTAATCATCCACCAGACATTAAGTGTAATCAAAGGTTCCATTTTAGTTCAAATACAACTTATGTTCCCCAATTAATTACTTACGGGACTATGTAGTTTGCATTTTTAAATGAATTTTCTGCTTCCCGGATGTCTTCTTATAGGCATGCTGTGACCCTTCATAGAGAGGCTGGTTCTCATATCACAGTATTTTCAAGGCCTCTTGGGGTGTGAAAAAATATGATTTAAGTACCACCTGCCGTATTGGACCCAATAAGGAATTCGTGAAGTTGGGATGCAGTTCCTACACTTAAGTAGGTTATATTCTTGGCAAGGAGGCTGTGAGTTGAGATGATGTAATTCAAATTTGATTTTTTCCAGAGAAACATTATTATAATGGAGTTATCTTCCTGACCAAGGGTCAGGTCTTAGTGGATTCATAGAAATGAGGCTATCAGACTAGTAAGGAACCTCAAAAATAATCTGGGTCAGTCCTCTTTCGTGCATCAGGAAAGTGTTATTCTCACTTTTCAGATGAGATAAGTGAAATTTATTTAGAGGCTAAGTGTTTTGATAATATGTCAGCTAGGTGTGGGGCTCTTGGAGGGTGAAGAAAGGATGTAGAACAGCACTGTCCAGTGGAACTTCCTACAATGATAAAAATGTTCTTTACTTGCACTGTTCAACACAATAGCCACTAATCATATGTGGCTATTGAGCACTTGAAATGTGGCTAGTGTGACTAGAAAACTGAATTTACTATTTTATATAATTTAAATTTAAATACAAGTAGCCACGTGTGGCTAGCACAGGTAAATTAAACTCAATTTTAGGCAGTTTGAAAGGGAAGGGCGAGTGCTACTCAGACATAAAGAATATTACTCAGCCATAAAAAAGAATAAAATGATGACATATGCAGCAACATGGATGGACATAGAGATTGTCATACTAAGTGAAGTAAGTCAGAAAGATACATATAAATACCATATGATATCACTCATGTGGAATCTAAAAGAAAAGAAGAAAGAAGACACTAATGAACTTATCTACTAAACAGAAACAGACTCACAGACATAGTGAACAAACTTATCAGGGGGTGGGAAGAGATAAATTGGGAGTCTGCAATTTGTAAATATTAACTACTATATATGAAATAGATAACAAATTTCTTCTGTATAGCATGGGGAACTATATTCAGTATCTTGTAGTAACCTATAATAAGAAAGAGTATGAAAAGGAACATATGAATGTATATGCATAACTGAGACATTATGTTGTACACCAGAAATTGACACATTGTAAGCTGATTATACTTCAATAAGAAAACAACAAAAAAGAAAGGAAAGGGCTAAGTAACAAAGCGAAAAGCATAACCAAGAGAATAAAATCTGATGAGGTAACTACCTTGCTGGACTGAATTGGTTCTTTCATAATGAGGTTTAAGGGTCATCAATCTGCTGGTCAATACCAAGGAATTTTATCGGTTTATGGCATGGTAAAATCTCAGGGCCATTTAAAAAATTTTACAGCACAGGGAGGAAAAGTCACACAGAGAATCCTAAGGGCATGGACAAGTACCAAATAAAACATTTAGACATAGGACAAGAAACAAATGCCACATCTCATGTCAGAGTTAAGAATTTTAAAGAAAAATTTCCTAAGGACAATGGAGGGAGTTGCCATGGAAAATTGTGGAATATGTTTTGAAAAACAAAACAAAAAACGGTTTTGACTGTGGCTTGCCATAGGTGTCTAGAGGCAAAAATCACACTTCTTATAATTCCTTTCACTAATTTGGTTTTACTTTCCATTTGAACATATCTACCTTTAAAAAAATTATAGCAAAATGTACATGAAAACTAACCTCTTAAATTTTAAGTGTACAATACATCTGACATGACTGAAACTTTACATCCTTTAAGCAGCAGCTGCCAAATTCCCTCTTCCCCCCAGGCTCTGAAACCATCATTCTACTTCCTGCTTTGTTGAATTTGACTACTTTACATGCTTTGTATAAATGGAATCATGCAGTATTTGTCCTTCTGCAAATTGCTTATTTCAGTTAGCATAACATCCTCAAATTTCATCCATGTTGTAGCACATGACAGGATTCCCTTACTTGTTAAGTTTGAATAATATTCCATTGTATGTATATACCTCAGTATCTTCATTCATTGATCCATCAATGTACATTTAGGTTGTTTCCACAACTTGGCTAATAACATGCTGTAATGAACATGGGAATGCATACATCTTTTGGAGACTCCGATTTCAGTTTTTTTGGTGGGAGGGAATAAATAACTAGAAGTGGTTGCTGGATCATATAGTAGTTGTATTTTTAATTTTTAAAAGAACATTCATACTGTTTTCCATAGCGGCTATGCCATTTTACATTCCTATTTACAACATGTAGTGTTCCATTTTCTCTACCTCTTGACCAAGACTTCCTATTTTCTGTTTCATTTATTTATTTATGTAATGGCCACCCTAATAGATATGAGGTGATATCTCATTGTGGTTTTGACTTGCATTTCTCTGATGATTAGTGATGCTGAGCATCTTTTCATATACCCGTTGGCCATCTGTGTGTCATTTAGGAGAATTATCTACTTAAATCTTTTGCCTTTTTTTTTTTTTTTTTTTTTTGCTATTGAGTTATGGGTGTTCCTCAAATATTTAGATGTTAATCCCTTAGGCGATACACAGTTTGCAAATATTTTCTCTCATTCCATTTTACTCTGTTGATTCTTTACTGTGCAGAGATTTTTTGTTTGATATAGTCTCATTTATTTATTTTTGCTTTTGTTTCCTGTGCTTTTGGTGTCATATCCAGTAAACCATTGCCAAGAACAATGTTAAGAGGCTTTGCCTTTATGTTTTCTTCTGGGTGTTTTATAATTTTACATCTTACATTTAAGTCTTTAATCCATTTTGAGTTGATTTTCGTGTGTATGGTATAAGAGAAAGGTCCAATTTCATTCTTTTGTGTATGGATATCTAGTTTTCTCAACACCATTTGGAGAAATTGTGCATTCTCTGTTGTATATTCTTGGCACCCTTATTGAAGATCAGCTGATCATGTATGTATGGGTTTATTTCTGGGCCCACTATCCTGTTCCATTTATCTGTATGTCTATTTATTTGTTAGTACCATACTGTTTTAATTGCTGTAGCTTTGTAATATATTTTAAAATCAAAAAGTGTAAGGCCTCCAGGTTTGTTCTTTCTCAAGATTATTTTGGCTATTTAGAGTCTTTTGTGATTCCATATGCATTTTAGGATTTTTTTTTTTCTGTTTCTGTAAAAAATACCATTGGGTTCTGAAGGAGATTTCATTAGTCCTTTAGATTGCTTGGATAGTGTGGACACTTTAACAATATTAAGTCTTCCAGTCAATGAACATATAACATGTCATCTGTGAACAGAGATAGTTTTACTTCCTTTCTGATTTGGATGACTTTTATTTGTTTTTCTTGACCAATTGTTCTGGCTAGGACTTCCAGTGTTATGTTGAATGGAGAAGCAGTGAAAACGGGCATCCTTGTCTAGTTCTTGATCTTAGAAGAAAAGCTTTCAGTTTTTCACTGTTGAGTATGATGTTAGTTGTAGGTTTTTCATATAGGGCCTTCAAAATGTTGAGGTACAATCCTTATATTCTTAGTTTGTTGAGTATTTTTATTATGAAACAGTGTTGAGTTTTTAAAATGCTTTTACTGCATCTATTAGGATGATCATGTGATTTTTATTCTTCATTTTGTTAATGTGATATATCACTCACATTGATTGATTTTCATATATTGAACCATAAGTGCATCCCAGGGATAAGTTCTACTTGGTCATAGTGCATGATCCTTTTAAGGTGTGTTGAATTCTGTTTGCTAGTATTTTGTTGAGGATTTTTAAAAATCAGGAACCTGTTGGCCTGTAATTTTCTTTCTTATAACATCTTTTTCTGGCTTTAGTATCAGCATTAGCTGGCTTCATGAAATGAGTTTAGAAGTATTTTCTCCCTTCAATTTTTTTGAAAAATTCGAGGATAATTGGTGTTAATTCTTCTTTAAATGTTTGGTAGATTTTACCAGTGAAGTCATCTGGTCTTGGGCTTTTCTTTGATGGGAAGGTTTTGATTACTGACTCAATCTTCTTACTAGTTATGGATCTGTTTAGATTTTCTATTTCTTAATGAATCAGTCTTGGTAGGGTGTATGTTTCTGGAAATTTAAACATTTCTTCAAGGTCATTCAATTTGTTGAAGTATAATTGGTTATAGTTGTCTCATAATCCTTTTTATTTCTGTGGCATCAGTTATTAATATCTTTTATTTCATTTCTGATTTTGTTTATTTGAGTCTTCTCTCTTTTTCTTGGCTAGTTTAACTAAAGATATGTCAATTTTGTTAATCATTTCAAAAAATCAACTCTTAGTTGACTTTTCCTGTTATTTTTCTATTTTCTATTTCTACTATAATCTTTAGTATTACTTTCCTCCTGCTAAGTTTGGGCTTAGTTAGTTTTTCTTTTTCAAATTCCCTGAGTTGTAAGGTTGAATTGTTCACTTGAGATAGTTTTCTGTTTTTTAATATAGGCCTTTATCGCTATAAACTTCCTTCTTAGTACTGCCTTTGTTGCATCCCATAGGTTCTGGAATGTTGTGCTTTTGTTTTTGTTTTTGTTTTTGTTTGTCTCAAGATACTTTCTAATTTCCTTTTTAGTTTCTTATTTGTCTCATTGTGCAAGAGTGTGTTGTTTAATTTCCACATATTGTAGATTTTCCAGTTTCCCTGCTGTTATTGATTTCCATTGTGTTTGGAAAGATATATGGTATGGTTTCAATCTTCTTAAATTTGTTAAGACCTGTTTTGTGACCTAACATGTGATCTTTCCTGGAAGTGCTCCATGTGTGCTTGAGAAGAATGTATATTTTGCTGCTATTGTGTGGAATGTTCTATATATGCCTGTTAGGTCCATTTGATCTTTAGTGTTTCTCAAGTCCTCTGTTTCCTTATTAATCTTATGTTTGGATATTTTATCCACTATTGAAAGGGGGTATTGACATCTCCTACTATTAGTGTGTTGCTGTCTATTTCCCTCTTCAGTTCTGTTAATGTTTGCTTTATGTATTTACGTATATATACACTTGTGATGTTGGGCTATAATTGGTATATCTTCTTGTGAATTGACCCACTTATCATTATATAATGTTCTATCTTTGTCTCTTTTGACAGTTTTTGACTTAAAGTCTATTTAGCCTGATATAATTATGTCTACTCTTGCTTTCTTTTGGTTGCCATTTGCATGGAATACATGTTCCATCCTTTCACTTTTAGCCTGTGTGTGTCCTTAAGTGTAGAATGAGTCTCTTGTAGGCAGCACATAATTAGATTTTGTTTGTTGCTTTTTAATTAATTCAGCCACTCTATGTCTTTTGATTAGGGAGTTTAATCCATTTATATTTAAAGTAATTATTGATAGGAAAGGACTTACTACTGTCATTTTATTGTTTTCTGTCTGTCTTGTAGTTCTTTTGTCTCTTACCTTAGTCCGTTCAGGCTGCTATTAAAAAGTACCACAGACTGGGTAGCTTATATACAACAGGAATTTATTTCTTACAATTCTGAAGGCTGAGAAGTCCAAGATCAAGCTGCTGGCAGATCAAGTCTTCCATATTGCTGATGTCACTCTTCTATATATCTGCTTTTGATTGTGTTTAGTTCTCTCACCTAGGCCAAGTGATTGCAAAACACTGCATTAAAAATCTACAAATGATTTCCTATCACACTTATATTAGTCAGAGTTCTCCAGAGAGGGGAATATATATATAGTCTTTCTTTTTTTTTTTTTTCCCTTTTAAGAAACTGTCTTACTATATTGTGGGGCTTACAAACTTGAAATCTGTAGGACAGGCTGGTGTACTGGAAACTCAGGCAAGAATTAATTTTGCAGTCTTGAGTCCAAAATCAGTAAGGTAGGCTTGAAGGCTAGAAACTCAAGCAGAGTCTCTAAGTTATAGTCTTGAGGCAAAATTACTTTTTATCTGTGAAACCTCAGTTTTTCTGTTAAGGCCTTCAACTGACTGAATAAGGCTCATTTACATTACTGAGGATAATCTCCTTTACTTAAAGGCAACTAGATGTAAAAATTAATCACACCTAAAAAATATCTTCACTACATCATCTGGACTAGTGTTCACCAAATAATTGGACACCGTAGCCTAGTTAACACATAAAATTAACCATTACAATATTCTACATTATATAAATTGATTAACCTACCCTCACAGAAAATCAAAGATTGAAGGTAAAGAAAGACATGGAAGGTCATATCGCTAAAGTCTTCATTTTACAGATTAAGGATGTGAGGTGCAGTAAGGTGGAGTGACTTAGTGGAAGCAATGTGAATTAGTGAATAGAACTTGAGAGTCAGAAAGATAGAAGTATGATGGTCAGGTTCATCTTTTATCAGCTGTATATCCTTGGACAAGATATTAACCTCTCTCTGCCTCAGTTTTAACATCTGTATAGTGAGAATTATCTACCACCCTCCCAGTAATATTTTGTAAGGCTAGTCTGTGGCAGAGAGTAATTGCTTAATAAGTGGAAATTAACTATTATCATTATTGACAACAACATGGACAATTAAAAGGTGGCTTTTGACTTGCTCAAGAACTCAGCTGTGAAGTAACAAAGAGTATCACCATCCAAGCACTTTGTGCTCGATCATAATGTTGCCATTGCTAATAATATGTAATGATGTTAAATATGATAGGTTATCCAGTCAACTGTATATACTTTTTAATCCTTGTATTCCTCACTTGTTTGGACTGAAATAAAATCAGGGAAAGTTTTGTCAGTTGCAGATTCTCATCAGGGTGATGAGATTTTGGTAGGTTTTCCCATAACTAATGAAAAGGATTTGGAAGACTGTTCTGGTGAGGAGACCTGGATCCATGCTAGTGAATTTCTAAGGGGTGACCCAGGGCTGTTTGTTTTGTCGCTTTTGTTTTCTCATGATGAGCACAGCTTTGCAAGCATAGGGCTTGGAGATCACAGTGCTGCCTTCTGCTTGGAATCAGATTGTCTGTTTCTGCTGCCTTGAGCTGCTCACCAGCTTAGCAGCTTCCCTGTGCTTGCAGATGCTATGAAAAGCATCTCCATGTTGGCAGAGCCTGAACAAAGCCTTACTTGCGGAGACATCTCCATCCTTTGATCCTTTACCATGTTGTTGCTTCACGAAGTCAAGAGCCTAAAAGCTTTGGTGTGAATGCTAGCCAAATGCACAGGCATTCAGGACTGAGCTGGATCCTTAATCCACAAAATCAAAGGTTCTCCTCTCTCAGCCACAGGTCCTGATTGTTGCCTTATAAAATTGGATTATTACTGTTGCTAGAGCACTGTCTTTTCCTTTCATCAGCCATTCTAAAAACCCGACTGCAGGTGTGCCAATAAAATAGCGAGACAGTCCTTGCTTCGCACAAACACAGTGGAAAAACTGCCAACTCAATCTGTCTTTGGAAGTCATTTTTCTTCAAACGTTTTTGAAACTCACTTCTTAGAAATGTTTTTAAAATGCCTTCTAGTGACGGTTTTAACAGAAGAGAAAAATTAGTGTTTTTATGTTAGAGTCAAAGGACATTCTTCTAGGCTCTACAGTATTTTTCCCCCTTTATTTCTCCCTTTCTTCTTGGAGGATGGGAGATGGGGGAAAGAACAGGGGAGTCAAGACTAAGAGTCAGAGAGAAGCTGGGGTGCCTGGATGGGTAACATTCCAAGGGGATTGCACAGCATGATGCTTCTCAAACTTTAAAGTGCATTGAAGTCTTTGAGGGTCATGTCCAAAGGCTAGTCCCTGCACTGTAATTTGAGTAACAAGGACACAGGGCAAGAAGGAAGCCAACGGTATCAGGAACACTCTGGATGCGACATTTTACAAGTGCACTCTGCCACTCCTCACTATAGTCCCTGTAAGGATTTATTTTCCTTGTTACAAGTAAAGTTTCTGACTCAGAGAGGTTTGGTAATTGAACGGAGCTGGGGTACAAATGCATTCCAGCTGACATCAAGGACCACAGGGCACCTCCTCCAGGCACTGCCTTCCTTCCTGCACAGCAAGGTGCATATATTCTGCCCTATGGAAGTTTCTCTTATCAGCTGCTGCTTTCCACTCTCACTCATCCAGAGGCTTTAGTTTGGCTACAGCACCCTTTCCTATCCCTATCTCTTCTCCTCCAAGCACCCTACACAGAGCTGCTAGAGTGCTTTTGAAAGTGCAGCTCTAATCAAATGCTTTCCTGCTCCAAAACCTTCTGAATATGACATGCTCTTTGGCTTGACATTCAAGGCTTTCCATAATATTCTGCATTCCTGGTATCTCCTGCATATCTACTGGTCTGCAACCAAATGGGGCTACTCCTGTTTGCTTGAATAGACCCTGGACTGCCCTGCCTCCCCATCCTTGCTTATTTGATCTTTCTCCTGCAGTGCTCAAGCCTCAGCACATTGAGATCCTTCCTGTGCCTAGTCTACCTCCCTCAGCCAAATACTAGTGCTCTCTTCTTTGGAGATCCCCAGAGTCCTTTCCTGACCACATGTTTCTTCCTCCGTCTCATATTGCATCAGCTCATTTGTTTGTACCAACCCTGTTCTAGAGCAGGATGTGCAACGGTCTTCACAGGTATTATCATCACTGAGTACTTGTGTAACCCTCCTTCACCCTGCCCATCGGGGGTCCAGAGAGCAGAGCCAGCACTAACCAATATTTCATGAACTAAGTTGCATGATACCGCAAGATTGAGAACTGTGAATGGAATTAGGTGGTGAATAAATTGTAAATTAAGTACTGTTGGAGTGTTAGTTCTTAGGACTTTTTTTTTTTTGAGACTCTAATGAGCTAACTAAAGCTCAGAATCAAACCTATGCATGAAAACAGAATGTAATGTGCCCAGTGCTCATTCTCATCATTATCTGTAAAATGCAATAAATAAACCACTGGCTCCTAAGATTACAGGGGAGTTTTCTGAATCTGCAGCCATAGAACAACCAGAGCAGTGCCTGGCGTGTAGGAGAGGTTTGCCAAATGCTGATTTCCATCATCTTGCTCTCTAATCTACTTGCATAGAACTGCCGAGGGGATTTCTTTGATCTAGAAAGCTTGCATAGCAGTGAGAAGGGAGCGTTTGGTTTTCTGCGTTGTATTTAACTGCCAGGTGTAGAAACATCTTGTGAAGTAGAAAGTGGGAAGCCACATCTCCCTGGAAACCTTTCTGGTATTCTTAGACAAATCAGAATAGCCACTGATAATAACAGTAACTCACTAGGTGCCATGCTACTTTGTCTCGGCAGAATGTTTTAGAATGATGGTCAGTCTCTGTAGTTTTCCTGCAAAGGAGGAGTTCTCCTCCTGCTATGATGCAGTTTAAGGGAAGATTACCACTTCTTCATCTGTGATGGAGACCAAAGAGGGAAGATGAAATACAGTAAGAGAATCATTCAAATCCCCATCCGCTTCTTTGCATTAAGAGAACTGGTCCTTACGTCACTAGCATTGATGTCAAGATGAAAAAGAGTGTTCCCTACATGTATTAATGACAGTAACTGTTAAATTAAAATGTGCTTAAGAAGCACCTGAGAAGTTTGTTAAAAATATGAATCTCTGAGAAACTCTGAGTTAGGTTATGGAATAGGACTCAAAGATTCTGATGCAAAAGGCTCTTGGATTACTTTACAGTGTTTGTATACAGTTGAGGAAACTGAGAGTCAGAAATGCCACGTGAGTGGGAAGGTATAGTTCAGTGAAAGAGTGCATGCTTAGCATGCATGAGGTCCTGTGTTCAATCCCCAGCACCTCCATTAAAAAAAAATGCCATGTGATTTTTCCAAAGGTCACATAGATAGAAATATAGAAGAGCCAGGATTCCAGCCTAGATTTCTCATGGCATCTATGGTAATTCACAGTTGTCTCCAATTATCTAGGGATATGTGTCTCAAAATTTAATGTACATATGAATCAACTGGAAAGCTTGTCAAAGTGTAGATTCTGACACAGTGGGTCTGAGGAGGGGCCAGGGAGTCTGCATTTCTGATGGGCTCCTGGGCAATGCTTTTACTGCAGGTCCGTGGGGCCAGGAGACAGGACCTCACTGGGCGTGGACTGAGGCACTTAAACCAATCAGAGCGGGCCATGAGCTAAAACAAATGGACCCTTTCTGATTTGTAGCCTCTATTGTGATTAACACAGGACTGAGCATGTTGGAGGCAACTAGATAAATAAAAATAAAATTTAGCTGAGCCTTGGGTGGCGGCTCTGAGTAAATCTTGCCTTGCCTCTCCCCACCTCCCAGTATAGTTTTCATGATGATCTGTTTCCCTGGAAAGTGAGTGAGTCTGATGAAGGCAGATGCTTCTTTCTAGAGATATTAGCAAAGTAGCAAGAAAAAGAGAAGCTGCATAGGAAGAAATAGAACAGAAAGCATAGCTAGGGTTAATGTGGATTTTTTCAGGCTATGAAATGACCTAAAAACAAAACTGAAATGAAAAATATTTCTGTGTGTTCATAAGTACAGGTAATAGGTTTTTCAAAAATATCATAAAATTAGATTATAGAAGTGAGAAGATTAACCACAAAAAGAAAAACAGACACATAAAAATTCCCTGCTACTTTTTCTGGAGTTTTCAAGGCTAGTTATTTTATACCTTTTCAGAAGAGAGAAGAAAAATAAAAATTTGCACCACAGTAGAAATATTTCATTTGGCACAGGAGAGAAGTTCAGAGTCTCTAAAGTCTGAAAATAGTATATTGGGGGAGGATCTAGACACAACATTCCCAGAAATTTTTAGAAAGTGATGCTTCTTCTCTGAAAAACTTTAATCAATTAAGATTTGAGTTTCTATTATGTGCCAAGCACTGGGCTGGGTACAGGAATACTGCAATGATAAGAAATGGTATGAGCACATGAGATAAGAAACAGATGTGCAAATAGATCGCTACAAGCCAATGGGATAAGGGCAGTCTTGGACCTGTGATCAAAATGTGAGAAGTCAATAGAGGCGCTCACTCTGTCTGGGGCAGTTAGGGGAGCCTGCAGAGGAGAGGTTGTCTTTAATATAAGCATTAAAGCATGAGTAAGAGATGGCCTGGAAAACTTTGTTAATATTCACTTCAGCAAATGTTACTTATTGTTACAAAATGTGGTAATGAAAGAAGGTGTCCTATGAAAGCTGATGGTCCTGAGTTCAAATCCCACCCCACTGCTTCCTGATTGGATAGTCTTGGTGATGTTATCTAATCTCTCTGAGCCTGGATTTGAATAACAGTATGGTATGTCCTGTGAGGAAACAAATGAGATAAATGAGAAAACAGTACATATATGCTGTCTAGTCTTCTAGATATGCTGAATTTCAATGTCAACAGATTTAGGGTCCAACTGGGGCCCTAACTGTATTCCTGAACACATAATTCTTTGGAGTAAGGCTGTTCCTCTTGGGTTGAATCCTCTGTTCTAAGATTTCCATTCATTTCCTGGTTTAGATTTTCCCTTATGAGACTGTACTAGGTTGAATAGTGTCTCCCACAGAATTCATGTCCACACAGAACCTCATAATGTGACGAGTAACAAGGTCTTTGCAGAAGTAATTAGTTTTATTATGATCAGGTTATACTGAATTAGAGGGGGCCCTAAATCCTGTATGACTGGTGTTCCTATAAGAAGAGAAGACACAGAGAACCTAGGAAGAGGTCATTTAAGACAGAGCCTGAGACTAGTTATGCTGTGACAAGCCAAGGAACACCGAGGATTGCTGGCAGCCGCTAGAACCTAGAAAAGGCAATGAAAGATTCTTCCCTAGGCTTGGGAGAGCCTTGGAGGAAATGTGGCCCTTCTGACACTTTGATTTTGGACTTCTAGCCTCTAGTCCTATGAAAGAATAAATTTCTGTTATGGCAGTTTGTCACAGGAGCCCTAAGAAACTGACACAACCCCCAAATGTCATCTACCTTCAGTTAGAGTCACAAAGTTAGTTCTAAAGGCACATGGTGGCTCTGCAGCATGTTGACTTGACCAAGCTGGGCAGCATTTCCCAAAATTCTCTCTCCTGTATGTTTTTAATTAAGGCTGGCTTTAGGGGGCACATATGTAACAGCAACAAGCCTGTTTTTTGTATGCTCAGAGTGCTGGGCAGTGTTGAAACAGGCTAGGACCTGGGACCCTTTGCTACAGTGCTTGCACTTGGACAAACATCTCCTCAAGCAACAGGATACAAAGAAACTATAAGGGACTAAATCAACTGTATGCATGTGCATTTGGGGCAAATTGTGAACAATGAGATACAAAAAGACCACTCCCGAGGTGCTGGGAGCACAAGCAGGATATTGTGCATGATCTCTGCACACAGCACCACCAAGGAGGTGGGCAGACCACCTAAGCCACCCCTCTGCCCCAACCCCTGGATCTGCCACTATGCTCACCCCACTTAAGGGACCCCCTCAGGGAGTGAACAAGGGAAACTGTTACTTATTTTCACTCCCTGGTACTGCAGCACAAGTCCCAGTAAAGCCTTGCCTGAATTTCTCATCTGGCCTCCTATCAATTTCTATTGATTAAGAGGCCAAGAACCCTGGTCTGTGACAGGGTCACCAGGTGCTGCTGTAACTTGTACCTATCGGTGCTCAGCTGCTTATCCGCCTCACAGGTGTGGGGCAGCAGCTGGGCCTACAACTGCTCCGTCTTCCCCAGATCCTTCTGCAGCTTCACCAACTCCTGGACTAAGTGTGTGTTTGTCCCTGTGAGAAGGTTAGTCATTTTGCCTGCGGGAGCCAGTGAGAGACGCAACACGGTTTCTGCCTCGCCCTCTCTCTGCCCACGTTACATCCACTGTCCCTTCCCAGCTGCCTGCCCTCCAGACATCAGGCTCCAGCATTAGATGCAAAGACATCAGTCTTGCAGAGACAATTTACTAGCTCCTTCAAGTTTGGAAGTCAAAGCCCTGCAATCAGTTGCTTTTTTGATTGGACCCTCACGGATACAGGTGCTCAGGGCCCCACGGTTTAATCCCAAGGTTTCAGGCAATCTGTCCCTGTCTACAGATGAGACAGATGTATTTTAAAAATCCTTGCACCCAAGGTTCTTGAACATACCACGTCAAATGCCAAATGGTGTTTGATGTGAACTTACCTATTGTGGTTTTCAGCTGCCGGTGAATTTAGTGGTGCAGCATAAAGACCTCCCATTTTTTCTCCCTCGTGTTTGTGACACTTCTCCTTGCTCTGCAACCACAGAGAAAGAAAATTGCAGTCAGTTCCTACTGTTCCCTTCTTCTCGTCCTACTGGGAGCAGCAGGCACCAGGGTTCACATTTTGTTTTACAAAGGCCTTTTCAGCCCTTGTTCAGGCTGATTTTGGCTCGACTGTCAGCCTGGAGCATGACTGTCTGCAGCTGGAGCCTCAGAGGACTCCCTGATTCTTCTGTGACAACCTGGCCCTCAATCTTTTCCCCGAAAGCCAGACAACGTAATCTGAGACCTCCTGGTGCTGATGGGAAGAAGATGAATCACAATGATAATGGACATTGACTTTTTATAAAACTCCCATTTGTGCATAAAAGCTGGACACGACATCTGCAGCTGGCTCTCCCAGGCAGTTCTCCTGGTGCCCGCACTGAGGATGCTCTCATAATGAGGCCCACAGCGAAAGCGTCATGCAATTATAATGAAGATCCTGTAACTGGAATGAATGACTCCATTCACTGCAAACATAGGACTCGCCATGGCCGTTCAATGACATTAGATGCCTCCTTGATTGTGCAGAAGGGGAGGTGAAATGGTGATACTAGCTTGGGGGAAGAAGAATAAGGACCCTTGCTGTTCTCAATTCATGTCAGCATGCCAGAGAATGATGTCTACAACCTGGTCCTCTGCTCTTAATAGGTTGTTGATAACAGTCTTTACTCACTGTTTTTAGAGGATTCTTCCAGAGTGCCCCTTGGCCAATGGAGCTAAGCACCAGGTCACTATCTTAGCACACAGGACCCTTCCCAACCTAGCCCCAGTGTTGTGTCTCTAAACCACTGGCTACTCCTTCAGAATGCCACTTGTCTGTAAATCTTTCTACCTTTATCTACCCTATTCTTTCTTCTGGGACATTTCTTGCCTTCTTTTCTACTTTGGGAATGCTTACATTTTAAGAACTACACACATGACTACTTTTGACATCCTCAGACAAAATTAAGAGTTTTTTTCCTATTGTGTTGCCACAGCATCTTATATGAACTTGTTATTATACAAGTACAAATCATAAAATTATTGACTGACTAGTCTAAAATTTTGAGTTTCTTGTGGACTTGACTGATACATCAAAACCTAGAACAGTTTCTGGAACTAATATAGAATTAACAGATTTTCTTTTGGAAAAGAATTGAATCCTGTTGGGAAGACAGCAACTGACCTGGCCAAAAAGCATTAAGTTAGGGGTTGGGACAACTGGATTCTAATTTTCTTTACCTCTTTTTAATGTCTGGCCGGAGTTGAGTGACACTGACAACTACTGAGTCACACTTTCTTCTTGCCTTGATTTCTTCATTTGTTAATTGATGAATGTGATGTTTATTGTTGCTGACTCATAGTTGTGTCTTGAAAATCAAATGAAATAAAATAATAAAAAGAAGATACTTCCCCCTTCCCTGCAGAGAGCATAAAGCAATGCTAGTTATTTTCAGTAACTCTTTCTTCATTTCTTGAGAGGTCAGTAACTTTCTGACACTGGGCTATTAGAACAGGCTGACCTGGACTCAGGGTTTCTTTCTCTGACACCCATGATTGGTGGGGAAGAGGTCCAGTGAGGGCCAGTGGCTTCCAGAACTTAGGAGAACAGACTTTGTTGTGTGGCTTGCTTGTCATGGGCTTTCCTGCTCTTTCCCTGGGCTTCTAAAGTGTGCCAGACACTTTGTAAAAGATAGTGTTGATCAAGAGAAAGACATGAGTTTGAAATCCCAGGTCATTTAATGGACCAAACTCCTCAAGAATAATTGTTCAATAAAAGAACATTCCTTGGGAGAGTTACTGATGAACAATACAGCTCTTCAGAGACCTTTATGAGGGAGACATTCTTATTGGTCCAGGATGGGCCAGGGACCCTCTTATTTGAGCTTGACTGTTCCTACCTTCTCCCCAGGTCCAAGATGCCATAACCATTTTATTTGGCAACTGGCTTTGCTATAAGCCAGATAAAACTAAAATGCAGGTAAAATGGCCTCTGGTGTCTTCATATCCCCACTGTGTACTTTCTGCATCATTCTTCTTCTTTTTAAGATACTTTGCTTTTTCTCTTGATTTTAATTTTTTTTGGGGGGATAGGTAATTCAGTTTAGTTATTTATTTTTAGATGAAGTGCTGGGACTTGAACCCAGGACCTCGTGCATACTAAGAATGAGTTCTACCACTTGAGCTATACCCTCCCTGCCCCCCCCGCCCAGCATCATTCTTACAGGCTCTTTTCCTTTACTTTCTAGCATGCAGGGGCCTTATTTTACCCCCAGCCACCCCCAGATCATTGCTCCCTTTTTACCTTTTCCCAAACGGTAGAAAAAGAATTAGTAGCTTATCGTTCTGATTATATAAAATGATCACTTTTTTAAAATGAATTGATGTATCTTTCTTTTCTGTCTCCAAGCTTTTATTGGGGATGATATGGTACAATTCCCAAACAAACTATAGTGATACAAACTACGGAGGAATGCTTTTCTCTGATAATTTTGATACCTTTGCTAATTAACAGTGGGGGACATCTGCACATTTGATTGTGATGTGTATTGTCAGGCTTTTAGTGATTTCTCTTGTGTCTATAGAGAAGAGATGAACTTTAAACACTCTCAAAGTGGAGATTGTTAAAAATCAGGAAGCAGTTCGTGCCTTGAGGGCAAGTCAAAATAAGACGATCGTTGGATTTGGGGGTGGGGGCAGCAGCAGACATTAGATAAACGGAGAAGATTTTTTTCACTTTCGTATTACAACACAGATTGTCACACTACTGAAGACAATCACATCTTAATAAATTACACTTACACTGGCAGCCACAAAGAAACCTAGAACGACTACAAAGCCAAGGCACCACCCTTCTTCATGAAGTAATAAGAGTTGCCGTGAACATGTTTTCAGCTGGGCAGGTAAAAATAAAATTTGCTAATGAGATGTGATAACCTTAAATAACGCACATGGAGTGAATTCACCTATTAGGTACGGGGGAAAAATGTGTTTTCTCGTTATAAACACAAGGTATTTGTATCTCATTAGCAAAAAATAACACTTACTAACAGGTGATAGCCTTGTTACATCAGTGACATCAAGAGTGCCTTAATTGTGGTAATTCTGTAGAAGCACCTTCTATGTATACTAGCGAAATGGACTAAAAATATCCCCCTGTGAAAATGAATGATCCAGTGCTCTTCCTTAGACAGGAATGGTTTCATTGAAAGCAGTCATAAACACCCAGCATCTGATCTCTGCTTTCTCTTTTGGTCCAGGTTCTCCCTCCATTGCACAGACTCTTAGTTGGGAAGGATCATCTTGTTCCTCTACTCATCTGACCCTTGGAGATTTTCCAAAGAAGAACAAACAGAAGGGCTTGGCCCGCTCTGCACAGTGACCTCCTGAGGGGGCGTCCTGAGACAGATGCCCCCTTTCTGCATCTCCTTTGCAACTGGCCCCATTGGACTCTACTCACTGGGATGACACAGAATCGTGCCTACCCCTCCTGAAAATGACACCCCTTCAAGTAATCATCAGGTTATGTGAGTCTTGTCTCCCCCTCAGACTCAACATTCTGCATTTTTCTATCATTGCTCACGTGATAAAGGTCAGAGTCTCTTCACCACTCAGGCTATTTTCTTCTGTTTGGCCACAGGCTTCTTAAATGCCATATCCAAATGAAGTGCAACTCTCTAGATGTGGTCTAACTAAGCAGAACAGGACTATCATTTTTCTTAATTTGTATTAAAATGCACGTATCTTAATGTTGCTTCAACTCAAAGGAATCCTTTGAAAGTCATAAGAGACTGACTGGAATCAGTGATTTTTAAAAAGTCACAAGCCACTCAACAATGACTTCACTTCATCCTGCCCTGTACAGTTATTTATATAAATTCACATATTAGACCTTCATTTATTCCCACTAAACTTCATCTGAGGTTTGATTCATTATTCTCACCTAATTACATTTTTTCAAAGAGCTTTCAGAGTATGAGAGAAACATAGAGATGACCTAATCCAACCCCAGACAAACATGCAAAGTCACTGTCCCCAGAGTGAGAGTCAGGGTTTCACTGCATCCTCTCCTCTGTCTTGGTCCTCGGTCTCTTGCGATAACCTTGTGCTCTCAGCAACATTGCCTTTTCCCTCTGAGTTAGTGAATGGCTAATCTTGAGAGCCCACTAGCTTTGGTTTGATAACTACTGACAAGCATTACTGTGAAAGATACTTTCTCGTTTCCTTTACAGAAGTCCTGAAATAACTTCCATTTCCTCTCTGAGATCTGGTCTCCCACTGACCTTTTGGGAGATAAAGTTAATGATCATGCTGATCAATCAACACTTACCTCAAATTTTGTTGCCTTAATGACAATAAAAAAGATAAACCTTCTTTCAGTGTTGAGATTCAGGAAATGCTAGTTTGAATCCTGGCATTATCTCCTTGGGCAAGTGAGTTCATTTCTCTGGGTCTCAGTGGCTGGAACAAAAAAAGATGGCTTGTGTTTTGTGGCTTCATAATCAGGGCTTTGGTCATGTATAGAAATGCCATAGATTCTTATTTTTAATTGAAGTATAGTCAGTTTACAATGTTGGGTCAATTTCTGGTGTACAGCATAATGTTTCAGCCATATATACATATTCCTTTCCATATCCTTTTTTATTATAGGTTACTATAAGATATTGAATAGAGTTCCCTGTGCTATACAGTAGAAATTTGTTGTTTATCTAGTTTATGTATAATAGTTACTATCTGCAAATCTGAAACTCCCAATTTATCCTCCCTTCCCGCCCTCTTTCCTGCCTGGTAACCCTAAGTTTGTTTTCTATGTCTGTGAGTCTGCTTCTGTTTGTAAATAAGTTCATTTGTGTCTGTTTTTTTGTTTAGATTCCACATATAAGTAATATCATATGGCATTTTTCTTTCTCTTTCTGGCTTACTTCACTTAGAATGATGATCTCCAGGACCATCCATGTTGCTGCAAATGGCATTATTTTATTCTTTTTTATGGCTGAGTAGTACTCCACCATATATGTATGTGTGTATATATATACACATACATACACATACCACGACTTCTTTATCCAGTCATCTGTTGATAGACATTTAGGTTGTTTCCATGTCTTGGCTATGGTAAATAGTTCTTCTGTGAACACTGGCATGCAAGTGTCTTTTCAAATTAGAGTTATCTCTAGATATATGTCCAGGAGTGGGATTGCTGGATCACAGGGTAACTATTTTTAGTTTTTTTTAAGGAAGCCCCATTCTGTTTTCCATAATGGTTGCACCAAACTACATTCCCACCAATGCTCCCTTTTCTCTACACCTTCTTCAGCATTTATTGTTTGTGGAGTTTTTAATTATGATCAGAGAAATGCAAATCAAAACTCCAATGAGGTATCAGCTCACACCAATAAGAATGGCCATCATAATTTCTTTATTAAGGGAACAAATTTAAAATTTCATCATTTAGAAATAGAGTCCTCTGTGCTGAGGCAAGTTCTCCATTCAAGTCCAAATACTCCATGGGAAAGTTAGCACATTTAAATTAGCTGTTAATACTTTAGAGTCCTGCTTTTTGGAAGGTGTCCAGTTATCTGCAGGAAGCTCTGAATTGGATGAGATTCACAGGGAAGTGTAGGTGGGAGAGAGCCCAGAAGGGCCATATTATTTTAGTGTGTTATAGGGGGCATCTAGAGGTAGACTTAGAAGCTGTGAGCCCAAGGACGGAAGGATGAAGACAAATTATTGGAGAAACTGGAAGGGAATGAGGAAACCATCCAATTCAATCCCCTCATTTTCCGGATGAGAAGACTGAGCCTCCTGTGCCTGGCTGGAGGTTGCCCAGCTCTAAGTGGTGGGGTCTGGTCCCTGACTCCTGCACGGCGCTTTCCCTCTGCATCATGAAGATAAACCACACAATCTGGCCCCCAACGGCACTGCTCTCAGGTTCCAGCACCGGGCAAAGTGAGCGAGATTGATGAGGTGGTTGAAGCAGTCTCTCTGGGAGAAGAGAAGGCTCCTCCCTGCAGCTGTGCGGCCAGCCTTGCCTCCACATTTGGGGAGAGGCATCCGTGTGCTCCGTCTCCGTGGAGACCGGCGGTGACCGCAAAATCCAGTCCTCTTCTGCTGTTCTGTGGAGGCAGGCTGTGCTGATAATTGGACTCGAAGTCCTGGCTGAGGACATTCACAGAGTGATTTTGCTGCTGCATGTGTAGTCCCAGAGGAAGATATATACCACCAGTGAAATGGGCCCCTGATAAGAGGACAGTGATGTGGGAAAGCTGTGTCCATGGAGTCGTTCAGGAGGTCAGGTGCTCCTTTGCCTTCTTGCTCTCCTAGGGCAGTCTGAGCATTTTCCGTATTAGCATTCCCAGGATTTGTTCCTGAAGGGCTGCCTCTTTAGGATTTCTCTTGAAGCCTCAAGCTTGCTCGCTGTGGCTGAGTAACCACTGATCATCTCCTTTCACCATCCTGGCTCTCCTTTTAAAGGAAGATCTCCAAAGACACTGCCCCCACCCTCCCAACCCAACTCTGCATGACTTGGAGCTGTGGGCAGTCTTGTTTCCTGGGCGGCTACCTAGGGAGGTGCTTCCCAAACACACTGGTACATAGGAATCACCAGGGTATCTTGTACTAATGTCATTCTAATTCAGTAGGTCTGGGATGGAGCCTGAGATCCTGCCTCTTAGACAAGCTCCCAGAAGATGCTGATGCCACTGCTTCCTGGACCACACTTGGGGTAACGAGGCAGAGCTCCTGCTTAGCATCAGCCTGACATGGGATAAGCTTGTGAGGTCTGCTTAGGCAGGCTTTTCTCCACTCCACTCCTAGAAGAGTGTTACCTGGGACCTTCCTGGACCCAGAGGGAAAATTACTGAGCCTATTAGGCACTAGCAGTGAACGTGGATCTTTGCACCTAAGCCTTCTTAATCAATCTGCAATATTTGTGGGTGGGACTGTTTGCCTGCACAAACACCCTACACTTGCCCACAGTAATTAGGTAATTGAATTGCAAACAGTAATTAGCTGCCTAACTGCCTGCTTGTTCATGCAGGTATCCAATTTACTTTTGAAATGTGGGCTTATACTGGTGAAAATGGAGGCTACCTTGAAAGACTCCAGATGCAATTAGGGGACCCATGGAAAATCTGATCCTGAGTTAGCGGCTGTGGCATCTTCTTCCTTGTATATTTATTTACTTTCTCCCTATTTCAGTGACTCTGATTACATTTTCTCTGTGGACTCGGAGAATCTCAGTTCCATTGTGTTACTGAAGAGAAAGGAGAGGTAGTATTGGACGTCTGTTTTCATGTCTTCAGGATAAAATGAAAAACTAAGTGTTGTGCAACAGAGTGACAGCTGGTCTGCTGCTTTCTTAGTGAACTGACAAGCTTGTTTACTTCCCGAGAGCTTGTGTCTCCGCACAGCCCATCAGAAAACAGGTGAGGGCTTCTGCTGCTGTCTCTCCATACCTGTGGGATACGTGCTCCAAATTGTGGCCTGACGAACACAGTTCTCTTTGAACCTGTGCTCACTTTCCTAGCAGAGGGAAAGCTGGAAATCAGAAACATCTGCTTCTCTGATGAAGCGAGTCTGTGTCTGGGCTCCCCAAGAAGCTTCAGTGAGAACATGAGGCGAATTCCGCCCCCACCTTTTGGAATTGTTAATTCTTCTTAAACATGTCTCACAATCCTCTCTTCCCGCCCACTTCTGATGTCTAAGATTCGGACTCTCCTGTATCCCAGCCATGGGTCGCCGAGCATATGGGCACCAAACTCTGCTGAGGTTGGTATGGTTATCTAATTCACATCACACTGGGGATCTTCAGAAGCTGCTTCTAAAGGGTGACCTTGAACCTGCTGACCTACAAAATAGTGTTCAGCTGAGCCAGCCCATCCTTTCTAACAGGTGAAAATCTTTGGAACAGACAGTTATTACAAGCATAGCACAACGGAGTGTTTTGAGTGTTTTGTTAGCACAGTGCAATCTTTGTAACTTACATTATGATTATATTCATTTACTAATGCTGCACACTGAATCTTGGGCCTGTTTAGTTCTTTCATTTAATAATAGCTTTTATTAGATTTTAGCACAAGGGTTAAATTTTTAGGGGGAAATATGTCTTGCAAAACTCTCCTCTTTTTTTTTTTTTTTAAATAACTGGCACAAAGACCATTGTGTTGTCTCCCAACTTTAGAGGATGTATATAAAAGAGGACGTAGAAAAATTTAAGCTACCTTGTTGAAATCCATTTAGTTTTAATTTCGTCATGAAGTGTACTAAAGGGCCCGTGGTCAAGGCTGTTACTGAGCTTTTGGAGGTGGAAATCTGAGGTGTCATCAGAACGAAATGAAAAGGAGCAAAAATCAAGGGCATTTTTATATTCAGCATAACGGAATAAAATTAGGATACAGAAAGCTATGACTTTTAGAAATAATTAGGAAGTAACTTACATGTTAAGATGAGAAATTAGAACGTGGATGATGGTTGCTCCTATAAGATAAAGAAATAATGTATATAATTTTGAGGTCCTGCACCACTTTTCCCCCTAATATTCTTCAACAAGCACACTCCTTAATATTGTTCCTTATATAAAAGGGGCTGTAAAAATCCCAAGAAGGACTCCTTAAGGGTTTTACTTTTGCTTTGTTTCCTTGAGGAGCAGGGAGTCAATTTTCCCAGTTTCATTTATCTGAGCACAACAGTGAACCTGGTTTTTCCTCTCTATGCCTCCTGGAGTTGCTTTAGTTTAGGGCTTCATATTCCTCTGCTGGACCATGGCAATCCCACCAAATTAGTTGTCCCCTCATCTTTATTCTCTTCTTGGGCACACTGTCCATACTGTCACTGGGATTATTTCTTCAAAACAAATATTGTCACATCACTCCAAAGGCTTCGTTAAAATCCATACCATATCATATGAGGCCATTCACAACCTGGCTCCTATCTGTCTAGGCAGATCTGTCAGCAGACTTCTGCCTGATGTGCACTGAGCACCCTTGTCAAATGAAACTTCTCAACACTCTCTGAATTCTTGTCTCTCCTTACACTATTTCACCTGCTCCGGTGGACAGGGATTTCAGACTGGGATTAAAAACAGAGACCAGTTGAAGGGTATGGTCCAAGCTTGGATAGAAAAGGAAGAACTTATGGGAAGAACTTATGGGTAGATAATTGGGAGTGATTGTACTTTAATCCTTTCAAAGGTTTATTGAGTAGAAAGAACACTTGTCTAAATCAGCTCAGTGCAGAGCAGTTATCCGTAGCACATTGCTTTATAACCAACATTCAAGGAATTATATTAGCCTCCTGGCTACAGAGCATATGGAAGTCCAGATGGGTGTAGGTTTTTTTCCCCTTTTCATTTTGTTCCACTTGTGCTGACGGTATCAGATTTCCCATCTCCAGAGTCATAGCTGGCACTTGTAAACATAGCGGGTTCAGTGGAAGACAAGAGGGAAAGGCCACAAATGTGTTTTATGAGGAGAGAACAGAGTTCACCTTCCTTCTTCATGTCTGGTAATGGCACAGGTATCCGTGAAGATCAGTTCCTCTCTAATGGGAAAAATTCGAGGTTTGGTGCTCTTTAGGAAAGAGTCTGTTTGTAACATCTGCAGCGTCACAAAGCTGAACGAATTTTTTGGTTGAGTGAAATTTTCCCTTTAGATAATCTATAATCTGAGAATGAGAGTGAACTTTTGGAAACAGCATCCGATCTTTTATTTTGCTGCTTATTCTGTCTCCTCTGTCTTGTCCCCCACAGAGCAGGGCAGGGACCCTTGGTCTTCCAGCAAAGAGAAATGACCTTCATTTCTGGGAAGCTGGAGAGGGGAGGACGAGGGACAGCAGTGCTGATACTGAGATTTCTCTCGTAGTTGGGAGATGTCGCTAATGCACAGTCCACCTTTCTTCCCCGGGAATCTTGGGAAACTTGCAGGTGTGCAGACTTTCCATTTGCATAGACTGCAATAAAAATGCACATGGACATGGTCACCTTTCAGTCACAGTCATGTGACTTACATTGGTCAGTGAGCCTATGTTCACCCATCAATTAGGAGAACACTCTGGGAGAAATTTAATGAAATGGACCATGCCAGATATTTAATTAGAAGAGAGAAAAAGTACCCTGGACTACGGAAAGTGTAAAAAGCACAAATGCCCTTCCTGCCAGCTGCACTCCTGGGAAGGCCCTTCCCTGATTAGGATTCAGGTGAATCAAACCAGAAGCAAATTCGATCAATAGGAAGTCAATCCTGTTTAGAGTTGTCTCCGTCAGCTAGATAAGAGTGTCGTAAGGAGACTGTATAGAGCAATGGGGAAAAAAGTGAAAACCTGTGATTGATAAGATCAAACTGCCTTTCTCCTAGCTAGAATAGGCAGACAATCTGAAACAGGTTACTCAGAAAAGCCAAAGGGAGTGATGTGGCAAACATACAAGTTGCCTCACCTATGACTGGGGGATCCCTGGAGCTGCCTCTCAAGGAGAAAGTATATTCATTCATTCAACAGGCTCTGATTACAGTTGACTCTTGAACAACACTGGCTTGAACTGTGCGAGTCCAATTATCTGTGGATTTTTTCAGTACTAAGTATTACAGTCCTACATAATCTGTGGTTATTGGTTGAATCCACAGAACTGTGGGTACGGGGGTTGTTGTATACGGAGGGCCGACTCTAAGTTATATGCAGATTTTTGACTGTGCAGAAGGTTGTGTTGTTCAAGGGTCAACAGTACTGTGTATCTACTCCCACATGGGAAACTGGAGAAATCTACTGAATGTGTTACATCTCTGCACTTATTGGGTATGCTGTCTGCTGAAAGATACAAACAAGAAGGAGTGTGATGGCAGCCAAGCTATTTAGAGATACATTATTCAGATAGCTCCTACTTGTACCAGACACTATGCTAGATGAGGCTTTGAAATCTGCCAGTGAGTCCAGTATTCTAGTTTGAGATCTCATAATCTGCACTGCATTTCCACTTTATTTCAGGAGCAGAAGGGAGAGGCTGGCAACCTCACGTGCTGCAGGGGGTAATGCTGCCTTAGCAGTCCGTATTTGGCTCATTCTTCCTTTATTCAGGCAGATCACAGAGCTGCAGCTTGTGCAGTTGAATAAGGTGATGCTCGCATTCATCCTTCAAGCTGGAAGAATGTGAAAAACTTTGTGAACAGGGGAGTCATGATCAGTGAGCCCAATAGATGATTTCCATCTTTTTCTGTTCTGGGCAAAACTGTTGAACTACCTTTAAAGAGGTAGTTAAGTAAAAATGAGGGTGGTAGAGTAGGCCTTATTCAATCTAATGTATGTCCCATAAGAAGAGGAGATTAAGACACAGAGAGGGACAGCAAGGGTGTCTATGCATGGAGAAAAGACCACGTGAGGACACAGCCAGAAGGTGGGCATCTGCAAACCAAGGGGAAAGGCTTAGAAGAGATCATTCTTTTATGGCCGTCAAAGGAAACCAACCCTGCCAGAACCTTGACCTTGGACTTCCAGCCTCCAGAACTGTGAGAAGATAAATTTCTGCAGTTTAAGCCACCTAGTCTGTGACAATTTGTTAGGGGAGTCCTAGCAAAGTAATATCCTTGTCTTTGAATCTTTTGAGTATTCTGTGGTCCAGTAACTTGATGAACTTAACCTTTCAAAAGAGAGGAACTTTACTTTTCCCTAGTTCCCATTCAGACAAGGATTATTTTTCCATCACTTCCCATGGCTACCAACCTGGACACCTCACAAACACTGTATTTACTATTTGATAATCTCCTAAATACAAGGAGGCACTATTAACTTGTCTCACGTGGATTGTAGTCCTTAAGGATAGAAACTGAAAATTCTACTAATATTTGATATTTATTTATTTATTTTAACTTCTTTTATTGAGTTATAGTCATTTTACAATGTTGTGTCAAATTCCAGTATAGAGCACAATTTTTCAGTTATACATGAACATACATATATTCATTGTCACATATTTTTTCTCTGTGAGCTACCACAAGATCTTGTATATATTTCCATGTGCTATACAGTGTAATCTTGTTTATGCATTCTGCATATGCCTGTCAGTATCTACAAATTTTGAACTCCCAGTCTGTCCCTTCCCCTCCCCTTTGGCAACCACAAGTTTGTATTCCATGTCTATGAATCTGTTTCTGTTTGTTTTGTATTTATGTTCATTTTTTTTTTTTAGATTCCACATATGAGTGATCTCATATGGTATTTTTTATTTCTTTTTCTGGCTTATTCACTTAGAATGACATTCTCCAGGGACATCCATGTTGCTGCAAGTGGCATTATGTTGTCATTTTTTATGGCTGAATATTATTCCATTGATATTTTAATATTGACATACTTGATGAGTGGGCTAGAAAATAAATGACCCCTTCAGATCTCTTCTGGGTCAGTGATTCACAAGTATACCTTGAAAGGACTTTGATCTCCTCCAAAGCTCTATGTAAGTTCAAAGTACATAGTTAGTATTTCTAAGATATCATCTGTGATTAAATATTTTTTCTATTGGATGTGGTTGAAAATCACACAGATAATATTTAATAATCAGGAGACTGACATATAAATCACCATTGTTTGAAAAAGCTTACTGATGCAAAGATGTAATTTTCTCTCTCCTCCCTAAACCAGTAAAGAAAGCAAATAACAACCTTTTTGTGGTCCTATGATTAATAGATTGAAGATTTGTGTTGGGGGGAATATTAGAAATGCTTTTCTTTTTCCTGGAGCTTTCTGGTTGATAAAGTGTTGATAATGAAAGCTTTTTACCGAAATTCATTTCCCCGCTTAATGACTAATTGCAGTGAAATAGACATGGCTTCAAAATCATGTCTTTTCTATTTGCATCTTTCCCCCCTCTGATTCTTAGATTTAAAATTCCAGTTGTGCTAGAAATCATGATATGTCTAACACTTTTTGAAAATTACTTAGATCAAAAGAGAAAGCATGTTCATAAAAAGCTTTGATAGTCTCCTTCTAATAAACCCCCTTTTAGACATTTTTAATTTATACAGAAGAAGTAATGTTCAGTTGGGAAATGCTTCAATATTGTGCTTTAAAGGCTTAATTTATGTGATCAGCTTGATTCACATGGTGCACATTATCCCTAACTTGTTGGCAGAGGGAAAAATTTAGCTTGATAATATTTTCTATGCTTTGTGAAAAGAAAATATGCTTATTAAGGAGCCCAGGAGGCAATGCTGGGCTGCTAGCACAGGTACTCACCAGTGTGTGCTGAGCTGCTGTGGCTGGGCTGTGGAGACCTCTGCCTGTCCAACTTTCTGCTGCTCTGGTCCCTGAGAGATCACTAATGCCTTTCTCATTCTGTAGCCAAATCCAGTAGCAACAGAAGACGACATCTGTGTTCAATGGGTATATTTTTGCCAGCTTACATTAAATAATTCATTATGAATGTTTGTCAGGCTGAAATCAGCCTTTATTAAATATAGAAGCAGGCATCATCACCATTCTCTGATGAGCGCAATCAACCCCTTTAACGATTCCCCTCTCCAAATGCTATTGTCGGTACTTTAGAATTTTTTAAGCATTTCTTACTCACCAGTTGTTACGGTGGAATTGTGTGTCCCCCACCCCTCAGAGATGTTGAACTCTTGAACCCCAGTACTTGTAAATTTCCTATTTATTTGGAAATAGGATTTTTTTGATCATCAAGTTAAGATGAGGTCATTAGGGTGAGCCCTAATCCAGGATAACTGGTGTTCTTATAAAAAGGAGAGACAGACATGCACATGCAGACCCGTACAGAGGAAGGGAGAAGTGAAGCCATAGGGAGAATAAATACCATCTACAAGCCAAGGAAGGATGAAGGCTACCAGAAGCAAGCGAGGAGAGAAGCCTGGAACAAATTCTCTCTCCCAAGATCCAACCCTGCTGACACCTTACTCCCAGCTTTCTAGTCTCTAGATCTGTGAAATAATAAATTTTTGTTGTTTAATTTACCCAGTTTGTGGCAATTGGTTAAAGGAGCCATAGGAAAGTGATACACCAACTGATTAAGTCTACTGTACCAGGGCTAGGATAGTTCCACCAATATGAAGCCTTTGGGTGGATTATACATCTCCTTTTAGGCAGTTAGATAGGTAGAGGCATGGGCAAGGTGAGGGATAGGGGAGGGAACAATCCAGAAGATAATGGTACACTCACCCTGAGAATAAGGGGCTTCAAGGAGCTTTCCTTCCTCTAAATGAGTGTCAACAAGGAAACCAGATAGAACTGGACAGCAGCAACTGCGTGGCAGAGAGAAGGACCCGACCTAACATGACACAGTGCTGATAATAATGTAATTAGGGTGGTGGTTTGACCCCCGCCTCATGCTTTTCTGTGTGCGTTGTGGGGAAAGACATGCACAATAAGGAAAATGTTATATAACCGACACATGTCACTCTAATGATGTTAACTATCAATTAGTTTAAGACAGCCCCTAGACAACCACACAAAAGAAACACAGACTGGGGGGGTCACTGCTTTTCCTCTCCTGGACTAGCCTTCCTGCAACCCTAGGAGCTGTTATTTTGCTTTGCTAATAAACTGTTTACACAATGCTTTCACCTCCTGTCTGAATTCTCCTTTGGGTAGGACAAGAACCGAGGCTTTTTTCCTTTCCCCTTTTGGGGTAACACTCTCATGTTAAATTATGCTACCCCAGGCACTTGTTATCTCCCCCTATTTTATTTTCCTCCTTAGCACGAATTGTTTAACACACGATGTATTTTATTTATTTGTTCTTTTTGTCACCTTTTCCCTCACTAGCTTGTGATCTCCACAAGGGTTGGGAGTATTAAATGTTTTTAATTAATGTTAATTTAATTAATTAAATGTTTGCTTAACAATAGCCCCAGCAGCGGACAAAGGCACTACTCACATATTTGTGAAATGAATGACTGAAAGAATTAATTGCTTCCTCCTCTTTCTCATCTCACCCTATTCCACAGAAACCTCCACACCTATCTTACTTTGAACCCAACTGCTCCACAGAAACCACTGCAAGTTAAAAAAAAAAAAAAAGAAGAGAAAAAAAAAGAAAAGGATGTTGTATACAACATGCTGGGAAATTTGCCTAATCTAGGATCTATTTCATACCACATTACAGGTAGTGGGAGAGGAAGATGATTATTCTTTAGGACAGATATTTCATCTTTCCTTTCTCTTTATCCTTGTGCCTTGGTGTCAGCCCATTTCAAGTCCGTGAGATTTCATAATTTTTGAATAAGTAACATTTATTTCCTAAAGGATAGCACAGTAATTTTTTTTTTTTTACTGAAGTACAGTCAGTTTACAATATTGTGTCAATTTCTGGTGTACAGCACAATGACCCAGTCATGCATATACATACATATATTAGTTTTCATATTCTTTTTCATTAAAGATTATTACAAGATATTGAACATAGATCCCTGTGCTATACATAAGAAATTTGTTTTTTTTTTAAATCTATTTAGATATATAGTGGTTAACATTTGCAAATCTTAAACTCCCAAATTTACCCCTTCACATCTCTTTCCCCTGGTAATCATAAGATTGTTTACTATGCCTGTGAGTCTGTTTCTATTTTGTAGATGTGTTTATTAGTGTCTTCTTTTTCCTTTTTTCTTAAGATTCCACATATGAGGGATATCATATGCTATTTTTCCATTTTTCCCCCTGGATTACTTCACTTAGAATGACAATCTCTAGGTCCATCCATGTTGCTGCAAGTGGCATTATTTTATTCTTTTTTATGGCTGAGTAGCATTCCATTATACAAATATACCACAACTTCTTTATCCAGTCATCTGTCAATGTACATTTAGGTTGCTTCCATGTCTTGCTTTCATATATAGAAGGATAGCACAGCCATTTTGAATGTCCACATTTTCAATGGAATCTCTGTCTTTAGATTAGCTGCTCAGAGGGAAAATTCTCTGATTTGTAATCTGCTTGCATTCAGATTTCCATCTGGTAGACTTCAGCAGGCACTGTGTGTGAGTGAGCAGAGCATCACGCCTTATTTCAAGGTTCTGAGACAATTTCCCAGATGTGAAAACACTGTCTTGTGGACAAGTGAGCAATGGCCATGATCCTGGTCCCAGGGGGCAGGGAATTCACTTATCTGGATAAGGTTACGGTGTCCCAGGTTGAGCAATTTCCTCAACCCCTTCCAACCTGAATAATATGGGCTAGGCTTCCCAAGGGTTTTGTTCAGCTTCTCTCAGGATTAGCCTAATATAGTTATACCTAGTTTATCACCATGTTTTTACATTGCTTAAACTGAAATTTATAATTAGCTTGTGAATTATATTTCTAATTGCAGAACGGAATGGAGCAATGGTCTGGGATCAGAAAGTCTTACCACTTGCTGTACATGTGGTCTTGGGCCAATTATTTTGCCTTTTGAAGCCTATGAAGAAGAAGTAGCAGTAGCTAACCCTCCAAGATTATTGTTTAGAGAAGAAATGCTATGCAAGGCTCTGAAACACTTTTGGTGTCCGGCAAGTGGGGGAGATGGCTATTTCCCCTGTAAGCTGGCGATTCTGATGATGTATTTACTTAACCTACAGGTTCTAGGCTGCTCGGACTTCAGCTGAAAAATTAACAGTGGAGCCTCTCCCCGTGGGTGTGGGCAGTGAGGGATGCCTCTGATCGAATGTGACTCTTCCATATTGGACACATGAATGTGATTCTGTGCAGGAAATTCAGATTGCAGGTGCCAAGGGGAGAAGGAGGGATGTGGGTGAATGCTCAGAAAGAGCCTGGAGGACTCTCTGCGAGTCTCCCATAAAATCCCACTTGTAAAACCCCCCAGGGCCCCCAAACACTCTAGCTTTGATAGTTGCTGCGATTGTCCCACCAGGGGGTTTGTGAGTCCTCCACTGCACCCCTCAAGCAGAAACACTTAGTATGATCTTGAGCAACAGCCCCACCTGTTTTTCCAAAAAGCACCAAATCCTGATTCCACTGAGACAGTGTGGATGTTCATAAAAGCACTTCACCAGCATGCATAGAAAAAGGAAATCAACTTGAAAGATAATTTATGAGCCACCTTTCTCACGGTTTGAAAATATGCCAGCACATCTAGCAGAAGCTACTCAGGTTGTTATGGATTTTTTTTTTTCATTATTGTTGTTTGTCATTTTGGTATGAAAACCACCTGTAGTCATTAACACTCCCTTATTTCTAGCACAGGGTCTCACACATCTGCTGCTGCAGCCAAAATCACTCTCAGAAGACTTCAACTTTATGTCCCTGAAATGGGAATTTCATTTCCCATTGTTGGAATTATGCACATGTCTTCTTCAGCCCGCAGTCTGGCGATTCTTAGCTTCAGCTCTGCATTCCTAGAGCAGTTGGCACCCCCACCTGCTCTATCCCCGTAATTGGGCTTTTGTGTTTAGATAGTCCTGTAAGTGTCTCATCCCTCCTGCTGGACTTCAGGCTCACTGAGGGCAAATGGGAAGTTTCCTGCAGTTTTAAGTCTCAATCTGTACCTAGCAGAGGGCGGGGCTGTAAATGCTTCCTGAATATATTTTGCATGCAGTTCGGTAGCCATAGTGATAAGGGACAGTCTACAGGTAAGGAGGAAAATGGGAGCAGAAGGAAGAAACTAAAAGAAATTGCTTTGATTGTTTCTTTTCAATGAAACGATTTCATAGAGTCATACACTGGCCAAGGTCCTAAATTACTACAGCAACTTGAATTATCCATACATATAATAAAGGGCGAAAACTCTACACTGATATGCATTGGAGGGGTTGTTCTTCCATCCTAAATGTAGGCTCTCAAAATAAAGGGTGCTAGATTGAATTTTCCCTGCAAATAGTTTATTCCGGAAATCCTTTTCTTCTAAGCAACTCTGGGTATTTACAGCTGCTGTAGCTTATCAGTCCCACTTTAGTAAATTATCCTGAGAGATCACATTATTGAGTCTCAGAGGTTTTAAAGATATTAACATTCTAGTATGATGTACTTTTTTTTTTTACTGGAAAGAAACTGATGTAATTTGACCTTAAAATATGAAAATGTGATCTTCCATTCAGACCAAACAGAGGCTTCGTATCTCATGGACCACATTTCCTGTAAATGCCCTGCGTGTGTTCTAAAGGATGTGTTTTTCATGGGCCCTAAGTGAAACTTAAATTGTGTGTGATCAAAAATGTTTTGCTTTCCAGAATTTCCTGAAGGCTTAAAAAATTTACAAGTATGAACACAATCTGAATATAATTTACCATCTAAGTGGCAGTCAGTTTAACAAAAAAGTAAATGTTTTTATTTTATTTAGATACAGATACAGATATATTATTCTTATAAATGATAGATATTATACTGGTGTGTTAATTATGCAGACATGTGTAGAAAATTGCATAGATTAGTCCACATATACTCAGCGGGAGAGTCCCTGGCAGTCTGGAATCCCCGTCTTGGTCTCTACACTGCTTTGGTCCAGGCTTAACACAATTTCTAAACAGGAAACCAGGTGAAACTCAGGGAAGCAAAATGTATTGTTTTTTTCTTACTTTAAGATGAAAGCGACCAGGATATCATGTGCAGTAGCTGAGAAAGGTGCCACCCAGTGCCCCTTTGTGGACCTTTCAAGGCAGCAGCCCCTTTGCACCCACTACCTCCCACAGCTTACCGAGCTCAGCAAAGGCCCAAGTTAATCAGGAGAACACAAAGTCTTTCTAATGTCAGGTCATTAGAAATAGAAGATGAAGGCAGTCTGCAACCTTTCTTTGCTGCAGGCTCAGGATTCCTGATAATGTCCAGTCTGCCTTCAGAGAACAGAAAATCAGTGATATGAAGAAACCTTGGTGAGCATTGCCTTTTTGAGCTCATTTATCATGTGATAGAAGCCAGGGAGTAAATGTGAGTGTATATGTGAGTATGTGTCGGCGTGTTTGTGTTGTCTATGTGAGGGGTTTACATGTGGCCCATGTGTGAGTGTGGATGTGTGATATACATGTGTCTGTAATGTGTATTTGTGAGTACGTGTGTGTGGTGTGTATATGTGTGCATATGTACATGTGTGTTTGGGGTATGTGGCATGTGTGTGTTTCTGTGCCATGTATGTTGTACACATTGTATTATGTGAACCTTGTATGTGATATGTATGTGTGTGGAGGGTTATTTATAAATATGTTTTTGTTGAAAGAAAACTGCTTCCAATTTTTGTCCCCTTCAATCCATGCTCCTCTTTGCTTCATGGTTATCTTTCTAAAGCACGAAGCTGAGTTTAGCTTATCCCTGCTGAAAAAAAAAGAAGAGAGAGAAAGAAAAGAAAAATATAGCTCCCCAAAGCCTAGAGAAGACAGTCAAAGGAAGGCCTTTCCAGCCTGGCCACATGCTGCTTTTCCAGCATCCTTGTCAGCCCCTGCCACACCCCTCTGCGTTTCAGGTGCAGTCTTGAGGGAGGCAGTGGGTGTAGACCTGAGGGAGGGTGGGAGCAAGGGCTCCATCTGGCCTGCTTGGGTCCTCTCTGCCACTTACTAGCTTTGACTTTGGGCAAGTACCTTGATCTCTCTGCACTTTAGCGTCATCATTTAGGCAGGGGGAATGATTATAGTACTTCCTCTCATCGAAGAACGAGGATGTCACTGTGAGGATGAAATAAGTTAATACAGAGGATGCACGTGGACTAGTGCTGGGCGGCAAGCACGTGTCCTGTAAGACTGAGCTACCATTTGCCTCAAGTGTGTAAAGACTCCACGTGTACTTGTGTTCCTCTGGAATGCCTTCTCCTCTCCTGCACATGGGAAATACCTTCCTGGTCCAATTTAAATGTCATCATTGAAGCCAACTATAATACTTGCACTAAGGAAGCGTTATAGGCCAATGGTTTGGCACTTGGGTTAGGGATTAGGAAGATCTGGGGTCAAATCCAGCCCCTGTCCTATCTCAACTCCGTTATAAAGTAGCTTTCTCACCAGTGAATCAAACGTACTGCTAGGTCCTCCCTTTTTGGGGAACCATCGGCGTTAAATGTTTGGGAATGCTGTGGTGGGCAGTACGCTCCACTCCGGTTTCCTTGGGCATTTTTTCCTTTTGGGCGTATACACCCCGTTATCCGCCTTGTGCTCTTCTTATCTTAGTGCATGTCTAAACTGCATCAGTTAGTTTTCTTTCCCTCCTTTGCCTAGGATAGTCCTACGTTCATGATACACCTTCAAAAAACACTTGTGGAATAAGCAAGTAATGAGAATGAAAGAGGAATCGGAAAATAAATCATGAGTTTCTAGAGTCAGCCTAAAAGCCATTACTGTAAAAACATATAACGATATTGATAAACATTCAAAGAGCTGCCTTTAAAAGTTTCATAGCTCAAAGGTGCCCTGAAATCTTTGGAAGGCAAAAAGGACTTTAAAGAACCTACTTTAATTTGTTTTCATCCCCATTTCTTTTGTTGTCATGTGGTGAAGAAGGCTGAGTCTCAGGGTCACAGCAAATTGATTTTGTGCTGTGCACTTAAAAGAACTGAAGTGGGTTCTTAGAGTTTTGTTCACTATTATTGCTCCTAAGGATTCTCATTCTGATCATTGATTTAAGTTTTTTCTTTTGGTAATAGCTTTTTGAACTACAACAAAAAATTATTTTAGCAAAAATATTAGCCCCGAGGATAATTGTTATGGGATTTTGGGGGGTGTTGTAAATATATACGTAGAAATACTGTTACTTGTGATTTTCAACATCAAATTTGTGGAGTGCAACAAATATGGTATGTTTCTGGTAGTTATGTTTTAAAATGCCTTTAAAGATCTTTTTACAATTTGTTATGGAAGTGTTCACAATCTGTAATAGTCAAAATGTGGACAGTAAGAGGGAATGTGTGTAAAATATTATATTTTATCATTTTAGTATTTGCATAACTTAAAGACAGTATTTTAAAAACTAATATCTTTCTTAATTTTTCTCATGGTACTTGGAAAGGGCTTTCAGGCTGGCTGCCTGTTCTAACAGTTTTCAGCAGAATTTAACAATTGCCTTTGTAAATATCAGAACTGGTACATAGATGCCAGAGGGACCCAATCTTTAGCTGCTGGAGTTGGTCACTGGGAGATTGATTTTATGAATTGGTATTCAAAGTGTTTCTTGCCTTAATGAAATGTAGTCTCTTCCTCCACCTGAACAGAGTACTAGAATCCACCATTTTCTCAGATTCTTTAGCTGTTTTTTCATATCATATTCTGCTGGGAGGCTGTGTCCAACCATCCTACAAAACAGTAATAAATGGACTGTTTGCCCTTTGCTGTGGTTAGTCAGCACCTTGGAGAGTAGAGGTTAAACCGTGAAAAAGGAAGTGATGGAAAATAAAAAGGGAAATTTCACCAGGCAATAAAAAAAAAATCATTCCAATTATCAGTGGGTGATGTATACAAATGCTCCGTTGATGAAATGGCTTTACTCACCTTGTGAAAATTAAAGAATCCTTGGGTCCAAACCCCTTTAATACCCCCAAACAAGACTCCTGCCACAGCAGGAAGTCAATTATCTCCATGGCAACCAAAATAAATAGTGAATATTGCCTTAGCAGACAAGGTGGATAAAAGGTGCATCCAAAATTAATTTATGTCTTGGGATCAGACACCTGAGATGAGAGAACTGGTCCATAAAGTACCCAAGAGGAGCTATTAAAAGAGAAACAAAATCAGTCCCTCGTTGAGTTCCCAAGAGAGCGGTGGTTGAAGCGTATAAATCCTTTTGGCTCTGCCTTTAAGGGGGAAAGTTGTCAATATGTCCCCATTTACATGGCTGCTTTGATGATGGCCCCTGTAAATCTCAGGCCTGCCAAAGAATGTTTATTAAGAAGTGCCTTCAAGAGTGATCTCTTAATCCATCCTCTAGGACAGTGGGGATATTTTTTATTATTATTATATACATCAATTCTGAGATGCAGAGATGCCCCCAAAGATTAAAGTTCAGAAGATTTTGAGTCTATAAAAATCTTGCCTTAAAAAAATAGGAAGAAAGAAAAAAGCTCTCACAAATACACTGAACCCTCAGAAGCAACTGTAGAGCTGTAAATTTTTCATTAAGTACAGAAATTAAAAACACTAATTAAACCACTGTTTGGAAAATAACTCCAAATATTAAAGGGAACTTTTCAGGGGGAAATGTGCCTCTGCTGTTCTGTGCCTGTAGATGTGGCTTTTGATGTCAGGGGGACATGGCGGGTGCCGGCTTTGAGGGGAGTCCATTTCTTACCATAAGCAGGAAGACGGCGGGACTCGAAGGCGGTACAGGACGCCGACCCCAGCTGCTCCCTGTTAGGGCAGCGCTGATCTCCCCAGACTTAATGCTTAACCTGACTCCAACTTGCTCTTTGCAGTAGCTTTCATCCCGTACCTGGTCCCCACCATTTCTCTCAGGTCAAAGTTTCCTCCTTCACATGTGACATTCAATCATTCCCACATTCCAGCTGTTTCTTTCTCCCTGGGATCTCTTGCCAATTTCCCTTCCTACCTATCCACCCCTGTTAATGCACAATTGGATGGTTCTAATGGTCCCCAAATATGCCTTGTCATCTTCTTGCCCTCCTCAGTCCTATCTTCCCTATACACTGGTTGGATTCATTTTTCCAGAAGATCATTTTATTTTTCGCTCCTTTACAAAGAAAAAAAGAATGATTTCCTGTTGCCTGTAGAATACAACCCAAATTCTTCTATGTGGCATTAACGGTTCCCCACCAGCTAACTTTAACCTGTGTTCTAACATCTCCCCACCAATTGCTTCCATGAATCCATCATTCGCATCATTATCATTAACCACGAGTGCCTTATATTTTCCCATGTGTCCTTCCTTGCATGATTCGTGTTACTTACTGGAATAGCCTCCTCCATGGGTGCTTACTTCTACCTCCCCAGACAGCACATCTCAGCCAACTCCTGTTTCACATCCCTGAACATTTTCTCTCAGTCTTTATTATCTCATTTTGCTCTGAAGTCCAGTCATACTTAATATTTGTGGTAGGCAGAATAACCTACAAAGACGTCATGCCCTCATCCCTGGAATCCGTGATGTACTACATTACAAGGCCAGAGGAACTTGGCAGATGTAATTAAAGTCCCAGACCTTAATATAGGGAGGGTATCCTGGATTACCCAGGTGGTCTCCATCTTATCACAAGAGCCCTTATAAGCAGAGAACTTTCTCCGGGTGTAGTCCAAGAGATGCGGCAGAAGAGGAGGCAGGTGAGATACAGCAGAAGCAGAAGGAAAAGCTGGAGATTCTACCTGTGAGAAGGATGTGATACAGTGTTGCTGGCTTTGAGCTGTAGGGCCCCACGTGGAAGGACTGCAGGGAGGACCTAAGTGGCTCCCAGCCTTCAGCCAACAAGAGAATGAAACCTCAGCCCCTCAGTTGCAAGAAACTGAATTCCTCCAACAACCCAGATGAACTAGAAAGCAGATTCTTCCCAGAACTTTCCAATGAGAGCCCTTGCCTTGATTTTGGTTCTGTGAAACCTGGAGCAGAGACACCAGCCAAGCCAACCCAAGCTTCTGACCTGCAGTACTGATAATACATTTGCATTGTGCTAAGCTGGTAAGTTTGTGGTAGTGTGGTCTGTCAGCAATAGAAAATTATTACAGTCTCTTAACTGTGCGTTTCACAAAGTGTAGTGTTTAAGAGGCTGGGATTTGGATTAGACTGCTTGGGCCTACATGTGCTTCAGTGCAATCAAACCGTGTGTCCTTGGGCAAGTTACTCAACCTTTTATGTACAAAAGCTTCGTCATCTCTACTAATAAAACCTATTCTTACTCAAAATAATTCATAGGATTATAGTAAGTACTCAGTTAGATGTTACATATAAAGGCTTTCAAAACCTGCTTGGCACCCACCAGTAAAATAATGCCATGCCTTGTGGCCATTTATAATGATGATTTCTGCAACTAGATTCGAAGGTCCTGAGGTATGGAGAAGTGACGGATAAAAATGGTCACCAGGGTGGGGGAGGGTATAGCTCAAGCGGTAGAGCACATGTTTAGCACGCACAAGATCCTCAGTTCAACCCCCGGTACCTCCTCTAAAATAAACAAATAAATAAAATTTAAAAACCTAATTACCTCCCCCTACAAAAACAAAAACAAAACAAAACAAAACAAAAAAGCCCCCCAAAGATAAAACAATTAAAAAAAAAATGGTCACCAGGGTTGGAGGTGTAGGTCAGTGGTAGACCGCATGCTTGGCCTGCACGAGGTCCTGGGTTCAATCCTCAGTGCTTCGGTTAAGGGGAAAATAAGAAAATAAAGTAAAATAAAATAAAAATGGTCACCAACTCTTCACAGCTTTCCCACAAAGAGACAAAGCCTGTTTTTCTTCATCACTTACATCTGAGCTGGCCTTTGAGTTTTGTTGTACCAAAGAGCATAGTAAAACTGATGCTGTCGGGGTCTCAAGGAGACTACCGCTTTTGCTCTTACTTCTTTGGAGGGTTTTGCCATCACGTGAAGAATCCCAGGACGAAAAGATCAAGTGGAGAGAGGCTGGCCATCTCTGTCACTTTAGACAGTCCCACCTAGGTGCCTGGCCATTACAGCACCCAGCACCAGTCAAACCACAGAGTCCAGCAGGAGAACTGTGTGCTCAGCCCACACAATCCTGAAAGATAATAAACTGCTGTTTTAACTGGCTCCGTTTCATTTTTGGTTTTGTCTTGTTTTGGCAGTTAATACTGGAGGTTATCTTACATTTCTTTGCATTTTCCCCATTTAGCCACTTTAGAACTTAGGCCAGAGTCTTGTACATGACAAATACTCAAGGGTTTGTTACTGTTTAAGCCTTTTTTGCTCTTTCCTTGATATTTTTTTTAAACACTTAATTTTATTTCATTATTTATTAAATGAAAAGTTTTAGTTTACTCTGGATATAAGGAAGCCTAGCCACATATTTGCAAACTAGTTTCATAACTTGGGTAAAGATAGAATTATCCTTAAGCTGTGCAGACAGGGTAAGGCCATTAAGAAAGGTGTCACTGACTATAATAATTGGATAAATGTGTTAGTGACATATCTTTGACTTATGCCGAATTTGTGCAAGTCATACTATTTTTTTTAAACATTTTTTATTGAGTAATATTCATTTTACAATGTTGTGTCAAATTCTAGTGTAGAGCACAATTTTTCAGTTATATATGAACATATATATATTCATTGTCACTTTTTTTCTCTATGTGTTACCACAAGATCTTGTTTATATTTCCCTGTGCTATACAGTATAATAACGTTTATCTATTCTGCATTTTAAAATCCCAGTCTGTCCCTTCCCACCCTACACCCCCTTGGCAACCACAAGTTTGTATTCTATGTCTATGAGTCTGTTTCTGTTTTGTATTTATGTTTTGTTTTGTTCTTAGATTCCTCATATGAGCGATCTCATATGGTATTTTTCTTTCTCTTTCTGGCTTACTTCACTTAGAATGACATTCTCCAGGAAAATCCACGTTGCTGCAAATGGGGTCATGTTGTCGGTTTTTATGACTGAATAGTATTCCATTGTATAAATATACCACGTCGTCTTTATCCAGTCATCTGTTGATGGACATTTAAGCTGTTTCCATGTCTTGGCTATTGTAAATAGTGCTGCTATGAACATTGGGGTGCAGGTGTCATTTTGAAGTAGGGTTCCTTCTGGATTTATACCCAGGAGCGGGATTCCTGGGTCATATGGTAAGTCTATTCCTAGTCTTTTGAGGAATCTCCATACTGTTTTCCACAATGGCTTTCCTTGCTTCCCTCTCCCACTCTTAATGAATTAGATGTCTTCTTTTACAATTTTGTGTTTATTCTTTTTGTAATTCATGGTAGTTATCTCTTTCCAGTTACGAGTTTCTCATTTTTGTAGCATCCTGCTTCTCTTCTATTTAGAGTAGACCTGTCAATATTTCTTTTAGCATGGGTTTAGTGTTGCTAAACTCTTTTAGTTTTTGCTTGTCTGTGAAGTTCTTTATCTCTCCTTCTATTCTAAAGGGTAGCCTTGCTGGATAGAGTATCCTAGGCTGCATCTTTTTTTTCATTCAGGACTTGGAATATATCTCGCCACTCCCTTCTGGCCTGTAGTGTTTGTGTAGAGAAATCAGCTGAGAGCCTTATGGGGTTCCCTTGTAACTCACTCTTTGTTTTTCTCTTGCTGCCTTTAGGATCATTTCTTTATCCTTGACTCTGACCATCTTGATTATGATGTCTTAGTGTGGGTCTGTTTGGGTTCTTCCTGTTGGGACCCTCTGAGCCTCCTGTACTTGGATATCTGATTCCTTTAAGTTTGGGAAGTTTTCAGTCATGATTTCTTCAAATACCTTTTCAATCCTCTTTGTTCTTTCTTCCCCTTCTGGGACCCCTATTATGCATAGATTGGCATGCTTTATATTATCCTGTAGGTCCCTTATATTGTTTTCATTGTTTTTTATTTGTTTTTCTTTCAGCTGTTCTGATTGGATTCTTTCTGTTGTCCTGTCTTCTAGGTCACTTATTCGTTCCTCTGCATTATCTAGCCTGCTTTGTACAGCCTTTAGGTCAGATCTCATCTCAGCAAATGAGTTGACTAATTCTACTTGGTTCTTCTTTATAGCTTCTATTTCATTTTTGACATATTTTATATCTCTAAACACTATTTCTTTTAGTTCCTTCAGTACTTTGATCACTCCTTTTTTGAAATCTTGATCTAGTAGGCCATCAATGTCTATTTCCTTGATCATGCTTTCAGGAGATTTCTCTTGATCTTTTAATTGAGAGTGGTTCCTCTGCTTCTTCATATTGCTCATATCTCTCTGGCACTGTGGCTTAAGGAGTATCAGTTATCTAGTTCTCCTGGAGACACTGTGCTCTTAATGATTTTATTGAGAGGTCTTTGTCTCTTTGCCCTGTTTCATGAATTCAGCTTGCTGTTTCCAGAGGCCCTCTGTTGGCGCCCTCTTCTGTGCTGCTCCCAGTGGCTGTCAGCTAGCAGATTGTGCCCCTCCCAACACTGGGTCAGGTGCTGAGCTCTTACCCGGTGGGCAAGAGGGTCACTACCCCTCCAGATGCCACAGTCAGATGATGCACTCAGGGGAGGCAGGTGGGCGGATCACGCCCCCTCCCAGCACCGTGGTCAGGTGCTGTGTTCCTTCCAGGAAAGCGGGTTGCTGCCTGCCCTTTCCCAGCGCCGGTCGCTCTGCTGCTCTGTGCAGCTGCCAGCTCTGCCTCGGGTCAGTGTTCTGAAGGTGGGCTCGGGGAAGACTGTGGAATGGCCTCGCCTCTGCTGTGTGTCAAATCTCAGCTGCTTGTTTGTCTTGGAAGTGCGAGTTCTCTGAGGTGCCGGGGCAGAAAGACCCTATCTGCCTCCAGCTGTAAACAAGTCTCAGTCCTGCCTAGGAGGTTGCGGAGCCCCCGGGTAAGAAGTCAGGTCTCGGCCCCACCCCTGCCCGAGCGCTGTGCACAGGAGAATATGGTGGCTGTGGCTAAGCCTCGCCTCTCTTCTCTCGAGTAGTGCCAGTAATGGCGATGCAGGTCTGAGGAGACAAAGGCTATGGCGCCCCTCCCCCCAGGGCACACCAGCCGTGTTGCTTTGCTTTTTTCACAATTTATGGGGGACCAAGGTTGCTCTGCTCCATATCCCCCCCCCCCCAGCCACGGTGGGCAGCACCCTGCAGTCCCCTGGGGCTGCCTCAGTGCAGCCACCCCAGTCCTCCGCCCAGCTCGAGCCATCTGCCCCAGCCCCAGCTGCCGGCTCGCGTCTTGGGCTGGGTGTTCACAGGGACCCTTTGTGCCCATTTAACTCAGTTCTGTTGGTCAAGAGGTACTCGGGGCAGATCTGAGCCTCAGAGGTTCCCCCTCTTTCCTGCTGGCCTCTCCCTTGGAGAGGGGAAACCCAGCGAATGAGCACCAGTCCTCCTTTGCCGCTCCCTCCCCGTGGGATCGGTCCTGCACTGTTTTGCTTTTTCTTCTTTCTTTTTTCCTTTTCTCCTACCAGATTTTTGGCATCTTTGTCTTTTGAAGAGGGTGATGTCATGGAGTTCGACAGGTGCTCTGGTTGGCTGAGTGGTTCTCTAGACGTGAGTTTTGGTGTATTTGTGGGAGAGGGTGAGCTACAGGTGTCCTTCTACTCTGCCATCTTGCTTCTCCTATGCAAGTCATATCATTTTTATGGGCCTTGGTAGCTTGTCTGTAAGTTGGGGGGCCTGTATCAGAGGAGCTCTGCGGTCTTTCCAAACCCCATATAGAACCTTCTATGTACAGACCTGGCTTAGATAGTTGTGGCCATGGGGACAGGAACTGCTGAGTTCATTCCAAGTTTAACCTAGTTGTCAGTGAGGAGAAACTGTTACCTTTGGGGTAGAAGCCAAGACCCAGTGGTCACTAGTGTAAGTGATTCAGTTTCATGATATGTTTTGTCACTTGTTAGGAAGGAAATTAATTGGTGATCCTTGTCTAGATGCTTCTGTCCATATCATAAAATATATCACAATTGGCAGGTGGCTGCAGCCTCAGCAGAGAGAACATGGAATCATTTTAAGAATGAATGGGTCTCTTATACCTCGCAGAGCAGCAGTTTCTTTCTCATTTGTGTTGCAATAAACACATGTTGCAGCAACACTAGAAAATGCTGAAACTCGTTCTATGTTTGGTCAATAAGAGGAAGTAAAAAGGTAATTTGCTTAATCTAAACTGATCTAAATAATGTCTTATGCTTTTAGGGAGAAAGTTTATGAGTACAAATTTCTTTTTTGTTGTTGTTGTCATATGACTGCTCTCTCCTAGTAAATGCACGCTGCTGATCATAACAAATGAAATGATCCCTGCTTCTGGACCAAGTATTTAGTGCCCATTAATGGAGGGTCAGGAATTGCTGGGTTACAAGTATGTTCTGTCCACTCTCAGGTCTGAGGATATCCAAGCTGGTGCCTCTGATCACCTGCTCTCTATTGCAAACCCTCTGCTTGTGGCTGGGTTTGCTGGTCTCCATTTCATTGCCAGGGGCCTAAATCATCATTCTTCCTCTTCCCCGTTCCCAGCCTCCCTCTCCTGATTCTAGCCCAGTGACCTGCAGTCTGAGAGCAACTGACCTCTCCCTGCTGAGCCTAGTCCTCACTCTTGGGATTCATACCTTATCCCTGTGTTGGGAAGTAAAGATAAAACATCTTTCAAAGATTCTGTAACAATAGAGGCAAGCAAACAAGTTCTCTGTATCTCTAGCCTCCCTCATGCAAGTAGACTATACCTCCACCTGTGAGATAGAAATAATTTCTTTGTCATTAAAGGAACCTAGCAACTTCCGGTGTCTTTCATCATGGATCAGGTTACCGATGGCCATGTGTCACACACTTGCACGCTGTCTATGACTTCAGTGTGCATCCCACAGCATTCTCACAAGTAATTACCAAATATTTTTAGACTTAAAAAAAAGTCAGCATGATAAAAATCAATGGTCACCAGGCCACTTGCAAAATGTTAATAGAGATGAAATGTTATAATACTTTCAGAACAATTTTGATGACCCTTTCTTCTAAACCGGTATTAAATTGAAGTATATTGAGGAGCTTGCCATATTCACTGAACTTTAAACATACAAACACTGGAGATAAAAATACATTTCAAAACTCTTACAAGGACTTCTGCTTCTAGCTGTAATGGAACACAGGGACCAGAATTACCCTCTCGTCTTCAACAACTAGAAAACTGGTGAAAACATCTGGAATAATGAATGATGTTCACCCACTGGATGATAGGTAGAATGTGACAGTGGTTCCAGAGAGAAGGAAAATGAATGAGGTGTTTTCTGTAATTGCCCTGTTTACAGACTGGAAAGAGTGTTCGGGTGATGCAGCAGGGAGGGAGAACTGGAAGCGAGGCTGCAGGTCCTACTGACTCCAGGATATAGAGTCCAGAATTTAGGAAGGACAGGATCAGGGCCAGGAGTAGGGTGAGGAGAGTAAGTCAGTTGCCTCAAGCACAAAATTTAAAGGGATGCTGAAAACCTAAGTCATCAAGATAAATAATATTTTAATCCAATAGTTTAAAAATTAATATAAAAAATTCATGATGAAAAAAATATCAAACATTTAAATAAAGACAGAAACAGACCCTGAACATGCATGATTCAGCTGTATTTGCTTTACCCTCATCCTGGCCCTGTCAGAGATTCCTAATTAAAAAAACTTTTTTTTTTTTTTAATTTTATTGACGTATAGTTGACTTACAATGTTGTGTTAGTTTCTGGTGTACAGCAAAGTGATTCACTTACACATATGTATTCTTTTCCATATTCTTTTTCATTATAGGTTATTACAAGGTATTGAATATAGTTCCCTATGCTATACAGTAGGACTTTGTTGTTTATAAAGAGTCCTAATTTTGATGAAGTCCAACTCATCAATTTTTTTTACAGTTAGTATTCTTTGCATTCTGTTTAAGAAATCTTTGCCTATACCAAGTTTATAAAGATTTTCTCCTATATTTTCCTCTGAGAGTTTTATTGTTTCTACTTTTAAATTTAGGTATGATTTCTAACTAATTTTGTGTATAGTGTGATATAGGGGTCAAAATTCATTGTGTATTTTTCATGCAGACATCAACGGTTTCAGCTCCACTTGATGACATGAGTATGCTTCCTTGTCTGACTACATTTGGGCTTTTGTGAAAAATCAATTGCCATATATTTGTGTATGAATTTTTGGGCTCTATTTTATTTCCATGATGTATTTGTCTGTTGTTACGCCATTATGGTGTTGTCTTGACAACTGTAACTTTCAGTAAGTCTTAAAATGAGATAGTGTAATTATTCTAGCTTCTTCTTTAGTTTTAAAATTATTTTGACTATTCAAGTTCCTTTTCTGTGTATATCAATTTTAGAATGAGCTTATTAATTTCTACTGTGGTGACTTTTAAGTAAGATTGCTTGAAACTATAGTTCAGTTTGGGGGAAATGCACTTCATAATATCAAGCCTTCCAGTTCATGAACTTGAACTTGTAATTAAAAGAATTTTTTTGAGGTGGGGAGGTTATTAGGTTTATTTATTTATTTTTTAATGGAGGTACTGGGGATTGAACCTAGGACCTGGTGCATGCTAAAGGTGTGCTCTATCCCTGAGCTATACCCTCTCCCCAACACTGAACTTGCAATATTATATACTTCTCTCCAGTCAGTCTGCTATAATGTCTCTCCATAATGCTGTTAGTTTTTTAGTATAAAGATCTTGCACTTTTTAAGTTAAATTTATTCAGTTAAGTTTAGCTTTCCAATTTGTTGCTAGTATATAGAAATACAATTGAGTTTTATGTATTAAACTTGTCTCCCATGAGCTAGCTAAAATTCAGTTATTAATTTCAAAAAAATTTTTGTAGATTCCTTGGAATTTTATGTAGAGAAAATCATATAATTTGAAAGCAGGTGATTCCAGTTCTCCATTTCTCTTTTCAAATCTTTATTTTCTCCTTTCCTCCCTCTCTTCCTTCCTTCCTTTCTTCTAGCTATATCATCTATCTATCATCTTCTAATTGTAGTACTTAAAACCTCCTGGAGCTCTGTTCATTTTTCTTCAACATGTCTTCTCTCTGCTTTTCAGACTGTATGACTTCTCTTCATCGGTCTTCAAGATCACTAAGTCTTTCTCCTGCCAACTCTAATATACCCCATTTTTCTCATTTTAGTTGTTTTACTTTCAGTCATACAATAGACATTTTGTTTATTTTATATTTTTCTGCTGAGATTCTCTATTTATTTATTATGAAGAACCATACCTTTCTTTACTTTTAAAACATACTTTGCTCTTTGAACATTTTTATAGTTGATGTTTTAAAGTCTTCACTAAATCCAATATATGGGATGCCTTAGGAATGGGGTTTTATTGACAGTTTTTTTTTAACTGAATATGACCCCCTATTTTCTTGCTTCTTTATGGATTCAGTTATATAGCAGTCATTTTTGACTGTACATTGTAGAGATCCTGGTAAATGTTGATTTTACTTTAGTAAGCTGTTCAATTATTGGCTGATCATCTTGCATTTTGTAACCTTAGTCTCAGTTACATGCTTTGTTAGGATAGATGTTTGGAAAGATGTTTGGAGTTGTTTTCCAACCTTCTCTAACTTTATGGGACTCAATCTCTGAACTCTGTCTTCCTGCAGATCTTGTCAGGCTTGGTTTTAGGTTTTGTTTGGGTGGGTATGGAATAAGACAACAATAACAAAAAACTGTCCCTTAGAAGTAAAGAGCAGTTTTTTTTTTTTTTTTTGGTTGTCCTTGAGGATATCCAAAGTGTTAATGAAAGCAAGCACCGGTTGAGCACTAACATCTCTTTTCCATGCTGAACCCTATAGCAGCTGCTCTCTGGTAAGCCTTGGGTAATACTAGTTTGATCATGCACCACATAGCCTCTGGACATGGGGTGTGTGAGGAACCCCGTCTCAAACTTTTATAGTCCTATCTCTGTGCAGCTTCTGCCTCTAGGGTCCTGGCCCTAACAATCCCAGCTGCTTCAGCTAACCCAATTCTGACTCCCTCCTCGGCTCAGATAGATTGCCATGATCTGCCTGGACTCAATCCACTGTAGTCAAGAATTTGTCCCCAGACAGACAGCTGGGCTACCATGAGTGAAACTAACATTGTGCACTCCGGTTCTCAGGGAGCACAGCCTTGCACCACTTGTGGTCCCACGCCAGAACCCAGTTCCCTCATATATCTGACCAACTGTCATATCGTGGAAGTGCTTCCTTGGTCCTAGTTACTGAACTGTTGTCAGCATCATTTCAATCTGTATACGATGTTAATGAAAGAGTTGTTTTATATGTATGTCACCTAGTGTTTGTTAATCATACATCCCCCCCCCCGTGAATACATGAAAAACAAAAATATAAGTGAAATGAATTGGGTATTATTCCTAAAGCTTCAGATTCTTTTGAATTACTTCAAGTCAGAGTTCTCAGTGCTTGTATTTTTCCATATCACCGTATGGCTCTCTGTACCACTGAGATCACTGGTGATGTAGCGATCCTCAGAAGACTGATCTATTGATTCTGTGCTTCTCTTTCAGGTTGCTGTCACTTCTGCATTTTGACGTTGGTGCTGTTGAGGAGTGTAAATGTGCAGGCAGCATCACTATGTTATGACTGCCACCTGGTCTGCTGTAATTATGAGAGGTCGTGAACAGTATGAAAGTACCCAGATTTCCAGGATATTAAAATGTGGGAAAATGTGCATATCAGAAATAGTATAATATAGTATTTGACTGACTCAAGCTATATGCATCTTAATTGTGAGAAAAATAGAAACTAACTCTAAAAAATAAGTATCTTTTTCTTATATTATGGGGACCATATTTAGCGTGACACTAAAGTGAATTGCCAGTCTTTGCTATTGTAACAAACATTGGCTACATAATTTAATCCACTAGTAGTTTTTAGGAATGTGGTTAAACAGAGGGTAAAAGTTAATTTCGAATGTCAATGTGAAAAAAATGTGGAGAAGAAAGAATAGTATCTATCAGCAAGTACCTATCTATCTCCTGTGTTAGGGCTGAGGGCAGGCTGCCCCCAAATATACCTGGGTCCCAATCCCAATGACATACTGATTCTTTTGAATTAAAGTTATTTGAGAAACAGCCAGTAAAAAAAAAAAAAATATATATATATATATAGACACTCTTACATCCCACCTTTCCCCCTAAAAGCAGGAAATAAATCTCTCATGTGAAGGTGTCTTCTTTATTCCAGGAGGATAAAAAACACTCTCATCAACAGAGTTAGGAAATTCCAGGGTAAGAAAGCTGTATAAACAGACTTTGTTTCTTCTTCATTAGTCTGCTACCCCAAGCACAAACTCTTTTCACAAATATTTGTTTCTCTGTCTAAAAGTAATATATAAACAGCCTACTTTGGTCACTTCAGGGGTCCTATTTCTATGAGAGCTCTGTGTGTAGGAATTAAATTAGTTTTCTTCTCTTGTTAATCTGTCTTGTGTCCATTTAATTATTAGAACAGCCAAAAGGACTTGAGGGGAGTAGAGGGGGAAATTTCCCCTCCCTGACACTTGACAAGAAGTCAGGAGAAATGAGTTCTAAACTTGTGTATTAATAGCTAACGTGTTGGCACTGTTCTGTGAGCTTTTTGTAGAAGTTTCCCTGGATTGAGAAGATTACTTAGCTTCCATATCACCTGAAAAGCATGCAGACATACTGATGGCACATCTCCAGGAAGCTGGTCACCATTGCTCCTGTAAGTCAAGGCACACGTTATCAAGAATCAGAAATGTTTGGACCCAAATCTGATTCAAACCAGCTGCACTTGTTACAACAAACATATTTTGATTAAATATAACAATTCAATGCAATAAGACTCCTAATAGGTAACAATATTGTTTTTTTTATAAAAACTAACTTGAATGTATTAGAAGGATTCAATCAATATGATGTACTTAAAAAATACTTGTGAATTAGGTGCAGGTAAGACAACAACTACAAATTTGGAAACTGTAAAAATCTAAAAAACTTTTATGCTTAGATGGACTTTGTTTTTAAAATTTTCACTCTACTTTAAAGAAATGGAAACTTTATGGATGACTGGAAACTGAGTCAGAAGGCCAACTCAAAGAGAGGCCTTGGTCCTATATGAAAGATGGGTCAATAAAATAAACATCTTTCAGGCTAGAAAGAAATAATTTGGTGTGTATTTTTAATGCATCACTGCTTACACTGATATTTTGATGCTCTTATCTTTATGACATTGAAGAAGAGGGATTCCACTATACTGCAATTTGCCTGTTTTACAGATAAAGAAATTGAAATAGAAACCAAGAAAGATTAATAAAGAAGCACACTGCGGTCCCACAGCCACCAAGTGGTGGAGATGGGAAGCCCACCAGACAGCACAATTCCAGAGCCCCCCTACCCTCAAGCTTAACAGCCTCCCACTGACTTACTATGTGTACTTAGAAAAAGCATTCACCCTTCTCCAAATTTGAATATTTTTATCTGTAAAATAAGGGAGTTGTATCAGATATCTTAGTTCCCATTTTAATTCTTAAAAAAAAAAAAAATTACCTACCACTTAAGCATGACTCTGATCATTCAGTTCTTTGTGAGTACTTTTACCAGACAAGAGCAGGTGAGGAAAAATGTTTTCAATCTTTGTTTGAGTTTTTACTACATCATACCGACAACAGCATGTCTGAGCTGGGCAGTCCTACTAAGAGACGCTGGGTTAGTCTTTGATCATTTAGTACTTGTTCCAAGTTTCAAACTCTTTTAAAAGCTCAAAAATCAAGACAGTGCTGACTCCCTTGTCAAATGTCCTATAACTAATGCCATTCAAGTTTGTGATATCTAAATTCAAACATCCTTTTTGAATAATGGTCACACTCTGTTCCTTTTGCAGCCTTATAATCTTTACTGGTCTTGAGAATGGACGGCCTTTGGGCATCTAAGACCACTGCCTCATAGAACAGCACTACTCTGGAATCTTCCAACAATCTCTTTGTGTTGGTCAACATGTATTAAGCATTCTCTTTCATTATAATCATAACTAAAAAATCCACCATTTTCTGGTTAACTTCTCAAAAGATTTGACATTATCAGTATGTCAAAGGCAGTATAGCAAAGGTAATAGTTTTCCATAAAACTGTGCATGTTTGGGATCCTAAGTGTCCTTATAAGTAGAGTTGAACTAAAAATATGTATAAAACAAATGGCATTGGTTAGTATAGAGTCTCATTAAGAATGTGTATAACATTACATAGTAAAACCAGGAAAGTACAATTTTGCAATGTATGAAAAAAATTCTATTTTCACATAATTTATTACTTGATTTAGGTCAGGGAATTTTATAATTAATTCCCAATCAATTTTTGGCAAAGTTTGTTGCTTTACTTCCAGAAGATAAAGTGCCTGGCAAGAATAAGCTATTCCTGAGTTTTTCTGTGTTCTTGTGTTCTATTACCTACGCCCTGTATTTATCTCTAACTGTTCATGTACAATGATCTAAATGAAATTTTTGAGATGAGTATTAGTTTTTCACAACATACCAACATCTGTTCCCAATCGAGGTAACAGGGTTATAGTCAACGGGAAATAAATGAGTTGTGGAAACATTCATGTTGAGAAAGAACCTTCTGGGACAATTGAAAAGATGGATCTTGTATTTCCTAGGTGAGTGCCTTCCACCGGAGGCTGGGGAAGCATCAGGACTGGACGACAACACAGATCACAGATCAGCGCCGACACCAAGATGAATCTCAGACACAATCTGAGGTCAGCCACCCACAGAGTTTTGTTTATTTTTAAAATGGATTGTTCCGCTATGGCATTTCTTGTGTGGGCAACTGGAGTAAATGAAAAAGACAGGGAGAAGGGTGACTGTTCTCAGCTAAGCCTGAAACATTTATCAAACATTGTTTTATCTTAAACATTTCACTAGGAGAGTGTGTGTAACATTGACTTAGCATCAAGGTAGGGAGTGAGGAAACTAAACAAGTGTATCTCAGAATATATTTCTTTAAACAAATTCTTCAGTTATTTCTTTAAAGTCTTTTTTAATAAAAGACTTTGTTTTGATCCACATGACAAGTTTAGGTTTGAAGACCAAAGGGAAGCACAGAGGATGAATTATTAGCAAAGGGAACAGAAGTAATTACATACACCTTCTTGCCTTTTCATATTTATTAAACCCGTTTCATTCTATTTTAAAGCACTTTTGTGTCAAATGGCATTTTGGTAATCATTTTCAGTTTAAAAAGCTAAGCAAGGGTGAGGCGGCATGTTCTGGGATGCTCTGATCTTGGAGACTTTTCTTGCTGTTCTGAGACAAACACTGTAGGAATGTTTGCTGCCTCTCCTTTCCCAGAATCCCTCACTTTCCAGCAGAGACCAAAGCTACACCTGAGGGTCTTATAAGTGCCTGCTCACATCTTGGGTGTGGGTGAGCTTCCTTTGTCATTGCTCCAGCAATGTGATTGGCTCAATTTCCTCATTATGGAAAGAGAAAATGTGTAGTGTCTACTCCTTGAAGGGGCATAGCCTCCAGAAGTATTTTTGAGTAAACATCATTTCCACTAGGATCAGACGATGAGTTTTCTCCTTGTATCTCTTTGTCATTCTAGGGGGTTGCTCTTGCAGAGGCTTGGCTTTGAGGCTCTTCTGTGCCAAGCATACTGACAAAACCCACCCTGTGTCGGCAATCCTACTGAGACAGGAGGGAAAGGGACAGGGCTTCACCAAGGAATGACACAGCAACTGAAGTTTCAAATCCCAGTAGACCTTGTGCTTCCTTATACGCTCACTGTAATATATTAGCATGGTAAGTGACACACCCACAGGCACCAGGATGGGTCCAAGTCTGACCATTAAAGGTCAAAAAGTGGGTGATGGCCTAATTCCTGGGAATCCCAGCCCCTTCCCCAAAGTCATTAGACTAATTCTCTCACTTGTTAGCATATGAAGTTACAGAGCCCATAAAAACCAACAATCCGCAAACCTCGTGGCCTGGCTGCTCTCCCTTTTAAGTAGGATGCCCTGCATTCTGTCTGTAGAATGTGTAGCTCCTAGGCCCCTCTGTCACTCTCTCTTGCCTTCGGAGAAGACCCGCACTCATCTATGGAGTGTGTGTGTACTTTTATTTAAATTAAACACCCATCCCCTTGCCTCATGGCCTCCCTGGCCCTCTGAGATGACCTGTGCTCTGTTTATGGAGTGTACATCTCTCTGAATAAATCTAGTTTCACTCAACTATGGCTCGCTCTTGAATTCTTTCCTGCATGAAGCCAAGGACCCTCACTTGATGGGGCACATCCCAGGGACTTGCCTGGGACAGGGCCACCTTCTCTCCCCATTTTTCCTATGTCACTACCGTGGTTAGTATTGCTTTCTCAGGGAAAGTTCTCTGGCCACTTGTTTAATATCCACTAACCTAGGCACTACTGAGAACTTCTCCTCCAGTTTGAGCATACACACGTCTGTGGAAAAGAAACCCTCCTTGCCTCTGCCTTCAGTCATCCCTGTGTCCATGTGCCCTAAGTGAAAACAAGCTACACATTCTGAAAGACGCCTCCTGAGCTGTGCCCCCTCGCTACCTTGAACCAGAAAGCCCTTTTTGAAGCTGGGATTGTCTTTTACCAGAAACCTCAAAAGTGAACTCTACAAAGAAAATGAGTGTGTGTGTGTGTGTGTGTGTGTGTGTGTGTGTGTGTGTGTGTGTGTGTGTGTTCATGGATGGAAAAAGAATAATACCTTTAAAGAATTTCTTATAATAAACAGTTAATTAGAAAGTTTCAGGGTTCACTTGGGTCCTAGGGGAAGCATCATGGACAAAAGCAGTCTCCCAAATAGCTGGATTCTTCTGGGACCTAAATTATTCTTAGAGTTTTATCAGGTGGTTTTATCCCTTAATTATAATAATGATTTTTGAACATGGGGTAAATCCTGGGAGGTGCCACTTTAAGTTCATTGCAGCAGTAAATTCAAAAATAGCACCCTGGTGACTTGACAGATTTTATGCCATTTTAAAAGGCCCAAGTTTATACTCAGACACAGGAAAAATCTGAAATGTTATCTGCATATACCTTAATCAGCTACTTCTTCTCAAAGAGATCACCATAACCAATGCACTATAAAACCAGGGCTTCTGAAGGTGCTGTCAAAGCCACCTCTCCAAGCTCCCAGGAGAAGTGACTTTGGTTCACCTTAAAACTATTATGCTTTTGCTCTGTGTTTTAAAAGGGCTTCACCTCCACTACACAATTTCACTGCTGGCTCTTCATCTCAGTGGAGAGAGTCAGTGCTGTGCTCCCACCAACATTTCAAGAGGTAAAGAAAGGTAAAGAAAGAACTCTCAGCTCGGGTCAGAAGTGTCAGGATTCAGAGAACTTAACACCAAGCTCAAGGCCTGAAATCTGGTCTGAATACACCAAGTCAAGACAAAATGGGCCAGCCTTGAAACACCCTTGCCTAACAAAGTCACTATTATTCAAAAAAGGCTTTTAGAGAACATATTGGCATATCGTGGAATAGGAAAATGTCAAGTTTAAGGAGAAAGTATCGCAAGGGTGACGGCAGCATTTTCAGAATCCTTGGCAATGTCAGGCAGTTAGATTAGTGATGGCACCGGGCACATAGGCGGAGGAGAGGGAGGATTGTCCAGAAGATGGCGTTATGCCTGCCTTCAGCATAAAAAGGGGCTTTACTTCCTCTCAATGAGTGCCAACAAGAAACCTGTTAGAATCCGACAGCCGAGACTGCGTGGTAGTGAAAAGGACTTAACTGGATATGACCCAATGCTCATTGTAATATAATTAACATTGTGGTTTAGGTTCCCCCACCATGGGTTTTTCTGTGTGCATCATGGGTAAGGACATGCACAAAATGGGACGGGCATGACTAAGCACTCCAAGGACAAGAGCCGTCAACCAATTGAGGGACCACCTCTAAGCAAATGTGTAAGAGGAAGGGCGAACAAAGACCGCTGTTTTTCCTCCCTTGCATCAGCCCACCTCCCATTCTTAGAGGTGTACTTTCCCTTTGCTAATAAATTTTTTAAAATCTTTCTCTACACAATGCTTCTGTCTCCCATCTGAATTCTCTTTCAGGTAAGACAAGAACTGGGGTCTTTTCCCTTCCCTTTTTGGGGTAACAGCAAGATTTTAAAGAACTGAACTCTAATCCTGCCTTCAAAGCTTTCTTCTTCCTTACAATTTTGTTTCCCCATTGATGGTAACATCTTCCTTAAGGCATTTTGGTGAGAAATAATTCAAGTGTGTTTAAAGTTATTTTTTTTTTTCGCTTTGGGACAAAACATTGCAATTTAAATGTGAAATAAGAGTTTCTGGTTTCATAATTTATTTTTCTCCATCTGAGGTGTTGAACTAGTTGGAGACTGAAAGTATCAACCCAAGAAAGATCTAACATAATCACATTCACTGTTCAGCCTGGGTTGCAAGCAGTGTTTTCAGAGCAAATGCTCAACAGACATTCAGTAAAACTACTCATGCTTCAAATTCTGTAACACCTGGCTAAAGATCAAACATTTTTTTTCAAAAGTAACTGGAGGAAATATCAATTACAGCAGTTATTTTCAACCCTTACATTGTCTGTTCACAGCAGACCTCTAGATTGGTAGATTTCCAGAGAAAATGAGCTACTCCCTTGCATAGGATGGAATACACACAGACTCAGTGAGTTCAGCCCACAGTACAGATGATGCCTTGTGCACTCTGTATACATTCTTTCCCCGACTCCCATTGCCTAATTGCATGTAACACATGAGTTCCTTTGGAACTTGGGGAAGAAGATTTGACCTTCTTCCCCAAGCCCAACAAAATAGAGCTTGTTTTCTGTCCTTATTAGCATGCTCATGATCTTTCTGCCCTTCCGTTTATGGTACATTTCCGTCACAGGGCAACCTCCATCCAAATTCCTGTAGCCAAGAGCCTGGTGATGGAATCTCTGAAGGCAATTGCTTTTGTCTGGAGCTTTGTCATGGGGCTACAGGACTCTCTGGGAGTCTGAGGACTCATGGGGTCTAGGTATCAGTGGTCCATGAGGACTGGACCTGTCTTTCTTCCTGGGAAAACAGCCTTGTTCAGAATGATTTTTGAGTGTTAGGCTTCTATTAAGCAGGATAAATATTTTTGTTGTGAGGGGCTGTCCTGTGCCTTGTAGAGCATCCAGCAGCATCTTGGGCCACTAACCAGATGTCAGTAGCACCTCTTCTCTGCTCCCAGTTGTGACGATCAAAAATGTCTGCAGACATTGCCAGATGCCTCAGGAGGGTTCAGGGTGGCGATGGGGGTAAAATCACCCCTAGCTCCACTCCCCTGAAAACCAGTGGGTTAAAGGATTATTCCATAACATCCTGCTGTTAATACTTGGAATTTCAATCTTATCTGAGTTAACATATTAGTAACAGTGTATTGCATTTATAATTTGCCAAGTGCTTTTCACACAGAAGTACTATATTTAACTCTCCCAACAGCCCTAAGATACATTTGTTGATATTCTGCTTTCAAAGAAGTGGTGACTGGCTTGGGGCTGGCAGGTGACAAACTCTTAAAGTGACATGTGACAATATACTGAAGCAGGGGTTTCTGGGACGCTCCCCTTGGCCTTCAGCCCACACACTCCCCTGGTTCAGTTTGTCTGCTCTGACCATGCATTGGATTGTCTTACTAATTTCCCTTATGTTTGGGCTGGAAGGACTCAGAGGTTTTCTGATCCTTCTCTTCCATCTTAGGAGAAACCTGGGTTGCAGAGGACCTAGGCAACTTGCCCAGAAAATAAATGTGGCAAAGTCAGGACTGAAACCCAAGCCTCCAAACTTCGTAACCAGCGTTATTTTCTTTCTTTTTTTTTTCTTTTCTTGGGTGCTACTTGATCAATATTCCACGAATAGATGAAAAAAATAGGATACAAATAAACACACTTGTGTGTGTGAATATTGATGAGAGTAGCCCTCCCCTCTGTGTTCTCCAGTGTTCAAAATGGTTGTGGCTGCCTCTCCCAGGCCTTACCAGGCATAATATTTGTGCCTTTGAGGAAATATCAGAAGGGAAAGAGGTGATGGGAGGAGAGGAGCCCTTTAAGGAAAGACTAATTATTGTGCTTAAGAAGACAGCCTTTCTAGTAAACCTCATTCCACACCCGACTCCCTAACCTCTCCTTATTGTTGGTGAGAAATTGTCAAATGCTATAAACGCAGCGCTTGTAGGGAAAGTTCAAGCCTGTTTGCTGGGCTGGGCCGTCTGGAAATCGGAATGTTCTATGCTAACAGCGCCTGAGGGTGCACATTGATCCTTTGTTTCCTAGCCCTCAAAGTCTTTGCTTATGCAAATCCAACCACGGGGTCATTTTAACATGTAAATCACGTAATTTCCCTCACGTGGGGTGAACTGACAGGATTTTCAACTGTTGGGAGGTGATGAAGGGTATTTATTTAAGCAACATCCTTGCACTGGGCATGTGTCCCACTCCCGGCTTTCCTCAGTGGTGCCGCCCTGACAGTGGAGAGCCTGAGATGATTCACACCCCTGTCAAAGGAACCAGAGGGCCAGGGACCTCAGGGAATCTGACCCTCACTGAGGAGGCAAGAAAGCCACTCCTCAGAAATGGCGCTGAGTTCTTCGTCTCCCTTGAGGGTGGGTTTTTCTTTGATGAGTGAGTGAACACAGACTGCGTCTTCCTGGACGCAGGAAAGGCCATTTTCAGCCTGTTTCACAGGTCAAAGAGCCAAGGAGAGTGAAAGGGATGTTTCAGGCCCCACAGCCCGGGGGAGTCTGGGCGGAGGCTGTGGCAGGCCGGCTTTCCCAGCTGCTGCCTGCAGATCTGATCCCTACCCCCAGCCTCTGTCCCAGTGGAGCCAGGATAGTGCCAGGAATGGGGGAGGAGCAGTGACCAGACCCTGTGGTGACGACAGCTGAGCTGCTTGGGCAGGAGGTGCTTGTTCCGGAGATGAAGTGTGATTCCATTAAAATGTGTGATCTCTTGAAACAGCCTACCTTGTTTTGGAGCGTGTGATACCGGATTTATTTGTCGGGAACAAATCGATGAGAATACGTTGGCCCTCCAGCATGAGTTTGAGCAACTTCAGCTTTTAATGGGCTGGTGCCCTCCCTGTGTGTGTTTGAAGGGCTTGACAATTGCAGCTTGCTCATTTCAGCCACTACCTGGGTGGCCATCCCCATCTGGGCACCATTCCAGGACTTCTTTTGAGCCAAGTCGTTAGAACTCAATATATATTTTCCCAGAGAAACAATGGCTGTAAGGCTTCTTGGATGGTGGACAAAAATTGCTTGGACCAGAATGTAGCTGAAATACTGTGCATTTGCAGTTAAAATCTAGCAAGAGAAATTAGAAGCGAGTATTAGAAATTCCCTTTAAAAAAATTACATAATGTATTTAAACCTAGCTAAGTGCTGCAAAACTTAAAACCATGAGATCCTTGGCCTTAGCTGCCTGCCTTGGCCGGACACTTTTGAAGGAGTGGGAGCAGGAGTCCCCTTGGAGCGTTTCCCTGACACACCACCCGAATTTAGGAGGAAGGAGGGATGAAAAGGGGATGCTGACCTTAATGCAGATAGGAGAAAACGTGACTTAATCACCCTAAGCCAGACTCTCCACCCTTCACTGCTCCTTATATTATTGAGTGAGAGGTGTGGTGAATACTGTGGGATACCATCTGAAACAGAGCAGGTCCCCATGCAAATCCTTTCCGTATCCCCATTTCTTGTTTTTAGGAAATAGACTTCATTCTGCCTCCTTGACCTTCCCTGAGTTCCAAAGGGCAGATTCAAATAGTTGCTAATCAGGGAAGGGAGGGTACGCAAAATCAAGGGAGGAGCAGTCAAGAAACAATAGCGTAGGCCTAGGGCAGGGTCCTGGTTCCTCCTGAAGGGAAATACACAACAACATCTTTGAGTTTTCTGCAGGAACTAAGGCCCTCACCCAGGTGGAGGATGGTAACTTCAGGCTGAGCACGAGATTCCGGGGACACCACCCTGTTACCCCACCACCAGCCAACCAGAAGAAAGCCACACATCCTGTAACCCTCACCCCAGATTTTGCCTTTAAAAACGTCTCCCTGAAAACCATCGGGGAGTGTGGGTTTTGCAAGCAAGAGCCACCCGTTCTCCTTGCTCAGACAAGCAGTAGACCTTTCCCTGCTCCAAACTCCGATGTTTCGGTTTGTTTGGCCTCACGATGCATCCGGCACATGAAATTTTGTTTGGTAACATATCCACATCTCCCTTCCAGTTAAAGACCCCAGTCCTCCAGATCCTGGGGGTGTTGCTGCTGAGGTCTCACAGCCCAGCACCTCCCCAGGAATCACTCTGTCTGCTGGAGCTGCCTTGCCCAAACGCCACGATTCTTTCCTGGAGCAGTCCTTGCCTAATAACCTGTCAATTTAGGAATACACAGCCCAACTCCCCTTATCATAATTTGGGACAACTCTGAAAGGCCATGCTAGCTTCCAAGCTCTGTAGGATCAGCCCCTGAAGTGACTACATCCCAGTTCAGTTCCTTCCTCTACCGCAAACCCATTTCCTTCACTTCCGTGGGCACATTGCTCCTAACTGCACACCCCCCATAAAACTGCCTGCACATCTGTCCCAGAGTCTGTTTCCAGTGAACCTGACCTAATGGGAACAAGCAGACAAGGACAAATCAAAACAAAGATGTGATCAGCCGAGACTCTGTCCATTACTGGTGGTGGAGGGGCTGGTAGTTACCCAAGAGCAAGAGGGGCCCCTGTAAAGATTCTAGCAGAGAGGACACTGCCCTTAGATGAGAATAGCTATTCAAGCAAGATAAGCATTTAGTACTACTTCTGTGTGAAATAGATCCAATGACTTGGCCACAGCCGCCAGCAGAGTCCAGTCCTGACACAGAGTGGTGAAGAATTCAAGGGCAGTGCACTCCCTGATAGTCCATTAACGTTTCAGTGAGGTTGAGTGACAGCTGTTTCTGAAGCAATTTGGAGGTCTCCTTGCTTTCTCAGAAAGTCTCTCTTGTTGGGTTCTAAGCCTGGTATTTCTGAATAGGATGTTCAAAAATTTTCGATCACAGAAACAGCTTTCTTCCAAACGACTTCTTGCTGCCAACTCAATCAGGAGTGGTGCCAGATTGCGGTGGGGGTTTGCTCACCTCATCAACCCGAGGCTTGGGTTCTAGTGTCCCTCATCCCATAGCTCCAGTTCTTAGTTTTATCCCATTGAGCCTTTTCCTGTGCTCTAGATACACTTTACAAACACGGGCAGTATGAAAAAAGTATTTTAAAGGTTTCTGAGAGCTAGCCATCTTCCCCAAATGCTGGCACTAGGGTAGGTCCAGCAGGCAGTGGCCTTCTAGCAGCCATGAGTTCATGGTGTTGTGGGAGGACTTTGGAGGAGGGGCAAGGACCCAGAAGTCAGAGTGAATCTGTCTCCCATGCTAAGGGTCCATCAACTCTTCTTTCCATACTCTGTTTTCCTGAAGACCCAATGTGGTGCAATGTTATTAGGGCAGTTCCCGAAACAATTTGAAGGCCAACAAAACATTATTTCATGCTCTGATGTTTAGCATGGTTTTCCAGAAGGATAAGAAGGGTTAAAAAGCAGTGATAATCCTCATCCAAAGATCAGCAGCTTGCAGGAGGGGCAAGAATACACAGAACTTTTCTGGAGGCCAGAGTGGATGGTGTAAACCTGACCTTCACAAATCCAGCATGATGTTGGCTTCTTTGGTGATGCAAGGGCTAGGTTTTAGGAGGCACCCTGACTGTAAGCCTGAATTTTAAGGCAGAGTTATTACATGGATGTCTTTAGAGAAAGTCTCTCTTACCATGTCAATAAGAGGTCATGAAAAAAAAAAAAAACACACCGAAAACATGGATTTGGAACCATGGGTAAACTGTAGTGGCAAGATGAGAATTGTAGTACCCTCAGAAAAGGCCTAAACCCATCATTTATTAAGCAGATGTCACTGAGGGCCAATCGTGGGGTGCTGAGCAAATGTTTGAAAAACTGAAAAAGTGAGAATTTTCTTCCAGATTGCAAATTATTTTGCATAAAACAAATGATTTCAGTTATTGTTGATTTTTATTACATTAGGAATATGACAGCAGTTTTATGGATCTGCGGGTAAAATCCAAACTTCTTATGGCGGCTTGTAAACGACCTGCTGTGACTGTGCCCCCTGCTAATCCCCCCACAGCTTGTCCCCCTCACTCTGTGTATCTTGCTCTTTTTTGAATCTGTTCTTCTTTTTACCTGGGAAACATTTCCATGCAACACCTTTCCCCAGCCCCTCTACCAACTCTCCCTTTGACTTGCTAACTCTTTCTCAATCTTTGATCCAATATTAACTAGGTTACTTAAACTTGGGTCTAATGTTAACTTTCATTTTCTCACAGGAGGACTTCTATGAGCCCCTAAGTTTGCGTCAGGTGCTCCGGTAAAGATGCTGTGTGATTTTCCCACTGAGGTAGTCTGCTAGGGCTGCTGTAAAAAAATACCGCAGACTAGGTGGTTAAAGAACAGAAGTGTGTTTTCTCACAGTTCTGGAGGCTGGCGGTTGCAGACCAAGGTCCAGCAGGATTGGTTTCTGGTGAGAGCTCTCTTCCTGGCTTCTAGATGGCCGCCTTCTTGCTGTGTCCTCACCTGGCTAGGAGAGAGTGAGATTGTGAACTCTCTCCACACACACCTCTTCATACAAGGACACTAATCCGTCTGATGGAGGCCCCACCCACCTGACCTCATTTAGCCTTAATTACCTTCACAAAGGCCCTATAGCTACATATAGTCAGTCACATTAGGGGCTGGGGCTTTACCTACGCATTTCAGGGAGACACAGATATTCCATCCATAACACCCATTATATTCCTTATCCAGAGTGCCACCCACATTGCAGTTTGTGAAAATGTCCTTTGGGGCAAAATGCCAATGTCCAAGTACCCAGACTACAATGTGAGTGGTGCCCTCCCAACTGTGCACTCCTAATACTAGACTGCAGTTGACTGTTTGTTTTTTAATCCTTCACTAGAAGTAAAGTTCTGTGAGGGTAGGACCATGCACATCTGGTTTATTACTGTCTTCTCAACACCAACTACAGTGCTTCTTAAGTATAGAAACTCAGTGAACTCACTGGGCAAATGACCTTGATAACGAAACACAACCAGATCAAATCTGTTTGTCACATTTATTCTATTTGTTTTTGGACAGTGTATTTACTGGGATCATGGGTTCTAAACCATTAGCTATGTCTTCCTGTCCTATTGCTTTTCTCAAATGGGTGTCTTTATCAATTGTACTTTCTCTAGAATGTACTTTAACTATCTTCCTTTGGACATGTTATTTCTTCTCTGATGTTATCTTCCTGCACCAGCCTACATTTCCCCTTCTGGCCTTCACAGATTCTGAGTATCTTGACTTTTAATCTTGGCCTCTCCAGATATTTCAGTGAAGTTTTTTATAGATATAAAGAGACTCATAGAGGTTGAGACTTTCCCAGAGCCATTGGGTAATACTGAGGCCGTGTTAAAACCAGAACCTGGGAGAGTTTTGAGTATTGCAGGACTGAAGCATTCTCAACCCTTTGGGAGATTAAGATTTCCAGTTCTACTTATCTATGTTGGGTCAAGGGGCAGTGGGCTTTTGGCAGGAGAATGGGGAACAGGGTGGGTAGTGTAGTGTACCTGAAAGAACTGGCTAGCCAGGAGATAACTGATTACTATATACAAATCACAATCATGCAGTGAGGTGCAGTGGAGTTACCAAAAGCATAAACCAAGATTCTTGGAGATGATAACCACTCAGATGATATACATTCATGAAGAGTTAATGTTCAGTACAAGACAGAATGTGGGAAGACTGTTGAACCATCTAGAGAGTGAGAATATGAGGAATTAAAAGGAGGAAGGTCAAGATGGGCAGGAGTAGTCCAGAAAAGAGTCATGTATAAACTGGGGCTAGAACTCCTCCTAAGAGGACGGCTTTTGATAGATTGATTTTTAAATGTTCTTTTTTTTTTTTTTTAAACTAAACAAAAATCTGAGCGGGGGGGATTATTAGGTTTATTTATTTATTTATTTTTAATGGAGGTACTAGGAATTAAACCCAGGACCTCATGCATGCTAGGCATGCGCTCTACCACTGAGGTATACCCTCCCCGCAGTCATTATTTCTTAAATTTTCTTTCTTTACACTATACAAATAAGAATTCTCAATAAAAAAATTCAGACAGAATATAATAGTAAAATGTGAAATGATGCACAGGCACATAAATAATAAAGATTTAAAGAATTAAACAAGATTCTACTGCAATATTCCTCGAAGATCTTTTTGATGACAGGATATACAGCTCATTCTTTTGTCTTTCCTTCTTGCTTCGACTTTTGTGGAACATTATTCTATTGATTGACTTCTGGCCTCTTCCAGTACATTCTTTTCCCCAGTAACCACCAGTAATATTTTTATAAATGTGTATACATTTATCACTGGCACCCATATTAGTTAAAAATCTTTTGATGGAAAGAAATAGAAAACACAATTCAAACTGGTTTAAGTAATAAATAGAATTGTATTGGTTCACATTACAAAGATCCCAAAGTAGATGGGCTTCAGGCAAAGCTAGACCTAGAGGCTCAATATAGTTATCAGATTTCTTCCTCTCTCACCAGTCTGCCTGCCAGGGTATCAGTTTTATTCTAAGGCTGTCTTCTCTCTTAGCTACATATTGTACAGTTGTCTCAGCATTATCAATAACATTTTTGGGTTTCCTTCTGTTTGGAGAATCCCTAGAACTATCTCCCAATGGAAACTAGGGCCTGATGGGGCATGGAGAAGGTATGCTAAGGCAGCACTCACATATTTTCACTAAAACACTGTTGTTTAAAAGTAAAGTACAAATTACAGCTGACCTTTGAACAACATGGTCTGAACCGTGGGTCCACTTACATGCGGATTTTTTTTCAGGAGTAAATACTACAATTCTACACGATCCTCAGTTGGTCCAATTTGCAGATGTGTGACACAGTATGGAGGGCTGACTACAGTTATCAGCAGATTTTTGATGGTGTGGAAGGTTGGTGCCTCTAACCCTCACATCATACAAGCGTCAACTGTATTTGGTATGGTTTACAGGGCCTTTCACCCTGTGGTCTCTTTTTACCTTTTCAACTTCATTTTTTGGTCAAATGTACACTCCATCTACTGTAGCAATGGTGGTCTTGCAATTCCATATTCACCTCATATATTATGCCCTTTTCTCTTTTTAGGAATGGCCTAGATTAAGTGTCACTTCTATGAAGACTTTATGAGGCTTTGTCTGTTACCAGCAGGATTTCTGTGTATGGCTTCTCAGGTGGCACATTATACAACACTAGGGGTATCATCACTCACCTACTCTGTGATATGAATGTTGTCTCCTGGATTGTGCAGTGTGAAACCTTCATATCTGTACATGGTCACCTTGGCCTGCTTTCCTTAATATCACACTACATTCTAATGGTTTATTTAAATGTCTACCATCCTTCAAGTCTGTGAGTTTCATAAATGCTGACACTGTATCTTAATAGTACAGTTGTATTACTTGCCTTTTTGAGACCTGAATCTTTCTCATCTGTCAACTGCCAAAAACACTAAAATATTTGTTGAATGAGTGAACAAACAAATAGTTATCATTTTTGAGTGTAAATTTAAAATGTTTTTTTATTGAAGCATTATACCTTCCTGAACAGGTAGGTACTATTTCCTTTATTTTGCAACTGAGGAAACATAGGCTTAGAGAAGTTGGGTCACTTGTCTAGTGCCACACAGCAAATAAGTGATAGAACCAAGTACTTCTCTCTCTTTCTCAAGTCAGAGTTTTTCAGTTCTGGTAAGTGGTAGACATAAGGTTTCAGCATTGAGAATGAGTTCTTGTTCAGTTACTTTACCAGCATAACGGAAAGATGAACCACTCAATCTACCTCCCAGAGCTCTCAGGATTAAGTGAGATTATGTCTGTGACTGTGCTCTTAAGCACAGAGGTATATACACTATGCAGATATACAGTATTATTTTATAATGTTAACTTGGTATTAATAGCTTCAACTTCATAATTTGCCTGGGATGCATGCTTTAAAGAGGTGCATGCTTATGGATGTAAGAACGGAATCTTGAAATACATTTGCAGGTCAGTGCTGTAGCCCAAAAGGAAAGCAAGGCAGCCTAGTTTTATGCCCTGAGTACAGGACCAAGACCAAGAAGCCTCGCGAGAAGTTTTTCTTTTGCTCTTAGTTCTCATTAGCTGAATTCAAATTCCAGTGGTGATAATACACAATTCTTCAGCTGCATATAGATTCTGCCTCTATGAAAGGAAAAAAAAATCTATAAATGCAATCATCTCTCCCTTGTCAGCTAATGTAACCCAGTAGTAACTATAAAACAGTTTTCTTTAGGTGCTTTTGTGCAATTTATTCCTCCTGGGGTGGATCGGAATACGAGCAGCATTTTGTTTCAATAGAGCCTTTCTGTAGCTTTTAACCAGTTACAAAGGGTGTCTCTCTGTATCTGGACACAATCCTGCAATAGAAATGAAACAGGCTTTTAAGTCTTGGAAGAAAGGAAAATAGAAGGCCAGTGGCAAATTGTCATTTCATCATCTTGTGGGGCAAATATTATATACCTGGGAAAAAGATTTTTTAAAAGCATATAATTTAGGAGTGTCTAAAGGTGTTTTGTTAGGTCAATTGTGTGCTGGGAATTTAAAAGGTAGGGCCTGCAGATCTTTAAATGCCCCCCAGATAAGGTGAGCTTAGTCTATTGTAAATTACACTTCTCACTCCCTGATCTGGGAGAAAGGCTTTCTGTCTGGCTTTCAGTACTTAAAATCTGAAATAACATAGACCCGACTACCCAGGAGTCTGCCTCTTGGCCTGGTGCTTTGTCACCACAATTGAGATGGGCAGGCTGGAAGCGGCAGCAGGTCCCCTAGTCTAATTCATGAGAGAGAGAGGGAGTGTTGTCTGCGTTTTTTTTTTTCCAGAGGCTGGCTGGAACTGCACTCCCCTTGAGTTTCTGCCAACGCACATCCCTAAATAAAAAAAAGAGGTAAAATAAAGATAACAGTTAACTGCTTCTTTCCAGGGAAGCTTGGAGACAAGTCTCACTTCCTCTTTTAAAGTTGGAGGTAATTTTATTTGTTTGGGCAAATCTTATGGGAAATGAATAAGTATCAGCTGACATGTTTCAGTAGGCTGAAAATAGATCCCAGTACAAGATTTCTTTTTTTGTTTATCAGCCATATGTATTTATTCCAGGTTTCCTTTTCACAGCCTCCCAGACTGGGAGAATCAGAGACAGTAATAGCTAGCAGGCTCAGATCATTTTTAGTTTGTTTGTTTTGGGGGTTAGCTCCCAAATTTTTGTTATGAAGAATTTCAAGCCTACAGAAGAGTAGAAAGAGCAGTATGAACATTTTGCACCTTTGCTTTCCTTTCACCTGAAGTTTGAAAGTAAGCTTTCTGTAGAATCAGGATAGTTCATCTCTGAACACATCAGCATAAATCTTCTGAGAACAAAGACACTCTACTGTGATCATATTCAAAGAGCTTAACATTGATGAGATAATATATTGTAACATACAGTCCATGTGCAAATTTCCCTCAGTCGTCCCAATAATGTCCTTTATAGCTGTCTTTTGTTGTTGAATTCAACACCCAAGAAAGGATCACATTATCTTGTCTCTTTGGTCTCTGTTCATCTAGTACGGCCTCCCTTGCCTATTTTGTCAATTGTGGCAATATTTTTGAAAATTGCAAGACAGATGACTTACGGAAAGTCCCACAGTTTGGATTTAGCTGGTAAAGTCCCACCAAGTGTGCTGTCAGACTACAGTGTTGAGAACCTGCTACTTTTCTGTGTGGTTATATCAAGTTGATATGCAGTTAGTCTGATTTATTTCTGTTTGTATTCGATTTTAGAGTTTGCTTTTTGTAAATTATTTCATTTTTTTAGAGTATATTTTTATTTATTAATTTATTTATTGAAGGGAAGTACTGGTGATTGAACCCAGGACCTCGTGCATGCTATGCATGCAATCTACCACTGAACTATTTTCCTCCCACAGCTTTTTGTAAATTCTTTTAAATTTATATTTAATTTTTGAGTCTTTAAAAACATTTACATGGCTCAAAAGGCAAAGCTGCATTAAACAAATCTACTCAGGTAAGTCTTATTCCTATTTTTATCTTTCTTTCAATCTCTATTTATAGGTAGCATTTTCATTAGTTTCTGGTTCATTCTTCCTGTATGCCATTTTGTAACATTAAACAAAAAGTTACATATGAATATATATGCATAGGTATATAATATATGTGTACATATATGTGTGTCTATATATCTGTGCATAGATACATGTATATTCTGATCTTCTGTCTTATGACAAAGGTTTTATATCTGTATATTGTAATATTCTTTTGCATCTTTCTTTTCACTTAATATATCATAGAAATCCCTCCATATCAGTTCATAGAAGTACTGATTTTTTTCACGACTGCATAGTGTTCTATTGTGTCAATCAGCCTTCTGTGGTGGCACATTTAGATTTTTTTCAATACTTTACTATTACAAAAAAAAAGCCTTGACAAGCAATCTGGTGCCTGTGTTATCTTCTACTTGGGTACTTGTGGGTGGGAGGTTGGGCCAGATGGTAAATACATATGTGATTTTGTTACATTCCCCTCCACAGGGTTGTATCATTCTGCACCTCCACAGTGTGTGAGCATGTGTGGCACTTTGCATTATCTCACTGATTCCTTAAAACAACCTTTTCAGGAAGATTACTTTATTACCCCCACTTTATACTTAGGAGGTTAAGGCTCAGCAATCTAGACAAATGTGTCTATGTTCACCCGGCTAGTAAATGGCACAGCTAGGATCTGAACCCAGACTCAGGCCACCAACAGCCTCACTGTACCACGTGTTACCTGCATGAAGCTGCAGGTATCATATTTTGGTGTCCTGAGAAAATGAATGGGAAATCATTTATTTCTGGAAATGAAGTTCCTGACAATATCAAGGAATACTAGGGAATCAAGAGAATTTACAATCCCAAGGAACATTGGAGGATTAAGAGAACACTGTGTTCAGCCTGTTTCTTAAGGAGGCGGATGTTCAACCAAAGTTCTAAGGTCCAAGCCAAAGATTCTGATCTAGTGGCTGGATCCTAGAGATAAGATGTTTTAGGAAGGTCCTTTTGTGGAAATAAGGCATGAGGATACTGAGGGCCACATCTGGTTCTGCGATAGAAGACAAGAGGAGGAAGACAGGCAACAGGGCTGAACATAAACATTTCGAGAGCTTAGGCAGGACCCAGTCCCAGAAGACAGCAGAACACACCAGGAACTTGGAGAGACTGTAAGGACCAGGCTTAGATGATCAAGGTGGAGGAGAAGGCCCAGGGGAGAACGAGGCTATTCAGGGACTCATCCTATGGCAAAGACTGACAAGTAAACACGTGAAGTCAGAGATCGATATATGCTGTGATTAAAGGCAAGGGGTAGAGAGCAGTTAGAAATGTTGGAGGAGACCTCTCTGAGGACGTAGCATCTGAGGTAAGACATGAATTAGGAGAAAGAACTGGCCATTCAAAGACTTGGAGGAACAACTTTGTTGGCAGAAGGAGCAACAAACACAAAGATTCTGAGGGGCAAGTGAAACTGGCAAGTCACATAACGTGAAGCCTGGTATGGCTGGGATATATTAAATAAGAGAGTAGTAGCTGATGAGTAATTGACAGATCAGGCAGGGCCTTGTCCATCAGGGTAAAAGCACTTGGATTTTATTCCAAGTGCATCTTGGCATGCTTAGGGGAGGCAAGTTCCAATGGACTTTTAGAACGAGTTGCATCTTAGTCATCTGAGAAAGTATTTAAATTCAATTATATGAGGTATGATGAGTTCCCAGGAGATACAAATAGAAATAATTGTTATTTATTATCATTTCTTCCTCCCTCCCTCCCTTTCTTTTCTTTCTTTCCCTCCCTTTCTTTTCTTTCTTTCCCTTTTTTTCTTTCTTTCATTCTTTCTTTGTAAGAGTTATTTTTCTTAAGGCAGCTTATAAAATGAGGCTGAACAGGAACTTTGGCCAAATGTGGGTTAAAGGACATTTACAAAAATAAACACATTGCTACTTACATTTACCACCTCCAGGTAATTCATCAAGAGAACATGTTCTTCACATTCAAGTATGAATAAACTACTTGTTTCAGTGATAACTGCACAGTAAACATGTTTTATTTTATGGAAAGAAGTACAAATTTTATAGTATATTGTAATGTGCCCCGTGTGAAGCTTAGAATGTGGGCCACTGATGGAGCTGAATATGCAGTATCATGTATTCCCACCGTGTTCATCAAATCTTCATTTTTTGGTGAAATCAGGTAACAGAAACTTTCTTTTGATTATGTCCCTCATTTGGCACTCAGTATTTCTGATTCCAGAAATCAGAGGAGTTTGTAACATTAAGTAAGAAATCAAGCTATGTTAAGAACATACATTCTTGAGAAATAGAGTGAAAAGAGTTGAAATACACCACATCCTAATCACTCAACAGCTAAGAGTAAATGGCAAGAGCATCACTGAGAAGAAACATTGAAATAACATGAATGACAGTAAATATATTTCAAGTCATGACAGACACATCAAAAATAAGGATAATTTAGTATCAAGTCAACCTATAAGAGAAAACCCAAACATAATATTTAACGTTAAAGCAAAATTATAATTAACTAAGTAAAAATTTAGCAGGATCACTAAAAATGTGTAAATATGTTTTACATGTCCTAATGTTTCTTCTTTAGGTTGATCTATAAGATATGTCAATGATCTAGGTATTTTTAAATATCTAGGTGTTTGATATCATGTAGACCAAAAATGCAAACATTTGACTGAATTTTTTATTTTTAGCTGGCTATTTAAAATCATACAGAAATAGCCCGAACAATCTCTTTAAGCCTATAAATTAGGCACAGATACTTTTCATTGTGGGTAACATATAATGTAATGAAAGTGAAAAAGTGACCATCCAATCAACTACAGAATGTAGCTTTTGATTATGTAAGATAGCCACTACAGATTTATTTAATAAGCATTTTTCAAAAGTCTTTTTGTAGAAATTTATCCGATGTGGTTAATGGAAATGCCCATTGAGTCAGGCAAAGTTCTTTTAATGCAAATCAAAGACTTCTATATAGGGACATAGCAATATTTGGTGTCAAGGAATGAAGATTTCCTGTCTCTCAAATCCTCCTGATGATGTCCCGTGGCCCCTGACAGCATGTAACTGGGGTGAGGGTGGCTTTGATCTCTTCCAAGAGGCTTGCTCCATTTCTTGAGGGATTCCTTGGCCTCTACCACATTCTAAGGAGACTTCGGCTCCCTGTCTGCCATCTCCCCAGGATACGACATTCCAGAGTGTTTGCTATCAGACTGGCTGAACCCTGGGACCACTTCCCGGGCATCCCATTCCCCCAGTGGGTCTAGCCCTACAGGTTGCTACTAGTTTTTTCTAATTAAAAAAAATAGATCAGATCTACAAAAATGGGAAAGGCAGTTCAAGACTATAAAATGTAGTCAGTCTAACTGACTGGAATCATCCTAACCATACCCAGGGTCTAACTTAGGAGTCTGGACTTGATCTGGTAGGCAATAGGGAGCCACTGTACATGATGGAGGAACGGACTACTAAGGTGAGATGCTATTTGAGGAAAATACTAATCACCTCTTTGGAGTGACCTGAAGATGGGAGAAAAGGAAGAGAGGCAGGATATGTGATAAAGATGTGGTACCCATAGGTCTGTCTATCCTTCTTTAATACCTTTGGTTTCAACAATTTTCTCAGCTCTGTGATTAGGCTGAGTCAAGAACCTCTTACAGGTGAGCTCACTGGGAGGTAAGAAGTGAAGTGCATGGTTGGCGGCAGCCAGGTAAAACACACGTGTCATCTCTAAGGGGCCAGTGGACGTGAATGGAGAGATCAGACGTGGTGACAGGTGTTAATTTGACAGAGGGCTGTGATTAGCCTGAACGGTCATGGAGAGCAAAGTTATCTGAGAAATGCCTGCATCGAAAGGGGTGGTGAAGAACTGACTAAGCTTATGGCACGAGATTATTCACAGAGGGGACCCTCAGATAGAGTCTAAAGAGGACTCTAAGAAGGAGGCACAACCCATGTGTTATCGCTCAGAGTCCAGTCAGGAGGTAAAATACACACCCATTATTTCAACAGAAGAAATTTCAAGAACTGTTCCATACCTGTTGTTGACAGGTACTGCAGAAAAGAACGGGTTGAAAGGGAACACTAAGCACAACCCTAGGGCTGCAGGAAGAGGGAGGAGGCTGGGATTATTAATGCTGAGTGGCTTGGGGAGGGGCTCTGTAGAGCCACTGTCTCTGAGTCACATGATGAGTGTTGCAGACTTGAATTATTACCCCAAAAGGAGAAGGGAAAAAGGCCCCAGTTCTTTGTCTTATCTGAAAGAGAAGCATTCAGACGGGAGACGGAAGCATTGTGTAGTGAAAAATTTTAAAGGTTTTATTTAACAAAGGGAAAGTACACCTCCAAGGGCAGGCTGATCCAAGGGTGGATAGCAGTGGTCTTTGTCCTCTCTCTTATACCCTCGCTTAGAGGTGGTCTCTTGATTGATTGATGGCTCTTGCTCCTGGAGTGCATAGTCATGCTTGTCCCCTTTTGTGCATATCCTTACCCATGATACACACAGAAAAACTCATGGGGAAGCTTAAATTGTAGTGCTAATTATATTGCAATGAGGACTGGGTTAGGTCCTTGTTGCTACTGCACAGTTGTAGCTGTTGGGTTCTAACAGGTTTCTTGCTGGCTCTCATTTAGAGGAGGTAAAGCTCCTTTATGCTGGAGGTGGACATAACACCATCTCCTGGATCATCCTCCCTCTCCTCCATCTATCTGCCCAGTGCCCTCACTTATCTAACTACTAAGCTGCTGTGGTGAAACCAACCACTGCTGTCAGGGTGAAGATGGGCTGTTAGAGTGACATACAAGAGGAAAGTAAAGCAACAACAGAAACCAAGATGGAAACAGGAAGGAGAAACTCCCCTCTAGCATCTCGTGGCAGAGCCTAGCAGGGAGCTGCTGGCAAAGGAGGAGGAAGGAGTTTAGTCTCAGCCCTAGTATTGCCAAACAGAATACTGAAGGTGGGGTTTGATGCTGGGAGACAACAGCTTAATACCTAGGAACCTGGGCCATAGGTACTGAGTGGTGGGATGGGTGTCATGAGTAAAGTCATCAGAAACCATTCACCATGGACATTCTTGGAAAGAATGTGATTGAGACAAGTGGTGAGCTCAGGGCCTCTTCCAGAAGGAAGACCTGTGTATCTTGAGATTATGAAAAGCTAATGGCAAGTAGTAGTGATACTGCCAATAGCACCATTTCATGAGCACTTTTTCTGTGCTTGGCAAATTTGTGTCTGTTCTATCATTTATTCCCCACACCGTGAGTGAGGGTAGGCATTCTTATCCCCATTTTGCAGATGCAGAAAGACGAATCAGGAAGGAGAACATCAGATATGATTGGTGGATCACGACTCAAACCTGAGTTTGTCTGATTCTAAAGCCTAGATAATAAACTATTACCTGGGGGTGAGTCATGATTTTCAGCTCCACCAAATCTCTTAAAAAACAGTCATCAGTGATTGCTTTAGTACATTTCAACTGTAATGGGATATAGTATGTCTAAAAGAACATGGGAAAAATTGAAATTATATTGAAAATGGGAGAAGTCATTCAAAAAACACCTACTATTCCATGTGGGGACTTTGTGGCAACACTGTGAATGTGCCACAGATACTGTTTAAAAAAAAAAATGAACCAATGCATTCTTTTTCTTATGTATATTGTTCTTCTAGATCATTTTGCCCTTTGCTTGTCTATTTTGGCATGTTGTAAACCTTCCTAGAGAGTTTAATGATCTTTGGTTGACCACTCATACTTTTGTTGTGAGGCATTTTGTTGATAGAACTTGTTGACAGGGGTCTTCTGGTGGTTAACTGATTTTTGGGGTGGGAGAAATCTCTAAATATCAGTTGTCTAGATATTTTCTCTGGGTACCAAATTAGAAATGAAATTCAAACTTAAGGAAACATGTAAAGAATAGCGGATATATATCCCCTTTTTTCTGTATCATTTGAGAGCAAGTGTCCTACATGACGCTTATGTCTGTATTTTCTGTATATAAGGACTTTCCCCTATATAACCAAATTGTATCCATCAAATCAGGAAACTAGCATTGCTACCATTTAACCCTCAGACCCCATTTAAGTTTCCTTGGGGAAGAATCCAGGCCAGAGTCATGCGTTGCTTTCTGCTGTCATATGTCTTAGCTTCCTTTAGTCTAGAAAAGCTCCTCAGTTCTTCCTCAACTCTTGTGACCTTAATATTTTTGGATGTCAGTCATTCTGTGGAAAGACCTTCAATTTTGTGCTTGGCTGATATCTCCTCTGGATTATTTTCATGTTATTCATCTCCAGCGAGAATATCACAGCAGTCAAGCTTCTTACTGCCTCCTGTCAGGTGGTGGTACACAAGTTTGATTTGTTCCCTTACTAGTGATATTAAGTTTGACCACTTGAGTTAGGTGTTGTCTGCCAGGATTCTCCATAGTATTATTACTCTTTTCCTCTTTGTAATTAAGAAGTGTTTCGTGTGGGAGGTGCTTCAAGATTTTGTAAATATCCTGTTTTTCCCCAAATTTAATCAATTAGTTAAGATCAGTATGAACTCACAGATTTCTGTCTTGTTAAATGGTTATGATTTGTTACTACCTTATTTTCTATTGATGCTTAAATTGTCCCAGATTTGACAAGTAGGAGCCCCTTCAGGATGACCTCAGTATCTTTTTGACACATCCCATAATTCCTAGAGCACTTCTTTCATTCTGGCACAAGATCGTCCTGAAGTCAGGAATCAGTGCTGGAATCAGCCCCCATTCCTTTCTAGCAGCAAATAGTATTTGGGAACCAACCATGATCTGCATGCTTGATATGTTCTACTCAGGTTCCAACATGTTATTCCAGGCCACCTCCCTGACCCCTGAACTGTCCTCATCCTGCTTAGATCTGATACCCCATGTACTACTGCTACACCTTCCCTACTTCCCTGTGCAAAGCCACACACCTGGTTTGGCACCAGCTTCTGATCTGAGGTCAGTTTTTCAAGAAGAGAAAAGAAGATGGAGAGCTAAGACTCATACTTTAAAGAAACCTATCAGAAGAAGGGAGAAACTTCTGGAAGTTAGAATGGGAAGGTAGAACCACACTGTTGAGCTCCCTGTGATTTCAACTCCAAGAATACATACATGTAAGTAATATAAGTATATGTAAGTAATGTACAGCCTCTTAACCAAGTCAAGTACTTTACTGGGTCCTCAATCAACAAGGAACAATTTGTTTCCATATTCATTGAATGAAAACGTGACTATAACAGATTTATTGAGAGCTGTCTTTGAGTCCCAGGATTCAAAAATATGTGTTTTGGAGGTCATGTTACTGAGTCCAAACTCATTTTGCTCACCACATGACAGGTCAATAAATCGAGAGACAAGGTGTTGGGGCATGCAATAATGACTTTATTTAAAAAGCCAGTAGACCAAAAAGATGGCAGACTAATGTCCTGGAGAACCATCTTTTCCAAGTCAGAATTCAGGCTCCTTTCATACTAAAAGGATGTGGTTGGTTGCTGAAAAGTTCTTGGTGTCAGAATCCTTTGTTCTTGCTTCTGTCCACCTAGATCAGGTCATGAAGATCCTGTAAACTAACAAGATAAACTATTATTCTCTGTTCTGCAACTTTTTATCTCTATATGAATGGAAAAGTATTATACCTTTAAAGGTCAGAGCCTTAAGAATGGGCTGTTCTATATATTTCAGGCTATAGGCAACATTCTTTTACAACAGGTGCAGAGCCAGCATGACTAAGCACAGGAAACAGCACAGGGTTAGAGCTAAAGGAACAGATCTAACATGGAGTCAGATTTGTTCTTTCCTATTACAGTCATTCCAGAAAATTCTGGGAGAGTGGAGACGTGAATGAAGGAAATAAAGACAACTAAAGATGTCTTCAGAGTAGTTATCTCTGAAGGTATCTGGAGTTCAGCCCCTCAAGAGAACTCTGGAGGATAGTGAGAATATACTTTATTTTTCCAACTGATGGCCAAGAAATAAGTGATATTTACCTATCAACTCCTTGTTTGTCATTGGTTGAAGATTCTGATAGGCACTAACTCTCCTGGCTTCTGGCTGACCCTGGCCATGGGCTGAGGGTGCTCTCACAGAAGAAAACTCCTCAGGCAGCTGAGTTGCAGGTGTTTGCATGCACTAAGTGACCTAAGAAACACAGAAAAGATATCAACAGGACACTGACAGTGTTTACTATAGATGCTGTCTTTTCAAGGCTCTGTACCCAAAAGAGTACATACTACCTTAGGGAGATCTTCAAGGGTGTATTAGGCTATGCTATAATTTGTATTCCATCCCAGTGAGACTCCAGTGAACCAGAAAAAAAGCTAAAAATACATAAGATACATACATAATGTATATAATATAATCATAGTATCTTATAGAGCCCATATTTTGAGAACTTACTATAGTGTTGTAATTTTTAAAAATTGAAGTACCATCAGTTACAATGTGTCAATTTCTGGTGTACAGCACAATGTCCCAGTCATGCATATATACATATATTCAATTTCATATTCTTTTTCATTAAAGGTTATTACAAGATATTGAATATAATTCCCTGTGCTATACAGAAGAAATTTATTTTTTACCTATTTTTATATATATAGCGGTTAACATTTGCAAATCTGAAATTCGCAAATTTATCCCTTTCCACCCTATTTCCCTTGGTAACCATAAGATTGTTCACTATGTCTGCGAGTTTGTTTCTGTTTTGTAGATGAATTCATTAGTGTCCTCTTTTTCCTTTTCTTTCTTTCTTTCCTCCTTCCCTCCTTGCTTCCTTCCTTCCCTCCTTCCTTTCTTTTTCTTTCTTCCTTTCTTTTTCTTTCTTCCTTTCTTTTTCCTTCCTTCCTTCTTTCTTTCTTTCTTTCTTTCTTTCTTTCTTTCTTTCTTTCTTTCTTTCTTTCTTTCTTTCTTTCTTTCTTTCTTTCTTTCTTTTTCTTTCTTTCGTTCTTTCTTTCTCTCTTTCTCTCTCTCTCTCTCTCTCTCTTTCTCTCTTTCTCTCTTTCTCTCTCTCTTTCTTTCTTTCTTTCTTTCTTTCTTTCTTTCTTTCTTTCTTTCTTTCTTTCTTTCTTTCTTTCTTTCTTTCTTTCTTTCTTTCTTTCTTTCTTCCACATTTGAGTCATGTCATATGGTATTTTTTTTTCTCTCTCTTTCTGGCTTACTTTACTTAGAATGATGATCTCCAGATCCATCCCTGTTGCTGCAAATGGCATTATTTTATTCTTTTTTAATGCTGAGTAGTATTCCATTGTATAAATATACCACAATTTCTTTATCCAGTCATCTGTTGTTGGGCATTTATGTTGCTTCCATGTCTTGGCTATTGTATATTGTGCTGCTATGAACATTGGCGTGTATGTATCTTTTCAAATTAGAGTTCCCTCCAGATATATGCCCAGGAATGGGGTTGCTGGATCATATGGTAAGTCTATTTTTAGTTTTTTGAGGAATCTTCATACTGTCCTCCATAATGGCTACACCAAACTATATTTCCACCAACAGTGTAGGAGGGTTCCCTTTTCTCCACACCTTCTCCAGAATTTATCATTTATGGAAGTGCTGTAATGTTTTATACAGATAAGTTAATCTTCAAAGGAACTCTTTAAGACCAGTCTTGGTAAATATTTACATTTAATGTAGAAGGAAACTGACTTTGAGGGTTAGCAACTTGCTCAAGGTAGCACTACTAGTCAGGGGTGCTACTGGGTTATTGATCAAGGCAAAGAGACTCCAGAGCTACCTCATAGCCATTTTCCTTGTTTGTTAAAGCAAAGCCATTTGGAACTTCCCTCAAAGCAGTAGAAAGAAGACCTCTGTGGAGGAACCACTAAAATGCTTTCACAATCAACATCTAGTGAAGACACTTCAATCTAGGGATGGAGAAAGCTAGGATTTATACAGGAGGTCCACACATGCAAGTAATCATCCCAAGGTTCTAATTGGAACCCTCATGTAAAATTTTATCCTGAAGAAACCTACTGAGTTCAAAGCATCAGTCTCTCTTCTATGGAACTCACTTCCACTGCTAATGAGAGAATCCTAGCAAGTATAACAGGGAACTAGAGTCTGGAAAAACACCATTTGCCCTTCCAGGACTCTGACCTGAGAGTTGATATGTGTAAGTCAGACACTTGGGATTTTTTCACTCACTTTTCAGAAAAAAAAAAAAAAAAAAAACAAAAACAAAAACCATGCTTGTCCCTTTTGATCCAGATTGTGACAAAATAGAAATTCTTAATGCAATTAAGACTTTTATTTGCAACATAGAGATTTACTTCTTGTCTCCAAAAGAAATTTAGGAAAAAAGGAAGATGGGTATTGATTTTAAGGGCAATCTAAGTTTAATTCCAAAAAGAAGTGATTGAAATTTGTGTTAAGATGCTACAGAATAATATACATTGCATTTTTAAATGTCTTTAGAAAGCTAATAAACTGTTCTTGGATAATAGGTGCAGTGTGGTTAAATGGTTGGATATGGTTTTGGTTGAAAATAGGCCACTTCCTATTTTAACTAGGAAACTTTTGTTTCAGCTGCAGTGTATTTTTTAATACTGTACTGAAAAATGCAGTTGTTCAGGGGCATTATTTGTCTCTGAGCTGATGACCTGTTTAAGTGTGTGCCCAGGAAAATGAGTAGAGCTATGAATTGAATTCATGGGGATCTGAATTAGAGAGATTTAAGGAATCTATTAACTCAAATCTAGGGGAATCATTCAGCAAGGGGAACTAGACAAAAATTATCAAGGAGTCATGGATCAAAAGGAGACTGTAGGGAGGACAATATTACCCAAATCAAAAAGCAGCTTCTAATATGCATAGCACTGTTCACAGGACTTTTCAGACTATAAATATACCAAGCAATTATCTAATTTTTCAGGCCCTGGACTGAACTGGTGAATAAGTCATTTAGCTTTGGTCACAGCTGGGACCCAAATGGATCAGGAACACATCTTTTGGTTTTACTCAATCCCAGTCATGTGTTTTGTACACACACACACACACACACACACATCATACTAGCCTTTGTTTTTCTTGTGGAAGAGGGATATGTTTTGGAAGAGCAGATCTTGGCTTTGCTGAGACATATACTCCAGTGATCTAAGTGAGTAAATGCTAAAACTCCTCCATTTACCTCCATAGATTTGGGGTAACTGTCTTAGCTTTTTTCTTAGCCCTGTACAAGGAAATTTTCAAATAATAACCAGTAAAACCCCAACAAGGTAAAGAGACAATGAAAACAAATGAAAATGTTTCTATCTGGAATCTCTTCAGATTTCAGGATGAATAAATTGGCACCTACCTGGTGGAGCCCTGGGCCAAACACCAAACTTATTTTATTTCTGTTTTCATTTCTCCCTTTCCCTCCCTGTCAGTTGAATAACATCTCTGCTGATTTTCTGGAGACTTAAACCTTCCTGATGACCATTTGTCACTCCCTCAGCCTCCCTGGCTGCTGGCTATGGGGACTTAAAAAAGCACCAAGGTGAAGACCAAAAAAAAAAAAAAAAAAAAAAAAAAGAAATTATGTTGAGCTGAATGTTCTCTTCCAGAATTTCAACTAAATTTGGAAACTGGAGCCAAGTGGCAAAGTAAAGGTTTTCTTTCCGTGGATCTTCTAATTGCCCCAACAAGGCAGCCCTTGGGAACACTGAGGGTTTGAAGCATTCAAGGTGCATTGACTGTAGGCTGATACTCATAAGGCAGGTGGCATGGAATTTGCTGGAAGGTTGAATTTTCACTGGTGCCAAACAGGGCCGACTGCACAGTAGTTAAGTGGGGTAGCTGTCAAGGAAAGAGACGCTTTCCCTCCCCTACGGGGACAGCTGAACCACACACTTCCCGGTTCCCAGGTTCCCAGTTGCCCTGGGCATTTTTCTCTGTTACAGCATTTCGCTCCTGAAATGAATGACACTTAGCAGGGAAGGTGTCTTTGGTAAGTATTTTACAACAGTGCAGGAGTTAACAGTTTCTTTTTTCATTAAAAGCGAGTTTTTGGTGGCTTTGTGACTGGCAGCCTGGAAACTTCTTACTTCCTTTGATTCAGTGAGCTCAGAAAGAGTCTCCTTTTCCCAGACATCTGCCAAAGGGAAGGTTATGCTTCTTTCCTCCCTTCCTTCTGCCTTTGTTCCCTGCTTCCCTTCCCTCCCGAGAGGCAGAAGAGAGATTTTTTGCAAAATCTCCGTGAATATGCAACAGTGATAGATGCTAGATAACTCCACAAACACCACCACCAAGTAATTTACTTACTAAGGGGCATGTGTGTGTGTGTGTGTGTGTATTTCAAAAAAAGCTTGAATGATATGGAAGGCAAAGTTATCCCTCATTTAAAAAGATAACATAAAGGAGAGGAGAAGAGAAAAATAGTAGTCACTTTACAACATCAGTGGACTTACCAATTGTAATTTTTTAAAATGTAGATCTGTGGCTGTTAATATCCCAGTTACAGCCAGTTAAATATCAACAAGGTAATTCTATTGGAATGGGGATAATACACTGTTCCAAAGTCAGAAAAGCGTCCTCAAGGACAGGCACTATACCACACTGATGATCGCTGCCCAGAGCTCACCACAGGGTTTGGCACGAAGAAGGTGCTAGATAGAGATTTGTTCACGTGAATTGCAAACAAGTTAGGAGATCACTACATTATGAACTCTGCAAAAGTATTTATGAGAATTCAGGTAGTGATTATATGTAAGTGGAGGCTGATTTATTTGGTATTCTTCTGACCTGCACCTCATTAGTGCAATCATTCTTCTGTGAGATGATGTACCTGAGACGTTACCAGGGCCTAAAGTATCTTTTGAAGCATCCAAGAAAAAATTGATCATACTCTGTATCATTTTAGTACTTTTCATCTTAAGAGTATTTTACTGTACTTTAATTCTTTGAAAATTAGCAATCTATTAGTGCCCCATAGGATAAATGGCTATAATCAGAGTCCTTAATTAGCCAGAGCACCGCATGTACATCGATTCAAAAACCATTTTTAGGTGGGCAGAGCTGGGTTGGAATGCTGATTTTGCAGTTGCCAGCTTTGTGATCGTGGGCAGGTCCTTGAACTTCTCTAAACTTTGAACTCTTCATCTCTCTAAAATGGGAAGAATAACACCTCGTCCCTCCAGGGCTGTGGGGAGGATGAAAGGAGATACAGTCTGTGCTCAGCACAGTGACAGGTACTTGATAACCCTTCAGGAAGTAGCCAGTGTGGAAGCGGCAGCCGCCTTGTGTCTGTATCGTGCTCTGTGTCGGGCCTGCCCTGTCATTATTTTACTCAGGATACACTAGGATAGAGGAAGCCCTGGGTGGGCGCCATCGGGCAGCCCGTGTTTCTGCTCTAGGGCTTGGAACCTTATACAAGAAGGAAGGTGGTAGGTACTGGAAAAGCTTTTCTGGTGTTTGGCAGCGTGTTATTAGTATCAGGGATGGAATTAGTCTAGATGTATATTTTTCCAAATATAATTTGTTACTTTCTGAGGTGGCTCTATCCACATACCCGTGTTTTTCATCCAGTCCCACAGGCAATTTGAGATCAGTTCACTGAAAATGCCATCTGTTCTCTGTAGTCAGAAATGAAAAGAAACTGAGTTTTCAGTAACACTCTGAGATGTGCATTTGAATAATAGGTGTCAAGTACATTGGTACCCACTTCTTTTAAGTGTGAAGTTAAATGCTTGTGACTTCACTAAGTGTTGGGAAGCAAGACATTAGTTTCATAATTATCTTTTTCCTTAATGGGATGATGTTGAGAAGTGGGTTTAGGAAAATTTATTGAGTAAGTTGCTGAGAATGAAGGAAAGATGAGTTGGCTGGCTTTTCTTTCTCTCTCTGTGGGGCTTAGTTTGGAGAGATGATGGAAGAATCCATGTGCTGTTGCTTAGAAGCTCAGGCTGCCCTTCATGGATGCCTCAACCCCCTTCCATTAGCTGAATAAAGGCTGAAAGTTTGAGAAGACCCTGTCTTCTGACAACAGTGGGCTTTGTAGGGCTAGAACCCTTAAAAAGTCACTGTAGAATTTCTAGAGAATTACAGATTCCTCTAACCTTCTCTACCTGCAGGGCCAGGGGTGGCCAAGACCATCTGGTTTCAAGAATTTACTAGAAGAACTCCCAGAACTTGGAAAAGCTGTTATACTTGTGGTTGGTGAAAGGATGCAGATAAAATCAGCAGAGGGAGGAGTTCCAGGAGACAAGGGGTGGAGGGTTCAGTTGTCCTCTACTACTGGAGTTGTGTGGACCACACCTATTTCTCTCAGCAATGTATGGCAGTACATGTGGAGTATTGCCAACAGGGATGCTTACCTGATCTTTGGTGTCCAGAGTTTTGTTGGGGCTTAGTCCCAATAAACATAAACATAGACATAGTTGACCATCCATTTGGTTGACCTCAGTCTCCAGCCTCCCAGAGGCTGAGCTGATGCCATGTGGATGAGTTTACCCACCATAAATCACTCTTAGCATAGATTGTCTAGCCTGGCTCAACACCTCCTATGCCCATCCCCAACAAAGACCCTCTTATCACAGAGGACATTCTAAGGGTTTAGAGATGACTCTCCAGGAACAGAAGGCAAAGATCAAACCTCAACCTGGGCAACTTTAATCCTGTACTGTACACCACTCTGCCCTCCTCCCAATCAGAAACACGACTTTAATCCTGATGCAGAATTCAAGCAAGATGGCTGCATAGAGCAAGTTGAGAAGAAGCATATCCAGTCTGGGTTCAACTACTTTCTGGCCCCTGATTTCCTGCAATTGTCAGTGACACTTTCTATGTAGGTACAATTCTGCTAGAATTAAGGAAATGGACAAACTCTTGTACTCAGGGGTCACTTTCCCACACCATAAAAGACAGCTTGAAAATCTATGCAATTTTATTTGAGAGATTACTTATACACATTATTTTTCTGATTCCTGAACCAAATTTAGCACTGGAAAGCAACACCCTTGTGTTTGGGAGAAAGTGCATATCCCTGCTAGTATCTACTGAAAGAAAGAATTCTAAAAATGCAGGCTCACTCATCCCAAACACTGCAGAAAGCTCTCCTGGGACTTAGCAAGAAAATTTAATGCTTTCTTCCTTTGGTTCACCTTAGCTTTTCATCCATAAGAAGAACATGTGGGAGACTGAGCCTTAATCAGAGTTTGCACTTTCTCACTGCATTTTAAGCAAACCTGTTGTATTTAGCTGCTATCAAAAGTGCATATACCTCCATAGCTCACCTCCCACTTGGGTCCAACTTTTAGTCAACTTAGGAATCCTAAATACAGGTGCCTAGGAACTAGGTGAGTGATGCATATGTGAAATAGATCGGGTATATGACTGATATTCCTTGGGAGTGTGGCCAAGTGGAGATTATTAGTCTGCTAGAGAATTCATGTTCAGATTTTTAAAATATTTTCCGGGCAAATGAAACTCCTCTTTTGGCAGACCTGGCCCATGAACCACCAATTTGAGACTCCTCTAGCAAAGGGATTCAGGAGGAAAAGCCCATACATTAGTAGGACAGAAGATAGAGTTTACCTTTTGGGTCAACATATCAAATATTTTCAGATTATGCAATCTGGCTTGATGTTAGCTGTGAAGATTCAGTTTTCCAATTTTCCTAAAAATATATAAAAATAAAGGCTAAACAAAGAAATATACTAAATGGTGGATGGAGACATCAAGCAAAAAGAATTACGATTTCTTCCTATTTATCTTTCATTCTTTATGGTGGGGCCTTGACCAGGAAAGGGAGAGTCAGTGAAAATTTTGGATTTAAAAGCGCCTACACTGTGCTGTGATAGGAATAATACAAATACATATTTTAAGGTAACAGGAAGTAGATAACAATATCAATCTTTAAATTCTAGACAGTGAAACAAGAGTGGGAGGAGGCAACAGTAACTTAGGCAGTAACATTTTTGACCTTGCCTGTCTAATTTAAGGTCACACAAAGTATACAAACCATAAAATGTATTTATGGAGATGGAGAGTAAATCTATAATTATTTCATTGAGATTGAAGTGCTTCCTGCACTTTTAGCACATAGTAGGCTTTTAATAAATCTTTATTGAATAAATAAAAATGCTCCCTCAGTCCTTCCTCAATGCCCTACTGTATTTTCTAATCATGTACAGCCCACGTCCAGTGAAAAATAAACTATGCACAATAAACAATGGCCACCTTCTTTTCATCTTACCCAAAATTAGAAGTAGAAAGGCCAATGCTTCAGGGGAAATTATTCTCTCAATAAAATTCCAAGTACTTGAACTTTTATAAGGCTGAAGTTCCCAGTGAGATTTTAGATTCAAAGAGTTTTACTAAGGCCTTGGCGTAAGCACTCACAAGTTTGGGTGCTTATCCAAACTGAAATTAATCTCTGAACCTTTTAAGGTTTTCTGAGTTCTAAAGAAAGCAGAGAAAGCCAGAGAGGGCAGAAAAATCAGAGAAAAACCGAGGAGAGTGATCATAGGAAAAGCCTCGAGGTCGGCAAGATCACAAGGGCGGGTGGCCAGCGGTGGGGGGAGCAGAGGAGGGCATGGAAAGGGTTACCGAAATAGAAAAGACGGATAACGGAGGAGCAGCGGCAGGCGGCTTGGAGAGAGCCAAGGGGGCCAGAGCAATCACAGAAGAGAGGCTGAGGGCAGGGAGGGCGCTAAGAAAACAGAGCCAAAAGGAGAGATTGCAGAGAGAAGGGGTGAAATTGTGAACAGAGAAAATCAGCATGGAGGAGGAGGCGCAAGAAACACTCTCTCAGAAAGGGCTAGACTCCCAGCTCCCTCGGTTTACAGGGAAGGATGTTTGTAAGAACTTTCATTCTGATTGTGATGATTGGAAACCTGGAAAAGTGTTTCCTCTCCTTTCCTTTTCTCTCTCTCTCTTCTTTCTTCCCTTCCGTACACCTCCTCTAATAGAAGAGGAGAGAAAGGAAGCAGTTTGATTTTTTTCTTAGATACTGTGAAGTTTGATTACCAATACGTCATGTAAGACTGCAAATACAAGGCAATGCCTGACTTAAAAGATGAAACTGACTTGAAACACAATGTAGCCTATCTTTCTTCCTTCTGAAAACTCCCCATCTTTCTTTCTTCTGAAAATTAAGTGTGAAGAAACTGCTATGTTTAATGAGAAGGAAAAAAAGCATGCTCATGGGTCAACAAAGTGCTAGTAATAATACAGCAAAAATGAATGTGTGTTTGAGTATTAAATAGTAGTATCATTTGCTGGACAGCACTCCTTTGTTACACATTAAACTGGAGCAAAACGCATCGACATAGTACAATGTGTTACAAGACCGTTTATGTATGTCATGGTGCCTAGAATCGCTGTTTTAGCTGATCTTGGAGTTTATATCTCTTCCCAATTCAATCCCATCTTTTACAGATGAGGAAATAGACACCTGAGAAACTGGTGTACTGTCTTAAGTCCATACACTACTTCATAGTCAGACTTAAAAGTCTGCACTAAACAAAATTCTGACAAGATGTGTAATATTTTACACCTTCTCAGGTTCCCAGTAATAATTTATCTGTAGGCTATGTTGAGGCAAACTGTCAAGTGTAATTGAAATTAAAAGCAGAAAGACAGCTATTTTCATATGACCCCTGAAATAACCCCTGGGTCTAGCTTCTGGGTGTTTAAGGTGAGATGTCTGCCTGGCTCTGTCATAATATGTTGATAAGAGCCAGTTCTCTCTTTTCCCTAGATCAGTCTCACATGTACACTCTAACCCAGTCCATTGGGGTTTGTTTTATTTTGTTTTACTCCTGTAAATGATATTGATGTTGATGGAGGGAGGGGTCAAATAAGAGGGAAGGAGATGAATAAGCCATATCTATCCCCAGTATTAAAAACGCAGCTAACATCAGAACAGGTGAAGGCAGTTACCTTTATGTTCAAAATACAATATAGAATTTTTATTACTATAAAATTTGTCTTTCCTCAACACAGCTTTACTGTTGAACAAGAAACCAAGAGGGTGCAGTGCTTACTCTTCTGAATTTCTTAGACTTGCCAGGTAAGAACATGCAGTCTTCAAACTTCATCACTACTCTTCCTTTCAGACCTTGGTCTTAAATTCATACAGTGGGAACTTTGAAAAGTGACTTGTAACTTCCACCAGCAACTGGGTTACAACAACTCCTCAAACTACAGCATTCTTCTACTCATCAAACTTAAGTCCTTTCCATCCATTTCAAGAATCTTACCCAATGATTTCATTGTGCCATTTATTCTTTTCTCAATATAACTTTAATAATTTCTCTAGCAAGAATCATGTTAATAGTATTAGATTAACAAATAGTCACTTTTTAACAGTATTTTACTAGAAGATAAGATGGAGCAATGTTAAATATTTTTCTTATATATGGACTTACGTGCATGTCTCTCCTTCCAATTATAAGTCCTTTAGATTTAGAGAGTTTGATTTCTCCTCCTTATCCAGCTCCCCACAGGCCATGGAATGGAATTCAGAACCTAATAATTGTAATTTCTTGGCTAATAGGCCTCCACCTAGCCTCCTAGGATCTTAGGCAGTTTGTCTGACTTAGTTGTTATGGGCGAGCCAGCTTGACATTCCTCAGTCACTGGTTCCATCATTTTTTCTTTCTTCTTGTATTTTTCAGAACTGACTCAATTGATTATTGTCTTTGATTTTCCCACACTTGATTATTTCTTTTCATTCTGCGAAAATAATACCTACATCACTCCATGGACTTGCTGTGAGGACCAAATGAAATGCTGTACGCATTAGAACAGTAGGCATAGAAAGCCTCACAAGTAGATGTTAGCTTTATAGAGCTGTTTTCTTTAGAGTGAAAGTAGAGAATGTAGGCAATTGACTGGTGAAAAGGGGTATACATGTATTATTCATAAATTTGGGATACAGAAATGTTAGAAATTCTATACATGACTACAATTAGAAACAAAAAAAATTTATCAGGCCAATTATCAATAGCAGTAATCATGAAAAACAACATTTAATAAATAGAAAAGAAATTTTGTTCCACTGTTCCGTGGGCCAGAGCTATATATACAATTAGATGCAAGGACCACTTATATGTGCATGATGCAGGATCACAGGCCCACTCAGTTATCCTCTCAGGCTCAGTAAATATTGTCAGGCAGGAGTGCAGACTCTAGAGCAAGACTGTCTAGATCAGAACCTGGCTCTTTAACTTAGTAGCTGAGAGTTCTCCCTGTCTCCTTGTTCCCTCTCTGTAAGAGGCGGCTGACAGAGTACCACATGTTTGGGGTTGTCGTTATGATTAAATAAGATATCTATAAAGTGCCTAGGACAGTGCCTGGCATAGAGAAAGCACTGGATTGTTGTTATCTGGTATTACTCTACTATACCAAAACATCTGAATGGAAGATGAGAAATGGAGCTAACCATTCTGGTTTTTGTTCTCCATGACATTTAACATCAGGCTATTGGTGAACATGTGGATATTAGGTAGGCATTCTTGCTCATCTCCAACCCTGGCTGAGTTTTCTTGCTGAAGACCTCAGATTCTGCTCAATGGGAGCGAGAAGGAGCAAAGAGTGCAATGAGTCAGTAAGTGAATATTTTCTGAGATGGACTCAAATAAGATAAGCACCTTTGCCAAATGGCCAAGAGCACAGGCACTGGAGTCACTCCTGGGTCTTTATTCTGTAATAGGGAAGAATGAATCTGATTCCATATTAGATCTGTTCCTTTCACGCTAACCCTGTGCTCTGTTTCCTGTGCTTAGTCATGCTGGTTCTGCACCTTTTATAGAAGAATCTCACCTATATAGTCTGGAATATACAGGACAGCTCATTCTCAAGGCTCTGACTTTTAAGGGTATAACACTTTTCCATTTTGAGATAAAATGTTGCAGAATAGAAAATAACATTTGACTTTTTAGAAATTTACAGAAACATCATGACCTGACTCACATGGACAGCTGCAAGAACAAAGGATTCTGACACCAAGAAGTTTTCAACAACCAATCACACCCTGCCCCTTTTTAGTATAAAAGGAACCTGAATTCTGACTTGGGGAAGATGGTCCTCCAGGACATTAGTCCCCCATCTTTCTGGTCAGCTGGCTTTCTGAATAAAGTCATTATTCTTTGCCCCAACACCTCATCTCCTGATTTATTGGTCTGTTGTGTGGCAAGCAGAATGAGTTTGGGCTCGGTAACAATCCCAGCTCTGCGTGGACAACATGTTCCAAGCTGGGAGCTGCATTGTTGTGGCATAGCCTGAACATGGGGCATGGCCGGTGAGGTGCCCTGCATGGATGTTAGTTTCTTTTGAGTTTGACCAACTATACATGGTTCTGTTTTGCTTTAAACTCTCTGGATTTGCTTTAATGACTTGGGAGAAACAGCAAATTTCCTTTCCTTTTGGCAAATATTTTAGCACATCAAGATTGTCATTCACATAGTTGTTACATCAGTAACAAAGCAAGCCTGAGTCCCACTCCATCAGGGTCTGTTCCCAGGGAAATTGTCTGTTTCTTCTTTGCCTCCTCTGCCATGTATATTTCAGTTGTTAATTAGAGATGGAAACATTTCCAAGTTTTCTTCTTCCCTAGATATTTATCTTTTGGGTGAACATAAAGTCTTAACCCCTTAAACTTTATCTCCATGCTTTATCTACCTTATCAATCCAAATGGATTTAGCATGCATTATCAGTATTTAGATCTTGACTTTCTTTCTACTTCTTTCTCCTTTAAAGCAATCTGTCTAGCTGCAAACCTCTTGTTAGAAGAGATTATATGATTGTTTTTTGGGTTTATAATCTGTTTGAAGAAGAAGTGGCAGCACACTTGAGGATTTAAAATGTTGTCTCAAAAGGAATCAGCTTCTCTGTTGAAAATCCGATTTTTCACAGAGCTGCTTTTTTCTTTCTTTATAATTTTCTTTTTTTTCTGATTTGGCCACATTGCTACCAGGATGTTTAGTTTTATTGAAATGCAGCAACACAAACATTACTAATCTGGTTTCCCCAAATTCATTTGTGCATTCCCTGTCAACATTGGTTTTATCAGCCATCAGAATCTAATTGAAATGGCAGTGCTGCATGTAGTCATCCAATAATTTAAATATACACGAAATGTTATGATAACTCACAGAGAAAAAAATGTGACAATGAGTGTGTATATGTCCATGAATAACTGAAAAATTGTGCTGAACACTGGAATTTGACACATTGTAAAATGATTATAAATCAATAAAAAATGTTAAAAAAAATAAACAGACTGAAAATTCAGATGCATTTTAACAAAAGCCATCAAAGTAACATGAACAGGAGAAAAGGTAATTAAAGAGCTTTCTCCCTTCAGCTTTCAACATTACAGGTTTATTTAAATGCAGCTGTAGCAGGAGACCTGAACTGGATTGACTGGCCAAATTCATCGCCTAATGCTATTCTGAAATGTGTCCTGTTGGAAATGCGGGAAAGAAATTTAAAAAGCACGGTAATCTTGGTCCCTCAAAAGCACACTTTACTTCCCCTCTGAGAACTTCCGTGGTGAAGCACACACGTGACAGTTAATAATAGATGACAAAAGGCAATGCCCTTTATCATCCAAACACCAAATCTTCAGAGGCTCAGGCACAAAGAACAGTCTGGTCCCTAACTATAAAACTGTGACGTCAAGAGGCTGCTCCGCACAGGCTGCAAACCTCCATGTGGAAATTTCACCTGCTGGAGAAAAGGAAGCTGCCTAACTGTCAGAGGCTGTAATAAATGAATGCAAGCCATTTAGCAATAAGAGATTCCAAGTTTTGAAAGAAAGGTAACAAAGCCCTAAGAATAAGCCCTGGTCATGAATGTATATATAGTCCTGGGGCTGGTTGGCATAGCAACTATTGCTGAGAACTCTGGTGCTGCTTAAGTAAACAGCTGAAGCACAGAGCGTGCCTCAGCTAAGCTGGGTCCGTCTGTAGTATCAGCATGTGAGGATCTGAACAGGAACATTTTCTCCAGCAAATCAATGATATTTTGGTATTTCCTCCTAATAACTCTATTGTTCCCAGTTCTTCATGTCTTCATGGCAAGCCTCTGTTTCTCTCTGTTTTTTTTTTTTTGTTGTTGTTGTTTTTTATTGTATGGCCATTTTGTTCTACAATCTCAACCTAGGCGAATCTGACTGAGTTGATTTGGGGAAACTAAAAAGGGTCTAAGCTCTGTGTCTTTCATCAGTTATTTGCCAAGAATGTCCAAGGAAAATGAATCGATGATTCAACAGCCACTCATTATGAGGATCCAGCAGAAACCAGAGCCGCTGAAGTCTCTACTGCAAAGCTCAGCACATCGGGAAATTGCAAGGGTTTTGGAATCAGAGAAACTTAGCTGTAGTTTCTGGTTCCACTATGACAAATGATGTGACATTGGGCATTTCGTTGGTCTATTGGGCATGCTATTGATTCTTTCCACAACTGTTTTCTCATATGTAAAATGAGAATAGTAATAAATACTTCATGAGTATTTGAAGATTAAATAAGATATTATATCTAAAATGCTAAGTGCAGTACTCAGGAAATGACAGTGCTTGTAGACCCTGCTGGGTTACTACCCAATGGCCCTTTTAGAACTCAATGTGTTCAGTATCCATTCTTTCCCATATGATTCAGCAATAAATCCTGACTTGTCTGAGCCAAGTGTAATGGTCTCATCAGTAGCTGGATGTGTCACCAGAGGTGGATGTGTAACCTCGTTCTGGCCACTGATACAAGAGGAATTCTTGGTAGACAGGTGAGTGCTAAGAGATTACATGCACTTGGACTAGGGTAGTGGGAGGCTCCCAGGAGTTTCAAGGTTGTAGACAAGTAAACACATTATGAGAGCTTTTATGCATTTGTAAGTGGATACCCTTAAATAGATGGGATATGTGAGTAGTGACTGGAAATTTCTGTTTGGGCTGGGCTTCATTATATGTGATACTCTTCTGAAACTGCATCTTATGCAGACTATTGCTTTATAAGCATTTTAAAAGGGTATACACTATGATGCTTTGAAAAAAAATATATAGTTGAGTAATTCACCAGTGTCTTGTATCTGTGGAGCAAAGACACGAAAGAAGAGTTTTATCTCTTGGAAACATTTGAGGTCTTCCTGGAAAACCCTTTTCAGGGCTTGAGAGAATGTGAATAAGGTTTTAACTGATAGACATTTTCCTTCATTGGAGGTCTGCTCTATCACCCATTTCTGACAAAGGAAGAGACTTTAATGATAAAGAATCAGTGGTGGGGCCAACTTGAGTCTCTTTTATTGTTATCAAAAGAAATATGCTTCCTGAGAAAAATGCACTGAAAGTCACTGAGAACTTCTGAAGTCTAGGAAAGAATTCTGAATGTTTTATATTCAGACTCCCATTCCTTGATACCCCTTATAAATCTTTGCCCCAAAGTAGTCCTTCTATGTTCAAAATGATTTATTTTTATCTTGCTTTTACACCAGATATTTTTAAAGTTTTGTGTTTCCAAGAACTTAGAGTGTTTTCATGAATCATGTCTTTTTCTGATTATTATAAGTTAAGATTTTTCTTACTCTGTGCAACGCAGGACTTTACAAAGAAGGATGAGTTAACAAAGGATGATACCTAGCATCTGTCTGTGAGCGGCGAGTTCCTCTCCTTGGGAGTTTCACTGAATAATCTGCCACTAATATGATGCATGATATTGTCTTGGTAGTTTATTATTTTGAGGCAATAGAACATTACACATTGGAAGGAGCTATCTTGATCTATTATATCAAGAATCTATAATTTATAGCTCTGTCTATTTTGTAGTAAAAAGATACTCCCTAAGAGCTAGAAGGATTTTGTGTGTATGTGTAGTGATAAGAATATGGTCCTTCAAAAATATTTGATATCATTACATTAGTATGGTATCTGTGATTAGGGTGAAAATTTTTTGATTTATGACCTTATATTTTATATAAACGTATGAAATTTGTGTATTTCTTAGATATACATTGTTACATTTAATCTCCATCACAACCCCATAGGGTGAATTATGTGAATTCCTGATGCATAGATGAAGAGCCTGAGGTGCAGAAGTTAGAGAACTTGCCTAAAGCCAAATAGCAAATGAGTGGCAGAGGGACTCAACCCGAGGTCCTTTGATTCTTAATGGTATGTTTTTTCGTTTTTGTTTTTTAAATCACAGATGCTTCTGTGAATATCTGTGGTTTGGCACAGGACTAAGACTTGCAACATAATTTTTTGGGGATGCTGTTCTCACCCAGTTCTAAGGCCATGTGAGGCTAGTTCTAAGGCTAGTGGCTGGTCAGTTCCCCTTCTCTGAACAACTGATTTGTTACTGAAGGCAAGTTTGTGTGCCTGAGGCACAGTGAGGCCAAAGAAACCCAAACATTGGAGTTTGGAGCAGAGAAAGGTTTATTGCAGGGCAGAGCAAGGAGGATGGAGTGGCTCATGCCCAAGAAAACTCCAAACTCCTCGAAGGGTTTCAGCGAAGCATATTTAAAGGCCAGGTAAGGGAGGTGGGTCACAGCATAGATGATCAGCTTGTGCACAATTCTCTGATTGGCTGATGTTGAGGGAACAGGGCGATCAACACTATCAGCCCCTAGCCACCAGGAGGTCTGGGGGCCACATGCTCATTCATGGTCATCAACTAGTTAATTTCTTCCCCGTGGTGGTGGTTTTCAGCATCCAAGAAATTTATGGAATATACATGAGATATTATTATCTGGGTACTTCAGAGAGAAGATACAGCAGAGGATATAGGAGACAGGTCTGCCCCAGGAAGGTCCCACAAGGTCCTGCTCAGTTACGGTTAAGTCCACATCCCCACCATTTCTCTTTCAGAGCTCCCATGTGCCAGAGCTATGACACACTCACCCTAATCGCCCCAGAGCCAGATGACAGACAACTGAGGCAGCCCCCATGTCCTGGAACCCCTGGAATTATTCAAATCAGCCCATCTGCAGGAAGCTTGAAAAACCTAGCTAAGCCACCCCACTGCATACTTACCCTGCCTCTGTCCCCTGCCTGTTGTCATTCTTCCTTCATCCAGCCCCCAAGGAGTCTTGCCTGGTAACCTTCTCTCATTTGGAGCCGAAGTGTTGGAGTTTGCTTTTCATCTCATCTATCCAAGTTTCATTGTGCTGTGTCTCGCCCTCTAAAGAGTCTTTCAATCTTATGCAGCACCACTTTGGAGTTTAAATTGGTCCCCAAGCTTCTTGTTGAACTGCGGTGTTAACAGGAAGCACTTTGACTGGGCTGCTTCTCCAGGCTTTGCGTGGCCTTAAGCAGGTTTGTTTAACCTCCCTGAATCTCAGCTTCCTCACCTGTGAAATGAGCAATAACCCTCCATAGAGTGGGTCCTGTTTGGGGTTGGAATTGTATCATTTTGTGGTATAAACTGGAGCTTGTCAAAGTATAAAGGCATCTGGGGACAAATTGAAAGAGAAGTATTCAACTGGAAGGCAGTGCCTATATCCTACCGATGTGACTCTTAGACTGCTTCACCCACATCTTAAGTCATGACTACATGACAAAAGATGTCATGAAGAAATCCTTTTGTCAAAATGATAGAAGAACACACAAAATTGAAGCCTAGCTAATAAACCAGTAATTACCAGTATCTACCCAGGCTGGTTGGTAGCCCATTATCAGAGCACCAGAAACTTGCTCATTATAGGGTTCTGAGTGTATCCTTTCCAGAACGTAACCTATGAATCCTGAGACCATTTGTTAAAGTTCCTTGGAAGCTGTTTTTTTTTTTCCTTCTCTTTTTGTAATCCTGAGACCATTTGTTAAAGTTCCTTTGAAGCTGTTTTTTTTTTTTTTCTTCCTTCTCTTTTTGTTATATATTTATTTATTTATTTATTTCTGGTCAGGAACTTCAGAAGCTGCTGAAGCTGCAGATTTGGGTGTCATTGACCTGCCTTCCTCTTTGTTTGGCAGTTGATGAATCCTTGGGGAGAAGTGTCTGCAACCCTGACAGAAAGCCAGAAAATAGAGCTTCTGTGAACAGCAGCCTTTGGAAGCCTGATTTTTCTGAAAGATAGGCTCTTGATCAAGCAAGCAGGGGCTTAATGATTTATGCCTTCATGCTCAACTCCAGATAAAGATAGACTATATCCTAAAGTGTATATAGGAGGAAAAGCTATTATCATGCTTTGCTTGTTGGTGATAAATCCTTAAAAAAAAAATGGAGAGAGAGACATATTATTAAATAGCTTGTATTTGGAATGGTTTCCAAACTTCAGCAACCCAGGAATAATGATAATAATAGAAGAGGGAGTCTTAAAATCACTTTAGGAAGTCTCATCTTCTTCCACCAGACTCCCTTTTTATTTAAGATTTTGCTCAGAGTTGTATGCTGTATTTATATTTTAGGAACAGGATGGGTGAAAAATAGCATTGGTAAGGTCTAGAAGAAGCAAGAGATTTTATTTTAACCTCTTGCCATCTCTTTTCTAAAGACAAATGATGAATAACATAAATAAGAGGTGGGTTCAAGATCCCACCTTGGGATTAGAAATAGAATTAAGAGTCTTAAATTATAAAAATCAAATCATTCTAGAGTGCCTGAGAGATTCTGCCAGTTTTGTACACCAGTCTTCTCACTTGGATGCTGGAAAATACTTTCTCCAACATGCCTATCCCAATGCTACCTATCCTGTAATGCTCATTACAGGCGATGCACTATCTCCTTGAATGGAACTTCCCCTAATAAAGCAGACCTCAGTGCTCTGTGCAGATGCCCTCAGATCTCTCCACCATTTCTGTTCTCACTTGGTTTCCCTGTGCCTGTTCTTCTGACCACAGACAACCACAGCTTTTGCTGGAGGACATCTCTCAGGCTACTGTAGGCACTTTGCCTGCATGTTCCAGAGGCCCTGCAGAGAGTTGGCATGCCTGGGAGCCTCCCTGTCAGCTGGTGACTAGTGTAGAAGTATGGAAGCCCAGGACCCTCTTTAAGACATTCTCACATTCCAGAACTCTCATATAGTATTAGGCTGATGTCATCTTTCATGAGACTTTGAAATATTTCCCTGGCTTGGCTTCTTCCTCTTCCCTGTCCTGCTTTCCTCATTTCCTTAGCAATTTATTTTGAGGGCATTTTAATCATGCAAATCCTATCTCAAGGTCTGCTTCTGGAGAAATTGACCTAAACTACAACTTTTTTGGTATCCCTTTTCTTTGAATTCTAACAGCAATCTCTGTGGTTGAGGACTAGTGACAGACTGTGTCACTTTGCTTGTTCTCTTTTCACTCCAATGAGATTTTGAGCTCTCTAATGGGGGCCAAGAATCCTATCTTAATATCTACTATTTCTACTTTGTGGTTTTTATCCTGCATGTATTTCCAAAAAAGACTTTAGGAACTTCTCAGTAAATGAGTAAGTAAAATAAAACCAAAATTAGTGGACAAAGGATGGGAAACAAAGAAATAAAGGGAGAGGGAAAGAAGAAAAATCAACAACTCCAGTCTCAGAAAAGCAAGCAAAATCAAGCATAATATTTAGCTTCTTAGCAGCTAGGACAAAGATGGAAATGTGATTTTCTTGATAGTTTCCAATGTTCAGTAGTATGAAAGTTGCTTTAGTTATCTATTGCTATGTAACAAATTATCCCAACATTTAGCAGCTTGAAACAGCAAACATTTACTATCTCTCACGGTTTCTCAGGGGTAGGAAACAGGGAGCAGCTTAGCTGGGTGGTTCAGACTCACAGTCCCAAGCTGCAGTCATATCAAGGCTTGACTGGAGCTGGAGAATTCAGTTCCAAGCTCACTCATGTGGTTGTTGGCAGGCCTCAGTTCCTCACTGGCTTTTGTTCAGAAGCTTCCCTTCCCACCACTTGTGCCTCTTCATTGGTGGCCTGAATGTTCTCATGACACAGCGGCTGGTTTTCCCCAGAGTGAGTGACCTAAGAGAAAGAAAGTCAAGACGGAAGATGCAGTCTTTTATACACACTCTGGGAAATGCTAAACCATCACTTCTGCTCTAGGTCCCTGGTCTCACAGACCAACCCCAATACAGCGTATGAAGGGACTGCACCACATGTGAATGCCAGGACATGGAGACCATGGGGGTCATCTTGGAGGATCATGACCACAGAAGTATATCACATATATTCATTTCTTCTGAAAATTAAGAGTCAGAAAAGTAGTTCAAAAGAGGACCACACATGTACATTTTTTGTATGCTCCATGTTCTTGTCATATAAAGGGGTTTCCATGAATATTTGTAGATATTCAAAATCTACTAGTCTTCCAGGGTGTTTTCTCCATAAAGAGGAGTAAATCAAATACAACTGTTGAGGGTAAAATATTCTGTGCTAGATACTACATTGGATGCTGATTTAGGTACTTGTAAGTCGATCTTCTTCTAAAAAGTGTGGTAGATATGTCACTTCCCCTATATTTCTAATGCTAACACTTTGCAGCAAGTGCTTAGATTCAGCAGCTTCTCAATGCACCTTCCTTTGTCTAAGTTCTTTTCATCCCAAATCTCACTTTCATCGTCATTATTGCTTAACAACTCATTACTAACAGAATAAAGTCCAATCTCCTTGACTTTTCAAAAGCAGAATTTATCTACCTATCCAGATCTCTTTTGCATTACTTCCATCATGAACCCTTTATTTCAGCATGGAAGCATTCTCACTGTATTCCAACTATCCATGTTAATTTTTAACTCTTAACTCATTCTTGTTGCTGCTTAATCTACTGGGGATTTCTTTTGTCATCTCCAAGTGCTTGTTGAATTGACCTCCTCAGTATTTCCTTATCTTCATCACCTCTGCCTTAGTTCAAGATCTCAGTATTTCTTAGCTGGATTATTATCTTAACTGTTTTTTTTTTTTTAAACTTTCTAGGTTCTTTCTTTTCCAGTCTATCTTCCATATTGCTCTATTGTTTTTACAACATGTCACACTGATCATACCATTTCCTTGCTTAAAATGAACAAAACACTTTGAGGGTTTGGCACTTAGTAAGTACTCAGTAATTGTTAATTGCCTGAATAAAAGGTTCAGGTAAAGCCCCATTCTCTATTTTCATAAAGTCTTCCTATAATTCTACCTCTCACTTTGATCTTACCCTTGTTGAAGCTCTGTGATTGTCTGTGTCACTCATTTTGAAGTTCTGTAATATACTTCCTCCTGTTATCACTTAACACTTTTCTTTCATTCATTTATTCATTTATTAATTCAGCACATTCCTTGCGTATATAATATGCTACACATCATGCAAAGTCTTGGGGGATTCAATGATTAGGAAAAACAGACAGGTTTCCTGCTTTCATGGCCTTTCATAGCAAATAGGGACAAAATTAAATAATCACATCAAGGAAGGTATAATAACAGATTGAGAAAAATGCTATAAAGGAAGGTCACGTGGTTGTATAAAGGCACATAACACAGAAACCACCCCTCAACTCAGTCTTCAGAGAGGCTCCTCTGAGAAAGTGACTTTTGAGCTAAGATCTGAACTATGAGTAGCCATGTAGCCAAGAGAGCTGGGGGGAGGAGTGAGGGTAAGAGGATGCTTTAAGTGATGCAGTGGCATGCATACTGGCCATATGATGGGGTAAGCATTTAAAAGCAGGGCAGAGTGATTGGATCCAGGAATAGAAAAAGGACATTAATGGAAAAAACTGGTGAAATCTAAATAATGTATGGAGGTTAATTGATAGAAATGTACTAATGTTAATTTCTAAGTTTTGACAAACGTATCAAAGTGATAGGAGATGGTAACATTAGGGGAAACAAACTGGGTGAGCTTTATATGAAAACTCCACTCTCTGTGCAACTTTTCTGCAGATTTGTGATTATTCCAAATTAAAAGTTCATTTATAAAAAAGGCCAGAATGGAAGAAGCTTGGTATGTAAAGGAACAAAGGTGCAAAGTAAGGTTGAAGATTTCCAGAGACCTTGTGCAGCATCTTAAGAATGTTGGTCTTTATCTTGCCGTGAGGAGAAGGCTGTGATTGTTTTAAATAGTGGCTAGCACAGCAGAGCTGCTTTTGAATCTATCACTGGCCTAGGGGCAGTGTGGAGAGTGGACTAGAGGGACACCTCGGTGGGTAGAGGAAGCCAAGTGGGACAATCTTATAGCTTTTCATACTAGAAATAAGTTAGATTAAGGTGGGGCAGTAAAATAGATGTTTTTGGACTGCATTTATCTTTTTTTCTGTTCAGTGTCTGTCACAGAATTCTGCACATCACATCTACATGTTACATATTTCTTGGATGAATAAATGAATAGACAAATAGATGAACTAATGAAAAAAGTTCAGATCAGAGGAAACAGACCCTGGAGTCAGCAGCCCCTTGGCAGTATCATGAAGAAATTTTCCCAAACTCAAAGGCTGGGACTAGTGATTTCTGATAAAATCAACAGATTTTCCTCATGGATTATCCTCTTACATTCAAGGACTCTTGCTCCAGAAATAGAGGATTCCTTGCCTAATTTTTGGAGTGCTCAGTGCTTGCACAAATGTTCTGGGAGGAGCACTGAGTGTAGAAGCAGAGATTCAAGATACACTTTTGATACAGAAAAAAAAGGGGTGTGAGAGGATGGCCATGTCCTAGGTCTAGGTTGAGTCTCTGGGATGTGCCCCACTAAGTGAGGGCCTATGGCTTCACACAGGAAAGACTGCAAGAACAAGCTGTAGTTGAGTAAAAGTAGATTTATACAGAGAGATGTATACTCCATAGACAGAGTGCAGGTCATCTTAGAAGGTGAGAGAAAGGCCTAGAAGATGCACATTCCACAGGCAGACTGCAGACCATCTTACTCAGGAGGGAAAGTGCTGGACTTAGAGCCAAGAGTTGGCTAGGGAAAATGAGATGGGCCATGAGATGTGGGGGTTGTTAGTCTTTATGGGCTCTGTAACTTTGTATGCTAACAAGTCGGAGGATTATTTCAACTACTTTGGGGACGGGACTGGGAGTCCTAGGAACTGGGCCATCACCCACTTTTTGACATTTTATGGCCAGCCTTGAAACTGTCATGGCACCGTGAGTATGCCATTTAGCGTGCTATTGTATTTCAATGAGCGTGTATCAAGCTCAAGGTCTGCTGGGAGTTGAATCTTCCGCCATCTTGGTGCTAATTGCTGTGTCATTCTTTTATTGGTTGTGCCCTGCCCCCTTCCCTCCTGTCTCACTTTGAGGGAAAACTTGAAAGTATATGATACCCCAAAACATAAGAAAATAGTCAAGGGGTGGTGAACCATCTGAACAATGGCTTCTTCTTTTGAGCAAATTCATTCTGAATATGATTTGTATTTTGTCCCTTTGGCAATAGAAGTAATCTTAGCTTTCTTAGAGCATCTGTAATTAGGAATTCTTCACATCTTGGGGGAGTTTCTAACTTCCCAGTGGATAAAAGAGGCCTGGGGAAGGGTTGTGCATGAGGACGGCACCAGACTGAGAGTTCTGTCTGCTCACTTAGGTGAGATCTAGCAGGTTGGGCAGAGGCAGGTCAGAGTTTTCTGCAAGTCTTTCTCATTTGAAAAGACACCTGATGGTTTTTTTTAAGAACCATCTCTTGAACTGATTAGTTTGAAGATCAGGAGGAGACTTCTGGGTTGATTTCAACCTAGAGGAAGAGGAAAAGAATGATGAGCATTCCAAGATGATTTCAGCCAGGCGACCCTGAGGATCCCAGTTTCTCTCCCAGAACTTTGGTTCTAAAGTTTGGGCTCAGTGTTTAGAGAGGGTTATCACTACCCGTGTTGTTTTTTTCATAACACATGACCAGTTTTAGCCAATGGAGTTTATATGACGGATCTCCGAGGTTAACCTTTTCCCTTTCTTTTCTCCCCTCCACCCTAGACATACATTCATTTGACTGGCAGCCTGGAAAATTGAAAAATGCCACAGGGGTTATTAAGGTTAAAACCGTGTCTGCTCTTTGAAGCTCCATAGCTAGTAATTGCTCCACCTACAATATTCAGGCATCAGAACAGGACGTATTGTTCTGAGTTTGCTTGACACAGGCCCACATCAGCTGTAACACCCAGATAGGATGAACGGGTCTCAAGATGTCATTTCTCTCCTTTGAAATACATCCCTTTAATCGATTAAAACAGAGTCCCTGAAGTTATTTGAATGTATTCTGTGTCTCTGTGCACACATGTTTGATTTACTTTTGTTCTTATTAAAAGGGTAAGCCTAGAGGAAAGGAGAAAAGAGAATCTTCCATAATCCATATTTTAATAATTGCCTGAGTGCACATTTACTCTACAGAGACTTTCCTGTTTCTGTAACTATTTACTTGGCTCTTTTAGGAAATGTGTGTTACTCACCTGGTCTGGTAGACCATGACACAGCTTCTGGCCTATCATGTAATCCCGCATTTGGCTTCCTGTCAGCCATGATGGTGTATTGATTCTGTCTATAAGATGGAGATACTATTTTAATGGTTTTTTTCCCCACAATAATGGCTCCAAGTTGTATAAATTATACCAAGCCATTATGATGTTAATGTGTAAATATTAAGAAAACCGTTGAGAAAAAGTTACTGTGTAATTGAGGTAGCTTATTTTCCAATGTTAATAACTTCTTCATTAATTTTTTTCTCCGTAAAAATATTGAGGGAGTTTAATCCACTTTAAAACTTATAAACATTTATTTAAAAAGAAAGAATCATTTCACATCCCACCTTGGTAACAGGAAACAATACCACCCCTCCAGTGGAAAAAATTTCATGCATCATGTAAACAAAACAAAGAAAGAAAAGAAAAACACCCCAAAGCCAAAGTACCCCACGGTAACAAGAAACTCCAGAGAGATCCTTCGGGAGAGAGAATTTGTTTCTATTTAGCTTTAGGGCAATAATCTTTTTTACCATGTTGCTCCAGGCAAATGATTCAATATTGGCAGTAATGCCTGCTCATGACTAAGAACAGGAGGATAATCTACAGTAACCAAAAACATCGTAGAAGTGGACTTCCTGTCCCTCAAAAATTCCATGCATGTAGTTGGCCTACTACTATATTGGTATACCAACTAGGGTCCCTGCAGGAAACAAATTCATTCCAGATGGTTCAAATGAGAAGGCTTTAGTAAAAGGGGGATTTACATGGGTGTGGGGGCTGGGATCAAATGAGAATAAATGAAGGGTGGGGAGGTGATCCACTCAGGGACTGAAAGCAGGAAGCCGTTACTACATCCCAGGCAGAGGAACTGAGGGGAGGGAACAATGAAACTGGACCCAGTTCCAGACAGCACACGAACTGTGGAGGGAGGGCTGCTGTCACAGTGTACGGACACAGTAGTCACCATAGATGTGATATGGAAACGGAATGAGTGGAGAAGAAATACCCCAGCTTCTCTCCTGCCAACCATTTCCTTCCGGTCCCTCTGTCAGCCAGCCCCACCCATAAAGCAGCCAGCAAGAGAGCCCAGGAGATGTGGTCTGCAGGGACTATGTCCTGAGCATCAAAATAAGACAGAGGAAGGAAGGAAGGGGGTGCAAAAATGGAAAATATCCAGAACAGTTGGTTTCTGGATCACTAAAGAGTTAGCATTATTGATGTCTAAAGAACAAAATTATTATTAAGGAACTGTACTTTTTACCCTTCATGAAAAAGAAGCTAGAATTCCATATTTCACTTCATATGAGAGGAGGATTTTAAAATTATCATAGGCAAGTTTTCTCTGTCTTTGCAAAAATATTCAAAATATATCAAATAGTCTAATAGCCATGCAGGAAATTACAGTTTGCAAAAGACATTTTACAGATAGTATCTCATTTAACACTAGCTAATGTCCTAAGGAGTAAGCATTATTTATTTTCCAGATGAGGAGACTGGAGCTCAGAGCACAGTGTGACCTTCCCAATATCCTAAGTCAGAATTAGCAGCATCCAGATGCAAACCTAAGTCTCTTGACTCCAGCTCCCAGGTTGTGCATCTTACACCACTCTGCCTTTTCCCAAATAAAAATGTCATAAATTTGTGACAGCAGCTATGCTGACAGAAGAACAGATCTGTCTGTACCTTGCAGAAAATTGTATTTGCAGGAGAACTAGAATCTTTACATCAGGCAGGCTCAGTTTCAGGAAGTAAAGGACAGTCCAAACTATCAAGTCCAGTGGAAAGAAATGATGCACAGAGAGATTCAAGGAGATTTGGAGGAAGAGACTGGAAAGACACCCCGAGGAAATGGTAAGAAGTAAGGAGGAGACTTTTCTGAGAAATATGCATTCCTGAGAGTGTCTGTGTAAGGTATTAAAGATGTAAAGCAAGGCTTTTCAAGTGTTAAGCACAAGGCTGCAACATTTCTTAATATTCAGTATTATTTATGGACCACTTACATCTGAATCACCTGGGTTACTTATTATACAGGTGTACAGGGGCCCCCCTTGACTTACAGCATCAGGTCTATTTGAGAGGAACTATGCAGTTGGGCATTTGACATCCCCTCCCCTCTGCCACACACACAGAGAGGTGGAGAACTACTGATAGAGAGCACATTTAGGCAGCTTGACTATAAAGAGGTCCGTAACAGAACTATAAATACTTGGTCACAGCTCCGTTTGCTGGCATGGCTGAGGACCAGCTATCCAGTTACCCATCCATCACCCCAGCTTCTGTTTCTTCGCTTCAATCATGCCTTTTGAATATGCTTTTGAAAAATGTATTTTCTAATTTTATGCTTTAATAAACAAGGTATATTAAACACAAATTGACTTTTCAGACTCTTATAGTGCCTTGAGTTAAATATTTTAAACATCAATTATGGAAACATTAGAGATGTAAATGTAGTCAATTGAGAAAGTGGGTTGAAACAGTTTGGAAGCTAAGATTGCTTTAAAAAAGGAATCTCTAATACCAGCATGTGTTCTTGTTATTTAAACTCATTTTCATAAAAGTGATGTGACAAATGAACAACTTCAAGACCTCTAAGGTGGGATAATACGGTTGCCTTTTTTTTTTTTTTTTACCAAATTATTTATCAACAACAACAGATGAAGTCATTTCCAAGATGTTTTGCAATCAACACTAAAAGCTTCTTTTCTGTTTTTATCATCATCCTTTTGCAGCATTCAAAACATTATGTATTGTTTCCACATCAATAATGCTTCCACTTCCTGTCAGCTTGCTTTAAGATGCAAGTGTCTGGATGCCAGATATCTGGGGTTATAGTATTTATGGTATAGAATATTGATTTTCACTGTTTCCGGTCGAGGTTTTGTTAGTCATTTGGAACTTCGTTCTGTAGAATATGGGTGCTATATCTTCCTACTCTATTATAACTTTCTTTCCACTTGGAAGCCTATAATCTGAGTCTCTCTCAACAAATGGCATTTCAAATGCTGTTTAATAATGGTTTGAAAAGAGTGACTGAGGCTGGCTCTAATTTAACTGTGAATCCATGTCTGCAGATGGCCTTGCTGATTTATAGAGAGGCGCAAATAGTTTGTAACTAGTAATATTAGGTTGAGTTTGAGCCAATTATAGAATTTTCCTCTTTTTTTTTGTGAATCAGAATGGCAAGTATATTGGGTTACCCCCTCCCCCCAAATGAAGGTAACATTATTGATCAACCATAAGAACAAGATATGTTCATTGATAATTTTCCCCTCGTTGCTGGGTCATGTTTTGGGATGGGATGGATCTATATATTTTGAGTTGTTTTTCTAGTAATGATCATGGGTTTGAGCTGATTTGTTTATATACTAGAGAGTAGTCCCTCTCGGATTAACATCTGTGGTTTTGATTTGGCTGACCTGGGTGGAAGCTACAATCTTACAGTCAGGGACATAAACCAAAAATAAACAGCTTATTTCAGAATTAACTCAAGAGTCTGACCTCATTTGCAACATGTTCTACGCCAGAGTTTATTGGTTTTAACCTAATGGCTATTTTTAAAATTAAAGTCCTTATCTTTGGGGACTTTTCCAGAAAATCCAGCAATTACTTTTTCAAATATCCATTATTTCTTCAGGGACATATTTGATAAGATACAGAAGAAAATTTAAGCATCATATATTTTGGTATAAAGATAACACAGAGCAATCTCTGTAGTAATTTCCTGTAAGTTCTTATCAAAGCAATTTAAAGCAAACAATTGGAAAGTGAAAATTAAATGTGATCACCTTTTTCGAAGAGGTGTGTTCACAATGCCAAATAATCAATTGTATTGATTTCCTCCCCTTCTGAGCTGACCAGTTGTTTTGTTCCCCCATAGTGTCACCCAGCATGTGTGTCCAGAGCTGTCTATAAACTGACAGACCTTAACAGGTGTTGCCACTGGACCAGGCCATGATATTTAAAATGGCACTTTTATAAGATCTGACTCTGACTCGAGTGTTAATAATTCTTGGACCAGTATTCAAAGAAAAATCATTCAGCTATTCTTTTAAGGTTTAATTACATATACGCGTAAGTGTATCTCATTTTTCACACCCAATTTTCTTTGCCGTCTGTTATGCCATTACTGGAAAGCAGATGTTTATTATAAATTGTATTTCTTTAATAGGTGACTAAGTAAAGATAGGGGGTTGAATTATTTATTTTTTGAACTTCTGCCTAAAACATCAAACTGTACTAATATCAACTCTGCAGAATCTGTTTAAAAATAGGAGCAACTGGGGTGTAGTATTTCATGACTGAATGCTAAAGCTTTCAGACTGAAAAAAAGCTGGGAGGTAGGAACAATTGAAAGTCTCTAAATGCATCATGTCTGAAAAAAGTCAAACGACAAGCTAAGGCCATGAGGCCTTCTTGCATATTCATTTCTTCTTTCTGTCCATAAGGTAAGGGTACCCTAAGCCAATTGAGTTCTTTCAAAACTCTTGGCTAGAAATTTGTTTTCAAGCCTATATGAATTTTTCTATTTTGTAAATAGAGATTCTTTATTCTTAATTTGGTCCTATCCTGAAATTAAATAAAATTAAAGTACAGTTCCAGACTCTCCCCCAGTTGTCTTTTCTTGCACGACTGTACAGAAAAACAGCAACAAAGAACTGCTGATTCCCATCCTTTCAAGTTGACAGTCATTGCTATTTTTCCTTTTTCTCTTTGCCATTTGAAATTTTGGCAGTTTTTCCTCTATATTGATATGAAACAGAAAAGCTTGACATGACAAAAAATGGAAACTATTTATATATTTCTTTCCTTGTGGTTTGAAACACACACCAGCCCCTATGTTCTAAGGTGGTGGTTTTCCACTGAGTGAGTTTGCAGCCCCTCTCTCTCTCCTTCCCCTGCCCCACAAGGGTACATGGCAAAGTGTGGAAATATTTTTGATTTTCATGATAGGGGAGTGGGAGGGGCTCAGGCATCCGGTGAGAGAGGATGCTTCTAAACATTCTGCAACGCACAGAACAGCCCCATGACAAAAAATTACCTAGCTGCAAACATTAATAGTGATGAGGTTAAGAAATCCTCTTTTAAAACAATCCCCTCCAGAGATGGAGGCTTTTCAGCATTGGAGCAAGAGTTCCATGGTGCACAGTGAAAATAGGTAGGAGGAAGATGATTCTTAGGAAGAATCTTGGGAGAGGTTGTAAGACTATGGAGGCATAAAAGCATATTGGAGATTGTAGGACTTCCCTTCCCTGAGGACCGCATAGCTTAGAAATATGGTTGGAAGTAACTGACCTCAAATGACTTAACTTGGGTGTAAGTTGTTTTGAGTCAGGAAAAGTAAACTGTTTGTCAGAGGCAGTTAATTATTATATCCAATAAAGTCAAAAAGATGAATCTTTCTGGATCATGTGCAAGAAATGAAACAATTAAATTCTGGGAATGTATTAAATTGAATTTTTAAATTAAAAAAGTATTAAGTTCTCTTTTATATTGTAAAACAACAACAACAACAACAACAACAACAACAACAACAAATCCCCTCCAAAACGTGGGAAGTCCTCTCTACTCCACTCTATTATTGGGAGTAAGATAGTTTTGTGAAATTCTAAGGCTTTAAAACAAATCTTAAAATTTTATCTTTAATTTTGGAACATTTGATCTTCCTGGCACAAACCTTTTTTTTTAAACATACTGTTCTAAGTGCTTCACAACATCCCCATGAGGATGAGGAGGGTATTAGCATCATTAGCCCCATTTTTTCAGATGAGGAAGCCAAACCGAGGTAACTTGGGGAAGGGGGGAAATGCCGCTAGCAAGCCTCTTGTTCCCTTGGGTCTCCCTTTCATCTTTCCATCCTCACAACAGTTCTAACCTTTGACATCTTCTCTCTATTGCATTCCTGTGTGCTCAGACACTATGCTAGTTATGTGATTTTGAGGCAGTCCTGAGCCTTGGATTGCCCTGTTCTGGGCTGGCAGGGGCCTGGAGACCTGTCCTGTGCACTGTTTTCCTCATCCCACTTTGCGGTCACACCTTGAAAGGTCCTCGCCCCTTGGAGTATCATCACGTGGAGACCACGGGGCTAACCAAGGCTCAACCACTAATATTTGTTCTCCTAGATTACCAGCTGTCTGAGTCAGGCACTGTGCAAGGTGCTTTTCACACCTTTTCTCAACTGGGTTGATGTGATGAACCCTACTGGACACAAGAGGAAAAGAAGGCTCAGAGAACTGAAACCACTAACAGAGCATGTTGACTAGTGATGTGTAAAAGGAAGGGTTGCACTCAGGATCATTTGAGCTAAATCCCTCCCTCTTTCCACAGGCTCCTGTGACCTCAGGCCCCACAAATAGTCAGGGACCCTGCAGCATGCCTAGGTTTGTTCAAAGTAGTCTGGTTACTGTCTTTGAACCATGGGAAGGCTTTCAGATGACCCTAACAGCTTGAAACAAAGTGACCCAGTGTTCTCAAGGATGAAAAATACTCCATTTGTTTTTACTCTCTTTTGAGGCCAGAGTAGAAATGGTTTCATTCGCTTGTTCAGCATCAGCACCACAATTCAGCAATTCCGCTAGTTGCTGGGGTTCTTGGATAGTCCCTTAGGATCCTGGCTCTGCAGTCTAACCGCTTGGCGTGGCGCTGGGGTGCTCCTCCTGGATGCTCCTTCTCAGTCATCTAACTTTCCCTCTGACACTCAGGCTGCTCATCTTTCAAATTGGGGATAGTAATCCTTCAAATCACAAGACTGGGGCTGCCACCCTCTCTCGAATCAGCCTGCCTTCCACTCTTGAAGGCGCACTTTCATTTTGCTAATAAAACCTTTAAAATCTTTAACTACACATGCTTTTTGTCCTCTATCTGAATTCTTCTCTTTCAGGTGAGACAAAAACCGAGGACTTCCCCTTTTGGGGTAATAGAACCCCCTTTATTTTCCCCTCTTATTTCAGGTAACAGGACAGCAGGGTACGCCTGCAAGTAAATAAAACATCCCCAAACAAGACAAAGTGCCTGGGTGCTAGAAAAAACAGATGTCTGTTGTGTGATAACAGACCAGAGAAAAGGTGAAATGTGAAAATTCTGTGGGATATTCTTTGAGTAGATATATTTTATGCTTATAACTCTTTTTTTTTTTTTTTTTTTTTTTTTTTTTTTGGAGTCTTGCTCTGGTAAAAGTGGTTTCTCTTTCCTTGCCTAACCTGTGTCATAAAATTCCTCTGAGCAGCATGGCAAATTACTGCCGTATCCTGTTTCAGAGCTGCCTGCTCTTCTGTCATGGGTGGAAATTTTCCAGTGCATAAAAGTGTGAAAGTGTATTATAAGGGTGAGGATGTTTTTGTAAACAAGATATTCTAGATGTTACTTCTAACCACAATTTACTTTTGTGCTGTATTTTTGGGTGCTTTGTAAAATCTTTCAAAATATCATCTAGATAGTTTCGGTCCCTCAAGCTCATCTCTCTAACACCTCCATGTTCTTTTGTCTGACTGTGACAGGCACTGATCCTTGGTAAATCATCAGACATACCCCAGATCTTTCTGCCGGGCATTCTGGAGACTGGAAAACCTCAAGGCTCACCTTGTCAGAATCCCTGTGTGGCCATGAGAAACAGTTCTAGCAAATAAGTAACAAATAGAAGTTCACAGAGGGGTGGGGGCTTGGGGAAAGCTTTTACTTTTCCTAGTGAAAGTGGCATATACTACATATATCATGAGTACTACTAATTGCTGCTTTCTTTCCCTCTCATCCTCTGTCATCTGTTTATCCTTTTATTTTTCTTTGCTTTGTTCTTGTTTTCATTGCCTTGAATAAAGTTATGATGACTGGAGCTGCAGCAGCCATCTTGTGATCATGAAGGAGAACTCCCCCTCCCCCATCACAGAAGTTCTAGCTCTTATCCTTTGAAATGGCAGAACTAAAACTAGCAGCTGTCTTCCTCTAGGCTTTTTGTTATATGAGGCAAAGAAATCCCCATTGCTTTGAATTGTTGTCCATCACATTTTTCTGTTACTTGTGGCTGATTACATTCTGGATATGGTAACTTTGAACAACATATTCCAATCATCTGTGAATTTTCATACATTGTCAATTCCTTGTCTGTTCAAAACTCTCCTCTTTCAGGAAGACAGAAATGACTGAATCTATATCTGCATCCCAAGCATATTCTTTTCTTTTCATGGTACTTCCTGAACAACTATATTGGGCATCTCTTTGCTTGTTGACTTTGCACTGTTAATACACCACATTTTGCAATATGAATACCTTCTCTTTGTTGCTATGTTACCCTGTAGAGATATTCTTATGTTTGGCTTTTTGTCTTTGAGTCATGAAGTCTAGTTTTTATTTTTATTCCTTTGATGTGTAATGCGGTGTCTCTTTTCATTAGACACATCAGTAGGTACTTTTGATGCACCTTGAATTCTGCTAGCTGCTACTAGGCCCTCGGAAAGGGTGTCAGTGTGTGGTGGTATTCACACACACAGAGCCAGGCCTGGGTGTACTTTCATAGTGTCATTTACTTAACTGGGAAAGAGCCAGACTTGTAACTAGCTTTGCCACTGCCCCCCACTTCTTTAGCTCAGAACTGCTTTTTTTAATAGCTCCCCACTGCAGGATTCCTTTCAAAGCTCAAGCCCCAAACATTTATGTGGCATGTGCATTAAGAGAGTTCTTTTTTTTTTTTTTCCAAAGTGCAGATCTTTTCTCCTTGATTTGGCATCTGACTGTGGTTATTTCTATTATTAAACATCAATGATTCATATTATATAACAGTAGTTATTCCGAATGAGAAGGTATAATATAAAGTAATAAGGTACCTTCAGCTATGCAGTGCTTTATGTTACTGGATGATTTAATTTTTTTCATATTTCATTTCTAGCTGTTCCTAGCATCTTCTTTGAATTGCACAAGTGGTCTTTACATAAAAAATTATTTTTTTCTTAAAAGAAAACATTGAAAAGGGCAAATAGATTCTGACCCTTCAAATGTCAACTTCTTTTTTTTTACACAAATACTTGAAAACTCTCATTAATTAGAAACAAAACAGCACCACCCACCTTCCTCTTGCCTCTCTGTGTCATCTATGACAGTTATGAGAGACAAATATGTTTCCCCTCATTACTAGCACTGTTCAAGCAGTAAAGCTCCGACAGAAGAAATACAAACAAAGGCCAGGACATGGACAGCAGTGACACAGGGTCATGGGCTGATACAAACACGATTCAATCCTAGAGACAGGAAACACCCGACATCATCCTATTTTTCCGTACCATCAAGGATTGGAAGTCTTAAATAGCTTTCTTATGTTATTTCTTCAGGAACTGATTTAATATCCTTGTTTCTGATTTGAAAGCGATAAAGAGAAGACAGAGAGATACTGCCTTTTCCTTTTTGAAATTCAAAAGGAATGCATGCTAGGAGAGACTAGATGATTAGAATGAATTGTTCAAGAACACGATGAAGTCTGTAACACATCTTTAAAAACTCCGAAGCCGTCTTTGCGCTCTGCACAGGGCTAGCCTGCACTGGTCCTCCTGGCTTGGGCACGAATCTAACTTCCAGATGCTTTTCCTTTTTGCAGTCTTCCAGCTAGATTCCCGCGTGAAATGTGGGAAAGCTGCTAGCGAATGCATCTGCTTCACGAGCATACTAGGAGATGAGAGTGTGGTGGATTTAGAACTGTTATCACACTCCGAGCAGTCTCATTTTCACCTGCACCTCAGCTATACACCCATGGCTTCCCGGCCATCCATTTGATTACCGTGTGGAAATGTCTAGGTTCAAAGCCAGGCTGACATCCAAATCCACTTGTGAAGTTTGTTTTTCCTCCTTCTCTCTATCCTGCTTTGTTCTGACCTTTTTCAATTAAAGAAGCAGAATCTTTTGACTTTTTTAAAAATTAAAAAAATTATTATTTGAAAAAACTGGGGAGGGGAGCAATTAGGTTTATTTATATTTATTTTTAGGGAGGTACTGGGGATTGAACTCAGGACCTCATGCATGCTAAGCAGGCACTCTACCACTGAGGTATATACCTTTCTACCTCTTTTGACTTCTGAATTCTGTATTCCATTCACTTTTGTGGTTGATAAATGGAAACGTCGCAGCAAGGCTGCCTGGAGATGTGCTGCTGACGAGAAGGTGCGGCAGGCTGGAAGACGCATTCTGGCACATCTGCCTGAGACATCTGTCTAGAGATCAAAGTATAGCAACCCACGGTGGCCAAGGCAGTCACTGCCACTGTCGCCATTCCTGCTTAAGCAGCATTTCTTTGTGACCACTCCTTCCTGCTGCCGTTTCCATCTTGCTCCACTCAACTATCTCCATCTTCGTAAACAAGGCAGGGACACAAGATGTGGACACTGAAGTCTCCTAACCAGTTTACCTGACTCGTGGCTCTTGAAGGGGGATGTTTCCTGAGAAATGGTTCCTTGGAGGACTGGGCATGTTCTACTGAACTCCCTGTGGGAGAAGATATTTGAGAAATCACTAATAATAGCTGTCACTGACATCTGGAAGCCTCTTACAATGAGAGCACCATGTCCTAGAGCATCTCGTTGGACTGCTACACAATCCCTCAGAGGAAATGATATCATTAAGGTGGTGTTATTATAGTCAAATGATGGAGTGAGGAAGTTTGTTTGGTGTAGGAGTTGGTGTTAAGGCAGTGGTGGTGTGAGTCATGATGAAAACGGACTCTGGAGGCAGCTTTTAAGGTTTGGACCTCTGTTCAACTCGTGGATGTGAATTACTGTGTAAGTTCTGTGACTCTTTAAGCCTCAGTTGCCTTGTCTGTGAAACAGTAATAACCACTGTAGCCTCTTCCTGGGGATTATATGAGCAATGCACACCGGACACTTGGCCCAGTGCCACGCATGTGTGAGATCTCATCACATGAGGCTCACGTAGAACATGTAAGTGTGAAAGAGCATATTGTACGTGCAGATCTGAAATGTTCCATTAGTTGGGTGAAGAGTGAGAGCAGAGAAAAGGCAGGAGACAATCAGAAGGACTGCATTTAGAAGTCTTTTTGTACTGAAATATGGGGTCTGAGCAGAAATGGATAAAGATGGAAGTGATGCTGGGGGTGACAGTGGGTAAAATGGGGACTGGCAGGGAAATAAACATGACTATATGTGATTTGGGTCAGCCTCAGTCTCCCCATCTGTGATATGAGAGCCTTCCTGAATTGAGATCGAGCACCTCTTCGCAAAGCTGGGCGGAGCCACTGGCCTGAGGGCCCAGGTTCTCTTGGCTTCGTCCTTCCACCCAGGGATCTGATCCTCCTCTTTGTTATCTTTAGCCTGGATTTCTGATCCCTGTTGCCTGACTCCCAGATGTGTCACCCTTAGTCACCTGGACAAGGTTATCTGTGAACTCACTGAAAGCAAAGCCTTGAACTTGAAATATTGTAGATGCTCAATAAATATTTATGAATGTAAAATGGATGAAGAGTGGATATTTATAAGTTCTTGTGAACACTTTGTTTGCACTTTGTCTTAGCTAATGAATTTGACCACTGCTTGATTTATGCTCCTTATCTGATCCTTTCTAATTCAACCAGGCTCACATATAGTCCTATTCGAAAAGATTTTTATTTTTATTTTTATTGAAGTATAGTGAGTTACAATGTGTCAGTTGCTGGTGTACAGCATAATGTTTCAGTCACACATATACATACACATATTCTTTTTCATATTCTTTTTCAGTATAGGTTACTACAAGATATTGAATATAGTTTTTTGTGCTATACAGAAGAAACTTGTTGTTTATCTATTTTATATATACTAGTTAATATTGGGAAAGGGGGTAGGCAGGGATAAATTGGGAGTTTGAGATTTGCAAATATTAACTATTCTGAAAGATTTTTCATGCAGTTTTAACATGAAACTTTTTTTCCCCCCAAATAAGGTATATTCTAACATAGTAATTACTAAGTACTTGAACATTACAAAAGATGAAAAAAAAAACCATTGTCATCTGCTTTGGGCTCTTTCTTTGTGAGTTTTGCTATAGCTTTTTCTCTCTCCCTCTTTGTCTCTTGGTCTTTGTCTCTCTCACACACACATACACACATACATATATGTGCATACAAGTGCTTATATCAGGCTTAATGAGAAAGTGTAATGCATTCAGAATTTGCTAATTTGTATTTGCGTTTGTGTATGTTTGTGTTTGGATGAAGTCTAATATGTTTCCAAAATGTCCTAGCATAATTTATTTGAACTTGGTCTCAATGCACCATGGAGTTTTGTCCTCTCCAGGTTTTCAGAGTGCCTTGCTTCCAAGGCTTTAGTTGTCTGCTTGTGAAGATTTACGGTAAACTTTGCTCGTTTGAATTGTGACAACAGGCTTCCCTGCAGAAGGAAGTCAGCGATGAAGTTGGTGTATGGATGCAGAAAGCAGTTTTCAGAAAATGAGAAACCCCTGAGAAAGGCAGTCATTCTTATTCTCAGTTTATCTTTCCGGTTGTTTGAGTGATGATGGCAGCTCCTGGGGACAAGGTTGCTTCCTACACGTGCCTCATTTGACTCTTCGTATCTCCTCCAACTATGAAAAAGAACCCTCTCTATTTTAGGTTTCATTGTCTCTGCTAACTGAACAGCCTGGGTTTTCCTCTTTCCAATTTTCTCTATAAGAAAAGATCAGGTAAAAGTTACTGTTCCCTGGGCTAGGGGTATAGCTCAGTGGTAGAGCATGTGCTTAGCATGCATCAAGTCCTGAGTTCAATCCTTAGTACCTCCATTAAAAAAAAAAAAAAAGAAAAAAATAAACCTAATTACCCCCAAACCAAATAAAAAATAAAATGGAGAAAGAGAAATTAAAAATATATATTTTTTAAAGTTATTGTTCCCAGCCAACTGCTGAACTCCGGGGCATTATGTCAGCCACAGAGCTTCAGATGGGGTTTACTAATGGAAAAAGGGAGGAAGACCTAGGCACAGTCTAAGAAAACTAAGCTTATACTACACTCTAACATAGAAATGATTTTAGCAGTTAGGCAACCTGAAGGTGACAGTAAATTATCTTTCCTTTTGGAGTTTGTAACAGAGTGTCCTTCAGCCCCGCAGCATGCTTCTTACTGATCCTACAAACATTCGATGAGAAGTTGGGTCTGTTAAGTTGACAGACACAGCTGCAGTTATTTTTATTTTTTAACTTTACATATTACTTTTGAGTCCAGTATACGTTAGCAACTTCTAGAACATATATGTTCGATGACTTACGGTGAATGGAGAGAAATAAATCTATGTGCTGCCGTTAGAGAAATGTTATCATAACTTCAGTAGCTTTTTCTCTCTGCTGCTGCTCAGTTTACACCTCTCTGTCATCATTTCTTAAACTAGTTCTTTACTAGATAGAAAAAAAAAAGAATAAATAAAATTTCTATTATTTAGAATTCCATACAAAAGTTATGTTAAAACAATGTATTCATAAGGGAAAAGTGTAGTTTTTTTCCTACATTAACTGTCAGCATGGTGTGGGATCTTTTTTCTTTTTCCCCAGACAGGAGATCAGCTCAAATATCCACACCTGAGTGCTGAGAGTGCCTAGTGTGATTGTGTGTGTGTGTGTGTGTGTGTGTGTGTGTGTGTGTGTGTGTGTGCATGTGCATGAGTTGCAGTGATGTAATGAATTTTAATTCATTCTAGGAAAACAAAGATTCTAAACTTAAAATCAACCTAAACTATGTGTTTAAATCATTTTTAATTAAAGTATAGTCAATTACCATGCTGTGTTAGTCTCTGGTATACAGCATAGTGATTTAGTTATACACACACACACATATTCTTTTTCCTTATAGGTTACAACTAGATATTGAATATAGTTTCTTGTGTTATACAGTAGGATCTTGTTGTTTATCTATTTATACTAAGTGAAGTAAGCCAGAAAGAGAAAGAGAGATGCCATATGATATCACTTATATGTGGAATCTAAAAAAATGAGACAAATGAACTTATTTACAAAACAGAAACAGACTCACAGATGTAGAAAACAAACTTTTGGTAACCAAGAGGGAAAGGGGAGGGAGTGATAAACTGGGAGTTTGGGATTTGTAGATACTAACTACTACATATAAATCATTTTTTTATAGTTGAACCAAACCATTATGTCAATGTATACAATTACATAGTTCGATTTTTGTGTGTGGCAAAACTCCAGGGGTAATGTTTATAACTTGTTAATTGAACGTCCAGCGAGTCAAGGAACAAAGATATAGGACCCCTTTGTATGTGATTCATCCTACTCTGACCTGAAACAAAGGTCAGATTCCTTCTGTGTCTGTGTCTTCGCTGCCTGAGTGAGTAAATAAATATGTGTCGGTTGGTGAAGTTGGAGGGGAGGGGAGAATCATGTATAATTTTAATGCTTTTCCTGCTCTTACCAAAATGTGTTTCCAATTTTTCTGAAAATGCATTTACTCTTCTGAATTGTAATTGCCAATGCTTATGCAAATGTTGCAGAAACCTTAATTTCTTTTTTGAATACTTTCCACATCTGGTCTTTGCCCTTCCTTTTATCATTTTACTTCATAAGGCTTAACCTTGCCCGCCACAGACAATATTCTCCCCCAAAATTGCTGTGCTGAAGTAGACTGATTATCATTGCATAAATATCATCTCCAGATAAGATTTATTGACTGCCCACCTGTGGAAGGCAGTGAACGAGGCCTCGCAATAAATGTTACTGAATAGCTTCCCCCTCCTGTTCATAAGATCTGTGCGGCTCAAAAGTAAGGCAAAAATTACCTCATATCCTATTTCCTCTGCTGTACTCTGAATATAGATTTCTAGTTGAATTTTTTCTCTTTCTACTTTGTGATCTGGAAACTCTCATTATGAAGCAGTTGTTCCTTCTATAAACTTTTTAGATCTGGGTGAGCTCTCTTTTATTACTTTTCCATGCGGATAGGCCCTGGCATCAAGGAGTCCTTACGAGAGATATCTATAGGCCTATTCCTTGGTCATTATAGAAAACAAGACTTTTTTTTTCATAAAATAAGAATTTGGTGCACATGTGAATTCTATGCTAAAGTTCCATTCATTTAATAGAAAGTTCACCACTGTCCATCTATTTGGTAATGTTTCAGGTACTTTTATTTTTATTTTATTTTAATGATTTTTTTGTAAGTTGAAGTATAGTCAGTTTACAATGTTGTGTCAATTTATGGTGTATAGCACAAAGTGTCAGGCATGCATATACGTACATATATTTGTTTTCATATTCTCTTTTGGTATAGGTTATTACAAACTATTGAATAGAGTTCCCTGTGCTACACAGTAGAAACTTGTTTTTCATCTAGTTTATATACAGTAGTTAGTATCTGCAAATCTCTGTCATATTATGTATTAAATACAAGATTTGATTTTTAAAACAGTCAAATGGGCTTAAAAGAACAAAAATGAGAAGATGGGTTTGATAACATTAAATTCTGGCTTGAGTTTAGGATCATTTAAAAAATATATTAAATGATCTGCGTGAGAACATTTTGGAGAGGTAGGTAGGGAGTAAAGACGCTCCTAAATTCGTATCTTAGAGGAAGATGAGGGGACATTGTCTCATTTGCTTGGTTGCTTTTAGAGAGCATTGCTTTCAGTATCATACTCAGGGTGTGGCACTGCACAGACTGGCTCGAATCATGATTTTGCTTTGCTTTATTATATGCTTGTGGACAATTCAATATTTTTTACCCTCAATCTCCTTACCTGTAAAATTGGAGCAGTGATAGCTATTTAGCGGGGTGGATGTTATGAGTCTTAGAGACAATTTAATTTAAAGTGCCTTATACACAGTCAACATTAGATATATGGTAACTATTAGTACAGCTTTTAGCAGGCCTTGCAAATGTGTTTACAAAATCATGTAGGCCTCCAGAATTATATTTGATCTGTACATCTTATTAAACCTACCATGTTTGGCATGATGTTCTTCCTGCTTCTCTCTTGGTTTTCTTATTGGCTTAGATTGCTTTCCTTAACCAATTAGTTTATACAAAATATGCAGTGTGTAATCACAAATGAATTTTTTAAAAAGCCTACATCGCAGGACTTAAACATCAAAATGAGTCCTTTAAAGTGTTCCCAAAGGGAAGCTGTCTGTTACACCAACATTACTGCCATTGTTTAAGATCATTTTAGAACTTCCCTTTGAAAATTGCCTTCAAAGTCAATATGCAAGCCATTCAGGAAAATTGATCACTGCTTTAGAGTCACTCCTTATTTGTATTGAAAAGAAAAAGGGTCACCTAGCTTGGCTCTTAACTTTATTAAGAAATTATTTACCCTGAATTACTTTTAGCTCTTCCTCTTTTCTTTCTTTTTTTCCCCCCTCCCTTCCTTCCTCATTTTTTTTTTTTGCCCATACAATTCTATTTGATTCAACAAATTAATTACTAAGCACCTATGATATGTAGCACTGGTAGACAAGAAAGATAAAGATTCTGTTACTAGCAATGCTTGCAGAGTTATTTGAATATCTCATTGGATTACCTATTTCCAAAAATATATTGGAAAAAAGAAAAAGGAAAATGCTGATACAAGTAATCAGAAGTAAATCTCTCAAATGAATATAGCTGAGATAAAAATGACAATTTAGAAATTTAGCATGTCAAGAGTAGAGAATCATTAGACCCTTGGAATTAAGTTAAGTGACTGCATATTCAATTATGAGCACAAATTAGAAAATCAAAGAATATGTACTAAGTACTAAAATGATAGAATCAAATGTATCTCCAAGGAGAGGGATAATAGAGCAAATTTTAAAAAATAAGAAATAATACTGTAACTCTTTAGGAACTTCCCTATAATACATATTTTTAGTCAGTTTTTATTCTGCTGGTACACACACATTTGCAAGTATTAATTAGGTAGTTATATAATAATGAACAATCAGAAAACTTAAATATTTAACTATAGGGAACTGGTTTAATAAATTAGCATACATTTATACAATGAAATATTATACAACCAATAAAAAAATCTTTTCTCATAAATGTTTATAGGTTTTGGAAAATGTCCATAAAACAAAATTACCTAGGAAAGAAAATAATATACAACTAGATGAAAAATATAATCCAAAGTTAAAAAAAAAAAAAACACACTATACACATGCAGGGAAAAACCTGGAAAGAAATACATCAAAATATTGACTCTTGATAGTAAATTTATGGGAAGAATTCATTTTCTTTTTGAAACATTCTTGTATTTCCCCAATTTTATAAAAAATGAAATTGTAAAACTGGCAAGAATTTTTTTTAACAATATTAAAAAAATAAACATTTATATTTAAAATTACAGATTTGGAATTAAACAAATAAATATGTAAACATAAGGCCAAATGGGTTGGACAAGAAATGACATATAGGACTGATAGTCTTTACTAGGTTATATTTCCTCATATCTTAAGTTCTGCAAAATCTCATGTTCCACTCCTCTGTGGTTAACTCTTAATTGTTTTTTAAATTTTCTGTGATATTCTGTCCCCAGAAGATAAAATTCAGACAAGAATGGGAAATTACCTGATGAATTAAACTAACACAGAAAGCTTGGCTGGAAACTTCAACTGCTTAAGCTGATTTTCTATTTTAATGTCACTACTCTAACTTACTCCACCTCCAACCAGCCTCATAAATAATCAGTTATTAAAGCCATCGAAATTAATTCTACTTAAGGGAGCAGCTCATATTTTCAGATGCCTTAAAACATTAAAGTAAGTCCATAAAGAATAAACACAGTGAAACTCCACTTGTAATATTAAGAATTGGTTATAGAACTTAGATACAGCTGTAGTCAGACATAGAAAACAAACTTATGGCTACCAGCAGGGAAACGGGGTGGGAAGGAATAAATTGGGAGTCAAGATTTGCAGATATTAACTACTACATATAAAGTAGATAGACAAGTTTCTTCTGTATAGCACAGAAAACTATATTTAATATCTTGTAGTAACCTATAATGAAAAAGTATATGAAAACAAGTATATGTATGTATATGTATCACTGAAACATTATGTTGTGCAATTGACACAACATTGAAAACTGATTATACTGTAATAAAAAAAGAAAAAAGAATAGCTGTAGCCCAATAGAGCTAAATATTACTTATACACAACAAAAAAAATTGATCAGCAAGTTTTAGATATTTCACCACATTCTTCTTAATATTTTAAACTTCTTCTGTGATCTCTAACTAGATTTGTTAATGGATTAGAAAAAAGATGAATGCAGATACAAAATTTTCCCTTTCTTTGCTGACAGTACCTGCTATCTAGCCTTGGTTGTGACATACTAGGACATTTTGGGCAACTTTATCCTCTCCTGTGGACAGGACAGTTGTGTCATATGAAGTGCATGAGACTGAAATTTTGTACATGTTGTGTTGAATATTTAAAACAACAGCAGTAATAAAAGGCCTCAAGTACCTTAACAAGATGGGCCTTCAAACATTTTCTTGAGTAACTTGACTTTGCAACACAGAGTGCCAAAACTTCCAAAATAACTCACAATTAATCCACAGCTCCCTTTAGGCATTAATAATACCAGGAAATATCTTGAAATCTAGGCTTTGAAATTTTAAGTAGCACATTTAATTTCTCTGGTCTTCAACCTCTTCATTTTTCATCAGAGCAAGCTATTAAATGTGAGTTGTTGATGCCTTTGGGTGTAGGAAAAACCATTCAGTAGTTAACTTGCTTTTAAGGAATAATAGGAATAATAGTCAATTTATTAAAGTTAGAGATTTAAAAACCTAGCTCTTCCTTCAGCTTTTAGGTTTATTTTACAAAATTTACTCTATGTTTCTAAGTCCACAATAACTTTCAAGGGCCTTTGAATAACATTTGGATCTCTTTGCAAGTGTCTACACTTTTAAATCACTTAAATTTCTTTAATAGATTTCATATTTTCTTTTTTTTAAAACCGTGTCAGTGATAGAATGGACAAGTCTCAAGAATTTGATCATTTTGTGAATATAATAAATTAAAATTACAAATAAGATGTTTAAGTTCTTTTAAGTGATCTGATACATACAAGCCAAAATTTCCACTTAAAATCATCACTATTTTTAAATTCAGGTTATACATTTAAACTCAGAATTACTCCAATAAGCTTAGTACTCTTAAACTCAACACAGATTTAAAATATCAAATGTTCATTGACTCATTGATCAAAGAAAATAATACGACAAATATGACTGGAGCCTCGATCTTTGCCATAATGCTAGAAATCTCAAACTCCATTCAACTATCTACAGACCTCTCAAACTTAATGTATTCACAATTGTACCCTTGATCATCTACCTTGACCGTGTGCCAATGGCAATCTTCCTTTATCTATAGATGCCAACTTTATCCTTACTTTTGCTCAAGCCCCAAACTTTGGTATCATCTCTGACTCCTTGCATCTTGTCCTGAAATCCTCTTGACTCTATCCACGAAATACATCTAGAATCTTGCCACTTTCATCACCTCCATTACTAGCCATCATCATTTCTTGCAAGTATTTTTCCGTTTATAGATTTTTTTTAAAAATTGAGATAAAATTCATATAACATAAAATAACTATTTTAAAATGAATAATTTAATGGTATTTAGTATATTCACAATGTCAAACATCAACTCTAGTTCCAAAATATTTTCATCATCTCAAAGTAAAACCCTACATCCATTAAGAAGTTATTTCACAAATCATCTTCCTACCCCATGCCTTAGAAACTACTCATCTGTTTTTATCTTTATGGATTTACATATTCTGGGTATTTCTTATAAATAGGATCATATAGTGTATAATCTTTTGTGTCTGGCTTTTTTTATTTAGCATAATCTTTTTGAGGTTCATGTTACATTGTGGCATATATCAACACTTCATGCCTTTTTATGGCTGAATAATATTCCATTGTATGTAAATACCACAGTTTATTTATCCATTCATCCACTGATGGAGTCTTGCATGTATTTTTTTCTTTTATGTAATTGAAGTAGTTGATCTACAATGTTGTGCTTCTTTCAGGTGTACAGCAAAGTGATTAAGTTATATATATATATATATATATATATATATATATATATATATATGTATATTCTTTTCCATTATAAGTTATTACAAGGTATTGAATATAGCTCCTTCTTAAACATGTGTTTTGTAACAGATGTCCATCTTTAATCTTCTACAGATTTTTCTCAACACAATAACTAAAGAGAAGCTTTTAAAACATTTCAGAACATGTCACTCCTCTGTTCAAATCCTTCCACATCACTGTATCACTTAGACTGACATCCAAAGCCTTCACAGGATATTATATAATCTTTATACCCAACCCTCCAACAACTCTTACCTTGCTCATATCCCATACTCTACTACTCTCTCTTTCACACACTCCATCGCAGTCACAATGATCCCCTCCAAAGTCCTGAATGCACTCCTGCTTTAGGGGCTCTGCATTAGTTTTCCTCCCTTTATCCCTGTGGTCGGCCCTTTTATCTCCTCAAGTCTTTGCTCAATTGCCTTCCATCACTTTGCCCCTAGATTTTTAATCCAGATAGTCTTAATGTGCTCTATATTCTTCCAGAGCATGTATCACATTTTAATCCACCACATAATGTTCTTAGTGCCTAGGACAGACAAGTTCTCCTGGAAATGGATCCTGAGACAAAATTTGACTGCAAGCAGTTTATTTGGGAGGTGAGCCTGCTTCCAAAACTCGGCCTCTGTATCCCACTTACCGACTTGAGACTCAAGGACAGGGTTTTGGATGAAGTAGAAAAGACAGATTTAGTTTTTTTGCCAGGCAAAGGATGTCACAGTGGGCTAATGCCTTTAAGACTGTGAGCCTGTCAGGGAGAGAAGGTAGAGGCTTTTATAGTAAGAGTTCCAGAGGTGGCTCTGGTTTCCATAGAGGTCACATACAGGGTAACTATTTGTTGCAAAGCTGTCCTTGTTTTGCAGACACAGCATTCCCCTTTCTTCTGCTGGTATGATGTTCACCTCTGGCTTTGGAACTCTTCTAGTATTCTTGTGCCTAGAACAGAGGTGCTTAGGAAAGGGGTCTATGGAAAAGTGCTCTAGTTAAAAACGTGTGCAGTTTAAAGTCAGATTTTATAGGCTTCTGACATTTTGGGCAGGCTGAGGCCTGAGACCTCTTGCTGAGTGTTTGCACAGGCTGGGACAACAGAATACAAAGAAACCATCTGGGGCTAAAAATAACTACAGGCATGCACTGGGGGTGAGTTATGAACAACAAGATGTACGAACAACAAGATGCATGAACAATCGACTGAGGTTTGGGAGTAAAATGAGGGGTGTGGGCAGATCACTAGAGCTCTCCCCTCCTTTCCAGCCCAGTCCTGGTCAGCAAAAACATGAGAAAAACCCTTGAAACTATTATACAGTTAAGCAGTGATAAACACCGTTATAAGCACCAGCTGGTCACGGATGACAACCCCAAGAAAAACAGGTAGGGGGTGGGGCAGAGGGTCAGGGAGAGGTAGGGTATCAAGCAGATGATCTCTGTGGACAGGTGAGGCTCAGCTGCTTCCCACCAAGAGGTGAGGCGCTGGGGTATGTGTCAACAAGCACCCTTCTGTCTTTGGATGAAGGCTCTTTTCAGGACTTGAAAGCTCATTTCTACTCTTCCTTGAGTGCGGAAGGATTGTGCTCCTGGGGCTCAGGCAGAGCTGTTTATTCACAATGAATAGCCTTCAACCCGCGAGTGTGGGAAAATGTAAACAGGGCACTGGCATCATCAGGTCTACTCATTTATTATGGTTATTGTATTTGTTCCCTGATTAGAAGACAGAGTTTACAAAGGTAGAGGCTTTTTCTGTTTTGCTCATAAATATATCCAGAGTGTCCCAAACAGTACCTGGCCCCAGCCCGTGAGCAATAGATATTTTTGAATGAATGAAGGGATGAATAAATGATTATTTTAAATATCCTATATTTAATTCTAAATATGCAAGTCTTGAATAATATTTCCTTTGGGGGATGCAATTTTGTTGCCTCAAACATTTTTTTTAGAGTGGCTTTCTCAAGAGGGAAGTTTTTGGTTGCCTTCTCTGTTTGCTATAGTTATTAACAATCCAAAGTTCTGGTCAAGAAGCAACAGAGTCTTTGTGCTATGGGTAGGTGGACTGACTCATATATTATATATGGTAGGGACTTCATAACATAGAGCTGCAGCTAATCATGTGTGCCACAAGTCAAATTATTCTGTAATTTTCTCTCAGATGACTATACCTCTTGATTGGATTTTGTATCTCTTTGACTCTTAAGATATGCAGAATGTCTTTCCTTCTAACATTAAAGACCCCTGAACTTCACAAAATTGTGCGCTTTTTTCATATATTTAAAAAATTGTTTAGTATCTCAACTCTTAAGAATTTATTTATTTTTTTAGTTTTGTTTTTTACTGAAGTGTAATTGATGTTATTTGCAGGTGTACAGCAAAGTGATTCAGTTATACATACACATACCTATGTATATATTTCAAATTCTCTTCCATTATATGTTATTAACAAAAAATTGAATATAGTTCCTTGTGCTAATACAATAGGTCCTTGTTGCTTATCTATTTTATATATTGTCATGTATATCTGTTTTTCCCCAACTCCCAATTTATCCCTCCCCCACTTTCTCCTTTGGTAACCATAGTTTGTTTTCTAGGTCCATGAGTCTATTTTTGTCAACTCTTAAGAATTAAAAAAAAAAAAAAACTGTTTGAACTCTGTGTATCTCACATAGCTCCCTAGATTATTCTACTAAAAGGAACTTTTTGTCAGATAAAACCTGATCTGGAAGTCCAGTCCACCAAACAAATAAATTCTGACATTTTTTGATGGAAGAAGTGCGGGATCTGGGACTCTGTCCTCTTAAAACCACTCAATTGTCTGTCGAAGTCTTGGAGGCACAAAGTGGGTCCACAGAAATTGAAGGTTGGCAGAGACCTTTCTAATCCCAACTTTCAGATTTTCTGTACCTGAATCCACTACCTTCTTTTGAACTCTTCTTTGGCCTTCTAATGAACATTTAATTAGACCATAAACATAGTTTTAAAAACTGTCACTCATTTTGTATCTGCTATGTGCAAGACAGCATAGTAATTTGATTTGATTTTTAACCTTCACAGTTATCTTGCAACATAAGTAAAGTGGCAAAGTTATTCCCATTAAAAATGCAGAAACGGGTGCAGCGTTGTCAATTTATACAGCTAGTAAGCCGCAGCACCAATGTTTGAACCAGTCCTATCTGTTCCAAACCTTCCTAGGTGTAAACAATGTTTTGTCAATTAATGGAGATTCAATGTAGAACAGTGAAGAATCAGCATTTTATTTGAAGAACTACTGATTTTTTTTTTTTGAGAAGACTCAGGATTTAGCATCCAGAAGAAGCACTGTATTTTTTGACTTTAGTGTTCAATTCATAAATTCACCAGTATTGTATGTGAGAATTAAAAGTTGTATTGGACAAAAAGTTTTAATCTCCAACATAGGGGTTTTAATGAGAAAATTCCTTGTGCGAAAGGGAATGATTGTTTATCTATGTAATTTTATCCACAATGGACAGATGAATGAATCCATAATGGAAGAATATGATGTTGTTCTAAATGTCCTTAAAGATCTTTAGATAGTGGAGAATAACAATAATGGGGAAGGTGAAGAAACATCCCCAGTCGAAGTGGTGCTACTGTGTACTTGTTCCTAGTGGTAAGAGAGATGAGAGTTGAAGGAGGAAGTCCTCTACCAACTGGAAGATCATTATTTTGGCCAGAAATGAAACATGCTTTTCATGAGACCAGTTCAGGGAAGGAGGTTAAAAAAAAAAAAAAGAAGAGATACAGAATACTAAGACATATTGAAATACCTGACTGTATAAGGCAAGAGGAAGCTAGTTATAATCACTGGAGTTTTGTAAGAAGCAGCATTAATGCAGCGTCTGTTGTGCAGCTAGACATTCTTTTGTATACCATGGATACATTTTTTTAAAAAAAGTTTCTAAATTTGGTATGCTCATACTATAAGTGATACAATTTCAGTAATTGTCATAATCATGACTATGTTTTAGATAACTTTTGTGTTCCCATTTCTAACTGCCTGTTCTTTCAATGGGACCCAAGAGATGTAAAATTTGGGGATATGACTATGTAGCCAGCTGCCTCATTAATGAGATTAATCCATATTAGATAGAAATTAAATATTAAATTAATCTATATTAGACAGAAATGAAATATTCCCTTAGAAGTCCTCTAGTGTGATGTTTTCAAGCAATGTTATGATTTATGTAAATCATATGTTCTAAAAGAGTTTGAGGGGACTTGATGTAGTAGTCTATATCCAAAAGAAATTTCAGAAAATCATCACTAAAAGAAAATCTAAACTATTTAGAATTGCAGAAAATCCAGAGAGAATATTCCTTAAATGTGTGTTCTAACGTTAATGTCATCCATTAAGCAGAAATTTTTTCTTATTCCCAATTTAAAATTTCTCCTCTGCCTTACAGTTATTTTGATGGTCACTAACTGTCATTATCCATTGATACTCTCATCTTAGCCCATTTTACTTGTTCCTTTCAAGTCGTGGTATATTCCTAGGTAACTGAGGGGCAGGATAGCTTTCTAGGCCCTGCAGCTAAACTGTCGGAGTTCAAATTTCTGTCCGTGGGACCTTGTGGGCAAAATTACTTAATCTTCCTGTACCTCGGTTTCTCATTTGTAAAATGGAGATAATAATTGTATATAGTTCTTAGGATTGCTTGTTTACCCAGTGACATTTTATAAGAACAAAATACAGGAGAGTGCTTGGTGTATAGTAAGTTTTCAATAAAATTAGCTAATATTTTCCCCTATCTTTTTATTCTGAGATTATTTTTGACAAAGTGGGAATTTAGTGATCCTTGGAGTCTGTAACTTTCAGTTGAATGTCCTCTGCTGTTTCTCTCAGTTTTGCTCTTTTAGTCAGTAATCTGATCAGATGTCATATTATACAGACCATTAAGCAACTATAAATGTTTGAAGGTGTCTTCAGCCATGTACTCATTAACTAGATCACTTTTGAATGACTGGATCTCCTGATTATTTTCAGTACTTCCAATGATTGGGATCCCAGGCAGCCCATTGAATCATTGCATGTCTGTCTATCTGCTATGTTCTTTCTGTTTAATGTAAATCATTGTCCGAAACAACTGGAATCTATTTGTTGTTGATTCCATCACTTCCTAATAAAAGCAACTGGCCCCTGTCTTCTTTTTGGATCTTATTCCCTTTATGCATTTGATTTTCCAGTAATTATGTCCTTCCTCAACTGGTTTTGGCTTTGCTTTCAACTGACTGTAGACTTAAATTCCTTTGATCTCTGAAAGTAAGTCTGGTTTTCTAAACTTTGTGTTTGATAGTTTGTCTATCTATCTATCTATCTATCTATCTATCTATCTATCTATCTGTCTGTCTGTCTTAATTCATTTATTTTCTTTGTGTTTGTCTTTTGTTCTCCTGCGAACTCTATACAAGGTTTTGTGCAACGATTGTGCCCCCAAAGAACAGGTGCTGTTCTAATTTTGGCCTAACCAATAGTGTTGAGAAGTGCTGCTGTTAAAAAATTACCTTGCTTGTTTTACATGATATGTCTATTAATGCAATCCAATATAGCATTTGCCTTTTGGTGACAGTGTTACACTGCTGAATCATATTTAATTTTTCATCCATTATTTCTTCCCCGGTGAATCACAGAACATTTGTCTTTATTAGCTCCCACAGTATTGATTTCCGCCCTTTCCTTCTTCTATTGATATCAAACCCCATTTTAATCATATCTTCCAAAGTAGATTTCTTGTGGCTTAACATAAAAAAATGTCCAAGTGGGAAAATTTTTTCAATGAATTTAAGCAAGCCATGTTTTGTTGCATTACATTGTGAAGGACTAGGTATGCAGAATCTTGGGGGACTGTAGGAAGAGCTCGATAAATGATTGACACTAATTTTATTTTGTCCTGACAAGGGCTTTGTAGATATAAATTGCCAATGACAATTGGTTTAGGTTAATTTACCATGGAAAACTAAGTTAGAATTTTATGTTTATAGAATGGGCAGAATCATGCTGATCATCAATCAATATTTTTTAAGTGTCTACTGTATGTAGGCCTCCATTCTAGAAGTGATGTTGAATAGCATAATTTTCTCTTTAAGATGATTGAAAAACATACTACCAAATTATATGAATGTAATGGGGTCCATTTTGATATTTATACTTAGCCAATTAAATGTTTATGTAACAATTACAGAATGTAATGCTTTTTCAAAGTATAAACACACTCGTATTGTGTTACATACTTCAAGGCATTTTCCTTGCTTGTTTTGCTATTTCAGAAAATGATTGCTTTCCCACTTTTATGAAACAGTTGGCTTTTGATAACTGGGCCATTAGAAACTTTCAAAATGTTAGTCTTGTATGGAAAAAAAAAACCCATTTCATTTCAAAAAATTGATATACTATTAAATAACTAAGTAGGCTGCAAATGACTAGCTAATGATTTGCATCTCAGTAGAAACAACACATGAGAAAATTTCATGACAGAATTACTGTGAAGAGTGATTAATTGGACCAGGTTTCTTTGACACATGACTATGCTTTCTTTATGGCCTCATTTCTCTGTGGCCTCTAAAGGCGTATTTCAGTTCTAGTGGCTATAGGCGATTCATTATTTCTTTCAAGAAAGAAAAAAAAATCAAAATGACAACCTTTTATTTTTAAACGATCAACTGCATTGTCCTTGCTATTTCTAATGAGAGCTATTTGTTGAAAGTGACTGGAAAAGCTGGCTCAACCTAAAAAGAATATTGGTTGCATCTCTCCCAGCTGTGAAGATTCTTCAAATAGGAAAAGCCTAATTTAATTTGGTTCTCCATTTTTGATATTAACATTCACAGGAGAACTCCGCCATCCTCTCAGGTAGGCTCGGCCGAGGTGCACCAGCTTGCCGGCGCTGTGTAAAAATCTGGGACCATCTCACAGGGCTACTGCAGTGCAGCTGGTTTGTGCTTCACAGACAGAAAACATGAGGCAAAAATCTGTCTGTTTCTTCTGAGTCTAGTTTACTGTGCAGCTGAAACTCTGGACCTGTTTAATGGTCCTAACAGCAGAGTTTCTAGGCCGACGACTAAATCAGCTGCAATACTCTGCATTTGCAGACAAGTCTTATGATTTACAAAATTTAATAAGCTGGGCTCTCGTGACATTTCCCCCCAAGTTTCTGCTTTTCTAATCGCTGCCAAGAAGGTTGTCAAAGGAGCACACACCCCTTGGCATAATGAAGCCTTACTTTTTAAATTTTTTTGTGCAAAAGCATATGAATAGACTCCTCCTATTGGTAATTCATTAACAATGAATAAATTCTAGAACGTTTCCCTTGCTGGATACAGTAATACATTAGTGATTTCTTTGCTTTGCTTTATGGGAGTGATATTTCTTGGGTAGTATTTTTGTGAGTGTCTGCCAAATAGAGCACAGACAAAGGTCGAATGACTTAACAGTTTCTCATCTGCACACTGATTCTTTAAGCCAAGGTTTGCCATAAGTCAGAGTCCCTTGTCACAACTTCAAAGTGTATCTTTTGTTTTGAGGGAACATACAGTGTTTTGTTTTGCATTTTGGGGTCTATTTTGCTTTAAAAATTACATCTATTGGGGGGAGGGTATAGCTCAGTGATGGTGCCCGATTAGCATACATGAGGTCCTGGGGTCAATCCCCAGTATCTCCATTAAAAATAAATAAATAAACCTAATTACCCACTCAAAATTTTTTAATAAAACAAAATTTAAAGAAAATAAAGAGTACAATTATTTAGCAGCTTTGCCTAAGAGGCTTCTTTACATTAGCCGGGATTGTGTTGTTTTGTTATATCAAGATGGCTCTTTGGGGTCAACTTTGGTTTTCAGATAGGAAAAAAAAAAAAAAAAAAAGCATTGGGATGATTCTATTTCATTAAAATAGATGCCACTCTCACCAATCATGCTTTGCTGGCCTTGGGTGCCTTGGTGTGCCCATTGTGTGATATTGCTAAGTGAGAAGCCTGCAAAAATTACAACCGATCCACCCGGACTACCTGGCTTGGTTAACAGTCTCTCGGTAACTGGCACACCTGGTGATTTTATTTGCTATTAAATCAAATTACCTGATGCATCACATTTGAATCAGAAGTAGCCCTGAGGTGACTCTTGAAGGCATGTTGTTCCTGTTTGAGATCACATACAAAAATAATGCATCTCCCATTGTTTTAGGCTTCCTTTTAAAGATACCTTTCCTGATACCAAAATAACCACACACTCCCAATCTCGAAATCAGTTTGTCTTCTGTGTCCTGTTTCCTGTCTCCCATTGTTCTTTTCTCTTTTATTTCTCCCAATCAAGGCCTTGTTTTCTCTGTTACATGACTCATGTTCTTGCAGATTAGTTCCACAGCTTCCCCTCCCCCCATTCAACTCAGTCTTGGGGGAATTGTAACCCTACTACAAATGTATATATTTTACATTGTTTGGGAAGACTGGCTTAAATATAATGACAAATGTGAGGAAAAATAGATGTATTCTATTATCATAACCTGCCTGTTCTATTTTCTTTCCACGACAGGGAGTTTTCATGGGTGCCTGGCAAAACAAATTGCAATCACCTGGGTGTTTTCCACTCTGGTTCTGTCATTCTGATAAATATATTTCTTCTTTAGCTGAGAATTAAAGATCTATACATATATCTACCCATCTATATACACACACACACTTTCTACATGTATGGGCAGATGACGAGCCACAACTAAAGAGAACAGGTTGAGAATATTTTTTTCTAGGCTCAATGAAAAAATGTTTTATGTTCACACTTAAACATTTAAGGCCCAGCATGAGACAGCTTTTAAGGTCAACCGGAAAGGAAGATTTTCCTCTCCCAAGCATCTATCAACAGTCCCTGGAAGAGCGGTCAGCACTAGCATAATTTAATATGCCTTCTCTGTGAAAAGAAGGCCTCTTTGACATCATGTCACAATGTATGCTTCAACTGAAGATTTTCCGGTGGTCTGTGTTTTGCTGCATTGATTTCCTTTGATCATTTTAGTCACAAACAGTTTCAAATCTCTTTTTTTCCCTTCTGTGCTCTAGAAACGAGGAAAATAAAGACTCATGAAAATTATGCATTCCTCTGGTGCTGGTCCCACGCTGGAAACCAGGAGCAGTTGCTCCCTGGCAGGTGGTAGGCAGCCCAGTTCCAGGACTGGCTGAACCCGCAGGTCGCTTGTGGCTAGACTGTGGCACAGCTTGTTGGAGATTCAGCCCCTGGCTTCACAAAAACTGCTGAGAAGGGACAGAAAAATTGGTTGATGTCTTTTACCAGCAGGGGCTGCTGCCGAGCAGCAATAGTTGGGGATGTTCAGCTGGTTAGTCCAAAATAAAATGAGCCACAGTGTTTGTTCTGTTGGGGCAAGAGAAGTGGGAGGGGGAAAAGGATGAGAGATAATGAAGACAATTGAAATCAGCCAGGGAAATAAAGTGTGCGTGTCTGTGCCTAGCAATACAGATATAAAATTCTCAGGAAAAGAAGAACCAAGCAATATCAGGGGAGCTCAAGATTAACTAGTACATGGCAAAGCCAACTTTTAAAAAAACTTGAGAATCATAATTTTTTCCAAATATAACTAGAGATGCCAATTAAAACTGTGGGAAAATGGCTCCCCTTTCACCCTCACCTTCCTCCCCTAAAGACAAACCACATACATGCCTTGAAGACATTACAGTAAATTTTCTTCTGGGGAAGTCTCTACTCAGAGAAAGAAATCAAATATTTGTATCCTTTTCCCGTTGTTTGTTTCTCTAAGACAGTTTTCTGGGAATTGCGGTTGCTTTAAAAATATGTGGCTGTGGCACAGATGGGTAACACGAGTTATATAGTTACTGAGAGAGTTGTCTGGAATATACGGACTTAGGCTGGGATGGCATATTTGGAAGTGAAAGTTAAGCTGTATTTTCTCAGAGTGAGATTTTCTGTGTTTGGAACACTGAGAGTTGTGAACGTAAAGATGTGTTCCTAGAGTATCTCCCCCCCACCCCCGAATTTCAGTACTGAGTAAAGGCGTGGGAAAGGAAACATCAGGACCCTGTTTACTGACCTAATCTCATACAGTGCTGGGGGGTGGTTGGTCCTTACATTTTCATTTGGCATGTAGTCCAAAAGAGCCTTGTTTATTTAAATAGATCAGTCTTTACAGCAGTCACAGTAAGTTCTTTAACAAGGAATTCCATTTCTGGTCATCAAGCAAGTAAAGGGAAAGTGTACATAGAATGAAGAAACTGAAACACCTGTCGGCAAAATCTCACAGGGAAACACTGGCTCTAATAGAAATGCATTTGCTTTGCCCAGCATTTCAGGAACATCACCTGAAATGTCAGACTAAATGAAGGCCAGGAAATGGAAGAAACTGTTCAGTTTAGTTTTATATAAAAACTCTAAACACTTATGTATGCATTGGATTTTCTCATATCTAATTTAAACTCCTATTGATCAGAATTCTTTTCAAATGACATTTGGTACCTTGAAAGTGGTCCGGAAAGACTTTATGAAATGATATGTTATCATTCCTTCCAGGTATGAACAGGGATTAACTGGAAAACTGGTTGAAAGCTAATGCATGAGCGAATCAGTTTATAAAATTGATACCATCTAGGAAAGTCTTTAAGAATTCAGGTCACTTCAACGAAAACTTATTTAGCATCTACTAAGTGCCAGATACTGGGTTAGGGATTAGCAACCATTAGAAGAATGACCATTTCATTGACCTAAAGGAACTTAAAGACTGGTGGGAAGGACCTCAGTGAATTTCAAAGCAACAGGAAAGGTGCTGTGAAAGAGATTCCTACAGCCCTATACAAGTTCTGGGTGTGGTATGTATACCTGTGTTGCGGGTTTGTGGTAAGTACTTCACCCAGACTAGGGAGTCAAGGCAGGTTTTTTGGAGATGATGCCTGAGTTGATTTTAAAGTATTTATAATTTATTGTATTTATTATTATATAACATATAATTATATAAGTTCAAGCAATTAACTAAGGATATGGTTCTTGAGGTTATCTTAAAGGGGTGATTTCTGTGTTCTACCATCTTAATTTTTAAACACCCTTTCCTTTATGTGACTTATCTTATTTTTTCAGAAACTTTAAGCAAATTCCTCTAAGGATAGCCTGACACTTCAGAGAGTAGGGACTGAATTGTTCAACAAAGTTTTCCATTGATTTAACTTAATATGTGGATGATCGTTTATTCATTGACAATTAGTTAACATCCATTACATACCAGGCACTTTTCTAACCACTAGGATTCCAATGGCAACTACAGCTTAGAAAACACTTTCACATACAAGCTTTAACTTTTGCAACAGTTTTGTGAGAGTGTTACCCTGAGGAGGGAAAAATTCTCCGTTCCTGTCTTACCCAAAAGAGAAGAATTCAGATGGGAGATGACAACATTGTGTAAACAAGGAGTTTTATTAGTAAGGCAAAAGTGAGCAAAGCAAAGAACACCTTCAAGAACTAAAGACGAACTGACCCAAGAGAGGATAACAGCCCTGCCCCTCCTTTGTTTTTCCTGTTTTATACTCTGGCTTAGGGGCATTGTTGAGTTTGACTGATGGCTCATGCCCCTTGAGTGCTCAGGCAGGCCCCTCTCCTTTGAGCGTGGTCTTACCCATGATGCACACAGAAAAGCCCAGGGGGCTAAACCACAATGTTGATTGCATTATGATGAGCACTGGGTTATGTTAGGTCAGGTCATTTTCTTTACCACACCATTGTGGTGTCCAGTTCTAACCGTATTTTTTGTTGTTGTTGTTTTTGGCATTTACTTAGAGAAACTAAAACTCTTTGAAGCCCCTTATTCCGAGCACAGGTGTACCATTGTCTTCTGGATTGTTCCCTCCCCTTTCCACTCCCCTTGTCCAGTGCCCCTACCTATCTAACTGCCTAACAAGATAGTAGACTCTGCCTTTGCGCCTCTCCTCTGAGGCAGACTGTCTCACTTGCAATCTGAGAAGCACTAAACCTGACAGACAGAACCCCAGGACTGCCTCGCCTCTAGTTTGATCCCAACGTGATCTTGAACTTTATTTTTAAACTTCAAGTTAAATCCTGTTTATAGCCTCTTGGTCAAATTTAACAGATCAAATTCAACAAACACTTGTGGTTACCATTGACAAACCCTGTTTAGTATTGGGGATCCTTTCTCTGGGTTCAGGTAAATTGTTTCATAGTTAAATTACTGTGCTTTCGTACTTACTGAGCATTAGCCAGATACTCCAAGGACAATAGCAATGAAAACACCTCCCATGGACTTTTTGATCCAGATGCTACTACTTTTTCTGCCTTTTCTTTCCTAGTCAAACTTCCCTGAGCCCTACATCTGCCTCCCTCCTTTCCTCACTGAGTGCATTAACTCCCTACCCTCTGCCTTCTGCCCCAAACCATACTCACAGACTTCACTAGTAACTTTGCAATGATTAAATCCAAATTTTTCCTTAGTGCATGTTACCCTTGATGATTATAGAGCTGGGCTCTATTCATTTGGCTTCCGCAGCAGTTTATCCTCCTGGTTCTTTCTCTGTCTAAATCCTGCCCTGGCGTGTCTACCTGTTCCTCCCTCCTCCCACTCCACCTCTGTGGATATTTATCACAGGTCTGCCCTTGCATCTATTCCTTCCCCCTCTATTTCTTCCTAGAAGACCTTTCATGACTCCAACTACCACCTCCATGCAGGTAAATCCAAAACGTACTTCTCTAGTCCTGACATTTCTTCCCAGCTCTGCTCTCATGTCTCTGGCTAAATTATACAGAGAACCTACTGAGTGTCCTGCCTGTATCTCAAGTTTAACAAGTCCAATGCTGAATTAATCATCCCTTGGGCTACTTTCTCTTTCAGCAAAATGACCAGAAGGCCACCTGGGTGACAACGGAGGTTCCCAATCCTGACTGATAATCAGAATTGTTCTGGTGTGGAATACTGGACCCGGTATTCTAAGACATTGTTCCAGTGATTCCAGTGCTCAGCCAGTTCTAGGGAGAGGATCATCAAAGTAACTGATCTGAGGTCCTAGGAAGTTATACATTTATTCTATGCTCTATCTTTCCTCAAATTGGCACTGATACTTAATCGCAATGTGATACCAGGAGAGCTATTTTATTTCCTTGAGCCTTCATTCTCTCACCTGTACCGTAAACATTTAGATATCCACAGCAGATTATTGTCATGATGAGTGGGATTAAATGTGTAAAATAGACATTTTAGTGTCTGGTACACAACAGGAGCTTTCTAATCTGCTGGCCTCGACCTCCATCCTTTCCAGTCCCTTCTCCACACCACTAAAAAATTGATTTTCTGTAAGTGTCACTTTTATTTCATCACTCTTCCTCATAACCTCAGGAGTTTCACATGACCTTCAGCAATGACACTTAGACCCCTGCTGCAAAGGCAACAAGGTCTTTTCGAGAACAGTTTGTGGTCTTCAACTACCTTTAATTTTTTTTTAATTATAATTTTAACCATTAAAAAATTTTTATTATTTTTTAAAAATTTTAAAATTTTTATTATTATTTGGGGGTGGATGGGAGGTAATTTATTTAATGGGGGTACTGGAGATTGAACCCAGGACCTCATGCATGCTAGGCATGTACTCCACCACTGAACTATAACTTCCCTCTAATTTCTGATTTAACATCCATGTAGTTGAAAATTTAGAAACAGATTGCTTTCTAATGTGAGTGAATGTTAGTAATTTTGAAATTTGAGTCCCATCCCCCCACTGAACAACATTAGAAAATAATTCTTATCTTGTCAAGCTCGTCCACAAAAACACAACTGACTCTCTGCAGCAGAAAACCGTACACTTGCAAGACAAAGACTGAAAATGGGGGAAATAGCAGAAAGCAATTCCGCTGCAATTATTTTAAATACTTTAGCTACACATACTTCTCTAGCTAAGGACCTTCTGAGACTAGGCCTGTGAGTGATTCTGCCAGGTCTACACTGGCTCTGAAACACATTCCCACTAAGCTGGAAATGACTGATTTCAGATCAGCCTTTGAGCTGATACAGGAAAAGAGGGAGAATGTTTTCAATGTCTGGTTGGAGCGGTAGCAAAATAGTGGAGACAGAAGCAAAAGTCACCTCAGTGTCTTACTAGCGCAGTTTTATTGTGTTGGTCTCCTTCAATCCATGTGGGTCATTTACTTTTTATATTGTCAGGGCACTGTCACTTGACTTTTTTCAATTCTCTTTAATGATTAGAGTTGAAGAGTGTTGCTATTAGCCGTTTCAGGTAAAAAGGCTTTTCCCAGAACTCCCCAAACCTAAGTTCCCTCTCAGACATGGCACCAGGACTCTAACAGGAAGGGATGTTGGAAGGCTATTTCTAAACATTCCTGTTCTTAGTCTAGTTCTTCTTTTTAATTGCTGTTTATTGTTCCAGGCTATGGCACTTGCATGATTTATTTAACATTGCTATCAATGGTATCTTTTCCCTCAGTTTTTTTTATTGTTACCAACAATGCTGCAGTCAACATCCATGTACATGATGTACCAGTGTGTGTTTCTTTAAAACTGATTCCTAGAAGTAGAGAAGGGAGGCTTTGTTCTGGGCATGAATCTCAACTGTGTAGGAATGATGCTAATGTTCCCCTGGGTCACCTTTGGAGAAAAGATGCAGCTGGTAGAGCGGGGAAGAAACTGGAGGTGAGAATTTCTTTTTCCTTGTATTTATTACCTTCTTCTGCAAACATTTTATATTTTAAAAGTAGCAATTGGCTATACATTGAATTTCTCAATTAAAAATGAGCAGTAAAGGGAGCTCCCTATACTCTCTGGCAGGAAGGAGGAAACACAGTGATGCTTGCTGATTCCTCGGTTTAGGATGGCGTTTCCTGGAACCAACTGAAGAGGAGAGGGAGCTTTTTTCCTCTTAGCAGAATGGATGTGTGCACACACAGACACTGTGTTAACCACTCAATTTTCTTCCCAAAGGAGCCTGTTTCTCCAAATTTGCTTTTATAAAGAAGTGATTAGTGGAGACTCCTACTTTCCATGCTATTCACTCCCTTAAAAATCTCCTTTGTCTTGGGGGAGGAGTAGCTCAGTGCATGCCTAGCATGCATGAGGTCCTAGGTTCAATCCCTAGTACCTCCATTAAATAAATAAACCCCTTCCTCTCCTCCATCCTTCCTCCCACTTGCAGACTTGACATGAGGACCAGGATTCTTTCTGTGAATTTTCATTTCAAAACTTAGGTCACTGTAGATTAAGGTATTTTGAAATTAGGAAGTGTGATGCCTCTAGTTTTGTTCTCTTTTCTCAGCATAGAATTGGCTACTTGTGGTCTCTTGTGGTTCCATATGCATTGACGAATTGTTTTTTTCTACCTCTGTAAAAAGTGCCATAGGAATTTTGATAGAAATTACTTTGAATCCATAGATTGCTTTGGGTAGTATGGGCATCATAACAATATGAAATCTTCCAGTTCATGAACCTGGAATACCTTTCCATTTGTCTGTGTCTTTTTGAAATTATTCATCAGTATTTTGTGGTTTTCAATACACAAATCTTTCACCTCACCAATATAAAAGTTCCTCAGGAAAGTAAAACTAGAACTACCATATGATCTAGAAACCCTACTTCTGAGTGTTTATCCACAAGAACTGAAATCAGGATCTCAAGGAGATGTAGCATGCCCATGTTCACTGTGGCATTGTTCACAATACTCAAGATGTGGGAACAACCTAAATGTCCATTGACAGATGAATAGATAAAGAAAATATGGTATATTTCAGTCTTACAAAAGAAGAAAATTCTACAATATGTAACAACACGTATGAGCCTTGAGGACATTATTCTAAGTGAAACAAGCCAGTCACAGAAAGACAAATATTAAATGATTCTACTTACATGAGGTATCCAAAATAGCCAAATTCAGAAAATCAAAGAATGGAAAGGTGGTTGCCAGGGGATGGAGGTCAGGGAAATGGGAAGTTACTAACCAGTGGGCATAAAATTTTAGTTAAGTAAGATAAGTAAGCACTAGAAGTCTGCTGTACAACATTGTACCCATGGTCAACAATAACACTTTGTACACTTAAAATCTGTTGAAGGTAAATGTTATGTGATGTGTTCTTACTATAGGAAAATAACATTTTAAAAATTAAATGAGCTGCTATTAAAAAAAAAAAAAACCTTAAATAAATAGAAAAAGCTGGCTAAGGAAACTGGCCTGATGACCTGAGCAAGGAACTTAATTTTCCAGAACCTTAATTTTCCTACCTGTAAATTGGCGATGCAGGAATTCCCATCACACAGGGTTATTGAAGGAACTGGATGAGATCGTCTGTGAGATTTAATGACATTTATGTATTATCTAAAGATCCTGCTATGGCTTCCTGGTGCCTGCTGGGCACTGGGAACGTGGTTTGATGTTTTCTTTTTTTTAATGACCACATGCATTAGTCAATATCAAATTGCCTTCACTTTTGGTGTAACACAACCTATTCATGCAAGAGACAAAGGAAGCAGAAGGAGGATAGCAGAATTACTGATGATTTCCTCTAATTCCCTGAGGTCTGCTTTTACCTCTCTCCTTTGTTTAGGACTCTCTTTTACTTTTAACCCCCAGGCAAAGCAAATAAACACTGTTTACAAGATATTTGAGTTTCTCCATGCCCTTACAATATTTCCTTTCACTTCCTCTCTACCAGAAAGGCCACAGCAATGACGAAAGTGGCTTGCATAAAAGGAGACTGTTGATGGAGAGCGCATGTCCATGAAGTCACCCAGAAAGAATTCTGACTTGTTGAGCCACTGCTCTTTAAGGAGGACTGCTTCTCTGATTTGATTTGTCTGTTACAAATATAAAATTCTTCCTCCTAAAGTGAAACTGGCTTTATTAATTTTTTTCTGATAGACATATACATGTTCTTTGAAGAAAATTTTAAAATGAGAATAAAGTATAAGAAACCACTCACAAGACATCACACTGGAGATTCTTTTAACTAAAGGAAACTATTTCACTCTATGAGTATACTAAAACACTTCTTACTAGACTCCTCCTGATAATACCCATAACATTGTTACAGTTTAAGGAAAATACTATACAATGCAGTGATATTTACTCATGTACATGGAATGTTGCCCATATGTCTAAATCTTCCTTTCAATAAATTCTTCAAAGTGTAACTTCTCAATGGAAGTATGCATTTCTAAATTACTTTTAATACATATTTCTAACATGCCTCAAAAAAAAAAAAAAAAAAAAAAGGCAGGTGCCAGATCACGAAAGACTTTGTAAGTCATTTAAAAGCATTTTAGATTTAATGTAAGCACAACGGTGAACCAGCAAATTATTTAAAGCAGGAAGGTGACATGGTCAGACTTGAACTTTAGATAGCCGTATTGGTCAGGGGTCAGTAGCAGACAGCTGAACAATCTCTAGCCAGTTTCAGCAAAAAGTGCTGAAGTCAGGTGCTAAGCAACTGACTGACTTGCTGGAAGGGCTGGAGAAGCTGGCTCTAGTCTGAGCTTCCAGAAACAACAATTGCAGGAGTCACATTGCCAGACTGGGTGGCCAAGGGTCTGCCGTGTTTGCAGCTATCACCTCCTAGTCAAGAACCACACTCCCTTGGCCACACTCAGGAAAGCTGCCGAAGCAGGAGCTACAGCTGCTACCATGGTGTGGGCTCAGCGACCAGGAAGTTAGGGAGAAGCTGGACAGCAGGGTAGTTCCCTCCCCCTCATCTGGGTGCTCATCAGTATCACCTGGAGTGTTTTACAAGCACTGAGGCTTTGTTTGCACCTCCAGAGGCTGTATTTAATTAACCTGGAGTAGGGCCCAGTCATAGTATTAAAAATTAACAGAAAAAAAACCTCTCCAGGTGATGCTTGTACACAGCCAATGTTAAGAACCATTGCACAAGGATCTCTGGGAAAGCTGCCACAGGATAATCAATTTACTTCCCTGCCAGTGCTCTCAGGAGAGCTGAGTGATGGCACTCCATCATACTTACTTCTATCCTTTATCCTGGAAGATAACTCTGCTTGGAAATTCAGTATGGAAAACCCAGGCTGAGCGTAGATTGGGAAACGTAGCCCTTAAGCATGGCAGTCTCAGTCCCTGTTGGCAGGATGGGTTGATGTGGTGTTAAGGGGGCCAGTCTGTAGTATTTTCCACATTGATTTGTTATTAGTCAGGTAATTAATGAACAGGACTGACCTAGGGCATTGATAATAGGGACATGGTGGAGTGCCCTGTTTGGAGAAGAATTTAAGGAGTAGAATAAGGTGGACTTGGACATTTTAGATATGTGGGCTAATGGAAAGGGAAGAGGAAGATGGCTAAAATGTTGGCTGGGGTAATCTGTTGAATGGCTGCATCTTGGGAGGAATGGGTTGGGGTTTAGGTGCAGAACAATGAACTAAAGTTTAACTACGTTCAGTTTGAGGTTTCTAGAACATGCAGATGAAGATGTCCAGTAGGCAGTTGGATAGCCAAATCTGGATCTCAGGAAAGAGAACTGAATGAAAGGTAGAGATTTAGGCATATTTGACCTTTAGAGTTTAATGAATACCTGGGATGGATGAGACCACCTAGGGATAGAATCTGGAGCAGAATAATGAGAAACATCAGTATTTAAAGTATGGGTAGCTGGAGAGGAACCTACATAAGAGAGAGGAAAACCAATAAAGTACAATTAATAAAAGGCAAGGGAAAAATAGGTACTTCTCCAAAGAAGATACACAGATGGCTAAGAGGCAAATGAAAAGATGCTCAACATCATTAGTCATCAGGGAAATGCAAATCCAACCTATAATGAGATACCATTTCACACCACCTAGGATGGCTATAATTAAAAAGATGGACATCAGCAAATGTAGACTGTAGAGAAATTAGAACTCTCTTATGTTGCTGATGTAGCGACTCCGGCAAACAGTTTGGCAGTTCCTCATATAGAGAGACCCCATAACTCAACAACTCCACACCTTGGTATACACCCCAAGAGAATAAAAAATATGTCCACACAAAAACTTGCATGTGAATGTTCATCTCAGTGCTGTTTGTAATAGCCAAAAGTAGGAACAACTCAAATGCATGTCAAATAGTTAATAGAGAAACAATATATGTGTGATATATTGTGTATATATATATATATATATATATATATATATATATATATATATATATATATATATTCATGCAGTGGAATATTATTCAGCCACAAAAAGGAATGAAGCTCGGATACATGGTTGAACCTTCAAAATACTCTAAGTGAAAGAAGCCAACACAAAAGCCCATTTATTGTAGGATATCATATCTCATATGCTTATCAGAATAGGCATCTCCACAGAGTCAGAAAGTAGATTCACATTTGCCAGGCAAGGAGAGAATAAAGAATGACTGTTAAGGGGCACAGGGTTTCTTTGGGGGGTGAAAAAATATTCTGAAATTAGATTGTAGTGATCTATGCACAATTTTGGAAATATACTAAAAACCATTGAATTGTACTCTAAAAGAGTGAACTTTTTGCTGTGTGAATTACATCTCAATAAAGCAGTTATTAAAAAAAAAAAAACTCCTGGGAAGAAAGCATTCAAAGGAAAACATCTAGAGGTCAAAATGTCAATCGATACCAAAAGGTTAAGCTTCTACTGCAACAAGTAACACTGGCAGGAAAAATTTCAGTTGTCTGGAGGGGGTGCAAAGCATATCGAGGCACAAATGGGACATGAGAAAGTATAGACTGTGAGTATTAGACAACCTTTATTCTCATTGTTCTCTTAGACAACCCTTCTAAGAACTTTTGAAGCAACAGCTGGTGAGTGTATAGAGAAGGAAGACGGATTTAACTTTGAGGTATTGTTTTGTTTGCATTTGGGCAGGAGAGAGACTCACACATGATTAAATGCTGACGGAGAAGGTCCAAAAGAGTAGGTCACAGGAATGAGAGGAAAATACAGAGAAAGCAATTCCTGAGAAATCAGGTGGTGAAGCTTAGAGTTTGAGAAGGGTACAGAATATCTGAAATAACTGCTTTGAGAAAAAGGAAAGAGATGACTGAAAAATAAAGCTACTGGGCGGCTCTGAGGGTCTTGTGAAGGCTTTGAATTTATGGTAGCATTCATTTATTTATTCACTCACAATATTATTCACCGAACACCTACATTGGCCCAAGGACAGCATATCAAGTCATATGCCTTTCTATTTTCTTTCTTTCCTCCTCTCTGCTCCTCTTTTCCTTGCTTTCTTCTTTCTTTCTTTCTTTCTTTCTTTCTTTCTTTCTTTCTTTCTTTCTTTCTTTCTTTCTTTCTTTCTTTCTTTCTTTCTTTCTTTCTTTCTTTCCTTCCTTCCTTCCTTCCTTCCTTCCTTCCTTCCTTCTTTCTTGATGGCAATCTAGAGCTGGGATTTTGTAAAGTGAGTTCAGTGGAAGTACAGTGGGGTAAAAGAATTGAAGGTGTTAGCAGGAAAAGGTCTAATGTGAAAGATTATATTGGCTAAGCTAGGTAGGGAAGGAAGTGGATTTAGAAATGAGTTAACAAAGAAGAATTTGGAAGAGTAAAGCCACCAGAGGTCTTGTTAAGGTCAAATAATAAAAAGGACTATGATTTATTGCATGCTTCCTCAGTAGCATCATGATAAATATGATGGGTAAATATATATTATCTTCTAAACAACAACTATTATTTCCATAAGGAAAAAACAAAGGCTTAGAGAGATAAGAAGAAACTTGCTCATGTTCATACATCTCGAACATGGTAGACTTGCTGTTCAGCCTTGAGTGTCTGCTCCAGATTTCTTGCTGTAACCATTGGGCTGCTTTGCAGCTGTACGTTTTGTATAACTAGCTGAGTGAGGGAGGTGGAAGGTTAGGAATTGTGGTTATTACATTGTGATGCCTAAATTTAGAAAATCAGACACGAACATTTTGAGTGATGACAAAGAGGTCTTATCCATGGAGTGTAGGTAGCAGAATTAGAATGTTGGGGAAGGTCACAGAAATGATGGAAATAAAGAAATATTTGAGGGCAGTTTTAGATATATTATACACCTGTATGCTCAACTTCCTGTTAATGATGGCAGAACTTGGAATGAAGAAGAAGACTGTGAATCAGATTATGATGTGAATCAGTAAATGAAGGATAAGGAAAAGGAGGTTGGTGGAGGACAGTGAGGCTGTGAAGATAAACATGCTACAAGATGGTGGGTGAGGAATGGTTTGAAAGTGGTAGTGGGGACCATATCCCAATGCTGAGATTTGTGAAATTTAAGGAAATTAACAGACTCCACTGGAGAGAATAGGAGAAGAACTGTTCCCACAGTAGAGCTAGGGTTCAGTTTAAGGCAGTGCACCTTGGTTTTTAAAATACGGATTCCCTTGAAAGTCATCTGAGAATTTAATGAAAGCCACATACTTGTTTCCAGGAATCTGCATGTAAACACACATATACACAAAAAAATCACACAAAATGGAACCCCTGCATATGAGGGACTCCATTGAATGGAAATTGATTTCAGAGACAGAATGCAAAATTAATCTCTACAAATAATTGCGTCTTTCAGAATTTTTCATGCAAATGACAAATGGTCATTTCCTTAAAAATTAACATAATTTCAAAGGATGCAAAATTTTAAAGTAAATTTTCATGTGCTTTAAAGCTTGATGAGAAAGCTCAGGTTTATTTACAAAAGAGAAAAAGAAAGAAAGGAAGAAAGAAAGAGAAGAAAGAAAGAAAGAGAAAGAAAGAAAGAGAGAAAGAAAGAAAAGCAAGCAAGCAAAAGAGAAAGAAAGGAAAGAAATTAACTTCTTTCAGGGTTACTTCTACTCAAGTGACCTTAAAATCAAAGCATGAATTCATTGTAATTTCTCTGCTGACACTGACAGCATCCATGCCATAGTCCTTCTTAAAGGTAACTTCTTTGGTTGAGGACAAGTGAAATACTGCTTTGTGAATTCAGCTGCTCAATACAGAGACTTGGATGATCTCCATAATTCTCCACACAAGCCCACTCTCATCTTCTTGGTGGTAGGTGTAGCCAGTGTCCAGGTTCTTGTCCTATCCCAGAAAGACTTCAGAGATGAGATGTGGAGGTAAAGAAAGTAAAGTGAGGATTTATTAAGGGATGGATGGTACACTCTCAAGAGGAGAGCGGGCAGGCCCAGGTGAGCAGCTGCTCTGAGTTTCTTTGGCAAGTTGGTTACATAGAGTGTAAAAATGAATGGGCGGAATATTCACTGGGGAGGGAAGGGTTTGGTGTCTTATTCTCTGATTTTCATCCCAACTCCACCTTCCCAAAGGGAGGAGGGATTTTTGTTTTATTTAGTCTGGATCAGAAGTGTCATGGAGTGATTATGGGTACCTCTAATCTGCAAGGCTAATTTTATTGAAATGAGGGCACAATGAGCAAAAGGTTACATTCACACACTGGAGATTCCTGCCTTTTCTTACCTTTCCTTGTCAGCCTCCAGACCACTTGTCACCCCCAAAATGTGTGACCACTTATAAGCCCAGAGGTTCCTGCTTTCTTTTCTGCCCAGGGACCCCTGTTGTTTACATGATGTGTGGTTTCCTGCATTTGGCCTGTGCCCCTCCTTTCTGCCCAATTCCTGCCATTTGGCCTGTGTCCCACTTTCTCTGCTCAAATCTAGCTGTCTGCCTGCTCTAACAATCTAAGGGTGAACTATGAGAGAGTTGGTTCCACTTCCTCTCTCAGCTTTTGAAATCAAGATGTTCTATATTTCTTAGCATCAAAATAAATATAAATGTCCAAGTAATCCTCGGTCTTTTCCACATTAAAGGCTCACTGCATTTTGTTTCTTAATTTCTTTTTCCTTCCTTCCTTCCTTTCTTCCTTCCTCCCTCCCTCCCTCTCCCTTCCTTCCTTCCTTCCTTCCTCCTTCCTTCCTTCCTCCTTCCTTCCTTTCTTTCTTTCTTTCTTTCTTTCTTTCTTTCTTTCTTTCTTTCTTTCTTTCTTTCTTTCTTTCTTTCTTTCTTTCTTTCTTTCTTTCTTTTTCTTTCTTTCTTCCTTCCTTCCTTCCTTCCTTCCTTCCTTCCTTCCTTTCTTTCTTTCTTTCTTTCTTTCTTTCTTTCTTTCTTTCTTTCTTTCTTTCTTTCTTTCTTTTCTTTCTTTCTTTTCTTTCTTTCTTTTCTTTCTTTCTTTCGGCATGTACAGCTTTCTGCTTGCAAAGACATTAAAGCTTTGCTATTCTTCATTCTAGACCATGGAAACACTTCATTGACATTACATTTATATAGTCCTCTACCTCAGCCTTCTCTTCAAAAATGAGCAGCTTGACCCCAAATGCACATAGTCCTGCAGTAGCCTCCCTGACAATGATGGAAGACCTTGAGTAAAAAGACGTATCATATTAATGTGGCCAAACGTGACTTCCAAATAAGACAAATCACAAATGAACTTTGTCCTGAAAAACTGTTCTTAGAGTTGTACAGACTTTTCTCTCTCTCTCTAAAAAACAAAACAAAACAAAACAAAACACTCAAAACAAATAGTGAAATATCTTTCCAGAGGTAAATCAAATGCTTCAACATTTGCTCTATGGAAAACCAGGAAACTCTGATATAAAAGTAAATATTTTCACATTCTACTCTCATTTCTTGATGAAACCTCAGGAAAAACAGGTCACTCATGTTCAGTTTCTGATGAAGCTAGTGACTTTCTTAGTGGAAAATAAGATTTGATGCCAATATATGCTGATGGAGTTAGCAATGAATCACAGGGACATATGGGGCTTCTTTCCTTACTAAGCTATCAAAAATATCAAGCACACTCCAGTCTTGTCTTTTTCACTTGTTCCCTTTGCCTAGAACATTCTTCTTGCAGACATATGTATAGATCAATCACAACCTCCTTCAGATCTCTGCTCAAATGCCATCTTCTTCCAGAAGTCCCCCATCTTCTCTTGCAAAATGGGGCAGAGCCCTCCCCCAGCAGCTGCTCTCCCATACACCATCGTTTATTTTCTCTACAGCTCTTAGCACCATCTGACATAATTTAGGGTCTTTTTAAATTGTCTGTCTCTTGCACAGGGACCTATGCTCCACAGAGCCTCGGTTGGGGTAGTTTTTGCTCACTTCTTTTATCCCCAACACCTAGAAGAGTGTTAGTAACTGACAATATAAATTTGTTGAACAAATGTTCTGCATGCTCCAAGAATGTTTTGTCTGAGGACCTCCAGAAAAGGGAGGCTTCTGTTTTTCCCAGTTGTTGCCTTTTGCGGCACACTTCTAACTACTGCTCCAGGCTCCTCACGCAACGCCCCCACCCTCGCCCTTTCCATCACTGCTCTGCCAGCTGCTGTCCTCTCCCATACTGCCTTGCTGCAAGCATAAATCCAGCCTATTTATTTCCTTCTCCAAGGCTCTGCTAACGTGCTTTGCTAAATATTTGAGGCTTTCATAAGAGGATCACAGAGGAGAAAAAGAAAACTTGGAAGTCAGTTCATTCGTCATTAGCTCTCACAGGTGGGATTCTTGCTGACTTCTTCCCTTGGCTCTGGCCAGCCCACAGGTTGATGCAATGTGTGATCTGTTCTTTCTCACATCAGAGCCTCTTCTCCCACCTCCTCCATTTCCTGAGCCTCAACTACCCCATGAATCCCAACCCCAAAGGAAACAAAGGAATAACTTTTCTCTGGCTTGACAGGTAATAAGTTAACATACCCTAACATTAAAAAACAAAACAAAACAAAACAAAACAAGTTGAGGTTAAATAAAATTATGGCACCTTGCCAGGATCATGAAGGTCCCTACATCACCATACATTACATGCACATTTGCAGATGAAACTGATTCTAAACGTGGGGGCCACATCCAGTTTTTCATATGCTCTCTTAATGGCAGGGAGGTTTTTTTTTTTTTTTTTTTTTTTTTTTTGTAAAGGCCACAAAGCTATCTTTCTTTATCATCTCTCTTTTTTTTTTAAACATTTTTTTTATTGAGTCATCTCTTCTTTCAGAGCCCAGAGGAACTGCTCTCCTTTCATATCGTCAGATACAAAGGGGCCCACCCAGGTCCAGCCAAAATGCAGCAATAGCCAGATCTATTCCATGGACCAGGGAACTGTCTTTGGTAGCCGTCTGATGGGAACTGATCTTTATCAATCAGGATGACATCAAAGGGACCATATGTGACCTAAATAAACAAAGAAATAGCCTCACTCTGTGTTTAGTGTGATAGGGGTTATCTCCCTTAGTGGATGAGTGAGAAAATTCTCTACACAAGAGGGAAAGTGATGGGAATATAAAATGAATAGAAAGACTCTGTAGAGGTTATCTGGTTCTCTATTCTGGGCACATAAAAAACCATGTTTCCCAGCCCCATTGCTCTTAGGGAGAGACATCTGACTAATTCCGATCAAAGAATTACTCCCAGAACAGAAAAGGACAGAAAAATACGTAAGGGTGCCATGTGTTATGCATCCCTGGCAGTGAGAAGTGAGGAAGGCATGGACTTCAGATGATACATCACCAAGAAGGTGAAGTCCCTTGGGCCCTGCAGCTAAGGGAGCAGAACCCTCCCTCCTGTAGCAACCAATGTTGGCTGAAAACTTTGAAGGCTGACACACAATTTGTCTTAGCCATTCTCTCACTGATAGGGCAAAGCATGCTTGTCAGGAGGTATGCATGACCTTAGATTGGTTGCAGCACCAGAGAAACCCTAGTCTCTTCATGAATTAAAACTTCGGCTCTGAAGAAACAGTAATAAATATTTATTGTTTTAAAAACAAAACAAAACAAGAAACCAAGTCAACAAACTCTCTTTGCCCCAAAATACCCTCTAATTTTTTCATTACATTACCTTACTTGTGAGTACAGTAAAATTAACTCCAAGGACTTTAGTCTCCCATAAGCAAAATGATAATTTAAGTTTTTCTTTACCTCAACACAGTTTTCCCTTCATTACACCTTTCCCCTAGAATTTCCAAAAAGTTTCAGTTTCAAAAACAACCACAGTGATATATCTGTTTTCTTTCTCTTTTGTCTTGCAATACAAGAATCTCCCTGGCTGAGTACAGAATTGAAGGGAGTGAGGAATAACACCAGAGGCACAGAAAAGACCTCAGTAATTGCAGTAATAGATGACATTTGCTTGGACAAGAGTGATGGATATGGGTACGGGAAGAAGTGGATGGAGTTGAGAGATATTCAAGGATTTTAGTCCATAGGTGTTGGACAGTGAATAGATGCAGGGTGAAGATTGAAAGACACTGAGGAATGGGATGGATCTTGATTCCTGGCTTGGCAAGTTTTTGATAATGTTCTAGTGTTTCCAATCCGAATGTTCTTTTAAAGAAAAAACAAGGTATAAAAATTTGAGATAAACCTTTTGCTAGCTTTGTGCTTCAATTCATACAAACCTTTGATACAAAAAAGATTGTGGCTTGTGTATTCTATTTCAAAGATAAAAGTAAAACCAAAGCATGTAAAAGGATTGTTATAATTTGTTTTCTTTGAGCTTCTTCTGCAACATCATCTATGCTTAAAGCAAACATTAATAGATCTCTTTAATCATAAGGCAGAGACATTTTATTTAATTTTTGTCAATAGGAGACAATTCTAGACATTGTAAGAGGTTTTAATGATGATTGCATGCTGCTTTATCACATACACTAAGCAAGTTAGACCTTTTGTAGTAAGACAATATCCCTGTAATACAGAGACAATGTTTTTTATGAAGACATATTTTGAAATAACAGAAAGAAAACTTGAAAATTAGTCTTTTTAAGCATACCACTGACTCCTTGAAATTTCATTCACAGCCTTTATATCAAAACCTCTGAATTCTAACCAAGGTGGAAGGCATTGTTCAGGAAGAGTTTGAAGACATAAGGGTTAATCAGATTGGAATTCCAGAGAACGCAGTTGAAAGATTTTGGAGAGAGATTAACAGTGAGGCATGGGTTGGTGAGAACAATAAACAAGCAGTTCGGGGGTCAGCGGACTGGATGAACAAGAAGGATTAGTTTGGTCACTAACAAAGATGACTGGAGTGTGAAATAGCTGTTTGAAGGTTGCACAGTTTGTCTTAGCCTTTCTCTCACTGATGGGAAAATCTATGCTTGTCAGGAGGGATGCATGACCTTAGATTGGTTACAGCTCCAAAGAAACCCTAGTCTCTCATGGACTGAAAACTTCTGCCCTGTAGAGGCATTAAGCAGTGTTCCATACTGATTACCTGGAAACTTGGGAGCCACTCACACATCTTGGAAGCATTCCAGAATTGTTTAATTGCTTATTTCTATCAAAGTTTCACCTTGGCCTCAGTGTTCTTTAACAAGAACATTCAAAGGAAGTACACTGCTCCCTGTTTTCATTAATGTGGACACAAGAAAGATGGATTCCTTTAAAGAGAATCAACCCAATATCACCTCCATATCTGTTACCAAAGTGCCTCAATGAATGTATGTCTCTTTTGAGGGTCTCTTCCTTCCATGCTTCTGTAAGTGATTATATCAGTTTGCTGAAAGGATACAGATATTTTCTTACCTCTTTCATACAAATGATATGTTTTTCTTTTTTTAGGTTTCTGAGAATATCTTTATTTCTCTCCTCTTGTACAATAGTTTAATTGGGTATAGGGCTCTAGATTGATAGTGATAATCCTTTGTAACTTTGAAGAATTCTTGTCTTCTGGCGTCTATTGTTACTAATAAAGTGTCTTTTGTTGGTTTGATTGTTGTTTCTTTAATTGAAATATAGTTGACATACAACATTATGTTAGTTGCAGATGTACTCAATAATGATTTAACATTTGCATATGTTATGATACGATAACCGTGTTGAGTCTAGTAACACATAAAGTTATTACATTATCGATCACATTTCTTATGCTGTACATCACATTCCCATACTTATTATATGACCACAGGTCTGCACCTCTCAATTCCCTTTAATTATTTTGCCCAGGTTTCTACCCTTCTCCCTCCTGACAACCATCGTTTGTTCTCTGTATCTATGAATCAGTTTTCATTTTGCTTTTTTTGTTTTATAGATTCTACATCTAAATGAGGTCATACAGCATTTGTCTTTCTTTGTATGGCTTATTTCATTTAGAATAATAACCTCTAGATCCACCCATGGCCGAGTTTTATTTCATATATATATATATCTGGTGTGTGTGTATATATACACACCATATCTTCTTCATTTATTATTCTATCAATGGACACTTGGGTTGCTTGCATATATTGGCTATTGTAAATAATGCTGCAATGAACATTAGAGTGTACATTTCCTTTTGAATTAGTGTTTTGTTTTCTTCAGCTAAATACCTAGAAGTGAAACTGCTGGATCACATGGCAGTTCTATTTTTAATTTTTTGAGAAAATTCCCTACTGTTTTTCATAATGGATGCATCAATTTTCAATCTCACTGACAGTACATGAGTTTTCCTTTTCTCCACATCCTTGCCAATGCTTATTTGTTGTCTTTGATGATAGCCATTTTGACAGGTATGAGGTCGTATCTCACTGAAGTTTTGATCTGCATTTCCCTGATGATTAGTGATTTTGAGCATTCTTGTATGTACCTATTGGCCATCTGTATGTCTTCTTTGGAAAAATGTCTATTCACGTCTTCTGCCCATTCTTTAATCAGGTCGTTTGTTTTTTGATGTTGAGTTGAAAGAGCTTTTTGTATATTCTGGATATTAACACCTTAACAGATACACTCTTTGCAGATATCTTCTTCCATTCAGTAGGCTACCTTTTCATTTTGTTGATAGTTTCCTTCACTGTGCAGAAGGTTTTTAGTCTGATGTACTCCTGTTTGTTTATTTTTTCTTTAGTTCCCTTGCCTGAAGAGACAGATCCAAAAAAATATTGCCAAGATTGATGTCAAAGAACGTACTACCTATGTTCTCTTTTAGGAGTTTTATGGTTTGAGGTCTTAAATTTAAGTCTTTATTACATTTTGAGTTTATTTTTGCATATAGTGTAAGAAAATAGTCCAGTTTGATTCTTTGCATGCAGCTGTTCAGTTTTTCCAACATCATTCATTGAAGAAGTGGTTGTTTCCTCATTTTACATTCTTGCTTCCTTTGATGTAGGCTAATTGCCTATATAAGTGTGGGTTCATTTCTGGACTCTCTATTCTGTTGCACTGATCTATGCATCTGTTTTTGTGCCAGTATGATACTGTTTTGTTTACTCTAGCTTTGTAGTATACTTTGAAACCAGGGAACATGATATCTCCAGTTTTGTTCTTCTTTCTCAAGGTTGTTTTGGCTATTCAGGGTCTTTTGTATTTACATAAAATTTTAGAATTATATATTCTAGGTATGTGAAAAATGCCATTGATATTTTGATAGGGGTTTCATTGAATCTGTAGGTTGCCTTGCTTAGGATGGTCATTTTTGAATCCATGAGTGTAGTGTATCTTTCCAGTCATTTCTGTTGTTATCAATTTCTTTCACCAATATCTTATAATTTTTTGAGTACAAATCTTTTATCTCTTTGGTTAGATTTATTCCTAGGTATTTATTTTTTGATGCATTTGTAAATGGGATTGTTTTCTTAATCTCTTTTTCTGATAGTTTGTTGTTAGTATGTAGAAATGCAGCAGATTTCTATTATGTTAATTTTGTATCCTACAACTTCAGTGAATTTATTAATTAGTTCTAATTGTTTTTTAGTGGCATCTTTAGGATTTTCTATGTATAGTATCATGTCATCTTCAAACAATGACAGTTTAATTCTTTCTTTCCAATTTGTATTTCTTTTTCTTGTGTGATTACTGTGGCTAGAAGTTCCGATACTATAATGAATAAAAGTGATGCAGTTGGATATCCTTGTCTTGTTCCTGATCTTAGAGAAATGCTTTCAGCTTTTCACTATTGAGTATGATGTGGGCTGTAGGTTTGCCATATATGTCTTTATTATGTTGAAATATGTCCTTTCTATATCACTTTTTTGGGAGTTTTTTTGTTATAAATGGATGTTGAATTTTCTCAAAAGCTTCTTCTGCATTTACTGAGATGATCATAGTATTTTTATTCTTCAACTTGTTAGTGTGGTATTGCATGTTGATTGACTTACTGATATTGAAACTACTTGCATCCCTGATAAAGTCCACTCAATCATGGTGTATTAATGTATTTAATGTAGACTTTTGTTGAATTCAGTTTGCTAACATCTTGTTGAGAATTTTTGCATCTGTGGTTGTCAGTGATATTGGCACATAATTTTGTGTGTGTGTGTTGTCTGGTTTTGGTATCAGGGAGATTGTGGCCTTGTAGAATGAATACAGAGGTTCATAGAATGAATTTCTTCCTCTCCAATTTTTGGGAATTGTTCGAGGACAGATGATTACTCTTCTTTAAATATTTGGTAGAATTCATCTGTGATACTTTCTGGTCCTGGACGTTCATTTGTTGGGATTTTTTTACTATTATTACTGATTCAATTTCATTACTGCTAATCTGTTCATATTTTTTGTTTCTTCCTGATTCAGTCTTGGGAGATTGGGCATTTCTAGGAATTTATCCATTTCTTTTAGGTTATTCATTTTATTGCCATATAATTGTAGTGATCTCTTATAATCCTTTGTATTTCTGTGATTTTGACTGTAGCTGTTCTTCTTTTGTTTCTGATTTTATTTATTTGGGCCCTCTCTATTTTTTTCTTAATGAGGCTGGCTAAAGTTTTATCAATTTTTAAAAAAAATTGCTCAAAGAACCCACCTGTTAGCCTCATTGATTTCTTTCTTTCTTTTTCTTTTTTTTCTTTTCTCTTCTCATCTCTTCCCTTCCTTCCTTCCTTCTTTCCTTCCTTCTTTCCTTCCTTTCTTTCTTCTCTTTCTCTTTCTCTCTTTCTTTCTCTCTTTTTCTTTTTTTGGTATCCATTTCACTTATTTCTGTTCTGATCTTTATGATTTCTTTCCTTCCCCTAACTTTGGGTTTTATTTTTTCCTTTTTTCTAGTTCCTTTAGGTGTAAGTTTAGGTTGTTTATTGGAGATTTTTTTCTGTTCCCTGAGGTAAGCTTGTATTGCTACAAACTTCCCTCTTAGAACTGCTTTCACTATGCTTCATAGATTTTGGATTATTGTATTTCCATTTTCATTATCTCCAGGTTTTTTCTTTTTTTTCATTTCTTCTTTAATTTATTCAGTGATCCACTGGTTGTTTGGTAGCATATTGTTTAGCCTCTACATGTTTGTGTTTTTTGTAGTTTTTTTCCTTGTAGTTGATTTAGAAATCAACTTAATATGGTATGCTTAATATGGTTTCAATTATCTTTGATTTTCTGAGCTTTTTTTTTTGTGGCATGTGCTCTATCTTGGAGTATATCCCATGTGCACTTGAAAATAATGTGTATTCTGCTTTTGAATGGAATATATATATATTAAATACATTTGGCCTAATTTATTATTTAAGGCCAGTGGTTCCCTATTGATTTCTGTCTGGATAATCTTTCTATTGATGTAAGTGGGAGTGTTAAAGTCCCTATTATTATTGTGTTCTGTCAATTTCTCCCTCTATACCCATTAATATTTTTCATATGTATTTAGCTGGTATTTGATATTTAGCTGGTATTTAGCAGGTATGTGTATTAGGTTCATATATATATATAATTGTTATATTCTCTTCTTGGATTGATCTCTTAGCCATTACATAATATCCTTCTTTGTCTCTGATAACAGTCTTTGTTTTATAGTCTATTTTACAGTCTAATATAGTTATTGCTACCCTTTTGATTTCCATTTCTGTGGAATAACATTTTCCATTCCCTCACTTTTAGTCTGTGTATGTCTTTAATCTGTAGTGAGTTTCTTATAGGCAGCATATATATGATCTTGCTTTTTTAAAAAAAATCCATTTATCTACTGTATGTCTTTTGATTTGAGCATTTAGCCCATTGACATTTAAAGTAATTATTGATAGGTATGTACTTAATGCCATTTTTTTCATTGTTTTCTGGTTGTTTTGTTGTTTATTTTTGTTGTTGTTTCTTTCTTCTTTTGTTCTCTTCCCTTGTAATTTGATGATTATTTTTAGTATTGTTTGGATTCCTCTCTCTTTTTGTGTGTATGTATATATTGTAGGTTTGTGTTACCATGAGGATCTTATATAACAACATATATTAATGATTTGATTACTGTAAGTTGATCATGTGTTTGAACACATTCTAAAAACCCCACAGTTTTTCCATTCTACTCTCCCATTCATGTTTAATGTTTTTGAAATCATATTTTACATATTTTTGTTTTATATATCCCTTAACTGCTTGTTGTGAGTATCATTAATTTTACTAATTTTGTCTTTTTAGCCTTCCTACTAGCTTTATAAGTGATTGGTCTACTATCTTTTTGTAGGTTTATCTTTATTAATGAGATTTTTTTCCTTTCATAATTTTATATTTATTGTTGTGGTCTTTTTTTTTCTACTTAGAGGAGTCCTTTCAACATTTCTTGAAAAGCTGGTTTAGTGGTGCTGAACTCTTTTGGCTTTTTTTTGTATGTACAACTGTTTATCTCTCCCCCAAATCTGAATAATACCTTTGCTAAGTAGAGTCTTCTTGGTTGTAGGCTTTTTCCTTTCATCACTTTGAATATATTATGCCACTCTCTTCTGGTCTGCAAAGTTTCTGCTAAAAAGTCAGCTCATAGTCTTATGGGAATTCCCTTGTATGTAACTAGTTGCTTTTCTCCTGCTGTTTTTAAAATTCTCTCTTTATTTTTAATCTTTGCCATTTTAATTATAATATGTCTTGGTGAAGATCTCTTTAGATTGATCTTGTTTGGAACTCTGTGCTTTCTGGACCTGGACATCTGTTTCCTTTTCCATGTTAAGGAAGTTTTCAGTTATTATTTTTTCAAATTTCTCTGCCCCTTCCTCTCTCTCTTCTCTTTCAAGGACCTCTTTAATGCAAAATGTTAGTATGCTTGATATTGTCCCAGAGTTCACTTAAACCATACCCATTAAGAAAATTTCTTTTTAACTTTTTTTGTTCAGCTTGGGTGATTTCCACCACTTTGTCTTCTAGTTTGCTGATCCATTCCTCTGTAACATCTAATCTACTGTTGATTCCTTCTAGTGTATTTTTTTTTTTATTTCATTAACTGTTCTTGAGCTTTGTTTGGTTCTTATTTATATCCTCTAACTCTGTTAAAATTCTACTGTGTTCATACATTCTTCTCCTGAGTTCTCTGAGCATCTTTATAGTCATTACTTTGAACATGCTATCAGGTAGATTGCTTATCTTTACTGTGTTTAGTTCTTTTTCTGAGATTTTGTCTTTTCTTTCATTTGAAACAAATTCCTCTGTCTCATAATTTTGCTTATAATCTATCTTCCTAGACTATAGATGACAAGAGAGCAGGAATCCTGCTTGTTCTATTTCCTCTTGTATGCCCAGTACATAACTAACTACTCAGCATGGGTAAGTGCACAATAAGACATTTCTTGATTGATTAAATGTATGCTTAAAGAAATGTTTTGCCTTTTGTCTACCTTCCCTTATGTAATTTCTATGAAGAAAGTGTTTTAATCTGTCTTTATGGCAGAACATTTTCTCACTTGATGCAGTAATCTGACCATGTCTAAAAGAACAAATTGTACAAGATTGTTAACAGAACATGTGTAAATAATTTATGAATTAAAATATCTTCTGAGTATTCATTATTCAAGTCAGATTATGGATTTGGTTCCAGATCACTGCAATAAAGTGAATATCACAATAAAGCAAGTCACATGAAGTTTTTAGTTTCTCAGTGTGTATCAAAGTTATATTTACACTATATTGTATTTTATTAGGTATGCAATATCATGATGCTTAACAAACAATGCACATACTTTAAAAAGACTTTATTCCTAAAAAATACTAGCCATTATCTTCAGTGAGTTGTAATCTTTTTGTGGTAGTAACATCCAAGGTGACTGATCACACATCACCATAACAAATATAATAATAAAAAGTTTGAAATATTGCAAGAATTACCAAAATGTGGCATAGAGACATGAAGTGAGCAAATGCTGTTGGAAAAAGTGGTGCCAATAGACTTGCTCAATGCAGGATTGCAATAAATCTTTAATTTGTAAAAAACAGTACCTGTGAAGCACAATATGAGGTATGCTTGTATTTGCATTGTCTAATTCTCATTGATAATTTTTCTTGGTCTTTTTGGTAATATAACTAAATTTCTATTCTTTACTGCTGAAAATAAGAAAGAGTCACATGTTAGATCTTGGTTTCACTTCTGGTTTTATATGTGACCTATCTTGGTTTCACTTCTGGTTTTATATGTGACTTTGGGTAAGTCATAAGCTGTGATCTTAAGCCTTATCAATTGTGAAATGGGAAAATTCATGACTATTTTTTTCTCACAGAATGTTGAGGGAAAAAATAAGATAATTATACATACATGTATATTGAATACTTTTATCAAAAATATTAATGTATTAATACACACATATATTTTTCTCATTCTGGCTGTGGATACAGTTAATATTTAAATGATAGGGGATAACTACATAAAAATGATAAAAATAGTGATGGTAACTACTACTTGGCATTTTGTAATGCGCCAAGCATTGAGCCAAATGCTTCCCATATGTTTTCTTATTTTCACAACCATATGTTAATTTTCACAAACATAAGTTAATTACTTTTTCCTTCCTGATTTCTAACCCTTTATTTCTTTTTTTTTTAAATTTTGAACATTACCATATTTTTATTAGTCTAATCTATGGATATCTCTTTGTTAAGGTGGCATCAGTGGGTGCAGAAAGGTGGAAGGAAACTTTCTTCATGCACAGAGGTTGCAACATTGAGTGGAGATGATGGCAAAAATTTCTCAGTGTGCTCTTGCCAGCTGAGGGTGGCCTGTGGTCAAACTTTGGAGCGAATTCCAGTGCCCCGAACTGACCACGTGTGGGCCAAGAGGGGCTTTGTGGAGAGAGGAACACTTCCCCTTCCCAGCAGTCATACCTTGTCAAGGGATGTTGGAAAAAAAAAGTTGCTGGGCACAGGATCCTAAAATTTCCATAAACATTTTGTTATAATTGTCAAAATACTTGTACTGTTACCCCCAAAAGAGGAAGGGAAAAGACTCCAGTTTTTGTCATGCTCGAAACATAAGATTTACAGACTGGTGATAACCTTGTGTAGTGAAAGATTTTTAAAGGATTTATTTAGGAAAAGGAAATTATACCTCCAAGAATGGGAAGTGGGCTGATCCAAGGGCAGATAGCAATGGTCTTTGTCTCTTCCTCTTATACCCTCGCTTAGAGGTCATCTTTTGATTAATTGACAGCTCTTGCCCCTGGAATGCTTAGTCATGTTTGTCCTCTTTGTAAATGTCCTTACCCATGAAGTACACAGCAAAACACATGAGGGGGTTGTCTAAACCACAATGCTAATTATATTACAATGAGCATTGGGTCATGTCTAGTTAGGTCCTTCTCACTACTGTGCAGTCCTGGTTGTCGGGTTCTAACTGGTTTATTGCTGGCACCCATTTAGAGAAAGTAAAGCTCCTTCATGCTGGAGGTGGGCATATTGCCGTCTTCCAGACCATCTTCCCTCTCCTCCACCTATCTGCCTGGTACCCCCACTTATCTACCTACCTACCAGTGGGTGTGCTCACTTTTCAGCATTTGTTGTCTTTCTAGGATTTCAGGTCCACACACATCTACACTCAACAGCTTATGTTTCAGCCTCCCCAAAGGGAGATTTAAAAAGGAGAAAAATACCTTCCAAAATAGATCGATGCAAAAGATTGTTAGAAACAGTCAATGACATATCACTGAAAACTGCATAGATATACAAATCCTAGGAATTTCAGACTATAAAGTGAAAGTGATAGAGTCAGGTGACTTTTATCTCTTTGAGCCCACATTCCCATAGGCCTGAAGCAGAGCTTAAACCACAACACAGTCACAAGGGGAGCTATTGACTTTAGTATTAGAGGAGACCTAATGCCAGTTACTGAAGTCAGGTTTTACTGATTTATAACACCAAAAATATTTCTCTACAATGAGATATGGCAATTATCTTTTTAAGATGCTCTTAAGAAATGCTAAATTTCCCCTTTTTAAACTATTACTCCATTTTCTTTTTGTCCACATAGAAAGGAAAACTTGCTTATGGAAGTCAATGCATGCAACATATCAATTTTGCCTAGATTTATGTCAGTGTTTGCATGGAAGTTGAAAAACCAGTCTTTTTTGTTATCTGATGCCAAGAGTTGGATATTTGCGAACATTTGAATAATTTTTCACTTTTCTATGGAATGTAAGAATGGCAAATATGTATGAAATCCTGGTTCTACCACTACTAGTCGTGACCTTGTGCACATTAATGAACTTCTTTTTTGTCTGTCAGTTTCCTAAGCTGTAACCTGGGGATAATACCAGGACTGATCTCATGGTTTTTGGGTGAAGTGAGATGAGATAATGCCAAGCACTTAAATAGCCCTTAGCATGGTGTGGGGGCTCAGGAATCACCAGCTATTACAATGTGTGCATGACAGCTAGATCAGGGTTTCTCATCTTGGCACTGTAGACATTTTGGGTCATGTAATTCTTTGTCCTTGGATGCTGCCCTGTGTATTATATAGTTTTTAGCAGCATCCCTAGCCTTTACCTACTAGATGCCAGTAATAGCTAACCCCTCCCTTGCTCTGATAACCGAACATGTCTCCAGACATTTCCACATGCCCCCCTGGGGGGCAAAATCACCCTGTGTTGAGAACCATTGTACTTGACTAATGCTTTACATATGTTACCTCTTAATTTTCACAACAAGCTTACGGGATAGGTACAAATGAGGAAAGTAGACTATAGGAACATTAAGTATTTGCCCTAAGATACTGGTAAGGGCTGAGCTATTACTGGAATCTGACTGTTCCCAACAGCTAAGCTTGATGGCATGTTACTTAAATCTCCAGATGATGGGTTGTCCTGTGCACAATGCCAAGATGTCAACTGTCCACTGCACGTCTGCTGTCCCCTACTCAGGAGCCTACAGTGGGCTTCCTCTGTCTGGCTTTGCAGTCCAGTTTCCTTCCTTTTTACAGCTTGCTCTTCTTATCTGCACTGAAGAATGCTGTGGTTTTCTATTAGGACCCAATTGATGGGTGAGGCTTCTCATCTCTCACAAGATATTAGTTGCACTCTCAGCTTGACATTAAAGCAAAAGCTTCCATCCATAATTGGCAACAGATAGAATCTGCATTCCAGGTACTCATCAATAAGAGTCACATCCAACTGACTTTTGCTTAAGATTTATTACAAGCTGAATTGTGAAGGATGAATTTAGGAATTTTATTGAAAGAATCTGTAGTGCTTTGAGAAAAAGGTAGAGGATAAATAAATCAAATAAACTTATAAAACTCTTAAATAATATGTGAGTATGCTGACCGTGGCCTTTCCTAGATATTTCTTGATCTTAGGTTTCTAAGTTCTTTCTATTTTTAATGCTATAGATTTGTATTCAGGTAGGGGGAGGCAGAGAGGGAGATTAATTTGACTTTTTCCATCTTTATCTTACTGCAATCCTCTGCTGCATTTTTCACTTTTGTGGCTCCCATAATATTAATATGTTATAGATTCTCCTCCTCCTTTGGTCAACTCCTATTTCCTTTCTTGGCTGTTTTTCTTTTAGAAATCTCTTAAATATTTGTTGTGCCCCTGGGTTGGATCCTGAATTCACAACTCATCTCACTTTCTATGTTCTTCGAGCAATCTTATCCAGGCTCCCGGTTTCAGGTAACATCATTTACTGGGGGATATCATTATTTTTCAGATCTGACCTGTGTTCTGAGCTTCAGACTCATCAACCCAGTTACTAGGTGGGAATCTCTACGGGAATGTTCCAGATATGTGTTTCGACAAGTTCTCCCTAAGCTGGCTTATTTCCCTCAGTTGGTGGCACCACCGTCCACCCAGTTGTTCCAGGTAAGACTTGTGCATCATGTAGAAGTTTGCAATCTCTCATCTCTGCATGACATGCCCAGTCAGTCACCAAGGTTTGATGATTCTACTTCTCAAACATATCTTCAGTTCATCGTCTTGAATATTTTCAGTGACTGTCAGTATCTTTCATCAGAACTGCTACCTTCCCCTCCCAAAGGTCACTGGGACAAGATAACATGCAAGTAGTTAATAATGACTATGAGATTGCCTTGAGGCGACCCCTGTCTATCTCTGTCACCTTTTGTGTCTACCACCTGCCTTACACAGGGCACTCAGGCAACCTTGAGCTGTTCATGGCTGTCTGTACATGCTAGATTGATTTTTACTTCTCTGCTTTTGTTTAGCTGTTCCTTTGTATGGAATGATGCCCTTTCCCCAATTATCACATTTAGAAAGTTTCTGTTAAATCTTACTCTTCTCTCCCCAATAACCCCCTCCCACAATCTTCCAATATAATTATTCCAGCTGCATTTCCATGGTTACTCTTCCATATTGTTTTATAGTCATTAAGTTCTCTCCCTCTCTCTATATATATCTTATACACACACCTAGCCAACTATAAGGAAAAGATAGAGTGAGTAGCCCATAAATGTTTGTTGAGTGAATGACTGTATCAGCTATCTCACTGAATTAATAGCAATCCACTTTACTAAAAGCACTTTTTAAAATAATGATCTTTCAGTGCAGTTAAAATTTTTATGTGATTTACGAATGGGGGTCAGCCTTGACTCATACATTAAGTAGAAGACCATGACTTTCATTCATCTAAACATCCTTCAGTAGATGTTTTCCTGGCTGTGGCAGAGATCTTGAGCTGTCAGCTTTATGTATAAACCTCTTACACCATAGGGAACAACGTGTAGCCAATGGGATTAGAGTCTGGGTATGTGGGATGCTGGATCCTGGGCCAGCACTCTTGGTCAAATCTCTTTGCTCCAACATGCTGCCCTTGAATCTGTACCATTCAGTATTACCTCTGGGGAAAGAGTGGGAAAAAATGCCAACAACAAAAGCACATATGTGCTTGAAAATTTTTATATTAAACACACCATTTAAACATCATAGGTATACAAAATAAAGTTATAAAACAGATATAGACAGAATAGTTTTCATATTACAGAAATATTTCTGGCTTTACTAACAGGCTTACTGCAAAATCTCAATGAATTAAAAAACTATGTGATTAAAAAACTGTATCACATACATTTTCAGGAATGGATTGGAAATATTAGAAGACATCTGTTCTTTAGATTCATAAATACACACTTCCTTATTAATGGTTATATTGCTAAATGAATATACATTCAATACCCCTTTTCATTGTTTTTAAAATGTGAACTGATTTAAAATGTGATTCATGATAGATACTATGCATTTGTATATGTATTATGTTCAGACACAAAGTAATAAGCTTTTTAAAATGTTATTGTCCTGAATATTTATATAGTGTCTTGTCAGTGTTACAGACAATTTTAAGTAATAGATATTCTGTGGCATATGCAATTTATGAAATAATTGTTGAGCACATCATTTAATATACATTGTGAAATGAAATTATTAGAGTATATAGTATGTTTTGTTATTGACCAGTTTTAACCCAAAACTCAAGACGTTTCATGATTATTTTCTTTGTCAAAAATCTCTCCCCTTAATGCCTGAAAGACATCTATACAGTTGTAATTAGTGTCACAAGGATGTCAAACTTGACTTGGGTGGATTGTCAAGCCATTATTCTTCTCATTTATACTCATTTTTAATGATCAGCAACTGAGCCTAAGAGTGTTTTTGTGACACTTTCAATCTACAGGACTGAGAGAGAGAACGGCTGTTTATTCCTAACTCACTGGAGATATTAGCATTAACAAGGTGACCCCTGCACTGCCTGGTGCCAGCTATGGGTCACGTTGGTGTGAAGGTAGCTGTCTCGTGGGTGGGCCGTGCCATCTCTATTTCCTAGACAACAGCTGGCCCAGATATCTCACACTATTAACACCAGCGTGAACTGAGTGCCAGCTACCTGCATTATGACTTTAGGTTTAGGAAGGGAAGCCTAGCACTGCTAGCAGGACCCACACACACTGCCCATAAGAAGCAGAAGGAGTTACATACAGCAGGTGCATAAAAGAAGTCATTACACTTCCCCTTGTCCATATCCAGTCAACTGACAATGTTGCCCCTGCTACTTTCAATCAAGATGAACAAATTCAGGGCTGCCAACACACTGATTTTAGAGTGGTGTGGTTTCCCTTTCTAAGAGTTTATAGATACCTGCTGCAAAACAACTAGAGTTTATTCATTAGAACAATTACTTTGATTTTCAATCATGTACATTGTCTGGGATCCGCTAATATTAACAATATTTTTTGTGTGTATGTGTTAAAGAGGGAGGAAGAGAAAATTACCATATTCCTTTCAATGTGAGAATTCTTTCTGTTCTTGGTAGAGAAATTAAGCTCTCAGAGCAAATATGACCCTGAAGAACAGTTTTTCACAGAAAAATATATTATTGCATTACTACTTATTGAAATTTTTAAAAAGTAGTTCTGATTGGCAGAGCTTTGCATAATAGATGTTAAATAATTTTTTTCTTCACTTCCTGTGAATCTTGTGGTCCTTTGCACTTTTAGTCTCAAATTAAGATGGTATCTGATCAGTTTGTTCATTGCTGGCAGTTTTACAGCATCTCCCAGGGACATTTCTTCCTGCTCTAAGCAAATGAATGAATTTGGAAAAGAATACAGGTATTCTGTAAATTTGTGACTACACAATGGCAGAATAAACAATTGAAAATGGAAAACTGGTTATCTGCCTTGTTTTAGGTGAAAAGAAAGACAAGGACCAAATGAACTAAATTAGCTTCTTGTTAAAATACAAACTAAAGCTAGATTGGAGTTCCATGTTTTGAAGAGACATTTTTCTTATTTCATACCTCAGGAAAAAAAAAAGTTGCATATCCATTTTTTTCTGGTGCAAAGAGATGAGTTCTTTTTGCTATTTTCATCATTTGAAAAACAAAATACATTGGAATCAATTCTTCACGCCCTACCCCCCCGCAAGGAAATAGTGTTATCATTAAACTCAGAAAATAGATAAATGCTGAAATAACATAAACAGATTCCTTTGTATATAAATAACTAAGCCAATTTAAAGTAATTTAGTAAAGGAAAGGCTCTGTGCTTTCTTAATTTTTCCTAAGCGCTTTCATTGTAACATGTACTGGGCCTCCATGTTTTAATGTTCTTTTTCTTTTTATGCCCCCCTCTGGGGTTTCAGTCCAGTAAATTCAAAAATCATTGCTTTTTTAGGATTTATTGGTATTTAAAAACAGATCCCAACATCTTACACATTGCTGTTGTATTCTGTGTAAGGTAATGATCAATAAATAAGGGAGCCTAAGAACACTAAAGCTAGATGGTGAGAAAAGAAATGAACAAAGCTTACTACATTCTTTCTAAACAAACAAAAAGACATAATTGGAAAAATTCATTTTTATGTTTTCTTATATTAGATGGGACCATGGAGTGAAACATTCACTGATGAATTACTCCTGTAATCTGTGTAGGAAAAACAGCTCCTGGCAAATGAAAAGAGTCCTGGAACAGAGCCATGAGAACTAAATGGCAAAAAAATGAAAACAGGCAAACATTTGAGACTATTCTACAGAATACAGATCTTTCACTACCTCCCTCTTTTCACTGGTTAATTCATTGTCATGGAAACAGAATTTATCAAAATGTTCTTACTCTGAGTGACCCAGTGAGTAGACTTCTGGCTGGTGAAAAGGTAACTCAGGCTGCAGCAATTTTTACAAATGATAAGCTGCAGGTCATAAATTGGTGAATTTTGAATTGTGCTACTGTGTCAGCTGAACAGGTTTCCAAGTCTCAAAGGGTTCACTTTTTTGTTTTTGTTTTTGTTTTTGTTTTGTTTTTGTTTTTGTTTTTGTTTTTAAATCTGCCAGACAGAGAAACCAGAAACCTTTGCTAGTGATCGAACATGGATGACTAATCCCATGAAAAGTATCTGATTTTAGGTCTTCACTCACCTTTCCCCTTCAATTGTTTTTTTTTTTTTCTCCCCCTAGCCTAAAGAATGTTCAAATCCAGTGTTTGGTAGCATTTACTGGGGTCATTCATCTGCCTCAGCAACTCTCTTAGCTCAAAGATGCAAAAATCCCTCACTCCTCATTGCAACCTTCTCCCCAGGCCTCTCACAGAAGCCAGGTGTTGGCAGTCACAGCCTGACAGATCTGGACAGCGTTAAGCTGATACCTTTGCCAGACCAGAGGTAACTCCACAATGAAATGGCTTCCTGATTTCAGGAAAGTGACTTGGGGAATTCCCTAAGGAAAAGTGCCATTTTTACTATTAAAAAAACAAATTAGGCATCAACCATGTAGCTGCCAAATTCAGGGAAGGTTGATTTTTTACTTTATTTCATGTTATCAATTAGTGACTTGTTGTCATGGAAACCACGCTTCAGATGATTCTTGAACTTAAATGACTGGATGTGATCAGGCAGAAGCACCCCCCTCCCTTTTTCTTTAGGCTCAGTAGTCAATGTCTCTCTCTTTGGTTATTCTGATAACAGAATCACATAAAACATCTATAAACATGCAAAATAATAGCATGGGGCAACATCAATTAAAACTGAATATTCAATAATTCATTCTTTAATTAAGGCTCTTTTCTCTTTTCCTGAAGCTGTAACCTTTCAAGTGTTTAAAAAAAAGACATAAGAACTAAATCATTTAGCAACAAGAAATCTTTCTAATTAGCAGTTTGTGATACGCTAATGAAGAAAAACAAGATTTGAAATTCCTTTTTGGTTTTCAATGTTTAATACAGAAAGCAAAATGAAAGGGCTTCCTTTGGAAAGTCTATTCAAGGTGAAATAACTGTAGTTTGAGACTCGAGCCTTTTCATGTGTGTGTTTCTTTTGTCTCTGAGTGAGGGAGGGTTCATCATGGAAACAGCATAGCTGACCCGTGGTTCCCAACAGCCAGAAATAATTAATCTGTATTGAGACTGCAGGTATAGTGTCCGTGTTTGCATATGTGACTACTCTATGTTGGAGCTGGGAAATGAAAACCTCTAACCATCAGAGCAGCTCATTTTTAAAAAGGAAAAAAAATTCAAACACTCAGGAACTCAGGATTTATTTGCTGACCTCTGCTTGAATACAGAATTCACTACTCTTCAGAAATACTATGATGCGGCATGTCCATTAAGCTCTCTATACATGTCTGGCTTTCTTTGCTTTCCAGGTACAGTGAGTTTACGTCTCTCACTACCTTCATTAATGCTAATTCATGGACAAGAGGCTCTTAGGAGAGGAACAAAGTAAGCCTGGTCAATTTTCTTTTTTAATTTAGGGGACATTCTAGTACTTTTTTTTTTTTGGCTAGTGAAAAATAAAGTTGACTTTGAACATTTTTTCAGTTAACACTGAGTGTAAATTCACCGTAAGTTTTATGTAACTGAGGTAAGAATAAACAATTGCATAATATTGCATGTAATGTATGTTATATGATATGTATATTACAGAATATATAGATCTCATGGGTCCTGACATGTGGTAACATCTGTAACTGTTGCATGAAAGTGTAAGTGAAAAAAATTTGACTGGCAATCGCTGGGTCAGACTGAAAAAAATGACCTCGTTTTCTGGCAACTGTACTCCATTTCTTAATTTAGATAAATCATCTAACCTCTTTGTGACTCTCTTCCTTCATCTTTAAAACTGGAAAAGTATCTGACCATTTTAAGTTCCCAAAGACATTATAAAGGCTGTTTGAGTCTTGAGACACTGAATACATTTTGATGAATGAATAAGTCACCTTTTGCAAATTGAACAGCGAATTCACTTCTTGTGACTGGTTTTTTTCTTGGTAAAGACAAAGGAGTTATGAAGAAAATATACTTAAAATATTTGCCTTTTCTCCCCTAAAAATCTATCATAAGAAACAGATTAGGATGGAATGTGTTGTTTACAGCCATGCAACAGTCAGATATAAGGTATGTAGAACCAGAGAAAACTGGTAAAATGGAAACTGTGCACTGCTGCACATTTCATGTCACTTTCTTCAACAGAAATCTCTACTAGGAAAGCACAAGGTATCACTCTGTTTCTTGCCAAGAAACAGTATGCATGGAGGACAAAGAGAATAGAAAAGATGTGATGCATGAGGGCACTCCTTTGGATTCTGATGCCAAAGAGAGTTAGTTAAACAAGAACAGGGTTCTCATCTTCTATCTTGTAGTCTTTACTCACACACAGCCCTTAACATGGAAGGAGAGCAAAGTGTTGTTTTCCTCCCTAAGAAAGGTACCCCTGAAGGCCAAACACAGTCAAGAACTAAAAAGAATGATGCTGGAGTCTAGTGCCTCTTCCTCGTTGCAGGGTGTCATATATGTACACGGAAGTCAGTTGACTGTGATCCCTTGAAAACTAGTGAAGAGAAAGCATATTCATATTTAACTTGAATTCCAGTGAAAAGTAAACACTAATAGGATTCTGCTTTGTTCCTACAGGGATTTAATCTGCTTCAGAAAAGTAATAGTGTAAATCAAAATCAAGTAAACAAAAACTAATTTTTTTTTTCAAATGTATTTGTGCTCTTAAGGGGAAAATTTCATACACACATATGTTTTAGCACACACACCTTTTCCTCTACCTCTTCCAGCCTCGTTTAGTAGAGGATAGTCAAAAATATTTGGGAAAGGTGACAGTGAAATAACTCAAGGAATGGGACCATCAAAGATGTGCACAGCTGCTCATGGGGATGTCAGATCAATCTTGTACTCTCTGCGGAGTGGTCCTGGTCTGTCCTTTGTTAAAAATTTATTTATTTATGTATTTATTTTATAATATCATATTTTAAAATTGAAGTATAGTTGATGTACAATATTATGTTACACATATATACAATATAGTGATTCATAATTTTTAAAGGTTATAGTCCATTTATGGTTATTATAAAATATTGGCTGTATTCCCCATGCTGTACAATACATCCTTGTAGCTTATTTCATACCTGAGAGTTTGTACCTCTTAATCCTCCACCTCCATCATGCTCCTCCCCCTTCCCTCTCCCCATTGGTAACCACTAGTTCCTTCTCTATATCCACGAGACTGTTTCTTTTCTGTTATATTCACTAGTTTGTTGTAGTTTCTGATTCCACATGTAAGTGATATCTTACAGTCTTTGTCTTTCTCTGACTTATTTCACTTAGAGTAATGCCCTCCAAGTCCATCTATGCTGTACACCAGAAACTAATAGAAACAGGAATATGAAAAGTTGCTCAATATCACTAATATCAGGGAAATGCATATCAAAATCACAACGAGATAGCATCTCACATTTGTCAGAATGGCCATCATTAAAAAGATGTCCTGGTCTGTCTCAAGAATGCTTTGGGTCATAGGGGCAGCCTGGTTCCAGTTCTGATGAATCTCAGGGTTTACCTTGGGGCTGTCAGCAGTGTTATCTTTCATAACCCCTGTCCCCCCAACTGGTGGTGGTGGGGAAAATGTAGCATGGTATGAACCAGAAGTGGAGCTCAAGGAAAAAAGGATATATTGAATCAAAGTCACCATTTTCTTCAGGAACCTGTTCGTTTTTTGCAACATGCTACCAAAATGCCTGGCAATTCAGATAAATTCATAACATAATGAGGGAGGGCCTTGCATGAACTCTTCCAAGTCTCTTCCGAGCATGAATTAGGAAGTAGCTTCTTGTTTTCTTGTTCTTTTTAGCACCACCATCCTGCCAACCATTACCATCATTTTTTTTTTTTGGTAGGGGGAGTTAATTAGGTTTGTTTGTTTGTTTATTTATTTATTTATTTATTTATTTGAAGGCAGTCCTGGGATTTGAATCCAGGACCTTGTGCATACTAAGTATGCACTCTACCACTGAGCTATACCCTCCCCCTACCCTGCTTCTTGTTCTTAATGCATTTTATCACATGATCTGTCTGCCTAGCTCAGAGAAGACTGGATTAGGAATTGGCACCTGAGCTGTATGCAGTCATCTTACAGGTTGACCAGCAGCCTGTCAGGTGGTTTGATAAAGGAATTCTGTCCAATGGAAGCTCTGATGCTGGAGGGTGATTAACCCAGTCAGATTCTCTCTCTCTCTCTTTTTTTCTTTTTTTTTTTTTTTTGAGCTGCCCAGATCTTTCTTTTCTTATTTTTTTTTTTTAATTGAGGTATGGTCAGTTTACAATGTTGTGTCAGTTTCTGGTGTACTATATAATAGTTCAGTAATACATATGCATACATATATACATTTTCATATTCTTTTTCACCATAAGCTACTATAAGATATTGAATATAGTCCCCTGTGCTATACAGTATAAACATGTTATTTATCTATTTTATATATATGGTAGTTAATATCTGCAAATCTCGAACTCCTAATTTATTCCTTCCCACCCACTTCCCCCACCAGGTAACCGTAAGTTTGTTTTCTATGTCTGTGAGTCTGTTTCTGTTTTGTAAATAAGTTCATTTGGGTTTTTGTTTGTTTGTTTTGTTTTGTTTTAAGATTCCACATATAAGTGATGTCATATGGTATTTTTCTTTCTCTTTCTAGCTTAGTTCACTTAGAATGACAATCTCCAAGTCCATCCATGCTGCTGCGAATGGCATTGTTTTGGTCTTTTTTATGGCTGAGTAGTGTTAGATTCTCTCTTATTGAGTAGAATAGGGACATCCAGAGAGGGGCACAGACAATACATTGATCACAAAGCTAAGAGACACACAGCAGTCATGAGATGGTAGAAACCATATAAACAAAGGGCATGAAATAAAGAAAGTAGTCAGAAAACAGAGCCATCCATTCACAGTGGGAAAGTTATCTGTAAGACCAGTGACTGCTGGACTCCATTGTGTGCCTGGTAGAGTTGATGTGATCAGAAAGGAGGCGTCCTGAAACTTGTTCCCTTGACAGCTGAAGATGGTTTTCTGCACTCCCTAATTTTCCCTTGTACTCTCACAACAAATTCCCATAACTTCATTAATACTTCAAATATTTCTTCCATTCCTTTCTCTCTTTCTTCTCATTCTGAGATCCCTCTCAGGTATGTTATACCTTTGCATTTATTCCACAATTCATGGATATCCTATTCCTTTTCATTTTCAGTTTTAAAAAATCTCTTTGCTTTTCAATTTGAGAAGTTTCTATTGACTTATCTCTAAGCTCGCCGATTCTTTCCTTGGCAGCATCCAGTCTACTGATGATCAAAGGTATTCTTCATTTCTGTCGAGGTGTTTTTGACTTCTAGCATTTCCTTTTAACTCTCTCTTAGAGTTTCCATCTGTCTGCTTACATTACCCATTTGTTCTTGCATGTTGTCCCCCTTTCCATGGGCAGCCTGAGGATATGGTTAAATTCTGGGCCCGATAATTCCAAAATATATGCCAGGTCTGAGTTTGGTTCTAAGGATGGCTGTCTCTTCAGACTTTTTTTTTTTTTTTTGTCTTTTAGCATGCTTTATAATTCTTAATTGAAATTCAGACATGATGTATTTGGTAAAAGGAATTGAGGTAATGAGACCTTTAGTATGAGGTTTTATATTTATCTGACCAGGTGTTAGGCTGTTTTCCTCATTTGCTCTAGCTGTAGCTGTCAGAGGGAAGTCTTTGTTAAGGAGAAAAAAAGATGCTCTAGGCAAATTTCAGAATGGTTACTTTTCGCCTCCCCTTCTAGAAGCTTGAGAATTTCTCGGTAAGAACTTGATAGGGCTACTGGAGATAAAGTTCATGAAAGTTTGGGGGCGCCCATAAGGCTGGGTCTCCAGGAGGTTTTATTTCTCAAGCATGTCTGTGCTTACTGTTCAGCAATTAGTCAATTACCCTTTAAGTATTCCTAAGAGATGCTGGCTCTAGCTGAAGTTTCCTCTGCCAGGAAGCTGTGGTTCCCTGTGCCTGCTGTTTCTCCAGGTTTTGGAATTGTGGTGTGCTCTGTAATCTCAATTCTCTTCTGGGTCTAAGAAGAGTTGTTGATTTTTAGTTTGTTCAGCTTTTTCCTTTTTAAGAGTTTGGGAGTGTTGACTTCCAAGTTCTTTGTATTTTGCACTGGAAACAGGAAGTGATCCCTATTCTCTTGAAATAGCCAAAATTCTCCTCTGCTCTTTGCAACTGATAAAAGTATAAAGAACAAACATTGTGTAAGCCCTGATTGAAGGCTTTTTTCCCCCTCTTTTTTATAAGTTGGCCAGACATGATCCGTCTTTTCACATTTGAAAATTCTCTTATTGGTTGTTCAAAAATTTGTCTTTATTCAGTGTGAGCTAGGGCAAGTCACGTGACTCATTTCCTTTTCCATTTGTTCTTTGGAAGGATAGTGGGAGAGAGAGAGAGAGACAGAGAAAAAGAGACAGAGATTTATCTGACATATAATCAGCTAACTATAGAAGAACGCTGCTAGGAATTCATGCATGGAAGGTGATTGAAAAATATGGAGTTCTATATAAATCTAAACAATGTAATCTTACACGCAACTTTTGACTGTTTTGCAGCACCTTTGTGCAACATATTTTTTTAAAACATTTTAAAGTGATATATTTTAATGTCATTTTCTTTCTTTAAATTCCTCTCCCCATCTCTCATTTTTAGATGTGCCATTATTTCAGATAACTCTCTCATGTCTACAATTTTATAGGAATAATTTATGGGCTGGTATGCTCTTGAGAAAGTATTTTCTTATTATCAGTTTTGACAATAGACCTGTTATATAAAGGGAGTCTTTGAAATAGAAGCTATAATATCAATCATCATTTTAACAGTGTAATTTAAATATTACAATAGGGACTTCATGACTTTCTTTGCATTTTGGTTTGTTTCATGCATTTTCACTGCCTGTAGTCTATTAACACCTCTTACTTGTTGTGCTAATGCAGTTGTTTTCATGAAGTTATCAAATGTTATCTCTCTGTGCATTAAAAACACACTGGGTGAAGAGGATCAACTTACTAATTCAAGTTTATAAAGGATGAAGCACCTGCCCTTGAATTTATATCATCATTATTGCTTTGCAGTGTCTTCAAAGAGAGAAAAAAAGTCCTTCAGAATAACAGTGTTTCTGCTTTTCTTTTTATTTATCTAGCCACAAAGTAGCCTTGAAAGATCAGCTACCACACAATCCTGGAGACTTTTTTCTTTTTTTCTATTCATATATTTATTTTATTCTGTGATGGAGGGAAAAGATGTCTGCAAAGAAAAATAATTAGGTATGACAAGTTATTTGACAGTTTGTTAACACAAATTAACCTTCTTTTAGGACTGGATGCATGTGAACATCTAGTTTTACTTCAGTTTGACAATACAGTCTCATTTTGTGGGATTTTCCTGAAGAATGTAAAGTTTGGCGGCTGGCAGGGGTGGGGACCGATGACACTTCTGCTCTATTCTGAGCCCTGTGAAGCTTTCCATGAACAATACGATGTTTTTGCTTGGTTTGGAATCTGTCTATTGATGTGTTCATCTCTGAGCCATCTCCAGAGGATACGAGTACTTTGGGCAAGAATGCTGTTTTGTCTTTCTCATTCAATGGTTGAAGAAGCGAATGCACAGTGAAATCATGTGGCTGAGGCAGGGCAGTGAAGTTGCGATCAGCACTCACCATGCTCACGTTTGAATCCTGTTCTTTCACCATTAGCCATTGTCTTAGTCTGCTTGGGCTGCTATAAACAAATACCACAGGCTGAATGTCTTCTAAACAACAAGAAAATTATTCCTCAGTTTTAGGGGCTGGAAAGTTCAAGATCAAGGTGCCAGCATGGTCTCCTTCTGATGAGAACCCTCACCCTGGTTCATCGCCCGTGCCTCCTGGCTTGTCTCCACATGGTGGAAGGCACCAGGGATCTTTCTGGAGCTTCTTCCATAAGGCACTAATCTCCTTTGGGAGGCCTCCACCCTCATGACTGAAGACCCCAACTTCTAATACCATCACAGTGGGCATTGTGATTTCAAGATACACATTTATGGGGCACACAAACATTCAAACCACAGAAGCCATCTTGCTTGTGGTGTTCTTGAGTTCAGAATTAATCTCTTCTTTCTCTAAATCTCTAGGACTCTTTCTATCTCTCCTAAGGCACATGCTATAATACAGGTTATGTGTTAGGTCTTATGTATGTCTTATTTTCTCTCCTTGGCTTTGGTGCCTTTGAAGACAGAAGGAACCTATCCCTACTCTTGTACGTAAAATGTCAACATAACCCATAAAGCTAATAATAAAAATAAATTGTCTTCCACATAATAGTTGTATAATTTAAACAACTATCTATAATATGCCATATGAATGAGAATTCCAAATGGTATCCCACCAACATATTTTAATATGTCTTTTTTTTTTTTTTTTTTAATGAGCAGGAAAAATAGAACCAGGTTAAAGCCAGTGAAGGACATGAATAAGCTTATAGACCAAGCTTATCTTTTCCTCCTATGTGTTGGGCAGGAAATTTCTGGGACCAGAAGAAAAGACTATTTCAAGAGGCATATGATTCAAAAACAATGTCTTACACATTTAGCAGGAAAGAAAATGACTCCTAGAGATTGCAGAGGCTTTATTTCAATTTTGAGCATACACTGCCTTGCTGACTACTTACCTAACCCTCTCTAGGCACATCTGTCTCTCACGTCAACAGCATGAATCTCAAATAACCCAACTCTCATCTTCTGCTGGCCCCATTCCAGCTCATACTTATCTGGTGAAAATCTGATCTCATCACTTTGTTCTTCATCCGCTTTCCTTTTTTCCAGCATGTCAGCATCTGACCTCTCCCCTCCCTGACAGTCTGGTTTGAGGGATTTAAAGTTTAAACTATATTTTATCTCTGTACCTTTGTGATATTGGTAATAGAACAGATTGATGGAAGACAGATTGTGAATGAGAAACTATGTTTCTCCTAAACTGTGAACCTGGCTTTATGCTCTTAAAAATCTAGCCTGAAAAATGAGTTCTCCTTTCTTAATACAGGGTAACTACAGTTCCTGACCATTCTCATTTTGCCTCTTTGACATAACACCACTTGTAGAAACAGAAAAGTGGCAGAAGTTCCTTATGGGATGTCTGCCGTTAGTTGTCAGACCAAGCGATTAGTTCCGGATTAAATTTACAATGCCCTTGCTAGTTGGCCAAGTTTCAGTTTCATTCTTTAAAATTTAAAAAAATAATTAGCTTAGGTTACATTTATTTGCCTGTTATTACATTTTGTGAGCTCAATATATTTGATTTTAGCAAGTAGCCAATTAAATTTAACAGGTAACCAACTGAGTTAAATATCATTACATGGATGGTAAAAATTTCATGATGTCACCAAAATTTGGTGGTTGGGGTCTGCCTGAAATATGGTAATGGGCAAATAAGTCCAGGAGAGTAGAACTAGACTTTGTTTAGTGAAGAAGTTCAAAATAGTTTTCTGTGTCAATATTATTTATGCCTGCTCAGAAATTCAAAATGCTAAGAACAGAAATTTACTGGAGATCTCTGGAGTGCATATGAAGGGGGAAAGGATAGAGGTGATATTGTTGTGAAGATGTACTGATGCCTTTTGGCCTAAATAAATGATTTATTTCTGATTTAAGTCATATAAGTTGCAGGGGAATTTCAAAAATTGGGGGATGTATATAGTAGGAGTCTCATTCAGCTAAAAGTAAAACATCTGACAAGTTCTTTACTTGCTTTGTTTCAGAATGTAGCTCCCAGAGCTACTAAAAACAACTGGGAATAATGATTACTTTGTGTCTGCATTTGAGTAACAAAGAGAATATTTTTGGCAAAATAGAAGTTGCCATATAACTAGGAAGGGTATGGCCATGTCCTTCCAAGGTATATGATACTGAGGAAAGGAAAGAATAGTCAGACATATTCCCTGGATTCTGGGAAAGTAGATTTCAATATGTTCAGAAACATGGTCAGCACGAATTTGTGGCATGAAAATTTGGAGGGGCAGCTGTCTCAAGAGGAGTGTGATAATTGAAGGCTTATCATTTAGAACAGGGATTGGATATACTGAATATGGCTCTAAAGCTGAGAGCTAGAATGAGTGGATGGAAACTAAAGGAAAACAGATTTTCAGCTCAATGTAAGAAACAACATTCTAACTTTCAGAACTGTCCAAAGATAAAAATGGGCTGGCGTGGGAAGTAGAGAGTTTTTCACCACTTGATGCAGCCAAGCGCAAACTGGATGACATCTTACCTAAATATTCTAGAGAAGAGTTGAGCATCAGATAGGTAATTGGACTAGGTGATTTATAATCCTTTTTAATACTGACATGTGCCAATTATTGACAGAAACATTTGTTATGATACAGCTCAGTTATTTAACTCTGCAGTGGATAACAGGGCTCTCATAATAAATATTTATTTCAATTGCATACGATATTTTCTCCCATCCTGGTAATAATTACTAAAACTGTCAATTAATACTTCTAATTGCTCTCTTTCTCTGAAGGATACATATTTAGCATCTACCCATTCAACTATGCACACCCTTCATCTGATGGGGCACAACATGGAAATTGTGTGGGCTTCTAACCCTACTATAGTCGCTTGAACAAAATGGAAATTTGTTTTCCTCCTCCACAAATCAACTCTGGAGATAGATAGATAGACACTGTTATAGCCATCTGTCTCCTTATATCTTTCTGTTTATCACCATCAAAATCATAAGATAACTCTCAGAACACCAACCATCATACCTTTATTGCTAACAGGACTGGAAGAACAAGGGGAAAAGCAGCTTCCCTGGAGGTCTCTTACATCTCAGTGACCACCCCTATTTACAAATGTGGTTGAGAAATGAAATTCTTCAGCTAGGCACATTTCCCAGGTCTCTCTTATTAAACACGAAAGGGAGAAGAAAAGCAAAGTCAAATGTTTGCCACAGGCATCTTATTTCACATTTTCATAGTTGGGCAAGCAATGACTGTTTCTCTTTGTACTGATATAATTTTAAGTGACATTTAGCCAAAATCTAACAGATTTGTAGATGTCCTGAGCAAGTTTATACTTTGGCATCCTCTTAACTTATTATTCTTAATTTGTTTATCAAGGACTTAAAAGAGATGCTGGACCTTTAATGAGGAAGAGAGAGACTAAGAAAGCAGCTGGTAGGTGGGCTCAGGCTTTCCTCTATAGACCTAAAAACTATGTCCTGCCCCTTATTCTTTTTTCCCCCTCTTAGTAACAGAAAGACCTATAAATAATGGGACATGCCCTTCATCTTAAGTAGCTATATGTCTTAATGAGACTTTTGAATTTATCACTGTATTCATTCATTTATCCGGTAATTTAACAACTATGCTGAACAGCTGCTATATGCTTGGCAGTGTTCTAGGCACTGGGGATATGGAAGTGAATATAATAGATAAAATTTCTTATTTCCATGGTGCATACATATAGCGCATACCTGAGAGGTCTGCCTTCCTGAGAGGTATTCTGGGGAAAATCTCTCTTTACATCTCATATTGTTACCGAGTCCAAACGCATTCTGCTTGTCACAAGACAGGCCAGTAAATCAGGAGATGAGGTGTTGGGGCAAGGAATAGTGACTTTATTTGGAAAGCTGGCAGACCGAGAAGATGGAGAGCCATCTTACCCAAGTCAGAATTCAGGCTCCTTTTATACTAAAAAGAGGGTGTGGTTGTTTTTTGCCAACTTCTTGGTGCAGGAAATCTTTGTTCTTGGAATCCTTTGTTCTTGCAGCTGTCCACATGGGTCAGGTCATAGTGCCCCTGAAAAACCTCTAACAAAACAAATGTTATTTTCTATTCTGCAACTTGTTATCTTTATATAAGTGCAAAAGTATTAATATCCTTAAAGGTCAGAGCCTTGAGAATAGGCTCTCTTGTTTATTTCAGGCTAAAGGCAACATTATTATACAAAAGGTGCATAACCAGCAAGACTAAGCCTATAAAACAGGGCACAAGGTTAAAGCCAAAGGAATAGATCTAACATGGAGTCAGGTTTGTTCTTTTCTGTCACAATGTGATGTTTTAGCTGCCTGCCATTATAGATTGGCAGCTGTGACAACTCTTGCCCTGGTCCACCATTTCCTCTGTCTCTAAACTTGATGGTCATACTCACAGGGGAAGTGAGTTAAGGTGATGCTTCACATTCTCCATTTCCTTATATTCCTTTCTCCATCAGAGTCCTTATGTACCCCTCTGGCAATTCCAGACCCTTGTACATGCCCGTAACACACAACATCTGCTCTCTTTTAAAGGGCCAAACATGCCTTCCAAAATTACCTTTCTCTCCTTTTCCCCAAAAACCCTTTAAAGAGTACTCATCTTTTGTCAGGTGTTAGGCAATTTGGTTACAGTGTTTTTTTTTTTTTTTAATTCATAGTTATTGATTGCTTGTGCTCCTATGCTAAGAGCTCATTGAATCCTCACAAGAAGTCTATGTAATCAGTATTAATATTTATATTTTAACAGTTATGAAATTGAATCTTAAAGAGGTTAAAAAAACATACTCAAGTTCATTGAGTGACTTGCCAGACTCTAACTCAGGCCTACCTGACTCCAAAATCCCACTCTTACACACTACAAGCAACTGTTTCAATGCTTGCTGAGTTTAATTCCTTTAGAGAACATTTGGATTATATGTCTTTAAAATGTTGCATATTAGCCTAAATAGATGATTTGATATGTATATGACATACCCTTTTTCTTCTTGTTGTTCTGCAGTGATCTATTGTCCAGGTGAAGGCAAAAGATGTCCTTGGCATCCGTTTCTTACTTTGTAAGAAGTTGGATGTCAAAAGGTTCTGAGAAAAGAAATGTGTTTAACCCTGGACTGATCTAGGCAAAAATTACAGATGATTGGAGTTAGTAGAAAGACTAGGTTTTAAGTGGGACACATTTTGACATCAGGAACAGTAAGTTGAACTCAAAAGGGAAGAAGACGGAACAGTGGAAAGAGCCTGGGTTTTGGAGACAGGCAGATCAGTGTTTCTGTCTTGCCTTCACTACTTACTGGTTATGAAAACATAAGGTTTTGTCACTCCAAGTATCAATTTCTTCATATTCCAACACAGATGAAAACATCTGGTTACTAGCCACATTGTGAGGACCAGGGATAGGATGCTTGGTATATTTTCATTTAACTGGCCTGTGGTGGAGCCTCAGTATCAGGTGGAATTCCAGTTAAGAAATGTTGAAGGAATTAGGGGAATAGAAACTTACTGTTAGACAAAGACCACAGCAATAATTGTTGTGGATAAGATCTACTGATGGACATTAAAATTTGTTGGTAAAAGTCTGAGGAGAAACAGGATTTGCATAGTTCCAAAATATCAAGATATTTATTAATTACTAAGAGAGATATAGTAACCTTATAGTGAAGAAATTCAGTAGATATAACTTCAACTAAGTTATCCAAGTTAGCATCACCAGGAATAAAACATGGATATCATGAGTTCTTCGATGTTATGCATTGAGAAGTGTTCATCACTTCTGGGTATTCTTACCAAAGTCACACTCCATTCTGATCAACAGAAAACAAATCTAGACAAATCCTAGTGGAAGGAGAGTCTACAAAATAACAAATTAGTACTCTTCAAAAGGATCAAGGTTATGAAAGACTGAGGAAATCACAGATTGGACAAGACTAAGAAGAAATACCAGTGAAATACAACTCTAAAAGAAAAAAAAAGATGAGTGGAACAACTTCTAAGCTTGAAATGTTGCAGCAAAGTGTGTTACAGGTCAGTGTGACAGCAACCTGGATTCTGGCAAGAGACCAAGCAGCACTTGGAGAGTTGGAGAACTCAGGTTTATTATACCAGCAGGCCCAGAGGAGTTAACACTCCAAGTTCTGGACCCCATCTGTAGGTTTACACAGGCTTTTATAGTCTAGACTTTGCAATATTACGAAAATAAGGTGTAACAAAGTTGACCAAGTAGGAGTGAACTTTTTAGAAATGGACCAATCAGGAGTGATAGAAATGGACCAATCAGGAGTAAGCTTTATGCAAATGAAGTGTTACAAATGGACCAATCAGGAGTGAGCTCAGGGAACTAATAGAATCTTAAGGGTAAGCTCCACTTTCCTAGAAGCAAGCTGTTTAAAAGAAGCAAAAAGCAAGATAGTGCCACTGGGCCAGGGAACCGGTTGGCCCTGGCAGGAAAGTACTGGCCCTGCCTGGGGGTCCTACTGGTCTTTTCATGGGGCTTCTCACCTCACTAATAGGACCTATGATTTAGTTAATAGTCTTGTACCAATGTTAATTTGGTTCTGATAATTGTACTGGGTAAGGGGTTAATGTCACAGGAGGCAGGTAAGGGATATATGAGAACTTGCAGTACTATTTTTGCAACTTTCTGTAAGTCTAAAATTAGTTAAAAATAAAAGACTTAAAAAAATCTCCAATGATTTTATGTGTAACCAAGATTGAGAATCTCTGGCTTAGAATGCTATACATTCTCAACAAATGGTAGCTATTACCAAACCTTGCTAAGTGTCACGCACGACCAATCAGTTCTGCTGTTCGGAAGCATGGATCATTTTTTACATTTTTCTGACCTGGATTTGTCTTTTCAGTTAGTGATAGTTGAATATATTCAAATATGACATTGTCTCAAAAATATATAAGTAGTCAAAGAGAATCTTGTGTAATTCAACTTTAGAAGCTGTGTGTTTTTTCTGGATAATAAAGGAACAAGGGGACACTTCCTACTTTCCTGCCAAGCTTTCCACATTAAAGGTATGAGTGATCTTCACCCCTTGGTTTAAAGCCTGAGTTCTTTCATTCCCCACTAATTATGTGATTTTTGAGGATAGGATGGGGTGTCTTAAGTTTGATTTCTCATAGGAAAAAAGATAGTATCTATTAGTCATTGAACATTTTCTAGGGCAGAACAACTATCTTGTTTTAATTAACAAGGAAGGAAGGAAGAGGCATTAAGGAGGGACATTTCTGTTTATTTTCTATGCCCAAATTTAGAAATTCAGATTGTTCCTCTTAAGTAGAAAAAGTTAGGTAAAGGGTATTTTCTTCAGCATGTATCACCCACAAGATAGATTAGGAAGGAAGGAGATTAGAGTAGCTATTTGACTATTTGTAGAGTTTAAAAATAATTACTCATATGGTGAGGCTGCTCAATCTGTAAAATCAGATAATTTGGAATTATAATTTTACTTTTATAACAGAGTTTAAAGTTCTTACTTTTTCCCAAAAGGATCTCCAAATAAAGGATCCATTGCTTAAGGCATTAAAGTAAAAATGAGAGCTTTAAAATATCTTAATGAAAAATACTCAGTTCCCGCTGCATCCCCAAGTGATGAAGAATTAGCCCATGGCAGCAAGGGGCTCTAAAGCCAGTCGTTCAGAATGCCACCTGGTTATCTGCATAGGTTGCTTAGTATCGTCATACTCTTTTTCCTCATCTGCAAATGGGGCTAATGATAGTGGCTTCCTCATAATATTGATACAAGCAGCAGCACTGTCATTTTTTTAAGTGCTTAGTATGGTATCTTGACACATAGTAAGTACTAAATATATGTTATCTTTTTGTTTTGTTTTCTGTTTTTGTCTTTTTCCAAGAAGAATGAAAAGAAAAAAAGGGTTAAAGAAAAATCTGCACCCAGTTTCGTTAGAACCCCGAGAAAGTGGCTTGCACGTACATCTATCTGTCAGTCAGCTGGGTATTGTTGACTAGTTCTTGACATGTATTAGGCATTTGATGATGACTGCTGAATAATATGATCATGTCCCTGCAAATGTCTTCAGATCCTTTGACTCTCCATTGCTCCTCCCTCTTCACCGGAGATAACCCATGTTGCAGTTCACATGCTCAGCTTCTCTTTGGGTAACCCTGAACATCTGAATACTGCTGCAGAAGGTTGTGTCTGAGCTGTCTGCTTTCACTTTAAACTATCACATGCCTCAAAGGGGCTTTCAGCATTACTCAGAATTTTTTTTTCCCTCAGTAACTTTGCTTCCCAGCAAAATTTGAATTTCAAACTTTTTCTCTTTTCACACTTCCCACCCTCTCATTCTTAGCTGAATACCTCATTTTATTTTCATTCAGAAAATAGAAAACATAGAATGAAAACTCCATCTGCCCACAACTAAATCTAGAAACCTAAGATCCTTTGCCCCATCTCTGTTACGTTCCTACCTGTTACTATGGAAGCCAGTCTCTCCACTATTGCTCTGAATCCCATTCACAGGCGCTCATCACATTTCCTGAGATACATCCACTTTCCTACATCCCTAATCTTTCCCTCTTTCCCTGATTTCATCGTACATGTAAACACGTCCCACTACTTTCCTGATCTGACATCCCCATCATCTACTGCTCCATTTCTACATTCCTCTCAGGAGCACAATTCTGTGAATGATCAGGCCTCACTTTCTATCTCCCCCTCCTCACCTTTTATTTGCTTTCTATCCAGCTCTAAAAGTTTCACCTTCACCATTTATTTGAAGGTGGTGGGTTTGTAGTATGGTAAGTTCGGTTTAATTCAGGAGGATATATTAGGAAAGCCACTTAGCCTTAAATCCAAGCCACAGTGCCTAGTTTAGATCCATCAGTAAATGATAATTTGATTTTTTAGTTCAGAGTCCCATTCACATCTTGGCAGATGAAAAAAGAAAGATCATTTATAGGCCCCTTTAAGAGCCCTGGCAACTTTATAAATTGGCTAAGAACATTGAAAAATAGATAAGGACTGGAAATTGGGACTTAAAATAATATGGAGATAAGGTTCTCTGAATGATTGGTTATTTGCCTTTAGTAAGTACAGATCATGTTGATTTTGACCTTGGTGGGTCACAACAGCTAAACATGACTGATGTGTCAGAAGCAAGGATAATTTTGGTTAGATGAGGACTTGGGTAAGCAGAGGCTTTATGGACAGGCTGGGGCAGCAGATGCTGACCTGAGCCAAGCAGGTGCAGTTTCTACCTAAATGACATAGTTAATATGGAGATTAGATTAGTTGGAAAATCATCATCCCATCCTAATTAAGATTTGCCTCAAAACAAGCAGAGTTTTAGGAAGAGATTTACAGACATAGAAAGCAAACTTATGGTTCCTGGAGGAGGAAAAGGAGGAGGGGAGATAAATTGGGAGCTTGGGATTAGCAGATACAAATTCAATATACAGAATAGATAAACAGCAAGGTCCTACTGTATAGCATAGGAACTATATTCAATGGCTTGTAGTAACCTGTAATGATAAAGGATATGTGTATAATCATATGTGTAACTGAATCACTATGCTGCATACCAGAACTAATACAACACTGTAAATCAACTATACTTCAATAAAAAAAAAGGGGAGAACATTTTTATAAAGACAAGTAGAGTTTTAACACATGGAGTATAAGTAATTGGAACTGAGGACCTCAAGAAATTGACAGAGACTGTCAGATGGCTGACAAAAATGGAGAATAGGATCCTGAGTCAAAATTTAACAGTTGGTAAATTTGGTTGGGATTTTCTATAGAACAAGACCACAGAATGTTTTGTACAGTTTTGAGTTATTACTGTGAAAAATAACAAGAATATTTTGAAAGAGTTTCAGTGTTTAAAGTGTATTCTCTATTTGGAAAATCTACTCAAATGAATTATAGGAATCACCCCGATCTTGATGGGTACTGTCAGCTCAATGTCCAGTCTGTATCTTGAACATCGTCACTTCTCCACATCTCCACTGCTTCCACCGCAGTCCCAGGCATCACCGTCTTTTACCTGGGTACCACAGTAGCTTCCTGGTCTCTCTCGTATGCTTGCCCCTCTGGAGCCCATTGCTCTACACAGCAGCCAGAATGACCTTTTACAAATGTAAATCAAATCATACCACTCTCCTGCTTAAAATCCTGCAGAGGTTCCCACAGCAATCAAGTTAGAATCCATATTACTTACCATGATTTACAGGGACCCTACATAATCCAGTCCCAAGCATCCCTTATCATCTTTCCTCTTGGCAACTTTGCTTCAGCTACAATTCCAGATCATTCTCTTTTCAGAGAGTATGCATGTTTTTCTTCCTTCTGCCTTTGAACACCTCTTTTTTCTTCTCCTCCATGCCTCTCCATCCCTCCATTCAGACCTTAGGTCAAATGTCATCTTCTCAGGGAGGCATTTCCTGATCTCATTATCTAAGCAGTGCCCATGACCTTGTTTTCTTCTTTCCAACTCCTATCACTCTGAAATCATCTTGTTCATCTATTTATTATCATCTGCCTGTCTCACTAGAATGGAAGTTGTCTGAGGCCAGGGACTTTTGTTCATGGTTGCATCTCTAATATCTAAAACCATGCCCGACAGTAAGGAATATCTGTTGTGCTGGTAGTTATTAAGCTATTAGCCTCTCAAAGACAAACTCGTCTTTCTATATTGTTCTTTGTGTTCTGGGGGCTGGGAACCTGAAAATCACATCCCTCTCCGAGATTTGAACCCCTCTTTGACTCTACCAACTCGGGGCAACAGAGGAAAATTGCAAAGCTGGGAAAGGAGAGACCTCCTCATCCTTGTTTTTCCGTTACTCTTGTTGGCATCACTGCAGTAACATTCCTTCACCCTGGGAGGGACGGTTGAGTCAGCAGCAATCAGCTCCAATTTGCAGAGTTTTACACTGCCAGGACTGGTCCCCTCATTGCCCCTCAGACACACCAACACCAGCCTGCAGCCCCTTCTCAAAAGACTGAATCCCAACTCCTGGGAGGCCTTCTAAGCCTGTGAGTTATACTGCCTAATAGAAAGAAGAGGCAAGCCATATGTAAAATTTTGTTTTGTTTTCTTTTTTTTTAATGGAGGTACTGGGGATTGAACCCAGGACCTCCTACATGCTAAGCATGCCCTCTACCACTAAGCTATACCCACCCCCTCCACCCCCAACTTGTTATTTCAATAAAGGTTGATTTATACAAGGAATGATTAAGTGGATGTTACAAAACCGGAAACACGGTTTCATCACAGGTAGTTACAGCAGAAAACACCTTGTCTAGACCTGGAAAACTATTACTGAGTCCAGACTCATTCTGCTCACTGCATGACAGGCCAATAAGTTGGGAGACGAGATGTTCAGGCAAGGAATAATGCCTTTATTCAGAAAGCCAGCAGACTGAGAAGATGGGGGAGCTAATGTCCTGGAGAACCATCTTCCCAAGGTCAGAATTTAGGCTCCTTTTATACTAAAAAGGGGAAGGGGTATGGTTGGTTGTTGCAAACTTCTTGGTGTTGGAATCCTTTGTTCTTGTAGCTGTCCACATGGGTCAGGTCATGGTGTCCCTGTAAACCTCCAACAAAACAAATTTTATTTTCTATTCTGCAACTTTTAATCTCTAATGAATGGGAAAGTGTTATACCCTTAAAGGTCAGAGCCTTGAGAATAGGCAATCCTGTATATTTCAGACTCTAGGCAACATTCTTTTCCAAAAGGTGCAGAACCAACATGACTAAGCACAGGAAACAGCACAGGGTCAGAGACAAAGGAACAGATCTCATTTGGAGTCAGATTTATTCTTCCTTACTACAAAACATGGGTGGATATTGAAAATATTAAATTTAGAGCTGCATCAACCAACTTGGTGGCCACCAGCCACATTTGGCTTTTGAGAACTGGAAATGTCATTAGTTTGAATTGAGATGTGCTGAAAGTGTAAAATATATACCAGATTTCAAAGACTAAGTATGAAAAAAATGAAGGTAAACTTTCGTTAATAATTTTTATATTGATTACATGTTGAAATAATAATATTTTTGGTTACATTGAGTTAAATAACATTTATTTCACCTATTTATATTTACTTTTATAATGTGGCTACAAGAAAACCAAATTTGTCTGTTCTCTAGTCCTTAACTGAATTCTATTCAATACTTTTGTCCAATAAAAATGAATGATGCTGCAGGGAAAATAAGATCATTATGTCTTAAAAGGCTACACAGATGATATGGTTTAATCATTTGGAACTGGGTGATAGAAATGAGTACTCCTGAAGAGACAGAGCCTAGCAGAGTAGACGTGTGATCTGAGATCCGCTCACTCATGAACTGGGGAGATGTCCTTTCTCTGGACTGTGGAACAGTCCAATTTTGTCACCTGCCCTCTCTACTCCCTGTTATCCTTCACATCACAGAGAGAGATGTGGCTATTATCTGATGGAACTTAGCCAACGTTTTTATAAAACCATGAGATGGGGTTTGGAATTGTCTAGTACAAAATCAAAATGTGTTATAATACCTTTGCCTCTAACAATTTAGGTAAATTTGAAAAGTGTTGCCTTTTGTGGGCTCTATTGTCAGCCACATCTATGTAAAGCTTAGGCAACTTAGATTAAAAAACAAACAGATAAACAAAAAAACCTAACCATTTGCTTGATTATAGGAGCCTGGAAACCAATTTAATTGTATTCAACTTTTTAACAAAATTCTGCCAAATTGCTTTTTTTGTGTGCAAATACAACTTTGGTGGTCAGTCTATTTTATGTTAGGAATTCTGAATGTGAGTAAAATATTTCTTTTTGCCATATGCCAAGAAGCCAGACTGTATCTCTGTTTGGTTTAGTCAAATCTTTTTTGTAGCAGGAAGGTGGTAAGAGTGGGCTAGCTCTGAATTCATAAAATCAGGGCACCAATTCTTGCCCTTAAAATGAACTGGGACCAAAGACCTCTTCTCCTAGACCCTATTGAATTCCATAAATTTCGTTCTTTATTATATTATCATGTCCCTTATCCTCTTTTAACCTTTTTGTTCTTTGTCCTCTCTTTCCTGTTCTCATTCCCTGGCATTCTACTGCTGTTTTCTTTTCTCCACTTGCAGTCATTATTCTTTTGTTGCCTAAAGGATACATTTCCCTTTAGGACTTGAGGACCACACCTAAGCCAACACAGATGGAGGAAAAGTTTCTTTTTGGGTGGAGATCTTTCCTACCCCCTAACCTTGTGGCAGCTGATCTCTCATCTTTCCCTTAGAGCAGCTTCAATTTATACTTCTCATTACAACTTTCTGTAACTTTCCATTCTTTTTGCCACTCTCCAGTCTTCCCCTCCCACTAATATAAATTTTCAACACTTAAATCAAGACTTTTCTCTGCGAGGCAGTATGTGAACTTTAGTTAATCCTCAGCGTACGTTCTTTTATTACCACTGCTATATAAGGCAGGAAAGAGATTGAGACTTTCCTGGCTCCCAGAGGGGTCAATTTGGTGTCTGAACTACAAGTCTGATGGGCCTTACGCTTAGTTCTTTATTAAGACCGGGAGATAAAGGCGCTCTCTCTCACATAATAGTTCCCTGGATTTATACAGTGCCCTTTTCCTGAAGATCCAAAAGCATCTGAACACAGTCTGCCAAAAGCCTCACAGAGTTCAAGGAAATAAATGCTTGCCAATATACCTGTTTGCTAAACAGAATCAAGATCTGTTACATAGGATATAGTCAAGGGGACCAGAACAAATGGAATAGATTCCCTCTCCCTTTCTTTCACTTTTTATTTGGATCTTGCAGAGAATCTGTGTTTGTAAGAGAACCCTGCATATGTACTCAGTGCAGGCAGATGCTGGTTTCCTTGGCAGAGCCGCATGGTATGCAAATCCATAGCTCTGGGAAATGCAGATCTCACATGCTGGATGGATTTTCTGTGGGCCAAAGGGCATTTACAAATTAATTGCAAAAGCCACCCTGTGACACTGTTGTGAAGTAGGTTAGCAACTTGCCCAAAGTCACATTGCTCGTGAATGTGGAGCCTGAGACAAGAGCCTCTTTCCCCGGAAGCTTTCCCATCACTCCACACTTGGCCTCTGATTTCTGCCAACCGGTGAGTCGGTGAGTCATCTGAACTGACGTGCTAGCAGAGCAGTTCCAGGGGCAACTGGCAGCAGGAAATGCACTGAAGAGGAGGTAGCCTCTTACCCAGCACCTAACTTGCTCCTGAGTGGGGCTTGGCTGTTCTGATTGCACAGAACTTTCAACTTCCTCTGGTGTGAGAGTACCTGGGAGACTGTCTTCAGTTGAAGCAGTTAAAGCTCTGCTCCTTTTAGGAGGTAACACGCCAAGGCTGTGAGTGCATTGCGTAGGAGAAATGCTGAGTGGAAAAGTGAATGATGAGAAAGATCTCCATCCCCTACTACGCCCAATACATCATTATCATCATCCTCTCTCTGGCTGTTGTGTTGTCACCACAAACTTGGTGGCTTCAAACAAGATACGGTTATTCTCTTACAATTCTGCAGGCCAGAAGTCCAAAATCAGCATCACTGATGTTGGCAGGGCCCCCGCCCCTCCACCGGAAGCTCTGTGGAGCCTTGTTCGTTGCCTCTTCCAGCTCCTGGTGACATAGGGCTTCCTGGGATCTGGCTGCATCTTGCACTCTCTGCCTCTCTGTCACATCACCTTCCCCTTTTGTAACTGAACAGGACCCTGTGGTGCCTTCCCAGGACAGACCCCTCCCCCATATCCTCTGCTGCAGCTCCTCTCTTAAGTACCCAGATAATAGCATCTCATGCATATTTCCAGAGTTTTTCAGATGCTTAAAACCACCACCAAAGGGGAGAAATTAACTACTTGATGATGTGGCCCCCAGACCTTCTGGCACTTAGGGGTTGATAGTGTTGACCACCCTGCTCCCTCTACATGAACCAATTAGAGAACTGTGCACATGTGATCATGCACACTGCAACGCCCGTCCCTCAGCTGGCTTTCAAATGCGCTTTGCTGAGACCCTTCGAGGAGTTTGGGGTTTTCCTGAGCATGGGCCACCCCTTCCTCCTTGCTCAGCTCTGCAATAAAATTTTCTCTGCTCCAAACCTGACGTTTTGGTTTGTTTGGCCTCATGATGCATCAGGTAAACAAACTTTTGTTTGGTAACACTTTTCTGAGTCAGTCTTCCTCTGCTTCTCTCTACAGTGACACTGAGATGGCATTTAGGATCCACCCAGATAATCCAGGATCATCTTCCCATTTCAAGAACTTTAACTTAATCACACCTGGAGGGACCCTTTTCCATATACGGTAACCTTCACAGGGGCCTTTATCCTTCCAAGGTAGGGTGCTAGATCAAGGTAGGTATTTGTCTAATTTCTAACCTCTCTAAAAATACTTTTTTTTTAAAGTTTCATCTCAAAAATGTAAGGCAATTTCTTTCTTTAGGAAATTAGTGCCAATAAATACTACTCAGAGGAACTTAAATTATTTGTGGTGTTTGCTGTGCGGTTTCATTGTAATGGTTGGAGAAATTTTTGGGTTGGCTATATATTTGTTGGGTTACAGCCAACAGTTGTAATGTTAAGATACTGTTTTTCCTAGACTCAAACCTATCAACATGCATTTACTAGATTTGTACTTCTGACCATTCAGAGAAGAAGCAGTAAAAGAATAAAGTTCCCTTGAGGGTTATGTTGGTTAGTTTGCTATGTGGGGTTTGGGGAAGATTTTTGTTTGTGAACAATTCCCTTTCCTCTTCTCCCTTCTTGTAACATAACTGATATTTTTAGTACCTCATGGCATTTATATCTTCTCAGAAGTCTGTGTTAACTTTTATTTTCTTAAAGAAGACTATCAGGGTTGTGTGTTTAGATTTTCACTCTTATTTCTCTCTGCTCAAGGCACACAGTACATTTTCTTTTCTTCTTCTTTTTTTTTTTTTTTTTTTGGTCTCATGGTTGATGTAGTAGAAAGGAGACTGGATGATCCTTGGAACGTTTTGAAATGTGCTGATATTTTATCTTTGGCTGAGAAGTCTCTTAATAGGGAACTATACTTTTCATATAGATCTCATGCAAATGTGAAAAGAATTTTAATCTATTCTCAGATTTTGAAGGAAAACAACCCTAAAGGCTTATGATTAGCGTTAAGGTTTGTTTGAAATTGTAGGTTCAAAGAAAGAAGCCTGGGATGTGAACTCATATGAAATAATAATTACGGAAACTTCTTTTGTTTTGAGCAGAAACAGCAACACTAAATTTTGAAAACCATCAGATTCAAGGAGGCATTTCTGGCTGGTTTATAAGCTACTGATAACTTTTATGGAGAATAATAATCACAAACCTCATCCTTGTTCTTCTTATCTTTTCAGGTATTTTTCATTTATCTTCATATGCATAATGTTGAATATCCCATTTTCCTAGAGCAATGAAAAAAATGCCTGTTAATTGGACAGGATGTTTCATGTCTTTTGGTCAGGACACAGCCCATCAGTATAAACAGCTGGATGCAGCCCACACAGCTGCCTTCTGAGGCTTCATAAGGTGTTTAGCCACCATTAGTGCTTAGCTGTCATAGATCATGTAAAGAGAAAAAAGAAAAAAAAAAAAGACAAGATGTAGTAGACAAAAAATAGAAAACAATTTCTTCCTTTTCAAATTCCCAGGCCTACAAATCAATTTCTTACAGCTTCTTCATCCCTAAGACCATCCCAGTGTCTCCATGTCTCTCCCCATCATTACTGCTCTCTGGAGGCAAGCCATCACCACCTCTTACCAGGGTTATCAGAACAGTCCCCAAACTGTCTCCAGTCTTAGCTTTTCCCACAAAGGCCTGTGGCCTTTCTGAAACCCAAACTACGTGATTAAAACTCTTGAGTAAAATCCACAGTCCTCAGGATAAAATTGAAACTCCTTAACTTGTCTTTTCAGACTTTTCATGATTTTTGCCATTTATCTTTTCAGTCTCGTCTCCTATTTTACCTTCCATCTCAAAATAAATTACAAGATACTGAAAAGTTTGTAAATCCCTTATAAATATACTCCCCCTGCCTTTTTTTCTTTTCTTTCTTTCTTTTTCTTGCTTTTGCAGATGCTGTTCCCTCAGACAGGAAAATCCTCTCTGTCCACTGATTCCTTTCTCTCATTGCTAAGCCACTCTTCTTGGCTTAACTGTTTAGTAATTACCTCCACCTGGTAATTGCCCCACCTCCAGACTAGATTACTTTCTCTTTCTACCTGCTTCCTCAATTTAGCCCTTAGCACACTTTGATTTTGTGTTAAATTCAGGGCAAGTATTGAATTTGGTCAACCATCGTGTTTATATAATAGGCATGCATGCAGTAAACACCTATTGGTTGAATGAAGAACCCTAGTCAAATTGGTTTGTCATGAAAATGAGAATAAACGAGGTATAGACAAAACATGCTGAGTGGAAGTATCAGCTACATCACACATTTGCCATCATGGAGAGGAACCTTAATTTTCTTTGTTTTGCTTTGTTCTCCAAAGAAGCAGAAGTACTAAAATCAGAGCTTTGCAGAATAAAAGCTTCTTGTTTTCCTACAACTTACTTAATGTAGTATTTCAAATTGGTCTTAATAAATAATATCTGTTATCATCATAAGCTCTTTTAATATATTTAATTTAGCAATAATGGTTTTATTTTTTTAAGTATTTCATGTGTTCTTGTTTGTTCCCGTAAGAATTTTTTGAAGGACCTTTGACTTTTAGCAGAGAAAAAATGGACTATAGATTAATTTTTGGAATGTTGTGTTTCATGATTGTGACCATGGCCATGAAATGTAGCTACCCAGAGAGAAGGCAGCAACCAATGTACTGGAGGGACATGATGCTCTTACAGTAGCAGAGGGGATTGTCAAGCATTCCACAAACATAGTCAAATTTGACCTTATTTATTTTTTATAGTTGCACCATTTAATTGAGTAACTGACCCTTTTTTGACTTGCATAACTCTACAGGTCTTAGGAGTTAAATATTTAATAAAACATGGCTGTTCCTAAAAGATTTGTTTTTACCTTGTCTCTTAACAACTTAAAATTCAAACTTAAAATTTAGAATGAACCCTCTACATATTGAACTGTTTCTGAAGGTTTGGTGAAACCAAATATTGAGCAGGAAGATGGGAATAGATTCTCCACCTTCTATCCACTCCACCCTGTGGATCTTAGATGTTTCTCAAGGAATGTTCTGTTGAAAAACTTCATATGTAAACTACTGAACTTGTCTTTTCCTTCCTTGCTTTCTCCTTTCTTTCCCTTCCTTTCTTTCCTTCTATGTTTACTGAATCTATGTATGTGTAATTCACGTGAAGACCTGTGCCTGCCATTAAGCAACCTAGCATCTATATAGGAAAAAAGAAGCTCAGTCACCATTACAAAGCAGTTTGATACATGCACTGTTAGAGATATGCGTGGATACTGTGGGAAGAGTCTTGTTCTCATTCTGGGCCCAGCGGTACAATGAGAAGGACGGATTAAGTTTAGGAAATCTATTTGGAGGAAGGAAGCATGAGCTGATATTCTGAAATACAGATAAATGTAGGACTCTATCCAGGTGGAAAAGAGGAACAGAAGGAAGGGGGCAAAGACTGTGTGTGAGTGTGAGGAGAAAGAGCAAAGCATACTCAGACCCCACAAATCGTTTGGTATATCTAGAATTGGAACTTGCGTGAAAGTTGGGTACCTAAAAGCTGATGGGGCTGTGACAGACAGGACACAAAGTTGGAGAAATAGGCAGGGTCACATGTGAAAGGTTTTGGTACAGGTCAACATACATTTTTGAACACTTAGACACATTGCTAGGCTTTGAAACAATACACAAATCAATTAGAGAAAGTTCTTACAACAAAAGAACCCCAAATCTAGTAGGATAGAAGGATATGACAACAAACAATTGCAATAAATTTAATACTGTCAAGAATTTGGATGTTATCCAAATGACTGGGAGCCCATGGAGGGCTTTAGAGGGGACAAAATTACGTTGTATTTTGGTATCTCTCAGTACTGGGAAGAATGAAGTGGAAGATTGTGAAGCCACAGACTATGACATCATTTGGGAGATGCTCCCACACTGATCTAGGGGAGATGTGAAAAAAAATACCAGTGGGGATGGGCAAGTGAGCCAGAGTTGTGTTGCCTTCAGGTGACAGAGTTGATTAGATTTCAAGATCACTCGACTGTTACAGGGGAAGGGAATGTTATTGAAGGTGACTCCAAGGCTTCTGACTTAGGAAACAGAGCAAGGGAGTTTTCTGTTCTTTTTACTCTGTTGGAAAGTTTGTTTTTGCAGGGAAGGGAGCTCCAGCTTCAAACTGTTTCCTTTGAGGTGGAAGATTGGTTATTCAGCTTGGTCAGTGTCTGATACACATTGGACATCTCTTTATTAGAGGGTGGGGCTACCGTCCTCAAAATAACCAGGCAGAAGACCTCCTCTTTGTCTGCTCTTATGGAGAAGGGTCCCTCTCTGCATCCTCCCTCCTTCTGGGTTGGGAAGTTGCCCCTGAAGCTGACTGGGCAGTCAACTCAGGGTCTGCCTGGTAGGCCCATTACTCTGTTTCCCAAGCACTTGACCTGGGGTGAAAAATTGTTTTGGTACGTCTCCAATACCACATCCCAAAGCTTACTTTTTGTTGTTGTTGTTCACCGGTCATTAGTAAAGTTGACTTTTAGCCTCACTTACCACTGATCTCTGCATTTATGCTCAAGGGGCCAGAAACTTAGAGCAAGATTTAGGTTCTAGCTTCTAATAAGCAACTGAGTGCCGTGGACAAGATAGGAAAACACGGAGTTAACGATTTTACCCCTCTGAGTCTTTTCTACCTTTTCCTTTCTCAGGTGATGAAGTAATATCTTTCACTCAAGCCTAAAGCTTGATCATCATCTATAATTCCTTTCTCTCTCTCTCATCACCAAGTTGCAGTAATTTCATCCTTGAAATGACACTTGAAGCTACCACTTCCTTTCTATTTCTGTCGTTACGGGTCTGAGGAAGACTTCCATTATCTTCAACTTAGACGACTATAGGAGGTTTTAAACCCATCTTTCTCTCTCCACTCTCTTTTCACTGCTTTCAGAGTTTGCTTTAGTGTATGCATATCTGATCATATCACTCTCCTGCTCAAAAACTGCAAACTCATTATTGCTTACAAGGACCGCCTTCCACAATGTGATGCCAACTTACACATGGAGTTGTGCAAAGGAAACTGGTTGGCAGAAGATTTGAGTTCCGTTCTGGCTAGATCTAGTTATCCTTGTGACCTTGCAAGTTATGCTAGCTACTTTTTGTTTCCTCCTCTGTACAACAAAAGTGTACAATTAGATGTTCTCTCAGGTCCTATTCAGTTGTATGTTTTTCATGACCACATGTCCACTTTTCTAAGCACTTATTTTGCAAATGTTTTGAATTACAACTGGATACTTGTGGCCCTGTAAATACACTCTGCACTTTCTTGTGTATTGTGGCTTTGCTCTCCCATTTGCTTAACAAGAATTTCCATTCTTATCCTTCACTGATTTCCTCTGTTGAGATTTTACTCATCTTTCAAGGCCTAGATCAAATTCAATCCTCTCATGATTCCCTTGGTTGGAATAATAATTCCTTTGTAGGTGCTCTCAGAAAGCACTCTACTTCTAAATCATTGAAGGTGTTCTGCAATTGTCCAGGTATCTATTTTTCTCTCCCCAATAGAGTTTGAGCTCCTTAATGGAGAGGATGCATGTGTATTCTTATTTGTACCTCTCCATCTTTGCACCTTATACAGGGTGACGTCTCAGTCCATAATTGCTGCCTCACTGAGTGGATGCGATAAAACATGATATTAACTGAGGAACACTGTTTTTCAGTGTGGCCACTTTGGAGGGGGTATCATTCATCAGACTTGACTGATGCTTTTCTGTATGAACTTTGAAAGTTTTCAAAAATCACATTCAGCATCAAAGGACAAATATTTACCAAGGGAATATACTCTAATATTTAAATTAAATGCCCTGCCAAAAAAGCATCAAAAAGTTCTGGTGTGATGGAAGACTGCTTGGATTAAGGGTAGCTTCTTACACACAATGGACAACACCCTCCTGGCTGCAAGTTCTTGGCACTTGTTTTATAAAATCACTAACAGCATATTCATTTATACTTTATAATGCTCCAAAGATGCTTCAATGACTTTCTTGTTTTTAAAACATTATGTTACCCCACAAGGAGAAGGGAAAAGACCCTATTTCTGGTCTTACCCAAAAAATAAGAATTCAGATGGGAGATGGAGCCTTGTGTAGCAAAAGACTTTAAAGGATTTATTTAGGAAAGGAAAAATACACCTCCAAGAATGGTAGGTGGGCTGATCCAAGGGAGGAAAAAGCAGCAGTCTTTGTGTGCCCCCTTCTCTCATATCCTCGCTTAGAGGTGGCCTCTTGATTGATTGATGGCTCTTGTCCCTGGAGTGCCTCGTCATGTTTGTCCTCTTTGCACATGACCTTACCCATGATGCACACAGAAAAGACCCATAATGGGGGCCTAAACCACAATGCTAGTTATATTACAATGAGCACTGTGTCATGTTGGGTTAGGTCCTTCTCACTACTGCACAGTTGCAGCTGTCAGGTTCTGACTGGGGTCTTGCTGGCTCTCATTTAGAGGAAGTAAAACCCCTTTATGCTGGAGGCAGGCATAACACCATCTTCCAGACCATCCTCCGTCTCCTCCACCTGTCTGCCCAGCGCCCCTACTTATCCAACTGAATTATTTGTGCTGAAAAAATTATTGTGAAGATTAAAAAAAATTGCCCATTCACTACACCCTGCATAAGCTCTGATTCTGATGTTGAAGATGCTGACCATATTGATATTTCTTTACCCTAAATACTCATCAAACTCATGTTAGAATACAAAGCTCTAATTTTGTCTTTGTAGACAGAGGAAGGTGATTAATTGCTCCCTATTCAGAAAGTCAGTTAATGGAAAGAAAAAGGGTCCAGCTCAGTGTGGGACTGCCTCTTCCTTTTCTCAACCAGAAATGCTCATGGGGCACTAGTCTGATTTAGGCTCTTCAGATGTGGAGATAAAAAAACTTGAGTTAATTGTGTCCTTCGAATGGAATAAACACTTCAGCTTTTTTCTGAGCTTCAGCTGAGAGGTTCAGAATCGTTGACTGTGCTTGCCATCAGAAATTGTACTGCCGCAGTCAAAGCCATTTTGCCTTTAGGAGCCTCCTGGAGCAGCTGAATGCTGGTGGGGCACTCCCGTTCCCTGTGCTTGATAACTTTGTGGCCTTTGTAGCACTAGGGGTGAGGAAGAGAGTAGAGAAAATCTTCTTATATCTTAGCAACTAACTGATTTAGTAGGATTCATGACATTCAGCAGACATCCTTATTACTTGCCTTGTCTTGTCCTAAATCCATCTCAAACCACTGTGACATAGAAATGCAATTTTTTTTTCGTGCTTTTTAAGTAATCCCACAGTGTCTAATGATGTCCAGGGTTTGGTCTATCTTTTCAGCATTCTACTTCTTCAGTTTTGTGACCTGATTTGAGTGAGTGACATCCATTGTGGGGGAGGAGGGCGGGTGTGTGGATGACTTAAAAAAATGAAAGAAAAAAAAGAACTTTCAAAAGGAGATATTTTAAAATGGGACAAATGATACAGTACCAAGAATTTCAATGTACAAATCAACCAAAATAAATTGTGCTGTAAGGTGTTTGACGTGTAGGATGTCATTAAATGAGGCATAATTATCCTAGTTACCTGAACTGCTTAAAGATCATCCTGTGCATCTGGTGAGAATCTGCCAAGTTTTTTAGCTAATCTTCACACACACAGGACTGTGTTCTTGGTTACAAGACAGAATAGATACACTTGCTCATTTCCCTGCATGGAGTTCTTTCTTCATCAATTTTTTAAAAATTAATTAATTAATTATTTTAATTGAAGTATAGTCAGTTTACAATGTTGTCAATTTCTGGTGTACAGCACAATACTTCAGTCATATAGGAACATACATATGTTCGTTTTCATATTCTTTTTCACCATTGGTTACTATAAGATATTGAATATAGTTTCCTGTGCTATACAGTATAAACTTGTTATTTATCTATTTTATGTGTATTAGTATCTACAAGTCTAGAACTCTCAATTTATAATCCCATCCTCTTCCCCTCCTGGTAACCATAGGTTTGTTTTCTATGTCTGTGAGTCTGTTTCTATTTTGTATATAAGTTCATTTGTCTTTCTCTCTCTCTCTCTTTTTATTAGATTCCACATATGAGTGATATAATATGCTATTTTTCTTTCTCTTTCTGGCTTACTTCACTTAGAATGACATTCTCCAGGGACATCCATGTTGCTGCAAATGGCATGATTTTATTCTTTTTATGGCTGAGTAGTATTCCATTGTATAAATATACCACAACTTCCTTATCTAGTCATCTGTTGATGGGCATTTAGGTTGTTTCCATGTCTTGGCTATTGTAAATAGTGCTGCTATGAACATTGGGGTGCAGATGTCTTTGTGAATGAAGGTTCTCTCTGGATATATGCCCAGGAGTGGGATTGCTGGATCATATAGTAAGTCTATTTTTAGTTTTTTGAGGATCTCCATCAGTTTTAAATGAAATTCTTCATGGTCATTTCCTGATTCAGGAATCAGTGCTTTGTGCAAAGCCTGTTTTGCTTATGATCCTGTATTTAAATATCAGGAAGAGGGACGTGTTAGTACCTGGGAAGGTGACTTGAGATGGAGTTAGGTAAATGGTGTGTAAGTGAGAAAAATAAAAGGGGACTGGACTTATCCAATGAGATGAGAAGGGTTACCGAAGGTTCTAGGAACAAACATTCCCTGCACCAGGCATTAGTTATCAGTGAAACACATCAATGTCTGGCTACATTGCTGGGTGGAGTAAGGTTTGAGGTGGGGTGAGAGAAGATGTAAGTTCTAGGTGCAGGGCATCCATCATTTCTTCACATGGAAAACACATTTCCCAGTTGACTTTTTATAGTCCCATTTTGGGGAGTTGCCACAGTCATTTAAAAATACACATTTTTATACAATACAATCCGTGCAAGAATCTTGATTTCATTTCCTGTATAAATTGTTGTCAAAAATTTTCACCATGTTGCCAAACCAGTTTCCTCTTTCCTGGAATGTATAAAATGGTTTTCTAGAGGTTCCCACAAGTGGAGTTTGCTTGGAAACATCACTCTTTTGTCCTGTTGGCTGGCCTTAATTTTTTTTTATTTTCCTCTGGGGGGATTAGAAAATTTGGCTGCTTTTTCTCCTTGAGGATAAAGCGGGAACTTCCAAATGCCCAGGAAAATAAATGTGTCCCTGACTAGTTGCCCAGTAGAATAATGTAGCTGAAATTATTGTTTTTTTATGGTTATTAACACTGAATTACGCTGGTAAAATGGTCTAAGATCTGACGATGAGAAGAGCTGTATAAATATGAAATCACAGGATTAAACAACAGCTGCATCCTCAAAGGATATTGGAAATTCAGTTATCTAGATTTAAATATGAGAAAGAGCATGAAATGTGTTAGCTTTTGAGATAGGGATGTGGATAAATTTGCAGGTTCATATGCAGTGATTATTTGAAGTCTGTTCTGATTTATCCAGCTGGCTCTTGCCTCCTGGATTGATCGTAGACGTTAATAGACTGCATTTCTTTCATGTTTCAGCCATCCACGTGACTTTCCCCCTTAGGGAGCATAACACAGGGTGTGCTCTGCTAATTGCTGACCTTCAGTGATCAGGGAACATCATCTTTGCTCTAAGTAAATAGAACACAAGTAGCAGACTTAATATGCTGTTTTAATTCTTTACATTTAAATTGGGAATTTTGAAACATTTCATTAGAAAAGATTTTTTTTTCCTCTTTCATTTTTTTTTTCTTTTTCTTAAAAACCTTTTAGGGTGAAAAGATGTAGAACATTTATTTATCCAAGGCTATGCCAGAGACCCTACAGGAGAGGCCAGTGTTGTGAAAGGCTACACCAGGATGGGGAGTCTGCCCTGGGGACCATCTCTGAGGATGGCTCCTTTTTGTCCCATGACTATGGTATCTCATTGAAACCACTTTCTAATGGTTGCCAAATCCAATCTTTTGCACTGCTTCTCTCTCTCCATTCTGTAAGCTATCATTTGATACTGTGGGGGCACAGGGAATAAAGTATACATAATGGCCCATGTCCAGGGACCCTGCCTCCTGTGCTTGAGCCTTAAGCTAAAATATCTTTGTTTAAGCTCCCAGGAAACATCCTGACCAGATCCACTTATGAATGGTTGCAGGAAAGAAGAAATTAACACATCACTTCCCGAGTCTGAGCAGAACCAGGAAACATTCATACCAATGTTTTACCTTTTCTTACTTTAACCCCTCACTTCCTCTTCTATAAAAGAAACTAGCATCCAAACCCAGGTAAGATGGTTCTTTGGGACAGTAGTCCACCATTTTCTTAGTCTGCTGGCTTCAGAATAAAGTCACTATTCCTTGCCCTAGCAACTCATTTCTTGATTTGTTGGCCTGTTGTGTGGCAAACAGTATGAGCTTGGACTCAGTGACAAATAAAGTCATCCCTGAGTATCTGCTATCCACAGAGGGCTGGTTCCAAGACCCTCCTTGGATACCAAACTCTGAGGGTGCGCAAGTCCTTTATATAAAATGGCATGTAAACTGCACACATCCTCCTGTATACTTATTTATTTTAAAATATTCAAAAAAAATTTATTTATGGTTTGGGTTTTTTGTTTTGTTTGGGAGAAAGTAATTAGGTTTATTTATTTACTTATTTATTTTAGTGAAGGTACTGGGGATTCAACCTAGGACTTTGTATATGCTAAGCAGGCATTCTACCACTGAACTATACTCTCCTCCCTCCTCCTGGATACTTTAAATCATCTCTAGATTACTCATCATCCCTAATACACTATAAATGCTACGTAAATAATTCCTAGCACATGACAAATTCAAGTTCTGCTTTTTGGAGCTTTCTGGAATTAAAAAAAAAAATTCACCCTGCAGTTGGTTGAACCCCCAGCTACGGAACCCATGGATACAGAGGGCCTACTGCATTCTCAACTCCCTGTCCCCTTTCCCTTTTTCACACTCGGTTACATCACAAACTTGGTTAAAACAAGCTTTCTGGGTACTGCTGTGATTGAACCCAGGCAGCTGATATAAGTGAGACAAAATGCACACTCAAGATAATTGGTTTCGCTTTAAACACATGATCATTACTTTCAAGGAAGAACTTAATGCTGCCAGCCATCCAGCCCATCTCTGCATTCTCCCAGTGTCCTAGATTTGGGCCATATATACTTCTTCCTCTCAGTCCTCCTAGGCAGCCCCACTCCATTCCAACTCTCACCTAACAATGCTGCTTTTTACTTCATTGGTAAAATAAGACCAATCAGAAGAAACTTGCATGTTTTCTAATTGCCTATCATTTTGTTTAATAGTTTTTTTTTTTAAAGGATGTACTGGGGATTGAACCCAGGACCTTGTGCAAGCTAAGCATGTGCTCTACCACTGAGCTATACCCGGCCCCCTAATTGCCTATCTTTATTTTAAGTCATATACTGTGCCTTCTTTTCTTTGCTGTAAGGGGGCTTGATATTCCCGGCTGAGGCTAAATGCTCCATGAATGATTGGACCCCATCCTGCCTTCCCTACTTGGAAACAACACATCAGCATATCTCCCCTCTCTTTTGTAGCTCAGCAATCCCCATTATGTTGGATTATTCCAATGAGCTTATAAGTGTGTTTTTATTTTTCCAATATTAAAAAAGATAGCTTCTCATGTCCCCACTTTCTCATTTAGGTATGATCCCATTTCCCTTGAAAGAGTTATCTATGTTTGCTGATTTTCTGTTTCCAATTACTCTTCTCCTTTCTCTCTTTTTTTTTTTTTTAACATTTTTTATTGATTTATAATCATTTTACAATGTTGTGTCAAATTCCAGTGTACAGCACAATTTTTCAGTTATACATGAACAGATATATATATTCATTGTCACATTTTTTTCTCTGTGAGCTACCATAAGATCTTATGTATATTTCCCTGTCCTTTCTCTTTTTAATACACTTAAATCATCCTTTAACCCCTTATACCACTGAAACCATTCTTATCAAGGTCACCAATGATTTCCTTATTGCCAAATCGAAAGATTATTTCTCATATCTCATCTTACTTGACCTAGCAGAAACATTTGACATAGATAACCACTGTCCTCTAAATACTTTCATCACTTGACTTCCAAGACAGTACAGTTACCTCACGTTCCTTTTAGTTTTCTAAATATCTTTACCATCTTCTTTGTCTCCCCAATTTCTATATGTTGGAATGTGCCAGGCTCACTCCTTAAACTTTTTCTCTTTTCTATTCATTTCCCCCCATTTCCCAGGGGACCTCATCTGGTATATCTAGGTATATCTCTACCAGCTATATACATTTAATGCCTATGTTTATGTCTCCTGCCTGGGCTTCTGCTCTGAACTTCATTATCCAAATGCATCCAAATATTCCATATATGCAATGCTTACTTGAGGTTCCATGGGAATGCCTAACAGAACATTTCCCAAACAGATCCAAGTTTGCTTTTACAGTTATCTTTCATATCTTTATCAGAAAATTCATACATCCACCTGTTCTAGCTAAAATCTTTATGTTATCCTTGACTCCCCTCATTCTCTAGCATTCTACATATAATTTGTCATAAATTCAACTGATTTTAACTTCAAAATATATCCTAAATTTATCCCATTCCTACCCTCACTATAAGTCCTGAGTCATTTACCTGGATTAATGAAATAGATTCTTAGCTGATCTTCCTGCTTCTGCTCTTGCCTCTTTTGGTCTATTTTCAACCAAGCAGGAAAAGATCCGATAAAGTATAGCTTAGTCCATATCATTCTCCATCTCCTACCAGGCCCTATATTGTTTATCATCCCTGGTGTCTCTCTGACTTTACTTTCTACTACTATTGTCCTCCTTCATTCCACTCTGACCATACAGGTTTCTTTGTTGCTGCTTGAAACACATAGACACAGCTCACCTCAGGGCCTTGGCACTTGCTTTCCTTTATACAAAATGCTCTTCCCTCAGATATTCACATGGCTACTTCTTTTGCTTCATTGACTTCCACTCAAAAGTCATATTTTCAGTGAAGCCTTATCTACTCACTTTATCTAAATTTTATTTCCTTGTCTTCATCCTGACACTGTTTTCCTTCTTACCAAGCTTACATTTTTAAGACTATATAACAATTCTATAAATTTCTTAGTTATTTTGTTTACTATCTGTCTTCTCCACTAGGTCTAAACTCAATAAGGACAGGAATGTTGGTCTGTTTTATTCTCTACTACATAGCTTCTGTGTCTTGGCACATAGAAGATGCTCAAATGTTTATTGAATAAATGAAAGAAAATATGAACTCTCATATGGAAGATGTACCCAAAGTTGTGAGGCATATACAATGAGTAACATTGTGGATTTTATTTACTTTATCTATTCTTTAGTATTTTATGGATGCAAACATAAATTTTCAGAAGACCAGGGAAAGTCCTAGAGAAATGTGTGTATTAGGGATAATTGCTTGAGGTGTGAGATTATTTTAAGTGAACAAAGATTTTCTTTTTATGGAGTAAATAGCATTCTAAGAGTAAAAACTATTAGGAAGAAAAAGCAGACCATTCTAGATGTGCTAGAATATTAAATAAAGTGGCAGAGAGAAGAGGGTGGCTTGTGAATAAAATGACCACCTGGTTTAGCTGTAATAAATCATCTTTTGTATTGAAAAGGACCAGGAATCAGACATTATAAGCACTTGAGGAGATATGAAGCTTGATTCCTCATTTTTCAACAGGCTATTTTAATATCTGCCCTACCCTGACTATCGTAGTGAGCCTCTACGATTATCAGGTGATATGGATACAGAAATATACCACAGCTTCTATGCTACACCCATGCAAGGGATTATTTCTGAGTGCCACCATCCAAGAAATGATCCTGGAGGGAGTGTAAAGCAATTGACAATCAGCTGAATGAAAATCCTAATTTACCTACAAGCCTATTGTTGGCTACTGGGGAGAGGTAGTATGTGGTTAAACCAGCATGGTCTGATGGATTCTTGTGGTCCATGGTGCATAAGAGGTTAAGGCAACTGATTTGAAATCTAATGGAATTTCTGTGTGTACTTTGGAGTCTGCTCCCAGTATCTCCTTGGGGCTATAATGTGATTCAAAGTGGAGGAGAGACTGAAGGCGTAAAGTAGGTTTCAGGAATCTGTGTGCAAAGTAAACAGCATCTGGCCATTTTGGTGGACATGAATTCCAGGGAAGAATCACCAGGGAGTCTGCGATAAATGCCTCTGTAATTCAATAAATGGGAAAGACAAAAAATGGTAGGGCAACCCAGGGCAAAACAGATCATGGGCTTAGAGGTTGAACAGATTTCTGGTTTGGCTAACAGGAGTTAGCCAAAGAGAATGTGGCAAATCAAAATACTCTGACCAAGCCCACACCCAGGTCTTCCTACTTTTGTAGTTATGAAGTTTTTCCTCATTTCCAACCTCCTGCAGCAATTTAAGCCTGTCTCCTCTTTTATAGTGGTCATAAAATTATTCAGCCTCCTTTTAAAATACAGCTACTGCATTTGACTCTCTGATCTCCTGCAGCACCGAATTCCACTGTGTGCAGAAGTATTTCACTTTATTGGTTTTTAAATTTTCCTGCTGTGCCATCCATATGAGTGCTTACTCTCACATTGTGCGATGGCATTTTAAGCTTGGAATTGATAACTTTGTTCCCCCTGTACCTTTCCTAATCTTAAATGGTGCAATTAAGTTCCTTTCTAACCATGCTCATTGTCAGGCTGGAGAAACCAGGTTTTTATAATCTTTCATTGCTTGTCAGTCCTGCCAGACACCTTACCCCCCCTCCCAGGTCTAATCTGGACCTTTCCACAAAACACACTGCGCCCTACCCTATAATCACCACCAGGCAGCAATTGTGAAATACTTTGAAAATCGTGAGGTCATTACCTGACAAAAATCTTGCATTTAGGTAATGCTTTTATCCCTGAAGATACCCGTTGTTCTTTGCCAACAATCTCAACATTCCAGACGGCGCCCATCCTGGGAGGAGGAACGTGTCTGTCAGCGTGTCGGTGGGTGGCTCCTTGGAAGGAGTTTGTCCCACCTTTGTCCCCCACCAGGCAGAGGGTATGAGGATCTTTTAGAGCGGTCTCGTGGGTCTCGGGGAAGGGAACTGTGTTTGCCGTCAGTACAGCCTGGGCTTGTAGCGCAGCCAACCAAAAGCCAAATAAAATAAAACAGAACATTGAGCAATTGCTAGAGGCAAAGAAGAGTGTCAGTCTAGCTTTTGTTACGGCTGTGCTTTAAGCATCAGTGCATGTGAGAAGCCTGGGACTGGCACTAAGATGATGCTGTGTAATTCGAAGCAGTCAAAGCTCAGATGCTGGTTCTTATTAAATATCTGCAGGTTTTAGTGGCTCTGCGTACCTTTCTTTTAAAAAAGAAGAAACATCTTCCCAAGAGGTTCACAATTTAGTGTTCACCCCACTCGCAGCTCTTTGACATGTCCATGTGGCTCCTACCTCAGGGATGATTGCATCAGCTCTGTTAGGAACCTGCCTGGCACAGGTAAGGGCTTGGATTTTTGAGGGCAACAGCAAGACTTCTTTGATGTTTATTGCCAACTCTTCCGGCGTCATGTGTGGCACAGGCTTTTCTGATTGTCAAAAAATAAAGTGAAGCAAGTGTTCCTGAGTCCAAGCTTGTACTGTTCACTGCAGGACATGCCAATAAATTGAGAGATGAGGTTTTGGGGCAAGGAATAGCAACCTTATTCAGAAAGACAGCAGGCCCAGAGGATCATGGACTAGTGTCTCAAAGAACCATCTTACTCCAGTTAGAATTTAGGCTTTTTTATAATAAAAGGGGAGGGGATGTGTGATTGGTTGTTGCAAACTTCTTTGTGCCTGACTCCTTTGTTTTTGTAGCTGTCCACATAGGTCACAATGTTCCTGTAAACCTCCAATGAGAAAAACGTTATTCTCTGTTCTGCCACATTTTATCTCTGTATGAATGGAAAAGTGTTATACCTTTTAAAGTCAGAGCCTTGAGAATGGGCTGTCCTATATAGTTCAGGCTCTAGGTAACATTCTTAACTTATAGAAAAAGAAATAGAATGCAAAAGTTAAAGTAAAAGAAGCAGATCCAATATGGAGTCAGGTTTGTTCTTCCCTGTTACACAATGAAGCATCAGCTAGTAATACATTTCAGATGTTCTAAGGTCCAGAAATGCAGATAACTCAGCAGAAGTCACACAAATAGCCAGTGCTGAACTCTGAAATGCAGGGCCAAGACTAGGGTGAGACCCTGATACCATCTGATCAATCCTCATATGGTTTTGTCTTGGATGCCAGGAAGGAAGAGCAATCAAGAGAAATAATATTTTGATAAAATACTTATATCAAAAGAATTACGAAAAATCCATAATGAACAAAATATCAAAAATTTAAATAAGGTAGCCCCAGAACAATTGATTTTTTTTTCTCCTTTTGCCTCAGGCTTCAATACAGTTTGGCATGATGTAGCTGCAATGGTACAGACCTCCTTATCCCCCATCTACTGGGACATGACAACATCTAACTGCTCTTGGCTATGTAAGGCTTATTGCCTGGCACGTTTCTCAGGAGTATCTAATGTTTGGTATCTGTGATTCTTTCCCCCAAAATTGCCAGACACCTGAAATTTACTGTTGCTTCCCTGGGCATTACATTCCTATTGCCATTGTTGAAGACCTTGCTCTGTGGATTGGAAATGGTACTATTTTGTGCTTGTTTTATGCTCAGATCTAATATATAGAGCACTGATGCTTTTTTGTGTGTTGTTTTATTGGATGTATATATTTTTTAAGACCACAGACCCAAAGAAGAAGAAGAAGAGAAGAAGAAAAAAGAAGAAAAAAGAAGAAGAAGAAGAAGAAGAAGAAGAAGAAGAAGAAGAAGAAGAAGAAGAAGAAGAAGAAGAAGAAGAAGAAGAAGAAGAAGAAAGAAGAAGGAGAAGGAGAAGAAGAAGAAGAAGAAGAAGAAGAAGAAGAAGAAGAAGAAGAAGAAGAAGAAGAAGAAGAAGAAGAAGAAGAAGAAGAAGAAGAAGAAGAAGAAGAAGAAGAAGAAGAAGAAGAAGAAGAAGAAGAAGAAGAAGAAGAAGAAGAAGAAAGAACATATAATTTCTATGGAATATTTATAGAACCATAGTTACTTAAAATGGACAAATATATAAAACTGGAGAATTGAGGACCACTTACTTCCTGATGTGACGTTGCACTGATACACTGGGGAGAAGCTCAGGTTATCATTTCTGGGGTGGCCTCTTGACTCACCCCTCTTCTCCTCAAGGCTTTATCTAAATTGATAACAGTCATGACAGGGCAGGATAGGGATTAAAGCCCTATTCACAGTTTAGCTAAACTGTAGAATTGGGCTTGGCTCTGAGGTCAAAAATGGGTCTTCTTGTTCCAGCCACACTGTCTTGAATGAATCTATCCATTTATAGGAGTAGGATGGAGGAGTCTGACTTACCTTATTCTTTCTTCAGAGCATGGAGGTTAAGAGTCCGTTGTTTTCAGGTAGACAGAGTCAAGATACTGGGCCATAAGTGAATAGAGACACTCTCCTCATGTTGCCTCCACCCAATAGATAAACATGGACAGAGCAAGTCAGGTCCTTACCAGAATTAGTCACTGGAAGAGGGGGTCTAAAATTGCAGGCTGGTATTACAAGAAATTGAGTATAGTTCCCTGTGCTATATAGTAGGTCCTTGTTGTTTATCTATTTTATATCTAGTAATGGGTGTCTGTTAATTTTGGAAAAGAGCCTTAAAAGAGAATGTATGTATATGTATAACTGGATTACTTTGCTGTACAGCTGAAACTAACATTGTAAATCAACTACACTTCAATAAAAAATTAAAAAGAAACAAACAAGCCCCTCCCCCCCCCATGACGACAAAAGATAAATTAGTTGTGACCTTAAAAAAGAATTGCAGTCTGGTAGATGGATTTCCAACAGAAAGCAGAGATGTTGATGAGAAAGCCAGTTTTGTAGGCCTGGCTTCTTTTCCTAAACAAGGCCATGTACGTGCATGAGACCACTATCCAAATAACACATTATCAACAGTTGTAGGGATCATGGTTATCAGCACACCTCAGGAAAGTTCAGGTTCAGCTCTTAAAGGTAAAATGAACAAAACAGAATAATACACAAGTTAGCAGTGGCTTAGACAAGATGGAAATATATTTGTTTTCCTATAAAAGTCTAGACGTGCAGGGCTGGTATTGTGCCCGGGTGTGGATTTCTTCTGACTGGTTCTCAATTGTGCCTTCCGTTCACTGGGGCACCTCATGGTCCAGAATGGTTAATCCGGCTTCTGCCCTCACCTCAGCTCTCCAGAAAACATCAAGAAGAAACAAATAAAAATGGTAAGGGGTAAGATTAGCTGACTCTTTAAAAAAACATTTTCAAACTGCTATTTGAGTTCTGTTTGTATCCCATTGTGTAAACTTAAGCCTATGGGCACACATAACTGCAAGGAAGGTCAGAAAGTTGAATTCTGGATACTCAGAAAAAAATTTGGAAATTAAGAAAGAAGAAAACAGCTATTGGGATCCAGCTAACAGTCTCCACATGAGAACTACCATCGGCCTAAAAACTTTGGGAAATATTAAACAGTTACCAAGAGCATTAGCTGTTAAGACTTCATTTCTTGTTGAAGACTGCATCACCATATTTGAAGGGCTGGATTCTCAACAGCAGCAGCCTAATTATTCAACCATTTGCTGGTTGAAATTCCAAGTGCATTAATTCTTGAGTTCTTTTATCTTTGATAAATCTATTTTTATTTTCTGATCACTTTATTAGCACATATTATGCTGAAATTCTTGCTTTCTTTATATTTTTAAGGATCATCTTATTTTCTCACTGTTTTCTTTAGCTTCCTATCTCTAGGTAAAATAAGATGTGACCTGATTAACTACTACGTTCTTCTTCACTATAACTTATAGTGTAAACTTATCCACTTCTTTGCAGATTATTTTAAAAGATTCCAGAGCATTGTAGGGAAAATACCACATGGGTCTATATACATGCATATGTTAAATATGAAGGATTACACTTTGGTATTCAATGGAAATCTATAAACCTTTACTCAATATTTAATTCAACATAGCATCAGGTTTAACTTATTATTGCTTTAATATTAAAAATCTATTTGCTCTTATCAAAAGCAAAGAATGTTAAGTTTAGGGCTTTTGCAATGGTTGACTTTAGTAAATTTAGCATTTATAGCTTTGACATTCTTGTAAGGATCCAATTGTCCATACTTGGAATAAGGAAAAACATTCCTACTTTCTAAAGACATTAAATGCTATACCCCTTGAAAACAGCAATATGAATTTGAGTCATATGGCTACTAGCTTGGAAATTAGATGAAGGCAGTTTACTGGTTAAGAAATGTAGCCAGCTTCCCAGCATCTGTATCTCAATTGATGGAGTTCACAATTTTGAGGACTGTTGAGGTCTGAGGATGTGTCCATTGAAGGTGCCAAAGATGTACAGTATTATATCAACTTCCTGGAGGTCAAATATCTGTGTAAGATAATCTCTCTTCTGATTTAGAAACAGAAGAGTTAACTACATTGGAAGCAACAGAAAGTTCCGGCTCTTTGCTGCAAGGAGTTCTGAATCAAGTCAGGTGAATAGAGATACAGTTTGTCTGCTCAGGTAAATAAATGGTAAATTTAGCAATTTGGGAGTGGGGCAATAGTAAAACATGGTGTAAATATTCATTCTTTAAATTTTAATGGCCTAATACTTAAAAAACTTTGGTGGTATTCGCTATTAAGGATATGGAAGCAAATTTCTCCCTTTAGCCCTTAGTTTAACTCATTATTTTGGTCACCACATGGTCAATCTGTTCTGTTCTGTTTTGTTCAGTATATTCCTGAATAATTAATGATAATTAGTAAGTTGGTAGGAGGTGGGGCAATCAAGTAGAATCAATTAATATTGAGACCACCCTAACTTGTCACAAAGCAATATTGTATGAGTGAGCTCTGTATGATAGATTTCCAGTTTCAGGAGTCCTAGCATGACCGTCCCTTACCACGTTACCAGGTTGAGAGTCAGGGATCTCTGTCAAGCCTTTGATCCTCAAACATAAGTGGCTATTTTTAAAAAACAATTAAGTCCCTCTGATAAAGGTAGGAACTATCCTTATTAAGGTTATACCTATTGGCTGTAAATTGCAACATTGCATTCAAGATTAACGAGGTGAGACCAGTGAGATTTTTGTCTTGCATAAATAAAAAACAGTCTCAAAGTCAGATTTTAAGGATGGTCCAGGAGGCTTAAGCAAGCTCCTTATATCTTGTGGATCTTAATGTTCCCTCTGGATAATTGCTGCTACGTAAGCTGAATTTATCTGCCAATGAGAAAGAACTAAATCAATACAATTGGCCCAAAGAAAGAAAGCATATGATGCTCTTGACTGTATAATTCATTGCCTAAGTTGATAACAAGTAAGTAAATAACGCTGAAATACAGCCAACCTCGCCACACACTAGGAAGAAAGGAGAAACAGGGAAAGCCAAGTGATCTGGGCAAACCTCGGTACTAAGTTATTTGTTGTTTTGATTCGCACTAAGCTTGCAATGCCAATCAAAGGACTTGGAAGCTTAGATTAACGACACACTGACATTTCCAGTAGTGCTAGCTTTTGTACAAATTTTGAGCTTTCAGATCTCTTGTTTCTCTTTGTACTAACTGTTTGTAAACTTTAAGAATCACTATAAAATTAGATGGATTTTGAATGTTGTTAAAAAAGGTTAATTTGAGGCTGTCTTTTAGACATTTGTTCTGTTAACATTTTATGCTTTGTAAAATAAATAAGGGATTTATAAAAATGCCAGTAGGGCAGCGTGAAGTTTTGTCTTCCTTGAGTAAGAAAAACCTTTTAATCTGAGACTGCCTCAAGCAGTGTTTGTAATCAGTCCTTGATAAAAGAGATGTAACAACTACCTCAACAAGTCTTTCTTAAGGTGCCATGAATATGCAGGGACAAAAAAAATTCCCATTTTCTCCTTGCTTGGGAATTTCCAGTAGATCTTCTCTGAACACTTTTCTATTGCTTGAAGAACTATATAAGAACATTTCTGTATTTTTGGCTTTAAGAGACTTCCCTTCCTAAGAAGTATCCTGTCCTGAGGGAATGTTTGGAGATCCATGGCTGTGTTATAAACAGAGGTATTGTGCAGTGAAAACACGCTTCACAATGTTATAACCTGTCATGTGGCAATGCCAGAAAATGATTCTAAACAACAAATGTTTCTTTTTTGTTTAACTTATTTTTTCTTTGCCAGGAAATTGGTGGCCAGATACATGTACTGGAGCTATATCATTAAGACTTTCATGCAGACACATACATGCAGACACACACACACACACACACACACACACATGCACACACACACAGACTCACATTTACACACAGAGCTATTTGAGACTACAATCATGGTTCTAAGTGTAATTTGCTGTCCCTTACTAGTGTCTGTCGGTGACCACTTTGCTACAGGCTAGCATTTTTATTGCTAGTAGAAGTCAGTGATAGGCATAGAATTATTGCCTGCTAATGACATCATTATTACATGTCACTATTGTATTTGGACTTGGGGCTATTTGTAACTTGTTTGATTCCCAGCACAGAGCTGTAATTGAACAGAATATTCTAAATGTGCACATTTGTTATCCAGATATCATAGCTCAGTTGGGAAGCACTGGACAGTACATTTATGGCTGCTGTAAACTCATGTTGAGTTATATCTGTGTACCCAACCCAACACCACTCACTCTTGGCATTTTCAGATGGCACAGGCTCTGTACTGGTAATTTTCACATATTTGTGATAAAAAGTAGGTCCAGTAAGGGAAGCCATATGGTTTGCTGTTCAAGTCTGATGCATTTGTGAAGTAACAGATGTAAAACTGAGCACACCTGGAATTCAGAGGCAGAAGCCCTGACAGAGCAATCTGTTGTGTAACACCATATGTACTTGAAGATTTGTGGGGATGAAGTCCCTACAGAAATAACCTGCCTTGATGTAACCCACATCTTAATATATAATCTACACTGGCTGTTGGGCGTTTATTTTTCATGGCTGGCTACATTTATACTCACATTAGTTTTCCATGATGATTGAATAAATATGGTAGCAGACACTTCATTTGAGGGAATACAAAGAGTAGGACGGATCATTTAAAAATGTAGGCAGTACCTTTAGCTCTATCTTGCCATGTTGTAGCAGGGTCTCTATGAATACAGAGAGTGCACGTACCTGTGGTGTGAGTGTGTGAGTGGTCATTACCAAGTTTTATAGAACTGAACCTGGTGGCTTCTTTTGCATTATGTCTGTGCTCTAGAAGCTGTGGGAAAACCTCTGGTAGAGATGCTGGCAGTATTGCAGAATGTCACATGGATTACACAGGTCAAATATTATTGTATAAAGCTGGGCTCAAGGGAGAATTAATTGGATTGAGATACAATCTAGTTCTAGTGCATTTGGCAGTTAAAAATCCCTCTTATATCTCCATTGCATATTAATGCAGTAACCCCAAATGACTGACAGTCAGAGGGGTTGTATAGGCACATAGAGACATAGAAGCTTCATGGTCTAGGGATATACAGAAAAGACTGACTTGGTGGCACCATCAACATCTGAGCTGCCACTTGAGAATACATTAGCCCATCTTAGAAGAAACATTAGGGGTTTTTTGCCTGTAGGAAACAAATGAACAAAGAAAAAGAACAGAGATATCTACAGTGGTCCAAAGATGTGCTTCTGTATTCAGCAGTTGTGTTAGGTTAGGGGAATGTCACTGTGTAGATTAAGAAGAAATTGCAAGTTTTGACATTTTATATAGTTTTATGTAAGAATTATAATAAAGGACAGTATCTTTATTTTTCAAGAATACCACATTTTAATAGCAGTTATATAAGGTGAAAAAAGTGAACCAAGCAATTTTTTTAAAGGTAAAACTCAACAATAAGATTTTTTTCAAATTATTTTTTTAGTAGGGAGATAAAATCTCAGAAATTTCTTTTTTTTTTAAGTGGAGAGGTGTTGAAGATGAAGTGTGGATCAGAGGAACAAATCTGTGCAGGTCATCCAGTCTTGGAATGAGAGATAAGAGTAGGAGAGAAATGGTTCCACTGAAGAAGGATTTGCAGCACTTTGACCCAAGTATGGGGGCAGTCAATATTAAGAAATACGCTGACCAAATGGAGTTCAGGTTCTTGATCAAAGTTGCCCCCTGGATCCAAGACATCCCATTCCTGGTTGCCTTGGCAAAAGGACATTTATCTTATGGTAATGGTATTATAATGAAGAACAAAACATGCACATTTTTAAAGAGGAGGGTACAGGATTACCTTCACTTTGAGGAAAGTCTGGGAGTGATTTAGGATGTTTTGGTCCTACAAAGTATGTAATTAGTGGGAGGAATATTACTTTTTGATAAATAGGTGAATAATACTGCATGCACAAGTGGGCCTCCAAGAACTGCTGACCCTTGATACTCTACTCACTCTTATTTCAATATTCTACACCCACCTTACCTCCCAGTGCTCACTATCACCATGACTACTTGGAAGAAAAGCCAAGAAATCAAAAACCCAGGACTGGGAAAAGGCAGAGTCTCACATTCTTGGGGTCCTGGGAAGGGATTAGAACCATCTAGGTAGTTGCTGCTTGGGCTCTCCTGTGTCCTTGACATCATGGATGTAAAATCCCCCGCAGCTCTGTGTCAGCTTAGTTCATTCTTTTGTTATCATAATATTATGCATTTGGAATATGTTTTGTTTCACTAGTAATTATGCCACATAACAACAATATATTTTGAACAGTGAAGAAGAGAAGGGGGTTATTTCAAAACAGTTTTCCTGGTTTAATGTATTTGTCAAACACTTACATAGTGCTCAGTATATGCCATGCATTTTCTTAACCCTTTTAATATATTAATATATTATCAATTAGATGGATTATTCCTGGTGGGGTGTGGCAGAATTGATTTGGCTTAAATAATTCAGATTATTGAAAAATGTATTATGTATATGTTGAGAAGTTCAAATGTCCCTGTGGAGAAATCTGACCTGAAATTCTCATTCATTTAGGGTTCCTTATGTGTGGTCTGTGGTACTCAAAGGCGTCCACGAACAAGCTTGTAGGGGACTGTGTTTATGAGTCTGCCTATAAAGATCTGCCTGTTCATTTTTTTTTACAGGGGAAATAGTACATGTTCTTGTCAGACTCCCAAAGGCATCTGTAACTCACAGTGATGGTGGTGATGCCCATTACTTAGCTTCCATCAACATCTCTTCCCTTTCCGTTTGGTCTCATACGAAAAAATTAAAGAGGAAATGAAAATATCTACAGTGTTTGCAGAATGCAAACTGGTGGTGTTGGAGTGGAAGGATTTTGGTAAAATTTCTTCTCTTAGAATACATCAAAACTTTGAATAGCAACAAAAAGAAAAATAGAGGTTAACTGTTTAAAAACTGTCATCAATGCAATGAAGATAAATAGCTCCAAACTGCAAAATATTAAAGAGAACTCCCAAGTCCTTAATGCCTAGATTAGGACAAGAGAGTCTTCTGGGATTTGATGTGAGTCTTCTCCAATTTAGAGAGAAGAACTGATTTCCTTAAAAGTGTCACAGTCCTGAAAAGAAGTGGTAAACAAAGCATTACTGCCATCATGGAGTTTACAGGATTGTGTAGGAAGACGGAAAATAAAGAGCTGAGCAGGGAATTTCTAATAATAATCAATGATCCAGAGAAAATTAAACACGGTGCTTGAGGGTCAGTGGTCAGGGACATTGGAACTGAGAATTGACTGACAAGAAGATGCCAGCTTGGCAAAATTTGGGGAAGAGTGTGCCAGGAAGAGGGAGAAGATAGTAAAGGGAACCTTGGGCAGGGATGATCTAGGCAACGATAAGGAATAATGGGAGGGTCATCATGGCTGGCTTAAGCCAGCAGGAGAAGTGGTAGTGTAATAGAAAAGAACAAATCTGACTCCATATTGGATCTGTTCTTTTGGCTTTAACTCTGTGCTGTTTCCAGGGCTAGTTCTGCACCTTTTGTAAAAATAAATAAACAGGATAGCCTATTCTCAAGGCTCTGACCTTTCAGGTATTAACACTTTTGCAGTCATGTAAAGATAAAAAGTTGCAGAATAGAAAATAATATTTGTTTTGTTGGAGGTTTGCAGGACACCATGGCCTGACATACGTGGACAGCTGCAAGAACAAAGAATTCCAACACCAAGAAGTTTGCAACAAGCACAACCCCTCCCCTTTTTTGTATAAAAGAAGGCTGAATTCAGACTTGGGGAAGATGGTTCTCTAGGATATTAGTCTGCCATCTTCTCGGTCTGCCAGCTTTCCGAATAAAGTCATTCTTCAGTTGCCCCAACACCTCATCTCCCGATTTATTTGCCTGTCCTGCAGCAAGCAGAACAAGTTTGGACTTGGTAACAGTAGGAAAATGTAAATGTTATAAACCACAATGAAGTAACTGAATACAATTTTTTAAAAATTCAGGAAGTGGGAAGAATTGGCAGTGGACAAATTTCTTCACCTTTTATATCATGGCATTGATCACTGATTAACTTCTAAAGTGAACATATGTTGTTAAACAGCACAATGATCCCAACCTCTTAAAAATTTAGAACTAATTTCTTAATATTTAAAATATTAATATCTCTGCAGTAAATGTTTAAGTAGTTCAGCATTCCCTTGAGTTGTATTTTTTCTAAGAAAAAATAATTTTAAAAATTTAATATTTGATTTTTTAACATTTTTTATTGATTTATAATCATTTTACAATGTTGTATCAAATTCCAGTGTAGAGCACAATTTTTCAGTTATACATGAACATATATATATTCATTGTCACATTTTTTTCTCCATGAGCTAACATAAGATCTTGTATATATTTCCCTGTGCTATACAGTATAATCTTGTTTATCTATTCTACAATTTTGAAATTCCAGTCAATCCCTCCCCACCCTCTGCCCCCTTGGCAACCACAAGTCTGTATTCTATGTCTATGAGTCTATTTCTGTTTTGTATTTATGCTTTGTGTGTGTGTGTGTGTGTGTGTGTGTGTTTAGATTCCACATATGAGCAATCTCATATGGTATTTTTCTTTCTCTTTCTGACTTCACTTAGAATGACATTCTCCAGGAGCATCCATGTTGCTGCAAATGGTGTTATGTTGTCGGTTTTTATGGCTGAGTAGTATTCCATTGTATAAATATACCACCACTTCTTTATCCAGTCATCTGTTGATGGACATTTAGGCTGTCTCCATGTCTTGGCTATTGTAAATAGTGCTGCTATGAACATTGGGGTGCAGGTGTCATCCTGAAGTAGGGTTCCTTCTGGATATATGCCCTGGAGCGGGATTCCTGGGTCGTACTGTAAGTCTATTTCCAGTCTTTTGAGGAATCTCCATACTGTTTTCCACAGTGGCTGTACCAAACTGCATTCCCAAAAGCAGTGTAGGAGGGTTCCCCTTTCTCCACAGCCTCTCCAGCATTTGTCATTTGTGGATTTTTGAATGATGGCCATCCTGACTGGTGTGAGGTGATACGTCACTGTAGTTTTGATTTGCATTTCTCTGATAATTAGTGATATGGAGCATTTTTTCATATGCCTATTGATCATTTGTATGTCTTCCTTGGAGAATTGCTTGTTTAAGTCTTTTGCTCATTTTCGGATTGAGTCGTTTGGTTGTTTCTTATTGAGTCGTATGAGCTGCTTATATATTCTGGAGATCAAGCCTTTGTTAGTTTCATTTGCAAAAAATTTTTTCCCATTCTGTAGGTTATCTTTTTGTTTTACTTATGGTTTCCTTTGCTGTGCAGAAGCTTGTAAGTTTCATTAGGTCCCATTTGTTTATTATTGCTTTTATTTCTATTGCTTGAGTAGACTGTTCTAGGAGAACATTTTTGAGATGTATGTCAGATAATGTTTTGCCTATATTTTCTTTTAGGAGGTTTATTGTATCTTGCCTTATGTTTAAGTCTTTAATCCATTTTGAGTTTATTTTCGTGTATGGTGTAAGGGAGTGTTCTAGCTTCATTGCTTTACATGCTGCTGTCCAGTTTTCCCAACACCATTTGCTGAAGAGACTGTCTTGATTCCATTGTATATTCTTGCCTCCTTTGTCAAAGATTAGTTGGCCAGAAGTTTATGGGTTCATTTCTGGGCTCTCTATTCTGTTCCATTGGTCTATATGTCTGTTTTTGTACCAATACCATGCTGTCTTGATGACTGTAGCTCTGTAGTATTGTCTGAAGTCTGGGAGAGTTATTCCTCCAGCCTCTTTCTTTCTCTTAAGTAATGCTTTGGTAATTCTGGGTCTTTGATGGTTCCATATAAATTTTATTATGACTTGTTCTAGTTCTGTGAAATATGTCCTGGGTAATTTGATATGGATTGCATTAAATCTGTAGATTGCCTTGGGCAGTGTGACCATTTTAACAATATTGATTCTTCCAATCCAAGAGCATGGGATACCTTTCCATTTTTTAAAGTCTTCTTTAATTTCCTTCATCAGTGGCTTATAGTTTTCTGTGTATAATTCTTTCACCTCCTTGTTTAGATTTATTCCCAGATATTTTATTACTTTGGGTGCTATTTTAAAGGGGATTGTTTCTTTACTTTCTTTTTCTGTTGATTCATCGTTAGTGTAAAGAAATGCAACTGATTTTTGAATGTTAATCTTGTAACCTGTTACTTTGCTGAATTCTTTGATCAGCTCTAGTAGTTTTTGTGTGGACCTTTTAGGGTTTTCTATATATAGTAACATGTCCATGGCATATAGTGACACTTTTACCTCTTCTTTTCCAATTTGGATCCCTTTTATTTCCCTCTCTTGTCTAATTGCTGTGACTAGGACTTCCAGGACTATGTTGAATAGGAGTGGTGATAGTGGGCATCCTTGTCTTGTCCCAGATTTTAGTGGGAAGCTTTTGAGTTTTTCACCATTGAGTACTATGCTGGCTGTAGGTTTGTCATATATAGCTTTTATTATGTTGAGATATGTTCCCTGTATACCCACTTTGGCGAGAGTTTTTATCATAAATGGGTGTTGAATTTTATCAAATGCTCTTTCTGCATTTATTGAGATGATCATGTGGTTTTTGACCTTTCTCTTGTTGATGTGATGTATTACATTGATTGATTTGCATATGTTGAACTACCCTTGTGTCCCTGGGATGAACCCTACTTGGTCATGAGGTATAATCTTTTTTATGTGTTATTGGATTCTATTTGCTAATATTTTGGTGAGGATTTTTACATCTATGTTCATCAGTGATATTGGCCTATAATTCTCTTTAATATTTGATTATTAAAAGTAACATTGGTATGGGTCCAGTTTTGTAAAATTATTCTTCCTTCCTTCCTCCCTTCTTTCCTTCATTCGTTCCTTTCTACCTTTCTTCCTTTCCTCCTTCCTTTCTGCTTTTCTCCTACATAGATAAGAAAGGCATAAGATGTCTGGAATGATGTTCACCTAATGATGATGATGGATATTTTCACATATCTGTTTTAGTCTTAGTTTTACAATAGATATGAAATGACATTTATTATTCATATTAATATTTTGTGGACATTTTGCTGTTGTAGTTTTTGTTCTTACCTTCTTTGGCCTAAGATATTGAGCAATTTTTTTTTTGTGTGTGTGTTTTTTCTTTCTCACCTTATTTTTAGTATTTAACAATTTTACCCAAGATCTTTGACCATCTTTTATAAATTCTAGCTTCCTTATTTTTTCAGCAACAGTGAAATATGAACAACTTTATCAAGATATTTCCTACTTCTACACTCATGGATTTGAACACTTTCTTTGAGCCCACATATTAAATAAAATCTTATTATTTTTGCATTGATCTTTAATATCTTTCTACTGGTGGGATCTGTAAGCTACCATCTATGATAAATTTTAGTAGCTAATGGCTATTGAAATGACAGGTTTAAAAATGACTCTTGTTGTTAATTTTTTCTTTGGATGTGGGAGCTTTAGAACTGCCTTCTATTTCTGACACATTCTTTTCAATAATATTCTTAAAACAGTGGCATATACTTATCTTTAAGTTTATGTAAACACATATCTCAAAATAAGCATTTTTGTCGATAAGCTCATTTTAAAAGGATTGATCTATTTATTTTTTATCTTTAAGTAACTAGATGCAAGTTTGCTCTTTGGACTCAAAGACTAGTTGTGTGAATGCTGTGGTAGGTTGTATCATGGTTCCCAGTTCTCTCTCTTCATATTACTGTTTTGTGCATTCATGCTATGTAACTTTGTAGTAGCTCACTTGATCCATTAGGGAAATGTAATTCCTTGCCTACTTGATTTTGGACTTGACCATGTGACTTGCTTTGGCCAATGAAATGTGAAAGTAAGTAGAAGCTTTAAATGAGTTACTCTTTGTTGCCACCTGGTTTAGTCTCTTATGTGTCTGCCAACTTGCCCCAGGTAGTTCTTGCCTCCAGATAATGAAGAAATGTAAAAATAGACCTGAATTTGACCTGCAGTTGGAGCCTAGTCACATCCAAAAGAATCTAAGTGAGACCAGCCAGATCAATCAAACTCCAGTTGACATATAGACCCCTGAGTGAAAACAACAAATGCTTATTGCTGTAAGCCACTGAGATATCGGAGCGGTTTTTCTACAGCATTATTGTAGAAACAGACGATGAATCTGATTATTTTTAAAACAAGGTATCTTTCCTTACATTCTGTTCCCGCAAACACAATTACTTGGAAAACTAAGATCATCATTCATTAAACTGACTCCAGTTTGTGATTCCAGTTGTGAGTCTGCTACTTATCAGCCTTGTGCCATTGAAAATTTTCTTAATATCAGGTGGCTTATGTTTTCTCTTTTGTGAAACTTGGATAATAGCTTCTCTATAGGATTAAAGATATATGTGAAATAATTTAATACAGACACAGACACTAAACAGGTGTACAATAATAGCTGTTCTTTAAGTCATTGAATTTAATCTGTACTACTCACCACTTTATAATATCTTACCTTGGCTTTTGGAAAATTAATACAAATGTCATTGTACAAATAACAATTTATGTTGAATAAGTACAAAATGTGAAATAAATTTCATTAAACTAAAAGTCAGGCTTACTAGATCCTTTGTTCCTCTTATCATATCATCAGTAAATATTTATAAAATATTTATAAGGCCTTTGTCGACAGAGCTGGTCAGACCAAGATACTTATTTTTCTGAGTTACATGTCAGTCAAGATGAGGCCACATGACCTTTGAGATCAACCCATAGCCTATGGAGAACAAGGTTTATGGAAGGGCACAGCAGAGAGAAGAAAATGGGTCATGGATTCACTAAAAGATAGTTAAGTTTGAACCAAGATAACAAAATTATGCACAGATAAGCATCAGTGACTACAAACAAGCCATGTGTACGTGAGATAGTTAGATATAAGTTTCTGTGGAAAATACCACATATTTTCTATGCTGTTGAGGAAAAGATTAAATCAGGTAATGTCCAGAGTGACTGTTACACTTGATTTCAAAGACGATAAGTCGCATCCTGCATGTGACTCCACTGTATCAGTTCTGTGTGTATTTGGCTAACTGAATCGGTGAATAAGACAGATACAGCCCTGTCTCCGTGGAGCCTGGAGTCTTGCACAGAGACACACAGGCTGTCTTATGAAAAATTTTTATTTCAGTTTCTTAAACACACACAGCTCTTTCCCACCTTGGATAAGAACCCTTGCACATACTGACATTTGCTCTTACCTCTGCCTGGAATTCTTTTCTCCTTTCCTCTTGGCAGCCAACTGTGTGTAGTTACAAACTGTGAATTGTTATAAAGCAATGGAAATAAGTGTAGAGACAAGAGGCAATGTTTATGCAGAAACCCGGAGGATGAGGAGGATCAGGGCACTTGAGGAGGAGGGGAAGTAGCGTGACATCTCAGGGAAGAAGGAGCTTTGCATCTCCTGGAAGTGATAGGAGGCGTGAAAGGGGGAGACCTTTGGGGGCTATTGCAGAAATCCAGGTGAGGGCTGATTGGTGAGCTGGAGGAGGAGGATGCTTATGGGAATAGAAGTAGGACAATTCAAGAGATACTTTGGCTGTAGAAATAACAGCACTTGGTGATGGATTGAATGTAGGAAGTGACTTAGAAGAAAACTTAAAGACAACTTTTATGTTCTTTTTTTGATTGAAATATAGTTGATTTACAATGTCGTGTTTGTTTCTGGTATATAGCATAATGATTCCTTTACACATATACATATATTCCTTTTTTTTTATTATAGGTTATATACTATATTCAAGGAATTGAATGTAGTTCCCTGTGTTATACAATAGGACCTTATTTTTCTATTTTTATATATAGCAGTCAGTATCTGCTAATCCCAAACTCCTAATTTAGCCCTCCCCTCTCTTTCCCCTTTGATAACCAGTAGTTTATTTTCCATGTTAAAGATGACTTCTAAGTCTCTTCAAAGTTGAATGACAGTGGTCAAAGGAGATTACTGGTAAATTTGTAGACCAAGCTGCTGTCTGGAGGATGCCCAGATGACTGATCAGGAATAACATTGATTTAAAGAGGGGCTTTGATCATAAAAACGAAAGCACAGACAGAACACAGTGGTAGGTGGGACTCAGAGAAGAGAGAGGAGCAGACAAGCACAAGTCTAGACAGGTCATGTCCAGAGGCTATTCTTAGTCTGAAGACCTGGTCCCATCCTCATGTTTCAAAACAGTGCTAGACCACCAAGGCAGTGTGGGAAGCAGCATCAAGGGAGACAAAACTTCAGAGTGAGAAGAGGTTGTGGAATCAGGCATATCTGAGAAACAATGACAGGTTCTGTGATCTTGTGTGAGTTACCTGAATTTTACTTAACCTTTCAGAGCCTCAGATTCCTTATTTACAAAATAGGATGAAAATATTTACCTTGCATGTTTGTTATGGAGATTAACTGGAGCAATGTTTACAAAATACCTTGTATATAGTACATGCTAAAAATGTGGTTCTCTTGGCCTCCACACTGTGTAAAGGAATTCACGTCATCTGAGAGCACTCATTCAGCTCCATGATGAGTCAGATGCTGACACTAAAGGGCTGGGGTTTTGTCCAGCTCTCCTCATGCTGTGGACTCGGGATGGGGAGATAGGAATACATATGATTTATGGTACATTCTGAATCATAGTCAAAATCATGCTACATTACATATCATACTACATGGTGTTAAGTTCTTTCGTTCTTACATCTTCACAGCAACTCCATGAGAATAGTGTCATTTGATTTCTTTTCTAAATGAGGACAATTAGGCAGAATTCTGGCAGTCTGAGCAAAGTTACGAAGCTCCTGCCGGAAGAGCCAGGATTGGAACATGCTGGGTCTGATGCTCAGACATTTCTCCCTCTCTGTTTTACAGCCTCTGCAAAAAATAGGCCTTTCTGAACTCAACTCCTAAGCCTTAAAACAAGTCCCGAGTCCAACAGGAGGGAGTTGTCTTTATCTAAAATATAACTTTTTTTCCCCCTCTGGAGTGCACATGAAGGCTCTGTTTGTGAGGAGTTGGTCTGTTTATTCATTGTTCTTCTCACTGCACCATCTGTCCTGCTTCATATGTATGATCCATGAGGACCACAAATAGAGATCCTCTTTGAATTTGGAAGAGCTGAGTCATTCATTCATAGAATTTAGTCACACTTCCTTATTTTAGAGATGAGAGACCTTTGAGTCTTTCTGAAAGGTTGTCTGACACCCTGAGGTCATCGCCTAATGATATTTTAGCCATTTTAGCTCTTTTAGTTAAATAGTCTTTTGGTGTCTCAGGCATCTCCTTGTTTGAATTATTGTTTTTTTTTAAATCTGTGATTCAATCCTTACTGGCAGCAATAATGATTTTTCTCAGTAGTATGACCAGGGAAAGGCACACACCTCCTCCATCCTTGGATATTGAACTGTTATCTCAGTTTCAATGTGAGCAGAATAGAACTCTTAATTTCCCTGCCTCAAATCTGCTTGCCTTCCCCTACAGTCTTCCCCTTTTCAGTAAGTAGCTAGCAACTCCAGACATAAACCTTGATTCCTCTTTCTCTATGGAAATCAGCCTCCAGATGTACATCAGTTGGTCCCATCTTTAAATTGTCCCATCCTCCACTGCTATCTCCAGCAACATCTTTTGCCTGAACTGTTTCAACAACCTCCTAAGTGGTTCTCTTGCCTCCACTTCTCATCCTTTTGCTCCCACTCTCTGCAGAATACAAAATCCAAGGTCTGGACAATAGCTTCCTATGTCCTGCTTGATTGGAACTCTGACGTGATGGCCAACTTAATCCCACACCCTCTTGGCTCTAGCCAATCTGGCCACATTTTAGTTCCAACAACTTGGTTCTTTCTGCATGGAACTCTCTTCTCCCAGATAGGCACATAGCTTATATTATTATTCTGTATTTTCTTTGACATTTCTGCTAAAATAGCACCTTGTCAGAAAGCCTTTCTTGATCACTCATTACACAATGACAATACCTTCTCCATCCTTCAGTTCTCTCCACAGCAGCCATGGCTGCATCAGCACTGGATATATTTGTTCATTGTTCTTCTCACAGCACCTTTCATCCTGCTTCACATGCATGGTCCATGAGGACAGAGATTTTTCTCAGATTAGCTTAGAATCATGTTTGACTTGAACTAGGAACTCAATTTGTACTTGCTGAATGAATAAATTGATGTTAATGTTTGCAATATTACTTGTCACCCTTGTAGATTGGGTCAAAGTTCTTAAGTATAATCATTTTAACTACTTTTTCTTTGATTGCTCTTGTACTACTGACCTCTGGTTTTATTATAATTAACTATGACTTTGATAAGAAATATTCCTAACTTTGAGGAATAGCAATTTCTACTGTAAACCCTTACTATTGAATGGATAATATTATGACTTGATTATGACCACATCATTTCTGGTAAAAATATTGAAAAATAAAATGCATCTCTTTATAGCTGATATTTTTGTATAGAATTTTCCCTTATGCCCACATAACACTGGATTCTGCTGTGTTTATTTTATTTGCTTTAAAATTTAATGCTTATTATGTTTGGGAAACTAAACCTGAGTGAAAATGAAAACCTTTTCCTATGCTATCAACAGATATGTTATCAATAGTTTTAACCTAATTTTTAGTGAGTTTTAACATGTAGTGGAACAAGTAAGGATTCTTTTTTCCTGACTTAATTCCCATTGACCATAATTTGTGCTGCAAAGATGATGTGCTGCACTTTAGCTTGTTTTTTCTGACAAACTCAGACTGTCGTATTGAATTTCGAAGCACGTGCACTTGAAATTGGACGTCCACTGTCAGTGAGGAGAACCCGCAATAGCCACATCTTGCCTCCTCTCCTGTGATGTGATACAGCTAATCTCAGCTGAACTATTTGAGATGCCTATTTCTGCTTCAATCTCAATGAATTTAGAGTGGTGATCAATTAACAGTAAATAGGTTTCTTTGTCAATTTGGAAGCATCCCAATGAAGGTAAAGAGAGTGGAGTAAGGTGATAAATAATTTATAGTTGGAGAGAATCCCTAATTCGTTCTGCCCACTCAGAGGTTCTACATTATTTTTTTTAGGGGAAACATGAGACCAATACCCAGAAACCTGGGACAAAAATTAACTCTGTTTAAGAAAGAGCTTTTCAAACTAAAAGACATGGCAGCTTTTTTGCTTACACCTGGATTTTATACAAATGCTGTGATTACAAAGGGCCATTTGCCTGTGACCATCCAGAGGAACTTTTTGCATTTTGTTACCCCAAAAAAGGAAAGGAAAAGACCCCAGTTCTTGTCTTACCCAGAAGATAAGAATTCAAATGGGAGCCAGAAGCATTGTGTAGTGAAATATTTTAAAGGTTTTATTTAGTAAAGGGAAAGTATATCTCTAAGAACAGGAGTTGGGCTGATCCAAGGGTAGATAGCAATGGTCTTTGCCCCTTCTCTTATGCCCTCTCTTGGAGATGGCCTCTTGATTGATAGCTCTTGCCCCTGGGGTGCTTAGTTATGCTCATCTCCTTTTGGGCATGTCCTTACTCATGATGCACACAGAAAAAGCAATGGCAGGGTCCTAAACTGCAGTGATAATTATATTACAGTGAGTGCTGGGCCATGTCCAGTTAGGTCCTTGTAGCTACCACGCAGTTGCAGCTGTCAGGTTCTAACCAGTTTCTTGCTGGCACTCATTTAAAGGAAGTAAATCCCTGTTATGCTGAAGGCAGACATACTGCCATCTCCCGGACCATCCTCCCTCACCTCCACCTTATCTGCTCTGTGTCCCCACTTATCTAACTACCTAACAATTTCTCTCTTGATACTTTGCTTTTTCCCTTGATTTATCCCCCAGGATTATTTTCTGACTTGCCCACACCTCATTTTGTACCAATAAAGTGCACATGCAAGTGCCCACACATGATTGCTGCTTTTATCCTCCTCTGGCAACTCTTTCTCTATGCCTCTCAGGGTTTCACCTTGGCTGGGCTCTCTTTTTTTTTTTTCAGTATTGTACCTTGACAGCTTAGAGATGGTGAAAAGGACATTTAGAGCTTGGAGACTTGGATGTCTTATCAAGAGTCTTGCCCAGTGTGGTTGTAATTCCCCATTCATTTCATGCCTTCCTCACCTGCTCTGCCTACGTGTGGGTAATAGGGGCCTGTCTTCCCTTGCTCAGTTCCTGAGGTGATGGGGAAGCTGTGATAAGATTCAGATCCTTCCTCACCAGTGATGTCTGAAGATAGTGGATTTGTCACCCCAAGGAGGGGAAAAGCCCTAGTTCTTATCTTACCCGAAAGAGAAGAATTCAGATGAGAGACCAAAGCATTGTGTAAATATAGAGTTTATTAGCAAAGTGAAAGAACACGTCCAAGGGCTGAAGGTGGGTTGATCCAAGAGAGGAAAAGCAGTGACTCCCCCAAGTCCCTGTTTCTTTTGTGTGGTTGTCTAGGGGCTGTCTTAAGCTAATGTGATATAGTTGACATCATTTGAGTGGCATGTGTGCATTATATAACAGTTTCCTTGTTGTGCATGTCCTTCCCCACAATGCACACAGAAAATCCCACGATGGGGGCCCAAACTGCCACACTAATTACATTGTAATGAGCATTGGGTCATGTTAGTTTGGGTCCTTCTCTCTGCCACGCAGGTGCTGCTGTCCAGTTCTATCTGGTTTCCTGCTGGCACTTATTTAGAGGAAGTAAAGCTCTGCGAAGCCCCTTATTCTGAGCACAGGTGTACGGTTACCTTCTGGATTGTTCCCTCCCCTCTCCACTACCCTTCCCCAGTGCCCCTACCTATCTAACTGCTTAACAGATTCCCAGTTTAGCTGACCCATCCTCATGACACACCGAAAAAGTCAGTCGGCTGATCAGGAGGTCTGGCTTCTGGTTTTCTCCCCGACCATCCCACCTGTCCCCTGAGTCTAGAGGCCAGCCCTAACTAGGGCTCTGGTTCCCTCTTTTAGATGCTGCGAGCTCCTAAACCTGGTTTGAATCCCACTTGTGGTCTTTTATGTTTTACATTGTCCTATAGAGACTTCCCATATCTGGACCTCTCCTGTACATTAGAATGAGAACTGCCCCCACCTTGAACGCCTCACCCCGTATGCATCTGCCCCACTCCCTTGAATACTGACTCCCTTAGATTGTGGACTCTGGCCCAGACTGAGCAATTAGAGCCCTCTGATCACATTGAATTTGGCGATTTTGTATTCCAGAAGGGGGGCAGCTCTTTTATTTTTCCAGAAGTACTCATTCTATCCTAGTTTTAGTTAGCCGAGAGCTGTGGGAACATAGAAGTGGAGCTGGGTCTCAATGCTTGTGCATGTCTAATAAAAAATCATCACTAGCTTTAGAAACAGAAGTGGATTTATGTGAAACTAAAGAATCTTAAGTTTCAGGGTCAGGTTAATTTACATGAGCCCCTTCTGATGCCCTGGCAGGGGCTCCAGCAATGGGTTCACATAGACATGTGATTTTGTAAATTTGCAAAAGATAGTTTAATTTCAACCAGTGAAGACCACTGTGTCTTTTCACTCTGACTTCTACTCTGTCATATTTCCACTCATGTCTGGTAGCATTGCAGTGGGCCCAGGCAGTGTTTTAGATTTGGCTAAGGAGAATGTGAGTGAGATACAATGAGTTTGGGTATATTAGGATGGGTTTATGTGCTTAGCAATTTCTTCTAGAAGTAAGCCATGGCTCATGGGGCAGTCTCAAAGGTGCACAGCTCAGAAATTTCTTCAAGAGACTATATCTATGTACTGCCTCCATCTGCCACACCTTCAGATCCATCACTGCATCACACCAAGACCATGCCCTCCCTAGGCTGCTCTCAGCCAGTGTCTAAGCTGGACCATTCTTGCCTGGTGCAGACTGGGCAACATTTGCCCTGGGGCCATGGCTTTCTCAGGGCTGAACTGCAGTCTTAGGGTTCTCCCACCCAATCCTCCTTCCTTCTCTTTTTCCTTTCACAGGTGTCAGATCTTCATCATGTTTGAAAATTTCTCTATATCTTCTGTTCACCCTCTTCTTTAGCTCCCATGGGCAGTCCCCTCAATAAAGCTCTGGCACATGTAATCCCATCTTGGTGTCTGCCTCTCAGAGGACATGAACTGACACAGGTAAGGATTTCACAGGTTAGTTTGTGTCAGATCTCTGTTTAAACTGAGGTTTGGCTGACTGTGATGCTAATGATTTTCACACTGTATTGCCTTTTAGATGCCTAGTGGTCCAACAACCAACTTTTGATTCCTTAACCCAAACCAAAGATCCAAGTCATGGTCAGCTATTCTCAGTCACTGGCCATCATCTGACAATATTTCCCACCTCCCCTCCTAACTCCAGAACACTTTTTCTAATGTTCTCGTCCACTGCTGCCTTTCCTATAGCTCACAATCTACCCAGACTCTGTCATTGCCAGCACAGAACTTCACTTATGCTCTTTCCTTAGTCTGAAGTAGCTTTGCCCAACTAAGCCTATGCATATTTCTTGTTAATTTCCTGCTAATATGACATGGAAATCTAACACTGACAACATTAACACAAAACCTATAATATACCACTGCAATGCGGACATCTGTGACAAACTGGTAAGCAGGTGTCATTAATTCAAAGAGCATTTACAATTAGTTACTGTTCCAGAAAACTTGAAATGTCCTGAAATCTTATAGGCCATTTATGAAAGAAACTAGATATTTTATCAAATTTGAGAGCAATTGTAAAAATGTACACATTACCAATAAAGAATTGTAAAGTTTATAGAAATGTTTCCAAAATACTAAAAAAAAATTTTTTTTTTGAGTAACCGTACTAAAGACTTAATTATCTATTTGTTATGGATTGACTGTGTTTCCCCCAAATTTCATATGCTGAAGCCCTAACCTTCAGTGTGACTGTATTTGGAGAAAGGGCCTACAAGGAGGCAATTAAGATAAAATGAGATCATACAAATGAGTCTATAGGATTAGCATCCTCATAGGAAGAGATATCATAGGGAGATATTGCTCTCTCCCTCTCTTTCTCTCCCTCACCCTACACCATGTGAGGACACAGTGAGAAGGTGGCTATCTACAAGCCAGGCAGAGAGCCCCCACCAGAAACGGAACCTGCCAGAACCTTGATCTTGGACTTTCCAGCCTCCAGAGTTATAAGAAAATAAATTTCTGTTATTTAAGCTACTGAGTATATAGTATATTGTTATAGAAACCTAAGCTGACTATGACACTATCTTTTCTTTCTATAAAACAGTGAATCTTAACTGGGTGTGATATTTTTCCCCCAGGGAATATTTGACAATGTCTGGAAAACATTTCTCATGGTCACAACTGGGGGATGCTACTGGCACCTAGTGGGTAGAGGCCAGAGATGCTGAAGAATTCCTACACCACATAGGGTAGTTTTCTCCCCTCTTCCCCCCTATCCGCCCCAACCCCCAGCTCCCAACAAAGAATTACCCAGCTTATAATGTCAATAGCGCCCAGACTGCAAAACCTGAGAAGCCCCGATATAGAAAATGATATACAATCTTGTCTTATGAAGAGGTGATCAAAGAGGATATAGCCAATTATATGAGAAAGTAGTATGGGAAGATGTTAAGCAAGTAATGAACAAATATATTTTCTGATTTTGTTAGTGATATTTTCATATTTTTAAAACTTGTAATTTATTTTTTCCTAAGCAAAATTTATTTTTGTACCCAGTTTGGTATTCTATTTTTAAAAGACTCCCCTCAAAGTTTTATAATCTTTAGTTGCTCAAATTGTGAATTCATCCCAGTTTAGAATTATGATTAAATACTTACATACAACAGTAGTCAATGCTGACTTCATTATGAATCTGTATCTCAGGTTATAATTTTATTTTTTGAGTATAGTCTGACGATCTAAAAATGCTTGGTGGTGTTTAATGAAATAGAACATTTTTATAAGTGGAATAAAGTGCTGTTATTATTATATTTGTAGGCAAGAGATTCGGCCTTTCTCACTAAATCCTTTTTGCCCTTTGCAGAGGATTTTCCTCAGATGTTAAGCAATGGAACATTCACGTGGTGTGTCCTGGGGTCTCTTTCTCAGTGCTGTAGGTTCACATGGGAGTCTGCCATAGCTTCCCCACATCTTTCACCCCACTCTTGTAAAATTAGTTGCAGCAAGTCATGCCAAGTTTGAACTTTCTCGAATATTTCCGACTGTTTCTTTATCATGTTTAGGGCTTCCATCACTCCTCCGTTGGACAACTGAACATCTTCCTATCTGGATTGCCCACTTTTACTGTGTAGCCTACGTAGCTACCAAGATGATCTCCCACTCTCAAGGTCATCTATCCATCTGACCATGTCCGGGCATGCCAGTGATTTTCCACTTTCGTTTTCATTTGTAAGTGTCAGACCTCGTTCTTCAGAAGACGTCTCCAGTGAAGGCCTGACATGTAACACTGACCCAACTGAATCAGGGGAAGGGCCAGAATCTCCCCTCCTTGGGAGACTTTACTCTTTACTCTTCTCTTTGGTCTCTGGGGCACCTTTACAATACCCGTGGGTAACTAGGGTGACTCTCACACTTCTCAGAGTGAATAGTGAAATTATTGCCAAATTATGCTGGGATAATAGGTGAAGAGCGAGGCTGTCCCAGGCATTCTGGAATGTATTGGCACCCCCGATGTGTCTTGAAGAGTAATTTGCAGACTTTGTCTGCAAATCAACCCAATCAACTTGGCTTATGGATTTCTGGGTCAGGCCCTCCATCTACAGAAGCATAATCCTGAGCACGTGGGAGGACAGTAGGGTATCTCTAGGAAGCACAGTTACTACTGCTCTGCAGGATCTGCAAATTGATTTGCTCACTTTCTCTGACTTTGCCCCGACCATCCCTTGAGACACCTACTGATAGTATTCTCCAAACACTATGTTGATTTTTAAGATTATATCTTTATGTCCTCTGCTTCCTCTTTCTGGAGAGCTTTCAATTCCTACTGCAGGGACTGTCAGCCCCTCTGCGGAGCCATTCTTGTGCCCCTCAGGTTGAGTCAAGTGCATTCCTTTGCGGTCCAACAGAACTCATTGCATTTTAGATCTCTTCCTGTTATTCCTAATACTCTGGGAGTTAATGCTGCCCAAGACCCCACAGATCTCGTTGCAAAATTAAGAACTTTTCATAATGAGACTCAAGTTAACCGAGAGTGCAAAAATCTAAAATGGATTGGTCTTGATTTGGTCAATGGTAAACCCAGAGATAACAAACAAGTAGGAGTGTTTGAACAAATCAGTTAAAATTAAGAGTCTGAAATTTGCAGCTGAAGCTGCAATCACCATTCTTTGAATTAGTGATCTTATTAAATTACACCCAGAAAGCAAAGATGATACACATTTGGGGTTATGACGATGCTGTTCACTCTGGGGCCCTTGATGACTGATCTGATTTCTCTTATTTATAACAATGTTAGATGCAATTTTCTTGTACCTCAAGTATTACACATTAAAGTGCAAAGGGCTGTCAAAAAAAAAAAAAAACTCACTGCATTTTATTACTGACCTTATATCAGTGGATTGTGTTATATTATTTTAGGTATCAATTTTCTTCATTAAATTGTGAGCTCTCAAGACAGGAACATATAACAATATCTGGCACATAATAGTTGCTCAATAAGTGACCGATGGAGAAATAATTTGGTAGATGAATGAATGAAGATAATATTTATTACCTCTCCTAATCCTTTTGACTCCCTAAATAACTATTCTACATTCAGCCTCAAACTATATGACAATTTATTTTTACTGAGTGATTGTAGTATTATGTTGTTTAGAAAATTATCTAAAGTCTTAAATCTAACACATATGTTTGGAAATCTCATCATATGGCATTTTTTGAATCAAAAAAGAGAAATCCCTTATATTTCTATGTTTTGCAGGTGAGAAACTGAGGCTCAGAGCAATGCCTCAGAAGTAGAACTTGAGGTAGCATCAGAGGGCAGTGCTCTTGACGTATTTCTAAGTCCCTTTCCCAAGAGGTAATGCCTGGCCCAAGTGTTAGAGCTGGGCCCTAAGTAAAATGACATTCTTACAAGCCATAATTTTGTAGGGTGGATTTCCTAGGAAGCAGACTCTGAGATGGAGTTTAGCTTGCAGGATGTTTCTTAAGGAACACCTTTAGGGTGAACACCTGTGAAAATGGAGGGACAAAAGCAGGATTGGGCAGAGGGAGAGGCTGAGCTGCAATGCAGTCCCAATAGTTGCCTTAACCAATCTCAAAGGAGCTCCAGATGCCAAGGGTGGCCTTTCAGAGTTGTCCTGAGTTGGGTCAGGATGGCCAGCACCTTAGGCTCCTGCATTGGATGTGGGCCAGCTCAGAAAGATATGACCTTAGGTGAAGCAGTTCTGTGCATGTGAGTTAATCCCAAACAGGCAGAGGGCTGAAGGCTGTCTGCTGCTAGCACTCCTACCATCTGTCTGGGCAACAAATTCTTCCTTGAAGGAGAATCTAGGTAGCTTACCCCAGCAAGCTTTCATAGGATAGGTTTTTACAAGCATGTGGATGAGGATTCTGGTTTGGATCAAGAAACCTCAGAAACAGTAGAGTAGCTCCGTAGTTACCATTTGGGTCTCAGTTCAAAATGCAGCCATACATATGGTGACACAATATAGCAAATTTGTATTAGAGACCTCTAAAAATCTTGGCTGTGATCATTTGAAGATTTCCTGGATCTGGGGACTTTTTTCTCATTATTTTAGGACAGGTACAGAATTTTAGCAAATTTCTTTTAGTAGGTATTGAGGTGATTTTTTTTGATAATTATTTTTTTCTTTTCAATCATTTGATATCTTAACAGATTTTTAATAAAAAATAAACTTTCATTGCACTGCAAAAAGAAATCTTGCAATCATGGTGAACAATTTTTAAAATAGAGTGCTATAATATGTTTTGTAAGATTTTACTTAAAATTTTCAAATGTTGTATGTATATATGAAGTTGGCCTGAATTCCCACTTTGCCATTTTTACATTTAAGCATTAAGATTATGCAAAAAATTGCATCTGAATGATGTTATTAAATTATTATATGTTAACATTAGGTAGCTATTTTTTCTACATCATTTTGTTTGTTTGTTTTATATTGTTGCCTTTAAGTGAGTTCAGTGCTTTCTGTGCATCGTCTTAACACTACAGGCTCACTTCTTGGAACTTTTTGAAGTACAGTTGGTTTACAATATTATATTAGTTTCAGGTGTATGATATAGCAATTTGATAGTTTTATAGATTATATTCCATTGAAATTTATTATAAAATATTGCCTATATTCTCTGTGCTGTACATTATATCCTTGTATCTTCTTTATTTTATACCTAGTAGTTTTTTTAATTAAAAAAAGTTATTTTTGAAATATAGTCAGTTGATAGACATACACATATTTGTTTTCATATTCTTTTTCATTATAGATTACTACAAGATATTAAATATAGTTCCCTGTGCTATACAGTAGAAACTTTCTGTTTATCTATTTTATATATAGTAGTTAGTATCTGCAAATCTCAAACTCCAAATTTATCCTTTCCCACTCCCTTCCTTCCCCTGGTAATCATAAGTTTGCTTTCTATGTCTGTGAGTCTGTTTCTGTTTTGTAAGTAAGTTCATTTGTCTTTTTTTTTTTAATATTCCACATATAGGTGATATCATGTGGTATTTTTCTCTTCCTGGCTTACTTCAGTTAGAATGACAATCTCCAGGTCCATCCATGTTGCTGCAAATGGCATTGTTTTATTCTTTTTTACGGCTGAGTAGTATTCCATTGTATAAATATACCACAACTTCCTTATCCAGTCATCTGTCAGTGGACATTTAGGTTGTTTCCATGTCTTAGCTATTGTAAATAGTGCTGCTATGAACATTGGGGTGCATGCATCTTTTTGAATTCAAGTTCCCTCTGGATATATGCCCAGGAGTGGGATTGCTGGATCATATGGTAAGTCTATTTTTAGTTTTTTGAGGAATCTCCATACTGTTTTTCCATAATGGCTACACCAAACTACATTCCTACCAACAATGTAAGAGGGTTCCCTTTTCTCCACACCCTCTCCAGCATTTATTTATCATTTGTGAACTTCTGAATGATGGCCATTGTGACTGGTGTGAGGTGGTATCTCATTGTAGTTTTGATTTGCAGTTCTCTGATACTTAGCGATATTGAGCATTTTTTATGTGCCTATTGGCCATTTTTAAGGTCTTCATTTGAGAATTGCTCGTTTAGGTATTCTGCTCATTTTTGGATTGGGTTGTTTTTTTTTTTTTATTAAGTTCTATGAACTGTTTATATATTCTAGAAATTAAGCATCATTTCCAAATATATTATATGAATTCATTTGTTTTATCTTTTAGATTCTGCATGTAAGTGAAAACATACAGTATTTGTCTTACTCTGTCTGACTTATTTCAGGTCCATCTATGTTGTTGGAATGGCAAAATTTCACTCTTGTTTATGGTTAATATTCCATTGTACATATGTACACAAGGAAATATCACCTCTCACTGACAAAATGGCTATCATTAAAAAAGACAACAAATAATAAATGTGTTGGTGATGATGTGGAGAACAGGGAACACTGGTGCACTGCTGGTAGGAATGTAAATAGGTGTAGCCACTATGAAAAGTAGTATAGAGGTTCCTCAAAAAGTAAAAATAGAACTACCATATGATCCAGCAATTTCACTGCTGGGTATATATTAAAAAAAATGAGAACACTAATTCAAAAAGATACATGTACCCAGTGTTCATAGCAGAATTGTTTACAATAGCCAATAGTGAGGTGTCCATCAACAAATGTTTGGCTCTCTATTTGATTGATCTTTTGAACAGTTAACATTTTTAGGAAGTACTCTGGGAGATATCCTTTGTGAGCCTGTGTATTAGTGAGAATAATTTTCTCCTGTCTTATTACTTGAATGATAACTTGGCTGAGTACAGTATGGTGGTGACCCCCCCCCTTTTTAACATCTTTAAGTTGTTTTGTATTGTACCATTTTAAAAATTGCTTTTAATGCTACTGAGAAGCTCAGAAACAGCTTCAGAAGTTTTCTTCTGAGAGAGGTTTTCTCTTGTGTGTCCTGCTCCCAGCCTCAGAGATGCATGATTTGCTTTTCTTTTTTTTTTTCTTGAAATTCATAGCTTCATCAGAATACGATGAGAAAAAGATAAGACCTTTTAATCTAAGCCTTCAAGTCTTGAGATGTTTTTGAGATTCCCTTACATAACTTAGGGAAACATTAGGACCAGTTTAATCTATTAGGAAAACAGAAGAACATTTTACTCTACTAGGAAAGCATTACTTTTTATATCATTAGTTATTTATTATGTTATATTTGTTGGTTTTCTTTCAAGAAATCAATGATCCATTCCTTATATCTTTACTTGCTATCTTTCATTTTAATCATCTTTAATCATATAATTTTTCTTCTCTGGTCCTGCTATTGGAAATGGTCATCAAGAGGTCATGTCTGCCTGTGGACACTTGAACTGGACCCGGACAGTCAGGGGCTCCTCATCCCTCCTCATTCCCTCCTCTGTGCTTCCATGCACATTCCACCCACCATTCCCACACTGGGAGCTGCTCCATGACTGCTTCTCAACACCTTGAGAGAGCAAGGTGGTGTTGAGACCATCTGGGTGGTCTACCTGACTGGACTGAAAGTTAAGGCCTTTACATAAACTTTCAAGATTTGGTGGGTGGGCATGGAGATCTACTTGTCTTGCAGCTGCCCAAGTAAGCCTCACATATGAGTTCTTTGCTTAACAGTCCTGCCACCTGCCAATCTGGAGTGGCCTGTGTCTTTCTCTGGCCTCTGCTTCGCCTCAGTGTGCAGGAGCCAGTTTGCAAACCAACACCTTCTACATTCCTGAAGTGCTTCTTAAGTTTGTTGTCAATTGGATGGGTTTAATTTTCAATAACATTGTTTCTAATATCTTGCTCATCTTTTTTTTTTTTTTAATGGAGATACTGAGGATTGAACCTAGAACCTAGCGTATGCTAAGCACCCACTCTACCACTGAGCTATACCTTCCCCCTTCTTGCTCATCTTTTTATCCTGAGATTGCCTTGTTAAATGAATGATTTAATGTTATTGCAATTTTTATCATTACAGTCTTTCCTTCTTTTTAAAAAAATCTAGCTCTAGTCAGATTCCTCTTTTATCTAAATGTTAGTTATATTATTTCATAGAGTTCATGTATTCTTCAGTTTCATTGGGAATGAAAATATCAGGTTTCTGCAAAAAATTCTACTTTGCATTTACTATAATAGATCTTTTTCTTAGTTATGTTTTAATTTTGCATTTTTATTTTATTTATTTTTATTGAAGTACAATCAGTTACAATGTATCAATTTCTGGTGTATAGCACAATGTCCCAGTCATGCATATACATACATATATTCATTTTCATATTCTTTTTCATTATAGGTCACTACGAGGTATTGAATATAATTCCCTGTGCTATACAGTATAAACTGGTTGTTTATCTATTTTATATATATTAGTTAGTATCAGCAAATCTCAAACTCCCAACTTATCCCTCTTCATTTCACTTACAACCTCTTTATTTTTTAAAGTGTAGACTGTTTTCATAAGTACTATGCCTATTTTCCTTTGGTTTTATTGTTTATTTTCCCTGAGTGAGCAGAGTATGTCCCATTATGATGTTTGCCGGTAAACAGTTTTGGTGGTTTCTCTTGGGTTAACCTCAGTGGCCATTTCACAGCTATTGGAGTTGTCTCAGATTTTAAACTGGAGGCAAGTGTTGTTGATGTTAAGAGTTTCTGAAATTCTGGTGTTTAGATGTTCTTTCTGTAATGTGGTTCAGCTGGCTTGGGAGGAATCATTTCCTTGTCCAACTACATTACATTGCTGTGAGTTGGGGAATAAATTCCTGGGTAATTGAAGCACTCTTCACTGTTTCCTTTGCCAAAAACAGTGAATAAATAATCAACAGGCTTCCCACTGCTCCCAGATTGCTCAAGCTTAGACCTTCTCTGTAGCCTCACTAACGTCCCTAGAGGTCAACCATCACATTTTGACAAACATCCCATCCCAGCCACATTTTTTTTTTTTTATATTTCCTGGAATTATTATCTTGCAGTGGGTAGAAAGTGGGGTGTTATTTTCACGTAGGCATTAATCACAGGAACACAGGCGAATGTTGGCAACACGACTCTGACAGAAAGCAAGCTGCAAATGGATCACTGGAGTCTTCCCTTTATTGGTCAAGAATGTCTCCAACAAGGCAGGGACAGAGTTCAAGTACTAGGAAGGCTGGTACTGGCCTTAGCACTGAAGCACGAACCTGCTAATCCTTTACTTTCTGACTCATGGGGAAGATGTCAAAGGAAGGACACTTGAGGACTAGAGCAACAGGCAATTAATCAAGCAGCTGAGAAGTATTTAAAAATGTTACCAACTCATATGGCCACATGAGTTTTGGCATCTCCTACATACTCCTGCCCCTGACATAGCATTTTTCTCCAGAAAAATGCCTTCTTAATGAACGTTACGGTTGTGGTCATTAATTATTTCTAGTTTCTAGTGGGAATAAAGTTTTGCAGCACTTTTTGAGTTTTCAAGAGCACTTCATTGTGGGACATAACAAGGGAGGTAAGCCATGGAGTATCGTAACTATCTCATCTATTCCACAGAGGAAGAAATAGAAACTCAAGAACTTCATCTAAATTAACATGGCCTGTGAGTAGAATCCTTATTTCATTATTCACCTGCCTCCTGCTGCACTGAAATCTTGTAGCATATACTTTCCTGTGTGCAGCTGATCCTGAGAAATAGAGCTATTGCCAAAGAAACTTTGGTTAGAAACGATAGGGTTAAAAACATTTTTTTTTTTTTTTGAAGTATAGTTGGTTTACAAGGTTGTGTTAATTTCAGATGTACAGGAAAGTGATTCAGATATATATGTTCCTTTACATATTCTTTTTCATTTTAGGCTGTTACAAGGTGTTTGTTTTCTACCTTGCTACTTACTTAGCTGTGTGATCTTGAATGACTCAATGTCTCTGAGTTTGATTTTGTTCCCCTGTAAAATATGCTGCCTGGAAGATCAAATAAAATAAAAGGTGTGAGAAAGCCTTCTATGCTGTAACATTGAAATGTTGGTTGATTATGACTGCGTGTATGTTTTATGTTTTCTATGAGGCTTAAACACCCCTAATGTTGTGTTTGGTCACCATTTAAAGAACAATGCACATGTTTGGTAGGTATTACACATATGTGCACATCAAGGGAGTGCTGTTACGACTTGTCAGCCCGCTTTCAAATGAAATGCACTGTTATGCACTATTTTTCTTCTTGATTTTCAGATAGGTTCGGTAAAATCCAGAAAGAAATATTTAAATTGAGGTTTTCACAACTGTATAGATTTATTTAGGGCAATGTTAATGCCCTAAAATTATTTTTGATTATTTATTGCGTACTATAATCTTTATTATTTAAATTAGTGTATGCTTATTACACGGTTTTACATTCACTGCCCTTGTTGCTTATATCATTAGTGTTAAATGGCAGGTTTCTTGTATTGTAAATGTTTTACTCTTGTTTCCTGCCTTTACTGCAGTCTTAAAAATCTAGGCATTCTTGAATATAATGGGGGAGAAATGTACCTTTTATACCATGTCCAAACATTCTTTCTGTCTTTGATGGCTTTTTTTTTTTTTTTCTGGTAGAAGTATGAGAAAACTTACTGATTTCTTTAATTAAAAAAAAAAAAAAGCCAGGTGTTCTAAGACCAGCAGCTCAGGAAGCATGCTCCTGGAGGAAGGGCTACGATCCATTCCTCTGTGGTGATTTCTCATTGGTCTCTGTTGTTGTCAGAGCTCTGGCTTTGGGGTGTTTTTCTCCTCTTCATAGTCAGGCTCCAAAATGGGCACTAATCATTTGTTTAATTCTGCCTAACTTAGCTGAGGGCTGTCTGAGAATTTAACTAGACTTTATTACATGTGAAGGGATGCCCTAGTGGCTACCAGGCACTGGCTGACTAGTTCTGGTTGTCAGTTTTAGCTCTTGGGCATGGGCCCTATGCTGGGGTGCATGCCTCAGCCTAGGGCTGCTGTCTTGGCCAGCGTCCACTCTCCTGATCCTGTAGCCTCAGCCTATGTATGTGAGAATGTTAGGTAGTTAGACAAGTGGGGACACCAGGCAGATAAGGTGGAGGAGAGGGAAGACGGTCTAGGAGATGGAGGTATGCCCGCCTCAAGCATAAAGGGGCTTTAATTCCTCTAAATGAGCACCAGCAAGAAACCAGTTAGAGCCTAACAGCCATGACTGCAGGGCAGTGAAAAAACCTTAACTGGACAGGACCCAGTGCTCATTGTAATATAATTAACATTGTGGTTTAGGACCATGAGTTTTTCTGTGTACACCATGTTAAGGACATGTGCAAAACAGCCAAACATGACTAAGCATTCCAGGAACAAGAGCCATCAATCAATAATCAAAAGACCACCTCTAAGCAAGGGTAGAAGAGAAGGGGCAAAACAAAGACCACGTCTTTCCTCCCTGGGATCAGCCTGCCTCCCATTCTTGTGGGTGTACTTTTCCTTTTCTAAATAAATCTTTAAAATTCTTTCACTACACAACACACCACCTCCTGACTGTAAACTTATCTTTAGGGTATGACAAGGACTAGTGTCCTCCCTCTTTACCTTTTGGGGTAATAAGAACATTGCAGTTCTCTCTAAGTAGGAAGGCAAAATAATTTGTCATCTAAACCAGAACACTTACGAGAGAAAAGGGAGTGCTGTTAATTTCACCAAGATAATGAGAATAAGCCGAGACTGTCCTAGACAAATGGGGACATATGGTTTCTAAAATGATGAGAGAATCCCATCCAGTAATGAGGAGGAAGGAAGGAGTTGAGGAATATGTCATTTCCCCATAGAATAGGTTGATTTTTTTTAAAAAAAGTCTGCTCTGTAGAAGAGTCAACTTGCCACACTTAGATTCAACCAGCCATTAGCATTTTGTTCACATCTGGAAATCATTATTTTGTGCTATGAGAACATGAGTCTAAAATCTGAGATCCGTCTTGCCAGCTATTCCTTTTCAGAGGACACACACAGATTCAAGAAATCTACATGAGAGGTTAGAAATTTCACTTGTAAAACTATTAGCTCATAAACTTAGAAAGTATGGCTTCATATGCAGAGATTTAATGTATAAAATGCTACTTTGCCACCTACTTTTAGCTAAGCCTGCTGAATAGAAACAATATTGTCCCCCATAATGACTCTTGGAAATGCATGTCTCCATCCTGGCTTATTCTTTAATTCCCAGACACTTCTACTGTTTAAATTGCTCATGGTACTTGTGAAGGAGTCCTTACCCGACCCTAAGCAAAGGACTGAAACATTCCCCTCTACTTTTCATCAAATGCTTCCAGTCCCTTCTTCTTCCTTCCCCTCTACCCTACACAGACCTTTATCTGGCAGGAGAAAGAAAAAATACATCTTATGAAAGCTTTGGAAAGGAATTCAATTCCCTTCATCAGAGCTCCACCTCTCCTGGGACCTCATTATTTCTTTGAGGTTCTTGCCCTGCAAATCAGGTCTGTCCTCCCGGCCCTCCTTCCTGCTTTGTTAGCCCTCTGCTCTCCCATCAAATTCGTCTAGATACGTGGAATGCAGTGTTTTCCCAGCACTGGCCATTTCCCCAACAAGGTAACTGTGTTTCTGATGTTTAAAACAACATGTTAAAATACTAGGTTTTTAAAATATGAAAAAACAAACAGCTATGATGACAAGAGAAGTTTGGAGTTTAAAACAATTCTTAAGAAGCTCCCATACACAGGTTTGGGAAAGTTTGATTTTCTGTTAAATGCAAAACAAACCAAGCAGGGGAGGGGGGAAAAAAAAGCCAGGTTGGGGCAGGGGGTAGGGTGTCCTGACAAATGTCGCCAGCAGCCTGAAACCAAAGAACATACTTAAAAATCCTGTCTGCTTGGGTGCAAACTTGACAGGCGGCACCCTGAACATAGCTTGGGCTTGTTCAGTCTGCCCAGCCCTGTGGGTTCTGCTGTTCCTGAGCCTTTCTTCAGCAGCCAGACAGCTCAGGTGGTGTCTGGACACGGCAACATGCACTTCTGTCCACAGTTTCCAGGACACTAGTACCTGGAGGCGGACCTGAGGCTCACTCTCAGTGGAGGATGTCTTTTCCTTTTTCCTTTTTGTCACTGGTGGTGTGGAACTGCTTCTGCTCATCATTCTCTTTTTATCTGGTCCAGTGATGAAAAAGATCTACTGGGGACTGCCTGGCAGGTGAAGCATCCAGATGCTAAGCTCCAGGATTAATTTTGCTAGCGCTGGCATCTGGGAGTCAGCTCCTTTCCCCTGGCTTGGCTGGCAGGTGGACTGGGTTAACCCCTCGCAGTCCAAAAGGCTCATCTGTTGGGTCAAATTAGCAGTCCAGCTCTCTTGGCAGGAAGAGCCAGGCTGGTGCTTTCTAAATGCAGAAATCTGTATTTAAACTTCAGAGCCTTGAAGCTTTATCTGTGCCTCTGTCCTATGAGGGACAAAGAACAATTTCCTGGAGATGATAAGGAGACTGAGCGATGGGCATGCTTTTCTAAGCAACCCCTGCCTGCAGAGTGTATTCTGAAAGGGGGAGGCCACTGTCAGTGTCCATCAAAGGGAAGAAAAGTCAGAGCCTAGTCAGAACAGAGTGGGAGGGACAATGGATAAGCAATTACATGCCCCACCCAGCCACCACACACACACCCACACACACACACACACACAGAGACAACATTCACCACACTCGCTCTCTTTTATTTGAATTTTGCTTCTGTTTGGTGCAACCATCTTCCTTGTCCCCGAAAGTGAAGGAAAAAAATTTACAGTCTGACTCTGCCTTCATGAAATCGTGCCTTCACCATGGTGTTCTCTGTTTTTGTTGTTGAAAGTTTACGACTGAGTGTCTGCAAGCAACAATACTTTTGAAAGGGGCTCTAAATATTAAACTCATTTCAAGTGTGACTTGAGATTCAGGCAGACTGCAGGAGAGGTGACAATTTATGACTCTTCGGAAGCCCTAAAGCAGAGTAAATATAGATTTAGCAGTGATAATCTGAGAACAACAGATCAATTTGATTTTAAGTAAATCTTTCCCCCCAAAAGCCAGAATTTGATTAATCCATCAAAGCTGGCTGGAGTCACTAGGAACTAATTGAAACATAGATTAGTTCCTCTTCCCTCCACACAGTTAAATGTACCTGACTGCAGAAAGAAGCATTCTGAACTTTCATTGTTCTTGTTTTAGGCCTAGATTGTCAGTTTTTCAGTGATTGTTTGCCCCAAGTTTAGGTGTCATATGCCTAGTTTCAAAATAGTCGGGAAGCCTGAGATAATTTATTCACTATGTATGTAGAAAACATAGTCTCATCCAACAGTCTCATAATGGAATTCAGAGACTGTGCTCAGTTTTGGCCCCAGTCTGTGTACACAGGTGGTTGTCTGGAACTGCTCTCAAAGACCCAGTAACCCTCATCCAATTTATTCTGTTTGTGTCCTAAGGATAGAAAAGCCCTACAAACTCCCGGGAGATGTGGTAATCCTTTCGTGTCATGAAAATCTTACTGGAACTTTGAATTTTCAGTCTGCTTTTTGCTCTGAGTCTCTCTGAGAACTTTTGAAACATTTATGTGTTTCTCAGGTATGTGTGACTAGTGGAGATCAACTCAGATTTATAGGAAGGAAGAATGAGAAAAAGAGAGGGTAGGGACCTATCTAGAAGTACCAAGAAAGCCAATGCTAAGACAGTCGAGGAGGAAATATCCAAGGGATCAACTGATGAGCCAGGGATACAGGAACTCAGGGTCATGCAGACTTTACACAAGTGTGGAAATAGTCACCTCTTACACTTTGGAGTTTACTGAGTGTCTCTCCATGTATTTTTGAAGTTAATGCTTGAAAAATTCTAGGATTCTACATTTTTAAATTGAAGTATAGTCAGTTTACAATGTTGTGTCCATTTCTAGTGTACAGCATAATAGTTCAGTCATACATATACATTCATATACTTGTTTTCATGTTCTTTTTCTTTGTAGGTTACTACAAGATATTGAATGTAGTTCCCTGTGCTATGCAGAAGAAATTTGTTGTTTATCTATTTTATATATAGTAGTTAGTATCTGTAAATCTCAAACTCTGAATTTATCCCTTCCCACCCACACGTCACCTACCTGGTAACCATAAGTTTGTTTACTATGTCTATGAATCTGTTTCTGTTTTGTAGATAAGTTAGTTCATTTGTGTCTCTTTTGAAGATTCCACATATGTGTGATATCGTATGATATTTTTCTTTCTCTTTCTGGCTTACTTCGCTTAGAATGATGATCTCCAGGTCCATCCAAGTTTCTGCAAATGGCATTATTTTATTCTTTTTAATGACTGAGTAGTATTCCATTGTATAAATATACCACAGCTTCTTTATCCACTCATCTGTCAATGGACATTTAGGTTGGTTCCATGTCTTGGCTTTTGTAAATAGTGCTGCTATGAACATTGGCGTGTATGTATCTTTTCAAATTAGAGTTCCCTACAGATATATGCCCAGGAGTGGGATTACTGGATCATATGGTAAGTCTATTTTTAGTTTTTTGAGGAATCTCCATACTGTTTTCCATAATGGCTGCACCAAACTACATTCCCACCAATGATGTAGGAGGGTTTCCTTTTCTCCACACTCTCTCCAGCATTTATCATTTGTGGACTTTTGAATGGTGGTCATTCTGATTCATGTGAGGTGGTACCTCATTGTAGTTTTGATTTGCATTTCTCTGATAATTAGCAATATTGAACATTTTTTTCATGTGTCTATTGGCCACTTATATGTCTTCACTGGATACATATTATTTTAGTTTGATGCTTCAGCAATCCCAGATTTATTTATTTTAAGTATGGTGGCAATGATATTAACTTTACTAAGTCATGGGTTGAAGAATGTCTGTATATGGCAAAGTCTTCATATTTAGGCCTGATTTTTTTTTCTGGGGAATTTGATAAGCAGTCTTTCATAGGGTTATTCTTGAGAGTTAAGTGGGTATTTTCAGCAAATACCTTGAAGTTCTGATTCTATTCATCTGAAAAAAAAAGAGGAATGATTTATGCACAACTGCATAAAAATGATATGTGCACTATATTCTTGTGTGTCCTGGAAGTGCTATGGCTTTTTAATATTGCTTAATAAAATTGAATATGAGCTTTTTTTAAACGTTTTACTTTTCTTTGCAAAATAAATAATAGACCCAGGTGGCTTTTGTTCTGTTATAAATTTTATCACAACTTCAGGAAATTTCCCCAAATCATGTTTCTGCCCACTTTTGTAGGTGAGATACAGGGTGAAAGATTTACTTTTCTTTTAATCCCTTCGTCCTGGAGTTTCTCAAGTGAGAAAAGTAATTGTAGGAAAGGGCTATAGAACTGTGCTTTGACTATTGCTAGAAAGGGAGTGTCAGGGAAAATGTTGACTAATGAATTTTTCCCAGTGAATTATGAGGCTTATAATCAAGCCTTATCAGTCGGCTGCACCATCAAATCTCATTAGCTAACAATTTTCACCACTATTAATCCCAGGCTGGGGTTCAGTGCTTTGGATTAAATCTCTGACCCATATAGATGAAATAAACCTAGAAAGGTAGTCTACTTTGAGAAAGACTCTGACTCAAGGTATTGGCAAGTCTGGGCTTTCATAGGCCAACAATTCAGAGAGCTGTGTAGACCCTGAATTAACTTCCAGTGACCTGCATGCTTTGAAATCTCTACTTCACTAAGATTTGTTAGAGGAGGTAGTTGGGTTAAATTATGCTGCCCAAGTGAGTGGGGAAAACTTGAGAACAGATTCTAATCTTCTCCTTTCCCTCCTGCCAAATCTCAGAGGGTACTGATGGCACACATCAGGAACACAATGAGTCCTATTATTGGGAGAAGAGCTGTCCTGCTAGGTCAGGGCAACACTGAAGAGATGAGTGATTCTTTCTGGATTGTATGGATTAGATCCAGGCTCATATCTGTATTTCCTACCTGTATTTTAAGGCCCAATCTAAATGCACCTGCTCAATGACCCTTCTCTGATTTTCCTCACCTGTGATTGCTCATCCTTTAGATCTTGCAAATCATTTAATTTCTATTTTTCTGATGACATTTACCAGTCTCACATTTTATTATGGTTATACATTAAATTTTCTCTTTTCTACTTTTAGACCTGAAGGTATGTTCTGTTTACTACATAATAGCATTTAATTCTATCCTTTACATACAATATGTTCTCATCATGTATTTGTTTAATGATTCAGTGGGTTTGTATGATAATTAAATTCTTATGATCAACTGTCCTTCAAAATAAATTCCATGAGTTACAACCAAATAATAAAATTTGAAAATATTTATATATCAGATGAGATGCAAATATACTATTTCCTTTTGTAATAGATACATTCTAGCAAAGTTTAACATGGTTTAAAGACAAATTTAATTTTATTATTTGTGTTCATTAAAATTCATTAAATTGCATACAGAATCCTGGGCGGGAAACTGCTTAAGAATTGAACATTTATGGCTGCATAAAGTACTATGAAGTATAATTTTTGTTGTATTTTTATATTGCTTTATAATTTTTACTTATGTTATTGTTAATGTTGTTATAATTTAGGCCAAGTCTTTTTGTACACTAGAAATCTTTTAAAAATCATACATTTGACAGAAAAAATAATTTTCTAATGAAATAATAAAATAAAGCTTTTAACCAAAATGTTGCACTAAAGCATGAAAACAATCATGATTAGATTAGGAGAGAGAAGTCTGGTTCCATAAGAGGGAAACTCTTCTTTTATTGGAGAGGGAAGGTGACTCCATCTACCTCTTTTCTTTGTGTCATTTCCTATAACCACAACTTAAATTTACCGGCTATATAATTCAGTTTAGTCTAAGTTATTCTGTGTTTACAAACAACCTGAAAATATCCATAGCTTACAGAAATAACAGTTCCCACTCATGTTTCATATGCATTCTGGGTCGACTGTGACTCTGCTCCAAACTCTCTTCATTGGAGGACTCCAACTGACAGAGTAGGCCCTATCTTTTTTTTTTTTTTTTTTTGAGTATCAAAGGATAAGACCACCATATAAAACAAAAATCTTAACACTAAATGTGTCACTGAGCTGAGGGACAGCTATGTGGATCAGGCATAGCCTCCTTGAACAAATCAGGGAACTATTATTTTTTTTTCAGAGATTTTGGGAAGGATGGAATTTGGCGATTAGGAGAGTGTTGAGATCACATGGAGGCACAGACACTACGGTGAAACTGTTAATGACTAATTGATGTTCAGAGAATGTTTCTTTTATAAAACTCCATTCCCCACTGGATGGCTTTTAGAAGCAAAATGTCCTTACTCTTTGGCTGATGCTTCTGAGCATTTGTGATTTTTTTTTTAATTGAAATATAGTCAGTTTACAATATGTCAGTTTCTGGTGTACAGCATAATGTTTCAGTCATACACGGACATAAATATATTCCTTTTTATATTCTTTTTCATTATAGGTTACTACAGGATATTGAATATAGTTCCCTGTGCTATACAGAAGAAACTAGTTGTTTATCTATTTTATATATAGTAGTTAGTATCTGCAAGTCAGCACATCTGCTAAGCATGTGCTTTCCCATTGAGCTGTATCTCCATCCCTGATAAAATAGTTTTAAATAATTCTGGGGTTTACCTAACTCCATGGTTTCAGAACAGTTTTTTTTTTTTTCTGGGCATATGGAAGCTTTTACTTTTCATTCTCCCTTGACATTTAGAAAAGAGAAGATGATGAAACCATGTGGAAGCTTTTGTAGGCTCCATTTGGAAGTGACATGTTGCTTCCATTCACATTTTACCAGTCAAATAAAATCACAGAGGTAAACTAAAGAACAAATCTTTAATTGACCCACAGGGTTGGGAGAGGCAGCAAACATTGTGGATGCTAATATGGCCCTTTGCACAGGTAGAATTATGGTAGATAGCAAATCCAATGCACTTTTATCAACAGTAAAGCTGACAGGATTTGTCAGTCTTGAGTAGACTCTATTCATTAACTGGCCATTTGATTATATTTGGGTTCTGAGACATTTTCCCGAGTTTTATTTTGTAAATATTCTTGCCATTGGACATTCTATTGGTTTGAACAAATGTATAATGACATGTATCCACCATTTTAGTATCATACAAGGGAGTTCCATTGCCCTAAACGTTCTTGGTACTCTGCCTATTTATCCATCCACTTCCCTCCTTCACGCCCGCAACAACTGATTTTTTTGCTGTCTTCATAGTTGTATGTAGCCTCTTCAGATTGGCTTTTTTCACTTAGTGATACACATTTAGGTTTCCTCCACATCTTTTCATGTCTTACTAGTTCATTTCTTTTTAACACTGAGTAATATTCCATTGTCTGGATGTACCACAGTTTATTTATCTACTCATCTACTGAAAGGACATCTTGGTTGCTTCCAACTTTTGGCAGTTGTGAATAAAGCTGATATAAACATCCAGGTGCAGGTTTTTGCATGAACATAAGTTCTCAACTCTTTGAGTATATACCAAGGAGAGCAATTATTGAATCATATGGTAAGAGTATGTCTAGTTTTATAAGAAATCACCAAACTGTCTTCCAAAATGGCTGTACCATTTTTGCGTTTCCACCAGTGATGAATAAGAGTTCCTGTTGCTCTACATCCTCTCCAGCATCTTGTGTTGTCAGCACAATATTTTAAAAGGAGAAATTAATTTAATTTCCCCAAATTCTAAACCTGTCTTAAACTCATAGACCCCTAAGTTCATATACAAAATTACAGATGTTTCTAGTTGTAATAAACATACATTGATAAGCAATAGTGTATATAATTATAGTGATGATAATGATGACAATGATGATATCTGATATTGTTTGACCACCTATTCTGTGCCTCAGGCTGCATTTTGTATGCAGTATCCCTTGTAATGCTGATCACAATAGTATGAATGACATTTGAGCTATATAATCTCCATTTTACAAATAGAGTTTGCTCAGCAGTAAGTGGTAAACCTGGGATTCAAACCCAGGTTGTCTAATGCCTGAGCCAGCACTTTTAATCACAATGCACCCTGTTTTCATAGCAATAAATATGCATGTGCGTGTGTGTATACCTTCAAATGTTTGTTATAGAAGAGACAGAGAAAAATATAGGAAGAATGAATGCAACAGTTTCCCTGAGGAGGTGTCAATCCTGAATACGTGATTGAATCAGTATTTCCAGATCATTGCCTGCAACCCTGCCATGTAAACTAGTATTTTGCAAACTGGGTGGTAGGTTTCTTAGGTTTTCTCAGTATCTTCTTAATAACTGCTAGATTTGTCTGACATAAAGCAACTTCCCACACTTTTTTTTGCCCTTGCCTCTCTCCTAAATTATTGTGGACTGCTTCTCTCTGGTACATAAATTGCCAATCTAGTCTTTGCATGGTATACTGCTAATATACTCCAGACACCACTATGCGAGTTTAAATTACCCACTGCCAATAAAATACTCACTTGCCGTGTCAAACAATGTGTGGAAGAAGCATGCTTCACTTTCACTTACTGGTGGACATGATGTATTGACTCTATAAACACAGTACTTAGCATGAAAAAACATAGTTTTCAGATAAACAGACTCTTTTATTCTCTTCATTTTTCTTCCCTGCATTTTTTTTCCCTCAAAAGTGTATGAAATATGTTTTGTTATTGCCTCACTTGGCACTTTCAGGTTGGTTTCTTCTAGGATGAACAACTTGCAGGCTGGTTTCCTTTCGATTCCCAAGCAGAACAACGGAAGGAGTGCTGTGAAAACTGCTTTCTGCAATAGCCCAGGGGGACGAAACAGTCAGTTGCCTGGTAGAGGTGGTCTTTACGTAAAGGTCAGATAAAATCATACTGGAAGCTTTGAGATTCACTTCAGGTGGCTGTTTTAGGTAGGGGGCTGACCTTGTAAGAACTGGAAAGAAAAAACAATATTCTAAAGCAAAGATTCTTAGTCCCTTCTGATTCCTCTCTTTCTCATCCTAAGAAATATTAAATGCTGACTTGTCTGTGATTCTTTTTCTCTTCATTAGCTTATACAAGCTATGCACTAGGGTATTTATCATGAAAGAAGTTTGTAAAAATTTGGAAGAAGTTGAAAGGTGTATCCTAAGGATACTATATAATAGATTATGACCAACTGGGTAACTTGGAACAACAGAAACTTATTGTCTCACAGTCATGGAGGTGAGAAGTCTGAAATCAAGGTATCATCTGGGTCCTGCTCTCTCTGGAGGCACTAGAGGATGGTGCTTTCTGGCCTCTTCCTAGTTTCTGGTGGTTGCTGGCAGTCCTCAGCTTTCCTAGGCTTGCAGTTACGTCACTCCAATCTCTGCCTTTGTTGTCACGTGATGTTCTTCCCTGTGTGTCTCTTTGTCTGTGTCCAGATTTCCCTCTTCTTACAAAGACACTAGGTTTCAGATTAGTGCCAACCCTTATCCAGCATGACATTGTCTTAACTTGATCACATCTGTGAAGGTCACATTCACAGTACTGGGGGCTAAGCGCCCACACATCTTTTTGAAGGACCCAGTAGCACCCACTACAAGAGGCAGGGCTGTATAGTGGGAAGGGCACCAGATTCAGAGCAAAAGCCTCACCAAGTATTGACTTGGTGGGAGTGGGTGGTGGTTAGTGCTCTTCTTAATTTCCATCAACTCTTCCACCTACTTTTTTAGGTAGACATCTGAAGTTTTTTCAGTCTTATGTTAAATGCTATGCACATGCAGCTTTCAGAAAAGTCTTCTAGTTCCTCCTCTCAACCTGACTGGCAATCCAAAACCCCTCAAATGTAGAAATTATGGAGCAACTGACTTGGACTCAGGGACTTGGGTTAGGCTGTGAGCTCTACCACTTCCCAGCTGTGTGCCCCTGAGTTCTGGTCCTCAATCCTTCCAAAGGTCAATCTGACAAATTAAGTTAATTACAGCTCTATCTACCCAATCAGATTAAATGATGTAGTCATACCATAATAATAGGATGTGGAGTGGGAGTATTTCTTTTGCCTCAGAATTGGCAACTGTATCCTACAGTTAGATGCTAAGAAATACTAATGAAATACCTTGTTTAAAACCAAACACCAAAATTGAGGCCACTTTCTACAAGCTCTCAAATTCTCAAGGACTGCCAACATGGTGCGTCATAAACTTCCACATCCCTAAGCAAAGGACTGGAGGAAAAAAGTGGGAGTTGGAGAACTGTCTGTGCACTGTGTCCTTAGACCAGGAGGGGATGCTGGGACTTTCCTCCTCTCTGCCTTAGATGCTCCACATCGAACAAAAATATTGCAAAATTACACCAAGTCCCTCAGTCCCTCCAGCCTCTTGTATCAGCATCCTTTGCAATGCAACTTTTCAGGTTCTTCTAACAGCAGGTGGAATCCTTCCCCCATCTCTTTTCTTTTATTTACTTGTTTTTCATTGTGTTAAAGTGTGTCACACAGGATTTACTAACTTAACCATGTTTAAGGGTACAATTCAGCATTATTATGTACATTCACATTGCTGTGCAGTGACTACCACCATTCATCCACATAACTCTTTTCATCTGGTAAAGCAAACTCACCTATTAAACAATTACTCCCTGTTCTTTCTTCCCCTCACTCCCTGGCAACCACCATTCTACTTTCTGTGTTTATGATTTTCACTGCTCTAAGTACCTCCTCTAAGTAGAATCATACAGTTTTTGGGGTTTTTTTGTGACTGGATTATTTCATTTAGCATCATGTCTTTGAGGTTCATCCCTGTTGTAGCGTAGTGAAAATGTCTTTCCTTGTTAAGGCTGAATAATATTCCTTTGTATGTATATACTACATTTTGTGTATCCATTCATCTGTCGATGGAGACTTGGATTGCTTCTGTTCTTTAATTACTGTGAGTAAAGCTGCTATTAACATGAACAAACAAATATCTTTTCGAGACCCTGCTTTCAATTCTTTGGATATATACCCCAAATGGAAATTGCTGACTCATAAGGTAATTCTACTTTTAATTTTTTGAGGAAACTCCATACTGTTTTCCACAGCAGCTTGTACCATTTTCACCTTTCCATCAGCAGTGCACAAGGATTCTAATTTCTCCACATCCTCACTAACATATGTTATTTTCTGGTTTTTTTTTTTTTTTAAATAATAACCATTCTAATGGGCACAAGGGTAGTATCTCATTGCAGCTTTGATTTGCACTTCCCTAATGTTTAGTGATGGAAAGCATCCTTTCATGTGCTCACTGGATATTTGTATATCTTTGGAGAAATGTCTACTGAAGTCCTTTGCCCATTTTTGAATTGGGTTGCATTTTTTCCTGTTGAGTTTTAGGAGTTCTCTATATAGTCTGGATATTAATCCTTTATCAGCTATATGATTTACAAATATTTTCTTCCATCCTGCTGATTGTCTTTTTACTCTGTGGATAGTGTCTTTTGATGTATAAAATGTTTTAACTTTTTCATGAAGTCAATTGTCTATTTTTCCTTCTGTTACCTATGCCTTTGAAGTCACATCCAAGAAATGAATGCTAAAGCAAATTTTGTAAATCTTTTGTTTTATGTTTTTTTTCTACGATTTTGATTGTTTTAGGTCTCACATGAAGGTCCTTGATCCATTTTGAGTTAATTTTTGCATATAGTATTAGTGGTTAAGGGTTCAACCTCATTCTTTTGCATGTGACTATCCAATTTTCCCAGCACATCATTTATTGAAAAGACTGTCCTATACCCACTGCATTGTCTTGGTACTCTTGTTAAAAATCACTTGACTCTATATGCAAGGGTTTATTTCTTGGCTCTCTCCTATTCCACTGTTCTATATGTCTGTCTTTATGCTAATACCACACTGTTTTGATTACTATTGCTTTGTAGTAAGTTTTTGAAAAAGTCCTCCTATTTTGTTATTTTTCAAGATTATTTTAACTATAGAAATCCTTTGAAAGTCTATGTGAATTTTAGAATGATTTTTTTTTATTTCTGCAGAAAACATCTTTGAGATTTTGATAGGGATAGTATTGAATTTGTAGATTGCTTTGACCTTTTAACAATATTAAATCTTTCAATCCATGAAACTAGGATGTGTTTCCATTTATTTTTGTCTTCTTTAATTTCTTTTGTAATGTTTTGTAATTTTCTTGTACAATTTTTCACTTCCTTGATTAACTTAATTTCTAAGTACTTTATTCTTTTATTTTTGATGCTATTATTTCCCACAAGCTATGTGTAAGATGCTCTAGGAACACCTGCACAGCTGCCTGCCATGTGGCTGGAGATGGGGGATGGGGAGCTACTATTGTGCTAAGAGCTAAAATTTATGAAAATTAACTTCAATTTACCCATCAAGCCATTCCCTGGAAGTTGCAAGCCTTTAACAGACTACAGAGTTCCAAAATAGTTAAATCAGACAGATTCTGCCAGTATTGTTGCCTAGGTAGGGAGACAGAATCCTGGTGCTTTCTACTTTGCTTCTCCCCAGAATTTTAAAACCCCCATTCCTTGCATCTCTCATATATGGATTGGCTTTTTGATTTACTTTAGATAATAGAATGCAGTAAAATTTGTTCTGAGCCTAGACCTCAAGAGGCCTTTCTTATTTCCACTCTCCCTACTCCAGCTGCCACCATGCTAACAAACCCAAGTTAGCTTCTCAAAGAATATGAAAGATACATGTAGCAGAGGAGACCTGAGTGGTCCCAGATGGGTTCATCCTAGATCAGTCAGTTTCCTGCTGACCCACCAGCTGATTGCAGATGCATGAGTAGTTCCAGATGAGTTCAGCTGAGCCTAGACTAGACTGGCAGAAATGCCTAGCCATCTTTAGTCTTGTGGGATAATAAATGGTTGCTTTGTGTCACTAAGTTTTGAAATGCTTTGTTACACAGCAATATCTAACTGATACAGAAAGTGATACCTAGAAGCAGAATGTTACCATAGCAAAAGCCCCAAAATATGTTGTATTGATTTTGCAACAAGATAGTTGGTGGAAGTAGGAAAAAATTATGACCCTTGTTATGCAGGAGAAAAATTGTGACCTGTGGTCATTTGAAAGATAGATACTATTCCTAATGCACTTTTGGATTTGATCAAAATTATTTTCGGGCAAATGTTGAAACTGTTGTCTGGTACTCTTAGCTGCATACAATAAGGTAACCTAAAGAAAGAGATGAGCTAAAGAAAAATTGGCCAATTGCCATACAGAATCTAGATGGAATATATAGGACTCTCTTGGCTGGAAAATAAAACTATTTCTTAATTCCAGTCTCCTTTGCCAGTAACAGATTCTCAAAGTAAAATGAAGCTTGGAGACAGAGATTAAATCAGAGTAAAGCTATGGGATCCTTATTGTTGACGCTTCTGAAAGAATTAAGACCATGCTTAATAGATCTTCTTAGCTGGATAAAAAGGGTTTTTAGGAAACTTATGTGGCTGTGGTCTCATAGAAGTCAGATCCTAAGGTAATCGTGATTAAATCTAGAGAATGAGAATAAAAAAAGCAATTCTGGGTGTGATTTTTGGAATGTGAAGTGGAGAATAATCAGATACATGGAAAGCTCACAAAAATTTAAAGTGGATTGTACTGAGAACAGATCAGCAAGACTGAACTAAAAGAGACTGACACAGCCTAAATATGAAAGTAACTCTGTATTCTCAATTTATATGCATGAGAATCAAGTTGAGAAAGCTATTTAGCTGCAAAGTCAGGCCCTTTAGGAATTAGATGGTATGGAAAAAAGAAGGATATCCCAGAACCAAGAGACCAGAGGATGTTAGCAAGATCTGAGGAGAAGGTTGGACAAGAGAGTTACTCCTAGAGAAGAGAACTAGGACTTAATCAAGGAACATGACTCAAACTCAGAATGAGGGGAGGGGAATCCTGCCAACATTTGCCCAGAAAAAGTTCAGAATTGACATTAAGCAGTGATTACTCTGTGCCTCTCATTCTTCACATTTTTAAGTGGAAGTGTTGTGATTATTCTATTCTAGGTTCATTTTGGTATTTCTTGTTATGGGAAGCTTGTCGACACTTTTTGTTCAAAAATCCCTGGATCACAAAGAGCTACAATGAGACCTAATGTAGGTTATGATCATGATGCCACGATTAGGTGAGCCTTTTGGATTTGGGGAGGTAATGAGTGTTTTGCATGTGGAATGGATGTGAATCACTGTAGCCAGAGAGCTTCTATGGTAATTTGATTGCAAAAATTACCCTAATTTTTCATATTTCCCTTTATCCTTGCTCTTTGCAATGTAACTTTGCAGCTTCTGTCACCAAGAAGACATGGAGTCTGTCTCCCCACTTCTTGAATCTAGGGTGACCTTGTGACTTTCTTTTTTTTTTTTTTGGCAAAAATAATATAGAAGGAATGATGATTGCTCCAGTTCTATCCCTGTGCCTCCAAATGTCTTCCTCTCTTCCTCTTGGATATTTGCCATTGTCCAGAGAATAAACCCAGTTAGCCTGCCAGATGAGAGGTGCATGGAGGACAGCTGAATCTTCCATCTGGGACCCTAGTAAAGCAGTCAGTTCCCAGCTTACCAGCCACTGACTGCAGATGCATGAGTCAACCCAGCTGGCATAAGCTCATCAGGACTCCCTGGTTGGATCTAGACAAATGAAAAGTAATAAATGTTGTTTTAAGATCACTACACATGTGTGCAGTTTTTTACGCAGCAATAGTTAACCAGTACACCACCTAAACCAAACTAGGGAGACAAATCCAATAGAATCATTCACAGATTTGGGGGATGCTCATAGGAAATATGATTAACATGTATTTCATTGCTGGGATACTGGTTGGGCAGTGGACTTGCAAATTCGCCTATGTGCCTATTTGAGCTGTTACTTCAATCAAGAGGACTGACTGGTCACCAGGCTAGGGGCCCCTATAATGACTATTTATGGTTTGAACACTTGGTAGAAGTTGAGGGAGGTTAGAAAACTCTGTGCTATAACTTCTGCACCTATTTCAGGGAAGTACACATTAGGTAGGTGGTGTGGTGGTGGGAATCAGCAGTGAACACTTCCACAGCAAGGGCGTTGGGACCAGTCAGTGTTGGCTGAAGTACAGTGATAGCCAAATAGGACCGCAGCTAAGAGAAGAAACTCTTGTCTCTTTTCCTCCCATCTTTCTTCTAAGAGAGGATAAAATCAGAAAGAGCATAGGAGGCACAAAGAACAGGTCATTCTTGCCTCCCACTCAAGAGGCTCATGGTTGGTTTGGAGGAAAAAGGGGAATACAAGGTTGAAGTTTTAAGCTACTGTGGCTTGTATTTTTACAGCTGAAAGTGACCCAAATCTATGGGGTCTGCCTAGGGTGCCATTAATGAACAGAAGAGATTGGGCAAGGACTAGAGAAAAATTAAGCTATTTCAAGAGCATAACCAAACAAGTTATAAGTGTTCAATAAAATGACTGTAAAATAGCTATCAATAGTTTACATCTGCATCTGTTTCACAGTTTATGAAAAAGTTTTACAAACATCTGTCAGTATATATCTATCAACAAATATAAATACGTTCATGTAAGTGTTTTGTAAACTGTAAAGCTCTATGAAAATGAAGGGCTCTATCAATTAAAATTGCAAATATTTGTTTTCATATATGCTATTATTTTAAAAGTAAAGAAAGTTACTAAATACCTAAAAATTGATTTACTCCAAAATCGAATGATCTTTCTTATTTCCTATGATGTTCTTCTATAACTGGTAATAAAATAGAAAACTAAGAGAATTTCTGATTTTTGATAGAATTTATACTGTAGAATTTACATTATTCATGCAAAATATTTCAGACCTTAGAGTCAGTTTCAATTTAGAAATTTTCAATTTTGTTTACAGACAAAATTACAGAATATTTGCATAATATCCACTTTGCTAGAGTGCTCACGTGTCTTACCCATTGTATATTCAATGCTGAGGTGATGTTTCTCTTATGTGTATATTGCTCTCTGTGTTGGTCAAGGTTCTCCAGAGAAACAGAATTAGTAGGATGGCTGTATCTATGTCTATATGGACATGAGTGCAGATAGGAATATAGATTTGGATCTCTGAGAAAGAGATTTGTTTTAAAGAACTGGCTTATGCAATTATGGAGACGGGCAAGTCCAAAATCTGTAAGGTAGGCTGCAATGCTGGAGATCCTGGGAAGAGCAGATATTGCAGTCCAAGTTCAAATGTCATCTGCTGGCACAAGTCCCTCTTACTTCGGGGAGGTCAGTCTTTTGTTCTATTCAGGCCTTCAGTTGATTGGATGTGGCCCAACCACATTATGGAGGGCAATCTGCTTTAGCCCAAGTCCACTAATTTTAAATGTTAATTTCATCCAAAAACGCTCTCATGTAAACATCCAGAATAATGTTCTACCAAATATCTGTGCACCATCACCCAGCCAAGTTGACATATAAAATTAACCATTACATTCTCTGTGAGTGTGTTTATTTCTCATTTTGGTATTAGAATTCCAATTAATCAGCTTCCTCCAAAGCTTATGTGGAGTTTCCTGGCCTCCTTTTTTCTCCCCATTAATTAAGGTTCTAGCAAGTCTTTAGTAATGATTTTAGAGCTAATAGAGCAAAATGTTGATATCCTACTATTGGTAATTATCCTTACGTAGACCTCTTTACTCTTCTTATTGTATATTAATTTATAGGGATAAAATCTTACATACTTGGGTCTCATATTCAGGTATAATATTATTATGCTCAGAACATTTAAATATAAATAAGATACAGATTTTCCCAAACTGTATTCTCAAAGACTGTTTGAATTTTTCTTCTGTAATGCTATACTCAAGTTTACTTATACCAAACAAGGGCTTGATGGCATGGGCCTTGTCCTGAGAGCTGTCCACCCTTAGGCCATACTTTAACTATGTATCTGAAACTTATACTAACTAAAATCTACTTACTTATGATGTTGAATTCATCACCCCTCCTCCTACTTCCTATCAGCACTTTACTCCTTAAGATTTTTTTTTTTTTGATCCTCATTTCTGAATAGACCATGGTAACTTTCCTTTTTCCCTTTCTCCCTTCTTTCCTTCCTTCCTTCCTCCCATTATTTACACATGGTATTAGCCTTTTAACTAATCTCTGTGCTATAATCTTCCATCTCCAGTCCAACAGATGTAACTGAGTTTATTTTCCTAAAATTCAACTTGCTTTATAATATATTATTGGTTACATAAATACTGTTTTTTTCCTACATGAAATATGTTATCATCTACTTGAAAAAGTTAAAAATTATCCTGACATTCAAAGTCCTCCACACTCTTGACTTCTTTAGCTATCCAAGTGCATTGATTATTTCCCAATAGTAATATTCAGTTCCAACAAGGATAATCTTTTTATTCTTTCCCAAATAATCTGCATCTGTTCAAAAGTTCTTTCCAGCCATGCTCTTCCTTTCACTCATTTCCCAGCCAGGTTCTACCAGACTTCAAGGTTCAGATGCCCTCTGACTTCTTACAGGTTCTCCTCTCTAATTACTCTCACTATTTCAGTCTTACCTACAAAGTTCTCTGTACAAAATAGGACCTTTTAGTCATCAGGTTTTCTTTTTCACTTGTTAAATGAAGATGACATCTAATTGCTAATTATTTATGACCTATCTTTTCTGATAAGAATTTATAGACACCTCTTGCATGTATGTGTTTAAAGTTCACATGCATTTTGATGTACGTTCTCTCATTTGATTCTCATAACAACTCTACCAGGGAGGCAGGGCAGATATGAATCTTGTTTGAAGATAAGAAGACAGGCTCAGAGTCATAGCCTCAGGCCAGGTGACTGGTAATAACGGGTTTGAGCACAGGGCTTTTGACTTTTTTGCCATGTTAACATTAACCTTGTTGTATAAATTGAAAGAATGGAGTATGTACATGGAAGCATTTTGTAATCTGCACAGAATTATGTAAATAAAAAATTTTTAAAGTCGTATTTTTATGTTCTATATTCAGGGGCAGAGGTCACATTGTATATTCCCAATAGTGATTTGTACAACAAGCCCTTATTATTAGATTATTACGTGTTCTAAATGTACTAGGATCTAAGGAGAGAAACATGTAAATATATGTTCTTGCTCTTACAGAGTTTATTGTCAAGTGGAAAAACAGGCAAGTAAGGGCAGATTCAATACAACATACTAATGCTTATAAAAGAGGGATATAAGACTATGGTATAAAGGGAGAAATGAAAGGGGCATACATTTCCGTAACTTTTTTGCCCTTCTGCAAATCTCAAAATAATTGTCAGGAAGGAAGAGGGGAAATAAAAGTAGAGAATGAAGAAGGCAAAGATGGAAAGAAGGAAATGTTCACTTCGAGCAGAAAGAAATTCAGCAAAATGAGTGTCTGCCTTATGTCCACCACTGTACCAGGTTCTCTGACATACTTAATCATCATGAAAAATCATTATCACTGTGACCATACTGAAAGCCAGAGAAGTTAAAGAGCTTTCCCAGTTATGCAGCTAATGTCAAGTTTATAGTCATGAAAGTAAACCATACTGTTGAGTAAAGTACTAGCTACAAATGTATGGTCTAGCACATTTTTTTAAATTAAAAGGGACAAACTCGAGTCTTCCCCTTCATCTCTTTTTAAATTTTTATTTTATGTTTTTTTTGTTGTTGTTGTTGGGGGGTAGGTAATTAGGTTTATTTATTTATTTTTTTAATGGAGGTACACAGGATTGAACCCAGGACCTCATGCATGCTAGCCATGCACTCTACCACTGAGCTACACCCTCCTCTTCTTATTTTTTTTTTTAAATTTTAAACACAATACATGAGCACTCCTGAAATATCCACAACCCAAAGTCCATTTTAACACAATATGGTCTTAGTTATGTTGAATGAGAAAGAGACACCTACATCTTAGTAAATATCAAAAAAAAAAAAAAAATCCTGAAAAGCTCTATTTTGTGATATCACTATTTTAGAACATTTTGAAAAATTCTGAATCCTTATTAAAGCCATACTTAGTCTACTTTGAGAGTTCAACCAGCCATTGATAATTGAATAATAAGCTAGATTTTTGCTAATAATACATCTTTGCTGTTCTTAAGCATTCAGCTGCCACCAAAACCAATCTGTGGAGGGTAGAAAGAATACTATGGATCTGAAACATAAAGACAGTGCACAGTAGGATTAGCTGGGTGGTGACGTTCACCTGCAAAATTACACGTTAGCTCTCTGTACCCTGTCAAATATTTAAGTAACAAATCAAGCAAGAATGCCTTTGTCAGGCTCTTATTTGGAACCAGATGTACCCTAGACTTTTGTCACCATCTGCATATTTAATCTTAGATATGAAAACATCATATTAATTATAACTACCCCATTAATTACATTGGATTGCTTAGGACATGAGGTGGTGAATGTATTTTTCAGTGCAGGTGGTACAATTCTTAGAAGAACTATAATATTCATGGCAAGCTGGACAATTTATTTATAATTCACCCTGAGAGAAATTCATTTCATCAAGAGAGTATGTAGATACTTCAATCATTAGAGAAATCAGTTCCCTCCATTGTGGTAATTTTTCTTTTTATAATAAAATTTTTTCTCATGGAAGAAAAACGACTTTGCTGTAATTGGTTTCCACTATACTTTATTCTTTTATGCATACACCTGTCTTCTTATCTGCATGTCTTTCAGATTTAAGGCTGCAGCATTGACTCTGGCTCATGGTGGTATTTGTGATGCACTATGGATTGAATTGAAATCCTTTGAACTCATTTAGGCTGTGACATTTTATGGCAGATTAATTAAAATGATTCGTGGTTACTTTAGCCTCGGTGGGAAAAGTGAACAGGTTTCTGAAGTGAAATTCTCTCTTTGACCTCCCTCGCTTCCTGCCTGATGGCTTTAGCAGTCTCTGCATTACCATGTTTCCTTTACAAGTTATTTAACACCGGTATTTGGGTTATATGCGTAGATAATTCAGTGTCTTGGGACAAAATCAAAACCCCTTGCAATATCCAGGTGTTTGTAACCCATTATCTGTCCTTGAATCAAGGGATGGATTAACTTGCTGGGAATGGAACAACACAAATGCTGGATCAGGCTCTGTTGTCATTTGTTCCAACAATGCTTCAGCTCAACCTGCTGGAAAAGTCAAAACTGGAGAACACCTTTTGCTACGACATTATGTTGCAATAACACCATGTTTCAAAGACATTGCCTCCTAGGAACTAGTTCTCTCTAGACAGTTCAAATTCACAGCAGGTAACATGAAGTTCTTTAACTATCTTATCTCTGGCTGGTGAACCCCTCATATAATATCTAAATCAGGAAGTGACGATTACCTCCTGTCTCATTATCCATGAACATTTTAGCTTCAACTGTATTCATTTTTTGAAATTTTGTTTGTTTCAGGCAATCCAATAAGTATGTGAAATACATCTAATCGAATACTGTAGCAAGATGAACAGAAAGTTAACTCTTGGTTACCTCTTAGCTGACTTTTTCAGACTGTTTCTCTTCAAATTTTTGCCCTCTAATTTCTCCCCCTTCTAGATTTCTGCTCCCATTTTGTTATTTTACTCGTCATTAGCCCTGGTGGAAAACTGAAGTTAGGCTATGCTCAGACATGCTAACAGTTGTAAGAAAAGTTGTGCTAAGAATGAAGGGAAGAGACAGAATCACAAAAATATTAGCTGAAGGGAAATTTAGAAAACATATAGTCTAATTCCCTCAGGTGGATAAAAACTTTCAGGTTTAAGTGTTAGATGAATGCTCTAAAATACTGTGAAAGAGTCAACTTGCAAAAACTTCTAGTGAGTAAAATAAGATTTGGTGTTTCATTTTTAATCTCTCTACCAAAAACTAAGATTTCAATAGTGAATTTGGAAAGTCTAATAATACCACAGATGATAATCTTACATTTTTTTTGTGTCTATGACCTGTTTTTGGTAGATACACAATAATAACTATGCAATTCACAGATAAAGAACTGTGACTCATAACGGTTACATCACTCATTTAGTTTTTAAAAAATATTTAATAAGTACTAGAATTCAAGTTTTTGGTACCAATCCAAAACTTTTTTTTCATACCATGCTGCACTTACAATTATTCAAAAATGGAAAGAGTTATTAATACATACTTTGGAATTATATTTGCCTTACTTTAATTTTAACTTATGTTTATGTTCCTTTTATAAAGAAGTAGGCTTTCTTACACAGATGTTTGTGTTTCAGACTTAAAGTTGCCAAGTGGCTGTATTTCCACACCTTCTGATAAATGTTATTCTCATCCCATAACACTCAAGACCTCTAGTTTGGATCAGTCAACTTATTCAATGCCTCCTCTCCAAGAGACAAAATAAAGGTTCTACAAACTGTAGAGAAGTTGATTTTAAATTGTTGAAGATTTGTTGGCTGGGAGAGGGTCAGATCCCTCTCAGCCCCAGTCACTGTTAGTGGCTTCAGGAGGGGAGAGTGCATCTGTGTAATTGTCCTACAGTTGTCCAGCCAATGTGGCCTTCGGTTCTTTCTGGACTATGGGCCACCACATGTAAGATGAGACGAAATGAGATTAATTTGGTGGTTCTTTGGGGACTTTGGTGGTTCAGTTCCTGGTCTGGTGACCTCACTGAGATGCAACCTTTTTCTCCCTTTGTCCCCAGAGGTGACATATACCCTAAAACCCCTTGTTTCTAGGCTCCTTTCAGTCCTGCAGGTGCCTGGGAAGTTGATACAGGTCCCAGTTACCTAATGTGGCATTCTTTTCACTTTGTCAGATGTTCAACATCTTGAGTGCTAATTTCTGGGAATCTAAGTCCTTACCATGTAACATGTCTCTCAGTTTCACTCTCTTGCTTCTGTTCTCAGCCACACTGAGGGCATTTGCTGCTTGATTACTTTACCACTTGCAGACATAAGGCAGGGACGAGTCTCCAGTTTGGGGACTGTGCATGGAACATCATGATGAGAGAAGTAAGTTAAATGATCTGCCACTACCAACCTCAACACATGGAGGAAAGGGGAAAGAAATAGTTACCTCATGACTTAAGTCTCCTCAGGAAGACAGCCCTCCCTTCCTGTCAGGAAAAGTTAATTTTGGAGACATTTAAACTGTGGGATTCTAGGATCATGGATCAAGCTTCCTTTAAACATGACTATACAGAATTTAGCATCTTTTATTTTTAATTGTGAGCCATTTCAATAGCCATCCTTGGACCAGTTAGTAGCCCCTTGGGGAGCAGAAAGATACTTCAGCTGATACTTTACTTATATAGTACAATGTGTTTAGATAGATAGATAAATGGATGGATAGATAGGCATTATAAGCACAGATAAATTGTATATTATATTCCTATCTTTTATAATCATGCCCAAATAAAGTGATTATGTCTAACAGACTCTAAATGACAGTTGGTAACAGGTATTTAAAATTCAGTTCCAGAGCCCAAGAAGAGCTGCTGTCTCTCATAGGCACATCCTCACAGCACTTGAAAATAAAACTAATACTGGGATAGACCTAGAGATGATCATTTTAAATGAAGCAAGTCAGACAGAGAAAGACAAATATCATATGGTATCACTTATATGTGGAATCTAAGAAATGGTACAAATGAACTGATTTACAAAACAGAAACAGACTCGCAGAGAAAACAAACTTACAGTTACCAAAGGAGAAAGGGTTTTGGGGGAGGGATAAATTAGAAGTATGGGATTAACAGATACACACCACTATATATAAAATAGATAAGCAACAGGGATTTACTGCATAGCACAGGAAACTATATTCAATATCCTATAATAATCTATAATGGAAAAGAATTAAAAAAAGTCATATATATACATACATATATATATATATAACTGAATCACTTTGCTGTACACTTGAGACTAACACAATGTTGTAAAGTCAGCTATACTTCAATTAAAAAATAAAAATATTTTAAAAAGCTAATACTAAATTTTTATATGCTAAAAATAATGATCTTAGTACACCACTGCTACTGAGTCAGGGTGAGGAGCATACTGGACTCTTCATTTTAAGCAAATATCAGACACGATTTTCATGTGGTGAAATTGGAGAATCACTGATGTAAGCAATTGGGAGTCGCTGGTAAATTTTGAACAAGAACACAACAGGATGTACTTTTATATGCCACCAAGTGTGGAGGATGGATGTGGGGGAGGGCAAGAGGCTAGAAGACCCCAGGGAAGGGACCTTATAACTTGTTCAAGTGAGAAGGTAGATTTATTGGTGCCAGCATGAAAGGAAATGGAAAGATGAGTCCAAGAACCATGATGAGTTACTGTGAAATCACAGCGCAGAGAGAAGGCATCAAAGGTGATTCCAAGCAAGCATTTAAGCCTGCATGATGGGAACACTGATCCCCCCTCTTCACAGTGAGCATAACTGCAGAGGAGGGTGGCAGCTGCTGCCTGTAAATCCATGTGGATCTGTAGGCAGTCGCCTGTCCCACGCATGTGAGTCATGCTCTGCTTTGGAGTACATGTACCCACAACAAAACTCAGCTCCGCTCTGCACGAGGCCTCCCCCTGCCCTACTCATGACTTTGAAGCAGCAGGAGAGACGGTGCGAGCAGAGTAATGTTAATGCTGCCATGTGTAGGGGGGTGTGGGGCTTGAGCCTCACCTAGATTTTATCCTTGTGGGTAGTATTTCAAAGCAATTTTAACTGCTCTGAATATAATTAAAATCTTTTACATTTGTATAATGTTTTACAAAATTCTCTCATGGGGGTCATTCTAGCCGCTCTTCAGAGGGGCACTCTGAGCCATACTGAAAGGCCACCCTCCTTAACAGCCGTGAGGAGTCCCCACAACTGCTGTGCCTTTACGGGGCATCTACCTCAATCCCCACCCCTCCTCTACCTGGCCTTCCAGAGCCAGTTCAAACGTTACCTCTTTGAAAGTTTACCCAATCCCTTATGACGGTCTCATTATTTTATTTGTGTTGTTCTAGAACTTTCTAGACATCTGTATTATGAATCTTATTTCATTGCCCCATAGTTATTGCTTACTTCTCTTTCTGTCTCTCTTTCTCTTTCTCTCTCTCTCTCTCTGTCTGTCTTTCTCTGTTCAGACTATGGCCTGGGAGAGCATCTCTGAGTCAAGACTGCATTTGTCCTTCTCTGACAACAGGGGTGTCGGAGTTGAGAAGGTGTCTGTAAATGTGTCCCATCCAAGCTCTGGTCAAAGAGTCAGCGTACTCAGTGGGCACGACCAGGTTCCTGCCGTGCCTCATTCAGTCCAGTCCTGACGTCAGGGCTGGGGGATGAGGCCTAGACTGTACACGGATCAGGGAAGCTGCACTTTGAGAAGGAGGAAAGTGACACAACCCAAGATCTCTAGATTCTTTTTCCTGAGGGCTTTCCCCTTAGCTCAGTCTATTTTAGCTTAGTCTAGGGACGGTGGCTGGGAGGATCTCCCCACTGTATTTTAAAACCTGCCTAACTGTGTTCCATGAAATATGCTACTCACTAGGTACGTTATCCACAATTCGGATACACTTTTTCCCTTTCATCAGTTTAAGAAGTGCACTGAATGAGCTTTATTAACGCTAGCATCCCACAAAGGCCTCCATCGTCATTATCCATGACATTTTACCTTTTTTTCCCCAGGCCTTTTTAGAAAGCATTCATAGCTGAATCAGTTTTACCTACAACTGAATTTAAAATTCATGGGGGCCATTTTAAATACATTGTGATAGTGCAAATAGGCAACATTTACCTGATTCTCTTCATCCTCCAATTTTGTCATTCTGCTGAAGAGAGCTATTGACAGTGTCGGGCATGATTTGCTCTTTATAAAACCATGCTGCTTATTGCTCGTGATTCCATCATCCTCCAGGCTTTGATCAATCTCATCTCTTTGGGCCTGTTTTATTATTTTCCTGTTGAGGTTAGACTTACCAGGCCATCATTTTCAGGTTCACTTCTTTTGCTTTTTGTCAGATGTGCACTTGTCCTTATATGCTCTCAGATTACCTCTCTCTATTAGACAGTTGATACCACAGTGACTGAAATTTCACTGGTCAAGACTTACACACTATATTAAGCATGATGATTACAGAAAGGCTTTGTTGAAAATGCTAGCATTGTGGGAAGGGTGATATACCTTTAATACTTAAGTGGCAATTAGTTTTAATCATTAGTTTATACTGAAGCCACATCATGAGGACAAGAAAAGCCTGCGTGAAGGAGGGATGTTAAAAGGGGGGAGGGATGCCAAAGGGGAACAAAGGGCAAATGAAAGGGTATTTATGCCAGCTTCTTGCCATCCGGAATAAATGACTCCTTTTTGTCAAGGAAAGGATCTTTATAAAGGATAATTCTTCTACCCTGACCCTGCACAAACAAGGGTGCATTATGCCAGAACAAGAATTAAATTCAATATGATAATCCACATGGAATTTAGAAAAGGAAAAAAGTGCTTAATTCACAAACCATCGTTAGGGCAAAGGATCCTGGAAAAATACACGTAATTTAAGATGTTGTCTACTTCCCACGAAGAGTGTGGATTCCCTGTGACGATATTAACAGGTAACGTTACTTGAATATGCATTGTATGCATTTTCCGGTTTAATTCTCGTGATAAGTTTATGGGGTAGATGCTATTATTATTCACGTTGTATTTATGAAAATACTGAAGCACAGAGAGGCTACATGGAGTTTGAAACAAAGCTGAAAGAGGTGACGCTGGGACTCAGACCCAGGCAGTCCCCCAGCAGAGCCCATCCTCTCCCATGCTCGCCTTTCTGCTCAAGCCAGGCGCCGCAGGGCTCATGTCCTCCACTGAACTCTTTATTTTCTGTCACAGCCTTGGAGGGATTCAGGCTTCCATCTTGAACTTACACTTGCTTGTTTTGTTTTATTTTGTGTGTTTGTTGTTTGTTAAACCTTGCCTTTGCAACAATGATGTGTGAAATAAACAGGGAAAAATCGACTTATTGTATAACGAAGGTGCTATTTCTGAAAGCCTATGGAAGAAATGAAAATCCTCCCAACTGAGCAAGTTCTTGATGTGATAAATAGAGAAAGCAGTGAGACTTTACTGGTTTAAAATGAACAAATGCAAATTCTTTATGGTATTTTTTTGGAAGGGTAAAGAATGTTAATCATGCTGTCTTAATAAAAATAATAAATCCTTATTTAATGCCTAGAGTATGGAAATCACTATGCTGGATACAGGAAGAGAGCGCAAGAAATAAAAAAGCTGCATAAAAGTGTACTCAGTCCTGGTTAGGTATAGTTGTATTTGCATTTTTATTCAGAATTTCATTCACCTATACATTGATTCATGCATTCATTTGATAAATGCTCATGATAATTTATTAAGTACCATTTAGCCACAGGATATATAGTTTCATATAATAAGAAATAGAGTAGGATAATGTTACATTTACTTATTTATTTATTTATCTTTAATTTTTAAAAAAAATTTCTATCCTTTTTTTAAAAATTTTTGCTTGAGGGGGGAGGAAATTTGGTTTGTTTGTTTGTTTGTTTGTTTGTTTATTTATTTATTTATTTATTTATTTATTTATTTATTTATTTATTTATTTATAATGGAGGTTCTGGGGTCTGAACCCAGGACCTCATGCTTGCTAAGAATGTGCTCTACCCAATATTTTCCTAAGGCAATCTATCCAGGCAATAGAAATAAAAGCAAAAATAAACAAATGGGACCTAATTATACATGTAAGCTTTTGCACAGCAAAGGAAACTATAAGCAAAGCCAAACGACAACCTACAGAATGGCAGAAAATATTTGCAAATGATGTGACTGACAAAGGCTTAATTTCCAGAATATATAAATAGCTCCTACAACTTAATGAGAAAAAAACAAACAACCCAATCCAAAAATGGGCAGGAAACTTAAACAAGCAATATGCCAATGAAGATGTACAAATGGCCAGCAGGCACATGAAAAAATGGTCAATATCACTAATTATCAGAGAAATGCAAATCAAAATTACAGTGAGGTATCACCTCATATCAATCAGAATGGCTTCATTCAAAAGTCCACAAATGATAAACTCTGGAGAGGGTGTGGAGAAAAGGGAACCTTCTTACACTGCTGGTGGAAATGTAGTTTGGTGCAGCCACTATGGAAAATAGTATGGAGATTCCTCAAAAGACTAAAAGTAAACTTACCATTAGATCCAGAAATCCCACTTCTGGGTATATATCTGGAAGAAACTCTAATATGGAAAGATATGTGCACCCCAATGTTTATAGCAGCACTATACACAAAAGTCAAGATATGGAAGCAACCTATGTCCATCGACAGATGACTGGATAAAGAAGTTGTGATATATTTATACAATGGAATACTACTCAGCCATAAAAAAGAATAAAATAATGCCATTTGCAGCAACATAAATGGACCTAGAGATCGTCATTGTAAGTGAAGTAAGCCAGAAAGAAAGAAAAATACATGATAGCACTCATATGTGGAATCTTAAAAAAAAAAAAATAGAAAAAAAAAAGAGGACACTAGGAACTCATTGAAAAAACAGAAACAGACTCGCAGACATAGTAAACAATCTTATGGTTACCGGGGAAAAGGTGTGGGAAGGGATAAATTTGGGAGTTTGAGATTTGCAAATGTTAGCCACTATATATAAAAATAGATTAAAAAAACAAGTTTTTTTCTGTATAGCACAGGGAACTATATTCAATATCTTGTAATAACCTATAATGAAAAAGAATATGAAAATGAATATATATATGTATATGCATGACAGGGACATTGTGCCATACACAAGAAATTGATACATTGTAACTGACTGTACTTTAATAAAAAAACTTTTTAAAATAAATTAAAAATACAAAAAACAAAAAGAATGTGTTCTACCACTGAACTATACTGTTCCTCTGATAATATTGCATTTATCTCTGGAAAGAGCTATTGTACATCTGGAACTAATAAAGGAATATCTAACCATTATATGGTCATTGAACAGCCTTTGAGCCTTATAAGGAATTTCTTATATTTTGTTACCAATTCATATGTTTACTTTTCCTGAACATATATGTCACGTCCTACAGAGTTTTTCATCCCCATCAAGAACTTAAAATGTAGCAATCAATTATTGCTGATACACATTAATATTGGTATGTTGGGAGTAGGGATTAAATACCTAATGTGCAATTAAATACCTAGCAAAATAGCATGCTTTTTAAGAAATATATGTTCCATCTGATTATTGAGGACTTAGACTATAAATGAAGAGGCTGTTATCAAGATGTAATAGGCTTATCATAAATTTCATAACCTTGCTTATCTTTTGTATATAATCTGTCACTTTCACCTTACCCAGAATATTAGAACAAATATGGAATTCTATAATTATATACCAACCTGCTCCATTACAATTGTGCCTACAAACTTAATTAGGAACGTATATAGTTTTCTAATGTGTGAGATTTTAGAGCATTAGGGTTAATTAATTTTTTCCTTCTCCATACAGGACTAGACAGAATTCATTGATATAAGTGGTCAAGATAGTTTTTTTGTGGATTTTATCATCTCCCATTATTGTATATACATGAATAAGCTTATTAAAACATTTTATTTGTAAGTACTAGGACTCTCATAAGCCACTTTTTACAGCCTCCATCCTTTATTCCCCTTTGTGAAAATGTAAAGTCTTCACAGCTGCTTTAGAGATATAATAAGTTCTGATTTGTTTGAAGAAGCTTCAGTACGCATAGGCAATGTTTAAAGAGGCTTTGGCAAAATAAAAAGTAGAAAGCTTTTAAAGCAGATGTAGAGATTCTGTCAACTTGGAAGCAAATCCAAGATGGCAGTGCACTTTGGAAAACTATCCAGCTTGGGTCATCAGCTGCTTCTTGGGGTTCGTCTAACGGCTGGGGTATTCTTGCTTTGATTAAGGGTCTTTATTAGCCAGAGGTAATTCAGCCTTCTCTTCAGGGTCCTCCAAAAAGCTTTGTTAAATAACTACAATGGTCCAAATTAAGGAAAAAGCCAATAATGGTAACTGCTCTGGTACATATATTTTGCCAAGGCAATAAAAACTGATTTCTAAGATATTGGAAGCCCTTTCTGATCATCAAAGAGAATTAAAATTATGTTGTCATATTTTTCTTTCTGTATTTAAAATATTGCTTTTGCTTTGAAGTATTATTCCAGTTCTCCCTGAAAATATTATATTAAGCATAAATAAAGTTTCAACTAACAATAAGAGAACTGATGTTAGTTTCCATATTTCATATTTACTGAATGTTGATTTATGTCTTGTGCTCGATGCTGTGGAAGATATAAAAAGTTAATAGGCAAAGTCTCTGCCTTCAAAGAGAGTATGTTCTCTTTGGGGGAGAAAAGAAATGCATAAATGAATAATTAAATAGCAATGGAAGGAACTCTAAGAAATAGTGAGTTCTTTATGCTAGAAAATGTAGATAACTCCATATAAATTGATTTACATAGGCACAGTAATTTTCTTAGAACATTATAGTAGAAGATGGAAGTGGTGTAGAGAAGATTCAGGTTTTGAAAAAAAAAGTCCGGATTCAATGTCTGGTTTTGCAATTTACAAGTTAACTAATTTTGAGATGTTTTTTACCTCCAAAGGTTCTTTTAACCATTGAGAGAATAAAGGTCAAACATCAGGCTTAATGAATTTGGACCTGCCATTTTTTTAATTAAATGTGACAATATGCATATGTGGAGAATCATGTAGGCTTGAGGGCTTTTTCTAATAGTCTTTCTTTGCCAAGAGCAGCAACAGAGGAAAGAAAGCAGAGAGGAGTGGTCTAAATGTGAGTATTGAAAAAGATTAAGGAATTGAAGAAGAATGACCAGATGACAGAATATCCGCTATTCCAGTGCTACTCAAAATGTGGTTGGTGAACCAATGGTGGCTCATGAAATACTCATACTGAAATTAGCACAGAAATTGAGAGTTAAGTGTTTAGGATTTTTTTTAATAGCAATTTGATAGAGCAATTCTATGTTAATTTAATAATAACACTTTGAGGATGTATTTTTTATGTTTTTTTTTTCCTTTTTGTTTTCCTAATCACTATTTTTATTGAATTTCACAGATGTATCAGTCTGCAATTAGTTCTTCAACTCAAGTAGTTTGAAAAATCTTGTTCTAGTAGACACGTTGAATTCCACTAGTTGCAAACTGATAGTTAGCAGAGTGTTTTTTTCCCCCTAAACCAACTGCACATTTCCTCCTGTTTTTCAACTGTGATGTACACAATATGTTATTGTCAATGTGATGTTGGCAGTTGAGGCTTTAAGGACTTCATGGAACCAGCCTTTCTATGATTTCTTGACTGAAGGGCTTCTGAGAGACAGGGGCACACAGAGAATTTTTGCCAGTGTCATGGATGAGATAGAAAACTTGTAAACAAATGGTGAATGTTTAATAATGCAGAACATCACAGCAGCAAGGGAATAGCAGTTGTCCAACAAACAGCACTGAGGCAAATGCCAAGCTCTCTAGAATATTCACGGGACTGTGGACACATTGGTTGAGCTTGGCTGATGCTACTCAGGTAAACAGCAGCAGTCAGCATTTCCTTCCCTGATGACTTACATGACCCAGTCTTAAGAATCTGGTAAATAACTTGGGGAAGTGAAGACTAAAGAAGAAACATCTGGCATTAAAAGTAAATCAGGTGGGAAGGGAAGGAAAGACATTTACAAAGAAAATATGTTTCCTGCTCTCATTTCCTCCTAACTTCTGGCTGCCTTTCCTTTATTTGTGTGTGTGTGTGTGTGTGTGTGTAAAGTTTCCAACCACAATTGATCTTAGACACCTAGATAATAGATGTCAGAAGTCTAAGATGAGCTATTTTTGGATTTGGTGGTTGAAAAATCAGAGAAGTGAGCAATAACAAACAAAACTCAGTCTCCGTATTGCAAATAAATTGTCAATGAATGCCTAATTTTACTCCTTTTCAAAAGAAAAATACAGTTGGCAAAGTCATCTATTTACCTATCAATTCTAAGCTTTTAAAGAATTTTTAATAACTTTAAAATACATTTTTACCAATCCATTGTTTCTATCAGGGGATTTTTCTTAGGTGTTCCTTTTGAATAAGAAAAAACCAAAGGCAGAATGATTTAACTATAGGAGCCCCAGAAAATTATTTTAGCACTTTATTGTTTTTAACTTTTTGTTTTGAAATAACTATAGATTCATATGCAGTTGTACAAAATAATACAGAGATTCTATGGACTTTTCATTCAACTTCCCCAAAGGTAACAACTTGCATAACTGTAGTACAATATCAAAACCAGGAAATTGACATTGATACAATCTACAGAACTTATTCAGATCTCATCAGTTTTACATGCACCCATTTGTGAGCCTATGTATAACTGAGGAGGATGCTATTGCCATCAGTGACCATTTGATATCTGTAATGGTGTTTGTAACTGATTAACTGTATAGTGGTTTAAAGGGTATTTCTCATGCTCTTGCTGACCAGCATTGGGATGGAAAGGAGGGTGACTTGGGTGGTCTGCCCAACCCCCTTGTGGTGCTGGTGCTGCATGCAGGGATCATGCTTATTTCCCTGCTTTTGCCCTCAGTGCCCTGCTCCTGACTCCAGTGCCCTCCTCTTGACCCCTGTAGTTTCCTTGTATCCTGTTGTTAGAGCTACAGGCCTCAGCCTGAAGTAGAAGTCCCAGGCCTCAACCTGCTTAAAAGTCTAAAAACATTTATCAACCTGACTTTAAACTGCACATGTTTTTCTCTAGAGCTCTTTTCTGTGGAGTCACTTCCCATGCATTCTTTGTACCAGGTATAAGAATATTAAGAAGTCCCAAAGCAGGAAGTAAACCTTATACCCAGCAGAAGGAAAGGGACCACTGCATCTGCAAAAACAAGAACAACTTTGCAACAACTTGTTACCTTGTATGTGATCTCTACGGAAACTAGCTCTGTCCCTTGAACTCTTGAACTTTTATTATAAAACCTCCTGCCTTCTCTCCCCAGCAGGCTCACAGTCTTAGAGGCATTAGCCCATTGTGACCTCCTTTGCCTGGCAAGAAATAAAGTTGCCTTTTCTGCTTCATCCAAAACCCTGTCCGCAAGTCTCATTTGGTAAGTAGGGTATGGAGGCTGTGTTTTGGCAACATATGTGTGTTTTTAGCTCTCTGCAGTTTTATCACATCTGTAGATTTGCAAGACCACAGCCATATTCAAGATACAGAATATTTGCATTACAAAGATTTCTTGTGCTCTCTTCTTGCAACTAAAGTCAATTTACTTCCTTGTCCTCCCTTCACCCCTGGAAAGCTCTAGCCTTTTCTGCATGTTTATTGTCATTTCAGGAATGTTGTATAAGAGAAACCATACAGTATGTAAGACTACTTGGGTGGCTTTTTCACTCAGAATTATTCTTTTGAGATGAGTCATGTTGTGTGTATTGAGAGTTCGTTCTTTTTTATTGCTGAGTAGTATTCCGTGGTATAATGTACCACAATATTTTACATCCTTCACCCATTGAAGGACATTTGGATTATTTTCGTACAGTCTTTCCTTTATAACTAAAATACTCTCCTTTATGATACTCTTTTAGAAATGTAGTGCACATTTACCATATGCTCATATGTGCTGGGTGGTGTGACACAGATTTTTTTATTTACAGAACTCCTTGCAGTAGGTGCTATTATTATCTTCACTTCGCACATGAGAACAATTAGGTTCAATTAAGTTAAATAGCCTGCCCAGGTCACAGAGAAAGAAAAGTTTAGGTAAAGGTGGAGTGTGAATTCAGGCAGTTTGATTCCCTAAGATTTGATTTCCATTATTTCCTAAAATAACAAAATTAAATGCAGTTATAGTTTTATGTTTAATTGCCTTAGCTTGGCCAAAGTATAATTTCATATATTTCTGCAAAATTTCTGAATACATAAGTAAATAATTAAAAGAGATATCAGAACACATCTGACATACAAATGGAAAAAATGTTTACTTAAAATGGCTGTTTATTCTCAAATGCTAATTTTACACCATCATCCCATTGAAGGACCTAGTTAAACAAAGAGATTCGTAACTATTCGTCCATTAGACTGTTCCTTGGGCTTCAGGGCTGAATGGACGGTGGGCAGGGAAAGGGAAGGGTATGTGAGTGTGTGAGCTTGGGGAGAAGAGCTAGTGTACAATTCTGAAGTGGAGAATTTAAGTCCCTTAAGTGCAATGGCCCTTCATAGAGTCTCTGTTATGTATTGGGCCACACCTCCCATATCAGAAGATCAAATTGCCTTGGAGACTTGGATTCCTCAGGATTTAAAGATTAATCTCACTCAAGACCTAAAGTTTCCTGTTTAGTTAGCATCTCCAGCCTGAAGTACCAGGAGTTGCCCCAAAAGGGGAAGGGAAAAAAGATCCCAGTTCTTGTCTTACTCAAAAGATGAGAGTTCAGATGGGAGACAGAAGCATTGTGTAGCAAAATAGTTTAAAGATTTTATTAGCAAAAGGAAAGTACATCTCTAAGAATGGGAAGGAGCCTGATCCAAAGATTGGATAGCAATGGCCTTTGTTTGCCCCCTTTTTTATACCCTTACTTAGAGGTCACCTCTTGATTGATTGATGGCCTTGTCCCTGGAGTGCTTAGTTATGCTTGTCCCCTTTTGTGCATGTCCTTACCCATGATGCACACAGAAAAACCCAGGGAGGGGCCTAAATCACAATGCTAATTATATTACAATGAGCATTAGGTCATATCCAGTTAGGTCCTTGTTGCTACCCCACAGTTAAGGCTGTCAGGTTCTAACCAGTTTGTTGGAGGCACTCATTTAGAAGAAGAAAAGCCCCTTTATGCTGAAGCTGAGCATACAGCCATCTTCCAGACCATCCTCTCTCCTTCACCTTATCTGTCTAGTGCCTCCACTTGTCTAACTGCCTAACAATCCCAGTCCCTGAGAAGATCAGCAATGTGTGGGCAGCAGCACAGAGGCCCCCTGGCCCTGTGAGGTAGGACTCATGGTGTTAGGCAGCCCATGGCTCAGGCACTTTAAGAAGCTGCATTATTTACAGGAAGGGCAGTGTGGCCACTGCTGAGAAGCGGAGATATGTGCTTTCCTGTGGAGGAAGTGGATAGCCTTGTTTGGGCAATTCCAAAACATAGGGGCCAAGGACTACATGCTTAGCTAGAAATTGGGTTACAATGGGTGAGGGGCAGGGAGTAAAGCAGTGAAGTGCACCCAACAATTAGGTAAACACTATGGCAAGAATAGTTAGGGCTACAGCTTGAGGGGAATGTGCAATCCTGTTACTGAGTCCAAACTCATTCTGCTCATTATGCAACAGGCCCATAAATCAGGAGATGAGGTCTTAGAGCAATGAATAATGACTTTGCTTGGAAAGCCAGCAGAGAAGAGGGCAGACTAATGTCCTGGAGAACTATTTTCCCCAAATCAGAATTCAAGCTCATTTTATACTTAGAAGGGGAGCATGTGTGATTGGTTATTGCAAACTTCTTGGTGTTGGAATCCTTTGTTCTTGCAGCTGTCCACATAGGTCACGTCGTGGTGTCCCTACAAACCTCCAACAAGACAAATGTTATTTTCTACTCTGCAACTTTTTGTCTCTGTATAATTGGAAAAGTGTTACACCCTTAAAGGTCAGAGCCTTGAGCATGGACTACCCTGTATACTTCAGGCTGTAGGCAACTTTCTTTTACAAAAGGTGCAGAGCCAGCATGACTCAGCACAGGCAACAGAGCCCAGGGTTAGAGCCAAAGGAACAGATCTAATATGGAGTCAGATTTGTTCTTCCCTGTTATAGTCCCCTGGTTCATATCAAACATCTGAGCTGGGAACCCCAACATGGTGAAGTGACCACTGCAGGTGTCAGCAGTTACACTACAGGAAGAGGAGGTCAGCAGGAGGAAGGAAGCCACCAGCTTAGCTCCTCTTCTTGTTGATCTTTCTTGATCCTTAAGGGAGTTACACTGGCCCAGTTTGGTATCAGGTTGATTATTCAGACAAATATTTCCCAGTAAGATTTATAACAAAACCTAAGAGTTGTGTGATCTTGTGTAAAGTGTACACGCATCCACACACACACACACGCACACACACACGCACACGCACGCACACACACGCACACACACGCATACGCACGCACACACACGCACACACACGCACACACATACACGCACACGCACACACACGCACGCACACACACACACGCACACACATGCACGCACACGCACATGCACACACACGCACGCACACGCACGCACACACACGCACATGCACATGCAATGGGCCAAGAGTGAAGGGACATCAACACTTGTTCTTGATTTTTCAAAGTCCTTATCATTCAGGGTCCTCATGGGCAAGATGTAAGGATAATTTTGAATGACTTTTTAACATTAAAATTGTACAATTCTGGCAAAAACACTGTAAACATTTCCATGTCCCATTGAACTATCATACTTCATTACTAATATATTGTTATTTAAGTTTAATTCACATTTCAAAATTATTTTATTAATGTTTATCTAAAGATATATATATATATATCTTCTAAAGATATAAATACATATGCACATATATATAATATTTACACATATTGTTAAGTAGTTAGGTAAGTGGAGGTACAGGGCACATAAGTGGAGCAGAGGAAGGATGGTCTGAAAGATGGTGGTATGCCCACCTTCAGCATAAAGGGGCTTTATTTCCTCTGAGTGCCAGCAAGAAGCCAGTAGAATCTGACAGCCACAAAGGCTCAGTAGTGACAAGGACCTAACAGGACATGACTCAATGTTCATTGTAATATAATTATCATTGCAGTTTAGCCCACCCTCCATGGGTTTTGCTGTGTGCATCATGGGTAAGGACATGCACAGAAGGGGACAAGCATGACTGAGCATTTCAGGGGCAAGAACCATCAATCAATCAAGAGACCACCTCTAAGCGAGGGTATAAGAGAAGGGGAAAACAAAGACCACTGCTATCTGCCCTTGGATCAGCCCTCCCGATCAGAACCTCCCGTTCTTGGAGGCATACTTTCCCTTTGCTAATAAAGCCTTTAAAATCTTTTGCTACACCATGCTTTGTCTCCTCTTTGAATTCTTATATTTTGGGTATGACAAGATCTAGGGTCTTTTCCCTTCCCCTTTTGGTGTTACAATATTATATATAATTTAATATAATTTCACCATTATTAAGAAATATTAAAGAGGACTTTCTTTTGGGAGTTATACTATTATTAGCTTTAAATATCTGTGTTGCTTAAATCTACTCAAATGAAAATGCTACTTTGTTTTGTTATGCCGGTTTACTCATATTTCTGCTGTGAAATCGAGAGGAGATTGCAGGGAAGGCAGGGCTGATGCCTTTTGACTGAACACTGTAAACAAGGCAAGTCCATTTGCTGAACAGGATGGCCTGTGTGCTGAGGGTCGGGGCAGGGCAGGGGAGTGAGTTCTTAACAAACAAGGAGCTCCAAAAGTCACTTTGCCTGAAAACATGTGCTCTCCCGTGAATTGAAGACTCCTTTAGAATGGAAGTTCTTCCTTAGGGAAGAATTACACACCGTAACAATTACTGCAGTGCTCATAACTCTACCTAGAGGAGCTCTATAAGCGAGTGATCGGGAAGGAAGGAGATAGGGGGAAAGAGACAGTAATGGAAAAGGAAAAGATGTGCAACTAGCAGGGGTCAAGCTTTTACTCCTTCTGCCCTCGACTTTCCTAGCACTTTATTGGGCATTCAAGGATCCCTGGTTTGAGGGACACCCCCCCACCAGGAAAACCTAGAACAAACTGCCTCTATTATCATGCTGTCCTAACATTAGACATAGACTGACACAGATAAAAATTACAAGAAAATTAATCTTAAGGAAGAAAGTCATTGTCTAACTAAAATAAACAATTTCATCTGAATCTGAATAAAAGCAGTAATCGGCAACAAAAAGCTTCTTTCAACACTAAACTCATTTCACTTGTTTTGAAAGTATCTAACCCCAGCAATATGTCTTTTATGCTCTTTAAAAGAAAAGCTTTGATGTGCTTTTGTTTCCAGATGCCTTACATCTCATTTTTGCTAATTTTGGTTAAAAAAAAAAAAAAAAACTCTCACAAGTTGTCATTTTTCTCAAATGTTAACAGGTAATTTGTTTTGTTTTGTTTTTTAATGCTTGGTGGATATTCTGATAAGCCTCGATGAATCAGTTGTAACAGCAAATTTTGACTTTGGTATTCACTTCTGATTATTTCACTGCTGATCATTCCACCACTTAGAACTAAGAGCAAAGCAATTCACACATTTTAAGAAGAAAACAGAAGACACGGGGATGTTTCTATTTATGAAATGTCCAATTGTTATAATAAGGCCAGCTTATGTCGATATAATATTTGGGGTAAACAAATGATCTGTTTATGGTAACATTCTGTAGAAGAAGTAGAGCACTATTATTTATTATTCCAATTTCAGATGAGGGAATGGATGCTCAGGGAGTTTAAGGACGCTGAGTTTAAGGAGTTCCAGAAGACCTCAGAGTTTCAATCTCTGATTGAGTTAGCTGTTCTTTTTCTTCCATCATTTTTCCATCCTTTTTTTAATCACTAAAATAAATGGAAAACAAGTGACCATTTAGGATCTGCCAGGCTTCTCTGTGCTATCTATGGCTTTGTGACAGCTTGTTAAAATTAAAGGACCTGATGAGACACTAAGCATAATCCTCAGAATGCAAGGACCTACCAACAGCTCTTAAACCCCTTGACCATTTGTTTCAAGAATGTAACAAGATGAAGAAAATGGAGAAAGAGAGAGAGAGAGTGAGTGACTTTTAAGACGTCTCTGGAGAGAGAAGCTCCCCTTGTGTGGCTCTCAGTCCCCTAGGGAGGGGAGGCATGCTGTTGCCTCCTTTTCCTCAAGTCTGGAGGGCTGGGCTTCCGCAGCTTGGAGCGCTCTTGGTGGCTTCCTTCCATTCATGTCTCAAGCCCAAGAGTGAGTCAAAGGGAATAGAGTGCCACTTTTGGTTACTGCCATCCCCTTGGAGCAAAGGATAAGTGTGTGTTTCCCATGGACCACATGGGGCCACAGACAGAGATTACTGATTAAAATTCTGCCTAAATAGGTGTCAGGGATGAATAGGTGGAGCACAGAGTATTTTTATGGCAGTGAAACTACTTTGTGTACTATAATGATGGCTACATGTCATCATGCATTTGCCCAGACCCCTAGAATGTTTACCACTAGAAGGGAACGGTGGACTCGGGTGATCATGATGTGTCAGTGCAGGCTCATCAATTGTAACAAATATACAATCCAGTGGGGGATGTTGATAATGGGGGAGACTGTGCATGTATGAGGCAAGGAGTAAATGGGAAATCTCTGTATCTTCCACTCAATTTTGTTGTACATCTAAAACTTCTCTGAAAAAAGAAAACCTATTAAAAAAAATCTGTCTAAGAGGACCACTCCAGAGGGTGAGGGAACACCAACAACAGAGGAGCTTCAGTCCCAAGTTAGCAATCTAGGGAGAAGGAGCAGGAAACAGAAATAAGAAATCCTCCCTCCCCAGGCCCCAGATTCCAGCCCCACCTGGGGTGGGGGCAAGGGGTGTCTTATTTTTGAATGTGATGTGGAATCTATTAAACTGAATACTTTTAATTAGCAAGTAGAGAATGTTCATTTGTAACTTAAAGGAATTGGACTTACTTTTAATTGTTTAAACATAAATTATAGGTTATTGATTTAGTGAATTTCTTTCCAGTTTTTTCTTTTTCTACTATGCTCATCATTTTATATTTTGCTTTTGTGTTTTCTGAAGATAAAATTATCATAAGTATTTCCATGCTGTTATGTAATCTTCATAATCATCATTTTAATGACAGCATTGAGTTCCCCTCCTGAGTGCCGTAATTTGCTTTCTCATTCCTGTGTTGCTGGATATACAAGTTATTTAGAAATTTTTGAAATAGCTTTTTCCAAATTTTGAGGTTGTTTGTTTACTTGTTTTTAGAATATGGGCTTATTATCATTAAGATTTTTATGACAATTTATAAATAGTGCCTATAATTATAAATTGTGCTTCTAATTGTAATTTCAATTTCCAATATTACCAAGTACGAATGAGAGAAAATTTTATTTCACCCAAGCCAGTTTAGGAGGGGTGGTTATCACTTCAAAAAAGTTTGCTAATTTAGCGAGTAAACATTTTTCGCTGTAGCTTTGGCTTACATTTCTTTAATAGCTAGGAGGCTTTGTAATATGGAAGAATAAATCTGACTTCATATTAGATCTGTTCCTTTGGCTCTAACCCTGTACTCTGTTGCCTGTGCTGAATCATGCTGATTCTGCACCTTTTGTAAAAGAATGGTGCCTATAGCCTGAAATATACAGGATTGCCTATTCTCAAGGCTCTGACCTTTAAGGGTATTAACACTTTTCCAATTATACAGAGATAAAAAGTTGCAGAATAGAAAATAACATTTGTCTTGTTGGAGGTTTACAGGGACACCATGACGTGACCTATGTGGACAGCTGCAAGAACAAAGGATTTTGACACCAAGAAGTTTTCAACAACCAACCACACCCCCTCCCCTTTTCAATATAAAAGAAGCCTGAATTCGGACTTGGGGAAGATGGTTCTCCAGGACATTAGTCTGCCATCTCCTCAGTCTGCTGCCTTTCCGAATAAAGTCCTTATTCCTTGTCCCAACACCTCATCTCCCAATTTATTGGCCTGTTGTGGAGTGAACAGAATGAGTTTGGACTCAGTAGCAGCTTGGTACTTGTCTCATTTTGTACACTGAAAGTGTTACATGTTTTGTTTTATTTATTAAAAATATTTTTCCCAAATGTAAAATGATTAGAAAAGTATTAAGATTTTAACAGATACATGGTAAAGTGAACACATAGGATAGAATTACAATTATAAAGTCAGCATGTACGAAAGTGCTGATTTCAGTAATTATTAAATAAATACAAATTAAAATGGTAGTGAGGTTTGTAAAGATATTACCTCTCTGCTTATTACCTCTTTGTTAATTTGAACCCAATCTTCTATTTACCTTCTAGATCCTATTAACTTTTTGACATGCAAGAGTTTTCATTTTTATTGAGTTAAATATCAGATTATTGTCTCTTTTTTGTATGTTTAGTTAGAAAATCAGTCTCTCTTCAAAAATGGATAAATATTCAGATCAGCTTTCTCTGATCTTCTTTACTAAAAGTTAACCTTCTAATTCATCAGGTGTGAATGATCTTTTATGGTATAAACTAAAGATATGCATGGAGCCTCTCCCCCAGGGCCATTTGTTGGATGATCCTTTCATTATTCCTTGACTTGTCAGGCTTTTATTTTTAAATCATATATGATATGATTTCTCTTCAGTCACTTTCTTTGTTGGAATATTCTGTATGCTTATCTGTAGAAATGTAGACCAATATTTTAATTACTACAGTCATACTGATTTGTTTCAAATATATGGATTGCTATTTTTCTTTTGAAAAATCTCAACAATGTTCTCATCCGGTGTTCTAACAGATGGAGTTTAAATTATTTCCTCAATATTCAAAACAGATCTTATTACAATTTTATTCCAGTCATTTTAAACCTATAGATTAACTTTGGAATATTTAAAATCTTGACATTATTGAGAAGTATAAAAGAATAATGGATAAACTTTTTTTCTTAGATACAAATATGTTAGGTTTTTTTTTTTTACAGTTTTATCTCCATAGATCACTTATTTGTCTCAATTCAGATAATTCCTACTTATTTTTTATTGTTATTTTTAATGGGAATTCTTGAATTTGGTATATAGAATTGGAATTGGTATTTTTTAGATCTACCTCTCACTCTTCCATTTTGCTGAATTTCTCTGTGAATTCTATTTTTCAGTTGGTTATTTTCCTACAGCTCCTGCATACTAATTTCTGTAACTTAAAAAATTCTGCTTCTTTCTGTTATGGTTTCACTTATTTTTGGTTTATAAATATGAAATTGCTAAGAATTTCTTAAATATCATTAGTTTTAAATTAGATAGAAATCTTGTTTCCTTTGCTACTGATTTGGAAAAAAAAAACTTTCAGCACTTTCCTCATTGAGTATGGTTCTAGATATTGTTTTGAAATAAACACTCTGAATCCATCTTTCTTGTCTGTTTTAAAGGGTTACAATTGTAAGTGGGACTATTTTACCAAATGCCTTGTTGCCACCCCATTAAAGGAATAATACAATTTTTTATTTATCCTTTTTTATGTAACATATGATGTTAATCAGTTTTATAAACTCAATGTACTTTTCATTCCTCAGATGAATGTCCTCTGGTATAATAAATTGACTTCTATTTCTGCCGTGCAAAGCCATTATGGACAATACCACTAGCAAAGCAGATTTAACATGGGGTTGATGGGAGGAAATTTGCTAGAAGAGAAGAGTACAACACAAGCAGATCACCCAAAGTCTCACTGTTCCACAATTTAGGTGAGTAGAAGGCTCTTGGTACATGGTGACTCATGCGTTTGTAGAAGGAAGCCTAGCCCTGGTCTTGCCCTCTGTGTTTACAAACAGGACTGAAGATCACGTGAGTATGGAAGGGCAGAAGCTCCCTTGGCTGGAGGGGACCTTTATAGAAAAGGGGCCCCTGGAAAGTCATGGCTGATCTCTACTTGTTCTTCTTTTAAGGAAATTTCAGGTCTCCTGAGCCAACACTCCACTAAATTATCAAAAATGCGAGGAAATAAGCTAGGGCTATGTAGATTTCACTTTCCTTTCTTCCCTATTACTTCATTACCAATTTTAGCACCCATGCTAATCAGGAAGACTGGGCTGTATTATTACAGTTTTTTTTTGTTGTTTTTTTTGTTTGTTTGTTTGTTTTCTGTATAGTCACGTATTTTGCACTATATTTCCTCTGAAATAACAGTCATTTATAACTATTCCAAAGTCTGTGGGATATTTTTATTTGAACTACATGATGAGTCTTGAACTTAACTATATTGTAATGGATTCTAATTGTTTTTCTGGGAAAGGCTTGTGTTAATTTTATACCTCTTTTAGCCAAGCTGTCAGTTTTTCCTTTTTTTGTGTGTTCTGTTGCATAAAAAAAAAGTTTTATACACTCTTAACTTTTACAATAATTTGGAAAATGGTGAATTTGATTTTAACTTTATTAGTGGCAGATTTAACAATTTTCATAGATTTGTTAAAGTTGTATTTATGATTTTATTATGAAAGCTGAATATCACAACTTAACTGCATTTTATGGAAAAGTAAGAAGTATAATACTTTTGCTCTTTTCTCTCTTTATGTAATTTTTATTAGTTTAATCTGGGGTTGCAAACTGTATTATTTAAGGAAAAAATGTGCTTTTTTAAAAGCATATTTTGTCATTTGTGTCCTATGTCAGTTACCATAGTTACACCAATTATTTAGACTTATCAGCATCAATCTTTCTACTAATAATGTTTAGTGATTTCTGAAGTTTTTTCTCTTGGTAGTTTCAGAGTTTACTGATAGTTCTGTTCTATTCTACTATGACTTTCCAATAATAGAGTTTTTAAATTTGATTCATTTTTGTTTCCCAGTGGACTAATTAACATCTTTTATCTTTTTCATAGAAGTATTTAAGTATATTTTCTGAAACATTGACGTTTTAAGGTTGTCATTCTGCTTTCAACCATGGATAGCAAACTGACCGGTTGCCATGTGTTTTATGCCATCACCTCCCTTTATCTCCACTGCCAAACCCAAATATATTTCTCTATTGTTTTCTGCAGAGAAAAGAACAAAAACAGAAACTTTCCTGATTCCGCATTAATTCTTGGAAGAGTACCTTCTTTTTTAGTTTAGAAACTTTCAAGATCATTTTTATTTTCTTGGAATTCAAATAATAAAGTTAACAGGAAACATTGTTCATTAAATTTGCCATGAACACAGTGAGTGACAGTTTATATTGGTGTCAGGTCCTTTTCTATTATGGAAATATCTTTTTTTTTAAATTATTACTGACTTTGATCCACTTTTTTCCCTTTGGAAATGACCATTATTTGTAATTTGAATCTTTGTCATCTTATCTGCACTTCTATTACCTTCTCTCACTTTGCTTTGTCTTCATTCTGAATTGTATGATTACATCTCAAACTTCTCCCTTCCTTCTCCAAAATGTATTTTTCTACTGTCTCAAGTCTGCTATTTAGTGCTTCCAGTAGAGATTTTATTTCAAATCTTAAATTTTAAAAATTTAGGTTTTCTCTCTTACTTTTGTCTATTTGATAGAAGCATGCCTTTGTATCTCGTTAAGAACATAAGCTAGAAATTAATTTTTTCCCCATTTCCTGGAGTAAATGTATTTCAGGGGAAGGATTTATTTTTAACAGTTTGGAATTGTATAATATAAAATACATGCAAAAATTCCATAAAAATATACACAGTATAAAAATTGTTAAACGTTAACACCATATAACTCCAATCCAGGTCAAGAAACTGAACATGGCTGACACCGCAAAAGCTCTTTGCAGGACCAACTGTACAATTTGTAGGGTCTGCTGCAAAATAAAAATGTAGTGCTACTTGTTCCAAAATTAGTAAAAAACTTCAAGACATCAAGAACAGAGCATTAAACCAAGCACAGGGCCCTTCTGAGCATACATCCCTGTACAACTGCCCACATTGCCTACCTAACTTTTGAAGATGCTGTGAGGAATAAATGAAGTCATGTATGTGTGGCCAGTATATTAAATAAGTATTACTGGATTTTGATCAAAATGCAATTTTACTTTCTTGTCTTGCACATTCAGCCAGGCTTACCTTCTCCCCTGGAAGAAAACTCCAGCAGGCCTGTAATAATAAGACAGCTTCTTTTTCTTCTTCTTCTTCTTTTTTTTAAATTGAAGTATAGTCAGTTTAGAATGTGTTAATTTCTGGTGCACAGCATAGTGATTCAGTTATACATATATACATATATTCCTTTTCATATTCTTTTTCATTATAGGCTATTACAAGGTATTGAATATAGTTCCCTATGCCACACAGTAGGATCTTGCTGTTTATTTATTTTATATATAGACATTGGTATCTATAAGGCAATTTCTTAGAGAAGGCATAGTTCTGCAGAGATTTTAAGTCACAAATATTGTCTCAATTAAATAGTTGGCATCGTCCAATCCTGTATAGTAATTGGAACTCCTAATTTTTGTAGCTGAATCTTCCATCCCTTAGTTTAGACCTGCTTTGGGCTGGAGACCTGTAACAGGGAAGGTGAGGTTCTCCACCTGTGCCCACCTGCTACTCTTTCACTCTGCCCAGGGGTAAGGAGGGGAAGAGATTAAGAGGATAGGACAGTCTTGATTGGTTCTGTGACTTAGGTCATTAGCCTTGGCAGATTGTCCAAATTGCCTTTCTTTTCTTGCGATGTGTTTAATGGTGCTTCAGCTCAGAGGTCGGCTGCTGCCTCCCCTCCTGCAGTTCCCTAAAGGACTCAGTCCTGTGGTAGCTAATGCTTCCTTTCTGGGTCACCTGATATCCAGCTTCTGCTATTGCTGCATCTTTCTGCTGCTGTCTCCATAGACCCTCAGGCAGCACTGTTAAAACCGGGCATAGGATGAACTCATGCCAGACTTTTCTCCCGCCGGGCCCACATCTGGTTCTGAGGGAAGGCTTGGTGATGAACTCGGAGAGACAGTCCAGTCTCCACACTCTGCCACCCAATGAGTTAACCCAGCTCTTCTCCAGCCCTCTGCATTGTCTTGGTGAGAGTCCACATCAGTTCACAGTCTGCTGTGTGCCTGAGGTCAGTCCCTGGCTATCTAGGGCTCCAACTGTTGGAATACAGTCCCAAACACCATGATTAGAAAACATCACTGTATAAGTCCATTCCATCTTCCTCACACTATCCCTTTCTTCCAGTGAGGCTTGAACAGGAGCTGCTCCACACATAGTAAAATTCTCACAGCAACACAAACATTTGTTCCAGAATTCAAATGCATAAATTGTAAGGTTGTGTTGTTGTGAGTTTAATGAAAAACTATGCTTTTGGGTTAGGATATAAAAATAGTGAAACTAAACACCATATAAAACTGACCCTACAGTGTTACAACTGATAAAGAGTCATTTGTCCTACCCAACCCCACATCACGTTCTGGATACTTTGAGAATGGAGAGCTCAGTAGGGGATGGGAGCCAGCTACTACTAACAGAGAATTTACATGATCTTGCATGATCTTGGGCATTTTACATTTTACAGTATTCCTTGCCAGTCTTCTCGCATCCTTTTATGACTGCTTCTTGTAAGATTAAGGTCTCCAGGAATCATGGAAAAGTTTTCCTGGATCCCTTTGAACATCAGGCATAATTTGGAGTGGGAGTAGTTTTACTTCTATCTGGTGACTATCAGCCCTTTTAATATCCTGAAGCATATGTAGTAGCATTTTAAGAATACTCAGTGAATTGTTGGTATGTGTATTCCTCCATAGGCCCTATGCAATTTTTTCCTACTTACTCATCGTTGAATATAGAGTAAACCACATGGATTTATTGGGAGAGTTGCTATAAACCATTTCCCAGTGGACTTGGGTGGAAAAGATGCTCCTTTAAGAACTGAAGCAGAAAGTTAGTATGTATCACCTCTGAAACATTCGCAGTACCCAGTAGATATTTTTTAAGTGCCATTTCCTCTTTCTAGGGAACATAAAGGGCCTCATGGATATATTGGGAGGGAAAGATGGGGGAGCTTAAACTTGTGCAGACTGATGAATTCAGAGCAAAGAGAAACTTCAAGTAAGAGACTTTATATGGAACCTGAGGGCAAAATGTAAATTTGGTCTGATGCAGCTGAGTTTCCACCCTAAGAGGTGGAACTCCAAGAACCAGTTAGCTTGTGGAAGCAGAGAAGTGAAATTCAGAAAGCAGGTTCCAAAAGGGATCCTAACTCATGAATAAGGCATAAGGAAAGTCGTGTCAAACCCTAGAAGAATGCAACATTTCCTTGATCTTTTTTTTGTCATTGAAATGCATAGATGATTCCTTTCAAAATGGTTTTATGAGTATTTTAATAAAAAATCTGGTAGAAGATTTCTAAGACATCTTCTCTACAATTCTCACATATCAGAAGCTGTTACTTAAGAGGAGAGAAAAATTAACTTTTGCATCATTATATATAATATCAACATTCACTCATCAGTTTATTGCAACATTTACTTATGTAATAAATAATCCCTGAGCCTCTATCATATCAGGCACTTTGAAAGGATTGAGACCACAACAGTGAGCAGAACCAGATGAAGTCCTGTTCTGGTAGAGCTTGCCGGGAGGAGGAGGATTGGGAATAAAGAAGTAAACACATAAATATGCAATATTTCATTTGATCACAAGTGCTAAGAGGAAAAGTAAGTCATAGAAAAGGAATGCAGTGGGAAACAGAAAAGGGTGGAAAGATGGGGCAGGGTTATTTGTGATAGATTGGTCAGAGAAGTGATAAAATTTTTCTGTGAAAGAATTCTCATATCTCAATGAAGTGAGGAAGTTTGCCATGAAGATACCTGAAGGAATGTACCAGGCATTAGAGCAAATGATGGTTCAAAATGTTAAATTAATGACAATGTTTATAGAAGTAGTAATAATAGTGACAGCAGTAGCTATAATCTGTTAAAGGCGTAATATATTTTCATACATTGTTCTAAACAATTTCTGTATATCTTTATGCCGATGTAAAGGTTTTTTTTGATTTTATGTGTGTTTGTGTCTGTGTGTGTGTGTGTATACAGAAGGGACTTTTTAGAGATTTACTTTTCTTTTTAATTATGTTTTTAAAAATTTAATTGTAGATTCACAAGCAGTTCTAAGGAATAATACAGAGAAATTTAGGGTATATTTCACCTGGTTTCTCTCAGTGTTAACACCTTGCAAATCTAGATTCAGTAAGACAATCAAGGTATCGATATTGATACAATCCTTTGATCTTACTCAAATTTCATGTTTTATATGCACTCATTTGCATATGTGTGTATATAGGTTCTATGCAGTTGTATCACGTGTGTAGATTTGTGTGACTAGCACCACGTCAAGATACAGACATTTCCATCACTATAAGAATTCTTCATGTTACCTTTATATCATGTCCTTTTCTGTTCATTCTGTTAGTCCCTGACTATTGGCAACTACTAATCTGCTCTCTATCTCTATAATTTTGTCATTTCAATAATGTTATATGAATGAAGCTTTAATATATGTCATCTTTTAGAATTGGCTTTTTTAAAATCAGTGTAATTCCTTTGAGATTCACTCAAGTTGTTGCCTCTATCAATAGGTTATTCCTTTTTCACTGCTGAGTAATATTCAACGATGTGGCTGTATCACAACTTGTTTAACCAGTTGAAGGACATTTGGATTGTTTCCAGTTTTGGGCTACTACAAATAGAGCTACAAGCATTTGAATCAAGTTTTTGTATGAACATAAGTTTTCTCTTGGATAAATATCCAAGGGTGGAATTGCTGTATCATATGGTAAGTGCATATTTAGTTTTGTAAGAGACTGTCAAACTGTTCTCCAGAGTGGTTGTATCATTTTACATACCCAATAGCAATGTATGAAGAATTCAATTTCTCTGCATCATCTCCAGAATTTGGTACTGCCATGATGTTTTAAATTTTACTTATTCAAATAGGTTTTACTTTTGTCAAAATTAGTGTTCAGTTTACCAAATTTATAAATTCAAAAGGCATATTTCATCTTTAAGTGTGTAACTGCAGCTGATATGCATTGTTATTCTATTGATATGTATAGAAAATTTTAGCAGTCACTTTTGAGGGAAATTTTAATATTAATCACTTTTTTTAACATTTTAAACTGAATTTATACATTTAATATGATTGATTTCCTTTTAGTCAAGTATCTGATTAGCAAATGAAAACTTAGAAGCACTTAAAAATCAGATTGTCAAATTGTACACCCTAAACATATATAATTCCCATTTGTTAGTAGACATGAGATATCTCACTAAAATTGAATAAAAGAAAAAAGGGAAAAAAGATAATTCCCCACCCCCTGAAAAAATTCTTATAAATATAACAAACTAAATTTCTCTTAAATATTCCAATATGCCATGTACTTGCTTTGGACTTATAATTTTAAATTGAAAGCTTATTAAGTTTATATATGTTAAACTGAAGTTACAGCTTTTGACAAAGGTACAAAGTAATTCAGTGGAGGAAGGATAGTCTTTTAACAAATGATGCTGGACCAATTGGACATCAATAGCTAAAAAAAAATGAACCTTGACCTATACTCACAAATCATAGAAAACTAAACTCAAAATGGATTATTCTGATCTAAAAGTAAAACTACAAATTTTTTAGGAGACAATGAAAATCTTAATGACTTAAGTTTAGTTGACTAGTTCTTAGACATGACATCAAAGTCATAATCTGTAAAGAAATTAGAAAGTTGGACTTCATCAAAATTAAAAACCTTTGCTTCGTGCAAGATGCTGTTATGACAATGAAAAGACAAGCCACTAAATGGGAGAAAATATTTTCAAAGTACAGATCTGGTAAATAACTCACTTGAAGAACATATAGAAAACTCCCTAAACTGGAAAGTAAAAAGCCAAACAGTCCAATTAGAAAGTGAGCAAGAGTAGAACACGTCACCAAAGAAGACATATAAAGGGCAAATAAACACATGAAAACATGTTAACATTATGAGCCGTTAGAGACATGGAAATTAAAACCATCATGAGATATACTAGAAGTGAGAAAAGAAATCCTTGCCTTGCTCCCAGTTCTTAGGAGAAAAATATTCCATTTCTCACCATTAGATATTATGTTAGCTGCAAGTGTTTTGCTGGCATTAATTCATATGATCACAAGATTTTTCTTCTTTATCTTATTGATACAGTAGATTACACTGATGATTTTCTTTTCTTTTTGTTTAAATTGTATTATTTAGTTATTTTTTAATTTTGACAGAGGGGGAGTTAAATTAGGTTTATTTATTTTTGGAGGAGGTACTGGGGATAGAACTCAGGACCTTGTGCATGCTAAGCATGCACTCTACCACTTGAGCTATATACCCTCCCCTCTACTGATTGATTTTCAAAGGTTGAACCAGCTTTGCATACCAGGTCATGGTATATAATTCTTTTTATATATCAATTTTATTGACTTGATGTGCTCAAATTCTCTTGAGGATTGTTTTTTTGTGTGTGTTCATGAGAAATATTGGCCTGTAAACTTAAGTAATAAAATTTGTGGCCCCCAGATTTGTACATAGTGTTATCTTATCCATTTAAATTGCTTTTTCATTTCTTATATTGATAATTTGTATCTTTGATCTACTTTCTTGGTTAGCATGGCTAATGGTTTATTAATTTCACTGATATTTTCACAAAATTAGGTTTGGTTTTCTTAACTTTATCAGCTGATTTCCTGTTTTCAATTTCATTTATTTTTTTAAACTGTAAAAAGTTTTTAGATTTTATTTTTTCTTCCAGTTTTATTGAGATACAATTGATATATAGCATTGTATACGTTTAAGATGTATACCGAAAGTATTAGACTTCTATATATCATGAAATGATTATCACAATACCATCATGTCATATAGATACAAATTAAAGAACTAGAACTTTTTTAAAAAAATGGAACTCATAGGATTTATTCTTTTGACAACTTCCATATGTAACATACAGCAGTATTAATTGTATTTATCATGCTGTGCATTATATCCCTAGTACCTGTTTATATTATAACTGGAAGTTTGTACTTTTTGACTGCCGTATACAGTTCCTCCTCCCACCCCTCATCACCTCACATAGTCACAAATTTGTTCTCTTTTTCTATGAGTTTGTTTATTTGTTATTGAAGTATAATTGATTTACACCACTTTGCAAGTTCTTGTTACACAACATAGTGACTTGATATTGCTATACATTTCAAAATGAGCACCATGATAAGTCTAGTTAAGACATGTTATGATACAAAGATATTACATATTTATTGACTATATTGCCCACACTGTACATTTCATACACCTTAATTGTTTATTTTGCAACTGGAGTTCTGAACTTCAAAATCTCCTTCACTTGTTTCTTTTCTCCACCTACCCTCCTCCTCTCTGGCAACACTTGTTTTTTCTCTGTATCTACAACTCTGTTTCTGTTTTGTTATATTTGTTCATTTTTTTTTTTAGATTCCACATATAAGTGAACTCATACAAATTTATCTTTCTCTGTCTGACTTATTTCACTTAGCCTAATAGCCTGTAGGTCCATCCATGTTGTCACCAGTGGCAAGACTTCATTCCTTATTATGGATGAGTAATATTCTATCATATATCATATATATGCCACATCTTTTTACTCATTAATTTATTGATGGTCATTTGGGTTGCTTCCACATCTTCCTGTTCTAAATAATGCTGTAATAAACATAGGGGGTGCATATATCTTTCCTTCTAGGTGTTTTTGTTTTCTTTGGATAAATATCCAGGAGTAGAATTGCTGGATCATATATAGTATATCAATTTCCAAGTTTTTGGGGAATCTTCATACTATTTTCTATAGTGACTGATCCAATTTACACTCCCACCAACAATACATGAGAGTTCCCTCTTGTCTGCATCTTCAACAACACTTGTTATTTTCGTCTTTTTGGTAATAGCCATTCTGACAGGTGTGAGGTCAATCTTATTGTGGTTTTGATTTGCATTTCCCTAGTGATTGGAGTTGTTGAGCTCTTCTCCATGTGCCTATTGACCTTCTGTATGTCTTCTTTGGAGATACGTTTATTTGGGTCCTCTGCCCATTTTTACCCAGGTTATTTGGGATTTTTTTTGATGTTGAGTTGTATGTGTTCTTTGCATATTTTGGTTTTTAACCCTTTATTAAATATATCCGATGCACATATCTTCTTCTGTTCAATAGGCAGCCTTTTGGTTTTGTTGACAGTTTCCTTGGCTGTGCAAACACTTTTCAGTTTTATGTAGTTCCATTTGCTTATTTTTGCTTTTGTTTCTCTTGCCTAAGGAGATCACAAAAAAAGTCTTGCTAAGACAGATGCCAAAAAGCATACTGCCTATGTTTTCTTCCAGGAGTTTTATGGACTCAGGTATCACATTTATGTCTTTAGTCTATTTTGAATTTACTTTTGTGCATGGTATGAAAGAGTAGTGTCATTTTATTCCTTTGCATGTACTTGCCCAGTTTTCCAAACAATGTTTATTGAAAATGCTGCCTTATCCTTATTGTAAATTTTTGCCTCCTTTGTTGTAGACTGATTGTTCATATAATTGTGGGTTCCTTTCTGGGCTCTCTATTCTGTTCCTTTAATCTATGAGTCTGTTTTTGTGCCAGTACCATACTGTTTTGATGACTATAGGTTTGTAGTATAGTTTGAAAACAGGGAGCATTGTATCCCCAGTTTTGTTCTTCTTTCTCAAGCTATCCAGGGTCATTTGTGTTTCCATACAATTTTTAGAATTATATGTTCTAGTTCTGTGAAGAATGCCATTGGTATTTTGATAGGGATTGAATTGAATCTGTGGATTTCTTTTGGTAGTGTGGTCATTTTATTAGTATTAATTTTCCTAATCCATGAACACAGTATATTTTCCTGTCTGTTTGTGTTATCTTCAATTTCTTTTCATCAATGTCTTATATTTTTCTAAATACAGAACTTTTACCTACTTAGAGTAATTCCTAGGTATTTTATTCTTTTTGATGTGATTGTAAATGGAATTGTTTTAATTTCTCTTTCTGATAGTTTGTTGTTAGTGTATATAAATGTATATAACCCACAGATTTCTGTGGGTTAATTTTGTATCCTACAGCTTTACTGAATTCATTGTTGAGCTCTAATAGTTTTTTTGTGGTGTCTTGAGGATTTTCTATGTATAGTAACATGTCTTCTGCAAATGGCTACAGTTTTACTTCTTCCTTTCCAATTTGGGTTCCTTTTATTTCTTTTTGCTTTTTCTGATTGCTGTGGCTAGGACTTCCAATATATATTGACTAAAAGTGGTAAGAGTGGGCATATGTGTCTTGTTCCTGACCTTAGAGGAAATACTTTCAACTTTTCACTATTGAGTATGATGTTAGAGGTGGGCTTGCCATATATGGACTTTATTATGTTGCAGTATGGTCCCTCTATAGCCACACTGTTGAGAGTTTTGATCATAAGTGAACGTTGAATTTTGTCAAAAGCATTTTGTCTTCTTTGACTTGTTAATGTGGTGTATCACATTGAATGATTTGTGGATATTCTTGCATCCCTAGAAAAAAGCCCACTGGATTATGGTGTATGATCCTTTAAATGTACTGTTGAATTCAGTTTGCTAATATTTTGTTGAGAACTTTTTCATCTATGTTTATCAGTGATATTGGCTTATTATTTTGTTGTGTGTGTTGGTGATATTTTTGTTTGGTTTTGGTATCAGGGTAATGCTGGCCTCATAGAATGAGTTTGAAAGGATTCATTCCTTTGCAATTGTTTGGAATAGTTTGAGAAGGATAACGGTTAACTCTTCTCTTAATGTTTATCTGTGAAGCCATCTGGTCCTGACCTTTTTGTTTTTCTCTTGGGAATTTTTTTTTAATTATTATTACTGATTCAATTTCATTACTGGCAGTTGGTTTGTTCATGTTTTCTGTTTTTTCCTGGTTCAGTCTTGGGAGGTTGTACATTTTAGGAATTTGTCCATTTATTTCTAGGTTGTTCAGTTTACTGGTATATAATTTTTCATAGTAATTTCTTAAGATCCTTTGTATTTCTGTGGTTTTGGTTGTAACTTCTGCTTTTTCATTTTTTATTTTATTGATTTGGGCCCTCTTTTTTTCTTGGTGAGTCTGGCTTAAGGTTTACCAATTTTGTTTATCTTTTCAAAGAACCAAATTTTAGTTTGATCATTTCTATTTGTTTTTTAGTCTCTTCTTTATTTATGCTTTGATTTTTATTATTTTTTTCCTTCTACTAGCTTACGGTCTTGATTGTTCTTCTTTTTCTAATTCCTTTAGGTGCAAGGTTAGATTATTTAAGATTTTTATTGTTTTCTGAGGTAGGCTTGTATCACTACTATAAATTTCCCTCTTAGAACTGCTTTTGCTGCATTCTACAGATTTTCAATCACTGTGTTTTCATTTTCATTTGTCTCTAGGCATTTTTAAATTTCTTCTTTTATTTCTTTATTGATCAGTTGGTTGTTGTATTCTTAATCTCTGTGTGGTTCTCATTTATATTTTCTATGCTTTGTTAAAAACTTCTAACTTCTTACTCTGTTCATTCAATTGTCTCCCCAGTTCTTTGATCACCTTTATGATCATTAACTTGAACTCTTTATCTCATAGATTGACTATCTTCACTTCTCTTTGTTCTTCTTCTGGAGTTTAATCTATTCCTTCCTTTAGAACTTGTTCCTCTGTCACCTTATTTTCCCTAATTTGCTGTTTTTATTAGTATGAATTTGGTAGGTTTTTTACATTTCCTGACCTTGGAGAGATGTTCTTCTTTTTGGAGACACCCTGTCTTGGTAGCACTCTCCCCTGTGGTCACCAGACCTTCATGCTCTAGGGATGCTCCCTATGTGGGCTGTGAGTCCTTCTATTGCAGCAGGCTGACTATTGGGTGTGGTGGTCTGGTAAGTGTGAATGGCTCCCTAGTCAAGTTGGTACCAGGTCTTGCCTTATGCAGAGGCTGCTGGCTGCTGGTGGGCAGAGCTGGGTAATAAGGCTGTTAGCTGAAGGTTCCCCTGTGATTTCCTGTGGGTAATGTCTCACTAGTGGGTGAATCCATGTTCTGGGGCTGGTGGTCATTGGTCTGATAATCCTGGATCTAGTACTGGCTTGCTGATGAGAAGAACTGGTTCCTGACAAGGCCAGCTTGTGGAATTTGGGGTATCCCAAAGCAAGTATTGGTCACCTGGTGAGTAGGGCTAGATCCTTGAGGTAGCTTACTGAGGAATCCAAGGTAGCCCAGAAGTGGTGTCCACCTGCTGGTGAATGAGGCTGAAGCTCAAGGGGTCCTGGGGCTGGAGTTTTCTCTCTGGCGGATGAGCCTGATCCCAGGGTTTCTGGCATTGGACCCTGGGGGATCCCAGGGCTAGTGCCAGTGCACTGGGGTCCTGGTTTCCCTGGTGGACGGGGACAGGTCCTGGGTGGAGGTGGGTGCAAGTTGTCTGAAAACAGCAGGCCTGCTGGTGGCTGGGGCTGTGTCTTTGTCTAGGTTGTTGCCTGGCCTGAGGCATCCCAGTACTAGTCTCGACAGGCTGGTGAATGGGGTTGTGTCCTGGCACCAATACACTAGAAGGAGGATTTCAAAATGATGATTGCCAGCACCGTTCCTTGTGGTGGAACAAGTTCCCCAAAATGGCTGCTGCCTGCCTCTGAACCTCCAGGGTGATCTTCAGTTGCCTCCTGCCTCTCTGGGAGGCTCTCCAAGGTAAATGAGTGTGTCTGACCCAGGCTCCTTTCAAATCACTTCTTCTACATTGATCCCAGAGCATGTAAGATTTTTTTATGTGCCTTTTAGGAGTGAAAGGCACACTGGCTCCCCCCAGATTTATCCCTGCTGGCCTTCAAAGTCAGGTTTTCTGATGGCTTATCTGACCAGTGCAGGACCCCTGGGCTGGGGAACCCAGTGTGGTGCTCAGAGCCCTCACTCCTTGGGGAGAACCTGTGCAGGTGTAATTATTTTCCCCTTTATAGGTTGCTCTCTCAGTGGTGGGGTCTTGAGTAAACTACATCTCTGCCCTCCTACCCATCTCGTTGTGGTTCCTTCTCTGTATCTTTAGTTGTAGAAGATCTTTTCTGCTAGTTCTCTGGTTTTTCTCATCAATAGTTGCTCTGTAAATAGTTGTAATTTTGGTGTGCCTGTGAGAGGAGGTGAGCTCAGGGTCTTCCTGCTCCTCCATCTTGGCCACTCCCCTCTCAACTTTATTGATTTTTGCTCTAATTTTCATTATTTCTTTTCCTCTGCATGATTTAGGCTAAAACTGGTGAAATCATTTATTTTTTTAAACTACGCTTGGGTCTTGGCTCTGTGACTTGCATGAGGGTTTCTGCAGTGGCATACCTCCGTTCAGCCTCTCCCACCCCCCACCCTCGGCCCCTGATCCTTCCCCTGGCTGCAGCCTTTTAATATTTTCCTTGTTGACTGTTTTTTCTCCCTACTTTACTAAGATTAGAAAGTTGAAGGGGCATGGAATGGGGAGGATTTCCTTTCCCAGCAGGGATAAAGCTTTAGAATTATGCTCTGACAAAGTTCTTTCCTCTGGAGAGTAGGCTTTTTTTTTTTTTTTTTTTTTTTAATAGAGAAAGCTTTGGAAATGGTCTACAACATTACTCTTCCTCTCCCTCCTTCCAGAGCCTTGAGGCATTTTGAGAATTTGGTGGAGCTCCTGGAGGATGTTTCCATGAAAGTGAGGATGCCCTCCTTTGACTGTGCCACCAGGAGTTTCTCATTCTCACTCTAGTCCACACCCAACCTCCATCAATTCATTAACAATTAGCCTTGAAGAGTTTCTACCATTTTATGGCTAGATTGGCTTCTGTTCCAGATATATAGCTCTTGGTCGATGGTATCTTTATGATTTTGCTTGTCTTTCCAGATTTCAGGGTGGCAGCTTGTCCAACAATCTCAGTTCTCTTATTAGTTAAAGAGCAATAATTGATTTTCAGTTTATCCAGATTTTCTTGTTGTAAGAACAGGAGTTAAAACTTCCCATTTCTTTATGTCTTGGAGCTAAAACCAATCTCTCCACCGTATTTACCTTTAAATGTATCCATATTTAATATTAAATCTATTCTTTTGGAAAGATGTTTACTGCCAGGAAGAAAATGACTGTCTTGGATAACTGGTTTCCTACTGTTTGAGACCTTAGCCTGTTGCATAACCTAGAGTTTCAGACGTCCAGGGTGTTCTTTGTCCTTGCTAACTGCCCTATCTATCACTCTTCATTTTTATTAATAGAAACCATATTCTTAGCTTCCTAGTTCATAAATACAGTGATCAAGTAACACAGATCTCCAGTTCACCTTCTTTCTTAATGGAATCATGAAAACCTATCAATTTTCCCAAGTTGATCACTTCATTGGATTCTGCATTTTTTAAAAATCCCAGGATATTTAAATATCTTCATGAGCAGGTCTAAAGATCTTAACTTGCCAGGATATGTTAATATGTTCTCGCTTTATGCTAAAAACCTTTGACCTTGGTTGAATTCTGTATTCACAGAATTTCAAATGTTTATAGATTTTGAAAAGACCTCTAACCAGATCTAGAGGTTTTTTGTTTGTTGTTGTTGTCTTTTTTACCTTAAATTCAAAGTTTTTGAGTTTATCAAAAGAAAATTCAATCCTTTCATCTTATGAAGAAATAATGTTATTCCTGTTTCCATATGTAAAATGGATACTTTTAGAAATTAAGTAATATCTTTTTCAAAGGTACAAATTTAGTAAGAGGTTGGGTGAGCAATAGCCAGAAATACTCATAACACAAGAAACAGTATACTGTGTATTATGGACTATTTCAAAATAACATCCTTTTGGGGTTGTAGGGAGAGAGAGATCCATCACATCTTACTGAGGGGGATCTGGAAAGCATGAAAATAGCCCTCCTAAAAAGATATAGACAAGGTTTTATATCTTTATGAATAATAAACTTTATCTCTGAAAGGTATGGCAATGTAGGTCCGGTTATGTGTTTAAATGCTTATGAAATTTTAACTCAGTAATGTTTCATTAGTAAATGTTTTCTAATAAGAGTTCATATTTGGTCTTTCCATGTGTGAAACAGTTTTATCTAATGGTTAGGAAGGTAAGAGGAGAATTTAAAAAAAAGTCAGCTCCTTATGCTTACCTAAAAAGTATAGTATGTACTAGTTATGAATACACTTAGCACCCAGATCTTGGTTTCCAAATACCATTCCTTACTCAGAAGAACCAGGGCTCATTGGAGAAATGATTTACTCTTAGTCTGCAGCAGGGAAAGTACATGATAAGCCTTATTGTATCACAAAGTGAGAAAGTACTAACACACAATTTATGGGGACTTGTCCCAAGGATACAGGAGTTGGTCTGAAGAAAGTCTCCCTGGTTAAATTTCAGACACAGCTACAACCATAATGAAATTTGACAGGCACCACATTAATATTACCAATGATGGGACAAACTGATATTATGTGCTTCCTAATATCATTCACCAGGAAGGGCACAGAATCACCATTGTCATATTCTGACCCAAGTTTTTTAAAGCAAAAATAATCATGAGGCAATCCCAAACAGAACCACATTATAGGGCATTATACAAGTCAACTCTCCTGGATTCTTTAAAGTCAATGATATAAATGTCAAAAAAGAAAAAGAAGTGTCACTTTCTTTGATTAAAGGAGAATAAAGAGGCATGATTTTTGACTGGGTCATGTCATAAATATATTTGGTGGGGTAATTTGGGACATTTATGATGCTGGGACTCAGTATAATAATAGTGCTATGCAAAGTGTGGTCCTTAAGGCAATGCCAATCAGTGTATATTTATTGTTTCACAAGGAGATTAGCACAAAAATTCAGAGTAAGCTGTTTGAAATTTCTATAGCAATTTGACACTGTTGTGCTATACAGGTGCTTGCTCATTTTTTAGTAATTCATTTTATTTTATTTTATTCAACTATTGTTTCTCAATAGATTGGAAATAAAGAATACTAATCTTTTTCCATAATAACTTGAGAAACACTGTATCAGTTAATATTGTATCAATGGTTCATTTCTTGATATTGTGGCTATGTAGGAGAATGTTTTTGCTTCTTGTTTCTTAGAAGAGATAAGCTGGAGTATTTAGGATTTAGAGATGAATATCATGGTATGAGCAGTTTACTTCAAGGGGTGCAGCAAAAAGCAACAAAAATGTGTATGTGTGTGTGAGAGAAGGTGTGTGTGCATGTTTGTGTGTGTGTTTAGACATAGAACACTTCTGGCAAAATGTTAACAATTGGTAAGTTTAGGTAAAGGGAATATGGTATTCATTGTTATTTTTATGTAAGCTTGATATTTTTCAAAATAAAAAGGTAAGGGTAAAAACAGTCTTGAGACAAAGAAATCTTTGTACCCAAAAACCCTTGGATTTTTATACCTCTCCAAATATATCCCTCTTTAAATAATCTCTCTTTGTTAGCTTATAAATTCATTGTCTTATTTCAGAGTTGTGGATTTTAAAATAAATAATAAGCTTAATAACTTCAATGTTGTATAAATTATTACAACATAAGGCGTATTAGACAGGTAATCTCAGAAATGTATTCGAGAACTAGAAGAATAAATATAAACTATGATCTAGATATAATGCTCTTAGGATAAATAGTAATTGAAACAACTCCAAAGTTGTTTCTACAGCTGCTTTGCTTCTGTTATAAGTTTCTGTTGAATCCAGAATTATTTTATTTCATTGTAATCATTTTTTAAAGTTAGAGTCCTCCCCATTAAACTTTGTATAGATTTTATATTATAATTTGTTTCATAGCTGGTTTCTCCCAAACTTCCTATAAGGTAAATTAGAATTTATTTTTTACTGACAAGGGAAAGAGAAGTTGAGTGACTTGACCTATATCATGCTGAGGACTAATTATACAGGCAGAATTTAAAGGTATGGACTTTGCAACATTAGCCAACAAAACCACAGCAATACTGAGAACTATCACACTTCAAAATCAAACTGAATTTTCTGAAGCAAAATATTGGTAATACTCCTGGTTTTATTTTCTGTTCTGACTTTGATCATTTAAAAACTCAAATTCAGATACAAATTTATTTCTTATTTAGGACATCCTACTCTGTGCCATGCCCAGTGGGTACCCAGTTGCATAAGACAAGGACCTTACTCCCCAGATGATCATGGTATGTCAGGTGGGACAGGTTTATGAAGAAGTGCAATAACGTGTTATGCGCTGTGAGAGACGTTTGAATGTGATGCAAAGTGGGGTGGTCAAATTTCCGGGAGGAAGGAGAATTAGACACCTCCAACTTTTAACAGTCACATTCATTGAGATGATTTTTGAGAGTTATTAGTGGTTGTTGAAGAAACACAAATACTTTACTCAGTGACTATAATGATGCTCCATTGATTTGTTTGACTCAGCTTTCTCATACTATAATTTTGGCAGCACACACAAAGGGATGAAAAGCCTAAAACAACATTAAAGAAAACAGCCATAATTAGCAGTCCTATCACAGCTAGAGTATGATGGGATCCTCACTTTCATAAAAGTTCTTTGCACTGTCTCTTTCCAGCAAGCGTTGCTTCCTGAAGACAGTTTCCTTCTCTGATTGTGCTGCCTTCTTTCTCTCCTGGTCCGTTCAGCCTGTATTGATTCTTGGTGCCAGGTTGGTATTTCTCTGGTATTCTCACTTCTTATTCACAATGAATAAATCCACACATCGCATGCCCATCTAAGAAATCTCTTTCTAGTTTATGTCATATTAATGTATTTTGGGTTCTCTTCAAGAAATCAAATATGCAAAACCTAATCTTACCACACAAAAAAGATACATATCTATTCTATTCACATTTCTTTTGATAAGAGTTTCTGGCACAGATTCTGACACATAGTGGGCTTTCAAAAGTGCTTCCTGAATAAATAAGGGTGTCTCTTTGTAGGTGTGGCTGTCATTTGAGTATAAATGAAAAATTATGTCAGTAAGAAAGCTTATTGCTATTTGAAAATCAAAACAGTTTGCAGGAATTAATTTCAAAATAGTATTTTCCAGAGTTATAATTTAACTGTTATTTTTCTACTTCATGCATTTGAAAATAATTGCAAATGTTAATGTTTATTGAAGATTAATTAACACAATTGTTTTTATGAAGATCACTTATGATTTTTTCCTGTTCTCTCTTTTCATTCTTTTAGTCCTCTACTTTTTTCTTTTGTGGGACACATTCTCTAACACACTGTATTGTTTAGCTCTCTATTGCTGCATTTATTCAAACATGTTTGGGGATAATAAGGGGTAAGGGCAATAGTACAGAAATCTTAAAAAAAATACACTTTCAGAAGTTGAAATCTTTTGTATATGGCTCTGTTTTAATTTTTATTTATTTTTTCACAATTTTGCTTTTGATGTCATAAATAAAACGTGTGTCAATATTTTCAGTGCTTTTTGGGTGACTGAAAAAATTTATTACAGAAGGTGGTGGTGGGAAGAGTTTGAAGGAACATTAACTGTCAGAACATGGATGATTATACTCAGAGATCTGCTAAAATTTGTGGAGAGAGAATAGTTAACCAACTACCTACAAACATGCGAAATTTTGTCTGCTAATTTTTTTTAATATTATAATTATTTTTTTGTTGCTGTTCAATAGTGGTTGATTGCATCTATATTTTCCTTAAGAATCACTTCTTGGAAACAGCTGCTCATCCTGATAGCAGGTTATGTCAAAATGCTTGCTGACTTAAAAGGTCTTGCAATGCACTTTATTATCTACCTAATGAGAAGTGACATATTACTACTGAGAAATAGGGCACCGCATCAGAACAGCTTCTGGATTTGTGCTTGGATAGATTTGCTGAACTAATGCAGCCTCACTGTGACCCAGGACTATATAGTGTTTTCTTGAATATAGCACTGCCATTTAACTTTAGGTATATTTTATGCTCGGAAGTCATAAATTTTAACACAGTCATGAAAATAAGTTTATTAAGGGAATTAAAACATAGTAACAGGGATAATTCATCATCATTCAAGAAGATTTTTTTATTGATATTTTTAAATGTAGGTCTTTGTGGCAGTCTGGTTGTAACTGTGGGATAAATGTAGAGTTGGTGAGAGCCGTGAGCTCCCCATGTATCTCCCAGGTATTGGAGCTAGGTGTTCTCGTGACAGCTATAAGTTTTATGGCGGGGGGAGGTGTGTGATTTGTTCTCAGTGGTTCAGGTTTTCAACAAGGCTATAGGCACTAAACAAACCACAGCTAGCCTGGTCTCTCAGGTTAACTAAATGATTTCCCAGAGGGTTGGTGCAGTTGGACTAAATTCTTTCTGAAAGCAAGTTTCTTTAACATGGTTAAGTAATGTTAACAAAATGATTCAAAAAGCCAACCTCTCTTAGTGGGAGCTAGAGGAAGTCCAAAATAAAATGCAAGAAAAACCCTCCTACACAGTCACTATTCACTTTCACTAAGGGTTTTTGGATGGTTCTAGATTTAATGTGTTGGAACTGCCAAAATGTGTACAGCAGCCAAGAGATCCTGCTAGAGAAAAGATGAAAAGTTGATATCATTTTTCTTGATGTTTCAAAAAGAGTAAGAGATTTTTTTTTTTGAGAGACTTGTAGATGGAGCAGTGCTTTTCCCTTAAATATGTTACATACGCAGAAAGAACCATATTCCTAGGTGTGCTTGTAATCTTGGCCTTTAAAATGAAGTTGAGAGGAAAAAATGTTTTTAAGTAAGGAATTTTTTGGCTAATTGAACTTTGATATTAAGTGATCTGTTTCGAGTTTGCTGGTGTCAATGAATAACTTGCATGAAACCCTGTACTTACTGACTGTGATCTCACATGTTGCCCGAAAGAGTAAAATGTTTCATCTTTTCCAAAAGAACAGTAAGGTAGATTAGGGGCTAGGCAATTGATTTGTGATAGTATAAAATCTATTCAATTCATTTCAGATGCAGAGGAAGGAAACACAAGGTCCACTGAGCCACCTGCAATAGGCAGTCCTTTGTTTAATCATCATTAAAGAATAATGGAAATACAATGATACTAAACTTTATGTTTTATGAGAGCTTCGCAGAATTAGTCACACATAGTTACTCACCTACCTTGTAAGGTGAAGGAGACTGCACTTTGGCCCTGAGCAGAAAGTCATATTAAGCATACACCCGCACAGCCACGACTCTGAGTCAAGGGAGAGGAAATCCTGAGTACTCTTACTACACATTCTGCAAGTTTTTCCTTGGCTAAGAGGGCAGAGCCTTTATTCTGATTATTAAGCACTGACTTTCACCAGGAACATGCCTTTCTTCGTGGGATTATCCCAGGAGATAATCAGTGGCGTTGTGCATGCCAGGTGGTCATGGTGATCACATGTTCATGGTTGTTTCTTACTTACTTTGTTTAAACTTTTTCTTTAACCGTATGTGTACGAGATTCAGCATGTTGAAAACATTTTTTTTAAACAATAGAATGATGAAGAACTGCTGAACTTCTATTTGCCTTATATGTGTCACTGTTTTTTTCCTTATGCCTTTTTGTAAGTACTCATTATAAAATATTTAAAAGGATGAGGCAGCAAATAGCATAAATTTGCTCCCAAGTACTATTGGGAAAAATTGAATATGGATTCTAATTTTGAATAGAAAATTTTGGTCTGAAATCATTATTTCAATAATTTCCCAGTATTCACTTTTTTCTTTTACCCTTTACAGCCCTAATCCTCCCAGAACTTAACTTTATGCTTCCATGCCTTTGCTCATGCTTCACCTTTCACGGAATGTCCTCTTCCACCTCAGGAAATCTCCTTCTGGAGTTGCATCTTACTTTATCCTATTCTTTATCCTATTCTATCCTTCTATCTATTAGTTTATACTCTCTAGGGATTTTAAACTGCATTGAAAATCTCTGATTTTTCCGTGCATCAAGCAGGAAACAACCTTGAGAATTTCTTTGCATTCTCCCCCAAGAAAACATACTTCACAAGGCATTAGGGAGAAATGAGGGATGTATTGAGGAGTCCATAGGAAAAACTGAGGGAGAGTTCTGCACCAACACATAATACAAACATTTCACCTTTAGACATCCACTGGCCATCTCTCCTGTAGTGCAGTGACTGTTTCCCTCTTTTTCAATCTTTCCTAATCCCCCCAAATTGTCTACATTTCTTCCTACATGCCTCCTATGTTGGATCAGAATTCTATGTAGTTGGTTCCCAGTTCTGAAAATCTTAGCTATCAGCCCAAACTCTAAGCATGGGTGTTCATCAAAACACCCATGAACCAGCGATGGGCTCTCCTTCATATGCTTTCCTTCTCCAGCAGCTAAGAAAAACAAGGTTTTCCTGCATATTGTTTTCATGGTATAGAGAGTGAAAGTGTGTCTTTTATTAGATGGTATGCTCTAAAAGGGCAGAAAAAGGTGGCACACATCTCTGCAACACCTTTTCCTCCTAATGTGTCTCCTGTCTCAGTATGTGCTCTTATAATCCCCTTAGTCACCCCAGCTAGACGTCTTTGATGCTTTCTCCCTTTCACCACATCCCTGGTGCACCTTCCTGTTGGTCACCAAATCATATTTATCTCACCTTCAAAACTCTCTCTATGTTCCATTGGTATTGCTCTAATCACAGCTTCTTTGTATGGGTGTAACAGGTTTCTGCTGGTCTCTCTGCCTCTCACGTTGCGAGCCCTCTCTACCCTCCTCCCCACATTACCATGCATTGTCTTTTACAAACACCTCATATCACCTGAAAGTGAAAGAGGAGATCCCCTGTGTTCAGAAGTGCAGCCTGAGGCCCTTTGCATAGTAGTTCAGACCCTTGGCAGTTTTATCCTAGTCTATCTCGTTGCCTTACTTTGCGTCACTCTCCTCTAAACACCGCATGTTCCAGACACAATGAAGCATTCACACCAAAATCCTTGTATGTTGCATGTATGCCACTATCTTTCAGACTTTGTTCATATTGTTTTTATTTTTTTTGCCTAAAACATCTTTTTCTCAATGTCTTTACCTCACTAACTCCAGCTCATCCTTCAAAGTCCAGCACAGATGTCAGCCTTTCTTTGAAGCCTGCTTTCCCTGTACTTTCCAAGTAAAATTAATTGGATCTTCCTCTCCACAAACTTGGGTGGTACATTTTTTATTATAGTACTTATCATGCTGCATTATGCCTTTAATTACATGTTTCTTTCCCATCAGCAAGGAGATCAGGAACCTGGATTTATTTATCTTAAAACCTCTATCACCACCTCAGTACCTGGTAGATGTTAACTGGTTAATTATTGATATATCCTCCATAACATGTTTTAGACAATAAAGGGGTGGTAGCTACAATTTAAAATCAGATCTGGGAGAAATTCCCTGAAAGAAAGGTGAGGCTTTTAGGAGTCTTGGTCTGTGCTGAAGGAGATTTCATTTTAAAGGGCAATGTAAGTGATATATGAAAATAAGTGATATATGAATAAGATGTAAGAGTTGAACAAGAGTTACATAATAGCAATGAGATGTCTTGGCCAAGGCATTTCAGTTACGGGGAGAAGGAGCATGTCCTCTGGAAGGGTGGAACATGGTGTGTTTAAGATGTGGAGGAAGGTTAACATGTCTTGAATACAGAAAGCAGGCAGAGATGGAGATGCAGTGGAGAGAGAGGCAAGGACTATAAATGTGAATGGTGTTTTAGAAGACATAAAAGATGTTTAACGAATGAACCGAAACCGCTTTTAGCATTTCTAGCTGAGGAGGACATGACCAAACTTGCATTTTGAAAATATCATTCCGATAGCAAAATGGAGATCAGATTGTAGGGAGGCAAGAGTGAGGGCAGGGAGATCAGGCAAGAGATGGTAGAGGTGTTACACCAAAAGGGGAAGGGAAAAGACCCCAGTGTTTGTGTTACCCAAAAGATTAGAATTCAGCCAGGAGACAGAGAGTTGTGTAATAAAAGATTTTAAAAGATTTATTAGCAAAGAGAAAGCACACCTTCAAGAACTGGAGGCAGGCTGACCCAAGGGTGGGAAAAGTGGTGGTCTTTGTTTGTCCTTTCTCCTATACCCTTGTTTAGAGGTGATCTCTTGATTGATTGATACCTCTTGCCCCTGGAATGCCTAGTCATATTTGTCCTCTTTGTGCATGTCTTTACCTGTGATGCACACAGAAAACCCACTGAGGGTGGGCTAAACTGCGATGCTAATTATATTATAGTGAGCACTGGATCATGTCTGGTTAGCTCCTTCTCGTTACTGTGCAGCTGAGGCTGTTGGGTTCTAACTTTTTTTTTCTGGCACTCATTTAGAGGAAGTAAAGTCCCTTGATGTTGGAGGTAGACATTCTGCCATTTTCCAGACCATCTTCCCTCTCCTCCACCTTATCTGCCTGGTGCCCCCACATATCTAACTACCTAACAGAGATAGGAAGAAATAAACTTATTTTGGAGGCAAAAATCAGCCAGATTGGGTTTTGGGTTGGTTAAGGAAATAATGAGGGCTAAATTATGAATAATGTTTAAACATATGGTGTGTGCAACTTAATGAGGTGGTACCATTCAATGAGATGGAAAACATCAGAATAGAGTGAAGTTAGGGGTAGCAGTGGTGGGTGGGAAAGGTGTGGTAGATCATGAATTTGGTGTAGTTCTGAAGTATCTTTTAAACATCCTTGTAGCGGTATTAAATAGGCATTCAGAGAAATGCCAAAGCTTGAGATAAAAATTGGTAAAATTCTTGTAGAGTAATCATTAAAGCCAGTGGCAGGAATCAAATCACTGGTGAGGGCAGGCAGATTATTTTATTTAAAAAGTAAAGAATCCAGGCCCAGTTAACAGTTAAAGATCAGGCAGGGAAGTTTGATCATATAAGGGGGACAGCAGGAATGCTTCAATTTAGGGAAATTTGTCCAAAATTATGGAATATGAGGGCAGGGAGTGTTTCTCAAAAAAGGAAGAAGGATAGGGGAGTGAGCATGAAGTGTAAATGCCCAAGAGATAGAGAGTAAGGTAAATACTAAAAATATCTCTAGGATTTAACCATGTGAAGGTCATTTGATGGAGGAGTGATTGGGAGAAAACGAAATATACACAGGAACTCTAGACAAGTCTTTTGGGATGTTTTGTTGTAAAGGGAGGAAAGAGCCCCAGTATTTGCTGGAAGGCATATGAGGTCAATAGAGGATTCACATTTATTGTTTTTTGTATTTATTTTAGGGGAGAAAAGTTCAGCCCACTTACTTGCTGATGGGAAGGAACTAGTTAAGAGTGAAAGGTTAGAGTTTAACATGAGGGAAAATAAAGATAGTCTAAGTAAAATCCTGAGGAATTTGGTGGGACTAGGCTGAGGAAAACAGAGATGTGTTATAAAAGGTTTAGTTGCAACTTAACCTTTTCAGAGGCTGGAAGACTTGACTCTCTTGGCTCAGTTGGGATTGGTGTCCATCCCAACAACTGTGATCTCAGCTTATTCTGCCTGGGATTTTGACAATGCCGGGAGCTTTATACTCTAAACCTACACAGCTCTGGCTGTTAGGGCTTCAGAAACTGCAGAAGCACTGGCCATGATGATAGGATCCCCATCAGTCAAGGTTAACTGCTCTTCAAATATAAGGTAACTGCAAGTGAACTTGGAACTTGCAAAGAGGTCCCAGTATAATTTTGTCTTGATCAGTCCACTGTGTTAACTCACTTAAATGACAGTGGTTTACTTTTTGGCAAACACACACATACATCCACACACACATATAGTTATATATGTATGTATATGTGTGTATATATATTTATCAGAGAATATAATCCAATAAGATGTTCTCATATTAGCTACAAATACTTGATAAACCATCCCCATACTTAATGATGAAGTGTAACTTTGTGGAGTCTCTGTTCTAATGCAACAATTATACGATAGCAATCTTCAGACCACTTCTCACACTGCAATATTGTGTTACAAAAAATCAGATAAGGCTTTATTCTTTAGGTACATTCTGACGTTAGCATCTTTTTATTTCAGAGTGTGTTTTTCCCATTTAGTCAGTGCTTTAAGAGGATAGTGTTTTGGGATTGGTAAAATGATGATCAAAAGCAAAAATCACAAAAGAAATAAATGCTCATTTTGTAAACTTGAAAAATACAGAAAAGTATGAACACGCAGATGAACACCTCTTCCTCTAAGAATCTGCATCACCAGGTTTATGTATCTCTTGTCTGTTTTCTTTATCTGAATATAAGCAGACAGAGAGAGAGACAGAGAGAGACCATAGGAATTCTAGTATACATATAATTTTGTATTTGACTTTTTTTCTTCTTATGATATATTATGGACCTTTTATCACTTCATTGATCATGCTTTAAACACATCATTTTAATAGCTGCATAGAGTCCCATTGTGAATATAAGGCATTGTTGTTTAACCATTCCTGGACACTTAGGATAATTTCAAATTTTCAATATAATAAATAATATAATATCTGGCATATTTACACTAAAATATATTTATATTTCTAATAATTTCAGTAGGATAGAGTCACAGAAACAGACTTACTGGGAGATTAATGGACTTACTGGAATGTATGCACCTTCAGGGAAAAGCTAGACCAACTCACAGGCCTACCAGCAGTTTATGCCCTTTTCATAACATCCTCACCAGCATTAAGTGTTTCAGCATTCATACTCTCATTAAGTATTCCTATTTTCTTTTTTGTGTTCTCCAGGATTGATTTCTTAGCTCATATTTATATTAAAGTGTTAGAATTTATCAAATTGATTTGCAGAAGTCGTTTTGTTGAGTATTTTTTACCGTTTGTCATAACATAGTGATCTTTGCCAATTAACTTTTTACCTTTTAAACTATTTCTTAATATGCATATATTTCAAGCATCTTAATAATGATCTTTCCTTTCACCTTACTTTGCAAAATATTCTCTTTCCACTAGTGATCAGAAAATATTTTCTTAATTTCTTGTCAATTTTTATTGGAGTATTGTTTTTATGTTGAGTAATTTATCTGGATTTTAATTTTGTGTGTGTTTGTAAGACACGAGCTCTTATTTTTTAGGATTCCAAGTTTGGTAAAATATTCCTGTTGCTTTCCTGGGCACAGAGTCAACAAATCATATCACATATCACATTTCACATATCAGCTACTGAGTCCATACTTAGCACTTAAAATTTGTTCCAAATTAGTGCAGAATGTAGAATTTAGCTTCTCATGTAGTTTCAAAATGAGATCCACTCACAGCAAACCTTTTATGATTTTTGTCAAGTTTACTTAAAAGTGACGTGGTCACTCATTGCAATGCATAGAATTCACCACCTCATTTTCTTCTTTTTCTGTACTGTCCATATTCTTTCTTTTTCCTTCCTCTTGGTCTACTTCCTTCCCCTCTGGTTGTGTAAGTAAATAAATTCCCACTCTGGACTTTTGTAGCTTTTTAAAATCTGAACATGCCCTGTGGTATTGCCCTCAACACACCTTACATGTCAAACTGATTCTTCCAACAAATACACAGTTTTTTCTGAAACAAATCCTGGCAAACCAAAATTTCTTTATTGGTGTTAAGGGTTAACTTCGTGCAAATGATTCGTGAAAGTCCTTATCATTTATATACATGAAATATTGAGTAAAAAATGTTGAGATCTCTGTAGTCGGAACTTCCAAAGTCACTTTTTCAGACATGTTACATCAGTGCTTCTGACTTTCACTCCATCTAAGAGAAGTCTATCTTCTCTTTGGTGTTGGTGATATAACAGCTAAATAAAGAAAAACCCTGAGTTTTCCTTGAATGAATAAATATCTTCACGTTCTACCATGAGGCTGAATCATGCCTATGGCAAATGAATTTGCATCACTGGAGACCAATGTGAGGACAGTTTCTAAGTATTTGCCATCTTCTGCATCCGTGTCATTACCCTACACAGGACGGATACCATTGGGCATTTTGATTCAGCCACAAATGCTACAAGCCATGGAACACCAACTGCCGACTTTTCAGTAAATTATTGCTCAGGAACCCAGCCTTTTGCAAACATTCATGTGAACTGTCTATGCATAAAGCATCCATTTTAAAGGAGGGGATGACTTTGTGGTTCTCAAATGAAATGATGGTATTACATTTGCCACACTGAACACACACATTCTGAAGTGTTTGCATAAAAGCTTTGGCTTTAAAATGTAGCTGGTCCTGTGGAAGTGATTCTGATATTTAAAGGTCTTTAAAAGTGTTAAGCACATAACCAATTTGCTGCTGTAACGTTTCCAACGCATTTTCTTTACAGGGTGAGGGAACTAAAGAAGCCATAGTTAAGAGCTCAGACTCTTTGGCTGGATTATTCTGGAGGGAACAATTTATGATTCTGGGAGACTAACATTTCTCCAAGAGCTCCTAGTTCTAAATGAAATCTCTGCTGTCTGGGCACAGCTGCCTCTGTGTCCCTTATTTGCATAGACATAGTGTTTCTGCTTTTGTTTTGTTTTGTTTTGTTTTGTTTTGTTTTTTTCCTTTTTTTGCTTCAGTTGAATTTGAGGAACATGCAGACTGCCACCTTATCTGCCCTGTCACAATTGTGCCTCAACACCCTCAAACAAATGGTGTGGCTGAAAGCAGAATACAGACAACACAAGGCCTTCTGAAACAGATCGTCAGAGATTGGCCAAGAAGACTGGCCAGATTTCTCATTGTTTAACTTTTCATCCACGTTAAATGAGAAGACTCCATCCCAGTGATGGCTTGACACTGTAAGGCGCCTCACACATTTTCATCCCTATTTAGCTAAAAGCATGTCAGAGAGATAAGAATATTTTCAAGAAACCTTTTTGCCCACATCTTTGCTTATGTGGTTTTCACAGCAATGTTAAGTCTTTGCTAAGAACTGTGTATCTGGGTTAGATAGGTTCTTTCCACGCTGGGAGGAACATTGGGGGTCTGTGCTGCTTTAAGTCTAGAGTGTCTAAAATCAAGATTACCAGGTTGATCATCTGGGTAGTTGGAGCAGTGGGAAAGTTTTGAGACTACTGGCTTTTATTTTGCAGTTACATCTGATGTTGATCACGAGGTTGAATGCAAAGAAGTGGAAATTCTTTGCTGACCATGCAGAGGCTGGAATGTCCTCACCAGTCACCTCTGTAACTGCTTCACAGAGCAGAGAGAGGGCCTCTGGCAGTCTACTTCCTTACTGCCTGAAAAATGATCTTAGCTAAGGGAAAAGGATGCCTCATTTGCCAAGAGGCACCATTGTCTAGTGTATGTTTATCCCTTTTAATTTATTTTGTTCTTTTTGAGGGCTCATGAATGCTTCAGGAGAGATGGCTTAACAATGTGATATTTGTTCTAATAAAGTGCTATCTTTCTGAAGACCCTTTCACCTCTTTGTTACCCCAAAAGGGGAAGGGAAAAGACCCCAGTTTTTGTCTTACCTGAAAGATAAGAATTCAGATGGGAGACAGAAGCATTGTGTAGCGAAACATTTATAAGTTTTACTTAGCAAAGGGAAAGTACACCTCCAAGAATGGGAGGTGGGCTGACCCGAGGGCAGATGGCAATGGTCTTTGTCTGCCTCCTTCTCTTTTCCCTCGCTTATACCCTTGCTTCATTGGTTGACGGCTCTTGTCCCTGGAGTGCTTAGTCATGTTTGTCCTCTTTTGTGCATGTTCTTACCCATGATGCACACAGAAAAACCCACGGGGTGGGGGGGGTAGTTCTAAACTGCAATGCTATTTATAGTACATTGAGCATTGAGTCATGTCACTGCCATGCAGTCGCGGCCATCGGATTCTAACCCATTTCTTGCTGGCTCTCATTTAGAGGAAGTGAAGCCCCTTCATGTTGAAAGAGGGCATACCCCCATCTTCCGGACCATCCTCCCTCTCCTCCACCTGTGTGCCCAGTGCCCCCATTTATCTAACTACCTTACAACTTGAATGAGTGCTACTGAAAAACAGATATGAAGATAAAAACAAACAAAACAACCAATGATGTTTGTGACAAAGACTTCAGCAGAGCTTTGTTCTTAGATCATCCAAGTGCTATCCAGCACCTAGTGAGAAGTTCATTTCCCTTTATTTCTCTTCCTTTACTGTCTCCTTTCCGTCCCCATTCAGATGATCAGAATATTGTATATTTTTTCTAGTAGCCTCTGAGAGCACTGAGGACAGATCACAGGTTCTTAAACTATTCCAAGGAGCTGAGACTGCCTTGTAGTGCCAGAGGATGAAGGATTGAGGGTGGAAGGCAGATGAGAGGCAAAGCCAGTCTGTGAATTCAGTTCCATTTAAACCGGAAGGAGTCTTCATCTCCCTCTCTCTCTGGTTAGGCTTCTACTTGAGCCTTGGTTGAAAGCAAGTAAACAAAATTACAGAACTAGCCAATACAAAGACTGAGCATGTAAAGGTCTCTTGATCTCTGACTGGCTCATGGTGGTTGTGGGGGCCTGTATGTGTGTGCACAGAGGTGCGGCAGATGGTGATGTGGTGATGGCAGGGGTACGCTTACCTGTGTTACCTGAAGAGCCAAGTCAGCTTGCACATCTTAACCCCAGATTCAGATTTGTACCCTGTGGAGATGGGTATGTTTGTGTGTGAGGCAGACAGAATACAAGTGTGTAAGAGAGAGAAAGGGCATATGCAGGAGGAGAGGTAGGGAGTGGGGGATGGGGCTGGTACGGAAGTGACAAGTGACTGCCAGACAGAGTCAGAGGACCTGTGAGTATTCCATGGGGGCTCCCTATCATCTCTTCAGAGCAAAAAATTGGATGAAAGAATGGCTTGCCCATGATCCATGGAATGGAGAACCAAACTAACAGAAATACATGGGCATTTATTTAAGGATTATTAAAACGGAATTATCCAGCAAAATGCGGGAAACCCAATTTACTTATGAGAGGAAAAGAAATTACGATGAAAACTGTTCTGATTTTCCAACATCTCTGTAACACGTAGTTGGAATGTAAATGTTTCTGCCCGGGAAAAGGGAATTAAGGAGGTGGAAGCAGTTGCAGAGTTATAAAGCTCTCTCTTCCTGACTGGAAGGGCCAGGGTCTTATTCAAACAAGCAGTGATGAGTGACTATTGCTATTAGAGGCAGCATAATGTGTAAAATCAGCAGTCACTTTTGCTGAGGGTCTGCCTCCATCTGGAGGGCACATGCACTATTCTGGTGCCTGTTAGATGGTTGGCACAAATTCCTTAAGTTACAAATAAAGTTCTTTTGTCCCACTGAAGACATCAAAATGGGAAAGTTAGACTACAATGACTGCTTCAGAATGTATGTCCTGACCATTAGTGAGTAGTGAAATCATCTTTTATTAGGTCTTGATCACCATTAAAAAATAAATAGACTAGCATATGACAGAAAGGAATCAAGAATTCCTTGAGGTAGCATATGTAGTATGTATTGTTTCAGGAATCTTTTGTGTCAGTTCTTTGTGTGTGTGTATGTGTGTGTGTATACTAATGATGTGAAATGTATTTCTCACCATATCTCAAAAATGTTTGAAAGTCACTGACTTTGGCTTACAAAACAACATTACTATTAAGTATAATGAATGGAGAGGGAAAAAAAAAAAAAACAAAAAAACAAAAAACCCAAAACTGCTGAAGGAGAAGATTTGAGTTCTACTCTTACTACCAAGGAGCTGAGTTACTATGCCCAGTCACTTTACCCAACTATAAAAATTAAGCATTTAATTCAATTGATCTCCAAGACCCTTTCCAGCTCTGCAATTCAGACATAATCTTGCCTTTAAGTGAGTGGGTGATATGGTGATAAATGAAGGATTGTTCAGAGATTAAAGATCTGAAGCAGCAATTGCTTTACCCAAAGTCAATTCTCAGACTGTTCTTAACCAGAAGAGGAGGAGAACTCCAGTCTCTTTTATTTTAATAGGTGAACAGGAAGGCTAATGATATTTCCTTTATAGGTTCTTTAAAAATTTCAACAATGAGAATTCAAAGGCTTTATATTGATTTTTATATCTGGCTAATAAGACTCTTGGTAGCCAGACCCCATATATTTTTAGCCCTTTTTTTTTTTTTTTTTCCCTTCTCACTTTAACCATCCTGTCACTCATGGAGGTTGAATCAGCAGGCTTTTAGTTTGCCCAATGTATAATCTCAGGTCCCATGTAACAAGGGCTCACAGCTACTGGATTTTCTGACTGTGGAATTTACTTTTCATTTTTATTCAGAGCAGTGTCAGCCCTGCCTTTAAAACTAAAGTGAAAATGTAACTGTGTGGTAATGAATTTGAAATCTCTTAAGGAGAACACATTTTAATGCACCTTGCTAGTGTTGAAAAATACAACATTGCTGTATATTGGAACTGTATCAAGTTCTTATTTTTTAGATTATGATATCGAAAAATGATAGTCATTATAATGTGTCTCTAGGTCAAGTGATTAGGATTTATTTTAATATTTCCCATCTGTTTTCTTAAAAGAAAAAAAGAAGATACTTAGTCTTCAAAAATGGGGAATGGACGAACAATAGGAAGAAAAAAACAATTATCAGCAGGACAGGAAATATTGTGCCAGTGCCCTTTGAAAGATGCAGTGGGGAAGCAATTCTTCTGTCACCATTTAAATGTTCCTTAAATGGAGTTTTTGTAGGCTAATGGAAATAAATCCTAGTCATTCTCCCCTAATTGAGCCTCTACCATGCAAAGTCTACAATTTGAGAGCACTGTTGGATTTATATTCTTGAAAGAGCCTACTTCCAGGGGGATGGTTGGGATTTTATTTCTTTTTGCATTTTGTCTGATTCTCTTCCTTCATCTTAAAACTTAACGCAACTGTCAAAAGTTATCGACTAAACACGTGAACCCAACATACTATGCCCCCTTCACACTCAAGGAAATTCTGCATTTCATACTAAAGTTTCAGAGGAGGGAAACAACACCTCACTCTGTCATACAACATGGTTCAGTTGTTTGTGCTTTCTGATTTAAGTTAGACCACTCTTTCTCTAAATAAAATTTATCCATTTCTCTGCCTTTAGTAATTTCCTATTCAAGCATTTGCTATGTATTATGGACAAGCAAATCACATGGTTAATGAAGACTTTTGGTCAGTGTTGAAAAAGCATAGGTTTAAGCTTCATTCCAAATCAATGCTTCCATTGATTAATTCAATTAAAATCTCTATCTGAGAATATATTGGATTCTACAAAGAGTTTGACTCTAGAAATATAAAAAATGATTACAAGATGCTGCCCTAGCATAATGGACTATTATTAGTAATTGAAAAGTGAAACAGAGCAAAAAGGCATGTTTCTCCCCTCTGCAGGTCTAGATTTTATCTTATGAATACTGTGTATTTATTTCTACAGAAACTTTCAATATTTTATATTTATCAGTTAATACATGGGAATATTTTTTCCTGTTTACATGAGAAGAACTTGAAACTCAGAGCCTTGTCTTATGAAATTTTCAAAAAATGATATAGCTGGTAAATTTCCCACAAATTCTACAGCTACAGATAAAAGAAAACTCCAATTACTTTCAAAACTGCCTCCCCGTGTATTAGATTAGAAAACCACTAATAGCTTTTGAGCATGATTGTCTAATATTTTATTCAGGTCTTGTTTAGAAACACATTGAAGTCATTACCTGACTTTTAAGAAAGAGGAGTTCTTTTTCCAATTAAAAATAAACCCACTGGCACACCCTCGCTCTTATTTCTTTTGCCTAGAAATGCTCATTTGACTTTCAGATTAGGGTATAAAGGGATATCAACCAGGGAAAAATGACATTCCTGGAGGTGACATTTCTCAAAGTTGGTTTGGGCAGTACTTAGCCACAAATTTCACCTTTCTGTTTTCACAATATTGTCAACAAAACAAACAAGAAATAACATACCACATAGCACCTAGCATTCCACTTTATGTTTTCAAGGGGTCATTAATTTTGTTTGGAATAATGGCTAGCAAAATTCTGAAAATGAGAATGCACATAAAACATATTGCATTAAAATGAAAGTTCACAGATGTTACTTTTGGAGATTCTAAGCTAACAACACAATTTGTGACAAATCAGTACATCTCTATTTGGGTGAACTGTGAGGTCATGAAATATAAATCGTTTGTAGACACACTGAACCTTAGCATGGGAATAGGTGCTTTGTAATTGGAGGACACATGAGGCAAAATTTTAGCTTTGAGATTTTAGTTTCCAAAAGATAAAGAAAAACAGATGGCCTAATATATTTTGTGGCACTTACTGGACACTGGTGGAATTCCAAGCCTTTGTTTACATGTACAACCTGTTTGAGAAAATAAACATTCATTAATGATACCTGAACTTGAATTTGTTGTGATTTGCTTTTTTAAAACCATTCAAATGGATGTTTTTGTATAAGATGGAAAGAATCAAGGAAAAATACAATACAGGTTATCTTGTCTATTGCTTTGCCAAAACAGGTAATTCACAATATGTATTTTGGAGATAATTTTATAGTTTGGAATGACACAATCTTATTCCAGACTTAAAAGATGGGTGCATGTGTCTTAGAAGACTGAGAGAGCACTAAATAAGTGTAAGGCTGCTCTGGTGCGCAGGATTCAGATTTGCTCTGGCAGACACATGCTTTTGTAAGATCTATGACTATACTGTACAATTCTTAAGCTTGTTTTTTATTTTCATACAGTAGGGTTCACGTCTATGGCCTAAAGATATACTGCAATTTTGCAGTTTCATACTTGATGGAATAACATGGGAATAGTTCTATTAAGTTCTGTTAAAAAATTTTGGAATCTTAGAATAATGCAATATCTCAATATGACATTACAGGCACACCAGAAACTCCAAATCAGCCCATCAATCACTGAACACATTATAATGGCCTTTTGAGCAAATATCAAAATAAAATTCATAACCAAGAAAATTCTTTCAGTGAATTTTATTTTGAACTTCTGATTATTTTGAGTCAAAATAAAGTGGAAAACACTTGAAAAATAAATAAATGTGTAAATCTCCTAAGACCATAAATTGCTGGGTGAAGCCAAGTTCTAAACAGACACTTAGACAAATACTTCTGCTTAATATTATGTTAGTTACATACATTTAAAAATATGTAGTTAATTTTTTCCCCTGCAGTTTTCTGCCTTGATGTTTTTATATCAGTCTACCTCCTTTGTAGTGGTTTCTATTCTGTTTTAGAAATTATTTTTATTTTCTTTCTGTGTTCTACTGTTAACATCCCATTAATTAACAATTTGAGTGCAGCAAGACCACTTTACTAAAAACATTAATTGTATTAGTTGTTATATTTACCCTCTAATGTTAATCTTGGTTTTCTGTCTTTACTCTTAAATCAATTAAAATGTTAATGATTTAGAGAAATACAAGAAAAATGTAAAAGTATTCAATATGTTATCTTCCCTCAAGTCTCCACTGGTTTCATTGTAGATCAGAGCATTTTTCAAATGTGCATTAATGAATGAGTCAGTGTCACTGATTTTCTCTTTCTCCCTTATAATGTACTACCCTGTGATCCGGTAGGAAAATCAAATAAAAGGGAAGGTAAAAATTGAGCTGCTTCGTGAGCTAATGAGTTTTCTATCTTGAGAAGACTTGAACATAAGCTTGATGATTTCCAGGAGCAACATGGTAGAAAAGAGTGCTGATGAGGTGGAAGAGGGGGTCCAGTCCCTTCCATTTGTGAATTTCCATGATAAGTTCCAATTGCACAGCTCCCTTTGGGGTAATTGTTCTCTCATTTTGATGGTCTATTCAGAGAGGCTAATGACTGAGAATGAATGGAGGTAGGAAGCTTCACCATGCTACAGGTTGGTGGAGGATACTTTCAAGTTTCAACATGAATATCTTCATCTACAAGTAACAACACACCAGAAAAAAAAAACAAAAAACCAAAAAAACAGTGTGTGAGCTGGCCTTGAGATGAGTTAAGGCCGTGGGACCCAAGTCCATGGCCAGAACCTTGAGATAAGTTAAGGCCGTGGGACCCAAGGTCGCGACTACAGAGCATGTTTGTAGTATGCAGTAAATAATTGCTCACGCATGCGTCAATTATATAAGATTTAGAACAAAGAAAATAGAAGTACGCATGTGCTAGAGATATTCTGTAAGCCTAATGAACAAAGAAACTCAGACCGCGCATGTGCTGACAGAAAACAAATAAAAGCAGGACACGTACATCATAGGTGCGCACCTCTCTGTGGCAATAAAGTGTTGTTAACCCCATGGTGTCTCCAGCTGAAGTCTGTCCGGCAGTATGGCAACTCCTTGTGCATTTTTTCGTTTGGGCCGCTCACCTCCTAGAACCCCACGTCAGCTTCCCTCCGCTGACACTTGGTGTAGTCGGCAGGATGAGGTGAGTGCCCCCTCTGAACCCCCTGCCCCTGACGGGGATGCTCTGATGGAAGCAAAGTGGCCCCCTACCTCTGTATGGTACCCGGTGGCAGCCTATTTGCTGACGTGGGCTCAACCTGAGGATTGGGACACAATGGCGCCCCGGCCAGATGACGTCCGGAGGGCGTTGGAGCTGTTAGACAATAATGTCCCATTAGCCCACCAAGAGGCAGCCAGGAGGGTGGCCTGGATGTTCTTATCTGTTTTACGGCATGCTAGCCAAGACATGAGAGATTTACAGATGCAAGTGGAGGAGTTGCAGTGCAAAGAAGAGGAGCTTAAGCAGAGACCCAGCACAGCAGAAAGACGTCTGCATGGTCCTAGATCCGCCGCCTCTGAGAGCAGCTATGCCTGTGTAGCTCTGGTCCCACCACCCCTGGGAGCGGTAAGCCCGATCCATCCCCCCATTCCACTGCGTCTACGGCCAGTGGTGAGGCAACGGGTGGAAATGGAGGAGCCCATGGCTCAGGGGGGAATTCCTGCAGGGACACAGCGAGTGACATGACAAACCACCTATACATCCTATACATCAATGGACTTGAGAGACCTGGTGAAGCAATGAAAGCAGCGTATGGCTGAGTCAATCACCGCATGGCTACTGCGCCTTTGGGATGATGGGGCTGACCAGACTGAGCTATCTCCAAAGGAGATGGGCCAGCTGGCCAGCATAACAACTGTCCCTTCACTGCGGCAGAGGCTGCAAACTATTCCCCAGTCAAATGCTGATGATGGCAACCATACGCTGATAAGCTGGTTAATGGCTGCTGTACGCACTGTGTGGGAAAGTGCAGGGGACTTGCCTGAACACGTGAGTAAATGGACCACGTATTTGGACTTAGCACAAGTTGTCCGGGAAATGGGCATGCCCCAGGTGATGTTTTCTTTGTATTTCCGTAGTCCAGATGATGAGCTCCTTACAGCTCGAATGAAAGATTTTATTTTGGTTAATGGCCCATGGGAACGTTTGGGACTATGGCGGCGCTACTAGCACCGTACATACACCACCCCATTCATGAAGTAACTGAGGCTCTAGCTCATCTGGGGGACATAGAGGTGTGCTGAAAGGGGGTACATGCTGCCAAGACTCAAGGTGAGTCCAAGACCCCTTCCTCTTGTGCAGTGACTCAGAAAGGAAGGTCCACACTGAGGTGGAAAAAGGGGAATGCTCCAATTTTGGGAGGGCCCCAAAAGCTAGATCGCCAGCAGATATGGTGTGATTTACTGGCAGCTGGCCTGGACCGTGTGAAATTAGATGGCCAGCCATTGGAGGTGCTGATGGCCTTATGGAAGAAATTACGGCCTGAGCAACAATATACTCCACTGACAACCTCCCACCAGGCCCGAGAGGTGGCCTTTGCTGATTTCCTCCCAGACTAGGAGGAAGGCCAAAGTGTTTGGGACATGGGGCACCCTGAAGACCGAAGGCCACATGTTGAACTGACAATTCACTGGTCCCCCATGAATAAACAGCGAGTGCTGGCACTAGTAGACACAGGAGCTGAAATTACATTGGTGCATGGAAATCCGGAGCGTTTTCAGGGACCATGGGTTGATATAGAAGGATATGGAAACAAGCAAATGTGTGTTAAATGAGTGACTCTGATTTTGGGCATTGGCCGTCTGCCCCCTGCTGCATATGAAGTGCATATCTCCCCAGTAGCTGAATATTTTCTGGGGATAGACATTTTGCAAGGATTGCAAATACGATGACTTAAAGGGAATTTCGCCTGAGAGTCCGTGTGGTGAAAACAGTTATACGGAGGCATCCTCATCATGCACCTTTGATTTTGCCACAGGCCACACGAGTGGTGAATGTCGCAATGTCAATTGCCCAGAGGCCATGAGGAAATCGAACAGACTATTCTGAAACTTGAGGAAGCCAGTATAATTCGGGCTACACATAGCCCATATAACTCTCCAGTATGGCCAGTGTGGAAACCAGACGGCTACTGGAGATGACAGTGGACTATTGGGAACTGAATAAAGTCACTACCCGCATGCATGCAGCTGTGCCGAATATAACAGATTTGATGGACCGACTGTCCCATGAACTGGGTACTTGTCACTATGTGGTTGACCTGGCTAATGCATTCTTCTCGATAGACATAGCCCCTGAGAGCCAAGAACAGTTTGCTTTCACCTGGGAAGGCAGACAATGGACATTTGTTGTGTTGCTGCAGGGGTATCTGCACAGCCCCACACTGTGCCATAGCCTGGTGGCCCAGGACCTGGCTACATGGAGCAAACCGGATACTGTTCATTTGTTCCATTATATTATATGACATAATGCTAATCTCTGATTCTCTTTCAGATTTGGAAACCGGTGCCACAGCTCTGCGAGAAGCCCTGGCGGGCTGGGGGTGGGCCGTGAACGAGGACAAAGTGCAAGGACCTGGATATTCTGTCAAATGCTCGGGTGTTGTCTGGTCGGGTAAGACAAAAGTGCTGCCTGAAGCAGTAATAGACAAAATCCAGGCATATTCCCGCCCTGAAACAGTTAAACAGAGACTTATTTAGGTCTTCTGGGATACTGGCGGGTGTTTATTCCTCATTTGGCCCAAATAGCCAAACCCCTGTATAAACCGATTAAAAAGGGAGAAGTCTGGAATTGGTCTGATGAGACCGAATGTGCATTTGTTGAAACTAAGAGGGCAGTGGCCCAGGTGCAAGCACTGCACACTATAGATCCAGACCTCCCTTTCTGGTTGGCAGTCCATGTGGACAATGATGGATATGGCTGGGGCTTATGGCGGAAACATGGGCAGCAGAAAGTGCCCATAGGATTCTGGTCTCAGTTGTGGAAAGGGGCTGAATGTCATTATTCTCTGATTGAGAAACAGTTGCTAGCGACTTATGCATCCTTGATTGCCACTGAACCCCTGATGGGGAAGCAAGAGGTCCAAGTGCAGACCACATGCCCTGTTGCAGGATGGGTACAGACATGGGCAAAGCAACCCCGATCGGGAACTGCCCAAACCCCAGCTCTGATGAGGTGGGGTGCTTATTTGGAACAGAGAGCCCAGTACACCGCTAGCCCCTTGGCTGCAGAGTTGCAGCAGGTGTTAGGGACTGTGAGATTTGTTGCGCCTGATGTATAGATGCTTCCACAACAAGGGGTGGACACTGTGCCCAGTCCCTTTCGTGAAGGGAAAGGGCCACCCCCGGGAACTGCTTGGTATACTGATGGATCTTGTAAGGGCAGTCCGCCCACTTGGGTTGCAGTAGCACTGCACCCTGCCACTGAAGCCTTCTGGTATGAGAGCAGAGAAGGCCAATCCAGCCAATGGGCTGAGTTACATGCAGTATGGCTGGTGTTGATGAATAAACCTAGCCCCTTGCAGATTTGTACAGATAGTTGGGCCGTATATCGAGGCCTTACATTATGGATACCCCAATGGGCCCTGCAAGACTGGATGATTGGGCCCTGTGGGGACAACAGATGTGGAAACAGTTATGGGACAAAGGCCAAGAAGGCCAGTATACTGTTTACCACGTACCAGGGCACCGCCCAGCCCTGGCACTTGGCAATGAGGCTGCTGACGTGCTAGCCCAACTCCGTCCTGTACAGGCTATGGTCCCAGGACCCAATATAGGTCCCTGGCTCCATAAGAAACTTGGTCATGTTGGCTCATACACAATGAGGCAGGTAGCTGACCAGTGGGGCCTGCACCTGAGCCACAGTGAAGCCAAAGATGCCGTGCGGCAGTGTCCATGGTGTGCTAAGCACCACCCGCACTGGCGGCGATGGCCCCAACAGACAGGGAAGATTGCACGGGGAATTCAGCCATTGCAGGTATGGCAAATAGATTATGTAGGCCCCTTTGCTCCACGTACGGGCTTGTGGTACCTGCTGACAGTGGTGGACACAGCTACTGGCCTAGGTTTTGCTCACCATGTGCCCCGAGCTACACAAGACTCTACTATTAGAGCACTGGAAGTTTTACGGGCCTTCTATGGGACTCCCTTAGAAATACAAAGTGATAGAGGGACCCCTTTCACTGCCCAACAGACTCAGGAATGGGCCAAGGAAAATGATATTATCTGGATATTGCATGTGCCTTACCATCTTCAAGCAGCAGGAATGATTGAACGGTACAATGGCCTATTAAAGGACAAACTGAGGGCTCTCAAACCACAAGGGTGAGGCTGGAACAGTGTCCTGCTGCAGGCGGTACGTCTTTTGAATGAACAACCTCGCCGTACAGGTATGAGCCCACTGGAAGAGTTATTGCAAGGGACTATTCGGAGGCTCAGAGTTGGGCCTGTGCAGGAGGCCTCCGATGTCTCAATAGTGGGCCATGCGTTAATATTACACACCCCCAGGGTGTTGAACTCAGGAAAACAGGACACCTGGACATGGAAGAATCAGGTCCAGACTGAAGGCCCCTGGCTAGCCCTTTTGGAACCATGGGGCAATGGGCTAGATAAAGCCCTGCAGGTAACCCCACGAGTGTGCATTTTGATGTGCAGGTTACTCTAGGGAAAACAGGAGTGTCCCTACTTAAAGGAGCAGAAGCCCTACGGCTTTGGGCAATTCCACTGATAGCTCCTGAAGCTCTCCCAGAGTGTAACCAACCTAGTGTGGGCAGGTTGGTGTGGTACCAACGCCCAGGGCAAACAGCCCTTCCTGCCACTGTCCTCTCACAGGATGAGAAAGTGGCTTGCATCCTCCCAGAAGGGAGAGATTTGCCAATCATGGTGTCCACCTCTGCTCTGTCCTTCCGTCCAGGGTAACAGCAAATACCATGTTCTCCTGGGCACACACATTCACACGAGTCCACGTCTCTCACTGTTGGGTCTGTACTGAACTTCCCATAGACACAGGAGATGGACTGCCATGGCACCTCCACCCCCCATCCAGAGCTAATTGGAGCACCTTGACTCGATGGAATGCGAACAGGACAGCGAGATCACCCTGGGACTTGCGGCGGCATACTATTGAAGAAATACTCTGACGTGAGCGGGGCAATACCCGCCCCCTAATTGGAAGGACTGTATGCAGTAGGTGGGGATGGATGAATAGTGTTCATGTAAAAGTGAGAAATTTAAGCCCCCTCTGTATTGAGCAGTGGTTTGAACACAAGGCTCCAAACCGCACAGTGAGGTGGCTCCCAGAAGAGCTGTGTGCCAAAATTATAATGTAAATGCCTCCACCTGGTGGGATGGGTGACCTCTAATTGGCACAAAGCCCACTGATTTCCTGCCACCAGAGTATCTGTGGGTATGTGGCACCCACGGATGGTCTTATCTCCCAGCTAAATGGACAGGGCACTGTACTTGGGGTAGAGCTTACTTGCCCGGACATATCCGGCCCACTTTAACAGAGCACCCCACAAACTGGGACCCACTGCACACCCGGTGGCACCGGGGGAAGCGTGCAGCTTGGTGGTTTTATCCCATGGCCCTGTTCCTGCCTGGTGCTGGGACCATCAGTGTTGAATTGCAGGTAGAAGCTTTAGCTCAGCACATATCAGCTGTACTGAATGTTACTAGAAGGTCTATAGAGGAATTGTTAGGCGAGACTACCCAGATGCGAAAGGTGGTCTTACAAAATAGAATGGCATTAGGTATTCTCACTGCAAGCCAGGGTGGCACATGTGCTATGTTACATATTGAATGTTGTATCTATATACCAGATCACCAGAAGGAAGTAGCTAAGGCACTGCATGAAATAGATCAGGAATTAGATGGCATAGATCATGTAACTCAAGACCCCCTTAAGAATTGGTGGTCATCCTTGACATCCTCCTGGAGATGGAACCTAACTGTCCTGACTATTGTTGCTGTCTGCGTATTGGTAGGATGCTGTACTCTGTATTGTTGTTGTGGTCTTTGGGCACAATGCTCCGCCCTGTGGGCTAAGGTCCCCACGACCTAGGGGGTGGAATATGAGCTGGCCTTGAGATGAGTTAAGGCCGTGGGACCCAATGCCACGGCCAGAGCCTTGAGATAAGTTAAGGCAAAACTCAGTACAAAACTACACCAAGAGCACCTCTTAGACAACACTGCCTTCACAGTGATAAGTAATATCCTTCTGGATTTCAATGTTTTTGGAATTCTCTCAAGGCCTTTTAAAATATAGTCAGGTCTTACCTTTCTATGAGTGCTAAGAGGGGTGCATTTGGGGACAATGTTTCACTCACTAGTAACTTTACAAAGGCTCTATGAGATTTTGAACACTTGTTGAAGAGTAAATAGATCCTAGATAAAGCACTAGATATTTTATTGACATAATATGATTCAGTTTTCAGTTTCACTTGATTTCATCATTTTGAATAAAGGCTATTAATCCTCAATTTCATCTAATCTCATCATTTTGACTAAAGGCTATTAAGGAATAACAAATGTCTCATATATAGGACAACTTGTACATGCATAGGCCAGTGTTTGGTTTGGAAAGCTTCACCCACACGGATCATACTTCCCTTCCAAAATATTCAGAACCTGGAGGAGGAGGAGGAGGCACAGTGGAAAGAATACGGTCTTGCACAGAAAGACCAGGATCTGAACTCTGCTTCTGCCGTTTCCTTGTTCTGTAAGCATAGCGAGTTTATTTAAATTCTCTTAGCTTCAGTTTCTTAATCCTTTCCTTGCTATATTTTTCTTTTTAAGATTTTTATTTATATATTTTTAAAACAGATATAATTGGCACTACCCAATCTTTAAGTGTGTTTTATGTTCAGGCACTTGTTTATCTTACTTGGGAGGCGTAAAAGAACACCAGGAGGCACCAGGGTAGACCATGGACCAAGGACTGGAGTTGATATCTGTGTACTACCTGAAATAAAGACTGTGGGCTGAGAAAGCCAAGGGGTTTAATCCAGCAATTCAAAGTGAGGTAATGACAAATGAACTACTTATTGTTTATAACTTAGAAGACTGATTTCTTGAATATGTGTTAGCACATTTGACTGTCCTTTATGATTAGATTATTGCATTCTGTTGATTCTTAAGTTGTAGTTGGCTTTATTCCTTTGATAACTATGTAAGTTTTAAAAGCCAAAGCTCTAAACTGCTCTGAGAAACAAGAAATGGTACATATATGTAAATTTAAAAATATGTGCAGTATATTGTATATAAGCATATACATGCCATATATTGTATATGTGCAGTCAAATTGCATCAATTTTAACTAATAAAACTGAAAAAAAAAAAAGGAAAACAAGCAGAAAAGCCAAAGTGGGATAATGAGTCTTAACACTGGTAAGAGTTAACTGCATGGTAAATGTAAGGAGACATACACACTGCCCCCTTTTCCCCACCTATGCAGATTTGGTTGGTGCACCACTGTACACTTAAAGGTCTGCTCCCCCATGGGCTATTTTGGCTTTAAACCAGATGAAAGGGTTCCTCATTCCTGATCTTTTCGTGTTCTCTTACGCTGCCCTTTGGATTCCACTCATCTTTTAGCCTCTTCTTTCCTTCCTTTGAAGGTTTCTTAGTAAAAGAGTTACTGAATTTTAGCTACTTTTTCTCCCCTAAGTAATCAAGGGGTTTTCTCTTTTTTCTTTTCTTTTCTTTCTTTCTTTTTTCTTCTTTTTTTTTTTTTTGGCCTCTGTTCAGGAAGCCTTACACATTTTTGTAACCACTATTGCTCCCTATGTGCACCTCCACACACACCAGCTACTATTACCAAAGTTTATTAGTAGAGGAGCAGAATTTGCTCTGTTAAAACAAAACTACAGTTCTGTAAACTTTTTTTGTGAATAAAACATTAGCTTCAAATTCACCCCTCTCAGCACGCATAGAAAGTTAAGATCTAATTATTTATTTAAAGAGACCTTGAAAGAATTCCAAAAACATCAAAATTAAGAAGGATATTTGTATCCACAGATCATGCCCTCTCTCTCTCTCTCTCTCTCTCTCTATATATATATATATATATATATATTATATAAAGTATATATAAAATATATATAAAATAATGTAATATACATCAGAAGAAAAAGCTGACACTAAGCCATGATGAAATAGTGAAAAAAATGATAATAGACATGGCACTAATTCAAATTTTGTTATGCTCATTGCCTATCTATATTCTTGGCAAAGGTGGTAGTGGGAGGGCCTACCATCACAATTTGTGTATATGTGTGTGTGTGGTGTTGTAAGGGTTAAGGGTGAATACACATAGAAGTGGGATGGGAAAACGCTTGAGCTCAGTGAAGGAAAACTTGGCATATGTATAGTTCATCCAGTGTCAAGAGTCCAGAAAATCTACCTTCAGCTTCACCTCTCTTTCCTTCTCTCTTTCCATCAGTGTGTTCACACATGAAATGCTCTGTCCAGGGGGGAAAAGAAGTAAAATAAAAAATCATGTAGCACTCATTTCAGATCTGATTTCCAAAAGTCACATTTCATATAATTTTTTTCTTAAGAGTGTATACATGTATAATGTATTTGATTCTTCTTAACTACTAATGGCTTTCAAAAAAATGTTGCTTACGTTTTGTTTCAGAATTTTCTTAGCTGATGGGCATAATGCAGAAGGAATCTGTCATGCACTGGGTTTGATGAAACTAGGTAATTTAGTCTCATGGAAGCAAGGATTTTTAAATCAAGATTTTATTTAAAACTTTGAAGTCCTTATATATGTCTTGACCTTTTACTGAGTAACATCCATGTTTTATGTTAACAATGCATATTAAGTTTCATAAATAACAGATCTTGGGGGACTTCTGTAGCAAGACAGAGTAACCGGCATTGGGCTAGCCTGCTCACTATAAATAGTAATCAAACTGAACACAATATATGAAGCTGTTATAGATAGTCAACAAGAGGCAACACAGGACTGTGATCTCTGAGAGAAAGGAAACACAAAATAAACCCCATAATTACCATTGCTTGTCTTGGAGGCAGTTTCCAGACTGCAAAGCAGGGAGTTGGATGCCAATCAGAACATGATGGTTTTCCTGGGTTTAGGAAGCATAAATTGGAGTTCAGGACCACTAAATGGGTTGAAATTTGTTGAATCGAGGACTATAGAGAAAGAACATGTGCAAAGAAGGAAATCTGTCAAGGAATCATTAAGTTTTCCACCAAATATTAAGCTGTGAGGGCACAGGAAAGGCTGGGAGCTATGAAAGGAAATATAGACTGTGGAGATCATATGTTTCTGAGAGAGGTAAGTGTTGTGACTAGCTAGAGCCTTGCTAAACATCATAAGCATTCAATGTTGATCTCCGAAAGTTTGTATATTAGGAGTAGGGCTACTCTAGACTTAGAATAAAAAATAATACAGACCTACCTTAACAGTCAAAGTTATACTGTTTAATTAATTTTTCAGCAAATAATGCTTAATTTTTTAAAAAGAAATATCAAAAAACCCCTTTACTCTCAACAACGTAATATCCATGTTTAGCTTAAAATAAAACATCACTACATAGGCATAGACACAAGAAATTTGTGATCCATAATGAGGGAAAAAATTGTAGTAGAGACAGACCTAGAGATAATAGAGATGTTGGAATTAGCAGGCATAGTGTAAAACAGCAATTTAAATATGCTTAAAAATGTAAAGGAAAGGATGAACATGATGAACAGACAGATGGGAAATTCCACAGAGAAACAGAAACTTAAAAACAGAATATTAAAACTCAAAAATGCAATAACTGAAATGAAAAATTGATATTTTTGTCTCATAAATATTAAAAATTTCTGCTCATCAAAAGTTTAAAACTGGGAAAATGTATTTGTAAAACAATGGACAGACTATGTAAAGAACTTTTCATAAATCAATTAAAAATGCACTCTTTAATAAAAGGGCAGAAGACCAGAATAGGCATTTACAAAGGAAGATAAGCAAATAGCATATGAAAAAATATTCATCATTAGTCATTAAGTTTATGAAAATTGAAACCACAATAAGATGTCAGTATGTCTTTACTAGAATAACAAAATTTTTAAAAGCTGACATGTCCGAATATCAAAAAGCATTTATAGCAATTGGAACTGTAATATATTGGAGACAGGTGTGTAAACTGTTACAAATAGTTTGGAAAACCCCTTGGCAATATCGTTTAAATTTGTAATTGCCCTATGACTCAGCAATTCCACTCCTAGGCATTTATTCAAGAGAAAGAAAAGACAAACATTGACAAAAATACTTCTATAAGAATGTTTACAGCAGTTTTACTTATAATAGCCTCAAAATGGAAATAGCTCAAATTTTCATTAACAAGTGAATAACTAAATAATTTGAATTATACAGTAAAATAATACTTAGCAGTAACATGAAAGAACTACTGATATATGTAAACACATAAATTACTTTGAAAACCTTCTGAATGAAAGAAGTCAATTACAAAAGCATTTATTCATAATTTTTAGTGCAATTTTAGAACAGGCAAAATTGATCTATGGCAAGAGATATCAGAACAGTGGTTGCCTCTAGTGGAGAGAAGTTTGGGAGGATTGAGTGGTAAAGGGTATGTAGGAACAAACTTTCTGGGATAATAGAAACATTTCTTTTTATAATAGACTTGTGGGTTACAAAAGTGAGTGTATCTATTTGTCAAAACTGCAACATTTAATGTCTATGTATTTTATTGTGTAAAAATTATACTTGAATTTAAAATATTTTGGATCACTGAATTTCTTCCCTTTACTTTGTGATTTCAGATGAATTTTGCAGTTGTCCATTTGTGCCTATGTGAAGTCTGTAGGCTAAATAGGCTACTTTTTTTTCCCACTAATTTCTTTTAACAATATTGCACTATATACAAAGTGATTTACTTAAAGTCTTAAGCAAGTCTAATTGATACACAAACAAATTCTGCTAACTCATCTAATTACAAGATAGAAAACAGCTGATTTATAACAAATTTCAATGGCAATGAGTTATAGCCTCAGCATGAGCTCAAAGAAAATAGTATTAGGCTCTGGAAGATGAGTGGAACCTAGTAGGTTGCAGTAGAAAATATGCACTCAAAGACTCTGCAATATTGCCAAGGATCACAGTTCTGGCATTTTCATTTCAGATCACTTTAGCAATTTTTACTTGTAGGTTCTACTTCTACAAATGCTGCCACGCTTTTTGTTGGCGCAGCCTCAGAGGAACAGTCTCTCAAAGGAAATGGAGAAATTTGGCAAAGGGAAAAGAAAGAAACAAAAAAGAGCCCTGTTTAAAAAAAATAAAATAAAGCCTAAAATAAAAGAAAAAAAAATCAAACCAGAAGTCTAGGTTGGTGTCAGTCAGAGATGGCTGCCATATGCCACCACCCTACCATGACATGGTGATCTGGACAAATGTGTCTCATTGCTGGACCATTATTGGGATAGCAGTTCTGCCCACTCTTTAGCCTCCAAATGTTTCCATTATGGCTCCCTATCTTTAGGAGTTAATCTCTAGGCTATAATAATTTACTTCAGGCTGGCATGCCAGGTCTCCACCAGGGAGCACATTTAGAATAATAGAAGATTGCCTGTTTCAGATGCTTTTATTTTGTGTGTATGTAGGGGTGGGTAGGGGAGTGGGTGGGTGGGTGATGTTTGAAGGGTGTGTGTGTTCATATAATCTAAAAATGTTTGCTGTTGCAAAAATTACATTTGATACCTGATTGAGCTCTAATGCAATAGTTTTCTTTGCCTACCCCAAATACTCAAAAAAGATCAAGTTGCTGAAAAATGTCTTTTTAGGGAAGAAATGTGTTAATTCATATTCATTTCCATTAGCTCTAGTACCTAGTGGGTGTTTAATAAGTGTTCACTGTCAAGAGCAAAAACAACAATTCTATTTATTACACATAGCATTGTCTTCACCAGCCTTCTATAAATGTGCTTCTGTGAATGTGATTTATTCTAAAAAGAATAAGCTAAAATAACTGTAATATTCTGAACAGTGTTTATGGCATATCAAGCATCTGTTGAATGTTAATCTCAGGAAATAGAATTGAATGAGTTCCATGGAATTGCAGTTTGTTTTAAGGGATCTGCTTTTTGGAGAAGTGAGCTACTTGCCTACTTTTTAAAAGAAGTATTTTATTGAGCATTAACTATTTTTGGAACTTTATGACATGCAACAGACTGCTTTGTAGCCAAACACTGATCCTATGTGGAATTGATTGTGTAAGCCCTTAGGTAACTGTGTGGTGTTGAAGGGTAAATCTTTAGACTCAGTTTCTCCTGATGGTTTAGGAAAGGGGCCTGGGACACAGCAGTGAGAGAAGGCAGTCCTTCTGGAACAGAATGTGAACCCAAGCTATCTAGCAACACCTGCTTTATGTCAGTCATTGGTTGTACATCTTCCCTAAACTTAGCAAAAATTATGTACTGTAGGTATAATTTCCCCTATTTGGCAGAGAGGAACCTAACTTCATATAAATAACTTGTCCACAATCAAACATCTAGTAAAGGCATGTTACTATGCTGTCAAAGGAAAACATGAATAATTAGTAATATACGTGTAAGAAATTATGATCCTTTTATGCAATCCATTTTCAGTGAATAAAATTTTACGATGATGTCTTTCTGAAGAATTGAGCCATAACATTGGAGAGAGATTAAGGTCTACTGGCTGCCTAAAACAACTGTTTGCCTATTTTTTCATTCTGAAGCCCAAAGATGTTTCAGAGACTTTAGATGTGATCATTTTTCTTGCTCAGACATGAATGTTGTTGAATCAACTGATACTTTTTGGTTCTCATTTTGTCTTGTCAGCACCGTTGAGCACAGTTGATCCATTTTTTCTTCCTGAAAACACTTTTTCCCTCAGCTGCAATGATGCAATATGACCCTGGTTAATTTGTTCTTAGTTTCTTGTCATTTGCTCCTCCACCTCTCCCATACTGGAATTTCTCAAAACATTCTTCTCTTTTTATTTCTATTCTCCCCTGTTGAAGTCCTTTGCCAACACTTATCCTTTGTCCTTCCTCCTCTCAGTTCCCCTATGTGCAAAACACTTTCTTAAGACTTTCACATGTTTTCTCATCTACCTGAAATTCTTTTCCTCGTCCTCTTTTCCTTGTTCAGAATTTACCACCAGGTACACTGTCTTTGTCTGTTATACTGGTACTATTAACTCCCTTCAATTTACTACATTTTTAAAAATCAATCTCTTTTTTTTAACTTAAATTAACATATTAGAAAAGGAAATCTAATATTATTATAATAAAAAACTATGATTATTTGCAATAATTAAAAGAAGGTTATTAAAAGCAAATATACTGTGTAATAATTAATAATTAATATCATCACACTTAACTGCATTTTGGGATATAAAGATCTAGTTATTTTATTCTATCATGCTTTTTTGTTTTTTAGAGATTTTTTTTTTTCCTTTCATCTGTTAATATGGCCAGTTACATTGCTTTTCTAATGTTAGTCTAACCATGCATTTCTGGTATAACCAACTTGATTGTGGTGAATTATCCTTTTTAACTAATTGCTCAGTTAAATTTGCTGGTAACTTTTAAAGATTTTTGCATCTAAAGTCAAAATGAGGTTGGACTATATTTTTCTCCTATATTTTCCTTTGTGGGTCTTGATACCAAGGAGCTATCAGTCTGATACAATTAATTAGAGGTTATCTAATTTTTCTGTTCTCTGGAAGTGCGGAAGATTGAGATGAATTTCTCCTTGAATTTGTTGGTAAAGTCACGTGGGCTTGGAGTTTGCTCTGAAGAAAATTTTATGTTACTGAGTCACTTTCTTTATTTTTATCTCAATTTTTTATTATTTCTCTTGGAAAACTTGTAAATTGTATTTTTCTCGGAAGTTTCTTCTAAATTCCAAATTTACTGGAATAAAGTTGTTTGTAATACATTCTATCTTTTTAATATATGTTGTATATTATTTACGCCCTTTCCCCTATTTTATTCCTGACATGAGTTAATTATCCTTTCTTTAATGCTTTCTTGATCAATCTTCTCATATGTATATTTAAATTTTTTTAAATTTGGCTTTGTCTTCTTTATTATACTATATTGAAACTCTTATTTTATCATCATCAGTTTTGGCTCTTTTTCTTAATATTTCATTTCTGTCTTCTTTTTTTCTGTTCTTTCTATAATTTCTTAAGATGGATGCTTAAATCATTAAAGTCATTATTTATTCTTTTTTTAAATATATGCTGTACATTTCTTTTCACATGTTGCACTTTTCAAACTTTGATATGCTATATTCTCATTTTCAGTAAGTTCAGTATATTTCCTTATTTCTCTTAATTTCCTTACTTGACATATGTTTTTATAATGTCTAAACACATAGGGATTTCCTAACTATATTTTAAATTATTGATAGTTGTCAAAGAACATATAACTTATGATTACCTTTCATATTTACTAGTAATTGTTTTATGGCATGAAATACTATTCAATTTTTATAGTCATTATACTTTTCTTAGAAGAATTTAAGAACACTGTAAGGTGCTCTGATTTCCATTGAATCAACTTTTTTCTCTATATCTTTCTTGAGCTTATAGGTGCTATCTCCAGCTGACTATATGTTTAGCTCTTTCTCCTTGTGGTCCTGTTGGTTTATAAATTTATGTATTTTGAGGTCATGTTATTGATTGTGTACATATTTTAAATTGTTAGGGTTTCTAAATGATTAATTATTATTAGGTTTCTTTACTTTTAATGTAGTAACTAGTATATTTATTATGTATTCCAATTCTTTATCTTTTTGAATTGTTAAATTTATTGTTTTATACAGTCAATATTTATCTAGTGATACCTATAATTTTACTGCTTTATTTGCTCTTTACTTCTTCTTGCATTTCAACGTTTTTTTGGACATAGATTTTGTTATACCTATTGAAAACTCCTTATTTGCTTTCCTTTAGATACTCCTTTTACTGAAGTAATAGTCAGAACTTAATAACCATCAGAAGTCACCAATAACTTCATACTTCAGGAATCAATCTAAAAGAAACATAACATAAAAGTTGTAAAGGATTATTAAATAGCTATGTTTTGGGTGTCATGTCAGGAGTTAGGAATAGAGCAATAAACAATAAAATCAAGAAATTTTAAAATAATAAATGAAAAGTTAAGACAATAAAAATATAAGCAGCATAATTGTCATAATAGCTATGAAGGATAAAATAAACTGTGAGAAAAAATGAAGTGGGAGGGACGTTTGGATCTACTTTGTACTGAATAGTTAGGAAATGTAACTCAGAGGAGTTGACTGAGCTTGGGTTGAGGAGCTTGGAAGAGCTAGACTGGCTAAGAGTAGAAGATAAAATATTCCAGATAGAGGATAGAGCTTAGCTTTAGGCTATTTGTTAGATGTTTTTTTCTGGAAGAGAAAGAAAGCTAGTGTGGTTGAAATGTAGTTAGCAAAGAAGAAAGTGAAGTTTGATAAGATAGGCAGGGGTCAGATCCTGAAGGGCTTCCTAGGTCTTGGCAATGAGTTTGGCTTTTTTGGAATCAGTTGGCAGATTGAAATAGGAGGCTTATGTAAAGTTCACTATATTTTTTAAAAGATCATTTTTGTTATTTTCAGAATAGGAATTGGTGGACGACAGACATAAAAGTTATGATAAGAGCAGTGGTGTCTTTGAATAGGTTGGTGGCAGTAGAAATAATTGGACTAATTTTAAGTGTACTTTGGAGCTGGACTGGACAGAATTCACTGATGTTGATGCATCTTATTAATTTTTTTTTGCTTGAGACAGTGGGGTAAAATATGGTGGCATTTATTTATTGAGCTGTATTATAGAGAAAATGTATAGTAAATGAGAAATTTGGGGAAAGTTAATATTCTCTTTTTAGACAGATCAAGCTTGAAATGTCTGTAAGATGTTTAAGGTGTCAAGTGAGCATTTGAATATAGGCATCTAGATATCAGTGAAGCCCTGTGCTGACCGTAAAAATGTAGATGTCATCAGATTTAAGTGTTTTTAAACCTCTGAAAATGGGTATCACCTCAGGGAAAAGTATGACCAGAGAATAAAAACAGCTAGGACTGAGTCCTGAGATATTTTAATATCTAAATATTGGGTGCAAGAGGCAGACAGCCCAGGCAGGGAGGAGAAAGTCATGGTACCATAAAAGTCAAAGACCTGAGAGTTTCAAAAAGAACTGTAAAGGCTTTTCTTGTATTAGAAGAGTGTTTACAAATTTCATTTTACAAATGGGAAAAATGGACTTCCTTCTTTTGTTTTTTTAAAATTTATTTTTATTTTTTATTATTATTTTTAATTTTTTAAATTTTTAACACCTTTGTTGTGGTATGGTTCCTATGAGTAAACCACACATATTTCAGATGCACACGTTGATGAATTTTGATAGACATATACACCAAAGAAACCACCACCACAATCAACATTTCCATTACTCTCCAATAAGTGCAATTTTCGAATTCCCAATTTACCCCTTCCTACCCTCTTTAACCACTGGTAACCATAAGGTTGTTTTCTGTGTCTGTGAATCTGTTTCTATTTTGTAGATAAGTTATTTTGTGTCTTTTTTTTTTTTAAGATTCCACATATAAGCGATACCATATGGCATTCTTTTTTCTCTTTCTGGCTTGCTTCACTAAGAATGATGATCTCCAGGTCCACCCATGTTGCTGCAAATGACATTATTTTATTCTTTTTTATGGCTGAGTAGTATTCCATTGTATAAATATACCACAACTTTATCCAGTCATCTGTCAGTAGACATTTGGATTGTTTCCATGTCTTGGCTAATGTAAATAGTGCTGCTATGAACATTGGGGTGCAGGTGTCATCCTGAAGAAGGGTTCCTTCTGGATATAAGCCCAGGAGTGGGATTCCTGGGTCATATGGTAAGTCTATTCCTAGTCTTTTGAGGAATCTCCATACTGTTTTCCACAGTGGCTTTCCTTGCTTCCCATGTATCTTATTGAATTATATTTTCCTCCAGATACATGCCCAGGAGTGGGATTGCTGAATCATATGGTTAAGTTTATTTTTAGTTTTTTAAGGAACCTACACACTGTCCTCCATAATGGCTGCACCAATTTATATTTCCACCAACAGTGTAGGATGGTTCCTTTTTCTCCACACCCTCTCCAGCATTTATCATTTGAAGACTTTTTAATGATGACCATTCTGATTGGTATGAGGTGATATTTCATTGCAGTTTTTTTTTAAACATTTTTTATTGATTTATAATCATTTTACATCACTGTAGTTTTGATTTGCAATTATCCAACAATTAGTGATGTTGAGCATCTTTTATGTGCTTGTTGGCCGTCTGTATGTCTTGACCTCATTCTTTCTTGACTAGGTTAGCTTCAAATCAGATAACAATTTTTACTATGATTATTGGGTTTCTTAAACCTGTGTTCAAATGACCAGGCTCTTGGCCTTACTGAGAACATTTAGGCCATTAAGACAATTGAGAGGCAAAAAAAGAGATGACTTTTGGACTCCACTTCAAGATAAAGTAGGCCATCATAGTTTGAAATAACTAATAAAATGGTAATCAAAAGTCTATTCTGAAATTGCTTGAAAAAAATAACTGAAGCATTTCTTTTAGGTTCCCTCTGTTAAAATCGGCAGGAAAATCACTCTGAATTACATGGTATTAAAGGAAAAGGTAAATTTACTTCTGATTTCTTCCTGTCCTGGTTGTTGATCATAGTTAGATCAACTTTAATGATGGTTATCTTTAAATGAATATTGTCAGGAATACCACAGGTTTTAGCTGACATGTAAACTGCTCGAAGGCTGATGTAGTTAAGTAGTGAGCATCTTCTACTGGGCTTTTTTAAAACCTCACCACTGATCAGAAATGCCAATGCTTAGGGGAAAAAATGTCTCTTGTTGGTCAGAGCTTTAATTAAAAACTATACTTTGTTTTCAATCAAATTTTGGAAAGAATACAGGAGAAAAAGCACGATGTAAATTTTACAATGCCTTGGCAATGTATCCAACTCTCAGCCGAACAAAGAAGCTTATATGCAGAAAATCTTGTAGGAATAAAGCATGTAAAATAAATAAAAAGCTTCCAGTGCTTAATTCCAATCTTCCCCACAGCAACTGGAACTGCTGATAAGACACCTACTCAGAGTAATGATGCATGATGTGAAAATGCAATAATCCAGACCTCGTAAGTACAGTCAAATGCCATCTTTTTAAACAAAATGGTTGCAAATGTGAAGTGCATCGTGCTGAACCATTTTCAAAGGTATTTTCATAAACACGGCAAAATGCCAGGGTTTGGTTTTCCCCCACATGGTAGGAAGAGCAAGGACTGTAACTATTATAGGGGCATCTGGTATTTGTCCACGTTGTGGTGTATAAATGTTTCTGGACTGTCAATTCATTATTAGCGGCAGTTTTAATGAGGATATAAATATTATAAAGTGTGTTTACTACAGATAAATCATAGGGGTGCTGAAGCAATTTGCAATACTAAAGCTCATTTTGGATAATTACAGTGCCCTTGAGGAATGTGTTTTTGTATTACGAAGAAGGGGATTGTTAAGAAGAAAACTGTTTTGGGTTGGTGACATTCTAAAGAGAGTAGAGAGGGTGATCCTGTTTGGGACGAGTCTAGAAATGTGTGAGAACATTAATGAAAAAAGATTATTTGCATCCGAAAGAGAGGAAAACCATGGTAGCATAGTTTCAATTGTTGGAGGAGACTTAGTCAAATTTCATGCAGACGACTTTCTGTAACTACAGAAAGAACATAAGAAATGATTAGTTAAGATTATGCTGGCAGTAAAGATTCTAATACTTTATTGCACATTGAATTCTAGTTTGCATTTTATGCAGAGGTAAATTAGACTGAAATGTTGTTGATCCTTGTTTTATGAAGGCTATTTTCATCATAGTATTAAAGGTTATTGGTTTACCTCCTTCTTCCTATGTTATTGAAATATGGTGATTTTCAGCTTCCTTATTTTCCCTGAAAACCCTAAGACATGGTAAACTTTAAACTCAATGAGTCAATGAAAAGGATTAAACAATTGTATCCTAGGCTTCAGGAGGTCATATTATAATGAGATTAAAATTTTTCGCCTTCAAGTATTGTTAATTTGTAAACTAGTCTGGCTTGGTCTTCTTATAAATGTTCTGCTGATTAGATTAATTTCACATGAAACATAAATTCATTTTCCTTTCTGACAAGCTAGTCAGAATCTTCCAGGTTGGTGATTGTTCAAGAAAAAGGCAGCTTTGGGAAGAAAAAAAAAAAAAAAAGGATTGCTGCAGTGAAGTGAAATGAGCATAAAATTAGATTCAGCTGAGATTGAGGTGTCTATATTGTCATTTAAAAGGGAATTCAACAGCCATTACATGAGTTTTGTGTTTAAGTTTGGAAAGGGAAGTAGCAGCTGGATTGAGAGAAACAATGGCTGGGGCTGCTCCTCCTGCATTAATCTGCCTTCTAGAATGACCCTGTATGCCTTGGCTGTGCGGTGGACTGTTGTGTGCTTTGGCTTTCAGGGTTCCATGCATGAGCGCATCCACACGTGTGCACTGGTGCAGACAAACCAAATAGAGTCTTTAATAAAGAGTGTTACTTGAATAAATGTGTTATTTATGTTACTTGCCTCAAAATGTTAGCTTTTTCTCCATATCAGTCATTCTTCAGGGAGAGCATTTAATCAGCCCTACCTGGCAAATACAGTCATCTGACTTCCTGGTAATGTTTCCCGGCTTTCTGACTTTGGTGGAAATTTGGGAAGCGTGGAGTAATTCAGTTGTAATAACAGGTATTTTGTTTCTTTCACTTCTTATCTCATCCAAATTCGGTTTATTTAGAAAGGCATCAAAGCTCTTGATGGTAGCTGATGTACAAATTTCGTTTCACGACAGTCTTCTGCCATTCATTCTTTAAGAAGTGAATGTTAAAAATAATGCTAATTTTCTTAAGAAAAGAGACTCTGAGGTCCTAGCCCTTTCACACCTGTTCCCATTGTCTTCGCATTCAAATATGATACTCTTTTCCTTCCTTTAAAGTGGTTTCAAATGTCAACATGGGGTAGTTAAAATGTTGAGAACTGAACTTTTCTGTTTCATTAGTGTGTAGATGAATGCCAGCCAACTTGGTTGGAAAAATAGTTCCTCAAAAGCAAATCAGATTTCTCCACTGGTTATCATTAGAAACTGGATTTGCATTTCCTTAAAAAAATAAAAAGAAATTGAGACTGTATCAAAAACTTTGGATGGAGATAGAGGTTTTCAGCATTATATTCCACACACTGTAGTAAAATAACACTATGGGAACTTCTCGAAATTACTTGTTACTAAACTGAACTTGCATCCACTCATCTGTCGTACAGTAAAGCAGTCTACTGACACCATTGTGGTGAAGGAAAACACAACCTTCATTTTCAGGGCACCAAGCAAGAGGAATGGGCAGCTCATGCTCAAAAGACCCAAACTCCCTGATGGCTTTCAGAGGAGGGTTTTTAAAGTCAACATTTGGATTGAAGGTGGTTGCAACTCATGGACTTTCTTCTGATTGGTTGGTGGTGAGGTTACAGGGTAACATTTTGGGATCTTAAATCATCAGCCTTCTGGTTCCAACCCGTCTGGGGTCTATGTACTTGTGATCAGCTTGTGGTCACCATCCTCCACCTGGGTATGGGTCCTAGTGTCTGTGGAACAACTCAAAGAATGTGTCAGATTATTATGTATATCCCTTAAGGAGGAACTGGGACTCTATTTTATCACTGAATTATTGTTCAAGCTATCTTGCTTAACTGCTTTTTCTTTATTTCTACATTACATCACTTCTCTAATTAGTAACTGCTTGAGTCTGCTTTTTTGGAACTCAAGGAAGGCCTGGGAGACTAAAGCCTTTTTCTAAAAACAAGGAAACTAGAAACTAAGACACAGAGTCGCTTTTGTAGTTGGTGGGGTTCCATAGGGTCCTGCTTGGTTTCGTTTCAACCCTCCCCTCTCCTTTCTTTGATATTCCTCAATCCTGAAGGGAATAGGGATGGAACAAGAAAGGGAATAAAGTTTTGGATAGAGAGGTTAAACATGAACTTGGCAGGGGAACTTGATTTTAAGAGGACTTAGTTTGGCTTCCTCCACCCTTTTTTTCTTTTTCTCTTCTCTTACTGTAGGAATGTACTCTCTATAATAAACAAATCTTCTAAATTCAGAGAAATCTTTATGATGCTCAGATAGATACTCATCATATGTATATGCATGACATCTAGGATAGTTTTCTCCCATATTCTCCCAACACCCAACTGGTTCACTGTTGTGTTCATTATAAATCATTATCTAGTTAAACTTGGAGAGATTTATCCATCCTCAGTGAAAATTCTAGGATAAATATGTGGCCATCTTGTAGCAGGATACCCTAGTGTAAAGACCATATCAAAATCCTTACATCAAATCTCCCAGGTTGGTGAACAAGAATGCAGCCACCTACTGAGAGGGTGATGCCCCCCAAATTCATGGGGACAGAAGCTTCTGTGCTCAGGACCTTTCCAGACTTTGCTCTGTGTAACTCTTTATATGGCTGTTCATTCATTTCCTATAATATCCTTCATAATAAATCAATGATCTATCCTAATCTGCCTAAGAAAGGAGATCAGGAAATAAGAGGATGTGGCAGCTAATGTCAGAGTTGTCTTGGATGGACAGGTAGAGGAGGAAGATTTTCCCAGGTTGCAAATGCAGGGCTGATAAATAGCCTGGTGACTTTGACTAAGTGTATAGCCACAGACATCTGTAGACAAGATTCCTGGAGGAAAAGCAGCTATTATGTTAGCTGTGGGTTTGTCATATATGACCTTTATTATATTGAAGTATGTTCCCTCTATGACCACTTTCTGGAGAGTTTTTATCATAAACAGATTTTGAATTTTATCAAAAGCTTTTCTCCATCTACTGAGGTGATCATATGGTTTTTATTCTTCAATTTGTTAATGTGGCATATCACATTGATTGATTTGCTGATATTGAAAAATCCTTTCATCCTTGGAATAAATATTTGATAGTGGTGTATGATCCTTTTAATATATTGTTGGAGTTTGTTGGTATTTTGTTGAAGATTTTTGCATGTATGTTCATCAGTGATACTGACCTATAGTTTTCTTTTTCTGTGATATCTTTATCTGGCTTTGGTATTAGGGTGAGCCTCATGGAATGAGTTTGGAATTATTCCTTCCTCTGCAATTTTTTGGAATAATTTCAGAAGTTTAGGTGTTTACTCTTCCCTAAATGTTTGGTAGATTTCACCTGTTAAACCATCTGGTTCTGCACTTTTGTTTGTTGGGAGTTTTTAAATTACTGATTCAATCTCAGTGCTGGTAATTGGTCTGTTCACATGTTCTATGTCTTCTTGGTTCAGTTTTGGGAGATTGTAACTTTCTAAGAATTTGTCCATTTCTTCTACATTGTCTATTTTATTGGCCTATAATTGCTCATGGTAGTCTCTTACGTGCTTTTGTATTTCTATGATGTGGGTTGTAATTTCTCCTTTTCCATTTCTGACTTTATTGATTTGGATCCTTTCCCTTTTTTTCTTGATGAGACTGGCTAAAGGTTTATTAATTTGTTTATCTTTTCAAAGAACCAGGTTTTAGCTTCATTGATCTTTTCTATTTTTTTTCTATTTCACTTATTTCTGCTCTGATCTTTATTATTTCTTTCCTTCTACTACTAACTTTGAGTTTTGTTTGTTCTTCTTTCTCTAGTTGCTTTAGGTGTAAGGTTGCTTATTTAAGATTTTTCTTATTTCCTTAGGTAAGCTTGCATTGCTATCAACTTCCCTCTTAGAATTGCTTTTGCGACATCCCATGTGCTTTGGATCATTGTATTTTTGTTTTCATTTTATCTAGATAATTTTTTTATTTTCTCTTTGATTTCTTCAGTGATTCATTGGTTGTTTAGTAGCATATTGTTTAGCCTCTATGTGTTTCTATTTTTTGCAATTTTTTTTTCTTGTAGTTGATTTGTACTCTCATAACATTGCGGTTGGAAAAGATGTTTGATATGATTTCAATTTTCTTAAATTTACTGAGGCTTGTTTTGTGGCCTAGCATGTGATCTATCCTGGAGAATGTTTCATATGCACTTGGAAAGAATGTGTATTCTGCTGCTTTCAAGTGGAATGCTCTGTAAATATCAATTAAATCCATTTGGTCTAATGTTTTATTTAAGGTCTGTGTTTTCATATTGCTTTTCTGTGTAGATGATCTGTATGTTGATGTAAGTGGGGTGTTAAAGTTTCCTGATACTATTGTGTTATTGTCAATTTCTCCTTTTATGTCTGTTAATATTTTCCTTAAATATTGAGGTGCTCCTATGTTGGGTGCATGTATATTTACAATTGTTTTATCTTCTTGGTTTGATCCCTTGATCATTAAGTAGTGTCCTTCTTTGTCTCTTGTAACAGTCTTTATTTTGAAATCTCTATTGTCTGATATAAGTATTGTTACTCCAGCTGGCTTACTTTTCATTTCCATTTGTGTGGAATACTTTTTTCCTATTCCTCCACTTTCAGTCTGTATATTCCTAGATCTGAGATGAGTCTCTTTTCAGCAGCAGATATACAAGCTTTGTTTCTGTATTCATTCAGCCAATTTGTGTCTTTTGGCTGAAGCACATAGTCTGTTTACATTTAAGGTAATAATTATCAATATGTGTGTTCTTATTACCATTTTGTTAATTATTTGGATATGTTTTTGTAGGTCTTTTTTTCCTCTCCTTTCTTCTTCGTTCTCTTCTCTTGTGATTTGATGACTACCTTTAATGTTATGTTAGGATTTCTTTCTCTTTTTTCTGTGTGTATCTATTATGGATTTTTGGTTTGTGTTTATTAGTTTTTTTTTAATATATCAATGTATGTATGTGTATGTGTGTGTTTATGTGTGTGTGTGTGTGTGTGTGTATATATATGATTGTTTTTAGTTGTTGAGCTCTTAATTTCAAGTGCATTTAAAATACCCTGCATTTGTACTCTCCTCCCTTCACAATTACTGTTTTTGATATCATATTTTACATTAATTATTTTGTGTATTCCTTAGCTGCTTATTATGGATACAGATAATTTTTACTACTTTTGTCTTTTAACCTCCTTACTAGCTTTGTGTGTGGATGATTTCCCACCTTTACTATATGTTTGCCTTTACCAGTGAGCTTTTCCATTTCATAATTTTCTTGTTTCTAGTTGCTGTCTTTTCTTTTTTGCCTAGAGAAATTTCTTTAACATTTATTGTAAAGTTGGTTTGATGGTGCTGAATTCTTTTAGCTTTTGTTTGTCTGTAAAGCTTTTGATTTCTCCAACAAATATGAATGAGACCCTTGCTCAGTAGTCTTCTTGGTTGTATGTTTTTCCCTTTCATCACTTTAAGTGTGTCTTGCCACTCCCTTCTGGCCTATAGAGTTTCTGCTGCAAAATCAACTGATCGTCTTATGGGAGTTCCCTTGTATGCTATTTGTTACTTTTCCCTTGTTGCTTTAGTATTCTCTCTTTATCTTTAATTTTTATTATTTTGATTACAGTGTATCTTGGTGTGTACCTCTTTGGGGTAATCCTGAGTGGGACTCTGTTCTTCCTGGACTTTGGTGATTATTTCCTTTTCCGGTTTAGGGAGGTTTTCAGCTATTATCTCTTCATATATTTTCTCAGACCCTTTATCTCTTCTCCTTCTGGGCCCCCTATAGTGTAATTATTAATGTGCTTGCTTTTGTCCCAGAGATCTCTTAAACTGTCCTCATTTCTTTTTTCTTGTTTTTGTTCAGTGACAGTGATTTCCACTACTTTGTCTCCCAGCTTACTGATTTGTTCTTCTGAATCATTTAGTGTACAAATGATTCCTTCTAGTGTGTTTTCATTTCAGTTATTGTATTCTTCAATTCTGTTTAGTTATTCTTTCTATTTTCTAAATCTTGTTAAAAACTTCTAACTTCTCACTCTGTGCATCCATTGTCCTCCCCAGTTCTTTCATCATCTTTATGATCACTACACTGAACTTTTTCTCGGGTAGATTGTCTAGCTCCACTTCATTTAGTTCTTCTAGGGTTTTATCTTCTTCCTTCATCTGGAACATATTCCTCGGCTGCCTTATTTTGTCTGTTGTTATTTGTATTTTTATGTATGTAGTGGATTGGTTATATTTCTCGACCTTGGAGAAGCAGTAGGAGGCATCCCATGTGTTCAAGCAATGCACTCCCCTCTCATCACTAAATGTTTACCCAAAAAGGGCTATGTGGGTCCTTCTTCTGCTGTGGCAGGCTATGTGGGTGGTTTGGTAGGCTGATTGGTTGCCAGGTCCTGCCCTGTGTGGATGCTGCTGGCTCTTGTTTAGTGGCACCTGGTCATGAGGCAGCTGGTTGTGAAATCCTAGAGGGCCTTGGGGTTAGTGCTGGCTCACTGTTGAGTGGAGTCAGGATCCCAAAGACTCTGGAACTGTTACCCACCTACTGGCAGATGAAGCCAGATCCTGGGGTTAGTGCAAGTTCACTGGCAGGGAGAACTAGTTCATGCAGTCTGGATACAGGGCCCATGGACCCCAGAGCTCATTTCAGATAATTTTAGGGGAGTTGGTTCCCAACATATTTATGTATGGGGTCCTGGGTGTCCTAACGGTTGTGTTGGCCTGCTAATGGCCTGGGCCAGGGACCAGCTGGTCCCAAGGTAGGGTCTGGCCAGTTTCAGAATTGTAGTTTTCTTGCTCAGGGTGTCTGCCTCCTGGTGGGTGAGACTGGTCTAGAGGCTTTTGCAAGCTTCTTGGTGGGAAGGGCTGGTGCCTGTCCACTGGTGGGTGGAACAGACTCCTCGCCCTCTAGTAGGGTGGGCTGTGTCTAGTAGGGTGGGGTGAGCCCAGAGATGGCTGTGGGCTCTTTTGTCTTTAGTCAGTCTGTTTGTTGATGAGTTGGGCTATGTCCCTGCTTGGTTAGTTTTTTGGCCTGCGGCATCCCAGCAATGTTGCCTGCAGGCTGTTGGGTAGGGCCAGGTCTTAGAGCTAATGAGCCAAGATGTCAGCCGCCAACAATGTTCCCCAATATGTCTGCCACCAGTGTCTGTTTCCCCATGGTGCATCGCATCTGCCCCTTACCTCTCCTGGAGAATTTCCAAGACCAGCAAGTAGGTCTAACCCAGGCTCCTATTAAATTACTTCTTTTGCCCTTTGTCCTGTTGCCTGTGTGATTCTGTGTGTGCCCTTTAAAAGTGAAGTCTCTGTTTTCCCAGTCCTGTGGCAGTCCTGTGATTAAGCCCTGCTGGCCTTCAAAGCCAAATGCTCTGGGTCTCATCTTCCCAGTGCCAGACCCCCAGGCTGGGGAGCTTGTTATGAAACTCAGAACTCTCATTCCTGTGGGAGAATCTCTACAATATAACTCTACTCTGGTTTGTGGGTCACCCACACAAGGCATATGGCATTTGATTATATCACAAGTCCTCTCTTGCTACTGGTCTCATTGTGGTTCTTCCTTAATGCTTCAGTTGCAGAAATCCTTTTCTAGTAGGTTTCAGTCTTTTTCATGGCTGGTTGTTCCACAGATAGTTGTGATTTTGATGTGCTCATGAGAAGAGGTGAGCTCAGGATCTTTTTACTCTACTACCTTGATTGCTCTCCTCCCCAGATACTTTCTATTACAGGCCTCCAGAAGTGTTGAAGGGTGAATGGGAAGGGAAGGAACAACACTCACAAGGAGCCAACAGTGTGACTTAACATTCATTATTTTATTTAATCCTCACAATATTTCTAAGAGTGGGATATTATGTTTCTCATTTAAATTTAAATAGTGTAAATATTTTGCCCAGGTTCATGCAGCTTACACTGTTAGAACTGGAATTAAGATGCAGATCTTTCTGATTTAAAGTTTAAGAACTCTCTACTACACCACATGGATGTTGGCCACAGAGAGCTGTAACTGCAAAACCAAAGGTTGTGTCCTAGGTGGTAATGAGCTCTCAAGCCAATATCAGCTATAAAGATGTTAAGATTTGAACTTCCTGGTTCTACTTCCATCTCCTCAATTCCAATTGGGTTTATTGCTTGATTTATCCCATAGATTCTATGAATTCCCGTCAAATTGGTCTTCTTAAGCATCTGGTCCTTTCTATGCTTCTGATTCTTCTTTACTTCAATGATCAAGTTTTTTTTTTTTTCCTCTTTCCCACCATTTTCTGGATTTCACATACCTGCTGAAGATCGAATTTTGCCTTAACTTACTGTCCTCAGACTCTGTACTCCACATAGTGGAAATGGGAAATATAAGGTCTATGAACCTTACTTTAGGGTAAGATTTCTAAAATAAGTTCAAAACACAGAATCCCAAGCAATTCCAAAATTTATATACACTAAAATGTATTTACATTGATAGTATGTTATTTAATTGTCCTTTTATTAGTAATGGTAAGCTAAGTACTACTGGTTAACTAAGCTATGCTTCTTAAAATCTCTTTTTTAAATTAACTGTTGTTAGTTTACCAGACTCAGTCTTTTACTTGATTCTTAGCTGTTGCTGGTGTATCCACACCCACAAGTTTAAGTAATTTTAATAGTCATTATGTTCTGTGGTTAAGATTTGCACATTATGAGTATTGTTATTCACTTCCAGATCAACTTGTCTCCTAAGTCTAGTGTAGTCTGAAGAATTATTCCCTGAAGCGAAGCTCTTTGCTCTCTAGAGCAAACCTTTTTCCAAGCTTTTAGAATATCTTTTCACACAGGAGTACTTTCATGATTTTTTTTTTTTTCATTCAGATCTCCCTCTCCTTCCACAATTGCCTGCTGAATGACTTCAGCAACTTATTCTTTTTTTTTTTTTAATTGGGTTTTTTTAGAAACATAAGTGGCATTATCTTTTAAGATGTGACTTTTATGGCCCAGGGGACTGCTGCCACATAGGAGACAAGGAGAATGTGGCATCTGTGAGAGACTAACCTATATCTCCAGCTACAGATGAAGGGAGGATGAAGGGAGTCTAGAATATGGACTGACAGCTGGAGACTGTGCCAGTGGAGAGCAGCAATGATTTTGGATATTGCATTCGTGAAAACTTATACATAGGCCACATCCACTGGGATTTCATGGAAAATAACAAAATGGAGAGTGGTAAGATCTGAGTTTAGAGTCAGAGTTTACAGCAGCAGTGAAACTCTCTTCTTAGTAGGACTGAGATCTGTGCAAACCACTGGAATCTATGTAAAACACTAGAATCCTAAACAAAGGGGTCCATTATGGGAGTGTGGGTGAAGTTGAGTTTTAAGGATATATCTCAGAGAGGGGAGGATATAGCTTAAATGGTAAAGTGCATGCTTAGCATGCATGAGGTCCAGGATTCAATCTCCAGTATCTCCTCTAAACATAATATATATATCTCAGTTCTCAGAACAGGGCCCAATGTAACTTGAGGCCGAATTCTACAATATCAGGCAAAATACTACCAGTTTCAAAAACCTCTTCTGCTTGAAGTCTGAATGGATCCAGGGATGAGTCTTCATGTAGGAGTCAGCCGTGGGGAGTGGAGGCAGGTGGAGTGTAGGGATCAAGGCTCTACCTAAGCAGGATTTTAAACTTAGAAGGCAGTTAATTATACAGCTAATAGAGTTCATGGATAATTATAAGCAAAGATATTTCTTTACTACAACTGTGTAGAGATACTGCTGGTGTTTTGCCTACACCCCTAGAATCCCCAGTACTACCCGGGGCCACATCTACGTGTGCTGCTCCTTCTTCAGAGCGTTCAACCTTAGGCTGCAGAAACTGCTTGGCCAGATGCCACAGCAAGCTCTGTGGTGTAAGTTATGCTCCATGCAGATGTGGGCTGAGTTCGGGTTTCATTTCAAAACCACCTTTCTTGGCTTCTTCTCCACTGCCTCCCTGTTTCTCCTGGAAGAACTTCCTTAATGAATCACTTGTACATGAATCTTCTTCTTACGTGCTTCTTCTGGGGAAACTGAGATAAAATAATTCGTATTTTTGATACCTAAGAAATAGTAAAAAAAAATATACTCATGGGAATGCAGGTGCTATGTCATGCAGAGTATTAATTGTAGATTGGAGAATGTAATAGTGAAATGGAATTTGGATGCAACAATTTCTTTGTTTTATAGCTTTGCGACCATTCTACATTGTTTTTTCAGTTCTTTTTCCATGATTGGACTGTCCCTGAAATGCATCAATCTAAATCCCAATCTTACAGTCATTACCACAGATTAGCATTCAACTGGATGTTTAGTGATGGGCACCACAGCAACTTAGAAACTGACTGCACCCTTTTAAGTAACCTCTTTTTATATAAAAAGAACCAAGAAATGTTACCTTTTTGCTATTATGTACTTACCTTTGTATTTGATAATCCTTCCGTATTACAGCACTGCTGTTGCTGGCTTATTACTGAAAATTTAATAGTATTTAATTAAAATCTGGAAACGTGCTTTCAATTTTATTACCTTAAAAAGTGGAAAATAAAGGCTGATCCTTACCATTTGCATTATACTGGAAACTGTTAAACACTTAATCTTCTCACATAGTGGTTCTGCACATTTAAGAGGATTATATTATTAATTGTTTAATTATTCATTATGCTGCATTTTGCTGTTCAGTACAAAAGCTTTTTTTAAAATTAATTTCATGTTTTATCCTTCTTAGCAGTCCTTCTTTGTACCGGGCTTTCTGTTCTTTCATGATAGGATGTCGCAGCAAAGAACCAAGAGGATAGCTTGCTGAAAGCTAAGCCTGTAGCTCTAACAAATACGTCTTTTGCCAGAGCAATGACTCAACACACCACCAGGCACCTGAGTCTCACTGCGCTCCAGAGGCTGTGGTTTGAAATCTGTCACCAGCGGGAGCATCATTAATCATAATTGTAGGAGTGACAGTCAGTTTCTTGACCTCATTGAGAGAGGCAGGGAGGTCAGTGCCTCAAGCAGTTCATCCTCCAGGCAACGAAAGCTGTTGGGAAGATTTCCTTTTTGTTGTCGCTGGCGTTTTTATTTAATCCCATCATTTTCCCCACAGTCTGGGCAGAAGTACAAAAGCTTCAAGCAGGCACAGTCTGGCCCTTTTCCTTTTTCTCTCTGCCAAAAGTAACCTTGGCAATTGATAGTTAAGGGAAAAGCTACCACACCCTTTTCCCCAGCTGTGTTTTCTCTCCTCTTTCCCCCTTCTTCTGCTCTTTTGTTTTTTTCCTGCATGTCTCTCTTGGGGTCCAAAGAACAGGAGAGAAGAAAAAGTCACTGTCAAGGAGCCTGGAGAAAGCAGCCAGGCCATTTCTTGGTTCCAACTGTAGGGAAAGTTTAGGAAGCTACCTTCCATGCATGCATGACAGTGCATAATCCTGCCCGCAGGGTCAGCCTGGCCTCCAGCTTCAGGGGGAGACCAGGGGTTCACATGAGAGCCTGTCGCAGCCAGTGAGTTTCATTCCAGCCATCACAGAGGAGGCTTTCTAAAGGAAAAACACCAAGAACGAAAAGAACTTAAGGACCTCAGTCTGTATATCTGATTTTACATTTGGACATGAAAACATTGATTTTATACAGAGAATCATCAGGATATTATAATGAAAGACAAATGTCAAATTAATGAGTGAATGTGTGAAAAGAAATTTAAATGACTCACTGTGTTGCCACTATGTCAGTCACACAGGAGGGGACTGGGGTACAAAATTTACCAAGTTAGACACGGTCCTGCATTTAGAGTGTGCACGCTCTTGGGGGATGGGAGATGGATAAATAAACAGGTGAGAAAAGAAGAAAATTTAAAACAGTAATAAGAAAAGGGAAAGAGAGTTGAGAGTATGTGGTGGTTGGGTATGACGGTCAGGGACTGTTTCTCTGAGAAGATATAGTATAAATGTTTAGGGGTATTTCATGGAAATTTTAAGAAGATTCTGAATGTGCCAATTCATGAATAAAAGGGAAAGAATGCCACTGACATGTATTAATTATTATTAAAAAGTGATGATTGCTTTTCAACAAAAATATTAGATTAACTCAATATTTTTTCTTTGTTTTTTTTTTTTCTTTGATTTATAGAGTAAATATCTTAAAAAAAATCAAGGAAACTGATCTTAGATCAGACCTATTCTGTAAACAAGTAGAGTTTTATGTATCTTGCAATTAATTACTCTCTGGTAAATGGCTGTTTTATGAAAGATTTAGATTCCTGTATACTGCCATGCCCTTTATTCCGGTCCAGAGAATATGCAGGTGTTTGGGGGCTTATAAGACCAGTGTCAATGAAATTAGAGCATCTGTTTATATGATGTGTCATGTTTTTTCTCTCTATCTCTGCAAATTGCTTTACTTTAAAAGCAATGAATAGATTTAGCCATTATCTTCAAAAGAGATCTGCATGACTGGGACATTATGCTGTATACCAGAAGTTGACACATTGTAACTGACTATACTTCAATTAAGAAAGAGAGAGATCTAAAGGTTAAGGCTACTCTTTCTCTCCCTTTTTTTTTTTTTCCCCATTTCTGGATTATACTACCTTTCCCATTGCCATCATAGAGATGTTGTAAGATCTCGCTGAAGTCACGTTGTAAACATTTTATTATTTTAGCCCTAGAAAAACCAAAGCTTACGATACTATATATCACAGAAACTCCAAATATCCACATTATCAAAGGCAATAATTTAAACTCTCAATTAATGTGTTTTGTACATGAACAGTAACACTTGAACATACGAAGATAGTGAATTGGTTTATATATAAATAATTGCCAGTGTAAAAACAAGGGAGTTTATTATAAGTTTATAATTGGGGTTTATTTGGTGAATATTTTTATTCTTGTTTTGATTAACAGTGGGCTGATATACAAATGTTATGAAAAAAATGACACATTTAAATGTACATGCTCTGATTTCTTTTTCAATTGTGTCACTTATGTTTCATTTTTCAGACATTGTTGTGGTAATTACATCTTTAAGAAGTTGGGGACTGAGGTTTCTGAATATTTTTCACTTAGGCTCATTCCTTGTCTTTTTATCTTTAATTGGCAATGGTAGTACAAACAACTTACTTCAGAGGGCATTTTGATTATTAATCAGAAAATCTTCTGGGTGATTATTTTGGCACATGAGCACTTTCCTAGCTAGCAGTTGGCTTATTGCTTAACTTAGCAGGAGATTTAATAAAAGGTTTAGTGACAGGATTGCCAAAGGATCTTTGGAAAAGTTTTACCAAAACCCATTTCTAGCGTACTTTCCCTAAAAGACATCATTGAAAAGAGTTCAGCATCTTCCATGTTATCTTTTTATTGCTACAAAATAAACGTTACTGTGGAGTTTAGCTTTGTATGTGAACCCAAAGCCCTGAACATAAGATGGTAGTGAAATAATTTATTTGAAACACTTCTATTTTTCAGAGGAGGGTGGGAGGAACTAAAGCGTATGGGTTTCTTTTTTAAAAGAGTCTTTAAAGAGAATAAGCTGAATTACAGGATTTTTAGTATGTAAATATATTTGTTTTCATTGGAGGGGGAACAATTTGGTAGGAGAAGTAATTAGTGTAAAGCAGGGCGGTCACAGGATGAAAAGCAGGAAGAAACATAAGGAAAAGTCTTTATAGAAAACAATCAGTAAATTTGAGCCTTGACCTCAAGTTGTTTATGACAATTGTAGTGTAATTTGTGGACCACTCTAATTATGCTTTGCTTTCCTGTTTCTGTGATGGCTCGCATGTTTGTGAACACTGAAGAAGAATTTTCCATACTATCTGGCTTCCTTTTGCTAACTTTCTTTTGAACATCATTTTATGGAATAAGGGAATTACTTTTAAAAGCTATCTTCCTTGTGATAGCATATCCTACTTTTCCAAAACAACTAGTTAGACATTACCACCATTTACAATACCAACCAAAGAAAAAAAAAAACTAGAATTTTTTCTTTGAATATAAATTCTGAAAATATATGAAACAACATAGGCATATTGAGGACAGAATATGTCTTTTTAAATAAGAGAGGCTTTATCACATTTTAAATTTATCATTATTTAGACATGCAAAATTAATGGATAAAAGATAAATGTTCTTAAGCCTCAAAGAAATCTCCAATGTCAGATTCGATTTTAATACATTGAGTCATCTTTCTTCAAAGAAAGACCCTCTCAACCTTTAGTGCTGCTTGGAATGAGACAAGGTTATTTGGTAATTTTCATTTCCATGTTCTGGAAATCAGATAGTGTTCCTGTAACTGGAATCATTATGATAGGACTGGATAAGAAATTCAACTTATTTCCCTAGGATTGGAATTTTTAACTCCATACGTATGTGAGATTTTAATGGCAAAATTTTGTTGTCAGTTAAAAGTAAGCAAGTAGATAGTATTTCTGCTATTAAATAGACGTCATTGAAGTATTGTCACAATGTGTCAGTTTCTGGTGTACAGCATAATGTCCCAGACAATGTATATATACATATATTCGTTTTCATATTCTTCATCATTAAAGGTTACTGACTGTACTTCAATTAAAAAAAAAAACTACTTACTAGAGGGAAAAAAAATAGACATCATTAACTTAGTTATTTAAAATATTTCAGTGACTTTTCAACAAACCAAAGAGTCAGGAAGACAAATGCCCAGGAAAAAGTGCTTCTTCGCCAAATATTTATTGAACCTCTACAGTGTTCTGGGCAAACAATGACACTGGTAGTTTAGATATTAAAAGAAAAAGTAGTACTTATTTTTAATTGAGAGAGACAAAGAACAAAGCAATAATTATAAATTGCTAGTGTGTTATGAGTGACTTGGGGGGCCCTGATCTTGGTCTAAGGCAGAGCTTCCTGGAAGAGCCTGGATCTAATAATTCTTCAAGAATGAGAGGCAAAGAATGAAGGCTTTCAGGGAGTAAGAAGAGGCGGGTGGAGGTAAGGCTTAGTGAAACTGGAGGCACGTTGAGTTTAGAGAATTTCCAGTTTCAGCATGGCTGGGAATTAGCGTGTAGATTATGAGGAGCCGCAGGGGAGGTAGCCCTAGAAGGAAGTTAGCTCTGGCGATGTCTGCAGGGAGGAATTCCGGTTTCACCCTCAAGATGACTGCAAATTAACATGGGATTTTAAACCAGGGTAACCTAATCAGATTGTGTGTTAAATGAAAGCATTTTGGCAACACTGTTGGAGGGATGAGGTGGAGTGAGGAGCCTGAAATAAGGAGATGTGTTAGTATCCATCCCTTAATTCAGGAGGGAAGAGGTGGAGGCGTGAACCTTAGTGTCAATAATCATTGATACAGAAATATGGCACTGGGCAATACTAATGACAGAATTATCAAGGCTGGTGACTAGCCAGATAAAGATGATGGACTAAAGAGAAAATTGATAATCGTGATCACCAAGTTTTGGTCACCAAGAGGGAGAGTGAAAGAACATTGGCAGATTTTTAAGAGAGAAAAGAGTGGATTCTGATTTTGACACTTGAACCTGAAATTGAATCGAGAGTAGCGATGTGCTGGGGGGTAGGGGGACGTCAGCTGGTTTGGAGTGGGATGGAATCCCAAATAAGAAATGAAGATACGAGAGTCAGCAGGATATGGGAGGTGGTTGAAGACATAAATTGAATTTCAGGACTGTCTAGGGGACTGCTTCTTTTAGAAAACAGGGGAAATGGAGGGAGCTGTCAAAACCCCTAATATTAATATAGAGATTTTTTAGTTCAAAAGTATTTTAAAACACATCATTTTTATGCCCCAAACAATGTTATAAAGGAGGCATTATTATGTTCACCTTTCCCTTTTTCTGGTATAAGGACTGAAGCTCACGTAAGTTACAGGACTTCCACAAATAACAAAGAATGGGTCCTAGTCACAAACCCAGGTTGGTCTTCTGCCTTTAAACTTAGTATTCACTTCATTACATCAGAACTGCTTTCTGCTCACCTGATTTCATCTAATATCTCATATATGTGTTATAATCGTAACATTGCTGAAAAATCCTCTTTTCTTCTGTGCTTTTATTTCTACCAAAGGGAGACTTTCTAAGGTCAGTATTGTGGCTATGCAGTACAGTGGGGGAAGCAGCCTTGCCCAACGTAATCCTGAGCTCGTATTCAGAACAGAGTCATTTCACATTTAAGGTGGTAGAAAATACAATTTCTTTAAAGAGATATATCTTTTTCAATGAAGTACAGTGGGTTTATAATGCTGTGTTAGTTTCTGGTGCACAGCATAGTGGTTCAGTTATACATATATATATTCTTTTTCATTGCTTTCATTATAAGCTATTGCAAGGTATTGAATATAGTTCTCTTGTTATACAGTAGGACTTTGTTGTTTTATCTATTTTATATATAGTAGTTACCATCTGCAAATCCTGAACTCCAAATTTATCCCTCCTTACTCCCTTTCCCTGATAGTAACCATAAGTTTGTTTTCTATGCCTGTGAGTCTGTTTCTGTTTTGTAAATAGCTCCATTTGTGTCATTATTTTAGATTCCAAATATAAGTGATATTATGTTGTATTTGTCTTTCTCTGTCTGACTTACTTCACTTAGTAAGACAATCTCTAGGTCCATCCATGTTGCTGGAAATGGCATTATTTTATTCTTTTTTATGGCTGAGTAATATTCCATTGTATGTATGTGCATGCATATATATATGTATTTATATACATATATATATATATATATACACCACATCTTCTTTATCCAATCATCTGTCAATGGACATTTAGGTTGTGAACCCTATGCTGTTAGTTGGAATGTAGTGTTTTACGGCCATTATGGAAAGCTGAAAATAGACATATCATGTGATCCAGCAATCCCACTTTTGGGCATGTATCCAGATGAGACTCTAATTCAAAAAGATGCATGCACCTAGTGTTCATAGCATTATCATTTACAATAGCCAAGAAGTGGAAAATACAATTTGAGCCATACTGAAGTCCATTTTGCCAATGATTTGGTTTCTGTTTAGGCTCACTTGTTATGGCAACTTGGATAATTAAAAATTGATTCAGGTAAAGAGGAAAATACAAATTGAAGTACCACCATCTGACTTAATGCCTATTCAATCTTATTAAGGCAGAATGTTCTATCTTTGGGGAGCTGTCTGACAACTCTCTCATTCACAAATGATAGGTAGATTGTAGAAGAATACACAGTAAGACCTAACATGTCTTTTACAAAAGGCTGAAAGGAGTGAGATGATAGTTTTTTTTTTTTAATCCCTTCTTCCATCCCGAAAAAGTAGACATCTTTGATATAAACATATCAAGAAATGTCTTAATATGAAGAAACATTTGCCAGAATTGGTATAGGATATTTATTTGCTAGTTTCATATTCTTCAGCCACATTTCTAGGAAGACACTTTAAAAATCCTTAATGCTATTTTCTTGAGCTTTCTGTCTGAAAGAAATAACAACTCTGAAATTCCTTTGGGAAGAAATAGAGCTACCAATTCATTCTGCTGTCTTTTTAGTAATGTTGCATTTAATATGCAAAAATGATAGGTGTCTAATGTTGGTGAGTCCAGAGTCAAACATGATTTTAAAAGATAAGAAAATGGCTCTTTTCTAAATACAGCCACTGCCTAAGTACATACAGCTGGCTGATCATAAAATGTGCAATTCAAGCTTTCATATCAGTATTTCAGATTGATGGTACCCCTGGGTTAGTGGAGTGAGCTTCATTTACTGAGAAGTCATAGAAAGTCATGTTGATTGTCGGAGCAGGTAGCTGTTCTTGAAGGATAATGTTAAAAAGGCAAGAGACTAGAAAAGCTAGTTCTTATTATGAGAAGTCCACTGCAGTCTCCGAACAGACGTACACAGCAGAGGGAAAAATGGGAACAGACCTCACTTCAGATTCTATCAGGTCTTAAATATTTCTGCTTTAATGTTGTCAGCGTTCATTCTTTAGTCTCATCAAATACAAGAAAATGGTGTAAGCAATCTCTTTTGTGGGAGAAAACGTGACCAGTTACACAATAGAAGAAACCCTGCTTGTAAGCCTCTCCCATATTTCTACCACTTACGTCTTATTGAGCACAGGCAAGGATTTGTGTATTAAAAGTGACTAGAGTGATAGAATGTTTGTTTATTCTATTTCAGAAAGAATGCTTAGCTTTCTGTGGCTGTGGAGCCAAAGATTAAGGTGATGTGTTTCATATATACATACAGGCTACTGTTAAGGCAATCCTTTGGTGTTCTGTTCTCTCTGTCACCCAAAAAGGCTGAGCAAGGACTTATGCGATACTTTGTAGCCATATTTATTGCCATACGGCCATTTCCAAATTACATTGTGCTGTAAGCTGAGATTGTCTGAAGGAGTTTGGCTAACTTCCAGCTCGGGAATACCTTTCACAGAGGCTGATGCTGATGGGAATGCGATCATCGGGCAATGTAACAGTGTTAATATTGTTTTTATTGAGTTAGCTGGACCACTAGCTGTTCTGTGCTGTGGAAAACACAGTTTATGGTGCAACGATCTAACCTAGCCATCTTGCCAGATGTCTTTCCTGTTAAGCATCTAATTCATGTAAGCAACCCAGCCTGGATGACTTTCTGTGATGGTCCAAACTACTTTTTAGCAAAGCTTCCAAAAACTGATGTTGAAATGATCAGAGAGAGACAAATGTGTTTGCAGGTTTATCTTATTCTATAGTCACCTGTATATACCTTATGTTTACCATTTTATGTGCATTCACCGAACAGAGCGTTCCTTTAGATCGCTAATTCTTAGAGTGTGGTGCTTTGGTTAGTAGCATCACCTGGGGATTTGCTAGAAATACAGATTCTCAGATGCCACCTCAGCCCTACTGAATCAGAAACTAAGGATGAGGCCCAGGATTCTGTATGGTAACAAGCTTTCCATGTGATTCTGGTGCTCACTCAGGCTTGAGAAACACTGCTTTAGACCTTTATTTTAAACAATTATTGAAATACAATAAAAGATGAACATATAATAACTTTGGAGTTATAAACTGCTCATCACACATGATGTGCCCTAGAACTAGAAAGCTCTCAAAATTCCTTTACATAAACCAGTTAAAACACCTACCACATTCTATTGAAAGTGATGGTTACTTTCATATTTGTCTAATAAATGGAGAAACAAGGAATTTGAAAAAATCTAATTTCCTACAGGGCATAAGATAAATTTATTACAAGGAAGAAAAGACCAGTTGTCTCCTACTGTACTGTGGCCCGGTGGAGAAGACAATAATACAGGACAAAACAGAATTCCTGATACACAGGCATTTTTTGCCTTGCTCAAAAAGTCCCAGCTGATGAAGCTGGAATTGAAAAGGAATCCTTTTAGAATGTATAGATATTTATAGAAAATATAAATTACCAAGTAACTGATATTGATAATAATAAAGCAAAAATAAACTCTACCCTTGTCTTTCCTTTTTCACTCTCTAAAAGTCACCTTTGCTCTCAGAGGGTCAACAATTTTAAAGACAGGAAATGAACAAGGTAAGAGACTAATCTTCAAGCAGAAATAACTTCTTCTGAATGAAACAAAGTATAACGGAATGACCTTCCAGAGGGATTTTTGTCTGTATGTTTCCAATAGTTTTGCATAGCTGAATATGGTTTTCGAGAGGATCAGCGGGGTTGTTCTCATTTCACTCCTATGTTTAATCACACTGCCGATATTCTGTCATCTTTAAGATTTTTTTTTTCTAGTCAGCCAGCAGTATCTTGTCTGAGAAGCCACATCCATACCAATTCTTTAATCAACCTCACAGGTGAATTCTAAGTGTGGAGGAGAAAATAACTGGAGGGGAGGGGTTACCTTCTTGCCAGAGCCAGCAGTGTTGAGTTTCACAACAGTACGAAAATAAATAAATAAGGAAGGAGTTGTCAGGGTTGTAAGTCAGTGGCAGAAGCTGGAATTACTGCTCCTCAGGGACTATAAATTCTGGGAGTATGAATGTGACTCACCATACATGAATTTTCAAAAAAATTAAAATATTTAAAGTATCCAGCCAGGAAATAGATTATCCCAAAGTTACTGAAAATTTATTTCCAATATATTTTGACTACTTCTGAAGCAACTTCAGATGCAAGACAGAAACCTGAAGTTGCCACAAGTGTAAGCAATTGGTGAAGTAAACACGACTATTTATTTTTGAATCAAACTTTTCTACCAAATTCAGTTACAGGTTCTCCACCACCCTACTTATTAACTCTTTCAAAATTCATTCAGGGTTAGTAATTGTTCCAAAAGTAGTGGGCACTCCTGTTTGCTGTAGACACAGGCAAGTTCAAGCTCTCTTATTTTTTGAATGTCATATATATAATTAAAAATAACTTTTATAAACTTGTATTATAAATTATTAGCAATATTCTCAAGGATGCAAAATCTATCAAAATATACTGGCAGCTGAGATTCTATCTTCATTTAATATCTGGTTTTTGTAAAGAAAATCAAGAAACCAATTATGCCACTGATTTCAGAGATCACCCCGAAAAGTAGATGCTTGTTGCTTCAAAAACTCTCAGGGGAAAAAATAGATGGATTGAGTGATTTAAAAAAAAAATGTTTGTGCCATAAACCTCTGTCTCTGTCACAGAGGGTTTGTGGGTAGACATGCTGGTTGTGTATTAAACCATAATCCATCTCTTGCCATAAGAAACAGAAATGTACAGAGTGGAGTATTTTGTATTCTGAATCTTTGTAGAGACGTCTATGAAAAATCTAATAATTATGATTGGACCTTGAGGAAACATGAAGCTGCTTGAGGGAAGGCACAGGTGGTTACTATCGCAGAAACCTTTCATTTATAAACAAGAAATCCCTAGGCTTCTTGATTTTGATTGAATATAAACTGGTAGATTTTGTGATAAATGTCAATAATGCTATACTCAAAATTATTGAAATTGTTCATTAAAGAAAAATATCAACCGAAATAATTATTTGACCTCATGTACAGAAACCACTGATCAACCAATAAGTCGAAATATTTTTTTCTTTTTTTTTGGCGTGGTTTGTTGTGCTTTTGGTATTGTCTGCAGAGTTACATAATCTAAGTTGGCCATAAGATAATATTTTCTAAGACTTTAAACACATTTTTTCCTGAAAAATGGGATAATATTAACTCTTTTTCTTATAGGCTTCTGAAGATGAGATACTTTAACTTGTAAGTATCTGAATAACAAGATTACTAATATAATTTTTGTTATAAGAATTGACATTTATTTCCCATTTTCAATAAAAGTTCTCCTTTGTTCAGATTTTCAAAAATCTGCTCAGTATTCCAAATGTTTCTGATATCTACATGCCTCATAAAGAAGAAATCTTTAATGGAGTGGAAACGAAGTTAAGCCAAGTTCTAAACTATTCCTTATTTATAGTGTATTAACGAACACTTCTTCTCAAGGCAGACTTCGAGTTCCAGTTCAAAATTTCTGCTTAACTTATGAATACCTTATTGTACACAAAAGCCTGTGAATTATAAAATAAATAATCGTGGGCTGCACTTCCACTGCCCTTTGGTTTACAGGCGTCACATCTCATCCCAAAGAAGAGGGTACCATTTCCTAAGGACACTTGCCCTGTGCCATTGAGTGCTTGTCACATATAATGTACCATGATTTACATTCATTTCAGAATCTGTCATTCCACACTAAGGCAGATGTTTATGGAAATTGTGTTTGCTCCTAATGAACGGTTAAATTCTTTGGGGATCTGAAATGTGATACTTCTTTTAAAATGTGTACGTTGAAACAGGCTTGGAAGTGCAGTAAAGCTGAAATTTGTACACTTCTACCCAGGTGTGGAAAAATTTACCTGTGACTGATTTGGACTTTCTCATAACCACTGTCCATGGAGTGTTGGATAAAATGTAAACTTACCAAGTAAACGTATCTTAGTGTCACATAGCCTAAGCCCTTCTCATTTTGGATACCTCTTGAGGCAATACGGAGCTCCACTCTTTCAGAAATGTTTTTCCTTTGTCTGCTGACTTCCGAGGCACCACACAACCTGGAGGGGGGGATTGCTGTGGACTTTCTCAGTATGTGGGGGGATAACCTGGATCTAAGCATGTGCCCTTCCTCGTGTGGCCTTTTGGTTCCTTAGGGTCTTTTGTTCCATCTGCTCGTGGGACTTCCTGCCATCACTTTTGGCAGAACTGAGAAACTTGGTGACACTTGGAGTAACTCCTGGGCTGTGTTGGCCTCTTCTAGGCTTCCCTCATTTCTATGACTCCTCCTAGTCTCAACCAAATCTGACGTCTGCCCTTGGCTTACACGTTCCATCTCAGCCTCTTGACAGTTTCATCATGATCTGTACCATGATGCCCTATGGTTGGCAGGCCAGCTTTTACCTCCCAGCTACTTCCAATGGCCTCTGCTGGTATATCACACCCCACACTAGCCTGGGCAGTCTCCGCAACACTGATCCCAGATCTTCCTTCCCCGGCACACGTCCCACCAGGACTTCTGTGCAGTGGTCAGTTCATGTTGGTGGGAGACATTCTAGATGTTATCCTCCCATAGGGCTTATGATCCCTTACAGGACCTGACCTCCTTAGGTTACGTTCCTCCTAAACTGTCTAGTGTCTTTTCTACCTCCTACCTTTCCACACGAGGATTGGTATTTCTCTTTTTTGTCCTCAACCCTTAGAAAAAGTTCCTATTTCACCCTCCCTTTTTTTTGGTCTTCGGGAATGCTTCCTATATCATATCTTTTTCCCTCCAAGATAACATTTCCTAGGGAGATATTTAATTACTGAGAAGGAAACCATGTCAGGAAATACTAAAAAACATTATCCTCATTTTTCACAATATTGAGCTGACATGAATTACTGAATTATATCTTAGGCAAAAATTCTCTAGTGCCATTAAGTTGATATATTTTTATATATGTTTTAGTTCAATAGTTGCCAAAATAGGTCAATCAGAAGCAAAGTAAAGACATGTTGTGCTTTTGAAATTTTAATGACAAAATTTAGAGATGCCTGTGCTTTGCTGAATCCTATTAACTGTCATAAATAGATGCCACATGACTGAATTTTGAAAACTATTTTTAATAATATTTACTTGATGCTTTTTACTTTTCAGAGTACTTCTCCATTCATTGTCTTATCTAATCTTCACAACATTCTTAAGAGTTAGGCAAGGTAGCTGCTATTATCCCATTTTATAGATGGGGAAATTAAAGTGGAAAATGATGAAGTGAATTTGTCTGTATAACCTGGTAAATTGATGTTCTTGTCTGAGCAAGGATGGATCTGCTGTCCCTGATTCTGCTTCTGGTTTGGTATTCTTTCCTTGAAACTATGTTTGTAATACTTTATTACTTGAGAAATAAAAACAGAGAGGGAAAGAGGGAAAAAATAAAAGGAAAATGAAATCATCTTTTTCTTGTTTTCTTAAAAAGAGAATCACTATTATATGCTTGCTTCTTCTGCACAGAGCTTATTTGTCTTTAAGCAAAGTCTTTGAACTAGCATCCCTTCCTCCAAATGCAAGTGGCTTCTTTTCCTGTTGTACTGACAACCCTGGCCAGTCCCAGCCTTGCCCATTCTAAAGGCTTCTCTGAACATTCTCATCACCTCCTTTTTTGACCCATCTACTTGTTTATAGTCTTTGTTTATCATTTGGAAGTGACATTATTTGTTGTCTCTCCAACTCTGACCCTGTCCTCCCCATGACCACGTTTTCACATTGATTGGATTGCTACATTTTCACTTGTTCTACTCACCCACTGGTTGAATTCACACTGGTCCTTAATATGTAATTTCTCATGAACTAGTTCTTCTTTGGTCTAATCTGGCCTACATGTAAATCAATTCAGAAAAAAAAAAGTTGTATTCCATGTTTTAGATGAAATGTTAAATGTATCGCCCCGATTGGCCTGGTTGACTGAATATGCTGGGAGTGTCCAGCATTGATTTGCCTACTCTTGTCAAATCTATACAGCTTGCTTTAGTTTTGGTGAATTTTGGAAACCAGCAAATTATTCAGAGTGAGTGATAATTCATCACAGGGAATAGAAAGAAGAGTGATTAAATTCCGTTTATCACCCTTTGTATCCATCAGCATCGAGGGAGGAAACAGATGGCACACTCAGAGGGAAACATTTACTAAGGTGTGGGCAGCACTTAAGGCATAAGACAAGAGATGTGGTCAGCCGATTCTAAGATGATCCCCGGGTGATCCCAGCTTTGTGGTCATCATTGCCTTATGTAATCTCCTTATGTAATGGTTATAAACAATTTAATCTCCTTCTGTTGATTAAATTGTTTATAATCCATAGACTATCTTGACTTTGAGGATCTGCCACTTCTATGATTAAACTTCAAAAGATTCAGATTTCTATGTTGCTAGCAAACACTTTCCTTTGCCAGTTTTGATGACTCAAGTCGTTATGTTGGATTGGCCCATGTGTCAAAGAACTGAGGACGCCTATGCCCAACAGCCAGCAAGAAACTGAATTCCTCAGATCAACAGCTTAAAAGGAACTAAAACCAGCCAACAACCATGTAAATAAATTCAAAGATCTTTCCTTAGCTGAACCTTCAGATGATCTTCAGCCCCGGTCAACACCTTGACCACAGCCTTCTGGGAGACCTGGAAGCAGAGGTTACAGTTAAACTATGCCTGATTCCTGATTTATGTTAGTAAATGGATGCTGTTTTGAACCACTAAGTTCATGATAATTTCTTATGTAGCAACAGGTACTTAGGATAGGTGGTAAAAGTTGGCAACCACTACCACCCAGAAGCCTGAAGGGGACCAGGCAGTTCTAGACCTAGAGAGTCTAGCTGTGTGGAAAGGGGTAACTGTGGCCTTTGGTGGAGGAACAGATGAGTCAGAGCACCCAGAAGGAGGGAGCTGGAAATAAACACCTATCCTCACTGTCCCACTGCCTTTGAACTTCTTATTTTGGCCATAACTAAACCAATTGTTAGAGGAAGCTCATTGTTGTGGCCTGGATGGGTCATCTTCCTGGGTACAAAGCAGGATGGACAGTGCATCTGTTTCTTAGGACTACAAACTGGGTGACTGAAAACAGTAGTTCTGTAGATTAGAGGTCGGAAATCAAGGTTTCAGCAGGACAGTGCTCTCTCTGAAGCCTAGAGGGGAGAATACTTCTGGGCCTCTTCCTGGATTCTGGTGATTTGCCACAAATGAATCCTTGGTATTCCTTGGCTGGCGCTACTTTGATCTCTGCCTTTGTCACCAGGCAGTGTTCTCTGGTCATGTGTTTATCTCCTCTTCATATCAGGACACCAGTCGCATTGGATTAAGACCTGCCCTAAGTCAGCATGACCTCACTTTAAACTTGATTACGTCTTCAAAGACCACATATGCAAAGAGACCACGTGTACAGATATGGGGGGTTAGGATGTCAACATCTTTTTTGGAGATACAATTCAACCCCTAACAGGCAGGGAGCAGTGTCTGGAGAGGCAAATAGAAGACACTCAGTACATAACTCCAGGGGGGAAAAAAGCCATGTTCTGGGTGCTTGCTTATGATGTTGCCATTAAACATAAGCTCATCACTAATGAAATGAACTGAATGAGCATTCTCTCATCATTGTTGAGGACTGATTTCTTTTATAACCTATGCTTTGTGCAGAGAGCTGTTGCAGGAGAATGACTATGGCAGCTGCTGGAACACGACAGACACAGAAGACAGCTTTGCGGACTTCCTTGAATCATCGCCCCAGGCTTTGAAATTGGCATGTCTTTTATGTATCTTCCAAAACCACTAGAATAAGACTCATGCAATTTTGAAAGTTGTGGGAAGAATGAACTTTATCATCTGTAGTAACTACATCTTACATGGCAGAATATCTAGATGTATGAAACACATGTTATAAATGATCACACATTATTCAGCTTTGCATTTTTTTGTTCTAACTTTGCACATTTAGGTTGGAGATAATAATTCCTAGCACAAAAAATGTTTAATGGATTCTGCGGCTATATTTTTATTTTATATAAGCCTTTCATGGCATTCACAGAAAAGCATCTGTAGTTTAGCCACTGTAATATTTTTTGGTTTGCATAAACTCTAAAAATGGTTTTCTTCTAGTAAAAATAATTGGGTAAATTTCAGTGGCATAGGAAAGTAGGAAGTATCCCATTCTCAAATATTAGGACTTTCTGTGTTTGAATTTTAAATTGCTTAATCTGGAAGAGAACTTTGGTGATTTAAAGTTGTGGTGAAAGGTACGGCAAGTCTTCAAATCTACAATCAATTTACAAAAATATGCCAGTTCTGAATTTATTGGCCATCTGTCAGCCTTCACTCACTACTAGCTAGCTGTCACTGTTTATTATTTGATGCGCCCTATAATGAGTCACTGTAAGGAACCAGCCATATCTCCATCACAATGATTAATGAGGCCATGGTCTATCTACAACCACCTCAACTATCATTCTTTCCTTCCAGGCAGGGGTAAATGGCAATTCCAAATCAAAAGATCCCTAGAACCATCCCAAAGAACAAAGTTACTCGTGTACTGTGCTAATTCGATTGACATATAATAAATGCAGCTACACTCAGTCAGACCTCTTCTATGACAATGCTTTTCAAAAGTAATTGTTGAAAAGGACACTAAAAATTCAGGACTTGTTTTTTTTTTTTTACACACCCACACACACAACCTATGTAGTTATTATTTGCCTATAATGTGCACCACGTTGACAAATAATTAAATTGGAAACTGACAAAGTGAAATCTTGGGATACTGCTGGCTCTGATCTATTTTTTGTGATACCACAGATAGACTTAAATCATGCAGACAGCATTCTCATTGTAAGAAAGTCTGTTATAGTGGAAGGGCATGGACATTTGAGTCAGGCAGATCAGAATCTTCAGTTGATTAGCTGTGGTACATTGGACAGCTACCATTCTTCTTTCACCTTCACTGCCTTTGTATGTGATATATGGATAATTTTCACTACGTGATATGCTTGCTAGAGATATTAAATGAGATGAGATTACAAAACATATGGTATACAGAGACACTCAATAAATGTCTATCCTGGGTCTTGGGATTGGTGACAACAGAAAATAGAATATAGGGAACCAAGAGAAATGACTTAGGGGAAAAAAATCTCAGGTTCAAGGTTCAACCACATTAACCTCCATGAAAGAAAATTATAGAACTTTATATTTCTTGGAAGGTCAAGTTCTTATGGTTTAGGACAAACAAATCCTCGGATTTAGGGACAGTACTAATCATTTGGTAGTTGCTTTAACCTGTTTTAAGGAGACAAAAGTGCTTAGGAGAAAGGGCAAAACAGAGACAAAGTGAAGGAGAGGATATCTCTATCTATCTATATATTTTTCAGTCTACCTATTAGGGCACATGGGTATATACTTGGAGTGTGTCCATACATGTTGCTACTATTAAAATAGAAGCAGAGCTAACATGTGGGAGATGGAAGGCATCCTGGGAGATAAATAATGAGAAACCAAAAGGAGCAAATAGGGTTGCATCTAGATGAGAGCAGCACCTTGTCAACAAGACGGCTATGGAGGGCATATTTAACGTGGCTTGAACTATTAACACAATCCGACTCTCTTTAGTAACACATGACAAAGACCCTGCTCCCAGAAAAGTGACTGTTACTCCCTGGATGCACACATATGCTAAAGCAGGTAAATTAAATAGCATGGCAGGAAAAGGTTGGTCCAGGATGAGGGTGTTTACTTATTTTGACAAGACTAACTGGAAATTAGATGTAGCGCTTCTCTAAATGGAAAAAAAAAATTCATCACTTGAGGTGAAATAGTTCTTCAGGCTGTGTGCACAGAGATGAGCTGTCGGGTTCTGATGTTAGGCATGTAGTTATTAGATAAGCCTGGAGACTGGATATAACTTAATAATTTGAGTTAGAGCTGTTCCATTATTCACTTTAATTTCTGGGCCTGGAGTTGAGTGTTTGCCATTATGGTTGTATATTTCATACGTTTTTGTAATATTCAAATGGGAAATGTTGAGTTTTCTGATTGGTGGCTCTTACCTAACATGATTTTTCTATCAGGTAAATCCCTAGGAATTAGGCGCAACATTTCTAGAGCCCATTTTTACCTAAAGAGCTCTGATAGTTGGCTTGAAGCTTGCAGAATTGCCCAGTGCAGAAGTAGGAAATAACACCATCCAAGAGAAACTTATGGGGAGGCAATGTTGTCATGGAACGAGGTCTACTGACTATTATCAGACTTCACCAATCAGATCTCATCAAGACCTCTAGATGAACTCACCAAGCCCCAAGCATGATTGTTGATCTCAGTAGTGCAGAAAGTTGTTTTTTGCCAGTATTCTAGAGACATCAGAACCCCAAGGGGTTAGTTCATATCAACCAAACTCATGTGAAAATAAAATATTCATCAGAATGCATTTTATTGCTATTGTGGGAATTATCAGGCAGATTAGAATGTTTGTGAGGTCTCTCTATGAAAGCAAAATTTTATGAGAGCAACATTATAATCAGAGGTAGTCTGGTGAGAAAAGAAAGGGAATGATTCATTTGAATAATGCAGATGTTTACTAAGATAAAGAAAAAATATGCATGCTATGTGTAGTAAAATCTCATGATTTGGATATTGATTATTTATTTATTTACTTTAAATTTTATTTTATTGAGTTATGGTCAGATTACAACATTGTGTCAATTTCCAGTGTAGAGCACAATTTTTCAGTTATACATGAATATACATATATTCATTGTCTCATACTTTTTCACTGTGAGCTACCACAGGATCTTGTATATATTTCCCTGTGCTATACAGTATAATCTTGTTTATCTATTCTGCATATGCCTATCAGTATCTACAAACTTCAAACTTCCAGTCTGTCCCTTCCCATCCTCCTCCCCTCTGGCAACCACAAGTTTGTATTCTATGTCTATGAGTCTGTTTCTGTTTTGTATTTATGTTCATTTGTCTTTTCCTTTACTTACTTTTTTTTCTTTTTTTCTTTTTTTAGATTCCACATATGAGCAATCTCATATGGTATTTTTCTTTCTCTTTCTGGCTTACTTCACTTAGAATGACATTCTCCAGATATATCTATGTTGCTGCAAATGGCATTATGTGGATATTGATAATGTAAATTGGTGATCCTCATGACTAATGCAGTGTTAATGATGCTTTAATTGAGGCTGAAGTTACACACACCCAAGCTATTAAAAATAATAGACATAGGTATTCAAGGTAAATATATATGAGGAGCAAGTTGTTTGATATATCCACAAGGTAGAGCAACATCAGTTGAACACAATGTGCTAATTAGAAATGTAATCAGTATTACAACAGTTTTTCTTTAGAATAAAAAAGTTTTAGGTCTTAAAAAGCCCTCAAGAGATCATATTATCCACCCCTTTTCTTTTATAGATAAAGAGTCAGGGTGAGAGATGGTCATTAACTCATGCAAGATCACATAATTAGTTGATCTTGAGCTAAGTCTGGATGCAAGGTCTCCTGCTTGTTAGACTTACTAGGGCTTTAATCGCTCTTCCTAGCCAGATCATCTCTGATCTGTATAGGCAGCAAAATGCATCTAGCAGGAAAAATTAGTTTGTTTTAATATAGTGCTTGAAATCTGTGAATTTAATTTATCAACAATTAACATGAAATTAAGACTTTTTGCTGATTTCTCTATCAGTCCATAACAGTAAAATTTTGCTCTACAACCAAATTTCCCACTATCATAAAATACAAATGTCATAGTTAATTTTGTGTGCCAACTTATGCAACTGGCCAAAGGGATGCTCAGGTAGTTCATAAAACACTATTTCTGGGTGTGTCTGTGAGAGTGTTTTTGGAAGAGACGAGCATTTGATTCAGTAGACTGAGTAAGGAGATTCACCCTCCCACTGTGGACAAGCATCATCCAATTAGCTGAGAGGCTAAAAAGGTGGAGGAAGGGCAAATTTGCTCTCTGTTTGCTTGAGCTGGGACTTCTCTCTGTTCCTTCCTTCAGATATTGACACTCCTGGTTCTCAGGTCTTCAGACTTGTACTGAATCATATTTCTTGGTTCTCCAGCTCGCAGAGGGCAGATCATGGGACTCATGGCCCTCATATCTGCGTGAGTCAATTCCTATAATAAATTCTTTTCTCTCTCTCCCAAATACATCCCTCCTATTGGTTCTGTTTCTTGGGAGAATCCTGCGTATATATAGTGCACTTTTCACATTTTCTTATGACTCATTGGGCACTCTATTATGCCATGCAGAAAATTTGTGTTGGGAATTAGAAGTAAAATGACATCATAAAAACCAAAATATAGTGGCCTTGAGGAACAAAAGCGTAAATTACAATTTTGAAAAAAAAAAAAAAAACCTGAACTCCCAAGCATTTAGAAAAGTGCCTTTGAAAAAATTACTCTATGTATTTTCTTAGTGAAGAAGAATTTTCCCTTCTGGCTTCTGTACTATTGCGCCGATAACAAAACTAATTGTAAAAATATAAACTGATTTCTTCAATTTTCTTTTGAGCTTCACCATGAAGATAGGCCTAGAGATTTCTTCAGGAGCAGGGCGACTTTAAAAACAAAGAAGAATTGAAACATAAGACATGTTAGTGACTATATCTAGATACCCTTCTCTTACGTCTCAAATGCACTCTGATGGTGTTATTTGACTAATCTTGTTCTTGGTAACTTCCTCTCCCATTTCCTAAAAGACAGTCAGTTTCGTTAGGATTCAGTGCTCTTTGAGCTGGGATTTTAATGCAGTTCTAAAATTATGTCTCAATCAGATGTTGTCTTGATGATGATGACCTAGTAAAAAGTTACATGTAACAGGTAAAAAATATTTTCCTCTAATGCTTAAATCAGTTATTTCTCTTAACATCTGTTGTTAGATAAATCAATTAAGTATTAGTTTATTCACAATTAATAATGACTGCTACCATAGGATTACATCTAATAAATGTAGAAGGAATCAGAAAATCATCATTTGGCAACCTCCATAGTAATAAAGTGTTTCAGGTACAAACCATGGTATGGTAAAACTAGTGGATATAAATATAGTGAGAAACAGGACACTCACATAGTCTCAGAAGATCTCACAATGTACATACTGATTACAAAGCGAGGATGAGTAACTCTACAGCGGAGATGCGTGTTATATCAGTTTAATCTAGAGATCAAAGTTAGTATCACTGTTTATGGGACAGGTTGACTTCATGTGCCTCCTGATATGATGTAGTGAGAAGGACACAATATCACTCTTGTGTATTTTTGTTAAAAGAGTATAAACCGAATCTTATCATGAGAAAAGCTTGGGCAAACCAAAGTTTAGGAACATTCTACAAAATCACTATATTCTCCTATATATTCTCCTCCTCTTCCTCCTCCTTCTCCTTCTTCTCTTTCAAGGTGGTAAGAATTTATTAAGGAATATACACAATTGAACTAAAATTACAACAAAATACCTAATAGAGTAGGCATCATAAGTAGGCTCAAGGTAGCACAGAATGATGATTTTTGTCTAGGGTCAAGGATAGGAATACTAAAAGGAGACATATATTGAGTTGACTTTGAGTAAGAGTTCTTATTCAGAGTATATAGTAGGACAGGGGTGTTGTGAGAAGAGAGTTCTGTGAGTTGTTCTAGTGAATTATCAAATCCTGGGATGGGTCTGGAAAACCCCCAATTTGTACCCACTTGATCAGAAGTGCAGGTGGCCTGGGGATTCCACATGTGGCTGACATGGCCTATAGTCTTCAGAATGTCCAGGTTAATAAAGATGAAGGATGATAGAGACATTTTTCCAGGTTAAATGAAACTACAGTGACCTGATCACTAGATGAAATGTGCCATTCTGAATTGAATTTTGGACCAGAAATTTTTTTTCTTTTGCTGTGAAGGACATTAGTGGGACAAGTGATGAAATTTGAGTAAGATCTGTAGATTAGGTGACAATATTGTATCAATTTGGGTTTCTAAGTTTGGTTTTTCTACTGTGGTTATATAAGAAAATGTTACTATTCTTAGGAAATACATACTGAAGCACGAAAGAGTAAGGGATACCACATCTGCAACTTACTGTCAAATGTTTCAGAAAAATTATATTATGAAATATTTATATTTGAATATTATATACAATTTGCAGAATCATAGTGAAGACTATATGAGGATTTGTTGTACTATTTTTTGCAACTTGTTGGCCTTACATTTTAAAACAAAGAGTTAAAAAGTTATTACATGGTTGGCATCTAATGGACTGATTTGATGATAATTTGACTAAAATAACATTTTTGACTGCTTACTAGAGAGCAATAATTGTGCTGTATTTCCCATGAGGTATCAGAAGTAGCCTTCACATGACCCTGAAGAAGGGCATTGTTATAACAATTACACAGATAAGGACAGTCATCTTAGGTAACAGCTACTTAACTGGGACCTGTTCAAGTCACATAGCTAGAAAATGGCAGAGATGAAATTTGAACTGAAATTGCTTAATTTCATTTCCAACAGTTTCTCCACCATATCTGACCATCAGTCTACATTGTAGCAAATGACTGAATCTTCTAAGAGATTGAATGACTTCAGAGATAAATGTGGAGAGTTCTATCAAGGAGCAATTTTAGTCTCCTGGGTTATAAACTCAACACATTGTTACAAGCATAGATCCCCGAAGTTTTTGAGTACCTTGGACAGGGATTTTATTATCTTGATGTCTGTTTTTTAAGCATCTAAAAGAATGTCTGGCATATGGTAGTATTCAGTGAATAATTGTTGAATAAATGAATGGACAGGAAACACAATTTTGCTATAAGAAATACAGAGGCATGGTGGAGAAGAGGCAGAGAGTTTATCAGAGGATTCTGATAATAACAAAATTAGAGTTAGAGGAAATAGAAACTAGAGGCTAATTTCCACTTCCAGTTAATGGAAAAAGATTCTCCCTCTGATCAGTATAAAGATTGTTTTAGCAACATGTGTCTCTTGAAGGAGAAGTGAGGTTAAGACGTGTGGCTTATGAAAGGTAGGAATGGAGGCAGCAATCCAAACTACCACAGAGAAACAAGAGGAGAGATCAGCTTTGAGGTGAGCATGAAGGGAATTACTGGGTATTCTGCATGTGGTGAAGTCCTAGGAAATTCTGGGAAACACATACTTGAAGTAACATCCAAGTCCTCCAATTTTTTAGGGTATCAGAAAACATCATCCTTGGCTGTCAGTGTGGTAAGTTAGTTTGGAGGTCAAGAGTTCCCAACAATCTTCCCTGTTTATTTGTATTCTCTTCATTATACATCTGACATCTGTGTAATCTATTTTTTTTGTTGTTGTAGTTGTTGTTATTTAAACAAAATCTCTTAATCTCTTAATTTGGTTTTAAGAAGTTAATCATTCAAATATGGGAAAAAGGTAGGATGAAGCAGGCATGGTATAATACTGTTTTCCTGTGGAAGCTTATGAAAAATTGAATGCTTGGATGTTTTACAAATGAATGAATTTCAATCATGTTGGATATAGTTTGGACTTAGGGATATGTCAAACTGTTTTATCATTTTTTGGAAGTCACTCTGTGGCCAGTGTGCTAAAAAAAGAACTACATTTTCTATCACACTTTCAGCACTGGACAACTACAATGGTCACTGAATTCCTTTCTCAAAATAACCAATAAAGTGGCTCCAACATCAAGAAGATTTCCTATGGTCATCCTATGCACCCAAGTATCACTCTGAAGCTCATGAAAGCATAGGTCCCCAGGCAACAGTATGTTGAGACATGAGATAATTCAGTCCAGTTGGATCATCTGCCTTATTATTTCTGATATCAACTTGAACAGGTGGGGAAAAAACAGACTTTTCAGTCATAACTGAAGTTGAGTGATGCATTCATGATAGGCGATGCAGCAACCTATACTTCAAATAGTAAGCGATTCCATTTATTTTCCAGTTTTCTAGTATTTCACCATTGGGAATTTTAATCAATAGTTACCATTCTTTGGTAAATAACACATTCCTAAATTTGAAAGTAAAACTCCACTGAAACTAGCTCCAATGACATCCAGTATCTTTAGAAATAAAGTGGAAATTGTCATCACCTTGAGACAACATTTTCAGGAAGTAGCAATGCAACATTCCATTCCAGTCACTGAATTATAGTGTACCTTCAGTTACCGGTTCAATAGTGCAGGTACAACTCTCGATATGGTCTGATTATAACATTGGTGACATCACTGACACTAGTAGGTTGATCTAATGGAGGAACAAATCAGAATAACAACAGACTGTGAGATGTATTATGACTCCACTGAACCTGAGGAAATGAGCTACGGGTCTTAGCTGTACAGCTAGATGTTTTATGAACTCAGTAAGTCACGTTCTGTTTCCCATCAGTAAAATGTCAGAGATTTTACAAGAGCTCAGAAGACTAGATTGTAAATTCTGTTATTTGAATGGTGTCTTCATTATGGTACAAAGTAGTGTGAAAAATGATGGGATGAGTTTAGTGTTTTCACCTCAGTAGGTACATACTTACCTTAAAATTCTCATTCTTCCATTTTGCCCACAGATGCAATACAATAGAGGCCACTGCTGGCCTTGTAAGATTAAGAAATATTCAGTACTTCTCTTGACCTATTTCATCCTCTGCTCCATCTTTACTCTGCCTTCTGATACCCCACCCTTCTAAGATACTTAAATAGACAAGCTCTATTGGTAAAGATCTTTATGAAGACTTTTTGTATTCATTTTGTCATTAACTGCTCTCCCTCTCTCATGCTTTTTTTTAAAACAGCTGATTACTAACATAAGTATCCCTTTAAAATAATAAAAGTATCACTGGTTGAAGATTATAATTGGTACATATTTTGGGGACATAGTTTGGGGAAGGTGCTCGTGCCTGTCTTCTTTGAATCTCGTTGTAGGTGGGCTGACTGCCTCCCCTATGTATGTGAGAACATCCCTGATTTACACCATCTCCAAGGCTTTCAAACCACGTGTATTTACTGTCTATCTGATATAGCACTAGACCGATAGTCCTGCTTCTTTTTCTTATTGCTTATTTGTTATTTCACTGCGATAGTTGTTGAATGTCACTTAGTTGTAAAGAAATTTTATATAGCAATGTTCACAAAATGATCAGAAATGTTCTTAGTAGATACAAACTATTATTTTTTCTTATTCTTTTTGTGATGATGTTATATTCCTCACTTAAGCAAATTAAACAAATTTGAATTAATGAAAATCAAATACAAGTTCCTTTTTATTAACAGCTGACTCTTTCCCCTCGGTATTTTTTCTGAGAAGTTCTCATTACAAACTTTTTGCCTGAGGTCTGCTGAAAATCATTCAAGCCCTTTAGAAATTTACGTGTCAAATCCTCCTAGATGTATATTTTAACACCCCAGCCTCGTTTGAAACATTTATTCTCTTTGGACCTTTCAGTGTCATGCTTTTAATCACTTTGCCTTGAAGAACTTACTTTTTTTTCCATTCTTTTTGACTAATAGCCCTGGATTTTTATTTTATTCTCTTTGCCCTTCCTTGTACAAATTCACTCTGTCAGCTCCCTTCGATATCATGGGGATAAACACCATATCATATAAGCCCCTCTCCTCTTCAATACACAAAGGACAGTTTTGTCAGGTGGTCATAATGGCACTGGGCATTGTGACTTCTGAGGTGATCTGCTGACAGCCCCTGGGTTACTCATCACCAAATTTCTTTCAGGTTTAAGATTTGTATAAACTTTTCACGAAACATAAACTTTAAAGTATTTTTTCACATATCTGCATTATGATGAAAATGATTGAATTAGGAACAGCTTTTTAAAAATTAGTTTGCTATGTCATGTTGCTATTCTTAAATTTTCTTTTGTAGTGCTGGAAATATTTCTGTATTCAGTAAAGCTTTCACTCCATATATTAATCTACCTTTTTCCATTTATTCACTCAGTCAATACCTCTGGTTTATTAACCTTTATCTTTGGCTATAAATGTATTAGGTGTAGGTAACTAGTCATTTTGCCACTCTTCTGGTCTTACTTCTACATTCTTTCCATTTACAATTATTCTGGCATTTCCAACCAAGTACCCATATTCTTCATGTCTGCCCTTGAACTGGCTATTTCCTGTTGGGCTTTGAGTGCAGTCAGTTCCTCAGCTCAGACGTACTTTTGGAGTGTTGCAGGAGGGGCTCCTCTAGGAGGGGCATGTGTGAAAGATGGGTGACGGATGCTCAAGCAGCTCTTGATGGCAAATGGAGGAGGGGGACTTCAAGTACGTGGACAGAAGGACACAGTGAAGCAAAACTCAGGCAGTGAGGCATAGCTGTGAAACCCGGGGACCTGTCAGCAAGACCAAGACCCGCTGCAACAGGAAATCAGTGCCTCATTTACAAATTCAAAATAGCGGCTATATTCACTGTCTCTGAAGGCAAGTCTTTTTGAAACCAGGCACATTAACTGCCTGGTTTGTAATCAAGGGCAGTCTTTAGTTCACCAGATAAGCATCCTTTGCTAGCTGAGTATCAGTTTCCTTAATTCCACCAGCAAAATTTCGTTTAGATCTTATATCTGAACATTTTAGTAAACTGCAGGTTTACAAGGACATTTAACTTATGGTGTGAAATGCTCTTGCTTTCAGGAGGTAAGTATACATCTGATAAGATAATGCTATTGCCTTAGAGACAATTTTCAGAAAGGTTTGGAAAAAAACTTTAAGGCACACAACTCTATGAAAGAACTCTATAAAAGTTCAAATATACCTATAGTCAGATAAAAACATAGTATATATGAGCTCAGATACTAAGAACTTTGGCATTCTAGAAATACTATATATAAAACTTAAGATTTTATATGTCTAGGGCTAAAATACAGGGATTGATATTAGAAATTAAAACCTCAGAACTTTTAAGCTTTATTATCTCCAAATTAGCACCTATTTATTAGTCCAAAGCAAATACTTACTGAGCTTCAAATTTGTGGGCTAAACATTTCGTGGGGTAGCATAATCACCAATGCTAAGTTTCTTAAGATGCTATCATTCTATTAGAAGGTAAAAAGCCACATCAATATAGTGTTGTAAGAGGGATACAAGTTAAAACCCCACATTTGAGCTAGTAAGCGGGATGGTAGTTTCAGGACAAACTGGAATTGGAGAAGTGAGTAAAAAATGTCCTTCTTATGACAGTGGCCATCACCAACCGGTAGGGTCACAACTCTCCTGATGTTACGAGGAGCTACAAAAGTGCCTCCGATTCTATGGGATTGTCTGAGATACCGTGAGCAGGTGGTGGCAGAGTCCAGAATTAGATCATGACCTACAAGGGGTTCACCCTCTAGAAAGTGGCAGAGGTCTGATGAAATCCTGCTCTTTTATGCGGGAGTCTGTTATTGGAGAAATCAAGGCAGAGACAGATGCAGTAAGTTCTAGGTAGAGCCCAAGGAAACTTAGGGAACCTCAAGATATATTGATTGCACCTTGCTGTTTCCACTGCAGGCTCACAGACAAGCTGGTTGCCCAGCATTCTGAAGAATCCCTGGGGGTTCAGAACCTGACCTATGATTTTAATTCCTAGAGACTGAGTGTACCCTTTTCAGGCTTGGTGATGCTGCAGGGAGTTAAGGACAGCCTGTACCATGAGACTGGCTGGGCTCCCAGGGAGCCATGGGTGTCCTGATGTCCAAACTGATCTAAGTAGGTCATCTTCCACTCCCCACTATAGATGATGTGGCAGGCACTCCAAGGTTTTGTTTCGTGGAAACCTCAGCTCAGTAATATTGATGTGCATCATTGTTTAATTTTAAAACTGTTATATCCACATCAACATCTCTGTATGTATGTACAAATGTATTATGTCTGTATGTATGTCTGTATGTGTCTACATGTATATAGCTATCCATTTCTGTATCTATCTAATCTGGCAGATCTTTCCACAATGATTCTATTATACCCTTAAAGAAAAATTACTAGATTCTGACAAAAGAAGGCACATTTAAACATTAAAACATACCATCTAATATCTCTACAGAAAACTTTTATCCATTTATATTTCAACCAACAGTGCCTGAAAGCTTGAAAGCTCCTGTGGCTTGTTCCCTCACAATCACTAGGTTTTTTTTTTTTTTTTTTCTCCCTTTCCTTCAGTCTTTTTTTATCTTGGACAATTTGATACGTAGAAATATTATATCACCGTTGTTTTAGTTTACTTTTTTTCTGAAAAAATATCACCTATGTTTTACAAATTTCTTGACCACTTATCCTTTCCTTCTGGCAAATTTCTAGTTCATAACCTTTGCTTCTTTCTCTACTTCACTATTTATATATTACTTATAGATTCATAAGTGCACTTTATAAAATAAGAATATAGGCTGTTTGTCAAATGCATGAATTCATTCAACAAATATTTATTGGGTGCCTTCTTGGCACTAGACACTATGCTAAGAATTTTCATATTAATTTTCCTGATCATTAATTGAGGTTATTTTGATTATGGATTCTTTTGTCACACAGAAATGTTGTTTTTATTTTATTGCAGAAACATCTATTAATATTTTCATTTTTTGGTTTTGTTCTCATGCTAGGTAGTCTGCCACACAAAATTACGGGTAAGTGTAAAAGTAAGCCAATTTTCTAGTTTTAAAATGACGTTATTTATTTATATATTATATGTTTAATCCATTTGGAATTTGTTTTGTTTTGAGAATGAAGCAGAAATTCACCTTTTTTAATCCAACGACTTCTCAATATTTATTAATAAAACTGTTGTCAACCAAATTAAGTATTATTGTATATTTGATTCCCAGATATATTTGAGATTTTTTTGGTCCTCTATCATCTTATCCATCCATATATTCATCCAAGTTCATTCCTCAGGATTATTTAATACTATTCTATTAGACATTTTAATGTTTTACTAGGCAATGATTTTCCTTTTCTCCTTTCTTCTTTCCTTCCATCCTTCCTTCCTTTCTTTTTCCTTCTTTTTTGCTATCCTTCACAAAATTTTTATCAGCCCTAAGTTGAACTTCTATATAAAATTATGACAATTTATTATTTCTGTATGCTACAGAACATTTTAAATAGCTTAAAATTACTTTTAAAATCAATTTCACCATACTTTCCTTTCCATGAAGTGTTTTGTTTGCAATTTTCCAATTTATTTTCATAGCTCTTAGACTAATTAGGTTTTTGAATCAGATTTAACTTGTTTTATTTCCTAGAAATCATCCTTTTCATCCATATTTTCCAATTTACTATCAGAGAGCTGTAAAATAGTTTTAGAGATCTTTGATTCCTGAGTAGCTGTGGACATAAACATATACAAATATATATATATATATATATATATATATATATATATATATATATATATATATTTGCTTTAAATTTGTTTGATTAGTTTTTTCAAATTACTTACTATTCTAGCAATTAAAAAATTATACAGGTTTGTTCAAAAATTAACTCAATTTTGTGTCTGTTTCATATTTTAAGGTTAATAAAACGATCTCTTGCTTTACTTCAGATATGTGAACATGTAAAATATTCAAAGACTTAGAATCGACAAATGCCTTGTGTTAATTGCATCAGTGTTCATAAATGTTTGCTGCTCTGTCTGGATGGAGGAATATATTTCTATGAACTGTTGACAGTAGATGTCATCATGTGACTTGCTTTGGTAATGAAATATGGGAAGAGTAGATGTCCTCCTAGTTGAAAACCATATGAGCCAGCTCACAATTTGCTTTGTTCTTTCACCCCTCTGCCATAACATCCAGAATTGTTTCAGATGGAGGCTGCTCTGTCAGCCTGGCTGCCACAATGAAGGTGATGTGATGTGGAGCAGAGCTGCAGGCAATCTGGACATGCAGAGCCAGAAAAAAATAAATCTTTGCTGTTGCAAACCACTGAGATTTAGGGTTTGTTTCTTACAGCAGCATAACCTAGACTCTGACTGATATACTTCTTTACTGATACAGAAAAAAATAACAAAAAAAAATTTAAGATTCAATTTAACAGTATGAGAAGTTAAATTTCTGAAAAGAGAGTTTCTTGATACAATGCAAACTATTATTTATTGGGCAGAATTTTGGAGGGGCTTTAAAAATATTAACTTCTGAATTAGAGAGACGTAGGTTTATTCCCAATTCTGATACTTACTTTGTGCCTGATTCTGAAAATATTACTTAATCTATTTAATATTTATCTCCTCATTTATAAAATACAAATGATAATGTCTATATTATATAGTCCTGATAGAAAGAATTTAGTGAAATGAAATATGTAAAGTCCCTGGCACATAGTAAATAGTTATAAATGGTAGTTACAACTCTGTTGCCACTACTGACAGTACAGTAAGACTGTTTAGCATTTGGAAAATGTCTTTTCCTTAGAGTCATGTGTACTTTGGCTTTTTAGAATTTGTAATTGACTTGGAGATACTTTATTTGTAATTTTCAAATATTATCATGATTTACCAACATTATTCTTTCAGTTTTTATCTGTCATTATTTCTAACATTCTGTTTTATTTTAGGACCCCATGACTTCTTTCATCTGGGTTTTAAATTTATTATACTATTGATATCTTGGATTTTAGAACTTCTTATATTTTTATATGACTTATAGTTTCTTAAATCATTAGAAATATATATATATATATATTTACACATAACTTAATTTAATCCCAAAGTCATCAGGAGGTGAGCAGAAGCAAATACTGTTTAAGGGTGATATAATATGAAAAGCTTTCAGTAGGCATACTGAGAAAAAAGTCTTTGATGAACTCTCAAAGGTTGCTTCGATTTTCTCCAATCAAAGGGAATAATTTAGAGACCATTTGAAATCAATTTTCAGAAACAAAAATCTGTTAGTTATCACAGCATAACAAATTTAGTGATGTAAAACAATACCTCTAAATTATTTTGCTATTTCCATGGGTTGGTCAGAAGTCTGGGCATCACCATCAAGGGTCTCACAAGGCTGCAATTAAGATATCGCCAGGGCTGCAGTCTCATCTCGAGCACAGGGTCCTCTTCCAGGTTTGTTCAAGTTGTTGGAAGAATTTAGTCTCTTGAGGTTTTAGAACTGAGGCTCTCAGCTCCTGCAGGCTGCCCCCATTCACTGCTATGTGGCCTTCTCCACAGGCAGCCCACAGTGTAATAACTTACTTCTTCAAAGCCATTAAGAAAGTCTCTTTCAGGGGAAGGGGCCAAGATGGTGGAGTATGAAGATCGTGAGCTCGTCTGTTCCCATGGGCACACCAGGATTACAACTATTTACAGAGTGGCATTAGATGAGAATGACATGAGGAACAGAAAAGATTTTCTACAATTCAAGATATAAAGAAGGAACCACAACAAGGCAGGAAGGAAGGGCAGAGATGAAGTAAAGTCAAGACCACCACACTCTTAGGTGGGTGACCCCCAAATGAAAAGATAATCACAACTGCAAAGGTTCTTCCTAAGGAGTGAGGGGTCTGAGCCCCAGTTGGGTTCTTCAGCCCAGGGGTCCTGCACCAGGAAGACGAGCCTCCAAAATCTCTGGCTTTGAAGGCCAGCAGAGCTTATGTACAGGAGAATAAGAGGGCGGTAGGAAACAGAGACACTACTCTTAAAGGCCATATGCAAAATCTCACGTGCTCTGAGACCCAGTGCAGAAGCAGTACTTTGAAAGGAGCCTGAGTTTGACCCAGTTTCAGATCTTGGAGAAGTTTTCAGAGAGGCAGGAAGCAACTGGGACTCCACCAGATGATGTAGACCCTGGCAGCAGCCATTTTTGGGAGCTCATTCTTCAATGAGGACACTGGTGCTGGCAAGTGAACTTTTGGAGTGACCTTTCCTCTAGCCTGTTTGTGCTGGGGATATAGCTGCCAACCAGCTGGTCTGTACTAGTCCTATGACACCTCCTGTCCAGGCAACCAATCATGCTGGGGCTTAGCCCTGCCCACAACTGGTTGGCACCAGTCATAGGACTCCCCAAGGCCCTGGCCCCACCCACCAGCAAGCAGCACCAGCTTCAGGAATACAGGCCTCCCTCTCAGCTCCCTGAGAACCCATCTCGACCCAACAGCAGTCAATAGCCCCTATAAAAGACAGGTATTGAGCTGAGTAAGCTCGCAGTACTCAACCCCATCAATACAGGGACACCTTTAGCCCACATAGGGGAAATTTCTAGGGTATTTAGCTCTGGTGCCTAGAGGGGAGGGCACTGCAGTGATGCACAGAATATCTCCTGCAAAAGACCACTTTCCCAGGGTCAGTAGATATAACCATCCTACCAAATAGAAATAAAAACAGCAAGTCAGGCAAAGTGAGGAGGCAGAGGAACATGTTCAAAATAAAGAAACAAGATAAAACCCTAAAAGAAGAATGAGCGAAGTGGAAATAGGGAATCTACCCTGGAAAGAATTCAAAGTAATGATTGTAAAGAATACCACAGAACCTGGGAGAAGAAAGGAAGAACAGAGAGAGAAGTTGGAAGTTTCTGACAACAAGTTAGAAAATCTAAAGAACAACCAAACATAAATGAAGAATACAGTAACTGAAACGAAAAATACGGTAGAAGGAATCAACAGTACATTAAAGGATTCAGAGGAATGGATCAGTGAGCTGGAAAACAGATTATTGGAAATAACTGACAACAGGAAAAGCCACTTCAGTCCAACTTCTTGTCCATTATTCTTCAAAAGAACTTGCACTAATTTCTATGTTCAGTGGGCATTTTCCAGTTATTTTCTACTTTGAACTTCTAGCCTCATTTAATGATGTTGACTATATCTTCTTACAGCTCCCTCCTCCCCTGCCTTATTAACTTATATTATCCTGGATTTCGTCTGCCTGTGTGTCTCCTTCTCTTCCTTCCTTTTTAGGCTCATCTGCCTCTGCTTGGCTCTTAGTTGAAATGTTTTAAGGCTTAATCTAAGATTTCTGCAGTTCTTACTCCATATTCTTTTCAAGGCAGTCTCATTCATGCCATAGTCTTAGTTACATATATAAGATTATAATCCCCCAAATATGTTTCTCCAGCTCAATTATCATCTTTGATCTTCAGGCCTTAATGCCTCACTGCCAGCTTAACACAGCTACTTGACAGTCTCAAAGTACCTCAATGTCATCAGGTACAGAGTTAAACTCTTTATCACCACCATATTACCCAGTTTAGAAAATTGTGCTTTAACTTACTTGATAAACAAGAAAGCTGAGAGCAATTCTTAGCTACTTCAATTGCCATATCAAACCTAATCTATTTTCTTTTCTAAATATTTCACGATCAATCCAGTTCCTTTTATCTCCAATAACACCATGAAAATCCAAATTACCCTTGCAATGCGCGTATATATTAGTCAGGGTTCTCCAGAGAAACAGAACCAATAAGATATATGCGTGTGTGTGTGTATGGAGGGAGAAAGAGAGAGAGAGAGAGAGAGGGAGATTTTTTATAGGAATTGACTCACATGATTATGGTAGTTGAGACATCCCAGGATTTGCCATCTTCACGCTGCAGAACCAGGAAAGTTGATGGTGTAAGTTTCAGTCTAAGTCCAAAGGCCTGAGAAGGAGCTAAACATACAAGTTCTGGTCTGAATCCAAAGGCCCAAAAACAAGTTAAGCACCAATATCGAAGGGCATAAGAAGGTCAACGTCTTAGCAAAGAGAGAGAAAATTTGTTCTTCTGCTTTTGTGTTGTGTCTAGCCCCTCAGTGGATTGTGTGACACCCACCCACATTGGTGAGAATGATTTTTTTACTCAATCTGCTAACTCAAATACTAATCTCACCCAGAAATACCCTCACAAACACACTCAGAAATAATGCTCTACCAGCTCTTTGGATGTCCCTTAATCTAGACCAGTTGATACATAAAAATACCCATCACAGCCTAGGAAACAGAATTGATTAATAACAGTTCTCCCTGTATCCTGATTTTTCCCCTGTGATATATTCTTTTTACTGCAACCAGTATTTTTAAAATACCAATCATGGGACCCTTACTAAGCTTAAAATTTTTAATGAGATATTATTGATCTTAGAAAAAATAAAGACTAAAATCCTTAAAATGGCAGAGAAGGCTTCAGCAATCTGGCTCCTTGCTGCCCCTGCAGTCTCTGGTTTCCCACCTCGATCTCTGCTTTTCATTACATTGACCTTAAGTCCCTGGGATCTGCCTGCTCATTTCCACTACAGGGTTCTGCACACACTGCTTTTCTCTGTCAGGAACATTTCCTTCCTCTTCCCTCTGTGTGTTAACTCATTTGTCCTTAGCATTGTAGCCAATTATTTTTCAGGAAGCTTTACATGATTCCCAGTGTAAATCAGATACATGTGATATACTACCTCATAGAACTGTGATTAATTTCTTCAGTACGTCTATCTTAATTCATAACCATACATCATCATCGTGATTATTTGGTTAACATGTGACTCCCTTTTAGAACTTAGACTTACTGAGAAGAGAGACTGTACTTTGTGTTCATCATTTGTATCACCAGCACAGAGGATAAAGGCTATCACATAACAGACATTCTATAAATATTTGTGTAATTCCTAAATTAATCTTGGCAGATGATACTAAACAGAGGGGCAGTTACTTAAGGTCAACGGATTCAGAAAGAAAATTTACCTGGCAAGAAAATAGTAATGACTGATTTCAAATCCTGATGCAAAAATGACTTTTTGCTATTTCTACTTTGTTCCAGTATATGTGTCCATGAAGGTTGGGGTCTATATTGGTGATTTTTAAGTAAGGCAGACCAATAAAGAATTACTAGGGGAGTTTTTCAAAATATCTATTCTTTCCCCCACTCACATTCCTAAGGAATAACATAGCCTTGCTCTGAAGTGAAATGAGGTGGCGGATAGGGGTAGTAACTGAAAACTATTTGTTTTAGGGTGGCTTAGTAAGTGATCTATAGGTCAATGAATAAAATACTCTGAACAGGACTATTTAGGAAACTGAAATTCTAGGAAGATTATGAATGTGGCTTGGGCCATAGTGGGGACATTGGCAGTGAGTTTTTTGAAATTTGTATTAGATCTATCGCTTACGAAGGGGATTTTGTTGTTACTCATGAGAGAGCTACAACACAAGTGGCTACAGAAAGGACAGCTAAGGTTTTAGTTGAAAGAAGAGGAATAGTTGCTAGGTCAAGATATGGCAGAACTGAAGTGGAAAACAGGTGAAATGGCTAAAATGGCTTGTCCTTCAGTGTGCAGAATTCTGCAGGCAAGAAGGGGAGAAGTGACCTGGATGAAGCCAGAGAACAAGGAGACCTATTCCATCATCTTCCTGAGACTGAGAAAAAAAACATCTTCTGCTTGAACAGGCCAGAGGAGAAATAGTGATCTCAAAGGATATCCAGGTGAGCGTTAAGGTGGGGAGGGGTGGGGATTATTCAGAGAGAAGAATGAGGACTCAGAGGAGTGTGCTAATCCTACATCGGGAGATAAGGAGCAGCTGTGGAAGCCTGTAGGCTTACAGGGAAGATATTCTTATGTTTATGCACAGTCAGGGCTTTCTGAGAAACTTTTACCGAAACTTGGGATCTGAACTAAAAGACAAATCTGGAAGTTAAACCATGACTTGAATAGGTAGTGAGAAACCATCCAGAGAGATCTACCTCCCTGGAGGCATGTGCTTATATTTTAAAAGGGGATGAGACTTGGGACTGTGGCAATACCCCTGGGCTGTGGATATAAGGGTCTTACCCTTTCCCTGGAGAATTTATTTACATTCCAAAGGGTTAGACCCTTGGATACTTTCCCTTACATTTCTAAGGAAACTTTCTCAGGAGAGGAGGCAATCTCTTTCTCTCTCTCTCTCTCTCATATAAATGCCCAGATTTAGGTTTTTTCAGTTCTTCATCTACAATACAAACGCCCTATATGTAGAATTATATCTAGCTTGTGCCATATTTCCCAGAGGTAAAAATTGGGGCAGACAAGAACTGCATGTATTGTTTGTTGTCAGTAAATAACAATAATTTGCCCTGCTTCAGAAACTTTGCATGTGCATTCAGGATGTTAGTAAATAAAGATATTAAAAATTTGATTTTGTCAGGAAAAAGAAGGATGGTGAATTGTGCCAAGATCTGGCAATCTGAAGACGTGCCCTGGTGATAAAAGGAGGAATGGGGAGTCGTTATTCCAGAGGTGACCTCAACAAATTTTTGCTTTAATTAAGCCATACGAGATGAGGGTCTACCCTTGGTCACTTGCTATAAGAAGGGGAGAAATTTGAAGACATATTTTAGAGATTTAGATTGGCTGGTGTTGGTGATGAACTAGAAATGGAATACTAGGAAGAGATTAGAATCAAAAGCAACTTTAGATTTCTCCTGATGTCACTGGGTAAGTGCATAAATTGACATTTAAAATATAGGTATAGGAAAATGTTAAGGAAGAAGATAATGAATCTGAATTCATTTGATATTTTTGTTTTTTAAATTTCAGCATCATTAAAATCTAATTTACATGAAATAGAACAACTCTTTTGGGGAAGCATAGTTCTATAAGTCTTGACAAGTATGTATCGTCATATACCCTCCACCAAAATCAAGTTGAAGAATATATCCATCACCCCATATGTCCCCTTAAGTGCTTTTATAGTAAATCTCTTTCACAGATTTCTTGCATCTGATAAACACTCAACTGTTTACTGTTCCTAAACTTTTATCTTTCCAAAATGTCGTGTAAATAGAATCAGACCATATATAACTTTTTGTGTCTCACTGCTTTTACTTAGTTTGATGTTTTTGAGATCCATGATGCTGTTACATCTATCAGCAGTTTTCTTTTTCTTTTTGTTTTTATTTAATTTTGTTCAGGGGAAGGGGGAGGAGATAATTAGGTTTTTTGTTTGTTTGTTTGTTTTAAGGAGGTACCAGGAATTAAACCCAGGACCTTGTGCATGCTAAGCACATACTCTACCACTGAGCTATCCCCTCCCTCATTTAATTTTTTTTTTGTTTTTACCACTGAGTAGTATTTCATTGTATATTAAATTACAACTTGTTTATTCATTCATGAGTTGATGGGTATTTGTGTTATTTCCAGTTTTTAGTGATTATAATTAAAGATACTATAAACATTCATTAAAAGGCCTAAACTGAAAAGAGAAACCTGAGCTAAATAAAACTCTCAGAGCAATCAACTTATGAGGAATACATAAAACTTATGAAGCATTTGTAGACTAAAGTGATAAAAAGGCAAAAAAAGGGGAATCCTTAGAAAAATCAACTTTTAAAAGGCAGGCAAGGAAGAGGAAGCTCTGATGGAGACAGAGAAAGGGTGTTCACGGAGACAGAGAAAAGGCGACCGTGAGATAAAGTGTGCACCATACAAAATACTGGATCACAGAAACCCAGAGAACAGTTATAAGAGGTCAAACAATGTTTAAAAGAAAAAGATGTGAAGACTGTCTCATGAAGTAAAAGCCAAGTTAAAGTTGACAATGGTGAGCTGACTTGGGTAGATCTGTCACTGTTAAAGAAATGAATTTAAAATAATTGACTGTAGGAAATTGAAGATATCTTCAGCTTTAGATGTCATCAGGTTTAGGCTCTTGCCTTCAGATAAAAAGTTTTGGGCTTTTTGGGGGTTGAGATACCATATTGCTGTTTGGATTCATTGTCTTCTTACTGAGACTCAGGTGCAATGAAGGGAAGTTGGACAACTCCATCCAGGAAGTACAGCATCTCCCAGAACAGCTGTCCCTCCTGACCTGTCTTTAACTCAGGTAGGCAAGGATTCCAATGAAGAGGACACTTCAAGCTGGGAAGGAGCAGAGACTGATGTCTTTAAGAAGACCAAATTCTTCCAGCAATCTTGAGAATGAATCTAGAAGTGCATTCTTGCTCAGCCAGGGCATTGGTCTCCAATGAAGGCTCGACTGAGCCATGCTTGGTTTCTTAACCCATGGACACAGTGAGACAATAAATGTGTATTTTGTTAAGCTGTTAAGTTCTGGGATAACTTGTTATGCAGCAACAAATAACTAATCCATATCCTTGACTCTACCTTCAGTGAAGTCTCTTTGGCAGCTTGAATGGGTCCATGGTGCCATTTCTACATTAAAATTGGTAAATGCTACAAGTGAAGGCTTTTACCCCCCTCAGAGAGCTGGTTGTTAAATATTGACTAGCTCACCCTTGCATACAAAATCAAGAATTTTGGACATCAGACAGGGATTCCTTAGATACAAGAATAAAGTTCAAGAATGAAATTGTATGTCCAGGCAGGGAAAAGGATTGGCCTCATAAAACATTTGAGCAACAGGCAAGGGTGCCAAGAATAAAGCTTAATAGAGAACCAAAGACTTCTTATATACTTCATGTCCAGGGCCAGAGGTGGTCTCTTCAGGAAGGTGTGCTTGGCTAAAGAATGAGAACACAGGGTAGGTGCCCAGACATTATTATGCAGAGCATGAACTGGTGAGCAGTGCAGCACTTCTTCTGCTTTATTTTCCAGCGAGCAGAATTATTCCTATTAAATCATCGTGTAAAAAATAGCACTGATACTTAGCAAAATTCCAATTATTATTTTTAAAAACCTGAATATGATAGAAAATTGTCCCAATGAGAAAAATCTAGTACATTAGAAGATTAGATCAAAACAATAAAAAGCAATGAATTTATTCCCTTATTGAAATTAGCAAATGAGATTTGTCTAATAGCAAATAAATATGCTACATTCATTTAGAAGTGTTTTTCTTTAATGTGGGTATACTCTATTTTAAACTCGCATGTACTATTAAGGATAATTGTGAAATAAACCACACATTGCTATCTTTGTATTAAAATTAGAGAAGCATTTTGTTTCTTTGAATTTTTGTTTATTAATTACAGCTATGTATATATTACATCATTTGTGGTAACAAGCTGTTGCTGTTAGAAATATTGGGTAATAGAGTATATCCACAAGTGAAGAGATAGGACACAAAAAAATACAATGTCGGAGCAGCTAAGTATATTGACACTCAGGGAAGAGGCTAGGCTGCCAGGTAAACAGTGTCAGAGGTGTCTGTCAGCATAAAGCAGAATTTGGGATTCAGAGACAGGAATTCTCAGTTCCTGGGGTGAGAGGAAGATGAAAGGCTGGTAAGAAGAAGGAAAAACTCATGCCTCAGGAACTGGAAATCTGGTCAGATTGTAAAGATGGGACCAAAGCTAACACAAGGGAGAAAGATGGGAAAGCACTTCAAGTTAGACTCAGGAAGACAATGGAAACTCAGTTCTCCGGGTGAGTTGCAAGGCCACACCTGGTTCACATCAGGGGTCTTGGCTGTGGATCCCCTTCTAGAATATTGAACAGAGCTCCTTCCCAGCCCACCAGCAAGTCAGGATTGTTCTCAAAAAGAGTGAAGCAAAGCTGACTCTGCAGTGAGAGTTCAAGGTGTTTAGCTGTGAAGAAAAGCAGATGGTTGAGGACAAATGGATTTCATGGTCTAAAACTAGATTTAATTACTTGTCTGCTATTGCTCTGAACACTGTAAAATTTGTGCTTTCATCTCTATCGGCAAATAAAAAATTAAGACTATTACATGTATGACTAAAACATTACTCTGTACACCAGAAATTGACACAACATTGTAAACTGACTATATTTCAATTTAAAAAAAAGAATATTGACGAAATTTAGGCAAAAAGCTGACTTTATCCAATTTTCTTGATATTTTAAGAATTGATATCTTTGTAATATAATGTTAAACATTATTCTATCAACTTTGTTTTGAAATATAAATTCTGTAGCAGACTTTTTATTTTCATTTGTTTTAAAGTTTATTTCTGAGCATATTTGAACTAAGTACTTTGAGCTGATGCTTTTTATAGATTGATTCTTGGATTAAATGGCTCCAAAGATTTAATTAACATGTTGTCTCTTCTTTCCCCCTGATCATTGATGAAGCTGTTAGAAGAGCCTAACAGGACTTAACATTGGTTCCCGTGACACGTACAAGACCCTTCCAATCAACTCAGTAAACTGTTAGTTATTCATCACCTCTCTTTACTAACTTTTCAGACAGCTTTCAGTTCATGTGTTAATGTCAACATGCAAACTATGTTTATTTTTCAGGGTTTATTTCTTAAGAAACCTTGTCAAAATATGTCCCTAAAATCATCAAACTGACTAACTCCAAAATATTGTTTCTACAATAAGTGATAGAGTCAAACAAAAAAATGTAAACTTTATCTATTTACAGAGATTTTTTAAATCTGTAGATACCCTAGTTTTGTAAATTAAGACATTAAAACAATTTTCACAAATATTATCAATGTCATTTTGTAGTAATACAATGAAAGATGAGTTTAATAAGAAGATTATAAAAAGCAAACATGATAAAAATACAGACATGTTCATTATTTTTTGTTGAAGTCTAGTTGACTCACAATGCTGCAATAGTTTCCAGTGTACAGCCTAGTGATTCAATTCTACATACATGCTCTTTTTCATCAGACAGTCTTATCCTTGATTCAGCATTCAATCTAATGCACAGGCTTTGTAGTTGAGAGAAAGAAGTTTCCTATAAAATTTTTAGAAGACAATTTGGAAATCAGAAAATTATTTGAAGACTATTTTCTAGGTGACAGTTATCATGAGGAACTCTTAACTGCAATATGCCTTTCACTTTCAGTTATCTAAAGTTCCCAGAGTCCTTTTAGGTAATATCAAAATAGGTAAAACTAAGCAATACATGCAGATATTTTTCGTGAGTATTAGAAGCAGATTTACAACTGTATTTCTGAAGAAAAATCGATGACATTGGTGGCACCCAAGAGTAGGCCATTTTTAATGTTTGCTTTTGTAGGAAGAAGCAGATTGGCATTAATTGCCAATAGAAATTCACTGTTTTTTTTTCTTTTAAGAATTTATAGAGTGCCATCTATCTGTCACTACTTTAAGCTGACTTATGCAGCCATTTTATGAATAATGGCATTTTATTTCAGAGACACAGTTTACTAGTTTGACTGTGTAGTCAAGCATTTGTCTACATTAAACGTTATTATCTGTTTTCAGACTTTATATTCCTGTGGTTTTCAAATACATTTTTGGCCATCTTCCAAACTCAACACTATTTTAAGACTAAGGTCCTTGCCAAAGTTAGAATATTCATAATAAAATAAACACTCTCTGCTGTTCTCAAATGGCAGTATTTCCTACTAGTTACCTTAAATTATAAGTACAGATTTCTATTTTATTTACAAATAAGTAATCATATCCTAAAATAAATTTGAAGCTTATGCCTTTGAAATTATCTTTGCAAGATTTTTATGGCTACTCAGTTTTCTATGAATAAGCAGGTGTTAGCCATAAGAAATTTAAAATATTAAATAATTATACTACATATAATGATGAGATAAAAACTGCTACTTTCAAATGGGGAAGGATAGGAGAAACTTTAGAGTGGGACTTGGTAATGGAGATCGAAAGACTTTTAGATTCTTATCATCAAATACTACAAAGCTTGATGTTATGAAGACCAAACAAGGAACTATTTTCTACCTTGTGTGAAAATTCTTTGTGTATCTCAAGATACCTTTTAATGAATGATGAGAGAACAGAACTAATCAGGTGCACACTGATTGACTGGGATGCTCTCACTTTGTTAGCCTGGCCAATCACATTGAGTTTTGTAGCATCGTCCAAACAGTCCCTAGCAGAGAAAATGGTCAATAATCAGAGAAAATCAAGGTAGAAAATTGACGCTTTTTGGACACTTGGAGAGACATAGATCAGCATGCCCTTCAAGAGCGTGCTAACAAGATCGTCCAGGAAAGGTACTGCCAGTTCGGTTGTGGAGTATCATCTCATCTCTGATCGTTGTTAAAGCTTTCCAAAGACCTTAAAGCTAGACAGAGTATTTTCTCAAGATGGTTATAGGCCTAGGATTAACATTTCACTGTTATACTTTTCATTGTTTCTTTCCCCCCATATTTCTTTTTCAAGAAATAGGGAATAAACAAACAATTGTACATATTTACAATTACATAAAGTAACTGGGGATATTTTATCTTCTTCTTTAAATCTTTAAGCAGCACTAGAATTGAATACTCTTTCACAGAGGTTTGTTACATTATTTTCAGGCATAGCATACTTTGTGACCAAGGGGAAAGTGGACTGGGTTCAAATTCTTTCACAATCCTGTGTGACCGCAGACAAGCCACTCTGCCACTTGAAGTCCCAGTCTCTTTTTATGTAAATTAGAATAACAAGATGCACCTTACAGAATTTTTATGCGGATTCAGTAGATGAGAAATGCATAGAATTTAATTCACCTGAAATTATTTAATTAAGAACATACTTCTTATTGTTGATGGTGTTGTCAATTTTCCTGCTCTGAACTTTATATTGTAAGAAGCTGGCGAAGAATTTCAAGCACATGAGGTCTCACCTCCAAGTAGTAACATCCTTAAACACAGTGCAAATGTATAGGAATAAAGGCAAATGCAAAAATGTCAAAATCTAGAAGACCTACACAAGAACGCTTTATTCTTTAATGCCAACATTAGACCTGGAATGGAATACAGACAACTTCTCTGGTTTGCCCACGTAGATTTCCTTTTACCTGGGAGTTATGTCTGTAATCTTAATAAGCAGAGTTCCTTTGATTTGTTTTACAACACCTTATGGCTTAAATGTATAAACAAAATTATAAAGCATATTTGAAGTGTGAGGTATAGTTGAAATCCATTTGTGACATGTGTTATAAGTGTTAGGGAACTGAGAGTCATGTGATTTGCTCAGGAGACAGTATTTCATCTCTGTTATAACATTTAGAATGTTCTTCAGCTGCTGAGAAAGTAACACGTAACATGTGGCATACCTCTCACTTCAGTAATCAACAAGCGTACAACAGAACCACTGCCGGAATAACACCGAACGCATCGGGTCCATGAGGGTGTTATACTGCTGCTCCGTAAATTTCACTCATTAAAACACTCTTAAATCAGATTGTGTCCAATTCAACAAGTAGTCCCTTACACCACCTACTATTTGCATTTCAAATAACACCATTATACTGCTTAGGCAAATTTCCTGCTGAGAACTAGGTTTTCAGTAACCACCATAGCATTGTTCCATGGATAATATTTCCATCTTGTAATATCATTCATTTTCGCAGTGAAATATGTGAATTTTTCATCAGTAATGTCATATAAACTTTGTTAACCTTTCTGTATAGGTTTTTTTTTCCCACCGAATTAATAAGACTCAAAGATACTAAGATTTATTAGTATTCATTCAGAGAAAATCATAGTTTTTTTTCCAAAACTAGATAAAAGGAGTTAAAATTTTTAGTTATATTGTTACCTATCAACTTCACCTTTGTGTAAAAATCAGGAGATTCTGCCTGAAAAACTACAACAGTAACTTCTCCTCATTTAGATACCTGATATCAATAGATATTTTCAAACAATCATGCTTCAGTAACATGGAAGTAAAAAATTGACCAATATGAAACACAAAGAGAAGCAGCAATGACTAATGTAGGTAATATGAACTACCATCAAGAAATATTCTGAATAAAACTCCAACTTTGGTACAGTGAAGAGCACATAATTCATATTTTTTGGATTTTTTTTCCACACAAATAATTCTAATCACATTATTTAAAAAAATTTTTTGACAGGGGGAGGTAATTAGTTTTATTTATTTATTTATGTTTAGAGGAGGTACTGGGGATTGAATCCAGGACCTCATGCATGCTAAGCATGTGCTCTACCACTGAGCTATATCCTCCCCACTCTAATCACATTATTTATCTAATTTTTAAAAATTGAATTACATTCAATTACAATGTGTCAACTTCTGGTGTACAACATAATGTCCCAGTCATGCATATATATACATATATTTGTTTTTATTTTCTTTTTCATTAAAGGTTATTACAAGATATCAAATATAGTTCCCTGTGTTATGCAGAAGAAATTTGTTTTTTATCTATTTTTATATATAGTAATTATCATTTGCAAATCTCAAACTCCCAAATTTATTCCTTCCCACCCCTCCCCCCCAGTAACCATAAGATTGTTTACTATGTGTCTGCAAGTCTGTTTCTGTTTTGTAGATGAGTCTATTTGTGTCGTCTTTTAATTTTTCCTTTTTTTTTTTTTTTAGATTCCACATATGAGTGATATCATATGGTATTTTTCTTCCTCTTTCTGGCTTTCTTCACTATTGATCTAATTTCTTAATGTACGAATCTAGTAATTTGAAAAAAAGTGTCCAGCAAAAGATTTTTAATAGCAGAACTGCCAGCTAAAGAAAAGAGAGAGACTCACAGAAAGTATAATAATTAATACTGCATTCAACAGATACTCATGCTTCTACTACATGTAAGGACTGAGATGCAAAGATGAACAAAATATCTTTGGCATTAAAATAATCAAGAGTTACTGAATTTTGTTAATAATCTTCTTTTTAGGAAAAAGTTTTGTTATGTAAGACAGGTGAAATTTTATTATCTGCACAATTTTCTTAGGTGAACAACCTCCCAAGAGTCACACAAATTAGGTGATAATGTACACTGCTGTCTACTGCTATAAGTGAGAGTGGTTAATGCTACAGCACTGAGCCTTAGTGTCATTTCAGAGATGTTCTCTTAACTTCATTTAGGTATGTATTTATACCACGTAATGATACATTTGCCATAATATTAAGTTCATAATTCCAAGTTCATAATTCCTGCAAGTGAGTTTTTCCTAATCACTTTATCTGCTCATCCTCTGAATGTATTGCTTCAGCCATCTCCCCTCACTGTTTTTATTTAATTCCTGCTGTATCCCAGATACTCAAATTTTGGGTTCAAAAGAAGAGAAAAAAGTGAACAAAATGAAATTTCTTTGTAGAAATTATTCTTATTCTAGATGGGGAGACTAATATATAAATAATGCATAGTACAAACTATAACAAAGGTATGAAGGAAGTCATTGGTGAGAAATCTGGGATGAACATTTCCACCAGGTTAGCTGGGCAAAACTTCAAAAGAGATGGGAAAATTGAGTGGCGTACTGAAAGGTAAGTAGGAATTTGCCAGATGCAAAACAATTAAGAGAGTATTCTAGAGTATGGAATATAGAGTTTGGAAGTAATGGTAAAAATTTACAAAGTATTGAGGATTATAAAACTGTTCTTTCAGCAAATAATCCTAGAAATGTATAAAAAAATTAGCCAAGGGCATGGATTGTTTCATGTGAAAGACATTGTTTACAACATGGTTGAGGTTAAGCTGAATATCAAAGGGATTATTGAAATAAAAAGCTATTTTTTATTCAAGACATTCTTATCAATTAGAAAAAAGGACCCTATCAATCCTCTCTAAATATGGAAAACTGTTATTCAAATTATTGAAAACACCTAACTCCAACTTGTTTTTTTGTCTTTTGTTTGTTTACTTGTTTGTTTTTTGTTACAGGGAAGTTCCATCAGCTGCTAAGAAACCCTTAATATCTTGTGTTTCCAGCATACCCAACCCCTTCCCAGGGAACAGAAACAAATACCATGTAGGAATAAGGATGTAAGATTTGAAGTTCTGTCGCTTTAAAAAGAGACACTCATTAGTACGTAAGATAATAAAATTGGTAGGCAGATACTTTAATGAGGCCTGCTATATACCAAGATACCAAGAATTATGTAAAATATAAAATAATGAACTCCTAGAGTTAAAAAAATTGGGGGTCATGAAGTCCTGCTTCCTTAACAATTAAGAAATTTTTTCACAACATCCTGACAAATGGTCATGCAACATTTTATCAAGTTTCCCCATTGCTCACTTCTTTTAAGGGAATTTATTTACCAGTCTCTGTTATTTAAATTTCTTTTTTTTTTTAACATTTTTTATTGATTTATAATAATTTTACAATGTTGTGTCAAATTCCAGTGTTCAGCACAATTTTTCATTCATGGACATATACACACTCATTGTCACATTTTTTTCTCTGTGAGTTATCATAACATTTTGTGTATATTTCCATGTGCTATACAGTGTAATCTTGTTTATCTATTCTACAATTTTGAAATCCCAGTCTATCCCTTCCCACCCTCCACCCCCCTGGTAACCACAAGTCTGTATTCTCTGTCTGTGAGTCTATTTCTGTCCTGTATTTATGCTTTGTTTTTGTTTGTTTGTTTTTGTTTTTGTTTTTTAGATTCCACATATGAGCGATCTCATATGGTATTTTTCTTTCTCTTTCTGGCTTACTTCACTTAGAATGACATTCTCCAGGTGCATCCATGTTGCTGCAAATGGCATTATGTTGTCAGTTTTTATGGCTGAGTAGTATTCCATTGTATAAATATACCACCACTTCTTTATCCAGTCACCTGTTGATGGACATTTAGGCTGTTTCCATGTTTTGGCTATTGTAAATAGTGCTGCTATGAACATTGGGGTGCAGGTGTCATCCTGAAGTAGATTTCCTTCTGGATACAAGCCCAGGAGTGGGATTCCTGGGTCATATGGTAAGTCTATTCCTAGTCTTTTGAGGAATCTCCACACTGTTTTCCATCGTGGCTGCACCAAACTGCATTCCCACCAGCAGTGTAGGAGGGTTCCCCTTTCTCCACAGCCTCTCCAGCATTTGTCATTTGTGGATTTTTGAATGATGGCCATTCTGACTGGTGTGAGGTGATACCTCATTGTAGTTTTGATTTGCATTTCTCTGATAATTACTGATATTGAGCATTTTTTCATGTGCTTTTTGATCATTTGTATGTCTTCCTTGGAGAATTGCTTGTTTAGGTCTTCTGCCCATTTTTGGATTGGGTTGTTTATTTTTTTCTTATTGAGTCGTATGAGCTGCTTATATATTCTGGAGATCAAGCCTTTGTCAGTTTCACTTGCAAAAATTTTCTCCCATTCCATAGGTTTTCTTCTTGTTTTACTTCTGGTTTCCTTTGCTGTGCAGAAGCTTGTAAGTTTCATTAGGTCCCATTTGTTTATTCTTGCTTTTATTTCTTCTAGGAGAAAATTTTTGAAATGTATGTCAGATAATGTTTTGCCTATGTTTTCCTCTAGGAGGTTTATTGTATCTTGTCTTATGTTTAAGTCTTTAATCCGTTTTGAGTTGATTTTTGTATATGGTGTAAGGGAGTAAATTTCTTCCTAAGATTGAGATGTAACCTACCTCACTATAACTTTTACTCACAGATCCTAGTTCTAACCTCTGAAAATGTTTGAAATGTCTACTTTCCCTTTCAAATATTTGTACATTTCAATCAAGCATTCTTATCTCCAACTGAATAGTTCATACTTTTTCAACATTTTTATAAACATCGTTTTGGGGGCCCTTTACCACCTATGCCCCCATTCTCTGTTGACTGCTGAGTCTGTTAACTCCATAAACTAAAGGCATAGAAGGCTTACACTATAGCCTTGTGCCTCTTTTTTGAATGGCTCATGTTTACTTAAGCCTCTTACATTTTTACCCAAATTGGAATCAGTTGCAGTCTCTTTCAGCCTGAATTTTTTATATTTAATTGTTAAATCGAGCAGGGATATGTGAAATTTAAATGAACACTTGAAATGTCATATTTCTACTATCCAAAAGTGTAGCCATCCCATTAAAACTATTGCATCCTGAAAATATACTAAATATGGCTTCCATGACTTCATCTGATCTGTGATTAAAAACACCACAAAGGACAGAACCAAGGACATTAGACGTGCTCTTAGAGGTTGGTTTCCAGATTGAACATAATTAATGACTCAACTGATCAGCCGTGTATGAGTCTACCTGTGACTACCATATTTAGACATCATGTAGAAATACCATGAGAAAGTCTGTCCACCACCACCTTCCCAAATGATTTCATACTAAACCTTATGGCTGGTCCTTCTCCACCCATGAGGTGTATTTTTTCTCCTTTTCTTAGTTTGTAACAAGTTTTCTTCAGTTTTTACTGAATGGAATATAAGCCACGGAAGAGGTGACCTTAGTAAACAGTGATACAAAATATGTTACCCATTCTTCAAAATATTTAAAATAACATCCAAAATATTTGAGGATACATGAAATAAGAAACATATACAAAGAACATTACTAAAACAAAGGACAAAATTCATGTTACTTAAGGATACTTGTTGAACTTGAACATTACAATAAACTAAGGCTCCTAATTTGTTTGATCAAAGCAAGTGTTCAACTGCTTGACTTTTCCTTCCCTTAGTCTCTATACCATGGTGTGATTCTATAGAACCTATATAATCTTGGCATTCCACATTAGAATAGAAGTTACTTAAAGGCACAGACTGAATCTTAATCATTAAAGCAGCCTCAGATTCTTCTAAGCACAGACTCTGGCACTTGGAATCTATTTATCCAACAAAGATGTAATAATGTTTATGAGCTTCTTGGACTGCTAACTACAAGTTATATCTCTCCTACCACTATCCTAGATAGCTACATTAATAATCCTGTTGGATGGACTTCACTCATATTTTTTATCTGCATGTAGGAATGTCTGTCTAACACACGGACATGACAGATATTAAACTGACAGTATTTAGCCAGCAGGCTAGTGGCTTATTAAGGCAGCTCCTCAGACCTAATGAGAAATCTGTGTCACCAGCACAGAAGTAGGTGCTTGTCTTCTCATTTCCTGTGGCAGGAAGGTATTCGTTCAGATCATTTAAAAGCTGTAGCAAATTATTTTGAAATAAATTAAAAAAAAAAGGAGGGCTAAGACCCAAGTCTCGTTCTTGGCTTTTGATTGGAATTTGATGTCGAGAGTCTGTTCCTACCTGCTCTGATTCTCACAGTGGTATTATGGTTCAAACTTTGAAGGAACCTTCATAGCCTGAGATCTGTGCTGAGATCACATAGTTTGGCCCATAGTGATTCCTGTCTATGGAATCAAAGCCTAACTATACATCAATACTGCTGACAAAGGCTTACATTATTCTCAAATATTTCCCCAGTTAGGTGAAAATTTCTCCACAAAGCACAAAGTGAAAAACTGGGTAGATGTTTAGCAGTGGTCAACAATGGAATAACTTTATCTGAGACCCACATTACTCTCATAAAAGATATATTCGCTAGGGACTCAGTTCTATAGAATTCCAAAGGATAATCCTCCCCTGGAGAGTCCTCATTCATCCTGTCTAAATTAAGAATTCTCAGAACATGTTTGCAGTTTTTAAATATGCTTTTAGCAAACACAGCTCTCCTCTCAAGTCAAATGATTTGGAATCAAATTTCTAAATCCTAGAGCCTAGAGCAGTACCTTAGTACCCACAGTTAATAGATGCATTTTATCAGTTATGATTCCTCGAGTGATAAGTGATAAAACATCCAACTAAAACCAGCATTAAAACAAAGAACGTGCTGGCTCACTTATCTGCAAAGTCCTGGGATATGGCTAATGTTCATCTAATCCAGGTCCAGTAGCTCAGATGCTGCTGCTTATTTCTCATTCTACTCTGCACCCTGTTGCGTTGGCTTCAGCATGGTCCTCACACTGCCTCAATCTTGTCCACTGAAGTGCCACCCCTCTCTCTGCTTGCCCTCTTGGGCCTTTCTTTATTCAGAGATAAATTGGAGAATTACTTTCCAGTGATTCTCTACATTGAAACAATGGTATTTTAGTTTATAGACTTTCTTAAATGAACAACAGTCACTTGAGAGTTTTCAAGGCATTTTTAGATCCGTGATTTTATCTGATCCTGACAACCATCCCATGAAGTAGGTAGAGCCGTAATCATTGTCTTCACTTCACAGAGTCAGGGAGTTAATTTCTCGACTGAGATCACAGTTAACGAGGGTCTACACAGAGATTAAATAATCTTTCGCATCCTAGATCTTATGAAAGTTTACCTCTACCACGATATACCTGAATTGGTCAGGAAATGAGGTGACAATATCATACAAGAGGGGCCCGGTTTGATTGGGGTTGGTTGGACTGTTCTGGCACATGCTAGCCATGAACCTGACTGTTTTTCCCATGACGGCATCTCCTGCTCCTCATTTGAAAGGGAAGGAATAAAAAGGAGCATGACAATAAATAAAACAAAGATACATTGACAGTTGAACTTTAAAGGAAAATGAGATGAAACAGTCAAAGCAGACAAGGTGAAAACACAGGATTCAACTGAACAGACAGAGTAACCTCAAAGGCCCAAGTGAAGTCTTTTGTCTGAATTTAAAAGAGTTAAAAGCAAGAAGTTGATGCCCAGACAGAGCAAGACTAAGGGCTATTGTCACAATCGAAGAGCAGGGTTGTGCTAAAGACTATGGGTGGAATTTCCTGATCTAATATCACCAAACATTTCTGGCAAGTGAGGATAGATATAGAGACATAATGAAAGGCACAAAGAAGAGAAAGTTAGAACTCAATCAGAGGTGAAAAGAAGAAACAAGAGTGTCAAAGTTAGAACTCAATCAGAGGTGAAAAGAAGAAACAAGAGTGTCAAAATTTTTACAGATTGGGATTTCTTACAGTTTGAACCAATTTAATCTAAATCTGAGGAGCAAGATAACTAACATTTTGTTTAACAATGAAAGCATTACCTGCTTTCAGAAAGAAAAAACTCTCTGAGGAAGGTAGATATTAGTTAATGGTGGTTCCAACCCCAATGAGAAAGCAGAAGCAATTGGAACTCCTGTTAAAAATACAAATGTTCTGGATTTATCCCTGAAGATTTTGATTTGGTACTTTGAGTTACTAAGAAAAACTGGTATTTTTAACCTGAGCCTTAAGAAATTTTTAAGAATTAGGTCTGTCCTTAAGAACTTTGGGTTAAATGAAGTCTCATCCATGAAAAAGAAAGAAATATACAGAAAGGGTAGTACCCATTCTAGCACAAGAATGTTGTATTTAGAATTGAGATCGTGCTGTGCAATTCTCAAGTGACTACTCATAACATTGTCAACACGTGCAAAATCTTTGTCAGCACCTTATCTGTGACTCAAAGAAATTATAACTACCATAAATGTCTATTTTTTTCCGGAACACTGATTGGTTTGTTTTATCAAATGTTGTCAAATGTGAAGGCAAATGCAATGAGCTGCCATTGTCAGGCATCCTAGACCAACTCCACAACATGCTAAGACTTCTATGAGTTGAGCCCAATGTGTTTCTGTGTTTGTCCTGATCCTTACAGCAACAGAAATTCACAGTATATATGTGACAGGTTTCATCTTCAAAATGCTGTAGAAATATTAGCTAATTTCTGCCCCTCTGCACAAAATGCAGTGCAGATCTTATTACTGCAGGGGAAGAAAATCTGTCAGAAATCTGCCCTGGGAGCTGTTGCACAGCACGCCGTGGGTTCTGCAGATCCAGCGCTTTGTCCAGCTGCCAGTGGACATGGACAGAGAGTGGATATAATTTGGCAAGAAAAGGCAAGACAGCCCCAGAGCCAGCAGAACAGAGGTTGTGGGCTCTACATAGTGTGCATAGAGCCTTCATCTGATATTCTACTTTTCACCAAACTTGGTATAATAAGTGTAGATTCAAGTCCAAATCAAGGAAAGAAGGACCTAGACATTGATAACTCTTAATATCCCACTACAAAATCTTGTTGACTTTTCCAAAGAGAAAAATACTTACATATTTAAGTGAAACTTTTCTTTTGACTGGATATTCTTGTTCTTTCATTTTAATCATCATGAAATTGATCTGAAAGTTTCCCTTTTGGGAGGGGAGCATTATAAAATACTCTACAGTGTTATAATGGTCCTTACCCCCAAATTACCACAGAGTCCTCTAACTCTTTATCTGGGTTTCAAAGTTGTATTTCTATCAAACTGAGCCATATTTCCCACAACTTTTGTTTGGCTGCTCCACAGCCAAGTTCATGTTCTAATTTATCATTTACAATCTCTGTAGACAAATCTCTTAGAGAGGTGAAACTTAAATGAGGTATGCTTTTGTAGTATTCCCTCTGTATAAGTGTTCTCTCACTAATACATTGATTCATTCACTTATTTATTCAGTCAAAAACTTCTCTTAATGAAATAATGTAATAATGTACACAGGATACTTAGCACAACGTGAGCACTCAGAAAAAATGTTTCCTATTTCAATTATATAATAAGTACTGAAAAAATATTAAGTGCCTAATACATGCCTGTCACTATTTAATTTGCATTTTTTCTTTACATTTTTAAAATAATCTTTTTACTCATGCAAAGAGCCTTAGGGTTAAAAAAATTATATAAATGTCTGGATACTGTCCACCTGCTTCTAGATCCTGTATCCTTTTAAACTTCACCTAATTCTTTCCTTACTTTGTTCTTATTCTACAGATTACCTAATCTTAGGGTCTGCATTGATTATCTCTCACCCAACCTCTTATTTATGAAGTTATTACCTACAGTGAGCCCTGTTGCCTAGCTAGAAGTCACTGATTTCTTACGCATGGAAATCCCTTGGTGACTGTTAAGCTTCTGGAGGTGAGTTTGTATCCTCACATGGCCCAACTGTACTGAAGAGAAGGATGGATGAGAGGGAAAAACTTATGAACCGAGGAAGCAGGCTTCCTCAGTTGTTGCTGGCAGCCGTTTTAGGACCATGAGGAAAATTCGCTTTAGGATGAAATTGACCCTGCTGATGGAAGAAGAAATAAGAAAATTCCTGGATATTATCTCTAAAATGCTAAATCAACTAATCCCAGAATAATATATTTTTGGACTGTTATGGTTGAAATAATTGTATTTTCTTATTAACTGAGCCAGTTTGAGTGGAGGTGTTTGCCACCTGAGCATCATGCAAGGCTCCTACTCTCTTAGCACCAGTGACATGATACCTGACACCTGCTGCTAACCCTATCCCTCTAACCCCAGTTCCCTCATACTGGGGACAGGACTGTGGACTCATAGTCTTGTAGATCTTAATGTTGTTTCATCCAAACATCCATCTGATATTTGACTTTTTTAATATCATCCCCTTAAAAAGGACCTCTGAAATATACTCTTATATAAAGAACGCCCCACTTTTCAAAGTGATATGTTTTATCTTTGAGAAGTTTAAAATCGTTCTGAAAGAGATCACTATGCTAAGAACTTGTAATGAACTTTCATTTGACCTTCAGAACCACCATATAAAGAAGTTTTTTTTTTTTTTTTAATTGTTGCTGCTGTTTTTATACCTATTATAGAGTTGAGGAAACAAAGGCTTCCAGGAGTGAGCTAAGGTGTCCATGGCTATAAGCCTAATAAATACCACAGCTTATACTTTAGGTTAGTTTTGTCAGTCCTAAGGTGAGTGATATACTCTGTAATTATTCTCTGAATATGGTGTTAAATCAGTCATTAATTCAGTTGCTTTTTTTTTCCACAGAACTTTTATCACCACATCCCTTCTTAACTCCCATTTTATGTGAGAGTCTTCATCAATTGCTTTAAAGTACTATGTCTATCACAACTTTTTCTATCACAGTTCTAATAACTTGGCAAAAAGGATGATTCTGATATAATTTACAGCAAGGTAACTGATTTATCTTTGAGGCTGACAGTTGAAGAAAAGGTCAGGGGCGGGATCTGATAACCTCATACTTGATCTGAACCATCAAACACATCTAGAAAGTGTGTGTGTGTACGTGTGTGTGAGAGAGGTACTGTGAGTGTGTGTATGAGTGTGTGAGTGTATTTGAGAGTGTCTGTATACAAGAAAGTTGGAGCTAGCAAGACTCACCCTCAACCTTGTCTTTTTCCAATTTTAATACTTCAAATGTATATCCAGAAATGTCCAGGTTTCACTGCCTTGTTCCATAAAATAATAATTTTCACACAGAAATCAACAGACTAGTAAACCTGAAGCTACATGTGTAGGACAGGAAGGACTCAGAGTTAGTTTATCTCTCCTGTACCCTAAATTAGCTTAGAAGTGTCAGACTGTTTCTACAAATTGGCTAAATTTTCCACAAATTATTTTTGAAAGCACTGAGCATTCCAGATTTTCCATTCTCTTTCAGGGTTCATTTTCAAGCCTCAGACAGCTTGCTGAGCCAGCCCTGCTGGGTCCCAGGGCTATTGTCTGCCCTCAATAGCCTGAAAGAATTTCCCCCACATTGCATTCCCTGGAACTCTGGGCACACTGGCTCTCAGCAGCAGTTGCAAAATTCAGCTCCTCTGGCCTGCAACTTGCTTTGTTTTCTCACATTTTTCGGTCAGGTCCCACCCTTTATTCCATCTCAATTAATTCTTGCCATATCCCCAGCTTACCTTTGCGGCCAGACTGGGTAGGTGATTAATGGAGATCCACAGAACATTAGGGCTGGGAGCTCGGGGTTCGCTTTAGACACTGGGATACCAAAAGGAAACCAAGGGGGAAGCCCAGGCGTGCTCGCTGGTCTCACATGGAGGATTTGGGGAAGGGCTACAGCTCTGGGATGAGGGCGGGGGTGTGGGGACTCAGGGCATGTCCAGCGCATGTGGGATCCCAGGCCTGACCTAGCTCAATGCCATTTTTGCTGCATCTTACCTGAGAGTTGGCTGGAAAATTCTGCCATATTCTGCCCTGGTCAGGCTTGACTCAGTAATTTTGTAGGGACAGCCAGACTGATCTGAAAAAAGGCAGTCTCATTTTACCAAAGTTTAATTTCCTTTCTATCTGCCCAAGATAAAAATAAAATAAAATCCTGGTTAAAGAGACAAGAAAAAAGGACATTTTTATATTTACAGATTATCTGTTAACAGTGCTATTATTAAGCAGGAGCCCTACCTCAGTCTGTCTGCTTATCATCACCATCATGATGTTTATCAGCCTGAAGTAACATTTCTTGATTCTTAGAACATTCTGCGTATTCTGCAAAACACTGGATACTCATTGTTTTATTGGTTGTCCGCCAACTCCGTGAAGCAGAAGGTGAAGTTTAGGGAACTTGAGTAAATTGTCTAAGGTTAAATAGGTAAAAAAGTGGCCAAAAGTATTCAACACAGGCTCTTGGAATACAAAGCCCATGTTGATAACAACTGCCTTTCTAAAGTGATTAGAAATCACTCCCTGACATACTGTATCCTTTGTTTTTTCACTTTAGGATGACTGTTTGCAGTTTGGATTTTCTAGATGCTGGTTTTGGTTGGACTGATAAATCTCACTGTGAATTCTTCTCAGCTTCAGGTTTTGTGCATCCATCTGGCCCCCTGTTCCCTTGGACAGATTTCAGGTTGCTCTTCTGGACTCATACCTATGCTGGTTTTGACCCAAATTCAAGGTCACCTACCTTTGCCCTTTAGTTTGGACCCCTAGCCTACCTGGGGCCTCACACATCTGACCTCTGCTCATCCTGGCCCATCTGTTACTGCCTAAGCATTGAATCTGACAGCCCGCACCCTAACTTGCTACCACCCACAGTATCCATTGACAATTGCTATAAATTCTCACTATCACTCATGAAATATTTACATGTTCAGGAGACAGTACATGAGAAGGAAACTGATGCCAAGTAATTAAAATGAGTTGTTTTAATCTCTTATTCCCCTCCTTCAAAATTTCATGTTTGATGTTTGTAATCATCTGTTCCACGAAAAGAAGTAGTAAGTGTTATGTCTATGGCTTACTGGTCCTGACTAGCTTTCATTCCTGAAGATTAGAAACCACAAAGCTAAACAACAAAATGTTACAGCACATGCAGTTTGCCCATAAACTGATGCAGAGCTCTGTTAAGACCCAGTCTTCTACCCTAAACTTATATTTTTTAACTAAATGTTTCTTCTGGATGCAATATAGTGTTTTGAGCTCAGACTGCCTCTTTTTATACCCCAGGGCATCCACTTTTCAGCTGTGAGACTGAATAAATTACAGTTGACCCTTAGACAATGGGGCAGTTGGGGCGCTAACCCTCCATGCAGTTGAAAATCCAAGTATAACTTATAGTTGGCCCTTCAATTCCACATGTTATCTGTGGTTTCAACCAAATGTGGACTCTGTGGTACTGCAGCATTTACTATTGAGAAAAGCCCTTGTAAGTGGCCCCATGAAGTACAAACCCATGTGTTCAAGGATCAACTGTACTCATCTTATCTGTACTTTACTTTTCTCATCTGTAAAATGGGACTAAAAGTAGTACCCATACCATGATGAAAATTAAATGTCTAAATTTCCTAGACAACTGTCATGCATGCAGAAGTAGCCTTATTTTATTAATATATTATTATTTATTAATCTTTATCATTACTGATATTTATTATTTATCATTATTAATATTTTTGTTAATATCACATTTGAAGTTCCAAACCCATATATCCTACCTACTACTCACTCAAAATCTTGTCATTGCAAAATCAGCGCCTCTGACGTAAGCCCATTCTTTTTTCTCTACGTCTACCTTCTGACCTAAATGTGCTTTCCCCTAGTGTTTCCTCTTTAAGTAGAGAATTTCATGATTCATTCAATAGCTCATGACAAAAATCTGATTCTTGCTAGTCATTCTGGCTGGTTCCCTCTGTCTCAATACAAACCCTCCAATCCGATGATTCACTGTCCATTTTATGATGTAAATAGCTCTCAGATCCATCCACTTCTCTCATTTCTACTGCTGCCATCCTGGCTACTATTCTAAGTGCACTCCATGGTCTAGTGACAGCCCACAAAACTGTTCCATATTGTCGGGGAGATAAACGTTGAAATGGAGAGCATTTAGGAATTTTTCATGGAATTTTGGCACTGTGAAACATTCAAGCATGTGATCATTTTTCTAGTCTTCCATTTTTTATTGTATTTAAAATCACTTAAACTACAGCAGTGTCCCCCAAATATGTCTTTTCTTCCCCACTTACCCTACTTTGACCCGGGTCTCACTGGAACTGAGGGCTTTTTCAAATGCCAATAGTTCTCTTACACTCTGTGGACCCTTAGGTCCCCTCAACATCCTCATTGATATTAGTAAGAAATCAAAACTCCTTATCAAGAATCACCTGTTTCCTGGCTACCTATCTAGAATCCTCTTATACCACATCCCTTTCCACCTAACACCAGCCAGGCTGGTCCTCTCTTCTGGGGTCTTCAGACATGCTGTTGCCTTTGCCTAGAGTGTCCTGTGCATTTTTCAATTCTTGCTAAAGCAGTTCCTTCTCAAGGGGCTTTCTCCGAACCCCAAAACAGGCAGGGTCTCACTCTTAGATGGTCTTATATCACCCTAGGGTTCCTTTTTGGATCTTGTCACAACTTTAAACAATTATTTGTGTCATTCTGTCTTCAAAAGCTAATGCTACCCCTCTTGCCCCCTGCTGTTGAATGTAGATCCTTGAAGACATGTCGTGAAGTGCTGTGTAGTGGTTAAAAGCAGAGGTTCTGGAGCTCTGGATGGAGTATCTGAGTTTGAATTTAGGCTCCTGCCTTGTGTGTCCTTAGACATGTTACTTAATCCTTCTGTGCTTCACTTTCTCCATCTTGGAATCAGGATGACTGGACTTTCCTTATAAGATTTTTATAAAGAGTAAATCAATTATTTATATTAGTTACAGGTTTCCAAAGAAACAAAACCAAGAAATTTATTATAAGGAATTGGTTCACATAATTCTGGAGGTTAAGAAGTCTCAGTCTCTTCAGTCAACCAGCTGGAGACCAGGAAGAGACCAGGAGAGCTGAGGGTGTAAGTTCCAGTCTGAGGGCAGAAGACCGATGTCCCAGCTCCAGCAATCAGGCAGGAGAGGTTCCCTCTCAGTCACATTTTTTTTCATTTTTCAGTTTTATTAGGTAGAATTGTTACAATTTGACTGCACATACACATTATATTGCATGTAAATACACATATACAATATACTGCACATTTTTTTAGTTTACATACATGTACTGATCATTCTTTCTAAGAAAAGTTTAGATCTTCAGCTTTTTAAACTCACATAGTTATCGAAGGAATAAAGCCAATCACAAAGTAAGAATCAATGTGGTGATCCAATAACAAAGGACATTCAAATGTGCTCACACATATTCAAGAAATCAGTCATCTAAGTTCTAAGAAATAAGTAGTTCATTTGTGTCCTATTTTTTTCTTGTAGATTCCACATATAAGCAATATAATATGGCATTTTTCTTTCTCTTTCCAGCCCTTAATCAGCATTTTTGTTCTATTCAGGTTTTGGGTTGATTGGTTGGGGGCCACCCACATTAGAGAAGGCAATTCACTTTATTAATGATTCATATGTTAATATGGTTCAGAAGCACCTAGAATAAAGTTTGACCAAATGTCTAGGCACCTTGTGGCCCAGTCATTACTTCTTAGAAAACTCTTTGTACAGTGCTTGGCACATGGTGAGAAAAAGTGTTGGTTGTAAATACAGTGTCACCTAACAGCATGGAGTTAGGAAGTGTTGAAAGAACGAAACAAAGGGAGTGGACAGTATGTGCTTTTAAGCTGCTCAATGAAAGAGAAGATAGCCTACTTTTGCAAAAGCCTCAGTGAATTCTTTTATGTGTGTCTTATTCAAATGTTTCTAGGTCTAACTGGCTGATCTGGCTTTGCTATCATCATTAGTTTGGGTTTGTCTCTGTCTCCCATTGAATCCACTTTTATTTTCTTCTTATTTTCCATCCCATGTAGCTTTCAAGTATGTCCACTTCCTCAGTTCAGGCCAGCTTCTTCCTCCGTTGGACTACTTTGGTCAGATTCCCGGTGTCTCAAGTGTTGTCCTTTTCATTCCTCCCATGGCTGCCTAGACTTTTCTGAAACAAGTCTAGAACCATGTCACTTCTTTGCTAAAAGATCTATAAACATTCCCCACTGCTCACCAGATGAGGTCCTGATACCTTGGCATAAGATAGAAAGCTTCAAATTTTGGGGCTCACCTTGGCTTTCTGACTAGATTTTCAGTCACTCTTAACATACACCATGTCCATAGCTTTCATGACCATCTTACATCCTTCCATTGAAATCTTCCTTCCCTCCTTGTTTAAATGAAGCAGTTCCTAACCTTCAACACTGTGCTCAAGCATCATTCTTTTCCACTCTCCCAGGATGTGTGATTTGCTCCTTTGTGTATTCATACCCATTAGTACATTTGACAAGACCTCTTTGTTATCCGCACATTGTACTTACACACTGCATCTTAATTACAAATACATGCACTGATTTTTACCTGCCAGTCAGTTTAGAGCTTCCCAAAGATAAGGGTTGTATTTTGCTTATATTTGACCATCCTCTCTCCCATAATAGCTAACTCATGCCTGGTACAATAGTTGGCACATAATAATGTAATAGAAAAGAACAAATATGATTCCATTTTAGACCTGTTCCTTTGACTCTAACCCTGTGCTCTGTTTCCTGGGCTTAGTCATGCTGGTTCTTACCTTTTGTGAAAGAATGTTGCTTAGAGCCTGAAATAGACAGAACAGCCCATCCTCAAGGCTCTGACTTTAAGGGTGTTAACACTTTTCCATTCATATGGAGATAAAAAGTTGCAAACTAGAAAATAACTTTGTTTTGTTGGAGGTTTACAGGGACATCATGACCTGACCCACATGGACAGCTGCAAGACCAAAGGATTCAACACCAAGAAGTTTGCAACAATCACACCTCCTCCCCTTTTTAGTATTAAAGGAGCCTGAATTCTGACTTGGGGAGATGATTCTCCAGGACATTAGTCTGCCGTCATCTCAATCTGCTGGCTTTCCAAATAAAGTCATCATTCCTTGTCCCAACATCTCATCTCCAGATTTTACTAGCCTGTCGTTTGGCGAGCAGAACAAGTTTGGAGTTGGTACCAAGTGTTTGTTAAATATGCGTTGGACACTTGCTTCCTGGGCTCCCCTATTTCTCTCTGTTTTTGAATCCCATCACTGACCACTCTTTCCTCTTCCTCCATTTACTTCATTACTTGCATTACTGTGCCAATCTGATATCACTTCTTGGGGTTTCCGGAGAGCTCCCCCAAACTTGCCAAACTTCCTCTAAACTCAGAACTTGACATTTGCCAAACACTTTCTAAAGCATCTCCTAACCAGTGTTTGAGAGTGATGGAGAGAAGGACGCAGTAAGAAAATTTTGCTCCAGCATAGAAAGCCAGGGTGTTGGAAGCAATGAGAAAAACCTTAACACTTCATGAATTACCCTCTGTGAACTTTAGCACAGATAAAATATATCTCAGTAAACATATGTTGATGCTACTTACTTCCTCTTTCCATTGATTAGTTTATTTTCAAAACATGTAAATAAAAACTGTGATCACAGTGGGAAATTGTGAAGATAATAATTCTTTCCCCTCAAAAGTTCTAAACAAGAAAAAAACAATAATAAAAGTAATGTGCATTGTGCACTGGCTACATCAGGCACGGCATGCTGACTGATTTATATATACTGTCTCATTTAATAAACACAGTAAGTGTATGAGGTAGGCAGTGTTAGGATTCCCATTTCACAGATGGAAACCTGATGCTTATTGTGATTAAGATAACCATGTGACAGTAGTCAAAGAGGAGAGGATATGTTATCTTGAAATGTGATCTGTTTTGAAACTGAATTTTAACAACATGCTTGTTCTGCTGTCTTTCAGGCATCAGCATTAAAGATAATACTGCAGCTGCGAGAAAAACGTTGCAACTGCGATGTTCTAGTGTTACAGAAAAGAACAATCCTGACTCCATGTTAGATCTGTTCCTTTGGCTTTAAGTCTGTGCCCTGCTTTCTAGGCTTAGTCTTGCTGGTTCTGCACCTTTGTATAAGAATGTTGCCTTTAGCCTGAAATACACAGGACAGCCTATTATCAAGGCTCTGACCTTTAAGGGTATAACACTTTCCCATTCATTAGAGGTTAAAAATTGCAGAATAAAAAATAACATTTGTTTTGTTAGAGGTTTTATAAGGGCCCCTTGACCTGACCCACTGGACAGCTACAAGAACAAAGAATTCCTACTCCAACAAGTTTGCAGCAACCAACCACACCACCTCCCCTTTTTAGTATAAAAGGAGCCTGAATTCTGACTTGAGTAAGATGGTTCTCCAAGATATTAGTCTGCTATCTTCTCGGTTTGCTGGATTTCCGAATAAAGTCACTATTCCTTACCCCAACACCTCATCTCCCGATTTACTGGCCTGTGGTGTGGCAAGCAGAATGAGTCTGGACTTGGTAACACCAGTGTAGGAAAAGATGAGTTGATTAGAATTGCTGATGATGGGTTAAAGGAGCAGATCTGTGTCACAATTTTTTTGCTCACTACATTAGCCATTCAGTATATAGAATGTCTGCCTCCCGCAGTATTTACACATCTTTCATGTTAAGGTGCTCAAGATGAGAAAAATAATACCATTGACAAGGATAGGAAAAAGTTAATTTCACTGTGGCTCTCTTCTTTGTAGTGCAAGTTCCTTGATTTAAGATCTGAGGCACTTCAAAAGCATTGTGAATTTGAAGAAGTAATACATCAGCTAAAATCTGGAGGCTTAAGGCTTGCGCTCCATCACCCCATCAGGCTTTATGTGATATGTAACAGAAAATGTCTTTTCATTAGTGGAGTTGATAAAGTTAAAACTTTTCTTGATTAATATTCTCTTGCGAAAATCAGTTACTGCCATGGATTTACACCACAGATTTGCCATAGCAGTTCTAATTTCTTTTGTACTAAAGATTCAGCTGATCCAGATTTTATTTAATAAGAGTAATTGTTGTTGAAGGACTGAGTTGGTTAATATTCCTGAGGTATCTCTACTTGCAGATCTAAAAAAGAGTTAGAAATCTCTGCTACTTGACAATGACCTTCAGTGATATTATGGGGATTTTTACAAGACTCATTCAGGGAGATGGTGCAGGGAACAGACTGTTGCATTGTTTAAGGCAATGCAGTGTGTAGCAAAGGTACATGCCAGATAACTGAATTAAATCCTGAAAAAGAACAGGAAAGTTTCTGCTATTCCACATAATTTTTTGTATTGGCACTGTGTAATAGTATGTTAGTGAATGTATTTAATTTCATACATAAATCAAATTTACCTATTTTTACATTCTCATATAAAGTATTTTTTGGAAGTAACTTTCTCATCCCTGTAAGGTAGGTTAACCCTATCAAGGTGTCATTCGTTGCAACGGGACAGCTAATTCACAGGTGCTCCAAGACACTGGATTCATTTCCCATGACTGAGCACTGGCTTTTCCTTTTCTCTTCATCGTCCTGTCCCATCTCTCGTCTTCTCTCTCACTCTCTAATTGTGATCATTTCTTTCCATAGCTGGGTCTGAAGAAAAATGTGTTGTTCCGAAAGACAGATTTATAAAATGAAGAATGATAAATTGTTCAAAGGGAGGTTTATTTTAAGAGGAGTTCTTTATAACAGTTTGAAGAATATCTAAAACTTGTGATCAATTATCTTAAGTCCGTAGATACGTAACAATCAGGCCAGAAAAACGTGTGCATTAGGCATGAGATGGTGACCCTTTCCTGGCTAATTCAATCCAAATTAGATTTGTTCTCATTTTATGGAATCAAATATTACTATTGCGTTTTCCAAGGAGGGTCAAATACACTCTTTTTGGGAGGAGAAAGTCTTGCATGCTTCCCAATTTTTCATTTTAATTGACAGTTGAGATTCGTTAAAGGAAGAAACTTTTCTTTGGCACGTGGTATTTGAGGGGAAGTTCTTGAAGAGGTGTTTTCTGTATTATTTCAAAAGCTAGCATCACTCCTGTGTTTGTAGAGGCTGCCTTCTCCTTCCTATCAGAGCACCCAGGTTGTAAGTTCCTAATAGGCATATCATCTTTTCCCACTGAACTTCTTGAAGCATTTTCCCTCAAAAGCAGAAGATGTACATTAACTATCTAACAGTTATCTTACCAAGCCAAGAAGCTCCTCATGTTGATAATCAATTCATTTTTGAGTCAACCTCTTTTGAGCCCCCGAAACCTGATGAAAGCAATGGACTCTTTCTTGAGTTCAAGCATATAGAATATTTACATTTTTGAATACTATTTCAGTGAGTTCATGAACTCTTTGGAGGCTTTCTTTGGACTTCAATGAAGATTTTCCATTTTAAGACTTTATTCGGTCTAGAATGTCCTAGGATCCCTATTTTGGAATATTATGGAGAGAGAATGAAGAGGAATTGAGAGGGAGGGTATCCATTATTTGTTGAATGATGCCTTGTCAAATGATGATAGCTACCATTTACTGAACCATTACTAATGCCAGCTACCATTGCCTGGCATGTATGTGCCAGACATACTTGCTTTACACACATTTTCTTTTTCATTCCACTCAACAATTCATGCAAGTTGCCAGCATTGCTCACGTTTAAAAGTTGTGAAAATGGAGTTTCAAAGACAAAAAGATACTTTTTGCAGGCATGCAGTGAGAATGTCTTCAGCTGCAAGAAAGGCAGCATCTAACTGAAGCATGCAGAGGAACAGAGTACCCTTTATCTCTCGTGGCAAGAAGTCTGTGCACAGGGAAATTCTGGCTTTGCACAGATGCTGCACAACACTGAGGCTCTGGACCAGCAGGCCAGCTATGCTTTTGACTTTTCTCTCATGCTGAAAAAAATGGCAGCCTTGGGTCCAAGCAAGCGACTGATCAAGCCAGAAAAAAGGGAGGCTTTCCTAAGGGAAGATGGTCATTTCCAGAATTTTTCCATCATATTTTCCATCTATCTCATTGAGTAACACTGGATCATCTGTTCATCCCCAAACTAGGAGGAATATACTGGAAGAGTTAACACATGTCTTACCTTCAGTGGTTCTAAACCAAGAGCAATTCTATCCTTCAGGGAATATTTGGTAATGTCTGGGGACATTTTCGCTTTTCACAACTTTGGGGGTGAAGGTGATATTGGTAAGTATTGGATAAGATTTCACAATATTATGTGTTATATTTTTGTATTTTTTCTTCCAGTGTCTCACTTGAGTAATCAGTCTTCCTTCTAACAGTTTCCCTTTTTAGTTAGTACTGAATATCTGCTTGAAAATTTCTTTGGCATCTTGTAGAAAATGTGAAGCCATGTTACAACTTGGGGTTTGCTGCCTAAGTAGAAATTTTCCTGCCATATTGAAAATATTGTGTTATTAAAAGTACATACATGAGGTTCACTATATTCAGACTAAGTTTAATTAATTTCTATTAAACAAGGGAAAATATGCAGAATATATATTTTCTACCATGTACAAAGCTCACAAAAAATAGGATACAGGTTTTATTTGATAACTCTTTCATTTTAAGTATATTATTTGTAAAACTTTGTCTATGGGTTCAGGGATTAGTTTTCCTGAGACAACTGTGGTAAGCCTCACTAAAGTGAAAATAGAAAAAAAAATGAATGATCAGGAGCACAGAAGATTTTTTAGCAGAATGAAACTACTATGTATGGTACTATAATGGTATATACATGTTGTTATAAATCTGTACAAACCCACAGAACATGCAACATTGAGACTAATGTAACCTCTGAACTTCCAGTGATAAACACGTATCAGTGTAAGTTCATCAGTTGTTACAAATGTGCTGCTGGGGAGGGGGTGTTGATCACGGGGGAAGCTATGCATGTGTGAGACAGAGGGTGTTTCAGAAATCTCTACCCTTCTGCTACTCAATTTTGCTCTAAAAATGGAAGTCTATTAAAAAATGAAGGATCAATAATAGGTCAGCTAGTAGAATATATAAATGGGGATGTGTGCATAGAGACTTCTTCCATGTTATTTAATCATGAGTTTCAGAAAGGATGGCCCATTGTCTTAAGGTGTGACTGAGAATCAGCTACAGATAATGAAAACTAGTACATTGTAGAAGATGCGTGACCTACTGATCTCATTATGTCACTAGAAAGAAACAATTGCTGGTCAGAAAAAAATGTGTGTGTGTTTATTTAAATTGTACATTATTCAGATATTCCTGGTTCCCTTGGATTTGATCAATTATGCTAAGTTCTTTGTTAATAACATTAAAATGTTACACTTTTTATTTCTGTTTTTCCGATTCTCAGACACTTTAGTTGACTCTCACTGCTTTTGGCCATGAGGAAATGAGACCGTAAAACATGGGGAAAAGCTGAAACGTTTGAGTCTCTGCGGTTGTGGGTAGATGTGCCTGTTGGAAAAGTAAATGAATGGATGCTTTAATTGATCGTATTGATGGATTGATTTAAGTGACATTTTAATTTAGGGATTTAAAAAGACTCGTCTCTCTCCTTTCTGGGCCATCATAAAAATCAAGCAAAGGAAAGATAAGGAAAAAAAAAATCCAAAACTAAAAGGCAATGCTGGGAAACAAACCCAAATCTTCTGACAGCATCAGCCTTCCATGCCAAACTGTTGCTTCCTCTTGTAAATCACGTCTTCCTGTGTTTTTTTTTGTGTCAGAATGTGTCAGGATAACGGAGTGTTTTCTGAGCGCCCCTTTGCAGCAGGTGGATCTGTGAGGATTCATTTACAGTTTACAGCGATCTGAGAAGGCAGGCACAATTAGTCACCCTGTAACACCGATGCGATCACAGAAGCAGGAAAAGGAAGTTGCCTAAGGTTTTAGTTGGCAATTAACCGAGGGAGCTAGGATTTGAAAGAGGGCAAGTTCTTCAGTTAGACCTTTTCTTAATCAGTGTGGTATGAAAATGAAATGTTTGCAAAGTTATCTTGGGCTTTCTCCTCGTTCTTATCCCCCCCTACCCCGCAGCTGGTCAATCAACAAATCCTGCTAATTTGAGTTTTGAAAAGTTTCACTTCTCCTTCCTTTAATCCCTTGCTAGAGTTTCAATGTGTCTCTTCCTTTCCATCTGCTGCTTTCTCAGATCCATCATGCTCACTGATACAGATCCTGAAGTATAGCTCAGATCCCGTCACAATTACCCATGGTGCTGAGTAGTTCTCAGTAGCTTTCAGTAGCTCTCCCCCAACCTCCAGATCCTAACCTGGGCTTTGCCTGCCCCCAACCATCTGCTGCAAATGAACTTTCCAGCCCTATGTTCTGTGATTCTTCCTCTGATTCCCGAGATACACTCCTCTGATTTCTTGAAGATGCTCTTTCCGTTCTGACTCTGCTTATATTTTTTGTTTGTTTGTTTTTCACCAGCATATACCTTTTTCTTTCCAAACACAAGTGTTTGAAATACAGAAGGTACTCAACAAATATTTGCTTGTTAAGGAAATAAAAATTGAGCTTATATGCCTTGTCCTTCACAAACTGTCTCCTGAAACTGTCTCTCTGACCCCACTTAACATATTTTCTCCCCTCTGTTAATTCCCCTTCGTTAATTCTATGGACTCACCATTTTCAAAATGTTATTTCCTTTAGAAGGCAAAGAGGAATAAAATAAGATCGTTAGTAATCACTAGAGCATCCTCAAATTATACTTGACTATTTTTAGTAGCTGTGGTATAAAGATAAAGTTGCTGGACTTGTACTCAGATAGCTTTAAAAAATTTGAGCCCTGGTTGGGTCACTAACTCTGAGAGTTTCCCAAAGCTTCAATTTTTTTTATTGATAAAATATATCCAATAATATTTTTACCTGGAGGCTATCGTGATGACTGAAAGAGATGGTTAAATAAAACATTTTATAAGTTGTAAAGGGCTGCATGCTTTCAAAGCACTGTTGGTATTCTCCAATTCAAAATGTTTCTAACATTCTTGAAGGCCTGCTCCAGGCCAGGTACTTCCCACATTTGATCTCATTTTATCCTCCCAAGAGCTTCATATTACTATGCCTGTGTTACAAATATGTACTGTAAAATCAACTGACTAACTCACAAGCACAAGGAAATTAAAGCACTTACATTAAAATCAGTCTCCTTATTTTACATCCTGCATTCTTTCTACCACCCATAGTGATGCTTTCACTTAGAAAACATTTTTATTGAGAGAGAGAACTCACAGAAAGGAGAGAGAAGGGAGGAGGAAGGAGCACAGGGGAGAAAACTAAGCAAAGACAAGCTGTCAGCAGGAGACTAGTTCCAGCCTGATCCCATTGGGTGTCGTGAACCACAGATTACACCACAGAATTGACCCTACCTTGGGAGCAGGGTGGCCTTCCTGGGTCGATCAGTCACTGGCTGCAGCTTGCCCCAGGGAGGTAGCAGTGCATTAACTCCCAGGCTCAGTGGCTTCCTTTCTAAAGAGGGCACATTTTCAGAGAATAGTCAGCTTTAAGCAGTTTGCAGCTGATGCATATGGCAGCTAGGTGTTGGGTGCACCATGCCACTGATGCAGTTCTGGGCAGCACACTGACCGAACTCACTGCAACATTCAAAGTACTTACCACTGTGTCTGGCTCATTGTGAGCTGCCAATGGAAGTTAGCTTTCATTGCATTATTTTGGTTGTAAGTCTCACATTGTTTCATATGTTCAGGTTTGGCTTTCTAACCAGAATGTAAGTTCCTTAAGGTCAAGGACCGATTCTAATTCTACCTACGGTGCCATTCGCCTGCAGCTATAAATCGATGCATTGTGACGGCCGCCTAGCAGCTCTGATTTATGTCCAGCGCTGAGGGTTCAACCTTAGCCTACTTTCTTTTTTTCTACTCAAATGCATGCTTTTTTATTTTAAAAAAGTGTAACAATAAATTAGGAATTCATTACTAAATTTGATTTGGGGGGGAAATCTCCCATTTTGGAGTTATGTGCAAAAGACTATATTTATATATTTTATCTGTACCAGACACATTTTCTGCTAACTTTGTGCTCAGTACAATTCCTCAAAATTTGTTGTGTTATTTGTGAGCTGAGTTTGTCAATATTTAAAGTGGAAGTTATTAGACAAGGCAGGCATACTCTTATTTTGGCCAGTGCAGACTTGTTCTGGAATAATTACTTTTTAATATCTAAAGCAATTCAGCTGATCAGAATATCGATTCTGTTCTCATTTTTGATCATTGTGCCATTGATTTAACATTATCACTGCCTTACCAAGTAGGGTAGAATACGAGGTGTCTTGTGCATTCATCTTTGTTAAAAGATAAATGCATGAGACAGGCTTTAAAAGCTTTTTAAAGTGCAAGATGCTGGAACCACATTTTCAATCTGCATTCTCTCCTGCTGTTTTATGGAATTTATTGAAAATGTGCCTCTTAGAGGTCAGATCATTTCTTTCTTCAAGTGGGAAAAAAGATATAAGTAATATATTAAAAGACCTCTAGGATAATATCAAGAAATTAGAACAACCTCATTCTGTATTCAGACACCCCTCCTCTTGAACATTATGACTCATCAGAAATAAGAATCACAATTCATCTGTTTCCAGCTAACTTCAGACTTTTGCATTCTTAAGTCTTATTGGAACCAGCACACAGAATACTTATTTTTTTTTTCCTTTTTTCTTTGAGTTTTTTTTTCCCTTTGGTCAGTCTCCTCCCATTAGATAATTTTGACAGCCGCATTCTGAATTTAAAAGGCTTGAGAAACTCTCACGGTCTTATCTAATTTGAAATCTATCAATTGATTATAATGTTTCTCAATTCTTCAGTTTTCCTGAATACTTTAATACATTATCCTTTGTTAGTAAAACATTCTTCGTATGGACAATATTATAAATGGATCATTTCTATGGTGCTTTGCAATTAGTGTAATGTACAAATAGTTGGTGTCTAAAAAAATTTTTTTGGTATTAAAAAAAAATGACAGTGTTTTATAGATAAGAAAGTATCTAGCCTAAATTATTTATTCTTCTAGTTTTCTAATCTACAGATATGCCACATAGGCCTTTTCTTTTTATGACTAAGATAATGTATACATATCTAATAATTTATTCAGGGCTGAGTGCTGTTCATTATTTGCGCTTCTAATCTGCAGAGAACTTCTTAATCATTTCTGGTCACAGTTTGATGAAAATATTTCCACCTTTTTTGATTGCCTATCTTACAGTTTGAAGTACTTCAGTAAGTCCTCCCTAAACATGAACAGTTTGCTTTCATCTATGCAGGGAGATTCCCCTTTCATTTACTCTAATTAATTGTTAATAGATTGTTCTCTCTTAGTTATTAAAAAGTAATGGTAATGATTCAAGAGCCACTTGGGAAAGGATCCTGTTTTTAAGTATTACAGATGAGCAGCGCATGAAAAAGTCCGTAGACCGAATAAGAGCAGCAGAAGTCCTCCATGTGTAGTGGGGCCCAATGGGAGTTTTTAAGCCAGGAGGGCTTTATAAAGCAGTACTTGAGGGCGATCCACCTGGTTGATGGGGAGAAAATCGTAGACAGAAGAGTTTCGCGGAGAATAGACTCAGGCAGGGTAGGTACCAGGATGGTAAAGTGAAGCTCTTTCTGTTTCACTTTGGGCATAAGGTCCTAAGACTGAAAACAATGATGCCAAGTGTCTATATGACTTGCTTATGGCACTTGTCAAGCGATTACCCACCAGCTGCCTTGTGAGGCTCGTCGCCTCTCCCCTGGATGGACGAAGCAGGGCTGGGCACTGGTCAGGAGGGCAGTGGAGCTGGATCCTTTGGAGGCATTGTTGGAACTCTGGAGCATTTCCTCTTTCCTCTGAGATGTTTCCATTCACCATAAACCCAGCACGAGGAGCTTCCAGGGGACACTTTGAAGAGCCTGATATTTGTCATCTGGGGCTTAAGGGATACAAGGGAATGTTTTTTACATATCTGAGAAATCATAAGTTGCGCAGTGGTGGCTATCAACATAAGGTAGCAGAGATCTGAGGGGGGGGGAGGAGGAGAAGGGAAATGGAGCTGTTACTGTGGGGAGGGGAAAGAGACCTTGGTTCTTTTTCTTGCCCAAGAAAAAGAATTTAAATGGGAGACTGAAAGCACGATATAAACAGAAAATTCACCCCCACCCAGTAGGTTTACGGATTTGAAGTCCTATCAGGCTGGTGGTGGGAGAGGTACCAGATTATAGAATTTTAATAGACCATAAGTTAGTAAAGTATAGGGGACCTCTGAGACTTGAAAGCGGGCCAAATCAAGAGAGGAAAATGGAGGTACACCTTTGTTTTTCTCCTGTTTTATATCCTGGCTTAGAGGTGTTTTTTGTGATTGATTGATGGCTCACACCCCTTGAGTGCTGAGGCATGCCATCTGTTTTGCGCATGCTCTTACCCATGAAACACACAGAAAAAACCACGGGAGGGGTTCAAACTGCAACGCCAGCTACATTAGAAGGAACACTGGGTCATGTTCAGTTGGATCCTTCTCTCCACTGCTCACATGCAGTGTTCAATTCTAACTGGCTTCTCTGTTGACACTCATTTAGAGAAAGTAAAACTCTGAAACCCCTTATCCTGACCGCAGGCATACCGTTATCTTCTGGATTGTTCCCTCCCCCTACCTTTCTCCCTGCCCTGTGCTCGTTTGTATCTAATGCCTAACAAAGCTACAGAGAGAAAGAGACAGAGACAGAGAGACAGAGATTGATGCTGATATGCTTTGGAAGGGAGCTCAAAGTAGTGGTGTGGGGAAAGGATGTTGGTGTTTCCCCAGAACCAAGTGGATCCGTGGGAGGGTATTGGCCTGAGGCCTTGAGAGTGCCTGAGATCAGGGTAGGAAGGAGGCAGTGGCCCAGCAGAGCAATGATGCTGCCTGAGGCCCAAAGACTGAAGGAGAGAGTTCTGGATGACCGCCCAGGGGAGCCATTCACATCAAAGTTACTGCAGAAGTACTGAAAGGCCCACGAAGAGAAAGTGTTAGGTTTGAACGTCCTCTTTTAAGCCAGAGGAACCAAACATAGGCCACCACAATCCCAGCCCCTCGTTCCTTCTTCCCTGGGGCCTCACCCTAGGAGGGGCAACAATAACAACTTCTAGGTTGGGGGAGGAGCTGGCCGATTACAGAACAGTGAAGTCCACCAACCTTCTCCCCCACCCAGCAGGTTTACGGATTTGAAGTCCTATCAGGCTGGTGGTGGGAGAGATTCCAGATTATAGAAGAGCTTGGACTTCTGATTATCAAATTGACATGAGTTAGTGAAGTGTTCTTGTAAATCAAGGTACCTGAAAATCTATTCACCCTGACTGAAATGTATTGAGGGGCAAGGACAGAACTGATCTACAGAGTAAGTATGAAGAGACAGTGAGAAAAAGGAATCAAGTGACTTTGTGAGCTTGCCTGGAGTTCAGTTCCTTCAATAAAATGACTATATAGACATGAAAGACTTAAATTCAGAACCAGGATTAAGATAGTGGAATAGAGGGGAAGATATAGCTCAGTTGAAGAGTGCAGTGCTTAGCACGCACGAGGTCCTGGGTTCAAGCCCTGGTACCTCCACTAAAAAATAATAATAATAATAAATGAATGAATAAATAAGCCTAATTACCTTCCCCCAAAAAAACAAAAGAAAGAAAAGAGGAGACAGGAAATGCTTGCTGATTTCTAAAGATGATAAAGAGACTCACCAATCAGACTGAAGGGCTTGGCTTGTCTGTTATAAGCAATAAAGGAGAATGATGTTGGTTAAAGTGAAACGCAAAATTATGAGGCCTTAACAACCATGCCAAGATAGTGGGAATGAAAAAATGAAAACAGACAACACAAAAATTATGAGTAACAATAGATGACATGTGATCAATTCTTGATAAGGTACAGGAAATCATCTCATTTATTTTTTACAACAACTCTGTGTTGTAGGAACCATTGTCCCCATCTCAAAGAGAGGGAAACTGAGACACTGAAAGAAACTGCCTACAGCTGCACAGGTAAGTGACATCATCATCATCATCATCATCATCATCATCATCATCATCATTATTATTATTATTATTACTACTACTACTAGTACTATTATAACCTAGACTTTTTTGCTAACTACTACCTGGTTCTATACTTGTTTTAAAAAAGGAATCAGCAGAATTTGGTTAAACTGCACATGTCAAGAGGGAGGCAGAGAGACAAGTCCACAACAACTCAGGTGTTCAGAGCTGGTCTGGAAAAATAAACATTGGTGTTATTGCCATGAGATAGAAAGTAAAGAGGGGAAGTAAGCATAGGTATGAGAATGAAAAGCTTGCTTTTAAACATAATTTCTTCAAAGGTGTTGAGGGGCAGGTATCCAGAAAGAGGAAGAAAGGTAAACCTGTAGCTAAATGTGGATGGACCTGGAGATGATCATACTAAGTAAAATAAGTCAGACAGAGAAAGACAGATATCATATATATCACTTGTATGTTGGATCTTTAAAAATAGCATAAATGAACTTATGTACAAAACAGAAATAGACTCACAGGCATAGAAAACAAACTTATGGTTACCAGGGGTAAAGGATGGGGGAGGGATAAATTAGGAGTTTGGGATTAACAGATACAAACTACTACATATATAATAGATAAACAACAAGGTCTCATTGTATTGCACAGGGAGCTACATTCAGTATTTTGTAATAACTTATAATGCTAAAGAATATAAAAAGTATATATAAATATAATTGAACCACTATGCTGTACAACAGAAGCTAACACAACATTGTAAATCAACTATACTTCAATTAAAAAAAAAAAGAAGAAAAAAAAAAAAAGTGGACCTAACTTGCACAGTGGCAGAGATGGAGACTCACAAGGGCGAGACATCCTTGTGAAAGTGGCATCCTCATTTCTTCCACGGAGCCCGCTCTGGCCTTGGACTGCATTCCCCTCACCCATCTTTTAGATGATCCCAAAGCCGTGCACAGCTCTCTCCATGTCTCCATGTACTTGGTGCTCTGTTTTAGAGCAGACGTCTCTGTTATGTGCTCTTTCCTAAGAGGCCCTGAGTTCTTTGAGGGTAGGGCATGTATCTTATTCACCTTTTTTAATCACCAGGTCCTAGCAGAGTGCCCACTACCTAGTAGGCAGTCAATGAATATGTGTTGGATAAATGAGGGAGTAGACAAACAAGTGAATGTGAAACAGTGAGGGAGGTGATTTCATTGGGGAAGAGACTGAAGAGAAAAGAGCAGCCTGAAGACAGAATTTTAGGAGCTAACACCCGAGATGAAGTAATAAAGAATACAGAAGCAGAAAACAGATCAAGTGAAGGAAAAGAGGAAGAGTTCCGGAAAAGGAATACAAGAAGAGCTTCCGGAAGATTATTCACTACACCATATGCTTCAGAGAAGTCAAGGAAAATGTGGGTCCCAAAGACCACGGGACTTTTGTTTTTTAATTTTTTTATTTAACATTTTTCATAGTTTATTTGGATATTATCTTATAAAAGAACACATTGCAGAGGCGTTGGAACCCCTCCGTGCACCTCTTCCTGGTCCCGTCGTCCCTTCTTTTTTCCCTAGAGTTGACCACTATCCTGATTTTGATGTCTGTCATTCCCGTGCATAGTTTCATATTTCGGCCTCCTGTGGATTCATCCATAAACAACGTGAGCGGTCGGAGTGCATTTTTCATGCTGTCTACGTGGTTTCCTGTTGCACATTTCATCTTGCAAATTGCTTTGCTGGCTCCGCACAGTGCTTGGAGATTCATCCGTGGTGATCACGTAGCTCTGTCAGTCGATCTCGCTGCTTTGGAGTGTGCTGGTGAATGAAATCTCCCCCCGATTTAGTTATCAGCTCTCCTGTAGATGAACATTGGTGTTTCAGAGTTTTTGCTGCAACATGCATGGCAGGAATGGGCTGTCCCACTTGGGCGTGGAAGTTCCTTTTGGTTGCATAAGCAGACGTGTCCTCCTGGCTGAAGGGTCGCATGCACTGGGTTGCAGTAGAGACTGGTGGTGTTCTCAGGAGTGGAAAAGACCACAGAACGTAATGAAGAGTTGGTTGTTTGGGACTTTTAGGAGCGTAGCTACCACGGAATGGTGGCCACAGGAGTCAAGGAGCTCTTAGAGAGAGGGACATAAAAACAGCAACAGTGGAGTTAAAAAATAAATACAATTGGTGAAAGAGATATAGAGAATAGCAGAAAATCAGTCAAATGAAGGAGTGTTTACTAATTTGCATGTTAATTAATTGAAAAGGGAGAAATCAGCATGTTTAAAGATAGAAGGAAAGAGCCACTGTAACAGGGTGCAGGGAAAACAGTGTTCGTATCAGTGGGGATTATTCTTCATAGAGGTGTTTTGGTCCCCACATAACACCTTTGAGAGGGTTATCTGTCGTAAAACTGGGCAGAACTAAGGCTTGTGAGAGCAGTGTTCTGTGAGGTGAGCTCCATAGCAGGTATTTGTCATGTTCTGTCACTTAGCATCTTTCAATCACACTCTATGTTTTATTAATTCCCTACATCAGAAGACAGTCCTCGTCTTTTCTGCCTCTGTGGCAGCCGGGATGAAGGCTTATGATCTAGATTCAATGACTCAGATTCACCTGAGCTCAGACACACCTAAGCATCAAGAGTGCTGTATCTTCTCAAATTAGAATTTTCTCTGGATATATGCTCAGAAGTGGGATTGCTGGGTCACAGAGTAAGTCTATTTTCAGTTTGTTGAGGAATCTCCGTACTGTTTTCCATGGTGGCTGCACCAAACTGCACTCCCACCAGCAGTGTGGGAGGGTTCCCTTTTCTTCACACCCTATCCAGCATTTATCATTTTTTTAATGATGGCCATCCTGACTGGTGTGAGCTGATACCTCAGTGAAGTTTTTGATTTGCATTTCTCTGATAATTAGTGATATTGATCATCGTTTCATGTGAATCTGACAAAAATGATACAAATGAACTTATTTACAAAAGAGAAAGAGATTCACAGACATAAAAAACAAATTTATGGTTACCAAAGGGATAAGGCGGGGAGGGATAAATTAGGAGTTTGAAATTAGCAGGTACTAATTACTATATATAAATTAGATAAATAACAAGGTCCTACTGTATAGCACAGGGAACTACATTCAATATCTTGTAATAACCTACAATGATAAAGAATATGAATATATATATATTCATATTTTATATATATATATATATATATATATATATATATATATATATATATATATATATAAAACTGAATCGCTCTGCTGTACCCCAGAAACTAACACAACATTGTAAATTAACTATACTTCAATAAAAGAAGGAGAAGTGGGGGGAGGAGGAGGAGGAGAAGAAGGAGAGGAAGAAGGAGAGGGAGGAGAAGGAGAAGAAAGAGGAAGAGCTGCATATGATCTGCACTGCTGCCGTCCTTAAACGAGCGAAGGTGGAAGAGGTGTCTGGTTTCTGCTGTAGCAGGGGGATGGTTGTCAGGCTCATGCTCTGGATTCAGGAGCTATGGAGCAAGATATACTCCCTTTGTCAAAAGGCAGTGGAAACATACCTGCCTGCAATAATGCAGTGCGGCTTCCATATTGGTTCCAGCCAATTCTTGGCTTCTTGAGAGCTCATCTACCCCATCCTCTATGGCCCTTCATTCCTTTTCTGGTTAACTAGAGTGCAACCAATGTGTGCATGATGCTCCTCATCTTAAGCTCCAGAATCTTGAAATATCCGGGCAATATTCACCCAGACCAGACAATTAGTTATTAGTAGTCAATAATTCTTTCCCAAACCTCTATTCCAACTACTGATGGTGGGAATTGAGGAATTTAAAACATTAGGGGGGATTTAGGGCCAAGAGGATAGTATGTGTAATTTTTATTTTATGAAAAAAATATTTTACTTAATAAGGAATTGAAATATATATTAATAGCTATTGTATAATTTTTGTTGCTTACTATTCCTCATTTGCTAGAAACATTTCAAGATCTTCCTCCTCCATATGGATGAGATGCTTATAATTTATTTCTCTTTCTTATACAGTCTAAAATCCTGTTTGTTTTTGTTACTGGCTCCACATCAAAATGTCTCCAGTATTCTTTTTTTTTTTTCTTATATGGAAGCATTAACTTCTGTTTCCTGGGCCTTGCCTCTTAGGACCAGCCTCCGGGAATCCCCGTTTCTAGCAATAAGGTGTAGTTTGGATGCTTGAGCTACAAAGGGCTTTGGATAATACTTATTTACCATACTTGCATATTCCAAATCGAGATTTTACAAGTCCTTCTCCATTGTGCAGCGCTGTCCTATTTCAGCATCGCTTAGAGGGCCTCTCCAGCCAGGTGCTGTCATTCCTTATACACATGGCAATGACTGCATCATCTTTAACAAGGGTGGGTGTACACATCTAGGCTCAATTTTTTCTCACATTTTATTTTTTTTCTTTCAGAGTTTTATTGCAATAACCTCTTATTTTCCTCTACCATCCACTTTATCTCATAGTTCTTCTTACATCCTCCAGTTAGTTCTCTCTTAAAAATAATTCCCAAGAGGAACAGAAGAGTGACTTTTGATGGACTATGGCATATGTATTTTCCTTTTAAAGCAGAGCTTTCATTATATTTTTCTATATGTCCATCTCTCTAGAGAGCTATGAACCTTTAATATAACATAAAATAGTATAACATAACATAGCCTAAGAATGCCATAAAAATTCCCCAAGGTATCTTTCACTGGCTAATTTTATCCAGCATATCTGGATTTTTTTTTTTTTTGGTTGAAATCTTGAAGATTCTTAATACACAAAACAAAAAACTAACTTCCTTACATCTCTCCTCTCTTTCCCTCCCATTATTAGATATTCTGATGGAGAAGGAAACAGCTGGGAATACCTATTTGGTAAAAAGCATCAATACTATAAGCTAAAAGCTTGCGTTTCTAGCCAGTTGCCTCTCTTTTCTGCCCTTGTACCTTCTACCCTTGTGCAGTAAGAATGATGGCATTATTCTTCCCTTTCAATTGCAAGGGTATCTATTAACTGAGGTCTGAGCAGAAAATAGATCACCCATGGGGAGCAGTATAGTTTTTGTACTTCTTGTGTATGTATCTATTCAAAGTACTTCCAAGTTTCAATGGTTAAGAAAGTTATTTTTCTGAATATTTCTATGCCCAATATGTGCAGATTTATGTTTTTAATATTATTTTTATAATTTTCTATTTTTATTACTATATTCAGTATAGTATTCAAACAGACCTCCCAAACTGTATAAGGAAAATCAAAACTTGGTGATGACTTACTATGGTTTAAATGCTGAGTTAGATGTCTTACATGCAGAGTTTTATTCACTATTTCTAATATTCCTATGATGTGGCTATTATTTACCTCATTTTACAAATGAAGTAACACCTTCAGAGTCAAAATTATTGTCTTGTGTGACATTTCTGAATATCTGAAATATTTGAAAACTACACTGAGTTGGGTTTTTTCATTAAATTTTTTTTTGAACACAGTCTCATTTAAACATGAAAGCCAGCAAAAAGGTAACCACTGAACCCTCTTTATGTTTTCCAGAATTAGTAATTAGCTGAAATTTAATATGTGGTAATATAATCATGAAAAATAAGAACCTTTATGGGCGATGGTTTAATTTGAACTCAGTCATTAATTATTCCAAGGTAAAAGATCACTGATTAATTAATTTTAAGTTTTCTTTTTTTTTCCTCCAGTTTTTGTCTTGCACTGCAGAGTGTTGCAATGATGCTACTCAAATTTCAATCCTTTTTCTGTGCTAAGGCTGTCTAAGGTTTTCAATGGACTCACATGCATTCCTTATCCTATTAGGAAGAGAAGAGCAGATGGGGGACGGTATTACAGGAAAGGGCACGTGAAGAATGAAGCTGTGAATGGCATTCTGCCTTTGCTTTAGATAGTGTTGGTGGCATCAGAAAGAGCAAGAATAGTGGTGACTAATTTTACCTCCTAGTTCATCGTTTCATCACATACCTTTTTGTTTGGTACTCTGCGACATCAGTGAATTATATTTCTGTACCTTTCCCAAGGTAATTACAGAGTAAATGCAAGTTAGATTATGAGAGCTACTATAATCTTGTCAGTATGTTTGGCTAAAGTCTTTTTATTTAATGCTTTTTGTGTGTGTGTACATGAAGCCTTTTCAAAGAACTGCATTTTTAAATATTGTTATTCTTCATTGTTATTCTTCATTGACCTAATAATGTGGAAAAACATGAAAAATTAGACTATTTAGAAAGTTAAAAATTTTTTGAGATAAAAAAGTTACCACAAGACTTCATTGAGTAGTTCCTTTTATAGTTTCAAAAAGATTTATGACATCTTTCCTTGTTTACAATGTAAAATTGTAGGAAATTGTCCACATGCAGATACCTAAGTGCATTTGAGGAACTCACAACAAAACTGACTGACAATTGTTACTCAAATGGTTTCAAAGAGCATCAAACATATTTTAAGCTGAGCATCTCAGGCAATAACATAGACTATAAAGTTCCTCAGCTCAAAAAAGAACCTACACTTATTAATATCATATATAGCAGCAAACACTGTAATAGGTCCTGAGTGGGGAGAGGAACTCGGCACCTTTTCAAGAGGAGTCTAAGATATACTAAGGACACAACAGATTCAGAGGAAATCAGTTTAGGCCAATTTAGTGGGTGATGAAATAGAGTAATGAATTTCAAATAGAGATCCTCACAGCCCTCTCCAAGTTGCAGCATATTACTGCTTTGCTCTTTCTCCCCTACTTGGCTTCCATCTATGCGATGAGTTATCTGATGTCATCTGTTCTATGTATTGGGTTTACTTTATGTAGTGCATCAGCTGAGTAGAACTTTGAATCTGAAATGTCATGACTAAACCTCTGATTAGAGAATGAAGCATTAGGGAAGGTTTTGAGTTTACAAAAGAGAATCTCAAAATTCTTGTTTGTTTTCCTTCTTTTTTTTAAATTGAAATATAGTCAGTTATAATGTGTCAATTTCTGGTGTACAGCATAATGTTCTAGTCATGTGTGTACATATATATATATACACACACACACACATATATTCATTTTCATTAAAGCTTATTATAAGATATTGAATATAGTTCCCTTTGCTATACAGAAGAAATTTGGTTTTTTATCTATCTATCTATCATGGTTAACATTTGCAAATCTCAAACTCTCAAATTCATTCCTTCCCATCCCTTAGCTGTAGCCATAAGATGATTTACTATGTCTGTGAGTCTTTCTGTTTTGTTAGCTGAGTTTATTAGTGGCCTCTTTTTTCTTACTTTCTTTCTCTTTCTTTCTTTTCTTTTTTTTTTTTTTTTCAGATTCCACATATGAGTGATATACTATGGTATTTTTCTTTCTCTTTCTGGCTTACTTCACTAAGAATGATGATCTCCTGTTCTGTGATGAACCCCTTTGGCTTATCTATCCTTACCTACTGATTTTGTATTTATATGAGACGAATCTCAGGAATTGGATTGTTGGAATGAAGGACATGTACATTTTGAGTTTTAACAGATGTTGTAAGATTACTTTCCAAACTTGCTGCCACAGTGTATGAGAGTACCTTTTTCATTCTGATTCTTTTTGGCATTAAAAGTACTATCTTTTTAACTTAATTCATATTTTCCTGACATCTAAAAGACTGAGTATGTTTTCATGTTTATAAACCACTTGGATTTGCTCTTCTGTGAATTGTCTACTTGTATCTTTTTCATTTGTATCTTTTAGGTGGTTAAGCTCTTTGTAACCATTTTACAAAATTTCTTTATGCTTTCCAGATATTTCGTCTTTTATCTGCCATTTGCATTGCAATTTTTCTAAATTGGTATATGTCTAGCAAACTAAATATATCTTACATAAAACATTTTTATAATATCTGTATTCTATTTCTTGGTTTGGAAAGATCTTTTCAGTCTCTAAGTTATAAATAGAGTCTTCTAAACTTTTCTTTTAAGAATTTTTATTGGGTCTATATATGTTGGATATTTAAATAGTCTCCATTTTGTTTGCTTTTGTAAATAGTGATGTGTTGTAAAGTAAATTACATGATAATTAATCCCAGACCACTAACATGGCTAGTTATTGAGCCAACTAACCAACCAACCAACCAACCAACCAACAAAACTTCAATCATAACAACTTCTCACATTAACATATTTAAACATTTTTAAGAGTCTATCCTGATCAAGTCAATGCTAGAAGACTCTCTAGTCATTTTTGCATAAATAAAATACTTAGATTTCTTGAAAGATTTATCTCAAGTGGGAATGTGTTACTGAACTTGAAGAAAGATAAGCAATAGAGTAATACTTACAAGATAGGGACAAGAGATATACCTTCTTTTTTGTGCTCCTATAGCACTCCTGTAATTTATCTTATCACATTGTGTCAGAATAATTGTTTTATGACTTCCTGCCTATAAAGAGCTAGGTTAGAGCTGTATACTCTTTACATGCTTAGTGCACAGAATATCTGAAGTACAGTAAGAACATAGTGGATACTTGTTGACTAAATTAATAAATAAGTTAAAATTTATTCAGTGATAAGATTTGATACCAATAATAGTAGACTAACTTGTATCTGACTAAGGCTTTTAAAGACAGCAATTATAAACTCTGAATAAATTAAGGACAGCAAATGTTTTCAGGCACTGAGAGTTAAACAGGCAAAAATTGGAGGGGAGTTTAAACTTAAGGGAATTACATGGGTAAAATTTGAAATTATATACATTTTCATCTAATAGAGGCTATAAATGAAGCAAAAGCTGCAATCTTCATGGCTTTTACAAGGAGTCTGAGGCTTCCAGGGCAGCTGAAAAGTAAGGAAGAAAATGCTAGAAAAGAGAGACCCATAGAAAGGATAGCTCCAAAATGTGTCTATAACGCCCACCTAAATTCACTCAAACCCTAAACTTTCTGGCAAAAAGCAACAATTAGAATGCTTGAAAGAAATGGCCAAAGATTTCAACTGCTGCCGCTTGAAGTTTGAGTACATTCAGTTTAACTGACCAGCAGAAAAGGAACAACACTTTTATACTATCACGAAGTTCAGTATACAGTCAAACATCACTAGACATGGGAAGAACTGAGAAAATGTCACTTATAGTCAAGAAAAAAAGCAGTGAATAGAAACCAATCATAAATGATCCAGATGTTGAAATTAGCAGGAAAGAATTTTAAAATAGCCATTATGAATATAAATTCAAGGACTTAGAAGAAAATATACTCATAATGTTAGAATATATGGGAAAATTAAGCAGAGAAATAAAATTTATAAAAGAGAATCCAGTGGAAAAACTAGAGTTTAGAAGTACCAAACTGATAATGAAAAATTCACAGGATGACCTTGCATGTATATTGGAGACAGCAGAATAGAAGATCAGTGAACTTGAAAATGGATCAAAATACAATGTCAAACCTGACAAACAGAGTAATTGTTAGAAAATCCAGGCAAAATAGCAGTAGTGGTATAGAAGTGAGCAAACCTTCAACCACATTGACCTCAATTATATTTATAATACCTGATATCCCAAATATCTATAATGTACATATTTATTCAGTATAAAAGGAACTATTACCAAGGTAGACCATATTTTGGGCTCTAAAAATAGTCTCAGTATCTTTCAAAAGATTGAAATCTTACACATGTATGACCAAAACCAAAATATATATCAATTATAAGGTATTTGGAACTATTTTAATGTTACAGAGTAAACAACATACTTATAAATAACACATGAATCAAAAAAAAGAAAATTAAAAAATGTTTCAAACTGAATGATAAAGAAAATGCAATATTATCACAATATGCGAGGAGTTACTAAAGCAGTACTTATAAGGAAATCGATGGCATTTAATTAAGTTTAAAATGCATTATCTAAATTTTCAATTTAATCTAGAAAGAGAAGAGCAAATTAAGCTTTAAATAAGCAGAAAGAATAACAATGATGAGAGGAAAAAAACAGTGAAATCAATGCTAGTGGGAGTTTAAAACAGTACAAACCATATGGGAAATAATTTGGTAGTTTATTATAAAGAGAAACATATACATACCTTAGGACTCAGTAAATAAATTTCTAGGTATAGTCAGTTCTGCTCTAATGCTTATTTTTAAAATGCAAATTTGATTCAATGCAATTGATATATTAGGGAACAATTTAAGCATAAGACACATACTTTATCTATAATTTTTCCATGAGAAACACTGAGTGCAGAAAACACTAAGTTCAGCTGAAATGAGCCACATAGAAATATGTAAATACACATATGCACACATCTCCAACATCTGCCAGTTACTTCACAATTCATCCATGTGTTACGAGCCACACCCATCCACGTTTGGTATCATAGCTTTTCTTTTTATTTCAGATAATCCACAAAATAACTTTCAAGCTGCAACCCTTTGAATGCCCCTTTTTACAAGCCAACTTCATCTTTGTCATGATAAAGTTTACTTATTACATAAGTACTTATTACAGTTTTTTGTCTTTTTAGTCATTAAATGTGTATAAAACAGTATAACTGTTTTCATAAGGTTTGCTTTTTGTTATGTTTTATTGACAAAAGTACTGAGTGTTGTGTTCCTAATCTCATTTTCCACCTACACTTTGTCTTTTTTCACTGACCAATTTTTCATAGCATGGTAATTCTTAAGAATACATATGTGACATTATAGCAGAAAGGACTGTATTTATCTAATATAAATGACAATAAGGCTACAAAGAGATTGTTCAAGAATGTTCACAGAAACTTTATGCATAATATTAAAAAATTAAATATATAAAATGTTTATCAACAGGACAATGGATAAAAGAGACTGTGGTATATTTATACAGAGAGAAATACTGCCCAGGAATAAAATTAAACTACTAATTAAGTACAATGACATGCATGAATCTTGTAGATGTTATGATGAGCTAAAAATGCTAGACACAAAGTAGTACCTAATGTATGATTCTATGTATGTGAATTTTCATAGCAGACTAAACTGACTTACACTGCCTACTGGGAGGCAAGAATTGTATAGGAAGGGTGCTAAGGAACTTCTTGGAGTAATGGACATACATGTTCTATACCTTGTGAGGGTAAGGCATTTACATGGGAATGTGTATTTGTCAAAACTCACTAAGTTATAGATTTAAGATGTGCATTTTTCTGAATGTATGTTACTCCCCCACCTCCCAAAAAAGGGACTATAATAAATTTTGGACTCTAGTTAGCAGGTTTGTTTTTTGCAGGGATATGGATTAACAACACTGAAACTGCTCTCTGTGTCTCCTAGGCTTGAGAAAATGAGTAATTATTTTGAGAATGATGAGGGTCAATTTTCTCTATGAGAAGGGAGTTGAGAAAATGAAAAAGTGAAGAAAAGAATGAAAGCTGTGTTTTGGATCGGATTTGTATTTATTAGTATGAACTACATATACTATATACACATATACATAATACAGATATATATCATACACAGATATACAGATATAGAGATATACATAGATTGAGAAGTAATTATAGAAATATATGTATATGTATGACTTGGCATATATATCCTCACTGTCTGCTGGGGTAGCCTAGAAATAAGGACATACCAGTAACTAAGCTCACCTAATGACCAGATTTTAGTTTCTAAAGTACCATCTACCAATAAAAGTCCCAGGGCTTCTTGATCAAAAAGCTAATTCCAGGGCTGGAATGGGGAATATACAAGCTAATTCTGGAACATTATCTTGCACAAGAAAGAAAGACAGGGAGTTCGAGATTTGCAGAGACTAACTATTACGTATAAAATAGATAAGTAACAAGTTTCTTCTGTATAGCACAGAGAACTATATTCAACATTTTGAAACTTGTGGTGAAAAGGAATATGAAAAAGAATATATGTATGTTCATGTGTGACTGAATATTGTGCTGTACACCAGAAATTGACACAACATTGTCAACTAACTATACTACAAAAAAAAAAAAAAGGAAGGAAGGAAGGAAGGAAGGAAGGAAGGAAGAAAGAAAAAAAGAAAGAAAGAAAGAAAGAAAGAAAGAAAGAAAGAAAGAAAGAAAGAAAGAAAGAAAGAAAGAAAGAAAGAAAGGAAGGAAGGAAGGAAGGAAGGAAGGAAGGAAGGAAGGAAGGAAGACAGTAACATATCAGAGGGACACTGGAGTTAACCCCAAAGGCTCTCACTAACCAGAGGAAATTAAGCACGAAAATCACTAATGATAGCAATGAGAGTATCAGTGGAAGTATCAACAATGATAATGAGTTAAATAATTAAATGAGAAATACATTAATAAAGTGATAGAATCAGTAATGATAATAATAATGAAAATAAGAATGCAAGAGCTCCTATTGACATAATAAATAAATGAGAAAAATGAATGAAAGAATGAACAAGTGTGAAAGGAAAGCTATTTTTTATCTTGGGAAGCCAACTAATAAGTATGAAAAATACAGAGTTTGAAAATCAATGAATGCTATGGTAAGTGGGTAAAAATTTGAGAAGAAAACAGGATATTTCCTTTGTATCAAAGCATGGCCCACACTAAAATTAGTTACTGATTACGAAAGGAAAACTAGTAATGTTTCAGTAGAAAAATCTTATGGACACTGCCTCAACCAGACAATCAAAATTAATATCACTAATATTGGAAAAAGCAAACATCAGGTGTTCCTAATATGGTGCACCATGGTATTTCTTTTAGGAATGCGTGAACTGAAGAATCTAGACTTGAGGAGACATCAGACAAAAACAAATTGAGAGACATTCTGTAAAATTGCTGGCCTGTGTTCGTTCTTTCTTTCTTTCTTTCTTTCTTTCTTTCTTTCTTTCTTTCTTTCTTTCTCTCTCTCTCTCCTTTCTTTCTTTCTCTCTCTCTCTCTTCTTTCTTTCTCTCTCTCTTTCTTTCTTTTTTACTTTTATTTTTGTGTCTCTTTTTATTTTTTTATTTTTTTAAACTTTTTAAATTGAATAATAGTCATTTTACAATGTTGTGTCAAATTCCAGTGTAGAGCATAATTTTTCAGTTATACACGAATATACATATATTCATTGTCACATTTTTTTTCGCTGTGAGCTACCACAAGATCTTGTATATATTTCCCTGTGTTATACAGTATAATCCTGTTTATCTGTTCTACATTTTGAAATCCCAGTCTGTCCCTTCCTAACCACCACCCCCTTGGCAACCACAAGTTTGTATTTTATGTCTATGAGTCTGTTTCTGTTTTGTATTTATTTATTTATTTTTTTTTTTAGATTCCACATATGAGCAATCTCATATGGTATTTTTCTTTCTCTTTCCGGCTTACTTCACTTAGAATGACATTCCCCAGAAACATCCCTGTTGCTACAAAATGGCGTTATGTTGTCAGTTTTTATGGCTGAATAGTTGGACTGTGTTCTTTAAAAGTACCAAAGTCAAGAAAGATAGAAGCCAAGAAATTCCTTTAATTTAAAACCCAAAAGCATATGGCAACTAAACACGATGCATGATCTGAATTGGGTCATTGACAAATTTGAATACAGACTTTAGTTTAGGTGACAGTATTTCCTCAGTTTGATAGTGGTACTATGGTTATGGAAGAGAGTGTCTTGTTTTTGGAAAATTCATGCTGAAGTTTTTGGGAATAGAGGAGATGGATACTTCCAGTGAACTCCCGAATGGTACAGGAAAATAAAAGTGTGTGTGTGTGTATGTGTGTGTGTGTGTGTGTGTGTGTGTGTGTTACGTTGTTTATGTCTCTGTATAAAGAACATGACAGAGCAAGAAGTGGAGTAAATTGTAGAGTTGTCGAACCTGAGTAAAAGCTACATGGGACTTGCATTATTCAACATAATTTCTGGAAGTGTGAATTATATCAAAGTAAAAAGTTATAAAAATAAAGCCAGGGACCATAGACAAAAATAAGTGTATTAATTTCTTTTAGAAAGCCAGTGACCTGTCGCCAGAAGCCATTGAGTTTCAAATAGTAATTATTGGCTGGAAAAGTTGAACATGATATCAAGTGGCAAGTAAAAGCGAATTAATGATGTGAGGTGAAAGTGTTTCTCTGAATGGCCGTGAAAAATCAGTGATGGGGCTATATGAAAGAGCTCTTTTATTTTCCAGCTGTGGATTCTCTTTCCTGAATAAAACCATTTGTTTTTCAATAGATTTTTATTAATTTTTTTTATTCAAAACACAATCTCACTCTTGATTAAACTGAATAAAAGAGAATATACCTAAAATTCAGCTTATAAGGGTGGTCCGATCCTAGCAGAGGATTTTGATTCAGTGTCTGCATTTTGACTGCAGTCTGGTTTGATTTGGACTCATAGACTCTCTGGGTTGAAAGTGACCTTAGAGGTTATCTTGTTACGTTCCCTTTTTGGTGCTTAAATTTCCTGTTCACCTTCCTTGCCAAGCAGAATATGTTAATATTTCTCTAAATATATTATTTTAAAAAGTAAGAGTATGTTAGATTAGTGAGAATTCTGTTTTTATTAGACACAAACCACACCCTTTCCCAAGAAGTAATAAAATACGTTCCTTTAAAAAAGTCTGTCCCACTTCCCGAAGAAAATGAAAATATATCAGTAGGGTGATACTTAGGTGAATCATTTATAAGATCCTGTAACACTGCATTATGACTATCACAATTTTTCTTTGAATAGTCTAGCTTGGACAGAATTTCTCGTTGTTTAATATAAAGAGAAAACTTGGACGTAATTATTTCTTGGTTTAGTTTGTGTTGCATTTACATTTAACGTCATACTTTTACAACATTTGTTATGGAGACTGAGATGCTTGGATCTGTTATTCCTGGGATATTTTAAATCCATAATATTTACTTGTTTGTCAAATTTAGAGTCTAAATTGTTTGGAAAATATTCATCAGGAATTAAGAATGTACTAAATGGCAGTGAAGAACTGGGCATCAGAGTCCTACTGAAGTCTATTACAACATCAGTGTTTATATCACTATTCTTCCTTATGTCTTCCTTTTTTTTGTCTTAAGCATGCAAATCCAAATTCTTATTTTTATATTTTGAAATATTAAAAGTAGCTAATGAGTTCCACACCCTTTTCTTCCTTTAACTGCATTCATATTCCTTCTCTTGATATGTTAATGAAGAAGACCTGCCCCTCGTGTTAACTTACAATTCATGCTTTAGGTATTTCTGTCAAGTACATGAGCTTCTTTTTGGTATATGGGGACTTTGAATTCTCCCTCCTTTTTTTTTAAGATGTTCTCTTTTAAGTTTTCCCAGTGTCTTCCTTTTCCTAAGAAAGGAACCAAAAATCATTCATTTTTAAATATAATTAACAATTACTTAAAGTGCTGTATACCTTAGGGCGTTATACATTTTAATGAGATCAAAAGTTTAAACTAAAAGCAGATATTCTTTAAGCCATGAGTTAAGAGGTGGAGTAAATACTTTCGGTGTCTCCCCTTTCTTTCTGAATTTATAGATTACCCCGTTCTCTGCTTTTGTAAAACAAGAACAACAAAACTAACCAGGAAAAATTGTACGATCAAGCTAATTAACATAATTGTTAAATTACTAAATTACTAAAATAGTTGCCTCTTGGAGATGTCTAACTTAGGACTTTGTCAGATAATCCTTCCAAAAATGTATTTTGATTTTTAAACACAGAATACATGAAAATACTTTTATTGAAAGATCAAACATTTTGGAAATATATGGAATAAAACAGCTAAGTTTTATTCAAATCTTCCTACTCTTCTCTCCTCCCTAGATAATTTGATATTCAAATTTGAGTACATTTCCAATGTATTTACTTGCATGAATTCTTTTACATATGTAATTATTTTTAAAATATGAATTGGAACACGCTCTCCATATAGCTCTGCAACTTGCCTTTTCATATAAAAATATGTCTTGGAGATCTGTCCCTGCTATTAAAATTGCAGAGTATTCCATATTAAGGATGTGCATAGATCTTTTTAACAACTTGTCTGAGACAGGTGTTAAAATCCAACAACCAAAGACCACCGGAAAGACAACTGTAGTCCAAAAATTAGTAGGTTTACTGAGCTTGCTGCAGTGCACCTCAGAGCATCTGCGGGTCTTTTTTTTTTTTTTTTTTGAAATAAAAGGCTAGGCTTTTGGTTTTTTTTCTGATGCTTATATTTTGAAAACTAGAAGAACTTGCTATTTTTCAAATTTTGAAAGTCAATTCTTTTAACTTAATTAACTTTTTGTATCTTTTGAAATGATTGTATATTGTCCTGCTTTCAGAATATAGAATAGATATATACATACACACATATATATTCATACAAACATATGTATGTTGCCTTTTATGTTATTAATTCTCCTAAGTCTTTTTTTGCCTACTTGATTATTGTGTTTTATTTTTACTTTATTTTTTTTCTCCTATAGGTAACTTGCTTATTTAATATATTAAATCCAGTAACATTGTTGGACTGTGTCATCGTGATGCTTGTTGGGCATACATATTTCCAAGAGATGCTGTTTTCTTGGTGTGAACATTATATTTTTCCTTTATTTCGGGAAATATTTTTTCTCTTCAGTTTTAGAAATTTTTTTGTTCCAATTTTTCTGTTATTCTAATTTGCAGTTCACAGATTATCTGTGAATCTGTTTATTCTTTTGTGAGTGTTTTTGCTTTTTAATTTACCTGAGTTGATTATAAATAGTAAAGGCTAAGGCTCTTTATTTTTGATAAGCATGTTGATAATTTATTTTTCAAGTTTCATTATGCTTTCTAAAACTGTTCTTAAAATAGTGAATGATGGCATTGATAAGCCCAATTTTAACAGGATTACTTCTTATTTCTTTTAGGTTATAATATTTTCCTTATACATTTCTAAAGATAAATTATAGACAGCCTGATCTATCTGATCCTGCTTACTTTTCTTTCATTTTAATATCAGAAATTGATGTGCCTTTATTTTTCTTTGTTTATTTTTCTCCATCAAGCAGCTAATGTCAAAAATTTTATCAATGGATTTCCTAGGATAACCTTCCATATTTTCTGGGTTACTATATTGATCTAGTATATTATACTTTTAAATATACTTACATTTAATTTATTAATATTTTTATTTTGGTTTGTATTTGTGTGATTAGTCAACTGTTTTTTTGGGGGAGGGGGATATATTTAGCAGCTTTTAGAACTGGATTTATGTTAGTCCCTTGTGACAGGCTTGGAATGTGCCTGTCTTTTCTATTCTGAATGTATTCATAAATAGAGGAATTAGCTGTTCCTTTTAAGCTCAGTAAAACCCATTTGTAACCCTATGTGGGCCGGTTTCTTTATAAAGCAAAGACCTTTCTACTTTCTTAAGTGGTTATACAGCTATTCATCTTTTCATTCTTTTTGGAAGTTAGATGTTAGTAATTTTTCCCTCTTTTGTTTTGAACTCCAGAAGTCTTCCCAGTGTGTGGCTCAGTATTGATGATCTCAGATCAACTTTTTCTGAGACACAATGTAATGTTCCAGTCTGTATATTCAGGTCATCTTTTATTTTTGGAAATTTTCAGAATAACATTTTAAAAACTATTTTATAATGTTACAAAGTCCCATTTGTTCCATGTTCAGCTATCACTGTCTTCTGAGTCCTTGTTTGGACTTTTTATTACCTCTCTTTTCCCGAGTCCTCACTGTGATCCCAACTGTGTGGGTGCACATTCACGGGTTAATAAGTTGTAGGGTGGCAATGCAGAAAACTGCTGCTCCTTGTCTTGCTGAAAAGGCAAGACACACCTTACTCATCTAAGGTATAGGTTGTTAGTTGTTGAACTGCTGCTGCTTCTTGGAAAACCATTACCTCTTGCCCTTGCTGAAAACAGCAGGGCATTGTTCGCCTATCTAGTTAGATCTTGATCTTTATGCCTGCCTGGCTTCCATTATCGATTGTATATTCCCTAAACACAACATTGTAAACTTCTCCCTAAACATATATATTAAGACTTATGTTTCCATTTTTCACAAAACTGCTAACCTGCATACCTGCATGTCCACCATGCCCCTTACACATTCATGTGATGTGTTTTACCTTAATCCTTTGTTTGACTATTCTCAATAAATAGAAGAGTTCTGTAGGGTCTCAAGGAGTTGGAGTTGGTCTCCATTCCCTCTCACTCTTTTGACTTGATAAAGTCTCAAGTAGTTCATTCTTCCATGGTGGATCTTTGCCGGATAAAGCCTACAAAACTGTGTCTTTTTTTAAACAATGGGAGCTTATTGCCTTAAAGTTCTAGAAGATAGATGTCTGAAATCAAGATGTCATCAGGAGCATGTTCTCTCTCAGACTGTGGTAGAATCCTCCCCTGACTCCTAGTTTTGTTGGTGGTAGGAAACCATTGGCATTCCTTGGCTTGTGGCTGCCTCAGTCCACTTTCTGCCTCTTTCTTCACATGGAGTTCTTCCTGTGTGTCTTCATATCATCTTACCTCTGTGAATGCCCATCTGTGTGTCCAAATTTCCCCTTTCTCTAAGGACATCAGATATATTACATTAGGGCCCAACTTTACCTCATTTTAAACTTGACTACCTTTTATAGCCCCTATTTCCTAATGAGGTCACAGTGTGAGGTGCTGGGGATTAGGAGTTCAACAGATCTTTTTAGGGGGAACACAATTCAACCCATCAGCATGGCATAGTTGACCTTTAAAAAGTAACATTACCCAGATGGGCCTAATCTAATCCCAGAAGCCCTTAAAAGCAGAGAATTTTCTCTGTCTGGTGGCAAAAGAGAAAGTCAGAGAGATTCAAAGCACGGGTAGAATTTGATGCTATGTCGCTAGCTTGAAGATGAGGAAGGCCATGAGTCAAGGGATGTGGGCAGCCTCTAGGGCCTGAGGGTGGACTCTGGTTGGCAGCCAGCAAGGAAAGGGACCTCAGAATGACAGCTGCAAGAAAACAGTCTCTGCCAACAACTTGGTTGATTTTGAAAGTGAAGTCTTTCCCTGAGATTTCAGATGAGATACTAGCCCAGTCAACACCTTGGTTTCAGCCCTACACAGAGAACCTAGCTGGGTTTACCTGGACTTCTGATTGCAAGATAATAAATGGATATTGTTTTAAGTCACAAAGTTTGTGGTAATTTTTTATACAGCAATAAAAAATTAATTTAGTAAGCTACAGAGTATTCTAAGCTCCTCTTTGGAGTTGATGTTAAAAGAGCCACACTAGGAAGCAGAACCATTTTTTTCTTTACTTTTAAAATTTCATTTGACTGTGGTTAAGAAAACTTAATATGAGCTTATCCCTATGAACAAAATTTTAAATGTACAATACATTATTGTTGACTATAAGTACAATATTTTATAGCAGATTTACTTAACTGAAACTTATGTTTTTTGATTAGTAGTTCCCCATTTTACCCTCTCCCCAGCCCCTGAGAACCCGTCATTTCATTCTTTGACTCTATGATTTTGACTACTTTAGGCATCACATATGAGTGGAATCAGGCAGTATTGGTCTTTCTGTGACTGGCTTATTTCACTTAGCATAATGTCCTCAAGGTTTATCCATGTGATCTCATATTGCAAAATTTCCTTTTTAAAAGCTGAATAGTATTCCATTGTAGTATGTACCACATTTTTACCATCCATTCCTCTGTAGTTGGACATTTAGGTTGTTTTCACATGTTGGTTATTGTAAATAGTAGTCATGACCATGAAAGTGCTGGTAGGCCTTTGAGATCATGATTTCAGTTCTTTTGGATAAATATACAGAAGTGAGATCACTAGATCATATGGTAGTTCTATTTTTAAATTTTTTGAGAAATGTTTTTACTGTTTTCCATTGAAGTTGCATTGTTGTTTTACATTCCCACGTATGAGGTGCAAGAGTTCCAATTTCTTTACATCCTCGCCAACTAATGTTGACTTCTTTTCTTTTCCTTTTTCTTTGTTTCTTTTTGATAAAAGCCATTCTAACAGATGTGAAGTGATATCTCATTGTGGTGTGACTTGCATATAGATACCAAGTTTTCCTGAAACCATTTGTTGAAGAGACTATGTTTTCTCAATTGTGCTTTCTTCACACCTGTGTTGAAGATCAGTTGACTATATATGTGTGAGTTGGTTTCTTGGCTCTCTATTCTGTTGCATTAGTCTCTATGTCCGTTTCTATGCAGGCACCAGACTGCTTTGATTATGGTAGATTTGTACTACACAATTTGAAATCAGGAAGTGTGATGCCCTTAGCTTTGTTCCTTTTTCTTAGGATGGATTTGGCTATTTGTGGTCTTTTGTAGTTCTATATATATATTGGTTTTTTTTTTCTATTTCTGTAAAAAAGATCCATTAAGATTTGATAGGAATTGAATTGAATCTGTAGATTACTTCAGATCTTATGAACGTTTTAGCAATGGTATTCAAATCTTTCAGTAAAAACATATGGATTATTTTTTTATTTACGTCTTTTAAGATTTCTTTCATCAATGTTTTGTATTTTTCAGCATACAAGTTTTTCTTAAGTTTGTTCCTAAGTATTTTATTCTTTTGGATGTTATTGTAAATGAGATTGTTTTCCTAATTTCACTTTCAGATAACTCCTTGCTGATAGAAATACAACTGATTTTTGTATGTTAATTTTATATCCTGCATCTATACTAAATTTATTATTAGTTCTAACAGTTTTTTTTTTCTTTTCATGGAGTCTTTAGTGTTTTCTATATATAAGGTCACATCATCTGCCCAAAGGGACAATTTTATTTCTTATTTCCCAGTTTGGATGCATGTATTTCCTTTTCTTGCTTAATTCCTCTGACAGGGACTTTCAGTACTGTGTTAAAGAGAAGTGGTAATAGCAGGCACCCTTACCTTGGTCCAGATCATAGAGGGAAAGCTTTTAATTTTTCCCCACTGACTACAGTGCAAATTGTTGACTTTTCACAAAATGCTAACTTCATAAAATGCATTTGGAAATGTTCCCTCCTATTTAATTTTTTGGGAAGTTTTGAGAAAGATTGGCATTAATTCTTCTATGAATATTTGGTAGAATCCACCAGTGAAGTTAATTGGTCCTGGACTTGTCATCATTGTTGGGGTAGGAGGGATTGATTCCTCATTCCATCTCCATAATAACTATAGGTCGGTTTGGACTTCATGTTTCTTTATGATTTAGTGTTGGTTGATTATATGTTTCTCAGAACTTAGCCATTTCTTCTGGGCTTATTGGAGAATAATTGTGTACAGTAGTCTCTTATGATCCTTTATATTTCTGTGGCATCAGTTGTAATGTCATCTCTTTCATTTCTGATTTTATTTGAGTCTTCCTTTTTTGAAAAATTACTGTAGTTAAAGATTTGGAGATTTTGTTTATATTTTCAAAAAAACCCAGAATTTTATTTAATTTTCTATTTTTATTTTTAATTTTGTTTTGCTTATTTCTGCTCTAACGTTTGTTATTTCCTTCCTTATATTAACTTTGGGCTTACTATGTTTCTGTTTATTAGTTCCTTGAGATAAAGTTGGCTTCCTTATTTTTTAAATCAACATTTGTTTAGTTCACATTGTGACAGCCAAGAAGAAAAAGGGGAAACTCAGCCTTTGTTTTGTTATTGGAAAATAGGAAATTGAAATTTTAAATTAAATACAAAATGTGAAAACTATTCTATGGATAGAATTTACTTAGTAACCCTCTAAACACTGGTTATGTTGATTATGCGCAGTTGTTTCCTCTCCTAAATCACATTCTAATGAAGTACTTTCTACTTAAATTTCTGTAATATTATAAAACTGAAGGCCATGACTACTTCAGAATAAATACAGACTGACAAATTGTGAAAAATAATGCACCAATTTATGCTTTCACTGAAAGTATATAAAAGTTTAATAATTTCCATTCCCTCATTTACATAGGTATTATTATATATTTAAATATTTGCTAATTTCAAATAAAATGTTACCATTTTTGCACCTTTTTTTAGTTACAAAAAATGATAAATTTTTCATATTTTAGTAGACTATTTTTTTCTTTTGACTTCTCAAATCTTTTGCCTTTTTCCTTTTTTATATGTTTTTCTATAACTTTTTAAGATCTTTTCTATTAAGAATATTAATGCTTTACAATCGATATTTTTTTAAGCATTTTTTCATAGAGTTTGCCATTTGTATCTTAATTTTATTTTTATTTATTCATTTTTAAAAACTTGGTTATCTCTTTAATTTTTTTGCTGATTTTATTCCACAATGTCATCACTGATGAAACCTGAATGGGCTCTTAGATATTTTTTTTTCATAAACATATTTATAATGTTCTTAAAAACTGCTTTATCTCTTTAATCCAACTGAATTTATGCATCGTCAATGTTTAGGCATCTATAATATTTAACTTAATTACAATTCTGCTTTGTGCTCATAGCAGCTTGGAAACAGAAAATTCTTCCATCTTAATGTTTATCTATCACACATCCTACCAATTATGGTTATGTTTCATCCTTTCACTAGATTGTAAATAAAAAACATGAATACAAAAAATTCAAAAGTAAATAATTAAAATTTTCATCAGGTAATAAGAGTTTTTTCACTAAAATACTAGTTTCAGTATACGAACTTTGATACTGATTTTTTAAATGGATTTACCTTAAACATTGACACATAAGTTCAAAAGCAAAGCATTCTAATATATTTTCAACCTTGTTGGCCCCATGCTGGTTTTCCATACTGCACTTTATTTCCTTCTTTATTGTCTATTCTAGTCCAGCAGTTTTAGTAGATACATGTGGATCATCGGGCTCGTTGCCTTTCTGTTGACATTAATAGTGCCTGTAGATGTGATGTGATTGCTAAAATGTTTCTATAAACTAGTAAAAAATCTTCTGCAGGATTCTTTATAACACAGACCTAGCTTTAAAATATTCACCCAGCAAAAATGACTTCAAAAATATTACATTCTTCTTCAGTGCAATCAGGAGGAGGAAATTCACAGTTAAAGCTCAAACTTGCAAAACCCAAACACAATAGGACACTGAGCAGATAGCATTAAGATGGCACCCCACCGAGACGAGGTGCAGGAGGCTCTGAGCCCTGACTATAAACTCGTGTTGACTTTGCTCAGAATCTACATTTTTATTTCATGAGTCTTCTGTTGTGAATTTGATTTCTCATTTTACCCCATTTAAATTAATAAGAAACCTTGCTGGGCTATGCCTGAAGCCTCTTGTCTATCTGTGTTCAATAGAGCTAAACCTGTGATTCTTTTAATTTATTTTATTTTTAATTTATAATGCTTGAGGACATTTCTGTTTATTAGTCTCTGTTCAGGGGTTTTTAGGCTTTTTATGAGAATCTCCCTGAAGAATCACTCTTTTAAGAAGGTGATGAATTTTTCCCCCCAGTCACAGGATTTCCTGGAGGCCCTGAGTTATTCCACAAGATGCTTAGTTTACATGCAATTTTTCCATATTTGAATTTGTTGACCTCAGCCTACTCCTCTGCAGGGAGATTCCTTGACTGGTCTACTTGACCAGCTCCACTGTTATCTCAACATACTCCTTGGCTTGTGTGTTAACCATTCAATAGCTTGGTTACTTAGCCTGGTCTTTCCCTCCCTTTTAAGTCTGACATGTGACTGAAGCTTTTCTCATCAACCTGGTTTTTTTCTTTCATCAAACCTTGTCTATTGCCACAGTCCACTTTTTCTTCCTTTGCCTAAGAAATTCTAGTGAAAAATCTAGGGCCCTCTGACTTAGCCATGGTTCTGGTGGATTGCAGAACTCAGCATTTTCATCCATTTTGCCTGTCTCATACTTTAAGCAATGGCTCCAAATCTAGCAGTAGACCATCATGCTTCTAAATTCTTCAAGAGCCATGATGGTTTTTCAAAATTATTTAACAGTCTGATGAAAATTTTAATCTCAAATTTCAATTCAGTACTTGCTGATACAAAGTTCTAATGATTTTCTCTTTGTTTAGAAAAGTAGGAGACAGACTTATTACTTAATGTAATGTAGTATAGAAACAAAAAACAGAAAATGAATACAATTTGGTGAGCAGAGAAAAATATTAAAAAGATCTCTTGTTACATTTTGAACATGTTTGTATCCGCTGCTCTCCAGAATCCATAATGGCATTTAGTTCAATTCTACAATTCAGACTTAAATGGATTCTCACATACTGTCTTCCTGCTGATCTTTTTTTTTTCTTCCTAGTTTTCCAGATATTTAGTTATTAGTCTTCTTTACTTTTCAAAGGAAGTTACATATCCTTTGGCAACACCCATGTCCCTTTGACAATTGCTTGCCTTAAAAAAAAATCACTCTTATGGTTACATGTATGGTACATTTAAGACTCAGGGCCAAGGGAATCCTGAAAATTTAGAAAAATTAGAGAAGTAAATAGTCTGTTGAGGACTTTAATAGGTGAAGGCAGGTAAAGAGAACAGGGATTGGCTGGTAACCGACTGAAAAGATAAAGAAATGAACAAGGCAAAATGTATTCGATATGAAAGTAGTCAATCATCTGATGAGCAGTCAGACCTGTACAAACCCTAGAGCATTTCTTCCAGCAACAATGAGGAGGCCATGTGTCTGCTGTGGCTCCTTTCCAGACTCTGGTTAGCAGTGAGAGACCAGAGACAGTCAGCCAACCTAAAAACCATTATTTAGTGTGTTTTTGATATAACATATTTTTGCTTGTATTTGCTTCTCTTGCATACTTTGTTTCGCAAAATGCTTTTTTTTAATTAGGGTCATATGGTTTCCTTTAGAGGCATGACACTTTTGTTATGGAAAGCTATCACTGAAATGTAAGTGTATATTTTTCCTTTATAAATGTATGTAAGTCTGCATTCACCCTGGAATACTTCAAGGAATACTATCTGTATTAACTGTAGATTCCTCCATGCTATCTGGGTTGAAGATATATGTTAAAGAGGAGAGATAAAACACTTAGATATTCATTTAGATATAGGAGTTGGAGTTGACTCTGAAAGTTGAGGCACAGATAGAGGTAAAGGCTTTTTTTCTTTTTTTTGCACTTACCTTTTCTCTAAAATAGAGGTAAACAAGCAGACTCTACTGCAATAAGCTAATATGACTGCTTACAGCCTTAGTTCCTCCCAGAAATGATGCTCAGCATAGTTGCTGGTTCCTGCTTCCGTTTGGCCAAAGACTGACCATTTCTTAACCTAGGAGGGCTTCTTTCCCAATCCTAGTACCAGCGGCAGTTATCTTAAGATTTTCAGCAATGACTGAAATACTGATGTGCATTAGGGACAAACGGAGAGAATATTATTGGCAGACACAGGAAGAAAAGCATCTCTGTTTGAGATCATCAGAGGGGTGTGTGTGTGTGTGTGTGTGTGTGTGTGTGTGTTGGTGCTTGTATGTATAATCGTGTCTAATATGAGGAAGAACAAAAAAAAGACAAATGCTTTTTATAATCAATCAATAGGTGTGTCACCTGAGAACCAAAAAGAACTTTGGCATATCATAGTAGATTTGGAGACTATGTTGCCCTGGAGGCAGACTCACTGTTTGTGAGCACTAAGTTAGACAAAGGCAGAAAGTCTAAACCTGGACAAAGTCAACATTCACAAAACTAAACTTTGTGATACTGGGAAACTATTTATGCCGGGAAGGAACTATTATTGTTGACTATTATCAACAAATCCTGACAAAGCAGACCACGCTGCTATAGATTATAAGATAGATCTTGCCAAAGGGAATTAACTGGCCCAAACTCCATAAATAACCATGTTTTCAGAGGACACACCTATTTTTAGCAACTTGACAAACCAAGAAACTAATTTATGAACTAGAAAAAAATGTCAAGATCTGTGGACAATGAAATTGCCTAAAGAATGGTTTCTATTTAAAACCACTCAGATATGTGAGTTTTACTTCTTTGTGTGACTTCTGGATGATTCTTCAAAGCCTGATCCTGCCTTTCCAAGTTCACAAAGGCATCTTCACCTGGCAGGAGGTTTGCTAATGTCGCTAACACGACATACACCGATGCCACTCATCATGTTCATCCCACAGTTCAGCTCCTCCTCCTGATTTCCTGCTGATGGTGCCCGACATTCATTTTTAGTCCCAGAAGCTCAAGCCTCTGAGCGCTCTTTGATTTATCTTTCTCCTTTCCCCCTTCACCAATGATTCATCAGGGGCTGTCAATTCCTTCTCCTTACTGTCTCACACAGCCCTTTCTTCCTGTACATTACCCCAGCCCTAGTTAACAGTCTTATTACTGCTTACCCAAACTACTGCTATAACTCTTGTCCCTGACTCCAATCCTGCTTCTAATCTACTCACTCTGCATGTGGCTGCCAAATTAATCTTCCTACAGTACAGCTTTGATTATGTCACCCCTGCTCAGTAACCTTCAGATCTCTCTTCTTTGCCTCCCAAATAAAGTTTGAACTTTTTAGCCTTTGACTTTAGGATCTAGGCTGATTTTTATGGGTGTAGCATTCATGCTTTTCTCTTGGTGAAACTCTAGCCAGATAGAACAGTTCAACATTCTGCAGCCATGCCTGGAAGGTTCCTTCCACCAAAGGTTTTTATAATTATTGTTTTGTTTTTTGTTTTTTTTTCCTATCTGGAATGCTTACAATGCTATCTATTAAAACCCTCTTCAGCTTTTCAGTAGGAGCTCTGGCTGTTATGGAAGAATCATGGATACACAGGCTGGAGTGTTCTCACAAGCACATACGAGGGCTCACAGGGAATGGTGTGGAGCTGGAGGGAGAAAAATAAGGCAAGAAGATGAAATAGTAGGGGCTGAAAGCCAGTGACAAGGAAGTCTGAGAGTTCTGTGTATGAATCCGATCTTCCAGGTCATTGTGAAATGATGCTCGTCAAGGTAGGACGAGAAAACATACTTTATTTAATAGTTCATTAGTTTAATTTCTAAATATTCATGCATTTGATGTTGAAGCCTCCATTTATATTCTGGCTCTGGGCCTGACAAATATTAGAAGCAGGCCTACATTTTATCCATGAAATCCAAGGCTTGAGCACATTGTCTGTCATCTGGTAGATCTTTATTAATATTTGTTGACTGTAAGAAGCAGTCTGCTGCTCTTTCTTTGAAATTCCAGAGCATTTTTCTTATAACTTTCCCATGGTAGAAATCACAGTCCTCTTTAATTTCTTGCATTTTGTTTATGTGTTGGCATGTGTGTGTGTGATCTCTGTGAAGGAAGTATGTGTAAGGCTGTACATCCTGCATTGCTTGCATAGGGATGGAGGTTAAACAATTATTTATTAGGTGAAAAATAGAAAACTGGAGTTTGTTTTAGAAGAGATATAAAGGCTTGTGGGGTTTGAGAGCTATATTTTAGCTTAGAGACTGGGAAACTGACTCCAGAAAAGGTAAATGGCTTCCGCAGGGCTCACAACCAAGAATTAGCAGTAACTGTGGGGCTGGAATTCAGGCATCGTGATGCTCTGTGCAGTGAGGGCTGTGTTAGCTCATTGGATTAAACATTAATCGGGACGTGTCATTAAGGAAGATACAGCATTAACACGGCAAGCCTCCGTAGCAGTGTTTCCTTTTCATGAGTGCTGCAGCCAACTTGTGAAGTAGAGTAAACTCAGATAAAGATGCTAAGCTTATAAACACTGAAACTTCCTAGGAGAGCTTAGTTTGGTCATGTCAATAATTGCCACACATTGAAAATTCAGTCAAGTGTACCCAGTGATGACATGCAGTCCATTCAAAAGATAGCAGAATTATGTTGCAAGAGTTATCCTACAAGGATTTAATACTAACATTGGGTAGAACCCTCCCCCACTGAAATTTTTGTTTGTACTGGAAGTGACTGTGATCAAATGCTGTCGGCTTAGATCTAATTTCTATAGCAATAAAGTGCTTGGAAAAGGAAGTCTACAACCCTAAAATCTGCTTCATCATGTAAAACACAAGAGCCCTAAAATCTGTTTCAACATGTGAAACATAAAGTTCTTGGAGAGATAACATTCATGTATCCATGTATTGGAATGTACCCATCTAATGGATGGGAGTGGGAAAACGTAGTGTTTGAAATTGTAGTGGCTTCTGAGAAAGATCACGAAGCTGGTCCTGTAGCACTTGATAAGTCACTTATTTAATAAAATCAACAGACTTGCATTACATTGTTTCCAGCTGTTTTCCAAGAGAAAATAAGATTAAGGTGCTTGGCATTGGACACACATTACTTGTGCTGAGGAAATAGCCAGGGAAGGAAATTTGGTGGTGAGAGGACATGATATGGCATTATTTCAAAGAAGGATAGTTCTTTCTAGCAAGGTGATACTGTGTTAGCACTTAGCCTAGGTGTTGAATATATAAACTGAATGTTACTGTTTTACTTTTAACACCTTAGTTCAGATACCTTTCTCCTTGATAATACTCAAACTTACAGTAATAAGGAGATGGAGTTAAGAGTGCTTCTGAAACATACAAATGAGTTTAGAAAGCTAGGTGTCTCCATACCTCACCTGATTGAACACTTTGTCATTCTGTTCTAGAATGAGATTGTGAGTTCTGCTTCTCTTGTAAAGGAGAATGAACTTTGGCCATCTGTTATTAATTTTGATTGGATGATGCCAAAGTACATTAGGCAACAATTTGAAAAAACAGAGAAGGTAGATTATGTAGGGAATTGTTCGCATTTGTGATTTCAATCATTTGAACTCACAGGCTTTGTAATAAAGTGTCCCTAGGTTGTGTTTTAATGTGAAGATTTTTGAACTGAATATGGCTTGAAACAAGGCTGATATGGTGCCATGCTAGGACGGAAATGACAACAGAATGGATGCATTTCCAGGGCGTGTTTACAGCACACCTTGCAGAGACTGCGGCCAAGGGAAATGGAGCAGCGCTCTTCAGGGAGGTGTGGAAGCATCGCCACGGATCCCCTCTCCTCCCTGGGGTAGCAACCCTGTTTCCAGCCATGAGCTGCTATCCTGAGGTCCCTTAGCTCAGCTTGCTATCTCAGGTAACAGTGGCACACCTGCTGGGAAGTGGTTACACGAACCTCAGGAGGCTCCAGTGCAAATCAAAGAAACTACTAATTGTGTCTCTTGCCATGTAACTTAGACACCTGCTTCCTTTTCACTTGGCCAATCTCCACCTATGCCTCAAGACTAATGGCTTCAGTGTGATCTCATCTTTTTCAGCTACCTTCCCGGTACTGCAATTAAATGATACCCTGGTATGACTTCTTCAACAGAGAGAAGAATTCAGCATCAGTTTTGGACCTCATTGCTCAGCATTTAGATATCTGGGTACCATAGACTGCTGCGTAAGGGAGAACTCAAGGAAGTTCAAGTTCAGATGAAATAGCATTGCTCATCTTAACGTCTCAAAGTTCTGTTTTGTTGCGTTTCACTTATTTAAAATTAGATATTGTTATTCAGTAATGGATAGTGTACTTCTACACATAATTATTTCACATCAAGTATGACAAAACATAGAGAAATAAGTGATAAGTGTCAACCTGGATACATATTTGTAGCTGTGACTATGAGCCTTGTCTCTGGTTCTAGACTGCCTGGGTTTGAATATTTTCTCTTCTACTGATTTATTGAGTGACTTAAGCAAGTTGCTTAACATCCTCATTTGTAAAATGGCAATGATAATAATCCTTATCTTATGAGATTGCTATAGGCTTAAATGAGTTAATGTATTTAAAATATTTAGAAAGAAATAAAGGCACATAAAGAACACTGAATAACTATTTTTAAAAATATTATCATTGTGTTCAGCTTCCTCTAATTACTCTTCCTGGTAGCCTTTTATATAAATTACATTTTGTGTTATATTTTGTTTTGATTATGTAAGATTGTAAATAGTTCCATGTGTAACATGCTTTTCTAAACAATCTTTTAAATAGCTAAATAATTTCCAATTGAATATAGGTGTTATAATGTATTTAACCATTTCTGCTTGCTGATAAACAGGGTTGTTTCCTGTACTTTGTTGCAATGGATAATGAGTCAATATGTCTTTGTACATAAAATAATTTTCATACTTAAATTAATTTGTAAAAGTAGATTTTTTGTGTTAAATGATATGTATATGTTAAAGATTTTTAAGCTGTTTGATTTTCTAAAAGATATTGGCATTTCAGTTGCCACTAGTTATAAATAATTATTCAAACTGAAATGAGCCTTAGATCATGCAGTGGAATATGGTTTAATTGCTTTATTTTATTCGTAAATAGAGGAAGTTTATCTGGTAACTATCTGCCTGTGTTGAACGTATTATGTTCCACAGAAGAAGGTCTGAGCAAGATCACGGGAAGTGACATGTCCACGTTGAAGCTGCTGCTCATTACCCACTTTAACTACATCACTTTTGCCAGCATGAGGTTCAAAAACTTGAAGTTCCTTATGACCTAATTTTCTTAAAATCTTATCTTAGTTTAATGATTTCCTGCTATTGATTTAAAGATTTGTCATTGCTCGTTTTGCAAGTATTTCATGATTCTTCTTAAGTTAAAAATCCTTGTAGTAATTCCTGTTTTCACTTCTTTATTCATTCAAAACAAATATTTCTTGAGCTTCATTGGTTGCTATGTTCTTAGGACACAGAAATGAATAAGAAATGATCCTTGTCCTCAAAGAACTCTCCATCTAATGAGAGAGAGACACACACATTAGTGGAAAATGGAGGAGATCAGTAGAAGGCTGTTGACAGTGGGTGATCAAAACCTGAGATATAAGAGACTGTCTGGTTAAGGAGAGTGAGATGGAAGACATTCAACAAGAGACAGAGTGTGACAATTTTGTGTTGGTAGAGAAAAAGTTGTTTCTATTTTCCTCTAATGTATTCTACTCAGAGCTAAAAAACCATTTCCTAATTCTGCCAAAATTATGTTAGTGCACATTACAGATTATACTTTGAGGCTTGTGGGGATTGTGTGATGGCACGTACTTTTATTCTTAATTCCTCCCATCGACATGTTTGATTTCCTAAAGTGAAATCAGGGCAAGCAGGAGATTATTAGTATTGTCTTTTGGAATTGAGGCTTCCTCTGCATTCGAATCTCCCACACTTCAACAAACCTTCTGTAAATCACCCGTCCTCTTCCCACCTCTCCACACTCCATGTGCATTTAAAAGATATACACCCTTAAATGCAAGTACACAGTCTTTATCCCTGGTTTCAAAGTTGACTCTAAGTCTCTCTATCATTTCCTACCATCACAATCTCCGAAGAACCCCATGTCACTCTTACCCTTCAGTCAGATCTAAGGTTGTCAATTTTGGCAGATAAAAATATGGAAAACTACACAAAAATTGAATTTCAGATTAAAAATTGAGTTGAATGATTTTTAAGTGTAAGTGTGTATCTTGCAATATTTGGGACCTAATTTATAATGAAATGTTATTTGTGACTTGTCTGAAATGCAAATTTAATTAGGCTTCCTATTTTTAATCTGGCAAGTGTAATCCAATCCTTAGAGTGGAACTCACTTAGACTGCTTGTATCGTGTTTCTTTAGTCTTGATTCTACCTTCAGCACAGGAGGGGTACTTCCAAGTGGGAACCGGCACTGGATCCATCTAAAGTAACGTGGAGAGGAGATAGCCTAGTGAGAAAATACAAAAGAAATTATCCTTTGAAAAGAAAGAGCTTCCTTACTTCATTTCTCCAACAGAAGCTCCATTCTTCTACAAACTGTGTTTCTAAATAATATGAGAAGTGGCTCAAACTGGAGACTAGTCCTATTATTAAAGATACATTTTCTAAAATGCTTTCTCCTGTTATAACTGCAAAGTAAAAGCAAAACAGTCCTAGAAGTGAAATGAAAGGAAAGGTACTTCCTCCCTAGATTGTCTCATTGCTAAGAAAGTGGAATAATAATAATAATAAAAAAAAACAGCCTTGACTATTCCCCAAAGTAAGGCTTCTCTGCTGAACTGTAACATCTGGGACTCACCTGACTTAAGATGTAGGCAGGCAGCAGGTGTAAGGCCCCTGGAATATTCATTTTGACCTCTTGCGGGGTGTAATTGTTGAGAGAAGTGAGAATCACAGTTATAAAGAGTCTTTGCCAGTGACAAGTTCCGGAGTGGCCTGAATCACAGAGGCAGAACCACATACCAAAGCCAAGGGAACAAAGTAAGACAGAAATCAAAGTGCAGCATTATGTACCTGGGTGGTGGGTGGAGCTACGTGGCAGGAGAGTCTTTACTTGTATGTGACCTAACTTAGGGTACAAATGGCCTTTATGTTTCTGAAGGTGTTTAAGTACAAAAAGAAGAAAGTCTGTGTTCACCTATCACCCTGAGCAAAGATTTAGCAGATGAAACCACAGGTGTTTCACTCAAAAGAACACAAGGGGAAGACTGGAGTCGGTTAAATGTTTCATTTGTTCCTTGTAAAAACTCTCTAGTCAAGGACACTCCTAGACCTTTATAGATTTTATACAACATTCAGGGTTTGAAAGACTTTTTTCCAGTGCTTCTGTCTATTATTAGGTATTTAAACTTAACTCAATTAAGCCTAATCATTTTAAGTACACTACATATTGTACAATCCTGGGTGTCGGTCCTTTGCAAATACTTGAACATTTGTTTCAACAGTTTATTGGTAGTCTTTTATTTATTGCGGGTAAATGGTTGTACACTTTACATTCTCATTTCTTATGCAAAGAAAACTCTCCACTATGCAAAGACTCAGAAAATTTTACAGCACAATAACTTCTGGATTTCAAGAAGGAAATAAAATTAAAAGCTCAAAATAGAGAATCATAATATAAAGAAGCTTGTAGTATGTATCACTGGCAATTAAATATTTTGTCAAATCTAAATAGTTGTTATAAATATGCTGATTTCATAAAAATATGTTTGATTCTTTTTTTAAATGAATGATGTTTTTCTATTTTCTTTTTTTAAACATTTTTTATTGAGTTATAATCATTTTACAATGTTGTGTCAAATTCCAGTGTAGAGCACAATTTTTCAGTTATACATGAACATATATATATTCATTGTCACATTCCTTTCTTTGTGAGCTACCATAAGATCTTGTGTATATTTCCCTGTGCTATACAGTATAATCTTGTTTATCTATTCTACAATTTTGAAATCCCAGACTATCTCTTCCCACCCCGCACCCCCTTGGCAACCACAAGTCTGTATTCTATGTCTATGAGTCTATTTCTGTTCCATATTTATGCTTTGTTTTGTTTTGTTGTTTTTGTTTTTTTTTAGACTCCACATATGAGCAATCTCATATGGTATTTTTCTTTCTCTTTCTGGCTTACTTCACTTGGAATGACATTCTCCAGGAGCATCCATGTTGCTGCAAATGGCGTTATGTTGTCGGTTTTTATGGCTGAGTAGTACTCTGCCACCTTCTCTCTTCCCCTCCATTTTCTTATCTTTTTTTTTTTTTTCACTTGTTTTTATTCTGTGGTGGGGTAGGTAATTAGGTTTATTTATTTTAATGGAGGTACTGGGAATTGAATCCAGGACATAGTGCATGCTAAGCAGGCACTCTACCACTGAGCTATACCCTCCCCCCCATATAAATATTTTTAAAACAATATGTTGTAACTATATTAGAGTGGTGTAGCTAGGATATGTGAAAGGGGTGAGAAGAAAGGGGATGGAATCAAAAAGGACACCTCGAATCTGGTATTGCCAATCAAAGTTACATAGGTGGAAGTGTATTTTTGAAAAAGTTAAATTGTTTATCCCTATAGGCCTGAAACTTTACATTGATAAAGAAAATATACCTTGCAGCAAGAGAAAGAATAGACAGAACAACTGAAAAAAAATGTCTAAAGTCTCAGGGGACATATGCTGAATATACTCTTACAGTGGATCAGAAATAATCTCTGTTCTCTTCTCAATGTTGAAATTGAGGAGACTAGATTCTCTAAAACTCAAAAGTAGTACTACAACTTTATATAAACTACTTAGAAATGAAAAATACACTGAAATAACTAGATGGTAAAAGTGGAGAACTCCACTAGAGTTAATGACCTTTGACACACCTTTGTGAATGTTGTTTCCATTTAAGAGATGCTCAAAATTATATGGAGTTAGCAATAGTCAAATACAAGATAAATGTGCAAAAATCAATTGCTATCCAAACCAGAGTTAACCATTAGGAGATATAATGGGGAGCATTGTTTATACTCCATAGCAACAAAAAGCTTATATATTATTTAAAAATAACCCTAACCAGAAAATGAGCAAGATTTATAGGGAGAAGTTTATAAAACTTTACTGAGAGAGATAAAATATTTAAGTAAACAGAGAGCTGTATCATGTTTCTGAATGTGAAGCCTGAATAATGTAAGGAAAACTTTTCTTTCCAAATTAATGTGTGGGCTTGTAATGGGACAAAATGCTTCTAGAAAATACTTGATCTCTATATAGTCCTCACTGCTTGTATTATTTTGATTCTACATTTGCCTCCGCTATCAAGTGGGATTATTCAAGATTTTTCTGTGATCAGTTCTTGAGCAATATTACTGAATCATTAAGTAACAATTGCTCAGTTGTGCCTTCGAATATCACATGCCAGTTTAAAATGTGTGTATTGGGAGGGGAAGGGGGATGTGGATCAAAAAGTCATGACATTCTCTATTGTACAGAAATGAGGAAAGATGGTATTTCCATTAAGGGATGATTTACCCAGACAATTATTTCTTTTATTGCTTGTCTTTATTACCCATCTAGATTGCTTACAGTTTGCCCCAAATTAAGCATTTCAGACTTTAAAGAGCCTATGAAAGAAAACCTGAAGTTCCTTCACCAGGGCAAGTGGGTGAAAAGATTGATGGGTGTATCTTTATTGGTTGGGGAATACTGATTGTGAGCCTCCCTCTGTACTAGACCTTCACCAGAGTGGACAGTGGTGCAGCTCAAGTGGAGGTCAAGCAGGTGGGTAGTGATCTGAAGAGCTTATCTAAACTTCCACTATTTTTTGTAGGAATTCCACATAAGAGAACCCTGTCTCTAAAGCAGAGAGGGGTGGCTATAAGAACAGTCCTATAACCTCATTTTTCCTCCTTGACTACTGGATCCAGGGTAGCCTTATGTTTTAATAGAGTGCCTGCCCATGTGTTGATTAAAGATAAAGAAAGGATATGGCTTCTGCCCAGCCATTGTTAGTTAAGCTCTCTGAACATCTGGATTGAAAAGTTGTAGGGGGCACCCAGACGAATATAACCTAAGCACCTTTGCTTGGGATGCACGAACGTAATAAGCTTCACCTTGTTCTCTGACACAGCATCCTGTTAGTTTACTTCGTATCTCTTATTACCACATGGTTACTTATTATTCCAGTTCTTTATTTGTTTTTTTCTGTTTTCCCCCAGTGGATTCTCACCTTTTTGAGGGAGGAATTGGACCTTGTTCTCCTTTATAGTCCCAGCTTCTGGCAAGAAGGCTGAGCCACAGTAGGCAACTCAAGAACATTTATTAAATCAACGAATGAATACATGAATAATAAAGAGATGGTCTATGTAAGAGATTATATGCAGAAACTTGGCCATCAGGGGGAAAAAGTAATTTTTTTCCAATTTTTTATTGAAGTATAGTCAGTTTACAATGTTGCATCAATTTCTGGTGTACAGCATAATGTTTCAGTCATACATATACATACATATATTCCTTATCATATTCTTTTTCATTATAGGATACTGCAAGATGTTGAATATAATTCCCTGTGCTATACAGTATAAACTTGTTGTTTATCTATTTTATATATAGTAGTTAGTATCTGCAAATCTCAAACTCCCAGTTTCTGTTTTGTAACTAAGTTCTTCTTCTTTTTTTTTTTTTTTTTTTTTTTTAAGATTCCACATATAAGTGATACCATATGGTATTTATCTTTTTCTTCCTGGCTTACTTCACTTAAAATGACAATCTCCAGGTCCATCTATGTTGCTGCAAATGGCATTATTTTATTCTTTTTTATAGTATTCCATTATATAAATATACCATAACTTCTTTATCTGGTCATCTGTCAGTAGGCATTTAGGTTGCTTCCATGTTTTGGCTACTGTAAATAGTGCTGCTATGAACACTGGGGTGCATATATCTTTTTGAATTAGAGTTCCCTCCTGATATATGCCCAGGAGTGGGATTGCTGGATCATATGGTAAGTCTATTTTTAGTTAAAAGAAAAAGTAATGTTAATCACATAATCTCTCTAGACAATATAGATTTATAATCTGAGTCCTTGCTACAAAGACACACAAAAGAACTGGATAGATGGCCACCAGATTTTGAAAATATGTTGTGTCATCTGATTTAAACATATTCTACCTGGAATGTACTTGAAGGAGCCCTGATGGTGCTGCAAACTCTGCTTTCCTCAGGATCTGTGAAGTGAGGAGGAGCGAGGGGGCTGCTGAGCTGCCTGTCCTGAGAGACTTGCCAGATGTATCGTGACATCTTGAATGAGGCCATTCACAGCTGCTTGAATCTTAAATGAAAGGTCACAAAGACAGAGGCCCTCCTTTGCAGCAATGAATGGTCACTGAGCTGACTTTTACTTGGACAACTCTATACATCAAGGAAGCCCTAGGCAAGGGTGAACACGACAGTGTGTGGACTAGGGGCTCCACTTGACATTCGTGCCTTCGAGGAATCCACTTGCTCCCCCCACCCCCCGAGTGTGGGTGGGACCCGTGACTTGCTTCCAACCAATAAAATGTGGCAAAAGTGATAAATGTCACTCCCACAATTATGTAACATTATATGACTGTTCTCATTAATTCTCCCTCTCATTCTCTTTCTGGCATTGAAGAAGCAAGTGTCTTGTGAACTGTTTCTGGCAAGGACCACATGACAAGGAGGGACAGATAATCTCTTGCAGCTGAAGGTGGCCTCTGGTCCACAGTCAACAAGAAACCCAAGAGCTCTGTTCCACATCAGGATGGAAATGGATTCTGCCAACAGCCTGAAGGACCTTCAAAGCAAATCTCTCCCAGTGGGCCCTCCAGATAAGAAAGCAGCCTGGCTGACACCTTGACAGCAACCTTATGAGACCAGAGCAGAGGACCCAGCCAAGCTACATCTGGTCTCTGACCAATAGCGACTATTATATAATAAATGTTTTATATTTATTTTGTTTTAGCCACTAAGATTCTGATAAATTGTTATACAGCCTAGAAAGCTAATATACAAACAGATTAATGAATTTAATATTGAAAGATGGTCATCGAATCTCCTAAGATTGAGTAAAGCAGCTATGCCTATATGCACAAATTACAGCAATTATTAAATTAATTGTGATACAATTAAGTGTCGATTCAAATGCATACACTCAATGAAGATTTATTTAATGGCATTAGGAAAGGCTCACTCTATTGATGAGTTAAAACAAAGCTCTATCAAACCAAAAATAGCTATAAGAATATTCACCAAGACATTAATTATTGCATCTGGACCACAGACTTTAAGAAGATGTTTCTTTTCTGTCATATCTTTTTCTAAAGTTTCCACAATCAGAAAACCTTTTATATAGACAGAAAAATATCTTATTCTTAAATTCACTGTAGTCATGAATTAAGACCTTCTGCATTTGGGCCACTATGGAGGACAGTATGGAGGTTCCTTGAAAAACTGAAAATAGACTTACCATCCAGCAATCCTACTCCTGGGCATATATCTGGAGAAAAATAAAATTCAAAAAGACATATGCACCCCAGTGTTCATAGCAGCACTATTTACAATAGCCAAGACATGGAAACAACCAAAATGTCCATCAACAGATAACTGGATAAAGAAAATATGGTACATATAGACAATGGAATACTACTCAGCTGTGAAAAAGAATAAAATAATACCATTTGCAGCAATGTGGATGGACCTGAAGATCATCATTGTAAGTAAAGTAGGGCAGAAAGAGAAAGAAAAATGCCATATGACATCATTTATATGAGGAATCTAAAAAATAATAATAATTATAAGGACACAAATGAATTACTTATTATTTATAACTTAGATGATTGATTTTTTGAATATGTGTAAGCACATTTGACTGTCCTTTATGATTGGATTACCACATTCTGCTGATTTTCATTTTGTAGCTGGCTTTATTGCTTTGATAACTATGTAAGTTTAAAAAACTAAAGCTCTAATCTGTTCTTAGAAATAATGATCAGTACATATATGTAAACTAAAAAAAGTGCAGTATACTGTATATATGTATTTACATGCAATATAATGTATACACGCAGTTGAACTTTAATAATTCTACCTAATAAAACTGAAAAAGGAAAGGAAAAGACCTTCTGCATTTGGTTAGTGATGAAACCACATTGCAATCCCCTCTTTGGAGAGGTAGAGTTCCATTGGTGTGCTGGCTGACCTCAGAACCCGATGACCTGGTTGGGAAATCCGTCTTGGCCACTCAGGAGCACCGTGAACTTGGTCAGTTACTAACTGCTCTGTTTCTTATTTTTCCCAACCAAGCTGAAAAATCAGAATACTATCATAATAGACTTACTTTATAAGATTGCTTAAAAGATTTAAAAAATTAATAGGTAAGAGCTTATAAGAGTGTCTGACAATAATCTATCAATATCCTCATTCTCTTTAAAAAGAACTTTGATAACTAAAAAGTACAGATAAGGATTTCAGTCCCCTTCTAACCAAATTCTCTTACTTTTCAGTATATAGCTTAGAACTGGTGAATTCCAGGTGTGCATATGTATATATGTACGTATGTATCTGTATCTTCACATGTTAGTCAAATGATGTAGGATATCTATCCTGAGAGCACTAGAGAGAGTCATTCTCCACCTTTTGACATTTATTTGACATTTATTTTCCATCTTGTTTTTGTTCTTAATATAGTAGAATAATAAATATTTGAAACTGAGGGGACCTTGGACCATGTCTGGTCCATTGTCTGGTTTTCCATTTCTGTTTTACAAGTCTGACTAGTGACATAACTTACGGGAATATTAACACTGAAACCTTACATATGATCTCAAGATCCAGGGCTTAATTATCTTCTCATTGTCTGTCTCTCTCCATTTCTCTCTCTCTCCCTGCTTCTTTCTTTCTCTCCACTCCCCGGCCCCCCTCAGCATACATACACAGAAGTGACTATTTATGCACGTGTTTATTTTCCATTTCTTTAGTTACAAGCTCACTTATTAACAGTGTCAAAGCATTTCCTTTCTTGGCTTCTTCCTGAAGGAAATGTTTATTATGAATTTTTAAAATCCACAACCAAAATAGGATTTCATAAAAGAAGTGCTGACAGAAACTTATTTATTCTCTTGAGAATGCAACACTGTGCATAATAAACATTTAGTAAATTGTTAAACAGCATATGATGAAATGTTAACATAAATAAAAGAGAGTGCTTAAATGAATTTTCATTCCTTTTGTTTTCCCCTTGCTGAGCTACAGAACCATTTCAATAAATAAAAAGGAAATAGTGGGAGAAGGAAGAGCAAAATTCACCAAAAAGCCTAAGTCCATCCCCCACTCCAGTGCTGTCTCCTACTTCATGTCTCTTTGTTTGTAAGAACTTGTTTTCTCAGTGAACAGCAATTAGAACCACCACTATAACAACAATACAACAGCAGCAACAACAAAAGGTGGTTCCCAAAAAAGAAAACAGGTTTTAACAGGCACTTAGCACAACTGGGGACAGTTTACTACTTCAGAAACCTCTTCATTCAGAGTTATAATACTCCATCAGACACAAAGGAGCCTTGTTTTTATGAGCAGAGTCATTAAACATAATTCCCAAGAAGGCTTATTGGAAAAAGGAACAACTGGGCATCACTTGGCATATTGACACATTCATTGTCAAATATAATTTCAGTATTATTTTAAACAGAGCATGGGTAGCCTTTACAATTAATTAAATGCTCAAAATATTTGAAAACTCTCCTTTGGAATTATGTAATTTTTTTTAAATGCAACTGGCAAAATTCTGCTGAGATTTCAAAACACATTTCAGAATGTGTTCACAGAGGTGCATTTGTAGAATTTTCAGAATAATAAGCAGCTGTCTTGCCAAAGTTGTCTGATTTGTAAGTCTACTATTACTGCTACTGAGGATCCAGCAGCTAACTTTTCAAGTGTCTCATTTTCCTCCCGTATGTGGTTTAAGAATTCAGTCATGAGGGGTCTTGGAGCTCGTTTTCTGAAAACACAGGGACAGTACTCCTTCTGGAAGATCTTCAAGTCAGGGCCTCACCGCGTGTGTTTCCTTCATCTGTTGCTGGTGAGGATTTTACACTTGTGACATTCTGAGATTTGGCACTTTTTTCCCTAAGTAGAAGTTATAGTTTCTGAAACTGTTTCTATTAGCTAATGTTTAAAACAGTTGAGGAAGTTTGATCAATTCTGGGGTGTAGATGTGATTAAAGAGACAGTATTTTATGTCTTTTGGAAACTCCCACATATGCGAAGTGGCTTTTCTTAATGTTACATCAATAAGACTCAGGCACACCTGCTTCCCCAGTCTGCTAGCTGAACATTTCTCCCCACACTTCAGGTCCCTTTTTGTAGCCTGATACCAATAGCATTTTCTCTGGAGGGAAATATGGCTTTTTCTCCCTCTCAAATTCCGTATGAAGGATTTCTTTTTTTCCTTACACAGTTTCTGTGCAGGATTTTTCCTACTATGCATCTTCCTTGTCCGTCGCTCTGAGCTGGCATAGGTTCCGCTGCACAGACGGGGTAGACCTTGCATTACAGGGGTGGTAACATGAGCAGAGAGGGCAGTTTACAGCCCTTGCCACATGCTAACTATAGGGAATTTAATGAGATACACTTCCCATTTAGGTTTTCATTTTTTAGCATATAAGCATTTATATGTATGGTATAAATATATAATGGGGAATAAAATAAATACTATATGTAAGGTGCCTGGCACATATTTAATACTCTTACATATTATCACTCTATCTCCCCTCTCTTTCTTTTTCTTCCCTACAGAATACTAAAATTATCTTCACTGTATATTCTAGAAAATGACTTTTAGAGCTAAAGCACGTTTTGTGTATAAGTTCTTCAAATTTATTTAGATAATATATATGTGTTTATATGTTGTTTTCAAACAGTAAAATAATTTCTATTCTTTTTTAAACATATGTTTTCTGTCTCAGTTTTTCTCTGACACCCAGTAACTACCTGGTAATCCATGGAAGTTACTACTAACAATTTTGAGGAGGTTTTCTGACGTCACATAACTTAGTGTCTTTAGACTATTAATCTTACATCATGACCTACTGAAGGGTCCTCTGCCCCCTCAAGAAACATGAAATTTCTTCTCAAACTTGTTCTTTCACTCTCACATGAATGAAAGAAGTAATAGGGGGAATATAGGACAAAATATAATTTTCAAATGAGGCCTAGGAGGGAGAGTCATGCTTCAAACGAGGGAAGTAAAGGATGGAGGAGCCTCTCAGGATTAGACAGCCCCGTTGCCTCAGAGTAATTCACAACCAGCCATTCCAAAGTGGAAGCTGTCAGTGAGCAGAAGATGTATAAGGTATGGTAAGTGGGAGCAAGACTGCTACTCCATCACTTACAATTTAGTAAGCTAATAACATTCTTATAGTCTTTTTTGAAATATTAAAAATATGTATAAAGTGGAGCTGAGTGTCATTTCACTATAATGTAGCTCTACAAATTCAGGTTGATATGTATCTAGGGATTTTATTTACTGATGTGTTGATATACGAGATTTTGGTTGTTGCTGAATGAAAACTTAAACCTATGACTCCGAAATTCAGACAGATTTGGCACAGTTTCTTTTTATGTGGATGGTGATTGTTTCATAAACCTTTATTGTCTGTTTTTACATATTCTTATTTTGCTTAGGTACTTCGAAGTGAAATCTGAAGTTAGCCTTTCTACTCAAGAAAGACTATTAAGAAATACTAGATACACTGAGCAGAGATCTTTGTACACAGAGTATAATGACTGAATACCTAATTAGGGAGAGTCTGGGGAAAAAAAAAAGAATTGGGTGCAGGAATGTGCTGACTAGAGTAAAATACAAACTCTACAAGTTTAGGGACATTTTCCCTCTAGGACCCCAGAGATGAGAACATTTCTAGGCACATGGTGATGATCAAAGAACTTTTGTTAAATAAATATAATATGCATGTTTGATGTAATCTTCTACATAGTATAAAAGATATATTTGTTTGAATTTAATGGGAAGGGGTTTAGAATCATGCAATATTACTATTTCATTTTAAAATGAAGCTCAGAAACTTTAGATGATTTTCTCATGGTCACACAGCAAAGCTTAGCTTAATTATCTAGTACCCAAAAGTAGCTGGGATTGGTGGAGAAGACTTCTCAAAAATCTTTTTTCAAGGGAGACTGAACAGCCTCTTTGGGGAGAAAGCATCTAAGGAAAGAGGACCCCAGATATGATGCACCTGCCCTAGTAAAGTTCTGAAACTTGAGGGGCACACTATTCTGAGTCCAGCATGACAGCTCTGATTTGAATCTGTTCCCAATCTAGCCTCACAGATTCATGGAAGAGGTCCAGAAGAACAAACCAAAGGAGTGACTCACACAAGGTCTATACAAACCTTTGGGACATAGTGGAATGACTATGAGTTACTGTTAACAGTACAGAGTATAACAGTATTACACAGAATTATTTCATTAAGATCATTGCTATCATAGCTGTGGGGAAATTGAATTACTTAAATTGCTAAACACTACAGAGTATAAATACATAGCACAGCCAGTACAATTCATGATTCATTTCCAACAGTTAAAAAATGTAGATTAGGAGTCTGATAAATAAGACATATGGCCAAATATATTCAGTGATTTATTGATATGAAAGGCACAATGTTCCTGCAGAACATCTAATGTATTTATTCTTCATTTTGGAGAAAGATGGATTAGATATGGATTGTTATAGAGGAAAATTATACAGTAAATGTATAAAAAACATGTACAAGCACACACAAAAATATTGAATCTCAGTAAATACACTTAATTTATACTTGTTTGAGTCATTCCTTCAGTTTTTTTTTTTTTTTGGCAAGGCCATAAATTTGATTTTATAACACAATTTGACTTGGTTAAAGTATAGGATTATTATTTATCATTTAATAAAAATAAAATTCCAGGAAAGAGTCAAAATGCATAACAATATTTTGTTGATATTTACTGGTAAGCAAGGACTGAATAAGAATTGTGTTTTTCCTAACTTCCTTAATTCCAGTGTGGGACAAGAGGAAAGAGGGTAGGGCACAACCATTAAAAAAATGACACAGTAATTAAGAATATGACATAAACTGGTTAGAACCAACTAGGCCCAAGATGGTGGAAGATTCACACTCCAGTAGACCTTGAGCCCTATGATATGCTCATTATAATGCATTAGCATGCTAAATGACTCACCCACAGGTGCCATGACTGTTCTCAGGCTGACCATAAAAGGCCAAACAGTGGGCAAGTGTCCAATTCCTGGAGATCCCTGCCTCCTTCCTGGAAATAGTTAGAATAACCCTCCCACTTGTTAGCATATGAAATTACCCAGCCCATAAAAACTAACAACCTAGTACCCTGGGGCTTCCTCTCTTGCCTTCTGAGACAGACCTCACTCTATCTATGGAGTGCATATCTCTCTAAATAAACTTGCTTTCACTTTACTATGGCTTGCTCTTGAAGTCTTTCCTGTGGGAGACAAGAATCTCTTCTCCAACAACATATAAATTTAAAAAATGATTTTAAAAGCAAGTAAAATTTTGGTGATATTGGAAACCAAGTTTAGAAGATATCAAATTAAAATAGGACCAAAAGCCCTATCCACTATGAAATAAAGTTTGTCTGTTACTGCCTCTAAATTATATCACTTTTTAAGTGCTGTCACTGGTTCATTTTCTTCTAGAAAAAAAGTTGTCTCAAAATGTTTATGTGTTGAGACTTTTGAAATATCATTTTGTTCTCTCTCTGTGTCTCATAAATGATGGCTAAAAGGATTAGTTATAGATAGTATTGAATGTTGTTCCCCCATGGATTAAGCACAGCAAGCAGGAAGAGAGAGAAAAAGGTGTAATGAAAGTCTTGTGGACCCTGCTAATACACTAAATTCTTATAATTTGGGAGGTGGATACTAGAGCAGCCACTTGGGGGCTCCCAGAAACAGAAGTTTTATCTTGATTGGAGAACTACTAACATTGCATGAATAAATCTTCACTACACACCTATAGCAAAATGTAGCTTTAAAAGTTGAGTTGTAAAGGTGGGAAGATATAATTCAGTGGTAGAGCCCATGCTTAGCATGCGTAAGTTCTTGAGTTCAGTCCCCAGTCCCTTCATTAAAAAATAAATAAGTAAACCTAATTACCTCCCCCATCCCCCCAAAAAAGTTGAGTTGTAGAAATATGGGACCTATTCTCACACACACACACACACACACACACACACACACACACACACAGAAGCCCTCTGCTCTGGGTCATCCTGGCCCTCACATGGCTATGGAGTAATAGGTATCACTGTGAAGGATGCTGTGTGCCTAAGACTCTCTTCCCCATCACTTCCTTTCTACAGCGGACATAGTTGTGCTACCAGTGAGTATGAGCTTTGTGAGCATGGAGGCCAGGACCATATTATGTTGAAGTCTCATTGCTGTATCACCTTGAACATTACCACAGCTGTGGTACCTTTAATTACTAAATCCTCCTCTTATAAATTTGAGTTACTCCTTTATCTTTATTAACCTTTTCCCTAAAGCTGGGATCCTCGTCATTAACACATTCTAGTTTAAATGCCAAAATAGGCTCAGCATTTAGGTTAAAAAGTGTGTCCATGTGATTCTAGGTAAGTATATGTTAAAATATTCAAATATTAGAATTTGACCATTATGAAGTTGCTAACCAAATTCCTTGCTGTTTGTACACGGATCTGGCATCATGTGGATGAGTCACATCTTAGATTGTCAATCAACAGTCCACCCGTAGGTGGATTTGACAAAAGATGCATCTAAGGGAAGATTCTTACCTGGCAGCAGAGAAATTGCCCAGAACCAATACAGAAACCCCACTGTTATTTGAAACTGCACTGCCAGAAATGGATTGGGTTGTCACTGGTATTTCCCCTCAGGGGCAGAGCCTCATAACTAAATCTATATTTTAAAGAGCCAATATTAGAAAGCCAGGAAACACCAAATTCTGTCTCTTAATTATGTTTTAATGCTAGTAAAGCCATGTTGTGCTCTGGGGGCTGGCAATATCAATTTCAGTCTAGAGAAAAAGGTAAGACAGGAGCTAGCAAAAGCAGTTGAAGTACAAATATAAAAGTCAGGGATCTATTTTTAAATGTGCAAATGACAGCAAATATTAAATTAAAGGGACATTCTACACCAGCAAAATCTTTCATTGACTGAAAGTCTTAGAGCGCGATGAAAAATCATAAGCCTGTGAGTGAAAATCAAAGAAACTCTACCATGAAATAAACTCGCTAGAATAATGCTAGGCAAATTGTCAGCAAACAAGATGTTAAGACACTGGCCAGCGAGCGGGGAGTCCCATATGAAATGGGAACTATTGATTTGGTTTGTATGGAGAGTTATTGGAGGGGATTCTTTTAAGCTGTTTGGACCTGCATCTTTCTAAGGATACTAACTTCACATCCTTTCCTTGTCTCTGTCCAGTTTTACTGTCCATGCAGTGGTCCATGTTTAACGTAATGGGTAGAAAGAGTCACAGTAGGTTGGAAAAGCGCACGATCCATTTCCACAGTGTAGCCTGGGGTAAAGCATAGCTACCCTGTGAGATACCACAGAGGAGATTCAGAAGCAGAATGACTTTCTTTCGAGAGGAGAAAACAGGCAGGATCTTCTTCACACTGTTTTTGAGCCATTCATTGGGAGTGTATTTATAAGATTCGAGGAACATGAATGAACAATTTGGGTAACAGAGAGAGCAGCATCTCCCTGGAATGACTGACTAGGGCATTTTCATAACACTAGGGCATAAAATATCAACACAGGGTAAAGGTTATGGACTTTATTTACATCAATAGTCTATTTTCATCTCAGCTACTTTCAACAGCAGTTGTACACATGGTTTACTTTTCCCCCACTGCATTGTACTTTTGTCGTCCTGTTGCTCTCAGCTTTTTCACTTTGTTAATTTATTTTCAAAGTTCATACTTAAAAAATTTAAACCAAAGAATAAAATAAAGGCAAAAAGAAAAAGCCATAAACATCATCAGTAGGATGTCAACATGACACCAAACAACATAATATATCATCAAGATGAGCAGATAATCTGGTAATTACAATTTTTATTTGTTTGGCATTTTCACAGAAGAGAAGAATGCAGACCCTTTTCCACTGTATTACCACCTTCTTCAGACACACAAACATTACTTTGAATTCATTTCATTTTGCCACAGTGGGAACGGAACTCCTGGCATAGAAATAATTCCACTTCCCAAAGCTCTTATAATGGAAGAGAAAAGCATGAGTTTGATAAAACTGAGCTAAGTCCAATGTTCTGTTGTTTTTTTTTTTTTAAGGCACCTTGTGTTGTCAAGGACCATTTAACATGAGCCCAGAGCAAATCTGCGTTTTCTTGCTGAGTGCTCCAGATCACAAGGTTTATGCTATTTTTTTTAATTGAAGTGTAGTTGATTTAAAATGTTAGTTTCAAGTGCACAGCAAAGTGATTAAGTTATACATATACATATATACACACATATATATATATACACACACACACACACATATATATATATATATGTAATATATATATTACCCCAAAGGAAGAGGGAAAAATTCTCAGTTCTTGTCTTGCCCAAAAGAGAGGAATTTAAACGGGAGACGAAAGTGTTGTGTAGTTAAGACTTTATTAGCAAAGTGAAAGTACACCTCCAAGAGTGGAAAGCTGGCTGATTCAAGAAAGGATACCAGCATCAGTCTTTCTTGTCCCTTCTGTCTTACACCGTTGCTTAGAGGTGGTCTCTTGAGCAACTGACAGCTCTTGTCCTTGGAGTGCTTAGTCATGCTCATTTGCTTTTGCTTATGTCCTTACCCATGATGCACACAGAAAAGCCCATGGGGAGGCTGGTGCTAAACTGCAATTCCAATTATATTACAATTGCTTCAGTTCATGTCCAGTTAGGTCCTTGTCAATACCTCGCCATTGCTGTCATCCAGTTCCAACTGGTTTCTTGCTGGCACTCTTTTAGAGGAAGTAAATCCCCTTAATATGAAGGTGGGCATACTGCCATCTTCTGGACCATTTTCCTTCTCCTCCACTTGTCTGCCCAGTGCCCCTACTTGTGTAACTGCCTAACACATATATTTTCAGATTCTTTCCCATTATAACTTATTATAAGAAATTGAATATAGTTTCTTGTGCTATACAGTAAGACCTTGTTGTTTATCTATTTTATGTACAGTAATGTGTGTCTGTTAATCCCAAACTCCTAATTTATCCATCCCCCACAAGGTTACATAGGCCACTGAATAGGCCCTATGTCTGCTGGGTCACTGCTCAATCCCAGGGCAAGGTGGTCGTGTCTACTGCTTCCCCAGATGGTCCTGGGTCTTGGCCTTGGGTTCCTCCCCTTTAACACAATTCACTGCTTATGTAGGTTTCATTTGTTCCTCTCTGGGAATGGAGCCTAGAGAAACTGGCCCAAATTTGCTGACCCTCTGGCTACTGTTTCTACTGTGAGTAATAAAATCTTTACTCTCTGAGATCCAGGAGTCCTGGTCTTCCTGTCACGTCCATAAAACTGTAGCAAACTAAGTTGTCAGCTTGCAAGTGAAGTAAAGTCTAGACCCTTTCCAGCTCTTGAAATGTTAGAGATTTAAAGGTGAAAATGGGAAATGTGTTAATAGAGGAAAGGTCTGGCTGAGATTCATAAATATTGAAATCGTGTATGTAGGTGGAAATGGAAGTTCGGGCATAATGAGAGAGTAGAGTTACGAAGCATGTACTGAAGTTTGGGCACTGAGTACACCAACAAATATAGGTTTGATAGAAAAGTATGAGCTTGGAAAAAGACAAGAAAAAAGAGACCAGAGAGGTAGGAGGTTAAATGAGAGAACATGGTTTCATAGAAGTCAAGAGAAGGGAATTGTTCAAGAAAAGGTAAGTATTCGACACCTTTGAGAGATAAGTAACATGAGAGTAAGTCCGTTGTATTTAATAAGATGAGGAAGAAAGACAGAAGGTAGGGGTTAAATAAAAGCTTATTAAAATGTTGGGGAAGGATCTAATGGGCACGTCATGTTTGAAGACAACAAGGGAATAGATCATCTATTCTCTAGAAGCCAGGACAGGATGCCCTGGGTCGGGATGTGATCGCATGGATGCACTGAAAGCGCAGTTTGGGGAATCCCTCTCATGGAAGGAGGAACCACTTGTTCACTATTACGAGAGTAAAGAAAATCAGGATGGCTGTGATATGATAGGATTTAACATTTGTTAGCTGGAAGATTAACTTTTTTTTCTACAAATTTCTCATTGAAGTATAGTTGATTTACAAAGCTGTGTTAGGAAGATTAAAGTTTAATAGCTTCATTTTCTCTAGGAATAGAGTCAAAACATAAATTGACATGTACTTGGCCTTAAGGTTTAAACCCAGTGAGGGAAGTCTTAAAAATATGTTTTGATATTACATGAGTGAATAAATCAGAGAATTAGAGGAGCAGGATTTGACAGTATTGAGGGTCCTTTTCAAGGTCATGGCTTTGTAATACAATTTCATGGGTGATTTTGTTCAGCAGCACTTGGCTTTGAAGGTAGAACTTAGCATACAGCTGGGTTTAGTGAGGGCGGTGGTTCCCACCCATGGGTTGTGCATTAGCATCATGTTGGTAATTTTTGCAAATCCCAACTCTCAGGCTGATTAAATAAGAATCTTCACAGATGAGGCTCAGACATATCTTTACAGCTTCCTAGGTGACTCAGGTGGGAAACCAAAGGTGAGAACTACTGATGAAAAGAACAAACGAGGCCAAGAAGTTTAAAGGAAAGAGGCACAAGGTTCTTTGCATGCTAACAGATGAGCCACATTTGACTCTCTGGCTATTCTGAGTAGAAGCCCCAAGCGAACCCTCCACGTGTCCTCTGTAGACAAGAAGCAGTCAGTCGGTGATTAGAATCCAGGCTAGTAAAACCAAACAAAGAATTCCACTGAACTTTTTGTCAAAGACAGAAAAACAAACAAACGCCTTCAAAATAAATCTTTACTACACCCCCACAATAATTTATAGTTTTAATTTGTAAGGTATTCTATTGCCACACTCACTGCCAGGGGCAGGGAGGTGGGAGAAGGGGAAGCTGTTGGTCACGAGGGACAAAGCCTCCATTACGTAGGATGAATAAGTCCTAGAGATCTAATGAGCAGCATGGCACCTGTAGTTAATGATACTGTGTGGTATAATGGGAATTTGCCAGGAGAGTGGGTTTCAGGTGCTCTCACCACAAATCGAAACTAAATGAAACAAAAAGTAGCTATATGAGGAGATGGATAATCTGAAATATTCACAATTTTTATTTAAAAAAAAATTAAAAACCCTGAATACTCCTGAATTTAAACTGGACTCAACTTTTTTTTTCAGGTATCATACAAACTGAATGAATAACCCTTTCACGTCTGAGCCTATATAACACTTGAAAATACTGCGTCTTGACAAATTTTGATCTGAGAACATTCACAATGATGTGGAATACATTTCCCTTGGCTAACTTGCTTTGAGCCCCCTGGAATGATCAGATTCTGTCTACTCAGGGCTAGACACTGGTGTTACAGCACAGATACCACTGACATGAATATTATTATGTCAATCTAAATGCGCTTGAATGTTTTTTGGATAATTTCATCATTAAATAAATTTTTCATTAACCCACCATTTTAAAGAAAAGAGTATCATTAAACTTTGATTATATTTTTAATTGGGTTAATTTCAATTACTTTTTGCATTCAAACTTATTGTTGCAAACTTTTAAAAAGATGTTGTTCTAATTTTCTGCTTGAGTAAGTATAATGTGGTAAACAAATAATCCAATAACTTTCTGACAATCTGATGCCCCTAAAGTGACTGAAGATTATAACTATCAATTTTAATTATAAAATATTATAAAGCTAGATCATTGGGGGGCTTTATACGAACCACAGACTGCATCTAAAATTTCTTTTTGTTTTGTTTTTAGTTAAACTATGAGTCATGATACTTGTTTATTTTCTTATCATTCAAGAAGAGGCAATACAATTCCACTCCCAGGTATGTACTCAAGAGAAATAAAAATATATCCACACTTAAACTTGTACATAGATGTTTGTAGCAATGATCTAATAGTCAAAAAGTGAAAACAACTTAAATGTCCATCAATTGGTCAATGGATAAACAATTTGTGGTGGTCATACAATGGAATATTATTTGGCAATTAAAAAAATGAAGTTACAATACAACACGCCTTAAAAACATGCTGGGAAAAAAAAACCTAGTAACAAAAGACCAAGTATTGTATAATTCCATTTTTATGAAATGTCCAAAATATTAAATAGAGATTGCAATAGATTTAGAGAAGGCAGATTGGGGAATTGGGAGAAAATGGGGAGTGACTGCTATTGGTTAGGGGATTTCTTTTTGGGATAAAAATGTTCTGATACTGGATAGTAGTGATCGCATGGTTGAATATACAAAGAAACAATGAATTGCACAAATTAAAGGAAGGACGTTATATGTAAATTGCATCTCAATAAAGTTGTTATTTAAAAATAGAGGCAGGAAGTTTTAAAAATTCTTGAGAATTTTTGTTAATTTAAGTTTAATTCTTTTTACTTTTTAGAGGGGAGGTAATTAGGTTTTATTTTATTTATTCTTTTAATGGAGGTGCTGGGGATTGAACCCATAACCTTGTGCATGCTAAGCATGCATTCTACCACTGAGCTATACCCTCTCCCACAAAGTTTAATTCTATGTAGATGTATTTTCTTCTTTTTCTCTTTTTACTTATTATAGCTAGAATGGATTCTAGGTCCCCTCCTCCATGATGAATTTTTAAAACATTCTTTGATGTACTGCTCCTAAATTTGCTTCTGACTCATCTGGTCCTCTGTACTTCAGCTCTTCTCTATCAATAACCTCCGTCTGGTGAATCACTTTTCTAAAATTTGTTTCTGTCTTGCTTTTAAAAATAGTCTTCTGGAGCTGTTGTAAATGGTTTAATGATAACATTTTTGAACATTTTATTTCACAACCACGGGTTTGCTATTGTAAGTACTATATTTCTCAAGTTTCTCTATAAATAAGTATTTCTCTCATCTTTTACATTTAAAATATATTTTGAGGAATTAGTATCTTTACCATAGGATAAGCATAAAACCCTGAAAGAACCTATCCCAATAGAAATAACCAGGTAAGGTGATTAAATGCAAATGCCTCATTAAAAAGCAAATCCTTCATTTAAAGTTGTTCAGGAGAATGGAACTCAAAATAATTCAATCTGGTCAAATTTAATATGCTGAAAAATCGTATTCAAAAATATTTAATGGCTTAGAGAAATGTTAGATCAATCTGCTCCTTCCTTTAAATTTAAGTAAACTAGTGACTTTGTTTACACAAGCTGTTCTCATTAACAGAAAATCCTTCCTTATCTTAATCTATTTTCATCATTTTCTAGAAAAATATGGTTCAAATTTTATCTCATTCAGGATAGCTTTACAGATAAACCTGTCTTCATGATATCCTGATAGTATACCATTTAAAAACTGAAACAGAGTTTATGTATTATACATTTGAACATAATATCCTTTTTGTGATGATTCTCAAGTTATTCAACATTATATGCTTTGTCTTATATTTAGATTTTAAGCATTTCAATAGCACATCTATGTGTTTCATTTGTTATATATTTTAAAGAGTATATAGATATAAAATGACCATTATATATACACTGGATTACTTACAAAGCAGAAAGCAGATATATATATATATATGATATATATATACATAAAATTTATATATATATATAAATTATGTTAAAATAACTCATGTTTATTATACTATATTTTGTCTCCTACCTCTCTTGTCACTTCCTCAGTATTTGCTTTGTAACTATTGCCCATCTAATAGTAACAAAGGAAACACTGAGGAAGTATGGATGGAGATAGGACACAAAATAGTATGTGCCTGCAAAAAAAGGACTTTTTTGGATAATCATAATTTACTTTGTCAAAACTGAGGGAAGGTCAGAGACAAGCAGCACCAAAAAAACAAATTTTTTAACTTTGGCAGTATCAAAGTCTAATATCACTAGTGAGTGCAGTTTTGCTGTGGTAGAAATGACAGAAGCCATGGTCGAGTTGCTCAGGGAGAACACAGCCAGTAGGAAACCTGTAGTGCTGAGCTTCAGAGACAAATGCCGAGGGGAAGAGTGTGCTGTTTGTGCAGCATCTCAAACTTACGTATGATCTCTTTCCTTTGAAAATCAGAGTGAAGTAAGCGGAGAGAACAGGATGCCTGGAGAGCGTATTGGATGGATTCTACCATCACCCGCCCAGTACTGTATCTGCCCTGCTTTCTTTCATGGACTAATTCGCTCCTTCGCTGAGGACTTACTGTGCCCCTCACCTTCCTAAGTGTCAAAGATACTACAGTATCTCCCTCCCTCTGTGTCTCTTCAGCTTTGGTGAAGTTGGTAAGTATCAGTTCTTGAAAGCAAGGTAGCTGTCCATGGGTAAAAAAGCAGTTTTCGTAGGAGGAAGTGACTAAGATTTAGTGAAAGGCAGCGTATATTTTTACAACAGGAAGAAAATGTACAGTTGGATGGGATCAAGCGTCGTAGGCTACATCTGGCTTATTTTCCCAGGGAATTTTAGAGTATAATCCTCATCACATTTCACAGTGAACGTCTTCAAATCCTGTTCGCACTTTTTATTTAAAGGGCTCTTTCATCCAACTGAGTGATTTGTCCTAAAACCCCATCGTGCCCTGTGTTAACACATTATTCTCCACATGGGTTTTGTTCACTGCATTTCAGCACAATGACCCTTTTTATCTCTCCCATGTCCTGCCCTCTGTGCCCCTGCTGTCCTGGGGCAAACTTGGTTTTAAAGTGTCCTCCTAAAGCAGACCACTGAGAGTACAGTCACTCTACCCTTTTTTTGCAGTTTAGTATTTTATAATTTAAAAGTTAAAAAAGTACTTTTTAAAAGTATAGTTGATTTACAATCTTGTGTTAATTTCTGATATACAGCATAGTGATTCAGTTATACATATATATATATATATTCCTTTTCAGATTCTTTTTCATTAAAGGTTACTACAAGATATTAAATATAGTTCCCTGTGCTACACAGTATGAACTTGTTTATTTTATATATAGTAGTTAGTATCTGCAAATCTCAATCTCCCAATTTATCCCTCTCCACCACTCCCTCCCTCCCCTCTTGGTAACCGTAAGTTTGTTTTCTGTTGTGTAAGTAAGTTCATTTGTGTCTTTTTTTTTTTTTTAAGATTCCATGAATAAGTGATATCATATGGTATTTTTCTTTCTCTTTCTGGCTTACTTCACTTAGTATGATGATCTCCAGGTCCATCCACTTGCTGCAAATGGCATTATTTTATTCAAAAAAGTACTTTTTAAATGAAAGTTACATCCTTGACAGGATGTCTCTTTTTCACTCTCATGGAAAGAGATTTGCCACATGTCCATCTCCTACGTCAAACTCAGCGATGCGTTTACTTTGCCTGATTGACTGCTTCCTGCAGGTTTCCGTTACTCAACCTGGATGTTTACAGTTGCTCCTTTCCCAGTAAACTATTCCAGTGAAATCTTTTCAAATTCCTCTTTCATGCTCCCTTCTACTCTTATTATAGTCTCCTGCTTAAGCCAGGGGAGCCACAGTTACAAATGAAAGACTACAGACAGATTTTTTTTCCATTAACAAAAACCTCCAGTTAAAGAACACTTCAGTGGCAAACAAGGGATTATTTCCATAACATATCTTTTAAAAGACATTGACCCAATATTTCTTGGTATGCTGAAGGTTTTTTTCTCCCTGTATGTAATTTAGTTCCCCTATTTGATGATTTGTTACCCTCTATCTTAAAAAAAAGTGCTGCAAATCTAAATTAAAAAGAGATTCTAATTACCTCTCTCAGGGGGAAAAAGAATCATCCAGTCATTTAAAAATATTTGAGCTATATTTTGATGCGTTATGCAAATAGACATATAGATCATTTTAATGAAAAAAATAGCAGGATGCTTTAAAATACGTTTTCCTTAAGAGAGTTCTAGCACAGCTTCAGACAGATCTGTTTCCACTTTAGTTTTAAAGGCAGAAATGACAGTGCTCTCTGAATAAAAATCAAAAATAAATTTCCAAATCCGGGTGCCTACTTGCTGCTGACTCTTGTTCCATGGGACTTGAGCTTATACTTTGGGCAAACTAATAGCCTGCTGATTTCAACCTCAGTGAGTGACAGGAGACCCGTGGTGACAAAAGATCTAAAAATATATCAGGCTTTGGCCATTAAAAGCCTTATCAGCAAGTAACAAAAATCAACAGAGCTTTAGGATTGCCAATGCAGGGATTTAAAAAGGCTCCTAGCAAGGGAATATTACTAACCATCCTGATAATCTGTTGACATACAACGTGGGCCGCCTCTGTCACCACTTTCTGGCTGAGAGCTTTAGGTGATGAAAGGCAAAGTGGTTGGGGGTGGGGCGTCAGCGTTAATCCTGACAGTCTGCAGCCTGTGCTGGGGCTGTGGTGGGGAGACGTGGGCTCTACACCTGTCTCAAAGTTTAGCCAACACTCTGAGGTCAGCAGGTGTTTAGATCTGCATGCTTCTGTTAGTTTAGGTTTTTTTTTTTTTTTTTCCTTGAGGTGAGAGTGGAGGTTGGAGGTAATTAGGTTTATTTAATTATTTTTTTAAATGGAGGCACTGGGGAGTGAACCCGGGGCCTCCTGCATGCTGACTGTGCACTCTACCACTTGAGCTATTCCCTCCCCGCTAGACATGCATGCTTTTGAAAGAAGCCTGTATATATTTCTATATTCTCTATAGCATCTTGATAGCTAATCGTTGATTTTCATACTGTGAATTCTGTCTAGAGCACAAAGCATTTTCCACGAATACAGTAAGTAAATTCGTTCTTTGTCTTGGCCCCCAAATGCCTCTTGGCATGCACACACACACACACACACAAACCCTGTAAGGAAACAGAAGTGTGTTAAAATATTAAGTCATTATTTGTGAATTCTAATTGTTCCCACTGAAGGAATGAATATAAGAGTGTGTGCCAAGGACATATTTCGGTAGAACTAGTAGTTGTGCGTTATTTCCTGTTTGCCTTCCCAGGTCTGTCTCCTGATGGACTCTTTAAAGTGACACATCAGAGATCTGTTAATGGGTTGATAAATGACCAAGGGTGGAAATTGTCTTCCAGTGTAGCCTGTCCACGGAGGGAGGTAAGACTCAGAGATGGTTTTCTTTTCCTTCTGCTGAGGCAGGCACATTTCTAATGTCTTCCTAGATATAAAGTGGAGATGAGAAGCAACCTCTTTAGCTAAAGAAATAGAAAAAATAATTTGCCATCTGATACCTAGAATAAGATACGTAGTTGGGAGGCTGAAGGAAAGAGAGAGAGAACCAGGGAATGTGAGCAAGACCGATAAGAGAGCCGAATGGAGCTGATGATGCTGGGAATATGAAACAGACCCAAAAAGGGACAATTAAACCTCCATCCATGTGGCTACTCCCAGCCTCAAGTAGTCAGCGTATCTCATCTGCAGCAGAGGGCTAGTGGGTGAGCCTGTTAAAGAAAGATTTTGATACCCCTCTAGGCGAGTCCGTGGCCAGCATTTTCTAAAGGTAGCTTCACAAATCGCAGCAAGGAAATCCTTACCACACAAGTTGATTTTTCCCTTTTTGTTTAAGGTATTCATAACGACTCCACTAATAATTTCTGTCAGGAATCTGGTCAGGACTCATCGATCTGACGTATAGGAATAGCTGAGTGGGGAGAAATCAATGGAATCAAATTAAGAAGTAAAACACAAACAAGAGAAAAACTTCACAAAGAGTGGGTAAGATACAGATGACGTTTTCCTGATGACTCCAAATGAACTGGTGCCAGAAATAATATGATATTCCTTCTCCATCCCCACATTAGTGTCTCTTTCCACTTACTGGCCACCACCCTGTGCTTCACACACTTTTTTTTCTTTTTTTCCAAAATGGAAAGATCAAAGACAATCTTAAGGGGAAAAAGCCATTGCACAAGGGCAGACTTTGGCTTGAATAGGTGAACAGGGTGAAGGTGCGACGCAGGGGAGAGAACCTCCCTCTGTGTTGGTCGAGAGAGGACAGGGAGATAGAAGAGCTTTGTAAATTTTCAGCAATGGAGGTGAGCAGAGATCCCCCTTCTCCCTCCGCAGCACCATCTCTCCCCTTTCTATATCTGCCCCAAAGTTGGAAATTCACGAATTCCAATTCCTCTGTTTCAGAATATCTAAAAGTTGTTCTCACTTTAAGACAGGAAGGGTACAGGGCACAGCCATTCAAGGAACAACACAACAATTACTACCAGAATGGTGAAAGATTCAACCCCTGGTAGGCCTTGAAGCTCAAGATGGTGGGAGATTTGACTTCTAGTAGACCTTGAGCTTCATTACATGCTCACTGTAATATATTAACATGGTGAATAACATGCCCACAGGCACCATGGCAGTCCCAAGGCTAGCCACAAAAGGTCAAAGAGAGGGAAACTGCCAACTTCTTGGGAATCCCAGCCCCTTCCCCAGGCTAGTTAGACTGGTCCTTCCACTTATTAGCATATGAAGCCACTGACCCCATAAAAACTGGCAACACAGGGCCTCGTGGCTGTCCCCCCCTCCCACTTCAGAGACAGCCCGTACTCTGTCTATGGAGTGTGTACCTACTTTTACTCTAATCTGAGCATCTAACCCCCACACCTCGTGGCCTTTCTCTTGCCTTTCAATGTGTCTCTCTAAATAAATCTACCTTTACTCAACTGTGGCTCACTCTTGAACTCTTTCCTGTGCGAAGCCAAGGACCCACACTTGGTGAAGCATGTCCTAGGGGCTCAGCCAAATCCTGGGACATGGCCCTCCTCACACCCCACATTTATTTTTCCTGCATCAGCCTGGGTTTTGGTAGATCAGGAATTGCCCCTTTCTGTGTTACGGGTTAGTTGCTATTCAGTACTTCCAAAATTCAACTGAAATCATTCTTTGACAAGCTTTTCTCTTGACTTTTCCTCCTTAGTTGTGGCATATCTTCTGCCACGCTAGCACGGACCTATCTCATTCTGTGTTCTAGAGCAGGAACTATTGAAAATCAGAGAAATAATTATCTGCAACCACTCAATTTGCAGGGTTCTAACAGAGAGAGGTGCTTTTAGAACAGTGATGATGCAACACAGGGTAAAACTACTAAACATTATGTTACAATTTAATTTCTCTTCATAACATTTGTTTGCTTGCTCCCCATACTACCCAGTTACTAGTACAGTGTAGAGAAAAATTCTTTACATGACCATAAACTATCTTCAAACTATGTCATACGATGTGGTGGGGGTAGCAAATGTGATGGTTTTCAAGCTCTAATATCCTGTATGATTCTACAGCTGGTCTTAAAAAAATGTGTGCATTGTTCAAAGGGAAAAGAGGAAGAGTGTGCTTGGAAAATCACTATTTCAATGAGTGTAGATTATTACCTTTGGGAGAAAAAAATAACCTTTTCTACTGGTACTAAAATCAAGATGAATACATCCTTCAGAATTTTTTGCTTTATGTTAAGAATGTAACATAACCAAATTCCTAAGATGAAAGCTGTCTTTGGGGGAAAAAAAAGGAAAGAGAGAATGAAAAGAAAGTAGGAAAAAAGCAGACTTCAGCATTTACTATATCTGGAAAATAACATATACAGTATATTCAACTCTGTTAAATGTCTATAAATGTAAAAATAACTTTCCCTCAGAGTATTGGATGCAATGCAAAAAAAAAAAAAAAAAAAAAAAAAAAACTCCACAAAAACGCACAACACCAAAAAACTTCAGTTTGACTCTGAATAGTAAGTGTATCCAACCATCTTTAAAGACTTTGTATTCATCAAATACCATTCTAAGCACAGACATAAAAGGCAAATATTCCTAAGATCTTTCAGTGGTGGCACAGGAGTTTTGTGGGTCACTCTCTCAAGCTGTGACACATCACCAAGGTCAGTGATTCAATAGAAAACATTCATAAGCAGTCGATTACGGAGTGCTTGACTCTAAGCCTGTGTCTACAAAAAAAAGCAAACACATGTTTGGAAAGTAATAAACCAGTACATACCAGGGCAGGCATTAGATTCTTAATGAGAGCTTCATATCAGCCTAGCAAAATTTCAGCCTATTTATTGGAGGAATTAAGTCACACTGGTATTTCAAAAACTGATAATGCAGCCCTTCTCTATGTGAGAATTCCAGAAGGTTGGTGAGTAATGAATAATATTACCAAATGAGACAAAAGGCCAATCTGAGGCTGGATGAGGGTGATTTTTCAGATTATTCATTCCACAAATAAATTTGGCTTTCAAAGATATAGTTGGGATTTAACGCAGACATGAGGGGAAAAGAATACAGGTGGGGAAGGAATACAACGCCTAATTGTTGCAGTACATCTGAAAAGAATTATTTTCAGTAAACAGGGTATTAGGTCCCCACCCATTCATTTTATGCACAGGATATCCACAGATTACATGAAAAAAAATCAAATCTATTTGTATATAAAAAAATGTGCTTCAGATAGATAAATCTGAAGGATAAAGAGAACGGTTATCTCTTTCATGCCAGGAAATTCATATTGTGTGTATTTAAAAGACAAACATATCTATGAATTATTATTTTTTAATTTAAAAAATTTATTTGTTAATTTATTTAAATAGAGGTACTGGGGATTGAACTCAGGACTTGGTGCATGCTAAGCACGTGCTCTACCACTGAGCTATACCCACCAGACCATGACTTTTATATTCAGGCTTTTGTTCTTTTTCTGGTTGCTCTAGAGACCAGGAGAGTGATGATCAGGTTTTGTGATGGTGTTTTGAGTTCAGAGAGTCCAGTCGTGAAAATGGTTGGGCACAGACACCATGAGAATGCTGGATCCTAGCATTCTAAAGCCAAATCCTGATTTCTCCCCTAAACACCATTGGTGAGAATGGCTTAACACTACATCAAAGCTTATCTAGAAATAGTCAAGGATTTTCAGTTTTTTAAAGAATTGACTACTTTGTGTTTTCCACGTAAGTCTGAATCTGGTTGCTGGAGTAAAGCCGGAGTTTGGACACTATCATACTGTAAGGGCAGTGAAGACGTATCTGAAGCTTGGCGGGGCATGTGTGCAAAGGTGGTGGTGGTGGTGGTTTCCATCTGTCTCAGTTTTCCTCTTGGCTGGGAGTGGTTTTGGACCATTATCACTGAGTTTCAGCTTGAAGAAGAACTGGATGGTGAGCTCCATTTTTAAGAGGATCACATTATGTCATACAGTCGTATACCTACTTGATGCTAGATTCCCGCCTTGGTCCTGATGGGGGAATGTGTATTCGTGGGAAAGGATGGAATACAGAAATCTTGTAATTTTTTTATGTTTCTTTCTTCATTCTCGAAATTTCCAACTATTGTTCCTACGAATATAAAGACATTTTTTCCATTTTTTTCTTCTTTCGTTTCTTTTTATAAACACATTTTGAGCAGCTTGAAATGTGATGACAAATTTGAAATGCGATGTTGGAAACTCAGAAATTAATGTCTTGTCTAGTGTCAGAAACTAGATCTCAGAATCCAGATCTTTGTCTAGTCTCCTCTTTTTGCCATGAGCAATCAGGGACCTTGATCTGTTCAAAGTCATACTGACCGAGTTACTGACAGAGTCTGGGTAAACTTTCAGTCTCCTGGCCCCTAGTTATAGCTACTTATCTTGCCAAATGATAATCTCAAGCATTGCCTAACAATTTCATTGGATATTAAAACTGCAAGATTGTTACCAATTGTAATATAGTTCTTAGGGTAATGGGATAGAATTTTTCAAAGCTTAATATTTGTGGCTCACTAAATGATGTGTCTGGCCTTAATATGTGGCTATTTCATAGTATCAAAAGCAAATTACTTATTTTGATAATTCATTCTATAATTTACCACTTTCAGGTGGATTATTTTGAGTCAACCAGCATGATCAGTTTATCAGTGTTTTCTAGTCAAGTCTTTATAACATAAAATTCATCTTTTTCAATCACTTTTATAGTCAAAACAATCGTGTTGGTTGACACAATGAAAATGTGATTATGGAAGATGTCCAGGGGGCACAACTTAAAAAAATGTATACTTTGTTTTTTGTGAGATCACAGAGATTTGGCCAGATTCATGGCCCCAAAGGCATTAGATCCGGTAATTTCTTACCTTGACAGGTCACTGAACTTTACGATGACCTCAAAAGCAAGGAAAGCTTGTCTTCCTCGTAAGATAGCCTATGACCAGATGAAATATCCTGTTAGAAATTTCCATGTTGTCTGCTGCAGGGTGCTTCTTTTTAGAGGAGAAATAAAGTGACCCTTGTCGTACACACATACCTGTGACTTAAACGACACTCTGGCATGTCATATTTCATACTTTTATGTGTGAAATGAATTTGTATTGTGTGTTGTTGTGAATGTATGTAAAATTTTAAATATGTATAAAAATATCCATATGCAATTTTTTTCTTTTGTAACTATAAACAGCCTGTTGCTTTTCAATTTTCCTGTTTTATAGTAGAAAATGATTGCAAGTCTTCTTAGAATCACCTGGCCTGTTTCTTCTTGTATGAAATTTTTTTTCCCCTACAAAACTATTGTTGCTTGAACCACTAAAAGTTAATTTGTGGATAAATCTTTACTTTTTATTGGTTGTCTGTAGAAACTGCCAAGTAATCACTAAGATAAAAATGACATTAATCCAGAATTTTCAACCATCTATTCACTATTATTTCTGATTGTTTATCTATTTATTTGTCATTTTCTAGGCAGCGATCTTTCTTGATTTTATTGAAAAATATGGAAATATGTTTGAAGCTAAATACTTACTCTAAAGCTCCATCTATAAATGTATGTGTGTAACTTAGATGCTTGTATTAACTCTGAAAGATATTTGATGTAATGTGGTTACTTTTTTAGGAAGACATAATGACCACCATCATTACAGGGCACTGAAATACAATAAATTGACAGCTTTGGGTAATGAAAGGCTGGGAACTTTTTGATGATTGCCTTAGCTTTGGGGAGATCATTTTCACTCTTGCTGTGCTGAATCATTTTCTTCAAGCTCTTTTCCTATCAACTCCAGTATGTACTTATTAAACTGCAGGATAAAGGGTTTATGTTGTGCACGAAGAAGAATCTGTCAGATTTCTCAACATCCTATCTCTAATAATAACAGCCAATGCTTAGATAACACTATACGCCAGACACTACATTATTTACCTAAATAAACTCACTTAATCCTGATACCACTCTACGAGCTAAGTAGTACTACTACCCTCCTTTGAATGAGGAGGAAACTGAGGCACAGACAGTTTAAATAACTAGTCCTGGGCTCTGCAGCATGTAAGCCTAGAGCCTAGATAAGAATGGAGGATAGTCAGTGCAGTCTTTGCTCTTAACCAGTTTGCTAATAGATAAGGAGATGCTTTGCCTTTGGTTCCTGCGGCAGCTCTTCGTCAAGTCCACGTATCCTATTTCCTCAGTATGTTGATGAGGACTCAGGAATAGCCAATGATGTGTCACCTCTCACCCAGTCACAGGAGGAACTGAGAGCCCAGGTATGCGTTGCCAACAGCAGAGGATCATTTAGGTTTGGTGTAACATAAAGACATATTACCAAAGATGGTGTAGTTAATCCATCCTGCTCCCTTAAGACAGGAGTCAGAACAATTCACGTGGTCCCTCTCATTTCATATGCTTTGTAAAGCTTAAAAATGCATTTTTAGAGATACTAAGGGCTGTCCTTCCTGTGGATCTACATAGTAACTTCACTCAAGATTAGGGCTGGGAGAAAAAGCAGAGGCCTGGATGAGTGTTAAGGCCTGGCCTTGTCCCTTTACAACCCTGGGGTTTTCCCATCCAATTAGCACATTTCACAAGTTCCCTGACTCTCCACTCCGGTATGAACATGGAGGTGAGCTTCTGCTTCTTACATTCTTCCAGTTCCTTTGTATATTTCAGGATGAAGTTTGCATTTTAACCTCATTCCTACGTGGCTAACTCGTGACTCTTGATTTTGTTGGGCAGAAAGTGTTCTTGTCTTGTTTGTATTTGGCTAGTTCTTGATAACACGCAGCTATGAAATTTGGACACAGGGCCCTGTGCTGGGACTAACTGTATTCATTCTGTGGATTTGTCCTCATTTCTAAGCTCACATCTGCTAATTTCATTCTGATAGAGATCTTAGAAATTACCTTAAGATTAACTTGAGGAAAAAAGAGAAAAGACACTTAGATACAAATCATAATAAGATAATACATTTATTTTCCACATCAAAATCACCAGTAACCCTCAGAATATAAATTTGCCGTGAACTCCATCCTTTTCGTCAGTGAAGACAACCAAGGAAGCACAGCCTGTGTTTCCTTTCTGCTGAAGTGAGTAGAAGTATCAGTGAACATTCCACAGTAACCTTGTCTTCATAAACTAATTGCAGATAGGACAGTGCAATTTATTGTACCTTTAAAATGTAAGAAGGAAAAAATAATAATCAATAAAGTGATTTTTTGTTGTTGTTACATCCCTCAATGTTAGCGTTCTTTTACTGAGTACATGTTTACATGTGCCAGGCTCTTAGAAAGCATATCAGGAAATCTCATTTTCAACAATGTGGGTGGATTTTGAGGGGATTATGCTAAGAGCAAGATAAATACCGTATGATCTCACTTATATGTGGAAACTAAAAAACAAACAAACTTGTAGATAACAGTGAACAGACTGGTGGCTATCAGAGGCAGATGGGTGGAGGTATGGGAAATGGGTAAAGGTGGTCAAAAGGTATAAGCTTCCATTTATAAGATAAATAAGTCCTAGAGATGTACAGTATGGTGACTATTGTTAACAAAACTTTATTGCACATTTGAAAGTTTCTAAGAGAGTCGATCTTAAAAGTTTTCATCACAAGAAAAACATTGTAACTGTGTGAGGTGATGGATGCTACATTTATGGATGGATGTAAATTCATAATATATACATAGATCAAGTCATTATGTTATAAACCTAATACAAATACAATATTATATATCACTTGTATCTCAATAAAACAAAGTAAAATAAAATAAAATAGTCAAATGTATAGAAGCAGAGAGTAGGATGGTGGTTGCCTGGGGTGTAGAGGGAAGGTGAAATGAGAAGGTATTGGTCCAAGGTTACAAAATTTCAGTTAAGCAAGATGAATGCATCCTGTAGATCCAATGTATAGCATTTCTTTTATCTGTAGAAGTAAAAATTTTAGTGGCTGGTTCATTATATCAGCATGTTTTTATTGCAATATGGTACTCATTTAAACACTTAAAAATGGAATGTGTACAAAGATTAAATTAAGACACAGTATATTGACTAAATATTTGGTTTTTATATAAATAAAGGTCATAACCACACTGTTGACATGATGATCAGAGTTAACATTACTGTATTGTATACCTGAAATTTGCTAAGAAGATATATCTTAAATCAACAAAGTGAATTTTAATTTTTTATCTTCTCCTCCACTTATTACTGGGAAAAATGGTGACAAAGGTAGCTTTTAACTACCTTACAGGTAGTACAATTTTTGTAGGTGTGATGATTTCACTCTTTCAAATATAGTTAAGCCACAATAGCTCTAAATATTCTTAAAAATCATTTTTGAAGAATCCATTACGATGCTTCTGTTTACTAATCAGCAATAAAAATGCTAATGGGCAGAATGACCAGGGAATCCTTTATTTCATCAAATCTAGTGCATTAAAGGAAATGATGTCCTTTTGATGGATTTTTAAAATATAGCCTACACTCAGAAGTTTTTGATTATTTAAGAGTAAGCTTCAAATGACAAATGCTGGAGAGGCTGTGGAGAAAAGGGAACCCTCCTACGCTGCTGGTGGGAATGCAGTTTGGTGCAGCCACTGTGGAAAACAGTATGGAGATTCCTCAAAAGACTAGGAATAGAGTTACCATATGACCCAGGAATCCCGCTCCTGGGCATATATCCAGAAGGAACCCTACTTCAAAAACACCTGCACCCCAGTGTTCATAGCAGCACTATTTACAATAGCCAAGACATGGAAATAGCCTAAATGTCCATCAGCAGATGACTGGATAAAGAAGATATGGTATATTTAAACAATGGAATACTGTTCAGCCATAAAAAATGACAACATAACACCATTTGCAGAAACATGGATGTCCCTGGAGAATGTCATTCTAAGTGAAGTAAGCCAGAAAGAGAAAAATACCATATGAGATCGCTCACATGTGGAATCTTAAAAAAAAAAAAAAAAAAAAAAAAAAAAAAAAAAGAACATGAATACAAAACAGAAGCAAACTCAGACATAGAATACAAACTTGTGGTTGCCAAGGGGTAGGGGAGTGGGAAGGGATAGACGGGGTGTTCAAAATTTGTAGATACTGACAGGCATATGTAGAACAGATAAACAAGATTATACTGTATAGCACAGGGAAATATATACAAGATCTTGTGGTAGCTCACAGCAAAAAAAAAAAAAAGTCAATGAATATATGTATGTGCATGTATAACTGAAAAATTGTGCTCTACACTGGAATTTGACACAACATTGTAAAATGATTATAACTCAATTAAAAAATGTTAAAAAAAAAAGGGATAAGCTTGAGTTTCCTTAAAATTCATATTTCTACAGAGGAGAGATTTTTCCGGGTTCCTTTTCATAGCAGAGAGTCTGGACAAATTAACAAACGTTAAAATGAAAGGTGGGTCTTGCTATTATGGCACTGCCAGGGAGCTTCCACACACGGAGATGCTCCTCATGCATGATAAATCCACATAGCTAGGCTATGTAATCAAAGAAAAGGGAGAAGAGACAGGGACTCAGAAATGGGAGCATAAAGTTAATGATTTTAAACAATGAGTATGATCCTTTGTTGAGTCTGATCTAAAGTTCTGCATTAAAGAATTTTAAAATATTTATTGCATTAATGTAGCAGCCGATGGTCTAACTGCGCAGAAACCAATACACAGGCTATAGCCTCACCATTTTTGTGCATAGCGTCACAGACTTAGAGGGAAACCATAAAAATATAACATTAATGGGAATCAAAATAGGGTTCCCATTTCCACCTTATTTGTAATATTTATATTAATTCAGGTTCTCTATGTCTCAATACTAGTCTTAACAATGATGACTACAGTTGTTTGAGTGTAAATGCCCACATAACTACTCCACATACTGAGACTTACAAAAATAAACCCTGCATCTGGTCTTAACATTGGGTAAGGTAAATGATCGGTACTTCTGCTTTTGAAATGAAACACTGTGGTTAGTTCTGACTTCACATACTGAGCACAGGCCACTCACAACACTCATGTCTGGTGGCAGGGATGGAAGCTGTAGCTACCCAGGGCAATGAAGGCTTGTCTTGTGTTATCTCTCTGGCCTTGCTGGGCACTGGGATGATTTAAAGCTGAGCTTAATCTCGCGAGCAAAAGGGAAAATCTCGTGAGACTTGGTAAGATCTAGGTTGTCTGCTAATAGGCAAGAGATGTGCCTAGGGCTTAAAGTGAGGAATGGTAGCTGTTGCCACAGTGCGAGGTTGCAGTGAAGAATGCCAGAAGACCGTTGCAGGGTAGCTGGATTCCCCAGCTCTCTTGCTGTGGACTGTGGACAGTTTGAAAAACCAAAATAGACCAGGTTTTGTTTCACACACTACGGAGCAAGACAATTGTGGATGCAAGACAATTGAACTTACTGGGGGAATTGAAGATGGCGAGAGGTTCTACAAATATTTAAAATTTCAACCTCAAGCATCAGGAGTGGGCAAGGTGTTGACTTTTGTGGGTTTTTTTTTTTTTTAAACACTCTTTTTTTTTTTTTTCTTCTTTCTTTCTTTTTACATTCCCCCTTCCTCCTTCTTTTGTTCAGTTTTCATTCTCTTTTCTGATATGGAAAGTCACAGTTCATATGCGAAGTCTAAATCATCTAAAGCAAATCAGGCCAGAAATGGGCTGATAATGAGCCCTCCCCCACCTGCCCCAAAGTGTGCTTGCTTTTTACAGGTGAATCATCAGGGTGATGATGGGGTCTAAAGATTCTGTTAGCATTACAGAAGCTCTCCGGAAGCAATTTACTTTTCCTTTCAAAAATTTTTTACTCTAGTTATGTAGAACCTTGATTATTAATTGAGATTGGTGTAGCGGAAGCTGAGCATGATGATTTTTTCCTTTTTCTGTTTTGTTTGTTTATTTGTTTGGTTTGTTTTCCTCAAAGATCTTCTGAAATACTCTATTTACAGTGTCTGTCTCCATATCTTATAAACCGCAATTCTCTTATATTTGATCATTCAACAGATATGTATACAAAGCCTACTATGTGTCAGGGACCGTATTGGGTGCCGTTAATAGATAAGAAAATAATTGCTTTTACAGAGCATACATTCATTTGCTCTGTTTGCTCCAATTATGCTATGCACAACTACTCAAAAACACATCTTCGCTGAGTGCCTAATGTGTGAAGACCACTGTGGTAAGTGGTTTTCAACTTAGAAATTTGTAATGTGAAAGCTCTCAACTTTCTTCCTTATAAAGGTTCTGTTTACAAGTAAATTGTTTGACATTTTGATTTTTAACAAATTAAATAATTTTATAAATTTTTTATAGTAGTAAGATCTAATTTATCTGCCATATTACCTGTTTGTACTAAAACATAGTAAAAATCAGTACTACCTTTCCAGTTCGGGACAGAATTTCAGTTATCCAGAGCTATCAAGAAATTCAGTTTCACAGTCCCTCTGGGTCTCAGGAGTTTATAGAGGGACAGAGCAAGACTGCCATTCCAAGAGCCATTCACATTGAATTGTGCGTAGTTGATACCTCTGCCTCTGTGTTAATTTAATGGAAGCAGATAGGAAGGAAATGAGAGAGGGAGTGGAAAAATGAGTGTATTGACTTTGTGAAGGAAAGAAGACAACAGCAAAATAGTTTCAAATTTCATATTGTCTTGACCATTGTGAGGTCCCTGACCCTTCTCCCCACGTTTTGATGAGCTGTCATTTGTACACTTCCTATGATGTGCCACACATTTGGGGAGGGGCTACAGAGAAGATTTCTTTGATGCTAAGATGGGTAGAGCAATACTCACTTTAACAGAGTGAGAGGGAGGACAGGATTGCAGTTACCCGTGGATGTCTTCCTAAGAGCTAATATGGTTATTAGGAGCTGAGACCAAGTGAGGATCTTCTCCAGGTTTTTAAATCTGTGAGTGTGAGGGAGGAATCTCCCAAATGGAAAAGACTTGGACAGAGTAGCCTTCTGTGGACTCTTCTCACTGTAGATGTGGACACACACCTGCGTCCACACAAACACAGCACACAGGCATACATTCCCTCCTCCCACACTGGTTATTGTTGTGGTGAGGCTTTGGGGCGGATGGCTGTTGATTCTGCCATCCCAGTGTCCATTCTTCCTTCTTGAATCAGAACCTGACTTCCTGTTGGGGATTCCTTCCCATTTCAGTGATGCTGTGTCCACCTCTCCTCAGCCAGCAGCTCCTGTGGGCCAATCTGCACATTCTGTCTCCACTGGACATAATACTTCTGGGATAAACATATGCCCCAAGTCTGGCCAATAAGGATTAAGTCTGGGATTTTCTTCTGAGCTCAAAATAAAATGACTTTTTTTTTTTCCTAATAGAATCCTTAAGATGATATAAACAGGAAGCTACAAGGGGTCCCAATTGTAGATGGAAGTGACATGAGAATAAGGCCCACCAGAGAGAAGTAGAGCAGAGAAAGATAATAGTATTTAAGTCTTGATGATATTATTGGAAATCCTGGATCAAGCAATGCCTGAAGCCACATACCACTGAATCTTTGGTCATAGAAGCCAGTTAATTCTTCTTTTCTTTTCTTAATTAAGTGAATTGAATTTTATTCTCTTGCACAAGAAAAGGTTCTGACTCTTACACATTGAAAGTTTATTATTTTCTCTTTAGATCATTTTCCTCTCTTGTTTCCTAGTTGTTATTGGGAAGCCAGCATGAAATTCTTTAACTTGTTTCTTACTTACATCCAATAAACACTTCTCCAAAACAGAGTATCACCAAGGGAAGGTAAAGTTCACAAGAAGAGAAGGCTGAGTATGCAAAAATATCTGTGAACTTTTCAATTAGTTTAAGGTAAAATTACCTTTTATCTTTTTTGATATATAGAGAAAGAAAAGCTGTTTGGGGTATTTGAGGTGCATCTATGTGTACTTAGATCTTACAGTAGCTTTTGCCTCATTCTCTTCTTTTTGTCATGCTCTCACTACTTTCTCTTTATATGAAATTTCTTACTAGACATCCTTGCCTCAAATTCAATATGCCATATCAAAACCCATTATCATTTCTCCAAACATAATACTCCTATTCTTTTTTGTTTTAATTTTTGTTTATGCCTCTATCATTCAGCCCTACACATAACCTAGAAATGGGAGAGTTGAATTTGACAACTTCTAGTCTCACTGTCTTAGTCAACTCAGTCTGCCATAACAAAATATCAAAGACTGGGTGACTTAGGCAACAGAATTTTTTTTGACTTTTTTTTTTTTTTTAATTGAAGTATAGTCAGTTATAATGTGTCAATCTCTGGTGTACAACACAATGTCCCAGTCATGCATATACATACATATATTCGTTTTCATATTCTTTCTCATTAAACATTATTGTAAGATATTGAATATATTCCCTGTGCTATACAGAAGAAATTTGTTTTTATCTATTTTTATATATTGTGGCTAACATTTGCAAATCTCAAACTCCCAAATTTATCCTGTCCCACCCCCTTTCCCAGGTAACCATAAGATTATTTTGTGTTTGTGAGTCTGTTTATATTTTGTAGATGAGCTCATCAATGTCTTCTTTTTTTCTCTTTTTAGATTCCACATATGAGTAATATCATATGGTATTTTTCTTTCTCTTTCTGGCTTACTTCACTTAGAATAATGATCTCTATGTCCATCCATTTTGCTGCAAATGGGATTATTTCACTTTTTATGGCTGAGTAATATTCCATTGTATAAATATACCACAGCTTCTTTATCTGTTGATGGACATTTAGGTTGCTTCCATGTCCTGGCTATTGTATATAGTACTGCTATGAACATTGGGGTGCAGGTGTCTTTTTGAAGTAGGATTCCTTCTGGATATATGACCAGGAGTGGGATTGCTGGATCATATGTAAGTCTATTTTTAATTTTTTGAGGAATTTCCATACTGTTTTCCATAATGACTGTACTAAACTACATTCCTACCAGCAGGTATAGGAGAGTTCCTTTTTCTGCACACCCTCTCCAGCATTTATTGTTTGTGGACTTTTGAATGATGGCCATTCTGACTGGTTTGTGGTGATACCTCAAAGAGATTAGCAATTCTCTGACAATTAGCGATACTGAGCATTTTTTCATGTGCCTATTGGCCATTTGTATGTCTTCACTGGAGAATTGCTTGTTTAGTCTTCTGCCCATTTTTGGATTGGGTTGTTTGCTTTTTCATTATTAAGTTTTATGAGCTATTTATATATCCTGGAAATTAAACCTTTGTCAGTCATATCATTTGCAAATATTTTCTCCCACTCCATAGGTTGTTGTTTTGTTTTACTTATAGTTTCCTTTGCTGTGCAAAAGCTTATAAATTTAATTAGGTGCCATTTGTTTATGTTTGCTTTTGTTTCTATTGCCTGTGTAGACTGCCCTAGGAGGATATTGCAAGATTTATGTCAGAGAATGTTTTGCCTATATAAACATGAATTCTTGAGTTATCAGTTCTATCAATTTCAACAAATTTTGAACTTACCAAGGCTTTGATTTCTTCATCTGCAAACTTGTGTAATAATAGTACATATCTCCTAGAGTTGTTGTGATGATTAAATGATATAATGCAGGTAAAGTGCTTAATGTGGTCCATGGTGCATAATCAATTCTTATCATTTCTAATAAGTTACATGGTAAAAGTCAAATCTCTTTGAAAAATGTTGGCTAACCAAGTTAAAGAATTTTCTTCACTGTATGACTTCTCAGAACTTTTAATATCCCAGTGAACACACTGAATTTCTAAAGGGTAATGGGTTCCGTAGTATTTTCCAGGCTTATATGACAATGGTTCTATTTTATTATAGAACATATCATGGAACTACTCTTTCATGCCACTCACTTAAGTAAGTGCTGCTTTAGGTGACTATTATTAAACTAAAATAGAATTAGAATAAAAAAAATTGAGAAAGGAAAAAGGAGCACAGGCAAGGCAGGTGAAAGCAAAAAAACAGTGGTACAGCTACCAGCTTAGAGCAAATAGATTCATTAATGAATTTCTATACTATTCTAACACACTGGCTGTCTTTACCCCAGGGCCTGCTGAAGTTTTGAAGTTTCTAAGGCTCCTCACAAAATTGCCATCATAGTTATAGGTATTCTCTGCAGGAATTACAAGTAGACATTCAATCATCTAAATGTCAAAATTGGAAAATTTCTTTGAGGGAGATAGGTTTTTAAATGGTTTGTTGCAATGCAAGTCAAATTCTTAAGATGTTGTTGTTTCACTTATTCCCTTTCTATTAGTTTTATAATTTTAAAATTTGTATATAATACTTCTTCGGAGATATGAATGCCTTAAGAAAAAGGTTGATTGTCCCTAATTTATATTGGAATGACATAGGAGCCATTTTGCCATTATGAAATTTTGGCTCAAAATCATATGCCAAAGAGCTGCTTTTATTTGTTAGCTCTAGGGGGAGGGTATAACTCAAGTGGTAGAGTGCATGCTTAGCATGCACGAGGTCCTGGGTTCAATCCCCGGCACCTCCTTTATAAATAAATAAATAAATCTAATTATCTCCCCCCCAAAAAATTTAGAAAAGAACAATATTTGTTAGCGCTATGATTTTTATAATGTTCAACTTACCCTTTTATCTTGTATGATTGACATATTTTATAAAGCTTCATCAAAGGACAAGACCTAAATAAACACAGGATATTGGCTACTGAGTTGCAGTTTAGCAATTGCATAACCAAGGAATTTGATGGAAACTAAAAGCAGTCATTTTTCTTAACTGCATTATTTGAATGCAAATTATATTATGAAAGTTTTAAAACTAGCATTACATAAAAATTATTAATATTTGCTATAGCTACTTCTTTACCTCTTTCATTATTACACTGAGATAAGACAAAGCTATTCAATTTTATTTTTTAACGAATGTTTATGGAGTGCCCACTGAGGGCAAAGTTCGTTTTTAGGGGTTGTGAGTGATGATGTGTCAATCAGTAGGGCTCAGAAAAACAAGAAAACTACAAAAAAAGGATGTTAATAAAAACTGTGGTAAAGCATAAGAATGACATTCATATGGTATTCTATAAAAGAAAAGATCCACTTATTAAAAAAAAATCAGAGGACATGGTATTCGCTGGATATTTGAAGAGTGGAAAAGATCTTGAAAAATGGAGACAGCGGAGATGGTTATTCAAGTAGAGGGAAAACTTTGTTGTGCTTCCTCGTGTACCTTAGTAAGAGATAGTCTTGTAAAAATGACAATTTTTTTGAATTTAGGTTTTAATAAAGTGAGAGTTTAAGAAGTGCCCAAAATGGTAAAGTTGTGCAAAGCCAGCAGTGGTGGCAGGAAAGGATGGCTTGTGGGGTCTATGATCTTCATGATTCCTATCACTTCTCCCAAACCCATCGCGATAACAAGACATCGCAATTTAAAAACTTATGTGCTTGCAGTGAAACTGTAGCTTTCAGATAAATGTTCTAGTTCGAATTTTTAAATTCATTTCCAGCCTTTTCTATGCAGAAAATTTGAAATCATTAATGAGAGTCAGTTTGCTTTCTAACAGTAAAATATGAAGTTAAATGTAATGATGAAATGAGCTACTTTTAGAAATTATCAATTTAAATAATTTGGAAACACCCCAATTAGAAAGAAAGGAACTGTGAGCTGTGTGTGACTTCTTTGTTTGGCTTCCTGGCAGCTGCTTAGAAATTCAGGTGAGCCCAGTGCCTACCTCCTCTGCGCTACTACGGTACCCGGTTAGCACTTGTCAGGACATATTGAAATGATTTGACATTCCATTTGAGAGCAATGACCTCTTCAAAACCAGAGACTGTCTCATTTGTCTTTACATTTTAGGTGGTACTTCACTGCTTAACTTATAGCAGCTGCTCTGTGAATGCCCTGTATGTGTGTGTGAAATAATAATACTTAAAATTTACTGATGTCTTATCATGCTATAAATGGAAAGCCCACTGTGTTAAGTGATTTTCATGTTTATTTCATTTAAGCCTCAACAACCTTACGCTGTAACTACTTTCATTATCCCCAGTGCTCAAGTTCACAGTCCCAGAGGTAGAACAGGGATGCAGGTTCAAGATTCTGACTCTACAGCTCTGGTTCAGAAATCCTCCCTCTATGTTCCTTCCCGATGATTAGGCTCTGAATACTTCCAGAAGTGGGAAACCCACTAGAAAACGTTGTCAGACATTTGAGCATACATGGGCTTCCTGGCAATTATTATTCAGCCCTTTGAAAAAAAAAGGGCATAGTTCTATTCCACAAAATGATCACTCCAAATCTGTCTTCTGTAAGTTTTCTTTTCTTCAGAATAAGCACTTCCAATTTCTTCAGTGTTATTTTATACATTATAGTCTTTAAAGACATAGCATTGTTATTTTCTTAATGATACTGTATGCTTGCTCAGAAACACATAGTTGGTTTTACACTATCAAATGCAAGCCTATCAGGCTAGAATCTTAGTTTTGTTGCCCCCTACTACATCTCAGCTTACAACAATTTACAAATTTAATTTATTTAAAATGGATATAGGAAATCTTAGCTCAAAGAGTTGTAAAAAATAAATGACACAATTTACTTGAGTAAATTTTGAAAATATAATACATTATATTAAAGTACTGCATTATTAATATTTCCTAAAATTTCACTTATGAAAATTTCATAAATTTAATTGATGAAAGCCTCTTTGATTATTTCTCATGCCTGTTTGGCTTACTAGTTTGTTGTTTACAATTTCCCATTTTTTGATAGAGTATTTTGCTCTAATACTACTTCTATTGTTTCTTTCAAAAAATGGATTAAGCTACTTGAGGGCAGGACAGATTCAACATTTCTTTTATATGTCTGGATAGCTTAATCATAAAAAAAAATAATACTTGGAGGATAACCTAAGTGGCCAAGAGTATATAAGTAAGTTGACACCTTGAAATACAGTTGTCAAACATGACAAAACAAACAAACAAAGAAACAAAGAAACAAAGACATTTCTCCCTGACAACAGAGTTCTGAATTGAAATCTAAATGCACTAATTTGACACTGTTGTAGTAGTAATTCCTTGAGTATTTCATGGTTTAATGTCTAGTTAAGCTCTGGCAGATAAGACCTATTTTATAAAAATGTCTCTATTATCATGGTGTGCATTAGATCTCTATCTTTTTTTTTTTTTTTTTAACCATGGAGTTTAAGTAAGATGCATTTGGTACTCAGAGACAATTAAAATGAATAGGTAACTTATGAGTGCATACCTTAGGACAAATATATGGCAAGATTTGTCTTCTGTATTCAAGTCTACTGTATTCTCTCCTAATATAATATTGCTTTCAGCAGAAGTATACATCATGGAAGAAATCTAATATGGTCCATTGATTTAGCAGCATTCGACAATCCTTGATATTTCTCTGAAAGATTCTCCATGACACTGAATGGAGACAAATGGTTTTTCTCAGGTATAGCAAATTTTACTGTCTTACGCTTTATTTCTGATGGAATTTAAGATAACTCCAACAATTTGAAACTTAAAAAGCATGTTCAGCTCTGAAGGAAGTCTTTATGCTAAGTGTTAACTTAAAGTCTCTATCAGCATTAGAGGGAGATCTTTCCCAGATCACTTCCTGTTCATTAAAGTACAGGGGAAAAAAATCACATTTTAAATAAGGCAGGTTTCAACCCCTCTCAGAGATTTATTCCTAGAGTGGTTTTCTTTGTGGATCACTGGAAACAGATTATTGCAAAGAAAATAAACTTATGAACAGTCAATGATGATTTATTACAACTTTCCAGATGACTCTAAAACAGTTATTTTTTAACATACTTTTCATTTTGAGAAGAAAAAAAATTCATTCTTACATTAAAATATTTTCAAATCTGCCCCCATTTTTTTTTCCCAATTCTTAAAAGGAAGAGTTCTCTAAATTGTAGTAATCGTGTTTTGGAATTCATCACACATGGTGGGCAATGATATAAATGTTGTCTCAAAAATATTCTACCATTAAAGTGATTTTTCTTAAAGCTTATCAAAGAGGAGGCACAGCAACCAGTCTTCCAGCCTGTACAGAAACAGCAAGTGCTGACAAGCTGGTTAATAATTCAAGCATCTTTTTAGTGGATTGTGTCTATCCTTAAATTTGAGTTTTATAGCAATGTTCAAATATGCTACCTCCAGTTCTTTGCAATTTTGTTTTATTTTTTTAGAACTTTGTATTTCCTCTTATCATGTAGCAGACTGCTTTGGAAACTTATACCAAACACGTCTGCTAAAGCACCTCGGTTATTTTTACTTCACTCTGCATAGGTGTTTTTTCACAGCATCCAAGAAAAAGTCATCTCAGCTAGAATGAAATAAAGCCCATTGCTAAAAAAAAAAAAGCATGTATCTTTAATATTTTTCCTTTCTAGTAAAGAAACCATGTGATTTATTTCATAACTGGGCCATAATTTTTGTCTGTAATTTTGACCAAACTATTTAGCCTCTTTATCTCAATGTTCTTCATGTTTAGTTCAAAGTGAAACTTAGGTGGCAAAAAATATAGGCAGAAAAATGAAAAAATTGTTTAGTAATACCAATACGGCAATGAACTGTTGAATTGTATAAACAGTCCAGGTTGGGGTTTATTCATGGAAATTACTGAAACAGCAATTCTTCATTTACAAGATGGGAGTTAGTAATATAGTCACAGGGCTATTCAAGTATTAATTGAAATATGAATGGTAAAGCAAGTCATTAATGTAGATCCTCAATTTCTCTGTTTCCCTTTACTTTCTTTGTGTGTGTTAGCACTTTACCTGTTGTTTGCAAGTGGAGTTGTTATTCTGACTCAAAGATGATAGTGAATTGAAGGTTAAAGTTATTCTTCTCATTTCTTATTCCTACCTAGTAATTTCTGAATTTCAGGAAAATCTGGTTTTGTGGGTGTGTTTTCAAAGCAAAAATATTAATTAAAAGTCTCTCTCTCTCTTTTTTTTTTTTTTTTCACTTAGAATAGGGCTGAAAAAAATAGTCTATAGAACGCAGGAAGTATTTTATTTCAGAACCGTTAAAGTACCTTTTGATAAAATAATATCCCTAGAAATGCGAGCCAGGGGCAGATGGATATCAACACCAAGGAATGCAAAGGTTTTATTTAAATAAAGTGTTGGAAGGAATCTGGGGAATTTAATTGGATTATTTTAAAATCTGAACTATTTCAGAGGATCTGATAAGTTTACTCTAATTAGTTGTGCTTTATCTTTGATTTCAAGTATTTTAAGCTATACAGTTTGGTTCTTTTCAGCTTCTTTGCTGAAACAGTTTTAGAAATCGGTCATTTAAAAGATAAAGGAATTATATATTGTGACATCAACCAGCCACAAGAGGGAAGTCTTGACTATTTTAGAAGTAGTGTACATATAGGGAGGGGTCCCTTTTTGCAGAAAACAGAAATTAAAAACCAAATAAACAAAAAAGGAGATAAAAAAGTATTTTTATCTTTTTTTTTTTCTTTTTGATATATCCTGATGTTATATCTACAAAGAAAATTGTAAGTCTGGTACATTATTAGACGTTACAAATGTAGAATAGTACTTTTGTCACTCAATGTGTTTTCTTGAACACTTAAACCATTTGTTTTCTGTCTAATTCAACATAAATCTACTTAAAAATATGTATATATATGTATCCATGTATACATTATTACCCATACAACTGCAACTTATTCACAATATAATTCATAAGAGTGATGATCATTTAGGTCATGCACACAGCGTAGTACTGTTAGTTCTCTCTGGTGTTTATTAGTAGCATCTTTGGAATGAATTCTGGAACGAATTCTGACTCTGTTTTATCCTCCTTGAGAATCCTACTTGTATAATTACAGGATTTAGCATCTTGGGTATACATTGGCCAAGAATAAATGAAAAGGATAAAGCATTTAAAAAGATCAGCTATTAAGCTATTTGGAAATTCACAGTGGAAGAAAATGCCGAAACAGACACTGAGCTCTGGAATGGCATGTTTTAATGGAAAGGGATTTTGTTGGAAGTTTTTGTTTAAATTCACTATTGGATCATTTCTGTTTGAATTCGTGATCACTCACCAAATACTCAGTCATACCTGGTATAATTAGCCAATGCAATCATATTATCTACTGAATAGATAATGTGCTAGGGATTTGTTGCAGAACATGGAACACAGAACTCTTAAACCGTGACTTTGATTGTTAAGGACTTCACTGATGACTTAGGCAATAAATAATAAATATTGTTTAATGTCTGTATCAGTTTAAAAAGTACGCAATTTTGTTCTTCAGCTTTTCATTGAAAAAAGGTAGTCAACTTCTGTGAAAATTTGAAGTATTTCCTTTCATATAGATAAAAAGAATATTACAAAGGCCTTTAATATGTATAGAATACATATAAATTATGCTGTCTATCTCCATATTCATCACTACACCCTCTTAAGTTTGTGTGCTTTGATGTTGTAGATTCTTTGAGTGTATTAAGAATTTATCATGTTATTTTCTCCAATTATTTAGGGAGCACTTGTTTTGGCCTAACTACTAGTAACCAGTTCAACTTGGTTAGTGACCTGGTGATAACCCAAAGAGCTAAATGGTTTACCTTTGCTTAGACTTAACTTTGTATCTAAGTGCATCTCTATACTCTTAGCTGAAAGTCATAAGATTATTTCATTTAATATTTGGTAAAATTATTTTCTCTTTTATAGTAGAATAATATACAACATATTGAATATCATACAATAATCCCCAATGTTTAAGTAAGTTCTGTTTTGGCTAATATTTTATTTAATATCGACATTGTTTTGATTTTCTTTTGGTCCTGTAAGTAGTTTAATAAATTGTGATGTGTGTATATTTTATTGGAACAGAGCTCATCAATTTCCAGTTTGAATGGAGTTTATTCTACTCTCAGAACTTTTTTTTTTAAAGCATACAATTAGCCATCATTCATGCTCTGAAGGACTTTTAATGGCAGGACAAATAGACTCTGTTACGTTTTCGTCGTATTAGGATGGGTCACTTACAAATAATCCTGCTTTGATTAGGCATTCATTTAACAGTGCAAAATTTGTATGGAGAGCATTCTTAACATGTCTCTGGCATTCGTTTTCATCATCAATCAAAAAATATAGCAGTAAAGAAAGAACGTTGAGAAAGGACACAGAATGTTTATGCATAGTTCTAGCAGAGAAAAATGCTTTTATGAAAGATGTGTTTTGTCTTAAACTGTATGTAAGCCCAGGTATAAGTCCACATAAGGCACTTTTATTTTTGATTAAGCCTTCAAAATTAAAGCTAAACCATATCTAATGGTGGAACAGGATTTAGTATTAATAAAAGATATATTACAGTCATACTACTGATTTAGACGTTAAGGTAAGCAGAATTTCAGCTGCTAGCCTATGGTTACATAAAGAATTAGTGAGCAGAATGAAAGCTGTTCAATTCCCAAATCACTATTCCAATTACTGGGGATTAACACTGTCTTATTTTCTCCTTGTTCTCTGAGTGTATCACATGAATGTGCATTTGTAGAAACCTCAATAAATTATTATTCTGAGAGAGATGTTATCAAACAAAAATCAAAGCCTCTTTCTTGAGTGTCATGTAATGTGTATTTTAATATTGTATACTAGCATTTTAAGCAACTTTATTATAAAGCAAATGATTATTATGAGTTTAGCAGCTAATGATTATTTTTCTAGCAACACATTTGGTATAGCACAGGACAAGTTTTTTTGTTTTGTTTTGTTTTGTTTTATTACTATCTATGAATTGAGCTTGTTTTCCTCCCAAAGTATCATTGGTGGTCTCTGAAATTAAATCTTTCCATCATCTTCAACAAAGCATTGATTAATTTATGAAAGCCACATGTTTGCATTTAAAAATCAAACTGCAGCTTCATCCTCACAGACGCACATTTTTTAGCTGAGGATTGCTAAACGTTTCAAGCCATAGCATTCTCCCCATTTTACAAAGTTATCACAGATGTCTAATAAACACGTGTACTGGCAGCGTTAGGATACTCCTCATATATTCGGGAAGTGAGTTTGTAATGGAGAAATTAACCTCAAATTTCCAGAAATACTTACTCTTACATTACTCTAGGGCTTTATAGAGCTGAATGATCTATCAACAAATGTAGGGCATCTGACCATTTACAGAGCTTGGTGCCCTGATTAGACTTGTAAAGGATTGTTTGGAGGCAACATTATGAAGAAAAAGGGGTTCTTTACCCCATTTAACTGATGTAGTTTTATGTCTTTATGAGACACACGTGGTCACATCAAATTACAAGTTAACACATCAGAGATTAGCCAGAAGGAAGAGAAATTTTGATTTTTTTTTTCAGCTGTCAGCCTTTGAACCCTTTTTCTGGTTTGGGTGGGAGGCAGCACTTACCAAAGGCTCCCCCTGAACTCTGGCAACCACAGTTTGAATATATGGTCTCACTGCAACCAATCAGATGGGCTTGCATAAAACTTAAATTAGCTGGAGTTGTTTCTGTTATTTGAAACCACAAGTCCTGGCTGGATCTTCAATTTACTTAGAGGTTATGTAATGTATCATCATCTACCCCAGAAGGAGAGTGAATGGGGCTCTATTAAAGATTATGCCATGACAAAGGGTGTAGACCAGGACTGTCTTGTTTAAAGGCAGTATCTGATCATCCTTCTTAAACGGATACCTACACTATAAGCAGACACCAATTTAAAATACTAGCCTCCTGGCAGAATTTAGACTTTACCTTGCAGCTCTTGATTTGAAAGACATCCAATTTTTGAAGAAATTAATCTATAATGGTAATGGTCCAATCACCAGGGTTGATATTTTAGAGCAAAAATCTCTTACAAACTCCCTCAAAAGGTACGTAGGAGACCGCTTGCTCAAATGATTCATCAAGCTCTCTAGGGGAAGGGAAATTCCAAAGAGAGCCTTTTCCTCTTCAGAGATAATGAAGCTTTGCTTAGCTCGCTTGCTCTGTTAGTCATCACGTTTCCAGGGTGACACGACAGTGTTTCCTGAGGATTCCTTCTTCACCCGGCTGCAAAACTGATCATCTGGTGACTAGGTAATTACGGGCTGAACTAGGAATCATGCCGGGATGTGAATGTCTAGTAACCACATAGTGTTTGCATTGTAACTAATGAATACTCCCTTGCCTAATGTAACCCAATCTAATTACCCATAAAGCTTCGGGTAATTTTCCCTTGACCCTCAACTTTGTACATTTAGCTGCTTCTCTACCCAATACTGAATGATAACTCAACAGAGAGTAGTGAGCATGAAGAGAAAGGTGGGTCCCTCTGCAATATGTCATCATGCTGTATGGTGTTTTAATCACAGCACATCAGTTGTTTCGGTAAGGTCTCATTTACTTACCCAATTATTAGTTGTCATTTGGAGATGAGCCCACCCAAGAAAGAATACTTTGAATAGTTTCCCATTTCTCTCTTTGGCTTCTGTGCATCCGTTCTTTTGTACAAATTGAATTAGCATCCACTGTAAGAAAAATAAAGGATAGTGAGGCCACTTCAATGAGCGAGGAAAGCAAACAAATGTGTCTCACTGGACTGTGAGTTCTGGAACAATGCCTGACTCACCTCTGTATTTCCCAGTGCCCAGTACCATGCCTGTAGTGTAGGACAATGTTCAATAGATATTTAGGAAAAAAAGTGACACAGGAGAGCTTCATGATCAGTAACACTCCATACCTCCAGAATCACATCCCTAAAAGGCAGAATGCCAAAAATATTTCTCTTTTAAACATCATGATACACAGAAGGGGGGAAAAACAGGTAGATATCACACTTCAGTTTAAAATCCAGTCCTGCACTAATGACATCACTGGGGATACTCTTGACGGCAATCAAAGCTGGTCCTTTCTTCAAAGCTGGGTGCCTAGAACAATGATTCTTTACTCTTGATGACCCTAGGGCAGTGCCATTTGTATGGTGATTTCCTTCTTCCTGTGTTCACATGCTTTGAGATTATTCCAGGTTCATACAAAGGATGATATCTAAGCATGAAAACATGCTATGGAGATGATTTTTTAACTTCTAGTTTTCTGATAGAAACTGTAGGTACTGTAGAAAGGCTGATTATGAGAGTCATTTTAATAAGCAATAAAAGAAAATTTTCCATAGAACTGTTGCCTACAGATTGTGTTCTCTAACATCCATTATAAATAAAACTTGCACGATTTGTCTTCAGTCACCATCCAGGCACTATGCAATCATTCCTAAATCCAAACCTAAATAAGACAGGAAAAGATGTACATTAAACTGTGGTCATGAGACACATGGGTTCTACCATGCAGAGCAGCAGTGACCACTTGATCTACAAAAGTGATGGAGTTTTAATAGGAGGACAAACAAGGAGCTTGAGAGAGAGGCTCTGAGACAAGAAAGAAATCCTTTAAATATACTCAAGTTTGGGTGAAACTAAACATATGGTTGATACCCTTCTGGAGAAATTTGTGATTGGGCCCCTTCTATGAGGCCATCACTGAGATCCTAGGACCCAAGGCCTTTGTTAAAAACAGGCTTGCAATTGCAGCTCAGTGATCTAGCTTGGTTATTGCTGAGGATGATGATGAATGTGAAACTTCTATCTAAAAATGTAGCCAGAACTGTGTCTGTGAAAATGTTCTTCCTTTCACACACACTGTTGGTGGTTTTTTGTTTTTTTGTTTTTTTGTTTTTTTTTTTTTTAGTTTAATATATTACACTGACTCCCTCCATATGCCCAGAGGAGATACAAAGAAATGAATAAAGATGTCAGTAACTACACTAAGGAAATGGTCTACAACTGAAAGTCAGATGCATTTTGTGCCAGTTTTTGGCTGGAATGGTGACAAGATGCTGGGATCCAAGCTTTAAAACACTTGAAACAGGAATACAAAATCATCCAGACTGTTTCTGGAACTGTATAGCTTTAAGAATTGGATTCTCCCCTGCCACCAACTCATGCAATTTAAGAACTCCTGATCTGCCCTTCCAGGATGACTAAGAAATTGGCTCTCTTGGTACAGTCATAGAAGTCAGATATGAATTTTCTAGGACTAGGTATGTTGGAGCATCTTTGTTCCATTCAATGTTAGAACTGAAGAAGTGTCTGTCAACATGGATTTTGATTCTCCAAATGAATCTCTGCACGGGAATAAGGTGGATGTCTATGTGATTAACTGTCAGTCACAGCTGTCTGCTGCAGTTTGTGGCTGGTGGAGGGAATAACCACCATCTGGAACCACCCAGGCCTGACTCTTGCTAGCCATACACCCATGCTGAATTGTCATCTCTCTCACATTGTTGGAAAATTGGCTGGAATTGAAGTGGAAGACTGAGTCTCATTTTGATAAAAAGATAGCCACAAAGTCTTTAAATCTGATAATGTTGTCTTCGTCAGCAGGTTGAAGGTAATCTCTGTGTGGAGATTATCTCAACTAGTCTTCCTGGGATGTTTGCAATACATGATAGAAGACTATAACTTTAGGGTTTTTTTTTTTTTTTTTGAGACATTTGAAAAAAGGCCATTGGAGCTTCTCCAGAAAATTCTGAAGGTTGTAGCTAATAATGTCAATGCATGGAAAATATTTCAGGAGGAAAGAAATGATTTGCAGCTCATTCTATTTTATGTTTGTGGCAGCTTTAAGTTATTCATCCTTAAAATCAGCACATTTTCAGTGGGAAAAATAACCAAATTCTGACACTGAATTTTGAGGTCATTAAAAAAAATTTAATATGATTTTAAAAGCATCAATTACGACATTGATGACAACAACAACAAAAGGTTGAAGGTGACCTGACTGTATGCTTGTGCAGTAATTTTTGTGTGATGTGTTTAACATTTCCATCCACTTGACAGGGAACGCAGTGCAACATCACACAAGAAGCATCATCACAAATGGTGTTTGCTGCCACTCTTGTAGAGAAAGAGTGCTAAGGAGTCAGTGATTTAATAGCCAGAAGACTGAATTACTCTCCTGCATCTGGAGCTGCTCTCGGAGGGTCAGGGTTGTGGTCTGTGGATTAGGTAAGAAACAGGGGGAGAGAAAGGAAAACCACGCACAACTGTCTGTGTTATAAATACTCCGATGGCAAACAGGAAACGTTCTTCCCTAAGGACTTGCAATCTGACACCTGTCAAGAACACTAAATTCTTTTTTTTTTAAGAATAAAATGGGGCTAAATTGACCTCCTGTCTTGGAAATTCCTGAAGGGAAGAAGAGAATAGAAATATGGCTTAAGTCACTTTGCTTTAACTTGCTGAGGTTGGAGTCCTAGAGGCTACTGCATTACCTTTTTAACAAAATTAAATGATCCCTTGAGGTTAGCAGTAGTAAAAAGCCTGAAAAGATTGTGAGGATTTTTTTTTGATAGAATTTCTATCGGTTATTTAAACAGTATTTACACTGAACATTTTTCTGTTCTAATACCCAGTAAAAACAGCTGAAGTCAGACTAGCAAAAAACACATATAGCAATGAAAACCAAAAGAAGAAATATGAGGATACACTTCAGATAATATAGGATGACGATTTAGGAAACACAAAGCAAACTGTTTCACTTATTCATTCCTTTAACACACTTGTAATGAATTCCTTCAAGAGCTGACAATTCTGGTAAGCACTGAGAGATGCTAGTGTGAGAGAAAAAAATAAAGGCGCATCTAGTCAGGGAGTGGAAATAAATAGTGATTAAAGAATCATAAAAGGAAGTGGAAAATTCTATCTGGAATTATGGCTACAAAAGGATGGTAACTGGATCTTGGCTGTTACAGAGAGGCAGGCACTAAGTATCCCTTAACACAAGCCACTGCATCAATATCACTTATAATAGAAGGGGAATGTTGGCCTGATCAGGAAGCTCAAGGGAGGAGTGATGGTGAAGGATGAGGTCTAATTTCAAAGTGATGGTGAACCAGATGAAAAGCTGGAGGAAGGTAACTGAAGCTAATATTATAAGACACAGTTAATGCTACGTAGGAAGTTTTGAACCTAAGAGTACATTGACCAAGAAAAGCTGATGGAGAGCCAACATTTTGTTTCACAGAATAGTTTTACTGTAAATATAAACATATATATGCCTACAACCCTGACCTTGGTTTTACACAATCTTGTGGATGGAGTTGGACAAAGGGATGGAAAACAAACAGGTGAATCTAGGTTTTAGTCTCTGGAGTTTCAAAATGTAAACTATTAAATGCAATTGACATAAGAGCTATTTATGACATTGTCCCATACAATAAAATAGAGAGTTATGTTTTTTTTTTTTTAAACACAACTAAACTTGGAGGAAAAAAAATCTCTTGGTTCAATGACTGGCTTTGACACTGTCTTTGAAAGTTGTTTGAAAATTCTGATGGTTAACTAATGCAAGGATGAAAACGAAAATATAAACTGACCACTCTGAAGGAAACAGATAGCATCCCTACTTCCATTGTATGTATAGTATTTCCCACCATACCGTCACTTGCACAGGTCGAAAGTACAGCATTATCCTATACTCTTAGCTCTCATTCTGTTGGTTATGAAACTAGTGTACTGCTTCTCAGATGATACTCTCGTAGTTTCTCTCTCTGTTTGCAGCTTTCACTAGTTGCTTATCTCGTCTTTTTAGTGAGGCATTTGTGGCCCACTATCACTTGAACTTTGCCTGCCTCTTCACATTTATAGCTACACCGCCTGGAACACATGGTTCCTAAGGTTGCTGGAGACTGGGAAGAGAGAACGTGGAGAATAAGCACCTATTATATCTGCCCAGGACCATTGGTGACATATCACTTCCTCTCATATTCTGTAGATGAAAAATAAATCACAAAGCTCTTCTAGACGCAGTGCTGTGATTAGTAAAACATTTCATCTTACTAAGCCTCCAGCTACACTACAATTCCCAGTAGAGTGCTATCCCCAGGAAGATGAAATGGGTTAATAAAGACATATTTTATCTAGCCCAGTATCAGAATTTTAGTTTACAATGAGAAATGGATTTCCAGGAATGAGGATATCTACATTTGCATAATCAACATACTTTTTCCCTGTTAAAAAGCAATAGGTAATGTACTATGAAGCATTATTTAGACAATTCCCTTATGATTGAGGAATTGAAGAAATGGGGGAGGATTAATGAACTGTTTACTAGCAGAACTAGAATAACTCGATAACTCAGATGGGGATGATTTTGCCAGTAGTTCCAGAATTTTTAAAGAGGGTTGAAAAAGAATCTCACTCTGTTGGATAGAGCTTCAAGGTTTATATTTTCCTTGCAAATCTCCTTCTTTTCTTTGCTCCCTTATAATCCAATCCCACTCTAGCCTCATCCCAAGCACTGTGATAGAGTCGTTCTTGAAATATACTAATAAACTTAGTCACATTACAGCAAAATTTTCCTGATCAACTCTTCTGAAGCTAATTATGAATATACACGATTATGTGTTCATTTTAAGGATCAAGTCTCCAAAGATTATCTTCTATGTCTCATTTCTGAAGTTTACGAGATTTTACTTTATGGACCCCATATATTAAAAGCTAAAAAGAAATGTCTTAGTGGCAGAATAAGGGCCACCATGGTGTGCAAATCTGTTCAGAGCATTTAGGGAGTATCAAGGCCTCAATGGCACCCCCAAATCATTCTACTTAAATTGGTCTATTCCAGACATATGTGTGGAGAACCCTGTCATCCATGGAAACAGGAAACAAAAAGTAAAACTGAATTCAATTTGTTGTGGAAGAGTTTTATGCCATACAAAAACACAAAGGAATGAAAAAGAAAACAAAGAGAGACTAAGTATATTAAAAGATGGGTATTGCACACAAATACCATTAAGGAAAACAAAACAAAAAAAGGGTGAAAAATGATTTCTGGACATAACAGGAATAAAAAATGGAATTAATAATGGCCAAATAGCTTGTGTATTCTCAGAAGAGCTAGCAATGATCAACAGAACCCAACATAGGTTCACTAAGAATAAGTAATGTTAAATTAATCTTATTTCCTAGTTGGATAATTTTCTTAGGCAGAGAACTCAAGTGAATATTACAGGAAAATAATCTAGCTTTATTATCACTTTTGACAGCCTCTCAGATTATTTTTGTGGACAAGAAGAATGTATGTTAGAGATAGCATATTAGATGCATTTAAAATTGGCATCGTCAATTAAACATTTATGCCAGAAGAATGATGGAGAGAAATTTCTACAAGACTCCAGTCCTATTCTAAACAATGTTTTAATTAATTATTGGAAAGAAGATATGCGAGGCAGGGCTTATCCAGTTTACCAATAGAACAGAACACTAATTCAATGAATCAAATATTTATTAGGTACCTATTATGTTTCTGGCATTGTGCAAGGAGCTAAAAAACAAATAGATTGACTATGTGAAGGCTATCAAGGAATTTTAAGTTATTATAAACTCAAAATGAGTATATGAGTGGTGGTAAAAACAAGAAAATACAACCTGAGCTTACCTGAATAGTAGGCAAGTAGAATATAGGAAAAGGAAAAGTCGACTGTGGTCTCAGACTGCTTGAGGTTTTCTATGGTCTCTACCACTTCTTAACTGTGTGACCTTGAACAGATTAATTTTTCTAAGCCTCAGTTTTCCTGTCTCTAAAATGGGGTAAGATCTACCTCATGTTTATTTGTAAGAATAAATGGAAGGACCCACATAAAGTATGAAGCACCCTTGTGCAAAAAGATGCTCACTCAGTAAATATTTGCAATTATTCTTAGTTCACTGTGCAGATCAAGGGATATACATACTGGCCCAGGAGTCTCAAGGCTTATTATGCCTCCAGTCTTGATTCTTCCTACTGCTGAATGTGACACTTTTAACCTATCTTTAAGTGATTATTCTTAGTTCTTGATATTTCATTTTATTAAGAGTATTGAAAAAAATGGAATCCATCCAGAGAAGAGGAACTGAGATGGCCATAGATCTAGAAATGATGCCATAAAAGTATTTTGAAATATGCAAATTGATTCATTAATGCTTTGCTTTGTTCCAAAAAGTTATTTTCAATTACTGACAAGAATGTATGCAATGCAATAGGATAAAAATAGCAAAAGCAATTGAGGCAAAGAAGAAAGAATATAAATGAAATAGGGATTAGTAAATGAATCATGGTTGCATTAAAAGATGAAGCAGGGAAGATTTAAGACCAGCATAGCACACAGTCATCACTAGAAATTGCTTCCTTTTCTCTGACCTTTACCTCCTAATGCTCCAACTCACTTACACAAATGCTTCCACAGCTAGAATCCTTTGACCCCACTGAGACATCCCATCCTTCTGCCCCACATCTTACTTATCAACCTTGTTTCTTCATTTCCGTGTTCTGCAGTTTAGATGGTGTGGTTTTACTATAAGTGCTTACCCCTTTCTCTGTCAGTCATACTCCAAAGCCAAACCAGAACCCTGGATAAACCACAGTATTTGTCTTTCCTTACCTGCGAAGGCAATTCATAACCACATTGGCCAGCCACACCTGAAATCAATGATCATTGAATCCGAATCCGCTATACTTTCTTTATTAGCTTGATATCCCTGCTTAACTATTTCGTTTCTGCTCATCTATTATTGAAAGTCTCTCACTTTCTTCGTAATCTCTTATTTTGCTCTCACTTTGCTTATGTAATCTCAAATTCATTATCTTTCCTTAATTGCTCAATCTGTGAAGCTACCTGCTCCTGAAACACCAGTGTCTCCTTCCTTCCTGTAAAGATGACGTAATGGACTGACCTCTTGTTAAAGTCCAGTTTCCTTGTATGTGCTCTGGTTTCTGTCTGCTTCCATCAACTCAAGGAATTCCTGCCTATGGCTTTGATTTTTTCCTAGTACATCATAAATCTCTCCTTTCCTATAGGATATTTCCATCAATGTGAAACAAGCTTTAGTGCCTAATATTCTTTTTAAAAATCTTCCCACAGATGCACAACACCTTTCAGGTATTTTCCTATTATTGCTTTCCTGTTCAATAGCCTCAATTTGCTGAAGAGAGACACGCAGGCCTCTTTGGCTGTAACTCATGTGTTACCCACCTTGGTCTAGATTCTCCCTTCACCACTATTTTAAAAATCTCTAAGGGCCTCTCATGTTACCAAATTCAATAAGCACTATTTTTCTCTAACTCACTTGGTATCTCAACAGCATTTGGCAGATTTGACAAATTGCTCTATTTTAGAAAGACTTAATAATGTCTATGTTATATCATTTTCATACATTCTCCTCTTTCTCACCACAGATGTTTCTCAGTCTCCTTCATTGGCTTTGCGCCTTATGCAATTTCTGTATTGTGATGTTGTCCAAGGCTCCATATTGGGTTCTTATTTCTGTCACTCTGTATGCTTTTACGAAGGTATTATATTCATATCTACGCCTTTAAATGACATTTATATTGTGATGATTCACAAATTTGTATCTTCAGCACAGATATTACCCTTGAACATCAGTCATATGTCCTCCGTTGCCAACCTGACATCCATTTGAACCCCTTTTAGCCAAACAATCTTAGTTGGTCTAAACTTGAACTTTCCATTTCCACTCATTCTAACACCTTTTAAAACCTGTACCTCTGCCAGTCCCTCAGGAAATGGCACTCAAAGGTTACTCTTTATTCTGTTCTTTCTCTCAAATTCTATTTTACTTCATCAACAATTCCAACTGATTCCATTCTCAAGTTAAAAAACAATCATTGAAGTGTAGTTGATTTACAATGTTAGTTTCAGGTGCACAGAAAAGTGATTCAGTTATACATATACATATCTCCATCTTGATTTTCTTTTCAAATTCTTTTCCATTATATGTAATTATAAGAAACTGAATATAGTTTCCTGTGCTAGACAGTAGATCCTTGTTATCTATCTGTCTATCTATCTACCTATCTGTCTATCTACCTATCTATCTATCTATTTATCTATCTATACTAATGTGTCTATTAATCCTCAACTCCTAATTTATCCCTAAATTAAACTTTTAATATGGCCACAATCTTCATGGCTCTTATCCTAGTCTAAGCTGCCATGTTGCTTACTATTATTACCTCAAAATCTCTTAGTTGTTTCTTCTCCTTCAACCCTTGTGCCTTCTGTTTTCCAAAGAGTAGCCAGAATGATATTCCACATGTGCACATCACATCTCTTCCTAAAATCCTGTGGTTGACTCCTGTGGCTCTCAGCACTCATCAATTTTCAGTATCATTTAGCTCAATAACTGACATTCATCAAGTTTTTTCTTTTTCTTTAGATTTTTGACCATGTTGTCACTCTCTTTGATCCATTCCTACTTTATCAAAAATCCCTCATAGCTTGTTATGCCTCATATTTTTCTACCTCCAGTGTAAATTTCATCTCCTTACAGGAGAGGTTTTAAACACAGTATCTAAATCAGACCTTACTTTCCACTCCTCTTTTCTCTATTATCATATTTAGTTAATTCCATCCATTGCATTTATCTCAATTTCTAATTCTTTATTTGTGTTAAAAAACATTTTTAAAAAAATGGTCACCTTATTTTTATCTAAGCTCTACACAGGGACCATGTCTATCTTGTTTACTACTGTATCCTTAGAGCCTAATAATGTGATGAGAGACTAAAACATGTTTGATCAATGAGTAAATGAACGAATGCCTTCACACTGCTTCAGGAGAGGACAGGATGTTGCAGTTACAAACAAGAATCATATTTATCAGTGGGTGACAACACAAAGACTTATTTCTTGCTCATGCTGCAATTCTTCTCAAGACGGTTTTTACTGCAGGAACCTCACTGAAAGAGACTCCTGAAGCAAAGGTAAGGGAGACATGGCAAACCATGAGTTACAACTTACGAGTGAGGTATTCAATGCCATGCACATTTCACTGGCCAAACTAAGTCAAGTATCTACTTAAGAGTTAGATTTGACACTGTAATCATCCAGAAAGAAGGAGTAAAATAGAGTCAGCATCTCAGAGAGAGACTGTAAATATTTTCAACAATTATATATCATACATTTATGTGTCATACAGTCATCCATGGACAGAGGTTGCCCATAAAACTTAGTTTAGAAATCTAAAGTTGGACCTAGATTCAGCAAGAAAAATGGCTTGTGTTATATGATCACAGTATGGAGAAGTGGCAATATATGTGCTCATATTTGCAAAATTCTGACATAAACGTAATGTTATTGTTGTAAAGAATTGAAGGACTGTCATGTGGAAGAGGAATTGAACTGAGATAACAGATTGGAATTGAGTTCTTAATGAGAAAAAAATTTAGTTACTCAGTTAAGGTAAAAGCATTCTATATTTACTGCTTTTTTTAAAAAAAATAATATAACCTGCTTCATAATAAAAAGTGAGGTTTTTATCATGAAAAGTATTTACAATAGTTGCATGTCAAGCTATCAGTAAAATAACAAATTTCTGCTTTGAGTGTTGAGTAACTCCCTATTTACTTCTAAGTTTAAAAGCCTATGAGCTCATTATCTAACATAAAGAGCACCAGACACATTCTGTCAGGCCTGGATTCTAGTGTGGCCTTGTGGTAATGAGCCCCAGCTATGCCATCCACAAAGAAAGGATATTGGATTATGTAATCATCAAGGGTCTTTTATGCTTTAAATTTTGAGATTTTTCTTTCATATCAGTACCTATTGAATATCTACTCTCTACAAAGTATTGTGATAGGTCCTAAAAGCACCAAATAGGTTTTCAAAGCTACAAATACAAATTCTAAGCTCCCAAACAATCAGTTTAGAGAAGATAAGGACATATATGGATTATAAGGAAGGATGTGCTGAGAACGTCAACTCTGGTATCGTGAACAAGAAGTCCTAATGAGGAAACAGCTAAAAAGGGCATAAAGAATGGTCTTTGAAAAATTGTCCTTGAAACATTTTGTTAGACCAGGAATGAAGAAAGGGAAGACAAAAAGAATACTCCAGAAATTGTATGACCTTAAACTTTTGGTTCAAGATAGTAGACTAAGTACATGTGTTTCTCAACCCCCGACTTTATTGAAAGATAGGAAAAACTATTAGACACAGATTAATTGATAATTCTGAAAATCAGAGGGCTATACCATTAGAATAAAGTAATTTTAAGGTTTCTTTGGAAGCTAGAAAGTAGTTGGGATATGATTAAAAAATTTGATCAGAGGAAAAAAACATCCAGAACCCAGGTAGGAAAAAAGTGTTATTGCAGAGGTTAGGGTCGTTCTTATCTTTAGCTCTGTGACTCCAGTTGGGGACTTTCCTTATATTTTCTGTTTCTTTGTGGACATTCTCACTGTCTTTATCCATCCTTCTCCTGAGTTCTTGAGCATCTTCATGACCATTCCTTTGAACTGTTTTTTTCAGGTAAATTACTAATGTCCATTTCATTAAGTAAGTTCCCCCTCCCCCCAACCCTGAGGTTTTATCTTGTTCTTGCATTTGGAACATATTCCCTTGTTTCTTCATTCTGCTTGATTCTCTCTCTTGGTTTCTGTGCATTAGATAAGAAAGCCACCTCTCCCAGTCTTCAACAGTGACCTCACGTAGGAGATAAACCTTCTCATTCAACACTGCCCTGGCTCTTGGTTGCCTTTTAAACCTTGTGATTGTACAAGTAGCCCATTTTATTCTTACTGGCTTCCAGTAGTTGAGGGTGTGCCAAGACATGTCAGTGTCCCAGAGGGGAGGGTCTCAGTCAGCACTTAGATTCAAGATGTTTGGAAGCTGGACCCTCAGGCAGCAGCTTTTAGTGTGCAAATATAAACAGTGTGTGGGACCACAAGTGTAATCTCCACTGGCCACCAGTGCCAAGGCAATCTAGATGTGTCCCCTGGGTGGCAGTCATAAAAACTGGGGCTCCTGATGAGTGCATAAGCTCCTGTCTGAGAGATACCAGTGAGCTGGAGTGAGGCAGAAGAAGACAGCTAAGAGCATGCACTGGCTCCTGTTCCCCGAGTGCAGGTCTGTAGACCTCCAGATGTGAGCCAGATCTGAAGCCTGCCCCTCAGGCAGAAGCTTCAGAACAAGCAAATAGGCACTGGGGCATCTCAGTCAGTTGTCTGTGCAGTGCCCTGGGGGTGGTTGCCTGCCAAGAACCATTTCTCCAGTTGTTACAGTCCTGTGGGCCCCAGGAATGCAACTCCCCCTCCCAGTTACCAGAGCTAGCCAATCAAGGGGCGGCCCCTGGGCAGCAGCTCCAAACACCAGGGCACTAGAAGTAAGAACCAGGACACCAGACACATGTAAAATCTCCACTCCAAGAGATACTGGCATCCTGGAACATGGCAGAGGGAAAGACGGTTTCTGCCAGTCTTCATCTTCTGATAGCTCCTCAACAGACCCCCAAGTGGGTAGCAAGTCAGATGCCTGTCCCTTAGGCTGACACTCCTTGACAATCAAATAAAATTCTCATAAAAAGTTTAGGTGCCCTTCAATACATTGCTTCTATGCTGGGTCTTGAGGTGGGTGAATCCAAGCAGCATGTGAGCCTTAGAGAGACATTTCTCAGATCCTTACAACACAGCAGGTCTCATGAGCAAGAACTCTGCTGCATGTTCAAAGTTAGATGTTTTTTGGTGGTTTGTCTTTCAGGTGCAGGTCTTAAAGGTTGGGGATGTCCAGTGTGGGGCTCAAACCCTCAGCTCCTCAGGAAGAAGCTCTGGGTTTTGAATTTCCTCTCAATTGTGGTTCGCTGAGCTAGGGGTGGGGTTTATGGCAAGATTGGGTCCCAGCCTCTTCTACCTGCATTCAACATGGGCCTTCTTTCTGTCTCTTGATGCGTAGTTTTTAGAGGAAGTTGTTCCATATGTAACTGTACATTTGATGTGTTTGTGAGAAGATATGAGTTTAGGGTCCTCTTACGTCACCACTATGAACTGGAACCCCATTTTTTCATAACAAAGCTGAGCAGAAGAACTGCCTAGGGATCTTGTCCCAGCATATAGAACCTCAAATGACATTACCCTTGGGATGACTATATTTACATGTAAAAAATGTTGATTATGTCTGAAACTCAAAGTGTCTGTGAGAAAGTATTCTGCCAAGAGTAACGTCAAAGAGAACTATGATTCTGAATGATTTTGAAAGATATGAAAAGATTTTGATAGAAGATTTGCTGGAGCTTTTGATGGAAAATATGTATTTAAATATGTATGTTAAAATCCAAGAACAACTCATATGAAGGGACAGTAAGATATATAAATTTCAAATTTTAAGAGAGGAAGACAAAAAAGAGTAACAATTATAAAAGTGTAACAGGAAGACAAAAAAGTAACAATTATAACACTACATTACACCATCAAAAGAGTCTCAAGTTCAGAAAAGTAAACATGTAGATGAATAAAGCTATAATTTCTTTACTAGATTTATATCTAAAAAGATACAAAATAGGTTGACAATAAGAGATTGTTAAAGATACATATAACACATTCAAATGAATTGTCACGAGAAATAAATTTAATATATTATTTAAATATATTAATAAAATAAAACCCAGAACTTCTCTTTGAGGAGCTGAGGGTTTGAACCCCACACTGGGCATTCCCAACTTTTAAGATCTGTAACTAAGAGACAAATCCCCAAAATGTCTAACTTTGAACATCCAGCAAGGCTCATGCCCAGAGATCCACTGGGTTGTAGCAATCTGATCTGAGAAATGTCTCTGTAGGGCGCACATGCTTGAACTTACCCACTCCTAGGCCCAGCACAAAAGCAGCCTATCAAGGGGTGCCTTAACTCTAGGTGGGAACTTTATTTGCTTGTCAGGGAGTGTCAGCCTGAGGGGCAGGGGTCTGATTTGATACACACTTGGGGGTCTGCTGGGGAGCTATCCGAAGATGAAGGCTGGCAGGAACAGAGAAATAGAGACAGACAGACAGAGACAGACTGAAAAAGAGAGAAAGAAAGAGACAGAGATCAAAATAACAAATAGCATAGGTGAAGCTGCCCGATTTCTTATCAATGAACATATTCCCAAAATGAACCTGGGATGGAAGATTTATTAATTTTAGTTTGCCATTTTTTTCTCACACTGTATGTCACCAGAGTAACTATTTTCTATTATTTAAATATACATTTAAAAAATGAAAAATAGTAGATGCCCTTTAAAAGCAAACCAATGACTTCATCCTGTGCTGGTCAGAAGTCCCATTAATCTGTTCCAGTATGGCTCTGGAGGTCACCAAACTGGAACACTCTTACAAGATTTTCAAACAGTACTGACTCCTGTTAGTTCTTATGTTACATGCTAACTGTAGATTCTAAGCTCTGTGTAAGATACCATATTACTGTGTGTGTTTATGTGTGCTTTTGAACCCACACAAGAGCTTTTCAAATTTTCTGCAACACTAAAAAAAAGTGATCATTCAAAAGTACAGTCTCAAAGAAAAACTGGCTAACTGCCAATATCATAAATCACTTTTATGATCATGATGCAAATAGATGCAAATATTTAAATAAATGAATCTTTAAATAAATAGATGTTTAATTAATTAATAATAAAAGGAAAAAATGCTACCTGGACTCTGAGAATATGCACATGGGAGCTTAAATAATGCTGTTTTAAGAAATGGTTAAGTAAGAGAGAAAATTAAAACAGATGTTAGAGATTGTTAAAAATGAATTATAGGGTAGAAATTTCAAAATCAATGGAAGATGATATGTAGAGCCAAGTATATTACTTAGATATATTTACTAGATTATAGAAAATATTTCAAAGAAATAAAATAAGTTTCAAGTTCACAAAGACAAAACTTGATGGCAAGAACTTTCTTGGTGGAGGAAACAGCTAGTGCAGAGTCCGAAATGTGGTGACTGTGATTAAAAATGTCATTGCTAAGTTCTAAGCACAGAAACAAAAAGCCAGTGTGCCTGTGGCATAGAAATCAAGGAGGAAGAAAGGGGTAAGACATGAGGTTGAGGACCAATCATATATTGGATCTTTTCGGCTAAGATATCAAGTTTGAATTTATTCTGAGTATTGAAAGGTATTCAAGGGTTTTAAGCAGTAAAATACAGTGATTGTATTTACTATTATATATAGGTAGCAAGAAGATCAATTCTGCAAGAAGACAATTGCAGAAGTTTAGATGAGGACTGATGGGATCTTGGTGACATCAAACAGTGACATAGAAAAGAAGTGGGTAGATTCAAAGTGTATTTTGGAGATGAAGGTGAGAGTAACTTGTGATGAATCAGATGAGGAATAAGGGTGAGAAAAGGGGAAATCAAGTATGACAGAAGAGAAAGATTTTTGGAAGAACAGATCTTCTTGGTCATTTTTTTGGTCTTTTTTTGGTCTTTTCGAGCCTGGAATGTAGTGAAGAGATATGAATAGGGAGTATATACAGGCATAGGAGTTATTTAATACATGTTGATAAGTGAATGAATTTGTGGACACCTTTCTTCATGATGATCACAGATAAGGGAAAATGCCTTATAACTACTAGAAAAACAGCTCGAAGACTTATTCTGTTGTTGTTTGGTCTGTCAGTATGATAACTGGTCTTTCAATGGCTTTGACATTAGGACTCCACTCTTGGGGTTCTGCCTGAGAAAATTACACTTACTAGAAGCCCAGCTTGAATGGGAAATGAAGGGCTGCTGTATCAACACCTGGGCAAATCCTTAACCTCTGAGTCAGAGCTGTGATAAAAGCTAAGTTAGAGAGCACTGTGTAAGCCAAGTGGCCCGAACAAGACTTCATCTAAAATGGGTGGGATTGTGTCCAGGAGCCCAGTACTTATACAGAGAAGAAGGAGAAGGTCAAGATAAGGGTAGAGGATTAAGAGGTACAAATTACTATATGCAAAGTAAACAAGCTACAAGGATATATTGAACAGTGTAGGCAATATAACCAGTATTTCATAATAAATTTAAATGGAGTCTAATCTATAAAAAATTTTATGGGGGAGGATGTAGCTCAGTGGTAGAGTGCATGCCTAGTATGCACAAGGTTCTGGGTTCAATCCCCAGTACTTCCATTAAATACATACATACATACATACATACATACACCTAATTACCTCCCCCCAACAACAACAACAAAAAGGTAAAACATTTTTTTTTAAAAAGGAAAAAAATTGAATCACTATGCAGTACACTGGAAGTTAATACAATATTGTAAATCAACTATACCTCAATAAATTAAAAAAAATAGAGAGGGGAAGATAGTCAAAACAGAACAGTTGTCTGCGTAGAAAACTTGCCTAGATGTAATGTGAACACTATAATCTGAAAACGGCACTTGGCTCACAACTTGTAAGGCATTAGTAGTAAAATACCACCCCACCCCCACAGCAAATAATGTCTCGGGCATTGGCCACCCACATGATCAGGGGACTTCTGTTCTTGGGAGGAAACAGTAAAGGATGGGAGCAGAGGTTTGGAAACAAGGGGAGAGGGGTCTGAGGAGACACATTCTCTTGCAGGTAGAATCTTTGAAAAAAGGTGTTTTTCTGGTTCTATAATAAAAGAGCAGCAGGAGAACCAAAGGAATTAAAACACAACCAATTCCAAGTAAAATGCTCAGATATGCTTTTTAAAGCAATGTGTAATTAACCTGTCAAATGCTTTACCTCACGCATTATTCAAGCAAACAGCTCAGAAATATTCCATCGACAATAGAATGTAAACTGTTTTGCTGCAAAGCTGTACTTGTAACTATACTCTCAGTGTTCCACCTGTGTTATGTATTTTCTGTTGTGACATATAAGAAATATGAATAGCATTTGCGGTTACATTAGCATAGATAAAATTACAAAGATTATCAATCCCTGTTCTTTATGACACACATTTGTTATCATCTTTTATGAAGATAAAACTACCCTCAGGCTAAAAGTGATGAAGATAATTCTGTGGAACACTGTTGTGGGGAGGGAGGGAGGCAGAGAGAGTAGTGAGCAGTGGGAAATGTCTTTCTGACCGACAAGAGATCCTTTTGACATTTGTGATTCTCATTTTTGATAATCTTAGAAAATGCTTCAAAATGGAATCCAAAGTACAAATTAACTGACATAAATCTTTTTAGGGCAAAAAGGCAGATATTGAATAGCATCTTACATATATAAACACCTTCATATAAATAATTCCCTTAATATAATGTGTGTGTTTCTTTACAATCTGCCAGTTACATTTTGGTCTCATTTCATATTTGTTACATACCTTATGTTCTAGCCAAAGTATGTTACTCACAGACCCTTCCAATCCAGCCACTCTGTGCTCATTAGTTTTTGAATATTCCTCTTCAGAATATCTTGTAGAAGATTAAAGTACCACCCTTATCTTACTCCCCTTATCGCCTACACACTCACTCCATTTTATTTGCTCATATCCAAAGCTGAGATGTCACACCCCAGGGGAAGCCTTTCGGGACCTCTCCAGTCTGGGTTAAGAGCTTTCCAGTCTCTGTCTTTTGTATGCTATACTGTATTCCCCTCAGTTATTCTAAGATCATGCTACAGGGCTACCTTGAATTTGCCTCTTTGTTTCCTCTACACATCTACTTTGGGTGGGGATGGTATGTTCTAAACCTGATATTCCTGGGAACTGACACAGTGTTGCTCACAGCATAAACACTCAGAAAATATTATTAAATGAATGAATGTATGAAGATACCATGTTATTTTTGGAAAATTGTCTTCAGGAAAATAATTTTTTTTTCTAACCTGTTTATTTCAGAAAGATATGTAGAAACCTGGTTGTAACAAAAAGAATTAGAGTGAAGGGCTTCAGAAAAAAATACCTATATTCATGTGTAATAAAATGTCTATCAACTCTTCATATATATGATTCTAAATATTTATGGAAATGATTGTATTTTGATATTATTTAGATAGATGGTTTATTGTTTACCAGGATGTGAATTTTTCTTCATATTATTTGTTTTTTGACTAATATCAGGAAAAATCAAACCATGCATTGAATAATGTCCATTATTATTACCTAGATAAAGTAGCCTTTTTGTAGAACAGATTCAATTATCAAACAGAATTGTATTCATTATTTCATGCCAATTTCCATTCAACTTACGAAGCAGCTTCTTTTGCTGTTGATTTTATTGTTCTGATGGTTTCTTTCTTTCTTTCTTTCTCCTCCCTGGGCTTCCACAACAAGGCACACAATTATTACTCTAATTGATTCTCTCCTCTCTCCCTTTCTTTCTCTCTCTGCACACACACACACACACACACATACACACAGGAAAAATTTCAGTAAAAATTGTATATTCTATTTACAATTATGTGCCTGCTTCACTCTATGTAGTCTCTTTCCTGTATACACACTTTGCCTATTTGCCACATACATACAGTGAAATTGTTCTATATTGGGTATGAAAATCTGTTCTTAGAACTGTTGCCAAAAAAATTGGCCTCTGTATCCCAATAGCCAAATTGAGACTTGGAGGCAGAGTTTTTGGGGAATTAGAAAAGAACAGCTTTATTGCTTTGCCAGGAAAAGGGAGTCACCTCAGGCTCATGCCTTAGAAACTATGAGCCTGTCCAGGGGTAAGGGTCCTGGGTTTTATGGAAAAATGGGAACAGGAGGGTGATAACAATCAGGGTGTGAACAGGGGCCACATTCATTTCACCTTGATAAGAACTCGCTGTTGTTTTGGAGGAATTTAGAAGGGTCTGCCCATTTTCTTGAGGTCCAGTCCCTGACCTTCTTTCAAGACCTCTAGGGTGAAAGGATGTTCCTCTCAGGAAGGAATGCACAGGGAGGGGAGCGTGTTAGTCATGAGATCAGTTTGGCTAGAAGTACAGGCCTGAACCAATCAGCAGCCATCTCATTAGTTTTCTACGCTTTCAGTCCCATGTCTGCCACCAACTGGCTAAATCTAAGGCCATTACCTTAGATTAGTCACTGAATGTTCTAAATCTCAACGTTTCTATCTGTAAACTAGGAATAATATTAGCTATGCTATTATAAGAGACCAGATGAAGATCTAATTATATAAATTATACTATTGTTACATTACATAGATGTACTACATTTTAATGACATTACAGTAGCAATGATCGCTGCTGTTGTTGTGTCTTCAACAGCTGTGCAGCTCATCAGCTAGAAGGGACAGTCTTACCAAAAATCAGCTTCTTCCTTGCTACCGCCTAGTGTAAGCTGGCAGGAGTGTACTTCAAAGCCTTTCTCTCCTTTTATATATTTACTTCCGTCCTATTTCTCTTACATCTAAGGAAAATTTTTGTTGCTTTTTTCCCAGCACATCTGCATCAAGTTCAAAATATGGGATCTGAGGCTCTCCACTTGCTTTTCTTTCTTCATCTGGAATAAGAGTACTCAAGGAAAAGGATTCCTGGAAAGCTGGCAGCCTTTACTTCCCAAGTGATTATGATTATCATGTATTCTTTTTTCTCACACATATATATGTGTCCAAAAGTAATTTAAAAAGTTGTTTACTTTGGCCAGTTAAAAACATTAAACCTAAGAAGGAATGTTAGCCAAGTTAAACCTTCTAATTGATCCTTCAGCTGCTTACTGAATAACTTGGAAAGATTTTTGGCTTTTTTTTTTTCTTTTGGTATGCAGTAAACACACTAATTTAAAAAAAAAAAGGTTAGAAATTATGTGAATAGATGTTTTGGCAAAGTGGAAAATTTTTATGGCACACGTAATCCAGATAATTATAATGATCCTCCAATCAACTCTTTTTGGGTACGTGTAATCTCAGGCAAATGTGAATGAAAGAAACATGCTAAAATTGCTCTGGGGTGATGTTTTACCTTACTTTCCCTATGTTTTTCTATCTAGAAAAAAATGAAATTGAAATTGAAAGTATTTCTGGCAGCAGTATAACGACTCAGTGTTTATGCCCATAGGACTTAAGAAAGGAAGCGCTCACTCACAGCCCTGTGAGCTCAAGGTGAGCGTCAGGTGTTCCCAAATCTGCCAGAAGTCATGGGCCAAAGAGAAAGCTTCTATTTCTAAGCTGTCTTAACCTGTAATTTCTTGAGAGACCTTTTAAAAGTGATTCTGAAGTGATTAAACTTTAAGGAATGTATAAACTCAGTTTGGACACTCATTCTCTCAAAATAAGTGCTCTGTGTCAGGCCTGAGCGTTCAGCTTCTTTTCTGTACATGGCCGACGCTAGTCAATGAGTTAACTGGGCTTCAGTTATGTTCTCATTCAATGAATGCAGAATAATTGACTGAAATTAATTCTGTTCACTATTTTTTTATCAATAGTGTCAGGAAAATTTCTAATGAGTACTTTTCCAGTCACACAAATAGTAGCACACAGATCAATAAGCATCACGCAATTTGAATATTGAATTCAGCCTTTGAGATGGCCTTAGAAAGTTAGCTCATTGATGTGGGAAAGCTTTAATTGCAGTTGCCATTAGATGAACACAAAATCCAAATGTCAAAAGCTCCTTTGCAATTGGGAGAGCAATGAAGTTAAAACAGCCATGGTCATCCAAGTGCTGAGTTCAGGAAATTCCGGGAAATCACAAGAGTCCTTTGAAAAGCCAAGAGCAGTTGGGTCAACATTAGCATACATTGTGTGAACAAAGGGCTGCTTTTATTCACTGTTATGTTCCATTTTTTTTTTAAGTGTAAAGATATATTTCAATTAAAGTGCCAAAATGATAATGCTTAAGAACATTTGAATGGCTCCTCTAATATGCAAGATTAAAATCAGTTAACAGAGCTAAGTAGGCAGTTTAAGAGTCTAGATTTGAGGCTAGGAAGTCAGGGGTGAGGCTATCAAATACATACATAAATCATGAACCTCTGTGTCTGCAGGTTTCATAGCACTGTGGAGCTTAAATCTGTGATAAAAAACGAGCAAAGGAATAATGGCATAATTTAAATTGCTGAGGAGTATAATTTTGCATTCAGGTGGTTAGACTGGAGTTGTGAAGATGGTGGAGGGGGAAGAATTGGGTGATAAAATTTTGACCTGAACTTTTAAAATTGATTGTCACTCTGAAGATACATAAATTGCTTTTTATTATAATCACTTTCACAGAGTGGAAGCTCGATAAATATTAGTGAAATTATTTACAATAATAATGTAGGGAGAGGAAAAAATCTTATCCTTCTACCCTTTGAGGTTCTTGGTTGGGGACTTTGTTATAAAAGATAGATTAACAAGAGAAAAACAGTTTATTAATATGTGTATATTATGTATTGCTATGTAGCCGTTTTCGGAGACTTCTGAGATGCTGTTCCTGTGTTATAATCCTCAATTTGGCTTGAATAAAATTTTTCATTTCTTTCTTAAATCTGTTGCCTAAGAATAGGTATGAATGGAATAGAATATACACATATATATGTATACACACACACACACACACACACACACACGGGAGAAAGTCAGGGATGAGTAAACTCAAAGAGGTGGTTAGAACTTGAGTTTAAATTCCATCTTCAACTAAAACAAAGAAGAGTGTGGAGGAGGCAAGCTGTGGAATAGTTACCAGAAATAGCTCAGTTAACAAGGGTAAGCTTTGTTTTGCACATTTAAGTTTGTGTCTTCTCCATTGATGAAAGTCACGTGTGATTTAGAGCCATCCTCCTCGTGCTGGTATAGTGAGAGACACCCTTAAAAATGGAGAATTCCCTTATAAATGTAAATTTCCCATACAAAAGGAAAGCTCTCTTTCCAGAGCTTCTCCTGTATCTGTTCTTTTTCAAAATAATCAGATCAAAATAATCCTTATGCCAAAGAGGCGTATTTTGCAGTGGCATATTCTGGTCTCCTACAGTGATACATTCACACTAACAACTAATAGTACCGATATTTATTCAGTATTATGATATGCCTGAGGCTTTGTTCTCAATGTTCCTTATATGCCAACCTATGCAATCAGCACAAAACTACATGAGGTAGATTTATTACTGTCCAAATTTCCCAGATGAAGAACTTAATGAATTTAAGATACAAAGTTATAATGTGATGGGGGTCTGTCTAGCTCATCCTCTTTGCCATTATTCTCTAAGCTCCTCCTGTGAAATTTAAAGTAGTTTTATTTATCTCTTCATTTTATATTCACTATTTTAAGTTCCTAATTTCAGATTTGGACTTCTGAGCATTTTTTTTTCTAGTAATAGTTTTAATTCCAATAATTTTAACTTCACTTAATCAGGTTGTCAGCTGCAACTGGGTAGCTTTTTTTTTTTAAGTTTCCCATATGTATTAGTATAATTTCTGCTCTTGGTGACCACTTATTCATCAAAATCTTCTAGAAATTTTAAGGACAACTTTACTTCTTTTTTACAAATTTGATTGGTAAATTCAAGGAGGAAATTTATATGCTACTTCTTTCATGTATATCAGGAAAGGGGGAAAAAAGAGGGGGACTTGCCATAAACAATAAAAAGGCACAAGTACAAGCTATATATGTGAGGTAAACAAGACAGAGACATAATACATTCAAGCAAGAGCTAACTGAACCACATCCAACACAAAAGAAAGTGTGTCAATTTCTCTAGTAATTAAAAAGTTGCTGTGTCAAAAGGCTGATGATGTTGTGAAATGACATTCATGTTTTATGGCAAGACAAGAAAAATTTAAACATAAAAGTTGTACTCCGCCCTTTGGTCTCCTCTTTCCCATCTGCTGTGCACTGTGTGTCTGCATTGTACGTTGACCAAACCTCGCCCGTCAGCAGAAATAGCTGCCCATAAAGAGCAATATTCTCCTGGTGTCAACAGCACAACACTGTAAATGCTCACATTCCCTCTTGCTCTTGTAAGGGGGCACAGTGACCCACCATGTAATACCTACAGACCTGGACTGTGTCAGCTGTCAATCATACATCATCTAATGTACAGCCCTCTGTCTCAAAAAGCTTATATAACTGTGCTTTGAATTCTAATAGGTGGAACAGTCCTGGGAGCTTTCTGAGATGCTGTTCCCAGGTTATAATCCTCAATTCGGCTTAAATAAAATTTTTCGTTGCTGGAGAATAGATTCTTATGTCATGCAGAAAAGAATTTAAGGATAAGCCATAGTAAAATAAAAGTAGATTTATTTAAGGAGATACACACTCCATAGAGTGCCAGCCATCTCAAAAGGCGAGAGGTGGCGCCAGAGCATGGGGTCGTCTAGGAAAGTGAGACTGGCCACAAGGTGTGGGAGTGGTTAGTTTTTATGGACCGAGTAGTTCTATATGCTAACAAGTAGAAGGATTATTTCTATTGTTTTGGGGAAGGGGTAGGGATTTTCAGGAATTGGGCCACTGGCCACTTTTTGGCTTTAAATGGCCAGCTTTGAAACTGTCATGGCATCTGTGGGTGTGTCATTTAGCATGCTAATGCATTACAATGAACATATAATGAGGCTCAAGGTCCACTGGGAGTAAAATTCTCTGTCATGCAGGGCTGGGTTGGTTCTAACCAGTTTATGTCATATCTTCAATTACCATGTCGCTCTTTTAATGGTTGTGCCCTGCTCCCTTCCTTCCTGTCTCAGATCAACTGAGATTTGAATTTTTCATCAACCACGTTCTGTACTGGTCAAGGTAGTAAATAGTAATTAACACTTGGGGTGTTTAAACTGGGGTTCACTTTATTTCAAGTACATTAAAACCTGGACATGTTACCAGTACATAAGTAAAGCAGTAACAGTTGGGAGTGTGTTTACCTTCTGATGTGGCCATAGTTTATACTCAACATTAATTGCTAATATTTGTCACCTCACAGTTTATTGATTGGTTGTACTTTGTTGCTTATTAAGATATGAGTTGTCAAGTATTTGCCAATACACTCAGTGGTTGAAAGCTAAGAAGAAATTCCCTCAGGAAATTGCAGAAAATGTGGCTCCCAATTATAAAGCTGGGTCTCATTATCTAGAAAGGGGGTCTGTGATATCTAATGAGCTTATTCTCCTATGTTGTGTTGCTTTTGTTAGGGATTTTATATGCAGTGCTTTGCAACTATACATGAAATCAATAATTAACTTAACCTTTCGGTTATTTTTTACTCCTATTTTTTCTTAATTATTTAATATGGCTATTTCCTGGTGGTCCTAAATCAGTGTTGTTCCCTTCAGTAAGCATTTATTAAGGGTTCACTGTATATTTGACAATGTGTGTCAAGCTTTCTATTGCTTTATTTATTTATTTATTTGTTTTTGTCAGACATGCAGCTCTAGGGATTGTTGAGTCCTCAATTCTTGAAACAATATTGTCGATATCACTTATTTCTTTAGCCATATCACCAAGTTAAATTTATATATCTCTATTACTTTCCCTTTGTACCAGAAATTCTTCAATGTAGTATAAATTAATAATTATATGATGATAAGACTCCTCATACCCTAAACACTTCTTACCTCTCCATTATTAACCATCTAAAAGGTTAGTTCTAAGATGCAAACAATTTAGGTTTGTATATGTTTCTTTCCATAAAAGACCATCAGAGTTAATCCTGGTATATTGCACATCTTTCTTTGCTTTAGTCAGAGAAAGAAGCCCAAGTCTTCTGGATCACTCGGTATCACCAGGTTTTATCCTCATTTTTTTCTGAAATGGCCGTCTTCTCCCTTATGTCTTCAGATGCCTTCCATCTGTAAATATCTACGTCTAAACTTCCTTTGCTGGTAAAAACATCAGTCACATTAGATTAGGACCCATCACAAAGACCTCATTTTAAGTTAAATGTCTAATAAAAACCCTCTCTCCACATATGGTCACATTCTGAGGTCCTGAGAATTAGGACTTCAATGTAGAAATTGTTAGGGGAATACCACACAACTCATGACACTTAATATACAATTTCTTTCCCAAACATTCTATTTACCTCTTTTTATAGTTCAAATCTTGATTTCTCCAGAGTCACTGCTTCCCCACAGGGGTGTGTTTGTTTGTTTGTTTGATTTTAGTGGGGGCTTTGGTACATAGCTGTACACTCATATACAGCAGAGCCTGGCCATGGAGTACTTCTCTTCCTTCCCAGGATCATAGATTTAATTACTAAAACTTTAACACCATCAATGTGGTAATTTTGCATATTACACTCTTGACACTGCACCCTAGAACCCACATTTCAACAATTTCCCATCAATTCTGATTATCAGCTGACTCTATCATTTTCCCACTATTTATACTCTCTGTGTTACCTCTTTCCTTTTCAACACAGCTTAGATTTCCTCTCCTTCTGCTATACTAACCTGGCCAAATCCCAACCATATTAAACCCAAGTATCTTCTGACCATTCTCTAGCATTTGAGAAAATTAATATGGCTAGAGACATATTCCACGGTAGTAAAGGTACTGTTTTACATTAAGGACCTTAATTTGAGGTGGCCCTTGTAACAGCAAGCTTTCTTGCTTTACTCGCCTGGTCAATTCTTTTTTCCTCTCTCTGAGTTGCCCTTTTCAGGCTTCCTCCTCTCTCTTTAAACTTCCTACAATCTCTCCTCTGTTCTCACTTTTGGCTGATGATCTCACTTTTTTTTTTTTTTTTTTTAAATTGGGGAAAGTAGAAGTTATCAGAAGAAAACTAGAGAGCTGAATGATATTCCTCCTCCCTCCCCCAAGATGTCAGAACTCTAATCTCCAGAACTGGGAATGTCATCTTACATGACAAAAAGGACATTGCAGATGTGATCAAGTTAAGGAGCTCAAGGTAGGGAGATTATTCTTGATTGTCCATGTGGGTCTGCTATCCTCACAGGGTCCTTACCAGAGGGATACAGAAGGAATCAGAGTCAGACAGTAGGAGATGTGACAATGGAAGTGAGAGGCTGGAGTGATGTGAGGAAAGGGCTGTGATGCATGGAATGCTGACCACCTCTGAGGTTGGAAAGCAAGGGAACGGATTTTCCCTTGAAGCTTTCAGAAAGAAAGCAGCCCTACAGATACTTTGATGTTAGACATCTGACATCCAGAACCGAAAGTGAATAAATTTGTGTTGTTTAAAGTCACTAAGTTTGTGATGATTCAGTACAGCAGCAATAGAAAGCTAACACAAAGTCTACTTTTTCATTTTTAGGAATATTCAGGACCACACAACTTCCCCTGGATCTTTCTCTTCTGTTCCTGTAAACCTCCTTCCTTCTGTTTGTGGTCCATTCTTTCCTGCAGCAGAGCATTTCATCACTGATCACCTGCTTCAAGGTCTTTATTTTTAGGGTTTATCCCTCAATTTTTAAACTCATTAACCTTTATTTAAGATTATTTATATGAGCATACAAATATAACACAATATCACTATATATATAAAAATCCCATGACTTCAATTTCTTTTTCTGGTCTTTCTTGAAACAAAACCCATCATGTTCTTGCCTCCTGCCTCTCATGATCCAACTCCAGTAGGTTTCCAATCAGTTCATCTCAAAATCACCAGTGATATCCAGGTCTCTAAATTGCTGAATTCTAAATTTGCATTAGTCATATCTCCAGAACTCAGTCCTTCATCTGTTTCTCTTCTCCTTTAGGAATTAAAGATATTTAAAAATTATGTATATAGTGGGCTATTTTATATGTGAGTTTTCTTTTAGTGTAATAAAAAGGGTCCTAGAAATGTGTTCTAACATGAGGGCGAAAGTCATGATTGGGTGAGAGTCACAAGTGATGTCACATTCCCTTGGCTTGCAAAATCTTCTATATTTCATTAACTTTTTTTTTTCTCTCTACTCTAACCTAGATTCATACCTTTAACCACCTACTTGACAGCTCCATTTAGACTTCTAATAGGCATCATGAGTGTAAATGTATGTAATTAAAACCATTTCCCTAACTGATTAAGACCCCAAGTGCCCCTTCTACAAAATGACTTCATTAATTCAGAATTACCTACAATTCATCCTTGATTCCACATTGTCAGTGCCCGTGTCCATCAAGCGGCAAGTCCCTTCTGCCTTATCTTCTCTCTTTTCCACATCTCTCACTATTTTCCAGTAATTGCTCTCAGTTTCTTTCACATACCTTAGCTTCTGAGGCAGTAATAACCTCCTCCCCACCTCCACTATCCCATCTGGCATTCATCTAGAGCCTGGGTATCTGAGGTCTGTGTGTGCAGTAAAATTCCCATCTCTTTTCTTTGAATCCAGAACTGAGCAAGCAAGAAAATTCATGGGAGCTTTATGTAGTGCAATTAAAGTCAGATAATAGAGACTAAGACTCTTCTGTATAACAAAGTATTAGAGATATGCTAAGAGGCTTACCATCTTCTTGTGTAAATAGCCCAATTATATTCTGAACTTTCTAATGAGAATTTTCTCCCTTCCTTCTCTTCTTTCCCTTCCCTGTATCTGAAATTTCCCTTTAGCTATCCAGGAAACACACACACACACACACACACACACACACACACACACACACACACACACAGAAAAGAAAACTAACAAAAACCCATGGAGATTAGAATAATTGATCACCTGTGCTTAAGTGGCAAGACAAGATAGAAACTAGGAATTGGAAGGCATTGCTTTATTCAATAAATATTTATTGAGCTTCTACCATATTCTAGACATTATTCTGTTGCTAGAGATACAGTGGCAAACCACAGAGTGTTTGTGCTTTGAGGAGTTAACAAATATTAAAACAATTCAGAAAGTGATAATTTCTCTGAAGGAATTGGAGTGGGCAGAGACCTGAGTGATGATGACTTTGGGTAGCTACCTATATAAACTTCAGAGGAAAGAGGTTGATGGATACAAGGACCAAGCAAGGTGTGTTTCAAGAAGAGCATGGAAGTCACTGTGTAGAGTTCATTGAAGAGAAGGATCGTAGGAGAGAGACTGGACCACAGATTATGATGGCTACTTTAGACTTTGGCAAAGAGTTTGGATTTAATTCTAAGTGTGAGGGGAAGCTACCAGATGGTTTTAAGATGGGAAGAATCTGATATAGTTTTTTAAAGTCTGGCTTCTGTGTGGAGAATAAATGATAAGGAAACATTAGTGATTGTAGGAGACCAATGAGAAGGCTATGATGGCAGGTCAGTGGGAGAAGGTGGTGGTTTCATTCTAAAGTGATAATAACATCTAAGTGGCTGAACAAGAAGCCTTCACTGGTGATTGACAAGCTTAGTGGGGAAGAAGAAATGACAGAGGAAGTGTTGGGAGTCCAGGGAGGTGGAGCTCGTAAGAGCTCAGGTGTGAGTTGCTTTGTGGGCATCCATAGGAGAACAAGGTCCCACTTGCATTTTGAAAATGAGATGAGGAGCAAGGGCAGATCTCAATGTGATAAGATGCAGTAGGTACTCCTGGGTCTACACCTGGAATTTCATAAGAATTATAATAGTTCAAGCCCCAAATAAATACTTCCTTTACACATGTTCTGAATTCTATGTGGGAAAGTCTTTTTTGATAATGGACTATACAGTATGACCCAGAGGATAATTTATAGGGCATTTGCCTGGGTTGTTGAAATGTCAAGCAGTGGGACCCTGGTCACTATATTTTAGTCATGACATGAATGATACATGTTCCTTTATGAGGCCTGTCAGGCCTCTGGACACTTGATTGAAATAAGTGACTCATCAAGTCCTATTCCAACTTGGAGTGGAATAAAGCCCTGTTTAGCTGAATTCCCCATACCTGGCCTCTGGGTTAATGCACATCATCAAACAGAAGTAGGACGGCACAGGTAGTCAGTCTCCAATTAGTCCCAGTTGTCAGGCTTCTGATGGAAAAGAGATGCTCTGAAATTAAATTTATACAGCTTTGACTTCTCTGATTTCCTAGCACTGCAGAAATGGAAGGGAAAATTGCAGGGGAGGATATAAACTAGGAATCAATGGTTCTTTCTCCATTAATGGGACATAAGTGATAAAAATGAGAACAGAATGAGCATAGCTGCAGGATTTGAGGCATTTTAGGGGATATTCAAAGAGGATCATTCTGTCAAAGGTCAATAATTTAGCAGCCAGATAAAAGAAATGCTAACAAATGGTATTATGTTGAATTCTCAAGTTTATTTCTATTCAGGGCTGTATCCAAGAAATCTAGAAGGATGATTGTATATTTGGAATTTCAGTCACTAAACACACAGCTGGAATCCAGATGTTCTTGCAGCCTTGTAGAAAAATAGCAGTTTTCAGTGCTGGCTTTAAAAACGTATTACCAGATACCTATTTCTAAGGAAGATAAGAAGATAATCTTTATTTGTCGTGGGCTAGTCTTTAATTTTATTATTTTTTGCAGTTTGAAAGTACTTTTTTTTTTTTTGTTTCAGCATCTCCATAAACCTCAGCACCTTTCAGAGATGTTGATAGAAAAGTAGTTAGAAATAAGGACCGATGGAAGATGTGGAGTGGTTGAAATAAGAATTTTCGAAGGAATTTATAAGAACCTGAGAAATGGCTCTTTCAAGTTTTAACCACAGTAAGAAAACTGTGCTGAGACTCACTTCTAACTGTGGATTACAATGTAATTCACAAGCCTCTGGAGTAATTTATCAAGCAGGAGTTGGGTAGGAGTTTCACTAAGCAGACATTCTGAATCCTTCTGAAACAACTAGCAAATGCTTCTGAATTTATTTGCTAATTCCAGCAAACATTAGTATCTGTTGGAAGGATTGGAGGTAGAATGATAAGAGAAGGCTGGTGGGAAAAAAAGAAACTCAGGATTTGCAATAGTCATAGACAATTTAACAGCTAGCCGGGGTACACCACTCTCATTAAACCAGTGCTGAAGTGGGCTAGCCCAGCCATGTTGAAAGACTTGGTGGAGAGAGTACCATTATAATTGTCGACTAAGGTGATTGCTCTACTTAATTTTGCCTTATCAGTGTCCAATTGGACATAATCTCGGGAGGTAAATCTTTGTGAATGTCTTTCAGAAATGAACAAAGAGAATATACATGCTACTGGCCCTGCTCTCAGTAAGTGGACACCTTTCTAGGGAAGTATTGCTAGTCATCTAGAAAGGCCAGGAAGATGCTAGGCTAAAAACATGATAGCAGGCTGGCTTGTATAACCAAAGCCCTTCAAGGATCTTCCTTGATGCCTGTGGTAGATTGCCAAGGAGCCTACTGAGTCAATTTGGAGGTGCAGATAGTAGTGTGTATGAAGAAGCAGATCTTTCAAGTAAGGATATGAACCTTCTGAGATGTGGGAGAGCAGCTCTGTCCTGGGAATTACAGATATTATCACATATTTATGAGAAATTGTATAAAACAGTGGTCCTCAAACTGGGCAACTTTCACCCCTCTCCCAAAGAGGATGTCTGGCAATGCTTGGAGACATTGTGTGTGTATATTTGTCGTCACAGCTTGAACATAGATGCTACTGGCATCTGGTAGGTAGAGGCCAAGAATGCTGTTAAACATACTGTAATGCACAGAGCAGAGTCCCTCCACCTCCAGGAATAAGTCTGATTGTGTCGAGGCTGAGAAACTATAAGCATTGCAATGTTCTGTAAGTTGGCTATGAAAGCAGTTGATTTCACCCCAAGATATATCCCTCCCAAAATATCCCCATAATGAAAGGTGTGATGATGGGACAAAGAGAGGGAAGACAACCCAGATCTCTTAAAACATGTGTCTTTTGCCCCAAATGAGAAGAGTATTTCCATCTACCAATGCAGGCAAGAGAAAGTACTACCTGACAGAAACGCATATTTAAAAGCAGTGAAGACTAGATAAAGACTAGAAATATTTTGGAATTGTATAGTCAAAATCTGTGCAATATATTTGTAGCTATGGATCATTTAACTCATTATTCTATGCATATTTGGTACATATTTGACAAAACAATGAATAACTCCTTTCTCTATGGTTGGCAAAAATTTTAGTTATTTTAAATAAACCATGAAGCTGATATTTAGGACAAAAGAAAGCTAGCAACCGGTGGGTCTCCTATAATCTGGACATTGTTAATATTCTATCCTAGATCCAAGGACTGACAGTGAAGGCAATCAGTCATTACTCTGTTAGGTCATTTGAGGCAGTTTCAAAAGCAGGCTTTTTGTTTTTTGATGGCAATAGTAACCAAAATCTGTCACACATTCGGCCAACAAATTCTCGTATAAATTTTGTAAGCTTCATGTGTTCCAGTTAATTTAATTGCCTGATATTCATCTTTCTGTGAAAGATATACAAAGGTTTTCTGAGAGTTCACTTGAGAACCAGAATTAATCCTATGATTTGATGTTTTCATCCTTTTTGCAGATATAGAACAAAAACATTAAATATATGGTGTGGGTTAAGGAGCTCTTGTCCTTCAAAGAGGATTTTACCCAAGGCTTTCCTAGTCCACCCACCTAGAATAAAAAAGCTTCTATTTTGGAGGTGGTTATTGTGATGAAAGTTTTTATGGGTTTATGTTGGCTGCTTAAATCCATTGAGAGCAAAGGAGAAGTTTTGCAAAATGGCCACAGGGGAATTTGCCAGTTACCTAGAAAAATAAACACATTGGGTATTCTGTATCTTCTCCAAGAGGCTAAAGATATGTATCAGAACTTTATTAAATAGGCTAGATACATTCTACCCCCCAAAAAATCCCTTAAGGTAATGTCCTAGGCCATGCATCATCTCTCAAAATGGTTTCACCTGTTTCCTTAGCCCATTTGTTGAAATTTGGATGAGACTTCTGGCTGTTGCTACACTTAGGCTTTGAGTTAGGACAAAGGATTGAATGGGAGTGAAGTGTGAGACTCCAAATGGATCTACATCCAAGGACAGCAGCAAGGACCTTACTGGTTGGTGGATGCTTTAGCTCTGAGAAAGAACGTTAATAAGGAGCTACTCAGAACTTTAGACTTGTGAAGGCCTTCAAGTTATTGTAAGTTAGCAAACCACTGGAAGAGGGCTTCATATTTGACATTTGATAAGCTAGAGCCTGCCTGATGAGAAAGTGCACCTGGACCTGGGCTGTGGTTATTAGGAGGGCATCACAAAAAATTCTACCTTCTGGTAAGACATCAGGAGAAAGTAAACCTATGGCACTGTTTTCTGGAACTTTTTTCTAGATCTTTGTGAGAACAGAGTGGTGGTGAAGCAGTGAAGAGAGAGGGCTTCTCAGACCAAACTATGGAGTGGTAACAACATGGTTTATCAAAATTTAACACCTACCTTGCTCATTTCCCATTAAGAAGCAGATGAAAGGAACCAAGAGAGAAAGAAAAGCCAATCCCAAGTTCCTGTCTCCCCAGGAGCAGGGGAAAGGAGACCACGTATGGATGACTTGTGAAGCTGGTTCTGAAGTAAAGGTGCACGTGCAAAAGCGGAGACAGTGGGGGTAAAGGTAAGGAGCTTGATTTGAAAATATGTGTAGTAGGTACTTTTCTTAATGCTTGATGTTTAATCAGTTTGGATATTTGAAGAGTGTGGGGTGTTCAGAAATGAAACTCAGTTCCTTGATGCCTTACAATGAGATATAAGAAAGAGGCTATATTTTGTAAGTAGAGATATTAAGTTCAACTTTAGCCGTATTTAATTTAATGATCCTGAAGGACATCCAAATGGAAATGTCTGGAAGACATTGGAAAACACACTTCTGAATGTTAAGAGAAAGATATCGGCTGCAGCTATGCTAGAAATGATGACTGAAGCCTTGAGGATGAATAATTTTCTAGAGAGATCACATGGAGAGTGGACCTTAAACAAAGCAGATGGTTTGGTAACAATGGTCTTTTAAACCCAGGCAGAAGAGAGGAAGCTGAGAATGAACTAAGGAAGGGATTCAGTGAGACAAAAACAAGACGAGGAGACTTTAGTGCCATAAATGTCCAAGAAAGAAATTCTAAGAAACAAGGAGCACTAGTGTCAAATGCAACTTAAAAGTCAAGTAAGATAAAGACTAAGTGTCCATATGATCTACCAAAATTACCGTTAGCTCTGATGAGAGACAATTCAGTGAATGTAGATGTCAGATTTCCGAACGTCAAGTGAGGAAGAGGGGACGGCATGCATATAGGACTTCCAATAGGCTGTAAAGGGCAGGAGTGAGAACAAGGACTCATTGGAGAAAAAAGGGGTCAACAGGGAATAATTTAGTTTGGGAGATGACTGAATATGCTACATGTTCATGAGGAATAACCAGACCAGTACAGATGGCATCTGAAGACACAAAAGAGAATGGAATATTCAGTGATAAAGGGTGGAAGTGGAGTAAATTAGGTTGCCATATTTAGTAAAAAATAAAACAAAAAGCCAGGATGTCCAAAAACTTTGAATTTCAGATAACCAATAAATAATTTTGAGTATAATCAGTATGTACCCAATATTTCCAGGATTTACTCATACTAAAAAAAAAAATTATCCAAAATTTAAATTTAACTGGGAATCCTGTATTTTATCTAGTAAACTGAAGAGATCCCAATCACAGGTGAAAGATTATATTAAGATATATTTTCCATTATGACAAGATGTGGATTAAGTTCAGGTTTCATCACAGGAAGTTATCACAGAGTTCCTTCCAGTAACTTCTGTTTTCCCTGTGAAGTGAGAAATTGGCCACTGGCTAGGAGAGAGGCAAGGGGGCAGCATCACAGATTTGGAGGAAAGGTAGAAGGTTTGAAATAACTGTTATGGGGAGCAGGAGAAGAAATTGATTAGAAAAGACACAGAATTATTTCCAGGCACATTAAGAGCTTAATTAACATCAGGGACCTTGAATTGATGGAGGTGCCAATCCATGCAGGTGAGCGCCACTAATCTGCTGAGGAGGGTCAGTTGGCAAATGGAGCTGCCAATACTGGGAATAGGGTGATGGATGTGCTGGAGCTTGTAATCCAAGCTGGGCAGAAAGGGCAGTCAAGGGAGTGGAGGCAGAGGGGGAGGAGCTGAGCAAATGAATATGGTAGGAAGGCAAAGAGCAAGTGAAGAAGTAAGAGTAATTGAATGAATGAGCTACATGGAGGGTGCGATATGAAAAATGGGATGTATGAATTTAAAATCTCAGAGGTGTAGATGTTCTGAGTAATGGTAAATTATAGTTGGGACCATGAAAAAAAGAAACTGAAGAGGAGAGGAGATGAAACCGACTGGAGATGAAAAAATAAAAACCTAAAGGCATTAGGGAATTTTTAAAAAAGGAGCCTACAAATTGTACCCCTTAGTCCTAGGAGTGATGGTGTGGGTAAATGAGCAATTCATTGGGGGATGACTAGCTGCTGTAATAGAAAAGCATCCATAACTTCATGGCTTAAAAAAATTATTGATTGATTGATTGATTGATTGCATACTCATATGACTATCTCAGTCATCATCTCTAATGACCAGCTTTCCCCCAAGAAGTGATTTAGGGACCTGGGTTCCTTCCAGCTATGGCAAGTGGTTCCCAAGGCTTCCCTAGAGTGGTTTCCATTGCTGCCAGAAGGAAAGGAATTTATTCTTTGGAGGACTGCACACAGGAAGTCTTGAGTGGTCCAGGACTGGAAGAAACACTCAACATTTTTCCTACACACATTGACTCGAATGCAGCCATGCGGTCACACCTAACTGCAAGGGCTGTGAGGACTTGTGGCCAAAAGGAAAGGCAAACGAGGTTTAGATTAACATGTAACCCACCTCTGCCTCAAACAGCTTCCACCTACAAGTGTTTCAGGGCTAGGAGTGTCTTCAGGGAGAGAATATTTTTACTTAAAGAAAGATGTTGAATAAAACTTTCAGTGAAACCAGAGGTCAGAGTGGAAAGGTCAGGGAGGGAGATGTACTGTGAGACATGTTTAGGAGAGACACAGAGCATGACTGGATGGCGCAGACACCAGGAGGTATTGACATCCTGCTTGAAGATCAGAGTATCTGAATTTGCTAACTAGGTTTTCAAAAAAATTAGTCTCTGTTCCCATTGTTTCTAGGAGCCACGAATACCCTGGGCAGAGGAATTTGGGGTCAGTAACCTCGTCTTCTGACCCTCAGTCCTGAGTGTGAAGGGCTGGGCTTTGTGATTCTGAAATACTTTTCACATGCTCCACCATATAGGCCATTATTTTAAATCTTTTCTAATGTCTTCTGTTGCAGTCTATTACATTAAATTCAATTTTATATAATGGCTTACTATGCTGTTCTCCTTCCCCAAGATATATATCCTTTAGAAACCTCAGATTATGTGGGTATATCATTTATAGTTGATTAAATACGGTATTTGTGACTACTTCTATGAAAATGGGCATCCGACCCTCTCAGGGTTAGAAAATGTGACTTCCTGTTATAGTTTAGTTCCAATGGAAAATAAGATGTGAGTATCATTATTTCAAATTACAATTCCTTTTCCAGGAATTTAATCTGCAATATATTTCAAGACTATCTTTAGAGGATAACATGTTAATAATGTACTATGAAAAAGAAGACAAAAAGTGTAAGATAAATTATTAGTAGTACCAGTGTTAGCTCTTAGTTGAACGAAAAGTTCTCAAGCTTTGTATTATTTTTATTTTTTTAAAGAGGAGAGGCTTCAAAGACTCAGGTGGTGTACCTACTACATTTTGAAATTAAGTAGCACCATACTATTTTTGAAGATTTAAAAAACACATACAGTCATTTATTAGTTCATTTGTTTCCTCATCAGTCATTGGGCAATTACCATGCATATGGTGCTGTCCACACCTTTTATAACCAAGTTATGGCAAATAAAAATCTAGAGAACTATAGCAAACAATTAATGAGGAGCAAATTGAAAATAAGAAACCAACAAACAAACAAACAGGGTTTCCTTATGTCCCACAGGCACCCATTTCCTAAATTGTAGCTGCAAATTAACTAAGAATCCATTCTCCCCAAAATATATTTTCATCTTCTTCATTCATTTCCTCCTCCTAATGTCTTCTCAAACCTCTATGTCTTAGTTTTACCAACTAAAATGAAATTGACCTAAGTAGACCCTGGCTGAATTTGAATTCTTCCTCCTCCATAGTAGCTGATGGTCACAGTCCATATAGAACCTTCTCGACACATTGCGGTTCCATAAATACTTTTTAAAGAGTGTGACTGAGATAAAGAGGAAAGCCACGCCTACACCTCCAATAAGACCTACACTTCCATAACCCCACAGATACTTTTTTAATGTCATTTAAAAAGGACTAATAGATTAGCAGCTGAAGGGGACACGAGAGATTACATACAGTGCAAAGACAGTTAAATATTGAATGAGGTATACACTGAAAGAATAAAATGAACACCGTTCTTGTAAGATACTGATGAGAAGAAAAGATCAATCTTAAAAAAAAATAGTGAAACAAGCTGAGACTGATCCTCTGTCTGCCCCTGTTCAATTGACTTTAAACCAGTACAAATCAGAATAATTAGAAGCAGCTAAGAGGCTAAAGCCCCTTTTGAGTTGGCTTGCAGTGCACATAATACTGTCAGAGAACCATGTAAACAGCTACATCTACTATGTTAGAAGGAAGGCCACGAGAATCAGAGCTGTCTGGGAACAACAGATCACTGAGCAGAGCTAAGGCAGCAAGAAGTGAACAGAAGGATATGGATGCTATTTACACTGAAACACCAATTCTGGGAGGGGGAGAGAAATAGCGAGAGAGAATGTAAACAACAGATAATTATAAATAAACAAACTTAAATCTAGGACATTCTAAGGAAAACTTAGTGTGTCATGAATACAGTTGATAAAAGAATATGCTTTGGCTTCATACAGAGTTAAATGGTAATTTCTATTTTCATAAGTGTATAAATGGGCACTGGATAAAATTTTGTTTTTAAATATTTAAAGGAAGGCTTCTAAAACTTCTTCATCTAAGTGCTATTAATGCAGATGAGAAAGGACCTCGTATGAGAAAAGGCGTAGCACACAGTCCACTGCTAGAAAGCTTTCTATAAGCTTGTGCTTCATCTTTTAAATTCATGTGAAATATTGAGGAAACATTTAGTCTTTTTAATAATGGGTAAAGTTGCCAAATGGTAGCTGATAGCGTGATTTTGGGGAAGAGCTTGGACCAGAAGATGTGGGTTTCATTCTTGATTCTGCTATTAACAAAAGGTTGACCTTGATAAACTCAGTTACTTCAGATTCTCTTAACTTTTGTTTCTTCATCAACAAAATGAGGTAATCCATCTCTTGTCACACAAACTATGCCATGTGCAAAAGAGTTGTTAAAAAGAATTGTAGGGGTTCACAGTGAGCCTCCCCACAATGTACCCCTTTTGCATGGTGATCATTTTGAACTAAATGCCATCAAGATCCTTCAGTTTCAAGACAAACTACTGCCTCTCTCTTAACTACCCAGAGTAATTTTAATTGGGGATTTTTCCCAGGAAAGAATTATTACTGGAGATAAATTTTATCCAAGTGGCATCTATATAGGAGAACAAACATCTAATTACCAAACATTTGCTGTTCTTCTTATTGTCCTGTGAATGACCCTCCTGTCTTTCGCAGCCCCATACCTTAGATCAGGATGATATATATTCCTCATTTTACCCTTCTGTCTTTGAACCTCTCTTGCGTATGTGTTTCCTGTATGAACACAACTAAGTTTGATATTCTTCTGTTAATCTGTTCATGACAATTTAGTTCTTAGATCAACCAGAAGAACCTAGAAGTATAGAGGAAAGTTTTTTTTTTTCTCCCCGACAGGGTCAAATGAGTTAACTTTTATTAGAGGAAGATGATTTCATGACATACTGCTGCTATGAAGGTCTACATTTGTTCCACAGGTATAGAAATATTTTAGATTGTAGATAAAATTAACTGATGTATAGTTATAACCTTAATGAGTCTGGTAAAATTACTAAAATTTTCTAGACCAAGGAAGTTCATGCTGCAAAATATTTGTCATGTGGGTTTTTCAAGGTCAACTAAAACCCCACACAACAACAATGTAGATTATATATTTCAGTGCTTACTTGGAATCAGATGTGCTTAATTTGAATAATAATGTAAACATTTATGAGACATGTCACTTCAGGCAAAATACTTAATCCTTTAAACCTTGATTTCCTCATTGGTAGGATAGAATTATAAACAATCTCTGTCAGGCTCCTTCTCTGCACCCAACATTGGTTAATATTCAGTAAATACAAACTTTTGTAGGGATTTTGGGCAATTTCCGAACACAGCAAAGGTATGCAATTAAAACACAAACATATTTACTCCTGGCTTATTTTACTTATTCTTTCTTTTATTGTGGTAAAATACATAAAATTTACCATCTCACCCATTTTTTAAGTGTGTATGAGTAGTGTTTACTATATGCATATTGTTGTACAACAGATATTTAAAACTTTCTTATCTTGCAAACAGAAAAGCTATACCCTTTGGACAACAACTCCTTCTTCCTCTCTCCCAAGCCCCTGGAACCCCCCATTCCACTTTCTGTTTCCAAAAGTTTGACTACTTTAAATTTCTCACTTAAGTGGAATAATGTGGTTATCTTTGTGACTGGGTTATTTAGCATAATCTCCTCAAGTTTCATTTATGTTGTGCCATAAGACAGGATTTTCTTTTTAAAGGCTGAATAGTATATCATTTTACGTATGTACCACGTTTTCTTTATCCATTTGTCCATCAACAGACTTTTAGTGTCCATCAACAGACTTTTAGATTTCTTTTACCTTAGTTTGACTGTTGTGAATAATGGTTCAATGAACATTGGTGTGTAAATACAACTTTGAGATATTGATTTCATTTCCTTTGTATATATACCCAAAAGAGCATAGGTATCTGGTAATTCTATTTTTTTTCCTGATGAAATTGTTTTTTATAGTGGCCACACCATTTTATATCTTCATCAACAGTGCACAAGAGTCCCAGTCTCTCTACATCTTTGCCAGCATTTGTCATTTTCTTTCTTTCTTTTTTTTTTTTTTTTGATAGTGTTCCCTCTAACAGATATGGAGTGATAACTTATTGTGGTTCACATTTCCCTGACAATTAGTGAAACTGAGCATTATTTCATTTATTAATTGGCAATTTGTGTATCTTCAGAAAAATTTCTAACAATCCTTTGCCTTTTTAAAATCAGGTTATTTATTTATGTATTTTTGTTGCTGTGAAATTGTTGCTATAATTTTATGTATTCTAGACATTAACCACTGCTATAAATTGGTCAAATGAACACTTCAGTGGAGAACAGGGTGCTACATCATAAGCAGTGTGGCTCAACAACAGAGCACAATACAAATTAAAATAGAGAAGTTCATAGTACACAGGTCCTGGAGGAAGTAACTGGAAAGCTTTGAAGAGTCTCAAAAGGAGGCAACGTACAGACAGAGAAAGATAAGATTTTGCGGGGCAGTGGCCAAGATGGTAGAGTAGGAAGACCCTGGCCTCACCTCCTTCCAGGGGCACACCAAAATTACAACTATTTACAAAGCAACTTTTGGTGCAAATGACCTGTAGATCAGCAAGAAAGATCTTCTACAACTACGGACATAAAGAAGGAATCACAACAAGATGGGTAGGAGGGGCAGAGATGTGCTATAGTCAAGACCCCACCCCAGGTTGGTGACCCACAAATGCTGGATACTTACAACTGCAGAAGTTCTGCCCAACAAGTGAGGAGTTTGGGTCCCACATCAAGCTCCCCAGGCCAGGGATCCTGCACCAGGAAGATGAGACCCCAGAATGTCTGGCTTTGGATGTTAGCAGGGCTTACTCTGGGGAGAGGCAGAGGGCTGTATGAAATAGAGGCTCCACTATTAAAGGGTACACACAAAATCTCATATGCTTTGAGAACCAGAGCAAAAACAGTGATTTGAAAGGAGCCAGGTTCAGATCTACTCACTGATCTTTTAGAGCATCCAGAGGATCAGGAGACAACTGGGGCTTACTTTAGGCTCATGGGTAATGTACTGGTAGCAGCCTTTCCCATTATAAGGAAACTGGGGCTGGCAAGCACCATTTAAAAATCCTCCTACTAGCTTATTAGTAGCAGAGACTGGCCCCAGCCACCAGTCACTTGGCACCAGTCCTGAAACTCCACAGATTAGGAAGCTAATTGGATGGAGACACAGCTCCACCTACCAGTGGGCTGGCATCAGCCCTGGGACAACCTGGAGCCTGAATTCAGAGACCTTGGGACCTGACTCTGCCATTAGTCCCAGGACTACCTGGGCCCTCACCCTGCCCACCAGCAGGACTATACCAGATGCAAAATACCGTGGACTCCTCAGCAAGCTGCCCTGGGATTCAGCCCCACTCAGCAATGGACTGATCGCAGCTTTGGGACATGCCAGGCTCCACAGCAAGCCATGTCAAGAACAAGCTTCACTCACCAACAGGTTGACAGCAGGTCTGGAACTTCCAGCCCCACAACTAGCCACCCGAGATCCTGCTCTGCCAACCAGTGGGCCAGCACTGGACACAGGAGCCCTCAGGGCTGGGAAGCCAGCCAGCTTGTAACCTGGCCCCATCTACCAGTGGACAGCAGTCTTTACACAAACCAGGACCTGGCACTCAACCTGACCAGAGTCCAGCCACACCTAACAGACTACCCATAACAGTCAGCCTACTGCAACAGAAGGACCCACAAAACCCACAAAAGGGAAATCTGTAAAGAATATAGCACTGGTGACCAGAGCAGAGTGCACTGCTAGAAGGCATAGGAACTCTCCTACAAAAGACCACATCTGCAAGATCTGAAAATATAACAGACCTACAAAATATATAGAAATAACAACAGCAAAATAGGCAAAATTATGTGACAGAGGAATATGTTCCAATGGAAAAAACAAAAAACTCCCAGAAGAAGAACTAAGTGAATTGGAGGTAAGCAGTCTCCCCAAGAGAAGTTGCTCAAAGAACTCAGGAGAAGAAAGGATGAACACAGTGGTAAGACCAACAAAGAGTTAGAAAATATAAGGAAGAATCAAACAAAGCTGAAGAATATAGAACCAAATTAAAAATTCACTAGAAGAAATCAGTGGTGGATTAGAGGATATAGAGAAAAAAAGATCATTGAATGGGAGGACAGAATAGTGAAAATTACTCAAGCTGAAGAGAAAAAACAAAGTTAAAAAAATGAGGACCATTTAAGAAACCTCTGAGACAACATCAGGAATGCTAAGATTTGCATTATAGGGATCCCAGAAGGAAAAGAGAGAGAGAAAGGGGCAGAGAACATATTTGAAGACATAATATCTGAAAACATCCTTAACCTGGGAAGGGAAATGGACATCTAGACTGAGGAAGCACAGAAAATTTCAAACAGGATCAACCCAAAGAGGATCACACAAAGACACATTATAATTGAAATTACAAAAATTAAAGATGAAAAGAGAATATTAAAATATTAAAAGTTAAAGATGAAGAGAGAATATTAAAATTAAAATAGCAAGGGAAAAGCAACAAGTTACATACAAGAGAACTTTCATAAAGTTATTAGCTGACTTTCTGTAGTCCAGAAGGAAGAGACATGATATATTTAAAGTAATGAAAGGGGGAAACCTACCACAAATAATATTCTACCTGGCAAGACTAACATTCAGATTTAAAGGAGAGGTTACAAGTTTTACAGAGAAGCAAAACCTAGAAGAATTCAGCACCACAAAACCAGCATTACAAGAAAATGTTAAAGGGGCTTCTCTAAGCAGAAAAAAAAAGACCACAGTCAAACATATAAAAGTATAAAAAGAAAAATCTCATTGGTAACAACAACCATACAGTAAAGGTAGTGAATTAATCACTTATAATGCTAATAGGAAGGTTAAAAGACAAAAGTAGTAAAATCATCTATAAACATGATAAGTAGTTAAGGGATACACAAAACAAATAGATGTAAAATAAAACATCAGAAACAGTAAACATGGTGGGACGAGTAAAAAAGTCAAGATTGTTAAAATGCATTTGAGCTTAAGAAATTAGCAATTTAAAATAATCATATATGTATATACACACACCTCTCACAGTAACCACAAGCTAAAAATTTATAATAGATACACACATAAAAAAGAGAAAAGAATCAAAACATAACACTACAGATAGTCATCAAATCACAAGGGAAAAGAGCAAAAGAAGAAGAAAGGAACAACGACAACAAAAAAGAACTATAAAAACAACATCCAAATAATTAACAAAATGGCAATAAGTGCATAGCCATCCATAATTACTTTAACTGTTAACAGATTAAATGCTTCAATCAAAAGAGTGGCTGAATGGATACAAAAACAAGACCCATATATATAATGCCTTTCAGAGCTAAAGAGACATATAAACTGAAAATGTGGGGAAGGAAAAATAAGAAGAAATCCAAGATAGCAATACTGTATCAGATAAAAGTAAATAAAGACTGCAATAAGAGACATAAGAAGATTACATAATGACCAAAGGATTAATTCAAGAAGATAAAACAATTACAAATATATATGCACCCAACATAAGAGCACCTTTTAAATACATAAAGCAAATATTAACAGACACAGAGGAAGAAATTGACAGTAACACAATAATAGTAGGGGGTCTTTAACACTCAACTTACGTGAATAGATGGATCATCCAGACAGAAAATCAATAAAGAAATACTGGCCTTAAATGACACATTATAACAGATGGACTTAATAGATGTGTATGTAGAACATCCCATCCAAAAGTAGCAGAATACTCGTTCTTTTCAAGTTCACAGGCAGCATTCTCCAGGATGGATCACATGCTAGGCCAAAAAACAAGTTTCAGTCAATTTAAGAATATTGAAATTATATCCAGCTTTTCTTCTGATCACAATGCTATGAGGCTATAAATAAACAACAAGAAAAAAACAGCAAAGAAAACAAACACATGGAGGCTAAACAATATGCTACTAAAAAACCAATGGGTAACTGAAGAAATCAAAGAGGAAATAAAAAAGTGAGACATGTGAAAACAAAAATACAATGATCCAAAATCTATGGGTCCCTGCAAAAGCAGTTCTAAGAAGGTAGTTTACAGTGATACAAGCCTACCTCAAGAAACAAGAAAAACCTCAATTAAGCAACCTAACCTAATACCTGAAGGGACAAAGAAAAGAAGAACAAACAAAACCAAAGTTACTAGCAGAAAAGAAATCACAAAGATCAGAGTAGAAATAAATGAAATAAAGACTAAACAATAGAAAAGATCAATAAAACTAAGATTTGGTTCTTTGAAAAGATGAACAACACTGATAAGGCCTTAGTCAGACTCATCAAGAAAAAAAGGAAGATAGTCCAAATAAATAAAATCAGAAGTGAAAAAGGAGAAATTACAACTGACACCACAGAAATACAAGGATTGTAAAAGTCTACTACAAACAATTATACACCAATAAAATGGACAACCTAGAAGCAATGGATAAATTCCTAGAAATGTATACTCTTCCAGGACAGAATGAGGAAGAAATAGAAAATATGAACAGACTAATTACCAATAATGAAGTTGAATCCATGATTTAAAGGAGAAAAAAAAAAAAAAACCTTCCAACAAACAAGTCAAAACATTTAGAAAAGACTTAATAATACTCTTCTCAACTATTCCAAAAAAATACATGAAGAAATGCTTCCAAACTCATTCTACAAGGTTAGCATCACCTTGATACCTAAACCAGACAAAGACAACACACACAACATGCATACACACACACAAACACATAGATTATAGATCAATATCCATGATGAACATAGATGCAAAAATCCTCAACAAAATATTTGGAAACCAAATTCACCCATACATTAAAAAAAAATCATACACCATGATCAAGTGGGATTTATTCCAGGGATGCAAGAATATCTGCAATATGATTCTATGTGATATACCACACTAGCAAATTGAAGAATAAAAATCATATGATCATCTCAATAGTTGCAGAAAAGGCTTTTGACAAATCAACATCCATTTATGGTAAAAATTTTCCACAAAGTGTGTATCAAGAGACTATACCTCCACAAAATAAAGGTCATATATAACAGGCCAACAGCTAACATCATATACAATGTTGAAAAACTAAAAACATTTTCTCTAAGATCAGGAATGAGACAAGGGTGTTCATCATCATTTTTATTCAACATAGTATTGTAAATCCTAGCCATAACAATCAGACAAGAAAAAAAAAAAAGGAATCCAAATTGGAAAGGAAAAACTAGAACTATCACTGTTTGCAAATAACATGATGCTATACATGGAACATCTTAAAGATGTCTCCAAAAAACTACTAGAACTCATCAATTAATTCAGTAAAGTTGCAGGATACAAAATTAATATATAGAAAGCTCTTGTATTTCTATACACTAACAAAAAAAATCAGAAAGAGAAATTAACCAAACAATGCCATTTACCATCACATCAAAAAGAATGAAGTAGCTAGGAATAAATCTGACTAAGGAGTTAAAAGACCTGTACTTGGAAGACTATAAGACACTGATGAAAGTAATTGAAGACAACTCAAATGGAAAGATATATCATGATGGAAGAATTAATATTGTCAAAAATGACCATATTATTTAAGACAATCTACAAATTCAATGCAATCCCTATCAAAATACAAATGGCATCTTCACAGAACCAGAACAAATAATTTTAAAATTTGTATGGAAGCACAAAAGACAGAACCACTGAGAAAGAGAACAGACCTGAAGGTATCACACTCTCTGAATCCAAACTATGCTACAAAGTAAAATAATAAAAAAAAGGTATTGTGCAGGCACAAATCAGACACATAAATTAGTGGAACAAAATAGAGAACCAAGAGATGAACCTATACTTGTATTGCAAAATATATCTACAACAAAGGTGGCAAGTATATACTTTGAGGAAAAGATGGCCATTTCAATAAGCGGTGCTGGCAAAATTGAAGAACTACATGCGAAAGAATCAAACTGAATAACTTTCTCATACCATATACAAAAATAAACTCAAAATGAATTAAAACTTAAATATCAGGCCTGAAACCATAAAAATACTAGAAGAAAAGATAAGCAATATGCTCTTTGACACAGGTCTTAGTAATATTTTTTGGATGTATCTCCTTAGGCAAGGACAACAAAAGCAAAAATAAACAAATGGAACCAAATCAAACTAGAACGCTTTTGCACAAGAAAGGAAACCTTCAGCAAAATAAAAAGGCTGTCTACTGAATGGGAGAATATATTTGTAAATGACATATCTGACGAGGGATTAATGTCCAAAATAAAACTATATACCTTGAACTCAAAAAACCAAACAACCCAATTAAAAAATGGGCCAAGGACCTGAATAGGCATTTTTTTCCAAAGAAAACATACAGATTGTCAACAGTCATATGAAAAGATGGTCAACATCTCTAATCATCAGGGAAATGGAATTCAAGAGCTCAATGAGATATTACCTCACACCTCTCAGATTGACTACTGAAAATATTTAATAAATAACAAGTATTGGCAAGAATGTAGAGAAAAGAGAACTCTAGTGCACTGTTGGTGGGAATGTAAATTGGTGTAGCCACTGTGGAAAACAGTATGGAGATTCCTCAAAAACTTAAAAGTAATGTGACCATACGATTCAGCAATTCCACTCCTGGGTATTTATCAGAAAACAATGAAAACATTAATTCCAAAAGATATTTGCACCCCTATGTTCATTGCAGCATTATTTACAATAGCCATAATATGGAAGCAACCTAAGTGCCCATCAATAGATTAATAAAGATGTAGTATATAATATATATATAAAATACAATACTATTCAGCCATAAAAAGAATGAATTTTTTCCATTTTTGACAACATGGATGGACCTAAATGGTACACTAAGTGAAATAAGTCAGATGAAAAAAGAAAGACAAATACTTTATGATTTTACTTTTATATGGTATCTACAAAACAAAATGAATTAACAAACATAAAAAAATAGATACAGAGTCATTGATACAGAAAACAAACAGGTAGTTAATTGCCAGAGGGCAGAGGGGTAGGGAAGAGAGAACTAGGTAAGGGAGATTGGGGTACAATTTTTTAACAAAATAAATGAGTCATAAGTGTGAAATGTACAGTGAAAGGAATATAGTTGATAATTATATAATATCTTTTTATGGTGGCAGATGGTAACTAGACTTATGGTGATCATTTTGAAATGTATAGAAATATAAAATCACTGTTTTGTATCAGGAACTAGCATAGTGTTATAGGTCAATTATAGTTTAAAAACAAACAAATCTATAGAAAAGAGATCAGAATTATGGTTACTGGCAGTGAAGGCTAGAAGTAGGAGGAATTGGATGAAGGTAGTGAAAAGCTACAGACTTCCAGTTATAAGTATTATGGATGTAATGTACAACATGATAAACATAATTAACAGTGCTGTACATTATACATGAAAATTGTTAATAGAGTAAATCTTAAGAATTCTTATCACAAGGAACATATTTAAAAATTTTTCTTTTTATGTATATGAGAAGATGGATGTTCATTAAATTTATTTTGGTAATCATTTCATGATGTATGTAAGTCAAATCATTATGCTGTAACCTTAAACTTATACAGTACTGTATGTCAATCATATCTCAATAAAACTGGAAGAAAAAAAAAAGATTTAGTGTCCATGCCTTTATTAAGACCCCAAAATGGGTTCTTTGGGGTTTCTAGGCTAATGCTGGATTGGTCAACTTAAACAAAAGAAGCAGGATTTTGGTAAGTTCCATGGAGGGGAGTCTCATCTAAGGGGCATAGAAGGTGAAGGCACTGGGAGGCAGGGAGATTGCAGACCACAAGGGCTGTTGGGGAGGTCATATTAGAACTCACATTTGCTTGTGGATTTGTGGGCTGCTATTTCGGGCATGTCCTTGCATGAGGGATCTAGTGTCACTTTAAGGACTCTGCAGGCTGCTTGGCCAAATAAAATGGATGACAAGGCAGCAAGCAATACAATGGAGAAACTTAGCTAAATTGAACATTGTATCAGATATATGGTTTACAAAATATTTTCTCCCATTCCATAGGTTGCTTTTTCAGTTTGTTGAATGTTGTCTTTCTACACAAAAGTTTTAAAGTTTGATGGAGTCCCATTTATCTACTTTTGCTTTTACTGCCTATGCTTTTGTTGTATCCAAGACATCATTGCTAAATCCAAAGTCAGGAAGCATTTCTCCTATGTTTTCTTCTGCAAGTTTTACAGGTCTTTAATCTATTTTGAGTTAAATCATGTTATAATATAAGGTAAGGGGCCAACTTCTGTCTTTTGTCTGTGGCTACCCAGTTTCCCAGCATGAAATGTTGAAGAGATTGTCCTTTCCCCATTGACTGGTCTTCATACCATTTTGAAGATCATTTGACTACATAGTCAAGGATTGATTTCTGGTCTCTTTGTTCTACTCCATGAGACCATATGTCTATATATGTCTTTATGCCAATGCCATACTGTTTTTATTACTGTAGTTTTATAATATATTCTAAAATTAGAATGTGTGAAACCTCCAGGTTTGTTTTCCTTTCTCAAAGTTGTTTTGGCTATTTGAGTCCTTTGAGATATCATTTGAATTTTAGGCTTTTTTTCTGTTTCTGCAAAAAAATGCCACTGGAATTTTGCATTCAACAATTGCATTGAATCTGTTGATTGCTTTGATAGTATGCATATGCTAACAATATTAAGTCTTCTATTCCGTGAACACTAAAATTTAATTTGTTCTTAGCTCAAGGCCTGCTTTTCAAATGACATTGTTCAGTCCTGAGAGATTTTAGACCATTTATTTTGTGACAAAAATGCTCACATTTCATATTAATCCTAGAGACTTTCCTCATCTTTCAAATATCATCTCAAAATATGATTGTCACTTTACTCAAAAGATACAATTGTATGATATAACATGACCATCTCCTGCTTGTTAACCCAGCAGCTATTCTCAACTCTTCTCCATGCCCATGAACACCCATTATAAAGGCTGAAAAGCCTGGGTGCTCATTTCCCCAGCATTTCTTGCAGCAAGAACTCTGGTGATTTATTAATTCTTAGCCAATAAGGTGCAAAAGGCGGGCATTCTAGCAAAGTTTTCTTCCTCTATAAAATACCCACTAAAATAATCTCCTTGCCCTTCCTTCCAAACTGTAAATGTTGCCATATGAAGATGCACTTCTTGGATCTCTGCAGCCTTTTTGCAAAGAACCTCAATAAGACCTGTGTCATTGTTGCATTGTGAAATTAACCAAACCTAGAGTCACACAACTCCAGACTTCCTGCTATGTGAACTTTGCTGGTGTTTTTTGTTTTGTTTTGTTTTGTTTTGTTTTTTGCTTTGAGTCCACCACAAAAGTGAAATTATTCTAAATGATACAGTTTTACTACCTGATTGTTAGCATAACATAGTGATTAAAAATGGGTTTTTATACAGTCTTCAGTGAGTCTTCTAATCTTGATGTACCTCAGTTTTCTTATTCTTATTTCTTATTCATTCACTTTTCATATTCATAAAATATAGATGATAATATAGGTTTTTTATAAACATTCAAAGAAATAAAAAGTACGAGGTGTTTATCCTGACACACATGAAGGGCTGAACAAACCTGAACTGACTAGTGTCATCTTAATTCTTTATGTTGCCTACATTCCCTTTCTCCATAACATAGCTTTCTGTTTTTGATTCCTCTTCACCAACTCCCTCTTGAATCTCTGCCATTTAGTCTTTCATCCCCATTGCTCCATGTCAAGGTCACCAACAACCTCCATGTTGCTAAATCTGATGGTTAGTGCTTGGCTTCACTTTGACGTAGCAGTAGTGTTAAACAGTCAATCACCTCCTCTTTCCTGGAATGTGTTCTCCATTTGGCTTCCAGGTCATTGCACTCATTCTATTTCCTTCTATCTCTCCAGCTGTTTCATCTGTTTTTTGTCTCCTTCCTCTTCATCACTTTCAAACCTCCTTCCTCACCACCTCCCTGATCAAAACAAACAAATAAGCAAGCAAACAAACAAATTAAAACCCCCTACTCCTACCATAGTCCTCTTCATTTCAGTAAATGGAAGCTCCAAAGTCCTGAGGGCCAGGTTAAAAATATCTGGAATCAGCTGAAATGCCTTACTTTCTCTCAAATTCTATACTTACTCTATCAGCACTAATTGATTTTGCCTTCAATCAGTTCCTGCCAACTACAAAACTGACACTGATCCCATCGTCATCTCATGTCAAATTATTGGAATTATTAGAATTATTCCCTTTGCCCTCCCCACTATAGTCAATCCCTAATAGAGTGGCCAAAGTGATCTTACTAATACTTGAGTCAATCACATCACCCTTGTGGCAAAAATATTTTAATTTTTCTATTGCTAATCAGAATTAAAGTCCAAGTTCTTAGACAATAATCCGTATAATACATAGCTAATAGCTTCCCTCTCTGACATCTTACTACTCGTTCCCTCAGTATTGGTTGTATCAGGCGTGTTTCTCTGTCAGGGCCTTCCCCTAGACAGCTCCAAAGGTGACCTGCACATTTCCCGTAAGTTTTTTAATCAGATGATACCCTTTGAGTGAAGCCTTCCCTATCTGAAAACATCTCCACTCCCCAACACCTCATATTTCTATTTTATGTTATCTGTTCCACCCCCGTCTTGGTACTCATCAACATCTCATATACTAGTTATTTTATTTATTTTCTTGACTATTTTCTGCTTTCCTTTTTAGAAGTAAGTTCCATGAGGCAAGCTTCTTTCATTTTGTTCACTGCTGTATCTTCAACAATTGAAACACTGATTTTGCATAGTATACACTCAATACAAAAAATATTTGTCATGTGAATGCGGTGGGGCAAGGGGAGGGATATTTTAATCTCCTGTTACTTGTAATACAAAATGAAATCAAATCCTGTCTCACACAGCTATGACATTTCCAGTCCGTACCATTAAGCATTCTTATGGACACAGAAAATCAGAGGGATTACTGTCAATTTATTTCATGCTCCGTATCATGTGATTTTGATTTAAATACAATAAAAGTTGGAAACTTTATTACTCATGATTCTTCAGGATAAAAACTGAGATTTAACTGAAACAGATTGTGTGGTCTGGGCTATGTTCAGAAATAATAGGTTCATTTGAGCAATTCAATTATTAGAAGCTATCATCTATGGGAACTCTGAACAATATGTAGTAGCTGATCAAGCACTACAAGTTTACATAACTCAACAATGTAAGGAGATTATTAGCTCTCTGCTTGGCCAACCCCGCCTGCTGGGGCATTTGTAGCACACTGCCTGCTTTTATGGAACAGGGGATGAGTGGGAAATCAGCCCCCATTTGGCCCTGCTGAAATAGGGGAGGGGGGAATGAGTGTATTAGGTGTATTAAGCTACCTTTTTTCTGGCCCTTTGTCCAGAAAGAGCAGACTTTTCTTGGAGCTTATTTTTGTCTGTGCTTTTTGGCAGTCTGGGTTGGCGATTTCTGTAGCACTCTATCTGGGATATACGGAAGGCAGTAAGGAAACCCGGGAATTCAATGCCATGTCATTCCTCCAGTTCTGAGGTTCCTGGGCAGTTTGCCTTCTTCTTTCTACCTTTCAGGTTTTTCTGTGCTTGTCTGTTGTGTTATGTGAGGGGGTTTTTAGTTTTAGTGAAAGGTAGGAATACAGCTACTCCATCTTGGCTGGAACCTGCATTCTTGTTATATTGCTTCGTTTTGTGCATTTAGCATCATAGTCTAAGATAAATCAATTTTCTAAAGAGTAGAATTCCACTTAAATATAAAACATTGATTTTCATCATACTATTTTACTATGAAATGTTTTTAGCAATCTAGTAAACCAGAAGTTGTTTATATGTTAATTACTATTTTATAAAAAAAAATTATCATAGATTTTCTGATATTTTAAGAAATCTCCATTTCTCTCGGTAACCAGATCTCAACACCCAGCCTCCTTCCTTAGAACTCTAGGAAAGTGAAGTAATTCTTATTTATACCCATTATAAACCTTTGGAAAGGCTTATTTCAAGGTTTTATGAAATATATTCAAATGTTCAACATTCATTTTATTTGTATTATATCTTCTGTCAGTTTTTACGAAAGCAAACTTCTGTCACCAGTCCTTTTAAGCTGAGTTGCTTTTTAGGAAAGTAAAGGGTGTTAAGAAATTTTAAATTGGGATTTTTTTTTCTCCAAAATTCTTTCCATTGGGGGAATTGAAATTTAATAATATAACTTTATATTTGCATTTTAGTTTGAAATAAAAATAAATGATCACCAAGGACATGAAGCTTTTGAACACGGTTTTTCAGGATAAGAATGGAAAAAAACTTTGAGGTTATTTTATTCATAAATAAATTAGAATTATAATTCATACTTTCATCTAATCCCATGAATACTTAGTTTTTGCAGGAAAAGATTAGAAATATTTCTAATTCATGTAATAACTATAGCTAAATACTAAATGTTTGAAAGATCCATATATCCATAAATATGGAAAAGCATATTAAAAATTCAGTGAGTAGGTCATGATAACATCCCATCAAATCAAGGAGTGGAGTCGGGGACTAAATTATTAAAAACAGGACATGATGGTAAGAAAATTCATCAAATTACTAAGATTGGAAACCTAACTGAGAGCTGAAAATGTAATACTTAAATGAATTATAGACTATATTGAAAGGAGCAAGTATCTCTGTGCTAATGCCCGGAGAAATACCGAATGAACTCGCTGACCTGCACATTTACATGACTTTGTATTAGCACATTTGCAGTGTCCAGAATATTAATGCACTAGAGATTAGCACAGTGTCTTGAAGTATAAATGTATAATTTATTTTAAGAATAAAATATTTTTATATCATTCTGGTAAACAGTTTATCATTTTAGTAAACATTCTGGATTTCTGAAAGCAATTCTTGTTTCCTATACTCTGCCCAGTGTTTTTCAGGACATGTGTTATGTATTTTAGAAAAACATTCCCTCTGTTTTTTTCTTTCCTTATACTTTTTGTAATAACCACAAAATCTTTGGGTGCCATTCAGAAAAAAGTATGTTCCTGCAATATCTGCTGCCAGATGTTAAAATTCTCTTCTGAAACATTGCATTTTATCCACTAGTACAAACAACACCTGAAATTCATCAGAACTCTGTGTTATATATTTAAAGACAAAAATTTTTTTATTGTCATGATTATTCATTTAAAAATGCTATTTCTTTTTTCTCTGTTTTAGAGAGGATGTTTTTAGTGAATTATAAAAACCAATTTAGTAGGTCCTGCTCAGCCTTTAAAAAATGAAATAACATAGATAAAGCGTAGAACAGAATGAAAGAGAGAAAAAAAAAAAAACAGAGTTCGTCAAAAGTAGCAAGGGAAATATAATTTGACAAAAATGTATTTAGTTTATCAATGTACTGAGTTGTGATTTAATTACATTATGTACTGTGCTTCCAAAAACTTGAGAGCCATTTTTCTGCAAGACCATTGTTACAGATGTGTAGCCAACGTTCATTAGATGCTTAATATGTATCATATAGTCCACTAAATGCTTTATATGAACTCCTCTTACTTATTCTTGACAAGAACTTCATGAAATGTGTATTATTATTATTTTGAGGATTTCTCAGCTGGAGCTTAGAGAAGTTAAGATGATCACGGTTACAAAGCTGATAGATTACAGAGCCAGGTTTCAAATCCACAGTTAGACTGTAAGTTCCATGTTATATATTACTTTGCACTCTGTAGCACAACAGTTCCTGAATAGGTAAATGCACATACCTCTGCAGACACATTTACCCTATGGCATAAATCATTTTTCAAATGAATTAAGATACAGTTCTGGAACATGAGACTTCACACTTCTGTTGGAAAGAAAAAGGCTAAGCACGGCTTCACTGGATTCCAGTGCAGTGCAGTTAGTATGAATTAAGCAAGGTGTCAACCACATTGAAAATATCCAAAATTGAATATTAGTAGTGATTACTTCTATGTTAATTTTCATTGATTAAAATAATATTCAGTACCTAATGAGTGTGCAATACTATACTAGAAACTCTGGGGCAGTGGGAAACATACAGAAGATTTATTCCTTTTCTTGCCTGAGTGCAATTTCTTATTTCAAAGAACTTTGAAGGATAGTAACTACAAAAACATACTTGAAAGTATCAATAATATTATTTTCATTATGTGTAGATTTCATTCCATGAAAATTATTTATGGAAAGAAATATTAGGTGCAGTGGCCTCACTGAATAAAATAATTTTGATAAAGGAACTTTGGTATAAATAGTGAGGCTGACATAAAATGCAGACATACTGGAAATAAAATAAATATATAAATCACCTTTATACTGTGATAATTATATCTCACTTTTCCATGAATAATAAAGCTAACTCTGCCAGAAGAAAGTGCATGGGTCTCACACAAGTAACTTAAACTTCCTAAGCTTTGAAATTTCTCATTTGAAAAGTGGAAAAGTTATCCAAAGGAGATGACTAAAACTTTTGGTCCAAAACTCTCCAACACATCATCCATTTTGACAGGAAGGCATAAAAAGACATCAAGAAACAAGGACTTATGGTAATTTATGGATATAGAAATCTATTCTTGATCTGTTGTCCTCTAGCTGGTCTTCCATAAGTTGCTGTGTATCACACTTCTGGTGGCTACCTTCCTGCACCGACCCATTTATTCCAAGGTGTCTGTCTAGCTTTGTTCTCTCTTAACTCAGGGAAGATTTGTGTTTTCTGGATAAACTTTCCAATGTACTTATATAAATTCTGCTTTCTAAATTTTGATCTTTGGAAGACTGAGTTTTGCCAAATGATTTTATAGGAAGAGGGAAGTAGAGGCAGAAATAAATGAGCAAAGATTAGATGATCAGTGATGGCACATCAGGGAGATTGAGGGCCCTCTGAAGTCCAGATGGCCTAGAACCCCTTAAAAAGGTGTCTAGTGTAAGTTTTCCAACTCCAGGAAAAAACAAAAAATCTCCCTTTCCCAAGCCTAGCACAGACACAGCAGCATCACTGAGCTCCCAAGGACTGGTAGGCTCAGTGTGAGTAACAGGCTGAAAGTTCAAGCCTGGGCACCAATCAGGCCTTCTGGTTTCTCATGCAATCTTAAGGGAAAGGGGGTGAGGAGCTGGACTAGTACTCTGGAGTCAGATTTAAGTTGATTAAAAAACCAAAAAGAAAAAAATAACAACCTAAAACAATGGTATTCCATCCACATCTGACTTTGAACAGATTTCTATTTACCGTATAAGGCAATTAAACTCAAACTGCTGAAGTCCTTGTGTGAGAGGCATCTGCAACAGAGATTGATTTCAGTCACTGGAATCGGAGACCAATCACTGAAGAACGACTGTGAAGAAGTGAGTATAAATACTCAAAGTTATTGCTGATTGGAGTTTTTGTAGTGGAATGCAGAGTCTGAGTTTGAAAAATGATTCAGAAAGTGAATAAAAGCATCAGAGAGAGCCTTGGGTGGCACCAGAAATACAGCTCACACATGGGGCAGGTGGTGTGGGCAGCTGTTTGCCTATGACAGAAAGGAGGATGTAGCGGAAAGGAACCCTTGGTATTACAGGAATGTTTCAATGTTGGTTTCAAAGCACTGCTCAGTGATGTAGAGGCAGTGACTTACTGGTGGCCTGAAAGCTGTGACCTCTGGGGCCACTTGGTCCACAGGGTCAGGGGTCACATTTCGGCGATTGTAGCCCGGTAGTGGAATGACTTACAACAGATTTGAGAGCATACCGATCACCTGAGGACCATTTTCAGACTGATAGTGGAAGGAAGTGTGTGCTAATTTTGAGACGGGTGACTTTGGTAACAGGGATATTGGACCAGCTAGCTTTGGATTGTGTAATGTAGAAGAAATGCATTTAGAACAGATCGGAGCAGGCATGTAAGAGTGGTGGGCTGCTACAAGCCACATTTGACTGAACTCTCTAATCTCTTCAGAATTACTGAGGTGGATGAAAGTAATGGAGGAAGAAATATTATTGGTTGTCCCGCTCAAGGGAAACCAGGAAATATCAGTTGATTCTTTGACGCTAGCCTCAGGTCTGTTTAGCCAGGGCTGGGAAAGCTGATCTCAGGTGAGAAAAGCCCTGTTGGCATTTTACAGGAAAGCCCAGGATGAAACTCTACTGCGGTCCTTTTCAAAGCTGGTTCCTCTGAGTTCTCCACTTCAGCCATCATGCAAACACAAGTAATGGTTATCTGTGACATCCCCTTCTTCCCGGTGTACTTAGCAGTTGGAGTATATTTTTTTTTTTCATTCTGTACTGCACTGGCTCCTGTGTAGTTTCTGAACATTGCTGCAGCAGTAGCCATAAAAGATATTCTTTTATGGTTCTTCCCCCATTGTAACAGGGGGTCTGTCTTAGTTCTTTTGGAAATGAAACTGCCTCTGCCTTTAAATCCATCCTCATCTGGAAGACTTTTGCTTCAAATCTGTTTATTACTCTCTGAAAGCGTGTCCCAACATCCAGAGCCACCTGCACTCAGGCCTGGGCTGCGGTTGCCCTTTGCTTCATGTCCTTTAGGGAGCCCCACCCCTTTGACAGCACCTCTGCCCTGGCACAGTCTCCAGCCTTCCCTTTGCCACTAGGCAAAGGAGAGCTGATACAGACAAACAATGCAGCTGGATTGGCCTGTTTGTGAAAAGCTGAAACTGTCCAGTAGCCACCGTTGAAGTCACTTGATTTCATGATTATGTAACAATCAGCCATAAAAGGAGAGAAGCCTGTGTAGATCATATATCTTTAAATTTGGAACGTCTTAATCACAGAGCAATATTCTTCCATTCTGAAAGCTGCAGTTAATGCTGCAGTGGCACTCTGCCTTGTTGACTTCAGAGTGCAGGGAATATTTCCAAAAATACAGCAGACTTCCTGGCTGTGTATCTTGTTTATGAAATATTTTATACATTGACATTTAGAAATTTCTATTTACTTGATCTCAGATGGTCATATATTATATAAAAGAAAATTAGAAATGACTATAACTTTTCCCAAGTCAGGGAAAAATTCAATATCTAGCACATTGTGCATTTTTCCTATGCACCATTAAAAAATACATTTCTAAGTTCCAATTGCCTTTCTAACTCTACCACTGGTAATGATGATGTACTTTGTGATTTCCTCGCAGCCACCCTGATTGTAATCCCATCCAGCCTTTTGCCTTTACATTCTTCTGTTTTGTGACAAAAATACGGGTGATTTCAGTTGCTAGAAGGTGTACTTATATTCTCTGGTTGCCTTTCTTTGGGTAGATACTTTTGAGATTCTTATTAAGAAAAAAATCACAGAGAGAAATTATAAAAGTAAAAACAAGACAGTGAACATTATGTCCAGTCCTTGAAATGGGCTACAGATTGTAGATGGGATTTTATAGGATGAATTCGAAGAAAATATGATCAGTACTAACGAAGCACATGATATAAGGTGGAAATTGAACTTTCGAGGCTTGTGTTAAACATTCTCTTGTTCAGCTTTATCAAGGCAAGGAGCGAAGGGAGAAATGTGCAGTCCCAGAAAGACTGTAATATATCAGCTAGATATCTCAGCTGTCAGCCCACCGCCAAAATGACAGTGGTTTTAATACAGTAATTATTTGGGCAAGATATGGCCCTTATTTCAAAAATCCATTTCATGTTTAGTCATATACCTTTCATGGATAGAGACAGTGGTTGGCTTGGCACCGTCTCAGTAATACATCTTGAATCCTTTTGTTTGTGGCTTATGGCAAGAACACTTGTCATTTCTGCACGGTGCTGAGACCAGGCAAAGCCCTGCCATTTTTCATCACTAAAGGAAGTCCAGTAGTGTTATGGAACTGGCTTAAAAAAGCTTATTTGTGAGAATAATTCAAACTTTATTTAATTTTTCTGCCTTAACTGATCCTGCAGTGTTATTCTTTTCACACGCTGTATATGCTTTTGCCATCACTTTTCCATACCTGATTTTTTAAGGTAGCTCTGTGAATATTTATTCATTTGTTTGATATTTACTCACTAAGTATATACTATGTGCCAAGCTCTGCTCTTTGTATCAAATTAAATAGAAATATCAGAAAAAAAAAATTCTGCTATGTGGCTTCACTAATGTTGATTAGAAAAGATCCTTTATTTTTGTGGTTAAAAGTGAAACAAAGGAAAGCCACCTCCTGAGAAACATTTCCATTTCAGTCCATAGGAAAACCACTGGGAAATTTAATTTGCTTTTGATAAGTAATACTTCAAATTATAGGAAGCAAAGCCCACAAACTTTAGTAAATGGTCCTAATAGCGTGTTGCATTGCAAGAACTAATCATTCTAACAACCCCTGCAAATAATTTTTCTAGTGTTTTATTGAGCTGTCAAAATGGTCTTTCTGAGTTTGACTTTGGCTCCGTTGTGGATACATGCGCTGTAAGATTTAACCTGCTTGGCAAGGCATGACTGTCTATCTCAGCCACAGAGCTCTGAAGTGGATCACTTTTAGGGTTGTATGATAATTCATTATTATAGGGAGGGTATGAGAGATTTTATATCATATAAGCATTTCATCACTGGAGTTTAATTCTAAAAATTCCTCACCCATTATTTGAAGATCTTAACAAAGAAATGACAATTTTACTCTCCTATCTCTCACAAAATATAATCAATTTATTTATATTAGATTAATAATCTCATTTCTTTCAAAGTAAGATTTCCGATTTTATTTTTTACTTTTCTTTGCGCTTTATTCATGCCCACAGTAGCATCTCCTTGTCTATTACCTTCACTCCAATTAAGTGCTGTGTATCTTCAAGGAAAGTCAGGATGGCCTGATGAAAAAATAAAGCAAGATTAAATAATCTAAATATAAATACAGTAGGAGCTAGCATTTAAAAAGCAAGTGACAGATACGTCATGGGACTCCCAGGTGCTTGACTTTGGAACATTGGATCTTAAGCCTTTGCTTCTTGTCTTAGTTACTGTGATTTGCCTTGATTGTAAGTTTCAATTGTCAGGATCTGCTTCTCTGTGGTTTTCCTTTTTATGTCACCACGCACAGTCATCTTACTTTATTGTAGTTTTTTACTATTATATGTCTTTTCCAATATGTCGTGTGCTTCCTGAAGGCATTGAGTATATTCTGCTACTGCCTTTGCACTTAGTTAGCAAAGTGCCTGGCAGACAGTAAGCCTTAAAAATAACGTGCAGGAAGAACATATTAATACTTTAAAAATGATAATTGTTTTCTCGTGGATAATAAGGATTATTATGTCAAAGATTATTATTATTCTCTCACCAATGTATATATTTTTTCCCTGAAATTTCAAGTCCATAGGAGAAGAAATTAAAAACATTTTCCCTTAGGGCAGAAAGTGGAAATTTAAAAAAAATAGTGAATATACAAAGTAATGTTAAATGTGCTTCACAAATATAAATTCATTTGGTTATTAATTCCATAACCAAAGAAAATGTAGCCCATATTAGTTGTCCTTGAGATCATGCGTGTTAAATTTAAAATTATTTGAATAATTGAACACTTGAATAAAATAATTTGATATTCATTTAGATAATTATCACAAAATTATAATTGCATGTCCTCTAGAGTATTTTTCTAGGAAAAAATGACAAAATATCATAAGAAATAGGCACAAAATGAGAACAGAAAAAAAAATAAGAGAACTTTACATCTATGAAGCAGTTTTCAGTTTATTAATCACATTCCCACACATTTTCTCATGTTATCTTCACAAAAACTCGGGCAAAGCAGGACTCATTATCCTCATTTTACAGAAACTGAGTCTCAGAAAAAATGTTAAAGACTCAGTTCATGGCAACAAAGCTAATGAGAAGAGGGACCAGGGCTCAAGCTCATTTCAGCTGTTTCCAAATCCCATCCTGTTTTTAGTGAGAGGTCTTATGTTTCAGGAGTAGATATTCTGCAGAGGATCTAGTAGACAGGGATGAGAAAAATGCTCATTTTCAGAAAACAGGAAAAAAAAAAAAAAGAGATACAAAGTTTAGAATCTACTGGAAACAAAGCGTCACCCTGCTTAATCTGGTCTTGCCCCAGCCATCACCAGCAGCAGTTTGTGCTCACTCAGTACTTTTCTCATTTCTCTACCTTAAATAGATGCTTATCCTTGATTGACACATTTCTCCACTCTCACATGAATGTGTTAAAAACTGAGCTGAAAAATTTTCAAACACTGATTTCATTCTTTCACATCTTCAGTGAAATCTTTTCTTGCCTTCAACTGTACCTTCAGACCTAAGTTGGGGATTCCTTCCCATGGCTGACAGAGTATGTCACAAGGATTTCCACAGCTTACTTACCACAATGCTTTAATTGTTTGCGTTTCTTTCTCATTTAACTCCAGGATCTCACAATTTCGTTTCTTCAAGCATCAAAGAAATAGTGTATATACCAGGGACTGTGCTAAATGTTGAAATATAAAGCTGAGAGCAACCATCGCCTTATCTTTGATGAATTTAAACCTAGTAGGGGAAAACAGACATACAGATGGATCATCCAATGCAACGTGGAGGGTGTTGAAGTGAAGATGTGCTTTGAATCTTTAATGTGCCCTGTGGGCAGGGGTCAGGGGTGATTTGATTTCTCAAGAGGAATACCAAACTGTTAACTATTCCCTCTACCAAGGATACTAAACACCTGTTTGGGGAAACCCAAATGGGCTTTTTTTTTTTTTTCTTGGAAGTCGAGCTAGATGCACTGATTGGCTGTAGAAAAAGCCAGAGCATGGAAGGTTCTTTTAAATTCCATCTAGCTGGAAATTCCCATTGTCAACCAGTGTAGACGTGGCTGCACAACAATTGCAGGGAAACAGTATTAAGTGGGTAAATTCTGTGCAGGGATATTTTATTTAAATATATTGATCAAAATATAAATCTATTAATCTCCAGAAATTATTATGAGGAGTTGTTAGACGGAAGGCAAGGTTTGTATTTTCCAAAAGAATTTCCAAAAGGTGATTCTGATGTAAATCTAATTTAACAGCCCATGCCTGGGTAATCTTTAAATTACTTTAAGCAGTTAAATCACATGTTCCAACTGGATTGTAAGTAGAGCCTACTGTTCAGGGTTGGAGTAAGAATTTAGAAAGTTTTAACCTGGAGAGTCAAAACTTTGAAAAGCCTCAAAAACTTTGCTGTTCCAAACCTCCGTGAACAGCTACTTGGGAGCCTCAACTAAGCTTGTAGGACCTTATGCCTAGCCTGCTGCTTCAAACTGCTATTATCACACGTGGAGCCCTCCAAGAGAGCTGGCAACATCCCATGCGCATGAATCCACACCCTAGAGATGTCATCTCATGAAGAGGCATAAGCATTTGTGAACACAGCAGTAGGTCTGCATGTCCACACTTATCTTGATGATTCTAATAGTTATTATTATCTTCCTTTCTTGGCCATCCCTTTTTACAGTGATAATCATTCCCGCACTATGCTGTACCTCCCTGAAACGGACCCAGTTCCTGTGCCTGTCCCACCTCTGGAATGCCAGCCCCATGACTGTATAGCTTTGCCTACATACTCATCTTTTTCTTAGTCTCTTCACATTGTTTGCCTTCATTAAAACTTGGAGATTATTTTTCCCTTGCAACTCTCTCCAGTAGAGGAGCTTTTCTTCTGTCATAGCTTCATGAGTCTCTGGATGTGAGGGCATAGACTACCCCTTCCTTTTTCATTATTCCCATTTTCCTCTATGGTTGCTTCTAGTTTCTCTTCCTTTCTTGCCCACCTAGATTCTGAGATACATTACTTCAGTTATTTTCTTGGAAATACTCTCAAATCTATTTCCTCTCATTTTTCTTTCTTCTTACAGTACTTGCAATCTCCAAACCTGGATGAGCTCTGATATTTCAGCCTCAATGACTTCAACTCAACAGCCAAAGACTGATGGAGATCACCAGAGCAGTCGGCAGTTCCACTGCAGTCAACTTCCTGTTCTTGGAATTTCCTTACTTCAGTTTTCTAGCCAGCTTGCTCCCCAGTGCTTAGACGTGGTTTTATTTTTCTCAGCTCTGCTGTCCCCTGTGCGCCTCTTCTTTCACCCGTCAGCTGATGGCCTCTACCCCGTCAAGGCCACCGTCATTTTTTTACTTATATTGCTGCAACAGCCTATGAAGTCGTATCCTTTTTTGCCAAGGGGGTGGGTGTGGGGTGATATTTTTTTACGGAGGCAGTGGGAACTGAACCCAGGACCTCGTGCACGCTAAGCATGCATTCTACCACTAAGCTGTATCCTCCTGCCTGGAGTTGTATCTTTGACTCCAAACTCACTGCCATCAACCCATGCTTCTATCTGTTGCAAAAAAAGAAATGTGCTTTGGATTATGTTACTCAACTGCTAAAATCTTTCAAGGGCTTCCTGCTGTACTTAGAATACAATCTGAACTTGTTTCTAGACTCTTCTGGGAGCTGCTTATCTGGATCTCCCTGTTTCTTCAAACCCATGGTTCCCTAGACACTTGGCGCTATTTTCACTTTCTCAGATATGCCAAGCTTTGCCCAGCCTCTGTGTTTCTTGCTGCCTGGAATGCTCCTTGCCACCATTCTACCACTATTGACACATGACTGGATTTTTCTCTTCCTTTACGTCTCAGAAAAATGTCTCCTTTTCAGCCAGCATTTCCTTAATCGCTGTCCCTAAAGTAGTTCTAGACTCTCTTATTCTTTTTTTTTAACATTTTTTATTGATTTATAATCATTTTACAATGTTGTGTCAAATTCCAGTGCTCAGTACAATTTTTCAGTTATACATGAACATATATATATTCATTGTCACATTTTTTTCTCTGTGTTCTTGTGTATATTTCCCTGTGCTATACAGTATAATCTTGTTTATCTATTTCATAATTTTGAAATCCCATCTATCCCTTCCCACCCTCCGCCCCCTTGGCAACCACAAGTTTGTATTCTACGTCTATGAGTCTATTTCTGTTTTGTATTTATGCTTTGTTTTTTTTTGTTTTTGTTTTTGTTTTTGTTTTCTGGATTCCACATATGAGCGATCTCATGCAGTATTTTTCTTTCTCTTTCTGGCTTACTTCACTTAGAATGACATTCTCCAGGAGCATCCATGTTGCTGCAAATGGCGTTATGTTGTCAGTTTTTATGGCTGAGTAGTATTCCATTGTATAAATATACCACCACTTCTTTATCCAGTCACCTGTTGATGGACATTTAGGCTGTTTCCATGTTTTGGCTATTGTAAATAGTGCTGCTATGAACATTGGAGTGCAGGTGTCATCCCGAAGTAGGGTTCCTTCTGGATATAAGCCCAGGAGTGGGATTCCTGGGCCATATGGTAAGTCTATTCCTAGTCTTTTGAGGAATCTCCACACTGTTTTCCATAGTGGCTGCACCAAACTGCATTCCCACCAGCAGTGTAAGAGGGTTCCCCTTTCTCTTATTCTTTATATAAGACCCACATTTGTTTTGTTTCCCACATAGTATGGAAAGAAGGCCATATGACACTAATTCTGATATAATGAAACCACAATTTGCTTCTGCTCTCTGGCTAGTCCCTCTTCTGAGCCTGTACAAATGTGCAGTAGGGGAGAGATGCTAAGTTCTTACCTCATGTTGGGGTAGTGGTATATCTATATCTATGTATTATACTTTAATTGTTTAAATTGAAATATAGTCTTTATAATGTGTTGATTTCTGATGTATAGCATAGTGATTCATTTATATATTTATATTCCTTTCCATATTCTTTTTTATTATAGGTTATTACAAGGTATTGAATATCATTCCCTGTGCTCTACAGTAGGATCTTGTTGTTTATCTCTTTTATACACAGTAGTGTGTATTTACAAATTCTGAACTCCCAATTTATCCCTCCCCATCCTCTCTCCCCACTGGTAAGCATGCGTTTGTTTTTTATGTCTATGAATCTGTCTCTGTTTTGTAAATAAGTTCATTTGTGACCCTTTTTTTAATTTTTAGATTTCACATGTAAGTGATAATCAAATGGTATTTTTCTTTCTCTTTCTGGCTTACTTCACTTAGAATGACTATCTCCAGGTCCATCTATGTTGCTGCAAATGGCCTTCTTTTTTTTTTTTCTTTTTTTATGGCTGAGTAGTATTCTATGGGACATATCTCCAGAGGAAACTCTAATTCAAAAAGGTACATGCTTCCCAGTGTTCATAGTAGCACTGTTTACAATAGCCAAGACATGGAAGCAACCTAAATGTCCATTGTCAGATGACTGGATATTTATCTATATTTTGATTGTATATATCACATCATGGCAGGGTTTTAATATATGTATTAAAGTCTAGAGTCTTTAAATTTTGTGTTTGCTTCAACTTGTTCATCTCTTCCACTAGAGTGGAACAGAGTTAATGAAGACAGAGACCACTTAATTCTCATTCAGTATTTATGAATACTGTGCTTAGTCATAAATACATATATATATATATGTTTCCCACATAATATCCACCTTCATTTCAAAAAATACTTAAAGCAGAACATATGTGTATGTGTGTGTATATACTTTCCTACTTGGATTGAAAAATTTTAAGCTCTTTCAGAAAATTAAAACTACAACTTTCAATGACACTTTGTCCTGTTCATCACCTTTTTGCTTCTTAAAGTTATTGGTTCAGAAGAAGTCAAATTCCAAAAATTAGACTTGCACAGCCTTCTCTGTGCCTTGAGTCTTTCACATTCCTCTAACTATAAGCCAAATTAAAAATCTACTCAAGTAGAATGAGTAAAACAGTATTTCTATAGCATGTTAGTATTACAGAGAAACCTGGCCAAATTAACTTAATAGATGCTGATTTAAAAAAGGTAAGCTGGTTTCTACCACAGAAATTCACAAATTAGTATGGGAAGATGTCTTACAAAGTTCCATTAAGCATATGTATGTGGCCTTGAAACCTTATATTCTAGAATACTGTCTCATAGTACCAACACCTAAAACACGTTAGTTGGTAAGCCATGCCCTAAACTTGATTTTTAATATTTACATTAATAGATTGATAATCATTGCCAGTATTCCATAGCTTTCAATCTTATGAAGTGGTATGGCAGATGTTATTTATTTTCCAGTTTAATTCTGGTTCTGGATATTTTCTATAGAAAAAGAGTTGAGTTACCATTTTTAGCTCACCTAGTTGCAATAGGATAAAAGAATTCCACACCCTACTTTGCTATGGGCAATTTCTCTCACCTCATCCACTCTAGAGGGGTACATGGCTCTGTCTGTGCCAATTCCTTGTTATGGCTTGGAAGAGCCTAGCAGAGCATTCTGACCTGGTTATGTCAGCCCCATCAGTCACCCATCAGCTCCAACCTGCTGAGCTGATAGACTATCCTGAGGTACCAGTCTTCACTTCCTCTATGGCTAGAATGCAAAAATAGCTAGTCCTACTTTAATGTCTGTTTCATTTTTATCTTTCCAGTTAATTTCTATTATTCATACTAATTCTACTCTCCAGCCTCTACATAAAAAATTCCTTTTTATTATTTCATGAATAAAAACCATGTTTTCTGAAGATAAAAATACATTTACAATTTATGAGTAAGATGTATTACATTGCTAATTCTCAGGATATAAGACTTCTAATAATCTCATAGGTTGTTCTAACCAAAACAGCATTGGACAGATTTTATAAACATATTTGTCTTGAGTAAAATTTGATTGACAGTATGTATTTGCTTTGTTTTATATATTTTATAATTATACACCCTTTAAAATATTTTATACTGATATATCATTGTGATATTTTATATCGTAGTCATCATTTTTTAAATGTTTGTATATATATGAATGTAGTGATGTGCATATTTGATGTAATTTATAAATATACTTTTTCAATTCAGAGAAATATAAAGTTATCAAAACAGACAGAAAATCATATGGTTGCTTTAACTTCAACCATAATTTGCTCTATACTGTTTGAAAACTCATCAAAAAGGCTGAGTAACAGTGAAAGCAGGAAGCAGGTGGGTTTGTATTTATTATGTCATTTTTTAGGCTATTACTTCGATGAAATTATTGATGCCTTTAGGTAAATACAATTTTTACATTAAAATACTTGATGCAAAATTGTCAGGCATAAAGAATAATTAAAAAAATGAATATCAAAATGTTCACTACTGATAACTTTGAAGCCTCTGTAGTCTCCTTCCCCAGTGTATTCCTGGCCATCCTTATACAGAGGGATCCTCCGGCATGAACGCTGTATTTATTTCCCAAATTTTCTTTATAGTTTTATCACATATGTATGTATTTCTAAACAACATATTGTTTAGTTGTACATGTTTTGAACTTGATATAAATCCAGCTGAGATGGAACTTGCTTTTTCAGACCATTTTTGGCTTGTGGAATTTGGTCATAGTAATGGATGTGATGGTAGTTCCATAACATTTAATGCATATAGTGTGCTAGAATTTTTATTTATCCATTCACTGTTGATGGACTTTTAAATATTTTGGCTACCTTCCTTCTTTTCTCCCTTCCTTGCTTCCTTCCTTCTTTCCTTCCTTCCTTCCTTCTTTCCTTCCTTCCTTCTTTTTCTTTCTTTTCTTTCTCTCCCTCTCTCTTTGTTTTTCTTTCTTTCTGTTTTATTTTTCTATTTAAACCTAGCTATTATAAAAATTCCTGAACTTATTTCTTGGTACACACATGTGAGTGGACATGCTGATTCAGGGGATATGCAGATATTTCACTTCATTTATTGTAATATTCAATTGTTTTCAAAGAAGTTGGTATGCATTTATACTTCTATCAGCAGAATATGAGAATTTTTGGATGAAATTTCCTGTGCTCTTCATCCTTACTAAAACTGGGTGTACATTGTTGACTTTTTGCCAACATTGAGGGTATAATTATTTCCCATTGTGGTCTTAATGTGCATTCTCTATCACAAATGAGATTGATCGTATTTTCAAATATTTGAAGTCCATTTATTTTTCTCCGAGAACTACTTCAAGACTTTTGCCGTTTTTTTTTATTGTGATTTGTTTTTATCCTACCTATTCTAGGAGTTCTTTATCTATTCTTGATATTCGTCCTTTGTAGATATGTTGCAAAAGTATCACAGTTTGTGGTTTTTCTTTACAGTGTCTTTTTTTTTAAACCATCTTTTGATTGATAGAACTCTCAATTTAACTTGTTAGACTTTATCAGTATTTTTCTTTCTGTTTTGTACTTTTGTGTCTTGGAACTCTTTTTGATATGCTGTGATGACATAGTTTCTTCTATTCTGTCTTTGGAAATTAAATTTTGAGAATGGCGTGAGGTAGGCATTTGATTTCTTCTCATGTGGACGGCACGTTTTTCCAACACCAGTTGGATAGCCCATTCTTGGACAGTGATCTGTAATATATTTTGTCCAACCCATTGTCTATTTGTCTTTTTTTGTATCCAGTACCACTCTGAATTTATTGCCCTCACTTATATAAACCTTACTAGCTATTAATGCAGGTTTGTCAAATGTGTTTTTCATTTTTCATGAGGCTCTTGTTTACACTGGGGTCTTTATTTTTTTTCTCTTAACATTTAGAATTAACATGCCAAGTTATCCTAAAACAAGACACACACACACAAAAAAAACCCAAAACCAAACATATACTGGAATTATGATTAAAAAATTCATTGACTCTAACAGACATATTTGACAAGAAATAATATATCACCATGTAGGTATTAATGCTTTTTTCAATAACATTTTATATCAGAGCCTGGTAATTTTTATGGAATGGTTTCTATCAACTACTTTAATTTTTTAATGGTTATGTAATTATTTAGATTTTATAATTCTACTTGTGTATGTATATATATTTTTTATAAGAATAGTCTCATTTTGTTTAAATTTGTCTAAATTTTTGGCATAAAATTGAAATAATCTCTTATTTACTGTTTGATCTCTGATACACCTAAAGAAATAGATACTTTTCTTCTTTTCTTTCTCTCTCTTTCTCCCTCCCTCCCTTCTTTTCTTTCTCTCTCCCCCTCTCTTTCTCTCTCAAACACAGACACACATGAACATCTTTCGCAATTCTGTTTTTGTATTAATCTTGGCACAGATTTGACAATTTTTTTAAACCTTTTACAACCCAAGTGATTTGTTAAATTTGTTCCACCATATTGTTATGTACCAACTTATTAATTATTTCTCCTCTCATGATTATTTACTCTCTGTATTTTTATTTTGTTGTCCCTTATCTAACATCTGTTAGATGACAATTCCTTGATTTATAGTCTTCTTTTAATTACCAAAAGGTTTTAAGTGTAACACCTTTATTTTAGCTGAATCTCAACATTATGATGGAGTTTTATTTTAAAAATTTTAGTTCTAATTTAAATTATCTTTCTATGGGATGTTTTTCTTAATCCATGAAATCTTTTGAATTGTAGTTTTAACTTATAACTTGATGACTTTTTATTTTTTAATTCTTTTTGTTATTTTTTTTCAGACAGAATTACTTTGCAAGCTAAGAACACGTCAATATTAGATAGATCCATTTAAATTTTATTGTTTTCTGGCTTAGTGTGTTTTTAGTTTTTAAGTCTTTGAAAAGAATGTTTATTCCCCAATATTGCATAATGTCCTATTTGTATCCATTTTTTTCAAGCTTGTTAATTATGTACCTCAAATCTCCATTATTCTCATTGAATTATTTTTCTATCTGATCTATAGTTTACTGACAGATGTTTTTAAGGATGGATTTGCAATTTTTCCTCTTTGTCTTGTCAATTTTGCTTCATTATTGTTAAAGCTATCTTACTTGATTTAAAGAGATTTGATTTAATGTATCTTCCTATAAATTGAATATTTTATGACTATATCATGACCCCACTTATCTATTTCCTCTGTGTAGCAAATTGTGTTTTAGATGAGTGACTGCAGAATATCGTCTATCCCATATGCTCCTCTCGCAATGTGACTTTGAGTCTCCCCATTGAAATGTGTCTTTGTTCCTTCTTCTTGAATCTGGGAAACTTGTGATTAAGGAGGAAGTAATAGTAATGCTAGTTTATAAAAGGCAATAACATTTCTTCTCTTCTGCCATGCTGTCAGGAAGCCTTAATTGAAGTACATGAGGAGACCACATAGAGGTGAGGTCAAACGTGATGTCTGTATGAATAGCAAGTCATGGGAGCAAAGACTCTTCCAGATGATTCTTACTTCTTGCCATTGGGTCATTCCCAGACTCTCAGACTTTCTTGCTAGGGTGCCGGATGTTGGGGATCAGAAACAAGCTATCCCTGTGCACTGCTGGGATTACTGGCCCACAGAATCTAAAAATACAACGTTTCTAGTCACTATTTGTGGGGCAATTTATTTTGCTTCAGTGGAAGCAAATAGTCAGAATAACCTGATCACAATTGGTCACATCAGCATTCTTTTGATTGTTATTTCTGTGACATGCCACTTAAGATTTAGTCCAGTTGTGTGTAACTGAAGACCCAAAGTGAACTGAAAGGTTCTTTATTTCCTAAAAGAAATCTGGAGACAGGCAGCCCACGGTTGAAGTGGCCACTCCTCAGTTACCAGGAAACAATGCTCCTTATCTCCTTCTCTTCTGTCATCTTTACCAGGATGCTTTAATGTTCACCTTCACCTCATAGCCACATTCCAGGCAGCAGGGAGGGAAAATGAGAGGAGGTGCTAAGTGGGTCTTCCTTCCAATTGAGTGAATCTCTATTAAGGAGATTTCTTTGAAGCCACAGTTTATGCTTCGTTGGCTACACCTACTGCAAAGGAGCAGGGAAAATTCAGTTTTAAGTTTGACCAATTTCCACTCTGAAGAAAAGCAGTGTTCAGTTACTACAGAAAACTGAAAGAATGTATTTGTATTCCTTACTAACTTTTTTTTTTGCTGCAAATTTTATATCTAGTATGTCTCTTATAAATGGTACATAGCTGTAATTTTTGCAATTGAGCCATTTTGGTATTGTATTAATACATTCATGTTTATTGTGATTAGATTCATATTTAATAAACTTATTTTGTGCTTATTTTTCTGTTTGTTATTGTGACTCTTTCAAATTTTAATAAGCATGGAGACTTATCAGGGACCAAACATAATCAGTATTTCAGTATCTTGATGTTTCTCTGAAAAAGTGCAAAGACTGTAAAATAATATAATTATTTTCTTGTTATATGCTATTTTCCTGTGTTTATTTCTCTTGCTTTAAACCCTTGCAAGTTAGGAAATTCTAATATTGACTTATAATTATTATTGCGTCTATCACTTTTTTCCTCACTATTCTTTCTTACCCCTCAGATTTTAGAGATAATTTTTCTTTTTCCTGATATATATTCTTTTAGAGTTTCTTCACATTGTTTCCATGTTTTGTAGACTCTGTTTTGACTAAAAATGTATTTTATTCTCATTCTTGAAATATAATTTCATGAAGCATGTAATAAAATTATATTTATTTTTCTCCTTATTTTGAAGTCATTATTCCAACTATTTTCTGGCTTTTATTATTAATTTTATTATAGCTTTGGTTCTTCTTTGTGTGGTTGGCTAAGAGAATAACTGTCCTTTCACTTTTTTTTTTCATTCAATATTTTTATTTCAGTAACCACTGTACCAGTTACTTACTGTTTTGGATTCTGAAGATACAATGGTAGAAAATCATTATTCACCTCATGAAATTTAGAGATTTGTCAAAAGAAAAGAAAATTAAGAGACAATTTAATGACAGCAGAAGTGCTATGTACAATAATGAGAATTCTATGGTAGCATTCAGTAATATTTATCTTCTGGTGATCCAGGATGTTTCTGGCTCTCAGTGTCTTAGATATAACTTGTCTATATATATAAGCTGAATGAAAAATGATAAATAATTTGTTGATGAGCAACTATACAGGCCCATCCTTTGTAATTTTATCTTTGACACCAAGATATATAGTTAGAAGGAAGTTGTTTTCTGATGAGATTTAAAAAAATAATACAGAGGATAATGTAACTTTTGAACAACTGTAACATCACAAATTTAAATTTACAATTCAAAGGCTCTGATCAAATATTGGCAATAATGATGTGTTGTTCCTGAGAAAACCCAAAAAACAGCTAATGCCAGTGGAAATAAAAAAGTATTATGGCTAGAAACGAGATATGATAGGCATGTGTAGTGGCCAGTATAATCCTGGTGTCTGTCTTAGATGGGTTCTTTAGACAGTAAGTATGAGAGCTGACCTACACCTGCTCTAGAGAAGAGGGATTTGTTGCAAGCACATAAGTCAAAGACAGAAATGAAAATACCACCAGGCCTTCTTGTGCTCAAAGCAGAAAACTGAAGTTTTTGGCAAAGGACACTGTTCTCTCAAAGGCAGATTCCACTTGTTATTCTTTTTACTCTCTTTCTCGTTTGTTTCTCACCTCTTGTGGGTGTCCGGCATGTTCTTGCATCTATTTCATTTTCAACTTTTTGTGTTTAGATTTTCTTTTTTTTTCTTGAAGTAGAGTCAGTTTACAATGCTATGTCAATTTCTGGTGTACAGCATAATAGTTCAGTCATACATATACATACATACATATATTCATTTTTATATTCTTTTTCATTATAGGTTATTACAAGATATTGAATATAGTTCCCTGTGCTATACAGTATAAATTTGTTGTTTATATATTTTATGTATAGTAATTAGTATCTGCAAATGTCAAACTCCCAATTTATCTCTTCCCACCCCCTTTTCCCACTGGTAATCATGTTTGTTTTCTATGTCTGTGAGTCTGTTTCTGTTTTGTAAATAAATTGTCTTTTTTTTTTTTTTTTTTTTTTTTAGATTCTACATATAAGTGATATCATATGGTATTTTTCTTTCTCTTTCTGGCTTACTTCATTTAGGATGGAAATCTCCAGGTCTGTCCCATTTTGCTGCAAACAGCATTATTTTATTCCTTTTTATGGCTGAGTAGTATTCCATTATATAAATATACCATAACTTCTTTATCCAGTCATCTGTCAATGGACATTTAGGTTGTTTCCATGTCTTGGCTATTGTAAATATTGCTGCTGTGAACATTGAGGTGCATGTATTTTTTCAAATTAAAGTTCCCTCTTTATATATGCCCAGGAGTGGGATTACTGGATCATATAGTAAGTCTATTTTTAGTCTTTTGAGGACTCTCCATACTGTTTTTTATAACAGCTGAACCAAAATGCATTCCCAACAACAGTGTAGGAGGATTCCCTTTTCTCCACACCCTCTCTAGCATTGCATTTAGGTTTCAGGTTTTCTTGATTGCTCTTCTTATCCATATCCCATAATGATTACTCTGCATCTTGACAACTTAGGGTGCATTATTTTAACCACTACTGGAAACTGGAAAATTTTATCTGTATGTCATAGTCAGTTATTTCTGAGAGAGGAGCTTTGCTTGACTCTGTTTATATTGGTGAGCCAAGTTACAACCCTGTTCACTGGCCAGAAGATGGGTAGATTTTCCTTGGTCAGGATTCCACACCTCATCTAATCAGCTGAAGAAAGTTTAGGGAAATCATAGGCTCTATAACTCAGCAGGGGCAATAGAGGGCCCTTCTTAAAATACACATGTGTGTTTCATTATCGGTAGCTCTTTGAGATTAAAAGTTCTATATTAGGTTTCAAAATTCTTATATATGCACCTGCTACTTGTTGATAAAATAATTCCAATGTTCTTCAGCTGTAAAAAATTCTATTAAGATTAATAGGATTAAGATTGAAAGTTGCTAGTCTATCACTCACCAGATATTTTTGACCTGTTAATAAGTAGAGTATAATGATGACTTTTAAATCTATGAATATATTTAAAATATACTTTTAATGTTAGAGTAGTTTTATATTTACAAAATTATTGTGACGATACTACAGATTTCACTTATGCCCCCCCCCCACCAAATTTCCTCCATTATTGACATCTTACATTACTATGGTACATTTTTCACAATTAATGAGGCAATATTGATACATTAGTATTAACTAAAGGCCATCATTTATTCAAATTTCTCTAGTTTTTTTCAGTTCCAGTATCCCAACAAAGATTATATATTATATTTAATACTGATGTGTCCTTACACTTCTTTTTTTTAATTTAACATTTTTTCATTTCTTTATTAGTGTATTTAGCACAGTTCAGAGTTACTGTATTTCTTCCGTGAGTTGCTCATTCAAATCTTTTATACATTTTTCTATTGGATGTTTATCTTTGTTTTTTTTTTAACTTTTATTGAGTAATAGTCATTTTACAATGTTGTGTCAAATTCTAGTGTAGAGCACAATTTTTCAGTTATATATGAACATATATATATTCATTGTCACATTTTTTTTTTGCCATGAGCTACCAAAAGATCTTGTTTATATTTCCCTGTGCTATACAGTATAATCTTGTTTATTTATTCTGCATTTTAAAATCCCAGTCTGTCCCTTCCCACCCCCTGCCCCCTGGCAATCACAAGTTTGTATTCTATGTCTATGAGTCTATTTCTGTTGTGTATTTATGTTTTGTTTTGTTTTTAGATTCCTCATATGAGTGATCTCATATGGTATTTTTCTTTCTCTTTCTGGCTTACTTCGCTTAGAATGACATTCTCCAGGAACATCTGTGTTGCTGCTAATGGCGTTATGTTGTCAGTTTTTATGGCTGAATAGTATTCCATTGTATAAACATACCACATCTTCTTTACTCAGTCATCTGTTGATGGACATTTAAGCTGTTTCCATGTCTTGGCTATTGTAAATAGTGCTGCTATGAACATTGCCGTGCAGGTGTCATTTTTAAGTAGGATTCCTGGATTTATGCCCAGGAGTGGGATTCCTGGGTCATATGGTAAGTCTATTCCTAGTCTTTTGAGGAATCTCCATACTGTTTTCCACAATGGCTTTCCTTGCTTCCTTCTCCCACTCTTAATGATACAGATGTCTTCTTTTACAGTTTTGTGTTTATTCTTTTTGTAATTCATGGTAGTTATCTCCTTTCCAGTTATGAGTTTCTCATTTTCTCATTTGTAGCATCCTGCTTATTTTCTAGAGTAGACCTGTCAATATTTCTTTTAGCATGGGTTTAGTGTTCCTAAACTCTTTTAATTTTCGCTTGTCTGTGAAGTTCTTTATCTCTCCTTCTATTCTAAAGGATAGACTTGCTGGATAGAATATCCTAGGCTGGATCTTTTTTTCATTCAGGACTTTGAATATATCTCACCACTCCCTTCTGGTCTGTAGTGTTTGGGTGAGAAATCAGCTGAGAGCCTTATGGGGGTTCCCTTGTAACTCACTCTTTGTTTTTCTCTTGCTGCCTTTAGGATAATTTCTTTATCCTTGACTCTGGCCATCTTGATTATAATATGTTTCGGTGTGGGTCTGTTTGGGTTCTTCCTGTTTGGGACCCTCTGAGCCTCCTGTAATTGGATATCTGATTCCTTTAGGTTTGGGAAGTTTTCAGTCATGATTTCTTCAAATACCTTTTCCAACCCCTTTGTTCTTTCTTCCTCTTCTGGAACCCCTATTATGCGTAGATTGGCACACTTTATATTATCCCATAGGTCCCTTATATTGTTTTCATTGTTTTTTATTTGTTTTTCTTTCAGCTGTTCTGATTGGGTGCTTTCTGTTGCCCTGTCTTCTAGGTCACTTATTCATTCCTCTGCATTATCTAGTCTGCTTTGTACAGCCTTTAGGTCAGTTCTCATCTCAACAAATGAGTTTACTAATTCTACTTGGTTCTTCTTTATAGCTTCTATTTCATTTTTCACATATTTTATATCTCTGAACACTATTTCTTTTAGTTCCTTCAGCACTTTGATCAGTCCTTTTTTGAAATCTTGATCTAGTAGGCCATAAATGTCTATTTGCTTGATTGTGCTTTCAGGGGATTTCTCTTGATCTTTTAATTGGGAGTGGTTCCTTTGCTTCTTCATACTGCTCATATCTCTCTGGCACTGTGGCTTAAGGAGTATCAGTTATCTAGTTCTCCTGGAGACGCTGTGCTTTTAATGATTTTATTGAGAGGTCTTTGTGTCTTCACCATGTTTTTCGAACTCAGCTTGCTGTTTCCAGAGGCTGTCTGTTGGCGCCCTCTTCTGTGCTGCTCCCAGTGGCTGTTGGCTAGCAGATCGTGCTCCCTCCCAATACTGGGTCAGGTGCTGAGCTCTTATCTGGTGGGCGGTGGGTCATTCCCCCTCCTGATGCCACAGTCAGATGCTGCACTCAGGGTAGACAGGTGGGTAGATTACGCCCCCTCCCAGCACCATGGCCAGGTGCTGCATTCCTGCCAGGAAAGTGGGTTGCTACCTGCCCTCTCCTGGTGCCGGTCGCTCCACTGCTCTGTGCAGCTGCCTGCTCCATCTTGGGTCAGTGTTCCAAAGGCAGGCTCGGGGAAGACCGCAGAACAGACTCGCCTTTGCTCCGTGCCAAATCTCAGCTCCCTGTTTATCTTGGTGGTACGGGTTCTCTGAAGTGCCAGGGCAGAAAGATCCTATCTGCCTCCAGCTGTAAACAAGTCTGAGTCCTGTCTAGGAGGTTGCAGAGCCCCAAGGTGCGGATTCAGGTCTCGGCCCTACCCAAGCCCGGGCACTGTGCACAGGAGAATATGGTGGCTGTGCCTGAGCCCCACCTCTCTTCTCGCAAGAAGTGCCAGTAATGGTGGCGCAGGTCTGAGGAGACAAAGGCTATGGCACCCCACCCCCAGGGCACACCAGCCATGTTTTTTGCTTTCTTTGCAAGTTATTGGGCACCGAGGTTGTTCTGCTGCGTATCCCCTCCCAGCCACAGTGCGCAGCACCCTGCAGTCTCCTGGGACTGCCTCAGTGCAGCCGTCCCTGTCCTACACCTGGCTCGGGCTGCCTGCCCCGGCCCCAGCTGCAAGCTACCGGTTTGCGTCTTGGGCTGGGTGTCATGGGGACCCTTTGTGCCCATTTAACTCAGTTCTGTCAGTCAAGGGGTGCTTGGGGCAGATCTGAGCCTCGGAGGTTCCCCCTCCATCCCACTGGCCTCTCCTTTGGAGATGGGAGACCCAGCAAATGAGCGCCAGTCTTCCTTTGCCGCTCCCTCCCCACAGGATTGGTCCCGCACTGTTTTGCTTTTTCTTCTTTCTTTTTTCCTTTTTTCCTACCAGATTTTTGGCGTCTTTGTCTTTCAAAGAGGGTGGTGTTGTGTCAGAGTTCAGCAAGTACTCTGGTTGGCTGAGTGGGTCCATAGATGTGAGTTTTGGTGTATTTGTGGGAAAGGGTGAGCTACAAGAATCCTTCTACTCTGCCGTCTTGCTTCTCAATCCCTACACTTCCTTAATGTGACGGTTTTTTTCTTTTTCTTTCTTCTTCCTTAAAATATTTTCCAGGCTGTTTTTTTTTTTTTTAATTTATTTTAAAATTCTTACTACTTAGATCTCCAGAAAGTGTTTTGTAAGTCTGCAGTGAGATTAAAAGCTTAATTAATTCTGTAGCTTAATGGAAGTATGAAATTGTATGTAAAGGGTAAAAATAGCCACAAAAAATAAACCATTATTTGAAAAAGAATGACATTTAAAGCCCTCTGATACTAATATTCTTGTTGAAATTTTTTTACCTTGCCCATCTATTCAGTTTCACTGATGAAATAAATTATTGCTACAGTTAGCATGTACTTAATTAAACAATACAAAAGCTACAAGTCATGTCTGTTTAAAGTTCTTTCATAATTTTAAATTTAATTATCTGAAAATTATCAATCATTTTATTAGTCAATACTTGATATTGCATGCATGTCAGTATAATTATTAATGCCAGGCCATTTCTTAGCTCATTTACTCTGGCTATGCACAATTATGTGTGACATTTAAAAAAGAACCCTGTTTTCATAATGATACAATCATTTTTCTGAAGATCAGCAAAAGATCTATTTCTTATAAATTGTTACTTATTGTTTTCCTGACAAAATTCATAGACTGAGAAGAACCAGATGGTAATAGAAAATATACCAGTGGTAGTCTATTTAATTGGTATCTTAAATTGTTTTTCTTTATACCCCAGAAGAATCTATATTTTATTTCTTTTACTACTAAAAGGCAAGAAAATGTAATCTCTTACATTTTATGATACTTTTACACCCATTTCTCATTTGAATCTTGCAAATATTCTGTGATGTAAGTAAGGTTAATATAAGCTCAATATACCATCAGGGCTCACCCACCTTTGAGTATAAGTGAAAATAAATATAATATAGATATTTTACTGGCTCTTTAAACTACATTTGCAAAGCATAAGGCTTCTACTTCTTTCTCTTCGAAGTCCTTCTACTCTCATTACTATGTGCTTCTTGATGAAGACCAGTGTTTAAAAGCCAGGGGGAGGGAATGCAATTTTGATGCTGACATATTAAATGCACTTATTATTTGATTGATTCGTCTTAATTTACATTCCATTTGCTTTTCTCTTTGCATCTTTCATACCTTCATTTAAACACATTCATATAATGCTTACTAGGTGCCTGCCTCTGCTTTATATGTGACGGCTTTAGTATTGAACAGTAGGGTAGTTTTTTGGCTTTACAAGTTGTATATCTTTGTAGCCATTCAAATAATATGTAAATAAGAAATAGACAAGATAACTTCAGTAACTGGTGATTGAGATGCTGAAAATAAAATATGGTCAGCGAGAAAGAGTAATGTGGTTGCTACTTCAGGGGTGTGTAAAGTGAGACGCCGGGATGCGAGGAAGCCAAGCACATAAAGGGCCAGGAGAACAGGGTTCCTATCAAAAGGAACAGCAAGTTCAACATCCCAGGGGGAGAGAAGAAGCTTAGTGAACTAGAGTATTTCCAAAGAAATATGTGGCTGTCAGGCAGCGAAGGAAGGAGGAATTTCTTCTGAAGCAGTTTGAGGAAACCCTTGTAAGGCCAGGAAGCCCCACTTTCAGAAAAGAGAAGTAATAATAATTCCTATATAGAATCACTCATGTCACTTAATATCAAGCACAATTTCTACTTTCCAACCATATTCAGATTCTACCTTTTTTCCAAAATAGCATATTCTTTTAAGGTCTTTACTTTGCTATCTGTGTCCTCCATTTTCCTCTTCTCTCCTTCTAGAAAATCCCTATTCATCTTCCCAGGCAAGCTTATACTCTCCCTTCTCTGGGGAAATATTCTTGACATCAGCAGGCTCTGAGCTCCCAGAGCACTCTGTGAATATCCTTTTTATGGAACTTACTACACTGCAATCCACCTCCTCCCAGGATGAGTCTGTCAATGAAGGGGCGTTGCCTCATTCATTTTTGTGTTCTTTTCCTCACTGTAACCACCTTGATGAATTAAATTATTTATAAAATAATTCTTGGTTGGCTATACAAAAATACATTAATGATCAAGGTAATTAGAAAAGAAATGCATTTTAAGAAATGTTTTAATATTTCATTTTATTTGAGATTAAGACAAACTGGCAGAGAAAGCCATAACATAGTAGAGAAGAAATATGACTTTAAAGATACCAATGCAGTAACAATCACTGCATATTGGTTATATTTTTATTGGGTTTATGGAGAAAGATACAAAGAGTGAAAGTGACTTAGTTACTCTTATAATTGGCCACAATGTAGTGATTTTGCTGATGTATAATTAAACATTTGAATCAATTACTTCCCATATTCCTTTGTCGGAAGAAAAAAAGGACACTGACCATTTTTAACTTACTTGGCATTTGTTTCTTGATGCAAATCTGACTTGAAAGCACACCTTGTAAAAAGTAGACTCTAAGCTGCTTGCTGGCTGGAATTTCAGTATTTTTCTGGGTTGACATCTCTCATTGTTGGGGAGCAGATGTCAGGATGTTTGATTCATCTTTGACATTTTGGTGACAACATTACCATCAACTGCTAATGTCAATTTCACTTGAAGAGGTTAAAAAGAAATTCTATAAGGGAATGAACATAGTTTCCACATGTTCAGGGACACGGCAGATATTGTTAATGCAAGTGACACTGGTCAAATATACATTTTAAATTTTTCTGGACTATTTCCAGAAACTAAAGAGTTTAATGGCTGATGTGCTCATGACTGGTCAAGTGTTTTTGAGAGATAAAACTTATTTTAAAAGGCAAAGAATTTGCTTAAAATCACTCTATACTTTTAAACAAAGATAGATTTTGTGAATAAACAAAATGGAAGTGAAGTTTTCAAATAACTGTGACTATAATTTTAGCCATCAGCCAAACTATATTTAGCTTTACAATATAAAATATTAACATGGAATATACCTAGGGTAGTGAAATGGTAATATTTCTTGCAAATGGATACTGGAAACTATTAATATACATTCAACAGCCTTAGGCCCTTGAGGAGTAGGAGCTTAAAGTATTGAAAGATCTGAATAATGAGTGGGGGATATCCTATTCCCCATACACAGCCATTTTTTCAAACATGGAATCTCAAAAAATGTGCATGAGCTATGCTTAAGAGTTATACTGAGCTCATATTTCTCAATGTAAAGGCAGGTAAATGTTCTTGAGATTTTAGATGGAGAGTTGAGAGTGATGCAGTAGTATTTTACCTTGACTCGACCTCTTTTTGGGACCTCAGTCACCATGAAACTTGCTAACAGAGGCCAGTAACTCCTTGATCCTCTAGCCCCACACCCTAGAGTCTTACATGTTAACTGTTACAGTAGGACTTGAATTTGACCTGGATACACCTTGCCACATTTTGTCTTCCTTTCTTCCACTGCCATATTAATAATTCACTTGATTTCACTTAACAAATATTTTGCTTACTAAAATTAGCAAACTTTCCATCCTATAAGGAACACTTTCAATTAAGGGATTTTGTAAGGTATAGAAATATAAGGAGGAAGAAAAATATTCCTAATCCAACTGGGTAGAGACAATAACATAGACATTTAAAAATATGTAAACACAGTATTTAATGGGTGCATAATGTTTTATTGCACAGTTGAGTCAGAATATTTTAATTAGGTCTCCTGTTTACATTAATTTCCAAATTTTGTACTAATATAAGTAAAATCATAGTTATCCTTATGCCTAAAGTTATGAAAAAATTCTTCAAAATAATTTCTAAGAAGTTTGCTATGGTATTAGATATAGTTTTAATTTTTTGGCAAAAATTATTGCATTGGTACCCGCAGAAATTGTTCAAATTTATACTTCACTGAATGATTACTAGGGTCATAAACTCTTAAGAGACTGAATATCCTGGAATTTGATTTGGGGACATAAATAAATGATTCTTCATTGTTTCAGTCAATGTGGTACATAAATAAAAGATTCTTCATTGTTTCAATCAACATTAAAATTTTTTGATCAATGATAAGACTGGATATTTCATAATATGTATGTTAGTCATTTGTATTTTTGCTGTTGTGAAATTCTTTTCCCTCTTTACATTTTAATGAAGTATTTCACACTTATGCTACATCTTATTATATCATTTAATTTGTTGTTTTGCACTTGTTTTTAAACTCATTTTCTTTTCGTGTGAAGTCTATTTTCTGCATTGTAAACACATCAATTTCTTCATCAGACAGTGAGGCATTAGCTTAAGTGATGTCTTAAGTACTATCTTTAAGATGTTCTGTGATTTGAATTTTTAAGGTCAGGGACTAGCTATTTCATTTCTTTACTATCATCCAGCATTGAATAAAATAGCAATGTGTACAATAAACACTTTACTATAACACAAAACAATAGCTACTAATAAGCTATTAATAGTTATTGCTGCTTCATGTTATGGTCCTGAACATGCCATGTTTGGTTCTGATGTACATACATTTGAATACATATATGCTTATTTTTTATTGAAATATAGTCAAATTACAATGTTGTGTTAATTTCTGGTATACTGCATAGTGTTTCAGTTATACATATATATATATTCCTTTTTGTATTCTTTTTCATTACGGAGTATTGAATATATAGTTTCCTGTGCTATACAGTAGGGCCTTGCTGTTTATCTATTTTTTATGTAGTAGTTAGTTAGTAACTGCAAATCCCAAACTCCCATTTTATCCTTCCATCTCCTCTTTCCCCCTGGTAACCATAGGTGGAAGCAACCTATTGTCCAATGACTGATGACTGGATAAAGCAGTTGTGATATATATATACAGTGGAATACTACCCAGTCATGAAAAAGCATAAAATAATACCATTTGGAGCAACATGAATGGACCTGCAGATTGTCACACTAAGTGATGTAAGCCAGAAAGTGAAAGAAAAGTACCATGTGATATCACTCATATGTAGAATCCAAAAAAAAAAAAAATTAGGTGAATGAACTTATTTATCAAACAGAAACAGAGTCACAGACATATATGCTTCTTTAATCTCCCTAGAAATAATCCAAGTTTGGTGAGGGCTTGTGCTATTTTTTTTTAATATAACTTCTCAAATGCTTTGTACTCAGTAGGTGTTCAATAAATACTTTTCAATTATTAGTAGAATACCCAGGAGTTTCATTTTGTTAGAGTGCTACTATTAAATGGCAAAGAAGTAAAAGTTAATCTGAAATGTGGCAGCATAGATGAAAAAGAAAATACTGTCAAACACCAAAACCTTTTACCTTTAAAAGTAAGTGGATTGTAGAATAGTTCTAGTCTAGCTGGTTTTTAAATCTTGAGTGGAAACTAAAAGAAAAGTGTTCCTTGCCCATCTTATCTTCTGAATTTTCCACAATTACTAAATCAACAGAAGATATTCTGATTCAGTTTGGGAGTCTTGGGCAAAATAATTATTTAGAAATTGTAATACTGTTTCACATTCAGGCTTCATGTGTAAATATCTCGTTTTTAATATAAAAATTGTGTAGGTAAATTTTTGAGATAAAATAGAGCTTTTAAATTGATTCATAAGTTATCAGAGCAAAAGAATATAAAAATCTTCATTAGAAATTGATGAAGTAGTATCAGTGCATTATTATTGTATTTAAAAACTGGGCAAGTTACCTTTTTGGAATTTAAATATAGCTTACACCAGAAATGCTTCTGAAAATACAACAGTAATTTAATTTATTCTTTATCATTGGATATGATAACATCTACATATCAATATTGTAAATTGTATTTAATCACTTTATAGTTGTAATTTATGTATGATTTCAAAAGCTGTATATGTAAATCAGTAGTTTTTACTCTATAGACATATTTTAGATGGTTGTATACCACATGGATAGGAATGCAGACAGACAGACACACAGGGGCACAGGGTCCCACTGAGACTACCTCTCCATCTTGGTGAAATGCTCAAGGAAGAATCACTACTTGCCTGCCTAGGACCCTATTATACAAAGATCGGCAAGAGAAAAAAATGAAGACTTGGCACTAAAAAGCAAATTTCTTAAACCTGGGATCAACAGTTTTTAAACAATCGTCTTCATATAATTATTTTATTCTTTTGATCCAATGGCTGGATAGACAAGAGTATGTGGGTTTCCACCCTACCCATTGCACTATTGGTAGAGTCTGGGGCAGTATGCTTGACCAAGAAAGAAAAGGCAATCAGTAGTGGGGAAATGGGACAATGAATGCAGAAGTTTAGTGTATATAAAAGTACCTGCACACATGACTATCAGTGCTTGAGACTGAACTAGACTTTCATCTGCAACAGGGAGAAACATTGGGTCGCTTAACTAAGGTAATATTTAAAAACTAGGCACCTTACCTTTTACTGACAGGCATTTTTGACTGATGAAAAGCTAGACAGTTTACTTCAAATGATTCAGAAGTAATAGCAGGACTCACATCATTGAATGGGTTCTTCCTTTCATCCGGGAAAATAAGCTTTAGTCCCATCTTTATTAGAGGCAAGTGCAGTGTATCTCAGTTACGCTTTGTGTTCTGTTTCTACCTTGGCCGTCCCTTCTGGAGGCATCTGTCACACTGTATTTCAGTTCACTCTGCCTTCTGTTACTGCTCGGAGCTAGCTGTAGGGTATCTGCTTCGGAGCAACTAGAGGTAATCCCGATGGGGACCAGCTACACACAGAAAAGAATACGCAAAACTACCCACAGAGGTAATGGTTTCCAACAATTTTGTAGAAGTGTGAAGACTTCCAGTAGAAAATAAAGCACCTCATGCTGGGTCTGGCTCCAAGCCTCCCCCGGCCCCCAGAACCTTCCACTCAGTCAATCTCTTTTATCCTGCGAGATAAGTGCTCTATTTTAAGTTCATATTAACAAATTGGCTCAATTATTTTTAACCTAACTGTTAACTACCTGCAGCAACTTCAGAAAAAGCTCCCAACAAGTTTTAGTTTTTCTTTCAAGAGGAAATAAAACAAAGCTATTAACACCTGAATAGAGTTTCCTCTGGAAAGGAGCATGGATTCCTTTCCCAAGGAGAGAGTGCACAGACAGGTGGGCAGCTTACAGGCAAGCAAAAGTTCAAGGAAAGGGACTAGGAACAATCTGAGTTTACCTGCAGCAAAAGGATTTATTTATCATTGAAAGACTTCTTTCCATGATGTGGTTTAAATTTCTAATTGGGTAGTCATCCAATGAGTCATTGAGGTGTGTAGTTGAGGTGTGTCCTGCCAAACTTCTCAGAACATACAGATTTGAGTGTTTTATTACAAAAGACCCAGGGCAGAGAAAATCAGTCTGGTAGGTTTCATCTAGCCCATGGGTGTGGCTGTTTTCATTTAAAACTAATTGTGGTCAAGAATTAGTTTTTTTTGTTCAATACAAACATATTTTGGTATCATGTCCATGCAGAACTATACTCACTCTTCTAAATATCAAGAGGTTGAGAATTTTAAAATTATAAAACGTTACATCCATAACCATTGACTACAGAAGATTCATAACCTTATTTAAAATGTGAAAATATGTATATTAGTACCTTTTTATTTCATATGGTGTTGTTAGAAACATGAAGCTTATCCATTTTTTATCCTTATGTTGCTGGTGTGAAGTACAATGTTATATTATGTACATATTATAATGTGTACATTATGTGTATCACCATACTTTTCTAGTATTCTATGATGTAATAATGGTGGTTGTTTTATTCTGCTATGGAAATTGGTGACTTTATTTTGTTAATCAAAATCTATTTGGAATACTTCCAACTGCTATCTGTCTAAGTGAGAAGCTTCTGGGACAGCTGAATGATGCTTTCTAAGATATGCATTTGGGTTACCACTATGGCCTCAATATTCCTGTCAGCTTGACTAACCTTTAGACAAGTTTCTTCCTGACTTTTCCTTTGCTTAAGACATTGACTTTAGAAACCTTGCAATTGGAAATTCTTTCTCTGCCCCTTTTAGATATCAACTTTTCCCAGCTTCTTGCCAGTTTTACAACCCAGGAATGTATTTCTCAAGAACCTGGGAGCCATCTCTTTGAAATGTAATCATCAAGGAAGTTAGAGCCCTTCTCTCAGTTTCAATGGGGTTGGGAGTAACGAACCTAATTTCAATTAGATAATCTAAAATGAACAAGAACAGATAATCTGGTTAAGGATCATCCCAGCATTTGAAAATCATCTTCACTTTCATTGCAGGGGGGTTATGCTCAGTCTCTCTCACTTATTGCAATAGTCTTGAATAAATTCTTCTTTGCTGTTTAACACCATTTGGTGCAATTTTCATTTTGACGTGGAAATTTTGACAATCAGGGCTCTGAGAGAAATAGATCATGAATAAAATGTAAAAAAGGTGATGGATGGTCTACATACGGGAAAATAACTTACCAGATCTTTACAGTATTAGATAATTGGATAATAATAATGAAAATAAACAGTGATATCACCTTTCCTCACTTAAGAATCCTGAATTATTTATATAAATATTTGTATATATGTGCATATATATGTACTTTTCTAAAATGAGGCATTGAATAAAGGTGCCATGATCATAGAGGCAAAACAAAGTTAATAGAATGCAGAACGCTGAACTTACGGGTTTTTTTTAATTTTTTGTATCAACAACACTTGAAAATTTTCATCAATCATTGGACAAAGACAATATATCTTGAATTTTCGCTATGATATCATTTTAGCACCTTGTATTAAATGTGTACACTATTGGCCCTGATACTTAGATTAGAATATACAGCCTGTGGGCATTTTATTGATTGGTTGCATATTTTCTGGTAATTATTTAAGGCTATTTGTCTAGTTTGAATACTGCTGACTGTGTCATTCTTTGGCAGAACACTACAGTTTTGAATTTTTTGGAATTAACATGAGTGGCTTTAGATAGTTTCTTTATCCCTATGTTGTCCTTTCAATTTGTTCCTTTTGGGAATGGTTTGTGCTTTGCCAAGTGACTTTCTGATTCCCCTGGGGCTTGTTTGAAATCCTATTTAGCTTTATATTTAGATATTTTTAGTGAATAACATTATTCCGTGCCGCAGCCTGCAGTGTCATATGCATGCAGACGATACTCAGATATTCTTTCCAGTCCCTGCAGACCTATGAAGCGGCTTGATGTTTGCATAATTGTCTGTGTGATATTCAAGCATGGATGTCTTCAAATTTCCCTGAATTTAGTACAGATAAAATTGGGTTGCTACTGATTGGTTCTCTAGTATACATGTTTAAAATATAATCTATGCTGGTAACTTTAAAGAGGTGATTTTCTTTGCTTTAAAAATCACATTTTTGACCTTTGGATTACTGTAAAGTTGTGTGTTTGTGTGTGTGTGTGTTTTACTAAACCATATAATTTCATTTTTGTACCTACCCAGTGCAAACTTGTCACATAAAGATTTTCTGATTCTGGAAGCGTTTCTATCACAATTTGCAATCACTGACCTCCACCTGCCACCTTGCAGTCTGATTCTAATAGATCACAAGTCCTTCTACACCCTGCTCTTCAGCCAGAGAATCTGTTCTTTTATGCATGAGAACTTTAAAATTACTGTTGATTTGTAAGGTTCCACTAAAAAACTTATTTGTTTGATTTAGCCTTTTAAATATTTATTGTATCTTCTTTTATATTAAGTCTGCAGAGCGCTGTGGGATGGACACATGAAGGGCACTCATAAATGTAAATTGAGTAGATTGATAGGCTGTGTGAAGAGTTTGCACAAAGTACCATTTTATAATGAGAAGGGCTATTAATGAGTCCACGGTGTTTCTGAGTTGTGAATAAATGTATACTTCTCATATCCTCCCACCAGGCAGCCAAGGAGTGTACAAGATTTTTGGATACTGCATTAAATAAATGGGGTAGAATAAAATTCCTGTGAAATGGTCTCAATTCATTAGTCTCGTATAGTCTAGGTATCACTTTAACTAAAAGGATATTCTGGATGATAACTGGTGCTTTCCCTCAGTCTTTTAAAGAAATGGGGCTTTGCATTCCTGTTCGATAGCCCGAGAAAGTTGAATTAGTTGAGTTGGCATTAAATAGAAAATGCATTTAATTGATAGACCATAACATAGAAACATCTGAAAGTAATACTTGCCTTGCCAGATACAGTTAGGAGGTTTCTGAATCTGATCAAGTTTTCCTGCTGAATGCTGAGGATGTAGATATACTACGTGTTGGTTAGAAATGGCCACTCGAATTGGTAGGAAACAGGACCTACCAATGGCAGAGATCATATACACAACCTTTCCAAGCTTACCTTCTGGAGTTACTGACTTATCAAAGAAATCTGGGCACATCTGCTCTCTCCTAAGAAGAGCCGTTGACCCTGGAATGCAACTGTTTTAGCTGGGCTAAAAGACCCACCCACAAATGAAGAATCTAAAATTGTTATCAATAAAGCTAATAAAATTATATTTTTCTGTCTGTGGTGAAAAGACAATTAGACTTCAGCATAGTAGTGCTTCAGATGATGGTCTTCATTTCCTCTGAGATCACCTAGAATATGTGAAACTTGTTCTCAGTTGGGAGCCTTGATAACCACGGTCAGAACAATCCTTCCATCTCAAATGCTCAGTGCCATCTAGGAGCTGTTATTTATACTGTGTTTAACACGTTGATCGCCACATCACCCAAATCTGGGTGACAGTTTCCTCAGGGGCACCTGATCCACGGTGGATGATTAACATGTTAAAATGTACTGAGATTTATCTAGTGCGCTATTTCCCATTGTTACCTACATTACATGATACTCCCTGGCATCTGCTTTGTAAGAAGTAGTAAGTTCCAGGGTGTGTTTTCAATTTTATCCATCTCTTTCCTCATCCCCTGTCTTTCAAAGTATCATTCTTACACCGCCACCAGAGCCATCTTTGAATCATAAAATTCTTACATTCTGTTTATTTGCTTTGGCTGCTGAATGACTCAGAAACAAGTGAACAGTTTCATGCTGGTCAGATCCAGCAATCGGTTTCCATGCAAACTATGCTATCCTTGTAGTGGTTTGTACCACGGTACAGCCTTATCTGAGAAATTCCTTTGATATATATATAACACTATCAGAATACATGGTGGACCCTACATATTCAGATTATTTATATTCAACAGCATCGAACATTGGGTCAGTGAGATATTACCAAAACTTTATTTTTTAATTAACAAAGGAAAGGAAACTAAAATTAAGAGGGGCTAAATTACTTGCCCAGACTCAAAACTGGCAAGTGGCAGGAGCAATATTTTTTTCAATTCATACTTTCTCCACGGAATTGTCAATAAAACCTGTCAGTACAGATTAAAGGTGAAAACAATACTTTGATAGAAGAATATTCATAACATATGTCTCATACATGGTGTGGAAATGGAGTGAGGATTTGCACTGATATGATTTCGAGGACTCGCTTAGGTTTATAACTGTCTCTCCATCTTTGATCAGTCCTCAGGACTCAGGAAATCTGCACAGAATTTTATATATATACATGTGTGTGTTTTTATATATACATATATATACACACACACATATATAACAGAATTATTTCCTTATATATATATAAATAATTATACATATATATGTGTGTGTGTATATATATATATGTATATATAAAAACACATGTATTTCCATTTGATACTTAAAAATTCTTTAATGACCATCTGCCCTTCAATACCACCAGGATAAAGTGAATCATTGTAATTATGGTCTTTGTGCCTTTCATAAACTGGTCCCTCTCCACACCCAGCTCTCAATACCACCATCCTCACATCACAACCTCCTGCCAGTGTGCACTATTTGCTTCCCTCTTATCCATCGTCTGCTTGTCTTCTGAATCTATCTACACATTCCCTCAGTGTGAAGCACTCTCATTTCCTTATTCTTTCCTTTGACTGGTTAACTCCTAATCTTGCCAAAACCTGACTGAGGCATTGCATTAGGCTGAGTGGCCACTCTGATTTCCCACAGCTGGGTCAGTTACCTCTCACAATCCCCTGTATTTGCTGCATAACATCATTGTTTCTTCACCTATTAGATTTTAAACTTCTTGTGGAAGAAGATTTGTGTCCTTTCAACCTTTGCATCATACATTACGATGCAAAGGCATATAACAGATATTCATTATATAGCTTGAAGTCATTGTAAAGGTAAAAATGTAAGATTCCAAATGAGCAATGGGAGTTATAGTTCTTTCTGTGATAATTCTGGCTAGACCTTTAATTTAGGAGAACTCAGTATCCTAGGGTATAAAACAAGAGGCGGTGTTACTGTTTTCATTCATACTTCTGGTCTGTAGATACCACCCAAGGCCTATTTGCCTGCAGCAGGGTACTTGGGTTTCATTTCAATGTTTATCTACCTTAGCCACTCTTAAAGCAAAGCAGGTAGAGTAAATAAAATGCTTAAATTGAGAAACAGAGAGGCAGGGATAGCAAAAGGAATAATTAACTTAAAAACAGTCACTATTTTACTTTCATATTAAAAATTATTTCTAAAATTTGACACTAAAACAAGATGACATATACATCCCTAAAGAACCAAAGAAGCATGGGAAATGGAAAAGAAAAGAATCTCTTCTCTCCAAAAAAAAATCCTGAAAATAATTGGCTGAATGAATACTTCTTACACCCTCTCACAAAGAGGCATCATATATGCTGGGAGGACAGCGCATATTTGTGAATGTGCAGCAATCTCTTATTACTCTATGCTCAGTAAGCAAATCAAATGATGCACACACCAATATAAATAAATCCATTGGTGGACGGGAGGTATAGGAAATCAAGATAAAGAATTTTAAAAAGGTTTCAAAGCTTTGGAATGGCATCAAAAACTGGCTAAAGCCAATTCAATCCAGTGCACAGCATCATACAACATTTACAATTTGAAAGCTCTTAGACTGGGCACACCATTTCCAACTGTCCTACATCTGCCCAGTTTACACAGGGATGTTTCTTTCTCTCTCCCTCTTTTTTTTTTGGGGGGGGGGGTACTTGCATAGTTTCTATCACTTTTTAAAAATTATGCATAGTTGATTTACAATATTGTTAGTTTCTGATGTTCAGCATAGTGATTTATCTGTATATATATATATATATATATTCCTTTTCATATTATTTTTCATTATAAGCTATTACAAGGTATTGAATATAGTTTTCCTGTGCTCTACAGTAGGATCTTGTTATCTATTTTATATATAGTAGTCTGTATCTGCTAATCCCAAACTCCCAATTTATCCCTCCCCACCCCCTTGCACCATTAGTGACCATAAGTTTGTTTTGTATGTCTATGAGTCTCTTTCTGCTTTGTAAATAAGTTCATTTATGTATTTTTTTTAGATTCCACGTGTAAGTGATATTACATGATATTTATCTTTCTCTGACTTACTTCACTCAGTATAACACAGGGATGTTTCTTGGCTCGCTTTTTGTGAAGATAAAAGATCAGTTATAAGAAGTTATGAGATTTTGGAAATAAATGGAAAGAAAGAGAAGGAAAAAAAGAAAAAATGGAAGGAATGAGAGAATGGAAGGAAGGAAGAAAAGGAGGGAAGAAGGTGTGGGCAGGGTATAGCTCAGTGGTAGAATGCATGCTCAGCATGCATGAGGTCCTCAGTTAAATCCCCAGTTCCTCCATTAAATAAATAAATAAACCAGATTACCCCTCATCAAAAAAACCCAAAGCAAAAGATATGGGAAAAGATATTTTAAGGAAATGGTAAGCAAAAGATAGCAGGGGTAGGAGGAAGGAAAGGAGGAAAGAAAGAAAAATGTGTTTCTCAATCCAACCAGTTATAGGGGCCCAAAATATCATTTTATGTTGGGCTCCTATCTTACTAATGCCTCTGTCAGAGTTATGTGATGGGATAATTTACTTCATCCAAATTAAGGAATGCTTTAATATCATTTAAATGCACACAGAAGAAAACCAATTTCCAAGTACCCTTTGTGTGGTATTTTAAACTAGCAGATACCCACACTTGCTGTCATATTACTGATCCTTTAAGGGACTATGGCATTTAAAGTTGTTCATTCAGAAAATTACGATTTGAGGCAGGAAATGAGTGAATTATTACATTATCATCCAAAGAAAATGTTATACATGGGAACAAAGAATGCTGGGAAAAAGACAAAGCATCCGGGCCATTTATTCTTTTCCTTATTATGATCAAAAGGGGAGAGATGTTGGCATAAAAGGTGGTTTCACACAATAAAATTAGCTGCAAAGGAAGGGAGAGCAAAATCAAAACAAACATCCCCTATCAGAAAACTCTGAAGCTTAAACTCTTCCTTTTGGAATCATGAGACGGGCAAAGTGCACACCCCCTTACATGAGGGCGTATGCACTCCTCACAGCACTGTTTGCATCTGGCCTCCTCCAGTCCGCCAGGCTGTGCGTATTGAACACCCCGCTTCCATTTTCATGCTTGTGAACACGCAGGTACTACCAGCACACATGGGAGCAGGATGTCTTATGCATATGCAGTGTTTACCTGAGGACTAAAGTCTTGATGAACACTTGGAAAACAAATATTCATCTCATTGGAATGCAATTTGTGAATTTTTCAGCAGTTTCATGAAAAGCTGAAAACTACTTGAGAAGAATAAATGAGCAATTTCACACAACTCTAGTTTGCTTCCTCTTGTTTTCCGTTTTGCTCTGTTATGCATGGTCGAGAATCTTATAAAATGCCTTATATTACTGACCCGGCTCTTTCTGAAAGTGGTTTTGTCATCCTTCAAGTCCTTAAAGAATAGATGAAAGTGAAAATATGAAAGTGTTTGCCTTGAGAAAAATGAAAGTTGATAGGCACAAAGGAGAATTAGGAACACATAGACTGCGGATACTGATAGACGTTCAGCATCTAATGAACATTTCAAAATGGATCTTCAATGAAAAGAAATGGTCTGCTTCAGCGGAAAGAGAAGAATATTAGAAAATAATTCCTAGAAGAAATAGAGCAGATTTAGAGTTGCTAAAATGTACAGAGAAGGATTATAGCCTGTGGAAGCCGTAACTGAATGGGTAAAGGCATTACTCGACATAATATTTAACCTAACATTGAAAAATGAAAATACATTACAACCTAATGAAATTTCAGAATACGTTCAAAATCCAATGGCAAATAGACTTTAGCACAACCTGACAGAATTGTTCTCTTTCCAAAAACTGTTTTCAGATTAGACTTCTCTCTCTCTCTCTCTTTTTTTTTTTTTTTTCCTGTGCAGTGAGAATAGTACTGTTTCTAGAAGGCTTGGAAGTTAGCTTTAATTTCTTCCATCAAACATCAAAGATGTTACTCTGTTGAAAAAGAATCACTGCAGAAGAATCACTAGGCTTTGACTACGAGGAAAATGGTACAAGAAGAATTTTTCCTGTACTCTAACCTGTTAGCCTGTCTTTCATTTTTTCTATATGATGATTCAGGGCATGATCATTTATTGGTACTCAAACTCTCTATTAAAATAAATGTGTATCAAATCCCCCCCAAAGCAGTTGTACAAATCAGATTGCACTGGTCCATGAGTAGGAGAAGAAAACCTCTAATCTTCCTCAGTAAGGAGAGCAAAAGTACTCAGACACCATCACAAGGGGAAGGTGCTCTCACCCTTACTTTCCAACCTCCAATTCCAGAGAAAGAGTAAAATTCAAAAGATGGGATGAAAATACGACAAGAGACTAATACAATGTTTTGTTCAAAAAACTCTCATGATTTTAGGCTAAGGCATAGACAATTAGTAGGCAGTATAATGACTGGAACGTGACTTTATTCTTATAGGTCACATGAAAAACATGGATTAACTGGAAAAAACACTGGGGATAGGGGTATCGTTTTTTCTGACGATGTTTATGATATTTTCACATTTGTTATTTCATGAATGTGGCATAGGAACTGCTGGTACTTGGCATGGACTTAGGGTACAGACCCATTTTATTTGTAGTTTCAATAGTAAGAGTGGTAATTTATTGAACGCGCATGAAATGCCATGCTCTATTTTAAGTCTTTCACAAATCTCAGATTAGTAATTCTCATGGTGATGCTGTTAGATCTATTATCTCAGTTTTGCAGATTTAAACATGGAGGCACAGAAAGATTGACACTTTTCCAAGGACACAGACCTAATCGAGGCAGCCTGGACCCTGAACCCAGCCTGCGGATTCTGAGATCTTAACAATTTTGCTTTGTTGCCTGTATTACATTAGTCTTATTCAAAATTTGCTAAAGTTCTATGAGTTAAAACATTTTGACTGAGTCATTTCACTTGATTTCTGAAATGACCCTAATCATAAGACACTGTACTGTATCTATCAACAAAGAACCTAAGAACTAATATTGTAAAATACATCAGTGGAATTTTACCTGTTTCTGCACTAATTTTGCACCATTTAAATTATCTTAAGTTCTTATAAAACATTGCTTGTGGTGAGAAGGAAATATTTAGGCACTATTACAGAATGTTTTGAATGTAGTGGCTATATTATATGGCTCTTTGTGAACCCTTAATTATGTAATGACCCTTTCAACCTTACATCAAACTCTTAGTTTTACAGACACATTACAAAAATTATCTCCAGTTCCTTAGGTTCCAAAATTTACAAGACACATGATGAAGGGGCCCATACTTTACAACTATGCTAACTGTCAAGAACATCTTTAAATCACTATTTTATTTTTCAGCAAAGATCAATAGAAGTCACTTATTGGGCTTTTTGTGGGTGGAAACAGAAGGGAGACCATTGATGGGTATAATTCAAAATTGCATACTCTCTGGGTAAGTACTGGGGAGTCACTGGAACAATGAAGGTGGCAGCCTGTAAAATTTACTTAGATTCGTTTGAGTGACTTTTTTTGTTTTGTTTTGTTTTATAGTTTTTTTTTTTTCTTTTTAAGTAAAGGTACTAAGGATTGAACCCAGGACCTCATGTGTGCTAAGCATGTGCTCTACCACTGAGCTATACCCTCCCCTACATTTAGACTGATTTGAAAAGGAAGGTGACAGAATCAGTAACTCCACAAGACTGGACTGTCTCTGTAGACATTTTAGTGGCTCTCTGTGATAAATGTAAATTTGCCTAGGATTTCTAAATGTTTGAGTGATCTACATTAACTTGTATATGAAGCATATATACCATGGTGCCTCCTAAAATCTTGAGACTATAATGAAATTTGTTGAGCAACTGTGTTTGAAAGTTTCAGACAGGCTTGGAGAGACACAATCTTTTAAAATGATGTAAACAGGGATAGTTGAGAGATACAATTTATTCAGTGTGGGAAATATGATTGCTGCATTCAAGACACATGATAATCCTTTTCATGATTGCTCTAAAATAGATTCTATATCCTTAATAAAAACTTGTGTTTCATGTCTTAGACAATGAGGTAATTGAAATTAGTTTGATGCATAAGCAAAATATAGTCGTACAGTAGGTAATAAAGCACAAAGGTCTGATACCTGGTAGTCACAGAAAAGGTTTATGTTGAATTAAATGAATAACTATACACATTTACATGTTATGATATGATATATAATATACTTAATTTTTATTGACACTGCTATTTGCCAGGCAAAACATGGATAGCTTTGCAAATATTACATCTGAGATAGGGGTTTTTATTCCTGTTCTACAAATAAGACATTCCAGGATCATGTTTTTCATGTTTATTAAAAGCCCTCCTTACCTACAATTTACTTTGTTTTGTTCTGACCCAGTTTATTTTTGACATTGAACTTGTTTGCTCTTCTGCTTTGCTTTTTAAAGGTGCATTTGTATATGTATTTATATTTCAGGTGGACATGAAAGATTTCATCTTTATTGGTATGTTATCTTAATGATAATGGATGCCCACTAAAACCCGCTAAGGCACATTTTAAAACAAGTTGACAGGAAGGAAAGTGTCAGATCATTTAGCTTGCTACCTATTGGAGATTCCATAGCTCAAAGACACAAGAGTGGCAGGCAACTAATTAAAGTCGAAACCAGCTAATAGAAGACTTTCAGGCCCTTAATACACCAAAGAGAAGGCATGACACCATAAAATAGGCAGAGCATAAACAGCTATTTGCCACATTTCATACAAAGTAAAAATGAAACACAAGGAGACCCATCAGGGAGCCACATTGTGAAAGAAAATGCCGTTAGTGGAGACAGCTGAGCCCGGGAATAGAGTGCTGTGTGTAGCAAAGCTCCATGGGAGCCCGTGGAGAAACAGCTGCCCTCTGAAGACAGAAATGCAAAAACAATGGGCTGGACATTTGCTGACAACAGAAATCCCACCGATCATTTTTAGAATAGCACCACTGGGCCAAATGAATGACTCTGAAGTCATCGCTGGTCCCTTCGGCTGTGTCCTCTAAGTGGCCTTCTCTGTAATTGTGTAATTAAACAATGAAAATTGAGAACACTGTAAAGGAATCAGATGTGTCTCAACGCTTCATCAGAAAGACGTTGTGATGTGTTTTCATAATCATTCTTACTGGAATCAGAAAAAAAAAAAGTTAATTGCCTCCTCTAGGTAATTACAAAACTTAGACACCTGTTAAAAATAATCCTGTGATTCACAACTACTAAGCAACGTGTAACCAAGGACTGCTGATAGACACCTAGTGCAGTTTATTTTTCCAGGTATAATTTAATGTAAAGAATGGTGAAATTATGGGGGCAGGTGGTTAAATGACTAGATAGGTGTTGTTCTATGACATCCCCATTAACTGGCCACATACTCTGACAACCACCGTGCTAGGCATCAATTCTTTGTGTGTTGGTCTTTTCAACGTGCAGAGATTCAAAAGAGAAAAGTAAACCTTGAAAGACCTTGGGACAAGGAAAGTTCTGTCATCCCAAATAATCTGCTTGCTCTTGGAGTAAACTGGATTTACGAAAAGACACCCTCTGCCAAAGCAAAGTATATGTTTTCCCAAACGTTATGAACATGCTAGAATTTGTTAGGAAGCCTAATCTCAACATGTATAGACATACATTTGTGGTAGGGGGATGATAATACCCAGATATATCCAGGTCCTGATCCCTGCATCCCATGAGTCCTCCCTTCTACGGCAAAAGAGACTTTGCCTACTTGATTAAGAATATTGAAATTGGGAAATTGCCCTTTGTTATTTTCCTGGTGGCCCCTAAATACAATCACAATTGTCCTCAAAAGAGGGAGGCAGAAGGAGACAAGAGGTGGTGTGATGACCTCAGCTGAAAGAGAGATTTAAAATGCTACACTGTGGGCTTTGACGACGGAGCAAAGCGCCTTGAACCAAGCAACGCACATCCAGATGCTAGAAAAGGCAAAAAACCAAATTCTGACACCTCCATTTCAGCCAAATTTCAGACTTCTGGAACTGTAAGAGAGTACATTTGCATTGTTTTAAGTCACCTAATTTGTGGTAATTTGTTATACATTAGGGTGATGTGATACACTGTAAAAGGACTCCCCCCATCTATTTAATTAACATGTCCATCCCAACTGGCAGGACGTCCAGTATTAGGATAGATTGTAATAAACTTCCTCAGCTTTCATTTATCTTGGAAAGTCTTAGCATCTCCTTCGTCTTTGAAGAATAGTTTTGGCAGAGACAGTATTCTTGGTTGACAAGCAAACCTTGGGAAGCTTTTGGGATCCAATGACAGGCCCAGCCCTCATGTTTGCACAGTGAGCCCGGTTCCTGTTGTGTTGGGAAAAAAGCAGCTGTGACCAGCCAACGTGCTGACATGACAACCCAGTGACCAAGGTGATGCTCCTGTTTCCTTCATTCTGGGTTTGGTGGGCAGGGCTGTCAGGCTGGGATCCTAGGGCTGAAGCCATCAGATTTCTGTCATTGCTCCCCACTCAGGTGGGGACTTGGGTGGCAGAACAGGCCTCGGGTGATTTTTGAAGTAAACTTGATGAATGGAAATGAGGAATAAAAACTTAGTGTTTTCATGGGGATGTTTACTCCCACCTGCACTCACCTTTTCATATGACTGACATGGGGATGACTCTGCAAATGGTGTCTTCTAACTGACCGTTACTCTCCCTTCTGTGAGGGATAAAATAACAGTATGGTTTAAAACAAGAATGATTTAGATTTGGTGAAATACAGAAGTTACATGATACTAATGAAAAAAAAAAACCCTCAATTTCTTCATCTAGAAAATGGAGACAATAAGATTAAACAATTTCATAAAGTTGGTGAGAATCTGCTCTGATCATCTATGTGGCAAGTCCACATTCATGCCTTTCTCCTCCCTCTGTCTCGCCTTCAGTGGAAAAAGCACAGAAACCGATAAATAGGTTCACTCATAATCACTTCCTTCATTAGATAACCGGTACTTGGAACAATTAGAAAATATTGAGAAAACAGATTTTCAGTGAGTCTTCAGATAGAACTACAGGAATTTCCAGTTTACTTCACTTGAAATAGAGGTAATTCCTCCATGAATTAAGATATTCATCCAGAAAGACAGGCTTAGTGTGGGATAAGCCTGAGTCATAGGAATGCTTTTATCTATAATTCTTCTCTTTAAAACTTTCTTTCCTCTTTCTGCCTGTTCTCTCAGGAAGTCAGGATAAACTCTAGAATAGTTTCTGTGGATAATCTCCATAGGTCATAGCTCAGGAAAGAACTGGTTGGGCACTGAATCTCTCGATATGTGGTGGGAAGTCACTTACTTGAATGGAAATTGAAATTAAGTATTTTATTGGATTAGTTAGTTTCTATGTTGAGATTAGTTCAAGACAAGGGAATTTGATAAACAATTTCATTGATAATGTTAGGGAAAATGTCAGATGAATTACTTTCCTTGACGTACAAGTCAGCAGAGGCTAAGTGATTATCCCTATAAATGAAGTAAAGTCAAGGAACCATGAACAATTTTAACTTTGGGGATGGAGAGTAGCTCACACTAGGGTTTTGCCTAGGTGTAATTATGACAAAATCTGTGTGGCATATTCTATACAACATCCACCAAAAATAGTTTCCTTCTAACTTAATTTAGAGGTGGAAATAATTATTTACTTGAATGAGGCTGTTTTGTGAGCATTGTATGTATAGTGTTTGGTAGTGCCACAACCTAAATTAATATTAAAATGCTATTTCAACCTCCCAAATGAAGTTTAATATTGTTTAAATGAGGACTGCATAGGATAAAAGAAATCGAATTCAAAACGACGAATGCACGTGCCCACTTTCACACATATACCAGTGAAAGGAATTGCTGGCAAGTGGTAATGCAGCTGCCGCTGAAATCAGCAAACAGGTGTGTGTATCCCAGCAAATCAGTCCATTCAAGCAGCCCCTTTTCCATCAACGACGTACTCTTTTTCTAGCTCCGAAGTTCAATATCTTGAAATAATCTTTGACTTTTTTTCTCTTTTTCTCCCTATGTGGTCAATAATACACATTCAATAATGCACCAATTTTTATTTAAAATGTCTCCAGCATTTGTTCTTTATTTCTCTTTTAACCACCACTATTTAAGCCCAGACTTGTATATTGAATTACTGCAATAGCTTCTCGATTAGTTTCCCTCTCCAGCCTTTCCCCTCTCATCACTCCTGCAGCCAATGACATGGTAACATTTCTAAATTACTGTTTTCATCATGCTGCTTCTCAGCTCAAAAACTCCCTATAGTTGTTCTTGTGGGATAAAATCCAAATTCCTCAGCTTGGCATGAAATCTCTTCCACCACCTGACCCTCTTTGCTCATTCGGCAAATATTTATTCAGAGCTGACCATGTGGTCAGCATTCTCAGTCTCTTGTAACTCAATATGCCCTGAAGGATTTTGCTTTCTGGTTGGAGATTTTTGAAAGTAATCCAGTAAGTTAAATAACAAAGCCAGATAATCATTTAAGAGTTACTATAAGACGATGTATGTTGTTGTGTGCACATATGTATGTATGTGTGTGCATGTACATAAATATATTTGACAAATATTATATATTGAATGGCAGTAATAATGTGTGTTACACTGTATCACAGTTGTTACAGTTTATAATACACTTATAGGTGTGCTTTGTTTTAAACCATTTGAACAACAGTTGGAGATAAATTGTTGTTAAAGAGAGAAGAAATTTTATGCAAGCTAAATAATATATTTTTGCTCTATGATCTCTAAAGATAGAGCTGAATACAAATATGTCAGATTTGCAGGTCATTATTTTGTCTGATAAAGCGAGTATTATGTAAGTATTGTTTCCACTATGACTATGACAAATCTTCCAGTATGTATCCAACACAGTTCACTAGGTACTTCAGCAGAGGCAATTTCATGAGTTCCGAACTTTCCTCTTCCTGGGCACCTGGAAAGTTTCTAAATCTATATTATCCCATCTCCCTTGTAAGTAGACTGGGTCACGTGATTGAGTTCTAGTTAAGATACGTGGATGGAAGTACGATTAGCCCTGTTTGGATCTGTCCTTTTCACTTTCCACTGTCTGAAGACTTCTCTTCACCTGTTTCTGGGTCTTTGGAAGCTTTCTGTTTCTTATGACTTAACCACCAATACATAGGAGAACTGTCTGAACTGCTTCAGACTTTGCATGTGTTTAAGAAATAAACTGCATTTCATTAAGTCAGTGAAATGTTTGGGTTTTTTTGCTACTTCAGCATCCTGACTAATGCAGGCCTATTTGGTGTTGTATGCAAATTCTAATGCTACCTGTAGCATAATCACTTTCTTTATTCTCAATAAAGTGTGTTAGAAAATAAGCAAGAATGGCATTAAAATAAAGATAACCTTGAATCAATTTTAACTATATATGACTGTGTGTATATATATACATATATATATACACACCTTGTGTGTATGTGTATATATTCTATACATATAGCTATGTATATACAAATATGTAGGTGTACACAAATGTGTAAACACATATACGTGCAAAAAGAAATAATGTACAAACTTCAAAGCTGTTACTTTTCATAAATACAGTGAATTCACTAGCTGTGATGCACTTTGCCTACACTAACTTTTCTAATCCTCACACTCATCTTGTGAGGCGTGTACTAATTAGAAAACTGAGGCAAAGAACAGGCTTGATTATGATTAGCATTGTCAGAAACACATTCCTCGTAACGTGCCGTGTGACTGAGGAGCTGGAGTGCGCACGGAGATCTGATCATCAAGTCATCCCAGAGAATTGCATGTTTAGGTCTTATGCCCATTTTTGGTTTGGGTTGTTCATTTTTTGTTATTGAAGACACACAAATGGCCAATGCGCACATGAAAAAAATGTTCAGTTATTAGAGAAGTGCAAATGAAAGTTACAATGCGGTATCACCTCACATCAGTCAGAATGATAATTATTAAAAAGTCCACAAATGATAAATGCTGGAGAGGTTGTTTCCACCAACAGTGTAGGGAACCTTCCCACATTGTTGGTGGAAATGGAGTTTGGTGCAGCCATTATAGAAAACAGTATGGAGATGCCTTAAAAAATTAAAAAAAAGAGACTTACCGTATGATTCAGCAATCCCACTCCTGGGCATATATCTGGAGGGAACTCTAATACAAAAAGATACAAGCACCCCAACATTCTCAGCAGCACTATTACAATAGCCAAGACGTGGGAACAACCTAAATGTCCACCAACAGATGACTGGATAAAGAAGCCGTGGTGTGTATACAATGGTATACTACTCAGCTATAAAAAGAATAAAATAACAGCATTTGCAGCAATGTGGATGGACCTGGAGATCGTCATTCTAAGTGAAGTGAGCCAGAAAGAGGAAGAAAAATACCAAATGACATCACTCATGTGTGGAATCTTGAAAAATGAGACAAATAAACTTATTTACAAAACAGAAAGATGCTCACAAGCATAGAAGGCAAATGTATGGTTACCAGGGGGGCAGGGGAGGTGGAGGGATAAATTGGGAGTACAAGATTTCCAAATACTAACTACTATATATAAAATAGATAAAGGACAAAGTTCTACCATAGAGCACAAGGAAATATATTCAATATCTTGCAATAACCTGTAATGAAAAAGGATATGAAAAGGAATATATATATATATATATATATATATATATATATATATATATACACACACACACACACACACACACATACTTACATATAACTGAAACATTATGCTGTACACCAGAAATTAACACAGCATTGTAAACCAACTTTACTTCAATTAAAAAAAATTTTTAAAAGATTTTAAAAAAATCTTCCTGGAAAGCTCTTCCCTGGTAAATCTGGCTCCTCCTCATCCATCACATCTCAGACTTCCGTGCCCATACAATCACCAAGTACGCTCTACTCACCACCATCCCCTCCCTCCTACCTCCCTGTATGTCTAGAGTAGTTTGTTTACTTGTTCATTGCCTATTTCCTTTCACTAAGATCTAAAGTTTATGAAAGCAGAGGCCTGAGCTTTGCTGGTCACTCGTCCTTAACATAGTGTCTGAAACATAGTATGTTCTCAATAAATATAGTTTAATTGAATGGATGGATGAGTGAGCAAATTAATGCTATCTTTTGGTAGGAGTTATGAGGGTGATTTAAGCTTTATAGCCTTGTGAATTGGGAGGAACTGGAGCATATTCTTGTTACGCATGGAGGTTTCTTCTTTAGAGCCGCCAACCTGAATGTGGAAGTCATACAAAACTCTATCGCACAGAAATATTAAAGTTAGTAGATGCCTTTGGAGTCCCGGAGGCAGGAAGTAGCATAAACCACAGTGTCAAGGTGGAATGATTAACCTTATTTTACTGATTAAGAAATAGGGTCTCAGAGAGCTTCAGTGACTTATGTAAAATCTCAGAGCTGATTGTGGATTTGAAGCTGGGCAGTCTGTTTCCTGGCTTAGCAGTCTTGGATTCTCTTAGCACAAAATGGACCCCCTACTGATGAAAGCAGTTGATGACAGTGGTATCCTGAAGACGAGGGAGGATTTGATGGGCTCATAAAAAATTCATATGCCTTCTCTCCTTCATTGAGTCTTTTCTGCTCCCCCTAAAACTTTTCTCAAAATGATTGCCTTGGGATTCTTCTTCTCAGATGTACTATTTTGTATATTTTCACAAATTCACGTGTTTCAGATGTTAGCTCTATCTGTCATACCCTTCAAATCTGTCCTTCTTTCTGTTTCACAAGTATGCCCTGAAATAGGCACTCCTAGTCTCTCACTTCTAGTCTAGTTTTGCCCAGTGGCCCCTTTGCCTGCTTTAGTGCCTACTGAAAATCAGGCCAATGTAAAGTTTGTAAAATACACTTACTTGTGTTTAGCCATTCAGAATCCTCAGATCTTCCCAAAATCTACAGGTAAAGTTTATTCACAATTCCTACTAATGCTGACTTTTTCAGTCCTCTACCTCTAGTTTCTGTTCACCTTCTTTTCTCGTGGCTTCCTTCCAGACGCAAGCCTTTCTCATAACCCTGGGCCACCCACTCAGCCATCTTCATGCCATTTTGAATCATGAAAATATTGCAAAACTATGCAGGAAGCAGCTTACTTCAGTGCATCTCGGTGATTAAAGCTCAACTTAGAACTGTTTCCTATGATCCCTCTTTACGGCTCTGCCCCTTCTGCCACCACACTGCAAACCATCTCTTCTCAGTGGCCTCCTGTGAGGGTTTGCACAATCTATGCTGATGCTTCTGACATTTTACATCGTGTTCCAGTTACTGGTACATTGGTATCTTTTCCTTTTCCAAAGGATAAGTTTTTAGATTCACTGTGGTATCCTCCAGAGTACCTAGCAAAGGACATTTTTGAACAATTATGGAGTAATCTAAAACAGCTTACATTTCACTTTTGAGATTAACCAGAGATTTTTATTGGAGGGAATACTTTGACTTAAGCACACAGAATATTAAAAAATAAAATAATAAAAATAAAATTGATTTGAAATGCAATATATAAATATAAATATATTTTAAGTGGAGAGTACTCAAGAGTAAAAATATAATCCATGATTTAAAGGAGATCAAGAGGAATTCCAAAAAGCAGATAATTGGTATATTTTTGAATGACCCATAAACATGCATTAATATTTACTAAACCCAAATTCTATCTTTCAAGTAATCCTTGAAGAAATGGTGGGACATATTTTTCTAACTAAAGGGCATGCTATTATTAGGCTATTATACTATTCTATAATATTATGCCAATTATAACATCATTTGCATATCATAGTCATTAAGTTTAGTGTTATCTTTACAAGTGAATAAGTTGTGTCTTATATAATGAGTTGCTTGATAGGTTTTTTTTTTTTAATATACCTAACTTGTAAAAGGGTTCATAATTAATTTAAGTAACAGAAACTTTTAAAGGTCTATTTAATTTTAAAATACTTTGGACTTGAATGTACGCTTTAACGAGTATTTAACTCTAAACTGGTGATCTTTAACTCTATCCATCAGTCCAAATTTAGTACATTTGTAACAATCCCAAAGATTAAATATATGCACAGACATTCTCCATACCAAGAAATGGATATTCTTCCATGTGATAAAACAGTCTATAATGTATAAATTAAAAATATATCCATGGTAGGTGTTCTTGACTCATATACTTGAACGACTGACCACGTGCATGAAAGCAGCATTGCTATCAAGCAACATTTCAAGGGAACACAGACTTTCAGGAGTTATGTTTAAAAAAAAAATAGAAGACATCTCCTTCACAGTGTATTTACTACTTCAGCCCCTGCTACAATTTGTTCACACTCCCAGCTGTGTTCCTTCTCTTCCCTCAATATAGAGAAATGTAAATATACTCAAGTTCCCCATAACTGCCCTGTATTCACTTAGATTTTTGGCCTTCTGGTGGAGAGTTGCCATTTTGGTCTTGTGTTGACAAGAGTTGACGCAAATTACAGATATAAATGAGAACATCTCAAGACCAAATTCCATACAGCTTGTCTGTTTCATCCCTCAGATGGAAAAGCGATTCACCATTCAAACCCCTTTTGGTGGCATCAATGCAATGAATGAAGGTGCAACAATTTTAAACACTGCTGGCTAGAAAAGTTTTCTGTTTTATAAGGTGAAACAGAGTTGAACATTATATCTGTAAGTTTTTTTTTTTTTGCCTAGTAAAATTTAATCTTTGAGTCAATCATCCTACAGCTATTTTATATAGGATGAGGCATATATTTTTAGAAAGAGAATTAAATGTAAATATGCCAGATAGACTTTTTTTTGAGATGGTAAGGGAGTAGAGCTGGCTGTGGTCTCTCTAATTTTGCCTGTTCTTTGGCAAATAAACAAAGCCTAAATGTATACAGAAATCTCTCTTTGCTGAGCAATTTTGCAGCAGCCTATAATTGCACCACTATTAGTGATAACTTCTGATCTACAGTTTAATTGGCCAGAAGTGAATATAGCCTCAAGGTCATTGCAATAAAGATAGCAGGAACTTTAGGGAGGTGCGTAAGTTAACCAAGAGATTGTCTGGTGCTGTGAGCGGCGAAGATCCATTTAAAATATTAGAATACTACATGGGGTCATATTGTGCAGTGCTGACTCCATACATATAACACAAAAGGGCAATTTGAAGTGCTCACAGAGGTTCCACAATAAAATATTTTATATTTAACAACATGAGTCTGGTGTTTTTTTTCCCTGCAAAGGGAACCAATAATTATGTGATGTCAAAAAGGGATTAGAGATGGACCAATTAAAGCTTCCAAGGAAGTTAAGTTTTAAAAGAAATGCAGAAGAAAATTGGAGAAAATAGAAACAAGAATTTTAGCCACCCAGTTTCGTATATAGAACTGATGCATTTGAGAAAGCCTATTATTTTTCTATAAAACATTAGAGAAAACTCCGGATGTTGGGAGTGGTTCTGAATAGGACAGAAAAAACAGTCACAAAGGCATCCGTAGATAAGTTTGAAGCATATTATATTCTAGTGTACAATGAAATATGTGAAAGAAACTTTTGCTTTTACACGAAAACAGAAGAAAGCAGAGAGAACTTACTGATCAATGGACGATTGATTTTTAACTGCATTCCAAGTCATGGGAATTTCAGGCATGATTTAGAAAAGAAAGAATATCGTGCGATGTTGCATCAGGCTAACAGTAGCATAAGACTAGTCCCCAGGGACATGAATAAAGCGAGAAAGTGTGTAAACATTTCAACTGCCTACAATTTAAGAAATACCCAGAAAGCCAATAAAACCTCCACTATTAATAGCATTGCCTGTCACCAGAGACTCTAGCATATTTGCTTTGTTAAAAGGGACTTTAACACATCTTTAATAATATCTAAAACTAATGATTGTTATTGTATTAAATATGCATTATACACTAATAATATGGTCCCCATGTAACAAAGCAGAGGCTCAAAAATAGGCTCTCTTCATGGGTTTCACATACTTGAATTCCCTTCATAGTTATACAAAAGGAAGGAAAAGCCTTTAAGGGAGAAAAAAATCTGTAGACACTGAGCAAGGGCCATGACTATGTTAAACGTTGACATTCTTATCAGTGGTTGTTGACAAACGGGGAAAGGAGATTCCAGTTGAAGCTTCCAGGAAATGAAGCCTTTGCTCCATGAGAAGATAGCCTCTAAGAGTGGTGTGTTACAGGAGAGGGGAAGGAATGAGATTTTACACAAACCATCTGGAAAGTGGATCTTTGGATACTTTCATGATTTGAATTTTCTTGCATCATGTGCAGACTTTGTTTTCCCTTGAGATAAACTATAGTCACAAAGATTCCAAAAAAAGTACAATATTGGGAATTTCTAAGGCATTATTCTTAGATTTGTGTTTCTCTTTTCTGGGGCTCTTTTTTTTTTTTTTTTTTTTTTTTTTTTTTTGCCATGGGAAGTGGCTGTATGGGGCTCAAGGGAGCCAAGAAATCCTGTTATAAGTAAACCTCTAGGCAGGCAAGCATATGTTGATGACAAATACATGCAAGAGATATGGGCAACCAAGTGTAGTTACCTCTGCTTGAGCATCACTGGAACCAGGAGTCGAGACACCAGGAGTATTGTTCAGGAAGACTCCATAGGTGCCTGTTACCAACTCACATTGAAAGAATACAACTTGAGAAGAAATTTGTCAGAAAATAAAGTGAACACATAAAAGTGAAAAGAGGAGAAGTTAAAGATTAGTCTCACAGGAAATCTTGAAGAAGCAAAATGATGGCAGTAGGAAAATCATATATTTGATTATGGGTAAATGGCCAAATAAAAGACTGGGAGAATAAAGCAGATAAAGCAGGACCAGTGATACTTGCGACAATAAACCTATTTCTCCCAGGCATATGGAAGTTTTGTAGTGCTAGACTGACTCATAGGCATGGTGTGGCGGGTGATAAAGGAATAAGGAGTTGCAAAGTGTATCGTGTTTCATGACACCCAGATGGATTCCCACACCATTTTCACTTCTCAGAAATTGAATGGAGGTTTGTATAGTGAGAAAACTCCTAATTATATGAATTTAAATGAGGGTTCTAAAATGCACCAGCTGTGTGACATTGATGCAGCCACTTAATCTCTTTGAGTCTTATTTCCTCCACCATAATGTGGAATTCATTATATCTGTGAAATTGTATTATTTCAAGGTTTCTTCTCGTTCTAAATTTCTGTGGTTCCAAACATTTTCTCCCCTCATTTACTCTTTTTCCACCATCCTCATCTTCTGAGTTGTCCTTTCCCAAGAGGCCTGCAGGTATGGTGGCAAAAGAAGGGCTAGGCAGAGAGAAGTTTTTATTTCCTGAGTTCCTTCACCTGTGTACCTGGGCTCAGTACCTGGGTCTAATGAGCTCTCGCCTTTCTTCCCCATAGAAATACATACTTAGAGAAGTGCAATATACTAATTTGCTTATCAGACATTTGTTACATGTCTGTGTTATTTGATGGAGGAATCAAAGGCACATAAGCTCATAGATTGATAGAATTTCATCTAACTCTTTTGTGATGGAGTCATAGATACTGCAATAATAACTGTGAGAGCACAGATAAAAGGAAGCTAATGAATCCAATATCTACATAAAGAGAGAGAGAGAGAGAGGCATTCAAATATGGTAAATCTACACTAAATATTGAATGTTGAGTGACATGAAACTGACCAGGTAAAGACATGGAGAAAGAACATTCCAACACATTCTAAAAAGAGGAATCTACATGTTTTTAAGCAGAGGGGAGAATTCAGATTTGTGTTTTAGATCAGTTGGTATGGTAATATGAAGAAAAGAGAAGGTATTATGCTGAAGAAAGGAGATTGTGTAGGGTTGTTTTGCAAATTACTGTGACTATACGTAAAATGTAGCAGGGATTTCATAAACCGTTAGTTTCCAAACTCCAGAAAGCTAAAGACTCTATTGCCCTTATCACTGTGTAGCTGGTACATAGCACAGAACCTGGCACACAGCAGTCACTGACTAAATGAAATAGTACGTGTAATGTCTGCAGCACAGTATTGAGCAAGTATTTCAATTTTTCTTAATCTGACTCACTTTGTTCTAAGATGATAAAAAAAAAAGAGAAAATATGAGATGCAGAGAGGAGGTTGACAATGTAGATAGAGGCCTAGAGAAAGCTCATTGGGAAGATGCCATTTAAAGGAAGGGAATGATCTAGCCCTGTAAATGTGGAGAGTGAAGTACAGGAGAGCATCTCAAGTAACAGGAGTAGCAGATGCAAAGGCCCTGAGAGAGAACATGTCAGGTGACTCTGAGAAATGGCAAATAGATTACACCTCCAAATCCTAGGCTGTGAGGCATGTGAGGCAGAAAAAAAGGGGTTTCAGAGAAATAGTGTTATTAGGGGAGAGCTAGGTTTCAGCTATGGCAAACAGGTGGAGGGAATTTTCTAAATGTGACGAGAATAAGGATGATTTTGCTGATAATTGACTGAGTTTCAGAAGGTGAAGGGAAATGGGTTCAGTCAGTGGGGCCTCTATATATATAAATCAGGGGTAGAACAAACACTGTAGAGTCCTGTGAAGCTTGGAGTCTGGAGGATGGGGACTGATCTGGAAGTCCAAGATAACAGTGACCTCCTTACCCTTCACTGTCACATTCAGATGCTACTGGAGAGTCCGTGACAATTGAGGAAGGGTGGAGAAGAGCAAGACTAGCCCTTGCCTCTTTGTCAGCATATTCACTCCCACACAGTATGGAGTACATACTGCTCACAAAGCAATTCCCAAAAAGGAAAGTACGCAACACACACCAAATCCAACTTGGCATATGCTTTTTTTAAAAAAGGAATGACCACTCTGTTATGTTTGGTGGGAGCCAGAGCTAATGAAATTTTACCAGAGAAAGCAATTCATATGCAGAGAAATTTAGTACAAGCCAACCAAGCTCTATTTAGTTTCTCAAAATATGACTGAGCTTGCAAAGATGAGAGGGTTATTTCATGTCTTGAAAAGGTAATTTCTATTGGGAACCTAGGTCAATCTCAGTTAAGTATTTATAATGAGTTATAAGCTGATTACCATCCTCTTTTAGCATTCAGATTAATCTCTAAGAGATGTTATTTAAATACCTATAAAACAGATTGAAAATTAATTTTTGGAGAAAGGTTGGTTTCCATTCCTCAAGCAAACTTTAGAGTTTTGTTTTGGGAACTGAACATTACCCAGTATGAGTTAAGCTTATACATCTAATTTTAAAGCTCAGACTTGTCAAATTTTCTTTTCTATCCAAGAAAATCCTCATGCAGGAAGCACAACAATGATCATTTCCTTTCTTTGTTCTTTAAAAGGCTGTGACAATCACATTCCACAAGGTGTGAAGGTTATATTAGAAATTAGTATTTTGTTTTTGTTTTTGTTTTGATTTTGTTTAAACCACATCTATTTGTTGGTGACCAGTTCAAGGTTGACGAGAAGAATAGAAAGTCAGAACTCAAAAAAGCAGTTCCAATTAAATATTATAAAACAAAACAAAAATAAATCTATAGAAAAAGTTAATTTTTGTTAATAAGTCGTAGATCATACATTAAGTCATAGATCATACATTAAGTTGTAGATCATACATATATGTTTATGTACTTTAATTGCTTTGAGTGGCATAATCAATGCGACATGCTGAATGGAAAACTTTTTTTTTTGCTTTTAAAAATATGGTTGATACACTATGCTGCTGTCTGTTGAAGGGATGAAGACAAATTTAGTCCGGAGGTTATCAACCCTTTGCATTAAGATTCTTTACATGCTCTCTGTCTTTGGCCTTAAGGCTAGTGTGTTGAGGAAAGAGATGAGCTGAATAGACGATTACTATATTTTCATTTAACAGCAGCATGCACTGGACTTGGAGTCAGGCTCTGAACCAGCTGCTTTCCATGACTTACCTGAGGCGATCATCAAAGTGAAAGCAGACTGACATGAGAGTCTCCGTTCTTGGCTGCTAGGTTTTGTTTCCTCAACTCCATTCATGCACATACTCTTATTTCCAACCTTGCTAGTGCCACAAAACATCTGTGATTTTATTTATAAAATTGACATTTTTTCTTCTACTGATAGAGTTTTTAAATTCTTATCTTTCAAATAAGCAAGGATGTCAATAAAATCAAGAGTTTAGTATGTTCAGGATGATTTTTTAAAATAAATGTTAAACAAATTGAATGGAGTTTTTTTAAATAGCTAAAAATGTATTAAATTAATTTAAAAATGTATTAATTTAATTTAAATTAATTTAAATCACTAAATACTTTTTCTTAAATCTTAACTTTTTATTTTGAGATAACCTAGATTTACATGCAATTATAAAAAAAAAATACAGAGAGATCACATGTATTCTTCTCTCAGTTTACTTCTGTAGTAACATGCCTAAATACTACTTAAATAAAATATTTCTCTCAGTGTATCACCTAAAATCACCTTGGGTATCCTCTATGATTTAGGAAATGCAACTCAACTGTGCAGTATTCTACCCCAGGGGTATAATTTGGGCCGTAGGACAGACAATATGGAGTAAGCATACATTTTTGTAGCAGATTCTGAAAGGATCTGAATCACAGAGGATATTCAAAATGATCTAGGGTATTGAAAAATATTAAAGTATATGTATATTTCTGTTTTCTCCACTGTTTTTAATTTCTGTGTTTGTGTGTATTACCATGTATATACTATATAAATAGGGTTATCTATAATTTATAAATATACACTTCTGAGAGATATAATCAAAACTTTTACTGATGGGGCAAAAACTCAAGAAGTTTAAAGTTTTTTCTTCACACCTAGAGACTTATCACTGTCTTTTTATGCTCCTCCACCCTAGCTCCATGGCTTTTTCTTGAAGGAGGAGAATCTGGATGAATGTTAACGGTCATTTGTTTATTGTCCTTTGAAAACAAATCTATAATCCTTAGTACTAGTAGGTATTAAGCAATAAAGGATTTCCAAATGGGCACAGAAACTCAATATTTTATTCAAATATTTTCTTGCATAACTATATCATGCAATCCAAAGGAAATAAAGCAAAATAGTGATTCAGAATCTTGTAATTTTAAAATTTCAAAAGCTCTGAAAACAAAGTTTTTTTGTAATTTATTTGATCCTAAAGCCTGATGTAACCTCAACTTGTTTGACAGCAAAACCTGACTTGAACTGACATGGGGATGTTTATGTTCTTTATGACATCTAGTATGAATATATATATGTGTGCTACAGAAATATTGGACTGTGAGGCACTGCCTCAGGTCCCACTGGGTATGCTGTATATTACCTTCCTAAAACCCTAACAATTCAGAATTCCAAGACAGTTGGCTTTAAGGATTTCAGATAAAGGATTATGGACCTTTAGGTCAATATTCTATGTAATTTGTCAAGGCTATAACATAGGAAATCCCAGAAAATGTTCACTCATTCTGAGTGAGATTTCCTAGGGCCTGAGTATGTTATAGCTGTAGGAGTTTCCAAGAGGTTGGAGAAAGGCAAACATTCAAAAGGTGGTTGTATCAACTTACATGTGAGATGATCTCTGAACCTGACATGTGATTCTAAGAAATATTAGCAAAGATATATTTGATCACACACGTACATATAGAACCAAATATAAATTATATTTTGATTACCTGCCAATGTGAATTAGTCTTATATTCTTCTTTTCCAAAAATGATTGTGTCTAATGTTTTGATTCAATTAACAATTAATAGACATGGATTACCCAGTCCCATTAATCTTTAAATGGAAATATGTTGAGCAAACCAGGAGTTGGAATTGACCAGTATACAGAGGTTGACTTAGATATTTAAATCACATTTTTGATTGGTAGTTTTGACAAACATGAGTTCATTTTATACATACATGAAGGCTATATTGCAAATGCTGGCAAATTTTACAGCGGTGAGGGAACTGAAATAACAAGCTTACAGATTAGTCTCAGAAGACAAATGAAAACTATCAGTGAAATATGCTAGTTAAGTCACTATTGAAGGATAAGTTTAAAAGAGATGACATGACATATAATGGCAGTTATCACTAAGATGAGAAAATCTGGAGAGTCAGGCAGATTTTATGCTAAGAATGGTAATATAATTATAAAAAATGATGACAGTTCTATATGTACACTCTGACATCACCATTGAGACTGTTGTTAAGAGAAATAAAGTTGAAGTGAATGTTAGTGCATGGAATGACAGAAAAAAAGAAAGAATTAACAACATACTACCATTCTTAAATATTTTAATATGAGTAAAAATTTACCAGAGGATATAAATTCTTTGGGATTAGGGGTTCCATGGCTTAAAAAGTATATTCATGCATATACATAGAAACAGCAACAGCCACTCGGTAAAACTCTTCTCAGATGTAAACTAAAGTATTCATGTTCAGAGCTGGCAAAAGGTGTACACACCAATATATGTCTGAAGAAAATCATGACCATTGGAACTGTTTCCAGCTTGAGGCCACTTTGGATGCTTTTTGCAAGTCAGATGAGGAAAGTTGCTATAACTATTTTAGGTTAGAAGAGTCAGCAAGGTCACTTTAAAGACATTGATTTAAGTTCCTATAATTTATTCATAAATTCACAATGTGTTTATTTATATACATGTTCAGATACTTCACTCTCTTATTTGTGTCTGTGTGTGACCCCCAAAAGACTTCTTAGGTCTACTCTGGTCCACAGCCATTGTCAAACAGATGACCTCAGTACCTCAGTCACAAAGTGACTTGCCTTAAGATTGGGGGTTTCCACTCTTCTTTTGAAGCAGTTTAAAAACAGCTACATTTTCCATTATATCTATGCAATGTATTTCATAAAACTCATCTGAACACACTTGGGAGTAGAGGCCAGTGTAACACTATGGAACCTAGGGATCAGTGACCACAAACAAAGTGGACCAATAGAAATTCAGAAATCAAGGAAGTAAACTGAACAGAAAATTTGCCGGGAGTGAGGAAAATGGGGAGATGTTGTCAAAGGGTAAAAATTTCAGTTACAAGATATGTAAGTTCTGAGAATGTACTGTATACCATGGTAGCTATAGGTAATAATACTGTATTATACACCTGAAGTTTGGTTAAAGAGTAGACCTTAAGAGTTTTCACAAAAAAAAAAAAAAAAAAAAAAAAAAGATAACCACATCAGATGATGGATGTGTTAATTAATTTGATTGTGGTAATCATTTCACAATATACATATATCAAATTATCACAGCATACACTGATAATTTTGTTTGTCAATTGTACTTCGAAAAACTAAGGAAGGAAATTGAAAAGAGACTTTGACATCAGAAGTGTGGGTTTTCATAGGAATTTTGCTGATGCTGCATCTAGTTTTGTGGAAGTGTGGCTCCACTGGTATTCACAACCACGTTACATCTGAGCAACTGTGGTTCTTAATTCCTTACAGTTTGCCGTAAGCAACGAAGGCACCGGGAAATGTACTAGGGTTTGGTTTGCACTTTATTGCACATTTACTTTGATTTGTTAAATCCATTTTACACATGATACAGTTAATGGGACTAATACTCCTGATAATTAGAGTAAATTGTTCACTTTTAGAATTACATATATTTAAAAAACATAATAAATAAATAAATAAATAAATAAAGGAATTACTCTGGATAACCAAGGTCCATTTAGTAAATTACATCTATTAGCATGCAAAATGATTTCATAGTAGACTAAAATAGTCTAATGTAAAGAAAAAAGTTACCTTTCTTAATTTTCCCACATTAGAAACCTAATTATACCTTGTTTACATACTTACCAATGCTATGGAGAATAATGAATAATTACTGTAGGTTCCATGAGCAAGAGTCTTATACAAACTTATGTGCCAAAAATGTGATGATTTATGCCATATTGATGAGTAATTATCAGACTGGAAAGCTTTAGTCATTTCATATATGGCCAAGGAAAATAAACTGTTAACAAGTACAATAGGAGCTTTCTGAATTTACTTTTTAAAAACAAGAATTTATTTGAAAGGAATTTTAGATTTACAGAAAAGTTGCAAAGGTAGTATAGAGTGTTCCTATATAGCTAGCACTTATTTTCCCCTATTTTTGACATCTTACATTAGTGTGGTATATTTGTCACAATGAATGAAAAATATTGATATACTAGTATTCACTAAAGCCTATACCTTATTTCTATTTCTTGGGTTTTACTAATGTCATTTTTTGGTTCTAGGATCCCATCCAGGATACCACATCAATCGTATTTAGTCATCATGACTCCTTAGGCTCTTCTTGTGACAGTTCCTGAGTTTATTCCTTAATTTTCTGGCTATTAAAGAAATTATTTATGTTCATACAAGGTTGAATATGAGCATCCTATTGATTTCTAAATTTTCATGATGACATGAGATAAGAATGATTCAAATCTAAAAGCGCACATATAAAAACTAATATCAACACACATGTATACCAATCTATTGCTGGCTTTGTAAATCCTATGAAGATAATGTGTATTAATAATTCACATTCCATTTGGGCACAACTTTGGTATCTTTGGTCTTTTCAGTAGGACATCTGGAAAATACATGTGGAGAATACCCTTTGATAATTATTCTAACATTGTTACTACGGATCCCATTAAGTGTGCCTTACGGATAATTATCAGAAATTTTCACTATAAATCATGTTTTAAAATTGGTATTTACTACAAAAAGCCCTGAGTTTTACACTAATAACACTTAGAATATTGGTGCAAAGGTCTTTATTATAGTTTGCTAGTTAGAGTTGGAGTTCATTTTAGAATTTTGATTAGATGATAGAGCATTTGAAACAAGAGTCTCAGTTAAGGTATTCAACAAACACCATTAATTAGTTTGGAAAAAGGAAGATTTCAGATGAAAGAGATCTCAAAAGAGGTTGAAGAAGAAAGTTGAGGGAAAACCCATATTAATTATACTGTATATTGTTAGAGCAAAAGGGAAAATATCTAACAACTATGGGGAGAAATGATATTTGTTATGTTTGCATACAAATAAAATTTGATTTACATCAGATTTTCAGTGTCATTACTGGATTCAAGAAAGCCCTGAAACAACATATTCAAAATGTTGGGGGAAAAAATTTATAACATAGATTCAATATCCAGATAAAGCCTTATTTAAATACTAAGGGATAATAAAAAATTTTTTTCTCAGGAAATATTTGCAAACATAAAATGTCCCAGAAATGTTACCACACAAATGTCTCCAATAAAAAAATATTTGGGCAAAGTACTTAAAACTAGACAGATACACACTCAAGAGAAGCTGCCAGATTTACTTTGGGAAAAGATAATCAAAGATATTTATTATAATCTTTAAATAAATTGGTAAATATTATTACTTTTATTTTTATTATAAATATATGTACACCCATGTGTATGTATATACACAAACAAAAATAAAAAAAAGAGAAAACATAAATGTATTCATAAAAAGTCTCAAATGAAAATCTACATAATATTGAAAAGAGAGGCTGGTACTATGAAAGAAAAAATACCAACAGAGGGCGAGTATGCCAAAGTTCTTAATAGCATCACAGGTTGAGGGAGGTACTGATATCGTTTTAGAAGAAGAGTAGAAGAAAAATTTTAAAGGTCCTAAAAGAGGGACAAATTGAAATAATAAACTTCTATGTTAGAAAAAGTTTTATATAAGTTATCTTTAAAATACATATAAATGAACTAAACTCACTGATTAAAAGAAGGTGACAGATTTATTATAAAAATAAACTTAAATTATAAAAGGGGACACATCTAAAGATAAAGAAAATACAAGTTCAGAAAAAAGAAGTATTAGACTGATATTAGCGATGAGGAAAATTAGATAAAATAGACCTTAAAACAACAATGGCCTTTTAGGGATGAAGAGGTTTATTTACATTTACTGTGACCCAGCATGATCAAGTGTGGTTTATTCCAGGAATTCAGAGTTGGTTCAACATTTCAAAATCAATCCATATATTTGCCATATTAGCAGATGCAGAAGAGCATTTGTTAAAAATAAACATTCCTTTCAAACAAGGAATAGAATGGACCATCCTCAGTGTATAAAATACCTCTAGCTAACAGAACATTCAAAGACAAAAGAATCAGTATTTTCCACTAAGACCAGAAATAAAGGTCAGACAAAGAAATAAAAGTCTTCAAGACTGGAAAGCATGACTGTGCATATTAAAAATCCACAGAGGTATAAATACTAGAAAGAATGTAATAGAACTCTCTTTATCTGAAAACAGCCTCATCACGGACGTAGAAAATGCTAAGGATTTTACAAGAAGTTACTAGAACCAAGAAATAAATCTAGCATAATCGCAGAATTTAAGGTTAATGTGCTAAAATTAATTACATTTCTCTAAATTATCACAAAATACTCACAATGAATTTTTAAAATACCATTTACACTAGCAGAAAAAGATACACAAGGGGTTAAGAGTAAATGTAAAATAAAATGTACAGGATTTCTATAATAGCAACTAGAAAACATTGCTAAGAAAATTAAATAGAATCTAAAGAAATGTGAGTGCAGGTTATTCTCAGAGTTTGGAAGACTCCATGTTGTTAAGATGCCAAAATTTCCCTTAATTGATTAATAAGTTTTATACAATCCCTATAAAAATTCCAGCAGGCTCTTTTGAAGAAACAAATGATTCTAAAATTTATATGGAAATACCAAGAATACAGAATAGCCTATATAGTTTCTTTAAAAAAAAAAAAGACAAATTTGCAGTAAATGCACTGCCTGCAGTTAAGATTTAAAATAAAGCTACCTTATTCAAAGAATATAATTGACCTAGAAGAGAGGACGAGATCAATGGAACTGTATATAGGCTTGTGATCTGTTCTGTCTAAAGTTAAATTGATAAGCATTAAAGTGAGAAATTGATTGTCTCAGTGTCATTTCAAATACTCAATGGCCATGTGTGGCTAGTAACTACCTTATTGGATAATATAGATATAATACATTTCATTATAACGTGAAGTTTTTCTGAACAGTGCTATTCCTATTAAACTTACCCACATACAATTCGATTTTTGATAAACACATCAGATCAATTCAATGAAAATTGGATAGTTTTAACAGACACTATTGTTGGAAAACTGGATGACTCCATTAGCCAAAAAAAAAAAAAAAAAAAATCCACCCCCCACCATCACCACCAAAAAACTCAATACCTATTTCACTCTGCACATAAAAATTTTGATCATAAACCTACCTGAAAAACTGAGAGCTGTAGAACTCTTAGCAGAAAACAGAAGACAATAACTTGTGTTTAGAGGATATGAAAATGACATACTTCACCGGACAGCAAAATCACTAGCGAAGAAGAAAAGATAACTGATAAATGAAGTGCCATCAAAATTAAAATTTCCCTTTCATTAAAGGACAATGCTAGCCATGACACAGTTTAATTATTTGCCGTAAACATATCTGTCAGCAGTCTTGTTTCCAGAGTATATGTAGAACTAAAAACAAGCAAGCAAACAAACCAAAAAACCCAACAATGGTAAGATGAGAGATTTAATAAAAATTGTCAAGACTTGCATAGATGCTTCAAATTGCCAGTAAACACTCAGAAAATGTTGTCATTATTACTTATCTGGGACACGCAAATTAAAACCACTGTGTACTACACACAGGATAGAATGGCTAAAATAAAAGAGAATGATAAAACCACGTGAGGGCAAGATGTGAAGCAGCTGAAAATTTTATACATTCCTGTGGTAGAGTGAAATGGTAGAAATACTTTGAGAATTATTTGGCAGCTTCTCATGAATTTAAATATACATCAACCCCGTTACCCACCAACTTCATTCCAAGAGAAATGGAAATTTATGTCCACAAAAAGACTTGTCAAAGAATGTTTACCAACTGTCTTATTCATAATAGCCCAAACTTAAAACCATCCATATGGCCATCAGCAGAAGAATGGGTAACCAAATAGTGATATATCCAAAAGATGAAATATTACATATTCATTTTTCTCATCTACACAGAAGGAATAATCTTCTTATACACATATTCTCAAAATTCTGCTGCCTGGTCCTTTGCAATACTTACTGAAACCTATTCTTTATATATCAGCCTTGCTTATTCATTTAATTGAATTTTTTGACTGATGACATGGAAATACAAGGACTTTTTGAAAATGATGTTTTCATATAAATATTCTCTGCTCCCAGTTTATGTTAGTTTTTCTGCTGCAGTTAGGTTGCAACATTTTGTGGTCAGTCACACAACCCAACTGCTCCCACTTGCAAATTATGCAAGGATGTAACTTTGAGAGCCCTCCCGTGAAAACCAATGGCTGTTGTACCTGCTCCCCTTGAATTTTTCAGTACCCCATAATATCGCCATCTGCAATTAAAGCCTGGAAAATATTCACTCTGCTATCCAATCAGCTGTTCGTGGACTCTGGCCTCTGTTCTATGACACTATCTGCTGTGATTCTATAGATAAGAGAGTCAGTACACACCTACATGAATTTAGGAAGAAAATTCAGAAGAACATGTGATACACTGCAAGTGCCAGTAACTTTTGGGGTGAGACAGAGGTGTCAGGGATGAGGCATCAGAAGGGGAGAAGCAGAGAGTAAGAGGGCAGACTTACATTTCTAATATTATAAAATTGGCCAGAAAAGGTGATGGGCAGTTTGCTTTTTTATTTTTTTAAATCTTTGCCATCTTTTTTTTGAGAAATCTCCCTCAACTAATCTTCTTCAGTGGGACCTGTATTTCCCATATGAGAGTTTGGATTATTGTCTGGCAAACGTCCTTTCCCTTCCACTGCGTATGTGGAATACATGCACTTCTTCAATACGTACTGTTGGGCTTGTTCATATGACTTACTTCAGCCAAGGACTGGTGATGTGACACTCACAGGGATCTTATGTGTGTTTGCTTGATTTCCAGAGGTGGTAGGGTAGAGCATGAGAGAGAGAACTGTCTCTTCAGCTTAAACCCCAGCAAAATACATGTAGAGAAACTGCATTCAACCTGCAGCCTAGAGGGAGCTACAGTCCCCCCAAATCACAGCTAGAGACAGAGCAACACAGCTGAGTCCACCCTAGATCAGACAAACCCAGCCTGTATACCACACACAGGAGAATTACTGCTTTTTGTTGCAAACCACTGGATTTTAGTGTGGTTACTTGCGTGGCATTGATGTAACAGTAACTGACTACTACATCCCCAAAGACACTGTCCCCTCAAAATACTTTGTATTTTTCCTGTTCCCCTGTTTTGTTCTGATGATGAAATAATACAGTGCCTGTAGAAACATATATGATAAAGAAGAAATAGGTATGTGAACAGATGCTTTTACCTTCCCTTCAGATCCAACACTATTAATACATTTCAATTTATGTTTTTATTTTTTATTTTGGGGGGAGGTAATTAGGTTTTTTTATTTATTTAATGGCGGTACTGGGGGTTGAACTTAGGACTTTGTGCATGCTAACCATATGCTCTACAACTGAGCTATACTCTCCCCCGTCTTTACACATTTCAGGGCTGCTGCAGACTTAAGGACTTCAGGAAACATCCTTCTTCTCCTTTCCTATTGTTCTAGTCATTATCTGTTTGTCTTCCAATTACTCTTATAATTTAGGACTCTAGAACACTGCCACTTGGTTCAAACCAGTTAGCTCTCCCTCATCACTGTTCTCATCTTTGGACAAATGAAGTGTTTGATGTTGATGGTCCAATCTGGGACTGCTTTTTCAATTCTATTAATTTTGTTAATCTATTAATCCAATTTCGAGATATCTTCGTGGCTGTGATTGTCAGCTACACTGTGCCACTTTTTAAATTCTTAAATTCTAAAATTTACATCTCCGATCACCCTCTCCCTCTAAGTCTGTACATCATAATAATTTGTTCATTCAAATAGCTAATTCATATGCTGTTTTTTGCAAAGTGTTAAAGAAATTACACTTTGTAACTAGTCTGCACTCACGACCCTTTTTATTATTCCTTTCCAACCCACTCCCCTAACTGGTACCTGAGAAACTGATTGATGCTTATAGTCCTTTTGCTCAGCTGATAACATGCTGATATTCCCTAAGGCATCAAACCCTAAAGGCGTAAAGTATTAGCCTCACCACACAAACTTTGAATAAGAACTGCCTAAAAACAACTATCCCTCTAAAGATCATCACAATTTCTCACATGCAATAGATGCTCAGTAAACATCTATTGAAAGAATGTTGACATACCCAAGGAATAGTTCTCCAATGGAAGATCTCCTGACATTGTGACTAAACATTAAATGTTTAAAATTGTTTAAAAGGGAAAATAATACTCACTTTCATGAGTTCTACTTACGGCACTGTTCTCCTCATATAGCTTTGAAAATAAAATACCTCTTCTAGTGTTTCCTAGTCGCAGAAATAAATTCTGTAGTTGCAATATTCCATTCTGGACAAAATTTATAGTATGAAAGAGAATTACAGTTTCAGAGGAACTGACTTATGACCATACAGATGTATTAACAGAGGCAAAATGACCTGTTCACCAACTCTAATGTTCCCACCAGTGACCTTTGAGGAAAGGCAAAAGAGCAGAATATTTTTTCAATGTTTTTGAACTGTTCTTTTTTATCTCTAAGTAGTGGCAATACTGCAAAAAATATCACAGTGCATATTAGGATGATTCTCAGATGACAAGGGAAGTCATTTATTTCCAATGAATAAGTCAATCACAAGATCAAAATAATCTTTTTCCCTTTGGATTCGGTACCGATTTTGTTGACAGTATGACACTCTCACAGAGAAGAGAAGTTATGTCTTTTACTACTTTCACTGAATTAAGCTGAATTAAGCTGGATGAGAAAAACAGAAAAGGAGACAATTATAATCAAATGCTCTATCCAAAATATTCAATACAACCATGACAGATTCAGTTAAGTGAAACAAATAAGATAATTAATTATCATTTTTAATAACTTTGTCTTCAATTACTCCTTTGAGAACAGACACAATGGATAAACTCTCCTGAAATGAATTAGCTGTAAGGTCATATGGCAAATAGAAATGTATATTTGAGCAATCATGGTGCCATACTATAAGACCACAGACTTTGAATTGTGAGTTTCCTGTGAGAAACTGAGTGTGTGGAAGATTTATGTCACTTGTATATTTTGGTATTGTAAGATTTTATTTTAGTCAGCAGTTTTCTCATTGTAGGTTTACATGTTTAAGTTCTATATTTCATCTTTGCCTATTTTAAAAATAGCAAATCTATGCATGAAATCTGCATTTTTCTCATATATACATAGCTACAAAAGATAGCACATTATGCAGTAGAAACGTAATTACCCCTTTAGAATTTTACTGGAGATTCAGAAGGAACTTATCTGTGTTGATATGGTAAGTTCTAGAAATATATACGCCCTTCCTTGACTACGTGCACATTCCCTCCCTCAGCATTTATGTGGCGTCTCCCACCAATTTCTACACTTACATATTATAGATTTCCTTGTGTTGCATATTTACAAATAATAGGGTTGCGCCTGAAAGTCTCTAGTCTTTCTTCTGTTTCTGCTGTGCTTAACACAGAGCTGGGCATCTTGCCCGTCCTAGGGAAGGACTTACTGATAATGTATTTGTTCTTCTTGTGCAGAGACCTGCAAAAGGTTCAAATTTTTTTATTGCCTGGAAATATCTTTACTAAATACTGAATAATGCGATAGCCAGTTCAAGCTGCCAATATCAGAGCAATATCTATCTGACCTCATTTAGTGGATTCAGTTAAAATATCAGGCAAGTAACCCAGGGACAAAACTCAAACACACCAGATTCTGGTGATTGGTTTCTTTTCAATTTTCTTCTTGGAACTGTGGCATCATGTAGACATAAATTATTTGTGTTTTCTTTGTGCATTCCTATTATACCTTTGGCTTAGCAAGTACATGAATATATGCATTCTTGTGTTCAAATCAGATTTATAACTGGGAAATACATTGGCAGAAAATTATACCTTCACCTCTTCGGCACTGAAAAAATGTGAAAGAAAGAGCTATAAATTGCCATTTGAAGTAGTGAGAAAAAAAAGATAACTCGTTCTGACTATATAACAATCTGTGACAATAACAATATTGCTGTCTGTGAGAAAGGCTCTCATTGGCAAGTTATAATTCCTTTCCCCGAATTCTATTCCTGAGGAAAGCAATAAACTCTCTGTTAACTTGAGAAACTTTTTTACTTTAAGCTAAATGGGAAAAATAATAAGTATATTTACCATTTACATTAGATTCAAATTTTCTTTGCTGGTTTTGACTGAGTTTGAAAATTTAGTGAAGATTATATGACTTGAATAGCAAAATCTGTAGTTATGTATTTTCATAGATTTTTAACTTTTTAAAAAATTATGAAGAAAATAAACATAGTCACTCTAAAATAGTTTGAAAGTACAGGTCATTTAGAAGGAAAATACAAAGAATCATAGTTCTATTTTTTCACTTAATATTAATTTATAACCATTTCCATAATAGTAAGTCTCTCCCAAGTATCGAATGAGTACACAATGTCCCATTACAGAAGCAGCATATTTCATTAAAATTTTCTCTTATTTGTGTACATTTTGGTTATTTACCAACTGTGATGTTATAACACTGATAGGATAAAAAATAATTAGATGCTTAGAGCTAAAACCGTGGCTTTAATTTGTGGATCAATAATCAGAATATATTTTGTTTATTCTCTTCCTAAAATCAGAATTATACCCTTATACAGAGAATCACATAGTTCTAGAAATCGTGATTTCCTTTTCTCTCCTCGCTCCCTTAAAGCAAACATCATAAACTCTCTTAGCTAATTCGTTATTGTTGTTTAACCACCATATTTTAAGTTAACATGATTGCTTTTCTACCTCTCCACTTTTCAGCTTGAGGCATTGACTAGTGTCTCTGCCCTCTGGAAGATGAGGATTTAGCTTGTATTTCTCCCCTAGGCTCAACCATACACATGCACCCGTGATTCCTAACTCACCCTCCTGATATGTGTACCGCATATCAGTCATTTCATGATTAAGGACTTACAAGTGTAGACAGCTACATTTGTATGTAACCTAATTTTACCTCTGGAAGCACGCAGAATTTTTGTGCAGTCTTGATTTTCTGAAATTTCAAGGCAAAGTGACTTGGTGGTACATGGAGTAACATGTGCCCTTTGTAAACTCACATGCATCAGCTCTGGAAAATGTTGTTTCATTTAACTAGTGACTCCTTTCTTTCCTTTTACTCTATTCTCTCTCTCTCTAGAATTCTTTATATGCTACCAATCTAAAATTTTAACCTCTCTTCCTTCCTTCCTTCCTTCCTCCCTCCCTCCCTCCCTCCCTCCCTCCATTCCTTTCAATATAGAGATGGAGATAACAAATTTTTATAAACAAGTGAAAGAATGAGGGTGATTGAGGACCAGAGATATTTGGTAACTCTGAGTAAATCACAGATGATTGATGGACTTCGGTACAATCATTACTGATGAGACTTTCATTCTCTTCCAGGCCACAATGAGGAAAGGATACATGGATAGAATGAAAGGAGTCTCATAAACCCAACTGGGGAAAATTATATCTTAATTTCACTATATTGTAGTATCAGTAACATCTGTGATATTATCACCAAAAGCAATCATAGTGTATGTATTTATATGAATTGTTGTTGTAGACCTCCTGAAGTGCTTAGTACTTAGTGTTGTACAATTACAGAATGTACAGTAATGTGAATATAGTTAACAATACTGTATTGTATATTTGAAAGTTGCTAAGAGGATAAATCTTAACATTTCTCATCACAAGAGAAAAATGTGTAACTATATGAGGTGATGGATGTTAACTGAATTTCTTGTGGTAATTATTTCACAATATATACATATACCAAATCAATATGCTGCACATCTTAAACTAATATAATGTTATATGTCAATTATTAATAAAACTGGATAAAATTTAAATGACAGTAGTTATTAGTTCATACAGTAAATTTTATCATTTAATGTATTAATAGAGCACATGTATTCTGTGTTACAAATTTACTTGATAAAAATCTTTGTAAACATATTTCCATATTATTTGTTTCCATCATAATCCTATGTACTTTTATGTATTTAAGCAAAAAAGGACTCAAGAATCTCCACAGAGATGAAAGAGGTTCTCTTGAGAAAAATAAGCAGTGGGTGAAATTTTCATGAGTGCCCGAACTTTAGGCACATTGTAGACTAGATTTTTTGCTCAGATAGTTTGAAAGACTTACTGAATTTTTTAAACATTTAAGTTGATATCCTTTCTACTTTATGTTTTTTTAATTTTAGATTTTTCTAATTTTAATATTTTCTTTTTGTTTTCCAATTACAGTGTCTCCTAAAATGAGGTATAAAATTAAGTAAGATGTGTTAGAATGCCTCAACTATTTGCACATGTTTTACTGGATATGATAGGAATATCCTAAGAAAAGAAGAGAATAATTTGCCATTCTAATTAAGCCACTGTAGAACTTAATTTGCTGTACTGTAATCACCATGTTTTTCATTCTCTTTCAATGCAAATGTAAAGTTGAAAGAGGAAAACTGCACTGAAGAAAGTAACCAATAATCAATTAGAAACATCTGGTAGCACAAAGTTTGTGGTGTAGAGTCAAAGTTTTCCTGGGAAAAAAAGATACACCTTCAGACCTTGACACTGGAATGCATTTCCAGTTATTTTTGGTAATTAATACTAGCAATTCTTTAAAAGGTAAGGGATACCATTAGACATGCCAATTGGATAATATCAAGACAAACATATTAAAAACTTTACTTTTAATACCCCTCTTCCTTCCTTCAAAATTTATTGAGAGTTACAAACACTGGGCTTTTGTGATATACACAATTTTCTTTCACAAGATTCATATCCTGGTATTAAAATGCTCACAGTCCTGGCATAGAAAACGGACTGGAAGAATAATAGATTCAATTTAATGTGATAAGTAAAACAGATGTGCATACCAGGTATATTGTGGCCCAATGTAAAGATGAATAAAGTTTGTTTATTTGTGGCAGAAAAGGGAATTAACAGAATATTTGAACTCAAAATTATTTGAGATGTTTACAAGGTGAACATACTAGAAAATGGAAAATTTGGAATATATACTAAAACATCTTAAGCACAGAATCAGTGAATATTAGCTAATTACCACAACTGGTTTTACTTTTTCTGTAGCATAGAACACAAAAGGAAGTCTGTTTACTTATATTAACTCTTCCTAAAGAGCATTACTTGGGGTACTTTATTCATAAATAATAATCTGTGATGAAAATATGAGGAAATATGGTGCAGAATATACCTAACCTTGAGGCTATGTATATTACACTTAACTGAATTCCTACAGTAATGAAAATTGTATTAACTGGATTGTTAATGATATCCATTAATATCACTATTAATGAAAAAACAATATTTCATGAAACATATTTTGAAAATACTGGTTTGATAGTTTTCACTTAATAAAACATATAATAAATGTTTATATAATCACATTTTCCTAGTTAATAAACTGAAATGAAATAGCCAGAGTGAAGTTTAAAAAACTGGAAAGAAATAGATAAAAATCTTAAAAAATCAGTAGGGAATTTAAGGTGTTTGTTTTATGTACTTTTTGTTTTATTAGGTACACTAATTAAATTCATTACCCATTTCAAGATTAAAGAGAAGATGCAATACATAGAAATTATTTGAAAATACTGAGGAGAGTTGACATTTTGAATTCTGAAAATGGCCTCTAAAAATTAATGAAAGGGAATTTAAGACTATTGATTAATTCTTATACTTGAAAATGAAATGAGACTGCTGATGTAATGATTGTAATTGTTAACAACAATGACAATAATTGTACCCTATATACAATACATACATTTACTTGAAAAAACCTCAGAAATTGACTTCCCAACTCTACATATTTTTCTGAACCAAAGTAGCAGAGAGGTTACCAATCGAGATATTTTTATGATTGAGCACCTCTGAATAATAAATGGAATTCAGATAAAGATAGAAGAAAACTACTTGCCAATGTGAATGGCATTCTTTTATTATGAAAAGGAAAACTGACTCAGAGGAAAAAACACTCAACCTTAAAAGTAATAATACATTCCAAATAATTGCATGCATTTTCTATTCAACAAAGTTCAGATTTTAGAAGTTTTGAGAAAAAGGAGGAAAAGAAGCTTACTTGAAACTATTGCGAAGTTTAGACATTATTCATTCAATAAAAGATTAAAAAGCTGTCTACGTTTTTTAGTTAGATACTAACTACAGACAAGACACACTATTCCTCATTAGAAAATAAGCGATCTTAACTAAATTGGAAGAAAAAACACATTGAAATAATCAAAGTCATCTAAATCAAATCAAATGAAGCCCATCAGAAGAGATGATATTTCTTTTAGACAAGAAAAATAATGGTGTAATTTGTGAGAAAATAGGAGGTCAAAGGAAATTACAAACTCTTGTTAGAGACTGATATGACTGAATCAAATGATTGTTCATTGTGTTATCTGCTTAAGAATTTTGTGCCAGAGAGAGAATAATAGAACAAAAATTGCATTTTTAAAGTGAGTGAAAGATGCATTTTTTGTTCATAAAGAACACCAATTGGTATAGAAGTAGTTAATAACACACTAAGAAAAATGGAGATGGAACAAATATTTGAACGTATGTGTAATTATAGTTATTTCTATACTAACATACTATTTTCATTTTAGTAAGACTTTCCAATTTTGACATCAAATTAATTTTACATTTTCTTAGAAGAAAACTTACATTTAAAGCATATATTTTATTGAAGGTATTTTTAAGTTTTTGGCAAGTGATGTAATATGCATCAGTGCTTCAAGATGTTTAGCAATGTTTTAGTTGTTCAAATCCCTCCAAACCATGGCCAATTTCTTCTCCTTTTCAATTTGATTGTGCTGTGGGTATTCAATTCTATCTCAAAGTGGTGCTTTGTTGGATATTTTCCCAACCTGCTGTGATACGAAGCCAGGCAGGTCATACAAATGACTGCCAACAACTGAAATTGGCATGTATTCTAACTGGTTATGAAGGGGATTGGCCAGCTTGAAACCCACCTGAGGGGCCTGACAATTTTCAGGCTATTAACTCAAGTCTTCCTCCCATGAAGAAAATCAGAAGATGATCTCTATGGCTGTAGCAACAAAACAAAAATGTCCAATTACTTTGCAAAATTAGACTGTATTTTCCCCCTATTTTGCTTCTATTTCTTGATTGTGTTCCACAGAGTAAAGGAGCATGAAGCATCTAAAGGATTATTCTATTTTGAGACATTCTTAAAACTGCCTCTCCAGAAATTCTCAAAGGGTGTATCATTCTGAGGCTGTGTAATAGTCTTAGACTGGCTGGACTTTTACATTATCATTTACTGATTTGATCCTCAAATACCAGTAGCTGAGGCTCTCATTGTGCACATCGTTCTCTGATGGTCTGAATTCAGTGGGCTAACCAACACACACTTTCATAGAAACGGAACTTGGATTTATAACTGATCTTCATTTCACCTATGATTCTCAAAAATTACACTCCTTGAAAACACTTGGAACATTATATTTTTTCTTTTCTGTTCATGTTTTTTTTTAATTAATGAGTCAGAGACACAATCTTCAAATTGGAATAATAACAGTAATAACAATAATGATAAAATGATACTATTGCTCTAATTTTATTAACCTTTTAATTATAAATAATTTAGATTGTTTATAGACAGTATAGTGTTTATATAGCTTCTTTCAGTTAATCATTACAAAACAGGTGAGACCAGATTATGTGAAAAAAACGCATAAATCATTAGTGTTACCAATTCTACAGTTAAATATTTAAATATACTAGCAGTAAAACATTTGACTATATATTACATTTTATTTACTAGTGTTTATTAGATGCTCTGTATGTTCCAGTCTGTGCAGGCCATAAGGGATACAAAAGTAAACAAAGCAGGAATCCTTTATAGAGCTTATATTTTAATCAAGGAGATGGACAATAAACAAATACATAAAATTGTATTGACAGAACAAATGAATAATTCACCTAATAATTTGTTCCTAAAGGTTGGCAAACATTGACCTATGGATTATAGATGACTGTTATAATTTCAAAGGGCCCCGGGTAGGCATCTAATGTTAAATGTCTACAAATATGTCCAACAAGGTTTTGATCATTTGGAGATAATTTTGTTCCTCTTGAAGCCCCAGTCACCTCTAAAATTTTGTTTTGTAATTGAATGTTGAGAAAGAATAACAGGAGGGTCATTATATGTTATATGGAGTTTATTGAAGCATTTATATGCTGGGGACTACTGTAAGTATTGAAACAATTTAAAGCATGCCTGTTCCTTTTAATTCTCAGAGCAGCCTTTTGAACTCTTTTATAGGTAAGACTTCTGAGGGATAGAAAGGTTGTACAATTCACCTAAAATTGCAAGCTGTTAAGTGAGAATAGGTTTATATGATTCTATATAGTATAAACAGTATATTTCATTCTTTGTCTCTTTCTACAATTAAGAATCTGCTGCATACATACAAGTGAAGGAGGAAAATCTAATGCTGCCAGGGTTAGAAAAAATAAAGCAGAATAAATGGCTCTGGGAAAATGTGATGTGTTTAAAGTACAAGTTTTTTACAAGTACCCGGAAAAGATGAAAATGATTTTAGAACTAGATCTATCTAAATGATAAATATGGGAAAGCAGAATTGCTGGTGAGTGCCTGGAAGTTATCAGCTTCAGCATTCACAAAGTAGAAAAGGAAAGAAGGAATTTAACTTATTACAGATTCAGAACTGTGAAGCCTTCTTACGAAAGAACAGAGGACTTGGAATGGAAGAAAAACACAAAAGTATAAAGAAGATGTAGCCCACATAAGAGCCAGTGTTAACATTTTTAGTAATATAATCTGGGCACTTGTATCATGGACAATATTTGTCAAAAATCATATGGGATGTGTCACGGCATTTATTTTCTGCCTCACAGGGGAATCCAGTTTCACTTAGGACTCAATCTGGAATATATTACTACTGCTTAAAAGCAAACTGGATGCATCAACCCTCTTTTCACCACAGTGGTAATTGTGCAAATGCTGATCAGGCAGGATACAGAGCAAGTAGCCAGGAAACAAAGAATATACATTTGAAAAGGACCAAAAAAAAAAAAAAAAAAGTATCAGCCACTACTGAGAACAGAGGGTCAATTTCCTAGTAATATGGCACATGTTTCTGAGCCTATAATTGAAAATAATACTTTCTTAGTAATGAAATTGAATATCTTCAAACACACCCATATACGGATAATGTATACATCTATACCTTTAACTCAGTCTATTTTTAGAGCTAAATATCCATATTTTCTGTTGCAGAGCCTCAGGCAATATAAGTAATCAGCTAGGTATAAAAAAAAAAGAAACAATTAAAGGCTGAGACCTAGCCCTCAAATAGTGGAGAAGAGAGGTAATTAAAATAAGTTGACTAGGGTATCTGCTTCTGACCATGATGGGGTAATTGGTATTAAACAAGCTTTTCAGCTAGAACATTAAGAAAGCTGGAGAAAATGTGTGAAATAACTATTTTCATATATTGAAAAAAGCAGCATAAGCCTGTGTCCCACAAGAAAAAAAGGAAAATGAGGTGAACCATACAATCATCCTGTTCGTTGTTTGTTTGTTGTTGTTGTGGTTGTTGTTAACCTGGAAGAATTTACTATATCCCCTGCACAAAAGGAGTGAACCCCATCAGAGCCTTGCAGTCTTGCTAAGCTGAGGAGACAAAGGGTTCAGGAAAATGAAATAGCCAAAATTTCAGGAGCAATGTAATTAAATCTGCATGAGATTCCCTTGACTCCTACTTTTAAGTCTAAGCTGCAGACACATAGAATGATATGCAGTGAGTTCAGGCAAAGGATGACCACCAAGAAAGGATTAACTACCAAGAAACTCTAACCTAAAGAACTCTTAGATCTCAGGGATTGGGAAAATTTGTGACCTAAATAATCAGTGTATAGAGATCCTGTTGAATATATGTAGCATTCAATAGAAATTGCAGCAAGGCCATCAATTGGGGTATGGCTAAACTAGTTTTAGAGCAAAAGATACTTTATACTCATCCTCACAAAGCTGAAAAATGAGACTTAAATGGATCAAGTTGCTCAAATATATTAAATATTTGCCAAAATAAAATTCCATACTCTTTTCAAAAGAAGAAAACAAAATCTAGATACTTAACATATACAACATTATAATGTTGCATGTACAATACAAATTTCTAGATATGCCAATAGGCAAGAACTTACATCCCATAACCAGAAGGAAAAATCATTCAATAGAATCAAAAGCCATAAATGAGAGCAGTCATGCAATAAAAGGACACTGACTTAAAAATAGTTACATTAAATACACAAATATGTATATATATATATATATGATTAGCCCATATTTATGAATTATATATGAACCACCGATGATGAATCAAATCATCAAAAGTGATCCTATTACTAATGTATGATATCACTAATATATTTTCAAGGATTCGAAGAAAATATGAATGTAATGAAGACAGAAGTGAAGACTATAAGGAGCTAAATGGAAATTCTAAAGCTGAAAAATACAAAATATGAAATAAAACTTCACTCTATGGCTTAAAAACAGATTAGACACTACAGGAAAAAAATGATCAAACCAGTGAACTTGAATAAAGAGCAACAGAAACTGTACAAATTGAAATATAGAAAGCAAAAATGCTAAAAAAGAAAGTAGAATCTCAGTGGTCTGTGGGACGATATGAAATAATTAATGATTGGTTTAGTGAGAATGCCAGAAGGAGGGGATGTGGAAAGAGCAGAAATTTATTTGAAGTAGTAATGGCCAAAGAATTTTAGAAGTGATGAAAATCTGAAATGGGCATATTCAAATAATCAAGATAAACACAAATAAAATAATACCAAGATACATTACAATAAAACTTAAAAAATAATAATAACAAAGAGAAACATTGTAAGAAACAATCAGAAGAGGAAAGAGAGTAAAGTACACACTCATGTAAAAAGGAACAACTATAAGAATAATGTACTATTTAAAAGAAAACAATGCAAGACATATGAAAATGAAATAGCCATCCTTAAATGTGTTCAAAGAAAAATCTATCAAATGAGGATCCTATATCTTATTAAATATCCTTCAAAAAAGAAGACAAGAACACTTTTTTAGACATACAAATCTTGAGAGAATCTGTTGACAGCATATCTACACAACAAAAATTTGTAAAAGAGATTTCTCCAGGCAGGAAAAATAAAGTGGAATAGAAACTAAGACCTAGGCAAAGAAAAAATAGTCCAGAAATGTAGGGGCAGGGGTAAATATAAAATAATTTTCCCATTTCTAAAATTTCTTTTAAAATATTTGGCAACTTAAGGAAAAACATAATAATATATGGGGCTTATAACATGTATTGAAAATGTATAAACATTATATCTTAAAGGACAGGACAAGGAGAAACAGAAGCATATAGTTCCACGGTATATACACATTGTAAATGAATTACAATAGTATTATTTGAAGTTAGAATGTGATAACTTAATTATACTTTGTAAATTCTAGAGAAATTACTAAATGACATAAGAAAGAAGTGAATTAGTCAATAGAAGAGATAAAATGGAATGCTAAAACATTCTTACATAATAAGATATGACAAGAAAAAGGAAATAAGAAACAAAGAATACTTGGGACTAAAATAAAACAGTTAGATGATATATTTAAACAAAATCCACTCACTCATTGTAAGTGATTTTAATACTCCAATTTAAAGAGAAAGATTGTCAGAGTGGATTAAAAAAACATGATAATACATATTCTGTCTACTAGAAACCAACAATAAAAAAGACATATAAGTTAAATAATGGTAAAATCTATTGGATGTAAAGAAACAAGGAGAGGCTGTATTAATAGCAGATAAAGTAGACATTCTCCCAATCTAGGGAAAAAAAACAACAGATATTCTAAACAAAAAACAGTATTTAATATGCAAATATCTTCCAAACACATTACCAGTATCTCTCTATACATTTCGACAGCCAACAGTTTGCCACTCCTAAGACATACATGTACAGAAATTTTGAACCATCACTGTCTTTGCAGTTCTTGAGAATCAATCCAAGGCTTTCATTGCTCATTTTTTCCTACCTTTCCAGCCTTGTTTTTCATTACTTTTCTCACAGGACCCTTAACTATAGCTATGATGAATGATTTGCAGTTACCCCAAGGTAAATACGATATATTTAATCAAATATCTCAGTATTTTTACACTCGTTTTCCAAAATGTACATCCCCACTCCAACACATGGATATTTCTTGCAAATCCTGAAGTATTCAGCTCCGATATATTCCCTGTTTAAGGAAGCTTTCCATTACACCTTCAACTTAGATTAGGTTCCCCTTTCATGAGAGTCTATAATGACCCCTTGGTTAGAAGATGTCACCTATCTCTGCTTTGTTTCTGAACTGTATTTGTGAGACTTCAGTAAAAGAACTCCTTGAGGGAAGGAATCCTGGATTTTTCCTCCACTGTTTTAGCATCAAACTCAATAATTATTATAGATAGTTGGGAGTGTTACTGATTGTACTGAAGCTAGATATTTGATTTCAACATTTTGATTTGAGCACTGGTAAATTATTTTGCAGGCTACCAATGACTAAAATTGGAGCTTTTTTAATTTTTCTTTTACAGTTACCAAGAAATGTTTACAGTAGACAGCTTAACTTCATTTCTACACTTCCCCATTCTACCTAAGAACGACCTTGACTTTCATGAGGCTTCAACAATTTCCAGGTCACTCTCAGCTAGAAATATAACAAGGTGGGAGAAAATGAAGAATTTTCATGTTCCAAGAATAGAGAAACTTACTTTTGAAATTACTTTTACAATATATCATCCACTTTTTCCACATGAGAGTTGGGTTCCTTGAAATGAGAAATTCAAAATAAAAATTATCGTAAGCCAATTAATGTGGTTATCAAGTTCAGTTTTTTCCATTTTATTGATAATATGTACTGAATTTTCAAAATAGAAAATTCATTCAATAATTATTTATTCAGAGCTCACCATGTGCCAGGTGCTATGCTGGATGCGGAGAATTTAGCAGTGAACAGAGGCAAGGAGAAAAGAAAGGCATTAAATAAATTACTACATAAAATTAATAAAATATATGATATATGCATGATATGTGTTAAAAACAAAACACACTGTATGCTATTTGCAATTTCCTTAGAGTTGCTTTGCTGGTTAAGAACAACAATAACAAAAAACAAAAGGAAAGACACTCAGTATTTTTACACTCATTTTCTAAAATGTACATTCCCACTCCAACACATGGATATTTCTTACAAATAAATCTTTGACACCTTTGAAATCTGATTTAGATCTCAGGTTGCCTTGTGCTTGTCAGCTTCAGGTCTTGTTCTTAGTGTTTATTGAAAAGGCAATCTGTTTTCATTTAGTGCTTGCTTAGTTATAATAATCTTTTCTAAGTTTTTAATTTGATACTTTACCTACTCATTATATTTTTAGCACTGAAGAAGGTTTTTTTCCCCCCACCAGGAGCTTTTTTTTCCCAGAATATAAATATTTCGACAATGTTCCTTAATTTTTAGGATCACGTAGCTTTGGTAAAATGGTATCTATGTTGAAGAAAAAAAATCTGAAGAAACCTATAAAATTTACCATTACTTACATAAACTCAGGGAGACAACTCCTAGGAGGAATGATAGAGAACTTTGGAAACTATTTTATCCTCAGTAGGGAAGGAACTGCGCAAATGAAGTAAGAGGATTATCGTAAGAATAGATTTGACTTTGACTAATTTTCTTGCTGTGGTCTTGGATGGATCTTTACATAGTTAAAACATATCATTCATGGGAGTCTTTTCTAGGTCTACCCCTGGCCATGCAAAATGGCTTTGAACAAATTCCACAATTTCTTACAGAATGGATTATGAAAAATACCTTATTGGATAAAATGTAAAGTTACTTAGAGCAAAAGGCAGCAAGAAAAAGAAAACATGTGGTCCACTTGAATGCCCCACCGTCTCATGAGGTATTATCTTTGGGCTCTGTTGGAGTCTTAATATGAGTCTGAGTTCCACTTGGAAATTCTCCTTAGGGAATCTCACTTTTTATAAGAGATCTGTGGGAAAGCTTCATTCTTAATAGAAAATGAATAGGCTGCTGGGAGCCTGGTCTGCAACTGGAAATATAAAAGGTTACCTGTGGAAAGGAACCAGTTGTCTGAAAGAGTGTGGCACTCACCATTTCCAAGTTAAATCTACCCTGGTCAGCATATCTAATTATGTTTCCAGTTCTCTACCTTATAGCAAAACTCACTTCTTACACTGTATAACTATGCACACTCTTTTGTACATTAAGAATTGTCTAAATGAAACTTATATGCTCTCTTAATACCTTGTAGGCATGAAAATTTGCCCAGATTAGGTGTTACTTTTCCTGCTGGGGAAAGCCAGTTCCTTTGGTCCCAGCATTCTTTAGTCAACAGTAAGCAATCTCTCAAGGTCATTTTTGGAGAATCCCCTTTATTTCACTATGCTTAGATATGTAATAAAGAAGAATTCATCTTGAATTTACTAAACTGCAGCCATTTTGAAAAAATGCAGGGAATTTTCAAAGTGAGTTTATCCAATAAACTGTTCCACGGATGGATAAAGAAATTCTTTGATAAAGCAGAATAAATCTTTAAAACTAATTGATATTAAAAAATAAAGAGTTTCTTTCAGAATTTTACAGTATTAGTCAATTTAATGAACAGACCATGTTGCGCAAATTTATGGCTTGAATGGGAAGCCCTGAAATGAGTGTGCTCAGCCATCTGAAATATGCCTTAAGTGAACAAATAAAATTAGCTGTGTCATTTCTGAATACTAATGCTAAGCATCATTTTTCTAGTAAATACCTTTACACTAAAATTGTTTTTAGAGGTTAACATATATTGCTTTACTGAAGAGAAAACAAATAATGTTATATTTTCTTAAGCTTTTCTGCCTTGTACCACAATGGTAACTAACACAATTAGCTGTTATTTCTCTATGTTCTTAATGTAAATGAGTTCAGAGTTAAGCCAGGAAAAGAGCAGTGATTCTTATCTCCAGGAAATCTGCAAATAACCTCATATCTTCAGTAGAATATGTTTGCCCTCCTTTTCCCATCAAATTTCAAGTACCTCTGAGTGCTCAGAAGTAATGAGGAGTAAGCCTGTCTCATTTTCCCCAAGGCATCTATTACCCAGATGGTGACATAATCTTTCAAACTTAAAAACTCTTTATTGTTATCAACACCTTCTTAATCTACTAGATATTTCTTTGGCAATAGACAATATGTCACTTAATAATCTTGAAAATCTCCTTGTTTATTTTTGGCACAGAAATAAACTACAGGAGTAGTTTGAGCTCTACTTAATTCAGTGATGATCTGTCTTTCATGAAGCCTAATGACAATATGATTAGGAAATTCTTAAGAATTTTGAATGTCAAACTTAGGCATATTTTTCTTTGCTTATCTAACAAACTCCAAATATCATAATTTTCAGTGCCCTCTGTTGCTGATATAGCGTTCACATTTAAACAGTAAGTAAAGTGCCTAAATAACCAATTTAAATGCGTAGCCTTAACCCTGATTACCCCTGGTTAAATCAAAACAGAGCCAGACTACTTGTCTGCACTGACTGATGTAGCTTTTCACTGTCAGAGGCAGGGCTAAAATCAGATGTCTGATTCTTGGTGAGTTATCATGATTTCATTTAAGTAGCTTACAGATATCATAAGTGCCTGCGACATATGTGACCTCTGGTACCTGTGATAATAAGATGCCAATATTCTCCATTCAGTGAAGAAGCGACCTGATTCAACTATGCTGGGCAAAATGCCATGGCAACAGCTGGCTTCTCCCTTGAGGAAAGATTTCACAATCCTGCCTGAAGGCCATCATCTATCGGCTTTTCCCCTTTCTTTGTTCAAGCTCTTTTCATCACTGCAACTGAGTATCAGATGCTCTTCAGAATGTGATAAGGAGCAAGCAGGCAGTGTATGAACACACGTAGTACTATTCTCCCATTAGCAGTAGAGAGGGCGAGGAAAAGGAATAGACAGAGCCAACCTGTAGCAAGGAATAAAAGAATCCTGGTGAAAAGATAAATGTCAAGAGGCTCTGGTTGTATTAAGTGAAAAAAAGTTTTATAAGAGGTGAAAATTAAATTTAACAAAGATAGTAGCACTGAAAAATGATGCCTGAACAATCAGAAAATGAAGCAAATCATGATTGGTGGGAAGAATAAGTGGAAGAAAATCAGTGGGAAAAGGAGACAAAAAGAACATCCTTAGTTCTTTCTCTTTTTAAATCTTTTTCGGTTTTTTTAAAATTTTTAAATTTATGTATTTATTTTTAATTTTGTAATGGACATACTGGAGATGGAACCCAGGACCTAGGGCATGCTAAGCATGACCTTCACCACTGAACTATACCCCACCCCCAGGTCTCTTCTGGTAAAGCTGTTATGACAAATGCTGGAGAGGCTGTGGAGAAAGGGGAACCCTCCTACACTGCTGGTGGGAATGCAGTTTGGTGCAGCCACGATGGAAAACAGTGTGGAGATTCCTCAAAAGACTAGGAATAGACTTACCATATGACCCAGGAATCCCACTCCTGGGCTTGTATCCAGAAGGAAATCTACTTCAGGATGACACCTGCACCCCAATGTTCATAGCAGCACTATTTACAATAGCCAAAACATGGAAACAGCCTAAATGTCCATCAACAGGTGACTGGATAAAGAAGAGGTGGTATATTTATACAATGGAATACTACTCAGCCATAAAAACCGACAACATAATGCCATTTGCAGCAACATGGATGCTCCTGGAGAATGTCATTCTAAGTGAAGTAAGCCAGAAAGAGAAAGAAAAATACCATATGAGATCGCTCATATGTGGAATCTAAAAAACAAAAACAAAAACAAACAAACAAACAAAAACAAATCGTAAATAAAGGACAGAAATAGACTCACAGACAGAGAATACAGACTTGTGGTTACCAGGGGGGTGGAGAGTGGGAAGGGATAGACTGGGATTTCAAAATTGTAGAATAGACTACACTGTATAGCACAGGGAAATATACACAAAATGTTATGATAACTCACAGAGAAAAAAATGTGACAATAAGTGTGTATATGTCCATGAATAACTGAAAAATTGTGCTGAACACTGGAATTTGACACAACATTGTAAAATGATTATAAATCAATAAAAAATGTTAAAAAAACTAAAGTAAATCAGCCTTTTGAAAATTTATATAAATCAAAGGGAAAATTTACAAAAACATGTATTTGGAAGATAGCTGGAAAATTGTAAATTATTTTAAACATAAGTTAGCTGAAACATGACCTAGTATTATTTTGTTATACCTGATATAATAAATTGTGCATTAATTAAAGTAGGTCTCATTGACATAATAGATAAGTCGATGATATAGTTCAACATTCTAATATGTATATGTTAGCATTAAAGTGATTTTTTATGGTACATATCAAAACATTTCAAAAGCTTTTACATCTATTGTGTGAATGACCCATTTTTCAAAATTATGAGATCATCTGCCAATTGTACTACAATTTCATTATTTAAATGGCTGGTAATGTATGAAAAAGTGGCATTCACAGCCTTTCCAGGTTTACTTAGTATTTACCTTAGGACTTAGTCATATAGGACCCTAGACACTTTCTAGCTATAGACTTTCATCAAGGATGAGTAAATGTTGTGTGTGTGTGTGTGTGTGTGTGTGTGTGTATACATATATACATGTATATATACCACATCTTCTTTAACCATTTGTTAGTCGGCAGACATTTAGGTTGCTTCCATGTCTTGGCTATTGTAAATAGTGCTACCATGAACACTGGGGTGCATGTATCTTTTCGAATTAGAGCTTCTTCCTGATATAAACCCAGAAACGGGATTGCTAGATCGTATGGTAACTCTATTTTTGTTTTTTAAAGAACTGCCATAATGTTCTCCATAGTGGCTGCACCAGGCATAAAAAGTAATGAAATAATGCCATTTGCAGGAACATGGCTGGACCTGGAGATTTTCATACTAAGTGAAATAAGTCAGTCAAAGAAATGCAAATATCATATGATATCACTTATATGTAGAATCTAATAAATTGATACAAGTGAACTTATTTACAAAACAGAAATAGACTCACAGACATAGAAAACAAATTTATGGCTACCAAAGGGTAAAGAGGGTGGGGAAGAGATAAATTAAGAAATTAGGAGTTTAGGATTAACATATAAAATAGGTAAATAACAAGGGCCTACTGTGTAGCACAAGGAACTATATTCAATATCTTGTAATAACCTATAATGGAAAATAATCTGAGAAATTACATATATATATATACATGTTATAACTGAAACACTTTGCTGTACACCTGAAACTAACACATTGTAAATAAACTATACTTTAATTAAAAACTACAACAACAAAACTCTATATCAGCCAAAAAAATGAGTAAACAAAGAATCTCACAATCCAAACTGTATTATTAGTATTAGTGTTATTTTAGTGTGTTTGTGTATTTACACTAAAGTAATTTAATCTCCTTTAAACTAAGATCCATAGTTTTCATCTCTTTTGTCTATGTTATCTTGCATAGGCCCTTGCACTTGGTAAATATTGAATAAATACAACTGATTATTGAAAATTAAGATGAACTTGTTTATAACAACATCATTTTGCTTTATAAGAACACATTATTTAAACCAATATGATGTTTCACATATTCATATCAATGCTGTAGTCCTAAGACTACAAACGATATCATTTGTGTCAGGGACGTTTGATAAACTCAGAATTTTCTCTGAATCATGTCTTCATCAGTATCAACAGATTTAATGTCAATGTTTCCCTCAGAGGTCTGTGTCATCTTAAAGGGTAACTTATACACTGATGGGCATCTGGGGGATTGTGTGGTCTAGATTGCCTCCCATGACTTTGACAAGGACATTAGATCCTCTGTCTTGAACGAGAGAGCTGATATCTTCCAAGACAACCTTATCCAGCTCTTTCCTAGAATGATAACTGGTTCAACAACAGCAAATCTGTGATCACCCTTGTGGCTCTCATGACCTACACCTTGAAAGCAGAGGTTCCTGTTCTCCAGTTATGGGAGAATGTGTTCTCATTATATGAAGATTTGTGATTTTATAGCTATTGAAAACGTGACATCAGATTTTTACATCAGGTAACTACTGTTAGAATTGACACTGTTACTGTGTAAAAAAAAAAAGAACAGACAGTAAACAAGTTAGGGGAACAGAGAAAAAAAGTGTATGAAAGAAAGATGAGATAAAGAAAAGAAAATATCCGAATTGCTGGGGTTTTTTTTTTCCCATATATATATAAACTGAAAGTCTTTTTATTTGGACATGATTCTTCAGGGAAAATAAGTAAGAGGTTGTTTTAAAAATACACTCCTTAAAGTTTGGCTATGTAAATCATGTCTGTGTTTCCTTGCCTGAACAAATTTATACAGTTTGGTTGGGTTCGTTTCCTTAACCACTCCATTTTCCAGTGTCTTACCTTAAGAATGGCTGACTATTTGGGAGAAGTCCCTAAGGATTTTTTTTTTTTTCTCTTGGTTTCTCTTGATATTCTGTGAAAGTTACTCTACAACATTTTCTTTCTAAATTTTTCATTCACTTTCCAATGGTAACTTTCTTTTTTTTTAAATTTCAACCTTTCTGATGTATTTTCCAGGACAGAATTTCAAAGTCTTTTTTGAGTATTACTTTTTGATCCAATCTCACTAATTCTTACTTAAATGAGCTTGCTGGATTCTTAATAAGCGTCTAACGTTTACTGAAGTAGCCCCTGTGAAATAAAACACACCAAAACCATTTACTTCAATTCTTCTTTATTACACTTACTATGTGCATAAAGGTACGTGTGTGATGTATGCCTGTGTGAGTATTTCACAATGCCTAGGACAAACTAGAAGGATATATACGTATATATTTACTAAATTCATACAATGGTGAAGTCTGTGAAATCTGTAACCTATCAAAGGAAACTTATGTGATTCTTCCACCAGCACAGTTTCTCCTCTTTCTCAAATGCTTAAATTAATACAACTGGCTATTTTATCTATCATATTCTGAACTCCATGATATTGTAAAACTAACTTATTCCAATTTTACCCTAGAATGCATACCACAGCACATGGTAATTGAATATTTGAGTACATTTATATCTATACTGCAATCCACGTTTTGCCACATAAAATCAGTGTTTTTACCTAGCTGCTGGTGAATGTGTTACCCTTCATTTATCACTAAGCAGAACTTACTGAGCACTTGCTACATGCAAACACTTTTGCTGGGTACTGTTGAGACTTGCACAATGAATGGCATTTATTATCATATTTATAATTTTATTACATATAATATAATAAATTATGTTATTCATTTAGATTTATATTGGTCTCAGCTGCTCTATATTTAGATCTAATTGAAAACCTGTGATGATTGCTACACAATACATGTTTAATAGATGTGACTCTTTGGTATGTATACATGTACAGGAAGAAAAATTGGGACAAATGAAATAGTGACATAAAAAAATGTTCAGTACTGACAAAATTTCATCTGTTATATTCCTCAAAATGAATATGCCAGTATATTCAGAGTCAATCAGAAGAGAATGACAAGAAAATACGTTTTCAAATATGTGAAATTGGATATAATTATTATTATCTCTATTCCTGTGGATAAAGAAAGGAAAGTCGTAAACTTATAAAGTCATTTTAGGTGATACATGAGTGACTCTCAGAGCCCTATAATCTTCACTTACTTTAGACATGCTATAGCTTCCTGCCTAGTCATTTCTAAGATTTCCCTTTAGAGTCCTTCGGTCTTTGTTTTTAAAATTGTGCAGGTTAAATAAATCACCTAACTCAGGGTACAGTTACATTACGAAAAGAGACAGATGTATTTCTGCTGGTTCTTTTTTTATGGGAGTCAATGAAATGCAGTTTAAAATGAAATTTTATATATGCCTGAGTTTTATTTGCTAGTAAAATTAGCTTCAGGACTGCTGTGTTCATTTTTTTCCACATAATTTAAAAAGAATCAAAGACGCCATCAGTGTTCACATTTATGTACATGTATTGGAACAAAGTTCATTGTTTACATAGGTGTAAGTGATAGATTGGTCAACCAGAACTACATTAGCAGGATCAGGTTAGTCCACAGGAGACTGATTGATGCCTCAGCAAACTTGTAAGTGAGACTAGTAGAAAAACCCTGGCACAAATCTGAAGAACTGTGTTTGGAAAATGGTGGTTAGGAAAACAATAAGAAAATAATGTTTTCTTTTTTATGTCCAACTGATAAGCATTTGCAATTTCTGCCAATTAATACAAAATCCAGGCCAATCAAAACCCAGATATCATTGTGTAGACAGGTTGACAACTTAAAAAATACATGATTTAGAAAATAAATAGTTTTTCGTAGACTGCTTCTCAAAATGAAAAACAACATACAAAAGACAAGAATGCTCAATATCGTGTAATAACATATAATGAAAAAGAATATGAAGGTGAATATATGTATTATGTGTAAGACTGAACTATTATGCTGTACATACACCAGAAATTGGCACAACACTGTAAATGACTATACATCAACTTAAAAAAAAAAAAAGCAAAATCAATAAAAAATGTTAAAAAAAATAAAATAAAATAAAATAGATGCCAAAAAAAAAAAAAAAAGCAAGAATGTGATTTGTTTCCTTCCTCCATTTTGTGGCTAATCTGCTATTTTAAAATTTTATTTCTTTTATCACACTGAATTATGTTTGACTAGCTGATTGCCCATTTTGTGAGGTAATTTCTCAGTGTACATTCTGAAATCTTGACTTATTTCTGGGGAGTAATTTTATTACTTAGGGTTGCTGTCTGTGCTACCTGCATAGAAACCTTGTGAGTGTTATCCATTTTTACATCTCCACAATCCATCCTATGCTTTCTTTCCTTCCTTCCTCCCTTCCCTCTTTCCCTGTTGCCTCCTGCTTTTGTTATAGTTTGATATAATTATTTCAGGTATTAATGTTAGAATACTAACCCTCTAAAAGTTGTTGATAACAATTTTGAGTAAAGATTTACTATTTTTCTTGGTGACAATTAGCACAATGATAAACTGCTATATCCTAGTGTTTATAAACCATAAAATTTATATACTATTCTTCTTATACTCACAGCATAGGAAAAGCCTAAGAGTCATTTTAAAATCAATATAGGTACACAATCAATATAGGTACCCATATATTACTATCTACGAAACTTCTTAATAATATGCTGAATGAAAGAATTTAATGATATATGTAATATTTAATAATAAACATAAAGAAGGCATTTCAGACATTAGCTGGTACAAACTTTTCTTCTAATAAGTGAGGAATCTGAGGCTCAGAAATTACACAAACATAAACAACTGTAGAGTTTGTGGATCATAAATGGAATTCATGTAGTCATTTTTTTAACTCTATGCTCTTTTATTACAAATAAATCTCCTGATATATTTATATTTTTGCTTGGCATACATCATTAGCAGTAATAGCCACCAACATTTAATTGCTCAATCATCATTGCCCCAAATTATTAATTTTGAATAGAACTGAATAATAAAAATCTTTCCATATAGCACATTATCTTTTTGTTACATGATTTTGTGGTGTTAATTGAATTTTAGATATTGGAAAACTAAGGCTCAGTGTGAATATGAATTGTTAAAGCTTATTCAGCTGTTAAATAGGGAATTCTAATTTTTGAATCTGAATATTTCTGACTCTTCTATATTATCACACCCATTTAACATTTGATCAGAATTTTAAAATATTTTCACTTTTCATAATGTTAAGTAAAATGGCACTCAAAATAAATTTCATACTTTAAAAGATATAGAAGCTTTTCAATATGTGGAAGCTGATCTGGGATGGGAATATGTGTAATTTAATACAGAGGATTTTATTGTATGATGTTCTTTGGAATTTGGATCAGCCTTTCTATTCTTCTTAGTGTTGTCATCACATAAAAATGTAAAAGCATTTATTTAGACACCACCCAGAAGAAATAACGGAAATAAAGGAGACAGAGGAATCTATTTTGTGATTTATTTATTGAAGTCATGTTTTGCAAAAGACAAATAATTTTAGATGAAGAAAGACATAATCAATTGGAATTGAGTTTTAGACATCAATGTTCAATATTAATATGAGAAAAAACATATTAATCAGTCACAATTTTACTGTTTAGCCCCATAACAAGTAATTTACAATAAAGGTTAAAGAGGAGAAATGACTCAAAACTGCAACTGTAATCTACAATAAACACAGAAATATTGAACAGATAGAACATTCTGTCCTTTTCGTCTTTTCTTTAGTAGGCTATATTCTCTAAAGTAGCTAGTTTTTTTGGTAATTGGTTTTTATACAGTGTCTAAATTCTCTTTTCAATTTTTCTTTGTGACAGTAATTTACATACACACACACACACATAGGACTGATTAAATAAATGATGGTATATTTTAAATTGAAAACATGATGTTTTTATTTCAAAAAACAAGTAAATCTATAAAAATGGATAATAGAATGGCCAACAAAGCATATTATTTAAAAAAAAGAAGCAATGCAATTGAGTGTGAGAGTGTACCACAGGTGTTAAAAATGGAAGAGCCAATGCAGATACTAACCACTGTATATAAAGGAGATAAACAATAAGGTCTACTGTAGAGCACAGGGAACTACATCCAATACCTTGTAATAGCCTATAATGAAAAATAATATAACAAAAAATATATATATATATATATATATAATCACTGTGTTGTACACCAGAAATTAACACAACATTGTAATCTATCTTCAATTTAAAAATAAATAAAGTAAAATAAAATGTTTTGAAAAATGGAACGGCTTAGGTTATGCATACCTTCTCTGTGTATGAGCCTTGAATGTCTCTACACTGATAATTAGGAGACTGATTGTAGTGTCTGCCTTTTGGGAGGAGGATGGGACCAGGATGATAAGAAAGAGACTGATTTTTCTTTATACAACCTTTGCACTGTTGAATTCTTTAAACCACGTATATATATTACATTAAAGATAATATGCAGATTGTGTTTATAATCTTTATAAAAGCCTTTCTTAATATGTTTTTATTCTATACAATATCAGAGTTTATCAAAGTTTTCTAAGTCAGTTGAAAATGCTATGAAGGCAAACCATAAATTTAAAAAAGAAATCCTATAATCTAAATTATTTATCATATTTTTATTTGAGTAACCTTTATAATTGGAGAGCCACTTCCATGTGCAATATTATTATAGTAATAAAATATAATTTAAAAACATAGCCTCTAAGAATCACTTTAATTTTGCCAAAGCTCCTTGATATTTTTTTCCATTCAATTTCAGGGCAGATTTCTTTTAGGGTTTAAGACAGGAATTTAGGTGCCAGTTCCTACATTTGTTGTTTATCTGAAGGAAGGGGGTTTACAGAAGAAAGAAAGAAATGTAACAAAGAATTTGAAAATTCAATTTGATTTTATTATTCTAATCATGGTTTTATTATTTTAATTATTTATTATTATTTGATTCTTAAGGAATAGTGATATGTTCTAAAAGGCAAACAAAAAACAGCCTTTTCAATTATTTCTTCATTGAAGAACAAAGCTGAATAACCTGTGTTCTAATGAATGTAACTTTATCTGTTACAAGCGCCTTCCTATAGGCTGTTTTTTTAGGGAAGGAATTCTTCAACATCGATAAAGAATTAACTGAATTTGCGATTGCACCTTAACGGAACTCTTAATCTCTGTGGTTATATCATGTGAACTCTCATTAGCCCAGTTTAAGTAATTGCATCCATTTCCTACTGCTATTTTAACAAATTACCACAATTTTAGTGACCTGACCAAAACAATTTTATTTTCTTAGAGATCTGGACGTCTGAAGTCAAAAATCAGTCTCACTGGGCAGAAGTCGAGACTTTGACAGAGATGTTCCTTTAAGAATTTTCCGTAAGAGGGACAATCCTTTCCTTGCCTTTCTCAGCTTCTACAAGTCACTTGCATTCTTTGGACCCTTGCTCTCATCGCTTCAACTTTTTGCCTCTGTCCTTACATTTACATCTTTCTCTGACTCTTCCTGAATCCCTCTCATAAGAACCCTTGTGGTTACACTGGGCCCACTAGAATCATCCAGAATAATCTCCTCATCTCAAAGTCATGAATTCAGTCACATCTGCAAAGTCTTTTTCCCATGTAAGGAAATCCTCACGGGTTACAGTGATCAGGAAATGGACCTCATTGGAGTGTCACTGGCCAGCCTGTCACAGTAGCCTATAAACAACGGTCCTGGGTCCTGGAAAACGTCTCAACATAGGCAGGTGCTTAATTTCTCTTTTTCTTGGATGAGAGACGTAAGAACCTACATCCCCCCGATTATTTTTCAAACCTCGGTTAATTCTGCTATTAGTTCATTATGCGATTCTGGCTTCCATTTTAGCAGCTTAGAGGACTTATATCTTGAGAAGGTGGTAACGGGTAATAAACTGCCTTATTACCTCCTTAAGTCACAACCACAGTTTTTATGACAATTTAAAATCTCATAATATATTTTTTATGAATTCCATTGAGTTTGCAACAAGGCCCAAATTTAATGCTTCCTGTTGGCCACTAACTAGATTAAATAAGGAACCTTGAGACAAGGCATGCATGTGGCCTTCTGAGCCTCCGAGGGATTTCCTATCATGAGCATGAACGGATCATCACCCTTTCTGTGTTATCAGAAAGTTCAGAATTAAAAGGAAGAGTTCAGATTTTTATTATTATCTGCCAAATGTAAAATAGATTTTCTACAGCATGTGCTTATATCTTCCCAAATGCCATATTGAAAAGCTATTTCTTACCTTGGAATAAAACTTCAAGATGATTAAAGATCATTCATTTTAATATGCAGGTTGATTCAAAGACACCTGTGAAATAGGGGAGACTTCTTTATATGTGTCTCTTATAGGTACATGTTGAGTGTTAACTTGGGGCTAATTTGAAAGTGTATCTCTCTTTTAATGAACAAATTTCTCACACATATGCTTACTATTAAAACATATATTTAAAATTTTCATCAGTTTGTGAGATGCTGATTTTAATAATTCCTCAATATTTTCTTTGTTACTTATGTATTTTGTTACACAATCTCTGTCAGTCCTGTTGTATTATTTTCTCTTGTTTTCAGTATGGTTTGTTACTGATTTTTTTCTCCATAGATATATGAATTCATGACATATAGTTTGTTATTTTTTTCTATTAGTGTTATTAGTAGTGTCACTTATGCTAAATTTATGTTTAAAATTAATCTCCAATTTTAATTACAACTTTTAACATGTGCATATATATACACACACACACAGGTGCAAATATATGTGTATACATATATATACTTATTAAATTAAATTATTGTTAAAATCAAAGTTCTCAAGTTTAAAAACACAACACTATGAAAGAAATTACATGCAATTTTACTTTTGAAAATGAAGCAGTGTTAACCCTTAACTATATATACATATTCACGTATATATGAAATAAAAAGTTGAGGACGAAGGTTAACCAATATTTACATAATTGTTATCATAAAATGAAAGTAAATCTAACTCTATAATTTGTCTTTGATCCAAGGAATTTGCCTGTAATTCTGAAAGTTCAGTTTTAATAACTCCAAGGCCTATTGACTTATAATCTTGAGAATATGAATGTTTGCAAGAAGAAATTGCCTGTTAGAATGCTTGTTGAGTCAACCCTCTCTTCATTTAAACGTGTAAACTACTCTTGTCATTAACCTGCTGACTGTAGATACACTGATTTAGTTGTGAAAACAGTGCAGATTATTGCAGAAAGAAGTACATTTGAAATCATTACCCTTTGCAAAATCTATTTTGCAATTAAAATAAACTTTAGAACACCATGCCCCAGTATCTTTCTTCCACACCACCGTCATTCTGTAATGATAACGAAGCAACTCTCACACTTGTTTTTTGTTCAGGTCCTATTTCCCATATCCCTTATTCACCTCTCCATGAAAATGAATGTAATTGCTAGTGTTAGTTTTCTATTGTTGCCGTAACAAATTATCACAAACTTGGTCAGGCACAAACTTGGTGTCTTCAAGCAACATAAATTTGTCACCTTATGTTTCTGTGGGCTAATAACCAAACACTGGTGTCACTGAGATAAAATCAAGTGATTGTCAGGGCTGCATTCCTCTCCGGAGTCTTGAGAGGAAAATCTGTTTCCTTGCCTTTTCCGGGTTCTTGAGGACACCCATATTCCTGGGCTCCTGTTCCCTTCCTCTGCCCTCCAAGCCAGCATCATTTTATCTCTCTGACTCCTCCCTGTTACATCATACTTTAACCACAGCCAGGAAGAATGCTTTGATTGGACCCACTTGAATAATCTAGGAAAACTGACCCATCTAAAGTTCCTTAACTGAATCATATCTGCAAAGTTCTTTTATTATTATTATTATTATTGTTATTGTTATTGTTATTATTATTATTATTATTATTATTATTACTGAGAACCTATACATCCATCTCCAGTTAATACATTTATTCGTTAATGATAATCTTGGTATGAACAGTTACTAATCAGAGGCTACAAAGGCAAATAAGAAAGTAAGAAGTGTTCCTTGTCATTACTAGAGTTTTACTAGGAAACATTCTTATACAACATATTGGTAGAGTTTGATAAGCTATGGCTCAGTATCTAAGAATAAATTCCAAACCTTTTAATTTGGAGGGCAGAGAAAATCTCTCAATAAAAGTACCTCATTAACATCACTTTGTGCTTGTCCCTGCACCTTACACTCCAGGTTTACGAAACTAGATGCAGCTCCTCAAATACGCTTCACCTTTGTTACTGAAGGTAAAGGATGTGTCAGTTACGTACATGCCCCAGCTGATTTCTCTTCCTAGTTTAAGCTGGTGCACCTAGAGCCACGCTATAGGGAAGGGATACCCAGCTGTTCTTTATAACACATGACCACTGTATAAAGACCCAGATATGGGTTCCTGCTTGAAGAATGACATGTGAGGTAGCCTGGTGTGAAAGGATTTAACCTTACGAGCAATTGTAATGAACAAACCCATCAGCCTGGTTCCTTCTGCAGTCAGATTTAGAGAATGCGATGACAGTTGGCCGCTCATTTGCAAAGATATTACAGCAGATTGCCAATGTAAATGTGAATGTAAAATAAACTGATCAGCCATGAGTGAGAGATAAAGATAATTGTTAATCTCCAGATAATTACATTAGTTCCTCATAACAACAATTATTATTATCATTATTTAAATTTCTAATCATTTAGCCTATGCCAGTGGTTCTCAAACTTCTTGGCCTCAGGCTATCTTCATATTTTTCAGATTACTGAGGATACCAAAGAGCTTTAGTAGTCTGGATTATAGCAATATTCACTGCATTAGAAACTAAAATTAGGAAATTTTTGTGTTAATTTTTAATGAGATATACTATAACTTACATTAGCATACTATAAAATTATTATTTTATACCATTATAGTATATAGTAGACTATAGTATATAATTTTATCCCAATATACTATTAAAATACTATAAAATATAGCATATTAACATAATATAACATATTATAACATATTAACATACTATAAAATTCACCCTTTTAAAGAGTGTAGTTCAGTGATTTGTAGCATCTTCACAAGGTTGTGCAACCATCAACACCATCTAATTTCAGAACATTTTCATCACTTCACAAAGAAACTCTGACCCCATCAGAATCTCTCTGCAATCTCCTTCTCCCAGACACTGGCAGCCACTAATCTTTCTGTTTCTCTCTGGATTTGCATATTCTGTACACTTCATTTAAATGGAATCATACTAAAGGTTAATTTTTAAATTCATTGTAAAATAAGAACAAAATCTTGTAGCATGATAAAGGTAAGTTTTCCAACCTTCTAATTTTTGCTTGAAATCTCAAATTTTATGATTGGAATAAAAACTGTTAAAATAGCAAGCTCACATCATTCATTTTTGAGAAAATGTTTACCAACACCCTAAGTATGAGTAGCCACACAGTTTGTTGAGCAGTTGTTCATTTCAGTCCAATTGGTGTTTTATTTTAAAACAATAATAGTAAATAAATAAGTACTGGCTAGTTCAGCTCTCATTTCAAACAGTCTCACAAGTGCTTTTCCTTCAGATAATCATAGGACCTGAGTATGCAACAAAAATGCTTTAGGGGTACCCCTCATTTTATCAGCAAATAATTAAAGAGTCACCCATTTAAGTCAAAATTTAATAACATTGGTTACCTTTATTACTTCCTTATTTCTACTGTGAGTGTGTGGCACTAAGAATACTATCACAGCTAGTACAGGCTGGTGCCACTGCCTTGATTCATTCTAAGGTACCAGCAATTTTACCCATCATCAGTTTCACACCATCGGTGCAAATGCCTACCCAGTGAAAATAACAAACGTCTTGGTATTATTATGAAAATAGTTTTAATGCATACCAAACACCCCTCAGCCCCAAAAAGGTTTTGAAGTTTCCCAGAAGATTATGAACATGCCTAGAGAGCACATTTTTAAAAACTAAAGAGTAACCTACCCAAGTAAGGCAAACAGTCCTATATTATTGAATGATACTTCTCTAGCTGGAATGCCTTTCTCCAACTGCCTTCTGCAAAATTTCTCTTTGTTCAACTTGTAAGGAGGCCTAGTTCAAGTGGGTTTTGTCTTCTGTCAACTTCTTCTTTGTCCAGAGTGGAGTTAATTTTAGGGCTTTACATCTTGCAAATGGAAAAGAGGCTTTCAAATTTTTTTAAACAAATGATGAGGCAGTGGTTTTAAAACTCAAGAGTACAGAGAAAACTCAACTGCAGCTTTTTTTGAGATCTGTCATTACCAAAGAAATTTCATTATTACAACCTGTTTAGCATGCTTACAAGGAGGCTGTGAGGTGGTTGTCACAGACACTACTTCAGAAATTCAAGGAAGAGCTACAAGATGTTTGAGCCTGACATTAAATTACACAGACTGCTACTTTAAAGAAGAAAGTTTCATATCACTGCATGCTTTGTCAAGGTGCGGTTGGATGGTGGGGTTTAAACGTCCATTTTAGCTGAAGAATTATACAGCAGCATAGTCCTTTAGAATGAAACATCCGTGTATATCCTGAGAAATTATTTTCTCACATGTAGCGGTCAAATACCTAATCCTTTAGAAAATAAGTCAAAAAAGTCTTTATTGTGCAGTAATGTATAAAAATGAATGCATCATTTCCAGCTAATACTATTTTTTTTTTTGCTCCTATGAATTTCTTCACAAATTTCTGATATGGGTAATGTAGATAAATTTGAAAGTTTTAGTTTGAATCTCAAAATTCAGAAAGACTCCACAGCTAAGTGGAATTATTCAATTCAATTCAGTAACTCTTTATTGCCCACAGTCTATTATCAAGAGAATAAATACTATAGTTGGAATAGGTTTTGCACTATGTCTCACAGATAAGAAAAATGTGAATTCTGTGATTTAAATATAAATTATTTTCAACATTATAAAAAATTTGATATTTTATTAACACAATTCCTAATGCCCTCCCAGGAAACAGTTAATTTAGGAAAAACATGTCTTTTATTTACAAAATTTTGAATGGATAGAGAAAAATGTAACCTCTTTTAGCAATTTATTCATTATTGTATTATTTAATTATCCTTTTTATTTTGGTAGGAGGGTAATTAAGTTTGTTTATTTTTTAGAGGAGGTACTGGGGATTGAACCCAGGGCCTCATGCATGCTAAGCATGTGCTCTACCACTTGAACTATACACTCCACCCCCTCCTTTAGCAATTAAAATGTATGCCTCTATATGCAGTAGAGGTATATATATATTTAAGGGAATAAACTTAGAATTAACTTATAAGCTAATATGTGTGTGAATATATGTATACAAAGATACACATACATACATAATCTGTACCTTAAATTGTGCTTGCTTTGGTAGTGCTCATTAAACCCATTAACTTTAAACTCCTTTGCTTTACAGACTGTCAAGCTGTTCAATGTTTGCTCACAATTATATGTTGAAGACTTACTATATTTAAGACTCTCTGCTAGGTAATCTCAAGTCACAAGTATATAAAAACTAGAGTGTCTCCCATGCAGGAAGGTAAAGGAAATAGCATCATATATTACAACATATATTACACCCTCTTACATTGTGCAAAGATTAAGAGGTTTTAGATGTTCTCTGCTGTGATTCCCATGGATGAGCCTGATTTGTATAGGAGTCAGAGTCACTTTGACTCTCTTACCATGGTAAATGCTTCAGGAACCCTGACTCAAGTCAGTCAGTGGCACTGCCAATGGCATCAGGGTGGTACAACGCAGGTGTAACTCAGGATACAGTTCGTTTGTAAGGGGAGGGAGCATCTTCCTTCTCCCTGGATATGAATGAGGAAGAATACATTTGCGGTTGATTGATGCTTGTGGCTCTTTATGAAGCCAGCATAGTCCTCAAGCTGACACACAAGAAATGCAGAGCCTCCATAATCATAAAGAACCAGAGCCAAAAGGTGAAAAAGTGTATGACCCTACTTTACTATTGAATTTTCAGAAACAAGTCAATAAATTCTTATTTCTGTTAGTTTCTTTTTTCAAGTTGCACTAAAATATCAAAAGATAGAGATGCTTGAGAGAGATGAATTCATGTCGAAGAAATGTAATGGGAAAAGAGATAAAAAGAAAGTCCTTATTTGCTAATTCAGGGTTGCATATTCAAATGCTTCAGGGCCAAATCAGGAACTCTACACCAGTGAAGCAAATCAGGCGTAAGATGAATACTGTAGACAGTAGCAAAAATTTTTTTTATTTTTCCTTTTATTTACTGTTAACATGTGTTAATGAAGCCCAGTGCTATTAGAGCTTTCTATTTTTAAAAGTTTTATAAGATTAAATGAGCTATGTGGAGAATGCTTCTCACAGTGTCCTATTGACACAAAATAAATGCATGGTAACTGTTATGAGTTATGATAATGATAACAAAGTGTGTGGCATTCAATACATTTTAGCGCACATCTTTTATTCTTAGTTTCACAGGAGATATATGATAAGAGGACAGATGGAAATAGGACTACAGAACAGGTAATCTACAGGTAAATGAAGATGACCGTAGGAGACTAAAGAGCAGGTGAGGGGTCAAAGTTGGAATGACTGATTTGAACACAAAGGATAGTAGAAAGATCAAAGAGATAGTGAAGTTAACAACAAAATAAAGGGGAAAATATTGAGAGACAAATATAGAACACTATGTATTGGCCAAATACAGCAGTAATTAAGATCAACGTCTTTGAATGTAGACAGTTTAAATCCAACCTCTATCATGTACTACCTGTGTAAATGTAGCCAAGTTAATTAACCTTAATTTCAAATTTTTTATCTGCAATTTGGAAATTACACCTGATCTTAGCCAAAAGGCTGAGAAGCAATTGCAATTTGGAAATTAATCACAACTGTCTCATAGGGTCTGGGTAAGGTTAGAAGAGAGGTATATTAAACATGTAGTCCAGTGTCTGGCAGAAGTAGGTGCTCAATAAATATTACTAAATTTATTCACAAGATATTTATTTAGTCAGGAGTAAAGAAGAAGGGCCAGGAAGGAAGACTGAGCAGAAACAAAGGAGGCATGGCTAAAAGGAAATTGAGTTAACAAAATTACAAAATGAAGGAAGGGGTAGATTTCACATAGTAGGAGAAAACTGAGGGTTGTAGAAAAGGTCAATGTTAAAGACTGTGGAGAAAAACTAACTGTGCTCAGTAAATCATCAGAAAGTTACAGGACATTTCCATGGAAGGTTTGGGTCTCAGTTTGGAGGTGAGGAAGAAGTTCCACAGTACGGGGTTAAGAAATATGGCAATAGTATGTTTAACTCCATAGACTGTAAGTGATTATTTGAAATTAGCCCCAAAAGCAAGATGAAAGTATATCAGATAAGCCTGATAGGGAAATTTTCCATTTTTGTATTTTAACATAAGGGAGACCTGAACATACTCTAATGCAGATAATAGAAGTCTCACTAGAATTTCTGAGGAGGGAAAAAAAAAAGATGTAAGTCCCAGAAATGTGCAAAGGCAGAAAAAGAAATACAGAAGCTAACCTTTATTAGGAATGAGGAAAACAAATTTTCCTCTAACACAGAAATAATGAGAGAGGAGAAACATTTTACAGAGATCAGGGGGTTTGGTGACAGCTATAAGCTGAGACCATGAGCTTATATTTTATGCTAATAATCTTCTCAGTAGATAAAAACACTTGGCCTAATTTTGAGTCTAAGGGATAGGTGCATAAAAAGAATATAGAAAAATCTTGGAAGAGCTGCTTTGGAAATAAACAACAGTGTTATCAAAAGATGAATAAAGAGATACAGCGGTTAGAGCCCAACTGAGGTATTATCAACGGTGATCTGTTTCGTCCTGTTCAAGATTTTGCTCTAGAAACTCTATTTTTGTGTGGGAGACCAAATGTTGAAAGTTGCTTACTATTTAATATTGGTATGGGACAAGAGTTGAGTTTCAAAAAGAGTGATTAATTTTCTTGAGGCATCATAGTTGGCTGTGCTGAAATGATGGAATTTGGGATTCACCACATTCAAAGCTAAAGCAGCACATGAATGCTAAATGCCTGGAAATTTAAGGAAGGGGAGTACAAAGAATCAGAGAACTGTAAAGGCCCAAATTAGAGGATTTTTTTGTGTCAAGTTACAATTTTAATAATGTGAGAAATACATCAAATAAATATTGAAAAAACTATCTTGTCATTTCACTTAGTATTTGTGGTAAAATGTTTCCCAAACTGCCCTGATTCTTCACCCCCTTTATGTATGTCCATTTCTGTGTAACTTTACTGTACTTCTCATCAGAAAGTTGAATCTCTCATCCTACTCTTTGTATTTGAGATTTGCCTTGTGATTTGCATTGGCCAGTAGAACGCAGCAAAAATGACATTGTGCCAGTTCTAAGTTTAGTTCTCAAGGAGTCTTGCCTCTTTTCATTTTGTCTCTTGTCTCTGTACCTTCATCATAATAACTTTCTTTGGCCTTTTGGAGAATGAGAAGGATGGAACAGGCTAGTCAGCCCAGTTGATCTAGTTCAGACGCAAGAAATATGATAAAGGCCAGCTAAGATGAACAGAGCTGCCCAGTCAACCCGTAGCTGAAGGCAGACACATGGGTTCATCTTAACAATTCCAATTCGGGACAACAGAACCATCCAGCCCACCCTTAGATTGAGGACCAAAATAATGTCCATGAGAGCATGCCACTAAGTGTTGTGAGTGCTTATGACACAATCTAATTGTGATAATAAATGATGCCATATTTTTCTTCGATAAATTAAGTGTAGACTCTTCTTGCAATGTACTTCATATACAATACTTGTTTACTGTTTCCTGTGAGCACTTTGGTGTGTTAGATTCCTTCTTAAAGTATGTTTCTCCAAATGTGTCTAAGATGTGGTACAACCATTTCAGAGTATAATAGAATCATTTCTCTCTATAAATATATTACCATTGATGCATTCAAGATTTGCTTAGCCATTTGGCAGCCGTTCCATGCTGCTGGGATTTTCAAAGGGAAAAGGATAAGCTGACCTGTGTCTCTAAGGCTCTTCAGCTCCTGCTTTAACTAAGGAACCCATCACTTCAGTGCAATGTTGAAAGGCTTCCCATGAGATTTTTAAATAGATGCTATATTTGGAGTCAGAAAGACCTGGGCAAAAGTTTCAGTTCTAACACACGGTCTTTGTAGAACCTTAGTGAAATTAATTTATTTTTTTCAGCTCCAGGTTTCTCGACTAAAAATTAATTGAAGTCTAGCTCTCCCAGGATTAGACACAAAGTAAGCACTCAGTATATAGTAAGTATAACTTTGTTAATGATCTATATCATAATTACTCATTATCCTTCAGTAATTTTTTATTGAGTTATAGTTAGTTTACAATGTTGTGTCAATTTTTGGTGTATAGTACAATTTTTCAGTCATACATGAATATACATATATTCATTTTCATAATCTTTTTCACTGTGAGCTACTACAAGATCTTGAATATATTTCCCTGTGCTCTACAGTATAAGGTTTTTTATCTATTCTATATATACTTGTCAGTATCTACAAATCTCGGACTCCCAGTCTTTCCCTTCCCACCCCCTCCTTCAGTAATTTTGATATTATATTCCCAATTTATTTTTTTCAACTATGCTACAGTCTCTTCCAAAATACACACACTTACACACATAATGTATATTATAGTACACATAATGTATATTTGTGTGTGTGTGTGTGTGTTTTGGAAGAGACTGTAGCACAGTTGAAAAAAATTAACTTTTTTGAAATTCAGTTTTAATGTTCTTTTTAAAAATTCAAAATATATCTATATTGCTAAATCTATTTATATAAATAACATTTATTTATGTACTTTGGTACTCCGGTGAAAATTAAGACAGTTCCTAAAATACCAAAAATCCAGCAAAACAACAAAGTAGAAACATGTTGCAAAGAGGTCACCAGGAGACAGGTATAAATAGATATAATAGAAATGAGGCTAGGACACAAAAAGTTTGGTCACAGTTTGATCCTAACCCTTATAGTAGAACATTAGAAGAGAAAATAGGATAAGTAGATAAATCATAATGTCTGTACGGTAAAAGCAAATGAACTTTTTTCCAAGTCCCTTCCAAAGAGGACCCAGCCACTGCATTGTACAAAATTCTCAGGCACATCTTCTGGTAAACACAGTTTTGAATTGCACTGGTCTGTTTCTTATAATGACACTCAATAGAGGGCTAATGAAATTTCACCAAATTACAATTTAGCCCATTTAGCCCATCTAGTCTTATGGGGCAACAATCTGAAGTAATTCAGATATCCAGCTATTGGATGTGCTGAATAGAGGCACAGATAGCGTGGTATCTAGAGAAATAAATAGACTATAAAATCTTCAGACAATCTTGCCTAAATGTTATTTTCTTGAAAACCAACTTTGGATATTGGGCAGTAGTGAGATTAATATTATTTGCCCTGACAAAAATCTAGAGTACAGGTCAACAAGATTGGCAACTAAATATTGAATAGTAAGCTTGCTGGTGAGCCAAAATTGACATTGTATTATTAAAACTGAGGAAGCCTTCAAAGACAGTCCAATACATAAAGCCACCCCAATACTCTCAGGGTCAGTGGAGGGCACACCCTCTGTCAGTGTCAAGGTTCTCCTTATTATTCATTTTGAGTCCGCATAGTTCTTAGGCAGAAGATAAATTATTTTTAACAACACAGTCATTACTTATGTCAATTGTTTATACAAAATAAAGAACGTAATATTTTGGAACTATTTGAACATTGGTTCATAAAATAGAAAAGAAACAGTATATTTCTCATTCTCTTGATCTCACTAATAAGGAATTTGTTGTTCTTTTTTCTTTTTCTTACATATATTTTCTTCTTTATTCCCATTTTCCTCCATAATGCTCTTCTTTTTACTAAAGGGCATGTATTAAATGTCAATGTCTATGTGTCTCCCTGCCAAGCTCTATAAACAGTGCTTGCCTTTGAGAGCTTGCATTGTGAGACAGACAATGACCATGTCAATACACACATATAAGGGGAAATGACTACAGGAGGAAGATGTTAAACACCATGCAGCTTTTAAAGTACAGGCGAGCAGTCCTTTCCACACCTTTCCTTCCTTTCGCATTTCTGCTGTTTTGCTCTCCCAGTCAATACTGCTGAATCTCTCCATAAGCCATGCTTTGCATGAGATGCCTCCTAGCTTTTTTTAATCAGTGTGATCAATGCCTCTTATAAACCGAGTTATTTTTACGGAATATTCCTGCATTTATAACCCCTTAGTTCTGCTAGGTCTATGGTCTAAGCAAAGGCTGCTGTTGCTCCTTCAGACACAGCCCATCATCTGAATCAGCTGGTTTATTCTACTTATGTCAAGGTAGGAAAATGTTATTTAATAGTCCTTGGGGGTCTGAGAGATCAAGGCAATTTCATAACAAAAATACCAGTTGTGCTGTAGCTCAGGTTGTAAAATAGGTTCCAGTGGACAATCTACTCAAACTGCAGCCGCTTGGCTGATTTTCACATGCACACTGATCCATCTGCAGTTTTATAATGTTGTCTGTTCATTTGGAAAAATATGACTACCAAACTCTCAAGTATTTAGCCAGACAGGAGGTGTGGGTGGGGGCAGGAACTAAGCGTCCCTGACACGTAAAATTAAAGACACACCAACAAATCAACAGCAGGTCATTTTTTCCATATTAACATCCAAATATTCATACTGTAGATCAAATCACCTTTATGGTAGTCAGCTCTTAATTTATAAGGAGACATGAAATCAATCATAAACATTCTTTAGGTGTCTGAATGTCAATGTTTGGATGTATATTGGGAAAATACTTCTCTTTCTATTTACCTCATCGGAGAATTAATGAAATTACATGAAGACAAAATGCAAATAAAGTGTGTGTAAGTTTTATTTGAATTAAAGCATCATGAGCTTGAATGAAAGCAAAGCTTAATTTTTTCATTATCATTCTGCTCTTCTCCCAAAGGCAGAGTCACGTTACATTAAAATAAGGACCCTCTGGTAAAATATTTATTATTCCATAACTCATAGTCATCTTATTATTAGACGTTTATTCCATGCAAGTGACAAAAATCCATTGCAAACTGGTTGTAAGAAATCTGTCTTATCTGTATCTGTTATCTGTCTATCATCTATCTACTTATCACGAGAAAACTGGGCAATACAGCTTCTGGGGCTTTATCCTTGCTCAAGACCACATTTACTGGGAGTAGAATCAGAGGTGTTCTCAGAAGAACAGGGATATAGATGCTGGAGATATAAACACGTATCCACTGTATTGATGAGATCTGAGAAACTGAATAAAGTATTCCCACTAGTCTGCAGCAGCATGGAATGAAGCATAACGTAACAGGAACCAGCAGCTAGCAGCAACACGGATCTGTGCTCACCAGCTAACATCCATTTATTCTTACTGTCCCTAATCCCAGAAGGGAACTGAGTTCTAGAAGGATCTTCAAGTATCTAGAGAATTGTTGCATTTGACTCTAATTAAAATCTAACATTTTTGATAAGTTTTACTAAAACATAAACTATATTCTGTAGTCCCTGGAGATGCAGCATGTACATTATATTATCATTTATAAGACTAAAGGAAATTTATGGAAAATGTCTGAATAATCAGCCAAGACTTCAACATAAATGCATGCAAATTTGTCAAATGTGGATGTAAAGTCTGAGAAGTATCCTCGGGAATTTTTCTTTTTGGTATGTTAATGGTCGGGAATCAACTGAAAAATGAAATGTATGGAGATTTATGGACTTTTATTTAATATAAGTGCTGCCAATTTTTCAAAGCAAAATACAAAAGAAAAGCCATGGAGATTTGTATATAACATGTAGAATAAATCGGGAGAAATTTGGTTCTACTGAGTCTTTTTTAAGGGAAAATCATATAAGGAAATACCATAAACTCTAAGTGGAGTTAATAAAGAGTTCAGCCTTTGGGTTTGACCAGAGTGACCATGTTCTGGTTTGCCCAGGATGGGTCCAGGCTTAGACCTATTGTTCTGGCATCGTATCCTGTCCTGTTTTGAATTGCCCTAGAGTTTGTTTTGTTTTGGTTTTTGGTAATATCGTTTTATTAATAGTTAAGAATAAGATGGTTTGTTTGATCTCCAATTTTTATTTGTATTTCTGCTATGCTTTCTATTAGTATATGCTTGTGCAATTAACAGCATTCTCTGATAAAATCTGCAACACAATCGGTTATAATCAACCTTTCATTTTCCAGTTCTTTTCAGATCAAACATGATTAACACCTTCCAATAAAAAAAAAAAAAAATAGCTTGCCCATTGCCAGTTGCAGTGTGGTCTATTAAAACAAAGGATCCCTCACACAGGAGGGTAGAAACAGGTCTTCAAGTCTTCCAATCTGCTTCCCCTAGTGGCCACTTGCTGCAACAGCTTACTGTTAGTTGGCCCCTGCAGTGGTCCGCAAGGTTCATGAAGCTTCAAGGGCCCCTTTTAACAGGATAGATGTTAATATTAAAATGTGGGAAAAGTGGGTAGGAAATAGAGGGTGAGCAGTCTTGCCATAGAGAATATAGAAAATAGTGTGAATGATCTTGCTAGAGTGAATTTTGAAATGAAAATTGTGCATCTAACTCATTTATTTATGTTTAAATTTTGCAATACATCCTTTTGACAGAAACCGGGTAAGAAAAATAAAGTATATATATAATAAAAAAAAAATTCCTATTCTACTGGTCTATCTTATTCTCAAAAGAAATTTGACGATGGATATGTAAATTGCACAAAATATTTTTTCACAGTTGCTGTCCACTGTGGAGGTCCTGACCGCATGAAAATCAGGAAACTCAAATCTGCTGCAGCAGGGTCAACATCCCCTTCAACAGTTTGTAGTTAAAGTCTGCGCTCACGGATGACGATTTAATATATGAAGCTGCAAATGGTGTATTGGTGTATTCTGAGGGAAAACTTTTCATTTGGATCAAAAAATGATTCTTCAAAATTACTTCTATTTATTGTTAAATGAGGATATTGTTTACAAACCCATAGAATCTACCTAGAGGCCAAACTTTCAGCTTCACTCATTTTTTATATCCCAAATTTTCTTCTGTACCTAGAAAAAGATGAAGTAAGTGATAGTTGTTCATGAGTTAGCTAGATTAGTACATGAAACTTTCATGGACAGTTAGATGATGGGCAGTTTTGTGTTATCAGGAGCTTCAAAGAGGAAAGTAAATTAATTCTAGGGATGATTCATTTTTTCCTCCCTTCCAATTCAAGAGATCAATGCAAAACCTTTCAATGTTCCTTCTTTTTAAAAGGTGAAGCATCTGATGCTACTGTTACTGCTTTTTAAATTTTATTTTAAAAGTTTTTCAGTTAATATAAATGTATTTGTGAGACAAAAATATAAATACCAAGTTTGGTAGAATATAGCATAGGGTTATAAAACCATCCTACTAATTTAAGAAAGTTATGTAATATAAACGTACTTAGACTTGCCATTGGTGCAAGTGTCTAATGAACTGTGCTATTCCACCAATCAAATACAAATTGTAGTTGTCAAAATCTAAAATATTTAATATTTTAGTCATATTTTATAAAGAATAAAATTTAAGCAAAATATTCAACAAATGGAACACCAAAATCTTTAGTTTTGAAACTTTAGTGAATTTCAATTATTGAAATTGCTTTGCAAACTGGAAGACACTGAAATTCATCCCTATAAAAGCAAAGGAGGAAAAAATGCATTAAATTATGCTACTGCGAGTCGAGTATAAAAGTTAATTCTGAAAATTTGTAGTGTTACTTGCAATATCTTGCCTTGTAGAAAAACAGTCTTTTGATGGAGCTTATTTTTAATTGGATAAATTTATATTCTTTGCTAAACTGGAACAAAATTGATGAAGTCTATGGTTTTGAATTATTCAAATTTAAGAAAACAAAAAGTTATTATAAGTAGAGACAACTTGTTTTATGTGCATTTCCTTATGAAAACGCTTATCAAATAAGGCTATATTAAATAGAGGCAAAGAGTCTCTTGAAAAATCTTTGGACTGAAATGTTTACAAATTTATATAAAAAACAAAAAGTATTGAGAGCATCATCCTTTTCTCAGAATTTGATTTGATCTCAACAGGTATCTCAACAACTTCAGAGATAATTTGATCCATTAAAAATATTAAAAATGTTGTGGTCTAGAAAGAAGAATCATTTGAAAGTGGGGGCAATTAATTTCAAACTTAGTAATCATAAAATGCAGCTTTGAAAATGGCTTGTGAAAAAAAGTTTAAAAAAAAACATATTAAAAACTAATTCTTCACCAAATGCACTTAACATTGTAATAGATAGACACAGCTAAGCCACCCTCATCTGAATTTGTAAAAAACTTGAATATGTATGAAAATCATTCTGCTTATATACTTTTTAAAATTTCAGAAAATCAAACCATAAATAATTTTTACTTAATATGCATGAATATATTTGATTAAATTTTTTTTAGAAATGATCTTTGTTTTGAAAACAAAATAAAGCAATTTTATATAATTGGCCCACCAATACTTTTAAAAATCGGTAAATATTTCAAAAAATGTACTTTTTTTTTTAGTATCACTCTTGTGCTCACAAACGTTCTGTCAAAAAGGAAATTAGAAAAACCAGTGTTTTCTGCTGATTTCTGTAATGCAAACCAGTGCACATAGAGATTCCAATTAGTTTGGCTCTGTCTAGATTAGATTTCAGAACAACTAGACGAGTGTTTATCATACAGTTATCCAAAACTTGCTTTACCTCGGCAGATATTCAAATATATCACCCTCCCTGGTGAATATCTGGAGCAAAACCAACCTGTTGTGCCAATTAAAAGGAGAATAGTTGAGTTAGGAAGAGGGAATTGATGGGGGAAACACAGCTTTCTGAAGAGGATACTCCAAATCTATTCAGAGGTAGTGTAATATTTGTGCATTTTTCCCCTCTAGTTTGAAAGATAGGCATAAGGATACTCAAAGTATTAGGATCAGAGGATTAAAACAGCAAACAATTCTGAGTTTAACTTGAGTAAATATCTACATTTGCATTGCACCTAATTTATTAGAGGCAAATTTCCAAGTGATTTACTGACCCATACTTACATGTGAAAACGTGGAAATCGCCCAGCCCAATTTTTAAAGTCAGGAATCAGGTAGAGCATTCACTTTCAAAATGTCATGGCTGAGCTAGATTTCCCACTGAGTCACAGTTAAATCTCTTTTTGTATTTATTTCCCCGTCAGGGGTCAGAACTTTATAGGATTGAGAAAAGTGTTTAGAGGGTAAAGTATTATGGTGATTCTGGGGTATTAATACTAGTCTGCACAATGTTTCACAGTTTATTTCTGATTCTGAAGGAAGTTAAACAATTCTAAAGAGAACTATTTTTCAGACTCACCCAGGAATTCACTCATATATTCAATAAGTATTTACTGAGTTCATTTTTTATGTGTAAAAAAAGTGTTTATATATCTATAGTATGAAGAGACCAGATGATAACTGTATCCATTAGTCCTTATTTTTTCTGTCTATGACTGTAAAGTAAATCTCCCTAAGGTGACAGAGACCTTATTTAGTTTTGAGTTACTGACTTAGAAATAATATTTTGCATAATTTCCTTAGAAAATTCTGACAAAGTGATTTGTGCTCTGAAGATACAGTTTGTGAACAGAACTTGCCCATTGAGTAGAAGGTGGACCACAGATGAAGTGATTTGATCGTTGCAAGGATTCCACTCTTAGGAACCCTTGACTTTATTTCTAGAATCATTTTTACATTGAAGGTGTTCTTTTTATGATGCTGATATATTTGTAAAAAGACGGAAGACTGTAAAGACTCAGGGGCAGCAGGTGGGCTGGTGTTTTTCTCCTTTGATCCCTTTGTCATCTTGTCAAGGATGATTGCACGATGGGAGAGACCTTTTTTTAAGTCAATGCTGAACCTGGAAATTGTCCTCTTCCTGTTGAAGTCATTGTATATACATAATTGCTCATCCCAGAACTGTAAATGGCAAAAAGATAATTCATTTCCTGATAATTCACAAGAGTAATGATTGTTTGAAGGGTACACATCGGCAGAGAATGCCATTCTTAAAATGGGGTATTTTGTGGTATATGTGAATAGTAAGGAAAGAATAGCTTATGACTTTAGAACAATATTGACTGTAAATGTAGTCTTTAAGATAAGCAATTATGAACAAACAGTATTTTCAGAGGTTCTTTTAATGGAGGTTATGGGAAAATCAGTAAGTGACGTGGAAATAAGAAGATACAGTAAGAGGCAGCAACAGATAAGATCAAAACCAGGGTGGTGCTATTTCTGTATGGAGACCCTTCCTTTAGTCTCATTAGGCATTGTGAGGAGCATGATCCTAGGATAGTATTTTATCTGCCCTGTCCCCTCGTATGTATCTATACATGTCTCGATGAATCCATCTATCTGTTGATTTATCTATCATTTTTGTTATCAACTTGAGGTATAATTTCTGTTTCCATTTAAAGTGTACAAATTTAAAGAGTTTTGACAAATGTATATCCCTGTGACATCATCACTTTAATGAAGCTACAAGTACATATATATCTATATCCATACCTATCTGTCTATACTTATGCCTCATCTATGTATAAGATAGATGAATAGATAGAGAGACAGGTAGATAGATAGGGAGATAGAGAGAGAGAGAGAGAGAGAGAGAGAGATAGGAGGAATCATGTAGCATCTTCTCTTTGGGTCTGGCTTCTTTCACACTGCATGATGATTCTGAGGTTTATTCAGTTTGCTGCAAGTATCAGTAGCTTCTAGTTATTATCTAGGATTCATTGCATTGATACATCACGTACATTATTTATCCATTCACCCACTGTTGGATATTTGGATTATTTACCATTTTTGCCTATTGTAAATAAAACAGCTAATAACATTTATGTACAAATCTTAGTGTTGACAGATGACATATAACCCAATAAAAATGAGCAAAAGGTTTGAGCAGACACTTCACAGAATGGCCAATATACACAAGAAAAGATGCTCAATGTAATTTGTTAGTAGGGGAATGCAAGTAAAAACCCCAGTTAGATATAAATCCATACCAATTAGAGTGGTTACAGCTCTAAATTATTAAAAATATCAAGTTCTGGCAAAATGTGGTGATGCCGAAATACTCATAAACTTCTGTTGAGAATGTAAAACCGTGCAACTACATGGAAAATTGTCTGAGAGTTCATAAGATAATTGAGAATACATTTATCATACAACTCAGCTCTACCTCTCCTAGATATTTAGTCAAGGGAAATAGAATCCTATTTTAAATCAGTGTAGTGAGCCCAAACCTGAGCTTTGACATTCTGTGTGGCCTTGGGAAGACTGGATACCTGTCCTGAGTTTCAATTTCTTCATTGTTAAAAATTGGGAATAAATAAGATATGTTCACAAATACCATTGAATAGTACTTAGAATATACTAATACTCAGTAAATACTACTTTCCTCCATATGTTTATTTGGCTCTAAAATATTCAGCCCATAGTGTAGATTTATTCTTTCTAAATAATTTTCTAACATTTAAACTTCTAAAAGAATTATTAAGTGGAAAAATCTCAACCAGGTGGATCTAATGATGGGAAACACTGAAGATTCTGGAGGATCAAGTAAGATCAGGTTCATCAGACAAATCATCCATGTCTCAAAATTCATGTAACTCTATTCAGACAGGTGGTAAATATATCAGTAATTGTTGCTGTTAACCACTGGGTGTCTATGGAATAACTGGGGAGTACTTGAGAACCAAGCAGTGGGAACAGTCGCTGGCTGCAGGACCTCACTTTGACCTCAAAGAAGGAGATCATAAGACTATCAGAAGGACACTATTAACTAATAACAGACTGTCATAGAATCTGATAGTTTAATTTTTTTATTTAGAATATTTGACAACAATATTAATGAAAAGGAAGTGTACAGAGAAGCAGCTAGGCATTCCAGGTGTGTGTCTGATGGTGGTTTTATGAGCGAGGGTGGGAGGCAGTGATGTCTCAAGTCAAGCCAGGTCAGAATGGAGCAGACTGGCTGAAGTTGAGACTTTCCATAACCGAGGGGTGTAGAAGTGTGGCAAGGTAAGTCATGGCCAGAAGGTCAAGGGGGTAGCACTGAGACTTCAGTTCTAAGGAGTTCTTAAGTATTTCTCCTGTGGCTGCAGCATGATCAAAGATGCGTGTGAGAAGGAATAAATCTGCAGTGAGTTTTGGATAGACTGAGCATCTGGAGGGAGCACTGACACCATGAGAATATTTGGGTGACTTTGGTGATAATCTAGGATCAGTGCTAATCCTTTAACGCAATACTTCACTCTATTCCTGCTCTGTGGCCTTTCATAGTCTTAGGTGGGCATAATCCTCATTCCCCTGACTTTGCCATGATCTTGGCCTACTGTGCATAAGCTGGATGATCAGGAAATGTGAGTTTAGACCTATGAACCTTAGACCAGCATCACCAAACTGAGAACATATTGTGCTTTTTAGAAGGAACAAAATTTGTAAATACAGGAAATTATCAGCAGCTGTCATTTTCAAAGGAAGATCTTTCTCTTGTGTTGTGTCCCCCGAGGAGCAATTGAAGGTCATGTTATTAAAAGTGCTAATATAATATTTGTGACAGCTAATTAAATCTGTCACAGCAAACATTTTCTATTGTGCCTGATGCTTTCACTTAATTCTCTGTTTTTCATCAGTAAATACAATAAAAACCATATAAATAAATAAATAAACAAAAAATGAGTAATATTAAATATCCTCAACTAACAGGGTCAAATTCACCAAAATACTACCAGATAACCCTTTAAATGTTTCATTGCATGTGTTAATCTAGAATGAAGCATTTATTGGACTATTTTATATTTGTAGTTATTTTATAATTATTAATAAGCTATCAGGGAGAATAATTTAAAGGTAATGTCTTCATTCTAGATTTGTTTTACCAACCAGATTATTCCTGAGAATTATATGGTTTCTCAAGCAAAAAGTACCATATGATATCACTTATATATGGACTCAAAAAAAAAAAAAAGGACACAAATGAACTTATTTGCAAAACAGAAACATACTCCAACATAGAAAACAATGTATGCTTACCGGGGGGTAATGGGGGTGGGGAGGGATAAATTGGGAGTTCGGGATTTGTAAACACTAATTGATATATATAAAATAGATAAACAACAAGATCCTACTGTATAACACAGGGAACTATATTCAATATCTTGCAATAAACTACAATAAAAAAGAATACAAAGATGAGTATATATATACATATATATTTATAAATATATCACTATGCTGTACACCAGAAATTAACACAACATTGTAAATCAACTATACATCAATTAAAAAAAGTGTACAGAGAGGAAAGTTTGTTTGCAATAGTTACCCAGTTTAAAGTTTTGTGCTCATTTATTATTAAGCGATTTAGAATTTCCAAATAGTTACCTCAGAATAAACTCTGGGAAAAACTGGCCTGTCTGAAGGGGTCACACATATGACCATACAAACGATAGTCCCCTTCTGATAATACTGTAAGAATATGTCCACACAGTTTTACTCAGCACTACATTGATGTTAACCTCCTGCTATACCAATTTATCTCAAAGAAAGTTTTAATGACACCATCAAAACTGTCCCAGAAAATAAACTCATAAACTATGTGCTCCCTCTCCTTTGAGGTCTCTAAACCTTTACCAGTAAATTCTGCGGTGGTTTTTTCCAGTGGAGTGTATTTTCCACATCACCTTTGCTATCTATCTATGGTTGGTATATATTTTCTTTAGTTCTTCAAGTCTTCTCACTGATTTCAAATTAAACTTTTGTCTATTTTTCAAAGAATCCAATTCTGAATTAAAAAACTAATCTGAATCATTTGATAAATCTATTTTTAGTTTTCTGAGGAATCTCTATACTGTTTTCCACAATGACTGTACCAAACTACATTCCCACCAACAGTGTAGGAGGGTTCCATTTTCTCCACACCCTCTCAAGCATTTATCATTTGTGGACATTTTAATAATGGCTATCCTGACTGGTGTGAGGTGATACCACATTGTAGTTCTGACTTACACTTTTCTGATAATTAGCAATCTCACTCTTGGGCATATATCTGATGGGAACTCCAATTTGAAAAGATACATGCACCCCAATGTTCAGAGAAGCACTATTTACAATAGTCAAGACGTGGAAAAACCACAACTGTCCATCAACAAATAACTGGATCAAGAAGTTGTGGTCTATTTATATAATGGAATACTACTCAGGCATAAAAACAGAATAAAATAATGCCACTTGCAGCAACATAAATGGACCTGGAGATCATCATTCTAAGTGAAGTAAGCCAAAAAGAGACAGAATAATACCATATGATATCATGCATATGTGGAATCTAAAAAAAAAAAAGACAAATGAACTTCTTTACAAAACAGAAACAGACTCACAGACATATTTTTATGATGGGGAAGGGAAGGAGGTGGGAAAGGATAAATTGGAAGTTTGAAATTTGCAAATACTAACTATCATATACAAAATAGGTAAATGACAAGGTCCTGCTATATTGCACAGGGAACTATATTCATTATCTTGTAATACATATAATGAAAAAGAATATGAAAATGAATATATGTATGTATATATATGACTGAAACATTATGCTGTACACCAGAAATTGACACAATATTATAAACTGACTATACTTCAATTAAAAAATGAATCTTAAATGAAAATCCTCATGTGGGATGAAATGATAGATAATGTCTCTATATCACAGCCTCTTAAGCCTTCTTCCTAATCCTTTTCTTCCACTGAATGGGTTCAGCAGAATATCAGACACACGTGAACAGGATTGGAGGGTACCTCCTCTACCTGCTTCCTAACTTTGGGCTGCAATTGACTCAAGTCCCCACTGAGAAAAGAGATCTCTGCTTGGTGACTTATATTAACTTTGACTAATGCTATTTTCCAACAGTATCTGAGTGCCATTTTGTAAACAGAAGAAGAATTTAAGCAAGAATTTCAAGAATCCTAGATGTAAAACATAAAATCTGGCAACCTGATATTTGTTGCTAAAACAGCATGTGTTTTCAGGTTTCTTTTCTATTGTACGTAAACCAGTCTAAATTAAAACTTAGTAAAACACCAGGAGAACTGGAAAACAAACAGACAAACAAACAAAAAATGTCCATACTTCTCCATCTCTAATACTCTTACAAAACTGAGCTGCAGGAGTATACTTCCCTTGATACTGGAAAAGACCATACTTGAACCCACATACTGGTAATTTATTATCCTCACTACTGCACAACCCAACTCACCTCCTATGTCCACTCTGATCCTGTTGACTTTCACTTAAACTAGCAGATGTAATTAGCTGAAAATTTGTACATCTGGTTTGCAGTCACAGTGAACCTGATCTAAAACTGGCTTATTCAATTTAATGCAAATTTATAGCATTTGGGGGGAAGGGAGAAAGTATATTGCCTTCAATAACAGGACTCATGTATTTTTATGACTGAAAACACACATGATATTTATATTGTAAATGTATTAATCCTAATGTGTGTGATTGGATAGATATGTATTTAATAATAAAGTGATGTTATAATATACATAATGCTAGAAGATGGAATATAAGTTGGTTAATGATAAATCAATTATTTAAAATATAAAACTTGGTTCACAATTCTTTTTAGTATAGAACATTATTGCATGATTCTCTTAAGCATGAGAAACCATACTTTTAATAATCAGTTTTGAAACTAAACCACACATAACATAGGGGTACCAAATCATGAGATTACCCATGAGTAATCCCCAAAGATCTTTATTCTTTGTTTCAACTCATGCAATTCCATCAATTGCTATTGCAGTTGCTCATTTGAAACAGCATAAACGCTTAGAATAGAATTTGCAGAGTATTAAACAGGTTTTTTAAAAAAATATTTTAATAAAATGAGAAAATATTCATGATTGAATAAGCAGACAGCTATATGTACCATACAATCATATACATGTGTTAAATAACCCCTATAAAATCATACATCACAATATTAAAAATGGTTACTTCTTGGCTGCTGGAAGAGATTGGTTAATTTTGTTTTCTATATTGTAAACTTTTACGCTCTCAAAATTTTTACAGTAACCAGTTAGTAATTTACTATAAGGAAAATAGTATCTTAATTTGAAATGAAACCCTGAATGTGAAATCCACAGCACACAATCCCACATGTAGTAGGTATTCAAAAACTCTCAAGTCCCTTTCGTACTCAAACAGCATCAAAGAAATGGGTAAAGATTTATTTTGTTATCAATAAACACTTATTCGAATTGTCTAGAAAGCAACTGTACTGCTTATATGTACAAGCTTATAGCCTTGGCTAAGAAGGCCAACATAAAATTTAGAGACAGGGATTAACCCAGGGCGTGAAGAGCCTTCACGGGAGAAAGTTAAAATGACTCATTGATGCACTGGGGTCTAATTAAGCAAGTGAAGCATGAGGATGATATCATCAAAAATTGTTCTAACGGTAGGGAAGTGATTATGGAAACTACTACAATGGTCAAGTTCACTCATAATGAACACATGAATAAGAAACTGCATTAGCCACTGAAAGCAAAGTTTCATCTGGACCGTATTTTTTTTCAATGATAATCAGCAAAGTCAATGCTTATCCCCTTTTGCTTTTTGGAGGAAAAGTGAAAGGTCAAGGTCTCAAATGACCATAAAACTCCAAATAAAATTTTCTATCAGGCAAATAACATGCTCAAGGCCATACAGACAAATCGAGATTTAAAAAATTACTTAAGTAATAATTTTGGCTTCACCTAGAACACATAAACATAATGCAACTGAAGCAAAAGAATAATTGCAGATTTGTCTTTAGCTTTCACACACTTCTCTTCTCACACCTCTGGCCTTTTGGGCTTTCCCATTTTCTGTTTTCCCATGGCCCATCTCACTAACAAACTAATGGAATGCAATAATCAGAGGATAATGTCTTCAGCGGAATATCACTCCATTTATTCATGATTATATTATTCATGTATTTATTCAATGCTTATTTATTGAGTTTCCTTTTACAAAAAAAAAAAAAATTGGGACTGCTTAGTAACTGCCAGGAGGTGTTCTAAATGCTGCAGATACAGCAAGTACTTGAGGTAGAAAAGTTTTCACACCCCTAAAACTGTTATTCTGAAAGAAGGGTGATAGACGTGAAATAAGTAATGTAATTGGGCTGGGATGATTGGCTGCACGTCTAACTCACATTGTGAGAAGGATGTGTAAGGAAAAGGTAGTGTTGCCCCTGCAGGGCCGCTTCATAGCACATCCCCTGCCATGTGTTTGGTTTGGTTTTTCCCTTTGGCTTCAGGCAAGGCTTCTGGGTAATTACGTTGTTTTCTCTCAGCCGCCTTAGTCTCCCCTCAGTCTCACTGGCTGAGAGCCCTAAGCCTCCACCCTGCTTAGGGACCTGGGGATCTACCCCAGCCTCCACTTTGGGCCGTTCTTCTTCCATGCTGAGCCGCCAACAGACTACCAGTCCCAATTGGATGACTTTTTAATACAAGTGCTGAGACTAGCCCAATAAGTTAACTTCAGGGCCTCCCCAATCAGGCTAGGCTGTCAGGTTTATTCTGCTGTATCTTGGCTTGGATGGGGCAACTGAGGGAGGAAATGTCAGAAGATGTTAGTTATGCTATTTGCTACTTGAAAAGCAAAAGGCTCAACTTAATAATAAAGATGAAAGTTTCCCTAAGGTAATCAATAAATGTAAGGGCCTCTCAAATAAAAATAAGATATTTGGAAGTACAAAAACCTGAATCTAAAGTTCATGTGGAGAAATCAGCAAGACTATTCATAAAATTTCTGAAAGTGAAGAATAATATTGAAATTCTAGCTCTACTACATTAGAATCCATAGTATAAAATTATAATGCTTTTTAAACTCCTGTAATTTAAAAAAAAAAATTTTTATTGAAGTATAGTTGACTTACAATATTAGTTTCAGGTGGACAGCAAAGCAAAAATCCTGTAATGTTAATGCATAAATTAACAGCTTATTGCAAAAGAAGAGAAAACTTATAAATACATCCAAATACATATGGACATTTAGTGAAAGATAAAGTTTGAGTTTTATTTTTGTGATAAATGTGATTTCAACAATCGTGTAGACCCCTGGAAAACAAATACATTGGGATCCTGTCTCACATTATTAGTCTAAGGAGAATTCCATATGAATCAACTATTTAAATATAAAAGATAAAACCCACAAAAATACTAGAAGATACCATGAAAGAAGAATTTTTTTAAATTTATCACACAGAGAAGAACTTTTCTCAGCATGGCAGGAAACTCAGAATCCATGAAAGAAAAAAATAGAAATTAAAACCAGTATGTGTTTTTAAATTCTACAAGAAAATCAATACAAGCATAATCAAAGATAAATATTAATCTGAAAAAATTACAACTAGTATCACATAAAAATAATACCCTAACATATGAAAAGTGTCTCTAAATAATGAAGAAGAAATACTTGGGAAACCAACAGCAAATAATTAAACAATGTGGGCAAGTGTCTTCACAGAAAAATAATTACAGATGTTTAATCCTATAAAAGATGTGTAAAATCACTTTTTAAAAGCCATGTACATTAAAATGATCACTTTTTTTTACCAGTTTTTATTGGTAAAAATGAAAACATATCGATCAGAATATAGAGAATTAAAAATTGTTGTATATTACACAAAACTTAGCCAAATTAAGTTACATAAATTTTCCTGAATACTTCTGTTTACTTCTGGCCCGCTGTCTGAAAATGCCCCACATTATTTTTCCTTTAACTATTTAAGTCTTCTCTTTCCTTCCTGCCCATTCTCCTTCATATGAAATCTCTCCTTCCTCTGAACTCTTTATAAAATGTTGATACCATCCTCTATTTTTAATTATATATGAAACTGTCAAACTGTACTGTAAGCATCATAAAATTTAAACTGTATCTTATTTTTCAAGTAAACCCAATGCCTGAACTTTCTGTTATTAATATTAAAATACCTGTAATGGCATTAGACTTTACAATTTTGCAAATTTCTCATTTGGTATCACAATAACCCTCAGGGCTAATTACCTCTTTTTACTCTATTCTACTTAAGAAAAATTGAACCAGGTTATGATCACATATTGACCAGGTAGAGTCTACAGCAAGGACCTAGCTAGGTAGCTAGATGAATGGATGGATGGATGGATAAACAGACAGATAAATAGATCTATAAAGATCAATTCTAGCTCTTGTACTTATTGGTCATGTGAGATATGGTAATTTAGTTAAACTTTTAAAGTTAGTTTTCTTACTTATAAAATGAAAATGACAATAATCTCTACCTCAGGTTTTCTGGGAAGGTAAACCAGAAAATGAAAATAAAGCATTTGGCACGTGACCAGTCACATAAAATGTGCTCAGCTACTGTGAATAGTATTATTTTTCAATAATGCAGCTTTTGTTAACCAGATTTATTTATTTACAATGTGCCATTCTGATTCAGCCCCCTTGTAGGTAACTCAAAATGCTGGCGGTGGATCATTTTTGGTGATAGATTGATGGCAAATTCAATAATTGAAATATATTTAAGGCTTTACCAATGGACTTTTCTCTTTTATAATTCAATCAAAGAACCAGTAATAACCAGATAAAATGTAAGTTGGCACTGAAGAATTTTATTATGCATTGTTACACTAATATCAGCTTTTTACATCTGTTCTTGGTTGCACTGTATATAGTGCTTGAATGATACTTTGTTTGATTAGTGTCCATTCTTTTTTTTTCTAAAGCTTCATCAAAACATTTGTCTGATATCAGTATGAATTTATCTCTCTTCTTTTTGTTTTTGTATGGAATTAAACTTGTTCATCCACACACAATTTAATTCTCTGAATTACCAGATCTTCCTGTCAAAAGTCCCAAACCCAGTGAAATAATAGATCATCAATTCCTATTGTGAAGAGGCTGGGTATATGAAGTAGCTCTAATTTAGAAGTTGGTGTCTGTTGGTGTGAAAGAGAAAGTTCCTTTATCTTTCTTAGCTACTGATTTATGATGGATATATACACGATTGCTAGCAAGAACAATACTAAATGTGAAAATTTGGAGGCAAGAAATTACTTTATTTCACTAATATTTTCCCTTTTAACTATGAAAAATGAAAACTAAAATTATGCTATTAAAACAATAGTTTTAGCAATAATTTAGTTTTGATTTACTGTATAATTATAGTAATAATGTTTTCTATTTTCAGAATGATTTTCTTCTTAATCTGGAAATGAAAAGTAATAATTTCATGTTCACAATGGCTTATGAACAAGATAGCGATAATCTCCCACAAAGGAAGAAAAGTTAAAAAATAAAATAAATTCAATTTTTAGAATAACATATTGATACGTAACTAAGAGATGAATTTTGTATCTCCCATCATATGTTAACCAATTGAAATTCAATCAGATCTGAAGAAAGCGGAAATCTTTAATCAAGGCATGCAAATTAAAACATATCTTCATAGAAACAACTTTTCTAAGCCAAAAGGCAAAATTCTGAAAATCTGGGGCAAGACAATGGAGCCTGGCTCTGAGTTGTTGTCACAGGACAATAGTTGCATGATTAAATTGAATTATCTGAATATATTCATTCCTCCGGCAAAAGTTTCTTGAAAATTTACTCTGCCTGAGAATATTTCCCTAGGAGCAAAGGATACTGTGATACAGTAAAATCTGTTTTGGTTAAAAACATCTATTTATATAAAAAATAATAGCTAACATATTTCATTTATACTTTATAGTTATATCTTAGTAATACTGGTTAAATTCTCAGAGTGCTTAATGTAATTCAAGCACTGAGTTGGGCACAGTACTTGTATGAAAACTCCTCACAGCCCTTGGACGGGATTGCTTCACTGATTTAAAATGAGAAAAGCATGGTTTGGGGAGATTAAATAATATGGCCTATTTTGCTCAGTTAATCAGCGGAATATCTTGCAATTGGTGTAAAATTATAAAGGCCTTCATTTGCAACAGTTGGTATATAGATGAATAAAGGGAATTTTGATTGGTTTATTTTTTCTGATGTGATGTGAACCAACATGACCCAATTTAACAGGGTCCATGCTTGGGTATTCTATAAAATCTCTGTAAGAATGGAATCCCCCAAAAGGAGGTAACAAATTGTAACCCCAATAGTCCTCTTACTGCCCCTACAATGCCTCTCTTTTTGTTCTTGTGACTCTAGGTAAACCTTAATCCTACTCTTTCTCCAAAGAAATGTCTTGGAAGATGTCATCCTTGAACGATTCTTAGGTAAGTTATGGAAACTGTTTCCAGGCTACTTTCTTCTCTGATCTGTGAACTAGAGCAATGCTACTTAAACTTGGATTTCAGATAAACAACAAATAATTTTAATATGTTTATCCTGTGCATTATAGTGAAACACATGTTGTATCTGAAATGTAAGTTTCTCTGGGCTGTATTTTATCTGAGACTCTGAGTCCTTGGAATGCAGTAGATACAGAATTGGACAAGCCTGTTGGTTAGGTTGTCAGATGGAAGTGGTTTCTGGGTGGTCTGCTTGTAGGGGGTTTCTGCTTACCACCAGATCCTAACTGAAGCTGCAGCCAGCACCCCTTCTGATGACCCCCCAGAGAACTGTCCTGGCATTGTTCTGCATGGCCCCATACAGAATAGCCCCTATTTAACAAACATCCTAGAAACATTGATCTTATGTGTAAAAAAATTACTAACAATGGAATCATCCAGAAAACTAAATTGTGAGAAAATTCAACAAAGGTTCGTAGGGAAAAAATTTAAGCATATTATGGGTTAACTTAACTCATGACAATTTGAAGTTATTCCCTTAGGATGCCAGGTGTGGACCATTAATCAGAAATAATAATCAACAAACCTGTGGCTCTTAATCAAATGCAGTAAACAACAAATTATAAGAAATGCATCTGTAGTTGTTGGTTAGAGATACTAAGCAAGAAAATCATATTCCCTAGGAATGTCAGATAGGTCCTAACAGTAGAGGTGCCAGTGGCAAATTTCTTTCTTCATTGTTTTACCCACCCCCAAGCAACTATCAGAAAATTCTCAAACATGCTAAAAATTACCAGGTCACATACTCTTGCTTAGCTCTCAGGTTTGGAAAAAAGTGTTTTTATTTTCACTAGGGAACAGTAAGAAATAGGAATTGAAATATTTATTTCTCTAAGCATCTTGGAAATGTACCAATGCTCGATGACATTGGGCAAAGATAGGTAGACAAGGTAAGCCTGGTTGTCCTTGTTTGATTGTCCCCAGAGAGGCAAGGGCTTGGGTCTTCAGAATAAGAACCACATGAGTGCTTCCTCCATTTTACTTCTTCCTTATTCCCTCTCTTACAACTGTCCACTCTCTTCAGGGACTTGACCATTTAGTGTTCTGGCTACCAGTTCTAAACATCACTTCTCCAATGGGTTTCAAAATCCTCGGTCCCTTCTTTTTGCTAGCCGATTTTACCAAATTTCCAATGCTTTCTCTTCTGCATAGTTTCTGTTGCTCTAGGAAAAGTAATCTCTATTTCTGAGGACAGCATCAGAGAGCAAAGATGGGAAGAACAGTTATCAAGAAAATCTCAAGTAATATTAACAAACATTTAATTTGCCTCTTTTCTTTCAACATGAATTGCTCTTTATTCTCTGGGGTTCAATTCCACGTAACAGAAGTTTCTGCTCACCAAATACACTATTTCACAATCAGATTCATATGAAACAGACATTGAGAGGTGCAACTCCTGTACATTATGTTCTAAACAAGCTGCTTATGAGCAAAGAAGTAGTTTCATTTCCTTCAAGATGTTGTCTCCTTTTATGACTGAGACCCAGGGGAAATACAAACGTATTTTAGCCCTAATCATTTAATTTTGTTGTAATTACAAAATGTTTTATTCTTTTTCACAAGGCAAGTGTGTCATAAATTATTAATTAAAATTATGTATTAACATGTGTAGGACACTCTGGGGTTGGAATAGAGATAGTGATAAGTTTGAATAATTTCTTGAGTTGGGTCAAAAACGAGGAGACTGGAAACTAAAAATAAAAATCCAAACTGTATATCCATGATAACACATTTATTGATGCACAAGCTCTATAGTTCTCAGATTTTACTCATAAGAAATAAAGCTGTTACAATGTGACTTAAAATAACAGTCTTTTATTTTAGAGCTATTACTGTTATGCTAATACTATATATTTTAATTTGTAGTTCATATTAATTATAGAACTTAATGCTGCTTCAGTAAGTTCATGCTGGATGTTTATTATGCAAAATGCTCTGTAAGTGCTCTGACCATGGGTTTGGAAAAAATACCAGATTTATTAGAGATTTTGAAGTGTCTGCATTAACTGATCACAGCACTGCATATCCTTGGATGTCAGCTACCTCTCACATCAGTCTTTACTAAAGGAAGAATGTGTCAGATATGACTCTTCAGACAGCATCCTTTAGAATATGAGGCAGTGGAGCCTAGTGATTAAAACTTTGGGTACCAATGTTGGATAGATGAGGGCTGAAATTTCTGCTTTGCTATTGTCCAGCTTTGTAATCTTATAAATATGATATTTAACTTTTCTAAGTCTCTGCTTCTGCATAGGTAAAATGTGATAATTGTGTTATTACACATTGAATTAATACTATATCATAGGATTGCAAGTGAGAGTTAAATAAAACAATATATTAACTGCTTCTATAATAGCCCAAATGCAATAAGCATTGACTAAATATTAAATAATTTTACTATCAGAGGTCTAAATTTACCTTGCTACTGCATATATGAAAATGCTTTTTTTTTTTCATTTATCATTATCTTTTTTCTAAGTAGCTTAAAAGTGTGCATTCTCACGATTTTCTTTCCAAGCATCAGTCCAGCCCCCAAGCTGGGGGGATTCTTGACTCACTCAAACCTCAATTTTTCAATCAAGTTTAAAGTTTTATTACACTGTTCTTTTAAATACTTTCTGTATTTGAATTACTTCCTTTTCCATTACAAATCCATCACTGTTGTCCATGTTTATCTTCTGTCTCTCAAACCAGGACTATTCAGTATAAACTTCTGTGATGATGGAAAACTGCTAAATATGTATTGATCATTATGCCAGCCACTAATCACATGTGGGTATTCAACTTTGAGTTAATTAAACTTAATAAGGTTAAAAATTTGGTTCCTCAGTGATGCTAGCCACATTTTAGGTGCTCAGTAGTCACATGCAGCTCTTGTCTACCATTTTGGATGGCACAGTGATAACTGGTCCAATCGTCTCTAGTTGCTGTAACATCAAATCCATCCCACAGAGTAGTCCTAGTTTGATATTAATAATGAATAATTTTGATTACATTATTCCAATGCTCAACTCCTCTTTGAGAATAACTTAGCAACAAATATATGAAGGTCTTTAATTATCATGTATCCATCAATCAGTATTCTAATTTTTTCTCTTCCAATTAAGATCATTCTATAGTCTTTGAAGGATATCAAAGAAAGAACTTTACTGAGGACAAATGTAGTTTTGCTGAAATTAACAAAGTTTGTCTATAAAATTCACCTAATTTGCCAGTCTAGCAACTCTATCAAAAAAGAAGTTATTCTTTGTGAGCCCATGCTGACTTCTAATGATCATTGCTTTTTCTCCCAAATGCTCTCAAAACATCTGTTTAATAAGTACTAGAAATTTACTAAGAAAATTCCTCTCATGTCATGCCAAGGTATCTGGCTTTTATCCTATGTACCAGGGGAGAACGTCTGTGTTTCTATAGGCATTTTTATGTCTAATTCTCATTAAAGTAGCTTCTTAAAATTAGGGATTATGCTTATTTATACCTCGATCTACCTAGGAATGCATAAATCCTAGTATTCAGTAAATATTATATAAAAATAATGACTGTAATTGAATGTTTTGAGTAGGTCAGTTAAATAAGCACTTATTCATGAAAAAATATTACTTTGAATACAGGATTGAGGGAGATAGGGGATAAGCAGGGAAAAGGCTATGTTCAGGGAGACCACGGACCAAGAGTTCATTTACATTTTTTAGCGAAGGAAAGATAAATACCTGAATTAAATGATGGTGGGGATCTAAACAGAAAAGTGGAGAAACAGATGATAGAAAGGTAGGTAGGTAGGTAGAAATATAGATAGATGATAGATGATAGATAGATAGATAGATAGATAGATAGATAGATAGATAGATAGATGTGTGTGTGTGTGTACAAGTATGTGTGAACTTGTATCTACATGATTGATCAGATCAGAGAAATGCAGTGGTTCATAATGACATTCAAATTTTGAGCTTAGCTATCTTTACTTTTCATGGTATTCAAATTAATAAAGTTCCCCAAATGACTAATGGAATAGTACAATAGGAGGTTATTCCTTGCTCATAAAATGGACTTGTGTGGGGCAACACTCTTCAACACAATCATTCAAGTCCTTAAATAGGCAGAAACTTTCCTAATTTCCAATTTCTAAAACTCAAGTTTGTCTCAAGTTCTGACCGAAAGAAAATTAGAATAAAAGAGCACTCATGGAGGATGTCTCTGGCCATGTGTGTAAATAGAATACATTACTTCCTCTCCCATTGCAGCCATTGGAACTCAGTCCTATGACCACACCTAAGTGCAAGGGAGGCTGAAACATATATCTTAACTGTGTTCCAACAATTAAGAGAGGACTGTGAATTTATGTGAGTACCTTTCATTGACATGACCATAAGAATGGAAAGAGGATTCACCAAAGATGTTGTTATGAGACAATGAGCTCATTTTGGAGGATAAACTTGAGATACTACTTAAAATCCATATACAGGGAGATCAATTAATGAGACAGAAATACAGAAACTGAATTCAAGTGGGAGATTTGCTTTTTGAACTACAGATTTAGAAATCATTGCTTTATACGTGATTGAAGTCATGAATTAAAAGAGCTTTTTCAGATATATGCACCCCAATGTTCACAGCAGCACTACTTACAATAGCCAAGACATGGACTCAACCTAAATGTTCATTGACAGGTGACTGGATAAAGAAGTTGTGGTCTATATATACAATGGAATACTATTCAGCCATAGAAAAGAATGAAATAATGCCATTTACAGGAACATGGATGGACCTGGAGATTGTCATTCTAAATGGAGTAAGCCAGAAAGAGAAAGAAAAATACCATATGATATCACTTATTTGGGAAATCTAAAAAAAGATACAAATGAACTTATTTACAAAACAGAAACAGACTCACAGACATAAAAAACAAACTTATGGTTACCGGGAGGTGGGGGGATGTGGGTGGGAAGGAATAAATTGGGAGTTCGAGATTTGTAGATACTAACTATTATATATAAAATAAATAAACAGCAAGTTTCTTCTGTATAGCACAGGGAACTATATTCAATATCTTATAGTAACTTATAATGAAAAAGAATATGAACATATGTATGTATATGTTTGACTGAAACATGTTGTATACCAGAAATTGGCATAACATTGTAAACTGATTATACTTCAATGAAAAAATGAAAAAAAGAGCTTTTTCAATAAGAATGTAAACCGAAATTAGATAATGAAGATGAAAAGAGAACAGAGGAAAGAAGAAAAAGCCAATTGTTAAAATTTAGTAAAAAAAAGCTAAATCCTTACAATTGGAGAACTCTAAACAGGGGAAAAACATCCATAGAAAAATATATTATGGCATTTGAGACACAGATGATAGACAATAGTGCTAAAAATGAGAGTGAGCTTCAATTTCAAGTACCTTAAAGAGATTAGGTCAGATTGAGATTAAAATGCATTCCTTGCTTTTGGCAATGAGACATTAATGCACTTTAGCAAATTACTGTCAACGGTGTTACCAAAGAAAAGTTAGATTAAAACTTTAATTATTAGACAAAGGAGATAGACTATAGTCAGAAGGACGAGAAAAGGGAAACCATTTTTGTTTTGATGTTGTCGTTAAAAATAGCATCTTGAGCAATTTTGTACATTGAAAAAAAAAGTTATTAGGGCTGAAAATAATTTAGATACAGGTTCCAGGATATGGAGTCTCAAGTATGAGTGGAAGGATTATTCTTGTATTAGAAAATGGGCCTCTCTTCCTTTAAATAAGAGGAAAGATGGAAATCATCATCTCTACAGATACAATTTATTGAGTTTTTAAACTTACATTGACTTAAAATAGTTTGAAATATATCTAAAAATTAGTTAGAATTAGATGTTATAGTTATACCAGTTATCCATTTCATTCATTTTTTTTGACAGTAAACTCTGGCGGTAGGCATGTATTGAAAACTTACATGTTAATAATGAGCTAAGTTTTTTTTTAAGGATCAAAATAAATAAAAAAACACAGGAAATACTTTAATTAACATTATGAAGAGTTATAGCTATGAGAGATATATGTTAAAAACCAACGTAGAGATTGCTATAAAAATGTTGACATTAATGTAAGCTGGTTATTATATGTCCTTAATATTTATATTATTTTTACAAAGTGTATGTGCTTACATTGGACTCAGGTTATTGAATTTTTCAGTCACCCCATATAGAGACTGCTCTTATATTTATCCTGTTTGTTCAAATCCAATTATACTCACAGTAGTAAAGAGAAAAGTAGCTAATTGTTGGGTGTGAAACTTAGAAGTTCCCACTTTTTATAGTTACCTGGGATAAACAACATAATGAGCTTGCTTCTCTCCACCCCAGGGTGCATGAACTTAAACTTGGGAAGAAGAATTTTTTAGAATCATAATAGGTTAGATACCTTCATGATCATCTTGTTTAGCCATATTTCTGAAAAGTTTGGGGTTGAGTGAGAGTTTGGGGCTTAACAAAAAAAAAGCTTCTGTCTGTTTCTTGACTTTGTATCAAGGTAGGATGGCTTCCTGGGCACAGGAGGACATTGGAAATGGCTCTTTCTCTATGCCCCTTGCTTGAGATGAGAATTGGGCTCCTGGAGAAGTCTGCAAAATGGCATGGGTACAGAACGATTATCATTATTAAATTGTGTAATCCCTGCTTCTAGCTTCCTATAGTTTTTCTACCTTCCTCACATAGGCTGACTTCCACTTTTTCTTCACATTTATTAAATAATATTACAGTTATATGAACTTTTAGATTGTGGAGCTCCTACAATTCAACTTTTTATCCCAAACGAGAATTATGTCTATAATATTCCCTTGATGGATGATCATTTACTGGATGATGGCCAATCAAGGTTATTCATTTTCTTATATGCTCTCAGAAACACCATGTTGGCATGGTATTATCCTTTTTTTATTGAGTTACAATTTGTCAATTTCTGGTGTACAGCATAATATGTCATTCATATATATATATGTATATATATATTCATTTTTATATTCTTTTTCATTAAAGGTGATTATAAGGTATTGAATATAGTTTCCTTGCAATACAGAAGAAATTTTTTTTACTACTTTTATATATAGTGCTTATCATTTGCAAATCTCAAACTCCCAAATTTATCCCTTCCCTCCCCTTTACCCTTGGTAACCATATGAGTGTTTACCATGTGAATCTGTTTCTGTTTTGTAGATGTGTTCATTAGTGTCCTCTTTTTTCATATTTCATATATAAGTGATGTCATATGGTATTTTTCTCTTTCTGGCTTGCTTCACTTAGAATGATGATCTCCAGGTCCATCCATGTTGCTGCAAATGGCATTGTTTTATTCTTTTTTTTATCCCCAAGGCCAATGTATTATTACTGTAGCTGAAAAAGACATCTAAGATGGGAAAGAAAATTTACCTTCCTAAAAGTTATTTTAAAAACATACAAAAACAAAACACAATGCTTGGGACCAAATTTCCACCTAAGCATTATGATTGTTAAAGGAGCTTAGAGTTTTAGTCTCCTGGTAAACTTACTGCCCAAGTGACTTTGATTTCAGGATTGGTGGATCCCAAACTGCAGTTTCAGTACTACAAAATCAGGCAACACTTTTGTTTTCAGCTCTGAACTAGAATTTAATGACAGATAAGCCAATGCAAATATGCACCCCAAGCAAAGGCGGTAGAGTTCTTGCCTGTGACAGATACCAATAACCATGACAACACAATGCTTATTTTAATTATGCTTAAGTGATTATAACCCTCTAGCCAAAAACTTGGATTACACAGGATTACACAGTTTTAAGAATTCACAAAAATCCTAATTTCCAGTTTTATCAAGAAATTTTTTTTTACCAAAATGTAGCTTAATTTTAGATAATATCAATATTTTAATTGACTGTTAAATAGTAAACTTTCTTTTTATAAATAAAACAATTAACCTTGAAAAAACTGTTAAATTTTTAGCTTAATATGTATTCAGCTGTTATGAGTGATAGTAAAATAAGAAGAAAGCCTAAAATATACAAGAAAAATTATGCATATGGTCCTATGATACACTTAGATATTTTATTTATAATTCTTTGATTTACATTCATAGTTAAAATATAACATGCATAAAATATTTACTTATAGATATAGTTATATATTTATGGGATGAAATGAAAAGTTTCCAGTGTCTACCAAAATATCTTCCTTAATGACTTTAGAACATTACAATGGAAAATCTAACACAAAACTTATAACATGAAGGATGAAAGTTTTTACCCCTATGTATATTTGCATAAAAAGAGCAATTTAATAGTAATAGGAAAGTGATAAAAATGTTTTTCATTCATTTGGAGTTAATAGTTCAAGGAAATAAAACAGTCTTTATTTAAAAAGGACTGTGGAAAATGGGACAATTTGAAAGGGAAGATAATTCTTATTCTTGGTTAATGAAGATCAATGTGTCAAGATATTCACTAGATAGCTACATAGAAATATATGTACAAACACCAACACACGCGTATTTATCTTATAACTTTTTAAAAATGTCCATCTTATTTCTTTCTCCTCCCAGGTTCTTGTAACCCTTATCTTTCTTAAAGCTCTATTCTGTTTTCCCTTATTCCCCATTATTCCTTCTACTTTCTCAAGTCTCCCCCAGTCCCTACAGAAAAACTGAATGTTTTGCAACATTGGTGCTACTCTGAGCTACTCAGACAATTCTCTCCAAATGAAATACCTCATTCACAATTTAGCTTTAAAATACAAGACTTTCTATGCTTGTGGGAATCAAGTGCCAGAATTCACACTAAAAAATGATCAAATGATAACTGCTCTGTTGGGAAGTCATGAAGAGGAGAGTGTAGCCTACATAGAATATTCGACAGGACCAGGCCAGAGTAAATGCAGCAAAGTAGGGAAATTTCAAGGCAGTTGAGGTTTGCAAGGCATTCCAAAGAAAAATAAGTAACAAATTTAAGAGGCTTTTAAGTTGTAAACAAAAAAAGAGCAGGAGGGTAGGTGTGCTTCCTACAGCTGATGATTGAATGTTGAGAAGTGACAAAGAGAAGGCAGAAACACCCAACTCTATTTCACTTGTCTTCTCTGTCACTGTGAGAGACCTATGAGCTAAAAAGCATAGAATGAATGTTGTTGAGAGGGATTTAAGTTCAAAGTGGGTGAAAAGATTCTAACAGTTGCTCTAAATAAGATCAACTCTTCTGGCTCAGATGAAATATATCTCAAAACAATGATGTAGGTTGCCCATAGACAGACCATTGTAACTGATACCTAGCATTTTAAAGAGCAAAAAAGGAGCTAAAACATTAGTGACAAATAACAACAACAACAACAACAACAACAACAAAACAACAACTACTTATGGAAGAGAAATAGGCTAATTTACAGTGATTAATTAGTGGGTTTCATGTTGATCTGAGACCAAATCCACGACCAATTTTTAAAGAATGGCTAATGAAAAGCAAAAATTATTCAAAACCGGCATGGAGTCACTAAGAATGAAATATGGAAAAGTGACTGTTATGATCTCCTTTTACAGCAATGAATTCATCTTGATTGTGTGTAGCTGGCAAAAATAAAATTTTTTCTTTCTTTAGTTTCTCCCATTAGTAGTCTATTAAGGATAAAATCAGGACAGATCTATAAATACAGTGTATCTAAATTTCAGAGAAGTATGTTTCATAAATTTGAATGATGCCTTGGGGTAAAGAATGAAGCATGAATTGTAGTATGCTACACGTAGTGAAATAATCTAGTTAATAGATAATGAATAGAGATTTAGACAAAGCTACAACTAGCCAGGGCAGACTGTGGTTAGTCTTTTGCCATTCTGAACAGCTAGATCTGGGAGAAGGCAGACAAGCTACAACCATAAATGAAAAGCAGTAGGACAGAGTGTGGAAAAGCAGAAAGATCAAGGTTCCCATGTCCCGGCCACTGCCACCATCAGGTGCACAGACGCAGAGCTGGTGGATAGAGGGTAAGCTTCGTGCAAATAGAGGAAAAGTTTAGTCTTAGACTTGTCTTGATAATGACGGATCCCAAAACTTGTGGTGTGTGTGTGGGTGTGTGTATTTGATGAGGTAGAAGAGTGTCTCAAAGTCTGGCCTTCTAGGGACACATAATTTCAAATAAAATCCAGGTAGTCAAGCAACAAGCCATGATGCCCAAAGACTTTGTCAACCTGTCATAACATAAGAAACCGTCCATGTTTTCTCAGTCAGTGAGGCTTCCAGAACCAGTGTTGGTGATTACAAACAATGGTAGGTATTTGGGGTTCAAGAAGCAGCAAAATTTCATTTAATTTGTGTAGGAATGTAGCTATTTGGTTGGAAACATAAGTTTCTGTTGTGGAAAGGGATTCTGGCAAGACCCAAGAGACTTTGTACAATGATCAAATACATGGGAGTGGTAGAAGAAGTAGTAGAAATCGTAGGAGCAGCAGCTTAATAGTATCACGATCAGTACCCTGGGTTTCCAGTCAGGACTTTGTATTCAGAGAAGAGTATTGGAATATTCATCAAAGTAACTACTAAAGAGATGGTTCTGGTCAGAATCCTAATCCTTCAGACTGGGCCAACATGAAGATGGAGTGCAATAGAGTTTATTAATTCATTCATTTGGAGCCAGGCAGGAGTCCAGCTCGCATCTTTATGTGGTAGCTCTGAAGCCAGGAAGGAGACATAAGGGGGTGATATAGACGGAGCAGCTCCCAGGGCTTGCAGGTTGCCTTGATTTTGCATTTAGGTAGGTGAGAAGGAAGGAGATGGAAAACACACAGTTATGACTTCTATGTCTATTATTTTGTTTTAACACTCAGGAGGACCTGAAGCTGTAGGGGAGGATCATCAGTACTTCTGACCACAACTAACCTTGGAAGTCTTAGGCAGATGTAGAAAAGGTGGATTCCAGCTCTGCCACTTTTTACACTTGTGTGAACTTGGGTGAATGGAAACTATCTTTGGTTGCCTGTCTGTAGGTGTAGAAATGGAAATAAAGTACTTACTTTACTTTAATGACAAAATAAGGTCATACGTGTTAAAGCACTGGGCACAGGGCCACCCTGCCTTCAAATGGCATCTACGTGAGCACAAAGACCACACACCTCTTTTCAGCATTACACAACAGAGAGCACATTTTAGGTGGCAGATAATAGCTTTTAAATGAAGGAGCTGTGTTCACATTTTTCTGAACAAATATTTGCATGAAGTTAGAGACTGTATGTTTAAATGTGTAGATGACACATATTTGGCCAGCACATTGGGGTTTTTGAAAAGCAACATTACTTGGCAGGAAGAATCTGGTCTTTGAAGTGAAAGTAAACAACAGAAAACTAGCTGCAACGGTGCTTGGGCAGCAACCATGAAAAAGCCCTGTGACACTGAGCACTTTGCTGAAATACTTGGAGCTGCAAGCTTTAACCTTTTTGGCAATGAGTTGTTCAGTGACTAGATCATTAAATTACATAATTTAAAAGCTGCTCTTCAGACCTGAGATTTTATGTTCTTAATTTTGAGTGTTTTTCCTAGTTTGGAAAAAATGAAAAGCTTTATTGATTTTAATGAATTACAGTCATTCTAAAAAGAAAAGATTTTCTTTCCAGTGATAGAATATGGCTTATAAATATGGGAAATACATGTGTTATTATCTATGTACATATATATGTATATTTATTAGGCAGATAGTGAAAATTTTGCCTCTGAGGTATAACCTTACTGCATTCCTTGATTCTTTTTCTCTTTTGAGATATATATATATATGTATATATTTATGAGGTATACTTGGTTTACAATGTTATGTCAGTTTCCAGTGTACAGCATAATGTTTCAGTCATACATAAACATACATATAATGTTTTTCATGGTCTTTTTTATTATATGTTACTACAAGATATTGAATATAGTTCCCTGTGCTACAGTATAAAATTGTTGTTTATCTATTTGATATATACTAGTTAGTATCTGCAAGTCTCAAACTCCCAATTTATACCTTTCACCCTCTTCCCTGCCTTGTAACCATGTTTGTTTTCTATGTCTGTGAGTCTGTTTCTGTTTTGTAAATAAGTTCATTTGTATCATTTTTTTTAGATTCCACAAATAAGTGATATCATAGGTATTTTTCTTTCTCTTTCTGGCTTACTCCATTTAGAATGACAGTCTCCAGGTCCATCCATGTTCCTGCAAATGGCACTATTTCATTCTTTTTTATGGCTGAATAGTATTTCATTGTATAAATATGCTACAACTACTTTATCCAGTCATCTGTCAATGAACATTTAGTTTGATTTCATGTCTAGGCTATTGCAAATAGTGCTGCTATGAATATTGGGGTGCATGTATCTTTTTGAATTAAGAGTCCCTCAGGATATATGCCTAGGAGTGGGATTGCTGGATCATATGGTAAGTCTATTTTTAGTCTTTTGAGGAATCTCCATACTGTTTTCCATAAGGGCTGTACCAAACTACATTCCCGCAGCAAGGTAGGGATGTTCCCTTTTCTCTACAGCCTCTCCAGCATTTATCATTTATGGACTTTTGAATGATGGCCATTCTGACTGGTGTGAGGTGATACCTCATTGTAGTTTTGATTTGCATTTCTCTGATAATTAGTGATAGTGAGCATTTCTTTTCATGTGCCTATTGGTCATTTGCATGTCTTCCTTGGAGAATTGCTTGTTTAGGTCTTCTGCCCATTTTTGGATTGGGATGTTTGCTTTTTTCTTATTAAGTTGCATAAGCTGTTTATATATTCTAGAAATTTAGCCCTTGTCAGTCTCATTTTTTGCAAATATTTTCTCCCATTCCATTGGTTGTCTTTTTGTTTTTTCTATGGTTTCCTTTGCTGTGCAAAAGCTTGTAAGTTTAATTAAGTCCCATTTGTTTATTTTTGCTTTTATTTCTATTGCCTAGGTAGACTGCCCTAGGAGAACATGGCTAAGATTTATGTCAGATAATATTTTGCCTATGTTTTCTTCTAAGAGGTTTATAGTGTCTTGTCTTATGTTTAGGTCTTTAAGCCATTTTGAGTTTATTTTTGTGTATGGTGTGAGGGAGTGTTCTAACTTCATTGATTTACATGCAGCTGTCCAGTTTTCCCAACAGCATTTGCTGAAGAGACTGTCTTTATTCCATTGTATGTTCTTGCCTCCTTTGTCAAAGATTAATTGACCAGAAGTTTGTGGGTTTATTTCTGAGTTCTCTATTCTATTTTATTGATCCATATGTCTGTTTTTGTACAAATACCATGCTGTTTTGATTACTATGCCTCTGAAGAATTGTCTGAAATCTGGGAGAATTATTCCTCCAGCTTCCTTCTTTTTCTTCAGTATTGCTTTGGCAATTCTGGGTCTTATGTGATTCCTTATAAATTTTAGGATTATTTGTTCTAGTTGTGTGAAAAATTTCCTGGGTAGATGGGGATCACATTAAATCTGTAGATTGCTTCAGGTAGTATGGTCATTTTAACAATATTAATTCTTCCAATCCAAGAACATGGGGTATCTTTCCATTTCATTAAGTCATCTTTAATTTCCTTATTTAATGTTTTGTAGTTCTCCATGTGTTTCTTTTACTTCCTTGGTCAGATTTATTCCTAAATATTTTATTTTTTTGAATGCAATTTTAAAACCGATTTTTACTTTCCTTTTCTGATATTTAATTGTTCGTGTAAAGAAATGCAGCTGATTTATGTATGTTAATCTTGTATCCTGCTACCTTGCCAAATTATTTTATCAGCTGTAGTAGTTTTTGTGTGGAGCTTTAAGATTTTTCTATATATATCGTACCATCCACATATAGTCACAGTTTTACCACTACTCTTCCAATTTGGATCCCTTTTATTATTTTGTTCTTTATTTTTTTGTCTAATTGCTATGGTTTGGACTTCCAATCCTAGAACAGGATTAATTATAGAATAAAAGTGGTGTGAGTGGGCCTCCTTGTCTTGTTCCAGATTTTAGCAGGAAGGCTTTCAACTTTTCAAAATTGAGTACTATGCTGGCTGTAGGTTTGTCATAAAAAGCTTTATTATGTTGAGATATGTTCCCTCTATACTCATTTTGATTAGAGTTTTTGTCATAAACGGTGTTGAATTTTATCAATGATTTTTTTGCATCTAATGAGATGATCATGTGATTTTTGTTCTTTCTCTTGTTGATGTAGTGTATCATGTTGATTGATTTGTGTATGTTGAACCATCATTGTGTTCCTGGGATGAACCCAATTTGATCATGCTGCATGATCTTTTTTATGTGTTGTTGGATTCTGTTTGCTAATATTTTGTTGAAGATTTTTGCATCTACATTCATCAAAAATATTGGCCTATAGTTTTCTTTTTTGGTAGTGTCTTTGTCTGGCTTTGGTATCAGGGTGATGGTGGCTTCATAGAATGAGTTTGGGAGTGTTCCCTCCTCTTCAACCTTTTGGAAGAGTTTGAGGATTAGTATAAATTCTTCTTTGTATGTTTGATAGAATTCCACAGTGAAGCCATCTGGTCCTGGATTTTTGTTTGCAGGGAGGTTTTTTTATTGCTGATTTTATTTCACTTCTAGCAACTGGTCTGTGCAAATGATCTATTTCTTCTTGATTCAGCTTTGGTGGACTGTATGTTTCTAGAAACATGTCCATTTCTTCTAAGTTGTCCAATTTATTTTCTTAAAGTTGTTCATAGTATTCCCTTATTATTATTTTTTATTTCTGTGGTGTTGGTTGTTATTTCTCCATTTTCCTTTCTTAGTTTGCTTATTTGTGTTCTCTTTTCTTTTTGGTGAGCCTGGTCAGAGGTTTGTCAATTTTGTTTACTCTTTCAAAAAACCAAGTCTTGGTTTGATTGATTTTTCTATTGTTTTTTTACATATGTATTTTATTTATTTCCTCCCTGATCTTCATCATTTCTTTCCTTCTGGTGACTTTAGGTTTTGTTTGTTCTTCCTTTGCTAATGTTTTAAATGGTAGGTTGTGTTGTTTACTTGAGATTGTTCTTGTTATTTGAAGAAGTCCTGTATGGCTATGAACATAACTCTTATGACTACTTTTGCTGCATACCATATATTTTGTGTGGTTGTGTTTTCATTGTTGTTTGTCTGAAAGTATTTTTTAATTTCTTCTTTGCTTTCATTGTTGCCCCACTGGATTTTTAGTAGCATGTTGTTTAGTCTCCATGCTTCATTTTTTCCTCATTGGTTGATTTCTAGTTTCATGCCACTGTGGTTAGAGAAGATGCTTGAAATAATTCCTAGCCTCTTAAATTTTTGAGGCTTCTTTTGTGCTCAAGTATGTGAATGTTCCATGAGCCCTTGAAAATAATATATATTCTGTTGTGAAGGGATGTAATGTCTTAAAAATATCAGCCAAATCCAACTGTTCTATTGTGTCATTTAGTATCTCCATTGCCATATTGATTTTCAGTCTGGAAGACCTGTCCAATGATGTTGGTGGGGTGTTAATATCTCCTACTATTATTGTATTCCCATCAATTTCTCCCTTTATGTCTGTTAATACTTATTTTATATATTTAGGTGCTCCTATATTGGATGCATATATATTAATGAGTGTAATATCCTCATCTTGTATTGATCCTTTGATCAATATATAGTGTCCTTCTTTATCTTTCTTTAAGGCCTTTGTTTTAAAGTCTATTTTGCCTGATACGAGTATTGCTACTCCTGCTTCCTTGTCATTTCCATTTGCATGAAAGATCTTTTTCCATCTTCTTTATTGCCATTTTGAACTTGGTATTTCAATTGGTTTGGTATTTCTTCATTTCTTTCTTTCCTTTTAGTTTTTCTTTTCTGTGGTTTGATAATTTTATTTTGTATTAGTTTGGTTTCTTTTTGTTTTTTGTGACTTGTAAGCTTTTGATTTGGGATTACCCTGTTTTTTAAATATATTAACCCATTATTATATCTGTTTGCTTTAGACTGGTAGTCATGTAGGCTCAATCACATCTTAAAAAGATTTTTAAAAAAAGAAAAAGAAAAAAGAAAAAAGAGAGAAAGAAAATTCTATATTTTCTTGCTCCCGTCTCCCACCATTTATGATTTTGATGTCCTTTTTTTTTTTTTTAACATTTTCATGTTTATTCTTTTGCTACACTTTATAGTTATCATATTTCCAATTATGGTTTTCTCATTTTTATAGCTTCCTGCTTCTTTTCTATTTAGAGTAGACCTTTCCATATTTCTCTTAGGATGGGTTTAGTATTGCTGAATTTTTTGGGGTTTTTTGTCTGTGAAATTCTTTATCTCTCCTTATACTCTAAGGGATAGTCTTGCCAAATAGAGTATCTTAGGTTGCAGCTTTTTCTCATTCAGGACTTTGAATATATCTTGCCACTCCCTTCTAGTCAGCAGTGTTTGTGTAGAGAAGTCAACTGAAAGCCTTATAGGACTTCCCTTGAACCTAACTCTTTGTTTTTCTCTTGCTGCCTTTAAAATAAAGTCTTTATCTTCAACTTTGGCCATCTTAATTATATACTTTGGTGTGGGTGTGTTTGGGTTCTTCTTGTTTGGGACCCTCTGTGCTTCCTAGACTTGGATATCTTTTTTTTTTTTTCTTTAGGTTTCAAAAGTTTTCAGTCATGATATCTCCAAATACCTTTTCAATCCCTTTTCATCTTTCTTCTCCTTCTGGGACCCCTATTATGCGTAGATTGTCATGCTTTATATTATCCTCTAGATCCCCTATATTGCTTTCATTGGTTTTTACTTGCTTCTTTGTCTGCTATTCTGATTGAGTGACTTCTGTTATCCTGTTTTCCAAGTCACTCATTCATTCCTCTGCATTATCTAGTGTGCTTTTGACTGCCTTTAGTTTGGCTCTTATCTCAGCCATTGAGATTTCTGTTTTTAATTAGCTGCTCTTTATAGTTTCTATTTCCTTTTTATAGTACTCTCTGTCTCTATTCATAGCCTCTCTTATTTCCTTCAGTGTTTTTATCATCTCCTTTTTGAAGTCATGATCTAGTAGACTATTGAGGTCTATCTCATTGTTAGTTATTTCAAGGAACTTCTTTTGTTCTTTTAATGGGGAGTAGTTCCTCTGCTTCTTAATTTGACTTATATTTCCCTGGCTCTATGGATTTAGGAGTATCAGTTATCTCCTGTGGTCTTGAAGTGCTATTTTATTGTTTGTTTGTTTTTATTTAAAGTTTCTGTATAGACTGTGTGCATGTAATAGTTTTTCTGGGAAGGGTGTTCTTAGTGTGGATGGTTCTCATGTCTATCTTCCATGTGTGTTTGCTGTTATCCCTTTGATTGAGTGTGTGGTTGGTGTTATGGTGATCAGAGCCTACCCTAATTTTTGTTGTCAAGACCTCTTTTTTTGTTCTGTGGTCATCACAGCTTTGACATAGGGCATGTCTCCTCCCCTGTCACTGGAGTAGAGGCTTCTGGACCTGTTTCTGAGCTGTGGTGTTGGTAGGCAAGGTTGGAGCACTTCATCTGGACAGAAGATTTGCTGAGTATACCTCTGCAAGAGATGTCCACTGGGAAGTGCCCTATGTGATGTTGTCTGTCACTTGTTATACAGGCTTATAAAGTACACTTTGTCGACGTTACCTTTGTCCTCACCTTAGCTGCGGGAACGTCAGCCATCCACTCTGGTTTCCCCCCAGGTTCTGAGCCCCAGGAACCAACAAAGCAGATCTGCAGTGTCAGGCACTTGGATCTATTGTAGTGAGCAATCACACAACTGAATCTGTGATGCACCGCAGGGTCAGCACAGACCCCAGCCCCACCTCAGCACAAGGTAAGGTACACAGGCCTGTTGTATATACCCGTAGTCTCCCCCACTGTGTGCCAGTACTCCACTCACTGCCTTTTTGTCCCAGAGGCTCAGATTCACAAAGCACCTGGGAACCAAATCCACCCTCTCTGCCTGGGGCTGTAAACAAATATCAGTCCTGCCTGTGAAATTACAGGGCCTCTGGATGTGAATTCAGTTTTCAACCCTACCTCCACACAGCAGTAATGGCTATGACTGAACCCCACCTCTCTTTTCCCAAGAACACACATAAGTGGAGCCAAGCAGAGACAGGGGCTTTGCATGGCTGCTTTGCACCCCTCTCCCCTAGGCACATCAGCAGTGGTGCTTTTTCAGGTGGTCCCAGTCTGTTCTGTTCTGCGCACACTGCCAGCCAGAGCTCAGACCACCTTCCAGTCCTCTGAGGCTGCCTCTGTGCAGTGGGACCCAGCCTTCTCCAGGGGCTTGTCACTGTTCTCTAGCAGCCAGCCCTAGCTTGTCCTTGCCAGCTGGCATCTAGGGCTCGGGAATGCAGGGACCCCTGGTGGCAGTTTCTCTTAGTTCTGTCAAGTGGCTGCCACTTTCTCCTCTGAGCCTCGGAGGCTCTACTTCTGTGTCTGCTGACCTCCTGGCTAGAGAAGGGGTGTCCTAGCATAAGGGTGCCTTTCTTCACTTGCTGCTCCCTCCTCATAAGACCAGTCCCAGACTGACTTTCTTGTTTTTCCTTTTTCTCTTACTGGATTTCATGAGAATCCTCCTGTATAAAGTGAGAGCCATTCTGCCAGAGTTCAGTAGGTGTTCTGTGCGATTCAGTGGGTTTGTAGATATAATTCTTGGTGTATTTGTGGGAGAGGATGAGCAGTGAGTTTCTCTACTCAAGCATCTTGGCATCTCCCCTCTCTCTTTTTGAGATATTGAAGATACTTATAAGACATTCAAGTGTGAATCTATTTGCATATCTTAATATAACAGAATTTTACAGAAAAAATAAAAAATTGTTGTTAAAAACACTGAAAATCTAATGTTGACTCATAGCAATCATGATAAATTACATCTTTGTGTATTCCATTCCTATGACGTTGTATATTTGTTTCAAATGTTTTTATCTATATTGTGTCAGTCTGACTTACCTCAAAGAATAGATGTCAGTTCGTCCATTGACTTACAAAATTATTTCTGGCAAAAGAAAAGTCTATATTTACATAAAATTAAATGCACCATATTAAAATCATTAGGAAACGCTGAGAAAATTCTTATAATTGAGGAGCACACTTTTTTCTTAATGAAATAAATCTAAAATATTGATTGAAAAAACTACACTTTCAAGTAGGTTTTGTTAAGTATGTTCATTGACTGTATTAAGTAATAATAAAAACACAGCAACATTAAAACTACATTAAGGACAAATATATGTATATATATATGTATGACTAAAACATTATGCTGTACACCAGAAATTGACACAACATTGTAAACTGACTATATACTACAATAAAAAAATTAAAATAATATATAAAAAACTGCATTAAGGACAAGGCTTGAACTTATAAAGCTGAGAAATTTTAAGCTGACATGGAAATCAATCATTTATAGGAGTTCTTAACCATGAAGAACTCCCTTGGAAATCATGGTAACGTTTTCTACTTTAAGCACTGTAGAATCAAAACATTCAACAAGTCCAGGCAGTGCATAGAATCCACAAAGAAGGCAGGTGTTTTATGTGTCTGGCCACAGTGGATTCATTGAAAGATGATGTTTCATTATAAATTCATAATTCCTCAAGCATTGCCACTTTTACCTGGCATTGTTGACATTTGTATTAGAGAGAAATCTACATGTGAAAGTGAAGTCTTTTACAAATTGCCAGCCTTCAATCTCTGTCTTCCTGTCTGTCCCAACTGCCACTGTGAGTATGTTACTTCTCTGCCTCAACCACTGTCATGCTCCCAATATGAAGTCAAGCCTGCGATTACACTTCATGAAAATAGTCTTAAGGAATTTTTAACATCTGATAATGAAAATAGTAATAATAAACATGCGTAACTACTCTTAAAAAAGGTATGTACCCCAAAATAATTATTAGTTTTGGTAGACACAATTATAATAAACATTAATAGCCCAATTTTATTTTGTACAAATCATGTGGCTGAGTGGCTTACAGTCTATCACTCATCAGGAGGGATCCCATGTCAAATTTATACTAGTATAACTCACTTAGGAACTTTCTTTTGCTGCTTACTAAATCAATGAAAAGGTTTTCAAACACATGCTTAATTAGTGTGGTGAATTAATCAGGTATTTATCAAGTGTCTGTTATAGATTATAGATTTACTGGCTATGATGTAACTGAATTTATGATCTAATTGGTAAGACAAGACATTCTAATGAAATAATTAAAAAACAGTACCTATGTTAAAAGGCTTCTGCTAATGTCTCTTTATTAAATGGTAAAAAAAAAAAAAAAAAAAAAGGTGGTTATATGTATGCCTGAGAGCTTAGAGACATAAACCAGAAAAGTGACTGCTAGGTTGACAATGTGAAGTGTTAGCCACTTACTCTGGTTCATGCCTGAAACAAATAACTTAGCTGAGAGGAACTTGATGTGGCTCTACTGCTTTTGAAGACCTCAGTAAAAAAAAAAAAAAAACTGAAAGTCTCAGAACACCTGTGGAGTAGTCATGCCTTCAGATTGCTAGTCAAAACTTTGGAAAAGAATGAAGACATGGAAGCTAGATATTTTATTCATATGCAGGAATACCAATTTTTCAGGACTCTTGTTTATGATGACAAAATAATGCTCTCCTGGCAGGAGATAGTTGGAACTCATGAAGATCAGGGAAACAAATTCATTGTCAGACTTGTCAGTATAATCGGAATTATTTAAATTGGTATATGTGTGGAAAGAAGAAAAATGTTCATTTGGCATTTTATGTTCAGTATATCATGCATGCAAATATACACATAGTTATGCACATGAATGCATAAAAGACACACTGAAGGAGTAGCCAAGAGTTCTTAGGAGTAAGTACATGATAATGTTGTTGAACTCAAGTTTGTGTGCCCGATGCGCAGTGAGGCCAAACAAGCTGAAATATCAGAGTTTGGAGCAGAGAAGAGTTTATTGCAGAGTGAGCAAGGAGAACAGGATGGCTCATGTTTAAAAGAATTGAACTCTCAGATGTCTTTCAGGGAAGAAATTTCAAGAGAAAGATGAGGGAGAAGAGTTCTAGGGTGTGTGATCAGCTTGTGAAGAGAACTGGGCAATTGTCTGATTGATTGATGGTGAGGTAACAGGGTGGTATTGCGGGGCTTAACATAATCAGCTCTCAGGCTCCAGCTAGTCTGGGAGCTGCATGCTCGATGTCATGTAGTTAACTTCTGCCATTTGGTGGTGATTTTCATATCTGTAAAACGACTCAGGAATTCAGGAATGCGCTTCAGATACTTCAGGGAGGAACTAAAGATTCTGTGACTGCCATATGGCTGATTTACCATTAAATTGTTACCCATTCTTCTGATCCAACTGCTACTTTGTCACTACACGTTCACAGCCTTTCAACCATTAATTCTTGAGCCGGGTTCTTTTGACTCCAGGGAGGCCTGGGAGACAACAGCTTTTCTAGGAGAAAGAAGGCAGTCAGGGGGCAGGGTGGGTGGTGTCTGCTCCAGGAAGGACACATAGTAACTCACTGTAACTGCTCGGTTATAATAAAAGGACTTTGAATTAGATCGTGACTTAAGGTGTCTGTCTATATAGGGAGCTGAAGTTCATATAACATATTCAGTAAGCATAGGCCTTAACTCAGTATGTTTTCATAGGTATTAACAAGACATGGAAGAGCAGAGTAGTATGAAAAGAGCAATGGATATTGTTATGGATTGAATGTTTATTTCCTCCTAAAATTCATATGTTGAAGCCCTAACCCCCTGTAATGATGGTATTTGGGGATGTGACCTTTGGGAGGTGATTAGACTTGGATGAGTTCATGAAGATGGGGCTCTTATGATAGGATTAATGCCCTTATAAGAAGAGACACCAAGGAACTTGCTCCCTTTCCACCATCTGAGGACAGAAAAAGATGGTGACTACCTACAAGGCAGGAAGAGAGCTCTCACCAGAACTTGATCATTCTGATAATACCTGATCGATCATTCTGGCACCCTGAGCTGACACTTCCAGATGTCAAAACTGTGAGAAAATAAATTTCTGTTGTTTAAGCTTCCAGTCTATGATATATTCTTATGGCAGCATAAGATGACAACTGTTTACAAGAAAGGAATAACAGAAGACAAATATGTTGAGGACATTTATGATTTTACACTTTATTTTTATACACATGCTCTGTGAAGCATAATAGAGAATCTTTGAGGAAAGGTAAAAATAGGGAAAATAAGCAGAATTAACATCATTGTGGGTTAATATTTTGCCAAAGTCTGGCTGTTAAGCAGTACAACATAAATACAGGATAAATATGTTTTGAAAGAATAACTCTGATAGATATTCAAATCAAATGAAGATTATGTATAAAAATTCATAAGAGATTTCCAAATTAACACAAAACCATCTGTATGGAAATAATGGAGGACTTAAACTCTTTGAACATCTGTTAGAAATCCAATTCGGCTAAAAGGATGGTATCTAATAAATTTGTTATTTACCTTGTTGACAAGTTCATCTTACATGGGAAAGCAAATGGGCAATTGCTTGATTTCATTCAGAGGAGGGAAAAAAATTGGCTGGGGATGTAAGTGTAATGGAAACCTTTCAATTAAAGTGGCTGTGCCTATTTAGAATTTAGGATGGTGAGGACTGAATTGCTCAGCAGATTCAAAGACATACTCTTGACTTCAGAAAAGCTTAAAACGATAAATGTGAACCCATGATCTCATCGTATGTGACTCTAAAGTATACACGTGTTGAGAGTGTTGAAAGATTCTGAAATAAATTCTGATGATACATTTCTGCATAACTGTAAGTCAGAAGCCAAGTAGGAGACAACCAATGGAGTCTATATGACAGTTTGGGGAAACCTGCAATAAGCCTATAAGCATTTTCCAAAGATGAAAAGAAAGGAACAAAACTAGGGTAAAGGCGAACAGAAATCAAGAAATTCTCAGAGTAGAATTAAAGTACTTAAATCCAGAAATAAGTTGAGTTAATGAGAAAAGTGCTGGACTCTGTTATTAGAATAAGAGTGGAAGTTAATGAGGTAATTGTTATCTCTTAGAGAGAAAGGTAGGGTATTCGTAGAGGGCAGAATGAAGTCTAAATGCTCAGTTCCCAAACACTTCTGCCTTGTTCTGTAAGAGGACTAGTCTTTACCAATTCTATTCTAATTATCTTTTTTTTTTTTTGCACTCTCATAATTAGAGATACAAGTTAGTTGTCTTAGAAGCTTCTAGAAGCAAACACTGAGGTGGATACTTGTATACAAATTATTTTTTAGAAAATGTTCACAGTGAGGGGAGAGGAAATAGGAAAATGATTCAGTCTAGGGAGCATTTAGACTCCAAATGGTTTGTTTAAAGGTAACAAAGCACCACAAACTGGGTGTCTTAAACAACAGAAATGTATTGTCTCACAGTTCGGGAGAGTAGACATCTGAGGTCAAAGTGTTGGCAGGGTTGGTTCCTTCTGAGAGCTGTGAAGGAGAATTGTTCCATGCCTTTCTCCTAGTTCCTGGTGGTTTCTGGCCATCTTTGACTCTCTTTGGCTTGTAGATGCATCACCCAGACTCCACCTTCATGTTCACATGGCCTTCTCCGTGTGTGTCTGTATCCCCCTTCTTATGAGGACACCAGCCATATTGGACAAAGGGCACACAAATGACCTCATTTTACTTTGCTTACCTTTATAAATAGGCAATTGTGACCTATTTCAAAATGAGGTCACATTATGAGGTAATGGGGATTGGGACTTCAACATATTTGTTTGAGGGACACAATTCACAAAATTGCATCCTTTTGAGGGTGTGATGTCAAGCAAAGGTTCTTGTAATATAACAGGCTCAGCCCACAGGAAGCTTTGCAGACACTGTCACAGACACTTCACAGTTACCTTATTCAGGAATGAGGGGGTGAGAGTATTTATGCCATTGCATCATCATCCTTCAGTTAGTGGCTCCTCTGGTGGACATAACTTCTCAGGTACTTCCCAATCTGAATCCAGCATTCTAACAGCAAGAGTCTAGCCATGGACTGAAGGAACCAGCTCTGAGGATTCACAGCATGTACATATGAAAATGGTAAAAGGATTTGAGAGGCTATGAGCAGACTACTGACAATATCTGTTACAAAGTGGTACACACACACACACACACACACACACACAGACACACACACACAGACACATAGACACACACACATAGATACACACACACACAGACACATAGACACACACACACAGACACACACACACACACATACACACACACAGACACACAGACACACACAGACACATAGACACACACACAGACACATACACACACACAGACACACACACATAGATGCACACACACACACACACACACACACACATAGACACACACACACGCACGCACGCACAAGAAACGCAGTTCATCATTTAAATGATTGAAATCTCCGGAACTGGAGGTATTATATTACAGGATTCTTTTTTTTTTTTAACATTTTTTATTGATTTATAATCATTTTACAATGTTGTGTCAAATTCCAGTGTTCAGCACAGTTTTTCAGTTATTCATGGACATATACACACTCATTGTCACATTTTTTTCTCTGTGAGTTATCATAACATTTTGTGTATATTTCCCTCATACAAGCGATCTCATATGGTATTTTTCTTTCTCTTTCTGGCTTACTTCACTTAGAATGACATTCTCCAGGAGCATCCATGTTGCTGCAAATGGCATTATGTTGTCGGTTTTTATGGCTGAGTAGTATTCCATTGTATAAATATACCACCTCTTCTTTATCCAGTCACCTGTTGATGGACATTTAGGCTGTTTCCATGTTTTGGCTATTGTAAATAGTGCTGCTATGAACATTGGGGTGCAGGTGTCATCCTGAAGTAGATTTCCTTCTGGATACAAGCCCAGGAGTGGGATTCCTGGGTCATATGGTAAGTCTATTCCTAGTCTTTTGAGGAATCTCCACACTGTTTTCCATAGTGGCTGCACCAAACTGCATTCCCACCAGCAGTGTAGGAGGGTTCCCCTTTCTCCACAGCCTCTCCAGCATTTGTCATTTGTGGATTTTTGAATGATGGCCATTCTGACTGGTGTGAGGTGATACTTCATTGTAGTTTTGATTTGCATTTCTCTGATAATTAGTGATATTGAGCATTTTTTCATGTGCTTTTTGATCATTTGTATGTCTTCCTTGGAGAATTGCTTGTTTAGGTCTTCTGCCCATTTTTGGATTGGGTTGTTTATTTTTTTCTTATTGAGTCGTATGAGCTGCTTATATATTCTGAAGATCAAGCCTTTGTCGGTTTCACTTGCAAAAATTTTCTCCCATTCCATAGGTTTTCTTCTTGTTTTATTTCTGGTTTCCTTTGCTGTGCAGAAGCTTGTAAGTTTCATTAGGTCCCATTTGTTTATTCTTGCTTTTATTTCTTCTAGGAGAAAATTTTTGAAATGTATGTCAGATAATGTTTTGCCTATGTTTTCCTCTAGGAGGTTTATTGTATCTTGTCTTATGTTTAAGTCTTTAATCCATTTTGAGTTGATTTTTGTATATGGTGTAAGGGAGTGTTCTAGCTTCATTGTTTTACATGCTGCTGTCCAGTTTTCCCAACATCATTTGCTGAAGAGACTGTCTTTATTCCAATGTATATTCTTGCCTCCTTTGTCAAAGATGAGTTGACCAAAAGTTTGTGGGTTCATTTCTGGGCTCTCTATTCTGTTCCATTGGTCTATATGTCTGTTTTGGTACCAATACCATGCTGTCTTGATGACCGTAGCTCTATAGTATTGTCTGAAGTCTGGGAGAGTTATTCCTCCAGCCTCTTTCTTTCTCTTCAGTAATGCTTTGGCAATTCTAGGTCTTTGATGGTTCCATATGAATTTTATTATGATTTTTTCTAGTTCTGTGAAATATGTCCTGGGTAATTGGATAGGGATTGCATTAAATCTGTAGATTGCCTTGGGCAGTGTGACCATTTTAACAATATTGATTCTTCCAATCCAAGAGCATGGAATATCTTTCCATTTTTTAAAGTTTTCTTTAATTTCCTTCATCAATGGTTTATAGTTTTCTGTGTATAATTCTTTCACCTCCTTGGTTAGATTTATTCCCAGATATTTTATTATTTTGGGTGCTATTTTAAAGGGGATTGTTTCTTTACTTTCTTCTTCTGTTGATTTATCATTAGTGTAAAGAAATGCAACTGATTTTTGAACATTAATTTTGTAACCTGCTACCTTGCTGAATTCTTCAATCAGCTTTAGTAGCTTTTGTGTGGACCTTTTAGGGTTTTCTATATATAGTAACATGTCATCAGCATATAGTGACACTTTTACCTCTTCTTTTCCAATTTGGATCCCTTTTATTTCTTTCTCTTGCCTGACTGCTGTGGCTAGGACTTCCAGGACTATGTTGAATAGGAGTGGTGATAGTGGGCATCCTTGTCTTGTCCCAGATTTTAGTGGGAAGCTTTTGAGTTTTTTAACGTTGAGTACTATGCTGGCTGTAGGTTTGTCATATATAGCTTTTATTATGTTGAGATATGTTCCCTCTATACCCACTTTGGCGAGAGTTTTTATCATAAATGGGTGTTGAATTTTATCAAATGCTTTTTCTGCATCGATTGAGATGATCATGTGGTTTTTGTCCTTTCTCTTGTTGATGTGATGTATCACACTGATTGATTTGTGTATGTTGAACCAGCCTTGTGTCCCTGGGATGAACCCCACTTGGTCATGATGTATAATCTTTTTTTATGTGTTGTTGGATTCTATTTGCTAATATTTTGGTGAGGATTTTGGCGTCTATGTTCATCAGTGATATTGGCCTATAATTCCCTTTTTTTGTAGTGTCTTTGCCTGGTTTTGGTATCAGGGTGATGGTGGCTTCATAAAATGAGTTTGGGAGTATTCCCTCCTTTTCAATTGTCTGGAAGAGTTTGAGAAGGACTGGTATGAGTTCTTCTTTGTATGTTTGGTAGAATTCCCCGGTGAAGCCGTCCGGTCCTGGACTTTTATTTGTAGGGAGGTTTTTAATTGCTATTTCTATTTCCTTTCTAGTGATCGGATTGTTCAAGTTTTCAGATTCTTCTTGATTCAGTTTTGGTGGACAGTATGTTTCCAGAAACTTGTCCATCTCCTCTAGGTTATCCAGTTTGGTTCCATATAGTTTTTCATAATATTCTCGTATAATATTCTATATTTCTATTTTGTTTGTTGTAATTTCTCCATCTTCCTTTCTTATTTTGCTAATTTGTGCTCTCTCTTTTTTCTTCTTTGTGAGTTTGGCCAGAGGTTTGTCGATTTTATTTACTTTTTCAAAAAACCAGCTTTTGGTTTGGTTGATTTTTTCTATGGTCTTGTTAATCTCTATTGTATTTAATTCCTCTCTGATCTTTATTATTTCCTTCCTTCTGCTGCTTTTTGGGGCTTTTTGTTCTTCTTTTTCTAATTCATTCAGGTGGTGGGTTAAATTGTTTATTTGAGATTGTTCTTCTTTTTTGAGGAAGGCCTGTATCGCTATAAACTTCCCTCTTAGCACTGCCTTTGCTGTGTCCCATAGGTTTTGAGTGGTTGTGCTTTCATTATCATTTGTCTCAAGGTATTTTTTAATTTCAGCTTTGATTTCCTCATTGATCCATTGTTTTTTCAATAACATATTGTTTAATCTCCATGCTTTCCTTTTTTTCTCCTTTGTTTCTCTGTTGTTGATTTCCAGTTTCATGGCATTGTGGTCAGTAAAGATGCTTGAGATAATTTCTATATTCTTAAAATTGTTGAGGTTTCTTTTGTGCCCAAGTACATGATCGATCCTGGAAAATGTTCCATGTGCACTTGAAAAGAATGTATATCCTATTTTTGGGGGGTGTAATGCTCTGAAAATATCCACCAAATCTAGTTTTTCTATTGTAGTATTTAATTTCTCTGTTGCCTTGTTTATTTTCTGTCTGGAAGATCTGTCTAGTGATGTTAATGCAGTGTTAAAATCTCCAACTATAATTGTATTCCCATCAATATCCCCCTTTATCTCTGTTAGTAATTCTGTATGTACTTAGGTGCTCCTATATTGGGTGCATATATATTAACGAGTGTAATATCCTCATCATGTATCACTCCTTTAATCATTATAAAATGTCCTTCTTTATCTTTCTTTATGGCCTTTGTTTTAAAGTCTATTTTGTCTGAAATCAGTACTGCAACACCTGCTTTTTTGGCTTTTCCATCCTTTCACTCTCAATCTATATGTGTCCTTCTCCCTAAAGTGGGTCTCTTGTATGCAGCATATTGAAGGTTCTTGCTTTATTATCCAGTCTGCCACTCTGTGTCTTTTGACTGGAGCATTTAGTCCATTAACATTTACAGTAATTAATGATAGATGTGTGTTTATTGCCATTTTGAACTTATCTTTGCAGTTGAATTGGTATATCCTCTTTGTTCCTTTCTTCTTCCTTTTGTGGTTTGGTAATTTTCCTTTGTATTATCATGGATTTTATTTAATTTTTGTGACTCCTTTGTAAATTTTTGGCTTGTGGTTACCCTTTTTGTAAATCTATCAACCCATTACTATAACTGTTTTTATTGAACTGATAGTAACATGATCTCAAACCCATCCTACTGTTAAAAAAATTTAAAAAAGAAAAGAAAAAAATATTCTATATTTCCCTGCCTTCCTCTCCCACTCTCAGTGATCTGTATGTCTTCTTGTATAATTTCATGTTTACTTTATTTGTAATTCATGAGTTATCACCTTTCCAGTTGTGTGTTTCTCATTTCTGTAGCATCCTGCTGCTTTTCTATTTAGAATAGCCCTTTCAATATTTCTTTTAGCATGGGTTTAGTGTTGCTAAACTCCTGCAGCTTTTTTTTTGTCTGTGAAACTCTTTATTTCTCCTTCTATCCTCAAGGATAGCCTTGCTGGATAAAGGATCCTAGGCTGCATCTTTTTTTTTCATTCAGGGCTTTGAATATATCTTGCCACTCCCTTCTGGCCTGTAGTGTTTGTGTAGAGAAATTAGCTGAGAACCTTATGGGGGTTCCCTTGTAACTTACTCTTTGCTTTTCTCTTGCTGCCTTTAGAATCATTTCTTTATCCTTGACCCTGGCCATCTTGATTATGATATGTCTTGGTGTGGGTCTATTTGGGTTCTTCCTGTTTGGGACCCTCTGAGCTTCCTGTACTTGGATCTCTGATTCCTTCTTTAAGTTTGGGAAGTTTTCAGTCATGATTTCTTCAAAAACCTTTTCAATCCCCTTTGATCTTTCTTCTCCTTCTGGGACCCCTATTATGCGAAGATTGGGACGCTTTATATTATCCCATAGGTCCCTTATGCTATTTTCATTATTTTTTATTTGCTTATCTTGTAGTTCTTCTGAATGGGTGCTTTCTATTGCCCTGTCTTCTAGATCACTAATTCGTTCCTCTGCATTATCTAGTCGGCTTTGCACAGCTATTAGATCATTCCTCATCTCTGTCAATGAGTTTACCCATTCTACTTGGCTCTTCTTTATAGCTTCAATTTCATTTTTGACATATTTTATATCTCTAAACACTATCTCTTTTAATTCCTTCAGCAATTTGATCACTCCTTTTTTGAAATCTTGATCTAGTAGGCTATCGATGTCTATTTCGTTGATCTTTCTTTCAGGGGATTTCTCTTGTTCTTTTAATTGGGAAATGTTTTTCTGCTTCTTCATCTTGCTCATACCTCTTTGGCACTGTGGTTTATGGAGTATCAGTTGTTTATTTTGGTCCTTAAGGATTTTATCTATCTGATGCCTATTTAGGAATAGAACTTAGGAAAAAAAGAAAAAAAAATAAGAGAGAGAGAGAAAAATTTTAAAAGAAGGGAGAAAGAGGGTTTGAAAACTGTGTATAATGAATAATAGAAGAGTGAGTTGAAGCAGAGTATTAATCGGGTTGAGACGTCCTTTTAAAACCTTTACAAAAAAAGGGGGGGGGAGATGAATAGATGTATTTGAAACCTGTGTCTAATCAATAGCAGGACATCAAAACCCAAGAGAAATAGAAATGAATTAAGAAGTAAAGATTAAGAGACTAATAGAAAATAGAACAGGTAAAAACATTTAAAAAAGAAAAGGGGGGTGTTTGTCGGTGTTCTCCTGGAGTCTGTGTGCTTTTAATGTGAAGTCTTTCTGTCTTCGTCCTGTTTTGGAAGCTCAGCTTGCTGTTTTCAGAGGCCCTTCGTTGGCGCCCTCTTCTGTGCTGCTCTCAGCACCTGTCGGCAAATCGCGCCTCCTCCTAACACTGGGTCAGGTGCAGCTCTCTGCTGTGGGCGGGCGGGTCGCTGCCCCTCCGGATGCCGCAGTCAGATATTGCAGACTGGCCAGGTAGGAGGGTGGGTCGTGCCCCCTCCCAGCACCTCGGTCAGGGGCTGTATTCCTGCTGGAAAGGCGGGGGGGGGGGGGGGCGCTCTCCCTCTACCTGCGCCACCGGTAGTTCCGCTTTCTGTGCGGCTGCGCGCTCCGCCCTGGTCGGCGCTCCGCAGGTGGGCTCGGGGAAGACCTGTCCCTGCTCCGAGCCAAAACCCAGCTCCTTGTTTGTCTTTGTGGAGCAAGTTCTCTGAGGGACCAGGATGGAAGGATCCTATCTGCCCCGGGCTGCAAGCCAGTCTCAGTCTGGCCTTTGAGGCTGCTAAGCCCTTCGGTGCGGATGCAGGTTTCGCCCCCGCCCCCGCCTGAGTGCTCAGCGCGGAGGATATGGAGGCTGTGCCTGAGCCCTGCCTCTCTTCCCCCGAAAACTTTCCGCGGGTTTTCAGAGATGGGGGTGTGCACCCTTCCCCAGAGAGCACATCAACCTTGCTGTTTCATGGAGGGCCCGGGTTGTTCTGCCCTGTGCACCCACAGCCACGGCGCGCAGCCCCTTGCGTTCCCCCGGGGCTGCCTCCGTGCAGCCACTTCCGTCCTCCGCCCGGCTTGTGCAGTCTGGCCCTGCCCGCCGCTGCTGGCCGCGTCTCAGGCTGGGTGTCGGGGGGACGCTCTGTGCCCGTTTAACTTAGTTCTGTTAGTCAAGGGCTGCTCTGTACAGATCAGAGCCACGGAGGCTCCAGCTCCGTCCTGCTGGCCTCTCAGTTGCAGAAGGGAGACCCAGCGAGCGAGCGCCAGTCCTCCTTTGCCGCTGCCTCCCCGCGGGACCCGTCCCGCGCTGCTTTGCCTTTTGTTCTTTCTTTTTTCCTTTTCTCCTACCAGATTTTTGGCGTCTTTGTCTTTTGAAGAGGGCGATGTTCTGTCGGAGTTCCACAGGTGCTCTGGTTGGCTGAGTGGGTCTGTAGATGTGGGTCTTTGTGTATTTGTGGGAGAGGGTGACCTGCAAGCGTCCTTCTACTCCACCATCTTCTCCTGGAAGCCTATATTACAGGATTCTTAAATATATTCTGTGATTTTAAGCACAAAACCACTGTAAGTAATCTTTGAGAAACACAAGAAACATTCCACATTTCCTAATATCTGTATGACCACAAGTTTTGTTTTCAAATAGGAAAAGTTACATTCTGGTAAATATGACATACACATTGAGAGCAGATAGAAATAAAATCAGTGCTCATAATTAGTACACATGAATTCATCATAAAGGTGAAGAAACAGCATAATTTCTTTCTAAAAAAATTTATTGAAGTGTAATTGATTTACAGTGTTCATTTTGAGTGTACAGCAAAGTGATTCAGTTATACATATACATACATAGGTTTTTTTCTTTTCAGATTCTTTTCCATTTAATGTTATTACAAGAAATTGAGTATAGTCCCCTGTGCTAAACAGTAGGTCCTTGTTTATCTATTTTATATATAGTAACGTGTGTCTGTTAATCCCCAACCCCTAATTTATGCCTCCCTGCCTTTTCCCCTTTGGTAACCATAGTTTGTTTTCTATGACCATGAGTCTGTTTTTGGTTTATTAATAGATTTTCACATACTTTCTTTTTAAATCTATCTGCAGACTATGTTTCAGGGAGATTTTAAAGGGCTGCCTGATTGAATAGTTTCACTAGTGTCATTTAGGTGGTGTTCCCAGTAACTAGGCAGTGTCCAACTTAGGTGGTCATTTGTTATGGCCTATATATATGGATGTGTGTAATAATTTAGCTTGACTTTCGGAGAACATTTCATAAAGCTTTTAATTAATATTCTTATGAGAATAGAGACATAGCTGAATTCATAGATAATTGGGTTCAATGTTGATTAACAGAGTTGTGCAAAATTAGGAGATAACTAATAGCATCCTTACAGTTCAGTTTCTAGATTTTTTCCAAAATATTATCAATTAATTAGCTAAACACGTGTTTTACGAAATTTTAAACATTTATTCAGTCATTTATTTAAAAAAAAATGTTGAATGCCTACAATACATCACAGGCTATTATTATTAAAGCTGAGAAACACAGGTAAAAGTTCCTTTTCTAAAGGTGTTTGCAGTCTGGCTGAAACCTGCCAGATAACAAACATATAACTAAAATTTATCAGTCTCTATTTGTAAAGCCTTGTGTAACAGACTTTGTAATCAGTAACAAAAACTAATATGAAAAAGAATATATATGTATAACTGAGTCACTATGCTGTACACCAGAAACTCACACAACATTGACATTGCAAATCAAATATACTTCAGTAAAACAAAATTTAAAAAATAGCAGAATAGCAGGTCTTATCTGATCAATTATCCCCCTGTCTTTTCTGTTTGTTTTTAAGAATATTGTGTTCTGTATCCTTGGAGTTTTAAGAACAGTCCAGAGCTGCTAACAGGTGCTAAGCCACTCCTAAGAAGATTTAGAGTAGTCAACCTTGGCCATCGTCTCCTTAACTGCTCTACCAAAGTCAGGTTTTTCCATTTCATGAGGTTCAGAGATACGGGATTTGGGTTTGGTCGTAAAAAGAATTGAGGAATAGAGGCTGCTATGTTTGAACTCAGCTCTAAGTAATAAGCCTACTGATACAATTGAAAGCATGAAAAAAATGCTCAATATCACTAATTATCAGAGAAATGCCAATCAAAACTACAATGAGGTATCACTTCACACCAGTCAGAATGACCATCATTCAAAGTCCACAAAAGACAAATGCTGGAGAGGCTGTAGAGAAAAAGGCACCCTGCTACAATGCTGGCGGCAATGCAGTTTGGTGCAGCCACTATGGAAAACATTATGGAGATTCCTCAAAAGACTAGGAATAGACTTAACATGTGACCCAGGAATCCTGCTCTTGGGCATATATCCAGAAGGGACCCTACTTCAAAATGACACCTGCACCCCAATGTTCATAGCAGCACTATTTACAATAGCCAAGACATGGAAGCAGCCTAAATGTCCATCAACAGATGACTGGATAAAGATGTGGTATATTTATACAGTGGAATACTATTCAGCCATAAAAACTGACAACATAACACCATTTGCAGCAACATGGATGCTCCTAGAGGATGTCATTCTAAGTGAAGTAAACCAGAAAGAGAAAGAAAAATACCATATGAGATCGCTCATATGCGAATCTGAAAAAAAAAATACAAAACAGAAACAGACTCATAGACATAGAATACAAACTTGTGGTTGCCAGGGGGATGGGGGATGGGAAGGGACTGGGATTTTAAAATCGTAGAATAGATAAACAAGATTGTACTGCATAGCACAGGGAAATATATACAGGATCTTGTGGTGACTCACAGCGAAAGAGAATATGACAATGAATATATGTATGTTCATGTATCACTGAAAAATTGTGCTCTACACTGGAATTTGACACAACATTGTAAAATGAGTATAACTCAATAAAAAAAAGGTTATATGTAAAAAAACTTCAGCCTTGTTCATTATGACTTCATATTGAGGTTAGAGCAAAATCCCTCTTTGTGACCAATGTTCCTTTCTCTGATTTTCTTTGTTCTCCAAATATCTTAAGAGGATTTGAGGGTTGGTGTCTTAGGTTGGATTTTCTGGAAACAGATTCTGAGATAAGAAATTACATGCAGAAGATTCATTGAGGAATGGTCTTGGGAGATACAACTGTAAGGAAGTGAGGACCCCTGGCCTGGGCAGCAGGAGAAGTTGGTCTTCACTGCAGTTGCCACTGAAAACTTAGTTTTTATTATGCAAAGTCTTGGACCTGAAATAATGTCTATAGCCATACCAGTTTGAGTCTCAGCACCAATCTGTCACTGGCTGTAGGCAGCTCCTGGGCAATAAGGTTCCCTGTGTCCAAGGGCAATTCTCAGTGAGGGACAGAGCTGTGAGTGATCAGCAGTTAAATTCCCATAAGTTGGAGTATGTGTACATAGGCTTTGAGAAGGAGTTCTGAGTATAATACTGAAATACCCATTACAGCTGGTTTAAAATATAGAAAAAAAAATGCAGGGATCAGGGAAAGGGCAGAGTGGGAGGAAACTGACTCCAAATAATTCCATAGATAGAAGATATATGTGACTAAAATATAATGATTGTTATTGTGGAAGATATAACAGACTAGGTGAAAGATATGATAAAATTAAAAATAATCCAAGACATAGTAGACTTCAAAAGCTAGGGACTGATGTGACTCGAAAAATCAGAAATTCACAGTGGGATTGTGGAGAGCCATCTGGTGCGATGTTAAAGATTGGTCTCCATGGACCTCAGTGTAAATAATACAATTTTAAAAACTAATTCCTTATGCTCTTTTTAGCTTCTACTCTTAGCAGAGCTCATTAGAGATCATTGAGATTTCACAGACTACAAAAATCAAAAAGTTAAAGTTATAATAAGATATATACTCAGCTTAATTTTTTTATATAGAGAAAGATATACTAACATACAGCTGTTCTTGCTAGTAACAAACTATAAAAATATTCATTACATAGCACGTTTCAAAAATAGCTGTTGCAGCCTCATGCCACCTAGTTCCTGAATCTAAAATCAGGCAGTTTGTTTGATAAAATTTTATTTTTTAAAGCAGTTTTGGGTTCACAGCTAAATTGAGAAGGCACAGAGATTTCCATATACCCTCTGCCCCCGCCATGCTCTCCTCCATTATCAATATTCCCCACCACGGTGGTACACTTGTTACAGTGGATGAACCTGTTTTGACACATCATTATCTCCTAGAGTCCACAGTTAAAGGTTTCACCTTGGTGTTGGACAAATAATAATTACATGCCTCCATCATTATAGGCCCACCAGCAATGGATGACACTCCCCATTCTCACCAGAATTTGGTGCTGTCAGTGTTCCAGATTTTCTTTTTATTGAAGTATAGTTGATTTACAATATTAGTTTCAGGTATACAGCATAGTGATTCAGTATTTTTAGAGATTATGCTCTATTGAAAATTGTTACGTAGTAATGACTCTAATTGCCTGTGCTGTACAATATATCCTTATTGTTTATCTACTTTATACAAGGTAGTTTGTATAGACTGTTTTATTTTGTGTTTCCCTAATGACATATGATGTGGAGCAACTTTCATATGCTTATTTGCCATCTATGTATCTTCTTTGATGAGATGTCTGTTCAGGTCTTCAGCCCATTTTTTTAACTGAGTTGTTCATTTTCTTATTATTGAATTTTATGATTTCTTTTCATATTTTGGATGGCAGTCCTTTATCAGATGTGTCTTTTGCAGATACTTTGTTCCCAGTCTGTGACTTGTCTTCTCATTCTCTGGATATTGCCTTTTTCAGGCAGGGCAGAAATTTTTAATTTTAATATCATTCATCTTGTCAATATTTTATTCATGGATTGTGCTTTTGGTTTTAAATCTAAAAAGTCATCACTATACCCAAGGTTGTCTAAGTCTTCTTCTATGTTATCTTGTAGTTTTACAGTTTTGTGTTTATTTCTATGACCCATTTTGAGTTAATCTTTGCTAAGAGTATAAACTCTATGTCCAGATTATTTATTTTTTTCTTCTTTGCATGTGGAGGGCCAGTTGTTCCAGCACTTTTTCGTTGAAAAGACTATCTTTGCTCTGGTGGTTTGTTTTTTGTTGTTGTTTTCTCCTAATATGGGTGAGAAAGATATAGATAAGGCCTATGGTGCTTAGTTACTTTTTCAACATGATATTAGCAGGATATATTACTTCAAGTTCATGCATTTAATTTATCTTTTATAAATAGATTTTATCAAAAACCAACACTCCAATGGAAATGTGATGATTCTTACCATTTTATATAAATCTTCTGGATTTTGACCCTATCTCTAATTTTATTTTAATTAATTAACTTCTGTGAGTGAAACTCATACTTTAACAACTGAACTGATTTTTAAGGTCTTGAACAGTGGTAGACTGTATTCTACATACATTAATGTATAGAAGTACAAGAATACTACCTCTGAGTTAATTTTGTCATTGTTGTTCATACTTAGGAATACTCAAGCCTTCATGAAATTCCAGGAACAAATGATAAAAAATTGGCTTCTGCTCACTGGTGTATTTAAAGTACTTTTAAATGTTGAATTTTATACCTGTGTTTCTTTAAAAAAAAAAAGTAATGGAATTATTTTGAAAAAATAAATAGGTATATATCCTATTGTATAATAGTCATCTGAGTCCATAAATAAGGAAATGGTGAATGAGTGGAGCAGTCAACATAATTTATTTTATAATTCGAGGCAGTGAAATAGTTCCCACTCCAAGGTTCTAATTTCTCATTGTCTCCTTTTGCTCCATGATTCCATCAATTAAAACATCTAGAAGCAGTATTTCATGAGAGGGTGTGAAAAGGTGATCAACATGTCCAGTAAACCTACAGACAGGAAGGTTTCATGTTTGAAAGTTCCATTTTTACTGACTAATTCCTGAAGGTCTTGGCATTCCATTGATGTATATTTTGATTATTGAGATTGAAGACTACCAAAGGTATAATCATGTAATTTATAAGCCTACGAGTCCTGAATTCCTCTTCTAATTCATTTAGTTATGAACAAAATATATAAAATACTTGACATACTTGTTACAAAAGCATTTTAAGTGCAATTAGTGTCATTAAATTTGAAGTATTACCAAACCCCGTATGACAGCTACTGGGGAGTTAGTAGACACCAATTCAGAAAAAAATACAAATAGCCTTCAGGCACATTATTCCAGGTCTCTGCAAGCCATAACGGCAGCAAGACCTTAAGCTTGCGTATTTTAAGGGTAAAAATTGTAATATTAAGGCTTTGTGTGTTTGTTTTTGTGTTCCAATTGACTTAAGTCTGATATATTTATTTATAAGATAACTATCTGATAAGTACTAACATGACATTTTAGACAAGGAACATTTTTGGCAAAGCTAAGTCTGCAATTTTATAACTATAAAATTAAATTGTTAGAATTCTGTGGCAATTGCAATTATAATGGCGACACTTACAATTTTTTTTTCAGTAATGATGTGTGAGGGTAAGTCCACAGCAGGCAACCTGAGGAAAATAATATGAAGAATCATATTCATTTCCAAAAGTGTCTGAATATCCTGCTGCTATCTATAAATCTGATTTTTTTTTGTCAATAACATAACTGATGGTGGTAAGTCCAAACTGTGACTGAGGGTTTCAATCCACAGCTGACTTTAATTTGCCGGCTGATTAATTGGTTTGGGTGAAGTTAAGAAATCCAATCTTTCTACCTTTATAAAATTACAGTAGCAGAGGGACCACTCCTCGTCTAGTGAGTGACTGTAGACGTGGACTGAACTTGGAGAAACTAGCTCGTTATGTTTCTCTGCATTTAACTTGGTCCAACTGCCTGGAAGGAAAAAAATGTTTTTCTTGATTGAAATTCCGTATAAAACCAGGGACTGAACTAACTGAGCTTAGCTTTTCAGCACTGATACTATATTTTTCTTTTCCTTTATACAAGGACAAAAGTGGTGAGAGGTTATTACTCAGTGAAATATCTGAGGCGTTTAAAAGTTGAAATACATTATAATTGCTAAATTCTGAAAGAAATTTTATTGGGAAGCTATTCAAGTATATTAAAATTAGGGAGAGAAAGGCATTTTTAATATCAGAGCAGACTGATTTTAATAGATGGGGGAGCTGTGTGTGTAATGAGATGCCCTCCTGGGAATGAAGTTGGGACTCACAGGGGCCAGCCAATATATGTTGGTAAATAGAAGTATTGTGGATAAATTCAGGAAGTCAAGCAGTCACTCTATGGTACCTGCATTAGTACCACGAGCATAGAAGACGGAACAAACCTAAAAATAGAGTGAGGGGGGTGAGGTTAATGCACAGGGAGAGGCAGGAGGAACCTGGGCTACTGAGTTCTCCAGCACTTCCCAGCTCCAGCCCTTGAGAGAATGGGAACAATTCCTTCCCTAGAGTTCCTTTGATATCTTTGCATCATTACAGTATATCACCACCCCCAGCTACAGAATCCTAAACGAGCTCAAATGGATTTCATTTATTTTCATTTCCATTTAAACCTTATTCAACCAGGTAAGAGGGCAAATGGAGAAGTGTCAAAGGGAAAGTTTTCATGAAAACCAGCTCTAAGGTACAAGTAATAAGGAGGAGTCTGAAAAGGTCACAGTAATAAGTGATCAGAGAGGAAAAAAGAAAGTCAGGAGTGTGTGGGGGTCATGGAAGCTCTGGCCAGTTATGTCTCCACCCCAATTGCTACAGCATTCCCACTTTATTTTTGATATAGAAATTTACTTTTCAATATGTGAGAAATTGTTATGCAAATCCAGCTACAATGCCTATCTTCTAGCGGTATTTTTTCAATCATATTTCAGTCCCGAAGCCCCATTTATAGAGAAACACTTGAACAACTATTATAGAAAAATGAAGGCAAAAAGTGTTTTGCTTACTGCTCCCCAACAATCCATCCTCAAAGGATATAGGACATGCAGTCCTACCTTGTACCTGGAAAATGCAGAGTTGGAAACATATGACATACAACACTAATGAGGAATTTAACAGTTAATAATGATGAATGCAAGCACTGTTATTCAAATACAGACTCAACCATTTAAAGAATCTCATGTCCCAAAAGGTAAACGTATAAATATAAATATGCGTATATTATTGTATTTAGGTCTATCTTGAACTTACTTCATTAGCATTTTCTTACATTTTTGGGCATAAAGATAATTTGACACATTTTGTTCCATAATGTTCCTTAATGTTTTCCATTTCTCTTCTTATTTGTAACTTCTACAAATCTCTCATATTTGCTCTGATAAAATATTGAACTATTAATCCTGATTATTTTTGATGATATGTGACTGAATTTGTTTATGAATATTAAGTGATCCTAAGTGTGTGACATTATTTTCTACACCAGTTTGTTGATTGAACTAGTATGAGAGAATAGGTTGTAATTAGATGTCAGTGTCTCATTAATATGTATTTTTTCTATTTTTCTTCTCTTTTATCTATACATCTGAAGGTAAACTTGTGTCATGTTTAAACATTTTTTGGCTGTATAATTGTTACATCCAATTCATGTTTTATTCCATCCCATACATGAAGACTATTTGAATACAATGTTCTATGAAATTTGTAAGGAGATGAATGAGTTAAACCATCTGAACAAGAAAACCAAGGATAAAAAGCCCTTTCAGTGTTTATCAAGACTAATCTACATATTCAAATTATCTGAGGTGATGTGTTCTAACACCTGAATATATGTGCACATATTTATGGAGACACACATACACATACCTACATATACTTTTAATTTCATGTTCAGTGAGTTAAAATGTTCAGTGGATTGAATGATCTAGAATAGTATATACATCTTTTCTATGGGTATTTAAGAGCACTCTGCAATATGTGAAACAATTATGCTAATATATGCACTAATATATTTAGAGTAATTAGATGCTGTGGAAAGAAAAGAGACCTTCTGGTGTATGTTAATTCATTAGCTTTGCATTGATATATGGTTAAAACCCCAGTTTCTTTTTTTTTTTTTTTCTTTTAGCAGTAATATATTGCATATGGCTTACATACATTTGAGGAAAGTGTTTTAAAACAAAATTGGAAATATTTAGTTTGTAGAATGCTTTTGTGCAAAACTAGGGCACACTATTAAGCAGTTTATCCCAAGTTTGCATTTCAGTTAGTGTCTGTGAGAGAAATAGTTGGTATGTGACATGTTTATGCTTTATTTGTAATTGTTTATTTGGTTTACTGCCAAAGTACTCTAAATTTCCTAAAATTACCATTTATCCAAAACCATAGCCTAAATGTAAGATTTTTGTTTAGTTTCATGGTGTGTTAGTTAAAGGTTCCAGGGTCAGACACACTGATAGTCTAGCCCCATAGTCTCCAAATACTAGCAACGTGATAGGAAATTACTTATCCATTGTGAGGGCCAGTTTCTATATATAGAGAGGAGGAATAACAGAGTTCTTGGGAGGATCGAGTGTGATTAGTGAGATAACATTTGTGAATACGATGCCTTGTCTATAGTAGGCTAGAGCAAACATTAACTCCCATTCTAACTATATGACATAAAGAGTAGGCTCATACGAAATACTTACTATGAATTTCTAAAACTGTCTAGAGTGGTACATGATTTTTAATTTGCATTTATAATGATTAGCTTGAAACTCTGGTATATAGGATAGTATTTTCTGAATCAGCTGTCAGATTAACTTATATTCAATATAATTTAGTGTCCTCATGTATTTTTCCATGTCATAATGCTCAATAAATATGTAACAATTGATTGCTATCAATAATACACATACCAGAGTAGCTGGTATGATTTAGTCAAAATAACAACTAAATCAATGAGGCTCAGTAAATGACTTAATGTCTCCACTTTCTTTTCTGAAAAATGAAGGAAATAATACATGCTGCATTAGGCAGGATTTATTTCCATTGCAAATGACAGAATCCCAACTCAAAGAGCTTAAAAAAATGGTCTGGTAAAGGTTTTGAGTAGCTGACTGAAACAAACAGAAAAGCTGTTGGAACCAGGGGTTATTGGTCATCCCAAAGGAATGGCACCAAAGACACAGAGCCATTTCAACTCTTTCCACTTATTTGTCTTATTGTTGCTTCCCCCCCCTTTTTTTTTTTTTTTTTTTGCTGTATATGGTTTCCTCCAAAGAAAGAAAGGACCACAGGCAAACCAAGGATTTTATCATTGACCCTGAGTAAGCTCATAACTGAGATTTCTCCCTTTCAGCTGAGAATAACATACTCAGGGAATGAATCAGACTGATTTGGGATCCATGTCCACTACGTGGCCAAATGCTGTATTTATAGTGTTCATAATGGCACTTAGGTCCACCCCATGTGACCCACAGAGGTTCAGCCAAGACTGCCAAACCCAAAAGAAGCTCCATACCAAGAGACTTGGTTCTGCCTTCCCCAACAGCTGCTCCAAGAGACCAGGTAACCCAGAAGTACTCTAAGAGGGTTTTAACTACCACCACACACCACCAACAACAGTACAGGGGCAGGATTTTGACTAATGAGAAACAGAAAATAGCGAGAGGGAACCTGAAGGCAGGCAGATAATTCTCCCTCCCTTCTTTTTCCCAATGATTAATCCCACTTTTCTTTAAACACTGTCCAATTCTCTCCCTCAAAGCCAAATGACCATGACTGTGAAACACTGGCCAGCTCGATAACACATTACCTCGGATTTCCTCCCATGCTCCCTGACACATGAATCTTTGCCTTCAATCTTCCTGCCCTGGTTTAACACTTCTCAATGAAGAATTAATGTTTATGCTTTGATGTGTACTCTGTTTTCTAGGGAACCCAAGTTAAGACAAGTAGACACTGAAGGCATACCTCCTTTTATTGAACTTGGCCATATTGAACTTTGCAGATACTGCATTTTTTTTTTTTTTTTTTTTTTTTTTTTACCAGTTGGAGGTTTGTGGCAACCCTGTGTCAAATAATTCTATTGGTGCCATCTTCCAACAGCAGTTGCTCATGCATGACTTTGTGTCATGTTTTGGCAATTTTCCTATTTTAAACCTTGTGATTATTATTGTATTTGTTATGGTGATCTGTGATGATTGATCTTTAATGTTACTACTGTAATTATTTGGGGTGCCATGAACTATGCCCACAGAAAATGCTCATATTAATTGACCTGTGATGTGTGTGTTCTGACTGGTCCACTGACCAGCCCTTCCCTCATCTCTCTCTCTCCTCAGGCCTCCTTATTTTCTGAGACACAACAATATTGAAATCAAGCCAATTAATAACCCTACATTGGCTTCTAATTATTCAAGTGGGAGGACGATCAGCACATCTTTCACCTTAAATCAAAGGCTAGAAGTGGTAAAGCCTAGCGAGGAAGGCATGGTGAAGGCCAGGACAGGCCAGCATCTAGGCCTCTTGTGCAAAACGTTTGGCCAGGTTGTGAATGCAAAGGAACAGTTCTTGAGGAAAACTAAAGGTGCTACTCCTGTGAACACACAAAGAATAAGAGACTGAAACAGACTTCTTGCTGGTACGGAGAAAGACTTAGTGGCCAGGACAGAAAATCCAACCAGCTACATTCCTGCAAATCAAAGCCTAATCCAGAGCAAAGCCCTAACTCTTCATTCTATGAAGGCTGAGAGAGGCGAGGAACCTGTAGAAGAAAAGTTTGAAGTTACCAGAGATTTGTTCCTGAGATTGAAGGAAAGAAACCATAATATAAAAGTGCAAGGGGAAGCAGCAAGTGCTGATGTAGAAGCTGGAGCAAGTTATCGAGAAGATCTAGCTCAGATTATTCAAGAAAATGGCTACACTAAACAACAGATTTCAATGCAGATAACACAGTCTTATATTAGAAGAAAAGCCATCTAGGACTTTCATAGCTAGAGATAAGTCAATGCCTGGCTTCAAAGTTTCAAAGCACAGACTGACTCTCTTGTTAGGGGATAGTGCATCTGGTGACTTGAAATAGAAGCCAGAGTACCATTCTGAAAATCCTAGGGCCCTTAAGAATGATGCTACATCTACTCTATCTGTGCTCTCTAAATGGAACTACAAAGCCTGAATAATAGCACATCCATTGACAACATGGTTTACTGAATATTCTAAGCCCACTGTTGAGACCTACTGCTCAGAAAAAAAAAAAAAAATCCTTTCAAAATAGTACTCCTCATTGATAAAGCTCCTGGTTACCCAAGAGCACTGATGGGGATGGACAATGAGATTGATGTAGTTTCCATGCCTGATAATACAACATCCATTCTGTAGCCCATGGATCAAGGGGTAATTTTGCTTTCAAGCCTTATTGTTTAAGAAATTCATCTTGTAAGGTTATAGCTGCCATAGTGATCCCTCTGATGGATCTAGGCAAAGTAAACTGAAAACCTTTTGGAAAGGATTCACTATTCTAGATGCCCTTAAAAACATTTGTGATCTATAGGTAGAGGTCAAAATATCAACATTAATGGGATTTTGAAAGAAGTTGATTCCAACCCTCATGAATGAGTTTGAGGGGCTCAAGACTTCAATGGAGGAAGTAACTGCCGATGTGGTGGAAATAGCAGGAGAACTAGAATTAGATGTGGAGACTGAAGATGTGACTGAATTGCTACAGTCTCAGGATAAAACTTGAATGGATGTGGAGCCACTTCTTATGGATGAGTGGAGGGAGTGGCTTCTTGAGATGGAATCTACTCCTGGTGAAGATGCTGTGAAAATTGTTGAAATGATAACAAGCAATGTAGAATATTACAAAAACTTTGTTGATAAGATTGAAAGAATTGACTCTAATTTTCAGAGAATTTCTACTGTGGGTAAAATGCTATCAAACAACTGTATGCCGGTAAACGGTTCATGAAAAGAAGAGTCAATCAATGTGGAAAACTTCATTGTTATCTTATTTTAAGAAATTACCACAGCCACCCCAAACTTTAGCAACCAACATCCTGATCAGTCAGCAGTCATCAACACAGAGGCAAGACCCTTTACCAGCAAAAAGATTATGACTAGCTGAAGTCTAAGAGGATGATTTTTTAGCAATAAAGTATATTTTAATTGAAGTATACACATTGTTTTTTTTTTTTTTGAGATAATACTATTGCAGACTCAATAGGCTACAACTTAATTTAAAAATACACTGGGAAACAGAAAATTCATGTGACTCAATTTATTACAGTATTTACTTTATTGCGGTGATCTGGAACTGAATGCCCAATAGTTCTGAGGCATGCCTGTGTATTATTTACTTATTTATTTTTTACTGCTTTTGAAGTTAGCTCTATGAGATTAAGGAGATTAGATTTTTTGTTTTTGGGTTTTTTTTTAATGCTCTCTTCCCTACTATATCTCCAATACTATAACTTCCAAACACATGCCAGTTCCTCAACAAATAATTATCAAATTCAAAGTGAATGTACTCCATGTAGGTTATATGACCCCAGCAGGGCTATTTAAAAAAAAAATGCAAAAGATGACTTTTCTCCAAGGCATGAAGTAGGTGCTCAATAATTCTTTAGTGATATTGGGAAAATAAGATTGATTCTGTGTTGAATCTTAGTCAATTACTGAGTGTCTACCTTCTATCAGGTAATGCAATGATAATGATACCAAGACCAAATTTTTGCCAAATTTTGCCCACATACAGTCCAACGTGGGAATGCATAACTTCATAGTTGCTTTAACATTTCCCAGAATAAAAGAATACAATATAATTGCTTCATTTTTCATCAGAAACAAAAAAAAAAACTGTGTTGCTTATATATGATTTCCATCCTACGGATGTCTCTGTTTCAAAGAGAGAGCAGGTCAGCAGGATTGGAAAGTCCACTCCAAACAAAACACTTTGCTTAGACCACTTTGCATGTTGAAATGATGTGGCAAGCTAAGATGGAGTAGAAACACAATTCAGCAGCTTTCCTCTCTGTTCTAGCATTTATCTCTCCCTTTCCATCTGGCAACAAGAGAAAATAAACAAAGGCAACAGCATCTGTTACTCCTGCTGCTTTGAATTAAGCTTGACTTAGTTTAATCAGTTTGCCCCCATTAAATCCATTGCTGCACCTTTCCAGGTATTCGTCTGACCTTTAGTTCTATACTCCAATTGGCCAAGTATACTCATTGTTTTAAAAGATAAAAAACAGAGTTTGCCATTGCATTGTATACATGCATAGAAGCATGAGTTTTTTAAAATACAAATTTCCATATTTGTGTCTCTCTATAAAGTACAAGTAATAAGCTTCTGGTATTAAAAGCAAGGGATTGCCTGGAGATTTGTTTTAAATGATAGGCTTTTGAAGCTTCAGTAATGGTTGTGCGGTGTTTCTCCTTGATAAGAAGATGGGATGTAAGAGAGATTACTAAATGATTTTGAGTTTAGGGAATGCACTGGTTTTTATGCAGGTCTTGATATGCATGAGCACACAAATACATCTCATAAATCTGTCTAAGTTCCCCGGAACTCAAGGGTAATACATTTCCTCCTGAATTCCTGTACTGATCAGCAAAACACACACACTCTTAAAACGCAGCCCCAACACAGAGAAAGAGGTGTAATTCTTCATACACCAATTCAAAGGAGTAACAGAGAATTAGAGCAATTTCTTCTCATAAAATTGTCTGTGGGTATTTGAAATCTGTTCACAACATTGTGAAGCAACACAATAGCCGTAAAATGTTTAGAAAGCTTGGCCTCTTTTCTGACACACTTAATTAAAAGTGAACTTGATAAGAAAGGTGCTATGCAATTACACTTGGTGACCATGTTAACATTTAAATGAGAACAGTCAACATCAAGATGCTTAGAATAAGAAGTTTCAGAGAATATTCTAGCAAAGCTCTGACAAAGAAAGAGCATTTAGGATGTATACTGAAAAAGTTTGTATGTTAATTATCAATTTCGCTTTCAAAAATATTGTTAGTAAACACTGACCCCAAATATGTTCTAAATCTTAACCCTCAGTTCCAAGAACTTCAAATTTAAACAGTATGTTCCAATCATTGGTGAACTTAAAGCTTACCGGGTGAAAGGTTAAAGCACACTAGTGTTCTAACTACCCGGTTTCAGTAAATAGGCAGTTAAACAAATTTTTTTCTGCTACTTGCTACTGTTTTTTATAGCAACGAACAGTTGTGTTTTTCTTAAACAACAGTTGTAAAATGTCTTGTGCTGATACTTGGTAAAAATGGAAATATCAACATTGTTTATGTAGAATTTTCAAGCCATAAATCAGTCAAAGGTACATTCTGTCTGCAGTCGACCTATTAAGTATGAATGGGCTTTTCGGATTGGTTTGACACCTTCCTTGACATTGTCAAATAACAAAGACAATAACACCCATTTAAAAGTAAAGCAGAATGAAATGTTCATCGTTTTTGTCAAATACAGAACAATTGATCCTTGTAAGAATAAAGCACTTTGCTACTTTCCAAATTGTCCAACATTCAAGAGTGCACTTGCTACAAGTCATTAAAATAATTTGGTTAAGAGTGATTTTCTGTGTACTAGTGATTTTTTAGTCTTTTATTAAAAATGTGAAGTATGTTATTCTTCAAACTGAAACTCACTTGGTTATAAATCAAAATCACTGATTTTTTTTTCTTTTTAATTAACTTGTCCTCGGAATTTTTCCCTTGAATTTAAATATCTTTCATTTTTCAGACTCATGGAATAAAAGAGAAGTAAAACATTTTGAGGGCCTACTGTGTGACAAACACTTCACATTCATTGTCTCATGTAACCCTGCTAACAATGCTGCCATATTGTTACCCTCCCATTGAATAAGGTAGGAAAGTGAGTCTGAATGAAGTACAGGAACTTGCAAATGCTGTTTGGCTTGCTTGCTCCCTTATTCTGCATATGAAGGGAGCAGAGCTCACATATGATTTGCTTTTGTCTTGCCAGGGGCAAACAGTAGGTCTGCCACTTGGAAATAAGGAGCTAGTGGTGGCTGAGAGCTCACACTTATACAGGCTTGTGACTGAAGAGTGCTTCCTAATCGTGTGGTCTTCGTGGAGTCTGGCAACTGCTCTCAGCCACCATGAAATGGGGTTAGTATGTCTATCTGGGGTTGCTGTAAGGTGAGCCCATTTAGCATATGTATGTCACTAATTAAACATGCCATGAGGTGTCAAGATGGCAGAGTAGAGAGACTCAGAACTAACCATCTCCCACAAATACACCAAGAAGTACATCTACAAACCCACTGAATCTCACAGAACACCTACCAAAGTCTGGTGGAGTGTCTCTCACTTTGAAATACAGGAGGATTCTCACAAAATCCAGTTAGAGAGAAAAAGAAAAAAGAAAAAGAAAATAGGTGCAGGACTAGTCCTGCAGGGAGGGAGTGGCATAGGGAGAAAGGCAGCCTCATGCACCCTCTCTCCGACCGGGAGGTCAGCAGGAACAGCAGCAGAGCTTCTGAGGCTTGGAGGAGAAAAGTGACAGTTGCTTGGCAGGCAGAACTAAGGGAAACTGGCACAGAGGATCCCTGTGATCCCACTCATAGATGCGAGCTGGCAGGGACAAGCTGGGACTGGCTGCTGGAGATCATTGAGGAGCCTGGACAGATGGCAGGGGCCTACTGCAGAGGCAGCCTTAGGGGACTGGAAGGTGGTGTGAGCTCTGAGATCTGACTGGGGTGTGTGTGGAACAGAACAGCGTGGGACCCTCATAAAAAAAGCACCCCTGTTAGTGTGGGGACGGTCACAATGCAACCATGCCATAATCCCTGTCTCTGCTTGGCTCAGTTGTTGGTGTGGTTTCAGGAAAACAGAGTTAGGGCTCAGTCATAGTCATCACTGCTGTGCGAAGGCAGGGCTGAAAGCTGAATCCATACCCAGGGGCCCTATAACTCCACAGGCAGGGCTGAGATTTGTTTATAGCCCCAGACAGAGAAAGAAACCTGTGCCTCTGGGACAAAAGACAGTGAGTGGAGTTCTGGCACATGGGGTGAATATGGGTATTTACAACATGCCTGCATATGGTACTTGGAGGCGGGGCTGGGGTCTGCACCACAGGTTCAGGTGTGTGACTGCAAGCTCCCTACAGTGGGCTCTAGCACCTGACATTGGCGGATCTGTGTTGGTGACCCTGGGCCAGAACTGGTGGCTGACATTCCTGCAACTAAGTCAGGGACAAAAGAAGTGGTCAACAAAGAGTACTTTGTAAGCCCACATAACAAGTGACAGACAACACCACAGAAGGCACTTCCCAGGGGACATCTGTAAAGGTACTCTCAGTGAATCTTCTTCCCAGCAGAAGCACTTCATCTCAGCCTACCACACACCACAGCTCAAAAATGGGTCTGGAAACCTCTATTCCAGCAACAGAAGAGCAGACCTGGCCCACGTTAAGGCTGTGACAACCACAGAACAAAAAAGGAGGCCTGTTTAACAACAACAATCAGGGCAGGATATGATCACCACAGTACCAACCACACCCACAATCAAATGGATAACAGTAAACACACAGGGAAGAAAGATGTGACAACAACCAATGGTAAGAAAGGCCCTTACAACAAAACTTTTAGACACACACAGTGTACACAGGAACTCTCCCACTTTAAATAAAAACAAATAAGCAAACAAAAAAAACAGCCCTTCAAGACCACAGTATATAACTTATACTCCTAAACCCATAGAGTCAGAGAAATATAAGTAAAATAAAGATGCAGAGGAACCACTACAAAATAAAAGAACAAGAGAAATCCCCTGAAAGAATGAACAATGAGATAGACCTCAACAGTCCACTAGATCATGACTTCAAAAAGGAGATGATAAAAGCACTGAAGGAAATTAGAGAGACTATGAATAGAGACAGAAAATACTATAAAAAGGAAGTAGAAACTATAAAGAGCAGCTAATTAAAAACAGAAAACTCAATGACTAAGATAAGAGCTGAGCAAAAGGCAGTCAAAAGCACACTAGATAATGCAGAGGCATGAATGAGTGACTTGGAAAACAGGATAACAGAAGTCACTCAATCAGAATAGCAGACAAAGAAGCAAGTAAAAACCAATGAAAGCAACATAGGGGATCTAGGGGATAAAGCATGATAATCTATGCATAATAGGGGTCCCAGAAGGAGAAGAAAGATGAAAAGGGATTGAAAAGGTATTTGGAGATATCATGACTGAAAACTTTTGAAACCTAAAGAAAAAAAAGATATCCAAGTCCAGGAAGCACAGAGGGTCCCAAATAAGAAGAAACCAAACTGACCCACACCAAGACATATACTTAAGATGGCCAATGTTGAAGATAAAGAAATAATTCTAAAAGGCAGCAAGAGAAAAACAAAGAATTAGTTACAATGGAACCCCTATAAGGCTTTCAGCTGATTTCTCTACACAAACACTGCTGGCCAGAAGGGAGTGGCAAGATATATTCAAAGTTCTCAAAGAGAAAAAGCTGCAACCTAAGATATTCTATTTGGCAAGACTATCCTTGAGCAGACAAAATCATAAAATGTGGGAGAGGGGAGTAAGAGTATATAGATTTTTTTCTCTCTTTTTTTTTCTTTATTCTTTTTAGGGTGTATTTGACCTCACATGATTACCAGTCAAAAGAAAACAGATATAGTAATGGGTTAACATACTAGAAAAACAGAGTAACCACAAAACAAAAGCATACACTAGAGTCACAAATCCAAAAGAAACCAAACTAATACAAAAGAAAATTATCAAATAACAAAATTAAAAACAAAAAGGAAAAGAAAGAAACAAAGAAGAAATACCAAATCAACTGGAAAACAAAGTTCAAAATGGCAATACACATCAATCAATAATAACCATAAACATCAATTGACTCGATGCTCCAATCAAAAGACAAAGAGTGGCAGACTGCATAATAAAACAAAAGCCTACCATATACTGCCTACAAAAGACTCACTTTAGAGTAAAGGACACACATAGATTGAAAATGAGAAGATTAAAAAAGATATTTCATGTAAATGGAAAGGACAAGAAAGCAAGAGTAGCAATACTCATATCAGACAAAATAGACTTTAAAACAAAAGCCATAAAGAAAGATAAAGGACACTATATAATGATCAAAGGATCAATACAAGATGAGGATATTATACTCATTAACATATATGCACCCAATATAGGAGCACCTAAATATATAAAACAAATACTAACAGACATAGAGGGAGAAATTGATGGGAATACAATAATAGTAGGAAATTTTAAGACCACACTAATGTTGTTGGACAGATCTTCCAGACAGAAAATCAATAAGGCAATGGAGACAGTAAATAACACAATAGAACAGTTGAATTTGGTTGAAAATTTAGGACATTACATCCCTCAAATACCTGATAGACATCCTTTTCAAGTGCTCATGGAACATTCTCAAGGGTAGACCACACACTCAGGTACAAAAGAAGTCTCAACAAATTTAAGAGGATAGAAATTATTTCAAGCATCTTCTCTGACCACAATGGCATGAAACTAGAAATTAACTACAGGAAAACATATGAAAAAAAAAAAAAAAAACCCAGCATGAAGAATAGATAACATGCTACTAAAAACAAATATGTCAATGATGAAATCAAAGAAGAAATTTAAAAATACCTTGAGACAAATAACAATGAAAACTCAAATACACAAAATCTGTGGGATGCAGCAAAAGTGGTCCTAACAGGGAAGTTCAAAGCCATACAAGACTTTCTCAAAAAAAAGAACAATCTCAAAAAACAACTCAACCCACTATCTAAAAAATTAGAAAATGAAGAACAAACAAAAGCTAAAGTCACCAGAAGGAAAGAAATGATAGGGGTCAGGGAGGAAGTAAATAAAATGATTCTTTAAAAAATATGGAAAAATCAATCAAACCAAGAGCTGGTTTCTTGAAGAGTATATAAAATTGACAACTCTTTGGCAAAGCTCACCAAAAAGAAGAGAGAGAACACAAACAAAAATGAGAAAGGAAAATGGAGAAATTACAACCAACACCACATTAATTAAAAAAAAGAGAGAATAATATGAACAACTACGTGGCAGTAAATTGGACAACTTAGAAGAAATGGACAAGTTTTAGAAACATGCAGTCCACTAAAACTGAATCAAGAAAAAATAGACCATTTGAAGAGACCAATCACTAGAAGTGAAAAGGAATCAGCAGTAAAACAAAAACAAAAACAAAAACAAACAAACAAATAAAAAATCTCCCTGCAAACAAAAGTCCAGGACCAGATAGCTACACATGGAAATTCTATCAAACATACAAAGAAGTGCTCATAGTAACCTTTTTCAAACTCTTCCAAAAAACTGAAGAGGAGGGAATACTCCCAATCTCATTCTATGGAGCCACCATCACCCAGATACCAAAGCCAGAAAAAGATACTTCAAAAAAGAAAACTATAGACCAATATCATTAATGAACATAGATGCAAAAATCCTCAACAAAATATTAGTAAACAGAATCCAACAACACATGAAAATGATTATACCCCATGATCAAGTTTGGTTTCATTCCAGGGACACAAGGATGGTTCAACATATGCAAATCAATCAGTGTGATATAACACATTAATAAGAGACAGAACAAAATCATATAATCATCTCAATAGAAGCAGGAAAAACATTTGTTAAAATTCAACACCCATTTATGGCAAAGACTCTAAACAAAGTGAGTATTCTCAACATAATAAAAGCTATTTACGACAAACCAACAGCCAGCATAATATTCAACAGTGAAAAGTTGAAAGTCTTCCTGCTAAAATCTGGAATGAGACAAGGGTGTTCACTCTGACCACTTCTATTCAATATAGTACTGGAAATCCTAGCCATAGTAATTAGACAAGAAAAAGAAAATGGATCCAAATTGGAAGAGAAGACATTAAATTGTCATTGTATGTGGATGACATGACACTATACATAGAAAACTCTAAAAGCTTCACACAAAAACTACTAGAGCTAACAAAAGAATTTGGTAAGGTAGCAGGACACAAGATTAACATACAGAAATCAGTTGCATTTTTTTACACTAAAAATGAAATATCAGAAAAAGTAAAGAAATAATCCCTTTTAAAATTGCATCCAAAAAAAGTAAAATATTTAGGGATAAATCTGATCAAGAAGTGAAAGACTCATATGTGGAGAACTACAAAACATTGACTAAAGAAATTAAAGACGACTTACAGAAATGGAAAGATACTCCATATTCTTGGATTGGAAGAATTCATATTGTTAAAATGGCCATACTGCCCAAAGCAATCTACAGATTTAATGTGATCCCTATCAAATTACCCAGGACCTTTTTCACAGAACTAGAACAAATCATCCTTAATTTTATATGGAATCACAAAAGACCCAGAATTGCCAAAGCATGCTGAAGAACAAGAATGAAGCTAGAGGAATAACCCTCCTAGACTTCAGACAATACTACAGAGCAATATTAATCAAAACAGCATGGTATTTGTACAAAAACAGACACATAGATCAATGGGACAGAATAGAGAACCCAGAAATAAACCTACAAATTTTTGGTCAATTAATCTTTGACAAACAAGGCAAGAACATACAATGGAATAAAGACAGTCTCTTCAGCAAATGGTGCTGAGATAACTGGACTGCTGCATGTAAATCAATGAAGTTAGAATACTCCCTCACATCATACACAAAAAATAAATGCAAATGGCTTAAAGACTTAAATATAAGACAATATAGATCTCTTATAAGAAAACATAGGCAAAATATTATCTGACATAAATCCTAGCCATGTTCTCCTAGGGCAGTCTACCCAAGCAATAGAAATAAAAGCAAAAATAAACAAGTGAGACCTAATTAAATTTAAATTAAACTTATAAACTTTTGCACAGTAAAGGAAACCATAAGCAAAACAAAAAGACAACCTATGAAATGGGAGGAAATATTTGCAAAAGATGAGACTGACAAGGGCTAAACTTTTAGAATATATAAACAGCTCACATGACTTAATAATAGAAAAAAAAAAACCCAAAACAAAAATGGGCAGAAGACCTAAACAAGCAATTCTCCAGTGAAGACATACAAATGGCCAATAGGCACATGAAAAAAATGCTCAGTATCACTAATTATCAGAGAAATGCAAATCAAAACTACAATGAGGTATCACCTCACACCAGTCAGAATGGCCACCATTAAAAAGTCCACAAACAGTAAATGCTGGAGAAGGTGTGGAGAAATGGGAACCCTCCTACACTGCTGGTGGAAATGTAGTTTGTTGCAGCCATTATGGGCAACAATATGGAGATTCCTCAAAAGACTGAAATATGAATATGAATATGAATAGAATAGAATATGAATATGAATAGACAGCATATGATCCAGCAATCCCACTCCTGGGCCTATATCCAGAGGGAAACTTAATTCAAAAATATGCAAACATTGTATTTGAATGGGCATAACTTTTATATTACAATTAATGTACATTTAGTTCCAGTATCTTCTATATCCATAAAAATGTTCAATGAGAATTGATGTAAAAATGTGAGAACTCAAAGGCAACACAAGTGTCATGCTAAAGGGTATTTTTGTTGTTCAGATTTTGAAAATTATTTAGGACTTATATGAAAAAAAATCCCAGAATATCTAATTTACATCAATGTACTATTTCAAAAACCACCTGGAAAGGGTAAACAGGGATTTAATACAGTCTAAATAGGTTTCCATATTTCCTTTTGGTGAGGAGAATGGAAAAAATCTCCATAAAATGGGCTAATCAAATTCCTATGGAGCCAGATCTATACTCACTTTTCAGCCTTATGAAATACAGACAGTTTAAGCAGCTTTCAGATAAATACCAGATTAGGTCTATTCTTGTGATCTGAGGATCAGGGAAAGTGGTGGAGTTAGAAAGATCAAATAACAAGTTGAATAGGAGTAAAGCCAGTTTAACTGAGAAGAGGGAGGAAGAATGTCTTCTTTTCAGAATATTTTGATTTTGTAATTTTAAGATAGTCACCGTGAAAAAACATCACACACACAAGAGTGTAATGAACCCGATAGATCCATCACCTACATGAAAGGACTCTCCAGATGTTGCCACTACATTCTTGTCACATCCAATCCTTTATTGATACTGTTGTCAAGTATTCTGAAACAGCTCTAAGACCATATATCCCATTTCAACTTTACATCTTAAGATGTGCATATCTCAAAAAAAGTGAACAGTATTTTTTATAAATTCACAAAACCAATTCTTAAACAAAATTGATACTTTCTTGCTATCATCTCATATGTACCCATATTCAAAATTGTATACAAATCAGAATATAAAACAAGTCTTTAAACTGCATTTTATTTTTTATGCCTCTTGTTTTGTTAATCAACGGTCCTCTTTTTTATGTCATTAACTTGTTGAATAATTTGCTCCAGTTATTGGAAGGATGTCTCAGTTCTGGTTTTAACTCTGCTTTTTCATGGTGTCATTTAGTTTCTTCTTTCTGCATTTCCTGGAGGGTAGCTGTAGAGATTTGAGTAGAATCAGTTTCAACTTTCTTTACCTCGCAATATTTATTAACAATGCTGAATATGTCAAGTTGTATTACATTAGGCAGCAATATTCTATCTTATTTTCCTCTTAGTGATGCTGAGTGAACTGTAGGTCAGACTATTACATCCTGAACCCTCATTGTAAAATCCCCCATCAATCCTTTATCTAATGGTTTTATTCACTAATAAACTTTGCCTGAAACACTTATTTCACATTTATTAGCTGAAATTTTTCTTTCTATGAAGAATGAATTTTCATATGCAGGTTTATCTGTTTGGTTATCCTGATACAGAATTTACTCAGAAAATACAGGATTAATGCTGACTTCTTTCCTTTGCCTTTCCCTCCCACCTCTACTGTGTGTGAATCATTTTGAAATTCGAGGTTTTGGTATTGTAGTTATTCTTTCCAAAGATCAAATCCTTCTATATTTGGCCACTGGAAGCTCTTTGTGGGTGCCTATGTCATCTTCAGGTGTATTTTATTTAGTATTTTCTCAGCTTTATTGAGGCACAGTTGACATTTAGCAAACTGTACCTGTTTACAGTGCACAACTGGGTAAGTTTTAACACATGTGTAGATCCATGAAGTCATTAAGACAATCCAGAGAATAACTATCATGATCTTCCCTCCCTAAAGCTTCCCTTCCTGGGTATGGAGCTCTCCCTCCAGAGTGGGGCTTCCACAGCCCCAGCCCCACACTACCCCCTTTGCCAGGCCACTGCCACTGCCGATCAAATTCTTGTCTCTCTAGTTTTGCCTTTTAGAGAATTGATGTTAAGTGGAATCAATATAGTGCCATGTAGTCTTTTCTGTTTGCTTTTTCTCCTTACCATGATGTTTGGGAGCTCCATGTTGTTGTGTGTGTTGATATTTCTTATTGCTGAGTGATTTTTCATGGGAAGGATGTATCACATTTCTTTATCCATCCACAGTCAATCAACATGTAGATGGTTTTTAGTTTATGGATACTACGAACAAAGCTTCTAAGGACATTTGTGTACAACATTTGGATGGGACACATGTTTTATTCCCTTGGATAAATACTTAACAAATGGAATAGCTAGTTTATATGGTAGGTATATGTTTAAATTTTTCAGAAATTCCCAAACTGTTTTCCAAAGTGATTGAATAATTTTACACACTGTCATCTAGGCATTACACTTTCTCAACATCCTTGAAAACACTTGATACAGTCAGCAGTTTTACTCTTAGACATTCTTATAAATATGACCTACATCATTGTGATTTTCATTTGCATTTCCAAATGCTTAATGACTTTGAGCATTTTTCATGTTAGTGCTTATTAGCACTGTATATCTGTATTAACATCTGTATATCTTCTTTGATGAAGTGTCTGTTCAAATCTTTAGCTCACTTTTTATTGTCTTTCTGGCCTTCCTTTTATTGTGTTTTGAGAATTCTTTAAATTCTGAATATAAAACCTCTGTCAGATATATAAATTGCAAATATTTTCTCCCAAAATTTTGCTAGTCTTTTCATTCTCTTAAGATTGTCTTTTTAAGAACAGTTTTTTTTTCCCGAATTTCAAATTATTAATTTGTTTTCTTGTGGATCAATATTTGTACTGTATCTCAGAAATATTTCCTAATCCAATTTGACAAAGATTTTTCCTGTTTTTATTCTGTAAGTTTCATAATTTTAGGTTTTACATTTTGTCTGTTATTTATTTTAGATTAATGTTTTCCATATGTTGCATATTATGGATTAAAGGTTTTTTTCATATGACTATCTACCTTCCACTATCATTTGTCAAAAAGATATCCTTTTTCTACTGACTAACTTCTGTATCTTTGTTGAAAATTAGTTATCAGCATATGTGTGGATATATTTCTAGACTTCCTATTTTGTTCCATTTTTCTACTTGTCTGCCTTTATACCAATACCACACTGCTTTGATTACAGTGGCTTTACTGTAAGTGTTGAAATCAGGAAATTAACATTAGTTTTCCAACTTTGCTCTTTTTCAATATTGTTTTGATATTTTAGGTCTTCGCATTTCTCTTTATACATATATTGTAGAATCACTTTGTCATTTTGTTTTTAAAAGAGACTGCTGAAATTTTCATTGGGATTGTATCAAATATATGTATTGATTTAGGTTAAATTGACATCTTAATTATATTGCATTTTCTTAAGCATGAACATGGTATATGTTTTCATTTATTAAGAACTTTGAATTCAGTAATATTTCATATATATCAGTGTACAGACATTTTACATTTTTTAAGATTTACCTCTTAAGTATTTCATATTTTTGATTCAATTGAAAATAGTATTTTTTAATTATTTGTTGCTGGAATATAAAAATAGAATTTATTTTAATACTATTGAGTTTGTATTTTATAAAATTGCTAAACTCATTAGTTTTGGTAGATTTTATAGATTTCAACAGCTTTTTCTACTTAGTTTTACTTCTTTTTTATTCTAGATGCCTTTTTTCACCTCATTTTTCTTGCTTTATCGCATTGAGTGGAGCCTTTACTTCAATATTGGATAGAGTGGTAAGATTTTGTTATCTTGTTTGTGATCTTTTGAAGAAAGTATTATTCAGTCTTTCAACATTAATTAGGATGTTAGTATAAAGACTTTATAAATACATTTTTTCAGATTTAGGAGTTTTATTAGGAATGGATGTTAGATATTATCTAATGCTTTTTGGGGCAAATGTTGAATCTCATGTTATTTTTGTAAATAAAATAAATTTATTTACAGGTAAATAAAAATTTGCATACTATTCTATGCCTTACTTTTTTCCCTTACCCATATATCCACATGACTGAGAGCATTCTCATTGTTTTTCACAGCTGCATATTATCCAATATGTGATTGTATCAATTTCCTATTGACAGATTTATGGATTGTTTCTAACTTTTCATATTACTAACAATGTCATTATGAATAGCAGTTTGCATAATTGTTTTATATTTTGCCAAGGTACCTTTGGAATAGATTCTCACAAGTAAGACTGATAACTCGACTGGTAATATAAATGTAACTTTTCTACTTATTGCATTTCCACCAACAATATGGAAGAACGCATGTTTATGCCTTTGTCTATGATATATTACAAATGTTTCCCAGTGTGTTATTCTTATTTCTTTTTTACATTGCTTACGGTGTCTTCTGGCATGAAATAGATTTTATCCTTTTTTCATTGCCTTTATGGTCTGAATACTATTTAATACAAATATTTTCCTTGATCTAGGTTAAAAAAGAAATGAACCCTTGTTTTCCTCATAGGTCCTTGTATTGCTATTATTACTATTACTATTATTTTTTTTTTTACACTTACGTGTCCTGTTCCTTTGGAATTTGTCTTTTATATATATGATGTAGCATTAGTTGCTACTTTTACTGGTCACCTGGGACTTCAAAACACACTCCTGAGAGTCTGTGTTAGTAACAGCTTATATACAACTACTATGAAATAGCCAGCCTGTAATATGGGTTTGCACATCTGACTTATTACAGTCCTCATAAAGGAGAAATATAGTTGTCAAGAAAGAATCTTCAAAACATTAGAAACAAAACAAAACAAAAACCTCCTCAGTAACTTGCAACTTCAATTCTGTAGGTAAATTACATTTCAAGTCTTTTTGTATATAGCACCTGTAAAGTGTTCAAGGGACATATTTTCCCCCCCAATCTTACAGTCATCTAAGAAATCTGAGGCTCACCTGAATTACCTTAATATTTAAAGTTAATCTTGCCAACATAACAAAAGATACAATTATAATTGGTCAACATCATTAGCCTAGGTATTTTGAATTAATTGTGGACACATTAAAATAAAATTCTATAATTGTGGCCTTTCTTATAACCTAGGAAAGCACAATATGAATTTCTGTAGGCTATTACAATAACACAAGGTTTTAAAAACAAAATTAAGCCCTCTACTTTGCTTTATCTCCCCTTAAAAGCATTTCTGGCCTCCTTTGTAGTGTCAATTGTCAATAGACTAATTAAAACGAAGTCACATGTTCTATTTGCCAATATTTATATTATAAAGGTCAACAAAATGGCACAAAGACTTTAACTGCTATATTTATTTTAAAATTGCTGAGAAATAATGAAATGATACTCTCCATTCCATCTAAGCAATTTAGCAATTCTCTTAGTGGCACTCAAGTAGGGTGGGAGAAGGATGGTATGCTTTCTGGGAAGTCTTCCTTTTCTGTCTCAAATTCCCTTGAATTAACCCCCGTGGAACCTATTTGAAGACAAGAATCAAGAAAAAAATTGCCAGTAATGGGATGAGTGAGCCCATCTGACTCTGCTTCTTTCAAAATGAAGTAGCTCTGTGGAAATGATATTACTGATATGTTGTTTGGTACATTAGAAAATGAAGTAAAATAAAATATGAAAAAGGACCAAGTTATCTACAAAAGAAGTAAATGTGACATTACTTTAGTCTACTTTAGCTCTATTGTTGTTGACCTTACAGAAACTGCATGCTAATATTTGTATAGAGTGAAATTTATTCTTTTGTGGTTTTTGTTAATGCTTTAGAAAGCAAGCGAAAGCTTCAGAGTGCATGCATATCTTTTTAATATATTTATAGACTATTCAACATTTTAAAATTATCTTAAAGTAAATTCCTGAAATCAGGAATTGTGATTCCTCCTGCTTGTTCTTCTTTTAAGATTGCTTTAGCTATTTGAAGATTTTTGTGGTTCCATACAATTTTTAGAATAGTTTATTCTTTCATTTTGGTAAATGCTATTAGAATGTGATAGGGATTGCTTTCAATCTGTAGATCACTTTGGGTATTATGAATATTTTCACAATATCTATGTCTTTTAATTCAAGAACATGGAATATATTTCCATTTATTTGTGGCCTCTTTAATTTCTTTCCAAAATGTCTTACAATTTTAAGTATCCAGGTGTTTCAGCTCTATGGTTAAATTTATTCCTAAGTACTTTATTGCTTATTGTAAATTGGATGGCTTTCTTTATTTCTTTTCCATAGAATTTATTATTAGTGTACAGAAACATAACTGATTCTTGTATGTTGATTTTGTGTCCTGTAACTTTACTGAATTTATTTATTAGTTTTAACAGTTTTGGATGGTGCCTTTAAGGTTTTCTATATATAAGCTCATGTCGTCTGCAAACAGAGATCATTTTACTTCTTTCTTATTAATATGGAAACTTTTTATTTATTTTTCTTGCCTAATTGCTGTGGTTAGGACTTCTAGTACTATGTTGAACAGAATTGGCAAGAGTGAGCATTCTTGTCTTCTATCTGATCTTAAAGGGAAAGCTTTTAACTTTTCAACATTGAATATGATGTTAGCTATTGGCTTTCCATCTATGGTCTTTATTATGTTGAAGTGAATTCCTTCTATAACTAATTTGCTGAGAGTTTTTATTACGAAAAAAATGTTGTATTTTGTCAGATGTTTTATCTGTAGCTTTTTAGATAATCATATGATTCTTATTCTTCATTCTTTTAATGTATTATATCACATTGCTTGATTTGCATATGTTGCATCATCCTTGTATTCCAGGGATGAATCCCACTTAATCATAATATATGATCCTTTTAATGTGCTATTGAATTAAGTTTGCTAAGATTTTCTTGAGGAGTTTTGCATCTATGTTCATCAGAGATAATGGCCTGTCATTTTGTTTTGTGTGGTATCCTTGTCTGGCTTCATTATCAGAGTAATGCTGGTCTCGAAAAATGAGTTTGGAAGTGTCCTCTCTTTTTCTGTATTTGTGAAGATTTGAGAAGGATTAGAACTATTTTTTCCTTAAATATTTGATAGAATTCACCAGTGGACCATCTGGTCATGGAGTTTTCTTTGTTGGATGTTTTTTGATGGGCTGATCCAATCTATTTGTTTATTATTGGTCTGTTCAGATTTTCTGTTACTTCATGATTCAGTCTGAGGGAGTTGTGTGTTTCTTGGAATTCATCTATTTCTTCTAGGTTGTTACATTTGTTGGCATATAATTGTTCATAGAAGTCTCTTATGATCCTTTGTATTTGTGTGATGTCATTTATTATTCTATTCATATGTTTATAAATAAATATGTACAGTACAATACTTGTAAGTATGAATCTAGAAATAGACACATGCTGGTGGAAATGGAGAAAAGTTCTTAAGGACTCAGTTCAAAACTCCTAAATATCCTAGTAGTGCTCTGATTAGCAGAGTTTTTAGTTGATTCCTTGTTTGTTTATATAAAGAAAAAGAAAATATTTTAAAAGATCTCCTTTGTTTTGTAGCATACCAGATGAATTTTCTTATCTTTGCTTTTATCCTCGCTTCAGTTTTATCCCTATAGAAAATACTAATGGAACTAAAAAATGTATTTCAGAAATACTATTAAAACATGGAGTCACACATATTGTAACTGGCATTTGTACTAAGTAAATAAATCTAATAAGAAGTTTAAAGGTTATAAGTGAAAATAGGAAAGAAAAACCATTAATTGGGGTCATGACTTTGCATTAACTGTGAATTCTAATCATTTATCATTAAATTTATGGTACTCAAGAGAGTACATCACTGTCTAGGAGAAAATGTGTGGAGAAGCCAGGACAGGATGGAGTAACTGGTCTCATATTAAGAGTGAAAATACTGTGGTTTTCAGTTGTGAAAAAAATGACACTAGTCCTTGGGGAAGACCCAGGACTAATGCAAACATATTTTATTAAAGAACTTTGATACTGGGACATCTTTGAAATTTTATAGAAAGCTGTATGTTAGGTAAGTTTAGTTGTCTTGCAGTTTAGACAACCCACCTTACCTACCCACCCAGTTTCTTCCCACTAGAGTTTTCTCAGTAAATCTCTTGATTTAAAAAACTTAAATGTCGTAGAAAATATCATTATTTTGTTTTGGTTTGGTTTCTCCAATATTAATGCAGGGATGATTTTTTATTTAAGAGTTCAAAAGATATACACAAGGTGTGGGAAAGTTGTTACGACAATATTGGTAGAATATCACAATTGTGCTTAGATGCTTACAAAAGTAGAATGGATGCCAAAAACAAGGATGTGCAGATGCAACTATGGCTATAATCTTTTCACTTAACAAGGAAAGTGACTGGATTCCTCCAACATACTTTATTAAAAATAGGTGAAATTAAACAAAGTGTAAGCAAAAAAATCAGTTTTGTAATTTTTCTTACCCTACAGCATGAATTACCATAAGTATTTATTACTTACTTTCTGCTCAAGAGTGCCTAGAGCAACGCAAAAATGGTGGAGAATCTCTACCAGTCCTTCTGAATCTCATGGTTTGCCTGAAATTGCTCTATCATCACCCTAGTCCTCTGCCACATCATTTCTGCAACCAGAAACAAAGACCTTTGGAAGCCTCTTACCTCCCTCTTTCTTAACTTTCTTCAAGCTTTACTTTATATTCCATCTGGGAAGAAAGAAAGAATTCATTTTGGGAAATTGCCTTATTTTTGCTGTACATTTTTATTTGTATTTTTCAAATCAATTTATTTATTGCTATGTGTTGGTTTTTGCTATGCTTTTTAATAAATACCATATTGATGTAATAACATGCAAACTGTACATGCTGCTGCACAGAGAGAAACTGTTTGTTAAAAATAGGTTGTTTGCTGATCAGAAAGTGATGCTTTAACATTTAACGTTTTAGCATGATAGTTTGTTACTTGTATATATGTACTTTACTGTATTTTAGTTACAGTCTAGGAAATTGGTCAGGTGTCTTGGGATAATGTGTAATTACTTATTATAATTGTTCCCATTAAAAAAAAGATTGGAAATTGCCTCCAGGTAATCATTTTAATGCATATTGTTTGACTATTCAGTATGATATTAAGACTGGTTTATTGGTGGTAAGCAGGAGACACATTTTTTTTTTACAATATATAGAATTTTTTTTTTACAATATGTAGATTTTTTTTTTCTGTTAGAAACAGTGGATTTGTGGATTAGGGGATGGCTTCAGCAAGCTGGGGAGACCTATACCTAGATTTTGCACATTTCAGAGTGAAACTTGAATTGAGACAAATATGGCACTTGCGTATCCTAAACTGAGCTCTGCATCTGTGAAGCAAGGTTGAGAAAAACTTGAGTAAGAGTTTAGTAATTGTTTTCCTAACGACAGAGAGCCAGAAGAGCCCACCAGAGGCAACACTTTCCAACCCCCTGATTCCAGTAAGAATGAACCTAAATAATTTCAAACAGATAGTTATTTCCGCTCCTAAAATATACCCAGGAAATGAGAATCTACCCTTTGGTAACTAGTTCCACTATCTCACAGTCATTATGCCAATACATACTATTAAGAGGCCTAAATGTGCACATTACAGACACAATGGGCTATAATTGCGCTTTTGAAACTGCTACACAATATCCAATCTATGATTATTTAGGGAGTTTACATCCACCCATTATTGATGCAACAGCCCTTAATAGCACCTTTGTTGTCAGAGGGGTTGTGTTGCTGAATATCCCCAGCATTGTTCCAAACAAATTGATAGAACCACAAACGGTGGCAAGATTTCAGATATTTATGTGCAAGTATTATCGTCTGCACTTAAGACTGAATATATACAGTATAGTGCCAGATAAAGCCTTCAATCTTTTGCAGTGTTTTTATAGACCATTCCAATTTAACAGAGGATGCCACCACATTAGACACCATCGTTAGTTAGGATGTTTTTAAACATTACATACCAAGCGTTTGAGAAAAAATAAAACATAAAACTACATTTAATTTTGTATTATCCCCTGTTTTTTTATTTACTAAGATATAATTAACATATAACACAGTATAAGTTTAAATTGTACACACAGCTGCTCAGGGAGCAAAAGTTAGCTAGAGAAAGCCTGATTGTATCCGTTTTTCCACTATACTTCACCAAGGCTGAAAAATGATAGATCAGGTGTGAAAATCCAGTAAAAATCTTTGCTGTCATATATTGTTTTGCACATAGAAAGTTAACAGCTTCGTAAAGTAAAGGGTGTTGACAGCAGATATTTCAGAACCCGTCTTGTTAAGAAAATTCTCATTTTTTCCTTGAATGTCGTATTCAATTTATAAATTTTCTTTTGAATTTCCTCCTCTGAAAGTTTATTTTCTGGATACAGATTGGTGGTCACTGATGCTTGTTGGTATGACACACAAATATACAGACAATAGTTTTAACTGACAGGTAGTGATTAAGGACAGGAAGTCTTACAAAAGTAAAGAGGTTGAAATGAAAAGAATGGAAAAGAAAAAGAGAGAAAGGGCGATAGAGGATAGATAGATAATAGTTTAATTTGGTAATTTGGCAAAGGTGTCTAGAAAATACTCCTAAAATTAATATTCTATTTATAGCTGCTTAAGTTCTTGGGATCTGAGACTTGCTGCCAACACATGCAACTTTTCTTTTTTCCTGAGTGAATCAAAAGGTAAATATAAACTAAATATATGTTCCTTATATTGATTTTTCTCAAATATATTTTTTATAGCGTAGACAAAATTTCACCTCTCATTTTTGTCTCGACTTTCAAGACTTTTTTTTTTTTTTAGTTTTTAGAGGCCCAAGTTTAATTAGCTTATTCTTTTCTTCCATTCTAATCTTTTCTACAGTTCAGAGGCACATAAAACCACAAAGTAAGATAATAAGCAATAAGTGGAATAATTAATGCAACATGATGAAACACATTTTAATTTTTATTTCTCCACAGTTCTCACTGGGGAATGAAGAACTTGAAGTTCCAGGGGTTGAAATGCTCCAGTTCCAGTTATTTTGAACATGTCACAGTACTCAAAGTTTTTGTAAAACTGAAGCTTTTGCAATTTTAAGTCACAATCTTCTTTTAAAACTATTTTTAAACAACGTTTTTGTAATTGTAAGCTCCTACATCCAAGAAGATGGAAGAGATGCACATTTCCATATACCTCCTGCTAAGTACAACTGAAAATCCTGCCATATTTTAAAACAAACAGAAGATTCTAAAAGGTGTAGAGGAGAAAGACAAGCTAAGGAACTTTGGATGTGAGAATGATATAGTGGTGACTTCCCTGGGCTTTATTTTTGCCTCATATATCCCAGACATGAGGATAAAGGAGACAGCAATCCAGAAATGCAACAGATGCAGAAAACAACAACAAAATTATGCTATCTCTAGCCAAAGGACCAGGATAAGGTAGCCTGTCAAGACAGAAAATTTTAGACAATAACTTTTCTCTTCCATTTAAACACCATAGAAAATACTGCTCCCTCTTCTACTCATGCCAGTAGAACCAGGTAAGGAACGTGGACTTCTACATTCTCAGGTTGTAACAAGACACTCCAAGTCCCCCACTGGGACTATGTCAGAGAAGGCAAAATAGGGAGCTAGGACACTGATCCCCATCAAGGGGGTAAGTCCCATGTCCATCTCTCTCCCCAACCCTCCCCTGGTATGAGTGGAGTCTTTGTGTGGAGGCTGGACTTCTACCCCAACCTGGCAGCAATGAGTTGGCGTCTTTGTTTCCACTGGCATGGTGTCAAAGGAGACCTAGTGGAGAGTCAGGATTTCTACCATTTGCCCCCTGTGCACCCCCATCTCTGTGTCAGTGGAGGATCTTTGGGGGAAGTACTAAGGTGCTTCTACTCTTCTCAGTCAGCCAGGAAAGTATCACTAGAGGGTTAAGAGAACCTAGAACTCCCTCTTATGTCCAGCAGCTATGAGGAGCCCCCATACCTTGGGTGTCAATGGAGACCAATTGAGATCCCTGGACTTCTAGTCACACTTAGAAGTAATAAGGTAATACCCTTCCTCTTCCTCCTGTCTGAGTCGTTTCAAAGGAAGTCAGTTTGAACAGGTTTAATTTGGGTCTGGAATTTAATGATACAATACCCCAAATATCCAGGTTTTAGCTGAAGATCTCTTGTCATACCAAAAACCAGGAAGATCTCAAGTTGAATGAAAAAGAAAAATCAATAGGTGTCAACATTGAGATGATAGAGGTTAAGATTATCTAACAAAGACTTTAAAGAGTCATTTAAAAAAAGCTTGAATAAGTGATTATAAACACATAACAAAAGAAAAAAAAAAGAAACCAACAGACTCAGCAAAGAAATGGAAGTCTCAACAAAGAACTGGAAGATAAGGAGAAGCACCAATTGGAAATTTTAGAAATGACAGACACAATAACTGAAATAAAAAGCTCAAAGATGGGTTCAGTAGCATAATGAAGGAAGGACAGGAAATAATCCTCTGGACTAGTAGATAGAAAAATTAAAATCACACAATTTGAACAACACAGAGAAAACAGATTGAATAAAAATGATTGGAGATTCAGGGACCCATTGGACTATAACTAAAGATCTAATGTTCATGTCATCAGAGTTTAGGGAAGAGAGGAAAAAGAAGATGCTGATGGTGACTTTGTGTGGTCTGGAGTTGTGGATCATAAAACCACCTCAGATAAATTTCTGTGTAAGAATTATTTGTATCCAGTTTGAGAGTATGTCCCTATAGAGAAATGTCTCATTTCATTCTACCAGGCACCCTAGAAGAATCACAGAATATTTTTGAAATCCTCTTTTTTTAAAATTTAAAATAGTATACCCTTAACTCTCATGAGACATAGTGCAGTTCACTGTTTACCCCCAAACAGAACTCAAATACATTTTCCAGTGACTTCCTTGCAACATTGAATACAACCCTAGTAAGTCTTTTTTAGACTCTAATAATCTCTTTTTTTTCATTTACTATAATAAAAGAAAATACCTGTAGAAATAATCAATTAATTTAGAAAAAATGTTAAAAAATGAATGAAGAGATATTTGACTTACCATATGATATAAATTATTACAAATCCATAACAATAAAGGCATTATAAAACTGGCACAAGATCAATGAGAGCGATGAAGTAAAGGCGAAAGTGAAACAGCAACCCCAATGACATTTAAGAATGATTTGCATGAGATGAAAATGGCAGTTCAAATAAGAAGACAAAAAGTTGATTAATCAATAAATGGTGGTAAGGCAACTGATTAATAATATTTTGAGGAATACTAAAATAAATCCCAGATCAATTAAAATTTTTAATATGAAATACTAAAACCAAAAATCTATTAGATGTAATGTGAAAGGGCATCCATATAACCTTATAGGGAGGATGATACTGGAGGAAAGATGCTTAACGCAGGGACTGAATGGAGCCAATTGTTAGATCTTTATTTAACGTTTTTACACAAAATAATTTTTAGGCTACTGATAAATTGCAAAAGTAGTGCATTGCATTTGCTTATTCTTGTCAGTTAGAGTTCTCAAATGATAATGTTTTCTGTAAACACAGTATGATATCAAAACTAGAAAATTAACATTGACACAATACTGGTGACAAGTTTACTTACTTTATTCAAATTTGCCAATCATTCCACTAATGCCCCTTTGCTGGTTCAGAATCCAATCCAGGTTCTCACTCTGTGTTTAACTGTTGTCTTGTTTATTTCCCCTGTTTGGAATAATAGTTCTTCAGTCTTCCTTTGTTTTTCATAACCTTGGCACTTTTAAAGAGTACTTACCAGGTATTTGTAGAATCTTTCTTAATGTGAGTTTGTGATATTTTCTCGTGGTTAGATTGAAGTTATGCATTTTTGGCAAGAATATTTCAGAAATGATGTGTTCTCAGTGCATTGTATCAGGAGGTGCATAATACTGAAAATTCTCATTACAGGTGATTGGTGATAATACTTTGATATCAAAGTGATGTTTGCCATATTCTTCAACTGTCAATTTACTATTATTTCCCTTTCTAATTAATAAGCATCTTGTGGGGAAGTACTTTTAAACATTGAAAAATATTTTTTCTTTTTATACATTGTCTAATAATTTTAGTATTCATAGATGATTCTTGTGTGGAACAAGTTTTACTGTTTTATTCTTCACACAGTAATTTGCTATTTTCATTATTCTTCCTACATTTGTTAATTAGAAATTCTACTGAAAGAAAGAGCTGTATATTTTCTTAATTTATTAACTTCTTCAATTGTTTATTTATATCAGTTTGGACTCATGGATACTTATTTTATATTGTAGGTTTTAATCCATTACCTAATTATTTTGATGCTCAAAATTGCCCCAATTTTATTGGCATTTCCTACAACTTGATTGCTGCAAGATGGATAGAATTTACTAAATGAACATAAAAACTTTGTATGTATTAGGAAAATTCTAAAAAATCTTAGAAGTCTTAAATGCATAAGTTATAAGAAAAATATTAAAAAAAATGAAAAAGTAATAACTTCAATGTTAGTGTTCTTACAAATAAAATGAGATTTGGAACCAATAAAAATGTGCAAAATGTTCAAAATAAACAAGTATTCAAAAATGAACAAGTGATATAATTATACACTGTTATTTTTTTCCAACTTAAAAAATATTTTGTTTTGTTTTGTTTTGTTTTGGGGGGAGAGGTAATTAGGTTTGTTTGTTTGTTTGTTTGTTTTATTTATTTGTTTTAGAGAAAGTATTGGGAACTGAACCCAGGACCTCATGCATGATAAGCATACGCTCTACCATTTGAGCTATCCCCTCCCCCATACACTGTTATTTTTTATAATAAAGAAAATGCACATTCAGAAAACAACATAATGTACATTTTAAACATTTTGTTTTGAAAAGACTTTCAGCAAGACAATTATCTGTGTTCTCAGGGTTTATGGAAGTAAATACTAGCTGACAATAATGATGGGAATATAAATTGTGTCAAGTTTTTGAAGATAAAGAAAGTAGTACATATTACTAGCCTTAAATTATATTATTAAATTTCTAAGAATATCTCCTCAGGAAATAATCAAGGGATTATGTAAAAGTTCAGGTAAAATGATTTTTACCCTAGGGGTGTTTACTAGCAAATGCTGGACAAAAATCAAAGTCAAATATTCAGCCAGGTGAGATTGAATATATATATGTACACATATCTTCTTGTATACACAACACCTCGTTGTGTTGAGATATCTCAACAAAAGAGGATAGAAATGGAGGTTATGTATCAACATTCCCAGTAGTGGATATGTGAGTACTGAAATTACGGGTGATAACAATTTTCTTCTTTTTGCTTACTACTATTTTCTAGGTTATATGTATGTTTTACTTTTAAATAGATAAAAAACACAATAGCTCATGAAAATCTTATTTTTGAGAGATCAAACATTTCTTTAATCTACATTGCATTATCTGTGGAAGAAGATAATGTTTAAGGTAAGGTTTTTCTACACCACCAAATTGAGATTTACATAAACATATGCCTTCATATGATTGATGAAAAGTTCTTTCCCAGTAAATATAAGCATGTATATATATGTGTGTGTGTGTGTGTGTGTGTGTATATATATATATATATTTTCTTTTAGTGGAGAACTTTCTCCTTTGGTAAGAATAGTGGCATATCTGTGTACAATCAGAACTGTCTTTTGATTGTGGCATGACTGGGTTGTACATGACTCTATGGTCCAATTTAAAGAACTTTTACTGTTGAGTTGAAAAAAGATCTATGTGCAAAATCTGTTGGCTATTAATTATGTTGAAGTCTAACCCATTCCAAGAAATGACTTGCTAGTCTTAGAAGCCCATGTTGCAACAATAAAAATGTTTGCAGTAGGCACTTGACTGGGAAGGGGCAAAATCATAAAAATGAGCTTCTATTCTGTTATGATTCTTGATGACTTTTCTCTATGTTCAGGCTCGCACTTCCCTCCCTCATCCTCATGCTACAAATGTTATCTGTAATCAGGAGTGAAGGAATGGATGCACACCACAGGCTGTCACCTGAGTGACTGCAGCATTTAGACAGGATAATAATACCTGAAAGTATTCAGGATAAAAGAAATGTCATATAATGTTTTTTCTTTCAAAATACATATAGAGTATAAAAAACCAGTAATGCATGAAATTTTCTTCACCTTCAGTCAAAATGTCCATTTCTAAGGTCAGCTGGGGTGAGCTATTTAATTCAGCCAGTCTTTCAAGCTTCCATCTCTAGTAGACCATTTGGCGATGTAATTCTCAAGACTGTCATGTTCAGCAATTGGACTGGACAGAGCCTTATTAGAGAAGGGCTTTTCCCTGATTAATCACAGTCAGTTCCCATGTTCTGCAGAGCACTGGAAATCTGTGGAACTAGTTTTCAGAGACACTCAAGTCAGATGTTCTTATCAGAAGTGGTACTTTTTATACCCACAAAATTAGAACCTGAAATTCATTGTATTATTGTTCCATGGAGCCACATTCTTGTGCTATCAATTTTAAAGCACATAAATCACCTATAGCTTTTATTTCTCTATTTGCATTCTAAATAAAATACTCTGTATCCTTGATTTGATAGAGTTTATGTCTCTATAGTTTATATATAGTGTGCTAGATTTTTCTAAACAAAACAATTACTTCCTTGGCTAATAAAACTATAAATTTTAAGATAAACTAGTTTAGAGAAACAATATAATTTAGAATTATTTAAGGAACCACAGTAGCTTTGGATTGTCAACACTAGACTTTTAAATTTTATCTTGGGATGGATCTACGGTATAAACTTGATATAATGTCAGTCCAGTCATTATAATAACCACTCAGTTTCATTTGAAAATACCACTCAGAGTTAGTTGCAATATTCGTCTTTAGAAGCTATGATGAATTGGACAACTTACAATCACACTTATTTCCATAATAGAACAATAGATACAACTTTAAGTAGTATTTATTATACTCATACACAGAAGAAAGAAAACATTTAAAATATTGATTTCACTGTCTCCCACTGGCCAAATAAAAAAAAGTGACACTTGAGAACAAGATGTGTTTTTTATTTGATAGTTTTGTCAGTTTTTGTATTTTTATACTGATGTTTTTGTTAGATTGAACAAACATATGGTTCAAATATCTGAAATTATAAATTGGCATATTTCATAAATTCTCTCTTCCAGTCTTGTTCCTATATATTTTTATTTTTCCAAATATAACACTGTTGTTGTTTTACTGGAGATTCTTTGAGTTTATATATAAGCAAATGTGTATCAAAATTTTTTCACCTCTTTTATTAGATAACAAAGTACTTCAAACATCCTTTTATACCTTCGGTTCTTTTATTTTTGTTTTTCATTGAAAAATATACCTTGGGTGTTTTCCACACATAAAGAGCTTTTTCAATCTTTATGTCTTCATAATATTCTATTATGTTGATAGATAAATATATGTACGTATAAAATTAATGTTCTATTCTATTTTTGGATTTCTAAATTGTTTAAATTCTTTAGCTTCCACAAACACTGCCACCAAGTGTAAAATGGTACATAAATGATTTTGTTAGTGTGCAAGTACATCTGTAGGATAAATACCTAGAAACGAAATTGTTGGTTCAAAATGTATATATATATGTATGATATTTTGGTAGGTATCATCAACATTGCATTACAGCAAATATCAAATGTACTCCCACTAAGAGTGTATGAGAATTCTTGTTCCTCTACAGTGTCTCTCACTAAGTGTATTGCTAAAATTTTCGATCTCCCTAATCACGGAGTATTTTGATGGAAGAATAAGATCAGATGATAGAGATATATAATTCTTATCTTTCTCAGTTTAATGTTATCTAGATTTTATTCTTAAAACTTGGTTTGTCTTGCTGGAAATGTGGTGCTTCCCTGAGCTTTTATAACTTCAACAATGCAGAGAAAGCAAACCCAAGGGGACTTGTAGAGACTGAAAATTCAGTGCTGTTTCATCTGGCAACGCTCCCATCTTTCTCTTCCCTGATGTATCCCAGGGATATGACACTATCCCATTAGTGACAGTGCTTTTCTACAGCAATTATTCTCAAGTGTACCGAGACAGAACGTATTCTCCCAAGGGGCACATTGGAATCTTGGTGGAAGGAGGTGGCAAAACATGCAATTCAAATTTTTTTCACCAAGAATTCACACACCTTTCCTTGTCTGGTAAAGACATGTAAGTAGCTAAGTATGACTATCAACCTCTGTGAAATTACTTTTTTGGGGGGCAGTACTTACTATTTATTTTAACCTCAGAAATGAGTCTTTATGCCATACATGCCCTTGGTAACTTTACATCATCTTAAACGAGACCATTAAGAAAGAAACTGCCTACAGCAGGTGCCTATAAATTAATGCCAGGAGGGGCTACAAAATCACTGACTTCAAACATATCAAACTAGCAAACTTGGACTTCATTAAGTTTCTGGATATTATCTGCTATTATTTAAAAAAGAGAATCAAAATCTCATTATACATCTTAAAGTTTTACCTGAGAAGCTCCGTAACAGACCTACTTAATGCTGCAGTATCTTTGCAGTCAAATTTACTACAATTAACAATCTACAATTCAATCATTAGAAATGGTCAGCCATACTAGTGAGAAACTGTTTTTTTTTTGAAGACTAGCTGATTACCTACATAATACTGGAAGATAAGCTGGTCAGTGTAAGCAATATTAGATTGGAGAACCTGACAGAAATGTGTTAATGACAATGCTAACACTTTGGGCATAAATCAATATAAAAGGAAAAAAAAGTGAATTTAATGAAAATGGGACTTACTTTAGTGAATCATCTTCCTTGATTAGAATTGTGTCTGTCACATGAAGTTACTGCACAATAGTATGATTAAAGGAATGACTTACTGACAATGCTAATTAGTACAGTAGAAAACAAAGACATTTTTAATAATACTGAGATGGGTTGTAATCCTGGGTCTACAATTTTCTAGGTGTCCCTAAATAAGATACTTGAACTCTCTGGGTCTCCGATGCTCACCTCTAAGACGGAGGTACCAATAGCTGTATGATAAAGTATTCATAGTTATAGAAATAAAACTTCATTCCGTAGCAGTCTGAGGCCCCAAGTTGAAGAATCACATTAAATTTCTTATACCAGCAACTTCTGGACCAAGGAAATTTGCCAGGGCTCTTCAAGTGGAGGGTGAGAGCACCCTGCCTGCCCTGGTGTGCCAATAGCTCCATGCACAGCCTTGTTAATACAACCAGGTGAAAAATTAACAGTATCAACATCTTTTTTTTTTCCTTTTTGTAAAATAAATGATTGGATTTTTTTTTTTTTTTTTATTATTCCCTGGGATGGTTATTATGGCCTAGGCATGACTTCTGGGGTGATGCAGCTTTAACCGGCTTAGTCCAAGCTTCCCAAGAGTTTTTACTATGTTTAACCTTCTAAGGTCTCCCTGGTTTCACACATTGTAAATAAGTCTCTGGCATGCTGAGACCCAAGAGCATACTGACTGGGGTTTATTTTAAGAAAGAATTTTGATATTCCTAGAAGTACTAGGATGGCTTTACAAAACCTTATCTTATCTCTTAAATAAATACCATGCGTTTTTAGCCAGTTTATTCCCAGTCTCCCAAGACTATAGAAATTAAATATCAAAATTATATTTAACTGACATTAAGGCTTCAATACATATCAGCACATGGTAGGGCATTTGTTTAACTGACTTTGCTCTCTTCTTTTAAAATCGCATTGAGGGGTATGAATCTAAAATAGAGCATCAGCTTTTTATATTTTCCCTAAATTTTATATACTTGATATTATTTAGAACTTACTATTTGCATCCTATATATTTTCTCTCTATAATTGCATATTAAGTGTTCAATGAAGTTGTGTAGAAACTGGGAGGAAGACATATAGAATAATGTAAGAAAGGGGCTTAGAAAATAGAATATGCTTCAAGCAAAACCAAGTACCTGTGATAAATATTTGTGTACTTGAGAAACTCCAGCAGTAAGGAGAAGCAGGATGAGAAATGCTTTCACATGTATAATTACCTTTATTTCAAGATGCCTATACTTGGAGCTAATAAGACCAAGATAATGTATTTAACCGTATTCTGGCAGTGAAAAAATCTCAGATATTTAAAAGAATATATACAGGAAATCCCATGATTCAGTGTTTGGTGTGTCCTCCTTGGAGCACAGAAAAGCAGAATTTTCATTAAAGTTTTTAAAATGAGGATTTTCTGGATATAAAGGTGGTAAAAATGTACAAGTCTACCCATGGTCTGTGATCTCTATTTGAGATTCTCAAGTGCCTTTAGAGCCCCTCTCTAATTTTAAGTCAATTATGTGTATCACTTGTGGCTTAATCAATTAAAAAAAAGTTTCTGCTGCTGTATTCCTGGCTGTCTGCCCAAAGAAAACCCTTCTTTTTTTTCTTGGATTCCCTCTTGGTGTGCACTCAATCAAATTAACTCCAAGTAGAAAAAGTGATACAGAGATAGAGAGATCAAAGGAAAATGTTTAACTATAAATTACCCACATGTCTCTTGGAAAAGGATTACCTCCCTTTAGATTAAGTGTGAAAGTGTTTTCTTCCCATTTACCCATTCTGAATCCCTCATTGTATTTTTTATACCACCTAAGGAAGACACTATGAAAGAATACATCAGAAAGCTGTCTCCTGGTTGCTGATTTTCTCCAGGTAGAAGTCATCAAGATGCATAAGGTAATTTAGGAAGTGGCAAAAAAAATCTGTAAGATCTGTATTATAGATTAGATAATAGATTTACAAGAGATGATATGATCATACCTTACTTTCATTTTGATGAAATAAATTGATGTAGTCTGAATTTTTTGGAGACCAGGGAAGATTATGAGATTGTGTTTCCAGATTAATATATTAATGACAACTTTTGTGTTGCTCTTATTTTCATACAAAATGTATTAATAATGTTGGTAATTTTCTTTCTGCTCAGATCTCCACATTCTACCTTTGTGATTGACATCAACTGGCAAGTCTTTTGGCAATCACAGCCAGAGGACAAATGACCACTGGATACAGGTTAGGGTTAAAGCACTCAGTTGGGAATCTATGCTGTCATTATATTTGCTTTCATTACGTTTCAAGAAGGGAGGACCTAGAATTCCTAGGCTACCAATTTTAAATTGTTCATATTAATAGTCAATTGTTCAATTTAATTCAAATTTTTAATTTTTCAATAAAAATATCAATTATGGGCTTCTCTACATAATGACCCAAACTAACAGAATCAAGAAACTTTTCATCCAACTTCATTATTATCATAAACCTAAAGTTTGAAATTCTTTCTGGCATCCAATTAAGTGCCATAGTTATTAATGCACACAAAATAGACTAACAGCATGATCCTTAATCTTTGACAAAAATCCTTAAGTGAATAGGTCAAACTGGCACAAACGCTGAGTGTTGCAGGCAGTTTCAAGCAGCATCACACAGGTAACTAATCTCCACAGACCTGGATTTACACTCTAAGAGATTTTATTCTTCCAGCTTGGGCTGCAGATGATTGAAGAAGAATTTCTCTCTCTCTCTCTTTTTTTTTTCTGTCTACAAGGCACATTGGAGAACTTCAAGTCTAATTTGAGGACACAGGAATCATACTAGCAATTATGCCAAAAGGGGAAAGCAGAATTTTGGTAGCATGAGTGAAGGTTTGAGTTGCTTTATGTCTAGTTATAGGTCTGTCTTCATTTTAAGAATGGTTTAAAACGCCATGATTTTAAAAGGTGTCCCATGAAGTAGGAGTGATAATGATCAAGGTGGGTTTCAAAGTAAAAAGAAGCTTAAAACGTCTCTAGAGCTGGCTTTTGATATTTCAGTTTTGTTTGACTTTCTCGCCAGAGTAAGAAACAAGATAGGAACCCAGAAAAAAGCTCTAGTCTGTAGAGTGTGGTACTTGGAAACTTAAACAGATCTAGATACACATTTGAATTCTACTCTAGCCACTTAAAACTGTGTGAACTGAGGCAAGTCAATGAAAAGTTAAATTTAACTGCTTCAAAGCCTTATTTTGCCAATCTGTGTAACAGAAATAAAGCCATCTCATGATTTTGTTATAAAGACTACATGAAATATATAGAGAATAATACCTAAAACATCAGAAGTGTTTAATATATTGCAGCCAACATTATTTGTTATGAAAAAAAAAAGGAATGATGTATCTGGCACACCTTCCTTTTCACTCAAAGCCCTACAAGCACACAACACTTGCCTACGATGGTTTGCAAACTGATGGTTGAAGTTAAGCAAAAAAACAAGCAACCCAAGCCCCAGCTCTCATAAGAAATGGAGAACTGCAATAACAAAACTTTAGGAATGTGTAATGTGCTCATCTCCATGGCATAATTTAAAAATTTATTTTAGTTTTTTTATTTTTTAACATTTTTTATTGATTTATAATAATTTTACAATGTTGCGTCAAATTCCAGTGTTCAGCACAATTTTTCAGTCATTCATGGACATATACACACTCATTGGCACATTTTTTTCTCTGTGAGTTATCATAACATTTTGTGTATATTTCCCTGTGCTATACAGTGTAATCTTGTTAAAATTTAAAATTTGAATAATCATAAATCTTAATCTGATAAAGTACCCTTAGGTTCATATATTTGATGTCATTTTTATTAATTAACTCCATTCAGGTATACCGTAGAACATTAAGAGCTGAGGGTTTTTTGTCACCTGCCTCATAAATATTATAAACACTAATTTCAATCTGCTCTCTTGCATTTTTCTCTTGTTTTTTTATATATATTTATACACACACACGAATACTGCTTATTAAGCTTGAAATATCACAGTGGTATCTACTTTTTAAGAGGAGATGATGCCTTCAAATGTGCTATTAGACTTAAAATAAAAAATATTCAAGCAAAAGATTAAAAATTTACATCATAATTATTTTGCTTTATATGGTTTAAGTTTTTTATATATAAGTATTATATTCTTTGACCTAACCTGTTAATCAACCGCATCTGACATTTTCTATTATGCTTGAATGAACTGTCAAGAGAGACAGTTAAACAAGAATTGGGGGTTGATTTTTGGTGGCCCAATGGCAGACAATGAGGTAGGTTCTATACGGAAGTTTTCCAAAAATATTTTAGAATATATACAGATGAAAAATACTTGGTAGGACTGAATTGATTTGTTTGAAAACTATGGAAATATATCCTTTACCCATGTAACTACACAATTTTTGATCACTTGTATTTTTTTTTAAAAATCATTTTAAAGACATTTTTATTTATTTATTAATAAATTGCACATTTGCACTACTACTATATCAATGTATTGTGTCATTATAAATTTCAAAAATAGTAATTAACATGTATAAAAATCAATACTTGTAGAAAGTTTAATAATTTTCTCAACAACTTCAAAGTATCCCAAATATGTACATAATCCAAACTGGATACTAATCATTTGGTAATGAAGTTTATGGAGTTTTCTGTTGCTTGCTGCCTGTATAATATACCTAAATTCCAAAAATTCTGAATCTGTTTAAGATAGAAAGAAGTTCGAATTTTATGCCTCTGCAAAATGTACATGTGCTTATATATGTACATATATATATATTCAAGAAATATACCTAGACAAGATAATGTAATTATCACTAGTCAAGTTGTTTTAAAGACAAGTTACACATGTATACATGTGTGTTTAAATGTGCTACAATCTAATATTTAAGACCTGATCTCAAAATACAGCTTTTATACTTAGAGTTTCTCTTAATAATTTTAATGTATGCTTACTGTGTCATTCAATAGTGGTTAAAATTTATGAATTGACAAATACTATGCAATTGTCAATGAATTTTAACAGCATTTTAATTAATTACACATTTATTGGTATTCCAGTAGAAAAGGCAAACAAATATAAAAACAGAAAACAGACAGATACAAAATGATCAACAATTACCATATTATTACAATACAGATACATGAAATAGAAGTGGGCAAAATTAGATGAGTTTATATTACTAGTGGGTAATCTGTGATTTAACAGTAATAGACCTAACATATTTTAAAATGGCTTGGCCTTTAACTCATGATTCTTACGTATTTCAGATGTCAGTAACCAGGAACTGGTGAGTACTAGGGCAGCCACCTCAAAGAATCTGATTAACAAAGATGTGCTTCCAAAAAGAGTGATATTGATTTAATTATAAACAGTTGCCAAATTTTTTAATATCATTCAAGTCTTGGTAGCTTTACTTCTACAGACTGCTGGTGTAGTATATTTATAGCATACCAAAAAATGCCTTATATTTATCAGAAAATCTTTTTGAATTCCAGGAATGACATCTGGGAAAAATACAAGAGAAAACTCTTAAATATGTTTCTTATATGATTTTGTTTGTAAATGACTTTTATCAGAAGAATGATTCCTCTAAACTATAAAATCGGTGTTGTTTCAATCTGAGTTTGTGGTGTTGCTTATTTTGTATGATCTTTTTCTTTAAATTATTCTGTTTATTAGCAGATAAAATGATAATGTATAATTTTAAAAAAGGAAGAATAAATCTTATAGTCTGTGGGGTATTTTTTATTAGTTGGAACAAGATTGCTTTGAGGTAAGAACTTCACCTTGAGAGTAATACTGGCTGTACTTGAGTAACATATGAAGTTACACTATTTTCTTCCATGAATAACTCCTTAATAATATCAGCTGCATATATCAGATTAACCATAGGTCTATAACTTATTTTCTCCATTTTCTAGGATACTTAGGAAAAAAAAAGATGGCCCAGTCAAAATTCTTTGTAAGACACTCTCCTGGTAAATACACATGTATTATTTACTGCAGAAAGGTAATGGAAAATTCTTACCTTTAAAATGCTTTTCTTAGGATATACCTTGTCTCTGTGTGATATAAAGGAGCCTATAGTTTATAGATTTATGAGGCATGGACCACTAAAAAATTTCCCATAAATTATGTAGTTAATAGGATATAAAAAAGAGATGTTTCATAACTGAATGAGACCCTCTCTTCCAATGATGATCCTCATGCCTTGCTTATAATCATACTTTAAACCTGCTTCTGAACTTTTACGAATGTTGGACAGAAATTACAGTTGAGGAATTATTTTGACAGTATCAAATCTCTCAAGGGGGAAGAATACTTGGCCTAAGTCTTGCTATTGTTTCTGCCTTTGAAGTATTAATGAATCTGATTATGTGTAAATTTTGTCCCTAGTGTTGAGGGTGGTTCAACAATTTGGTCCTTTTTATTATTTTTGCCAGTCAACAGGCTCCCTCCTCTTCCTAACAATTCACAAAATTTGTTTTGTATTTGTGATTCTACTACTTTACTGAATCTATTTTATTGATTAAGATACAGTTTATTGTCTATTTCATATTGTCTTCCTGTTGGTGAATACGTACATTTTGTTTCATCTACACAGTAACAGTGTAGATGAAATAAATATAGGCACTCAAATATCACATAGGCAACTGACTTAATTTTATGAAGGTGGGTAAGGCCACTTATGAATATTCTTTCAAAAATGGATTAAATGGCATGAACTGTATGAGCACATGGTGGTAAGAAAAGTGATGAGTTAGATAGTTGTAGCAAACCTCATGTTCTTTAATATGAGAGGAAGGAAAAGCAGATAGTGTTGATCAAAACAGAACATCTTCATGATAAAGATAAAGGTCATCTTGGTGGTTAAACAGAGCTATTTGACCTCTTCTTCCAATCGTTAGTTTTGGGTAGGAAGTTGGAAGCGTTGCCAGGGTTTACACAGAGACAATCTAGTAAAAACAAAAAGCAGAGGAAATTGACAGAAGGAAGCAAATGAACAAACAATAACTAAGAGATCCTACCTGGTGTCATTAAACACAGGTATAAACAATTCTAAATATTCTTTAAAAAATCCTTTGAAAATATAATATTATATCAATTTAGACTCAAAATTATAATCCTGTGCAATAAAACAAAGTTCAAATTTATTCTAATAAGTATACATTTAAAATTTTTACCAAACTAAACTCAAAAAAAGTATTTCACAAAAATAATCCATCAAAGCAATAGATATTTTTATCAATTACTACACTCCATGACAAATCTTTTTTGTATAATTTTCTGTCCTATATTGCCAACTTTTTAGTAATATATTTTCAGTTATTGATTCTCTGGATAGCAAAGAACTCTCTTTATGTGCAATGGTTGCTCAATAAATACTTCAAGAGTAAATAGAGGAACACAAGACATTTAATTTGTGTGGGCCAGCCCACTTCATAGTAACACCTGAAAAATGCGTCATCACTTTAAAACTATGTGGCATATGTAATTTAGAAACTGGAAAATATAAATTAACATGTTTAAATCACTGTTTCTGAAAGATTATGAGTTACTTGTTAATCGTGAAAAAGGTTTAATGCACAGGTAAGTTTGAGAAATTTAAATCCTTTTGTTACTACATTTTTAGAACATTTAACATGCTAATATATTTGGGAATGATGGAGGAAGGTAATATAAGTTAATTTACATTCTTATATATCTTAGGAAATCCTTAACACTCATTCTCTAGAACACAAATATAAAAATTCTGTTTCAGCAGTGGTCTATGCACAAGAAAATATTTTTTAATTTTTTTTTTAATGAACTGCATACAGAAGGAGTATTTCTTGACATTTGCAATAGTGTTTTTAAATTGTGGTGATTGTAAGGGTGGGTTTAATCTAAGACTTTACTATGACAGTGGGAAAATATTTACAACAGGAACCCAATTATACTGATCACCACAAGAACAATTTGTTGTAAGAAAAACTCCTTTCTTTTACATCCCCAAGGGTCTATTGACTACCACGTAATCACCAGTAATCCAAAACTTTATGAAATTTACAGTTTAGGCCTAAAACTTGTAACTATACAGTCTGGGAGGTTCCTATTGAATTACAACCAATCATTTTACATAATTTTTCAATCTCTGCATAAAACTGAGGCTTTAATTTTTCAGCCCCTTGCTATTTACTCTAATCACCTATAATGTGGAGTTTTTGGAACTTAGTATCAGCGATTTCATACAAAAAAAGTTTCTACAGAATTAAACCTCATTTTACCATATGATCTAGCAATCTTACTCCCTGATAGTCACTCAAAGTAATTGAAAATTTATGTCTGCACAAAAATCTGAACATGGATGTTTTCAGCAGTAATATTCATAATTGCCAAAACTTAGAAGCAGCCAAGATGTCCTTCAGTAGGTGAATGGATAAATAAACTGTGGTCTGTCCAGACAATGGAGTATTATTCAGCACTAAAACCAAATTAGCTATCAAGCCATGTCAAGACATGTGGAATGCTCACATGCATATTACCAAGTAAAAGAAGCCAATCTGAACAGGCTGCATATTGTATGCTTCCAACTCCATGACATTCTGGGAAAGGCAAACTATGGGGACAATAAAAAGCAGTGGCTGGCATGGTTTAGGGAGGAGGGAGGAATGAAAATGCAGAGCACAAAGGATTCTTAGCCCAGTAAAACTATTCTGCCTGGTATTATAACAGGGGAGACTTGTTATTATACATTTGTCTGAGCACATAGCGTGCACAACATCAAGAGTTGTAAACGATGGATGCTAGGTGATAATAATGTGTCGGTGTAGATTCACAAATTATAGCAAAGGTACCACTCTGATGGGGGATGTTGATAATAAGGGAGGTGAAACAGGTGTGAGGGCATGGAGTAAATCTCTGCACCTTCCACTCAATTTTGCTATGAACCTAAAACTATTCTAAAAAATAAAGTGTATTTTTCAAAAGGTCAGCAAAGAGGGAGTCATACTCCAAATATTCTTTCTTGGGATCTAGATAATTGGCAATTTGAGAGAATAAGAAATTTGTAGTGTGGAACTGGGGGCAAGAAATAACAATAATTTCTTTATTCTACACATTTTTCTTGTGCTAGTCTCCTTCTTGCTTCAAGGCGGCTATAAGTGGACACTAGATTTTAATGTAGTCTAGAATAATGTAGTCTACCCTTCTAGACGGTAAAGAAAATGATGACACAATAAGAAATAGTACTTTGTCAGAGATGATGTTGACTTTTAGAAATAAAGGCAAGCCTCAGTCATTGCTAATTTTTTTTTTAATTATTTTCTACTGTATTACTACAATAATATTTATTAGGAACCAAGATTACTGACATCATTTAGAAGACAAGATGAAACAAGGTCTCCACAATATGAGCCCCCAGTTTAAATTATACACTGAATGTTTGGATCTAAAATTTTTCAAAATACGTACTAGACAAAAATGGTTATTATTAAAAAGAAAAAAAATGATTTAGCATAGAAAAGCCTCTGAAAGCTCCACTTTCCTTTCAATTACCTTCTAATTTTTGGAATACATTTCAGAAGGCAAGGAACTTGGTACATCCCTGTAAATCTCATATCAATTACACAGAATTAGCATATTATTACACGAAAATGTATATCGGCACCTAATACTGAGACTAGCACTTGAAAGGTGTGTAATAAACTAATGAAGACTCTTTCCTGAGTGGTGGCTTTGTCCTGAGAGCTAACCTCCGGAAGCTTAAAATCTGGTTAGCAAATTGGGACACTATTGAGCAACAGTGTATAAAAATGTTACATAGTAAAGCACATTCCAAAAGGTTGTATGACTTTCTGAAAAATGAACAGTTGTTTGGAAAGAATCGTGGAAAATTTCAACAAGAAGTTAGTTCTGAGGCAACATCGGCTAAAACATTGTGTCAAGAGAGAGAAATCTGAGACTGTTATTAGGTTTTCTGTATATCAGATTTGTTCATAAGTATACAGGTTTTTCACAAAAATTTTAACTTACCAATTCTTAGAAACACTGGTCCGTATTGTCAAATTCATAATTATTGATTGATTAATCGAGCTTTTACTATTTGTGTATAGTCCATTAAATGTTTTGTAATACAAATTATATATAAAAAAAAGGGTTAAGTTTTGTGTTGATCAGGATGTTCTTCCAAAAGAATGGTTTTTCTAGGAAATATAATACAATTAGAAATCAATTTGGAAAGTCACAGGAAGGATGGAGGCTTTTAGAAATAAACTTGTCTTTATTTAATGACAATTCTCATGAGGTTGTCTTAGGTTTCTGGGTCCTGGATTCCTGACTATATACTCTCTGAAACTTGCTTTGTTCCAAATCTCCAAGTTAGTCTGTCTTTCTTCTGATTGTCCTATTGGGTCCACTTTTTGCTTCAAGAGGAGATTCTCTACTAGACACTAATCTTTCTTTTAACATCCTTTTAGTTTAAGAGACTATTTCTGTGGGAAAAAAAATTATACTCCAGGGAGACGGTTCTTGGATTAGTAACTTGCAGATGGAGCATGAGAAGGGAAGTAGGGGAAAGTAATAAAGTTAAGAGAAGAGTTTTTTAAGTGCATGATTGGAATCAGTACCTCATTGACTGGCTGCTTCTCATTTTATTGAAGTATTTATCAAAAGCTGTTTCAGAAACATGGGGCCTAAATTTTTAAATACACCTTAAAATCTTAAACTGATGATTAAATAACTATTTGCAATTTCCACCTTATAAAGTGATGTTGTTAACTGATAACATGTTAACAATGGCAATAATACTTAACCTTTATGCATAAATATATTTTATTTTCTTTACAAGGCTTTACAGTTCAGAAAATAAAATTAAAATAATTGTTTGATCTGATGTTCACTGAAATCTCCTAGAACTAATTATTTTGCAGATAGAATTTTTGCATCAAAGAGAGATTGTTACAAAACCTAAGAGGGTATTACAAGAAGGAATAGAAGTCATGTGTTTTGACTTTGAGAATTGTGATTTTTAATATATTGTCCAGTAGAACAGAAGTCGAATGCTCCATAGAGCTGAGGCCAACACTGAGTCATCCCTTCAGCCCCTCCTATGAGCCTAGCTCTTACCCCTTGACTGTGTTCACTCTCTGACTTACAGAATTCTCTTTAAAACACACACAATCCTGTCTCAGTATATGGGGGAAATTTTGCAGTGAAGATTAGGTAGCATTGAAATATTACTTTTTCATGTGGTGACAATCTTAAGAAATGGACAATGAGAAACCCTGGTCAGTTCTAAAACTGCAGATTGACTTTGAGCGGCAAATGGATGGACACTGGATTGGTTGGCTCTCTTAATTGTAACCTGAATTTCCTGGATTTGTGTGGGAGATACCCTATTTTAAGAGGACCCATAGAGTAAACCCAAATTATGTAAATCAATAAATGTACACCATAATCTACTACCCTTGGGCTCACTTGAAACATAGCAGAACAAATGCAATTCAATTCCTAACTTTTGAATGAGGTATTGCTGAGGTAGAAGCTTTTATCTTTTCCATAGAATTTGAATTTAGAAACATGTTGCCAGAGAAGAACTTCTCAGTTTTACGATCCAACATTTTTTATTGTTTAAAGTAATATATATACATATGTATATTCTAATTTCTAATGGTTTAGATATTTTTCTCACTACAGTAAGCATTAGGGTAAAAAAGTTACTTGAGAGCTTAATTGAATATTCAAATGTAGGCAGCATAATGCAAGTAAAAGTTTACTGTTTGAGGTGTCTGAAAATCTTTTAACCATGTTCTTGAATGTTAATATATTTTTCTAAAGGGAAATTATGTTATATTTGCCAGAACCTAGAATGACTCTAGGTACACTCTAAAAGATAGACTCTCTATTTCATATTCATATGGGCTATGAAGGCATAAAACTGAAATAGCATGGTAGAGGAATGATTGTTGAGTAGTTGGATCAAGCACTGGAAAACTAGGAATATGTACAAGAACTGAGATGAAGCTGGTCCAGGAGAGTTCTGAGCAGGCTCTGAGGAGTCACATCACAGATGACCTGTGTCAGTATTGTAGAATACTCTGGAACCTCAGCTGGTGACAAGTGAAATGATATTATTATGCTCACAGTGCCCTAGAACTTTTTCCACCTTAAAAAGTACAAAATTCTGGTCAGTTATGGAATTTTGGTGTGTGTGTCTGTGTGCGTGCATGTATGTCTGGGTCTGTGTATTTCTGTGTGTGTATTTGCTTATTACACAGAGATTTATGCATCTTACTTTACTCCACTTATAGTTACATAGAATTCATTTTTGTATTTATTTATATAAGACAAAATTTACTTAAAATGCCCTATGAATGCAATGAAATTTACCTCCAATTTCTTCTGTCTTATGGATACAAGAGTACACTTTTACTTGGATACCTAAAGAACATCCTATTGTTGATACTTGGGCAGTTTTGAATTTTATTATGTCATAAATAATGTCTCAGTGATACCTTGGTGATACTTTAACACACATACACTTTTCTGCACATTCCTACCTAGTTCCCGAGGATGAATTCCTGGAAGTGAGTTCTCAGTTAAAAGTATGACCAATTTTATGACTCTTGATATAAACTGTTAAATAACCTCCAAAGAGTTTGAACTAATTTATACTCAAAACAGTTGCATAGTTGAGTGTCTGCTTATTGTGCCTTTGGAAAAACTGAGTTTTAGCTGAAAAACCTTTGCCAAGTTGATGTCTAAAAATATATCTTTCTTTTTTATCTTCATTTACTTAATTAGCAGTCTGGTTAAGCATTTCTAACTTTTTAAGTGTTGTTATTAGTCCCAGACCCTCCCCCAAACTAAAGTGTCCCTTCCTCAACACCACTGTTGGGTGCCAAAGACACTTGGCATCTCTTTTTGTAGCTTAGGAACGTCACAGGGGTATTTCAAGAGAGAAGTAGTTAATTGGGCACAAAATGGTTTCTAAGCAAGGAGTGGACCTCTCTGGTGGGTTATCCGTGGGTGAATTCAAGTTGGTCTCAAGGGAAGACGTGAGATAACAGTGATCTTGACCTTACTGCTGAGGGCTCTTCAGTTCCTCCTTTACGAGCAGCCGTGGCCCATGGACTTGAGCCCTTTCATGTCGTCTGTGGCTTAGTAGTCTTTGCGCTGGATCACACTTCTGCCCACATAGCCCGTGGGGTCATCTTCTCCTGCACCCCCCCATCAGATCCTCTCCCAGGCTATGCTCACATTCCTCCCTGCCCAGCACAGATGACCCTTCTGTACTAAGACTGGATAATTTTGTTTTTATTATTCCCTTTGCTGTTTAATCTGTAACAGTAACTCTGGACCCTGTTACCCTCAGATCCAATTTGGATACAAAATAAAAGAGAAAACTGAATAGCATTGACATTTTTACCCTTTTTATTTCTACTATAGCAATCCTAGAAATAATCTAAGTAGAAAAAAGTCCCTAAGAAAGAAATGAATAAAAGAGAATTGCAACATGTGTATTTTCTGGTTATCTTATTACACTTTTATTATTTACGCATCTTCTTTTGAGAATTGTTTCTTTATATTTGTCCTTATTTTTTTAACATTGGAGAGAACTGAGCCAGTTTTAAAGAGTCATTATTAAGTTTTGACTTAGATCCCACATTTTTTTTTTCTTTTCCTTGGCTAGATCACTTACTCTCCAAAGAAGAGAAATTTTCTCAATAAGTTCTATTGCTTAGAACTTTCCCACAGCCTTTTATTCATTACTTCTGTTATCAGTCAAGATCAGATCATAAACAAAATCCCTTGAGGGATTCTGACAGCATCTTCATTTATTCAGAGATATTTCAAACACAAATGTTAAAAAAAAAAAAAACCAAAAACCTCATGGTAGATGCAAATGCAATTCTTTGGGTCAGTACAGTATAAAATTTATCTTCTGAAATGATCCCAAGCTTTAAATTATGTTTTACTCTGTAAATCTGAAAATCTAAATTTCTATAGAAATAGTAAATCCCTTAGATTGTCCTTGATATTTCAAAATGTAAATATTTCAAGGTTCCTTTAAAGAATTTAGAAAGCATCTCAGACCCAGGATTTGTTTTCACTTAGAGTTTCTCATCTGAAATAGGGATAGAAAGCAGTTCAGGTAGAATAATTTTTTTTTGTTATTCAGGTAATTTGTATTGGATTAGTGCTATAGAATGCTAATTTCTGCACTAGTGAGAAACCAAGATACAAAACCTCATAAATGAATATCTTGTGAGATATTAAGTATAAGTCCTAGCACACACAAAAAATTGTAAGAATAAACAATTTTTAACTTTTATACATATTTTAATTAATTTTATACATAGAATAACTTTCTTCTATCTTTACAAAAATAAAATAAATTTCAGATTTGGTAGTTCTTATAACATGTTTTCTTAATACCCAAAGAGAGTCATTCTAATCCATTCTTTTCTCCAAAATTTTCCAACTGACTTCATTTTGATGAGTTTCTGATCACTTGTCCTGTCCTTTTACACACATTGAAGACGATGGCTTGCTGCTTAGCTTCCCTGAACTGATCATGTGCTGAGAATGGATGGCAGGAAGATGGCACAGCAGTTACCGTATGGAAATCTAAAGAAGGACAATCATGCACTAGACACACAAGGAATTGTCTTCCAGATGCACGGAGAGTGATTTCAAGAGTGTTAATACTAATGCCAGAACTGAGGAGGCTACTGCAGCCATGTAATACTTTGATTTATTTTGATCAACTATGTCATCAGACTCGTTGTGGGACACAAGGCAGGGTCAGCTAATAATTGCATGCTTAGCAGAAAGCAACTGCTACCATGATGGAAAATAATGTAGGATTTAAAAAAAAATGTATTGTTAGGAACAAGGGACTTTTAAGCCATAGAAGTAAAAATTAAGGTAACAGAGTATAGATGTGGAGAGTTGCAATACACATGAAAGAAGATATTAGCTAACAATTCAAGCTTTTTATTACAATCTTTAATATCAATGTTTTCCAAGCATTTATTGAGCATCTAATGACATTTGACTTACAATATGAAAAAATGAATATATAATACAGATATAAAATTTGTAGTAATGCTGCTTTTATGTGTGTGTGTGTATGTGGTAAGAACACAACATGAGATCTATCTTCTTAACAAATTTTGAAGCGCATAATACCATATTCTTGACTATAGATACTATGTTGCCCAGAGGATCCTTAAACTTATTTATCTAGCATAGTTGAAATTTTATACACATTGAACAATAACTTCCCATTTCCCCCTGATGACAGTATCACAGGTGTTTGCATATGTCCAAACTCATCTCATTGTTCATATTAAATATGTACAATTCTGTATATCAATTTACCTTCATAAAGCTGTTAAACATACATATAAGTTATAAACATAATTTTGTAATAGGATTTAGTATAGAATAAATATGTTGATATTTATATATGTGAATATAACGGGGCATCAGAAGTCTTCTTTTGAAAAATGTCTATTTAGTTCTTCTGCCCATTTTTTGATTGGATCGTTTGTTTTTTGACATTCAGCTGTATGAGCTGTTTATATATTTTGGATATCAACCCCTTATGGGACATGTCATTTGCAAATATTTTCTCCCATTCAGCAGGTTATCTTTTCACTTTGTCAGTGGCTTCCTTTGTGCAAAAGCTTTTAAGTTTAATTAGGTCTCATTTATTTAATTTTGTTTTTGTTTCCATTGAAGAGACAGACAAAAAATATTTCTATGATTTATGTCAAAGAGTATTCTGCTTCTGTTTTCCTCTAAGGCGTTTTGTGGTTTCCAATCTTACTTTTAGGTCTTTAATCCCTTTTGAGTTTATTTTTGTACATGGAATGAGAAAATGTTCTAATCTCATTTTTTTTTACAGGTAGATTCCCAGTTTTCCCAGCGCCACTTATTGAAGAGACTGTCTTTTCTCCATTGCATATTCTTGCCTCCTTTTTGATAGATTAGTTAATAATAAATGCTTGAATTTATTTCTGGGCTCTTTATTCTGTTCCAAGGATCTATGTGCCTGTTTTTGTGACAGTACTGTACTGCTTTGATTGCTGTAGCTTTGTAGTATAATCTGATGTCAGGTAGGGTGCTACCTCCAACTTTGTTCTTTTTCCTTACTATTGTTTTGCCTATTCAGGGTCTTTAGTAGTTCCATATAAATTTTATGACTATTTGTTCTACTTCTGTGAAAAATATGGATATTTTGTTAGGGATTGGATTAAATCTGTAGATTGCTTTGAGTAGTTTGGATATTTTAATGATACTATTTCTTCTAATTCATGAATATGGGCTATCTTTATATTTCTTTGTACCATCTTCAAGTTCCTTTATCAATGTTTTATAGTTTTCAGAGTATATGTCTTTCACTTCCTTGGTTAAAAGTAGTCCAAGGCATTTTATTTTTTGATGCAATTTTAAACAGAATTATTTTCTTGATTTTTATTTCTTACCTTCCAATTTATTTCTTACCTTATATGTGCTATGGCTGGGACTTCCAATACTATGTTAAATAAAAGTGGTGAGCATGGGCATCTTTATATTCTTCTTGATTTTAGAGGAAAAGCTTTCATCATTTCACCATTGACTATGATGTTATCTGTGCATTTGTCATAAATAACATTTATTTTGTTAAGATATGTTCCCTCTGTACCAACTTTGATAATAGTTTTTATCATGAATGGATATTGAGTTATGTCAGATGCTTTTTCTGCATCTGTTGAGATGAACATGTGATTTTTATCATTCCTTTTGTTGATGTGGTATATCACATTGATTGATTTGGGGATATTGAACTATTCTTGCATCCCTGGAATAAATCCCACTTGATTATGGTGTATAATCCTTTTTATACATTGTTGAATTGGGTTTGCTAATGTTTTGTTGAGAATTTTCACATTTAAATTTATCAGAGATATTGGCCTAATTTTTTTTTAAATGTCTTTTCCTGGTTTTCATACCCGGATAATAGTTGCCTTATAGAATAAATTTGGGAATTCTCCCTTGATTTTTTTGGAATTGTTGAGAAGGATAGGTATTAACTCTTCTTTATATGTTTGATAGAATTCCCCTGTAATGTCATCCAATCTTGAATGTTTTGTTTGCTTTTGATTACTGATTCAAATTCACTACTAGTAATCAGTCTGTTCAGATTACCTATTTCTTTCTGATTCACTTTTGGAAGATTTTATGTTCCTAAAAATTTACTCATTTCTTTTAGATTGTCCAAGTTGTTTGCATTTAACATTTCGCAGTATTCTTTTATGATCTTTTGTGTCTCTATGTTATTTACTACAGACTCTTCTCTCTCACTTGTTACTTTGTTTATTTGGATTTATTTGGCAAGCAGCACTGGAAAAAGAGTGGCCAGAGTGGATGTCTGGTGAAGGTTGGTGTTCATGCTGGGATGGTCCCACCAAGTTGGTCAGAGACCCAGGCAGTTTTCGGTCTCCTGCCTCCACATTTGGGCTGGTAACAGCTGCCTTCACCCAGTGCAGAGGCAGGGTCTGGCCCCAGCTGTCTCTGTTCTCTAACTGTGCACACTCTCCTTGGCAGAGGTAGTGTTTTCCCTAGTGGAGAGCTTGACTGGAGCAAGAGGTGCTGGAGAGGTACCCTGTGAGGTCTGGGATGTACACCGGGGCAGCCACGAAAACTGGTTAGAGCCCCAAGAAGTTTCCATCTGCTTCCTCTGCACTATTCCCAGAGGTATGAAAGTATGTGCACACTCTCTTTACGATCAATCTAGGTTTCTTACATCCCTCTTTTAAGTCCCACTGGTTTTCAAACCAGCTAAGGTGACTTGCCTTCCCAGTGTCAGACCCCAGGGCTGAGGTGCCCAAAATGTGCCTCTAACCCCTCACTCTCCAGTGACGATCTCCAATTCTGTGATATCCCCCTCCTCTTCTGTGTCCCCTGATAGAGGGGAAGGTTCCTACCTGCTTGCTTCTCCTCCCTTCCTACCTGACCCTGTGTAGGTCTTTCTTTACAGCCTTGGTTGTATAAGAGTCTTTCTGCCAGTCTCCAGTTTGTTTTCAGTGAGAGTTGCTCCTTGTACGTGTGAGTGTAGTTTTGATTTATTTGTTTGGAGAAGATGAGCTCAACATCCTCTTACTTCGTTATCTCGATCTCCTTCAGGGAGATCAGGTCTTGTTTGAATAATGCCACTGTTAAATACAGAAGGAAAGGGGCAAATCCACAGAGAGCCAAGCAAAAAGTTTAGCAGTGTGGAACACCTGAATGAAAAGAGCAGGTTAGATTTTCCACAAAGAGCGAAGGAAATGAGAAGAAGAAGTGAATAACTCCTAGCTGGGGACAGAGCCCTCCAGGCACATTTCCAGCAGAATCAGCTAGTGCATCTCATCACAATTATTCACGATGATTCTTTTCAGTTTTGTTTTACAGGACATTGTTCATCCCTGTCCTCAGACAGAAGTACCCGATCCTCTTTCATTAGCTGTCTAAACCCTTCTCGACGACCAAGGCAGCTTCATAGGTAGAATTTTCTCTGGCCACCTCAAGCAAAATAATACATCTCACTTTCACAGTCTTGTAGTATGTTTCTCGTACTTCTATTTAGGGCTTCTATAATTCTATATGACATTCGAGTTAGTGATGTTTGTTTCCTTCCACTAAATGTTAAACTCCTTAAGACAAAGACAGGTTTTAACAGAAATTTTTGTTCTTATAATGGCAAGAATAGTTAATTACAAAAAGTAGACATCAAAAATGTAATTCAAATAGAAGACGATAAAAGTAAACAAATACAGGACAGTATAGTGAAGGAATTCATAAAGGAGATTAAGGATGCTGATTCACAGCATAATGGTAACTCTCTAGAAAAAAAAATAAAGATTCATGCAACAGTGTGACTGAATATCACAAGCATAATATTGAGCAAAAGAATCCAGCAGCGCATACTGTATGATCCCATTTATCTGAAGTACACCAATATGCAAAAGTGATTGGTTAGAATTTATAATATTAGCACCTCTTGGGAGGCTGCGACTAAAAGAAAACAACAGGGGCTTCTGGCATGCTAGAATATTCTGCAGCTTTATTTGATACTGATTAAACAACTGTTTTAGCTGCAAAATTAATTGAGCTGTAGACTTTGATTTGTGGACTTTTCTGTTTATCTTATACTTTGATTAAAAGTTCTGCATCAAAGTGTAGGTTTGTCCAAAGTTTGGGTGGGAATTCACACAGGAAATCAGTGATGAGAGTGCTATGATACGACTTCAGGAAGAATCTTGATGAAAGTCTTAATTCAGGATGTAGCAGCCATACAGGAGGTAAAAAAAAACGTAGAACTGGGAGATAGTCTGTGATTTTTTTATTTCTGTTTTTGTTTCCTAGTGTAGGAAGCATCTTGGAATGTCACAAATGGATGGATTTGTCAGACTTTATAAGAGGCATCCTCCAATGGATTTTGTAAATAATACAATGAGTTCCCTTTAGACAATGTCACAAAGTAACAGAATCCAGGTGATGAAAATACGTTGGTCACCTTTCTTTTTTATTACTTGAAATAAACTCAAATTTGATAGAATTATGTAGATAGAAACTGAAAAATAATTTTTAAAACAGAAAAGTAAATAAAAGAAAAAAATTACCACAAAAATTGGATTTTGTGGCTACAGGTAGACATGGGCTGTGAGTCACCAGTAACATTTGTCACATTCTGTCCGTCAGACCAAATAGCACACCAACGTGGGAGCTGAATACAGTATTTACGCTTGTTTGCAGCACACTAGGAATTCAATTTCATTTTCTCCATCTGTTGTTATTTTTAATTTCTGTTTTACTGTTTAAAACTAAACCGAATGCCATTATGTGTGTTTTCTAAAAGACCAGTATAATATGTGCGTTAAAATCCCAACTCTTGGCAGAGAAAAGAGTAAGTCCAACTGCCTTGATTTGAACTTTCCCTCCATTCGAATAATAATAATAAAAAATCGTCAGGTGAGTTTTATATGTTTCACTCTAAACTCACAACTCATCCCTGACTGCTTATGCTTGAAGTGAAACTGCGTTTTTGAAGGATTGAATACTCTCTAGCTAACTCCCCAGTGCCTAGTTATTCTACTTCTATTTTCCTGAAATGAGGAGCTGCTGTAGTGTAATGCATCTGGAGGTCATTAAAATGAAAGTTGGTAATTTCTGAGCATGGGGCTGATAATAAGATTTGCTTTGTTTTATGGATAAGTTTTTATATAATTGCCCAGTTATTTTAGGTGAATTTTCCAAAAACTGAATACAAATAGTGGCCTTGGATAGCCCAGCTACTGTGGCATTTACAGAAGAAGTATACAGACATGCTCGGTAACACGGCATCTAAAAAATGCTGTGATTTAGGGAAGTAGTGACTTTTCACCCACAGATCATTCAGAGATTCTGTGGACCACTGAAGATTGTCTTAGTTAAATTTTATTCATGTTGAAACGCTTACTTCTAGGTCCACAGTGCTGACTGCTTATCATAACTTTTGATGACATTCCAGGGTTTGGTACATGGGACCAACTGATGAGTATGATATTCTCATCTAAAATACGGAGGTCTAGTTGGGATACATCTCCTTCTATTTTGGTCTGAAAAAGGACGTCAGCGGTAACTGTTCCAGCTACCTGGTGGTAGAAATGGTAGAAGAGTTGACGTACAAAATTGAAGGCATTTTCAACTTGACTTTGTGTCTGGTCCGTGATACTACTCCAGGGGTGCAAACTTTTCTCTTCAGGACCAGAATGTGAATATTTTAATTTAGGTTTTGCAGGCCTTGCAGTCTGTGTCATTAACTACTCACTTCTGCTGTAGTGGTCCAAAAAGCAGCCATAGACAATTCATTAATGAATGAGCTAGACTCTGCACCAATAAATCTTCATATACTAAAACAAGAGGATGGGCTGGATTTGGACCACAGGCAACAGTTTACGGACCCCAGGACTAGCAGGCAAATGAAACGATTAGTGTATTATAGTTTTTTTCTATTTCTTGACTTAGCTATCCATCTCTGCTCCTTTTCCTTCCTTCTTTTTCATCCAAGCTTCCTAAATAAAAAAGAAGAAAAAAAGTTTCATACACAGGACTCCTCTGTGTAATCAGATTATACTTTACACTGACAAGAATCCCACACTAAGTTTAATGTTCCGCTGCTGTCATCTTGAAGTTTTTAATATTTTTGAACAAGGGATACAGCATTTCCATCTTGCTCTGGGCCCTGCAAATTATGCAGCTGGTCCTGCCATGTATCACACCTAAGCCTGCAGGTGACACTCAGTATCCGTGTTTTACAGGTATATGCAACTATGGTGACATTTATACGATGCTATTACATTGTGTTGGATAAATGATAGATATGGTCTATGAATACAAGGCAGGGCATTCATGTTGCCATGTAAGTCCATAATCAAAATGAATCTCTTTTAATGGCAAAAAGTCAATAATTAGAGAAGAAAGCTTCCTTTGAGGACTCTGACTGCTATTTAAAAGTAATATTTAGACTGTGTCTGCAGCCCCAGGAGAGTAAATATCAGAGTTCATATTCATGCATTTTCAAAGGATGTTATAGATTCAGGTGAGTAAAAAGCTGAATCTTTGGTTTGTATCCTACTCTACAATAAACATTGGTTTAGCTGTTAATTTTTACAAGTTTTATGAGTGGTTATTTTTTATACGCAGCTCTTTTTAAGGGAAAGAAAAAGATGTTTTGCAATTTTTTTTTTCTTACAGCAGCCAAGAAGACATTTCTATGTTGGTAGCTGTATGTTGCACTAGATCAGTGGCTTTCAAACTTGAATATGCATAGAGTCACCTGTACAACTTTTAACACATGAAAATCTGAGCCCTACTCCCAGAAATTCTTTAGTTGGTCTGGGGTGTGGCACATGCACCGGTATTTTTAACCCCTTCCCAGATGGTTCTCACAAGAAGCAAAGGTTGAAAGTCACTGCAGCTGGTTCATTCTTGAAGGGCCTCATGCAGGAAATAGGAGGCTCTCAAAGGTCTTTCTTATTGCTTTATACCAAGATCAATTATAGGTTACCTGCTCTTAGAGTTGTTATGTTATTTTTATTCTCAAGCTGTTACATCTATTGAAATTTCTTTGCCTTTTCATCTCCCTGTAACTATTCTCTTACAGCAGCAGCATGTGACAAAATTTGCATTTTCGGAGGAGAATGCGAGGTTTGGGATTGTAAGGGACACATGAACGAACTATTGTTGAACTAGTGATCAGAAAGTCACTGCTTTAGCAGTATGGTTCCAGGAGACCTCATTCTTCACAAGGAGCTTGAGTACCTTGTGATGCATTGTTTCATCATTGCATGATTACAGCTTTTCTGTGCAGACAATTGGTAATTTCCTCACTCAGGGAGAATTTCCAGACCATGGTTTCTCGTGCTAATTCATCGATTCCTATAAACTTGGTCCTGACAGTCTTCCAGAAGTGCCTTGCTCTCTAATTCCTGATGTTTCCATCAGCGATCATTCACACTCTGACCACCACCCTGAGCTGCTTAACCACTTTCACCGTTCCCTCAAAGGACTTTGTAGAAGAAGAATTTTTCCCTCTCTTTTTGGAGGTGAATAAAATGAGGCACAGATGATCCAGGAATCATTTGGTGCTATTTAATAGTCAGTGGCAGATCCAAGCACTTAGGATTCTAGGTTTTCTAGCTTCTGGTGTAATGCACCATAGACCAGATAATTTCTGCCTCTCTCTAGTAATAGAACACAGAAATCAGACATCTGTTAAATATTGTATGCGACAAATTTTCATATAAGTACACTCTGACTTACTAGGAATGCTTTTAATACTAACATATTTCATGATGCGATGTGAAAGAAATACAGTGATATATATTTTTTATGATATAAATTTTCAATTAATTTTTTATCATTTTTACTGGAGATAATGAATAGACAGAATATGTTGCCAGAATATAGACAGAATATATAAAGCATGGAAAACATGGTCTATTCTGTAACTGAGAAAATAACAGTAGAAGTTTATTAACTCCTTTTAAACTAACTCTCCTATGAGGTTGGGATGTATATATGTATATATATGTATATACACACATATAATTTGCTATTTTAAGGGGAGTGGCTAATAACTCAGTGATAGATCACATGCTTAGCCTGCATAAGGTCCTGGGTTCTATCCCCAGTACCTCCATTTTTTTTTAAAAAATGTTACTTTGAAAGGCAATTTTTACCACATTTTGGCAGTCAAGAGACTGAAATTTAAGGGAAAAAGAAAAGTTTCTGCTTGCTAAAAAGAACCCTGTGGGACTTCTGTCCATCAGTATTGCATGTTAGAGCCCATTGAAGAGCCTGCATAATATAATCATTGACTTAGACTTCCATCGTGCATCTCATGCTGTGAGGGCAACTGTGGCCAGTATCAACACGTCTGTGTGAAGAATGTCACAGACACAGAGGATATCTTCACACGCATACTCTGTGTGAAGAAGTGACGTGAAGTGTTCTGACTCCTTCCGCTTTTCTTCAACAATGACCCTCTCAGCAAAAGCTCCAGCTGACTGAATGGGGTATCGTTGGCTCAGATCTGTCACTTGTTTTAAAGCAAGTGTGCTGCATCAAAGAGATATTCTCTTACCTTTGAAAACAAACTCAAGAGGTGAACGAGGGATGGCATGGCATTTTTATACAGTTGCTCTCCCAAGCTCCTTCCTGGAATATCTGAAGACCAGCTACAGCATAATCATTTTTTAATATAATAAATAAAATCGTCTAAGAATGATATTCTGTCCTTATAAACGCTTATAATGTCTCAGTCCTCCGGTGAAAGTATACAGAAAAGGGCGAAAACTTTATTAATGGTGCAATTTCTTAAGAAAAAGAAAGTCCTTGGTAGAAGACATGTTCTTCTTTTTAATCTCTCGGGCAAGTTTATTTTATCTTTGGGGGAAAGTTCTTTTCCAGTCCCATGAGCCTTCATTTTTTCCTACAGAGTTGGAATTCTGACCTCATTTGACCACAATAAAGTAGTCAGAGTTGCAGCCATGAGGCATCCTCTCCAAGACATTAGCTGGACATACCCGAGGCAAGTGTACCCTTCATTTCAGAATTCCCACATCAAGGTCCATGTAAATCTGGGGCTGCCACTGCCCATGGTTGCCATTACTAGGACTGAAGATAGCACAGAAGAACTAGAGATGAAAAATGAAGAGAAAATGTATCTTGATTAATGTAAAATCTAAAAACACAATTCCATGAATATTGTGAGCATTTTCCTGAGTCATCAGGTTTACTTTATTTTTGTGCCTAGAAAAGTAAATCTGTATAACTAAAAGGCTGAATCTTACTAGATATAGACTTGGTGTTAATATATTTTGGGCAATAACTTCATGTACTGAGATATACATTGAGTGTTCTTTCTAATTTCATTGCCCTAGACTATAAAAACATCTGGGCACAGAAAAGTACTTCCTTACGCTGGGACATGCATTTGATTGAATCAGAATGGTGTTTGCAGAAAGCACTCTAGATTAATGGCAAGAAACAGCAACTGAGTGAACCATTCAATAAATATAGTTTTCTTCTCATAAATTAGCATCAAAAAGAAAGAGAAGATAGAGGAGGAGGATTATACATCAAATACTGCTTCCGTTCTAGCACATTGCTTAGATAGACTAGGCTCTATTAACAGAGCATACATATAACACTGTTAGGTTCCTCTGCATATCTATTTCATTTTAAAGTAATTTAATAAATATTTAGTGCCTACAGTGCACTCACTGATCTGGTAAATTCCTGGAGGTAGAACAAAAGGACAAAAGAGACCCTTGTCCCTAGTCTAATAAGGAAGACAGGCACTGATCACATAATGATTCCCTATGTGAATATGAACAGGACCGTGGCCATGGACTGTGACTGTGATTGCCTGCAGGAGGGGTCTGGACTTTAACTGGGGGTTGGGAAAACATCAGCAAAAGATCCTTGATATGATTCTTGGGAGGTTTCTTTTTTTGAGTATGGATCTTGACTTTCCTTTTTCCCTGTCTAATTTTGCTCATGTCACGGTGCTGCATTACGTGCAGCCCTGAATCACGGCTGCAGCTTTATAAAGCTACAGTGGAAAAAAGGGGCTGTGTTTTCTGTGTGCCGTGGCTGTAAGAACTGGGCATTGGCACTCTTCTGTCCCCAGTACCATTCCATTACTGTAGAGACAAACACCATCAGAAACTTCTATTTTGTTTCAATAACAGCATAAAATCTATTTGCTGATCAACTCTGTGAAAATACTGAATGAAGAAAGCAAAAGTATTAAAGATGGCAAATGAAATATGCACCATTAATCATGTGTTCTTTTAAATATTCAAAATGAAATACAAAGAAACTTACAAACTTGAGAAAAATCCAACATCTTTGCATATATAGCAAACTGCATTTTTTTTTTCTGAAAATTACGTAGTCTCTTTCCCTTGTTCGGAAGAGATATTTGCAAGAGTAGCAGTCATGACTTTTATCCAGGCTTTTACAAGTTTGGCAAAATTAGACTAGAATCCAGGGATCCTAAAAAGTTTAGAATCTTTCTTATTAATCCATGCTGTCTCATAAGTTATAGTTATACAAAATTAAAAATCTATTTGATTTCTTTGAATATACATGTCTGGAGATAAAAAATGCAAGCATTTGTTTGCATTTGGGGGTAGTGATCAGAAAAAACTGGTGTTTAAAGGAGTTTAACTTTTTATTTAATTTCTTAACTATTGATACTTCCCAATTTGCTGCCAATGATTTTGGTTAGGTTTATATCCATATATAAAATATGATTTTATATATAAGCCTAGGAAGTAGAAATTGCGTGAATTTCAGAAATAGTAAAGTTTCAGATGAACGAGATTATTTTATCTCAGCTGCATTTTCATCTATTATTGTCTGTTCCAAACATTCTACAGAGCCCCCAATGGTATAGGTGAATTGATTTTAGGAAATACTTGCTTAATTGGAAGATGACAGTCATATTATGAATCATATAATGAATGTCAAATTTGTGGCACGCTCTTATGAAATATTTTTATTTGTATGAATACCAACAGTGCATTTTCTTTCCATCCTTCATTTTGTTTCCCTGCACTCTAAATCTTTTGCCGAGTTAATTTTTTTAAGAATTCTGTTAGCAAAACTAAAATACAGAATTTTTCTTTTTTCCTGAGAAAGTTAGTTTCCACACGGTATCATGTTTATGAACAATTTCTTTCCTTCTTGAGATGGATTTAAACATTTTGTTTCCTTATTTAGGCCTTTCTGGGAGAAGCAGTATGGCACTGTGATCATAATATGGGAGTCAGAGTTCCCATCGGCTGTGGGTGTCACTAGTCTCGTGCCCCAGTGTGGAACATTCCTGGGGATTATGTCCATCTTGCTTGATAGCTGTAAAGCCATTCGCCCGCATGGAAAGTTCCTAACATGGTGACAGTATGTGCTCAATAAAGCAAGCCTCATTAAACACTCATAATAATCACTTCTGAACATCTCAGAATATCTAAGAGCTTTTATGTTTTCAAGATGCTTAATGTTTCAAAGAGTGAGGATTTATTTTAAAAGATTATAAGAAGGACTGTGCCATCCCCTAGCTTGAAATTTAACAGTTGGTTGTAAATGTTGCATCAAAAGTACCTTTATAATTGTTATCTATTAAAGAGCTTGTTTGGTTAAAATGACAGTAATCAATTGACTTTGGTAACACGAAATGACACAAACACTGTTCAGGTATAATTTTGCCCTTTTAATGATACTCCTGATGGTCTGTATATTCACATATTAATTCTTATACCTGTGAACCTTTAAAAATACACCTTCACATCCATAGAATGAGACAAAGTAATATGGGGCCATTCTGATGATATTTACAACAACTGTTTAAAAAGTCTTCTAGAAAAAAAATCGGATATATTTTACTTTACTTAAAAAGCAATTTTGCCTCTTACCCTAAGGATCTCATAATGCATTATAAATAGTCCTGTTTACATACCACACACAATTATAGAATTTTCTAGTTGGCGAGGAAGAAATTATACAGGTGTATTAACTCTTTCTGATCCAAGTAGGCACTATTGCCCTGTAAGGAAGAATGGGAATCTGAGTTCCTGCCAGAGAGTAAATTAAACACTTGGAGACTCTTCATTTAATGATCTCATGAATCCTCATAATATTCCTTATGAGGTAGATGACAAGTTGTATTAGCCCCATTTGTATTACAAGAAAAATGAAGCCTGAAGTTGTTACGAAATTTCAGTACATAGATTGAGAAATGTGATTCTACCACAGCATGGTCTCTGGTATTATATCATTGCACACATGTTATAATTACTTTGTGCATCTAGAATTACATTTGGGGCCTCTTCAGATTGAATTTTTATCTTTTTTGCTCTGTGTTTTATATCTTTTTATATATCAATAAGCACCGTGTCCCCAAAGCCTTTTCCAAGACTCGTATTTTGCATTTGTCTGAGTACAAAGGCTTTCCCGTTTGCAGAAACAGCTATGTTAAAATCTCCCAGGAGACAGCCCAGTCCTCATAGAAGATCAAATATTTCAGTCCAGAGCACTACTCAGCCTCCCTTTAAAACATCAATATTGCAAGAGGCAATGGAACCATCATTTAAGTAGTTCTGTAAGTAGCAGTAGTACTATCATTTACAGACTGTTGTGAGAAGACATTTCTTTAGAGATCCACAAACAAGGAAGACAAAGAGCCTTGGCTGTGGAAAGCTTGCTTATGGAGTTCTTCTTAGAAAAAGTACTGAGAAATGGAGAGAAAATGCCACAATTAAATGAGAATAATATTAAACAGAAACAATTTCATTTTGAACTGCTTTGCCCTTTGCTTTCAGATAATGATACCGTCCCAGTGGTCTTTTTATTCTCCATTCTCAAGGTAAATGTGCCAGTGATGCCTCTCTTAGATCATGGAGAGGTAATTTAAAATATTAGACATTACCATGTTTTATTTGTAGCCTCATCTTTGCCATTTTTGAGAAAACCTACTTGAGACAGACAATTTTATGTGAGCTTGATTTGTACGTTTGCCATTATGTGTTACAGCGGATTTTAAAATGGAATTTGGTATGGCTTTGATGTTCTATACATTCATACATTTCTAAGAAGAGATAAGCAACGTCTTGAACATTTTGGAATGGAGAGTTTCACAGAAGTACCTCTAATTTGACCTTGTTCAAATGGACAATTAGTTATCTTCCCATTGTCTCCACTGAGACCACCGTTAGCTTGAAGGACGAGTCAAATATAAGATTACCTAGTGTGACATATTCCTGTTTCTGGTCACATTCTTTAAGTGAGCTCTTCAGTTTCTATAAAAGACATTCTCTTCAAAGTGTAAGAAAATAAGGAGTAGCCACTAGAAGAATTAACAATGGACCTAGTAGCACACGCAGTGATGACTTCAGGGAAAAAGAACAAAACAGATGTATTTGTGACATATATATGAAATAATTAAATTGAATATTACATAATAGTGACTACCTCTGGAAAGGGCTAAAGAAGACATGAGGTGATGATTAAGGAGACTGTTAACTTTTTTGCTAATATATATTACTTGCTTAGGGTAAAACTAAAAGCCAATACAAAGAGTTAATAATGGTTAATTCTAGAATGCAGTAATATGAATATAAGTTTTGTTACACTAATGTTTTGTGCCTTTGTGTATTTAAAAAAATCACTGAAAAGTAAATTTTAAAAATAATTTCTTGAAAGGAAGTACGAAATAAAGATTAAGAATGTGATTTGAACTGTGATTTTGATTCTAGTTAGTACTTTTTCTGTAATTATGAGAAACTTAATTCCTTGTGCTTCTGTTTCCTCATCCATTAAGTGGCAAAAATAAAACTCAGCACTGCTGCCAGGACTCAAGGAAAATATTGTCTTGAAAGCACAAGAAAGCACTGTATCTCTCAGTTAGCTAGTTCTCATTAATGTATTCATATTTTTATAAAACAGATTTTTTTAATATGTAGAAAGTATCCATGTACTGATTCAATAATCTTGTTACATGTATATTTCCATGAAGACATATGCCTATAATTCTGAGGTATTATGAAGATTAAATTCAAAGGACTTTTTATTTAAGTATGTGAGCATTTGTGTTTGCATGAGTATCAATATAAGTTGTGGATAATTTAAGGTTGAATTTGCAAGGATTAGGGAGAAAATGAAAGATTCTTACTAAGAAAAAATGATTAATTTGAATCTTGAAGCATTTAAGAAGATACAAATGTGCATACAAATAGGGCTAGAAGGTAATTTATAGAAAAAAAAATGGAGAAGGATGAAGAAAAGGACTCAACCTATTCGATATTTGTGGCCATTTACTCTCAACAAAAATTGTCTAGATTGGATTGGAAACCTTAGAATTTGCATGGCTTTGCTCCTTTAAATTCTTTCCATTCACTTTATGATGTTGTTTTCCTTACTCCTTGGTTTTAATCATTTAGTCTTTAGAGGTTTAAGTCTGCTTTTTTTCTATTATAAATTTCTTGAGGAAGGAGATATGTTGTATAGTACCAGACTCCAGACAATTCCATTCCAATTTTATTTTTATTTATATTTTAAAAATATCTAAAGTGGGAAAAAAAAGTTTTCTTTCTCTGTTAAAAAAAGCATTGTGTTGGTGCTCAGTGAATAATAAATCATCATAATAAATGAGATGACTAGATTTCTTGCAGAATTGCTGCATTCTGGTTTCAGTATTGTTAGAGGATGTGTATATCTTGTTCCATGTGTTACCGTAGCTAATTTAAGAAGACCACGGGTATCTTCTACAGGAAAAAGTAGTACTTTAAATAAATGTATAAATTCTGAGCAATATGTCACAAATATATCCCATCATTCATTTTTTTTCCTATTTCTATAAATGTACCTTCAATATACCTTATCCCTGTCTCTTTCTTTGGAAATTTTCTTGGTCTCTTTTTGTTTGTTTGTTTGTTTCCTTTAGAACCATCAATTTTGCACCAGGGCCTTGTTTTTCTTCAATTCTATTGTCAGTAAGAATGGTCTCTGATCCAATTCTGTTTATGGTGCCATCATACAACCCTTCGATTCTTTCTAGCCCATGTCATTCTCTGGTCTTTTTAAAATTTAATTTCTGTAATAAGGTCACTGCTGTATATTATAGCTGAATATAAAGTGGAGGTAGAAATAATAAGAACTGATGCATTGTTCTTGTGACATCAAAAAATGGTATCAAATGTGTCTCAAATTACCCTACTCTGGTAGCTCACCATTTTAAATATTGTGAATAAGAAATGTATTGATATTTTACTATTTCAGAATGGTCCTCTGTGTCTTTGGTTGTCAACTTTATCAAATTCAATAATCTTTTTAATAACAAATGTAAAGTAAGTTTAAAAAAATCTCTGCAATAAAAATAATGGACAAAAAAATCTACCTATGCATGTAATTTTATAAAATCAATACAATACCCTAAATGTGTGAAAAAGAAATGAAAGAAATGTGTAATAACATAGTACATATTTCAATATGTAAATACATAAATATGACCTCACTACAAGATGTGATAAAAGAGCCAGCTCGGTGCACTCTCTTTCTGATGGCTACAAAGGCAGACTAATATAAGCAAAATTTTAATGATTCAAATGCCACAAGTGCGATTTGATTGAGCAAGTGATCTTCTGAAATCATGAACAACTCTTGCAAAAGTTTCAGACGAAGTATTTCTAGTCCTTTCTGGATTTATATGGTTTTTGCCCTTCTGGAAAATTCAGTACATATAAAATCCATAAAACAAAGACTGTGTGTGTATATATAAAATGATTAGATTCCAGTTTCAATTAATTATAGAACTTTAATCTAAATAAATGTCTTGTGACATTAGAATGTCATGTGCGATGTAGGAACATTCTTCATGGTGTAGGACTGCCTTACCCAGACCATTCTCTACTAAATGCCATTAGTGTCCTCCAATCATTGTGACAACAAAAATTTTACACAAATTACCACAACACACTCTGGAACACATTGAAAAGCAACTCTCAAGGGAATACTTATACTAAAGAACCATCAACATTGAAATATCATATTTAGTTTCTATGGGTGTTTGTCAGAGTGCTATCATAATAATATAATTCCATTAAATTTCTAATTTTCCCACATTTTCTACATAAATTAAGTTACAATATTTTACTTAGGTGATAGAATGTTTTCTCCACAAATGAATAGATACAACAAGAACAATAACATCCCCTCTTACAACGTTTGCTTAAGGACTTTTAAAAAATCAATGCTGCTTTTTTTGGTAGCTTAAAAGACGCAAATTAAAATTTCAACTGTGCAGCCTTCTTTTTTTTTTAATTATAGCTTCTTCACCCTAGAAACACTACTTTTCTATATATCTCTCCCAGTTTTACAGGTAATGTCTTCTATAACATGCTTCTTTCCTGGGATGCATAGTTAAATAAGAGTTAGAGATATCCTTAGATGCACCGTCATGGACCATGAAGCATAATCGCTGTGCATTTTATCATCATTGCAACTATGAGTTTTTGAAAGAACTTGCGTTTCAGCCAAGAGGGTTTTATAAATACAGAAATATGGTAACGTAGTAGCACAGCCATCAAGGGAGGTGGGAGTTTGACCGTGTTCCTCAGAGCCATCTCAGCAGACTGACACACCAGGCAAAGGGGCATCTTGATGCAAATAGTTAAGAAGGGAATGGATGACGAAAAAGTGGAGGCGGTGTTAGATGTTACTAATTGTTATAGGAAAAGATAAAAGTAAAATGATGGTAGTAAGAAGGCAACTAATAGCTTGCCAAGTAATTGTTTTGATTTGTATAATTTTTTTTTTTTTTTTTTTGCTGAAAACTACCTATGTTTATAAATTAGCATTCTCTGGAGATGTTAAAAATTGCAGCATTAGACTAAGGGCAAAAATGGGAAACAAGATCTGTAGTTAACAATATTGCAAATTGCATTTATCTTTATTTATAGATAATAGTATTTTATCTCTGGAAAGATCAAGATTGAAAAATCTAAGGTTGACTATTATTTTAATTTTATGGATAAAATATTTTACTCAGTTTTCAAAAGAGGAAAGAAAACATCAAAAGTCTTCTTTATACCAAGAATTTTTTAATGAAAATATATCTAGTTTGTCCAAAAATAATTGTTCAGACAGCATAATTCATTTTATCTCCTCATACCTATGCATGAAGGCAGAACATTAATATATTTAGACCTTTTGATTGGAGACTTAACATTTACACTGGCATAAAACATTAATGCTATCATCCAAGCATGAAAATTCCAAATTAACAGAAACCAATACCATTATCCAGGCAAAATGGGAGTTACTACGAGAAATGGAAGCAATTCTACAAAACATGGGTTAGTAGGATATTAGGAATCTATATTTAAGCTTTATTTTTCATAGATGGTAATACAAGGCATCAATCTACCTACTGTCTCTGCTTTGAATTATATGCCTTCTTTCTATGAATTTAATATTAATACCTGATGTTGTTGCCAGACTCTGGATCCAGACTGTTTGGCTTCAAAAGTGGTGCTGGTGAGTGACAATTTCCTCCAAAAGTCTATGCTTCTGTTTCCTCATCTTTAAATGGGATAATAATTGTGCTGCCCTCCTATAGATGATGCCCTTGTCATAAGAGAAGTAGTCAGTGAATGTGAGCAATTTTAATTGTTTTTAACCAAAAAATGTGATTGAAAAGCCAAAACTGATTAATGGTAATCTATGAAAATACATGAAAAAGTACTCTCATAGAAGAAAACTACTATATATTCATGAATTTAAATATTGCCATTTAATTAATTAATAGTAAATATATACATTAAATTAATACCTAAACTTTCTCCAAAATTCATAGACAATGTGATTTTGCTATATTTAAACATTTTTTTTTCTCTTTTCCTATAACAACTTCAGCAATTTTAGTCAGCAACAACCTAAACAAATTTTTGGGAAGATCATGGACTTTCAATATCATATATATTACTTATATTCATTTTACATAATTGAAAATCACTCATTAGATTTTGTATTTGCAGTTCTTTCTATCTTTGTTTATTCTTACAAAACGAATGAATAGCCCAAGCGCCTTTGCTCTCAAATCTTTAGTTTGCAGTGATGAAATCACTCCTGAGCCAGGCATCTTGTCCACAGGAAGGGAAAGCACTAATGAAAATTAGCATTCCGAAAGAATCTTCTGCAGCTGTCATCATAAAAAGAAACTGATTAGTGGTTTGGACGGTGCTAACTCTGTAAATTATCAAACAAAATACTGCAGAAGCATCCATTTACGTATATGAAAATTACAATTTGAACATCACACTTAGAGCACATTAATCAACTTCATTCTTTGTTTTTACTGGTAATGAGGCTTTGCAGAAAGGTAAATAGGCAGCTAAATAAAGTTGCTTCAGAAAAATTAATTAAATATATTCATACTTAACAAACAAGAAATGTGCCAAGAGGTGTTTAAATAAAGGAAAAAAACCTCCTGGTCATTTACTTCTATTTTTAGCTTCTATTTCAAATTTTCCCCCTTGGCTTCTTAATTTTTTGTCTTGTATGCATTTCAAAGTCTTTCATGGTCAGCCTATCTGTAATGTTAAATATAAAGCTTTCAGGAATTGACTAATATATTCTATTACTGTTTATTTGATATCTAACATAATAGCCTTAATTAAAATACCCTGGCTTCTTAAAAGCTATTCAGATGTTAGATATTTGTTGTAGGACTGTAGCAATAACTATTTCCTATGATGGAAATTGGATGCTTTCTTCCTAGTAACTTATCCTATCTTACATGTAATAATTTGTATAAAGGAAATTTTCTCCTCTCATGGGAGTTGTATTTCTAGGAAATGGAACTACCATTGACTATAACTAAGTTTATAGTTCTAATAATATATGGGAAAATGGATTAGGAAGGCAAACAAACCAAACATTCCCATAATAAAAGATCATTATTTCTTTAGACGTTTATTGAATACCTAATATACACTAGATACTGGAGTTGTAGCAGTGGAAGACATTTAAATTATTAACAAATATTTTAATAAGTGGCACCTGCTTGTCTTGACAGATGAAAACTACAGAGACTAGGTGGCAGTGACTGTGGTGAAGGACTCTATCAAATATGGAAGCAATCTGTAATGTACCTTATTGTCTGTCTTGGTAAACTGCCTTATTATAGTGGATTACAGGGCAATACCTCAGCATTTCTGTCTCATGTCAATTGCATACATTTCATTATGAATATTACTTGAGAGTCTCACTCCACATTTTTTTGGCTCATGTTTTCAAATTTGCCTCAGGCTTTGTAATTATAGTTTCTTAATTATTTTTGTTATTTAAATACATTCTTCTAGATCAAGTTCTGTCAACGCTTCACTCTGTGATTTTCAAATATCTTCCCTCCAACACCACTTAAGAAAAATTCAAGAAAGTCAAGAATTGACACAAGTATATTTTGTATAAAACAATATTTTCTACTGTTTGATTTCATATGAGACAATGTTTATTTCTATATGAAGTATTCAAGAATACATGAGAGACAAAGTAAAATTAAAGGTAATAACTTTAGTAGTCCAAATTTGGAGAAATTGAATGGCATTGGTTTGGATAAAGGAAAATTACACTCAGTGGGGGAAAAATAATTTTAATTTTTGGAGAAGTATATTGACAACTTTATGGGTGACCAGGTACATTATTTTAAATTGTGAGACATAAATTTCCTATTCTTCATGCTTAAAAATTTTTAGTTTGATATATAGAACAATTTTGATATTAATCATACTAAATTTGTGCATTAACCATAGCCAGCCACTATGTTCCCAAACTCCAAGAGAAAAAAAGTAGGTTTGCAGTGATTATTTTAGCCTCTTAATCCATTGTGTTTCTTATGTGCAAAATTGTCATCAGCCTCATTAACCAGTTTGTACTTGCACAGGCACAGAATTAAATAATAAATATGCACTTGGGTATTTTACATCTTTTTGACTAATGTATTTCCTTGGAAGGGTATATGCATATAGAAAACAAAATAAATCTCACTCACTGGTTTCACATGTGCCAATTTTTAAATATATTTTTCTTCAAAAAGCTTCTGTCTTTAAAATGATTTGAGAATATTTTTGTCTGTCACACCATTAATCAATGATGATTTAGCTAGCAATTTCTGTTATAGACTGTATTCTGACTTTATTTTCAAAATTATACCCTGTTGGCATAGTGAACAGATTTCTTGGTGATGGTTCCTTCCATGATGAACATTATACATATATTTTCACATAGCAAAATTTTTTTTCAGATATCATTTTCATTATGTAGTGCTACCAAAAATGTCTCTGAAGTTTTCCTGCATAACTGTATTTAATAACTCCTTTACTCTGCATAGTAGCATTTTTCCTTTACACTTCTAATGCTGAGAGTTAATGTTGGTGCTCTAATTAGACTATGATGACTTCAGGAAATAGTGCTCTATAAAGCCATGAGGATTTAGGAGACATTTAGTTAGTGAAAAGACAGTAATATATGGGCAGTGGTCCTGTCTGACTTGTTCTGTCCTCCCTTAGCAGCTAAGGAGTATGAAATCTGAAAAAATAAAAATTAAATTTACCGTTGTGTAACTGCTGAACAAGCCAATTACAGACCTAACCTGCGGATGTGGATTCCTTATTCTGCTGCCTTTGCTTTTTACCTAGTGGTGGAGGATTGTTTCCTTGAAGCTCTGGGAAGTGTTTTCACCTCTACTATTTTCATCTCTAGAAGTGTACTCTCCCTCAAAGAAAATATGTTTTCAGTATTTCAGATATCTCAAACTCTGACAATCTTGAGTAAAACTTGTAATGTAGGAGGTACTATTAATCTGTGGAATAACTTGAATATACTATGCTTTAAAATGCTTGTTTCATGTAGTCTTTTAAATACATTAACAATATTATTTTCTTTTTTTTTAATAATGTGTATTTCAGCAGCTCAAGTATTTGCCTACTTGTTCATTTTGCTGGATTGCTTGTTTCTTTGTTTAGCATGAAAGATCTGTATCAGTCAATTTTGGTTAAAGTCGCAATGCAGTAGCAACCAAATCCTAAATCTCAGTAACTTCTGATCACAACTTCCTCCTCATATTTTGTCTCTCCTCAACTGGCTGTCTTTCTGTTCCACATAATCCCCATTGTTGGACCAGGGCTAAAGGCACATCCCCTATCTGGAACATTATAAATCTCAGGGAAAAGGGAAACAAAAGCATGATAAAAAAAACAATGTAACAGTTCTTACTTAAAACTTTGGTTGAAAGTAGCGCCCATCAATTCTGCTCATAATTATTGGCCAAAGGAAGAAATTGTGAAGGTCCGATGTTAAAATATTATTTTCAAAGGGGGATATAACTTTCCAAAGGGAAAGGACATGGATAATTTGAGCAGTGATGTTTTTAGTTTATTTGGTTTCATTTCAACTTTAAAAATATAGTTGTAAATGAATTATGTACCATCACTTTTATCGTATTAGACCACCTGACATTGACTGTGCATTTACCACTACCAGTGAGGTTTACACCTTCATTTATCTGTTTTCATTCTCTTAATTAGTATTATTTTACGTTCACTTAAAGAACTCCCTTTAGTGTTTCTTGTGAGGCAGGTCTAGCGGTGATGTACTTCCTCAGCTTTTTTTTTGGAAAATTGTGTATCTGTCTGCCATCTCTGAAGGACCACTTTGCTAGGTATAGTATTCTTGGTTGACATGTTTTTTTCCTCAGTATTTGGAATATATTATTCCATTCTTTCCTGGCCCAAAATATTTCTGTTGAGAAAATCCACATAGAAGCTTCTGGCGGTTCCATTATTTGTGACATGTCAGTTTTCTTTTGCTGTTTCTAAAATTTTTGTTTGTTTGTTTTTGATTTATGAGTTTAATTACAAATGTGCCTCAGTGTGGCCCTTTTCAACTTCAGTCTATTTGGGATCTTCTGAGCCTCATAAATCTGGATGTCCTTCTCTCACCTCAAGTTTGGGAAGTTTCTAGCCACTGTTGCTTTAAACATTCTATCCCTTTCTTTCACTCTTCTCCTTCTGGGGTCCCCATAACATAACTATAGTTTCTTTATAAGAAGTCCTGTCGGCTTTCTTCATTCTTCTTCATTATTTTTTCTGTTGGCTCCTCTGACAGTTCTATGTTTAGTTCACTGATTCTTTTTTTAATTTGGCTGAGTCAGCTGTTGAAACTTTCTGCTGAATTCTTCTGCTCAGTCATTGTATTCTTCAGTGCTAGGATTTCTGTTTGTTTTTTGATAGTTTCTATTTCTTTGTTGAATTTCTTGTTTTGTTCATGCATTGCTTTCCTAATTTTCTTTAGTTTTCCGTCTGTGTGTTATACTCCATTCAACTACTTTAAAAAGACTATTCTGAATTCTTTGTCAGATAGTTCATAGATCTCCATCTGTTCAGGAGCATTTTTGGAACTTTATTATTTTCCTCTGGTGAAGTCATGTTTACCTGATTTTTTTTTTTTTTTTGATCCTTGATTCTTTATGTTGATATCTGCACATTTGAGCAAATGGTTTCTTCTTCCAGGTTTTACATGGCTACTTTGACAGAGACAGTCCTTCACCAGTCAGATCAGGTTGGGGTTCTGGATGTGTAAGCTGATAGCATACTTGGGCAAATGGAGCTTGCTTTCAGGGTCTATATTTGGGTGAGGGAAATGCCTAACTGTGAGATCATAGGGGTGATGCTGCTGGCTGGGAATAGCTGGGTGGGACTGCTAGCTTGACTCCCTACACAAATGTGGCTATAGGAGGTGCTCCAGAGATATCTGGTTTCCTAGTCAGGTGAGACTGGATACTATAATTAGCAGTAGGCAGGACTATATATTAGCTTTCCTTCCTGGGAGGGACTGAAGAATAGTTTGCAAGGATAGCATAGCTCATTATTTGGAGACCCAAATTGAGAAGAATGTTGCACCAAATTCCCTCGCCAGATGGGACCACCAGCTTTGGTCTGCAGATGAGCAAGACTTTGGCAGGTCACACTGGTCAAGTGCCACCCTACAGGGGCTGTAGGATGGGAAAGGAAGCTTTCTGGATGCTTTGGTTAGGTTTCTTGTTTTGGCAGGACTGAATCCTTTATTCATTAGTGGGCAGGGATACAAATTAGCTTCTTTATCCTAGCAGAAGCTCAGAACAGGCTTCAAGGCTGGCAAGGCTCATTGTTTGGGAACAAATCAGGTGGAACTGTACACCAAGCTCCCTGGCCAGATGGGGCTATCAGTTTAGCTCTGCAGGTGGACATATCCACTGGGCTGGCCTTCTGCTTGGGCACTGCTGTCTGTTTAGCTTTTCAGGTGCTCTGTCCAGCTTTCCTAACTGGGATGGTTTAGGGCTACCTACCCTCAGCAGCAGGAAAATCTATGGATTATCTTCCCTTGCCTGGGTGAGGTGGCAGAACAGACTTCCAGATTGGCCAGGGTCATTTTGTGGGGCCTGGTATCAAGTAAGGCAGAACTGTGCATTAAGATCCTTGCTAACTTGGCTCTGCAGAGCTACTGGCCAGGTGCTCTGCTCGAGTATTGCTGGGCTACACAGACTCCTGGGTTCTCTGGTCAGACTTTCTGGTTGGATGGGTCCGTGGGTTGGCTCTACTCAGTAGTAAGCAGTGCTATGAATTAGCTCCCCTTATTGGGCAGAGTGGCAAAACAGGCTCCAAGGCCTGCAAGGCTCATAGCTCGAGGTTCTGAATCAGACAGAACTGTGTACCAAGTTCCTTGGCCAAATAGGGCCACCATCTTCACTCTGCAGAAGAGTATCACTGCTAGTCAGTGTCCTCACCTGAGTGCTGCTGCCCTATGCAGCTTCCCAGGATCTCCCACCAGGCTTCTTGTTGAGTGGAGCTGTGGGCTTCCCTTAGCAGTAGGCATGACTATAATTAAGTCTCCCTGCCCAGACTGGGTAGGTCAGACTCCGTAGCCAGCCAGGCTTATTGTTTGGGGTCCTAAATGAGGCATAACTATGCCCCAAGTTCCCTAGCAGGATGAGGCTACAATCTTGTCTCTGCAGTTGGGCAAAGCCACTGGTTGAGCAACTTGGGTGCTCCTGCAAGTAGGAACTCAATCTGCCAAGATATAAGCACTAGTTTCTCTAAGTCCCACTCACTTTCTCTGTCATAATCTGATCTCCAGTGGTCAAGCCCGACAGATTTATCCCACAGTCTTACGAGGGCATCCCAGGAGGTGAACCACAACACTTGGGCTGCTGTCTTTTGCCCACTGAAGAAACGACAGGCTCTAGGGTCCCTCTCTGTGTGGTGCCATGCTGCCCTAGTGGAGGGGCGTTGGGGTCGGCATGTAGCTGTTTCCCTTACCCTTCTAATGCAGTCTTTCTCAGTCTCTGGTCTAGTGGTGTTTCAGTCTCACCTCTGTTTTAAGATTTTCACAATGATATCTTGTCTATGCATAGTTGCTTGTTGATCTTCTTGTGAAGGGGACCGGAGTCAGGAATGACTCATATCACCATCTTGCTGATGTCATTCCAGAATCTTATTGGGATCGTACAAGTATTAAATCCTCCTTCTGAGGTTCTTTTCCTTGACAGAGGCTAGATCCATGGCTTCCTAGAGTTTTCAACAGTAGTAATATTACCAAAGCTAAGCAATTTGGATTCGTGCTTTATTGATCTCAATCTGGTGATTATATCTGTTCTTAGCTAGAAAGAAAGAGAGAGCATGATCTCTTCTTGGGATGGTTTCAGTGGGTGTCTTGGTCATCCTTTTACAAGGTGTAAAACATACGACATTTTCTTGGATAGCCTAACTCATTTATTTAATGGACTACGACTAATTCAAAACATAGTCACTGCCAATTACGAAGAACTTACATTATTGCATATAAGGCTTGTTCCAGTGGCATATTTTAAATTTCATGTCACATTACTAAGATAACTTTAACTCACAGTGCTCATCAAAAATACAGACTTACCTCCTTGGACAAGAAATTCTTTTCACTGCTCACAAGTTGAAGTCAACTAAAGAAGGTACCCTTACATCTTCCCTGCTAGAATATGTCTCAGCAGGTGGTCTCCCTTTGAGCTACAAGGCACCTGCTTCAAGGAACTCCTCCATTTCTACTGATATTGGCTCCAGGGTTAAGCCTGAATATAAGATGTGTTTGTTGTCATTGCCACTTATCTGATTTTAACTAATTAACTCAGCAGGAGAGATAACTTTTTTTAAGTTTAATGTTATTGCAAAGCACCTTGAGATACCACAGCATGACAAGATGACATAAAAGTTAGTGTGTGTACGCCTCCACCTTCCTCAGAGTTAGGCACCCTGGTGGTTTAGACAAATGCATTGGTTGTTCAAATGGAAACTAGATACTAAAAGTCATGGGGAGAAAAAAACCTTGAATTTTAATTTGATGTTTCCAGTTTGTTAGAAACATAAAGAAATGGGGAAATCTTTTATAATTCCTATGGATCCTTGCAATCAGATGGAAACTACTGAGATGCAGAATAAATTCCTGAGACAAGTGCTTGATGATATTAGGATTCTTATTCCATGTCATTTATTTTTATTTAAACTACAGTGGACTATTTTTTAGCTATCTTTTGTATAAGATGAACATTTTAAATCTTCTTTCATTCACATAAATTATTTTTGAATCTCTTGTAATATTATATTATTACTATCTTTATGTGTCAAAAAGAAACAGGAGTCTAAAAATTAAATAAAAAGACACAGAGGGGAAATTAAGAAGACCTTTATAAATGAATGAGTAAACAAATAAACCAGCCAAACAACCAGCCAATTAACCAACTTCTGCCACTGATAAAGAGTGAATACTGTCTTACAAGAACAGAAATGGGCCATTCAAGAAATAAAGTATAAATATGGAGACCAGTTAAGAGATTGTTACAAAAGTCCTAATAGATGGTAGTTTGAATGATGATGGTGGAAGTTTGGATATATGAAAGTGAACAGGTTTTATACTGAGTTATTATCTTCAGGAAGTACAAAATTGATTAGGGACTGTATACATGGGAATATTTTCTTAGTTTGTGACTTGAATTGTAAATGCAAAAACAGAAAGTTGGAATTTTGATACTGAAGAAGAATAGAGCAGAGTACTCAAAATTCTGGGGCAGGAAGGAACATGTTGGTGAAATGAAGACAGAAGCTAAGTGGAACAGATGTGAAAACCAACAGAGTATAGAGCTAATTAAAAGGCAGCCTCTAGCTGGTATTTAAGCTAGCTGGAGAGTAGTTTAAGAGAAAGAGGGATGGGTGTAGTTGTTTAAATGGAAATTTTAAACATGGTATACAGGTTGAACATGATTATAACAGAAGAATGTCTGTGGTAACATTTTTAAGACTCTTTTTTTAGAGCAGTTTTAGATTCGCAAAAGAATTGAGGGGAAAGTACAGAGATTTCCCATATGCCCCACGCCCGACACATGCATCACCTTTCTGTTATTGATACCCCCACCAGAGGTGGTACATTTGGACAAATTGATCTGCCTACATATAATCACTCAAAGATCATAGACTACATTAGGGTTCACTGGTGGTGTTATGTATTCTATGGTTTTGAATAAATGTGCAAAGACACATGTCCATTATAATAGCATTATACAGATTATTTTCAGTGCCCTAAAAATCTTCTGTGCTCCAGCTATTCATTCCTGCTCCCAACCCTTGGCAACCACTGAACTTTTTAATGGTCTCCATAATTTCGTCTTTTCCAAAATTTCATAGAGTTTGAATCATACAGTATGTAACCTTTACATATTGCCTTCTTCTACTTAGTAATATGCATTTAAGTTTATTTCATGTATTTTCATGGCTTTATAGCTTATTTCTTTTTGGCACTGAATAATTTGTCACAGTCTGAATGCACCATAGATTATCTATTCACCTACTGAAGGACATTTCGGTTGCTTCCAAGTTTTGGCAATTATAAGTAGAGATGCTATAAATATCTGTTTGCAGATTGTTCTGTGGACATGTGTTTCCAACTTTTTTGGGTAAATACCAAAAAGCCCAATTGCTGGGTGGTATGATACAAGTATGTTTAGCTTTGTTCTAGAATAACATTTTGTGGATAACTAATCAAAGAAAACAATAGATCACTAGATTGGGAGAAATATTTAAATATTACATCTAAATCAAAATCAGGATGAATATGCTTTCTTTTCATAATTTGGACTAGTAGGAATATCTTTTGCTCCCTTATTTTATTTCTCTAAAATTAAACATCCCTGATTTTAGAGACATTAAGAGTTCAACCTCCTAATATATGTTAATCTGTTGCTCACCAAATTAAAAATTTATAAATACAATTACTTGCCCAGAAATTTTCTGAATAACAAATTTTATACAAATAAAGTTGGAAAGTACATTTCAGTATATGTATTAGACTATTGGATTTTTTATTGATGATCTTTATTTTTAAAATTTTAAAAATAGCTATATATAGGTTAATTACTGCATTATTTTATTTTAAAATGTTCTGCTTTATTAAAATATACATAGTGAAGCTTCTTTTAAAAGAGTTGCTTAAATACTATAATGTATATCTGTATGCTTGACTAATGCAATCAAAAAGTTGATTTATTTTTTACTCTTCAAAATCTAAGAGAGCTGCCAAGATGTCACTATGAAGGAGAAAGGAAAAAAAAAGTCATTTATTGGGCAATGTTTGTGGAACTTTTTCCTGTAAGGTTATAAATTTCTTAGGGATACTTATGCAATAATCACCATGTAATCATAATTTCAGTAGGATATGAAGAGGCAAATTTTATATAATGACTTTTCAGTGGTTGAAGTGCCAAATAAGTGATTATGTCCAAAGTAGTCAATTTAACTTGATCACTCAAAAGATGGTGAAAATAGTCCACTCATTTTGATCACCTTCATGGTGAAATTAACTATCAGCTCTTAACAACTATTATCTATCATTTGCTGAATGTTCAATATGCCTAATAGGGGGAAGTTCTAAAGTAGAGAATTTACTCCAAGATATTAAGAAACTTTAAATGAAGACCTAATGAATGAGTAGATTTAGGTTAAAGGAAACTTTGAGAATTTTCTTATCAAATAGAACGGAATAATCCATAAGCCTTCCAAAGAAAGAAGGTGGCATATTAGAGATATTGAGGGAAGTGTAGTTTGGCTACAATGTAGACTGAGATGCAAATATGTATTTTATAAAGAGAAAATAAAGAAGACATAAGGGTTACAGCATATATTAATTTTCTAATGCTATATGACTCTTTAGGCTCAAAGAATATGAGATCAGATGACGACTTGAATCAAAATGAAGGAATAAAGGGCACTGAGGGAAAAAAAAGCAAACAACTTTTAAACAATGCAGATTTTTTAGGATAATCCAATACTTACCTGGCTTGTGAATTTCAATAAAAAATAAACTTTAAAAAAAGCTGTATTTATCATACCTCTCTTGCCTTCCAGTATTCCAATATCCAAACCAAAAACCTTGGCATATCCTTAGTTCTTAATTTTCCCTTATTTTTCCCCCTTAAACCAATAAATGACCTTTTTTTTCTTTTAGTCTACAAATTATTGCTTGTCAAATCCATGTGATTGTCTTTATTTTGTCTAGTATCACACTAGCTTGAGCCTTACTATCATCTCACAATTGCTGCAGGCTTCTAACTGGTTTCACTGTTTTGTCATGCTGCATTCCAACCAATTTTATGCATAACAGTCAAAGAGATATTCTGAATAAATATGATCATACCATCTCCTTGGTTGAAAATCTTTAATCGTTTTCAGTTTTATTCAAGAAAAAGCTCATTCACTATTTAAAAGCCTCTTGTAATCTGTTTTAGACAGAATTCTGAGTTGTCTCCCCAGTTTCCCACCTCATGGTGTACAAGCTTTGTATAATACCCTTCCTTCGTGTGTGGCTAGAGATTATGAATATTATAAGATAGTATCTCACTTGATTAGTCTATGCTAGAGTTAGGATTTTTGTTAACATTTATTTTAAGGCAGCTCTGCCAGCAGAAAAGTCTATCTTTTTAAACAGATTGTTGAGGTATTATTGAGATACAAAGCTATATATATTTAATGCACACAATTCAGTGGGTTTGGATGTAAGTATGCACCTATGAAACCATCACCACTATCCAATACTATGAAAGTATCCATCTTTATTCACATTGGGATGTCTTTATTTTGCTTCATTTTTGAAAGACAGTTTTGATGGATATAGAATTCTTGGTTGACAAGTTTTTCCTCCAGCTGGAGGAATGCGCTATCCCACTTCCTTTTGACCTCCATTGTTTCTGATATAAAATTCTAAAATTAATTTTTTTCTGTACAAAATTGTATACAATGAGTCATTTTTACTGTCAGTTTTCAAGGTTTTCTCTTTGTCTTTAATTTCCAAAAGAATGACTATGATATTTCAAGATGTGGATATGTTTTCTTTATCCTATTTTAAATTCATTGTACTTATGAAATATGTAGTAATACTCTTTATCAGACTTGGGAAGATTTCAGTCATTATTTCTTCAAATATATTTTCTTACCCTTCTCTCCTTTCCTTTGGTGCTGTCATGCATACACATTGGGATATTTTATTGTGTCTTGTGAGCCTCTGTGACTGTTATTTTTCTTCACTGTTTTTTATTGTTTATCAGATTGCCTAATAGTGCTTGATTTATAATAAACTTCTGATTCATCCTCTGCCAATTCGAATGTTTTGTTGAAGTTTTCAATTCTGACAGGTGTAATTTTAAATGATTCTATTTTTGTTTGCTTTTTTGTTGTGATATCTATCTTTGATTGATATCCATTATTGTATGAGTCATTGTCTTGCTCGCCTTTAAATTATGAACACTTTACTTCAGTTTACTGAATATTTTTATGAAAGCTGTTTTGAAGTTATTTCTTGCAAAGTTCAAGATTTGAGCCTCTCAGATACAGTCTATGACTCCTTTTTTCCCTTAGTATGGGTCATAATTTTTTGTTTCTTTTCATGCCATAATCTTCTGTTAAATATGTCCACTGATTTTTTTCCCTGGTAGTTATAATTAATGCTTTTGAGTGTTTATATGCTTGTCTGTTCAGTAATTTGCCTGGTATAACCGTGTGGAATCTATTCCTCTTGCAATGTGTAACTTCTAATGTCTCCAGTTTTTGTAATTATAAAATTAAGCAAAATATTTAATCCTGAATTTCTTGGTGTCACCTTGTGTCAGTATGACTTAGTGGTAAGCAAATAATTGGTCAGAGATTGTATGTAAACACCTTGCTCTAGTAAAGTTTCAACCCTTCACAAATAGATTTATGTGTTGGTTGGGTAACACGTTCAAAGATCGAGAAATTTAAAATTCATCCCCAACTTTTACTTTCAGTGAGATTTTCCCAGGTCTGCTTTGCATTTGCACAGGTTCTCACGTTCAGCCAGATGTATGTAGGAAGGGCCCTCTCCAGTTTCTCCTGAGCATGTATACCCCTTTGAGTCTGTGTGCATTCTTCCAAACTGCCAAGCATATGTGAGAACTTATTAAGGTCATCTCCCTGTTAAAACTAGGCACACTGGACTATTCACTATCACTAAATAGCCAAATATTTCTTCATCTTGTCTCATCTTATTCCATCTGACACAAAATTTTTTACTGTTATTTCCACCATTTTCAGTGACCACAATTTTTTTTCAAGATCTAGCTCAAATGTGACCTCCTTTACAAAATCTTCAATGCTCTCCCTCTTATTTTTCACTGACAAAAGTAGAAGTGGTCTCACCTTTTTCTTGAATCCTTTAGTAGATTGGAAATTCAATGTTAAATTTTTTTCTTTTTATATAGTGCTTCATTGACAGTTTTGGAGGGTGCTTGCCTTTCTCCATTAATTCTTCATAAATAGTTTATGGCAGAGGTAACAAAATAGTCAACCTCTTGTCTTTACAACAACCATCACAAAACAGAGCATATTAAAGGCTCTAACAGTTATTTATAAATAAATAAGTGGATGAATGGATGCATGCCCAGTACAGGGCAAGAATCAAACTAATAGTTTGATACTAGAATATTACAATTGTACTTTGAAGGGAGATATTAGTTAAGGTAAACATTATTTTTACTTTTAAATTATGTATGTGCATATTATATGTATATAATATACATGACATATATAAATCTATGTATTGGTAGTATACATATATGCATGCGTATCTATAGCAACTATAAAAAGCAAATGGGTAGCAAATATGACAAAATTTTAACAAAGGTTAAATGTAGATAGTGGATATACTGGTGGTGATTATTTTATTGTTTTTTTTCCCAACCTTTCCATAAATATAAAATTTTTCATGTAAGCTTGGAAAAAATAGTGTTTAACCTACAAATATTTTATTTTAACCTTATTCTTGCTAAGGTGGGGAGTAGAGAATAATTATTGGTTAAATAATAATAATCAGTTTCTGTTTTTGATAGGTATCCTTGGTAATGGCACTTTATTATAATTACAAACTACTAACACTGATTTAAATCATTGCTGAAAAGTTGTGCAATGTATTAGCCAGTGCTGAGTAAAAAGCAAACCCGACTCTCTAGTAGACTCTCTAGTAGACGTTCATATACAGTGACAACATGACCTTTCAAACACAACTACAAACTTATTTTCTTCCTTTCTTAGAAGATAGACTATATGCCTAAACATTCACATTCTGTTCTCTTCCCTTTTTGTATACTATTTAAAATATATTTTCACAAAGACCAACTCTATAGCACAGGGAAGTATATTCAATTTCTTGTAATGAGCCATAATGCAAAATAAACTGTGTGCATGTATGTATAACTGAATCACTTTGCTGTATTCCTGAAACTAACACTGTAAATAAAGTACACTTCATTAAAAAATAAGGAAAAAATAAAATAAAATGCATTTTCAGTATCATATAAAATCACTTGGATCAGAACATATTCTCCTGATAATTCAACCCCACTACTGAGGTAAAATTCCTTCCAAGGCTTTTAATTTTTTTTTTTTTTTTTTGCAGTAAACACACTTGACATGACATCTATGCTCTTAACAGATTTTTAAGAGTAACATACATTGTTGACAACTATTGGCACAATGATGTACAGGGGATCTCTATCTAGATCAGTGAATTCCTCCTGGATAATGGTAACTTTACAGCTATCCTTTAGCAACTCCCCTTTGTCCCTGCATTCTGTCTGGCAACCACTATTCTACTCCCTGCTTCTATGAATATGGCTATTTTAGATACCTCCTTTAAGTGGAATCATGCAGTATTCATACTTCTGTGACTGGCTTATTTGACTCACCAAAATGTCAACAGGTTCTTCCACGTTGTTGCATAATGCAACATTCCCTTCATTTTACAAGTGAACTGTGTCCCACTGTTGGTATGCACCACATTTTATCTATTTATCCATCTATGGGCTTTTAGCCTGCTTTCACATCTTGGATATTCTAAACAGTGCTGCAATAAAATGAGAGTGCTAATAATATTTCTTTGAAATCCTGACTTCTGTTCTTTTGGGAAGATATCCAGAAGTGGAATTGCTGAACCAAAAACAATTGTAAAATCATGTGGAATCACAAAGGACTCTGAATAGCCGAAGAAATCTGAGAAAGAGGAAGAAAGCTGAAGTTATCATATTTTCTGATTTCAAACCACATTAACAAGCTACAGTAATTAAATGAGTATAGTATTGACATACAGACAAATATATAATAAAATGGAAAAGAATAGAGAGCCTAGAAATAAACTAATGCATATACGATCAACTGACATTCAACAAGGGTGCCAAGAATACTCAATGGGAAAAGGATAGTCTTTTTAATAAATGTTGTTAGGAAAACTGGATAATCACATGTGAAAGACTGAAGTTGGAGCTCTGTCTTACTCCATGCATAAAAATTAGCTTGAAATAGGTTAAAGAGGAAATGTAAGACCTAAGACAATAAAAAGCCTTAGACAAAAAAAAAAAGGGGGAAAAGCTCCTTGACGTTGGCCTTGGCAAAGATTTTTCTGATATGACACCAAAAACACAAATCAACAAGTGTGACTTTACCAAACTAAAGAGCTTCTGTATAGCAAAAGAAACAATGAAATGAAAAGGCAACCAATAGATTGCGAGAAGATATTTGTAAACCATATTCTGATAAGGGGTTAATATTCAAAGTATAAGGACATCTTACAACTCAACAAGGGAAAAAAAGCAAATAACCCAATTTTAAAATTAGCAAGGGACATGCATAGACAGCTCTAAGGTCATTAGTCCTGTTAAAATGACTGTTATCAAAAAGACAATTGATAACAAGTGCTGGTGAGGATGTGAAGAAAAGGGCATAGTGGAGCATTGTTGGTGGGGATGCAAATAGGTATAACCACTAAGGAAACCAATATGGCTTTTCCTCAATAAATAAAAAATAAAACTACCATGTGATCCAGCAATCCCACCTCTGGGTATATCTCCAAAGAAATGAAGTCACTACACCAAGAGATAGCTGTACCTCCATATTTATTTCAGTATTATTCATGGAGCCAAGACATGGAAACTACCTAAGTGTCCAATAATGGCTGAATGGATAAAGAAAAAAAAATATATATATAAAACCCTTGAACAATGCAGGATTTAGGGGCACTGACCACCCCCACACCATTCAGCTGAAAATCTGTGTATAACTTTACAATCAGATCTCTGCATCCACAGTTTTGGATCTACAGATTCAATCAATCACAGACTGTATAGTAGTGCTGCAGTATTTGTTGAAAAAAATCCATGTATAAGTTGACCTGTGCAGTTCAAACCTTTGTTGTTCAAGGATCAACTGTATACATAATTATTATATACATAAATATATTATATAATATACAATAATATATAATATATAATGGGATAGTTATTATTCAGCCATGAAAGTAAGGAAATCTTGCATTTGTGAAAATATGGATGAACCTTGTAGGCATTATGCTAGGTGAGATAAGTCAGAGACTAACTACTCTGAAATTGTGTATGATCTCACTTACATGTGGAATCTAAAAAAAACCCCCAAATTTATAGAAACAGAGAGTGGTAGATGCACTTAGTTATAAGATGAATAATTTCTGGGGATTTAATGTATAATACAGATGGCTACAGTTAACAATATTGTTTTGTATAGTTGATAGTTGCTAAGGAGATCTGAAATGTTCTCACCACACATGCAAAAAATGTTAATAATATGGAATGATGGATATGTTAATAATATGGAATGATGGATATGTTAACTAACCTCATCAGGGCAATCATTTCACCATATACACAGGAATCAGATCATCACATGGTACAGCTTAATCGTACACAAGTTTATGTCAATCATATCTCAATAAAGGTGGGAAAATGGGCTAAGGATTTGAGTAGATGATTCTCCAAAGAAGAGATACAAGTGGCAAGAGATATATGAAAAGATGCTCTATGTGACTAATGATCACAGAAATGCAAACCAAACTACAATGAGATATCACCACATACCTGTCATAGTGACTATTACATAAAATAATGAAAGATAATGTGTGTGTCGCTGATGTGGAGAAAAGGGAAGCTTGTAAACAATCGGTAGGAACTGAAGTTGGATCAGCCATTATGGAAAATATAGAGGCTCCTCAAAACATTCAAAGTAGAACTTGATCTTTTTTATTTTTTCAGCTGATAAATACACCTCTTCTGGTGTGCACTTGCTAACATTTTAATGATTATTAATTATTTTCTATATTGGAAAATTTTTCACTAAATTGGTCAGTTTAAAAATACCTTAGATTACTAGACAAATGGAATGATTATTTTTTATTTTACTCTCTAATTACCCATAGTTAGGACATAAAAAAAATTGATTTGCTATTTTTGGACAGAGGTCCTCTGCTATTATTGAATTATTCGGCGTAAGAGTTTGGTACCAAGAATCTTGAGCCAAATTTTGACATTTCAAGTAAGTCTTTGCAATCATATACCATCTCGAAAATAACAGCTGTTTAACTGCTAATATGGTTTCTGGTTTCTCATGTGATATGCTTCCTTCTATAATTAAAGGTGCTATCTGACAAAAACACTGACCAAGCTTAACTTTCATATATTTTTGTGAAAAACAGGTATTAAAAAAAAAAGGAAGTTGTTTGCAAAGGGATTCTGATTTAATCAAAACCAATTTGAGCAAGTGATAATGCAATAGTGATAATCAAAACATATATGCGTTAAATTTCTATAGATCTACACAAATATTATGGAATTGATGGTCAGGGCACAGCAATTGGTAAACATCAGGAAAATGTCACACAATAATTAGGATTACAATGAAAATAGACGTATATTTGGCATGAAGGAAATAGAAAACATTTCAATAAGCAGAAATAGCAAGCAACTATGCAAAAACTTAAGAGTTAAAATTAAGAATATACTTAAGAAAAATGGGAAATTCATTAGTTTCCTGGAATATTCACAAGATCTGACTCCTTTTCTATAATGTAAAAACATGTATTTCTCCCTATTATATAGATAAGAAAATCTATGTATATTGACATGCTTGGTTCAGAATATGCCTTCATTCTACAAAAGATCTGAGAAAAGACTCCTTTATTTTAATATTGTCAGAATACAATTACATTCAGAATTTAATTTGCAGCATGTTTCATAGTGTCCATGATTGCTTTTTAACAGCATTATTTTTGCAGTCGGATCCTGAAATCAAGGCTGAGTTTTGGCATCTCACTAAAACCTTGCTTGACCAATTACCTTCTCCAGATTGGCTCTGGTGACACCCCTTTATTTCCATAATATAATATACACTACCGTCCACTTCTGAATATTTTATGTAAATTATAATATCTGTCTCTTTGCTCATTGTCCTCTGTGTGAACTCTCACAAGGAGTGTTTACTTATATCTGTATCCAGAGTGTTGACCTACAGTGTTGAACTGTGTCTGGCATGAATTATCCTTTCTCAATAAGTAAAATACTTGATTCATTCATCTATGCAAAAATCTTTATTTTGTGACTATTAACACCAGAGACTGCTTAGGAGAATAACATAGTTTACCTTTAACTTTTAATAGTTGTTTTTATTTTTGCTAATCTCTGATTCAGAAATCAGAAGAGCCAAAGTAAAAAAACTAAAACGTGCGTTTAATAACAGTAGAAACTTCGGCCAGTTAATTAATTATTGAGCCTTAATTTCCCCACCTGCAAGATGAGGTAATAATTCCTATGTCAAATGTTGTTTTTGAGGACTGAACCATTTAACATAAAAATTATAGGCGGAGGGTATAGCTCAGTTAGTAGAGCACATGCTTAGCATGCACAAGGTCCTGGGTTCAATCTCCAGTACCTCCGTTAAAAATTTAAAAAAAAAATTGAAATGGCAAAATGACAGTAATCAAGTAAGTATCAGGGATTGCTATGGGCTGAATATTTGTATCTCTCCCAAATTAATATACCCTAACCCCCTAAATGTGATGGTATCTGGAGGTGACTATTTTGGAGGTGATTAGGTTTAAATGAATTGATGAGGATAAGGTCCTGGTGATGGGCTTAGTGTTCTTACAAGACGAGACGAGAAGCCTAGCCTTTTCTCTCCACTCAGTGAAGACACAGTAAGAAGATGGCCTTCTGCGAGCCAAGATCCCTCACCAGAAACTGAATCAGCCTGCGCTCTGATCTTGGACTTCCAGCCTCAAGAACTGTGAAAAATCAATGTCTATCATATAAGGCACCCAGTTTATGGTATTTTGTTATAGCAGTCAAAGACAGGTGCTATTTATCTGCATGCTATTTGTGCACTTTTGTGATACGTTTCAACATTACCAAGTGTTTATATTAAAGTAGCTGTTTAATTGCTTTCGTTTTATTTCTTTGCTAAGTCTTACAAGGCTGCTTTTATTGTTTTGGTTTTTAATCTTTACTACCAAGATAGGACAGTCTCACATTTATCTATAAGAATATCTATGTCTTAATATATACAGAATTTACCATCTTAATCTCGTTAAGTTGCTTTAAAAGAAGGTGTCTTTCTTAAAGCATAGAGTAAATAGCAGCAAGGAGCATTTTACCTTGAACGATTTTTCTTTAAAGCTCAGATTTAGAAATATCCCATTACACAATACACAGTGAAAAAAAAAGTGATTGACAGGCAAAAACATGTACTTTATTCAGGAAAAAAAATCTTCCAAAGGTTCTATTTTTTTTTTTTCATTCTGTTGTTGTGGTTGCCTAGAAACCAGTACTAGGATCATGATTCAAGGGAGTGCAATTTTGTGTCTCTCTTCCCCCCTAATGCAGAAAAGTCTATACTGAATATCACCCAAAATTAACAGAATCTCATTAGAACTTTGTGACACTTCCCTCTGGGTGGCCACACAGGCTGACCCCAGGGCTGGCTGTCTTTAAAACTAAGATACAGAAGCTTGTTAATTGGCCAACAGTGGGTAGACAATTTTCTGTCCCATTCTAAACCAGGATTGATCCTCTTATATCCTTCAGGTCCCCCAGTTTTAGAAGTTCGGAACACTGTAGACCTGGGAGTTATATACTATTTTGTAAAATCTTTCTTTTCAACCACAACCTTACATGTTGAACTGTGCCAAGTGATTTGTAAAAGTGTCTTTAGTAACAAAGAAAACTTGTGAGGTCAATGCAGTGAAAGGTGTATACCATTTCATTTATCTTTTCCTATATACCTGACTTCTTATGAAAGTAGAACTAAGGATGTTCAGAAAACTGAAGTTCAAATGTACTATTCGTGAAGGGCTAAATATAATAACATTGATAACAATTCTATAGAGGAGGCTCCATCCAGATTCATGTGAAGCACATGTGATCTGTCATTTAGTTCTATTGTGTTCAAGTACCTTTCCTTTCCATTTCAGATGATACCAGAGATGAAATTTAACCAGGCTTTAGGTCTCTCCCCAAGGAGAGAATGATTTGTATTTGAAACTATCTGCAGTTGCTGAGGAACTAGAATGGTCCAGCTCTGATTTGCTAGTTAGAAAGGTGTGTTTCAAATCAAATGGGACTTGATAAAGCCGTTTGACACAGAGAGATTAGCATTAAGTCCAAATGTAAACAGCTTGGGCGAAAAGCACGACTGAGCAAGTGGGGCAGAGGGGAGCTGATTAGTAACTCAGATTTTTATCTTGGCTGAAAAGAGACTGACAGCTAGAGTCCTGGCAGTCTTCACCTTTTGTTGACCATCTGTACTGTGAGTTCCCCAGCAGAGAGCCAGCTCGTCTGGGGACAGGAGAAGCAGAAGGACATAGCTTCTCACATGAGAGAGAAACCAAAGCCACGCTAAACGCCATCAATTAAAATGTATTAGTCCTGTAGGAGCTACCCATTAGAGTGTTGAACGTGCACAGATGCCACTGTGGCGTGCCTGACGCCGGTAATTAGGTATCACAAGGAGGAGGACTTCACACACTATTTAGCAAAAGCATTGCCCTGTTTTTTAGTTTGGGGATAAACTTTTGCCATAACTTTAATTGCAGTGGATTTCACCAATGTTGGTCAAAAGAAATATTGTCATTTTAGAACAGCCAGGACTGTTTTGCTTTCTAATGAGGTTCAAGACACATAACAAAATACATGAGATTACTAAATAGAAGGTGGGGGGGAAGAGTGCTATGCTATTATAAGTGCATTAGTTATGATGAATGTCTATATTTAGTCAAGAAAAATTAAAGCCCAATTTATTCTTATACGTTTTCATGTTCTCTGTCATTGCTGACTGATGGCTTGTCTTTTGAGTGCATCTGTGATGCTTTAAAATAAATAAAACAGGACTTGAATCTGCATCTCAATTGCTGCAGTATATTTTCAGTAGGACTTTCACATGTTCAAGGAATTTTCTTGTCTGCTTAAGAAACTGACTTTCCTTTTCTCACTCTTAGTACCTCCCTCTCAATTTCTCCCTTTCTCCCTCTAATGTAGCATTCTTTTCGCAAAATTCAGAGGAAAAATGATACAGTGGTTCTAACTGATGTAGCTTTTCAGTGTAGACTGGGCTGCCCAAAATGCGGTATTGAGCATAGGTCTCCTGTGGACTAGTGTCACTTTTCTAACTGAGAAGCATCATGCAGGCGGAAGACCTTTTTCTTTCTTCTGTCTTGATGTCTCAGGGAAAAGATAATGAAAGGAGAGAGTCCCCCCCACACCCCTGAAACTGGGGCTCTGTAAATACAAACCTGACATTCCCCAACACCAACGATATGCCACTGCAAACCTCTCGAGGGAATGGGGCATGCAGCGTGTAGATTACTAGAAAAGGTAGATTAAACAAATCATTCAGGCATCCCTGAAGCTTCCTCCCTCCTCCCCACACATCTTGGTAAGATCTCTGTACATTACCCTCATTCGAACTATTCATACAAGTCCCTTATTTCTCTTAGGAAGAGCGTCACAGCAAGGAAGCAGGAATCAGTGGTGAACGCTTCAAGAGGACAATCAAGCCATCCCCAGGACAGTGAGCAGGCAGGAAAATAACAGCTTGTAAAGCTTGACAAGCCAGAGTCAGATGCAGCTTCAGGACTCCTGTTGCTTGGCGTCTGCATTCTGAAATAAGAACATTGTTCTTAAGGGACAGCCAGGGCCTTGCTGTCTCCATTTAGGATGCATAAAGCTGCCCAAGGTAGAGGTCCAGGGTGATTTAGAGAGTACATTTCATATAGAAATGAGAACCAGACCTTTGGGAAGACTAAAAATAAAATAAAAGAAAATATCTCAGAACCTGCAAGTGTATTGCATGTAGATGTGAGTGTATGTCTCTGTGTATCGGGACCCATTGATGAGCTGGGTATAATCAATAATCTCACAGCCTTGCACAGAGCTATTTAGCCACGAGTGCAGGAAAAGAAAAAGAAAGGGAAAGAAAGTGGGATGTACAGTCAGGAGATAAATAAAATCCATAACTTTATTTTTGTTATCTACTGTTTTCCTAAAGAAAATTGCCTTGCTTTTAAAACTTGTATTTCAAATTTTATGCACTTTGAGCCCATTTTCAGCAATTAAGGTGCCAGCTAAGATTTATAATTTTTCATTATATATATATATGTATATTTAGTATATATCACTGTATAATATATGTTATATGTATATGTGTAATTTTTGAAAACACTAAAAGTATTCCACTCATTAGAAGGCCAATAAAAAGATCACAAATGATGTTTCAAGATTTATTATTGCAAGTTATAAGTACAGAGCAGAAATTGAAGTAGCAACCTAATTGCTTTGAATATAAACATTATATTATTTCATTGGCTTGGTATTTGCATAAGATGATTAGTCCTCTCACCAGTTGAAAGACGCTACCCTCACTAAAGAAACAATTAAACTGTTTCTGATCCTGTGAGGTGCAGGCTAGTAAACTACTCCCTCTCGGGAGGCAAGTGCTCATCCCTGTGAGGTAAATTATCTCTCCAAGGGAGCCACGTGATGATAACGATTTTCAGAGGCCAAGAAATAATTCAGCGACGAGTAAAATTTTTCCATGGCAAGCATGAGTTTTGGGTGTTTTTAGTTTCACATTAAAAATATAGCAAATGCCCAATAATTTGGTATTTCTAAACCAAATGCATTTACTCAACATGTGGCTAGTTATTAGAGATCATAGCAATATTTGTGACACGGGTTTGCTGGCTCGGTAGGTGTGAACCATGTAGATGATTGCCTGCATCATGTAAAACTTTGAAACACTCCAGAAATTGACACAACATTGTAAACTGACTGTAAGTCAATTAAAAAAAAGTGTAAGCCAAAAATATAATAAAAAAACCCTTTAAAACATCATTAGAGTATGAACCATTCAATATCACACACACAGATAATTGAGTAATTACACATATTACACACAGCCATTCCCTCTCAAAGGCACAGCCGAAAAAACCTCCCACCATTTAGTTAGAAATGTTGTCACTTGTCATAAAATATTTTTCTTTGTTTTCTGTCACGGAGCTAACTACAGTGGATGCTGAGGTGATAATAGAAGTATATTTGTTTCCATTGCTTTCTCCAACTTCTTTCTGAAGGGTATTTATTATTGGATCAATCTCATTTTCAGGCCTCCCAAATACATTTACAGCTCTCTATAGGGTTGATGGGCAATTATGCCTGTGGGCAGTGGGCACCTCCAATAGTGGCAAGCAGTGAGTTTTCTCAGCCAGGACGTTTGGTTCTGGAACAGACAGAGAAAAGAAAAACATAGCTGAGTCTTCAATATAACTTAAGACACAGTCTTCCTTCAAAATTACACTTTGATTGAAGTGCAAAGGTTTAAAGCCAAACAGCTAAACATATAGAAGAGAAAATAGTCCACGTTCTCAAGTAATGAAAAATACATCAATTTATCACACACCATATACTCTTCTAGTTTGACTTCCATTTTTTACAAAAGCAGAAAGAAATTGTAGGCATCTTTCAAGGCAACTTGAGAAATTATTGCAAATTCATCTCAGGCACTGGCCCTGCATGTAAAATGAAAGAAAAAACAGGGAACTAGATTTAAATAAGTAGTAACCAGCAAAAGCATAATTTTTAGATTAAAACTATAGAAGTCTCATGACAACATTATGAATTATTATAGTCTCTCTTTCTTATTAATTTCTTTCTTTCTTTTTAATATATTTATTATCTACTTTTGCAGGTCATTTTCATAAAGGGATTGAAAACTTAGAAAAGATATCAACTGGCCAAACATTTAAAATCATACAATAGAAACTTAAAAAAAATTCTGGAGTACTAAAAAGATTCTGAAATTTCTCCTTAAAAGGTCTCAGGAGAACCTCCTGTAATACCATCTTTGTAGTTCCTGATTTACTATGCTGTACTTCTGCTAATTTGAAGGCTATGAACTCACCATCACCTTCATCTTATTTTCTCATTCTTTCCAAGTAGCATTTTCTTATGATTCAAAAAATTCCCTTAAACAGTATAATAAGAATTCTAAATGCTCTTGAAATAAACTTTCTTGATTAAAAAAAAAAATCACAGAAATGATTATCCAGGAGAATAAGCTTGTAGGAATCATCGGAAAAATTTTGTAAGTGTAATAAACATGGACTATATTCCCAAATATTTCAAGAGTCTTACAAAGCTATGATAGTTGAAAGGGTGTGGTCTTGGTACTGTGACAGACGTAACCATAAAATTAGTACAGGACAAGCATTTAAACTTAACAGAGACAATAGTGGTAACTCAATAAACACTATAGATGCAGTTGGTTAGCCATTTACAAAAACAATTTAGTCAATTTCTTCACCTCAGTTTTCATGGGTTTATAAAAATGCTTCTGATTCAATGATATAAAGGTAAGCTGCAGGCAAAAATAACCCATAAAATTAGTAGAGAGAAACATGAAAGATGTCTAAAATATTATTATGTGGGGGAAAAAAAGTAAGATGCAGAATGTATTTGACACTGTGCTTTCTTCACACTAATTTGTGTGAGTGTGTATTTGTACACACATTGTTTCTGAAAAGACCCAAGATGCAGTCAATATGGTTGACATCACTGAGGGTCTCCTCCAAAAAAGTGGTGAAAGAAAGTAGTTTATTGTGGTTGCCAGGGGGAGTAGGGTGGGAAGGGATAGACTGGGAATTTGAGATTTGTAGATATTGATAGGTATATATAGCATAGATAAACAAGTTTATACTGTATAGCACAGGGAAATATATTCAAGATCTTGCAGTAGCTCATGGTGAAAAAGAATATGAAAATGAACATATGTATATTCATGTATGACCGAAAAATTGTGCTGTACACTAGAAATTGACACAACATTTTAAACTGACTATAACCAATTAGAAAAAATAAAGATAAGTTTGTGTGAAAAAAAAAGAAATAGGTTTAGAGAAATGACTTGCCTTTTTCAATACACTGATTTGAAATTATTGAAATTCTTGCCCTTCATGTGTAGATTTTTATAATAAGACTTTAACACTAGTTAATAAAACAAGAAAATGTATTCTACTTCAAGATTTCTCCTATGAAATTTTCCTTTTGCATGTAAATTTTTCCACTTACTAGATGATCACAATGATAGTGATATTTTCAGTACCTTTATTTACATGTAATGTACAAAATTTTTGTTAGTGCAGTATATTCCTTGCAAATATATACCAGCCCCCAGGTAACTGTCAACTTTTAAACACCATGATAAAATGAACTTTGTTTTCTGAACATAAAATATATAGAGACTAAACTGAATCATTTTTCTTTAGAATTTAAAAAATATTTCCTCTTATCAACCTAGCATTAAAGACCTTCTCTTATCTCTTCAAGCACTCAGGTCACTTCACTGAATACAAGCCTATGTTTAATCTTAACCTCATTGTAATGGCATCCTTCCTATAAAGGAGTCAAAAGAAAATCAAGAATTCTTGGTATAAAACCATCTTTTCCCAGTTCCAATTGCTCACTGACAGGATTCCAGTAAAGTTGTTGCCCATTTTCTTCTTCCTTACTGAACAACCTTATCATCATCGCCTGCCAAGAAACACTTTAGGCCCATTAATATGTTTTTTCCAATGCCACCTAGGAATTCTTCAGCCCTCAACAGACACTGACTGGGTGCCCTACAATTTAATTCAATTCTGACACTATCTACCTGGTGATAGCATCAGATCCCACAGGTTAAAAGCTCAGTCCCTCAAGACTGCACCCCAAGACTGCAGATGCCAATCACAAATCTGGGCTGTCATCTCTACTTCTGACCCAAAAAAATGTAGATGGGAGGAAGTTCCCATGACTCCTCAATGAGCTCAGTTAATTTGCTAGACCAGGTTACAGAACTCAAAGCATCATTTACTTACACTTACCAGTTTATTATAGTGGATCCAGATGAACAGCTGGATGAAGAGGTATATAGGATGAGGTCTGGAAGGGTCCTGAACACAGGAACTTCTGTCCTCTTGGAACTGGAGTTCCCTCCTGGCATGTGGATGGATTTACCAATCTGGAAGCTTATCAGATTTTGTTGTTTAAGATTTTTTTATGGAGGTTGATTTTCATCACCCACCTTTCCCTTTCCAGTGGTTGGGTGGTTGGTGATGCTGAAAGTTACAATCCACTGATCATTCTAATTATTTGGTCTTTCTGTTCACCAGCCCCATCCTGGGTCTATCTATAGGGTACCACCTAAGTCACTTCATTAGCATAAGTTCAAAAGTGGCTTCTTATAAACGCCAAAAGGTAAAATGCAGGAAATTCCAAGTTTTGAGGAACTTTGTACCAGGAACCTGGGACAAAGACCAAATAAATTTCTTATTCCACCATACCCCTTTCCAGAATTTTTTGATTGATTACCAAGAAGCTCTAAATTCTCAGTCCTTCACATTCAATTCAAAATTCTGTTCCCATCTCCCATATGAAAAAATAAACTCAAAATAGATTATAGACCTAAATGTAAGACTAGAACCATAAAACTCCTAGAAGAAAACACAGGCAGAACACTCTTTGACATAAATCAGCAATATTTTTTTGGATCTGTCTCCTAAAGCAAAGGAAATAAAAGCAAAAATAAACAAATGGGACCTAATTAAACTCAAAAGATTTTGCACAGCAGAAGAAACCATCGACAAAAGGAAAATACAACCTACTGAATGGGAGAAAATATTTGCAAATGATATGACCAATAAGGGATTAATATCTAACTTATATAAACAGCTCATACAACTTAACATCAAACAACAACAACAACAACAACAACAACAACAACAACAACCACCACCAACCCCAATTTAAAAAAATGGGCAAAAGAACTGAATAGACGTTTTCCCAAAGAGGACATGTAGATGGCCAACAGGCATATGAAAAGATGTTCAACATCACTAATCGGCAGGGAAATGCAAATCAAAACCAAAATAAGACACCACTTCACACCTGTCAAAATGGCTATCATCAAAAAGATTGCAAATAACAAACGTTGGGAAGAATGGGAAGAAAAGGAAACCTTCATACACTATGAGTAAGAATATAATTTGGTGCAGCCAGTTTACATCCTGGAGACTGTTCCATGTGTACCTGAAAAGAATGTGTAACTGCTGTCTTTGGATGGAATGTCCTGTAGATATCTATTAAGTCCAACAGGTCTATAGTGTCACTTAAGAGCACTGTTGCCTTATTGATTTTCTGTCTGGATGGTCTGTCCTTTGATGTAAGTGGGGGAGTTAAAGTCCCCTACTTTTATTGTATCACTGTCAAATTCTCCCTTTAAGTCTGTTATTATTTGCTTTATATATTTAGGTTCTTCTGTATTGAATGCATATATATTAATGAGTATAATATCCTTTTATTGGTATTTATCATTACATAAAGTTCTTTTTCTTTTATTACAGCCTTTGTTTTAAAGGCTATTTTTTCTGATATGAGTAGTGCTGCATAGGCTTTCTTATTGTTTCCATTTGCATGAAGCATCTTTTTCCATGTCCTCACTTTTACTCTGTGTGTATCTTTAGCTCTGAGGGGAATCTCTTGTTTCTCGGAGGGTCTTGTTTTTTAATCCAATCAGCCAACCTGTGACTTTTGATCAGAGTATTTAATATATTGACATTTAAGTAATTATAGATAGGTATGTACTTACTGCCATTTTATTACATGTTTTCTAGTTGTTCTTGCAGTTCTTCTCTAGTCTTTGTTTTTTGTCTTGTGGTTTGATGATTTTCTTTTGTCATATGCTTCTTTTCCTTTCCTTTTTAATTTTTGTGTATCTATCGTAAGATTTTGATTTGTGGTTACTATGAGGTTCATATATGTTGACTTATAACTATATTTACTTTTTTAAACTGTTAGACATTTAAGTTTAAACACGCTGTACAAGATCCCCATTTTCACTTGCCTCCTCCACACTTTGTTTCTGATGTCCTATTTTACACCTTCATGTTTATCCCCTAACTATTTATTGTAGGTATAGCTACTTTTACATTTTTTTTAACCTTCATGCTGGCTTAATTAATTGGTTAATCATCAGTTCTTACTGCATATTTGCCTTTCATAGTTTGATTTTTCCTTTCCTATACATTCTTACTCCTTTTCTACTTAGAGAAGACCCTTTAACATTTCTTTTAAGGTAGGTTAAGGTTTGATGAACCCTTTTAATTTTTGCTTGTCTGAGAAGTTCTTCATCTCTCCTTCAGTACCAAATGATAATCTTGCTGGGTAGAGTATCCTAGGTTGCAGGTTTTCCCCTTTCAGCACTTTGAGTATATCATGCCACTCCCTTTTCTTATGCAAAATATCTGCAGCAAAATCAGCTGACAGCCCCATGAGGATTCCCTTGTACATGACACTTTTTCTTTTGTTGCCTTTAGGATTCTCTCTTTATCTTTAACTTTTGCCATTTTAATCAAGATATGTCTTGATGTGGGTTTGTTTGGGTTTATCTTGTTTGAGACTATATACTTCCTATAACTGGACATCTGTTTCCTTCTTCAAGTGTGGGAAGTTTTCAGCCATAATTTCCTCAAATACATTTTTGATCCTTTTCTCTTTCTCTTCTCCTTCTGAGACATATATAATGAGAATATTAGTATACTTATTGCTATCTCAGAAATCTCTTAAACTGTTTTCATTTTTTTAAAATTTGTTTTATGTTTGCTGTTCTGATTGGGTGATTTCTATTGTATCATTTTCCAGATCACTTTTGTATTCTCCTAAATCTCTTAGTCTGCTGTTCATTCCTTCTTGTGTGGTTTTTAAATTTCAGCTATTTAATTATTTGTTTCTAATTGAGTCTTTTTTTTTAATATTTTCTAGCTCCTTGTTAAAATTTTTATGGTGACCTCTATTCTTTTCCTTAATTTAGATAACATTATTAATACTAATGCTTTGAATTCTTTACCTGGTAAATTGTTTGTGTCTGTTTTATTATTTATTTTTTCAGGTTTTTTTTTTTGTTGTTGTTGTTGTTCTTTTAATTGAGAGCACTTCCTTTGCCTTTTCATCTTTCTGAACTTTCTCTGCCTGTATGTATTTAGGAGAGGTAGTTATTTGTTGCAGTCTTAAAGATGTGTTCTTATGTGGAAGCATCTTTAAACAGACTATGTATGTTAAATGACTTTGGTAGGAGAGCTGGATTTGTGTGGACAAAAGTCACATCTTTCCTCAGGGTGTGTTAGAAACTGTCACCTTGGTAGGGGTAGGGATGGAGATGGAGGGGCTGGAGCTGGAGCTGGGTGTGAGACAGACTTCTCTACTCAGTGGCTGTCATCACCCTATCAGTGGTGGGATGTGATCTGAAGTTTCTGGAGCAGAAGATCTGAGGTTTGGGCCCAAGGTGGCTCTGTTGCCTTTAAATGTATGTGTTCCCTCTCCCTACACTGAGACCCTTGCCCCAGAACAGGGTAACACTCAAGCAAGTGGGTCCCATGTAGAATCTCAGCTCAAGAGGGCCATGGACAGAGGTAGAGCTGTCTCCATTAATCTGTCTGTGCAGGGATCCACAATTGTTTCCCTTGCTCTGCTTAGATGCAGCCTGGGTTGCAAGTCCCCCTTTGTTCCTTACAGCAGATTACTGCTCCCAGCCTCTGCTTCCCTGACTCTATTGTGGAGTTACATGGCAGAGCAGGGTAGCCTGTGTGGACTCTTTGTTTGTATTAGGGGAGAGCTATGGCAGAGCAGTCACTGTCTGAAATCTGGGCTGCTTCTGATGCACTGCTTGAGTAACAGCCAACAATGACCACTGCCACCTTACCCAGGCTCCATGCTGGGACCCAGTCTCCTCTGTGTCCCACAGTCAAGTCTAGACCCAAGTTGCAGCCACCCTAGATCCAGTGCTGCACTGTGATATGAAGTGAGTAGGGTCAGAGCCTTCACTTGTCTCAATCTGGGGAGTGCCCAAGGCAGTGTCAAGGAACACAGAAAATAGCAACCCCTAAAGAAGACCTCTCTCTGCCCTCATTCAGGGCAAGACAACACATGCACTCTCTGCACTAGCATGGTTCCCTCCTGTTTGTCCCAGTAGCCTCCCAATCAGCAAGGGGGCTCATCCCCGATGTGTAGGATCCCAGAGCCAGGGTACCTAATTTATAATTCTCATTTTTCACTCTCCAAGGTGGATGTCTCCTGTGTATTCTTCTTTTTCTTCCGAATCCCCTCCCAGGGGCACAGGTCCTGGCTTAATCATGTTTCTTCCCTTACTATGTGATTACATGTGTGTCTTTCTTATAGCCTTGTTTCTACAGTAGTCCTTCTGCCAGTTTCCAGTTATATTTCAGTGAGAAGTGTTCCACATGGAGGTCTATTTTTGATGTATATACTGGGGAAGGTGAGCGCCATATCCACTTACTCTGCCATCTTGATAGTAACACTGAATCTTTTAAATTAATTCAAACTATCTAACATATGTATTCACTAAATTAATAGATTGGATGTAGCCTTTTAATATAAAGATGCCCAAATGTGCTAGATAGAGGCCTCTGAAAGTCCACTGAGTCTAAGAAAAAGGGGAGGAAATTTCAATATACTAAATCATTACATATCAAATATGAAATATATTGTAAAGATTACTTCAATTGTTCTAATTATTTTAAAATATTTTTCAACACAATTTTTAGAAATTATTTGTGCAGTTTAATAAAACACTTGCATATTATTTATTAGAATGTCTCAAATGACAACTCATTCACTGAAAAGAGTCAACTGTTCTGAGCTTGTAGAACATGTTATTTAATCATCTTTAATTAATTTTGGTTTTTCTAATCTCTTGTTCTTTCAAATAAAGGTCTAAAATCCTATTTAAAGTAAGCTTTCAAATGACAAGGTATTTGTCAAATAATCTCAGGCAATTTGTAAAATTTATATAAAGATGACCCTTTTATATATCCATAGAAGTTTATTAATCCTATAAACATAATAGCTGTGTTTAGACAGTGATAGAATGCTGGCCTTGGTTGATTATTTTTAGCCAACACAATGACTTAATTAAATCACTCTATAGTGAATGCAATTGATTGACTTTCTGTAGAACATAAATGGTTGAAAATAATGGACAGGCTGAGACCAAAATAAACATTGGGGTGTATGTGTGTTTGCACATAGTGTGTCTGCATGAGTACATGTCAAGTGTGTGTCTGCATATGTGTGTATAGCCTGCATAGACACAATTATGCAAAGACTTACAGGGAAAGATGTATGTACCTGTATTGATTTATCTCAAGATTCCACCCTATGATTAGTCATCTATTCTCTTAGTGATTCATGATGTGATAAAAGATTGATATTTTTTCTCTCTGCTATTTTTCAGAAATGTTATGCACTAATATAAAGTGGATTGTCACCTATCATGAGGTTTGAATATCATCTCAACCTGTTCCTGACTGAAAAGGCAGTACTTAAAGTCTCACTATCAGCCATTCATTATTTGACTTAACACTTTTCCCTGGTTAAAATAAGAACACCCCTGTGGAAGAAAAACGTGTTCTGCAGTATTCAGTTATTAATAAAATGGATTTAAAAATGTTTGATTTTTGTATAGTATCTCAATTTAACAAAATGTCACTTTATCAATATTCTGACCTTATAACAAGTGATGATGGAAAGCAGGGTTTGTAGTTTTTTAAAGAGAGAGAGGCTAGAAAGTCATGGAACTGGGTCACGATCTGTGGAAAATTGATGTGGATGGGGCATGGCGGTAAGAGAGTGAGAGTGCCTAGAGGCATGTGCAAGGGGCAAATGGTCAGGATTGGTGGGTGGCAGTCAGGGGTACAGTACAAACAGCTAGAAGAGCAGATTGTAAAGGTGGAGGAGAGGATGCCAAAAGCCACTGTAGCATATTGACTTATTTAATCTAGTGCTATCTCTGCATGACTGCATACCATGACACTTATGGAAGTAATAAACATAATCATTAATATTATTTATGTTCTGTTACTCTCCCTGAGAAATTGGTAGATTTGCAAACGTCTTTCTAGCAGGAAAACATAACCATTAGAAAAGCTAATTAAAATCTGGGATTTTTATTTGGCTGGAAACCTTCACAGGTGTCAATCTTTCTTAATTAGGAATACAGTGAAAAAAACATCCATATTACTCTAAGCCATTTCGTACACTGTGAAATTGCTTTTTCTTCTCGAGAAAATGTGAAGTCATTTCTTTTTCTTAACACACATTCCAGGCATTTTAAATGGATATTTCCTCAAAGAGCTGCACAATACACAAAGGATTTCCTTGAAGTATTTTCACTTTTGCAAACCAGGAGCCAAAGTAAAAGGCAAATCTATATATGTGTGTGAGTGTGTGTGTGTGAGAGAAAAAATTAAACATGTATATATATAAATGTAAATTTAATATACATGTACATGTATAGGAATAATCTACATGAATATATTTAATATATACATGTTATATCCATATTAATTTTCCATTGAAATATTATTTACTACTGTTGTTTTTCTAAGGAGCTCATATTACACTATGCACATCTAATTAATCCTCAGTATTTCTTCAAGGTAAGTAATAAAGTACCATTAGTTGCAATTTTTTTATGTTAAGGAAAAAAAGAATTATGTTTATAACCACAGAACAAGTTCTTTACTGTCATTCAAAAAAGAGGCATTTTTATACAGAGACTGACTTTGAGTACTCAAATGCATCTACATTGTTAAACATAAAGTGTTGACAAGCTCTTATAAATTACTGAACATTAGAGATTAGACACTTATTTCAGTGCTACCACTCTTTATTTTGTATGATTTATGTAACTATATCTTGGAATTTTCTTCAGAGCCAGAATCATATTCTTGGCTGTTCATCACTTTCTCTTAATCAAAGAGGAAAAGTCAAATTGACTAGTGAGGAATTCCCAGTGGGCAATGAGAGCTTACAGCTTTTGTCTGGAGGCTTGCAAAAGTGGTTTGTAATCCAGTAAAATCACAGTTATGGACAGAAACCAGTCATTGGTTTAGCATTAAAGACAGTGCAAGCAGAAAAGTTAGCCTTAGGCTGGAATCCTTGCAGAAGCAACAGATCCTCAGGAGCCTTGTCTTCCCCTGGAGCCTGCACCATTATTCACTGCTCCCCAAGGGTTTACCTGAAAATACAGTAATCCCATTAGAGAGAAGAAAAATCACAGTCTGATGAAAGGTTAATGAGAAATACATAGATTTTGTAATGACGAACAGAAATTTAAATTCTTTTACTATTACATGCCAGTGGAGAAATACTACATAAATTATGTGCACCTTAGTATTCTCACATACAAGACTAGGATGATAATATCTACTTCATACGATCACAATGGAAATTTGATGCTACAATTCATTTGAAACACTTAGCACACAACAGGTTCTGAATAGATGTTATTTTTCTTCTTGATTCCTACAAAGAACAGGAGGAACACCAGTTTTTCATTGGGTGAATTGAACACTACAGTGTGGACAGGGGCAAACAATCAAGCAACAGGCAAGCAGAATGTGCAAAATGCAACAAGTATGTGTCTGAGACTGGATAAGTCCCTTCAACTCTCTGAGCCACAATCCTGGGGTTGCACTGAAGATTTCTTTTACCAGTGATCAACGAGTCTGGAATTTGTGAAGACAGATGACCAGAAGAGAAGGAAATGATGTTTGTTAAACTCCTATCAGGTGAGAAGTAAGATGATAACTACTTTCTTCACAAGAATCATTGATATATTTAATCACCATATTTTAAATATATTCAATGACTTGGGAAGTCACATGTCTGGAAAGTATGAAGGCTGAGATTATAGCCTGTTACTCCAAAGCCCTCAGTTTTCTACAAAGGTAGCTGTTTATAGGTGCACACAGTAGAGTCACCAGGGAAGTTGTAAAAAATATACCTGCCAAGGCTCTACCCAAAATGCTTGATGTTTCTTCCTTTGAGGTGGGGAGCATGATATAAACAATGTATTTCAAAGATGTCTCCTTCTGATTCTGATGTCTCATTATTTTTCCAAGACAAGTAAACAGATGTAAATAATAAAGCAAGTTAGGAGCACAGGTTGGGATTCTGGAAGTTTAGAAGGATTGATTTGACTTGGTCCTGATTTGGTGGCTGGGAGGTGGCAGAACATAGTGTTCTGATGAGACAGCACAAAAATATATTGATAAATGTCATTTATATGCATACTAGTCAAGTATTCCTACATTGGTTATAAGGTCTACAACCAACAGGTTAGATGAAATTTCAAAAGTTAATTTAGATTTTTATTACCGATGTCTTTAGTTAGGTGGAATAAAATTAAAATCAAAAATAAATATTTCTTTAAAATCTTTAGGTAGAGAGTGAATTTCAAGAGATATTACCACTTGCCAGCCAGCATGTTACAAGCAGATCATTTCATGTAATAATTACAGGAACTTCTTGAGTTATTTTCAATCATCCTCTTTTTTTTTTTTCGGATGAAGAAACTGGGATTTTGAAAGTTTAAATTAGTTGTATAAGGTTCACATCATATCCAAATATTTTATGCAATTTGAAACCAGAGCTAGGCTCCCCATCTCTTATTTATTTAGAATGCTACTCATCAGAAATCCAGTGTTCAAAAGTCATTTAGAGAAAATATTGCAGATATTTAGACAGGATATAGGTTTATAGCTTGGTTCTGGCATATTGTAGGTCTGTGGTTGTGAGAAATTTAGTCAATTTCTCAAGTCTTCTGACTCTTCATCTGTGAGAGGCTGTAAGAAAAATTACATAAAATAAGGATGGGTAGAACATAGCATAACCCCTGATATTTAATAAGCACTGACAAAAGCAATACATCTTTTTAGCATAATTGCATGACAGATTAAATATAATTTAATAGCCATATCTTAACTAGCTTAACTTGTGTAGTCCCAGGTGAAACTAGCAGTGGCCACAAATTTCTTTATCCACCCCTCCTCTTTTTGTTTTTTTGTTTTTGTTAAAGCCCTTAATGGCTTTAATGTGAATGTATAAAGATCTTTAAAACTGGTCTTCAGCCTCCTGATCCCAGATTGCACAGAAATTAACACATCCCCTCTAGAATCTGTCCAGAACCAAGAAATATTTGCAACAACTTATCACCTTTTTTACTTTACCTCCTCACTTCCCCATCTCTGTTCCACAAAAGAAACTAGCATCCAAACCTGAGCAAGATAACTCTATGTGACACGAGTCCACCGTCTTCTTGGTTTCCTGGCAATTTGAATAAAGTCACTATTCCTTGCCCCGACAACTCATCTCTCAATTCATTGGCCTGTTGTGCAGTGAGCAGTATGAGCTTGGACTCAGTAACCATAATTGACAATTTCTGAGAATTTTGATGGAAATTTTCAAATTATTTAAATGTCAATTATCTAATTTCTATAAAATAATAAACAATCTTTTTGTTATCATAGTAACAGTTGACATATTTATCCTGCTTATTATTTTATATTTGGTTGATCAAGTCACAGTTTATTTACAGAAAGGATCCCTGATTAATCTACTAACAGAGCTATTAAAAATTATGTTTTGTTGAAAAATTACAATATATCATTAATACTGACCCTCTCCCTAAAGATAAGGTATAGCCAGGTGTTCCTGGATTACCGGGTGAAAGGTTTCTGTGCTAGTACCTGTAATTCTCAAATTCTCATGCCTCGTTATGAATACTTCTTGGACTGATGTTTCTGTTGCTGTCTTTGCTAGAAAATGCCAATCTATTTCTGTCTGGTAATCATTTTAGTTCTATAATACACTTGCTACTTACCAATAGCTAAATTACAAATTGATTCTCCACCTAAACTTAGGCAATAAATAAGTGTCCTTCTGCAGCTCCTTTAATGAAGGATTTCCAGTGAGCAATTAACAGTGTGATTTTCAGGAAGATAGATGACTGTAACCCTAGCAGATGGAGTTTCCCTTTTTTTCTATCCTACTTGTGGTTGACGTGGCTGGACTTCTTTCCTAGCATCTTCAGGGTTTTAATATGTTGTTGTTAGTATCTTAAATACAGATTTTTTGCAAGTGCCAATAAATAGGAAGAGTGAATGCTAGAACCTCTGGTAATAACTACAGTACCAATAGCAAACACTACCTACATAAACAAATTACTCACCTTTGCTCTTCACTGATGTGTTTGGGACTGTGATGTGCATGTTGTAAAACCTAGGAGCCTCTGTGTGTGTGTGTGTGTGTGTGTGTGTGTGTGTGTGTGTGTTGGAACACTCCAGAGTAGCTAATATATTTGGATGTACTGAGGAGTAACTATAGTGATAGAAATGTGCAGAGTAATAACCCCTTCTCAGTCTCTAAAATATCCTTTGCACACGTACAAAGGTTTAGCAAAGAATAGTCTGAATATATAGTTACACCAAAATAGCATGAAACTAAAGACAAGGATATGCAACTTTTTACATATTTGTTTTGGCCAGACCTGCTTTATTAAGTATCTGAAAGGAAAATGAATGAAAGTACACTGAAATCAACTATTATATTTAAGACAGCAGATGTACCAGCAAATCACATCAATTCTGATACTATGTTATGTCACAGTGTTTTCCAAACTAAAACACAAATTGGATCAGCAGACTCACATTCTTCTCCTAAGCATCCAAGTCCTGTAGGGGGTAAAAGGACCCTAATCATCCTTCCTCATCAAGATCTGAGACTGAACTTTTTTAAGATGTTCAAGTTCCTCCAATCAGAATTTCTGGTTTCCTACTCTATACCAAAGCACTTTATTTCATATACATAGTATTGTGCCCTTAATGTAAACTTCTTACTAAATTATAAAATGAAAAATTTGGTTGTTACAACTTTCTGTGAAATTTTTTTGCCTTTATAGCTGAATAAACTAAGGTTTTAGACTTAGAATTTATTCAAAAATACCAGTGAAACAGGTTAAAAAAAAACCCACAAGCTATTAGAATATTCTAAATATTCTAGCTTTTCAAGTGATTGATTTCTTCCTTTGAGCAAAAATCTATATGTCTGATTTTTTTTTTTTTTTTGCATTTTGAGGCAGAAATTACTACCCTGGCCAGATATAACACAATTCTCACTTTCTTCATGATTTTATAAGATATTTGCAAAGTGAAAATTTCCCTCTAAGTTGTTAATGGGAAAATCCCAAGAAATACAAAGCAATTTAGTAAGTTGTTAAAATCAAATAAAATTTGCCTCTGAATTGATCCTTTAAAACATTTGGTTAGATTTCTTTGTATTACCTTCTAAATACTATTTTATTTTACTTACTTACATCTTAACCTATTTCAGAAAGGATTTTAAATGGCATTTGGTCTTGGAAATCCTGATTAAAAAAAAAAGTTTTCTGTGCAACTTTCTTAGAATATGCAAAAAGAAAAGGGGAATGAGAGATATTCCTATAATGGAAAACTTCTCCCAGTGTCCTTTCTCTCTCTATCACAGCTACAGATCTTACACAGAGTAGTCAAGTCACCCAGCCACCCAAAGGAGATGGATTACTTGGAGAAGAAACACAAATAATCTCTTTTGAATATGTTTGACACCTGGAAAAAACCTCCAAGACCCATGGGGATAATGATTTCTGAAGATAATGTAAGCATGACAATCATGGATAATGTACTAAATATCCCTGACTAACTTTGGAGAATGTTATTAACTTTTTAAAGTTACTAACTTTGGAGAATGGGCTTGAGATGATGAGAAATATTGTAAAGATTATTACAATTATAAAGTTACTTGTCATAATTTGTATATGTAGGAAATAAAGTGTTCAAAATGTAGAAGTCAAATAATAAAGATACATTAAAGTAAAAACATGTGATATTATTCATACTGTGGGTTCCTAAATGCTGCCTAAAGACATAGGAAATTAAGTGTATGGTCTTCTCTGTCTTCACTGGACTTCAAGACTCAATAACCTAAAGCCTCAACAGGGCAGAGACTGCATCCACCTTGTTGAGAATTTTACTCTTAATTGCTAGTCCTACCCCTAGAGACGTATCTAGTTCTCAATAAATATTTGAGGAGTGGATTGATCAACAGATTCCTTCTTTTCTCTCTTTTCTTTTTTTCTCTATTTTTTTTCTTCACCATGACTTAGCTACCTGGAGCTCATTTTTAAATCAGTCCAGCACTCAGTATCTGCTCTTTGATTGATACCACTAAGGATTGCTGGAAATCATTCAAGCATTCAAGCAATATGAATTGAGGTCACTACCAACTCTTGGTCCTTAACCTGAACTGGAAAGCCTTTGCAATACCCCCAGTGAGCTTCATTCCCACAGAGGCTATTTCAAATATCAGAAATTCCCCCTACCCCCCAGCTCTTTAGATTCCCAGTAACCTTCACTCTCAGAAGATGACTTCTCCCCCTTCTTCATAGAACAAAATAGATATCAAAATATGAGAACTTTTCAACATCTCAACAACCATAAATGCTTTTTTGCTTCCCCTTCATCTCAATCCACTCTTTTGTGCTATAATTCAAAAGCAAAACAAAGCAAGAAAAAGCAAAGAAACATCAACAAAGCAATTGTTTCCCTTGTCCAGCTAACATTCTTTCACAGATAAGCTTCTTGAAATAATTGCTAAACTTATATTTGCTTCATTTATTTCTCATTTACTCTCTGGCCTTTGAAAGGACTCTCCTTAGCCTTTCAAAGAAATTCCAGTCAAGAAGACTTCTTTGACTTTATCTTGACCTCTCTGCTGTCTTTGGCATTACTGTTAGAGGATTTTCTTTTTCCCTCGAGACACTCCATGTTTGCTTTTGGTGACTTAACACATTACTGCTTGTCTTCCTATTTTCCCAAAGTCCCAGGTTAGTCCTTTATAGATATTGTTTCCCTTATGTTCATACTTGGCCTTCTCTTATCACTTGATGTACTTAGTGAAAGCATTCTTACCGATAGTCATGTCTTCCTCTACTATTCATACATTGATCACCCCAAGATCCAACTTAAGTTGCAGGAAAAAATCCTTTGCTCCCAAACTGATTTACTCAAATGCCCACAGTCACCTTAGGCCCAAATGTTAAACAAACAAACAAAAAACAAAACAAAGCAAAAAACTCATCTCACCACTCTGAACTTTCTTCTTTTTGTCTCTATTTTCAGTTGATAACAGAAAACAAATCAGAAACCAGAGGTGATCTTGAGTCTTTCTTGTTCCTTATTTCCTTTTTTCCAACCAACAAATCACTTTGCTTCTTCCTACAAACTATCACTTGAGTTATGAATCTGTCTAGTTTTAATATCCTCACTGTTGCCACCTTAATTTAGGCCCTCACCCTGTCTTGTTTGGATTCCTGTAACAACCTCCTGGCTGGATTCCTTCCTTCTAGTTTTACTTTCCTCTAATCCATTATTTACACTGCTGCCAGAGTGAGCTTTCTAAAATGCAAATCTAATCATGTCTTTTCCTTGCTTCGAAATCTCATAATGACTCCCATAGCTTTCATGATAAAGTCCAAACTCCTTAGCACGAAAATATAAGGCATTTTATGACCCAGCATCTGCTTACTTCACCAATTGCACTTTTTTTTTTCTCTCCCTGATCTTCTAATATTGAGCAAAAGGCCATTCACAAGAAGGATCCTGCCTTCTCTGGCCTTTCCATGTATGTTAGTTGACATTTCTCTGCCACTCCACTTCCAAGTAATTTTCACTCATCTTTCAGAACCCAGTTCAGGGAATACATCATCCAAGAAGATAAGTTGTCCTTACTTTAGTCCAGCTTAGAGGACTCCCCTTCTGTTATTTCATTGCATAATGCCTAACATGATGTTAAATCACATCATATTTCTGGAGCATATTTTTCTTACTTAAATACAAGATGTGGAGGGTACAGACTGTAGCTTATTTTTCTCTCTTATATTCAATACATGTTTAATGAAGAAATGAAAGAATGGGAAATGAAAGAAAAGCCTGGTAGCCCAATTTACATGTCTGTTAGGGAGCCAAAGGAGGCATTCAAATCTTGGCTCTAACAGTTACCAGTTGTGGGACCTTAGACAGTAATAGAATCTCCTGAAGTTGCTGTTATTTCATAGAAGATACCCCATCATTCCTAACACATAATGGAAGCTAAAATGAGGTAATTCAGAGAAAGCCCTTATTACAGCACATTAAAAAATGCTAACTCTTATTATCCTCACTGTCAGGTGGTCACACGGAGAGATACATTTGATCATAAGGAAGTAGGATTAATGGGTAGTAGGTGCAGGGAGACGTATTTTTCCTGATATAAGGAGAAATTTTGTAGAAGTTTTAAATGCCTTACAATCAAACAGCTGTCTTATGGAAGTAGTGCAAATGAACCATAATGGAGAGACCCAGCTTAGCATCACAATATATTAAAAATAAGACAAAAATCTTGGCTGATTGGAAATTCAATGTGATTCAAAATGTGGTATGGTTACTAGAAAAGTCATCTGAATTGTGACTTCAAGAGAATGTAAGATCTAGTAAAAGCAATGATAGTACAATTTACATCATGTTGATCAAACTATGACTGGAATTTGCAATCCATTCTGAATCAAATGAGAGGGGAGGAAGAACACGGGGATGGTAAAAATTATAAAACCAGTGAAGTAAAAAAGTGCTAAAAGGGAACTGGGAGAATTTAATATGAACAGAGGAAGATTACAAGCGTATATTATAGTTGTTTTCAAACATTGTCATATGATTGGTGGCCTTAGGGGATGGGATTTCTCTTCTGGCTTACTGATTTATAAGCAATGTGAACTTGAGATATTAAACATCTCTAAATTTCATCTCCTCATTTGTGAAAGGGGGAAATAATTGCTATCTCTAAATCTGTTGGGAAGATGGAATTAGATAATTTTATTTAAAGTTGTTAGCTTGGTGACTGGCATTTAAGGGATGGATAAAGGGTAGAAATTCTTTTTAACAAGAAAGTTTAAGCTTTTTCTTGATTGAACTATACATACCACAATCAAAAAATAGACACCAGCTTTACAAGGTATTTTTCAATTACAAGAGGCAATGAAGTTCTTTGTTATTTTTTTTATTATTGTATCTCAAATATCACTTCATCAAGGAAGCCGTTTTTAAAAAATCAGTTCCTTGGAGCATATTATGCTGAGCATGTTAACTCTGTAGTAGTTTCACACTTACCAGCAATGTCTCTGTTGTTTAAGTATAACATTCCATGAAGGAAGGATCATTCTACTTCATTTTACTATTGTATTCCCAGAATCTAACACCTGAATGTTTAAAACGAGATTAACTCTTAAATACTATTTCTTGAAGTACTGAATAAAAGGTGCATGAGGAAATTAATGTAGTCACATTCAAGTAATATTTCTTAAGTTAAAGAATGTCTGAGTTGGATGTCAAAGCTATTGTAGAGAGGATTTAAGAATTTGAGAGTGGTTAGACAGAATACTTGTTCAATTTTTTCTAACACCAAGATTCATTTAATCTTGCATGAGCTGCTATCCTTAGAAGTTCCCAATAAGGCTTGCTCCACAACTATCAGAAATAATTTAGAAAAGAGACCTTTACTATTCAAAAGGTTGGATTAGGCGGTCTTTATGCCCCTTTCCAACACCACCATCCAGTGAATTATTTCATGATCACCCTTAGCCATGTGTTGAAAAAAGATTTATGCAAAATGCAAGAATAGCTACCAACAAAGAGTACACAAGTTCATAGGTTTAAATTAGGATCTAAAGTAAATAGCTATGTCTCTGATTAACTGTAATTCCTAGATATAATATTTATTGGGATAACCTTTGCTCTATGAAGGATGGTTTCTAAGGAAGTTAACCACCTAAGCAGGTTATCATTTCACGAATGATAAGTTGAATCTACTAAAAAGTTTGCATTATGTCAGAAACAGGAGGAAGCTGAAGTTGGTTACTCTTTTACTTGCAGTTTCTTCTATTTTTTTCTCTTATCTAGAGGGTGGGTGACATTGTAGGACAAGCTCAGGATAGTTGTTGATCCAAACTCCTTGAGCCATGCTACAATTCTGTAATAATCCCAGGAGGGGGAACATCTAAGCAGATGACAGTTGTCCCCAACTCCTTTGATCTACACTCTTCCCAATACCCCCCATGCCTCTGGAAACTGGCATTTCTAAATAAATGGCTTTGTGCTATTCAGAACATACCACATGTGCTGAGTCATTAGCTCCAGTGTATCTCTAGGCTCAAATCTGCCTTGCCAGTAGGCAAAAAATAAATAAATAAATAAAAGTGTGTACCTGCAAATTAGGTGGAAGGAAACAACTTGGCAGTCATACAAACAACTCTATGTATGATTGTAGAGCTATCCTGAGGAAACCAGTCCTCACAGTTATGAGTTAGACTGTGCACAGTTCTCAGACTTGGCACTGTTGACATTTGGAGCCAGATAATTAACTTTTGTGGGTGACTGTCTTGTGCACTGTAGACTTTTCAGCAGCATCCTTGGCCTCTACCCACTGGATACCAGTAGCACCCTCCCCTTGGTTGTGACAGTCAAAACCATCTCTTGTCCTTGTCCAATGTTTCCCATGAGACAAAGTCATTCCCAGTTGAGAACCACTGATTTAGAGTAATGGAAGAAATTCCCTGGGGCTAGGGTATTTTCCTGATATTAAAACTGTAAGAATATTAACAGGGTCTCAGATATAGGTAGGAAAAGTGTCCCAAATCTAGTTGCCCACTGTGAAGTCAAGTAGTTGAGAGTAATTCCATCTGGTAGCTAGGTAGATAAATGGGGCACCAGAGGAGAGAGGAGGTCTGGAAGATGGCAGTATGCCCACTTTCAGCATAACGGGGCTTTACTTCCTCTAAATGAGTGTCAGCAAGAAACCAGTTAGAACCCAACATCTGCAATTGCACAGTAGGGGTAGGATTTAACTGGGCAAACACAGTGCTCATTGTAATATAATTAACATTGTGGTTTGGCCCCCATTGTGTGCATCATTGGGGGTAAGAATGTGTGCAAAAGGGGGTGAGTATGACTAAGCATTCCAGGGATAAGAGCTGTCAATCAAGAGACCATATCTAAGCAAGGATATAAGAAAAGGGGCAAACAAAAACCACTGCCATTCACCCTTGGATCAGCCAGCCTCCCATTCTTGGAGGTGTATTTTCTTTGCTAAATAAAACCTTTAAAATCTATTGCTGCACAACATTTCTGTCTTCTATCTGAATTCTTATCTTTCCAGTATAACAAGAACTGGGGTCTTTTCCCTTTCCATTTTAGGGTAACACATCTACTATCTGAATGGAATCAGACCACTGGAATCAGATCAAAGATTAAATTCTAAGTAACACGATGAGATTTGATGATGATTCATGCCTCTGACACCACCTTCCCTACCAAAGGCAAAAATCAGCATGTTTATATTTAAATGTTATATACTTTCTGGGTTTTTTGTAATATATATATGTGTATGTGTGTATATATATGTGTGTATATATATATATATACACACACACACGTAGAAGTATAGTCAGTTTAAAATGTCAATTTATAGTATACAGCATAATGCTTCAGTCATACATGAACATGCATATATTCATTTTCATACTCTTTTTCACCACAAGTTACTACAAGATATTGAATATAGTTCCCTGTGCCATACAGTGTGAACTTGGTGTTTATCTATTTGATATATATTAATTAGTATCCGCAAATCTCAAACTCCCAATTGATCCTTCCCACCTCCTTATGCCCTGATAACCATAAGTTTGTTTTTTATGTCTGTGAGTCTGTTTCTGTTTTGTAAATAGTTTATTTGGCTTTTTTTTTTTTTTTAGATTCTACATATAAGTAATATCATATGGTATTTTTCTTTCTTTTTCTGGCTTACTTCACTTAGAATGAAAATCTCCAGGTCCATCCATGTTGCTGCAAATGGCATTGTTTTATCCTTTTAGATGGCTGAGTAATATTCCATTATATAAATATACTACAACTTCTTTATCCAGGAATCTGTTGAAGGATATTTAGGTTTATTCCATGACTTGGCTATTGTAAGTAATGCTGCTATGAACATTGGGTTGCATGTATATTTTTGAATTAAGGTTCCTTTTGGATATATGTCCAGGAGTGGGATTGCTGGATGATATGGTAAGTCTATTTTTAGTCTCATGAGGAATCTCCATACTGTTTTCCATAATGGCTGCACCAAACTGCATTCTCACCAACAGTCTAGGAGGGTTCCCTTTTCTCCACACCCTCTCCAGCATTTATCATTTGTGGACTTTTTAAATGATGATCATTTTAACTGGTGTGAGGTGATTGATGCCTCATTATAGTTTTGATTTGCATTTCTCTGATAATTAGCAGTATTCAGCATATTTTCATGTGACTATTGGCCATTTGTATGTCTGGAGAAATTTCTTGTTTAGATCTTCTGCCCATTTTCAGATTGGGTTGTTTGTTTTTCCTATCATTAAGTTGTCTGAGCTTTTTATTTATTCTGGAAAATAAACCCTTGTCAGTCTCATTTTTGTAAAAATTTTTTCCCATTACGTAGGTTGTCTTTCTGTTTTGCTTATGGTTTCCTTTGCTGTGCAAAAGTTTATAAGTTTAATTATGTCCCATTTGTTTATTTTTGCTGTTATTTCTATTGCTTGGGTAGACTGCCCTAGGAGAACATTGCTGAGATTTATGTTGAATAATGTTTTGAGTATGTTTTCTTCTAAGAGGTTTCTAGTGTCTTGTCTTATGTTTAAGACTTTAGGCCATTTTGAATTTATTTTTGTGTATAGTGTTAGGGAGTATTCTAACTTCATTGACTTACATGCAGCTGTCCAGTTTTCCCAACACCATTTGCTGAAGAAACTGTCTTTACTTCATTGTATTTTCTTGCTTCCTTTGTCAAAAATAAATTGAACAAAAGTTTGTGGGTTTATTTCTGGAATCTCTAGTCTGTTCCATTGATTCATATGTCTGTTTTTGTACTAATACCATGCTGTTTTGATTACTGTAGCTCTGTAGTATTGTCTGCAGTCTGGGAGGGATAGTCCTCCAGCTTCATTCTTTCACTTAAGCATTTCTTTGGCAATTCTGGGTCTTTTGTGTTTGCATATAAATTTTAGGATTATTTGTTCTAGTTCTGTGAAAAATGTCCTGGGTAATTTGATAGGGATTGTGTTAAATCTGTAGATTGCTTTGGGTAGTATGACCATTTTAACAATATTGATTCTTCCAATCAGAGAACATGGGATATCTTTCCATTTCTTTAAGCTATTTTTAGTTTCTTTAGTCAATGTTTTGTAGTTCTCTATGCATGTTTTTCACTAAGTATTTTATTTTTTGGATATAATTTTAAAAGGGATTGTTTCTTAACTTTTCTTTTCTGATATTCTACTGTTAGTGTACAGAAATGCTATTGATTTCTGTATGTTAATCTTGTATCCTGCAACTTTTTCAAATTCTTTTATCAGCTGAAGTATTTTGTGTGTGTGTGTGTAGTCTTTAGGGTTTTCTATATGCAGTATTATACCATCTGCATGTAATGACAATTTTACTTCTTCTCTTCAGATTTGGATCCCTTTTATTTCATTTTCTTGTCTAATTGTTATTTCTAGGACTGCTAATACTGTATTGAATGGAAGTGGTGAGACAGGGTGTCCTAGTCTTGTTCCAGACTTTAGTGGAAAGACCTTCAGCTTTTCACCATTGAGTATTATGTTGGCTGTAGGTTTGTCATAAATCGCTTTTATTATCTTAAGATATGTTCCCTCTATATCCACTTCTATCAGAGTTTTTATAATAAATGGATGTTGAATTTTATCAAGTGCATTTTCTGCTTCTATTCAGATGATCATGTGATTTTTTTGTCCTTTCTCTTGTTGATGTGGTGTAACTTGTTGATTGATTTGCACATGTTGAGCCATCTTTCACTCCCTAGGATGAACCCAACTTGATCATGGTGTATAATCTTTTTCATGTGTTGTTGGATACTGTTTGCTAATGCTTTGTTAAGGATTTTTCCATTTGTGTTCATCAAAGATATAGTTTTCTTTTTTGGTAGTGTCTTTGTCTGGCTTTGGTATCAGGGTGGTGGTGGCTTCATAGAATGAGTTTGGAGAATTCCTTCATCTTCAATCTTTGGAAGAGTTTGAGAAGGTTTGGTATGAACTATTCTTTGTATGTTTGATAGAATTCCCCAGTGAAACAGTCTGGTCTTGGACTTCAGTTTGCAGAGAGGTTTTTGGGTTTTTTATTATTATTATTATTATTATTATTATTATTATTATTATTATTATTATTATTACTGATTCTATTTCATTTCTAGTGATTGTTCTGTTCAAATGATCTATTTCTTCTTGATTCAGTTTTAGTGGACTATATGTTTCTAGAACCTTGTCCATTTCTTGTAAGTTGTCTAATTTATTGCCTTACAGATGTTCATAGTATTTTCTTATGACTTTTTTGTATTTCTGTGTTGGTTGTAATTTCTCCATTTTTATTCTTATTTTGTTTATTTGTGTCCTCTCTCTTTTCTTCTTGATGTCCCTGGCCAGAGGTTGGTCAATTATTTTTTACTCTCAAAAAACCAGCTCTTGGTTTGATTGAGTTTTTTCTATTTTTTAATCTCTATTTTACTTATTTCCTTCCTAATCTTTATTATTTCCTTCCTTTTACTGACTTTAGTTTGTTGTTGTTCTTCTTCTTATTATTATTATTATAAATATTTTAGGTAGTATGTTAGTTGTTTATTTGAGATTGTTCTTGTTTTTGAGAAGGGCTTCTATTGTTATGAACTTCTCTCTTAAGACTTCTTTTGCTGCATCCCATAGATTTTGTGTGGTTGTGTTTTCATTGTCATTTGTCTCAAGCTATTTTTTAATTTCTTCTTTGATTTCATCATTGATCCATTGGTTTTTAAGTAGCAAGTTAGTTAATCCACATGCTGTCATTGTTTTCACATTTATTTTTTTTTTGGTTGATTTTTAGTTTTATGCCATTGTGGTCAGAGAATTTCATGCTTGGGATAATTTCTATCCTCTTAAATTTATTGATGTTTCTTTTGTGGCTGATTATTGGTCTATCCTAGAGAATGTTCCATGAGTACTTTAAAAGGATGTATAATCTATTTTTGGGGAATTTAATACCTAAAAATATCAACCAAGTCCAACTGTTCTATTGTGTCCTTCACTATCTCCATTGCTTTATTGATTTTCTGTCTAGAAGACCTGTCCAATGATGTTAGCAGGGTGTTAAAGTCTCCCACTATTATTGTATTCCTGTCAATTTCTCCCTGTATGTCTGTTAGTATTTGTTTTATATATTACGTACTCCTATTTGGGTGCATATATGTTAATGAATATATTTTCATCTTGTATTGTTTCTTTGATCATCATATATTGTCTTTATTTATCTTTCTTTGTGGCCTTTGTCTTAAAGTCCATTTTGTCTAAAATCAGTATTGATACTCCTGCTCTCTTGTTGTTTCCATTCGCAGGAAACATCTATTTCCATCCTCTTACTTTCAACGTATGTGTGTCCTTCACCCTAAAGTGGGTCTCTCGTAGGCAGCATATTGTAAACTTTTGTTTATTATCCAATCTGCCACTCTGTGTCTTTTGATTGGAGCACTTAGTCCATTGACATTTATAGTAATTATTGATCAGTGTGTTTTTATTGACATTTTGGACTTCGTTTTCTAGTTGATTTGGTATTTCTTCTTTGTTCCTTTCTTCACCTTTTTGTTTTTCCTTTTGTGGCTTGATAATTTTCTTTTGTATTAATTTGGTTTCTTTTTGATTTTTGTGACTCTATTGTATGCTTTTGATTTATGGCTTCCCTGTTTTTCAAGTATGTTAACCCCTAACTGTATCTGTTTACTTTAGACTTAGAGTCATATAGGCTCAAATGCATCCAAAAAAGAATGAGGAATAAAAGACAGAGGAAAAAAAACTGTATTTTCTTGCTCACCTCTCATACCTTTTATCATTTTGATGTCTTTTTTTAAAAAAATATTTCATGTCTACTCTCTTGCAACCCATTGTAGTTATCGCATTTCCAATTATGATTTTCTTGTTTCTATAGCTTCCTGCTTCTATTTAGGGTAGACTTTTTCAATATTTCTTTTAGTATTGTTTTAGTATTGTTGAATTCTTTTAGTTTTTGCTTATCTGTGAAATTTTTTATTTCTCCCACTCTAAAGAATAGTCTTGCAGAATAGAGTATCCTAGGTTGCAGCTTTTTCTCATTGAGAACTTTGAATATATCTTGCCACTCTCTTCTGGCCAGCAGTGTCTGTGTAAAGAAATCAGCTGAAAGCCTTGTGGGGCTTCCCTTGTAACTCTTTGTTTTTCTCTTGCTGTCTTTAGTATCCTTTCTTTATCTTTAACTTTGGCCATCTTAATTATAATATGCCTTGGTATAGTTCTGTTTGGGTTCTTCTTGTTTGGGACCCTCTGAACTTTGCCTGCATATCTGTTTCCTTCTTTAGGTTTGGAAAGTTTTCAGTCATGATTTCTTCAAATACCTTTTCAATCACCTTTTCTCTTTCTTCGCCTTCTGGGACCCCTGTTATGCATATGTTGGCACATTTTATGTTAACTCATAGGTCCCTTATATTGCTTTCATTGGTTTTTACTTGCTTCTCTGCTGTTCTGATTGGGTGACTTCTACGTTACCTTTTATCCTGTCTTCTAAGCCACTCATTTGTTCCTCTGCATTGTCTAGTCTGCTTTTGACTGCCTTTAGCCCAGCTCTTATCTCAGCCATTGAGTTTTTTTAAATTTTTAATTGGTTCCAATTTATAGTTTCTATTTCCCTTTTATAGTATACTCTATCTCTATTCACAGTCTCTCTTATTTCCTTCAGTGCTTTTATCACCCTGTTTTTGAAGTCATGATCTAGTAGACTGTTTTTTCTTTCAGGGGACTTCTCTTGTTCTTTAAATTGGAAGTGATTCCTCTGATTCTTCATTTTACTTATATTTCTCTGGCTCTATGAATTTAGGAATATCAGTTATTTACTATGGTCCTGAAAGGCTGTTTTATATTTTTTGTTTGTTTGTCTTTACTTAAAGTGGGAGCATTCTTGTGTAGACTGTGTGTGTCTAATAGTTTTGTTGTGGAGGGCTATTCTTAGTATGGATGGTTGCCAGATGTTTCTTTAGTGTGTTTTGGCTGTTATCCCTTTGATTGAGGTGGTGGTTGGCATTGTGGTGATCAGAGCCTGCCTTGATTGTTGTTGGGTGGAGCCTCCTTTTTTATTCTGTGGTTGTCACAGCCTTGACAGGGTCCAATCCCCCTCCCCTGTTCCTGGAATAGTGTTTTCTGAATGTGTTTCTGATCTGTGGTGTGTGATAGGGTTGGAGTTCTTCAGCTAGGAAGAAGAGTTGCTGAGTGTACCTCTGTAGGAGATTTCCACTGGCAAGTGCCCTCTGTGGTGTTGTCTGTCACTTGTTATGTTGGCTTGCAGAATACTCTTTTTTGCTGCTGCCTTTGTCCCCACCCTAGCTGTGGGAATGTCAGACACCTGCTCTGGTGTCCCCCAGGTTCTGGGCCCAGGAACCACCAGTGCAAATCAACCAGGTGCTAACATCCACCATAGCAAGCATGCAGTCACACACCTGAATTCATGGTGCACTACAGGATCAGCATAGACCTTAGCCCAGCCTTCGTGTATGATACAGTATGCCAGTCTGTTGTAAATACCCATACTCACCCCTGAAGCATGCCAGAACTTTTCTCACTGCCTGTCCCAGAAGCATGGGTCCACAAATGGCCCAGAGGAAGCAAATCCAGTCTCTCTGCCTGGGGCTGTAAACAAATGTCAGTTCTGCCTGTAAAGAACACACCAACAATGGTGCCTAGTGGAGAGAGCATCTATGGTGTGACTGTGTTGCACCCCTCTGCCCCCATGCACACCAGCAGTGGTGCTTTTTATGGGAATCCAGGCTGTTCTGTTCCACCCATACCCCCAGCCAGAGTTCACACCACCCTCCAGTCCCCTGAGGCTGCCTCTGTGCATTAGGCCCAAGCCCTCTGTCCAGAATCCTTACCAATCTCCAGCAGCCAGTCCTGGCTTGTCCCTGCCAGCTTGTGTCTAGGGCTGGGGATCACAGGGACCCTCCATGCAAGTTTCCTTTAGTTATGTCCGCCACATGGTTGCTACTTTCTCCTCCAAGCCTAGGAAGCTCCACTCTTGTCCTTGCTGATCTCCTGGCTGGAGAGAGGGTGTCCCAACATGAGGGTAACTTTCTACTATACTGCTCTCTCCCTGCAGGACTGGTCCTGCATTTTTTTTTTTCTTTTCTCTTTTCTTTTTTTCTCTTACTGGATTTTATGAGAATTCTCCTGTATTTAGAAGCAAGAGACATTCCATCCAAGTTCAGTAGGCTTTCTGTGTGATTCAATAGGTTGTGGATGTAATTCTTGGTGCATTTGTAGGAGGGGGCAAGCTGTGAGTCTCTCTACTCTGTTATCTTCGCACCTTTCTGGTTTTAATTCAGAAAATTTGAAACAAATTTTACAAAATGATTTTTTTCTCCATCCCAACAGGAAAATGTAAAAATTAATAGAATACACTGGTCTGATTTCCTTCTGCCTAGCGTTCTTTGGAGTGTGTGTGTGTGTCTGTGTGTGTGAGTGCATGTGTGTGTGTGAGTGTGTATCTACATCTATGTGTATTTTAAATACTTTCAAAAATGACAGTGGTGCCTGTTTACTTCAAGATTTTTATTTATAAGCTAGACAGCTAGGTGTTTACTTCTGGGTTTCTCTCATGAGGTGAGAAGTGGATTAGGGGAAGCTTTGGTTAATACATTCCGTGCATAGCACCTGTATTTGCTTATGTCAGATAACAAAAAATACTTTCCTAAAGGTAGTTGGTAAATGTCCCATATCAAAAAGCTCCACTATAAGCATTTTGCAATTTAATTCCACATGCTACTCTATTTCGTATGTGCTTTATTACTCTTTCAAGGAGTTCAATACCAGACATGAATTCTCTGCAAAAGGCTAACCAGTAAGGAAAATAAAACTGACAAACAAAAGCACTGAAGCATTAAACAATCAGAAGAGTTTAGAGTCTTTTTCTTTTTCTTTTTTTCTTTTTTTTTTTAGTGAGATTTGTCAGATTTTTCCATATCCAGCTTCTTCTGGGTTTGGTGTCTTCCTTACACAATTATTGTTACAAATTTCTGTTTACAGTATTCTATTATACATCCAAGGTGACCCTGACTAATGCCAAAAAAGAAGTATCTCCTTTAATAGAGTTTTTTGTTATAGCTACCACGGGGGAGGAAGAAATTCTCAGGAATACTTAGAATTAGCCCATTATCAGTGTAGATTGTTTATCTTGCAGGTGACTTGGTACATAAAATATGTGGTTCATGTTTTAAAACTTTCTGCTTAACCATAAAATTTGTTTTATCTTTATAGAGAAGGACATGTTTAAATATTTCCCTGTGATCCATTTACCTATTTGGCCACTCAGAAGGAGAATCAGAAGATAAATCCAGCAACATTTCTCTGTTCTAACCTGGTGCCCCAAGCAATTGACCCTCTTGAATGGAAGAGGCACAGCAACCCATTTTGTGAATTCTTTACTCCTTGTGTTATTGGTTCAGTGTTTCTCTGCAAAGTTCAATGAGGTTCATTAGCTTATCTGAAGAGAAAGGGACTGGTACTTTTGAGACAGCTTCTCTCTGTGACTTTTCTAATTAAACCCCTTCCATCAGACGAAGAGCTGCCCTTTTTACTTGACAAACATTTGTTCTAATTTGGCCTTGCTTGATTTTTCAGTGCTTTTACGTCCCTCTCCCCCTCTCTATACCCATTAGCATCTGTTAGTCAGAAGATCGCTCCGGCTGACATTTACTCTGAATGTGCTTGCTTATTAAAATATTTCAATGTTAGACAAGCTTATCAGTTCAAAAGTACAATACAGTTCCAGAGCACTGGTGGAGCTCATCTTAAAGAAAGGTTTGTTGAACTGATGCATCTGTCTTATTTTTTATGAGATAAGATTAAATATACTCACTCACAAACATCGAGTCTATGGGAAGCGGAGAGATAAGTTTTGTAATGCAAACTACAACCTTTCCCTCAATTTGCTCTTAAGAGTTACATGCTGCCTAGGTAAATGTGGAAGTAAGCTTACGATTAAAAGGAAAATAATGTAAAGCAATAAGACTGGCCTTATTCAAGAGTAAAACTAAATGGTCATTGATAGCATCTCTCTGACTTCAGAATGCAACTATAGAAAGAGTTGACAACTTCTTTAAATTAAATTTAAATGTTAAATGTTAAGTATTTTTCATAGGCCTTGAAAACACTAACAGAAGTGCTCAAGTAGGGTGATTGGTACCTAGTCCTTCAGGAAGACCCTTCTTTCTAGACAAAATAATGATCTGTAAGGTTAAGTGCTCACCTAGGATCACGTGAACAGCTGGGGCTTTGGGTGTTCACCTTGGACTTCAGAAAGGCACGCTCTGTCAGTGACAAGCCTTGCTACATTCGGTTTATTCTCCTATTTTCTTTAACACTCTCCAGTGCTATTAGCTTGCCAGCCATGTAGCCTGTAAGTAATAGGTTGCAATAGCAGCTGAAATTGACAAGTGCTTAGCCCAGAGCATGGATTGAATGTAATTCATAGGGTTCCCGAGTTAATTTCCAATACCTATTTCATCAAGGCAGACTGATAGATGGCTGCCAGCATCTTTTGGCTTTATCTGTAAATCCCTATGTCTTTTACTGCCATCATTTCATTTTTTTTTTTATATATTCCATCCCTCGCGTTTGCTCCTCCCCATTTCCATAACTTCAAATGGAACTTCTCTCTAAACACATCAGTCATTTAGGTTAGAGGCCCTCCCAGCTAAAATGCAAGACCTTCAAATGTTATTGAAGTGTATTTTTCCATTTGGCCCTGTTTAAAGTGATGTTTCTTTAGGGACTACGGGGTGAAATATGAAGTTATCTGGGAGAGTAAATCTGAGATGTTGGACAGATGGTGAACGTCAGTGCATCCACAGAAATGCATTTCATTTTTGTACAGGGGACGCTCTCAGTCAATTTTGGCTTGAGAAAACAGTTGGTGATATGGCATCAGTGACTTTGTCTGTTTGTTTTTCTTTAACAGATCAATAGTGAAACTTATAATTTTCTAATAGATTTTAAATAAATTCTTTAATTAGATAAGTGTGAAACAAATATATAATTCAAAATGAGAATTTTTTTTAAAGATTTGGGAGTTTATTGAAAGTGGAACAAAGGTCACCACTAAAAGATCAAATGGAATGACTGTTGGTAAAAGATAAAACTTTTTTACACCATAGGATGGAAAGTTTCATTTCTCACCTAACATGAGCTTTGGGAACAAGGTATCTGTACTAAAGTTCTTATTTAAACTTGGAAAAATGACTCTTTTCACTGAAGGTCCAAACTACATACAGTTAACAGCCTTCTAAATCACCCATCTTAATCCTCCTCTGTTTCCTTGAGTCCTGCTCCAGGTGCCACTGCCCTTAAGTCACTGGTTTCATCCAATATTCAAAAAAGAACCTTTGGAATATTAGATACTTTATCTGTTGTGAAACTGCTATTTGAAATCATTCAAACAAGAATCCAACAATATTTTAGTATGTGTTATTCATTCATGGGCAATGTCCCAGACAATGTCTTCTATGTTATGTTTATGATTTACCATTTAACAAATGTTAAATAGATTGTGCTTAAGCTAGTTTCCTCTGTCAATGTAATGTGTAATCAAACTTGGGAAAATATATCAAAGAAAGGTAAACTAAATCATTTTAATTACTCAAAGGAACACTTATATCTTCACAAGTATGTACTTTCCAGAATTGTATGAAGAATGTCCCAAAGTGCTATTTCTATATGTAAAGAATGACTGGTTCTTAGCAACTGGTTGCTCTCAGCACTGCTGGAATTCCAGTGAAATCTGTCTACAAGGTGAAAAATTTGTTTTGGTGACAGTATCAAGTACTAGAGAGGGGATTACTTAATGGTACAGTTGCTAGGGCAGGGGTTTTCAAATTTCTTTTTCAGTAAAAGGCCAAATAGTAAATATTTTCATTTTTGTGAGCCATATGGTTTCTATTGCAGCTACCACACTCTGTTATTTACAGAGCCAAACAGCCAATGCATAAACTAGTGGGCATGACTATATTCCAATAAAACTTTATAAAAATAGAGGAGTGAATGCTATGAATGTTTGTGTACTCCCAAATTCACACTGCTGAAATCCTAATGCCTGATGTGATGGCGTGAGAAGGTGGAGCCTTTGGGAGGTGCTTAGGTGATGAGGGTGGAGCCTTCATGATGACAACAGTGTTCTCATAAAAGAAACTCTACAAAGCTCCTTCGCCCTGTTTGGCATTTAGATAGGAATGGGCACCAGGCAAGAGGAGTGGAAAGGGGAGGGAACAATCCAGAAGATAATGGTGCACCAGTCCTCAGAATAAGAGGCTTCAAAGGGTTTTGCATTACCTAAACGAGTGCCAACAAAGAAGCTGATTAGAACCAGACACTGCAACTGCGCAGTAGAGAGAAGGACTCAATACAACATAATTCAATGCTCATTATAATGTAGTTAGCATTGTGGTTTAGGCTCCACACCCCACCCCCACCCCAGCCCCTGGCTTTTCTGTGTGCATCATAGGTAAGGATATGTGCAAAGGAGACTGCGTGCCTGAGCACTCAAGGGGCGTGAACCATCAATCAATCACAAGAGCGCCCCTAAGCCAGGATTTAAGACAGAAGAAACAAAGGAGGGGCAGGGCCATTATTCTCTCTTGCATTGGCCAGCCTTCAATTTTCGAAGGTATACTTTACTCTGCTAACTTTTGCTTTACTAATAAAACCCTTTGAAACCCCTTATTCTGAGGGCAGGTGTACTGGCATCTTCTGGATCATTCCCTCTCCTTCCCCCTCCCCTTGCCTGGTGCTCATTCCTGTCTAATGGACACAGCAGGAAGGAAGCAGTATGCAGCCTGGCAGAGGGCCTTCACCCCACACTGACCGGGCTGGCACCACCACCCAGGATTTCCCAGCCTCCAGAACCATGAGGGATACATTTTCGTTATTTAACCAGACAGCCTATGGTGTTTTGTGGTAGCAGCTCAAAGAAATTGAGATCAAAGCATTTCCTACCTGCTGCTCCAGAGTTCAGGTTTAGAGTCACACAGACCTGGATGTGAAGCCTCTCTTGTTTACTAATAGTGTGACTCAGGGAAAGTTACTTAACCCTTCTGCCTATCAGCTTCTTCCTCTGTAATATGAGGATAAGAATAACATCCAATAGGCAGGGATTTTAAATGAGACAGTATCTTATTGTCTGTAAAATGCTGTCATTGCTAATAAAGACAAGGTATTTATGCTAGAGGAGAGCAGTGGTCATCTATTTCCAGGACATGAAAGTCCAAAATGGTTCAGAACAACACATGCAGAGGGAAACACTGGAATCTGCCAAGCATAGTCCTGGGAGGTAAGCAAAAAGGTCTTGACAAAATTCAGCAGGCCCTATTTGATGTTTCTAGAATTCTTTCCTCAGACAACACTGGAACTTCAAGTTGATATGGGAAAAATATAGTAAAATTTTACTCATTCAAAGTAACTGAGGTGGAACCCCTTCTGGATCATTGAAAAGTTTGAATTATATGAGGCTTTTTATGGAAAACAGTTTTGTCATTTTCAAGTGCATACAGTAATTGGCAAAACATCCAAGAAAATATTGCCAAGTAGACTTCCTGCTGGCGTGTTTAAGTGAAAAGCTGAGACTCATTTAAAATTAGCATTGTATTATGTGTGTATGAAAATGGCCCAAATAAAGTTCTTAAAAACAGTTTGTTTTCTTAGGTTGGTTAGGTATTCTCCTTAATGGATTATATGACAAAATAATAAACAAAACCAGACAGTTTTCAGATATTGGGCTTCCTCAATGGGATTCTTTCCTCCACTTCTGCATATTTAACTTGTTTTGAATTGAACTAATGTTTAGGACTTGTCCTTGGAATCCTAGCATCTCTCTGACCCCTCTTGGCTCATTGACACCTAGAATTCTCTCCCATAGTTCAAAATAGACTGGCATCCTGAGTCATTTTGAAGGAAGACCTAAGTCATTCTATAGTGTAAGTGTTCATAATGACCACATGCACATAGAGTATTATGCCAGGAATTTAACTGAGTGTATGTATAAGACATTATATGAATCCCTATAGACAGCCATTCTTGCCATTCTCCTTTCCATTTTGTAATCCCTTTCTATGGGCATTCAATTTTAGAGTAATTATTCTAGGTAAAATTTCCCCTTCTTACAGTCCAGATTAGATGCTAGATTTTTTCCTTTAAACCCATTAAATGCTTTAAATAAAGGTTTCTGTTCATTCAGCATTCATTGAGTTAAGCCTATAAACTTTTGCTGAGTCATTATTGTGCCATTGTGAGCCTGGGTACTGAGAATACAAGGATAACTCTACCGTTTTATCCTCAGTGGAGTTTTTTTCTCAAAGACGTGGGCTACATCATTGTAAGCTTTGAGGATCTCTCAATAGCCACTTTAACTTGAAGCTTGGAATAGTTGTCTCAGTAGACTTGTTTCCACAGAAAGGGGAAGGGAATACCCTCAATTCTTGTCTTACCTGAAAGAGAAGAATTCAAACAGGAGAACCTAAAAGAGAAGAATTCAAACAGGAGACCAACAGCAGTGTGTAAACAAAGAGCTTATTAAGCAAAGAAAAAGTACACCTGGGAGGGCGGAAGGAGGGCTGATCCACGAGAGGAAAAGCAGTGACCTTCTCCCCAACCCCAGTCCCTGTTTCTTTTGTGTGGTTTCATAAGGGTTGTCTTAAGCTAATTTGATAGTTGACATCATTTGAGTGGCATGTGTAGGTTATATAACCTTTTCCTAATTCCTAATTGTGCATATCCTTCCCCACAGTACATACAGAAAAGCCCATGGGGAGGCGAGGCTAAACTGAAATGCTAAAGACATTATAATGAGCACAGGGCCACATCAAGTCAGGTCCTTCTCTCTGATGTGCAGTTGCATCCATCCACTTTTAACGGGCTTCTTTCTTGGCATTCATTTAGAGAAAGGAAAACTCTTTGAAGTCCTTATTCTGAGGACGGTGTACCATTATCTTCTGGACTGCTCCCTCCCCTTTCCACCCACCTTGCCCGGCGTCCATTCCTATCTAACTGCCTAACAGCCTATGCTCAACAGTCCCTACCCTTGTGGTCCCCAATTTTTTCCCTGTATCCCACCAAAATGAATCTCTAGATTCACTACTTCTCGTGTGAGGATGGAACTTCTAATACACATTACCACACAAATAAGCCAGTTACTTTTGAACTTTAACTCTATGATATTTGGTCTTTAGTTTTTCTTCTTTGTTGAATTTCCTTCTCAGTGTACTCATCTTGGGCTCTTAGCCACATTTTTCCTCTTTGGTCTTTGTATTTAAAAATATTTTTATTGTAACTTTTTTTTATCTCATTCTAGATCATACAGTCTTGCATTCAATTCTGTATTTCTCCCTTATGGTGGCCACATTTCACTGCCTCCTGAAGTAAGCAGGTTTTTTGACCCAGCTTTGTGATGATAACCCTGTGTTCATGATTGTGAACGGCTATATCATCTTCAAAAGAAGGCTCATAAGTCAAATACACATTCACAGATAAATACAGCCATTGGTCTAGAAATTGCCTCCCAGATAGTTGTTTTAGAGGAAGAACCTTGTTCAGTTAGGATTCTAGGTTGTGACAATTATAAATTCCAATTCAAACTGGCTCAACCAAGAAAGGGAGTGTGTGTTGATTCACATGAATAAAATCAGCCTGCGTGATATAGAGGCAAATGTCAGGTACAAATGTGTTCATTGGTCACATGATGTCCTCAGGAGTCAGTTTCTCTGTCCCTCTACTTGGCTTGACTTTCCTCCCTGTGTTGGTTTCCTTCTCATGCTGCATGTAGTGATGAGACAGATGCTACAGTTCCCATTTTACTTCCTCTTGGTTCAACTTTAGAGAAAGAGAACAAACACCTCTTCAAGGTAATACCAATGAAATCCCTGGGATTAGCAATAAAGTGGCCTTATGGGACCATTTTTAGAGCAATCTCTATGGTCAGGGTAAAGGGATGCACTGACCAACCTAAGTCTAGGCTGCCTTCCATCCAAACACACAACTTGAGAACTGGAGACAGATGTTGACAAACAGAGATTATGGGCTCTTAACAGCAGTAAAATGGGTGGCTGGATTGACATTAGTGTGGGGTTCCAAGACAAGTAAGAGGCCCCATAGAGAGCCAAAGGGGGGAGGGCTCCAGTCACAAGGTGTCTGCCTGCAGCTTTATCACTCACATCATGAAGACATAAACCAGAAAACACAAAGACCATTCCTCTCACAATGTGTAATTGTTTTAGCCCAACTAACAACCTAACAAAACCCCTCCAAAGAAGTCCCTCAAATGTCCCAGACTACCTACCTCCTCCTAAAGATAAACATTTCCTCTCCCCAGGTGTAATGAACTTAAACTCTTAGATAATCTATCAACTAATATCTGGAAACATTCAATGCAACCCCCTTCTTTAAAGCACATAGAAGGTCAGGGTCTTCCTTATAAAAGTCTCTGAGAACCTTCCCTCTGGACACACAGACACTTCTCGTCTGTCTGCCCGCTATTGCCTGTAGCAGCGTATCTAATAAATTTTCTTTCACTTTTCTTTGTTTCTGGTAAGTTCTTTTACCGCCCACGAAACCAGCCTACCTTGTCCTACAACAATTAGCTTACAAACAGTAGATATCCAGCAGGAGAAAACTCACTGTAAGTCCAGAAGTTATTTCATCCTATCACCAAACATAGTAGCTGGGTAACATTAGAAAATCACTTCACCTCTCTAATCTTTAATATTTTTCTATCTGAAACCTAATTAAAGACACTTGCACGATTGCATTGCCTTAGGTAAAAAATACAGTAACAGACATAAAAAAAAGTATGTATTGATAGACAATACAAATTTATTGTTAGTAATAGTAGTACTATTTATGCCATGATGACTGAAATAATTAATTTTCAGAAATGGAGAGAGGATTCAAGTAGCAATATTTAATTGGAAGCCCAGGTAAGGGGCAGGGCAGTACTTGGAAATCTAACACTTAAACCAGTGGGGAGGTTTAGATCCAAAGGAGGAGTTTTACTGAAGGACCTTGACATTATCGTATGGAGAAAGGTGTGAGGTAAAATCAGAATAAAACTGATAAGAAAGGACAAGCAAGCTCATTTGTTGAAACTTTTGGTACTTATTTTCATAAGGTAAACACAAAATTGTGGAAGAATTTGTTGTACTAAGCAGACATTCTACTTTATTTTTTTAAATTCTATTTATTTATTTAATGGAGGTACTAGGGATTGAACCCAGGACCTCCCACATGCTAAGCATGTGCCCTACCACTGAGCTATACCTCATCCCCTACTTTACCTTTTAAGAACTAATTCAAGTGTTTTCTCCTCTCCACAGCTTTCTGCTGTATCTTTGTTCTATTTTTTTGCCTCTCTCTCTCTCTCTCTCTCTCTCTCTCTCTCTCCCTCTCTCTCATTAGCCAGCTTGGACTGCTATAACAATACAACATTTTAGGTGGCTTAAACAACAGAGATGTATTTTCTCTCAGTTCTGGAAGCCAGAAGTCCACGATCAAGGTGCCACTGGGGAGGCCTCTCTTTCTGAATCGCAAATGGCCTTCTTATTGGTGTGTCCTCTCCTCTGTGTGTGTGGCGAGAGAAGGAGATCTCTGGTGTCTCTTCCTCTTCCTAGAAGGACACCAGCCCTATCAGATTTCAATTCACATTTACAACATTGTGTAACCCTTATTACCTTCTTAAAGGCCTTATCTCCAAATAAAGTCACACTGGGTTTAAAGCTTCAGCATAGGAATTTTGGGGGCACAATTCAGTCTATGTCACCATCTGATATCTCATTCTTTTCTCATTAGAGGACTTAAAACTATATTACAAATGATTAAATGTTTTTTTTTCTTTTCCTTAAGGTTAATGACCTTATCCAATTTATATTTTTGACTATATGTTTCCTGGTATGTTGTGATGCTCAATAAAAAAAAAAAAAAGGTGGTTTTTTTGACTTAAATTGATAATCAGTAAGAAGCTGGCAACAGTTCTTTTACTTTTGTCTTCCTGGGAAAGAACTGATATCAGTCTCACTGCCACACCTGACCACTCTTCCTTGTTATCAGGCTCCTTCAATATCTCACTTGATAAACTTGGTGGCTTATAATATTTCCCCTGGGAAATCACATTCTGTCTTCCCTTTAGGTCTGAAAGGTATTTAAAAATACAGCATGTAATTTTTGCCTCTTCCTGGCATAATTCTTCACATTTTGTGGGAGGTAGAGGCTGTGCAGTTGTAAATAAATGTATACAGTAAACATATGTAATAAAACCTCACTTTTCAAAGACCTCACACACACATGTGCTCATATTTTAACCTGAATAGAATCATTCCAACAGGAATTCCCAATGAAAGGCATCAGACTCAAAGAACGCAGTTTTGAAGCACCCAAAGTGTAGGCAGTCACATTCTGGCAATCTTCAAAGCAATTGATAATTTGGAGTTTCAGCGTTTGTGAAGTGGGCTACTCTCCTAATCACTTTCTACATTGTGGATTGCTCTTTTTGTGCAATAGTAGGTTAAGAGACCGTTTCTCCTCAGTCTTCAAAATATTTTGAATTTCTTGCAACGAAGAAATGAAATCATACTTAAAAATCTATACCAGTATTTGGTTTGTCAACTTGAGTAAAGTCACTGGATATTCTAACTCTCAGACTTCTCATTCTGAAAAGTGTTAACGATGGTGCTTGCAGCTGGCTTTTAAACATACATATCGGGAATACTCTGGGGGCTAATTACATTAAAAAATATGCAAATTGCTTAGAGTTCCTTGGGGTTGGAAGCCATATAAATATAGCTGTCATTATTTCCCTAGGACTTGACCAAATTTCTTTTAAAAGCAAAAGGTTTTCATCTTATTTTCCAGAAACATGACCTATGTTAGCAGTCATGATGCTTTACAGCATTGATGCAGCTACTTACTGAACCGTTCAGAGCACCTTTCGATCTGGAAACTTTGATTACATTTTATGATCACTCTCATAAGGTCAAGGAATTTGATTTGCATCCATCAGGCAAGTAGAAAGAGAAAACTCTTTCTGAAGCATTATCACCAGCTTATCTTAGGTGAATCTTTCCAATAACATACTTCATATACATTAAACTTTTCATAGTTATCTTGAATGTAGATATTTTGTGCTTTTGTGCTAATAATTTTAAAACTTCCTGACAAAGTCAATGTGCTTTGTAGAATGTGGAGCTACTATAGAATTTCAATAATAAATGATTTTAGGTGCTGGAGACCCATGGCCGTTTTGAAACGTTTCAGAAAGCAAAAGCACTTGTTTGATAAAACCAAGTAGCCACACATCAGACAATCATTTTATAAAGGGCATGGAGCTTGGTGGAGCCAATATAATTTAGACTGCAGATGCTACACTAACCTCCTCCTGGGATTTGGAGAATCAACTCTGGAGCTGTCATTTCAGAAGCTGTCGACTAAGCCACATGTGGGAAAACTTAAAATAAATTAAATCTTGGAAACATTTCATTCTAATACTCTTCACTAAATTTATTAGACCTGAACAGAGAAATATTTGTTATCTGAGGACTACCACAGATGTAATAAAATTGGGAAAGCTGTGAAGTCAGAGGGTATCAAGCCCCGCTTGCAACTTGACAAAGAAACCTACAAACAGTAGGGGGTAGGCAGCTATTTCATGCCCTGGGAGGCAGGAAAAAAGATGGAATTTAATGTTTGAAGGATGGCTGTTCACAGAGTTTCATCTGACTGGATGCAACTCGATGTCAAATTGTGGCAAGAGTAAAGAATGTCAGAAAACTTGAATTTTATCGAATGGTTTATATAGGTTCTTTACAAGGTCACCTTAAGTTTCACTACAGAACCACTAAGATTTCCTGTTTTGTCAGAACACCATTACCACCTCTTGCGGCATCTATAACATTTTTCAAAAACAATTTTCTTGAGAATATTTATGTCACAGACTTCCGTATTTAATAAAGATGTCTCAGTAAATTTCAAGGCATTCCCCAACCCTTCATTTTTGTTGGCTTATTCTACAGTTAATTGGTAATCAATCTCTGTCAAGATAAGCAATTTGATCTACCTTAGTGGAGTAGCAAGTTCAGCTGGGAAGTGATAAAAAGTCATTTCATTTTAATATGACCTGCACTGCAGGTATCACCTGGGTTAACACAGACATTCTATTTGTTTTTATGTTATAGAGAAAGACACGTCCAGATTTATTTTATCATAGATGAACTAATCCTACATTTATATATATAAATATACATTATATGGTATATGATTATATATTAATTACAAATCATTGCTCAAGCATTAATTGGTGCCTAGAACCAGGTCATCATGTAGCAATTGTTTGAAATTTTAACAACTGAAAAAGATGATGTTTACTTGTCAATGAATTGAGAAGTCTCCATAGAAAAACAAATGGGACAACACCTTGGGACTGGTGACACAGTCAAAACAGCCTGCCAGTTTGGGAGTGTATTTTAACTAGCTGCTGTAGCGTTGAGTATAACCCCTGATATGTAATTAAACATGCCTCTCATACTGCAACTGTACTGATTTCATTACAGGAAACTGTTTCTTCATCTAGCATGAGGGGAAACTGTTTAGGTGATAGACAAGAGGATATAAACACAGCCGGTATGTTAATGTGAAAGGAAAAGAAAAGAATGATAATCAAGAAATGTGTGTCTCTGACAGAGAGTTGATCCAAAATCAGAGGAGTGAGGGGCAAAGGTTGTGAAGAAACAGGTTAGTGTGAAATATGCCTATCCAGTTCTAGAGCCTTGCTATAACACATTGTTAGTTGAATTACTAGGGATTAAAAAAGTAGAGATCCAATAAACAAACTAAAACAAACTAACCTTGGGATGAATGTATAATCTAAAAACTCCTGCTTGCTGTATGTGTATGTGTGTGCTTCATAGCCAGGAATAACTACATGTCTAGTGATTTATGCAGTGCCAAAGGTTTTTTTTTTTTTTTTTTAAGAAAAAGTTGTTTTGAGGAGAGAGGTAATTAGGTTTGTTTATTTATTTACTTAAATGGAGGTACTGAGGATTGAACCCAGGACCTCATGCATGCTAAGCACAAGCTCTGCCATTGAGCTAGACCCTCCCCCACTGCAGTGCCAAAGTTTATAGTTGTATTTTTGTTTTCATGTTACACTCTAAGTAATCACTGTGATGCATTTAATGTTGAGTCTATGATCAGGAATACAATCTAGACTTAAATTGATTTATTTCTTTAGAAAATATAACAGTAGTTACATTGTCAAATGTAAATGACTCTCAGGAGAAGACAGAGTCCCAAGAAATATATAATTTGGTTATATTGATGTGTGTGTGTGTGAGAGAGAGAGTGTGTGTGCTGTGTGTATGTGTTTGTATTCATATCATTTGAGGTTAATAACAGGTAACAATCCCAAGTGTTTGCACACGTATAATTTTAGAATATTTAGAAACAGATCAGGCAATCAAGTCAAATTCTCTTCTGTCAATATACACTGAAGACTTTGCATATTGGATTAGTTCTATTGAAAAAATAGTTAGGGTCCTGTGACTTTTTACATGCTCAGCTTCACGAGTTGGCTTAGCAAATCAGTGATACAAGTTGTTAATTTTATAATTTTTTCAGTCAGTCCACAAATATTCATCTGTGATTTTGTCACATATAAATCATCAATAAATTGTTAAATCATGGAATTCTGGCATAAAGGGATTCCAGCAAGTGCAGAAGATGCACTTAGATGACCAGCAGTTGCCTAAATGTAAACTGAATGAGTTAAACAACTTTGTTTTATTTTCTCAAAATATTGTACATAACAACAAAGCATTTTTCCCTTCCTTAAACTCACACCAGAAAAACAATGAATTCATTTCCTGGACCTTTTCAATCATGTATCTTAAAATTATTTTATATTAAATAATATGTGAAAGTATATAGCACATTACAGATATTAAAAATTGATGCTTTTCCTATTATTTGATTTTTCTATTTTAATTACTGTTTTCAGCATCCTCAATAATTAAACTGTCCTCCTCACTTTGTACATTCACAAACATAAACTTAATCCCAACTTATTCTTTTCTATATTATTTTAGTCAGAAAATTTTACCGATACTGTTTGGAGTATTTTTCTCACTTTCCTTTTGTCCTCATTATCAAAATAACTGTTTGAACTCTAACTAGCCACAACAATTTTGTATATTTTTTTCCTCATCCTTTCAGAATAATTAACACAGAGGCCTTTATAATTTTCACCCCCGAAAACTAGTCAGAGCTCTCTGCAGTAGCAGGAGTCCTGTGATAGGGGTATTACTAGCACTATTAAAAAATAATGAAGGAAGAAAGAAACTTAAGCAGAATGAGATTAAACTATATGCAAATAACACAGCTAAGATTAAAATGCAGACACACGAGTAAGCAGAGATCTTCCAGACTCCAAACACCATCCTTTAAGTAACATATTACCTTTTTATGACAGCCAAACACTCTATTTCAAACAATTGTGTTAAATAATTATGAGTGCGTGTATATATATGTGTGTATCATAATTATTTGTATATTAAATATATAATACACATTTATTTATATACAAACATATGTATAAATAAATGAGTGTATTTGAATATATGCATATATAAATAAATGAATACATTTAAAATGCATGTGTAACTTTAAATATTGAAGCTATTTGTTACTTAAAAAAATTAATTTTATTTCCTCCAGATAGACCTCTAGGATAGTTGTTAAAAAATTAAATTTAGGTAAGCTTAATGTTTTAAAATAGTGTTAGATAAAATTAAATGTAAATAACATTTATTATGGTTATTCATGCTTTGCCATTGGATCCTTTTTCATCTTAAGTATCCCCTTTGGTGTGCCTTAGCTCACCTTGAGAACTCTGTCTAGGGAAGTATGTACATTCCTTCTATTGTCTGTCCCCTAGAATTTAATCTTCAATAAATTCACTTAATTGATCTACCAATAAAAAAATTAGAAAGCTAGATGACTCAGAAAATTGAATTCAACTCACAATGGTACCTCTATGTTACATGGATGTAGGAAAAACCCCTACTAAATCCTGCATCATTGGCTTTGAGTAGTTATTAAATGGAGACCAGAGCCAGTTCAATGACCTGGGAGTCATTTCTTCAGCACTGCATTCTCTAATATGACCTCTGCACTCAACAATTGCTCCCTGGCCTACCTACGAATATCTCACATAAAGTCCCTCCCTTTATCTTTGTCTCCATCCTCATACAAGTCAGCACCCCTTCCCTGTGTGTATTTACCTTCATCCCCACATTCATGTGAAAAATAGAAAGCTAAACGAACGCACCATTTCAGCCACACTACCTCCCACAAGGCAGACATCTTTTTTGCAAATCTTCATCCAGTGGATAATGTTGATAAAGTAGAATATCAAGTAATAAGAGACTTTCTCCAGGCATCTCTATGGCTAATATTTCTTTAAAAAATCATTCACATCTTGCACTTCTAAAATGTTGAGGCCGTCTCTCCCCAAGACAGATGAGCAAGTTAATGAGGATGAAGGCGGTAGTTGAAGAGAAAGATGGACAATCTGACACCTGACGGTCTCGTCTTGCTGTAATCACAAGTCTGCACTCGCCCGTGGGGAAATAAGAAGGGAAGAGTAATAAACCACTACTTGCTGACAAAGCAGGCTGCTTTGTGAAGGCATTTCAACCTATTGACAAATACACGGCCAAGTGTTTAATTTATCAGAGTAAATGGTAGTTCATTTTTCAGTCTAGGGTCACTCTTCACTACTTGTCTAGACCTGAAGGTATGCATCAGGACCAAAGTTGGGAAACTGTATAAAGGCAATCAGAGTTAATAGCTGATGATTGTATAGATCATATGAACATATATATATATATATATGATTTACATTTTATTTATTTAACATATTTTGTTTTATTTTATTCATTTAATTTTAATTTTATTTTTTTTTTATTGAAGTATAGTCAGTTTACAATGTTGTGTCAAATTTCTGGCGTACAGCACAAAGCTTCAGTCATACATGAATAGACATATATTCATTTTCATATTCTTTTTCACAGTATTTTATTTTTCATATTTAAGACCTAGTCTAAATCTTATACAATTTCACCTGCAGGAAGAAAAGAGAGCGATGAGAAGTTAAGAATGACACCAATTTTTAAACACAAAAGATTTTCCTTGCCTATTCTTACTTTCCTTAGGCTGAATCACAACTTCCAAGAAATTCGAGAAAAAAATAAGTTTATTTTCATTTTTCCTCTTGTGTTCCCTCAGTGTCATAATTCCAAGATATTTAGCTGATGTTGAATATAAAAAAAGACAGCGAAACAGTTTGCTCTCAATTGCAATTAAAACGTGATACCTCTTAACTCTCTTTTATACGTTCTTATTTATGAATCTAATACCTGGGTCCAGGGGAATTCAGCTCTAGCATGTTCTGGGAAGTATGATATCTTCTGGTGCTTCAGGAGCCTTTTCCTCTTACTACCCAGCTTCACTTTGGATTCTACGAGGCCAAGAAAACTATCTAATTTTTCTTAATAATAGTAGTCCTAGTGGCTTCTCAATTTTCATATAGTTATTTTAACAGATGTATCCTTTCTAATTTGCAGTTATAGAAAAAAATATTTGCTTTCTATATGCTTAATTTTACCAATTGATAAAAATTTTAGTTCAGTCAACTATTTCACAAACTAACCTTTTTTTCAGGAACTACACTATATCCTGGGAATACTAAGATGCTTAAGGAATCTGCTGATAAGGAGCTTAAAATCCAATAAGAAAGTTGCCCATAGAAATAGGAATTGAAAATATGGGGTTTGGTGGGGATACAAAAACTTACTTAGAATCTAAAAGATGTTGGAAAAGTTTATAGAGAAAAGGTGATGCTTAATCTAAGTTTTAGATGGTGGGTAACTTCACTACAGGATTTGGAGATACTTAGAGTGTTTCTGTGTTGGTGTTGGGTGTGAGGTATAAGTCAGGCACAAGTGCCTGACACTGTCTATCACAGTAATAAAACTGTAAGGGCTCTGGCATGGGCAAATAAAAGAATGTGAAGAAAGAGGAGTCGCCAGATCAAGGAGAACCTCATGTGTCATATAAAGGAGATTTTATTTATCCTGTGGCAAATGGGGAACCATTGAAGGGTTTTAATCAGGAACAAACATGATTAGATTTGCATTTTAGAAAAATCAATCTGACAGTAAAAGCCAGATGGATTGTGCAAGACTGGAGGCAAAAACTATTTAGAAGCTTATTATTATAAATCACACTGTGGAGAGGGTCTGCACCAGGGTAATTGCAGTAGCAATTAGAGAGGAGAGACCAGATACAAGACAGGTTAAGGAGGTACAGTTGAAAGAAACTGACAACTGATTTGTCTCTGATATGGTGGCAGGATTGATGGACATTACTGAGGAGTTAACCATCAGACCAGTTTATGGGCTTGAGGACTTGGTTGGACTCATGATGGGAATTTGGAGACCAAACATCTAATATAAAAGCAGGAGTTGAAGATATAAAAGTGGTTGAGATTACTCAGAGGTCTTTTTGACTAGAGAGAGAAACCTAGGGATAAAGTACTGGAGAGAAAGCAAAGACATGAAGAACAAGCAGAGAAATGAGAGTCAGCCAAGAGGACTGAGTAAACAAAGAGGACCGAGAAAGCATGGCTACTTGGTTAGTAAAAACAGAAGGGATCTTGGAAAAAATAGTGTCATTAAAGCCAGTGGAGGAAAGGGTTTCAGAAAGTAGCTTAAGCATGCAATGCCTTGCAGCGGTAAAGTAAGGACCCTTTAGATTTGGTGACTGTGAGTGACTGTCACTCCTCTAAAATGCCAAGTCAGTGAAATAAGGATATGGCCAGGGCTGACAATGGATGTACATAATGGACAAGATCTGTAGCATATTTTAGTGGAATGCTTTACTGGGAATTAAATAATGTAATTAGGGGAGGATGTAAAACAGAGGCCATGGGTGGTGACGATGTAAAGTAACAGCAACTTAAAAATGTTTACAGAATGAGACAATGAGTGAATTGAGAAGAAGTAGTTAAGAAAATACTAATCATTAGAGCTTATAAATAATTAACAATAAAAGCAGTAGATTATGTTAATATTTTGCCAGTCTTTAATTCCATTTCTTATGAAAAACACCTAGGTGAGAAGCAAGTTTGAGATTATGGGTTTTTTTTATGAAATAATATAAAGAAAAAAATTTTGGTTAAAGCACATCAACTACTATAAAAATTACTGTATTTGCACAAATTATAATACAAAATCTTGAATAGATTTTTTTTTAAATTTCTAAAACCCATTCCTTTGCATAGGATGTCACTTTATCTCCCCACATCTCCCACAATGTGTGCATCGATCTACCAAGTTTATGTATACACATACTTCACATTGGATATGCCATGTCATTTTATGTTCTGTCACCTACTGCTTGAAGAGATAGTGTGAAAGTCATTACTGGTCTGGAAAAGCATCAATATTAAATGTCTTACTATTATAAGATCATGGAACTGCCAGTCTCCTTACTAGACTATGTGAATATTGAGTTCTTTTTCCCTAAAAGTAATTCAATCCATGCTCTTTAATTACATCCCCTCAGTGAGCAATAAATACCCATTTGCAAAATTCCCGATTGGAATTTGTGAAAGGAGGGCAAACTGTGCAGTGGAAATTGGAAAGATAATTGACCCTTGTGGGGATTAAACCTGTGACCTTGGTTTCATTAACATTTGCCCCAAACAATCATACTAAGCAGCCTGAGGCACCAAAGCTAATATAATATTGGTGCCTGATAAACAATTTCAAATCAGAATAAGCAGACATCACAAGCCTAAAATAAGGCTTTAAAATTTAAAATAAATAAATAAATATATAAGACAAAATCCAGAATTTAGCTTTTATTCTCCAAAGAATGACTGTGTTGTAAGACATTTGTTTGTAAATCTTACTTGGCTCTGTTTCTCGGTGCAAATTTATACATGTATATGGCATTTGAATACTCATACATGAATATGAGGCTAATAATTATATCAGCTCACTAATTTCACTAACATACAAAAGTGGTATGAGTTAGAAATTATATTAAAATTTAGGCAAGGTAAGAATTCTGGATTTAGTTCCAACAAGCAAAGAGCTTGGAAACTGTCACTCCATCCTTACAAGAAAAAATAACTAAGTAACTGAACATAATGAAAAACATCAGTTTTCTTCAAAACCACTAGAGAAATAAGGTTGCAGGGAACATCTCCATCTAGAAATTTGGAGAGGAAGGTAACCATGGAGAGTCAAAGAGAAGATCTGTTTCTTTGGAGCAGAAGCTGCTAGAGCCATAAAGTGGTAGGGACACCAAAGTGGTAATTTGACAGATTGATGCAGGCATAGTGTGAACTTGCATAGGTATCAGAAATTTCTGGAGGCTTCAGTTTTAGAGGAGACCTACACTTTTATTGTGTATACCTCCAGGAACCCCACAAGGTTCTTAGAGTAAAGGTTCAAGAAAGATAACCTTCCGACTCTGACAGGGGAAAGAAAAAGCAGACATTTTGAAATATTCACAGAACGTCTTCTGTAACAAAGTTGTATTCTCCAGAGGGAAACAAAAATTAGCAGAGACTTTTCCCATCTGGGAGAAGGGTATTCTTCCCAAACCAGTCCCTCCCAGACTTCTTATCTTACTTAAGAGTGTAGAGAAAACTATACTAGTGGAGAAACACTTGTCCAGAGACACAGGTCACTAAAAGACTGAGATTTGATTATAAGATTAAAGAATGCTTTCTCTCCAAACATATTAACATACCCACTGGATTTTAGTATAATAACAGAGGATTACAGATGATGAATTGCAAGAAATAGGCAAGTGCAAAATCAAGAGATGAGATTAAAAAAGGATATACGAGGAATTTGAATCTTTTGGAACATATAGCTGTGACAAGCATTAACCAGAATCCAATTCCTTGCCAGATTAATATGAATCCTCATAACTTATTTACTTTGGTCCCTACTACCTTATATGCTATGTCCAGTTTTCAATGAAGAATTAACAAGCTATGGCAAAAAAGCAAGAAAAATCACAAACTTAAGAGGTAAAGCAGACAATAGAACCAGACTCAGATATGGCAATGACATTCAAATTATCTGATGGAGCTTTTTCTACAAGTATGATTAATATGCAAAGGTCTCTAATGGAAAGCATGCAAGTATGTGAGAACAAATGAGTAATGCAAGCAGAGGGATAGAAACTCTAAGAAAGAATCACAGGAATATGCTAGAAATCAAAAACACTAACAGTACCGAAGAATGCATCTGATGGATTTAACAGTAGACTGGATGTAGCTGAGGAAGAAAAAGGAAAATCAGTGAGCTTGGAGGTAGGTCAATAAAAATGTCTCAAACTGAAATGTAAAGAGGAAAACAAACAAGCAAGAGAAACAATTTCAGAAGCGTAGCATATCTGTATTTGGTATATTAGGAGGAGCGGAAAGATAGAACAGAAGAAATATTGGAAGTGACAATTGTTGAGAACTTCCCAAAATTAATGACAGATATCAAAACACAGATCCAAGGAAGCTCAGGAACACAAGCCAAGATAAATTTCAAAAAAGAAACTACAAACAAAAATCCAACATCACCTTAGTATATCATACCCAAACTGCAGGTAACCGGAAACAAAAAGGCAGTCTTGAAAGAAAGCAGGGAGAAGGCCAACATGACCTGTAGAGTGACAAGGATAAAAATCACAGTGGGCTTCTTATCAAAGCCACTGAAAGCCATGCAAACAAGAGGAGAGGAATGAAGTATTAATTAAAAGTCTGAAAGGAAAAATGCTAATCTGGGGTTCTATATCCATTGAAATTATAGTTCAGAAGCAAAGGAGAAATACATTCTCTGACAGATAATAACTAGGGGGATTTATCATTAGCAAACCTTGTGTTTTATGTCTGACTGGTAAAGCAAAATACCGTAGACTAGTTGGCTAACACAACAGGAATATAGTTATTGAAGTTCTGGCGATGGAAAGTCCAAGATCAAGGTACCAGCAAGGTTGGCATCTGGTGACAGCTCTTTTCTTGGATTGTAGATGTCTGTCTGCTAGCTGTCTTCACATGGCAGAGAAAGAAAACTCTTGTCTCTTCCTTTTCTTAAAAGGGCACAAATCCCATCATAAGGGCCCTACCGTCCTGACTTCATTTAAACCTAATTATCTCTCAGGGGCTCCACCTCCAAATACTATCACAGTAGGGGTCAGGATGAACATTCAAATTTTGGGAGGACACATTCAGTCCGTAACACCTTTCTTGCAAAAAAAATGTTTAAAGAAGTTCTTGAAGGAGAATCAAAATTATATATGTCAGAAACTTAGATCTATATAAAGAAAGGAAGAGTATTCAGTAAAGATAAATAAAATAAAAATAAGATATTTTATTTTCCTTAATCTTGATTAAAAGATAACTGTTTAATGATAGTTACAGCATATTAGGTGATTACAGCATAGGGTTAAGTTAATGGCAGCAATGTCATAAGGGATAGAAGGAAGGAATTACAAATACTGTTATAGGTAACTTCACCAAATATGAAGTGGTATGGTACTATCTGAAGATAAAGTCAGATTGGTTACAATGTACATTAGAAGTAATAAGGCAACAACTACTTCTCCTTAAATAAGAAGTAGAATTGGTATGTTAAGAGATGAAATGCAACCATATACAGTGTTCAACTGAAACTGATGGCCTCATGGGAGTACCCTTTGTATGTAACGTATTGCTGTTCCCTTGCTGCTTTTAGTATTCTCCCTTGGTCTTTAATTTTAGTCATTTTGATTACAGCGTGTCTTGGTGTTGTCCTCCTGGGTTGATCATGTTTGCAAGCCTCTGTGTGTCCTGGATTTGGATGTCTGTTTCCTTTCCCACGTTAGGAAAGTTTTCAGCTATTATGTCATCAATATGTTCTCTGCCCCTTTTGTTCTCTCTGCTTCTTCTGGGACCCCTGTAATGTGAATGTTAGTATTTTTGATGTTGACCAAGAGTTTTCTAAAACTGTCCTCCTTTCTTAATTTTTTTTGTTTCTTTTTTCTGTTCAGCTTGAGTGATTTCGACTATTTTGTCTTCCGGTTCACTGACCTGTTCTTCTGTATCATCTAATTAACTGCTATTTCCTTCTAGTATATTTTTATTACAGTTATCATATTCTTCAACTTTCTTTGGTTCTTCTTTACATTTTCTAACTCTTTGTTAAGCTTCTCACTGTGTTCGTCCGTTCTTCTCCCAAGATTTTTGAGTGTCTTTATAATCATTATATTGAACCCTTTATTGGGTAGACTGCTTATCTTCACTGAGCTCTTCTGAGGTTTTTATCTTGTCCTCTTGTTTGGAGCTCATTTGTCTTTCATCTCATTTTGCTTAATTCCCTGTTTTAATTTTTTAGCTATTGGTAAGTTGGTTATATTTCCCTGTCTTAGAGAGCATCCTTTTGTAGGAAATGTGCTGGTGTGTCCCTGCAGTGCTCTTCCCACTGTCACCAGAGCTCTGGGCTCTAGGAGTACCGCCCATGTGGGCTGTGTGGGCTCTTCTGCTGTGTCAGGGCTGACTACTGTAGGGGTCTGGTAGACATGCCTCATCCTTGCTCAGTTGGTTGCCTTGTGTGGAGGCTGCCAGCCACTGGTGGGTAAGGCTGAGTCATGAGGTGGCTGGTTGTGAAGCCACAAAGATACTGAGGCTAGTGCTGGCCCAAGGTTGGTGGAACAACCATGGCTGGTTGTGGGGTTTGGGGTCCAAGATCTAGTGTCAACCTGCCAGTGGGTAGGATCAGTTCCTGACATGGCTGACTGGGGGGTCTAGGGTAACCCAAAGCTGGGGTTGCCTGCTAGTGAATGGGGCTGGATCCCAGGGTGCCTAGCTGAGAGGGCCAAGTGATCTTGGAGCTGGTGTCAACCTTCTGGTGGGGTCTAGAGGCTACTGCTGGCTCAGTGATGGGTAAATCTAGATTCAGGGGTCTCTGGCAGTGTTCTTGGTTTTGCAGTGTTGATGTTGGTTTGTTCATGGCTGGGGTTGGGGCCCAAGTGGTCCTGAGGCCAGTGTGAGCTCTCTGGTGGGGTTCTCTGGGTCTCTGGCTACATGTCCCTGGGGGTCCTTGAAGTCGGTGCTGACTTACTCATGGGTGGGGCTGGGGCCAAGAATCTTTGAGGCTGGTGCCTGCCTACTGATGGGTGAAAACAGTTGTGAGCAAGTACCAGCTCCCGGTGTGAGGAGTTGGATTCCATGGTCTCCTGGGGAGGGACCTTGTGGTTCAGAGGCTTGTGCAGATACACTGGTGAGTGGAGCTGGGTCCTGGGCCCTCTGGTAGGTGAGAAGAGTTCCAGGGTAGCTGGATGGTCAGGGCTTCCTAAGGCAGCTGGTGTGCTGGAGGGTGAGGTCAGGTCCTGGGGAGGTTGGCTGAAGGGGCTGGCACGGCCTGGTACTGGTGACAGCCCACTGGTGGGTAGGTAATCTCTCAATGCTAATAGGCTAGAGGGAGGACACCAAAATGGCACTTGACCACACCAGTGTTCTTGTGGTAGAACCAGCTCCCAAAAGTGGCTGCCACCAGCTTCTGTGTCCCTAGGATGAGCTCCAGCTGCTTTCTACCTCGATGGGAGGCTCTCCAAGATCAGCAGATGGATCTGACCCAGTATCATTTCAAATTACTGCTTCTGCTCTGGGTCCTGGAGTGGAGATTTTGTGTGACCTTCTAAGAGTGCAGTCCCTGTTTCCCACAGTCCTCTGGCTCTCCCAAAAGTAAACCCCATGGGCTTCAAAGCCAAAAATTCTGGGGACTTGTCTTCCCAGGGCGGGACTCCTGGATTGAGGAGGCTGAAGTGGAGTTCACACTCCTCACTTCTTGGGGAGAAGCTCTGCAATTGTAATTATCCTCCTGTTTGTGGCTCACCCACTCAAGAGCACTGATCTTGACTATATTGTGTCTCCACCCCTCTGACCCACCCCATGGTAGATTCCTCTTCATTTCTTTAATTGTAGAAGATTTTTTCTAGCAGTTTTCATGTCTTTTTCATCAATAGTTGCTCTGTACTTAGTTATAATTTTGATGTGGCCATGAGAGGAAGTGAGTTCAGGGTCTTTTTACTGCTTCCTGAAAGTATAACATTTAAAAATGTATTAAATATCAGTGTGGGAAATTCTTCCTGTTAATATCCAAAAAGAGGAGATCAATATCACCTATTTGTTTAGGTCATGTTTCCTGTGTGCTTCTAGAATCCTTGCAAGAGTGTGAAGATCATTCTCTAGAGGAAGCAGAAGAATTCAGTAGACTCCTTTACATCTCTATACAATACTTTTCCTTTTTCAAAGCCTTCTTACCTTATACTGTGTGAACATCACCACATTTACAGGTTTTGTTCAGAAAAGGGATATTACATTAATTTTTCAAATTAAAACATTTAATCTCATAAGTTAAACATGGCTACCAATACCACACTACAGATTGTTGATGAAACAAAGGATAGGTGGCATTTTCCTGGTCGCATCAATTGCAAAATCTATCTTTGGCTATCACATGTTTGATTCTCTCATTGAATATACAAAATACATAAAAACAGATTTTTTAAAGTTTTATTGTACAAAACACTGGGCAATGTAGTGAGAAATAAATGTAGCCATTCTTTGAAAAGATTGAACAATTCAAGTCATTAATTATGAACACAAATGCTAAACATTTCTACGGGAAAATCATAAACAAAAGTGAAGTAAATGTTTAAATGCTACCTGGAAAATAAAGCCATGTGCATGAGGGAATATGATCATTCTAAGAACAATTTGTGCTAAGTTGAAATTTATTAACTTTTTAGATATGGATGATGATCAGAATGCATTTAAATATCATTGCTCAGTCATAATGTTGTATCTTAAAAGAAGCATTAAAATTACAGTGAATCTGAACAGTGCTACCCTGGTAGTGCAGAGTATGATGACAGAGTCTTAAGAGAAGCAATTGAAGGAACTGAATTTTTTAGCTAGGATTTAAAGACAAAAGTTAAAGTAAGCATTAGAAATGTTTTGACAGAATTATTTTTTTTAATGGAAGGGAGAAGAAAGGTGTGCTCTACATACCATAATTAGGTCAAATAGGGAAACACAGTATTGGTAAAAATAAGGAAGTTTTTTTTTTCCCCCCCATTGGACAAAAATTCAAGAATGAGTGCTATCTGGCCAAGTGATGAGCTCATATTACTGGGAACACTAAAGCAGAAGTTGTTAAGATATTTTTCAATGTTGTGGCCTATAGTTTCTTACTTTTACAAGATGTTTACAAAATAACTTCTAAGTTTCCCTTCAAATCTAATATATACCTATCTGAAACATTTTGGCAATGAAATACATATTAAAGCATGTACCCAACCATGTACAATTTGACAAATAAAAAATTAAGTACACTAGTGAGCTGAGTAAAGTGAGAGCGGCTGTTTGTCAGGGAGCAAGAGACTCATATTTGGCTCATATATGGTGTAGATGTGTTGTGCTGTCAATATGGCAGAGTGCTAGAGAAACCCTGAAGAGGAATTTCTCTTAGCCTTTGCCCTGGAAAAGCTATGGAGGTAACTGCAGAATTGATTAATAAAGAATACTTGAACCAATGTGGCAATGAAGAGTATGGGAAGGGACAGACATTAAAATACATTTGCTAAATTAATTATTTTCTTATATAAAATTGGGAGTAAAAATCAATATGTTTCTTGAGGCAATTTGGTAGTAGGCAACAAAAATTTTTAAATGGGGCCAGAAATTATCCTGAAGGGGGAAGCATTTTTTTGTGTCCTTTTCTTCTTCATATTAAAAAAAAAAATAAAGTCTTCCAAATGTCCTACGCTGTGGGTATATTCCTTTTATATTCTAAATAAAAATGCTAAATGTTTTGGAAAGTATAGAAATGAGGAGATTGAAATTATACCTACCGGTGAAAGCCAGGCATTTTGTTCATCTCCAAGTCTCATCCAGAAGTAGATCAGGAATCAGGAATTGCTTAGTAATGACCCCTCTGAAAACAACCCTTTTCCTTAATGTGAAGAGCCATGTTGAGTTCTCACCAGCGCTTGGTGTCCTGGGCTCAGGAGGAAATGTGGAAGCAGCAGTTGTGCGGTTGACAATAGCGGGTGCAGTCTGGAACCTGCTGAAGACTGTATAGTCAATGGCTGACCTTAGTGGCTGGAGAAACTTTTCAGACTGTGGCTGTGTGCAGCCTCTGTGCTGCTGAGTGGAAAACCAGCACCAAGTGTGGCCAAGTCATTGAGTAGCTCCCCACTTTGGCAGGAAAAAGAATGCTTCTGGACGTTTTCATTTCTATCTCTCTCGGCTCTTTCTTTACTTTTTGGGAGGTCATCTCTTTTATTCCAATATTCTTCCTAATGTCTCCTTTCCTGTCTTATTCTTGCTCTTCTTCATGTGTTCCATTTTCTCCCTCTCCATATCCACATTCTCCCCTCATCTTTTCTAAATGACATTCTGAAAAGCTATGCATCTGCAGCCCTTAATTCATAAGTTACACTTTGAATAATGTTAATAAAGTCATAGAACACGCTGGTAATCTTTGTGGGGTATCTGATCTTCCACTCATCTCCAGGGTTGTCATGTTTCACCAGATTAGCTAAGTGGTGTCCCATTCACCTTCATCATTCCTTGGACACATTTCCTAATCTGTGCATTTGTTTCAAGGGCATTGCCTTCTGAGACAAAGAAGGATCATCCTTTAGTAAGACATATACTGTTGGTTTTAAAGAGAAAAGAGTTTAAAGTTTCCAGCTCTTTCTCGTTCTCCTCCAATTATCACAACACCCATTGCCACCGCACTTTATCACCACCAAAGAAAAGCACTAATTGGATTGATCAAAGGACACTAATTAGACGACTTTTTGTTGTGGTGTATCATTAGCTGGAGGGGTAGTCTATATTGGGGAATAGATGGCTTTTTTCTTTCTGGAACTTTTTTTAATAAATGCAGAGTGATAAAGGGGCTTGGGCTCCTCTCTCTCATTTCTCAAAAACTCTCTTTCATCTTACTCCGAGTGTCTGCCTCTATGTCTTTTTCACTGACTCTTTTTCTTGACAGTGACTTTGGAGAACTGTGACAGTTGGTCCCCTTGTCTATGTGAGCAGGACAGATTTCCCTGAAGGTCACTGCTATGCACACTGTCCCACTCCTGAAAATCTTTACATTTCAGGGCTAAACACCTTTTCCCTAAACAGCAGGAAAAACTCATTGCTTTGTGAGGACTGATACAAGGTTGAGTTGCCTCTCCTTGCTGGGAAGAGGACAATCTGAGCATGAGTGTGAAAGGTGGAAGGTGGAAGGTGGAAGGTGGAAAGGCAGGTTATTCTGAAGCTACAGTTCTTGACTCAGGATCACTTTGTAGTCAAGCAAGAAAGAGATTTCCTTTGTTCCCAGTGTAGCTCATTAAACTTTGGCATTTGGATTTGGGGTCCCAGCCTGGTAAAAATTTAACTACTTTGTGTACTGCAAAAATCACAGGCTAATTGGTATAAGGTAAGATTCAGGTTTTGTTTTGCTTATTTTCTTCTGTTTCCTCTTGCCTAAAATCCTTCTTAATATCATTCTGTAAATGTCTAAAACGAACTCTGTGTTCACCCGCTTTTCTTCCTCTGTATCCTCACTAAAGTCTCCACACTGTAACTGTTATACAGAAGCCAATTGTAAAAAAAAAAGTAGAAAGAAATTTATCTTAAGAAAAAAAAGATTTGTAGCCTCTGATGCATTATAAATATTACAATAAACCTGCAACTTCAGTTAACCAAAATCGTTACACACTCAGCTTTTTAGGAAAAAAAGTCAAATGACCTCAAAAAGACATAGTAAGCTAGGTTGACATCAGGGCTTTGGTTAAAAATGCAATTTCAGAGTTTTACTTATAGTCACTAGAGTTTCTGTCTGATCTATGCCCATAAAATGAGGATTGATGTTTGGAATGATGTCCCTGAGGCATTGAGAATTCTGAATCATGAAAGATTCAATTACCTTCAATAAACTGAACTTAACTATCTCAGGGAAGGTGATGAATACAAATTAGAATTATCATTACAAGCAGTGCTGAAACACAGAAGTTTTTTGATTAAGTACCAGGTAACTAGCATTTCTGATTTATTAGATACTTTGTTCTCTAAGTTTCCTAGAAAACTGAAATGTTCTGTATACTCCTCACTGTGGTTCACTCACTGTGGTATAGCACCGGTAACCCCTGGGTTATCTAGATTCCTCTAGGTAATAAATGACTCCCCAGCGACGCCAGATATTTTGAGTTAATCCTGCTCCCTCTTCTTTGTCACATTGTCTTTGACATGGTTCCTTGAATTGGCCTTTTAAAATGAATTTTCTTTCTTCTGCTGTCTTTTCCCATATTAAGCACCTGTACTGAAGACATTATTTTTTTAATGGAATTAACTTCCTTACTTTTAATTTATTTTAGAAGGATCTACAAGGCACTATGTGATCCAATTTTATCTTCTTATTGAAATTCACTTAATGCTACTGTCTTCCTTCTCACTATGGTCCTGACAAATAGACTTACTCACGTCTTCTCAGACCAGGCTTCAAAGAGAATCTAGAAATGGATTCTTGCATACATGGGGATGTCATACATAATGCTGCTTCCAGTCAGGAGCAATAAGATTCATTATTTAATAATACTAACCCAAATGGATAGGCATCTGGAAGAAAGCAAGATCAGGCCCTATCCTATACTATATACAATGTAAATTCCAGATGAATTAAATATTTATATGTAAAAATCATAATAGTACAAATGTAAAAAATAAAAAGCGTTAACACTACCAGTGTAAAAATTATAGGCATAACAATATGGAAAAACCTAGTTAAATAAATGTAAAATTAGGTAGGGAAGTCTCAAAACCTATATTCATAATATAAAAATTGAAATTGCATGGAGAAGTATCATAAATTAGGTCAACAGAGAAACAACAGATTTAGGGAAAATATTGGCAATATGTAGCATGGAAAATAGAAGAATTTAAAGACTGATAATAAAGAATTTAATAATATAAAATTAGCAATGAAGGAAAAACATTAACAGAACAGACATTTCATAGAAGGGTGAACCCAAATTGCTAAAAATATGAAGAGATGCTCAAACTCAGTGGTAATTAAGGAAATAAAATCAAAGAAACCCTATGGTAAATTTTAGGTCTAAAAGGTTTATCTCGGTCACCACAAGAGATGCAGAAAAGAGAAGGCGTTCATTCATTACTGCTAGAAACATGAGCTGTTGCAACCATTTAAAAAAAGCAACCTGGCAACAGCTATTAATAAAATAATAAAAGATGTTTGATTACACAATTAGATAAGGATCATTTTCCCCCACAGAACTTTAACCCAGATCTAAAATGTGTGCTCACACGTGTGCTTGCGAGCACTTGTGTGATTTAGGAAAATTTTTATAGTGGCAAAACCCTAGAAAATAAACATATGTGTTTATTTATATAAGACTGTAGAAAACAGAAATAAAATATTGAAGAACACGTTATATTATCAAGGCAAATTATGGTGAAGGGAAGAAATAATGGGAAGAGAAAAGGCAAAAATTTTTTAAAAAATGGGACAAAAGGGCAATAAGATGGATTTTAAAATAACACATTTATTCATTTATGTGAAAGGGCAAGAAACTTTTCAATAAAAGTAAAACTAGAATTTTTCAGAATTAAAAGAAAAATTTCTGGAAGCAAAATATATTGTCAATGTTATCAAATCATACATGTAAAATTAGTGATTTTTTTCTCTAATTTTTTTTTTTTTTTGAGAAAGACAATTTCAAAAGAAACAAAATTCACCCCCTAAGGGATTTTTGCTACATGGAACTTGCTTTTCTGGCACTCTCCAGGTGGGAACACTCTTCCCTGCTTTGCATGGTTGGCTCTCTTCCCTCCAAACAACCATTTTTAAGGGTCACACTAAGCCAATTTTCTGTTTGCTTTTCTTCTTAGTGCTCAACACATTAATTATCTTCATATTTATTGCTTTTTCTCTCAACTATGGAAGTAAGTTCTGTGAACCTCGTCTGTCCTGTTCACTACAGACTGTCTTTTCAGAGCACCATGATTGCATATAATAGGTACTCAGCACATGTTCTTCAAATTAAGGAGTAAATATTTCTAATCCATTTTTGCATCTGCAGATCCTTTGTTTCCCTCTCAACCAAGCAGTCCTTGTACAGGAGGATATAGGTGTTACTTTGAAAGAGAGAAAAGATAATTTGTTCTATTTATAGCACATTTTATCCATGTCAACTACTGAGCTAGTGCCTTATAAATTTTGCCTTGTTTAATAGCTTCCACAGCCCATATCATGGTCACCATACTGTGATGACATAACAGCATTAAATAACTTCTCCACTGAATTATTAAAAAGTGGAGATGAAATTTGCAGTATTATCTCTTTGCTTTCCTAGTCTTTGGCATTGACATTCTCTCTTACTATCTGGGAAGAAAAAAAAAAAAGGGAGGGGAGGAAAGAAATGGAAATGATCATTTATTTGCTCTTCCTTTGTGTGCACCTTATCAGTTTTCACACGTGTTGACTCATTTAAGTCACATGAGAAATCTTATCGTATTTATTTCCATTTTATAGATGGGTGTAGTGATAATAACTGAGGTGAAATAATTTATCTAGGACCATAGCCACAGTAGTTGGCACAGTGAACTGAAAATCACCTCATGCATAATCACATGAAGGGTGCTGTGTATTATGTTACATTTCTTCAAATCTTACCATCCACTTTTTTTTTTTTAATTACAATCAGTTACAATGTGTCAATTTCTGGTGTACAGCACAATGTCCCAGTCATGTGTATACACACACACACACACACATATTCATTTTCATATTATTTTCATTAAAGGTTATTACAAGATATTGAATATAGTTCCCTGTGCTATACAGAAGAAATTACATCTACAAAATTCATTTACTATCCACTTTTGAATGTGAAAGATTATTAAAGTCAGTATCTTGAATCCTAGTTGGATCTAAGTTTCTTGAAATTAGTGTTATTATCTTTCTGTTAATAAAACCATGGGCAATTTACTTAACCTAAGCTTCATTTTCTTTGTTGATAAATGTTGATAATAATAGTGTCTACCTCATAAGATTGTTTTGAGGATTATTAGTTAATGCTGTTGAAACGACATCTATTTTGAAGAAGTGCTCAAAAAATACTACCAATTAAGTACTTTTCTTAAATCTGCCATTGGCATCTGGAACTCAGAAAGTTAAGTGGCCTGCGAACACAGGCTCAAAAAGCAGATGGAAAAGGACTTGAATTCATTGTGTCTTATTATAAATCTTGTGCTTTTTTCCACTGCTTCACATAAAGTTGCCCGTTGAAAGAAATGCTTTACTTGATCAGCATACATAGTATTGGGATGGTTAAAAAGTTAAGTTTTGCCTCTGAATCAGAGCATGACTGCCAAAGTCTTGCTTCACTCTTCCAGGGAAGGAAAAATGTGAGAGAGGCACTGCTTCTGTATTTAACAGTATTTTGGCAGTTAAAAAGTGAGTGCTCATAGTAGTGATTGTGGCTTGCCCTGGGATGCTTTACTATTATCAAATCTATCAAAGCTAATCCTGCTTCACAAGGGTCACTGATGTTGAGTCCCTGTTTGTAGTGACTGACAGTCGTAGATATTAGGAACCTGGGGTTAAGCGGCTCTCTGATCAGAACTGCCATAAACAAATGTTGACAATTCGGGCTGACAGTGGACAGGCAGAGGGTCACATAGAGCACCTGGGCCTTAATTACTTGTGTTTAACAAACTTCAGTGACGTTCGCTACTCATTTTCTTTCAAAGATCTAAAATAGGTTTTCCTTTTAAAAAATAACCTTTAACTACAAGCTGTGTTTATTAAAGCCAAGGAATATTATATTTCCTCTATTGTATCAACTCACAGGTTAATATTGATCCTTCAACGTTATAGAAGCCTTTTATAATATGAGTAATGTTGGATTTGTCTTGAGTGTATCTGGCCTTAGGAGAACAATAAAAAATACTGTAAAAATTCTATTAAAATGGTGTTTACACAAGAGCAGACACAATCAACTGGCATGTAAAATCATGTGGACTGATTTCTAACTTGATGATACTTCTTCACTTATTCCGCCTTCTTGAAATCCAGCTTTTCTTTCAAAATACTGATTGTCAATTAAAAATGCAGACACACTGACACATCATCTTGGACAGGTTCATTAACTTAAGGCATATATGTATGTATTCCAGCGGCTAGAGCTCTTACCCTCCTTGGTCTTTCCAAAATGTTCTTTAAATGAAACCAGAAAGAGAAGATATTTTGTCGTATGAAGCAGTAGAAACATCATAAAATTTATGTTATTCTTAATTGGTTCCCTGTTAAAATTCACGATAATGTACAGAAGTCAGAACCTCTTCTGGTTTGTGGAGTCTTAGGAAGCCCTACTTATTTGGTGCTGTTTGCTGATATCTTGAGAGCAGGTGATGCAAAACTGTGGCTCCCAGCAGTTTTTTTTTTGTTTTTGTTTTTGCTTTTTTTTAACCAGCACCATAATAATCTATACTTTATAGTGTGGTTGGCTGAAAATGGCCCCCAAGTAATCTACATGGCTCCAAATGACACCCATGTCCTTCCCTCTGGAACCTGTGAACGTGTTGCCCTGCAAGGTCAAAGGAACACTGCAGATATGATTAAGTGAAGGAACTTGAGGTAGGGGAGAGTATCCTGAATTATCCCTGTGGGTCCAATGTAATCATGAAGTTTCTTCTAAAAAGGAGGCAAGAAGATCATAATCAGAAAACAGAATTGACATAAAGATGAAACCATCAGTTGGAATGATGCACTTTGTAGATGGAAGAAATGATCACTATCTAAGGAATGCAGGCTGACTAAATGCTGGAAAAAGGTAAGAAAATAGATTGCTATCCCCAAAGCCTCCAGAGGGAACATAGCTCTGCTGAGCTCTTGGTTTTCTGACCCCACAAGTGTAAAGAACAATAATTTGCATTGCTTAAGTCACTAAATGTGTGGTAATTTGTTGCAGCAGCAATAGGAAATAATACAGATAATGTTTAATGAAAGTATTTTCACAAAATGTGTGAGTAATGAATTTACAAGTGGACCATCCTTTCTATTATGGATGCTTCTCCTTTGGGGAGTTTATCTTTTTCTCATGGGCTTTTGAGAATCTATAAAATTAGGGCTATATATGAGTAAACACTTTTTTTTTTTTGTAAATCTCAAACTCCCAAATTTATCCTTTCCCACCTGCTTTCCCCTGTAACCATAAGAGTGTTTTCTAAGTCTGCAAGTCTGTTTCTGTTTTGTAGATGAGTTCACAGTACCCATTTTTTTTCTTTTAATGATTTCCCATTAGTGATATCATATGGTTTTTTTCTTTCCCCTTCTGACTTACTTCACTTAGAATGATGATCTCCAGGTCCATCCATGTTGCTGTGAATGGCATTATTTTATTCTTTTTTATGGCTTAGTAGTATTCCATTGCATAAATATAGCACAGCTTCTTTATCCAGTCATCTGTCTATGGACATTTATGTTGCTTCCATGTCTTGGCTATTGTATATAGTGCTGCTATGAACATTGGGGTGCATGTATCTTTTCAAATTATAGTTCCCCCCACATAGATACCCAGAAGTAGGATTGCTGGATCATACGGTAGATCTACTTTTGGTTTTTTGAGGAATCTCCATACTGTTTTCCATAATGGCTGCAAGAAACTACAGTCCCACCACAGTGTAGGAGTATTCAATTTTCTCCACACCCTCTCCTGCATTTATCGTCCATGGACTTTTGAATCATGGCCATTCTGACTGGTGTGAGGTAATACTTCATTGTACTTTTGATTTGAGTAAACATGTTTTTAATGGCAAGCAATAGAAAACCCTAATATATGAGATCCAAAATTAAAATGAATTAGAAAAAAAAATGCAAGTCTCATGGAAACCAAAAAAGAGCTTTCAAATCAAGCAAATGGAAAACAGGAACTAGGGCTACTCTGGAGAACTCTGCAGTGGGGACGTAGGGACAACAAGGGTACTCCAGTGAATGTGATCTGGGCTCTAAGAACTCTCAGTATCTATGCCTCTCATATCAAAAGGTTCAAACTCCTGACTGAGCCATGTTGGACCAGTTGTACCCCTTTAGATCGTTCAATCATGGTCAAGAGAAAAGACCATAGAGTACCAATGTGGTGGCCGCAAGACCACTTCCTTTCACTGCAGGCCATCCCCAGAGAAGGAGCATCTGTGAGATCTAAACACGGACCCTAAGAACAGACAACAGGTGTTTAGAACACCATGGATGTTGCTAGATCCATTTGTTTCTTTCATAAGGCACAGATTTCAGAAGACAAGGTGAAAAAAACCCTCAGATTGAGCTCAGTCATAAAAGGTAAGAATGCGTATTATGAGCTGGTAGGTAAGAAAACACTGAATGTTAGTCACAAGACATTGCCTAGGAAATTTTTTAAATAATAAATAAATATAAATATAATAAAATAATATAAATATAATTAAAAGAAAAATAAAAGGTAATAAGCAGCTTCAGATATTCATCCCTGAATCAATTACATTCATGTTGCCTTCTTTTTAAAGGCAAATCTAGCTCACCAGGGTAGGACAACCTGGGCTAGAATCCTCTCTCTACTGTTAACCAACTGCACAACTTTGGGTGAGTCACTTAACCTTTGTACGTCTCAATTTCTTAAGATATAAAACAAGAATACTAATACTATGAAGCATTATTAAAATTAGAAGCCACATGTGAAAGTGTCTGCACAAAGCAAGCATTCAATAAATATTAGATAATTTACCCTTCCCTCAGCATAAACTAGGGCACATCAGAGTGCGTATGTAGTAAAAAAGCAGGCAGGCTGACTAGGAGGGAGGGAACGTTTTCCTTGAAAGACTAGTCTGCTTTTCAACCTCTTTATTTCTGATACACATCTCTTTCACTTCTCTGAAAATATATGTAAACTCATAAATAATGTACATACTTAAGGAGTGTGCCTGTTTATCTGTAGGGGTTGCCTGCTTTTAAAAGTCACACTGGTGTTTAATACCCTATTTAAATATGCCCTTTAGAGTTACTGCCTTTGCTCTTTCATGTTTCGAAGGAGACTTCATTTACACAAACATGCGCGAGGCAAAGGATCCCTGGAGAAAGGGACTTCAAATAAGGAGGATGCAGGGGTGGGGTGGTGAGGAGTGAATGAAAGGGGTGTAGTATTTTCAATAGCTGGTGTCCTCAGTATAGTCATTTTGGGGTAATTATACAGATTATCTCGAGAGGATAAACTTTTACGTGGGAGATGCCCCAGCCCAATAGTGGCAGTGTAGGATAGTGGTTAAGGAGAGCCTCTGGAGTCAGGCTGCCTGACTGCAAATGTCTGATGGCATGTTCTAGCTGTATGACTTTGAACAAGCTTAATAATCTCTTGGTGTGTATGTTTTCCCTTCGGTAAAAGGTAATTGTCCCATCCTTACAGATTTACTTACAAGCACTAAAGAGTAAACCTTCTAGGCACTTAGAACAGTACATAGCATGAGGTATTTGATGCGTAAGCACTTGCGTTAAAAAGTAATCTTTAAAAAGTTGATATTTAGGGTTATAATTATTAAGATGCATCTTACTGCTGTAATTTAGCATCCTCAAATCTATTTCAGGCAACTAAATAATTCTGCTATAAACTGCATGTGGAAAATATGTGCAGTTCTGAATCACGTCTTTCTTGCCAGCACCCAGCCCCATCTTTGGAGAATAGTGGCTGCTCATTGTGAAATTTCTTGCACTGAGTTTAGATTACTTGAATCACTAACCAAGTGGAGTATATGAATGGGCAGTTGAAAAATCTTACCCACTTCAAGCACTGACAAACTACCAGCTTCCTCACACATAAACAGAAAGCGTTTTAACTTCCTTGCAGGGTTTAAATGAAGATTTTTATACTGTATATAAAATACCTGGCACTATTTTTGGTGGTGGTGGTTGTTATTTTGAAACTCTAGAAATCCCGTAGGATGGACTGAGGCTGGAGGATGATGGATTAATTCTAATTAAGTGACTAAGAGAGAAACTCAAAACTCTTCAAATGTTATCACCGGTTTTGTGATCTGCATATAATACATTTTAGAATATGGAGGATAATCTTGAGACTTTACATGCTGATGCAACAAAATTCAAATAAACACAAACTACAAAACGGACTCATTTGAGCTGGTGTGTTCGGTATGTTGTTATTGTTTCCATTTGTACCACTTGTTTCTGCACTGGAGTCTCTTCCCACTGTCAGAGACAGTCTCAGCCTTTGTTGCTGCCCTGAAGTTAGCCTGTAATATTAAATGAAACTTACTTGCATATTTCATTTGTTGAAATGAAGTCCATGAGCAATTTAGGGACCTCCCTCTATGCTATGTGTGTCTAACTAGACACTCTACCTGTTGGCACCCAACAACCTCTCAAACAAATGTGAAAATTACCTTAACTCAGTAAATCAAAAGTAATTAAAAATAAGCAGGACAAATTGAAAAGTGAGATAGTTTTTATAAAGGAAATCAAGTTAAATGTTTATAAAAATACTTGACATGCTTTCTTATTTTATCAGAGTAGTTAAGCAAACATACAGAAGACATTATAAATAGTGAAATTTATACTTTTTACCTTCCATTTATGGCATTCTATAAAAGCAGGTAGATACATTTTTTCTTAAAGCAGAATGTCAGGAATAGACATCATACTGTTTCTTTAAAAAATACCTAGTTTCAAGGCTGAAGAAATGTATTCACATATTTAACTAACTGATATTAATAAACTTGATTCTCAAGGTTCTGAGCAGTCAGTAAACCAGTTAGTAGTGACAGAAGGTAATACAAATTGACTTAAATATCCCCATAGCAACCTCAATGTACAAATATCTTGGCATATACATTATCTATTATACTATTTGTTTCCAATATTGAAGTTAATTCTTATAAAGAATGCATTTAATTTTAGTGCAAAATTTTATCTATTAATAAGATATAAATGTCAATGCCATATTTTTTTGTAATAATAATTCAAAGCTTAGGATAGGCTTGGAGAAAACAGAGCAATGTTTTACTGAGTTGGCTTCTTTAGGGAATGATGCATCAGTATTCTTTTCAATAACTAAAATTTAGTCTCTAGCTTTGATGAATTCTTTCTAAATTGTGCATAGAAGACTAAAAACAGTTTATGTTCTCCTCTTTTCCTTTTCACTTCTCCTTTCCTGAGTCTTCCTTCCTTCCCTTTCTCTTCCCCCCTCCTTTTTGTCTTTTCCTCCTTCAGTTCTTCCTTGTTTCCTTCACTAAACACCTGCTATATGACAAGCATTGGTCAATGGCCCAAGGATATACAGTAAATAATACATAGTCCTTGAGAAGCTTGAGAAGATCATGCACTAGTAATGATAACTTGGTTGTCACTTCAGACATACTCTGATTTTAAATTAATAACATAACTATAAACCAATACACATTTCTATTGTTTGTTTAATTTTTCCTGTCATTCATCCAGCTTCTTGAATCTGTTTGTTCCTCCTCTTGATGTCATTCTGACTGATTTTAATGAGTGACTTCATATAACCCCTTTGATTTTTTTTTCTAATGTGACGTTGGATTTATTTCCTGGGGCTCTTGGAATCAAACTGAATGGCTTAAAAAAACAGACGTATATTCTCTCAAAATTCTAGAGGCTAGATGCCCAGAATAAAGGCATCAGCAGAGCCACACTCCCTCTGAGACTCTGGCAGAATCCTTCCTTGCCTCTGTCTAACTTCTGGTGGTAGTAGTTAATTCTTGGTGTTCTAATGCATCGCTCTTCAAACCCTGCCTCAGCTGCCAAGTGAAGTTTCCTCCCTGTGCCGCTCTCTACTTTTCTTATAAGGACATTTATCATAATGAATTAGGAGGGGCCCATCTTTCTGCAGTATAATCTCATCTTAATTATATTTGCAATGACCCTATTTTCAAATAGTCACTTTCTGAGGTTCCAGGGTTAGAACTTCAATATACCGTTTTCGGGAACACAGTCCAACCCATCATAGATGTGGGTGAAGAACACAGTTGGGCTGTGCTATCAAAAATACTAGCTAATAAAGAATCCTTGTGGCTCTACATGACCATCCAAAGAATCACATTTGATTTCACAACAGTGACTTGGAGGCACCATTCAGTTCTTTCTGGATTTACCTTGCCCCAAGTCTGAAGACCATTATTATAATAAAGAACTTTGCTTAGTTTACACATTTGCCTTCTGTTATATTTTCTACTGTTAGGAAAAAAGTATTTACTTGCCTTGGTCTCAACATGCAAATATTATCTCTAGAGTTAATTTGGTTTCACTCAGAACACAGAAGCTAGAGATAGAAGAAATTTTATACAACATTAGAACAAACCTTTTCCCCAATTCAAGAAAACCTTCTACAGGGTTTCAGTTTTATGATCATCCCATACCTGCTTGACCCCTCTCAGTAGTTGGAAAGTTATGGTTGGAACAGAGAGGGAGTGGCACGCATTGAATGCTGTCCGTGTGATAGCATATCATACATTATTTTATTTCATCTCTCTGCATCCCTAAGAGGGAGCCATCATGATCCCCATTTCTGAAATGAGAAATTGATCTGCAATAGTTTAATTGTTCTATATGTCTCAGCTAATAAGGAACAGAACCATGAATTGAATGAATGAAGTCCACACCTACTGCCTACAAAGCCCTATTCTAGCCACAATGTTTATTACCTTTCAAACAACATAAATGGACAAAAACCACAAAAAGCATCTGCAAATGTAATAATTAAAACACACAACAAGTGAGTTGCAAAAAAGAAAAAATAATATTATGGCGCTACAGTATAGACTATGTCTTAACTTTCCTATGCATTATGTAAACTAATGCCAAGAAGAAGGAGAAAAAGCTGAATTATGAGTGCCTCAGTGTAAAAGGGTAAGCATGATTACCTAATATCTTAAGGTGTATTTTTAATTATTACATAATCATCTGTATTCACAAAGATTAAAAATTAAAAGATTAAAAGACATAGGCAGTAACCCGTCTATTTTCAAAGTAAGAAAAAAATCATTTAGTTCACTTTAGTAAAGGCAGTCAGAAAAATCAACCTTAAATCAGAATTTCTCCCTCTCTCCTATGCTTCTGGAGAAAAGGATAAAAAGTAAAATTTCTTTGTTTATTTCCATACCCAATTCATATGAACAGACAGGGCTTCTGTATCATTGAAGGCTCTACTAACAAGGTGTGTTTTGTTTTTTTTTTTATCTTTCCTTCTAATTAATATTCATTTCTGAAGAGTAGAAATCAGCTTACTTATTTTAAGTAAAAATAAAGGGCACTGCTGTTTGTAACTAATTGCTAATTGAGCAATTACTTTATCAGGTGGCACTGGTAAAAAACCATTACTTGAGGTTTTCAGCAACTTCTGATCTTAACTTAATAATCATTTAAATCAAAATTATTTAGTAAATTAAGCATTTCTTTACCAGGCACTCTTCATATTTCAAGTAATTTCTAATTATGCTACCTAATGAAGTAATTATATCATTAGTTAGAAATTTGTCAGAGTAGTAAGTCTTCTTTAAAAGAATAATAAAATGTGGCGATGTTGTTTACTGTAAAAAGAAAAAAATACTATAAAAAATATAAACCATTAAAAATGCATGCCCAAATGTGTGCCTACTTCTAGTCCGGGGGGAGGGAATTCAAAAAAATCTTGCCCTTTCCTTTGGCTAGTACTGGTTCCTGGTAAATTAACCAGAAGTTAAATGGGATCAAATACTCAGTCTTCACTACCTTATTCTTATGTTCAATTTCCCATCCCTGCGCTGCAGGTACCTTGCAGAACCTGAGTTAGAATTGACTGACCTAGGCACACAGGCTGACCTGTCAGGCCTTTTACCAGGAACCTTTGGAAATTGTCAAATCATTGGTACAAGGGATCAAAATGCTCCCAGTGCTCATCAAACCCTCTTCAATGCCGAGAAAACTATTGCAATTTTTCTAGGGCCCTTCCAAATTATTAAAACTTTCCAGCAAATAGAAATATACTATGGCAAATTGCACTTACGAAGAAGTGAACAAAAGGCATCTGACAATGGAGAGAACTTTTAACCAATTTCCTCTGCTAAAGAAAATGTTGTATCAGTCTGCACAGAAAATTGGCTATTGCTACTCCTCCTGGTCCCTGTCCTATAAATGCTGCCAGTTCATTTAGCTCATCAGCCAAAGCTGAATTAGAAGCCACCATCATTTCTGCTCTGACTTGTGCTTTTTCCAATATCATTATTACCTAGCAGTGCAGGATGCGTACTAGACTTGGCAAAGCGATGCTTGGATTGTGTGTACCCATTAGCCACCACGGACTCACTTTTGTGAATGTAGAAATGCTTTTGTCTCTGTATTACTGTCTTCTATTTCTTCAATAAAATAAGATACCACTAATAAAATGTTCTATTAATTTTTTAATAAGATAAAACATTGCATAATAGAATGTACCATTCATGATTATTTAAAAGCGTACTCTGAAATTTTTACTTTTATTAAGAAAAACCTTCAGTTATAGAAGCCAAAATCTTGTATAACTAACATGACACAGATCAGAGGTTAAAAAACAAACAAACAAACAAAAAAAACATGAAATCAAGCTATATCCTCATTAGTTTTCTCAATTGAAGGAAAAAATCCAGAGGAGACATATAATAGCGGCTTATTTACCAAGTAATGTATAAACAGATCCTGGCGCCTCTATCTCTGATACGTACTAGGATGAAGGCTTTAAGGTATTCAACTAGTAAACAAAGTTAGTAAGCCCTGAAGTCTGATCAGCTATCTTATTGAAAAGATCATCAGATTGCTTTTATAAACTTATAATTTGTATTGATTCTTTTCAGCCACTTATGACTTTATATTTAAAATAAAGTGATTATGCTTTATCGTTTGGTAATTATTGGTAGTCTGATCCAACTGGTTTTTTTTTTAAATTGAAGTACAGTTGGTTTACAATGTTGCGTTAATTTCTGGTGCACAACATAGATATTCAGTTTTATGTATATATTCCTTTTCATATTCTTTTTCATTAGATTCTATTACAAGGTATTGAATTTAGTTCCCTGTGCTCTTCAGTAGGGACTTGTTGTTTATCAATTTTATATATAGTAGTTAGTATCTGAAAGGGGATGTGGAGGGATAAATTGGGAGTTCAGGATGTACAGATACCAACTTTGGTTTTTTATTTGGCTCTACTATATTTAAATCAATGAATTAATTCAAAATTATGTCCTAATATGCCTAAACTCTTCCAGCCAGTGGGTCTATTCTGGTTTACAAATAGAACGTTTCTCGTCTCTAATAAAGAGAAACCATCAAGAATACAAATGCAAATAGGTGCACATTGCAGGATCATTGGAACCAGGACCACTAAGGAAATACAACAAAATAATGTGAGAGTGTGCCTGCAACCAAGGGCTCGTTTAGCTGATGTGCTCAGGAAAGGTAAAATTTCTGAACCCTCACCTAAAATGTGGGAGCAGCCACGTAAAGATCTGAGAGAAGCCTTACACATGAGGGAAAAGCAAATGCAAAGATCTTGAGACAAAAATGGCCTTGCCATGTCCCAGGTGGCAGTGGAGAACGCACACAGCTGAAGCTGAGGGAGTGAAGAGGAGAAGAGAGGATGATGAAGTGGGAGGGGTTGAGAGGGGCCACGGTGTGTGGAACAGGGTGAAGCAAGTGTTATTACTGAGATGCTGGTCCAGATGCTACATTCTATTATATTAAGAGAAACAACTAGATTTGATTTGCTTTTGTAAAGTTTTTTTTTTTTTAACTAAAGTATAGTCAGTTACAATATGTCAATTTCTGGTATAGAGCATAGTGATTCAGTCATATACATATATACATATATTCATTTTTATATTTTCGTTATAGGTTACTACAAAATATTGAATATAGTTCCCTGAGCTATATAGAAGAAATTTGTTTTTTATCTATTTTATCTATAGTAGTTAATATTTGCAAATCTCAAACCCAATTTCCTCTATGGTACCCATTAAGATTGTTTACTATGTCTGCAAGTCTCTGTTTTGTAGATGAGTTCATTAGTGTCTTCTTTTCTTCTTTTTTTAGATTCCACATATGAGTGATATCATATGGTATTTTTCCTTCTCTTTCTGGCCTAATTCATGTAGAATGATGATCTTAGGTCCATCCATGTTGCTGTGAATGGTATTATATTATTCTTTTTTTATGGCTGAGTGGCATTCCATTGTATAAATATACCACAGCTTCTTTATCCAGTCATCTGTCAATAGGCATTTAGGTTGCTTCCATGTCTTGGCTATTGTATATAGCGCTGCTATGAACATTGGGGTGCATGTATATTTTTGAATTAGAGCATTCTCTGGGTATATACCCAGGAGAGGGATTGCTGGGTCATATGGTAAGTCTATTTTTAGTTTTTTGAGGAATCTCCGTGCTGTTTTCCATAATGGTTGCAACAAACTATATTCCCACCAGCAGTGCAGGAGGGTTCCCTTTTCTCCACAGCCTCTCTAGCATTTACCATTTGTGGACTTTCGAATAATGGCCATTCTGACTAGTGTGCGGTGATTTTATTTCAGCCTATCAACTTACCGGAGCAGTGACTTAGGTTCCATGTACTTCTAACACATGACAAAGAAATTCTTATCTTTCATTCCTAGGAGTAAACGTGAGAAAAAAAAAATTTAAAAAGACCTTCCCGAATGCTGAAATTGATGTCTGCATAGCAGAAGAATGATACACAGATGCAAAGCCTGAAGCAGGGTAGCCATCTGGGATGTGCAAAGTCTACCTCAAAGTGATGGAAAGAGTTGGGAAGCTGCTGTCTCATATCTGTGCTGATCGTTAACATTGTGTGTTGACAAATCCTTTTATGTGTATTCTGAACTTGGCAAGAGGTAGACAAGTGTTTTCATTTTAGTTGACCCCCCAAAGTGGGAGTAAACACTATAGTAAAAATTCACTTATTTGGACATCATTGTAAAAGAGACAAGTGAAAAGTTGACTAGATTGAATTTCTGCGCTTTTTTTTTTAAACTACCTTTCTTATGCTTTTACTTTTTCCCTCCTGTTCAATATGATGACAGTTGAATGAAACACTGAGAGGAGGATAAAATGTTTAAAAAGAAACCTTATTGATGTATTCTCAGGATGCTTGAAATATTAAGGTCAGAGATTAATCTATTGATTGATTGATATTTTTAAGAAGAATCATACTTGGAAGATAATAGTAACAGATGACCAAAAAATTACGGGTGTTTTCCTTTTGCACTTTTGGGGAGCCTCTCTAACCAGCCCCAGATGCTTCCCCAGGTGTAGCATAGGCTCACCTCTGTTGTAACTTCAGAGAGACTTTTTCATCATTACCTACCTGTCTTTTTCTTTTTCTTTTATTTTTTTCTCTCTATTATGATTTCTCAGTGCTGCACCACAGCAATACTGAAAAGAAAGCTGAAACTGCTCTTAACTCCGGAACACAGATAAAGGGAAGCCTGCCACTTTGTTGCTCAGACTCCCTACTCAATCTGCCAATTGGCAGAAGTGGGTTACCAGTTTTATTGCTAATGAGGAGATCAGAAGATGCGATAGCTGCTTTCACTCCAGCAAGCAATAGCTCTCTCCCAGCCAAGGACGTAGTTTTCTTGCATCTTTCTAAAGGATCAAGCTATTGGTACTACTGCGAAATGCCTAAATCAGAGAAGAAGTTTTAAAAACTGTAGGGTGCTTTCCTTCTCTACTTCCCAGAAAGGAGACGTTCTACCCATTTACAATGTAAAGAAAAAAAAAAAAAAGTCTAGGATAAACGTTGAGGCATTCTGAAGTGAACAAAGCCTGGACCAGGTGGAGATGACGTTTGCAAACATGAGAAATATTTCTCCACCAAGCAAAGCCAAAGATGTCATAGACCTCCAGAGATGTGAAAGGTGTCCTGCCGTGGCCTTGTGTTTTCCTCGGAGGAAACCTGAAATTATTGGAGGAAACCTGAAATTACCGGAGAAAGCAGGTCACCCAGAGGGCATAAACTAGTGGGAAGAGGGAATCATGCATATTTTATTATCTGAATGAACTACAGTAGTCCTTTTTTTTCTGAACTAGTCTGAGCAGTTTAGCTGTCCTCTGAAAACTCCATTTTTATTCATTAAGCTGTCTTAATCAAATAATTCAACAGCAAAGGGTGACGGCAAGCTAAGTAAGCGTAATCTAACAGAGACAAGGTGATTCCCGCAATGTCCAGTGTGAGTGGAGGCCCTCCAGTGGCCAAGCGCACAGGGCTAAGGGATTGTGTGTGGGCCCTGGCTTTCGTCTGCTTTTAAAGACCAGACAGAAGCAGAAATGTGTGCTACTTTTTTGATAAGATTTTCCTTATCAGGAGCAGAATAATCTTCACAGAACCTCTAACCACAGTAAGAATATATGTATTGAAGTCTCACTATGTTTCTAGAAGTCTCCTTGATATTAGGGACAAAGCAAGAAACAAAACAGAAACAAAACAAAACAACACCTTCCAGTCAGGGGAATAAATATAAACAGGTAGATAGATAGGTAGGTGTATAGATAGACAGACAGACAGACAGATAATTAACAAATAAATACATAGTAGGCTTGAAAGTGATAAGGGCTACTAAACAAAAATGAAGCAGTGATAAGTGACTTCAGATGTAGGGATAAAAATTAGAAATTGTGACCAGAGTAGCCAGAAAGGCGAAGAATGCATTCTCAGAAAGTCATTCTAAGGTGCTGATGTGATTACTGTAAATGAGAAATCTTCCCTGGAGGTTCTAGTTCACAATTTCCCCTGGGATGGAAAAGCCAGCATGAGGCTGAATAACAGGAAGTCACACTTAGACAATGGAAATTGGAACACAAGATTGGAAGGGTCAGTTGCCTTGAGGGTCACACATGCGCACATGCGTGCACACACACACACAATGAAGAAGACCCCTCTTTATCTGAAAATATGCTCTGGGAAAATTGAAATAAAATACTGAAAGAAACTAGTTCAAAGAGAGAGACTGGTAATGTATTGGCTGACTCTTTACTGTAGCCTAAGTCCTTTTTAAGCTTGCAGTCAGGAGCTGCAGGAAAAGGGGAAAAAAATAGATGGCTTGCATCACAGTGAATTGTCATTAGCTAAAGTTTTAAAATCAAGGAATGCATTCCTTTGACCATGTAAGAGATGTGATTGAATTGTTCACTTTGGTGAGACCCAGAAGGAGCAATTTTCACAAACATTTGCCAGTTTTTCAATTTAATTCTTCCATTCTTTCCAAGTAATCCAAGAAACCCTTAAGTGGCCATTTTTGTGTGTGTGCCACAAATCCTAAAAAAACACCTAAATTCATATTAGAAACTGACTTGTACCTGCTTTACAATGTCGCTTTTTTCAGCTTTACTGAGGCATAATTGACAAAATTATTATATATTAAAAGTGTACAAACAGGTGATTTTGATAAATGTATACATTGTGAAAAGATTTCACCATCAAGCTAATTAACACATCCATTACCTCATATATTTACATTTTCTTCTTTTTTCATAAGAACATTTAAATTCCATCCTCTTAGCAAATTTCAAGTATACAACGTAGCGTTATCAACAGTAATCACCATGTTATACATTAGATAATCAGATTTTATTCATCTTATAATGGAAAATTTGTACCTTTTGGCTAAACTTTCCTTATATTCTTCACCTCCCAATCTTGGGCAACCACTATTCTACTTTCTATTTCTATGAGTTTGATTTTTTTTTTTTAAGATTCCACCTATAAGTGATTTATTTATGTATTTATGTATGTATGTATTTATTTATTTATTTTTCATGGAAATATTGTCAGTTTCCAATGGTGTGTCAATTTCTGAGGTACAGCAAAATGTTTCAGTCATATATATACATACGTATATTCATTTTTTATATTCTTTTTCATTATAAGTTACCATCTGTAAGTGATACATGCAGTGTTTATCTTTCTCTGCTGGCTTATTTCACTTGGCATTATGCCCTCCAGTTTCATCCATGTTGTCTCAAATAGCAAGAGTTCTTTTCTTTTTGAAGGCTGTAAAACAATCCATTATATATATACACACACACAAATATATATATATATATGTATATATTTACACATACACATATATACACACAGCTACACATTTATATATTCACTCTTCAATGCACACTTAGAATCTTTTCACACCGTGGCTATTGTGAATAATGCTGTAATGAGTATGGACTGCATATATTACTTTGAGGAGGTCCTGCTTTCATCCCTTTGGATTAATGAGAAGTGGGATTGGTACATCATATGATTAGCTCTGTTTTTAACTTTTTGAGGAAACTCCATACTGTGCTGCATAGTGACTGCACTGAGCTACATTCCTACCAACAGTGCACAAAGATTCCCATTTCTTCTCATCCTCACCTTGTCTTTTGCCTGTAAGGACATACCATATGCTGCGGATCCAATAACAAATAAAGCAGCGTACTTGCCATCAAGGAGCTAGAGCCTGAAAAGTGGGAAATGTGGTAGAGGAAGAAGCCACAGTAAAATAAACATGTAATTATCTAGGAGCCTGATAAATGTCATTTTAGATAAACACAGGGGGTGCTTTCAGGGTATAAGAGATGGTCCATTCTTGATAATTCCGGTTTCCATTCACAAGGAGAAAAAGAAATCTCTATTTTGAACTGAATTCTCTAATGGTTCACATACTGCTTAAACCTCAAACTGTTACCCAAAAAGGAAAAGGGAGAAGACTCCAGTCCTTGTCTTACCCGAAAGATAAGATTGCAGACAGGATATGGAGAGTGGTGTGTAATAAAATATTTCCAAGTATTGATTTAGAAAGAGGAAAGTACACCTTCAAGAAAAGGAGGCAGGCTGATCCAAGGGGGAACAGCAGTGGTCTTTGCTCTTTCTCTTATACCCTTGCTTAGAGGCGGTCTTTTTATTGATTGATGGCTCTTGCCCCTGGAGTGCTTAGTCTTGTTTAGCCCCTCTGTACATGTTGTCACCCGTGATGTAAGGGCCTAAACCCATGGTAGGGCCTAAGTCATAATAGCATTATATTACAATGAGCACTGAATCATGTCTGGTTAAGTCTCTGTCACTACTGTGCAGTCGTGGCTGTCGGAGTCTAACCAGTTTCTTGCTGGCTCTCATTTAGAGGAAGTAAAGCCCCTTTATGCTGGAGGTGGCATACCGCCATCTCCAGACCATCCTCCCTCTCTCCACCTTATCTGCCTGGTGCCCCCACTTATCTAACTACCTAACATGACTGTCTACACAGCCTGTAACTTTGAGACAGAAGCAGGATTGTATATCACTTATGACTATGGACTTGGATGGCATAGTGTCTGTTGCACATTTCAGCTTTAATGCTTACCAGATATGTGTCTCTAAACACAGTATTTAACCTCCCTGTTTCTTTCAGTGTAAAATGAAGTGAGTCTTATGCCCTCATGCTACTGTTAATGAGAAATAAATGATTTCATTTACATGGTTGTTAGAACAGGACTATACATTTAAGTGTTTGATCTTAGTATCACCACCACCGATCTTAGAAGAGAAATAAACACTTCTGTTTTATGGGATTACAAAGTATTATTTGAACACATTTTAGTGGATTAGAATCAGCATTCCTCCCTTACTTTGTTTGACTGTTGAATGTCTACTCATCTTTCTAGACTCAAAATTAATTGTTGTTGGATTTTAGAGTAAGAATAGACTCTAGAATTAGATTGACATTGGTTTGACTCTGAGATACAATACACTCTAGCTACATGGTCCTGGGTGAATTTACTTTTCCTGAATCTGTTTTCTTATCTCGGTAGATATTACCCAGGTCATATGGAATTATAGAAAATAAGGTAATTTCATCAAGACACTGACCAAATATTGCCCTTCAGTTAATTTTTATTAATGTGAACTTAGGCAGACTTTGTTTATGTTTCTGGCATAACTACCTTGGTTATATTATTATTTTTATCCATTTAGTTTTCCATTTGTTTTCTTGTTTATCTTCTCCTTTATACATGTAAGTGCCTTTTGGACAGGTATTTTGTCATTTCTATTGCTTCATCTTTAAAACATAGCCAGTCCTTGCATATAGTAGGCATACAGTATATACCTGATGAATGAATGAGGAGATGTATATGTAAAAATATGGAATACTTTATACTTTTTATTGCTTCTATTTCTTTTTTAAAACGTCCACTTTTACTGTAACCAGATATTGATAAATTTTAAGAGATCTCTTGAAAATGATGGGTTTGAAATCTTACTTTGATAAGGAACTCAACATCTTTTTCTACATAATAAAGGAAATTAGAATTGGATTTTTTTGTGGGAGAGAAATATCTGTAAAAGAAAGGAGTGGAGCAAATGGAAGAAAAAGTGTCTTGATTTGGCCTCATGGCAATAATGGAACTTTAGAAAAATGGACATGCATTTTCCTATTAGAAAAATGTGGAATTGCTGGATCAAAAAAATAAATAAATAAAAAGAAAGAAAAAATGTTGAAGTAAGTTCTAATACAAAATTATGGAATGCTGTGTGGACAATGATGTTGGTAGAATGCAGTGAAAGGGTCAAAAAGTACATGTAGCTTAGCTCCTGAGATTATCATATTAAATGAAATAAGCCAGAGAAAGACAAAAATTATACAATGTTGCTTATATGTGGAATCTAAAAAAAAAAAAAAAAAAAAAAAAAAAGCCAGTTTTATTTACAAACCAGAAATAGGCTCACAGACATAGAAAACAAACTGTGATTACCAAGGGCAAATGAAGTAGGGATAGATTAGGAGTTTGGAACTAGCAGAGATACACTATTATACATAAAGCAGATAAACAACAAGGACCGACTGTATAGCACAGGGAACTATATTCAGTTTCTTGTAATGAGCTGTAATGGAAAAGAAACTGAAAAAAAAAATATGTATATGTATGTATATGTATAACTGAATCACTTTGCTGTATACCTGAAGCTAACATTGTAAATTGACTATACTTCAATAAAAAATAAGAATAAAAAGTAGAAAGAGCATCAGCCACGTCACAGACAGAGTCATTTTATGGCCCTTCCTAGGGAACAAGCCTAGGCAGATGAAAAGGAAAGTCAGCAAATACCAATACCTAAGAATCTCTGCCCGGAGTAAGAGCCCATTGTCTGCCAGGAGTTGATGGCTCATCAGCAGGGAGCCTTGATGAATTCTTTGTTATGTTATTAAAGGGCAATCACTAAAAAGTCACTGAAAGTTCCAGGACCTAATGACCTTTAAACGTCATTAGAGAGCAACCTGTGTATCAGAACCTGAGGCTTGTTTCCCTGAGAATTTATGCAATTCTCACAAGCCGCTACCTTATTAATTCTTAATCACTTCTAATTCCTCTCTTCAGTGAGGTTTAAAAACCATTATTTTCTTAACAAATATAGACACTTACCTAGGGTTAGGAAGAAAGAAGACTAAGAAAACTGCTGCTCAGCCAAAATAAAACAATTGAGAATGACTTTAGCTGTAAATAATTATAAAATTATTTTTAATAGAGATAATCTGTGCTTAGATAACTAAGAGTTAATCTTTTTATTTCTCTTATTAATATAGACTATCCCACTAACAATGGCTATTTTAAGCTATGATAAAAATACTGTTTCTACTTAGTTTTTCCATTTTTACTTTTCCTGTAATTGAAAAATAAATCTTAAAAAATGTTAGTTGATTGACTTGTTCCTTATAATGATAGGGTAAGCAGCCAATTAAACATGAAGGAATTTATAAATAGAGGTTAAAGAAAATGTATTCCTTACCAATTAGGGAAAAAAAGAAAGATCAAAGGATAGGAGTTTTAACATTGTGGGTTTGAAGTGTAAGTTATAACACCTAAGTAAAAAGAAGAATGATTCACTGAAAATAATAGGATTAGAACAGATGGGTGTCTATTGCCTACAATGGCCCAGTCACTTCCAAGTAATTGGGTAATTGTGTAGGCACTTTTGGGCTCAGTGGTCTGAAAGACTTACAGTGTTTAATAGCTTTTCTGTTTTCCTCTCTTAGACATGCCTTCACTCTCACACATATTTATGTAGAATTAACTACCATTAAGTAGTTTAGACATGGGGAATCATTGCTTTGCTTGACTCCAATTGTTAGTGCCATCAATGAATAGAAAAACAAACAAAATAACATGAATTAAAAGATAAAACAACACATTGGAACCTTGCTGTAATGCATTTAGTGTATTTTATTTCAGTTTAAAGCTAAGTTGACTTTGATTGTATATTTTATATGTAGATAGAGTTTATATTATACATAATATATACAAAGGTAATGAGATATAATTATTGTATTAGAAAAATAAAAACTGTGTTAATGAATAAACTTATAACTGTAACCCAATCTAACTCAATAATTAATATCATACAGGAATTTTTCCATTATGTTCTAAAGAATGTTTCCTACTGTTTTCTTTTCATAGTTGTGAGCATAATAGACATACATGTGCATGTATATATGGAAATTTATCTATGTATTCTTATATATTCACATGCATATATGTATATCTTGATTTTTAACTTAATGTATTCATGCATATCTTTTTATCTTCAGAACCATTATTCTCATGACAGGTCTCATGTTTTAAGCTTGTTATCAAGTTTTCCTTAACTTAGTCCCTCTCTTTTGAATATTTAGGCTACTTCCATATTTTACTTTTCATTGATTTCACTTTTATAAATGCCTGTATCATACAAAATTTTACTGAGTTTTGGATTATTTCACTAGGGTAATGTATAGAATCAAAAATAAATGTCAAAACTATGACCACTTTAATGTTTTTTCACGTTGCTAATGTGCGTCCCCAAAGGTTAATATGTATTAGTTTATAGTCTTAACAGAAATGTGTGTGACCGTGCATTAAATATTGTTTAAATGTATTTTTGTACCATACGTTGATTTTAATTTTCCAATTTTTTTCAGCAAAGAAAGTTCATTTTGGGAAAAAAGTATATCCAGAGTATCACAGAATCAGGTGAAATTCAAAACCATATCTATTACTTTCAACCTATTTAGAAATTGCTGAAAGATGATCAATGGCTCTTTGATAACCCAAGATACCACAAAATTCAGAAATACTATTTATATTTTCAGTTATGGACTAGTAAATAGATTTATTTGTCATTTTATTTTTTTTCTTTTTTAAACATTTTTTATTGAGTAATAATCATTTTACAATGTTATGTCAAATTCTAGTGTAGAGCACAATTTTTCAGTTATACATGAACATGCATATATTCATTGTCACATTTTTTTTTTGCTGTGAGCTACCATAAGGTCTTGTATATATTTCCCTGTGCTGTACAGTATAATCTTGTTTATCTATTCTACATTTTGAAATCCTAGTCTGTCCCTTCCCACCCCCACCCTATTTGTCATTTTATAATAAAACAATTCTCAAAAGAATAAATATATATTAACTAAAATATCTACTTAGAAAGAATCTATCATTCTGGGTAAATGATATATTTTTGCAAGAGTAACTGATTATAATTTCAAAGTTTCTTCAGTTTCTAATTGCCTATTGTTAGTAAATAGCTTGCCAAACTCCATTTACACAGAAAAAGAAGCCAAGTAGTATCTAAGAATATAAAATAAGAAACAGAAAAAAATTGAAAAGTACCTGTTGTAAGCAAAGTTCATGATCAACAATTCTTAATTTATTAAAATCAGTTAGTTGAAAATTAGGATTAAAAAAGGGAAATTATAAACCTCATTAAAGGACAAACAGACTTTTTTACCCTGACAGTTAACATCTGGCAAAGGTAACATGAGGTTTTTACTTCAACTGTCTGTGGTTGCCACAACATCAGTTCCAAAGAGCAGGCACAATGTTAAGCCATTTACAGTCAAAAAATCAATTTCTTTAAGGAGTCTCCGGAACGAATCCAAATTCAATTTGAAAATTAAAGAGTGTACGGTCATGGCAACCTTAGACAACAGTAGGGTGGAAGCAATAGCAATGTTAACATTGATTGCCTCACCCATATTGAAAAGGCAACATGCAAGTCATAATTCTACAAAGTGCAAACACTGATGCCCAGGAATAAAAAAGTTCTTATAGGCAAAGTAAAAGCCAAAGCATGCCATATAGCACCTTGCACTTCTTTTTCTTTGGCTGGTCTTTCTCCATGAGCAGGTCAATAATGATAAAAATCTTCCCCTAGAAAACAGGCTCTCCATCCCTCCCTGAAGACTAGCCTTTTCAAAATAATAACTTAAGGCTGTGAAACAAATGCAGATGAAAACTGTCAAGCAGAAAAACACCAACTATTTTAATAATGTATTAAGTGTGTTTTCTTCTCTCTTTGGAGCTCATTATGTAGGCCATAATAAGTTACAGAATTTCTATGACCAAATTATTATCTATATCTGTATCATTATATCCATGTGTGTTGGTGAATGAGTTATGTGTGTGTGTATGTTTTTCTGTACTTATAGTCATTCACCAACATGATATTACTGGTTATCTCTAGTTTGAGAAATCATATGTAATTATATATATAAATAATATATAATATATGTGAATGTATATGCACACTTATCTTCAGTTCTCCAATGTGTTAAAATGTACACATATTTTATTCTATACTTACTATACAGATATTTTAAAGAACGAATCAGCTGTGTGGGTAATAATACTTATTTCCTTAAGTTAAATCTGGTTTTATAGATTAATATTAAAATAAATAAACCCATCCCTACCCTGAGACTTTCTCTTTAAATAGAACAATGACTTAAGATAATCACTTTTCTTGAATACTTGGTAAACTGCTCAAGAAGGCTCAATAAAAGCTCAATGGACAGTTAAGACTGCATGATTCCAGAACAGGAAAGTGTAAATCAATGTCGGCATTTTGCAGCTTGTTCTCTGAGTATAAATGAAAAGCCAAATTCTTCTACTCTAACAGCATACAAGAAAACAAGGTCCTAGTTCAGTTGTTGGAGAAACTGGAGCCTTGGCGTGGGATTAGAAGCCATAAATTAATCAAAAATGGTAAAAATCTAACAGTAAAAGGAATTGAATGGTTCTTTCAAATCAAGCTACTAAATCAAAATCTTCAATTACACTTAAGCAATATTTTTGCTTCTTGCTAAGATAATGCATTAAAAGTAACTCCCATATTGGTTCATGATTTTAAAACCACAGTTCTTGAAGTAAGAATTGTTTGTTAATCTGTTTGTGAAGTGTGTGTGTGTGTGTTGATGTTTCAAGTCAGTGGAAAAGATCCTTGCTCAAGGAGACTTTTTTCCTCTTTGTTTGCTACCTAACCGAGTACCTGAGAACTCAAAAAAATGTTTAAGTGAAATAAAATTTTAGAGTTTGAATTTTCTCAAAAAAGTGATATCTTAAAAATAGTTTTCTTCTTCATTTGTCATAATACCTGCCAGTCTATTATTAGAGATTCATTCCTTTGGGATTGATATGACTCTCTTCAGAGGATTCTCTTAAAAAGATACTATCCAAGAAATGTGAAAATCCATCATATAGTGGGAAGTGGTTTTTCAGCCTTTTTAGTATTGATTTTAGGTACTGTAAGAAGATTAAAATGTTGGAATTAGTGTAGGATTACAGAAAATTGAGGAAAGCATTCTAGTTTACAAATTTGTGACAGGGTCAGCTTTATATACTTGGGTTTAATTAAGAAGACATTTTATATAATTTGCCCACTGTTTTCTAAGCTATTTAGTTAAATCTATCTGACTCTGTTGATTTTTAACTTTCTGGAAAGAAGATAGAATATGCCCAATACTTGGCACCACAATTTTATTATATCACTATTGTTCACTTTCCTATCACTGGAAATTCATACTATATTTTTCCTATTTGTATTAATTACTCATTTTTTATCTTTTGACACATAATTCAATGTCATGGATGATTCTCACACCAAGTTAACACATATTTATCTTTGATTATTCACCAACTCTGTCTTTCTGAAATATTTTTCAGGCCACCCATTCCTCATAGGCATAGAAAATATAGTATCGTGAATGACAATTCATTGATCCTCTGAGAATATTGTCTTCTTACATCATATGAACAATTCCAGGCAAAGTGGTGGTCTTTCTTTGAAATTTTATCTCAGTTAATATTATACCTACATTTCAAATGCCAGTAGAAGAATTGTCACACATTTTCTTCAGGCCTTTGAGAACATCACATCAATAGACCATTTCCTCTCTGAAATAAAGAACTCTATCATGACACTGTCCTATTGTCTCATTATACCTACCTCTGCTGTGCTTCTATCTGATGGATCTTAATACAAAGTCAATGGGAATCACAGAAGAGTAAAAATTTTCATAGGAACACATAGGTGATAACTGAGTATAGAGATTAAAAATAATACAAGGTTACCTAGAAAATATCTAGACTGAAAATGATTTATAAGCAGACCTGGTAGATAAACCCTCCTTCAAGTAATAACCAGTATATGTCCAAAATGGGGCTAAATGACCATTTGTTAGCAATTGGCTAAATAACATGTCCTGTTCAGCTATACATGCTCTTTTGAAAATGGGGTGCTCACATCCCCACACAAACACAGATTTCAACTATGTTACTTATTTTTCAAATTCCTCCTAAAGTTCTCTTGCATTTAACGAGAATAGAGAATTTCTATTTGCATTTATGTACTGTCAGTCAGGGGGAAAAAAATGTGGAAGATTCAAAACTATCTGCATCATTCAGACCAAAATACAAAATTGTTAAGAGAAAGAAGCTCACAGCTAAATTGCACATTTAGGGTTGATGCTAATTATTTTGATATGGATTGGGATGTCTTTTCTACATATGTGCTACTTGTAAAGTTGATGACTATGTAACATTTTTGCTTTTATAATAAGACTCAAATTACTTTGTTCAGCCAAGAAATATGCACATCAAATCCTTTGCTTTGGGTACAGAATAGAGAAGGAATTCCCAGTTCATTAATCCATCAATTCTCCAATCTTATTATTTCTTATCCTTCTCAGTAGGTTCCAATTTAGGTTTTATATATATATACATGTATTTTTTTTCTGTCTGTTCCTTATATGCTTTCTCTTTGTTCCCTCAGTGTGAGAATTTTTGAAGTATACTCAAGGCACACATGAACCTTTAGATATTCAATTCAATTTCATTATGTTTGTAGATTTCACTCTAGAAATAATAAAGTCAGCAGCATGTGGTGGAACAATAAACTTTGCACCTTCTGGTGCACCCAGAGGTATGAATGTGACAACTCCTACTTTACCTGTCTTAAGCAAGTACAGTTTTCAATCCCATGCTCCCAAGTTTCACTTCTAAATGTTGTGGAGTGGAGAGGTAGTTACACTGAATAGAAACCGTGTACTGTCTGTGTTTAGTAATCACAACAGCGTATTTATTTGTCTTTGTTAGAGAAAAAAAATGCTCCAAGTAAAAATCCTTTCATCATTTCACAGTTTCACTCTGCAAACATTTTCTTTCTGTAACTGCCATGCTCAGCCAAATGGCAGGTAATCGACACTTGACTCTGGATTTTTAAATGTGGCAATTGTGCAACTGAAAACTTTCTGGAAGGCAAAACACCCTTCTGAGTACTTCAGATACAAAATAGCAACAGTATTTCATGTACATAATTGTCAGAAATGACCGATTTTTCTTTGCATGTGGAGACCAATAAGAAGAAACATATGCATTTTCTAAGTGTCATTTATTCAAAGACCATAAATAATCATACGGAGCATTTTTTAAGCTCCGGTAGAAAAGCAAGATTAATGACATGGAGTCCTGGAGTCAATCATCCCACTTTCTAACAGGAGAGAGAAGCACATAATCATGTACTTACAACTATATAGTACACACTAAAATAGAGTTGTGTATATACACAGTGAGAACAGGGAGAAGTCTATCATTGGTTTTGTTAAGTATGTACTTCACAGAGAGAAAACAGTTTTGTCTTAAAGCTGCACAATATATGTATGGAAGGCAGTAACATGAGAAGGACTTTTCTGGCAAGGGGAAGCTGATATAGAGTGAAGAGGAGTTTGACTTCAGTACTCGCTCAGGTTTCCTTGGTATTCACTTACTCCCTTCAAACTGCAAGGCTAGTAGGTAGAAGAAATTATCAGAACAGAAGGAATTGCAGAGGTAGGGGAAATAGTGTCATGGCACAAGTCATTGTAACAATTTTTTTTTTAACTGTAATCCATTAAGGACCATAAAGAGCACTAACAGAAAATATTTGGGGTAAACAATAAGCAGAATTTATCATAAATTGTCTTTCAAATATGTTCTAATTCTTCTTTGAGCCATATATATGGACATAGTGGATATAGTAAAATGCATATAATACCTGATGTATATAAAATATATATAATAAAATATATTTTATTCATATGCAAAGGAATCTCATATCAAAAAGGAAGTAAGTGGGTTGTATTGTGTTCTTCCTTATTTTGCCCTTGAATCTAGAACTCATCTGGTGACAGAAAAGTTTGCAGTCCACATGACAGCAAGAAAAATAAATATGCTAATCTTCATAAAAATATTTCTTTCTTTGATTTTTTTCCTCTAAAAAGAAATCAGGGAAAATATAGGAGCAAAATTTTGACTGTGATTTGGAAAAAGGAAACAGAAAATCCTCTTACATGAAAACTTGGAGTCCATTTTTAGGTCCTTTTCCTTTTTTCAGAGGGACAGTCTGGCAATTGGATATTGAATTCAATTCTGCAGTTCTTATGAGGCTATGATATCTATTTATGTGGAGTTGTAATTGTGTGCTCATAACAAGGCTGGGAATCCTGGAATATAATGGAACCAGACCAAAAGGGTTTAGCTCAAAACAAGCTATCTCAGAATCTCATCATTTCAAGAACTTCTTTTGAGTAACTTTTACACATAGAGCAACTGAAGAGAAGAGGTCATTTGCTATAGCGCATACCTTGTGTTTCTGATCCAAATGCACAGCATGACTTTCTCTGTATTTAAGGGAAAACAATATACAGCTCTGTGTGCATGTGAAACAAACTTACACATTGAATTTTTTGTTTGTTACCCTCTAGGTTTTCCTTCCCATTTTATGTCAATATAAATATGTAGCTGATGGATAATACTTCTTCACTTGATTTTATCTTTTTTATCTTCATTGATTTTATCTATATTATCAATTTGTAATATTATCAGAAATATCTAAATTCTATTCTATATCATTCATGATCTCCTGGTATGTCATTCACTATATAAAACTGTAATAAAGCTTTGGCCAACATTTGCTATATTTATCATCATGAAATGTAAGCATTAAGCACAAGATTTCTTTTAAGGAATGAATAAATAAAGGTAGTTGAATCATATTTACAGACCCTATTTCCTTGAGTATACAATATTGAAAATAATATCTAACTATAAGATAACTAAGAGTACAACAAAGAGAAACTATGGAGGAAAACAAGAAAGGAAAACTCCATTAATGACATTCATCATGTTATTAATTTCAGAAGGTTGGTCAACAAGTATTTCAAGAAATTTCTCATTTGGGAAAAATATTAGATTTACAGGAAAGTTGCAAGGATTTTATGGAGATTTTTCTGTATACCTCTCACCCAATTTCAATTTCCTCTAAAGTTATCATCTTCCATTAGGTTGGTTCATTTGTCAAGATTAAGAAACCAATAATAGAACATTACAATTAACTAACCTGCAGAATTTATTCAAATTTCACCAGGTATCCCATTAATGTCTTTTTTTCTGTTTCAGGATCCACATTGCATTTAATTATCATGTCTCTTTATTTTATTTTTTGAGGCTTTTTTAAATTGGAGTATATTCAGTTACAATGTGTCAATTTCTGGTGTACAGCATAACATGTCTCTTTAGGCTCTGCTGGTCTGTGAGAGTTTCTCAGCCTTTCCTTGATTATTACTATTATTAATTTTTTTAAATGATTTTGAGAGTTTTGAAGAGTATTGGTCAAGAGCATCCCTCACATTTGTTTTGTCTGATGTTTGTTTTGTGATTCAACCGGAGTTTTCAGAGTTTAGACATCAGACCACAGAGATGAAGTACACTTCTCATCACATAGTATCATGACATCCACATGGTATCCCCGATGATGTGACTTCCATCACTTGGTTAAGGTAGCATCTGCTAGATTTCACCATTGCTCATACTTTGATTTCTGAACCAGTAATATAACATTGATTTTGTTGATCAAATTGTCCCAGCTTTGGCCATCAGGAATTCCTTTTGATTGGCTTCTATGTCCCTTTGACAAGTCTCTACTCTTAGTTTTGAATATTTCTTTACTTTCTAAGTGCTATGAATCGGTCCAGAACTATTTAGTATTCTCCCTGTTTCAGCCCTAGATCAACCATTTCTCCATGAATTCCTGGTGTCTTGGGTCAATGCATATTTAATAATTATTTCAAAACTTATGAAAATGAAGATGCTTCTTTTCTAGACATATCCAAATGACCACGTAATACCTTGTATTTATCTGGCATTGACTCACCAGTGGTTTAACTGTTTTACTATTTTATGAAAGTAGTTGCCTCAGCTACATTTCTAGATTTATTTTGAACATTTGCACCTCTTTACATGTATCTTGATCCCTAAGAACTGAGACCACAGCTTTACTTGGCAGTTCTAAAGCTAGATTTCTATTTAAATCTAATATTCACCATCATTTCACTTTCTAAACATTGTTCTCTCAGGTGGTTTATTGGGAAGACATTATTTCTGTAAATATTTTTGTTTCCATAACCTTTTAGGATAAACACATAATAAAGGCACATAAAAGTGACTTATGATTAATGCATGTTCTGTGGCCTCAATATTTCATGGCAGAGATGAACATCATATCTCGTGATTGGATGGCAATGTTCATTATGACTCAGGCTATTTCTCTTGCATCTCATTTCAAGACTGTGCAACAGGAAGTCTTAAGCAATGAATGTAAATGATTCGTACTGATTAGATAGAGGAGAGTTCAGTGAACAGCCTCACACTCTAGAAATTAATGTCCACACTAATAATCAACTTTTTCCTTCTGATGAAGAAAGCAGAGTAACTATACTACATTATAAAGTTCACATTTTATGCAATGCAAAGAATCCTTTCTGCAAATATTACTAATTTTCTGAGTAAATATATCTTGTGTCTGCCTCACAGAAATAAGTATTACCTTATATTGATATTTTTATGTCCATCAAAGTTTATTATTTATTTCATTTTGGGACTGATCACTATAAAGTTATTATGGCTAATTATATATGAAAGTCAAGTAGGTTTTAGCCATTATAAACTCATTAAAAACCTACTAAATTCACCATATGAAAATAAAATGGAAACATACACATCTATTTTGCACAACATATAACACGTACCTAAAATATCTACTATATTTTCCCATATCCCAGTGTGTACATAGAGCTTTCAATCACAAACATTAGTTCCTGAATGTGACAGTGCAAATATTGGTTGGGACATTTGAAAATAATATTTATTTTTAGGAAATAATAAAAACATACTTCAGAAAAAAAGAAAAACATTGAAGAATAATGCACACTGCCATGCAATTCTGCAGGTGCATGGATTCTTGAATCCAGTCCATTGTCCCCAAAGGAAGAAGCCCTGATATAGGTCTACAGATGGGCACGTCTTTTCTCCTTCCGAGACCCCCAAGAGCAGTGCCAATGTAAACTGTTTTCCAGCATTTGGTATCCTCAAACACGTGTGATTCTGTAAAGCTCTGGGAATTTATTGATGATGCATAATGGATTAAAACAAGAAAAGACAGTCTACCTACTAGCTCCTGGAGCCTTTTGAAAGCTTGGGAGAACAGTCTCATTTATATGGCTTCATAGTCGTTGGGCTGCTGAGAGTCTCCAGGAAAGTTTTGTGCTGATGTTTTTATCTGTGAAATTGAAATTCCAATAGAAATAAAGATATTTTCTACATCAGACTCCAGGGTAAAATCAACCTGAACGGGACCTCTCCCTGACCAAATCTCAGACAGCTTCCCAGATCTGGCGTATTTTTGATTAAATGATATAATACAGAGGTGTGAAAGGGAGAGAAGATGGGATACATTTGCAGGAAATTACTGGCAGTCCAGGCATTCTCTTTAGCCTATTGCCTTTTTCTTGTCTGGCATATGAATACTTGCTTAAATCATTTGATTACTCTTTGAAAACATATACATTTAACTTATTTTTAATGTTATCTGTTTTCCCTTCACACTCAACTGGGATGATAATAACCAAAAAAAAAAAAAAAATCCAATTTTGGCCAATTAAGATAAAAGACCTCTGTATAAACATCTTCCTGAGCAGATTAGCTGATTTGTAGCAAATCTACAGAATAAGTGTCCAGTACATGTTGTATGTGATCTTTGCCAGTGACAAGCCAAGGTTTAGAAATACAGTATCTCCCTCTGTCCCCGGGCACAAACTCAAGAGATTAGAATTAATGGAATTAATAAGCTTCAATCACTGTTAGTAGGACAAGCACTCCTAGGGTCCAGGAGAGAGAGTCGGTTCCTAGGCAACCAGTCCCAAATGAAATGTAAGTAGTTTCCTTGGGATAAAGTTCACTTGTCTAGACATTGGTACCCAACGAGTCTGTGGTAAATACATAGGTGTGTTTGTGTGTTTGGGAATAACGAAGATATGTTGGAAACTACTTTCGTTATTTCCACAACAAAATATAGTTTGTAAATATTCTTATCATTTGAGGTACCTAAAAAGTCTGTTTTACTATTACCTAACACAATTGAAAAAACAAAGTTAGATAAAAAAGTGAAAAGTCTAAAAAAAAAGGAGACAGACAGATAGAAAGAACTACGTAGGATTTTCAAAGCAACCAGACATGCTTTCAAGATAGGAATTTTAAGAAAATTAAATTCTTGTTCTTGTCTGAACAAGAAAGACATTTGAAGACTTAGAGAACAGCTTCCATTTTGGGAGGAGGAAAACCAGAGGGGACCTAGAGCTCCTTTCACACTTCAGTTCACCCCAGGGAAGCGGTGGGTTCAGTAAGACCCCAGGCCTCCCGCCAGGGTTCCCATTGTGGAGTTTCATTTCCATATGAAAGGATTTTATGTTCTCTTTTGTGCTCTGACTTCAAGTTTTGGGTGAACACACTCTTTATGTCATTCTTAATATTAGCTGACATGTTCTTCATGCACCTAACAGCCACTGCATTAACATAAACCTGGGTTGAACTGTAAATGATCTTTTATAGCTTTTTATTCCACAAGTTATAACTTTGCAGAAACTCCGTAGTACGTGAGCACTTGCTTTTAAATAGCCTCTCCCACAGAAAATTCTAGAATAAAAAAGCCAACAGCAGCTATTGACACACAAAGAGGAAATAGCTGGCCTGCATCAGAGGAAAAAATAGACTTTGAGGTCAAAGAGTGATTAGATAAGTTGGCCATCTTGAACAATGTCACACTGATTTACCATTTTCCTCCCTTATGAGAACTAAGCATTGGGAAAGACATAAATGTCTATTTTAGAACATTCTTATCATCATCGAAGTAGTCAGAGTAGTTACATGTGTTGCAAAATAATGAGAGATATTTGATTTGAAATATATTATACACACATACAATATACAAGAGACTAGGCATTTTGCATAATTAAGCTTATTTAAACATTTTTCTCCAATAATAGTTATCATTGGCATGTTTTAACAAAATACTTCTAAGTGTAACAGTTGGATGATCCATTTCTCATAGCATATTTTGTCAATGTACACACTTTTTCTTCAGTGAAAGTTAAATCTCTCTCTGTCTCTGTCTCTCTCTGTCTCACTCACACACACACACATACACACACACACACACACACACACACACACACAGTGCATTTCAAAGAAATTACTGAGTAGTTGCATCTGCCTTTATTTCCCTGTCATTAACTTCTGACAATTTCCTAAGAACAATCTGTGTACAGGCTTTTATCAAAAGCTGGACAGGTTTCTTTCTTGACTGTGCAGACTCAAGAGGGTTTCTTTATTATTAAGCAACTCGTGGAGGATATTAATGAGTGTGAATCTTGCACAGATGCCATCAAACAAAGTGACCAGAAATCAAGAAACAATTGAAATGATGGAAGGGAAACAGCCAAAGGACAATACTTACTTAGACAAATGAGGAGGCTAAAAGTCACAGCCAGGAAAACAAGACGAGTAGGCAGAGAAAGAAACAAATGAGCAATAATACAAAACACACAGGGTGCAGAGGCATGTTTGAGATAATGGCAGCCAGCTGTATGTTTTGAAGAGACAACAGGAGAAGAGTTTTATACAAAACTTTGAAGTAGCTTCAAAATGATTTCTGGAAGCACAAGGATCAGAAATAGATTCATTATTATCATTATCACCAATAGCAAACACTTAAGGAAGACATCTACTGGACACTGTGCTGGTCATGGTTTTTAAATGTACTTGTCACTACCTCCTTCAATATAAATACACTATTCAGCAGACCAGATAGCAATGACTTGTATTCTAATTATGTGTGTTTAGCAGGAAAGCAAAAGCAGCTCCCAACTCAGATTAAAACAGAAGCAAAATTCCAATTTCACAAGAAGTGACTGTGTGTATTTGAAAGCACTTTGGTGAAACTCAAGAGGAAATGGACTCTCCATCATTAGAAGCATCTAATTATCAACTGAATGAATCCTTGGCAGAGAAGTCACAGAGGTTTAAGAATAATAGTAATTTTAATGATGGCTTCCATTTTCAGATTTCAAGCGTGGTTATTAAAACCGCTGAGCCTTAAGTACCTTACAATCTGAAGAGTCTAATATTGTATGTGAAGAATACTTGTCAGTCTTTTGTAACATCACTAAGGGACAAGCATAGTGATAGATCGTTTACATGTGTTTTATAATTTACTCTTAAAAACACCTCTTCCAGGTAGATATTCTTCCCCCTTCATTTTACCGAGGGAGAAATGAATGCTTGGCTTAGAGAAAGCAAATAATTTGCCCAAGTACACACAACAGTCATTTCAGAGCCAGATGCACTCTGATCTCTCTATGATATATTTAGCCCATAGCTCGCAGTTGTACCCTCCTTGGGTGAATTGTTTGTCTTCTGGCTTTTGCCACTGCTCTTCCTCCTGCTGCCCCTTCAGACTTTCACCACCCTTCTAATTCCTTCACAACTTTACACCTCAGGATCACTTGGTCATCTGGGTGTTGGGAACTCAGGTTGATCCATGCACGTTAACTTACTAGAAATTCTCAATTTACAATCAGCACATTACTGCCTTCTTCCTTGAACTATTAGTATTCTGGCTAAATTTAATAATTCTCCCTTAATTGGCTGAGTTCTCCCAGCCATCCAAAGTGGTCTTCTGAAAAGGATGTGTTTGTACAATTACTTTCCCACAGATTGGAATATTTACTTTTCACAGTTCTTTCAATTAACATCTGTACACAAACATCGTCATTCCTTCCGCATTGATTTTATTTCTATTGCTTTATTACTTCAAAAAAAAAAAAAAAGACAGGTATTGTGCAATATATGTGAGAAGTATTGGAAAGTGACTTCTATCATTGCTGTATACCAGGAAATTCTTCTTAAACATTTAGCACGATAGGATCAGAGGGTACAAGTGAAATGATTACTTCATTTGGGATTATCTGGTGAGAACCGTAGACCATTTTGCAGCAGCCTCTTATTCTGTAATCTCTAATGGTAAAATCTTGTTTATCAAGAAGAACTCTGTGAGCAGCTGCAAACAATTTGCCTTTATTGATTTTACTGCTAAGTCTGACTGACTGCTTCACTCTGGCTCCAAACTGCCTTGTCAGGACCACGCCCCCTCTGTTGAGCGCTTCTCATCTATTGAACTGGAAGTCATTTTCCACCTTTCCCATTTCCATCAAAGCCTGGTGACCAATTAATTACTTATTTCCCTTACCAAGAAGCATCTTGCCTGCACTTGCAATGGGTGGAACAGGATAGAGTGCTAATGCTATTTAGTCTTGGATTCAAATGAAAAATGACCTGAATTCTTACATAAAACTGTGTGTGAGAGAGAGATTATAGATTACCATGGATTAAAAAGACATAACCAGTTTCAATGTTGGAATATTATTTACATCTTGATTCTGAAACAAGCAAATTGAAACAAATTTTGAGACCATCAGGGAAAAGTGAACATTGACTACATTTGACATTAAGGAATCATTGTTAGTGTTTTAGCTATGAGAATGATATGTAGAATATGTTATTTTTCTAAAAGTCCTGATCTTTTAGAAATATATTCTAAAATATTTAGAAATTTATTATAAAATACCTGTGGATTTTATGGATAAAATGATAGGATGACTGAAATTTATTTGCTAATAATCCATTGCTGGGGAGAGAAAAGTTAGGGTTTGAAATATAGAACCACACAGTTGTTTATTACAATATTTTCTCAATCTTTGAATGCTCTTTAAACTTTCAGTATTAAAAAAAGGTACTAAAACCTAGGTTAAAACCAAGAGTTTTGCAGTCAATTTAGTAACAATATAAAAATACTAATGATGATAATCATTGACATTTTTGAACACTATGTGCTACACCAAGAAGTTTGCATGCATTATTTCATTTAATCCTCTAACACCCCTGTGAGGTATATACCAATATCCTTATTTTATAAATGATGAAATTATAGCTTAAAGAATTTAAAACTTGCCCAAAGTTACTTACGTGCCAAGTGGCAATATTAGAATTCTATACTACCCCCTACAATTACTATATTTGAAGTATGTAGTCTTTTATTACTGTTTGGATACCTCCTCTATTTTATAAGTATTTTATAATCAATATTATTGAAGGAATTTTCAAGGAGATACTTCGTGAACTGGTTTTTTGCTAAGGTACCTTGGTCAATAATTGAAGCTTCATTTTCAAAATGCTTAGAATTTATATCTCAAGTTTGTTTCCAATTTTTCATTACTAAAGATTTCTTTGTAGTACAATTCACCACTGAATAATTTTCATAAATTTTCCCATTTCTTAATAATGATTGCATTTTCTGATGTGAACTGATTGGATTTTTCCAGTTGATAATTCCTTAGCATTTTTTTTATTAAAGAAAAACAAAACTCAACAAAATAAATCACAGTGACTGACTACTGAATTGCTTTCCTAATAGACAAAACCTTCTTCATCTACATAAGTCATCAAGTATTTCTGAGCCTCAGATTTCTCATCCACACAACAAGGAGATTGACTTTTAAAAGACCTCCTGCATAGTGAAGTTCCATGGAGAAAAGCATCTCCTGATGTTCCACAGACATTCCAAGCCCAGTGACACATCCAGGATTTTTCACACTTACTATTTTTTCATTGCTATGTAATCCATATATTCATCTAATCAATCATATATCCATATACTCAGTTTCTAAGTAATCCACATATACCTATCTCTCCTTTCCTTCGGGTATCTCTTCAGATATTTTGTTATCAGAGGGGACATGTTTGAATATCCTACATAAAAATAGTGCATTTTTTCTCTGTCTCCTTATACAGCTTTATTTTTGTTTTTCATACTAACACTGTCAAAGAAAAAAACTGCACTGGACAAAATTAAACTGGCAAGGAAGACTTTTTTGCAAGATATTGCTTTAGAGGAGAAGCCAGAGCTCAGGCTGAACTCAACTCCTCTGACACAAAAGAGGAGGGGCTATTAAGCACTGGGGTGAGGGTGCAGTCTTGGCCATCAGTGTTGGCTAATTGTCCTTACCCAAAGGGAAAGCAAACTCATATCTTTGTGACACCGAGTAGTTTCACAAGTTGGAGCAAAGTGTCTTCCAAACTTAGTCTCCCATAGAACTGGAAGATAGGGGTGCTACCTCTCTTCATCTTTGCATTTCTAAAGTAGGTTCCAGGTCCTTGAGAAAGGCATGCTGGGTTATAAAACTGAGAAGAGACATTTTAACAGATTTAGAGAAACAGTAAGTTTCCTCTGTAGAGCACAAAGAACTATATTCAATATCTTGTAGTAACCTATAATGAAAAAGAATATGGAACAAATGTATGTATGTATGTGTACGACTGAAACATTATGCTGTACAGAAATTGACACATTGTAATGGACTATGCTTCAATTAAAATATATATATATATTTACATCTCAAAGGGGCAGAGAAGTAATTTACCACGACATGTGTTCTAAAGTAAATGCTCTAACAAAAGGGAGGTGAGATAAGTAGGGAGGATAGAATCAGGAAGAAATCTGCCTAAAGTTTAGTCAAACTACATGAAGTTTCTTGATCAACCCTCATGTTGAGAAGTCAAGGAAAAATCTGTGGACCTTTCCTTGCATATACTTAACAATTTTAATCAACATATAATACAATAAACTATAGCCCTCGCAGTGTATTTTGGAGTCAGAAGAGCTGCTGACATTTCTTTACTATTGTCCCAAATCCTACATAAAAAGTTGAATTTGAACATTTTCAAAATTCCTGTGCATTAAACTATGGGGACAGTGAGGTTTGAAATGACCTAATATTTGAATAAAAACTTCTCTGTATATTATGACTCAATTGAAAATAGAACACTAGATTTACTGTGGAAAAAGAGAGCATTCTTAATTCTTATTAAGTAGTGAGAAGTTATTTTAACTCAAATCTGGGGTGAATTTTTCCTAAAATTAATCATTCCCATCAGACATGGTTCATATTTTAGCTTTTGTGCCTTTGTCATTTTAAAAAATTGCTCTTAATTTTTTGCTGTCAGGATCTATTCATTTTGAGGTAATTCTTTCCTCCAGGAAACTAGTTTTGCTCTGTTTAAAAACGTGCTTCTTTTTACTGTGTTCACACCAAGGTTTTTCATACTACAAATACCATATATTTGATAGTCCTATTTTTCTAGGCACTCAATTGGTTTTTCTATTCATAGCCGTCAACAAACCAGAATTTTCTCTGAGAATTTGCATTCTTAGAGGAAATTCTTTAATAGTGAAGCACATTTTTTAGATTGTTATGTCTTTCAATAAATAAGCCCCAATAACACAAGAGGGTAGGATACATTTGTAAAAATTCACTACATTCTATAAAAAGAATTACTTGTCTTTTCCTATTATTTTTCTTTAATTTTCACAATAACCTTCAATGAATGGTCAGATGCCCAAGGACACCTAGCTCGTAATTGATAATTTGGAAATAAAACTTTTTCACTAAAGTTACTGTTTATTCCTGTTTTTTTCTTATGCATGGCCTGCTGGTCATGCTCTTATTTATTACTTTGTTGACTTTAATGCAGTTCACTGTATTACTCAAGTACTGTAAATGATTGTATGACCCAGGCTGCAGAAAATACTTTACATATATATAATTATACCTCTGGGAAGTGTTAGAAAATAGAAACTTTAAGCAATGCTTAAAATATATTGATTAGAGAAGTAAACGTATTGATTATCCCCATAAAGTAAACATAATCTAATTAGGAGAATAGCCAGCTATATCATATGTTAATTGAGTATTGAACAGAAATAAATTATAAGAATATATTTTCTTGTGAAATATTCCAGCATGTTAATTTGTACCAAGCCCTTTTTCGTTGAGTCACCACAGATTCTGTGCAAACATAACCTCTTCCTGGCTAGTGATACCCCTCTTCACCTTTTCCTTCTAAGAGAAGATATTTTCCAGACATAACCAAGTCATATCAAAGGGACTAGTGGCAGTTAAAGTTTTGATCAAGAATTATAGGAGGAGTAAAGAGAGTGATTTTCATTTGATGAACCATAGTTGGACAGAACACAGAGAAGAGAGAAAAGAAGCCGAACCTACCATGGTATGCTCTTGGATAAGATCATGAGCACGTTGTTAACCCAAAGAACATGGAACTTCAAAAGTCTTTTATTTAGAAATCTAGTCATTCTACAAAGTATTTTCAGACTCCACCCTATGATTCTGAAAGATTTTGTTGCACTTTAGGGATTGCCAATGCTTGAGCCTGAAAGGATGGACATTAACCTTAGAAGTGAACACTGGCCCCTATGAACCTGAAACTGGTTCCCAGCTAAGGGGAGTGGATAAAACCATCCTTTCCATGTGACTTAAGAATTCTCTGTGGGAATTGGGCTATGAACCTGAGAAGCTGCTGTGGAAGTGCTGCAGAACGAGAATGGCAGTAAAAAGAAGGATGTGCACTGTCAAGGAACAATGGCAAGGGATACACAGTGTATGAAGACTCTGTGAGCATCACCTTATCATAAGGACTTGTATTAGGCAAAGTCTAATAATAAACAACGGGGCTTATTATAATTTAAGAAAAAACAAAGCAAATGTTATTGGGATGTGGCAGATAGGGATTTCAAGCTGACCTATGACAATCTGACTTTATAGTTGTTTTTAAACAGCTGTCAGTTACTAGCTCTTAGGATGAATGATAGGTGAGAGATCTAGAAATGCCAAAACAAACTTAATACCAAAAGAAAGTCTCATGCTAAGTTAGCTCCCACCTACAAAAACACCTCTTCATTCATGCAGAAATGGGCATGGAACCCTTTCCGGTAAGTTTGGTGAAGTCCAAGAACACAGCCTTCCAGGCACTGCAACGTATATCTTGTACTAAGGTTCACCAGAAGCAGATGTAATGATATTCCAGTTATAACATCAACTATTTACTTAGTGAGTCAGGGGACATACTCTGCTGTAATTTGGCAAAACAAAGGACTGAACGAATTCTTAAAGTGGAGCCTGGGGTGCTACTCTGAAGACTGCTGGTTGACTGTGCTCACTGGGTTGATTCTTAGACATCAATCATCCAATTGTGGTAGTGCCTGTAAAATATGTCTATCTAATTTACAAATTTGCATGTTGCTCATTTTATTAATGAAAAATTCTTTCTAACATCCCTTATGCTAAGTATTGAACTCCTCATGAAGTGGAGTTAGGGTCAGTTGAAACAACTGTACTGGTCACTTCCAGAGTGTGGATCCTGGTTAGTGTTCTTCAGACATTAACTAACCATTCCTAGATTGCTGATTCCATGTGAGAGTACTTCAAAATAAACCAGCCTCCCCTAAGACATAGAGATTACATTTTGTATATACGTGTACGTAAATATCAAGTTGCCTGTGTTGAAAATATTAAAATTAACTATAGGCAATCTAACAAGTGGTGTATCCTGTGAAATACACAAGAGTAGGTGGTTAGAACACAAGAGAAGGTAATTCACTGGGCATCATGAGAAATGAAGCAGGGATTCTCCTTCCAGAGCTATTGCTCTCTCACTTCCACTATGAGGTTGTGAGGTCTGCTCATACGATTTCATTCAGAGAGGGTGTCAGTTCCAGAAGGAGCTGTGCACAGTCACATGCTACAAAACCAGACAAAGCCATTGCTCTGTTGATGGTGCTGGTGGAAAAGACCAAATAATAAACCAAATCAGAGTAGAGTCAAACTTCCAGTGCCTAGTGCTTTTCTCCCAATATTTCTCATTCAAAAGCACATGTAAAGATGCTGACATCTTCTGCCTCTGCTTCTGAACTCTAAGGGGAGGGAGAGACCATCATTATTAAAACTGGTAATATTCTTCTGGGTGGTACTATGAGTACATGTGAAAAACAGGCATTTGAAAGTGGTGTTCTTATAACTTAAAGTGCAAGTGAGGTAAATAATACCTCCAAAAAAGGAAGAAAAGATGAGAATTGGAAGTAATTTAGAATTGTGGGGGAAATTCCATTTTTAACCCAAGAGACCTGGTTTCATATCCCAGATATACTAATTACATGAACTTAGATTGTTCAATACTATAGAAGTAGCTTGTCCATAAAATGTGGACAGTGATATTGTCTCATATATCAAATGAGGACTTTAATGAATAAGATGCATATACCTAATGTAGAGAAGAGAGCCCAGTATAGTGATTTTACAATATTAGTTTCAGTTGCTGTTGTCAGTGTTAGTAATAATAGTGGTAGAGGTGTTCACTTTATCAGGTTGGTCTTCACTTTCCCTAATGATGTCATATTCATCCAAATTAATCATTTTAGTACCTCCTGAAGAACCCAAGATTTCTGCCAACTACATATGTGTGTTTTCCTCTCCAGATTTTTTCATTTAAAATTCTGGAAAATGATTAAATGATCTTGCCAAGACTCTTTTCCTCTAATAAATAGTGAAGATTTGGGGATGGAGAATGAAATCAAGGCAACAGGAAACTAATCATAATTGTTATTATGGCTCATAGGAAAATGTTCACTTTTTAAAAAAATCTAGTCTGCATAGAGTGCTATCAAATACGTTATCCATTGTTATTGCATTATTTTTATTTTGATTGACATTCACACAGGACAAATTGGAACAATTAGGTATTTCCACTTGTCCAAAAATTGCAAAAAGGAACCTGCACTGTAAGACAGACTGTTACAAAGCAAAACAAAAATATGCTGCTGGTTCTTCTGTTTTAAATGGCGCTTAACATCATCAGTGTAAATCACTGAATGAGTGGAAAAAATGGTAAAAAGTAAAATGTAAGTGCCTATTGAACTGAGTAAAATGAGTAGAGTGGAAACATGAAAAACTGTAAAAATGGGAACTGTTTAAATATTATTCTGCCATAACCATGACCAGTGGACTAGAGGAATTCTAATGGTTCATTTGAACACGATGCCTCTCGAGTTAAAAGTGGACGATACACAGCTAATGTTGCAAAATGTATAGATTTACTATATATGTTTGAGAATTAATCTATTTGTTGAAAGACATTCAGAGAAAAAGAGAAAGAGAGAGAGAGAGGCAGACATAGGCCAGAAAGATATAAGGTAATTTTTGATGTATAATGTCCCAAAGATATTATAATGAGTCATACATTCCATATCAATTCAACATAATATATTATACCCAAGATATGCTGTACTGTTAAAATTCAGGCTTAAAAAAAACAGCTAGAAGCTAATATTTCTCCTTATTATGTAGGTCTACATTTAAATGTTATGAGCTACTTTCAATTTAGAGAAACGATTATCCAGTTGAGGAAAAATTGGCCTGTAATCTGAAAGAGGTATGTCAAAATCACCTAAAGAACGCTTTCCAGTCACAAACTCTCCTTCACCAGATTCTAACATGTCTACCTTCCCATACTAAACAGTGAAAATCCCTGTTTTTGAGTCATGCTACTGTAGGTGTATTATATGACTCAGATATGTTGGATCAGTAGCAACAACAAACGTGATAATTTGTTTCTGAATGATTAAGCCCTCACTCATAATTTGTTTCTGAATGATTAAGCCCTCAATTTTTTCAAGATTTTATGATTTATATTTATCTATTTAATTTTGCTTATTTTATTATCTGATTAAAAAATTATCTTTACCATAATATTTGTCCATAAGCAAACATTACTTAACATTAAAAAAATCTATTGTTTACTTCTCTGGCTAATTTAAGCAACTCAACTATGAAGAAGCCAAAGATGCTGAGAGGAAAATGGAACAGTCTAAAGAATGAATGCAGAAACTCTAAAAATCCCTGAGTAACCTAAGAGCCCTGAATGGAGGAAATTATAGGCTAGTTAGAAGAAAGCTAAGCAACACTGTGTAAGTGGGATAAAATATGGACAGTATCATAATTTTGCTCTTGTCACCTTCCTCCCATCCCCCATAATTTGCTTAGGGTAATACTGCCTCTATTATCTAAGAAAGGGAGGACTATCAAGTGTCTCAGGTAAATTTTGATGTGACATTCCAGCCTGATAACTTGTTTAGGTGACCTTACCACCCCAAGTAATCTGTTGAGGGACAGACAGATGATTAGAATCTGGGGAGCAGTGAGATGATGAAAGTTTCCCTGCAGGAAACAGAAGAAGTAAATAAGACACATTTGTGATGGAAATGACTTCCATTTTTTAGGTGAGTTCCCTCATTGTGATGGTTAGTTTTATACATTAGCTTGGCTGGGTTATAGTAGCCAGCTATTCAATACAATCCTAATCTAGGGGTTACTGTTAAAGTATTTTGAATATATGATTGACATTTACTATGAGTTGCCTTAAGTAAAGGACATCATCAATTAATTAATTAAGAATTCACTCAGGAAATTAAAAAATAAATCAACACTAATATAAGGACAAAATGAAAAAAAATGGTGTAGTAAATAGCAAACATAAGAAATTAGAGAAAACACAAAAGTTAGAACTCATAATTTCAAGAGAAGTCTCTGAAAGAACAATAATAAAACACATTACTCAGCATCTAGTCAACAGCAAAAATACAGAAAAAAGACAAATTAAAAGTTCCAAAATGAAACTGAATAAATAACTACAAATACAAAAGTAACTGAATAAATTCTAAAAGCATGATACAATCAATTCTATATCAAAAGAGCTGAAAATCTCACTTTGGGAGGAATAGAACTTCTTTTTACAAAACAATTACCATAGCTAAGGGTAAGAAATGTTATAAAACTCCCCTCTTATCTACCTCTTCACCATAAGAACTCACAACTCCCAATCCCACACACACACAAATTACATAGAAACAGAAGCCTTTAAACATTCAAGGAACAGATAAATCCAATTATATTTAAAATTCTAGAGCACACAATAATAAGAAGCACCTTTAAAACTTATATAAAGCAAGTATAATACTATGTATACACCCGAAACATGCAGATACTGTAGCATATAACAAAGAAAACCAAAACAATTTAATTCAGAAATACTTATGAAAAAGTTCTAAACAGCATATAAGTAGAGTCCAACAATAAAATTAAAAAATCAAAAACAAGAATTAACTCAGATATTCAAAGATATTTAATGTCAAGAAATCTAAATAATTAAAAGGAGAAAAGTCAAATATGCAGTAAATAGCTAATGCAACACTAATGTCAATGTCTAAAAAGGTGTACCAAAACTCAGTGCCTAACTGGTTAAAAATAACAGATGGTTACTTTTACTAGATCAGGAACAGAAAAACATGTGCAAGTATTGCTTAAATTTTTTCTGTAATTACAAATCAATGTACTTTCATGAAACATAAAAATGAAGTAAAATTTTTAAAAGGCAAAATAATCATTGTTTCAGTGAACAAGATATTTACATATTACTAAATTTGTCATTATATAAAGTTATTGAAACTAGTAATATAGTTTAAATCTAGTAACATGTGGAATTATAAAATTATTATAAATTAGTCAATAAGTAATAAAAATAATAGTTAATACACAATGAGTGTTTACTACGAGCTAATCATTGCTATAAGATTTGTTGCATGTATGCAATTTAATCTACAAAAAGACCTACAGTTATGCTCACCTAAAGATGAGGAAATAAAAAATAAAATACTTATTAATAAGGTTAATAAGAATGTTAGGATTTATGTGGAAAAAGGAAAAAAAAAACTCTCTTACAGTCATGGAGGGAAAAAAGAGAAATTAAATACACTGAAAGACACACGTTGTTCTTTAGAGCTTAACTTGATATTTTAGCAATCTTAAACACTTTTCAGTGTGATACAATATCTAAAATATAGCCAACTATTTCTTTACAAACAAACCAGCTGATTCTAAGCTCCACGTGAAAAATTAAACTTGGGAAAAAAAATAGTGAGAATATATCTTTGTGTTGAAGTAACACTACCCTAACCTGTCAGTCATTAAAATATATTGTCTTTGGAACTGAGGTAATTTGGAGTTGCCATTTAAATTGAGAGAGAGAGATTAATAGTACAAAACAGAAATACCAAATCTATCTATACACCTATCTATAAAATTTAACATCATAATTTCAATGTTTCAAATCAAAGTATTGGGACAACTGGATTCCTATTTGGGTCACTAAAATAAATTCCATGTGAAAAAATATTAGAATAGAAAAAAGAAATGCAGTTAGTCCATCATCAAAATTAGCCATCAGCATAGTCTTTTAAATAAATATGGAAAGAAATCAAACTTTTAAAATAATGCACAAGCAGCCAGAAGCAATAAGGGAAAAAAACTGATGATAAATTTGACTTATAATTTAAAATTTTTTAAATGACAAATAATTAATAAGTCACATCAAGAGATAAAGAGGGAAAGGCAAATGCAGTGCAAATGATAGGCAAATGCCTAATTTCCTTACTATAAAAGAATATTTATAAGTCAGTAAGCAACAGAAAAGACCAAAATGCAAGAGAAAAACAGACACAGCATGAAGATGCTGTTCACCGTAATAAATAAAAACAAAGATAAATGGCTTTTAAACATATGAAAATGTAATTTTGCACATAATTAAATGCAAATTAAACAAATAATGAGACACCATTTTTCACTTTCCACACTGGCACAGATCAAAAATATGTAATAATGTTGTATAGGTAAGAGTATGAGGAAACAAGTCATTTCATATGCTGTCTATGAGAGTGGAAACAGGTAAAAACTCTTAGAAAGTAATGCAGAAACAGAAATTCAAACACACACACTCACCTGGAAACTATATTTAGATGAATGTATTTTGCAGACTGTGTGTGTAAAGATGCGTATATGCATATGTAAATTACTGCACTGTCTGTGATTACAAGACTAGAACAAAATTCCAGTGCTAGCAGATTGATTTAATCATTGAGGCATATATTGAAAGACTATGTAGATATTAAAAAGATAGCATCAACAGATTTACATATACATTGAAAAATCATCTTGAAGATACTTTTGTATGTGTGACAACAGGTCATACATCTGGAAAAATGGTTATACGTCCCTGTGAATTCTGTTTCTACAAGTACACAGAAAGAATCTGTGTACACACATGCACACAAACATACACATTTAGATAGTGTGAGTGTGTACATTTCTGAGAGGATGCATAATAAACAGCTTAATGTTAGTGGTTGCCCTGAAGAATGGGACACAGAGAGCTGATGGGTGAAGGCAGGAGGGACAGTGATCTTATGCACTATTCCATCTTGTGTTGTTTAGTGCTTTATTATGCTTTTAGCATTTCTTGACTATTTCAATGAAGAAATGTAATAAGAATAATGAGAACTTTTGCAAATCTCAAACTCCCAAATTTATCCCTTTCCATCCTCTTTCCCCCATAACCATAAGGTTGTTTACTATGTCTATTTCTTTTGTAGATGAGTCCATTAGTGCCCCCATTTCTTTTTCTTTTTTTTTTTAGATTCCACAAATGAGTGATATCATATGGTATTTTTCTTTCTTGCTTGCTTACTTCACTTAGAATGATGATGTTAACCACTATATATAAAAATAGATAAAAAACAAATTTCTTCTGTATAGCACAGGGAACTATATTCAATATCTTGTAATAACTTTTAATGAAAAAATATGAAAATGAATATATGTATATATATATGCATGATTGGGACATTATGCTGTACACCAGAAATTGACACATTGTAACTGGCTATACTTCAATAATAATAATAATAAAAAAGAACAATGAAAACTTTTAGGCAGAAATTAAAGCATGGAAAACACACTGCAGCTCATGAACCAATCTTGCCATCCTTTTTGGTTGTGAAGATTGAACCTTTCTCTGTAGCTTTGATAAGAGTAGTTTTAAATATTTTGCTTTCCATGGAAATCATGTTTGCCAGCAGAGAGATCACAGGCTTTGAAGTGCAACCCTCAGTGTACAAAGCACAGTTCTGTAGAAATTGTGTGATCTCAGAAAATAGTATTTAACTCCCATCCTCACTGCATCCTCTTTGGTTATCTAAAATAAGGTTTTAATTTTTTTTAATGTATATGTGAAATGAGACGAATTAAATTCTGTCAAGTTCTTAGTACCCTGTGAAATCCTGAACAATTCTCCATGGTTCTTGGATATCAGAAGTCCTTGACTCACAGGAAAATCTCTTTGCTTTGAGGCTCACATATTTTTCTTTCTCCAGCATGGTGTTAATAGTACAAACAATATAGGCTTGTTCCTGGAAACCAGGAAAGGCAATTCAACTTTCCTAAAGCGTGGTCAGCTACTACAGTCCTAACTGTTTCTTCCATGGACAAAGGGGAAGCAAATAAAAACAACAACAATCTGAATAGGCCAATGTTTACTAATATGACATCCTCATTTTTTTTTTTTTGTACCAAAAGTTGGAAAGATTTTTCTCTTCAGGAAAGACTCAATTCTTTATAGTCATTTATCACTTTAACCAGTAGCTGGCTTTATTTTATATTCTTAAAAATGCTAAAATTAACTAATTACCTACTGATGCTTCTCAATTACTATTTCAAAAACTGACCTTTGAACAAATAAAGCTAAACTTTGGCAGGAAGACATGACACTGGTAAGGGAGCAAGTACATAGCATGGCTGAATCAGAGTGTCAAGGAGCCATATATAATTTGGAATAAAACCCTAGCTGCCAATGTTTGCATCCATACAAAGACCATTGGGGTGGTGGTTGAATGGCTACATATGCAAAGAGGGCTTAGGAATTGTAAATATCATAAAGCCCTATATGATTCTACATTTTAATAAAGATGCATGAAATGATGCTGTCCCTACAGGCAGCATTAAAATATATTCTGGCAGGACCCACAGAAATGATTGAAGCTGAAATAACATCACATTTGACACTGACTTCTGTGTACCCTCTAGAGCATACATGGAGTGAATGAAAGTTTAGGGAAATGTTTCAGAGGGGACCTTTAGCAATGGGGGTGTTTGAACTAATGACCTTTATTTACATCTTATAGCAGTCCAAATAAAGACCTCCAAAAGCTACCCATGCCGCAGCCCTGAAAACTGAGTATTATATTAAAAAGCAAAAAGAACTTTGAAGACATAACCTTGAAATAGGGAAATTATAGGGTGGACCTGATAGGACTTAACATAAAGACAAAACAGTGAATTTTATACACCTCTAGTAAAAGAGAGATGCATGAGAAGAGAGAGGTGGAAAGGATGCAGCAGATGGACATGAGACTCAGAGGGTCTCAAGTCTGAGAAGGATTCTAAGTGTCCTTTAAGGCTCTGAGACCACAGGTCCATGTCCAAATACAGAGAGAAAGTTCTCTAGAGAGCAAGGAAGGTGTCTATCTGACAGCCAGCAACAAAACATTGGCCTTAGTACTACAACCGCAAGAAATGGTTCTGTCAACAACATGAATGACTTTAGAAGCAAGATCTAAGTCTCCACACCAGAACACAGATGGCTGCCATCCTGGTTTCAGTTCTGGGAGGCCCCAGTAGAGACCTAAATGAGCCAGGCTGTGGCCAGACTTTCAACCCATGTCAACTGTAAAATAATAAATGAGTGTTGTTTTACTGCTAACTTGGGGATAACCTGTTAGAGCAGCATTAGAAAACTAATACACATCCTTTCTAAGTCAGATTCTTTGATCCCTGGCGACCATCCCAAACCAGGGAGTTGGCTAGATGTTTATGGAGAACTCAGAGAAGAGGAGTAGTGAAATAACTAATTACAGGTGATTGAAGACAAGTATACATGGTGGAAGTCAATGACAATCTCTCATCCTCATTCCCTCCACACACATATTATTTCATAAATCTTAAGGGACTCAAGTATTATTGAGGGTCTTGTTACAAATTCAAATTCCTGGACCCACTTCCCAAAGTTTTACATTTGGGAGGTCAAGTCTTACTGCCAATTTGGATACAGACTGCTCTCCAACCACGTTTCAGAAGCAATATTCTGAATGGCTACAAGTTCTAAGTATCTATTTTTTCATCACCTGTGTGTGTGTGTGTGTGTGTGTGTGCACATGCGCGTGCTTAACAGACATTCATTGAGTAGCTACAATTCAAAGCATTATGCTGGGTTATAGAATGATAAGTGGTGACAGAGTGACTGTCCTCAGGGAGTTTCTATCCGAGTAAAGAGCTAATCAGGAACATGAAAAATTATAAAACAGGGAGATGGCAGTAATCACAGTAAGACACAAGACCAGTAGTAGAAGTGTTTGGGAGGAAACCAATTGCAGATAAGGACACCAGTAAGAGGAAGTTAAATGTAAGTTAATGTTGAAAGATGTTTCAGATTGCTCCAGGTCTAGAGGGAGAGTTAGAGCCATTCTAAAAGGAATGATAAAAGCAAAGGCAGGCAGGTGGACACAGCCCGCATTGCCTTCTGTGTTTGTGTTCTGTCTCTAGCTCTGGGGTAGGACTTCCATGGAGCAGTTGGGATTACAAAGATAGTTCTGCTTGTGATGTGGAGTTCTCATTTCAAACCCCTGTTCTACCACCAAGTCGTTGAGTCCCCAGGTTTTATGATTGACTTTGGAATATATTTCAATTTCTAAAATTCTTTAATTCTATCAACTCATATAGCATTCATTTTCTGTTGTAAAACACTGGGACAAGGGTCGAGAATAAGATGTTGAAGACAGAACAAAAAGCATTTGGAAAAGAGGACGGTGAAGAAATACAGTCTAATTCCTGTTCAGCTACAGTTGCCAACCCGACCCTTTAAAAATATAACCAAAGGGTCATGGGCAGACCATGGTGCTATATGTGTTTACAAAATACAAGAGATTTTACTCTCCAATTTATTCTTTAAATCATTTTATATTTCTTATTATTTCATTTAAATTAATATTGCAATACACTCTTTAATCTAGTCTTTTTTTTTTTTAATTTTTCTTCTTCTTCTGCCTCTCTGCAAAGTCAACAGTTATCCTCTTTTTTTCATTGACTTCTTTTTCTGGGAACCTAGTCAGAAAGTTCATTTGACTAACAAATGATGTCAGGCTTCACCATTCAGTCCCACTCGCAATTTTAGCCTCGACTTTGGTGACACAGGTGCCCTGCTCACTGCATGAATCACTGCCTTTACATTTTCTTTTCACTGCATACATCGTGTTACAGGGAAACATCACAATCCATTTAAACACGTCGAGAAGAATATTCAGGTTGTTTCAGCGCTATCTTTTCCTTTGCTGTGACCTGCACATGTCTTTTTATTCTGGTGCTCTCCACACTTACAGTAGGGATAAGAAAGTGCATTTTTGAGTGGCAAAGTCAAGAGCTTTTCTGCCAGGTTGATTCTGACTTTTGAGCTAATTGTGGAACTCCAGGGATTCAATTGTATTTATTCATACAATATCATTTAAAGCTTATATTGGTAATGCAAAGGTTTGCTGAACATCAATAGCTGTGAGAAAACCAAGCTAAACAGCATAAATTATGTTTTCTCTAAATTATATGTGGGTTTGAAATTAAGTTAAAATAACCTGTTGAAATAATTGTAGTAAGTTATAAGCCCTAGCTTTTGGAGGAAAAGCTATTTTCTTATTCTAAAATGTATCCAGGTTCCTTCCCAGTTGAAAATTCCAGTATTAACTCTAACTTTCCTTCTTTAAGAATGAAAGTCACTTCATATAATTTACTCTTGTATTCCACTGGGGTGTCTGTGCTTTTAATGCTGAGATTTACTTTTCTTTACTATTTCACTGTATTTCCCTATTACAGATTTCATTTTCAGATGTCAGCATATCTAGTTTGCAAGAAGATTGTATGGCGTCTCAATATTCAATTTATATGTAATAATAGCACCATTTGTATCAAATGCTATTTTATTTTGCGGACTTTTTTTCTTGTCTTCAATTTTGACAGACACAATGAAAATCAATTTCATTTCAGAGGTCCAGTCATTCTGCAGTGGATCTTTTTCATTCCTAAAATGGCAAATGCCTGCTTAATAATGCTTTAAATATTTTCGATTTCAGACATTTGCCCTAAGTCAGATATTAGATGATAGTCTGCTACTGTCATAATCTTTCTAATTTTAAACCCTTCAGTTTTACATCTTAAAAAATTAAACTTTAAATCCTTTTTCTCTTTGCTTTTTTTTTAACGCTGATTTTTACCTGTAGGTATGCTAGAACATTTTACATCTAAGTTTTTTTTTTTTTTTTTTTTTTAAGAATCATTCATTGCCCAAACATCTAAGCCACAAGCATTTTTGTACACCCTCTATGGGCAGAGGATAATCTGTCTCTGTTGAATGGGAGAATATAGAGGGAAGATACAGTCTACAAATTGGATTGAACTCACCCTGCCTTTTGCAAATAGAGATTGTCATTATATACAGGTATTATTTCCTTCCCACTTATTTTGTATTCTTACTTTATCTTGAGTCAGTTTAAATGACCCAAACCTGAAACCCTCTTCTGACATCATCATTTAAAACATAGAGATGCTTTACAAGAAAGTTTTGAAGAGAACAGAAAGAGCTGACTTGGGGGGAAGTTCTGCATCCCCTTCCTTCTGCAGTCTGTGTTTCCTGAGAAGGAAGTGAGCACAAAAGATCATGAAGTTATTTAAAATTCTCAACTAGGTTTGCCTTGCTGTTATGGCAAAGGAGTGTGAAACTTTATCCTGTTTTAGAGAGAATATGTCCCTTAACCAGTGTATGAAAATAATTCTGGGTTCAAAGGGAAACTCACTTCACATTTTAAGGACATCTGTTTAGAATTAAGAATGACATTCCATTTCTAATATCGTTCCAACAGGGAAAAATGTCCAAATGGAAAACATCCACATGTTACATGCTTCATGGCATAATGAGAGGTAGGGACATGGGGTAGGGGATCTTCACATGCAAATCAAGCTCCTTTACCGGGCATCTCTAACAGATGACAGAATATTTCAAGTACCTTTCTGAAAGCTGATGAAAAATATAGATACTACGCCTACCGAAGGTGACAGTATGCATTAGCTTGACTTAGATGAGACTGGAACAAAAAAAAAAGCAAATCTACATTTCTATTTTATAAATGATACCTTTTGGAGAATCACATCCTAGGTGTCATTGTATTTGAGCGGAAGAAACATTTTGCTAATTTAATTCAATGTCTATCCTTTGGGACTGTCTAAGGAGCAAATGATAACCCCCCAGTCTGACGTTTTAGCCTCTGGTGATGAAATATGTGAACTAACCAGGAGTGCAAGACTCACACTTTTCCTCCCTGTAGCCTCTCAAAGTGGTCAGAAGGGTTGGTACAACCACCACCAATATCAAACCAGGAAACATTTGAAAGCTAGTTTATATTTAAGTTTTTTCATATATAAACTTTTGCTTTATCAAAAGAGCTCTGTAAGGCACTTGAGTGTGGGAGGGTCATGATTATTAGTCTCACCTTGAAGATAAGAAAATGGAATTATGGTAATTCCATAACTCGACTAATATTAGAGGTTAATAATGAGAGAGTCAGAAATCACTTTAAGCCTTCTGAGACTATTACAACACCCTAATTTGTCTAGAAAAAAAAGAAAAATAAGATTTCTGAAAACCTCTAGACTATACAATTTGGGAACATAGATTCCTGTCTCTGTGTGGACCTCATTAAGATTAATCAAGTTCTTATTGTGGGAAGTTGGCTGTCTTATGAGTTAATACTGAGTACTTACAGCAAAAGGGATCTCTCTTATATGCTTTGGGTAATAATAAATCAGCTGCCTCTGGGATCTGTAAAATTAGAATACATGGCACTCCCAATACATCAAGACTTTTAACATATGAAGAAAGACAGCATTGGTACCTTCCTGAAGTACTTAACTATTCTTCAATCTCTAAAAATTTGCCAGTTAGAATCGCACATGAGCAAAGAGAATTATTTGTGTTTCATCTTCTACCTGTGTGTTCCCAGCCAATGGGCATTTTTCTTGTTGTTGTTATTGTTGATGCTAATGAGTGAATGGATGGCTGGAGGACCCACTTTTCTTGAGAGGGAATAAAATATATCTTAGTAAGAACAACCAACCTCAAATCTTGCGGCTCTATTTTGTGAAGCTTCATCTGTCTCTTGCCTCTTCTCTCTGGGTAAGTGTGTTTCTCTAATCCTCTGCCATTCTTGAAATGAGGATGTGGTTTGTTTATATCTAATGCTAGAGATGCAGCAGCCATAGCTCAGCAAACAGCCAGAGGAAACAAGGCGCGATCTTCTTTGGCTTCCATAAATGGATGATTCGACTCAGGCCGTTACTACTGGCACACCAGTGACCACTTCAACGAGCCTGTGGAGGACAGAGCCCGCATCGTTCCTTCAGGAATTTGCTTGGCACGAGTGACTGCTTGCATTCAAAATAGCTTGTCCTATTAACTGGATATTACACAAAGGGTTCCTCTGTTATGGGAAGAGTGAGATTTTTCTCGTAGTGTTAGATCTTTGGTCCTAAACTCTATTTGCATAAACAGAGCTGGCTCTAGGAAATAGCTAATGAGCCTTTGGATACAGACATCGGAATGTTTTCTAAATTCTCTTTGCTGGCTTGGAAACTACGTACTATCCAATTAAATAAGTGTGCAAAACATGGCTTGTGGACAAATTGCCCATCTCAGGTGGCACGTAGCTTTCTCAGACCTTATTATTCGGAAAGAAAAACCCAAGAGAAAAAGAGACTGAGGGGTGAACTACTCAGTAATCTTGTCATGCGCCTTCTGCCACACATTCATTAGAGCACCAGATTTTTTAAATCCGAACACGTAGATTGCAACTCACTCGTAGAGATTGGTTAGTGAATGAGAATCCTTGCGGTCTCTGACTGAAGTGGTTTGAGCAATGAAAAACTCCAGTGGGTTAAACTATTACAGATAAAGCACAAGTCCGTGGATTCAACCTCATGCTCATGATCATTTGTATCTTTTTCACTTTATGGTATCAGAGCCTCGGAAATAATTTTTGTGAGCATTTGTTGAGATGGCTGAATTCTCCAGAGATGTTGTGACCTCTGAAATTAAAGATGACTGCAATGTCTCCTGCAATACTTAACAGCAAATGTGTATTTGGAATACTGATCATAAAAATCATTCTGTGGTAGTTTCTTCATCTCTATAAGCTTCTTGCAGCACCAGATAATATCATCTGATGGGAATTTGTCTGTATGCTCTATTATTTTTCCCTTTGTTCTCCATAACTCTGGGTTTGTTTATAAGTGGAAAATGCATACAAGGACTTATAATTCAAGGTCTCCCCTACCTTGCTGGAAATCTCAGTGGTCCCACCTCACTGATCTCATTCTCTTCTTCCTTCTGAGTTGAGAAAATAATTTTAAATCACATTAACCACAGGAATTGTGTATAAATACTTATATATCAATTATATATATATCTCAAATATATATACATATACATCATATATATACACACTTATATCTGATATAAACAACTGTATTGATAACCCCCAACTGAACCCAAATTATATGAATTGTCCATTAGCATATTTAATAATTGGTAGAGCAGCATAATCACAATGATTATCTGCAAGCAGCAAGCAGTATGACTTCCCCTGTGTGTAACAGCTGACCACCAGCCTAGAACACAACCAAGAAAGAATTAAATTTAAGGAATTTTTAACAATTATTATCATAAGAAATTAATAATATTTATGTAATATCACTAAAACCTTAACATTAGATTGAGTATAAAAAGCAAAACATTAATGATCCCTAGTCACGTGTAGTGCAACAGAAGGGATAAAGTGTAGCAAATGCGATTTAGAATGGAACCTAAAAACATGAGTTCCAGTACCTTCTCTGGCACTACTTGCCCTGGGAATGTCAGCGTGTAATTTACCCAGTAAGGATTTGGTTTCCTTACTGAAGTTGAAATGGTGCCTCAAACTACACTTTGATTGGAGCAATAAATGTATAAATGCCAACATGGGCAAAGAACTTGTTAATAATCAAAGATATGCAGGGAGCTATGGCACCAAAGCCCCTTGTAAGGGAAATAGGAGGCTGTTTTACGATGGAGCTGTGAGGGACCAAGCAACAGCAGTTCCCAGAAAGAACTTACAAAAATCTGTTCTTGAAAATCAGTTACCCATCCTGAATTGCAAATGTTTGAGGGCGGAGATGGAACAGGAAACTTTCTACCCAGGAATATTAGAGCATGCAGGCAGGTAAAGAATGTTCCTAGTAGGATTCTAGGGGAAGCGATTGGGTAGCAGTCCAGAGGTAGAAAAATCTTAGAAGTTTTAGCAAAGTTACATGTATTAAGTGCATTATCATTTGCCTTGGAGTCCAGCAAAGTTTGATTATGGGAGTTAGTGAGAGCATAGGGGGCACAGGCTAGGGACAAAAGGATTCCTGAACCTATCTGTCTTCAAAAAGACAAAATGAGAACCTACAGAAGCACCATATTTTAATAGGACAGTTGTTCATCTAGGCAACAGAAGAGGCAGCCTTTGAGATAGAAAACCTGGAGGGCAATCTAGGATGTCATTGCCCCTCTCCAGCCAAAAATAAAAATTAGGGGAAAAGAAAAACAAAAAAAAGTTTTATTTCTAAACCAGCAACTGGTTCAGAAAAGCCCAACTTTTTCAACTATTAGCAACTAAAAAGAATCCAGCAGACTGTAATACAAATTCTGGGGAAGGGCCGCAAAGCATACGGAGAGAGAAAAACACTTGTCAGTAAATATGTAAATATTAGAAGAAAATTTTTAATTAAGGATTCCACCATGAGTTATTCACAGGAAAGAAGACAAATCTCAAATACAAGGTCTCAGGGAAGGCACAGCCTGGACCTGAGAGAAGCAGAGTGTGGGAACTGCCAAGATTGTCAACTAGCAAAATTCGGGGAAGGAAATGAAGGAGAACGTGAAATTCGTTCGATTTTAGAATTTCCAATGAAATTGAGTGAGGCACAAGGGACGATGTGGAGCACAATGAGGAATACAGAAAATGGAAATGAGAAATCTTCCCTACAAAAAAAAAAAAAAAAAAAAAAAACAAACCCACACAAATAATCAAGGAGTTAAGGAAAAGCTAACAAATGAGAGGTTTAGAAGACAGTGAAAGGAGAATGTGTCACAGCAATGGAACAGAATAAGTGTTTCAAAACATAATTAGAACAGGAAGCCTTGAATCAACATATTGAAAGTTATCCTGTGTACCAGGGGAAATGAAATCCAATGGTTAATATTAAGATACAGCCTAGCAAAGTTATTGGAATTTTAAAATAAACATTTTGGCAGTAAAGGCAAAAAAAAAAAAAAAAAAAAAGTAACTTGTAAAGTGAACAAAAAAGATGAAAGTTTTTCCTCAGGAGACTCTACCCAATTATTCAACTCCAAAAGACACTGAGCTTAAAATATTCTTAGGAAGATAAAGGTTGAGCCAAAGATTTTATATCCAACCAAGATCTTTCAATTATAAAAGCTCCAAATAGTTTTTTTCCCCCAAGAATCTCCTGAGGAATTTAATAGGGAATGAATTCAGTCTGCCAAGAGTTGGTGGTTGAAAATTTAGCCAAAGCCACAAGAACGAGCATTAAATATATTGAACAATAAAAGTAAGTTCTAAAGGAAAATGTAGACCGGAGTGACAAAATAGAGTACAAACATGATTAAACAACTAAAAATATTGAGAAGGGCATGAGGGGAAAAGTTGAGAACTTGGATTATCTCCTGTGTCACAGTTAGGAGTCAAAACATCATATCATAAACCTGGCAAAACAAATAATGGAATTATACTTAATTGTACAAAATTGAACACTAAGGGAAAACACACCATATGTTAAATCTTTGAATATAAGAGAAGGATGGAGAAGAGAGGAAAAGGACAGAATAAATTTTATTATTTTTTTATAGGATGAAACTAATATATATAGAAATACAGAACTAAGTAGTATCTTATTAATGCATGATATAAAGGTAATCTGTCATTGAAATGTTATAACTATTAGAAAAAGCAGCAAACAGGGAGAAAACAAACAAAGAAAATACATTTGAAAAGGAAAATAAAAACAACCTGAAACATGGATAAACATAAAATAATATGCTAAAATTAAGATCAAACATATTCTTATCAATACTTGTGAATGATTATAACCGATCCATTAAAGGAAATTAAAAAAAAGCTTTGGTTTGTATTACGAGGCAAAATCTAAAGCTATGAAGTATAAAGATGACTCACCCACAGCCATGTAACTTATATCATGAAAAGGTTGAGCAAAATTGTTCCAAGTACCTGCTCCCAGCTAAAAAGCAACAAAGGTGACAAATAAGGGCACTTTATAAAATATAATAAAGTAATTATGAAAATCTATATATCAAATTACACAGTGGCAGCTTGGTCAAATGAGAAATAAAACAGGCAGAAGGAAAAATAACAAGACATATGAAGCCTTCATAATTTCTCCAATTTTCAAAATAAATTATGTGGGACAAAATAAACCAGAATATATAAAACTTAATGGGGGTGGGTATTGCTCAGTGCTTGAGTGAGTACTTAGCATGTAGGAGGTCCTGGGTTCAATCTCCACCACATCCATTAATAAAATATAATAATAATTTTTAAAGAACTATACAAATTTTTAAAAATTAAAAAATAAAACTTAATTGCTGTAATCTATAAAGCTATCTGGTTAATCTATATTAACTTCAGTATCCTATAAATCAGAAGTTCATTTTCTTTCTTTTAATTCCATGGGATATATATGTAAAATATATAATGTTTTGTGTGTGTGTGTGTGTGTGTTAAGTGTGACATCACTGTTTTTCAATGCTACAGATTTTTTGGTAAAATCACTTATTGATGCTACACTATTCCATAAAAATAGTGCTTCAAAATATCCTACATACATCTTTGCTGTTACACCTGATGACATGGATTCCTATAATCCCAGTATATTTCCCTCTTTCTTCCTTTTTCTTTTTTTAATTGAAGTATAGTCAATTACAATGTGTCAATTTCTGGTGTACAGCACAATGTCTCAGTAATGTGTATGCATACATATTTCTTTTCATATTTTGCATTAAAGATTATTACAAGATATTGAACTTAGTTCCCTGTGTTATACAGAAGAAACACTTTAAATCTATTTTTATATATAGTGGCAAACATTTGTAAATCTCACACTCTCAAATTTATCCTTTCCCACTCCCTTTCCACGGTAACCATAAGATTGTTTACTATGTCTGCGAGTCTGTTTCTGTTTTGTAGATGAGTTCACAGGGTCCTTTTTATTTTTTTAATTCCACATTTGAGTGATGTCAAATGGTATTTTTCTTTCTCTTCATGGCTTACTTCATTTAGAATGATGATCTCTAGGTCCATCCATGTTGCTGCAAATGGCATTATTTTATTCTTTTTATGGCTGAGTAGTATTCCATTGTATAAATATACCACAACTTCTTTATCTACTCATCTGTCGATGGACATTTAGATTAATACCATGTCTTGGCTGTTATATGTAGTGCTTCTGTGAACACTGGGGTGCATGCATCTTCCTTTCAATATTAAAGCCATTGCACCACCAAGTCTTAATGGGTACATGGCTATCCACTTAAAAAACTAACATTTCTGGTATCCCTTGGAGCTAGTTATCTCCAGGTGATTACATTTTGCCAACTAGATTCAAATGGAAAAAGCATATGCACCTTCAAATCTGCATCCTTTTTTTTTTTTTTTTTAATTGCAGTATAGTCAGTTACAATGTGTCAGTTTCTGGTGTATAGCAAAATGTCCCAGTCATGCATATATATATACATATATTTATTTTCATATTCTTTTTCATTAAAGATTATTACAGATATTGAATATAGATCCCTGTGCTACACAGAAGTGATTTGTTTTTTATCCATTTTTGTATATAGTTGTTAACATTTGCAAATCTCAAACTCCCAAATTTAAAAATGCAATTACTTACTGCTCCTGCTCTTTCTTTTCCATTGTCCTAAGGCTGGAAGCCAGAACTGGGAGTGACTCAACTATAGAAAGAAATTCCACGTGGAGATGGAATTGAAATAAGATGGAAAGAGCCCGAGTCTCCAAATAATCTCACAGCCTGGAGCTATGCCACTCTCTCTATCAGCCAGACTTTTGTGTAAACTCTCTGGTCTATACTCTATGTGGAGTCTCTTTATTACAATAGAATAGTCTTTATTCCTATAATAGACAGTACATTTTTTACCAAAATTTCCATTTTACAATAATGCATGATGTATACATGTCATAATTTATTCTGTGTTTTTTATATTGAAGCACCTTTATTTATAAATTGCTTTATGAAAAGATTGCATTAATTTGTATCCCACCCTGATCATAATAATAAGGATATCATTGAAATCTAATTCTTTGAGACTCCTTTATGACCTAAGAGAGATCAAGGCTATCTTTTCTTTGTGTTTAATCAGACTTTTCACATACTCTGTTCAACCTGCTTCTTTCCCTTAATTCTTATAATTATTTAAATATAGGAAATATCACTGAAGTTGAAAGCGCTACATTTGGTTTTCCTTTGGGGCTTAAAGGAGGAAAATAATCATCTTCATTACATGGTACTTTTCATCTTTAACCTGACTTTCAGTAATTAGAACCTCTAATTATATTAATTAAAAAGGCTACTTTAAGATTAATGATAGTTGGAGGAGATATTTTCTTTTGGATTTTGCTTCAACTTCAAATGTTACTTACTGTCTACTCAGTTCAGATTGTCTCCATGTGCTGCTCTGACCACACTGTGTTCATTCAGACAAAAGGAAGCTCAAAGACCATTTTGAGCTTTTATCTTCAAGTCCCCCACCTACCACCTTCACCCCCTGTTGCATTAACATAGTCCACTGGACAATTCAGTTCTGTGAAAATTCCCTGCTGGGAAAATATAATTGCATCCTATTTTAGTTTTATTCATATGCATATTTTTCATAAGTTTTTAGAGACCAAGTTTTCTGACAGCCACGCCCCCACCAATGTAACGGTGACTCCAGTGGTAATGAGTCCCACGCATGCGCAGATAACAGCAACTCTCCGCTGACCCCTTCGGGAGCTCCAAACCTGCTTCCTTTTGGCTCGTGTTGCTCTTGAGGGGCCAGTAGGTTCCCAGACACTTGCTCCAACCCAAACTCTGTCATGATGGAGGCAATTAACATGACAATAAAAGTTTGGTATGCAACATGTGTTATTTCCTGCAGGGTTTGTCGCATATTTCAGGGAGCAGGTAAAATTCTGCTTTGTCCCCTTCCCGCCTCCATAGTTGAACCTTGAAAATCTCTTGCCTTAGCTGCCTCCCAGGGAAACAGATTGATGAAATAGGGAGAGAGGGGAATACTTGAAAGTTCCAAGATTGAAGACTAGGAGAGGAAAATGTGATACTGAGAAAAGAGGTAAAGGAGAATGTTAAATGTCATTGTTTTTTTACTGTTAACTTTACAAAGTAACGTTTCTTTGATGCAGATTAACTCCAAATTTCAACATGTGTTTATGGGAGACTAACCTTCCTCCTGAAAGTCAGAGTGTCTCACCTTTTCTGTACCCATGAAACTGTATAATCACATTGAAAAAGCATGCATGAGACTGAGAACACATCTTTGGCAAATTTCTGACACAAACTTACAATTTTCTAGTCTTATATGGCTTCATAACTGAACTGGATTTTAAGAGAGGGTAGTGTTCAAATTGTGAACGAGAAAAGTTACAGAGGTGTCACTCATATGACATTTCCTGAAGCAAAACTGCAGGATAAATCTTGTCCTTTGATGGAGATTCAGTGTCATGTTTAATAATTATTCTGTGAAACAAACACAACAAACTCATCGATGTACTACATCTTTTAATTAGTAAAATGACTTAACATCGATGATGGAAATCAGAAGAAATGAATAATGCTTTGGAGAGTGGCTTACTTTGTTCTGGCCATTTTCATCCCTTTTTATCCTTTGGGCTATTTTGTAGGGAAGCCTAGAGTGTCCATATCAGATCTAATATTCTAAGGTTCTGTGAGCTACATGATGTAGCACATTCCCCAAGAATAGATGGTCGTTCCTGTTCAGAGGTGTCTTCTCATTATTATGAGCCCCTGTGACATCAGGGGTCTCCGCATGTATGATTATGGAGCACTTTTAGGAGAGGAGTGCTTTGTGAGTGGAACTTTGTCACTGCAACACAATGGCTGGGCAGGTGGCCGCTCTGTGTCCAATGTTCCTAAATCCATGTCCTTTTTCTAGCCCTACTGCCTAAGAAACCTGACATGGTGCAGCTGTCTAGTGCCCCCAGTGTGCCCACAGAGACCAAACCATTGTCTCTTGCATAAAAGCCTACATACCTTTACCCATGCCTATGTCCATACCCATGCAATGGACAGTAACCCACCATCTTTCACTCTCCATATCTCTTAGCTCCTTTCACACAGAGGAATACAGTATTACCATTTGAAAAGAAACTTTTCTACATGATTCATAAAAATACAATCAGATTACTGAGATGTTGAAAGGGAGGACAAAAAATGCGGAAAGATAGAGTGAGATGACCTAGTAATAGTGTTTTGGGAATCTACTGCTGCCTGAAAGCTACCACCCAATGGAGGCTTGAACAATAGCACCATGTTTGGGATCTCTCATGCAGTGACAGGCAGACTCCTGCTGGGGCTGGAACCATCCTGTATGTGGCTATGGGCTGGAGACATCAAACAGCTGAGGGATGGAACAGCTGGCCCTCCCTGGCCGCCCCTCAAGCTCTGTGTGGTTTCTACAGCATGGTGGCTTCAAGGACTTCTTTCCTTATGTGGCTACTCAGAGCTCAAAATGCATGTGTCCAAAAAGAACCAGAGCCAGAAGGGAACTCTATCCCAATGTGTGACTAGGTCATAGAAGACATAGAACAACTTCCAACACATTCTATTTGTTAGAAGTGAGTTACGAAGGCCAGTCCATAGTTACTAGGGAGAGGATCAAAATCCACCTTTTGGTAGGAGGGGTTGTCAGACAATTAGCAGGTATGTCTTAAAACCATCACAAATAAAAATGTCATTTACTTTCTATTCCTAATATTAATGATCACAGTAATAATACCATTATTGATAATATATATATTTTTCAGATGCTTAATATATGCCAGTCATATTAAGGATATCATCTATAGTGTATCCTCTCAGGTAGCTACCACATGATCCTCAGCTTAAAGGTGAAGACTGATTTTTAGAGGGAGTTCATAATATGCCCATGGTCCTACTGCTAGTGGTGGTGAGAAATGATTTCAACCAGGACCTTCATACTCCAAAGAACTCCCTCTTCAGCAGTACCCCTTACCCACTGCATCAACTTACATATCCTTGTGCTTTAATATTCTGCATAATATTAATGCACAGGGACAGTTATATAGATTTTACTTGTTTTTGGTTATATCATTTTATCTCTCACTAACTTACAAATCAAACACATGAAATGAAAGTGCTGTTATAGATAGGAGAGATGTGTCACCGCTGTGCATGAATTCATTACACGCTCTCAGGGAAAGTGTTGGATAGTAAAAGAAATTAACTTGTAAAACCACTATTAATTTATGTTGACACAGAGTGAAGCCGAAAATAAGGAGGTATTTGTAGCTGATAGGTAACACCTGGAAAAACTGCTGAGTGGTTCTCTCTTAATGGGAACATTCTGAAGTATTGTATGACAGATGACAGTATTGTCCACTATTATTACCTCTTCTTCAGCAGGAGTTATTAAAAGAACCTCTGAGCCAAGTTGCTTAAATCATCAATTATATTCACACAAACACCCACCACAGTATAACCAAATACATCACTATGGAGAAGTGTGACAACTGATTCAGGATGCACAGTGGATCAAAACTGGCCGTTAATATATCTTGCATAATAATGTAAGAATAAATGTACCTGATACCAGTCCTAGAAGTTTGAAATTATGTGTATGTGTATGACGGTCATATATCATTTTAATGACTTACACACTAATAATGGATAATAAGAAAGATCAGTCATTACATTTAAGCAATTCTTAAGTATTCTTGATTTTACTGTTTTGGGGTAGTTTACCTTCAGGTTATTCGAATGTGAACAAAGTTTGTACATCTAGTAATAAAGAATTATTCTCAGTCAATCTGATACTTACTTAAAGGATTTGAGGTGAATCTGAAAAACATATGCTATGCATTTTACTCTAATTTTATATTAACTACTTTATGTTTTCCCCCATATTCTAATCTTTAAGGAATATCACATTCACTCTTAGATTTGAAAAGTACCTGCACTTCTCTTTTTGATATTTAGAGTGTTCGGTTTTGGTTATTAAAATATGAATTTCAAAAAATTAGATTGACTTCTGGCATGAATGAGGGATTTTAAGATAAGAATTCAATATATAAACTCAGTCTATGCTACTCAGCCTGTAATGTAATGCTTAGGGCAAGTCTCTGAATCATTTAGTGGCTCGAGTTCACATTTAAAGATTGTACTATTAGGTAGGGGTTGTATTTCAAATGTACCTTTTATTGGTGGAATACCTTCTTCATGTATGTATGATCATCTTTGAATCTTGCAGGGAGAAGGAACATCATCACTCTGTAAACTGGGAAATGAGACGCACTCAGTGTAGGTGACTTATCACAGGACTGGTTAAAAACATTTCCTGCATGTGAATCGCACCCCCCAACCCCAGGTGTATCTGTTAACTCTCAATCTGGTTTTATTTTCATTAACGTCTTTCTGTTAATGGACATCAGAAGCACAATAGTAGGAATTATCCATCATTGCACCAAGATGGACTTTTTACCATATCAAATATTCCAAGAGGAAACTTCAGTAAGGGTCTATGTGTTTTGGGCTCCTGGTTATCACCACTTCTAGCAGGGTGTCATGTAAGCCTCCTTGACAGCCATACTTCTTCCACATTAAATGAGACTTAAGACAAAAAGCAACTCTGTGGGGTTTTTTTTTTTTTTTTGAGGAATTAGAGTACAATTAGACGACCAAGTTCTACAATCACATGGAATAAATGCCTAAAACTCTTCTTTATTTTTAGATACTCCACAATAAGCAACCATTTATTAAACATTGGAAAACTATATTTGATACTGCACAAACTCAGGGTGAACATACTATTTCATCCTCCTTTACCAGTTACTCTCTGTGCACTGACATGCTTTACCATCATAAACTTCATTTTTTTGGCAAGTAATACTTCCCACTCCAAAACTATTCATAAACTCAAAGATCTTATTTATTCTAATAGATGTTAGAATTTTGCATCTGATGTCCAAATGTCTCTATCTTCAGTGTCACCACTATGATCCAAACCAACAACATTTTTTTCTCTTGAAACAGCATCCTAAATTATTTCCCCAAAGTCTTTCTTGTCTGTGCAACACAAAGTACCCAAGCTGATCATTACATATCATAAATCATTTCATATATTTTCACTGCTAATTTCCATGGCTTTCCATTGCACTTTCAAGAACATTCAAATTCCTTAGCATGAGCATAAGAATCTCAATATATGACCCTTGTCTACCTCTCCAACTTCATCCCCTACCACTCTCTGTTGTTAGCATTGATAGTCAACCACACTAACCTTCTTTCTGTTCCTCCAATGCCCCAATACTGTTCATGCCTTTAGAACTTTTGAACTTAGTGTTTGTTCTTCCTAGAACCCCCCAGAATGCTAAGCATGGCTCCTTGATATAGCTCCATATGCCATACACACTCCAACTCCACTATTCTAGTCATTTTCCACTATACCAATTTATCTTATTATTGTTTTGGTAATTATCATTAGGGAAATTATTTTTTCCTCTCATTTATTTATTTCCTTATTACCTCTGTTCCTTGCTATTGGAACCTAAGTTCCTGAGAGTCAGTTTTTGTAGATTGTTGGAATATGGAAAAATGCCTGACACATAATAGGCTCTTGTTAATGTTTGATGAATGACTCTTTAGGAATTTATAAATAAATGCAAGGCATAAAGTGTCTGATAAAAATCTGCCTCCTTCACTACTGCTGCTGCTTCACACTGTCACTTCATTTGGCTGTGGGAGACCAGACAGGCAGACCAAGGACTCCTGACTAAAGCACATGGTAAGAAAAGACCATTAAGTCCTCAAAAGTGAAACTCCTGGAGGAACAAGGCATATCTGCAGCTGAGGTTACAGGAGGAATTGTCTCCTCAGAGCTCAATGGAGATGCTGGGAGCTCGTTGAGGCCTGGGCAGTGAGGCTGAGTGGCTGGATTTTGGCTGTGAGAGCATGTGTTAGCGAGATTTTACTTTTCATCCTGACTAGATAGAACTTCACCACAAAGGTCTGTTTGACAGGCTCTCTTAGGCCTCCTATGGTTCCACCTTAATTGCTCTTTAAGCACTCACAGTGCTTGGGTGTGTGTATTATTTTAAACGGGGCATTGGTCTTTCAGCTGAGTTTTTGCACCAGACTTGGCTGAGTTCTTTAGAAGTGCTCTCCTCCCTTCCTGTGTTTCCAGCAAACAATCCCCATCATTTGACTGTCTGGCCAAACTTCTCTAATTTTTGTGAAAACGAATAAAGTTCTAAGCTGCCAGAAACAACAGACAGCAGTAATAATAACAGCAGTTAATAATAAGAACTAATGTTTATTGAGTGTTTAATGTGTGCTTAACACTATGCTGAATACTTAAGCATTATGAAGTGATGTTATTCCAATATTATAAATGGAGAAACTCTTTGTGTATCAGCCAAAGCAATTTTTTTAATTGGAAATCTTACTATGTAATTTTCAAGCTTAGAACTCTTACACAAGTTTTCATTTTTCTTGGTATGAAGGGAAAACTCCCTTAATGCATTCCAAAAGGCCCTACAAAGCCCATCTCTTTCTCTGGCCTCTCCTCACATCCTGCCCCTCCTCAGTCTCTGCACTCCAGCCACATTGGCCTTCTTTGTAGTTAGCGTGTTTCCTCATAACCAAAGGGACTCTGCACAGGCTACTCTCTTTCCTTGGAAACCTTTTTTTTTTTTTTCTTGCTCTCTTCTTTTCATTTTATAATTATTTTATTGATTATTTGATTAACATCTATTCCTTTCCACGTCATCATCTTTTGTTATGAAAATGTTAGGTAGTTAGATAAGTGGGGTATCAAGCAGATAAGATGGAATAGAGGGAGAATGGTCTGGAAGATGGAAGTATGTCTGCCTTCAGCATAAAGGGGCTTTACTTCCCCAAAATGAGTGCCAGCAAGAAACTGATTAGAACCCAACAGCCACACTTCATGGTAGCAACAAGGACTAACTGGACAGGACCCAATGCTCATTGTGATATAATTAGCATTGTGGTTTAGCCCCACCTCCCATGGTTTTCTCTATATGCATCATGGGTAAGGACATGTACAGAAGGGGACAAGCATGACTAAGCACTCCATGGGCAAGAGCTTTTAATTAATCAAGAGACCAACTCTAAGTGAGGGTATAAAAGAAGGGGACAAATAAAGACCATTGCTATCTGCCCTTGGATCAACCCACCTCTTGGTCTTGGAGATATGTTTTCCCTTTGCTCATAAAACCTTTAAAATCTTTTGCTACACAATGCTTCCTTCCCCCATCTGAATTCTTATCTTTTGGGTATGACAAGAACTGGGATGTTTTCCCTTCCCCTTTTCGGGCAACAAAAACATTAAAGTAATGGATGCATTTTTAAAATACCTGAGAGTTTGGGGATTTACATGACAGAAAGGCATGCCAATCTGTTTGATATGCATTGCCCCATTATTGCCCCAACAACTCACAACCAACCATATCTTGTTAGTCATTGCTAGTCATGAACTTGTGCAGCCACTCCCCTTGGATTTGTAATCAATAAATTGTTTTAGAACTAATGCTGTAAACTTCTGAGCCGAATATGCAAGAATGCCTGTTAACTTTTGCAGTTGTCTTTTTATCCTTGGTGGAAGCCATCCCTCAGGTAAGAAATCCTAGTATCAGGAAACTGTATCTTGCAAATGCAATCTAGACCCATTAAGATATTGTATGGAGAAAAATCAAGATTTCTGCCCAAATAGTCCCAGCGGAGTTTCTAACCATCAACCAGTACAAACTTGCCATATGCTGGAAGGTCTAGTCCTTAGACTTACCATATGACCCAGCAGTCCCACTCCGGGGCATATATCTGGAGGAAGCCCTAATTCAAAAAGCTTCATGCACTCCAATTTTCATAGCAGTACTATTTACAATAGCCAAGACATGGAAGCAACCAAAATGTCCACTGACAGATAATTAGATAAAGAGTTTGATGTATATACATATATGTATATATAATGTATACATACATATGTATATACATGTATATATAATGCATAATATGTGTGTGTGTGTATATATGTGTGTGTGTGTATATATATATAATGGAATACTGCTAAGCCATAAAAAAAGAATGACAAATGCCATTTGCAGCAACCTGGATGGACCTAGAGGTTATCAGACTAAGTGAAGTAAGCCAGAAAAAGAGAGAAAAATACCATATGATTTCACTTATATGTGGAATCTAAAAAAAAGAAAAATGACACAAATAAACTTATTTACAAAACAGAAACAGACGCATAGACATAGCAAACAAACTTATGGTTACGGGGAAGAAAGGGGGTGGGGAGGAATAAAATGGGAGTTCAAGATTTGCAGATACTAACTACTGTATATAAACTAGATAAACAACAAGGTCCTATGGTATAGCATAGAGAACTATATTCAGTGTCTTGTAATAGCCTATAATAAAACCGAATATGAAAAGGAATATACATATATATGTGTACATATATGTATAACTGAATCACTATGCTGTACACCAGAAACTAACACATTTTAAATTTACTATACTTCAATTTAAAAAAATAAATTTTTTTTTTAAAGAATCAACCTATTAAAAAGCTACCTTCTCTGGAATCAGAATTGTCTTCGGATCCAGATTCTGCCATTTCTTTTCTTTTTTTTCTCCTCTTTTTTTTTTCCTCTTTTTTTTTTTAAATTGAGTTATAGTTAGTTTACAATGTTGTGTCAATGCCATTTCATTAGCTGTGAAACTTTGACCACATCATGTAAATATTTTGAACTCATTGTCTTAAGTGGATAAAGGGGACTAATCATACTACTCTCTTAGGTTTGTTGAAGGGATATATTTATATATAACACATCTGAGAAATGTATCATACAGACATGAGCACAGGAAACTCCTAATGCATGTTAGCCATTGTGCTTCATGAAGGCATCTCATGAAGCGTCCTCATTTACAAGATATGTAGGGTGCCTCCATAGAGCTCTTGAACGCATGGGTAAAAGGAATTAGTCTCCTTCAGATCATGGTGAAATGTTGCCATTTATGGGTTAAATTACTGTATGTTTCCTCTTTGTTCTACCCTTCTGGGAGACAAGAGAAGCACATTTCCAATTAAAGCACACCAAGAATGTTATAAACCAAATGTAATCACCAAAGTTGGAGCTATACTAGGAAACCCAGAAAAAAGACAGAGAAAGAGACAGAGAAAAAAAAAAGCCAGATTCTATTATTGAGGAACTATAAAAGGGACATTGATTTAATTTATTTCAATTCAGTTAAAAGTAATTTTTACCTATTTCATATCAAGCACCTTGGTATAATCTATAATGTATAAGTAACATTAAACCAAGTGCAAAGTTCCTGTAGTCTTTTGGGGAAGCAATGCATATTCATAAATAATAAAGATCTTAATAAGTAGCTACATGGAGCACCTACTATGTACAAAATACTATTTTTGCCTGTTTTATTTAAACTTCACAAAATGCCTACGAAATGGGAAACATTTATCTTCCCTATTTTGCATATAAGGAAACTAAGGCACGAAGTGCTTAAGTAACTAGTTTGGGTTCAGATGCCTAGAAAGTGGCAAAACAGACTTGGCTGAAGCACCCTAATCCCAGAACATTCTCTCTTCACCAGTATACTGTGCTGCTACTTTTATATCTGATCCAAACAGAAACTAGAAGTAAATATATAATGCATAATACATGTTTGGAGTATAAAATGCAGAGAAAGAAAAGTTCCCATCCAGATAGGAATTGTAAATAGGGCATTGAAATATACTTCCATTTGAGGAGGGCTTTGAAAGTATGAAGACAGGCTAAAGTGTCAGAGTATTTTAGGTAGGGGAGAGAATAGATGCACAAGGTTATGGAAGAGAGAAAACATAGGGCATGTCAGGAGACAAATGAAGTTGCTACCTTAGGAAGAGTCTAAGTTAAGCAGGGGACACAGAAGGAGATGATTTTGCAGCTAAAAATGGGAACCATAAAAGATCTTCCTGAAGATTTGTTTTCAGTAGCTAATGGGTGGTGGATTGCAGACTGAAATGTACGCTGTGTCAAGTATAGAATGAAGATAATTGCCTCTTTACCTCCTTACATATTATTTTTCCCCTAGACAGAGAGACTATAAAAAGAGTAATGATAACACGTTTTTGAAAGATATCAGGACTCCTTCTTCACATGAAATATCTTGTAGAAATATGAAACTATATAGAAGGGTAGAGCAATCTTATTTGAAAGAGGAAGTGGGGAAAGGAGCCGTAAATCTCATCTGGCAAATCCCCCTCTTTCTGTTTGTTCTCTGAACACCAAGGCTCTGTGGAACATATCTTAAAAGTATAGTAGTTAACCTGCGACCAGAATGCTACCAAAATCATGTAATAATAGAATTATTTTATTCAGTTCATGTCTTCCTTTATCTGTTTTTCTCTCCTTCCTTCTATTTCATCTCATTTATATTATTTTCTTTATTTTCTTCTTATTTTTCTACTCTTGAACAGGTCATTATAGGCTATGGTCACTTAATTGCCATCCTAGGCAAAAACTATTTGGGAAAGTTTCTTATCCCTTGGCCCCTCAGTGTTGGCTATTGAAGCACTACGTTAAATGCTACTGGTATGAAATTAGAAGAGATACTTTTCCTATAATCTGCTCAGTTCTTCCAGTGGAAAGCGCTTTCAGCATAAACACGCACTGGCTTACAGAACATGGTGCCAATGATGTCAGCCAAGCCTAAAAGTTCTGATTTTCCCTAGACTGGATTGGTGTGGACAGGATGGGTTTGTCAGATTAAATTAGAGCTTCTGGAACTGATTTTGCTTTGGCCACTCCATGTAAAAATGGTCTTAATAACATTTATTCATTCATTAAACTTACATTTTCTGGGGGCACAACTTGGGAATGAATTGGCACAAGACACCAGAGCATGATGATGTGTTTTTGGTGTCCCCTGACCTCTAGAATCTTATCTTGGAAACCTTAGCTATGCTATATAGATACTGGAGGAAAAAAGATCACAGAACTTGCAAATCAGTCAGTGTTGCTAACTGCAGCAGTTTTAAAGATCTGGATAGATTGCACATACTTAGTAAGGCAGGAGCAATTCATATCCATTTTGAAGATAGACCATGGTAAGCTGCACTGACAGGCTTTCCTCATTTGGTTTATTTTTCTGGGATGCATAAAGATGGGGCCTGAATATTGACTTATTTAAGAGCGATGCTGTACAAAAAATACCTGCAATTTCTAAACACTTTACAATGACTAGAATTCCACAGAATTATTAAACACTGTTAATATTAAGTACTTTACTGAGAAGCATTCAAACTTACTATAAATATTTAGACATCAAAGAAAGAGTGTAAAGTCGGTAAATTGACTTTTCTCATTTTTTCAATCAGGAAATAATTTCCCAACCTCTGTATTCTGTAGAAGAATCCAATTTAAAGAATTACAATAGGCTTTGAACCAAGATGAGTGGGGTAATTAGAACGTTCACGTTTTCTAAGACAGAAAAGGACTAGCTCTGCACAACAAAATTACATAATCGTGTTATTTCGAGGAGGATAACAGGTTGTTTTTAAATGGATTGTTGTCATTCCAAATTGCTGTGGGGACTGATTCAAATAAGAGCTTCCTAATGTTATGAAATCAGAATGCAGAATGGAATACATTCTCATAGTTACACCCATAATGGTACATCATTGGTCAGTTCAAAATACAACTGTATATGCCTATTCCCATGAATGAAGTAAAAATTACAATGTACCTGATGAATGTTCATAGTAATAAACTTTGCCCTTTTTACTCATCATCTTGTCTTTATTGACTTTGAATAAAATAAGAAGACAGACGTCCCTTATTTCCCCATCATCCTGCTGAATTACAAAATACTGTCACCAGAATTATCATATAATAATTGATTTATTCTTCCATTCAATTACTAAGCAATGGGCTAAATCTTGTATGTTAGGAATGCAAAAAGAAAAAAAAAAAGCACCGGATATTATTAAATACAATCCACTAAGTTAGGGGATCGTATTAAATGCTTGTGATTCAGCAGTTCACTCTGACAACTGAAATTGTTGGGTCAACCCACAGATGGGCCATGCCACTGAGTAGATAGATCTGATAAAGATATGAGGGTACTGTTAGGTGGTCCTTTCCCTCAGATGGTAGACATAAACTATATTATGTATAGAATTTACTTGAATAAAAGATGCCAGTAGCCTCTTCTAGAGTAATTTCACATGGAAAATGTAATTTATAAAACAAAAGCAGATGTTGCCCGAAAGGCCTGTCACACATTGCCATGTCCTTCTTGGCTTCATTACCAAAATTTCATACTGGTTGTTTCTTCTCTGGTTTTCAAAGTTCTAGGAAATAGTGAAAGTTTCATATGATGTTTTCAGAAAAAGCTTTAATGAAATCTATGGATTTATTTTGCAAAAGTGGTGTGGATTTTTGAAAATAATTGAATTCAAATTCTGGTTCGACCTTTTTCTAATTCTGTGGTCTTGGACATATCTGTTTCATATGCAGAGTCCTTATTTTATGTTTTCTTAAAGCTTCTGGACAGCAAAGGGAACAATTAATAGAGTGAAAAGGCAACTTAGGAATAGGAGAAATTATTTACAAATCATATATTAATTTTCAAAATATATAAGAAACTACTACAACTCAATACCAAAAAAAAAAAATAAACTAATCAATCAATTTAAAAATGGGCTAAAGACTTAGACATTTCTCCAACCCTTGTAAACCATTGGTGGGAATGCAAAATAGTGTAGCTGCTGTGGAAAACAGCATGGAGCTTCCGCAAAAAAATGAAAATAGAACTACCATACAATCCTGCAGTCCCACTCCTGTGTATTTTGGCAAAAGGTTTTAAATGTTCATTGCAGCACTAGTCACAGTAGCTAAGATGTGAAGACATCGATCAATGGATGAATGGATAAAGAAAAATGTGGTATAGATGTGTACAATGGGGTACTAGTCAGTCTTAAAAAAAAAGGAAATTCTTTAATATGTGGAAACATCGATAAGACTTGAGGATGCTATGCTACATGAACTAAACCAATCACAGAAGGACAAATATTGCATAATCCCACTTATATGCCGTATCTGAAACAGTCACGCTCATGCAATCAGAAAGTGAAATGATGGTTGTCAGGAGTTGGGGGACGAGAAGGAAGTGTTGTTAATCAACAGGCATAAAGTCTCAATTGTGTAAGATAAGTCCTAGAGAGCTACTGTAGAAGATTGTGTCTGTGGTTAACAAAATGTATTATACACTTAAAAATTTGTTGAGATGGTAGATCTCAGTTGTTCTCGTCACAATAAAATTGAAATAATTAAAAAATGAAGAAAAGAAATGCTAATAATAAAGGGTACACTAGCTGATTTATGAGATTGTGAGGTGCATCAATGAAAAAAGGATAAATATTTGGCAAACTGTAAAATGCTAGGGAATGTTTTGAGCTTATATTTGGCAATGTAGGTCACTTGCCAGAGGCATGAGCTTTGGACTTGCACAAAACGAACTTGGGGTGCCAGGCTCTTTGTATTAACATAAACATGCTAGCTTACTCAATATCTTAGAGCTTCAGTTTCTTCATCTATAAAATGGGGAAAGTATTATCTACCTCATTGAGCTATACTGATAGTTAAGTGATAATGCACGCAAAGCTTTTAGTGAAATGTAAGAGAAGTAAAAGTCCTCAAAAATGGTAATTTTTGCTTTCTAATTATATTAGTCTCATTACTGTTATTTTACCATTAAGGGCAGAATTAACCAAGATGATATTTTGAAAATGTCAAGTGACATGTTCAAAAAATTCTAATTTTCATTGAACTTGTGCTTCTCATTAGAGAAAAAGAACAAATTTTATTGTTGAGAGAGATTTAAACATTTTATGGTTAATTGAAAATCAGTTGAGCCCTGCCAGCCATCCAGCCTGAGAAGCTCAGGTCAAGATTCTATGAATATCCCACACATATCTTGACTGCATTTTCTCCTTTTTTTTTTTTTTTTTTTTCGGTTTCTCTTTGTATAGTGCTTTATTATTGGCCAATGAACTACTTATAAGTTTCGTTGTTTTTTTTTTTTAATTTTTGTCTTTAAATGCTAGAATGGTTAAAATCCTCATTTTATGACTGAGATATTATTAGAAAATAAGAACTGACGAAGTAAGTTTTGGTGTTCTCCAGATGCTAGTTGTTCAATGAATAGTTCTTGTTGAAAGAAGATGGAACCCCTTGATTCAGAACATGATGGGGATGCTTGCAGATGCTAGTGGGAGGATTAGTACCTGGATTAGCACCCAATAAAAAGGAAATATCACTTGGTTAAACTCCTCTGAGGATGTACAATTTGAGATTTCATATGAGGGTAATTGCAAGCTTATCTTTCTGGTTGCTTATTAAAGAAGGTTATGCCTAATTGGGAGAAAACACAGACATACGATGCAATGGAAAGAGCAGCTTAAATTTCCTCTCTCTATACAAATGCAAGAAGATAAAACTTACTTTACTTTCCCCTCCTCACTCCTTCTCCTACCTCTCTCCTCCCCTAATCCTGCTTCAAATTGAGGTTAGAGTTACTAAAGGAGATCTTTGTTAATGCAACTCCAGGAGAAAAAGAAAATATAATTTCCTTGAAATAATATATATGGATAGGCAGAGGAAAAGGCAAATGGGAGCTTGCTCTTGGGTGTGGCTTTTTTACAAATTCATCTTTGATACCAGGGCAACACTTCATCATTGCTCCCATCCTCCAAAATCAGCCCTCACTGTGCTGCCCATCTCTACCAAGAAGTGGACCAGATGTGCCTGCACATGCCTGTGGCCAATCCAAGAAGATGTTGGAACTTGGGGGTAAGCACTGGATGTCTCTCTGCTGTCAACAAGAGCATCTTCACCGGTGTAGCTGGAAAGTGGGAGACCAACCTTCTACACTAATTTGGAGGCTCCGGGAAGGGGGGTGGAATTTTAAAAAGCTGCTTCTGAAATCTGACTCTGTATTTTGGGTCCCTGTGTTTTGTAATGTATCATTTGACTTGCATGCATTTGGTAGCTTCCATATAGTTCCTGACAGCATAACAGTAATAACAATTGGTCATGATAAAGGGAGGGAATAGAGTTTGTATTTAGCCTCATAAAGTTTTCTCTTTGGGAGCTGTATTTCATGAACTATATTGTCTGTATTTATGTTTAAGACAGTGAATATTATCCGATTATAGAGCTCCTTATAATTCTTCAAGTCAGGCTGAGCTCCGTCGTCAGCATTTTCCTCTGAGATTTCAAGAGGCAGAGACGTTTGTTGCATCTTAGTCCCTGTTCAAAACGTTATTTATGACTTTTTTCCTCAATGAAATATCTTATTTATATTTCAGCTTTTTTCACAAGATTTACTTTTTGAAGAGAGTGGTTCTGTAAAAGGAAAATAATTTATGTCAAACTCTTTGGAAAGTATTTCAACTCATAAACCTAACATGGTGGTTACAAAATGAATATTAGAATGAATAACATTTATACAGTAGATAAAAGATATTTAAAGACATTAATACAGGAGAAAAGATTAAGTAGCACCCCTTGGGTGTTTAGTTTGTGCCAGAAATTCTGATACGCACGTTGTGAATGTTTTATCTTAGTCATTTAAGTCTGAGTGGTAGATAATGTTGTCGGCATCATATTATAGATGTGGAAACAAAAATGTGAGATCAAGCACGTAATGAATTGTGAAGCCAGAATTCAAATGCCAAAACTGTCTGGCTCCAAATGCATTGCTTTTTATACAAATATTACTCACTTTTCTAGAAAATTATATATAAGCAATAATACATATAACATTAACCTCAGCAAACAAATTCAAAAATTTATCCCTTTGTAAAAATAGGTTAATTGTACTCCTGATATCTAACTGATGGCTAACTTTTATTTCTCCTTTACCCCAGGGTGAAGTTATTCTAACAGTTACTATTTTTACAGTCTTGTTGCTAATAGGAACTATGTTACTCTGGCAATGGGCCATCTAGCTCTTACTTGAAATTTCTTTGGAAAAAATTCCAAGATTATAAAATTTATTAAACCAAGGTGTTCATAGATATATTTTGCCTTGTGTAACTTTGCAAGAGTAGACGACATGTTGGAAGGGCAGATTTTAGGGGCTGATAAGATATTAAGACTCAAAAAGAATAGTTAGACGGAGAGAAAAAATGATTTATCAAATAAAGTAATCTGTTGAGAATATTTAGGCTGTATGTCAAAGACGAGAATTACACCAGAGAATTAATAGTGTATACTGAGTTGAGAGTTCATGATGATAAATTAACTTTTATATTGTGTTGATTTATTAAGAGGCTATCTATAAAATGTGCTGCTGTTGAACATGCCTCTTAAATGCAGGCTTTATTTAACTGCACTTCTAACATTTGAATGAGCTTTGTCATATTTGCCTCTGATAGCAGTACTTACATACAGCTATGCTTATTTATAATCTACTTTTTAGTTTGTTTTTCACATAGGAGATTCAAGTATTTTTAGAAACATACAGCATACCCTGTTTTGTTTTTTCATTTGAAAGTCATTATAAAACTACTGCATCCACATTATTTGCTTTGGCTTTTAATAAATTATTACAAAGAAAATATCTCAAGTAAAATGTGGGCACATTTGCATTTTAACAGCTGGAGAATATTTTCCCAAGAGATTTGTGTAACTAATCTATAATAATTTACTGAAATTAGACCAATGTAACACTTATTAGTTGCTAGTTGAATTTTGGACATTTCTTCTTTTTTTTGTTGTTGTGTTTAGGATTTGAAAGTATTGTCTAGTACATGGTAGGCACTAGAGATAATACAGTAAGCAAATGAATATATCACCTCCATTCCTAGAGTTTACAGACTAGTGATAAAGACATAAACCAAATTAATCAAAAGACAATTTAGTTACAAACCTTCATAAGTGTAGCTCTGAGGATATTAAACAATGAAACAACAGTCTGGAATGTCAGAGAAGTATTCTATAAAAGAGTAGACATTTTTACTCAGTGTTAAGTAATAAGTAGAAATTTAGGCATGATTATAGCCTGAGTAAAATTTCCACTTCTGACTATGACAGACCAAGTTTTGGAAAATAAACTTTCTTCCCAAGAGTAACTAGGAACTGGTTGTAATAGCAAAATAAGACAAGCAAAATAAACTCAAAAGAAACACAACAACACCACTAAAAATCTTTTGAAAGTATCAGGGGGCTACTAAGGCAGCTGGATCTTGGGTGACCACAGTCCTGGAGAGATGAGGCAATACACTGAGGTGAAACTGACATTTGCTGATTTATAAATAGCATGATACCTAGAGACTGAGAATCTTGACAAAGTTTTCTGAAGTAGTACTTTCAGTAGAACTGTTCAGAGTGCTGGAACACAAAATTTGGATTTTAGGGGAAGGATGGACCTTTTTATACATCCCAGGACTTCAGAAGAGAGATCTGACATGCTAACTCTTAGGATTGAGTTATAAAGGAACTAGAAAAAATCCAGTGTCCAAGCACCACCATCTGAGATATGATTAAGATGTTAGACGATCTGCCTTTAATCTAACTCCTTGTCATAAGCAAAATAAGATTCTCTGTGGAGAAAATACCATCATGCAGAGCAGCTACAATTTCCTTACAGAATGCATAGAACTCAATCAAAAATTATCAAGGAACAAAACCAAGAGGAAGCAGTCAACTGAAAGAGGCCCATGGGTGATTTAGCTATCAAAGGTGTCAGACGCTGTCTTTAAATTAACTGTTATTAATATCTTCAAGAAAACGGATGACAAGGTAGGGAACTTCACCACAGATCAGGAATAGAGAAAAATAATAAAGTGGAAATTCTAAAATTAAATAATATAAATATTGTCATTAGGATTGCAGCAAATTAGTTTAGTAATAGCTGCTGTATTGAAATGATTAGTAAACTTGAAGATGTCAGCATAAAATATCTATATTAAACCATAGAAATACAAATACATACAAAATTAATGAGACATAAAAGATGACAAAAATTATTTCCAAAATAGATGAATAACTTTTATAAATACATATGATCAAGAAAAAAGTTCAATTAAAAAGTTGGACAAAAAATAGCTGAGAAGTAATATGAATATTTTCATGTTTCAGAAAGTTAGGGGTCTCCAAGCAAAAACCCTGCAACTTGGGCTAATGGACAGGTCTTAAAAGTTAAAAAAATAAAATGACAGAATAAATAGTGAGGACTCCAGAGAGATTTAACTACATGGAGCCATGTTATTTATATTTCAAAGTAGGATAAAAAATATCTTAAGACTTGGAAACATTGTTTGGTTTGTCTCCCTCTCCCAATGTAAGTATACATTTATTTATATTCCAGAATATAAAAATCCAGGCACCTTCCCTTTTTATTCTCAAAGAGGAAGTGTTCACATTTAGGAGATTAGATTCCTTTTATCTCTCAGATAAAGAAGGTAGAAGCTGGTCAGTATACATATAAACTATATGAGTTTACTATTTTAAAGTTCTTTTCCTGTGACTTAAGAAACCCTATTTGATATTGAAGAGATAGTAGCAATCCCATTTTTTTTTTTTGCAGAACTGTTTACAGTAGCTAAGATGTGGAAACAATCTAAAATGTTCATAGATGGATGAATACGTAAAGAAAATGTGATAAATGCACACAGTGGAATACTATTCAGCTGTAAAGAAGAGGGTTATTCTACAATGTGAAACAATATGGATGGCCCTTGAGGACATTAGGTTAAGTGAAATTGGCCAGACACAAAAAGAAAAGTACTGCATAATTCCACCTATAGGAGATATCTACAATAATCAGATTCATGAAATCAGACTAGAATGGTAGGTACAAGAATCTGGGAAGGGAGAAGGGGGCTAATGGGAGTTGTTAACAAGGATAAAGTTTTAGTTAAGTAAGATGAACAAGCTCTAGAGATCTGCTGTACAACATTGTACCCAGATTCAACAATAATATATTTTACATTTAAAATTTGTGGACGATGTGGACCACTTATGTTAAGTGGTCTTATTAAAATAAAATTGAGAAAATTAAATAAACAAATAAGGAAATAAATCTTTTGCAAAGAAAAGAAAGTTCTTTGATGTACAAAGGGACCTGCATATCTGGCTTTCATTTGCATTGCTATAGAAAAAAATGGGGCATTGAGTACTGATCCAGTTATCGCTGTAAGTAATAATAATCTTTCCTTGCTCAGAAATCCCACATACTTTTAGAATAATATGAATAAATGTAGATATTAAAAATTTACTAAAATCTTACTTCAAAAAAACAGTTATAAAAGAGGATGTGCTAAAGGCTAATGAATGTATGAAAATGTTCTTAACCTCATTAAGCATAGGGAAATTCAACTTGGAACTACAATGAGAGCAACCAACATGTAAAAATGAAAAAGACTGAAGACCCCAAGAGTACTGGTGAAGTTGTAGAATAATTGAAATGTTCAAAACCTGCAGCTGAACATGTATATTAGAATGACCACTTGGATAAGCTGTTTGGTAATACCTAACAGAGTTGAACATTGGTGCATCTTAGAATGCCAGGGGTAGTCTAAACAAAAACAAAATAAATATATATTCACAAATGGTCATTACTATTTGTAATATCTAAAATGACCCTACTGTCTAAAATCAATAAACTGTAATGACTTTATATACCCAAGTAAATGCCAACAAATATGCAAAAGACATGAACAAAAATAATCATTGCAGCATTCTTTATTTGTAATTATTCCCAAAAGGGAATAACTTAAATATCCATAAAAAATACACTGGATACATATTGGTGTTGTCATACAGTGGAAAACTATATAGCTATGAAAATGATGGACACACAATTATGAGGCGGTATCTGGAAAACATGATGTTCATCAAAAGAAACGGAATGGCACCTTTCACATAATTCTATATGAATGAATTAAGAAATAAGCAAAACTAATTTGTGATGAAAGAAGACAGAATGATGCTTGCCTTTGGTGAGCAGAGGAATAGTTACCAGGAAAGAGTGAAAAGGTGATTTAAAGTTTTATTTAGTAACTTGGTTACACTAATGTGTTTATTTTGTGACAATCTATACATCTGAGCACTTACAATTTCTGTACTTAATGTGTGTTAGTTATCCTTCATTTTCCAAAGCAGTTTATTTAGTGTAGACATAATTTGGAAAATCAAAAACTTACATGTTAGATAACAATATCTTATCTAAAATATTTTAATAAGAATTTGGTGTGTTAATAATATTTTAATAAGAGGTTAGATTTATATTACTTTACTTATTTTTGCTGGAGGGAAGCTAAAGTTTTTCCACTTTTCTGATCTTTAATGAGTTTAGGTATGTAAAATATAAAATGTTAAAGCTATTATATTCCAAAAATGAATTACTTCCTTTGATTGTTTAAAAAAAAATTGTAGCCAGTTTATGCCAATTTGATATTTAACTTTTGGTATATGGACAAGATGAAGGGCTTGTCCAGTGTTTTCTGGAAGCAGAGAGATTCAGCATCCCAAGAAAATTTGGCTTACAAATCCCATGCTTTAATTTCATCCATCCTTAGGGTTTTGCTAAAATGTTGTTTTTTTTTTACATACCCTCTTTTTGAGACTATTAATTTATAGCAAAACTTATATTTCTTATAGAATGTTAAATTCAAATGTCAAAAGATGGAATTCAGGGTCTAAAACTGGATGACTGAAATCAGTTCCATGCGTATGGGAGATACTTTTCTTGTACTAACTCAACTAATCTGCCTCAAATCTCTCCTCTAATAAGTAATAGAACCAGAATACTAACCCGGTTTGTCCAGCTTTGAAGCCCAAATAGATATTGCTGTATTATATCCAAACTCATTTAATTATTGGTGTGAAACTTCTCAATTCTAAATATGAACATTTTCATCTACGGACTTTAACAACAGTGCATCTCATTTTAGGATAGATTGTAGCTCTTCTTTGTATTAAAATAGATAAATAAGAATAGCTCCTACTCCTACAGCATGTGATATGCTAAAAGGTGTTACTGTAGTGTTTGGGGAAAACATCAGTGAAGTTCTCCTGAATACCACCATCCCAACCTTATAAAAATGCCAGCAAAACAGAGTTCCCCATCACTGTTCTTAAAAAAGTTATGCATGCAGACCTAGGACTTCTTACTCTAAGATATATGCATATCAGGATAAATGAGAATGAATAACATAGACATTCCCTGCTTGAGGCACTTTATGTAGCTCTTTTTGATATGTATTTCTTCCTAAATCCATTAAAGAGTAACTCATTTCAACAAGGGCAAGGTTGTGATTGGTTTTCAGGAAGATAAGGCAGGGTTTGTAATTAAATTTCACCAGAGACTCACAATCTTGCCCTAGGGAAAAAATAAAAGAGCTGACAATCCTGCCCTAAGAACATAATAAGAGGGTCAGAACACAAATTCCTTCTTGCTAGAATGGTGAACAGAGGTTGCTTATTGGAGCTTGGCTGAGGACATTTCCTTTTGCAAACTCCACCAACCTCTTAGCGATGTCAGCTCCTGTTCCCAGGATCTTTGAGTCACTGAAGTTTCCGACATTATGACAAAAATCTGGAAACAGAGCAAGTAGTGGATATTGATTAGGTTTGTACTTTTGTTGCCAGAGAGTATGTTCTTGTCTCTTTGAGGAAAGAAATCAAGAGCAAGCCACAGTAAAGTGAAAGTAGATTTATCCAGGGAGATACACATTCCACAGCCAGAGTGTGGGCCATCTCAGAAGGCAAGAGAGTACCCTACCCACTTTTTGACCCTTTATGGTCATCCTAGGAACAGTCATGGAACCTGTGGGTGTGTCATTTAGCATGCTAATGTATTACAATGAGCCTGTAATGAGGTTCAAGGTCTACTGGAAGTCAAATCTTCCACCATCTTGGGTTGAGTATGTTCTAACCAGTTTATGTCCTATCTTCAATTGCTCTGGCATTGTTTTAATGGTTGTGTCTGCTCTTTTCCCTCCTGTCTCACTTTTAAAGGGAGTAAAGGGAGAAAAATGGTGTGCATATCCCTTTGACCATATTCTATCTCTAAATCTATAGACTTGGACCTTATATCTTAACATTAAAAAAAAAAATAAAGGCATCAGCAAGTGATGGTACCCCCACATTTGGCAGACTCTATATCTCACAGGAAGCATAGTGGCATAGCAAAGATGGAAGGCAGCTGTCTTAGTCCATTCCAGCTGCTATAACAGACATAAGCTGAATGACTGATAGACAACAAACTTTTTTTTCCATAGTTCTGGAGTTTGGAAGTCTAAGATCATGGTGCGAGCAGATTCATTACTGGTGAGGACTTCCTGGTTCATAGACATCCATCTTTTTGCTGTGTCATCAATTAGCAGAAGACGGCAAGGGAGCTTTCTGGAGCCTTTTTTATAAGGACACTAATCTCAGTAAAGAGGGCTCTGCTGCGATTATATATTCACCTCCCAGAAGCCCCACTACCTAATACCATCACCTTAGGGGTTAAGAATTTCAACATATGAATTTAGAGGGAGACTCAGACATTCAGATTATATCACCACATCTCCAGACTGTTCTCAAATCAGGAAATGACTCAGTGAAATGGAAAGCAACATAAAGATAAACAGCATTCAACGTGGGGTCAGAGCCACAGAGCCTACACCACAAGAGGAGCTAAATGTTGTGGGTTGAGCTGTGTCTCCCTAAAAAGATGTGTTGAAGTCCTAGCAACCAATGCCTATAATTATGAGCTTATTTGGTATTAAGTCCTTCACAAATGTAGTCAAATTAAGATGAGGTTGTATTCAACTCGAGTGGGTCCTAATCCAACATGACTGGTGTCTATATGAGAAGAGGAAAAAGAGACACAGACAGAGAGAGGGAAGGTAGCAGGGACAGGGACAGAAATAGAAGTGAAATGACCAAGGAACCCCAAGGACTGAAAACCATCATCAGAAGCTAGGAAGAGGCAGTGAAGGGTTCTAGCCAGTCTCAGAGGAAATATAGCCCTTTGGACAATTTAGTCAGCAGGGCCATATTTCTGACTTCTAGCCTCCAGAATTGTCAGACATTTCTGTTGCTTTAAGACACTCATTTTGTGGTACTTTGTTAGGACCATTCTAGGAAACCGATACACATAACCCAGGTCATCAGCATAGACAGGCATCGTGCAGAGAGCAGCCCATGCAAAGGTAGTGCATGAAACACATTTTAAATACTAGGAAAGAAATCTGTATGTGGCAGTGTGTTTCTATAACAAATTAAGCTTTTGTATCAGAGAGTGTAGAACCGAACAAACATATAAAAACTTAGATAAAAACATAATCCAGAATGGAGACACATTCCTCCATTGACCAAAGGCTCTCATCCATTCCTTACAGTGTTATTAAAAAAAAACCTAGAAATTAATACCAAATTCTCATTTTTACATCATTTACAGTTTACCGTATGTGTAAATACCTTAGTTACTTATATAGTAAAATGTATATTATTCTCATTTAAATATATGGGTTCAGTCACTGCCCAGAAAAAAAAATATATACATAGTTATAATATTTTAAGTAATAGAAATGTTCCAAATATTAAAAGAAAAATATGATGCTGCCCAGATTGGGTAGCCAAATTGCCTGTTGCCAAGACTCTATCTTTCACAATATGTGTTAACTGATGTAAATAGCAGACTGTAGGGAATATTTCTTGGCAATGTTAATTTTGTTTGTGCTTCAGTACTCCATATGACACCACAGGATTAATTCTGATTCTGGAAATGCAAAATCCAAATTGACAAGTGCAGAATGTATAAAGCTAGCCCATGGAATTAAATGGACAAAATAAGAGTTCTGTGTTACTCTGTATACACAGTGAAAAATAGGACTCAGTAAATATGGAGAATTAAAAAAAAATCTTTATATCATTTAATTTTAACATTTTTCTACTTAAGAATGACATTTACTAATTAAAAATGATAGATGTCTCATATCTTCATCATTGATTAGTTGTATACCATGAAAGGGGATATTTGCTCTTCTGCCTCCCTGAGTTACATTTAATATAAACAAATTGTGCAGTTTCTCAAGAAAGTGTGGTCATGGATGCAAAATAAACACACAGATTGCACAGAACCAAATTTCAAATAAAACATGGTCTAAACATTTACATTAAAACTGGAGAATTTTATATGATACATCATGTTAACCTTACTCTATACATACTATTTTTTATTTGAAAGTAAATGTCATCTTTAATTAAAAATACTCCAAAATATAATACATATTTACATAGTAAATATTATAAACTCAGTACACTGTTGTCAATATAATAACAGTTATTATTGAAGCTAAGGTATAAAATATAGCATCTTACAGAAAATATAAAACATATTGAAAAACTTAAAGGAATCACCTCTCATATATTGTATACATATATCAGTATTTTAATAAATTAATTTTGAACAGTATTTTGTTATAGTCACATATTTAGTAGACAAATATGCCCATCTCCTTTGAAGTTAATATTGGAGTACCAAAATATGTAAGATTTTGCCATTGATTATTTTTCTATTTTCTGCTCTCCTAATCCATTTGGCTCATAAGCAAAATCATCATCAAAGAACCACTGAGTACCCCTAAGGACTTAGCAATATACTAGGTGTTTGATCATTGAAAACTATAAAGAATACGCTTAGTTACTGTTGAATTGAAATGCTGAGTGGTCCATTAGGCAGAAATGAGTAATTCATCCATCAGAGGCGCCCATGGTAAATGATTACCCTGACAGTTCATATGTTGAATATGAGAGCACTCATGAGAATATATGCACTGGATGATGAGATGCTAACTTTTCTATTATTCCAAAAGTCCGTTCTTCAGTAAAGGGCCGTAACTCAATCTTAAGTCAATTGCTGAGCTATACATAGCATAGGCTATAAATAATTCTGATCCACCCATTGTATCTACAGAAAAGTATCTCAAGTGTTTTGATTTATAACATGAAGCCACTAAAACCCGATGCAATACACAGGTAATCTGGAATTTGAATTGTTAATAAGGGAAGAGGATATAAGGACATTAGTGATATTCGCAGTATTTGAAAAGATCTAATTTGCACCTTAATGATGAACTATATAGAAATGGTGCCATAATATGCCCATTATATTAACAAATCTCTGGCAACTCAAAAGCAACTGGTTGCTTGGTTATATTAATAAGTGAGATATCACCTGGAAATAAAAGAACTAGACTCAGTTACAGCTTTTATAGATACCCCCAGCTAAATTCTTCTTGTATTTGTAACCCTAACTAAAAATAATTCTATATACTAAATAAAAATATTTTACAGTAATGCTAAATAACTTGTAATAGTATAAAACACTCCAATTAATACTAAAAGTGAATACTACATACTAAAACATGAGTAAATATTAAAAATGAATAATTCATACTGAGTTTAACATCATCACAGTGGAAATTACATCAGACCTAATTAATGAATGTAATGATTATGATAAATGTATAATAATAATGATGACCTATGGGGCCATCTTCTCCATATTGAAAGTACACAGATTAGTGTGAGATAGATTAGTTTGAAAATAAAAATATGCTGAAAAAAAGGAAGAACAAAATGAATGAATGAAAATGAGTATAAAACCAAAACAAAATAAATGTCAGTTTAGTGAACTATATGAGCACTTTGTTACATAGGTGATTGGAATTTATGAAAAGAAAAAAAGTCTGGAAGAATTTGATTTATGGTTATTTAGAAGGGGTGAAATAATTAGCAGCTCTATTTGTCTCTTCAAGTCAGATCAAAATATTAAATAGACTTACATTGAATTTATTTGTATATTTATGTATCACCTCTCTCTATAGGCCTCTAATTCGTATATGTTTAAGATATGCTATGTGATTTAATATATAAGATCATAATGTCTGCATAAAGAGAGGAAAATGATTAAAGTGAGGGAAACACACTAAAAAAAGGAAAAAGTACTAAATAAAATCCTCAGAGAACTTATACCACTAACTAGTGATTGGTCTTCACAGGTTAAAAATTATTTAGCTGTCTTTAAACTATTTTATAAACATGGAAATCATTTCTGGAGGCACTAACTCATTTGCTTATTCACTCATTTAATAAAGCAGCCTAATGATTATCGAGTATTTGCATGTATCAGATAGTGGAAATGTAAACTCCTTGAAGACAAGCATTTTTATTTTATAACCTTAGAGCAGAATCTTTTACATAGCATTTATTTGATACATACGTGCTAACTGAATGAATGTACGCTAGGTGCTAGTATCTAATAATGAACAGATCAGGTGCCACTCATGCCCTTCCAGGATTTCCAATGCAGAGGGTAGAGCTTACTGACGTTCGAAATTACTGTTATATATTGTGGCAAAGTTCATAGCCATCACCCAAAAGCAAGTTAGATTTTTGTTCAGCAATATTGAAAATGAGTAACCCAGATGCAAGATGTTGACTATCAGGAGCAAGGAAATGGAATTTCAGGAAAGGCCAGATTTTAAATGTGTGGTTCCCTTCAAAGAAGTCCTTTTAATGTTGGTGCAAAATAGAAGGATCTCCAGGTCTTCTGTCCCTCTTTTTATATATCCTCTGCGTTAGCAACACGTCTTTACACATGCAGCACATATGGGCAATCTGAGAAAAATCTTGACTATAAAGTCTCTAAGTAGTGGAATTAAGTACAAATTGGCTGTTTATTCACCCCAAAAAAGACCCTCTAGGGAAAGATTGGGAATGATTCAATATCCCGGGAGGAAAGTCAGTGATAAGCATCTCAGCTCTTCAGATGTAGTCCAGTAGTCGGATCTTGGATCCACGGTTTAGTGTGTTTATTGAAAACTTAGAAAGAATCATGAAGAAATTCAAAATAATCAAATACACTAAAATACAGAACGTATAAAAAAAGACAGGAAGGTTTTGTTTATTTTTTTAATTGATGTGTCAATTAAGTGGTGAATACAACCTTTAAATGATTTACAAGGATTAATTTACAAACTATAATAACAGGTCATTGTCTATTTCTATCAAAGAAAATAAAAAAGGCACACATTTGCGGCAGCATGGATGGATCTGGAGACCATCATTTTGAAAGAGATAAGACAGAAAGAGAAAAATGGATACCATATGATATTACTTATATGTGGAATTTTTTTTTCAGTGCACAGATGAATGTATTTATAAAACAGAAACAGACTCACAGACATAGAGACCAGACTTATGGTTACCAGGGAGGAAAGAGGATGGAAGGGATAAATTGGGAGCTCAAGATTTGCATATACTAAAAAAAAAAAAAAAAAAAGATTTGCAGATACTACCATATATAAAATAGGTAAACAACAAGTTTATACTGTATAGCACAGGGAACTATATTCAATATCTTACAGTAACCTACAATAAAAAAGAATATGAAAAGGAATATATGTATGTATATGCATGACTGAAACATTATGCTGTCACCAGAAATTGACACAACATTCTAAACTGAGTATACCTCAATAAAAAAAGGTTAAAAAAAGAAAAAAGGCATAGATATAGTATACATTACAATTAACTCATTAAGCCTTTAAAACTTTTTCTTTACAGTGAACGTTTTAAAACACTTATTAGTGACTTATTTTGAAAAATGATGACATCTCATTGAAAAATACTCGTGAATCATATACATTTTCATCTTCCAGGTATGGATATAATTCTTCCCAAAACAGAGGAGTGGGCCTTCTGCGTCACTGTAGATACTACTGAAAATGAGACTTCATAATCTTAGACTTCTCTCCATTAATCAACTACCCTCAATTCTTTCAATATGCCCATTGCTTCTCTTTTATTTCTTCAACTATGAATGTTATGTTGCTGTATTCTATATGTTTTTGTAAGCTAGCTGAATATTTTAAAGGAACAGAAAGCAGTATCCAAAATATATTAACTCACGTAGGGCGTTCAGGAACTGAGTAGTATTAAAATGGATCACTGGACTCCATACATTTTGAATTTCTATTTGCAATTCTAAATTCTTTATTTCTTAAGTCTAGGTTTGAGGATAATTTATAGGAAAGAAATACTTGTTAATAATCAGATTTAAAATATTAGTCCTACAAATGAAAGGTCAATGTAGATTTTAAAATCAGCAATTCTTAGCTGGTTCCACATTAATGTTCAGATAACATATTTAGAGGGACCTTTTAGGAACGTGTGCTAGACAGCATTGCAGGGAAAGGAGGAAACACACCTACACAAGCCCTTTTAGCATCAGCATCGTTGATTTCCATGCTAAATGAGACTTACGAAAGCTCTACTTCAAAACTATAAATCAGAGAAACGTACACAAATCATCTAGATTTTTACTAAATGAAAAGAAGATGTGATATGATTTAAAAGATCAGGGTAGGGATGTGTAAGCAGGATTCCTGTGATTAATCATCCAAAGTAAACTTTATTATTTAAGAGCTATTGGACTATAAAGAAGCTGATTTTTTCCTTCCCAACAATGTGGATTAGCTTTACACAGTGTCATAAATATTGACAGCATTATGTTAGTCATGCTTTTTGATTTCTCTTTCTTACTGAGAATCCTATAGAAATAAGGATTATGTAAACATTTTTAGGATGCATGCACCCAGGGGTTGAAATGATGGGACCAGTGACTCTATGACTATTAAGTTGTTTTCTGTTAAATATTTTGCATAACACTGGAAGCTGAGGTACAAAAGGCTGTTTCAGCATGTCTTACTACAACTCTATTTTTCCCACGATTTGTACATAGATTAAAGTTAATGGCTTTGATTTTTTTTTCCCCATGTTCTGTGAAGGAAAAGGTTAATGCATCAAAATGTTAAACTTTGGGTTTTTTTTTTAGAATTCTATCTAAAGTCTAAAGCTGAAGACAATAAGCATTAAATACCCACCCATTCTAAAAAATGATTTTTGAATATATCCAGGCTAGTACGCTAGTACTTATTAACAGCAAAACTGGTCAGAAAACCCAATTCAAAAAGAGTTATATCATAAAAGACTGGAAGAATGAAAGAGATTCTTTCAGGTGAATTTTTAAAGTTGGGAAGGGGATTTCCTGCAGGAGAGTACCTTGATATCTTGCTGCTGGTCAGGATTTTGACTGCACTGTGGCATTGCAACTGTGAGGTTTTGTACCAGAAAATCCTTAGAGCAGATTGATGCGGGCTAGATAGGGGTTGGCACACATGTGAATGTGGAAACTGAAGCCTGCTTTCTTTTGCCAGAAGTCTGAGGACAGGAGTCTGGATGGAGAAACTAAGAAAAATATGCTATAAGGGAGATTACAGAAATTTCCCCCTTTGCTGAGGCAAAGATCTATAAGATCTTGTGTGGTTATCAGAACCCAGCAGCTCAACCTAGGGATTCTGTTTTTGACTGTGAGGAGAGGTGATCCTGGAAATAAGAGGATTTACCCCAGGGTCAGGAGAACAGTGGAAGTCAAGAGGCAGCAGAGGAATGCTTCTCCTATAAGGGAAAGAATTAGTGGTGAGACAGGAGGGAAGGTGGCAGGGCACAGCCATTCAAGGAATGACACAGCAATTAACACCAAGATGGTGGAAAACTAAACTCCCTACAGGCTATGAGGTCCAAGATGTCAGGAGATTTGACTTCCAGTAGGTTCCAGTAGATCCTGAGCTTCATTACACACTCATTGTAATATAATAACATGGTAATGGCCTTCCCACAGGCATCATGACAGTTCCCAGGCTTACCACAAAAGGTCAAAAAGTGGGCAGTGGCCCAATTCCTGGGAATCCCTGCCCCCTTCCCCAAAGTAGTTGGAATAATCCTCTCACTTGTTAGCATGTGAAGCTACCGAGACCATAAAAATGAACAATTCCCAAACCTCATGGCTGCTCTCCCTTCTGAGTGAGATGGACTGCACTCTGTCTATGGAGTGTGTATCTATTTTCACTTTAACCACCCCACCACCCCCACACCCCCATGCCTGTGGCCTTTCTGGCCTTCTGAAATGGTCGACACGATGTCTACAGAGTATGTATCTCTCTGAATAAATCTACTTTTACTCAACTGTGGCTCACTCTTGAATTCTTTCCTGCTGGAAGCCAAGGAACCTCACTTAGCTGGGCATCTCCCAGGGACTCAACTGAGACCTGGAACACAGCTATCCTCTTGCCTTCACCTCCCATTTTCCTGTATCAGTGGGATTACTACCAAGGGTGGGTCTCTGCCATTCACAATGGCACCCATAAGAGAACCAGACTTTGGATGTCTGTCATAATGACAGGATGATGCCAATCGTTATCAGCTAACATGGAGCTAGAAACAGTTCTAAATCTATCAATGCTTAAATACAATTGGTTCTACCAGTTAGTTTTACTGTAGTCTACACTCATTTCTAAATGGTACGTTTTATAACGAATCATGGAAAAAGACACTTGAATACATTTAAAGGAGGGTGCCAACACTGTTAAGGTGTCTGAAAAGCATGCTTCATAAGGGACAATGGAAAAAATATGGTGGTGTTGGGAAAAGGAACTACAGGTAATAGATGGAGGGATGTGACTAATGTACTCAGATATTTAAGGGATTCTTAAGTGGAGGATAGATCGTTAATAGACTTACCATATGACCCAGGAATCCTACTCCTGGGCTTGTATCCAGAAGGAAATCTACTTCAGGATGACACCTGCACCCCAATGTTCATAGCAGCACTATTTACAATAGCCAAAACATGGAAACAGCCTAAATGTCCATCAACAGGTGACTGGATAAAGAAGAGGTGGTATATTTATACAATGGAATACTACTCAGCCATAAAAACCGACAACATAATGCCATTTGCAGCAACATGGATGCTCCTGGAGAATGTCATTCTAAGTGAAGTAAGCCAGAAAGAGAAAGAAAAATACCATATGAGATCGCTCATATGTGGAATCTAAAAAACAAAAACAAAAACAAACAAACAAACAAAAACAAAGTGTAAATAAAGGACAGAAATAGACTCACAGACAGAGAATACAGACTTGTGGTTACCAGGGGGGTGGAGGGTGGGAAGGGATAGACTGGGATTTCAAAATTGTAGAATAGACTACACTGTATAGCACAGGGAAATATACACAAAATGTTATGATAACTCACAGAGAAAAAATGTGACAATGAGTGTGTATATGTCCATGAATAACTGAAAAATTGTGCTGAACACTGGAATTTGACACAGCATTGTAAAATGATTATAAATCAATAAAAAATGTTAAAAAAAATCAATGGGTAAAAGATAAATAGGTGAAGATTTTGAATGCATATAAATAAAATAATAAGAAAAAGTCTATCAAGGAATAACAAGTCACACAAAATATTTTTCTCCCATCATTGGAATTATTCAAGTCAGAACTAAATTATCATGGATGGAATTAGAGGAGTGTAATTGACCAGATGGCTTTTAAAACGTATGCCTCAGTTTTCCAAGGAAGTTCTAGCTTTCTCTTCATTTTCAAAAGTGTCCAAATATTAAAAGAAAAATATAGTCACAGTACCTAAAAGGTTCTTTCCAAATCTAAAAGTTTATGAATCTATTCTTTGGATAAAATCACTGACCTTCTTTGAATTTCATTCTTCTTATACAAAAAGAGGGTAATATGTACCTAGATTCCCTTCTGAGTTGTTTTTGAATCAAAGCTAATAGCATATAAAGAAGAAATTTTAAAATATCACACAGTTTGCCCATTAATAATATTTTGTAACTATTAGTTTCACTGTTTAATCATTTCATTAAAAGGGTTTAAATTAGCAACGTTTATTTATTTCCTGATGCTGCATGACTGGCAAAATATTGATGTACTATTGGTGAGAATTGTGGGCCCTTCTCTCTCAATTAAGAATATGTATATATATACATATTATTATATATAAATATATTTCTTCTGTGACCAAGAAATTTAACAGAGCCAAGCTAGTATTAGAGGAGAAAGGGCATGTGAACCGTGATTGAGATATGTGCAACTATATACAGTGGGACGACTCTCTTCAAATTCCCAATTGAAGAACATTGAGCTTACATTAACCTAAGATGCAGAGAGTTAGGTTTTGTTTCCTTTTTTCTTTAACTGAAGTATAGTGTTTGCTTAGTATTTGTCCAGTTTTCCTTGAACTTCCTAGAAGAGTGGATAAGACAGCTGTGATGCTAGGATAACAAACAGAAGCAGCTATCCTGGCCTAAGGTTACCATTTTATACATATTCCAATCATCTCTTGATTTAAAATATAAAGACTATCCAACTCTATCTTAACCACACACTCCTTATTCACTTCTCTTACCTACTGAGAGGAATTAAGGAATTAAGTACTGCTGCCGATCTGTAGAAACAACACTAGGCAGAAAAGAGCAGACATTAATACTTTTCAGTCTACTGAAAAATAGAGTAAAAAAATGGTAATTCTATGTCCTATTTTACTGGAGACAGTCTTGTTTTACAGCATTGTTCCAGAAACCCCAACAACTCCTTTTCACTCACAAAAGTGTGAATTGAGATTAAGATGCTCAAAGAATATATTTCCTGGTTGATTTATAGGAAAGATAAAAACACAGCATTCAAACCAGTTGTAAAAATTTATATATGAAAATTAATTAGTTTTTTGAACTTTGTTTTACTGAAACTTTTTAAAGTTTCACCTTATAAATCAACGAATCTTTTGGATGGCAGGTAGGTATTTGTTTTTTCCTGTGCATAATGTGTCTTCCCCAAATAGTTTGATAGTCCCCAGAGAGTAAGATCCATCTCTAAACCTCTCAACATATTTACGTTTTCTAAATAAATATTAAGTGAATGAATGAAGATGAATGAAGTGTAAGAGTACAATTTCTGTTAGAAATTTAGGAGTAAACCTGGGAAAAAAATCAGTCTCAGTTTCAGAAGAGTTGTCGGTGGTTTTAAATTATACTGCATCATAATTAAATGAAAGAGTCATAAAATTATTCTAGAAATACCTTCACAAAGTTATCTGAAATTATTTATGTCTCTAAAAATAGACTAAGTACAGACATAATTCACTTTTCAGTTTAGCCTTTTTTTTGTGGAAACATCTTTGTTGTAATAAAAACTGAGATGATTGACCTAACCTGAGAAAAATAGCTTCTTATGCTGTATTTAACAAAATGAATTTTAAATAGGAAATGAAAAAAAAATATCCTGGTGGATATAAGACGATGGCACATAATCATAAAAAGACATTGGCAGTTTATAGACTATTGTTCCTCTGAAAATGTGAGCTTAAAAAAAAAGTTAAAAAAAGAACATTTCAGGAGAAGCAAATGCCACTATTTCAGTGTCTCTTAACCACTGGAATTGTTTAACAGGAGGGAAATACTAATTAAGATTTCACTGCCACCAAGCAATAAGATCTTCATGCAGAAGCCCAGGGTTCTCAGATTTAATCAGACTGAGCTCCCTCACCTTCCACTCCCCTCAGTAGAGAAGACACACATTGGATAATCCACGACCTCAAGAGATTATTAATCTATAAAAATGTGCTTGCCCTCCCACATCCTCCCAGCCTATAACAATAATTATGATGGCTGCCTCAGAGTTGTATTGCTGTTAAAAATGGCAATAATAATGATGGAATTAAATCTTCTCCCCTTATGTATAAATGCAACACTTCTTTCCATGCTCTTTGGATAGGATCCATTCTTTTCTAGCAGACATGGCTATGCATCATTCTTAAACATACTGTAAATCTTCTAATAATTAATAACTGCTAGAACTCAGATCCTTAAAAAATGAATTTATATGAATTATGAATCACCTGTAACTGAATTCATTTTTCCCTTTCCTCAGCTGTAAAGACCAGAGGAAAGGGAGCAGTTGTCGAATATGTATATGATTTTAAAATGTTTTTCTCTTTAAAAGATTTTGGTTGTTTAAGTTGGTTTTATTTTTTTTTGTTGGAACTGTTCCTCAGAATCAACATTTGACTGTCATTTCAAGAGGGTATGTTTTGTTATGCCTGGCTTTGGAGACAGTTTTTTTTTTTTTAATTTTTGGTTTAAGTGTGAATTTCCTTTTATTATGGAATTATTATGGGTTCATTTAGGAAGAAAATAAAAAATAATCAGAATTAATAAATATAATACTATATGGAGCTGCTATTTAGTTTTTGTAGTATATCCATCTAGAGTATTATTTGTGCATATTTATATATACTATATGTCTGTATCATCATCAATATCAATATAGACACAGATGTGTTGGTGGAGATTATACAATACATTGTATTTTTAATGAACTATTTTTACTTCAAAACATCTTTCCTGCTACTGCAAAGTGAAAGGTGTATGCATTGTACTGTGTATTGCATACTTCCTTGTTACTTAAGGACTTCAAGATATTTTATTGAATAAGTCATTTATGTAACCAAAATCAGAATTCATTCTATAGGTTTTTTTTAGCCACTAAAAAGATAACTAGTCATATACCAAATAATACATTTTGTATATTTTCTGACTTACATACTTTTACATTTTTATTTATATTTCTTCCTTCTGTTCTGGTATTCCTCTATATATCAACTACAATTTTCATTTTTTGAAGAAAGCTGAGGTTCAGAAAGGTTTAGCAGCTTATCCAAAGTCACACAGATGGTAACTGAGAACAAGACTTGCTGTTACCTGCTTTCAAAATGAAGAGGTAGATTCTGGCATTATGCACTGAGTTTACAAATGGACAAAATTATGAGTGAGGAACTGATGGATGTGCTCTAAAGGATCCCAGATAAAAAAGCAGAAATGTTGATAAAGTGACTCTAAATTTATCAACAATCTGTAACTTGGCTTCTCTCTGGCTCAATTTCATAGTGGGGAAAGTTTCCTGTGAGTAAGAACTATAAACTTTAATTCTCAAGTGAGTTTAAATATATGATGTACTATTTGAAAACTGTACAATTTATTTGTTATGATCTATCCAGTTTCTCTTTAATTTTGTTTTGACAAATTGCTAAACTAAGACCAAAACTTTCAAATGAACTTTCCAAGGCTTCTCAGATAATACATGTGTATAATATGTAAATAGCATGGGCTCTCCATTACAATATTTGAAATTCTGTATGAAAAACTCACAAAAAAAGAAAAAGAAAACGGAAGGAAGAAAACCATTGGTTTACTCCATCTTCCATATTTGGCTCAGCAACGGGAAGACACATACCGTGTAGTGGTCATTTGAACACAAAAAATATGTCTCAGTTGTATTTTCATTTCCTTCACAAAAAATGGAGTGTAGAATTTTGGGAAGAAGGGAAAGGGCAAGGTGTGGTTGTGTGTGGGGATGCTGTTTCAAACAGCAATTACTAGACTGCTTAATACATCTATTAGTGCTTTTTAATACAGAAATGATGGCCCTTTACCTGAAAACTATTTTCACTCTCTGCTTGATTATCCTCAAATCTTGAATGTGTTGAATTTGTATTTTTTCTTATGTTAAATACATTAGTGTGAGAACCAATTAAAGTTTAACTGTCACTTAACCTTAATTGAAATCGTAAATCTTTTATTTTTTTTACCAGCATGTGTTTTAATACAAGGGAGGTGTCAGATAGAAGGAAAATTTAACCCCTACTGCAGAATTTAGCAGAAAGTGGATTAGATGTTTCTAACCAAAGACAATCATCATAGTATAGCAGCGGTTTTCAGTTTTTTAAACTTTGTTGTATTCTATATATATTTATATATAGATATAGACATATACACATATATACATATATTTTTAACTTTACTGTATTCTATATACATATAATGTATATAATATATATAATATATATACATATATTATCAATAAAACTTACAAATAAAAATATTTAAGTATTTGGACTTTACCCTACATATACATATATTCTGTCTACATATAGAGTATGCTGTGTTCTATGTGTGTGTGTATATATATATATAAAACTAAATTTAGCTCAGTTTTGTCAGAGGAAAAATTTAGTAATACATGGAAGAAGAATTTACAGCTTTTAAGCAACTACTTCTAAAACAAGGTCAGGTAGAAGCAAGCTTCATATATATATGCAATATATATATATATGCAATAGTGTGCAAGGCATGTTTTGAAGTAAAAACACTCAATTGGAAATACAGTGTATGTCATAATCCCTACCATACATATATATGTTAATATGGTACCTATAGCATATACATAGTTTAACAACAAAACATTTTAACAAAAAAACTCTTACAACTAAAAATATTTAAGTATTCATATTGGGAGCCAGAAAGAGATGTGAACATGAGGAGACAGTGTTCTGGCTTCAGCCAGATGCTGGAGGGTAAAGCCCACAGGCGCATCTGGCAGCAGCCGCTTTACAGAGGGGAGGACACTGGCTGCAACCCTGTGGCTGGAGGCAAGTCTGAAAGGCACCAGCAGGGAGCTGGTCAAGCCAGATGTGGCCGTCCATCCCCCACACTGAAGATATGCCTGTGTGTTTTTTCAACAGACCACCCTGGCTCGCCTTACTTAATCAAAGAATGCAGTCCCAGAGGAAGAGAATTTAGCTCAGTTTTGTCAGAGGAAAACTTTTTAGTAATACATGGAAGAAAAACTCACAGCTTTTAAGCAACTACTTCTAAAACAAGGTCAGGCAGAAGGATCAAGCTTCATCAAACAAGTAAGAAATTTCCAGCAAGGAACATCCTGAAAAAGTGACTGTAACTGAAACTAAACCCTAGAAAGTTAGTTTAAAGTTCAGGTACAAAAGGAGACCTAACGCAGAAAGAGCACCAATTATTGCTCATGAGTAGGTTTATAGCAAAATTACTGATTAACAGTATTTCCGGACTCGAGGAGGAAACCTGGGCTTTCCCTCTGTATCCTTAGGTGATTACCTAGAATGAAATTCATTACCCTAATTTTTTCTTTTGTTAATTTAAAAAACTTGCACTAGTTTTTAACCTTAAAATCAATCATAAGATTTTAGGTATGGACATGAAAAAACAATATAAGATTAACAGTTACTTTTACTAAACTGGCATGGAATATTTGGTGCATTCATATCTATGTAACTACTTAATATATTAATTGCATAATAACCTTATCTAAAATTGGAATAAAGGTAATGCACTGAATAAAGTAGGGGCTGGTCAAAAGATCAGTTAATCTGTTTAAGTGTGGTCATGATACCTACAAATATGTTCAAATTTGCATGGTCTTAATTTAGCATAACTTTGACATATAAACAACCATGCAAAAAACAATAAGTGAAGGAAGTACAACATACTTGTCAAACTAATTCCCAACCCCCAGTATCTCAGAATGTGACCTTATTTGGAAATGGGGTCCTTGCAGGTATAATCAAGTTAAGATGAGGTCATGCTGATGTAGTGTGGGCTCGAATCCAATATGACTGGTGTCCTTAGAGGAAAAGGAGAAGACACAGAATAAATCTGACTCTAAGACACAGGTGCAGGAGGAAGGAATGCCATGCGACGCTAGAGGCAGCGGTTGACGTTTTACAGCTGCAAGCCAACCAACACCATAGATGGAAAGCCAGTCACCAGAAGCAGAAAGACAAGCAAGGATCGTCCCCTACAGGTTTCAGAAGGAGCATGATTCTAGAGACCCTAGAGTTGAATTTGGACCACTAAGCCTCCAGATCCATGAGCCAATACAATTCTGTTGTTTTTAGCCAAACAGCTTGTGGTCCTTGGTTATAACAGCCCTAGAAAACAAATACACTTGCATTCGAGACATCCTTCTCATTAAGTTACAGGATTATGGGACATTCACAAATAATTCAACAGTATTTAATCTTATGAACCATATACTTTAAGAATGTAACTTATATACAAATAGAAGAATAATTTTAGAGCCACTGATAATCCTGAGGTTGATCAATGAAATTAATGTGACATTGAGCAGAGTTCAACAGACTCCATGGCCAGTTTCAAGGCAATTTAGAAAATAAAAATTCTGAAATTCTCTACTTACTTTAAAATATCATTATTTCTTCATTTATAGTGCTGGTTCTTCTTCATTTGGAGTCTTCACCCACCCTTGTTTATGAGTAATGGGCTATGAGAAAGGGCAGAAATGAATGTGTAGTTGGGTCCCAGAGAACTGGAGCAATTTGTAAATTGCATTTACATCGGAGTAATTTTAGATTTGTATGTGTATTACAACTCTTTTGTGGCCAAAGGGCAGTAAAGTTTCTTAAGAAAAATAGATCTCTTTCTAATTTATGTAAAGATACTAACAACAACTCTCCAGAGCAGGCAGCTTTTCTAGGTTCTGATTTAGACCTTAGATGCACCTGAAGAAAAAAACACAGATGAAGGGAAGACTAAAACGTAAATTGACGACCCTCTGTTTACAAAATCTACTCCGTTTCCATGAGCCAGTATTCACCTATTTTCTTTGATTTAGACAAATTCAAGATTTCCAATTTTGATCCTCCACAGATCCTGCAGGAGAAAAAAAAAATAAGAATGAAATTTAGATCGTTCTCATTCCCAAAGTTGCAAGAGAAAAAAGATTTAAGACATCATTAAATCTGAGCTACAAAATAAGGAAAAAAAAGACTTGTTTAAAATTGCAAATCCCAAGACAGCTTGTAATGTCTGGATCCTATCTTATTGGAAAAGTGAGAATGTATGATTTTATAATAATGTTGGTGAATTAAACCTTGCTTATCTTCTTGCCATGTTAACTCTGGGTATTTTAGATCATATTCATTTGAATCAAAGTTTGTAGAAAATACACCCTTTAGAAACCTAATTATCTTTGATTAATGTTAATTGGGTAAAAGATAAGTGTATCCAGTCAACTGAGGATATGTATTTGAGAAAAATGTGGGTTATAAATAGCAGATAAATGATTTATTTAAAGGGGGACATAATATTTCAGTTGGACTTTTAAACAAGGTTTGAATTAATTTATAAACAAAGTTTAGAGAAACAAGAACAAAGTTTGTCTCCTACCTTCAACTTTAGTTCTGGAAGAACACAGCACGGCATTTAAGAACAGACTTTAGCATCGGACAGTTTGGTCTGTCAGTCATTCACTGAACTCAGGCAAACTTTCTCAGCCTCAGTTGGCTCATCTATATATTTAATCTGTCTCATAGATTTTTTATGTGAAAAAGGTGAGATAATGCACAGAAAGTGTTTGAGTACAAAATACATCTCATAGTAAACCCTCAATGTTGTTTGTAGTCATTACCACATTATTATGAATGTGACTGCTACACACACAGAGAACAAAATCACTGAACTCTCTAACACTGAGGGAATGATACTGATGATTCTCATGTTCCTTCTATAAAAATACTGAAGTTGATAATCATTGTATATCATGTATAGTGCCGGTAGCCGCATGTGCTTTTCTAAATATTTGACAAATATTGACTTGTTGAATCCTTATAGCGATTCCATGTGGAGCCATTATTATTATCCCTGTTTTACAAATGGAAAACTGAGGCACAGAGAAGCTTAGAAACTTGTCTAAGGCTACACAGCAGAGCTGAATGTTGCTGCCAAGGAAGCCTGGCTTCAGAATCTGTGGTCATAACCTGAAGCCACAGTTCTGTCATCAAAATGCACACCACTCTGTGGATTGCTATGAAATGTGCTTTATTGTTCATTCATTTTATATGAAGGTTTATATAAAGTGTAATTCCATGCTTCGATTATGCTTTCTTACTAAGTAATGTACTTGTGTCTTGATGGTATTTTACCAATGTAAATCAGAGAGTTTGACCTTCAGTCAACTCAAAGAAAAATATTTGTCCACAAATCTGACTTTAAGCTTCACTCTAAAAGCCCTTTTGTTCACAGGGAAAGAGCTGAAAGAAGACACTGGAATATGGCAGGATGCTTATGCGAGGGAGCCCTTATAGTTTAAACATCTATGCTTCTAACAAAGCAAGAAGCCAGCGATTATATTTCAAAAAAGAAAGTTGATTGGCAACTGGGATTCATAATAAAACTCAGGGTCGGACCACAGGCTCAGAGAGGGAAAAATTATATAGGAAAGAGGAAGAACTTTTTTTTTTCCCCACTGTATCATTTTCCTGCATTGAGAGGTTTCCTACGAGATTTATGCAGAGTCATATCTGTAGCAAGAAGAAAAGGGTGCTCTGTCCTTAGAATCAAAGCCAAAGGAAGAATGAAGAATAGAACAGCAACAATAAGCTCTACCTTCTTATGGTCTTGTATGAAAAGGAAGTGAAAGTGTTTCTGACGCTCCCATTAAATGCAGTAAACTGTTTTAAGAAAAGGATTATATCAAAACCATTTCAATAGCCTTAAGGAAAGAACACTGTTTTCAATTTCCTTAAAACTTCAGTAGGTTTCAGTGCCTTCGTATTTTTCAACTTTATGTTGGAAATTTTTTAAACAAGCCCGACATTGATAAGAGTCTTTTAACCAGTGTGTTTTGCTGCAGTCATCCAAAATAAATTCAATTTTCTTAAAAAACAACACTGTGAACTTGTTCAGAATATTTACTTGAATAGCCAGTTTTCATGTAGTTGTTTACTCTCAAAATATCACAATATCACTTTATTTTTCTTGTTAGTGTGATACATGTCCATTGCAAAATTTCAAACAGCATTTAACAATATGAAAAAATAATATTAGCTGAATTCTTGTAACCCTATTAAATAACCCTATTAACATATTCACACAATATACACTGTCATTAGTTGTCATTATAAAATCATATTCTTTCCATATAATAACATATTTTAGGCTTAATAATTGTTAACAATGATGATGTTAGCAGTATAATTTTTAAAGCAATTCTATATTGAAGCAACTTGAATTTGCTTTTTAAGTTTCTCCTATTTGAACAGGCTACAAATAATATATTTATAAATATATCTTTTCAGACATTTCCAATTACTGCCTTTTGATACATTCTTGTACATGAAAATATTGTATTAGAAAGCATTCATGTTTTCAACTTTTTAATACATATTTTCAAGTTGCCTTCCAAAAATATATTAACATACGTTTCCCCCACTAATATATGAGAATGCCAATTTTCAAATATCCTCATCAATACTGGATATAGCCAAGGGAATGATCCTTCACCCATTCTTTATGTTTATTGAAAAGAATTTCCATAAACAATCTGGCCTCTTGACCAAGCCCTTACTCCAACCTACAGAGAAGCAAGTTAATAGTTTGAAGCTAATAATCGTTGGTCTTTCTTTCTTGATGTACAGAAGCTAATGTGGGGGCAAGGGGATCCCTTGATGGTTTATACTGTCAATTAGTTAAACTAGAATTGCATTTCTCAGCATCCCCTTGTCTGTTCATTCCAGGCTATAGTTGTCCAAAAAAATTGATGTGAGATTTGAAAACTAAAATCAGAAACCACTTCTTGTTGAAGATCGTGTATTTGGTGGCAAAGCCAGTGATCACAGAGATGCCTCTTATCTTTCTTTACTGCATGCCCAGTTCTTCTTACAAATTACTGGCCTTGCTGATCAAAAGAGTCATCACACCCTTCATAAAATTCTGAGCTGCAGAAAAACAGAAGAAACACCTTCTCTGCCAGCATCGCTTTATGATCCTACGTTACTGGTTCGATATGCCTTGTTTTTCAGATCAATTTGTTGGTGACTTCTTTAATAATCTAAACTTCTCTTTCAGATATTCATCTCCCTAGCTCTTTCCTTTGCTGAGTAATGTTCAATTTCTATAATAAATCCCTTCTCTGATAACTTATCTAGTAACTCTCTTCCCTGTGTAAACTCTACTTGGTTCTTTTTCCTTCTCCACCTGGATCCATGAGACAGTAACCTGGGCAAAATCAAACCTACCTCCCCAGGGGCTGAACTGGAGGAAGGGGTTGACCATAGAGTTGGCAGATCCATTTTGGTTCTCATCCTAAGATATGTTCACCAGCTAACTCTTTATCAGTAATAAAGGGAATGTTTGTTCTCCATCTGTGGGCTTTTAAATTATCTCAATTGATACAGAATATAGATGAGAAAATAGATGCTATCAATTCACCCCTTCTCAATGACTTCAAGAGGTACCATGATGATTTTTTTTATCTTATTGATTTAGTAAGCAAAATACACAATCATGACTTTAAAGATCACATTTATTTGAATACTAATGAGACTGGATATTCTTTCCATTTGTTGATTCACCATTTGCAGTGTGATTATTCAAATGTTGGTTCATTCATTGTAGCCAGTGTTTAAACTACTAAGTTTCTTATTGATTTGGCAATAATATTTGCTAAATAGTTCTCACTTTGTTTTTATAAATTTCTTTATTGTTTTATATCAAATAAATAGAAAACAAATAGCAAAATTGTAGGTATTAAAAAACCCTGCGCTTCACAGGACACAATTAAGAAAATGAAAATACAGGTCACAGTTTGGGAGAGAATATTTGCAAATCATATACCTTATAAGTCCTTGATCAAGGACCTATAGCCAGAAGATTAAAAAAAATCTGATTACTCAATAATAAAAAGACAAATATCCAGTTTCACCAATGAAAATATTTCAACAGAGAAGATACATGAATGATCAATAAACACATGGTATAATTCTTGACATCATTAGACATTAGGGAAAAGTAAATTTGAACCAAAATGAGATATCACTTCAAACCCACTATAATGTTCATAGTCTAAAAGACAGACAATAACAAGTGTTGGTGAGAATGTGGGAAAATTAGAATCTCATACACTATTGATAGAAATGAAAAATAATGCAATTACTTTGGGAAAAAAATTGACCGTTTCTTTAAAAGTTCTCATGCACTTATTATGCAATCCAGTAATTCTACTTCTGAGTGTCTACCTAAGAGAAATGGAAGCATATGCTCACACAAGACATGTGTATGATGTATATGATGTGTGATGCTCACAGCAGCACTATTCAATATAGCCCCAAAAAAGTGTAAACAACCCAGTTTCCATCAACAGATGAATGACTAAACAAAATGGGATACAATGGAACACTATTAATCAACACATAAGTATGAAGTATTAATACGTACTAATATGAATAAATTTTAAAGCAGCATGCTAAGGGTAAGAAACCAGACACTACATGGTTCCATTTATATTAAATGTCCACAAAAGACAAATCTATAAAAACAGAAAGTACATTAGGTTGTCTGGAGTTTGATGTGAGAATTGTAAATAAAAATGGGCAAAATGGGCCTTTTTTGAGGTCTTAGAAACGTTCTAAAATTGTACTGTGTTGGTGGTTGCACAACTATAAATTTACTAAAAACCATTGAATAGTACATTTAAAATGAGTGAATTTTATGATATGAAAGTTATACCTCAATTAAAAATAGCCAAAAAAATTAGTTAGTATCATTTTTGGGGGGTATAAACATGATTGATTTTTACCTATGAAATATCGAGCTATGAAATGGTTAGCTGATTTGCTCAAGAACACCAAAAAGGACAGTCCAGCAAATCAATCTTGCTAACACATTGAGTATTTAATTCCCAGAGAATATGAAATGGAAATAGTAAATCATTATAAAGTACTAAAATATTTAACTTTGTTTTTCATGCATTTGAAAATAAATTATAAAGCATTAAATGATTTTAGTAAAACTCATGCATTGGAACAAAGAGAGATAAATTTCAACATTTTAAAAACTGAATCCACAACTCTTCTTGTTTATCGATATGAAAAGAGGTGAGAACACATGATTATTTTAGATAAAGGCCACTCAATGCACTGAAAATAAAGTATCAAGTTAAAACTTTCTTTGACTGAAACTTCCTTTTTGAATGGCAAAGTTCTGCAGTGCACATTCTGTCTTAAACTTGGTCAGAAACTCGGAAAACATGTGTCTTTGGGGATATAAGCACCATTTACAGATCTTGCTTCAGATCATTTCCTGATGGGGATCCAGGGGGAAAACAAGCAAGTCAAAGGAAGGAATAGAAAATGCGGAAGCCAGAGAGAGGATCAAAGTTTTTCTTTCTTTATATATTTATTTTTAATCAAGAATTGTCTTTGAGCAACAGCAGAGGAAGGATTGAAACTTTCTCCAGATTGTCTTTGGAAAAAACACGGAAGAATGATTCAAATCCACTGTCTGTGTAAAGCCTGAATAACAGAAGGTAGAGGAATAAACGGGAAATAACACAAAATAAATGCAGTCATAACAGGCACTCAGTGTTTCAGTATCTGTGTGCCACAGTTTCTACTGTTTTCTCAGGTTTTCTTTTTCCTTGTGTAGTTTCTGTATAGACTTGTTTTTGTTATATTTAGTTATTTATTTAATTGAAGTTCAGTCAGTTATAATGGATCAGTCTCCAGTGTGCAGTACAATATCCCAGTCATGCATATACAAGTATACTTTTGCCCACATATTTGTTTCCATTAGAAGTTATTACAAGATATGGAACATAGTTCCCTGTGCTATACAGAGGAAACTTTTTAAAATCTATTTTTACATATAGTGGCTAACATTTGTAAGTCTCAAACTCCCAGATTTATCCCTTCCCACCCTCTCTCCCCAGTAACCATAAGATTGTTCACTAAGTGTATAGACTTGTTTATGTATGTGTTCCTCTCTTTCCTTATTCAAGTTTATTCTATTTTCATTTTAGAAAAATGGGTTGTTTGAAGATGAAAGTCTTTTATCTTTTTCCACAATTTATTTTGGTCATATGTTCATACATTCTTATGAAATATTTCATATACTTTATTTCAATTACTCTGTTATTTACTACATTTTGGATAAATACTGTAAAGGAAAAATTGATTTTATTGTTCTTCAAATTGAATAAATTGAGAAAATAGTGGTTTCTGTAGAAATCAGAGAGAACTTTGCTTCATATTTGGTTGGATCACAGCAGTGCTTCTCTTGTTCTGAAATGTAATTAAATGCTTTACTCTTTGGAATTTGAAAAAAAAAAGGAATAAAAATTCTATTGTGAATTCCTAAAGCACTTTTATGAACATTAATTTGGCCTGGTCTTCACAACAAGATGTGATGTAAATGGGCAGATAGAATTATTCTCATTTCTTACAAGAGAAAAATGAGAGGTAATTCACCTGGTAATGTCACAAAGCTGACAACTTAATGCAATTAAAACTTAAAACCAGATCTTAAGAACCCGCACTTAGAATTCAGTAATTTTTGTTTCATTTTGTTTCATCATTTGAACATTACCTTTGCAAACAGAACTACTTCCACTTCATTTCAAAAATAGAATTTAATGGTTAATCTCCACAACTGATTACAAAATGGCCTCAGGACAAATTCAACCATGACTTTCAATGAAACTAACAGGATTATTTTAGAAAATGACGTAATTGTTTTATACAGAAGTCCTCAATGGTTTCTAATATAAAGAGTATAAAGTTCTACCACTGAGTTGAGATTTTTGAAGCATCAGATATTTTATCTAAAAAAAAATTCCTTATTTTTGTATGTATTGAACACATACAATAAAAAATATGTATCTAATAAGTGTCCAAACTTCTGGTACCCTCAGAATTCTACCAGTTAGCACTTAATTTTTACATTTTTCTTAATTTCTTTTTTTTTTACTTTAAAAAAAGAACAGAAGTTTTATTTTGTTTTGAAAAAATATAATCATTAAGAATTTATTATACATTAAGTCCATCTCCTTAATTCCAATCCCCCTATCAAAGCAAAACATACCAGTATATGACCTTAAACAATATCTTTTTCCTCAGTTTCTGTAGTTCATTCATTGCCTGAACTTGAAGTAAGAGAAGACATTGCCACACTGTGCTGCATTAGTAACTCAAACCCAAGGGGTCATATTGAATAACATAGCTGATTTGTTTAAACAGAAAGCACACTATGCATCTAGAAACACCGTAAGTATCACTAGAAATTTTAAGAGAATACTTTTTTCTTATTGGGACTGATTTCAGCTGTCCGACTGAAACTACTGTCAAAGTTAAATCTTTTATTTTCAATGATTACAATTATTTTGAATACCAAATGCGTTAATTATCTGAAGAAAGCAATTAATAAGCTCCATTCAACAAATCAAAAATTCCCATCAATTACTACAGCATGCAAATCTTCATTCTTTATGTTATAAATGAGGACTCTCCATAGACCACTTTTTCACTTCTTTTCATTTTTAACCTTAAGTGTCAAGAGGATGGACATTGTGCCTTAGGTCAATGGGTTTCCCAATCTAGGTTTGCCTTTTAATTTGAGCTGCATTTGTTTGAGCTCACAAAGAACATGGAAAATTAATTCACAGTTTATCTTACTGCACAAGAAAAATAATATTTTATTCTTTTGAAGAGGAATTTTATTTTCTATACATTCTTCTTAACCATCATAGGAACTGATTTCTAGGATCAGTTTTCTCACTTACTAGTTCTAAAAGGTGTTTAATAATATATAATTATTCTAAAGCAAATATATTATGGATAAATAGTAATCCCCATGACATACTGAAGGGTCTTGACAAGTCCCCTAAAGAACTGTCCTATGAACAAAGCCTCAAAAATTCCTGAAATCTCTCTTAATCCTGAGTTTCTTATAAATGGAGTTTGTCCTATAATAAAATTTAGAAGTTTATCAAATCATTTATATCTGAGTTTCATTTATATCTGAATTCCATTTATATCTAATATGAGTTCCTTTTTCATTATTTTGCAGAAGATGTTTTCAACCTTGGAGAGACCCTTGCTGGGCAAAAAAAAAGAAAATATAATAAATGATTAGACTAAGGACATCAAAAAGAAACTTCTCTTGGATAATTTTGGCACAGATCAACATATTTATCAACTAACATTTCTTAACATTTATTTTTTTCCAAATACAAGAGTGGCATTAGAATACAGCAAAATAGATTAGGACACATCCTGCTTAGAAAATCAACTAAAAATTAAATCCATGAATATTATTACTTAATTTCTTCCTTCAGCAGTTAGATGTGGCTTTCAATGTATTGTTTTACTCTTCATGAACCACAAAGAAAGTACTATTTGCACTGAAGCATAAGGTTCAGTTTGCTCTGTCATTACCTTTGCTTTGCATACAACAAATGTTATTAAGAGCCATAAAATTACAGAGCCATGGCATTGGGCTCAGTGACCTCCCATGATAGTGAACTCAACATATTGACTTTATGAAGCATAGAGAAAAAAAAATTTTTTTCTAAACTTGCAAGAGGTAGCATTCTATTTGAACTAATCTGCCTTTATTAAATTCAAGTCTGTATAGTTATAACTTGCCCCAGAACACAGAAAAAACAACAGTCCTACTATATAATTCTGAGACCAGAATTTAATTCAGGGGTAACCTGAAATTGTTTACTGAATTCTGAATAAAACATATACTTAATATTTATGAATAATTAGAAATGATGGATGCAGATATACTAAGCTGAATTCTTTCTTATCTAGGCATCTCTATTCTTCACTTACAATATGAAAAAGAAAAGAATATCCTTTTCTTTTTCATACTTACTCTTGTACCCTGAATAAGAAGGAGTATTCAATGGGGGAAACTCCTAGCTAAATACTCATATTTTAATAGACTGCCTTCCTGTGCCTGAGGCTTTTGGGTAATAACAGATATTTAGTTAGGAAGGATACGGGTAAGTGATGTTTAATAAACTATTTGCACCTTTGAAAGTTGAGAAAGACCCACAGGAGAATGCTAGTCATCGTCTAAATTACATCTGAAGCAACTGTACTCACCACTGTGTCACAAATGTTTGTGAGATATGTCACAGGAATTATAAATAACAAACAACTGAAATGTGAGAATGCTAATTTAAGTGAAATGACAGCAAATTCACTCATGATTGTCCCTATAGTGTTTTACTTACTTACTCTTAGATACTCCAGCTTCTGGGCTAGAGGGAACAGAGAAACTTGGTTTCTGGGTCCTTTTACAAAACTTCTTCTGTATATTATTGCAGTCATTCCCAAATAGTTTCAATTAGCTTCTTTCTAAACGTTTAAAGTCTTGTGGGATTTGGCTTGCATATGAATTAGATCTATGCCAAGCAATCTTCTGATATTGGCTATAGTAGCAAGTGTCCTTACTCTATAGGTTGGTAAACTGATACGATGGAGGGACCTATCATATTAACCTTTCACCTCGTTTACTTTTCCCACAACTCTACTCTTTATCTATGAAACAAATGGGCTAATAATTGACCATGGACCCTCTGCCTGCACTTTTTTTCCCAATTTTTAAATGGTCATATTTCTTTTTTTTAATTGAAGTATAGTCAGTTATGATGTGTCAATTTCAATGAGAAAGAATATGAAAACAAATATATCCCTGCACTTTCATGAAGATTTTTGAAACAGCATAAAAAAAATCAGATGAGACTGATGTGTGAATTATCATAACAGAGAAAATGATAGTCCACTGGCAGTTCGTTTTCTGGCAATCCTGTCTAATGAAGTTAGAGAAAGAAGTTGGGTACAATGCATACAGCTCCTGGTTTTAACAATATTAATAACATTTAACAGTAATAGAATAACAGTTCCCAGTGTCAGTTATTTCTTCTGACGTTACTCACGGAAACTTAAAAAGATGAATGAAGAATATTTGCAATTTCTCTTCTGAAGGCAATTTTTTTCCCTTAACTTTGAAGACATTAAATGGCCATTATGGGGGCCATTTAGAAGAAAGTTGCTTAAAATGCAAACATATTGACTCTATAAAAGTAGAAAATTGAAGTGCACATTAACTCCATTATAACCATTATCTGGATTGCTGATAAAGATGTTTGTCAAAGAGGATCTCAAACTCCTGTATCACCTCCTTATAATGCACTTTGTTGGAAAATATTTTCAATGCAACTTAACATAGTTATTAAACTTATTCATAAGAAAAGCATCATTTTGAAATTCAATTTGGAAATTCTATATGCTGGGCTTTTCCTGTGACTTTATTCAAATAAAAACTATCAATTAACCATTAAAAACTCAAATGCATCCTATATTAAGATGGGATAGAATTCTGCATATGTGAGTAGCAGATAAAATGTCAGCTTACATATCTCCAAATACAGAATCAATTTTATAATATTCTGCGACATCACACTTCATATATATTAGCACATGGAGGTTTTATATCCAGCTAAATCTGGTTAATCATTTTGTATAAGAATCTCCTTCTGACATGATGGGAGATAACATCTCTTCAAAACGGCTTTGTTGGATACTTCATCAGACTTTGGATACAGCACACATGGCTCATTTCTGAATCTAGAAGCCATGATAATATAGGTAAATAGTAGAAAACAGAAATATTTAAAACTTCTATTTTCAGGTGTAAGTGGGGTGTATTGTTTTGTTACCAGTTGCTAGACATAATATAAAATTTGAAGTTGAGTTTCCTAGCTGTCAAAGAGAAAAAAGAACAAAGGGGGTGGGGGAAGAATACCAATTTGTGACAGAAAGTGATGATTCTTTTTTGTTCTCTCCTGGAAGGGTATGTATTTAGAGGATTTTGATTGTTGCCATTGTCAAAAGCCTTTTCTTTTAACATCATCCTTAGATAAAGCCTGCAACTGAACTTAGAGAAAGTGATTCTGTGAGAGGCTAAATTGATATGAGACGATCATGTATATAGATCTGGCTATTTGGCTTTATACTATAATAAGATTTAGCCTGTCCTTTAAATGATCTTTTTATGATATAATTTCTTTTCAAATAGCATTCCATAAGAGACAGTAGCAGATTGAGAATGAGCCTTTAACCAGCCCTGGAAAGCTGACTCTATTATTTGTTAAGATCAAATCCATGAGTATTGGATGCCAGATAAGAAGAGTCAGGTAGAAAATAAATTGGTTTAGTAGAGGGAGAGTGTAAACAGAAGTAAGAAAGAAACAGGAAAAAAGATGAAGCTATTTTGAATATAGGAAGCAGAATAACCAGATAAGAGGGAAAGAATAAAAAAAAAAATAACCCACAACAAAACAAAAACACAGATGTTAGAGAGTTAGGAAAAGAATGTGAAACAGTCCTGTTTTAGATACATTACTTTGTACTAATTGCCATTTATGAAGTTAACAGCCAGAAGCGGGAGGGACAGACTAATGAGACAGTCAAGATTAATGCTGATTAATCATTTTGTATGAAAATCTCCTCCTGATGTGACAGGAGATAACATCTATGCAAAGCAACTAAATTGGATATTTCATCAGACAGCTCTGTTTAGTGATTAGCTCATTCTTCTCAGAACTGCCCATGGATATTTCATTAAGTCTCAAAATAGTTGCTTTCTATTGGGTCCTTATTGTTAGAAGTCATAAATGTTATTTTTGATGCTATTATATTATCTTTCCAATTACCAAGAAGAAATAAAAACAAATGAAAAATGATAATTTGCCACTTGTGGACCATTAAACATAGACTACACAAGTATTCTGCAGTTTAGGCGAGGAGTGAGGCCACTGTGGACTAGCTTCCTTTTATAAAGTTTCCTTTTCTTCCTCACAGGATTTGTGATACAGGTCATTCTGCTTTTCTCGATTTTACTTTTCAATAAAACCTACCTGTTATTTATTAATAGGCCTTGTGTTTCTCACTCTCATTTATTTTTCACCTTATTCAGAATGTAAAATTTTAAAACTGAAACACGTTAGTTACAGAGATGCTTACTTTGGGGAAAAAAAAGTTATTCACATAGCTTTTGCAGCTTAATACTATTTATTTATTTTTACTGTATTCACTGTGATAGTTCAGCCAATGTATGTTCAAGTCTTACCTTGTGCAGGACCTGTGACTGTAAGAACTGAACATGTCATGAGCTCTGCCAGTGAGCAATTTATTTAGCAGGAAATATGGACAAGTGAAATGGGATTTCTGAGACACGGGGCCAGTCCCCGGGGTCAGACAATAAAAGTAGAACATGGACACATAAAAATTAGTGCTGGAAGAGGCCCTGGAGATGACCTAGTTCCCTCTTTGTAAATTAGAAATCCACGGAGCACAAAAGTTAAGTGATTTGCCCAAAGCCATACTGAGTGTTTGTTAAGCTGCCATTGTTTATAGTAAAACACATAATTTTTGATCACAGAGCCAGTATGTTCTCTACTGCAACACACAAGAAATTGACTCAAAAGTTGGCAAATTAATTCAACCCTTCAGGGTCCAAGTTCACAATTAGTTCCTTCACTTTCCTGTCCTTTTCTCTCACTCCACTCCCATCTCTCTTACTTCCCTCTCTTTAAATAATTTCCCATTCATTCATTCATTCAAGAAACTATCAGGCGGGGGAGACACTTCAGAAATGTGTCAACGTGTTACTAAAGTTATCTTGAAAATTCAACTGATCCTTAAGAGTTACATCCTGATGATTTAAGTTTAATATAATCAGAAAAGTAGAGGTGAAGTGCCAGACTGGCATTCCCTTCTGCCACTGCCTCATTTCCTCAGTATGCAGAGTTCTAATAATTGCAATGAGAACTCTGCATACAGAAGTAATGAATAGGGTGTACGATGCTTATTGATTTTATACCATATTTCCCCCCAGTTACATTTATTTTTTTAAATTTTAAGTTGGAGAGGAAAGTGCTCGGTTAGATAGTTCAAGACATCCAAAGAACACCAAATGTAGCTGGGATCCCTAATTAATATGTGTTGTACAGAGAGGAATGCTTGTAAGCTTGAAAACATTGGGGAATTTGATGTTATTTTTAAAATAAATTTTTAATTAAATTATTCTTAATTGAGCACACTGAAATTCCACTAAAGAATGCCTGTGAAATACTCCTTGGGGTGTGGCGGAGATCCACAGAGGTGTGGAGAGGTATGTGAATTGGGTCGAGGATCTCATTAATTCTTACAACGCCCTGTGAAGGTGATAGAAAACATAACATGTAAGCCGCAACTCACCGAGGGAAGATGACCTTGGAGGGAAAGTGAAAACCTGTGTTGTCTGGGGGCTAAAAGAAGTTTAACACGATTTCTTCCTGCCAGCCTACTTGCTCTCCCCACATTCTATTGTGTGAATTAGGCAGAATTCTACAGTGGGTTGGCCGATATGGCAGAAGCAGATTTTTAAATAAAGACAGATAAGATATCTCTTTTTTATTCCTATCAGAGTAAACAATTCAACTTAGCATTTATTCTATGTACAGGCACTAAGTGTGCTCTATTGAAGGCATGAAAGTCTGCATTTCTTCTATGCCCATCAACATGTCATACTTTTTATCATTATTCCAGAAATATTCCAAGCACTGATCATTCTTCAGTCCTTTCCTACTTAATGTAATTTCCACTAAGACACTAATATCATGAAAGGGTGAGTTTTCGCATAAGATCAAGGGTTCTCAGCACCAGCTAGATGTCCAGGTGAATATGGGAGACACAGAGGGGATTCCTTTGCCTGCAAGACACATAAGAACTGATTGATAAGAATGAAAACAGACAAGGAGAGTTTAAATGAATACTTACAGTCTATAGGGATTTGGAGAAAAGACCGACCTGTGATATGTATTAATAATGTAAACTTCATGGACAAGATAGAATTGATATGTATTGATCAGATTCTTAAGTCAGTTTCAATCCTCATCCCATCATTATGAGCCCTAAACCTAATCTCCTTAAAATTTATTCTTGGATTTTCACCCAGGTAACAACCACAAAATCTGATACATTTACTTCAGATTTCAAATTAAAATGAAATCACCAGGACCTGATTTAGTGGCAATTGGCTGATGCAAAGGAAGCATTCATTTTGCTTGCCACACTGTAGTAAGTTTTGTGAGGCTCAGAGTACCTTTACATAAACATAAAACAAAATGTTTAAAAAATTATGACTTTAATGCTCTTTCTGATTAATGAATATCATTAATCATAATGTATGATTCTCAAATATAGATAATGTAATCATTTCCCTTTTTCTCTGAACTCTAACCTTGAGGATAGCTTCATTTATTATTTTGCCTGAGAATCTTGCATACTCATGAATAGTGTTTGTTGAATGGATAAATGAATACATTTTGTTGGCTCTGTCTATAATATTGAATTAATTACCTGTCATAATAATACATTTTTATGAACATTATAAAAAGTATAAGAATATTTAAAAGAAATACAAGAATATTTTTGTCTGTAAAACAAATGTTAATGAAAGATTTTTTTCAGGCTCTGTCTTTTAAAGTCTAGAGCTTTATCGAATATATTCAAACATAAAATTGAATTTCCCAAATGTAATATATATAATTTCCTGTCAATATATCCATTACATAGGGTAAGGTGTGTGTACTGAAATGATTGATAAATAATAACCATTTAATTGATTTATTATTTGCATTGTAGTGCTGTACAGAGTATAGCAGCAGAGTTTTTTTAAATGTCACAGTCATTTATTTCATGTTGACACTCAGCCCCTGAAATTCCACAAAACACAATACCATTTTCTTTAGTAACTTACATCCTATTTTGTAAGGATGTAAGTTACCTTTGCTTAGCCCCCACTTTCTTCTATCTAACCTGTAGGTCATGATCTGTCTATTCAAGGCTACCTCTAAAACTCATTCCTAAATTAATAGACAAGTTTGATATTACATCATGCTGAGATTTAGGAAAGCTATTCTTCCTTCTCTGTATTATGTTTTACTGAATAGCCTCTTGGCCAAGTGTCTAGAATATGTTGGAAACATTTACAAATAAATATGGATAGATGTCTGTTTTCTGAACATGAAAAATATAGCTTTCAACCTAAAATAGCACTGATCATCACAACAATAATGGTAATACTACTTTTAATCTGTACAGCACCCTAGCAAGCATGCTAGCTATTTATGAGACAATTTCAAAAACAAAAAAGAGATGATAAGGTAAGTTCATAGGAGATGTCCACAAGAAAAGAAAAATTATATTTTGCATAATATCACATAAAATACAAATTTAAAGGCCCTAGAATATACTGCATGGTTTTTCAGACTGATATTTCTGATTTTCGTACCTCGTGGAAATGTTATGGGAATAATAGTATGCAATTTTGACATGTTTAAAATTTATAAGAGATATCAAGGAGTTGTGACATTCATTGCCTTTTTTATTAAAGCAGATAAGAATGGACTATAGGTTATGACATTTCCTTTCAATGAAACTTCTAAAAAATCACTCTTAAGTGTGCAGATAACCTTCAATATCATATCACACTGGTTCCTTGGAGAGAATAATTCTCCCTTCTTTTTTTCTGTACTTTTCTCACATAACACACTTGTCAAGATGTCTTAGGGGATACATGTTACAGAGTTATACCAATAGATATAGCTAGGCAGGTGTTCTTTGACTTTAGAAATAATAAAATCCAAACTAAAATAAGGATAAGTATCATAATCAAAACCATTCTGGTTTTGGTTTGTAATAGTTAATTTCTTTGAAGATATTCAAAAATTAACATAGAATCAGTGTCTATTTTACTGAAGGCTTGTATTTGGAACCAAGTTGATCAATTTATAAATCTTGATGAAGGAGATAAAATGAAAGGTGTACACAAAAGACAAGAGAGATATTTTGAATCACAAATAAGATCTTGTTATATTATCATTGGAGGTGGGAGTGAGAAAAACCAAGAAAATAAATTGTGTCATAAAATGAGCGATGAAGGATAAACATAGAGAAATAAAGAAACACGAAACTCCTGCGAAGGTAAGAATAAAATTTTGAAACACTATTAGTAATCACAACAACTAAGTCTGAGTGATATATTTGGGTCTAGAAATAAAGAAAAACCTAGCCAAACAAATGTTTTTTCCAATTATATCATAACACTCACAGCACCTAATTTGGCCAAGCCAAGAATAAAAATATGTTAATGACTCTAGATCCTGTCTATTAATTACAAGCATACATGTGAAATCATTGAAATTCTGTCTAAGGCAAATATTCTGCTTCCATTGTTTTGAATTAATACAAGGGAAAATAAGTGATAAATGTAAATATTTTATTTTTGCAAAGTAGAAAATATTCTATATCAAGGTACTGGAAGAGATATTACAGAAAAGAAAAATAGAGGGTTAGGAGAATTGCCTATTTGTTGTGACTAGAAATGCTAGTACACTCTTAAATAAAGGTAGCTACCTTCTGTAGCTACCAGGGAACATCCTTGGTCCTGATCATGAGAGGAAAGCATCCATTCTTTCTCCTTTAAGTAGGATGTTAGTGGTGGGCTTTTTGAAGATATTCTTTATCAGATTGACGACGTTTCTTTCTCCTACCTGAGCCTTAAACGTTTTATTAATGAAAAAGGGTTAGATTCTGTCAAAGGCTTTTCCCACATATATTGAAATGAGCATGTGGTTTTTATGTTTGACTCTATTAATATGATAAAATATGTTTGTTTTTTCACAGGTGAATCATCCAAAAAATTCTGCTTTTGTAGGATATTCCCACTTGGTCACATTTTATAATCCTTCTCATACATTACTTAATTTGGTTTGTTAGTATTTTGTTGAAAATTTGTGTATCCGTATTTATAGGGTATATTAGTCTATAGTTTTCCTTTGTCTGGTTTTGGTATCAGGTATAATTTAGTGGACAACCAATTAATTGGTCAGACTGTTTCCTTTATTTGATGCTTTACCTGAAGATAAATGCCATGGACCCTCCTGTGTTACGGAGGTTCAGTACTTTCTCTTGGAGAGACAATTTCCAGTTGATTCTGTGGGTTTGATTAACTGCTAGTGTCCTGAAATGGTTGATGTTAGTGGTCTTGTCCCTGTTACTGTTGTTTTAGAGGGCAAGTGAGTTTAACCGAGGTCCTTACCTGCCATTCTGCTAGTCAGTTTCCTACGTGCTCCTTTCTGTATGTTATACTTGCAGTTAGAATTCTCCGTTTATCATTGGATCTGCCTAAAAGTATTAAAATCCACACATATCTCTCCTATTTTCTGAAGTGCTACTGCCAATCTACTTCAGGCCTAGAGTCTACATCATCTCACATTAAAGGCACATACAAAATTGAAGTATAGTCAGTTTATATGGTAGTGTTAATTTCCAGCATACAGCATAGTGACTCAGTTTAATACATATATATATATATATTCCTTTTTATATTCTTTTTTCATTATAGGCTATTATAAGGTATTTGAAATGGCTCCCTGTGCTATACGGTAGGACCTTGCTGTTTATAGTGTTTCATATATAATAGTATTTGCAAATCTCGAACAATAAATTTAAAAGGTGCATATAAAATGAAAGTCAAAAAAAACACTATGAGTCAGAGTAACAAATAGAAGCTAAAGACTTTTCCTGCTTATTACATCTCTTTCTTACATTTCCCTTTGCTAACCTCCGTACCTTGAAGATCAGATTCAAGTCTTCATCCCTGTGAAATGTATTTCCCTCCTGCAATCAGAGTTAATCACCTCTGCATCATCGTTTTGCTCAAATATTTACTGTAATGCTTACACCATTGTACTGCATTTATTGACATCTATTCCTCCCTCCATATTCCCAATCTGCAATTAGAATATACAGTCTTTCAAGGAATGAGAAAATTCTATAGGATTATGATTTTTGCCCCAGTTTGGGAAAATTTCAGCCAATATTTCTTCAGATATTTCTCCATTATCCCCAGTATACGCACACTTATCCTCTCCTTCTGGGATTCTGATGACACAAATGTTAAATCTTTTATTATACTCCACCATGTCTCTGAGGATCTGTTAATTATTTTTTACCCTATTTTTTTGGTTAGTTTAGGTTGGATAATTTCCATTATGCTCTTCAAGTTCACTGATTTTTAACTCTGTCCTCTCCATTCTGCTGTTGAGCACATCCACTGAGTTATTTTAATTTCAGCTATCATAATTTTTAGTTCTAAAATGGCCATTTGGTTCATCTTTACATATTCTATTTCTCTGCTGAGGTTTCCTCTTTTTCCATTTGTTTCAAAAATATATGTAGTGATCATTTAAGCATTTTTATGAGTGCTTCAAAATTCTGGTCATATAATTCTAACATCTGCAGCATCTTGGAGTCTCTTGGTGTCTTTTTTCATTCAGTTTGAGATCTTCCTGGTTGATGGCACAATGAGTTATAGTCCAGTGAAATCTGAACATTTTCAGTATTATAAAACTCCAGATCTCATTTAAGTCTTGTGTTTCTTCAGGCTTCCTCTGGTACTGTCTGATGGGTAGAAGGTGGTAGGGTGCTACTTGTTACTGCCAGGTGGGGTGGAGTTCTGGGTACTCCACGCAGCCTTCTTTAACACCCAGAAATGAGAGAATCTTTATGACAGCTGGGCTGCAGTGTGAATTCAGACCCTCCCACTAGGCATCTGCTGATACACTCCTTGGCTGGGAGAGCATCTCCTCACTGCTCCCTGCTGGACTCCACTGGCACCAGGGATGGTAAGCTTTCTACTCCAAGCTGGGACGCAAGTTCTAGCTCCTCACTCAGTCTTCTCTGACACCACCCTGGCAGGTAAGTTGGGTCATCTTGCTACAGCCTGGCAAGGGTGGAATTCTAGGCTCACTACCTGGCCTTTGCTAGGGTGGAGTTCCAATTTGGTCTATGGTGTTTGACTGGGATAAAGTAGTTGTCATCCAAAAAAGTTTTCTGTTTTGCTAGGCTGTCTGTTTCCTGGTCTTTCGGCCACAGAGAACAGGCTTTTCTTGGGGATTTTTGTCGGCATCTGCTGGCAGTTCCAGGTCACCAGCTTCTTCGTGAACAGTCTGGGATACATGAAGTCACGGAAGAACCTAGGAAACACACTACCATCTTCCCTTGGGTCCCTTGACTTATCCTGCCCAGTTTTCAGGGTCATCTTAAGTTTGTTTTATATGTAATATCTAGGACTTTTAGTTTTCCTTGGTGGGAAGAATAGAGAAAATTTGGTCTACTGCATCTTCCTGGATAGGGAAGTTTTCTCAAGACCTGTCCATCAAAATTTTTGTAACATTTTACACAGGGACTCCCAGAAAATAAATATTTGCCAAATAATTGTTAAATGATTGACTTAAAGACAGAACTTTATACCTGTTACTTTGGAAATCCCTGGACTCAGTCTGACTCACTTTTGTTTCAAAAACACTTGAGGTTTCCTGAAAACAGAAGTCCAGATTAATGGAGGTATCACTGAATTTTAAAAACTTTTATATTTGCTGTCATAATATTTTATCCAAATAAAATATTTAATTTGAAAAAAGGCAGGTTTTTTTTGCTGTTGTTGTCTCCATCATTTGCATCCGAAAATCCCCTAAAACACTTTACTCCTTAAACTTGTTATTCTTTGTTGTGCTGATTTACAGCTTCTAAATAATTTAGAGAATGTAATTTGTAATTAAGAACATTCTCACTCACGTATGCAAATTCTAATGACTACTTGTTATGATCTTGCTATTTTTAATAGCATTAATACTGCTGGGCTGAAATTTCTTAAAGATCACACTAATTTTAATAGCTCAGTGTTCTTTTTATAATTGTCTGAATCATTAATTTCATTTGCCATTACATGGATGTTGGTTATTTTCTTTAATATTGTGATACATATAGAACAGGACAGAAACACCTTGGCACTTGAGATGAAATGAAAATTGTCATTTAGAAGCTTCTGTAGTCTTGAATTCCAAAAATGGAATTTATTTAAAAGAATTCTCCAATGGAGTTGCTTTGACAGGTAGGGCCTTGATTGTGGCATTATTTCATCCCTTAGCTCCTGTAACTAGTTTTAGACGAATTTAAACCTTTCAAATGCTATTCTTAGTGTTTCCATTGAACAAATCAATTAAACCAAGTTCAGTTCAGGTAACCTTGCTTTCAACAAAAATCATTGGCCAGAAAAAATCATGGGGTTACAGTGGTTATACTGAAAGTAAGGCAACAAAAAGAACAATTATATACATTTAGAGGAAATAAACATTGTTTCAGGAAGACATCTCCGCGGAGCATCATTAACAATGTAGTATAGAGTAAAAGAGCAAATGGAACCACAGCCGTTTTCACTCTATAAATAGAGAAAAAGAAGCACAAACACTAACACTACTCTTCTAATTATCTTAAAACAGTGGCATCATAATTATTTGAAAAAATAATAATTTATTAGAAAATGTAATGGACTTTACAGGGTGGGCTTATCTATCTATAGCCCACAGTAGCCCTTTGATTTTTGTCATCCCAGTTTATAGGAGTAAAAGTGAAACAGGAAAGTTAAAACAACTTTCCTTTGTCATAACGCTAATAGGTGTTTGGATCTAGGCCCTATGGTTTTAGTTCTCTCAAATTCCAGAGTTAGTGCTCCTTTCATTATTCATTCGTGTTTGTCACATCTCAAAATTCAGAATCCTTACTGTTGGTAATCACACTGCTTTTCTCAGATTCTGGGTCATGATCTCCTGTAAGTGATCATAGAGCACTAATCCCTCCCTTCACCAGCCAAAGGGCAGTTTCATCAAATCGAAGATGCCACCCACTGTAATGTGCAAAGTGCTTAATGTGCCCTCAAGAAAGATAATGCCCAGTCATTTAATTTATGGATACTGTCAATTGTGGGATGCAGTCAGATTTCATAAATATTAACAAGTAAAAATATGTCTTGGAGTCCATAAAAGATGATTGTTTCCTGTTTGGTGCCCTGCCTTCTCACAGCACTGTTCATTTATGCAGCCTTGTACCAAGGAGTAGAGAGAGGAAGAGGGAGGTGCCAAGAGATCCTTTACTTTGTCTGAGGATATTCTCCAACAGAAGCAGATATCCAAATTGTTATTTTGACATGACTGTCCCAAAGCTTGTAATAAAAATACAGGAAGTAGTGCTGACTTAAGACTTTAAGGCTTGTTTCCCTGAATCCTTCCTCTAGAGTTAGGTTTCGGTTACACCTCTGCCCCTTTTCATTGATTCCCATGTCTTTGGGGGTGTTAACACTCCTATTGACTTATATTAAAACATATAAGATATTACAATAAGATTTCCCATTTGAGTAGAATCCTATGAGTTCCTTCACCAAACCTGAATTCTCATTTGATAAGAATGCATCACTGAGAAATTTTCCTATTTGGAAAATCGGAGTCGTATAGAAAATAAAATAGCTGGTGTGAAAGTAGTGGACATTACAGCACTAATACAGAGAGTTTAGGAGAACGACCAGAAAGTTGGGAAAGAAGGTAGAAAGTTTGGCTTCGCAGAGTCTATAGCAAATCAAGTTATAAGGGAATATAAAATGGAAAAGGTTCCTATTGATACCCCCTATGTAGAGGAGAAAGCAGAAGAAATCATTTCAGAAGCTGACCCTCCTTCAGACGTTGTTTCTAAACCTATGCTGTAGACTCCTGGAACTGCCCAAATTGGAGAGGGAATAGAAAAGTCCTGGGTTGATCTTGAAGACTCTGAGGAAGAAGAGTAGGATGAAGGTGGCAGTGATGAACTTATCATTCTCGATAGTATAAAAATGGACACTGACGTAGAAGTCGCTAATATTGGAAGCCAAGAGGCCCCCATATTACTCTCAGACAGTGAAGAAGAAGAAATGTCCATTTTAGAACCAGGTACAAATCTGAAGACAGTAATTACATAGACCATCAGTGCAACACAAGAAATTATGTTACAAGAAGATAATTTTTTATGGTGCTTCCTTGATCTACCTGCAGCACACAGGTATGGTCCAGAGCTGGCCAAACAGAGCTGCCACAGGCACAGCTTCAGCATCGTTTTGGTGGCAAAATCCAGACTGAATTGTAAATATTTAATCACTGTCCAATCATACTGTTGATGGAACTAAATGCAGTGTTTTCTTTTTTTTTTTTTCTTTTTAGACCAGAGTAATCTTAATATGTTCAGTTATCATACAGTTAGCATGAATGATGCTTTTGGAGATGTGTAGTTAGGCAGAGATTAAGAAGACAAGATGTGAACCAAGATCCCTCTGAGTCCAGACCTCTCATTCTTAAATGTGATGCTACATTTTTTTCTTCAGGATATTTTGATGTCCAGATTTCCAATTCTGTTGAGTAGGAATTAATGAGTGTCCTAAGACTTTGGGAAGACAGAATGGCCAACACAAAGCAGTATAGGTTGGAACATAGCATTTTTGAGGCAAAGTCAAGCTACTTCCTTATTTAGATCTCCAAACCCATTTCAGACAGCTGCAGATGGAGATCTGACTTCCAACAGTGATAAGGAGAAGAAATGATATGATTGTCCAGTGTAGGCTGTGTGATATGCTTGCTAAAATGTTAAACAATGGTATAAAGATACTGGCTGGGATTCTCCCGTCTCCCTGGCTCTGGGCAAGGAAATATTGATGGGAGGGTTTCTCACTACTGACTCTTCTCAGACTCACCAGGCCTGGTGCCACTTTCCAAGTCTTGACCTTCTCTGAGAGCAACCCCTTCCTTTCTTCTTAATCCAGCCTAAGGCAAGGTAGTCCTGCTTTCCCTGAGTTAGTTATCTGCCAAGCTCTTCCTATGATTTTTTTTAGACTTTTTTTTTTTTTTTAAATAGGTGGGAGGTAATTAGATATTTTACTTATTTATTTATTTCTTCAATGGAGGTACTGGGAGCTGAACCCAGGACTTCATGCGGGCTAGGCATGTGCTCTACCACTTGAGTTATACCCTCCTCGCTTATGATATTGTTCTTGATTTTAGCTTTCTTTAGTTTCCCAAAAGACCATTAAGAAGAAGGTCCAAAAGCTGGGCAGTGCCTGTCTTTCTCTGAAATTGTAACAATCCTAATTCCCCAAGATCCAAAGTGGATAGACTTGTTTATTAAGAAAAGGCTCACAGGCAGGGAAGTATGGCAAATAAAAAAAGATACAGAATGCTCTTCTAATAATTACCTTTCTACCTTCTCACTAGTGAACTTTGGAGTTTCCAAAATTACCTTTGATTTCCATCTACATGCTCCACGCCCTAATTCCTTCAAAATGGAAGATACAAATAAAATCTCTCACCTGAATCTGATTAGGGATATGTAATTCAATTTCTCCTGAATCAGCAGTGATCAAAGGCCCTATCTCTTTGGAGATATTCAAATTCTTGGCTATCTTTGGGCTTATCCTCTACCTCAGAGGATTCAGAAGAAGATTCGTAGGTCCAAGGTGAATATTCTACCCACTATTCCAAGTTATTATTATAATCCCTTCATTCTGACTATGGCTTGTCTTCCCATTTTGCTCCTCGAGAGTAAAGGTCATTGACTTTCATCAATGATAAAAGACAGTCCCTGCCACATTCCTTGGCAGGCCTTAGCAAAACAGAATGCAGGATACATTTTCCTTTAAAGGTTCACCTAAAATAACGGACATTCCTTTCAATTGTTTTTGAACAAAGACTGTAGCAGTAGAGTCACCCCATTATCTACTTCCATCTATGATTCATATTCATGGAATTGCTAAAATTAAATATATGAGTTAATTATGAAGGACAATTAATTTCCAAATGATAAAATAAGGAGAAAACTCTAATTCAAGAGCAATATATTTTGTTTCTCTCTCCATTAATGAGATGTTCATTATGTTCACAGTAGTACTCAATGAAATTTTTTCAGGAAAGTTCTAGATAGAGTTATAATATGTGAAATTAAAAAATCATGTGAGGAGTGAGAGAAATGAATGAAGATGGTCAAAAGGCACAAACCTTCAGTTATAAAGCTAAATAACTCCTAGAGATGCAATGTATAGTATGGTGACTATTTAATAATACCATAGTGTATATTTGAAAGTCTCTAAGTGAGTAGATGTTAAAAGTTCTCATCACAAGAAAAAAAAAATAACACGTGGTGATGAATGTTAATTAGAATTATTGTGGTGACCATTTGCAATACATACAAAAATCATTATTTTGTACTCCTGAAACTAATGTAATGTTTTATGTCAATTAAAAAGCATCACATTATTATTATGTGATATAGAATATTATTAATTAATGGCATTATATCCAGATCTTAGTCTGAATGCATCCTTCATGAGAGTGGTGTGGAAAACCTCTTAAAATATGCAAAATGTGGAAATTACACTATAGATATACCTAATGACATGTATCTGTACACTACCTTGAAATTCTAAATTTCTTGTAGAATAGAGTAAGTGGTTCTGTATGTTAAGCCTGAGGACAAAGGGTTGTCAAATATTGGTGGCTTTCAAGAAAAGTTTTAAAAAGACTTTCATAGAACTTAAAATTATGGGATTGTAGCTACTGAAATGACAGCACAATTATTTTAGGGGCTGTTTCTTTCCAGGAATGTCTTGAAAAAATAAATTATGATGAAATATTAACCTATTTAGGTCACAATTGTTTTTGAACAAAAACAATTTCTTTTGGCAAAAATAAACTAACACCTTAATGTACCAGATCTCTTAAAAGGGCAACAATTGATGTTGTCTTTGATGAAGCTAGTCTTCCATTCCCCTCAGTTTAATAAATTTTAAACCAGCTTCTTCCTGACTTCAGTCTGTGATCTCCCTCTTCTTATAGGATTTACTTTAGAAAATTTATAATTGTAAATTTTTTTTCTCTGACCTTTTGAGATATTTTCAAGTCCTTCATGTCAGTTTTACAACAGAAGAATATTTTCTTGAGAATCAGGAGACCATCCTTTGAAATTTAATCATCAAAGAAGGAAGGTAGCCTCTGTATCTCTGATTCTGTGGGTTGGGGGGAGGTCTAACTTAGGTGTACACCTCACCCCAAGTTGTAAAACTACCTTCGGTCGTGAATATATGGGAAAGGGAAAATCCATTTATCTTCCGGGTATAGTCAATTAACAACAAATACGGTCTACAATTCCTCCCTCTACACCAGTTCTTAAAAGACTCTACCACCTTTTGTTTCAGTAGAGTTGAGTTCAGACTGAATTCTGACCTCTATCACAATGGCATTGAATGAAGTCTTCCTTGCTTGCTTAATTAAATTTATCTGGTACAATTTTTCCTTTGACATCCTTAAATTAGTTCTGATTTTGCCAAAGGTCCATGAAATGAATTTGACATGTGGTGGTACATCATAGCATGGTCACTGCCCTAAAAAAAAAAAAAAATTAACTCAAGATAGTTTATAGATCTAAATATGAAATGCAAACTATAAAATTCCTAGAAGAAAATAAAGGAGAAAGTCTTCATAAACTTGAGTTTGGTGATAGCTTTTTTTTAGACAAAACACCAAAAACAGAATTCATTAAAAAAAAAAAAACATACATAAGTTTTTATAATATCATAGGGTAAGAAATATGTTCAGCTGAAATAATTGAAAAAAATAAAGATGTAAGATTTTCAAGTTACATCTTGAAATGAATCAGTTTTATACACCCAGAGATTAGGCAGAGAAGATAAATTCTCACAAAAATAGTAGGAAAACTATTCCAAGTTTCCATATTTAATTCATTATGTTTATTTTGAAGATTTTTGTCATTTATTTCTGCTGCTCTGAAAGTAATAAATTCAAAAATTGACTAACATTTTGCTATGTAACACCCTCATCTGTTAAAATTTCAGGAATTGACCCAAATGTTTGTATAGTAGAATTAGATGAATACAGCCATTTTACTATGTTCATATTCTTAATGTCATCTCACATTTTAAAACATCACATCCTATATCAACTCTCATTTTTCTAGACTGTTTCATTTAATAGTTCTATATCCTTGCCCACTGAACCATTTTTACTGTCATGTGCCCTTCTCAAATATTATGACTATGTCAGACTTTAACTGTTTTCTGATATCACTGGATATTGGAGTATTACCAACAATTAAGATTCTTTGTCTGTAGATACCAGAATCCTTAAAAACACAAAAACAATTTGTTATAAGCATACTAGTTGTCTAAAGACGATGAAAGTAAAATTAAAATTGCACATGGCTTCAGGAATAAATAGAGACAAAAACTAAAAAGCCTGTATATCCCACTCTCCAGTCTTACCTCTCTGCTACTCTCTTCCTCACTCTTTTTCTATTCCTCTCTCTCTCTTTCTCTCTGGACCACTTTCCTCTGCACCCCAATCTACAGGTCAGAATCATACCACCACATATCTCTACGACCCGTCTAGACTTGGTTAAGTCCTTGTTCCTATAGCACTGATACCTCCCATTTCATCCATAATTATTAGTTTTCCTGCAGTCTCACTGAGGACCTTTGAATTGCTCAATACATAAGATGGTAAATTTCCATGGTAGCCCTCATACATTTCAATTTAAAGCCTCGGATATGTAATGTGAGATCTGATCTGAGAATGAACTGCACATTTGAAATAGTGACTGTCCTCCAGTGTCTGGTTGATTTGGTCTCATATTATTTCACCATATTAAAGTGTTTTTTAATTCTTTCACTAATCACAGTGCTCTATCTTTCTCAGTATTTTCTCTTATGTCTCACTTATTTGTTAGGTCAACTTAAATGATTTATTCCATGTTTAGTTTTTCTAAAATGCCACTGAGTGTTGGGCTTGCCCTCCCCTTCTATATCCATGTTTGTTATTATGTTCTGCCTATATCCTGAGGCTGGAGTGATCATTTCCATTTTGTTATTTACTACTGTGCTGAGTGTACCATTAGCACTCAATAAATTAAAGTAATAATGATATAGCTCATCATCATAATTATCTTTATTCCCCTAGGCAGATCCAGCAGGGAATGAGAAATTTCAGAGGATGCTCTGTTTCCTGTAATGCCCTCTAGAATGTCTGAGGACACTCTATAAAATCCCTCTAGAATGTCTTTAACTTTACTCATTGTTTCGTCAAACAAGAACAGAGTGTTGATCATCGAGAGAGCACTTTTGAAGCTTGCAGCAAAATGAGATAACATGGTCGGGTTTCTCTTTGCAAACTCCTGAAACATGTACTGTCTTTATCATTTACATGACATGTCATGTTACTCTTTCGTTTTATGTATAAATAAGTTATTATATCCTTAAGGGAAGAAATAAACTTTGATCCTACTTTATATGCCAATGATTGTCACTAGTAGATTCTAAGTAAACAATTACTGTAAATTAAGGCTAAAAATAATAATAGGTTCTATGTTTATTAATTTATTTATATGGAAAAACTTTTCTATTTACAAGATGTGATAAACTGTGAGTCTCTAGTAGTTTATGAGCTTTTCAATTGCATATTTTCTTTTTTAAATCTTTTTCTTTATATATATTTATTTTTTGTTATTTCATTTCATTTTTGTGGGATGGTAATTAGGTTTATTTATTTATTTTTTAATGGAGGTACTAGGGATTGAACCTTGGACCTTGTGCATGCTAAGCAAACACTCTACCATTGAGCTACCAGAGACACCAGAGACATTTTTTAAATTATCTAGGCATCCGTAGTAAATAACCCATGGACTGACTCAAAATGCATACAATACAATTTTGAACTAAAAGCAGTCAATGTAAATTGAAGTTTTATTAGAAATACAGAAGTTAAATTTAGTTGTTGTATAATATGGCTTATCCTTAAATCAAAAGGCAAAGCTACAGAAACAATAAAAATATCGTGGTTTCCAGCGGTTTGGAGAGAGGGAGGGAGTGGGGGAGGGAGGAATGAACAGATGGAGTACAGGGGATTTTTAGGGCAATGAAATTATTATGTATGATACTATAGTGGTGGCTACATGTCATTATGCATTTGTCAAAACCCATAGGATGTACAACATCAAGAGTAAGCCCAAATGTAAAAATTAAAATAAAATAAAATATGGATGGTTAAAAAAAAAAAAAACTCATATATATCCAGAAAAAAAAATCAAAATGACTCTTTTATCCCAAATATCTCTAAATAGAGTTTCTCTTTTCCATATCTGTCCTATCCCTTAAGTTCTGTTCTGATACAAAAACCACTCTTACTTTGAATCTCATTCCATTGGGTTACACTGCCAGCTATGCTTTCTGAATAAATTTGTCACTATTAATAAGTAGTCTAGCCTTCCATGTATACTTTGCCTTACCTTACTGACTTCTTTTCTATTTCCAGCTGTGCCACCATTTTGAGTCCTTTTAATACTTATGTGGAGAATCTCTCTTCCATTTTAGCTTAAAAAGTAGTTTGATTCTAAACAACAAGAATTTATTATATAGCACATTATCTATATTCATTATCTCTTAATGGCCTATAATGGAAAATAATCATATATATATATATATATATATATACACACACACACACACACACACACATATATATACACATATCTATATATATACATATCTATATAAATATCTGAATCACTTTGCTGTACACCTGAAACAGAAACAATATTGTGAATCAACTATACTGCAATAAAAAAAGTAGTTTGATTCATTCAATTCCCATTCTTTTCACCCTTGTATACTTAGACTTTCCATAGCCATATCCCATCTCACACATATAAAATGCTAATATCTCACTTCCTGGTCAGATCATATATCCCTTCTATCTCTTACTCTCAGTTCATTAATACTTGCTCTTTAACCTCCTGAAAATATCTAAGTCATAGTAGATGGTCATTAGAACTGCTCAATTATTTAAACACTTGTTTTCATTTTTTTTTTATCCAAAATACCTAATCCTGGACTTAGTTATTGTCTCCTTCAATCAATCTGCACTGCTATATCTAGTCCTCAAAATTGCTTAGCTTTGTAAATAGTTGATATTATAAAGTTATGTTTTTAACTTTAGGTTGAACTTTAGTGCTGTTCATCGATTGTCTTTCTTGCCTGTTATCTATAACCTTTTTCTTTTCTGAAATTCCACAACTCTTCTTACAGTCTTTAGCCAACCTCCTGCTTTTTGCCCTCATAAAATTACTTTGCCTTCTGCTATATTAAAAAAAAAATAAAATCTATGTTATACTTTGGAAACTTCCCACCTATGCACTTACCAAATCACACTCAACCATTAGGGGATAAAACACTTTCACCCGTGGTCTTATACTCTCTCAACTCTTACATCTTGTTTCATAATTTAGCTCTCCACCAATTCTTATATACTCAAACTTTCCTTTCCTAATGCCGAGAACTACGGTTCAATTTTTATACAGAAATACAAGAAAATAAACTTTTTAAATACTGCATTCCCCTGTGGCTTTGGCACCACTTCTTTTCTTTCCTTTTCAGTTCCATTTCTGAAAAGAATGGTGGTGAATTAGTCGATCTCTGTCTATCTATTAACACTATTATTGAAAACCTTTCTTATGTCGGGCTCTGCGCTATGCCTGGGGACACCATAAAAAGCAAGACAAGGCTGGTCCTGCTTTCATGGCACTTCAAGCTCTATTTGCTCACCTCCCATTCAATCTTCAACCTACTGTAATTATGATTCTCCACCTCAACAACTTCACTGAATCAACATTGCTCTTGACTTCTTTATTACCAAAGCAAGTAGACTTTTCAGTATTTATCTTCTTATCTGTTTCTCCTGTACATTAAGATATTAACCTTTCCTTTTAACTCTCTACACTTTATATATAACCCAAAACTTACCTGTTCTTTTTCTGATTCTTTCTTCTCAGTGTCTTCCATGGTCTCCTCTTTTTCTGCCCACAACTTACAAAATAGCCTTCTTCAGGTTTGGGGGACTATCTTCATTCTACCTCTCTTCTCATAACTTTATGCTTTCAACTATTAAAAAACATCAGGTTGATGTGCTAAAAATGTGATAAGTAAAGATAGCCTTGGGTATCTCTGGACCACTTAAAATTCCTGATGCCTTCAAGTAAACTCATTCTATTTTCTCATCTACTTGATCTCAGTTGGTTGTACCTCCTTCCTATTTATCAAATCTTGTTTGTTTTTATTTCTGATTTTGATTTGTGTGTTGCCTCCTCTCTGCACTTAGTGCCAATAGCCTAGACAAAGAGTTATTTGAGTTGTCTCCTCACTGGCCTAGATTTGTCAACAGAATGTCCTGGCTAAAACTCAGATTTGACACCTTGTTTAATCTTGTAATATAAATGAATATAGATACACATAATTAATCAAGTATACCTTATTTGAGGCCATAAATAAATTTCTAAGAGCAGACTGGGAAAAAAATATGAAAGATGGCAGAGCTCTTGATATTGAATCATGATATATAAATACAATATACTCTCTTCTTTGGCAATCCTCTGAAGTCAGATGGAATCAGATTAGACACACTATGACATTTGATTTATCCTAGGGGCAATGATGGCCTTCATCCATTGTTCATAGACAAAAATCATCATTTCATCCTGAGCAAAATTTAAGAAAAAGTTTATGATTATGTTACATAGTAGACCCATATGCTTTACTTTTGCTTTGAGTAATTATTATATCCGGACCAAATTAAGTGACTTTCAGTTCTTTACTAGTCTAATTTTCAATGATTCTGTAGAGCCAAAAATAATTTCTGTCAATTTGTTCTGATTGCATGATTTATGCAGCATCACTAATAAATTAAAATCATTCTTTTTTACTTCCTGAAAACATGCATGTTATAAACATGGAGTTACTTATTCAGAAGAGTGTATTACATCATTTAAATTTTAATTTTATTTCAGGAAAAAAAAGACTTAATTAGGAAAGCATTAACAATTCTCTATAACTAGAACATTTAAACAAGTTATATGATCCTATTAACTCACAAATGGATGCATGAAAAATGTTAATAGCCTAGAAAATCTACCACAAAGATAATATCTTGAATTCAAAATTTCTATCTGCAGTGAATTTTTGTGGCCAAGTTACAAAACACTCAATCTAGGGACTTATAATGGAAATGTAAAAAGACCTTTAAATATAAGAGCAAGAAAAGATACTGCTGTAATATAAAAAGAATCCTTTTCCAACAAAAGGCTGAATATATGCCATTGTTATGAAAAATACCTTCCTTCTTAGTTATATTCAATCTGCAAATCATAAACTCATTCTTGCTAGCGAAAAGTGGCTGGGATTTGATTTTAATGTTGATTTTTTTTCATGCTTCTCATTCTACATCTGTTCTGACTCTTCCTTTCAATCATTTCCTTTGTGATTGCTTAGCTTCATGCTTCCTATATTTTGTTAGACTGAAATGTAATGTACTCAAGGTTTGTATTGGCAGGTCCATGCGGCTCGTCAGCTCTGAAGCTAGATTTCATCTCAAATGAGCAAGGCAGGGGAGGGTGGTAGAGGGGAAAGGCAGGCAGTGGAAAATGGAGGCAGAGGGGAAGAAAAATCCTATTTATATTTCTGACGTGACTAACGTTCCTTGTGGCACAAGTTATTCTCAAAGAGAATACCTCTCTTCAGATAAGTACTAGAAGCTGTGCCTTCTGCAGAGCAAGGTACCTGTTTCAAAAGAAGCAACTTGGATTATTTTTAATGATGTGATATCTGGCTTCTGTTTACTTATATTCAATCAAGTATCTTCTGGTCTCCTGGCTTCATTAGCACCCATTTCCTCTATTTTTGGCTCACTTTGTGTTCTGCTGTCCACAAGTAATGAATGGGCTTTGGAGGAGGCGTCTGGTTAGAAAATCTCCGCTATTTGAAGCCCTTCAGGATGTGCTAAGTTGTTTGGTCATCAAATCAGCCAAGGGAAAAAAAATGACTAGGCTTTACATTTTATTTTTCAATAAAATAGGTCTATAATAAAAGTGTAATAAATGACTCTCTGTCTAGAAAAGACTTTATTTTTATTCCTCTCATTAAGAACCTTCTTGAATGTCCAGTGATGGCCTGCGCAATAGAATACCAAATTCTGCTTGTTTATGTGAGCAGTGATTATATATTCTGGGTGGCAGAAAGCACTCGGCAGGTTTCTGAGGAAGTCTCTTAGTCATTTCATCATTTTGTGCTGCCTTGGTCTTGCTGACTGCACAGAGCACTAATAGAACAAGTTAATGGAGTTTATTCTGTCACAAATGCTGCCAGTTAAGGATGATTGCCATGTATGGAAAACCAAGCTCTCTGACTTCTTCCTAAAGATGTATAGAAATATTAAATCTGTTATCTGCCATAGAGGAAGTACATAAATATTGCCTTCCTAATACAAGTACAGGTGGATTTTAGTATTTCAAAGTAAAAACTGCAAAAGTTTCTGGAAATCTATGATTGCAAAACCTATAGTAAAAATATAGCTGCTTGCTTTTTTTATTAATGAATCATACAACATCAACATGATAGTTTTTTGTTTCCCCAGAAAGTCAAATTATCTCAAACAGAGAGATGAGAAACTCGTATTTGATGAGCTGAATTATAACCAAATTGTGCTGTTTAATAAGTAACTTGCAGCCTTGGATTGATGTTGATAAAGATGTAAAAACCAAATGTTGCTTCCCAAGCAGCAAAATTGCATGTTATTCATGCTAAAATATGAAGCCGATTATAAGATTCAATGGTAATCAAACTGAATTAATAGGAGTCCTTTAATAAACCTTCATTTTCTCAATAGTCCTGACAATTCAAGTAAATAAAAATTGAGGATGTACCAGTTCAGAAAATGAATTTAGCAACTTACTTAGTGCCTAAAATGTTTCTCCCACTGATCAATAGAACTGCCTAATTAAAATATTCTTTTATGGACTTCAAGGTTTTTGAAAGACTATGGATTCCCACTTACATGAATCTAATTGTTGGCTGAAGCTAATCAAGAATGAACGATGTGTTGTTGTTGTCAGCACAGAATAAGAACCCTAATTATGATTTGCACAACACATCACTATTTTAATTTAACATTTCCCTAAGTAGGTCTAGAGCCTTTGGCTTTCTTCCAGGTAGATAACAACTAGTAGGAATTACTTCCTGAAGGTAAACTCTTGTGTTCGCAGAAATTTTTGCGTGTGCTTTCTATTACAGAATTTTCTAAACACTTTTCTACTCAAACCTCTACCAGTTAAAAAAAAAAGGTACACACTCTCTAAATATGTTTTTTCTTTTTTCTTTAGAATTATATGAATAAATATAAGTTTACAAATATGTTTGTACATGATAATAAATGTACAACTTTAAAGACTGAAATGGATTCATTAATTGTTGCTGGAAGTGCAGCTTTAAAACTGACCCATTAGGATTTAGAAGCAGCAGTAATCATCTAAGAGAAGGAGGTAATTTCATGACTGCAGTTCTGGTGTTTTCTCATAACATCCTTCAGCAGTCTAATTTATGGGTCATTCTTCTGTCTCCAACTCAGTATAGGTTAAATTTTAGATTCATCAATTTAGAGACCAACATTTTAATAATTCATCCATTAAATGAGGCATACATTAAGGACAAGGATAATGGATTTGCATTTGGAGAATATGTAACTATTAATACAGTTAAAAGGTAAACAGTTCACTTCCACTTCCGAATATGAGAGTGTATTCCATCAGAATAATCACCCTAACAAAGACAACTGTACATGCCAGATCTCTTATAAAGTAATTCTTCAAACAGCATTGGAAAGCAGCCAAAATTTCCAGGAATTAAAGATCCAAGGAATTAAAGATCCCAGAGAGAAAGGGAGCATATTGGGGTGAGTTTTAAATTATTCGTTGCTTTTCTCCTGAAGGTGCTTGCTGATCCCGATACTAAATAATTTGAGAGGATAAGAAAGTAAGCAGAAAACGATAGCTAAGACACTAAAAAGGTGAGCAGAGCTCTTATCAGTCTTACAGAGTTGGATGTTAAAATTTGGAATTCATGGCTTACCAAAGAAAGTATACTAGTCAATATTTTAGGTTTTCAGTTTAGTTCCCTCAAATGCTATGCACTACAAGTAGAGAAAGGAAATAAAGCACAAGGAAACAGAACAGTATTCACAAAGACTCAAATCTAGCCTTAAATAATTTCATCATCTATTTTATTTAGGTGATGTGACATCTCCCTAGTTACCTCTCAGAAATTAAATCCTTATGAAGCAAAATGCTATCATTGAGTATCTCTGAAAAATATTTTAATAAATAATATCTAAATTTCATTCAAATATTAATAGGCTGACAGAAGACAGAAACAAATGATTGAAAGCTCAGAGAAAAGAGACTGAAAATTGAAACAGAGATGTTCATAACATTGAAGTTATAGGAAATAGAAATAGTTGTGTATAAGTTCAGGAAAATAAGTTAAAAGGCAAATATTTTTACTAAAGATTTAAAACCTATGAAAAGATATTATAACTAGAATTGAGAACTAAAGCTGATTTTAAATTACATTAGGATAAACATATTAGAAAGAAGGATTATTGAATGGGAAGATAGAATAATACATAATATGCAGCATACGCATTGAAGTGAAAAGAAGACATGATGAGTCTTATAATTTGTGAAATGAGAATGGCTAACAGACAGAGAAAAAAGGGGGGAATTTTTCAGGTGATATAAGACAGTAGTTTGCCAAAATCAATGGAAAGACATCAATCCACAGAAGATGTTTTATAAACCTCAAAACATTTACATTCAAAGAAAGTCAAAGATAGGGAGAAAATCTTGAAAGTACCCAGAAGAAAAAAAGAAAATGAAAAACAGACACAAGGAGCAATAAAAAAAACTGGCAGCTGACTTTTTTCAGAGGAAATATTAAATAGAAGAAAATTCAATGACATATTTAGAGTGTATGTGAAAAAAATGCCAATAACTAGAATTCAAATCGCAGCTAAAGTATATGTTTAAAATGTGTAGGGAATAAATATAATTTCAGAGAAACAAAGATTGCGTAAACTCATTATCCCATTTTCACAAACAAGACTCAAAAATTGTTTTATGCATAAGGAAAATTATTTAAGATGGAGGCACAAACAGGAAAAACAAAGAAAAGCACATAAAAGATTAATATCTGCTTAAAAATAAAATACTTGTCAGCTATATGAAACAATGATAATATATAATGGGGTTTATATTACTTGCAAAGTCAAAATACAAGGCAATAATCATACAAAATGTAAGATAAATGTAAAACGAAGACAGAGTATTCTAAGATCTCTGCATTACATGGGAAGTGGTGGAGCTAACCAACTGAATACACTCCAAAAATTATTGACACTTGCCTTCATCTTTAAGATAGCTAACAGAATGATAAAATAAACAAACTAACAATGGAGGACTGTAGTAATACAATATATTTCATATACTTCTCATCTACCGTACGGTTTTACTATATTAGATTAGCCCTCTAGTCATAAACAACTAGAAAATTGGACAAAATGTATGAAACCACTATTTCTGTCATTGAAAAAAGACAATATTAAAATGTTATCCCTGAGAGTGAGAAATGAATGACATGAATCTTACAGTTGCTTTTGCTGTCTTCCAGGATGACTTTCCAGAGCACAGCTCAGAGAAGAGAAACTCAAGCGGATTTAAATATTTTTCCTAAAATGTAAGATTCATTTTGGGGGCTGAGTACTTAGTTAATGGAATTATACAGAGAAAGAGTTCCAAACACAGGCACAAAAATCCACTTGAATGGTGAATCTATGGCTAACACACAATTCCAAAACTGACTCTAAAAAATAGGATTAACGCTATTGCTCATAATAATCTCTATCTTTGCTGGTATCAAAATAATTGTAGCTTGTCCTGCCCATATATGTAAATGGGCAACTACAACTGTCAGCAAAGAGATGACACAGAGCTTGTCGACATCTTCCACTGTAAGAATACAGTGCCCTATGTCAGCATGAGGAAGTTACAGAAGAGGGATTTTAGCCCATAATCCCATAGAAATGGAATGATGCTCTGACAAGTGGGGATTTGTAAGCAGCTTTTGACAGGAAAGAGTTGTTCACAGGAAAGTGCTCTCTGCAGGAGGCCCCTTTGTCTTGTTACTCACCTTAAACCAGGCACACCCATGGTCTACTCATCTCCAGCCTAAGCACACTTTTCAAATCTTTTGACCACACAATTCCTTGCCTTACCTGTTGGTTCCTTCTGTAGATCAAAGAAGTAGAACTGAGGAATAAGTAATTAACAGATGACCAGATCTCTTCCTTAGCTCCCCTATCTGTGATCTTGTGGACAAATTGTGTGAACAAGATAGCATCTAAGAAAAGATCACAAGAAGACAACAAGCTTGCACACAGTGGGGGATGGTGACAACTCGGACCCCCTATATCAATGATTAACTGAGATTACTTCCCTTTTCCCTTTCAAAATCTTACATGGCTGAGCAGACTTCAGAGTTGGTTTTTTGCGGACATTGAGTCCACCATCTCCCCAGATTGCCTGCATTCTAATTAAAAGCAACTTTCCTTTCTATCAACATTTGCCTCTCTTTGAGTATTGATTTCTGCACAGGGAGCAGCCAAACCTGAGTTTGGTAACAGGTTGAATAAATATTAATATTCCTTAAAACTAATTATGAAGAAAAAGATATTTGTGTATACTACTATTGATTTCAAAATAATGAGTGAGAAAGGGCAAATTTTTGTATAAGTACCTTCTTAACACTTATATTTTTCTTACATTGTACTATGTATATACTCAGTACACATTTCTAAAGGATGGAATAAGAGTGTGGAAGATGAGAAATTTCCAAAAACGTTGAATGTGAGGAAGCTACAGTTCTTTGCCAAGAAGTTTTAAAATAAAATATCACTGAATGTCATTTATGCTCTTTTCTCTCTAAAAAAAATACACTCATGATAATAAAGAACATCATTAAATTTGAAGGTAAATAGGAGCATCCCAATCTATTATATATCCTATTTATCCATTATGAAATATTTCAATAAAATTTTATCATAAAAAGTAAAGAGAAGAAAAGGGAAAAAAAGTAGAGAGAAAATTTAATGCTTCTTTACAGATAGGGATGTCACCTTTTTTTTCTTTTGCAACTGATATTTTTTATGGTCAAATACAATTTTTTATGCAAAACTTAATCATTTTGTATGGTGATGGCTCAAGTAATAATCTGTGTGATGATCATTGCCAAGGAGTGTTATCTAACTCTTGTTAAAAGTGAGTATTACTAAGAAGCAGGAACAGATTTCACACATAAGTAAAATTGATTAGACTTTTTTATTTCTGTAGTTTCATATTTGAAGAAGTAAACATATTTATATATGAAAAGCCACAGAGAAATTCATGCTGAATAATCCAGCATGAATAGCACATTTTTTTTCTTATAAAAACCTTAAAACTTCCTAATGCTATTATAGTTATATTGACATTTTAAAATGTAATGCTTGGTAACAAGTAAGTGGCCATCTACTTCTAACATATTACAATCTTTAAGTTAATTCCCTTTTTCCTTACATTAAACTGCCTTAGGTATGTTAACTTGAAAGTCATGTATATGACCACCTAATCTTAAAACAATAACAAAAACTGTGCTTTGTATGAAAATCTTTTTTAGATAATTGTTTTAGGTCAGAAGAAGAATGCATACCTTAGAAACGATGATAATCAGACTTTTTATTTCTATAGTTAATACAAATCCTGTAGATGTGTGGAGATGGGATTTTTGACTTTCTGTAGAACTGCAGTAAAACTGGGTTCCATTGTATATGATTTATTGCTTTTTCTCATCTCTTAATGCTCTTGGAGGGAATTACATCACAATGTATGTGGTCTAAAGCCACTATGAGGCTGTTAAAGCCAGTTACTCTCCAATTATTCTACTGCTAATTTAATACAGACAGAAAGGAAGATAAAGCCACAGTAAAATATTACCCATGGATCCATATTCTTTCTTAATTAATATATCTTAAAAATTATTTCTAAGGAAGTAACTGCTCAATCTTTTACTAAAATGAAGGACATAGTTTTATTTCTTAAAACAAATATTGCGATTAATGGAAAGAGTCCAACATACAAAGGCAAAGGAGAGAAATATCTTTAATACACAAAAAGGATACAAGGTCTGAACTATATTAAGATAACTGTTCACAGCAGAAGACCTACAGTATTCTCCTTTTGCCATTTCAAGTCCCAGCATAGATGTCCCATTTCCAATGATGCTACCTGTCTAGGGTGAAGACATATGGACCATCCCTAGATGGTTCCATTTTACCCATATTAACTCTTCTCAGGGAAATAGAACTTTATTCCTCTGTGACTATTCTCAATCAGGATGCAGTCTTTTAGTGATCTGGTAGCCTTTTTTGTAGTGCAGCTAGCAGTGAAGCATGAGTCAGCTGTATCAGGGGACAGGAGAATTTCCTTGAGACTATTCCCACCCATATCTCATCAATTTATCAAGCAGCAAACTGGTAACTGCAAATTACTGAGCAAACTGCATAATCTTGTACCGCATGGCATTTCTAGGCATCCCCAAACTCTTGACTACTCCCAGGCTATTCCTAAGCTTGACAACATCCATCCCCACTTTTAAAGAAATTACTGAATCCTAGATATTTGGCTAGTGCCTCCAAATAAAATCTCAAAAGGGAGATAAAATACTCTTGGTGCTTTCTTTTGACTTTAAAGAATCACATTTGAAATGGCTTTTTCAACAGAGGTACAGTTGTTTTTTTTTTTTTTAAATATTTCAAAAGTTGCTATTCTTTTCAAAATTTTGATCCAAAGCAAATGAAGAAAGTCAGCATACCATATTTCATTAAATCTAAGACACTATTACATGTAAGGGATATGTCATTATTTTAATTCAACTAAGAAACAAAGAATAAAGTTGACAATTTAACTATAGTAATCCATTTGATGTCAGAGATGTTAACCTAAAAAAAATGTGGATCTTTGACTTGAAGAAAAAAAATGTATATACTTAAGAGATAACTTGAAAAATAAGTTTTTTCCCCTACAGTCTATTAGAACATAACAATAGTAATAATAATAATGTTCTATGTGTCCTTAAAATGATATGTACCAACTAAGTAGGTAACATAATTAATATTTACAGCATGTAAAACACTACATTCAGAAAGGTTTAGGATGCTTAAGAATTAATATTTTGTCTTTTTTGGGGGGTGGGTGGAGGTAATTAGGTTTATTTGTTTATTTACTTATTTTTTTAATGGTGATACTGGGGATTGAACCCAGAACCTCACGCATGCTAGGCATGCACTCTACCACTGAGCCGTATCCTCTCCTCAGGATTAGTATTTTAAGACAATGCTTTCCAGAGTTCTATAACCCAAGGTTTGGAGGTTTTACTGATTTATGATATTTTCCTACAAATTACGACACATTTTGCTGGGGCCCAATAAGAAGGGAGATGTTATATCTCTGCCAAAGTTATAAGTCAACTGAGAAATATTGTATAGTGTAAGACACATGGAAAATGTTATCTTCATTGTGGAGCTAACTGTTGTAGAAAGTGGTTTACTTACAAGAGTTGAATGAACGATCTTCTTCATATTGATCCCAGAGTTAGACAGATTATTCAACCAGCAGTGATGGGCTGATGGGAAGAAGCCCCTACTAGACAATCAGAAAAGGGTTCACTTCAAGGCAGCCTCTCTCAAGAGGAAAGAGAAAAAAAAAGGCTAACCTATACACAACCAATTTCTTCTACCCAACTTGCTAATCACATAAGTCACTTCATTTTCTCAGGGAGGAGTTGGCAGAGGGATGAAGAGGGACCAAGAGTGTTACACTAGTGGATGCATCTCTACCTGGAAGGAAACTGGCAGAGAGGAAGCGTGCTAACTCCCAACCCAGCAGTTCAACCAGAGTTTGTCTAGATATGATCTGGTGTATGGGAATGACCTCCAATCACCAGAATGACTAAGAATCATGGACCCGAGAAGTTCTAACTCACACTTGATTGGGTGGAATGTATGGAACCCACATTGACTTTGGTGATAACCTGGCATGGTCATGCAACCTTGGTCATTTGAAGAACATAGACTCCTAAAAGGAGAAGGGAAAGGATGGTATAGAGCTTTTATTTGGCAATAGTAGGTGAGTGGTTGGGGTAGAGGTGGTGATGGGTGGGAAACTATACCTAGGAAGAGATTTTGGGTACTCACAAACCTAAAGTAGTCTATTTTAATTTAGTTTTGACTCCAGTATCCATTTGTTTGGTGTCAGAAGAGACTTCTGGGGAAGTACAGCTCTGAAAACTTTTATGAATGTGCAACTGTGAGTAATTTGTACTCTGACTATTAATCATTTTTGCATAATTGATAATTAGAACACTTCAGAAAGTGGTTAAACATGATTTTAAGATAATACAGTATAACAGAATTTAGAGATGGAAGAAATACACTGATATTTTTGAAGACTAAAAGGTTTTTTTTAATGATATGTTACCATTAGGACCACATAGAAATACAGGAAAATACAAAAAACAGTAAAAATCTCTTAGGTTGTCTGACCTCTCAGAAAGTTACCTTATCAACATCAGGCAAACATAATTTCTGATATTTATTATAAACACATGCTTATAGAAGGAGAGATCGATGATATTTTAAGAAAAATAAGCTATACTATACATGTTACTTTATAAAAAGTATTAATTTCAATAAAATTTAGCAACTATCACCACTGAAGTGTAAAGGAAGGAATAGTTGAATTTAAGTTAAATGTTTATTCACACACACACACATAAACTCAAAAATATGCTATTTTAAAAATGTCTCTCTAAAATTGACTAGTGGCAATGGTGCCAGTATCATTATGTGTCTTTGAACTGTGCATTTCAAATTAGACTGTAATTATTGACTCCTTGCTTTAAAAGCATAAGGAAATAGTCATTACAGCCACATATTACCCTTTCTCCTTTGTTAATTTACATTCTGTTCTATTAAACATAATTCCAATCATTTTTAGTTGTCTTTTATAATTAAATTGCTTGAGTTGGTCATTTAAGAGTCATTTAAACACAGCTTCTCCATTCCTGAATTATTTAGAAAATCTCTTTGGTGGCTGCACTCTTGGGTTATTTCCCATTTTACTTCACCCCAAACCCTCCTTCCCTAAACACATCTCTTTCCCCAACTCCCCCTCTTCTATTTTTATTCCTTGTGTTTATATATATTTAGAAAATGTCTTTCACATTTCCTTTGTTTCTGAGCACAGATGACCAAAATCTGTGGATAAATCTCTTCAATACCTTGTGTTGCTGATTGTTTTTATGAAAGAATCTAATGTCATTCTGAATTTTTTAAGCCCTTGAATTTCTGTAGCTTGATAAGAATAGTCATAATTATTTTATGACATTTTTTCTTCCTTATACCTTGCATAACTGTGGTGTCATTTAATGCCTGTGCTTTTCTCATGTTGATCCACTCTCTGCCTGATGCTTTGGTCAATCACATTTGCTCTATTTTTGTAGCATTAAATGGTGCTTTCATCTTTGTAATGTCTTCAGTTCTAGCTTCTAGTTTGTCTCTTCAGTTCTTCCAGATTGATTTTTCTCTCCTTCCTTTGTCTTATAATCACTCTCTTGAAACTCCATTTCTCTTATCTGAAATGTGAACTTGTTTTGAAAGGTCATATTTTCTTTAATTTTTTGAGACTAAGGCGTAGTTGTTCTTGTTTGAAGGCTCCCATTATTACTCCTCTTGTTCTTTCCAATAGTTTATTACTGTTCTTCAAGGGCCTTTGCTTAAGACCCTTTTCTCATTTTTCACTACGTGTGTATGTCTTATTCATGATTTATTTTTAGTGGAGACTAAACTGATGAAGAATAGAATGGGAAATGAGAGACAAAGAAGGAACAGGCCCGTGGCAGACAGCAGCGCTGCTTTGGGTTTGTTGTTAGAGATTTTCTCACCAATGCAATTTCCGTTGTCCTTTACCTTGGGGGCAGGGCTCCAATTAGTTTTTGTGACAAAGCTGTAAGTATGTCTCTGAGTAAGCTTCCATTGAGCCTGTGCCTTAGGTGTTAGCCTCTGTTGGGTTCTTTTAGCTGTAAGGCAAAATTATAGGAAAATACGAAGTTTGAGTACAGATTTCCTTTTAGATTCTCTTTTCCAGCTCTACTGTGGCAATCTGCAGGACCATCACAAATATAGGATCCCAACCTAAGTCTGCTTGACTCAGACCAGGATTTTTTTCATCATCCTAAGCTTTCTTTTTCCTATAAACTCCAAAATTCCTTGAGAGTAAATTACAACTAGAGCTGATAAAGGAATTTGGCTAAGTAGCAGGATACAAAATTAACATACAGAAATCAATGGTATTTCTTTACACTAACAATAAAATATCAGAAAAGGAAAGTAAAAAATCCCTTTTAAAATTGCATACAAAAAAAAAAAAAAATACTTAGGAATACATCTGACCAAGGAAGTGAAAGACTTATATGCTGAGAACTACAAAACATTAACTAAGGAAATTAAACATAACTTAAAAAAATGGAAAGATATCCCATGTTCTTGGATTGGAAGAATTAATATTAAAATGACCATACTACCCAAACCAATTTACAAATTTAATGGGATCCTTATCAAATTATCCAGGACATTTTTCACAGAACTAGGACAAATAATCCTAAAATTTATATGGAATCACAAAAGACCCAGAATTGCCAAAGCAATAATGAAGAAAAAGAATGAAGCTGGAGGAATAACCCTCTCAGACTTCAAGACAATACTATGGAGCATATTATTGATACAAAAACAGACATATGGATTAATGGAACAGAATAGAGAGCCCAGAAATAAATCCACAAACTTTTGGTAAATTAATCTTTGACAAAGGAGGCAAACATACAATGGAGTAAAGACAGTCTCTTCAGCAAATGGTGTTGGGAAAACTGGACAGCTTCATGTAAATCAATGAAGTTAGAATACTCCCTCACACAATACACAAAAATAAACTTAAAATGGCTTAAAGACTTAAATATAAGGAAATTACATAGCAAGCTTCAATTAACTAAAATATTTAGGGAATAAAATACTGTAGTAAATATATATTTTGACTTACCTGTGACAAACAGGAAACCCTTTGATTTATAAATGTATTATTGAAAACTCTTTTAAAATGTATTAGTCAACTTCCTTGACCTTCATAGTACATTACACAAAAGATAATTGATTCTTTCTTGTATGATTGAAGGTTGTTCAGGATCTCAGTGTTAATATTATAAGTTAGGACTCTTGACATTGTGTATAGTGGATCTGGATGATTGTGTCCAAATACTAGAACATATGCTAAAAGTTTGCAATAGAATGTCATTAATTTGTAATATCACACTTTTTTGGTAATGAGCTGTTTTCTATGGAAATTAGAGGGGCAAAACATTCATCTATACACAAATAAGAAATAATTTGTATAGTGGTATAGGTATTATATATATTCACATTTATTATACATCATATATCATGTGTAAGTCCATTTATTATCTACTTACATAATACCATATATAACAATATATTTGTATGATATGTATATTTATAAGTATATTACATATAAATTTATATATACAAGTGCTATTATATCTTTATAATTTTGTTATCATTTATCAATGTTTGAATATAATACATTTTATTTTCTCCTCTTTTATTTTAAAGTAACTAAGCAAGGCATTGATGTAACTGAAAGCAGAATCTATCACTCTGAGTAACAGACAAAAGTCTTACGAATATTAGGTAAATAGATTTGATCAATTAAAATAAAACAAGGGACATGCCTTATACCTTCTATGCCATGCATTATAAATATACACCCTCTGAAATATTTCAGGTAGGTTTTCACGAAGGATTTTAAAGTTCCTTTTTGACATGAGGACTAACTGGATAAAGTGAGAAAATTGAGCCACTTTGTACAGTTAGATATTAAGAAATTCCTGAAAATTTGACTCCACTTTGCATTTTTCCTTCACATATTTGGCAACTTGTAAACACAGCTTAAATGCATTCTGATGAACTGTCGTTTGCTTGCATTTTGACAGCATTTCAACTGATGGCTTTCACGTCCTATTCCTCGATAAGAAGTTTTTATTACCATACACATTTTAGGTGATTTGAGAGCTCACAGGATAAAAGGACCAGTAAAAAATCTGAAAACTCCCTCTTGCTGGGAGTATGTGCTGAGTAGATGAATGAAAAGGAGATAGGGACGCCCAGACTACAGTTTAACAGAAGCCGTTGATCTTGACAAATTAGACTGACAACAGAGATCCATTAAAGTTCACAGTATAATGAAAAAATTCCTTTCCCTTGGCCTTTGTTTCATCTCCACTCTCCCTACTTCTGATTCCTCTCTTCCATACTCTCCTGTCCTTCAGAAGAGACACTAAATGCTGAGAGGGTAATGGCCGTTACAAACCTCTCTCAGTCTCATTTGAGAAATGACTCTGATTCCAAACATTAATTTTTGGTACTTATCTGAATAACAATAAGCTTGCAATATTGTGGATTATACAGTGGAGAAGAAAAGGGAGGCTGCTCATTTTAATACAGCTATGCCAGCTCAATGAAACCCATTATGACTTAAAACAGGACACCCACGGCCGCTTCTGAGGCCACTTACAATACTTAACAGCATTTATCACTTGCTTCATTGCATTGTTTTTGTTGTGTGTGTGTGTGTTTTTTAACTTACTTGTATTTTGTTCTTATTTAAAGATAAGCTTCTTAAGGTTCATAACCAGGTCATTCCAGGCCTCCTAAACTCAAACAAGTCCAAGCCACAGTACCATCTATTCACTTAGTCATCTGAGTTTTTGAATGCCTTTACAAAGAGAGCAAGAATGCTTACTTATGTATGCTGTTTAAATGGATTACTTAGATCAGTAAGTAATAAAAATGGAGTAATGAATGTGGTTGAATGTGATATAAGCTACAAAATGGAGAAAAGGCCAGCAATTGTAAAAAATCCTACTTTATTCTCCAAGTCCTACAGACAAAGGAGAAAATCATTCTGTCCTTGTACTCCTCAATTTTTTTTTCATTTATTATAGTGTTACCAAATGCAAATTTGTCTGCCCCATGCACTGTGAGGCCAAACAAACTGAAATGTCAGAGGTTGGAGCAGAGAAAGATTCATTGCAGAGCCAAGCAAGGAGGATGGGGTGGCTAATGCCCAAGAAAACCTAAAACTCCCGTAAGGGTTTCAACAAAGCATATTTAAAGGCCAGCTGAGTGGGAGACAGGTGGTCATAGGGTAGGTGATCAGCTGGTGCACAATCTCTGGCTGAAGTTGTTAGCATCTGGAAAATTTAGGAAATATATGTGAGATGTTAATTATCAGACAGGGGCTGCAGCAGAGGTTATGGGGGAGGGATCTGTCCTGGGAAGGCCCCATGGTGTCCTGCTTGGTTGCAGTGGGACTTACCTGATTGTGTTGTAATTCATCTTGTCTTCAGAGTGAAGCCACAAGGCTCTGCAAGGTGGAGGTCTTGTTTATATTCTCAGTGCCTGCTTTAGCGCTTGCTAAGAGTAAGTGATCAATTTATATATGTCTCTGTGTGTGTCAGTGTATATGTACATATATCTATCTATTTACAAATGTAGCGATAACTAGACAGAAACTATTTTAGAAAAAATAGCATAGCAAATCATGGAGCCTGCGCCTCACCTGCCTGACCCTGTCACAAAAAAAAGGGAATCTAGTTTCAAGAATCGGAAGTGAGTTTCTGGGCTCTATGGTTGGTACCATGCTGAGCCCCATCCACACAGCATCTCATTCTATCTTATTCACATGAGATCATTCAGGGAGGGTGTCCACACATCACATAAGTGAATTTCAGCTAGTGTGTCTTTGGTTTGTTGGTTACCTCCTTTGCTTATGACTGGTAATAATTTGCTTTTTTTTCCTTGGGGGAAGGTATTTAGGTTTAATGTATGTATGTATGTATGTATGTGTGTATTTATTTATTTATTTATTTATTTATTTATTTATTTATTAATTAACAGACATACTGGGGATTGAACCCAGGACCTCAGGCATGCTAAGTATGTGTTCTATCACTGAGCTATACCCTCCCCTGTATGATTGTTAGGTAGTTACACAAGTTGTGGCACTGGGCAGATAAGGTGGAAGAAAGGGAGGATGGTCTGGAAGATGTCGTTATGCCACCTCCAGCATAAAGGGGCTTTACTTCCTTTACTTCCTTTATGTGTGCCAGCAAGAAACCAGTTAGAACCTGACAGCTGCAACTGTGCAGTAGCGACAAAGACCTAACTGGACATGACCCAATGTTCATTGTAATATAATTAGCACTGCAGTTCAGCCCCACCCCAATGGTTTTCTCTGTGTGCATCATGGGTAAGGGCATGCACAATAGGGGATGAGCATGACTAAGCACTCCAGGGACAAGAGCTGTCAATCAATCAAGAGACCAACTCTAAGAGAGGATATAAGAGAAGGGGGCAAACAAAGACCATAGCTACCCACCCTTGGATCAGCCAACCTCCTATTCTTGGCGATGTACTTTCCCTTTGCTAAATAAAATCTTTAAAATCCTTCTCTGTACAATGCTTCCATCTCCCATCTGAATTATTCTCTTTCAGGTAAGACAAGAAGTGGGATCTTTTCCCTTCCCCTTTTGGAGTAACATGACTGGTAATAATTTGAGGAAGATATGTAATCTCTGATTTTGGCTTGTGCATATACTAATAAAATGATAAAGCCTACTGCTAAATGTGCTAAGTGGGTCTTTCTCAGAAAAAGGACATTAAACAGTGTGTATATCTAGCATATAATAAACACTCAGTTAATAGTAGCTTCTGCTGCTGCTGCCAGCAAACCTGAGTGGAAATTACAATTCAAGGGTGAGAAATGTGTATCTGACCTTGCAATTACAGGAGAGAAGATCTGTGCTAATTACATTAGGGGCTAAGGCAGTGTGAGGCAGCACTTCATTCTCCTTTCAGGGTCAAGTTAATACTCTGGGGCTCATGAGCTTCTCCAAGGAACAGACTCTCACATGTCTGCCCAGGAATTGAAAGTTTGGGAGCTGAATCAAGTATCACTGCTGCTTTTCAAAATCTGGCCTGAAATAAAAGTTATATCATTTAATTTGGGACTTAACACTGACTTATTTGTCTTTTTCTGGAAGTCTGGGGATATGGTTAGAATATCACAAGCCACAGATACCTTGTTTCTAATAGTATTAGAAATGTGTGTGGCATTTACAAATGCCATGGCTATCGGCTACATTGTACTTTTTTTCCCTATAAAAGAAAACAGGGATATCGCAGTTTGTTTTTCTTTGTATTTCTTTCAGTTTCAAATTCAGCAGGTGCTTTAGTGACTTTTCTCTCATTGCTTGACAAAACTATTCAGCTTTTTCTGTCTCCACCTGTTCCTCGAGACTGCATCCTTGGCAATTTGGGGAAACACTTCCTCAGCAATACAGTTTCCTACCTAGCATTTCATTAACAACCTTTTCCAAACTCCTAGCAGATTGTTTAAAAGGTAGTTAATAATCAATAGAAAATATCGACCACAGTTTCATAAGAACTTAAGAAGTTATATAGAAATGCTTACACATAATTCTTCTCTGATAATCTAAAATACTGAAGTGTTCCCTTGAATTCGGTCTTTTTGTCTTTTTGTTAGTCCTGAAGGAGAAAAAAAAAAAAAGTCTGGTGTTATTTCTATTCCATTTCAAAAATCTGAACACAAATGGAAAATTAGCTATAAATGCAGATATTTCTGTAATAACAACTTTCTAACTTCTGATTTCCAATTTAATATTAAATATGAAAACATGTAAAAACAAGTTAAGATTTTTCCTTCAGATTTTAGCACAAATTAAAACGCATGCATTTAGTTGGGATTTGGAATGGCTGACAGCAGGATCTAAGTTGATATCGTTAATGCAAAATGTTAGAGCAATGATTTAATTCGTAGTGAATACTTAACACTTTATCTAACCAAAAAAAACAGATACTGAAATGATTTTAAAATACCAATGTCTAATTAGTTTTTAGGTATCTTCTCTCTAATATTCTGCGGCCAAATCAGAGTCGATACCACAATTTTTTTCAAGAAACTTCTGAATATTTACTGTTTCGTAGGCAGTTTCAAGGAAAAAAAGTGCTGGAGTGCTTGGAACAGGATGTTATCCGGTATTCTTCCTAATCTTACTTTTGGTCAGAGATGAAGACAACAGAAGTTAATTCCAGAGCAGTGTATCCCACAAAAATTTAAAAGTAGGAGTCTGAAAACTAACTTGATGACTCTTAAAACTTTCACTCAGGCTGAAGTTATAAAAATATTATCCAGAGGGTGGAGATTGCGGCACATTTGGTGATGGAGAGACCTGTAGTGTGATGCTTAGTCTCTCATCCATCCCCAACCTCCCACAGAGTGAGAAGGAATCAGTGTTACTTTTCCTGTCCTTTCAAGCAGAGAGTAAGGGCTTCAAGGGACTACTTGGAGAGCTTAATATGTGCTCATGACGTTTGAGATGGGTGGTGATGCAACAGACAGTGGTCTGAGTCAAATCTGAGAAATCAGAAGTGTAACAGGCCTGCCTGTGAGCTGCTAAGGACAAGCTGAGGAAAGGTGTCTGCTTTGCAGGTACCTGACACCATCATAGTTTGTAAAGGCAAAGTATGGATACATGTCCCCACTGGCCACTTTGGTGTCAGAAACACCAGCAATTCTAGATGAGCTTTAACTTGTTGGTCAGCAGAGAATCTCTACAAGATTCTCTGCCATGACATGTGGTGTAGTGAGGGCATGGACTGTATTATTGGAGTCTGCATCCAAGGCATCAGGAGACTAAAAGTAAATGGTACCTGTGAGGGGGAGGGCTCTTTTCCCCAGGCATCAACTTTAAGCACCTGTGACATGGATCGCACACAAAGCCTGCTTATAGCAGAAGCCCAGTACTTTCCTTACTCCCATTACTTCTCTTGCTTGATCCCCACTCCAAAACCAAAGGGACCAAGACGTTGGGAGAGCAGTCTTAGGGAGAGGCAGCAGGGACAGACATCAACCAAGTCCCACGCTTGGTCTTAGGCGTCCTGCGTAGAGCAGACCCTTGCGAGGGAAGCAGGGGAAAGACTGAAGTAAACTGGATGGGACAGTGCAATTTCCATGGAGGACAGCTTGTTTGTTGACTTAGCCTGATCATAGAACTCTTTACTACCTATGTGTGAATGGAAACGTTATGGCCTGTCCCTGTTATCAACCAGAGGCAGGGGAAACACTTCGCCCCTGAATAAACGTAAGGGAGATAAAATAAACTGGCTTTATGATTCCACCTAATGAGCTCTGCTTATACAATGGACTGTTGAAACCCTCCATTGCGCTAAATCATGTTCCACCCTTTGGATTATTTATTTTTAAAATTATGTATAATGGCTGCCAATCTGCAGGGTCATGCCAGGAGTTGAATCAACATAGCTCAATTGCCTTTCCACTCCAATTTTCAAAATACTGAGAAGAAAAACATAGGCTAATCATTACATCCACTGATAGTAATTAAACTGAACTGATATTTTTTTTCCAGAATGGATATGTACCATTTCTGTTAGTTTCAGATTCCCTTCCCTATCTGGTCAGAATTTCTGAGCAACATTACTTTCATACAAATGATTAAAATCATGCATTTTTTAAAACATAATTTTAGGTACAACATATACTCAATACCTGTTTTATCATCATTCCAAGCACATTCTCCTTAGAAGGTGGGCGTCAGTTTTATTCTAGTGTTTACATGGTGTCTTCCCATTGAGACAGCTTTTCATTCTACAGAGAGTATGAGAATTGGACATGTTATTTTTAGGAACGGATAAAACGTTTCTCCAAGGTAATGGGACACCATGAGGTATGCTCTTTGCATATTGCTTCCTTTACTAATTAAACTGAATGCGAGAGTGAAAGTAAGTTGACATTGTTAAAGTAAATGACCCAATGCTTTAGTAATGAAGACACATCTAGGCTGAAGTTTATTGTTTTAATTTTAATCGTGAGCCATTTCAGCCCTACAGAGTATGTTGCTCTAAGTGTCCTGTGGTGTGTTGCTTCCACTGTGCTACGGTGAAGCCCACCGACGCTGTAAAAACACAACTCTCTGTAACAAGTTGTATTTTGGAATGAAGTGGTTTATTTATAAGGAAGGTGAATTAATATTGGACATTTATTAAATCTAGCTTTTAACAGGCTGTCATAAATGGGGTTCTTCAAAGGACAGAGATAGTTGGAGACTAAAAGTTGCTTAAATTATGCCCCATAAAAATATAGATGGGGCTCAGATGCCTTTGGATTAAATATTCATTACTGAATATTTACATAATGCATGTGAAAGTGCTTTTAAAATAAAAACTCTCTTTATATAAATGGAAACTATGGCCAGATTCTTCCACAGTATACCCTGTAGAGTACTTCAAGGCGTTCTCTGGAGCTTTAGAGAGGATGAATGTCCTTCTATCACTCCTACAAAGGCAGGAAAAGGCTGATTGTTCTACCCTGTCCAAACCTACCCTATTTAAATGGTTCTGGCAATCTAAAACGGTTCACTCTTTACTCAGTCTTCAGTGGACAGCCCAAATTTCTGCGGTTTATAAAACATATGATTCTAAAATAAGAAAAAAAAATGAACTTCCTTTCTCCACTGAAAAGTATTACATGCTCAACAGGGCCATCGCAATAAGTCATGTAGAACTGTTTAACTGTATCAAACAAGCATAGAGAGACCTGAATTTATATTCCACCTCTTCTCTTTGCTAGTTGCATGATCTTGGACAAATAATTCTAACTCTGGTCTTTATTGTTTCTCATCAGTCCTTATGATAGTCCAATGTCTACCTTGAAGGAGTCCTTGAGGATTAAATGAGATAGTGCAAGCCACATTCCCAGGATCTGACACAGTCAAGAGGCTGAAAAATTACTAACGTCCTCCTACATAAATAATTATCTCTGTTTTGAAAGCAGCTGACTCTCAATCACTTATGTTAATATATGGAAATCTCTATATAGATAAATAAAAATAATGGAAACATAGTTTTCACATGCAGTTTTGTGATCTATTTTGATATTTTATGTTTCTCTTATTTCACTATAGAATTTCCATGTGAAAGGGTATCCCCATTAAGAATTGAGTGGTTTAACTCTCTCATTTTACAGATGAAAACATTCAGAGATAACAAGTACAATTATAAATGTAACCCAGCTAGTTAGTGGTAGAATTGAGACAGAAGATCAGATCTCCTATTGTGTTTTGTTTCGTTTTGTTTTGTTTTGTTTTGTTGCTGTTCTGTGAATTCATACTACTTCAAATAAAATGATCAAACTGGTGTTCAAAATGAATATCTTAATTTGAAGCAGCTGAAAAAATGCCCACCTTTACTAACTATGGTGCTATTTATGGCTTTCCCTCTGACAATTTCATTCTGTAAGTGTATATCATAATTGCTTACACTTGTCCAAAGCAGAATATAGAGATATAATTCATGAATAATTCTGGTCAAAATTTTGAATCAGCTTAGTCTGAACTTTGGACTATTTAGGACAGCTGTGGATTAACAAAACACAAACGTCACTGGCTGAGGCTTAGAATGGTGGTCGGGTCACTTGACCATGTAACAGATTGCTCTGTTGACTTCAGGTGTTAGAGAGAGAGCAGGGGTGAGTGCTAATTTTGATGCTGAGCACAGAAGCATCATCTGAGCTTAATATCTTAGCTTGTAACTCCCCTAGGGCAAAGAAGTAATTAAATGCTTTGCTGTAAAAGCCCTTCTATTGTGACTTGTAAGCAGGTAAAACTAGCATTTGATAAGAATGAACCAAGCTTCTGATAATGACATAAGTAATGATAAAGAAGAGCTAGTAATAATTTCTGCAAGAACTGGAGTTGAGATTTGCTTTGAAAATTCACGTAGATAATCAAATAGGGAGAGAGACTCATTTCACATTACCCTCCATCTACACTTCTCTAAAGGCACTGGCTGTCTACCATGCCTTGGAGTTACGTTCGCACATCTTACCTCTGATTATACCATATACAGCTTGGAGGCCAAACTTCTTTCTGCCTCCTCTTTATAATTTCCAAACACCTAGCTTATTATACTCTGAAGTAGGTGTTTATCAAGTCTTTGGGTTAAATGAATTAATACATTTCTGTCATGACAATATTAAAATTATATTCCATACAGTGGGAAGGGGAAAAAAATCATAAAGTAGCTGCAGTCCTTCCTGGAAGAAAGGAATTATTTTTTCTATTCTTTTTCAATAAAAGTAGTAAACTTCATCAGTTCAAGGTTCTCAAATAAAAATAAAGAAATGAGTGTGATAGTGGCTTAAAATATATTCATTTAATAGACCTTATTTTAGAATTCTATAATTGATTTGCATTATTTCCAATGAGATATTCATGAATGATACATGAACTGAGTATTTTTTTAAATGTCAAGTCATTATGTTTGTTATATTGCATTATTTCTAATGCTGTTTACCCATAGCGGATACTAGGAAACATCTATTTTCTCTTTTTTTTTTTTTTTAAGTATCTTAACTTTTTCAGGGATCCACCCAGCTCCAATGCTTGCCAAGAGACTCAGAAGCTGACTACACGTGCACCTCCAGGAAAAGGTCCTTGTTGGATGGCCTGTTTCAGTCATGGTTTGCCATCATTCTCACCTGTGATTTGTCAGAATATCTAACTGAGGCAATCCATACATGATTACCAGTGCCCTCTCTGAGAGAGTTACTGGTCCATCAGAGAGATTTTGGAAAGGATGTCTCTCCTCTCACTTCCCACCTTGTCTTTACTCCCTCCATCTCGCCCTCCTTTCCTCCCTTCTTCCACTCTCCCTCTATCCTCTCTTTTCCCCCAACCCCCTTCCTCTCCCTCTCCCTCTTTCCCCCACTCCCAGCCCTTGCCCTTATCCCCATCTCCTGCTGAATATGTAAAAGGAAGCAGGCATCCCAGCAACTCTGCAAATATCAATAACATTTTTACCTCCACAAAGAGAACCAGCCCTGCATGAAGCTGATGTCAAAGGTGACACAAATGAGAGATGGAAAGACTTATTTAGGAAAGGGGAAGTACACCTCCAAGAACAGGAGGCGGGCTGATCCGAGGACAGATAGTAATGGTCTTTGTTTGCCCCTTCTCCTATACCCTTGCTTAGAGGTGGCCTTTTGATTGATTGGCAGCTCTTGTTCTTAGTCATGTTTGTTTGTCCTCTTTGCACATATCCATCATGCACACAGAAAAACCCATGAGTGGGCCTGAACTGCAATGCTATTTATACTACAATGAGCATTGGGTTATGTCTGGTTAGGTCCTTGTCACTACTGCACAGTTGCGGCTGTCAGGTTCTAGCCAATTTCTTGCTGGCTCTCATTTAGAGGAAATAAAGCTCCTTTATGTTGGAGATGGGCATACTGCCATCTCCCAGACCATCCTCCCTCTCCTCCACCTTTTCTGCCCAGTGCTCCCACTTATCTACTAACCCTGAATCCATACTCCATATGGACGTCTACATTCTTCAAATGCTAAATGTACTTATAGTTTAAGCTCGTTTGTGCCAATATTGTTGCAAACTAATTTTGGTACACGCCTTAACCTCAATTCCCCACCACTTTTTTAAACTTCCTTTCTTCCTCACTTATTTTTCTATGTGTGCCATTATTATTCTTAGATAAAGAAACATGTCTAGCTTTATGATACTAAATGATTACCACTAAATACTGACAATAGTCAAGGAAAATAGTACAAACTTCAATGAAATGCTAACAGATAAAAGGCCAATTTTATAATGTGCATTTGTAGCAGCCGTTTGAGTGAGTCTACATAATGGTTTTAAAGGACTTTCAATAATGTTTCCTGCAGCTGTGCCGACTTTTAACTTTTAACTCTTCATTTAAAAAAATACATCTAAATATAAATCAAGCACTATACACTTCCAATTTAGCCGTTTGAATGGAAAGAGAGAGTTGAAAGCTGGAGCAGTCATGAGTAAGGGCTGGAGAAAGCTGTGGTTGACAGTTGCAATTTAAAACCAATCAAGTGGGCACGGGAAGGGGCACAGGGAACCTGAAAATAACTGGGAAGCTTAGAAATCATTTTAAAGCAATAGCGATACTAATAATGATTGTGGGTAATTAGCGATCCAAGGACACCACCCTCTCAGCAAGTAGTTGAAGCGCAGCCCTTGAGTTTGCACTGGCAGCGATCACCTGAGCCAGTCTTCCCTGCACAAGGCGTTCTGCCTGGTACCAAAGTGCAGAGTGTGAGATGGTGCCACTTACATAGTTACATGCATCCGTACTTCAAGTCAGTCAGGCACAGGACTGGAAAACTAAGATGCTTCAACTCTGATGACACATGTACCATAAAAAGTGGCATCACAGTCCCCTCTCATGAATGTTCATTCTTGCGGTGATGTGTCCAGAATATGCAAGCACGATACCTTCTATACTTTTATCACTAGCCATTATGTCTTGAGGAAGGTGGGCGGGGGGAGGCATTTTAGAACTAAAAGAATCGTTTACCCTTTAGTACTGGGAAAGAAAGTAAACTGCCTTCCTTGCTCTTTAACTTGTATCTGCTTGTAACCTGGGCAAATCTTTTAAAGTCTGTTTCTGAAGACAGTCTCTGAAGACAAACAACAGTCCTCTACACTGCTTACCTTCCAGGCAAGTTTGTTAAACACGGTTACATATGTACACAAAATTACTTCTTCCATTCAGGGAAGCACTATATAGATAGCATCAGTTGGAGTCTTTCTTATCATCAGATTATCAATTTCTAGCTAGGAAGAAATGAGGAGATATGTTTCATCTTTGGCATATATTATATGCCATGGGAATAATCACTGGTTTCAAGGGCAGAACAATTTCCCAAAAGAAAGCAAGCCCCAAACCCGAAAGTGAAATTAGATAACTTAGAAAAATGAAAAGACAGCTTCACACATCTATATATGATTTTTCTTGCATATATTTATTCTCAGTAACATTTACACTTTTTTTTTTCTTTCTGAAATGCCTTGGTAGAACATATTAAGGACTGACTTGTTGTTTGTTTAATTTTTGGTTTTCTACTGCTTGAGCCTTCCCTCACTCTCTTCCCTGAGGATGGATGCAGAGGTGGACAGGCGGGAAATAAATCTTAGATGCTGTGGAGACATTTGGGCCAGTGGTTACAAAGGAAACTAGGCTGACTCTAGCAAGCGGCACCAGATAAAGGCAAGAGGGGGTGGCAATGGGAGAGTGGAACGCAGTGTTGCAAGGACTGCTTTGTGGATACTGCTTTGTGTTTTTGCTTTCCTCTTCTTGTAGCTTAAAGAATACAGGGAAGCACCATTTTTCCCCCTTTTTCTATTACAAAGGTAATGCATGTTCATTATCTCTGAATGAAGAATGTTTGAAACATGTAGTAAAAAATACCACAAAGAAAATTAAATTGAAACCTAAGTCCCATATAGAGAAGATATGCTGTTAACATACATTGCCGTGTATGGTTCATATATAAAATGGAGAACCCCAAACCATCCTCTGACAGATTCTATTGTCCAAACATGGCATTGGTGATATTTCTGGCCTCACAGGCTCCTCCACAACCGTGCATTCTCCATCAGAAGATGGACTGTCTTTCCCCTGTCCTTGAACACAGGGGGGCACTCATGACCACCTCAGCCACTGGGAGATGGTGGGGCCGGTGCTGTGCTGGGTCGTGAGTGGTGACATCTCAGGATGCTCGCCCTCCCATTCAGCCACCAAGTGGAAAAGAAGCCCAGAGAGACCGGCCCCAGTGAGGAGCCTCTTGGAGAGGTCCACATGGAGAAGACCTGAGATCGTCATCAGTGCAGGCCACCAGATGTTAGATAAGGTAGTCCTCAGATGCTTACAGTCCCCAGCCTTCACCACGGCCAGGTGAGACCTGAACACCATGGAGGAGAAATAAGAGGTCCCTTACTTGCCCTGTTGGAATTGCTGACTTACTGAAACCATGAAAAAATATTATTTTTGAAAATCCACTGTGATTTTTTATGCAGCATTAGATAGCTGTATCTCATATACACAGCATCACACCAATTTTAGCATCTTGTATGCATTATTGTATACAATTTAGCATTATCACAACTGCATAATTTAGCATTATTGTATGCATTCTTTTAAAAACCTTTTAAAATATTGACTGCATAACACAAGTGTAAAATATTTTGTATCAAGTCTTTTTGGAAACATGATGAAGATTTGACATGACAGAGGGTAATTTTAAGATTTTTTTCCTACTTCAAAGACTAAGTTTTATGGAATTTTAGCAATCAAGGAAAGAAACACATTTATTAAAATGTATGCTTGGCTTTTCTTCTAGAGATGGAACAAACTATATTTCATTCTTCTGCTTCTTAAAATAATAAGTACCATTGAATTACACTAGAGACGGGGAGGAGAGAAATTGAGAAGATATGTGGATGATGGGGAGAGAAAAAATGAACCAGAATTAGAGGTGATGAAGAAGGCAGAACAAGACAGGCATAATCATAGAGAAGAAGAGAAAAAGAGACTCAATAGATTCCAAGATGATTACCCAGAGAAAGACACGTGAAGATGTTTAATACATCAATCATGTGTTTTGCTGCCTTTTGAAAGTTGGAGGTACTATCCCAGGGTCCATCACATTACAGTGGCCAAATGTTCAGCTAGCCAGCTCTCTAGCACGTAGACCCAGCAATTGCTAAGGCTGGCTACTATCATCCCATGGAAATTGAAGTCCCAGCTGATGGAATTAATCCAGGAGCCAAAGGACAGAGGGCCACAATCTCTGATTTAACAGCAAGAACCATCCTAGGCCAATAATGAGTAACAAATGTTGTGGACACTGTTATTTTTAATCATGTAATTATCATATACTTGTTATACAACAAACACCGTTTGTTAAAAATAAACAAATATAAAAGATCCATTTCTCTTAATTCTAACATAAATCTAACATAAATAGAGTTTTCCAGCAATATGTTTATGTTTCTTTATGACATTTTAGAGGTCTGTTTCAGAGCACAGGCCCCATCATCAGACCACTGAGGCTGATAACGCAACTCGACTGTTTCTCAGCTCAGTGACACTTGTTAAAGTTCTGAACTACAGAGACTTATTTCACCTGTAAAATGGAGAGAATTATAGAATCTTCATTATCAGTTTGTTCAGGGGATGTAAGGAGAGACTACATGTCAGGTACTTAAGATGCCCAGCACAAAATAAGCGTTGGATAATATGAGCTTTCGTTATTATTGTTAACCTTTAAAAGAAAATTAAGCTGCTTAGTGTCTGCTTTTAGCCAATTATCCTATGATTTTTTAGTTTTGGAATAGTGATCATTTGTAATACGCAATTCTCTTGTGAGTTATACATTATTCTTGTAAAAACAAAATGATTAGATAAAAAAATAATGTCTTCAAGTTGGAGCTCATTTCTAACACTCCATAGCATTTAAAAATCTCGATACAATTACCCATAATTGGCAAGTGAAATTTACACAATTAAATACAAAAAATTAAAGGAAAGTTCCGCTTCCTTTTGAGGCATCTCTCAAGATTACAGACCCAACCTGGCTAAGTGCATTTTACTAGTGCCAGAAAGTGCATTTATTTTGGCTACCATCATCTCTTTTTTTGATTTTTCACAATTAAGAGCATTATTGATTGGAAAGGAGCTGAAACTTGTATGTACCAAAGTATTTCTCAGTTAATTATTTTAAGGACACAAAATGAAGTTAACTTGCAAGGGTGCATGCATATAGAATAGTATTTAATGTCTACCTTAAAATAATTATAATGCATACCCATCAATTTAATAATGATTGGCCACTTGTTTTACTGTATGTTTCTCAAATGTTTCATGGGCAAGAAGAAATGAAGTTGTTAAAACAAAACCTTCTGCAAATGGCATTGCAAACTTTCAGATTTTATTTTTGTGCTAAAAGTAAATGTGTATAGAGAGCTTTTAGGAAAAGCATTTCACTAGCACTGGAACTTGGGGGTGTTTGTGATCTAACATTAAAAGACACAATCTCTGTCCTTAAAGAAACTTATAATTTAGTGTGGGAGATAATCACAGAAGACATAACATGAGGGAGTGAATGAAGAGGAGTTGGACAAAAGTGTGAGATATATATAATACCCAGCTGATGGAGTTTTAAAACTTCTGACTCAAATTTCTCTAGGTAAGCTGTAACGCTGAAGTTGTTAGAGCTTTTGTTGGATAGCACTCCATTTTTAAACTGAAAATAATTCTGGGTGAGTAATTTTTACATTCCATACTTAAGAAACTGTAAGCATTGTAATTACTGCAAATCCAAAAGAAAAAAAAAAGAAAAAAGAAAAGGACAAAATAGAATTTATTGTAGCACTTGTATTTTTTTTCCTTTTGGTGAAATATCAAGCAATATCAGAATTTTTGTAATTAATCTTTTAAAGATTTGCCTTTCTTATTCTTAGATCTGTATTTCTCCTTAAGATTTTGTCTGTAATTTTGAAACTCTGCAAATAAGTTATTAGAAATGAATGGCTTTTTTCAAAGCCATAGTACTTGACTCTGAACATGGATGAAAAGCATATTATGATAAAACAGTAAAAGCAGAAATTATGTCAATATGGTGACTGATTACAAAAGGCTGTGACATGAATACACAATTTTACAGATGCCCTGAATCAAGCCTTCGTTTAGCTATTAGGGCTTACCAGTTGTGGCCCAAAGTACCCTGTGCCCCAAAGTACCCTGCGCCCATCACCTTACTGGTTGATATGAACCAAAGACTCAACATTCACAGCAAAGAATTGGTTGAAGCTAGAGATATTTTAATAGTCATTAGATCCTGGGCAGATTTCTCCAGCCATTCCCCTCTTTCTGTATCAGCAACAATCCCCAAGTCAAAAAGGAGGACACCCAAGGGAGACCTTCACAGGCTTGGCGATGCCTTTTTAGACAGCGTGTAGCAGATAGTGTTGTTGGTGCCCTGCCCATGTCCCATTTCTATTCCCACTTCAGAAATACTCACCGGATTCTCAACTGCCAAAACCTTAATTTACCTGACAACTTTTTCTGGACCCTAGACCTTGCTTTGCCACTTGCATAGCAGCCAAAAGTGCCTGGGAATGAACAGACGTCCCCACGAGCAATGCTCAGCGATGGCTGATGGGCATTAGTATATAAATACATTAGCTGCCATGCCCCATGGGTCAAACAAGTCTTACACTGGCTCCTAGAGCCAGTCCAGTGGGACTAAGGTCATTGCCCAGAGCGGCAGCTGGCTTGATAAAGCACCCTGTGTTTGCTGCTTTCCTGTCATTGTGTCCCATTCCACTGCACCAATTTTTACCTCCTTAATGGTCTTTTGTCTTCCAAATTTTTGTTTGAAGGCTGCTAAGGAAGTAATTCAAACTGAAAAACCCTTACTCAGTCCTTAACTATAGGAAAAAATAAAATCTTATTTCCTAATCATATTTAAGCCTTTGTCATCTGTCTCCAACTTACCTTCCAGTCTTATATTTTGCCAAATACCCCCACACATACTAAAATTAAGTGGTAACAACATGTTTAGAGGTCTTCAAATAATTACTGACTCATGGCCTCTTAATTCAGAATCCATTTGTCATCATTTTCTTTTCCTTGGAAAAGTTCTATATGCAACTGTCAGTGGAGTTCAAATGCCACTCCACCACAAACTATTTTCTCAGAATTGATTTCTCTTTATTTCATACAGCTTTCATTAATTTTTAAACTCTATTATAGAATTTAACCATTTCACCTTATGTCAGTCTTTCTTGTGCATTATAATTTACTTACGGTATCAATTCTATTTTATTCATTGTTCATCCCCATGGACACGGATGAAACTTTACATATTGTATCAAGTCAAGTTAAATTGATTTTTAAAATAATTGATCTTAGTTGTCATTTGCACCTACCCAGTATGTGCTGTCCTACTCTTGTCCTGCCCAGTTTTATGCTCTTTGATTTATACAAGGAACTAATTATGGTACTAGCTGACTCAAAGTGTATCAAGTGTAGACATATAATTAAATTGTAGGAAATTAGTAGAGATGCTCAAGATTTCTAGATTAGAAGTTAAAGTGTTCTCGACTTGTGACTGTTAGCAACCATAAACACACACAAACAAACACAAAAATCAAAAATAACTATGTATAGAAAAAGACTTCAAAATTCATTCTGAAGAGCAAACTAGAAGTTGCTCTGTTAGGACTTTGATTTTTTTTTTTTTGGTTTCTGTTTTAGAGACTTTATTTAAAGCCTTTACATAATCATTAAGCTCCAAGAATTGCCTCTGTGGTGTTTTGTTAGCAAGTCTGTGCTCACTCAGCCCTTTGTTTTCCTCTGAGTGGTATGTTTTTTGCATATTCTAAGACCGAAGGTAAATCAAGGCTTAATTTCTTCGTATATAAATTGGGAACTCTAATAATTTCTATCAATTTATCCTAAAGAGCTGCTATGGGGAATCAAAAGAGAAAGTAATGCATGCACACAGACACACACACACACAATTCCAAAAGTATATCCTTACATAATATTGTGCTCAGTAGTGTTACTCCTCAGCAATTCAAATTCTAATTCTTACAAGGATTTCTCTAACTGAAGACATGATTAATCCATGAAATTTTCAGAGATTATTATATCTGGCCACAGGGATAGGGGGAGTGTACCAAATGAAACATTTCTTAATCACTTAGGTAAAAAGATCTCTGAAAAACAATTAGAAATTGCTGCCAAATTGCATGCTACTAAGCTAATATTTTGTGGATCATAAATTCTCTTAGAAGGCTTTAGGCAAACTTAATTAGATTTAAAAAAAAACCCTTCTCTATGTAGATTAGTTGACGCTTTAGGTGAACACAAAATAAAAAGCTCAATTTTACTAGATTTATCAAATTATTGTCTGAAATATTTCTCCCCTTTGACATCTTAAAACGAAGCCTCATGCTAAGGGTTTAACACCTCAAAGGAGACTTGAAAAAAATCTTCGTATTACCAGAGTTTGAGGTACCAGCTTATCTTACTTCTCTCTGCATTTTTTTTCCATTCAAAGCATTATCTCTAATTGTGCTGAAGATACCCATTTGCTCTTATGAATCATCTGAACTTACTCAGTCAACCCATGGAAAAATAGGTAGCCTGGACAATGGTGCAGAGAGCGGCGATGGATGGAAGTTAATTAGGTGAGACATATTTGAGTGATAAAATATTAACGCAACTTGAAGCTGGATTTCAAGTAGCATGGAGATGTCAAGGGCAACTTCGAGATGTCTAGTTTATACAACAGGAAGGGTAGACGACTATTTACTGGGTTAGAAAACAGGAGGCTTACCAGGGTTGGAGTAGAGAAGCATCCAAAGAGATATGGGGTTGATTTTAAGATATTTTCTTTATACCTAGCTTGAAGTATCTAAATTCCATATTGAAATTAATCTGTCTGTATTTTTCTAACATGACACCTTCTGAAAAGTAAGAGTACCCACAGGATGATCTTAATACCTTAGTGTGTATGGATAAATTTATAAAATGGTTACTCTATGGAAAAATACTGTACAGAGCTTGTGAGAAATAAGAAAAAGACTACAGAGTGAAGAGAAGATAGCCAAAGGAAAAAAAAAAAAATTACCTACTTAACATTCACCAAGACTGACTCTAGTGAAGCTATTTGAATTGAGTAGCATTCAGATTTCTTAAAGTTGGACTCATCAGGATGTAAACTTTTAAAGTAAATGCAACAGCTTTTCAAGGTGTGTGATTGAAGAGACTTTAGATTTCCTCTCTGGTCTACATACCATAAATTTTCTTGTTCACTATGTTCAAACAATCAAGCAGAGCTAGTCATTAGCAAATTAACGGAGCCTTCTAAAGTGTGTATTTCAAGCTCATGCTCATGATTTTGAATGAGGACTAATTATGTTCTCACATCTGCCACTCACATCGTCAGCTGTGGAATGTCAGGACCCACTTGCACATGGTGTATCTGCCTGAGAGCAGAGGTTCAGGGGTGAACTGTTCTTACAAACGCTATTGTCAATTCCATTGACGTCCATCAATTGATTCCTTTATTCTTGGTAGGAGCTCATTTGTTTTTGCCAGGTATTTTGACCAAATCCTTTTTTACATTGGAGGACTTTCATTCTTCAATTCAGATTTTTAAAGAGTTTGTTTGAAGGGAGCAGGAGAGTTAAGATATTATAATCCTGATGTAAAACATATATGCAAAAAAGTAGTTTAAGAAAACACAGATGAATAAATGATATTGACATGAGTAAATCTCATTTATGAATTATCCTATTACAATTAAACCAATAGATAATAGTACATAAAAGTGAAATGTATGTTTGTTATGTAAAATATCATAAATTTGTTATGTAAAATATCATAAATTAAATTGTAAAATACAAACTGACATTTATTTTTATTTTTTAAATTTAAAAAAATTTTCCCTTTTTCTTGAAGTGTCACTGATTTACAATGCTTCATTAGTTTCTGATATACAGCATAGTTATTCAGTTATACATACACATAAATATATGTATTCTTTTTCATATTCTTTATTATTACAGGTTACTACAAACCATTGAATATAGTTCCCTGTGCTATACAGTAGGACCTTATTGTTCATCTATTCTGTACATAGTATACAAACTGGTATTTAAAAATACACACAAATATTCTCAATATTAACAACTAAGCATTTTTTTCTCTTTCACACAACACTAGGAATTATGAATACTTTCAATCTTTTCAGAAATGTTATACTAAAATGTTATTTCATTTTGTTAGGATTGTGTTTATTGACAATTCTAAACTCTTGATTTTTTTGTGCAATTTTGTGCATATTTTTTTCTGTGAATCTCCTAGTGGTGTCTATTATTTACTGATTTTTGTGAGCTCTTTACATAAGCAAAACAGTTATTTAACTGTCAATTTTTAAGCTCAATTTATTTCTCCAGTTTGTTATTTTCCTGTGGACTTTGTTCATGGGATAGTTATCTTTTCATAAGCTAGACACTTTTTCCTTAATGAGGACAAATTTACCAAATTTCCTTGATAAGAAGAAATAAGCTCTGAATTCTGGTATCATTGAAAAGACTTACAAATACTTTAACCAAAGACATCTGAGTTTATTGATTTGAGAACATGTGTATATTAGTATCCCTATCTTATGGTTTATATAATAGTTGAAACTATGTCCTCTGCTCTGTCAGGGAAAGCATTCACCAGCTATAATATATATTTTTTTAATTCAGTGAAGTAATTTGCTGAACTTTCATCCATTTAGTCTCTTCTGATGGCCTCAGTCATCAGCCTACCCAAGCAATTTCCTGTTTTCCCACTGCCTGTTCAATTAATTTTCAGCAAGGCTAACAGACACAATTCAGGTCATAGCTTGAACATACTGCAATCAATTGGCCCATGTCCTTGGCATTTTTCACTTACGAGGAATCACAACTGAGCACATTTTGTACATGATATTCTAGTCTTCCTTGTTCTTTCTTGTGACTCTTAACATCTCTTATACCGGAAGCCTGCTTTATTATTTTGGTAATTTCCAGATGATTCCTGATTCCTCCAAATTACAAAGAATTAAATATTGTGCCCAGTTTGGCCTTCAAAAAAAGAAAAAGATTACAAGGGTTATAGTTAGCTAAAATTATATAAGTAAATCACATAGCATGAAAAAACTTTAGGGATTGTATTTATATGTACCTTCATTCTGATTGAATCTTAGAATAAGATTCTTGTGCAGAGACTGTACAAAGAAAAGAAGAATCCTTTAGAAGTCCTAAGATTTGCTGTCTTCAAGCTGGAGACCCAGGAAAGCTAGTGATGTCAATTCTAGTCCAAATCAGAAGACATGCAAGCCAGGAGCACCAAGGGTATAAGGCCCAGTGCAAGGGCAGGAGAAGACCAATGTCTCAGATCAACTAGTAAGGTAGAGAGAGAGAATCCTGCCTTTCTCCAACATTTTGTTCTATTCAGGACCTCAGGGGATTAGATAATGCCCACCCACATTAGGGAGGATGGCTTTACTCAGTCCATCCTTTCAATGCTAATTTCTTTTGGAAACACCCTCACAGACACACTCAGATAATGTTCAACCAGACATCTGGGCCTGTTAGAAGGTCAAGTACAGCCTGCTACCTCCTGAGGCAACCTTTCCAGCCCATAGGAAATCCCACCGAGACTCAAAGTATGGACAGCAGCTGTTCCAGCCCTTCTTCTGATATCACAGGTGGCCCCAGTGGACCCTCCCTATTTAGATATTTCTGTGTAGAGTCATCACCTGGCTCTGTGCCCTCCTCACAAACCTAGAGAACACTATGAAAGTTCTCCCAACAATTTTTGCCATACTTTGTTCTAGTCTGTGAATATGGAGTCTGCACCACCCAATCCTTTAACTGGTAGTGTGATGGAAAATTAACTGTTATACAAAAAATCTTTTCAAAAAATATTGAATGACATGCTCATTTTGGTCAAGTTCTGCATTAGATGAGTCAGGCAACCTATAGGTGTAGAAGAGATGGATATTTCTTGCCTAATTTTTTTAGTTTTTTTTTTTTTAACACTTTGCATTCTACTAGTCTCTGGCATTGTAGAAACTATCCATTTAGAATTCTAAGATTAAAAAGGAGTACTTAAAAATAAATTCCAATTTACAAAAGTATTAATAACTTTAGTAATATTGTGTTTTGTATTATGAAAGTTTGAAAGCTGCCTCGACTTATTGGAAACCAGAGAACTTATATCATTAAACAGCTATCAACATACATATGATGCTTGGTGAGGACATAATCATATTTATAGAGAGATACATTTATAACACAAATGCAAACTGAGTCCTCATCTGTGAGCACTACATAGTAATGCATAGAGGCAGCAGGCTATTTTTGGTTTTCCATAAATGACACAAAGTCTGGGTTTTTGTTTTATTTTGTTTTGTTTTTGAGGGATGAGAAGTTCACACCACTGAGTTGATAGTATTTCACACACGCACAAAAAATTCCTTACTAGACCTTTTTTTCTCTCCAGTCTTCTCCCTCTCCTGTGACTTCTGACAGCTCTATGGCCAATCCTCACTCTCCAAGTGGGAACTGTATGAAACCACTTTGTTTTCTGTTTCCTGACTCCAAGATTGCACTGAAAATCTTGGAAATTAAAATAAAACAAAACAAATAAACTTAAAAATTTTAAAGCAAATATATGCTTTATTATGATCCTAGAAGCAAAACAGAGGGCTATCACTTAACAGGGTTAATCCTTCTTAATAAGAGGGTATTGATGGAAGGGTATTGATAACATATATTTTTATAATAAATTTAATTACTATTCAATTTTTATAAGAACTTATTTTTCTCATTTAATAATTAAGTTGATTGCTGAAAGAAGGCACTTGTTTTTCAAATTATTCTGAAAAACGCCTTAATAATTATTACTCCAATTCCAATTGCTCCCTTGAGACAAAATTTTTAATCAGGTAAACTTAACTCTTGCCTCAAAATTATAAGCTACAACAAAACAAGAAGTTAAATAGAAGAGAGACTTTAAATTGATTCTATTAATCTGACAATGTGTTCTACAAGTGTGAAATATGGATACTTTATATAGAAATGAAATATTACAAGGGGAATTGTAATAATATTCTATAACAGAAAATAATAAGCCATATTCACAAAATTTCAGAGTTGTTTGCTAGAAGGGAGTGGAAGGATGCTGAAAAAGTGCTACTGTTCTAAGATCTCATTTTACTGGAGGTGATGTGGGCAGTACAGAGAGGAGAATGAGTGTGGAATTAGGGTATCTTGATGAAGGAAATTGGATTTGCATGGTAGTTAGTCATTTTAGAACTATGGTTATATGATCTCAAACTTAAAAAAAAAAAAATACTACTCACGTAGGACCTTAATGGCTTATCCATCTATTTCTGTACCAGGGACTGGAAATTGATTCATGACTGCCAAACATCCCTAAGAGTTAAACTATTGTGGTTTTGGCCTTAACCATGATACCTAGGCCATTAACAATATTCTTATTTCTTCTGGGGATTAAGTATTGCTACTGGCCTCTGTTGCCCCAGGATCTCAATATCCACATTACAATGAGAGAGCCTTGTCCAGGGGTCGGGTCTGGTACTTGCCGTCAAGGCCCTCAGAAGGCCATCTTTACAGAACATTTCAAGTTCATGGGCACACTTCTCACAGATGTGTGCTCCAATGTCCTGGAGGAAGGACTAACCCACATACATTCTCACTTTCATGGATAGGAGAGGAGTAAATAGGTAATGCAAAACCCACCTCAACATTCCCATTTCTAAGGGTCTAGAGTTCTTTCTTTACATTATAACAGAAAATGCTGGGCATCTAAACTTCATTTAATTTAAAACACTATGGATAATGTGTGCCGGTTATCAAAGTCAACAGAAATGGGAACCATTCCTGGTTCCTCAAGGTCACTTATCGAATACAAAGGCTCTGATAAGTATACATATAGTGAAATGTTTAGAATAATCTACAATTGTATTTTTCTTTTTCTGGTTCTGCACTCATGACATTGATTCCTATGTATATTTCCACAGTCAAGATATATATAAACTTAAAAAAATTCTTACAAGTTTTACAATTTGACTTTATAAGCCTTGTTCTGAGTTTGATCGTGTAATTGGCCTTTGGGATCAAAAGGGCAAAAATACTAAAGAAAATGGCCTGTGAGGACTGACTTCCCTTTGCAAGACAAGTACCTCAGGGAACGTCATTACAGAGATTTGAAGAAGACAAAACAGCCTCACAAGATATGAAAGGAAAGGAAGCCCAAGGGACTTGGGGATTCTTTGAGTCATCCACATTCTCTCACTTAGCCACATTCCAGTCTTATTCCTCACTTTTCCACAAAAAAAAAAAAAAAAAAAAAAAAAAACCCTTTAACTTTTACATAGTGACCTCATGAAATTCTGAATTCAACCACTCACTACATATCAGCAATCCAGAGTTTCCTACCATGGACTTGATTTTCAGCTATATAATCCCTACAATTAAAGGATATAAAAATACTATTTTAAGATAATTTGGCCTTGCAGAAACCAAGAAATGTAAACTCTGAGCTTCATGTACCCTTTAAGTGCCTCAGCACAATTTGAAGAATCTGGTCAACTCAGTAGTCTCTCTGTATTTCTTGTCTCCTTCACAATAAATGATCTGTGTTAACAGCTATTCAGTCAACCAAAACCCTGGTTTTGATAAGCAAAGTGAAAACCTCCTGGATGGCTGCTGCCATCAAGGACTACTTGGTTCCCACGCTCTAATATTGTTCAGTCAGTTTGGGCTGTTAAAACAAAACACCACAGGCTATCTTATAAACAACAGAAATTGATTTCTCTCAGTCTTTGAGGCTAGAAATCTGACACTGGGGCGACAGTATGGTCAGGTGGGGGCCCTCTTCTGGGTTGCAGAATTCCTGTTGTATCTTCACAGGGCAGAAGACAGTGGGATCTCTCTGGGGTCTCTTTTATAAGGGCACTAATAGCATTTGTGAGGTTTCCACCCTCATGACCTAATCACCTCCCAATGGCTCTACCTCCCAATAATATCACTTTGGGGATTAGAAATTCAACATATGAATTTTAGAGAGATACATTCAGAGCATAGCAAGTACTAATTGTCCCCTATGCCTCCAGTCCAAACCAGTTGAAAAACTCAACTCCGAATTTCCATTTCTTTTAGAATTCTTTGCATCCTTTCTTGTTATTGATTATTATATTGCACAAAATGATGAGGCGTGACCAATAAAACAATTTCTGGCCATATTAAACAGGAAATAAACTTGTGAAAGAATAGTGAGTAGCTAGTACATCTCAGGGAAAGTTAGAGAACCGGAGAGCAAAGCTACATGACCAAGAAACATGTCAACCACTGAGAAGTCTTTCTAGTTGAAAACTACATTGTCACTGCCTCTAAGCATCTACGATATTGTAGGACCTTCTTGCAGAATCATTCTCCTGCCACCACGGACCAAATCAAGCACCACTGCACTTTTATCAGTCTCCCTATAAGAAACCATTACTACTATTGCCTATTTCTGAATCTTATTTTCATGAAGATGATTCTGATTGGTAGACTTAAAGTCACCTGTGTGGTTTCTAGATGCAAGAGGAGATGAGAAAGAAAATCCTTAAATATTATTAAGCCTGTTTACAGAAAATACAGTAAGCATTATTGTAATTGTAAAAAACACTAAAACCATATTAATTAAATATAAGGAGATGGACAGAAAAGACATTCTTGTTATTATATTTCAATAAAACTTTAATGGAGTCATTATGAAATTATTAGAATTTAATTTGATATGTCAGGTTCCAATTTGATTTCAATCAATAAAAATTAAATTCAGTAAGATAAGGAAATGAAAGACAGAATAAACACTGGGAAAACAGAGATGCAATGTTTTTGCTGTTTTAATTGTGGATATCATGATAATACACATAGGAAATTCAAAAGGCACTAGTAAAAATTGCTACAATTAACAAAAGATTGTTTTGAAGTAGACATGGATATAAAAAGTTTTACAAGTTTGTAAAAATTAGTGTTTTTCTTTAGTCCATTTTTAGTCACAAGAAAAGTGTGAAGTATATAAAGATAAGTTTAATAAGAAATATGAAAGATCTATACAATGATACACAACTGTATGTAGGATTGAAAACAAAATCTTAACAAATGAAAAGAAATTCCTACTCTGGGAGGTGATTTTTTAATATCATGGAAATATCAGTTAGGACTAAGAAATATTTAAGCTTGTGACAATTCCACCAGATATATGAAAAAGAAAAATGGGAGACTGCCTTACTACACATCATAAAACACTATAGTGCCACTCTAAGAAAGTTGATTTGGTTACAAAATAGTAATAAATATGTAGCTTAAAGAAATAGAGTTCACAAATAAATCAAAAAATGTGAGAATTGAATAAATAATAGAAAAAAATATTTTAGTTGAATGAAAAAGAAAATATGATTTATTCAATAAATGATGATGACAATTGACTATAATTCTGGAAAAGAAAGTTTGGTCTCTATCTCACATAAGATACTAAATTCACTTGCACATAGATTATATGAAAACATAATAAATATAGAAATAATTGTATAGGACTGTATGTTCCAAATGTTGAAGCTCTTCCCTTCTCCATGTAATGGTATGTAAAGGCAGGGCCTTTGGAGTAACTAGGTTTAGAGTAGGTCATAAGGGTGGGGTCCCTATCATGGGATGAGTGTCCTTAGGAGAAGAGGAAGAAGCCAGATCTCTCCCTCCCTCTCTGCCATGTGAAGACACCAAGATGGCTGTCTGCAAGCCGGGAGGAGGACTTTCACCAGGAACTAAATCTGCTGGCTCTTTGATATCTGACTTCCCAGGCTCCAGAACTGAGATAAATAGATATCTACTGTTTATGGTATTTTGTTATAGCAGCTCAAGCAGACTAATACAGTAGGAAACTGAAAATTTATTTTAAAAGTTTAGAGTAATCAATAATAAAACATTTTTTTCAACTGTGTGACAAAGTATACCAAAGAGAGACAATAGATGCTTAATTGATTTGGAAAAAATTAATTGAATGCAGAGACTAAGACTACTCAAACTTGTATGATATTATAAGAAGAGGATACATCTAACTTCCTGATTTTATAATGTGAACAACAAGAAACTATTTTTTCTCAGAAAAGCAGGTTTAGGTCATGAAAAAAAATAGAAGAGAAAAAAGTACAGATAGAAGGGAGAGTAAAGGGGAGGGGAGAGAGCAAGGGAGGGAGATAGAGAAAAACGTTCAAACTCATGAGTAATAATGAGAATGCAAATTAAAGCAACAACAAAATGACAATACATGTCAGACTCCAAAACTGAATGAAACCTGGCATCACTTACTGAGAGATCAAATGTTGATTAAAAGGTACTAACTTTGATTCTTGAAAGAAATGTGAATTCTTGATACCTTTATGGAAAACGATTCCAAAACATTTGACAGAATTACAAATGTACCTTCCCTTTGACCCAACAATTCCATTCATGCAAGTCTATTCATAGAAGTAAAGTTGTTTCACACAAGTGTGGTCATTACCATTGCTCTAACTTTTGCTCCCACCTTATGAGTAGCTAAATATTTTGATATCATTTAGAATAAAAACACCAAAGCTTAAAGATACATGTACAACAATGTTTACTGTAGCATGATTGATAGTGTCAAAGAAAGAAAAGGAAATCATGTGAACCTCATTCTGTAGATGAAAGATTAAATGAATCAGGGTATATATAAATCATAGCATCCTACATTGACATCAACAGGAGTGAATTATAGATACAGATGTAGGGAAATGTATCTGTGAATTTTTCCCCTGAGAAAAGCAACATTTTGAAATATGTAGATATTATAATAATGATTTTTAAACAAAACACTACATAAAACATTGAATATATATGTAGATATGCTTAATTGTATATGTGCACATGTGAATATGTACATGCATATGAGAGAGAGGGAGACAGACAGACAGAGATGGGGGAGAGAATGTTATGACCATAAAGAAATAAGTCAGATGAACAGATGGAGTGAATGGAAGCATGGATTGTGGGGGTAGCACACATATCTGAAGGGAGACAAAATAAAAGGTTGAATTAAAGCGTTGGTATGATAATAGTCATATGTAACACATTTATGTAAAATTATAAATATGTACCTGTATGTGGAATTTTAAAAAGTAGAGTTAGCTAACTTTTAGAAAGAAACTAATTTCAAGGTACTCAGAAGTAAATAGATGATGATGAACTGGATAAAGCAGATAAAACCTATTTTTAGGAAGAAGTTTGACAAAGGCGAGCAATTAGGAGTGGTAACAAAAAAAGTATTTTGAAGGGGTGATGTGAGCTTGTTTTCATTTAGAAAGAAAAAAAATTGGCAGAAAAGATAAGGATAATGATATAAAAACTAGAACAATATTTACACACACGCACAGAGGACAGCATGGCTTTTGGAACACTGTAGTAAGTACAAAGTGTTTGGAGATTCCTTTCTGCTAGACGAAAACAAAAGACTAGAGGAACAGTGAGGATAAGGAAATAAACCAGGTGAGTAGAAAACAGTAGTTTGGGGTAGTCACTATTCCGTCGCATGATTTTCTGCTGTGTCCTTCAAAGTATAGCCTCAACAGAAGCGAATGTTTTTTTCATTGTCCAGGGACAAAGACATTAGTGAGACACTCAATTATGTAATTATTGCATAGTTAATTATGACCTCAAACACTGATTTCCAAAAATGTTAGTAATAAACTTAAAAAGAATTGAAACTATGAAAATAGGCTGATGATTTATACAAATATTAGGAATGCGAGCATTAGCTCAATAGCTTTGGGAAGGACGTGGGATTCTTTTTGAAGCTAGAATATTAATTGGGTAATATAAATTTTCTTTATAGGAATTGCTGTGTGAGTGTCACTACCATTAAAGAAAATAGCCTTTCCTTAAATCAGAGACTATGAAAGAGAAAGGGCATTTTACTGCCTTGGTGACAATATGACCACGAGCAGGGTTCTGCCTCTGCTGAGCGAACCAGAAACACAATGCATTTCATGACTGACCTCTAGTGAAAGGAGGCATCTACTTAGCACTGTAAACATTTAGTGTAGGAAAGACAGAGGCAACTGGGCAGCTAATAAATCTGAGAAATAAATGTCGCTCCATTACATCAAATTTTTTAAAAAAGTAATCAACTACTACGATGTTAATAATTGTCATACTTTTTGTAATATCAAATTTATCCCTCAGGCTCTGAGGCTATTGTAGGACGATGGTGTCTTCTGCCTGGGGTTTATATGACTTATTAACTTTAACACTCATCCACTCAACATTAAACCAAAATTTGTATCTCTGGGTACATTTATACTTTAAACATTGACAATTGCATCAGGTGAATGAGCAATGGGTAGAAATAGTTACCCACATTTCTTTCTTGAAGCTCCTTCCATTTCTAGGAGGAAAAATTAAGATTAAGGGATTAAGGAAGAGAAGTGAGAAGTCAATGAATGTAGATGGGATCCTGTGAAGGCAAAAAGTTTGGAAGAGCTGTTCCAGGGAAGGCAGAATGTGTTAACAAATATTGATAAAACGGTGTTTACCAACCAAAACCAAACAAACACACCTAATCATGCCTCGCTGGTATTTTTATGGATGCAGTGGTCATGAGCATATGATCAGCAAATAGTTAAAAATCATTATTTCATTTATTTATGTGAATATCTGCTTATTTGTTTTTCTAAGTTTACACAAGCATGTAGAAAAGAAATGTATGACATGTCATTATTGATTTTTAATCAGACAATCCTAGAAGATGGCAGGTAATGCAAAGGAGAGTAGATGGTAAAGCAGGAGGCATCTAAGAACATAATTAATTAATTAAAAAAAAAAGAGAGAAAAATAAAATGCTGCTTGCACACAAAAACCCCAGAGAAAACAGAGATCTACATTTATGGCCAAGTGTGTGCAAAGTGGGTGAGGTACAGTGGCCACGAGGATTTTCACTAGAAAAAATGTGTGGCTGTCTGTGTTTCCTGTATTTGTTAAATTTCGAAGGTCACATTTCTGCATTCACTGAAGATACTTTTTTTCCTCTCATCTTTACTCCAGATGCCCAGTGTGAGTGTGCATTGCCTTATTTTACTAGATGTAGGTAGCACTGTCCACAACTTGACTTCTATGATTGCTTTTTATTCCAACATGGATAAAATATTATTGTGATGAGCATATTTCATTTAAATAAGAACATATCTGTGTATATTAATTTCATAATGAAAGTTCTTCCTTATTTTTTGTGTAACTTTTAATCATGTATTTCTAGATGTCATAATGTTATATTAAGAATTAAAAGTGAATATGCTCTTATTGTCTTCAGAGCAATGGAGAGGGCTGAATGTCACATCTCCATTTTGTATTTCAAATGCATTAACAAATTTAAAATTCTGGGTAGCCTTTATTATTTTAGTAGGATATCTGATAACACCATATAAGTTGTGGGCATGTGGTAAAAAAAGCAGACAATAGTTTGTTTGGATAGCAGATGCTCAAAATTATTTCTTAATAGTAAACCAGGAAGGAGATTTCAAACAATTGCCCTGAGTATAAATAAATAAATATATTAACTGTAATGAAACATTATGCTGTATTTCACAATGCCATGTTTCAATTTATTTTGCCTTTTGAACTTTTATGAAAGTTTGGGCATCTAGCTTTAATTATTCATTTTTTTTATTCAACAAACCTATGTGATACTTCCTAGAGACACAAGAACAAATATGATACTCAGAGGAGGAAAATAGTACTAGTAATAATAATAATAATAATAATAATAATAATAATAATAATAATAATAATAATAAATTGTAATCACTATGCTAGTGGTCAAAGACACTATAATAAACTCACAAGAAGGCTAGGACTTCAGGAAGAATTGTGAAGGAGGTGACAGTCTTGGAACTGGACTGGTATTGGAGATGGAATAAATGAAGCTAAGAACAGGCAGACATGAGACCATAAAGATTCCTATATATTCAAGGGAGTCAGAATTTCAGAACACTTGCATAGTTGGAGTCTTTTTCAAAGCTCTGTTGAATATAATTTTAAAAGAACCAGTCATCCAATGAACAGATAAAATATTTAAATCTTGAGTATCAGATGAAACTGATTCATCTGGCCATACTCACTATGTGTTCCCCAGATAAATTATATTAAATTGTAAAAGCTATTTTGCTCCCAGTTTGGTTGAAATCACACACTGAGTAGTTTGCTTAAATCTTGGATGAACTAAGGATAATAATTCATCTGGCCTAACCCCTCTCTATTCTTTTAAAGAGAAACTCTCCAGTTTCCCATGTTGGAGAGTATTTGCTTTGATCTCAAAACACTTACTTTTGGAAAAAAAAAAAAAGTTGAGCTCTACATACCTTAAATAATCACAGTCAAATAAATTATTCCTCCTCTTATGAAAGCTGGTGAAGCTGCACCCTAGTACGTTTAAAGGACTTAAGGAGAGGAGCAAGACAAATATTTCATGAATAGCATAGGTGCCAACATGAAGAAATTATAGAAAATGTCTCAATTTACTAGTCATTAGGATTTTAATATTTTTATTATACAGTGAACATTAGCCTGTATTGCATTGACATTTTGCTTTAATTTTCTCAAATCATCTTGGTTTTATTAGAAACTAGCATGCTGCCCAGTAATCTTTATGGACTAATAGGGATCAGAGCTTTTAGCATAGCTCTCAGTATAAAAATAATGTCACCATCAACTCTAATTAAGACGTCTTGTGTTGGGTAAGATGATAGAAATTGCTTTTTTAAAAGAAAAAAAATTCTCATTCTAAAGTTTCCTTCCTCTTGCCGTTAGTAGAAAGATACAGGTATGATTAGGTTTTTTGTTTGTTTATAACAAAATTAGATATAATGCAGAAAAATAAAATTATGTATTAAAAGTAATTGGAAATAAAAGAGAGTGAACATGCAATTCTTCTCATGCAAAAATGTTTAGATCAATTGTTTAGAATCTAATTTAAGTATCTTATAAAATGAGTCAAGTGGGATAGCAAGTTTTAATCTAATGCTGAGCAAGGCCTTTTGAGTTGCTATTACACAATTATTTTGACTTTTATTTCCCAGTGATGGGAAGCATCTCTGACCCTGATACAATCCCTTGTTACTGGATCATTTTGTCTCTTCATGTACAATTCTACTTCATTCTTTTTCCATTACATTCATCATAGTCTTGGCTAAGATGACAGTATTATTGAGCATATGGGGTCTAGGTAAAAGAAATAAGTATTCATTGTATACTTTTAGCTGATATTATAAAAGGGAATCTCTGAGCCTTTCTTCAGCTACATTAATGTTTACAAGTTAGAAGCAGCTTGCAGTTTCATTGGCTTATTACCAAAGTTCTATGTCAGTTGCCCAGGAATGGTTTGACCATGTCCCACATAGAAAAAGCTTTGAAAGATAATTTTTATCATTTCAGAGGAAAGTTCCATCTTTGGAAAATTTCCAGTTGATCCCACTGAAATGTTAGGGACATAGTACCAAAATGTCCTTAGTTAATTCTAACATCTTGCTTCTTAGTATTTTTGGTTAGTGGCACAATCTCTCTTGTTTCATACAATGGTGTTCAATATGATTTTCAATCCACCCATACACTTCAATCCACATATCTACCCCATTTCACCCTGTGCTTTTTTTGTTCCTAAAACTTGTTTTCTATGTGAGTACTTTCCCTCAACTCCCCAAGGCTTAATTAGGCACAGATTACCTCTTTCCTGTTGTCTTGGTTTCTTTCTCATTGGAATATTACTATGTTTCTTCTCCATTTACTCTTAAACTCACCCTCAAATATTTTTTCTGTAACTCATCTATTCTGATACGTTTACCTCATTCCTGCTCCTTTTCTTGCCTTCATATAGGATGACAATAGACTATCTATAATCAGATAAAAACTGGACTCTGCTTGAATAACATTTGCTTAACTGCTTTGGACTACATGTGGACAGGGAGAAAGTAGTAGATCTTGAAGTTCTAGGCAGTTGAGTGAATAATATGAAAATGACTCCTATTACTTTGAACCTGACTCACCAAACAGTTGAAGAGGGCATTAGGGGAATTAAAATTAACGAGCAGCCTCTTCTCTCCCTAGGAAGACACCTGAAAAGTCCCCAACTGTTATGTTTTACAAGTCAAATCTTCAAAGCTAAACTCCTGGCTGCTTAGCAGGAGGCTGAATGTTTAATAGTGAGGTTAAGGATAAGTTAAAGAATTTTTGTGGTGGTTGACATCTGTGAAGTCCTGTGGGTCACTATATTCTTTAAATTGAACATCCACACAACAGTTGGTAAAGTTTCACTCCCTTGGTGGTAACTCAAAAGTGACTGTAAAAAGTCTCATACATCATTTATAGCAGGTCTGAAGCCTCAGGAGGTTCTATTGGTCCACTTTCTTGTCCCAGCTATCAAATCCAGGTGAGTCAGTAACCCCCCTGACACCCTGACCTGACCCTTCCCTCTCAGCAGCTCCCTTGTCACCCAGCCTATACATGGTTCGAAAAAATTAGAGGGAATGATGACTGCAGTGACCTGGCAGGACTGCTGTGGAGCAAAGGCCATGCTAAAATACCAATGCAGCTGCAAGATATGAATAAATTAGAAAGGGTTCAGAGGACAGACACAAAAATGATAAAGCACTATAAAAACAGACTTATGTAGAAAGACCAAAGGGATTTAAATTATTTAGCCTAGAGGAGTAAAAGCTGAGGGTAAATAGAATAATGATCTTCAAATAGTGAAGCAACTGTCCTTCATTTAGTTCCACTGAAATCAAGAGGACATCATTTTAACATGAGGGATAAATTAGAAAATTGGATTGTATCCTTTCCTCTCTTGGAAAGAAGCATTTGACAACTGCAGACACTTTAAATGTGATCTTTTGTAGTGTCTGGCAAATTGAATACAAATATTATTTCCACCACTTTATCCCAGTACAAACTCCAGAAGTTAAAGCAGATGAAGTGTGATTATCCAAAGCTGATGCGTATGATTACTTTGGGAAGCATACACTCCCAACACACTGGCCTGTATCCTTCTGCAGGTGCAAAGTGCCAGTGTCCGTCAACTTATAAGTCTTAAAGTTAATCATGCAGTTAAAAAAATAGACCAAGCTTGGAAGCAATAAGTAGATGACTATTTTTTTTAATAATGATAAAATAGATCTTTAAACAGTTTAAAAATACAAAATGAATTAGAAAAGGATGACCACCATTACTGTTTTTAGTTACACAAAAATATATTTGGGATCTAAGTTGTTTAAGTGTGCAGAGCATGAATGAGCAAACATCTGAAGTTGGGGCGAGACCTGCAATCCGCTCTCATTTGGGGGAACATATGCTTTGGGGTGGACCAGGATTATCAAGGCTAATGGCTTCTTGTTATTGCTCTTTGTTCCAGCTTTGCTTTTCACTCTTAACTTGTAGGACAGCTTAAATGGTTGACTTGTTTAGAGTGCTTAATTACTCACGTGGTGGCTATTACCAATACAAACGGTCTACAGGATACAAAGACAGCTATTGTGCCCCAGATGACGTTACAATACTAAATGGGACCTGATTGCTGTACATTGCTTTTCAATGCTGTTAACTTGCATGTTTGAATAAGTCTGTTGGGACTCCATTTTACAGCTATTGCTCCGTGTACACTGCTTGGGATCGCTTTGGGAAGCAGTATGTGACTGGCTTTTTCTATTCATCAGAAAAGAGGGTTTAGAGTTGTTGACACCATGGTCATTATGCATTGCACCTATGGGTTTTGTGGCCCATTACATAGTGGATTGCTTCACTTGCCTTTTCTTTTTCTTCCTTCTTTCCTGTTAGTGCTCAATTTCTGCTTATTATTGAATATTCTTCTTAAATGTGAAAGCCACCATTAGTATATAATTGTTCATTGGGAAGCACATAGGGTTTTATAAAAGTTTTAAATATTTATCAGGTGTGTTGATAGGTTTCTAGAATTAATTTCATAAATGTTAATGAGTATCTCTTTTCTTAAAAACTAGGCAAGCAAATGTTTTTGGTTGTTTCAACCCAATGACTATTTAATACATTCAGACTCTGAGAAGTTGACAAGTTAGTCCCTGCAAAAAATGTATTTTAAACTTTCTGTCCCCATTACACTTGCTAGTTAATTAAAGAAAAATGAGAAGTTTATTTGGCAATATACAAACATATTCTAAATGTAAAAATAGTCAATGTATTTAATGTAACATGATGTACATTAAATATGAGTTTAATGTTGCCTTGAGTTGAAGACACTTTTCTAGGATCATTCAGATCAAACTTCTCTGCTTGTCTTGTGGGCTCTGTTTTCATTAGAAGACATGACCTAAAGGACTGTTTGTGCTTTCCCTTGTTATGTGCATCTGGCCAGGTAGCAATAACAGAAATTAATAACAAGCTGTAGTGTGTATAACAAAAAGGATAAAGCCTAGATCATCTGATTTAAAAAAAAGACAATTATTTGCTCTGAAAATTTTTATTTTAGAAGAGAAGAAATAAACATAGAAGATAGAACACTTGCCTAATGAGAGAGAGTTTTGGGTAGTAATCATATACACACATTCACGAATATCTCTAGAAATTATTTCAAGCATCTTTTCTGACCACAGTGGCTTGAAACTACAAATCAACCACAGAAAGAGAAACGAGCAAAAAACAATTGTATGGGCACAAAAATCTCATACAGTGGCTGATTACATTCCCAGGCAATGGTTTCTAATTATAGTCATATATAGGTATTTATTAAAATAAAGGTTTTTTAGGTCCCTCCTCTGGAAATAACATTTGGCCTTGGGCAAGGCGTACAAATCTGTATTTCTTCAAAACTGCTCTGATGATTTTGATGATTAACCAAGCGTTTGCATAACCCTAGTCAATCTAGAGGACTGGTTTCAGTGTAGCTCCTTAGAGCGGCTCCAGCATTCAATAGCCCTTGCATTTCATAGATAAACCAAGTAGAATTAGAAAGAGAAATGGAAAAAGTAATAACAAAAGTGGCAAAATGCAGTTTACTGCATTCCTACCAAGGCAGTGCGAGCTGTTCTAAGAATTCTTCAGACGTCAGCAAGTAATCGACCAGGGCAAGCCAGCCTAGGCTGCAGAGCCAGACACCCGAGGAAGAGACCCAGAAGCCTCCACACACAGGAGAGCACCTGAAGCAATATCCGTCACTACCCTTGTTCAGAGGTATGTCTTCTATGATGGTTGCACTGACTTCTCGCTTTTATTCACTCGGTTGATCAAATAGATTCAAACATTCTGTAAACATGAGTGCCAATTATACTTAACACTGTATTTGCATATGTATAGCAATGCAGAAATTATATAATAGCATCTGGGCATATATTTGAAGAAATGCCTTTTTAAAAAAATGAATACAAAACTTTTTTTGAGACCATCTTTCTAGTATTTCAAAAGACTGCCTTTAAAAATTAATCAGAGAACAGCTTTTTAGGTTAAAAATTATATAATTCATTAAAAACTAAGAATAGAGTATTTAGGAACCTACATAAAATTAATGCATTTTTTTTAATTCTCTCACTTGTTCAAAAATACAAAAATAAGTCAAAGATGAATGGTAACATTGCAAAAAATATTATGTGGCAATGTATAGTGAAAATAACATTTAAATTAGAGTATGTATTGTTAAAAAATTGATTTTGTTTTTTAGAGCAGTTTTAGTTTTAAATAAAAATATAACGGTAAGGACAGAGGGTTTCCATATGCCTCCTCTCTCCCTGTGTAAAATTTCCCCTGTCATTAATGTCTTGCATTAATATCATTTATTTGTCACAATTGATAGACTAATATTGTTTCATTATTATTAACTGAAGATTGTAGTTTACATGAGCATTTCCCCTTGGGTTTTGACAACTGTATAATAGTGCATTTTTACCATTAGCGTTTCAGTTTATCTCATAACTGGAGGAAATCTAAACCAAAAAAGAGGTAAAATCAAGGAGTACTCTCAGAGATAACATTTTTTGAATTATTGGAGAAATATTTACCTCACTATATGTGCTGAAAAGCCAAACTATCCATCATATTGCTCAAATTCTTTAAAATATAGAAATGCCACATTTTCCTGATTTCTCATGGTATTCCATTGAAGCACCTATCTTAAGACCTATACTTTATTGATGAGTCAAACAAAGTTTAGTTAAGAAAGTTGCTTTTTTCAAATAAAAGTACATTTGAAAAAAAAAGCTATGGCAGGAAAAATATCAATGTGCAAATAATCTTAGAATGCATTATGTAACTTAACCTCATCTATTTTCAAACATATTAAGATTATCAGTATATTTCCTTCAAGATTATTATGACAGTGCATTAAAATATAATATTTAATTCTCTAGTCTTCATCATACATTAAAAATAATTTACTCAAGGTAGATCAACATTTACTTTTCAAGCAAATTAACCTCTAGGAACAGCAAACTACATCAAGTTATTCTAAATACTTGTATTTTTATCACATTATGCTATTTGGATGAGGTCCTCACACACATTCTAATTTTACGTATAAAATATGTAACTGATTACTTACCTGGTACATCTTGCTGAAAATTGCTTTAAATTAATAGTACAGTCCACTGATTCAGCATTTCATGGGCCTTATTAATTTTCTGTTGCAGCATCTTGAACAAATCAGTTATCCCTGAATCTCAAAAGAAAAATAACAATTTAATGAAAACAGTTCTCTGAATTTCCTACTGCATTTGTTTTTAAATGTTAGCACCCTTCCTATTGGTCTTTCAAATGAGTACCATGATTCTACTCATAGGAGTCAGAGCAAAATCTGAATCAGGTTTCATATGTAAAGTGATGCATGGCTTACAAAGAAGGCAGAACTTACATACAAATTTAGCCTTGCTTATTATGTGTGGGTTTTCAGAATTTCACCATGAGGATTCTTGATCTGCATTCAGAGGAGTGACAATAGGAAGCAAATAGAAGACATTGCGTTGGTGGTGAGGGGACATAGCTAATATCTGAGAGTCTGCCCATAATTACTCCTAAATTTCATGCAAGTCATTTTTTTTTTACACAAAACTACAAACCTATATGTAACAATCATTATAGATCTAATATCCTACATGTACCTTTGTTTGATTCTTCTGCTTTGGCACATACCCCTTCCATTCTTTATTGTCTTTGTACTTATAATTTTATTTAAGAAAAGACAAAAACCTATGGCTCTAGTTTAGAAGCTTTTTCAACATAGTATAATCATTTCTCAGGTATAAACTTTAATGGTTTCTATTTTGCTGCTGCACAGAATTAACTTTTTCTAAATTATAAAGACAAAACATATTTTAGACCATTCTGAATTGTTTGTAGAAATATTAACACATACTCACAATAAATGCAATCATGAATGTTACCAAAATTGTTAATTCTGTATGTAGCTGTCAGCTAGGTAATGGTATGACCATTGATTGGGTACAATTACAGATGACATCATATTCTTCTCTTATAGACACATTTTCTAGTGAACAAGGAAGTACAAAAATGTTTAAGATGAATTATTCACTATTTAGTATCTCTTTTTGCTCACAGAGAAGCAAAGTGAATTATATAGTGGGTGGCATTTGTCAATAACACATTCAGTCAGAAAGAAGCCCTAAAAATATGACAAAAAAGTGTGTTGAGTAATCTTGGTTTAGATGTTGAAACCAGTTCTTTTAACCCCTGTAGTATGTATTGAAAGTAATAGGAACTTTCTGGACACAGCTGGGTATATTTAAAATAATGTCAGAATAATCTAGAGGTTAAGTTGTTATTTTTCAGTGAATGGAGATGAAATCAAAAGGTACTAACATGAAGTGTTTGAAGTAACAAATGCTTACGCTAGTGGGAAAGTTGCATTCTCTCTAACACTCACTCTCTTTTAAAATAATATTTTAATTTATTTTTGTTTTGCTTGGATGATTTTTTTAGCTTTGTTTTATTTATTTTAGTTATTTTTTAGGGGATAGGTAATTAGGTTTATTTATTTATTTTTATTGGTGGTCCTGGGGATTGAACCCACGATGTTGTGCATGCGAAGCACACATACTGCTGCTGATCTATCCTTTTCCCCCAGTTTCCCTCTTTTTGACAAATCTCATGTAGCAGTTATTCTAAGAACAGAGAAGTTTATGGTAAAGCAATTAAAGAGTATGTAAGATATAGTTTACCTTCGTGCAATTCTTTCCCATAAAGAATTCAAGAGAAAATGTAATACAGAGCAATTGAGGGTGGGCTGGGGTGGGCTGATGGGTAATTTTGAGTGAACCATCATTTGACCTGTCTGCAGAAAAGAAAGTTAATCGCACAGAACATCAGAATTACTGGATGATACTGGTAATTTAAAGCAATAAGATTGGAAATAAATACATTAGAATGATGAAGGGAAGTCATGTATACTGGTAACGCAGATAAATAGATGACAACATGTAAAATAACAGGTTATCTTAAATGTGTACCAGTGTTTTTTTAATAGTATAGAAATAGTCCTGTTTCCCATATCCAAACTCTCTTGATATCATCTTCACCCTTTCCCTAATTAAAATTCCTTCATTTCAATAGCGTTTGTTTCATCTCATTTTTTCAATTTTATTTAGATGAGTTTTCTTGCGTTCCCAAAGTGAGTAAACAGGGGAAAAATACAGAACCTAAAATGTATTTTTGCAAATCGAATACTTGCAAGAAGTTGTGACATGGCTTTACTATAAATCAGTTTCTCTTCTATGATTGACACTTTGTATGTGTGGTCTCTCTTCAAATTTCTTGCCCTAAAAGATTGTCCAGTCTCAGAAGTAACCTAAAACCCTGACAAAAATACTGACTCATCTTTTCTGAAAAAAAAATTATGTTTAATAAACTATACCTTTAAAATAATTATATTTGAAAGTACATGTGATAGGTATCTGATCTACCTCAAATATAGACTACATGAATTTTCTCTCTCTCTCTCTCTCTATATATATATATATACACACACACAGATACATATTAGTTTTGTGCACAAGAAATATTAAATTGTTGAAATAAAAAAAGATTAAAAATAAGTTTTATAGGTCTAGGTAAATAAAATATCTTGTACTAAAATGTTTACACTGAAAAAAGTCTTCATATTAAATGTGTACATAGGGTGTTTCAAGTAAAATAAGTTCAAATTAAGCCTTGTCTTACATGATTTCAAAGCAGTTATTTGAAAAGTGAATAGTGTAGCTTCACTGGTTGTTTGGTTTAGTTGGTAAAAAAAGTAGATTGACATCGTTTTGTTTGTTTAACTAACTGAATCAACTCTTTGTTTACATCATATTGATGAAATGATGAATCACACTGATGCCATTAATCATGTTGATGTCAACCATGAAACAGTGGATTCTGTGTTTACAGTGGCTCTGGGGGATGGAATGATCAACTTACTAGATCAATTTCTTGTCAAATGAATATGACAAGACTGCTGAGTGTATTCGATGTCTTATGCCGTCCCTAATTATTCTAGCTTTATAGATAATGTTAGAAGAAAAAATGGTGGGAAAAGATGGTAGGACCAATTCTCGTGTTAAAACACCATTGCCATATTGATTGGTTTATCTCACACATGTAATTGGCTGTGTAAACTAGAAACAGTAACAGGATTTTGTAACATTGCATATGTTTTACATGTACCTAGAAGTAAACTGGTTAGAATGGGACTTAAACAGGAACTCTTACATGGTGTTGAACTCAGCCATAATGAACATGTGAACTTAGATAAATGACAGCACCTCTTTTAGCCTTAGTTTCTCTTATTAAATAATTTCATCTCTGTTAGCCTTAGCGTTTCTATCTGTGTAAGAAAAAATATAACAGAACAAGAAAGTTGCCTTCCAGGGATCTTTTGATGATCTAATGAATTGAAGTCTATGAAATCACTTTATTAATTATAAAGCAGAGTATAAATATGATGATGATGATTATGTCTGGTTCAGTTGACACAGATACAGCTCCACAGCTGTATTGAAAATAATGTGTGCTTGATATTCTTAGAGATTTGTTAAAGCCCCAGAAAACTGCTGAGATGACTATAATGATAAAAGCTTGGCAACCTGTGTTAAAAAATCGTTGTATGTTCAAAACAATGCTCAAACTACTGCCAAACAATGAAAGTGTCCTAGTCTGTGAGGTAAATTAGCCTAATGAAGGATCTGGATATTACATAATTATTGGGATTTGGGGAAAATTAACTACTCAGAGTGCTGAGAAGTTTGAGCACTCATAAATATTACTTATCTATTTATTATTGCTTTATGTTTAGAGATGAAAAAATAAAAAAAACTCATTTGTAAAAGAAATATGCTACCTCCTTTTAATGTAGGAGTATATTTGGATTTATTGTTAGAAATGTGTACTTATTTTTATTTAATCTAGTCTTTATGTTTTGGTAAATTTTATTTTACTTTTCATTCATTATCTATTCAGATAAATGCCAGTTATATTTCAGCTCCTCCCAAATGAAAATTTTTGATATCAGAGCATAATGTCTTTTGTTTTATTATTTGTGAATCATCTTCATTGGAAAATAGAACCCTGTCTCTAGATATTTTATTTCATATAGAGTGCATCTATTCATTGGAATCTGTAATGTTCTGTATACTGAATGTTTAAGATCCCATACAAAAGTCAGTGAATGGGATGAAAGAAATGATTCTTAAGAAAACCAGAGGAACCAAGAGGATGATATCATTGTCAAGGTTATGCCCTTTGAAAGCCATAGTGACACTCTCATTGAATTTATACACTATAGTGGGAGATACACATATAATTTTATTTTTCATTTGTATAAAAACTTTGAGCATGTTGACTCAGAGATTATATATATAATATCATATGATCAGTTAGCTAAAATGTGAAAATCATATGTATTATTTGGTGATAAGGAAAAGTAGGCCTTTTCACAGGTTGAACATAGGAATTTAAGTTTCAGTAAAAGTAAACATTTCAGAAGGGCAATTTGTCACTATGTACCAGAAGACTTTAAAAGGTGGCTTCCTTTGACTACCTGTGTACTTTAGGCATTTATTTTAAGGAAATTATCAAGAAATCAAGAAAATTTTATAAATATATATATAGATACAGATACAGATATAGATGTATAAGGATGTGCTTTGAAGATTTATATAGGAGCAAAAATTTTGAAAATAACAAATATGTCTAATAACAGGGGACTAGCTCAATAAATTGCTATATTCATAAATGGAATAGTCGTAAAACATTTATAACTCATATTTGTGTGTATATGGTAGAGGTATGAGGCAGTATGGGATGTGGAGGGAGAGAAAGAGGAACAAATATTCAAAGTATTTTTCAAGAAAAGAAAGCAGATGGAAGGTACCTAATGTAATCAGTTTTCATTTTATAAATCATAACGATCTGTGTTTATGGGATACATTAGGCTTTTTAAAGAGTGGCTTCTGCTAATTTCTTATAGTAAAACATTTATTAATTATTGAAAATTGTATGTTTAAAACTCAGCCATAATTGTGTCATTCCATGATAACCAGTTTTTAGTATTTCAGTGTTTAATTTTGCAGGTATTTATTAGATATGAAAATATGTAATACCTGATTTCTTTAGATTTTTGAAGTTGATACACTATATTAAAAGTCAGTCTGTTTTCAAATACCAATATCATTCAATGTGAATATCAGACTTTCAATACAAACAGAAATGCAAATGTCAGGAACCCTGTACTTTAAGATCAGGTGGTGTTCATTGCCTCCTGCTTTTTACACGTCTTTCTATCTTTACTAACAACAAGGTGGGTGGGACAGCAAGCTGCTATATATTTAACACTACACTTTAACTTTAAAGAGCTTATAATATATATATTTTTGATGACTAATCCCTAAGGTGATTCACTCTCAACTGCATAGAAACATTCAGTCTTATTTTGAAGAGAAAAGAAGCTGCTACTTTAATCAAGATTATATTGTTGGCAGGAAACCAAAAGCCAAAAACAGATTTTTGTTTTATTTTCAAAAGAAAACATTGGCAGGATGACAATTTAACAAGTATGGAGCTGTAGGTGTAGTGACACCACCTTTAAAGCCGTCTTCATAGAGCAATTGACTTAGCTAGTTTGATAAACCGCGTAGATAAGGTAAGCAGCTATATTCTGTATGTAGATAAGGAAATGTTATTTATATTATTATTTATAGGCTTATATTATTATAATATGTGTTATACACTATGTAATGTACAGAATTAGACAGGGTCAGATATTTACCTTTGAACAAGTTTCTTAACTTTAGTACCATTGGCATTTTGGACCAGATACTTTGTTGTTTGGAGAGGGGGCCTGCCCTGTGTATCATGAAATATAGAGCAGTAATTTTGGCCTTTACCTAAATCACCTCAATTGTGATCACCAAAAATGTCTCCAAATACCAACAAGTGTCCCTTAAAGGAACAAAAATCACCCCTAGTTGAGCACCACTGCCTTAGAATGGATCGTGGAATTCTGTTTTCATCCCTCAGTGGGGCTATATAAGAAAAAGGGATAGAGGCCTTTTCTCTATTTAAGGAAGAGATGTCATCTCCATACTTAGGAAGATAATGAGGTACTAGACCTCAGGCCTGTCTGTCTAGTCCAAAAAAAAATCCTTGTCGGACAAATGTTCCATGTTGACATTTAGTCTCCAAGCTTTTACCCAAATATTTCTTGGCTTGGATCTTTTCTCTCTGCATAGATTATCCTTGTGGCTGTCCTGGTTTCTGGATGTGACCTGGACGCACAGTATTCTCAGAGCTGATAAATAACGTGGCTCACATTAACATGGCATCTACTACTACTACTACTGACATGTAATTTTACTAACTGTCCACATAATATTCAAGTGCTCCATTAGCTTCTCGATGAGATACACATCCTTTCTTGTCTTCTTTCCATTTTCATTTAATATCTTTTGTCTATATTTTCTCAAGCTGTCCGCCTGAGTTTTACCTGCATGTCACATTTTCCACACTTTTAATATCACCATGAATATTACCTCTAAGCTAGCTACTGAAAATAAATTGAAAATTCATTTATTAGAAATAAAAACATGCAATCATCTACCCTGTACACTAAGTAAGTACTTTTTATGCATCAGATGTTTTGTGTGGCTAAGTTTATTTGCATCACTCATTCACTTGATAAATATTGTCATTGATGGCCATTATTTGCCAAGGATGGTCCTAGGCACAAAGCGCTTAGCACCATCTTCTCTAGGCTCAAGAATCCTTAATGAGGAGGGAGAAAGTAAGGAAGCAAGTACTTTTACCGTGAGAGTAGGCGTATTATATGAAAGCCCTTGAAAGGGACAGTTCAGCCAGCATGGAGAGTTTCTTGGACGAATGAACTCTTCCTTTCCCTCTAACATTGTATTCAAATTTGAATCCTCCAACATAAAAACAGAAAATTAATATATTTTCAGATCTTGGACTTCTATACATACTATAAAAGACAATTCACAACTCCCGTCTTCTCAGGAAAGTTTTATTCCTGCTTTTCCTGGGTTTTGGGGGTGGCTGCTATTGTGAATATAAATCCCAACAGATGATTTAGGAAATAAATATATTTTCTTCCCAGGAAATATTACATCTCCATTGGAATAGTCAGTGTTGTATTATCATTGTCTTTTATGACATCCATTAAGTTTTTTTTGTGTGTGAAACACATTTCCTGGGCAATTTTAAAAAGTGTTTTCCTGTTTAGAAGGGTTGCTTGCTTGGGATTTTTCCAAACCATGCCGCCTTATCCAAGAACAGCACTCACCCTGCTCAAAGTTGTTAGAATGATAGACAATCAGATTGAGAAAAATATATTTGCAGAAGATGGGAACAATCATAAGAAACTCTCAAGGTCCAGGAAATGGTGTTTTGCAGTTTTTGTTATTGCAGATCACCTAATTTTTAATTAATGAAGCAGTACTTGCAGCATTTAACTGTAGTACTTAGTTGGTCAGAAAAAATTGCGTTTCTGCACTGAGTGTCTCAAATGTCTCAACAATACGATATGAATTCTTTTTTCTATCTTAGAATATGCTGCTGTACCTTGGAGAATGAGAGTACAGCTGTAAATTCCTTCCTTTTTTCCTTCATGATTGTTGTTTCATTGGATTCATGGGATCTTGTTTTTTGTTGGTTTTGTTGGTTGGTTAGTTGTTATTTTGTGCCTTGGTGCTGAATATTGCTGAGGATGCTTTAGAGCTGTATTCTGAGATAAGCATAGCATGAATACCTAGTTCCAGAAAGGAATAACAAATCTGAATTATCCAGTGCTTCAAATATTACTATACCAAAGACCTGTAAAAATAAAAATGAGATAAACCCTCAGAGGAAGTTATCAAAAGGGCCTTGAAACAATGTATAGAATGACGACCTCTGTTTTGTACATGTCTGGATGGTGAGAGGATGTGAATTTATTGTAATAAGAAGATATTTATAAAGTCTTTGTAGAAAGCTTTCTCTTGGAAGCTAAACTTCAAGCTTTCCTTTGGGGAATTAGAGCCTAAAACTCTTAAAAAAGCTGATTCTTCCAGATTTTTCAAATCCGACTGGATTTTTTGTTTACTATCTTACACTTAAAGCTCCCAGAAAGCCCTACATTCTGAAAGCTGAAAGACATACTTTTTATAATTGTTTTCTAAATTAAAATTTTTCTTACTGTCAGTCTGATAAGACTTCCTATTTGATTTGTTTTTCTGATGATATACTGTTAAAAAAGCAGTATTATTATTATTACAGTGGAAAGCAGAAGCCATCATTTTTACTTGTTCCAAGTTTTGTGCTAATTTGGCTTCCACTTGATAATTCATCACTTGATGATGTTTAGAAAATGAGAAACATTCTTATAAATGAAAGAAGAAACAAGAAAGAACATGCAGAAACAGCTAAAAACATGCAAACACATAACACTTAAAAAAAAAAGACCCATTGGCTTTAAATAGAGATCCTACTTCAGATGTTACATTTCAATTTCTAAAGAGGACTGCAAAATAACACAAAAAATAGTGAGAAGGTGTCTGAGAAGTCATGGAAAATGGGAGAGATGCCAGGAAGTTGAAACTGATCATATATGAAGGTGTATTTCAGAATCGATTGCCACAGATTTTTTTTTTTTTTATGACAAAAAGTAATGATTCATCTATTAAGGAAAAAGAACAAGCCTACCTGACTCCTTTTATGAAATTTCTAAACCAGAGTTAAGGGAAAATCTGGTGAACATATTGTTGTAGATCTGAGCAAGACTTCACTAGAGCACCACATGGTATCCTGCAGGAAATGAAGATAATGTGAATATACAGGATATGCTTGTAAACACTACTGCATCTTGCACTAGGAATTAGTGTCATCTTGGAGGGCTTGTTTATTACCACGTCACAGTGCCATGCTTAGATCTGTTTCAAGAGTTTCACTGACAGCTTGGATAAATACGTACAATGTGTGATTATCAAATATGTAAGTAACATGATGTTTTGAAGGAAAGAGGGTAGGTTAAGATGTGAGTCAAAAAGCGTTTCAATAACATTGTAAAACTACAGGTGAAAGAATAATACAGTGCTTTTGTTGCATACAAAAAAAAGCAGTTGTACCAATTCAGGATCATTGCTGTGGTTTTAAAATTCTATGCACAAATCTTTTGTTTTTCTTCATTCAAGAGGTAGAGCTTAATTCCCCTACTAGATTCCTCATCTTCAGCAATTGTGTGCTATAAGAAATGTTTTGTCATTTTATAATAATGTCATTTATAACATATGTTGTTGGTTTTACCTGCTTTGTTTTAGGGGTAATTTGATATGCAGTAATAGATAATTAATACAATAACTATGCTACATAGCATCAGAATGTATGAATTATGAAATAGGGTTGTAGGGATCTTCAAATAAACAAATCCCAGATTGATTTAGTAGACAAAGAATGCATAGGATGACAGTAATATCTTGCTCAGTGTTCAGTCTTGAGTGCCAAACTGAAAAAAAACATAAAGGCTATCTAGGTGAAAGTTACTAGAAAGAGCTCGGGATGCTTAGCCTTGTGAAAAAAAGACTGGTAAGCAGAGTAGAATGGTTAATTATTTTAAATATTTGAAAGGTCAGATGTGAAAAAGCAACAGAATTTTTCCCCACCTTCCAGAGCTATTTAGGGAATGGGCTGCATCAGCTAGAGATGCTCGAACATATGCCGAGTGAGTTGTGCTACAGGCATATGTGAATTAGATAATCTGTAAGATCCCTTTCAGGACTTAGATTCTCTGATATAATCACATATACTCTTGGGTTTGCTTAGCTCTGGCTGTACACCAGAAATACCTAGTGAGGGTGAAAGAAACACAGATGCCCAGGTTGACCAGAGATTTACTGAGTTGGAGTATCTGGTGATAGGGCCTGGTCAGCTGCAGTTTTTTACAACTTCTCTTTGACTCCAAAGTCTAATCAGTGTTAAAAAAAATAATAATTATTAATATCTGTGTGTGGCTTTTTAATTTATGGAAATAATATTGTATATATCTCATCGTAAAAATAATAGAATTTCACTATCAAATGTAATTATATATATTAAGAGAACAGAATCTAAGAGAAAAGGTGCTAAGTTTGAATAAAGTGGTTCATGTAAGTACTGTATTGTGTAGCCATCAAAGTCCTTAAGAAATGGCCACCCATGAAAATAAATAATTTTTAACACTGTATTTGTTAACCAGTTATAAAATAAATTCAGAAGCTAGACTAGGATAACAATAACAGTAGAATGATAGCAAATTTTTATTGAGCAATTACCATGTGACTGACAATGTACCAGGAATTTAATATAGAATTACTTATCTACCTGGTACAATGGTCCTATGAATTAGGCATTATTATTAGGTTCATCATTATATCCATTATATGCCAGGTAATGATAAATAGTCATATATGATTGCATTCACTTTTATATTTATTGGATTTTTATACTCATTCATTTATTCAATTATTAAGTTCATTGATAATATATGATATTCATAATATATAACATATGTTTATATATATGTACATATGTGTGTGTGTGTGTGTGTGTGTGTATAGTCCAAGCTTATTCAGACAGTAATTGGTAGGGCAGCTTTTTGGATCCAAGCACTCCAGGCCCTAGAATTCTCACTCTTGACCATTAAAATATAATGATTATATATTATTATTATTATCTTTGCTATCATTAGTAATAAGTGACAGAGCAATATCATTTTTGTAAGAGTTTCCTTTTACTTTCTACATTCCATCTGCCAAATACAAGTCTGCATTTGTCCAATAATATTCTGTGTACTTTTACTTCCTTAGGAGGGACTGTTGGTTCCTAAGAGAGCAGCTGGAGCAATTTAAGGAATAAAGGAATGCAAGAAGAGGGAGAAAAGCAGAGGACAGGGGGCCACATCTGGAAGTGAGGGCTCCTGAGCATCCTTGGGGTCCAAAGGACGTGAGAAGAAGGGGAAGAGATATTACCAAATGTTACAGAGAATTATAAATGGGGTCCTCTTTGATGGACAGAATTCAAGTATACTATGCACCCTAGTGATTTTACCTCCCTCTTCCTCTTTCTCCTGATGGGAAGTTTCTTGATAATGTCTTGTTCATCTTTGATTCTGCCAAAGACTCAAAGACTGTGTATCGGATCAGGGCTTGGCCCAGGTTGCTAATGTGTTTAGAACAATATACTGATAACTGTATCACTGAATTCTTAAAAAGTTTTGAGCCTACTGCCTAGACAGGATGGAAAGAGAAAGTAAAGAAAATCGTATATACATAAGCTAGAGGAAACAAGGAATGAACGTTTCTCTTTTAACATATCATATCACGTTAATACTGTTCAATAGCAGTTAAGTCTCTAATTCCAAAGTGTGAAAATGCAATTTTTAATGCATTGCATTTGAATATAAAAACTAATTTTTGATTTTGCCCTTTCTTTTATAAAATTTTTTTAAAAAGGCTCAAATCCTAATTTTAAAACTTAAGATTGAAGTCACTTTTTTCATAGTATTTCATTATTCATTACCTTGTGAACACAGTATTGCTATTGTTATCTGATTATTGTACACTTATATAGCAGTTTTTATTAGTAGGCTAAATTAACACATATTTTGCAAGTGTTTATTAGCTATTCTAAGAACTGAATGAGTCACTTTGAGTTGCAAAGAATAAACCAGAGCCATTAATGCTATTGTATCATTGAATGGTGGTGCTATTCTTACTATCATGAATAATAATGATTCATAGAGCATTACACATGTTTCCATCTCAAAATGAGAGCTTATAACCGTATATAATCATCCAGATCTAGTCTGTGCCTCTTCAGAAACAGCTTTAGAAATAGCTGTGTCTGGAAGATTCATTTGTGGCTTATGTGATTGGCAGAACACTTGAAGTACAAACCACATTATTTGTAAGGCTTTGGAGACAGGCTGCCACAGACTGAATACACAGAATCTGGTGGTCAATTCCAATTGTACTTAGGTTGTACAGATATGGATGCAAAGCGATGTTAGGTCACTGCGGCTGACACGTAGCATGAAAAGCAGAGTCTTCAAGGAGGTATTCTCAATTGGAAGTGACATACAATAATAAGAAAACAATTCTAGGCAAAAGAAATAGTAGCAACAAGAAACATGAAAGAGGAGAGAAAGGAAAAAGGAAAGACTAATAGTTGATTTTTTGAGGGGAGAGTGAATAGGCTTATCCTGAGTGGGTGGGAAAGGTTGGAAAGGAGTTTCCTAACATAACTAACAAGATATAAATCTATCCAGCTCTGGGTTGGGAAGAGATAATTTGGGAGTTTGAGGTTTGTGAATATTAGCTAGTATATATAAAATAGATAAACAACAAATTTCTTCTGTATAGCCCAGGGGACTATCTTCAATATCTTGTAGTAACTTGTGATGAAAAAGTATATGAAAATAAATATATGTATGTGTATATATATGATTGAAACATTATACTGTACACCAGAAATTGATACATTGTAAATTGACTCTACTTCACTGATAATGAAAAAAATTATCCAGCTCTGGATTATTCAGATAGATATTTTAACAATCACAACTTAAATGCACATTTGCAATTATCAAGATTTTTGTTATTCTCTTATATTCACTAAGCTTACACATTAAAAATAAAGCAACAGTTAAGATACACTAACTTGGGCAAGATGCAAAGAATTAGCTAAAGGTGTGAACATAGAACTTGTACAGGCATTCAATTGGGTGTAAATTTTCTCTAGCAAGTCTTAGGTTCCCATGTCCATATGTTTAGCTTTAAAATTTAGGTCTCTCGTTGTGACAAATAATGTTTATGTTCCATCTGGGTGCGAGAAGTAGTGTCTAGAAGACGTTATTTACAAGACTGGAGTACTGGGATTCCTGGGACATCCTGGTTTTGCAGATAAGATACAGTTATTAAAAACCCGAGCTATTTATTTCAATCCAGGGTTGTGGGCACTCCAGCTAACAGGTACAATGTCCTGACCCTTTGTTAAATTGACGCTGAGTTGTTAATGCTCCTTCTAAGAGTTTCTCAAAAATCTTTCAGACCAGAAACAGACACCTAGATCTGACAAATTTTACCCTTACGTATTGGCACTGTTATTCCTGCTGTTCAACTCCCTTCAGCAATTGTGAGGTCCAACTCGCATGCAGACTGTGTCTTACTTTTTCAGACCACTCTTTGGAATTTCTACCAAGGGATAGTTACGAGTGAGTCATGATTACAGGCTTACTGAGTTACCTAGGAGGGTAGATCATTCACTGTAACACAGTCCTTCCAAGATAAGAACAAAATTTCAGCAACCCTGTTTTACTTCGGATGGACTTTACTGATGGATTGTAAAACAGGTGATAGTGGCTTTTTACCAAATTGAACTTCTCAATATAACATGTGAAAAAAAATCTCATTATAAAATCTTCACCTAATTTAAAAAAAAAATCTATCAGGCGGGCACAGTTATTTGGCTGTTTGCCGTAAGTTCTTATTTTATTTTCTTCTGGTCCTGTTTCTGTATGTGTTACCTTGTCTTTACTCCAAACCATCATGCTCTCAGGAAACCTTTGAATCTGCAGCTTCTCTCTGTCACAGAATCCTCTTCAGCCTGTTTTAGCCAGTCTCCTAAAAATCCTTAAAACAAATTTTTTCAGAGAAACAGCTGGGATAATATTTGATCAAATATCTGGATACCATGGTATAGCCAAGTTGACATAAAATGAAGCATCACTGCTTTGTTCCAGCTATTTTGATCATTATTTCTCTTTGAATTCCTGCAAGTTGAGGGATAGTATTGAGGAGTGTTGGCAAAACTAACTAAACAAGCAAAATAATGCAAAAAGACTGTAGTTTGCAGCATCAGCTAAAATCTATTTCAATCCAGAACTTTTTTTTTAGAGTCAACAAAATAAAGTTTGAATATTGTGTAGAAACAATAAGTACAGAGGTTAAAGGGCAAGTTTCAAGCTACAAGCACAAGATAAACGTGGGAATCAGAGGCAAAAATACAAAAAGCACTAACACTTTTGTTGACACTTTTCTTGAATCTAAAAATAAAGCAGTAAAATCAGATAGTCTCAAACTCCTTCCTTCACTCTCAAGTCTCCGTTCAAATATACTTTCAGTCTGGCCTGTCCTGGCTCCCTTTTTAAAATTCTACCCTGTCCCTCCTTTCCTGTAGCACTCCTCACTCCCTCCTCTCTGCTCTAGTATTTTCTCCCTCTCACTTATAATCTCTTGACATACTGTATAATTTATTTATCTGCTTATTGCTCACTGTCTTTATTCCCTCAATATAAAGCCAATTCAAAGAGGGCAGATACCACTACACATTTTCTTCACTGATGTATCCCTTGTATCTAGAACAGTGCACGTAGAATATGCTCAATAAATATTCATTGAATAAATGAAAGTGTACATTCTCTGAACAACAGCCAGCCAATCATACCATGTCAGTTTCAATTGCAAAATGAAATTCCATTTCCTCTCATGACTTACCAAGTCATACCCGAATTGCTTCCACTTTTCTCAAGCATTTCATCTTGCACTACTCTTCCCTCCCAATTAGACTGACCTTTTTTCTGTTTCTCACATCTGCCAAATTTTGCTCATGCCTGGGGGCCTTTGTTGGAGCTGGCCCCGCTGCCTGGAATCCTCTCCAAATGATCTTTGCCAACATGGTTTTGTTACTGAGTCTTGGCAGAAATGTTACCTCTTTAGCAAAACATTTTCTGGCTACCCAGTCTAAAAGAGCCACCCTGTTACTTGACGGAACTGCATCTTATTTTAGATATTTACATACTATTCATCACTAACTGATGTTTTACAGCTTGTCTTTGTTCTGTTTTCTGTCTTGCACTAGTATGCAAGTTACTGGAACACAAATACCTAGTCAGTGTTTCTCTCTTTCGCATCCCCAGTGCCTTGAACAATTTCTGACACATAGTGTATGCTCAATAAATATTTATGAGATACGTTAATAGATCTGACACAAGTCATTAATACATTGACCCTTTCAATATAGTCTCATTTTTTAATTAACTGGAATAATTAGGTAAATTAATACAGAATTTTAAGTGATAATTCTTTGATAAGAATTATGGGAATATAAACAACTTTAACGGACATGTTACTGGAAGCAGCAACTTCTTAAGTGCTGGCTTCCCTGATCTGCTTAGGGACATAAAGTAATATATAATCAAACAAAAGATAAACTCATTGTGTTTTTAATGTGACAACAAAAGGAGTAGAAACCACATTAGCACAACAACACATTTCAGAAGTAGATAAACAGGTTTTAGGTTTTCCAGCTTCTCCCCATGGCCCATGTTTCCTCCCCATCAGAATTTGCCTCCTGATGCAAACATGTTTCCACACTTGTCCAGATATCTAAAATTAGGTGTCAGGATTTTCAGTCCTCCTTTTCTGCATGGTTGGAACCTCCTCCCTACTTGTTGCCCAATCCAAGACCAGGTATTTTAAGCTAGAAAAATTTTAAAGAGGAGTTATGTGATGCGTCAGTAATCTTAACACAGGGCAGTCATTTCAGAGGACCAAGAAACTGGCCAAATACCATCAATAAATACTACACAATAAAAGAAATGTTGCAGGGCCACATTGATGAAATTTCACCAACAGAATTGCTACAGTCTTTTTGCATGGATAGAACACAAGTAGGGGTATTTAGTAAATTATTTATTTAAAAAAGTGCCATTTCAGTTAGTTTTAGACAATGGATAGAACTTGTAACTTAATTCCTATGGTACGATAAATAAATATTTGCTGAATGAAATTAAATTAGAAAGTAAATATATTAAACTGATTCTGAATGACAGTAGAAGGAACTTGGCTATTTGAAATATTCAATGAATCATGATGAAATAAGTTTTAAAAAAGTAAGTGACTTGAAATTAAGTCAGACAATTATGGAAGTTATCTGTTATATAATAGATCTGAAAAGTCCATTAATTAATTATAAGTTGAATATGTTTGTTTGGGAGAAGCTATGACATTAAAGGGATGCTGGCTTTCACAGAATAACAAAAATGAAAGAAAAAATTTAAAAAAGGATAATGATAATGAGGAAGATAAATGAGTGCTCTGTACAATCCTAAAGAACTGTAGACAAGTCTTACAGTGCTAGCCAATTGGGCAATGAAGCAAATGACCACATAACAGTAAACAAATCTTATGATTTGCAATAAATGTGATATCTTTCTTGATAATTTTTTTCAAAAGTCACAACTGATAATATTGACACTAATTTACCTTAAATTTGATTGTGGTTTTCATCTCTTGTAACAGATGATAAAATTTTAAGAGCCATCCTGACTCTTACTAAAGCAAACAAAACACCTGTTTAGTGTCACAACCGAGAATTCAATTTTCTTCCACAATTTTAAAGAACTTTACCATAAGACCTTGAATATATTTTAATTAAGGATGGCTTAGTGATTTATTGGTTATACCAAAAGTTAGAAATTGTGATTAACGTAAGTCATTGATCTCTGAAATTATAGGTCTGGTTCATTTTTTTCCCTTTGCATCCAAAGCTGTTGCTTTATTTTGTTTTCTAAAGAAAAGTGCATATAAACTTCTTCGAGGTAGAAATATTCCAGATGCTCAGAAATAAATGGTAGAAAAAGGCATAGGGTTCATAAAACATAAGAGTTATTTAAAAAATATGCAGTCCTTCATAGCTTCTTCATTAGAAAAACATGCACATAGGGATTTCATGGCCCTATTTCATTTGGAATTCTGAGAAATAGAACTGAGTGTGAGGTTAAGTCTGAATGTGAAAAAACTGTGGAGAAAGAGAAAGGCATACTTGGGAATTAAGGATGGTTGAGGCATTTATTTGTTAAGAGCAGGCAATGAGTCCTAACTAGACTGACACATCTACGGTAGAAACATCTAGAAATGAGCTGGCTGATGGCACAACACTAGTATCATATTCAAGACACATTCTGATGCAATTTTCAGAGGACAAAGACTTGTTTGGATGGTCTGTCAATTCCTCCGTCTAAGAAAGAACCTGCTAGGAGACTCAACTGTTCATTCAATACCCATCTTCATTCATTGATTCATTTAAAATATATTTAGTCAGAGCCTTTGAAGTGTGCTGAATACAGTGTAAATAAAGTGATGGCTTCATGAAGCATATATTTGAGGGGACTGGGAACACAATGAATACGAGAAATAAAAAATATGGTAGATTACCTAGTTATAGGCACTGAAAGAAAATTAAAGCAGGAAGGAAAATATGTAATGTAAAGGGTATGAGGAAATATGAATTTTAGGTAGGAGTCCAAGGAATGTCTCACTGATAGAAATTTCTGTGTAGACTTGAAGGTAGGGAAGGAACTAACCTTGTAGTATCTTTAGAAGGGCATTATAGGCAGAGGAGAAAGCAATTGTACATTCTCTGTTCATTTCATCCTTGGGTATTGTTATTATGCACATTTTGCCAGTAAAAGAACTCAGGCTTAGAGAAATAAGTCACTTTCCTAAGGTCAGAAAGCTAGTTCATGACACAGCCAGGATCAAAACTCAAGCAAACCCTAAATCCAGTGTAGAGCTCTTAATATATAAACAACCCTCTTTCCAATTTCTGTAGTTTTGTCCTTCCTACTCCTTCTTTTCTCTTTCTACACATCAGGTCAGATCACTCTGTAACATGATATGTTTTCCTTTCATTCTGTTACTGTCTCAGTTGCTATCTTTTAAATTTTCTTATTACTTACAAAGTATGAGTTTATTGCCTTATTACTTCTCTTGATGAACTAGATTTTTTCTTCTGTCTCTAGTTCATTGCCACACCTTCCAAATTTGACCCCTTGAAACCTGGGCTCTCTTCTCAGAAAGATCTACAACCCTTTTCACATATCAGATTAAGTAGGCTTTTATTTATCTTTCTTGAACTCATTAAAGTAATATCTAAAAGCACATGGCTCCTGGCATTGGAAATATCTAAGTTTGAATCATAGATCTGTCATTTCCAAGCCAGGATAGAAAGGGTAACACCTACTACTCTAAAACATCTCTACCACTCATCTTTCTAATTGCAGTTGGTTTATTAATACTGCTCTTGTGTGGTTAGCATGATCACTCAGTAAAGCTTAGTAAATATGAATATGAAACACTATGTTTTTCTTAAAACTCTTCTTTTTTTTTTTTTTTTAAATTTCCTGACATGCATCTATTAAATTCACTGAAAAATCTACCAGCTTTTCTGATTCTTCCTCCTTCAACACTACCTGTACTTGGGTCTTGGCAAAAGCTCTGTCCTTGGCCTGCTTTTTTTCCTTTCTGAAAAAAAGTTTTACCCTCTGTGATATCATTCACTATCAAAGCACCAACTGTCACCTTTATGCAGAGGACTTCCAAATCAACTCCTGTCATATGTCTTCTCTCTGAAGTGTCAAGCCCATATTCCCAAATGCCTCCTAAACATCTTCACTTGAGTTTTATGCCAGCAAGTCAAAATCACAATCTACAAATAAAGGTGAGAAAAAGCAAGATTCTTCCTTCCAAATCTGTTCTGAGCCTCACTCTCCAAATTTCATATTTTTAATGCTTCTTTTCTCTCACCAAAGTTTGAAATTCTGATGCTATCTTTCACTTGACACCCTGATTAACTATCTAATCTAATCATGGACATATATTAAAACTACTGTCCCTTTTGGATTTTAAATTCCTTGTGGTTATCTTTTCACCACCCAAAGCACGGTGGGTGGTAATTGACACATAAGTACTTGCATATAAACTATTTAAATAGGCATACATGTCAACCAAACCACCTGATAATCTTGAAAGTAACTGGAAGAAAATTTTGAGAAGAGAAGAAAACACAAAACAAAAGTAGAAGGTGATGATTTAGCTGAAACACGTGAGGTCAAATAATATCAGTAAGGCGCAAGTATCAATAATGTCACTTGAGCACCTGCTAGACACTAAGTACAGTGAGCAATTGATGGCAAAGTGGAGAAGACATAGTTCTTACTCTTGCTACGCTCACCATGTAATATAAATAAAAAATACCCACAACTGGAATAGATCAACTTACACAAGGTTAAATGCTAAAATTATATACTGAGTAAGGAAAGTTCTGAATTCCTTTGGCCATGTATAGCTCCCCAGAGCTATTTACATTCCCAGGCAGGTGAGAGAGTTCTTTCTATGGCTATACAATTTCTTAGCCTAGATATTTCACTATATCCCTCTCTTGTGTTATGATTTATTAATAACTAAAACCTATCCTTCAGGGAACTCTGGCACCTGCATAAACAACTAGACTCTGCCTCATATTTATAGATGCACGCTTGAAAGTTTAGGTGCAGCACTGTGAGAAATGGTTATTTTATCTTTTCAGTTAAGTTAATTATACATATCCTTACCTTTCAAACTATTATTTATTGGCTTCCTCGGGTACAATGGTGTTGTGGAAATCTATATATCAAATAGTTGTATATCCTCTAACTATTCCTCTTTGATTTAGTTAGAGGCTGCCACATATTGTAATGCTACTTCAGGATAACAGGATGCAGGTCCTTTCCATTAGTAACAAAAGCAATTACTCAAAGAGCAGCATAGCGTCTTCATTCTGCCTTTGTCCCGTTACCTAAATTAGAGTTCCACTTTTATGAGAGACTGCTGGCCTCAAAACTGCTAGCTTGTTGTCGTTGCCCAGTGATTCACTTCATTTCTGAAGTTAGACCAGTTTGATTATGCCATAATTGTGATTTATGCACTTTTATGAACTCAGTTATTTCAAGACTGCAAGAATACAGTTCCTACGTTTTGCAGGAAGAGCCAAGATGTTAATTCTCTGGTGAACTCTAAGACTTAGAGAAATTGCTGATTTTTTGCTTCTGGCAGCACTTCCCTCACTTAATCTTGGTTGTCAAGCAGTGTATTTTTAGACTTTTGTCTTCACTATACATCCTGGTTCTTAGACCTTTGCTGTGCTGGAGATATTCAGCCTTTCATTCAGAACCTGAACACACACACACTTCCCTGATCCCCTGAGTAGTTCTTTCCTCACTTGTGTGTGCTTTTCCACGGTAGACTCATAAAATGCAATTGATAACTTTTAGAATTATTTCCTCCCTGTCTCTCCAACAACGACTCTTTGATGAAAGTGACCATGTCTGCCCCATTTCTTTGGATGAATGAATGAAACTTTGTGACAATCTTTCAACACTACTTTATTGCTGTTCCCTGTCATTGTCCTGCCAATTCCGTTTGCTTCTTCCAACTAATACCATTACTCCTGTTATCCCATAGCTTTCCCAGGGCATCACTCTCATGAAAGGATGTATACTAGCATGGTCAGAACAAGACCACGTTTTTTCTATTTTTTTCACTAATAAAAACAGAACTACCCTTTAATATTAACAAAAAAGTTAGAGTGAAGTTTGTCATTAAAATCTCATATATCACATTTATCCATCCTTCTCATCCTTTTCATATGATGAACATCTTTTAACATGTTTCCCTTTCTCATTTTTCTCTCCCTCAATTTCTGCCTTTTTTCCCATCTAATTTTCCATTTTCTCTTATTTTTTTAAACTTCCATCTTTCTTTTTTTTCTTTTTTTATTAACATGCTAACGTAACCCAGCTAATTTATAAAGCTTAAGATCCTTTATGGCAGACATGGATAAACATAGCCATGTGACTATAGCCTAGCTCTCTGATGTTTATGTGTCAAATACTCTTCAAGCTACTCTGTGACCCCTCATGTTGTCTCTAGCCAAGTAACTGAAATACCATTTTGCTTTCAAACTAGGTTTCAGGTCTTTCATTGGCATTTTTGCCTGGGAGCTAAAACTCCCTCTTTCTAGAACACTCACTGCCATTAGTCATGCTCCAAAACCGAGACCAGCAAAAACCAGAGTCGTGCAACTCAAATAATCCTCAGCATGATTTTCAAATTCTTGCTGAAAAATTCTGCCTGCCAACTGAGATGGTCTTGTGTATCAGCAACAGTGTGGGATCAATAAACTCCTTTAGATGGAGATTTGGACACACTGGTGACACTTCTTGAAAGTAATCTGTGCAGGTATAATAGAAGCCCATTCTCATCTTTCTCCACTTTTCCTGTAAACTCTTCTGCATTCTGTCACCATGTCCCAGAGGTCTTCTCACTTTATAATAACATATAATAATCATTGATATTTTATTTTCAGTTTAATGTTTATCTCAATAAAAATAATTTACCTGCCTTAGAGTAGATTTCTGATCAAAGCTGGAATGAAGAACAATAAGTCTCTCAATTTCATAGGAGCTGAATGTGTATGGAGGGTGTGGAGGGGGCTGGGTACAATCATCTTCACAGCGTGAAGTTAGAAAACCATAGTTCTTAATAAGATACACTATATCCTGGTCAAAGGAAATACAGCTATTTAATAATTCAAGACTCTTATTGCTTACTGTATTCAATAATGATTAAAATGGGTTTTCCATTGGTGATTCCTCTTACTGGAGCCCTTAGAAAATGAGAAAGAAAAACAAAAAAACTGATTGAGTGTTATAAATCATTTTTTTGCAAACTGTTTACTAGCATGCTTCATTACAATGGAATAAAAGGTACAGTAATTGATACAAATTAATTTTCTTGTAAATTTTATTGAATAACGATGGTTAACACTGTAACTGCATGCTCAGGCTTCTAGTTTATACCATATCACAGCCACGTGTTCATGTGTAATAATTTATTACCTTCATATAAATTTATTATAAATATCATTGCTTCTGAATCATTTATCAAACTCCATATAATAACTATATAATTCTTACATCATCTTTCCAAGTCTTTTTCTTCCTTTGCTCTTGTTCTTACTTTGTAAAGTTTAACTGGTAAATTATAAATGATATAGTCAGTATCTGTGCTCACATCTGCTTTATCAATGCTACCACCATAAGAAAAGGGTAAATGTATGAGTATATTCTAAAAATTGCAAAAAATAACATTGTAAGACTGAAGAAAGCACTGTTGAAGGGAGGGAGAAATTCTTTCTTTATATCTATTTTGTTCATGGAATTTTAAGAAAAAAATTAACAAATATTGAGGAAGGATGCTTGATAAAATTTGGAATAGACCATTTCCTAAGATTTTAGAAGATCCTTAAACTTATGATAAAAGTACTGGCAACATTCAGTTCTTTGTTAACCAACCCTAACTGCTTATGCTTACTCTCTGAATGTTGCCATATATGAGAGCTGACTTTAATTTTTTATGTATATACTTTATTTTTTTGACTACTTACTTTATAAATTGAAGTATAGTTGAGATACAATATTGGTTTAGAGTGTACACCACAGTGGTTCGAAATTTATATATATTATGAAATGATCTCCACAGTAAGTCTAGAAGCTGGCTGTCCCCACTCAGAATTATTACAGCGCTGTTGACTTTAAACCCTGTGCTGTACATTACATCCCTATGACTTACCTCTTGTATGGCTGGAAGTTTAATTCCCTTCACCTGCTTCATCCATTTTCCTAACCCCCTCCCCTCTGGCAACCACCATGTTTATTCTCTGTATCTATAAGCCTGTTTTGTTTTGTTTATTCATTTGTTTTTTAGAATCCGCATGTGAGTGAAATCATACAAAATTTGTCTTTGTGTGACTTATTTCACTTAGCATAATATCCTCTAGATCCATCCATGTTGTTGCAAATAGCAAGATTTCATCATTTTTATGGCTGAGTAATATTTCAGTACTACATCTTCTTTCTCCATTCATCTGTCAATTGACCCATATCCACTGGTTGCTTCCATATCTTGGCTATTGTAAATAACACAGCAATGAACATAGGGGTGCGTATATCTCTTTGAATTAGGTTTTTTTTTTAATTATCTTCAGATAGGTACTCAGAAATGGAATTGCTAGATAAGTATGGTAGTTATATTTTTAATTTTTTGAGGAATCTCTATACTGTTTTCCACAGTGGCTGCACAAATTCAGATTCTAACCAACAGTGTTCCTTCTTATCCACAACACTTGTCATTTTTTGATGTCTTTTTGATTATAGCCATTCTGACAGATGTGAGATGTTATCACATTGTCATTTTTGTTTTGTATTCCCATGATAGTTAGTAATATTGAGCAGCTTTTCATGTGTCTGTTGACCATCTACATGTTTTCTTTGGAAAAATGTCCATTCAGGCCCTTGGCTAATTTTTCAATCTGATTGGTTGTGTTCTTTGATGTAGGTTTGTATGAGTTATTTATATAGTTTAGATATTAACCCTTTGTGGATAAATCATTTACGATTATCTTTTACCATTCAGTAGGTTGTTTTTCGTTTTGTTGATGGTTTCTTTCACTGCACAAAAGCATCTTGGTCTGTTGTAGTCCCATTTGTTTCTTTTTGTTGTTGTTGTTGTTGTTATTTTGCATTTGTTGCTCTTGCCCGAGGAAGCAGATCCAATAACATATTGCCAAGACCAATGTCAAGAGTTGATTACCTGTTTCCTTCTAGGAGTTTCATGGTTTCAGGGCTTATATTTAAATTTTTAATTCATTTTGAATTTATTCTTGTGTATGGTGTAAGAAAGTAGTCTAAACTCTTCTTTTTTGCCTTTATCTATCCAGTTTTCCCATTACCATTTATTGAAGAGACTGTCTTTTTCCACTTTATAATTTTGTGCCTTTGTCATAGTTTAACTGGCTGTATAAGCATGAGCATTTCTGGGCTCTCTATTCTGTTCATTGATCTATGTGCCTGTTTTTGTGCCAAATCTAAATTGCTTTGATAACTATAGCTTTGTAGTATAGTTTAAAATCAGAGAGTGTGATACCTCCAGCTGTAGTCTTCTTTCCTAAGATTGCTTTGGCGCCTCAGAGTCTTTCGTGTTTCCATACAAATTTTAGAAATTTTAGAGTATAATGACAGCTGTGGGTTTGTCTCGCATATGGTATTTTCTATGTTGAAGTCTGTTCCCTCTATATCCATTTTGTTGAGAATTTTATCATAAAATGATGTTGGAGTTCATTAAATGCTATTTCCACACCTATTGAGATGATTGTTTGATATTTATCTTTCCTCTTGTTAATATGGCCTATCACATGGATTAATTTGTGGACATTGAATCATTCTTGCATCCTTGGGATAAATCCCACTCAATTGTGGTGTATTGTCCCTTTACTGTATTGTTGAATTTGGTTTGCTCAGTATTCTGTTGAGGATTTTTGTGTCTATGTTCACTGGTGATATTGGCCTGAATTTTTTTTTTTTTTTTTGGTAGTGTCTTGGTCTGGTTTTGGTATCAGGGTAATGCTGGCCTCATATAATGAGCTTGAGAGAAATCGTCAATTATTTTAGAATAGTTTGAGGAGAGTGAGTATTAACTGTTCTTTACATGTTTGCTAGAAATCACCTGTGAAACTGTCTGGTCCTAACTTTATTTGTTGGGTTTTTTTGTTTGTTTGTGTTTTTATTACTGGCTCAACTTCACTACTAGTAATCAGCCTGTTCAGATTTCCTGTTTACTTCTGGTTCAGTCTTAGAAGATTGTATGTTTCTACCAATTTACCTGTTTTTTTTAGATTGGCCAATTTTTTGGTGTATAATTGTTTATAGTACTCTCTTATGATCCTTTGTACTTCTGTGCTGTTGGTTGTAACTTCTTTTTTATTTCTGATTTTATATAATTGGGCCTTCTCTTTTTTTTTTTCCTTGAGTCTGACTAAAGTTTTATCATTTTTGTTTATCCTTTCAAAGAACCATCTCTGAGTTTTATTGATATTTTCTACTCCTTTATTCTTTATTTTACTTGTTTCATCTGTGATCTTTATTATTTCTTTTCTTTTACTAACTTTGGACTTTGTTCTTCTTTTTCTAATTCCTTTAGATACAATGTTAAATTGCTTATTTGAGATTTTTCTTGTTTCCTGAGGTAGGCCTGCTATAAACTTCTCCCTTTGAACTGCTTTTGCTGAATCTCTTGGATTTTGTCACACAATACTTCTGTTTTCATTTGTCTCTAGGTAATTTTTTATTTCTTCATTGATTCTTTCATTGACCCATTGGTTGTTTAACAGCATGTTTCTTAGCCTCCATGTTTAGTTTTTTTTTTTTTTTCATTTTTCTTCTTGTAATTGATTTCTAGTTTCATACTCTTGTAACTAGACAAGATTCTTGATATCACTTTGATCTTAAATTTATTGAGAACTTTTTTATGGACTAGCATGTGACTTATCTTGGAGAATGCTCCATGGTCATTTGAAAACAATTTGCATTCTACTATTTTTGAATGAATTGTTTTGTATATACCTATTAATTCCATTTTGTCTAATGCATTATTTAAGGCCAATGCTTTCTCATTGATTTTGGTATTTGGATAATCTGTTCATTGATGTAAGTAGTGTGGTAAAGTCCCCTACTACTCTATTTCTCCTTTCATGTCTGTTGAAGTTTGTGCCTATGTTGGATGCATCGATATTTATGTAATATTCTCTTCTTGGGTTGATCCTTTATCATTATATAATGCCCTTCTTTGCCTCATCGCAGTTTTTGTTTTAAAGTCCATTTTCTCTGATATGAGTATTGCTACTCTACTTTTTTCCATTGCCATTTGTATAGATTATCTTTAGCATTGCATCATATTTAGTTAGCAGTTGACTTTTAGAATTTGCTGTTACATAGAAAAAGTGTTGGTTATATTGTAGCTGGAGATTTGAATAAGAAACTCCTAAAAGAAGTACTTCTTGGATAACTTCTCAAAAAAAAAATATATATATATAAGGATATCTCTAGAAGAATAAATGTTTTTCTAAGATTCACTGATAAAGGGAGTCATATACATAAATGTTTAGAGTTATAGAAGTGCAGACTAAATTGGTAGGCAGAGATACAACATAAAAATATTTAGAACTATATTTAAGGAGATTAGACTTTATCTTGAAGGTAATTTCAGTATTTTAACCTGAAATATATTGAAATATTTTAAGCAAAAGAAAGATATGCTTATATTCCTATTTTAGATGGGGTCGCCTGTCAGGACAATGGAAGATGAGCTGCACTGATAGGGCAATTAGGCAACTTTCACAATGTTGAAGGTGAAAATGGACATAGTTTTAAATCGAGTAATTATAGTGAAAACGGAGAGATATCTAAAGTATGGAATGTGGGAAGCCTGGATGAAAATGAAGAACTTGTGGAGAATATTTTCCAAAAGACGAATTGAACAACTGATTTTCTAGTTGCTATGCACTGGGGGATAAAAATAAGGGTAGAGAGAAAAAGAGGTAATATGAATTCATCTCTGGAAATTTCAGGTTTTCTAACTGTGATTATGCAACTGTAAGCTAATTCTCTACTTAAACATTAATTATACAAATACCATATGTTTACAAAATGTTTCCTGCAGCTGCCTCTTAATGTTTGGGGAATATTGTATTTCCATGCTGGCCTCATGAAAGGCTGCCTTTTTAGTCTTTAGTAGAAAGGAAACAACATCTAGGCAAAGGGCTCTCTGAAAGGGTCACCATTACTGCTCAAAAATGCTTGGTTATATTATAATACCTTTTTTCCTATAGCATAATAGGTAAGTGCACATATTCTAGATTTAGATTGACTTGGTTTATAATCACAATTCTTGGATTTAAAAGCTGTGTGACCTATGCCAAATCTTGTTTTTTTTTTTTTATTTCAGTTTACTAACCCACTGAAACAAAGAAAATAGTAATCATAGTAATAGTTCCTTCCACGTAAAATTGTGTTATGTGTAAAGTGAGTCCTCAAAAGATGTTAGGTATTATAAATGTCAACATCTGTGATTAAAGCTTCCACTCACTCTCTTCCTTGGATTTTGAAATTTAGCTATTAATCTCTAAGATAAACATATACATATACATGTGCATATATAAATATAAAACATATAAAATATATGTATTTATACACTCAGATAAGTTAGAAATTTCTATTTAGTTTGCTAAACTCTAAGATTATGTGAAATCAATTGTTGAATTTTGAGCTTTAATCTTCCAGCTTGTTTCTGGAGTAAAGATGGGGAATCAAAAAAATGGTGGATGAACACTGAAGAAATGAATATCTGTGAATTACCCATGGGGATGGTTCCAAGTTTAGGATTTTAAACTTCTATCAGTCCTGCTGAGGTGAATTTAGAGAATAAATTACTAAGTGGAGATTTGACTAAGATTTTATAGATCGTTATTTGTTGCTGCAAATCAACCCCCAAGATAAGATCATTAATTCTCAAAATGCACTGTTGCCACACATTAGACTCTGACTCTGATTTCATTGGTCTAAACATGTGACCTGGGCAGTGAGTTTTTTTTTTCTAACTTAATTCTTAGAATTTCATTTTATTCCCTTTCACAGTTATTAAATAAGAGATACTGAAGAACCAGAGGTCAGTTAAACTAAAATCTGATTTTTTTTTTTCTCAACTAACTGCAACTGTCTGACTGTTGGATCTCTAAAATAGTTAGTGAAACTTAATACTTTTTGGTGAAGGAAGGGCATTGAGATTTTAAAATGTCCTCAGAGATTCTAATGCCAGTCAGCTTTGAGAAGCACTGCTCTAATGTGGTTATTTCCTATTCTCTCAATCTGAATTTCTGCTATAGAGTTTCCCAATCAGTTATAAAAACAGAGAATACTGAGCTTCAATCAATTTTTTATTATTAATATTTTACATTTTCAAATAACAGCAGCCAATATAAGTTCTAAGTTATGAAAAATACTTATAGTCTTTTACTCAAACTGTTTCAGAGATGGTTGGAAAACAATAGGAGAGTTCTGAGGTAGCCTAATCCTATTATTTTGATTAAAGCCAAATTTCTAAAGCATTGGAATAAGTTCTAAAAGCTAAATAAAAGTAAGACTTTTATTACATACTATATACTAATTCTAAGTTTATATTTTATACATTTTCCCAACTCACAGTAATATCCTTGAGAAGTTTCTTTAAGAACTATCCTGGTTCTCTTGCCTTCCAAATATCCCAAGATTGCAGCTTTTGTATTGGAATCAATCTTTAAATTATGAGTACTAGAACTGAATAAAGTTTACCACAGATGGATCTGAAAATTATATTAAACATTTGAGGGAAATAGGCAGCATTTTACAGGGAAAATATTATGTGGCATATTATCGAAGCATTTTGAATAGCTGGAGATGACAGTATGTAATTTTGTAGTTTGTAAATATATGTATACATTGGCCTAGGGAATCACAGAGGTAGAGTAATATAAGCCTGCATTTATTTAACAAATTTTTTACTGAAAATCAGCTGTAGCTAAAAACTTGTTTCAGGCACTGAAGAGAAATAGAAAAAGGTTAAGATCCACTGCCTAACCACTTACAATCTATGTAAGGAGATAAATCATGTGCTCCAAAGAACATTTCAGTTATTATTTACCTATTTTTATTTCACTTTTTTATACGTTTTACTTCTTTTATACATTTGTATGTCATATTTGAGTTCAAAACACTTTGAAGTATGTGTTGTAGGCAAATCAATGACACCCCTCCCCCCAGAGATATTCACATTCTTATATCCAGAACCTATGAACATTTTGTGTTACAAGGCAAAGGGGAGTTAAGGCTGAATATGGAATTAAGTCTAATAATCAGCTGACCTTGAGATTGGAAAATTATACTGGGGGTGCCTAGTGAGTCTAATATAACCACAAGGGCCCTTATAAAGTGAGTAAGGAGGGCAGGAGATTCAGAGTCAGAGTGAGAAGAGCTATTCCTGGCCATCAGTAGCTCTGAAGATGGGAAAGGAGGCATTTGCCAGAGTCGAGGCAGGAGCAGCCTTTCAAAGCTGGGTAAAACAAGAATGATTCTCCCCACAGCCTCCGGAAATGCTGCACTCAGTGTTAACACTCTGATATTAGCTCATTGAGACTCATTTTGACCTCCAGGATAGTAGGATGACAAATCTTTGTGCTAACTAGTTACAGCAGCAATAGGAAATTGATACAGTAGCTTAGAGCATTTAAAAAATGTATTTATATAAAATAAATTAGAAATATGCAGCAAATATGACACAAAGGGAAATAAAAGTAAAATAATAATATGGTGCCAGGAATAAGATTAAGAGAGTAATAGTAACCTAAAAATTCTAGAAATCAGCATAAAGAAGGAAATATGTTCAGCTACAAAATCAAAATGCTTATATGGAAAAAAATAAAAGGCTAATTCAAGTATAACTGTATCTTATAAAATTGTAATAAACAAATGTTCCCACTATGTGTTTTGGTGGAGTGCCAGTTCATTAGATGCTTTGTGCAACATGAGTTCCACAATCAATGCTGCATTCCATCTAACACTTCTTGGAGAATTGTAATTTTTATTTTTTCTTTATTCCTTCTTATTGAAGTATAGTCAATTTACAATCTTGTGTCAATTTCTGGTGTACAGCATAATATTTCAGTCATACATATGCATATATATATATATATTCCTTTTCATATTATTTTTATAGGTTACTATAAGATATTGAATATAGTTCCCTGTGCTATACAGTATAAAATTATTGTTTACCTATTTTATATATAGTAGTTAGTATCTGCAAATCTTGAACTCCCAATTTATCCCTTCCCACCCACTCACCTCTCCCATAACCATAATTTTGTCTTCTATATCTATGAGTCTGTTTCTGTTTTATAAGTAAGTTCATTTGTTTCTCTTTTTTTGAGATTCCATATATGAGTGATATCACATAGTATTTTTCTTTCTCTTTCTGGCTTACTTTACTTAGAATGATGATCTCCAGGTCCATCCATGTTGCTGTAAATGGCATTATTTTATTCTTTTTTGTGGCTGAGTAGTATTTCATTGTATAAATATACCACAAATTCTTTGTCCAGTCATCTGTCAGTGGACATTAAGGTTGCTTCCGTGTCTTGGATATTGTAAATAGTGCTGCTACACTATTGTACTGCATATATCTTTTTGAATTAGAGTTCCCTCTAGATATATGCCATGCCATGTGATTACTGGACCAAAGAGTAAATCTATTTTTAGTTTTTTTTAAGGAAACTCCATACTATTTTCCATTATGGTTGCATCAGGAGAATTGTTGATAAGATTTTTTTTCAATATACTTATATCAGGGTTTCTAAAAGTTATTAACATTTTCTTTTTATCTCATAGAACTACTGTTGTATCATGAATTATGTTTTAGGAAATGTGATGGAGATAATTAGTGCATTGGTTACTCAGGAGAAAGAAGGATTGTTTTTTGGTGCCATCAGAGAAGTCTTCATCTTCATAACATAGACATGATAAAGATGCTGAAGCCCGGTGAGATGAGGGGCAGGATGGCATTTTTAGGAATGGAGCAATGTGAGCAGGAACGTTAAAGTAGAAAAGTGCAATGTGTGTCACAGTGATGCTAAGTAGACTTGATTAGGGGAATCAAGAGAGATAACAGAAGTAGATGAGTTGGAAAGAAAGTGTGCAACCACCTCTGTAGGGAATCTGAATACAAAGATAAGGAGTCTGGAAATGATTCTGTTGATACAGGGGCTGGCTGAGAAGTTGATGATGTTCATGCAGTGTAGTAAATTGCCCAAATCCTTGCCTTAAATAGACTATCCTGGCATTTTTATGCAGGGTGATGTCTTATAACTGAGAGAATCTGCAAAGAGGAAATGTCTGAACAACACTTGCAAGGTATGAAATGAGAAGACTTTTAACTAGGGTAAAGGAAGAGGAAATGAGTAGCAAATTTGAGAGCGATTATAAAAGAATAAAAGTAATCAACAGATATTTTCAATTAAGTAGAAGAAAACCAACTATTGGAGGGGGAGGAGAATTTAGCAATAGGACTAAACTATATGTGCATGGATACTCTGTCACCTGGAAACAACATTTATGCTATCCTTCTGATCAGGGCCACAAAATGATCACAATTTTTCATTACTTCGTCTAATCAGTACACTTATTCAATGGTTTGTTCACGTAACAAGTACTTCTTGAATTTATTGTGTCTCACAAACCACAAAGAGCCTGAGAATAAAAGAAGATTAAATGTATATTTTCTGTATGAACATTATTTGTTTTCCTTTGAAAAGGAATTTGTCAGCGATTCCATCTGAAATATTTTGATTTAAAAGGACCATGATTTCATGAGAGGCTAAGCAAAGGTTGCAAAATCTGTAACTCTCTATAGCTTTCTTTGCCTCTACATTTTCCCCTTTAATTAGTTCATTACCTAAGGTAGTAATCCTTGAATACTTGCTGCTTGGCATGGATGTGTAGATTATGATGGTCTATTGTGTACATGCACGTGTGAGTATGTGTTGTGCATATGTGTGTTGCATGTGTAATTGCTTCTGTTATGCGTGCATGTGTGAACCTGTGTGTGGATAATCTGGAGATGGAGGTCTGTATTGTTCAACAAATGTGCTTGTTACCAGCCTCTAAGTCTCTGCTAATGGCATGGATCAGTGAAGCAGACCTTTTTTTTTTTTTTTTTTTTTTTTGCTTTGCAAATTACTAGTAGTCATATGTTTTCCCCACCCCTACAAGAATTGCTTTTCCAAATAAATACATAGTAATGAAAAGGAGAATATTCAACATTAATAAATCATCTTTATAGCAGAAATTTTGTGGCCTTTGTGTTTTTCATTCTTGAGGAATAAAAATATGATTAACATTTCCAGCTGAACCAGCATGCAGTGTAAAGACTGTTTGGATTACTAGCTTCTGAAAAATTTTATAGAAAACACATTGAAAGACAATGCAATACCCCTTTTCCATATTCGTAGTTTACTGACAAAATATACAATTCAAATGTCACTGATGGAAAATTGTATCATTATAATATTTTACATTTTTAAATACTCAGGTTTTTTTTTATTTTAAAGATGATTTTTAGAGTAGTTTTAGGTTCACAGCAAAATTGAGATGATACAGAGATTTCCCATACATTCTCTGACTCTAAACATCTGTAGCCTCTTCCATTATCAACATCCCCCACCAGATTGGTTACACTAGTTACAGTTAATGAAACTATACTGACACATTATAATTACTCGAAGTCCATGGTTCATATTAGTGTTCACTCTTGGGCGGGTAAATTCTACAGGTTTGGACAAATGTGTAGTGACATGAATCCACCATGATAATTTCACAGTATTTTCACCACCTTAAAAATCCTCTGTGCTCCTCCCTACCTCAACCCTTGGCAACCACTGAACTTTTTATTATCTCCATAAATTTCTCTTTTCCAGAATGTCATACAGTAGAAGTCATACAGTACATAACTTTTTTAGAGTGACTTCTTTCACTTGGTGATAGGCATTTAAGTTTCTTCCATGTCTTTTCAGAGCTTAATAGCTCATTTCTTTTTAGTGGTGAATAATATCCCATTGTCTGAATAGACCACAGTTTATCCATTTATATGCTGCGGGCCATCTCAATTGCTTCTAAGTTTTGGCAATTATGAATAAAGCTGCCATAAACATCCATATGCAGGATTTTGTGTGGACATAAGTTTTGAGCTCTTTTGGGTAAATGACAAGGAGTATGATTGCTGGATCATACGGTAAGATTATATTTAGTTTTGTAAAAACTGTCTTCCAAACTGTCTCCAAAAACAGCTATACCATTTTGCTTTCCCATTAGCAATGAATTAGAGTTCCTGTTGCTCCACATCCTCTCCCTCGTTTGGTACTGTCAGGGTTCCAAAATTTGCCCGTCCTGGTAGATACGTAGTAGTATTTCACTATTGTTTTCATGAGCATTTCCCTAATGACACATGATGTGAAACATCTTTTAGTAAGCTTATTTGCCATCTGTCTTTCTTCTTTGGTGGGGAGGCAGTTAAGCATGTTGGCTCATTTTAAAATTGTGTTTTCTTATTCTTGAGCTTTTTTTTTAAGACCTCTTTGTCTATTTTGAGTAACAGTTCCTTATATCTGATGTGTCTCTTTTGCAAATATTTTCTCCCAGTCTATGGCTTGTCTTCTCATTCTCTTGACATTGTCTTTTGCAGAGTACAAAGTTCTACTTTTAAGGAAGTCCAGCAGATCATTTTTTTTCTCTCATAGAACATGACTTTGGTACTATATCTAAAAATCCATCTCTAAATTCATTAAGGTTATCTCTTAGAGCTTTATATTTTGGGATTTACACTGAGGTCTATCATTTATTTTGAGTTAATTATTGTGAAGGTGTAAGGTCTATGTCTACTTTCTTTCTTTCTTTCTTTCTTTTTTATTTTTTTTTTTTGCATTTAAATGTTCAAATACTCCAGCATCATTTATTAAAAAGACTATCTTTGCTCCATTGTATTGTCTTTGTTTCTTTGTCAAATATCAGCCGACTATATTTATGTGGATCTATTGCCAGGCTCTTTATTCTGTACCATTGATCTATTTGTCTATTCTTTCTCCAATAACACACTCTCTTGATTATTGTTGGTTTATTGATTTTTAAATATCATTTTTCACCTAGTGGCCAGGATGTAGGATCCTATCAAATAATTTATGCAGACTGATAAATGAGGAATAATGTATAAAGTTACCTAGAAAAAACAATCAAAATGCTACAATTAGAAATGCAATAAACAACCATTTTAACTTCAAGCTCTCAGTTACTCACCACATATAAAGAGGTTTCTCAGGTGCTGTCTGGGTAAGTCATGGATAGTATGTATGTACGAGACTGTGTGGGTATTTGTGCATGTGTGTGAGTTGGGGTCCAGTTCATCTTTTATAGGTTGCTAAAGTATTCTGTTCATCTTTGTCAAGGCTACCAATACCACTTGATCAAAGTAGACTTGTTTACCTTTATTATGATCTGCTTGAATTTTGGATCACTAAAATTAAGGGAAGGGTTGTTTCTTTGTTTATAATTAGGTGAAGCACTGTATTTGTTTATACCTTGCTTATATCTAAAATAAAGGACAGTTTTGGAAATTTATTTTCAGTTTTTCCATCTAAAGTATGGATGAATATTACATCTAAAATACAATTTTAATTGATATTGACTATTATTCCAATTCAATATTATTCCTTTTTTACCATTTAATATTTTTTCACTTATTATATCAATATCTTTATTTGTAGTGAAAAATACATTCAACACGGGCTATCACTTCATTTTTCACACTTGTCATAGCTGGTTCAGTCTCGTTACTATCGTATTAATCTACCAAATGTAGACCTTGCCCCAGACCCAGGATGAGATTTTGGTGGTGATATTCAAAGAATTATCAACTATCAAAGAAATCTCACTGATTCTTATTTTTCCAAGGCTGGCAAACTAATGCAAATTGCTGATTCTCTTATCCCAAATCAACACCAGAATGCAAGGGAAACTTTGACTTTTTAAGAATCAGTTTTATTACGATCAAATTTTCATCTAATAAAATGAAATTTTTAAAAAAATTTCTTAAACACTTTAACTTTTTTTAAATGGTCTTTTTAATTGAATACATTTGACATATAAGTGTACATTTAAGATATACAACAAGTTACTTTGATACATGTATATACTGTAATCTAATTGCTGCGTAGGGATATTTATCACATTACATGACTATAGTGCAGTACTGTAGTCTATTTCATGATAGTGTGAAAATTCAAACGTTTAAATGTACAGTTTGGTAACTTTTATAAACAAATGTATACATCATAACTACTCTAATCATGACGTAGAAAATCCCCTCATGGTCCTTTGCAAGCAGTCTACACACCCTCTCTTACCCACTGCCCTAGGCAACCACTGATATGATTCTGGATTTGTTTTGACTGTTGTAGATCTTCAATACATGGAATCACACAGTATTTACCTTTGTGTCTGGCTTCTTTCACTCAGCATATTGTTTCAAGGATTCATCCATGATTATGTATTTACCAGTAGTTTGTTCTTTTATTTTGGGGACTCGAATACTTCTTGAATTATGATAATAAAATGTGTTTATCAATTAAATTGCTGATGGACAACATTTTGTTTTCAACTTTCAATTCATGAATAAAATTGTTATGAGTATTCCTGGTGCAAGCATGTATTTTTCAGTTTTTGTCTAAAAATCTAGGAATGAAATTGCAAGGGTATATTGCAAGCATATACTTACATTTATAAGAAAGTTATAAGAAATGGCTAAACTATTTTCAGAAGTGGTGGTTTCATTTCACAATACCACCAGTTGCTTCACATCCTCACTGATTCTTGGTATTGTCAGTCTAATTTTTTATCCATTCTAATTGGTGTGAAATAGTATGTCATCGTTATTTCTATTGGTATTTCCTGATGACTAATGATATTGATTGTCTTTATGTATATGTTGGTTATTTACATATCTTTTTGTGTGTGAAATATCTGCTTGAGGTTTTGCCTTAATTCTTTTTTCTCTAGTTGATCTATACCTGTCCTTATAACAACATGAGAACATCTCAGTGTGTTTGCATAACTACTAATTGCATCATGTAAACAAATGTATATATGTATGTTTGTATGTATGGTGCATGTGTGTATATGTTTACATATATTTAGATATACACATATATGGCATGAGTTGATCATGCTTGTATATGATAATACGATTTGAAAATATTTGATCAAAGTTAAGCAAATTCCCTTACTGCAGAACTTATCCTTGCTTGTAGTATGTTAATTGGGTTGTCAAATTAAGAGATGGGTATATAATTTATGATCTCCAGTTTATTTTAATGTTGCATTCTTTCAAGTGTTTATCTTCACATGTAGTTCATAACCTGAGTGAAACTGAAAATTCAATATCATGAAATAAAAACAAATTTGTTTCTTTTAGTGCCTGTATACAGTTTCATAAACTGTAAACCTTTGTAAGAGAGGCACCTAAGAGAACATACAATCAGATTTCCTCACTTAACTGCTAACATCACAGAGAACTGGATACAATAAGAATTGCCCCAAATCACACAGTAATAGCAGAACCAAAACTGTAAGTAGTTTTGTAATGTGCACTGGTAAGTTCTATAATCAATGCATTAGTGCTTTGCTATTAAGCATCTTCAGTAGTTTGCTTATTAATCATATATATTAACTTCTGCCCTTAATTGACCAAAAGTTCCCAGATGGCAGGAATGAGGTCTTTCCCTTTTTTATGTTCATATCGAATTGAATTAATTCCAGGCACAGAAAAAGCACTCAGTAAAAAACTTGTGCATTGATTGTTGGATGCATGTGAGAACAAACCAGGCAAAGAAAATCTGAGCAACATGTTTCAGAGTGTTCAGTAGCGGCTACGTGCCCACAAGAGAGGACACTCCCAGGAACCCCCCTTGCCAACATAAGCCTAATTCCCTGTTAGAGGTAGCTTCACTGGGGTCAAAATTGTGTCATGTGTCCCATTCTCTCCTGCTCTCATTTAGCGACAACTTTACTTAATTTCTAAGAGTGTGACTCCGTCTGCCAATATTTGAAATCCCTTCTCAGCCATTCATCCTCCAAAGTGTACCCGGATATTGATTCAGGGATTTCCAATAGCTGGATGGGGCTTTGCATTATTCTGGTCACACAAAGACAATCTCATGGAGAGAAAAGTAAGTGAATGCTAAGTTGTATCTGTTGTAATATCCTGTAATGATCCATTGGACAGTGTACTGCACGTGGAGATGCTGTATAACTTATTTGAAGAGGAAACACCTTGCATTCCAATTATTTATTTGTCTTTGTATTCTGTGTAAGGCTTAATTTTCTCACTTGCATTTGCCATTGTCTTTGACATCTTCATCACTTTCATCATTCACAGTCCAGATTCTGATCAGTAGAAAATGCTAAGTTGCATGAAAAAAATAAGCTTATTTTTATTTTACTCACATTTTTATTATGCATGCATTTAATGGCTTGTATTTGTTCTGAATTATTATTTCTGTAGCTGGAAGTCTCCAGGCTTCACCAGCCCATGGTACAAATGAGGTCAATTTAAAAAGGTATCACTTTCACATAAGCCCATACCTATGGAAAGATGGTATCCCAGATTCACATGTAAGGTTCCTTCCCTGCTTGAAATGTCTGTGTGCCTCACAGAGTATGGCTCACCTGCTTTCTTTCATCAGTCCCAGATGCTTCTTATGCGACTGATTCCTTTTGATCACTCTAGGCTCTCTCTTAAAGATTGCTTTCCCCGGGCTACACTACCACACTGGTGCCACCTTGCTCAGACATCTCCTCCAAACTTCACATGGGTTGTCACTGCAGTTATGTCTAGCACAGTCACGACACTGGTTAGGATGGCAACTGAAGCTGCCTCTTCCACCAGCACTCAACGAAGGCCATCATTTGCTGCATACTGCTTCCACAATCTCTATAGAGTGGAACTGTCTCTTTCACTCCACTATTTCTGTTATGACAAAAGATTCTCTCCTTAACCAAACTTAGGCAGGCTCCTCTGAGCCCGCATCTCAACTTAGCTTCATCCGGGATATCATTTTTTGTCCTTGCAGAGGCCAGTTTTAGGAAGAATCCTGCTAAATCAGCTTAGAGAGAAGGCTCCCAACCTTGATATTGTGAACGAAAAATACTGCAAACCAGATCAGTAAACAAAGAATGCTGAAGTCATCAAGCCATCAGCCACTGCTGTCACCCTCCAGTGAAGACAAGCCTGCAGCCCAGCCTCTGCAGCCACTCACAATGGTGCACTCTGAGGGGACTCAGAATAAGAAGGGACAAGATACTGGCCCTAGATATCTAGGGGCTTGTCAAAGGAATGAATTCAATGAACCCAAATGTTTGCTTCCTCCCATAAATAGAAAAGCACTGAATTCTTTAACTTGAGACACCTGGTTTTCTTCAGTTAACAAGTAATCTTTTAAAGTTCTGACTGCCTGGACTTTGTTGTAAATCTCCTATATATCCTAGCTCCTCCCCTACCTCTTTGGAGCAGTCCCTCAGAGCGATCTGAGAGGCTGTCATCCCAGGCTCGAAGGGGTTCTAGTCCTCAGAAATACCCACCAAATAAAACATAACTCTCAACTTTTAGGCTGTGCATCGATTTCAGTTGACACTATCTATTTAAATTCCTCATCCCTCACCATTCCCCTGTTGATATTCACCCTGGCCTTCCTCCAGTAATGACAATAACAACAATAATCCTATTAAGTCAGTTTGGCAAGAATCGCCCTACCATTTATATTGCCACTTACTATAAATCCTCAATTTCCTTGTTGTATTTGGAGTTGAGCTCAATGTCTATCTCCTCTTGTGATAGTCCCAACACCTGTGACCGTAGTTCTGAATCAAGTCTTCCTTAGCATGTTTTCAAGTCTCAGAATAACTTCTTATTTAACAGTTACACTCTCTGGTACTTTTACTATGGTGGTGGGGTGATAACTTTTTTAAGCATAGACCTTTCCTGTACAAGGCATCCCAGTTGAATTCTACAGTCCAGAAAGGAACCAGAAGATGACCCAGAGAGCTCACCATGATCATGAGCACACTCTAAACAAGTCATGGACCAACGATAGTTTTCTTGATATGTATCTCTTAACAACCTTATTAAAAGGTTGTAGTTATCAGTACATACCTCCACCACGACTACTAAGCATTTACAGATTTCCAGAAATCATTTCCTTCCAGTTTAGATGACTCTTTAAGATGGACTTCTAAAATTCTAAGACAGGGAGGATAATAGGAAATTCTTTGTATCTGCAGTGTTGAACTGAACTTCCTCACCAATGAATGCATGCGCGCACACACACATAGACCTGATTCTATAAAGGCAAAGGCATTGTTGCACACACATCATAATATGCATGTTTATATATTTACACATGATTTGCAGATGTATGAGTGTATATACAATAGTCCTGCAGTCTTTCCAGAGCCAGTGTTGGGTATAGTAGTGGTGTCTGCGTGCTTTACTGTATTCACTTTCATTTCAGGAAGGGCCATACAAATAAACATTATTCAAAGCAGTAGAGCATTTAGAATTACATTAAGGTAGAATCGGGTATTTTTGCAGTCTTAATAGAGCAGGAAAGCAGCATGAAGTGAACAAAGGCCTGCACAGCAGGAAATTTACGCTAGTGAAGAAGCAATTCACACCTGTTAACTACTGTGAATAGAATGAGACACAACACTTAAGTTTTCCATCTAAACACAAGACTAGTTATTTTGGTTTTCCTTTCTTTTTTAAACATTTTTGGCATCTTAAACTTTTTTTTTTGCAGAAATAATTCATAAATTAAATGATTCAGTTTAGGGAATAATATACGAAAGATGCCTGGACCAGGAAAATGTGGCAAGAAGAAATGCAAAGATGTAGAACAGTCACAAAAATGTGCTATTTTATTCCAAAAAGAATAAAAGAAAAAAAATGTCAAGTTAGTTTAGACCAGGGGAAAAAAAAATGTTCAGGGCCATCAGTAATCTACTGGTTATAGGCCATTATAATAAAATATAGGAGATATTCTCTTACCTTCTTGTAATAGAGTTTGGTAATACTGAGTCAATGCTTAGGTAAGATACAGCCAGCCCTCAGTGTCTAGAGAAGCGTACATAACTGAAAATAAGACTCTCAATACTTACTTAACAAGTGGAAAATGTCCTGTGACTCAGTAAGGTAAATGTTGATCTCAATGACATTTTATTTGCAGTGTTGACCCCAAATTCCTTATGAATGGATGCCTGGTGAAAATGCAAGGAAAGGAATCAGAAGCCTCTATCTCTGAGTATTACCCATCTTTTGTCTCTTTTGTGTGTCTCTTTTGTCCTTTCATTTGGGTGTTTAGTTTTCTTTGAAGTTTTACTCAGTCCAGATCCCAGCCTGAATGTTCAAAATTGAACAGTCATTTTTCACTGAGACCAAAAAGTTAAAAGAGCAAGGTAGGATGGAAATATGGAAACATAAGAGGTGAGGCTAAGAGCACAGAAACAAATTGTTGGAAGATAAAGTGAAGCATTAATTTTTTTAAGAGTTTATTTGAGAATTTGTTGATTTAAATTAGGCAGAGTTAAACTGGAAGTGGTTGTGGTTCTCCACCTACAGGAGCTCAGGGAGAGGCTTAGAAAAAGATGCAGAAGTGAAGTAAGGAAATTATTGATTGACTGTAGCTTGAAGCTGGGTATTTCTGATGAAAAGTTGTCTGTGACTGATTGGTGTCCTTAAGATTTAACTTTCTAACTTGGAGTCATTTACAGGTTTGGACTTTGGTTTGCTTTCTTGGGCAGCCAGGGTATTAGAGCATCTCAGTCAAATGGTTTCTTTGTTTATTCAATTTAACAATATTTAACCAGATTCATAGTTTTCTTGAAAATGCATTTTATACTTGGCATCGTTTTCCTTCTTATTTATGAGTGAGATTGTATTGTACAATGAATTTCATGATTCTTACTGGTACAGTCCTTCACTTGAAGGTCTCACCATAAGAATAGCAATCACAGGAGAAGACAGGGGATGGCAAGTGTAAAACAAAGAACTGCTCACCACCCAGCTCTACAAGGACTAAGTCATTACCTGCTGTAGTCACTGACCAACAATGCACCCTAAGAAGAATTCAGGAGGAAACAGGACAAGGCACTCTGTGCTTTGGGAAAAGAGGCCCCTTACATAGTTAGATGCCTAACTCAGGAAGAACTTTAATGAACCCATATTTTTGCATCTTCCCATATATAAGAAAAGCACTAAAATTATTAACTGAGAAATCTGTTCCTTGTGATCAGCAGTAGCCTTTCACTTGACTATGCATATTCTTTAGCCAAAATCTTATATATACTGGGTTCTCCCCTGGCTCCACAGAGCGGTCCCCTCTGAGCCACTGAGAGCCTATTTCCCAGGCTATGGTTCTCCATAACACCCTGAATACACTTAAACACACAGCTCTTGTGTTGTGTGGTTTTCTTTAAGTCACCAGAAGCATAGTGACAAGTTGTCTCCTTTTCTACCAAGACTATTCAATTCCCAAGAATGGGTGAGTCCTCCTCTCCTTTTTCAACATTAGCTATGGCCCAGACGAACAAAATGACTACCATAATTTTCTGGGTGATCCCCCTCTGCTGAGGAGTTCATACTCAGGTAGTTTGCTCTTCCTAAAAGAACATCACTCATCAGTTTATAAACTTTCTCTTCTTCAATACATGCAAGAAAGTCTGAACACTTGCCTCAACATTCAACGCCGATATTAGCAGATGCCACTACCCTACTAATCACATCATTCCCTTCTTGGAATGTCCCTCCCACTGTCCTTTTTCCCTATTTTGTCCACATCTATTCTGTGCCTTCCACACTTGCCCCCCACCCTACACTGTGACTTCTGACCTTTCCACCTTGAACTCATTCCTCTCCCAAAGGAAACACATTTTATTTCTGGAAATACTGTTGTCTGCTATTGCTGGGAACCCCTACATTTAATTGTTTCAGATGAGCCTCAATACTTTCACAGAAATGAAGGAAAACACAGGCACTGTGAGGATGACTCTCATGACCTACACGTCATCAAATCAGCTTGATTATCTTGTTCTACAACTTTAACGCCTTGTGTAGTTTTGAATACCTTTGTGGAATTTCATTACTTTTATTCTAGCCTCTATGCTTCTAAATTCTCAGAAAATATAATAAAGATATTGGGCATCTTGATTTGCTTGAAAGTGAGAAGTTTTAGAGGGTGGAAGACTTTCACAACTAAAACTGGAAAGACCCCAGGTGAACTTAAACACATTTTTCACCATACAAAGACTCAAATATAAAAGAATGATATGTAATATAAAATGATATAGTAATGTTACTGGGAGGAGGGGAATAAAAGTTACTTTGGTTCTTAGTCACCCAAAAAAAAAAAAAAAAGAAAAAAGAAAGAATTTCTAACAGGAGACCAAGAGTGTTATATAAACAGAAGATTTTATTTGTAGAGTAAAAAGTTAGTAAAATATAGTACACCCCCGAGAATTGGGGGCAAGCCAATCAAAGGGAGAAAAAATATCTTCTATCCTGGCTTAGGGGGCATTTTTGTGATTGATTAATTCATGACTCAGTTCCTTGTGCTCAGGTACACCCATTCCTTTTGTGCATGTTCTTACCCGTGATGCACACAGAGAAATCTACAGGACCGGGCTCAGATTGTGATGTTAATTACATTATAATGAGCACTGAGTCAAGTTAAGCCGGGTCCTTCTCTCTACGCGCAGCCACAGCGTTCGATCCTAGCCGGCTTCTTTGCTGGTCCTCATTCAGAGAAAGCAAAAATTTTGGAATTCCTTATTTTGAGCTCAGGTGTATCATTATTTTCTGAGTTGCTCCTTTCCCCTTCCTCTCCCCCTGCCCAGTGTTTATTTCTATCTAACTGCCTAACAATAAGAGTAAAATAAAATCAGCACATATTTAGTATCTGCTGAGCACATATTTAGGCATTCTGCTAAATGGAAGTTTTATGAAACAGAAGGCAGTTTCTAATGGCCCTAATATATGACTATATAGCTCTTAAATTTTTAATGTTAGGTTCTTTGATTAATGCTAGTAAAATTGGGGTAACTATCTTTGGGGATTGATGGAGGAGGTTTAGTAAAATCCTGACAAACGATATGTAAGACACAATGTGTGAGGTAAAATATAACTAATATTGACACAAAGTATATCAAAGGTAAGCTGCTGTTTAATTAATACCGCATCTATATTGTCAGTGATAGGACTGTGGTGAAGAGTGGGAACTCGTGTTAGACTGCCTCTGTTCAAATACTGTCTCTGCCACTCAAAACCTGAGTTTCATCTTTTTTTAAAACATTTTTCAACTTTATTGAGTTATAATTGACAACTAAAAATGAATATATTTAAGATGTACAATGTGATGGTCTGATATCTGTATACTTTGTGAAATAATTACTACAATAAAACTAATTAAAACATTCATTCCCTCATGTAATTGCCTGTTTGTGTGTGTGTGTGGTGAGAACACTTAAGACTGATTCTCTTGGCAAATTTCAAGTATATGTTACAGCATATTAACTATAGTCATCATGCTGTACATTAGGTCTCTAGAACACATTCATCTTATAACGGACAGTTTGTACCCTTTGACCTATATCTCCTCATTTTCCCTACCCTCAGCCCCTGGAAACCACCATTCTACATTCTACTTCTATGAGTTAAACTTTTTTAGATTCCACATGTAAGTGAGACTGTGCAGTATTTGTCCTTCTGTGTCTGGCTTATTTTACAAAACATAATATCCTCCAGGTCCATTCATGTTGTCACCAATGGCAAGATTTTCTTCTCTTTTCTGGCTAAATATTTCATTTATATATATATATGTATTTTTTTCTTTCTCCTTCATCCATTTATCTGTTGGCAGACACTTAGGCTATTTCCATATCTTGGCTATTGGAAATAACACTGCATTCACATGGGAGTGGAGATAATTCTTTGAGACACTGATTTCATTTTTTAGTATATAAATATATATATTTATTAAAGCATAGTCAGTTTACAATGTATCAATTTCTGGTGTACAGTATAATGCTTCAGTGATACATGAGTATACATATATTTGTTTTTATATTCTTTTTTACCATAAGTAACTATAAGATATTGAATATATTTCCCTGTGCTATACAGCATGAACTTGTTGTTTATCTATTTTATATATATCAGTATCTGCAAATCTCAGATTCCCAATTTATCCCTTCCCACCAGTTCCCCTACTGGTAACTGTAAGTTTTTTTTTCTTTTCTTTTCTTCTGTTTCTGTGAGTCTGTTTCTGTTTTGTACTAATTTCATTTTGGGGGGACATAAACATAGAATTGAGACTGCTGGATCCTATGGTAGTTGTATTTTTAATCTTATGAGAAACTCCATATTGTTCTTTAGTAATCACTATACCAATTTGCATTCCCACCACCAATGTATAAAGATTCTCTTTCTCTACACCCTCATTAACACTTGTTTTCTGTTGTCCTTTTAATAATGGTAATTCTAACAGGATAAGGTAATATCTCATTGTGTTTTGATTTGCATTTCCTTGTTTTTTAGTGATGTTGAGCATATTTTCGTATACCTGTTGGACATTTATATCTCTTCTTTGGAAAAATGTCTATTCATGTCCCTTGCCTATTCTTTGGTTTTTATTTGTTTTAAATCTATTTGTCTGCTATTGAGTTGTATGAGTTCTTTATATATTTTGGATTTAAATCCCTTATCAGATATTTGTTTTAAAAATATTTTAAGTGCTAATAGTAACTACTTCATTCAGTTCTTCCTAGTTTTAAATGAATAATACCTATAAATGGATAGAGAAGTGCTGGTATATAGACAACTGATATTGATGATAATGATGATAATAATGATGATGGCATTGCTCATAAAAAATGTTAACTGGCTGATTTTGACTATGGCTTTAATGGAGAATTGAAAAATGCATGTATTGCAATAGATTAATCAGAAAGACTTTGAAATATGGATTAAAGGCTAAATGATGTATATTTGGATATGATAAGGATAATATATAAACAAGTGTCATCAGATGATAGTTTGACTATGCTCAATATATTACTGCAACGAGATCTATCAGCTAAATTTAGTAGACTATCTGCTTTCAGCTAGACCACCTGCTTGCTGACCCTAGGAAGCCAGGATTCGGTGCCTTATCCAGTATGGTGAAAGAAGAAAAGCTCATTGTCTCAAGAACATTGAGAGAGAATGAGTTGAAGAAGGTCTGGACCAGGGAACAACCTAAGAACACCAAGATGATTAAATTAGGAGACCTCCACTTCTTTTCACCCCTTGGCTTGCAGGGCAATTCTTGTCTCAAATGCACAACCTGCCAGAAAGAAAGATAAATATTTCTGTATTTAGTAAGTGATTTAGGCATTAGCCATGGAGACAGGGGAGAGGTGGGTGTCTGTCAATGAAAGATTCCACCATGGGCTCCACCAGTAAATGTGCCCTAACACAAACTGCAGAAATTCCAAGAAATTGAAAAAAAAAGGGAAAAAATGGAAATTAAAAAAAAAGAAGTCCCTATGTTGTGGGAAAATAGGTTCTTGCCTCTAGCAGGAAAGAATTCAAAAGCAAGATATGGTAAGGTGAAAGCAAGTTTATTTAGAGAGATACACACTCCATGGACAGAGTGGGGTCTGTCTCACGAAGAAGAGAAAACAGCTTAGGAGATACACACTCCATTGCTCACCTTTCTCACTCCAGAAAGGTGAGAGGGAGAGAGACCAAGAGGTGTGGGGTGTTTACTTTAAAGTAAAAGTAGATACACACGCCATAGACAGAGTGCTGGCCATCTCAGAAGGTGAGAGAGAGAGAGAGAGAGAGAGCATGAGGTGTGGAGCTATTAGGTTTTATGGGCTTGGTAATTTCATTTGCTAATGAGTAAGAGGATTATTCCAATTACTTTAGGGTAGGGACAAGGAATTCCAGGAAATGCCCTCCCCCCACCTACTTCTTGGCCTTTTATGGTCAGCCTAGGAACTGTCATGGTGCCTGTGGGTTTGCCATGAGGCTCAAGGTCCACTGGAAGTCGAATCTTCCACCATCTTGGTTCTAACCAGTCTGTCCTGTCTTCAGTTGCTGTGTTATTCCCTCAACAGTTGTGCCCTGCTCCCTTTCCTCCCACTTCACTGACAGGCAAGACCCATACCAAAGCAAGCAAAAAGGAAAAATCATAAAAGAAATTAAAATGAGGGAAACAGAGATAATGCTAAGGGAAGAAACCATTTAGAAAGAAAGCTAATCAAAATACTATGAGAAAAGATGTATTTTTGCAAAGAATATAGGAAAGTGTGAGAGATCACTGCTTCCACTCTATAAAAACAAATAAAAATGTCAAATAATTCACATCACAACTTTTCTCAAGCCCATCTGGGAACTGAGATTGCAAGACAACTGAGTGAAATAAATTCCAAAGAGTGACAAAACTCTCAGAGAGAGCTGGAATACCTTTGCTGGAGTACGGGAAAAAGTCATGATCTCCATCAAAAACAAGTAAGGAGAAGTCAGCTACAACTTTAACCATTTTCTAAAGACTGTAGACTAATGTGACAGTTTAGATGAAGTAGGAATCACAACAAAAGAGGAGATTGCAGTCACTTGTAAGCTTTTAATCCCAGTCCTGGGTGCCCACAAAAAGATTGGGAACTGGACAGGAGAAAGAGATCTACACACCATTAAGGGCATTTAAGAGATTGTCAGCTACTGCTGGGAGAGGGCACAATATCCATTTTCTCAGGACCTTCCTTCCTAAGAAGGAACAACCTTAAACTGCTGGGGTAGGAACAGGAAATATTCCCATCTGGAGGCAGGCACAGGCAAAATTCCACTGCTTCTGGAGGAAGGGGGATAAATGGTCTCTACTCATGGAGAAGGCATAAAAAAAGCTTTGTGTCCCAGGATGCAGCTGTGGAGCAAAGAAGTAAACTGCTCTTGCAGGTGAAGGGAAGGAGAGTGTGGGCACAGTTTGGTGTCTGGAGCGGAAGGAGCAGGTTGCTGATAAAACCATATCCCTGAGGACCAGCCTCGCTGGGTTGACTGATGACTATAATCCAGAATGGAAAGCCCTCCAGCACTTCTGGTCTAGACACAGTAGCAAGCGGTAGCATCAATGGTGAAGGAAGCACGTGACCAGGAGAGGGCTCCTTCAACTCAGAGGGAGTGCTAACTGGTCAGTTTCCCTCTTCCTGAGCTTTGGAGCATTGGAAATTTGGAAACTCAGTTTGTCTGTTTCCTGTTCCCAGGACTGTCTGCCCTGCACTGCCTGTTGTTGAATATTTAAAAACATTTTCCCTACATTTTTGTCTAATTATTGTTTATGGTAAGTGATAAATATATCTCAGTAATGCTATCATGGCTAGAAATGGAAATCACATTAATGTTGCTTTTCTGTGTAATTACTGTTTTTGAGGGGGAGGTGGGTGCTTAGTCTGGGACTCACCTGCAAGTATGGGTTGATATATTGCAGAAGAAAATATGCCTGGAGCCATAGGGGATTCTAAAAAAGAGCAAAAATAATTTGGCAGTATATAGCTTCTCATGGAATTAGGAATTAGGAATCCTCTCTTGCATTAAACATCTATCTATCTATCTATCTATCTATCTATCTATCTATCTATCACCTATCTAAATATTTATCTATCTACCTATCAACTTAACTGTCATCTATCTATCCACCCAACAATCTATCTTCCTATCTGTATATATATATTTAGCATATTGCAAAGTGACAAGCATATTACAATATGCACTCTAAAAAGTAAGATAGTATTATCATTACACAGATAACTAGGAGAAATTTGAAATAATTGCAACAAAGATAACAAAGCAGTTAAAATTGAGGAATACTATAAAAGCTTAAGCTGATCTATGCAATAGATAATAATAAAAATCTAGAATCTAAAAATATATAGTAATTTAAGTAATTCAATGAACACTCTACATTTCCCATATATTTCAAGTATAAGTGTGACTTTGAGGCTGGTAATTGTGCAAACTTCTCTACTTTTTTTTTTTTTTGCATACTGACACAGTCAAGGTTTGAATTGTTCAACTACTGTCCTAGAACCTAATTCAGGAAGAGGTAACTATTTAAAATGTAATTTATTAAATCTGCAGATCATATATCCAGCACAATTCTTTTTTAAAAATATTTTAAAATTTATTTATTATTGTATTATTTAATTATTTTAATTGGGGGGAAGGTAATTAGGCTTATTTATTTTTAGAGGAGTTTCTGAGGATTGAACCCAGGTCCTTGTGCATGCTAAGGATGCACTCTACCACTTGAGCGATACTCCCACCTCCAGCACAATTCTTAAGGCAAACAGAGTGATGCGAACAAAATCCAGGGCCAGCTTTATGGGATTGTGACCTGTAATACATGCTCACATAGTGACCCATACCAAGTCTATTGCCCTACTGTTGCCATTTTGAAATTTTTAGTAACTTTTGAACTAGAGGGCCCGCGTTTTAAATTTTGCAAATTATGTAGTCCATCATTACTAAATCTGACTTTCCTTTGTGTAGACACAAGCTGCTGAATTCACTAAGTAAACATTGCTACATACCCTATAAATGGAAAATGTTTTAGATAGTGAGTGTGATTTTGCTTCTATAGTTAGACCCTACTTCTCATAACTAATTAGATGTCAAAAATGGTAGATTAAACAAAAATATGATGGATCTGAGTTCAATATTTTCCAGGACTGATCTTGGTAAAAGTTGATGGTAAACTTATGGAGATTCACTGGAATACAGCATGGTGTACTTCAAAACAGATGTTGTTCATTTATATTTTAAAGCCAGGGCTTTTCCATTTGCACAGACTTTAAAAAAAAGTGTTAATTGAACAATTTATGTGGAAATTTTTATTGCCACTGTCCATTAGATGCAGGGATGTTGACAGTATACAAGTATCAATCTGAGGTTTGTTATAGGATAAATACAGAGACTAAATGTAATTTAATCACACCATGAAGATTCTCCACTAAAGTTAAAGAGATTGATGGCTAAGTATAAATATCTGGAATGGTAATCAACTGACATGAGTAGAAAACTCTTTTTTCACTAGTTGTAGAAATTAAATTCTATTTTGTGTTCAAACATTTTTTAAGTAACCTTTTTTCTCTTCTCCTCATTCTCTTTGTTTCATGATTTTCAATTTTCTCCACTGACATAGATCTCTTTTCTTCTCTTTCAAGACCATGTTTTTAGACTACTGTAAGAGTAATTATGTATATTTCATAGTTGAAAATGATTTTCTAGGGATCTATGTGCAAATGTGTTATTTATGTTTTTCTGTGATGGGAAAGCGAGGGAGAAATTTATGTACAACATCCTAGTCATCTTTCCATATTTAATAATATTTCATAATTATCCCAAGAACCCAACTCTGAACAATTTTATATATACTCTACTGGATTTTTGTTGTTGTGTACCACACTTTGATGTACTGGCAAAGAAAATGTGCCTATTTAAACATGTCTGAAGACATATCTGGGTTTTTTTTTTTTTGGTATCAGTTGATAATTTGTTTATTTTATCTATTTGCTGATATCTATTGAGTGCTCAGTCTGTCTCTTTATAGACCTCGTATACATGGTTAAATGTGTCAGTATAGTCAATATTTCAGAAATGAATAAATTAAACCTTGTGGAAAATGTCTACATTTATATTCAAGAGAACTTTAAGCAATTCTTTAACTTTACAGAATTAGCAATATCTGAATGAAGATTTGGACTTGGATCTGCTTAACTTCAAGCCCAAGCCCTTTCTACACTATAAGAGAAGTAACGATTGCTGGCCCATAATGAAACAATTGGAAGGCTACTGATTTAAAGCCTCAAAGTGGTCAAGTTTAATATTTGGAGTCAGTAGAATGGAAAGAGAACCATGAGTGTTTATCATAAAAAGTTCATGGAGACAGAGTACTTCTAAGTATCTCTTTTCATAAAACTGTCCACAGTTGGGTATGTTTGGTACATAACAAATGCCTGTTAAGAAATCTATCATCTATCTATCTATCTATCTATCTATCTATCTATCTATCTATCTATCTATCTATCTATCTATCCATCTATCTATAATTTAGATACATAGGTCTTCAGATCAGTGATGTAGTTAAAACAGCTTAGCTACAGTCCAGGCTTCTTCCATAGCCATAATGAACTAATCTGGATATTTCTCAGCCAATTCCAGGAATGCTTAGTAAAATCTGGGGTCGTATAATAATATGGTGGTTGAAATATCATCCTCTTGGATTGGACCATCTGGGTTCAAACTCTGTTTCATCATTTGCAAGTAACTTAGTCTCTCTAAGCCTAGGTTTCTTCACTGAAAATGAACTTTCTAATGACAGTTTTTTAAGAAGTTAAGGGTCTAATGTGTATGAAACACTATGTAAGATGACTACATAGAATGCAGTCAATATATGTTAGACATAATCAAAAGAGGCTTCAAATTTCCAAAATTTCTGGTCATATTCTGGAATGTTTAAAAAAATGTAACCAAAAAAAAGTTGAGGTATATTCCAGTTGCTAAATGATTTCAAACTACCTGAAATAGCAATAATAACTATAGTTGAGTCACAAAAGGGGATATATAGAAATTAAGTCAAGTGGTGGAATGTGTAGATATCCTTTATAATTAAATCATTTGGCTTCAATAAGAGTAAGCCATGAACGAGAAAAATGGAAGTTGAAAGTGTCTTTTCTGTAGCAGTGAAAACCCTGACTGCATATTGGTCTCAGAGGGCTAATGTAATTTATGTGCATTTTCTGTATGTCCTCTTCTCTGCCAAGGACATTCTCAGAGTCAACATATTAGTGTGGAAGTAAGATTTCCATATCAGTTAAGCATAGGTGTTCTTAAGTTATATGACTTATTTATATATTATTCTGAGTTTCTTTGGCAAAACTACTAAAATATTGCTATTTTAATAGAGTCCCTACTTGTTTCTTTGTTCCTTTGAAAGTCTCTAACATTTCTTTGATATCAGCTTCTTTAAAAAAAAAAAAGATTTTTTAAAAGAAGAAATGAATTATTCATAGAATAATTGTTTTTTAGTTTTATTACTTGTAATACTGAAAATGCATTCTAATGTGTAATTATATTTTTCCAACATAATTACTAAGTATAATGACAATGTATAATTCTTTATGAGACTACATGAAGAAAATTGAACTGCTCATGCATAATATTATAATAGTTAAACTTTGTTATTCCAAAGAATTATTACAATTTGTTGTTTTAAATAGACCATCTGATCATTTCACAGACAAAAAAAAAAAAAAGATTTCCTATTTAGGATGAGTGAGATAGCACTTTGGAAATGAAAAATTTTAGAAAATTTCAATATTATAGTATACTTCAAACTCATATGTTTTCATCAATATTATAATATAATTTATACCTAGCAAAATTTGGTTTGCATTGAAAAATATGATACACAAGGTTTTCATGAAGTAAAACTACCTTGTACAAAACAACTACACTAAATAAAAATAAAATGACATATGAAATTATTTTCTTCCAGGTCCAAAGTACAGGTTTGTGTTATGTAAAGACTTTGAGGAAACTGTATATCCTGTTTTGGGTCACTGAATGCTCACTAAGTTATTGTTTTAGTAAATTCAACTATATCAAATCATACAACACCCCCTGATCCTATTTTATGGATAGTTAACAAATAAGGCAATCTGAGTCATTCTAATATTGGTGAGATTTATAATTAAGAAGCAGCTACTCTCCCTCTAAAATTCAAGAGAATATCATCTCAATAGTATTTCCAAGTTCAAAATTTCCATAAAACAAGTTCTAAAGGTAGAGAAAGAAACATTTGACAAGATATGTCCAATTACATTTATTCAACAACAAAACTTTCATTTATATGGTTCAACTGTCTAAAGAGGAATTATCTTGAATTGTTTCATCTCATTTTTTCCCTACATAATAAAAGTGGAAATTCCAGGGATCTTAAAAAATAAATTTTGTTTAATAGACATCTTAATAATGTTAACTTCTCACACATGTGTACCAAAGAACTACTAAATACTTTGTCAGGGACAATATCCACAGTTACATCAAAGGCGCAGTTTTCTGTTTATTTTACAAGGAAAAAAAAAAGCACTTCATTTCAGATGTATTAAAAGTACACAGTTAAAAGTAGGTCTGTGTAAATGGCTTGGAAGGAATCTAAATCACATCACGCATGAAAAGCACAGAACACAGAAATAATGTAAGAACATCCATTTTCTCTTTTTTTAGGCAACTCTATTCCCAGATTTATCTAAATGCCAAACTTGAACATTTGGAGTGACTGGGCATAGTTTTATTTGGGTCTTTGATTTACGGTTCAGTTCTTTTTGGGTAGCATGCAACAACAAAATATCTCATGTGCAATGGGTGTTGATTTGTGAAAATCAGTGACAGTACTACTGAAATTTCTCTTCAAGGGGGGCTTTTATTTGTGATTTGGATTTATTTGAAATAATACACAAACATTGAGAAACTGAAGGAGAGAATCCATGAAGCACTGGTTGGAGATTGCACCCATAGAATTAAAAAATTAGCACAAACAATTCAGAAAGTGCTTAAATCTTCATATAAAATTCAAAAGCTGCTATTAGAGCAAACTATTTTCACATGTAAACAAATAAAATATCTGCTTCTAAATTTGAGGTTAATTTAATGTCAGTTACTGAAAAAAATACTGTGATTACACTGACCAACACTGAAAAATAAGAAAAGAAAATTTACACAAATTATTCTTTCTCTGGAAAAAATAGATTTCCAGAAAGTTTTTTTTTAATCAAGAATTTAACAGTTAATCAAGTTTATGCTTTATGAATATTTGCTTTTCTTTTTAATATGGTCATTTGCAAACTCAGGGCTAAATATAACAGCACAGAATATTGGAATTTGGTAATGCGGTAGCTAACGTATAGATAACTAAACACATTCATCTATATTCAAATATATATCTGTAAACTCAAATTACCCAATTCCATTGGCTACCCAGTGGTGAAAATAACTGAGTAAATACAAAGTCAAGATTGTGTTTAGCCCCTATGAAATGTGATTAAGTGTCACATTAGACATTTAAGAAGAGTGCCAATGAAAGAACTCCCTGGAAACACGCCTGGTGACAGATTAGAAGGGATCAAGGTTAATGGAGCAGTTGGAAATGAGGCTTACACATGATGCTGGTTGCAAACAAAAGGTATATAAGAGGTTATGTTAAGAAGTAGACAGGAAAAAAGACCCTGTACAGGAAGTAAAGTCTCACATTTTTATAGAATGTAAGAGGCAATGAACAGAGTACTTACTCACCTACCTATAGAATTAAAAAGTGATTGTTTCTTCTGGGTACAGTCAGATGTTGTTAGTGTTTTCCAAACTAGGAATGTGAAATGAAGGATTTAGGAATTAATATAATTTGTTTAAAAAAGTGTGTTTCAAAATAAGTTGTGTTTCAAAAATTCAATGTGCTCTACACTGGCTTAACAAGTTTATCTCTACTTACACATATTACCTCTGACTGATTTTTACAATACGCCCCTTCTATCATTTCGTGTGTAATTAAGTAGCTGTGGTCTTTTCAGTGGGCTGCTTGAAATCTAACATATTTGGGGATTGTGCTAATAATAGTTTGCTTGAATAGCCATTAAGCTTATAAGTACATTTTTATTAAAATAAAATTTATAAAAAATGTGATATATTATTCAAAGTAGAACTATTAATTATAGGTATTGAAAATTTGAGAAAATAGCAAAAATTAGCAATAAAATTCTCTTTGCAATAGATATTGCAGTAGGTATTTTGAAATTGTTTGTCTCCACAGTTCTTGGATTAAAGTTTGAAAGTAAGTGACATTTTAGAACTGTCCTTAATGAATTTTTCATCCAAATGGCACTGGTGAGTTTTGAGGAATATCTAACTTTATTATAATTAAAGTTTAGTAAGAGTCAGAAAAGTGACTATTGACAATGATAAAATTCTGTGTTCCTGTGTCTCTGAGATACTGTTGCTACTTTAAGAAACTGTACTTCTCTATCGCTATGTTTCTATTCAACATGATTTTCACTAGCAGCAAACTTTTACTGGAAGATGTATAATGAAATGTATTTGACTAATGAACTTGTAGTTGGTAGAAAAATATACTTCAATAATTTCATATCCCAAATTGACAGTATCTGACTAATTCAAAGAGGAAAATCTTTAAAATAGCGTTAAGAAGAAAGACATTCTCAGTCTTTATGGCAATTTTCCCGTTATTTTCTAAATATAACTTGGTATAAATTCATGGTCCATATACATGCTATTTGACAGGAATAGCCATAAGGGAAAGATAATTTCACTAAAATTATGTATGGAGATACTTAGTGGACAGAATAACATCAAAGAATGAATAATAAATTGAAGTTTCTTACAACTCTAGGTTGATTAATGGAGACCATTTTAAAGTGAGCTTATCCAAGGAATGCACCACAATTTCTTATTGTGTCACAGAGAGCTGAGAGATTATTTTACACTTAAATTATGGAAGTTAATGTTTTAAGAAAACAAAAGCTGAATATAGTTCTAGAATTTGGAAAAAATGATCAAACTGATCTTTTCTTTTTCTTTCTGGGTTTAATTACAGTTGAATTGCTTTATTGTTGCTTTTGAGTTTTTCTTTGTTTCTGGGTAGAATAATCTTACACATTACAATAAAGTTTGCAGTGGGAAGCTTTTCCCACACACTCACATGTTCACAGAGCAGTGTCCCTCTGAAAGCTACAACTTTACCCAGTAGGGTATTTTTTACTCCTCTTACTACTAAAGACCTGTCAAAAGTGTCACTCCTTGGTCCAATTCTTGAACCAGGCCTCCATGGCAAAGTAAAAGTCTTCAATAGTGAGTGAGACCAGGAATGTGGACATAATTATTTTGTAGCTAGGGAGACTGGGGGAGGCTTTAACTCTCCAGTGCTCCATGAGTTTTAAGTTGGAGACTTCTTCACCCAATATGCTTCCTGTCTCCTGCCTGGGTCTTGGTCAGGCTGTTCAACCAAGAAACTCTGGGAAGCCAGCCTGGCCAGCTCTACTTTAACTGGCTGAGTGTCTGTACACTACTGAAAAATTCTGATTACCAGACATGCATGGTCTGCCTGGGTTTCTAGTATTTCTGATTTGGACATTAGTTCTACATTAGCAGATAAGCCAAGCACTAAACCGCAAACACTTTGAATGAAGACAGGTTCTCATGCATTATTCCTTCCAAACCCTGTTCCCCAAAGCCAAAACCAATTTCTAAGAAAATGTTACTGACCTCAGTTATTCTTTACCCAGAAAGTGTATTTACCCATAATGAAGAGATTGGAAGCTTTGTATAAAATCTGTGCCCTTCATAGTGGTAGTATCTTTGTGAACTTCACAGAAATCAATGGATTATATTTTTCCAGGAAGAGAAGACAAGGCTATTTTAACACAGAATCCATATATTTGCTATGCACAGGACAGCTACAGGAAGAAGAAAAACTGTATTTGTATGTTGACATATCTAGATTTTTGATACAGGAATAGTTTTTATAAACTAAAAATGAGATGAAATAATGTTCATACTTTTCATTCATTTAGCTCTATATTTAAGAAGAGAATAAAAGTAGTTCCATGATTGTTCAGTCTCCTAATACCTTTAAAGCCTGTAATTAACACCATTTTTATTCACAAAGATGTCAGGGATTTTACTGTTGGTTTCTAAGAGTTTTAAATTAAAATGTGTTAACTATTTCATTAAGTAGAATAATACTGGAAACTAATAAGTGTGAATGAGCAAACATTTATTTTGGTAGTTCTTGGACTTTATATGTTCCTGAATATTAAGTTTCCTTCCTTCACCTACTCAAGTCTGTCTCCCTGCCATTCTCTTCAAGAAGCAGTCTACCATTTATCATGATAGATCTCTCTAGACTGCTGTTATATCATAGAAGTCAGAAAAGAGAGAGAGAGAGAGAGGAACACTTAATGTAGATGAGGAAATATTGAAAAAAAAGCATTGGGGCTAGAGCTAGGTGAAATATACAGGATTTTTTTTCTTAAGAAAGTGAAATGAAAGAAAAAAGGTTGGATTGGAAAGTATACAAAGTAGTGTCATTCTGTACTGTATACGCCCTCCCCACTGTATGCTGTTTAACACAAAAACGTTTAACATTTCTCATACCATTAGACAGTATTTTGACAAAAACATCACTTTGAATTAGATTATGTGAATTATAGCTTTACAGTGTTTAAATGACTCTTAGGTAAGCATACAAATAAATACATACATGTGCATTTATTCCTTTTATCTCTCAAAATCTGATTCAATGACATTAAGTACATTTTTAAAATGATATTAACCTACAGGGATGAGGTGATGGGGAGAAAAGCAAACAGAGACAACACAGCATGCTGAGGGAGAAGAAATGATTCTGGGAATCCAAGTTATGGAGGATTATGCTGAGTTGGATTTTGTTAAATTCTCTATCAATTATTAATGTATTTCATCACACCCAATTGTGTCCAAAGAGGATTTTCAAAAGTAAAAAAAAAAAGTAAGCTAAATCATGTTTGTAAAATTAGGCAAAAAGAAAATAATAATGTAATAGTAGATGAACTCAGAAGAGATGTGAATAAATAAAATGAGTATAAAAACTGCTGCCACTTTCTGTACAATCATTAAAAATACATCAAAATATGATTTTCTGAGTTCCAACATTGTTAAGGGCAAAACAATTTGTTCAAAGAAACAAACCAAATGAAAATGAACTTTAAAGGAATAAAAAACATAAATGAAAAACATTTTCCAGATAGGAAGAGCTTCTCTATATACATATAATAACACTTTTTCTATTTTCTTTTAATTCCACTAATGTAATCTATTGCTTAGTATCTGCTTTACCTTACAGGTGTGGAAATGCTTTAGCTTTTAATTATGAAAAATATAAATAATGACTGATTTGGCTTATTTTATATATTTCTGCACATAACATAGTCATATTTTCTTTTTCTTGGTCATTTTATATTACCATTTAGGAAAACATTAATAACAAATATCAGTAGATTTTAAATTGTTGAGCAATATTTTAATGATTCTTTTTGAGCAAGGCAGAATATAAATATGACTAGATCAACTAAACACAAAAGTTTAAGTCTTGTTAAGGCATTTTCTCAAATCACCTAATAGATTTAAGCAAAAAATTAAAATATTTGTAGGATTTTTTTTACTTTTTTTATCGAGTGATAGTTGTTTTACAATGTTGTGTCAAATTCCAGTGTAGAGCACAATCCCTCAGTTACACATGAACACATATATACTCATTTTCACATTTCTTCTTTCACTGTGAGCTACCACAAGATCTTGTATATATTTCCCTGTGCTGTACAGTATAATCTTGTTTATCTAGTCTGCATTTTAAAATCCCAGTCTGTCCCTTCCCACCTCCTGCCCTCTTGGCAACCACAAGTTTGTATTCTATATCTATGAGTCTGTTTCTGTTTTGTATTTATGTTTGTTTTTCGTTTTTTTTTTTTTTTAGATTCCACATATGAGTGATCTCATATGGTATTTTTATTTCTCTTTCTGGCTAGCTTCACTTAGAATGACATTCTCCAGGAACATCCATGTTGCTGCAAATGGCATTATGTTGTCATTTTTGTGGCTGAATAGTATTCCATTGTATAAATATACCACCTCTTCTTTATTCAGTCATCTGTTGATGGACATTTGGGCTGTTTCCATGTCTTGGCTATTGTAAATAGTGCTGCTATGAATATTGGGGTGCAGGTGTCATTTTGAAGTAGAGTTCCTTCTGGATATATGCCCAGGAGTGGGATTCCTGGGTCAAATGGTAAGTCTATTCCTAGTCTTTTGAGGAATCTCCATACTGTTTTCCACAATGGCTTTCCTTGCTTCCCTCTCCCACTCTTAATGATTTAGATGTCTTCTTTTACAATTTTGTGTTTATTCTATTTGTAATTCATGGTAGTTATCACCTTACCAGTTATGAGTTTCTCATTTTTATAGCATCTTGCTTCTTTTCTGTTTAGAGTAGACCTGTCAATATTTCATTTAGCATGGGTTTAGGATTTTTTAAATATATTTTACTGAAGTATAGTCAGTTTACAATGTTGCATCAATTTCTGGTGTACAGCACAGTACTTCAGTGATATAGGAACATATATATATATTCATTTTCTTATTCTTTTTCATCATGTTACTATAAAATATTGAATATAGTTTCCTGTGTTATACAGTGTAAACTTGTTGTTTATCTATTTTATGTATATTAGTGTCTGCAAGTCACAAGCTCCCAATTTATCCTTTCCCACCCTCTTCCCCCACTGGTAACCATAAGTTTGTTTTCTATGTCTGTGAGTCTATTTTTTATCTGTTTGTTTGCTTGTAGGATTTTAAGAGAAAGTCAGTGTCTACATTTTAAAAGATTATTTACCACCATTATAATTGCAATTTAAAGAAATTACTGATACAGGAAAAACAAACATGGGGCAAGAGGAGCCATGTCCCAGATCTTGGATGAGTCTCTAGAATGTGCCCAGCCAAGTGTGGGTCCTTGGCTTCTCACAGGAAAGAATTAAAAAGTGAGCCACAGTTGAGTAAAGATAGATTTATTTAGAGAGATACATAAGGCACAGAGTGTAGGCTGTTTCAGAAGACATGAGAAAGGCTTGATCAGGTTAAAGTAAAAGTAAGTACACCCTCCATAGACAGAGTGTGGGCCATCTCCGAAGATGAGGGGGTGAAAAAAGCCATGAGGCACCAGTTTTCATGGGTTCAGTAGCTTCACATGCCAAAAAGTGGGAAGACCTTTCCAACTACCCTGGAAAAGGGGCTGGGATCCCCAGGAACTGGGCCACTCTTTGACCTTTTATGGTCAGCCTCAAAGCTGTCATGGCACCTGTATGAGTGTCATTCACCATGTTAATATATTACAATGAATGTATAATGAAGCTCAAGGTCTGCCAGAAGTCAAACCTCCCACCATCTTGAGTTTCAAGGTCTACTGGGAGTTGAATCTTCCACCCTTTTGGTGTTAATTGCTGTATCATTCCTTAAATGGCTGTGTCCTACCCTCTTCCTTCCTGTCTCATTACCACTTATATGTTTAAAGAAAATTAAATTTCTTACATTTTTAAGTGATAAAGAAAACTAGGGAAAAAAATACTTAAACTCATGCAAACTCTAACTGCCTAAAATTAAGCACTATAGAAACCAAAGAATAGATTCTAGCAAGCTCTGTCTATTTTTAACACAAAAATTGAGATCATATATAAAATGCTATTCTAATAAATAACTTTAACAGAACATAAATAACACTTTTATTTTTTCAAATGATATTAATTGCTAAATTATATTTCTAAATTTAAGAAATATTATTAAAAATATAACTAACTAATATATATATAATGGATAAATAAGAAGTGTATACTGTATGGCACAGGGAACTATATTCAGTATCTTGTAGTAACTTATGCTAAAAAAAAGAAAATGAATATATGTATGTTCCTATATGACTGAAGCATTATGCTATACACCAGAAATTGACACATTATAAACTACTATACTTCAATAAAAATTTTTAAAAATTAGAAAAAATAAAAAATAAAAAACACAAATAATACCTCTTAAATTTAGAAATGTTATAAGCTCAAAATTGCTTAAAGACTTAAACATAAGACAAGACGCTATAAACTTCCTAGAAGGAAACATAGGCAAGGCATTCTCTGACATAAATATTAGCAATGTTTTCCTAGGGCACTCTACCCAGGCAGTAGAAATAAAAGTAAAAATAAACAAATGGGACCTAATTAAATTCATAAACTTTTGCTCAGCAAAGCAAACTATAAACAAAATGAAAAGAGAAACTATAGAATAGGGGAAAATATTTGCAAATCATGAGACTGACAAGGGTTTGATTTCCAGAATATACAAAAAGTTTATATAACTCAATAACACAAAAACAAACAACCCAATTGAAAAAAAAATGGGCAGAAAACCTAAACAAACATTTCTCCACTGAAGAAACACAAATGGCTGATAAGGTTAACATGAAAAATGCTCAATATCACTAATTATCAGAGAAATGTAAATCAGAACTACAATGAGGTATCACTTCACACCCATCAGAATGGTCATGATTAAAAAGTCCATAAGTGATAAATGTCAGAGAGGATATGGAGAAAAGGGAACCCTTCTACGCTGCTGGTGGGAATGTAGTTTGATGTAGCCATTATGGAAAATAGTATGGAGTTTCCTCAAAAAACTAAAAATTGACTTACCTTATGATCATACAGTAATCCCACAGCTGGGCATATATCCAGAGGAAACTCTAATTCAAAAAGATACATGCACCCCAATATTCATAATGGCATTAGTTACAATAGCCAAAACATGGAAGTAACCTAAATGTTCATGGACAGATGATAGGATAAAGAAAGAAGCTCTGTGTGTGTGTGTGTGTGTATACACACAATGGAATACTACTCAGCCATCATAAAGAATAAAATAATGCTACTTGTACCAACATGGATGGACCTGGATACTGTTATACTAAGTGAAGTAAGCCAGAAAGAGAAAGAAAAATACTATATGATACCATTTATACGTGGAATCTAAAAAAAAATGATACAAATTAACTTATTTACAAAGCAGAGACAGATTCACAGATATAGAAAACAAACTTGTGGTTACCAGTGGGGAAAGGGGGTGGGAAGGATAAATTGGGAGTTCAGGATTTGCAGATACTAACTACTACATATAGAATAGATAAACAACAAGATCCTTCTGTATAGCACAGGAGACTATATTTAATACCTTGTAATAACCTATAATGAAAAATAATATGAAAAGGAATATACATATATATATGCATAACTGAATCACTATGTTGTACACCAGAAAGTAACACAACACTGTAAGTCATCTATCCTTCAATAATATAAAATAAGTATTATTTAAGAAAAACACAAAGATTTTAGTGTATCTTTAAATCTTTTCAAGAATGCCAGTAGGATGTATCTTTATTTTTTTCCATCTCTATCATTTATATTTATTATTAGTATTATTTTTTGCTTTCATTATTTTCAGTGTTCTTTTGTGATTTCCCCTGCCCTATATACTATGTCTCTAGAGTGTTTTGGAAAAATTTATTCTATTCTGTAAATCACTTCTCTAATATATTTTTTAGACATGATTATGTTACTTAATAAAATGAACATTTCTGCAATGTGCTAATATTTTATTTGTATTTATCCTTTTCTGAGGTTAGCTTCTGAGTCTCCATTATTTATATGCAATCCTTGAAAGAGCATGGATCTTTTTTTGTGTGTGCTTTTGAAAAACCAAAACTATGTTGACTATAATTTACTTGGGAGTATGGGGAATTATTTATCTGAGATCGTCCCATATTTTCTTGAGTAATTCTTCTTTTGCTACGTGTTCTAGCACTCTTCTGTTTGTGTTCATTTCCTCCACTTCCTCCCCAGTCTATGCATAGATCCTATGAATGGCTTTGTTGAACCTTATTTAACTCTGAGTGGAAGGATGAGGATGTTGATATTGACAAGTGGATTGGAGCCATCAGCATATTTAATTTGTGTCTTTTGTCTCTCCATCTGTTAGGTAGTTAAATACATGGGGCACTGGGCAGATAATGTGGAGGAGAGGGAGGATGATCCAGAAGATGGCAGTATACCTCCTCCAGCAAAGGGACTTTACTTGTAAATGAGTGCCAGGAAGAAACCAGTTAGAACCTGACAGCTCCAACTGCATGGTAGCCAGAAGGACTTAACTGGACATTTTATAATATAACTAACTCTGCAGTGTAGGCCCCTCCGTGAGTTTTGTACACCATGGTAAGGACATGCACAAAGAGGGCAAACATGACTGAGCATTCCAGGGGCAAGGGCCGTCAATCAATCAAAGACCACCTCTAAGGGAGAGGTGAGACAAAGACTACATTTCCCTGCCTGGGATCAGCTCGTTTCCAGTCTTGGAGGTGCGCTTTTCCTTTTGTAAATAAATTATTTAAAATCTTCCACTACACAACGTACCGTCTCCCTCCAAAATCTTACCTTTTGGGTATGACAAGAACTGGGGTCTTATTCCTTTTCCTTTTGGGTAACACATCTACCTTAGTGTGTGTGTGTGTGTGTGTGTGTGTGTGTGTATTTAGTTGTCACCTTAGTTTTTCAAACAACTTATGTCCTTCCATGGCCATTGACCTTCCAGTTAGGATCTTATGGTCCCTATATTCCTTTTTTTTACCCCCAAAGCAGTGTCCCAGAGCAGAGAGGCTATAGTGAAGAATTAGGGCAATGTACTTGCCATCTGGAGAAATATTTGCAGCTCTCTAACAACCTCTCTCACTTGGTGTGGGCTTCACAAGTTTGGAAGATATGTTTTATAATTTTGACTATACCTGTTTTTAAGTTTTCTGTTATTTTTAATTGTTTTTTTAAGAATAAAAGTCAATTTTAAAAGCCTATATGAAATGATTCTCCAGCAAATTAAATTAATCCATAAATTCTATAGATATTGTGAATGGGGCATGTAGAAATCACACACTATTAAAACAATCCTCTCCATGAAGAGACTTCACAACAGAGATACTAATGGTGCATAATGCAAAAAACTATTGTTCACCTTACTTTTAGCCACTTTAGAATAATTTCCTTATTTTATTAGACACATGCTAACTGAGCATCTCTATTTGTCATGCCCTCCACTAGCTTCTGTGTAAGTCACTAAGATGAATGAAGCAGAGATCCTAAACTCTAAGGATTTAAAATGTCCTTTTAGGGAAATTATTGTTAATAATATGTCTATGGAGGGAATGCTATGTTTTTAGGTTAAGAAGAAAGGAAGAGTTTTTGTCACCGAGGGTTTTGCTTATGGCTTGAGCTTAAGAAAAAGAGAATTTATATCACAAATGATGTCACTGATGACATAGACAGATATAAAATAAAGTCAGGATAGAATGGTGACTTGAGAAAACAGTAGAGACACAACAATAAGATATTTACATGTACTAGAAACATGCTCAGTGTAGTAAGGCCCACTGTCTACTAGAAGGGTGTCATATCGGAGGAAATCAGAGCAAAAGAACCACAGTGAGATGAGTGCACAGGAATGGGGACTTGACACATGAGGGACAGGATGGAAGGAGATTTGGAAGGATACCAAAATTACACAGCAAGGTAAGTGAAATTAAGAACACTTGCTAGTAACTGGGAGTAATAGCCAGACTGTGTCACAGTTATTTAATCAAAAAACATGTGGACCCTGTGTAAAAATAGGTTCCAATAAGTGTTTCAATATCAAGTCAAATTTCAAAAGATGCTTGTTAATCTCCCCTCACCCTTCCCACCAAAAAAAAAAAACAAAAAAAATCCAAAACTCTCCAAAATAAATAAATAAAAGAAAGGAATTTAATGAATAAACTACTGCAACATTTCTTAAAGCTTTCCCTCTCATTCTCTCAGTACTTAAGATAAATGTTTTCCTCACCCTCTTTTGACTTCCCAAATCTTCCTGCAGTTTTCAGTGATCCGTGGGTCTTGTCTGTCCCTGCTGGTTCCTTGCCTTCCCACCCCATCCTCTCCCACTGTGAGTTCCTCTCTGCAATGAAAATTGAACTCTTGTCCAAAACTCTGGCACTTTGCTTAGTTCATTAACTTTTTTAGCAAAATAAAGTTCAGGACAGACTCCAGCATCAAAGATATCTTGGCAGCTGAGGGGGAAAAGCATTTCAGTGTTGTTGGTCCTGTGTCATGGAGGTTAGCAGTGTTTCTAAAACTGGTCTCTTGAAACCCAGGTTTTCAACAATGCCTTTTTTATTTTGACCAAAATATTAATATGTGCACATTCTGAATTATTGGTGCATCTTGCTAACCAAATAGTGACCTGTACTTTCATCCACTATTTTCATTTGTGTTCATTGTTCATGGCTGATTTTCACAGCATAATGAGAAAAGAAGAGAAGAGATCTTACATGTAACTGATGCTTTCCTGCCACACAGAAGCTAAATGATGCATCAGCAGGGCCCTCAGGTTGTTCAAGGCTGGGAAATATTGGTGTAACCAGTTTTCATTATCCCCCTGTGTGTTTTTTAGAAGTTATGAATGATTAGACTATAGATTTCAATTTTGAATATTAAAAATGTTTAATGTCACTTGCATGTTTTCTTGTTAAATGGAAAACTTAACAAAGAGAGGTAAAACAGTGTGTGCAGACGTACATGTGCACATATGTAGAACTACCGGTATCCACGTGTCATGTTCAGACATTCATCAAGCTTGATCTAAATGTCAAGTAATTTAACCTTTTCACCTTTTCTATCCTGTCTTCCCACCCTCCATTCTTACTTTTCTTTTTGTTTCAGTTAAGAGTGGTCTAAGGCTCGCTTAGGCAGCACGTATACTAAAAATGGAACAATACAGAAAAGATTAGCATGGCCCCAGCCAAAGGATGACACACAAATTTGTGAAGTATTCCATGTTTTTAGTTTAGCAGAAACTAACTACTGTATACAGAACAGATAAATAATGAAGTCCTACTATACAGCACAGGGAACTATATTCAATAACCTGTAATAACCCACAATGAAAAAGAATATGTATGTATAATTGAATCATTGTGCTGTACACCAGACTAACACAACATTGTAAATCAAGTATACTTCAATTTTTAAAAAAAGGTCTACATACTATTTACATGGCTTTGCTCTGCATCTTCCTTCCTCTTATCAATTGTTTTCTATTTGCCCAAAATAACCTTCCCCACTCCTCTCCACCAAAACAAAACAAAACAAAATAAAAACTGCAATTATGTCTCAATCCAACACAGACACACTTTATGAAAATATTTCTTCTCCTTTCATTACCACTCAATCTCTGTGAAAGATTGGGAATAGTATCTGATATAGATCATGACCCACAAATATGTAAGAAAATAGGGAGCTTCAAGGCATGCAAAAGTTAAAAAAGGGAAAAAAGAAAATTGAGCATAATCTCTAAGCTTATCAAGTATTTATCCTGAAGTTCACTCACTTTAATTGATCTCACTCGAACAGGAGACTACTGACTCAGAACTGTATGCATAGTTAAGTTTATTGATTGAACAAGATTGGTTGTCTGGTTTGTTGCACTTGACAGCAGATTAGAAGAAGTTTCCCTGATAGCTTAATGCACTGATCTATAACAAAGAAGTAGGAGATAAGAGAAGTGGGTCACCAATTAGAAATACATCTGTGTACTGCAAACACTCTTAAATATCTTAAACTCCTGAAGGCATTGTTCTGCAGACCCTGATACCAAAATGAATGTTAACAGTGATCATTAAGGTACAAATACAAGGTATCTATAACTTGATATAGTTAATATTTAGAAGTACGTAAAAGGCATAATAAAAACAGAATAATAGAATCATGTACAACACTTGGGTAAATCATAATATAACTTGGTCCAGCTATGTCTTCCTTACCATTTCTGACACCTTACCTTTTCTTGAACATTTCACAACTCAGCTATTCCATTGTTGGACAGGTTCAAATTAATAGAAAGTTATTCTTCAGATGCAACTGAGGCTTGGCTGTAACAAATTAATTGAACCTAGATCATTTTCATAAAACAACTCTGAAAGTATATGCTTTCTTTTCTAAATGACACCATTTTTTAACCTTTAAATGAGTTATGTCTGATTTAAGAATTACATTTCATTAGTAGCATTCATTAGTTTCCAGAATGATTATTCTTTGTGCCTTCAATTGTTTCTGTTACATAATTCTGAAATTTATTTATCATCCTAGTTACCTTCTTCTGCATAAATTCTAGTATTTAGGATCCCTTTTTAAAATGTAACTAATTTAAAGTAATCTAAATATTACAGATCTGGTTTGAAATAGGAGATATTAGCCCTTCATCTGATTAATACAGTTGTGTAAATATGAACCTTATATAGATTCTCTTGTTTCTAGTCACTTCATTTTATCAAGTAGCAAGTTCTGTCTTTTATGACAGACTCTATAGTTTATTCATTTTTTTAAAGTACTTGTCATATACTAGGCACTTGAAAATATTATTTGGGGAATCTGTGAGTAAATGAACCACCTAAAGTATGCTAATTGATTTCAGTGGATTCATTCCATTATTAACTTTTTTTATCCTATTCGTGAAATTTTTAAGGTAGTTTTCAAATGTTTTGAAGTTAATTATGTTCTGTCTGATCCTTAATTTGTGAAATTTTGTTTTCATCAAAATACAAGTCTATGTTTGTTCTCAACAAATTTTGTGAGATTTCCAAGCTACTGAGATGACATAAAACATTGGTTTCTACTTAATTTTATAAAGATAACTTGCCAGCTAGTATCTTTAGTAGTATAGAGATTCTTTCCCCATTAATCTTTTGATTTATGAAGCAAAAGTTGCGTATATTTGTTAAATGTATGAATTGTCTTCCTAGTAGATTGAAGGTCCTTAAACATAGAGAATGACATCTCCATTGTGTATATCTTAATCTCTACATAAACGTGGCCTTGTAAGCTAAACAAAATTCAGTTGTATGATTTGCATATTATACATTTATTTTCAGCAAAAGATTAATCCTTAACATATATCATACACTTAAGAATACATAATTTATACCTTCAAATAAGATGGATTATTTCAAATACAGAGGAGAGTAATTTATCCACTAATAAATATAACTGTGTGGTTAAGATTATACTTACTGAATTAATCTATGAAGTTTCTATTCAGCTCTATTTCTGAGTCTGAAAAAACCCAGAAATTGTTAGCAATCATTGCTACGTATTTTCTGTTAAACTGGTGTAGATTTGATAGACATTTTGCTCTAATTCTGAAGATATATGGGTGAATGAATATATTGCTATTTACTGATAAGGAAAATTCTGTATTTCTTTTTAATAAACATTTCTTTCTATGTGAAAACTTGTTCTACACTCAACTTGATCTGGCTATGATAACATGTAAATTGGTTATGCTCTTGTCAGTGCTTTCCTTCTTAACCAGAGCTACATACTTGACTCTGGTGGAATGTTATCAATGCAACACTTTGACACTATTAACTAAAATCTTACTACCTAACACTTAATGAAACTTTACTTTGAGAGACTGTTCTAAATGTAGGTTCAGGCTTCAGACATAGAGAAAATAGACTTCAAATTGTCTTTTAAAATACTCCAGAGAAAAGTATCCCCTGAAATCAGAGTACATTAAAGGTTTCCTGGGAAACTAAACAGGCTCCATACGGATGTGCCCAGGTTGCCTGGTATCCAATGACCTCTCTCTAATTGGGGGAGGAGCCAAGAACAAAGAAGTAAGGGAGAGAACAGCTGGACAAGATAAGAGAGACCTGGAAAAGACAAAGCTGTTGAAAACAGAATTGAAAACCCTTGAACCAGTATGTATCTATTTTCAGGCTAATCTTCATCCTCTGTAGACATTCTTTCTGTGCCTAACCTTGGAAAAAAAAGAACAAATTTCCACCTCCATTCTCAATCTATTTTTTCCCCATCCACTGTTAGGGAATAGCGGTCATAACAGCTTTTATTCTCCGAGCCATCCACAACCTGCCTTCAGTTTTTTTCATGTTGTGATTTTACAGAGTATCATTATTCTGACAAAGAAATGGCCACCCATCCACACAATCACGAATTACCTGCCATCTGCCAGAGTTCTAAGACCCTACATACCTATATCTGTATTCATAATTTGACTTTTCTAAAATCACCATTTGGGAATCAAGGTGCATTTAATTAAACAAATGAAAAGTATAAAAATCAATTGAACAAGTAGCTGAATGACAAAGACACAATCAGATTATAAATTTTATAAGACATATAAAATTTTCTATAGGATTTCATATTGAAACATAAAATGCCTATAAAGGAATACATACTTGAGCCAAGCATTAGAGTTCTGTTGGAAGAGATGAGGAATAAAGAGACACCATCAATTATAATTCTGTTTTACCAGAGCCCAAATTGCATATAATGAACAATTATAAGATAAAACTAGAAAAGTTGGTTTGCAGTCACATGATAGCATTTTTTAAATGCTGGGTGGAGGAGTTTTGCAGTTAACTCTGGCAGGAAATGAGCAAATATAATAAGGGACATTTTCTCAGAAAAATCCCCATAATACCAGGACCTGTTGTCTAGCCCACAAAATCACATAAGGATCCCATTTCAAGTTTAGAGTGTCAGGGTATTGTCGGTGTGATTGAGGACTATTATATGGGAAGATATAAGTCCTCTGATGGTAATTATGGAAAGTTTTATATGTTATTCAGAAGACAGAGGAAATAAAACATAAAAAATATTGATAAACCATATACAATGATAGCAGGAAAGGAATTTCTCCAAACATTCCAAAGTTATTAGGCAAATTAAAGATTTAAAGTAAAATCAGAGGTCTGTAATAGGCAGAACTAATAAATGACAATATGCAAGTTCTCTTAGGGGGACTGATTAAGAAAAGGAACGTAAGAAGGGAGATTCAGAGGAAGATGGGGATGATTTCCTCTCTCACAGCCCCTTTCCCTCCAACATATTTGTGTCAGGAACTCCAGGGATCTGTGACAGAGACAGTGAGCAGAACCATCAGGTGTCAAGGTTGCCAGTTAAAGTAAACAGACAAAAATGAGAATTAAGCCTTTAATCACTTACTTCAATGGTATAAGCATAGCAGAGATGCTTTACAGAGACTAAAACCGAAGAGAACACCAGTCTGCCTGTTCCATTTTCCCCATGAGAAAGGTACATCAGTGGAGGGTCTGGTGGGTCAGTGCAGAAGGGAGGGTCCTCTCACTGTTAAGAGAACTCAGAACAACAACAAAAACAGCTCTAGCAGCTTTTGTGGACCCTGAATTGGGAAGAGGGTGAAGTGAGGGAGCTAGGAGTGGAAAATAGCTGAGTACTGAGTCACAATGGAGACAAGGGTCCAAGTTTTCCCCTCCTCCCCACTGATAAGGAGGCCTCAGCAGAAGAGGCTGGAGTGGACTTCTGCTAAAAGCCTCAGATAAACAGGCCTCAGAGTGAAGGCACCTAGGTTAGGAATGCAGTCTGTGAAGCACGTGACCAGTCAGGGTCTGAGCTCTTGATTGCAATTCCTCGAGAGACTAGTGCATTGGTTGTGCACCAAGTCTGCTGTGGAGAGGGCAGCTTCCCCCATGAGGACTGCCAGTTAAAGTCTTTATAAATGTCTATGATCAGGCCTAAAAAATCACACCTACTGCTTAAAAAAATCATTCTACTTAAAAAGTCCTCACTGTGTTATGCAATGAGGGGGATGATATACTTTTATCAAGTTAATCAAAGTTAGGGCACCTCCATGGACCCTTTCAAACACCTGCTGTCTGCTTTTCTAATGAACCAGCCCAGCTGCCCAGTCAATGGTTTAAATTTCCTTCTTTAAACAACCACGTGCACACACACAGACACAAAACCGCACCTCATACCACTTCACTCTTTCCTCCTGCCCATTTCTTCCTCCCAGTTCTCAAAGTACATGGATTTGAATAGAAACAAGCTCTTAATAAAATCACTTTTGAGAAAGACATAAGCCAATTTAAAGGTTCTATTCATTCTTGATTTTCTTCTTGGTAAGAGCTTTGTTAAAGCCAGGAAATGTAAAGACCCTAATTAGTTGATCAGATTCCCTTTTTAAAACCAATCACCAACTTTCTGTGTTATAACATCAGAGAAAAGGGTTTAATTTCTTGAAATGAAAATTTGTAATATGCTTCTGAATGAGTTGAGATGGATATTTGAAATACATATCAATTAAGAGGCTGCATTCGTGGTGAAGGGTATGTAAAGAAGATTTGAAATAAGTTTGCTTTAGTTGAAAGGAAAAACAAAGGACATAAAAATTGTATCAAAGGTCATTCAATAAGATTTTACATCCACTGGATATGAAGGAGCAAAGAATAGAAGGCACCTGCATATGGGAGAGAAATGTTGCAAAAAATAACTTGGGAGAAATTATTCCTTCAGTAGAAACAGAAACAAAAGAAAGTGTTTGCTTGGGAAAGAGACTTTGTTTTATATTGAAGTATGTTTGATTTACGATGTTATATTAATTAAAGTTATACAACATAGTGATTCAATATTTTATAGATCAAAAAAGTATTTTATAGATCATACTCCATTTAAAGTTAGTATAAAATATTGGCTATATTCCCTGTGCTGTACATTATACCCTTGTATCCTATTTGTTTTATATCCAGAAGTTTATACCTCTTAATCCTCACCCCTATTTGCCCCTCCACTATCCCTCTCCCCACTGGTAACCACTAGTTTGTTCTCTGTATCTGTGAGGCTGTTTCTGTTTTATTATATTAATGTATTTTTTGATCCCACATGTAAATGAAAATGTACAGTATTTGCCTTTTACTGTCTGATTTATTTCACTAAACATAATATCCTGCAGGTTCATCCATGTTTCAAATGACAAAGTATCATTCTTTCCCATGGCTGAGTAATATTCCATTGTGTACATATGCCCGTTCCTCTACTGATGGATACTTAGGCTGCTTTCATCTCATGGCAATTATAAATAACACTACTATGAACATTGGGGTGCGTGTATGTTTTTGAATGAATGTGTCATATAAGGCCATTGTTTCTTATTGAATTTCTGCCTGAATGATCTGTCCATTGATGTAAGGGTGGTGTTAACATCCCCTACTATTATTGTCAGTTTCTACTTTTATGTCTGTTAATATTTGTCTAATATAATTAGGCGGTCCTGTATTAGGTATATATACTTTACAAATTTTATATACTTTTTGATTGGTCTTTATCATTATAGAGTGACTTTCTTTGTCTTTTTGCTATAGATGTTGTAATAAAACTACTTTGTCAAATATGAGTATTGCTACCCAGGTTTCTTTTTACTTCAATTTGCATGAAAATTTTTTTCTGTCTTCTTTCAGTCTGTCTGTGTCTCTGGCTCTGAAGTGAGTCTTTTGTAGGAAATATATATATAAATCCATTCAGCCATTCTATGTCTTTTTTTCCCCTTCATTCAAAGTTTTATTTATTTATTTATTTATTTATTTATTTATTTATTTATTTATTTATTTATTTATTTATTTATTTTAGATTCCACATATGAGTGATCTCATATGGTATTTTTCTTTCTCTTTCTGGCTTACTTCACTTAGTATGATATTCTCCAGAAGCACCATGTTGCTGCAAATGGCGTTATGTTGTTGGTTCTTATGGCTGAATAGTATTCCATTGTATAAATATACGACATCTTCTTTATCCAGTCATCTGTCAATGGACATTTAGGCTGTTTCCATTTCTTGGCTATTGTAAATAGTGCTTCTATGAACATTGGGGTGCAGGTGTCATTTTGAAGTAGGGTCCATTCTGGATATATGCCCAGGAGTGGGATTCCTGGGTCAAATGGTAAGTCTATTCCTAGTCTTTTGAGGAATCTCCATACTGTTTTCCACAGTGGCTGCACCAAACTGCATTCCCACCAGCAGCGTAGGAGGGTTCCCTTTTCTCCACAGTCTCTCCAGCATTTGTCATTTGTGGACTTTTGAATGATGGCCATTCTGACTGGTGTGAAGTGATACCTCATCACATCTTATGTCTTTTGATTGGAGCATTTAATACTTTGACATTTAAAGTGATTATTGATAGGTAAATACTTATGGACAGTTTGTTACTTGTTTTATGGTTGTTTTTGTAGTTATTCCCTATTCTTTTCTTCTTCTTTTAATAATGTTTCTTGTGGTTTAATGTTTACCTTTACTGTTACGATTGTATTCATTTCTCTCTGTATTTGTATACCTATTGTACGTTTTGACTTGTGGTTACCATGGATTTCATATATACTGACCTATGTCTATATCTACTTGTTTTAAACTGATAGTCACATCTTCCCCTGTGATGTTCTTGTAGACACCACCTTGGTGGGAGGTAGGACAGGAGATGGAGGGACAGCACCAGAGGCAGATGTGAGCCAAGGATTCTCCTATGCTCAATGGCAGTCACCTCCCTATCAGGGGTGAGTTAGGGCTCAAGGGGCTGGAGCAGAAGGCCTAAGGGCGTGGGTTTCTTCCCTGTGTAATGACAGCTTCCACTTGGTTGGGAGAGTGGCAAGGGCCTGAGAGCTTGTGCACTTCTGTGCTGTTTCATTTTTCCCATAATGTGTGCACCTTTATTAGATGCTGCGTCATGGGCTGGAAAGGTTTATGCCATACTGCTGAGCTGGTTTCACTCCGGCAGGCAATGTCAGTCTCCATCCTGAAGATAGTTTTGCTCTTCCTAAAAGTGAGCAGGCACATGCCCTGTGGCAGTGGCTGCCTCTGCCCTAGGGGAGAGCAGCACTAGAGCAAGAGGGGCTGGTACAGGGGCCTGGTGTGATCTGGGATGTGCACTGTTGTGCTCCCAGCAAGCGGGTCAGAGCCCCAGATAGTTTTCAGTCTGCTGTCCACATTGTGACATGCTCTTCTAGAGTAGAGTCTTGATTTCTTACAGCCCTCCAGTAAACCCCATTGGTTTTCAAACCAGCTGAGGGGCCTTGTGTTCCTGGTGTCAGATCCCAGGGCTGGAGTGCGTAATTTGTGGCTTGAAACTCTCACTCCCTGGCAAGGATCCCCAAACCCATGGTGTCCCCTTCCTCTTCTGGATCCCTTGCCTGGGGTGTGGTTCTTTACCAGATCACGTCTCCTCCCTTCCTGCAGACTCCACATGGATGTTTCTTTACAGCCTGGTTGTAGAAAAGCCTTTCTGCCAGTTTCCAGGTTGTTTTTGGTGTGAGTTGCTCCACATGTAGTTGTGAGTTTTTGACGTGTTCATTGTTGGAGATGATCTCAGCATCCTCCTACTCTGCTATCTTGATCTCTCCACTCTGACACTTCTAATTGTATATGATAAATTTGTGGTACTAGCCCAATATAATTGTGATGTTTGGTATGTTTTTTGTAATTTTAAAATTTCAGGTAATAATAAAGTCAGTACTATAAAAATTAATTGCATAAACAGTTTAATTAAAGTTATGAAAATAACCTAAATTAAGAAAACATGAGTAACAAGAAAAGAAAATTCATGAATTAGAATAATAAAAAGAGTAAAAGGATGTCCATTTTTCCAAATTTAATCTTTAGATTTAATGTAATTCTTATCAAAATTTTCACCAGGCTTTTTTAGACACAGACAAATTTATTTCAAAATTTGTATGATAAGGCAAAGTACAAAGTATAACTAAAGCAATTCTGATAAAGAAGAATCTATTTGGAGGAATGGATCTCCTTTATGTTAAGGCTTATTATGTAGCTATAATAATGAAGATTCTGTGGTATTGGAGGAGGGGTGGAACATAGATCAATGAAACAGAATACATTGGAAAAATGGAACTAAAACTGCAATGAAATATCACTACACACCTATCAGAATAGCTAAAATAAAATTTTAAAAATTGTGTTAACACCAAATGCTGGAGAGAATATTGAGAAACTGGTTTTTGCATAGCCTGCTGGTGGAAACATAAAATGATATGCCTGCTCTGGAAAAAAAAGTGTGGCAATTTCATACAAAATCAACCCAGTAATTGCATTCTTGGACATTTATCCCAGGGAAATGAAAGTTTATATTCACATAAAGATGTGTATATCATTGTTTATAGCAGCTTTATTTGCAATAGCCCTAAACTAGAAATAACTAAAATGTTCTTCAGTAGGTGAATGGTAAAGCAAACAGTGATACATTCATAGCATTGAATATTAATCAGCAATAAAGAGAAATGAACAATTGATATGTGCAACAACTTTGATGTATCTCAGGGGAATTATATTGAATACAAAAATCCAGTTTTGAAAGGTTTTATTCTTTTTGATACCTTTTACATAGCATTCTTTTTTTTTTTTTTTGATTGAGTTATAGTCATTTTACAATGTTGTGTCAAATTTCAGTGTGGAGCACAATTTTTCAGTTATACATGAACATACATATATTAATTGTCACATTTTTTTTTTTTGCTGTGAGCTACCACAAGATCATGTATATATTCCCCTGTGCTATACAGTATAATCTTGTTTATCTATTATGTATATACCTATCAGTATCTACAAATTTTGAAATCCCAGTCTGTCCCTTCCCACCCCCACACACTTGGAAACCACAAGTTTGTATTCTATGTATATGAGTCTGTTTCTGTTTTTTATTTATGTTTTTTGGGTTTTGGTTTTTGGGTTTTTTTGTTTGTTTGTTTTTTAGATTCCACATATGAGTGATCTCATAAGGTATTTTTTTTCTCTTTCTGGCTTACTTCACTTAAAATGACATTCCCCAGGAAAATCCATGTTACTGCAAATGGCGTTAAGTTGTTGGTTTTTATGGCTGAATAGCATTCCATTGTATAAATAATCAACCTCTTCTTTATCCAGACACCTGTTGATGATCATTTAGGCTGTTTCCATGTCTTGGCTATTGTAAATAGTGCTGCTATGAACATTGGGGTGCAGGTGTCATTTTGAAGTAGGGTCCATTCTGGATATATGCCCAGGAGTGGGATTCCTGGGTCAAATGGTAAGTCTATTCCTAGTCTTTTGAGGAATCTCCATACTGTTTTCCACAGTGGCTGCACCAAACTGCATTCCCACTGGCAGTGTAGGAGGGTACTTTTTTCTCCACAGCCTCTCCAGCATTTGTCATTTGTGGACTCTTGAATGATGACCATTCTGACTGGTGTGAGGAGATACCTCATCATAGTTTTGATTTGCATTTCTCTGATAATTAGTGATATTGAGCATTTTTTTCATGTGCTTATTGATCATTTGTATTTCTTCCTTGGAGAATTGCTTGTTTAGGTCTTCTGCCCATTTTTGGATTGGGTTGTTTGTTTCTTTCTTATTAAGTCATATGAGCTACTTATATATTCTGGAGAGCAAGCCTTTGTCGATTTCATTTGCAAAAATTTTCTCCCATTCCGTAGGTTGTCGTTTTGTTTTACTTATGGTTTCCTTTGCTGTGTAGAAGCTTGTAAGTTTAATTAGGTTCCATTTGTTTATTCTTGCTTTTATTTCTATTGCTTGAATACACTGCCCTAGGAGAACATTTTTGAAATGTATGTCAGATAATGTTTTGCCTATGTTTTCTTCTAGGAGGTTGATTGTATATTGTCTTATGTTTAAGTCTTTGATCCATTTTGAGTTGATTTTTGTGTATGGTGTAAGGAAGTGTTCTAGCATCACTGATTTACATGCTGCTGTCCAGTTTTCCCAACACCATTTGCTGAAGAGACTGTCTTGATTCCTTTGCATATTCTTGCCTCCTTCATCAAAGATTAGTTGACCAAAAGTTTGTGGGTTCATTTCTGGGCTCTCTATTCTGTTCCATGGGTCTGTATGTCTGTTTTTGTACCAATACCATGCTGTCTTGATGACTGTAGCTCTACATTATTGTCTGAAGTCTGGGAAAGTTATTCCTCCAGCCTCTTTCTTTTTCTTCAGTAATGCTTTGGAAATTCTAGGTCTTTTGTGTTTCCATATAAATTGTGTTATGATTTGTTCTAGTTCTGTGAAATATGTCCTGGGTAATTGGATAGAGATTGCATTAAATCTGTAGATTGCCTTGGGCAGTGTGACCATTTCAACAATATTGATTCTTCCAATCCAGGAGCATGGGATATCTTTCCATTTTTTAAAGTCTTCTTTAATTTCCTTCATCAATGGTTTATAGTTTTCTGCATATAATTCTTTCACCTCCTTGGTTAGATTTACTTCTAGGTATTTTATTACTTTGGGTACTATTTTAAAGGGGATTGTTTCTTTACTTTCTTTTTCTGTTGAATCATCGTTAGTGTAAAGAAATGCAACTAATTTTTGAACATTAATCTTGTAACTTGCTACCTTGCTGAATTCTTCAATTAGCTCTAGTAGTTTTTGTGTGGACCTTTTAGGGTTTTCTGTATATAGTAATATGTCATCTGCATATAGTGACACTTTTACTTCTTCTTTTCCAATTTGGATCCCTTTTATTTCTCTCTTGCCTGATTGATGTGGCTAAATCTTCCAAGACTATGTTGAATAGGAGTGGTGATAGTGGGCAGCCTTGTCTTGCTCCAGATTTTAGTGGGAAATTTTAGAGTTTTGCACTGTTTAGCACTATGCTGGCTGAAGGTTTGTCATATATAGCTTTTATTATGTTGAGATATGTTCCCTCTGTACCCATTTTGGTGAGAATTTTTATCATAAATGGGTGTTGAATTTTATCAAATGTTTTTTCTGCATCGATTGAGATGATCATGTGGTGTTTGTCCTTTCGCTTGTTGATGTGATGTATTACATTGATTGATCTGCTTATGTTGAAAAACCCTTGTGTCCCTGGGATGAACCCCACTTAATCATGATGTATAATTTTTTTATGTGTTGTTGGATTCTATTTCCTAATATTTTGGTAATGATTTTTGCATCTATGTTCATCAGTGATATGGCCTATAATTCTCTTTTTTGGTAGTGTCTTTGCCTGGTTTTGGTATCAGGGTGATGGTGGCTTCATAGAATGAGTTTGGGAGTATTCCCTCCTTTTCAATATTCTGGAAGAGTTTGAGAAGGACTGGTATGAGTTCTTCTTTGTATGTTTAGTAGAATTCCCCAGTGAAGCCATCCAGTCCTGAATTTTTATTAGTAGGGATGTCTTTTATTGCTAATTCTATTTCATTTCTAGCAATAAATTTGTTCAAGTGGTTGGTTTCTTCTTAATTCAGTCTTGGTGGACTGTATGTTTCCAGAAATTTTCCATCTCCTCTAGGTTATCCATTTTGTTTCCATATAGTTTTTCATAATATTCTCATATGATACTCTGTATTTCTATGTTATTTGTTGTAATTTCTCCATTTTACTTTCTTATTTTGCTTATTTGTGCTCTCTCTTTTTTCTTTGTGAGTTTGATCAGACCCTTGTCAATTTTATGTACTCTTTCAAAAAACCAGCTTTTGGTTTGATTGATTTTTTTCTATTGCATTTTAAATTTCTATTTTATTTATTTACTCCCTGATCTTTATTATTCCTTAGTTCTGCTGACTTTTGGAGTTTTTTGCTCTTCTTTTTCTAGTTCTTTTAGCAGGTAGGTTAGATTGTTTATTTGAGATTTTTCTTCTCTTTTGAGGAAGGCCTGGATTGCTACAAAGTTCCTTCTTAGCACTGTTTTGCTGCATCCCATAAATTTTGTGTGGTTGTGTTTTCATTTTCATTTGTCTCAAGGTATTTTTTAATTTCAACATTGATTTCCTCATTGACCCATTGGTTTTTTAATAGCATGTTGTTTAGTCTCCATGCTTTCCCTTTTTTCTCCTGTGTTTCTCTGTAGTTGACTTCTAGTTTCATGGCATCATGGTCAATAAAGATGCTTGAGATAATTTCTATCTTCCTAAAATTGTTGAGGCTTCTTTTGTGCCCAAGTACCTGACCAATCATAGAAAATGTTCCATGTGCACTTGAAAAGAATGTATATCCTGTTTGGGGGGGGGGGTGTAATGCTCTGAAAATATCCACCAAATCTTATTTTTCTATTGTATCATTTAATTTCTCTGTTGCCTTATCTATTTTCTGCCTGGAAGATCTGTCTAGTGATATTAATGTGGTGTTAAAATCTCCGACAATGATTGCATTCCCATCAATTTCCCCCTTTATCTCTGTTAGTAATTGTTTTATGCACTTAGGTGCTCCTATACTGGGTGCATATATATTAATGAGTGTAATATCCTCATTTTGTATTACTCTTTAATCATGATAAAATGTCCTTCTTTATCTTTCTTTATGGCTGTTGCTTTAAAGTTTATTTTGTTTGAAATTATTATTGCTACACCTGCTTTTTTGGCTTTTCCATTTGCATGGAATATCCTTTTCCATCCTTTCACTCTTAATCTATATTTGTCCTTCTCCCTAAAGTGGGTCTCTTGTATGCAGCATGTTGAAGGTTCTTGCTTTTTTATCCAGTCTGCCATTCTATGTCTGTTGATTAGAGCACTTAGTCAATTAACATTCATAGTAATTAATAATAGATGTGTTTATTGCCATTTTGAATTTATTTTTGCAGTTGATTTGGTATTTCCTGTTTGTTCCTTTCTTCTTCCTTTTGTGGTTTGATAATTTTCCTTCTATTATCTTGGGTTTTATTTAGTTTTTGTGAATCATTTGTAAGTTATTGTCTTGTGGTTACCCTTTTTTGTAAATCTATTAACCCATTAATATAAGAGTTTGTATTGAACAGATAGTAATATAAGTTCAAACCCATCCTACTGAGAACAACAATTTTAAAAAAGAAAAAAAAAAACTCTATAGTTTCTTGCTTCCCTCTCCCACAATTGATTTAGATATCTTCTTTTACAACTTCATGTTTATTCTATATGTAACTCATGATAATTCATGTATTTCATTACCACCTTTCTAGATATGACTTCCTCATTTTTGTAGCATCCTGCTTCTTTTCTATTTAGAGTAGACCTGTCAATGTTTCTTTTAGCATGGGTTTAGTGTTGCTAAACTCTTCTAGGTTTTTCGTGTATGTGAAGTTCCTTATCTCTCCTTCTATTCTAAAGGATGACCTTGCTGGATAAAGTATCCTAGATTGTATCTTTTTTTTCATTTAGGACTTTGAATATATCTTGCCACTCCCTTCTGGCCTGTAGTGTTTGTGTACAGAAATCAGCTGAGAGCCTTATGGGGGTTCCCTTGTAACTCACTCTTTTTTTTCTCTGGCTGCTAGTAGTATCATTTCTTTATCCTTGACCCTGTTCGTCTTGATTATGATATGTCTTGGTGTGGGTCTGTTTGGATTCTTCCTGTTTGGGACCCTCTGAGCTTCCTGTACTTGCATATCTGAGTCCTTCTTTAGGTTTGGGAAGTTATCAGTCATGATTTCTTCCAATACCTTTTCAATCCCCTTTGATCTTTCTTCCCCTTCTGGAATCCCTGTAATGTGTAGATTGGCATGCTTTATATTATCCCATAGGTCCCTTATATTGTTTTCCTCTCAGCTGTTCTGATTGGGTGCTTTCTGTTGTCCTGTCTTCTAGGTCACTTATTCGTTCCTCTGCATTATCTAGCCTGCTTTGTACAGCCTTTAGGTCAGCTCTCATCTCAACAAATGAGTTTACCAGTTTTTCCTGGCTCTTCTTTATAGCTTCAATTTCATTTTTGATATATTTAATATCTCTAAACACTATCTCTTTTAGTTCCTTCAGTACTTTGATCTCTTCTCTTTTTTGAAATCTTGATCTAGTAGGCCATCGATGTCTATTTCATTGATCATTCTTTCAGGGGATTTCTCTTACTCTTTTAATTGGGAGTGGTTCCTCTGCTTCTTCATATTGCTCATAACTGTCTGGCACTGTGGCTTATGGATTATCAGTTATCTATTATGGTCCTAAAGGAGTTTATTTATTTATCTATCTAAAGCTAATGAGGAATAAACTTTAAAAAAAGAGAGAGTTTTAAAAGAAGGGAGAGGAAAAAAAAGGCTTGAAAACAGTGTAACAGTAACAGGAGAACAAGTTGAATCAAAATAGCAATCGAGTTGAGACATCTTTTAAAAACCTTAAAGAAAGGAGAAAAGAACAAAAAAAATATATTCAAAGGCTGAGTGTAATCAATAACAGGAGATCAAAATCAAGAAAAATAAAAATGAAATGAGGTGGATTTTTAAAAACCAACTATAATAAAAATATTTTAAAAGAAAAAATTTAAAGGGATTAAAACTGGATGCATATACAATTGTTTAAAAAGTGAAAATTAAAAAGGTAATAGAAAATATAACAGATTAAAAAAAAGAAAAACCAAAAGAAAAAAAAAGGGAAATGTGTTTTCATGGAGACTGTGCATTCTTGATTTTATCCAGAGGTCTTTCTGTCCTCACCCTGCTGCATGAAGTTAATTCGCTGCTTCCAGTGGCCCTCTGTTGGCGCCCTGGTCTGTGCTGCTCCCATTGCAGGTTGGCAAGCAGATCACACCCCCTCCCAACACTGTGGTCAGGTGCTGTGCTCTTATGCAGTGGGCAGGCAGGTGTCACCCCATCCCAAAACAGTGGTCTTGTAGGGTAGTCAGGCAGGTCACACCCCCTCCCAGCACTGAGGTCAGGTGCTGTGCTCCTAACTAGAAGGCAGGTGGCCACCTGCCCTTTCCTGGCTCTGTTGCTCCCCTACTCTGTGTAGCTGCCTGCTCCGCCTTGGGTCCGTGCTCCATAGATGGGCTTAGGGAAGACAATGTAACAGCCCCACCCCTGCTCCATGCCAGAACTCAGCTCCTTGTTTTTTTGTCTTGGAGGTGTGAGTTCTCTCAGGTACCAGGGCAGAAGTATCCTATCTGCCTTGGGCTGTAAACAAGTCTCTTTCTGGCCTTTGAGGCTGCTAAGCCCTGAGGTATGGAATCAGGTTTCAACCCCACCCCCGCCTGGGTGCTAAGCACCAGAGGATATGGCAGTTTTGCCAGAGCCCTGCCCCTCTTTTCTCAAAAATCTTTGGAGGGTTTTCAGAGATAGGTGTATGGCACCCTTCCCACTAGGGCACATCAGCCATGTTGTTATATGGAGGGCCCAGGTTGTTTTGCCCTGTGCACCCACTCATCCATGGCACACAGTACCCTGCAGTCCCCTGGGGTTGCCTCTGTGCAGCTGCCCCAGTCTTCTGCCTGGCTCAGGAAGCCTGTCCCATCTCCTACGTGCCACTCTGCCTCTAGGGCTGGGAGTTTCTGAGAACCTCTGTGCCATTTAACTTAGTTCTGTCAGTCAGGGGCTCCTCCTTACAGATCCGACATCTCCGGTTGGAGAGGGGGAGACCCAGCAAACAAGCACTATTCCTCCTTTGCTGCTCCCTCTACCACAGGATTGGTCCCTCAATGTTTTGCTTTTTCTTCTTTCTTTTTTCCTTTTCTCCTACCAGATTCATGGAATTTTTGTCTTTTGAAGAGGGTGATGTTCTTTTGGAGTTCAGCAATTGCTCTGGTTGGCTGGGTGGATCCGTGGAAGTGAGTTTTGGTGTATTTGTGAGAGAAGGTGCGCTACCAGCGTCCTTCTACTCCACCATCTTGGCCAATCTTCTATTATGTCTTTTTTCTGTCTTTGATATCAAGGTAATATTTGCTCCTAAAACAAATTTGAAAGTGTTCATACCTGTTCAACATTTTGGAAAACTTTGAAAAGGATGGATGTTAAATCTTTACCTGTTTGGTAGACTTTACCCAGAAGTCATCTGGTCCTGGGCTTTTCTTTGTTGGGAGATTGTTAATTACTGATTCAATTTCTTTACCAGTAACAAATCTTTTGAGATTTTCCATTTCTTCCTGATTCAGTCTTAGTGGATTGTGTGTTTCTAGGAGTGCATATGTTTCTTTTAGGTTATATAATTCCTTGGTTTATAATCATTCATCATAGTCTCATGATCCTTTGTATTTCTCTAAATTTCATACTGTGTGTAGATTCATGTAACCATTATCATGATCAAGATACACAGGGCAAAACAACCTGGGCCCTCCATATAACAACACGGCTGATGTACCCTGGTGGGAAGGGTGCCATACCCCAATCTCTGAAAACCTGTAGAAAGTTTTGGGGTGAAGAGGGGTGGGGCTCAGGCACAGCCACCATATCCTCTGGTGCTTAGCACCCAGGCGGAGGTGGGGTGGAAACCTGAATCAGAACCTAAGGGCTTAGCAGCCTCAAAGGCCAGACAGAGACTTGTTTACAGCCCGAGGCAGATAGGATCTTTCTACCCTGGTACTTCAGAGAACTTGCCCCGTCAAGACAAACAAGGAGCTGAGTTTGGGCATGGAGCAGGGGTGTGGCTATTCCACGGTCTTCCCAAGCACTCCTATAAAGCACGGACCTGGGCGGAGCAGGCAGTTGCACAGAACATGGGAGCAAACAGCGCAGGGAGAGGGCAGGTGGCCACCTCACTTGCTGGCAGGAACAGCAACACTTGACCACGGTGCTCAGAGGGAGCGCAATCCACCCGCCTACCTCACCCAAGCGTAGCATCTGACTGCAGCATTGGGAGGGGAAGTGACCCGCCTGCCAACCAAGAAGGAGCACAGCACCTGACCCAGTGTTGGGAGGGGGCACAATCAGCTTGCCGGACAGGCACTGGGAGCAGGACAGACAAGGGTGCCAACAGAGTGCCTCTAGAAGCAGCAAGCTGAGTTTGCAAAACAGGGTGAAGACAGAAAGACTTCTTGATAAAATCATTAAGAGTGAACAGTCTCCACTAGAACACATCCCTTTTTTTTAATCGTTTTTTTATCTGTTCTATTTTCTAGTACCTTTTTAATTTCTACTTTTTAAGCAATTGTAAATTCTTCCAGTTTTAATCCCTTTTAAATTTTTCTTTAAAATTTTTTTTATTATTATTTTAAAAAATACACCTGATTTCATTTTCATTTCTCTTGGTTTTGATCTCCTGTTATTGATTACACACAGATTTCAAATATTGTTTTTTGCTCTTTTTTCCTTTTTTTAAGGTTTTTAAAAGACGTCTGAACTTGATTGCTAGTCTGATTCAAATTGCTCTTCTATTATTGATAATATGCTGTTTTCAAACCTTTTGTTCTCCATTCTTTTAAAGTTCTCTTTCTCTCTTTTTTAAAAAATTTTCTTCCTACATAGGCCTTAGAAAGATAAATAAATAAACTCCTTAAGGACCATAATAGATAACTGATACTCCATAAGCCACAGTGCCAGAGAGATATGAGCAATATGAAGAAGCAGAGGAACTACTCCCAATTAAAAGAGTAAGAGAAATCCCCTGAAAGAATGATCAATGAAATAGACATCGATGGCCTACTAGATCAAGATTTCAAAAAAGAGTGATCAAAGTAATGAAGGAACTAAAAGAGATAGTGTTTAGATATATTAAATATATCAAAAATGAAATTGAAGCTATAAAGAAGAGCCAAGTAGAATTGGTACTCATTTGCTGAGATGAGAGCTGACCTAAAGGCTGTACAAAGCAGGCTAGATAATGCAGAGGAACGAATAAGTGACCTAGAAGACAGGACAACAGAAAGCACCCAATCAGAACAGCTGAGAGAAAAACAAATGAAAGCCAAAGAAAACAATATAAGGGACCTATGGGATAATATAAAGCATGCCAATCTACACATTACAGGGATTCCAGAAGGGGAAGAAAGATCAAAGGGGATTGAAAAGGTATTGGAAGAAATCATGACTGATAACTTCCCAAACCTAAAGAAGGACTCAGATATGCAAGTACAGGAAGCTCAGAGGGTCCCAAACAGGAAGAATCCAAACAGACCCACACCAAGACATATCATAATCAAGACGAACAGGGTCAAGGATAAAGAAATGATACTACTAGCAGCCAGAGAAAAAAAAGAGTGAGTTACAAGGGAACCCCCATAAGGCTCTCAGCTGATTTCTGTACACAAACACTACAGGCCAGAAGGGAGTGGCAAGATATATTCAAAGTCCTAAATGAAAAAAAGATACAACCTAGGATACTTTATCCAGCAAGGTTATCCTTTAGAATAGAAGGAGAGATAAGGAACTTCACATACACGAAAAACCTAGAAGAGTTTAGCAACACTAAACCCATGCTAAAAGAAACATTGACAGGTCTACTCTAAATAGAAAAGAAGCAGGATGCTACAGAAATGAGAAACTCATAACTGGAAAGGTGATAACTACCATGAATTACAAATAGAATAAACACAAAATTGTAAAAGAAGATATCTAAATCAAGAGTGGGAGAAGGAAGCAAGGAAATATAAGCAAATAAGCAAAATAAGAAAGGAAAATGGAGAAATTACAACAAATAACATAGAAATACATAATATCATATGAGAACATTATGGAAAAGTATATGGAACCAAAATGGATAACCTAGAGGAGATGGACAAGTTTCTGGAAACCTACAGTTCACTAAGACTGAACCAAGAAGAAACTGACCATTGAACAAACCGATCACTAAAAATGAAATTGAATTAGTAATAAAAAACATCCCTACAAATAAAAGTCCAGGACTGGACAGCTTCACTGGGGAATTCAAAGAAACATACAATGAAGAACTCATACCAGTCCTTCTCAAACTCTTCCAGAAGATTGAAAAGGAGGGAAACATAATACAAGATACAATCAACCTCCTAGAAGAAAACATAGGCAAAACATTATCTTACATACATTTTAAAAATGTTCTCCTAGGGCAGTGTACCCAAGCAATAGAAATAAAACCAAGAATAAAGAAATGGAACCTAATTAAACTTACAAGCTTCTGCACAGCAAAGGAAATCATAAGTAAAACAAAATGACAACCTATGGAGTGGGAGAAAATTTTTGCAAATGATGAAATCAACAAAGGCTTGATCTCCAGAATATGTAAGCAGCTCATATGACTTAATAAGAAAGAAACAAACAACTCAATCCAAAAATGGGCAAAAGACCTAAGCAAGCAATTCTCCAAGGAAGAAATACAAATAATCAATAAGCACATGAAAAAATGCTCAATATCACTAATTATCAGAGATATGCAAATCAAAACTACAATGAGGTATCACCACACACCAGCCAGAATGGCCTTCGTTCAAAAGTACACAAATGACAAATGCTGGAGAGACTGTGGAGAAAAGGGAACCCTCCTACACTGCCAGTGGGAATGCAGTTTGGTGCAGCCACTGTGGAAAATAGTATGCAGATTCCTCAAAAGACTAGGAATAGACTTACCATTTGATCCAGGAATCCTGCTCCTGGGCATATATTCAGAAGGAACCCTACTTCAAAATGACACCTGCACCCCAATGTTCATAGCAGTACTGTTTACAATAGCCAAGACATGGAAACAGCCTAAATGTCCATCAACAGTTGACTGGATAAAGAAGAGGTGGTATATCTATACAATGGAATATTATTCAGCCATAAAAACCGACAACATAACGTCATTTGCAGCAACATGGATGTCCCTGGAGAATGTCATTCTAAGTGAAGTAAGCTAGAAAGAGAAAGAAAAATATCATATGAGACCGCTCATATATGGAATCTAAAAAAAAAAAAAAAAACCATAAATACAAAACAGAAACAGACTAACAGACATAGAATACAAACGTGGTTGCCAAGCGGGCGGGGGATGGGAAGGGACAGACTGGGAGTTTGAAATTTGTAGAGACTGACAGGCATATGTAGAATAGATAAACAAGAAATAAAAAACAATAGGAAATCTACTGTCCAATATCCTTGGTGAATTTAGATGCAAAGTACTGAACAAAATACTGACAAACCAATTTCAATGGCACATTAAAATAATCACAAACCATGACCGAATAAAATTTGTGTCTGGAACAGAAGGATGGTACTATATTCAAAAATTGATTAATATTGTACACCACAGTAATAGGAAGAAAGATAAAAATCACATGATCATCTCAATAGATACAGAAAAGTCATTTGATGAAATTCAGTACCCTTTATGATAAGAACACTCAACAAACTAGGGATAGAAGGACATTAATATTATACTCAGTGGTAAAAATTAAAGCATTTACTCTGATCATGAACCAAGTGTCCCTCAATGGATGAATGAATAAAGAGAATGTAATATATACATACATTCAATGAAATATTATTTGGCCATAAAAAGAGGGAAATCCTGTCATATGTTACAGAAATGTTGAACCTTGAGATCATTATGCTAAGTGAAATAAGCCAGTCATGGGATGATTAGCTACACATATATGAGGCATCTAATGTAGTCAAATTCATAGGAGCAGAAAGTAGAATGGTGGTTACACAGGGATAAGGGGTGGGGGAAATGAAAAGTTGCTGTTCAAAGGGTATTGAATATCAGTAATTTAAGATGAAGAAGTGCTAGAGATTTGCTGTACAACATTGAACTGAGACTTGACAATACTCTACTGTACACTTAAAAACTGTTAAGAGATTACGTCTCATGTTACATGTTTTTTCTATGATAAAAAGAAAAGAAAAAGTGCATAGATACAGAAGAGTTAAATGACACAAAGGACATTTATTTACCACCAATGAGATTAACCAAATATTAAGTTTTTATTCTTCTGGTCATTTTAAAGAAATATATTATTATTATTATTATTATTATTATTATTATTATTATTACATTTGTTATTGTACCTACAAAGGTAATTATGACCTTATCAAATATAACTTTGACAATTTCTAACAACTAAACAATTTCACTTTCCCTTTGTCATTCAAAGAGTTCATGGAAATCAGAGAGCACAGTTCCATGGTATCATACCTTATCTTCATCCCTGTCTAAAGAAAACAACCACCTTAAAGTTTTTCAAGGACTTTTCTTGTTCTCCAAGGCATTAATATTAATTTTCAGGGAAGTTCTGTCATGTCAGATTCATTAACTGAAGGGCCACATTTTTAAAAAACCTTATTATTATTATTTTTAATAGTTTTAGGCTCACAACAATGTTGAGAGAAAGGTACAGAAATGTCCCTTTACTCCCTGCCTCCGCACATGCATAGCCTCTCCTATTATCAACAACTTCGACCAGGGTGGTATACTTGTTACAATTAATGAACCCACACTGATACATTATTATCACCTGAAGTCCATAGTTTATATTAGGGTTCACTCTTGGTGGTGTACAGTCTATAGGTTTGCTAAATGACATGTATTCACCATTATAGTATTGTATTTTAACTGCCTGAACACCCTCAGTACTCTGCATTTTCATCCCTTCCTTCCCCAAATGCCTGGAAATTACTGATCTCTTTATTACCTCCATAGTTTTGCCTTTTCCAGAATGTCATATAGTTGAATCATACATTAAATGACCTTTTCAGATTGGCTCTTTTCACTTAGTGTGAATATAAGATTCTTCCAAGTTTTTTTTTAATGACTCTATATCTCATTTCTTTTTAATGTTGCGTAAATGTCCATTGTCTTCATGTGCCACAGTTTGTCTATTCACCTACTGAAGGATATTTTGGTTGCTTTGAAGTTTGGGCAATTATAAATAAAGCTGTTATAAACATTCCTGTGCAAGATTTTGTGTAGACAAACATTTTCATCTCCTTTGGGTGAGTAGGAAGGAATGATATTACTGTATGGTGAGAGTATGTTTAGTTATATAAGAAACTGTCAAACTGCCTTTCAAGTGTCTGTACCGTTTTGTATCCCCACCAGCAAAGAATGAGAGTCCCTGTTGCTCCAATTGCTTTAGAAAGCCACTTTTGAATCTAAGCTTCAATTAAATAACCAAGCAAACTATTAGAGTCATTCTTGCTTTCTCACACATTAAATTCCAAGTCCAGGCTAATTGTCTGACCCAATCATATTTAATTTTCTTTAGTCTAATGCCTATAAAGCCTATTTCCACACTAAAACCCTGTTGAAACAAATTGTCAAGATATTGTAATTTTTGAAATACTCTACCTCCTTCAAGAGCTGACATTGCAGTTTTCTTGGGAACCATGCAGAGATTAACTTTCACTAGGGAATTTGAGGTAATGATGGGTGATGGGACATGGGTCTTGAGTTGAATGGGCAAACACTGTGAGTCATGGGTTACCTCCTGATGAAGTCTCTGAAAGGTCATTACACCAGAGAAGGCTGTTTGTTTTATTTTGTTTTGTTTTGTTTTCCAGAAAGGAAGAAAGGATTGCTTCCAGATGCATGGAATTTTTGAGATGATTTGTACGTTAAATTTAGTCTGTTTCTGTCCTAATATCCCAATTTATAAGTCTCAGTCTCCTTATTCTTCAACATTGATATCATAACCCTTAGCATATGAACTTCAGTGAGGTTGTGCCTTTAATGTCACAACTTTGCAACACTGAACATCGGACTTGACACTTCATCTTCAGCCATTTCTGCCTACCTGTTTCTAGAAGGGAAGAAAATTTTTAAATGCTTCCATGAAAGCTTTCTACATCCACCCTTGTCTTGGGTTGGGAGTTTGAGGCTTTAAAGTTATTATTATTTTTTTCAATTTGTATTAGCTTTCTGACAATCAGAATGAGCTAGCACATCCTAGTCTTTGTAGCAATTTTCATGTTATAACAAATAAATGCATCTTGACCTCCCAAAGCCTGGCTTCCATGTGTGACACCATTTATCCACACCGCTGGTAATAAGTTGAATAATTGTGGTTCTAGATGTCAAAGATTACTAATAAGCCATTGTTCTCAAGCAAGGAGGTTGCATTGGGTTCATAATACGCAATAAAATGTGAGCAATTCAGGGTATAAATTTTATCTTGGAAGGATTTCTTGGGGCTAGTGATATTAATCCTGTATTAGCCAATGGTCCAGCAAGAAAGAAATCAAAGAAACATGGATAAAGATTTTTTTAATGAAGAGGCTACCTAATGAATTGTGAGCTACCTAAAGTATTGTGTATTTCTAATCCCATTATATCACCATAACCATGATATCTGGTAGTTCAGTGTAATTTGTGTGTGTGTGTGAAGCTAAAATTAGTCATGATTTTAGGTGCTGCTAGACTGATTATCTGTTATGACATCCACCTTCAAACTGTCACTTGATTCATCTGTTATAAAGTTCCACTTCACACTTTTAACTTTAATAGCCATCGAGGAACAGGGTCACATTATTTCCTGAGTGGCAAAATGTTGATTCTCTAAATCTATTATTTATTCAACATTTAATAGCTATGATTAATTACTAATGTTCTGAAGAAGAAATTTCCCAGACCAAATGCTTGGATACAGCAAATAAAGCCAGTAAATGAAGAGCATGACAAATCCTTGATTCTTTCTCTTAATTCATAAATTTTTAAAAATAGTAAGTTCATGCCTTTATAATCAATAATGGGGAGCATCATTATAAACCCACTGATCTTTTATATTTTGATATGTTTTGGTTTATTAGTAATAAATATCAGTAATCTTTTTTATACTCAAATTGCTTCATCTTTGGGTCCTTCAAGTTAGTTGCTGTGTCCCCAAGATATAACACTAGGGTACTAGCTTCCTTTTCTTTTAAACACAACAATGTATCTCAAGCTTATCTTGTATATTTCCTGTTCAGATCTGGAATCAAGTTATTCTGTAAAAAGCCTTAGTTTATTTCACGGTAAATAGTACTTACAATCCACAATCTGGATACTTGGGATGTTCATTCCCATTAAGCTATCAATGCTTCTATAACTACTTAGTGGAAAGAGCTAAGAAATTTGCTATTTTGTTTTGTCTTTAGAAAAAGAAATACACACCATAAGTTCATAGTAATGTTTCTAATGCCTCTGATTTTATATTCGCATTTTTCTCAAATGTTGAAAACTTTGGTTCCTAATGACCTTAACATAATTCCTTATTATCTTTTCAATACAATGACAATATCAATTTAAGATTTGTGTTTTTTTCTCACCTAGAATCATCTCTAAATAGAAATATACTGTCAAAATATGGTGGTTAATAATCAACATAATTCATTCTTCCTTGTGTGAATTTGCCACCAACTGGTTATACCTGTGGGTAAATTTTTTTTCTTTAAAAATTATTATTATGAATTGATTATTTTAAGTCATTTTAATTAGGTAAACAATTATTTGGTTCCCAAGTCAAAATTATAAAATCAAGAGATTTATCTTCCTTTCTTATCACCATCCTCATGCTTGCTTTTTCTCTCTATTGGTAGCCACTTTTTAAAATAGTTATTTTTTATTTTCCTTTTTATTATTTTTAAAAATATTCATATATATATACATATACACACATAACACAAACGTATTCCTACATACATATCGCACACAATTTGTTATACAATTTGCTCCCACTACCCCAAGGCTGAATACAAGGGCGTTACTCAATGACCCCGACAGTCATGCTGTAAACTCTAGGTCTACTGCGGCTTATACTTATAATCATTTTATAGAGAGTATCCTCAAGTTTTGGCATGAATAAAAGAAATAAAGCAGTTGCAATTTCTTTGCTTTTGAGAGAAGAGGTGGTCAGTACAGAAATTCTAAATGTAGTGTCAATTTCATTAACAATCGTTTATTTCTAAACAGTTTATTTTTAATGAGATTTCTGCTGCCCCTCCACTCCCACTTTTGTAACTTGCTGACTACAAAGGTAGGGGTGTGTCTATTCTCACCCTCCATGTTTATCTGCAAAAAGGACAATTCTACTATTTATCTCCAATATTTTTATAGTTTTGTCAAAACTTCTAACAGACTGCTCTGCTCCAATTTCCTAGTTACTGATCTCTTTAACTTTGTAAGCATTCACTATTATGTAAATGAGATTTGATGATGGAGTGGATTTAGCCAAATGTGTTCAGACCTTACTTGTTAGATTAATGAAAGTAATCCAGTTCATGTAAGATAATACAAGAATTATTAAATTATATCATTTATCTAGTCATTCCCAAACTTAGACATTATTTGGTAACAATTTTCTGGAGAATATCCACTGGAATTATTGAAGGCAGAACATCAGAATTCTCTAGACTCATTAACTTATAATTATGAAGGACCTAGCTTGAAAACTTTCACATGATATTAATTTTCATTTTTAATATTTAAATTTTAAAAACTGTTTTAGATTTACAGAAAAAGTGAGAAGACAGTAGAGAGAGTTCCCATATGTCCTGCATCCAGTTTTCTCTATTATTAGCATCTTACTTTAATATGATATTTTGGTGCAATTATAAACTAATATTGATACATTGTTATTAACTTAAGTCCTTGCTTTATGAGCATTCTTTTTTTTTTTGAACTAATGTAATTTTTCTGTCCTAGAGTCCCATACAGGACACCATATTACATTTAGTCGTCATGTCTCCTGAGGACCCTCTTTACTATAGCAATTTCTCAGACCTCCTTTTGGATGACCTTGAGGAGTAACAATCAAGCATTTTGTAGGATGCCCTGCTATCAGAATTTGGTTGATGTTTTTCTCATGATAAGACTGGTGCTACAGGTTTTGGGGAAAAAGTCTACAAGGTAAAGCACCATTTTCATCACACAATATCACGACTACATCCTATTACATGATTTTTGACAGTTGATGTTGACTAAAGTAGTGTTGTCAGATTTATTCACTGTCAAGTCATTCCTTCTTTTTTCTTCCTCCTTTCTCTACTATATTCTTTGGAAGTCTCTATGTGCAGACCCTACCAGTGTAAGGATCCCCCCTTCTTTGACAGTAGAACAGCAACATAAATGCATGGAGGATTTATCACTTCTCTCCCATTAATATATTCAAATCTTAATTTTCATCAAAATGCACTCATGTATGTATATTTTATACTTTGGAGTATAATCCAATACTCTTCTGTTTATTTTGTTGCTCAAAACTTTCAACTTTGTCTGTTGGTAACTATTTCAGTTGATTCCTGTGCTCCTTTGACATACCTTCATCCACGTGTTCCTTACTTGATGGCATAACAAAGTGCTGCACACTCTTGGATATTTCTTGCCCTAGGTTAGAATCAGTCATTACTCCAAGGGTCCCTGGTTTCTTTTGCTGGATAATTATATTAGAAACCAAGACCTGGGTGCTAGCTGTGCTCATTGCTACTGGGTTGCCATTTACTTTAAGACTTCTGAGCTGGGAGAACACACCAATACATGATACATCATTTGTTATTCGATCGTGGACAGCTGTATCTATCAGAGATGCATTTAAAGATTTCTGATTAAAAGTTCTCATAACCAGTTCTAGAAAGGTATTTTGGTTACAACTGACACAAATATGCTTTAACTTTTGGGATTCTCCTTTGATGTGAGATAGCATTAAGTCTTTTTTTTTTTTTAATCGAAGTACTGTCAGTTACAATGTGTCAATTTCTGATGTACAGCACAATGTCCTAGTCATGCATATACATACATATATTCATTTTTAAAAATAGTTCCCTGTATTATACAACAGAAACTTTTTTTAAGTCGATTTAATGACACCTTTCTAAATTTTTAACTGAATTGTTATATAGTTATACTCATCTAGCTTCATCAAGTGCTATTATAACCATTATTATCTGTTTCTTGTTCTAAAAGTTCTTCAATGGACTTTACCCAAAACTGAAAAATTTGCCTTGGCCAAAGAGATCTTGTCTAAAATCATTAAAAAAATAAGATTTTATAAAAAGTTAGAATCATAGGTTTTTAAAAGGAAAATTGAAATGTAACTTAGATATCAAGATTTCTGTGATTTCTATTTAATTGTTAACTTATTATTATCTCCTCAAAAAACAAAAGCTATCGGAATCAGAAATGTGTATTTAAAAATCATACATCTGATGATATCTATAGGAAATATAACTTAACATGGTTAATGGTTGAATTTCAGTGACTCAGTTTTTTACATAATTTACATGATAAATATGATTTTAAGTCTTCAAAGACTCCTGATTCTCTTCTTTGCATCAGGAATTGTGGCATTCTAGACTTTCTGCTTCAGGTATATGTGTTTTAAAATATAAATAAGTTTTTGATAAATATATTAAAGAAATTGAAAACAATAATTCTTAAATTGTACTTTTGTTTGTCCAGGTTAAATTAAAGGACAGAACTGGAATGTCTGCTTATGAGGTTACAAGGCCACTGAAATCATTCAAATCCAATATCCTTAAAATGTCTTCGCCATTCTTTTAGGATGTATGTTGTACACATCCATTTAGCACTTGTGTGATAGACACATAATGATCGTGATCATCTATTTCAGATAATTCTCTGTAAGTGTCAAATCTTGCTGAAAAGGCATACCCTGGAGAAGTGACTTTTCTGCTTGCCTTGCACTTCACTGACTTCAACAGGGATTTGCTAGAAGTTGTAATTGGCTCTTCTGATCGACAATGTGGGGCACGTTTCTCACTGCCTTGACGCTCTTTGTGGATTGGTAAATGCTGTGAAATATGGCAGTATGCCGAAGTGAAGTCAGTTAGCGTGAAGGGAATGTAACTTACTGGCACCACAGGGTGGCCGTAGACTTTATATTTTTTGGTCCCCGTACTTTACTGCTTCATTTTATCCTCTTCTGAAAAGGATTTTAATCTTTCCAGCTCAATCAACAAAATGAGAACTGTATTTACCTGACATCTGATACATGACTTGGTTGTAATGGGCCATTTTTGATGGGAAGAGGCAGTAACCATTTGTTAAATGATACATTTGGCTCCTGGAAAACTTAATAAAGTTTCCCCAAAGTATCTCACCTCCCTCAAATGAATCATTTATATACTCAGAGAAACTATCTCAGTGATGATCAACATTAAGCCTAACACTTTATAAAACAGATGAAGGATACCAAATCATTCGGTTCCCTATCCAAACTCTGTTAAAAGAAATCTTGTGACAGACTGATCTTAAATTAATTTTAAATCATTGGATTCTAAAAGTGGTACAGAAGGATTATTTGTTTAATAGTATTTTTTCCCCCAAAGGAACATCTTCTGCATAGTAAACATTTTTTATGGTAAGACTTTAGGTCTACAAAGTAGCTTTAATTTGTAAATGATCATAAGCTATAATTACTAATGAGTTCTTACCTCCTCCCTCTTTTCTGTAAGTATATTCTTTAATCCCCATTCTCTCAGTAGGACTCTAAAATGCCAGTGATTTTTTTCCCCCAAAGGCTTACTTTCATCAATAATATAATTAAGGATAAATCGCAAAAAACAGGGAGCAACTTGCTTAGTTATCCCTAGTACATAATTATACATAAAGAAATACACACACAGACTGAATCTACATGTGTAAGAAAATAAATACAGATGTATGAATTTCTTTTCCTTTCTTACTTTTTCTACTTCGTTCTTTCTCTCTTTTCTTCCTTCTTTCCTTCCTCCCTTCCTCCCATCTGTCTACATGTATCTAACTATCTTTACTGTGTATATTATATTGCAGATACAGTATGGCAATAAATAGTAAATATTAACGTGATTTTTTTAAGAAAAGCATGTTCATTTTTACATACCCAAAATCTAAATATCATTTGCAATAAGTCAGTCATGATTTTTGCTTAGTTATAGAAGAATAGAAGGTGTTTCAGTGGAATACAATCTCAGCCATCAACTAAATCAAACACCAAAGATAATGTGAAAGGTTGGAGTAAGAGTCCATCAGAAACTATTTAAATTCCATAACATAAACGTGGAAACCATTTGTCATTATTATAGTAATTGTTTATATTCTGACTTTCAATTTCCCCTATATACTATAAAGGAAAAAGGCAGTCTAAAAGAGAAAAATAATAAATTTGGTGGTTTTTTTTGTTTGTTTGTTTCACAATTCACTACATTTACATAATCTAATTTTACCTCATAACATTCTATAAGGAAGAAAAGCAGGCATCGTTATTGTCATTAGCAGATGAAAAAAACTTTATTTTGTAAAATTTAAATCTGTATTCTAAAGACACATAAACAGTAAAAAATGTATTAGGATCGTTAACACCATCTTTGACGTCACTTATTATCTTTTTATAAATATTGTTGACACTACTGCAAAAAACAGGGGTATAATGACATAAAATGTTATGACTAAGTAAGGAAAGGTGCACAGAATTTTCTGAAGCATTTACAAGATATGTTAGCTATAAGTGTTTTTATTAGCCAGAATATTTTCATATTGTATACCTCAACTCTTCTTCAACAGAAAAAAAATTAAAAAAGAAAAATAAAACCATACCAGATTAATATAATTGCATTTCAGTAATAATATTTCATAATTACTTATTAAAATCCAAGTCAGAGATTATAATTACATTGCATTTTCTCTGTAACAGATCTGGGAGCTAAAGATTGTTGGGCTGGCAAAGAATTGCCTTTACTTTTACGGTTTTGTTAAAATATGCTGCTTCTGTTTCTTTTCAACAGTTAATGCTGAGTCAATTGTATAACTAGGTCTGGAGAAAGTGGCAACAGAGAAACTGTGTGTTTTCTCTAAGTATCTAAATATTTTAATAGTCATTAATCATGGTTTACCATTTACATTACAGTTTCCTCTAAATTATAAATGCAATTCTTGTTAAAGAAAAGTGCATCAAAGATAGCAACAACTAAACAGACACACCCAGCTAGGTGATGAAAGTATTGCACAATTTTTTGTTTCTGTATTCTTTCTAAAAAAAAAATTTTTTTAGAATATATTTGGATTTCTAAAATGTGAAGGTGTAAAAGTTTCTATATATCCCATGCCTAGTTTCCCTATGATTAATATCTTATGTTAGTATATTACATTTGTCACAGTTCATGGATTCACATTAGCAAATTATTATTATAAAATACATAGTTTATTCAAACTTCCTTGGTTTTTACTGAATGTTTCTTTTCTGTTATAGTAACCTAGAGGATATCACATTACATTTAGTCCTTGTGTCTGCTACTTAGATAAATTTGACTCTCTCTCAGCCACTAACTGTAAATTTCTCTTCAGACTCTGATATGGAATCACCATGTGTATCCCAGCACCTCATTTATTTGCCAAAACAATTGCATCACATCCAGCAAGGTGATCCCCAGGTTATTCTAACAGCTATGTACTTTCACCAGAGCTCTGTTCAGTTCTCATCTCTGGTTGCTGTAATACTGATAAGCGAATAATGTCTAGTACTACACACGTGTATTATCTTCACTAGAAGGTAAAAGATGACATATATGAAAAAGAGTGTGTTGGATGTTGTCATAAAGTAAAAATCATAAGTGAAAAAATATTTATATGTGTAAATTGGTAGATTATTTTAGAAATTTCACCATATATTTTATGAGACAAGGAGATTTTTGAAAAATAACATTTATTAGTTAAATTTAAAGATTCATATTTTTCAATTAGCTAGATTGCTTTCAAGCACTTCTTAAGATTGTTTCATCCAGGTAATTTTCCTGCCCCAAAATTAAGACATATTTTAATACAGCATTTTGCTTTTGTCAAGGATTTCTTTGCTGAAAAAATTCAAGATAGCCCACCTTCTCTCAGCTCTGTTATTTGTTTCTTAACTTGTCATCTTGGATTTTTTTTTTAATTGTTTTGTTCATGCAAATCCCAATGACTCTAATGAATGTGTATTCTGCCATGTCTAATTTGAGTGGACATCAGATTGGCAGTAAATAATGTTGCATTACAAAAGTCATATCCTTTTGTTCTAAAGATCTGATTTCTTTATTGACTCAGCATATTTTAATAAAATTGAAGTGAAAAGCAGAAACATGTAATGATGAATAATGTATATCCAGTCTTCATGCATCATTGGGATTGTAAATTGGATTCTTTATAATCAGCCTGATTCTTTCCAACCCCTATCTTAATGAGTCTTACCCAAATTTTGGTAGTCCAGAGAAGATGAGAATTCCCTTCCAGATAAAACAAGCTCTAAACAAGAACTGAGGAAATCTCTTCCTTGGGAGAGTGAAGACTGGTTCTTAGAAAATTTTCCATTATCTATTGACTTTGGGCCACAAAATCTCCAAGTTTCTTCATTTGTAAAATTGACCTGATACAAATCTTTGAAGGTGTTAATAATTAGAAATTACATATGTAAAGTACCTTAGATGATCCTTGAGCTGTGACAGACCTTCAAAAGTAAATATTATGTATTATATTATTTTAGAATATATTAGAATCGATTGTTATTCTAATAATACAATGATGCTGTTACTGTTAAACAGACTCTGTAATGTCAGCATGCACTAATTCAGTAAGTATTTACTGAGCAACTTCTACATGCCAGGCACTAAGTTCTGACAATTTACCAGTAAAGAAACCATAAAAAAACCCTCTGTTTTCTTAGAGTTTATGACCTAGCATGAGCGAGGGATGGATAGTGAGGGCTACAGATAATATGTAAGTGGATAGTAAACAAATGCTATCATAGTACCAATATATAAAAATATCTAGGTTGTCACATAAATACAAAATAATTTTTATATGAAAAAATAAATCAGAGAACAGGAATAGAGAATGCTTGGTGAGAACAGTATACATATTTAAATGAGGCATGAGAGGACTCACTGCGAGAAATGTTCTCTAACATCGCAATATACTCATTTATTATTGATTTATTCATTTCTTCATTCATATTTTTCTGCATACTTTATTTTGAAAAACTTAGAATAGTTGAAAGAACAGTAGAATGAATATCCTTACAGTCTGCACCTAGAATCCTCAATTTTTAACATTTTGACATATTTGCTTTCTCTTTGAACAGTTTTTGCTTCTTTATTGGTATATATCACAGGATATTTCATTACCTCTTGCTACACTAAAACATTTTAGTTGCTTAAAACAACAATGGTTTATAATTTCACTAGACTCCGGTGCTCTATGATTTGGGCAAGGCTCAGCTGGTCGGTCCATTTGCTGTACGTGATGCTGGCTGAGTTCACTCATGGCTGCATTCAGCTGAGGGCTAGTGGAGACTGGAATATCCAAATGACCTCTCACCATGGCCTCTCGTAGGACCTTTCTTCATGCGGTCATCAGTCATTTGGGACTGTAGCCTGGACTTTCTCATACTATAACAGTCAGGATCCAAGAGCAAAGGCAGAAAGTTCTTGGCTGAGGAAGTGAAAATTCAAGTCAAAAGCCTTGTGTGGGAACAGACACTACCTTGCTTCTGCTGCGGTCTATTGTTCCAAGCAATTCACAAAGCCAGCTTAGGTTCAGGGAAAGGGGATAGACTTCACTTCTTGACGAAAAGAGAGGCAAAGAATTTGTGGTCATTTAAATTCTGTTACATCAAGGATCACTCATTTCATTGAGTTGCAGCTTCACTTTATCCAACTTTAATCTAGAATAGGGACTTTTTTTTCTTTTCTTTTCTTTTTTTGGTCAATGTATTTCAGTTTTATTCATTATTCTTTTTGATGCTTAGACGACCTTACCATTAGGTGCTCCCTTACGTTGACTTCTATGTCCATTAATTATATGGTTAAATATATGTAATTTATGAACACAATGCACATGCCCACAGTGTTTCCCTTTTATTTTTTAAAGTATTAAACACACACATCAGCTTTTCACATTATGTAGATATTAACTTGTTTTTATTTGCAGACAAAAAAGACAATACCAAAGTTTTTCTATATATGGTTATATTTTTCTCTTCCTGTGATTTCTATTTTGTTTGACTACATAATAATTTTATTCTATTTATGGTTGGACAGATGAAAAGTACAGTATCATGATTTTTCAGCAATTTTATTTCTCAGTAACTTAATAAATTCTGAATTTAAACTATTTATGATTTTCTATTTATGAAAAACATATAGTTATGTGATATTTTGAAATTTCTGTTAATAATTACTTTAAAGACAAAGCCAGAAATGGTTTTTAGGAGAGAAAAGAAAATTTGAAAACTTGAAAATAAGCTCATGTAATTATTTCATTCTTTAAAATTTTGTATATTTAGGATAGCTTTATACAATCCATATCTTCCTTCTCTGTGTTACATGGGAGATTTTGTTCTAATATAACCACAATTAATTTTGAGCATTTAGTCAAAGAAGTAAAAGGCAATATTGATCAATCACAACAGGTATATTGCCAAATTTTAAATAAATATTAAAGAAACTCACAAACTGAACCATCTATCTCTTTTGTTTGGATATCCATAAAGAATGAAGAGATAAAATCAGTGCTAAACCTTCTGGTTATATCTCAAGATTATATAGTTATCTGAATACAATAAACACATCTTTTCACAGAACTAAGGACTCAAATGAAAATAAGAGGAACTTAGTTCTCTTTTCTTGTTATTCTTATGTAAAACTTTTTTCTTTTTCTTTTTTTTAATCATCACTGCTCATTTGATGGAGGCTGTTAAAAAAGCTCCCATTAATATAGGCCCTCAGTCATCTGCTTTTAGATCACAAGTGAGTAGCAGGTGTAGCAGCCAAAGTCATCAATGTGCACATCAAGATGAATTTCAAAAGGATTGTATGGACCTGAAGATCGTCATCCTAAGTGAAGCAAGCCAGAAAGAGAAAGAAAAATACCATATGATGTCACTCATATGTGGAGTCTAAAAAATACAAAAAGAAAGAAAGAAAGAAAGAAAGAAGGAAAAAGAGGACGCTAATGAACTCATCTACAAAACTTAAAAAGACTCGCAGACATAATAAATAATCATGGTTACTAGGGGAAACGGGGTGAGAAGGGATATATTTGGGAGTCTGAGATCTGCAAATGTTAACCACTATATATAAAAATAGATAAAAATTAATTTTCTTCTGTGTAGCACAGGGAACTATATTCAATATTTTGTAATAATCTTTAATGAAAAAGAATATGGAATATGAAAACATATATATATATATATATATATATATATATATATATATATATATATATATATATACATATACATGACTGGGACATCACGCTGTACACCAGAAATTGACACATTGTAACTGACTATAATTCAAGAAAAAAAAAAAGGATTGGTTACCAAATATTCAAAGAAAGAAAAAAAGAAGGAAAGAATGAAGGCAGAAAGGCAGGAAAGCAGAAAATAAAGAAGGAAGGAAGGATGGAAGGAAAGAAGGGAAAGAAGGGACCAAGAGGACCCTAACACTCCCCTCAACTTGCCTAAACTTTAGAGAACCTTCTGACTCTAGGTCACTAACATCCCTTTTCTTAGAGTATTTTCTTTAGCAACCTTTAAATTGTAAATTCTCCCTCTGCTCCTATGAGATTTAAATCTTTTAGAAGGTGTTTTGTCAGCTTTACTCTTCAGGACTCTTAGAACCCTAGAGGACCCTAGAACCATCTCTTTGAAATGCAATCATCAGGGAAGATCATGGTCTTTATCTCCCACATTCTGTGGGAGGGGAGGAACCTAACTTACTTAGGCATCTTGATTCAAGTTATATAACTATCTCTTGTCACAAAAGAGAAAATTTAATTTTCTTTTAGGAAAAGCCAATTAGCAGATACAGAAGGCCCAGGATCCTCCCATCCCGGTTCTTAAATATTCTCCAGCTGTTTGTTTGAATGGTGTTGATCATCTTTCTCTACTGCAATAGTCTTGAATGAAGTCTGCCTTGCCTTTTTAACCTTGGCAGGTGCAATTTTTTGCTTTGGCATTTGGAATGAAGTAGAAAGAAAGGAAAGACAAAGAGAAAAAGGGAGAGATAGAGAGAGCACATAAAGGGACCGGAAGAGAATATGTTAATTCCTTTACATCTGAGCATGGGAAAAATCTTCCTATGTATGACTTAAAATTCTGAAGCAAAAAAAAAAAAAACAAACTTTGATTTACTTCAACACATAGAATTATTATTGTATGACAATAGATAAACTAGCAAAAAAGCAAATCTAACAAATCAAATAAAACAAAGTTACAAAAAAACAACTTGCGAAGAATTGCATTTCATATCACAGGGAGAAGAAAAATACCCCTATTGTAAAAATAACTCCTAAAAATCAAAAAGACCACTACATGACAGTTATATTGGCAAAAGGAGCAGATAATCACATCACATTAGAAAAATATTAAAAAGACAGACAATGTTCACTTTTCCATAATAACAGGAATGCAAAATAAAATTCTATTAAGATATTTTTATGCAACTATCAAAAAATTTTTAAGTATCCAAACTTTGGTAGCATTATCTATTGTCATTTTTTTCTCTATGTATCTGTCTGTCTGCATTTTCTTTGATATGATTTTATTTTTTGAGCATATATAACATGCATAAATTATCAAAATCAATACTATGTAACAAAGATTATTATGAAGGGTCTCAATTCTGTCTCTATCTCCTTCTCTTTTCTCTCCCTACTTCCATGTAAGCATTTGCATTAATTTTTATTTACCCTTCTAGCTTTTCTTTTAGCAAAGATGTATGTATGAGTCAACATACATATCCACATTCTGCTCCTTTTTTCTTGCAGTAAAAGTAGGACACGATATTTATTGCTCTGCAATTTTCCCTTTTAACTTCACAATCCTACCTTTAGGTCACTCCAAGTCCACATAGAAATGTTCTCCCTGCATTTTTAAGGGTGCAGAGTGTTTCCATATGTTGAACCATGGATTGTTCAACAAGTTCTGCAGTCATGGACATTTGAATTGTTTCCAAACATTTGTAATTACAAACTATACCTCAATAAATAGTCATATGCATGAGTGTTTTTCATAATTTTGGCAAAGTTTCCTAGAAGTGGGCTTACTGGATCAAAAAAGCTAACTGCATATATAATTTTTCTAGATACTTTTAAATTCCTTTGTATTGGGATTGTACCATTTTTTTATTTGTAACAGCAACATACTGGAGAGCTTGTCTTCCTCATGGTCTCCACCAACATAGTGTATATTGTCAAACATTTCAGTTTGGGCCACATCTTTTAGATGGTGAGTGCCATTTCTGGGTAGTGTTAATTTGTATTTCTCCTTTTATGAGTGAGATTGACCCAAATGCTGCCCCACTTTCACAATAGATATCCTTAGTCTATTCCTTCTCATCCATTCTTCTTCTTATCTCCTCATGTCTGACTTATTCTGAAATGAGAATCCTTCTCATTCACTGAGATAATAGGCAAAATAGGACCATAATTCTCTCTACTCCTAATACTTCCTTATATCTGTGCCTATACCGTCTACCAACACACTCTATGTTTGGAGCATGCAGACAGTGGCTTGCTATAATAAACTTAAAAACAAACAAACAAACATACAAACAAAAAAAATCCATTTCTTGACCCTATTATCCCTCCTACCTATATCCCTACTTTTCTACTTTGCAAAATAACTCTTCAGAAAGTATCTACATTCCTTGTCTTCACTTTCTCTAACTCTGAAGTTCGGTCTTGTCCCTACACTGAACCTGATCTTGTCAGTATTGCCAATGTCTTCCATGTTGCTAAATCCAAAAATCAATCTGGAGTCTTCTTATTTGACGTTATCAGCATTTTTTGACATAATTGATCAGGCCCTTCTCCTTGAAACACTTTTTTATTGCTTCCAAGACAGCACAACTTATTTTTTTTTATAAGATGCTCTTTTTTTCATCCCCAGGGCTGATATTTTTCTCAACTCCCTTAACTCTTATTTCTGGAGTGTTCTAAGGTTCAGTCTTTGAATGTCTTCCTGAATTTAGGGATCTCACCAGCTTTATGGCTTTGGATACTAGCTGTGTAATGATTAACTACCACGAGAAGCAGTAAGTAGAGCTAATAGACACACAAAGTCTCGCTGTACCTTACTAGCCTTTTGTCCTTGATATAAATAACTTTGTTCCTCAGTTTCCTCATTGTAAAATGTTGATAATAATGATAACTTTCTCATGGGAATTTTGTATGAAATAAATAACTCATAATAAAAAATTGCCCCTAGCACATAATCAGTGCAATATAAGCATTAATTCATATTGTTAACATAGTTTCATGGAAATCCCTTCCTCCCCAAACTGCAGACTAGCATAATTAGTTCTTTTTGAACACCTGCACTTGGTTATTTCATTATGGATTCCAAACTTAACATATACTGAGTGCTTTTGATTTTATGCCTCAAATCTGTCATTGCAGTCTTCCCCTTTTCTCACAGAATTCCCTAAAGGGGAATAAGTCTTTATCTCACATTCCAAATCTAATATGTCAGCAAATCCTTTTGATTTTGCTCTCAAAATGAATCAACAATCTGCCCATTTCTCACCACCTCCATTGCTACCACTCTAGCTGGAGAGGGCTCATCTCTTATCCAGATTCTTGCTCCCAGCTGATCTCCCTGTTTCTGCCCTTGAACCTCTTTAACATATGTCTCCACATAGCACCCAGAGTGACCTAGAATATATATGATCTCTTCCTCTGTTTAAAGCACCCCCATGACTCGCCAACTCAACAAGCCAAACTCCTCGTCATGGCTCACAAGATGGCAGAGGCTACACTACCACTTGCCTGAATTTTCTGACCTCTCACTTTGTGCTCTTCCCTGGCTTCCTCCTTCTGGCCTCACTGGCCTCACTCTTATTTCTGGAAAATTCACCTGTGTTCTGCCTTAGGGTGTGTTTTTTCTTCTCAGTCTGCCTGGCGTCTTCTCTCCATAGACATCCACATGGCCTGATTTCCTCATCATTATAGAATCTCTGCTCAGAAACTAGACTAATGAAGAGGCTTTCCCTGTCATCCTATTTAACATTACGTTGCCCACCATGGCCACCTCTGTACTTCTATCTCTGTTACCTGTTTTGTCTTTCATTAGCACTTTTGGCATTCTCTATATTTTACTGATTTTATGTCTTTCTCTCACTAGAATGTAAATTCCATAGGGACTCCTAATATTTCCCCCAATTCTAGTTCCTCAATATAAGAATAATGCCTGGCAAAAAACATTTATAAGTATTAACTGAAAAAAAATCAATGAATTAAGTAGATTATTGATCACAAAAATTATAATTATAATTATAAAATTATAATTTTTGTAGACCCTTATGTATTTGAAAAGCAATTTCCAGAAAAAATCAGAAGTATGCAGAAGAATTTGTTCATTTTCATATTTAATAAGTTAAATATGAAATAAAGAGAGAATAAAATAAATGGATGCTTTCACTCTCTTTATATAATATGTATATATATATATATAAAATTATATACACATTCTAATTGCATGTGTATGTAATTTGCATGTGTTTATAATTGAAAAATTACAGAACACTGTGCCATAGTAGCTCAAAAATAAGCCAAAAATAATCCCTCCACCCAGAAAGCACAGTTGATACTTTAACATATAATTCCAATATTATTTATGCATATATACATATATATTAGGGAAATTTGAGAATTTTATAAATGCATAAACCTCATTATAATTAAGTAACATATTCCCATTTTGGCAGACATAGTGCTGGATACTTAACATAAATTATTTCATATTTACCCTTGTATACACAGAAAACTGTACTTTAATACCTTCTTGAATTCAGATGAAGCCAAGTGATTAGGTCTGGCCAATGAAATATGAGCAGAAAAAATGAATTTCACGTCAATGATGATGGAAGAAAATGCCTTTGGACTCCCTTGCTTTGGGCTTTATGGAGTTGACTGAGCCACAATAGAAGCATCCCAGATACCTGAGTCAGCATGGGGAAACCAGATGCCCCAGAGTTGCCCAGAATGTTGTAGGTTCTCCAGTGAGTGATAAATGCACTCAATGGTAGTTTATTACAAGCTGCAGATTGTTTGTTATTTCAGCATAGTTTGATCATTTCTGACTAATACACCCTTGATGATATTTTCCCCAATTGTTAGTTATTTTTGTACATAATTATTTTAATTCTCACATATTCTCTCATAGATGCTTTAAAATCTAAATGTTAATACGGTAATAAAAACAAGTGATGAAACTTAGCATTTTAAACTGCTTGTTTCTAATTTGCTGAACAGTTTGTTCTTACACGAGAGAAGTTATTAGCCCTCATTCCTAATTCTGATCTTTTGTCCCTGGAATGAAGTGTATTTTCAACTCTCAGGTAGAATATAAAATAGGTATTCTACCTTTTTATGTGACAATATTGAGAGATACCCTTGAGTATGAAATAGCACGCACACTTTCTTTCCCAACTAAAGGAGTATATACTAATTTGGAAAGATCATTATTAATGGCCTCTGTGATCCACCTGCAAAAAGGATTCTGGCTTGGCCACATTGGTTTCATCTTCTTCTGCCTTAATTTTGAGGCAGATCCTTTCCTAAGAGCCAAGATATTTCTAGCATTGTAGTACAGAATCAACAGAAGAGGAGATAAAGAAGGCAAAGAGATGTGCTGGATCACTGCTAGGATAGTGATTTTCAAGGATGTAAAGTATGACAGAAGTGTTAGCTTAACTGTGCTGTATAAAGAAACTGAGAAAGAAAGGCTACACACACACACACACACACATTTTTGCATCCCCATTTCCCACTTGTGGAATTTGAGTGATTTAAGCAAATAATTATTTTGAAATTAATTTTGATTTATTTACAGATCTTTTGATCAAGATACAGATCTGACATCTGGCTACATTTCATATTATGTAAGAGTCTCTTACCCTTTTTCTTTTATTATTGGTTCAAGCCATTTTTTTGATGACCTATGCCTTTCTTTCATTTACCTTGCCCAAAGTAATTTTGCAAATACATTTGCACTTTCCCAGATTTACCTCAATTTTCTCAAACTCACATTTTCTATTTCAAATTATATCTGTAGATGGAAAACAAATCAAATAATTATCACCTAGAACTTTTAAAATCATTGTCAGAACTCAGACATCCTGAAAACTGAATTGATCGTATGCCTACTGGCATAGTAAAAATAAGCTGCTTTTCAGTTTATTAAATGGCACTGTTGAAGTTTTATAGTGTGGTTCTGTTCTCTAAAGAGGAAATAGTTTGACATTACGAAAATTCAATTATAAAAAATTAAAATACATCAAATTTGTCATAAAAAGTTCAAACAAATTCAGTTTGTTTGATAAATTCAGTACTAGTTTTGATCAAATAAAAATGTGACATTACTTTACCAGTGATCATAAAAGTGTAAGCCAGTTTTGTCTTCAGAAAATCTCTTGGAGACAGTTAAAAGATACCTTAGTGAAAACACAATTTATATTGTATCTTAATTTTATAGCCTAAAGGGAGAAATTGACTGTTTATATTGCATCAACATACACATTATACGATCGTCTTCACTTCCAGAGTAGTTCAATATTTTCTTTCTCAAAGGAAGAAAACTTTCCTCTTACTGCCTCACCCTTGGAAAATGGTGATAAGCATTATTACGCTTGCCAAAATACAACACATGTGTCTATAGTTCTATCACACCTAGTAGACAAACTGCAAAACGAATGAGAAATAAACATTTTAAAAGGTATGTCCTAAATCATTACGTAAACAAATGCAAATAACTTCAACAATCTAAAATTGCTTTAATTAATAAAATTGGTAATAGTTAAGAAAAAGTAATTTCTGTTTTTAGTAAGAATGTAGAAAAGCTTAAAATCTCATGTGATTCATACAAAGACAAATGTTTAGATTTTAAAAAATGTTGTGTTTACACATAAGAAAACACCATTTTGCATATGCATTGACTTAGAAATTCTACACAGAGAAATTTATCTTCAGAGAAAATAATTATGTATTGCAGGAATATTCTGAAACTAGGATGCTTTTTTTGAATTAGTTGTTTCTGATAACAAATATTTGGGGGAAAAAAACTAAATAGATTTAAACAAAAACCAAGAATAAATAATCGTTAAAATGTAAGAGACTATTAAATTATCTGATGTAAGACCTTACTTTATTAGGGTTACATTGTAGAAGAATATTTTCTTTCTCAGAAAGGTGTTCCTATTAAATAAAAGAGAAAGTCATTATGTTATTTCTCTTTGTATGGGTTTTATATATATATACACACATATATATACACACATATATGATATAATGTGCTGTTTATACACACACACACACATATATATATACACACACACATACATATACAAACAAAGTTTGAGAGAAAGGGAGAGAGACTATATAGATATGAAGGTTATATAATCTATTATTGGTAATGCTTATCTCTGGTGTTCACATTATGAGTTGCTTTAACTTTCTTCTTTCAGTGTTTATCTTGATTTTTAATGATTGAAGCTCAACTAGAGCCTTTGCTCCAAATCATCCTTATCACTCCATGGCCGAAGCTCACGGAAAAGCTACCACTGTGAGTGGTTCTGTTCCCTGTTGCATGTTCCCTGCAAAAAGATTGCACAGCGAATTGTCTCCGTATGGCCCTTTATGGTATACACAGACGTTAGACATGGCCAAAGCAGGTCTCAGAGCCACTGCCAACTTCAGAGGACATGGAGAATAGCCATTCTACCCTGCATGTACCTACAAGGATGAACACTGCAGGTACTGTGAACAGCATTAATGACTCTCACACTGATGAGGTAAAAAATAGAGAGGGAAGAAGGCAGGCAATAGACATTTTGATTATAGAGACTTTCTTTACTGATAGAAACTCATTCCTTGTGTGGTAATTGCAGCCCTCTCCTTGAGATTTGTCTCTTAACCAGTTAGACGTCTTTTCATGGTTATTGAGACACCCAGTACCGTCTTGCCTGAAGAGAGAAAAACAAAACAAAACAAAATTCATTGAAATCAAACCAAGAAAAAGTTAATGAAAGTATAACAGAAAATATTGATTTTGAGGTCCACCAACTTATTTTTACAAAGTTCAGCTCAATTTATATTACTTTTATACACTTCTGGTTATCTGTTTTGATATGGTTTATAATTACATAACTCATATTTAATGAACAGTAATGAGTTAAAGATAAAAATACTGAGAGTGTTTCTTCTGTTCTCTACCATCCAAGGCCCTTTGATATGTGTCTGCTTTGATTTAAAGAAACAGAGAACATATAAAAACAGGCTTCTCTCAGCTTCTTGATGAGAGCTGTCTTCTTTGTGGAACTACACAGAAGTTAGCTGTTTCTTGTCCAAAAAAATAGATTTTTTTCTTGTGGGCTAGATAAATATCTCCGACTACTTGTAAGGAGAGAGAGAGCTTCAGAAGGACACAAGGCATCAGAATGCATCATAAAGGGAGCAATTCCCCAGCAAAGAAGGTAGCATTGCAAGGAAAAAGGTGGTCACATCCATGATATAGAACCCAGGGCAGCTGAGGTGAATATAAGAACTCAATGGCAGTGGGAGAACTCTAGGTGAGAAAGAGTGTGTGGTGCTCAGATACCAGAGAATAAGCCAATTAAGTCTGCAAATTAGAGAAGAAAGAAAAAAATAGGAGACCAATTGATTCAGTTCTTGAATATTTGACCAGGCACTGCAAATCTAGTAATAATAGTAATAAATACCTAATCAATCACTTTCAAAGGGAGTATATAAGAGGGCTACAGTACAGCCTACTATAGACAGGAGTTCTGCAAAAGATGAGATCAAATTAGCTAGTAGAATCCATAACAAGATTATAGAACCTCATGAAGTGGGAAAAAAAAAAAAAAAAAACAGATTTAGGTATCAAATTAGCCCATAGATAAGAGAGACAAACATCAGCTCACCTGAGCATTTACTTATCCATAATTCATAATTACAAATTGAATTTGACTACTTAGCAAGTAAAATTTTATATATAATTGGTCTATAAATTAATCCAATGGATTCTTTGCCTTTAAAAGTCCAATATAAGTAACTTACTTTAATATAGTTTTTAAGAGAAAAATCAGAAACTTGGGCTTATCTATCTGATTCTAGGGTAAGACCATCCTTCATGCCTAAAGCTCTCCTATCCACCAGTCAAAGAAAGCTTAGAACTAAGTCCATACTCAAGCAGTTTGACTTAACTTATATGAGACTCATAGAAAGATGCATGAGAATGTAGCTAATTTGAATTCCCTTTGGAAATGAATTATTTGTGTGGCTAATTATTTGCCTCCTGGAAAGACTGCAGGCAGCTTTGAGTTCCATGTGGCTCCCACAGGGAAACATTTATTAGGGACAAGGACACAAGATGATAATGACATGCAGGCATCAGTCCTAGAAACGTGATGTTTCAAATACACGGTTTAATATGGTTGGCAGTAAAAACATAAATGTTTTTATGTAGAAAGAAAATTGGGAAAGTTACACTATTTGATGTTACTAAAAAGAGTCATATGCTGGTATTGAGTAATACGGTGATTATGGTTAATATTATTATTAGAAATTATAATGCCATCTCAGATAGAAGAGTCATTCCAAATCCACCACTTGGAAAGACTGTAGTCATCTAATTAGGAACTTTAGGGCTTTAGTCACACAATAAAAACACATGAAATGCATGAATAAGACTGTTAATTATGATATATTTCAGCTTTTGAGAGACTTTAGCAGGAATGAGGACACCAAGGAAAGTGTTAAATTCAAATTAAGGCAATTAAGTGTTACAAAGGATTACTTATTTTTGCACATTCTTAAAGCTACTGTCTTCCAGTGCACAAACTCGTCCTGGGAATATCATTTTATATTTTCTGGAAGGTCTCTTAACTCTTTCTGGTCAAGATCACTAACAGAGCATAGCAAAGAGCAGATTTCCTAAAAACTGCCCTGTAGAATTCTTAAAAAATATTAAGTTTTTTTTTTCTTTAAACAGTTGATTTTCTACTGAGAGACAGTATAGTTAGCATACTTGGGGGAGAAATTAGTTCTCAATGCCAAAATATTTTACTAGTTTTAGGAAAAGCACAAATTATCACCTACAAATCTATATGTTGGTCACTATTATACAACAGTAAGTAGTCAAATAGATGATTTTTTTTTTCTTACCAGCCAAATGTACTCTACTGTTGCTGACTTGCTTGTGTTATAACTACGGGACTTTCTGGGCCAACTGTATGTCCTTGGTGTAGAAGAGCAACACTGAGTGATGCTCAACGCTGCTTCTTTTTTTTTTTTTTTTGGTTTACCAGTTGTGTAATCAGGAAGGTCATAAACTAATGCCTTGAATAATACTTTAGAAAGATCACCCATAATTTGAAGACTAAATATTGTGCTTTGGAAAAGACGGGTATTAACCTTACTCAAGAGAGGATTACCAAAATATTCGTCAACATCTGGGAGTTGAAACCCAGCATTGATTATTCATAATGCTAACATACTTACTGATGAAAAGACATGAAGGCCAAAAGACTAATTTGATCTAAAAGTGTCTATCTCCTTTAGAAGCTCTCTAAAGGGAATACAGGGACTTTTCTATTCTCAGCTTGATCAAATGTAACCCCATCTTCATACTGCAAACTCTCCATTCCAAACCCAAGGACTTTTCTTCCCTCCTTTCCATGTACCTTGCTTTCTCCTCCCTTAACATTTTGCAGGTCTCCTCTCTCTTACCTCCTTGCACTAGATGACACTTACTCAGCCTTCAGATGGCATTTCAAGCACACGTTTACCATGCTTCCCAGGGAAGTTTTCTTGATGCCTCAGTGAATAACAGGTTCCTCTGTTACATGCTTCTAGCCTCTCTCCTCTTTAATTTCTAGGCTCTTAACAGAGCTCTGAGAGGTAAGGAATTTAAGATTACATCATTTGCTTTTTGCTAGCCTCCTTCACTTTATCCCAGTGTTCCTTGGAGTTCAGAAGTCAGCTGATAGATCCACAAGGATGTCAGCTGAGGGTGGTGAAGATAAAGTCAAGTTGAGAATCCAACTGAGACATGGCTGGAGCTTGGAGGTGTGGGGACTGATGGGACAAATGAAGGACTGGAGGTGATGGCTTATTCCCAAAAGATAAGACTGCAGCATCCCCGTGCCCCTATCCAAGAATCTGTTCAAAACCTAGAAATTAACCCCAGAAAAAATAAGATGAGAAAATGATTGTATTTACCCAGATATGAGTAGTTCAATTTTCTGTATTGAAAAGAATCAAGACTTGATAAAAAATAAGTTCAATCCTAGAAAAATGAAGAAAACTGCATTTTGCCTCCCTCTTTGATGGTTTAGAAATTTTATTTACCTTAAAGATAGATGTGTGTGATTTGAAATCAATGGTTGTTTCCCTCACTAACTTGTTAAATTTCATGTGAAAACAGAGCCTATTTATTTTTCAAAACTTTATCACCTCCCACTTGCCTTTTCAGCAGAGCAGCCACCACAACATAGGATCTTAATAAATATTGAACAAACATGTCATAAATATGGGGAAACAATTTATCAAAAATGTGGTACAGAATATTTTTGTAATTAAAGTAGTTTTATTAAAGTTTTTCCTAATTATTAAAAAATTCATGCCTAACGAATATTTCCAGAATGTATTCAGGTTATGTTTGGGTTAGAGAAGTACCTTTACTTTTTTCCGTATAGTTACTAATTGCCACAATACTTAATGTATTGAAGGATTCACACTTTCTCCATATTAAAAAAAAATCTACAGATGGACATTCATTAAATTTAAAGAGTATTTTTGATGTTGTTTAGATTACATTGTTGTCTATATTTATGATTAAAGTTCACTTTGAAATGATCAAAGAAAATTCAATTGAGAAAGAATAGTCTTTTCAACAAAAGATGCTGGAATAACTGAACATCATGTGCAGAAAATGAATCTAACTGTAGGCTCTAGAACTTTCACATATGTTAACTCAGATGGTTCATAGACCTAAACGCAGAATGCAAAATTATAAATTTCTAGTATAAATAATGCAAGAAGATAGTGCGATAGGAAAATCTAGGTGATCTTGGATTTAGTGATGACTTTTAAAACACAATATCAAGAGCAAGGTCCATAAAAGAAAAGAATAATAAGTTGGACTTCAGCAAAATAAAAAATTTCTGCTCTGCAAAAGACATTGCTAAGAGGATGAAAAGACAAACCACAGACAGAGAGAAAATTTTCGCAAAAAATATATCTGACAAAGGACTGCTGTCCAAAATAGAAACAGAACTCTTAAAACTCAACAATAAGGAAACAAAATAACCCAGCTAAAATGGATGAAAGATCCAAACTGATAATTTAGCAAAGAAGATATATAAATGGCAAATTAACCTATAAAAATTGTTAACATCATATGTCACTAAGAATTGTAAGTTAAAGCAATATGAGACCACAACATACATATCAGGAAAGCAAAAATCCAAAACACTGACAACACCAAATATTGATGAGTTTGTGGAACAACAGGAGCTCTCGTTCACTATTGATGGGAAATGCAAACTGGTACAGCCACTTTAGAAGAGAGTTTGTTAGCTATTTGCAAAACTAAACAAACTCTTACCATATGATTCAGCAATCACATTCTAAATATTTACTCAAATGAGCTGAAAACATGTCCACTCTAAAATGTGAACAGAAATGTTTATAGCAGCTTTATTCATAATAGGGAAACCTTGAAAGCAACCAACATGTCCTTCAATAGGTGAATGGCTAAACAAACTGTGGTATATTTATACAATGGGATATTATTCAGTGATAAAAAGAAATAAGATATCAAGCCATAGGAAGACACAGAGGAAACTTAAATGCATATTGCTAAGTGAAATAAGCAAATCTGAAGAGGCTGAATATTATATGATTCCTATTATATGACTTCCAAAAAAGGAAAAACTTCAGAGACAGTAAACAGATCAGTGCTTGCCAGGGGTTTGAGAAGAGTGAGGGGAAGATGATTAGGTAAAAGTACAGGAGATTTTTACCATGGTGAAACTATTCTTTAAGATACTGTAATGTTGCTTACATACATACTGTCACCAAATCCAGAGAAAGTACAATACAAAAACTACCCTACTGAAAACCTTGGACTTTAGTTATTAATAACACATCAATATTGGTTCATCAACTGGGATAAAGTTAGCCCACTAATTCAAGTTGTCAATACTAAAGAAAACTCTGTGGGGGGGAATGGGGGGCCACTTAGGGGTGGAGACAGAGTGGTACTTGGGAACTCTGTAGTTTCTGTTAAATTTTTCTATAAACCTAAAACTGCTCTAAAAACTAAAGTAATTAAAAAAAATCACTTTGAAGATTCTGAATTAGTGATGAACCTCTGAGGGAGATAAACACAACAGATTCTACAATCCAGATCCATTCCTGCTGCCCTTGGGTAAGTCATTTCATCACTTACCCACCCCGCCCCAGTTTTCTACCTGCAAAATGGAGTGATAATAATACCTCCCACACAATGTTGTTGAGGATGACAACTGGAGCAGTGCTGGTACACGGTAAGTTCATTATTTTCTGCACGATCACCAACCATGAGAGACTCTGAAACTGAAGTAGAACCATAGGGTGTTGTGACTATGGGGAGGAATGTGTCACAGATATGAGACTCTATGGCCAGAAGGTACAATCATGGTCTCAGAGGTGAGTCCCACAGTGAAAGTCACAAGAGCAGCTGTTGGTAAGCACTGCTCTGTAATTGGTTAATTTCCCACATGGACGTGTCTATTTATTTTGTTCACGGATATCTATAAAGACTGACAATTCACTCCATCAATTTTGGGAAGGCCATTGAAGCAACAGCAACTACTGGAATTTACTCAACACCTTTAGTTTGCTGGACACTGTTCTAAGAGCTTTATGTTTTAATTAATTTTTACACAAAAATTAGGGAGGTAAGGCTGTTCTTTTCATTTTATAGAAGTGTAACTGATGTTAGCTGATTTAACTTGCTCACAGTCACACAGCAAATAAGTTAAAAAGAGAAATCTGAACCTAAGTGGCCTGATTGTAAAATCTGAATTCTTTATCAGCACTTTATGTTGAGAACTTTATAATATACATATTTTTCTTTGTTTATTTCCTGTCCTACAATAAGATTTTAACCTTATGCCACAGCTTATTAGTTCTGGTTTAAGCAATTTTATTGCCCATGGATAATAAAACAACATCACAGGGTATAGTAAGGGATTAATGACCAGATACACATAAAGTGCTTTGAAAACTACTTGGGATAGAGAAAGGACATAACATGTCATCTTTGTTATATTTTAATTATTTCTAAATTTCTTTGTTATCTTCTCAATACATAATTCTTACTGACAATGTCAATAGCAACCTTTTAAATTTTTATGTCTTTATATATATATATAATTATTTTGTACAATATTTGTACAATATATATAAATATTTTGCACAATCTTTGAAAATGTCTTGTAGCCATTAGCAATCTCTACTTTCTGTATAGATGGATTTCTGGTCACTAACAATGAGGTTTTGAGTAGAGAAGTCCTATCATCAGAGAAGAGTAAGAGATAACACTGAATTTGGCAGAGTGCCTTGTTCATAGTAGGCTCTCAGTAAATATTTTATGAAGTAATGAATAAATAGCACTCGTTGCAACAGTACCCTGCCAGAGGACAAGCACAGGAAATGCCAGTACCAGCCCCAGTACCATGGTTAACCACAAGCACAGGACGCTCAGCACAACTGAACAAACATCGTACACTTAAATCTAAAACACTTAGTAAATCCAGACATCTCCCAGGGGTCCCAAGAAGTTCCTAGGGGAAAAAAAAAACAGTGGAAGAGTCACAGAGAATCTAAGATTTAGTTTAACTTAGGTAGGTTGATAGAATTTACTGAGGGACAAGATACTCCGTTCATTAAACCATGTGTCTTATAAATAAAAGCATCTCTACTTCGCGTTAGAATTCATGTAGTAAGTAATTATTAAATATCTTTTTTCTATATTATGATCTACATAATATACTAAATAAACTTCATATGGGAATACATAAATTCATACATACTTGACAAAGTTTTATTCAATCACTTGCTGCTGCAATAATGCTGCCTAACCACTGCAAAATTCAGTGGCACAAACAAGGCACCTTTATTCTCTTGCTCTCCTGACTAGAGGTCAGTTGTGGTCAAGCCCATCTAGGCTGCATTCTGCTAGTGGCTCTACTTCAAGATGTGAGTCAAACAGGCTTGACTCCAAGGTCAATGTTGGATTTAGACCTGCTCTGATTTTCTTGCATTGATTTTAGACCAATGTCAACAGAAGCAAATTCTTCTCATGGTGAATGCCAGGAAGTCAAGAGGCCAATCCAAAGACCTCTGCTTCTCTTAGATCCAATAACTTTCCTTTCACCAAAGTAAGTTGTATGACAAACCCAGGTACACTGGTACATTGAAATGTCCTCCACTCTCTCCAATGTACCAGAAGAAGCATACACTTCAAACCAGTGCACCTGGATTGCCATTTTGAAGAATGAAAAAGAAAGAAACTTTGTCAGTCCTTCTTTAGGAAAGAATGATCAACCCTGAGTCAGAAATCAAAGTGTTTCATCATCTGTGTAAGAGAAAATAGAGAGTTTGGAGAAATTGGAGACCCAGTGGTAAAATGAATGTATTACTCTGGGAAGCACATCTGGGACACTGCCTGCTCTGGGAATGGAAGCATATAAGAAACAGGAGGTCAATGAACCAGGCAGAGAAAACAAAAACAAACAAACAAACAAAAAACCTGGATGATTAATCAGTTGGGCTCCAATGTCAGGGCAACAAAATCCAGAACTTGGGATTTGCCCTTAATAGAAATGTGGAACTCTTTTATTAAATTACACTTACTTATCTGAATATAGTTTGTAATGTCAAAAGTCACTGTGGCTTTCTTTGTAATAATATAATTCTATTTCATGTGGTAGCAAAATTCCAAGAAGACATACACCTATTTATAATCTTCTCCCCTTGTGTGTGGTGAAAACTGTAACTTGCTTCTAACCAAAAGAATATGGCAAAGGTGAAGGGATTTTGATGATGTAATTAAATTCACTAATCAGTTTAAATAAAGCAAAAGGGAGATTTTCTTGGGTGGGCCTGTCCTGATCAGGTGAACTATTTAATAGAGCCTAAAAGTCAGAGTCTGGAAGCATAACACCTGAGAGTCGGTCTCTCTCTCATGTGTGTGTGTGTGTGTGTGTGTGTGTGTGTGTGTGTGTGTTCTGTTGCTAGCTTTGAAGTAGCAACACACAATGAGATCTAATTAATTTTACCAACAACACAAGGGAGCTGGGAGAGAGATGCTAGCTGTGCCTCCAGATGAGAACTCAGCCTGTCTGACACCTTAAGTACAGACTTGCTAAGAACTTGAGGAGAGGATCCAGCTAGGCTGTGCTCCTGACTCATGGAAACTGCGAGTAAAAACTATGTGTTGTTTCAAGCTTCTAAGTTAGTGAGAGTTTCTTGCATAACCATAGAACTGTGTATACACTGCATAAAAATAAAACAACATGGACAGTATTGTGAGTCAATAAACATTGAGTAATGGGCACCTGATTAAAGGAAGCATCCATTCCACTGGAGGATCACAACTTGAAGGGAGACCCAAGCCCGTGGTTTTAGAGTAAAGCCTGGGTAGTTGTTCTGTCTACTTGGTGAGGCTACTTGATCTTTTCAAATGTACACTTAATATGGTTACTTTACATGTCAATAATAATATGATTACAGGTCAATGCCAATCCTCAAAATGCCATAAGACAAACATTATCATTTGCTTACATGAAAAGTGAATTCATTCATCTCATTATCTTCAATAATGACCCCTTCATACTATTTATGTTGGGTATGTATGTTGACATAATGTAATAAAAGAAAATTATTTTAATGTATGTCAGATATATTGAGAGGAAAAGTTGAGGGGTGAAATATTGCTATATCTCCACCACCACCACCGCTCTCCTCCATTAATTCTAAATGTCATGTCCCTGGTCACATTTCCTAGGAAGGAGACTTTGAGACAAAATCTGGGTGCAGGAAGATTATTGTGGAGGGTTCTTGTGATCAAAACCTGTGAGAGAAGGAAGGGGAACAGGGTTGATGGGGCAGAACACTTGTTGCAATATCATCTCAACAAAACCTCAGCTGTCCCATGGTAAGCTCGAAAGCTGAGGTGAAACTTTAGAGAAGTCTTGAGCTGGGACCAAGAGTCTGATCTCTATCTCTCCTACAGTGACCATTCATTGGATGCTGGCTACACAGGGAAGGGGCGATACATAGAGAAGGTTGGCAACTGAGGGCTGACATCTGGCAGTGTGTCTAGTAGCTGGGGAAGCCCTTTAGTCCTGAGTGGGATGGAAAGTGTATAACCACATACAAGGATATCATTTAATATTTGATCATCACTGAGACTAAATACATAATCTGGGAATGGGGAGTACGAAGTAAATCAGTTGCTATTTTCTTCTCAAATAAGGACAAAATAACTGTTTTTCTATTTTTCTTTTCCTTTGCTTTTCCCATCTGGAAAATGAGGATAATGGGAACTGTGCCCCCGATGACCTCATGGGTATGTTTGGATGTACAGAAGAAAGAAAGAAAGAAAAAAGTTAACAAAACCAAAAAAAAAAAAAAAAAAAAGACTGTCACAGTCTTTCAAGAAGACGTAATAAATCGGAATTACGCTGAAATTAACAGTAATGCATTGCTATCAAAATGATATATTTTCAAACAGCAGACTTCACTTCTTATAAAGCAATTTACAATGGGGAATTAACTCCTTTGTGAATTTGTAACTTCAGGAGTTTAGTTAAATCTGGGACAGCCTTGTGTTACTGAATACCTTTACTGATCTCTGGACACTGGAGGGGATGAAAATTCAGTGGCAGCCACAAAATGTCTAGCCTGGTAGTCGCAGTGCAAGTGATTAAGAGCCTCGTCTTTCACCTTAAGCCTTACAGTTCTGCCTTGCGAGTTTTCACACCTCACCTCCAGACTCAGTCATGTCCCAAATGACTGTGAATTGACATCACAAACACACCTCCAAATTTAACAAAGGAGAAAGACAGGAGGAAAACTGCGGGGGTGGGGGGTGGGATGCAAGAAGAAACATTTGAGCTAAGATTAAAGAACAAGGAGAATCTTAATGAAATCATGTTAAAAAGGTCATTAAGGGAAGAAACAAAACAAAACACGAATCCCCTGTGACTGAAGATCAGGGGGCTGGAGGAGAGCTCAGTTGTGTCCAGATCATCCTTTACTTTAATGAACTCTGTACTGACAAGTCTTTTATGACAAATTTTGTGCTCTCAGCAACTTCAAATCTATATGAGATTTGGAACTCCATTTAAAGCCGTATCTGGCCCTGTCATGCTTGTGTGACAAGTTCTCTCAGTCCTCATCTGGGTCACTAAATGGAGATCCCATGATAGAGAAGGCTGACGTCCCATCCATCTTGTTTTGCATGAATGTGCCTCCGTCAGGGAAGCTACCTAACAATGTTAGTTTTATGTACTCTCCAGAAGTACAGCCAGAAATTGGCTTCCAATAGTCAGAACAGAGGCAACTTGCAAGCGTCAATTTAACCGTGAGTTGTTTCCCTAAATCAAAAAAAAAAAAAAAAAAAAGAAGAAACAAACAAACAAACAAAAACTAGCAATCATTCCAAACATATGCCATACAATACTTCCAAGGTTTTATATACCTATTTTTTTAAGAAAAAATTAATTCCTCTCCTTGTTTGAAACAAGGAAAAAAACATATCATGGACATGAAAGAAATTATTTAACAACAGTCAGTAAAAATAGCTCATTGTGTAATTAATTAAATTTTACTAACATTTCACTTCAATTGCTCAAAGGAAGAAATAAAATTGCCAGCAGTTAAAATGGAAAAGATTGCATCTTAGACTTGTGGCAGTCTTTGTGCAATGATCTGTTTTTTTCCTAATTTCTGCTATGTTTGCTTTGTTTGCAACGAGTTAGATTTTCTTTAAAGCAATGTGTAATAAGCAAAACAAAACAAAACAAACCCCTGCCACCTCAGTGTTTTCTCGGAAGACCTGAAACATCTCACCTTAAGTGAAAAAGTTGGATCTCTAGAACTCCATAAAACATCCTGAAGTTTTAATAAAAGTTGTATTGTTCTCAGTAACTCCTAAATGATATGTAAATCAAATTCAAAGTGGCATTGTCATCTATACAACAAAAGTGACTCATGCACATAAGTTTTTAAAAAGTGTATTACAAATGTTGCAGCCAAGTGTGTTATAGCTCAGTGTTATAGTTCAGTTGTGACCACAACCTGGATCCAGGTGAGAGACCAAGCAGCACTCAGAGGGTTGGAGAACTCAAGTTTATTATGCCAGCAGGCTCAGAGGAGTTAACACTCCAAACTCTGGACCCCATCTGTAGGTTTACACAGGCCTTTATAGGCTACCAGTCTATATTTTGCAACATTTTTTAACATCATATGCAAATAAGGTATAACAAAGGTGACTAATTAGGAACAAGCTTTGTAGAAATGAACCAATCAAGAGTGAGGGAAATGGACCAGTCAGGAGGGAGCTCCATGCAAATGGAGCACTACAAATGGACCAATGAGTTAGCTCAGGGAACCAATAGACTCTTAGGGGTAAGTTCCACTTTCCTAGAAGTAAGCCATTTCAGAGTTTAAAAAGTGAGATAATGCCACTGGGCCAGGGATCCAGATGGTGCCGGCAGGAGAGTAGTGGCCTTGCCTGGGGGTCCTGCCAGTCTTTTTCATGGGGCTTCCCACCTCACAAATGTCACAAAGTCTGATGTGTCCCGTTATTACAATGGGTGCATAAGGGAAGTCATAGGAAACTACCTAGACACTTATGAAGCCTAGAAATGACAGAGTACAACTCATGTCTGTTCAACTGAAAATGCTTATTAAAGATGAGCTTAGAGTGGATTGTAAAGTTACTGGCCTCAAATAGCAATAAAAAGAACAATAATTGAAAAGGATAGAATGACAAGATGTACTTTACTATTCTGAAAAAAAATGTAACCACTGAATCAAGAAGGACAGAGTTGCAATGTCTAAGATTCTGAAATGCCTTTTAGGAGTAATATCTTTTCCCCCAAGATTTTCTCCAACATACATTCTGTTATAATTCTTCCTAACCTCTTGCCCGTTGAGATGCTGGTATCTGCAGGGGAAATTTCATAGCAAGTATCCCCTTGAAATGAAGGAACAACTTACTTTTGCCCTGCACTGATATAAACTATATTGGAAACAATTTTATGTTGCTCAGCAACATTTAATATACCAAAATAAAACCCCACCCCTCACCTGCTCTTAAAAGCAACAAAATCGAATTTCTTAACGGGGCTTCTGATATCCATTTAGTTTAGATTAAATGTAGTTTAAGGTGTAATCTTTCTGTAATCTGATCATGGGTTCCAACAAATAGGATAGCTAGGGGCAGGACATAAAATAGAAAATTCCAAATTGTTCTAAGCGTGTTCATATCTAGACTGTGGAGCAAAGGGTCCCCAGTGGCTTCCAATGCCAGCATTGCATCTTCCAAAACAGGCGGCATCTTTGAGTGAACTCCCTCTGAACTCCACTTGTCAAAGTAATAGTGAAATAACATCACGTAAACAAAACAAGAGGCTGAGTTGCTGCTATTGTTAGCATCATTAAAAATTAAGTATGGCTGATTTAGAGCAAATATTTAATGCTGACAATTCCATTCTTTGCAACAGTTTCCCTCTAACGTGGAAAGTCGTTGTGTTTAAAATATTCTTCAAGCAGTCAGAGTTTTCTTTTGATAAGCCATGCTTTATTCCCATTGTCTTATTGTTATGTTTTTAGTTTACCTCACAGACCATTTAATCTATAAGGCTTGGGATTTCCTTTAAACACACCACACTAAAGCATAACAACATACGACCTCTTATAAGATACAAAAACTAACATTATATCTTTTTAAAATATCTGTTAGAAGTAATTTATGTATTAAAAACACTTAGATGTATAAAAAAAAGTTTGCATGAAACTCCTAAATAGATTTTGAAATATCAAGAAAATCACATAAGATTTAGCTTTAATGTTGAAACAAGTGTTCCAAATAGATCTGTTAAAAAAATATTGCAAACCCCTAAAAAAGCCTATCTCTCCGAGGTTAGTTTTGAGGTCCTCTCCCTTATACTGTGATTTGCCATATGCCATGTTCATAGTCCTATTACTGGTCTATTTTCCGAAGAAAAATTAAGCTCAGTCACCTCTGACAAATAAGAAGAGATGTTCCATGTCAAATTTTATGTGTTTTACTCTATCTTCATTAAATAAGGATAGTTTATTCCCAGTATGCTATAAATATCAGTAAAGTTAAAATGTTACAATCCCAGAGGCATTTGCATTTTGACAATTAAAAAAAAGTCTGTAGTCAGTAGCTCGTAGTTTTTCAATAAAAAACTTTTATTGAAACTGCATTTCAGTAGTCATGAAATCTGAGGAGTTTATATAGTCATTGTCAAAACTGGGGTGACTTAGCAGCCTCCCAGTGTAGTAGGGAAAAACAAATCTGACTCCATATTAGATCTGTTCCTTTGGCTCCAACCCTGTGCTCTGTTTCCTGGGCTTAGTCATGCTGGCTCTGCACCTTTTGTAAGAATGTTCCCAACAGCCTGAACTATACAGGACAGCCCAATCTCAAGGCTGTGACTTTTAAGGGTACAATACTTTCCCATCCATATGGAGATAAAAAGTTGCAGAACAGAGAATAACATTTGTCTTGTTGGAGGTTTACAGTAACATCATGACCTGACCCATGTTGACAGCTGCAAGAACAAAGGATTCTGACATCAAGAGGTTTGCAACAACTAACCACACACCCTCCCCTTTTTAGTATAAAAGGAGCCTGAATTCTGACTTGGGGAAGATGGTTCTCCAGGACATTAGTTGGCCATCTTCTTGGTATGCTGGCTTTCCGAATTAAGTCATTATTCCTTGTCCCAACATCTTGTCTCTCAATTTATCAGCCCACCATGTGGTGAGCAGAATGAGTTTGGGCTCAGTAACACCAACAACTATATGCATAGTCATGTGACTGGCCCTTGTGTTCTTTTGGTCTGGTAATACAGAAAGAAAAATTCTCAAATAAACACAGATTTTAGAAGTGATGGATACATAACTAACACTGAAGAGACGATAGTCTACATATGTTTTCTCTTAGAACATTATTTTTCACCTGAATATATGTCTTTGCTTTACATTTTATTCTCCAGTGTTCTTCCATTCACAAGCCATGCCCTGCTTTTTGGCATTTTGTTTTTTGCACATCCTGTTTCCACTCCTTGGAATTTTCTTCCTTTACCTTTATTCTGGTAAAACCCTGCTCTTACTTCATTTCTCAGGTTAGATGTCCATTTTGCTAGGAAGCCAGAGCCAGTAGGTGCTCCCAGAGCAGCGTACCCTCTGCTATCTGAACGCTTTCACACGATGTCATTTGAGGACCTAGACACCATATATCTTACCCATTGCTGTCATATTCTCAGCACACACTACTGTGTCTGGCATGTAGTAGGTTGTTGACTAGGTGTCACTCTGAATTTACAGCCCCATATTTTGCCACTCCCTTCTTTGTGAGACATGCGTGATCTAGTCATTTGGAACCACTTGTCATCCCTCCCTGTGCTCTCTCCTATCTCTGGGACCTGAACTCCTGTCCAGAATTACCTTCCATCTTTTATCTCCTATGCCATTTACCTGGCTAGTTCTTACTACCCTTCAGGATTCAACTCAGCCATTACCTCCTCTGGGAAGGATGCTTGTCTCCATGTCCTCTGGGTATCCTCAATAAAACATCATATAGATAACACTATATTGAAATCATCCAAAATTTCTGACTCCCCAACTTGATTGAAATAGCTTAAGGGTGAAGGTGCTGACTTACTTACCCTATACTCTATTTGATGCATGAAAGAGGTACAAATATTTAGGAGAAGTTCAAATGGATTTACTTGGGTAAAAAAGTCTTGCGTCCAGGCTCCAAAAATTCCTTCTTATTGTATAAGGTTATACCTTTGGCAAATGACTCAATGTTTCTGAACTTTATTTTTGTTATCCTTGAAATGGGAACGATAACACTGACAGGTCTGTAGGTAAGCATCTCATTCTCCCTGATATCATGTTACTGTGGACAGATTTCAGCTGGAGTAACAGCTCATCTCTCCCCACCCCTCATTCAACCATCTCCATGGAAGAAGCGACTTATCTGGGTGGTAAATCTGGGGTTATATTTATTTTACTAGCCTTCCTGCTGCTGAGTGTGTATTCTCCACACTTCGGTAAGAGATTGTGTAAGTGAGACTGTGTGCTTCACAGGTAAACAGGAAGCAAAATCCTTTAGCCTCAGGTCTCAATCTGCATTCACTAACAGACTTTCTTCTTTATAATAATAAAATATTTTATCTTCATCTTTTTATCAGCATTTGTAACAGCTCTCTGGGAAGGGATGTTATCACTGAATTAGAAGTACAACAAATTTTGTGGGAGATAGCCCTTCTGAAAAGCATGAGGTATGAGGTTGTAAGATTGAGCAAGTGGAACACACTATGATGCAGACCTGGGACCATCTCTCCAAATCCCAAGTGAGTCCATGAAGGGACTTACACATTGGGCAGAAATGGCTAAGCCCTTGCTCAGGTGTGGATGGTGTCTGCTCTGCAGAGAGCGGACTTGGTTCCAGCACTGAAGCACGCCCAGACCTGAGTCAGACAGTGCTTGGGCCTAGGATCTAGCTACGCTTCTCATAGCTGGGTGGTGTGCAGCGGGTCCTGGCTTGAAGTAGGCTTTGAGAAGTGCATCTCTGTTCCTCCCACAATGTTTGACATCAGTCCCCCTCCGTGGATGACAAGTTTCATGAATACAGGTATTATTGTTTCATTCACTGCTTTATCACCAGGTTCTTTAAGATGCCAAGTATGAGTAGGAGTTAGGTAAATATTTGTCAAATGAATGAATGAATTTGTTTGATTTCTATGTCCATTTCTCATTTTGTCCCAAATACTGGCAAAGACAAGAGATGCGATTTACTGGATTCCCTCAAATTCTATCATGTGCACGGCTTCTTAGTATTCTGGTAAGGATCACACTCAATAAAACATTGAATTTGATATTAAAAATTTCAAAGCATTGCACAAATATCCAAAATAAATACTACTTAATTTTGTTGCCATTTTAAATTTACTGTTTCTGTTCTTTTTTTGTCTTTTGTTTTTTTTTTCAATTGCAATATAATTGACATGAAACTATTATTTTCAAGTGTACAATGTAATGATTCAATATTTGTATATATATTGTGAATGATCATGGCAGTAAGTCTAGTTAACAGCTACATCACACATAGTTACATTTTTTTCTTGTTATGAGAACTTTTAAGAATTACTCTTAGCAACTTTCAAATATACAATACAGTGTTATTAACTTTAGTCACCATGCTGCACATTACATCACCCAGACTTATTGATTTTCCTTTTGCTTTCATATCAATTGATGCTTTTGGCTCATATTATCTCGTTTAAGGAGTGCCTTTTTTGCTTTTAATTTTACTTCCCACTACCCTAACACTTCTTACTTTTTGTTGTCACTTTCAAAAGAAAATAGTGGCAGCTCTGCATGAAGAAAGATGGATTAAATTCAAATTAGGAATTAGTTTCTAGAACAATTTATATAAAAGATTTTGTTGTATGAAAACTCTGAAGCCAGCAGTCACAGTGCAATCTGGCAAATGTAGGTTTGTCACTGATCATCAAAATGAACTGTCTTGCCCTCAAAGCACACTCCGCCTACTGGTCTTCTGTTCTTTCTAGGAAGCATCAGAAACTTCACTGGATTCAGCCTTGACTGCTGGACTCTTTTTCAACTGGTGGTCATTCCGGGAAGTCTAAGCTACTTTGGCCATGACCTTGCCTACCTGTGGCTTCCTCTTCGGAAACCTTAGACCTTTTTAATTACCTCCCATGCCTCACCTCTTTCTTATGTATCCCCCATTCACAGTATCTAAATATATCTAAAGGCCCTAGAAAAATATTACATAAAAATACTAATTGCAACCAACTTTTAAAGAATATTTACTCTGTGGATCATCCCATGTTCATTCTTTTTCTGTATTATTGCAATTAATTCTCACAACATTCCTGAACAGGAATAGTAAGTGAAAAGGAATAAGTAAGTGTCCCAGACTACAAAGCTGCCAGGCGGAGTAGTGAATGAACCGAAGCAAAGTGACCTCGGGGCTCAATTTCCTCATCAGAGTGCTAGACTGCTGTCCTCCCCTCCAAACACAGCACTATCAGGGCACAAGCTCTAAAACTTCTAATGTACCTTAATTTTAAGTAAGAAATGCATCAACTTGGCATTCAAATTCGTCTGCAGGGGTATGAGCTTGTTCTTCTAATTTTATCTTCTGTCCACTCTGCTTACTCACATTTTTTCTCAATCACCCAAATAGTCATTTAGCCACGTCACTTCTCACTTTCGTCAGCTATGTAGTTTTCTGCCAGTCAAATTCTATCCATCCTTAAAAAATTTTTTTAAATATATGAATTCCTGTCAATTCTCTTTCTAAGGTGATACTGCAATAAGTGCATTTTTATTATATGTGTTGCACCTGCTGTCATAGAATAATGGATACCCAAGTTCTGTTCTAAAAGGTAAACTCTGTCCTCCCTTGAGAGGAGGCTGTATCACAGCCAGATTCTTAATTCTCACAGTTTCCAATACAGTGACTTGTACATAAAATGTCTCATAAATGACTTCTAAATTGATAGAAATGGGAGCCTAAATTCCATTGTAACAAATGAAGAGAAGGGTACACTGAGAATACAGGTATAGGTGATTATTTAGTTAAGTCTTTCCTCTAACTGTTTAGATACGAACTTTCTACTTAATTTGTTATAAATGCAATTATTTCTTTCTAAGTTTCTTTCTAAATGTGTTCATTATTTTCATTCTAATGCTATCAAGCTGCCTTTATAACAGAGCAAAAGGCATTACTGGCATGGTACTTTTTAAATTTTTACCATCGACTTTAGATATTACTTAACCTCTACAAAAAGAAAAGGGCTGGCACCACATGAAAAAAAAATCACATCTGCTGTCATAACTATTGTCATAGGTCCCTTTCTCCAAAATGGCAGCAGAAAAGCTGTGAGTAGAACAGAATCCTGAAATGTGGGAACTTGCCCAGGCGCCCCATTGTCCCTTCTGTCAGACTGAAAGTGAAACAAAAAGACAGCACAGTCAGTTGGCTAAAGATCTGACTGCCAAAAGTAATAAATAAAATGTTTAATGGTATGTCTTTTTCAAGTGGGAATGTCTTGATATTCCACAAAAGAGACGTGTTAATTCTAACTTTCAGCGAATCGTGTATAGTCACAGCAAGTTTTCTGATAGACGTGAAGAATTAAATTCAGCTCTCAGATAGTAAGTCCCAGAAAATATGCAGAAAGACCTGGTATAAGAGGGAAAAGTAGTCTGCTTCCAAAATTTGCCCAGCATTATTCCAAATTTAATTTAAAACTTAGCATTGAAGGCTAAGAGAAGAGATGTGATCAAGTTGAAAAAACAGATTTGAAACCTGACAGAGTTGGATGAGAATCCTGATTCTGGCATTTCTTATTGGGAGATACTTTCTTTTTCTTCCTTTGTTCATTTTTTTACATTTTTTGGGGGGAAGGGGTAATTAGGTTTACTATTTATTTATTTTGTTTGTTTGTTTGTTAATGTTAGAGGGGGTCCCGGGGATTGAACCCAGGACCTTGTGTATGCTAAGCATGTACTCTCTACCACTTGAGCTATACCTTCGCCCCAGGAGATACTTTCTTGATACTTAACTCTCTAATATTCAGTTTCTTAATTTGTAAAATGGAGATAATATAAAATATCTTGCATATATGTCATAGCTACTAGAGATAGTCCTAATGTCTGAAATATAGGTGTTTGTCAAATGATAGCTACTTCTATTAATGTCATCATCACCACATGTAAAGTATCAGCAAGTATAATATAAAAAGCCATCAACATTCTGAAGTATAGCTCATGGAAAAGGAACAGAGGGTGCAGGACCTCACTAAAAGTTCCCTCCAAGCTGACAAAAACTGCCATCTCCTCTTTTCTGGTCCTCAGACACTCACTCTCTGGCGAGTGGAATCAGGCCCTCAATATAAAAATTGGCGTTAGAGAACAAACAAAAAAACATACAAACAGGAGATGGATAAACACTTTGGGAGGAGTCCAAAACTTTCCCCCCAACTATTTCTAATTTTCCATTCTTTGAGAGAATTACCTATTAGTGTCCACCTCACTAAGAAGCCACAGTGCTTACTATAACAGAGGAGAATGACAACCATCTTCCCAGTTCTAATTTTTATCTGGGATAAAGATGACTACCTGCCTGTATTTAGTAGCTTCTATTTTCAGCAAATCACTGTAATGTATTAATTCACTTTTATTTCTACTATCATCTACCAGGTGTATTCTACGTGCAAGATGCTGTCATATATATCGACTTGGGCTTTATTCTTATGCAGCCAAAATGTCCATCTGAAAGAAGGAGGTTGATGGGAGGAGAACCAGTTTAGGCTCCTGTAAAATAGTGTATAAGGAGAAAAAAGTTTTTTTTTTCCCTTGGGTATGTTAACACAAAACAAGACATATAATGCGTCTCCACTCGAGACAGATAGCACAATTGGACTTCGTAAGCTAAATCAAAGCTTCTAATTTAGACTTTACTTCCATTTCCTGTCTAAAAAATGATGTGGAAAGCATAGAAGAGATTGTCAAAGAGAATAGAAATTCAATACTACTCATCCATAAAAAAGAATAAAGTAATGCCATTTGCAGCAACATGGATGGACCTGCTGGTCACCATACGAAGTGAAATCAGACAGAGAAAGAAAAATGCCATATGATATGACATATATGGAATCCAAAAAACAAATAAACAAACAAACAAACAGGACACAAAGGAAGTTATTTACAAAACAGAAACAGACTCACAGACATAGAAAACAAGTTATTAGAGGTTTGGGGTGGAGGGATAAATTGCTAGTTTGGGGTTTATAGATACTAACTACTACATATAAAATAGATAAACAACGAAGTCTTATTCTATTGCACAGGGAACTATATTCAATACCTTGTAGTGGCCTATAATGAAAAAAATATGAAAAGGAATATATACATATATATGCATAAATGAATCACTATGCTATACACCAGAAATTAACACAACATTGTAAATCAATTATATTTCAATTTTTTAAAAATCACCAAGTCGTATTCCAAAAAAAAAAATAATGTAAATGAAGAGACAGTAAGAGAAATTTAACTGTTCTATATGATTTCAAATCAATCAGGCCAGATGTGGTTCATAGCAAGGAACTGGGAGAACTTGCAAAAGTGCTGAAAAATGACTATTGATAATATCTGTAGAACCCAGGAGACAAGAAGAGTCGCTGGAAAACTGAAAACTATCAAGTGTTCCTACTTTCAAGAAACTAAAATTTCTGGCATAGATGTTTCACTAGCTTGTTTGTAAATCTCTAATGGTTAAAAGTATTGGCCCTTAGCTACCAACGTATATTCACATGGAGGAGAAGCCAGCTCACCCTTTGTCTTTCAAAATCCTAAATTTAACAATATTTTAGGTATGGTGCACCTGAATTGTATCACATGGTATGACAAAATCTCTCTTCCTTAAAAAAAAAATTTGAGGAGGTTGGGGAGGTGGGTCGAAGGACTGGCTGTACTTGAGATGGTTTTAAGTACAGACTGAAGTGAATTAGTGAGGAAATTTCTAAGTAGAGTCTGTGCATTTATGTCTTCAGTCCTACTAGCTCAAAAACTTTAGTGACATAAATTTGAAAGTTCTAACTAATAAATTCTGTATGAGAATCAGAATATCAAAATAGTCAGACAGTAAATTAAATCAAACATAATAGAAGTAACTAGGTGACTCTAATCCAATACATTTAGTGACATAAACCAAACTATACTGGTACCAAGCGGCAAGACTGACTTATGCACAGTATATGTGTGTCTGTTGTAAGGTCAAAATAAAAAGAATATCATATATTATTAAGTTAAATCTCCCACTTATTATAGATATTTCTCCTGATTAATGATTAGCTAGCTTTTAGTCTAGCAGAGAAGATCCTTCCTTTACAAATATTGTTTGGATCCCTTCAATCTAAAGTTGTGCAGGGAATTAAAGTTGATCATAGCATCATAACGTGCACTAATCTCATATAAATGAAAAATCACTTATAATATCACTTATAAAATTGTCCCCAAACAACCATTGCTGGCACAACAGTAACTTCTACATCAAACAAAGTTTCTTTTGACTGTCAAACACTGTACAAAGTGATCACACGTTGAAACATATTGGAAATTGAATGTAAAATTAAATGCACATATTTCAAAAGATGTTGAATTTTACACACATACAGAGAACAAGATAAAAGGGATAAAGAGTAATGTTTGGATTGTGTGCAGAACCTTTGCAAATGAGGAGCAGAAAGTTTAATCCAATCAATGTTTGAAGCAATAACATTAAAAAAATAATAATAACATTCTGAACACTTCCAAAGAGAATAACTTGACTATCAAAGGATTAAAAAAGAAGCCTGGAGTAATTGATGAAGTGGACTGCCGTCTCAGGAATAACCCTCTTCAACATCATGTTGCTAAAGTCAAACAAGAACAGAAAAGTATCATATCTTGCTATTATAAAACTGTGTTAGAAAGATTACATACAGACCCAAAATGTACCAACACTTGATTCATTCTAAGTTAGCTTATAGTTTCTACAACTTAAAATTTGTTGATTATCAGATTAGGTTTTCACTTTGGTAATTTTAGTTTTAAGACAAAACCCCAATATACATATTTTTTTACTCTTTACTAGGAAATTTTATTTCCTTTCTAATTTTTTAATTTTTATTTTCTATTGAAATATAGTCAGCTTACAATATTGTGTTAATTTCTGGTGTACAGCATAGTCACTCAGTTACACATACATACGTATACACATTCCTTTTCATATTCTTTTTCATTATAGGCTATTACAAGATATTGAGTATAGTTTCCTGTCTGTACAGTAGGAACTTACTGTTTATCTGTTTTATATATGAGCTAATGTTTGCATATTCCAAACTCCCAGTTTATCCATCCACCTCTTCCTTTCCCTCCTGATAACCATTGGTTTGTTTTCTATGTCTCTGAGTCTGTTTCTGTTTCATAAATAAGTTCATTTGTCTCATTTTTTTAGATTCCACATATAAGTGATATCATATGGTATTTTTCTTCCTCTTTCTGGCTTACTTCGCTTAGTATGACAATCTCCAGGTCCTTTTATCTCCTATTTCTTTTTCAAAGTGGTATCATTTTGACTGCCTTTTTCTGACACTAGTTATACTTAGCAGGAATCTCATCTGCTACCTACTGAGAAACCTCATTCTGTTTTTCAACAGATCATATTTTTATACTTTATTATCTATTCATTCATTAATGTATTCAAAAATATTTGTTAGGTTACTTCCATAGGGTAGACTTATTTGCAAAAGCTCAGGTAGAGCAGTGAATAAAACAGATAAAAATCTCTCTCTTTATACATTTCATATATTGAGTCAACACCTTAACTAATTCTATTTTTATCTTCTGTCCACTCTGCCTTTTGTAGCAATACTTAAATCACTTCTGCAACATAATAGCCTTTCAAATATTTGAAAGCAGTTATCACCATGATTTCTAGATTATTTCCTCATCATTCTTTTCATCGTTCTGTAGTGCCCTCCTGTAGTTTGTCAGAGAAGTTTTTAAAATGTAGCTTATCAAAAATAAATTTGATAGATATGCAATATGTACAAGTAGAGTAGAGAGTAAATATTATATCCCTTGTCCAAGACATCATATATCCACCTGCACAGCCAAAAATTGTGTTTCAGAGTTTTTTTCAGAGACACATGAGCACTTGCGGCCAAATTAAGATTTTCTTCATCTAACTTACCCACAGCGGTTTAGCTGCAAATGTTGCAAAGCCGGATGTTTTCAATCCTGTCTGCTTCTTTTTGAGTTGAGGTTTTTAGCACTGCATCACTGTGGTATCTATCCCTGTTTAACTTCATCCTGTTGATTTCAGGCTATTGTTTTACTCTTTCAAGGCGATGTTTGTGGTTAATTCTGTCCCAATAATATTTGTGATAACCTCCAGTTTTGTGTCACCTACACATTTAATGATCAGATTTTGCCTCTCGCCATCTAATTCAAAAATGATAATGATAAACCTGAGACAAACATAGGTCCCTGTGGCACACTACTGGAAATTGCTGTTGCCTAATTGTTTGCATGAGGCTGCTAAACCAGGTGTGAATTTCCCTTTCTCTGCTCTCACCCAATTTATATTCCACAAGTTTACAATCAAGCAATCGTGAATGCATTTATAATGCTTTCTGAAACTGGAATTCACAATAGTTAAAGTATGCCCACTAATTTCCCCCAGAAGAATTGTGTAGCTCCTTTCTCTGTGCACTTATTACACTTTTTATGTACCTACAATATAATACCTATTCGAATTATATGAGAGTCACTTGTTTGCACAGCAGGTCATGCAATGGTACTCAATATTTATTAGTTGAATGAGTAAATGACTGGTAGGTAAGTTTGTATTAACTTCTTAGTCAAGGACCCTACCAGAAAATGACACAGGACTGTTGGCAACACTTAAGGTCTTAGCTAACAGATTCAGTATATTAAGATCATTGCATGACTATAAGTTGTACAGATGACGGCAATTGCTACTCGCATTTAGAGCTGGAGAAACCAGAGTAACTAAAAATTATGACCGCTCCAGGGCCTATGACAAAGCAATTTAAAATAGTACTCACATGTCCTACTTTATAGAAATGTTCCACTCAAATCAGGGACACATCTGTCAAATCAGAGGAGCTGCTCAAGGGTATATCATGTTTTGCCAATGCAAATTAACGTAGCAGTTTGAAATTAATGTTTTGTGTTACATGCTTTCATTTATTTGCTAATTTTCAACAGTGGTGTGTGCAACTATTTTTATCATGAGATATTTACTGTGTATCAGCTACACAGTAGGTATTCTGCTATGTATGCATAGCACTGTATAGGCTCTATAAGAGGCATTACATATAAACTATTTGCTATTTGTAATGCCCAGATGTACCGATCATTTCTCCTCACTCCTGGGAGGTCACCCTCTATTTGGGAAGATGTATGCATGGGAAAATTAAATACCCAAATAGATACATGATTTAAGTTTAACCAGTAGTTTGTAATGTAACAATAATGGTATTTTTATTGTTAATTAGTTGATGATTCAACACATTTCATGAGTGGTTATATCCAAATTATTCAGTTACCCCACTGAGCAAAACAGTGATGGATTCTGTACTTTACCACTTTACAACTTAATAGTAGATACATTGTAGATGTTTAGAGAGGAGCTATTTTGTTGGGTTGTGTGGTCAATAGAAGATTCATAAGGATATTGAGCCTGCACTACGTCTTGAAAATTGAATAGTCACAGAATACATGGAAGCTCAATTCCAGGCTAGAGAATAACTGACTTTGCCAATGGAGTATAAACAACGACAAAATAAATGCTGTTTCTTAAGAGACACTGTGGTGTTTTGTTTTGTTTTCTACTTTTGTTCAATCCTCCAGATACATCTAATGGAAAAGATAATGGTGCAGATTTCAACTGGGAGAGACCAAGGCTTGTGGCTAGGAAGGATGAGGACAAACCTGTCTTCTGATTAAATGAGTTTTAGCATCCTTTGAAAAAGTAAAATATTTACTGCTCTATTACTTGAAGACTTTAAGTTCAAAACCTAAAGATCTCATTTATACCCTCTGAATCTAAATGTCAAACCTGGTGTGAAGACTGAAATAAAACACAACTTAAAGAGAGAAAACTCTCATCCCACAAGCTTCCAACTCACCTAGAAAAGACCACTGCAGTGCATTTTCAATGTTGCCTGTCATTCACTTTGCAAATTACAGGTCTTCCACTGAACATTGATGATCCATCACTGCCATGACAACAAAAGCTCTGCCTTAGCGACACTCATTGCTAGTGAGAGAATGACACACTGCTTATAAATACTGCAGTTGGGAGATTAGTGTAAATTCCAAATACAGTAACATAATGAATCACATTTTGGAAATGCAATTGAAGTATGTTGATTTATTTGTGTAAAAATGCATTCTAAATTTCCATATGGTCAAACCTCATCTACTTCAACTGAGTTTGAAAGAGTTGCTTAAGTGCACACGTATGAACCTACATTTTACTTATTTTTTTAAATTGATAATGCAACACTCCACTTAAATCAGAATTAAGAAAAATAAATATAAAGCACAGAAACTTCTCAATTTAAACAAAATAGTTTGAGCAACTTTTTAAAATAAATGGTAGCCTCATTGGATGAGAAACTAGAAACATTTTCCAACCATCATTACTTTATCATTTCATAAATAAAAACTAAAATTCCTTGTGACTGTTTCAAACTATCTCTTAAAATTATATGTGTTTAGTGATATATTAGCTTTATGATAAAATAAAGGAGACTTTTACAACGGTGTATTTCAGAAAACAAAACAAATTAATGGGTGCTTCTTTTAAATATATATAACAAGGCTAAAACACGTGTATCTCATTTTAGGTTATATAAGTAAAGATAAACATATAAGTTGAATATAAAATATGTAACTACCTGTAGTTTATTGAATTATCTATAATTTTCCAATTGTCAGCTTTTAAACATCTTTAAATCTCCTGTAAGTACTTATTAGATGAGTAATTGGAAATGCTGGCCCTCATGTGACTTAGCTTAAGAACAATGGTGGCTTTGGAGTCCAGCCATGGAGGTGTAGTTTTATTTTTCTATACTACTCATTGGCTCTCTAATTTTAACAATATTTTATATTTTTTATCCCTTTAGTGGGTCCTTTATATTTTTTCAATAAACTTGAGGAAAAATCTATTATCTTTGTTCACGTTATTCCTCTATGGTGCTGTGGGTATTGATGAGCACATCATAGACATTGAATATATATTAGCTAAATTCAATTGAAACTCATCTAGCATAGTTACTACTAGTTTATAATTTATGGGTGGTGAGGGAAAGGTATAGTTCAAGCAGGAGAGCGCACGCTTAGCATGCATGAGGTCCTGGGTTCAATCCCCAGTACTTCCTCTAAAAATAAATAAATAAACCTAATTACCTCCCTCCAACAGAAATAAAAAATAATAAATATAATTTATGGGCAACACAGTTTTGAGAATACGTGTTGGACCTTAGCCCAATGCCCTTTGTTTCATCAGATCACTCTATTGGCAGATGTCTTAGTCTTTGAGTGCAACCTCCCATTTAGTTTGCCTGCAATCAAGTCCTCACTAATCATCAATGTAGTGAATATTTGGACACCTGCATTCATGACTTTACACAAACAAAGTGTAGGTTATTCATTCTACACTAAACATAATATTGTTAGAATCTCATTAGAACATCTACTTGTTTAGAGAAGCTTCTATCTTTTGGTCCTGAGTTATTTCCTTTGGGCTCTAGAATGCATCAAATGTAGATATTTTTCAACGGTAATAATTTAGAACTTTCTGTGTGTCAGGAATCAAGTTAGTAAATGAATAGGGACTCAAAAATGTATCAAAAAGTTGTCTCAACTCTGAAGAGTTCACAATAAATAAGTGACAATGCCATATTTTAATTACATGCAGGTACATATATATGTACATGCATACACACATGTGCATATATAGGTACATGCATATATATTTTTTCACAGGTTATAAACATATATGTTTGCATATATTAATAGTAAAGGAATACAACTTGCTCATGATTGGATAATTATTTAGTCAGAGACCCAGGACTCCAACTCAGTTGCTCTGCTCTCGAACGCTGACCATACCACTACAGAAAAGTCTCATCAAGAGAAAAAAAAAAATAAAGTTCCAATTAAAGGACAATCTCAAAATGCCTGACCAGTAACCCTCAAAATTGTCCATGTCATTGAAAACAAGGTAAATCTGAGGAAGTGGTACAGCCAAGAGGAGGTTAAGGAGGCGTGAGAACTAAATGTAATGAAGTATCCTAGATGGGCTCATGGAACAGACAAGGGACATTAAGGGAAAACTGAAGGAATCTGAATGAAGTGGAGACTTTAGTTAATAATACTGTCTCAATTATGGCTCATTAGTTGTGACAAATGTACCATACTGAAGTGAAATGTTAATAATGGGAGAAACTGAGTGTGAGATGTTTGGGAACTCTTTGTACTTTCTTCACAATAGTTCCTTGAGTCTAAAAATGTACTAGAATAAGTTTATTATAAAAAATCCAAGTTGCAGCATAATCTTTATAGTATCACCCTTCTTTTTTTGTTGTTGTTGTTAAAGAAAGCCAGAGCCTTATAAACATCTACTGTCTATTATATGCATACATGCACCTACTTTTTTTGTTTCAGAAAATTGTAGAAAGAGAAAAGCTCAGCTATTCCCGTTGACTCAGCTATTGACTACTTCAGGGAACCGAGGGGAGAGATTCTAAAAGGAAACTGGTCATTGTTCTTTAAGTGTGTGATTTTGGATTTACTGAACTCTTTAGATATATTTTCTCCCTGAGCCAGAAGTTTCTATGATTCTTTGGAGACTTGGAGATTAATATGCCCTTCCCTTCTTGATAAATGTATTTGTCAGATAATATTCAACCTCGCCCACAAAGTAGGTGTGTTTGGTCATCCAAGTTGTCTTAGACACCAGACTTGATATATTCACTTAATGATTAGGTCTTAGAATTGAACCTTTTACAAGCTCTGCCAGCTTTCTGTTAACAAAAAGATGTTTTCTCTACTTGCCATTTGTTTTTGTTTTTGTTTTTTATCTTCCTTGCATAAAATTGATAGGCTTTGGAAATTTAAATGAAAACTTCTTTTGGCTTTAGTTGAGATAAAAAATATAAACTTCTCTGTGACCTATACAAAAAACTTACAAGTCAACAGTATTAAGCAAAATCATACTCCTCTCTAAAAGGATTTCCACTAAGTGATTTGTTAGATCATTATTCTCATTTCCAACAATACCTTGTAGCTCATCTTTCACAAAATGTTAAAGGGACCCTTACCCTCGATTTTGATAAAATGTCATAATCTACTAGTCACACATGGAAAGGAAATATTTTTGCATGGTGGTGCGTCAGGAGTTTTAGCTCCTATTTAAGGATTTCCTAAAGATTACCATAATAACATAGCAACATTCTCACTGGTTGCAATAATATAATTTTTTCATAGACATTAAATATAAAGTAAAATGCATAGAAAAAACAAGTTCAAAGAAGAGAAACTTTACAGTATCTATATCAATTTCTAAAAATACTATTTTAAACTCCCCCTCTAGGACCATCTTTTTTTATATTTTTCTTTTTTTATATTTTTAGATAATATTTAAATGAAGCATTTTTATTGAGAAACACTGACAAGTAAAAATGCATCCTTTTGTTAATACACTATTTAGAATTTATCAAATAGTCATAACGTCTCTCTCTCTCTCTCTCTTTTTTTTTTTTCCCTTTGGGTCTTTGGCTTAAAAAACCCCATAATCAAAGGAAGACTATCTTTTGGAGAGAAAGAGTAATTCATCTGACATCTCTTCAGGTTTTTGAGAAAGCAAAAAAGGCTTAGTGGTATATTTAAGAATCCAACTTTTATTTTTAATAAAATGAATAATTCAAAAGAGGAATATTTTAAAAATTAATAAATTTAGTGAAAATATGTCACTATTTTCTGATTTGTTTAAAACCATTAGGGTTAGGAAATTCCTTAAAACTATAAATACTCTGAGTTTTTCTTTGAAATGTTTTCAAAGATAATACTCATTCAAAAATCTAAATAATCCAATTATAGAAAGAATGATATGGGGAGCAAAAGAAACATGTTGTTTAAGAGCAGCTGTTTGAAAAGTATAGGTGCTTAAATTTTACGCAACTTATGGTATTTTATTCATATAGAACATTCATTTCAAAATATCATTTTTCTAATACTATCAAAAATGTCAGGGCCCAACAACAGTTTATGTATTTACCTGTTTCATATTTCCCTTGAATATTTTGTTTTTCTTGTTCTTTTTATTCTCTTTTATCTCATTGTCTGTATTTAAAGACATTATTGGACTTGGAACATGTCCATTTCTGTTGTGTACATATCAATTTTGCTTTTATCAAGCATCTGTATAAGATATGGTCATTGCTTATTCTTCTGAAATATTCCATTGAATACATTATCTGGTATAATATTAAATTGTGTTTGCTTAAGCACTCACGTGATTGGATTGCTCCTCGAATTAACTGCCAGGAAATCATTTATCTTTTCAGAAGAAAGACCTTTCTTTTTATAAGATCATGAAATCAATATGGCTTCATCACCTGCCTCTTTTCGTTTTAGCTGTCAAGAACTCAGAGAAAATTTAATGGCCGTTTGCAATAACTATGAAATCTTATGCTTGGGAAACATTTTCCAAAGCATTAGGGACTGTCTGTTTTACTTAAGTATCCAGTATGTGTATGTAATGCCTTTGCTGTAATCTTAAAAGGATCAGATTTTTCTATTTTCCCTTCCTCTATTTTTAAGTGTCTTCATTTTTTAAAAATATTTTTTCTGCTTTTCCTTTACTTTTATTTACTATAGTATCTTCAACTATATCCTAATTTGTGCCTATTTTCCAAAAATATTATCAGTGCTAACCTGGTTTAGAATTTTCCCATGAGAATATTTTGGTGATGATACCTCAATGTATCTAAAATCAAACATTTCCTCCCTTGAAAAATGTTCCCCATTACTTTGTTTCTTCTCTCATTTAATGATATCATCACTATTCAAGCCAACCATTCAAGCTAGAAACTTCAGAGTTATCTTTGACTTTTTTTTTCCTGTTACTATTCCATATTCATGAGATTATTCTAGTTCAGGCACTCAGTTATCCTATGAAGTATTTCAGTTGTTTCTTAAATAATTTATCTTCCTGTAATCTCTATCTCCTCTACACTCACTCTCCACAATGTCATTGGAGTTATGTTTTAAAACAGAGATGTAATCATGATAATGCTATTTACTTCTTTTAATTGATTCTCCATACCTTACTGGAATAAACAGAAACAATTCTATAGATTTTTCAGACCCTTCACAACTTTTCACCACCTTGAATTCCCACCATCCTTTCTGAGTTCTATCAACTACTTTTCCTTCTCATTATGCACCTTTTCATGCACCCATTACTGTTCTCATAGGCTGAAAAGAACTATCCTTTAATCAAGGCAAAGCAGAGGAGAGCAGTCAAGATGACCGAGTAGGACACTGTTAGCTCACTCTCTCCTGCAAATATATCAGGAGAGATATTCACAGGCTTAACCATTCACTCAGAATACCTGCTGAACTTTGACAGATCATCGCCTTCCTCAAGAGACAAAATTCCTTACAAATCTGGTAGGAGAAAAAAAAGAAAAAGAAGAAGAAGAAGGAAATTAGTGCTGGAATGGTCCCACAGGGAGGGAGAGGCGAAGGAGAAATAGCACTCTTACATTGGGATGCACCCCACTCCAATAAAGAGGTCAGCGAGGATGGAGGGGGAATCTCCGAGGCTGAGATCTGTACTTAGCAGCCCATGGGTGACAGAACTAAGAGAAATGGGTACAAAGGGACCCTGTGACCCTCAGCCCTAAACACAAGTATACAGAGATGGGCCTTGACTGGTTGCCAGAGCCAGGCTGAGGACTGGGGCTGACTGCCCAGAGAAGGCAGCCTCAGGGGACTAGAGTGTTGTGCACTGTGGCTGGGAATGTATACAGAACAGAAGAACCTGGGTGCCCCATTTAAAAAAAAAAATGAAAGAAAGCAAGAAAGCAGACTGCTGGTGTGTGTTGGGGGTGGGGCACAGTGCAGCTGGGTCATAGCCTCTGTCTCTAGAGGCCCACAGCACCATTGCTGATGCATTCTCTCCTACTCTGTTGGTGGGAACGTAGTTTGGTGCAACCATAATGGTGAATGGTATGGAGATTCCTCAAAAAACTCAAAATAGACTTATCCTATGATCATCCAGCAATCCCACAGCTGGGCATATATCCAGAGGAAACTCTAATTCAAAAAGATACATGCACTCCAATGTTCATAGCAGCACTATATACAAGAGCCAAGACATTGAAGCAATGTAAATGTCCATTGACAGATGACTGGATAAAGAAGTTGTGGTATATTTATACAATGGAATACTACTCAGCCATTAAAAAAACAATAAAATAATGCCAGTTGCAGCAATATGGATGGACCTAGAGATTGTCATTCTAAGTGAAGTAAGCCAGAAAGAGAAAGAAAAATACCAGATGATATCACTTATATGGGGAATCCAAAAAATGAGAAAGAAAAAAGGACACTATGAACTCATCTACAAAACAGAAACAGTCTCACAGACATTGTAAACAATCTTAGGTTACCAGGAACAGGGTGTGGGAAGGGATTAATTTGGGAGTTAGAGATTTGCAAATGTTAGCCAGTATATATAAAAATAGATTAAAAAACCAAATTTCTTCTGTATAGCACAGGGAACTATATTCAATATCTGGTAGTAACATGGTGAAAAAGAATATGAAAACAAATATATGTATGTATATGTATGTCTAGGACATTGTGCTATGCACCAGAAATTGATATGTTATAACTGACTGTACTTCAATTTTAAAAAACACCAAAAAAACCACAAAACACCAAAGAGCATAGAATAATTATTGTGATTATAAAATATTTAATATTTATAATACTTTATTTTACCCTATATCAGGATTTGCTCTAGCGCCTGCATATAAAATTTTATTCAGTATTCACAGCAATCATATTAGTTGGGATATACTGTTAGTAAGAATCAATTTTACTTAAAATCCAGAACTCTTTTCCTTAAACATCTCTGAATTTTGTAAAGCTTTGTATAGGCTTCAATTTACAAACTTACAAAATCAGGTCAATAATTGTAGCCTGTTTCATATGTCAGTTATGAGACTTTCATGCGTTAATAAATGTGAAGCTTTTGTAATAGTAACTGCACAAAGAAAGCACTAATTAGCAGTATTTATTATTCACTAATATGCATTCATCTCTCACTGAAATTTCACCCCCTGTACATTCTATTATGACCATTTCACTTAGAACAATTTTTTAATGTATTCTTTCAGTATATAAACTCTAATTTCATGTCCATCTAAGCATGTTGTGCATATCTGTTAAATACGTTGTATGTGTCTCTGAGTTTCCCCAAACCTGGTAACTACATTTTATTTTTTTAAATACATTTATTTTACATATTTAGTTTTATAGACTTCTTTGTTACTTAGTGGGTGCTTAGTAAGTGTGTTTATATATAAGACTTGGTTACCTACATGTCAATAAACAAATTGGGAATTTGAGATTTGTGAATACTAACTACTATAAATAAAATAGATAAATAACAAGTTCATACCATATAGCACAGGGAACTATATTCAATATCTTGTAGTATGGAAAAGAAGAGTTAAAAGTGTCACTATATGCCGATGACATGTTACTATATATAGAAAACCCTAAAAGGTCCACACAAAAACTACTAGAGCTAATTGAAGAATTCAGCAAGGTAGCAGGTTACAAAATTAATGTTCAAAAATCAGTTGCATTTCTTTACACTAACGATGAATCAACAGAAAAAGAAAGTAAAGAAACAATTCCTTTTAAAATAGCACCCAAAGTAATAAAATATCTGGGAATAAATCTAATCAAGGAGGTGAAAGAATTATACACAGAAAACTATAAACCATTGATGAAGGAAATTAAAGAAGACTTTAAAAAATGGAAAGATATCCTATGCTCCTGGATTGGAAGAATCAATATTGTTAAAATGGTCACACTGCCCAAGGCAATCTACAGATTTAATGCAATCCCTATCAAATTACCCAGGACATATTTCACAGGGCTAGCACAATTCATAATACAATTTATATGGAAACACAAAAGACTTAGAATTGCCAAAGCATTACTGAAGAGAAAGAAAGAGGCTGGAGGAATAACTCTCTCAGACTTCAGACAATACTATAGAGCTACAGTCATCAAGACAGCATGATATTGGTACAAAAACAGACATATAGACCCAATGAAACACAAACTTTTGGTCAACTAATCTTTGACAAAGGAGGCAAGAATATACAATGGAATGAAGACAGTCTCTTCAGCAAATGGTGTTGGGAAAACTGGGCAGCAGCATGTAAATCAATGATGCTAGAACACTTCCTTACACCATACACAAACATAAACTCAAAATGGATCAAAGACTTAAACATAAGACAAGATACAATAAATCTCCTAGAGGAAAACATAGGCAAAACATTATCTGACATGCATTTCAAAAATGTTCTCCTAGGGTAGTCACTCAAGCAATAGAAATAAAAGCAAGAATAGACAAATGGGACGTAACAAAACTTACAAGCTTCTGCATAGCAAAGGAAACTGTAAGTAAAACAAAATGACAACCTATGGAATGGGAGAAAATATTTGCAAATGAAACCAACAAAGGCTTGATCTCCAGAATATATAAGCAGCTCATACGACTCAATAAGAAAAAAATAAACAACCCAATCCAAAAATGGGCAGAAGACCTAAGCAAGCAATTCTCCAAGGAAGAAATACAAATGATCAAAAGGCACATGAAAAAATGCTCAGTATCACTAATTATCACAGAAATTCAAATCAAAACTACAATGAGGTATCACCTCACATCAGTCAGAATGGCCTTGGTTCAAAAATCCACAAATGACAAATGCTGGAGAGGCTGTGGAGAAAAGGGAACCCTCCTTCACTGCTGGTGGGAATGCAGTTTGGTACAGCCACTGTGGAAAACAGTATGGAGATTCCTCAAAAGACTAGGAATAGACTTACCATATGACCCAGGAATCCCACTCTTGGGCATATATCCAGAAGGAAACTTACTCCAAAATGATACCTGCACCCCAATGTTCATACAGCACTATTTACAATAGCCAAGACATGGAAACAGTCTAAATGTCCATCAATGGATGACTGGATAAAGAAGAGGTGGTATATTTACACAATGGAATACTATTCAGCCATAAAAACTGAAAACATAACACCATTTGCAGTAACATGGATGTTCTTGGAGAATGTCATTTTAAGTGAAGTAAGCCAGAAAGAGAAAGAAAAATACCATATGAGATCGCTCATATGTGGAATCTAAAAAACAAAAACAAAAACAAACAAACAAACAAACAAACAAACAAAAAAACAAAGCATAAATACAGGAGAGAAATAGACTCATATGTACATGTATGACTGAAAAATTGTGCTGAACACTAGAATTTGACACAACATTGTAAAATGATTATAAATCAATAAAAAATGTTCAAAAAATATCTTGCAGTAATTGATAGTGAAAAAGAATATGAAAGCAAATATGTATATATTCTATATGGCTGGGACATCGTGCTGTACACCAGAAATTGACACAACATTGTAAACTGACTATACTTCAATAAAAATAAAGAGATAGAAACAAAAATTAAAAATACAATGAAATATCTTTAATCTTTTATAATGAAAGGTAAATCTTATCATAAAATATAAATGATTAAAAGCAGTCTGCATTCCAAAAAGTGAGAATATAGTTATGGATATATGCATACTAATAATGCTATGTAATTTAAATATGATATGATTAAATATAGCACTTAATTACATGTATTGATATTCTGCAAATAAATTTATTTATATTTAGTTACATATAAGAAATTATGCTACTTATTGAACATATTTATGTTGTTAATTACAAGTTATAAACAGAGTGATCATCTTGGTATTCTGGATCAAAAACTAAACCAAAAAGGTGCAATTAAGTACAAGGATTGGAGATGTAATATAACAAGACTCAGGCTGAGATAATAGTCTACTAAACTTTTGATTGTGGTTTGAGATAAGGAGCAAGCTGGCTGGTAAAGCATCTTTCAGAGAAAAAAAGCCTTTACAAATGACATACCTTTTCCAGAGCTGCTGTACAATCAATTGAAGAGGGGTCTGATTCTGCAGATTTAGGTAAAGAAAGAAACTGGAAACTTTTATAACTCTATTTCACCACTTACCTTTAAAAATCCAGATAGTAAAAGCCTTATCTATTTTTTCCTTTCTTCAAAAGGCAGTTCGAATCAGTTCCTCTTCAATTGATTACGTTGGGAAATAGTTGAAGCAATCTAAAATCTGATTTATAAAAGTTCCTCATTGGCTCAGAAAAGTAACTAAGTGAGAGTTGATTTCACAAAGTTTTCTTTTAAAAATTGCCATCTAATGACAAGAGAAAAGAAAAAAGATGAGTCTTTAATTTAAAAAAACTTGTCATATACTGATAAAAATCATGATTTGATGGAATGAATACCAAGTGTTTTTAGGGAAGGAAACAGAGTGATTTATTTATCCATCTACCATCTTTCCTGTCTATTTCATATAGATCTAAGTATATAATGCTCTTCGTAATAGAAAAATTATACAAGTGGAGGAAAAAAAGGAAGTAATGAGACAGATATAAAATATAACCTATCCTAAACTGAGCTGCTCTGTAAATAGTATGAACACAGGGTCACACATTTTAAAAAAATCTGACATTTCTAAAAAAGTGTAAAATATTTATGCAATATGAAATCAATTTAATTTTGTTAAGACTCTTGAAAATGCACAGTGTTATTCACTTCTTAACACAAGCAGAATTGTAATTCCCATTTTTTCTTCTTTCTTTCTTGTAATATTTCACATCCACAATATATGCTCCAGGACTGGTGATATCAACACAAACGCTTCAAATTTTATTCAGGCATTAACTCAGTGCTGTCACTTTCTTGTTCTTTCCTCTTTCTCTGGATCTGTTAACATCTCTTTCATCATAAACTATGACTCATTGAAGATCAAGATGCCCCTCAACTCCTCCATTTTTTCGGTTACCCTAATTATGCACATAAAGACCTAGGAATTTAACTAGCACAAACTAAGTTTTCTATAACAGGCAATATTTTCCTATCCACACAGACACACAGAAACTATGTGCACACATACCTAAGATACTATCAACTAGCAAGATCAAGTATAATGTAGTGATTCGTATAAACCTTAAAGATGGCCAAAAATAAAGCATCACTACTGCTACTGTTTTACCGATCTACAATATCGACTTGTCCTTGGTGAAGTCTACCACTTTGATCTCTTGACTTACTTATTCATTTGTGAAATTGAGTTGGTTTAAAAAAAATCACATTAACTGCTGCTGGAATGTTTTCTTATTTAATAACTATTATTGTAATCTGTATACTATTACTGCATAGAACATATGAACAAATCTTGTAGAATTTGAATGATAATGTAATATGATAATTTTCCTAAGATGGTAATTTATTATCTAATAACTTTTTTAAGCACAATAAAATTTTATATGTATATATATATATTTAGTTATCACATTTGTACAAATAAATATATAGCAGATCACTTAGAAAGATTAACTGCAACTGGTAATAGACACAATTTGTGGCTATTACTGGGATGAGTGGTCAAGTGAGTTTTTATTTGTGTTCTAATTTTTTTTTATTAAAGTACAATTACAATATGTCAACCTCTGGTGTATTATACATACATATATTCATTTTCATATTTTTTCCATTAAAGGTTATTACAAGATATTGAACATAGTTCCCTATGCTATACAAAAGAAATTTTTTAACCTATTTTTATATATAGTGGCCAACATTTGTAAATCTCCAACTCCCAAATTTATACCTTCCCACCCCCTTTCCCCAGGAACCATAAGATTGTTTACTAAGTTTGCGAGTCTTTTTCTGTTTTGTAGATGAGTTCATAGTGTCCTTTTTTTTTTTTTTTTTTTTTTTTTTTTTGATTCCACATGTGAGTGATATCAGGTGGTATTTTTCTTTTTCTTTCTGGCTTACTTCACTTAGAATGACATTCTCCAGGTCTATCCATGTTGCTACAAATGGCATTATTTTATTCTTTTATATATATGTAAACCTATAATAAATGTATATAATAGCATTATATATGATTGGCGACTTATGTAGGAACAGTATGTTAATATGACTAAGGGCATTAGGTAATACTTACTATCATTTCCCAAAGCAAGGTACCAGACTACTTGTGCAGAATTTGCACAGAGGTAAACCAGAATGTGTTCTGTTAGTGTTATCCCTTCACCCACCTCTCCCTTAGAGAGTTAGTGATGTGCTGGGCATTTTGTATGTCCCATCACAAAAAACAGACTGCTTACTACTTGTTCAACTTCAATCGCTTGAGGAGAGCTTGAAAACAAATATTCAAAGAGCTTAGCTTTAACTTCCTACTCTTGAGGAACACAAGAAGTGATTTGTTTCATGCCTGAAAAGTCTAAATATGAGAGGTTATGATGAGTCAGTTGAGATGGCACAGGGGAAGTGGCTGCATTTGGAATGGCCAGGAAGACCAGGGTTTGGTGGCCAAAGAATGTGTGAGGTTTTCTTAGCCAGTGATGGACTTCACAGAAGAGAACTAGATTCTATTTCTTGAGGGGGATGATATAGGACAGGCTTTCTGGAGAGGTCAGGTGATCTCAACTGAGATGTGGACCTCTGGTACTAGAACTAAAGGAGAAATCTTTAAATATCAGGAATTTTCACATATTCTTAAGAGATCCCAAGGAATAAGGATCTTCTATGAACCCACAGAAGCACCTGTGAGCGGGAGAATCAATGGATGGATGCATCTCCCCTCAATGGGCAATATGGCCAGATTATGTCCATGTTAATGGGGTAAACTCTTACTATTATTCATCTTTTCATACTCTCCCTGTTTTAAATGTATAGGTGTCTAAAACAGCATCAAGAAGGTAATGGAGTGAGAATGAGAGATGATGTCAACCACATGCTACTTTCTCAGTTCAGGTTTCTCAGCCTAATCTGAAGGAGGACAAAAATAAACTACATGCCATTTTGGAACTTTGATATTATGCTGGCTTGGAATTTTAATATGGGTAAAACTAAACTATTCTTTGTCTATAAGTGATGAAAACAACAATGAAATTTGCATAAGATTTTGTTCCACAGTGGCAAAACAGTCCACAGAATAAATTTAATAAAATATTAGTGAGAAATAATAAAATGCTTTCTGTGTTAATCTTTCAGTGCAGTTCATTCACTAAAGTGGTTACATGTAATTAAAAATTCAGAAAAGTATAGGATAGAAGCACCATTTTTATGTTTTCTAGGGAAATAAGAATAATGTAAATGTTTTATTAGGGAATCTGAAATTCACAATAAATCAGTAAAAAGGAAAATAAAGAGACAGTAGATCAAGAGAAGACAGAGTTGGAACCAAATCTCAGTTCTAAAATAATGGAATTTTCTATGGAATAAGGCTGATTACTTAGCAGTTGAAAGAGTTTAGTTATACTAATTAATGTTATGTAGTCAAGTTATTTAGATAGAAAATCCATTTTTTTTCCATCTAGATGGCATTTTTAAAAATGTTACTATTGTGAGTAGAGTTTTGTAATGGAAAATTCCCAGAGTAAACAGTCATAATATTTTTTATATCTGGTCAATATTTTACATAAAAGTTATAAGTATATTAATCAGTTTGCATAGTCTTATTATGTTCCCTAAATATTTAACCTAAGATGTCTAAGTTCTGTTTTCAGATAAGTAAAAATATTTTAGAAACTAACATATGTTTTAAGTATATTTAACCAGAACCTCCAGAAATATTTATTCACTATTTAAAAGCAAATATCAGGTTGGAGAAGCAAGATGGTGGAGTAGAAGGATGCTTGTAGCTCACCCTCTCCCACAAATGCACCAAAACTCACATCTATGGACCCACTCAGCCAACCAGAGCACCTGCCAAACTGACAGAACATCACCCTTTTTGAAAGACAAAGATGTCAAAAACCTAGTAGGAGAAAAGGAAAAAAGAAAGAACTAAAAACAAAACAGTGTGGGACCAGTCCCGTGGGGAGGGAGCAGCAAAGGAGGAATAGTACTTGTTCATTGGGTCTTCCCCCTCCAGTGGAGAGGCCAACAGGATGGAGGGAGCCTCTGAGGCTCAGATCTGTCCGAGTACCCCTTGACCGACAGAACTAAATTAAATAGGCACAAAGGGTCCCCACAAAACCCAGCCCGAGATGAGAGCCAGCAGCTGGGGGTCAGGACAGGCTGCCTTAGGTGGGTGGAGGACTGGGGTGGCTTAACTGAAGCAGCCCCAGGGGACTGCGGGGTGCTGTGTGCCGTGGAAGAGAGGGGATACAGAGCAGAACAACCTTGGTCCCCCATAAATTGTGAGAAAAAGCAAAGCAACAAGGCTGGTGTACCCTGGCAGGAGGGGCACCATAACCTTCGGCACCATTACTGGTGCTTCTCTTGAGAAGAGAGGTGGGGTGCAACCACAGCTGCCATCTCCTCTTGTGCACAGCACCTGGGTGGGGGCAGAGCTGGGACCTGAGTCTGCACTCAGGGGCTCTGCAACCTCCTAGGCAGGACTGAGACTTGTTCACAGCCCGAGGTAGATAGGGTCTTTCTGCCCTGGCACCTCAGAAAACTCATGCCACCAAGACAAACAAGGAGTGGAGATTTGGCACAGAGCAGGGGCAGGGCTGTTCCACGGTCTTCCCCTAGCCTGTCTACGGAGTGCCAAATTAAGGGGGAGTGGGCAGCTCACAGAGCAGCTGAGTGACTGGAACCTGGAGAGGGCAGGCGGCCAACCGCCTTCCTGGCAGGAATGCAGCACCTGACCACAGAGCTTGGAGAGGGCATGATCTGCCCACCTGCCTAGCCCGAGTGCAGCATCTGACTGCGGCATCAGGAGGGGGAGTGACCTGCCCACCCACCGGCCATAGTGCCAGAGAGATATGAGCAATACGAAGAAACAGAGGAATCACTCCCAATTAAAACATCAAGAGAAATCCCCTGAAAGCATGATCAAAGAAATAGACATGGATGCCTTACTAGATCAAGATTTCAAAAAAGGAGTGATCAAAGTACTGAAGGAACTAAGAGAAATAGTGTTTAGAGATATAAAATATGTCAAAAATGAAATAATAGCTATAAAGAAGAACCAAGTAGAATTAGTAAACTCATTTGCTGAGATGAGAGCTGAACTAAAGGCTGTGCAAAGCAGACTAGATAATGCAGAGGAATGGATAAGTGACTTAGAAGACAGGACAACAGAAAGCACCCAATCAGAACAGTGGAGAGAAAAACAAATAAAATGGAAACAATATAAGGGACCTATGGGATAATATAAAGCATGCCAATCTACGCATAATAGGGGTTCCAGGAGGGGAAGAAAAAACAAAGGGGATTGAAAAGGTATTTGAAGAAATCATGACTGAAGATTTCCCAAACATAAAGAAGGAATCAGATATCCAAGTACAAGAGGCTCAAAGGGTTACAAACAGGAAGAACCCAAACAGACCCACACCAAGACATATCATAATCAAGATGGCCAGAGTCAAGGATAAAGAAATGATCCTAAAGGCAGCAAGAGAAAAGCAAAGAGTAAGTTACAAGGGAACCCCCATAAGGCTTCCAGCTGATTTCTCTACACAAACACTACAGGCCAGAAGGGAGTGGCAAGATATATTCAAAGTCCTGAATGAAAAAAAAAAAGATGCAGCCTAGGATACTCTATCCAGCAAGGCTATCCCTTAGAATAGAAGGAGAGATTAAAAAAAACTTCACAGATGAGCAAAAACTAAAAGAGTTTAGCAACACTAAACCCATGCTAAAAGAAATATTGACAGGTCTACTCTAAATAGAAAAGAAGCAAGATGCTACAAAAATGAGAAACTCATAACTGGAAAGGTGATAACTACCATGAATTACAAATAGAATAAACACAAAATTGTAAAATAAGACATCTAAATCATTAAGAGTGGGAGAGGGAAGCAAGGAAAACCATTGTGGAAAACAGTATGGAGATTCCTCAAAAGACTAGGAATAGACTTACCATTTGACCCAGGAATCCCGCTCCTGGGTATATATCTGGAAGGAACCCTACTTCAAAATGACACCTGCACCCCAATGTTCATAGCAGCACTACTTACAATAGCCAAGACATGGAAACAGCCTAAATGTCCATCAACAGATGACTGGATAAAGAAGAGGTGGTATATTTATACAATGGAATACTATTCAGCCACAAAAACCGACAACATAACGCCATTTGCAGCAACATGGACGTTCCTGGAGAATGTCATTCTGAGTGAAGTGAGCCAGAAGGAGAGAGAAAAATACCATATGAGATCACTTATATGTGGAATCTTAAAAAAAAAAATAACCAAAAAAACAAAGAACATAAATACAAAACAGAAACAGACTCATAGACATAGAATACAAACTTGTGGTTGCCAAGGGGGTGGGGGGTGGGAAGGGACAGACTGGGATTTTAAAATGCAGAATAGATAAACAAGATTATACTGTACAGCACAGGGAAATATATACAAGATCTTGTGGTAGCTCACAGCGAAAGAAGAAATGTGACAATGAGTATATATGTGTTCATGTGTAACTGAAGGATTGTGCTCAACACTGGAATTTGACACAACATTGTAAAATGAGTATTACTCAATGAAAAATGTTTAAAATATTAAAAAAAGCAAATATCTATGAACATTTCAACTAACTATGCATTTAAAGCTAGATTTCAGTGATGGAACTATATGCATGGAATTTTAAACTACGACAACTCATAGACAATTTTGCCTTAATATAATGTTTTAAAAAGTAGAATTATGTGCAGTTCACACTTTAGGAGCAGGGGGACTTTTTATATCTTTCTAATTTGAGAATAGAGTTATTCAGACACATTTTTTTTCATTCTTTTGTGCAGAAGATTTATCTATTATCCCCATGTATTTATTTTAATCATTTATTTATATCAGTGCAGATTCACTGATATTCATTTTATATGTTAGGTTATACTCCAGTATTACTTTATTAATTTTTGTGTTGAAGTCATTTCAGTTTTGGCCATTAGGACCTCTTACAATTGGGTCCTCTGTCTCTTTGATGTTCCCAATCATTGTGATTTACATTTATTTACTTTTGTTTACCTGGTTTTGCTTGCCCATAGCAAATTCCTTCCATGAGTACAGAACAGAAGGTGGGGAAAGGGTAACCATACAGTGAAAAAACTGGCAAACACTACCTCAAACCGACAAGATCAACATCAACAGTGACAACATGTTGATACTGTGTATTCTTGATATGATGTGAAGAGAATGGCACTTTGCCTCTCTGGTTTTCCTCTGCTAAATCCTTAATCCAAATCCCATCACAGGAAAATACAGCACAAACACCAATGAAGAACCTTGTGCAAAATAACTGACAAGTATTCCTCAAACCTGTCAAGGTCATGAAAAACAAGGAAAATCTAAGGAACTGCCACAGATAGGAGTCTATTGATACAGAAACGAAAAGTGATTGGTATTCTGTGTTGAATCCTGAAACAGAAAAATGCTATTAAGTAAAAATTAAGGAAAAATGAATAAATTATGGACTTTAATTAATAAATATAATGTATTAATTACATTGTTTTAATGTATTTTAATTAATTGTGACAAATGTATTACATTAATGTAAGATTTTAATAATGGCAAAACTTGGTTTGGGGTGTATAATTCTGTCTTCACAATGTCTTAAAATATAAAACTATACTAAAATAGAAAGGTTGTTTAAAAGAGAAAATATTAGAAGAATCAATAGTAATGTAGGATATGAATATCTAAGTAGATTCAAAGAAAATGGAGTAAAAATTGGATTCAAATTTAAATTTTGCTTTTAATATTTACTTTCAAATAAGGATTCAGTCCTTTAAAGTCTTTCAGTCCATAGGTACAATGATCATTCTAAAAGCAGAATAGCAAGATAGATATAAATAATGTATATAAATATTATTTAACTTACAATAAATCCCGATGTCTAAAAATCTGCCATCGAAGACAAAAGTTGGAAAAGGGAACTACTCTGCATACGTTTAAATGTTTTTAATAGATGATTTACTAAAAATATCCCACATACTTACACATTTTCTATCTTAATTTATCATATCATACTGTCACTGTGGAGATATATTCAGGTCTATAGTGCATAAGATGAGATGGTGGTGCCCAATGGTATAGCCCAATGGCTATATTTTAGAATCATTTGGGAAACAAGCACAATCCAATTGAATTAGAATCTCTGTAGGTGAGGCCCTTGCATCAGTATGTTTAACAACGTTTCAAGTGATCCTAAATTTCAGCCAGAGTTGAAAACCCCTGCAGTCCACAGAATTCCTCGTGTGATCAGCAGAAAATACGTCCACATATGACTGTTGTGAGGTATATTCTGTAGTTATGTGTTCTGAGTAGAGGACAAATCAGATTGCACACTGAGGAGCTGATGTAAACTTCTGTTCCCATACAGAGGGTACATTTTTATTTCCTGTGCTTCTTCATCATCAGCTATCTTCTTATCTGCCGTAGCTCACAATGTTTACATTTACTGACATTCTCTGTTTCTTACCAATGTCAGTGACTTTTTTTAAAAATGCTACTCTAATTTGTTCTTACAGATGCTTCTAGTGCTGTCTTGTCAGCTATGCTGGGCTTCTCTACTTGCTGTCTACTTGGTTTCATTCATGAGGCTTCTCTTCTTTCTATTTTCTTATGTCTTCCATCTCTTGTCACTTTACTCAAACAACACAGAGTAGGTCCAAAATGCTGATCTTATTATAGGCACCAATGGCCAAATAGCTAATCCATTTACTTGTACTGAATCACCCAAATGTTAGATTGAGGTTGAGTTCTTGCAACCTCTGGCTGAATGCATATGATTATTTCTATGATGCTAATTGCTTGGAGATTAAATTTTCCCATTACTGTTGTTCTGCTGTTGCTATTGTGCCTCATGTTGGAGCCATTTGAATCAGTGTCAAAAGGCCCTTTAAAAAGTTGGGATCTGTTTAGATCCTGGTATAATGTAACGGACACTAGCCTATCTCACATAATCTTATGAGATTAGTTTGATAAAATGGCATCTGCTGAATATTTGCTCAAAATTATATATATGTACATGATTTTTGTTAAGTAAATAAAAATATGATAGCAATTTTTTTCCTGCATCATAAGCCAGTTCTATAGCAAGATGGGTGCCTTTCAGGAGGGCTGGGAAGAGTGGTGATCAGTCCCATTAGGTCTGGGAGATTGTAATTTCTTGTACTTCTGATCTGTGCCCAGACTACTAAAATATTCCAGATGGATTCAGATTTTATATGGCATTCTGGCTGTAGATGATTTTCACAATAACACATATCTTTCATATAGAGTAGGAGAAAGCATGATGAATTTGAAGACAAAAGTATTACAGATAATTACCTTCTTAAAGAGGTAAAGAAATGTACAGTGGTAATAGTATATAAACACCCCTAATTCTGTATAACAGGGGCAAAATACTAAATTAAATGAATTCAAATTGAGATCCCACTTTTTATGTGGTGGATTCTAGAATATGATATTTCCCTCAGCTTTGTTCTATGATTCATAATAGTGATAATTATAGAGAAGAGGCTATGTAAAAATGCTCCTGAATGTTTGTGTATGTCTCCGTGGGTGGGTATGTCTGTGTATGTGGTCACAGCAATGATACATTTTATTTGTATTTAACACATTAGATTTAATTTATCAAATTAAGAAGTCTCACTAAAAAGGACGCAACTTGTCTGTGGATCTGTATATAATTCTACAGAGCAAATTGTACATACATGAACACAAATACATATAGTTGTGTAAGGATTCAGAGTTCACTTATTCCTAGATTATGAACTGTGAGAGATATTTTTGATCAATTTATCTATGAATTGATAGATTAAATTTGATAGATAAAAATTTATCTATATCTAATTTCAGTTTTGCATTTGACTTATTTCATACTCAATATCAATTAAACCTATGCAGAACAATGCACGTTAAAAGTTTAGGTGATCACATATTTAATGCTTGTCACAATGACTGTAGAATTCACAACACCTTGATAGTATGCAATAACAAAGCACATCAGATCAGAAGAATATCATTTTAGAATCAGAATTTACCTTAAGTAGCATCTAGTCAATACTCTTTACTGATAAGGAGACTCTAAGAATTTAAGTAATTTGCCCAAGATATATTCCAGTATATCTGGAGTAATTATCAAACGACTCTTCATTCTCACACTCACAAAAATAGTATTCTTTTACATTTATTCTGTTTTGATATTGGTTTTGTTACTGTCATTTTATCACATTTGTGACCATCAAAAATGTATCTGAGCAGGAGATTTAGATTTATCTGAGGTGCATATACAAGGTTTCTCTTTATAGAAAACTTTTCCGTGTGTGAAGAAAATTATGATCATTTTTAGTGTTTTCATTCAAGGCTAAATAATTCTAATGTCATCAGCTATTTTTTTTTTTTAGGGTGGTATTTTCTGGTTCTTTAAAGGTTGTCAATGTTCCTTCTTCGCTGGAGAATTTTCTTTTAATGGCCTTCCTGTCACCTACGTACCTTAATTTTTCATCTCAGAAGGGCATCAAATTATCTAATAAAAGCTTTTAAATGGATTACAATAGCAAACTAAAAATGCTGAAGTCACCAGCCATCATTTTGTCATTATCATGACCTCTGTGCTTATTGTTATGCAGCCTTTATGCATCACCTTGATTTTCTCAGAATGTTTTATAATCATCGTCTTCCAGCTACCCTCAGCTAATATGCAAAATATATAATTGCTAGTGAAGAAATATAATAATCATTCATTCATGAATTGTCTGCCCTTTTATTTCTTAAATAACATTTTTTTTCTGTCTAAGCCAGATTCTTCCCAAATGCAGTTGTCAGCAAATCTCATGGGATGAGAATTTGGCACATAATTTCTATACTACTTAATTCCTTTACATATGTGAACTTGTCGAATATCTGAATTCACTTTAAGAAAACATTTATTTTCCTTCAGCAAATGTGAGTTTTGCATTTTTTTCCTTTTTTCTTCCTTTTTTTTAGCTTACTACAGTTAGCTTTGGACTGTTTTTCACAGTGACAAGAGGATATTAAGCTACAAACATTTTAAGTCACAAAATCGGGCTTGAAAGAATCTAAATGTAAAATGAAATGGTAAAGAGATGAAATATGTGCATGGGAAATGTAGAGGAAACATTGGCTTACACTGTTAAACATAGCAGGTAGTAATAATAATTACATAATATTTACCCACATTTACTTATGCTACATCAAACTTGCTTTATTCTTGATGGCCTAGGGTAAATCTTTTTCAAGGCAATATTACTGTTCAGCATTATATGAAAAGAAGATTATCTGTATATAAATCCTAAGGTGTTAGGGTTTTATCAATCACTAGATAGTCACTGGTGCTTATTTGCTCATATTTTCTTAACTTACGCTTATTTCATATTTACATATGTTGACGACACAAAAATAAACTGGGGAAGCATGGTATAATAAGAAAACTAGTTTGAAGTCAATAAATTGTCATAATTTCTGGGACATTGGATATCTATGATCATCGGTTTCTTTTCTGTAATGTGAGAACTTTGGAATTTTGGACTCTTAGCCGCAATAGAACTTACACGAATAGTGCTATGAAGTTGCGCTTCTCTTTCACATTCTTTGAGAACTGTATCTTGAGTGCCTTTGTCCTTTTCTTTAATATTTTTATTGTCTCTTTTTCTGAAAGCTTTCTCACAAATACACAGAAGACATAGAGGTTTTCCAGCAATCTCTGGCATTTCCATCAAAGACAGTTTTTATTTTCCACTTGAAAATCAGGTGATGGACACACTGGAAGAATATACCTCTGATGATACTAAAGTCATTGTGTACCTTTATGACATTGGCTTACCTATTCATGTTTTCCAAGAAAGTTTGCTCTGTGGCCTTATATTGCAAGTGAATGAAAAGTAATGGGTGACTAAGGAAACAGTAGGTACACTCCAGTACTTATTTATAAATGGACTAAATAGATTATGCCCTGTGTCTGAGGAAATTCCAAATACTTAAAATAGACTGGAGAAATTGTGAAAGTTTTAGACCTCCACCAAAATCACTGTTTTCAGCAGTATTTAATGACAGTTAATTTCCAAATAATAACCTGAGGGAAAAAAAAAAGCTCTTCTTTACAGAATTGATGTATGCACCTGCACACTGAGTAAGCAAGGGTATTAGGAGTACTATAGGATGGTGTATATGCTTCTGAGTTTGTTGTGTGCATGTGTGTCTGTGAACTTGAATTGAGGGTGCACTTCCCTTGGGTCAGCAGAATTAAAAAATCATAACCAGGTGCTTTCCTATTTCTAATATGAGAGATGTAAAATTGGTGAGGCCAAATAAATTTGTGTTGGCTCCTAACTATGGTTAAAAAGACTATACTACAAAGCTATAGTAATCAAAATAGTATGGTACTAGCATAAAAATAGACACATAGACCAATAGAACAGAATAAAGAGCCCCAAAATGAATTCTTGCATATATAGTCAACTAATATTTGACAAGAAAGCTAAGTATACACAATAAGGAAAGGGCTGTTTTTTCAATAAAAAGTATTAGAAAAACTTGATAATCACATGCAGAAGAATGAAATTAGATTCCTATTACATCACTCACAAAAATTAACTTGAATTGGATTAAAGACTTAAAATAAAACCTAAAACCATAAACCTCTTGGAAGAAAACATTGGTGAAAAAGCTTCTTGACATTGGTCTTGGCAAAGTTTTTAAAATATGACATCAAAAGCAAAAATCAACAAATGGGGCTAGATAAAACTAAAAAGCTTCTGCACAGCAAAGGAAACCATCCACAAAATGAAAAGACAGTCTACAGAATGGGAGAAAATATTTGCAAATCCTATACCCAATAAGGGGTTAATACCCATACCCAGAATATATAAGAAACTGGTATCACTCAATGGCAAAAAAAAAAAAAAAATCAAATAATCCAATTATAAATGGACAGAGAAATTAAATAGGCATTTTTCCAAAGACATCCAAATGGTCAACAGGTATATGGAGAGATGATCATCATTAGGGAAATGCAAGTCAAGACCACAAAAAGATAGCATCTCAAACTGTTAATATGGCTGTTACCAAAAAGACAAGAAATTAAAAAAAAAATTATTGGCAAAGATGTGGAGGAAAGAGAACCCTGTGAACTCCTAGTAAGAATGTAAATTGATGCAGCTACTTATGGAAAAGAGAATAGAGGTTTCCCCCAAATAAAAATTGGAACAACCAGATGATCCAACAATCCAACTCCTGGGTGTATATCCAAAGGAAATTAAATCAGGATCTTGAAGAGACATCTGCAACCTCACATTCACTGCAACATTTTTTACAATAGCCAAGAAATATGGAAACAACCTAATTGTCCATCTATGTATGAATGGATAAAAAGATGTGAAATGCATGCAAACACACACACAATGGAATGTTGTTCAGTCATAAGAAAGAGGGAAATCTTGCTTTTTACAACAATATGGATGGAATTTGAGGGCATTATACTAAATTAAATAAATCAGACAGAGAAATATAACTACTGTATGACACTGTTTATTTGTGGAATCTAAAAAAGGCAAACTCATAGAAACAGAGTAGAAATGTGTTAGCCAGGGATAGGAGGATAGAGAAAATGCGGAGATGGTGGTCAAAGAGTACAAACTTCCAGCTATAAGAAGAATAAGTTCTGGGGAATTAATGCACTCTGCAATTAAATTAAATTAAAATTATATTAAATATATATTCTTACATTATTATATTTGAAATGTATCATATGCTTGAAAATTGCTAGCTGTAGATCTCAAATGTTCTGAATAATAAACTTGAAAATTGCTAAGAGAGTAGGTATCAAATGTTCTCACCATAAAAACAGAAATGGTAATCATGTGAGGTAATGTAGGTGTTAACAAACCCTGTTGTAGTTTCGCAACACATGTGTTTTAAATAAATGTGTTGCACATATCTAAAATTTACATACTATGTGTCAATTATATCTCAATAAAGCTGGAAAATATTTGAAATAAATACATAAAATGATCTTCCTATTATGAGACAAGGAGAAAAAGTTGGCTCTGGAATTTGTGCAACAATTTTGGCAAGGTTTCATAGTTGATTATAGATGTTGAATCTGCTATTTCAGTGATACTCACTAAGGATAGTCAAAAAAATGTAAAGAATATGGATGACAGGTACAAAATTAAGATCTATGTAAAATATACTCTTTCGGGTAAAGCAGACAGTCAAATTTGTACTGAGAGACAACTAGTTCTGTTGAGTTTCCCACTTAAATAAACATGAAAAGATTCAAATGTAGAATAATTATTCAAAAACAAGTCAATCTAAAGATATACATAATTAACTATAATGGCAGGGGTGTGTCAATCAAGATGGTGGAGTAGGAGGATGCAGAACTCATCTAACTTGCAATCACTTCAGAAGAACATCTACATGTAGAACAATTCTTACTGAAGCTGACTGGAAGCTGGCAGAAAGGCTTATACAACCAAGGCTGTAAGAAAGATCCACGTGGAATCTGGTAGGAAGTTAAGAAAGGCAATCAGGGTGTGACCAATGTCCCTGGAAGGAGACTTGGAGGAAAAAGAAGAATACAGGGCAGAGATCTGTCTTGGGGAGTGGGCAATTTGAGCCACATATTGGGCACCCCAAACCTGGGGTCTGATGCAGGCCCTCTTGGTTTGTGGAGAGGCCACTAGAGCTAACAGGAGGGCTATAGGAAGCCTGGACTCCACTCATGAGGAGCATACAAGTGTTAGCTTACTCTCAAGGCAGGGCAGAGAGGGAAAATTGAAAACTGCTTCAGTGGCTAAGGTTTCCTGCAACTGTGTCATTGCATGTCCCAGCCTGAGCCAAAACACTCCAGCCTTGCTTATTTCACCTCACAGCTCCCCACTGAAGCAACAGCTACCAAAACTGGGAGAAAGCTCAGCCATGGACCTCAGAGATGACTTGAACCTGGGGTGGCATCTGAGCACAGCAGTGTCAGTCATTGCTGATGCTAGCATGCACAGCACTTTAGGGGCAGTCTCGGTTTCTGACAGTGTTCTGACTGCCACAGCTTGCACCCCAGGCATGCCTAGAGCCCACGTGGGCACTGCCTCCCCTGCCACATGGCTCCACAATAGGGTTGGGGCAGTGGAGGCAGGGGAGAATATTCAGCTGTGAGGAACACAGGAGACTTAGATACAGGAGTATGCATCAGGGACAGACTGCCATCTGTATGCAGCAAGTCTGCTGAGCCCACATAGGCTCCTTTTGCAACAGCACTGCTCCCATCTGGGGCAAGGATACCAGTGCTGGGAGACGGGAGAGCACACATGGGCCAGCATGGGCCAGACCCTTAGAACTTTTGCTCCAACAACTTGGGATCCTCCCACCCTTGGTAAGGCAGTGAAGGCCACTGAACAGAGGGAAAGCCCTGCCTCATAACTGGTTCTGGCCCTAACCCCTATATCAAGGAAACCAAAAGTGGCTGGAAAATTTTACAATTCTACAAAAGAGGGATATAGTTGTACGGCCAACAACAGGAATATTTAATAGGTTTATGTTTGAATTCATTGAACACACACACACAAATACACACACAATTGTTTATATATGTAATACAGTGTACTTGTATTAACTGTAGCAAACATAAAAATAAAACATGAGGGTTTTAGTTTATTAAATATCTGTAAGCCATTAAATCAAGACTTGAATAAAAGGCTTTACAGTATGAAGGAAGGAAGAAAACTAAATCATGCTTCTGGGTAGAATTTACATGGGAGGTTTTGGCTGAATACTAGAAAAGAAGCTCAAGTAGTGAAATTTCCCAGCAGCGTAAAGAGACTACCTCTTATTGTTCCCATTGCTGGCAAAGCAGTAGAGATGTTAGAGGACTCAAAAAGCATCAGTCAAGATGCTATTGAGAGATTTGGGTACTAAGTACTAGTTGGACTAAATGACTTCTAAGCTTTGTTCCTATTCTAAAATTCTATGATGGTATTTTCCACTAATTTATTACTAGGATCTGAAAGGGTTTTTTTTATTACTTAGAATTTCTAACTACAAATATAAATCTCTGATCATTATCTTGAAAAGACAACATATACATATCTTATCTGATCACATTTAGCTGAACATTAACACCAATAAGTTCCAGGAGCTATGTTTGATAGTGGAAATGGAGAGGTGAGTTAAGGCAAGTTCTGCTCTACTGGAGGTAGTAGTATCACATTGACACATGATCTAATCATTGTACTTGCTACATGATATGGTAGGTGCAATGGGATCTCATGTAAAAACAAAAAGCTTTATTGTCAGTGACCTTGGATGAGAAATGCATGGGGCCCAAGGCCAAGGTCACAGCAACATGCTTGTAGTATAAGGTAAACAGTGATTGTATGCATGCACCAGTTATATAAGTCTTAAAACAAAGAAAGTAGAAGTAGGCATGCACTAGTGGTGTTATGTAAGCCTCATGAACAAAGAAACGAACACTGCACATGTGCTGGCAGAAAATAAATAAAATCAGGACAAGTGAACCACAGGGTGGGGAGGGGCGCCATCTTGTTGAACTAGAAGAAAGTGCTGAGCGCCGCCACTGCTGCTGTCGCCGCCGCCCGCTGCATGCACCACCTTGTGACAATAGAATAAAGTGCTGTTTTGCTCCGTGTCAGCTCCTCATGCATTTTTCTAGTTGGGCAGCTCACCTCCTCAAATCCCTCTTCAGCCCTCCTTGGCTAACATTTAGGAAGCAATGAAAACAGTGCTTAGAGGGAAATGTGAAGTAGTGAATTTATATAAAAGAAAGAAGAGAGTTATAAAATCAATCATCTAAATTTCCACTTTAGGAAACTACAAAAAGAAGAGCAAATTAAATTCAAAGCAAGCAGAAAAAAGAAATAATAAAAATTATAACACAAATTAATGACATTGAAAATAAGAAATACACAGAGAAAATCAACCAAACCAAAACAGAATCAGTACAGTCAATAAGCCTCTACCAGGCTAACTAAAACTAAAAGGGAGATCTCACAAATTTTCTTAGAAGTCAAAAGCAGACATTATTATACATCCTATGGACTCAAAAAAGGATTATATACAGCTCTATGTCCACATATTTGATAACCTAGATAAAATGGACCGATTCTTTGAAAGACAATCTTCCAAAACTCATAGAAGAAATAGAAGACATGAATAGGCATATTGTATTAAGTAAATTGAATCAACAATTAATAAATATCCAAAACAGAAAGTATCAGGCTCAAATGAGTTCACTAGTGAATTCTATCAAACATTGAAGAAGAAATTATACAGATTCTCTACAATATCCCTCAGAAGACAGATGCAAAAGGAATACTTCCTAACTTATTCTATGAGACCTGTATTGCCCTAACCCCATAACCAAAGACATTACAAGAAAACTACAGACCAGTATCTATCACAAATATAGATGCAAAAATCCTCTACAAAGTAGAAAACTGAATCCAACAATGCATACAGAGAATTATACACTACGATCAAGTGGGATTTATCCCAGGTATGCAAGATCAGTTTAACATTAAAAAATAAATTAATGTAATCCATTACATCAAGATTCTAAAAAACAATTATATGATAATATAAATAGAGGTAGAAAAAGCATTTGATGAAGTCCAATATCTAGTTATTATAAAAACTTCCAGTAAACTACAAAGAGAGGGAAATTTTTTCAATTTGATAAATAATATCTACCAAAACCCTGCAGTTAACATCATAATTGTGAAAAACTTGAAACCATTAACATCTGGTAAAGACAAGGATACCTCCTCTCACTGCTGCTTTTTAACATCATACTGGAAGTCCTAGCTAATGCAGTAAGACAAGAAAAATAAATAAAAGCTGTATTAATTAGGAAGGAAGAAATAAAACTCTCTTTTTTTCAAGTGACATCATGATCAATGTAGAAAATAAAAAAACTGCTCTAAAAATAAAGACTATTGGAAAGAAGAGGGGTAACTTGTATTGAATTTATTATTAAGAATAATCTTCTATTTATTTATTCTAGGGAGAATCTTAAAATAATTCCAAGAGTGAATTCAAAGTCAAAATAAAAATCTGATTATATTTACCAATATAAGCTTTCTCGGCTGGACAACTTAGTTGACTTTGAAATTTGTTTAGAGGGAAAAAAATGTTTCTTTCACAGCAGTTGAGAAGGATAATTTCCTGTTGTCCCTCTAGAGAGGACTTTGTGTGTTTGTGTGTATGCATGTGTGTGTGTTCATTTTATAGCCAATTCATATTGGATATTAAATTAAAATGTCTATCATTTCTATAATTGAACATTTGTGAAGAACATTCTGAATATAATTGATAATTTTTGTTTTCTTTTTTAAAACATTTTATTGAAGTGTAGTTGATTTACAATGTTAGTTTCAGGTGTACAGCAAAGTGATTCAGTTATACATATACATACATATATGTTTTTTCTTTTCAGATTCTTTTCCATTATGTGTTATTCCCAGAAATTTAATACAGTTTCCTGATAAAAATTTTAATATGTAACAGATTTATTATATCTTCACAATGTGTTTATAGTTACCAAGATTAACTTGAAATGGCTATTTTATATCTACAATGTTTCTCAGACCATAAACCTAAACCTCTTGAATTGTCTCACTCTCATAACCAATTTGTCACAGACTCATCCAAGTATACCTCAATCCCATTGTTCTTCCTTATTCCTTACCATCCATTTACAAAGATAAATATTGTTTTTCTCTCTCTCAAACTATTTAATATACTAGTGAGTAAATAATTTTGTTTTTCACTCTTTCAATCCTTTTCTTACACAGCATAAAGAATTATCTTCAACAACAACAAAATCTCCACTTACTCCACTGCTTAAAACTTTAGTGACTCATCATTGTTTTTAAGAAAATGGTTAAACATCCTATCATGCATTATAAGGCAATATAAGGCCTGGCATCCTTACCTTCTTAGATTGGCTCACTTCTCTATGCTCCTTTTTATTAAGAACTCGTTTAGTTAGGAAATCTTTCTGTTTCCAACAGCCCACTATACATTATCTTCTCTCTAACCAAAAAACTAAACCCAACATCCTTATCAGGTGTGTAACACCTACTGATCTTTCAGATTAGATTTAGATATTACCTTAGATGTCCATCCATGACCCCTAAAATCTGTACTGTCTTTATTATAATATTTATCACATTATGTTTTAACTTTTGTTAACTTTTCTATGTCGCTCATTACACTGTAGACTCACAGTGAGAGGAGAGTTCATAACCAGTGCCCAGCACAGGGTTTTACACAGAAAAGACACTAAATAGTTTATTGTACAAAAAAAGGGAAGAAAAAACTCATTTTTACTTTTAGTAACAGTTTGGATAAAGTAATCTAATATGACACATTGTCAGGAATTTTTCATCTCAAATCTAAACTGGCTTCTCAGAATTCTTAGCTTAACTAGTAATCATTTCCTTAATAATTTATTAATAAATCCATGTCAATAGTTGACAGATTTTCTCACTTTGTGGAGATCTGTTTATGAGTTGAGTGTTTCTGGGTCAACTTAGTCTTGTTATTCTTATTTTTATTTTGTTTTTAGGGTATAAATAAGTCCATTAGCTCTTCAGCTAGATTTATCTTACAGAAAATAAAGGCAAATTCAATGTCTGGATTTTCTTCTTAAGTGTGTATTTTTTCCTTTCATTCTCTCTTCCAAAAGAAGTTGAACTTCAATCTTGAGATTACTAAATAAGATTAAATCAGTATTTGCACTTGTCATGTAGGTAAAAGACTTCCACTGCATTTCACCATTGTATATAATTCTCTATCAACACAATACTGTATGTACTACTTACAGATTTTATGAGCCATGTAAATTCTCTCCAGGTGTGGCAGAATATTAATGTAATTTCTGCTGTCCTTGGCAAATTGGGATTTGAAAATTTATGGAGGTTGGGATTCTGACTCTGCTGTGTGTTTCTGCATCAAGTGATAGTAACACACTGTCTCCATAAAAAATAAATTCTTGCCATTTTGATTTCCTTAATTTTTTCTGTTCTTAAATCTGTGAAATATTAGTAATTCAAACCTGAATGTTTAATTTTCTATGCCTAAAGCATGTATATTTGAATTTATAAATTTTTGAGACTAGCTAAGATCTTGGATTAGATTATTCTCAGTAAGCAAAGAAAAGACCCAACCAGTTTATCCATAGATAAATACTACTCTTTTCCCAAAACATCTTGAATAGTTGTATCCAATACTGGAAATAATGATAGAGTTAGTTGGTTGCATTAATCTTGACCTGAAAGCAGAGAAGAAATTAAGTCAATTTAAGTGATTTTTTAAGTCACCATGTTCTCATCTTGATCCCTTGCTATGTCTTTTGGAATGTTTAAATTTTCCTCTATAGCAGAAATAGAAACATATAGATCATCTTTTTTTTTTCTCCATCAAAACACAACAGCTTTCTCTTTCATTCCTGTTTACCACTGGATTTACTGATAAAAATAATGAATATGTTCTTTTGCTTAACATATCACAGTTTGCTAGGCTTAATACCCATTTGTGATAGCATAGTGTGTTGTGATGTGTATAAGAAAGAAAATACACTCACTGTAAAGGAAGTTTATGAATGCATAGTCAGGAAGAATAAAGCAGTATTTCTTGAGTAAATCAGCGTATCTAAGAATTAACCATTAACTTCAAATTGTTAGACTGAAAAATGTCTCAAAAAATGCAAGAATTGTTGCCTCTGCCATGTTGAACACAGGCCAGCTTTCAGAATTGAACAGATCCAGTGAGAAGAGTAAGTCATAGCCCCGTGTAATTTCAACTTGAATGTATAATACTTCCGAGATTCTGCAACATAAAAAGCTGTAGTGCCAAAATCGTGTTTTCTGCCAAGGATTGCTTTTAGCATGTGATTAACCTCCCAAATGATAACATATTTCCAAAGGTTGTCTTCGGCGGTCACACTTTGGGAACAGCAAATAGAGTATAATGGCTGACGGTATTTACCAGCTACCACTGCTGCTGTTTGTTTCACATAATGGTTTCTCATTTTGTCATTTATGTAACTGGCGATCATTAGCATACAGGTTTACAGTACTTCACGTACAATAAAAGGGGAAAGAGCAAGTGAGTAAAACTAATTTACTTATAAAATGGCAACTTGAGGAAGTGTATTTTGGAAAAAAAATGACATTTCCTTGAACTCATCTTTTCGTAAGTTCCATTTTTAAGGGCCTTTAAAAAGAGACCTCAGTGTTCCAGTAAGACTGTTAGAGCAGTAAATGTTCCATCAGGTATGCTTTCTTCAGTCCTTTACTTAGAACTTCAAAATAAGTATAATAATCACAAAAATAATATGTTGCTATTAAATTTTCACCATAGTTCTTTCTAAAAGCTCATATTATACTGTGGGACCACAGTGAATGTATTCTTTAAAAAAATCCCTTGTGGAACACAATATGGTTATAAAGATGTATTATGGTTTTATGATTCGTGGAGAGGATGAGAAATCTGAACCAGTTTACTGGTTTCCCTGGCCAAGTTATATTAATTAGTTGCAAAGTTTCTGAGGCTAAATGACAGGTGACTTGTCATTTTTGATAATTTTTTTCTAATTTTTTTCATAAATCAACCAATTTTGTGATATTTTTCCTTCCTAGGATGGTTTTACCCCAATTTATAAAAAGAGACTCATATCTGGCAAGGAAATTGTATTGATTTTTCTGTGAATCACAGTGACTACCAGATTCATCAAAAATGGTAGAAGAGTGATGGTTTTAGCAACATTATTTTGGAGACGCCTCCTGGTTCTAATGGAGCATATGCAAATATGTGCTGACTCTCATGAATGACCTAACTGAAGTCTTAAAGAGCTCTGACCCCCTTTGAAAAAGAGCTACATAAACACAAGGCAATCAACATCTTCACTGGGAAATTACATGTGAGTCAATTCAGGACTACATTAAATAGAGTTGAGATGAGATCACCTGGGCAATGTTTGGCATGCTTTTTAACTATTCTCTTCTACCTTTTCTGGCCATGCTATATTTCCTTACTTCAACAGAGCTACTGAATTTTTATTGAGCATTTTCAATCATGTGGTGAGTCAGTCTTTTATATCCATATTCAACTCCAATAAACAAAGCCTTCCTTTCAACTTGCAAATTTTGCCAATGTTTTGCAGTATATTAACTACTGAGATTGAATCTTGAAAGATTTAGCTATTGTTTGCTGTTATTTCTCTTGTTTTTATTAGAGTAACCTCTATGGTGGGGGTGGAGTCAGGTATAGTGCAAAAAACATTGAAATTTCTCCTAGTCTCCATTATTCAACTTATTCAACTGTAAGACTTTGACATCCTCTGAGCCTTGACTTACATATCATTATAATGGTAACAGAAGCATATTCTTTGTTTCTCATAAATAGTGACAAAAATCACATACAATAATACTGAAAATAATTTTATAATGGAATAAAGCTGCTATAAACATTCATGTACAGGTTTTTGTGTGAGCATACATTTTCACTTCTCTGAGATAAATGCTCAAGAGTGTAGATGTTGGATTGTATCATAATTACATGTGAATTTTTTTTAAAGAAACTGCCAAGCTGATCTTGAGCACAGCTGTACCATTTTACTTTCCTACCAGCAGTGTATGAGTGATTGACTTTCTCTGAATCTTCACTAGCTTTTGGTATTACAGCTATTGAAAAAAAAATAGCTATTCCTGTAGGTATATTGTGCTTTTAAAGCACATTTTCTTCATCACTAATGATTTTGAACATCTTTTCATGTACTTACATGGTATATGTATTTCCTCTTTAGTGAAATGTCTGTTAATATCTTTGGTACTCTTTCTAACTTGAATTTTTTCTTTCTTACTCTTGACTTTTGAGAGATCCTTATTTATTCTATACACAAGATCTCTGTCAGATATGTAATTTGTAAATATTTCCTGCTAATCTGAAATTTGTAATCATCTCAACAGATTCATTCACTGAGCAAAAGTTTTTAATTTTGATAAAGTTCAATTTATCATTTTCTTTTTTTTATGGATCACATTTTGGTGCCAAGTCTAAGAAATCTTTGCCTTGCCCCTGGTACCAGAGGTTCTCTAATTTTTTATTGAAGCTTTATACTTTTATGTTTACAATTAACTCCATGATTCACTTTGAATTAGTTCTTGTATAAATGTGAGATTTAGGTCCAAGCTTACTTTTTTTGCCTACGAATGTCTAATTACTCCACAACTATTTTTAAAAAGGCTAGTCCCCTTGAATTGAATTGCTTTTGCTCCTTTGTTAAAAATTAATTGGGCACATTTGTGTTGGTTTATTTCTAAGTTGTCTATTCTGTTCCACTGATTTAAGTCTGTCCCTCTGTTAGTACAACACTGCCCTGAATCCTGCATCAATATGGTATCTCTTAACATCAGTAAAAGTTGTTCCTCCCATTTTATTCTTCTTTTCCAAAATTATTTTGGTTATTCTAGGATCTTTTTCTTCCCATATAAATCTTAGAAAAAACTTGTTTATGTGTGTAAAAACTGTTAATGATATTTTGATAGAATTTTGAGAATTGATATCTTTATTATGTTGAGTCCTCCAATCCATGAACGCTATATCTCTTCAACTATTATATCTTTTTAAATTTCTCTTATCAGCATTTTAATTATCATACACATTGCTGTACATGTTTTCTTAGTTTTATAAAGAAATATTTAATTTTATTTAAAGTAATTACTAACAGAATTGCATTTTCAATTTCAATTTCCACCTATTTATTATCAGAAAAATACTTGATTATTATGTATTGATCTTATATCCTGTCATTCCACTGAAATCACTTCTTACTTTTAGGAGGGTTTGCAAATTCCTTGGAATTTTCTTCAAAGATATTTATGTCATCTTCAAACAGAAGTGATTTTATTTCTTTTTGTTTAGTATGTCTGTCTTTTATTTCTTCTTCTTGCCTTAGTGCAGTGGCTAGAATTTTTTGTACTATATTAAATAAGAATAATGAAGGTAGACATCTTTTCCTTATTGTGGTTTTTAAAGGAAAGCTTCTCATCTTACATCATTAACTATGATCACAGTTATATGATTTTTTTTGTAGATAGTCCTTATCAAGCTAAAGATACACTCCTCTATTTCTAGTGTAATAAGTTTTTTTTTTTTAAATCATGAATGGAGATTGCATTTTGTCAAATGATTTTTCTGTGTCAGTTGATATTACCATATGATTTCTTCTTTAGCCTGTTTTTATGGGAGATTCTATTGATGGAAATATTGAGCCAGGATTGGATACTAGGAATAAATTTCACTTGTCATGGTCTATCATTACTTTTATACATTGGTGGATTAAATTTGCTAACATTTTGTTGAAGATTTTTGCATCACATTTGACATACTAGTATGTAATTTTCTTTTGGGGGCTGTTCTTGATTATTTGGTTATCAGGATAATACTGGTCTCATAAAATTAGTTGGAATGTGTTCCCTCTTCTCATATTTTAGGGATGATATTGTGTAAAATTTGTGATTTTTTAATACTCAGTAAATTTGTACAGTAAAACCATCAGGACCTTGATATTCCTTTCTTTAGCAGCTTTTTAACTGCCCATTATATTTCTTTGATGGTAGTACGACTACTCAAGTTATTTATTTCATGTCATTTTGGCTTAGTTTCTTTTAACTTGAGTTTTTGAGGAATTATCTTATCTCTTCTTATGGGCTGTACTTCCCGTGACTATTTAGTTTTCAGAGCTCGTGCAATACTATTTTGTCTAGCTTCCTTTTTCGGTTGCTACTGCTCAGACCTTGAGATGGCCTCCTTCAGGGTCAGAAGCTGCTTTCCAAAGTTGCCTATTGGTTGCTGGGGAAATTTCTGTGTCTGTTTTAGGGTGTGTGTGTGTGTGTGTGTGGCAGGGAGGAGACAGACTAGGTTTGGTGTCATGCTACTAAGTGGAAGGTCAAGACACACAAGGCTCCTCTGCTGCTTTCCCTGTGAGTGGATCTGCTTGGCAACTGATGCCCCACGTTTGGAGTAGGGATGGTTCAGTACACTAAGGATTTGAAGCTGCTGCTGCAAATGAAGTACCTTAGATATGTAACAAGCACTAGCCATCGCCTTTTATGGCCCTTTGAGCAGAGAGAGTAGGCTTTACTTATATATTTATTTTTTATTCCTAGTTGGTGGTTTCAGGTTATAGAACTCTTCAGTGACCAGTCCAACATATTTGGGAAATAAAAGGAAAACCCAAGGAACTAACTACTTTCTTGTTCCTCAGGGATTAATATGCCTAGCCCATCCTTCTTTCTGGCTTTCAAAATACTTTTATCCTTGTCCTTTGAATTATTTCTGGGGCATTTAGTTGTAATTAGAAGGGAGGAGAAGGGAAAAGTGATCTACACCATTTTGTAATACATGTTCATTGGAGAAAACAAAATATACAAAAGAAAATGATAATATAATCAATTAATAATATATTTAAATAAATAATATAAATAAATAAATAAAATATAAATAAAATAATAAATTAAAAATATAATAAATTAATATTACATTATCTAGAGTTAATAACTGTTAATTGTATATGTGTATTCAAATCATTCCTTGTATGCATATTGTCATTCATAAATGGTAATAAATTCAAACATTAAAAAAATTAAAATTATGCTTCAGCTACTTTTCAAACTGACATTTTTGTCTTTCAACAATTCATGACATTATTTCCTTGTAAATAATTGTACTTCCACATATAATTTTTAATGGTTCAAAGTACTTAACAATAAAAGTTTGACAGTATTTAGTTACCAATCTTGTATTATGGTATTTAAGCTTTTTCAGAAATTGTAGTTAATAAAACCCAAGAGGACCTTCTATCTTAGAAGTTAAGAGAGGCAAAGAAGAAGGCTATCAAGGTGATGGTAATTTTCACTACCTAATAAATAAGCAAAATTATACGTTCAACTTACTTATATACATATTAAATGCTAAATAATGTATCCTACACATTAATTCCCTGAACTGCTACAAAACAGAAAGTAATAAAATGTTTACCTGACAATAGTTAAAAATAGGAAATTTACATGTAATATGAATATATAAAATAAATTTTCATGAACAAAATAGTGTTAATAAAGAAATGAGACTTCCCATTCCTTTTCTTATTTCTTTGTTTTTCTTTCTTCTCTGGTTTTGTCTCTGAAGCATTGGTCTATCTCCAAGATCCAAGTCCTCACATCATGTTTTATATGATGCCTTTGGAAATGCAGTCAGGTACATTTAAGTAGGACTTTGAAAGAGGGTAAAATATATTTTGAAACAAATCATATAATTAATTGGACCATATATTTTTATCAGAGGTATATTTGATACTCCAGCTTACTGACTCCATGCTTAAACAATTGTTCAACTGCTAATGGACTGCCTCATCCATTGACCTTACACTTAATACTAGTTATTTATTCCAGTCATCATTTCTTACTTTGCCAGCTTATATTCCATGATATAAAGTTATAATCATTCCTTCCATGTATTTTGACTTTTTTTTTTTTTTTTTTTTTTGTCATTTCCTCTGTTCTACTGTATAAGTGAAACCCTTACTCTGATTGAAACCAATTATTCTCCAATCTGGGTCTTCATTTTAACATTTGAAATTTTTGAGTAAATTGAATTCTGGCTACATGTGTTCAGCTTAAATTCATGATTCCATACTTTAGTACTTCAGATGCTCAGCACTGCCATGAAATCCCATGAAGATTGCAAAATAATTTCACCTGTTTAATATCCAAGATAATAATTTCAAACTTCATCTCTTTCATCCCCTCTCAGCTGATAGCCTTACATCATATTCTACTGAGATAATAGAATACAAATGGATGAACCTTTTATCTTAATTCCGCCAACATACCTAGCATCATGTGTACCATATTCACTACCTGGTTTCCAGTTCCAAGGAAAATAATGACCTTCCTCCACCTATATTTCGATCTTATTCTCCAAAACATCCTCCAGAGAGTTCATTCTTTCTTTTATCCCATACACCAATCTTTCTTGCTCTGCTGATCATGTCCACAAATACATGTTGATTCTGGTATCTCTCAACTTAAAAATCTACTGTTCAGGATTTGCAGATACTACTATATTTAAAATAGATAAACAACAAGGTCCTACTCTTTAGCCCAGGGAAATATATTCAATATCCTGAATGGCTTATAATGAAAAACAATATGAAAAGGAATTTATATGTATATATGTATAAATGAATCACTATGCTGTACTCCAGAAATTAACACATTATAGATGAACTATATTTCAATAATAAAATAAATTTTAAAAATTTAAAAATGTATATCTGATATGAACCCACCATCCTCTCTAGTTACTTCATTTTTTGCCCTAAAAACCGTCTTGAAAGTTTGCCATCACATGTTTTCTTCAATTACTGACTTTTCTCATTTTTCCTTTTGAGCATTAAAACCAGGCTTCTAATCACATCTCTGAACTGAATCTCCTCCTGTCAAGGTTATCAGTCATCTGTATGTCCCACCTTATACTCCTTTACACAACCTCTAAATAAGCAACATTTAAAATGTGCTCCCTGCACATAGTGGTCTCAACGACTTCAACAATATAAGAGCAACTTTTCTTGATCTTCTCTGTTATTATTCTCCCCTCAATGAGTCTCTCCCCCAAAGTCTTGAGTCATCTTTGATTTCTCCCTTTTGTTCAATCACATTTGTTCTTTCAGCAAATGCATTTTCGCTGACATGTTCCCTGTACCAAAAGCTATTGTCTCTCATCTGGGCTACTACAGTGATTTTCTATAAGTCTCTATTTTATCTCTTTCAACATTATCATGCATCTTATTAATAGAAACCAGAATGATACTTTAAAACATAAATCAGATCAAAATACTACCCTGCTGAAATCTTTCAATGCCTTTATATCTCACTTAGAATTAATTCCATCTCCATACTGCAGTCAGGGTAATTCTCTGTGATCTGACTCTTGTGCACACTTCCAGTTTATAGAATTGCTAATACCCATTTCAGCTTATAGAATTATTCTCCAAACAGCCACTTTGGTCTTTTTTAGTGTCTCTAACCCAGTGATTGTCTAAATGTGCTTCCAGAACCATTACAGAAATGCAAATTATCAAGTCCCTCCCAAGAACTATTGACTTAGAAACTCTAGGTCGGGGCCAAATAGCTGAGTTTTAACAAGTCGTCCATTTGTTTTGCTGAGGGATAAATGACAAACATAACTGTAAGATACTTAAAGTGATGGTTTGATATACATATACATTGTGAAAGGGTTCCCCCTTGAGTTAATGAAAACATCCATCACCCCACATATTTATCATTTTGTGTGTGTATAAGAGCATTTGCATTGTACTCTCTTAGCAAACTTCAATTATACTATTCCTGTGACTTTGACCTATTCTAAAGTCTGAGCATTGCTGCTAAGACAACATAGTATTTATGTCTTAGGGGCTTTGTTCTTTTGCATGACAGGAATATTTCTCCCCTGGCTCTTAGCTTGGCGTGTTTCTCAAGGGCCAGCATGTGTTGCCAAATCTAAAGAAGCTTCCACTCCCATTAAATATGATTGAATCATTTGTATATTGTATTCTTTGTCACTCTCCCTCGAATGCAAGATCCAGGATAGCAGGGCCTTGTCAGTCTTAGTTAGTACTATAATTATACCATGAGCACAATGTCTGACACAGAGTAGGCACTCAGTAAATGTGTGTAAGACGAATGCATTCACTGTGGGAATCTGTAAATAGTCATTTGATTAGTTGATAATTTTATAAAACCTACCAAATTATCTGACATTTATCTTTAACTGAAAAGAAACATCTTCCATTTCCCTCAGAATGACACAAAATAAACTTCACTAATGTAAAAGAAATGTGTGTTTTAATGAAAGATTTTGTATTATGCATTCTCAATTATCATACTAATCAATGTTTAAATTCAATGTTCAGTGTCTTGCACTGAACCATTGTCATTGGTAGAAAACAACAAAGCTTTCTTCAAGTTAACATTTAAATCTGTTAGAAAGGAAGAAATTCATGCTATCTATATATCCTGTCTATTTATATATATATATATGTATTATCACATGTATTATATTATATATGTAACAAATGTAATATATATATACCAATATTTTAAAATGTTATAATCACTTCTGCTTTAGATGATTTTTAAATGATGCTCTATAATAACTAAAGAAAAAGGAAATCAAGTGGTGTTCTTTAATTAGGAGATGATTTATAGGATATGCAAAACTTGAACTGGGTGGAATACGGGGCCAGAGGTAACTCATTTCGTATGAATTGTATGTGTAAATTTAAGTTGAAAGACAGAAATCTGGCTTGGACTACTTTAATAAAATCTTATCTGGGAGGATACATATGAATTTTTAACTTACTCAGAGTCTCTGGTTTCCTTGATCTAATATCTCAGCCTCTATGTGGTAAGCTGACGATGCCATGAATTTTCCCACATAAAGACTCTGCCACCACATTGTAATATGCACACTATCCCCACCAGTATGTTGGACTTTCATTACTATCACCAGTCAGTTCCATTTTACCAAAACCAAGCGACACCTTTCAGTGTTATCTTATTTAATCTCTTAGAATTTGACATAATAACCCATTCCCAGTATTAGACTGTGCTTGTTTGTTTGTCCTACGTTTTTGGCTTCTCTTTAACAATTTTATTAACAGATTTGTGTTTCTCAATTCCTGTCTTAAATGGTTTCACCTCAAGTTTATGGCAAAGTCTCCACTGTGTCCATTATCCTTTGCAATTGTACCCTCAGTCACAGATTCTATTATAATATATATTCTGATAACTCTTCATGGTTATTTGTATAACTTGGACTTAATTATTGAGGTGCTGACCAATACTACTAGCTGACTCGTGGACTAGACGTATTAGAGGAACATCTAATACAGAACTTCTCACGTCTATCACTGTTACAGGTGGGACAGTGTCCCCCAAAATTCATATATTGAAGTCCTAACTCCCAGTACCTGAGAACAAGACTACACCTGGAGGTAGGGTCTTTAAAGTGGTAAGCAAGTTAAATGAGGTCGAGCTTGGGCCCTAATTTAATATAATTAGTGTCCTTATTTATAGAAAGAAAAACTTTAGAGATAAACATGAACACAGAGAGGTCAAGTAAAGATGAAGAGATCAGAGTGATGCTTCAGCAAGCCAAGGACCCCAAAGATGGCCGGCAAACTATCACAAACTGAGACAGAGACACAGAAGGGATACTTTCTCACAGCCCTCCAAGGGAACCAGCCCTGCCAACACCTTGGTCTCAAACCTCTAGTCTTCACAACTGTTTTATTTTCCAATTTTATTTACTTACTGACCAGAACAGACAATAAGTTTCTGTTGTCAGTTTGTAGTACTTTTTTGAAGTAGCTCTACCAAACTAGTAGGACCTCCAAACTCATTAAAAATATGGGCAAAAGTTTTAAACACATACTTCACCAAAGAAGATAGACAGATGATCGAGATGCATGTGTATCTGTGTTCAGGATTATTTGCTACTAGAAAATGCAAATTCAGACCCATGTGAAATGCCATTACATATCCACTAAAGCTGCAGCAAATAAAATAAACTTAAAAGTAATAAAACCTCTGAAAATACCAAGTACTGATGGGGAGGAGGGCAAATGAAACTCTCATACGTTGATTAAAGCCTCACTCTCTGGAAGCTCTAAGAGAGAATCCATTCCTTGCCCCTTTCAACTTCTCGTGGCTGTTACGATGCATTGGCTTGTGGTCACGTCTCTCTCTTCTGTCCTCACATGGAATTCTCCTCTGTGTGTCTGACAAAACTCCCTCTGTCTTCTCTTATAAGAATATATGTCACTGTATTTAGGGACCACACATGTGATCTAGGATAAGCATCCCCCATTATTCTTACTCTTTTACCTTGGAAGGTAATATTTGTAGGTTTCAATCATTAAGCTGCAAGCGTACCTTTTGGAGGCCACCATTCAGCCCACTACAAAAGACAACATCAAAAGTCCTGTGCTAAATTAAATAAGCCAGCTGCAAAGAGTAGATGATTCCATTTACATAACATTTTTTAAAGGCAAAACTAAAATGATAGCAGCTCAGTGGTTTCTAGGGACTGGAGATGGGAGGTAAGAAGAGGGAAAGGTACATTGATTGCAAAGAGACATTAAGAAATATTTCAGGAAGATGGAACTCTTCTGTACCACAACAGTGATAATAATTACAAGATTGTACACACCTGTTAAAATTCACCAAAATGTGTACATAAAATTGATTAATTGTATACTATGTAATTTTACCTAATTTTAAAAATCAGAAAGTTGACATGTATTGAAATTTTTCCTTCATGAAAGTTTCCATTTAATTCTTTCTTCTATTTTGCTTTCTTCATAGTTTAGCCTCTGTGCTAATCAGTCATGGAAACACTAGATTTTATTTTATGAATTTTCTACTAAATCTTGCTTTTAGCAATATCAGAATGCAACAGCAACAGAAAAAAAAAAAAACTGTAACAGTGTCTGGTAGTCCAACTCCCTTCTTACTAAAAGTAGAGTAATGTTAGCTTAAGGGAAAGGAGAAAGTAGAGAAAAAAAAAAGCAGAGAGATTTTTTGCCTATAAATATGGAATATTGCTGAGTTTCTGGCTTTTTATTTTAAAGCTTCATCTTGGAATGTGTGGAGAAGAGGGTAAGTACATATGGACTCTGGAAAGAGTAGAGAGAGGATTAACGACCATGCCAAACGGTGTGGAGAGACATTCAGCCATCCCAAGACTGACTTGTCATACTTACTTAGAGTTATTTATTTAAAGACACAATAAATATACACATTAAAAGTAAGTTAGACTATGTAATGAAATATATCAAAAAGGAGATGGTAGTATATAATGGAACAAACCAAAATAAAATGTTAATTTAACATGAGACGTATAAAAGATATAACCAGTAAAATCTAGACTAAATAAGAGAGGATGGATAAATAAAACTATTCAGCTAAAGTAGCCATTAAATATATATATATATATACATAAACACTACAAAATATGTAAATTCAGTTGAAGTCACACCAAATAATTAATGGTACAATTTTTCTTTTTCTCCAAAAATTTTTGCCTGTTTCTCCTGTCTCATCTATTGACATCCCCTCATGCTTTATAGTCCAGCAGTACCTAATTGCATATTTTACATCCTCGCCCACCAATATACTCTCGTACTATGTGCTTACTCCCTTCTTTCTTGCTCCTTCCTTCCCTTCCACTTCCCCCTCTCTTTCTTCCTTGTTTTCCTTCAACTATCCACTCTCCAAGTAAATCCTTTCTTTCTACCTCCACCTTAACCAGGTTCATTCCTACTCATTCCTTAAGCTCCAGCCTCAGTTTAGGTTTCAGAATTCTACATGCCCTTGTCTCTCTCGCTTCTCCAATTCCCTGCCAATGTAAGTGCATCACTTTCTAACAGCTGCCTTAAAAACCTGTAAATAACTCTAAGCTAACTTATACATCACTTATTGCTGTCTATTTTCTTGTTGGCTTCCCGCAAATCTACTAGCTCCTTGTCTTTAAGGACTTTTGTTCATCTTAGTGAATTAACACACAACCTGGGTATCTAGAAGTAGTCAGCAAAATTCATTTAATGAATAAAAATATCTGGAGCTGAAGGAATTTCTAAAACAAAATAAAACAAGCAAGCAACATCCACTGAATGTAATTTAGAAGCCAAGCTTCACAGTGAGGGATCTAGGGAATTGTCTTAGGGCACATTTTGGCAGTTTGAGTTGTCACTGCAAACATCTCAACAAAAGTTATTGAGACTTCAGTAGGTATAGAGGGCTTTGGGACACTAGAAATAATATAATTTCAGTAATCAGTCCTCTTCCAAAAAACTACTTGTAACAATAAATATTTAAAATTTAAAAAGGAAAATAAAGAGAAAATAGCCCATATTTTTAGAATAAGTTTACTCTCATAATCTATTTTGGTTCAGAAGATGGAAGCTCATTTAGTTAAGGATGACTTTTTTCTACTTTCTCAAATGTCTATAATTTTTAAATTTATTATTGGAACTCCTTTCTTTAAAAAAAAACAAATTCTTTATTTTAAACATCCTTTTCTTACTTTCTAGATGCATTAATATGATGGAATTCTTCACCTGTGGAGACTACATATTGAATATTGCTACAAATTTTAAGGTGAGTCTACTAGAGGTATACTATGCCTGTAAATAAGTTTGTTATTAGTGATTTACTTGGAGAAATATGTTTTAAATACACATTGATGGAAATACAAATGGGTAAAATTTGGTATTTTATTACATGCACATTTTAATATTTGTTTTCCTAATTTGTAATACAGATTGGAATTCGTAGTTTGAAATATTCACATCATAAACTCCTTTCATTGCCCGAGGGAGTAAACATATATATAGAGAAACGGACAAATTGATTCATATAGTTAATCCATAACGTAATAAACAAAATAAGTAGCATTAAAAACATGGAATTAGTGTAACAAGAAATAGAGAAGTAAAATTTAAACATACTGATTTTTAATATCATCATTAAGAAAGTGAGTTATAATGCTGAAATTTTATGCTATATATATTTACTATAAAGCTATGTAGATACCTAAATATGTAGTATATGTTTATATGTTATATTTAAACTTCTTTTTTAAATTGAGGAAATCCAACTAAAGGAATGCACAAGGCGATGTAATTTAATTAATTAACTCAACAAATATTTCTCTGCATTTAATCCCTACCAGCTATTCTCCCAGTTTCAGCAGAAGTGAAAATTATGATGGATGATGTCCCTGAATTTACATACTTTATATTCTAATAAACTACCTATAATCATGAAGCCAAATCATGTTATTATGCTGGAAATATTATTAGTTATCCATCTCAGTCTTTGCACCCTTCACCTTGACTTTCTGCTCATTATTGTATTATCACATTTTTGCAAACTTAAAAAGTTAAGTTCAGTATCTTTAGAGGCTCCTTCTTCCCTAACATCTCTCTTTAGCCTTCTGTGTACATTTAATTTTAAAATAGTTTTAATTTAGATTGGATATATGGTCTTTTACTCTTTGTGTGACTGTATGAGTAATTACAAAGGAGTAACCACATTTGAATGTCTACTCATTAGGCATCTAATAATAATGGTACATGTCAAATAGTGACATGTAATAACCATACATGTCACATAGTGCTTATCTTTTATTCCAACAATGATTCACATCAACCCATTGGCAACTAGTTATATTAGAATTTCTTTAGTCATTCACTTATTATTTAAGAACTGGGTCTCAGCTAAGGGCAAAGCCATGTGCTAGGCAAGGGGAAGAAAAAGTTAAGCAGATTATATACAGGCTTCATCTTCATGGAGCTCACAGATTAGTACAGGAGACAAAAGTTAACCTAAACGCAAAAGCAGATAAATGCATAATTGTAAGTATGGTCTCAAGTGAATCTTCCAAGCAGAGCCACAACTTCTTCTCTTCCGAGTATATCATGGGACCCATTGTAGATGATAAGTCCCATGAAGTCCTTATTTTTCAGTAATTACTTTGCAAATAACTGGACTATTTATAGTAAAAATTTAAAGGCAGATCCTTCTTTTTAAAATTATTTTTCAGTGTACCAGAAGAAAAATACCCTTTCCTATATTTGATGTATATTTATACATTTTAGGAAATATAAAATCACATCCTTTAAATGGGACTTGCAGTGATGTAGCAATTCAAACTTGCCTATCTTAAGTGTTATGATTTATATGTTACTAATTAAGCACATTGGTAATTAGTAGTTTAAATTAATTAATATGCAAGAGTGAATATATGCATATTAATTTCCATCCTATTTCACTTTTCATCCCCTCTTGGCTACCTACTGAAAACAATTTTCTCTTTTTCTTTCTTTCTTTCTTTCTTTCTTTCTTTCTTTCTTTCTTTCTTTCTTTCTTTCTTTCTTTCTTTCAGTACCATCAGTAACAGTGTGTCAATTTCTAGTGTACAGCACAATGTCCCAGTAATGCATATACATACATATATTTGTTTTCATATTTAATTTTTCTCTTTTCTGTCATTGTGAGGTTCCCAATTAAATCCTAAAGAGCCTAACACATATTTGAAAGAATTATCTTAATTTTTACCTTCTTCATGGTGGCAATGGTATCTATTAACCCCTTTGTTAACTTTTAGTGCCACAGTTATACAAGATTGACCATGATTTTAAAGTGTTATACATAATTTCCATATACACACATTTTAAAGATGTTTATATAATAGTTATTATTTCAAACACCTTTATAATAAAAAGCTTGAATTTAACATCTTCAAAGAATTATGTGACTATTTTAAGAATATATAGGCAGTTTATTCATCTTTTATCTTGACTAAGTGAAGAGAACGGTTGGAATTATAATAGTCATAGGGTACAGATGGCAAAGTGATGGAAAATCAAATCCATCCTAGTTCCAGGGACAAACGCCCACTTAACTTTATACCTCTGTGGAATTCTTGGCTATGACATATGATTTTTTGATTAATCTTATTCTATTTGGTTACACATTATTTTTTTAGAATCAGTATGTGGAAGCTAAAAGTCGAACATTGGAAGCCTGATTCATTTCTTCAGAGGCCTGTAGCTTCTACCACTGCTTCATCCACAAAGAGCAAATCTGTCTTCTAAAAATGTGATCAAAACTGCAGTCTGTTTATGTCTTTCTCTCATTCTTTATGTAGTTGTGCCTTTGTAAATGTGATTTAATGGACGATGAGAAGGTTATTGTGTTTAGTCTACTATCTCCAACTCATCAGCTTGGTAAAATGTTCATTCTTTCCCATTTCCTTTTTTAAAAAAAAGTATTTACACTGTTATTTTCTTGTATAAATGCATTCATGTCATAATATCATGCACGCTATATTTTATTCTTCATGACTTTAACTATTTTAGTTTTCTATTGTTACTTTCTCCTCTTCTTCCTACCCCTTTACAGATCATTCACACCCACATCCAACAATACATACAAATACAATCCACAGAGGCATATTTTATTTTGTATCTTTCTCTATGATTATATAATTATATATGTAATAATTATAATATACCTATAATAATAATTATATATCTATGTAACTATATATCAATGTGAATTTACATATGCATATATAATGCACAGTTTTATATAATGAAATTATGCACAGATATACTAAGGATTTATTACAATTGTATAAAAATGGCATTGTAGTAAAAACATTTGTCTTTTTTTAATTCAACTACAACTTATGCTATTATTTCCAATTACTTGGTATATTTACAATTCACTGTTTTTATTGATGCATAATATTGCAATGTGTGGTTACATCATAATACTATAATGTAAACAATTATTCCCTTTTCAATAGAAATTCACTTTATTTCAGTTTTCTCTGTAACTCCAAACAATGTTACCATAGCATATTCACTCCCATGTCCTTATGGACTGGTGCTTTTGAATCTGTGAGATAGATTACCAAGATTGGGGCTGATGGGCTAAATAAGATGTATCTATATATATTTCTCTAATGCTTTGATAAAAAGATGTAGCAATTTACACTTACATGAGTGATGTATGACAGTACATTGGTACATACATACTTTTCCCCAAAAAATGATGTTAAAAGTTTTTCATTTTTGCCAGTCTGATTCCTATAATGTGATAGCTTATTGTAACCCTACTTTGTTTTACTCTGAAAACTAATGAGTTTAAACATCTTTTCATTAGGATTTCATTGTTCTTTTATGAATTGCCTCTTCAAATACTTTGCACATTTTCTAATATTTAACACTCTTCTTGTCATTTATCAAGTTCTGTTATAAATTAGAGATAATAACTCTATCTTCAGCATTGCAAATATTTTTTATAATTTATTGTCTATTCATGTAGCTTGTTCATACTGTTTTCTTATGCCATGCTTATAGTTTCTGTATCAAATACAACCATCTTTTCATTTTTTTAGCTTCTGAGTTTTCAGTTTGGGTGAATAAATCTTCCCCAGCACCTTTGCCACTGATGTAATTTCCTTATTTTATTTTTAAAATTTTATTTACAGGTAAGCATTTAATATGTGTGTAATACATTTTCATATATGGTGCAATTACTGGTACAATTTTATTTTTTTCCCAGTGAATATAAGTTTGTATCTTCACCTGTTATTAAGAATATAACGTTTTCTAACTGACTTGAAGCCATCTTCGCCACATATTAGCTAAAAACATACATTGAACTCCTCTTTTTAGATTTCTTATCCTGCTCAATTGTTTTTTGTTTTGTTTTATTTTTTTACTTCCCTGGCCAATATAATTGATAGATTTAATGTATGTTCCGATACCTGGGATGACCTTAAGTATTTTTACTTTGGCTTTTCTGAGGACATTTATTCATACTTAACAATATTAAAATAATTTTATCCAATTAAAATCAATGACAACTCTGATGGGATTTTAACTGGAATTGCTTGAGTTAAAATACTATTTTTTATAATAATTAAGCTTTTAATAATATTGTCTTCATATGTAAAAACAAATATTATTTACATTGCTCAGAACTCAATTTACCTTCTTCAACTAGATTTTATGTAGATCATATTCCTTTATTTCAATATTTTCTAAGTTTAAAATATTATGTGATATACATGATTTCCTTTTCTTATGTGCTTAGTGCTATAATGGAGAAAATCATCTCAGTTATAATATTTAATTAATATCTAGTCACAGTAAAAAACTTTTATTTTAATTATAGTTCTTATTTAAACATTCATCTTAACAACAAAGTGAAATTTATTGTCTCTTTTAGTTATTGTTCCATTTTTTAAAATCTCAATTGAATGACAGTGACACTGACATTAATTCAAGTAAAGGAATAGTGATGATGAAGGAAATTTCCGTCTAGACTTTGATATTAATTTAATTGTTTTAATTTTCATTATAATTTATTTGTATCCCATTTTACCTAGAATTTTATTAGTACTGGCTGAAATATCTTAGCAAATGTTTTTGATTGTCAGTAAAATCATGTTTATTTTTCTTTCTCAATTTGCTTTCTCAATTTTTCTTTCTCTAATAAATTAGAGTAGCAAACTTCCTAATATTAATTATATTTTACTTTCATAGAGCAATTTATATTTAGTCATGGTATATTATTCTCATTTTGACTCTTTCATGGTTTAAATATTAAATCATTTAATATTTATTCATACTGTTACGTATATATTCATGAATGCTATTGATCTCTAGCTTTCTTTTTGGTATTTCAATATTGGTAATGTAGTTATTTCATTTTCATAAAATGAATGAGGAGGGTTTTAAAAATTTTAAATGTCTCATTTAGACAATTTAGATTAATTGAAATCATTGTCTCTTTAAAGTATCTAAAATTTAATTGTGACCACTTCTGTTGGTCCTGGTACATTTTAAAAGGTATATCTTTCATCAATTAATCACTATTTTATGATAGTTGTTAACTTTTCAACTATTTTGGATAGATTTTTCTAACCTAAATTTTTCTATGAGTACAAAATTTTCACTTGACTTTTCAAACTTTTGCCATAGGTTTGTATGTAATAGTGACTTAATAATTCTATAATTACTTCTATATCTGTTATTATGTCCCCTTTCTTTATTCTGCTTGGCATTTTAACCTCTTTTTTCTTTATTTAGACCATGAATTTAATCAGTGAGTATGTATCAAACGTCCACATCTGTTCTCAGTGCATTTTATGCTAGTGCTGTCCAGTAGAACTTTCTGTGGTGGAAATAATCTGTACATGTGCTGTCCATTATGGTAGCACTAGTCACAAGTTGCTGTTGAGCACTTGAATGAGAAATTGAATTTTCTATTTTAATTAATTCAAATTTAAATAGCTACATGCAACTAGTGACTACTGTACTGCACAGTGCTGGCTTACATACAGGGAACATAGTCAACAAAACAAAGTAGCCCTCCTCCTGGAAATTATCCTGTAAAGGGAGAAAAGTTATAAATACATTAAAATTCAATACATACTATCAGATGTTGGTAAGTGTTATATAGAGAAACAAAACAGAGTAAGGGGAAAACTTATACCAGGAAGGAGGAGATAGTCTTATTTTTTCAAAGAAATAATTGAAGGAGTCCTCTTTTAAAAGGTGGCGTTTGCTTAGACAGGTGAAAGAAGTGAGAGTGCAGAGTATGGAAGAAGTGTGTTCTGGTCAGAGTAAGAAAGGAACGCAATTGCCACAAGTGGAAATATGCATGTGAAACAGAGGTCAAGTGAACCAGAGGGCGAGAATAGTAGGAGGGGAAATTAGGCAGCATTTTGTAGAACATTGGAAGGACTTTAAATTTCTCTCGAGTGACTTGAGAAGCCATTGAAATATATGTAAGAAAAAAATGACTTGACACAAGGTAACTTTATGAGGAGATTTAGTCTAGCTGCTGCAAGGAAAACAAATTGTGGAGGACAAGCACAGAAAACAAACGAGGTTATCGCAATTGTCTTATGAAAGACAGGATAGCTTAAACAAGATGAAGAGAACAGGGTAGATTTTGGATCTTTTTACATTGTGTAATAAGAATATATTCTTTTTTTCCCTCCAGTTTTATTGAGATATAATTGACATACATCACTGTTTAAGTTTAAGGTGTACAGGATGATTTGATTTATATACATCATTAAATGATTATCAAAGTAAGTTTAGTGAACACTGATTATCTCATAGAGATATAAAATTAAAGAGATAGAAAAAAATTTTTTCCTTTGGTGAGAACTATTAGGATTTACTATTTTAACAACTTTTGTATATAACATGTGGCCTTGTTAATTATATTTATCATGTATATTACATCCTTTGTACTTATTTATTTTATAACTGGAAGTTTGTACCTTCATCTACCTTCCTTTCATCTCCTTCCTCCCACTCACCCCACCCCCTGCCACTGGTAACCCCAAATCTGATCTCCTTTTCTATGAGTTTGTTTGTTTGCTTGTCTTTGAAATATAAATGGCCTACAACACTATGGTAGTTTTTTTTACACATCATAGTAATTTGATATTCCTACACATTTCAAAAGGATCACCACAGTAATTGAGTTATGATATGTCACCTTACAACATCATCACATACTTATTAACTGTATTCCCTCACTGTACATTTCATTCCTGTCACTCATTTATTTTGCAGCTGGAAATTTGTACCTCTTATTCTTCCTTACCTATTTCTTTCCTCCCTTTAGCCCACACCTAGTCAACCATCTGCTTGTTCTCTGTATCTATAACTCTGTTTCTGTTTCAAATTAGTTCATTTGTTTTTTTTTAGATTACACGTGTAAGTGAAATCATACAATATTTTTTCTATTTTTGAATTATTTTACTTAGCATAATACCCCTAGGTCCATCTATGTTGTTGTCACAAATGGCAAAATTTCATTCCTTTTTACTGCTGAATACCCCATTTTGTCTGTGTGTGTGTGTGTGTGTGTGTGTGTGTGTGTAAAACCTCTTCATTATCCATTCATCTACTAATAGAAACTTGGTGAAACTGACCACTTGAACAAACTGATCACTAGAAATGAAATTGAATTAGCAATAAACAAAAACTCCCTACAAACAAAAGTCCAGGACCAGATGGCTTCACAGGGGAATTCTACCAAATATACAAAGAAGAACTCATACCAGTCCTCAAACTCTTCCAAAAGATTGAAAAGGAGGGAGTACTCCCAAACTCATTCTATGAAAACCAAAACCAGGCAAAGACACTACCCAGAAAGAGAATTACAGACCAATATCACTGATGAATATAGATGCAAAAATCCTTACCAAAATATTAGCAACTAGAATCCAACAGCACATAAAAAAGATTATACATCATGATCAAGTGGGGTTCATCCCAGGGACACAAGGGTGGTTCAACATACACAAATCAATCAGTGTAATACATCACATTAACAAGAGAAAGGACAAAAACCACATGATCATCTAAATAGATGCAGAAAAAGCATTTGATAAAATTCAACACACATTTATGACAAAAACTCTCACCAAAGTGGGTATAGAGGGAACATATATCAACATAATAAAAGCTATATATGACAAACCTACAGCCAGCATAGTGCTCAATGGTGAAAAACTCAAAAGCTTCCTGCTAAAATCTGGGACAAGACAAGGATGCCCACTATCACCACTCCTATTCAACATAGTCTTGGAAGTCCTAGCCACAGCAATCAGGCAAGAGAGAGAATTAAAGGGATCCAAATTGGAAAAGAAGACGTAAAACTATCACTATATGCAGATGACATGATGCTACACATAGAAAACCTTAAAAGGTCCACACAAAAACTACTAGAGCTGATCGAAGAATTCAGCAAAGTAGGAGGTTATAAGATTAACGTTCAAAAATAAGTTGCATTTCTTTACACTAATGATGAATCAACAGAAAAAGAAAGTAAAGAAACAATCTCCTTTAAAATAGCACCCAAAGTAATAGACTACCTAGGAGTAAATCTAACCAAGGTGGTGAAAGACTTATACACGGAAAACTATAAAACACTGATGAAGGAAATTAAAGAAGACTTAAAAAAATTGAAAGATATCCCATGGTCCTGGATTGGAAGAATCAATATTATTAAAATGGTCACACTGCCCAAGGCAATCTACAGATTTAATGAAATTCCTATCAAATTACCCAGGACATATTTCACAGAACTAGAACAAATCATAATAAAATTTATATGGAACCACAAAAGACCTAGAGTTGCCAAAGCATTACTGAAGAAAGAGGCTGGAGGAATAACTCTCCCATACTTCAGACAATACTATAGAGCTACAGTCATCAAGACAGCATGGTATTGGCACAAAAACAGACATATGGACCAATGGAACAGAATAGAGAGCCCAGAAATGAATCCACAAAACTTTGGTCAACTAATCTTCGACAAAGTTTGCTTCCATATCTTGACTCTTGTAAATAGTGCTGCAATGAACATAAGAGGTGCATTTATGTTTTTCTAATTAGTGTTTTCCTTTTCTTGAAAAAATTCCCAGGTATGGAATTGCTGGATCATATGATAGTTCTCTTTTTAATTTTTTGAGAAATCTCTGTACTGTGGTCCCATAGAGGCTGGACCAATTTATATTCCCACCAACAGTGCACAGTGGTTCCCTTTTCTCCATATGCTGGCCAAGACTTATTTGATAGACATTCTGACATGTGTGAGGTGGTACTCACTGTGGTTTTGATTTGCATTTCCTGGATGATTAGTGACCTTGAGCATCTTTTCAACTGTCTGTTAGACATTTGTATGTCTTCTTTAGAAAAATGTCTATTCAGAATATTTGCCAGTTTTTCAATCAGATTGTTTGGTTTTTTTGATGTATGAGTTCTTTATATATTTTTGACATTAAGCCATTATTGGATAAATAGTTTGAAAATATCTTTTTCCATTCAGTAGGATGTCTTTTTTTTTAGTTGATAGTTTCCTTTGCTGTACAAAGGCTTTTTAGTTTTTTGTAGTCCCATTTGTTTATTTTTGCTTGTATTTCCCTTGCCTGAGGAGACATATTCAAAAATATATTACAAAGACTGATGTCAAACAGTGCACTGTATATGTTTTATTCTAGAAGTTTTATGGTTTCAGGTTTTACATTTAAGTCTTTAATCCATTTTGAATTTATTCTTGTGCAGGGTGTAAGAAAATATTGCAGTTTGATTCTCTTGCTTGTAGTTGTCCTGTTTTACCAACATCATTTATTGAAGAGGCTTCCTTTTCCTCATTGTATATTTTTTACCTTCCTTGTCTTAGATTAATTGCACATATAAGTGGGGTTAATTTCTGGGCTGTATTCGATTCCATTTATCCATCTATCTGTTTTTGTGCCAGTACCATACTGTTTTGATTATTATAGCTTTGTAGTATAGTTGGAAATCAAAAAGTATGATGCCACCAGCTTTGTTCTTTCTGGAGATTCTTTTGACTATTCAAGTTCTTTTGTGTTTCTATACTAATTTTAGAATTATTCATTCTACTTTTGTGGAAAATGTCACTGGCATTTTCATAGGGAATTCACTGAATCTCTAGATCACTTTGGGTAGCATGGTCATTTTAACAATTTTAGTTCTTTCAATCCATGAACACATTATATCTTTTCATCTGTGTCATCTTTAATTTCTTTTATGAGTGTTATATTTCCAAGTACTCGATATTTTATTCTTTTTGATGTGATTGTACATGGAATTAAAGTTTTCTTAATTTCTCTTTCTGATAGTTTATTGTTAGTGTATAGAAACACAATAGATTTATGTATCTTAATTTTGTATGCTAAAACCTTACTGAATTTATTTATTAGTTCTAATAATTTTTGTGGCATCTTTGGAATTTTCTGTGTATAGTATCATGTCATTTGTAAACAGTGACAGGTTCACATTATCTTTTCCAATTTGGATTCATTTTATTTATTTTTTCTTTTCTGATTGATGTGGCTAGGGCTTCCAAAACTATGTTTAGTAAAAGGTGCATGAATGAACGTCTTTGACCTGTGTCTGATCTTAGAGAAAATGGTCTTTTTCCTGCAACTTTTTGGAATATTGTGAGATGGATAGACGTTAACTCTTCATTAAATATTTGGTAGAACTCACCTGTGAAGTTCATCTCATCCTGGATTTTTCTCTGTTGGGATTTTTTTTTTTTTAAATCACTGATTAAATTTTATTACTGGTATTTGGTCTGTTTATATTTTCTATTTCTTTCTGGTTCACTTTTGGGAGATTGTACATTTCTAATAATTTGTCAATTTTTTTTCTAGATTTTCCATTTTATTGGTATATAATTGTACATACTAATCTCTTCTGATCTTTCATATTTCTGTGATGTCAATTGTAAACTCTCCTTTTTCATTTCTGATAATGTTGATTTGGGTCCTCTCTCTTTGGCTAAAGAGTTATTAATTTTGCTTATCTTTTCAAGGAAATAGCTCTTTGTTTCATTGATTTTTTTCTATTTTTTTAGCCTCTATTTCATTTATTTCTTGTCCTATCTTTATGATTTTCTTCCTTCTACTAACTTTGGGCTTGCTTGTTATTCTTTATCTAGTTCATGCAAGTGTAAAATTAGGCTGTTTACTAGAGGCTTGTTTCCTGAGGGAGAATATTCTTTCAAATGTGTAGACTGTGTATGTTATATGAAAGAAAAGAATCAGATCAGGTGGGGGGCCTATTTGACTACAAGAATGTAGTTGACACTAATTAAATGGAAAAATATGCAATAAGAAAAAAAATTTAGGTTGAATTTATGATTGGGAGATTTCTTGGCAAAGGATCTTGGCAAAGTTACCAACTAAACAGTGTTTCCTCAAGGAATACAGTAGTTACCATCAGATAAATATCAGTAAGCAGTAAATTGTACAAACCTAAGGATGTTTATACATTAAATGAAGTCAGATTCTAAATTCAGGTTATTGTGAATACACAAATTGTCACCCTCACCAATGCTTAACAGAATACTCAGAACTTGTAGAGGGTGAGAAAATAATTTTGATTAAGCAAGCCTGTCATGTACATTGTAATACATTCAGTAGCTCTCCATATTGCATAGATAGAAATGTACATATTCATGCAGAACAAATTAAGATGAGCCAACTTAACTGCTGAGATCCAATGAAAGACTTGATAGATTGTGCACTGAATTTTATGTATGTTGATTCTTATAGGGACGTTTTTTCCTACAGAAACTAAATCCAATTCATATTAATTTCATTTAAATGGAGAATATTTAATATCATTATTTAAAATTCAAAAATAATCATTATAAGTTATCATTAGAAGTGAGAACATGCACATTTTGAAATTTATATTAAACTTTCCATTTATTATTTTGAATAATCAAGGGTTATTTAAGTAATTGGCTTCTTAATATCTTAAGGCATTAGTGGAAGTAGAAGTAGTAAGAGGCTATAAATTCTATGTGCCTTGTATATGCCATTTATAATTGAGTGCATCATATTGGAAATAGTGCTTAGTATTCATATTCTGGATCATATGTATCTGAATTTTTATTTTGCATCTCATCTCCTTCTCAGTGAATGAAAATTCACTTTTCAAATAAGTTTGAGACCATTATTTGATAAGGTAATGAAAATAGTGTGTTAGAGAAAGGAATAAGAAATAACTATTTTTAAATATTATTTCAAATTAAAATACATGCATGTACTTATTCTTAACAACTGTTAATAGGTACAATAGTTACAGGAAACAAACATTAAAAATCACTTATGGTTACACGTTTTTGTTTAAAATGAAGCAAAAACTTAGGGGGATTTTAAAGTAGTGTAAGTGTATCTTCTTTGTGCTAGATCAAACATGGGTACTGAAATAGCCTATATGGCAGAAACAGGTCGCTTAATAAAATGCCTAAATAAGGCAAAAAGCTCTTGATAAGCAACTTGTAGCAAACACTAGAAGGAATCATAGAATTATCATTGCTCAACCTAAGAGAAATTCCAACAGAAAAAAATCTTGCAAATGCTTTAGAAAGAAAATCTACTCAAGCATGGTTTAAAAATATCAATCATTAAGTTATAAACCAATAATACAAAAAAGCAACTGTATGCTTATATTTATTAGAAAGCACACATTCTTTTAGATATAAATATACCTAGCTACTCACCTATGAAGTTTCTTTAAAATATAATATTTTCCCACTTATGTAAAATTCAACTTTTTTGGATTAAAATATTCTATGTAATTTATATAGTGTTGATTATAATTATAGAATTATAAAGATGTTCGGATGTTCTTATTTATTGCTTTATGAAATAGCTTGGGGGACTCTGCGATCGAATGAATTGCTATCATTGTCATTATGCTCTAATTCCAAGTTCAGTTCTGTGGTGAGGTGAATAAAATTTTTGAAATTAAATTTACTGAACTAACCAGGAAGCCAAAATACTGCAAATATAGACATTATTATCTGAGAATAGTGATGTGAACTCTAACAATTTATGCTTGTCTCTGAATTTTGTAAATCAGTTTCTCAGCTCCTAAGAGAATTTTCTTAAAAATCTATTATTTCTAACTTTTCCACTTCATGTTAGTGAAAACAGGAAAATCTTCCACTGTAATAAATGCTCAAGTTTAATAATGCTTCATCTTACTACCTAATGAAAAAAAACCCTTTTATTCCATTAATATCTAATATATTCTCATTATTATTTATGGCATACAAAGCTTGGCCCATACTTTTTTAATGTGCTACACATACTACTATATAGTAGTATGAGAAAATGCAACATTAAAGTTACTTTGCATGCTTATCATAATGACTTACCTTTATAATACATACCATATCTGCCTCTGCTTACTCAGCATTTGTCACTCCCTTTTCTTCTAGAATAGGCTCAGGCTGATCTTTCTGCTTTCACTCTTATGGTATATCAATCTGCTCTCTATGAAGCATGCCAGTTGATCCTTTAAGTTAAAATATTAGTTCATGAGAATTTCCACTTCATCTAAAATGGAATAACAAGAAAAGATCTACCCTTCTGCTTGAAAAACACTCCACTACCCACCGCTTTCCCACCCCCACCCCCCAAAAAAGGTACACAAACACACACTGTATGAAAAAATGGTTTTTAAGACACTGGAAATTTGATAATAAAGGACATTGATTCTTGAGACACGGGAAACAAACAAAGTAAGCCCTGTGGTTGCCCCAGCTCAATGGCCTAAGAAACTACTCAGGACTCATGCAGAGTTGGAGAACTGAGCTGGAGCCCAGGGAACCTCTTGGATCAAGGAGACAAAGTTAAGAGCTGGGAAAAGCAATGTGGTTAGACTTCAGAGGACAGAGATTAGAGGTGATGGAGCTACACAGCTAAAGAACCCCAGCTTTCTAACCAGTAAATGCCTATGAGGAAACTACCTGAAGCCAAGGAAATAACCATCCAAAACTACTAGAAGGGACAGTACCTTATGCCTGAAATTGGGCCTGTTCCCTCTGGTCCGACTGTAAGAAACTCTCAATTCACAGGACTTGGGCTGCCTACTCAGAAATGTCTTTCCTTGGTAGTGCAGAATAATTAGCTCTAGACAGAGCACTGTTCCAGACTCACATAACAAATCATAAAACACACTTACATAGATGAACCTCTTTCCACCTAACTTGGTTCTTGCATCCTAGGAACCAAGCTAAGGATTTACAGGAATGCAGAAGTTTCCAGCACTCAACCGGGTAAAATTCACAATGCTTGGATTTCAGTCAATAATTACCAGGTATGCAATGAGGCTGGAAAGCAGGACTCATAGTGAGGAGACTAGCCAGTCCTCAAACCCTTAGCCAACAGAAGAAGCCCCCCTTGTCACCTTCTCCCATTCCTGATGGAGCCTTACCTAAAGAGCATATAATGACCTCACCTTGCAAAGTGGGTTTGGAAGAGGATGACAGTTCTTTCCAAGACCTGCCCACTACCTTTGTTGTCTTCAACTAACTATTATATAATAATAATAATAATTATATATATATATAAAATCTGCATACACACTGGAAAGGAGGGAAATTTGTATTCAAAGTCTATTTCAGAAGAACTGCATATCTGCATATCAAAGATATTTCAAAAGTCTACAAGATTCTGTTTTATATCAGTAGAAATATAGTAAATACAAGAGGGAGATATTCTTAACATGCTCTCAAAAGAGGGAGAAATATAATGTAGAATGTGCCACATATATTGGTACACTTAATGAAGATTCTATCTTCGGTGGATATAGTTGTTTTCTAAGTTAGTTAACTGAAGGCAGGATCAAATTATCACTTGACTAAATGATTTTAAGAGATCAGAAATTTCTTCTAAATACAGAAGAATTAATCCAAATTTTCATAGATTGTAATATAAAATATATATTATGTCAACCCCATAACTGGGTACTCTCAAATTGTAAGTAAAATGCATCCACCAAGGTACTGCAAAATACATTGATGAGAAAGCATGCTTATCTCTGAAAAGAAATACAGTTGTCCTCTGTAGGTAAGGGAGATTCTACTATCTGAAGGATCTCTGAGGTTTTAATGAGGATGATTGGCTTCCTAATGACAGAGTTTTGGGGTATGGCCATTTCTCTGGACAACAGGTCTTCAGATGTTTTAATAAGTGTTAATAAGGAGAAAACTCTGCATGGTCTCATAGATTATGTGAGACCGACATTGGCAAACTTAATAAAGACCTCTGGGATCTGTAGATGGAAGGAAGGAAGGAAAGAAGGAAGGCAGGAAGCAAGGAAGGAAGGGAAACGGTTTATGCCAAATGGAGTCAAGCAGGTCACAGCCTTTAATTGAGTCCCAAGGTAAAGTCAGATCACAGGCTCAGAGTTCCTTGAAGGAAGAAGAGGCCATAAACTTTTGAGGAAGGACCATGCAGCAACACTGTAAGAACCATAGTCTTTCTCCTGCCTCCTAATCTTCCCCGGAGGATACTGTGGCATTTGCCAGGGTAAGTGCTTGGAGAAACTGGCTTTTAACTTTCTTTGGAAAAAAGCTTTTATATACACTTTGGGTAGCCAAGGGGTTGGACTATGTCAGATATATAAACAGCTCAGGATTTTTCACAACCTTCTAGTATTATATAATTCTATTAAAACTATATATGTTTATTTGTATTATATATAGTTATATATATGTATATGTATATAAAGTTACAAATATACATCTTAGCTTGCTCCTACGGAAGAGTTAAGTTGAAAGTCACATTTTATTCTCTTACAAGTGGTCATAGTTAAAGTGGTTCTGGAGCTGGTAACTGTAGCAGTAATTTCCTGAGTGAGCAAAGCTGATCTATTTAACTTTCAACATTGGCCTTGTTTTAGAGCCAACAGCTATAGTGGCTTCTTTCTGAGACAGTTTCTGATCATGGTAGAATGAGCAGCTCACCCCGTGGTCCATTCCATGTACGACTTTGGGAGTCATCTTCAACATGGCCTCAGCCTTCATAATGAGTCTGCCAGCTAGAACTTTCCATGTGACAGGGGAAGCAGCAGTGCTCACACTATTCTGCTCCTGTATGCCCTGAAAGTATTTTGAAAAATCATATATCCCTTTGCACTTTTAAGTTGACAGCTTAAATTTTTCATGGGAAGGTATAGTTGCCAAAGTATATACTTTCTGGGGTCATGTAAATATTGATACTTTAAAAGAAAACTGTTATATCACTCTTTTAAACATGTTCAGTGTAATTAAAATACATATCAAGTTGACATTCATCAACCACTTACAAAAATAAATGAAATAAGTCATTTAGTTAAAACGTGTTTGTGGGCTATGTGTGTGTTATGTGCTCATGTGTTACACAGGGGTGATGGGTACCTTAAAATTGATTGCTCTCATTCATTGGGCAAAGGTTTGTGCCTGGAGGGAGCAGGTCAGAGTCCCTGAGACAGGCTTGCTTGGGCTTGAGAAGAAAGGACTGAATGCTCTGGAAGCCAAGTCAGAGGACCTTGTGGTCTTGCATTATTAAGGAACACAGGCCTCAGAGTAGGACATAGTGAGGATGGAGTTGAGGAAGGAAGGATTCTTAAGGTTTATTATTAAGCTCATCTACATGAAGTGTAGCTGATTTCCTGAACCATTGGGACAATCTCCAAGAAACAATTTAATTTGTGTTCTAGGACGATTCATGATGAGGGAAAAAAATGCAGAGAAATTTAATGAGTTTGAGTTTCTTGATTCCAATGGTTGAAAGTTCTGACCCAATAAGTGTTAAATTTCCTGCTCTTATAAGTTATGCATCTGTAAGCCTTGAGTAGGGTCCAGTGGCACCGAAAGAGAAGCCATGGGTTAGAAGCAAAAGCACTTGGCAGGAAGATGAGATGAGGCCTATTGCCTTTGTGTCTACATGAGGTCAGCCACAACCCATGCAGACCTGCTCCATATGGGGGCAGGTGGAACGAGAGACAGATGGGGCCAGAAGAAGTTGAAGTGGTGGATAAAGGACCCCCTCTTGACACAGTGACTACACTTAGTTGTTCATTTTGCATTAAATATACTTCCCTTCTCTAATCTCCTTCTCTGATTTTATTGTCCTTGAGGATAGAGATAATTTTTCTTTAATAATATATGCTCCATACTGAGAACTGTGTGTAGAATTTAATAAGTGCATTTAATGAATTTCTGTTAAATTATTGAACGGATTATTTTTACAATAACCTCACTTTACCTCAGTCTTCATAAAGAGAAGCAAAGAAAGGTAGGAAACATATTTACGAAGTTATGTTGAATATGTTCATTCCATGTACAATTTCAGGAAAATTTGCTATAGAGTTAAGGTGTAACTGAACAGATTCATTGTTCACAAGTAAATTCTGACAATCACGTAGGACATTTTGTTATCTTATGAAAATAAAAAGTGTTCCCAAAAAGCAACCAAAGGTTATCAGTATGTCCATGAACATGATGGTTAACAAAAAAAAATTGTTCTGTAACCTTTTGTCAAAGGTCATTATTAGTACTCTTTCAAATTCAAAGAATAGAACCTACATGTTACCAACTCATAAGAGAGAATAAAAGTGTTAATTAATTTTCATTTCAATAGTAACTGTTATTAGAATAATAATAACTTATCAGAATTTAGTTATTAACAGTAGCTAAAATAATGGCAAAATAATTATTGCAATCATTAAATAAATCTTAATGTTGGAAATACTATGTACAAATAATATGGGAGAAAGTATTATAGAGTATTTGTTAAGTGTATATGTACAGGCATCAGAGTCCTAAGTTGGAATCCTGATTGTAATACTTAATTGTTTCATTTTGATTCATCTGATTAGCCTCCCTGATCATCTTTTTTTTTCATATAGAAAACTGTCATTGCCATGTATCAAAGACTCTAAGATTTCATATTTAAGATGTGTCATTATTCTATGCACCACTAGCAAAGAAAAACTTAATTACACGAGGGCATTCCATTAATTGTATCAGAAATAATGATTTCAGAGAAATTTAAAATGAGAAAAGAAAGAAAAATATAATTAATTGACTTAAAATTGATGAAGTAGAATGGGCATTTGTAAAAATTAGATGAGATATTAAATGAATAATTCTTAACACCAGTCTGAGATATCAGAGCTCAATTATATTAGCAATAAAAAAAATCTGTAAATCTCTATTATCTTTAAAATAGATAGGAAACATAATGCAACTTAATGAATTTTTTATCATTGTTATTCTAAATCATGCATTTTCTTCTTTTTTATATATTTGTTTTACAATATCTTTTTTATTTTTAAAATTGAAGTATAGTTGATGTATAATATTATATATTATAGGTATACAATATAGTTATTCACGATTTGTAAAGGTTATACCTCATTTATAGTTATTATAAGATATTGGCTGTATTCCCCATGTTGTACAATACATCCTTGTAGCTTATTTCATATATGATAGTTTGTACCTCTTAATCCTCCACCTCCATCTTGCCCTCTCCCACTGGTAACCACTAATTCCTTCTCTACATCTGTGGGTTTGTTTCTTTTCTGTTATATTCTTTGTTGTATTTTTTTAGATTCCATATGTAATTGATATCTTACAGTATTTGTTTTTCTCATATATCTCATATATCATGTATTTTCAATGCTTTTCTTTATAACGGTGTAGCAAGCACTGGTATAATCACTTTTGTTTTTAATTATTTAATTTCTTTTGTCCTTTCCAATCCACTTCACTTGGTTTTGAAATTCAACTGTAGTGCTTTTGACTTAATAATAAAGGGAAATAAAAATTGACTAAGGCAAAAACATTCTCTAAATTGGGTTTGCAATCCCAAAGCGTCTGCCTTAGTTTGATGTACAAGTTTATTTATTATGTTGAAACATGCTTGCATGTTTAAATAGATCATCCATGCTTATACTCTTGATTCTTGCTTGTCATTTATATTTCCAAACATCTACATATTTGTCAAATACTTTCAAGATTCAATCATCAGACACAATCTTACTTTGATGATCACATGTACATTTTCTAGATACATGCATTTTTGAAAATAAGCTAGCATCTAAATAAAAAAAACTCATATGTCATTCTGTGAAGTGTTTATTATTGTAGTTGTCTAGTTTTATAAATCAAATAGGTTTTAACTCACCGTAACGGCATAGGCTGAATGACCTACCTACATTACAGTCAATTACTTTTGTTTTACAAATCATTTTTTCCAACATATGAAATGTCTAAACATAACACTTTCTGAATTACCAACAAAGCAAGATAGATCTCTGATTCCTTCAGATAGCCCAAAAATAATAATAATTATAATAACCTTAGTTGCCAAAAATAACAACTGGTTCTACTTTTACTGATAAAATCTTACATTTTATATTTGCTTAGACACTTTCTTGCCATAGGTCAATTCTTAATCATATAATTCTACTTTTTATTTATATATATCTTCTTATCTAATTATGAACAAAAATTGTGTTATTAAAATAAAAATTCTATAGAATAAGACACGAGTCTAATGTGATTTCTCTACTAACAATGACAAAAATATCTTTGCAGCTACTATGATTAAAAATGGTAGCCTCTACTGGAGTTATTGAAAATTTTGATTACTTTCTATTTGTATGCTTAAGGAAACAAGGACAGCTTTCAATAAAATCATGAGTAATGACTTCAGTATGAAAGATCACTGTGAGATGAATAAATTACCTAATTGGGATAGTATTCACTAATATTATCAGACTCTAACCCTAGCTATAACCATAGCAAAATGTGTTAGCACAAGTATGTAGAAACACACACAACATATACACTTTCTAAAACACCCACATAAATAAGCAAAACTCAGGATCTTTATCTTTTTAGAATGTTTTCATGCTCAGCAGGAATTGTTATCTCAAAATACATATTCGTAATGTCCCCTTTTTTGATGTACATGTGAAATAACTGGAAGGGACAGAATCACAGTTTCTCCATGTTTCCATTATTCCTTTCTTCCTTGGCAATAGGACCCCGCACACATTTTCAGATGAGGGCATCACCCTTTAAAGACTACATGTCCCAGTCTGCCTTATAGCTGGGAGTGGGCAAATAACTACTGTGATTTGATTTGAGCAGATATGTCGAAGGGACGTCAAGGAAGTGTCCTTACAGTGAGAAGGATGGCGCATTTTTTTTTCTTTTTTTCCTTCCTGCATGTAGAACACAGAGAGCTGGAGTTGGAGCAGCCCTTATGGACTGCATGCCAACTACGGAGGATCAGCAAGATAGAATCTCCTGGGTCTCTGACACTATCCATATCAGCTACAGACCACTTCATACCTAAAGATGGAAATAAACTGCTTTTTTTTTTTCTGTGAAGCCTATTTTATTTTAGGTTTTCTATCACTCACATTTTCTCCTAATATTAATATAGAGGATAACTGCTCTTTTGTTGTTACATACAAAATTTATTTTTTAATTGGACACTTAGAACTCTTTGAATTACATTATCTTTCTTCCAATTTTCTATCCCGACATTTTTGTTCTTTAAAATCTAAAATCTATTTGGTTTTGCCTAGGATATAGAAAGCTACAAAGAATACTGCTCCTACTCTGAAAACAAACAAAAAACCTAATTAAAACACAAATTTTTTCATAACTTTTCTCATAACTATAAAAATAACTGAGGTAAGAGGACAACTAAATAGCCTGAAATACAAGGAAAATGGATATTTCCAAGGAGAGATATGATGTGAATACAGGCTTACCAGTGGCAGAGCATAAGAAGAATACTCACTGGGAATAATGCAACTGAACAAAAAAAAATCATTAAACACACTTTTTTAGTGAAAGGCTAAAGTGTGGGTAGACATGACAGGTATGAAATTCTATTGAATAGGAGTCAATAACAGAGACATCCCTAAATATTTGTAAATTAAATAATACAGTTGTAAAACTCAGAGGCCATGGAAGAAGTCACACAGTAAATGAGAAAATACTTTTGAATTGAAATAAAATTAAATCTAGTGTATCAAAATCTGTGGAATGCAGCTAAAATGATACTTAGAAATTTATAGCATTACATACTTACATAAGAAAAGAGGTCTTAAATCAATGACCTAATTTTCTACCTTTAAACTCTGAAAAAATAAGTGCAGAGTATACCCAAAGCAACTGGAAAGAAGTGAATAATGAAGGTAAGAGCAGAACTCAATGAATTGAAGCAGAAAAACAATGGAGAAAATTAATAAAACTGAAAGCTGGTTATTTTTTGAAACAGCTCTATTGTGGTATAATTGATACACAATAAATTGCACATGAGTAATGTATATAATTAGATAAGCTTTGATGTAGGTGAGGACCTATGAAACCATCACCAGAATCAGAACGCTGAACATCTCCATCACTCCTAAATTGTTTTGGGACCATTTATAATCCCTCACTCCCACCCATCCTACCTTCACTCCCCTACATTTCCAGGAAACTACTTATCTCCCTTTTTCTTACTATAGACTTATTTGCATATTCTAGAGTTTTATACAAACAGAATCAAATAGTATTTACTCTTTGTGTGTGTGTGTGTGTGTGTGTGTGTGTGTGTGTTTGTTTTGGCCTGACTTCTCCCACACAATATAGTTATTCAGAGGCTCATTTGTATTGCTGTGTTTTACTTCCTTTGTTTTCTTGTTGATTAATATTCCACTGTAATATATAACACTACCTGTTTATCCATTCACCTGTTGATGGGCATTTAGACTGTTTCCAGCTTTTGACTATTACCAATAAACTGCTCTGAATAGTCATGTGTAAGTTTTTGTTCATATATAAGCAGTTATTTATCTTGAGTAAATACCAGGAGTGAAATTACTAAAGCATAAACCAGAAATATGTTTAATTTTTAAAATAATTTCCAAAATGTTTTCCAAAGCAATTGTACCATCTTGCATTCCCACCAGCAGTAAATGAGAATTCTGGTCACTCTACATCTTCATCAATTTAGTATGATCAGTCTTACTAATTTCAAGCATTCTAATTGGGATGCAATAGTTTCAGATTTGGGATTATTTTACAAATTCCTAATGACTAATAAATCAAAGTGGATAGTGTGCCCTCTTCTATTTTTAAGTGACTATTTGTCATTGACCTATTTTTATGATGAGATGTCTTCAAATTCTACCTTTTTCAACTTACGTTTTCTTTTATTATTATTGAGCTTATCTGCAAATAACTTATCTGAATCTATAGCTTATTTTTGAATTATCTTAATAATACCTTTAAAGAATAATAGCTTTTAATTTTGATGAAGTCCAACTTATTCATTTTTCAGGTTTTTACTTTTGGTGTCCTATTATTTACATTATAGTTTACACTGATATCACTAAAATTTCAACGTTTTTTCCTCTGAGATTTAATTTTTCCATAGGCAAACATATCCATGGGGAAAACTTCCATTTTTATGACAAATCCTATGATTTACTCTCCTTAATCCCACAAGAATCTCTTAGCCATTATATCAGTCTTTTCTGAACTGGTGTCATTTTCCCCCAATCATAATTCTAACCAACCCACCCTCAAATATTGCAAAGTCAAGCTTCAAATTTCTAAAATAAAAAACTTTCCCTAAATCTAATCTAGTATAATCTTTCCACCTAAAAACTTCTCCTATCCCAACGTGCTTAGAAGCTAAAGTTGAAACTTCAACAATTGAATACAAAGCCTTCTTTCTGGAAGAGGCTGTTGTGAATTGACTCACTTAATATGCATTCCAAACTTCTAGGATAGCTTTCTTTACTGAAGAGGTGGGACTGTTGAAAAATTCTCAGAATCTGCATTCTGGATTACTGTTTGGTTTTTCCATTTATATTCACCCGTTTGATAATTGGAAGGTTGAAGAGAGATAAATACCATTTCCTCACTGCTGCTCCCTTGGTATTCAGAGTATTAGAGAAGTGATGGTCAAGAGGCAGTTATTTTGAAGTTGCACACACTCATCTTGCAGACTTATTTTTGCAGCGTGACCAGAATGGCCATCATTAAGAGTCCACAAGTGATAAATGCTGGAGACTGTGTGGAGAAAAGGGAACCCTCCTACACTGTTTGTGGGAATGCAGTTTGGTGCAGCTATTATGGAAAACAATATGAAGATTCCTTAAAAAACTAAAAATAGACTTACCATATGATCTAGCAATCCCACTCCTGGGCATATATCTGGAGAAGACTATAATTTGAAAAGATACAGGCATCCCAGTGTTCACAGCAGCACTATTTACAAGAGCCAAGACATGGAAGCAACTTAAGTGTCCATTGACAGATGATTGGATAAAGAAGCTGGAATTCTACTCAGCCCCAAAAAAGAATAGAATAATGCCATTTGCAGCAACATGGATGGACTTGGAGACTGTCATACTAAGAAAGCCAGTAAAAGAAAGAAAAATACCATATGATATGACTTACATGTGGAATCTAAAAAAATGACACAAATGAACTCCTTACAAAACAGAAACAGACACACAGAAAAAAAACTTATGGTTACCAGAGGGGAAAAGGTGGGTGGAGGGATAAATTGGGAGTTTGGGATCTGCAGATACTAACTATTATATATAAAATAGGTAAATAAAAAGTTTCTACAGCCTATAATGAAAAAGGATATGAAAAGAATTATATATATAATGTGTGTATATATACACATACACACACACATATATACATGCATAACTAAATCACTCTTCTGTGTGCCTGAAATTAACACAACATTGTAAACTGACCATACTTCAATAAAAAGAGGCAGTTGTGATAATGCCGGGACTTGAAGAATTTAGCCAGCAGCTTCATGACTGTGGCAGTTGCAATTATTGTTTTGACCAGAGATCATGTTCATGAGGACTATCAAGCATTGTTTGACTGATAATTGGCAATTGTGCAATGGTGTGGGCAGTGATCATTTCTTGATCTCTGCATTGCAGCCACATTACAATGGTTGTTTTTGTTTTCAAACCTTTTAAAAGTAGACTCAATTCACCTTCCCCACCCTTTCACTTTTGCTTGCACCTAATTCTGTGTAATAAATTAATTTTTCTTTAAAACACCTTAGGAAAGCTTTATTTACTGCAGCAGTTTTATATTAGAAGTTGGGACAGACATTGATTATCTGACTTGACAGAACGTGTAGGCAGTGAAGAACAATCCTGAAACCACTGGAAAATGAGATATCGGTAGTCTGAGATATACAGCAGCTGAACAGTCACGGAATTTATCAACGGTAGTCATTTGCAATAGAGTGCCTATTAAAGACAAGGTTTGGCATACCTAGTATCTGCTTCACAAGGTTGTTACAGGGAAATAAGGAATACAAATATTCTGGCTTAGTCAGGTGCTCCGGAGTGCACAGGAGAATTGAAAGAAAAAAAATGGCAAGCTCAGGGTTTTACACTTTTGACTCAAGACGTGATCAAAGGAGCTTCTGTGATTTCCCCAGAACCACTTATCACTTCACCATGGTTTTATGTATTTAAAAATCAGGTGTGAAGTATGATTTTTATAAATTGCTGAATTCCCACGTTAGTGGAAGTATCACCAGTTTTTTTCTTTCTTTCTTTAGTGAAATACAGTCATTGGTTGGAAAGAAAATGACTCTAAGACTTTGATTTGAGGTGAATGTACTAGGACCTCAAGCCCATTGAACTTTCCTTGCCAGGGGACACTCCTTCTAGCACTTTCTGATGTGACTCGATCTGCCTTGCTTAGAAATCCTGGACTGGTTCATTTGATATAGCTTTCTTTTAAAATGCTACAAAGTCTCACCCTCCGCTCCATTCCTGTCTCCAAACATAGCTAGAATTAAATGCTGGATCATGATGCAGGGAGACAAGTATTACATCCAACAGAGAATAAAACTTTTAAATCAAAAGAGATGTAAGATCTTGTCAATTTGGATTGACATAAACCTGGTAACAGATTCTAAGGATTCTAGAGGAGGAAGAAACACATCTCCAACCCAAAACTCTGGACTTAACATCTGAGCATAAGTAGAGGAAAGGGACCATAAGCTTTTAGCTCATTTAGTTGACTAAAACTGGATTCAAGTTTGGCCTACACTGAATGAAGCTAATGTATCAGAAGGAACTGATACAATGTAGGGAAAAGAATCCTGAGTCTTAGAAAGATAAGAATGTTTGTGTGTGTTTATCATATTGAAGGTATCACTCACCTACTACCATGTTTCCTGAGATGTCTAAGGTTTATCAAGAAAAACACTGAGGAATACACAGCATTGAGGGTAACAGGAGTGTAAGTATCGTTCTAAAGAACTGGTCTTCTCTGTAGGCCACTGACGAAGGTAAGAGGTGCTGGTGTCAACTTAAACTTGATGGAAGACTCTGAAAATAGTAGACCTCTAGTAGAAGCACCCAATCCCTGGGCCATAGGCAAGGTTGGCACAATTACCTGAAAAGATAGCAGGGCCAAAACGGAAATTGCATCCATGTGGGATTTTGATGATGTCTAACTCATGACGCTATTCTTGCACTGAAAAATCTTGATCCTTCTTGATTCCTAATCTGAGAAATTTGTCTGGTAAGCAAGACACTGATCTCAACTTTATGTCATTATAGCTTTACATTCAATTACAGTCAATTCCCAGATAAAATTGAGACCACAGATCCATACCTCATCAATGAGACGAAAGCTGAGACTTTTGAGGAACAACCCTGTGACACTACTATGAGTGTGGGTTTGGTTTTTCCAAAATGCTGTGCAGATATTTACTAGTGGCATATCAAGGAAAGAGAACAAACTATCTTTAGAGAGATTTTTGGATACATTCTCATAAATTACAGTTTATGGGAAATCAAATATCTTATCTTCCACCACCAGGAATCAAGTGAGAAAGTAGTTTGAGTCTGACTTTGTCTTACTGTAGGATGAGAGTCCATCCAGTGGATATGCCCCAGTCTCCGTGTGAAGAGTTGGAATATTCATATGTTAATCCTGGGCATGTGGATTTTGGTTATTTTGATGCAAAGGATGATGTGGGGACCTCTGAAGCTACATTTGCCTGCAAATATAGTAACACAAAATAGGAAATGGCAGAAGTTATTGCCAAAGATTTGAAACAGTCAAAATAAAATGTTGAGAACATTCTAAATAGCTTATTCCTTTGGTCTGTGGCAAAAACAGGTAGCACTTAGGGAATGAATGACAATGGAATATGTTGTGTTTATTCAAATGATGAATTCTATCACAGATGATACTCCAGATATGGTTTTTAAACTGGGATAATTTGACCTTGCCACCAATACCCAATATATTGCTATTTACATATAATCGATTACTATTCTCCCATGCCAATAAGACAAAAACCAGTAATGGTTGGTTTCCACCATGTAACAATGGAAGTACACCTTCACTGTGTCACTTTAGGATTCTACCAACTGGGTCACCTCCTGCCCATTTATTTTTGAATAAGAAGGATGGGGTATCTTAAATGCTTCGATAAGATACAGACACATTAGAGAGCAAAAGATATAAATAAATATAGGGACCTTGCATTTCAGTGAATTTTCCAGGTGTATCACTGTCCAGAACAGGTTCAAATAACAGCTCCAAGGAAAAACTAAAGTTTCACCTCTTCATCATCCTACCCCTTAGAGATAAAATGATTCCTAAGATTCTGGATATTGGAGATACTATACTGCACTTTGGTGTGTTGCTCTGAACTCATTCACTGAGTGACTCATAAGGGCCAAAGTAAGAGAAAGCAGTTGATCTATAATATAGTAGCGTTTGGAGTGTCTTCTATTTAGAAGAACAAGAAAATTATCAATACTAATAAGCTTTTGTAAAAATAATGAAAGTATTTGCTACCTATACCTATATAAAATCATTCATTATTTTAAGATATATACAAACCTTAGTCATTTTAATTTACTATCCCCTATCACTAAATATAAGATGTAACTTAAAAATTACCTGTATAATTTTGTTGCATTGTAGGATAACAAGTAGAAATTTAACTGAACTAGAAGAGGAATAAATAACATACAGAGTTTACATGACTGATAGGACTTTGAGTCTTTCTCATTGTCGAGAGAATGAGTGAATCTTTCTTTATAAGATGACTGGTATTATAATGCTGCAGATATGTTGTTACTACTGTTGTCTTTTGGAAATGAAAGTATATGTGGAAGTATATTTGTGGAAACTGAGTCCTCAAAGAAATGGTCTTAGGAGAATACGATCTGTTTTATCAATTCTTTCTCTCGAGTGCTTTTCCATACTGAAAAGACATTGTCTGTAAATTGGATTCCACAAATTATGAATTCCAGTGACATTTGGTACATAAGAGAAAGTCTCTTCCTGTTGCTCCTTCAGCTGGCAACAGAAGTTGCAAGGAGGTTCCTTTTAAGAGGAAATATTGAAGGTTAGATTCAGCATTCCAGTATCTAGTAACTGCCTTATGGGTATTAAAAGGCCATGACTGGAGCAGCAGCTCCTTCATTTCTGAAGGACAGCTTCAAAAAAAAAATCATTTGCTCTGGACATTAACACCTTCTGGGTCAGCTCCATGACATTTACTCCTTCATTCATTTCAATGAATTTATAAACTCCTAATTTACTGTGTTAGGTCCTTTCTCTCTCAGTGCCTGAAGTGGATAATATTTTTTACACCAATCTTGTGTCTCCAATTCTGCCTTCACCTGCACGTTATGATTCAAGCACTGGGTTTTTCCAAAGACAATATGCTGAAGACAATATTCAAGGCTCAAATTTTTGCACATATTATTCTAACTGCCTCAATATCCGTCTTTACCATATGGAAATATGTCCACACATTTAAAGCAAATAAAACATTTCTATTATGAAGGCTTTCCTGCTGAAGGCTGTTTGTTCTTTGATGTTCTTTTACATACTCATACAGACCTTATCCATCTAGTGCTGTCATTATTTGTTTAAATTTCTTTCCTTCCATTACGCTTCAAAATTCTTGAGAAAAACCTTATTCCTTATTAGCTTTAATATGTCTGAATATCTGGCATAGCTCCTGCCTGACACACAGTAATTATTCTAGTAATTACTCTAAAATTCAGTGTTTTCTTTCTATGGGAATCTAAAAGAATACAATTTCTAACTGATATGTTTTAAATGTAATTTATATGATTATCTTAACTATTCTTAAAAGTATTTACTGTATTTTATTTTTTATTACTTCCTTCTTATGTTATTATTATTCCACCTTACTTAGGTAGTTTTGCATGTTACCTAGAATTGTAAATTAAGGAGTTGAAAATGCTTCCTATGAAAATAAATTTCTAATTCCAGCTAGTTCAAATGGCTGGGGTGCATTAAGTGTCAGGCGTAAGAGGGGTAGTTGTTCTGAAAATAGAAAGTAACCAAAGTATGCTAGGTTTTAAAATTCTTGGTAGGAGGGAGTCATTTAGATGGAGATAGGTTATTTTCTGCCAAAAGCCAGTGAGGTTTTTGAGTCCTCTCCCACTGAAGCCACAGATGGCATTTACGGAGGACCACAGGAAATGTTGACAGACATATTGTCAGAACTGGACCTAAGCCACAACTCCAGCATGTTCACAGGTGTGTGAAACAGCAAATCTGTAAGGGAAAGAGCTGGAACAACAGGCTTACATTCAGTGGAGACGCGGAGACCCTGCGTACATACAGTCTTGGATTTATTTCTCATTCAGAGGCTGTTGAGTGCGGCTTACCAAAGAGGTCACTTATTTTTCTTCACGGTGTCAGAAAGAAAAGTTGTTGGATCTCTTCCTTTTAGTGAAGTTTCATAGGTTAAGAAAGGCGAATTCCAGAAGACTATGAGAGCAAGTACCGCAGGCTCATCTCAAGCATCATGGCAACAGTATCCCAAGGGCAGTAACCCCCAGGCAAGTTTTGAGAGCTAAAAGGCAAAGCCAGAGGAGGCTTTGAGAAGCAAGAAGGATTAGAACAAGGAGCAGTTGGGCAGGTCACAAAAATAAGCATCATTGTGTAGGCACAAAGCAGAGTGTATCATTGCTCTCCACTGGCATTTTGCAATGATTGCAGATCCATTTATGGAAACCAAGAATTCTGCAGGGTTAAAACCTGTGTCTGCCCTGGGTTAACATAGGAACAGGGACACAAACTGGGACACAAACTCCATGAAAAAAGACCCTGATAAGAATCAACACTGAAACAATTATTTGAAAAATTTCTGTCTAAAGTTATATTAGGTATATAGCATAGTAATAAAACACATAACTCACAGGGTCAGCTCTACCTGCTTCCATATTCTGTATTTGCTCCGTGAACTTCGTCGAGATATTTAACCATTTTAAATTTCTGTTTCTTCTTCTAGAAACTGTGCTCATACAAGTAATCTCTAAGTATTAATTCTAGTAACTGAATGTAAACTAACTCTGTATTAATGTGTATTTATAGTTCATCTTGTGGTGTCAGTTCAGATATTTGCAACTATGCATTTTTGTTATTTCATAAGTTTTTAAGTTAATAGAACTCTATCAGGTGAAATTAAGGTGAAGTATTTTAACCGGGTGAATGGAATCAATTGTTGTTATCAAATTTCTTTACCCACGTGTGGAAAACCAGGCTCATACTATCTTTCACAAAAAGATTCCTGAAACTCTTCTTGTTTTGAGGTGCCCTTCATTACTTCAGGTATTGACCCTCAAATGATTATACTCTTGATCTATTTAAAACTAAGTATTTCTGTAGTAGTGAAATGTAAATTTAGTTACCTTTCATTACAGAGTCAGAGAAAATTTAATCCCCATTAAATTGAGTTGCCACTTCACTTGATGGTTCTTTGAATCATATTTACTTAAGGAAGAAGGGTACGTTTTTCTAAGGCCAAGTATGTTCATGTTAATTAAACTTAAATTGCAGCATTGGAAGCTATTGAGAGAGCTGGAGTCTTGTGGAAGAAGGTCACTGGTAAGTTTAATATTTGCTCAAACTCAAGATGAGCCAGATTTTTGGCTTTAACAAAACGTTACCAGTCAGGAACTGCACAGCTGAACTATTGCCCAATATTCAATAAAGTAAGTGGATAATCAACCCAGATTCATGAAGAGTAATGGCATATTGATTAAGCAGTTCTAAACTCTTCAGATTACAGTCAAACGGATGTCCTGAAAAATCAATGACAAACTAAGAGTCAAATAAAGGAAATCTTTATAGTGTTCCCATTGATTCTCGAAGGCTTTTGGAGGCTTGAAGTTCATCAGAAGCCCCGTCAGGATGTTTTGATCCTGACTATCAGAGAAGTTGATCAAAATGTAAGTAAAGATAAAACAGTTTTTTTTATCTTAAATTTAAAGAAAGTTAAATAAATGCGTCAATTTTTATCTAATAAACTGCTTGCAACCTGCATTCTAGTATTTCTTATAAGTCAGTGTGATATTACAGTAGGTACAAAATGTGTTTATTTTACAAACTTTGGCTACCAGACACATATATTTATATGTAATGCATTTAAATACAAATGTATGTGTGTATGTATACATACATAATAACTGTATATAATATATAAAGAAATAGAACCTTTAGTTTCTCCACTACACCCTCTCTACTTAGAATGACTTCATACTCCAGGGGTGATATATGTGTATATCATATAACATGGAATGTAGCTCTAAATACAACATATATTAATGTTAGTGTTGTGGATAAATATTGATGCTCATTATTGCTGTCAGAACATCTCTGCAAACAGTAAGGAATATGTGTACATATATGTGTATACACACATATTCAAAAATCTGTTTTAAAGACTAGGTAAACATGATTTGAGTATATTTAAGAACACTTCATTTCACTTGAACTGCATGTGGAAAAATATGATAGAAAATACATTTCCTCCATTTAAATTTGCAAGTCAACTTAAAAAAAATCATTTCAAGTTTTGAGAAAACAAAATTGAAAAAAAAAAGATAATACCAAAAGAAAAAAAATACATTTTTTGGCCATTATATGCTACTGGAATGAGATAATTAGAGCCGAATTGAGTTTCTAAGATGATACAAGAAGTGCCTTCTGAAAATGGCCCCAGAATGACTGTCCTTACTCAGTGCTCTGACCTTTTTACATGCACCTCTTTTTCTAAAGCTCTCTCTAGTCAGGCACATGCCAAAGTACAATGACCCAACACAGCACCAAAAAGATGAGAAACTTTTACCTTCCCACATAAAACCATGGGCCAACCCCCTTAACCTTGACAGCTTCTTTCTACTCCCAGAACCAAGAATTGAGCTTCTAATAAAAATATGTGCTGATTAGAGCAGATGACCTTTCTTCACCATTTCTTAATGTGATCATTATTATTTCACTTTTAAAGACAGATTAGTAACCCTCTGTAAGAGTCACACCCAAATGAAATTCACCTCATAATTATAGAGATACAGTTACAAAAGGAGTCATATCATTTCTCTCTAAACTGGTGTCAAAAAATTTGCTCTGACAAAGAAGACTTTGTTTAAAACTATTGCAATAGGGATCAAGATGATTGCAGTAGGAAAGAGAGATTGAACTCAATTTCTCTGAAAAAAAAAAGGCAAGAAAGGAAATATATTCAATATCTTGTAATAACCTATAATGAAAAAGAATGTGAAAACAAATATATGTATGTATATGTATGACTGAAACATTATACTGTACACCAGAAATTGACATATTGTAACTGACTATATTTCAATTAAAAAAAAAAGTCAGGAGAGATTTTAAGGGCCAGGGTGAGCTAGTAGAAAGTAGTGAAAAATGTTAGGAGTGAAGTTAGTTCATGTAATGGGGATTCCTGCATTTGCTAATTAGAACTTGCTAAAGTTAGGGCCCTACCCTTCCACTGAGCCTGAGGTAAGGGCTCTATATGTGTTGATGATTGTATTTCAAAGGGATGACTCCCAGGTCCTTGAGAAAGATGTTTCTGGGTTGTAAAACTGGCGAGAAGCTGGGAGAAGATTCACATCTCTAAGGAGCGGAGAAGGAATTTACAATTAAAAGTTTTCTAACCTAAATGCTCTAACAAAAGGAAGGTCAGAGTCCTAGAGTCAGGAAAATGCTTATCTATATTTGAGTGAGGCTGCAGGGAAGTTAAGGCTTTGTTGGTCACTGGCAAGTGCACAAGATAACGATCTCATGAAGCAGAGCTGGCTGAGAGCCCATAAAGGAATTCCAGTGCATATTGAAAGGTAGCGCTGCTGCCTTAGCAGAGGTGATGGTTCTAGTCTTAGCACAGACAATACTCTGCAAAGGCTAAAACAAATTGAGAATCAAAGAGAAAACTACAAACCTCCTGAACAAAATGGCCGACTGACTGAATGATTGATTGATTGATTGATTGATTGATTTTACTTAAAGATTTAACTTCACATTTCCCCCCCCTTTCCTCACCACACAATTACATAATTTCAACAACTTGATTTCTTCTTTAGACTCTTCACCACATTCTCTCTACTTAGGAGTGAGCACCCTAGATGTCAAAATACAGATATAGCATATGGACAATATGGACTTACTGTTCCAAATAACACATATATTACTGTCAATGTTAAAAAGTAATGTTCTTTATTACTGTCACCTTGATACAAACTCCTTGTAATTTCAGTTAATGACATTATAGGGGAAAAAAAAGAAATGTGTGAATAATAGTTTAATTTTTTAAAATGTAGGCCACTCAAAAGCCATACAGAAAAAAGCAAGAGAAAATGTGAAAATAATTATAATAGTCAAGTAAATTAACGATTTCACAGGGTTTTTTTTTCCCTGAAATTTGCTGGTAATTGAGGGTAATTTTTGTTTTCAATTTTCTTTCAGTTAATTAGAAAATTATTGTAATTTGCCAATTCATTTGCAAATTTGTGTTTCTTGTGTAAACACAAATTAACTCTACTTTAAGTTGTAAATGGAGTCAGTGAAACAAAAATTACAAAAAACTTTGTCATCAACACTTTATCTAGGGAGAATAACAGCTGTCAAGGACGATGGACTTCAAATGTCACCCAAGAACCTCAGGAGAATCGTGGTCCTGTGGAAAGTCTGTGGTGGCTAACACACCACGAGATGTGGTGAGTACAGCAGGTACATCTGTGAGAAGCTGAGCCTCATGGACACTGAGGAACCTAACCAGCAGCTTATCGAGTAAATGCCACATAAGCTGTTCTCTGAGTGAGCCCCACCTTGACATGGCTGTAAAGAAAAGGAGAATGTTGTCATATAAAACACTGTATTTATATAGATCGTTTCCTTGAAAAGCTCTTAAATCCTTAACAGATCCTGAACTCGTCAATCCTTAAACTCCAATAAAGGAAGACATACTATCATGCAATCCTGAAAATAATTATTTAGTGATCCAAGAGAGACCATTTTCTAAAGGCTTCTTCTGTTTTATGAATAGTTATGTGATCTTGATAAGGGGATTATTTTTGTTAGAAAACCTCAATCTCTGGAGAGTTTGATAACAAAGAGTGTGGGGATTTCATCTATTTTACTATACATATTTCATTAAGAAGCCTGAAATCCTTTTTGAACTGTGTAGTAAACAGGACAAGATCGAGAATAGGGCATTATTACATTCAGAATTCATGGTAACTCACACATAAGCGATAACATGAACTTACCAGACACCCTTACTAGAAGTAATAATTCTCTTAAAAATTCAATTAGCTGATCTGTGATGCTTCCTATGTATCTGATTTGTCTTTTCTGTATTTTCATATTTCTCCATTGCTAACATCATTTCCATAGTTGAGACCCATTCAGCATCCCACATCCAACAATCATAGTCTGCACTATCCCCAGAATGCAAAACCCAAGACAGCAAGGATTTTTATCTGTTTGCTCACTAATACAAAAGTACAAGAAAAATGTTGACCACAATAGAAGCTGAATAGGTATCTGTTGAAAGCTGACAGATGAATGCGTGACTGGATGAATGAATAAATAATAAATAAAATGATCTCCTTACTTTTTCTCTTGCAATTCTACAACTCACTTTATATCTAAATTATTTTTTCATTGTATTCTTATCACACCAGGGTCAGTCTTATTTCTTTAAGGAATTCTTTTTTCTCATTTTATTTCTCTTTATTAGATTGACCTCTCTGAATTGTTTACATGTAAAAATCTAATCACATTTATAAGATGAAAACTGAATGTCCAAATAAACCATAACATCATCTTACACTGTAGACCTTAAGGACCATTTTTTCCTGTCAACTTTTATTAAAATTTATAGTTTTTTCTCCAAATAATTCCAGATAATAATCGAGCACTGTTAAATTGCTCATATTATGGACTTGACACTTCCTAAAAATAGGTTTTAAAAGAATCAAGAAAAAAATCAAAAGCAACCATTAAGAAATTACCTTTATAACATATAAAGATCATTCACTTATATGGATATACAGACAAAAAATTTTAAACAGAAAAAGTATAAGAAAAGGAAAGGAGGGAGAAAGAGTGGATACAGAATATATTTTTAAAAGATTATATCATAATTTAATTTTAGCAAAAATCATTAAATTGAATTTTGCTTAAATGTAATCATATAAGTATCAATAAATTGAAAGGAAATTGAAAATTTTGCTGAAGTATAAACATTATATCACAACTAGGGATGTTAATTTCTGAAACTTCTCTGTAAAACAAAGAGAAAATAACTCTAGAGTCACTCTGATTTTCTGTTCTACACAAAATGATGTTTTTTCAATACTAAGGAAGGTATGAAATATAGAAGATATATTTTTCTAGTTTGCCTCCACTCAACCATATTTTATCTTTTGTGAAAAGCCCTAATACCTGTAATTGTTTGCCCATGTTTTCATATGAATTTAATGCTTCATCCATAGCTGTACAGATGGATGGATGGATGGATGAATATTGCTCACAATACTTCTACTTTGGCTTCTATGTTTTAGAATTTGTTTCTTTTTTTAATTTATGTATTAGTTGTCTGGATTTCATGGTTATTTTATTTTCAAACAAGGGCTCAATATAAGAATACCTGTCTACTGCTTTTATACATAAAGTTTATCTAGACAGGAGTTTTAATCTGATGATGATTCTTATCACAAGAAAGTTTTCACTATCTTCAGACATTGCACTGGTGTGCAGAATCTGAAGCCAAGCTTGTGCAAAAATATTTGAAATGGCAAAGAGTCGTCAACAAACTAGATAAGATGATGATGTGAGTATAGGGTATGTAGGTGTAGAAATAAACACACGGTATAAAAACAGAGACTTTTCTCTATTTTTTTTTTTTTTTACCTTTTCTGCACTCACTAGTATCTAGGTGCCTGAATCAGGGGTATATAGCGATCAAGAGAAACTTATAAAGAAAGCAAATCAGCCAACTCAAATTTTTTATCTTTTTTTCCCCCACAAGTTACATGCACTTTATCCAGCAAATTCATTTGGTTACTCTGAATATTTTTTAATTACATGTACCCATCTGATCAGGTCGTTTAATATGGTCTTGTAAGTGAATAGGAACTTACGGGGACTTCCTAGAACAGACCACACCCCCATGTCCTCCACCTGCCTCTTGTCTGTAGAAAAGTCTTTAGTCTCCTAGGCTTCCTTGAGTTCCAAAGTGTACATTTAATCAGAAAAGTGAGAAAATGCAGAAAGAAAGGAAAACAATCAAGCAAGACAAAATAATAATAGTTTAGACATTAAACAAAGTCAAGGACCTTCAGTTACTCCCCGAGGGCTAAAGATAATATTCTGAGCCATATTCTTTGAGCTGTTTAGTAGATACTGAACCCCCATCAGGCGGATGCTGCCCATAACCATGTAGACGGCCGGGCTGGTGGAAACAAGAAAGTTGATGATGTGGACTCCCTACCTCACTACCAACCAATCAGAAGAATGTCTAAGCTGATCACACGCCCACGCACCCCCAATCCATGTCCCTCATTCTGTCTTTAAAAACTTTCCCTGAAAACCTTTAGGGAGTTTGGGCCTTTTTAAGCACTAGCTGCTCTGGACTCTTTGCTTGGTGCCCTGTGATAAATGCTGCACATTTCTTTACCACGACTGGATTTCAGTAGATGGCTTTCCTGCACATGGACCTGTTTGATTCAGTAACAAACTCACTCTGAGAAAATAAAATAAAATAAAACACTGGACATAGGCATGACAAGTTTTTGTTTTGTTTTGTTTGTTTGTTTGTTGTTTTTTTTAAAAACATACGTACAAGCACCAAATTACTGGTCATGGCTGCCTATGAGAGTTCTTTATTGAAAAGAATTAAGAAACCACATTTGATTTCCATGAGAAAAACATATCATGATCAGTTGCTAGTATCTGTCATTGTAGTATTTATTTTGTGTTTACTAACTATGTTGGGAGGTAATACATACAAATCAAACATGCTCATTTCACAATAGAATTTTGTCCCAATGTCCCTTTTGGCTCAATTATATTTTTCTAAATTTAAGAATAATAGTAAGTTGTCATGCTGCAGTTATGGCATTGCCCAAAAGATAGCACATAGAATGGTGTTCACTATAACATGTCAAACAAGGATTGGTTTGATATACCACCAAGTAAATTTGCACTTATCAACCTCTGACCCTCTAAATTATGATTTAGTATATCTATTGTGTTATTTTCTCCATTTTCCCTGTGATTCTTCTCTGATACACATTATTATCTCATGCTACTAGTAAAATAATTTCAGTGTGTCTCCTTTACTAAGTTTGGTTACCTAAGTTTTCTTTTTTTGAGAAAGAACTTGCATAGAAATTGAGACAATGACAGTTATGTCATCCCATTAATTTTTCACAGCTTGGAAGGGGTGAAGACAAGCCATCAGTATTGCAAAAATAATAAGCAAGAAGCTGATGTAGCAAGACTTCTGTTCAAAGCTTTGATCAAAAGAAGCAAATGGCTTGTTAACAGGGACATAGTATAGAAAAGAACTTCCAGAGATTCTTGTTGAGCTGAGTGTCCAACTGAATCAGTGGGATAAAAAATATAGGAAAATCTCAGTGAAGTAAGAATTTCACCATGATTATTTCCATTCTTTCATGTCTTGGATATGTAATTAACTTTTTGTATTTTAAAAGACTGAAATTAGTATGATAACTGCCAATTAGACCTACCTAGATCTACTATATTCAACTTCTATTTTTTTCTTTAAAAAAACAGTTTAGAAAAAAATGCAGGTCAATTCGTACCCATTTTTAGGTAGACAGTGATTTTGAAATATAAAGGAAAAAAGTAATTTTTATATATAAGGAGATATTATTGAGTGGAATATCAGCTGCTCATTGTATAATGTTAATTGGGAGAGTCAAATTATTTGGCTTTAATTCTGTGGGTCGATTACTAGGTTTGTGATCTTTTAAACTCTTTGGGGTCATATTTTTCTATTGACTTTTTCCCCAGTGCTATTGTGATGATTGAAAAATACAGTGGAGCTAAAGACACACTATAAACTACAAAGCACTTACCAGTATAAGAAATCATCATGACTATTCCATTCATATTCAGTTAAAATTGTGTGCTGAGAAATAGAAAAAAAAATGGATGGAGCTTTTTGATATAATTGTAACTCAAAGGAATTTTTTTTAATTGTTTGGAGAAGTTTCCCTTAAAAAGAAATGAAGCACATTTAATTTATTTGTTTTAATTTCTATTTGATCTATCAATAGAAGCAAGTATGTTAATTAAAAAACAGAATTATTTGCATAAGCAAAGTTGTAAGTTCCTCTATTTTTCCACATAGAAATAGAATAATTTTTACAATTGTTGAAACAATTTATATGAAAAAAATCATTGTAGCTTTATATCTTAATTATTTAAATAATCAATTTTTTCTTCAAATTGTTGAATTTTAAAAGTTATAAAAAGGCCATAAATGCAGTTTTAACTAGAAAAAAATATAGTTTTCTTATCACAAATCTTACATACATATGGGTTAAAGGAAAGGTTATATTATTTTTATCTAAGTATGAATATATAATTTTTAGTAACTTACACTGAAAGTATCTGAAATAAAATAACTTTGTCTCTAATTTTAAATATAGAACTTTGTTGTTTTAATGTGAAAAGTAAAAAAAAAACAAAAATCTTATAGTATTTATATATATAGTTATGACTTTTGAATGAAGTAGTGAAATTTGATGTAAAATAATAAAAATAAAATGGATAGGAAGGGAACAGAGACAGACTGGCCAGGTAAGAGCTTCTTCCTGATAAAGGTTTGAATAATAATGAATAAATCCATTGTGTCATTATTTATAGTTATTATTGATTTAGTAATTAAAATATGTTATGCAAAGATTGAGCATGTGTACATATATTACTATTTTTAACCTTTTATAAAACCTAGAAAGGTGGTAATGATTATTTCCATGTAAAAGTTGAGTAAACTGAGAGTTAGAAAGATTTCAGGAGTTTCCCAAGACTACATAAAGCAGAACTAATATTTTAATCCAACTCCATTTATCTTCAAATCCACACTCGTTCCATCATACTCTGCTGCTTCCTCAAACAAGGACTGATTTCTCAGTGGAAAAGGAACATCTAAGTCATTTCAAAAGATTAAAAGCAGAATATAGTGATGGAGTAGATGTAGAAAATCCAATAACTGAAGCTATATTGACTTAACAATCTCTCGAGGTGGCCTAGGAGGAATGGATGGAACTATGACAGAAGTAGGAGACTCAAGAAGGATCTGTATTCACAGGGCTTCATTAATAAACCTTCCTGTAGCATCATGCCAACAACGGTCAATGGATGTTACTGACATCCTATTTTATGTCGTCTTTCTGTAGATTTCAGATTCATGTGGTAAATCATATGTTGCCCAAATTACTCTAAAAGAAATACTAACCAAATCTTTTGCCACTGCATAACAAGAATTGCCCCATATTTGCCAGTCATTAGGCGCTGGCTGCCCTAGAAAGGGTGTGTTCTCACACAAGGTTGAGGAGGAGCTCTTTAGTTTAAGGAAATCTCGGGAAAAAGACAACAGAGAGCTATAGCTAGAAGCATAAATCCTTAGTTCCTGAAGGGGAATTTGGGCACGTTATATAGTTACTGTTAGTGTAGTGTTCACCACGTGTAATATGAGTCCAGCATGCTTAATATACATTGCATATTTATGAATTTGATAACTCAACGACTCCCATATCCCTCTATGTCAGGTATCATCATCTTGATATTTTGTACTGAAGAACATTTAGAATTAAAGAATTAAAGCTTACTTTATTTGAACGTTCATAACTAAGGGAAAGGCAGAAAATAAATGTGAGTAGTTTTCATCCAAAACTATAACTACATTGTGAATTTTTTTTTACTTTATTTTGAAGCCTGGTAGTCTTAAGTCTGCTCTAAGATACCTTTAGGATGTGTGGATGTCTCAGGAAGGCTGTTTTGTCACATCACATCCCATTCAGTGGCATTGCTGGGGTGGTGAGTCTCGTTGCTCTGTAATCGTGGCTGGCTGATTGTATTGCTGTTGTAGTACATCCTGTGATGGTTTAGCTATAAATCCTAGACCGGGAGGGAAAGCTATGGGATTATAAAGCTGGCAAATTAGAGGTTAACAGAATTTCCTAAGACAGATTCACAATAAAAGAGTCAGTTTCTTGAGAGGATTGAGAATTTTTTATTTCCCACAAAACAGACCTGAAAATTAGGGCAATACATTTCTTATGAAGTTTAAATGAAGCTTGTTCTATTAGGTCAGGTTTCGGAGTGTTTTAAAACCTAATATGTCAGCTCTGCATCTCCCCTGTTAGTAACAGAAAGGATTCAGTTGGGGAGCCAGAGATAATTGTGGATTTAAAAATAGTGGTAACTGTACCTGTCACTGAAACTGTCTTTAGACCCAGAAATATTAAGTATATCTCCCCAAAATGACCTTCACCTACCCTTCATAGTATCATTATTCTATTAATCACTTTGCCTAAACACAGCATTGAAACGTTTCTCACATGTTCCCCTACTGCTAGAATGGTATCATCCTTTTCATAAATCGCACATTTTTCTTTACCTTCAGATAAATTTAGAAATCTTAACAATTTTCTGGAATTATTTTCATTAACTTTCCATGATACCCAGTTTTAAAAATCAACTATTTCCATGTCAATTACTAGTGACAAAATTTGTTCATAAGGTTTTCTTTGCTTTCAGCTTATGTTGGTACACACAATATAATGTTTTTTCTATAATGCTCAACAAAGAAGAAATACTCCATAAAACAAACACATAATTTTGATGATAATGTAAATTTAAATTTTGATTTGGAAAAGAAATATATACTCCTAAAACAAGGAAGTAATGATGAGAAATATAAGTGACTTTTCAAAAAGAGTGCTGTTTGATATCTATTCTGAACACCTCAAGAGCGATGGGTTTATAGAGAAACTGAAATAGAGAAGTCCGTGGAAAGAAAGTCTCGAGGCTTCAAATATAGAAAAGAAGGAGAAAGATAAGAAATACAATATGACGTATTTCGGTTGCTAGGTCCTGGGGGAAAGATTTGAATTTTGAGTAAGCATACAATGTGAAGAAAGTTATATAGTTTCAGAGGAAGGCAAAATACTAGGATATTAGGGGACAATTATTGTAGTTAATCATGAGTTTGTAAGTTTTTTGAAAGGAAAATCAGGAAGGTGATATAGAAAAGAAAGAGGAGATGAATGTATTTAAAAGATTTTTTAAAATCTTAAAAAATTCAGAGACTAAATGTAGTTATGGAAACCATCATGGTGAGGTAGCCAAAAATATAAACTCTGGGGCTACAATGAAGAACAGAGACTCCAGATCCAGACAGCCTGGCTTCAGAGTCCACTTTGTTATTGGGAATGCTCCTTAAACTCTTTGGCCACAAGCTTCTCATCTGTTATTTGGGAATATTAATAAGATCTTTTCCTAAATATGTTAGGATTAAAGAGTAAATAGTTATAGAAGACTTAGAACAGTCCCCAGCAAATTTAGAATTATTTGTAAATAAATAAATGGATAGATAGATAAATGACATGTAGATAGACTGATAGGAAGATAAATAGATATAGATAGATAGATCGATAGATAGATCAATAGATAGATGATAGATAAAATCATGGATGATTAATATGTTTAGAACCTAGAGTTTTGATTAGGTAAGAAAATGTATTATTATGGAAGATAGAGTGGTAGATTGCAAATGGGGCTCCAAATTCTTCCCTTTCCATGACCCCTTGATTCCGCAATGACTGTACAATTTATTTTGACCAATTTAATTTTAGCAAATACAAGACAAGCAGAGGTCTCAGAAATATATGATCACTGGCATTTGGTCTTGTACTGCACTTAAAAATATAGGATTACCAGGTGAACAAATCTGAGCTATCCTGCTCAGTATGAGAAGCCACACAGAACAGAACTGAGGCTGCCTGTCTGACAACTTGCCAACCAACAGACAAGTGATTAAGGCCATCTTAGACATCCAGTCACTAACTTTGGTTAGCCATCAACCAGCTAACCAAAAATACATGGAGTTGCCAAAAAGATACTATTTAAGCTGGCCCAGATGGCCCAGAGACAACCTCCTTACCCATAAAATCTTCCCATCGAAAATGAGTGAAGTCATTAAGTTTGGTGGTGATTTGTTATGTGAAAGCATACTGATACAAGAAATGGTACCTAGAAGTGGAGTAACACCATAACAAACACCTAAGATATGTAACACTGGCTTTGTGATGGGGTGGCAGAAAAAAGGTTAGAAGAATGGTGAGGAAGATATAAGTGAAGGCATGACTAAGAGAGCTAACAGCAAAGAAAGGAGAAGGAAATTCTCAGGATGACTGAAAAGGAAGCATAGTATGGCAGCTGTGCAAAAGATCTGGTGAGCTAACAGATAAGAGTAGAGTCGAAGTCAGAGGGCTCTCAGAGGGCTGTGTCCAGGAAAATACACATAGAACTGATAAATTATAAAAATAGCCTTCATCGTATGTCCATTTAAATGAAGACACATTTTTGGCACTCTGGAAGAGTGTAGAAAGAATATTCAGATGTGACATAACAGTGAAAAAACATAAGAAAATGCTAAATTAAATTAAAAACAAAAAGTTATATAATAAATGAGATAAACTGATAGTATAGTGCTTGGTTCAATAGGAAGCAATATTTACATAAACACAGTAATTAAAATATTAAATACAAATTTAATAAAATTTGAGATATAATTACATTGGCCAGATGAAAGATTCCAAATATAAGTCAGCTAGTACTCTTATTTACAATCATAAAGAGTCGATATACAATGTCAAAATTGATGAATGCACATATAAAAGCTCATAAAGGTTGTAATAGATTGACATTAACATAGGAGTATGGAAATAAATAACAGATGAAACAAATAAAATGCTGTTTTCCTCTTAGACATGAGTTAGAGTGAAAGATCTTTAGGAACAGTTAGAGGTTGTATTTTTTAATTGTTTGCATATATTTGTTAAATAAATAAAATAGTCATAATCTACTTTTGGTTATGACATAAGCTACAGACTGAGTTGTGTCCCTCTAGAATCCATATGTTGAAGCCCTAACCCTGATGTGATAGTAGTTGGATACAAGTCCCGGGGGAGGAAATTGAGTTCAGATGAAGACATGAGGGAGAGCCCTCGTGATGAAACTAGTGCCCTTATAAGAAGAGACTCCAGAGCTCTTTCTGCCATATGCGGACACAACAAGAAGGCAAACGTTTACAAGCCAGTGGGAAGGAGCAGAACACACCACCCAAGGACAGACCACTTTGGCATGTGGATTATTTTGAGCTGAAGACAATCAGGGTTCAGCAGACTCAGGAAGAGTTTTTTATTCCCTCTTCCTAAAAGAACTTAGATAAGGGGTCTGTACCAGGAAGAGAGCTATTACCTGCGATAACTTCTAATATCAAAAAGACTTACCTCCATGGAATGGCAATCATTCCAAACATTAACAAATATTTGCTCTTCTTAGCTTCCTGTGCATAATCGTACTCCCTTTGAAACAGCAGACCTGTACGCCCTCTTTTTAGACCAGGATGGTATATAAGCCTTAATTACCTGACTGCCAAGGAGTCTCATATTTTTTATGGGATTCCAGTACATAGGAAATTTATTTTTCTGCTGTTAACCTGTCAATCGTCAATTTAACTATAAGACAAGCCAAAGAAACTAGAAAGGAAAAACTTTTCTGCTCCTACACCAAGAAAAATGTTCTCAGCATGCCTTCTTCCATGCCTTCACCCTGATCTCAAACTTTTAGCCTCCAGAACTGTGAGAAAATAAATTTCTATTGTTTATACAGTCTATGTTTTTTATGGCATTGTGATCTGACTGAGACAATAGTAGTCTGAATTAGAGCGACCTTTCCACCAAGAACAACTTAAAAAACTAAACAAACTACAAAAATTTGTATCTGAAGGCACTGGAAAGAAGTCAAAGCAATCAGAACTTCAGAGACAAAGACCTAAGGAAAAGTTAAATTTGTTATGGTGAAGAAAAATTGTCTGCCATTTTCCCCCTTCAAAGTAATAATTTGTGCAGAATCAAGATGGTGGAAGAGGACGCTGGGCTTAATTCCCTCCACAAACACATCAAAACTATGACTACGTATAAAGCAACTCTCGTGGAAAATGGCCTAGGGACTAGCAGAACAGTTCTACAACCAAGGCTGTAAAGAAGGAACCACATGGAGTGCGGTAGGAGGCAAGGAGTCTCCATCTAGTCAGACAGACACCTCTCAAGGATGACACTGAGGAGAAGGGGGATATCACAGGCTTGGGGCTACTCCATAAGGAACGAGGGATTTGAGCCCCATATTAGGCACCACAGCCCCATATTAGACACCTTCAATCCTCAGAAGAAAGCCCTTTAGCTGTCTCAAAAACCAGTGGGGTTTACTGGAAGGCTGTAAGCAGCAGGGACTCCACTCTGAGGAGCACATGAACAGACTTGCTTGCTTGCTTGCTCCCAGTCCAAACACAGAGACAGCAGATCAAACACAGCCTGGTGCTCTGGCTGGCCTGCCAAGACTGCCCCAGTGCACACTCCAGACCGTCCCAAGCTCCCACTTCAGCCCCTCTGGTTTCCACACTGCTCCTGCTAAGGTGGAGACTGCCACTGCCTACATGCCTGCATGCACTGGGGAAGAAGCAGAAGCCAGCTCAGGCCACAGTCCTGCATCGAGTCAGGGCAGAGCCAGAGCCAGCTCAGAAGTGTGGCTCCAAAATCTCAGATCCTAACCACAGATTAGGTGAAACAGAAGAATGCACAAGTGACCTGGAAGATAGAATAGTCACAATTGAAGACAGTATGGATTTTCCTCAAAAAAAATAAATATATATATATAAACAGAATTACCATATGATCTAGCAATTCTACTCCTAGGTATATGTCCAAAGAAAATGAAAACACTAATCTGGAAAGATATATGTATCCCAGTGTTCATAGTGGCATTATTTACAATAGCCCAGATATAGAAGCAAAAAAAAGTGTCTATCAACAGATTGATGGATAAAGATGTGGCATATATACACAGTGGTATACTTCTCAGCCATAAGAAGAATTAAATTTTGCCATTTGCAATAACATAGATCAACCTGGGAGGTACTATGTTTAAAAAATAAGTCAGACAGCAAAAGACAAGTGCTGTATGTTCTCACTCTTTTGTGAAATCTAAAAAAATAAATATTACAAAACAGAAAGAGATTCATAGACAGAGGACAAAGTAGCAGTAACCAGTGGAAAGAGTGGTGGGGAGATGGGGAAGAAGATAGGTAAAAGATATTGAGAGAAACAATATATTAGGTATAAAATAAGTAAGATACATGAATAAAACATATAGAACAGAGGATATAGACAATATTTTATAGTAACTTTATATGAAGTATAATCTGTAAAAATGTTGAATCACTATATTATATACCCAAATCTAACATAATCTTGTAAGTCAACTGTACTTCAATAAAACAGAACAAATAAAACAAAACAATAAAATAAAAATTTGTTAAACTGTAAGAGGCACTAAGAAAAATCAAGAAAAGCCAGCAATTTTGAGACTTTTGAAAGAAGAGGCTTAGATATTTTGGTTATTTCATGGGTCCAAACCATTGCATCTTGGGTTCTTCAGAGACAGACACTAAAACAGATTTTGGGGTGCAAGATACTGATAAGGATTAATACTTGTGAAAGGAAAGTGGTGGCACAGTAAGTATCAGAGGAGACAGTCAAAACGCAGTGCAGTCTGGGCAAAGCATTAGTCAACCCAGTAAGAAGTTCTCTGTTAAGTAAGAAATGACTGTCAGTGTTCTGCCTCAAACCAAAATAGTTGAACCTCTGCCTTCATGCTTCTCAGTCACTGGGTGTGGGCTGCTCTGGGAAGGGTGGGACCTTAGGTTTGCCAGTTCTCTTAAGGTAAAGCACACACCGACAGAGCTGCTAGCTGGGAGGTGTTTGCCGCCAATGCTCCCCATGCCTGGGCTGCAAGCCCTTCCTTGAAGGGTATATGGGAAATGCGTCTCCTTTTCTTCCATAGTTCAACGTTTGCACAGTTTATATTTGCCTCTTCATAAACACTAAGGAAACAGCCCCTTCTTCCTGAGGGAAAATTTAGAAATGAGAATTCAGTCAGATGAACCACAGCCCCTGCTACTTCCCCCCAAGTTGGTCTGGGGTCCTCAGTTGAAGCTCATTCCATCCTTACTTCACTAACCATTCTGGGTTTCTCCTTAATGGCTTAGCATGTTGTGTGACCCAAACCTGCATCTTGGAAGGGCCTGACTGCCACCAGAGCAGCACATCCTTTTCAGGATGGGCACAAGTGAGAAAGGGGGTACCAAGAAGGAGACAGGTGAATTATCTGTGCTGCACTCACATTCCTTGTAGGACCCTTCATCCTTCTGGTTGTCACAGTTGATATCATTGTTAATAAAGTATCTTCACTTAGCGGCTGCAGTTGGTAGTTATAGTTTTTGACTAACTGATTATTTTCTTGTTGTATCTTCTGGACCAGGACTGCCAACACTGCAGAAGCCAAACTAGGTCATTGAGAATGTCCATTCCTCTTCCCACTGCTTGTTTTCAGACCTATGTATTCTCTTTATTGAGAGCAAAGAGCCATATAAAGTCCTTTGAGTTAATACATATACTATAACTGGTAGGAAGGTACTGCATCCTGAGGGAGCACTGCCTCCATTTGGCACTTCAGTTGTGCTTTCAACAAGTTATCCCAACATTTTATCAAGCTAGCAGGATAAACCAGTGTTGTGATACATCATCTGAACAGTGGATCCCAAGGTCATGGGCCTACTCTTGTATCTCTATATAGAGAAGGAAAGGAAGTTGGGAGAGCTATAGTAAACAAGGAGTCCATGGCTCTTCATTGGCTGGTTCTTGCCAGGAAAGAAGAGTTTCCTTTTTCCTTTTGGGCTCTGCTATCATGGCAGGGTGTGAGAGCTCCCCCTTCTGGTCTCCAAACTCTATTTAATTAAAATTTCTACTTACTCTTTTTTTTTTTTCCAAGTGGCAAAATGGCTTAAACCAAACTTTGGCCTTGATGCAAAGTATTTTTCTGCTCTGGGCCCCATTCAAAGCTGGTAGATGTTTATGCCACTCCATGTATTGGGCAGGTAAGTATCCCTATGTATGGTACATACTGGTTCTAAAACCTGAAGAAGTATAATTAGTGTTACATTTTGTTCTTTGGTTTAGGAACTGCAAGATTTAATAATTATCTTTTACTTTGAAGGGGATGTCATGACACTTTCAAGATCACCGGATGCTTAATTTTTATGGCTGTGACATAAAATCTTTACCAGGTTTATTTCTTATCCTTAGGAATGCATATGTTTTACCAAGTTCTCTGGGCAACTGGTCACCTCTTTCTCATTCAACCCAACCAATGCAATGACATTGATATAATGAATCACTGTGATATTTGGAGACTGTTGAGATAGCCCTGATTTCTTTTAGTCTATATTATGAAAGACTGTGGGAGAATTTACATAGCCCTGGAGCAAAACTGTAAATATATATTGTCATCCATTTTATGTTAATGAAAGCTGCTTGTAACACTCTTTTCTGATTAGTATAGAAAAGAGCACATTCATCGAGTAAACGCCTGCATATTATGTATCTGGGACTTTACTAAACTGCTCAGGAAAACAGACCCCATCTGTCACAGGGGTTGTGATCAGGGCTACTAAGGGATGAGCTACAGTCAGCTTCTAGGATCTGTCTGGTTCTACAGAGGCAGGAGATAAATCAAGCCAGGATATGATGAGTCCACTATCCCTACATATATCTTTAAGGATGGCATTTATCTCCACCATTTCTAGCAGAATATAACATTGGTTTTGGTTTATTCAACAGTGATGGCTTCCACTTGGCCTTTCCTATTAAGACTGTCAAAGTAAAGAACAAAAGTTATGAAATAAAAAACTAACACATCAGACTAAATCACAGAAACAAAAGTTGTTTGATAAACCCTTACAAAAAGTGATTTTAAAAAGGGGGAAAATGCAATGTCATTAACAGGAATAAAAAAAGAAACAAATTTTGAACAAACAAACAAATTTATGAAGGTTACAAATTTTAAACTCATAATAGAATTTGATTAACAGCTCTAATAAAATTGTACAGTTAAAAGAAGTGGACAAATTTCTCATAAAATGTTACTTAGCAAAACTTACTTGAGAAAAAATATAAAATCTGAATAGTTCTATGTCCTTTAAAGAGATACAATCAATAACTTGAAAGTTTCCCCAAGGCAAACTCCAGATAGTTTCTCCAAGAGATGAGAAATGATATCAACCTTATACAATTCTTTCAGGATATATAAAAAAGGAAATAATCCATAAAGTAAGTTATGAGATAGTCATAAACTTGATTCCAAGCCTGATAGGACATTAAAATAAAGACAAAATTCATGACCTTAACAAACATAGATAAAAAAAGATGCAACCAATATGCAAAAACTATAAACAAAGTTTCAAAAAACCTAAACAAAATATTGGCATATAAAATATAGCAACATATTAAAAAGAAAAAAATCATAATATCTTAGATTTATTTGAGGAATACTTTGACTTAACCAATGAAAATTAATTGATGTTGCAAAAAAATTATAATAAATTTTTTTAATTTGATAATGGTCATCTACAAAAAATATGCGAAGCATCATTCTTTAATAGCAAAGTGATTATAACTTTCCCCCGGGCTTTAGAAATGAGTATAGAATGACCACTATTAACAATTTTATTTATTACAATACTAGAAGGACATTACTAATGTGTTAAGAAAAGCATAATAAACAGCATAAGGATTCAACCAGAAGACATTTTTAAAAAAATCATTATTTTGACACAATATATTTGGTTAAGCAGAAAATCAAACTAATCTACATGTAAACTGTTAGAATAAGTAGAAGCTGAACTTAAGAATTTTATTACATACAAAACCAATATAATAAATACCAGTTTTATTTCTACATACTAGCAACAAACAGAATATTTAATAAATAAAATGCATCATATACCTAGGAATTAATGTAACAAAAGATTTCAAGACCTCTATTTATCAGTATCCACGATATTATAAAGATGTTAAACCCCATTAATATATATTTTCAATGCTAAACTGATCAGATTCTGAGCAATGTTTTCAAAAATTGGCAACATATTAATTTATACGGAATTGTGATGCCCAGAATAGACAAGAGTAGCCTGAAGTAGAATAACAATTTTGGAGAATTTGTTTTGTCATATATCAGGATTTATCACAATGCCAGTTGTACAGGTAACAGGGTAACAGGGAAGACAAATATTACAATGTAACAAATAGAGCCCAGAAAAATAAATCCTATATATATTTGTTACCAAATCTATGACATATATAACACTGCATGCAGTGACAAAAAAGATTAATCTTGACTCTTACTTCTCCAAGTATACAAATGTCAATTACACATGGATTAAGGAGCTAAAGTTCAAATGTAAAACAATAAGTCATCAAGAAGGTAACATAAGACAGTATTTTGTGATTTTGGCTTAGGCAAAAATTTTTAAATATTAAAATTGCATGTTACTATTACACAAATCACCAAAAAAACTAAAATTTAAAAAAAAATTAGAATTAGTATTAATATAGAGCAACTGGAACTCTCATACCCTGCTGGTTGGTGTACAAATTGGAACAACCACTTTGAAAAACCAGTAGTAGATCTTAAAGCTAAATATGTGTATGACCTCAACCCATGAATTCAATTTCTCTGCATTCACATGATAGACATGAGTACATGTGAGCCACCAAAAATGTATATATATATGTGTTCATGATAGCAGTATTTGTATTTTGTTGCTCCAAAACATATTTTACCCAATAGTCTTTCAACTGTAAAATAAGCAAAGCAATGTGGTTTGTTTACAACATGGAATACTATACTGCAATGAAAAGGAATAAACTATTGTATGCAAAAACGCAAGAACATCAAATTCTGATGGTTAGTGAAAGACATAGGCGAGAAACAGTGCAATTGAGTGCAAAAGATCAGTAACAGGCAACCAGTACACGACATTAGAAGTCAGGTTAGTAGTTAGCTATGCTAGGAAGAATTTTAACAGTACAGAGACATAAGAGAGGCTTCCAAAGTCCATATAATATCCTGTGTTCTTAGTCTTGTGAGTGCTTTTATGAATATAGTAACTTTGTAAAAAATTACCAGGTAGCACACTTATAACTTGTAGACTTTTCTTCATTAATGTTGCCCTTCAATAAAAAGCAACTTAAAAAATAAACTAACATAAAAAAGAATTTAGGGCTAGAATATTAGATTTAAAAATCAATGCTAGCTCAATAAATAAAACTCTAATGCAGATCTGCTTAATTGACTAAATTCTTGGAGTAGGAATCACTAATAAGATTGATCTCATTCGTTGACCTTGATGTGACTATGCTTTTGTAGGGATGGGCACTGTGTTTAAGAAGTATTTCCCCTGTCCTTCATCCTTTCACCATTTACATGTAAAATTCCGTGCGTTATTCATTGATGTACTCTTTAAAGGTAGTAATACTCATACATAAGTTCCCTCATTTTTTTTCATTATCTTTCATGTGAACTTGTTTCCTCCATGGCTTCCTATGGTCTCCTTTATTTTGGAGCTGGTTACAAGGTGGCAAGGTCTTGATATTTGGTTTCAGTTCAGGGTGAAGAAAAAGTCTGTCATTCAGGATCTGGGGGTTAGGATTCAAACTGCACTTAAACAGAGACTTCTCTGCTAGGATTTGGAACATAAGCTTTGCTGATAACCAAAGATTTACCTCTGTTTTACTTATTTTTTTAGCCATGGTCCATCAAGTGCACATTTCCTTCATAATTTCACTAGGTCAAGGAGTGGTTAGACCATAGAATTATTCAGTGTTCTCTTAGTCTATTGTTGAAAACTTCATCTAACAGTGTCACAAATCAAAAAAACAACCCTTAACATATCCATGCTGCAATGGTGAAATCTGACATTTGTATTCTTGGATCAAAGTAAAACAGATGATGCTTATCTTAACACCTAGAAGGTAATAGCAAGTGTCCTAAACCAGTATTACTATACTTCCTAGTAAGTTTTCTTGTACCAGATAATATTTTACCATCCTGATAATTAATCAATGTTGGATCTATAAGCTGGTCTTATAGTAATAAATAAAATTAAATATTTAAAAGGTATTTTTCCTTAATTTCCTGTAGATATAGCTATAAGAGCATAAATAACAAATGCTCAAAGCCTCATCTATAATAATACAATGCTTTTCAGTTTTATGCTTGTTCTACTTACAGAACAAAAAAGAAACAGGGAAAGTGTTCTTTCCTGGCACTAGAGTCCAAAATAAGGTAAAAGCAAAGAGATCAACACCATGTCGTGTTTAAGAACACTCCAGGTCAAAAAATGACACAGCTCTGTAGCATTGCTTTATGTTACTCCAGCACTACTATAAGTGCATGTGATGCAAAGACACGTAACCTTTAACCAGTCAATCTGGAGTTACCAGGTCAGCGCCAGTGAGGTAATCTGCTAGATAGACCTTGTCTGTCCCCTTCAGGAAGGTGATATAGCCTGAAACAACCCTCTCTTTTCTAATAACTTTATTTTCCCGCCCCCATTTCTACCTTAAAAAAACCTTTCCTTTTCTACAACTCTTTGCAGCTCTTTTCTATTTGCTAAATGGGATGCTACCCGATTCATGAGTTGTTGAATGAAGCCAATTAGATCTTTAAATTTACTTAGTTGAATTTTGTTTGTTTGTTTCACAGCAGCAAACAAGCATATGGTGAGGAGACTAAGTTCAGCCCTGGAGAGAGAATACGGGTAGTGTGAACATGTACATGTACAGCTCACGCAGGGAAAAAAAAAAGTATATTTTGTCTGTTGTGCTTGTCTTCCTCACTGAGCTAAATTTTGTTATATTTGAATGTCTTTATAAAGGTCCAATAAGTCTGTCATTGTTTATGGTAATTTGGTCAAGTAGGATCCAAGTTTTCCATATTTCAAGGAGAAAAACAGCACTCAAATTGCAAATCACACCAGAGTAAATATTATGAGAAACACAATATGACTAAGCACAGTACAATATGACTAGACTGTGTACTCTCCAGAACAAAACATTCTGATGTTTTTCATGCTCTTTTCCTCCGAATTCACTGACCCATCCTCTGACCAAAAATTCAAATATTCCCTTAGGAGAATCAGTGTACACCTGGAATTTAATCCAGTGATGCAGTCACCTTTCACACAGTGTGCAAGGTCTTAGGAGCATGGTGCTGGATACATAATGTTATCAGTTGCTTTGGGACCTGTCAGCTCTTTACCACCATGGATCACTGTGCTCTTTCTGACCCGATCTGCCCTTCTGCTCATCACCATAAGTTCAACTTATCCCTCCATTTCCCTGTGTAAGCTCATTCAAATAAAAATGGCAGCCGAATAATTGACCTCTTCAATCCAAATATAAATCTAATTCCCATATATACTGTCACACCCTTCATTTCTCCTTATATCTTTTGGCAATTGTTTAGAAAGGATATCCCTTGAAGAGATAGGTTACGTGTTTTTTGTTTTTTTTTTTAATTATGTGAAATTTATTTGAGAATTTACAAATTCTTATCAATTATTACAATTAACAAATTCAGTTAAATACTTCTTCGTGTGAGCCACTCTGCATCAATACTCAGACATTCTACTCTTGACAGGGTGAATAAGGTCCGTAGCCTGGAAACCAACAGAGGAGAAAAATAAGCTTAAGACTTAGGTAACGAGAATTTTTAGAACACTTCCTACCTTTATCCAGAGGAGGTGTCCTGGCAAAAGACATTGATAGTAGGCTATTCCTAGACTCCAGTGACATTTCTGTAAAACCCCTTAAAATGTGAGAAAGATACTATTGTATGTTTCTTCTGACAGTGTCAGTGAAATCTATGACATTACCAATAATTTCTGACCCTATTCTACACAATTTTAAACCAGTGACCTGAGAACAATGTCTATGGACAGCTTCCTATTTTTTTCCTTTTGCTTTGTTCCTAATGCAATATTGTGACTTTTAAGGAACATATATTTGGCCATTCAGATGCCCAAAATGTATTTCTCATATATATTGGGTCTTCATCCAAGATTCCTGGTTCACAGCTCCCAAAGCCCTTGGGGTTCCCTAAGCAATAAGAGCAATGGGGGAATCTTTTATCATAATAATTGATCCTTGTCCTCAGTTCCTGAAATCACTTCAGACTCACAACGGTGAAATGAGTTCTTTGCTATTCGTAACAATGCCCTTTCCACCACAACTGAGTATATGAGGTGACTTTTGGAATGGGGGTTGGTTTCCAAGGGAACCAAAAAAGAACAGAGGATTGGCACTATCAGTCCCACCCCTGATCTCCAAGGAGGAAAGAGGAACTGGAGATTGAATCAATCACCCATGACTGATGATTTAATCACACGTGTCTAAACAATAAAGCCTCCATAAAAACCCTAAAGGAGAAGGTTCAGAGAGCTTCTAGGTTGGGGAACCAGAAGGCTTCCACGTGCCACCATGCTGGGCCCCAAACTCCATCAGGACACAAGCTCCTTTGTTCGGTTCCTCACTTATTTATCTCTTCATCTGGCTGTTGATTTGTATCCTTTAATATCCTTTGTAATAGACAGGTAACCTAGTGAGTATATTGGTTCCCTGAGTTCTGTGAGCCGCTCTAGCAAATTAATCAAACTCAAGGAGGAAACCTCTGATCTATAGCCAGTCCATTAGAAGTGCAAGTAACAACCTGGGCTTGTAATTCTTACATCTTAAGTGGAGGGCGATTTTGTGGGACTGAGCCCTTTGCCTGTGGAATCTAATGCTATCTCCATATAAATAATGTCATGACTCAGTTGAATTGTAAGACACCCAAAATGGGGTCCTGAGCACTGCTTGGTGGTATGTTGGAACCTGCCTCACACACACACACACACCCACACCCACATACACATTGGAATTGGTGACCTGAACAACTAATTCATAGTAATGTATTCCACTTTGTTTCCTCTTTAATTGTCCCAACTACAGTGATGAGAGACAGTGTGTTGTATGGTAAATAACACAAGATATGGAGTTTAAAACTTGCTGTTGTCTATACTTAAAAATCTTGTTATCTTCAGTGATTCGTAGTCTACCTATAAAATAAGTGTAGGGGGTGGATATAGCTCAGTGGTAGAGCATGTGCTTAGCATGCATGAGGTCCTGGTTTCAATCTCCATTACTTCCACTCAGAAAAACAAACAAAGAAGCAAAATAAGTATAAAATTTGTTCTGTTGAAATCTTGGCATTTATGACCATTAGATGAGGTGAAACAATTTATGTGTAAGTATATTTAAAATTGAACAATTGTGTTCAAAATGTAACAAAATATTATTAATACTACACTTAATCACCAGTATCTTGGAACAGCAGCTTGAATTCAAAAAGGTAGAAATACAGGCCAAATAGTACAGGCTTCATAAAATAGATTGATACGGATCATTTTCAGAAAAGTCTTAACAGAATAAGAAATGACTAAAGATAAATTAACTAATATATGTATCATTAGTAGCTAGTGTCAATAGTGCTCTTAGTGACAAGAATCAACTCTAGATGACTTAAGTCAAAAGGGAATTTTGATAAGAAATGGGAGAAAAATCGGAGAAGTTGACAAAATCAGTCTGGGGGTCCAAGCTTGGGGACTCCTGAAATTTAAAAAAAAAAAAAAAAAAGTGCCTAAGGTGAGATAGATTCACAATGGAAAATCAATGCCACTTACGATGTATAGATTAAAATGCTTAATTAATCTTAAATTTTACATGTAGTAAAGCCAGAGATTTAAAAGCTTATTAAATATTGTATTTACTAATATCTCTTAAGAAGAGAGAAAAATGGGGAATAGGTAATTTGCTACAAATTGCCTCAAGTGGTAGGTGGAAGAAGGACTTGGTCCTTGGTCCTTGGCTTCTAAGGTAAAGGTATGCAGTGATCCTACGGAATTAGAAAATGCCCTCCTATCAAGACTGCACTCCACAGAAGAGAGACAATTGCCTTTAAGGAAATCAGGTACTATTAGAAAAGATTAGGGCAAAAAGTCCAAGGTTACTGAGGGTCCCCTTTAGAAAGTCACTACTTCCTCCAGGCTTCTATTGAGGAAAGTTGTAAACTTGAATTTTGTTAGTGAGAATTCCATGTCAGTATTCTAATTTGAAATTCATTTACTCTTTGTGTATGTTACTTATCCCGCTAAGCTACAATAAATTATTATTAAGAATAAACTGAACATTTTCTCATTTGAAAGATGAATAGCTTGCCTACTCCTTATCAGCTAGAAGCAGTTTGTGGAAAATATTCAAGAAATGTTGGAAATCTATTTTATTTTCTAAAGAACAGTATCTCAGTCCCTGTATTTTACTTACTGGAAAACTAATCACACCAATATTCTCTATTAGTTTCAAAATCTTATGTACTATTTCCTCTTATTTTTGTCATGAAAAAATTATTAACTTCCTGCTATTTCCAGTGTTTTTTTTTTCTTTGACCAGTTCTTTGGACAATTAAATAACTAGATTTCTAAATATAAATGTTGATCATTTTCCTTTATTTGTTGGGTGAAGATAGAGAGAGAGATAGGATCTCTTATGATTGAAGAAATCTTGTTATTTTCAAGATGTATTTATTAAACAAATAGCAAGATAACAAATAAAAAGAAAAATCATTTTTCATTATACTAACTGTTAGAGAAGGGATCTGAAAATACAGATATTGTCAAAAATGCTGGTTAAGTAAAACACTAACACTGACAGTGTGTCTGGGAGAAATGATTCAGAAACTTCAGGCTTCGGGGAATAAAGTAGGTCTTCTAGAACTCATCTTTTCTATATAAATCCTTATTCAATAGATGAAAGATAAAGTGACTTAGAAGCATTTCAGAGCCCAAACATTCCCTATTTTCAAATTTAGCAAGAATGAAGATTACTGATTTCATTAGATGACTTTAGTTTTCTTCAAACTGCAAGCCTTTTTCCAATGAAAAACAAGATCCAAAACTCTCACTTGGATGTTGTTAGTGCCATTTTGCAAACATTTTGAGAATTTGGAAAAAACAAGTACCCCCTACTTTGGCTTCCTGTTTTCAAATCTGTTCTTAGGGCTGCTTTTCAAATCTTTTAACATCCAAAAGTGTGTTTAGTTCTTCAAGTAATGTGTTTATCAAGTAAGGTTGCTATTTTTTGCAACGGTGCCAGCAGATTCTTAGGTTGTTGAAGACAATTTATAATATAAAATGTTAATGTGCTAATCAGGGGAGGATTTCATTCATACCCCTTTTAGTTTGGTCTAAGGAAAAATTCAGTGTGATTTTAAAATGTTAATGTTAAACTTCAATGTTGAATAAAGTCATTTCTTTATTATATATCTTATTGTGTGAAACATTTATCTGTTATTAGTGTTTACAGGAATGCTTTTTTTTTCTTATTCTGCCATAAAAAGTCAGGGAAAAAAGATACTTTATTCTGTGAGAATACTTTCTGTGGACTGGGAAATAACTACCTTGTTTGTTTGGAAAGCAAAAGCAAAACAAGAAATAATTGATGCCATGTCACCAGCTTAAAAAGCTAATGGTGAAGCAAAACAGTAAATTAAAAATAACCAGAAAACAGAATAAAAATATACACAGGAATCATTACTTAAAAATATACTACCTTCATTAATGAGCAGAAAACTCTTCTATGTAATAAGACAAAGAGATTTGATCATGGCAAAAGTATAAACTGCCTTGTGGAAATAGATATTTAAAATTATCTTAATTGCACTATGAAAATTTGTATGTGAAACTTACATTTTTGAATTTCAGGATATGGGGAATAATTATTAATGAAAGGGCTATTGATCAGTGAGTTCTGTATTTTTATTAGTCCACTACTTTTCTATTTTTTATTTTAGTATATTGTCTTATCATAGTAAATGGAAATGCACTTTTAAAATACAATGTGCCCGGGAAAATACCATAATTCTTTCATAATATGTTTTTTTTTTCTGGAAAGAATCTAGTTGTACTCTAGAAATTGGCACTCTTTTACATCTCTTACCAGAACATATTTCAATCTTTTTAAAATGTTTGATTATTTGCTAATGTATCCAAGAGCTTAGGCAGAAGTTTCTGCATCATCTTAACTCCATCTGCTCTTGCTCCTGCCATATTTGGCAAGATTTTTTAAATACTAATTTTAACTAACAGAAAATCATTAATACTTCGCCATGCTATTGATACTTGGATAATTTAGCTTCAAAAGGAAACATCTTATTTCGTGTATTAAAAGGCCGCTTACTTTGCCTTCCAGTAATTTTTTGTGACTTTAGAAAAAGGAATCTGCTTTTACAATCTTTATGCCAAGTCTTTTGTATTCTCATTTTAGAAATTAAAACCTTACAAAGTGTTGATGTTAATGTAATAACTCCCTCTTTGGAGAGAAGCCAGCAGGGTTAAAATCTTTTTCCTGCTGTCACTGATCCTCTTGCATAGCATCTAGGTTTTATGATACTGAAGAACAGGTCTCCATTAAGAAATATATTCCATTTTCCCATCATCACTGAAGGTTAGCATCATTAAAGTGGGAAAAAGAGCAGCCAGACTCCCGCTTGACACTGGGTCAAGTATTGTAGCTCATTTTCTGGAACACTTCCCATCTAAGCAATTTGTCTTTTTCTCACTACAAAGATCTGACGATCACTATCTAGCCTGAAAACGCCACTAGGGAATGAAAAATTTGATCATTCAAAAATAAAAATGAGACCTTTTCTGTGCTTACTGGCAAAGTGTAACAGCTTTGATTTCCAAAGTGAAATTAAACTAAAAGAAAGATTTTCTTATTTTCTAGTGTTTTGTAATTGTCTCTTAAAATGAGAGTCAATAGAATGCAGGTTTACGGTGCTTTTCTTCCAAGTAGCTTTTAGGAACGTTGTCATCATGCCAGGTCCAGGTTATTTTACTAACATGGCTTAGGATAGCACTCAGTACTTATTAAATACTTCACACTTCATTTACAAATTGTTTTATAAGTTTTCTTGTTAACGTGTTATCTGTTAGAGGTAAATATAATTATTTTGACATTATCAGAATCTGTTGACCCCTAGTCACTATCACATTTCTTATAAGAATAATTTAGGCACTCTTATGGGAGTATAGATGAATATAGTAATGGATCATCTTGAAAAATACACTAGTATATCTAACATAAAAAATTGCATTAGCTACACAGGTAAGATTTTTAAACTTTAAAGGTTTTCTTAATTAAAACTGTTAAACATATATTACTTTTAAACAAATATATTGTAAATTATGTCCTTACACTTATGTCCTTACACAAAGTTTTTCAATGATTGGAACTTTTTAATGTGTGAAAATATTTTCAATAAAAGAGAATCAAGTATGTTATTGTAGAAATCAGTCAATTGAAGATACCGAGTTACTGTATTACAGGGGCTACCAGTTAGTTCTATTCAAAATGTAAATACAGAATTTTATTCATATTTTGATTATTCATTTGATTATAATATATTTAAAATAAAAAATAATTGCTCTACAAGAGTTTGGCTCAATGGGTGGCCAGAGTTAATCAAAATGCACTGTTAAGGGCCAGTCCTCTAGACTGCCGTATGCCCAAGATTTCTTTCTTTTTTTTTTTTAACATATTTTATTGATTTATAATGATTTAAAATATTGTGTCAAATTCCAGTGTAGAGGACAATTTTTCAGTTATACATGAACATATATATATTCATTGTCACATTTTTTTCTCTGTGAGCTACCATAAGATCTTGTATATATTTCCCTGTGCTATATAGTATAATCTTGTTTATCTATTCTACAATTTTGAAATCCCAATCTATCCCTTCCCACCCCCTGCCCCCTTGGCAACCACAAGTTTGTATTCTATGTCTATGAGTCTGTTTCTGTTTTATATTTATGTTTGTTTGTTTTTTTATTTGTTTGTCTGTTTTAGATTCCACATATGAGTGATCTCAAATGGTATTTTTCTTTCTCTTTCTGGCTTACTTCACTTAAAATGACATTCTCCAAGAACATCCATGTTACTGCAAATGGTGTTATGTTGTCAGTTTTTATGGCTGAATAGTATTCCATTGTGTAAATATACCACCTCTTCTTTATCCAGTCATCCATTGATGGACATTTAGACTGTTTCCATGTCTTGGCTATTGTAAATAGTGCTGTATGAACATTGGGGTGCAGGTATCATTTTGGAGTAAGGTTCCTTCTGGATATATGCCCAAGAGTGGGATTCCTGGGTCATATGGTAAGCCTATTCCTAGTCTTTTGAGGAATCTCCATACTGTTTTCCACAGTGGCTGTACCAAACTGCATTCCCACCAGCAGTGTAGGAGGGTTCCCTTTTCTCCACAGCCTCTCCAGCATTTGCCATTTGTGGATTTTTGAATGATGGCCATTCTGACAGGTGTGAGGTGATACCTCATTATAGTTTTGATTTGCATTTCTGTGGTAATTAGTGATATTGAGCATTTTTTCATGTGTCTATTGGTCATTTGTATGTCTTCCTTGGAGAATTGCTTGTTTAGGTCTTCTGCCCATTTTTGGATTGGGTTGTTTGTTTTTGTCTTATTAAGTCATATGAACTGCTTATATATTCTGGAGATCAAGCCTTTGTCAGTTTCATTTGTGGCCCAAGGTTTCTTTTCCTTTTTTTTTTTTTAATTGACATATAGTCAATTAAATTTTGTGTCAGTTTCTGATGTATAACATAATGTTTCAATCATACATGTACATACATTTATTCCTTTTCATATTCTTTTCCATTATAAGTTACTATAAGATATTGAATATAGTTCCCTGTGCTACACTAGAAACTTGTTTTTGTCTATTTTATATATAGTAGTTAGTATCTGGAAATCTCAATTTTTCAATTTATCCTTCCACACCTTCCTCCTTGGTAACCATAAGTTTGTTTTCTATGTCTGTGAGTCTGTTTCTGTTTTGTAAATAACTTCGTTTGTCATTTTTTATAGATTCCACATATAAGTGATACCATATGGTATTTTTCTTTCTCTTTCTGGCTTACTTCACTTAGTATGACAATATCCAGGTCTATCCATGTTGCTGTAAATGGAAGTATTTTATTAGTTTTTTATGCATGAGTAGTATTCCATTGTATATGTGTGTGTGTGTGTGTGTGTGTGTGTGTGTTTTACACCACATCTTTATCCAGTCATTTGTTGATGAGCATTTAGGTTGTTTCTATGTCTGCTGAAGACTTCTAATAACGACCACAAGTTTCTAGTTTTCCCAAACTACCCTTAGGTTTGATAATTTGTTAGAAAGTCTCATAGAACACATAGAAAGCTATTATACTTACAGTTATACTTATTACAGGAAAAGGTACAAATTAGAAGCAGCTAAAGGAAAAGACATGTAGGGCAGAGTCTGGGAGAACATCAAATGTGGAGCTGGTCACTCTATCCCTGAGGACTCACAGGCTATTACCTCCTCCCCACAGCAACATATGGCAGCACACATGGAGGACTGCCAGTCAGGGAAGCTCACCTGGGCTGCAGTGCTCAGTGTTTTTATTGAGGCTTCACAGCATCAATATGATTGATTGAGTCACTGCCCATTGGATTCAACTCTATCTCCAGTCCCCCACCTCCTCCAGAGGTCTGAATGATATCATGTGGCCTCAGGGTCCCATCACTTTGTTAGGATAGATTATTATATAATTCCATATTATATTATATAGCATAAATTATTAGTAAATTCCAAGTGTCCACCATGAATAACAGAGATGTTCCCATCTGTTGGGAAATTTCAAGGGTTTAGAATTAGCCAGGGAGAAAGGCCAGACCTCTGTTTGGACCTGGCCAAATTCCTAATTACACAATGAAGCAACAGTTTGACATTGTTTTTTTTATCTACACAACATGGGGTAGAGAATTATAGCAATTTGACATTTGATTTAGGCTTAAATAAGTCCTCCTTCCAAGAAAATAACCAATAAAAACCCCCAAAATTTTAAAAAATTATTCAGAGCTGTATACTTATGCATATCTAGTTGAATAAATTATTAACTTTACTCAATATTAAAGGTTTTAAAATATCAGCACAACAGAGAAAATCAGTGATAAAACTGATTATAACATCTATTTCCTCCCTTTTCATTTATTTCATAGGCTCACAGTTAAGACTCTTGATTCATATTTACCGAAGCAATATTTATTCATGTGATACAGAATCATCATAATTCTCTTTATTTGATAGAAAGAAAGGAATGAAAGATTAGTTTCAAAATCCAGATACTCACAAACAACGGATAAGTGCAAAGAGGATACATAAATCCCACCAGCAGATTGGCAATCAAGCAGAACACATTGTTGTAAATATGGATTGTTTACAAGATCATATTTTCCATATGTATGTTCTAATTTATTTGATATCTTTCCAAAAGATTTAACTTACTGTGAGCTTACTGCAAACAATGCTAATATATAGAATTAGATATAACAAATCTACTCAAACAGCATTTTGGCATAAAGGTAATATGTTTCACTTTCAGTATTTTATCTTATGTGAATGTCTGTCTTCCTTTCAGGGAAGTCCACATGCAAATCTTGTCAGAGATAGAAAACTGAAGTTTAAGTATGAGCCATATGAGTTTTATATTAAGTACAAGAGCACTAACACTTGAAATGTGTTGCTAGTAAGTGAGATATGGATTAGAAATCCTGTCCAACCAGATTCAGTGTGTCCCTGCATGTTCCTTGAAGTCAGGGGTTCTGTTTAATGACATGCATTTTGCATAGTCCAGATGAGTACACAGTAGGCACAGTTTGTAAAGCTGTGTCACAGAAAATATTTCTCACGTCATGGCATTGTTTTTATACCTGGTTTCTTGAGTTCATGTAATTGCAGGTCAAAGAAATGCAGAAGAATTAAACGTGGATGAAAGATTTGTATTATGTATGATAGATCCACAAAAGGGAAATCAATGATGTTTATTGTGTACAGATTAAAATGCTTAATTAACATTAATTTTTATATGTAGTAAAGCCAGAGACTTAAAAGATTATTAAATACTGTATTTACTAATATTTCTTAAGAAGAGAGAAAAATGGGGAATAGATAATTTGCCAGAATTGCCTCAAAATACTGAGCAATAAAATAGAAATATTTAACCACTTAGAAGTAAGAGCAATTATAGAAATTCCAATGTGTTTCTTATCACAGGTTGGGTTGTGATTGGTTCACAATTGAGTATTTGAGCTTTGTTTGTTTTTTTTTTAAGAATTACGTTTATGTAGTGATGATTATTTCCCTTCAGTGTGTTGTCTAAAACTAGCTACAAGGTCACTAGAAGACATCAGGCTTTTCCCTTTTACCAAGTCGATGGCTTTTTGTTGGGTTTATGTGTGGCTATCATTTTTTTATGATGCATAGGCTAAATAAGCACACATATAATGATTCTGACATTTTATTTGGGTTTATTCACCCAGATAATAGTGTAGTGTATACACAGAAAGAGCCAAAATTCTGATCATACAAAAATTGCTGATATTTCCATTTCTATACTTGTTAAGTTAGTATTATGTAGAAATAGCTGTAGAATAATGGCATTTATAAGGACAGTACAATATTAATTCCATATTATGTGAAGTTAGAGAATACAAATAGCTCTGAAAAAGAACTAAGAAGTAAATAAAACCCCTTTGGGTAATAGACATGGTGATCCATGGCTTTAAATAAATGTAAAAATAAGAAAAGTGAAGAAAAAATATAAAAAGGCATAAATAATGGAAGGCTATGAGAAAAATCACCTTGCTTCACCAAACACAGTGGATGCCTTTAAATGTGTATTTTGAATATGGATTAGTCACACACACAAGCAATCGTAACTATGTATTAAGAAAGCAAAAATGCTATTCAATATAATAATTGTTAGATAATTTTAGCAATAAAAGTTATAGAAATTGGAAGAAAAGAGACTGATGGTAATTGTTCAAATTATTTACTGGGTAAGAATAAATACAGGTCATAAAATGATCTAATGATCAACTGAGGCTCTTTGCTCATCCCCTTTCCTTGAATATAGATTGACTAGACAGACTGGATAGAAGGGGAAATATAACCATAGTAAGTCATCTGTTCACATGAACAGGAAGGACTAGCCTGCCCAGATGATCCAGATGTTATACCAACACAACCATACAGGTGGGGAAATGGAAAAGAAAGCGTGCCCAAGAAAGCCTATTAATCTCGAGCAGAGTGATCTTGCCCTTGTAAATGTGATCTTATGGAACAAAAGATAGCAGACTCATGCAAATTAGGTTAAAAAGATTGCCATAACTGCATGTGCTATGTGACACGTCTTCCTTATGGGCTTAACACAGGTCTAAATCCTAGGCTTATATTCCCTTTCTACTTACAAATACAAATGCAGACGACAACGTTCAGAATTATATTTTTAAAAATCTGCATGTTTTTCTCAAAGAATTGGATCTTCATGCCTAATAGTTAAAGAACTAACTAGATTTATGTAGTTTCCTTCTACTTCTTACTCTAAGTTCCTTTAGTACTTGACTTACATGCATAATAGTTCTTAGTACCATTCTGAATCATATAATATTGAAATAAAAGATTATTTCTTACTTATTTGTATGTTTCTTCCCTACCACTATCACAGTGTTTCACACACAGTAGGAAATTTAGTAAGTATTTATTGAGCAATCACTTTTCAAGTTCATAGGACCTTAAAAAGATTTCTCAAGGGAGCCACTAGTACAATTATAAATGGAATTTATATTCAATGTTTTTTGTTGTAGATTACAGATAGACAAAAATTTCTCTACTAGCTAAATGTCTGCTGTTTCAGGAGGGGTATATCATCTTCAATGAACAGCATAGCAGGAAAACATACAATAAAGAATTGAATACTATATTTGGGTTAATAGTACTTTACAAAAAACTACAGCATGAAATTCCTGCCAACTTTAGAGTTTGGGGAATGACACTGAAAAGGTTGCACATTATGCAGCATTACCAGAATTGTATTTTTAAGAATATATTATCTGTCAGTCATAATACATACAAACACATAAACATGTGTGAGCAATGTTATCTATAATATCCATGTGCCTGTTATGTGAATCTCAGAAGTTTGACTTTATTTAAAAATAGATGATTACTCATGGAGATTTATTTTTTTTAGCAAAATTATATTGTCTTGGAAAGTAAACTTCCTAAATCTCCAATCTTCAAATTTTGTTGGGAAGAGTCACCAAAGGAAGAGAGGACTGACATAAATAAATATAAAATTATTGCTGACCACTAACAGCAAATATATGAGAATCATAGTTCAGAATTTTAGTTAATTTAAAAATACTGGCTTTTCTGTTTTACAGTATATAGGAAAAATTTGTTTAAGTTTAGTTCTTAACACATAATAAATATTATTTGTAGGGTTATGGTTTTTAGCCACCAAAAGAAAATTTCTGTTATTATAAATAAATTATCATAATAACTTTTATAAATTTTATAACTAAATTTTATAACTAAATTTTATAAATTATCATAAATATTGCTTTCAAACAATAATAATAATAAAAATTAAACATCTTATTCAGTTTTATGCATCATATATATAAGTAAATTTCAATCGTAGAATATAATGAAGCAAAGTGATCTTGAAGTTAATGCATTGTGCTCAGTTTTCCAAAAATATGAATCTACTTTCTCATATCCGTAGCAAATTTTCATATAGCTACATGAACTGTCTTTAGTATTAAAAATATAAAATTATTAACACCAGTGACTATCTTTCTTAACAATAGTCCAAGATTCCACACTGTTTAAACAGTATAATATAAACTATTTAAGACCAAACTACTTAACATCACATAACTCATCCTCAAATCATCTCTTTCAGCCAAATTACTCCCTTTCAGAACCAACTTTGACCTTCATTAACATTTTATTTTTGCCTACATTTTCCTCATTAACATTTTTTTCACCAACACAAATTCTAATCATGAAAACCTAACCCAAATTTTAGTCTTAATCATAAGAGCTAGATGCCAACTTTGTTTTCTAAATCTCTAGTTTTTCTTTTATGAAGTCAGAACCACTGATATTTAATAGGATGTATCATATTCATATCAAGGTTTTATATAAAACTTCCAGGCTTTAAAATTTTTCTTGTGCAATAACAAACACATTTTTAATTCAATTAGTTTGTAGTTATTTGGTTTTAGAGATATGCTATGTTCATTTATTTTATTATTTAAGAATATATTGAAATATTCAAATTAAAAAATATTTTCCAATATGTTTATATGCTACAGTCTTTAATAATTTTATTATCAAATAATTCAAGTGTCTTTTCATTATTTATATTCTGAATACTTGAATGAATGATTTTATTATGTTTTGAAACTTTTGGTTACAATCTGCTTCTTGCTGTCAGAATAATCCCTATAAACTCATGCAAAAATAAGTTAAAATTATTTTATTGTGTGATATGTTTTAATTGTATATGTCACATTATTGATTTCATTCATGACAGGAGAGAATTTGTTTTCACTAGATGTGGAAACTGCTTATAATTTTGTTGGTCTGATAATAAGAAGAATTTTCCATGAACAAGCGTCTCACTTCATACATATCAAATCTTGCTTTAGCTTCATTGCCCGGATAGCTGTATACGTGGTGCTGGTGACATAAAATGTGCCCACTTGGTTCTAGGACTTCTGGCTTGTACCAGAAGTCCCGAGGTGTTACACATACCATATACATTGATGCAGAGGTAGCAGAAGATGCAGTAGGTGACAGAAGTTTTCCTGGAAAAACCATCATGCATTAGGGCAGCTGGTAATAACTTAGCAATAAGAAAATAACCATGAACCACATGAAAATCTTTTTAAAGCCAAATTGAGTATATTTCCAACCCAGCTTCCCTTAGATTCCAATGATGCCCACAGTCCCTCCAAGGGCCCTCATTACAAGAGAAAGGATGATGAAGTTGAAATGGAGCAATTCAGTGGACTTCACTGATTAAAATTACAAATGTCACATAAATGTGTCATCATGTGAATAGATTGCTAGGTTGACTCTTACTGCTTTGCCAGGGCCTTGGACAAGGGTACACTGATCCCCTAAAGACCTGCACGATGCTTTATGGTACTTCATGCTGTGTGGTAAATCCTCTGGGTATGTTCTAACCCCAACTTGAGAGAAAGAAAAAGAAAAAGATATCTTAACTATTCATTCATTCATTCATTTACACATTAGCATCAGCTTACTTGTCTTTATACTCCTAGCAACATGACTTAACACACAGGAACAAAGTTTTTGACATTTAGAGACACTGTATGGCAGCATTTCCTATAAACTTAATTTTCAATATGCGTTGACAATCTCTAGTTTGAAACGATGCAGGCCAAATGTTTTTTTTTATTATGCTGAGTGGTGGTCCCCTTAGTATTGCATTCCACTCTACTGTATCATCCAAAGAAGACGGCAAATAAATATCTTCCAGTCCGTAAGGACTTGGAACCTTTATCAAATTCAGAGTAGTAAGGTAAATTTCAGAAATGGACTAGGGAATTGTCCAAACTTGGAAAGAAAGGGGAAAAATACATTTTCATAAACATCTAACATTGTATTTGTGTCACGGAAAAGAAAAATCACAAAAATATTTCCAGTGCCAATTCACATAGTTCTACAGACATAGAAGGTGCTCAGTAAATGTTTTGATTGTTATTCTGAAAAACTCTATCATCAAAGATGTAGAAGCAATAAACATTCTGTCTTCTACCACAAGGCAGCAAAGACCTTTTGTGCCCTCAAGTTGATGATTCTGGCTTTCCTTTCAGTGTTCCCTGGAGTGAGTCAGCATTAAGGCTGATTAAGTCAGCTGTTAAAATTAAACCACACTTGTCAAAATAAATGAGCTAAATAACAGCAAAAGAATCTGAGTTTTTTTACTTTTTCTTTTTGTAGCTATTTATTAAGGAGGGGCAATTGGTAAGCCTCAGTGTATATGTCAATAACTAGTAATTAGACTGATAGCGATAAACTGAGAATGTCAGCTAATAATTTATTATATGAGAAGAGTTAATGCATATTCTAGTTATTTTCTCCATATTATGAACAAAGAAGAAAGGCTTTCCACCAGCAAAGGATATTTTTGATAAAATTTTTAACTTTGAAAATAATTGGGTATCTCAGAATAGACAAGAGTATCTTGTTTTGGAGAGATAGCATGGCCTGGTTGAAGGAACGCTGCGTACTCCGAGGTAAAAGTAACGTCTGTCTTAAGGGGCACAGAGAAGCAGAAGTGTGAAGACATGTTTTAATGACTATAAGCTCCTAAGAATTTGCCCATTTAAAATGTCTAGGCTTCCAACCTCTTTGCTTATAAAATGTGAGTAATAAACACTTTTGTTATGCAGTATATTTATAAATAGGAAATCATTATTAATGTCCGATATTATTTTTAATTTATCCTTGTCAATCTGCTTAATGAGAAGGACACTTATTATTGCTACTCCTCAGGAAGGCTTAGTCTGTCTTTGTAAATAAACACTATTTCATGTTCAGTATTTTATGTTTAAACTTGACAGGGCAACATGCAAAATTTATCAGTTTCATCTGATTTCCCCAATCTTTGGATTGTTTCAGACAATTTCCCTGAGAATGAAAAGATACCAATAAATGAATCCTCAGTCTCTGAAAAATGTATTGCCCCGTAGAATAATAACTGTGACTCCATGTCTATTGATTCTCAGGAAAAAAGGGATAATGGAAAAGTCAGGTGTTTGGTTTATTAAGAGTTCATTAAATGTTCTTTTGAAATTAATTTTGTTATTATTCCCTAAGAACTTTTACATTACCAACTTTGTTAAGTTGTTGGGAATTTGCCCAATCAATGGGTAAGTTATTTATCTTTCCAATTAGGAATTCAATGGTTAAAGAATGAAATAAATTTAAAGTGTATCTCATTGAGTAGTGTCCAAATCTATATTTCCTTAAAACATTTCTTTCTTCACAAAGCACAGATATCATAGCTGAAAGCCAGCAATATTCCATTACTTGTAAGCTGCACTTACATAGTTTGCATTCATAAGCATGTCTATGTGATGTTCCCTCTGCCTAAGCACTTTATACACATTGCATTATTTCATCTTTCCCAAAACTCTATTCAAAAATATTCATTGAATGCCTACTGAACAGGTTACTGTCCTAGGCATAAGGACAATAATGATAAACAGGTAGCCAAAGAAAAATGAAAAACTAACTCACACACATAGTTTATTTATTACATTAGAACTATTATTATTTATATTCTCCAGAGGAAGAAACAACAAACCAACAGAGATTTGGTGTCCACCAGGGAATGAGTGACTGAGCCAGAGTTTGAATCCATGTCCGTCTTGACTCGAAAGTTCTTGCGCTTTCCTACTTCTCACTCTGTAAACCTGGTATACAGTAGAAATGAAATTAATTTTGATTCCTTTCATTGAATAAAATTATTCATTTTGTATTTTAAATTTTAGAACAGCAAATTTTATTTTGATATTATCCAGTCACTTTGGTCTCCTTAAAGACAGAAACCATAACTTATTAGATTTGGGTCTTCAAGGACAGACAAAGGCTTAGTACATAGTAGAAGTTCTAAAAATGTTTACCGAATTTTGGCTTTTATCTTTGATGAAACCAAAAGCTTAGAGGGGTAAGGTGACTTGGCTGAGATTGTTCACCTAGATGCCTATGATCGTCTTTCAAGACCAGCTACATGCACCTCTCACTTAACCTACTTGAGGTGATCTCCATCCTTCCTTGTTTCTTGGATCCATCAGGCCCCCATGTTTGTCTTTCTGACTGCATTCATCACTACCCCTACATTTCCCTAATATTTAGATCTCTCAGCTGCTTTACTTGTCGTCTCCTTATACTTCTGGTTCCACCTCTCCATCACCTAACCTCATCCTGTTATTCTCTCTAAACTAGACAATAGGCACTCATAAATGCTTCTCCAAAGACTTAAAAAATGGTAGAGCCTGAACCCTATAGCATTTTACGTTTCTCTCTCATCTGGTTCTTATCATATTTTGCCTTTTTAGAAACAATTATTTATTTAAATGGGTCTCCCATTGTCTTCTAGATTGCAATAACAATGTTCAGAATGAGATAATGTGTTACATGCTCTGCAGCATATGGCAAGGAAGCTCATGCACAGTAAGTTCTCAACAAATATTTATAGAATATTTCATTTTTTCTTTAAAATTTGATGTTTGTGAGTCTAAGAATTTGAGTGATCTGCTTATGAAACATTAATCATTTTCAATTTCCTTATTTTGATAGATTCATTTTCCAAGACTCTAAAGGGCTGATGACTTTTCCAGTTTTTCTTACCAACTGAAATAATTAAATTCCACTATATATTACTATTCATATTCTATACATTCATGTCTTAGATTATCCATAAATATCTACTAGTTCAAAATATTTTCAGTATAGTTTGTGATTTATTGCATCCTATAAGTTGTGGCCAGTTCTACACAAAGAAAAATAAATAAATTAAAACCTTTTCAGAGAAGTGATGTCCTCAGGTCTTATCAATTTTTCTGAACAAATGACAAAAAGGAAAACAAATGAAATAGTAGATAAATTAAAATTAATGTAACAGAAGGTATAAAGCATGTGTTTCTACCCTAGTTCTATATCCATGTGATTTAGATAGCCAAGTAATCAATGAAAGACAAGATAAATATCTGTAAAATACTAGATTGGCCAAACAAAATTATTTCTATCATCCTGAATGCTAAAACCCATATTTTAAGATAAAATATATATAGAATGTATCTCTAAACTCTCAATTCAAAATTTCTGAAATCCTGAATGTATTATCACAAGTCAAATGCAAAAAGGGTTGTCAAAAAAACTTCTGACTCTAATCTCTAAAGAATAGATGATCTAAATAAAGATCCAAGATATTCATATTTGTCTGGCAAGAAATATGTTGGTAATGCATTTATGAAATTGTGAAAAATAAAAATAATAATAAACAGATTTCTTAACATTTAATAAGTGAGTATAATTTGTTTCAAGATTTGGCTATTCTACCCTAATATACAGGAAGATCTACTCAAAGATCCCTGTTGAAACTAGTCCAAATATTCACCTGACTGTCTTCACTTTTCATCCATCTATGGTCTCCAGATCTGCTGATCTGATTAGCAGCCACAACCCTTCTAACCAACTGTAAAGAATGAGAATCAGAAGTTATTCTGATTAACCAAACACAGTCAGTAACAAGCCAGGATGAATTACTTCCTTTTACTATTTTGTTTTGATAAAAAGTTAAGGAGGAAATTTGCCTTGAACTTGGAACCATCTTACTTATTTGTCCTGACATCAGTTTATCATTTGAGCTTTATCATGCTACCTACTGGTGCTTGAGTCGTGGTATTGCTCATTAGTTATGTGTGGATTTGGTTTAAGTGTCTAATAATTTTAGGTCTGAGCTTTATTGTCTGTTAGTAGATAGACATGAATAATTCTATTCTCAATACCCTGTTCAGCTTGATATTTCTATGATTTATTTTCTGTTCTTCAATTTTTATTTAGTCTCAAGAGCTACTTGATAACAGAAAAAGTAAGACTAAAAAGTTCTAGGCTATGTGTTCATTAAATGTTAGACAAACAGGCATCTCATTTTTAGTTATTTTAGAAAACCCAATTTATTTTACTTAGCAATAACACTTTTCCAGAATATTTATTCAGTCAACTGACTACCAAATTATTTTTCACGTGGTACTACTTTTATATTCTATACCATTAAATTTTTGCAAAGTTTTTCAGCTTTTGTAGATATATTAACATTTTTAGCACCTGGATGCTATACTATAACCTCTATATATCATGATGAATGAAGGGCAATTGACTTTTATGATTATGTGGTCCAGAACTGATTCAAGGCTGAGTTTTGTTCCTCTCTTACCCTGACATATTTGAAGAAGGAAAAAAATAACTCTGCAGCAAACTAAGAAAACAGATGACCTCTGCAGGTTTTTTACTATCCTATAATTCTATGAATAGCTGTCTAGAAATGGGAAACCCTGCCCCATTTTCACCAGGACTCTAAAACTGTAGGTGTGATTATTTCAGGAAATCAGGTGGCAGACTTAAGGTTGAACGACAATCCTCAGTGTCTTTCACATGTCTACCTAGGAAACTAAAACCTGAAGCAAGGAATCCAAATAGGTCAAATGAATTAAGCTAAGTCTACAAAAAGAGAGTTAGACTTACAGCTTTCAAAGTTAAATCTCATTAGAATAAGTGACATAGGTAGGAAAAACCAAAAGAATGAAAGGAAAAACAAAGTAGAACCACTTCAATTTGAAATCATTGTCCTCAAGACAGTATGCAGTATATTATGTCCCTTAACCCTAAATAAAAAGCATGTGTCAAATATATATATTTTTTGGACCTGAGCTAAATGAGGTGTTTAAATATATCCACATTCTATTCCAGCTACAAAGCACAGCACATCTCAGATGTGTTGCTTGGGGATAGGCTTGTCCCAAAGAAGACTAAATTTACACAGAAATATATTTAAAACTCATCTTTAACAGTTTTGATATAACACTGAAATTTATGGTAAAAAATCATCTTATTCTCTGCCCCCTGGATTTGTGACGATTGAGTTATCCAAACTTTTCGAAATAAGATAAAGTGGTATTTAAAACCAACTGTACTTGATATAGTAATAGCAAATAAGCAGAATAGAAATCTTAGGGAAAGAAGGCAAGATCTACCTATTCAATATATAGGTAAAAATCAGAATCTAGAGTCAGCAAAGAGTGTAAAGCATACAATATTTGATCTGTCTAGAGGACAAAGTAATGAATTACTCAATAGCAAAGCAATAATCAGCAGTTGGATTCATCAGAAAGCATCAAGATTCTTCCATTGACATATAATTCAGAAATAAAATATTCTGGAATATTTTTAAAATTCCTTTATGGTTTTCTCCTCTGACATGCCATTTTATTTATGACTTCATTCAGTTTATTTTCTACAAAATCCCATAGCATCTGGCACTTGCCTTTAATGCTGCAGTAACAGGAGGGTTTGTATTTCATGCTAACTTTGCTGTCTTCCCGAATGAGCTTCTCCTGTATATTATTATCTTAGAATTTAACTCAAAACCTATCATATAGCAGTTACTCAATAAGCTTTTCATTTAATTGAATTGATCACTTGGTGAAACATAAATTTTCATATTGTATTTTAAAGATCTTCAAAGGAGTAATTAAAAGCAGTTCATTGATCATAGCAGAGATGTCAAAAATTAGAAAATTCTAATGACCATGATTCAAAGATCTTTTGTAAATAAATAGCAAAGGATATATTCAAGTCCCTAAAATGGAAGTGATGGCCAATCATTTCTCAGGGTTACTTTGTCACCAAATATAATATTTTTAGAACTCCATGGACAATTACTTATAGGCAATAGTGGATTAAACTAAGTTAAAACAGGTTGCTTTCCTGTAGAACCACTCTGCAAGTGGTCCAATAACCTGGGATAAAGGATAAATAGGTTAGTAAGTTTTGATCAAAAAATAACAACTGGAACTATTAACATTTGTAGCATCCTTTGGAGTTTTTTTCATTAGAGAATACTCTGTAATTGTACTATAGGCTTGAGAGCATTTCTTTGATATCAGATTTATTTAGAATTGCTTTCTACTCTTATTGCATTGTGCACATACCTAAGCTATAGGGATTTTTACAACATATTTATCTACTTCTTGCATTAGCTTCTTTTCTCTTTTTACATTTTTTAGAGAAGTTTTAGGTTCACAGCAAAATTGAGGGGAAGGTAGAAAGATTTCTCATATACCCCTGACCTCAACCCATGCATAGCCTCCTCCATTACCAAAATCACTTACTAAAATGGTACATTTTTACCAAGGGTGAACCTACATTGACAAATCATAATCACTCAACTTCCACAGCTTACAGTACAGTTTACTCTTGGTGTTTCACATTCTATGGGTTTGGACAAAAGTAAATAACATGTATCCACCATTACAGAGTATATTCACTGTCCTAAAAATCTTCTGTGCTCTTCCTATCCATCTCTCCCTTTCATCCCACCCTGACTACTATTTTTTTTTTACTATATCCATAGTTTTGCCTTTCCCAGAATACTATATAGTTGGAATCTTATCACATAGTCTTTTCAGATTGGCTTATTTCATTTATAATACACACTTAAGATTCCTCCACGTCCTTTCATGGCTTGACAACTCATTTATTTTTAGTTCTGAATTATGTTCCATTGTCTGGATGTACCACAGTTTATTTATTCATTCACCTACTAAAGGATATCTTAGTTGCTTCCAAGTTTTGTCAATTATGAATAAACCAGCTATAAATACCTATGATCAGAATTTTGTTATGGATATAAGTTTTCAGTTCCTTTGGGTAAATACCAAAGAGTGAAACTGCTGCATAGTAGAGTAAGAATATGTTCAGTTTTGTTAGCAACTATCAAAGTCATTGTACCATTTTACCATTGTACCATTTTACCATTGTACCATGCCCTCCAGCAATGAATGAGAGTTCCAGTGGCTGCACATCTTCTTCAGCATTTGGTGTTGTCAGTATTAAGTATTTTGTCCATTCTAATAAGTGTGTAGTGGTATATAATTGTTATTTTAATTTATATTTCCCTGATGATACACGATGTGAAACATTTTCTCATATGCTTATTTGTCATCTGTTTAACATCTTTGGTGAAGTGTCTGTTAAGGTCACTTTTTTAATTGGATTTTCTTTCTTATTGTTGAATTTTGAGTTACTTGTATAGCTTGGATAACAATCCTTTATCAGATGTGTTTTTTTTTTTTCCAACTATTTCCCTCAGTCACTGGCTTATCTTCTAATTCTTTTGATACTATCTTTCATAGACCACAAGTTTTTAATGTAAATGAAGTCCAGCTTATCAATTCTTTCTTTCACAAATCATGCCTTTGGTATTGGATATAAAATGTCACTGTTATACTTAAGTTCATCTACACCTTCTCCTATGTTATTTTCTAGGAGTTTCATAGTTTTACATTTTACTTTTAGGTCTATAATTCATCTTTAGTCAAGTTTTGTGACGGATGTAAGGTCTAGGTCTAGATTCATTTCTTTGCTTATGAATGTCTAGTTGTTTCAGCACCATTTGTAGAAGAAGCTATCTTTGCTCCATCATATCACCTTTGCTTCTTTGTCAAAGATGAGTTGACTATATTTATATGGGTCTATTTCTGGACTCTGTATTCTATTCCATTGATCCGCTTGTCTATTCTTTTGCCAATACCACACTCTCTTGATTAATGTAGCTTTACAGTAAGTCTTGAGTCAGATAGTGTCAGTCTTCCAACTTTGTTTTTTCTTCAATATTGTGGTGGTTATTCTGGATCTTCTGCCTCTCCATATGAAGTTCATTTTAAGTTTGTCAGTAGCCACAAAATAAATTGCTAGGATTTTGATTGTGATTGCATTGAATATATAGACAAATTTTGGAAGAATTGACTTTTTGATGGTATTGAGCTTCCCTATCCATTAAATGGAATTTTTCACCATATATGTATTTCTTCTTTGATTTTCTTCATCTGAGTTTTGTCATATAGATCATATACATATTTTGTTAGATTTTTACCTATTTTATTTTGAGCGATGCTAATGTAAATGGTACTATGTTTCTGATTCCAAATTCTACCTGTCCACTGTTGATGTATAAGAAAGTAATTGACTTTTGTATAACTTTATATCATGAAATCTTGCTATAATTGCTTATTGGTTCTAGGAGTTTTTGGTTCTTTTTTGTCAATTCTTTCATATTTTCTACATAGACAATTAAGTAGATAGTTTGATGTCTTCCTTCTTAATTTATATACATTTTACTTCTTTTTTTTCTGACTTATTCCACAGCAGACTTCCAGTATGATGTTGTGAAACAGTGATAAGAAGGGATGTTCTACTGGCAACCACTAACTTTTACTGTCCCTATAATTTCTGTACCACACTTTGTCCAGATGAGTGTATGAAAGGGATCATATAGCATGTGATTCTGCCTTTTGAATCTGGCTTTTTACTCAGCATAACACATTTGAGATTTGAGATCTGTTGTGTGTCTCTAGTTCATCCTTTTAGAGCTGAGTAGTATTTCATTGTATGAGCCAATGGGCCAGAGTTTGTTCATCTGTTCACCACTGAAGGACAGTTAGGTTGTTTTCAATCAGGAGATTATGAATAAAGATATTGCAAACATTTGTGTTGAGTTTTTTGCATGAATATAAATTTTTATTGCTCTTGGGTTAAGATTGTTCCAGCAATCCCACTCCTGGGCACATATCCAGAAGGAATTCTAATTGAAAAAGACACTTGCACCCCAATATTCATAGCAGCACTATTTGCAATAGCCAAGACATGGAAACAACCTAAATGTCCAGATAACTGGGTAAAGAAGTTGTGGTATATTTATACAATAGAATACTATTCAGCCATAAAAAAGACAGCATAGTGCCATTTGCAGCAACATAGATGTCCCTGGAGAATGTCATTCTAAGTAAAGTTAGCCAGAAAGAGAAAGAAAAATACCATATGATATCACTCATATGTGGAATCTAAAAAAAAAAAAAAAAAAAAAAGACAAATGAATTTAAATATAAAACAGAAACAGACTCATAGACATAGAATACAAACTTGTGGTTGCCAGGGGGGAGGGGAGTGGGATGGGACAGACTGGGAGTTTGAGATTTATTGATACTGACAGGTATATGTAGAATAGATAAACAAGTTTATACTGTATAGCACAGGGAAATATATTCAAGATCTTGGAGTAGCTCACAGTGAAAAAATATGAAAATTAGTATATGTATATTCATGTATGACTGAAAAATTGTGCTGTACACCAGAAATGACACAACATTGTAAACTGACTATAACTCAATAGAAAAAAAAGAAAGATTGCTAGGTCATTTGTTAAGTATATGTTTTACTTTGTAAGCAACTGCCAAAATATTTTTCAAAGTGACCTTAACACATTGCAATCCCACCAGCAATGAATGACAGTTATGTTTCTTCTGATCTTGAGAGAACTTGCCATAATCAATCTTTTTATTTTTTAGCTTTAACTACTCCATAGGTACACAGTGTTATCTCATCATAGTTTTAATTTGCATTTTGCCTAGTTAATAAAGATACTGTCTTTTTATATGTTTATTAGCGATCTGTATGTTTTTGTTGATGAAATATCTATTCAAATCTTTAACTTTTTAAAATTGGACTATTTGTTTAATAATTATTGAATATCAAAAGCTATTTACTTATTCTAGATATAAGTCAATGTAAGTTATTTGCAAATATATTTGTTGGAAATATTTTCTCAGATCTATGGCTTGTCTTTCATTCTTTCAACAGTACCTTTTACAGAGCAGAAATTATTAATTCTGATAAAGCAAAGCTGACCATTTAAAAATATACATATCATGCTGCTGATGTTTTATCTATCTTGTAATTTTGCTTGCTCTAAGATAAGAATTGTCATGCTTAGACGTGTAAGGTGTATGTAATTTTGAGTTGAAAATCATGCAAATATTCTGATAAGTAACTATTTTAAAAGTAGTTCAATCAAATAATTGTTGAATAGTCAAAAAAGGGTTGCCTTTCAAGATTTCTATGGCTTGTAAAATTTTCTTCAGGATAGACAGTGTAGTCTCCTCTTTTGTTGGGAAATAGTTAGGGCATGTAAGTAATAATTCACAGCACACTTACTTGAAGCAAATGTGTTCAAACCTTAATGTTCTCCAAAGCTTCCATTTGTAATTTTAAAAAATTCTGTCTTGATAGTATCATTTTAAGAGTTATTATTATGTGATCCTTTATTTCACTCATTTGTAACAGAGATTATGTTTACTACATCATCTCAAGAGTATATAAAATTTTTATCATTGGACCACCTGTTTGAGGTTATATTAATATGTTTCAGAAATATGCACTATTAAGTACCTGATGTAATCAAGACACTGTATGTGGAAATATATAGGGTCCCTGTGGTTGAACTAGATATTAGCTACGGTTTTTTTTTTTTTTTTTTTTTTTAGGGAACTTCAATTTTGGAAGCTAAACAGCTGGAGATATATTATGAACAAAAGATTTTCTGTGTTGAAGATGATACAACTAACAGTAGAGCTCAAAATGAATAGTGGCTTTTAATAATAAGACATTATGTATAAGTAGTAGGAATGAAAGACATCACTCATTAATATGTTTTGAAATTGATGTAAATCACTATCAAATTATCAAGTATTTAGATAAGTATATGTTATGATTTTTTTTTAGCTTTTTTCTCAGAAGAAACCAAAAAGGAAAAATTAAGGGCAATTTGACCTGAAAGGTCAAAAATTAAATACAACTATATGCGTAATATATAGATGCTTAGATGAAAGATCAAGAAGCCAAGGCAAAGAGGGGAATGTGTTTTTCATCACTATGAAATTGCATAATCAGCAGATAAAATCATCAATCATTCTGGGTACAGTAAAAACTCAAAAATTTTAATGCCTATAATAAAATGTTCTTAGAATAAAATTATGTTATATTTGAATCACATAGACTTAATTTATCAAAAATATTTTTTCTCCTAACCCAAAGGCTTTATTAACGCCTGGTGAATTCTTAAGTTCCTTGTACAAAGTACGTTTAAAGTTTTCCATTTCTGATCTGTTTTCATCTTTAAATAATAAATTAATTTAAATGCCTTGAGTCCTGAAATTCTGGTTTAGGATTTCCAAATGAATTTTTTGCTTAGTAGAATTCAAAGATAACTTTACTTATAAATAAAATGTAGTTGGTTAGTAGTTACTGAGTTTTGAGGGAGGATAGTTCTAATGGGAGGGTACTTAGAAATGTTAGAAATCAGAAGTTTATGGGGAGTGAGGAATACAAAGAAAGGAAACTAAGAAATTGTTACCCTCCCCAATGGACAATGTTTCTGTTACTATATGTTGTTATATCAGAAGATTTGCCATTTAGATTTACAGAGAATTCAAAAAAGAATTCTCGATTAAAATAAATGAAAACCAAACTTGTGGATTCTGCTTATTTCTGACTGGGAGACCTATATCATATTCATTAGTGACATGTGAATAATGAAGATTATGAAGTGTGTACTACGTCCCAAGTACTAAATAAATTTACTATTAAATCGATGTTTTTTGAAATTAAATTTATTTTACTTTATGTTTCTTTAGGTTAGACTATAGATTGTTCATTCAATATTTATTGAATATTTGGACACTTCTTAAAAGACACAGCAAGCATTTTTTTTTTTTTTTAATTTTATCCCTGTCTTGAGATTTCCCACTCTGGCTATGATGTACCAGATATATTTTAGGGATATTTGAAGAAAACATCTCATTATAGAAAGATACCCTGAAAAATTGGCATAACTATGGTGTATAAATATTTATAATGTTTGCAATTATTTTTATTGGGATAATAGCAAATAAAATTTTAATGCTCATATTATTTACATTTCAGAATTGTAATATTTATAAAATTGGATTTGATTTGTCAGTAAAATATAGGTTGAACCCAAATGAAGCAATAAAGAGTAGCATTTTCAATTCCATATGTTTTTTCAGCCATTATTGTAATAATTTTTCATTCATTCAGCAGGCCATGGACTCTGGAAATTGAAGAGTTGGGAGTTGGAGGATGGTAAGTCTAGGTCACAGTAGAAATCAGAAATATGTCTTTCTCTGACTCCACTATATGTAATTTTGAAAACTCCCTTACTATTCTCATTCTTTACTCTTCCTCCAACTCATTGATGACAATGTCAGAAGCAACAAGTCAACAGCTGGTGCCCACTGAAGTTGTTCATTCTGGTAGTCACCAGTGTTGGACAGGCTGGTATCTAAATTTAAGGTGGATTCATGACTTTAGGAGATTGAAACAGGAAAATATGAGTGGTTAGGCACTGTGATGCATTGAGAATCCTTCTTTCCAAGCTTAGACATTGATTTTTAACTACATTTTGCACCTGCAGTCCTCTCAAAGTGACTTCAAATGTCCTTTATTCTTTTATGTAAAAATAATGAGGCTAGGAGTAGGGCAGGAAGACATGCCGCTAATCTCCATATTTGCCTAGACACGTCTAAACTCTGGGAAAATAATAGTAGTATCAACATGAAACCCTGTTACAATGAGTTTTATTTACTTTCCAAAGTTATTTAAATGTTCTCTTAAGCATCAAACATTTAACCTATCTCAAAAAATAACAACATAATTCCCATAACTTTAATCTGCAGCCTGCAAGTTTTTTAAGAGTTCTCAGCCAGATGAGATAAAGATAGTATGACCACAGGAAATCTCAACATTGAAACTGGAAGGGCAAATGCATGCACTAGTAGTAATTTTTCAGACCATCTAGGCTTAAATATGGATATATAACAGGAATTTTTGTTATGGTTTGATATAAGTACAAAACTTCAAGACCTGAGACAAGATTTAACCCATATTAGTCCAGAGATGAATAACACATAGTTTATTTGTGAAATATTGAAAAATAGGTATTATGTTAGATAAAATAGTAAATCTCTCATTTGATACTTAATGGATAAACATGGAATAAAACTTACTCAAGTTAAACTTATATTGTCTGAAAAATGATCTAGCTTATGTATCATTAAATAAATCTGGAGATAAAATGTGGATTGGCACAAATCAAAACTAAGACTTAATTTTATTTCTCTGATTTTTAAAATGAAGTTTACAGAGGACGACTTGGCTTTGTAGCACAGAACAAACCACAGGCTTCTGAACAATATTGGTGACCTGGAGGCAAGTATCTGGGAACCACAGAATTATGTGAATAATAACATAGCTGGAAAGTGTTGCAGGAATTTCAGGGGGGTTATGAAAATATAAATACACTAAAAATTTAGTTGTGATTTAATAAATATGTAAACAAATAAAAAACATTCCTCAGATTTATCATCCCTAAGTGCTTGGCATTGTGTGATTTCATATGGAATGACCTAATATTGATAGCTATTAAAGGCTAAAATACACAGATAAAGCAAATGTTGGCTTAAGAGATGAGAAGAAGAATACATTTCCCATTAGAAAAACTATTGCCAAGTTCCGCTTTTGCTACACACATTTTTTATATGTCGATAAAGAAATTCATCTCTTGGGACCCACAAAATGGAGGCTGTCCCAGTGCCGCTCCTCCCATCACAGATCTGAGCCTAAGTCAGCCTGCGTTTAGGGGGAACACCTCACTGTCTAGAAAACTAACATACACACATCACAGTCCTCCAACTCAGCTTTAACTAGCTCACCTTCCCTAGAAAACAGGACTTGCTAACCTTTCCAGGAAATCCCTAGCCTTCTAGCCAACTGTGGCATTTCCGCCCTGCTGCTGCTAATGCTCTATGAAGCTCCCTCCTGCCTAAAATCCCTAGGGAAGAGTGTTTCACTGTTCGTGAGGCACTGTGCTCCCCAGTCCATGGATTATATTCCCTTAAATAAATGGCAACAAACTCATTACTAAATTGTATTATTTTTGTAATTTGACACTGTGTAATAAATTCATTTGAAACAACTCTACTTCAAGATTAGATGAGGTGACCATTTATCTCCTGAGAAAAGAAAATTACACATTGCAAGTAAATGCATATTTATTACTTAAAATTTTATTTGAAGAATATGATTCATCAAATAAAGCACAAAAATATTTATACTGCAAATTCTAATATTTATTTTGTAACTTATACCCATTATCTAACCACACAAAATATTTTAGTGTTATGATTTAATAATTTGAACCTTGAAATTTTTGGCCGGGCCACTCATCTCAGGGTTTGTTTCCAGTCTATGAGCTGTTAAGGAGCTTGTAGTAAAATATAAAGCAACTAAGTCACTGAATTCACTGTTAAGTTTACAGGACTTTTCTATCATGTTGTTTAGCAAGACATTCTCGATGAAGGAAGCAGTACATGCATTGATGTTCAAGTTCAAGCTTCTTCTTATCTCTCCATGTATCTGCTCTTTGCGTTACCCTTGCCTTTTTCCACTCCACTTAAACTTCAGTAGTGGAGTACTTCCCTTTGACAACTTGCAAGAAACTTAACTTCTACACAGACTTCATTCCTTATTCTTTCTAGTAGATTTCTCCTTTTCAATAAGCTTTGATATACGGTCTAGAGAGTCAAGTTTAGAATTTAAAAGCACCATTTCTACTTAGGGGCTCATGGCTCCTTTTCATGTGGTATGATAATGAGACTTTGATTTTATTCAGCATGCCGTTCATGCTAGCTTAGCCACCACATTTCTCATAATTTATTTTTGAAATCCACTATTGATATAAAGAAGTACTGCTGTAGTACCCTAAAATGATCTTGAAAGCTTAAAATAATTTGTCTGTGGTTAAATAAAAATAAGAGACATATGGGATAAACGAGTCTTCAATACAGTTTTCTGCGGATAAAAGCATGGGAGCAATTCTCTTGGATCAGGGTCTCACCAAAGCTGAACACATTAAGGAAAGTTTGATTTGTAGTATGTTTCTGGCTTTATTTATTTATTTATTCTTGTCTTAGATGAGAAAGCAAGAGATGTGAGCAACATGATCAGTGGGACTATTATAGATAATATGCCTAAAGAAATATATATTAACTTGCAGTGTTAGATAGTATATACATACCTCCTCCTTCATCACACATATTATACTTGTATAAATGTACAAATGCCTTATGCATACATAAGAAAGTGTATTTGTGTATTTATTTATTTGCATTCATTTTTTGTTAAGTAAAAACAGTTTATACGTAACTTTGAATTATGGTCTTATATTAAAATGTCATTTTAAAAGACCTACCATATGATGGATTATTTGCACAATTTTTCTATGCCTCTATTCTATCGGACTGATTTTTTAGAGGCAAATTTCAAAATTAGAAAAAAATGAACAATTCAGGCTACCTCGTTGCTATATGACACAGGGTTTGGGTTTTGTGGATTTTATTTCATATAAATATAGTTCAGGCAAATAAACCACTTCTCTAATGGATCCATTTATCCAAATTCTCCAACCTATCTTAGAGGAGAATGAGTCCCAGGGTTAGCAAGTTTAACTTATCATCCCTGTTTAATGTGTACACACAGACTCACACACACTCCAACAAGTACTTACTTCCTATTGCTGAGAAGTTTTCTCCCTGTCTAAACAGTGGATGCTGACCCAGTGAATTTTTGTTTATTATTTAAAAGATTACATTCCCATTTACCTCCACATATTCCCTCATCTGACAACAGCAGGCCTTATTATTTAATATACCTTTTAAGAAAATGGAGACTAAAAATTCCAAAATCACAATAAACCATTTAATTTTAGCTAATTTTATGACATATCTGATTTTAGCATTTGTAGCTGCAATAAAACATATGTTAACTCCCTAATAAAACCTGAGTGATGCTGTGTCTGTCACCTCTTTCCGTGTTGGGAAGTAGTGCACAAGTTATTACCTCGAGAACAGTTGTTCCCGTCTCCTGTGCAGACCCATATCATTCTCGAATTTGCATTCTGATGGAGAAGCAACAAATGTTACTTAAATTCCATGAAGTGTGTTAATTATACCAAGCTTCGTGAAACTATGGGTGAGAGAGCCAAAAGGAATTCTACAGCTGCATCTTGGGTCTCTTGAGCATGTCTCGTCAGATCAATGTCTTTGTCACTTGTATGATAACCTTAAAATTGCTTTTTTTCTCTTAAGTGATATTCCCTAAATCTCAGTGACAAGAAAACGCTCACACAAAGCTAAATAGCAGATGTACTTTGGTGTTATTTATATAAAAAACATTGATATCTTTAGAGAAACAAGTCAAAATGTAATTTCAGCAGTGAATTGAACCAGTGTGTCTTTCTTGTTTTACATAACTATACATATTTCCTCTCATTTTCTTCATATAGAGTCTGAAAGATAGAATATGAGAATAGGAAATAAACTCACATCCTTTCCCTATGGTTATAAAGGAAAGAGATTCTCTAGAGCCTCTCCCTATACATAACGTAATGGGGCTCTATGTGCATGAATTGGAGATGGTCCCCTACATGTACGTGTAGCACTGAAGTGTAAACGTATTGTTGGTCAAGATTTTCTAGATTATACGTACTTGAAAATGGACAACTACGTATGAGTAGAGAGCATTTAATATGAATCTTCTTCCTGTTAGTTCAAAAAAAGAAAAAAGAAAAGCAGTGGATAAAAGGGACATATTTAAGTGGAATTTTTAAGTTGTACTGTCTCCTTTTTCTTGTTTAAAACTTATACATCTGGTATAGCAGTATGGGATAGTAGTTCTGGGATCAATTTCCAGAATTAGACAGTTGGCTTGGGTTTGGTTCCCTGCTCCATCACTTGCTAGCTCTGAGAACTTGGACAAATTAATTAACGTTTCTATGTCACAGTCTCCTCGCTTGTATTGGAGATGATAATAATAGTTACTTTATATGGTTGCTATAAGAATTAGAAACATTAACACGGGTAACATGCTTAGACCAGGGCTGGGCACATAGCAACCACTACCAAAATGTTATCAACTGTTATCACAAGAATATTGAACCAACAGCTCTGTACAGAGGAAATGGTGTGGTCGCATGTATTAGGCATTTAAATGGAGGGATCTCAACAGAGTTCCATACAGAGAAAGCATTCACATGCAAAATACTGGATTTCAGTTCCCCACTAGGGACCATTCTCCATCCTCAGAAACCAGCAACTCTTAGAAAGTCACCCTGTAACTGGGAAAACTTCAACCCATTGGAAATCTATATCACATGTCAGATCCATCTCAGAGACAAATCTAATCCTTTTGGCTGAAAAATAGCTTGCAGCAGTCTGCTGTCCTTAGTTTACAAATATTTGGAAGAATGGTTTGGTTGGCAATCAATGTCCTAGAGCCACCCAAGACCTTGACACAATCATTTTTCTTTGAAACTGTTATGAGGATTACAGCAAGAGCAGACAGCCTGTAATTTTATACATCAGCCTGCTGTTTCGCTGGCCACTGAGTTTATCATGGTGGAAGCACACCATACATGTTTTCTAGGGATCCTGGTTGAAATTTTGATTGTTTGGATTCACCTTTAAAAATCTCCAATTTTTTATATATGCATGCTAAAAATGATCATTTTTACAATAAAAATATCCATGCCCTTAATTAAAGAATGTTATAACACAAAATATATACTGCTTATCATTTACCAAGTGCTTTCATACATATCATTTCACTTGATTTAAAAAATAAGCCTATAAGCTTTCAAGGGCAGCGATATTTTAACACCATTTAATGGATGTGGGTGTGGAGCTGGTTATTTTACAAGATGCCCTCTTATTATTTAAGTTCACAATTCCAGAATGCGGGAGAACAAGTTCTTACACCCAAACCACCTGCCACCAAATCCAGGCTTCATTTAATTATATCAAATATTTGTTGAGAGAGCACTTAAAGATGAGCTGGAAAGCCGAAGATCTGGATGCATATACTCAAAATCTTAGTCTGTTTTAGGTATCACAAATACTAAAACTAGGCTACTATTCCAATTTTAAAAATGTACGCATATGATATTAATAATTTTAAACTTACTAGCTCTAGAAGATCTCAACACAGCTACAATAGTATCTTAAAGAACACATGAATTTGAATAAACCAATAACTGAGTGACAAATTGCTTTATAAACATTTCCCAAGCAACATTCCATTTTCTGTACAAAAGATCACTGAAAACTAAAAAAAAAAAAAAAAAAAAAAAAGATTTTTTTAATCACACTAACTCAGTTACCAATGACATTGGATAACATGTATATTTAAATAAAATAATTTAAATAGTTGGAAACAGAATGATTCATTTTAGAAGAAGCTGAGACACAGGTTATTTATAATGACTATGAGGAAGTGCCTTAAAATCAGCATTGAATGTTAAATAATTTGTCTTCTTTTTAAAAATGAAAATCTCACAGTGTTTAAAAAAAGAGGTAAGAAATAAAATACAGACTATAATCAACCAGAATACTCTGAATGTCCCTAAACTAAGAAGAAGAGAAGATATGATTCTCAGGAGGAATGATTGTAACTAGCTTTCTCTTAGAAATGAGTATTTTATTTTCTGAGTATTATCCTCCTTTAGTTTAAATAAACAATTTCTTGATGAATTCCTAAATCCAAATTTGTCAATAAGAAGCCTCATGCTTTCCAATATCACTTGGGCCCACAATTAATTCACCCAACAGTTATTTCTTGAGGACTTCTTCTATGGAGGGGTTCTACAAGTCTTTAGGAACAAAAAGTTGAATACAGGATAGGCTAAATGAAGTCACAGATCACCAGAACACCAGGATAGACAGTCACACAAATGCATGTGGCCTATGAAGTAATGACTCTCTAAGGGCATAGAGAAAACAGCATATTTCTAAGTACAGAGAGCAAAGGTACTTGAAATCCTAGGAGAAGAGCTCCAGGTGGGTTTCCTGGAGACAGTATCATTTGAATTGAATCTGAAAACTGATTAAGAATTATGTACCACAGAGAAGCAATGTAGATAGGTGAGGCATTTGAAAGTAGCCTGAGCAAAACATTGAGATGGGAGTGATTTTGAAATTTACCTGAATAGTTTTTATAAGGAATCAAGATCCATTTTATACTACAGGGGAATGAAGTAAAAAACAAGGAATGGCAACACATAGAAGATGGCATTAATTACAGCTGCTTTAAAAAATCAACAAAGTGGACCTTGTTTAGGGGTGATATGATGTGAACTAGTAGAGGATATTATGGGTATATGCCTCTGTTCAACCCAGAGAGATTCCGGAAAGCCCTTCTCTGCTTGATGTATGTAGAGAATGAAGTATGAGATGTGGGGTCACTAGCTTCTCTGACAGACATTTTATGAACATAGCCTTAAGAGGAGCTGAATCAGAATAACCTATCGTGTTTATTAAAAATTCAGACTTGTTAATCTCACCAAGAAATTCTGAGCCAGTAGGTCTGGAAGGAGAGCTTAGTAGTTCTAAATAACAGTAATTTAGATGTTTCATAAAGATAAGATAGAGTGAGGCGAGGATAAAAATGAGAACACCATTTCAGTCACTAACATTTAAAGAAAACAAGTCTAGGCTGGAAATTTTCATGAAAAGTAAGTAACAAGTATTTTAGACTAACTAGTGTCTTAAGGATGAGTGTGTTTATAGGTGTGTGTATCCGTGTGTGTGTGTGTATACATAGCAAACTTAACAATGTATTGTTGACAATTCATTCTACACAGCCCAGTGATACTATATGTATAAAACCATATAGAATAAACTAAACATTTTATGAAACTTGTACAGGCCTTTTGTAAGAGTTGAAAGTAACATTTTCACTAGCTTCTATCCTTAAAAATTAGATTTATACCTGGACATCAAGTAATTTTGTTTACTGAAAAAGTGGTTTGTAGGTATTTGTGTTCTAGGCGAGTGGAGTGTTTTTACGTAGAAATGTGAAATTCCACTTTAGAGTGGAATCCTTAGAAGCCCTATGAAAATAATCTTAATAAGTAATGGGAATATTCTATCCTTGGATATTCTCGTGGTTGGCTTACTTGAAATTTCCCTGAATCTACGGGAAAATATAAACAATTCAAACTAAATATAAAGTATGTATTGGATTCAATTCAGAATATAATGAGGCATAAGTGTGAAATATTTGTTAGTGTTAAAATCTATGAGAAAGACATAAGGGAATGAAGAGCAGGGAATCACTTTACCTTGAATAATAAATATTATGAATGAATTATAATAAGTAATAAATAAAAATACATATATTACAATAAGATTGTTGCAAAATTATCATTTGATAGCACATTACATGGTGTTTAGCTGACTAAGGCTTGATAAATATTCTATAATGAGATAATAATGTTGTATTGCTTTACAAGTTATATGTATTAGTTATAACTTTCAGCCCCTTTCTGTGGAAGCACTGAAAACAAAATTCACAACTACTGAAACCAAAACCATCACTAAACTCTTTACCTCTCGGCTAATTTATTGTGACATTGAAACATTCACAAGGAAGTAAAACACAGAAATTTGATCTATTTATTTTTAAAATATACCAATATTTTTCAAAGTTATAGAATACCTCCCTTGTCATCTAGTGTGTGTGTGTATATGTGTGTGTGCGTGCGTGTGTAAAGCTATGTTTCACTCCTCCTTGAACTCATTGTATAGGAAGGAAATTAGAGTTTAGGTCTTAGATATTCTGAATTCATGTTATTATAGCTATACTTTTTCCACGTCTAAACTGAAAATGATAATAATACCCAGACTTGGGGTCTCTTCTGCCAAATATGAAGATATTAGATTTCTCATATACTGAATTCACATCCTCTGGGCTTTGCCAGAAGTTAGTTTGCTTGCCTTCAGCTGCCCATCCAGCTGCCAACCAATTTTCTCTCCTTCCTGACAGATTATCACAAGAGCACTTCAATCAGACGTGTGATGAATCCTGGCGTGATTTCTACAGGAAACACCCAATAATATCTCTCCCATTAACTAATGCATAAACTCAGACTGACTCCTTTATTCCCTCCTCTTCGCACCCAAGTTCAGGTCAAAAGGTCCACCTTCACAAACAATACTGTGAATCTTGTTTCTTAATGCTCACTCTTGTTCCAGGTAACTTTCCAACACAGAGAATTACCATAAGGCAAAACCAAAACGCAAAAACAAATGCATTAAAAGACAATTAAAAGAGGGGAAGGTATAGCTAAGTAGCTTAGTGGTGGAGTGTGTGGTTAGACACATGAGGTCCTGGGTTCAATCTCTAGGACCTCCATTAAAGAAATAAATAAACCTAATTACTTCCCCCCTAAACAAATTCATTTAAAAATAACAATTAAAAAGGCGAGGAACCCAGGAAGAAAATGATAATTTTATCTCAAGTTTTTCTCACAAACAGCATTACCCCCGATACAGATTCATCACTGTATATTTGATTTTTCCCTTGAGGTGGAAAAGGGGTGACTGTGGTGTGAGCCAAGTGTGTCAAAATAGGGAAAAATGTTTTCTAAATTGTGAAATTTTGGAATAATGCGACTCAATTCTATATGAATAGTGAGTAAAAGTCGCAGATTCATCCAATGTGGAAGTATACTTATCTATCTCCCATTAAATTATAGTTTCTTGATATGACCACTCAGCAAGCTTAAGCAACTCTAAAGCACAGGTATCCCCTGCTTTTCAAATGTTCTCTTTACACTACTTCACTTTTAAGAAAGGCCGACATTAATTCCTGCTTTCAATAATCGAAATAAAGCCAAGGAAGATTTTTGATTTCATGAAAAAAATCAATGAAAATGGAGTTCACTGCATTTTGTTTTGCAGGGAGCAGTTAACAGAGGCAGCAGGTGCCCTGAGCAGAGAGAGTGGTACCTCCAAGCTCCATCCACCACATTCGGCCTCTCAGCATCAAGCCGCCAACGCTTTGAACTGTGTCTGTGAGATTCTGTGCTTGATCTAGACTTAGATGTGCCCTATGGCAATTGCTTCCTCGTGCTACACTATTTTGGCTTGCAAAAGCTTTCACAGAAACACTCTACTTTGGGATAGTGGGGAAAACCTGTATCAAGAAAGTATAGACTCAGGGAAAATTAATATGTTCAGTTTGGTTTTATGTGTCTTGCTCTTTCTAGCAGAGTATCCTAATAATCAAGCCTGAAGGCAGGCATGGGATGGTGCCAGTTTTTAAAGATGCACGTTCTTTGAGAGAAATAAATGATTTATTTTCACAAAATGGAGTGTGAAGTAAAATGGAAATAAAAAAGAGAAGTAAACAAATTTGGTTTGGAAAAAGAAATGTTCTGAGAAATGTTATTATTTCTTAGGAAATATTTTTTTTTTCTGAATTCAAATTACTCCAGAGTAAAAGACATCTATTACTAATAAGCAGAAATATTGCCTGTGCCTTATCAGGTAAATTGTTACTAGACCAGGTTCAATTAATGGTGACTAGAACTGTAAATGGAAAGACAGTTAGTAGACATATCATCAGATCTCATAAGAAAGCTGAAATCACCATCAAATAATTTTCCTGAAACATAGCTGAAATTTTAAAGAGAAATTCTATTGTCTGAGACAGATGTATAACATCTGTCAGGGAAACTCACTCCCTCCCAGCATTCATCAATCAAAGCTTTTTAAGACATTCAAACACATATTCTATGAAAAATTTCCCAGGTAAACTTCAATTTTAAATATAAATTTAATAGCCTTGACACAATAAAGTTGTTTTTTCAAGGATAGATATTATTGAACTGATATTTTAAAATATTCTGTGTAGGCTATGCTGAAAATTCCTTCAAAAGCAAATACTTGGTTTTTAAAACATTCATATGATTAATTTGTAATATTTTTTCTTGATAATAAATGTTAGAATTTGTAAGATTTGAAATAAGTTCTAACATCTAAACTCTAAAATATAACATTGTATCTTTAGGGAGTAAGGATTATTCACTTAATCAGATACTAAGTAGGAAATAAGTATGATTCTATCTTTCTGGTATTGCTTATTGATGCTCTGTGTAGACTCCTTAATTCCCTGAAGGAAAAATAAGTCCTTTGAAGGAATTATGTGAAGTAGATTTATCTACTTGCAAACAATTCAGGTAATGTGATAAACTTAATAAAAGATGATAGTTTTTAAAGTATTATATTGTAAGATATACTAATTATTCCTTGAACTTTCTATACCTGTGGTTGTATCACATAACTAATTTCATCTAAACATGGCATCATTATCATAGAAATGTTTTGTAAAAAAATTAACTTATAAAATAGAAAAACTACTTATAAAAGTTGATGCCACCTCATATTTTTTCTTTTAATCACCTGTGAAATATTGAATCATTCTGAAAAATCCAATCCCTAAATTTTCATTATGCTATCCACGAAGTCAACTCATTTTTTAAGAGCATAATTTTTAAGTAGAAGCTTATCCGTGTTGAATTTTATTGTTGAATATGTACATTTTAGCTTTTGGTGACTTCATTTTAAAACTCAACAAAGAATGTAATTCTTCTTTTCTTTTTTAATATACTATCTAAATGTTCAACTTTCAAGTAAAAAAGTAAATTGTTAAGATTGCTAATCAACTTCCTTCTTTTTGGTAGAAGGAGATCTTTTTGATGAGTCTGGTCACCGTGATTTAAATCAGGGACTTTTTTTGTACCGAAATCACAGTTTTCCATATAAGCTAATGAAGTTCTCTCCCTCCTGCTCAATTTGACAACTTACTCTCAGCTCTGCAAACACTGCATTAAATGTCTCAGTAGCCTTGCTGACTGGTGGAGTTTGGTGTCCTTCATTTGATGTTGGGATTGGAACTAATGACAATTTATCCAGGAGCTGGAAAGATTGACAAGATTTCCTTTTGGGGATTTAGGAAAAAAAAAAATAAAAGAGGGGAAAAAAAAAAAGATAAACTTCAGATTGCTAGCAGTTTCTTTCTAAGTGGTTTATTTTCTCCTTTATATTTCTGTTTTTGAACAAATTTAATATCACATTTTCTTTTTTCCCAGATATGGTAAAATAAGGCAATGCAGTATATAATATGCTTGCCATTTAGCTGTCAATCAGCATCCATGCCTGCAAAGATCACTGTAGAGCAATATTTGTTAAAATGCACCTTTTCCCTACGCTCTTCAAAGATCTTGATCTGCATTAATGTTCTGAGCTGATCTTTGTGAAAGATAATGATTTGTTTTTGGCCTCTCTCTTCCAGAATTACTGTTAAATCTGCTCCTTGCTGTAAGCTAAGGTCACATAACACTCACAGTCTTATTATAACTGACAACTACATCTTGGTTTGAACTCCAATTCAATTTACACAGGTTTTCCTTTACACATTTTTCTCATATATTAGGTAAATAGAATGCTCACACAGCCTTAAATCAGTCAAAGGGCAGATGGATATTTTGTTGCACAAGCTCCCTCCAGAACAGCTTGGCACACAGCTCCTGCTGGGCAGTCAGAACTCTGATTCCCCTGTGGGCAGGAGCTTGTCGCCAGGGTTCATTGAAGGAGGGGTGGTATTTTTAACATTCCATGTAATCAGTAAAATCTATTTGTTATGTGTGCTAGTGATTAGTATCAGATAACTGGCCCCAGAACTGTCTCTGAGCAATCATTTCAGAGAGCCTAAGAAGGAGACAGAATGCTCGTGTGTCAGGAAGTCATGCAAAGCTGCCTGTGGGAATTTACCTCTCAAATCAAGGAAGTGATCAGCAGTACAGACAGACAGATTGATCAGTGGCTTCGGGCTACAGAGATGCCTCCTTCTGCTGTTTTCCTAATCATGGGATTCAGAAGGTACGTTTCTTCACCACTCCTGACCTGCTTCTTCTCTACACTCTCTCTCCTTATTCTGCTTTAGCTCCTAGTCGATACCCAGATTCCTCGCCAATACCTATTCCTATTAAATGATTCAACATTTTATCTGTGCCCTTCACTTTGCATTTTCCTTCTCATTTCTTCTTCCTGCCCTAAAGAATTCCTTGAGAAAGAAAATAAGCTAATACAGTATCGATTTTCCCTCCTCTTTATTTTAGCAGGAAGTGGTCATTGTTACTGACTGCAGGTATGGATAATATTTAACAACCATAATTCATATTTAATACTGATTTAACAACTTGTAAGCTATTTGTTAAATATAATACAAATTGACTTATAAAACTCTGAACGTGCACATGGAAATCTTATTTCTCCAGACCATGCAAGGTAAGAAGCAAAATGTTGCGTTTCCAAAAAAAATGATTATTATTTTGCATATTTGCTCCTAATCTTTTATGGTAACTCTGTCACTGTCAAACCCTTCCCTTTAATGTCCCACAGGTTCATTATTTCTTGAAATATTTAGGATCGCCTGAGGTACTTTAACCAAAACTACCCTCTGAGCTACCAAAAGGCGACTTCCATTTTATTCTCTTCCTTCTATTTTTCTTACTTTTTGTATTCACTACATGTCACCTTTTCTGTTAGGTTTTCTCTGACACTGCCTAATCTCCCTCCCCAATTTTCTTAGTCCATTCAGGTTACGCTAACAAAATACCACAGACTGAGTAGCTTATAAAAGACAGAAATGTACTGCTCACAGCTCTGGAGGCTGGAAGTCCGAGATCAGGTGCCAACAATGTGGGGAAACAGTCCTCTTCTAGATCATAGACTTCCTGCTGTGTCCTCACGGGGCAGAAGGTGCTTGAGATCTCTCTGAAGCCTCTTTTCAAAGGCAGCCATCTCATTCATGAGGGGTCCACCCTCAGGACTCAAGTACCCCCCACATCCCCATCTCTTACCGCCATCTTTCTGGGGGGTTAGGATTTCAAGATAGAATTTTGGGGACACACAAACATTCAAACCACAGCACCAGTCACTTTCTAAGTTTGTCTCCTAATATTAAATTAACATTATTTATAGTAATGACACTTACCATTTTAAAATTATATTAGTTTTGTTTTTCTGTCTCCTCCTACAAAACACATAAACTTTGTGAGAACAAGGCATCCCTCTTATTCAGCACACTCTCCCTGCTCTTATAAGACAAATGGTAGATGCTAATAAGTACTTGCTGCACTTGTTGAATGACTTTTATCAATGAATGAGTTGCTGTGAGATAACTGCCATGGCTATTTCATTTAGTGAGAAATTGAAGCAGAGAGAATGTTTAAAAAAACATAAAAGTGCCATGACTTAAACAAAAAGAGTAAAGAAGTTGAATAAATTATAATCTAAGTTTTAAAAGTCAAAGAGAAAAAACAAGATTTTTAAAAGGCCATTCGATTTGAATATAATGAGTTTATTGGTTCTCGAAACAAAGAAAGAAAGAAAAAAAGAAAGAAAGAAAGAAAGAAAGAAAGAAAGAAAGAAAGAAAGAAAGAAAGAAAGAAAGAAAGAAAGAAAAGAAAGCTGTGTCAGTGAAGCAAAGTAAATGCCAGATTAAGGGAATTGAAAAACAGTGAAGACTTACCACATGTGAAAACCTACGTTACAATGACAAGAAGAAGAAATAAAATAAAAAGAAGATATAACACTAGAAAATAGGAAATAATGCAACCCAAATGTCAGAAAATTTTAGAACATATGATAAAATATAAATGGAACAAGAAAAAAGAATAGCAAGAAAGAGGCACAATTCACAATCTCCAGAATGTCTTCACCCAGATAAAACAAATGCCAGTGGAAGACCAGTGTGACTTTATTAGACACGTTTAGTGTATTTAGAACATGTAAATTTGTGCTTCAAACTGTAGTTTAATAAATGTAAAATTGCATCATAGTATTTGTTGTATTTGACCTAATGTAACCCTTGTGTGATTGCAATAAAATTTTGTGTAGATTAAAAACAAACAAACAAAAAAAAACCCTCCAGGGCTGTAGGTGGGGGGCACACTGAATGCGTCCAGTTGCACACCTTGATTTGAAGGGGAAGGTCGATAGTTCAAAATGAGCTTTGAAATAGAAAGTCAGCATAGAATTCAGTTGTGTATTTACCACCGAGCCAGAGAGGAATTTGAAATCTACAATGCTGCATTTTGTGTTACAGCAGGAGCCAACAGACTCTGTGTTATGAAACACATACTTATCTATGAGGAAACTGGCGGCAGCACCAGGCAGAAGATCCCTGGTCAGTCCATGCTTCTGAGTGTATCACCTGTATTGACATTTAATTGACCAACACAAGTCACATACATTTAAAATATAAGAAAATACTATCCCTTCATGTGTCCAAAAGTAGAGATGACCTGGACCTTAGTGAACTACCATAATGATTATAATATCAATTGATAACAATTGCAGAAAATGTACCATAACTTGAAAGGCAAAATTAGAAAATAAAAATACTGTATAACATGTGAATTCTACCTCTACTGGTCACTCTGCAAATTTTCATACAAAATCAGAAATAACATATTTAGTTGTAAATCTACTGGATTCTTTTTAGTCCATACTCCCCCTGAATTCTAAAGATTTAACCTTTCAGCTTTATCTTTTGTGAAATTTCCCTCTTTTCCTGTTTGTTGGAAAAAAGATCCATTCTCATGAATTTCAACTTACTATTTTTTTCTTCTTCAATCCATTGTGTGACAGTTGCTGTCATTGCCTAACACGTAATATCTCACTCTGTCCCCTTTGGTACACATTGACTCCACTGCCAACTGCTAAAACAAAGCTTTCTCTGGTGGTTGGAGCCCACTTTGCCACTTGCATATAAGCCAGAAGTGGAAGGAAATTAATATCCCTTGGGAGAAGTCCTTTTCTATAAATACTCTGGTCATACAGTCTATAAATATCCTTTTCTCACAGTGGAATTAACACTAGAGAGCATGTTTTAATGTACTGGAAGCTGAATCTAGCAATGGTAACTTACTAGGTAATAAATCCTGCACTGTTATATTCTGTTCACTGTCTCACTTTCTCCACCCCATCAGTATTTAGCAAAATCCTCTTCCAAGTAAGTTCCTTGGATTTGAATCATTTCCTCAGCATCTATTTCTCAAGGAACTCAAACTAAGGTGCAACCCTCCAACTTACTGTTCTCCGAACAAGCTTTTCGCTTCATCCCCTCACCCTGTGAACATTATCAAGATGGAAACCTAGTCACCATCAATCAGTTCTTTTTCCTTTTCTCCCACATAAATCTCACAAATCTATGTCTACAGTGTATGACTATGGTTGTATCATTAGATCGTATCAAAATCAAACTTTGACTCAGATGGCTAAATTGACTTTAGTCCCTTTAATCAGTTTTGTCTCTTAAGAGTTGTTCTCTGTTTAGTTAAATAAGCCCATTTAAATGATAAAGTAAGTATGTCAGCAAAACATCACTTTCGCCATTATTCAGAGGAAAAGTAAAACTCCTACCACCTTCATATCCTAGCTCTAATGTATCATTCCAACCTCATTTCATCCCCACTGGTTCTTTGGATTATGTGTTTCACTGTTACTGAACTAATAGAAACTATGTAACCTTTGGAATGGAGAGTTTAAATTGGTGGAAGAAAGGATAATTTTAAGTGTAAAGTCTGGTAGAAATAGACCCATAATGGCTTTATAGTAATAAGCAATGACTTTGTTGAGGGGAAAACCAGAAATGTTTTAAAGCCAATAGAAAAAAAACATATATTTGTAAATGTGGATATGTATATGATGATAAGTATTTGTAATGTATGAGCACTGATTACTGCAGAGATTAGCTGAAGAATTATCTTCAGCATGCATTGACTATGTGATGTGAATAGGAAAAATTTCTGACTTCTTGAAAAACAAAAGCAGGTACACATTGTTCTGCCCCTTCATGAATAGAAATAGAGATGATTGTGCTAATCTCACAATACAAACTAAATTCCCTGAGAAGTGACCACACAGAGATCTTTATAATACATTTTTAGTATGCTCTTTAATTTTTTGTTTTATTAATTATGTGAACGTTATCAACATCATGTCACTAGTCATATTAACTTTGTAAATTACAAATAAAGACATGTCTTTGTAGGACTTCATAGCCCTCAAGTACATGGGAACAAATTGAAATATAAAGTAGTTGTATAGGAGAGAAAAGGTGCAAACAGAGATAGTGTATACCCAGTGTTGTGAATTTGTCTTCTTCTTTGTGGGAAGGGACATGTTCCTTCATATATACTGTGAATTTTCCTTGCCAACAGCTGCTATTAACAAAGCTCACAATGAAAATTCTATTTATTGTTTAATGCTACATCCAGGGGATAGGAATAGTTTTCCAGGAAGATTAAAGAGGAAGATAATGTAGAAATGATTGCAGAAAGAGACAGTGGAGGAAAAAATAACATGTCGAGATTAAGCATTTTGTAGATTTTCCCTCTGAGAGAAGAATGTTAATATTAACATTTATTTATCAATTATTGTACTCCTTCACTACTGTTAGTCATAGGCTAGATAATAAAGATATAAAAGTTAAAGAAAAATTGATTAGGAGTCAATTAAACAACTGATTTGCAGAAACAATTCTAAAACACTATGATAATTGTCATTATATAATTTTATATGCAAGAGAGAGTAAGAGTCTTAGTGAGGATTGCATACAAAAATGTCAAACTGGCAAGTAAATCATCCATTTCAGAAAGATGAATTCATTGAAAATTATTGGAATAGAAATAAGGGACACTGATTAAGTAATTTCCTTGGAATTAAATGAATAAAACAACAGATTCTGTGCTGTTTTTTGTTTTTAATCAGGTTGTGTCATATATATTTACCTTAATGACATAGATAAGTATTTTAAACCAGCAAACATGGCATGGACTAAACTATTTAAAATTATACATTAATATATTAAACAAATAAATCAAATGAAAGCATTTATGCTAAACTTAATCAAAGGAATAACATAGATGATTTTGAGGATTCAGATGGGATTCTAATATTCACACAAAAAGAGATTGTTACCCTAATCAAGAAGAATAAAGCACGGATGAAATTTTAGTTTTCAGTCTCACACTGGCTCATTTATTCTGCATGTGTTTATATTCTTTTGTGTCTTCCAATTTTGTTCAGTATTTCCTCTTCACGCTATGAAATTTCTTGTTTTCACCTTAACATCATCGATCTAAATAACTACCAATAGTGAATTCTTATCCAGAGATCTTGGAAAAAAATCACATGACAGAAAATATTAAAGCAACTGAGTAATGCTTTGTTTTCTCATAAAACTTTATTATCAGGCATAAAAATAAACACTCTATTTAAAAATACGCTATGAAGTAAAATATACAGTACAATTGATTCCACAAATATACATAAACAGCATCATAAAATGGAACATGTAAATCTTGCTGTTAAGTAAGAAGAACATAGAAAAATAATAAGCACTAAAAATACAATTATTGATATTACAGATTTATAGCTAGGAAGCTCAATGTCTTACCTTTCTGTATCTAGAAATAAATAATGAGTAAATAGTGAAAATATTTGTAAACATGCGTAATAGATGGTAAGTTTTGTCTTTTTTTCCTACTTAGCTTTTTTTATTATTCTATATTATTTTAAAAATATAGTATCTAACGAAAGACAGTCCACATTGTCTTCAGTTACCTGACACACTGTCCTACCCTTTCTAAAGGTCGGAGAGAGATGACTAACAGTGTGCAACTCACACATCTTTTGATGATGGTCCCTAAAGACAGTCAAAGGTAGAAGTGAAGAAACGTTACATTTGACTCTGGCCAGATCTCGAGGAAAGAGCTATGTCTGATCGATACAGACCCTATTAATTCTGATTCCAGCCTGATGATTGTTGCCTCTGCTCCCTCCCCAGAGTTAAATTACTTTGAAATAGCACAAAAACTACTCAGAAGGGTTAGTCAGAAACCACACAAAATGCTTCCTTCCTAACAGTCCAGTTATCACAGAGTTGCACACAACAAAGAGATGAGACCATGGTTTTACAGTGTATATCTCATGCTTTTAATGAAGGTAAACATCAGCCTGGGTAATTCTGACGCTGTTAGGTGAGTGCTCTGGGAGTTTGCCTTGGGATATTAGAGCCCCTATTGTTGATAGGTACAATATTGGGTTAAGACCGCAAAGACATTCTTTATACTTTTCTGGAAAGATGCTTGATATGTATATTTTTTTCCATTTCAACTGGAAAGGTCACAAACTCAGTCACAAGCTCAGTTTTTAAGTGATGAAAATGCATTAAGTGCCTACAACGGGCCAGTTAGATACAGGACCTTCAAATATGAATGAAAGATGGTTACTGCCCTCCAGGTGTTCACCATCTGGCAAGTTTGGCTGCTATGTAAGCGTACAGTTATAATCAGATGTGAAAATTAAAGACTGTCATAACCTATCGGGGAATAAACGTGGAGTCCTGCGTTAGTGGTGTGTGATTTACAAAGCTGCAGAGGAGACGCGAAACTGGAATTTGAGTTTGACATAAGTGCTTATTAGATTTGTCCATTAGATTTACCAGAATTGAAGAGCTATATTACGAAAAGACAAAGGACTCAAAATGTAAAGGGTACATACTTCATGAAATATATGAGAAAACTGCCATGAATTCAGTGTGCCTATAAATTAGGAGGCGAAAATATAGAGAAGAAAACTGAAAAGAGTGCTATATTGTGGAAAGTCCTTTGAATTTCTTCAAAGACAATTAAGAAAAATTAAAAGATTTGAAATAGAAATGTGACAATCAAATCTGGTATTTCTGAGTGAAAATTCTAGTAGCAATAAGGTGACTGGATTGAAATCCATCAATAAAATCAGAGAGTCTAAGACAATTATGTTGAGATTATTAGTGTGAAATAAGAATTTGTAAAAGAGATTGAGAATAGCTGAGAGAAGAAAAGACCTATGCAAGGGATGTTTTAGGTACAGAAAATATGTAACCAAGTAACTCATAATTTTAGAACTCACGTATTTGGAGGGTTTTTTTTTTTTCCTTAACCAAGTGAATAGCTTACTAAATAATGTTCTCAAGATAGGAAAAGCAAAACTAGAAATGGATTTGGGGAAAGAAATTGAGTAGGACTGGTCATTTTGAACTGGTGATTACCTGCGGGGTACTCTTGTAGCAATTTATGCTGCTTAATCTACGTTTTGCCTAAACTCATTTACTGGAAGATAGGAGGAAGGTCAAGACCAGAGATGAAGCTTTAGATGTTGTAAGTACAGATTTTTGCAAGAGAAGATGAAATCCTCCTTCAACAGGAAAATAAGAACATAAAAAGACCAGGAAACCCAAAACTTTCAGGATGTAGCAGAAGAAACTCAGTTGATACATAAAGGGAGTACCTTAATTTGTGATCTGAGAAGAAAGAGATCCAGGAGACCCTGTTTCAGATACCAAGAAAAGAAGGCGGCTTTTGTAAGAAGTTAACTTACACCTTGTCTCTATTCTGCAAACCCATGGTGAGAACATCTTCAAGGTGTCAGTCAAACCCTCCAAATTTGACTCTCTTCCAGTTACGTCTCTTTCAAATTTTCCACCTGGTAAGTTTACGTATTTGGGGGAAAATGTGTTTATTGTCTTGTATCATGCATTATTTATACAACATAAATACTTAAAATCCTTTCAGGTTTGTCAATTGTACCCTATACATGATCTTCAGTGTTTAAATGTCACTTTAATGAGAGGCTTCAAAAGTCAAAGAAGAATTTCATTTATTTTGTATTAGTGACCTTGGGTAGCTGAAAAAAAAAAAAAAAAAAAAAAAAAGGACAGTTCCTCCGAATGGGCTGGGCAGTCCTTTTCGTCTCCACCTGCTCTGTCCATGTGTGCCAACTGCTCACTCTTTATGTGGGAGGAAGATAGCAAGTAATCTGTACCACTCATAACTTCTAAGATTCACACAGAAAGTGCTGCAGAATGCATTTGTATATTACTTACGGCCTTCTTTGTAGAGTAATGTAAAATTAAAATAATCCAAACCAATTTTTTCACAAGATTTACTTGTTTTTCTCAAGATAACAATTTTAAATGTGGAAAACCATTTATAAAAAGTCATTCAGAATAGGCAAAAAAAAAAAAAAAAAAAAAAGCAATGGTGTTTTATATCCAGATTACATTTGTCCCAGAGAGAAAATGGCATTATTTTATCATTCAGTTTTATTTACTTGTAGTTTATTTTCTTGAGACATGTACTGGCTTAATTTGAACAGATGGATTAATGTTTCAGAGAAGGCATTTAGCCACAAGCTATTTTGCATTTAGGTTCTTTTTAGAGCTATTCACCATATCCCACCATCGATCCATGTACAGAATTGCCCATTCAAATCAATGATGCATTCTGAATTAAAATATATGACAAGAAGCAGAAATTACTTTGATGGGGGCTTTATAAACAAAAAATATCTTCCATTTTGTCTAACTTATGTACTTGAAAGGACTAGCTACCTTTTTTTTTTTTTTGGTAATACTAAACAGAAACTGATAGCTGGCTGACTGAACCTGCATCAACACAGCTCTGCAGTGTATCTTTAGCTAGAGTTTCTGCCTTTTTCAAAGGGGGACTTGATAGTAAAATGTGCATTAGTGACTATTTTTCTCACTGTTCTTTTTTCATTGACTTTATTATTGTAAGGAGATTTGGAGTTTAGAAATAAAAAAATTTTGTCTGATTTCAAATGAGGTCACTAAAAGCAAAATAATAAGTGAAAATGTGATAAACTATCAATAATGTAGGTGGTCCTTTAATGAGCTCAATTATTAAGTTTATCAGATATTATTATATCATAGAAACACTTTAGAGAGTTAGCAAGTGGATGGTAATCATGATTCCAAGAGTGGACCTATATCCCCCCTTTTTTCCCCTTTTTTCAGTTTTATTAGGTAGAATTATTACAATTTGACTGCATATACATATTATATTGCATGCAAATACATATATACAGTATACTGCAATTTTTTTAGTTTACATATAATGTACTGATTATTGTTTCTAAGAACAGATTAGAGCTTTAGCTTTTTAAACTTACATAGTTATCAAAGGAATAAAGCCAACTACAGAATAAGAATCAACAGAATGCAGTACTCAATCATAAAGGACAGTCAAATGTGCTTACACATAACTCTTAACTACCTCTCCTTGCTTTTCACCAATCTTTTTTTAATAACATTTAAACTCTATTTATATATTTTTATTTAAAGTTAAGACTGAAACAATTGTCAACAAAAAGTTATATTATTAAATAAAATGATTTTCATTGTTCTAAAATATGTTCTAAAATATATAAACAGCATATATAATGATAAGCACTAGAGATGGCCCTGAATAAGATTCATGATACCTTTTCATGACACTCATGGTGTCTTCATAATACTTACTTATTTACAAAAGTTCTCATATGTGATACATATATATGATAGTGAAATACTAAGTGATACACTGATCAGTATATTAAACATTTATATTGTAATCCAAAGATGATCTCATGTGGCCTTTTATTACAGCCAGTGGTGAGTATTAATGCATAACTCCTAAAAGACCAGTATGTTGGTGAATTAATGTGGTCCATGAATCATATTTGGAAAATATAACCTATATTACAATAAAGCAGACTGCTTATATATCAGATAATATTTTATAAATTTATTAATAATATTTTATAAATATTATTGCTATTAATCAAAATTTTTGATAGAGTAGATTTCTTGACAGTTTGAAACTATGCTTCAATAAGGTTTTAAGTCATAATTTATATTGTTGTTTGAAGGCAGACTCACATGCTTAAGACAAAAGATGATCAGGCAGTAAGAAATTGGTAGTAATTCCCAGTGAAAATTGAAGGGTCTAACTTGGATATGCAGTTTTTTAAAAGAGCCAGAGGAAGTCAGTGAGAACAAGAAACCCAAACTTTTCTTTGGGGAGCAGTTTTGAGTCTACTGAAACATTTACTAGAGTATCTTTAAATGCTACATGGAAAATTAAAATGACACTGGTCCTATTAATTTTCTAAGTAATTGTTTACAAGAGCTATAGAGAAACCTTAAAATGTTCCTTTTGAGCCCTTGATTATAGGCAAAATATTTTCTTTTTCAAGCCAAGGAGATGAACTTAAATGGCAAAACCTACACATGGATTTATCAGTTATATGTAGTTATTTGAACTAAGAAGTACAGCTTGGAAACTGACTGCCAAATATAATTTGACAGTTTTTCAAATTCGCCTTTCTTACAACAGTTTGTTTCTAGTATTAATTGTCAATTGAGGTCAAGGTTTCTTGAATTCAAGAATGATCTTCATGGTATAAGTTTAGAAATATTCTGAAATGTTCAACATATTAATAAATGTTTATGCTTATTGGTATATAAATATGGTAGAATAATATGCTGTTACTAAAATAATATTACTGAATCATTTTGCTCACAAAATATTTTATTATATATTGTCCACTGAAAATGCTAGCTACATGGATTGTATTAGCTATGTACTGTTTCAGCCTATAAAGTTATGTTAGAACAACAATACACTGTCTCACTGTGGGCATATATTAACTCTGGTTCCTCTGGATGATAAGACTAAACATTATTTCTTACTTTTATGTATTCTTAACTTTTTAAAAATAATTAACATCAAGTACTTTAATACTCTTAGAAGAAACAAATTATTGAATCCATGTCTAAACTATATCTCTCCTCTTATGATCTCTGAAACACTTGGCAAGTATTTTCTATGAAATTTTTATATAAGAAAAGAAAAATAATATTAAACAAAACATAAAAGTAAATTAAATAAAATTTTATTGTTAGAGATGTTAGGTTAAGCAGACATATTTAGCCCTCCTCCTTACTGAAACTGCCCTAAAATTGTAGTAAATATATTTTTAAAGTAAACATTTTTTAAAGTAAATATATTTTTTTAAAGAGATTGAGAATGGAATAGGAAATGCTAACAATAAAAGAATATAAAGCAGTATAACTGATTTAGGAGACGGAAGGATGTTTAATCCTTTGTTTTAAGAAAAGACATCAAGCAGCATCAGTTATATCACAGAATGCCCCCCGCAATAAAACAAGCTTAGTAATGGGCGATACCAGTTCCTAAGCCAGGGGAAGTGTGGGAGTAAGTTAAAGAATTGAATTAAAGACTTTGTAAGAATCCCTGAATCATTTCTCCATGCAGCGTGTTAACGGCCTTCTCTTCTCCCAGGTGAAAGCATTTAAACTCCAGAGAAGGAAAGAGAAAAAAAAACAATGCAGGGTGGATAAGGGGAGACACCAGGCTCGGGCGAGGGGGGAGTACATTGTGAAGTCAGAGGTTAAGACCAAACTCTCACATTGGGTGACATGGCCTGAGCATCCTTTCCTCACTCATTTCTAGAGTGCTGGCATCCAGCCTCATACCTAGCAGTTAAGAGTCTAGAAGAGCTTCCCTTGGTGTATCAGAAAAAATAAAAAGCCTGTAAATGCAGGGATTTCCCTAGAAGAGAATCAGACCAGGCCACCTTAAAAATAACGCCACAATTGACAAGCTCATGCACCTACAAGTGACTTCCAACCGGTTTCTACTGACCACTTTTAGATAGAAACTGACAGTCAAGGACTTCCCAATATATGTGAAAAACATCTGGAATGAAACAAAGGGAACAAAATATCGTCCAGGAAACGGATATGATGCATAGAAAAGAAAATTTTAAAAATTATATTTGTCTTAGGCATTCCAGCTGCCATAACAAAACATCACAGACTGTGTGGCTTATAAACAACAGACATTTATTTCTCAAAGTTTTGAGAGAGGAGTCTAAGATAATGGCACCAGCAGATTCAGCGTCTGGTGAGAACCTTCATCCTTAGAAATGGTTGTCATTCTGCTAAGCTTCCCGTGGTGGAATGGGGCCGCTAACACTCCGGGGTCTTTTTATATAAGGGCACTGAAACCCCTGTATGAGGGCTCTGTCTTCATGATCTAGTCGCTTCGCAAAGGCTATGCTTCGTAATACCATCACACAGGGCCTTAGGTTCCAACATGTGAATCTGGGGGGACACAGACATTCAATCTATATCAATATTATTATTCATCTAAAAGGGATATGGGAAGCTATTGCATCAATAAGAATAGAAGTGCTATAAAAAATGGGACTAAATGATAATGAAAAAGAGCTCTTTGAAAATGGAAATGAAACTGGAAATTCAATGGAAGCAATGAAAGAGAATGTTGAGGAAGCATCCTGGAGAATAGAAAAATAAAGACATACAAGTAAGTAATGAGAATGCAAAGACAGTTTGTGGATAAGTCCAGAAGGATAATACCTAAATTATAAGATCAATAGGAACTGGAGGAAGTGAGAAGAAAAACAGTGGAAGAGAGAAAATTATGGAGCAGAGATGCTGGGGTTGAGTTAATGTTAAGAAGTACACAGAAAACTAAGCAAGCAAACAAGCAGACTATTACTTTCAGAAGAAAAGAATGCCAAAAAAAACAAACAAACATACTTTTGACATACAACATGTAAATCGTGTTTAGATTGTCATAGGTTCTAAATTTTAATCTAATTAAAATTAATGAATAACTACATTTTAATCATAAAAAGAAATGAAAAATTTGTACCATTAGTATAGTGGTTTAGGTAAGCAAATAAAAGAAAAATATTTATTTTCCCAAAATAAAAGTTCAGAGATTATATCTCAAGTTGAAAAAATATTTATTAAAATAATTATAAGCATATTATTTAGAAATACGGTTGGATGTCCCACACTATGTAGCTAAATGAATTAAAAGTCCCTTTTCTCTAGATAAGAACAAGTTGCATAAATTTATCTGACTCTCTAAATAATATGCACAAAATTCAGATAATATTGTAATTACATGTTAACTTGAAATATACCCATAACCAGATGTGAATGATAAAATAGTATGACTGAATATTGACTTATTTCTAGTGTCAGTAGTATAGGCTGCAATCCAAATAAATAAATTAACAAACAAAAGAAAAAATTACAGATAAATAAAAAAAAATAATTTGAGGTGTTAAGGTCAAAGCAAAAGTATCTATTTAATAATAGCTACTGAACAAAGCTGACAAATGTAGATTGTGAAGCCCAGCGGGGGGGGGGGGGGGGGGCATTTACTTAGAGAATGGGAGAATACTGCCCAAAGGTAAATTTTAAATTTTATTAACCATAACAACAAAAAAGGCACAAAAACATGCTTTTATTAAAGGGAATGCATTCTGAAATGTCACACGATACAGTGTGACTGAGATAGTAGTTGAGAAATTTGCGGACTGACTTCAGACTAAAAATTCTCTGTTGAGATAATCATCTTAAGGGACTATTATTGCCAATGCATTCAGATTCGTAAACTCTTCATCTTGTCAATTTCACTGCATGCTAAAGCCACTTGACAACTTTCATTGCAACAGACTGTGAACAACCCTTCAGTCCTGCAACGGCTCAGCGTTATCTGCGACGTTGTGAAATGCTCCATAAAGGTAAACCAGATAAAGTGGATCAATATGGAGTCTGGCAATATCAACCCTCTGGCATATGAGAAATGCCATTATGATGCGGGCTCCATGGCTGAGGCTGTCCTGCTAAACGGCTGTCTATAAAACTGCAGAAAAGACAATACATTTGGGAAAAATCCCTGCAAATGTCTCAGAACTGAATAGAAATATTGCTGTCTGGGGGCCTCCCATGATGACTTACGAATATGATTAATTAAAATACAGGATGTTTCTTAGTGTTTTCTCCTCAATATTCCTAAGTACTTACTACTTGAGATTCTCCCTTTTCAGCTGAGACATAGTTATACAGTCAAGCTGGACTGTTTCAAGTCTGTAGAGCAGTCAAGGTTGTCCTCAGCACTGTGACTTGCTTACTTCTCGGTCCCACAGAACTTTTGCGGTGTTCATGGAGTTTTCTGTTAAAAACCTATAACTCTGGGTTTTTCCATTCCAGCACATAAGAATCTTAGAAGTTGCTGCTCTGTGCTAATAAGTAAAAAGCTGAAAAAACTGAAAAAAGAAAAGAAAAGAAAAGATTCTTCTTAGACCTGTCAGAGAAGTGAGGACACAGGGCAAATCACTAACTCCAAAGACAGACAGATACAGAGATTCATACCTTAAACCTAAGTTCTAATTGACAAATTGCTGGAGGCTCAGTGTGAACAATGCCAAGAGTTTGAAAATCCAGGGATTTTTTAAAGAATATGAAAAGGAATATATGTATGTATATGTACGACTGAAACATTATGCTGTACACCAGAAATTGGCAGAACATTGTAAACCAACTACACTTCAATAAAAAATAAAGATCAAAAATTAAAACAACAAAAAAAAAGAAGAATCCAGAGGACCCAGTTATAGGAGAACCCCTGCAATTTTGTGATTGTTACCCCTGGGAGCTCTACCTCCAGGACCTTACAGTAAATATCAGGGAAAAATCCCCTCTGGCTTCCAGCAGGGAAAGAAAAGAACCATTTTGAAATACACCATAGCTTTCTGTTCTTAACAAAGGCTGTCTATAGGAGAAACTATTTTACCACAGTCTAACCTACTGGGGTTTAATCAGAGTCTAACCTACTTTGGGAGCAGGGAAATATACAGCTTAATCCTTCTAGCCCTCCATGTGGGAGAAGGGAAATACCCAGCCCATTTCCACTAGCCATCCTGCCCACCTCAGTGAGGAGAAAACTGAGAAGCACTGCTGAAGTTCATAGTCTAAGGACACAGACTCACCAAAAAACTTAAATAATCTAGACTATAAAGTTTATAACACTGTAGACTGCTTCCCCATTCCCCCAAGATGGAAACATAGTAAACTAAAATGAGAATATTAAACTATATAATCTGTAAGGTTCATTACAAAAAGCACATTAAAATTCTGTAAAATTGTAATTATAAGTGTAAAAAGGCAGGGTAAATAGGATAGTGACAAATTTCAGTTGGCAAGGACAGCTTGGAGATAAAGGTAATTAGAAATATTTGACATATTGAAATTGATAATCATAGTGATATCTGAAGTCGAAATCACCCTCAAATGAATTAATTTTTTCATAGAAGTGTAGTTGAGTTCATAAAAATTGCATTGAGGTTTTTTCTTGTTTGTGTTTGAATGGGAGGTTTCCAAAGTCATCTCTTATTCAATAAGTTATACTGAACATTCCCCATTATTAGTAACTTATGTAGAAACAGAAATCCATCAAAAATTATTAATTTTTTAACATACTTAAAATAAAAGCCTGAGAGATCAAAATTGGTAATTTATTAAGTGATACATAAAATATATCAACTTTATAGAAAATAATACACATGCATAAAATTGTGTCAGTCTAGGATAAATGAATAGTGTGTGGTCATCATACAATAATGTAATATTCAAAATCTGTGTAATATGAAATGATAATATATCATCTTAATTCCTTCAAAGAATTAGTGTCAAATTTGGCCAACTTACTGTAATAGCTTTTTATTTACCTAAACTTGTATTTTTTTGAGTTTTTGTACTCTCGTCTCTAGGAAGTTTTTCAGCATGCACACACATGATTATTTTCATTGGCACTTCAAAATTTTACCATAAATATTCATTATACATTATAATAATATGGAAACCCCAGGAATTCAAATATTCTTGAATTTTATTTCATTTACTCTGTACAGTTGCTTTCCACTGGGGACTAGAAAATGCAATTTCTTGGAGTTGGAAATGTAATCAAGAGTTCTCCATTTCAAAGCAGAATATTGGCATTATCATTTGTCAGCAAAGTAGACTTGCATGATGCCAGCCAAATTATTTCATGGTTGGTTAATTATATAGCACTTAGTATTTCTGCATTTGGCTATCTCAGTCTATAGCAATTATGACACTAATGATGGACACAATTTGTTCCTTGATGCACAGCATTTCTGTGAAAACTTATAAATGACAAATTTATAATAAAATGCACCCTGAATTACAAGCACAAGCCTTTACATGATATTCTCTAATTTTCTAATAGGTAGGTTAGATAGAGTTAGGTTTTTTCAAATAGTTGACTAAAGGTTTAGACAACTTTAACATGAATAGGAGAAATTGTCCGTTTTTAAATTTCAATTGAGAATCAATATTTTACCCAAAATTCACTTAAGAATGGTAAAGCCAAGAAGAGAGGTGAAGAAAATATTAACACATATTTTCTTATTAAAGCAGGGGCACATGTCCATTAAGTTTATTACATCAATCAAGCATTACTCTCCTAATATTTATTGGTCTTAATTTATGAGTAAGACTATCAGATCATGTTATGGCTATTTAAGTGCTTCTCCCATCTTTCTGGTCAAAGGCCTGATTCTACTTCATCGACTCTGAATGAATCAATGTAGAATTATACGTACGGAATCTTTAAATCCATGGTAAATTATTAGTCCTACTACTCTAACATAAATTATTTCCTGGAGGATGTCCATTACTTTAGAAAGTTTATTGATGTTTTAAATTTATCAAAGAACCTATACTTGTAATCTAAAGTACAAACAGGGAAAACATAATTGCATACACACAGACCCACACATACACTACAAAGTGGAATGCTTATCAATTTATTGAGACTAATAACAACAGTAGAACATTGGCTTGTGAATATATCATTTTAGACCCTGAAAAGAGGATTTTGATATTTGCAGCTTATTTTATACAATTATTTCTTTAAATTATGGTGTACATTGCTGATGAAAATATGTATGTCCTGAAGAAAAAAATCTTCTTGATTAAAACTGATACTGTCATTTATATTAAGCATTACTAATTTTAAAAATATCAATGAAATGTCTTTTATTGGGAACAAAACAAGGGTAAAATTCTAATGTTCTGAGTGTGAAATAAAGTAATACCCATACTGCATTTTCAATGAGTTGGGTTTTATTTCTTGCATTTGTGAAATATTGACATTTCAAGGTACAGGTTATAATTTATTAATTGTAAATTTTAGTCTTTTACTGCATAATCTTGAATTCCTTTTCATTAAAGACATTCAAGTAAAAAAAATCATTAAACTAACTAAATATAGCAACATTAATAGGACATTTGCAGCTTATTACCTATAACAATAGGAAATTGCTCTCAAATATTAAATTTAATAAATAAAAGTTAAACATTATACAGCATTATTTAGACTTTTTTTAATTTTAAAGTTTTTTTAGAGGTTTTTTAAAAGTGCATAAATTGATTATAATATTTGCACTCACTGATAAAGGTGAATGAAGAAGAATAGATTTTCAGTTAAAAATTCTATTTGAAGTTATTAAAAACTAGACTATTAAAATACTAAATTCTAGAATGTGTAAGATTGGGAATTGATACTACTATATTTTAGTATGTTTAGAAATTTTGTCATTGTGTGGATTAAAGGTAACTTAAATAATGTAAATTAAAATGCTTCATATTACAAAAAGAAGAGGTGCAAACTTAGTAAACAGGCTAGAGTATTACACAACATTTAGCAGCTTTCTGATAAATAGGATTAGCTATAAACTTTTAAAATATAATCATGACACTTTACAGAAAATATGAGGAAATATTATCCTAAACACAAAGATGATTTCAGTTTATCTCAGGAACTAGAATGGATGACCACTTTCATCATTATTATTCAACATTGTCATAGTCGAAGTATAAGATAAAATCATAATAAAATAAAAGGTGAAATAGTAAAGAAAGTGAAAAGAACTGATAAAAACATTGAAAAATAATATGTAATATGATAACATTTGTTGATTATTTGATGCTGGCTAGGTTTATGATCTCAAGGTAAAGTAGCATTTCTGGAAATAATAACATACAGTAGTGTTCTTAGTTTCAAGATAAATGCATGAAAATCAATAAATTATTTTTTCTTAATTTTAGAAGCATCTAAAAATAAATGAGGAAAAATATTACATTTGTAATGTTGCAATACTATGATAATCCTGGAAAACTTAAATAAAAAAGCAGAATACAAAATCTTGTAATTTTTTCTTAGGACAAAAAGCAAGATCTAAACTTAAAAAGGGGTAAACAATGATTTTGAGGAAAAGATTTCAAATAATAAAAATAGCCACTCTCCCAAAGTAACTGTAGAAATTTCATGCAAATCCAATTATTTTTCACCAGATTATTTTGGTTTGTTTGTTGGTAGATGGGAATTAGCAGGGCTGTTTAAGTCCTAATCATAGCTTCAGTACATCTAATATTATGATATAATTTAGAGTTTTTGTAATTAAATTAGTATCAGCCTGGGGATGAACACATATATCAACACTGACTTGATAATAAACAAACAGATCAATAAAACTGAATTGGAAATCTTGAAATAGTTCCCAGTACATATGAATATTTGATATCTTGCAAACATAGTGTTTCAACTCCAGAAGAAAGAAAGGTATAATTAATAAATGGTGTTGACATAATTGTCTCTTCATGGAAGAAGATGTAAATTGGATATCTATGCTACATACCAAATACTGAAAAAAATCCAAATGGTATTAGACTTAAGTGTTGAAAACAGATTATTGATAACAAATTTCAGGACCTCTTAGAGATAAACTGCAAAATAACATGTAACCTGGAGAAAAATAAACAATAGAAATGCTTTAGAAGTGATAAATCCAGTTGTTACAAACACACACACACACAAAAAATGCCTAAACTTGGTAGTCAGTCAGTAAATTTAAGTCACGATGAGAGTAATTTGCAGATTTTGAACTGGCAAAAATTAGTGATATATCTATTCCTTATATGGTTGTACGGCTGAGAGACTGCTCAGTTCTTGTTGAAAGAAATGTGGATTTTTTTCAGCATTATCTGAAAATATAATAGAATTTGATATAATTAAAATTATCTTTTGACCTTGTAATTATACACCTAGGAAATTTATTCCATATAAATAAAAGAACAATGCAAATTAAAATATGTACAAAGATATTAATAGCAGGAAATTTCTCATAGACAAGTAAAATTTAAGCACATACAAAAACCCTAAGTAAATAACCATCAGTAGAGAATTAGTATATACACACCAAGGACTATTACGTAGCTTTTAAAAGAATGGCCTGGATTCTACCAGTTAACTGACATGGATTTCCACAAGATAATTTAGGACACAGAAACGTGTTTAAAATGTGATTCCACTATTTTGTAAAACAACAACAAAAATAATACAAATGTATATGTTTGTGTGTGTGTGTGTTTTATATGGTTTATGTAACCATATCTTCATATTGGCATGGAGGAAAACATGGAAGCTACAACCAAAATACTAACGTAGATTGCCTTGGTGCCATGGAAAGGTTGAGGTGAAGCAATCAAAAAATGAGAAGAAAAAAGAAAACTTGTCTGTATCAAAATCTACACACATGTTTATTGCAACTTTATTCATAATCTCCCAAACGTGGAAACAAGTAAGGGGTTCTTCAGTAAGAGAATGGACAAAATGTGGTACATCCAGACAATGGAATATTATCCAGCATTTAAGAGAAATAAACTGTCAAGCCATGTAAAGACCTGGAGGAACCTCAGATACCATTTACTAAGTGAAAGAAGCCTATGTGAAAAGGCTAGGTTCTGGATGATTCCAACTGTGTACATTCTGGAAAAGGCAAAACTATAGACAACAGTAAAAAGATTATTGGTTGCCAGGGGATGGGGGGAGTTTCCTGTTTGAATAGGTGAAGCACAGAAGATGTTTTTTGGCTGTGAAAATAATTTCTATGATAATATAATGGTGGATACACACCATCATATCTTCATCTATACCCACCAAAAGTGAACCCTAACATACACTATAGACTTCAGGTGATAAGAATGTGTCAATGATTTGCAAGTTCATCAACTGTAACTAATGTGCTGCTCTGGTGGGAAAAGTGGATGATGAGGGAGGCTATGTATGGTGGGAGGGAGGGGATATGGAATATCTCTGTACTTGCCTCTGAATTTTCTGCAAACATGAATATGCTGTAAAAGGTCCTTTAAAAATTACTTGGCAAAATGTATTTTTATTAGTGACATCAAGAAAAGTGGAGGTTTCATGGTAGGGCACGTATAACCTACTACAAAAATTTCAGAGCTAGGAGAGAGTTTAGGCATATTTGATCAGGTTTTATTTCTGTTTCTTTTTGGTTCTCAAATCCATAATGTTCTCTCTTGGTGGCAAAATGGCAAAAGTAGTTCAAAACTTCACAAATGCACAAAGTAGCATCTGGAACAAGAGATAGATTTTCATTTGTTTGTTTCCCTAGCTATCCCAGGAAATGACTTTAATCTATAATATAGCCTATATCATGTGTTTACTTCTTAATCAATCACTGGGTCCAGATGATGGGATATAGGCCACATGCTTAGTTCTTGAATTTAGCTTTTCTTGAAAAATGTGAGTCCTCAGAAAGCATGACAGTGAAAGCAGAGAAGAGAAAATAAATTATGGTAGGCATAACAAAGGACTCAGAGTCTGTTATCTTAATTAACCAATGTCTGCACATATAACAGAAACTATTAAAAATGGACATACTTATATGAAATGCATTTATATCTTCTTCAAATGTAGAGAAACCCAGTATTTGTTATGAGTCCAGATCTCCAAGGGTTGTCTTGGTTCAGTTTACTAAGACTGTCTCCACCATCCAGTTTTCCAGTGACACACTTAAGATGAACATTGGAAAGCTTTCATGGGCTATTCTGGCTTTAGCATCCTGTTTCTTATTCATGGAGCTCTCAAGACTTGGAGACCATCAAAGGACAAACAGCCATGTTTTTGTTATTTTTGTCATTCTCTACCAATATAACTCCCTAAAAACTTAGTACAATTTCTATGTATGTGCTACTCAGCAATTCCACGGGCTGGCTTCCAATGTCAAAGTCCTTCAATACTTAAGTTTGAGCCCAAGAGAGTGTCTTGAACTCTCTGTCTCAGCCTTAGTTCTCTTCATTCTCATAGCACTCTGCTGACCCAGCACAATCTTTTATCTAGGCGCAATTTGAAACAGTTGAGATGACAAGTCACAATAATGTACTTTTTTTTTTCATTACAACATTATTTTATTGAAGTATAGTTGATTTACAATGTGTTAACTTCTGGTGTACAGTATTGTGGTGTATATATATATATATTCCTTTCCATTATTCTTTTTCATTAGAGGACATTACAAAGTATTGAACATCGTTCCCCGTGTGATACAGTAGGAACTTGTTGTTTATCTATTTTATATACAGTGGTTAGTATCTGCAAATCTCAGTTTATTCCTCCCCACCCCCTTCCCACCCTGATAACCATAAGTTTGTTTTCTGTGTCTGGAAGTCTGTCTGTTTCATAAATAAGTTCCTTTGTGTCTTCCTTTTTTTTAGACTCCCATAAGTGATATCCTATGGCATTTTCTTTCTCTTTCCAACCTACTTCACCTAGTATGTACTTCTAAAGTACAAGTTACTTTCCAAATTCATCTGCAAAAGGATTTTTCTCTTTTGAGGAAGTAGATAAAGTTAAGAGCTGTGTGTTGTGTGAGTGTGTGTGGGGGGTGAGAATTGGGGTGTGGTGAGAGGAGGCGTTCCTGGCCTTTTTCTTATTCAGTTTACCACTTTCCTACCTTTCTAGCATTTACTATACCCACCTAATTTGGCTCTCTAATCCTGGAAAAGAGAGTGTTAGCCAATTTGCATTGCAGTGAACAGCTGAAAGGGCATGTCTTAGAAAAGAAAACAATGGAATGTGTTAAAGTGCTCAAACTTAAATGCTCTTCCTCTATCGTGGGTAGAATAAAATTCTCTTGGATGACATAAGGCAATCAGGTTCTATTGGGAAGGGAGAGATAAATATCTGAGAGTAAGTCACAAATTTCTTCTAGAAGAACTATCATTTGTTAACTATTTCTGAATCGGCCAAAATAAACTAGATCGGGTTGCTTTTAAAACAGCTGCAAAAGCACAACCAGCAACAAACATTCCACCACTTCAGTGATTTTAAAACAGCCAAGACTTGCCTTTTCTTCACTCCACCTTTCCATCAGAGGTAGCCATGTCTTCTTCACTGCAAGACCCTAGTTGGCTGGAAAGCCAGTAGGTAGCATTTTAGTTGTCGTGACAGATGCTTAAAACATCTTCATGGCAGGGTGGCATGCCACTTCCACTCGTAAGTCATGGGCCAAGCCTGATTTCACGAGTCAGGATTATAAAAGCCTTCCAGGAGGACAGATCATGAAATATCAGGGAACTATACCACCATCTCCAATTACAAACTAATCACAGCACTGGAGTTTTATGTCAGCTATCATATATAATTCTTATCACATTTCTATGAGAAAAATCATTTTAGTTTTGCATATTAATAAAATGAAGCTCAGAAAGGTTAAATAATTTGTGAGAGAGATAATATACTGCATAAAAGATAGCATTCGAGCAGAAAGAACTACCTGTATCTGAAACACATATTCCTTCACTATATCATATTATCACCAGTTTACAATCTGATTTAAGGTTATGCTTGAGAATATAAAATTGATTAAAGCAATATCAAAATTAAGGTCTTCTGAAATGTGTTTTATTAAGTGTTAGGTTATAATTTAAGTTGGTAGGGACCACGATTCAGTGTGTATATAATTATGTTGAAAAGTTTTCCAGAATTTCTCTTCATGAATAAAACTAGTTCATTCTGTGTATCTTCTTAGCTTAATAAATTAAAAATAAACCTTCCCCAATAAAGGATATGAATTTAATAAGGGTCTGAAACCCCATTAATGATAAAATATGGTTGACATAGACTTTGAGGGACTCATATATCACATTGAGCCTAAGATTCATTACTTTAAAATGAAGACTTTGAACAAATTGATTTCTAAGTTCCCATAAATGTTTTGGGTAATCTCTTTATCAATTTAGTCAAAATGTTTGGAAATGTAATTTGAGTTTATGGATTCAATTTGGTCTCATTAGAATGGGAAATTTCACCCAAGTTTTCCAGAGACAGATTTATCCATCCTTCCTATTTCTCTCAGATTTTGAGTAGCCATCTGACCTTACTATCATGAATTACTGTCAAAGCTCACCAAGAGACACAAAGGGAGCCTTGGAGAGAGAGTGATCCTGTAGTACAATTCATCGTGTCTTATATCTCGTACTTACCCAGGAGAGCAAGACTGGTTCCCCCAAAAAGTGAGTGGAGTGGGGGGAATAGCTCAGTAGTAGAGCACATGCTTAGCAAGCACAAGGTTCTGGGTTCAATCCTCAGTACCTCCATTAAAAACAAAAATGTCCTCCACAAACTGAGTGAAATCATGTGGCTTAATGAAAACCATATGATCTCTGAACTTGGAGGGACCAAGATTCAAATCTGGCCTTGTCCCTTACTTATAATTTTGAACAGTTACACACTCTCTCTGGACCTCTATTTTCTTATTTATAAAATGAATATAATAGAATATTAACAGTATTGTTAGGAGGATTAATTACAAATTCCAAGAGCCATGTTAATGATGTCTGGTTCATACTCAATGTCTAAATATTATTTATATTATTACAATCATTACTATTCTTTTAAGGAGACCAGCAATACAAGAGATGAGTGAATTAAAAACTGGAATGTGGAAGACTGGGCAAAAATTGAAATGAAGGAGCACTAGCAAGGCAAATTTATTGATGGAGATTTTAATGAGAGGAGGGGAGAGATTCTGTGGCAAGTTTCTGTCAAATGTAGGTGTCCTGAGAGGAAACTGATGAAAGTTAGTAAGAGCATGCTTGCACCGAGAAATCATTCCAAATATAAAAATAAAACCCTTTCTGTGAAATCTTTTCCCCATATCAGTTGATTATTTTATCAGTTTATATGTACTTCTAGTATAAGTGCAAAGGTTTCATTATTTGAACAATGTTTGTACCTGATATACTGAGTTCTTTCCAAATATATTCAAGTGTATAATTTTTGTTATATTTTCTCTGAATGATTCTTTTTATTGACAAGCTTACCGTAAGTGAAAACAATCAGAGACATTAAACAGATGTTTCAAACATGTGTTTAGGAAAGTGTGTTTCCTTGGCAATGTAAACAAATTTATTCTGTCTCAGGAATTTTTTTCAGTGCTCTTCAGGGTAAACTAAAACATGAATTAAATAATAGTAATAGTAAATGATATAATAATAGTTATTATTATTATTACACTTATAGTTGTTAAATTTAAAATAAAAATTTAGTCAACACTATATCTAATAATTCCTATATCTGATGAGAAAAAAGTTTAGAAAAAATAATATTCAGTTATTATATTTCCATATGGACTTCCATACTATATTTCCATTAAAATAATATTGATAGTATGATGTAGGAATAACTTTCGAACTTGTTTTCATCTTCAACTAACTGGTGTGCACTTTCATCAAATCTTAGTCAATGTTATGAATCAGACTCCAATATATTTTTTAGAGAAAATTGCATAACACAATGTTGCTTCTGAAAGACCATTTTAGGAAACACATTCACTGCAAATTCAGCTACCTTGAGTTAGGCCAGCCAGTGCAACACTAATCTATTGAGAAAATGAAATGAACACTTTGGCCAAAGATTAGTAATTATACTCAAATAATTGGGATCCTGCAGCCTGTAGTAAGATCATATTCCAATATTTCTGTAGAATATACAGGAGCTGTTTGTCCCCAGGTGTGCAATGGGTTATGTTCATTCACTCACTTTTTCACTTGTGAATTAAAAAAAAAAAAGGGCTCACAGATTAATGAAGCTGACCCAGGTTAGTGATGTGTCCCCCAGTCGTTGCACAGAATTGTTTGTCCATTAAAGAGAACAATAGCCAGTTGGCTCATTTATAGATCAAACCATATTCGTACATCACACCATTGTGTGAAAACCAACTAAGTTAACCAATCTCGCTAACATGCACTGTCCTGCAGAGGGGAAAGCAGACTGCTTGCTAGAAACTTGAAATTGGATCTGTTTTATCTTAAACGATGCAAGAGGAAAAGATGATATTTAAACAGATATGCATGAATTACCAAGATTGTCAACTGGATTCATTTTAACATTGTAAATACATTATTTTGTTTAATAATAAAATGTTAGCTTAAAAATTTGTGGTTGTAGATCATGGCTCACTGTGTTTCACTGGACAATATATAATATATCTGAATGTGTTATTGTTATTAACTTATCCACATTTATTCAATTAATATATATTTAACGTGCTAATTTGATAACTATATTAAAAGGTTTAAAGAGAGAAGTTTTGTTTGTACTTGTTGGTAAGAAGGTGCCTGTACTTGTTCCATTAACAGAACTCTTTGAAGCTAAATTTTTGCAGGAATAGAGCTCTCCATCACTGTAACAAGGTAAAATAGGTCAAGCCTGCATGGGGCCAAACTAAAAGAAACCAATTTTCTAAATAGTTTCCCTAGCTGGAGGACAAACTTAAAAAAAGAAAACCTTGCCTTTCTGGAAAGTTGCAATAGGCTGTAATAGAGTAAGGAAAAGGAAGAGATGGGAAAGCTTTGCTTACAAAATGGAAAGGTATCTTTCAGCAGGAGTAAGACTATAACCTTCTATATCATCATTTTCCTTTGATATTTAAACAGAGAATGCTTCTGTCAATGCCATCTCAAGCATTACATGTATAATAAATAGGAGTTAAGTAAATGAAGGACACATATGATACACATATTGGGTTACTGTCAGTCTATAGGTGAACATAATTACACATTCACTTTCCAGCAAGCATTTGAAGTTATAAGTTAAAAAAAAAAAAAACCAGAATAAGGTGATGGTGCCAGAAGCATTTCACAATGTCTTCAGTGTTGCTTGAATTTCTGTTTTAAAGGCAGTTAGAAGATAAATTCATTTGCAAGAACTTTCTCTTACTCTGACCCTAAATTTAGATTATTGGCAATTGTAGTTGGTTTTGGAATATTCTTCCATTTCTAAGTTTTAATCACCTATTTGGAAAATTATACTATACCTCTTGGGATAATGAAGACCACCTCATGTGTCTCAAAACCAGAATTTGAAACCATTGGTTTATGCAATTAGCAAAGCAGTATCTGTGGCCAATGCTTTCATTTAAACCAATCAACATAATTAATCTCTTCTCTCGAGTGATCACTGAGTTCTGTCACTCTCATTCATTTATTTTGCTTTGTGTTTTCAAGTTCGTTTGAAATCCATTTCTCTCTCTCTCTCTCTCTCTCTCTCTATATATATATATATATATATATATATATATATATATTTATTTATAAAATAAACTTGAATTTACTTGGCCTCATAACCCTCTCCCCTTACTTATTCCACTAGCTCTCATTCTGTCTTCCCATTTGCCATCCTTTCTCATCTGCTATTTCATTTATCTGGAAGCCTCTTCTCCAAGTGCTTGCTATGGTTTAGCTGCTCATTTAAATCAGGTCTCCACTCAAATATCACTTCCCAGAGAAACACTTTCTGATTATTCTGTACAAAGTACTATCTTTCCATATTCTCATCTTTTTTTAGTTTTTTTTCCTTATTTTTGTTATGGTAACGGCCCCTTTTATTATATGAAACTATGTTATGTAAACATAGTATTTATTTGTTTATTTGCTTGTTCTCTGTCTCTCACACTAGATTTGAAATTCCATGAGGACAGCCACTTTGTTATACCAAAATCACACTCCCAGCATATGGAGCACAGCCTTCAATGTAATAGGTACAGCCGACTCGTCCCCTGTATCCACCAGCTTTACATCTGTGGATTCAACCAACTGTAGATCAAAAACATTCTGGAGAAAAAAAAAAATCCAGAATGTTTCAAAAAGCAGAACTTAAATTTGCCACATGCCAGCACCTATTTACCTAGCACTGACATTGTATTTGCAACTATTAATGTAGTCAACGTAGCATATACATTGCATTAGGTGTTATAAGTAATCTAGAGATGATTTAAAGTATACAGGAGGATGTACATAGGTATAAGCAAATACTATGTTATTTTATATAAGAGACTTGAGCATCTTCCTATTTTAGTATCTGGAACCAATCCCCGGTGGATATCCAGGGACAACTGTATCGCCTTAGTCAGTTCAGATTGCTGTAACAAGACATCATAGACTGAGTGGCTTTAAAAATGGAAATTTATTTATCATAGTTCTAGAGGCTGGTAGGTCCCAGATCTCTGCCAGCGTGGCCAGGTTCTGGTTAGAGCCCTCTTCCTTGTGGGGAGATAGAAAAAAGAAAGAGACACCGAGAGAGAAGGAATGCTCTTTCACGACTCTTCTTATAAGGGCACTAATCCCACCACAAGGGCTCTACCTTCATGACCTAACTACCTTCCAAAGGCCCCATCTCCAAATATTATCCTATAGGTTATTTGGGTTTCAACATATAAATTTTGGGGGTACACAAACTTGCAATCCCAACTGATATTCGGTAAATAATTGTTGAATGAAGGAAGTTTTTAAATTATAGTATGGAACTGTTCATATTTATTCTTTAAGATTTGGAATCTAAAATTTATTTTGTATGATGCATAGCTTCTGCATATAATTTGCGACTTTTAGAATAGTGTCATTAAAAGAAAGAAAGAAACAAACAAAAACACCTGTTCTGGGGAATTGTTCCTTGACGTTTTAAATTTTGGTGGTCTGGCATTGGTTGATAACTATCTTATATAATTCAAGTGACAAGACAAAAAAAAAATGCTAATAAACATCAGCCTTAGAAAACCACTGAAAAGCAGGTCCTACAGGAAAACTTGTCATTATGTGAAAGTGAGAAATGGAGTTAGCTAAACCTTAGCTTAATATGATCAGGGGGCACTGAGATTGTCCCTGAGGAGTAAAGTAATTACAAAAGAATCAGCAGTTCCTGACTTCAGAAACCAGAAGCAATTGCTAGCATTCTCAGTGTAGGTAACTTAATGGGGCAATGCTCCCTTAAATTTCTAAGAAAATTACAAATTTATCTCTTCTTCCAGAATATAAACTGAAAGTTTTGTACTTTGGGGACTATTCCCAGTGAGGAAAGAGTTTCCATTTCAGTCATCAGTATTTTGCACTGACTTTTCTCAGAGTGCTTATAGTGTGGCCATAAATATTTGATAATATAAAGCAAGGGAGAACTTACGTCAGTCTATGCATGGTCTTGTTCAAGTCATTTAAGTTATTAAATTGAATTTTCAAACAGGCGGGCTTCATAGCTTTCCCTGAACATTAAGGTTTCTGATCTAATTATAACTTGATAAGCAGATTCTTTCAAAACACGGAATTCCATCTACATTTTTATTTTATTGTCTCCTTAAAATGTTGTTTCTTTGCCCAACTTGATGAAGCTAACCTGTTATAATAGTACCAGACAGTGAATCCTCTTCTTACTATTTTCTGAACTTTTTATTCTTCGAAGTTAACATTACACAATTTAGTTTGCATCTGATTTCCAGTTAATTTTTTTGCAGTAATTATTACTTCATTATTTTCTTTCTCTGGTTATATCACAAGCCTTTAAAAGCAGAATTTATATCCTGTGTTTTCCCTATATTCTTAAGTTTCAATCAAAAGATGTATTTTTCATTGATATGTTTGTTACTTCAAGTATTTCTTAAAGCATATGATTTCACCCCAAAGTATAGATATTCATATTCAGTGTGTGAAATAATGAATTTATATAACCCCCCCAAATCTCCTTCATACTTCCATGGTGATTTTTATTCTACACTTGTATATATGTTACTAGTAAAACAGTTTGCTTAGCTATTCAAGTTAAATACTTCAGATTCATTTTTTCCTTTATTTCTTCCTTAGGCTTCAAATCCAAAAAGCAGCTATTTTAATTATATCTCATTAATTATACTTCATTAACTTCTCTCATAGTCACCTTTGTCTTAATGCCAGTCTCTTGGTTAAGATTTTCATGATTGACCTCACTGGTTTTCCAGATTCGAATTTCCATAGTCTCTATTATGTCTTTCCTTATCCTGATGGATTTATATTCTTCTAAAAAATGTATTTTAATCAAGCACATAACTGATAAAAACACTGGATCTCACTGTAAATGGATTCATGTTTGAATTTCACATTCTGTGTGTGAACTTGACCTACCTTTCAGACCTTATCTACAAGGATTATTCTTCATTACGTCCTCCTTAAATATCAGTACATATTCTTCCCCAATAAGTACTTTGTCCTCTTGCATTTATGTGTTAATTGTGCCAATTCTTCTCCATGAAACACATGATTTTCCTTCTTAGTGAAATGAAATACTCTTTATGCTTCTAAGTCCAGCTCAAATAACACTTCCTCTCTGACTGCTTTCTTTATCCTGCTAGTCACTGTATTCCTTTAAATATAATATATATGCACTACTTTCATTTAAGTAGCTGCATTTTCCTTCAATATGTTTACTGTATCTGTTTTATCTCACCTGTAGTCCTCAGTTTCCTTATAAACTAAAAGTACGTCTTATTCAATTTTACATTTGCAAAGGTAAACTAGATAATGTTTTACAGGTGATAAAAACTTAATAAAATTTAATGAATTAGTCAATATATGGTAAAATGAATGAAGGACAGCAGGAACAATGGGTCCATCTGCATGCCAACATTAGGAAGACATCGGTGATGGAGAAGGTCAAACTAGGAGTGTGAAATCATAAAACAATGAAAGAAATGAGACTTCACCTAGAGCTGGACTATTTCTTGGCCTCCTTGACACTGGTTAACTCAGCTTTTCTTGCATTGCTGTGAGACCATCTCCATCCTTAAATATTTCCCTTTTAAAGTTACACTGTTCAAAGCACACAGTGTTTCTTGGCTCCAACGAAACTGTCATTAATTAGGATGTATTCACAGAAGGTCTTATATTCTTAATTTTCTTTTCATGTATACCTATTATTTCTTGATGACAGAATCTGTATCTTTAAAGGTTCTTTATTTCTCACTCTTATAAAGCTATTAGTACTTAATGAATAAGCAGGAGAAATTGACTATTTAATTGGCTTTGCAGACTACTGAAGTTTATCTAATCTGATAAAAACACTTACATAATGTGTGTGTTTCTGTGTGTGCTTTTTTCTTTTAGGGGTAAGATAGGGAATTCCTTTCAGAATCCCTAATTTTCCTAATGGAACTCTAATTTTCCTATCTTTTCTGTGAACAAATGTATAATAATAATGTATTCTATACATTGAAACTGATTACTAAATAGGTAAAGTGACTTGACCAAAGTCACACAGTAATTATGTGACAGAACTTTAGAATAAGCTTTCCCACACCTCATTCTAGGTTTCAATCCAGGGTCCTTCCTGCTACACCAATTCGGCCTCTCCTTAGAGACGAGGTATTAAAGATCCAGTTACATTCCATTTGTTATCAAAGCATATTAAAGCCTTGTTCACTTCTGAAAAATAATCTGCTTTGATTTCAAACTGAAAAATTAGAAGTAAGAAGGCAAGGGGATTTGTGTTTCCTAATATCCTGAACTACTAGTGCTCTTCTAAAACTACAGGCATCTTGATAGTATTTATATGATATACTGTGGCAGGAAATTGAACTTTAATTGATCCATCAGTTTAATCTTTGCTGTGGTGCTGGCAGGAAGATCTGAGGTACTGGTAAGTAATTTGAGGTGTACCAAATACCTCTGTGATTTGAAACATCTTCACATTTTTGCAATAATCACTGCAGACTTAAACCAGAAATATCAAGAGTAAAAATATAAAGTCTGTTTTGATACTATCTTAATATTTTAAAGTGAAAATAAAGCCTGAATCAAAGTAAATGTAAAAAAAAATTAAAATATTAAGTCATATGCTACTAGATTACCATTTCCATTTCTGAAATCCTATAAATTAACAACTGAAATGCATCTCCCTGACTGGAATGATCTTGCTCAGGTTTGCATCATTTGGTGATAGAAAATCACCTTACAAAATGCAGTGTAGACCCTCAGGATTTCCTCCTCAATACAGCAGACAGTTTGCATAACAGCTACTCTTTCTCCCACTGAACCAATGAGCCAATAAGGTGCGGTAAGGGGAGAGAAGGGTGAGGGAAGGAGTAGAGGAAGAAAGCCACTTTTGCTGGTCGCATAGGAGAACATGTAAAGGCTATGTTATCTCACTCAGCACAAAGGATCCCTGGATCTCTTTTTCCACCACAGAGCAGCAGGTTTTCCCTCCTCCCTAGCCATCGTACCCAACAATACTTCAGAGATAGCTCAGTTCTTTGGCTTTTCGTGTCTGTTAAAATGTAGAATTGAAAGCACACTATACAGAGCTTTGATTTTGCATTTTTTTTTCTCCCCATAGAAACAAAAACCTAAAAGGAGGTTCTGGCACTTCTAAAGGGATCCTAAAACCACAAGTAAAAGTCAGGATTCAAAGGACAAAGCATTTCTGAGGCATCCTATTATCTCAGGCAATGTTACGTTCACCAAGAACTTCAGAGACCCCTGAGGATGCTTATGTAAATTACCTCCAAGTGCGGGAGAAATCTAGCCTGATCCGTGCCATTTAAATGCATACTTGAGGAGCTCAAAGGGGACCGTGCAGTTAGCAAATGGTACACTGTGTCAAGAGACCAGGAGAAATGTTAAACCTTACATAAAAATAAACCAACCCCGAAGATTAATGACTATGCAGAAGTTAAAACTGGATGAGAAAAAACATAATATGTAAATGTGACAGAATTTATAGGATCCGCTTCTTTAGAATTCCTAAAATATGGGTTCAGCAAGCAGATTATTCAAAAATAATATAATGTTTTGAATTTCACTTGAAGAGACTATTGTTTTATCAGAGAACACACTGTGAAGGAGAAAGAATTTGTAAGCAGAGGGTAGCAAAAAAAAGTCACCGTCATGACAATACTAGGAAGTGTTTTGTGTTGCTGTAGTTTTTTTTTTTTTTCCTTTGACTTTAATTAATCTCTCTTTCTGGACTTCTGTGAGCTGGAAAAAGGTTTTATTTTTGTTTTTGGAGCTTGCTTGCCAGATGGGGGTTCTTTGAACTATCACTGCTCTAACTCTGCCAACCACAGCACGCGTAGCTAAGGATTTTAATTTGTTTTACAACCAGACAAAAGTAGAACAAGAAACTATGTGGGCAGCGGAGTGGAAAAGTGAGAGTCAATCCTGACGACACAGATGGCTATTAGTAAGGCAGGTGTACAATGCCCATCTCTTTCCATTCCTTCCTTCTAATTATTGTAAGAGAACACTGGCGGCTGAACGTGAATTTCTTTCTTCTTCAACCATTTACCATTATCTCTAAAATGATAACAATATAATCAGAAGCTTGATTTTTCTTCGTATTCCATTTTTTTTCACAACATAGAGTGCAATACCTTGCCCGTATGATGTATACAATTGGTTTCATTGATTTAAATATAAATGTAGTCAAGTTAAGATAAGCTGTCTTGTTTAAGGAACCACATATTAAGAAAGGCAGGGTGAAGGCCTTTTGAAAACACTATTAAACATCATGAAGAATAATTAATAGATTTAAGTCTGAAATGATTCACTGCACTGAAACGTATCAAAGACTCAATTCACATTATAAGGCAGGAGGAATTCCCTGCCCCCTTCCCCCTCCATGTTCCAGACATGTTAGATCACTAACGATATCCCATTTTCTCTCCAGATTAGGGCAGCAGATGAGAAAAGCATGAGGAAAGGCAAGCACTTGAATAGAATTAAGAAATTAAGAAAAATGTTTTTTCTTAAAATTTGATTTTTTTTTCAATCAGTGGATGTACTGGGGATTGAACCCAGGACCTGGTGCATGCTAAGCATGTGTTCTACCACTGAGCTATACCTACTTCCCTAAATTTGATTTTTAATATATCTTACATTAAGAAGTAATAAGCAGAGGGGACTTAACTGCTTTCACAGCTGAACCCTGGCCCAATCAAAGCAAAGAACAGTAATTTCTTCCTTTCTTGCTTCTTTCCTTCCTTCTTTCCTTCTTTTTCCTCTTTCTTGCTTCTTTTTTTTTCTTCTTCTATCATCAAACATTTACTGATAATGAGCCTACTCTATACTAGCTAATACAATAGGCATTACATATTCAATTTAAGTAAATATTTAAATATATTGATATGACTTTAAAATTCTGCCAAATAAAGTTACTGAAAGAGTCAGTGCCAAAGACTAAAATAGTCATGAATCTAAATTTGATGTATGCATTATTTACTATAAACTAAGTGCTAATTGGTATTGCTCTAAGAGAAATGAAAATATTATTCATTAATCAATGATTCTAATGCTGGCTATGATTTTCAAAGAGGTAAAGATGTAGCTGTTAAAAGCATCCCACAAGCCAATGAAAATCATTCTGTTTAACACTGTAGAGTATGCCATAGTTTGATAACTTTCTGTAAATATGACTTTCTTTTTTCTAACATTTATTATACAAATTACAAACATATTGCATATTTAAAAGGAATGTACAGTGAAAAAACATATAATCACCATCTAGATTTTGAAATTGTAAGTATTTTTGATATATTTGCTTTAGATTTTCTTTTAAAGTGTGACTTTTGGCTTAAAATAAAATAGTAAGATTTGTAGACAACTAATCATATCAAAAGCAATTCTATAGCCATATCAGACCATCATTATTTTACAGAAAATCTAATGGAACCAATAACATCTTAGTTCAGAACTGAATGGTGGTTTCACATAAGCAGTAACATTCAAAATTCCATGCTCATTAGAATCAAATCATTATAGAAAAAACATCACATGTTAAAGGGAAAAAAATTTTAAACTATCTTGGCATACAAATGCAGAAACTAAATTAATAATGTTTTTTCCCATTTTGATTAAGATTTCATTATGTGCTGGCGGGGTACAAATCCTGCAAATCAAATTAAAGTAAATTAAAATAAATAGTTCAAAGGGAACCCTCCTACACTGCTGGTGGGGATGTAGTTTGATGCAGCCATTATGGAAAACAGTCTGGAGATTAACTAAAAGTAGACTTACCAAATGAGCCAGCATTCCTTCTCCTGGACATGTATCTGGAGAGAACTCTAATTCAAAAAGATACTTGCACCCCAATGTTCATAGCAGCACTATATACAATAGTCAAGACATGGAAACAACCTAAATGTCCATTGACAAATGACTGGATTAAGAAATTGTGGTACATTTATACAATGGAATATTAGTCAGCCATAAAAAAGAATAAAATAATGCCATTTGCAGCAACATGGATGGTCCTAGAGACTGTCATTCTAAATGAAGTAAGCCAGAAAGAGAAAGAAAAATATCATATGATACCTCTCATATGTGGAGTCTAAAAAAACAGAAAGAAAAGGAAAAAAGTATACTATGAACTCATCTACAAAACAGAAACAGACTCACAGACATAGTAAACAATCGTATGGTTACTGGGGAAAGGGAGTGGGAAGGGATAAATTTGGGAGTTTGAGATTTACAAATGTTAGCCACTATATATAAAAGTGGATTAAAGTTTCTGCACTATAGCACAAGCAACTACATTCAAGATCTTGTGGTAACCTTTAATGAAAAAGAATATGAAAATGAATATATGTATGTATACACATGACTGGGACATTGTTCTGTGCACCAGAAGTTGACACACTGTAACTGATGGTACTTCAATAAAAAAAAATTTAAAAAAAAAAGTTCAGTGGAAATAAGTGATTTTTTTTAATAGATGCACTACAAGTTTTCCCCAAACTATTGTCTTTACCAACAAAGCAATGATATTTAAAATTATTTAAATCTTTGTAAATAGCATTTACACTTGCTACTATTATACTTTGTAAATATTAGTTTAATGTTACACAAAATTGTCCAAAAGAATATAGTTTTGTGTCCCAGGAATAGACAGATGCCTGGGAATTTGCACAGCTGCATTCTAGACAATGATGTATGAGATTCTGGTTGTGCAAGCTCTTAGCCTTAGATTTCTTATTGATTTTTCTTTTAACTTTAAAAAAGAGATAGTGATTGGGTGTGTGAGAGGGAGAGAATAAAAGGGATTGTCTGATTTTCCTATAGTTGACTTGAATCGCTTCTCCTGAGAACTGTAATTTTACAAAGGAGATCAGAAGGATTCAGAATTTCCCATAGACATTATGGGGATTGATTAAGTAAGGTAATTAGTCTTTGATTCTCCTTACCTCAAATTTACTAAAGGAAAATTTCCAAAGCCTAGCACAGGTCTCTTCCAAATGCTCTCTGTATTCACAGAATCTCACACAGCACTAGTTTGGCATAGGTTAACTGATAATTTTCATTTAAAAAATTTTTTAAAAACTTTTTGACGTACAGTCAGTTATGATGTGTCAATTTCTGATATACAGCATAATGTCCCAGTGATGCATACACATACATATATTTGTTTGCATGTTCTTTTTCATTAAAAATTATTACAAGATATTGAATATAGTTCACAGACATAGTAAACAATCTGGTGGTTACCAGGGGGAAGGGTGTGGGAAAGGATAAATCTGGGAATATGGGATTTGCAAATGTTAAACACTATAAAATAGATTTAAAAACAAATTTCTTCTGTGTAACACAGATTAACTCATTTTTAAATCATAGTCTTGATCTGCTCCAATTCTATCATCCATTTCTTTCCCACTCAGATCACCAGCCCCACTGATTAGGAATGGAATTCCATGACCCTGTGCTTTTGATTCAGCCCTTTGATTTTAACTTACAGTATAATGACTTCTCTTTCTTCTTCTCAGTTCCCAATATAAATCAAAACGTTTTCAAATAAAAATGTTTGTAATCTTTTTCTCATCAATTCTAATAGATACAGTCTAGCAGATCCATTAATTGATCCTGTATCATTCCTTATAACAGCAACCCTGAGCATTGTGGGTGACCTAAAATAAACAGATAAACAGCAATAGTGAACGAAAACAGATTATATATCAAAACATGGAAATCATCACATGACTTCTGGACCTGAAAATCCTATTCTAGAGTCTTCTCAAGAGGGCTGCAGATGTGATCTTTGGAGGTAATGCTAGGAAGATACTGTAGTGGGAAAAAGTAAGAAAGACAACAGTATCGTTCACCCATTGGGGCCCAATGCCCAAAGGATCCCATAGTCCAAAACAATTCCCATTCTCTGTTCATAGAAAAAGAATGACAATACAAATATCCAATACTGACACAATACTTACTATGCAACAGATATTTTTCTAAGTGTTCTATACATATGAACTCATTTAATGCTCAGAAACTCTTTCAGACAGGTAATGTATTACAGTGGAGAAAAAATTAGTTACAGACAAGTGAAGTAATTTGCCAGTTAAGGTCATACAGTTAGGGCATTGGAGGTCCCAGGATTTGAATCAAAGCAATTTGCTTCAGAATCCTTGCCTCTAACTCTTCAAGAATATATTTAAAATTCTGACCATGTGGTTTCTTTAATAGAGTTCTACTAAACTTCCTGAAGCATAATAGTTGGATCTTTTCATATTTGTCTGGTCTACTTCCATTGCTCATTTTGGTCATTTAACTCTTTTTATGTTCAAATTCTCTTCAATATCATCATTTACAAATTCATTGAATAATAATAGATACTACAAGTCTCAGCTATTACTGCGCTCCTAGGAATCAGAATTTCTGCTATTTCAAGAAGCTATGGATTCCTCTTTGAGGCAAATAGAATGACTCGTATGTATAACGAAGGTAACTGACTTGCTATTCAGAGTGTTTCAGATCCAAAAGAACTGTTCACAGTCAATGAATGACATTGGGAAGCATGATCCCTTCTCCAAATAATCATTTTTAAAATCACAATACACAAATAAATTAAGAAAAATAATCTTTCAATCTTGCATAGTTGTGTGTTACCAGATACTAATGTTTAGCCAGATGCTAATGTTTTCAATGGAGTTTTGCATCTAGAAAAAACCTTTTAAAATCATTTAGCATCCTCAGGAAGTCCTCAATCAATTAAAAGGGAAAAAAGTAAGGAAAAGCAACACAACTTTAATATTGTTAAATACATTATGAAATATTCCTTAAATATCAAAAGAGAGGCAGTTATGCAACCAAAAGTATAAGGATTGCTACTAGTTAGCATTTACTCCAGCTTCACAATATTCCCTTCTCTGAATCCACATCTGGAATGTGAAGTTAAAGCCTCTCCGGAGAGCCCATAGCACAAGTGCAGCTGAAATCCTGATTTTGTGTCCATCCCCCTTGCTGACTTCACCTCATCGCAGCAGTAACGGTTCAGAAACTGATAGCATCCACCATCTTCATAACACAACCTTAGAGAAATGGCAAAATCTTTTCCTAATTAAACAAAATCAGAACGAACAGAATATTCAGGGTTAACAATCCACTGGGATTCAGTCATGTGACTTAATAGGACAATAATTATTTGAAGTTCCATTAGTTAGATAAATTATTCTTACTAAATCCATAATCAATTACTCTTCACTGACACGGGAAAAAAATAAAAAAACAAAATAAAAAATAGAGACAAAACTGCGATTGAGTCTCTAGGAAAAAGAATTAAATCACACTTATAGAAGCTAATTTAACTTTTATGGGATCATTCAGTTGTCCATGTGAAGTTGCAAATTCATATTCACTTTGAGATAAGCCATTGAACTTTCTGATGTCCCAAAGTGTGTGTATAACTTGGGAAAATTGTATCTACCAGGGTAAAGATCATTTAAATACCAAGTTATTCATATTTGTTGAAGTGCTCTCAAACTGTTATTAAAATCTGATTTTAAAATAGTGCACTATTTCATTGACACTGGTTTCCCTAACATCATAAGAACTATTATATGAAGAGAGGTTGCTTTAACACCTCCGCTAACAAAAATTTTGACCAGGAATTAATGTTACATGGGAGTGAGGGTGTGGGTGTTAGTGGCTTAGCATGGGAACAAATTTCTCTTTGTTTCTCTATGATTTTAAAATCGTTATTTCTTGGGATAGCAATGCCGAAATGACTCCTGTGATTCATTCCTAGTCAGGTTCCCAGGTACAAATCTACTGATAATCCACCAACATATCGAGTTCCTGCACAGTCTTATCTTTAATACCTTTCTATCAATACTGTGCACCAATGATACCAAAGTAGCAAAACATGTTTGTGCTAAACAATACTGTTCATTTAGGAGAAAAAAATGGGAAGGAAGGGGAGAGATATTACATAAACGTTAAGGCTAACTGTGAGAGAAAGGGCATATTCCATTAAATTTGTTACTTAGAACTGAAGCAGCCAAATAATAATCCAACTGCAGAATCTTTTAAGGATACATTTGTACCTAAGCCAAATACAATGACAAAAAAAAAAATTGCTCTATTATTTTCCCCAAACAGGACTTTATTTACACTGCAGAAAACAAATAGCCTTAGCACACGTAACTACAAAGAGTAAGGTTCCCAGGTAAGTTCACTGGGATTCTAAAATAGAAAGAAAACCGGTTAAATGCATGATATTCTCTGGAGTCAACTAAAGGTAGGAGCAGGGGAAGAGATTAGTGAGGAGAGTGGGAATGGAGAAACCAGAATCATGACGTTAAGTGGTCTCTGAACTAGCAATAAACCCTGATACCGACAAAGCCATAATAAAAATTACTGGTTTGCATTATGACGTTAGTAATAACTGAACCATTATTACCAGGTCTTTCCAAAGAGGGTGTAAGTTTAAATGTTATATTTTGGTTTCAACTTGTATCAAAATGATAATGCTTACACTTAAAAGTGTTATTAAAATCCACTGATTAGCTTAATTACCTACATTATTTATACCTCAGTTATGCAAATATTATATTTGTTTTTATTAACCTGTTGGAGTGCACTGGGGTAAGGGGGAAAAAGTTGTTTTCAATAAAAATTGTGTAGAGTAATCCAAAAAGTGGATAATCCACACAAAAACGATGGGGAATTTTTTTTGCATGCAATGAAGCCAGAGAACTCTTGAAACAGTACAATTCGCTATGATCCAAATGTCCAGTGTAGACTTTAGAGCAGTTTACTTTTTTATGTAGACCCAATAACAGTACAACTCAAAAATATTGATTATACTATAACTGGGTCTGCTTCCTGAAGCAGAATAAGCCATGGTCACCAAAAATTATGAATTGAATTTGATGAATTTCATATGACATTTATTGATACTAATGGATGATTTGAGTGATATGATTGAAAGGGATTGTCCTGTCAATATAAATGTGAAATAAATCTGTTATGATAAAAATGATAAGCAAACAGACATAAAGCCATCAAGTTAAAATCACTTAAAAACACTAAAATCTATTTAATGATCACTTCTGAAATGCTTAATATGCTTTAAAAATTGTGACTTTTTTTCGTCTCATAAAATTTCCATTAAAGAGGTACAATTGTTACACCAATTTACAGATAAGGAAACTGAGAACAGAGAAGAGAAATTTCAAAAAGACATGCCCCTGGTAAATGGCAGAGACAGAATTAAATCCAGGCCATTTAATGATGGTATTCATGATTTTACACCATCACATTGTGCATTAATTGAAGAGTTATCTAGCTAGGTCAGTGAAGAGAAGAGGGAATATCCTCTGTCTTCAAGCCAGAGTAAGATTTCACAAAACGGAAGCAAACAGACATATATAGCCAGAAATCTATTTACCTGTGCACACAGAGGTGGTAAACATGAGTTAAAGAATTCCCTTTCTCATGATCCATAGAAACACTTACTCATTTATTTCTCTTTCTTTGTTACAGCCTGTCTCATAATCATCCATTGCTTCACCTGATCAATGAAGTTTCCACTAAATTCTTAGATTGGATGTTTTTACCTTTGGGGAAGAAATTGTTCAGTTATCAAAGAACCTGAGATCTTTCAGAATTTCTTTTTTGATAACATTTGCTGCATTTTCTAAGGTATCACAAATAAAAGAATGAATGAAACTGATTTTTCTTAACCAATTTTGTTCAAATCAAGCATGACCATGATAACTTCTTCGATAATTTCTTTCTTAGATATAAAGCCCAGCCTTCTCTTTTACACCTTGAAGTTCTTAACATCTGTTTCCTAATTCCATTAGCGTCAATTGCTTGTCAATTTTCCCCATCAAGCACATTTTTCTCCTGTGAGGAGCTGATCTCAAACCCTGGCATCTTAAAAGCCAGTTCTTATTCATGTTTGATTGCTTCTCTCCGTTGGTAATTCGTACCTTATTTCAAACAAATGGTCTTAGAAAGATTATTTTGACCCTAGAACGGGAGTATAGCCTAAAGGTTAAAACACAGAAGTTGGTGCCAGGCTGCCTTGGGTTTGTCAATTCCTAGTTGCTTCTTCCTGAAAAATTTAATCTATCTGTTCCTGAATTTTCCTATATAAAAAATGGAAATAATAACATCTAACCCACTGAATTGTTTTGAAGATTAAATGAGTTTTTTCAAAGCAACACTCTTGAAAACTTACCTTGTAAAAATGTGTTTGATAAATGTTTATCATTAATAATTATGAAACATACTTGTATGTAAGATTTATGAGAGAAATTCTTAAGATTAAAAATATTAATTAATCGTGGGCATACTCCACTGAAAAATTACTTCCATTTCATCTTACTTAGGGGGAGGGTATAGCTTAAAGTGGTAGAGCACGTGCTTAGCATGCATGAGGTCCTGGGTTCAATTCCCAGTACCTCCTCTAAAAAGTAAATAAATAAATAAACCTAAGTACCCCCCCAAAAAAAACCTAACTTAAAAAAAAAAGGAATAGTATCATCTTACTTAATTGTCTGTTGATCTTTTAAAGTATCTGTCTGCTATTTTGCTTCATTGTAAATATTTTCTGTTTATTTAATAATAATAAATTAGTTTGCATGTGATTAGCATTTAAAAAAGGAAAATATTTCAATCTTAAAATGTAAAGGTACAATTTCAAATATAACTGGGCTTAAGATGGAATTTTAAATAATTTAAAATATAGTTAAAACAAAATCAACCACAAAAGGTGTGATAAGTTCATTTAATAGCTGTTAATCTAAATAAATATGTTTTTAATCATCAAGTGCTATTTAATTAACCTGCAATAGCTGGCTTATTAAATTTAATTTAAATCATTATATGAGGCACTTCACTTACATTTCACATGAATGTTATATTTTTCTATTACTTTGTACTTATCTAGAGTATGTCAGGATTGCTGAAATGAAAGTTGGGAAAAAATTTTTATTTCAAATTTTTCATATATCTTTACTGGAAATTGATACTTTTACTTTCTAAGCTTTAAGAACTCCTCTTACTGGATAGGCATTTAAAAGTCCTAACAAATGCTAAAACTATGAAAAAATAAAGACAGCAACCCTAGAAATTTTGTGAATAATTTATCCATCTTACTGCTCCCAAAATATATATTATCATTTGTTTATATGTAGATTTACAGACATAGATATCCTTTGAGCTATAATCAAATAATATTTTTATTTATTTTGTTGCTCAAATTGTTAAGTTTCTTCAGTTTCATTTTTGGCTTTCCATGCTCCAGCTCTATAATCAACCACTTCTTCCTGGAGCTCTAGTTCCATTTGTCAGAGAATGACATTTATAAATCAAGATTTGGGTGCTGGGTCCACTTATATCTACTGTCACTGCTTCTAGGCTTTCTTAGTGAACAAAGTGAGGTGATATATGTATGTACACTAACTGATTCATACACATATTCATATTTATATTTATATATCTGCATATACATTTAAGAAAATACATGAGTTCATACTAGTACCAGAGACTCCAACCCAAAGTGAAAGGATTTATTCTGGCATTATCCTTTTATAAAAGTTGTTTCTTAAACAGTAGAAAAATCTTGCTCCATGATGTGCTTTTTAATACTAAGAACTATTTTTGGCATGTTAAATAAATCGTTAAATCACGTTAACAAATTTACCTGCATATAATTCTATAAATTGTTTCCTTAAAACATCTTTAAGAGTATTACTTCCTAATGTTTGATCTTATCTCTCAGACTACTGGAATACATCTGAATAGCTATATTTTTTAACTATTATGGGGTAGATCTAAAGAGCTTTTGCTTGTAAGGAAATTGACTAAGTAAACATTTCTTAAGCAGCAATATTTCCCATCAAAATAAGATTCAGTGACATACAGAATTACAGTTTTAATGTAATGAAAAACAAAACACTATATGTATGTTAATATAAATTTTAATTAATTTATAAGATTTTCCTCATGGATATTTGTGGATTTCTTTCCCTTATCCTTCAAAATCACAAGTAAATATTTAAATGTCATGCTTTTTTTATTACTTTTACTTGGTAATCTATTAACTATTTTTTTCTAAACATTCAAAAATCTATTTTATTCAAAAAATTACATTATTTCTGTGATTTTTTTTCTTCCCATAGCAGAATTCTTTTCCTGAACAATTTTTGATATGTTCCATCATCTGGCAATTCTTATAATCTTATTCTGGATTGGTTTTCTCTCCATGCTTGCTTAATCTAATTAGAAAGAAATTACGATCTCTTGAATAATTTCAATATTACAATTTTTAAATCTAAAATTTTATCATAAATTTCTTTATAATATGAGAAAACATACACTGTGATTTGACATCAGGGTTTGTTTCTTGAAGTCAATTTCTTTTCAAATGCCTTTTTTTCCCCTAAATTCATTCAGAGAAAGAATATATACCTGCCCAGTTTTAAGTACTAAGAAGAGTACTTCCACTTTCAAGGTTTGGATGTAAAGCATTTCAGAGTTGCCACTATATCTGACAATAAGTACAAATCTGAACAGACTGAAAACCAGCAACTCTTCTTGAGACTATGAGAGAGAGGAGAACACAGGGCAAACAGCTGCCCCAAAGTTTGGAGAGATAGACAGGCAAAAGCAGGGAACTGCAGATTGCCAGAGCCGAGATTCATAAGTGGAAATTGCCATAGGATCTAGCCAAGGTAGGAAAACCTGAACTGTAATTGAGGAATTTTTATAGACACAGTGTGGAAAACTCTGTTAAAAACTCCAGGAGGATCTGGACATAGGGGGACATCCATTTATTGTGAGATTTACCTCCAGGAACTTGACCAAATCCACAACAGAAATACCAGAAAAAGAGAAGAAAAATAAATTGAAACAATTATGACTGAGAATTTTCCCAAATTAATGTCAAACACCAAAAAAAGAAAAAACAGATCCAGGAATCTCAGAAAACACGAACTAGAATAAATGTCAAAAAAACCTACGCATCAGCATATCAATTTTAAACTAAAGAAACTCAAAAGAAAAAATCTTCAAATAAATTAGACTGGGAAAAAACTCTGATTATCTACAGAAAAACAAAGAATTGTATTCAACTTTTCAGAAACCAAGAAAGCAAGAACAGCGTGAAGTGAAATAAAGTGTTGAGAACAGAAACAATGACAACCTAAAATTCTGCGCCCTGTGAAATTATCATTCAAAACTTAAGAAGAAATAAAGACCCTCTTAGACAAACAAGATTTGAGGGAATCTGTTGCCATTAGATCTACCTTACAAGAAATGTTAAAAGAAGTTTTAGAGAAAGGAACATAATCAAGTCAGAAACTCTGATCTACTTAAAATAGGAAAGAAAATTAAGAAGGAATAAGTAAAGGTAAAATAAAAACATATTTTCTTGCCATTAATTGATCTAACAGATAACAGTTTGTTCAAAATAATAGTACCAACAATATATTTTGTTATGTATGCATATATATGTTTCCTTACATTACGTATGTTTCTTTATGTGTGTTTATACATAAGTGAAATGAATACAGCTATGACACAAAGGATGAGATGGAGGATATAAGATTATTTTATTATTATCAGGTACTCACGCTACCTATGAAGTGGCATAGCATTTGAAAGTGGACTTGTATTAGTTGTAAGTGTAAATTGCCAATTCTAGGGCAACTATTGAAAAAGAAAAAAAAGTATAACTGATATACTAAGAGAGAAAACAGTTTCATATAAAATGATTATTTAAGACCAGAAAGGCAGAAAAAAAAAGTAGAAGACAAAAACTGGAACAATGAACAGGGCAAGAAATAGAAATGATAATTAATATGGTAGATATTAACTCAACAGTTATTAATCACATTGAACATCTATTGTTTAAATACACCAACTAAAAGACCAGAGATTGTCATAGTGGATCAAAAAACACAACCCAGTTATATGTTGTCTGCAAGGAATTCACTTTAAATAAAAAGACACAAAGATTAAAAGTAAATGAACAGAGAAAAATATACTATGCTAACACTAATCGAAAGAAAGATGAAGTAGGCATATTAACTTAAGACAGAGTATATTTCAAAGCAAGGCAAGTTATCAGCGATAAAGAAGAGATTATAGATTATATAATAAAAAAGTGTCAATTATCAAAAAGACATAATTATTAATGATTATACCTCCAACAACAGTATCAATCTTCATGAATAAAAAATAGACTTGCAAAGAGTAGTAGTTGAATCCACTATCATAGTTGGAAACTTCAACGCCTCTCTCAGAAATGGACAGATACAGTGGGTAGAAAATCAGTAAGGACATATTCAAATCAATAGGTGCAGCAAAAGCATTTGACAAAATCGAATATTCATTGATGATAATTCTCAGTAAACTAGAAATAAAGGGAAACTTCCTCAACCTGATAAAGGCTATCTACAAAAAAAATCTATGGCTAACATCGTACTTAATGCTGAGACACTGGAAGCTTTCCCACTAATATCAGTACAAAATAAAATGTCCTCACTCACCACTGCTTTTCAAGGTCCTACTAGAAGTCCTTGCTAATTTAATGAGACAAAAAAAGAAAAATAAAAGTTATACAGATTGGGCAGGAAAACATAAAACCATCTTTGCTAATACAAGACATGATTATCTACACAGAAAACCCCCCAAAATAGGCAAAAAATCCAGGAACTAATAAGCTATTACAAAAAAGTTGCAGGATATAAGAATTTGAAATTAAAAATACAATACCATTTACATTTGCTTGCTCTAAAATTGAATACTTTGATATATATAGCTAACAAAATTGGTATAAGACGTATATGACAAAAAGTGACAAAATTCTGATGAATAAAATCAAAGAACTAAATAAACAGAGTGATATTCTATGTTCCTGGAAAGAAGACTTAATATTGTTAAACTGTCAGTTCCTTCCAACTTGATCCATAAACTCAATGTAGTCGGAATCAAAATCTCAGCAGGTTATTTTGAAGGTATGGACAAACTGATTCTACAGGTTATATAGAGAGACAAAAAGCCAGAATAGTCAACAGAATATTGAAAGAGAAGAACAAATTTGAAGGATTTATGCCATCTGACTTAAAGACTTACTATAAAGCTACAATAATCAAATCAGTGTGGTATTGGCAAAAGAGTCGGCAGATAGATCAATGGAATGGAATAGAAAGCCCAGAAATAGATCCATATAAATACAGTCAGCTAGTCCTTGACAAAGAACCGAAAGTAAGAAAATGGAGCAAAGAAAGTCTTTTCAACAAATGGTGCTAACACAACTGGAAATCCACATACATCTGTCTAGATGTTATACACTTCATAAAAATTCAAAATGGGTCACAGATCTAAACATAAAACGCAAAACTATAAAAATCATAGAAAATCAGAAAACCTAGATGGCCTTCAGTATGGCAACAACTTTTTAGATATTTCAAAGGCATAATCTGTGAAAGAAATAACTAAATAAAGTGGACTTAATTAAAATTAAAAATATCTTCACTGTGAAAGAGTCCAAAGAATGAAATTGCAAATCACAGACTAGGAGAATATATTTGCAAAAGACACATCTTATAAAGGATTGTTATCCAAAATATAGAGAGAACTCTTAAAAGCAAATAAAAGAAAAAAAGAACCCCATTAAAAATGGGCTAAAGACCTTAACAGACACCTCAGCAAAGAAGACACGTGTGGCAAACAAGCATATTAAACAATGCTCCACATCCTATGTCATCAGAGAAATAAAAATGAAAACAACAATAAGAAACAATTGCACTACTACTACTAAGACAACTAAAATCTGTAACACTGACAAATGGTACAGCCACTCTGGAGGATTTGGGGGGTTTTATACAAACCTAAGCATACTTTTATCATACAGTCTACAACAGCACTTCTTGGTACTTATCCAAAGAGGCTGAAAACTTCCACACAAAATCCTGCACACAGATGTTTATAGCAGGTTTATTCACTATCGCCAAAACTTGAATGATCATGACGTCCTTCAGGAGTTGAATGAATAAACAGATGTGAAATATCATTCAGACAATGGAATATCATTTCCACTAAAAAGAAATAAACTATCAAGCCATGAAATAACATGGAGAAAAGTTAAATTCATAATATTAAGTTATAATATCAAAGCCAATCTAAAAAGATTCTAGCTAAATAGTATTTGGGAAAGGCAAAACTATGCAGACAGTAAAAATACCAGTGGTTGCCAGAGACCGGGAGAGAGAGAGATGACTAGCCAGAGCACAGAGGATTTTTAGGGCAGTAGAAATACTTTGCATGATATAATGGTGGATGGATGTCATTATATATATATTCATTCCAAACCCATAGAATGTACAACACCAAGAGTGAACCACAATGTAAACTATGGGCCTTAGGTGATTATGATGTATCACCGTAGTTTCACCAATTGAAACAAATGTACTGCTATGGTAGGTGTGTTGATAATGGGGGAGGCTTTATGAGTGGAGGCAGGGAGTATATGGGAAATTGTTCTTTCCCTTCAATTTTATTATGAACCTAAAACTGCTCTAAAAAATAAAAAGTCTCAATAAAACAAAAAACAAATGAACAGAAAACTTCAGCCAACCAAAAAGAAAAAGAGTATTAAGGGACATTTTTTTAACTTCTCTTTTCCGTAAGGTCATTTCTACAACTCTTTCAAAGTCATCCCAAAAGAAGGAGGAATTTCTATTTTAAAATGTTGAAGCAAAACTTATTTATAGTGCCATAGTATATTATTGGAAAGTAGTACTATATCTGAAAGCCAGAAATCCAGGAGTCTTGTCTCTTCCTTGGTTATTCTTACTCAGTCATAGGCAAGTCACAGCCTGCTGGGTCAGAAGGACCACCTTATTCTGGTTTTCCAAATTATATGGCTAGAACAGTGACAGAATTAATGGTCCTACATGTGTCTAACCATTCCTCTCTTCCTTCTGAATGTGCTGTTTTAGTGATTTAGGCTGTAATGAGCCCTGCTACATAGTCTAAGTGCCCTCTTCAGTTTACATTTATCTGGCAGTCATAAATTATGAAATATCAGGTACTGACTTAGATATTAATAAAATTCTAGCTATTCCCACTTTTCATCTTTTATGTAAATAGTCTTTTAGAACATTGTTATAATTCGAATTTATTTTTTGTGAAACTTTATCCATAACACTAGCATGAATCTTACCATCAGTTCTCTTATCAATAAGCTCTGTAGAAGGGAAAATATATACATTTGGGTCTAAAAGCCAAGGAGGAAAAGGAAATTTTAAATCTGTTGAAATCACATTGTAATATAAAAGAGGCTTAATAGGCTCCCATAAAATGCTTGATTTTGAAGGGCTTCCTGGTGCTCCTGTCACGATGAGTTAACTGCAATATTAACTCCAGGCAACTGACCAATGAGTTTGCTAAGTAAGGTTATTTAATTGTAGTCAGTTAAACTTTCAATAACATCTACCAGAGTGAGAAAATTAATATTTCTTAAAGTTAATAAGGAGTGATATTTAAATGACCTGGAAAATATCTTAATATATACTGGTTCATAATAATACAACCAGATATTTTACATTTAACAATATTTGTCCCTCATGCCTTATGGCAAGAGGAATGCTTTCAACTACTCTTAAGTAGAAATTAATACTTAAGTTTATTTTTTGAAAGGGAAGTCACTATATACTATATAAGTTATATTGGATCAGAAGTCATTGTAAGACTACTAGATACATATACTTTAATTTCTATAGTATATAGTCTAAGTATTTCTGAAACACTGATGTTTTATATTTTATTTAATGTAAAAACCTGGTTAAGGACTTAATAGCAAAGAAACATCTAACCATGTGCTCCTCTTCCTCCAGGACCACAACTGAGATTATGACTCTCCACTGTCATGAGCCTGAAAATACGTGAGAGATTTAACTACTGCCTTGTCTAAGTGGTGAAATATATATTTGGTAGCTAAAATCTCTTTGTTTAATCTTTATCCTATCACCAGACCCTACGTGACGAGGTGCTTGCCTTTGATTCACCAAGCTTGGAACTCACTGTGGAAAAGCAGAGGTCATTCTTTGAAAACACTGTGAGGCCTACAGCCACTTGGGACAAAAGATTACAGTTAAGGCAAACAATTTTATCTTTATTTTGTCTTAACTCATCAGATTAAGGTACCTGTTCATAATATTTTTTATGCTTCTCAAGTACACATAAGACAGTTCTTAAAATAGATCATATGTCAGGTCACAAAACAAGGCTTAACAAATTTAAGAGAACTGAAATATCAAACATCTTTTCTGACCACAATGGTATGAAGTTAATTAATTACATGAGGAAAACTGGGAAAATCACAAATATATGAAGATTAAACAATATGCTACTGAACGACCTATGGGCCAAAGAAATCAAAAAATATCTTGAGAAATGTAACATGCCAAAATTTATGGGATGCAGCAAAAGCCGTTCTAAGAGGGAAGTTTAGAGTGATATTTTTTTAATTACCTTTGAACTTTGAGGTAATCGTAGGTTGGTATCCAGTTGTAAGGAATAGTACACAGAACCCTATGTACCATTTACCCCATTTCTTACAATAATAATATATTGCAAAACTATAGTATAAGACCACAACCAGGATTTTGATATTGTTTCAGTCAAGATATAGAACATTTTCATCACCAAATCATTCCTCATGTTGCCATTTTTTTAGAGACACAAAACTCCTACCTGTCCCTGTCCACTCCTTATCCCCTGGCAACCAAAATCTCTTCATTTCCATAATTTTTTTTTAGGTCAAGAATATTATCTAAAGAGTCACACAGTTATGCAGTTTGTAAACTTTTAGGATTATCTGTTTCACTCAGCATAATTCCTTGGAGATTCTCTAATCCATTAAGAGTTTATTCCTTTGTATTGCTGAATTGTATTCCAAGGTATGGGTGTACTGTAGTTTGTTTACTTATTCAGTCATTAAACAATATACGGTTTATTTCCAGCTTTTGGCTACTAGGAATAAAAATGATATCAAAATTCATGTATAGGCTTTTGTGTAGACATAAATTTTCACTTCTCTGGGATAATAGCCCAAGAATACAATTGCTGGTCATACAGTAGTTGAATTTTTAGTTTTAGAAGAAACTTCTAAATTGTTATTTATTTATTTATTATTGAAGTATAGTCAGTTACCATGTGTCAATCTTGGTGTATAGCACAATGTCCCAATCATGCATATACATAGATATATTTGTTTTCATATTCTCTTTCATTAAAGGTTATTACAACATATTGAATATAGTCCCTTGTGCTATAAGGAAGAAATTTATTTTTTAATCTATTTTTATGTATAGTGGCTAAAATTTGCAAATCTCAAACTCCCAAATTTATGTTTCCACCCCCTTTTCCCTGGTAACCATAAAATTGTTTACTATGTCTGCAAGTCTGTTTCTGTGTCGTAGATGAGTTCATTAGTGTCTTTTATTATTTTTCTTTTAGATTCCACCTATGATTCCATAGCTTTTTTCTTTTTTCTTTCCAACTTACTTTACTTAGAATGATGATCTCCAGGGTCCATTCATGTTGCTGCAAATGGCATTATTTTATTCTTTTTTTATGGCTGAGTAGTATTCCTCTGCATAAATATACCACAACTTCTTTATCTAGTCATCTGTTGATGGACATTTAGGTTACTTCCATGTCTTGGCTATTGTATATACAAAATTGTTTTTTAGAATGGCTGTACCATTTTATGTTCCCAACAGCAATATACCAGTGATCTACTCTCTTAGAAATGTCACCAGAATTTTTTTTCCATTCTGATAGATGTGCAGCAATATTTCATGGCAGTTTTAATTTGAATTTCCCTAGTGGTTAGTGATGTTGAACATTTTTCCTTTTCCTTGGGACTTGCTCTCTGACCTATGGATTATTTATAAGTGTTTTACTTATTGTCCAAATGTTTAAGTGTTTAGGTATTTTCCTGTTTTTTTTTTTTTCCCATATTTGTTTCTAGTTAAATTCCTTTATGATCAGAGAACAGATTGTATATGATTTTCAACTTGCTAAGATTTCTTTTATGAATCAGGACATCTTCTATCTTGTTATATGTTCTTCGGCACTTGAATAGAGTATATATTCTGCTGTTGTTGAGTGTAGTTTTCTATACATTTTGACCACATCCTATTGCATGATGATCTTTCTGTATCCTTGTTGATTTTCTGTATAGATGGCTAACTATCAATTGTTGAGGGAAGGATGCTGAAATGTCTAACCTGCAGATTTTTAAATTTATTTCTTCAATTTTTATCAGTTTTTGCTTCATATAATTTTCAATTACATAGTTTTGTGAATATAGGATTATTATGTTTTCTTCATAAATTTACCCTTTTATCATAATATATTATCACTTGATCTCTGATGATTTTATCTATTCCAAAATCGATCTTATGGGATATTAGTGTTAGTATAACCACTACTACATTGATTTAATTCATGTTCACACAATATACCTTTTTTTTTTTCCAGTTACAGTGTGTCAGTTTCTGGTGTACAGCATGATGTCCCAGTCATGCATAAACATACATATATTCATTTTTATATTCTTTTTCAATAAAGGTTATTACAGGATTTTGAATATATTTCCCTGTGCTATACGATGTATCTTTTTATATCCTTTATACTTTCATTGTATTTGAAGTGAGTTTCTTATAGGCAACGCAAAATTATGTATCATTTTTTAATTCATGTTGCCAATTTCTTTACTTCTAAGTTTGGAATAAAGCAAATAAAAAAAAAAAAGTCAAAGAATCTCACCCACACACCGTACCTTGTGTCCCAAGTACCTGAATCAGTGTGCTTACTTCTCTCCAACTTTCAGAGATTTCTTTTGTTTGTATTATAAATAACATCCAGGATTTTTAAATTCTAATTAGCAAGTGGAACAGGGAAAGATGTCTACTCCATCATCCCAGTGGCAGATAAAAATAGGTTGATTTAAATATATATACTTTTTATTGTGATAATGGTATGTATATGTATGTATGTATACTTTTTATTGTGATAATGGTGGATGAAATAAAAACCTGTTTTTTAATCTCATTGTTCTAAAATAACTTTTCACACACATCACACTTATATCATATGTGATATGAAGTTAGGATAGACAAGAAAGAGAAAATGACCATATAAGACAGAAATGTTTGTTGTTGGGAATAAGCAGTTAAGCAATACTCAGTAATCTCAAACTCTCTGAAGCCCATCAAGAGAATGTTCTTCTACCAAGTGGGAGGTGTTGCACTATAAATAAGAGAAAACAAACTAACTTGTGATTTAAATCATATGGTAATAATGTAAGTAACAAGAGTCAAAGATAAGCTGTCCTCAGGGTTTTGTTTTGTTTTGTTTATTTTTGATAGCTCAACAATGTTGTCAAGGACCCAGGATTTCCTGACTTTCTACTCTGAATTCCCAGTGTGTCCTCTTTCCACTTCATGACTACAGATTGCTTTGGCTAAATCTTCACGTCCAAGCACACTATGTTCAAAGTCAGGAAATAACAGCAAAGGTTACAAGATTAGATCATTCATTTCCTGGGCCTCTCTCTTTCTTATAGGGACAAAAATCTTCAACAAAACATCCCTAAGTCAACATCATGTAATATCTAATTAGCCAAAGTTGAACTGAATTCCAGCTGGAAAGGAAGGTCAAGGAAAAAAAAAAAAATCCAAATGGAAAAATACTGGGAGGTAGGTTTGGAAGAATATGTTTGAAAAGGCCAATTATCCAATTATCTGCACTTGCAACACATGATAATCAAGAGTTGGACCCAGTGCTAAATGTGGACATATTTAAAGTCCCATTTTACTGAGACTTAGGTTCGTTCATTAACTCATTTGTCTCTTTCATTAATATTTCTAGGTGACTGTGAAGTAATTCAAGTATTACCCAAGCGTTATAATAATAATTTAAAAAATTTCTTTCTACACTAATGTTAATACATAAACACCAAAGTTAAAATCATGTCTTATAATCAGCATTTGCAAAATGTATTCCCTAAAATTGTAGTCTCATCATAACTTCCAAGGAAATAATTTTCTGAGCTCAAATAAATTTGGTAAATCCTTCAGACTACTGGTCCTTGAAAGTTCAGTGAACATATATTTAAAGCTCTGAGGAGTCCCAAACTTAAAGAAAAAAATAGCTTAAGTATGTTTAGCACAGTATTTTCTAAAAGTGTAACACTTTTCCCACAATTAAAACTATCCAAAATGTGCAGAAATTGTGTTCTAGAAAACGTATGCTGTAAAACATGGACTCCGCCATGAATGAACTATTCTAGGAATACAGAGTCTGGCTGAATTTACCTAATCTCATCATCTTTAAAACTTAAAATAACCTGAATTCTTAGAATAGCCTTTATGTGAATCATAGTGATTCCATTCATTGCTATTTACAAAATTCTTTCCTTTGCATTCTTTAATTTGATCACAGTAACCTTGGGATTTAGTTTTTACTATAATGGCCAATTTATAGGGGAAGAAAATCAGTGAGTGCCAATAAATCATTTGCTCATGCTCAGCTCAGTGTTGGACTTAGGTTTAAATATTTTCTCTACAACTTACTACTAGCTCTTAGGTTTAAATATTTTCTCTACAACTTACTACTAGCTCTTCAGCACATTATTGAACATCTTTGAACCAAGTTTTTCTCAGCTACGAATGAAGGATGTAAATTATGAGGAGTCAAATAGCTAAGGCTTAGTAACCATTTAATGAAGGCATGACAGAGATGATCATTATTATTACTGCTCCTGTACCATTACTATTACCATATTCATGAGTGCGTCACAACTATATCTCAAAGTAAAAATCATTTGGTTCAGTGGAAAGGTTTGATTTCTATTTCCATGTTCCAACTATTACCTGGCTTCTTCATAATCTTCATGGACAATAATAAGATCCAAAGTTGTGTCCAGAGACCTCGTCCATCATACCTTTGGTTTTGGCACATTGCCTTTTCATATTCTTTTCCCTCAACCCAGAATTCCATTCCATTACTTATTCACCTAAAGAACTGGGACTCATCCTTCATGGTACACCTCAAATGCCATTTCTATGGTGAAATTTTAATTTTATTTTCCAGTGATGATTTAGTTCCACTCCTCTCCAGTTCTCATCCACACTGTAGCGTGAATATTGTATTGTCCTTTTCTGTTTACTTCACTGCTTCCTCACTCTATTGCAAACTCCTTGAAAGTATAGTCCATGATTTATTCATGCCTGTATTTCTACTGTCTGGCAACATACTGAGAACATGATATGTTCATTACCTGACATGTGCTATTTTGTCTGTTATAAAATACACATCAAGAAACATTCACAAAATCTTCCCATGTTTTTTCAAGTGCATAGTTTCAGCATATTTTATTTAAAAGAGACATAAAGTGACAGCAAATATACATCACTAACTGAAAAACAGTTAACTTCTCTTCCTAAATTATATCAGGTTATTTATAAAGTTCGATTTAAAACTATTCATATGCCTTAAATCAGGGGTGTGCCACCAGAATATCTGCACAGGTATTTCTAACATTGGCAACTGTGGTAGCAAAAGTATTTTTTGTTTTTATTTTGGCAGATACGTGTGGATATTTTTATTCTCTTTGGATCCCCATGAAAATAATCTCATTTCCACTTCATCCATTCCTTCAACAAATTGATGTGGACTTTTTCACAGTCAAGTACAGATTAATTTTAGAATAGTGAGCCAAAAAGATTACTTTCAGTTCTTTATGGCTGAAACTCATGTTTCCCTCTGTTTCAGGAATGCTTTTGTAAAGTGCCATCTTTTTGTCTTTCAAAGGCTGTCTAAAATCTCATAAGTTACCAGGTAGCCCTGTATATATTTCTAAAAATGCATTTGCTGGAGGGATTCTGACTTCCTAAGATATCTTTACAGCTTCAACACATAATGTCCAAAATATGGAACACTTTTTGAACACACCTAGATAGTTGTGATGATTCTACATCACACTTGTCTTCAAGGTGGCCTCTGAGAATTTGCAAAGGATTCAAACTGAACTTGATACATAGGTGTTTGAGGGTTGTTTAGTGTCAGGCCCTCTGACTTGGACCTGAAAAGAAAATATTCTTAAGATGGGCGGTGTATTCAAGTATGACCTGCACATTAACATCAGTGTTATGATTAGCCTATTTCTTTGAATAGGCAGGCACTCTTCTGTCTTTTCTGTGAGATCGAGGGTTTTGCTGTTACTCCACTACCATTAGTGTGTCAAGGTAAAAATAAGAGAAAACCTAAAAATATTCTATCCCACAGCTGGAGTTTTTTGCATGTATTGGAAAAATACCTTACTCAGAAGCAGTAGGAAAAAATGTGTATTCACCCAATTCTTAATCTCCTAAAAAAGATTAGAAGTCAAACTTGCAGTCTTGGCAGAGAAGATGAGATTGAAAGAGAGAAGTTGGTGTCTATCTCTTTAATGTCCTAAGAGGTAATAAAACCACACAGAAATCTGTTAAATAATCAGAGCAAAGGAACCCTTGACAGCATGGCTATAAGATACATCTTCTCACTCTCACAAAGATTCTGGTGTCTCCAGGGTAATAGAGAAACACAGAGAGCTGCTGGACAGTAAATATTATAATTAAGAGGGTAAGAGATCTATGGCCAGGTGACTGAAAGCTACAAGCTTTTCCCCAAGTCGTTTCAAATAATTTAGTGATCTATAAACAGGACACAAGTTTGATGGGGTGGAATACCCTGAAACAGTTCGAGATGAATTATCCAACAACTTACTGGGAGGGGAACTTAGAAGAGTAATTAGACCTAGTTACAGATAACATAGTTTAATTTTTAACGTGTTTGTGTTATGACGTCCTTTGAACTGGAGCAAGATTAAGATGTATCCCCTCTTTCACGTGAACCCACCAAATACAGATTTCTTTCAAGGAGTTTGGAAGTTTTTTTTTTTTTTTCCTAGGTCTTGAGAGAATCATTCACTTGCTTTTTTTTTTTAATTTAAGAGAGTAAATCAAATTCCTTTAAGTTGATAGTCTAGTAAGTATGTGGCATTTGTTCATTAAATTAGATTTTAAAGAGACACCTGTGGTACCTTAGTGAAAAGTGAGTCACGAATGGCAATTTTCATTGTGCTGTAAGTCTTTCTGAATTCCACCTTCAACCAGCTGATAGCTAGGAAATGTCCCAGGAATCAGCTTGAAAGGGTTATTTAACCATCAGCACTTTAGATAAATTATCCCAGAATCATTTTGCAATGGTATAAACTAGTTTTTGATATCATTCATGTAAGTTTCAGAAAGTATCAACCAGCCAAACTGAGAAATCATATTCCCATGATAGTTTCCAATCTTAGAGTCACTTTACGAATACTGACAAACTTACTAACAATCATTTTAGAAAATATTAGAGGTGATGATATGAGATACAGGCTTAAAATGATATGATCACACAGTAATAGAAGCCATTTGGCAACCGTAATGAACAGTAGCACTTGTGGCTGAGATCTAATTAGTAAATAGCCTTGGGAGATTGTAGTCAGTTTCCAAGTGGCAAAAACAAATGAAGAGTAGTGTGTAATGTTTTTATTTGCTTTTTAGAATTTATTTGCAGTCTACTTTGCTTCCTTTCTTAGAGGTTGTAACTACATTGAATGTCCAGGTACAGATTCAATAGGTTACTAGAGCACTGTTCAGAAATTTCTTATATCAGGATATCCAAAAGCAAAAAATAAGAAAACTTATTAAGAAGCTTTCAATAAAGATGTGTATATAAATCTGGGTGAAACGTCATTATCTTGACCTACTGTATGTCTAGTAGAAGCATAAAAAAAGTCTTCTCATCAAGGGAATTTCTACACTTCTTAAATCCATAACTTTATATATATTAAGGCTTGAAATTGCTTGGTTCAGACACTTCAAATTAGAGAAGAATTGTTTAAAGAGTGGAAAACAGCTTTCTCATGCATGGACATGATGCTTTGTCTTTGATTAAACAAGAAGGCTGATTATTGACAGAGAATGATCATTTATGATGAAAATGACCTGGAGAATGAAATTTTTAGCCATGTGACTATCATTAGGAAAACTCTTATTGAATTAAAACATGCACGGAAAATTTAACTGTTAAGTCCCAGATAAACAACTTTCTAGGGTAGTTAGTAGCCAAGAGACCTACAGGGCTCTAGGCTTAATGACTTCAGGAAATTACTTGTAGTTTGATGTACCTGTCCCAGTAAAATATATCTTATTTGGACCACCAACAACAACAAGCAATGAAAGAACACTAGCATTTGTTGCATCGAGGTAATGTTGCATCTGTTCATGCCCATTTTGCTGGAATTTTTAAATCCTTCACAAGTCCTGCTGCTTGAACAATATGTTCTCCTTTGTACGTAGCCAACTCTACTTGGCAAGCAGTATCTCTGGCCATCTGCAATTGATGCATAACTAGTTTTGTTAATCACTCCCAAAGGCATTTACTACATTTTTTTTTCATTTTCAATTAATTGGTCCCAGGTCATTTCATCCTGTAGGAAGCTGCATTTATAGGTAGCTAATACAACTAAGATGACTGACTCAAGCTGTTGGATACCTGGGCAATGAACACATGACTGGAACAAGCATGGTCCATTAAAGAAATTTGTGCTGAGCTAAAATGAAATCCAAAGCATTGACTGGGTTTTATCTTATTCACAAAGTGCAGATAGAAGATAATAAGAATTCAACTATCCTAAACACATTAAGATGTCTCTATATCCTAGATGACCTTCTTCTTGGTCAACCGTCTGATAATAATTAAATATAAACATAGGCACTCATGACAACGTGATAGAGAAGAAAGAGCTGCATTGGGTAGGTGTCAACATCATCACACAGAAAACTCATTTGTGTCTGTTTTGGATTTTTGCTTTTGTTCTTTTAAAATTCACAGTGACATGATCCTGGAGGAGCCAATTTTATTTGTTCCCTCATAGGCCTTGAGGACATTGTAATGTATCAGTGATCAGATAGCTAAAGATACCAAGAAAGCAAGAAATGGCCAGAAAGATATGAGGATACAGGAATAATGCACGATGGAAACTTCATGTTTTTAATGTTGCAAAGAAATGTTCAGTTATAAAGAAGGATCATGGACATCACAGTTGAATGTATCCATAGAGCTTCATATGTTTACAAAAATGACACAATGTTAAGTGTCTTTCAAATATACTCTTTAATGGTACCCTCACAAGAATTCAGTGAGGCAGATAAGTGTCAATATTTTATAAATTAAGAGACTGGAGTTTAAACAAAAGAAGTGGCATGTCCAGGAGGACATGACCAATAAGCAAAGGACTGGATGAGTCACCAGGCCTCTTGTCCTGACCTTTTGCACACAGATCTCACAGATTTTGCTCTAGGTATCTGCCAAAGGTTTCTGTCAAAAATGATAAGTATCTGTAAATCCAGAATATTTCTAACTGCTTTAGAACAAAATCTAAATGCCATCATCCTCCTCTGTGTCCATAATACTTATTTCGCTTAATTCTCTGATCACTCTGTGATTTCTTAGAGCTTTTTAAAATTTTTCATTAATCACATGAGGAATATTAGACTAGAAAAGTTAAGAGTACAGAATTATATGACCAGTAATACCTAGGCTGGAATTCAAGTAAAAGTCCACCTTTTTTCAAAGTCTGCCATAGACTTTTTTGCTTTTATTTTTATAGTACCCTGTGAATAATTTACGAGTTGATTCTAATACAGTTAGAATAGTGATAGAATAGTTGATGTATTTTTGGCAATAATGTGACATTTGCTACAACTTGACATCAAATTCTATGTATTTCAAGAATTCAACACATCTCCAGATCCAACCCTATCTCACCTCTGTAGTTGCTCAGAAGAAAATGGTAAATGAGAAAACCTCAGGCAAAACTTTTCTTCACTTAAATAAAAACATTGAGATATATCTCAAATATTTCCTCTTGTCCTTTCTGTTTCCTTCTTTTTATTTTTTGTTAGTCAAGATTAGAGTTGCTTGACTGATAGAATGTGGAACATTAAGTTTAACATTAATAGCTTTGCAACGAATCTAGAATTAATTTCTTAATATTTAGATAATTTCTTAATATTTAGATCTTATGCTCAGTTACAGGGGTTTAAAGAAAGCAATGAAAAAATACATCTTTTCAAAGAAACAATTTAATAGCTCTTTGGGATGAGAGTAAATGTGACAAATTAAGAGATCAAAAGGAATTTTGACTGATCAGCTTTTTACTGTGGATTTAAATTTATTCCACTCTATTTTGTCAAATCAACTTGAGGAAAACCAAAACCAAATGAAAACAAACAAACAAAAAGTACTCTGCAGAAAGGAATAACTGTTAATTATAAATTAACGAGCACTTGTCAGCAGATATGGCAAAAGTTTACTTATTCATCCATCGAATATTGATGGAGCTCCTCTTACACACCTAGCTCTGTTCTAGCTGCTTAGAATCCCTAGCGAATAGAACATTTTGGTGCCCTTCCCTGGAAGAGCTTACATTCTAGGTCCTATGACACTGCTGTTGAGATGAGAGGTAAAGCCCCTACTTTGTGCTGGCTAAGACATTGCCATTTCTTTTTCACGTGTCTCACACCTCCCCCATTTGTACACTCCATGAGAAATAGAGTTATAAATGGCATTCACAAATCTGTTTGCAAATACATCTTAAACCCTTTCTTGCTTTCCTCCTGGTGACCTTTCCAAAAGAGCTCTTATTTGCAGAACTGTGTTAATTTATGTGTTCTAACCTCCATGTCAAAAATAACTTGGTTCTCTTGGGTGAAAAGGAAACCTCACCAGGAATAACCTGCCTCTTTATCTTCATCAAGGGGGATTCTGAAACAACTTGAGATCTTTTATTGCCAGCCAATCCCTGTACTAATGTAGAATTTCACAGGGTTTCTGCAATAACTATCTTTGGGTCTTCTCATAAGAGCCCTATAATAGCTATATATATTCCTCAGGAGAGCAAGATAGAATCTGAAAGGCCTATAATAGCTATCATAAATGAATAATAAAGTGTAGAAAGGACAAGCCACCATGAAAATGGCAAATGAATATGATGACGTGTATACTGTACTTGAAGTAATTATTGGAGTGTTATATTTACAGAAACTCTCCACAATTTTTTGTGGTGACTGTGAAATTTTGCAAGAGCTGCATATACTGTAAAATTGGTGGCATGGAAAGAGGTGGTTCAGCACAATAAAACTTAGAAATCTTTTCTGCATGTATCTTTTAGAATTAAGTCAAGTACAACCAGTTCACTACACTGACTTCTCAAATTTATCAGTCTTAACAACATATTCTATGCACTCTGAGCATCCAAAACAACTTGGCTTATGGACATCAGAAAGAAACAATATGCCAAACAAAAGAGATCTGCACTGTCCTCAGAACTCATCAAGAAACTGGCAAGGAAGTTAACAGCAAAGATGAAGATGTGATTTATGTGGGTGTCAAGGGTTGGGAGAGTATGCGTGTGGAAGGAAATTTAAAAATAATTTTTGGATGGACTTGGAGATTATGATATTGAGTGAAATGAGTCAGACAACAGCAGGTATTATTTGATATCACTTATATGTGGAATAAAAAAAAAGAAGAATCAAATACTATTTACAAACCAAACACACACTCCCTGACATAGAAAATAAACTATAGTTACCAAAGGGGAAAGGGAGGGGAGGGATAAATTAAGGGTTGAGGATTAACAGACACACACAACTATATACAAAATAGATAAGCAACAAAAACCGACTGTATAGCACAGGGAACCTTATTCAATTTCTTGTAATAACATTTAATGGAAAAGAATCTGAAAAGAAAATATATATGTATGTATATGTATAACTGAATCACTCTGCTGTACACCTGAAACTAACATTGTAAATCAACTACACTTCAATAAAAATTAAAGAAAAATAATCACAACATGACTCTCAATTTAAGAAGGAAGAAGAGATGCAACATTGTTTTATACTTAGTAAGAAAGGTGATTCTTGTACTTAGTAAAAAAGGTGATTGCCCAGTGGAAAAAGAAGTAAGGCATATGCTTTATGCAGAGGAAGGCTCTCGTGTTTCCTAACTAAAAAATGTTTATTTTTTCAGAGGAAAAAACATATATATATGTGAACAGCTATGGGAAAAAAAATTTTGGAAGACCTTGAGAGGAAGCACTGAATGCAAAGAATCTTTTTGAAGTGCTGGCTTGAGAGCAATCGTCAGTTCTTACAAACCTGCTGCATGATATGCTGGAGTCTTGGCAGCCTTTTTTCCAGTTGTAAATGTGTGCATGTGTGGAAGTTTCCTTTTCCAGTGAGTAACTGATCATGAAGAAACCTGTGGGGAAACACCTGATTTGCAATCATCTCTCTTTGCTTCCCAGAATTCTTTCTGTATTAATTCTAAAAAAGAAGACCTTTAGAAAATACCTTCAGGGGCTATGTGCTCTGTGGAAGAGTTCTCTAAAGCATTTCTCTTGCGAACAATGTCTTGAGATCTCAGAAACTGCCTTTGACTGCATCCTTGTTCCGTGCTTACCAAAATTTCCAATGTCTGGCCTTCCTTTACCAAGTTGCTTGTCAGCCCATTATTGTGAGCTCTTTCATGTGGATTCTTGCAAGAATTACCTTGTTTCTAATCTATTCTTCCCATAGAAACTAGGTTAACGTTCCTCATCTACAAATTTCATCAAGTAAAGTTGCTGTCCTCAAATCCACCTATAATCTCAGCACGACCTTTCTTTCTAGACTCGTAAATATTCCACACTGGTCAAAAATCACTTACTCCTTGATCTGATCATAAATTTGCCTCTACCTACTCCTTATTTCACATTTGTCTCACCTATCCAATTGTATAGGTGCTACTCAAATTCTCTATCATTTATGAACACTTGACTACTGAAAGCAACTCCTGTAATGACTAAACCATTCACTGGGTTTTATCATTAACTGGCTTACAATCCTTTTTTGTATATATTTTCTCTCCAAAAGGTTAACTTCTGGAATTTATTATCTTAGTATAACACAGTGTTTTGCATATAGTTGATGAGATGTAATAGTTCTTAAAAAAAAAAAAGACTCAGGTATTTCTGATTTCTTCAAGATAGGAAAAAATTGAAAACATGATGATATAAACTGGATCCCTCCTTTTAATTCAAGGTAATTAGCTCAAGTCTGGTTGTAATGGAAACAGATACCCAACTGGCTAATTTTTAAATTTGAAAACTTGATGACACTGACATCTTTATTTAGTTTACTTATGCTGATGTACCTGACACTGAGTAAGACTGTGCACTTCTGGGGCTTCTCATTGATGAGGCAAATACCTAGACTTTTAATAAGTCTGCCTTCCCATTTACACAATAAACATAAAGTTCCCTGCCCATTCTATAACACAAGACTGTTCAGAGAAACAAATCTGTCAGCGTACACAAACGTGAGCTCTTCTTATATGCTGGTTCATACCTTCAGATTCTAAAGTGTGCTCTGACACTAACGAATTTATGTGCCATGTAGTATTTTTGTTATACAGTTCTCTGAAAGGCACATTTCTGATTATTCGTTCTTGCTTACTTTCCTCTGGCTATAGGCTTTTCAACATGTATTGGATGCACATGGAGCTGAAACAATTACTGCTAAAATATTATACACATTTTGATCAAACAATGGCTTTGACAATCTTCACTGAATTCGTTAAGTTCATATACTGTTCTATCTCTAATAACTTGCAGGGAAAGAAGATCCAGTTTAGTGTGTTCTTTCTTTGAGTGATCTCTTTTTACTGTTTTACAACATGGCCATAAAGTCTGAAAACAAAGATAAAATCATTGTATCATGTTTTGCAATAAATATCAATAAACCTTTTATTATGCATCTACCTAAGTTATCAGACACGGTTGCCACGCTATGTTTATGTCCTAGTGGTATCCAACAATGAGAACTCTTGAGTATATAACGTTTATAAAGCATATTCTGATAAATGTTGAACAGATTGATTAATGGACCTACGAAAGAGAATCTAAGAGTCTGAGTTTTATTTTTCTGCCTAATTTATCATTCTTCCCAAACCAGCACTTACTCAACACAATCTGTGTTGTAGAAATGATAGTTTTTAAAATTAAAATTTCAGTTTAAATCTCTTCTCTTCTTTAAGACGTTGGTTTCTCAAGCAGAATTAATGATTCTCCCTACTTTACTTTCTTAGATACTTGCCAGTAGACTATATAGCATATGCACTGCATTATAATTGCCTGAACTGTAAATATAGCTGTTGTCCACATTAAATAGTGTATTTCTTGAGGTCAGGAAATGTGTCTGAATCATCTTTGTGTCTCCAAAGTCTAGTCCATATTCCGGACAAATGGATAGCACATAGCAAACATTCTTAGGTTGTTCGTGGGTAGATGCAAGTAATATTTACTTCATCGAAATGCAAAACTCTTATAAAATAAATTATTAGAATTGAAGATTGTTATAAAAGCCATATAATATTCCACCATTTCTTCCTCCAGAATGTCTCTCAGTTAATCAAACCAAGGAAGAATATCTGTTTTGATCTTTGCTCTCTTTCCGATATTAGTTGCCATGACAATATGAATCATGATGCCATGGCAGAGGCTAAGTGTAGATGACAATTCAGTTTAATTTACTGAGACCATTTCCTGTGTTTCTTCATTATTTTGCATACTGGCAGAATTTACTGCTCTACATTTCAGCAAAGATTAGTTGATGCCTAGGGGTGAATATCCTCAGATATTAGACTTGCAGTAATAATACACTTGACAGTACTTGTCAATTCATGGATTTCAAAGTGTCACCATTTTACTCATTGCCCCAACAAGAATTGATTGTGGAGAAAATTGTTTCATAGATAAAAATCTGTTGCCTATTACTATTCATGTCACATTCTCACATTTTGCATGTCATTCTCTCTGTCCTGTAGTCAGGGTCCTCTTCCATTCTGCCAGATGACTTTTCTCATTATTGCTCTCTATCATAAGCAAAATCTACAGTAAAGTATTTTAGCACTATACTAATGGTTTAACAAATTGTTTATCATTGCCAATTTTAACTGTAATAGAATCCTAATCAAATGAATAAATCATTAATGTTAGAATTTCCGGTATCAACAAGAAAGTAATGGAGTTATCTTGGAAGGATTTAGTAGTGGTCCTAAATTTACATTACATTCACAAGCATTATTCTACTTATAAGTTTAAGATTTGTTTAACTGAGTCAGATTTTACGTTCACTTTATTTTATAAATAAATAAATACACAAATCTATCTATCTATCTATCTATCTATCTATCTATCTATCTATCTATCTATATCACAACTCAACTGGATCCAATCACTTTCAGTGTACATACACTTTAAAAAACCAAACTGGTCATCTTGTGAAGTTTATCTATTCTATACTTATGAAGTATAAGAAAAATGTTTTAAAAATCTAATTTCTGGGAACTTCAATGAATGGGACTATTTAGTTTTACTATAATAAAGTATATGAGAGAATTTATTGATTCAAGGATCAAGCGTTTCTGGAAATTCTTCTCTCACTAGAGATATTAGCAAATACACTCTTCAGGAATATGTTAAAATTAAGTATCTTTTAGGTTTTTGTTTTGTTTATCACATTTTGAAAAAGAGTATATTAATGACTAATGTTTAGAAACACTGAGTTAAATTTCCTTTTCATATTTATTTTAAGATCGTAAGGTCCTTGAGGATCAATTAATATTTCTGTTTAGAAATTTGAATACTAATTTGGGGCTCTTTAAAATAAAGTGACTGTAAGAATATTTGTTGCCAAAAAGTGAGAGGACAAGTCATGAAGCTTTGTGAATTTTCATTAAGCAGCAGAGGAAAAGCCTTCACAAATGAGTAAAGTTGAAGAAAGAAGGCAGCGGAAGAAAATATTATTACTACTGCTACTACTACCATAATTATGAGGCTTGTATTTAGATTAAAATAAAGATCCTTACAATGTACTTCTTGAATTCTGACATCAACATTGCAAACTTTATTATTGAATATTTTCCTCTAATTTGTACAATGCATTTTTTAAAGCCATTTAATATTATTTTGGTAAAACCTTGGACTACCGATACTGCTACTTTTTGTCTTCAACTTAGGGGAGAGGGATTGACTATCCAGAATAGAATAGGTATTAAATATTCCTAATCAGGGTTATACACTAGAGATATGCAATCATTTGTTGTATAAATTAATGTACCTTTTTCCTGGTTTTCAATCATAGTAAAGTTGTAGGAAAAAAAACCTACATCAAAGTTGCATCAAAATTTCAAAACTGCAAGAAAATTTTTCCATTGATAAGGTGGTCCAAGAGAATAGATTTAGAATTAAGAAAACTTGAACTAAATATCCAATACTGAATATCTACTTTTTTAAACATTTTTTATTGATTTATAATCATTTTACAATGTTGTGTCAAATTCCAGTGTTCAGCACAATTTTTCAGTTATACATGAACATATATATATTCATTGTCACATTTTTTTCTCTGTGAGCTACCATAAAATCTTGTGTATATTTCCCTGTGCTATACACTATAATCTTGTTTATCTATTTTACAATTTTGAAATCCCATCTATCCCTTCCCACCCTCCGCCTCCTTGGCAATCACAAGTTTGTATTCTATGTCTGAGTCTGTTTCTGTTTTGTATTTATGCTTTGTTTGTTTGTTTGTTTGTTTTAGATTCCACATACGAGTGATCTCATATGGTATTTTTCTTTCTCTTTCTGGCTTACTTCACTTAGAATGACATTCTCCAGGAGCATCCATGTTGCTGCAAATGGCATTATGTTGTCGGTTTTTATGGCTGAATAGTATTCCATTGTATAAATATACCACATCTTCTTTATCCAGTCATCCGTTGATGGACATTTAGGCTGTCCCCATGTCTTGGCTATTGTAAATAGTGCTGCTATGAACATTGGGGTGCAGGTGTCATCCTGAACTTCTAATAGTTACTACTGGAGGGCCTCAAATAGGTAACTTTACCTCCCTAATTCTCCAACTGCTTATATATAAGAAGAAAATAATACTCCTCTTGAAAGATTGGCCTGTGGAAAAAAATGAGAAACTATAAGAAAACTGCTTAGCACAGTTCCTGGGAAAGGGTGGTTCTTAAATAAAGTCTAATAACCAGATGGTTGATAGAACTTACCATTTTCCCCCCAAGACTCTTTTTCTATTCTTTTTTTTATTGAAGTACAGTCAGTTACAGTGTGTCAATTTTCTGATGTACAGCATAATGTCCCAGTCATACATATAAATACATATATTTGTTCTCATATTCTTTTTCATCAAATATTATTACAGGATATTGAATATAGTTCCCTGTGCTATATGGAAGAAATTTGTTTTTATTTATTTTTATATATAGAAGTTAATTGCAAATCTCGAACTCCCAAAGTTATCCCTTCTCATCCTCTTTCCCCTGGTAACCATGAGATTGTTTACTTATGACTATGAGTCTGTTTCTGTTTTGTAGATGAGTTCATTAGTTTATTCTTTTTTCTTTTTTTAGATTCTACATATGAGTGATATCATAGGGTAATAATACATGAACAAAAGAGGGAATAAACCCCAAACAATTAAGCAAGTAGGAGGAAAATAACCAGTGGGTAAGTTTCTCAAAAACAGAAACTGTGTAAAGTGTTGATGGATGAAATAACACTGAGCCTAGAAAAGTGAGCCCTCTGCTACTGGGAAGGGGTGGGTCAGCCAAATGAACCCCTGGAAAATTTGATTCGAAAACAGCAGGTGAGGCTGAGGACATCAGTGGCTGTAGAGTTGAAAACAGGATTTCCTTAGTCTTCATGCAGAGTAGGTAAAAGTTTGAGTCACTTCCTGCCTGGTGGGAGCTGAGGAGGGAATAGGCACATATTTCATCTTCAAAGAAATTGAATAAATTGGGTTTAATTAGGGCAATTAGTTTTGTTATTGGCAGTTTAGTTAAGCCCTTTTCATTTTGACATTGAGGATCTTTCCCAGATCCTGTCCACTCTTCTTAAATTGTAGCATTTCAGAAAATAAGACTCAAATTTGAAATAGGACTTTCTCATAACAGGAAGGAAAGATCCTGATCACACAATTCCTTAGCACATCAAAAATACAAGTTTTATTTTAAACAGTAGTAAAACTTTAGATCTCCTCCTAAAATTGTTCTGTGGTCATCAGGGCACTCAGACAGGAAAAAAAAAAAACAAAACCTAATGTTACTCAGCAATAACATGGTCAAAAGTGCAAACTTTAAAGAAGTTGTTTGAAAGGGATGCTGATAACTCAATTGAAAGGGGTCATGTGATCTGCGCAGCACAAGATTAAGATTCTATCATTTTTTTCACCTTTTATTTTTTTCCTTTCTATCACAGTAGTTCCGTCTTATTATAGAGGGGATAATTTTTCATCATGTTGCTTCCTTTTTCATTGTGTAAACCGTATTTTTATTCCTAAATATTCTGTATGCTATCCATTTCAGAAATTGATATTGTTAATTATCACTGGGGAGACATATTGGAACTGAGCAGAACCCTGCCACCCACACCCTCCTCCCTAGTACAAAACCAAACAGTTAATGATTAGGAAAATAGAGTCATGAACTCAATGTTTGATGCACACTCCTGTGTTGTTTTACAGATATTATAACTGGCACCAGAGGGAAAAAGCTAACTGCATGATGACTAGACTGCAGCCATGACATAAGCTGCTCCATTGTGAGCAGTGTTCAATCTATGGCCAGCACAATTCCAAAAAGTGGCCTCATGAGAATAGGATTAACATTATTGCTCATAATAATCTGTATTTGTGTGGATATCAAAATAACTGTAGCTTGCTCTGCTGGTATATGTAAGTGGGCAACTAAATTTGCCCACAAAGACATGCTGCAGACCTGCGTTAATATCTTCCACTCTGAGAGCGTGGCTCCCTATGTCATCATGAGGAAGTTATAGAAGATGGAGCTTCACTCCTAATCCCATAGGAATGAAATAATGTTTGACAGTAGGGAATTGAAAGCGACGTTTTTGCCTCTTTCCTGTTTGCCCATTTCTGTCCCCCTCTAATCTTAAAAGAACTTAATTATAGGAATGGGATCACTAAGCAACTGAAACTAACTCCCAACTTATGCTCTCCTGAATGCACACGATGCCATGCCTAACCTGTTGATTCTTTTCCTAATAAAAAGAAGTAAGAATGAAGACTGAAGCAGTTAAAAAATGATTAGCCTTCTACCCCTACGAGTTCCCTCAGCAAAACTGCAAGCAAATCATGGGCAAAACAACATCTGAAGACAGTCAGCCAGTCTGCACACAATGCAGAATGATGCAGACTCAACCTCCTTCCTCAATGATTCACTGAGATTCTTTCCCTGCATTTTTCCCTTTAAAAACTGTCATAGCTGAGCAAAATCTTCAGAAGTGGTCTCTGGACAGGAGTCCACCATTTTACTAGATTGCCAGATCTTCTGATTAAAGCCCGTCTCCTTTCTACTGACACTTCCATCTCAAATTATTGGCTTTTGAGCAGCAAGCAGCTGAATTTGATGAGTTTGGTAACAATATGAACAAGAGAAACATATTGAAAAATTAGATGCAATGATATTGCAGCAGTAGAAATTAGAATAATGGTTTCCCTGTTCATGCTACAGTTACTGAAGTTATTTGTTCTGGGTCACCATGAAGTTCTTCAAAGTTTTTCCACAGCCTACTGCGGATGCTGTAGGATAACCATTTCCCTTTTAGGTTAAAGCTACCACCAAGCTATAAAAATATAGTTTCCTGAGTTTGCTTTTTTTTAAGTGCAGCTAGCAAACTTTAATTATTATATTTTTAACTCTACCATATTTTAAAGTCACTCTCAAGACGTTTTTGGGAAAAGAACATTTTCAACGAGTGTACAAAGTAATCAATATTTTACCTTAAAAGATTTTAAATAGCATATACAAATTGAATTTTTCTTTTATACAGGCAGTTGTCTAGGAATACCATAAACCTACCTTAGTATTATATAATTCTTATGATTCCAGCAAAATCTTAAAAATATACACTAAATAAATACTTCTCTGTGATATTACAATACTAACTGTGTGCTTAGTAAGGTAAACTATAAAAGTAAAACAATTATTCAATATTTATTCTAAGTATAGTTATAATGAAGTCACTCCAATAGGGTGAATTCTTCCTCAAACTTACAAGTGCATAAAACTAAGTATGTAGAGATACCTTCTTAATATGAAATATTAATACTATGTTTTTATTTACCTTCTTATGGTTAATTGTGCAAGGTTTTAGATACAATTGCCACCATTTTGTTGAGGCTGTTTACCAGCTTAAATTTCTAACTGATCTGCTGACCAGATTCTGGTTGATATTCCCCATGGTGTGTGCTTATCCTCTTTTGTATTTAGGCCAATGATGCTATAACTTAAAAATACGAGTAACTATTTCCCTAATTTTCTGGTTTCAAGTTATACCCAGGACTCAATTCTTCCATCTTTTCAGAGAAACCTATCGCTCTCATTGGAGACTGAACTCGAAATTGGAATTTGAATTCTCAAGATGCTTGTATATGTTGTTCATTATAACTCTAGAGCATTTGCACTTAATCAGCACTTACATTCTTTTGTGTCATTCTTGATGCTTTTTTAGTTGATATTTTAAAGTATAACTAATTGCAAAGACTGTATGATATCACTTATATGTGGAATCTAAAATATAATACTAACTGGTAAATATAATAAAAAAGAAACAGACTCAGATATAGAGAACAAACTGGCGGTTGCCACTGGGGAGAGGGGAGGAGGAAGGAACAACATAGGAGTAGGGGATTAAGAGATACAAATTACTATGTATAAAATAAATAAGCTACAAGGATATACAGTATAGCACAGGGAATATAGCCAATATTTTGTAATAACTATAAATGGAATATAACCTTTAAAATTGTAAGTCACAAAGTTGTACAATTTAAACTTACATAATATTGTACATCAACTATATCTCAATTAAAAGAAAAATAACTAATTGAATTCTACATCTCTAACTTGGCTTTGTCAGGCCCTTAATCAAAAAATGCATTTTAATCATAATATAAAATGCTTATTAGTTTCTTTATTTTTCACCATCATAGCAAATGTTTCAAAAATACCAACATAATTTAATAGCATGTCTCAAAATTATTTTATCTGATGCTGTGTGCCTTCTTTTAAAATACTTTAAATTTATATTATATTAGATTTTTATTTTGGGATATGAAAGATTTAATGCATTGTGGTCTGTAGTCATCACCTTCATTTTCATACTCAAATGAACAAACTTTAGCTATAGGTGCTGTTTTAGGTTGGCTTTTGTGTCCTTTTGACAAAATTACTTTAACTTTGAAAGCGTCCTTGTGAATGGAATAGCAAGGTCTTTAATGAAGTGCACTACTAACAAAATAAGCATAATTACCTTTTTTGTCATAAGTGAAAATATAAAATATTTCTAAAACAACAATAAAATATTAAAACAACAAAATAAAGCTACTAAACAAAGTTCAAGATTTCTCTGTAGCCATTTTGTTCTTTGCATCTTCCTATAAAGATGTAGAGAAATTATTTAATCTACAATCAATAATAATTCCTCATTGTGACTTGCCATCTAATTGCCTAAGTGATGGCTATTTTAGCTCACTTTTTAAATTTACCTTCAATTTGAAAACACTGACATGGTAATGATTAACAGTTCTGTATTTTAAAGGTAAAGAAATGCAGCAACGAAAAAAAAAGGAGACTCCTGTGTAAGTTTTGTTTTATATGATGGAAAATGAGTTATTCATTCCCCTAATTTATATCCAAGTTTTACTTTGCCAATAAATAGCCCAACTTTTATAATCTAATACATGGTTATAGGTAAAGGAATCATATTCAGAAATGCTGGCTAGACAGACCATTCTGCCTCTTAATATTTAATTTAAATTATATTAAAGTCACATGTTACCACAAATACAAATACAAGTTAATTTTACTAAATCTTGCTCTAATATTACAACTTTAAAATTTGCTCTTTGAGTTCCAAGCTCTTATTAACACTCTGTGCTTAACTTGAGTTGGCAGTGTGTGAACCCAGTTGGCATCATCTTGAGCCAACACCAATTATAGATTAATTTTTTCTCCAAATAAGATCAAGAGGATATCTAGACTCATAGAAATCAAATTGTTGGCAAAGAATAATAAATGTAAATAAAATCACCTGAAGTCTTGTTTGAAAACCAATTTAACTTGTAGGTCAACAATTTAACCTATCTTTAATTATGGACAACTCTAGAGTAGAAATCCACTTTCTCAGAGGTCCATTAATAAATGCTGTATTCCTACTATACTGATACGCAGATTGAAATTCCCCAAAGCAAGTAGGAATAATAGAAAAAATTACAAAATATTTTTAAAAATAAAATTAAACTAATAAATAATATTTGGAATAGAGTGGCACATGTTACACCTCTAATATAATTTTTCAAATTATTTGGGTTTTATTAGGTATAATTTATAAAAGATCAATATTTTAACAATTATAAAAGGCTTCAACTCCATGACATGTTTTAATTAACATATTTCATTTTATATCACACAAAACATTCGTCATTAAATTTTAGTTAGAGATCCAAGTTCTTAAAATGTATAAAAGTATTCTATGTCTCTCAATTTCTACTTCTTTATTCTGTACAAATATCATTAATGTCACACACACACACACACAAATAAAAATTACTGGTATGTTATTATTTAAGTAAAATTTTTAAGTTGTCTAATTTCTCCATATCATGCATTTAAATTATATTTTGAAATCTAAAAGAATATAATATAAATCCCTAAATTCTGAATAAATAGTTCAATAAGTGGTGAAACTAACACATTTTAATTTTACTAAAAAGTACAGTGGAATGTTTAATATTCATATTTCCAGAATGAGGTTTTGTTGTTGCTTTGTCATTATTTTTGTTGGATAAGATTTAAATATGCTTCTATTAAAGTGAAATCAGTGGCAGCCAGGGGGTAAAAAACCTTCAAAAATCTGTTTCTCTATAAAAGTTATGAGAACACTGGGAAAAAAATCAAAATTAACTTTTCAAATTAACTTTCTCAGAACTCTTGCAATTAAACAAAGGCTTGCCAAAATCTGCAGGGCTTATTCAATAAAAACTACGTATCTTGATTAAAAATATTGAGATTTGTAACAGTTTGACTTGCCTATTCCCATTCCTCTCTGACGCTCCACAATGGCCTTGAAAACGAAGCCTCTACAATTACAGTGATACCCAGCAGCGTAGCAGCCCTGTAAAGAACAGATGGATTGAAACTTTGTAAAATCCCCATTGCAAGAAAATTGTCATTGTTTGATTTGTTTGGCAGTTCCCTGGAAACCCCCACTTTTTTAACCTGACTCTGAAATTGTTATGTGCAAATAGCCTTTATTTCTGGGCATTTGTAGAAAACAATCAACAGCAATTGCTTAACATTTCAGCTGTCTGAGGTGATAACAGTGTGGGCTAATAAGAATTTAATGAAAACACTTAAAAGAAAATTGGAAAATAAAATACCCTTAAGTAGCTTTGAAAAACTTTCAGAAATTCATGCAAATACAAAAAGTTATTCACATATATACAACCGTGCATATATCCAGGAGATATTTGAAAAAGCCCTGAAGTCTCTCTTCTGAAAAATCATGAGCCTTTGTACAAGAAAGAAGTTGCAGCTAAGGCAGAGTTGTAGACTGCCTGCCATAGGATTGAGTGTATAACCCAAAAGGAACAAAGAGCCTCTTGACAAATGCTGGAGACTTATTAGTTTAAGATTTTTAAGGAAATTCCTGTCTCATCATTAGCTGGCCACTAAGTTAATCAAACAGAGACAGTGGTCAAGCATGAGGAAGAATACAGACTTTACAGATTTATTTTGGGAAAGACTCTACACCAGCAAACAACAACAGTGCACTCTGGGAAGTAGGAGACTCTGATAATTAAAATTGTCACATTATATTATTTTAAATAATAAAACTTTAGCAAAAAAAATTACATAACATGCAAGGAAACAAGAAATTATAGCCCATACACAGAAGGAAGGAAAAGAATCAACAGAAAGTATCCCTGAGAAATTCAAGATTATTTAGACAAAGTTTTTCAATTAGCTATTTTAAATATGTTCAAAGAAATAAATGAAACCAGGACTAAAGAGCAAAGAGAGATCATGGGACTAAAGCCTCACAAAATAAAGAATATCAATGAAGAGGTAGAAATTATTTTAAAAATAAAGAACCAAACAGAAATTCTGGAGTCAGAAAATACCAAAACTGCAAAATAGTCACTGAGAGAAAATATGCTAGGCAGAGGAATCAGCAAACTTGAAAATAGGTCAGTTGGAATTAGTCATTTTTTAACAGAAATATAAGAAAAAGGTTAAAAGAGTCTCAGAGACTGTGGGACACCAGCAAGTACACCAACATATGCATAACAGGCATCCCAGAAGAAGAAAATTTTAAATTGTCAGAAAGAGTATTTGAGAAAAGAATGACTGAAAACTTGCCAAATTAGATATAAAGCCATCCACACAGTCAAGAAGCTCAATAAACTCAGTAACATAAACTCAGATAGCCATTCTAGACACTTAGATTCAAGCTGTAAAATGACAAAGACAAAGCAAGAATCTTGAAAATAGCAAAAGAAAAGTGACTGACCACAGACAAAGGAACTTTAGGAAGATTAACGGTAAATTCATTCTTAGAAGCCATGGAAGCTAGAAGGTAGTGGAATCGCATGTTCAAACTGCCAAAGAGAAAAGATGATCAGTCAAGATTCCATATCCAGGAAAAGGATTCTTCAAAGGGAAGGAAAATTTGAGACAGAATTTGTCGCTATCAAAGCTGCCCAGCAAGAAATGCTAAAGAGCGCTCTTCAGGCTGAAATGAAAGAGTATTAGACAATAACTCAAACCCACATAAATAAAGAGATCTGGTAAAAGTAACTACACGTGGAAATAGACAAGACAGCACAGGCTTACCTCGGAGATACTGCAAGTTCAGTTCCAGACCACTGCAATAAACAAATAGTGTGATAAAACATCACATAATGTTTTTTGTTTCCCAGTACAAATAAAAGTTATGTTTACACTATACTATAAGTAGGCAATAGCATATTAAGTGGGCAACAACACCATTATGTCTAAAAAAAGGTAATTTAAAAAATCCTTTATTACTAAAAATGCTAACCATCATCTGAACCTTTAGCAAATTTTAATATTTTTGTAATAGTAACATCAAAGATCACTGACCACAGATCAAAATAACCAATATAATAATCATAAAAATTTTGAAATATTGCAAGAAGTGCCAAAATGTGACACAGACACAAACTGAGCTAATGCTCTTGGAAAAAAAAAGTGGTGACAATAGATTTGCTCAACCCAGGGTTGCCACAAACTTTCAATTTATAAAGAATGTAGTATTTGTGAAGTGCAATAAAGTGAGGCACAATAAAATATGTTTGTGTAGAGGACTATGTTTTTTGTGACCTTGTTTTTCTTCTATATGACTTAAAATATACCCACACAAAGTAATACATACAAACCTGTTTTGAGGAGTATATAATGTCCAAAGATGCAATTTGTATGACAATAATAATACAAAGGAGGGAGGTAATGGTGCTATACAGGAGCAAAGTTGTGTGTAAAGTTGAAATTAATTTGGTATTAATTTGGTATTAATTTGGTATTAATTCAAATTTAACTGTTATAATTAAGTATTAATTACAATTCCAAGGGAAATCACTAAGATAGAGAATTCAACAGTGAACAGTTGAAAACTTCAATACTCCATTTTAATAATAGATAGAACATTTAGGCACAAGATCAAGAAGGAAATTACACCTTGAAGAATACTATAAAGGAATTTGACAAAAAACAATTTGCAGACTTAAATCTAGGATTTAAAAATATAACTAGAAAACATTCTATATATGGTGAATTTATTTTCAACAAGTGTGCCAAAACAAATAAGAAAAAAAGTCTTCAACAAATGATGCTCGAACAACTGAATTTCAACCCCTACCTCATATCATACACAAAAATTAACAAAAATTTTAGCAAAGACCTAAATTTAAAAGCAAAATTTTAAAACTCTCAGAAGAAAACTTTCATGTAAGTCTCTGTAACATGGAGTAGACAATGGTTCCTTACATATGACAACAAAAGAACAAACAAACAAAAAAAGTAATAAATTGGACTACCTCAAATTTTTTAACTTTTGTGATTTAAAGGACACCATCAAGAAAGTGAAAAGACAATGTACAGATAAGGATACATATTTGCAAAACAAATATAAGGGACCGTAATCCAGAGTAAATGAAAAGCTCTTACTACTCAAGAATATAAATAAAATAACTGATTTTAGAAATGATTGAAGTATTTGAATAGACATTTCTCCAAAGAATATATTAAAATGGCTAGTGTATACAAGAAAAAATGCTTAACATCCATAACCTTTGGTAAAATGTGCATCGAGACCATGATGAAAGACCTATTACACACCTAACAATTTAAAATATTAGGCAGTAACAAGTGTTGGTGAGGATTAATTTTAAAAAAGTAATACATTGTTGGTAAGGATGTAAAATGGTGCATATGCTCAGGAAAACAGTTTAATAATTAATCAAAAGTTAAGCATCCAGTTACTACATGACTTAGCAATTCTAATTCTCATATATACCCAAGAGAATAGAAAACATAGGTTTGCACAAAGAGTTGTACCCAAGTGTTCATAGCAGTATTACTCACAATAGCCAAAATGTGAAAATAACACAAATGTTCATCAGCTGAACACTGGATAAGCAAAACGTGATATATCCGGACAATGGACTGCCATCCAGCCCTAGAAATGAGCAAAGTGTAGATATATACTACAGCATTTATGAATTGAATCAAACACAAAAGGGGACATACTAGGTGATTCTGTAATCTGAAATGACCATGATAGGTAAACTCATAGAGACACAAATATGTTAGTGTTTGCCAGTTGCTGAGTTGAAGAGGAAACAGAGTGGCTGCTAATTAATGTAGCATTTATTTGCTGGTGAAGAAAATGTTCTAGAATTTGAAAATGGTGATGGTTGTACAACTTTCTGAATATTTCTAAAACCAGAGTTGTTTGCTTTAAAATGCTGAATTTTGTGAAAGGTGAATTATACCTCAATAAAATAAAATCAAAAAACAGTCTGCATTTTTCTCCCCTTTTAATATCTGTATTTCATTCTTGATTTTTTTTTTAATGTTACTACTTCAACTGTAGACTGTTCTTATCAGTCCAAGGTTAAATTTCCTAATTGACCTCAAAATTATACTGGAAAGAGACAGAACAAGAGAGTGAAAGAGATAGGTAGAATTATTGGATTTAAATGGGTTTAATTCATATAATTTTTAGCTCCATAAAACTCATTTGCATAATCTTCCTGCCTTTCTGGCTAGAAATATAAAAACACACTCAATAAGAATATTCAAACACAATCTTTTCATTACACTTTAACCAGTAAATGCTCCTTCATTTCTATCAAGTATCCTTTGTTTTTTAGAAATGCTCTGACCAGAAGTCCACTACTTACCATGTGTGGCTCATAAGCAATTGAAATGCAGCATGTATGCAAAATACCCACTGGCTTTGTAAGGCACTCTGAATACAAATGGCCAGTAGGCACATGAAAAAGTGCTCAATATCACTAGTTATCAGAGAAATGCAAGTCAAAACTACAACGAGGTATCACCTTACACCAGTCAGAGTGCCTATCGTTCAAAAGTCCATGAATGATAAATGCTGGAGAGGGTGTGGAGAAAAGGGAACCCTCCTACACTGTTGGTGGGAATGCAGTTTGGTGCAGCCATTATGGAAAACATATAGAGATTCCTCAAAAAACTAAAAATAGATTTAACATATGATCCAGCAATCCCACTCCTGGGCATATATCTGCAGAGAAGTCTAATTCAAAAAGATACATGCACTCCAATGTTCATAGCAGTACTATATGCAATAACCAAGACATGGAAACAACTTAAATGTCCATTTACAGATGCCTGGATAAAGAAGCTGTGGTATATTTATACAATGGAATAGTACTCAGCCACAAAAAAAGAATAAAATAATGCCATTTGCAGCAACATGGATGGACCTAGAGATCATCATTCTAAGTGAAGTAAGCCAGAAAGAGAAAGAAAAATACCAAATGATATAAAGCATATGTAGAATCTTAAAAAAAAAAAAGGAAAAAAAGGACACTAGGAACTCATCTACAAAAAAGAAACAGACTCACTGACATAGTAAACAAGTTTATGGTTACTGGGGAAAGAGGGTGGGAAGGGATAAATTTGGGAGTTCGAGATTTACAAATGTTAGCCACTGTATATAAAAACAGATTTTAAAAGTTTCTTCTGTATAGGACAGGGAACTATGTTCAATATCTTATAATAACAACAACCTTTAATGAAAAAACAAATGAAAATGAATATATGTATGTATATACATTACTGGGACATTGTGCTATACACCAAAAATTGAAACAATGTAATTGACTGTACTTCAATTAAAAAAAAGACACTATGAGATTAAACAGAATGCAAAGTATCTCATTAATAAGTCTAAATTTATTATATTGCATTGATTATAGTTCTGATGTATGGCGTTAAATAAAACTTTACTAAAGTTAATATATCCTTTCTTAAATGTAGCCACTAGAATATTTAAAATTACGTATGTGTCTCTGATTATATTTGTTTGATCAGCACTTGTTGGGAGAACATCTTCCCACACACAGACCATCAATCTTGAGACCTGAGATGTCTGAACACCATTCTAAATTCAATAAATTTTAAAAGTGTGTTATGTGACCGTTAGCACTCCAATTACTTTTAGAGTGAACAAATACATTTATCTATAAAACAAAGAATGCCTCATACATTAAAATGGAGTTACTTACAGGTATGTACATTTAAAATTTATCACTTAGGTACAATATCCTCCAACCCACATACTTTATTGTAAATACTGAATAATGAAATCTCTACTCTCTGGCTTTTGTAATTTGGAGTAAATACAGGGGGATTTATAACACTTTGATATACATCTAATTTACTCAAAAGTGAAGTCATCAGTATTTTGAAAAGTGTGTTGGTTTGTCTCTGTTCTCCCCTCTACTGTAAACTTCTTCACCCTGCTGTCACCATAGGGTCTGATCTCTACCTGACTCCATCACCAGGATTCCTTAAACTTCACCTTCCAGTTTGGTTTGCCCAATAACAAGACAAGAGGGAAGAAAGAGAGGGATTCTGGGCAATTGTTTTCCTGTTTCTGCCACTGCCAACCCCCATTTGACCTTGCCTGCATTTCCCTGTATAAGACCACAGGCTGGAAAGCAACCTCTGTTTTCTACTATGGTTCTCTCAGTGGGATCTGGTAAAGGCTCCCATCTACAGTAGTGCTTCAACATTCCTTTTTTCCCTTTAACCTTGGCTACATCTCTGTGCAGACTACCTACTTGCAACTCCTTTCAGTCACCTGTCTAAATAAACACCTGTTCTCTGCCAGGACCTTGACTGTCACAGAGAGGATCCCGTCTATGCCAAAGCCATTATCTCTACAGTGGACTTGTCTAAGGAATCAGTATATTGAGGAGTAAACCCTCAGCGGATTAATCCAAAGTGTCAGAATTTGGATTTTGTCCTTAGAGGTTTTTAAAAGATACCTGAGAAGTTTTATGTCCAACATTTTTTCTCTAGATCCTTAATACGATTTTGCCACAAGAAATGAAGATTTGCCTTTTTCTGCTAAGCTTTTCTTTCTCACAGAGACCATACTTCACCAGGATGGAGGTTTTCCACGTTTTTTCTAATGTATCAAAGAATATCATGGTGTCTCAGGTACATGATCATCAAATATTTTTGATTGTGCTCCCTTAACATAGTTTTCCAAAGCAATGTACCTCCACACATTTTTAACAGGACGTCTGAAATATTTCATCCAAAGTTTGAATATAGCTAGCTGCAAGGCATATTATTTCTATATATTGTAAACAGAGACATTTTAAAGTGTTGCTCTCACATAATTCAATCATATATGCCCCATGGTATCAGGATACCATAGGAATTTGCTACCATCATCATCCAATTTAAATATTGATGAAAAAGCTCTTCATCAATAAATGAGAATTTTATATCAGTTTTCTCTTCTCCTGCTACTCATATTTCCATTTTACTTCCCGAACAGAATTACATCTTAATGTAGTATATTTTTATTCTTGAAAGTATTTTATCGATCCTCTTTCATACTTCACTGAAGAAACAAATAAATATATAAATTAACATTGAATTCTTTTTTTCCAGTAACATAAGCTCTATGTGTTAAAAAATAATTCCCCTGGTTTGAGTTGCAAATTGATTTCAAATCGACAAAAATATATTAAAATTTTAGCATATAATCATTAAGCATAAAAGTAAAAATGTTTAATTATGCACACATTTCTTAATGAAGTGAATGAGATTTCTTTGTCCCAATGATTTTTCATATCTATATATGATTATTACTAGTTGCTAGAAGGAGAAATAATTTAACCCAAATATTCAGAGAACCTGACCAGCCAGGGGGTCAGGGGGGGCCTGAGACCTTGACTACAATTCCTTCAGAGTTTGCAATGTGTAACATGGGCTGCGCACCAAGTCCGGTGTGGCGAGGGAACCTTTCCCCCTCCAACCCATGGCCTGCCAGGGAAAGCTTTCATAATGATATATTAAAAGGCCTGATCATATTATCAGGCCTGAAAAATCACATAGGCTTTCAACAAGGAGCTGGACTCCTGTGTTACATGCTAAATATCGCAGACTAATCTATCATCAAAGGTCATGTTTAGTGATATTTCAGCTAACAACTAGATCAAGTCTTCTTTTGATTATGTTAAAAGCGAATTTTTCAGTTGACATACACAAAACCTTTAGCATCTGTTTTGCATAAGTATTTGTTACCCAGTTTTTACAATAGCTCACACAAAGTATTTTGAACTGTCCATCTGTTCATTGCTCTATGCCCTTATCCACAAACAGGAGATCAGAAGAAGATTTAGGATTGGTAGGAGTTATGCTTTTCTTTGGTAAATGGTAGAGAGGTGTCGTGACAAGGTAGGTAGGAAAAATTAGCCAAACCTCAGTCAAAACCAGGTGCTTTTACAGTCAGATAAATTTAGAGATAAATGTATATACTTAATTTAGGGATATGAGAATTGATTCCTTTGAACTATTTCTGCCCTTTCACCCATTCTAAGCCCTTCACTCCCAAGGGGTGAACACACCCAGTGTGAAGTTTGGCATAATCATCACATAGGAAGTAGTAAGAAACAGAACACGAATCCCGGCAATCTATCTTGAGAACCTATATTCTTCATCATCCTCTACTGTGTGAGGTACAGGCTTTGTGATCTGCCTTGATGGTATGTTTCAGCTCTATAAAGAATAAAACGTGTTACTTCCCACACTTGCTTTTGCAGGAAGTTATTAGAGCCTATCTTGCAAAATATGGATATAACTCAGAAGAACAGTGTTTACAATGGCAGCTGCGCAGTAGATCAAAAAAGCCGCATGTCCAGTTTAGACTAAAAGGAGAGGTGCAACAGTGAAGTTAGTTCACTGGGGAAGCCATCAATGGAAGATGCTGGCAGAATTAAGCCATCACTCTCCAGAAAGCAAATAAAATGCTATCTTTACTCCTACACAAACGTCTACTGAGGTAGATTTAATATCAAATGAAATGTGCAACTTTTAGAAGAAAATAGAGAAAAACAGATTTATATCCTCAAAATAGGGGGAGGTTTCTTAAACAAGAAAAAACAAATAAAAAGAGCACAAACCCTAAGAAAAATAGCATTAGATGTTAAAAATTGCATTTAGAAAAAAAAAAAAACTTCTGTGGGTCAAAAGTCTGTTTTAAAGTGAAGAGTCATACACAAAAAATGCATTAATAGTGAATATATATATTCCTTCTACATATTTTCAACAAATCAATAAGAAAAAAAATGCCTACACTATCTAGAACAAATGAACAGGTATATAAAGAGAAGACATTTGTAGACTGGACACTATGCAAATGATTAAGCAACAAAGAAACAATTAAAGCTCTGTAGTTTCAAAAGATTTTATGTATCTGACTGCTTTAGCTTTTGGCAAGAATTTAGAGCAATGATAAGTCAGTTAGTGAGATATAAATTGTTGAAATTAATTTGGCAAGTAATTTGGCAGTATCTAGCAAAATTGAAGATATATGCATATGCCTATGACCCAACAATTATTCTCATATATATATATATATATATATATATGAAGTCCTTGAGAGAATCATTACTGAGACTCAAAATACGCATGCATAAAAGTGTTTATTGGAGAATTGTGTATAGAAAAAAAAAGAAAAATCTTAAACATTCATCAGCTTCAGAATAGATAAATAACATGTGGTAAGTTCGTGAAGAACTACTACACATCTGTGGAAATGAATGATATAAAACTAAACGTAGTAACATATATATTTTGAGGCACATAATAGGAATGGAAAAGCACAGCACGGTAACATTTAAATAAAGTTATAGTACATAAAAACGTGTTGTATGGTGTGTAGTGATATACGCATGGGTAGTGATAAATTCATTAAAGAAATGTAGGGAAATCATAAGCCTTAAATTCAGAATGGTAATTAGCTCAGACTGGTGGCAGACGGGAGGGAGTAGGTAGGTTGGGAGCAATCAGATGAGATGCAGAAATATACAACTGTCTATGTATCTTTTATTTCTTAAATTGACTTGTAGAAACTTGTCATTCTCTATATCATCATTCATACAATTTTAAACAATGTTTTTCCAGAGGATTGTCCTTTGGGAAAACATAAATCCCAGAGGCCATATGGAATAATTGGGAGTGTAGAAGAATGTGAGGAAATATGGAAAAAAAAACAGAGCAAATGTGAGTGACACTGCACCAGAAAGTCATTATTCCAACAGAGAATACAACCCCCAGCAAGACAAGGGACTGAAGGATTTTAAGAAAACTGGACTGTTTTCCAACCAGTTGCTGAATTTTGTTTACTCACTCAATTACAATCGTGCAAAATTTCCAAAAAGTGAACAATTACCTTTGTAATAAATAGCTCATCAAGCTATCTGCAAATGCCAGCTAGAAAACAACATGTTACAGAGAACTCGTCAGTCAGACAAACTCCTTTTTCTTCTTGTTAGCCAAAAGAAGTGAAAAAGAAAAGTAATTATAGGTAATTTTCCAATCATTCCCATGATATGAGATAGTGCAGGACGTAGAAATTACTAGATAATGGTCTTCTATTACTATCATTTAATTGAATATATAATATAATGCAGATATGATCAATCTTAATAAAATAAGGCCCACACAAGATAGGACATAAGGCAAAAAAAAAATAAGTAGGTAAACAGAAGAGTAGTATCTTAAGAGTGAACAGTCAGGCTATTATTATTGTAAATGGTACATATATATTTTAAAAGGCTTAAATATGTCATTTGACATTGAGAGTGAGCTGTCAAGGAATTTAGGCAGAGGCATAACCAGGGGTGATATTTATATAATATGTTAACTTTTACAGTTAATTAGACCAATCATAATGCACCCACCCACCAGCTTTAGTGCTGGCCCTTGAAAGCCCCCTCTGTCCAAGGAAACGTGTGGGGAGGGGTAGCAGGGGGCGCTCTAGGCCCTAGGATGCAGCTATTGGACCACCTTTCTGGCCTATTTCAATATTCAACAACTCTTCAGGTTGTACTGGTGGGTACTAGCTGAACAAAACACTAGACATAACTATTTGTAAAATCGGAGGGGAGAAGATGTAAGCCACCTTTATCCTGAGGGGGAAAAAAAAAAATCCCCTTCCATCACAGCAGAAAGCAAAATACCTACTTCAAAAATCAACACAAAAAGCAGCAATTTAAGAATATTATTAGAAACGTTTGATTGGTGGAGATCTAAAATTCGGGGTGCTCAGTATTATTACCATTCATCAACCTTCTAATCCTTTCCCGACACTATCTGAAGACTTAGACCCTATAGCTCCACCACATTTCCTAGTCTTATTCCCAGAATATGCTATCTTAGCTGTTTCTTTGCTTCCATCTCCACAGACCTTTATTTTCTCGCCTTCTCAGCCATCCCTTCCCAAGTCTACCAATTCCAAAATATCTAACACCAACATATTAAATTCAACTCAATTCTCCACTTCTAGTTTGTCTTTGTCGGTAACTCCCCATCATTCTACCCAAGATATTAAAACCACTGTTCTCACCATCTATTAATGCCCTTCTGCCTTCTCTTATGTTATGTCTAGCCTAGATTTCATAATCCAGAAAAAGAAATGCTCCTTTACAAAAATATTTAACATCTGTTTCACTCACCTTCTTCCCTGCTCAACTGGAAGAACTTCAGCATTACAAGATCCCAACGAGGTATACTCCAAAGCAAAGTGGACAGATGAAAATCAAGGTCCCACAACCAGTTAGGTTGACTTCAGCGAAGTGTTAGGGTAAATTTATGATATCAGATGTCAAGTGGTCTCTTGACATCTCTGTCAATCCAAAGACATTTCTGTGGAAAGCTTGTATTTCTATTCTAAAACAATTCCATTTATTATCTTTTCTCCTTTAATGTCTTGGATTTCAGATGATAACCTTGTTCCAATTGATTGGGATATAGAAATGATCTGTTTAGCGTTCCCTCTGATTGCTACTTAATTTCTAATTACTTGCCTGTGCATCTTTTTAATTCATGTTCCCTTGTGTTACATTCTCAGCTTGCCGTTCCTTCTCATTCCAGTACATTTCTCATGGGTCACATCTCTTCTAACAGTCTTGAGAAATTAAGAAACTTTCCACTTGGGTTACTCATTCCTTTAAGTCCCCTAACTCTCTCTCTCTAGTACAATATTCATATCAGCATCCAAACTCACCTTACTACCTCATTTTCTTAAAAAAAAAAAAAATTCCCCACAGTTCCTTCCAGCTTTGACTCCATTTCTATACTTACCTATATAGATAAACTTTTAGAAAGAACAAATTACAGACAGATTCCACTTTCTCACTTTCTGTTCACTCCTCAATGCTCTACAATTTACTTTCTTTTTCCATTATTACACTGAAATGTCTTTTGTCAAAATCTCCACTTTATTTTTGCCAACTTCACTGATCATTTTTTGTCCTAATTTTACTTCTCTGCAGTCTTTATCACAGCAGAGCGTTCCCTTCTTCTGAAAACCATCTCCTCTCTGAGCTTCAAGGACATCGATCTTACCTTGGTTTTTCTAATAACCTTTCCAATAACCTTCCTGACAGCTTAATGTTGAGTCTCTAGGGCTTATTCCTCAGTCCTTTGCTCTTTTCTGTCTACAGTCTGTTCCAATGGCTGCTAATGACTCTGAATTTTCTTGCTGGATCTCTTTGCTGCCTACATTTAAGGGCAACTTCCTTGGTTTATTTACAGATCTCAAAAGTAACACGTCCACAGTGCATATGAAGTTTCCTTCTTTTGAAACCTGGATCAGCTTCTTATCTCAGTAAAATGATACAATCATTCATATAGTTTCTCGAGCAAAATTCAGGGGGCTTTCTTTATTCATCCCTCTCCCCTATTTCCCTCTATCCAAAATATTGATAAGTATTGTTAATACCACCATCAAAATAAATCTACTTTTTATCTCTTTGTCTTCCTATCCAGTGCTACTATTATCATTCAGGTCACATCGTGGCTGAACTGGGGCCATAGTCTCTTACTGGTCTCCTGATATGTACTCTTGTCCTCTACACTCTCAATTGCCAATAATCTTTAAAACACAAAGTAGCTGGGTCATTAAAAAAAAAAAAGCACATAAATCAGAATACAGCAAATCTCACAAAATTCTTCCATTGACTTCCCGTGGAACTCTGAATACAATCTACAATCCTGTGCATGGTCCCAAAACCCTGAGCCTTATGTACCTTGTCTACCACATTGTAAACAACTCTGATTCTGGTTGTCTGTGCTTCAATCACACTGGACTCTGTACAACCTTTAATTACACCAAGACCTTTCTAATCCCAGCAGCAACCAAGTACCTTATGTGGGCTCTTTACATAGTTGTTTCTTTTATAAACTCCATGTCTGATCTTAAGTAGCATCGATTCAAAAAACCATACATTGCCTTCCCTCCCACTGAATCAGCTGCCCCCTCATCTATTTTTCTCTACTCATCTATTTCTCTCTATCATTGAATTATTTTCAACATCTTCAGAGGAAACATTTGTCACTTTAAAGTTATTTGTTGTTTGCATGTTTATTTTCTGTCTTTCTCACTTTACAGTAAATTTCATGATAGGGAGAATTATGTCTTTGTCTCAGTGCCAAGTATCTACTAGAATTCATTTATTGCATAGATTAATAAATGATAGAGTGTCTTGGAAAACAATATGTTTATGATCAACCAACTTCACTGTAAGTGTGTAAAGTCAGAGATGATATTACATGCTTCTTTGTACTTCTACAAGGTTTCTAGCTGTGTATACACTGAACTAAATCTTTATGGAATGTTTAAATTTACATTCATACATGTAGTTAATAATCCACACCATTTTATATCAAGTTTTTTATATTTATTTTACTTTATCTAGTATTTTCTGCCATTGAGTAAGCTCTCATGTTCAGTGGCTGGGCTAAAATGAATGGCATAGAACTAACAAATATAGCAAACTAGTTAATTTAATACCCCCCTTTGTTATTGCCAATTGGGAAGCAAAATGTAAGTTCTAATTTCATTGAATTTTTATAGGGAAAATAAATTAGTAACATTCCCTTCAAGCAAAATACGAAACCCACATGGTTTCTATTTTTACAGTGCCTTTCATCATAATTTTAAACCACCCACAACAATTCAGTCAAACAATCTGTGTGCTTTTTCCTCTGGGGAGCTTGCTAAATTTGCAATTGAGATAAGCAATCAATGCTCACCTCTGCTAAACTGTACATAAATATTATTTCAAAAGGAAATTCCTCGGAGGAACTCCTTTATGGAATGTAACTTCATTAGTAAGTAATGGATTGCTCTATTGTAGGTTGTCTCCATCGAGCTAATTTGGAGACTGTTAATTGTCTTACATTTCTTTTATATGGTAAAATGAATGATACCCCGGTGTGAGACTTGACCTAATTATAATTAGGCTTTCCATGAGTTAATGGTATTGACTTCATTCGACTTTCATGTTCACATTAATCTATTTATTATAGAATATTTACAGAATCGAATTGGAATGGAATTCATCCCCATCCCTACTTCATTTCTTGAGCTTTCATAGGGCTTGTAACAGATAAAAAGAAATCTACTATTAAAGGAAAAGATCTAAGTATTTTTTTAACTTTCCTCAGTGTTCACACAAATGTTTTTCACCATTCCTATGAGTTTTCATAGAGGTTTTATTTTTTTATTATTCTTATAAAAAAGAACTACAAGATCTAGTTCTTGATTCCCATTAGAAAATTTGTTTTTCAGTAGTTAAACTATTTTTACTTCCAATTTTTATTTACTCGCTTTGTTAACAGGGGTTAAAGCTCTGATTTTTTTTCCCTCAAAATACATTAGTTACATTTTCACTCAAGTATCAGCGTACTATAGAACTTGTGATATAAAAGAAAATTTAGAGAAATATAATTTAGCTAAAGTTTGTAGATAATGAAACTGGAGCATGGAAAACTTAACTAACTTGGTTTAGTCCTCACAACTAAGATCACAGAATCATAATTCTGGAAGACTGTCAGGAGGATGATCTTGTCTCTCTTCTTATCTGAAAATAATCTTGGATAGATGGCACTGTTATTACTTGATCAATAATCATGGGAAATGTGTCCCAAATTTTATAACTAAAATTTAATTATATTTTTTACAATTTCCAGTTGGCATTTGCAAGTTAAGTTGATATTGAATTTTGCCCAAGACCAATTTATTAGGTTATAGTATGCTTATCACAGATGAATAATGAGCAATAGATATCATTAAACTGTATTTCCAACTATTCTTTTGACTTATTAGTCTTCTATTGCTGTGCAGCAAATAATCAAAATTTTAGTGGCTTAAAATGTCACTCATTTATTATCTCACTAGCTCTGTGGGAAAGAAATCTGGCACTTTTTTTTTTGCTGACCCCTCTGCTTTTCATGCGATCTGGTTAAAATCAAAATATCAGTCTGTGATCTCACCTGCAGCTCAAGGACCACTTATAAACTCATTGGTTGTTGGCAGAATTCCAGTCCTCTGTAGTTGTAGGACTGAGATTCCTGCTTACTTACTTGTTGTCAACCAAGGGCTATTCTCACCTGCTAAAGGCCACCTATCATTTCCTGCCACATGGTCTTCTGCATAAATTTTAGTTTGCTCCTTTAAAATCAGTAGAATCTATGCTGCTGCTTCTTGACTCTAATGTCCTCAACTGACAGGATCAAGCCAACTCAGGATAATCTCTCTTTTGATTATCTCCAACTGAATGGATTAGAAGCCTTAATAACATTTGCAAAAGCCCTTTAGCTATAAAATGTAAAACATTCATAGGAGATATATGCCATTGTATGCACAGGTTTTCTAACACTCAAAGGGAGGATGTTTTTCAAAATGGTACAACACAGATGGAAATGCTAGACTTCTACCTACCAAACTTGTCAAATGATACTGTATTGATATTTAGTGCTTCAATGAAAGGCATTAATAAAACATGTAAATAAAATGAATGGCCATAAGATGGTAAGTATAAATAAAATGAATCACCCCAAAATTTTTATAATACTTGTCTCTCCAAGATTTACTGGTAAAAGGATACAAAAATTTAACTATAATATGAATAAGATCTGAAGAGCTAATGTGAAGCATTGGTGACTATAGTTAATAGCACTGTATTGTATAACTGAAATTTGCTAAGAGAGTAGAACTTAAATGTGCTTACCAAAGAAAATAAAAACAAAGGGATAAGTATATGAAGTGACGGATGTGTTAATTAACTAGATGGAGGGAGAAATTTTTTCACAATGTATATGTTTATCAGATCACCACAATGTACACTTTAAATATTATGTCAGTTATATCTCAATAAACTGAAATTAAAAGAAAACCACACATATCTATTATTCTCTATCTTATATTTTTTTTCCTTCTAAAAAACATAGTTAATATATAATTTGCCTTCAGTCACAAAGAACATTTGTGGATCAAATTCAGGTTGCCTAAAGAAACCAAACTGTGCTAAAGGAGTAGTGTATACAATATATATTTGAGGGCTAAAAAAAGTTATTTTGTTGTTTTTGAAAACAAAGTGTAAAGGTAAAAATGGTATTTAGAAAACACAAAGCACCATAGCAAGAATGGTCATTAAATATAAGACTATATTCAACTGGCAAATGATCTATACTGATCTTTTGAATGTCTGCCTGTATTATTCTACTCAAATGCATAAAGGAACGAAACATCTTACAGAATGCTTATAGGAATCAGCAAAGCAAATCTTTTCCACCATGATTCCATGATTGGTCATGTGACAAGTATGTAGTGCACTACCTTCTCCTCAAAAAGTCGTCACATTTAGGAGCAAGACATTCTTGTTGATGGAACTTGTATGCATGCTCTGAAACTCGTAATATCTGTCAAATTTTCTGAGTAAAAGTGGAATCCAGGAAATTTTTAATTTACAGGTCTATTTTAACTTGGTTTTTAAAGAACATGAGAGAGATCATGTTTTCTTTAAAGAAGTAGAACTGAGAGGCTTTGTATCTCTTCCTTGCAATTCTCTAAATTGTCAAGAATCTAGGCAATTGTTTGTATCAGTGGAAGATCTAACTAAGCACCTTTCCATTTTTTGACTCTTTTTAAAATTAAACAAAATGTTTTTTTTAACTTATGTCTTTTTTTCTTCATGGTATACTTACCAGTATATTTGCCAGTTTCAAAGCTGATAATTTAAGACATTAGTGAAGAGGGGAAAAACTTCGTATTTTCTGACATTTACCAATTGAATATTCTAGTAGTTATGTAAAAGGTAGTCATTATTTCAAAATAATTATATTTCTATTATATAGCTTATATTTAAGAATATATTATCCTATGTAAAGTAAGCTGGACCCAAAACAATAAATATTCAATAAATGACCTCACTTATACGCATAATCTACAAAAGTCAAACTCATAGAACAGAGAGTAGAATGGTAGTCGCCAGGGGCTGAGGATTGCAGGAAATGGGGAGATAGTGGTCAAAGTGTTTCCCCAAAATGCAAGGGAAAAAGACCCTAATTCTTGTCATACCTGAAAGATAAGAATTCAGACAGGAGAGGGAACATTACATAGGGAAAGATTTTAAAGGATTTATTTAGCAAAGGGAAAGTGCACATTTAAGAACAGGAGGTGGGCTGATCCAAGGGAGGAAAAGCAGTGGTCTTTGTCTGTCCCTCCTATTATACCCTCATTTAGAGGTGGTCTTTTGATTGATTAACAGCTCTTGCCCCTGGAATGCTTAGTCATGTTTGTCCTCTTTACGCATGTTCTTATCTATGATACACACAGAAAAACCAATGGGGAAGCCTAAAACTCAATGCTAATTATATTACAATGATCATTGGGTCATGTCTGGTTAGGTCCTTTTCGCTATTGCACAGATGCAGCTGTCAGGTTCTAATCAGTTTCTTGTTAGCACTCATTTAGAGGAAGTAAATCTTCTTTATGCTGGAGGTAGACATACCTCCATCATCCAGACCATCTTCCCTCTTCTCCAACTATCTGCCAGGTGCCCCTACTTATCTAACTACCTAACAAAAGGATACAAATGCTTAATTATAATATTAAAAAGTTCTGAACATCTAATTTACAGTATAGTGTTTATAGTTAATATAACTATATTTTATACTTGAAATTTGCTAAAAATAGGAATTTTAAGTATTCTTGTCATAAAAAATATTAACTAGTGAGGTGATGGGTGTGTTAATTAATTTGACTGTGGCAAGAACTTCACAATGTATTCACATTATATTATATCATCATTATATCATTGTTTATCTTATAAACAAATATATACAAATTTTAATTGCCAATCATATCTCTATAAAGATTTTGAAAAGAATATAGCAATCCTTGTGAACATAAGGATCTTTTAAAATTAATTGGCTTTGTAGAATCTGTAATACACACTGAAGGTTCATTTCTGATTCTCTGTTTCTGGTAATAGCAGGCTAGAATATTTGGATCACATATCCCTCTGAGGAGAGGAATAATGTAAGAATGAAATATATTACCAAAATTTTTGTAACACTAACAAGAACTAACAAGCCAGTGAAGAAATATCACAAGGAAATGAAATTCAGGGACACAAATGAATTCTAAATCTACTTTTGCCCTGAGGACAAATGCAGATTTCAGAAAATTTGAACTTCCCACTAGTGAGGCTGATTGAATTCAAAGCATAAGACAACAAAAAGTGATGAGTCCAAAATAATGATCCTCCCCACAGTGTGTTGGTATCTCAAAGAACAACACCCTCAGGATGAGACTGAGAAATGGAGAACAACTCTCAGAATTTTGCATTGGCAATCTAGGAAACCCTAAATCATGAAATTGGTTCAAGCTGGTTCTAGATTGGTATTGTTTGCTGATTCTTGGCTGAAAAACTGCTTATACACTCTGAAGGAAAATAAACTTTAACCTAGGCTTCACACTTCTGCTGTAGATAATATTTCAGGATTTATGTCCATTATGTAATCAGTGATAATCAGACACAAAAGGAAAAAAATAAGACACCATGAGAAAGAATTGCAGGGAAAGTTAAAAAAAAAAAAAAACCAGAAACAAATCATCAACATTTCAACTACTAGAATAACAAACACAAACTATGAAGTAACTATATTTAAAGGACTTTAAAACAACAACAAACTTGAAGAAATCTACAAGGAAAATAAAACTATACAGAGAATCAGAGCAAATCTGGAAAAGAAATGCAGATGTTTTGGGAATGAAACATTTGATAACTGAAAGATTATTAACAGGCCTAAAAAGAAAATTGGTTAGCTGAATAATAGATGCAAAGCACTAATAAAAATATAAAAAAGACAACATAAATATAATTACATATATATTGTACTATATATACATATATTGTATGTTATTACATATTGAATATATATATATATTAGAGAGTAAATATCTCATATAATTAATGAGTCCCAGAATAAAGGGAGATTGAAAATGTGGCAATAACATTACTTGAGAAAATGGTAAATGATTGTTCTGTAACTAATAAAAAAATATATCCAAAAATATTTTATGTAGACACAAAATAATTAGAAAACAAGATGCAAAAGGCAAAGTCTTCATTGTTGCAAGAAAATAATAGATGGTTATTTTAGAGAGGAACAGATGGATAGCTAACTTCTCAGTAGCAAAAACAGGAGTCAAAGTACAGTAGAAATATATCTTCACTGTGCTAAAAATTAATAACTGTCAACCCAGAATTTTATACCAAATGAAAGTATATTTTAGACGGAAATTTTAATATGAAGGTAAAAAAAATAACATTTCCTGACAAGCAAAAATTAAGAAAGTGAAAAAAAAATGACATTTCTTCAGAACCGAAAACCAAGCAAGTCCATCATCCACACTGCCACACTAAAGGAAATTCTAAATAACCTACTGAAGTCAAAATGTATTGCAAATATAAGGTCTGAGAAGCAGGAAGAATGAATGTCAAAGAAAATGATATACTCATGGGGCAATATAAATATTCCATCAATTTATACTGTTGATATTGTATGGTGTTAAAAATAAAATAGATATTTAAAATTCATGACAATAATCTTTCTTTTTCTTTAACATCATTTATACATTATTATTATAAATTTAAAAATCTTTATATTTTCCCACACATTTATTATTTATTTTACCTTTGTATCTTAAGGCAAATAGAAAATGATAGATTTAGAACCAAATATCTCAGCAATTATATTAACTATACATTGACCAAATATTCGCATGAATGAAATCACAATCAGATCCAAATATTATGATTCTTACAGGAAACCCACAAAAATTATGAAGGTAAAAATGTTGAAAATAAAGTGATGGAAAAATATACCATGAAAATTACCTTTGAAAGCTAGTATAATTATATTACTATCTAAGCAAATCAACTTTAAGTTGAAGGGAATTAATAAAGATAAATATAATTACTTCATAATGAAAATATTTGCATTTCATCAAGAATCTAGAAGTATGCACCAAATAAAATAATGCTATACAAAATAAGAATTAACAATCTATAAGAAGAAATAGAAAACCCTTATATTGAGAGATTTTTAAATATTTCTTTCTCAGTAACTGCCAGAACAAGCAGACAAAAGAATGTTATTAAAGAGCTAATACTCATGTACACCATAGTGAGGAATTTTGGTCAAATAAATAATTACAGAAAAGCATATCAGACATCTGAATAATACACATTATTTTAAAATATGCTGAGGAATTTTCTCAACTGAATGTTAAAAACACAGCAATTCTCAAAAAAATTTTTTCAAAGGATCAAAAGCACGCAGATTACAGCAGCTGACCACAATGAATTAGAGTGCAATAGTAAAATATAACTTAATAGTTCTTGTACATTTAGTAATTACAAGATATACTTCTAAATAAAACAGAGGCAAAAAGAAAAAGAAATAGAATGGAAATTAGAGAGCATTTTAAATGAGAACACAAATTTATTGCATAAATAAAATGTGGGATTCACTGAGGTGCTGTTTAGAAGAAATAAGAAAGAAACTGGCATAATTTAATAAACTAAAATAAAACCCTGAACATATAAAATAGAATAAATAATGCCAGAAGTAGTTTCTTTGAAGTTGTTAATAAATTTGCTAAACCTCCAGTGAAATCAATCATGGAAAACAAATAAGAAAATAACTATAACATGGATTAAAATGGAACATGAATGAGAGCCACGTAGTTAGTATTTACAAGATAATAGGACTTAACATCATCAAGGTGGTGGAATAGGAAATCCCAGAACTCATTCCCCAACAAAAACAACCATTTAACAAGATACAGAGCCCAAAACACCTTTACAAGATTTCCAGAATCAGTGAAGAAATTTCAATACCTCAGGCAAGCATAAAGCTGAGAAAAGCTTCATTGAAGTGGAAAATAATTTTCACTTTATCTACATCAGCCCCTCCCCCAGCCCATCACACCTTCATGCCAGAAGAGAGCATCGAGTTTGTGACTTCTCCCTGAGAGGGGAAGAAAAGAGTAGGCGAGGCATCGAAGGTTCTGGTTGTTCAGAGGACTGGTCATCTTTAGACCTGCCTTACAGAAATGCTAAAGGGAGCCCTTCAAGTTGTAACAAAAGAATGCTAAACAGCAACAACAAAAAAAGCATATGAAAATATAAAGCTCATTGGTAAAGGTAAATAAACAACTACAGAATATTGTAATACTTCAAAATATATAAGAAACTTCTTCAACTCAATAGCAAAAAAATAATAATTAAAAATGGGCAAAGGACTTGAATAGACATTTCTTGAAGGAAGACCTACAAATAGCCAACAGGTGTATGAAAAAATGCTTAACATCACTAATCATCAGGGAAATTCAAATTCAAAAGTTTTTCAGGATCTCAAAGAGATATTTGCAATCCTATGTTCTTTGCAGCATTATTCATAATAGTTAAGAGGTGAAAACAACCTAAATGTCCATGGGCTGATAATAAATAGAGAAAACATGATGTTTACATACAACAGAGTACTTTTCAACCCAAAGAAGGAAGTCCTATGGTACGATACAACATGGCTGAAACTGGAGGACATTATGCTAAGTGAAATAAGGTAGTCACAGAGAATGAAGACTGCTTGATTCCGTGAAGTATCCAAAGCAGTGAAGCTCATAGAAACAGAGAAAAGAATTTTAGTGGTTGCCAGGAACAAGGGGGAGGGGGAAATGCAGAGTTTCTGTTCAATAGGTATGGAGCTTCAGCCATGCAAGAACACAAAAGTTCTACACGTATGCTGCACAACAACGTGCTTATAGTTTACAACACTGAATTACACACTTAGAAGTTTGCTATAAGATGGTGTATCTTATTTTGTGTTTTTACCATACTTTTAAAACATGATACAAAATTTTATGAGCAATGTACGTAGTAGGTTTCAAAATTTAGAAAAAACAGAGGAAATTCCTCAAAAAATTATTAAATGTCATTTGATAATAAAAAATTAAAATATAAATTAATCAATAAATATTAATCAAATTAATCAATATTCAAATATCTTCCCTAAATGTTACTCAAGAGCATGTAACTTCAACATTAACTCCAATAAAATCCACAATTTCATACTGTGCTGTTAACAAATTGATAAAAGCATAGTGGCTTAAAACAACACATATTTATTATTTTATAATACTGTAGTTCAAAAATTCAACATAGATCTCACTAGACTAACAAGATGTTGGCAGCACTGTACTCCTAGTATAGAAGATATCTGTTTTCTTTCTTTCCTAGTTTCTAGAGGCTGACTTCATTCCTTGATTTGGAACCTTCCTTATCTTCAATGCCCTCAATTTAGCATCTCTCCTACTCTGATTCTGTCTTCACATGTCTTTCTCTGATGACAGCAAGGGAAGATTTTCCCCATTTTGGATTCATGTGATTAGATTGGGTTCTAATCTCAAGGCTCTCATTCTCAACCACAGCAGAAAAATCCTTTTTGCCTTGTAAAATTATGGGTATCATTGGGATATTTACAATGCTTCATAACATCTTCCAAAAAGTAGGGAAAGGGGGTCCACTCTCCAACTTTATTAATGAGGTTCCCCTAACTCGATATCTAAATTCAGCAGGGGATTATGAGAAATGAAAATGACAAGAATATCTCACTTATGCAAATACCGTAAGCAAAATATTAGCAAAATAATTCCAACATGAACAATTTGGATCCATTGAAAGCAAGATGTGTCTAAGATTAGAAAGTAAGCTATTTAAACTTATTATATCAACAGATTGACAGAGACTTTAAAAATCATATGGTCGTTTAATAAATTGAAAGAAACATTTGATAGAACTATTAAACAAAAGAGCTTTTAGACAACCAGAAATAGGAGAGAATTTTGTTCATCTTTTAAAGAGTAGCTATAAAAATTAACTCATAGCACACATCATATACAGCAGAAGCCATACCATATGATTGCATTTATTGAAATGTCATTAATAAGCAGGACTAAATTCTATTGTTTAAGAATGGCTATCTAGTTGGTAAAGAAAAGGCGAGCAATATTTTCCATAAGAGAAAGATAGTTGTTAAATGGAGCAGGTCCAATGAGCAGGATCAAAAACAGGTATGCTGGGTGCTTCTGAAGTGGGCATTATTTTATTTGTTGACTTGGTTACACTTGCTTTGTATCACTTGTTAAGCTTCCCTTGCTGTGGTCAGCTGAACACGCATATTTTACGTACATGTGTTATATTTCATAATAAAAAGCTTAGAAAACAAAATGTGTTTCTAACTATATATTTTACATAAGTAATCCATGTTATAGAAATATAATAAAGTAAATTATTCAAGCAAAGAACCATATTTTTTTTTCCATTCTGAAGCACCAGTAACACTTACTGTATTTCTTTTCAGTCATTGTGTATATAACCATACAAATGCAGATGAATTTCAAAAAGAGATTCTATAATATGTACTCCAAATTAGGAGTGCACAATGAATGCTTAGCACACTAATTAACATAACTCAATGTCAACATTTTTAATGAATATACCCTCTGATACATTACTAATATAACTTCCAGGTCAAATACTACACCATATTTATGTAATTTCATGAATATTGTCAAATTGCACTCAAGATATTAATGTCCCAATTTAATATATATGTGTATATGTGTATATATATATATATATACACCCTTGTTAACACTGGCCATTATTATTCTTTTTTCAGATTTGCATGCGTGACAAATAAAAATGACTTTATTAGTTTTATTTAATATTTCTCTGATTTGTCACTAATTAAAATATTATTTTAATGTATTTAGTATTTCATATTTCTTTTTTTATGAAGTGCTTGTTGATTTCCCTTTCCCTCCCTTGTTTTTCTTTAGAGTTTATCATATGAGAAACCGCCATGATGCTATAATAGTCCCTAAGTCATTATTGAATAAACTATGCTATGAGTCACGGAACTGACCAAATTTAAGTGATTGAGTTGCACAGTTGATTAAATCAGTTTAAAACTCACAGTGATCAGCAAAGGGAAAGCAATTGATATAAGATAGTTAGCAAATGAGAAATGGTGAAGAGTGTATACCATTTGGGTCCTGGAATATATAATAGCCACATCTGGTCTCTCTTTTTGCCACACCAGCTTTCCCTACTGATACTGTAGCTAAGGAAACTGAGGTCTAGCAAGGAACAAGGGGAACCTAATCGGGCAGAAGATGCCTGAGTCTTGTGCCCATGTGCTCTAAAAGAGCATAGTGACAAGTATATGGCCACAGCTGTGGTTCACAAATTCATCTGCAAAACTGCTGGGGATTATATTTGCATATTTGGGGGTCAGCATATTTGGGGGGCAGAAGAGGATGGTACTGAGTGTCAGTAAGTGGATGCCAAATATGAGGGTCACTGAACTGTCAGGCAGAGGTATGATCAAGAGTTGGTCTTTCCAGCCCTGTCGATAAGCAGTGCTCACATTTCTGTTTATTCTATCTATAGTATATTTTGTAGACTACTGAATTTACATGTATATAAATATGTATATTTAATGCATCTTATGAAATCTGTTGTCTTACACATACACGCTACTTATTATGTATCTATATTTAACACATCCTATGTGTTTTGTCCATGTCACCTATGCAGTAGCATACTAGCTTACCCACTCTATATGCTCAACATTCAGTCCTCACAGTATCCCTATGAGCTGTTCTGTTATTATACTTCTTCCCAGTGAGATTTAGAAACCAATCAACTGACCAAGGTCACTCTTACAGGAAAGAGGAAAGCTGAGAATTGGATCCAGTTTGTCTGACCCCAATGTGCACAGACACAATCATTACACTAGACTACTTTCCATGAGGACAAAGAATAAAGATCTGAGAAATTATTTTTAACTTATTGAAATTGCTTCTTCTTTATTTATGACATCTGCAAGAGTTCTCTACAAGAAGTTATGCTTATTCAGGTAATTTATTCAAGCCACTTGTCTCCATAGATGCACTCAGGGAACATAGTTTTGATACTCTTGGAGAGCTCTTTCTTCATTATACTACATCTCTTACATTATTCCTTTTTGCCACTCAAGTGCCAGCTATTAATCTATGCAGGAGCAGCAATATAACTGGGGAATAGAAAGACATCCCTCCTGAGAAGAGAATTCTATATTTCTGCCACTTTAATAACATAACATAAATTAATACAAAACATTGCAAAAATTGTAGAAAAGTGTGTTTTGAGAAGAAATGTTGAGATAAGAAAGCCTGAGACTGAAAAAGATATTGATCCCAATACTGCTGAGAACAATACAGAATGAAAAAAAAAACAAATACGACTTTTGAAGTATTAAATTATATAATCCCCATGGTGGTTTGCACACTGGGGACTCTGTATGATGATGATGACAGTGTTAATTAACTGGAAATCATAAAAAGAAGGTTTTGTGTGTGAGAACAGTGATGAATCTGTTTGCAAACCTTACCTTAGATTCTGTTTCCAGGGATTAAGGACACACACACATGAATTGGGTAAAGAGAAAATTAATTTAGTTTGTTTATACCCTCACACAGGACTGATAAACGTGACATCACAACTGACAGTGTTCAATTATGTGAAAGATGGAGAGCTGGACTGGTCAGCAAATGTGTCCTGAATGAGATGACAGTTGGGCTAAACTATAAAGGGTAGACGATATTTATATGACAGAGAGTAAGTATCAGGTAGAGACAGAATTCATAGTTAGGTCAAAGTAAAATTCCAAAGCATAGAATCATTCATATATTCAAAATACTTATTGATTACCTACAATATATCAGCTAATGTACTAAATTCTGAAAATATAAGGGCATTTTAAAAAATGACCTCACTCCTCAAGAATTTAAGCTTATCTGGAAAAGCTTATACATTTAATATAGAATGATAAGTGAAATTATGGAAATATGTACAGTATATGTAGAAGCAGAGAGAAGTAGCAGCTAAGTTTGGATGTGACAACCAAGTCCTCCAAGAGGTACAAAATTTTGAGCTGTGTTTGGAAAAAATTAAATAAGAAATGCAAAGAAGACAGATGTCCTTAGGGAAATACAAGAGAGTGTGCTTTTTGTAGGAAAAAAAAAAATGTTCTTACCATAAGTCACGGATGCGGTGGAAAAGAGAAAGAAAAGGTGATAGAACATACAATAGAGTCAAAAGGATGAGCCAAAGCTTGTAGGATTTAAATTGTAGAAAAATAAATTTGGAATTGATTCTGTAGGAAATTGGAAAAGTATTAAAGAATGATTGGCAAAACAGATTCATGATCAGATTTCAAATTCAGAAAGATTATTTCAGAAATATGGTAGAAACAGATCAGAAGAAAAGTGGAATTAGAGAGACAAGTAAGAGGATGAGTACTATATAAAATTAAAAATAGGAGAAATGAAAAACCTGAAATGAGCCAATAGCACAGGGGATAAAAAGGAAGAGTTTAACTGAGAGATAGTAAAAAGAAGTATTAACACATCATTGTATTGATCTGGGGAAGAATTATAGATAATTCACAAGATGCTGTTTGAAGTTCTGCCTGGACTATAGGGTCATTCATCAAAATAAGGAAGATACGAAGTCAGGGAGAACTAACTCAGAATTTACTTTTTATATTAATTGTAGGTTCCAATAGAAAATTCATGGAGAGCTAACTAGTAGACAGCATACAGTTTGGGAGTCTCAAAATTTAGCTTTACAAGTTATAATCACATGACAGTAAAAGGCATGAATATATTGGGCAGGCCCAGGAGAGCATGTAAATTACACAGAGAAAACAGATAAGAATTCAAAATAGGATTTGGAGAAATAACCAAAAATACTGACATTTAAGAAAAGATAAAGATTGAGAAGCCAGTTAATTTCATTAGGTTGCAAATGTCAAGCATACAGGGGCTACTACATTACTGTATCACTAGTTACTAAAATAAGTTTATTGATGAATATAAAAATTACTTAAGTTTGCAAAGGAATCAAAATATACATCTACAAAGGGAAGTAAAAGCAACTAACAGTTAAAAGTCCATGGATTGATTTGACTACAGATTAGACACTGCTGAGTAAAGAATTAATGAAATGGAAAATATATAAGAAAAAATTATCTAGAATGCAACAAATTAGACAAAAACTACAGGGTTTAAAATATAGAAGATAAAGAAGATATTACAAAATATAAAGATCTAGTAGGAGAGGAAATAAGAGACAGAGGAATTTTTTAATGGAATGAATGGAAATGCTTAGAACTAAAGTAAAATACCAGATTCAGTAAAACAAATATTTAAGCACATTCAAAAAACTAAATAAACCACAAACAGCATAAGCAAAATAAATTTATATTTATGTAAAATTTCAGAATGCAAACTAAATAGGTTACAAAGGCAAAAAGACAAAGAACATTTACCTGTAAATGAAAGACAACTGAGCTAACAGCTGTCTTCTCAAAAAAAAAAAAAAAAGAAAAAAAAGAAAATTTAAATTTGTATGCACTAAAATGTAAAAAGCAAACTTTTACTTGGTTGTTGTTGTTTAATATTACCTTTTGTGAATAGAGTAGATATCAAATGGCCATGTAGCTTACGAAAGTTCTCTTCCAGATAATCCAAACATTCTGTGAATATAAAGTCCCACATTTCCTGGTGTGTTCTGGGAATTCCAATACATTTTAGATGGAGAAGTTCACCATGAAAAAGTTCACTGCTGAGTTCACTTATAAAGTTGGAGGAACTCTGGCCCAAAGGTGAGGGTTCCCCTCCATCCCCTAGCCTCAGTGCAGCTCAGGTGGAGATCTGAATGCAGCTTGGCAGCTTGGGAGGCCTAGGTGAAGGGTGGGGGGAAAGCACAGTTTTAATACCCAGGCCCACTCCTGGGAAAAGGACCATCAGGGCTTGGTGCCTGGTCTCCTGGCTGGTTTGTAAAAGCCCCTTGTGATGCACTGATTTTCATAACCTCTTCCAGGAACTTGAGCACTTTTAGCATCTCTGCCATATCTTCTCATTTAGACTGCAGGAATCTCTCTTTCTTCAGTTCTTGGACCAGAGAATTGACATCCTTCCTCAAATTCAGGCTGACCATCATCACCATTTTGAAAGTGTCAGTGAAGCTGGGTATGTTTAATGACTCTTTCTCTAGCCTGGAATTCTGTACAGATGTCTCCATCCCAGAATACTCCTTTTTAGAAGCACAAAGCTTGTCAATTAGGTAGGCGACTTCTAACAGACTGAACAAGTCTGAAAGCAAATAAGACACCCACCAATAAGTTGAGGACAGGCAGACAGCCCACGGTCTCCTACTGGATTCATTCTGGAAAGTGGACCATAAACTCAGGCCATTGGGCAGCAGCAACACCAGGACTGCACTCAGCTTCCTAATGATCAGCTGAAAGCCAAGCTCCACAGAGGATGGCAGCCCCTCCATAGCACTGATCCACCACAGGATCCACCATAGGGCTCTGTCCAGTTACTATGGATCTACCAGCCACAACAGACCCCAGGGGACACCCTAACATTCCACCTGGAACTCAACCAGCAATGACATCCTGGATTGGTCAGTTATCTGGTCAGTGTTTGGGAGGGTGTGACAGAGGAAAGGGTTGTAACTAAAATGTGACTCTCTCCATTATTGTCTAATTGTAATTTTTTCATACCTCTTTTTTGTTGTGCTTATATCAATATAAGATAAAAATATAGTGAATTGTGTCCAAAAAATATTCTCTTCCAATTAAAATTCTGAGCGGCTATTTTTGTGTTATGTAAATCCACCTCTATCTCTCATAGCTAATTTATCCAAGATTTAGATTTTCCCTAACAAAAATAATCAATTTCTTTTTTTCAGAATTTAAATTTTCATAGAGATAAATGAAGATAGGAATTTAAAGGTGAGTCTTTGATGATAGTACCCTGCTGAGAAGATTCTTTTTGGATTATTTTGTTTCTAACTAAACACATCAAATAAAGAAATTTGTTAAAACTTTCAGGACATTGGTGAATAAAAAGATATACAAAAGGTTAACATTTTTGTAAGTAACAATAAAAATATTAAACTGACTAGTAATGTAATATCACATAATAGGGAATAAGTGGTACATATTTCTATTATTGTGCTTGATTCTATGTATATATCCCTCCAGAAATTAAGATGCCTAAGAAAAGTTCTAGAATTCAATTCTCACTTTCTTTGTGGTCTGTGTATATGTGTCATGGGAAAGAAGTACATGTTATAAGATGCTCATCAAGAGATGAATGAATAAAGAATATATATATGTGTGTGTGTATATATATATATATATATATATATATAATGGAATACTACTCTGCCATAAAAAAGAAAGGAATTTTGCTATTTGCAACAACATGGATGGACTTGGAGGGTATTATGCTAAATGAAAATAAGTCAGAGAGAAAGACAAATACTGGATGATATTACTTATACATAAGATCTAAAAAATACAAGAAACTAATGAATATAACAAAAAGGAAACAAAATCACAGATATAGAGAACAAACTAGTGGTTACCAGGGCATTAAGAGGTACAAACTACTAGGTATAAAATAAGCTACAAGGATATATTGTACAACACGGGGAATAGAACCAACATTTTACTGTAACTATAAATGCAGTGTAACCTTTAAATTTGTGAATAACTAAATTTTACACCTATAACTTGTATACTATTGTACATCAACTATACTTCAATAAAAAAGAAAAGAGAACACATACTATAAAAATTATGATATTCAGGCATTTGGTTAAAACTTCATGAATACCCTCAGATATATATATATATATATATATATATATATATATATGTAATTTACATATAATATTAGTATTTAATCTGAACTTTTCATTATAAATGATTTAAATTCTTTGAGGGTTGATTATAAAAAAAAGATTGATCAGGAACCTAAAATATAGTACATTTTATTTTAAAATAAAATTGTATTAAATATTGTGGTTTCTGTGTGACCAAATTATTATTAAAATATATTGATGTAATTTAGGCTGCCCTAGATTAATCACAACTTGCCAATGAGAAACTGTAATTCATATTTTGAAAACCCTTTCTAGTGAAAATTTCTCCTTGGTTTAAGGAGAACATAGAAGTAATACTGAGAGCTTTTGAGAACAAGAAGGCATTTATCACAGTTACTTTGTAAGTTAATACCATATTATTTGTAACTCATTTATTCAGAATTTTAAAAAATTCTTCTAACTTTAAAAAAGTAAAGTTGAACTTTTTCATGTGTCAAGAAAAGAAAATTCACTAATCAAATTAGTTATTTATAGGAGATTATTAGGGGGATTAAATTCATTTAAGAAAGCAACATGCTTCCAAATCGTAAAGAAATTATTTCATTCTATGAGAAATGAACAACTTTTCTCCATTCCTGCTTTCCATGAGGAGAACTTTCCCTAGTGGTACTTTTGGCCTTTTTTTTTTTTTTTTTTTTGTCCCTTTACTCACGTTCTCTCTAAGGAGGTTCCGATCAGCCAAACTATTAGCTAATTGGAAAACTTGAGAAGAATAATGCTTTGGTGTAAGCCAGTCCCAAGGGTCACCTCAGCTGCTACTGCCCTGGGGCATCTGTTCAGGAAAGGGAAGCCTGCCCACACTCAGCACCCCAATTCTGGCCTTCAGGAAGCAGCTGGGCTGTCACCCAGTGCTGTGTCTTCAACCTGGCCATTATGAATAATAACAGTGATATTCTGTTGGCTTTTTTATTGTTTTAAAGTATTTCTCAAATTTAACAATTTTCAGTCAGTAAAGAAAAATGTTACATATCAGGCACTGACTAGGACCAACCAACATATAGAGATAAGATGCTAACCTTCCAGAATTTTAGATCTTATTGAAGGAAAGGGAAACATTTCAAAATTTGGTTAGTTTAGAGTTTACATCATCACAGTATTTAGCTAATAATACAGAAATAAATGACTGGCTAATTGCTTGAATGCCATTTATTGTGCATCTTGGGGCTGAATTCAACTCAGAGGAATTTTGTAGTTCATTAGCTTCTATGTATTTCCATGATCTGGGAAATTAAGAAAATGCTGTTGATGCAAGACTCCATCTTTCTGAACTGTGGGTACAGTTTTAGAATATACGGCTAAAGTGAATGTCTAAACAAAGGTTGGATTTCAAAGTGAATAATGGATCAAAGCAGGCTTGAAACCAAATAACAGATTAAAGACAGGGCTTGTTTTTGCAAAAGTGATATGAGTAGCTACAGAGTGTGCTGTCAGATTTTCTCTAAGGTTTCAGTGGAACAATCTTTTTTTCTTTCTTTTCCAGACTTGTGATAAGCTGATTTAATTCCATTTTTCCCAGTAACTACAAAGACAATGTGTGTACTACAATTGAAATGGTCCAAAATAAACCTTAAATACACAATGCATGGGGCATTAATTAAGAAGGATAATTGGGGTGGAAAGTGGGAGCTGAGAGCCTTGGACATAGGTCCAGTATATAGATATTTCAAGTGGATCTGTGTAAGCCAAGATATATGTGTGTGTGCGTGTATATATATATATATATATATATATAGATAGATAGATAGATAGATATAGATATAGATATATTTATATCAATGACGTATATTGTCATTGATACATTTATTGATTGATATACACATTGATATTGATATACAGATATACAATATTGATATACATATAATCAATATCAGTGACAATGCAAAGAGGAAAAAAATAGAGGCTTAATGTATTGTTAAGTATTTTGTACTTAGTATAACCAATAAATCTACTGAACACCATTTTTTTTTTTTTGGAAAAACCAAAGAGTAATCAGATATCTATTCTTTCCATACAAAAATATATATGAAGCAAAGGCCAGCCAGTGTGGAAAAAAAGCATCAGAAAACTGAAAGGATCAGAGTGGTATTATCCTAGCTTGATGAAGGACATGAGAGAAATTCTGTGCCAGATAATGTTCAGTGGTTTTATACACTCTCAGCAAAATACACTTGTACAAGCAGAAATAATGAGAATTAAAATCCATAAACTCAATGTAGAGTCTATGTTCTCATTGTGCTAAGCCACCAGATGCAGGCCCAGGAAGATATGGCCAATTTTTTTTTTTTGTCATCACGCCAACCAGGAAAAAAATACGCATTACCAGGATTAACGTGCTGTATGACTTTGTGAATGTCCCTTCAAACTGTCGGTCTTCTTGCCAATACAGCAGCACCAATAACCAACAGGAGTATGGACTTATTTCAAGCCCAGGTGTCGAGCAATTTGAAATGCATGAGTTCCTTGTTGTGAAACAATCATTCCCTCTGAGGCTCATATTGTCCTCATCACTCCATGAACTATGCACATAGTGAATATGGATTTACTTGCTTTTCTCGATGCAAACTTCCAAGAAGATGAGACTCTCACTGTTTCTTGCTCTCTTTACAAGTCCTTGCAGCAGGAAATCAGGGAGGCAAGCTGCAAGAAAAAAAGGAAGGCACTGGATTAGAAGACTGTCCTAAAAGATTCTACAATGATGGCATCACAGGAGAGCAACATCCATCCAACAGACAGCCTCTGACTCAGGCAAGTACCCAATTTAGCATCATTGAAGGGATCCCATCCGATAGAAGTAAACTGAAAAATTTCCAGCCGCAAACACAATAGGAATTCCTAGGTTGCTATTCCTAGGATTTCTTACTATTCCTTACTTTTTCTTAATGATTGTCTTCCTTATTTCTTCTGATTGTCCTTTTCAGCTGTTTTCTCTATCACAAAACACCAAAGAGAATTATGAACAAAGCCTCTAATGTCCTAAACATGATTTTATTATAAAATAATTTGCAATTTTTTATATCCTTTAGCAGACTTACCCTTTCCCCAGGGGAAAATTGCGATGATAATTGTAGAGATATGAGTCCCCCAAATGATAGATTCAGAATTATTTCCTAATACTGTGTGAATATTTAAAATAAAGACAGTAAAGGGCTTAATGTAATTACTTAAGCTCACTTTATAATGTTGCAATCAACAGTGATAAGTATACTTGGAAAATACAAATTCACCATGCAGTCTATTGAAGGTCACACAGAGGAAAATTCTATAGCTAAAAATCATACCTTCTCTTTCAGGAATAAGTAATTTATGGTAGAAAACAACAAGTCACTCCACTAGACTGACCAGAATTAGTAATGTGACTAAGTATTTTGATAGAAATGTAGAATCTGAAGTCAGTCTAGGATCCACTTACAGTTTTACGACTCATTAGCTGAATGGCTTCAAGCAAGTAAATAAATCTCTGTGTCTTACTTTTCTCATCTGTGAAATGGAAATAGTAATGGTGCCTACCTATAGGGTTATTATGACAGTTTTTCTTAATATTGCTAAAGTGACAAGAATAATGCTTGAAATATAGTACATGATCAATAGAATTTGAGAATTAAAGCAAATATTGTTTTGTTCAATTCAATAACACATCTCTGGTACATTTAGGAAACAGAAAATTCTTAGTATACATCAAAAGAAAATAAAATATCTAAAGCCCTCGAGTTCTTTTTAATGATGATTTATAAGTCTATTTAGAAAGACTATCAATAGAAATATAGGGACATTTTAGAAAGAAAAAATAATAGAAACTATTTTAAATAATCTATCCACAATATACATTTGTAAGGTGTTATGATATTGTTCATTTAAATATTCATCTGAAAAACTTCCTTATGTCTCCCAGGAAGAAGTTTATAAAAGTATGTTGAACGCATTTCTTTATATATGGATATATAAATAAAATATGCCCAAAAGCTTTTTATGGAAATCTCTAAGCTCAAAATTTGCCCATAAGATGAGTTTTTGGAGTGAATAGTTTTATGGCTAAGGTATCAGCACTGTACCTTAATTATAGCAGCAGGAATGGTGCTAGTCTCATGAATTTAATAGACACTTTCCTGGAAAATTATTCACCAATTGGAAAAAAAAATAGATCCATGTTAAAAGATACATAGAATACATAGTCTCACAAAAATAAGATGCTAACAGAATTTTCGGTGCAAATTAAGGTTGCTTCTAAAACAAGGAACAATGAGCAACATATTTGCAAACATAAAAAGAATTTTGAATTGCATCTGCAGCTTTGTTTGCAATTATAATACAACAGTCATTCATCCCATTACAAAGGAGCTTGTGAGCTTTGTTAGCTCCTTATTGGTGTTATGAGACAAACAAAAAAGATTCCTTACTGTATGTTCAGCCTGTTCATAAAATATCTGAATGCCCCCTCCCCAAATCAAACTGCACATTACATGTTCTAAATAGTAGGAGGAAATTGTCCTTACTCTCCAAGCACATCATGAGTATTTCCAGGAATCGCTTCTTAGACTATGTGGAATTATAACAGAAAGAGAAATGTTGATCTTCTACAGGCAATTTTTTCTTTTTCTTTTTAAATCGAGGAATATCTTCTAAAGCTAAAAAGAGAAGGTTAAAATCTGAGTTTTATAAGGGTGAGTTATTTAGGAGTATAAAGTTTTTTTTAAGTAATAATTCAACATTATCTAATCTTTTCTTCACACAAACTCATCTTTTTTTTTTTTGACTTCTATTTAAAGAGAGAAATGGGTGTGCATAATGATCACTGAAACTGATGGCTGTCACTTTCTATTAATTAAAGCCATTTTTGGTGGGATAGACCCCTGACTCAGTTTTGTGGGTCTCATTCTCTGTTATGATCTTCCATCCATGTTAGGTGAAGAAAATGGACCTTATGGGAAAGTCAACACTTTCCACTTGTGATCACATCACTTATAGTTTGTAAAGGTCCCAGAGTTGGAATGTGAACACTGAACAGGCATTGGACGCTCCTGTTCCCTCAGACCCCAACCTCCACCAAGTTTGCTCCTCTCATTGCATCTCACCAACCAGTGCTGGCTCCTTCAGTTTTTCTAATTTGAGAGAATATCTGCAAATTACTCAGTCTTAGCTACACTTGGTGAGAGGGGAGGCTACAATACACCCTGTAACTTTGTAATTGTTGCCATCCTTACCAATTCCCAAGCCAGGCTTCTATTGAGGGGAAAGTAGTCCTTCTTTAAGCAGCGGCAAGGGAAATTCTCAAATACAGACCTTTATTATACAAGAGCATGTGAGAAAAAATAGCACTGACCTAAAGTTATTACTGATTAATCAGGCAATCAATCAAAGAGTAAATCAAAAGAATTCAATGTCACAAGTTAAAAATCAACATGCTGAAACATTATCTCAATAATGTCTCTCAGGTGAACCTCCCAAATGATATACCTTTCCCCTCAGATTGCTATAAAGGTAATAGAATTTCAAGGTTATACAACATCAAACGACTAAATGTCTATTGCCTGGGTATATTGCCCTAAGAGAATATTGCTAAGATTTATGTTGGATAATGTTGTGCCTATATTTTCTTCTAAGAGGTTAATAGTGTGTTGTCTTGTGTTTAAATCTTTAAGCCATTTTGAATTTATTCTGTGTATGGTGTGATGGAGTGTTCTAACTTCATTGATTTACATGCAGCTGTCCAGTTTTCCCAGCACTGTTTGATGAACAGACTATCTTTACTCCATTGTATATTCTTGCCTCCTTTGTCAAAGATTAATTGACCAAAAGTTTGTGGGTTTATTTTTGGACTCTCTATTCTGTTCCATTGATCCATATGTCTGTTTTTGTACCAATACCATGCTGTTTTGATGACTGTCACTCTGTGGTATTGTCTGAAGTCTGGGAGGGTTATTCTTCTAGCTTCATTCTTTTCCTTCAGTAATGCTTTGGCCATTCTGGGTCTTACATGATTCCCTATACATTTTAAGATTACTTGTTCTAATTCTGTGAACAATATACTGGGTAATTTGATAGGGATTGCATTAAATCTGTAGATTGCTTTAGGTAGTATTGACTTTTTAACAATATTAATTTTTCCAATCCAAGAACATGGGATATCTTTCCATTTCTTTAAATCATCTTTAATTTCCTTAGTCAATGTTTTGTAGTTCTCTGCATATAGGTCTTTCACTTCCTTGGTCAGATTTATTCCTAAGTATTCTATGTTTTGGATACAATTTTAAAAGGGATTGTTTCTTTACTTCCCTTTTCTGGTATTTCATTGTTAGTGTAAATAAATGTCACTGATTTCTGTATATTAATCTTGTATCCTGCCATCTTGCCAAATTCTTTTATTAGCTCTGGTAGTTTTTGTGTAGAGCCTTTAAGATTTTCTATATATAGAATTATGTCATCCATATATAATGATAATTTTATCTCTTCTCTTCCAATTTGGATCCATTTTATTTCTTTTTCTTGTCTAATTGCTATGGCTAGGGCTTCCAACACTATATTAATAGAAGTGTTGAGAGTGGGATTCCTTGTCTTGTTCCAGATTTTAGGGGGAAGGCTTTCAGTTTTTCACCATTGAGTATTATGCTGGCTGTAGGTTTGTCATAAATAGCTTTTACTGTGTTGATATATGTTCCTTCCCAAAACCACCCTGGTAAGAGTTTTTATCATACATGGGTGTTGAATTTTATCAAATGCTTTCTCTGCATCTATTGAGATGATCATGTGATTTTTGTCCTTCTCCTTGTTAGTATGGTGTATCATATTGATTGATTTGCATGTGTTGAACCATCCTTGTGTCCCTGGGACGAATCCATCTTGATTATGGTATATGATCTTTTTTATGTGTTATTGGATTCTGTTAAAATAAACAAATGGGACTTGATTAAACTTACAAGCTTTTGCACAGCAAGGGAAACTATAAGCAAAACAAAAAGACAACATGCAGAATGGGAGAAAATATTTGCAAAAGATGAAGCCAACAAGGGCTTAATCTCCAGAATATATAAACTGCTCATACAACTTCATAATAACAACAAAATAAAACCCAATCCAAAAATGGACAGAAGACCTAAACAAACAATTCTCCAGTGAAGACATAAGAATGGCCAATAGGCACATGAAAAAATGCTCAATATCGCTAATTATCAGAGAAATGCAAATCAAAACTTTAATGAGGTATCACCTCACACCAGTCAGAATGGCCATCAACCAAAAGTCCATGAATGATAAATGTTAGACATGGTGTGGAGAAAACGGAACCCTCATACACTGCTGGTGGGAATGTAGTTTGGGGCAGCCATTATGGACAACAGTATGGAGATTCCTCAAAAAACTAAAAATAGGCTTACCATATGATACAGCAATCCCACTTCAGGGCATATATCCAGAGGGAACCTTAGTTCAAAAAGACACCTGCCCCCCAATTTTCATAGCAGCACTATTTACAATAGTCAAGACATGGAAACAACCTAAATGTCCATTGACAGATGACTGGATAAAGAAGTTGTGGTATATTTACACAATAGAATACTACTCAGCCATAAAAAATAATAAAATAATGGCATTTGTAGCAACATAGATGGATCTGGAGAATGTCATTCTAAGTGAAGTAAAAGCCAGAAAGAGAAAGAAAAATACCGTATGATATCACTTATATGAGGATTCTAAAAAAAAAAAAAAAAAGACAGACAAATTTATCTACAAAACAGAAACATACTCACAGACATAGAAAACAAACTTACAGTTATCAAGAGGGGAAGGGGATGAGAAGTGATAAATTGGGAGTCTGAGATTTTCAGATACTAACTACTTTATATAAAATAGATAAACAACAAATTTCTACTGTATAGCACAGGGAACTATATTCAATATCTTGTAATAACTTATGGTTAAAAAGAATATTAAAACAAATATATGTATATTCCTTTATGATTGAAATAGTGTGCTGTACACCAGAAATTGACACAATATTATAAACTGACTATACTTCAATAAAAATATTACAAAAAAAACTAAATGTAAAAAGTTGATAAAATCACCTGTGCAAAACTGAAAAATATAGGTCACAGCCCTGTCTATTCAGAAATGCCATAAAGCCTCAAATTTTCATTAAGATCAAAGAGGAAAATTATAAATATCTTCCCCCAAATGATGATTCTTTATTTGCACCAGATGTTCTGCCCACCAGCCCATGTAGAAACAGTTTGTTCTTATCAAAATGTGAGCATCACTTGGGATTGCTTGGTTCTTCTGTTTGTTTGATATTTTATCCCATGGTCAGTTATATGTTTGTTAATATCAGTATTCAAAAGTGAGCAAATGAAAAATTGTGTAATTGTATTTTACCAAAAAATTCTGAGCATTTGTCCAGTAAATAAAGTATTAGTTGTTAATAATAGGACTGGGAAACACCAAATATTTCATCTCACAAAATGCCATAGCTAGGATAAAAACACTGCCATTATGAATATAGAAAATAATATATTTTCTAAACTAGAATCTTGTACAAAATTTAAAATTCATGAAAACAATGAAATTCTCAGAGTATATAAATTTCAAGTCATTCATAATTAGGATAATTAGATTTTTCTTTAATGTTTGAGATATAGTGTTATTTAGAATGTGACATTTTTGTTATTTTTCTGAAGTGCCATGAACAAGAAATTAAACATGAAATTATTCGATGATTATATAAAGGAAGAATTTCAATAACAAAGTAAATATGTCCCTAACACAGATTTTAAGCAAGCCAGAAAAAGATCAACTTCATCTACAATTGTACAAAATTAATCCATATTGGCTTTTTGTTTTCTTTCAAAATAATCTTTGTAATAATGTCTATAGATCTCAGTTATCATATAGCAATTTAATTTGGCCTCATAACAAAAATGAGACATATACATGACATACATATACACACACACCCTTCCATATATATTTAATCTAAAAATCAATAAATATAGACCTTGATGTATATATTACCATATTTTACATGTCAAATTATAAATTCTAAACCTAGGATATTGTTACTATGGCTATAGATGGTCCTATTGATATGATTTCAGGACTGAAAATGGAAATGAATATATATTTTATCACAATATACTTTATTGTTCAAAGTGAAATGAACAATTTCAAAATTATTTACCTGGTTATTTAGTCATATAGATTTTTAATTAAAATTCATCTAGTGGAGAGGCCAATACTCCATTGCAATTAATATTCCTCTTATCCTCCATAGTTTTTGCTGATGTAAGCCTATGACAATTTATAATTCTTTGAAACACTTCCATTTTTTGACATAATTCCAGTTTATAAATTCCTTTGACAATCTTTAAACAATCCTGAATGCATATTTTAAATATTTTAATGTTTTCTGTGGTGGTATCTTGTGATTGTAGTATACAGAGTAATAGAGCTTCCATTTGCAACTCTGAGATAATTAAAGGAAATCTGAATGTAGGATTCAAATGTTATCACTGCATCATACTTTTTCACAATAAGAACATATTTTATAACTTAGCCAGCAAGTCACTTTTGATAATCATGCTTGTTGTAAGATAATTCCACCATGATTAAAGTATTTGATATACATCTTTTGTTCAACGATATCTTATGAATTACATTTTGTAACGAAAAAAGTTAAAAACAGATAAATTAATCACACAGCATTTAATTTTGCCAAATAGCACGAAGAACACTATTAAATCTAATCAGTATGGAGGTCATTAGATAAACAGGGAATGAGGTATGAGTCTGTCAGTCTGTGAAATTGTGGGCAGGGAAATCTTTAGACTTTTGAAGCTACAGAGTGAGGAAGAATTAGAATGAAAATGATCCTTGCTTTAAGAGAAAGATGGAGCTAGGGGTCTGTTTTCTTTCTATTAAAATATTCATAAGCTCACAGTACTCCTCAACTAGTAAAAAAAAAAATTAAAAGGCAAGAAAATAAATCTTTTAAAATTCCTTTCATAATAGAGAAATTTCAAATATGCAGTAAGAATTCCATTTCTGCTTATGAAGTAACGCCAAAATTTACTGAAATAGAAGAGGGTGGTTGAAAATCCTATCTGTACCTTTGTGTCTATAAACTAAATTAATTACACATGTATATGCTTGTAATCTCAAATATGAATAATGAATTGTTAAGTATTTTCCATGAGTATAACTTGAACCTTCTGAGCCAAGATGCAAATTATTAATCAGGACAAAAAAAATTCTTAATTGACCAATTTTAAACAGTACTTTAGAAAATTATTTTATTTTGCTCTAAGTATTATCTGAAACATCTAAATTTAATTTAGGATTAGATTATCTAATTCTTAATAATGAGTATTAGACATGTTTCCTCTGATAACAGAGTGAAGTAGTAAAAATGAGAACCAGCATATTATATATTTAAGTGTGACGTCAATATAAATACATTTATAAATTTAAACATATTTAAATGTATATACACATTTCTCTTTAAAGGATCTTTTTAACTTTAAAGGCAAAATATCTTTGCATAATTTCTACATTTTCTCTTATATCTTTTTTTTTTTGAGTAAATTAGTTACCTTCCAGATTATAGACAGTGATATATTGGTTCTTCTCTTAATAACTTTGAATTTATTTTTTAAAAATGCACATAATTTATAAACCTTAAACCAAGATAATGTTAAACCAATGTTGAAGATCTATTTGAAGTGCCAGCCTTAAGAGATATATTTAAGACTTAAATGATATAACAGCCAAATAGAATCTGGGGAACTTAGTTTGGAACCTGATACAGATAAATAAACTTCAACAAAAGTTATTTGTGGAAAGGAGGGGAAATTCTATTATGGATTGTGTATTAGATAATATTAAAGATTTACTTTTCATTTTGTTAGCTATGATAATGATATTGTGATTTCACAAAAAAAAATTTCTTTATCACTGACAATACCACTCCCATTTCATGGTCCCTAGACCCCACTTCCATTCCCCATTTCATATTTTAGATTAATTGCTTCATCCTTTCCCAATATGCTTAATACAATTAGGTTGCTTTGAATCCTTCAGGGAAGGGAAGGGAAAATAAAAGGGATGGAGAGGAGAAATCAACCTACACGTAGGCTACAGATAATTGAGTGATTATCTTTAACCTGGGGGAGGTTAGCTATTAATGCTCATTGGTACATACGGGGAAAAGCATCCTTATTACATATGTAAACTCAGACTACCAATCCACCCTAGGATCAGCACAAAGATGGTAGGATTCCTTCTTATATTCCCTATGTTTAAACTGTGCACCTTTCTCAGTCTGTATCTTTGAAACTTTTTTAGGCTTCTCTTATTTTTTTAAATTTATCTCTTTAGTAAAATGGGGCTCAGTGGTATATGCCCTAAATCCTGACATGAATCTGAATGTTTTTCTCCCGCCAGACCGTGATGTTTCTGAATGTGAAGTTCATTAGAAACATTGTCTTTATCTCTCCAAGTGATCGCTAGCAACATGCCCTTCCATATGCACAGGAAAATCTTTCTGAATCTCTTGCTCCGGGGAAGCCTCTGCCTGCCAGGAGCAGCGAGGCAACTGGACTCAGCAGCTGGCAAGAGTACCTCTTTGGCCACACAGAGCAGCAGGCAGGCCAGCCTTCCATGCATGTATTTTTGTGTGCACCATCAACCAATGCATTTATGAGTTGCCAATTTGCTCGGACAGGGCAATGTTGAGAAGTAGGCCAGCTTGATCTTTGGTACATGTCTCTCATCATAAACTCAATCCCATTCTTTGGCCAGGCTGACAAGCAATTATTTCAAAAGATAAGCCTCATGTTAAAAAAAAAAAATCTCAAAGGTGATTTTTACTTTAATTTACTAAGTCTCTATAAATCATCTGAGACAAATGATAACATTAATGTATAGGACCTAAACTTACCATTCAAAAATATATTCCTGTAAGTCAGCAAGAGAAAGAAAATACCATATAATATTACTCATATGTGGAATCTAAAAAAAGAAAGAAAGAAAAGAAAAAAGGAGAAGGAAGACACTAATGAACTTGTCTATAAAACAGAAAGAGACTCATGGACATAGTAAACAAATTTATGGTTACCAGTGGGGCTGGGGGTGGGAAAGGATAAACTGGGAGTTCAAAATTTGCAAATGCTAACTACTATATATAAAATAGATAAAAAAATAAATTTCTTCCGTATAACACAGAGAACTATATTCAATATCTTGTAGTTACCTATAATGAAAAAGAATATGAAAATGAATATATGGATGTATATGTATGACTGAAACATTATGCTATACACCAGAAATTGACACTTTGTAACTGACTATACTTCAATTAAAAATATATATTCATATATATATATATATTTCTCAATTATAATAATCATCATTGAATTTATCCTTTCCTCCTTTTTTATTGTATAATCAAATTAAGGATTGAAAATTCAAAAGAAAATGAGGTCAAAGAGACAAGAAGAAAGCAGTTAGAAAGGAAAGCAGAGGAGAGAGAATAGGAAAAGTCAAACTAGGTTTAAGGGAAGAAATAAGAGACAAAGCAAGAGAGATGAGAAGAAATGATGATACAGGTAAGACAAGAGAAAGGAGAAGGAACAAAGAAATGAGAGCAATGAGGGAAAATAAGAGAAGAAAAGATGTTCTGAAGTTAAAGGCATTCTCATGCTTTTGCCTTCTCTTCTTATCCAAATATCAGAATCAGGTGCCCATTCTGGGATCCTCTTTTAAAAGAGTTTTGTGGAAAAAAAAATCATTGAAACTGGAATTTTCATGTTGTGTCTCGAAACTTTACTTATCAAAATCTTTACTTACAATAAGAATCTATTGCTAATGACTGGTTCATGTGTAGTGCATCAGAAATGTTGGATGCAAGCTATTATGTAGCAGAGATTCAGCTTCAAAGATCCTCGTGTGATACTGTAGCTTCACCCAAGAAAGAGCTGGAACAGTCTATTTTAAACTCTACAATAAAGGACGAACTCATTACTGTGACTCATTCATTTTCTCTGAAATAGCTTCAGTCCCTCACTAACCATACATAGTCATTTTCAGATGATTTTAAAATAGAGTTTTTGTTCATGCCAAAGAACTGACCTCTTGAATGACATCATTTTTTTTTCATTCTTAAGAAAAGCAGTAATTTTATTCTATGGCTTTTCATCACCATCCAGAGACCAGTTTTCTGCCCCATGTGGATTTACTTCAAGAACAAATATAATATTATGTTGGATAATTTATATATTAAAAGTACTATTCAGATAGTGACTAATGCTTCTTAAAATTTTCCAAGTTCACATTGTATTTAGACTGCCCCCACAGTATGATGTGCAATGAAGTTTTTAGCTTAGAAAAATATGGTTCTTTACATTTAAAATATACTGCTTACATGTTTCTTCTCTATGTAAACAAACATTCTTTGGCTTAAGGAATTTCAAAATTTGGAATGTTTCTCACCAAATATCAATTTGCTCAGAGTTACAATATGGAAAACAATATGTTAGGCAGAGTTGAAACTTATTTGAACATGTGACACAGTTTTCTTAGAATACCAATTGATATCAAAAGCTAATCTTTATTATTTTTTAGCATTTTTTATTTATTTTTTCAGTCTTTTTTATTATAGTCGGTTTACAATATTGTGTCAATTTCTGGTGTACAGTACAATGCTTCAGTCATACACGAATATACACATATTTGTTTTCATATTCTATTTCACTGTAAGCTACTACAAGATTTCAAATATAGTTCATTATGCTATACAGTGTAAACTTCTTTATCCGTTTTATGTATAACAGTCAGTATCTGCAAATTTTGAACTCCAAATTTATCCCTTCCCATGCCCCTCACTCCTGGTAACCACAAGTTTGTTTTCTATGTCTGTGAGTCTGTAAATTTATTTGTCTTTAGTTTTTTAGATTCCACATATGAGTGGTATCCAATAGGCATGTGAAAAAATCCTCACTATCACTAATTATCAGAGAAATGCAAATCAAAACTACAATGAGGTGTCACTTCACACCATTTAGAATGGCCATCATTCAAAAGTCCATAAACACTAAATGCTGGAGAGGCTGTGGAGAAAAGGGAACCCTCCTACACTACTGATGGGAATGTAGTTTGGTGCAGCCGGTATGGAAAACAGTATGGAGATTCCTCAAAAGACTGAAAATAGACTTACCATATGATCCAGCAGTCCCACTCCTGGACATACATCCAGAGGGAAGCTTAATTCAAAAATACACCTGCACCCCAGTGTTCACAGCAGCACTATATACAGTAGCCAAGACATGGAAACAATCTAAATACACATCAACAGATGACTGGATACAGGAGTTGTGGTATATTTATACAATGGAATACTACTTGGCCATAAAAAATAATAAAATAATGCCATCTGTAGCAACATGGGCAGTCCTGGACAGTGTCATTCTAACTGAAGTAAGTCAGAAAGAGAAGGAATAATTTTTATTATTTAGTTTGGCCAGTAGAAAAATAGAAATTCAGAATCATGAAAAGACCTCAAAATATGGAGTTAATGCATGAATCAGGTTTTATAGATGAAGAAACTAACAGAAAAGTTGTGTGTTACAGGTAGTTGTATGTCCAGTAGATGGCAGATCTCAGCAGTCTGAATTTCTAGCCCGAAAGTTTTGTTTTTGTATTTGTTATTAAATATTACTTTTTTAACATTTTTTATTGATTTATAATCATTTTACAATGTTGTGTCAAATTCCAGTGTAGAGCACAATTTTTCAGTTGTACATGAACATATATATATATTCATTGTCACATTTTTTTCTCTGTGAGCTACCATAAGATCTTGTGTATATTCCCCTGTGCTTTACAGTATAATCTTGTTTATCTATTCTACAATTTTAAAATCCCATCTATCCCTTCCCACCCTCCACCCCCTTGGCAACCACAAGTTTGTATTCTATGTCTATGAGTCTATTTCTGTTTTGTATTTGTGCTTTGTTTTTTTGTTTTTGTTTTTTAGATTCCACATATGAGCGATCTCGTATGGTATTTTTCTTTCTCTTTCTGGCTTACTTCACTTAGAATGACATTCTCCAGGAGCATCCATGTTGCTGCAAATGGCATTATGTTGTTGGTTTTTATGGCTGAATAGTATTCCATTGTATAAATATATCACCTCTTCTTTATCCAGTCATCCGTTGATGGACATTTAGGCTGTTTCCATGTCTTGACTATTGTAAATAGTGCTGCTATTAACATTGGGGTACAGGTGTCATCCTGAAGTAGGGTTCCTTCTGGATATAAGCCCATGAGCAGGATTCCTGGGTCATACGGTAAGTCTATTCCTAGTCTTTTGAGGAATCTGCATACTATTTTCCACAGTGGCTGCACCAAACTACATTCCCACCAGCAGTGTAGGAGGGTTCCCCTTTCTCCACAGCCTCTCCAGCATTTGTCATTTGTGCATTTTTGAATGATGGCCATTCTGACAGGTGTGAAGTGATACCTCATTGTAGTTTTGATTTGCATTTCTCTGATAATTAGTGATATTGAGCATTTTTTTCATGTGCTTATTGATCACTTGTATGTCTTCTTTGGAGAATTGCTTGTTCAGGTCTTTTGCCCATCTTTGGATTGGGTTGTTTGGTTGTTTCTTATTAAGTCATATGAGCTGCTTATATATTCTGGAGATCAAGCCTTTGTCGGTTTCATTTGCAAAGATTTTGTCCCATTCCATAGGTTGTCTCTTTGTTTTACTTATGGTTTCCTTTGCTGTGCAGAAGCTTGTAAGTTTCATTAGGTCCCATTTGTTTATTCTTGCTTTTATTTCTTCTAGGAGAAAATTTTTGAAATGTATGTCAGATAATGTTTTGCCTATAGTTTCCTCTAGGAGGTTTATTGTATCTTGTCTTATGTTTAAGTCTTTGATCCATTTTGAGTTTATTTTTGTGTATGGTGTAAGGGAGTGTTCTAGCTTCATTGTTTTACATGCTGCTGTCCAGTTTTCCCAACAACATTTGCTGAAGAGACTGTCTTGATTCCATTGTATATTCTTGCCTCCTTTGTCAAAGATGAGTTGACCAAAAGTTTGTGGGTTCATTTCTGGGCTCTCTATTCTGTTCCATAGGTCTATATGTCTGTTTTTGTACCAATACCATGCTGTTTTGATGACTGTAGCTCTGTAGTATTGTCTGAAATCTGGGAGAGTTATTCCTCCAGCCTCTTTCTTTCTCTTCAGTAATGCTTTGGTAATTCTAGGTCTTTTGTGGTTCCATATAAATTTTATTATGATTTGTTCTAGTTCTGTGAAATATATCCTGGGTAATTTGATAGGGATTGCATTAAATCTGTAGATTGCCTTGGCCAGTGTGACCATTTTAACAATATTGATTCTTCCAATCCAGGACCGTGTGATATCTTTCCATTTTTTAAAGTATTCTTTAATTTCCCTCATCAATGGTTTATGGTTTTCTGTGTATAATTCTTTCACCTCCTTGGTTAGATTTATTCCTAGGTATTTTATTACTTAGGGTGCTATTTTAAAGGGGATTGTTTCTTTACTTTCTTTTTCTGTTGATTCATCATTAGTGTACAGAAATGCCACTGATTTTTGAACGTTAATCTTGTAACCTGTTACCTTGCTGAATTCTTCGATCAGCTCTAGTAGTTTATGTGTGGACCTTTTAGGGTTTTCTATATATAGTAACATGTCATCAGCATATAGTGACACTTTTAGCTCTTCTTTTCCAATTTGGATCCCTTTTATTTCTCACTCTTGTCTGATTGCTGTGGCTAGGACTTCCAAGACTATGTTGAATAAGAGTGGTGATAGTGGGCAGCCTTGTCTTGTCCCAGATTTCAGTGGGAAGCTTTAGAGTTTTTCACCATTGAGTACTATGCTGGCTGTAGGTTTGTCATATATAGCTTTTATGATGTTGAGATATGTTCCCTCTATACCCACTTTGGTGAGAGTTTTTATCATAAATGGGTGTTGAATTTTATCAAGTTCTTTTTTTCCATCTATTGAGATGATCCTGTGTTTTTCGTCCTTTCTCTTGTTGATGTGATGTATTACATTGATTGATTTGTGTATGTTGAACCACCCTGTGTCCCTGGGATGAACCCCACTTGGTCATGATGTATAATCTTTTTTATGTGTTGTTGGATTCTATTTGCTAAAATTTTGGTGAGGATTTTGGCGTCTATGTTCATCAGTGATATTGGCCTATAATTCTCTTTTTTGGTAGTGTCTTTGCCTGGTTTTGGTATAAAGGTGATGGTGGCTTCATAGAATGAGTTTGGGAGTATTCCCTCCTTTTCATTCATCTGGAAGAGTTTGAGAAGGACTATTAAATATCACTCTTTCTATTGATTAATGACTTTTTCATCCAATCTTATTTGTACAATTCCAGATTGTGACTATACAGAAATCAACCAATCAGAACACATCCAGGCCAAATCCACCAGGTAAATCCACACTAGCAGTTTACTTTGATGGTGAACTTCTAACCAAACATATCTTGCAAGAAAAACTAATACAAAATGTAAAATTAAAATGACGGAGGAGAAGAGAGGAAAACAAAAGACCAGTAATGCTCCAAGATAAAGTCATGAACTCCAACAATTTGAGTTAAACATGAAATTAGGGTACAGCTTGGGAATATAAGAAGCAGTCAGAGAAGATGGAAGAAAGAATGACGAAGTGTCACCAAAATCAGGACAAAACTGAGTTTTCAGAAGACGAGTTCTGACAGTCTTGTTGACTGCTCTCTTAAAGTCTGAGTACATAAAACATTATCTGAGGATAACTTATTCACTCAAGGAGCCCGGATTCTGTTATAGTATGCAAAGTTGGTGTACCAAGGTACTTATATTTTATATACTGGGCAGGATTCTCAGTGCCTCTATTTGTTGGTAGAAAGAGTTTCAGTCCAGAGAAATGTTTCTTTAACTGTTTTTATTTGTTCTGCAAAGAGATTTTCCCATCTCTAATGGGCATTTTATTTACACAAAAATGAAATGCCTCTACATTTTGTAAAAGCACCCAAAGATTGGGCTTGAATCAACTTTGTCCTGATTCAATCCTGTGTGATACTTCCGACCCTCTGTGTGATACTGGTCAAGAGGCTTGCCATGTGGGGCTCAATTCCATTATTAGCAAAATGGCAGAGGAGTAGTAGTTCCTAACTTATCATGTTGTGAAGAACAAGAAGGATAATGGATGTAATGGATTTGGAAAAGTGTCTGACTCATCAACGACCAATATATTGTATTGGTTGTGGGCCCATCAAACAAACAAAACAATTCCTCTCAGTTGTGTTTAATTGAAGTGAAGTGAATAGATAATCTGTCTAAAGAAGTGTGTGGAATGTTCAGGGCCAAGGAATGTGAGACACCCATGGACTGCAACAGTGGGGAGTCATTGCTACACCTGGGCTTGAAGGGGAAGGAGAGACACTGACAACACCAGTGCCTGGTGAGCTGGGGTTACCTCTTTCTACCATTGCCTGCCTCTGCTTCACATTGGTCCAACCCAAGGAAGACAAAAGGGTCCAAGTGATACAGCCCTTTGCAGGCAGCGGCCTAGAGTTCATTGCACAGAGAAACAGAGATTGCATGACAAGGCAAAGGAAGGAATAAAGTTTTGTAACTAGAACATTCTACCTCTTCTGTCACTCAGCATCTAGTTTTGTCCTTTACTTGGATGAATATCGTTCATCCCCAGAGAGGTCCTATTAGCCATCATGTCATCCCGGGATGGTGTCTCTTCAATCTTACTACCACCTAGGATATAAATTATAACATGAGCCACAGCCAGTATTTTTCATATATAAAGACAGGGAAAAGGTCAAAAAGAAACAAACACCAGTGTAGTAAAATGATTATAAATCAATAAAAAAAAGTGAAAATAAAAAAAAAAGAAACAAACAAACACAAGGTAATATACAGCTGCAAAAGTACCTACTCTTGCAGGTCATAAAGCCTAAACTGTTAACTGTTGCTTCATTCTTACATCATCTATTCTACATTCCCCTTGACTTCTGTCAGCTCCTCAATCAGTCTGGACTCTACCCAGAGGAGTGACCCAAGTTATCATTCCCCTGAGATTCAAGCCCTTTAATGATCCTGTTCTCACTGGGCCACCATGGTTTACTTTGGTCATTATTATTGGATGTCGATTATTAAAATGTGCCTCATTGAGTCTCCTTGTTTCAAAATACAGTCTTCTTTTAGTCATTTTATAACCAGCACTCAATTTCCCTTTGATGACTAGGATTGTTCACTCCACTTGAAAGGTAGTGGCATAAGAAGCCCCAGAAGGCCTGAGATAGTCTTAACTTCCAAATTACTGGGAAAATGACTATGCTCTTTCCTGGAAGCATTCTTCTCAAAGATTTCCAAACCTGCCATGCCTCTGGTAGCGAAAAGAGAAATAAAAATTCTTTAAGTAGCATAGACATGTTATGTGTGTGTCTGTATGTGTGTGTGTATATGCATGTGTGTATATATATATACATATAGGGAGAGAGAGAGAGAGAGAGAATGAAGGAGCACACACCTTCATACCTGGCTTCTCAGATTTCCACTCTGGCCATCAAACATATACCAACATATTTATTCTAAATATTATAGGCTAGCATCCCTGTTTTAGAAGATGTGTTTTTCTGATTGGCACCATCACCGAACATTCAGTAGTCATTCCACCTTTCTATCAGACCACCCACTTCTGTGTGACAGGGTCTATCATAAGACCAGTGATTTTTGGGGTACATGAGCCTGCTGCTATACTTTTGTCCACCAAAAACTGAGTTTCTTGGTCAGAGTAAAAGTCATTCTTTACTTGGTTGTCAAAGGTCCTTCCTGATCTTGATGAGGAAGTTAGGTTGTAAAGGTGCACATCTTCCCCTAGAAAATGAAGGTGGCCCTTGCTAAGGAAGAGGTGAGATACTGTTTTTGTTTGCTCCAGTAAATTTAAGGGAAGTCCGCTAAAAGCAGAATTTGGGATAAGGGTTCAAGAGTATATTATTAAGTGAGTACTCTTTCGAGACAAGGAGTAAGGCAGGCAGGATAACACAAGGAAAGGCATTCTACAAGGACAGAACAGCTCAGCCTGAGTCTCTACTTAGGCTGATCCCTCTGGCAGCTTTCGGTCATGACTTGTACCACAGAATTTGTCTCCCAATGAAGGCAATGGAGGTTGGACTTTTATAACTCCATGACATGGCCCCCTTAAACATGACATAGGGCCCCCTAGGATAAAGAGGTCAGCACTACCAGGAGGACAAAGTGACATCTGTTCAGCAGAGAACATTTCTCTGAAGAAGGATCATTTGTGAACTATTAGCATCTGATACTCACAGAAGCTGTGATGCACAGACCTGGGAAGGGGAAACTGGCAGGGGGCACCTTAGTACGTAGCCCGGCTATTTCATTCTTAAGGGCAATGATATCAATTAGCCATTGCCAGATATCCTAGGATGTCAAAGAGCTCTAATTACCAATTGGTCCCCGTGGCTTACTGAGGCTTTTGCTCTGCTTTATCTCTGATGATTACATGCTGCTACCTTACCTCTGTCTCTCGAGGAGCTAATTATTGACATTAAGGCACACAGTGCAGTGGCAACATATCTCACCATCTTCTCCAACCTAGAGAGTGCGACCAAGACAGAATTTTTCAAAGGATGTTGGTACTTCTCTTGACAATACATTTCTTAGTGCCCTGATGAAAGGAATATTCTGGTCTGTAGCTTAAGCAATGGCTGAGAGGACTGGTCTTAATATAATCATTAAGCACCTACTTCCCCTCTCGAAGTGTTTGTATTGAATCTTATATAGCCTGCCAAGGGTATTCTTGAGTCTTAACCTTATTGACACTAGGATACTTTTGAGTATAGGTATCAATGGACCAACAAAACAAATTCTTAGAGTCAATCTGGTCATTAAGCATAAACGCCATGATAGTTGCTATATCTGTGATGCGTGTAACCCATCCCAGAAAGCCATCTTGATAGTCTGTTTCTTGGGGACCAGTCTTGGTACCCTTCATTATATCAGTAACAGTCTCAACAGGAAAGATAATTCTATTCAAAAGGTTGAACTGAAATTTTTTAATTATAGGACTATTTAGGGGTGTATGTCTCAGTGTAAAGGAATCAAAAATACAGGTTAAGATGCCCAGGGACTAGCATGGGCAGGAAGCCATGTCTACCTATTGGCCTGACATTGTTCATGGGGCCTGAGAGTCAACTCTCAGACACTGCCAGGCTGCTTGTTGAAGCAGACGTGAGCAGACGAGAAAATAGCTGACCACCTTCTAATTCACTCCTACTTCTGGTTTATGCCTCCCACTGATTGCAACCAACTGGATACCAAAGACCAAAGAAACTGAAAACCCTTGACCTTAGCCCACCAAGACACAGAGTGGAGCAGAGAAAAAGGGGGCTGAGCAGATAGAGACTAATAAACATATTTGCATTAGTTATTATTGTTATTTTATTATTATTAATCTGTCTTCAGTCTTATTTCTACTGCTTCTGGGTCACTAATGAATCTAGTCATGGAAAGCCTTTTAAATAAAAATAAAATTAATTCTGGGGAATGAGTTATACAGACAGCTTTCTTGACAAAAAAAAATACTCTCATTTAACTTTTATTTCTTCAGGGTGTTTAAGAAGTTGGAGTGTAAGACTTAATTCTTATATCATAGTACTCTACTCCTTGAAGGGTTAAGAACAAAGTAAATCAGACAGAGGAAACTGCAGTTATAAGTTAACACTTTAAAAGGGATGATCTGACATTCAACTGAGGGCATAAGGTAGTTTAAGAAAATAGTCCGCACACCTGGAAAAGTAATGTAAAGGGGAAGAAGTGAAAGAAACACGTGTCAGTGGAAAAGGGTGACATCAAACTTGGACAAGGTCCAGCCTGAGAGGAAGTAAGGACTAAAATTCTGCAAAGTGTTTTCTAATTCTCTAACCTTTCTTGGACCTTTAGTCTTAGAATGATCTTGTAAATTGGATTCTTTAATTGCTTAATAATTTTAGCTAATTACAAAAATGTGTAAAGGTGGCTATAGCATTTATTGAAGCAAACAAATTTAAAAATCAGTACAAAAGAGTGCCTGTGTGTATAATCTAATACTTAGTTTCTTCCACAGTGAAGAAAAAGGACTCATACTGTCATGGATGGATAATTAAGGCTTTGAAAATGACTATATTTTGTTCCTTAACTTTAACACTTTCAACGTTTCCTGAAAATGTATTTGAATCTCTCTTCTCCATCTGGAAATGATTTTAGGAAAACACTTTGTTTTTGTGATATGGAATTCACAGTAGTAAATCACAAGCAAGGATATATTGTTTAGGAATAATGAGAAGGTACTGTCTGCAGCTTTTATTAGTGATTGGCAATGATTCTGGGGTGATTAGGTTGGGAAGCTACCCTGAAGCATCGGCCAATGAAGCCCACAAGGTACTCTTGTCCTTTACTGGTAGAGACAAAGACTTTCTGAAGTTGTCTTGCATCTTGGGAAGATGGTAACTGGTATGTACTATTACATAAAACCTGAACCTTCCACTAGTATGATGCACACGAATCACTGTGTCACTATGAAGCTTATTAAAAATAAATTTGACATGGATGGACCTGGTGAATGTCATTCTAGGTGAAGTAAGCCAGAAAGGGAAAGGAAAATACTATATGATATCACTTATATGTGGAATCTGGGGAAAAAAAGACAAACAAACTTATTTACAAAACAGAAACAGACTCACAGACATAGAAAACAAACTTATGGTTACCAGGGCAGGCAGAGGGTATGAAGGGATAAATTGGGAGTTTGAGATTTGCAGAAACTAACTACTATATATAAAATAGATAAACAACAAGTTGATACTGTACAGCACAAGGAACTATATTCAATATCTTTTAATAACTTAGGGTAAAAAAGAATATGAAAACGAATATATGTATGTTCCTATATGACTGAATACATGCTGTACGCCAGAAATTGACACATTGTAAACTGACTGTACTTCAATAAAAGTACATTTTAAAAAAATCTAATGACTAGTTTTTCATCAAAATATTCATCAGACCATCCCTCCTCCCCATAGCCCATAGTGGAGAAGCACTCTACAGCTTTGGATGAGTGCAGTAAAGCCTCCCTCGGTGTGCATTGACACAGCAGACCCTGGCAGCTTGGAAAGAGTCATTACAGTCTGTCACGTCAATGGTCTGTGCACAAGGACTCCCTTAGTGGGCATTGACACAATACACCATGATGGCTTCTGAACATATGATTATGATTTCAATGGAAGAACCACAATGGTTGCATTAAGATTTCAGTGAAATTTCAATGAAAGCATTTCATATACTTCTCATGAGATCATAGTGACTGAGATGAGCTTGTTATGATCTCAGCAAAAGTTAAAAAGTAAAAACGAGAAACTTAGTAAGGCTGGGTCCTTTCAAAGTTATATTTTATTCCTCTTCTGTTCAAAGTATTTTCTTGTTTTGCACAAACAATAAATAATCAGGGATAACTATACAGACAAGTTTATAAGAGTAAGGTAAATAATAATAATAAAAACAATAATAAATGGTTGATTATTACGCTCACGTGCTGTGCGATGCACTGTGCTACTAACTTTGACACTTTCATCTTATTTCATAACAAAACCACCCCTGAGGTTAATACTATGATTTTTCCTTCATCACAGATGAAAAACAAGAGCCTTAGAAAGTTAAAAAAAATGTTTTTTTTTAATTGAAGTACAGTCAATTACAATGTGTCAATTTCTGGTGTACAGCACAATCTCCCAGTCATGCATATACATACCTATATTCATTTTCATATTCTTTGCCATTAAAAGTTATTACAAGATTTTGAATATAGTTCCCTGTGCTACACAGAAGAAATTTGGGTTTTGTTAATCTATTTTTTATATACTGGCTAACAAACCCCTTTTAAAATCACATCAAAAAAATATCTAGGAATAAGCCCAACCAAGGAGGTGAAAGGCTTTTGCCCTGAGAACAATAAAACACTGATAAAGGAAACTGAAGGTGATTCAAAGAAATGGAAATATATCCCATACCCTTGGATTGGAAGAATCAATATTGTTAAAATGGCCATACTATCCAAAGAAATCTATAGATTTAATGATTCCTATCAAATTATCCAGGACGTTTTTCACAGAACTAGAATAAGTAATCCTAAAATTTATATGGAACCACAAAAGACCCAGAATTGCCAAAGAAATCCTGAGGAAAGAGAACAAAGCTGGAGGCATAACCCTCCAAGACTTCAGACAATACTACAATGCTACAGTAATCAAAACAGTGTAATACTGGCACAAAAACAGATATATGGATCAATGTAACAGTTTAGAAAGCCCAGAAATGAACCCACACACTTACGATCAATTCATCCAGGACAAATGGAGCAAGAAGATACAATGGAGAAAAGACAGTCTCTTCAATGAAGTGATGCTGGAAAAACTGGACAGCTACGTGTAAAAGAATGAAATTAAGACATTCTCTAACACCATATACACAAATAAACTCAAAATGAATTAAAGACCTAAATAGAAGACCTGATACTATAAAACTCTAGAAGAAAACATAGGTAGAATACTCTATGACATAAATTGCAGTAATATTTTTTTTGGATCCATCACCTAAGGTAATGGAAATAAAAACAAAAACAAACAAATGGGACTTAATCAAACATAAGCTTTTGCACAGCAAAGGAAATCATAGACAAAATGAAAAGAAAACCTACAGAATGGGAGAAAATATTTGCAAATGATGAAATCGATAAAAAATTAATTTCCAAAATATACAAACAGCTTATACAGCTCAATATCAAATAATATCAAAACAAACAACCAACCCAATCATACAATGGGGAGAAGACATGAATAGATATTTCTCCAAGGAAAACAACCAGATGGCCAACAGGCACATGAAAAGATGTTCAACATTGCTAATTATTAGAGAAATGCAAATATAAAAACTACAATGAGGTATCACCTCACACCAGTCAGAATGGCTATCATCAAAATGTCTACAAATACTAAATGCTAGAGAGGGTGTGGAGAAAATGGAACTTCTGCCTGTGGGAGGGAATGTAAATTGATTCAGCCATTATGGAGAACAGTATGGAGTTTCCTTAAAAAACTAAAAATAGACTCACCATATGATCCAGCAATCCCACTCCTGGGCATATGTCTGAAAAAGATGAAAACACTAATTTGAAAAGATACATATGCCCCAATGTTCATAGGAGCATTATTTATAATAACCAAGACATGGAAGCAGCCTAAGCATCCATGGATAGATGAATGGATAAAGAAGATATTTTATATACATATCTTATATAAAGTCTTATATATATATATGGAATACTACTCAGCCATAAAAAAGAATGAAGTGCCATTTGCAGCAACATGGATGGACCTAGAGATTATCACACTAAGTTAAATAAGTCAGAAACAGAAAGACAAATAATATGCTATCATTTATATGTGAAATCTAAAAAATGATACAAATGAATTTATTTACAAAATAGAAACAGACTCACAGACACAGAAAACAAATTTATGGTTACCAAAGGGGAATTAGTAGCTTGGGATTAATAGATACACACTACTACACATAAAATAGATAACAAGAACCTACTGTCTCCACAGAGAACTATGTTCAGTATCTTGTAATAACCTATAATGGAAAATAATCTGAAAAATATATATATAAATAGATATGTATAAATGAATCACTTTACTGTACACCTGAAACTAACACAACACTGTAAATCAACAATACTTCAATTAAAAAGAAAAAGGACCTACATGGTCCATTGCTCTACAAAAATAACTTTAACAATTGGACTAATCTTGCTTTGTCAGTTATATAAATTCAAATTTCAGCTTTCAGAATTTTCATGAATGACTGACATGCAATCTAAGTTTATTAGTAAGGAACTGTGTACATTAAGAAAAACATAGGTAGTCATGAGTAATCTTTTGCAAAGTTCCTTCAAAATGTTGTCATCCCTTCTCCTCGCAATGTTAGAGAGTTATGACTAGTGCTGTAATATAAATATGGAGATGAAAACAGAGATGTCTGACCTCGGTCCAGTTAAGTCAGAGAACCTAAAGGAAGATGAAGCAGCTGGATTATCAGCTAATGGAGCTGAATTTACCTGTTTTATTCCCCATCTTCACACATCTTCTCTACTAATGAAATCTAAAACAAAAGCTTAACATAAGAGAAGTCGGAGCTGAGCTCCTCCTAAAGAGGGGAGCCGTGAAGCTAAGTTCCTTTGCCTCAGTTCAATACTTTTGCCTGTTTTTAAAGGAAAAACTTAAATTATAAAACGATGCTTTAATTCATGTTAATGTTTGACAACCTGTATCTTTGTTCAAGGTATAAGTAGAATCCCCCACGTATGTTGCATTTGTGAAAGTGACAGAAACAAGTTTGTGCACCCACATGCATTTTCATCAAATGGTTAGAACTCTGGAAAATATATAAAACTTTAAATTGGCCTCAGTAGAAAGTCCATAATGAAAAAGAATCTGAAAAGGAATGTGTCTATATGTGTACATGTATAATTGAATCATTATGCTGTAAACCAGAAATTAATGCAACATTGTAAATCGACTATACTTCAATTAAAAATAATTAAAAGAAAAGAAAGTCCAGATGGATGTTTCCTTTGGAAACTGAATTTTTATGAAACTCAATAAGAAGGTTTTCTTCCCAACAAGGGAGGGGTCACTAGCAATCAGCCTTAAAGAATTAAAATATCATTATAGTGTATAGATGAGTGGAATTTTATTCAATATTCTGTTTATTTTATATGGACAAGATTTAGGAACATTTTAGACTAGAAAGAATTATTTTTTATTGACCTCATATTGTTATAGCAGAAACCTTGAACCAGCTAGTGATCCATGTCATTTTACAGAACATGTCACATTAGAACAGCAGATTAATTCACAGCCAACAATAAACACTCAGGGCAGCTGTAAGCAGCCTCCACTACAATACCCAAACAACCACGTATGACATTATGCATTAATATTGCTAACCCTGGTAGTAACCCTTTACATAATAAAAGAGGCCTTTTACCCAGAAAACACATCACATGGAAATGTCATAATGTTCCAGGGGAAAAAAAAAAACTGTACATGATTACAGATATATACTGATGGTGGCTAAACAAAAGAAAAATAGTTTGTCATCTCGATTGTCACAACTGACTCAGGGAGAAAGAAAAGGGCTTTTGAAAAATAAAATTCAAGTAGAAATATGGTGAATGTTACTTTTTGTTTGTTTGTTTAGGCTGTGAGCTGCTTAAATCTAAGTGGGGAATTCGAGCATGCAAATGAAATTCACATTAACCTGTAAGTGTATTGCTAGAAGAAATATGTACCTATTTTTATCACAAATTTTCCATCTCCCACACCCCCTTGGAAAAGGTAAAGGACATTCAACTGCACTGAGAAACCAGTTGCAGTGACAGGAGTGAGAATAATGCCCCCGGGTTATAATTGTTGCTCTAAGTTTACTGTGTGATTTGAGACAGGCATCATTGTGTTTCAGTAATTCAACCAAAGGTCTCAGATTCCGATCAGTGAGAAGAATACTATTTGCTCCTTTTCACCCTCACAGGAATGTTGTGATGTTTCGATATATGATGTCTGTTAAGTGCTTGCTTAGAAAGAAAGTGATTCATAAACACTGATCTTACAGAAGAAAACGTGGGCTCTTGACAGTCACAAGAAAATGCAATGACAGATCTTGCTCTTTCCAAACTGCAACCCAATATATTTATTTTTAACCAGGGTATAAAAAGCTTGGTTTTCAAAGGAGTGCATATTTAAAGAAGGAAAAAAAAAAGATTTAAGAATAAATTCCAAAAAATCATAAACATTTCCTCACTGTCTGCAGCTGAAATAATTTATTTGAGAAGTATATATTACTGTGTAGTGCAATTGTTTCCCAATTTGCAAGTTTCCATAATTAAATATACATACATTCTCACATAGACACACATAGGAATAAAATACATATACATATAAATACACACCATACGTATGTGGTATGTGTTGAATATAGTTTCTGAATATGGGTTGGGGTGGAAAACACAGTTATTTTTTATGCTGCTTTGATTTAGACAATTTCAGAGTCTCACAGGCCTTAAAAGATAGACAAACTTTTTTGTTTTTTAGTTGTATTTCTGGCTAACCAGAAATAGATACCTTAGTGGCACAGGAAATATTAAGGCAAACAGTCCAATGTTCCTACAAAATAATGCATATTGTTTTTCCTTTAAAATTCACAGACAAATTTATATTTAATTATTTTACTTAGGACTTCTCCTAAAGTAGCAGTCTTTTTATAAATGGAATGGAAGACAGGAATTTTCATCAAGGGTTGGGGAGGGATCCATCCCTGCCAGTCTCTACGACTTTGGGGACACAGACAAGGACTCTAGTTCCAGAAAGCACCTTTGTTCCCTGAGTTGTTCTAAAAAGAACATTTTTCCACATAAGTCCCAAGATCCCAAAGTCATATCATTCAGTGTCCATAGTCAGAATGTTGTCTAATGAAAAAGAGAGTTATTTTATGTTTAAAAAAAAGAAAATATTAATTACCATTGCTCAAAGGCCAAGACACCATTCAGGAAAGATGGCATTAACCTTGATCATCTCCTCTGACCTTCTCCCTTTCCAGAATTCATCCCTCATAGCAGTTAATTGAAGAGTCCAGGTCTCATATGCCTTCAATTTGATGTTCTATTGGTTCAAGTATGTTAGAAAAAGGTACAGAGTGTACTAACTTTCTTCACCCCTAAACAGAAAGTAAACTCCATTTCTTTACTTACTTAAGTACTTAAAACAGTCCCAGAAAAACCTAGAAAAATCAAGACATTGCATAGTACTTGCATTTCATCCTCAGAATTCTGGTGTACAGTGATAACTTTTCCAAATCTGACAAAACGTCCTTAAGTCATGAAGATAAGTAAGAGGAATTCTTTGTCAACAGCTGGAAAGCAGATTCCTCAGGGGTTGAGACAAGAGGTGGAACAATTTTACCACCTCTGTCCCTGGAAGGGCAGGATACTGCAGAGACTAAATGGGTAAATGAAAGAACCCTGCTCAGTTACATAGCAGTTCTGAAAAGTTCAGAGCACTTAATACATCAACAACTCAGTGCTCAGAGGCAAACTGAACGGCCTGTATTCTTGTTTTCAGTTGGACCCTGGGAGTAGGTTAGTGCCTTAGAATCTGCAATTAGCATATTCAGAGCACTGGCATAGCACTGGCATTTCACTGAGCCCATTGCAAGGGCAATTTGCTAAATGGTACTCCAGTGACCAGAAAGAGGAAGTGCAGTTCCCAGTGTGCTAACTTAGTCCCAGGAAGTCATTTGCATCCTGGAAGACTCTAGCTGATGAGAGCCCATTTATCCCACAATGTACTAGACATGGCAGATCTCACAGAGTCAATTCAATGGCCTGAAAATCAAAGTCAAACAAAGTATAGACATAGAATTTGAAAGCTAGATACTGGTAAGAGTAAAGTATGGTTTAAAATATTTGTGATAAACCATGTGTCTCCAGTGTTTTAGGTTCTTATTAGATTGGCTGTAATGTGGACAGAGATATATATAAAGTTACCCAAAGAATGAGAAATTCAACTGGAAGTTGAACTAATGCACAGAACTCAAAGCATAAAAAAGCACAAGCTTTATAACATTAGTCTTTGTTGCTCCTGATAATTATAAGAGTTCAGTAGGGCTTTCAAAACTCAGAAATAATCCTGCATAAGCATTTTTAGAACATTTTAAAGGGATTTAAATACAGCATTATGTTCTAAATCCAGAGACGGCAGAATTCACAAATTTACTTCCCTGTTCTATTTGCTTGTTTTCCATGTTTAAATTAAATATTATAGTATTCTTTGCATTTATTACTAATGGAAAACAAATTATTTGCAGGATATGTGAAGCTAGATTTGAAAAGTTGGGTGCTTTTTTTTGGCCTATCATACAGGTGCTAGATGTGAAATAACCAGTTTTATACTATGTGTGACTTCTTAAAAGAGTACTTGAAGAATATGCAATGCACATTTTTTTCATTTATCATGTTACATACAATGTTCATAAAAACTGGAAAATATTGATTATCAAAAGGAATGTTATTTAAAACATTTATTCCATGCTTGCTGGCTCAGAATTAACTATAAGCTTAAAAAATACATTTATTTAATGTGTGTAACCTGTTACGATAGAGGAACTGTGCTGAGTGTGCAATTGTAATAGGAGTGTCATTTAACTGCCTGAGAATTTTCCCTACAAAGCTGAAAAATTCACACTTAACTAAAAAAAAAAAAAAGTTTCTCCTCTAGACAATGTAAAACTTTCATTCTTGAAAATAATTTACAACCTTGGAGAATGGTACCGACACCAAAATGAGGTCTGGGGTCAAGCTTCATTTTCCCTTGTTATACTGAGTTGAAGAAAATGAAGAATATCTGTGTCATGCAAGAAATTAGTAAATCTGTTAGCAGTCTGTGTGGAAACTTTTGTTCTTTCAATTTATGGTACAATATCATTGGTCCTGCTAAAGCAGTTGAATATCCAAGTGAGCTATGAAAGCTTGATTTAAAATAAATAAATAAAATAATTTTCCTATAACTACATAGTAAAATCAAAATGGGGGGGGCAGAAGATCTCAGTAGTAAAGTGTGTGCCTAACATGCATGAGGTCCTGGGTTGAATCCCAGTACCTTCATTAAAAAAAGATATATATATATATATATATATATATATATATATATATACACATACCTAATCACCTTCTCCCCAAAAGTGAGAGAAATATGAAAGAAGAGAAGTAAAAAGAAAAAATCAATACATGAATTAAATACTGGCTAAAGCTGGTGAAACATCCTCAAGAACCTTGCAAATTGAATACTACAGGGCACTCTGAATTGCACGGATTATCCGGTTGTGCTGCAAGGATAAAACAACAATCTCAGCCCCACAGAAGGTGACAAGGAGTGCACCTGCCACAGATCCCTGGGAACCAAAAGCAGATAATGAGATTGGGCGGATTAGAGCAGAACCGCTGATCCTTCACAGCTAAGCATCAGTCTGAGTAGCAGCCCTGTAGTGCCGATTCGCCGCCTTGCCCTCGAGACCCACAGAGTGAGATGATGGGCTTGGGGAAGGCTCTGCACCCAACACTGCACCACAACCGGGGAATCCAGGGCCAAGGGTCCAGCACGTTGTGTAGCAGGCAGCAAACACACGCGCTTCCTCCAAGCAATCACATAGTAAAGGCACTCTGGTCACTCTGATCTAAGTAGTTGCTCATGGGACTGGCTACAGAATCTGCCCAGTATCTGGGAGGATAAGCCTTGTCCTCTGACACAGGCTCAGAACCCACAGTGGATCGCCTCTCTCAATGCCAGTGTGAGAATGATGCAGGCCGTTTTTCATAGCAGTATATTAAAGACAGAAAAGTAAAATGCAATTCAAGTTTTAATGTTTGCTTAAATATTACTGTGAAAGAATACAGGCCAAACATGATAATAAATAAAAGGAAAAAGCAGAGGGCAGTAGAGGAATAAGAATGAGGTAAGTAGGTCCTTGGAGGAGAAGGACATAGATAAAGGCTGGTTTCTCAACCTTGGCACATTGATACTTTGGGACCAATAATTCTTACTTTGGGGACCTGTCCTGTGCATTATAAGGTGTTTAACACTCACTAGATTCTAGTTACCCTCCCCCTCCCAGTTCTGACCACCAGGAATGTCTCCAGACATTGCTAAATAGTCCCTGGGGCTGGGGAGGGGAGGGAGGCAAAATTGCCCTTGGTTAAATATCACCGGATTAGGGAAAAGAAATAGAAAAGCAAGAGGAAAAAAAGAAATAAAAAATAAGAGGAGATTTTAAAACAAAATTACCAGTCCCTTACTGTATGCCAGACGCTGTGCTAAATCCTTTAAATACAGTATTTCACTTAATAATTAGAATACTACCATGGTAGGTGTATTCTTCTTATTGCTGCTCTAACTCTGAGAAAATAAAAGCTTTATCATTAAAATAATTTGCACAAGGTGCTGTGCCTGCCTGATGTAGTTTGCTGTCTGAAAATCTAACTAGGAGATAACAGAGTTCTGCTGGTTACAGAATTGGGACACCAAGACTGGAGCCTATCTAGTTCCTAATATCAGCAGAAGAACTGAAATTATAAAATGTGAGATAGGAATTTTTCTCACCATCAGAAAAGTCACGTTAAAAGAAAAGTTTTTTGTTTTTTTTTTTTTTTTTTGCTAGAAACATGCCAAAGGAAATGCCTTCTCAGTTTTTCAAAAGTCCTTATCATTATTAAAAGATAAAACTCTGAAAGCTAAGACAACAGGTAAAGACATTTCTTTGTCTCGGTACTCTTCTGGAACCCAATAGGGAAATGATAACATCGTTAAGACCAATCAAAGAAAACGACAGGGAACTGTTTTTGAAAAGCGTCTCTTTCAAAAGGGTCAATTTTCCCAACCGTTCCGACACTTCAGGGGGAAAAAAAAAAAGGTCTTAATAAATGTTCTACAGACAAATTCGCCAAAAATAACACACAGCTAAATAATCCAGCTCTCCCCCAGTGTGATAAATCTGGATCTGCCTTTCCGATGGTAGCATAGTTTTTTGCAGGAATCGTATGGTAGATTCTGCAGGAAACTAATGACTTTTAGAGGCTGACAGACTTGAGCTTTACTTTCAGTAATAAAACCAGCTCAAATTTATTTTTCAGTCACGCTGATCAATGCCAGACTTCTCCGCAACGTATAAGCGAGACTGATCTAAGTATCTGTTCATTACATTTCCAGACTCTGAGATCTGGGCAGAGTGATCTGAGAGAAGGCTCTTAGTCTTGTTAGTTTCTGGCAGGCTACATATTTATAAATTCACCCTCCACCTAACATCTCAGGAAATTGTTCAAAAAGTTGAAGATGTATCTGAAATGGTGCTTGTTCAGGGTCTACACTCACTCATTTATGATATCTTATGTATATTTAAATGGTTTATTTTGTATACATCTTCCAGGAAAAAAACACATAATTATATGTAATTGAATTTTTAAATATACCGATTTAAATTAAATTCTGCTGTTGCCGGTGGATGCAACCGGTATTCCAGGTTCTTGTCCCGTCCCAGAAAGAATTCAGAGACAAGACTTAGAGGTTAAAAAAAAGTAAAGTGAGGATTTATTAAAGGATGGAGAGTACACTCTCAAGGGGAGAGTGGGCAGGCTCAGGTGTGCAGCTGCCCTGTGTTTCTTTAGCAAGTTAGTTACATAAGGTATAAAAATGAATGGGTAGAATATTCACTGAGGAGGGAAGGGTTTAGGGTTGTATTCCCTGATTATCACCCCAACTCCACCTTTCCAAAGGGAGGAAGGATTTTTGTCCTTATTTAGTCTGGATCGGAAGTGTCATGGTGTTGGTTCATGATGGGTACTTCTGATCTGCAAGGCTAATTTTATTGAAATGGGGCATAATGAGCAAAAGGTTACATTCAGACACTAGGAATTCCTGCCTTCTCTCACCTTTCTTTGTTTTCTTCAGACCACTCATCACCCCAAAAACGTGTGATCCCTTATCAGCCCAAAGTTTCCTGCTTTTCTTTTTCTGCCCAGGGACACCTGGTGCTTACATGATGTATGGTTTCCTGCATTTGGCCTGTGCCCCTCTTTTCTGTCCAATTCCTACCATTTGGTCTGTGTCTCTCTTTCTCCGCTCATATCTAGCTATCTGCCTGCTCAGACACTGGTATAGTGTCATTTTGGGCCCATATTAAATTGAATGCCCCCAACTTCATTTATTATGAGTCAACATGCATTTATTGCCACATCAGATACATATTAAGCATTTAGATGTTGATAGGCAGTTTTCCAGATACAAGATGGAAAATAGTCTCCTCCTTCAAGAAGCTGATAAACTAGCAGGAGAGAGGCAACAGAGACACCAGTAATGGAATGGATGATAGTAAGACGGGCATCATCAAAGAAAAGCAACACAGTTACTATGGGAGCACAAAGGGTATAAAAGACACATTCTGATTGAGAAACAAGGAGATCCATGGAGTTTGAGCAGTGAGTTGGAGAGACTGGGAGGAGAAGAAGTCAGAGAGATAGCAGGGTCAGATCATCCAGCTTTGTAGGCTCTTAGCCTTGCATTTTTATTCTGAGTAAAAATGACAGCCTTGGAAGGGTTTTCATCAAAAGAATAAAATCATCTGATTTAAATGTTAGCAGGATTAAGGGCAGTTGTGTTGAGAACAAACTAAAGGAAGAGACAAGAATGTAAGTGGGGCAGACAGTGCACTGATACAGGAGGAAAATAAAGATGGCTCGAGTGAGAAAGGAGGAGATCCTGGAAAGAAGGAGAAGTCAAGTTTTAAAAGAAATTCCATATTGGTACTAAAGTTAGAGGTGAAACTGAAAAGTCTTGAATGCAGCCTAAGGTATTTGAACTTTATTCTGGATTTTTTTAATCACTGAGGGTTATATTTAAATAATTTTGTTTGACTAAAGTATAGTTGGTTTACAATATTATGTTAGTTTCAGGTGTAGGGCATAGTGATTCAGAACTTTTACAAATTATACTCCATTAAATGTTACTACAAGATAATGACCATAATTCCCTGTGCTATACAATGTGGCCTTGTTGCTTACCTATTTTATACATATTAGTTTGTATCTCTTGATCCCATATTCCTAATTTGTCCCTCCCTCTTTCCCTCTCCCCTCTGGTAACCAGAAATTTGATTTCTATGTCTGTGAGTCTGTTTCTGTTTTGCATAAACATTCATTTGTATTATTTTTAGATTCCACATATAAGTGACATATAGTATCTGTCTCCCTCTGTCTGTCTTATTTCACTAAGTGTAATAATCTCTAGGTCCATCCATGTTACTGCAAATGGCAGAATTTCATTCCTTTTATGGCTAATACTCCACAATAATATTCTACATCTTCTTAATCCAATCATCTGTTGATGGACACTTGGGTTGCTTCCATATCTTGGCTGGAAATAGTGCTTTTATGAACATTGGAGTTACTGATGTTACTGCTTTTGGATTAGTACTTTTATTTTTTTCCAGATATATACTCAGAGATAGAATTGCTTCATAATATAGTAGCTCTATTTTTAATTTTTGGGGGGAGTTCAGTATGTTTTCTGTAGTGGCTGCACCAATTTACATTCCTGCCAAAAATGTACATTTCTCCACATTCTCTCCAACATCTGATATTCATAGACTTTTTAATGATAACCTTTCAACAGATGTGAGGTGATATCACATTGTTGTTTTGACTTGCATTCTGCATTTCTCTAATTAGCCATGTTGAGCATTTTTTCATGTGCCTATTAGCCATCTGAATGTCTTCTTGGGAAAAATGTCTATTCATGTCTTCTGCCCATTTTCTGATTCAGTTTGTTTGGTTTCTTGATATTGAGTTATATGAGCTGTCTATATATTTTAACAATTTAAAAGATGAATTTTAAGAAAATGTTATAAAAAGTATACATTGGTAAACATCAAAAAGATACAATGATAAATATCATAAAATCTAGAGCTAAATAAAACTCAAATATATAAAAGAAAACTATAATGAAATATAGTAAAATATACATTATTCTATAAGATAAAATCAAGAAAAAAGGAAAATAACACAAGTAATGAAATACAATAAAATGATAAATGGTATACATGTACTGATATAAAAGACTAAAAGTTATTAAGTATCATTTTGCATAACTCCATTTTAGTAAATGTGAGCATCTTTAATGATGTGTAGAGCAATAATTAAAGCATTTCCGGAAGGATGGGCTCTAATCAGAAAAGTGCTTCAGAGAATGATTTCCTATGTAGGACAAATTTTACAGAGTGGAATGGGATGGTTAAATTGATGGACACTTCAAGAAACTAGCTGAAGTTCTGAGCTCTTGAAAATGATTGCTACCATGGAGATCAATAAATAGTAAAAACAAAATGTGATATGGGGAGGACTAGCAGGATTTGGTAACTACTCATTCTAGGAACATAGAAAAGTGGATTCCTAATTTCCAACCCTGATGAAAGCCACTAACAGAATATAGAGACAAATGAAATAACTTGAATGGAAAAGACATAAGTTTTGTTTTAAATATGTTGAATAAAGCATGGCAAGCAAGTGGAATGGAATAATAGTAAAGGAAGAAGATGGATTTAAGAAAACCACCCACCCCTGATATATTTTAGGTTAAAACACTGATTGTTTCACTGGTCACAAAGGTAAATTAAAAGAGACACAGGGTAATATGGATGGGCTATCTCAAGTGCTTAATGTAGCACATTAAGGTTGTTGCCTGTTCAAGTGTGTGTGTTTATAAAGGAAGAAAGGGTACATTATTTTGTGAATCAACCTAACGGCCCATGGCTTATCTAATCTAGAATTACACAAGATGGTTTGGCATAAAATGTAGGGCTGATGTCAAAATCAGACGGTTCCTTCACTACTGCCTTTTTTAGTTATGGGAATTCTAAGCCTTCTGGGGTCTAGGGCATCACTTAATACTTTATGAGATTCTAGTTGAAATATTGTCCTGTGAAAGTGTATTACAGACCATTATAAATATAAAACAATAATTTTATTTTTACAATATGCAAATTTTCTACCCCCAACAATTAGAAATAATCTAGTAATTTGTATAAAGTATATTATTCTCACAAATAACCACTGTCAGGTTAGAATTTAATACATGCAATATTTCTGTGACTGTTCTAACCCATCCAACTATTCAGTGATGTCATGAGCTGTATATATATATATATATGTATATACACACACACACACATAGTTTGCAGTATTATTAAAAATCTCCTTTAATAAAGATGTCCATGTCTTTTTGAAATTAGATGAATGAATAGTAATATACAAAGATGAAGAAAGTCTTCAGGGATATAAAGGATTAACCTTTAGTCTTGGTTTAATTTCAATTGATTTTTTTCTCTTTGACTGATTTCCATCTAAACTAAAAACTTCAAATGTTTTTCTTAAGAAATGGAGAGTTACCTTTTTAAGATGACATGTGTTTAAGCCACACTAGCTGTATTAAAAAAAAAAGATAAAAATTTCCTGGATATATATTAATGGTATTTCCAGTAATGATTAAATTATTGTTTGCATTTCATGGTGTGAAATATTGCTTTTGTTCTTTGTGGAGTGCTCGATGTCATTGTCCTTTTGTCAAAAAGTAAATTAAATAGCTCAAAGAGGCTTTGTGTAAAAGTGTTTGCCTCTTTATTATGTTCTAGAAGGTTGGGAATACAGATATCGCCTTTCTTTGCAGAAGGCAGTATAATAACTCTGACAAGAATATAAGCAGAGTTGTTAGTAAGACTACATGCAAATAATATGGCTAAAGTCCTAGCTTGAGAATAACTAGTACAAGTGTGATCCAGTATGACCACGTGTCTAATGTTGTATTCAGATGAATTCAATTCAAAAAGAATATTTGATCAATTTTCAAATTTTAAATAAACTGTCTTCCATTTATCTTCTTCAGTATTTAAAATTTGACTAGTAAACCAGCTTTCTCTCACATCTTAAACCCTACTTAATGATTTTTCAATGGTTTAACAAAGGGCAGCTTTATTTTAATTCAGTAAGACTCTAATGCCCTTTACCATTACAACTAAAGAGACCTATAACAAATAACTTTGAAACAAATCCACCCTCATTGCCTCATTTTCCAAATAATCATGGGACATTACATGATTAAATGAACTCTGCAATGACAGGCAAAGCTTGGGGGAAGACTGACATATAAGATTTTGAGAGTATAAATTCCCCTATTATTTCAACTTTTTAATCTTTTTTTCACTTTTATTTTCAGATATAAACCTAAGCTACTAGCTTGGCACTCAAAATTATTGATTCATTGAACCCAGGATTTTTTTAAATATAATTTAGTATTTATTCTCATTGATAAATGGTCAAATAATCATAATGTTTAGTCTAGAATTTACTCATTCAACATAAAAATCAATATTTTTCATGTTACTGTCAAGACAAATTTGATTATATCTTTAAATAATGGTAATTCTTAAAGGTTTATTGGGGGCTTAACAACATCAAACACCATTTTGGGAGGTAATCTATAGGACTGTTTCATGACCTGTTTTTCCACTTGACAGATTCTCATACTTTATATTTTATCAGGGAGGAGCTGGGGAAGAAGGAAAAATAAATGCTGAAGAGCACAATTCATTAAGCATTAAGACCCTGTTTCCCAGTGTCATTGTCAGCTGTTCAAATCACTTGAAGAACTCTTTTTTAGATTTTGTAAAATTTATTTAATTAATTAATTTATTTATTTTTATTGAAGTATAGTCAGCTATAATGTGTCAATTTCTGGTATACAGCATAATGTCCCAGTCATGCATATATATACATATATTCATTTTCATATTCTTTTTCATTAAAGATTATTACAAGACATTGAATATAGTTTCCTATGCTATACAGAAGAAATTTGTTTTCTATCTATTTTTATATATAGTGGTAAACATTTGCAAATCTCAAACTCTCAAATTTATTCCTTCCCATCTCCTTTCCCCTGGTAACCATAAGATTGTTTACTATGTCTGCAAGTCTGTTTCTGTTTTGTAGATGAGTTCATTAGTGGCCTCTTTTTTCTTTTTAGATTCCACATATGAGTGATATTAAATGGTATTTTTTTCTCTTTCTGGCTTCCTTCACTTAGAATGACAATCTCCAGGTCCATCCATGTTGCTGCAAATGGCATTATTTAATTCTTTTTTATCGCTGAGTAGTAACTCCATTGTATAAATAAGCCACAACTTATTTATCCAGTCATCTGCCTATGGACATTTAGGTTGCTTCCATGTCTTGGCTATTGTATATAGTACTGTTAAGAACTCTTGAATTCAGTTCTCACAGTAGACAAAGTTAGCTGAAATCTGAGGACAGCTGAAAGATTGTCCAGTATTTAGAAGCAAGTGTAAATATTTTTAATGGAAAAGAAAATATGTAATCTCCTGAATGCACTCAATTACCTGTCTTTTATTCACTACTAGCTTTTTGTTTGTAAGAAGTGATTAAGATTTTTTGGCCGTCTCTTCAAAACAGCAAAAAATTTTCCAGGGACTTCCACATACTTCCAATACTTAATCAGAGTACCTATAGTAGAATGGAAATCCTTTGTCTGAAGCAACAGTTAGATATTTTGAATGTAGGAATCTTCTCAATGAGTACTGATTAATTGCATGTGTGTGTGTGTGTGTGTGTGTGTGTGTGTGTGTGTGTGTAAAGGGGATTAGGAGATCAAAAACTGATGGAAGGAAGCATTGACTATGCACCTAAGGAATTTACAAAACTCCAAGAAGAAAAACACATTGTTACACATTTAATTTTTAAAGAAAGTTTTATTCTTTTAAAAGTTAAACAAACAATGCCCAAGATTTTCAAGTCTGGTGCTCCAAGTGATACAGATGATAGGTAGAAATAAAGTCCATCTATGTTGACTCCAGAGCTCTCAATATGGTGATGCAGTGATGGTTTTCCTGAATGATAATTAAGAATAGCCTAAATATGTCTTAATCTTCTCAACTCTTTAAATCTAGAAATATTAAAATTCAGTATAGTTTGTTAACTTGATTACTTTTGAATATAAGCTTTCTTAAACATAACATTTCCATTTACATTCACTAAAATAAAGTGTTTAACTTTAGGAAAGTGTAATTTGGTGCCTTATTATTTCAAGAAGGCCAAGGGAAATGATAAAATATTCTGTTAGAGAAATTTATGTGATTTTTTTTCCTTATTCAGAAAAAAATACCCAGCTTTGAACTGTCCTTTAACTAAGTGCAAGCTCATAAAAACTATTCTACCAGGGATATATAACTTTTATAAGGGCAAAAATGACATTTACCCAGGAGAAAATCGCATTTGATCATCAGCATTTGGAAGCTGAAATCATCAGACAATTTAAAGTTTACTTTTAGTTGGGGATGATAGTGATTCTCTGATTGCCTTTTGATTCTAGAACTTTTTTTTTTTTTGAGCTTCTAAAATTTAGATGTTCATTCTTATTTTGAATCCTACTGGTAGCTCTAGTGTAGATTTTAATCTGTGCTTAAGCCCTATTTTCCCTGCTTTGACATATCCCACCCAGCTGAACTATGGTATTGGTTCATTGTAAATCACAGTAGGAAGAACAGAAGTGAAATATTCTGAATAAATGAAGCTAATTTTTTCTTGTCTGTGCTCTTGGACAAAAAAGAATCTGAAACTTCAAGGGAAATTTCGTATCACCTATGAACGCGCTATGGGCATACTCAACTTACTTAGAGTTCTAGGATGATATTTGCCAAAGAGTTCTTTGTTTTAAGTTAAATAGTCATGATCCACTGTATTTAAGGATTCAAATAAGATTCACCCACAAATTACTTATTCTTCCAGATTAATCAGTCACCTCTATTGCCTTTAGGACATCTTTGAAGGAAAAGTAAATAATAGCCCCAGGAACCAGGTAATGAAAATTGCCCTATGTTCAAACAAATTATTAAAAAAAATCAGTTTGGGCTATCCAATACTGGGCTGTGAGCACTTATCTTCTGCACAAACTTGCCCTCTATTATTCCCTTTCTTGACTTTTCCCTTAGATTGAGAAATCCTCCTACCCTCACCTTGTTGCTGCTGCTTACATACAACTTTCTCCTTCATCCATTCATGAATCATCTTATCTTTTCAGTGTAAATTTGTTTGACCAATGTTGAGACCAACCTTTGATATTTTCACCAGGTAATAAAAATCATACTTACCATTTTAAAATACTTCCAGGTATTGTTCCAAGTGTTTTAGATAAGTTACCTTATTTCATCCATGTAGTAACTCTTTGACGTAGATAATGATTGTACCCGCATGTGACACGTGAGGAAAATGAGGCAAGACAGTGTATTAAGAAATGTCCATCACACATTCCATTTGTAATTAAAGTTTTCCTTCAAGATTCCATTTCCATTAAATCTCACTAAAGTTTTCCCATCTTTTCTTATCCTAGTACTTAAAGTGGACAATAGATGATCATATGAGAGTTACACAGCATTCTTCTGGGATGGGTTGTGAAAGTATATATGAAGAAGCATCCAAACTCCTGGAAAAGGATATTAAAAATAATCCACTTATTTTTGGCTGTGCCACCCCACAGAAGTACTGCTCCTTAGCTTATAACCACTGCTTTAGTAAAGCCTATCTTTACACATGGTATAAATTTAGCTTTCAAGCATCAGCTATCATTTGGATACTTCTAAGGAATCAACATCTTTGGCACCATATGTGGCTATGTCTGTGACACCTCCACTTGAACATACACATTCAACTAAAATTTTCCAAAACTGAACTTAGCATCTCCTTTCACAAATGATCTGGGTTGCCTTTTTAGTAGGACCATTCCCTAGTTACTTACTGTATTGGTCAGGCTTCTCCAGAGATACAGAACCAAAAGCATGGTTACAGATATAAGTATTGATATAGATATAGATAAAGATATAGCTATAGATATAGATATGACACAATTTATTATTGAAATTGCCTCACATGATTATGGAGGCTGAGAAGTCCCACAATCCGCTGTCTGCAAACTGGAGCACCAAGAAGGCTGATGATGTAAATCCCAGTCAGAGTTCAAAGACCCACGAACTAGGACCGCTGATGTTTGAGAATAGGAGATGGCTGTCTCAGCTCAAACACAGAGCACATTCACCTTTCTTCTGTGTTTTTGTTCTATTCATATGATGCCCAACAGATTGGATACCCCCCACCAGCACTGGTAAGGGCACTCTCCTTTACTCAAATTCTAATCTCTTCCAGAAACACCCTCACAGATACACCCAGTAATAATATTTTACCATCTGTCTGGGCTTCATCCCTTAGTCCAGTCAAGCTGACACAAAATTAACAACACCTCCCTTAGGATACCTGGAAACCTCCTTCATACTTTTTTTTTTCCCTGTCACTTTCCTTATTTAAAAAACCCTTCAACTTTACATTTTTAAATTTCTTCCATCTTTTTGTTCCTGTTGCCAAAGCCTCAGGTAAGACAACTACCATCTACTTCCCGATGGTTTGGGGACCTTCTTAGCTGCCACTCCTGCCCCTAATCTCTCTCCAGTTTGACCCTTACTCTCCATGACAACACACATTGATAATGACCAACTTCTTATCCTGATTTAAGTTGACTCCGTGACCCTCAATGACATTTTAAATGCTAGCCTTGTTTACTTTATTTTGATTGGACTTTTTCCTTGTTTAATTCAAAAATATCCTACTCATCCTTCATGAAGCAGCTATTCTAAAACAGTTTCCTGCTTCATCATGTCAAGTTAGCGGTCTACTTTCCTGTGCTGTGGTAGCACAGTAGATTGTACATTTATCTTTTAGAAAGTTAAGTGACATTCTAATTATCTTTTTACAAGTCTATCCTCTTTGAAAAATTAAAAGCTCCTCAAAAATAGACCCCATCCCTTGTTTGTATGCAAATCACTGATTATGATTACCGGGATTTAGGAAGTGTTAAGATGTGGAGGAAATTTACCTTCTGAGCAGTTTGTGCTTGAATTTTCTTCAAGAGGGAAACCAACCTTGTTGCAAGAGTCTGGGAGAAGTCCACTGGGGACAAAAGTTGGCCTGAGGCTGGGCCTGTGTTGTATGTCATAGGAAGTGATTTGCATACTAAAGATGGCTGGTCAGGGTTAGGTCCCCAGGATGGTGGCAATAGAGACTTTAGGCAGAATAGAAATATCTGTTGGGGATTAATTGAATAGTTCTCTGTGTTGTGGGTAATGATCTAGTTCCCCTAAGATACTTTCAATAAGCTCTGTAGGCTTACTCACAAGAGTGGATACTTTATAGTGAATAAGAAACAGCACTGAGCCTTGCTTCTCTGAGTGTTTGACGTCGAAGAACACTGAAATATTAAAAACAAACAAACAAACAAAACAACTTTCCTACCTCTATATGTGTAGAATCAAACTAAACAAAATATTGATTCTATATATATATCTATATGTATATATGTATACATATATGTATATATGTATATGTATATGATATGTATATATCAGCACATTCTAGTACTTTTAATTTTTTAGGACAGACAAACCAAAAGGCATGAATTTTGATGGTTTTTCATCAATACTTAGGTGCAGAATACTTGTTTCTGGTTGAACTTTCAGTAGAGCAGCAGCAAAAGTTTGAGTATGTCAGAATGACCAGTAGCTTAAAAGCTAAAAAGTTTGCTAAGAAGAATAAATAATAATTTGAAAAAGTAACAGTGAGCAAAGCCAGAGTTTTCCAATTTGATACACACACATACATACAAATAAACTCACAGCATAGATGTTGGCTGCTGTTTATTTGGCACTTACTCTGTTATATTAACTACACAAAATACTGTACATACATTATCTCCTTAATCCTTATAAAACTCAGAGGATGCTATCATTCCCATTTTACAGATAAGGCAACTGAGGATGAATGAAGCAAAATGCCATCCAAGATCATATATATAATAAGTGACAGTGTAGGAACAAGAACTCCTCCTGAATAAGGTTTATCTGAGTCCCATATTCATGCTCTTTATCTCCACAATAAGTCATTATCCATTGATAATGAGTATACATGTTCCTCCCAACTTCATTTTGAAAAGACATACAGTTGAGCACAAGCATTATCTAGAAGTGAAACAAATTCAGGAAGGTAATTTCACTGATAAAGAGAAAATACGTATTTTTTTTTGAAAAAAAGATTAGTTAATGGAATAGTTTTTCTTGCTTCAGTTACCTGAAAATATGTTATTGAATCTATTTTGACATATCCCAAAACATTGCATTAGTGTTCTTATGTATTTAATTTTCTTAGTTAATTTTAGCCCTCATTTTATTTCCCCCAGGCTCTCAATAAGTCAAGATTAGTAAAAATCTAGAGGGTTGAATTTGAGGTTTTTGGTCTTTTAGTAATTTCCATTTTTCAAATTATAATACAGACTCCTATGAAGTCAAGAGGAACACTTTATTTGAATTTCTCCATAATCTTTCTAACTAAATGTTGTCACAGCCATAGCTACCCTGTACCTAACATTCAATTTAACTGTGATTTACTTCATAGAAGCTGGAAAATATTGGTCACTCTGTTGAAACTGAAAATATGTAGATGAGATTGATTGAAACCATATAACTGACCCTTGACAAAAAGAGCTATTAAAGAGAGGTTGTAAAAACTTCCCTAGAACAAAAGTTCTGTGAGAAAAAAAAAAAATTTAATACAGCAGATTCCACCAACGAGCAAATCATCTCTCCCATAAAAGGCCGCTCAGTCAAGCCCAGCCATCATTCCTATCTCAGAGGAGTAGGGAGGGCTTTTTGGGCACATGACTCATTTGTGCCTACTTTTTGCAATCAGTGGTCAGGGAAATTCCACGTACTCAAATGTAGTCCTTCACAATCAGTGCTATTAAGTCATAATCTAAATTATAACTGCTGTGATGACTGCTTTGCATTTTGATTACAGGTTGCATTACAAAAAGGCAGTGATACAGGTGTTAAATGATCATTCATTCTAAGGGACTTGCCCTAAAGTGTTTGGCATAAAAGGGCAGATGTAACCTAGAATGTCTTAGAATCTCTTCTGTATTTTTACCATAATGCCAGGGAATGCATTTTTTGAAGTTTTTTTTTTTTTTTAAAACAACTTCCTTCATAGAAAAATAAATTACAATTATAATGATAAAGATGGATGCTCTTCTGTAATGCATCATGTTAGAAAGAGGCAGAGGGAGACAAGACATATTCAGTGCCCAGACAACTATTTTCTCCAAAGCTAATTAACCATTTATACTTAAAAATATTTCAAATATGTAAAATTACTTCAATAATCCTAAGTGGGAAAAAAACAGGAGATTTACATAGTTCAGACTTTCCTTCATTCTCTTTTGACTAAAGGCCTAACTGAATTTACATTTATGGATTTGATGAAGGACATATTTCTGTTTTACCAATGGAAGTTCTCACTTTGTTCAAGTAAAAATACATGATTTTCCTCTGCTGCCTCTTTTGTTTTTTGTGCAATTTCGTTAAAAACGATGTTTCTAAAATTTCACAAAATTTCAGATTTCGGTGAGACAATGGACATCACTTCACCAATCTGGACTGCTTCCGGACGTGGGATGCATCTTACTTGTCGTTATATGGTGATCGATGCCTGCTCAGTGCCTGGCTCTCATATGTTCTAAAAATTGCAGTTTTATTGAATTTGTGGATGAGGAAATTAAAACCCAAAGTAAGAAACTATCTATCCAAGACCTTATAACCAGTGAGGAAAAGAGCCAGAAGCAGGTCCTAGAATTTGGAATATTTTAATTCATTGTGATTTTCTATTTCAAGTTAATAGATTCCAGGAAATCCTAATATAGTACAGCAATGATGTTTTATTTTTATTACAAAAAAATTGCTGCTTTTACAATGTAAATAGATACCAAATAAAAACTTAAACTTGGCTGGATTCTGAAACTACCTGTGGTAAGACCCAGGGTTCTCTGAGCGAGGCCGTATAAAGTGTGATTTAGTGCTGCAGGCCAGTTAGAATTAGAAGATAAACCAGCACTCCCTCATTCCTTTTGTGCTTGCCAAAGTGAAGATACCCAAAGCACAGAACTAACTGGCTACTGGTACTTTCAGGAACTGACAGGTTGATAACCAGAGGAAACTGAATTATCTCTTTACAGAATGCTAACTAATTTAATTGAAACTTTAATTAAAAGTACATCAAAGTACATCTTTCCTTCTAATAGAAAGCACCTGCAACAGATGAAAATGATTTGTTTGGATTGCTAGATCGTCAATGTTACGGAAGCAATTGACTGCACCCATATGCCCATTAAAGACATTTCCTGATGAACAGATATGAAGGAATCGAAAGATGATTCATTCCTGAAAATGAGAGGGAAAAATGACTCATTCCTTGAAAAAGAAAGTTGTGTGTGGTACGTAATATATAACAACATAAAAACCGTTAACCATCCTCCCTGGGATCTGCTGAGATTGGACACAATAATTTGGATTGCAGTTTTAATATTTTGTGGGTTTTTTTCCCTTTAGGATACTTACTGAGAGATCATTTTGGAAAAATTACTTCAGTGACACATGTTGATTATACTTTATCTTGAAATGAATACCATAAATTGCACTCTTCAATTGCTAAAATCATGTGAATATTCCTCAATGTGCTAATTTATTACAGACAGCCTCATACACCTGCCAAAATAAAACACAATGTGCATGGACTTATTCTATTATATACAAAAAAAAAAAACAAAACCTTCTGGAATTCTTCCAAGCATCTAAATCTATCTGCTAACATAGAAGCACAGCTCTTAGAAAAAAGCTAATATTTATTTCTATATAATAGTGATAGAAAATGGTGCAAATTAAGGATAACATTCTTATATTAACCAAAGGAAAACATTATATACATACATATATATACACATATATATATATACATACTAAAAAAGATTAAGAAATCTAGTGCTGATTATAAGGAAAGTACTTTACTCATTTAGATTAATAAAATTATTTTTCATTTCCCATTTCTTTAAATTTTTCATTTAAGCTGCTAAAAATTAAAACAGAACTGATACTTATTTCTAAAAAGAATCAAGACAATATTGTCATTATTTCTCAAGTCATAAATTACCCACATGACACAATGTGAGAAGAGCCAGAATCTCAAATATAATTTACATTCTTTTAAATAATTTTTTTGGGGGTCATCCAGAAATCTGATGAACTCCAACATGATCATTTTGTGTGGTACCAAGGACGCAGAGAAAAACTGTGATGGAGAGGGATCCACAGAACAGAAGGAGAAAAGGACAGAACGAAGGAGAGTGAGAGAAGGTAGGTAAATCAACAACAGTAAAGAAAACTACAGCTTTTTTAAAAACAAATTCCAAGCACAACAGTAACATCAGTTTCGGCCTCATATATTTGAATATATCAGATGAAGATAAAATTTTCCCAAATTATTCTGACAGTTAATTCAATTGGGCAATGACATGTAATGGTATGATGAAACAAATTCTTTAAAGTAACTACAAAGTCAATGATTTTAGGATTTCAATCAATTTCTACTTAGGTGGGGTGGCATGGAGTAAAATACATTTTTGTCAACTCTCTTTGGTCTTTGTTTCCTCATTAGTTTTTTTCCCTACAGTAAATTTTATGGTATGAGCGAGTTCTTTTTTCCAGTTTATATTGAGTAAGCTTACATTTGCTTTCCACTACCCAAGGTCAAAGTCATCATTCAGAGACCTCCTTAAATTCAACTAACTCTTCATACCTCTACTAGTGTATTCTGAGTAATCCACCACTGATTTTAATGTCTAAGTGAGCTTGCTTATGTAGACTATTAAATTTGTATTGCCTCCTTGATTTCTCTCAAGTTTTTCCGTTATCTGAACGCTGTTTTTCTCTATACTCTATGCTTGTCTCTGAAAAATCCTCCACAAATACCGACTATCCAGCCACATTGATATAAGTAAAGTTTTCTAATAAGATTCTAACATTTTGTACATTTAACCTCTCGATTTGAATGGCCATTTTCTCTTCCTCTTTCTTCTTCATGTTCTTCATTTAAATATCTCCTGCTTACCCTTCATAACAATGTCCAGTTATCAACTCCGCCAAGAAGCCTCTTCCCAAATTACACAAGTGGAGAGAAGTGTAGTGTGTCTGTGACGTCATAGCACACTGATCATTCTTACTCCACAGGTAGAAGAAAGAGTTATCCACCCTAGAGTGAATCAGTGAACACACTGTAATTTAGCCCTATGGCTAACATGTTAGAACTCAGAGATCCTTTGTAGGTTCGACTTTTCATCCTTAAATTCTAACCTGGTTTTATTGCCTTGTCAAAGCTTTTCCGATTGACCCTGAAGTCAGCGTATCCATTTGGCACACCAGGGGAGTTCCTCAGTCCCAAGCCACTTGGCCAGCACTTGTTGTTTAAGAATTTGCACTGACATGCTGCGATGCAGCCAGCCAGCAGGATGTTCTTCAGTAATGGAAATGTTCTATATCTGTGCTGTCCACTACAGCAGCCACTAGATACATGCAACTATTAAGCACTGGAAATGTGATCACTGTGATCAAGGAATTAGATTTTTATTTTTAAAACAAGTGTAAATTTAAATATCCACATGCAGCTAGTGGCCACTGTGTATTTGGCAGCACAGGTCCAGAAATGTGGAACCAGACTCAGGTACATTTCCTGGAATTTAACTGATAGATTCCTTCATTTCTTGAAAAATGCAATCTCAGGATCTGAGAATAGAAATTAACTTTGCCGAGAGAATATTAGAGGGCATAAAAGAAAAGAAGACCCTGCTTATTTTCTCATCTGTATGATAACAAGATAGGGCTAGAACTACTTGAGCCACATTCCACTTGAAACTTGCAAAATGCATCCATCCTTCCACTCATTAATCCACCCATTCCCTCGCTGACCATTTCTACATCTGATTTGCGTTTTGAGCTCCTACAAAGGCAGGGACCGCATAATGGAGATAGAAAGATGATTCTACATATCAATGTTTGGCATATGAGCTGGATAATGTATTTTCTAGGCAGAAGAACATTATTCTTTGATTTCTAAAAAAATAGATACAGTCTTTACTTCAGGTGTCTCTTGTTTCCTATTTTAATACTAACTTTTCAGTGCTCTGTCTATAATTAATAAGAAAAACTATGCCTGCCAAATTTTCACTTTATTTTTTACTCCAAAACCTAAATGTAACCTCATAGTCCCTAAACCACAGCTATAAAGTTTATGGATAAATGGCAAGGACCGTTTTTCCAAATCACTACTAAGGTGTATTTAAGATACGGGACTCTGTCCTAGCTATTTCTCCGAATTTCAGGATGTTGTCTTTAATGCATAAAATAGGGTAATAATAATAACATATATACATACTGAGTATTTCCTATCAACTCTATCCTTCTCTTAATCACTGCACTATTTTCAGTACCATGCTTTTCTGACCATCCCATCAAGTATATAGAAAATACACCTAACCAAGTATCAGATACATATTAGGCACAAAATCATGTTATTTCTTTCCCCTTCCTCTGGTTATATCACCAGAACGTTAGGGGTCCAAATTGCTGGTGTTTCAAGTCACTTACCATCTGAGTGAACGTGGGGAAATTACTTCAACTTTTTTTGTATTAAATTCACATCTAAAATGGAGACAATGAAAGTTCTTAGTCCATTGGATTGTCATAAGGATCAAGTTGGTTACATAGAAAATGTTTAGAAGCACAACTAGCACAATATAAGCACTCAATAATTATTTATTAGCTATCACCATCATCATCATCACCATCACCACCATCATCATCACCATTGCCATCATCACCATCATCATCATCACTATACAACTGTTTCTGTCACTTGCTACTAAACTTCATCACCACCAATGCTAAAATGCTGGGCAATGAATACGATGTGTTTTATTCTGAGAATACAGGAATACTTAAAATTTGTTACTTATCCTCCAAAATTATAAGAACAATATCATGGTTAAGTGAAAAGAACACAGACTTTAGAGTCAGACAAATGTAGTATCACTTGTGTCACTTTGTACAAATGACTTTGCCTCTTTGATCTTCAGATTTCTTACTTCTAAAAGAAGAAGAAAATAACTGTCCCCTTCCCACAAAGATTTGTCAAAGATATCATGCATATCATATAACATAATAAATCCTCAGTTAACATTATTTTTCCATCCTGCTATTTTAGGCTACATTAAGTAAATTAATTTTGAAGACTTCAGAAATATGCAGTCAATGAATATCAAATTATATGTGTTTCATATTTTGAAGATAACCCATAGTCCCTAAACCTCCATGGGAAATCTGACATTAGATGCATAAATATGCAATAAATTGGCTTGTCCTCTCATTCATTGTCTCCAAACTCCAATTATGACACCTGTGTGGTCCAAGGGATGGAATGCTGAATTTGGAGTTAGGAGCCATTGCCCCTGTGTCCTGCTTGGCTCTGGGTTATCTTGTGTCTATGAAAAATTCTCTCAACTTTTCTTTACTTCATTCCTTCCAGTTGTGAAGTAAGGACCATACTCCCTTGAAGACAATGTATAAAGTTATGGGAGATCCACAGATGAGACACATATTCTTTTGCCTGATGAACCTTCCTTCCTCCACACCACTACTCCTACACTTCCCAAGTCCTGGTAGCGTATCTAGGGTTGGCAATATGCCCATGGGCACATAGTCAGAACTAGAACTATGAAAAGAAGCTAAGTTACTTTGCTGATCCCTAATATGACCACATTACATGCTTTGCAAATGCATTTTCTTTATTTTCCACATTTCCCTCCCACAGCCTGGCAGACTTCTAATGATTTTTCAAGGGCCAGTTAAATGTCAACACTTCTTTGAAGGCTTTGCCAAAACTCACTGGCTCCGCTCCACAAACAGAATCTCTCCATCCATCGTTTTTAATTCTATAGCGTTTAACTGATGTGATTAGGATAACAGAATATTTATGACATTTTATTACAGGGCAGTGGTTTACATGCCTATCTCCCATCCTAGACTGAGTTAGTTCTGTGACGGAAGAAACCTTTTTGTTGCTTAAATCAGAGCTTGGCAGAGAGTATCCTATAAATTTCCCTTGAGTTAAATCAAGGTCTTCTTTACTTCCTGAGATTTCCTCTAAGCTACTCTACCTCATTGACACAAGGACGATTATTAAATGATTATATTACTGGATAAAGACTCAATTTTTATTTTCTTGTTGGATGATCATTTGGAGCTAGAGATAACAGTCTGTGCTAAACTGAAGGTCGTGAAACCATTGAAGTCAAAGGGAATGCTCTTTTCAATTAACAAAAACTGAGGTATTATCAACCTGCCAGATCTATTTTGAGCAGATGTGGGAATATTCACACAAACAGTAAACACGTAACATGTGTGTGTTGCACACTCACATACACACTCACATATATGTAATTTATACAACTAGTAAAAAGGAAAGATAGAAGTTTCAAGTGAAATTTTACTCATGGCTTGTAACTTGATGCACGTAATAGTAAACAGACTACCTTTAAGTAAAACACCTGAGTCAAATATTATATTGATATAAAAAATATGAACAAATCCATGATGTTATAATATAAAGTTTGCACAACACAAATATCTGTCCTTAAATTAAAAGCCTGGGCACTTAATAGCTGATTGTTCTAATTGTTTTCAATGCCTGCATTTAAGTTGTATTTACATTAAAATCACTGGTTAAATGAACAAATCTATTCTCAAAAATTGTGGCAACATTTTTTTTCGTTCGTTTCTGAATAATAGAACTTAAGACTAAGATTTTGTAATGTTAATTGGAAGGAATAGACACATTTTTAAAAATCAGCTGTTTAATGATCTTGGCTGTTCTGCCCTCCAATTAGTGCTGGGTCACCAATTAATTCTTTTGCAGGTGCCCAGGCTTCCTGGAGACTAGCACTAGGCTGAGTTCTCTTGATCTTTTCACCTAATGCTCCAACTATACTAATGACTTTAACCTTGCTCGGACTTGGACAGCAGTTTTCTCAATTTAAAGGAAAAGTATCCTTCCCGAGTATTTTAAGGAAGGGATAAATCATAGTAAACCCAAACAAACTTCACTGTCATTCATTGTTCGTCACATTTGAGCAAACTGACTTGAGGCACTGGCTTCCTAAAGCTGTCACGTTTGTATTTGCTCCATTTGTGTTTTCTAGTATGACCCCTTAAGCCATCTGGACTGTCGGGCAACAAATTTCCTCCCCTACCTTTTTTTTTTTCCTTCACTCTTTCAATCTCCTGGTTTCCCTATGTTTTCAGATTATTCAAGTACTCCCTTTACTAATAAGTGTGAGTCCCCTTCCAAATTTGCTCTTTCTAAATCAGTCTTCTTTCTTTCATAGCCAAGTTAGCTTTCAAGGACATTTTACAGTTGCTGCCTATAGGTCTTTATTTTTTTACTCACTAGTTTATTAACTCAGGGTTATCTACCTCCTCCTGCTTTCATATTATTGATTCTTTCTTCCTAAAGGTAGCCAGTGAACGCAATCATAATTAAAGACCCCACACCATTTAACCTTGACAATGTTTCATATTGGAAATTTCTCTACTTTAGATTCCAGGTCACTGTCTGTCTGTCTGTCTATCTGTCTATCTATCCATCCATTTATCTATCTATCCATTTCCCTATGAGATTATGGACCGGGAGTCAGGTTGATCATGGTCCATATGTCAGCTTTGCCTCTTACTTGCAGAGAAATTTCTGAAAAGTCACTTAACCTCTCTTGGCCTCAATTTCTTCACAAATAAAATAGGGGTGAAAATATATACTGCTTAGAACAGCTTCTCCACAAATTCTTCGTCAATCCTTACCAAGTCTTTAACTTTCTGACTGAACACAATGTCTCCTCGACATCCCCATAGGGTAGGATGCCCATATAATCAATGTCCAAATCTAAACACACTTCTAAGTGAAAGAGGGCACTATTAACTATTTTGCCAGAACAATATGGGTAAACCAATCCTGTCTCAGGTAAGCCACAAAGTATAATAGACCAACTCAAAGTGTACCCTGTGTTTTTCCATTTTTTCTGCATTTGTTAATTTTTCACCTCTCCTGGAATGCTTCTCTCCTTCCTCTGTGATAAATAATTCCATCAAATTTCTTTTCAACTCTCATCCTGCAACTGTACCATAGTTCTTTCATCCTCAATCAGCCTGCATTTATCTCTCCATGCAAGTACAACAAAAATGAAATCCACATGTGTAACCACGCATTGGATTTTGATATCACTTATGCTTCACTACTATATTTTGTGTAAATTATCTCTATTAATAGGTATGTTTTTTCATTTAGAATATGCATTTTAAAGGAAATAACTTAATATCTTACCTTTTTGCATTCTTCATGGTTTCTGGCATATGGTTAATCTATTAGTGGGTATTTATTCAATATTTGTTGACTGAATTATTAGTTTATCATTATTACATGTTGGCTATGTTGGGTTGATAGATATGCTGAATTATTTCTAAAGTTATTCTATGCTCTGTTATTTCATGGCTTGCAGAGGCTAACAGTTAATTTTCAGAAATATATATATTTTTAAGATCAAAAGGAAGGGAGCACAGTGACTTTCAACCATTATCGATTAATCCTCAGTGTATTAGATTAACATGAACATTAAAAAAAAAAAAACTGAAGGAGGAAAATGAATCAACAACATGTAGCCTGGCCAACAATACACAGGAACAAGCCAATCTTGCGACAGTGAAGGAGAGTAACGTGGCCTAATTGTGTATGTGTGTGTGTGTGTTAGTTGGACAAATTTCACCTCCCACAGTGCTCAGTTATTTCCTAGCACTCTCGGAATTAATGCCACAATCAGAATGCTCATCATGGAGCTAAACAGGAGTGTAATTAAGAGTCCAAATAACTCTCTCCCAAAATGAAAATAAAAACAAAGCAAAACTATTTACTTTAGTCCTCATTTTTGCAAGACTTTCTTTGAAAACTAAAAATTACAAGAAGCAAAATTATGGTTGCACTGATTCTTCTTTGCCTTATTCTAAAGTAACAATGTTGTGACTGTGCTCAATGGTCTGACTCCAATTTCGACATGACTGTTGACAGCTTTCAATGCCCATGACTCCCCCTTCCCCTTCTGCCCATCTGTGTAAGACGAGAAAACCCAGATGCTCCTTCCTTTGGTGCCTGCAGGAAATTCAACCCGAGCAAGCCCTGACCTTTGTATGAGAACCCTCACCCCTGACTATAATCAAACCCCAGCGCTGGTATCCAGTGTCCTTCTTAGCTCTCAAGCCATTTTTAAAACAGCTGGGAAGCCTGCCTTGTTCTGCCCAAAAAGCCTTCTGCAAAATTATGTAAGAAATAAGTCTTTTCATATCTTCTTGTTGCATGTGTGGCATCATCAATCTTGACATCTAAACCAAACTTGGATGGGGCTCCTTCTTGGTTCTGCAGGATGATTTCAAACACTGTGGATTAAAACTGGGGTAGAGAGTCTCTGAATTTAGGTAGATACATATGCTACTGATGTGGATTACTTTCACATAAAAATGAAAGAAGGGCTATCATTACAGATCTTATAGATTTTAAAGGAGAAACTATATGTCAATACATTTATTAATTTAGGAAAAAATTTAAGAAATTGATTGCAAAATGCAACATACTAAGATGAACTTTAGGGACACACTTTGTCCTCAATACTGTACATCCTTATGTTGGTATTACCAAATGTGCTGTCATTGGGAGAACCGTGAGAGAGCTGAATCTTACAGAGGTCAAAGCATGAATTATTTGCTGGTAATATGCCCAGTTTACCCAAAAGCATGACATCAGTGAATACAAAACTTCAGTCCTGGTGTCTTGATAATAGTTGCATATAAGTTGAACATTATTCAGTATTATTGTTTGCAGCTATACAAGAAATCAGGAAAAACCATGTTAATGATTTTCATACTATTAAATATCCTGAGGATATTATTGTCAAAGAAAATTATTTACTACATTGTATAAAGGCAAAACAAAATAGGACTAAATATTACCAAAGAAAGGAAGGAGTTTGAAGAAGCTGGCAGTAGAGGTTTACCAACCAACCCATTATAATTTTGAAGTCTTTTTTTAATGGGACTGTATAAGGAGGTTCTAGTGTGTAAAATGTATACACAAGATATAAAAAGGCCTTAATATTCAATATATCATTGAAGATAAATTTCTAGCATCAGTCAGAAATTAGGCAATATACATATTTTAGAATAGAAATTTTGGGATATCTAATGTTTTAAGAAATAGAAAACATGAATTAAACAGTAAACTGAGAGAAAGAATAAGAAACAGAACAATTTAAAAAAATACAGTGTAAGTGTGCACTAGGACCCAGACAAGAAGAGCCTATATTTATTTTGTTTTTGTAGCATATCAGTGCTTTAGTTATCTGGACAAGTTCAAAATAAGCATTCTCATAGTTATTCCTTAAAGTACAGAAATGCCAGTATTCATTACTAAGGCTTGTTGGACCCTCAATGATTAATTGAAACTTTCCTCTTGTCAGTTTTTGTCACACAAGGTTTCCATTATCTGAATAATGAGTGTGCAGTGATGATTTATTTTCGCTTGCTATTCTCAGTGGTTTTTGTCTTCTGATACAGTCGGGGAAGGATCTGGGAGAAATGGGACAGCATCCAGAAAAAAAACAACAGCGCTGGTTTGACAGTCCAGACACTTCGTGTACTTGGGCTCTTTTAGTCACCAACTGTACTCACACAGAGAAATCACTTACATATCTTGATGCTTATTCCATCATCTGGAAAAATGAATATAGATTTGATTTGACGAGCTCTTAAAGTCCCTTCCTTCCTCATTATATTATTACAACAAAGTGATTTATTTTTTAACTATTGTGATTTTATATATGAATAACTCTAATGTTTTAGGATAGATTTAATTTTTCCAAACAAAAACAACAGAATTAAGCTAGGTGTTATTAGAAGCTAAAATTTTTACCTAAAAGATTATTCACTCATTTATTTAAAAATAAGTATTGAGTGCACGTTATGTGTCATCTCGAACTGAATGTATATAGAGCAGGGCACTTGATTTCTGCCTCCTCATCTAGTCTGCTGTGCCATTTTTCGAATCTCATAAAACTACATTATACATCCACCCTTCCCCTTGCTCAAGTCAAAAATCTAGGGAACATCTTTGATGATTCTATCTTTGCTCCACCACACTGACATCATCAGTGAATGTTTTCAATTACATCCAAAAGCATACAGTGAATCTACCCATTCTCTCCATCATGTGTTGTCTGGCGTTTCAGTTGGCTTCCCACTTCAACACGTCATTCCTTCCCTCAAGAATTACAATAGCCAGAGTCATTTTCTTAAAAAGTACATCAGATACAGTCACTCCCACTTAAAGTCTGTCACTGACTTCCCTCTGTACTTGAAATAAATACTGACTCCTTGTCCTGCCTTACAGACTTAGATTCTGCCTTTTTTTCCCAACTCACCCAATAGCACTCTTTTCTTTAACCATTTTATGCCACTGACTTGCTATTTATTCCATAGTGAAACTCCTTTTTTACTTTTTGGTGCCTGTGCCTAGAATATTTTCCCTTCTGATTTTCACTTTGCTGGTACTTTCAAGGTATTCATGCAATCACTTAAATGTCATTTCTTATGAAAAGGAAAACTACAATGAGGCATCACCTCACACTGGTCAGAATAGCCATCACTTAAAAGTCCACAAACAATAAATGCTGGAGAGGGTGTGGAGAAAAGGGAACCTCCTACACTGTTGGTGGGAATGTAATTTGGTGCAGCCACTAAGGAAAACAGTATGAAGCTCCTCAAAAAACTAAAAGTAGAACTACATATGTTGCAGCAATCCAATTCCTGGGCATGTATCTGTAGAAAACTCTAATTCAAAAAGATACATGTACCCCAATGTTCACAGCAGCACTATTTACAATAGCTAAAACATGGAAGCAACCTAAATGCCCAATGACAGAAGACACACACACACACACACACACACACACACACACACACACAATAGAATACTACTTAACCATAAAAAGAGTGAAATAATGCCATTTTCAGCAACATGGACAGACCTAGAGATAATCATACTAAGTGAAATAAATCAGAGAAAGACAAATATCATATAAAACATATGTAGAATCTAAAAAAATGATACAAATGAACTTAGCAAATTTTAATCATACAGTACAGTGTTTTCAGTTATCACCACCATGTCATACATTAGATCCTCAGAACTTATTTATCTTATAACTGAAAGTTTGTGCCCTTTTATCAATATCTCACTATTTCCCCACTGGAAATTGCAAACTCCAGCAAACACTTTTCTACTTGGATTGTTTTCTTGATTTCTCATATTGATAGTTCATTGTTGGAATATAGAAACACAACTGCTTTTTGTATATTGATTTTGTAACCTAAAACTTTACTGAATTCATTTATTAGTTCTAACAGTTTTTTGGTTGAGTCTTTAGGATTTTCTATATATAACACAGAAATCTGCCATCTGCAAAAGAGATAATTTTCCTCCTTCCTTTCCAATGTAAATGCCTTTGTTTCTTTTTCTTGCCTAATTGCTCTGGCTAGGACTTCCAGTACTGTGTTCAATAAAAGTGTCAAGAGTAGTCTCCCTTACCTTTTACATGATCTTGGAGGAAAAGTTTTTCATCTTTTCACTATTGAATATGTTAGCTGTGAACTTCTTGTGATTTTTAATAGACGTGTAGTTCCATATGAATAGTAGACTATTAATGGAGCAGGAGTACAAAGTAATGATTGACAGTGAAGCTTTTCTGTTGCTAGTAGACTGACTACTAGAACTTCGCATTTCAAAATGCTTGAAAAAATAACTGCAAATAGTAGATTTACAAGGTAACTGCATTCTAAAACAATATTTATTTGAATGTAGATTAATAGATTTTTTTTAAAGATTGGTTTCAATTCTTGATATTCACAACTAGTAGGTCATCATATATAAACAAATATAATTTAGGACTTTTTCAGTGGCAATACAAATTAATTCAATTTGCCTAAAGAGAATTTTATTGAGAGAATCTGGGTTAGCTAACAGAATTGAAGGAGAGGAAAAAGTTAAAACAAACTAACCAAAAACAACAGCTAAAATAGGACGGTCGTGAATTAGAGTAACGTTGAGACTAATTAATTTGGTTAACAGGCCTATCAAAATTATCCAATATTAGCAATACCCATGGTTTTCAACAGTTTTTAAGACTCTGTTAAGTTCCCATGGTTCTTAAATTTTTTGAGCTGTAGAATCCTTGTCCATGGAAATGAGTATTAAATCTCCTTTCATGGGTACAACTCTGCTGATTAAATAAGATTATTTTAAGCAATAGCACTGTATGTACTGCACAATTTTTTGTAGCCTTTACACTGAAATCTTTATGGTGGCAGATGAGGTCCTTTGTTTCTATCCAGTTGGTGAGGTTTGTCTCCTAGAATTATTCAAGTATCCTCAAAATAACAGTATTGTCACAGCCTCATGTATAGCTGACCCTGAGTAGAGTACAAGTACTGTTGTTCTCTCTGGATAACAGTATTATTATATTCATATATTATTCTGATATTTTTCTGTTGAATTTAGAAGATGGTGAAGTTTGGACAACATCTATGTTATCTAGGATTGGCTTGATGTAAATCTGGTGAGTCCTATTTAGACAGTAACAAGAATAGACATTAAAAATATATAGCTTCTTTATTTCTCAATTTAGGCTAGCTCAACAAACCCTACTTGTACTCAGCAGCTGCAGTGCTAAGCTTACCATTTCAAATAATCCAGTTACTTCTGGTTTAGAACAGCTCTCTTTTGATAACCACTCAGTCATTTCTAGATTTCCCACCCTTCCCTTCTTTCTCTCTTTTCACTAAGTTGGAACTGCGTTGTATCAGGGTGGTAATCTAAGTATCATTACAACATTCTAAATTTGGGGAAGGGGTAATTTCAGAGGTTAGCCCAAAAGAGAAAATTGAAGATCTACACCATTTCAGGGAACATTCAGCATCTAAACACGAATCACGTATCTATCACATACCTGATTTTTCTCTCTTGTTTTTACTGTCTGATTAAACTTTCACATTCTTTGGGGGAAAAAATGACTCATATCACTATTCATGTGTCCCTATTACATGTCTCATGGAATAATCTCTATACTTTGATCTCAGTCTTTGGCTTTTGATATTTAAGAACAACTTAGAATTGTACAGTCTTGCCTCCTGAAACGGAAGATTATAAATTTCAAGACAATTGATTTTACTCTAGATTTCCATAACACCAATATGAACTGAAAAGTCAAAAATGAATTACTTCCATTCCATTTTTCCATTTAAAAAGAATTCCTGACTGTGTCACTGTTTGAGGATAATATTGAAGAGCATGATATAAAACATAGGTTAGCAAACTACAGACCCGGTGTCAAATCCTGCCCATCAGCTGTTTTTATAAAGTTTTATTGCAAAACAGTTATATACGTACGGGCTATGACTGCTCTCATGCTACCATGGCCAAGTTAACTATCTGTCACAGAGACCATGTGGCCTGGAGAGCCTAAAATATTTACTATCTGATCCTTTATGAGAAAACTTTGCTGACTGATGTTAAAAGCTTAGTTTTATATCAAAATCTGCAGATCGTCATTCTAAGTGAAGTGAGCCAGAGAGGGAAAAAAAAATACTATATGATATTACTCACATGTGGAATCTTAAAAAAAAGAAAAAGGAAAAAGAGGACACTAATGAACTCATCTACAAAACAGAAACAGACTCGCAGACATAGTAAACAATCTGATGGTTACCAGGAGAAAGGGGATGGGAAGGGATAAATTTGGGAGTCTGAGATTTGCAAGTGTTAACTACTATATATAAAAATATATCAAAAACAAAATTCTTCTGTATAGCTCAGGGAACTATTTTCAGTATCTTGTGATAACCTTTAGTACAAAAGAATATGAAAAAGAATATATGTATATATATGCATGACTGGGACATTATGCTGTACACCAGAAATTGACACATTGTAATTGACTATACTTCAATTAAAAAAAATCTAACACCACTGTATAAATAAATTTTGCTTTTTGATATTTTCATCAGCTTAATTTTAATAATACATATCACATCTTATTCTTTTCCATTGGATAAGTGAATTCCTAAGTGATAGGCTCAAAGTTGTACTCAGGAGACTTGGAATATACAAGAGGAGTTAAGATTCATTGGCCCTTACTATGTCTTAGATATTGTGATAAGAAAGTTAAATAAGTTATCTCCATTAACCTGGGTCCTCATCTCGTATTTGTCGGATGGACATCATCAGAAGGAATGTGTCACAAAATATGCTACATAACTATGGGTAGGGTCTCTTCCTCCTTCTCCAGCTTTCAACCCAAACAGGGGCAATTCATAAGCAGAGACCTCAGAGTAGTAATGACAAAGTCTGACATCAAAATTGCACTGCATTGGATGGAATGTGAATTGGGGATTTCTTCTTCAGTTTTAAAAATTTTTCCATTGTGTGAAAATATTCTGATGACTGTAGTTTTTGAGAGTAAACAGAATTATCTTTGGGGAGCATTATTTTCCTCATGAGGGAGGGGGCAGGGTTATGATATATCCCCAATGTTGTTAGTATCTTTGTCCAAGTCTCATTTTTCACAGTATCTATAAAACTCGAAATCCGGACAGATTTTTCCATCCAAGGTCCCTTCCAGCATTAAAATTCAATGATTTTTAAAAATGAGACTTTTTAGAGAAGCCAGATGTTATGGAGCAGTCCTGTTTAATCATTAGCAACTGAAAAACAAATATTTGGTGCTATCCAATTCACTCTTAATTTGGGGCATTCTGTTGCTATAAAAACAAACAACACAGCTTTTTTTCTAGGATGGGAGAGAAGAGAATGTTTTGATGCACCCACAGTCTCAGTATAGGACCCTCCCTTACATTTTTTAAATGGGTATCTAAGCGGTTATCTTTATTTGTGAGTTATTTATTTTTCTTTTACAATGAACTTATGTGCCCTTATCTTCATCATTTGAGGTTTATTACCCTCTAAGTCTTCCATATCAGTTACAGGTGTCTTCTGTTAGCTTAATGATCATGAATCGATAAAATGATTCAAAGTGAACATATGTGTAAATGATTTAGGCACTTTGAGATTTGCTCACAAATAATTTCTCAGCACATTAAGCTATCGTGTTGAGCAAAAAGAAAAGGTCTTTATGACTTCAGATATTCTAAGTAAGAAAAATATTTTAAAAAATAAGAATAAGAGGAAGAAAAAGTAAGAAAGATAAGGCAAAATTGGGGTCCTTTGTGTCTAAAGAATTTATATATGTATATCATTGGGGGCTGTATCAGACAGAAGAGTCAAGACTACAAGGATTTTCTGAAGACGCTTCAATGAAAATCATCACCTCTTTTTTAGTCATTTCAAGTTTTGGCATGAACTTATACAGAGCTTGAACAACTAGAGATATCACTGGGTGGCAGACCTTGAAACCAAGCTCTCTGTGTTACTTCTGAAAGTGCGTCAATTCAGATTTGGCTAAGAACTGAAGACACATACTGGGATTGTGATTCTGTGTTGTACTCTAGCATAGAAGCTTCTCGAACTGTCTCCTCCTTTTCTACGTTTAAATTGTCACCACCGAGAATGTCTATCAGTAAGTCATGTGACAGCTGCCTCAGAGCTTCCTGGTGACACACAACAGTGAACTTGTGCTTCACCAACCTTTTAACACTTTAACTCCTCACAACTGAAAGGATCAGCAAAACTCAATAATTGTCTCACACAATTCCCTGCATTTATTTTTTTAATTCAATATTCGTGACATTGTAACATGTCTTCTACCAAAAATGGAAAAGAAAACGGCTGATAAAGACAGGATAGACAAATTTTTATTTTTATGTAACATACAGGTATGTTAATCAGGTCTCTATACTGTAGTTTTTATTTTTAGATACATATGTTTGGGCTAAGAGACAATGTCTTCTGGAAATAATAAAATTAGAAGATTAAAAAAATAAGTGATATATATATATCACTACTGGGCTGCTGTTTCATTGACTATTGTAAGCAAATGTTCATAGAATGAGAAACTATAAACTCCATTCTCCCATCTTTAATATCTTCTTTACAACTTTCCTGATAAAAATTAACTAAATTTGGCTAAAAAAATTCCAGTATCTGGAAACTACATATAAGAATAGCTCTTCCATTGGTATACATTTCTTAACATGATTCTTAATATGGATCTAAGAATTTGGCATCCAAAAATTTATCCCAGTTTCCTACATATTTTTCCATTAAAGTGAAAAAGGAACACCTCTATTCCTTTCTATGCATGACAGCCTTACGAATATTAGAATACTGGTATTATGTTTCTTCTTAGTCTTTCTTCCCCTAAGATAAACACTCTAGTCTGATAGAGCATGGTTTCTAAATCCCTTATTTATTCTGTTTGTTCTCCTTAGTACACACCAATTTTATAATATATTTCCTAATATGGACACAGTACTGTGCATAATGCTGTCAACATGTTCAGGTCCATAAAAATTCACAGTAAAATTTTAACAATAGTCTAGATTTCTTTCACTTTTAATCTTTGTATTCAAAGGAAGTGTATCCACCAATCTATTTTTGACAAGACTATATCATATGTGTATGCTTACATCCCATTAAAAGAGTGGGTCAAAAAAAAGTTTACCTCTATAAACTTTGTCTAGAATGCAAACTTAGATTAGATTGAATTTTTTAAAGTTGTTTATTTCATAAATTAGATTTTAATTCCAAAAGGACAACTAGATTGGGGTGATTTTGTTTCTCTGTTACTTCTGGTTTTCTTTCCCTTGTTTTAGTTGTAAGCAGATTATCTCTACTTCACAGGAAAGATGACCATGCAAAGCTCAAACTTAAGTAGCCACAATCTCAGAAGGAGGAAGACCTTAACTGTAAATGTTCATGGAGCTCACGCCAATCAAATTTTGATTGGCTCTGCTTAGATCATGTGCCTACACCATAATCAACCATTTATTCATGGGAAAGTCTTGATTGACTAACACTGATTTCACATTTACATCTAGGTTAGAGTCATTGGGGCCATTTGATTGATAATCCAGTAGATGCAGAAGTCTTGCTCTTAAAAGTAAAAGATGTTTTGCAGACCAAAACCTAACAGAAGACCCTTGTATTCACTTTACTTTGTTTGGTACTAATGGACAATACTTGCAAATCATTCCTTAAACTTTCATTAACTCAAAATTATATCAATTGGTGTATATGTCACACTAAGGCCTAGTTATCACAATAAGGGAAAAGCAACTATGATCAGAAAATAAAAAGAAACCAATATTCATTCCAGTATTGTTATATGCACATTTATGTTACCAACTCCAACACAGCTGTTAATCTGTTAAAATTAACGTCTGCTTAATCTATGTAAGCAGTGCTTAATATTAGCAGCAATATGTTCCCATTTTTTAAATTTCTGTCTTGCATATTATTCATTCATGTGTTCTTCACTTATCAAACATTTGTTGAGTCCCTAGTTTGTGCTTAGCTTGGCATTTTTCTAGGACCTGGAATGTAATATTGAATAGTTCCTGCATGGACCCTGACATGATGGGGTTTAAGCACAATGCAAACCACAAATTGTAAATAATTTGTTATTTGGTCTCAGCTGTGATCAAGAGTATAAAGTAAAAACATACTATTGGGGTTAAGTTGGTAAAAAGATTGAAGACTAACATATACTATGAAATCAGAGAAGACTTTTTGAGAAATGAGATTTAAAACCTAAATCTCACTTAGGTTTAGAAATAAGAGTAGCTAGGTAAAAATGTTTCTGTGTCTGTGTGTGTTGGTGATGGATAAAGAGCAAGAAGGAATTTCCAGTGGTTACACTCAGTAGGAAGGCCTGAAGAGGGCACGGGTACCTCTTACTACAGTAACTCAGCAGACAGAAGTAAGATAAGAAGCAAGAGGAAGGTAAACACCAGGTTTGTGTATGGAGCAAGCTTTAGGATGCCTCATGGAAGGCCCTCTAGAAAAGGACTGCTTATAACCCAGTGCAGACAGTGGAGCTCAAGGTCTGAGATACACAAATAATGGGTCTGAGACCATTTTTGAAAGTAGGATCGTTAGAACTTTGTGATTGCCCACGTTTATGTGCAATAACCTAACGGTAATCATAATGAAAATGTTTTAAGATAAAAGTAGCTGATTATGTTATTTATTATAATGCATGAGGAGCCTGATGAGTTGATGTGATTGAATCCTCTAATAGACAAGAAGCTAACTAAAATTTTTGAAATAATTTCTTCTCTTTGGGAATAAAATGTGGCTTCAGTAAATATAATATTTTAGAGCCAAGAAGCTATAAAATATCTTTAAATGTAACCACCACAATTCTGTTTCACTGGCTTTCTGGAAATCCAAAGAAGACACAAAGTTGCCCAGAATAAAGGAATGAGAAAAGTTATAAGGGGGAGAAAGACAGCTGAGAAAAATAAACAACAGAACAAGGACACCCAGAGGGAACCTGCAGTCTACCCAATTTTTTGTCTTACCTAAACGTGAAATATCCAAGGAGACAACTCTGTACGAGAGAAACAGGTATCCAAGCATTCCTGACTCTTAAGGTTACACTGACCTCTTTTAAATGCTCCATGGTTCACATTTCTTCTCTCACTGAAATTGCCTGGCTATTCAACAGCATGTCTGTGAGCAATGACCTCCACTAGGCTGTTTCCCTTCTTCTTTCCATGTAAGGACATAATAACAACACCATACTAAGAATTTATATATGAAAACGTGGCATGCTTTAAGAGCTTTGCTTGTATCAATTCATTTAATCGTCACAACAAATCTTTGAGGTGGGTATACTGCTGTCACCACGTTACTTATTGTGACACAATGAGGTCACAACACTTCCCCTGAGGTCACTTAGTCACTAAATGACAGAACTGTGACCTGATCATACATCATTTGGCTTCAGAGCCCAAGCACTTGGTCACTTGATCTACTGACCCCAACGTAGCAGATACAGGATCGATCGCCACAGTCCATAGAACTCTTTATGCCAGGTCCCTGTGGTTTAAAAAACTTATCTTGATCCCTGCAAACAATCTAAGAAACCCTTTTAAGGTAGATATTATTTCCCCGTTTTCAGAAAAGGACTTGGTGGCTCAGGGACCTTTATCTGTTTGACACGGTCTTATAACTAGTGAAAAGCAGAGTTTCTACAGTCAGATATGTCTGAATACAAAAACTATTCTCTTTAAACATCAAGAAAACTCAGATACTAAATTTAGCTCTAACACTGACAGTATGACCATAAACATCACTTAGTCTCCCTGGCTTCAGTTCACTCAACTATAAAATATAAGTGATTCTCAGTCTTGAGTAGTCTTAGGATACTCTTGGGATATCTGCTATAAATGCCAATTTCCCAGTCAGTCCTTAAGAACTTAATCAGTAGATTTGAGATAAGGGTCCAAGCATCTGTATTTTGAACAACAATCCCTATAGATTCTGATTCAGGTGACATGTGGACCATGCTTTCAGCTGACCCTACCTTGAAACAGCCATTAACCAAATGCTGCTTTTGCTTTGCACTGTTACAACTTTGATTGAATCTCCACAATCCTATGGCAACCCATAAGGTACCTAGACCTCGTGGGCACTTCAAGATTTAGGAATAATTTATTTAGAACCTATTGAATTGCATGACTTATTGAAGTCGGGCAGAGAGCTCTTCTGAATTCCACAGCCCATGGAATGGGCTCTCTATGGTATATTCATATCTACAAAGCATTTGTGCTCTCATGGTCCAGGTCTTATATTCATATTTGTTGTTTCTGTTTATTTTGCATGTAACATGAAAGGGTCACATATGGAGTTGAAACTCCTGTTGTGGGCTCTGTTTTCTCTTCCCTATTTCTGAATTGCTGCCCTGTGGCTAAAATAACCCCATCCCCAGGCCTTCGATAACTATAGTTCCTAACCCAGCTTCGTTTTCTTCATTGCACTTGTTACTATATAAAGTTATTTTATTGGTTCCTTTTTGAGTATTATCTTTCTCTATTACTAGAAATTAAGCTTTACAAAAGCAGGAACTTTGACCAGTTCACCACTTATTGCCAATATCTATTACAGTGCTCATAGTAGGTGCTTCTTAAATATCTGTTTAATGAGTGAATATTAATTACATTTTCCTCTAATTTATGACATTTTATGATGTAAAATTTTAAAGGAAACAATCTGAAAATAAATACTAATGTATGCATGTCAGTCATCTCTATATGCAGAGAGTTCATAGGTCATACCCATGACTTTATATAATTTACTTCATTGGTGTTACCATGTTTAGTAATCTAGTTTAGATTCTACTCAGAATACATCAGAATTACTGTCATAGTGGGTCTTCCTCCCTCTGTGGACTATAGAGGAATAAAATCATTCCTTTATAATTCATTCTGTATATTTTCTTATATTATAATCTTCCTTAAATATCACTTCATCAACACATTTGCAATGGCCAAAATCTAGTTTCTCCTATATTAGGTGAACCTCTCTCTTTCACTCTGAGAGTTATTAGGCATCTGACTACAAAGGATTTCTCTGTCTTCATAATTCTCTCGTGCCCACAGCACATCACGCACTCCAGCTAGGATACACCTCACACTATTCTGGGAACACACAGCCACGTTCATTCCTATGATTTGGCCTTTCTCAGATGTACTTTTACTTTGTCCCATTCTTCCTGCTCTTCAATATCTGGCTCAAGTCTCACCTCTTGAAGATGATTTCATTGACTCTGACATTAAACTATATTTTATTTCATATTATTCTTCTCTCCTGACCTAATTCCAGCCTTTCTGAAGACAAATTACTTATGTATTCTACAGTAGTATTTTTTAATCTGCTTGTCCTAAGCTCAGTAAATATTTTTAAGGGCATATAATAAAATAACAGAAAGCAAAGACATCATCAGAGTGTTTCACAAATATAAACCTATGTTTTGTTTCTTGGAACTTGCTGTCTGTTGAAATGTGGGTATGTATTCCAGTTCACAATATAAGATGTATTTGTCACCTGTGGATCTTAGTTTAAAACTTTTGAAAGCTACTGTTCTGTAGGACAAAACACAGCATTGATCACATTATGGAAACTCAGTAAGCACCTGGCATTTGATTTTGTTGAAATGTCTCCCAATTAAAATGTCCAATTAATGGTAAGAAATCAGGTCTAGTATTAGACAAAAATAATCATATTGGTGTTAAAGCACTGTACTGAAACGTGATTTATTTAATTTTTTAACAGTTGCATAGGAGGAATTTAGATTACAAGTGTAATATGACTCACTTAGTGCTGCTTAAACCTTCCATTATTCTGGTTTTTAAATTTAATCCCCTCTCTAATGAAAAATCAACGCCAAGTTGTGTATTTGGCAAGAACAGGAAGACTAATGAGCTTGTGTTATTTTTTTAAACACTAAGTAAGAAAGGGATTTAAAGCCAACATAGTATGTTTTAGTTTAACGAATTTTAGACTTTGGGGCTTTATTTCACTTCACTATAAATATCAGAATTTTAAATCTAGTACTTCTCTCCATGGGGTTTTCTATAATATAGGAAGAAGAATAAAAGTTTTGAGCTTTTAGTATTGATATAGAAAGTGTCTAATTTCAAAAACAAATCACCATGGAAAATTTAATGGAATCAGTTTATAATAAAATCACTATCATGCAGGTTTCATTGGTTTACATTTCAGCAGCAACCTTTGAATGAAGCATAAAACATGGGATGAGGATAAGGGCAGGTCTTTATTAACCATTTTTTAATAGCATATGGAAAAATGTGGAGCTGTATAAAATCAATGGCAAACGTCTCTGAAATACCGGGAGCGAATGAATTATTATTACTGAAAAATTCTGTCACATTTTTCCATCTAATGTCTTTTTAAAGTAATTTTTAAATGATAGCACTTCCTGATAATATCCTTGCTTAATTTCAAAATTTATAAAAAGAAAGAAAAAAGAGGGGGCTTTGTGTCTTTATTTGTTCATTTTGTTTTGCTTTGCTTTTCGTAGTGAAAAGGAAAGCCAGGGCAACCCAGAACAAATACAAACATGTCTGCAAATACAGCAGACATGAGTTATTGGAGGGTAACAATAACTTGTAAAATAATAGGGTATTAAAGTCAACCACGTCAGGGCTGAGAGGAAGTGAGACTAAGCAGGGGTGATGAGGGCGTCCAATGGCCTGCACAGGGATTTAGATAACCAGGCATGACCAAGCACAGGGAAGGAAAGCCGTGGAAGAATCACAGGTCCTATTTCACCTGGGAATTCGAGAGTCATAAAATCTTTGCATTTTAAAGCTGGAAGGGACTTAGTTCAACCTTCTCATTTCACAGAAGAGGAAATTGAATCATGTTCTGCTGAGTTATACCGTATGTATTCCATGTTTGTAAAAATTGCAAGCAGCTTTTCAGAACCAGGCTTACACACTAGATAAAATACATACTCATATTCCTCTCTGACACCCCTTTCCACGGTGTACCCTTCAAATACTCTTTATCTTTCTTCTCTGATCACTTTCATTATTATTTCTTTTACTTTATTCATTCATAAGCTAAATGTCTTCAAATTTTCAAGTAGAGTCCCAGGCATTGGAATTAAATTATGTGATTCTCGCCAAGTTCATGATCAAATGAGTGAATAAGATGATACAAGAGACAATAACAATGCAGGAATACAAGTGAAATAAAAGGGGATTGATGTGGGATTCAATGATTTTCCATTAAAGTAACTCAGCAACTCATGTCCATTCTCTAGAAATGTGGAGAATGTAATGTCCAAGCTGAATCTTAAAGCATTAGTAGCAGTTAGTTAGATTTTTATAAAGAATATGTAATGGGATAAGGGTTTTGCTTATATTAACATGTGTATGTGCAGAGGTCGAGGGAGGAGAGAGACTACTAGGTAGATAGTGATTTAACTACAATAATCTGGGTCAAGTCTATCCTATTTAATAGGCTTATTTTTTCTATCGGTATTTACTCCCCAAGTGATCCCACCCTGCCTTGTCATTTTAAATAGCACCTATGTACTGATGACACTCTGAGTTATACCTTTAGCCAGTACTTTTTCCTCGAACTTCAGACTTGTGTAGATCCAACTGCTTACTCAACATTTCCATTTAGAAACCTAGCAGGTGTCTAAATATGTAATATATCCAAAATAAGATCTGTGATTCCCTTCCAAACCATTACTTACTGTGAATTGCCCATATCTTGTTGCTGAAGTAAAAAGCTTAGAGTCAGTCTAACCCCCTTTCTCCTTCAATCCAGATCTTCTAATTTATCTTCTCAAAGAATCCCACTTGATTTTTACCATCTCTGACACAACTGTTATATTACAAGAGAAGAATAATAGCTTCCTAATAGGTTTCTTTGTGTTTACTCTTGTCCCTTCCAATCTATTCTCATTATACCATCCAGAGAGAGCTCATTAAAATGAGTTTCTGTGTCATTCCTTTGTTCAAAAATGCTTGAAAAGTTTCTCATATCACCTAGAGTAACAGCCACACTTCTTATGATGGCCCTCTGTGGTCTGGTCATGTTATTTCTCTGCCTTAATCACCAACTCCCCACCCCTGGTTCACTCAGGCCTAGACATATGGCCCTCACTTTTCCTAGAACACAGCAGGCACATTCATGCCACAGGACCTTTGCACTTGCCACGGTCTTTACTGGGACTACTCTGCCCCAGACAGAGGCTCACTCTTCTGCTTCCTTCAAGTCACAACTCAAATAACACCTTCTCACTGAGGTGTTCACTGTTTAGTGAGGATTTCACTGTCCACTTTACCTAAAATATATTTTGCATGTGTATCTTGTTTTTGCTTTTGGGATTTTTTTTTTTTTTTTGGAGGGGGGTGGTTATTGTTGTTGTCGCTACCATGGACTGGAATGTAAGATCTATAGGAATAGCCTTCCTTTCCATTAACAATTGGTTCTCACGAGTTGGTACAAACCAGCTCCAGCACATCATTCTAATGGATATCTGTGATGAGAATGGGAGAAAGCCGCTCCTGCCTAAAGGCAATTTCTCATCATTAGAAATTCCATATTGGAAGTGCCTTAGAATAAACATAGATTTTTCTTCTCTCTCTAAATGCTGACACTCTTGGGAAGAGAAAAATATCAAGTTAAATGAATTATTAATACATTAGCCTAAGATCTTTAATTGCATGTTTTGCTTCCATGATAACTTTTCTTTTAAAAAAAAATCACTAAACATGAGGTTTTAAAGATGCGGAGAAGAGAGGAATAATTTTGAGAAGTGTAGCAATACCTGGGTAAAAGTGTCTGGACCTCTGTAGGAATGAGGAAGCCAGGGGATATATGGACATACTGATAAAGAAAGAGTGTTGTTGTCATGCTGTGTATGGCCATTTTACCTGAGTGGGTCTACAACAGCCGGGAGAGTAAGACAGCAGGGGGCTGAACTGAGGGAGAAGGACTCATTTATGTCCTCAGGGTAAAAACTCCAACTGAAACAGGGACATTCAAGTCAGGAAGCTAATGTTGCCTATCAGTAAACCGGGAATCAGACTTACCTTGTAGGTTTTTGCACTAAATATATATTAAAAATCTGAATTACATAATATTTTTAAAACATCTAGCTTCTTATACTGCAAACAGCAACTACTTAAGTAGGACCAGCAATCAGGGTACTTTGGGAACTCAGCCACTTATTGGTGGTTTACAGTGACACATTTCATTGCCTCCATTAGAGATACCAGATTACATACAGTTTACATGTTTAAACATAAAGTAGCATGGTGCTCCACAGTGAGGCAATTAGGCATTAATGTTTCGTAAAGGAATCTTCTTCCACAAACTCATTAAACATCGTCTGGTCAAGATAGTTAATGCCTTACACAAATGCAGAAGTCTGGTCTTAGAAGAGGAGGTGTCAGTTCTATTTTACTATGACTCTGAAAATAGATGCTAAAGAAAGTCAACGTGTGATGGATACAAATAAAATGTTTATTTCCACTTAGGAAATATGTCACTTTTAGTCTTAAATGGCATACAAAAGACATATGGGCAAAGAATATCATAGATTACAGATACAGCTCAGGCAAAAATTTTTATTTTATTTTTTATTGAAGTAGAGTCAGTTTACAATGCTGTGTCAATTTCTGGTGTACAGTATAATGTTCATCATACATATACCTACATATATTTGTTTTCATATTATTTTTCATTATAGGTTACTACAAGATTAAGCAATAATTTATAAATGGAGTATAGATGTCCATTCCTTGATTTTTTTTTAGCTCTAGCAATTAGCCATAGCTAGTGAATAAAAGTGAAGCTCTTACATTTCTCTGAACCTTCACTCTGATGTTTAAAAAAAAATCAAAAGGCATTGCAAATTTCATATTTTGTGTAAACTTCACATTTTATGGCCAAGGAAAAACAACAGGAAATCATTAATATTTGATATAAAGCAGTTAGGACTAACTGAGAGGAAGCAAAAAGCAGAAAGACCAGAGACAGGGGAGTCTGATCCAAGTGAATGAGCAATTATTAGCGAGTCTCACTTGAGCAGGACAGAGTCAGCACTGGAGGGGGCATTGGCTGCACTAAGGAACCAGGACTGATGAAGAACAGCTGGTCCAGGGAGGAGCTGAGGACTACAGAGGCATCCTACGTGAATTCAGTATAATTGACTCAGATTATCCCAGCAGCCTCAGCTACTTTCTGGCTCTACAAGACAGCTATTTCTTTCAGAAATAAAATTAACTCTTTCTGTCATTAAGTTCTTTGATGTCCTACAGAATTATCTCATAGTAACTCACAGATGTGTCTTTGCCAGAAAACATCCAGACTCATTATGAAATACTTCAAGAAACAGCACAGCTCAAAGCAACTTGGAAAGAAAAGCAGACATGTCATCTCCCTCTGCTTCCCAAGAAAATGCCAGAAATTCAAAAGTTTAAGTCTGAGAAATTTTATGATCATACTTCATGTCTATAATACAATTTATTTCCAGGAACTGTAAACCATTTTGTAGTGTGCATACCACTTTCCTACCCAACCTCCAGAGGGAACAGAAATAGATAACTTTTTTTTTTAGTACATACTTAAGGCATCACTGAGACCTGGAAGAATTTGAATTTAACTTATTAGGATTATGTGGCTTAGAACCGCAGCAGAGAATACATACACATTTGCTCTCCAACAGAAAAATGAACAGTATGAATAACTAAAGGGAATTTCTAAAGGACCTACGCTAGTTAGAACAATTTAGAAAAAAAAGAAGTAGAAATTAAATAATGCTTGAAAGAAAATTTCACAAATATAGCAGAAAACTAGCGCTCGTACCAAAAAAACTGTCTTCAGCGTGGAAAAATGTACTCACAATTAAATAATGACTCCAATTATTGGAGAAAATTGTAATATATTTTTTTAATTCTTTAGAAATAAGAGAAAATAATGAAGGATTCATTTCATTTAGTATATTTCAGATTTAGTCTCACCTTTTAAATGAAGGCTTTTGTACTAGCTTTAATCATTATAAATATTATAGAACAAGAGAATAATAAAATATGTGGTATGACTTCAGCAAAAAAACAGGTATTTCTGGGTTTCTGTAATGAACTAATTAGTGCAGTTGAATTGTCAGTTGCTATACTTCCTGGAGAAATTCATGCTCATATCATAGGGTTTATAACTCTGAATTGTGAGGCCATAACACAGGTCTTCACATCTACTCATTTACTGCTGGCATGATTCAGCACCTTGTTCAGGAAATTTGTACTTTTGTTCTTACTATTTTCTTGGCATATATATAAAGCCTTCCTGGGTCATGATAAATGGCATTTAACTGGTGGCAAACTAAGGGTATTTCAGAGGTGTGCTTCTCAAACTTGAGTATGAACACAGGTTGCCAGGAGATTTTATTAAAATGCAAATTATAATATCAGGGTCTGAGGGGAAGCCTGAGATTTTGCATTTCCCAGCTGCACCCAGGTTGATCTTTCATCACACTACATACAGCATGGCTTTGGAACTCAGTTGCTGTTGATCTTTTTAAAATCATTAAAATTGTTTAAATACACAAAATTACATGGTCAGAAACGGAGCTAACTTGTGTAAAGGAGAAAGTAGTGGCCAAAAAACTTTGCCTTTCTCTACTTCTACATACTTAATCGCTGTTCTTCCTTGAAGATAAAAAACACCTTAACTCACAACAGGAAGTGACAATAATGACACTAAGCATGAAGTCTCCTCATTACAGACTATTAGTTTCATCTTTTTTTATTTTTTAAATTGAAGTATAGTCAATGTTGTGTCAATTTCTGGTGTACGGCATAATATTCAGTCATACATACACATCCATACATTCATTTTCATATTCTTTTTCATTATAGGTTACTACAAGATATTGAATATAGTTTCCTGTGCTATACAGTATAAACTTGTTGTTTATCTATTTTATATATATTAGTTAATGTCTGCAAATCTTGAACTTCGTCTTTTGATGTCATTCTCTAGCACCTTCTCAAAATATCTGTGACAAACAACATTTTGTTCTAAATTTTGACTATCACTGCATAATATAATGCCAATCTTACCATCAAATTTCAGATTCGTACTTATGAAATATTTTTAAGATTGAATCTACTAATTTTTTGGTTGAGGTTGACACATGCATTCCTCAGGTCTATTACATGTATTTTACCTTGGGACTCTGAAAAATCATATTCAATTGCATTAATTTCTGCAGTTGTATAAAATTCATGGTATTTACAAACTGTTACAGTAATCAGTAGTTTAATATATGTTTTATCCTTTCCATGATTACATATAAAATATTGGTGACTGCATAATTTTGCCTTAGTATTACCCTACATTCATATTTGCTAATGGATCAGATACTGTATCATCCCCACTGACAGGATCAACAGATATTGCATCAAAATGGCTGCAGATACTAAAGAAAACTAGGAATGTTATATATACACTCAGAAAAATATGGATTATGGAGTAGTGCAGAAAGCAAATTATATGAACTCACTTACTGATTGTAATTGCTAGCCCTTCAACAATTCAACCATCATCTTCATATTTAGGAAAGTACAAAAATAGCAAAGGCAAACTTCCATGCAAATAAGTCTTCTTTCTTCCCTGTCCTCGATTTATCTTGTGCATTGAATTTGAAGCCCGAAGTAAAGTATCATCCTTATCCATTGAATTTGAAGCCCGAAGTAAAGTATCATCCTTATCCTTATCATCCTTATCCAATGTGCTAAGATCTTTTTACCATGGAATGGGAGAGTACAATTGTAACAAAAGGCAGGAACACACAAAGCCAACTGTGATCCAGGCCATGATCACTTTAAATTAAGTGACCCTGGGAAACCAAAGGCACTGTCTACAGAACATCAAAGTAATTGCTTGTGAAGACTTCGTGCACACATTGCCAGGAAAAGAGATATGCAGGATTGCTCCAACTGCTTGCTACGAATGAACAAATCTCTGACCTCAGATAACAGACCTGAGGCACTAAAGGTTTTAGCTGGAACGACAGTGGAGGTATGCGGAAGAATCCAATAAGTGTAATAGAATGGAAACTTACAAATGTTGTTTTCACCAGTCAGAAATGATGGAAGTAAATTATTGATTATTGTAAATAGTATAATAACCGAAATTAGTATAACTTGAATCAAGGAAATAGATTTAAAATTTTAAAACTCAGATTAGATAATGTTTCCTAAGGTTAGCCAAAGGAGGGGAAAAAAGAAAATTTTATTTTTCTAAAGTGACAGCATAAGAAGATTAAACATACAAATAATATATAGCCATTTTGTGGCCAAACATTTATATGTTTGTTTATATACCACTCAAAAAGGTCATTTCAATGGTAGAAGCATCAGCATTAAATGACTGAAGACCTAGACAAACTTTATACTCTGCTCATGAAAACAGATTCAGTTCCACCACTGGCTATGATCTGTTTTGGATTTTGACATTTCCTAGATCCCCGTTACAAAAGCTGGTCCAGATGTGCCAGAGAGGTAGACATTTTCATGCTAGAAAAAGCAAACAGAACTCAATATTTAATGCTGTTCCATCTAAACTAATTTTTTTTTTAGCAAGATTTAAAAAAGTAATAATAATAACCTTAGAACCAGGAAGGATCAATACAAAGCCCAGTGTTTATTTAAGATAGAAGTTCATTTTAATGTTGAATGAACAATATTTTATGCTGAGTTGAGTTGAATGCGGAGAATCTCTTTGTGCTGCATTTTCCTTAATTTTAATTGCCCAATTATCTGGGGCTGCCTCGTTCACGCTTAACAGGAGCAAGCCAGATCACTTTAGTAAGCAGCTCAACGGTTAGGTCTGGCAATTTACTCATGTGTAACTAGAAAGCAAATTATCCTGCATTCTTCATAAGCAATATCATTGGCGAACCGATATCTAAAAATCTAAAAGTAATGAATATAAAAGAATGATATGAAGACTGCATTACCACTCGACCTTCCTCTTTTGCATGATTTTCTCAAAGAACATTATGAAAGAATTCACCTCCTCATTATAGGCCACTTAGATTAGAAAGAAGAAACTATTTTTAAAAAGAAGCTTTGTACAAATGACCATTTTCTATGGAAAGAAGAGTCAACATATATAAATACTTTTAAGCTATGAATTTCTGAAGGCAGCAGAGAAACCGAGCCTTCCCCGCCTACCTCGACTGGAGTGGCTTTTATGCACAGGACAAAGGAACTCACGTGTGGTCATGTAGATAGTTATTATAGAACCTTTCTCATGGAAGAAACATCCTTTGTGTAACCAGATTGCATTGAAAAAAATATTTTGTTATTCTAAGAAACTGTGATGCCATTTATCACTTTTGACAACAATGTATATTAAAGGGAGTAGAGACCTTTGCCCTCTGGGGCTACAGTGAAAATGTTTCCATCAGATTTTGTAATATTCTTAAATTCTATATGCACCCCTGAAGACTCAAAATGAAGGCAAAAAAATGCAAATACATATTAAGAACCAGGAATGTATCTTTTCTTAAGTGTAACTTAATTATAACCAATCAAAAGCTATGAAGCAGAATAGGTATTTAGTATAAATGTGTTTAATGATTGATTCATTGAATACTGTTTTCACAACTTCAGTTTGAAAGTTAAGGTGGAAATAAGAAAGAGCTAACATTAATTAAGTTTTTTACTTAATTTACTTAATAAACATGTGGGTCAGAGTATTAAAAACACTGGGGCAATCCTTACATTACCAACAGCAAATGCAAAACAGAGTATCAGGGAAAGAAAAGCTCATGTAAAATCTATGAATATATAAATGATTTCAGAGTTTGAAATGTAAAAGAAAAAATGTGATAAGAAAAGGAAAGGCAGCAAATGAAAAGAAGATTGCAGAAGATGTTAAGACAAATAATAAGACATTTTTCAAGCATGGAAGGAACAAAAGGTCAGTGACAGAGAGAGTGGAGTTTCTTACAGATGGCCAGAGCAATTTGCTGACTGAAAAGACAGGCATTGCTAAAACAAAAATCAAATGAGTTCATTGCCTTCCTCATCTCACAGAGGGCTTGGGGAACAGAATCAGAAATAGACATAAATCTCAGGAGAATAAGGGGAAAAATGTACCAAAGGAGGGCGGCACTATGCTGAAACAAGTACCTAAAAATAAGATCAGTTACTTTAAAAAATAAAAAAAGAACTAAAAATCACTTATATTCTTTAAAATTGTGTTATTTTATAGTTCTTAAATTTAAATCTATGAGGAGTTTTTGAAGCAAGTGTAGCAGAATCCCACCAGCCTCTTTTCCCAAATTTGTGAGGAAAATGTAGGACAAATAAGATCTCCAGTTAGAATCCATCACCCAATAAGAAAAGAAGAAAAAATAAATGAATTGCCAAAGTGAAAAAAACATTGATTTGTGTAATTTTGTAAATTAGATTGGAATAAAAAGGTAAAGTATGTGGCAACTTCTATATTGGGATGTGCATAAATATAAAATGAGAAAATAAAAATTACTATTATAGCTAAAAAAAAAAAAGAAACAGTATTTGGAAACCATAAGTGTAAGGCATCCCAAAATCTGCATCAACCATAAAGACTAGAAAGTCCTCAGACGATCTGGGCTAAGGTTACCATCATTTCTGTTATACAGTGAGAAGTGGCACCAGAAACAAGAAGTCGGCCTTAATAGAAGAGGCTGGACTAAATAGAAAATTCAACTTAAAATAGATACATCACAGTAGTACTTTCACTAAAAGAAATAATGCTAGAGTAAATGTATCTTGCTAGGTCAGGACCCTAGTTCTCACTGCTCAACCTCTTGGCTCACTAAGTTGACAATTTAAACGTACAAGTAGTCCTAGATGGTAAATACTGAGAAGTCGCTTTAGAGCACATCTGAGTGGAGAGTGAGAGGGCCAGAAAGAATTTCATTAATGCTACTTTGGGAACAAGTAACATAAAATTTATAAGTAAATAGAATGGAGGAGGTCAGTCTTTGTAAGAGGCCTGTGTAAGGCATAACCAAAAGATAGATGAATAGACTGTTCCAGGTGTAGAAGAAAGATACACTTCTGAAAAGGATGTGTGACAGTAAGCAGAAGAATACTTTAGATTCTCTTAGACACTGTCAGATTTGTGCTTTGTGTATGAATGGATATAGCTATGAAGAAAACCAATATATGCTTCTCCCAGTCTGTAACTTGGGGACATACATTCACGACGGGATGATGGGCTGGTTAATTTTATGTGCCGGCTTGGCTGGATGTTTCTGCTAGGGTTTTGGGGGGATGATATTAGCACTTAAATCAATGAACTTGAATGAAGCAGACTACTCTTTCCATCATGTGGGTGAGCTTTATCCAGTCAGTTGAAGGCCTTAGTGGAATAAACTGACCTCTCTTGATCAAGAAAGAATTCTGCCAACAGACTGCCTTTGAACTTCAACCACAATTCTTCCTGAGTCTCTAGCCTGCTGACCTATTCTATCTGATTTTTAACTTGCAAGTCTTCACAATAACATGAGCCAGTTCTTCAAACTGAATCTCTCAATAGATAGACAGATACACAGTACATATAATGTATATATGAATAGTAGATAAAGAGATGATAGTTGGATAGATAGATAGATAGACAGATAGATAGACAGATAGACAGACAGACAGGCAAACAGACAGAAACCCTGTTGGTTCTGTTACTCTGGAGAACCCTCCTAATACAGATGACAAGGGTAGACAAGAACTATACTTCACTATGAATTTTAAGTCCCTTTGAATAAACCTGGCCTTGTGAACAGTTATGGTCCAGATGTGAGTTACATGATGGGGCCTGTCTAAGTAAGTTGCCCCATTAATTTCTTTACTTTGAAACCCACCGAGTTACTGCCTGGCCTGGGAATAAGGTTCCCTCCAAAAGTACAAGCAGCTTTAACACCATTATGAAACCCTAAGCGAGTAAGGTTGTGAAAGAAAGTGTATCCAGAGAAACCAGAGTCAATTTCAAAGAGTGATGAGGATTCTAAAGGGATCAGGCAAAGAGAAAAGTCAGAGGCCACAACAAGAGGATGTAAGAAGTACTAGCTCTTGTTCTTCTGACAGTAAACTCCAACCCAAAGTGATGAATGTGGCCCAGTAATCTGGTCCTAAACTGACCCATGCCAGCTGTCTTCTCCTAACAGTTGGGAAAATGGGTGAAACAGAGCCTTGGAGTTTTTCCAGAACAATGATTCTGAAATAGCAGATTATCTGAGATTTACTCAGGAAGTTTTAATTTAGTAGGACTTAAGTGAGGCCTAAACTTGAATAATTAAAAAAAAAAAAGATAATTTTGCTACAAGTTTTGGTAACATTTCCTTACAATAGAGAAAGTTACTCTAAGAAGAAAATGGATTACTAATTTAGGGAATAAAAACAATTTGAAAGAAAAAAGAAAAATTACACAGGAATAGAAAATATATAAGAAATACATAAATGACATATTAGAAATAAAAGATGAAAGAGAAAAATTCTAAAGTCTTAGCCATTAAAAAAAGAAAGAAAGAAAAGAAAAAAAGAAAAGGAAAGAAGTAAGTCCATTTCCTTCAATTATGAAGTGGAGAAAAGCTAACCATTAACCATGAAATCAACAATGGACTACTAATGTGATGGAGAAAAAAATTTTTGAGACATGCCATAAAATTGAACACTTACTTATTACATTAGCTAGCATTACTCTAACTAATAAAAGCAGGAAAGTATAAATAAACCCTAAAACACAAGCAAATCAAATTAGTGATGACTGTATATGTCCTAGTATCTCTGCGTATTTTAACTACAATAAAGTTAAAATTCTAGTTTTAACATAAAGTTGACCATAGAAATAAAAACTTTAATTAAAATATTCATAAAATAATTATATTTAATATTTTGCATTTCAAAATGTATAAGTTATGACCAAAGTCGTGTTTATTGAAATACCTTTAAGGTATTCAAGTAAAAACAAATACTTGAATAAATTTATCATTTAATGCTAAAGTAAGAAAAACTAGCAAAGCAAGTTTAAGAATAGGGAAGGGAAATGCAATAATGATTAATGTAGAGATTAATAAATTATAAAATTAAAATATACTTGAACTACATCCCAGAGTAAGAGCTTTTATATAAAAATGGTCAAAATTATAGTTAGATAAGGAAAACAAGGAAAGTACACACAAATAAATAAGAGAACATATATTAAAACCTATTGTATATTATTTGGTAAAGTTATGCTAGTAAATTTTTAATTAAAATGATATAGATTGTTTTATATTAAAATGAATTTAGAAATTGACCAGAGAAAAACTATGAAACCAAAAACAGATTATTTCTCATATTACTCATTCTTACATCATTATTACTCATAAAAGATATCAAAATGCTAGGAAATTAAAAAAAATCAGAATATTCTGGTTCCATAACATTTTAAATTCATTCAAAGAAAGCAAAAGCTATAAAGTTTCCAATAAATTTTATAAAGCTACTATTGGCAAAAATAGTATGGAAAAATGCTCACTTATATCACAAATATTCTAAATAAACTATGAGCAAATCCAGCCAAAAGATAAAAACCGTAATCACATAGATTTATTTCCAGTGTTTAATTTTATTCCAGAAAGTATCTTACTGTAATTCATCATGTTAGTGGGTCAAAGGTAGAGAAGCTACATGTTCTACAGGAATGTCAAAAGTGCATTTGTTAAATTTCAAAATCCATAACTCCATTTAAAATTACAATAACAATGCACAGAAAATAATTTAAAATTTTGATAGTAAATTTCATGTTATTATTTTTTCAAAAGGAGGTAACAGAGCAGAGACAGAGAGGAAGCACTTAAGCTTAGTGTGAACATTCACTTTGTGTGAAGGCTCATTACTGTGGGCTGGTAATGCTCTCCAGTCAATGGCCTTCCTGAATCAATCTGTCTACTAGATTATGCTGGACCTCAGGTCCATCCACAAATATTTTCTATTTTTCCTGAACCTCTTTCCAATTTCTTTTAGTTAAAGATTTTACAATAAAAACACACAAATGTATAAATAATTGACCATACAAAAAGAAAACACTGCAGAAAAATATCTGTAGCATACTTACAAAGTGTTATCTTTAATTTATAACAATAATTGCAGGTTATGTTTTTAAAAAATACCAATTCTCAAAATAGATAATTGGCATGACAGTGGCTGATACGCATCTGAACACCTGTTCAAGACCAGCAAGTAAAAGCAATGAGAAATCATTCTTTCTAAATCAAATTGGTAATGATTTAAAAGTCATTTAGATAAACAACAAGGTCCTACTGTAAAGCACAGGGAACTATACTCAATATCTTGTAATCACCTATAATGAAAAAGAATATGAATAAGAATATATATATGTATAACTGAATCACTATGCTGTACACCAGAAACTAACACAACATTGTTAATCAACTATACTTCAGTATTTTTTTAAAAGTCATTTAATAACCAAAATGGCAGTGAAATAAGCATGCTCATTCACTCAAGATGCATGTGCAATGAGCACAGCCTTTATAGAAAATAACCTGGCAGTAGAAAAATAAACAACATATTTTGATATGATAATTTAATTTTTTAATGTGACTTAAAAAATAAAATATTTGCAAATTATATTCATCACAGCTATATTTACATGAGCACAAATTTGAAATTAAATCTCAGTTATGGTCAAATGGTTAAATGATGGAAATATTGTGTAATTCTTTCAGAAGATTCATATGGAGACATTAAAAATTATACTTTAGAATTATTAATGCCCTGAGGAAAAGCTAATGCTAAAATGATAAACAAAAAGGTACAATACACAAATGTATATAAACTATTAATGTGATAGCTACTTCACATGCACATACATACATACATATGTATACATATGTATACATACAGAGAGAGAAATATGACTGAAATGAAGACTAAATATGACTGAAAAAGAAATATGACTGAAATCTATGCTAAAATTTTAACAATGACTAATTCTGCTTACTGTAATTTGAGGTGATTTTATCTTTATATTTTATATAGTTTCTGATTGTCTAAAATAATCTTCTCATTTTCTTTATAATTAGAAAAGAGATTTAAAGTTGACTTTAGTAAAGTACATAACACTTCTTTGATATTTGACCCTAATAAATTATTTTCAAGGAAGATTAAATATATATTTTAAAATATGGTCATTCAAATATTACTTGGAAAAAAATTGTAATTAATTTTAAGATATTGACCATGGAATTGCCAGCATGTTATAGCATCAACAAAGATGATTTTTCTATAGTATACGGTGGCCAAAATGGGTTGTGAATGGGGAGAAGACTTACATGAAGCCCACCAGCAACGTAAATGTAGACACTGAGGTTTCTCCTCCCCGGATGTGATGACTTCATTTGGGCAATTGTACAAGGCAGTTTCCTCCACATCATAGCATCTTTCTGGTTCAGGCCATTTTCATTTTGTCTCTAAACTTTAGGAGAAGCTTTACCAGGTGATGAGGAAGAAGGGAAAACCAGATCTCATCCAAGCCTTGCATTCATAGATAAAACAGGGACTCAAATCATTTACATATTTTATCCTTCACCATATGCTAATCAAAGAAACTGCAACAAGTTTAAAACAAAAGCGAAATGTTCTACCCTGTAGAAATATCCAAAATTAGGAAAAAGAAGTATGTAAGGATTGCCACAAACTCAAGCCTGGGACTGGGAGTAGAGAGATTGACGATAGCCATTTTCCTCTTCAGCTGAACTCAGTAGGTTTTTCAAATTCCATAATTAGATTAACCACCTTTTAAGTCCCCATTCCTTATCATTTATAAACATTAATTAAATAAAAACCCGTCTCTGGAGAAAAATGAAGGTTAGAAATATTTTCTATTTCTGAAGACATGGGGTGAATTTACAAAGTCCCAGTATCAGTTTCTTCATTTCTAGAATGGGACAACAGTAGTCCTCACAGTTTTTGTTTCCTGGAAGTTAAAAGTGAAACAGAATATGACAACCCATAGTTGTGTCTGACACATAATAGTTTTCACATATTTTTCTATTACTGTTAATCTATTGCACATGCATTGTTATAATCAAAGCCAGCGTCATGGGCCCACAATCTGTGTGGCCACACAGGGAATCACGGTCGGAAAAACCCCCATCCTTGAGTTAACGCTTTGTCATCAACAGCTTGAAATTCTTAATAACTTTTTAACAAGAGGCTTCAAACTTTCATTTTGCATTTTGTCTCTCCAATTACGTAGCTGGTACTGATTAGAAGGAACAACCTGACTTTATCAGTGCAATTTAATTATCTCGACTTGTCATAAGACTATGGAATCTCATTCTTATATAATCCATGGCAGTTAATGAAATTTATGGCTGCCCTTTTCCATAATCTCTATAGGATAAGGAAATGTGTGATACCTCTAGGGTGTCTTTTGGATTCAACCCGATTTCTAAAAAACACAGCCTTCACTTTGATCAAAATGATTCAGAATCATCCTAAAGACTTGTGGCAATTTTTGAAAATGACAATTTACAATTTATTACATGGAATTCATGGAATGTTGTCTGTTGAAAGCACTTTGTAATCCACATAGGGCTACGCTAAAAAGTACTTTAATTATTTAATTAGTTTTGGCATAAGAAAGGTTTATGCAGTTTCATACAGCAAAACAGGACACTTGCATATGAGTCATTATAGGAAGTCACAATTGTACAAACTTCTGCAAAGTCATAAAATTGGAGTCCAATTAGTAATAGAATCTACCTTCATCACTTAAAAAAAAAACTACTCTTGTGTGTGTGCGTTTAGAAAACCCAGTTTGTAAAGGAGCAGAATTCAGCAAAGGGCAGAACTTCTTATCTGCCTCATTTAAGTTGTAAAGGATCAGGCTCAGATTTTTGAATTGTATCTGACAAGAAATTGATAGCAAGTACAGAACAGAGGCATATTTAGTTCACTCAGAAATCCATTGTGAATGATTTTTTTTAGGGGCTTCTTTCTAGGTCAGCACTTTGCAAACAGTTTTTCAAAGTTCCAGTTAAAATGTGCTGTTAACTTTAAAACACTAAATAATATTAATCTGAACTTCTTTCATATATATTCCACATTCCATAGATGTGAATTCTGTGTCTATATCCCATAATCTGTTTTTTTTTTAATTCCTCAGTGTATATAAATTACAAGCAAGTTGTGATGGCATTTGAACAAATAACCTGAGTGGCAATAATTCTGGCAATTCCCAGATAATCAGTTACAGAAATTAAGTAACAGCTGTTCACGAGCACAGTCATAGAAGGTGCTATTCCCTTAAAAGATAATAGATGGAGAAAAACGTTGCCACACGTCTTGCAGCAGTTTTTGCTGAGCCTGTTTCAGATAAGTAACAGGAATGATAAAACATTTATGAAGTGAACATTCAATCCATGTCTATGGTAGCAATCTGAATGGGCCAGCCAATGTGATAAAACAAGGTAGGGGAGGATAAGGGGAGGAATAGAATGGGCCTATGTTTACACTTTACAACTGATTTACTGTTGACTGTCCTGTCTGAAAATTGACAAGTGGATACATTTATAAGCAAAGAAAACAAAGATAAGGGACTGACTCAATTTTTAAAAGTTTACCATGTGACTGCTATATTTAAACTACAGTGAAATGTCCTATGAAGATTAGAGTGTTGGGAATAAAAAATCAACATGAAATATCAAAATCTGGAAAGGTTTTAAAAAATAAGGTAATAGAAAAACAAAAGTGAACTCAAAATAGTGCTTTAAAAAAGAATGGTGTTCTTCATATTGGTCCTGTATCATTATTTTATTTTTAAGTTTATTTCTAGTTCCCCCTCTCTATTTAGAAGGATATTATTCTACTTCCATTTCTTGTTATCATTGGTATAGATAAAAGCTGATTGTTTTGTGTATTTATTTTATATCCAGTTGTCTTGCTAAATGTTTTATATTCATTTCAACAGATTTTTAACTGAGTGATTGAATATTCTATCTATGCAACTTAACCAACTCTGAGTGAAAGCATTTTTTATTACTCAATATTTATACTTATCATTTGATTTTCATATTTTATGCCATTTTCTGTAAGATCTAAGCCAAGAATAATCTACTTTCGATGTTATAGTAGTGGTTACTCTTACTAATTCTGAACTGACAAGCAACTATTTTGTATTCCTTTAGTGTTGTCTTACGTGTTTGTTTTGGCTAAGATTTTGTTATGTTTCTTTAGTTTCCATCTATTCTTTTTTTTTAATTACTAGTTCTGGCTAAAGTATATTTATTTTTGGTTTCTGTTATTAAATCATGTGGTATTTTTCCTTCAAGTTATTTTGAATTTTTGAGGGATTGTGTTTTAAAAAACTGGTTTATTACATAAGAAAAATAAAGTTGAATCCTTGACTTTTATTATATATAAAAGGACACTCTGGATGATTTAAGATATTAATGTACATGATAATAATATATAATGAATAAAATATAGAATAATGTTATAACTCTGAAACAAAAAACTTCAACCTAAAGAAAATCTAATTTTTTTAAAGATAAAAGGTAGTGATATGAACATAGCAAAATAAAGGATATCACTGTAGTGTAGTATGTAATAGACAAGATTGACAAATAAGATTTGTAACAGTCATTTCAGAAATAAAGTTGTTATTATTTAGAGAAATAAGATACACATGCATCTGAAAATTCAGCAATCTCAAACCTAGTTATGTCTCAGAGAATTACCGATTAATGAGCGTATATACACATGTGGGTTCATTGGTTCTTTGCCAGTTAGGAATCAGAGGCAACATAGTTATCTATCACTAGGAGAATGGATAGAAAAATATTGGGGTTGCTTAATTAAGGTGAGATACACTGTAAAAGTTAAAAACAGTGAACTAGTTGGACATATAACATGGATAGGGCTCAAAATCAGTATTGAGTTTTAAAAGGATGCAACACTAAAAGGCATTTATGGCAAAATGAAATTAAAACACAGACATTTAAAACAACACTGTAAAATTTTTGTAACATCTGCTTCCAAAATATATAACATCACAATATATAAAAGGACAGTCAGGTATGTGGATGATAAGCAGGAGGATCTGCTTAGCTTGAGGTCAGGTATGGAGAGTGTATCCCCTTCTACAAAGTTTGGACAAGAATTTTTGTAAAATATTTGGATGCTATTTATTTATTTAGCTGTGTATTTGGGGACTTCTTTAAAAAACCATGTCAGTCTTAGACAAAAATTTCCGGAATAGTACAAACAACTCTTATATCTGCAATCCTCCATTATCCAGAATACCCAGTATTCAGGATTTTACCATATTTGCCCTATTACTCATTAGTCTTAATGCCCCATCAACCACTCGTATATTAGTGTTTATTTCCTAAGAAGGGCACTCTCCCATAAACCACAATACTACCATCAATATCAAGAAAACAATATTAATCTAATACAACAATCTTATTTATAGATCCCATTCAAATTTTGCTAATTCTCCCAATGGCCTTTACAGATCTAGCATCCAACACAAGATCACTCATTGCATGTAGTTGTCACAACTCTCTGGTATCCCTTAATTAAGAAGAGTTTTTTAGGCTTATCTTGTTTTTCATAAACTTGGCATTTTTTTTTTTAAAGAATACAAACCAGTGGTCTTCAGAACTTAACTAAATTTGAGTTGCTCTGCAGTTTTTCATGATCATATTCAAGATATGCAACCATGGTAGGACCACTACAGAAGAGGTGCTTTGTTCTTAGTGTATTACATCAAGAGGTTCACTTGGTAAATTTCAATTTGTAATCACGTGATTTAAAGGTGTATGTCAACTTTCCCTACTACTAAACCATTATTATTAGTTGGCATTCTATTGAATTAATATTAAAAGCTTAATATTGTACATCATTAACTTATTTGTACTTTTACTTTATTTATCTATATCACTAAGTGTTCTGGGTGAATCATGGCCTCCCAAAAATTCACACATTGCATTTCTAGCTTCCAGTACCTCAGAATGTGACTGTATTTGGAGACAGGATCTACACAGAGGTAAATTAAAATTAGGTCATTACAGTTGGCCTTAATGCAATACAATTGATATTCTTCTAAGAAGAGGAAATTTTGAAACAACCATGCATGGGGGAAGAATACGTGAAGACAGGGGGAGAAGATGGCCATCTACAAACAGAAGAGACAAGCCTGGAACAGATCCTGCATGGTTTTCAGAAGGAGCCAACGCTTCCGACACCTTGATCCTGGACTTCAAGCCTCCAGAACTGTGAGAAAATGAATTTATGTTCTTTAAGCCATCCACTCTATGGTACTTCGTCATGGCAGCCTTAGCAAACTAATATATTAAAGACTCATGGATTTGTTTATAATATGTTATCATTGTTCATTTCAATCCTTAAATTATCTCAGATTTCATCAGTGGTGGCCTCTTAAGGCTAGTTCCTGTGTTTTTCAGACATCTTCATTTATTGAATACTTTCTTAATTTGTAGTGCAATAAAGTTTTTCAGGTCTATCTTATACTTTTCTTGACTTGGACCTGGAAGTCCTAGCTCTTTCTAAGGGAGAGCTTGTTCAGAAACCATGATCTATGCTTGTCTATGCACTGGGTTACCAGTGTATTTTTATTCCTAGGAGTTTTTTGTGGCTAGAGCACCTTGGGAATGTATTTATGTGATTACATAATCACTCTCTCTCTCTGTATCCCTCTCTCTCCACACACACACATACACACACACCATATATATGTAAATACGTATATCTAAATAAGTACACTTATTTGATAAGTATTATTTTCTTTATGAGAAATCATAGTACTATTTTTGATCAGAAGCCTCTAAGATGATACCTAACAATCTACTTCATCTTGATCCTCACTCCCACTCTCTGGGCTCATAGATCCTGAGGGAAGCCAACTTCAGTGTCATCAGAGCCCTGTGCAGATGCCCACATGAGTGTGCTTAGCAGTGGATTTCCTCATACTCTAATGGAGCATTCAGATGAGACGTTAGCCTAGAAGAACAGCCTGACTGCAACCTCATGAGAGACATAGAGCCAGGAGAACCCAGCTAAGACATAAACAGGTTGCTGACCTCTAGGAAATGGGAAATAATAACTGCTCATTGTTTTAAATCACAAAATGTTGTGGTTTTGTGTGTGTGTGTGTAGCAATAGATAACTAATACAGAAGGTTTCCAACTCAGGATGGTTCTGCTTAAAATTTTTCAATATGACAATGGTGTCAAAGTGATACACACTTAGTAGAAACCATACTTTAAATTTTGAATTCCATTCCTTTCTCAGGCTAGCAATATGCCTTAGGACACTCTCCTGATGCTAAGCAGGGCAGCAACTGCAGCTCCCAATCAGCCCCACAGTCAGGAAGGTAAACAAGCAATACACCCACAACCCTTCTGGATTCAGACAGCCATCCTGGTTTTCACCTTCAGTACAGTATTCAATAAATTACATGAGATATTCAACACTTTATTATGAAATAGGCTTTGTGTTTTAGGTGATTTTGCTTAGCTACTGTAGGCTAATGTAAGGGTTCTGAGCACGTTTAAGGTTGGCAGGGCTAAGCTATGATGTTCAACAGGTTAGGTGTATTCAATGCATTTTCAACCTGAGGTATTTTCAACTTCTGATGAGATTATCAAGATGTAACCCCAACCCTACTATAAGTCAAGGAATATCTATATATCCCTGATATGAAGATCAACAGTAACCTCTTAATTTCAAGTATCTAGTGCATTTTTACTTAATTTGAATATTCTACAATATAATATGTAAGTGTGTAAACTTGGAATCATAAATGATAGATTGACTCTAAGCTCTGCCATTTACTTGCAAAGTTACCTTCTCTTTCTGTACCACAATCTGTTAATTTGTCAAATAAGGATAATAATCATAATGGCTATCTCTTAATTTTTATAACTATTGAATGAGATAATACATGCAACACATAATACAATGTCTGGCACACAGCAATTGCACAATAAATATTGGTTTTAGTTGCCATTGTTATTAATTTCTTGTCTCTTGAGATTGTCTTCATCCTTTGCTTCTATAACGTTACTTCTTGATTCCCTTCCTATTTCTGAGTAGCTACCTATACTTCTTTGAGCTATTCCTCATGAGGCTTTCTTTGTCCCTTTTAATTTATCACTCAGAATAAACTAACCACCTAATGACTGGCCCTAGATATTTCACAAGCACTTCAAGATGAACAATTCTACCCGTGCAAATCTATGTGCTTTCCTAACTTTTCTATCCTAGTAAACAGCTGGGCTATCTGCTTGGCAAATCAAAGCATAAGAATGAGCTTTAATTTAGTCCATATCAATCAACCAAATATTTTGATTACCAGTTATTGATGTAGTTCTAGAAGTTTTTTAAAGAAAAAAGGAAAAAGAAACTGACATGGGTCTCATTCCTTTGAGAAATCCGTGGAATTTCTTTGTGCTTCAGCTTTGCTACCACTCAGATGGGTACGTGTAACAAACTGTCCCATACATTTCATTTACATTGTGTGTATAAAGAAGGCTACTGATGATAAACAGCAATGAAAAGCTAAGTGAGTATGAAAAGTTAAATGACTATGCCAAGGTAAGCTGTCTTCACTGATTTGTAAACATGTCTCATAAATGGTATTTGAATATTTGTAATTATCCAACATGCATTACATACAAATAATAACTAATATGGTCACTGTACAATGCTAATTGCAGGTTACATTTACCAAGGCACTGTCTTTTGCTACAGGTTAGCTTTTATAGCAGCTACACTTACAATACAGCATGTAAAGACACTATTGATCATCAGCTATTATTTATCTTTCAGTAAATAGTGCAGAAGTGCAAAATAAAATTAGAAGAAGGCCGGAAACATGTATAAAAGCCCTCGTATGTGTGACTACAAACCAGTGTTTTTAAAAAGCCTTCCAATATGGGTGGTATTAATCTATTTTAGAATGTAAACGGCAAACAAAAAGGCATAAAGGCAATTCCCAGTGTTCAATAAAGGAAATTTGCAGCTTATTCAGAGTTCAATTTGTGGACATTCTTCCAAGAGAAAATAAAGCTACTGATTGATAATATTTCAAGGCATCTGCATTGGCACACATCTTGAGTACAGACAGGTGGCTTTCAGAAGGAACTCAAAGCATCACTCCAGCAATGTGCAACATCTTACTACAGTTCACTGTGGACCTAGACTGGATTTATTCTTCTCTCTGAAGTCAAGTACTCATCTAGAAGGAAGGTTTGATTCTACAAATCTTCACTTCATAAAGTACTTTTGGATTTATTACACAAAATATATTGGGACTTATCATTAAAGATCATTTAAAATGCTTTATCACGGGTAACTTAATTTGTTCCTCCTTCAGTTTTATTTAGGTCAAAAAGTAAGAAACCACTTGATTCACACAAAGGATTTGCTATTCTTAATGTGAATCATTATTTTGAAGCCCTGACATGTTTGAAAATTTTTAAATATGGGATTTATACGTTCTAGTTTGCAACTTCAAAGAAAAAGTTAATTGAGGCAATGTCATCTTCTCAAATTCCAGGGAGTAATTTAAAATAAACTGAAGGTTTTGATTTTTAAAAATCCCATAGAATAATCAGGGCTGATATGGTTGACATAGAAACTGCAACACTGATGTGGAGTATTGTCAATATAATTTTTTTAAGTCATTGGCTTAAAGGCCCTCCTGTGGGTGACAAGGAAAGTGATACTAAATCTGGAAGGAAATTGGTCTGGTTTATGCTATAGTGAAATTATTATAAGCAAGCCCCCATTATAATTTGAAAGGCAAATAATGTTGACCTAGGAGAAGAGGTTGAAAAACAGAATGTTATTAGTGTGTGCAAAGCATCACTGGGTGGATTTTACCAGATCTTAAAAGAAACAGATGACTTCAAAAAGAACCAAACATTTCCAAGTAGAAAATAAAAACAAAAAAGAGGAAAATTTAGAAACCTGAAGATTTGGAAAATCCAACTATACCTCAACACCAAATATCAAACTATAAAATGGAAAAATTTATAATAATCCACTTAGAAGTAGGGCCCAAAACAATGTTTGCGCTTTTACTCATTGTAAAAACACTGTGAATAGCTAAGAGGGTGCATGGGAAATCTTTTCATTTAGACACAAGAGAGAAAAGCTATTACCTCTTGCATGAAAGCATAACACAACAAAGTAACTGCAATTACTGTGAGAGTGGGAGAGTGAGGGTTCAAGGAATGGTGAAAGGAGAGAATACAAGCAAATATAGCAAATTTAAGAAGAATATCCATAAAAGAACAGAGTGTAGGCACATGTTGCCGACTGGAATCAAATAGATAAGGAGCCAACTACATGTTTTAGAGAGTCACTCTTCCTAAAGAAGCACCAGCCTAAACTGAAAAATTGTGACTTTGGGGGCAATAAAACAATGATCAGGTCCTCAAACTTCTATAGGTAGAAAAAAAGTTCAGTTCTCATGGAGGATGTAGTCCACAATACTCAGTTCAAGTACAGAAATGGAGCATAATAAGAAAGGAAAATCTTCCTAGAAAAATGAGCTAGGACAGATCCTTCCCAGGGGCAGAGCTGAGCCTCATATGATATCACGTATATGTAGAATCTAAAAATAAAAAGACAAATGCACTTATTTGCAAAACAGAAACAGACTCACAGACATAGAAAATAAACTTATGGTTACCAGGGGGTGGGAAAGGATAAACTAGGAGTTTGAGATTTATAGATACTGACCAATGCATATAAAATAGACAAACAAGTTTATACCTTATAGCTCAGAGACCTACATTCAATATCTTGTAATAGCTTATGGTAAAAAAGAATACAAAAATGAATACATGTGTATTCATATATGACTGAAGCATTGTATTGTACACCAGAAACTGACACATTGTAAACTGACTATACCTTAATAAATAAATAAATAAATATATAAATAAAGCATTTCTCTTCCAGGTGGGAGGCCCTCACCAATGTCTGCTAAGCAGGACATCAGAATTGATATTACTATTATGTGACTCCCATTCTTCTCCTTTCTCTGTGCGTGCGATTATTGCTATTATTCTTACCCCATGTACCCATTGTAAATTGAGTGTGGTAAACAGATAACTTGTATTTTTGTTCATAATTCTCAAGAAGATCCTCAAAGGGAACTATCCAGAGGTTACCATCCATCATCTCTGATAAAAGGGATATTAACAGATTCTGACTTTTGAGCTTGATGCTATGGTAACCTGGGACTCCAAGACTGTTTTCCTTGGACAAAGCTGAGAGGGATTTCTCTTTGGAAATGAGGGTAAACTGAATATTTGGTAAATAGAAGAAGGAACTCTGGTAGTTATTAATACTACTCACAAATACTCTACCTTCCTCTTCTAAATACAGCAGGATCGGAATTACAACTGGTTAAGATTAACCTTTTACTGAGATGAATCAATTTCCATTAATGTGTACCTGGTTTCAGGATTTTAAAAAAAATGCTCATATATAATAATGTCTTCACTAATAACGCTTCCCTCCCTGAGTCATCTTTTCGCTCTCCTTTAAATGGTGAGATATTCAGGATTCATCTGTAGCTCTAATTTCATACTACCTGCTCCCTAAGTGACCTTTTCTAATTTTATGGCTTCAGCTATCAACTGTACTTTGGATGAATATTAAATTCCAGTCTAGATTTCTCTGCTGAATTTTAAACTCAAGCATCCAATACCTAATAGACATTTCACACCTGTTATTGCCCCAAATTGAATTGATTATTTTAATCACTGCAAATATGGCTGTCTACCCAAATTTGCCCTTTCATTGATAGTCACTGAAGGTCAAAAAGCCACAGAATTCTAGATTTATTTTTCCTCTATATCTAATTGCTCACCAAGTCATACTCATGTTAACTAAGTGTCTCTAGACTGCCTCCAGTTTTCTCTGCTCCCACTGGTACTTACCTCAACATCTCATGGCTGTGTCACCCACTGTAGTCTCTGACCAAAAGAACTCAAAGTATAATTTTAGACAGAAAAGGAACATCAGTGATTATAACAAAGTATAATAAATTCTGTAAGAGACATTTGCAGGAAGTAATATTGAGGAAAGACACCTGAAAGCAATCTCATTTTGGGAGAGCAGGAAACACTTCTAATAGTATCATATTATTTCCATTAATTTCTCTGATGTTTATGGTGTGAATTCTCTATGACAGGACACTCTTTTCCTTTGTATCAGGTAACTCCACTGTGCACTGGAATGTAGCCATGGACAAGAGCAGACAGCATCCCTCTTGAATTCACTGAAGAAAAATGTGGGAAATAATGGTGTAGGGGTCAGTGTTATAAAAAGCATCATTCTCTAGAAGTATAATAAGACTGAATTACAAGACAATTATTGAAAACAATGCAGCATTAATTTGGAAATGTCAATGTCGGACTAGATTAAGACCTCGTATACCTTATGATACTCTCAGAAAAATAACCACCTTCTGGAGAAGGCATTGTATGGCTCGGTAACTAAATCTAGTCCTGTGTTCCCACCCTCGGAGGCAAATAAATCTTCTTAGTTCAGTTTAAGCCAGGAGTGACTTTACCTTTAGGTAACATTTTAATACATTTAGTCAAAATGAAAATTAAAAAGTGAGATTATCCTAAAAAAATCAACTGGAATAGAAGTGAGATTTATGCTTTTCCGAGAACAAAATGGGCATCATTAGGAGTGTTCTGAATATAAAAATAAGTAGAAAATGGTGACTATGGAAATCAAGAGAATGGAGCAATGAAATATAACATTTTATCTGTTGGATATTTTTATAGATAAAGTAATTCTTTTATTTTTATTTTTTACATTTTCCAAATTTTCCAAATGTATATGCATTCTTTTATAATCAAAAATAATAAAAATATTAATAAATGTGCCAAGTACCCACTTGTGGACTTTCTGGGAAAACATGTATTGGATAAAAAAATAAATTATTTCTTATAATATTTGATATACATTAAGAAACAAATAGTTACATTATAGGAAAATATGTGTACTCATGGCCTCCAATTTTCTCTGAATTATGAGTTATTAACTGGAATAATGCCACTGGTTGTTCAATTGTTCAAATATGGTAAGCTATTTATCATGTTTCACTGTATTTTGTTAAATTTGGAGAATTGTAACAATCAGTAGAGAAACTTGAAAAGAGAAAACAAACCAAAGAAATGCTAATACTGAATCCACATTATCTTAAAAAACATCAAGAATCCAAGAACACACTTCAAGTCTCTCTTTGTAAGTAAAACAAATAAAAAGTCTGTAATTATTTTTAAATATAATGAGTTTATACAGACACTCTTAAGTAAATAACCAACATTGATTGTCAGTTATTTTCCTTGAACAGATACTAATAAAAAACTATAAAAGTTTAAATATATAGACTTTTTAAGTCATTCATATTGTTTGTGATAATGAAACCAAGCCACTTGACTTGGCTGATTATTTGATATTTAAAATTTAACTGTATTCCACATAGAAACGTGCAGATGGATATTCATAGCAACTTATAATTGCCAAAAGTTGGAAGCAACAAACATGTCCTTCAATAGGTGAAAGGACAAATAAATTGTGATACATCCAAACAATGGAATATTATATAGTACTAAAGAACAATGAGCTATCAAGCCATGAAAAGGCATGGAAGAAACTTAAATACGTATTTCTAAGTAAAAGAGGTCAATCTGCAAAGGCCACATACTCTATGACTACAACTATATGATATTCTGGAAAAGACAAAACTATGGAGTCAGTAAAAAGATCAGTGGTTGCCAGGGGTTGGGGAGGGAAGGAGGAATAGGTTTACAGATGATTTTTTTAGGGTGAAAATATTCCATATGTCATCATAATTATAGTGTCAATTTGTCAAAACCCATAGGTTGTACCATACTAAAAGTGAAATGTAATTTGAACTACAGACTTTGAGTGATTATGATATGTCAATGTAACCATTAACCAACAATATCACCAGCTGTAACAAAGGTTCCACTCTGAGGGAAGGCTATGCATGTAGCAGGGGGAGAAAGTATGTGGGGTATCTCTGTACCTTACCTTCAGTTTTGCTGTGAATCTAAAACTGTTCTTAAAATGTTTGAATTAAAAAACATTTACCTGAACGAAGCACCAGTATTTTTGTCTGAAATACTTTTAATACATGTTCATGTTAATATAGGCATACCTCAGATACATTGTAGGTTTAGTTCTAGACCACCCAAATAAAGCCAATATCACAATAAAGAGATTTCCACAGATGTTTTGGTTTCCACTGCTCATAAAAGTTAAGTTTACACTATACTGTAGTCTGTTACGTGTGCAATAATATTTCTAAAAATGTCCAAAACTTAATTTAAAAATACTTGATTGATAAAAAAAAAGGCTAACCATTATCTGAGCCTTCAGCAAGTTATAATATTTTTGCGATAGTAACATCAAAGATTACTGACCACAGATCCCTGTAACAAATAAAATAATAATGAAAAAGTTTGGAATATTGTGAGAATTAACAAAATGTGACACAGAGACACAAAGTGAGCAAATGCTGTTGGAAAAATGGTGCCCGCAGACTTACTTATCACAGGGTTGCCACAAACCTTCAGTTTGTAAAACACATAATATCTTCATAGCACAATAAAGCAAAGGGCAATAAAATGAGGTATGTCTGCAGTAAGAATAAAATGCTCAAAAGTCTCTTAAGTCTTTAGATTTTTTTAAAAAATATTATATCTTTCTTATTTCACCTCAAGGATGAATAAAATTTGAGTCACTTCGTATAGAAGATGATTTAATATCCTAGATCTGAAAAAAAATAGGAAAATAAAACTTGAAGTGTATCTTAACCATACATGTAATGTTCGCATGAATATGAGACAATGGTGAGTTTTAAGCCATGGATTTCTCCTTGAAAGTACTGCATATATTCTGTGCATCTAAGAGAACAAAGCAAGATTCAGTAGAGTTACAGAAATCAAATTCAGCATTATGTTTAAGAATGATCATTTTTGGCCCTAGGCTTGGGAAACTAGACAAAGTCTCCAAGGAACAAACTTTATTCAGCATGTGGCAAGCAGGGAGGGAATCTTTATATAACTATCTCTGTGTTTGCACACACTATGTTGTGCAGATCTCTTTCTAACAATGCGCCCCAAGATGGAAAATCAAGCAAAGAACCCCCGCCACACACACAAACATATAAAACAAAAATAAGAGGGAAAAGGGTCAAAGGATAGCAAATAATGGAATCCCTCATAATATGATAGTTCTTTATAGCCTTTGTTTTCACTTAGACCCTGGTGTTTTTTTAGTTTTCCAGATAACAAAATGAGTCCTTTAAATTCTTCTTTTGTAAAGTATAAATGTTCTGTTTCCATTGCTTCCTTTTGCCTCCGTCTCATGAGACAAACAGAAAGAGGGAAATATGAGTTTATCATCTTTGACTCTTTACTCGTTTCAAAAAGAATGTACACACACACAAAAATAATGGAAGGTAAAAATTCTTCTTATCCATCATAGCATTAAATAATGATCTCTCATTAACTTATTCCAAATATAATGTTTAATTTTATTTCATATATTTATGTAACTAATTTGTACATTTATGTTTTATATGTGATGTATATTTTTAAATAGTATAAGGGTTGGTAATAACTACCCATAGATGGAAGACTGATCACATAGGGAAGTGTGAAACCAGTATTCCTATAAGTGCACACACATACACAGAAAAGCAACTATTGGTTTATTTGAAGCTTCAGCAATGAATAGAGTAGCTGTCATTATTTATGCCTCTGCCTCCCTACCTGTATCAGGTTGATCAAAAGGGAACAGTTAGGATTTCCCTAATCTGTTGCCATGGTGTAATATCCTGGTTATTAAAAGTGAAAAATTCAGTAGTCAACATTTTGTTTCTGATTTCGTTTTTACCCTTTGTTTTTTATTTCATTGATCAGTTCTTTGACTCCGTGATTTAATCAAGTGAAAATGTAAGTCACTACTCATATAGCTAGGATCTTAACCAAGGAAATTGGGAAACTTGTTTAAAATGCCAACAAATAGTTTTAGCTGATTTTCATTGAGCTGGTAACATGAGTTGCTATGTCATTGTAACCCTTATTTTGTTGGTGGTGTTTCTTCACTTATTCCTGCAGGACCCTAAATTTCTGTCAAATTCCACACGTGATTTGTGGGATTCAACAGAGGCTTAAGTTTGCTTGTAAGGAAGTATATTTACTTCTTACCTGTTGACATAGTGCTCTCTCTGATTAAGACAGGTGCATCCTCATGGTTCTGGTTTTGTTTAGTAATTGTGGTGGAGAGGGTGAAACATTTTCTTTTCTTATGTTGTCTTCAGTTAAAGGATCATTAAAGCTATACTACCTTCTTCTCTACCATCTTAGAATTCCAATGACATCTGCTTTCTCCAATCTTGCTAATGCTCCAACTGTGGGCTGAGACAGATCTGAGTGCTAGTATACTATGTTGTATTTAGAATCACCCCCTTTTAATGAGAGTATTTCTGTTATTCTGCTAGCTTTTCTACCTTACCTCTTTCTCTTAGGAAGATTTTTCTTCTAGGAAGAGAAATGCAAAAGAATTTCTGGTTGGCTTACTCCATAAATTTTCAAGACATGAGTAGGCACTTTGGATTTGCTCTGGTGGACAAGGCTGGGATTCTCTACTACACACAGCTGAGGTGTTAGATTTCTTAAATAAAGATGATGATCATTCTTTCAAATAAATATATGACAACTTACCCCTCTTCACATATATATTTTTTCCACTGGGAAATCCAGTTTCCCTCCTGGGTATAACCAGAAGTGACTGGCTTTGTCTTTTTATGTTTGCCTGTACTTAGTCTCTATATATTATCTCATGTATATTTAATTTATTTGCTCTGGTAGCATATATATAATTTATAACCATTATGAATATAATCCTAGAAAATAAAAAAAGAATTGGGGGGTATAGCTCAGTGGTAGAGTATGTCCTTAGCAAGAACAAGGTCCTGGGTTCAATCCCCAGTACTGCCATTAATAAATAAATAAACCTAGTTGCCTCCCCCCCCAAATAAAAGAAAATTTAAAAAAGAATGACTAAATACGTTTTTTAATGAATTTAAATGTCACATAATAGCTCAATTTACATATAGATAATACGTTAATAACAAGTACACATATAATTAAAATATGACAATATTATTGCTTGGGATTTAAACTTCAATATATAAACATCTCTCATGATATGATTAAGTTTTACCAACAGTATGTCAGTAAATGTTTAATAATTAATTATTTTCAGGGGAAAAAAAAGCCCTGATTTATAATATTTGCCAATTTCCAGGGTGTAAGTACTCCCACAAGGACTGATCTTAAGCTCCCAGAATTACGTAGTTGGGAGGAAACGTAGAAAATCAGCTCTCTCCCAGTAGCTCGTACAAGCCGTGCAAACACTATTGTTTGTTTTTTATAAATCTTTCAATAAGTACTTGTAACGTTTCCTTTTCTAAGCTAATATATTTTTAATTTTGAAGTAAAATTCAGTATATTTTAAGTGCTAGTGTTACATAATAGCCTTAAAATGTCAATCACTAGGAGCCTGCAGCTGCAGATAATAAGAATTCTGTATCCTGGACATCAAAGATAAATATTTCTTTAAGTATAATAAGCAGAAATAATGGGAAAACCTCCATGAGAGCCATAATGCATATTAGAATGGAAACACATAGGTGGGGGTATTTCTTAGGAAAATTTCCTTAACATATTCAAGAACGGCCTACATAAAAACTACCTAGCTTAGAAAAGAATGCAATATTGAACTCAGTTCACTTTATGGGAGAAAAAAAATTACTCGAGATTGACTAACAGCTTTAAAACTTCGTTGTTCATGAAATCCTGGCTTTGACTTTTGCAAAATATATGTATTTCAGTTTTATAATTCAAGTGCAATCTCTCAAATATTGCTATCAGAAACTCTCTAACACACGGGATAAAAAAATACACTAGAAACCTTTAACTGGATAGCCTCTCACAATGTCTATTGTATTTGTAAGATGTAATTACATAGGATCAAAGAAAAACACCCCCAAAATAATGCTGGTTCATGATAATATCATAGCTTCTCAGATTTAGGCAAGGTCTTAAATCCAATGTATTAATCTATTTATTCTGTATTTAAATAAACTGAACAAAAACATTTCTAGTTTAGCACACCTTTGTTGACTGGAGACCTGCTCTATGTTTGGACAGTTCTGAATGTCATAAATGTCTCCACATATTGTCTTCATTTTTGTTATTAGATTTATTCAATAGAACAACATAAAACAATGTTAGTCTAAGTCCTTCAAATACTGACAACAGCTTAATATCAGTCTTCCCGCATCTATCTAAACCCACTTTCTTCAGTCATTAGTCACAAAATAGCATGTTGTATTCTTTTAATACCCTGACTACTCTCAAATGAGTGCTTTCTAATTTTTGATGTTGTTTTTAACGGTTTGTTTCTAGAATGGAAAATAATTTTCCAGATGTAGTTCTGCCCCTGGAGATAAGAACTTTTATTTATTATAGACAAACTTCTAGCAATTCTACTTAGAAACACTAATAATCTGCTAGATGTATTTCAAGCCCTCATCAAGCAAATACACCCCACATACACAAACACACACATACAGAAATTTATATTCGCATTTTTTCTAAGACAGTATACACACCACACTCTCTTTTCTCTTGCTATTGGGACTTTGTAACAATGAAAATGTCCATGTAATCAAGGGGATAGTGGAAGCTAGGTAGAGCAAAATAGAGTGCTCTTGGAAGGAGAGTATAGTGCCGTGGTAGAATGTGTGCTTTGCATGCATGAGGTCCTGGGTTTAATTCCCAGTACCTCCATTAAGATAAATAAATAAATAAATCTGATTACACTCGCCCCCCCCAAAAAAGAAAAGCGCATTCTTTCCCCTAAATGTCTTTGTTTTTTCAGTAATACTCTCCCAAATATGAATCTTCCCAGATCCCTCCCAAAGGAGGCCAAACACATTTTAAATAATTATAGCTACACTGCAAGAAAGTGAACCAATGTGTGGCTTCACCCCCTATATTCTAGCTGGCAGTTATATCACTTGCTGCTTAGTTAGATCTATGAAACTATTTTTGAATGTCTGTCTACAATTTAGCAGAGATTGTTAAACAGACCTACATAAAATTCTGATCATCAGCGTCACAGAATACAAATATCATATTTCAAAAGGTCAGAACAAGGCCATCCTCCTCTTCCCCCTACCATTTTTTTTTTTCCCTTTAGCTCTGCTCCTGAGAGGTCAGGTACATGATGTGTGATCAAAAGGGCAAGGTTCTGCTTCTCTCTCTTTCCAGCAGTTCTCCCTTGGAATTATTTCCTCTACTCTGCTATTATACTCTTGCTTTATGTATTTGTCTATTTTCTTTTCTATTTAGTTAAGAATATCTAGTTTATCCATATCTATCTACAACCCTATTCAAATCAGACAGGATACCATAAAATTCCCCTTATGTGTGGGTGTTAGCATGTATAAGGAGAAATGGCTGACAAGGGTCTCCTTAATAAGGTTATGAGGGAGATAATTCAAGAAGTTTTGAAGATATTGACTGGAAAATTCCTACATTATTTTTTCTACATGAGATTTCCTGTTTAATATCGGGAAAATTTTAAGTGTGAATTTTCTGTTAGCTTAATTAAATACATGTGTGAAACCAAAATTGCAAGGGTTGCTAATTGTTGCTAAAAGACCTGGAATTTCCAATACAAATTCCAATGGGCTATTATATTATGAATCCAGGATTTCCTGACTATAAAGTGACCATACGTCATTGACCATTGCTTGTCCCTAAACGAAAGAGGTCACGGTTGAAAACTTTATCTTCCACATATTTTGGAAATATTTGCCTGCTCTTCCTGCCAGTTTTCAGCCAAAACCTCACTAAAATATTTCTATGCAATGTACCCAATAAATTAAATCATGCAAGAGGTGACAGAAGTGTTATTTCATACATTGAAATACAAGATGAGAGTAAAGATGTAAAGATCAGGGTATATTTTTATAAGTGTTTCTGACACACTTAACGGTGCCAATTTTTTTTTTTTAGATTTAAAAAAATTTAATTCTAGATTTTTGTCCCTCTTATTCTATTGCTCTACTGCAGTCCTAATCAGCTAGTTCTCTGCGCTGACCCTGAATAGACATTCTTTGAAAACTGGCAGGTTTAAGGAGAGAGTCAAAACCTAGAATTTCAAAAAGACTTCAGAGAAATAGTATGCATCTAATCAGTGTTGAATCACATGGCTACATTTCTCCTGCCCCTTTACATCAGTATATATTTGACTTTTGATGCACTCTTTTCTTCTGTCTTCTCTACTTCCTCTTCACAGCTATCTGCCATATTGATTATAAGTGTAAGTTTCAGTCCACTTCTTTTCTACATCCTGGTGTTGACATTCCTCACTGTGATCCATGCTGAGTCTCCTACTGTGTGTATCTTCTGAGATAGGACCCTTTTCTCTCATATGTATACAATCCAGTCATCTGTTCTGATTCAAGTCAAAGGGACACTTGGGAATGACTATAGAAGGGAGGGGGAAAAGCACATCAGTGTCCTGCTTATGGTTGTGATAACACTCATGATATTTACCTTGCTAATGTTTTGACTTTGAGCTGTTTCAACATCTTTCCAAAAATTTTAGGATGCATTAAAAGCAAAAGGAGGAAGTGACATGATTAGGATGAATCTTACATGCCACCATCCCTAATTCAACTGTGAGTAATTTCATATGTAAAAACTCAACAGTAGTCATTGAAAGAATACTTAGAATTTCAGTTCAGCATTTTACTGTGCATTGATGTTTTGGGACTTTATCCATAGTTTAAAATATCTGAGTCTAAAACAGCCTTTGGCCAAAAAAAAATTAAGTGTGGAAAAACTGCACTTGTAAAAATTAGTGAATATTCTTCCTTTTTTTATTTGCAGGGGAGCCCTTGTGAAAATGTGTACTAGAGATTTACCCTCTTACATTTTTTTCCAACATGGTCTTTTAGCCATGATCTTTTATTGTGTATAACGGTAATTTTTACTAAGGTAATTCAACTGTTAGAATGTGCAATCTGGGGGCTTGCTTTTCTTTTGACAGTTTAAACAACTCCATGTAAGCAATGGAATTACCTTTACCAGCTTTTCACTAGTTTGAAACCTAAAAAAAAAAAAAAAAAAAAAAAGATTTTAAACCATAACAGTAAAACGTGGTAAAGAAACCAATGCAGAAAGCCGAATGAGGTTTAACGTGTGCCAAAATAGAATATTCTTTGAGCCAGTGCAACTCAAACAGATCATAATAACCTGTTGGGGTTAGAAACGTTCATGCCAAAAACGGATGATTTCCCTAGAGCCAATCAAAATGATGGAAACATTGGTGCAAAATCACAGCTGAGCAGGTTTAGTCCTCTCTTCACTAGCTACAGATGGCATGTAATTTAGGGATGCCCATTTGGTGAAATTTACCAGTTCCTCTAGAGATCACACATATGGGTTTGCATTTAAAAAGCAATTGCACCACGAATAGCTTTTTAAACAACAGATGTAAGTATTGACAGTAAAAGGATGTCCAAAAAGCAAAGTATGTCCACATAAGAGAAAAAAGAGCTTATGCTATACTTTATAGCACTATAAGTGGCCTTTTAACTTAAAAAAAGAAAGAAAATAATTATGCAATCAATGCAAACAATGTTTGCCAATGCATGAATTAGATATGAGATTCTGTCTTCATACTATGTTACTTTCTGGTGTTTCACTCCTTTTTTCCACCTTTGTACATTACAACCACACTCTTAAACCCCCAAAGAACACAGAAGTACCTTAAGGAAATTTCAGATCTGTGAGTCAATCCGAACTCTGCGTCTCACAGCACTGTTTTGTGTTTGTAGTTGTTATTTGTTTATTTACAGGAAGTTCATAATGGATCTGTGAATACTCCATCATTTAAAAATTGAATGCACTTGGATAAGCATACACAAATTGTCTTTGCAGATGTGTACACCAGTCAGTAAAGAATGTTATAAGTTGTGAGATTTCCGATTGCCTGTCCTTTATTGCTTCCTTTAAAGAAGGAAATTAATTGTGTGAAATTGCCTTGCTTGTAAAGTGATACCAGATTGCAATGGCAGCATTGACCTAATCTAGCAGTAAAACAGGCAATCACATCCTCAGTGAACACTCATAGAAATATTTGATTTCAGGAGTGTGCCGGACCAAAGTTTCCCTGGAGAAAGACACATACAATTTCTATTCTTGTATTCAAAGGCAGTTCTGTTGTGGATTTCTCCTGTAGAGTGTAAGCTCTCTTTTGTTTTTCCTGAAGGATAAGGCTTTGTACCTCATGGTACAATCCCATATGGAAGGAAACTATAATTAGAAGGTTAGGTTTGGACATCAGGCTTTTGACACTAATTGTTTCTTGATTGAATCAAATACAGTGTTACTTTTCTTTCATTCTCTGATGCAATGATGCACTGGAATACCAATAGCTATGCAAATGATGACATTAACCAGAAGATTCCATTTTTCTGGCTGCTTATGACTAGCACCAGGTGAAAAATAGTGGGAGATTGGATTGCTTTTGTTTAGAGGTGCAAAGATGGGCAATTGATACTATCCCAGAAAGCAAAGGAAAATGAAATTGCTTGTACAAAGGGATGAACAGATTCAGATTAGTACTCAAATATTTATGATACCATTAAATGAATGTAGTGAGGATGCAGAATATGGAATGCCCATAAAGTACATATTTCAATAAGAGAACCGTTGTTACCAGGCATCTTCTTCCATATTCAGCTTTATTTTCATACTGGATATTTACAAAGAAACTACAGTATTGCCCAAGCTGTATTAAACTCGTGTATTAAATTAATTCAAGTGTTTCCTTATTTCACATAATAGACGATATTAGAAGTATAAATGCTTGTATATTTTACATGTATAACCATAAATGCAGTTTATTATTGTATTCTCAGAGTATGCTAACTGCCACTGTGCAGTTAGGTGAAGAGCTCTGATTTTAGAAATTTACAACTTGAGAAAACAAAGGAATCAAATAAGGCTTTTGCAAAATTATCCAGTGTTTTCATTAGATATGGAATAATTCATGGGTAATTTCCTGCCTACAGGGATGTGCATTAAAGCCAGATTTGAAGTAAGAGAGTGTCTACAGAGAGGAAGACACACTGAAAATTCTAGGCATAAGGAAACCTCCAAAGGTAAAACCTGGAAACAAGCTGCATGAGTAAGTGGGGAGGAGCATGGCAGTGGGAGTAGCGCTAATAAAGTTGGTCCATTGGGCACCATGTGCTGCCAGGGAATTTGCAGAGGATTTGTAGATCTGACTTTTCCTGGACTTCTGATTACCCTGGGCTCTCTCCATTGCCTAGAAGCAGACTGTCAAAGTCAATATTTTTGGACTTTAGCCTTTAAAAGTGGCATTTCAGGTGTAGGAACAGGCTAGGAAATAAGCAGAACAAATATTAGCTACCAATCCCCTTTTCGCTACTCCCCTCCCACATACACACATATAAGACATCCCTAGGCCACATGAAAATCATTTTAAATAGAGATAGAATTAAGGAGAAAAGTAAAACAATGTAGGTAGGTCCTGTGGAGTGTCCCCGAGAAGAGATCACGTGTCCACCCACCATGAAGAAGGGGCAAACTTGGCACAGAGAATAGAGTATAAGAGAAGGCAGGTGTAGGGCAACCTGGTGGACTCTCTCTGCTCCTTGATGGGGAGCAAGAAGAGCCCTCTCTTTTATGCCTGAATGTGGCCTGAACTAGCTGACTGTGTTCTTTCAGCCGAGATGAGGAAAGTATGGGTTGTTCAGACATCTGCACTCCCCACCCTCTCCCTGCCCCCACGACCCCTGATCACATAAATATCCCAGCACCTAGATGACTTTCTAGGGAGAAATTTGGAAGATACAGAGCTGTCATGGGTCAAATTTATCCTGAGACAACTGGTGAAGCTCTCAAGCAATTGAATTTATCCTGAATTGATAACATTAAGTTTTCCATTACCAGGTAAAATGGCTCATTACAAAAATTTACTTCAGTTAGAGAAACAAAGAGTTAGATTTTTGCACATCTGAGTGCATAAATGAAGAATTCATACTTGCCATGTAAATTCATCAATAAATAAGTATTTGGGGAAAATAACTGTAATTTCTAATTAAGATTTTCCTGTGAAGATAGAATTAGTGTATTTAAGACCATTAATGAACAATCCATGACGGTATATACGTAGGTATAAAAGAGTGTGCTGGTCTACTAGTTGGGTGGCCATTTGGAAAAAAGGAGATTAGTGAAGATTGGAGAGGCCACAAATGGCTTCCTGGAAGTTCTGTAAAGGTGGCTTTACCCTGAGAGGAAGGACATTTGAGGATGGAAGAAAGACAGCAAAAGAAGGGCAGACAGACTACACTGTCACCACCATGAGAAAAAGGCCTCGTCTTCTACTAATACTCAGCCTGACATATGGTGGGCACTCAATAAATATTGAATTACTGGTTTAGTATGAGCATTATAAAATCCAAATAGAATGAGATTAGCCCAAGGTTTCCCCGTGTCTGGAGTGCTGGCATTTTGGAGCAGATGATGGCTTGCTGGGTGCAGCTGTCCTGGGCATTGTAGCATATTTAGCACCATCTCAGGCCTCTATCCCCTAGATACAAGTAGCAACTGCTCTCCCTCAAGTCATGACAAGCCAAAATGACATTGCCAAATGTCACTTGGGAGGCAAAATTGTCCCCCATTAAGAACTACTAGATTGGCCTGACTACAGCCTGACAAGGAAATGAGAAAATGAGGTCTGATAGGTGGAGTAATTGAATATATGTTATAGATACAGGTTTACATGTTTTATTGGACTGAGTCACTGCTCTGTTTCCTTAATGTAGCACCATTTGTTGAGTTCATAGTCTGTCCTGACATTGTATTAAGAGTTTATAGTAATTATTTAGCTCTGAAATAGGTATTGCTATCTTTATTTTGCAGACAATGAATTGCCAAAAGGCATGCAGTTAAGATTTGTACCTAAATCTGTCTGACTCAAAAGCCATATTCAACATCGGGCTATACTGTTCCTTTATAGTGCTGCAAGCATATGGTGCAGATTCTTAGATAATATATTTACACACATATGTAGGCATATCTATAGAGAGATAGATGAGAGATGGACAGATAGATACGTAAACATACTTGTTCATTCTTATGACATAAAACACATTGATTACTTTGCAGATGAGATTACCTGGAATGAGATGTGTGTTTCAATTATTACCTGAGCCATATTAATCTTGCTGTATTCAATTTGAGTACAGTGTTGACTAACACTTCAATTAGTTCCAGTTTGCTTGATTTCACACCCCATAAAAGTTAATGCCGGCTGCGTCAACACCGGCAAAGGGGAGATGCAGTGCTTCTTGCAAAATCTTAAGTAGTGAACACACTTTCTGTTATTGAAGATGGGTAGCTCGATAATTCTGAACTAGTCAGATTAGCTTTCTCCATCCAGGATGTAATATTAAAGGACAGAAAAATGTTAATTGAGCCTTGAAGAACCTTATTATGTTTGATATTTATCCCAGCGAAAGAAAGGATGAAATGAAGAGTCTTTCCGACCTTACTTGACAACTAATCTTAAAGTAACACAACACTCAATCTCATTTTCAAATGCAAAATGAAGACATTGTGAGAAATTTAAAAAGTCTGGAAGGGTCCTATGAACTGGGTAAGCCAGCGTTACTCCTGCAGCTGCATTAAGCAAGATGACGGCTGCCTCCAGTTATTTAAAGACATCCTTCAAGGTCCTCAGTCCTCCAAGGTCAGACAAATTTAGTCTTTTGATGTGGAATGACCACAAGACCCTATTTTTTGTGTACATGACACAATGAACATTCACATTAGAAATTATAAAAGTGATCCAGGGCATTTGCAGCTCTCCAGCTTGAGTTCAGAGGGCTCAGATATGCTATCCTTGAGTTCCTTTACTTAATTCTCAAGCTTTGTCCCTCTACAATTTTGTCCCTTCAAGCAGAGACTCTGATCAGAATCTGCCCCAAACTCCCAAAAAACTTACTGCATTTATTATTTCTCCTTGTATCTGCCTGTTAGCCTAACCTGGTTATCATGAAGCCAATTATGTACTGCCTCTCCTCCCATAGTGGTAGTAATACAGAGTGGTTAAGAGACTGACGTCCACAGTTTCACTGGGTAGATTCAACTTGTGGTTTCACCCTTACATCCTTGTGCAAGTTACAGAAACTCTGAACTCTAGTTTTATTCATTGATACAATTAAAGTAATAATAATACACAGGAATATTGCATAGAATAACTGAAAACAATGAAGCACATATAACTGTACCTAATAAATACATAGTAAGCCTTTACTCAGCATTTGCTTTTTTATGTTATAATACTAGAGAAATAGAAGAAATAGAAATAGAAATAGAAGAAACACTAGAGAAAAGATACGTATATAGCTAAAGGGCCAGAAGGACAAAAATTTCATATTATAAGATGACTAGGCTTCAAGTATATACATCATCATGTTATTCTTTCTATTCCAACAAATATATGTGTGCAAAACCATTTTATAAACTGTAAATACTACAAAAGTTAATTCCAAAATACCAATTATTTTCAATAGCCTGGAAAGCATCAACACCCAATATTTATTTTCAAAGTACCACTTTAGTGGTATAAACATACTTCCTTCCTATTCTTCCAAATTCCTTTAAAAGATTTATTTTTTAGGGAAAGTGAATAATACGGGTATTTTGTTAAGTATTAAACTGCTTTTATTTACCAGGTTATTATCTTACTCAATTCACTGTTTTTCTTAAGTACATTTATGAAACAAAAATTACAGTTCTTTTTGTCTTTGTATGAAAGTTCTCAAAGTTACTGGTTTCTATAAAGACAAAGGAGAAACAATTTTTTATCCATGAAATAAATACAAGAAGAGCTTTGGTAGTGTACGGGAATTTAGGTGTCAAGTTAGTAACTCCAAGTCATGACTTGCTTACATTGTTTGGCCCCCTTATTTCTCATATGCAGCTTTTTTACTGTCTGTTCTTTTTCTTCCCATTTCAAATTAAAAATTTTTGAGACACAAACATTTTTTGAAAAAGAGTATACTGAACATCTATGTGCATCAATTCAGTAATTAACATTTTCTCTTATTTCTTTAGTATCTATTAACTATCTATCTTGAATCTTTTAAAACTAAATTGCAGACATCTTAACACTTAACTCTAAATACACACAAAGTTTAGGAGGGGGGAATAGCTCAGTGGAAGAGTACCTGCCTAGCATGCACAAGGTCCTGGGTTCAATCCCCAATACTTCCACTTAAAAAATAAGTAAATAAGTAAACCTAGTTGTCTCTTTCCCTTAAGAAAAAAAAAAGCATTCTTAAATACATACCAAATCTAAAACATAATCACGTTGCATTTGATTATTGTCTCTTTGGCTTGTTTTTTACAGAACAGTCCCACTAAAAATTTTTAAGCAGAATATTGAATTTTAAAGAGACCAGTTACCTTTAAATGTTCTGTATGCTGAACTTTTCTGATTGTTTCTTTAGGGCCTTACTGAATCTGCTCCTCTATCCCTGACATTTCCTGTAAAGTAAATGTTAGTTCTGAGATTTTGATTTACATTCAAATAAAACATTCTGAGTAAAAATGTATCATATATAATCTGGTTCCTTTATATCTTAGGTATCAGGAGGTACATGACCTCAGATGGTCTCACTATTACTGAGACTAAGTTCGATCACTTAGTTAAGGCTGTGACCACAAGATCTCTATTGAGAAGATTTTTTTATTCCCCTTTGCAAGCAATAAGTAATCTATGGGAGGGCATTTTTCATTATAGAAATATCCTTTAATGATTCTTGCCTGAATAATCATTCTACTGCAGATTGTAAACCATTTTTAACCAATTATATCATTTCTTCTCTATTTGTAGGTATTCTTCTGTAGATAAATGCTTTTCTATTATCCTGGGGATAAATGAAAATTACTCATTAAAGAAAAAAAGGATGCAGTGAATGCTTAATTATTTTAATATAATTACTAATTTTCGTAATTTGTTATAATAGTTACACCTCAAAGGTAACCATTTTTCCTTTCTCTTTTCATCTTTACTTTTTTAAGTATCACTGTAGTCTCATGGATTTTGTTTATTCAAAATGTTATGCTAGTTACTGGAAGCCATTATTCTTCAGAGGGCCATACTGTCCTGAATTTGGCCAGTAGGAGCCACATAAGTGAGTCTAAGTGTTTTTGACACAACCTCATTTGTTTGAGTTTGACTTCCAACACAGTAAGATAATACAGTCTCACCTTTTACTTACTTCTTCCCAATATAAAAACAGTCATTTCTTCCAGAATCTCTAATTCCTTTATTTAGTAGTGTTATTTTGAAACCAAGATCTAGGATCTAGAGGTCTCAGTGCATGCAGTATATCATTGCGTCTAGACTCTTTTAATGAACAAAGCAAAGAAGTACATATATTTTTCCATATGAATTATAGACTTAATGGAGTAAATGTTAAAAATAAAATTACTGGTATTAAATTAAATTTAAATATTAGCTTGGGCAGTGTTGACATTTTTATGAAGCTGAATTGTCCCATTGAAGAATATGGTATGTCTCTCATTTGTTCAAGTCTACTTTTTATTGTTTTATTATTTTTTAATTTTTTATTAAATACAGTTGCTGTATAAGTTACAGGTGGACAATACAGTGATTCACAATTTTTAAAAGTCATACTCCATTTATAGTTATTACAAAATATTGGCTATATTCCCTGTTTTGTACAATATATCCTTGCAGATTATTTTATGCCTTATAGTTTGTATCTCTCCCTCCCCTACCCCAAATTGTCCCTCCTCCTTCCCTCTCCCCACTGGTAACCACTAGTTTGTTCTCTATATCTGTGAGTCTGCTTCTTTGTTATATTCACTAGTCTGTTGTATTTTTTAGATTCCATGTATAAATGATATTGTACAGTGTTTGTCTTTCTCTTTCTGACTTATTTCACTTAGCATAATGCTTTCCAAGTCCATCTAGGTTGTTGCAAATGGCAATTTTTTTCTTTTTTTATTGTATATATACCACATCTTCTTTATCCATTTATCTGTTGATGGACACTTATGTTGCTTTCATATCTTGGCAATTAAAAATAATGCTACTTTGAATATTGAGGTTCATGTATCTTTTCAAATTACTGTCTTTGGGTTTTTGAGATATATACCAAGGAGTGGAATTGCTGGGTCATATAGTAGTTTTATTTTTAATTTTTTAAAGAAAACTCCATACTGTTTCATTTATTTATTTTTTTAGAAACCATCATATTTTTTTAAATCTGTCTCTTAAAACAAAAGAAGTAAAATCAAAAATAAACAAATGGGACCTAACTAAACTTAAAAACTTTTGCACAATAAAGGAAACTGTCAATAAAATGAAAGATAACCACTGAATGGGAGAAAATATTTGCAAATTACATAACCAATGAGGATTAATATCCAACATATATAAATAGCTCATACAACTCAACATTAAAAAACAAACATACATACAACCCAATTAAAAACTAGACAGAAGACCTGAATACACATTTTTCCAAAGAGGAAATGCAGATGGCCAACAGGGACATGAAAAGATGCTCGGCATCTCTAATCATCAGAGAAATGTAAATCAAAACCACAATGAAATAACACCTCACAACTGTCACGATGGCTATCATCAAAAAGAACACAAATAACAAATGTTGGTGAGGATGTGGGGAAAAGGGAAAACTTGTACACTGTTGGTGCAACTATAAATTGGTGCAGCTGCTGTGGAAAATAGTATGAAGATTTCTGTTCAAGTCTACTTTTATATCTGTTCCAAATTTTTCATCTTAGAGTTTTTCCCATAGAGTTTTTCTTTAAGTTTAATGCTAAGTACTTTATCCTTTTTTATTGCCTTTATAAATGAGTTCTCCCATTATATCTCCTAATTTTTTATTACATAAAAACTCATTTTAGCATCTTTATATTTACACACTTTTAAAATGATTTTATTTTGAATATTAAATGTGCTTTTATTTTTTATGTTTTTTTCCTGTTTATTATCTCTAGGTTAGGTGTTTTGTCCTCTGCAAACATAAATAATTTACCTTTTCCTTTTCAATCCTTATTTACCAAAAGGATTGTTTTCCTGATTTCATTTTACTGCACATCCATTATAATTTTAAATATGAATGGACATACTGGAATCCTGTTTTGTTTTTGGCTTTGGTAGGAAAGCTCTCAAGGTTAAACATTTTATAATATTAAGGGTCACCATCAATCATATTTGATTGACATTTTAATAATCAGGAATGGATACTACATTTTGTTGAATGTATTTTCAGTGTCTAAAAGACGATATGGTTGTTTCTCCTGTATCTATTATTACAGTAAATTATTTTAAAAGATCTACAAATATTGAAGCATCTTTGAATTTCTGAAATAAAGAACAGTTTAGTGTGACATTATTTTTATTGTATTGTTTTTCAGGATTTTCTTTAGAATTTCTTTATGTGGATATTTATGAGTAAGATTATCTATAGCCTTTTCAGGGGGACAAGTTTAGTTGCTGGTTTAAATTTGGTACTTTTCAATGCCTCAGAAAAATTTAAATAACACTGAGAAGTCTGAAGTTTTGTACAATTTAAATAGCAATGAGAAGTTTGAAGCTTTTGTACTTGCTAAATCTGCTGCTTTTTTGTTGGGGGGGAGTGCGTAGAACTTTGATAATACTGTCTACTTCTTTAATGGAAATTGATTTGTTCAAACTGCATCTATTGAGCTAAATTTAGTAAGTCAATGTGAAATTCAGAAACAACATGTTTAAACTCTTCCTACTCATCACCTAATCCTATCTCTCTCCTTATTTTTCCTGCTACAGAAAATACTTGGTCTACCCAGTTATTCAACTAAAAACCTGAAAATTAGCCTTGAATCTTTGTCCTCCATACTTTATACTTTTCTCTTTCATTCATTCAATCTATCAATCTATTGTATTTTCAAAATAGATTTCAAACCCGTCCACACTGCTCCGTCAACACCAACATTCCTCTAATCGGAGCCTTGATTATTTGTTTTTCTCTTGGATTAACTATAGTAATCTATTAAGTAATGTCCCTGTGTATATTCTCAAAGCCATACAGATCATTCACCTAATAGCATCCAAAATATTTTTATAACTTTTACTAAATTATAATTTAATAATTGTTAAGGATTTGGCCCCTGGTTACTTTTTGCTTCTTTAACTGTATCTTTTATCAATTGCCTTGTTGCTCACTAACGTTCAATCCATTGATTTATTGCCTGTTTGTTTTTTTTTTTTTTTTTTCCTGCCAATCTTGGTCTCACTTGGAAAGAAACATTTTTGTCTTGGATTATCTTGGATTATTTTTCTTTCTTTTCCTTTTAACTATAGTACAAATGCTACCTTCTCTAAATGCTTTACTTGATCAATGTAACAACTTCACTCCCAGCATTACTCTCCATTAAAGCACCCATTTTATTATCTTCATAGCATAAATAACCATTGAAAGTCTTATCTGTTCACTTATTATCTGTGCATATTAAAATGTCAGCTCCATGAAGAGAAGGTCTTGTCTCTATTGTTCACAGTTTTATCCCAAAGACCTAGATCAGTGTCTGATAATTAGTAGGCCTAAGTGAACAGACTGAATAAATGTATGATCTCCTGAATGGAGAAGTACACACAATTAGACAAGGAGTTTAAAAGCTGAAGGGAGAAAGGGCCAAAATGGAAATTTGCAAAAAAGAAAACTAGAGCACAGTAATTCCTAAAAATCTCTGCCTAAATAATATTTTAATCCTAGGCAAGTAAACACTGAGGCTATTTATGAATTATATCGTATTTTTCCCTAGGAAGTAATTTTTTTTAGTTTTAAAAAATTAAGAAAATAATATGTATTTGATTTGATTTATAGCTTTCTCTGTATCGGAGTCCAGGATGACATAAATCCTCATGGTCTTACAATCCTCAGGTAAGTAAGATGTGTTACCATTGCCTATCTACTACACATCCTGTGTCTAGTTTGGTGACCACAGAGCCACCCATGACATACTTTTCATCAAAATTCCCCTGTTGCTTTGTTTTCCTCTTGTCTTTTGTGGGTTTATATGGAGCCAGCAGAGTGGAATATTGTCTAATCAGCCTCTCCTACATTATTCATTTGCTTCCTAGTTGTTACATGTTTATTAAATTCAGTTGTTTTGAGGTTCAAGTTTATTCAGCTGATGTTTACTGAGGACCCATTATGTTCAAGGCACATTATTCTAGGTACTTGGGATAAAACAAAGAAAAAAAATGATATAAAAGAAAACAAAGCATAAATCCCCTGACCTTAAAAAAGTATGTATTCCATTAATGAGATTAGTCAACAAACATAAGTAAATCATTTATTACTTTAGGAAGTTATAATTGTTAAGAGGAAAAGAAGAACAGTGTACAGGGGATATGGAATGTCGGAGGATGTAGTTGGGGGGGGTGGGTGGGATGCAATATTAAATAGAGTGATTAGAATAAGTCCCATGACAAGGTGAAAATTAGACCAAGCTTTAAATAAATGAAGGGCCTAGCCAAGCTGAGGTCCAATGTACCTGAAAACAGGGTAAGGAAATGGTAGAGTAGTGTATAAAATAGCCTTAAAGAACAAACTCATCTCATAAGCCCTTATAAGGTCTTTGTTTTGCATTTTTTCTTCTTCTCTGAATGACTTGGGCAGTCATTTGAAGATTGTGATTTCAAAGGATCACTCTGCATTTGGGTTGAGAATAATCGCCTTAAAGGGCAAAGCTAAAAGCAGGAAGACATGTGAGTAGATTATAAAGTAACTTGGGCTAGAAACAATGGTGTCTCGGACTGGGGAAGTTTAGTGGAAGCCATAGAAAATGGAAAGTTTATGCATACTTTGAAAGAAGTACAGCAGGCTGCCTGATGGATTGAATATGGATTTGAAAGAAAAAGAAAATTAAAGGAGACTTCCATAGTTCAGGCATGAGCAACTGAAAGGATAGCGTTGACATCAATTGACATGCTGAAGGTTACAAAATGATTCTTTTGCTTTGTTTCATTTCATCTTAATTGTGAATATCAGAGTTCAGTTTTTTGCTATGTTGAGTTTGAGATATCAATTAGACATAGCAAGTGGAGCTACCAAGGAAGAAATTGGATATATGGAATTGGAATTTAGAAAGAGAGGTCTAAACTAGAGCTATAAATTTAGAAATCATTTGCACATTGATTGAAGCCATGAGACCAGAGGGATCACAAAAGAAATGCAGATGGGTAGGGAAGATAAGTGATACAAAGATTGAATTCTGGGGTGCTCCAAAATTAAGAGTTTACAAAGAAATGGGAGAGTCAGCAAACGATAATGAAGAATCAACTGCATCAGAAAGAAAAACCAAGAGAATCTTGGTATTCAAGTAAAGAAACATATCAATGAGAAAGGAGTGATCAATTTCTTAAAATGCCACTCATTTAATTGACCACTGCATTCAACAACCTAGAAGTCAGCCTTGGATTCAGGAACCTCAACAAGAGCAGCATCATGAGAATGAGAGAAGGAAACACAAGCCTAAATAGATTGGACATTAGAGAGAACAGGAGGAGAATTGGAGACAGAGTATAGAAAATTTGTTCAAGGGTTTTCATTATAAATGGGAAAATAACAAAATATGCACTAACAGGTGGGGCAGGTGGGATCAGGAGAAATGCATGTGTGTGTTTATAAATAACAATACATTTGTTTGCTAATTGCAATGCCCAACAGAAAGCCAGCTATTGATAATTCAGAAGAACAAGAATTACCTAGAGTTCATTCCCTGAGAAGATGGAAATTGGTGCAGAAATGGAGGAACTGGATGGCTTGGGAGAAACATGGTGTCATCCACGGTGACACTGGAAGAGACAGAAGATGTGGGTGCATAGGCTACTTTCTTTTTTAATTGTTTCATTTTCTCATGAAGTTGGAAGCAGCCTTATGAGATTTGGGAATGTATGCTGATAATCAGTGAAGAATTGTTAAGGTCATTTGATTTCCTACCAGGACAATTGCCACACCAATTCATTCTATTTGTTATTCTGTCATATGTTATGTTTCTGATGGGCAGTTTTAAAAACCTTTCATTATTATCTTTGGTATGAAGTACAAACTCATAGCATTCAAGGTCTTCCAAACCTAGTACATTTTGAATATCACATTCTAGATCATTATTCCAATCATACGGATATCCTTCTCAATATCCAAATAATGTATAAAATATCAGCTATATATGCCTTTGCGCTTAATGTTCCCTTACTCTAAAATTTTCTCCCATCTTCCTACCCATTTAATTTCATGAGGTCTAGTTTGAATAGTACAGGCATATGTTGGAGAGATTGCTGTTGGATTTCAGACCACCTCAGTAAAGTGAATATCACAATAAGCAAGTTACACAAACTTTCTGGTTTCCCAGTGCATAAAAAAGTTATGTTTATACTATACCATAGTTTATTAAGTGTGCAATAACTCATGCCTAAAAAAATATTTATACCTTAATTAAAAATATTGCTAAAAAATACTAACCATCATCTGAGCTTTAGCAAGTCTTAATATTTTTACTGCTTGAAGGCCTTCTTTGGAATATTGCAAGAATTACCAGATGTGACACTGAGACACAAAGTGAGCAAACACTATTGGAAAAATGGTGCCAATAGACTTGTCTGATGCAATATGAAAACAAACCTTCAATTTGGAAAAAAAAAATTGCACAGTGCAATAAAGCAAAGCACAATAAAATGAGATATGCCTGTATTTTCTTCAAAGCATGAAGGTGTTCCCAGCCCTTTGGGTGGAATTCATGCAGACAAAACAACATATTGGTGAGAAAGCACGTATTTCAAAACTAGACCTTGGTTAAGACCCTGTGTGGATTAATGTGTCCAGCCTTCAGTTTTCTTATCTGTTAAAAAGGAAATAGCAATAATACCTATAAAATATTTATTTTTAAAATTAAATGGATTAAAACTTGTTAAGTTAATTGGAAAAAAGTACATGTATCTTTTCACCTTCTTTAGTACTTCCATATTAAGTTTTGTATCTAAGATCCTCTTGTATTAGTCATCTTTTTCTTTTACACAGGAACTAGCATTTTTTCCTTAAAGCCAGATAAATGTTTTACATTTTGAATTAACATGAATAATAAACGTATTTCTTAAAAATCAGCACTAACATTTAAAAAGAAGTTAATAGGAGCCAGGCGCTATGTTGTATGTGCATTATATCATAAATATTATCACTTTTATCCTCACAATAACCTAATGAAGTAAGTATAATCATACAAATGAGAAAATGCTAATCAAATAACTTATAAATTGCCCAAGTTCACCCAGATAACAAGAATTTGAAGTAGATTTGCACACAGATACCTCTGATTTCAAAGCCTGTGCTCTTAATTAGTGATCTCTAATTATACCTCTTAAATTTGAGGTAGAGACATTTTTGAATGAGAATAAAGGAAAAAAAAGTGAGCATTTTAAGACTTATTATATAATGAATTTCAAATATATTCATTCTTCTTTGCTTCTAGCCTAACGGTTGGCCCTGGTGAAATAAATGTATATAGGTATTCATGTTGTGCAATAGACATAAATAATGCAAACTCAATATTTTAAAACTCATTATATACAAGAAAAACACCATTTAGAATGTGTAGGGCAAAGAGAGAACAAGGCACCATCCAAAATTCTATCTCACAAATGAGATCTGTGGCACCCAGCCAACAATGGCAAGAGGTTGTAATTTTGATAGCATACAAATATTTGGTAGAAACCCTCACTCAACGTAACAAAATGCACTAGTTTGATATAAATATTTTTTTTCCTGAAATGTTCCCTTAGGGACGACCAAATCTGTTGTTCAAACACTGCCACCCACATCCATATGTATCCTCTTCGCTGCCAATGTTTTTTAGTTAGTTTTTGCTTTGTTTTGTTGTTTTGCTTTTAGCCACCATGTAGACCTTAAACAACCAATGGATATGCACACACATATATAGCAAGATATATGAGGCACATGTAATATAACTTAAGAAAAAGTACTTTCAATTAAAGTGTAATTGAGCAATGCTTGCCACATTCAGGACATTTGAATTTCTTGCTAGTTACCAAGGTTCATAGCAATATGAAATAAGACCTTCTAGAGGCTAGATAATTAATACAAATAACACATTTGGAAAACACACCAAATTATCACTTCCTTTTGAAGGAAATCACTTATTTTCTCAGAAAAATATATTCTTGGAATAACTCTTTCACTCTAGTTTTAGCACATTGTTTTGGCAATTTATTAAAACTTCAAGTGGGAGTCATACAGATTAATATAAATATCTTATTTTGCTTTAACACTAGGTTTCTGTTAAAACAGAGCATCTTGTTATATTCATGCATCATCATTTGGCTGTGAGGTGGCTGTAAGTCAAAAATAGTCAACACTTGTGGAACGTACAGTAACTGAGAGCACCAGTAGATTACATTTCAAGGGCTCATCAAGGTGAGAATGAGATACTTCAATGCCACTTGCTTCCTTGTTAGGAACTTTACCCAAATGGAGAAATGTAAAGATTTGTTCAGCAGGGCCTTATCTCATTGACCTTTCTTCATTTGGAAGATTATCACCTAAACATGATCTCATGTTGTAGGGGTTCCCTAGATGGCACGGATTTTTTTTTTTTCATTCTATTGTGGCTAAGGGCATACAATCTTACTTCAAGTCATGAAATCAAATCCAGTTACTAAAACCGGAAAATGTGTCTTATTATGTTTCTATGGTGCAATCTGTTGCAATACACAATTAAATGCTTCCATCCTGGAGAAAAAAGAAGTATAGGAAGTAGGATAAGGAGAACAAAAATATTTGGGGCTGAAAAAAAAAATCCCATGATAAATAAAATGAGCACAATAAAATGTCCTTCCTTAATAGCTTCTCTCAGTTGGGGGCCCATATGTTCTCTATGTTATGAAGACATATCCTTGAATGTCAGAGTATTTTCTACCAGAGCTTTCAAAATATATGTTTTCATTTTTAAAATCATAAAATATTTTAGTTATTAAATTAAGACTTATCAACACAATTTATTACAGTAGGCTAAAAAGAGAAGAATAGAGACAGAATTAATGTGTAAATGAAGCATTCATTCAAAAGACCTCAGTGTATGTGTACCAATGAATGTTTTACAATAGGTCAAAAAGAGATAAGTGGTAGGAGATTTGTCATTATAAGATGCACAGGAGTTTAACAATGCCAAACTTGAAACTACCTGTAATCAGTCCCTAAACAGAACCTTTTGCCATATTCATACTTATGTTTCTAGAAGCAATTTAGTTTCAAAAAAACACAATCATTTGTCATCTTAAATTAATTGTGGTTAATTTGAGTTTTATTGGATTTATATTCCTGTTTGTATGTAATTTGTAAAATCCTTTTTTTTTCAGTTAAAAACTGTCAATGAATGAAATTCATATTTAATTTTGTATTCATTTTCATACACAATTAAGATAATAACACAAATAATTTTTAATAGCTAAGGACTGTTGGATATGTTTTCCTTTAAGGAACTAGAGGTACTCCAAGGAAATATTGAGAATCTTCCTCTATACCATCATTGCCAAGAAATCATTCAATGGGCTGATACTTTATGACAGCAATCAATTATTTCAGTATAAAGTTTCCTATTGGTATAATTTCCTAAACAAGTCACAATCTTTTGGACATCCAGGATTTATTTGTATACACTGTTTTCATTTTCTAGAATTCCATTTCCTTTTCTGAGACAGGAGGGAAGAGGGCAGAGCACAGTCATTAAAAGAATGACATAGCCCTTGAGGACAGGACAAAAACTGGTTAGAAAAAACTAACCCAAAATGGCAAAAGATTCAACTTCCAGTAGACCTTGAGCCTCATTATATGTTCATTGTAATATATCAACATGCTAAATGACATACATACAGTTCTGAGACTGACCATAAAAGGCCAAAAAATAGGTGGAGCTCAATTCCAGAAAATCCCCCCACTTCCCCAAAATAGTTGGAATAATCCTCCCACTTGTTAGCCTATGAAACTATTCAACCATAAAAACTAACAACCCCTTACCCTGGGGCTGCCTTTCTTGCCCTCCGTCTTTGGAGTGTGTATCTCCCTGAATAAATCAGCTTTCTCTCTAATGTGACTCACTCTTGAATTTTTCCTGCAGGAAGCCAAGGACCTTCACTTGGTGGGGCACATTCCAGGGACTAGCTGGAAATCATCCTCTCATGTCCCATTTTCCTGCAACATTTCCACCAATTTCTCTGTCCCTTCATTCACTGTACTTAAACTTGACAATGACTAGGTAGTTACTTCATGTGGCAACCCTTTTGTTGAAGATATTTGAGATAATCAACTTATACCTGTCACGGACATGAAATTAATTACACTTTCCAACATGATCCTTGACTGTCCAAAACCAAACCTACCATTAAGTAAATTAGCGCTAAGCACTGACAATATTATGGTACACCACTTGCATTATTATTTAGGGTTCTTTAGAGAAACAGAACCAATAGGATTTAGATAGATAGATGATAGACAGATAGATATAGGTAGACAGACGGATTTTTAATTTTTATACCACTGCTTTGCTGATGTTCCTAACATGGGCATAGTCTACTCACTGGGAGATCCAGATTGGATGTACCATCTATACCTCAGACTGATTGTCCACATGTGGATTCATGTTTTCAAGTACCTAACTTATGAATTACATGTTAAATTTATCTATTATTTCCTGAGATCTTTGAAATAAAACAGGAATGAGAATTGATCAGGCATAGTTTACTGAGAAAAAACTAAGCCAAGATATTGAAATTAAATAAATTAAAAAAAAAAACCAGCCAAAAATCTAATGCTTAATAAGAAATAGTATACGATTTTTATATATGACCCTTAGGTTGTCAAATTATTCAGGTGAGTCTATTGTGGATATTTACAAGTGTAATAACATGCAGGTCTGTTTTTGTCAGGTAAGGTGTGAAGTTCTGATTTTACTTTTGACACATCCTCTCCGCCCCTCTCCCAATGTTCAGTAACGCCTAAATGTTTTCCAATTGATGGAACTGAAAGCATTGTAAGAATTAAATACTTCTTTGAATATTGGTTTTCTTAAGCAGTCTTTTTTTTTTTTTTTTTCCAAATCTTGAGGCTGGCCTTGTAGGCACATGTACATTGAGTCATTAATTTTTTTAAAGGACAATTTGACCTTAAAAGAAATTAAACGGACTACTTTCATTGAGTAGAAATATTACTAAAATATGTGCCTCTCTTAAACCTGACTTATATTTTACATTTTCAAAAAGATATTTTTATACCTGATATACTTTTGTAAAATACTATTGAAAGTGCATTGCTATATTACATTTTATATTTGGGTTAAAGAATCTTTTATTTAACATTTCATTTTTATTTAAAGTGAGTCACATATAAATTGCTCCAATATGGGCTATTTCCAAGATTTCTTCCTGTGGAACCCTAGAAGTTCAGACGTGCTAAAAATACAAGAAATTTATGATGGGAATTTTGTTCTTTCTGGATAAGATTATAAGAATAATTATACAAATGTTTTATTTTCCTATGAAAAACACAATGGAACACCTGTTAGGTTTGAGGATTTGGGGAAAATCAGAAATTAAGTTGCTTTATCTAGATTAGATATTGATTTAAAAAAATAATGCTGACTTTGCTTTTGGAAATTTAACTTAATCCTATGCCATTATTTCATATAGGCATTAAAAGCTGTTTTAATTAGCTTTGTGAGAAAAGAAAACTAAACGTTTGCAATTTTTTCCCTTGAATTCTCTCCTTTAGTATCTTTTCTCCATATTTAAAAATAATTTTATCGACTTCCAAGAAAACCCACTAAGATTTGTCCTTGGAGCTATTCTTTTTTTTTAAGAATTCAAAAATTTTAAAAAACGATTTATTTTTCTTCTTTTAAATTGTCTTTCCCCTAATTGCTTTCAGCTTCCCCCTTTTCAATTCTAAGCACGTCTTTTCAAGTTCTGCTCACAGTTGTCACCTCAGTCATTTGTGATCCCCTTGTAATTTCCAGGTGCTCAGTTTCATGGGTTGCATATGGTACACAAAGCTAAAATCACTATAATCATATGCTTAATACAGTACTTTCAATGGAACACAATTACAGATGATTTTGAGCATAATCTGAGGAAAGGTCAATTCATTTTTTAAATCAGAAATATTTCCAATGGTGGTACATATATTTCTAAAATTCCATTACAACAATATTCTTTTTTGCCTGTTGATTTGACTTTGGAAGAAAAAATCCATAGTTTGAACAACTATCTGAGTTGTTCAACAAGACTCAATTATACCATCTGCTATTGACTGATGAATTTAATAATGTAATAAAGATGCCAACCATGACAGAATTGGTTAGTTCGATATTAGGGCAAAACGCCATTTCTTCCACAAACTTGGCTAATGAAAAATATTGCCTGCAATATGATGAGATCTGTCAAGTAAATTTATGGTATGCAAAATTCATAAGCTCTGAAGTATTTTTTTGGAGTTTGGGGCAGCCTATCGTGGGCTCTCTGTGTAAGAAACAAACAAATCGAATGCAGGATGAGCTGCATTCCAAATGACTCATTAGAAATATCTCATGTTCTGTATCCATCTTTTCTCTAGAATATTCTTTTTTGGAGAGTTCTATATTTCACATTTAATTTTTATGTTCACTTGCAAGTTTCTCCTGTCCTGCAATTCAAAAAGTCTGTTGAAGGAGAAATTAGAGGCTGTGATTCAGAATTCAGTGAGTCTAGTCCCTGCAGAAACTTGGCAGAGGATAGAGTCAGTTCTTGGGATGCCAAATTGAGTGGCCCAGGGCCAGATGCTAATTTTGAATGCATGGCACACTTCACTTTGTGTCTCGATTAAGCCATGTCGGTGAAGCCCATGCAAGCCCAGCAGCAGATTTTATGCAGCACATGTATTAGTGTTCAGTGCATCATAGATTTAATCTTGGCTGTAAACACGTAGCAGAAATCACTTATTTTACATTAATAAATTCCACTTCTTCGGAAAAACAATGAATGAGGAATTTTAATTGATCTGTTTTGTCCATCATTTCTTATTTAAAATTTAATAATATCAATCTGGTCATTTCTCAAGACGTCATATTCAAGAAGAAAGAACTCACCTTACATAAAATGTGAAAATATGATAGGAACAGCATAAGATTATTTTCTCTCTCCACTTACTTACTTCTTTAGGATACATTAGACTGAAATGTATTCATGAGTTTGGATTTGGTCATTAAGCTAATTCAGAAGTCTTCAAGAAGACTAATAAAAAAACAAAAAATAAGGAGCAAAGAAAATGAAACGTCAGTGTGTAAGCCAGATTGAAAAGCTTTATTTGATTGTCACGATTTTCACCTGATTGGAGCCACACTGCTGTTTCATCACCTGGGCGCCTCACCAAAACGGCCTATTTCCTACATCGGAAAGCTAATGCTTTCAGTGTTTGTGAGCCTTTAGAAACATGACCTTTTCCATGGGAGTCCTTTTGGCATTGTTCTTGTTTGAAGTCATTTGTAAATGAATGAATGAATGAGTAAATAAATAAATAGAAAAATAAATACCTTTTAAAAGTAAAAAAATTAAGTTACTTAAATAGATTTTTTTTTAAATGTGGATCCCGTTACTCAGTGGAGAGGATTGATGCACTGCCTTCCTGTACTGACCTTGATCTGTGCAACTTGCTCTGTTTTCAGCCAGACTGAAAAGACGAGGATGAGTCAGATACAGCTGGCTCTGTGAGTTCCAATAAAACATAATATTCTTGTAAAACTGTCATCTGAGAGCTATAAACAGGAGTGTTCTATCTCTACTAATAATTGTTTAAAAATCAACCAATGTGTGAGAAATCCTGACCTCCTGTTCAGAGAAAAAAGTCCATTAGTTCAATGAATTGATTTTGTGCTTAATTCTTTTTTCTCTGCAGCATTTTATTTCCTTTCTGTGTTCCTTTTCAGTTTGTTTTATGACACTCTGAGTATTTAGTCACCATTGGCTACTTAACAGAGAAAGGAGAGAAAAAGGCAAGGACCGAATTAGAAACTCTTTTTGAATTGTTGGCTCTTATTCCAGCCAATCCTCTTCTGGAGTTGGAAATAATGTTGCCTTTTTTTGGAATTAAGCAGGGGGTAAAAAAAAAAGAGTTTAGTGTAAATGATATGGTTATGTTACAGCATGCTTGCATTGGCGTAAGGGAAACACAAATTGAATTTGAAGAAACTTTTGAAGCACAGTAGGAAAAAAAAATCTTGTTTTCTTCCAGCACTGGTTTGATTCTGAATGGATCCGGTCTACATGGTGGGTACCCTGGTTATATATAATGGAGATGAGATTGAGGAGGCCCGACATTTCTTAATTTAGGTATTCTACCAGCGTAATGCTAGCCACCTCCTGTTTTTATTATACCAATTTAATGCCAGCCATTTCCTGTTTTCATTAGACCATTGTGATGCCAGCCTCCTGCTGTTCTCATTAGTGCAGGACTGTGTAATGGCCGCCACCTCATGTTTTCATTATAACAGAGCTGTATGGTGCCAGCTGCCACTTGTTTAACTTTACTGAGAAGCATTTGACCATGGACTACATACTTCTACAAGCTAGTGGCAAGCAAGGTGAAGGCATCTGGGGTTCCCATAAAATCGGGGTAAGTGCTTAAATGACTTATTAGCTATTGATGTGCAAGGAATAGATGCTGGTGATGACTGGGAAACTACAATTAACTGAGTAAACCCTTGAACTGTTTTTATTTGTTTATTATTTATTATTTTTTTTTATTGAGGTATAGTCAGTTTATAATGTTGTGTCATTTTCTGGTGTACAGCACAATTCTTCAGTCATACATAAATATACATATGTTCATTTTCATATTCTTTTTCACCATGAGCTACTACAAGATATTGAATATATTGAATATATAATATTCTCTGTGCTATACAGTGTAAACTTGTTGATCTATTTTATATATACCAGTCAGTATCTGCAAATCTCCAACTCCCAGTTTATCCTTTCCCACCCTCCTCTCCCCACTGACAACCACAAGTCTGTATTCTATGCCCTGAACTGTTTTGTTATTATTGTCATTTTGTTGTACTTTGTTTTTGAATACTCGGTCTGACAAAGACCTTTAACAAGAGGTCTTTGACTTTGAAGTCCTGTACTGTGGTTATGTGTGGATAGATTTACCTGACTCAGAAGAGCCCACTTGTGATAATGGATACCCTTCATTGAGAGTTTACTAGGTGTCCAAAATGCTTCTAAGCTTTTTATGTATTATCTCATCTATTACTTACAGTTACCCCAGGAGTTAGTTAAGCTTACATACATTTTACAGGTGGAGAAACAGAAGCACATGGCAGTTCCACAATGCAGGGTCTGGCAAATGTCCTCTGTAGAGGGCCAGGTAGTAAGTTTTTTTTTTTTTTTTTTTTTTTTTTACTTTGTGGGCCATAGAATTTTGTCCTAACTATTCAACTCTGCTCTTGTACTATTAAACAGCCATACACATTATATAAATTGGTGTGGCTGGTTTCTAGTAAGTATTTGTTTACAAAATAATCTGGGGGTTGGATTTCACCCAAAGGCCATAGTTTACCCATTCGTGGTATAAGTAAGAGAGTGGTAGGTGAGAGTTACAACGTTAACTGAGGTGCTTTAGCTGCAGTTTATGACTTCTCACTATTATCTACTTCTCCTCTGCAGCTTAGTAAATGGAAATACTTCCAATTTCATTCACTTAAGAATCTTTGTTGTGCAATGATTATTGTGACCTACATTTTCTTTTCTCTAGAGAAAAATGGTATGGGATAAAATTTTCTAAAACTCCATCACTTTGTCACCCTCCAATTGCTGCATTATTAACTTTACCAAATAGGGTAATTGACAGATGTGTATAAGTTTGTTGCAATGATGAAAAGCTGGTGAGAACTGTAACCTGTCAGTGTTCACTGGGAAACAAAGTCCCATCCATCTGTTAGGGGACTCTAAATGACTGTAATGAGTCACTTTTAAGATGGCAGCTGTCACCCTAGGATTTGAACCTTGAAACCCCCAAAGAAAATGCATGCATATATATAATGAGGCACGTGCTTCAGTGAAAAGGGAAAATACACGCCCAAGTTTCATGCTCTTGATCTCAGGAGGTCAGAAAGCAAGGCTTTGTTCCATTAGGCTGTGATCTACAGTTAGCACCCTCATCTGTCTGAGGCCAATAACAGTCAGGCAGGCAGGAGTGATGTTGAAGTTTGGTTAAGACGTGCTATGTCTAACTTGTCTTTTAAATTTCCCAAAATGAATATACCCTCACGGTGAACTTTGTATGGCTCAACGTCACCTGTGGAAATTACCTTTATTGAACTGCAAGCACTGTAAAGGCAAAGAAAAGGAGAGAAGATTGAAACAGAACGCCAGTGCACTTTGTCATGAGGAGGGAAAGCGTTTGGGTCTTTCAAGCTCTGCCCAGGCTGCTTGGTTCAGCGTTGCCATGTGGGGACGTGTGGCTGACAATTTTCTTAAAATCACTCTTTTCTTTAACTGTTACTATTTCTCTCTTAGTTTGGGTGTTTCTTCTAAAACAGGGCAGGTGGAGTCATAACATTTGCTGTGAAACAAAATGCAAATTCTACCATGCAAATAGACCATTAGGAAGTAAATTAGCTTGAACAGTAGTGGTATTTCAGTAATTATATTGCTCTTTAATATAGAAAGATTCCAGCATAAATAAAACCCAGCAAGTTTGCACAGGTACTGGCAGGTGACTGAGTCTCACTGGAAAGAGCCCCTCCCAGGCTGGGGTTGTGATTGTCTCTTCCCCCTCTGGAGTGCTTTTCAGCATGTTCCTGGCCTGGTGGTAACACCAGTATTCACTACAGTGTCTGATAACTTTAAGTTTAATGCACTCAGTGCATATTTAGCCAAGTTCTACCAAATAAAATCTCAACTGTGGATTGGCGATGGTAACTACTATTTATATCAATTAGCCTGTCAATGTGCAGACTTTTCAACTTTGCCACTGGAGTTCCTGTCACCCTTTTAACACATTACCATTATTATTTTTAAATCAGAGTCATTTCAAGTTCAAATTCATAAAATGTGCATTGGAACCGCCCACCTGGCATCACAAATGGGTAAAACAGAGTATGTGTCAAGAGAAATAAAACTTTTAAGAACCCATTTGCACTCACCTTCCCCTCACCTCATTTCAAAAGTCAGTCTGACATTTTTTGCCATTCCTTGTATTAGTCTGAAAGAATTAAAATCAGGTAAAAAGATGCCTAGGAGATCAGTAGAGCCATTCATTCTACAGCATCCAGATGTTATTTATGGCCACCGAGTTTCTGTTTGAGTGTTGCCAACGTCATGGAAGTGACAGATTCCACACACACATTAAGGACAAAGTGACTTGAGGTGGGAGGATAAGTTGATCGTATTAACTGACTTCTAGGGCAACAGTAGACCAGACCCTTGAGATGGCACCAGAGGCAGGCTCTTCCCCTAACAGCTGGCGAATTTTGTTTTACCTGCCCTTTTAGGGAATCAGCTTCTGACTGCTTCAGGAGAAGAAACAGCCATCCCAAGCAATACCTTTCTTTTTCATTCCATGGAGATTCTTCCAATATATGTGTTACCGGTACTGATTAGAGTCTGAGAAAATACTTCTAGCTGCAAGAAGACACTGGACCTGCCAAACTCCAGGGCAGAATATACCAACAGGAATTTGGAAGTAAGTCGTTATGTTAAGTGATTTAGGAGAATTTCCAGGACTCCTCTCAAAACTCAGGCGAAAAACAAGTCAATACATTTAGTATTAAATGCCCATCACCCAAAGCCCAGTGTTGCTCACTCCTCTTTTCCTAACTACATCCTTGCTATGGCAGGGTTTTTCAACCTGAACATTATCAATATTTTTGACACAATCTTTGCTGGGTGGGGGGAGTGCTGTATTGTGCATTGCAGGGTGTTTAGTAGCTACTAGATACCAGCAGCAAGCCACCTGCCCCACCTCTTTTCAACCAAAATTGCCCTTATCTCCTGCCAAATATCCCTGGAGGGGAGCAAAATTGGCCCCAGTTGGGAACAACTAATCTAGGGCCATTATGCCCTATTTCAGTGCCCAGATAATCAATAATTATAAGTGGCTCTCCAATGAGCATGGAACATTATGGAAGCACTAAGATAGTACACTGATATCAGCCTGGAGGGCCCTGGGACAGTGGGCACAGACAAAACATTTTAGAAATAGAATTATTCTGCTTAAGAGAATTCACACAGCTACCAGGAGATGCTTGGAAAATCTGGGAATGTTAATAAGCCACGTTTCCAAGGATGAAAATCTTCCATGCACTTGGTCTTCACCTTTTCCTTTGGTCTCTCTTTCTTTGCCTCCTAAAGCTTCAAACGCGATTGCAGATTTCAAAGGAAGAATTATTTCTGGGAAGTTGGAAACATACACATAAATACTCTGCTGAGGGCTCGAAGCTGAGAATCGCAAGATTCAGCAAAGTTGGCATTGCTGCTAGATGGTTGGACCCAACCCAAGAACAAGGTGCTATTAGGCAGCGTCTTATAAAGAATGGATCACCAGGCAGCAGCAAGCTGTCCTCATGTTATTTGCCTGAATTCACATTCAGCTCGGCAAGCCTTTCCCAGAGCTCTCCCAGCTATTGAGTCTAATCCAGGTGTCCTCGAGTTTCTTCTTCCTTGGAATAGATATTCGTGTGATGTTCTCATAAGTTCAGGTTCAGTACAATCCCCACCTTGACCTAACCCACCTTTCCAACCCTTTCTAACTTTCTAATCAGAAAATCTCCCGACTTTATTTAAATGTTTTTGCACACACTGCCTCTCTTTCCTTCCAGAATGCATTTCCTGTACATCTCTGCTGCCAAAATCCTGTCCCACCTTAAATGCTCGATTCAACCGCTGCCTTCTCCAAGAGGCTGTTACCAATTTCCTCCCCACATCTCATTCCTCAGCTGAAGGCACTTTCTTTCTCTCGCTCTTTTTTTTTTTTTTTTTGGCTCACTGCAATTTGCACTTCTTTCATTGTCCCAACCTGTATTTGTGTAAATAACTTCATTTCCCAGTATATCTTAAATTCTATACAGAGACTGCATTTTGTTAATACCTGTATGCTCCACTGTAGTCAAAAACACAATACATGCTCCATAAATTAACATTGAATTGAATTGAAATGTCACATTCTCAGGAAGGAAAATCACCAGAGAAGCCACTTTTGACCCATTCATTTATTTCCTTTTCTCCTTCAGATTATGAACAGAGAGTAAATTTTCATAATTATCCAAAATGAAAGAAATGATGAAATATGTGTAAGAGTTGAATTTTAGAGGTGTTTGGGGAAGAAATGCAGATTGAGAAATCATAAGCACATCATCTCAGAAGCAGGGGTCTTTTCTTATCTTCAATCCAAGCCAAACATTTCACATGATGAGCTATTAAAATGGGAATTTCTTAATATATAGGAATTAGTAATAATAGAGTAAGATGATTCAGTTTCTACCATTTTCAAACTTTCAGAGAAGTAGCTCTTGCATAAAGATTGTAACTAAGACCCTGCATCCTAACCTATTTACCACTTTGTAGACCTCTGTTATATTTTTTATGCATTTTATCAATTTTACCACTCAGTGTAGGTTGCATCTAAAAAATAGTTTTCCTATAGTTTAACAGAAGCAGTTTGAGAATTTTCCACCTGATATAATCATTGGATGAGACATCACTACCTTCATAATTGATCCATAAAGATGAAGTCATATGGAAATATATATACATGAATATATTTAATGGAAAAATAAATTGATGAGAAAGGCTACAAATTATAAAATTAAGATGAGAATAAAAGACTAGTCACATGCACAACAATAGATAAATATCATAAAATGTTTAGCACTATAAAGATATATAGAAAAATCTGACTTGTAAATGGAAAGAATAAAATAAAAGTTCAAATCTCTTATGTCAAAGTAAATTATTATATTGAAGGCAGGCTTTCAACTGCAAAAGTAAGGAAGAATAGTATCAAAATATGGTTTAATGTTGCTAAAGAGGTAGTGCTGAGATATGCAACCAGTCAATAAAACAAATGAATATCATATCCCATTTATTTGAATTTAAATTTCCAAAATATCAAACGGCTAATTAGTGTTAAAGGGACGTTAGCATTTATTTCTGGACCTCTTGAGAATACAGTTGGTTTTCTGTAAATTGGAAAGAGAGGTATTTAAAAATGTATTAGTAAGCTAAATTCGGGTAAAATCAGAACACTTCACTTTTGATTAACCGTCCTGAAAATGACTTTGATAGCAATTGCAATCTCTCTTTTTTATCGGATCATTGAAGAAGGAAATGATATCACATTTTATCCAATGTGGATGAGGCAAGTCATAAATGAAAAATATGTGTTCTTCATCCCTTAGCCATATTGCTGCTACTCAAAACCTCTGTCTCCTTTATTTTGTGATACAGGCTTTTGAGATGATTTTACTCTCATCTCCTTTATCTGTGTATATAAAGCCATATGAATGGATGTAATATTTAAACATTCTTTCACTATTACCAGAGCTTATGTAATTATTTCTAAGAAGCCGATTAGTAACCCTATTAATTTAATATGTGTAAAATTTCATGATATAAAGGAATTAAGTAAAGCTATGTGATTTCTTCCAGGTGAGAATATACCAAATTCAGAGAAAAATGAATCTATAATATTCTTTTATAATATTTTGGAAAACACGCCATCAATATTGTGAAACATTTTTAGAGAAGACAGTGAAAAATTGAGGACAATCTTAAAAGAGGCTCAATTCTTGCGATGTTTCTTTTTCTTGGAGACTACAATCCCTATTCTCTGCATTTCAAATTATTTAATGTTGTTATGAACTATTAATGTAGAGACAATCTAAGTTATATGATGTGACTGTCATTTTAAAGAGGAAGGCATGTTACCAGGATAATTTAATGTTTTAGGATGATTTAAGATACTAGAGAGGCAGATATTAAATAGGGCAAGATTTCAGAATTCACAAAATGTGGAACAGAGAAAGTGGATATTGAGTTCAAGTGTGGGCTTAAGGTTTCCAAGCTAATTGCCCTTTCATAAGTTCATTTACCTCGAGCTTCAGAATCCTTAATTCTGTAATGTCCTGTAAATTTGTTAAACTCCTCTGTGAACTGGAAAATTCTCTCCAAACAGAATTTATCAATATTAATTTAGGTTCGTGTAAGCATTCTTTTAGTTGGCCTGCCTGATGATATAAGCCCTTAGAGAAATAAGCATAATTTTCACAGAAGTTGTGCTGAACACCAATATTTTAAACAAAATATAGTGATAATCTGTATACGGTGAGCAAAAAGAGGGTTCCAAACTTGTTTATGTTTGTTTTCTGACAATCTTTTTAAAATATTATGAAATAATTTGACTCAGATTGTAACTTTAGGAAACTAAATTTTTAAATATATATCACAATCAAAATTTAGTCTATTAGGATGCTATAGATCATTTATAAGTTGCTCCTTTCAAAGTGAAATGTTTCATTTGTAAGCCAAAAAACAGAAGGCCTATTTGACCTTATGAGTAATATTAGCCTGTGTGATACAAAATTTATAAAAGCACATTGAAATCTTCCCTCCCTTAATTAATGTAAGATACTCATTATCACTTAAAACAGTTTGAAAAAACTGTTATTTTTTGATAACTCTTTCTGAAATATTAAAAAGGGGGAACAATAAAAGAACATGAACCCTCTTTTATAAATACTGAACATCCCTAATGTACAATAGGTTGTTCAGTATTATTAATGTCTAACATGAACAGAAAACAATATATTTCCTTGGTGAACCATGTGCAGCCGTCTCTGAAAGCATGTAATAAAGAGGTTAAGGATGGTCCATTAACCTGATGATCTATTTCTGTGTGCTGTATTGATGCTATGGTGATGTTTAAGAATAGGTTCTCTTCCGATCCTACAAAGAATTGTTCTCTATGTTTCTCAAATTGTATCTTTTGAGCATATCTACTTAAAAAAAACATAATTTGAGGGGCTTTACTATTTCATTGACATGGAGTAAGTCTGTGCTATAAGTTCTACTCACAAATTCCTCATTGGAGCCTGGTCAGGTAGGGTTTTTCATTTGAATGATTCCAAGCTCCCTCAAGCTGGTCAGCTGGTTCAGGTGAGTCAATTAACAGCTTGTTCAACTCTCACACTTGAAAGCAATGAATGGCATGCCAGGCATATAGTTTTGCTCTTCTTAAAGTGAAATTATTTTTATTATAAAAAGGTAATAGTAATACCAGGTTAATCACTGTGTTAGTGCCTATCACCTAGGCACAAACTACAAGTACTCTGAGGGTGAAATGTAATCGGTTTAGTTCTTTGGACCTTACAGTCCTTGTACGGCACCTGTCATCTAAGTGATGCTCAGTGAAAGAGAAACAAGTTAACAAGTAAACAAGCAAAATAATGAATAGATGGGCCAGTTAGTCTATCCTGATAAGTCTAAATCAGAAAGATCTTCTTAAATATGGAAAAGCAGTTACTCTTCTTGATATAATTTAACCTGTGAGAAGAAAAGGAAAATTAAAAGAAAACATCTACAGGGGCAAAATACTATTTTGGTTTGCAATTTAGAAGATGCCACCCATTGAGGGTGAGATGGCAGAAATACGGGATGAATGGAGTAACTGAGGGAAAAATGCAAGCAGGAAATCCAATTTATTAAGAGTAATGTGTATTAGAACTTACCTATTTGTTTTTCCCACCACACTGTGACCCAGGCACCAGCCCTTATTTACTGTTTAATCCTGGGACATAATAGCCTAGGGAACACACACAGTAGGAATTCAATAAATGTTTGTTGAATGAGTAGAAAGAGTGGCTTATATTTTTAAGATGCGACACTAAACATGTATATACTTGCAAATGCCATTTATAAATATGTGGTTTCATCAGTCATATAAGATTACGAGAGGTCTTATAAAAATGATTTTTCTAAAGCCCTTTAGGCTCTTGTACCAAATTATCATCAATTATAAATATTAAAAACCACAGGTATTGTTAGGCTATGACTCCATGGTAATTTTTTGACTATCCAAATTATCTAAGCTATCTGAAAGATGGGTAACCCATTCCCATGGAGAACCTAGTGACATTATTGTTCAATACATTTTTCCCAAAGCTGATTTTACTGGCAAATAAATAACTAGCAAAAACAGTTGTGATGCTGTGGTTGCTTTCCAAAATAATTATGATCAGGGTCCCTGTGGTACGCCGTGTAGAACACATCGCTTGTGTATTAATGAATTCAAGGGACGGCAACGCCACTATTAGTAATAGCTTTTTATTCGGAGTCCTCATTTTCCATATAGGTCACATTAAACACAGCCATTAAACAATAGCATTGAGATAAATCCATACAATGTATGCTGCTTTTTGTTGTTGTTGTCTTTGTTCACCAATTACTTGGTGCAGCTAAGAACCTTATGGAGTGATGGGGCTGATAAATGAGAATAGCCAACCTGCAAAACACTGGGGCCACGGAGAGTCAGACTTTATTCATCTCATTCAGTTACATTTCCAATCAACACATCTTGATAGCCAAAACTCTCATTTGAATGAACGCTCTGATAAATGCTGTCTGTTGTCAAAAGAATGTAATTAGACAATAATGAGTAGGCATATAGTATGCCAGACCTCAGTCTACTTGTTGACCTCAGCAACTTCTACTCCATTAGGCAATAAACAGCTTTTAACTCTGTTCTAATAAAGCACACTGCTCTATTGCTACATGACTTTTTTTTTTTATGGTGTCATTTTTTTAAATTGAGCAGTACCTAGATCCTTTAAAGGGAAATCATGTGTTTTACAAGATCTCAGCTAATTTAGGCAAACAAAACCAGTCAATTTCCCAACCAGGGATTCAATTCATTTACGGAGTAGTGAGCCAGTCTTTGCATATTGCCTGCAGTAAAGATAAGTCTGTCAGGTTAAGACACAATATGAAAGCATTGTTTGAAATTGCATGATATGTCTCTTTAATGTTTACTTTGGTATAGGTATAACTAACACTGATTCTCACTACTTTTAACTTTGATGTAAAGATCTTTCATCATTAACATTTAATGGAAAAATAGTTTTGTTACTGATTTTTTTTTTCATTCATCAATAAACAATGTTTAGAGTTCTGACTTTCTTATGAAGATTTCTATAAATTATTTTTCTGTGCTTTTAAGGACCTAAAAGACAAAGTATTATTTTTCATTTTGAATGTGTGGGATTTTTTTTTTTGAGGGGTTAGTCACTGGAGGATGTGAATTAAATAATTTTTTCACATTCTGAATGATGCTAAAACCCCTTGAAATATCACTGTTTGATCATGCATCACCCCTGAGAGCATATTGCTCCCCAAAAGGGTAATTTTGGCATCTCATGGACTTCCTTGGAAGCCAAGCACCAGAGGTCTGTGATCAAGGCAGTTGCCAGCCAGATGAATCAAAGCGAGGTTCCTTCAACTCAACTATAAAAGCTTAGAGTCCTGACTGCTAAATTACCACCAACTTGTAAATAAAAAATCACTACTAAATACAGATAATGTGTTAAACAGCTATCACTAGTAAATCACTGGTGACAGAGCCTAAAGGTAATTCCTCAAACATTGGCACAACCAATCCTTAAAATCTGATAGTGTTTTAATGTCTTCAGACACATATAATAAATTGAACAACTGGTTACTCGGCGTTAAGAACGTTTGAAAAATAAACCCTACTCTCTTTGTTGATTTCATTTACATACTGCCTTAGATTTTACTACTGGTCTATCTGTCTAGTAAGAGAGAGGCAACACTTGGTAAGACTAAATGTCAATCAGTTTTCCATCAAATTTCAGCTATCACACTAAATCAACCTGTAGTCTCCTGGCAAAAATAATAATAATAACATCATATAACAAAGACAACACATTTCAGATACATAAATTGTCCAAAATATAGAGAGTCAATTAGGTTTCTCATGTACAAGATCCCTTCTTTTCTGATTTAAACATCTACGAATAATAAAAACCGATTCAAGCTTTGGAAAGGCTGTTACTAGGAACCAAATACAGTTCTCAAGAGAATAAGGCTGATGGGAGTTGTCCACTCTTCCCTTTCAAAGCAGTTTTGCAAACGAGGTACAGTCTAAAATCTTGACGGCATTTGAGGGAAATTATTTTCAGTGGGATGTTTTGAGGTTTAAAATTACAAAACTGAATTCACCTCAATATTTGTTTTTGCTTTTGTTTTTGTTTTTAATAGAAGGGTTTTATGACATTTATGCTGTTTCTACACTGGCTCAGTGGCCAGGAATGAAGGCACAGAATTCTCCACCAGTTTGCAAATAATGCATTTTTCTGCCCCAATGCACAAACAGCCTTTATTTAAACTCAGCACCACATTTTCGAAGGTATGGGCTGGAAACTGTTTGTCATGAAGCTATAAAATGCCAAAAATTTTCAACGCTGAAGGAAAATGTCAATCAAGGCATTTTCCCATCTGCTGCTGCTTCTGCAAGTGCTAATTTGATTTTTTCCCAATTCCTGAAATTTGAGGTTTCCTAGCCTAGTATGGAAGGAAGTTTGAAACTTGCTAAATGTCACAAGAAAAGGTGCAACCAAATGCAGGAGTAGAAGGTGTATTGTTCTCAAAGGACACCAATAAAAAGAGGCAGAAGAGCATTGGAGGAAAAAAAAAAAGGCAAACCTTTTGTTAAGACCCAGACCTCTTGAAAAACACTACACAATGCAAGTAACCAGTGCTGGTACCACACATGCATTAAAGCATTTTTTATGGTTTTGAAATATAATGGGAAACACACATCTTGAACCACTTAAGATACTTTTTGAGAACCAATCAACAGGATGATATCTACACAGGCAGAAGCTGAATGTTATTGAACAAACATGAAGAAGGTTCAAGTCTTGTTACAAATGTAATTCTTGTGATTCAGCATGACTTTAATAAAAGCTTCTACAAGAACTTGCACATAACCATGACTGACGGATGGATTTTTTGACCTTTCAGTTAGCTCCATCAGCTCACTCAAACACATTTTGAACAGATTATGTACTGCAGTACTTGGTAGACTATACATTAAACGAGAGACTTCGCTCTGAGGCACTGCTTCCAACACTCCATGGGGAAAAGGAAGCAGGAAAAAAACAAAACTCATAGAGTTCGACAGCTACCGAGGCAACACTTGCCATTTACAATATAAGCCCAAATATTTTTGCAACACAACTATATATTAATTTAATAAAATACACAATATAGCTCTTATACACTCAACAATTTGGCTCATATGCACTGAATCTGCAATAAATCAATAAAAATATGTCATTTGATGTAAACACATTGAATCTTCTTACATTTTGCACATTTAAATGGTCAGGTGATTTGTGTTATGTCTAAGACATGTTCACTTTCCTGAGCTATTTTAGTGTCCACAAATGAATGAAACATACCAATTGAGTTAATTGTCTCTGAATATCATCCCTCGATGGTCACTCTTTTTCAGAACTTTTCTAGGTCAAATTGAAAACACATCTATCACTATTTAGTCTGTTTGCTGGACACTAAAATGCTAATGAGGCATTTTAAACCTTTAAATTTTCTTCTCCTTTAATGAAGTGAATTAGTCTATGTGTGTGCAGGACAAAATGGACCATACCATTTTACATTTAACTTTTATACGACATGAGGTGTTTTTTACAAATGACCAAGTTTTAAAAAAAATTTTTTTCGACTAATGATATGGAATGTTCTTTGTGTTTATATGTGTGGCAGGTAACTTTATACAGAAATGTTCACCACAAAGATGTGTTCATGTTTGGTGTAGCTCGGACTACTGCAAGGTCTTTTCAGGACTTTCAGTAGAAGCCTGTGGTGACTGCTAGAAATCTACCACAGATCACAAATTCTGACCCTGCTTTGTATGGGGTTTATAGGTAAACAGTTAAGTCAGCATAAATCACGGAGGACAGTCTTAGAGTGATCAGAAAAAACGTCCATTCTCCCACTGCATACCTTCCTCACAGATTGTCAAAAGGTAACTCGCCTTTTCATCCTCCTTTTTCTTTTCTCTTTTCTTCTTTTTTTTTCCTCTTCTCTTTGAGCATCATTAATTCTGTCCTAATATAAGTTTGATCAAAACAAAACCATTGTTATCTCTGAAAAAGAAACAGCAGTGTAAAGAAAGTACTTGTGGGCACTTCAGATGTTCACTAAAAGCCTTAAAGCAGCATCGGTCTTTCTTCATCCCTGTAAAAACGAGTTGTCACCAGGAGGGATCATTTTTAAATCGACAGAAGAGACGAAAATGCCAATGCTTTTTTTTTTTTTTCCTTTCACTTTCTCACAGCCACAGGGTCATTTCCCCGGCAGTCTTGCAGAAGCTTGTCGATTTCTCGCACGACTTCCTCAGCATCCACGGACTCTCTGCCCAGATCCCTGTTGGGGTGGTCGAGATGCTCCAGGACAGCGCCCATCTCGCTGGAATCCCGGCTGGCTCTCGAATGCACATCTGCGAAGACCCTCGCCATCTGCTCAGAAGCCAGGAAGGGAGGGTCTCTCGGTTGCTTGCTGGGGGACAGATACTGACTGTCAGTGGGCAAGTACTGGCCGCTCGCTTCGGCCAGAGCTCCCGGTTTCGCTTCGCAGCCATCCAGAGAGCCTTTGGTGGCGGTGCAAGGCTCGATGCCTGCCTTGGTTGGGCTGCTGGATGCGGAGGGGACCTCTTGGAGGAGAGGGCTCAGGGCACGTTTGGCTTTTAAATAAGGTTTCACATTGGCAATGAGAATCGTGTGCTCTCTCTTGTCTTTTCCAAATGTACAAAAAGTCTTTTTCCCAGTGGGATTCACAGTTTCGTAAGTCTCAGTCTCCACATTAGCTTCCACTGTGGGTACAAAGAGATTTGTGCGGTAATCTGCGTTTTCAGCCTGATTGGTTGCAGGGAACTGTGGCATCCAACACCTGTCAGAATGACCAAGCACTCGGCATTCATCTGTGCAATTAACACACTCTTCCGGTTCTGTAACACAAAAGAGAAAACAGCAAATCCAATCATTAGGGTTGCCTTTACAGTTCTACCGAGGCTGCGATCAACTCTCACTGGGCTTGCTTGACCTCTGGTCTCTTAATTAAAAAGGAAAAGAAAACAGTAATTAAAACATTTCAGGATGGTTGCATAAACCTGCTGGTTGAGACAATGGTTTTATTTCAAGCCTATTCTCTAGGTATTAACGAATTCCCATAGCCTGGGAAGAAGTAAAAAGTGGCCATTGGAGAATCATTCTCAGCAGAATAGAACATCTCTGTAAACTAATCTCCTGGGGATATCAGTTAGGGCTTTGTTCTGTAACCCATCCTGGAAACAGGAACTTCAAAAAGGATTACCAGGATTAATTTTTCAAATCAAATAACAGGGCAAAAACTGGATAGCAAACTTCCATAGCAAGTCCTAAGCTGCTTTTTTTTTTTTTCATGTTTTATCCCTATTTTGCTTGTAATTGTTATTTTGGTGACAGTTATGAAATAAAAGGTTTCCTTTAAAAGCCTGCTTTTCCTACTGAGAGAAGCAAATGGAATTTTCCATCAGAATGTGTTATGAATAAGCTTGTCAAAAAGTGCACACTCCTATTGTATTAGATTTGCGTATGGAACGTGTAATCAGTTTTCTTCACTGCAGTTTTTTGTTTTGGGTGTAAGTAGGTGAAAATGGATTTAGTCAACATAGTTCAGAATGAATGACAAATCATGATTTCCTGTTCTAAAGGTTAATGCTGTCTGTGAGAATTTTTGCTTCTCTTTTGTCAATAAGCAGGCAGATAATCTAAATACAGCATTATTTAATAATCACTATTTCAAAGATGCTGAATAAGAAAATCTCAAAGAAAATTCCTTCATTATGACTACAGACACATATGTCCATGACCTCAATATTTTAAACTATAACTTTTACTACATCTTTCTGGTTGTTGCTTTCATCTGCAAATGGTTGTTCTCCTTATGTTTAACCATCTTTTCTACATCAGGACCTTTTTTTTTTTTTCAAGAGAGGATATTTACAATTTACCTCTATGTGATGGGAACAGAATTCCCTACACGTTTGGGAACCCTTGGGATTGCCATTTAATTGATGCAAGAGGATCCCTACAAATGTATAATGCCCTCTGCAAGGAAAACAGTCTACATAAAGATATTTAAAATGGAAAGCAGCAAATTTAACAGCATTGATAAATGTATAGTTTAAACAAAATCTGAGTACATATTAAAAACAGATAAATAATTCCTTATCCAAAAAGAAAAAAAACACAATGTATCTCAAAAGGTTTTAGGATAAAATAATTTTCTACGAGACTAAATTCTTTTAGAAAGGAGTCAAAATGGTGTTTTGACAGAACAAAAATACTGTGGTATTTCATAGCATGTATCATTCACATGTGAAATGTTTTTAAAAAAAGTAACTTGGTGGCTTGTTTCTATTTTAATTTTGTCATGCTTTTAAAAATATATTTACCTATGAGTGAATAAAATATGTTGTTTGCTATGTAATGCAGGCAAGAATCCTGAAATGTAGTCTCAAACCGAACTGTCTACCCACAGATCTCAAACCCTGTCTATGATTTGAAAGGTTGTTAGACAGACGGACAGAAGAATCTAGGCATATAAAATTGTCTAGAAAGTCTTCCTGTGTGGATTTAAAGTACAGCAGAAATTAAACAAACAACAGGATATCAGAAGAGTTTAATATCAAAAAAGATAAGGCTGTAAAAAAAAGGAAAATGAAATATCAGGTATCTTTTATATTACCTATTCTGCAAGGGAATCATAAATATTATGGCTCTATATCTGTGTCAGTCAGTGTTAGAAAAAAAAATACATATCATTTCATTCGACCAATTTTATCCTTCAAAAATACACCAGAAAACTTTACTATCTATTTCACTTGGTCATACTTTTGTATCTTTTAAAGCTGTGATTTAAAAAAAAAATTCATTTACAACCCATACACCCTCTTTGAAATACGGTAACATAGGTTTATATTCCAATATTGACTGGACTCAATTTCAGCCATCTGGAGAGCCTACCACTGAATGAATCCAATATGAGTTTAAGAAGAGAGTGAATGAGATAGAATAATGCAGATGTATGAAAGTGTAAATCGACCTTGACTTTGACACCATCAACAGAAAACGGTTGTTTGCATTTCACCACTGAAACTCTGCGGCTTTTTACGCGACTCCTTTGTGTCACATCCTAGGGAGCAAATCTGGAGTATTGATTATGACATATTATAAGCTGTTCACCTTGCGATTAGACTGTAATTTTGACAGCAGCAGGGCACAGTCAGTGGAGAAAAATCAAAGGGACACTTTTGTACAAGCAGCAGAAACTGAGCATAAAGGGAACTAAACTGCCAAGGGTCAAGTAAGAGTTTATGAGAGAGGGGAATTATGTCTGAAGTAACGTAAATAAATAGATGACTAGATAGGATAAAAAAAAGACACATAGGTAGTAAATAATGAATGACTAGCTAGACCAAAAAAAAAAAAAAAAGACATAATGATACACGTGGAAAAAAAGAAGGAACACTAAGTAAAGGAAGAGGCAGAAGGAGCGAGGCGGGGGGAGGAGACGGGGGCCAGGGGCTTAAGGGAAGGGGGGTCGACTGGGAGGACTTCTGCCACACACACGCTCTACTATATTTTTAAAAATCGCCTCAATAAACTGTGTATAATAATGAATAATAGCGTAGAAGATTTTCTCAAGCACTAGGACTTTAAAGGTAGATAATAAAACTTCTTCCTGTACCTTAAGGAAAATGAATCTCAGAATAGATATGCTGAATTACAGACTCTGAAAACGGAAAACAACCAAGTTATATTTACAGCCACTATTTGCACAGATTAGATAGCTGTTATCAAAAAAGCAAATTTAGAGGGCCTGGAAAGAAGAAATCAAAGCAAAAATAACTGATCCAAGATTCACTTTTTCTTCTGGACTAATCTGGGGTTACAAAGAAATCAGTTACCCTCATTTTTATCCCTTCCTCAATATAACATGATTATCCCTTTCATAGAATGCACCCTTTGCCAAGAAAGATGGAATAATCCAAATGGTACACGGATGAGAGAAACTGAGAGATAAGGATGTTTACATGGCAAAGTGAAAACAATTCTGAAGTCCAGCAGCTGGAACTCTGGGCAGTTCTGTCTATACAGGAAGTTTACAGCATCTAATCTTTTAAATGCATAATTCCCTGAAGAATCATGTGACAATCAGATCAATTTAAATACTTGTTTAGTATTAAGAATCACTTTCTATACTACAATAGTCACATCTGACTATTATACAAGGTCCCAAGGGGAGGGATCTAAACACCATCCTCTTAATTAGCTCAATTTTGCATCTTAATTTATACAATTTTTTTTCAGAAGCTATAGTTACTCAAACGACTACAAGTACTTGCAATTCAGCTGCACCATAAACCACACACACATACACACACACACATACACACACACACCCATGTGTATAGATCTTCATTTGCATATGTATATTAAAATTGAGCTTTCTCCAGGAAATAGTCGAGACAAAATTTGAAACCTCAAATGCATATCCAATGCATTCCTGAAAATTAAAAATCAGTAACTACCATAAGAGAAATACAAGTGAATAGAAAAAACACACAGGAAAAGTCCCACATTTATAACATAAAGAATAACATAAATATATGTATATAACATATATAAACATACTTATAAATATAAAACCTTCTGTATATAATTTACATATATGTATAAATCTTTTTATTTAAAATCCCCAATAAACGACATTTTCATCTTTCCCGTTGCCCTACAACTGTCAATGTGAAATCTGATTGAATCAACAACTTGATCACTTCTGTTTTTAGAATTTTATATAATTCAAATTGATTTTGACATAAAGATGTTTGAAATCTGCATATTCATATTGGCTGACAAATCTGAAAGCTCTTTCTCTTTAACCTAGACTAAGGCATTCAATTAACTTAATCTTTAAAATGTTAGGCAAGCAATCGTGTTCTGCCAAAATATACCTTCAAAGGAACTGCGACTGTGAAAGTTATATCTACGTGAGGAAAAAATGTTTAGGTAAAACATCAAATTATCTGCCTTAAAATCATTGGATTTTAGCACTCTTTCACAAACGTTACCAAAATTTAAAGTTCACAGTGTGATTTTAACCTTGTAACGTCACTATATCATGAAGCGTGCATAGCCATTTCAAGATAGTTAACAGGGTCCAACAATTACTAAGTATCAGATTTAAACACTCTTTAAACCAGCAAGGATTAACAAAGATTAAGGGGCTTCTGTCAAACACAGTTATTTTGGGAGAAGTCAGGGGAAAAATCCTTGCCTGTTATGACCTGATGGTGTTCACCACAAAGGAAACGTGTCGAGAAACCAGTCCATAAAATTTCTTCCTTCAGAGTAAATCTACTTCTTTATTCTAATCTGTCTCACTCTCAGGGAGGAATTTATCACAAATCAGAAGATAAGCTTATTTTCCCTGTCTTCAAAGCACTTTACCACACCACCCAAAGAGAGAGACTAGCAACTAATTTGTTAACACTTAGGGAAATATTAGAAAACATAAAAGGATTTCCTCCCCTTAGTTTCAAACTCGCCTGCTGCCTCCAGAGCCCACATATTTGTACATCAGAAAACATGCATATAGTTTCCAGAATAAGAGTTTCAGATGTGCATCTGATTTAATTTCTATAATCAAGAAATAAATGTCCCTGTCTTAGAAATCTGAAAACCAAAATCCAGAAATCAGAACATCAGTAAGGAAGTTCTAAAGTGCTGTAGCCATGGGGGAAGGATATTTGAGGATATTTGAGAATCTTCTGTGCCTGATGACTGTCAACAAACTGGCTTTATTTCTGCTTTGTAAGTAGCTTTAACTAGGAGGGGTACTCATCTCTCAGTGGAGTGGTTGCTATTATTTCTAACAGCATCTTAAAATTAGAGCTGTTTCTAAGTAGACAGTCCTCTAAATGGAAGTTCATTTTTTATTTGTTCTCATTTTTCTTTTTTTAAATTTCAAATTTACCTTCTTTCACCAATGTAAGCTTTCATAACGCCTAGTTAGCTGTCTGGGAAAGCAAGAGCCATGACCCAGTCTCTGTTTATGGCTGTCCACACGTGTTGTAGAGATTTACTCTACAGAATCTATAGAAGACTCCCATCATGGATGATCTACCACTAAACAGCCACAGACAGACCAGGACCTTAGACTGACAGTTTATTTGTACCAGTACCAGTTTCCTATTGAAAGATTTTAATGATGTAACAACAACTTGCTCTTACTGCCTTTTTCTTTCTTCAGCACACACATAAATACACACACACACACACACACACACAAATTCACACATGCATTACACACTTCTCTAGGAGTACAACAAATCATAGTTAATTCAGGTATATTATAAACATCAAGGCTAAAATAGAAATCTCGTCAGAATTCAGCCCCACAAACCTCTAATAAAATGTTTCTTTCAGTAAATAGACATAATTCGCGACATCCTGTGAACTGACATTTTTCTGCCATAAAGAGTTCTCTCTTTTTTCGCAATGTTGATTATTATTCTCTTACCTCCCTTTACCATCCCATAAACCCCTTACACTTGTTATGATGATGGGGTGAGTCATTCCCTATAAATGACACCTTAACAGTCTATATTCATTTAAATTATTTCCATTTATGATTTCTCTGTCCCATTGACGAGCATAGTTAAAAATAAACCTTCGGATTTCAACCTGATGATGAAAAGGGTAAAAATTTCACTTTCAATATTATTTCTAGAGACAGTGTTAGAAAATTGTCTCAAAAATTTTTTCCCTGTGTCAGAAAAGAAAAGAAAACAAAGGAGTATCTTAATATTATAATTTTACCAACAAGCTTTTTGTTCTGCGAGTCTTCATAGGACTGCCAGGCTTAACTGTAGCACAATTTTTAACAAGCTTGGTGTACTCCTCATGCAGGGAAGAAAAGGGAAGGGTAAGGGAAAATGTGACATCAGAGAATCAATCGATTTATTTTAGCTAAAGTGATCTTTCATCGTCACCTTGTATTTCCCATGTTTCTCTCTTCTGCACAGTGATCTAGGCTGTTTTACTAATCAAGTAACAACTGACATACAAATACACAGATGTGGGATTTGTTTTTGCTTCTTTTTAAATTTTTTTTTGGAGGGCAGGTAATTACTTTTATTTATTTATTAATGGAGGTACTGAGGATTGAACCCAGGACCTCGTGCATGCCAGGCATTCAGTCTACCACTGAGCTACACCCTTCCCCACCACCCTATATATATATATATGTATATTTTTAGTTTAAGGAAGATCTTGTTACAATATGCTCATTTGCTTATTTCACAAGGATGCTGGTTCCTGTGTTGGCAGTGATATGATGATAAAACGTTGGGTACAGGATACCAGGGACTTAAATTATTTCCTAACAATTGGCCTTGAGAAATCAGAATTTAGAAACATGTCTCATATAATTAAAACACTATGAGAGAAACGTATTTTGAGGTGGTGGCACTGCCAATCTGGCTTCCCGATTTCACCTCAGTGGTGAAATGCTGTTCTATCTGCTTTTGATAGGCAGAGAGCACATTTCAAAGAGAAAGTTATTACAATGCTATCAAATAGTCAAAGCATGGCAGCTTCGCAGTACCAATCCTCTGGCGTGCACCTGCATCGCACAATGTTTCTGGATGTCTCGCCACGGCTGCATTCAGACACCAGAAACCACTAGCCTAGATCATATTCAACGGAATCCAATTGTAGCTGGGTATTTGGAGTGCTTGGAGCATTTGCACTTGCTATTCCGTGCACCTGCACACCTTCAGGGATGGTTTCAAGTGTCCGTACCCCTTTGGACATAATAATAGGTCTACCAGAATGAATTTTTCTGGCATACATATTGACAACACAGAGATAATGCTCTGAGATGAAGAAAGGTGAAATTAAGTGGAAACACATGTTAAGGAATGAAAGCAAAAGGGTATCAGGAAATCTGATATGGAAGCACCAAAAATAGATTAGAAAAATGAGACTCTAAACCACACATTGGGAACCAACGGAACAGACAGAATTGTGCCCCGTGGCACCATGTTCTGAAATTAATGTTCAAAATGGAGCTGCTCCCCTCCCCCCATTCTGTACTGTAGACATTACCTGGGGCAGCAACAGATGTTTGGAAGTGAAGGCACACAGATAAACGGGAACATCTCTTTCTTAACAGGTACCCTGAGGAGACCTGGTACAGAAACACAATTCTATACTAAATGGAAGGAGCATTTGTTTGTTTGTTTGTGAAAAGGACTCTGACATAGCTTCTCAAGTGAAAACAATACAACTCAAATGTCCCACCAGAGTAAAGACAACTCATATTCAGTGGGAGTATTTAGATATGTGTAATTCAGCACTGAGTTTTCGGAAGACATACTCAATCCTTCACAAGGTAAGAATGAACAAAACTCCAGCTTTGTGCATTGGAATTTTTCAAGCAAAGGCATCTTCAATAGAATACTGTGGAACAGGTGCCATGTCAGGTAAAGATTTGTGGTAAATGAACCTATGTCCACCCACTTCTAAAATTCTGTAGTCTGGAAGACTGTATCTCTTTACCTGGGAAACTAGAAACTTGATTTGAAACGAGTATGGGGAAAGCATTAATGATCAATTACATTTTGAACAATGTTATATGAAAGTCAAACAACATAAATAGAAAAGTATAGACTGTAATATTGTGAAAGGCTTTGTAGAAGAGATGGTGCTTGATCTGCAATCCAAAAGATGATCAGGGTTTCAACAGGCAGTAGAGAGCAGGGAGAGGGTGATCCAGGTAAAGAGATGAGAAAGTGAAATGATTACCACACAGAAGTGTGCATTTCACAGGGAAATAAGAGACCAACTTTGTAGGTCAAAGGACATATACTGCAAAGCCCAAAACTAAAATAACAAGACACATTGGCTAGGATTTAAAAGAGATTGCTGGCTAATGGAAGCAACCTAAATGTCCATCAATGGATAGATAAAGAAAATGTTGTATATACATATACATACAATGGAATACTACTCAGCCATAAAAAGGAATTCAGTAATGTCATTGGCAGTAACATGGATGGACCTAGAGATTATTATACTAAGTGAAGTAAGTCCATCAGAGAATATCATATGATACCACTTATATGTGGAATCTAAAAAAGTGACACAAATGAACTTATTTACAAAACAGAAAGAGATTCACAGACATAGAAAATAAACGTATGGTCACTGGGGGAGGGAAGAGGAGGAGGGAGGGATAAATTGAGAGTTTGGTATTGGCAGATACAAACTATTATGTACAGAACAGATAAACAACAAGGTACTACTATATTGCACAGGGAACTATATTCAATGACTTACAGTAACCTGTAATGAAAAAGAATATGTGTGTGTGTGTGTGTGTGTGTCTGTATATATATATATATAAACTGAATCATTATTCTGTATACCAGAAACTAATACAACATTGTAAATCAAATATCCTCCAATTAAAAAAAAGGTGAGGAAAAAAACAAAACACACACAAAAAGTTTTTAAATAAAGGAGATTGGAAAAGCTCTGAATATAAGACCAAATTTAGCGTGACAGGCAATAGAACACTAATACACGTATTTAAGCAGTTTATTTTACATCTCAGAGGATTCTTGAAATACTTAGGTGCTCGGTTGGAATGGTGATGAATGACATTTACGAACATAAAAAACTAGAATGGCCACAGGGCAAGTAGTATGCAAATCAGCATTATCTCTGGAAGCAGATATCTAGAGTTTTGGCCCCAACTGGGATATCTCCAACAGAGCATAATAGGACCTGGTGTGACTCACTGGCATAGTTATTCCAACTCCAGGGTGACCCCACTATGCTCACATCTCTTCCCACTTCTCCTAAACAAAGGAAAGTCTTCATCTATATTGATTCAACTGGTATTGTATAGTAATAATATCAGTCCTGCATTTTTAATTCTGCATTAGAAAGATTTTTTTTTCTCCCCACATTCATTTTCTCTCTCTCTCCCTACTTTCCCTAATTTGCTATTATTATTAACCAACCATAAGACTGCATATGATCACATATCAGAAAGATTAAACGATTCTTTTAGAAGGCCAAAAGACAGAAAGTCTGGAAGAAAGATCATCCTCTGAGGTATCTAGGAGAGAAGGAATAAATACTCCTAGAAGGTAAAGAAAATGGCCACAAAGAAGGCAATTGTTGACTCTCAGAAATCTTTCAAAGTTAAAGCTTTTCTAGATACCAGGAAGTAAAAATAATTAAAGAAAATTACTGAAAATGTTCTCCAAAGTGATCATTTTTATTCTGGACAAAGATAATGCCATCACTTTCCTATTGACTTATATATTCTAGCATTGCTCCCTCTTATTATGTTTTAATCTGTTTGCATCACTGAGTTCCTTATATGCCTGGAGGATTAAGATTCTGATACCACGGTGTATTCTTTCAGGCTTCAATCCTTTAAAACACACCGTGGTCACACTTCTGGATTTGAACAGAATGCTATCACTGATGTAAAGAAAAGTTACATTTAAAAGGTATCAAATACTATTGGCAATCTATAACAGGCATGACTCCTCCTTACAAATGACTCATTTCAAAACCATTCTTTAATGAGGGTGTGATGTCAGTTTTCAGAATGATCCCAGGACCTAAACAAAGTTACACACAATAGCTCTCTTTTTGTATAGGTTATTCAGTATATAAAGTAACATGAGGTCTGTCTGTTAAATACCATACTTATATAAAAATCCAAAGTTCTCTGTTTAATACTGAGGGCACCATTTTAAATAAGATAAATGAATTCTACCTGACATATATATCCACTGAAGCGTGTAGGTCAGAAAATTTTCCTCTTAGGGAAATTTTTAAACTAGTGACACCATCATTGAAATTAATATCTATACTTAAATAACCTGTTTCTATAAAATCTATATTTATAATTTTAAATTCTGTAAAACAGTGAGTATCTTGGATACACTACAACATCTGTACGTTTCCTTCTTCTCTCTTAGGTTTCCCTTTTTGTCTTTTTTTTTTTTTTTTTTTTTTTTTTGTCTACTGTACGGTTGTGTCAAATGTGCCAGTTTCATTCTTCTGTTTTAAAGTATCTGCCTCAGTATTTCATACTTTATCTGACAGTTACCATCAACATATGAATAAATTAATAAATCCTTCTAATTTTAGAGTCTTCAAAGGGTTAATGCAGCTTCCAAAAAAGCCTGATTTATATGCAGTGAGAAACTTATGCCCTGGCATGCAGTAGTTAGTAAAAGCTGTTTGGTTTATAAGGGCGAATTTAAGATTCTAGCAACTTAAATAATACTGTGAATTTCAGACCCAAGATTATTTAAACACACTACTATGGAGAAGATGTTTTCCTCCTGCTTTTATTGCATGTGTAAGTTAACCTCATCTCTGATAATGACACCATTTTGAATGACATGGATGAATACATCCAAAATTCTAGTCATTCTCCTCGCAAAGTGGTAATTCTATAAGGAAGGTCAATGAAAACATGCCTATTAAGCCAAACTCTTTGTAAGAAGCAAGAGAGATTGTCTAATAGTGTTTTTATCTCATGCCTGCTATCTGATTTCTTTTGGGATGTGTATCTATGTACCAGTTTAAATCTCATTGTTCACCTTGTTTCTAATACTTGTTTGTTTTCAATTGCTAGAGACAAGTTAATGGAATCTGTGCAATTTTTAGCATTACCAGAAAACGGAGCTAATTCAGGTGCAACTAATCTTTTCTTACTTATTATTTGATAATCAATGCTTGTCAATAGGATCTGGGAGTCCCAGAAGATGGATTTGTTTTTAAGATTTCAATTTTATTATATTTTTTATGACATTCTAGTCTCCAAAAGGTAATTATTAAATTCACAGAACTCTACTCTAGAGATAGATCTAAAGTTTCAATTAAGTTACCTTAAATTAGATGGACATGGTTCCAAAAGAACAGGTGGCTACCTTGTACAGATCAGTATGTTTAAAAAATATGAGTTTTTAAAGAAACAAGTAGTACAAAAGACTTTTTTTCAAGATTTAAAGCAGTGGGAAATACATATGAAACTATATTTCTCCAAAAGTAATTCCTACAAAAATTACTTACATTACAATAATTTTAAAATAAACTGAAGCAAAATAACCTCAGAGTGCATGCATGCACATACGCAAATGATAATAAATACGTATTTCACCAAAAATGCCTCTTGTGAAATGAAGTCCTTCTGAGAGAATTATTAAAATTGATAATGTCCCCAAGGTCACTTTAGGATAAAATACAGGCTATTTGAATCTAAACATTTGGGCCTTGATCTTACTAAAACAACTTCTACCACAAGTTGCTAACACTACCACTATTACTGCAACCGTTGTTATAGTTTAAAGATATATAAAGAGTAGGAAATGAGAGATCATTGACATTTTAAATAAAGTCTTTCCTTGGAATTACTTCCCTAAAACCATTCAGTTCTTATTACCTTTACTGTGCTGCAAGTTTATTGGAAGCTGGTGTTTTCTATCCTGTGTGAGTGGGTCATCCTAAGAATGAAAATTTAAGCGAAATCAATATACTCAATATCCACGTCCTAGAGTAAATCTACAGAAGTGTATCTTGTAATGGGTTTTACTGGCAATGACAAACCATTTTTCTAGTAACAGCTTTAATATTTTGTAATCATTAAAACAGTCTGAAGCAAAGAAGAAATTGGGGGAAAAGGTCGGGAAATTCACATATAGAGAGGAGATGAGGCCTTCTGATCACCCTGCTATGTAATTAAACAGAGGGTCAAAAAGCTATTGGAGAAGGGTATCTCTGAATCAGAGCAAAGAGAAAAACGTGTTTTAACAGGATATGAAATCCGACCCATACATAATACAGTATAAACATCAAACAGTGTCTACAGCGGTGTTTTAAATACTTTCTTATCTTGGAGAGCACTTTCTCAGATTTAATTGATAATCAGCATACCCAGAGCAAAGAACAGATGAAAAACAGTAAAGGGCATTCCCCATGAGTAAGAATAGCCGGGAAATAAATAAAAATATATGAGAACTTATTTTATTTTCAGACTTGTAATCTGAAACTAATCTAAAAGGAAATTCATATTTTATCACAGGGAGAATTCATTGAGAATTCATTGAGCCTTCTGATTCAGGGGTGCTATATTTGAGTTTTTCCCTTTAAAAATATAAATGCTCAGTCTTAGATAGAAGTGATCCTTTGTGCTGTCAAAGCCATTTTTGACCGGCTGCTTAACAACTTCCCTGCTCATAATGAAAAAGGTCATTATCTGAACTACTCCATTTGTTGTTCAAAGCCCTCCGTAATCTGGCCCAGATAAATCTGTTAGACAATTCTATCACTAAAGAAAAAAAAAATTCTAACAACTCAAATTTGTACATATTCTTTCAAGCAAATCTCTTTTGTAATCTTTATGAAAATGATAGCAATCTTATAATTGAATTTGAAAATTCCTTGAAAGCATTGTAGGACTTAAATCAGTTGCAGAATGTAGACCCTCTTACCAGACACCTCACTGGGATTACAAAGTGTCTCCCCAAAAGAGAGAAAACTTGAATTTGAGAAAGTATCACTCTAACCTTAAATTTTTAGATGACATTTTAATATTTTAGGTTCAGATGAGTGTGTTCCTTGATCTCAAATTATTTAGTATTAAAATCCAGGGTCCATGCTGAATTAAAATGAAATGTAACTATTTGACTTGGCAAATTTCTAATAAAATATTTATTTTAATGTTTATTCATTAAATTGATAAACATATACATGATCACAAAATACCATATGAGATCGCTCATATGTGGAATCTAAAAAACAAAAACAAAAACAAACAAACAAACAAAAACAAAGCGTAAATAAAGGACAGAAATAGACTCACAGACAGGGAATACAGACTTGTGGTTACCAGGGGGGTGGAGGGTGGGAAGGGATAAACTGGGATTTCAAAATTGTAGAATAGACTACACTGTATAGCACAGGGAAATATACACAAAATGTTATGATAACTCACAGAGAAAAAAATGTGACAATGAGTGTGTATATGTCCATGAATAACTGAAAAATTGTGCTGAACACTGGAATTTGACACAACATTGTAAAATGATTATAAATCAATAAAAAATGTTAAAAAAAGACAAAAAAAACAAAAAAAAATATTTTCTAGCTAATTATTATTATAAATATGGTCATAGTGGTAAGTATTATTTTAAAATGGAAAAATGACTAAGTTAGAAGTACTTGGTGAATAGAGCTTTCCTATCTATTGGGTATGGTTGTTTTATTATTAAAAATATATATATCTGTACATAATTTTGCATAAAATTCTAAATATAAATGATGTGTTCTAAGATTAAGCATTTATTTAAAAATTACACAGTCTAACATGTAACTCATTAAATCATTTATTATCCATAAACATAAGAGCTGTATCTATAGAAACCGTGTTTTTGGGAGACAGTGATTTAAACAGAAATATAGTTATTTTGATTATTTTATCATATCCATATAAAATGAGTATATCGTATATAATAATTCTAGTATAATAATAATCAAGGAAATATACATCTATAAATAGAAAAAGATCACATTCCGTAAACTCCAATAATTGAGTTCTAAATTGAAGAATTTTTTACAGCATATATGTTAATGGAAAATATTCATAAGCTTCAGTATCTTGATACTTAAAAATATATATATGTTTAAAATAGTAAGATAACTCCAATATGTCAGCTAACTATCAACAAAGAAATGCAACTCAAAAGCAAGCACGCATATCCTATGCATGCACCCTTTGTACACAGGGTGAGAAAACACATTCCTACACCAGATGGAAATGAATGGAGGGAGCCTCTCCTAAAGGGCAAAAATCTTCAAGAACCATTTAGTGGATATTTTTAAAAAAGGCCTCATCCTCCTAACAAGGCCTTCTGGTTTTCCTGGTGTTCCGTCACAGCTCCCAGATGGCCCTGTGTTTCCAGTGGGAAGACAGCCACGGTAAAGCGCAGGTGTGTGCACACCCGTGCACACGCACAGGATGCACAGGGCGCATACACGTGCACAGGAACAGAAAACGGTTACCAGAGTCAAAGAGAAAGATTTTTAAGAACGTTTACACGAACGGAAATTCACATTCTGAAAGCTAAAATGCCTTATGGGTATAAATGTTATCCTTGAATTTAGTTTTTATAGAACTGAAAAGTAAAACTCTTTTTTTTCCCCAACTGATTGTAATTTAATGAATGTGAATCACAACTACTTCAGGGTAACAAGAGAGTTTATATCTGAGTATGTGTGTATGTGTACACATACATGTGGTCAAACTTCCCAGCTCACCCTCCAAAATCAGGAACACATAGAACTATTTTTTGACTCTAATGTTACATATTTAAGCCCTTTGCTTGTATTTTCTCTCCAATCTCCATTCATTTCCATACAGAAAATAATGCAACCTCTTTTTTCTGGCATGAGTAAAGGTGCATAAATAAATATAACAGTGATTGCTAGATTGCTGTAACATGTTATATTTTTCAAGCCTATATATATATATATATATATATATATATATACCTATATTAGGGTAATGTGTAAAGATTTTACTAAGTAATGTGTAAAGTAGCCTTTAATATATTTCTACAAAATAGCACTTATCTAATGTGAAGTGTAATTGCCTGTCCAAAAGGAAAGAGGACTGTGAGGACCCAGTTTCTCAGGTGAAACAGTTCTTCAGGCTATAGCAGTGAAGGAGTTTGCTCTGCACCCACAAGTAACATCCCAGGAAAATAATCCATCCCCCCTTTCCTGTCCCAGCCCACTTTTCATTCCAGCAATTTCTTCCTTAGCATTTCTTACAGGATCTCCAAAGTGAAATTAGTATACAAGTGGTAGATTTTTTATATGAAATAATTAAACATTGAGCCACAAAAACTCACTTAATAACAAATATGGAAAAACCCAATATAAATAAATATTTAAATTCTCTTTTCAACCCTTAACATTATACAGCTTTTCCTGATATACTAACAGTACCAATGCAGATATAACAGAATAAATTACTTATTAATTGTACCATTTCCCTTTTAAAAATAAAGTCTACAAGTTCTGCATATATATAGATATCTATATCTACCATACACATAGATATCTATATTTATCACATATATAGACCTATCATATATAGATATCTATATCTATTACATATATAGATATCAATGTCTATCTATCATATATAGATCTATTTACTGTATCACATATAGGTATCTACATCTGTATCCATCTGTCTGTCAAATGTAAGTGTGTATAGTCCTATGAGTGCCATCATCTAACAAGTAAAATTCGGATCACAGAGAAGAAAGCTAGCAGATGAAGAAATTGCTCACCTGGAGGAAGCAGATCAACAGACTGAAGTCTACTTGTGATGGTGTGTAGGGTGAGGATAGCAAAGGAAAGCAAAGTCGGGAATGCTTGAAAAATAAAATATTTTTGGTTAACAAATAGAAAAACCAAGTGGGAAAAGAGGGCCAACTGAATCATGAGTCCTTCTTTATTGATTTCAAATTCTGTACTAAAATTCTTTAGATTGCTCAATCCCTAAAGATGTGTTTATCAGCAATTTCCCCAGCTACATAAGACTTCGTTTTATTGGAAGAAAATTACCTTTTTGGAATATTTCAGTTTAGATGAGAAAGAAACAATGCACATTAACTATATGAATGCCTAGGTCAAAGGTGAAACTACTCTCATCACGATGGATTCATTTAACCTAAATAAAATAAAAACTTTTCTATAATTGTGAGTAGAAGATATAAACAAGCAGGACCAAAATTAAACTTGTAAAAGGTCTAATATCTCTAGACAGCAAGGCTTTAATAATTTTTTTTTACTGCATCTTAGTGCTATTTACACAATATATATTGTCTGGAACTTGAAACAACAGACTATTTCAATTGTTCAAAATGTTTTGACTCTAGTAATGAGAAATATATATATATATATGTACTGTAACAATGTCTACCCTTTTTACACACAATATAAAAGTTTATGTAATATGAAATTAAGGAAATGCAGCATTTTTCATTTTGTTTTGCTTTTTATGAACATTTAACTTAGGTATATTATGAAAGTGTATAATTGATCAATTTCTTAAACAAACATTTTGCTTGCATTAATGTTATTGAAATGTGCAGTGAATATATGAAATCAATTGCTGTCTAAAAGTCCTGCCAAAAAAATACCTGTTGGTGAGCAAAAGTAGCTTTATTTTCTAAACAGTCTCATTTTCTTATTTTCAACCTTTACTCAACGTCTGTCATTTTCCCGCCCCTGGAATGTAATTATGCAGGATTCCAATGTAAAACAGGTTGAGTAGTTAATAACAGGCAGCTCAAACATTTTTTCTGCACTGTTGCCCTGCAGATGTTTCTTTCATTTTTTTTTCTTTTTTTCCCCGGCTTCGTGTTTAATTTGTGTATGTTTCTCTCCTATTCTTAAAGTATATTCCCACAACAGATGGAAACACCTGAAAATAAGCCTGCCTCTTGTGCATGTTTAAATAATGCCTATTGTGATATTTAACACAGTAAAGAGAATATAGAATACACAGAATATTTGTTTAAGGGGAGGGAAATAATTAATCTGTAAGTCACCTTGCTACTGTATTCAATTTAGAATTCTGAAGAGACAATACAGTTCTTACCAAAGACATATGAGGCAAAGTTACAGTCTGCAACCTTCATTTATTCTTATTTTCTTACCAGACTCATTTGTCTTTTTTGTATTTGACATGATTCTCTTAAATTTTCAGTCCTCCGAGAAGCTAGACTTTTTTCTATTCACTGACCAATTTTACTATGTAAAAGGCACTTTACATTTACTTGATAATAATCCAAACTCAGCAATCAAGATCTAACATTTTTAGATATATTCAAAATATGTCATATATTTAAAATAACAGAGCCAATGTTGCGTAAAGTATAGGACACCTTTATTCAGAAAAATGCATTTCACCTAAACTGGAGAAAAACCATCTATAGACTGCACACTGGGTTGAATATTATTCCCCAAATATTCATATCCACTCAGAACATCAGAATGTGACCTTATATGGAAATAGGGTCCTTGCAGATTTAATTACTGAAGATGAGGTCATACTGGATTGGAGTGGGCCCCAATCCAAAATCTGTTGTCCTTACAAGAGAAGAAAGAGACACCAAGACAGTGACACTGGGAGAACACCATATGAAAACAGAAGAAAAGAGTGGAGTGTTGTGTCTAAGAGTGCTGGCAACCACAAAAGCTAGCTAGAGACAAGGATGAGTCCTCCCCTGGAGCCATCAGAGAATGTGGCCCTGCTGATACTTTGATTTTGGTCATTTAACCTCCAGAAATGGGGGAGAATAGATTTCTATTATTTTAAGCCACTTTGTTTATGGTATTTGGTTATGGCAATTTAGGAAACCAATGCTGATTTTGGTTCCAGGAAGTGAGATGCTGCTGTAACAAATACCTAAAAATGGGAAATTGACTTTAGAATTGGGTGATGGGTAGAAGATGGAAGAGTTGTGAGGTACCTGTTTTAAAAAGCCTAGGTTGCCTTAAGAAAACTATTGAAAGAAATATGGACATTAAAGGTGATTCTGAGGAGAGCTCAGAAAGTAGTGAGGAAAGTTGTAGAGAGAGCTTCTATCTCTTAGAGGAGACATACATGGTTATCACATACAGAATGTAGACAGAAATATAAACAGTAAAGGTGCTTCTTGTGAGGGGTTCAGACAAAAAATGCTATTGGACACTAGAACACAATCTTTGTTAGGGGCAGGGTACCTGGCCAAATTTTTGAGTGCAAAGTAGACTTTGTAAGTAATGAACTTGGATATTTAACTGAAGAGATTTCCAAGGAAAATGTCCTGGGTTTGGCCTGGTTTCTCCTTGCTGGTTATAGTAAAATGGGAGAGGAAAGAGATTCACTGAGGAATAAACTTTTAAGAAAGAAAAAACCAACACTTGATTTAGAAAATTCTCTGCCTATCCAGATAGCATGCTCTGGAAATAAGGACATGAGTGTAGCTGGACAGTCATCTGCTATAGAGATTTGGTGTATGATTTACAAACCTAATTAACCATCTCAAGAGAAGTTCAGATTAGAGATGGGGTTATCAAGGAAGAATCTGTGGGCACCATGCTTGTCTAATGGCATGGATTCCCTCAACATCCACAGAAGACAAAGTTTTTGAGAATTTCATATTAATAGAAACACTGCCATCTTGAATAGGAAGGATCAGAGATGGAATGAAATAAAGGGACAATGACTCCAAGAATACAGTCATAGATGCAGGGACCAGGAAGGGTGGGATACTGCCCAGAAGGTCAAGAAGGCTTAAAGGATAGCACATTAAGGCGCATTAAAACACAGAGGATTACATGCAGGCCTTGAAACTTAATGGAATTTGCCCAGATTAGTAACCCTTATTCGTTCCTCTTTTTTTTTTAGAATGAGAACATCTATCCTATGCCTGTTCCACCACTGTACTAGAAGCAGGTAATGTGTTTTTTAGTCTGATAGGTCTGTGGAAAGAGAGGAATGTTGCCCCAGGATATACCATACCGTACCCTATTTACATGCTGAAAGTTGGGACTTTTTGAGTTGATACTTAGAAGAGACTCGGGACTTAGAGTTCATGCTAGAAAGGATGAAGACATTTGGATGATGTTGAAAGGGGACACATGGATTTTGTAAATGGGATGGATGTGAATTTGGGGGGCCAGAGGGTAGGCTGAGTTGAATTGGCATCTCCCCAAAATTCATGTCCACCTAGAAAATCAGAATGTGATTTTATTTGGAAACAGGATCTTTGCAGACATAATTACTTAAGGTGAGGTCAGTTAAGTTACTATTAGAGGGGGGTCCTAATCCAGAGACTGGCATCCCTATAGGAAGAGAAAAAAGAGGCATGGGGACAGTCTTACAAGGAGAACACCACGTGACCCTAGAGGCAGAGACAGAGTCATTGCTGGCAACCGTCAGAGCTAGGAAGAGGCAAGAAAGGGTCCTTTCCTAGAGCTGTGAAAGACATGGCCCTGCTGACAACTTGATTTTGGACTCTGGTCCCCAGAACCGAGGGAATTAATTTCTGCTGTTTTAAGCCACCCAGTTAGTAGTATTTTGTTACAGTAACCCTAGGAAATTAATGCATACTATCAAAAAAACCAAACTTGAAAATATAAAGTACCCAGAGAGCTGCTGAGAACGACCATGGGGCAAATTAAAACATGGACCCTAGAAAAGTAAAACAGGATTGATATGAGTGAATTAAAATGTTGTCTTCTATATTATGGTTTGTAAATAGACTAAACTTGTCATAAGAGAGAAGTGCCTAAGTCAGTAAAATTGATGTCCCTGTGTACGAGACTGAACTGACATCACCCAGGAAAAATGTATGTGTGTGTGTGTGTGTGTGTGTGTGTGTAATGTTGTCTCAAATCTTATCAAAAACTTTAAAATAGAATATTTTCTTAAAATGTTTGCAAATTAGTAGCTCTTTATGCTTATTTCCCAAGATTGCTGGGACTTCTTTTTTCCATGTGTATTACTTTTAGCTTTTATGTATACTAATCACATTTCGATACCATCTGCATGGAAACTTTGCTTAAAATTTCCGTGCATATTAGAGGGCTATTAAAACATGTGACTGTAAGTATGTGTACATATGTGCATGACTATTTGAATTAACAATGAAAAAAGAAATCGTCTCTTGTAAGAAGAGGAGATGTCTCCATATTTATAAACATGGCTTCAAACGCATGCATATTTTAGTGAGAAATTTACTCTGGATAGTATGAATAGATGATTCAAATCCACAAATACTCAACATTATCTCAAGCCGCCTATAAATAAAATTTTCTACTTCTTTGGAAAATGAATATATAAACATTAAAATATTCAACTTTTATATATTTATTAAAAGGCATTTGACTAACTTTTTCACTTACATAGAAAAAATAAGGCCAAAATATATTTCCTTTAAAAAATATGATTCTGAATTTCACCCAAATACACTGTATATGAACAACAGTTATATGCATTATTAGCGAAGGTATTTGTTTTTAAGTTAATTTAGCACACACGGGCACAGTGTGTTTCTTTGGGGCTCTATGTCCCAATATATTAATAATAATTTTTTTTTTTTTTTTTTTTTTTTTTAGTAAGGCACTGGTCTTAGTTCATTTGGGCTGCTACAACAAACTGCCACAGACTGAGTGCTTACAAACAACAGTGATGTATTATCACATTTCTAGAAACTTAGAAAAAGTCCAAGATTAAGGGAACCTGCAGATTCAGAGTCTGGAGAGGACTTGGCTTCTGGTTCATGGAAAGCTGTTTTTCATCTTGTCTCCTCACATGGTAGAACCTGGCCTCTTATAATAGTGCTAATCCCATTCACGAGGGCCCCACCCTCATGACCTAGCACCTCCCAAAGGCCCCACCTCCAAATACCATCACACTGGGGGGGTTAGGTTTCAACATACGAATGGGGGGGTGTTGCTACTAACATTCAGTCCACAGCAGCATTCTACTTCATGAAATACAATAAATGTGAAAGGGGAGAAGACTAAACATCATATTTCTAAAAAGAAATTGAGTAAATTTTTTTTATTGGTCTGCTGTGGAACTAACAAAGAATGAAAAAAAAAAACCCTGATACATTACATTTTATGTATATATGTATATATATAAATATACATATATTACATAAATACATATAGATGTACATAAACATGTATATGTTAGTATTTATGTGCCCTTTTCAAGTGCAAAGCCTAAGAATCGATCCGTCCAAGTTATATAATATCTCTCACAGTCACTGACTCTAAGGATGTGTTAGTGACATCAGTATTTCAAACACAATGCAAGAAAATATCTCTTATTGTTTGTGATATTGTTCACAGTAGAATCTTTCTGCCTTGTTATTTCAGTTTCTTTAAATGAAAAATCAATGCATGCTTTTCTGTAGCATAGCAAATTACCCCCTGTCACTTTGTTTCAAATAATGTCTTCTAAGTACCATGCCTACATCTTAGGTTTCAGTGGGTTCTTGGTAGGAATCTGAGTCACTGAGCCAGTCTCTACAATAGGAAACAGCTATTATATTTTTTTCCTGATATTTGGCTCTCAGTCATTACGCTGACATGGAAATATAATGCAAAATTAGTTTTTAAAAGCAGATTTATATTATCAGAACTATAATCAAAGGGAAAAAATGCTCAATACACTTCAGGTTTTCTACAAAATTTCTGCTGATTCTTGAACTGCTTTAGTGAGTAGATTTTGTAATCTGTAATGCCTACCAAAAAGTCTGGAAGGCATAGTAGCCATGTAATCATCATTATCCTTGATGATGGCTATAGTGAAAAGGGAAATCATTTAATTCATATTACTTTGATGACAAAACAAAATGGCACACTGGCAGGTACTAGCCAGGTTGGGATTAAATCTCAGGGATTACAAAGCTACACAGCTGAATTCCCCTCCAGTCTTGAAATCAGAGGACAGGTATCTAAGATTAACCTATCGAACGAAAACAGAGTAAATCTTGTCTGAAAATTCCTCTGTGAAGTTCCCTAACTCAAAAACCATAACAATGACAGTAAAAAGAAAAAGATAAGTCAGCACTCTTAAGACAGAAAGCAAATCTCATGAGTGTAAATCCATGCAATCGAAAATACTGAGTTTATATATATATATATATTCCACAATTACAAATGAGCTGTGTTCTGAAAAGCTGATTCATTAGTCTCATTTTGGGAGTTCAAAATGCACTGTATTCTGTTAAAAAGTCATAGTAAAACAGATTTTTAGTTTAGCAATAGGGAACAATATAGGAAGAGGATGAAGGACAGCTATCTCCCTCCTTTGCAGACACAGAAGTGATTCCACGAAGATATATGAAATAGGGCTTGGTTTTACTCCAATCTCCTTTGCTCTCCCTTATCATCCCTCCACTTACAACTTTCTCTCATCCTTAAATTTATTAGATTTCCTTTATTTTCCCAATTATGAACTATCACTTTGACCAATTTAGTCCCACCATAAGTCCCCTATATCCCCAAATTACCTGTAGACTTTTTCTGCCTCAAGACAACTTTCTTTCATGCCAATCTGTCCATACTTGGTATATGTTATACCTAAAAGCAATCTGATTAAATACGCAGCCCCAGGTGAAGCACTGAAGATTGTTTGGTATCACAAATAAAAATTGGGGTTCACAGGACACATCCACATGTGTACCTCATAAGCATGATACCAGTGATTTTTTTTAAAAAAAAATTATTATTCTGGAGCCCCAAACAAGCATTATAATTTCTGCGATTATTATTTCCTTCTTTTATTTCTATAATGCTTTACACTGATCTTTGGAAACTTGCCCCTTGTTTTAAAAAAAGAAAAATGGAGTTTGTTACTCTATTGTGTGTTACAAAAGAACTATGGACTGTAGAATACTGTTTAAAGATAACATATGCCAACAAATGCCTTGTATTATACGGCACTGCCATAATTCAAATTCGCTTTTATTTTGGAAATAAAAGTTCACTGTAAAAATCCAATTTCATATGACTTAACAAATCCATAATTCTCTCAAAATCTGGAAAAAAAATAATAAAGCACCTTCAGTGAACTGTTTAATGAGCTCCCTAGTCAAAAAGATCTTGTCTTTCCAAAAAATGAGAATACTTAAAAGCTAGTTGAATGTCTCAATTGTGAAATTTTAATAAAAGTAAGTTGGTGATATAAAAACAAAATCAAGGCAGAACACCACCCCAGTGCACATGTGCACCTGCACACATACGTGCACACCTACTTTTGCAGAGACAAAGAAAAGTCAGGGTCACATGAGAGCCTGCCAGTATCTCTAGCTGTGCCTGCTTCTAATGGCTGTTTCCTTTTCCCGCTTTTTTAATGCAGTCAGCAGCAGGGCTTATAGTGTGGCAAAGACAAGGAGGAAGGGCTCTCCCCCTTACGTGGGTCATTTATAAAGTCAGAGATGGCCTGTCCTGCCACAGGCAGCTGCAGACATATGGCTGAGCCTGGCACCACGCAGAGAGCCCAACGGAGCCAATGAGAGAACAATCCCACCATCTTCTGGGGACTTGAAAATTTCATTCTCTAGAGCTGGAGTCTTACAAGTGTAAGTAATATTTGGCAGCTGGACTATTAAGGAAGGGCAGAACTTGAATCTGGCAAACTTCAATGCTGGATCTGAAGACTCACTACATGTGTTCTGGGTCTTATGTCTTAACTTCCATATTCTTCCACTGCCTCATCTGTAAAATGGGAATGTCCTCATAGAGGTGTTGTGGGGATTAAATCAACAGATGCACAGCAGATGCATGCAAGCCCTTAGTTCACTTTGAAAACTAGGTTTACTAGTGAGTTATAATGCTACAGCAGGATTGGCAGGTCAGGGAGAGTACAATACAATCTGGAACCAACCTCAGTTTAAATGCAGAACCTCTGTCATTTTGGAACTCTTTTAGCATCACAAAGCAAAACATACAGTTGCTGCTTTTGTTTTTAATCTGCTCAATATAATACTTATCACCTCATACATAAGCATATCATGAGTAACACCCATAATCTTCTGAGAGTGATATTAATTTACAGTTGCAGTGAAAAGGTCATAAATGCACACTCTCCTGTCCCTCTGGGTGACTTTTCTAATAATGGAATCAGAATTCCAGAGCTGTTGATCACGTTTCTCTATATTTCTCTAACAGAAAAGTGTGTTCAAGTTACACAACACCAAAAGTAGGCAGGATACGTGTTCGTGAAGAAAGATATTAATAGATGGAAAATGATTTAAAGTATTAGTTCTCCGTAAAACAAATATCATAGAACAGAATGCAGAATTATGGGTATTTTAAAGTTAGAACATGAGAATTGAGCACCTCTAGCAGTCATTCAATGACTCGTAATTATATACATTTCCTGTCCTCTTTCTTTAGGGATCCTTTAGTAGAAACATCTGAGAAATATCAGAAAGGTAAAGGATTTGACATGGGCCACATGCCAGTTAGAAGCAGACTAGAGGTTAGAATGAATGCCCCATGTCTACAATACAGGCCTTTTTTTTCCAACCTCCACTTTTACAACTTATGTAACAAAAATCAGGCAATCAAGAGGGGAGGGTAGAGGTCAGTGGTAGGGCTTAGTAGCATGCATGCAGTCCTGGGTTTGATCCTCATTACCTCCATTAAAAAAATAAATAAGTAAACCTAACCACCTCTCCCCCCCAGAAAAACACATAAAAAAATGAAGCAGTTGAAAGAGATAAAGCAATACTGTGACAAGGTAATTTTAAAAAATATTTTATTTGTTATTGTATTATTTAGTTATTTTATCTTTGGGGAGGAGATAATTAGATTTCTTTTTAGAGGAGACACTAGGGATTGAACCCAGGACCTCATGCATGCTAAGCATGCGCTCTATCACTTGAGCTATGGCCTCCCCCTTGGGACAGGGTAATTTGATTAATTATGAAAAGTGATACTAGCTTTTGTCTTTGATTTTTTAAAATAAACTAAATTCCATTTTAACAATTCTTTTCCACCAGATCTTTAATGCTGGAAGAAAATAATGAGGGCAGTTTATTTTTAGTTTGGCCTTCTATTCATTATTTACTTAAAATAATTCAAAGAAACGGTGACACAAGAACAGTACATCTTATTTAACTCTTAATTGAATGCTGTGGGAAGAACTCTGTTTTCAGAACTGAACTTTACCTTGAGTCTAGTTCAGGTTTCCATGTGTATAATTGACTGGTCACGTACAGAATGATAGTTATATTAATAAATCTGTTGAAAAATTTCCAAAGGTATTTGGATAATATCAACATAACTCTAAACAAAAGAAAGCAAATGTCTACTCCCACCATCAGGCCATCTCTTAAATTATACATTTCTATCTAAGCTTCTTTCCTTGCAACCACTCTTGAGATGTATACACAATCTTTGTGCAGCTTGAATCTCAAAGGAGATGTAATTACCTACGATAATTTTTATTTTAGGGATGTGAGAAAGTCTAGAGATCATGCAATGAAACGTGTTTTTTTCCACACAAGAATACTGGGGTCCAGAACTTCTAGTGGCAAAACAAAAATTATTCTCCTGATCCAAAGTACAGTTCTTTACCCCCATGACATGTAATTAAGTACTTTTCTTTTTGTAGTTTTGTTGTAGTCACCTATAACAGGGTCACCACATAATGCAGTGTCCAAAAACAAGGCTATTTCTGAAAGTGACAGGGGCCACTATTACTAATTATGCCTGGACAACAGGTGTAGACAGAGATGTTTCTGAAAAAAACAGGATAAATGAAAACTCACACAGATTGCAGAGAAAGAACCAGTTTAACACCCTTTGATTGGTTAAGAAAAGGTCCTTTAAAAAATACAATAAAACTTGCCTTTGGGATCATTTTTTTTTTCTAGAAAATAATATGACTATTCTTTCCAACTAGAAAACAAATGTATGTTATTGACTGGGTTAAAAGATGTTTTGTCCACATACATAGAAAAACACAGTAGAAAAATTTTTACTGTTTTTATGAGAAACTGTTGACATCACTGTGAACAAAAATAGGGAAATGTTATGGAAATCCATTTAAAATATTAAGCTAATCAAAAACCTTTAAAAGAAAAGTTACAAAAAGTAGTAATAAAACACATCTTGTAAAAAAAATCTAATAGACAAAGCAGCTAGTAAAGAACAATGTATAAAACTAAAAGGAGGTTAAAAAGGCATTAGATCCAGAATGAAAAAATTCAAGTATGCAAAGAGACAGCGTCAATTAATTATACAAAACAAAAGGCAAAACAGAATGTGCAAATTTGATGAAGGAATTCTGGTGGGACTCAAATGAGTAATAAAAGAATGACAGACCAATCATTAAACTTAGAACATAGCTAAGAGAATAGTTTCTTAAAAATTTAGAAAATAATACTTTCACCTTTTTTTTAATTTGGAGAAGAAACAAACAGAGATATGAATTATTTCACACACACACACAAACCTTAAAAACACAAATCAATGAAACATAACTAAATATAGAAATCTAATATCTCTTTTGACATAACATCAATGCCTACGAGGGAATGCAAACATCACAATAATACAAGCCAAAACCATTCAAATGTACCATGGCCAGTAATTATCTAGGACACCAAAAGATCCCGGCAAAAGTTAATCTAATAAATCTGCCATTATCTCTAATACTTCAAATCTGTGCCTTGAGCTAAACAGTTGTCAAAATGGAGCTCTGTTTACACAGAAATGAATCAGAGTGGGGGAAAAAAGATGTCAAGGCAGTTCTATTTTTTTTTTTTTTCCTTACAATTGTTGGCATGAAATGGTTAGCCAGTATATTTTAATCTGATTTTCTACACGGAGTCAAAGATCACTTTTTTTTTTTTTTTCCTCAGAAATACATACTACATAATGTGAAGGTGACTGCTTATTTGAGTTCTTTAGCTCTGAAAGCCAGCTTTGGCAATGTTCAAGGCCATTCTACAAGGCAACATCTCTGATTATTTTGTCTGACCTGAAAGAATCAGCTTCAGAATAAGAGACAATACACTAATATTTTTTGAGAGGGTCATGTTATTCAATGATTTTCATAAAATAGGTAAATTTATTTCACTACACAGTGCTTGGAATGATGGAAAATACAATATGCTGTTGGTATTTCCAATAACATGAGCAGGAATAAGTATCAGAACCCTATAATCAGCCTTGGTTTCTCTGGAAGATTAAGAGAAAGCAGCATGATCTTATAAACCACTGAAGACCAAGGTTTGAACCTTGATTTTACTTCAAAACTGTGACTTTATACATGTATATGCTCTGTTGTCTCAGTTTCTGGATCAGGCCGACAAGAAAAGTGTGTTCCCATGAAGTATCTCTCCCGTCAATGGTACTTAAAGTAGGCGTATGAACAAAGAAACTTCTGTCATTAAAAACATGAACAAACAAAAAGGTCCTCTCCTCTTTCTGTATGTATCCCTCTACATATTCTTTCCATATTTATATACAGAAGTGCAATTAGTTCAGAACATTTTATAGGCTTGTGAGGCTATAGAATACACCAGGTCAAGGTAATAATCCATTTAATGAAATCCCTGTGTACACGGTTTCCCTGAAATAACCATTTTACTGCACTATCAGAGTTATGAATGTTCACTGTCATTGAATTCAGCTACTCCATTGCTATGACTAGGTTGTCCACAGAAGGAACTGGAGAATATTTGGGATACTAATGTATATTCTAACATATTTAAAAGAATGATGTAAACCCAAGGTAGAGTTATGATATATTTGATTTTATATAACAAAGGATAATTTAAATTCATTTACTGTGAAGTATCCCAGACTTGGAGTCTTGATTCCACTTTGTTTCTGACTCTTTTTCCAACTTTGTAGACTTAAAAAAGAAATCACTTTTGTTTTGAGTTATAGGATGAGGATGTCAAACATATAGACTATGTGTTTCATTTCATTATTAGTATTCTATGAACCTTAAAAAAACAGCATTCTAGAATATTTGAACTTTGACTCAACATACAGAGGATATAAAGACAACCATTATTATTTAAGCAGTATGATTTGGTAACAGGTGTTTCATAGTTCACTTTTGCTGGGAATGTATTATAATAAACCTAAATAAATAGCAAATAAAAAGATAATAGAGCTATTCATATTGAATATAAGAGACAACTGGTAAGAGGAAGGTATATAACTCAGTGGTAGAGTGCGTGCTTAGCAAGCTTGAGGTCCTGGGTTCAATCCCCAGTACCTCCATTGAAAAATAAATTGATTAATTTAAATAAAAAGACTAACTACCTCACCCCCAACACCAAAAAAAAAAAAAGACATTTTAACATAATTTTGACTTTTTAACATAATTTTCCCTATTTTGCTATTTGGCTAGATATTTGCATTTTTTTTCTAGGTGAGTTGTATATAGTAGATGTTAAACATATAACTAATAAATCTAAAAAGACAGACTAAAAAACTAATATCTCTTCAAGGATAAAGTATCTCAGATTTCTAGCACAAAACACCTATGCAAAAATTTGCTAAATTACTATTCTGCAACATGGCTAGTATACTTAAAGACTACTTTATTTCATGCATGAAAAAGAACTACTCTATATACCCACTACATTCTAGAAAGAGTGGAAAACCAGCCCAAATTCATAGGGCTTTTACTTAATAAAAATAAGCATGTGCAGCTCAGAGGAGAGAAAGCCAGCTGAAAATGTAAGGAAGTGCCTAAATAAATAGAAGATTGCCTCCTTTCAAAAGATGGAACCTCTCACCCCACCATAAAAAAGGCAGCAAATCATTGCTCTGAAAAAATAAAGTTTCAATAATAAATAAATAGATAAATAAATAAATGATAAAAGGCCAAAAATAAATCACATGTAAATGATTCCACTTGATACAAGTATTTCCTAATGATTTCTTCATGTCTACTTAAAAACCAAAAAATTCAAGAATTATTTGAACAAATCAAGTGGGCAATTATCAGTTTGTTGAGAGTGTCAATCAGCTGTGAATGCGGGAGGAATTGCAGTCGATGAAAACACTGCCAACCTTCATATTTGACTCCTTTCTTCTCCTAACGCAGATAAAAACTTCAGCAGTTTTATCGCCATTTAGAAGGAAAAATGTTTTTCTTTCTCATTGTGAATTTCAATTTCTAATTCCTATCTAATCTTATTGTTAATACTCAAAATGTGTAAAATCTTATACTTTGCTTGTAGAAAAGACCCACTAACTTCCTTTATCCAGTGTAAATGATAAAAATAAATGTAAATGTCACTATTAATACTTTGAAATATGTAGTAGATTTTGCTGGTTACAGTTTAAGTTAGAGTGCAAATAATTACTTCTAAGGCACTTAAAAACAGTCCAATTCTTCTCTTTGTTAGTTTGTGCACAAAAAGTATATATCTGTATTTTCCTTTGTTAAAATAATGTATTTGAAGTAACACTGACATTTTCTATTGATATTCTATTTTAATATGTTTCTCTATTCAGTTTAAAGCTAAATACAATTAGTTTATATAAAATTGGGAATCTGCTTACTTGAAAATGTACAAAATAAAAAGAATTTGGCTGTCTAAAACTGAAGATTAAAATAATTTTATACAATCTGTGATTTTCTTTTTGCATTCTAGAATCAAGATACTATTTTCATAAAATCCTAACTGGTTTGGAAAACCATGGTAATAATTACAAACAAAATACAAAGATCAACCATCTATACCTATTTCTTGCTAAGAACAACTGTTACAATAATATCATATATGTATGGAATTAATCATACAGTTTACACTGTGTTTACATATATCAATATACTTAAACTTCGTCTTTAAAGAAGATGGGGCAGTTGTTATTAGTTTTGAATTTGACAAGAGGATCCTGAAATCCAGGGTTAAAGGGACAAAGGGCAATAATAAACCAGAACCTAGGTTGCTCTGAGAGGAGGAGGATGATATATTTAAAGGGTTGGATACAAAGTAGTGAAGGTGGTAAACGGCAGGGCCGTATTCCACTGCACTGGTCCATAATTCTTAAATTTGGCCTCATTTTCCTATCTAAAAATAACCTTACTTCAGAAGAAGATTAGTTTGAGGGGAAAAATGATAATCAGTGGATTATAATTTAAAAATGGGTTGATTTTCATCAAAATAATTGCAGTAAATATTATTTCCTCTGAAGATGCAATTCACTTTCAGAAATCAATCTTTTCCCTTCCTTTCTCTTCCTCCTTCCTTCCTTCTTTCATTTCTTCCTTCCTTCCTGCCTACTTCCCTTCCTTTCTTTTTTCTTTTGTAACCTCAATTTTATCTTGTCTGTTTTTACATAAAAGCCAGCATGTCATAACCAAGGAGTTAAGATAGAAAAGCGAAATAAGAGGTAATGATTTACAAACAAACTAAACTTGGTCATGTCTCTCTTTTAAAATAATTACTTAATTTTTTAAGATGTAAATTACCAGCATACTTGAAGCTCTTATTTTATATCAACTATTTTACAATAAACAGAAGGTAACTCAACTTTCCCTTCTTCTCCATACACTTGATTGTAATTTATTGGAAAGGAAAAACATAGTTGATTTCACTTCTTGCAGCCAGTGGGAAGCGTTCCTAAAAATTATATTCAACTGGACAATGAGACTTCCACTCACTGGAACAAAAGTGTGTTGTCCTACTTAGCAGGTGCACTGAGCTGCAATCAAGTGGTTAATAAAATACAAAGCACTAAAGTATAGCACAAAAGGCCAATATCATCAGGGAATTATAGAAACATCCTGACCCAGCTCTTTGGACACACAGGAGTTGCCATCCTGATTCAGATCCTTGATTAATATACTCTGGAATGATACATCTGGCAATGGCCTACATACAATCTCTCTGAGGACCAGAGGAAAATAGACTATTAAAATGGAACAATTTTACTACCATATACTGTGACTGTTTTTCAGTTTGCAGCAAAATAAACAAAAAAAAAAAAGTTTAAATATTTTAAAATTATCAGAAGCTGACCTCAAGAGGTGAGATTTCACTTCAGGATAGTATTTAAAAAAAGATAAAATTTACCATTATATAGCTTATTTTAGAGACTGAAACTAGTATTAAGTGTGTTTTATACAACAATAAATGAATTCACACGGATTTCATTTTGGAAGTTTAAAAATTTGCTTCTAACTTCTGAATTAGCTAACACTTCATAACATTTTTCCTAATGATGGAAGTGCACTTTTCATAGGATAAATCCCTGCATGAGAGAGAGAGACTGAACCACGAGGAAAGTCCTTCATGCTCATCAAAACCTTTCATATTCATTACTTATTGGATTCTAAGAATTATTCTCTATGGTCAGTATGCAAGGCATTGCTGACACAATTCTACAGATAAAAAGGAGGCTATTATAATTAGCAATTAGAATGTGCCCTAATAACTACTGCAGAGATAACCCCACTCCATCAGGCAGTTTTAACAACAAACACCTTTTGCTGAGAAATTGTAGCATAAGACTCACACACTGGGACTGATTTACCTACTTCCAGCATTCCCATCTTAATAACTGAGTCAACTTTAGTCACATCAAGGTAGGATTGTTTTCATTTTGCATCTAACTTGATTTGAAATATATATATATATTTTATATACATATATAAAACTTGGCTCTGAAATACCCAAGACTTGTTATTATCAATTATCTGGACTTCCCTGATAAGCCATTCTTCACGTGGATTGTCTAAAAAAAAAACTTCACTGAATGCTGCAAAATGATCTCTAAGATTTATGTATCTACAGTTCATAAATTGGAAGTATTTTTACAAACTACTTTGACTTTAATTGGTCCCTGAAGACATGGTTTGAATTGTTATAAAAGAATACAGGATACAAAACTGCAAAAACTTAATAGCTTTTTAGATTTTCTTCTTAAATCAGGGATTTGTAACACTGTATTTGTTTGTTTGTTTGTTTCTGACAATATGTACACCCTCCAAAGACAATACGGGATCATAAAATGTGAGAAAAGCAACATAAAAACCTTATATTAAGAACACTACTACTTGACTGTAGTAAAGAGCTGTGTAGTAATTTAACTATTCTTAAAATATTATTTCTGTATAAACGAAAATTAAAAGATAAAGAAATTAGTAATGTTAAATTATTGTATCCCCCTCCATAATATTTAAAGTAATAAATCCAAGTGATTTTAAGCAATTTGATTTCATTCACTATTGCCGAATAAAATGCATAGGATTCCACCTCCACTCTGATCTACCTGTAATTCCCCTGACAATATGCTGCAACTTTAAAAAATAAAATATGAAAGAACAATGTAAAAATTTTTAGTAGATCTGAATCTTGACATGTGTTACTTGAGAAAATATATTTTATGTCCCAATTCCTTGACATTTCTATGAAAGTAAGTGAACATATCAGTTTCCTTTTTTAAAATTGTACTTCACATAATATTGCAATCCACAATGAGTTGCCATACTGAAAGAGAAAAATAAATGTTGATCTGCATTCCAGTGTTCACTTTTACTATTTCAAGAGCACCGGCTTCCTAGGAATTTGAAAATTGTGGAAAAATCTTAAAGTGGAAACGCTAACGACAGGCACATCCCTGGAGATGAGACGTCAGGAACTGCAGCCTCCAATCCAAGCTGCATCGTGGATATCTTTTTGTTGGCTATGGGAAAGCTGATCAATTCCGATGTCACCATTCTTCAATTGAAGAAATCCTGAACCTCTTAAAAGTATAGCTGTTTATTCACGAGAGAAATGGGCATCAAGTAATTTGATCATCCAATAAATTCATATAAATTCAAAGACTGCATCATATAGATCATCTTACTGCTGAATATACATGTTTATATATACACATTTTTTAATTTGAAAATGAGATTTACTTTTATAACTTGAGCTGGAAGATTAAAGTTTTCCCCCTCTTTGAAAAAGGGTTTAAAAAAAAAGAAAGAAAACTAATAATCTAGAATAAGCGGATGTTAAAATGTAAGTTAACCTGTGTTCTTCCCCTTCCATTCTAGATTATGTGAGTTCATCTCATACTGCTATTTTTAGAGATGTTCCAAACAGATATGAAATACATACAGCACTTTAGAATCCCGAAATGTAACTCTTTTATATTAAATAAAATATTTAAATTACTACAGAAGTAGTTGAACTGGTTTATGGTTTATTTCAACTTATTTTAATAAAAGGCTTTGAAAGTCTTATTTCAATGTAAATAAGATTGCCAAATATCAGCTTAGTGAACCTCAAAAGATATTACAATATTAAAAAGTAAAAGTAAACTAATACAGTTAAACTTAACTGCTAATAAACGAAGAGAGAAACTACTTAAAGCACCATTCAGTTGATGTATGGAAGCGAGAAACGCCAGCATGCTTCCTGGGCATGGCTGAGAAATGCCGGCGCTCTCATTTATTTATCCATAAAATTGCAGACCATTTAGCAATAAGCATAGAACTGTTATTCAAAGCATGAAAATGCTAAATATCAATGGCTGAATACCCGAAAATAGAGGATGAAGCAAAATGAGAAGAGAAAATTTTATCAGTTTTCATCATGACACATTATCAAGTTGAAATTATCTTCCTGAATTTTATAACCCTTTTAAGTTCCTGTTCTCATTGGCATTTATTAAACCATAAGTCACCTTAAATTGGTTTATTTGTATAAAAACTTAATAAGCTCTAGTATATATTCAAAATAGAAAGACATAGTCTGATATGCATTCAAATAAAGTTGGCCTTTAATTCAAAATAAATTCCCTTTATTAGTTGGCATACTGTAATATGTTTATTGATTTAGGCAAAGGCAAAATACATAAGAAAATCTACTTTCACTTTGGTAGCAACTAAAATTATTCAAGACTTACCGTTTAATTTATGAATTAAATTTTAAATGATTATTTCTCATGGATTCCCTTTTAACCTACCCATCTTCACGTCTAAATAAATACACAAGGGAAATTCATAAATTTTTTTGTAAAGCTATTAAGCTTTTCATTGATGTGTACACATACTACATCTATGAGTAATGAAAACAGATTACATTCTTTTTAAAAATTAAAATGCAAATGTTAAAAATTTTAACATTAAAAAAAAATCACAGAGGAGCCAGACAGAACAATATTAAGTTTTATCTCTCACTTTTTATCTCTCCATTGAACTTATATTTTGGTTTTCCTGCACGATCACCTTTTATCCCATTATTTAAAAAAAAATCCTTATTTATTAGGCTGATGATTAATTCAGATTTGCGCTGAAAAATTTGTCCCAGTGAAAATATTAAGACTGCCCCTTTCATCCTAAAAAAATGAGCCATTTTGGATAATAAATCATATGGTCATCCCACTAAATTCTGTCACCAAGTGCTACTAAAATGGTTATAAACTAATGAGTGAAAGAAGTTCATTTCAAATGAACAAAAATGTTTGTTTCATTTTCAGTTTTTTTCAATTAATAGAATTTTGCTGAAATAATGAAATGTTTGCCCATAATTTCTTTGTATTTAATTTCGGGAAATGTGTTCGATTGTTGATTTGGCAAACATTAACCAAAGAATTATTAATTTATTATAATTCCAATAAGAAAGAGGAGATGGAAATAAAAAGTAAAATGCAGACATTTTTTCAGAAGCTGTAAGTTTTGACTCAAATGCATTGAACTTAAATGCTTACAGAATGATTCTGCCAAAATGTTGATGCTGCATTTAAAAAAATCACAAGGGATACTGTTTTCAAAGGTTATATAGTTATACTGTCAAATGAAGGACATACAATATAGCTAGTTAGAGTAATGCAATTAGTGCACATGCTGTGGTTAGGTTATTTTGAAAATTGTGCTTGGCACAAGGCAAATACTACAAGATTTACACATCACGCATAAGTGATACTGCCTGGATATGGGCTATAAGGATTTGTGTTATGGCTCATACATTGAATCATTTTTTGTCTACCCATGAGAATTTTGTTTTATTCAGAAGTCACATTCTTTGATCGTAGCTACATACTAAATATATTATCTCACCTACTAAAAATTCATGATTTTACTCATCTTCATCTTTTCCATTCAGTTTCAGTTGCATAATTTGATAAAACAAAGTATATTCCTTCCTTCATGAATATTATGGTAATCATTTTAGGTTTTCTAAACTGCTGTATCTAAAAATCTAAACTCCTTTATTTCGTTAAATGATCCCTTTACATTCTAATTGGATAAAAAAACGTTAAACACTATCCGCTAAACTCTATCACACTAAGCTGACACTTTAGTAATTCTTAAAACTAATTTGTGAAAACATTTTTGCCCAAATAATGCCAACAATATAATAAAAACCCAGCATGAATATGGTTAAGGTGCCAGACTAAGAATTAAAATAATTATTTTTTCATACATGATTTCTGAAACCTAATTAAATATGAAATATGAAAAACTAATTATATTTGCATATGAATATTAGGGACAATGGGCTGGGTTTGTGTGTGAAAATTTTGAGGAATCTATAGCCTATTCATTTTATTTTAAATCTTACGAAGTTTTCATTTTAATCAAGAACCTTAAAAAAATTTATATTCTTTGAAACAGTAATTTTGCTCCTAGGATCACTTCTTAGGAAAATAATCAAATATATTATTATAAAAGATATCTTCAACAGTATATTGTCTGTAAGACTAATTAGAATAGCACATTATTTATCAAAATAATTATAAAATATGTGTATGTGTGTATGACACAGTTTTCCCAAAATAGATATATGCTTCAATAAAGAATCGTTCAACCACAGTTTTGAATTTTGAGTTTGAATACTGGGTTGAATCAGACTACTGCTTTTGAAGAGATGAAGGGGTCAAAGGTTTGTTCAAAAGATGCTCAGTGTTAAGGAAAATGCATGAATTATATATTTGGGATGAATGCAATTGTGATATATACATACATAAACAGGCAGATAGATATAAAGTATACAGATACATTCAAATAGCCTATCGAGAAGCAATGCAAATATGTTTACAGAGGTTATCTCCGGGCAAGTTTGATTCTAATCTATACATCCCACAAAAATTTGCTATTTTACTGTAAGAGAACCCTATTTAGATGATTATTTCAAAAAACAGATTACAAGCATCATCAGTAAGATTTTTAAACAGCAATCGTGTCCTTCACATCTTCTATGACTATGAGGTCCTAATACTGTCCATCTACCACCTTCTCTCTTCTTTATCTGACAACTCCTACCTCAAATTCACGTCCTCTGCCCAAGTCATGCTGGACTTTGTGTTTTTTATTCAATAAGCCAGACAAGCAGGAACTCACTGGTCATTCTCTGTGGTTGGAACACTTCCCCAGAGAGCTACCTGGCTGAAATCCCTCATTTCCCCCATGGCTCTACTGTCCTATTTCCTTCATATGTTGACTAGAAAGCCATATTCTCCATGAGGATTCTTTGTGCAATGTATCTGGCTTATTGTAGATACTCAGTAAAAACATGTTATGTGCATGAATCTTATTGCTCAGAAGTATTTATTAAATATCATCTACCTTATCATTAGCAGCAACAGGATTGCTGAAAATTTGGAACAGCGGAAGTGAATCCCTTCTCTAATGAATGCTTACTGATATTACCTATGAAAAATTAATCATATCTCTATATTGAGAAAATAATTGGCAGAATTCAAGTAGTGGCTGCAAAATCACTCACAATGGCAAAAACTTCTCAGTTTCTGTATATCTTTATATAACACAGCATTAGAAGGTGGTAAGGCACATTAGAGATAATCTGGTTTGGTTCTTGCATTTATAGATAAGGCATTTAAGACCTAGCAAGTTAAGGTCATAGTCAGACACAGATATGCAACTGATAAAAATTACTCCTGAGCCAATATAGAACTGAGTCTACTAATTCTGGATCTAACATTTATTACAATGTTATAGAAAACTTCAAGTCTTCTGTGTATTTGATAATATATTAAGGCAACTTTATATAATATATAGGATTTCTGCAAATACCAATGCATCTGCAGCTGATACTTAAGTGCCAGTATTTGTAAAAAAAAAAAAAAAAAAAAAAAAAAAAAGATTTAAAGAGAAAAAACAGCCTCACATAATGTCGCTAACTTTGCTTTTTCCTGACCAAAACATTAATAAATAAAAATTGTGTTAGTATGTGTTGATTAGTATAAAAATGGGAATTTTATTAAACTTGCTGTATATAAACACAACTTTTTCCAAAGAATTTATAAATGCACTATCCAAAAGAAGAGGTCCATGACTTCTAAAGATTTCAGAGAAAATTGGGTGGGGGTGAGGTGGGGTTAAGGGAATGATTGGATTGTTTTTTTTCCAGTAGAGGAAAAATTTCCAAAGATGTCTGTACCACATTGCATTATAAGTGATCTAAACGATCGGTCTCTCTTTACACAGTTTATTCTGACCAAATACTCTCACAGGATTTCAGCCATCCGGATGACATGTGTCCCTGATGGGGGGAAAATGATCTATCATGCCCCACAATGTCCCACCCCCGGGGGAGCTCCCTCCACAGCCTTGGCCTTAGATGCAATGTTAGTGGGAATGAGAAAACAGGGCATTACAGGAGTCTGTGCTGGCCATTCTCTTGTGTGGCCAAAACTCTCATTATTCTTTTCAGGTATTCATGGTGAGATTAGTGGTTAAATGTATACATCTTTTATCCATTTTAATCATAAAATATCACAGTTTACTGAATTCAAATGAAAAACACTATACAGATCAACAATGAATGTGAGCCCCTCTTCCCCACCCAGAGAACTACTTCATAGCTATTTTTTGATGATGCAATTTTAGAAATTTTTTTAATGAAGCGCTGGCTTCTTAAATAAGAATAACCCTAAAAAGCCAATGAAGTCTATAAAATGAAATTTTAAATCCAATTGACATTGTGTTTCATTGAATAGCTATTTCTAATGTGAACACTTCAAATGCTCTACAAAAACATTCTAGAAACTTCCACTGACATCAAGGGGACTGTTTCACACAGTGGGGATGTAAGTTTCAGAGCCCTCTCTCAAGTCATTACTGGCATTTTGTGGGTCACTTTCAATTTCTTTAATTCCAACCATTTATCCTTCTTTAAAAGTTTTCGAAGTAGTTTATTTTCCACTTGTAAGATACAGAACATAAAATTATCTTCAATAATCAAAAGTAGAAACATAAGTGAGAATAAAATAAAAGTTAACTACCTAAAATTTCATTTTATCAAATTTGCTATTGTAGCAATATGCCATTCTTAGATGTCTATTATAACTATTAATTAATATTCTGAATACATATTAGAGATTACTGATTAAGTGTTATCTGGCAGCTGAAACTTTTCCAGTTTTACTCCTAATTCTTAGTTTATGCATTAAGAGGTTATGGTTCACTATGTGCTTATGAAACAACGGTAATATTTCAAATAGTAACACAATCATCATAAAAAGGTTGTGAAACAGACCACCGTGACATTCTGGGCTCAAAAATTCCAACATTGCTTGTTTATTGCTCAGGAGATTTCAAACTATTTAACCACAGGACATTGCTGGAGGAAATAATTAAACTTTCACTGAACCTTGGGAACTCAAATATATCTTCTTTTACCCCATCTAATATAACACCATCAGCAACTGTAGCTTCTAAGTCTAAAATTGTATGACTTTCCTATTCTATATCCAGTCTACTGTGCTATAGATTTCTTTTCTAAATCATCCAGACTTCGTTTCTCTGATAGGTTTCATATCCAACAAATTGCCAAATATTGTTAATTATTTATTTGTATTGTGTCAAATAGTTATCTTTCCATTTATGCTGAACACCACGTGAATTCTATCTTTATCACTTTTTACTGAAGTTACAAAGCAGACTGGTCTCCTGGAACGCACCACTCCCTTTCTACAATTTGTCCGTGTAGTTATAGCAAAAGTGTCCCCAAATGGCTTCAATGATTATGTTATGCTCTGCCCACATATTTTCAATGGCTTCCTACTGATCATTAAAAATGCTCAACTACTTAACATCTAAAGTTCTGCAAAATTTGGCATCCTCAATTTTTTTCTACCACAGTTAATACCTTTTGAAATAAACTTTAAAATTTTAGAATAGTTTTAGATTTACAGAAACACTGAGAAGACACTACAGAGAGTTCCACGTATCTCACACACAACTGGTCTATTTTTAACTAATCTTACATTCATACAGTACACTTGTCACAATGAATGAACCTATATTGATGCATTATTACTGAATTCCATTATTTATTTTCTTAGATTTTAGGATTTCTTTAGTTTTTACTTTATGTCTTTTTTCTGTTCAAGGATTCCATGCAGAATATCATTCTTCAATATTTTTATCTGTATGAAGAGGATAAAAAGTCCACCCTACAAGTTCCACAGCTGAAGATAAGATACATTTTTACCTCACCTAATTTTTAAAGTTAACTTTCACATATTCATTAATTTTCACCTGGTAGATCTAAGGTGTGTTTTTCAGACTGGTATGGTGAGCTAACAAAAAGTCAAATTAGATGTTGTTCCAAGAGATGTGAATAACAGAAACATCTACTGAGGTAAATGACAAAAGATCAGAACTAAGGCTTGTTTTGTGCATAATTTCATTTCTTAGAGCCATGTACAGTATCTGGCACAAATAAATATTGAATCATTAGTGTAAACCATATTGAGAAGATGGAAATATATGTATCACTTTGAAGCATCAGTAATGCTTTATACATCAGCATAATTATTATTTCGTAGATTTTACCTTGTCTAATATTTTAACAGATGTTGCACTTTAAGGAGCATAAACATGATGGTGGGGGAGGGTATAGTTCAAGTGGTAGAGCGTGTGCTTAACATGCACTAGGTCCTAGGTTCAATCTCTAGTACCTCCATTAAAACAAATTAAATAAATAAACCTAGTTACCTCCCCCCACCTAAAAAAAAAAAGCATAATATAATTATAAAGGAATACTGATAGTTCTAAGGGAACAAACTACTTTTAGTCTCCTTTAAATAAATTAGAAGAAATTATAGATAACATACTAATTACTATATATCATATCAATTTCTCTTTGAAAATGTTAATAAGGGTTTATATTATTGACTCATCTAAATTTCAGTATGTCTTTGAAACAAAGCTAAAAAGAAATCTGACTTCTTTCTAAAGTAAACTATGATGCAGATAACTTCCCCCTAGATAGAATTAATGACTGTGCTGTATGATCAAAGTGAATTGAATAGTTTATCATTATTGAATTAATATCAGAGAAAAATTGGTTACATCTGAAGAAAATGATAGCGTAACACTCAAACATGGATGGTATTAACAAATGTATCCAGAGTGTTCAAATGAACTAATGATATGAGAGCAATAAATATACTAAAATGAATGTACATATTTATATTCATAACACAATTCCAAAAGCAAATCAAGCAAAATATGTAACCTCCATTCAAAAAACATATTATTAATAACCTAAAAACATATAACTTGCATTATGGCTTTTTAAAAAAAATTGTTTCTTTCATTCTTTTCAACATTCAAATATTTTAAAATAATGGTTAATAAACTACTGTCATGCGAACACAGAAATAATTAGGTTGTTAATGGGTTTTGAATACTCTTGTGCTAATAAATCTACATGAAAATGCATTATTATATATTGTTCATGCATTTTGTAATTTCAAGGACAAGTCTCTAGCAACCTGGTATAATTTCCAGGCACAATTACAATACATTTGAGAAGTTAATGATATTCTGGTGGATGTAGGCTAAGTGTAATTAACATTGTTTTCAAAGCTTTTGTCATTCATATTTTGAAGATAAATACAGGTGTTTACATAAACTCGTGTATGTTTTCATACATACATGTATAGGTATAAAAGAGAATAAATTTAGTGATCAAAATATAGAAAGTCAAAGTCATATCTCATAAAAACAAATCTAGAAGGAGATGTGTTTCCTAACCTCTGGAGTTTTATGTAGCCTAGTTTTTAAAATCTCAATATTTTATAGAAGAAAAAGGGGAGCAAAAATATAGCACTGCTGTCCTGGAAAATGCTGACTTCTGAAGTGTTGATTTTTTTAATCTTCATAATTTTAAATATATGTTCTTCTTAAAGTATAAACTGAAGGTTATCTCACATCGTGCAGTGAAGAGGTACACTCTTCCTTCTTTTAGTAATTGTTCAGTGTATGAGTACTTTCAGATATTCCTTTTCTTAGTATTGCCTATCATCCCTTTGGCAAAGCTTTCTTTTTCACTAGTCTTGTCACCACACCTCTACCACTTTAGATGGACTTGTATAAACAGACAATTTAAAAAATCAGTACATGTATATGGTTACTAGTATCAGTATTTCACAAATAAATGGACACTACTTTCTGGGATTGAAATATAATTATTTTATTGCATATGTAGCTTCTGGGCCCAGTAATATAAAGGACTACTTCTGAGCCTTGTGGAAACTTTATCTGCCTCACCTAAGGTCCTACGTCGCATTACTCATGAGATAAGCTTTCATTTTATGGATTTGTCTCCTATGTTTCAAAGCAGCAATTTGCTTTACTATTTTCCTGAACATGTCAGTTTATCAAACTGCTCTAATTTATATATATATATATACTGTAGAGTCCAATATTAACAGACACTTAAAAGCTAACCCAGACTTATCCATCTTTTCCTCAATATTACAGTATATTTTGAGTGGCTGCAGTCATGTATTTCAAGTACAGCAGTCATATTTCAGAGAGACTGTACTCACTTTTTGCATCGTCCATTTCTCTTTTTGTCCATTCCTATTGCACCATGTACTTTCGCTGCGCATTGCTTTAGCCTGTATTTTGTAGTAGCGATTTACTTTACTATTTTCCTGATTGTACAATCCTCCTGATTGACTGTTTAGCTAATAATATTCAATAGCTCAACCATATTGTAAAGACCCAATGGAAGTTTTTAATATAGAAAAATGTGATGGCACTTTCTTACTCCCTACCAGGATGTTAAGGTCTTTATTCTCCAAATATTGTCATTCCAATGACTCCCTCTCTTTTCAACATCATTTAGACTGGTTATAATTTCTTCAGTACTTCTCATGTGGGCCATTACCACTGTGAAATAATGAAAAGACCCATGAAATTAGAATCCGATCCCTAGGCTAAAATTCTGGCTTAGCCGCATAGAAGATCAATGACCTTAGACTGGTTGTTTCCTCTATTCAAAATGGAAACATCAATGCCTATCTTATAAAATTATTGAAAATTGTGTATGTTAAATGAGATAATTCAATTAAATGTGCATAATCCAGTTACTTGATGTCATTAAATGTTTGTTGGATCTGTTTCTAACTATAATAGAACTGGCTTCTCTAATGATTAATTCAATTTCATGTCATTTACTGGATCAAGAACCTTTAACATTCATCCAATGACTTTGAGTTACTTAAAGTCTTCTTAAATCTGTAGCTTTAAGTCTCAATAACCCTTTTTAAAAAAACTAAACATTGGGAATACATTGTAGAATAAAAGTATCTCCTTTACACATGGAGCATGCAGACTCCTGATGGAGACAGGTTAATGCAAAAAAAAAAAAAAAGAAAAGAAAAGAAGAAGATTTCAGTACTTGAAAGCCTTTTCCTCAAGTAACAAAAGAATAAACTGAAAGACCTCCATGGCCGGTGTACAGCGAGCTAGCAGGAGCATGACAAAAGGGGAAAGTTTACAGGCCAAGGTTAAAAGTTCATTTTTTTAAATTTTATTTTAAGTACTCTGTGGAAGTCATCAAAGAGTTTTATTTGAATCTGCACCTCAAACAAGACAGCAAAGGCAGCAGGTGACCACTTCCTGGGAAGGTATTGTATTGTGATGAGTAAGTACTTCACAGATAAGTGAATTAAAGAAATAGAATTGGCTGGTGGTAACAATAGAACTTAAGGACACATTCTTAAGGAAAGAGGAAGAAACGGGAAATAAGAGGAGTTTCTTTGTTTCTGACTGGAATGACTACATGGATGGTGGTATTACTGGGGTTAGAAAGGAGCTGGTTGGGAGGGCTTGGGAAAGTAAGAAAAAAGTGTTGGCAGTTTGGTGATGGAAAAAAATGAGATAAAAATAATTTATTCAAGTCTTTGGCTCCACTTTAATTATATAAAAACTTTGATCACATACTTGGAGAACTGTGAAATGTCTTAAGAATACATACAGACTACAGTGTATTACAAATTGTAGATTATGAATAAAGTAGAATTAAATTTATGTATATAATATTGTCTCTGAGTAGTCTGTAATAGCTTTAAAAGCAAACCAATGCTAAAGCTTAATACATACAGTATTTAAAAAACAAATTTATTTTATTACTCAAAAATAGAAGTACCATTTTATCAAACTTAAGAGACACTGAATGGAGAGCTAAGATATATATCTAGTACCACCTTGTTATATTCTGTTTTTCCGAATGATTATATATTAATAAAACAACCCTCACATATGAAGGTGACTTTTAGAAGTATATGGAAATCAAAGTATTTTCCAAATGGTATCAACATGGCAACATGGAAAGTTTGTGCCTTCTGTCCAATGACTAGTGTTGACTGCAAAATTTTTAGCAATGAAAAAAGATTATCCTGACTAAAGGCAAACAGTCCATTTAAGGAGCAAAAAGCAATAGTCTCAGTATTAGATGCTGCTGCAAAGTAAGTCAAAATAATAGTAAAAATAAAATAATGGCAAATAATCAGATGACTGTATGTGGTACTAAAGAACCCTTCATAATTCTGTGTACTTAGGTACGAACAAGCAGATTCAGCTCTACTTTCAAAAGTAGGATACCTATTTTCAATTTAGAAATACTAGTATAGCTGCCTTGTGAAATCTCTCTTTTACACATTTTCATTAAGACCGAAACAAGCAAAAGAAACTAGAGTGGAGAGAGTGCAGACATGGCACCAGATGGACAACTGCTACACTGTCAAGGGCATCAACCGTGGGCAAGTTACTTCGGTTTTTTATGCTCATATTTTTCATCTATTAAAGAGAACAGCCATCTCAGCAGCTTGCCAAGGGGACAAATTTGCTTAAAAGTGCTTGGTGCAGTGCTTAACATAGAGTAGATGTTCAATAATTTTTTTTTAATTCCTTGTAAGTATTAACTAATCTTTTGTTATCTGATTGAATAGGTCCACACAGCTTGTCATATGTTTATAATCTTTAAAGTGTTTCATGAGGATTTACATTTAAGGTAAGGGTGTCAGCTTTGCTGGAAAAAAAGTGAAAGAGAAAAATCAACTTCAATCATAATTGAAAAATACAAATAGACGGTACTTTGAACTGAAAAATCTTTCTCTTGAGTTACATTTATTACTCAGAATGATTTCAGTAGAAACTCTTGGGCTCAGCAATTAAATTATATGACATTATAATATGCAAAAATTGGAAAATATTAAACATGTCCTTTTGAAACCTGATGAATGATCAGTTTTGGTCATTGGGCTCCTTTGATTTCCAACCCTCCTCTGGTATATTATGAATTGAAGCTTCTAACATAAATTTCTGCTCAGGTAATTCTATTCTAAATAAAGTATTTAATGGTCTCTAAAATCAGATTCAAACTTCTTAGTATGGCATTTAAGGACTTTCATAATTTGACCCTAATCCATTCATTTGGTCCAATTTCTCTCTGTTATGACTCTATACACCAAAATCCAATAAAAATACCTCTACTTACTTGCCATTCTTGGATTATGCTATGACTTGCCACGTCTCCAGCATGATCTTGGACCATGCCATTATCCCAGCATCAAAAGCTCAGCTCACCTGTATCTTGTGTCCTAGTCTACTTTCAAGACTATATTAAAAGCACATCTAATTTATGGTGTAATTCCCTATTCATTCCTCAAAGAGAATTAATTTTATTTATACATAATCACAGTATTTAACGAATGGAATTACACCTAGATGGACAGAGGAATGACAGCCTCAAAAATTAAACATCTTGAAGGCAGTCATATACATGGTTAGTGATATAATTTTATTAATTAATTTATTCATATATTAATGTTAATGAGATCTACTCCTAAGCAAGGTACTTAATACAACTCCATGAGTAAGAAAAAAAAAAAAAGAGAAAAAAAGAAAAAAATATATATATCAGATCTATTTAGTTAAGATTCAATCCACTGTCTGTTGTTTTCCAAGAGTGTAGAGTAATGCTTTAGGCACAGCATGAAGTCATTCTGCATGTATTAAAATTTTCTATAGTTTTCTTGCCATCCTTCTTTTAAATATCTTTAAAAATATTAGCTTGTCAGGGTAAAAGGTCAGATGTCTATATCAAGGATATTATGTAATAAACACTAATTAGAATTAGGAAGGAAATGACTTGGGACAGAAAAAAAAAAAACCCTCAAAATTTCATCCCTCAATATGAATTTTCAAAACCTCTAAGAAAGTAAAATCCAGGGCAGACAAATCAATCTCCATGAAATATGTATTTTGCTTCAAAAATATACCCTGTATCAGAGGTGGGAGTGCATTTGTTATCTGTCTGCAAACCCTTAAAGTACTACTGAAAATGTTCTTATGATGTGATTAAACATTTAAGTGTTCTAGGATTAAACATTTAAGTGTTCTTCCCAAAGCAAATATTTATGACATTAAAATGATTACAGGGTGATAGAATATTTTTATCTACATTTGGTCTGAAGTAAGACTCCCCCAACTTCAGATTTCTATTATGACTCAATAGGAACTTATATTAAATAATTTCTCTTGTGGCAGATGATATTTTTTTCATTATGTTACTACCGGAATCATCATTAATATAATTAGTTGTCAAGAATTTAAGGAAGGAAAAGTCCCAATATGAAAATTAAGCACACATCTACAATTTCTGGTCCATTTTGAAATCCAAAAAATTTTAGGTATGGAAGTTATTTTGTTACTCATTTGGTAGTGAAAACTGACTTAAACTCACATGGGTTATCTAGATTATTCACTTATTCCACTTAGTGTGACTATTTAGAATTTTCACTACAAAATTGTTATTGTGCTTAATTTCGAGGGCTGGCACAGATCCCAGCGGGGATGTTAAGTAATATATGTCATGTGAATTATATCGTCTTTCTAAAATCTGAAAAATTCTTAACTCTAGAAAACATCTAGATTGTAGGCCTACACATCAAAACACCAGCTTTCAAAAATCCATGTGTGCTATAAAATTGAAGATTATAAAAGGAGTTGATTTAAATATGTTAATGTATTTGGTTTGATATATTACATGTTCTTATTTCTCATTCTCTAACAATTATAAACATGAAATGATGGCCATATCTATTTTTGACAGATGTTCATTTTGCAGTAGAATATATTGGTAATTTTCTGAGCTCCTCTGGCTTTTCACCAATCTGAGTGTCATTTATATAATACAAGTGTTTATGTGATATAATGCGATTGATGAACTTTGCTTTCCACTTTATAGAGAAGCCTGGAACCACCTATTATGAGTTCCCTATAATTATCTTCTCTTTGCCTCCACATTGCTGTTCATCTTTTCAAATTTATTTCTCCTTTCTTTCCTTTACAGAAAAAGAGTTTATCTTCACTTTAAAGCATCCCCATTATGCTTGAATAACTTCTATCTAGTCGAATCCTTCAATAATTCCTTCCTAATGGATCATTAACCTCAATATACTGATACTCAGTTACCCTGAATAACGAAAACAATTTCCATCTATAATACCATGTTCCTTAGCTACTCTTCCCCTTTCTTTCTTTTATTCCATTATTTGGTAGTCTTCTTAAAATAAGAAAAATTGCTGTCTCCAATTCCTGACCATGCTTCCATGGTATATCCTTTTAATGTCTCTTCTCTTTCTTCATTACTCCATCATAACTCCCCTCGGGGTAGTCAGGAGTGACCTGTCAGTTATCAGATTGCAAAGGCATCCCTTGAGCCTTACTTTCTTGGATTTATCAAAAGAGTTCACATGTTTCTTCTTGCCAATCTTCTACTACTGTGGCACTGCGGCTGCCTACTTCCTCCCTTCCTTACTGACCATCTCTTTCTTGTTTCCACTGGCATCCCTTCTTCCTTCTGTCCATTCTCCTCTGGACACATTGTACTATGCATCAGCCTTCAGATAGCGCCAAATATTACTTCCACATCGCTTGGCTGTGTTTACGGATTTGTTTTGTAGCTTCTATCTCACAGAGTAAAAACACTGTGCCTTACTTAATTCCTAGCTCAAATCTCATCTCATGTATGACGTCTTCCTTGAATAAGTATTAGTGTTCTATCCCTCCTTTGAAACTCTCGGGCCCTTTTATTTATACCTGGTCAATAACACATTCCTGTTTACATTTTATAATATTTTCAGACTATGAGTTCTGTGAAAATGAGGTTCGTGAGCCTCAAGAGGTTTCACTTGAGAATTACATCCTCATTCGAATGTAAGCTCCATGTGAACAGGAATATTTATTCAGCTTATTACTTCATCTTGAAGAAGTGCCTGGAACCTACCAGAAACCCAACAAGTATTTGCTGAATAAATATTCAGCGTAGCACTTCAGATAATGCCATAGACTTAATAGTTACTATGCAAAAAGTTACTGAGTTACGTTAAAAATTCAAAACATATGATTCCAAATAAATGCTCCTTTTCCAAAAACAGTGAGCTCTGGAAGTTGTACATTTATGCCAGTGATGCCAGGTCACATATTTGGGACTGTCCTCAGAACTAGTTTGTGAACTGTAAAACAGAACCAGCTCAGCAGGATCATTTGGTTTTAAATAAAAGCAGCTATCCAGATTAACTTAATAAATTGATTTCATTTGTCTCTCAATTATGTTTTGGCTGGAAATGAGATCTAAAAGCCCTAGGCTGCAGTCAAATCATTCATGTAGAAGGTCTCCAGATTTTGGATTGTCACAGAACATACTGATTATGTTTCTTTGCAGAATGGACAACTATTGAGTTTTCCCCTTTTCAATTCCCTACTGCTGTGGATTCTGCAGAATTCTATCCCAGACTCTATTCTCTTCTCTCCTAAAAGTCTTTGTCATCAGTTTATTTTGATTTAAGTATGATCCTATGTCAATGACTTTCACATTTATATCTCCTGACCTCTTCTCCTAGGACCAAACTGCCATTTCCTGTTGCCTCTTCTGATACTCATCTGAAACTCTTTTGGAAAGTAAAACTTCCCAAATGTTTTCCCCATGAGGACCTCACCCTGTTTTTATTACTTTAGTAAACTGGACTCAGTTACCCAAATCACATTCCTAACACTCATTATCATATCAAGTTTTTTGCTTGTTTTTTTTTTTTTCCTAGCATCCTTGAATGGTAAAGTTTCTTTATTAAATTGATTCCAATATACAAATAAGCACTGGTCATTTGAAGAAAATGCTAAAAGCTTGAAATATTTATGTGTTAATTTAATATATGCAGTATATATTACATAAAAACTTACTTAAATGCATTAAAATGCATTAAATAATTCAAGTGATATTCCATTTACTTGGACAGCAAATGATTTTTTTTTCCTTTAGAAATCCTTATATCAAAATCAATTTCAAATGAAAAGTAAGCAATTCATTATCACCATAAAAGTAGTGGCATATACTAAAAATTTTTTTTATCTTCCACTTTGTTCCATTCCTGCTACCTCTCCACTACTCTAAGCCCATTTTGTCTTGCCCTGAATTACTTGCCCAGCTCCCTAGCTGGATCCCATCTCCTGAGGCATTGCCATAAGCATCATCCCTTTAAAGTGAACGTTTGAACCGCTACTCCTGGACCTCCATGGGGTGCTTCTCAGTCGTCCCATCCTTGGGTTTCTCCTTACCTCCCCAGCCTCTACCCGCCAGCCCTACTCTCATACACCACTACTCACGTGTGTCTAACAGCAGCTCGTCACACACGCTTCGTGTCACCTGTGTTTCTGACACTGCCCCATCATCCTCCTTCCCCCAAGTTCATTCTGCCAAGTGAGCTCAGCATTTTCTGAAGAGTCAGCTCACATGCCTTCTTCTTCAGTTATGTTTTTTGATCTCCCAAATCTGCGCTGGGTTTCCATCCTCCTGACTCCGTTAATACTGAGGATACATCCCTCACGGCACCAACCTCACAGTTTGTATGTCAAATTCTCTTCCTACAAGGTGAGCTTCCTGAGGATCCAGCCTGTGCTTTAGCTAACCCTTGTACCCTTGGCACAGCCATTTAGTAAAAGAAAAATGAAGTGATCGAATAAATGAATGAAAATCTCTCCTGGCACCATCCTTCCTCAGCACGCTAAGAAAGTATCAAGGATCCTGAGTCAGGAGAGTTTCAGGTATTATGTCCAGGTCGAAGAAATATTTACATCCTAGTGCTTGGTGACAAATAAGCCAGTAGCGTCAATGTTTAACTTCTGGAATGATACATTCCATTGATCTTTTGGAGCTTTTATGCAATATATGTATTCAATTACATATGACAAGTGTCAGAATCAAGCTCTGAAGGATGGCAGTTGACATCTTCAGATTAATAAGGAAATGAAGTGTGATGACAAATCTGAAGTAGCTGTTCAGAGACTTTGAGATCTCTATTAATGTGTTACAGGAATGGAATAGAAGGATGGAAAGGGCTCGAGACAGATAATTATAAACTGGAACTGGTACCACATCTGCCACTAACCTAGCACTTAATCTGTCTGTTTTCTTACCTACACAATAGGAGATTCTTACCCTAATGTCTTGTAATATGGCTTTCAAAAGAACAGAGAACCTGCAATACGAAAGGACGCTATTAAAGTGAAATAACAAGAAATCGCTGGGAGAAGTTTTAAACCTAATATTATTTTCTTACAGTTCTTAATTAACAGATGAGTTGATAATCATTTTAGATATTTATAATTTATGGGCACATCCTACTTTCATTAAAATGCATATAATATTAGTATAGAATCTCATTTATAAAAATGAAAAAAATATTGTCATCGTAAAAAAAATTTACAAAAAGTAAAATCCTCTGGTTGTTTGGGAGTATTTGGAAGAGAGAATGATTCTAATCGTGGGAGGAGTTCTCCTGCCCCAAGTAGAAGGCAAATATGAGTTTCAAAAGTTTGGAAAATACCATCCCAACATTTCCTAATTGGAATGTTTCAGCAAAAGTCACTGCTGTGCCTACTAAAATCCAAAGAATCTCAAAATCACATTGAGTCTACAGTAAATCATGCAACACTTGTTAGAAAGGCTTTATGATGAGCAACAAATGTGAGGGTGATAAAATCTCTCTATTTTCATGATACCAGATGCTGGGTTTTAGAAGCAGATGTGCGCGCAGGAGAAAAAGAGATGTCATTGAAACTTTTAAAGTTAGGTGAACTATGGGACAGTTGCAAAGCCTGGTAAGCAAAAATAAAGTGAAGCTGATCACAGTTTGGGAAAAGTTTTCTCTAATAAAATGTAAAGCCGGATGAATTTGGCAAGTCCTAAAAGACAACACAAGAAGGTGGGAAAATTGATTTTAAGGTGCTCTTAGATAGATGCAGTCTAGTGAAAACTTAGGGGCTTGAAAAAAATATGAATTCTTGGCAAATAATACAATTTCTTAAATGCCACATATGTGAATCGTAAATCTGCCTTTAAAAACCCGTAAATGATTTCTCTCTGGTATTAAATATTCAATAGTTCCTTCCTGCCCCGAATATGTGGCAGTCACTTTTCATTTCTTTCCTAAGGTGAATTTACTAATAATAAGTTTATAACAACATTTCTTTAAAAAATGATTTTTCAGAGATTGCCAGATGGCACCTGAGAGGATGGACACCATCATCAGCTACTCACTCTTGCCTTTGTAGAAGTGGATTTGCTGTTGCCTGTTAAGGGCAGGTCTGGGAAAAGACACTGTTTGATTGGAAGGTTCAGACTGCAGCAGCCATAATGCAGAATAGAAAACAGAAGAGAAGCTTGAGAATATAAAAATGCGAGTACTTGTCTATTCAGGGTCAGTTCTAGGGGAAATTGCAAAGTAGGTCAAGTTTGTGTTCAGTGGCCCAAACCTCTGTCTCAATAACCTCCTCTCAAATCTTGAATGTATGTCTCCACCCTCACAGGACAAGAGCCTGCAATTCTATTCTCCCATTTCTTTACTACTACTTTCTTAAATAGCTCCTTCACAGTAAAGTATAGGTTGTGGAAACCGTAAACTGTATCTTTTCCAGACATAATTAGAAATATGGTGAGACTGCAGTCATAAGGCAGTAAATTAGGGAGGGAGATTAGAAGAAGTGAGGCTCAGGGCCTTGCCAAACTCTGAAATCATACATCAATACTGCCGTACTTTAAACTAGCCTAATCCTGTTTTGAATATGGGGCCCACAAGCAAACTTAAAACACTGACTTAAAGAAAAAAAAAAAAAAGAGAGAGAGAAACAAAGAACAACAAAAAATCCTTTAGCTTTAGTTTTTGTAGTTTTCCAGAATGTCCTCTGGGAAGAGGGAAGGCAACCCTTACGAACGTAATTTAGTTTTAAAACTGGGTTCATTGGAGCAAACCTAGCTTATTTGGTCTTTCCATTATTCTCAACTTTCTATTGATTATATTTTTATTAGATTTTAATCAGGAATTCCATTGTGAAATGTTTTGAACCCAGAATGTAACTTAAGAAGTCAGATTTTCTAGCAGGAAAGGGTACAGGGGAAGCACAGAACTGAATAGAGTAAAAGAAATGATAATGAGACAGGAGGGAAGAGGGCAGGGCATAGCCGTTAAAGGAAGGACATAGCAATTGAAGACTGGATTCCTATTAGACCTTGATGCCCAAGACGGTGGGAAATTTGACTTCTAGAAGACCTTAAACTTCATTATACACTCACTGTAATATATTAGTATGGTAAATGACATACCCACAGGCACCATGACAGTTTTGAGGCTGACCATAAAAGGTCCAAAAGTGGGATTCCAGGCCCCTTCCCCAAAGTAGTTGGAATCATCCTCTCACTTGTTAACATATGAAATAATTGAGCTCATAAAAACTAACAACCCCCACCTAGTGGTCTTTCTCTTGCCTTTTGAGAAGGCCTGCTCTCTGTCTGTGGAGTGTGTATCTACTTTTACTTTAACCACCCCGCCAATGCCTCATGGGCTCTCTGGCCTTCTGAGATGGCCTGTACTCTGTCTATGGAGCAGGTATCTCTCTGAATAAATCTATCTTCACTGTACTATGGCTCACTCTTGAATTCTTTTCTGCGTGAAGCCACGGACCCACACTTGGTAGGGCTCATCCCAGGGACTCGCCCAAAACCTGGGACACCACCATCCTCTCGTGTTCCATTTTTCCTGTGTCAAGAAGGCATTAAATAAAATAAGAAATGAGAAAGAATTTGAATGGAGCAACTCCTGAGGATCAGAAATGTCCTGGAATCCAGTCAGAGGGGAAGGAACCGTCATCTGGGCCTAACAGGGCGTTAGAGTCCGTGGCGGTGATGTTTCTATTGCAATCTCCAGCACAGGCTGTCAATATTCACCATGTCAATGCTTCCTCACTAGCTTCAGACTTCAATTCAAAGACTTGGTTTCAGTCAATTATAAAGAAATCAGAAGCCCGATTATCCTTGGAAAATTGAGAACAGTCACTGAGCTATCAATAAGAGGCTCAGAGAAATTGCCAGTCAGCACTCATAAAACCTGCACATTTATTATTTGGCAATCAGTAGAGACTCCTGAAGTTCAGGGAAAGCTTATTAAGTCTTAAAAAAAAAAAAGTTTCAACAATCAAAATACTTTACAGGGCTGCTGATGGATAGAAATTCAAAGGTACAGTGTTTCATTCTTTATAAAATGGCATGTAACTTTTTCTTTACAGAAATAATATTTTACGTATTTTATTAGTTCTTGATATAAATCATTTTTCTTATTCCAAAATATAAAATCAGTAAAATAAGATCAAATGTTATTTTGGTCAGTTTTCTGTGTCATTTTCTGATAAACAATGACTTATTAGATAGACATACATAAATTTGCCTTTCTAAGTGATGTGCTAGTATGATACCATACAAATTCCAAAACATTTGGATAGTTTTACATATTCTACCTACTCACTTACCTATCTACCGACCTACCTACCTATCTATAGTATTTGAAGAAGAAAGTATAAGGAGAAATCTAATTGACAAATAGAGAGGCAGGGCACAAAACTGCAATCAAAAAGAAAGAAACTGTTGTGGGACACAACAGGGCAGCCCATTGGTGAGATGGAGACATGCAGGTTCGTAAAAGAATTTACCAGAGATAAAGTATGGGAACAAAAAAGAGTTTATTAGGGTCTGCTGTCATAGACAACAGAGGGCCACAAAGGCGAAGGGTGCCCTGTGAGCACTGAGGGCCAGTGATTGGGGTCTTTTATAAGGTTAGGTCACAAGGTGCCTGATCTGATTGGTTGTAAGTTAGGTAAGAGCTTTAGGGTCCCTGAAAGGTGGTGGGTTTATGGCTCTGATAAGGTGGGCTGAAACAAGCCAGGCTGAGCTATTGTGAGATTAGACGTTACCTAGAGCTGTTAGTTTTTTAGAGCAAACATGCCCAGTAAAGAATGTGCTTTATCTGTTAAGGGATCACAGGCAGACATTCGAAAGCCCAGGAATGGGGGTCCATAGACACTGAAGGATGTCAGATGGCCCAACAGAAACTAAGTATGTTCTCTGAGAATTTTTTTTAATCACACTGTGAGAAACTAAAATAACCTCTATTAGAGGGTTTATTAACATAAAATCCTTAAAGCTATCTTCAGCTGTAGTGCAGTATATCACACCTTCAATTAACTACTGAATGCTTTCAAATATTTTTTCTAATATAATGGGCAACACATACCAGTGTTGCATTTTAGAATGACTAAACTGATGGTAGTAAGAAAAAAAAAATCAGAAACAGGACAAATGGAAAAAAATCTAACAGCACAAAAGAAAAAAAAAGTAATATTTGAGCTAATAAAATAAAATCTAAAAAGGCCTAAGATATTTGCAAAGGAACACCCTTATTAGCATAGAAAATTCCATTGAAAATATGAAGATTATTTTTGGAATTGATTTTCATTTCTAAGTTAAAAGAAATATTTTAAATTAGAAACAGAGCATTATTTTTCTTGAAATCTAAAGAGGGAAAGAATCCAAATAAGCTAATATGAAAAAACACAAGCTATAATATGCTACTGATTCTTTAATTGAAATCTATTAAAGCACTACTATAAACTTTCAGAATAAGAAAAAGATGGATAAACTGGTTTCTTTTTGTTTAGCTTTTGGTTTAAGAGGAAATTTACCTTTGATTTTTACGAGATTTTAAAAGGGAGCAGGACCCTGTGGGTCCGCACCTCCAACCCCTGCATCTAGTTTATAGGAAAGCTGAAGTCTCCCAGGCCTCCCTGAGTCATAGAAGAGCAGACTCAAGCAGTTGATTAGGACAAGCCTGCAAGCAGTGGGGGATGGGGAAGACTCTGACCACCTATCTCAACGATTAACTGAGATTATTCCTTCATTCCCTTTAAAACTTTCATGGCCAAACAGAATCTTTGGAGATGGTTTTTCGAGGGGGATGCTGAGTCCACCAGACTGCATGCATTCTGGTTAAAATAAACTTTCCTTTTTGTTACCAAGGCTATTGACCCCAGGATTATATCCCTGCCCCTCCCTCAAATAGAAACCAGTTACTCTTATCTAAGTCTCAGGAGACAGCTGCAGAGAAGAAACAAGAACTGGTTAGAAATCAGCCCAAGATGGTGGAGGATTTGACTTCCAGTGGACCTTGAGCCTCATTATATGCTCATTGTAATATATTAACATGCTAAATGACATGCCCACCAATGCCATGACTGTTGACGGTTGCCATGACAACCACCAGAAGCCCAGACAAGGACTGAAAAGCTTGGACAAGAACTGATTAGCTCCATCATACCTGGAAGGACATAATGGCAGAAGCCTCCTCCCATAATTCCATTTGGCTGGATCCGGGCCAGAATTGTCCCTACCGCCCATTTTGGCTGATGGCTCCCTACTCGAGCACCTCTTCCTCATGCGACTGTTTTTCTTCCCTTCTCCCTGCTCGAGCACTTTCCTTCCATTTCCCTTTCTGCGCAAAAAAAGTGGCTGTTCATTTCATCCCTCTGCCTCTGCTGCGCAAATTCTTTCACAGTCAGCAACGAGAATCCACACTTTGGTGGGCCTTCTAATTTAGGGGTCTCTCCATCTACTAACAGTTTTAAAAGGTATTAAAAATTAGGGTTCAATATGTGAAATCTGACATGAGATAATTGTTTGAATATGGTTGTCATCATCTTTCATCTGTAAAGAAAATCATTCTTTATAGGTGTGCATCAAATTAATTTGGCATTGGCTGTCATGATGCTTTCCAAATAAATTAACAGAATACATTGGCCAACACAATGGCTGATTGCTTCCTCAAACATTTAAAGTTTTTTTCCTGAGTAAACCATTCCTTGTGTGCATAGTATAAAGCCTTGGGAGACGGCAGGCCCTGAAGGCGTGCTATTTTATTTCTAATGCTGACTTCACTACTTGCAGCTGCAGAACATTGAGAAAGGTTCTTAACATCTATTAAATGTGAGAGTAACAGTACGCACCTATCTATAAATACAATGAAAATTAAATAGGATATTAAGTTTTAACTACTGAATAATTCACTCCATGCATGTAAGCCATGTTGGTGTTTTTCCCCTCCAAGCTTTGCATACATAAACTCAGGTTTTAACTTACTCATCAATGTTCATTTGGTATCTAGTCATAACAATGAATCAGAATGTGTATTGGAGCAAATTCCATCATTTGGAGACAAAGTTGTACAGAAAAGACACAAGTTTTGGTCCTATCTAGACATCAGATAAAATTCCAACCTGCCATGCACGTCCATAAATTTCCCATGAGCTCAGTTTTCTTATATGTAAGATAAAACATGATAACTACTTTAGAGTTTGCAGGTTAAATAAGCTAATGTTGAAATGAAGCTAGCACAGTTTATGATAAGTAGGAAGGACTCAATAAATTCTAGTCTTCTCCTTTGAATCTGGATAAATAGATGGGTGTAAACATAGATACATGGATAGAAGAAAGACAAAGAAAAAAAGGGAGGGAGACAAAAAGATGATCTAGAAGATGGAGAAAGAAAGACAGATTGGAGGTAGACAGATAGGGAGACAGATGACAGCTAAAAGTAAATGGGAGAGAGGTTAGAGAGAGCAAGAAAGGTCTAATAGTTACATACTATTTCTTGAAGGCAGGCTGCAAGTCAAATTTATTTTTGATGTTCCCAAAGAATCTAACTTTCCCTATATATTGAAAGCATTCAATAGATATTTGTTAAATTAATGAATTAATGAATCAAATCAATTGATCAATCAGTCAATGAAACCCTTAGTTAATCCATCAAAATCATGTTGTAAAGTAGAAGTCAATCTCTCTCTTGTATAATTCATAGCTTACCTCCTAAGTATGGCTTTTGGATTCATAACAACTTTCCCATATTTGTTAATAAAGATGTGTGGAAACTTCTTGTTTTACAGGAGACATTTCTATTGGCAGTCTCACTCACAGACTAGCAATTATTTTACGTGTAAGATTAAATAAATATATGCCAACTATATGTTCTTTGAAGAACAATAGCCACCTTTCTAAGATATCGCTTTTGATATCAAAATTGGAAAAAAAAAACTTTTTGGTATAAATTACATTTCCAGGCATAAATAAGATCATTTCCTTTTTCTCTAGGGGCCTGTCTTCATCCTCATCAAGTAAATATATTGTTCAGTCAGTGGATGGGAAGGAATTAAAGAGTTAATATGAGTAGTTTTTTTTTTTTAAATTAACAAAGTTTCTCATGAAGATATGACAATAAATGCAAACTCTTTACTTACTCTATGCAGCTTTACAGACAGTAGCCAATGAATTATCTGTCAGTCACTTTATCACAGACATAAATGAGTCTGTTAGGCTAGGCATTCACATACCAAGATGCAACAGCAACCTACTACTTAAAATGTGCCTAAAATATTCAAGTTATCACACGGTCAAAACCCATCAAGACCATTTAAGTCACTTGAAGTAAACATTCAAATTTTCAGGAACTGTGAATATTAGATACGTATTCAGATAGTTTTTGTTAAAACTAATTTTTAAAACAATATCGTATTGTTATTTAGGAAATTGTTACAATATATCTGACATTTATTACTTAGTAAAAAGGACTTTTTGGGGAGGTCATCCTTAAATCCAGCATAATTATATTCAGTGCAGAAATGTTTTATATATATATATATATAAATTTTTTCCTGTATTGAATGCATATAAATGTGTATGTGTGTGAGTTCAAATTTCAGCATGATTGGAGAAATTTAAAATCAGAAAGCATTCTATCTGCTGACATATATGTGATAAGACAGAATGCACTAGAGGCAATAATTTACTCTCTACAAATCATCAATCATTAAAACTTAGAAGAATAAATAAATATCACATACGTTAAATGTAGTTTATCATTAAATACACTGTAATAAAGATTAAACATATTTAAATACTATTAATATTTTGAAAACTAATATTAACCAATATAGCATGCATTTGTAATTCTGAAATTTGATTTATACAATAGTTCTTTTCATTTTTTATAACTGGAAATAAAAAAAAGCTTATTCACAATATCTAAGTCTTACACATAAGAGTAGCTCAATCCTCTTTAGCTGAATCACTGGTAAATATTCCATCGTGTTTGAAACAATAAAAATATCAAAATTAATAAAAAGGCATATCAAACTAATAAACTGAAGATAAATTTTTAGAAAAAAATCTATGTATTTATTAAGAAGTATTTCTCTTTTTTTTCTATCAGGGTAAACAAATCCATAGTTACTTGATAACCAGGAAGACTTAGATGTAAATCAAAAGAAGGAGCCAAAACCCTGGCATAGATGTTATTTGATTCTTGAAAAACTACTTTGAAGCTAAAATCTACACTAAAAAGAAAGCAACACAGCAAAGAGCTGTGAACTTTCAATTAGGTTTTCATTTCACCTAACGGTTTTGAATTTACTCATTTTAATCCAAATATGAACACATTAAGATGTGCATATCTAGCTAACATACTTCCTTGTTTTCCTTGCTAATAAAATGCAAAACTGGAAAGGTTAGAAAATGCTCACAAAGATAAGTGCAATCTAGTGACTTTGGCCAAATTCTCATCTTAAGAAGATTACAGACGAAAATCCATGGCCTTCCTTTTTCTGTGGTTACTCAGGTACTGAATAATTCCTTTTCGTCTGAGGACAACCTCGGATTTTGCTGCTTCTTTTGCTGTTTTATCAATGGTCCACTCCAAGGTGATAAACTACAACTCTGGTACAACTAGTACTACTCTAGGTTTATACCGATCGCTTAAGCTTTACGCTTCGTAAGCATTGGAAGGCTTCACTCACCTTGTTCAAGTGGTTGGCTTTTAGTTGACGTAGTTTTCATCTTGAGTGCCTCCCTAACAGACATGTCACAGCAGGAGCCTTTGTTAGTGTCTTGGTCACTGTCAGCCTGATCACTGTCCCCGTGCCCACTGTCTCTCAGGCTGGCTCTTTCTGGGTCCTTAAACGTGGAGCTACTGAAATACATATAAAGAAAGAGAAGAGAAAGTGTTGTCTCTACGAGTCTGAATCTCAAGTGTAGTCTCTCGCAAAGCAATTTTGACACGAATGCAAATGGGGAAGCCGAGAAAGTTATTTAATAGGCCTTACCTTTGAACAAACTGCTGCCTGCTGCCCATGTAATTGGGCTCTGCGGGAAAATTGTCTGTCTGTGAAAGAGAAGGAAAAAAATACGTATAGTTGTACACTGGACAAATCTCCTGCAGAGCAACAAGATTTCCTAGTGGAAAAATGATTAATAATTCAAAAATTCCCTTAATCTTCAGATTTGTACATTTTAATTAAATTGGAAATTGCTGACATGTAATTATGTACTCAGAACAATTAAATGATTCCGGTCCACAAATTACCTGTTAAAGTAAACAATGAGCCTGTCATAACTGGCATTTTCTGTTAGTACCAGGATGGATAACACTGTCCATGTTGTTTCATTACTTAGATATTAAGATTGAATATTTGTGGGAGGAGTGGAAAAGAATGGCCTAATTTCTCCATATTAAAAGCGTGAATTATTTAATAATATTCATTTTTAAACATAATTACATCATCAGCTGGGATGCTATGCCCTCCTTGATGTAACATCATTTAAAGTCATCCACTCCTCAATTTTGCCAGTAACAACATGACACATATGGTTGGACTCATGTCTATAATACATTCTCATCTGCATCCTTGCTATGGAAATTGTACTCAAACAACACAAGGGAAAGGCGTGTTCACTTTCCAGTTATTAAAAACAAGGTAAAATGAAAATAAGAAATAAAATGGTCCTTAGAACACTGAGAGTAAAGACACTGAGAAACCAGGCTTGTTTTTGTGGTTGTTTTTACTGCTTCCAAACTGACATGGAAGTCTGCCAAAAAGAACTGAATTCTCCTTGTACCGTGGAACAGAGTCTTTTGGGAGAAAGAGAGGAGATCTTTCATAGATCTCCCTTAACTGTACATTCATACACGTTACTTCTTCTTGCAGCTGACTCAGCGACAAAGGTTCTCCTGTCTTCTGCCTCACTTCATACCACACCATTGTGCTCTGAAGCCGCTATGGGTTCCTACCAGACCCTCCCGCATGCAAGTCTCAGTGACACAGGAGCGTGCAATTCATGAAGCAGAGGGTCCAAGGTAAGGCTTAATGTAGAGCAATATGTGTTTTCCTTATAAATAAGGCTAATTTAAACTAACGGAGATCCTTTTTTTTTTTTTTTTTTTTGGTCCCATGGAATAATTTAACTTACTTGCCCTTTTAAACAATTACTTGGAATAAAAAAAAAAAAAAAGACATGTTAAGTGTAGTAGCTTAAAGTACTATGTAAGTTTCACTGTCTGTTAGGAGTTGGGGGACAGAAAAAACCTTCACAAATTTCTTCATCTGTAATCTTTCTTGTTGTTTTTTCAAGTGACCTTTGTCAAAATAAATGCTAAGGTGAAAGGAAACAAGGTAGATTAATTTCTCACTCCTAATCCACTTTGACTAGTAGTTGGTGGCAGACATTTTATATTATTAGGTTTTACTAGTTTCCAGGTTTTGTGAAGCACCTTAATTTTTGTTTCCATAATAACAAGTTTGGAAAAAAAAGATCAAAATGACAATTTAGGATAACTTAATCTTCCAGTAAAAGTAATAGTGGAAATCAACACCAAGGGCAAAAATGTCTGTAAAAGAATTTTGCCAATTTTAAAAACAATAATTACTTAGAAAGTGCACACTTTTACTTAAGGACATTTAGTTCATTTTTTGAATTGGTCAAAAGCATGTACTAACCCCTTATTGCTATTAATTAAAAGTTAAGCATGAGTATCCTAAAACACTTCAGGAAAACAGAATCCTGGGTACTAAGGAGAGAGTGAAATGTAAAGTGAGAATGTGAACTCTAGAAAATATAAGGGCTATTACAGTAATCCTGTGAGTTTAATGGCTTTAATTAGGTGAAACCTCATAGGATGTGGATCCTTACTCAGTTAGACACATATAAACAGACTGGGATACTGGGACAGTATCTAAAAAGTTTTGCATATTGTTAAAGTTCTAACCAATTCTAGTAAAATAAGAAATTTTAACTCAGAAATAAAAGACATTTTCCTTTTGAGTGAAGAGCTGTTTTAAATCATATGTGAGTGTGTGTGCAAGCATGTGTGTATGCATATTTGTAGGTATGAATCAGAGTGATGAACATTGGGCAATGGTAATGCTACTAAATATTGTTTTGATGAAAATGGAAAACCAAGTAGTTAGAAAAGAAGGAATTTTGGAAAGAAAAGAAAGAGAAAAAATAAAGATGGAGAAAAGCAAGGGAAAACCAGAGAAAGAGGAGGAAGAGAAAACCAAAAAGATATATGAAGGATAAGGAATGAGGTTGAAGGATGGTTAAAAAAAAGGTAAAAAAAGTTGGTTTATTATTATAGAATTTGACAACATACAATTTTAGAGGTCTGCAACTTAATTAGCAGCAGAGTATCAAAAGTTTACTAATAATGTCTGTCTACATTCATCCATTAAAATAGGTAGGAATGTGAGAGATTGGGCGTGTTTATAATTACCATAGTGAAATAGCCATTTGGCCTTTAACAAACATATGACTAACTCACTCTAAAAACCACACTGCTTTTAATATAGAAAATAACATTTCATTATCCAGGCTCCAAGGGTGTCTGAAAACTCATTTAAAATAATCTGAGTATAAAATAACAGTATTTACATGGAAAAATTAAAATAGACCAAAAAAAAAGAAAAAAGAAAACATGTATCACAGCATCATTGAATTTAGAAACAGAAGGGCTTTCAGATATTTTCCAACAGCGTATTCTAAAAATTGAGCTCTACCTTGCACATTTAAAATCTTAACTTTTAAATCTAGGAAGAAAGTAAAGTTTGAGGTCAGGCACTTCAAGCTTTTTAGGTCTCAGTAGAGTAATTAAATATAAATATGTTTAACTCTTGAAAACTTTATCCTTTTCCATACAAACTAATCACTAGATTGTTTTTCTTTCACATTCAACTTGAACACAGCAACCTTTGACTTTTATTTTTAAAACATACAATGTGGGGGGAGGGTATAGCTCAGTGGTAGAGCACATGCTTAGAATGCAGAAGGTCCTGAGTTCAATCCCCGGTACCTCCACTAAAAAAATAAATAGACAAATCTAATTACCTTCCCCCCTCCAAAAAACATACAATTTATCATAAAAAAAAGTAAAAAAAAAATGATACCTGGAATTGGTGGGTAGTTACAGAAAAGGTCTGAAGTACACACATTGAAAACTTCAGGGTATGCTGATCATTTTAATCTACTTCACTCAGAAATAAAAAGACAAAAGTTTTGGTGTTTTCTTAAGTGACCATTTGCTCATAACAAACATATTTGTGCTAATTTATAAAACTGTGCCCTCCTAGTGTGACTTTTTGCTGTGGTTTCTTGTTATTTTGTTTGATAAAGATAAAAATTTACATATTCCATACTTTCCTTTGTACAGCAAACATAAAAAAGTAAACAGGTAATTAAGTAAACAAACACACAAAGTAGATAAAGTCTGCATGATACTTTTTTTTGCTTGTTTGCCTTTATACATTTCTCTACTAGGACTCAGCAAATTGTTGTAAATTTATAAATGATATTAAAAATCAGAAATTGTATCAGCAGTAATCCAATAATAAACTATTCCTAAAATATGCCATCTTCTACTAGTTGCTCATCTATTAGAACTCTAGAAAACAAATCATGATTTTCAAAACAAATGTCTCTGAGAAAAGACCAAAAGAAGGCACATACTTAAGCTGGATCATGTTGCCTGAAATCAGGAAGTTCTTATTTGTGGAAGTAGATTAACCTGATATGACTACTTGTGTGTGCCTAAAGTAGTTGAGCTGAAAATGGAGAGTAAAAGGAGTCAAAATAGATTTTTTTAAACTATTAAAACAGTAAAAATAGAAATGTTTAAAATATGTCAAGCACATGACAAAATTCAACATCTAAATAGATATTAATGATAAAAGTTTTCAGCAAAATAGGAATGGAAGGAAATTTCCTCAACTGTATAAAGAGCATCTACCAAAAAAAGAGTGTAACTAACATCAGACTTGAAAGACTGAAGCTTTCATCTTAGCTTTCACCACTTCTATTCACCATTGCACTGAACATCCTAATATGCTCAATAAGGCAAGAAAAATAAATAAAGGGCATACAAATTGGAAAAGAAGGAAAAAAATTTCAGTGTTATTGTATTCACAGATAATAGCATTGTTCAAACAGAAAACAAAAAGCAATCAAGACAAACAAATACAAACAGAACTCAGAATGAATAAATAAATTAAGCAATGTTGCCATATTCAAGGTCATCACACACAAAATAATCATATTTCTATATTCAAGCAATGAACTGTTTGAAAACTGAAATATCAAATGCAAAACATGTAATAATAACCCCCTAAAAATCAAATATTTAAGCAAATAAATATTTTTAAAAAATAAGTATAGAATCTGTATGCTGAACATTACAAAAACTGATGAACTAAATCAAAGAAAGCTTAAATAAATGGAGAGGTACATCATGTTTATGGATTGAAATTTCAGGGTGGAAAAGATGTCAATGTTCATCCAAATAATCTATCCATGTAACATAATTCCATTCATATACATTGCATGATTTTCTGTAGCTGTAGACAAGAGGATTCTAAAACTCATAACAATAGGTGGATCATGCGTGAAAGGACAGAAAAGAATAAAATAAAACTTATAACAAAAAGCAAAGGAACTATAATAACCAAAATCATTTTGGAAAGGAAGATTAAATTTGAAGGAATCACACTACTAAAAATGGATCATCTATCTAAATGAAAAATGTAAAACTACAGAATTTTAGAAGAAAACCCTGCAGAAAATCTGTGTGACCTGATGTTAGGCAGAATTTTTAGACATTGATACCAAAAGTATGATCCATAAGAAAAAAAGACCGAAATTAATGCAGCAATTTGTATTTACCTTAAACAAATGAAAACTATGCTCACACAGAGATTTGTGCATGAATATTTCAAGAGCTGTCTTTGCCAAAACTGGAGTCAGCCCAAATATCTTTCAACAGGTGAACAGACAGACTGTGGTACATGCGTGCAATAAAAAACTATTCAGCAATAAAAAAACTCAACTACTGATGCAACAACTTGGATGAATCTCAAAAGCATCATGTTGAGTGAAATAGTTCAGTTTCAAAATAATTACATATTGTATGATTCTATTCATAAGACTTCTGAAAAAAGCAAAAACTATTATGACAAAAAACAGATTGGTAGATGTCAGAGACTAAGGTTGACTACAGAAGTACAGTACGAGGAAGATTTTTAGGGTAATAGAACTGTTTAGTAACCTGATTGTGGTGTCGGTTTTATGAAGGCATACATTAAAAAAAATGCTGAGAACTCAACACCAAAAAAAAAATTCATTTTACTGTATGCTAATAAAAGGTAATTCCAAATATATATATAAGGTGATCATCTTCATCTCATATATGCTGACGATACTTCTGTCTCACAGAGAATTGTAAAACTGCAAGCTCTTTCATTAAATAGTCTCACTAAAGAATGTTTCTGAACTGTGTCTTTTAAAATTACATAGCTAACTTTCAAAACCCTACGTAGAAATCCCATATTCATTTGTACAGACTGCAAATGGATTCAAGATATAAAGCTCCATTTAGCCACACTAACAAACTCAAGCAATACTTTATAAGACAGTCATCTTAACTATGAATTATTTAGCTCAATTTTCATTTTGTTCCAAAGATGTTTTTTCTTGTGTGCAGTGCCTGTTTACCCATACACTTTAAGTATAAAACAGATACTTTAAGTAAAGATTTCAGACTGCATTTATTGCAAAAAAAAAAGTAGCTTCAATGAAAGAAAATGAAGAACTGAGATCCATCCTCAGAAATGGTGAGTTTTTAAATTTAGAAAATACTTCATAAAATTTATTCTACAATTGAAAGTGAATAAAATATCATTGTAAAGACTCTAAAGGCATTTAATATGAAATTATTAATATCAAAGATGTACCAAAGTGAAAGCAAAATATTCTCAGAATAACTTAACAACTTTCACGGTAAAATTGGGATAATGCTGTCTTCAGTGTGTGGGTTTATATATTATATGAGATAATATGCAAAAATTTCTCAGTTCCTGTTATAACTTTAAAATTTTTTAAATCCTATAAGCAAAACTGTAATGATCATGATATAATGATAACTGGATGAAAGTCTGGTAATTGTAAAGCAGTACTTGAATTTCTAGAAAATGAGACAACTGTGGCATGAGAAAAATAAAGACCTCATCATTTTGAGTCTCATTTCTAATTATTTTCTAAGAAAAATAATCAGAATACTATTCTCCAAATGCATCCCTGCAAAAGGAAGAAAGAATCATATCGTGACCCTTAGGAAACTGGATTCTATGGTTATTTTTCACCATCATAGATCCTATTCAAGTAAATGGTGCCAGGATTCAATGAGATTAGTGCAATAACTGTGTGATAAACACATGCACAATAGCTTGGTGCTAATTTGCCAGTAATTATCTCACATTTTCCATTAAAGAGTCATGAGACAGGAAACTTCCCAAGGACAGAACAATTTTGACAAACCACACAGCTCTAGCATTTCCAGAATTATTGTTGTGGAAACACAGGAGACGGTGGTTTATAAACAGCTGGCCTTCTTAATGTTATTTTGCTTTTCTAAGTCTGTGTCTTTACCAAAGAGGAGAACTTTGGGACAGAGGCTCAGTAGGTAAATTCATTCCACAGACACATTTTTAGCTCAAATTATAGTCAATATAAAAAATCTAGCAGTCAACAATGTAAAATTCACAATGTCTGAGATTCAATCAAGAATTACAAGGCATGCAATAAACCAGGAAAGTATAAACTACACCTAGAAGAAAATCAATCAATAAAAACAGACCCGGGCATGAAAAAGATGACAGAATAATCCAATAAAGACCTTAAAAATCTATTGGAACTCTATAGGATCAAGAAGGTAAAAGCATGACCCTGAGAGTAAATGTCTCAGATTTTGAGCCCTAAGTACCTTCTTTGCATCATCTAATCTTGGGCCTGAAGGAGAGAAATAGACAACCCAAAAGAATGAAATGAAAGCTACAATATTTGACATTAAAAATACCATCAGTAGGACTGACAACAGATCAGACAATGAGGGAGAAAGGTGCAGCATTTTGTACCAAGTTCTAGAAACATTTGCCTCAATAATTATATATGATATTAAATGGTTACTTTGTGTTTATCTGTATAAGCTTTATGTGCTTGTGTCAACATCTTGCTTATAATTTAGTGATATATTAGAGAGAAAAGACAAATGTGCCAAATACAAAAAGGATCTCCCAAAGTCTGCAATACTAATATGAAGAAAGTTTTCATTCTAGAATTATTGATCTAAAATAGGAATTATTAAAGAAAAATGAAGGTTGTATATTTGACTCGTTGAAGTCATCATTAAGAGAGAACTTCTCACAAACTAATTTTGGGTTGGATATGCTGTTAGGGTACCATTATGATATGATATGTTAAATCGTATCATTATAGCTTCAATTATACTTAGATGATTGATGTTTTCCTAATCCAGGGGAATAGGGGAATGAAATTTTGAAAATTCCTTTGAATTAAGAACAGAAGATTGATTGCATATATTGATGCCATTGGGTTGAAAACAAAACAAAATAAGTTGAGATCTTCCTTTAATTCAAAGGCACTGCTTTTCACATTGATAACAAACATTCTCTTTGCAGCAGACTGAACACAAGGGAGTGTTAAGAGGGGAATAATTTACTTCAAGACTTTTCATACCGACATTGCTTCTGATAGCTTTGCCTTCAGCAGAATATATGGTGTGGTTCTTTCTACATTGCTGAAGTAGGCAAGAGCGTTTTAAGCCACCACTTACAAAGTTATCTGACAGCACCTATGGTTTTGGAATTTTTTAAGTGCATGAGGTATGGCAGTAACTGTATTTATTAGTAATTTTCAAAAAAATACAAAATAATACACAAAATAATAATTTGTGTTATGTTACTAAAAGGCATACTAAAAATGAGAAATTCTTGCCACATTTAGCAAAAACTAGCATTACTTTAAATTAAAAATGGGAGGAGAGGAAGCCATATCCTGAAAGCGATTATTTTAAGTCTACTGCTCAATTAGGGTGACTTAGATGAATTTTTAAAGTGGTGTGTCTGTATCTGAAAACCTCTTTCAAATGTTAACCCTTTAATAAATGACATTGCTAATTTGTGACTCTTAAAGAAAATCATCTTTGACAAGAAGAAAATTGAGAAACTCAAAAGCTAAGACAAGAGCTATTTGTTATCTGTAAAAACACACAAAATAGAGAATGCTACACATTCTCTCTATATATTTGCGGGAAACTGGAGCCCAGAGGCTACAGAGGCACCACTGAATGTTAGCTGTGCTTTCCCATTGGCGATGGAAGCACGTTATTCCTTGAGTTGATGTCTTAGGGAAAAGATCCAAACTTACTTGTCAGTTACTAACTTCCACATCCCTAGATAATTAATCCATTCTCTTGGATGTGGCAAGCTTCTCCATCTCAACCCTTTCCAATACCCGGTCTTCCTTTTATTTGCCAGTGTTGGTAATGTTGGGGAGAGTTTGGGGTTCTTTTTTCTCTGTTTTCTTTTTTTTTTTTTTTTTGCTGACTCTTGGCCAGACAGTCTTAGAGAACTCTCCAATGCTTTCCTCCTATCGTGTTCTTTTTCCATCTTTGCAGATACTACTAGATATAAAATAAACAGGAATTTTCCACTGACTAGCAGAGGGAACTATATTCAATATCTTGTAGTAACCTATAATGAAAAAGAATATGAAAATGAACAGGTGTATATATATATATATATCCCATATATATATATATATGACTGAAACATTATGTTTTATACCAGAAACTGACCCAACATTGTAAACTGACTATACTTCAATTAAAAAAAAAAAAAAAAAAAAAAGAATGTGGAAGGACTTTTCTCAAGAGGGAGGGAATACTGGGGATATCTAAAACTCAGTTCCCTGCAATCCAGCCCTCCAAGACTAACAACTCAAAGAGTCTATGTGGCCAATAAAAATTCATTACAACTCTGAACTTCTAAAATTCTCTACATATGAAGAGAGAGAGAGAAAAGGGAAGGAGACACATTGATGACACATGATCTGACTTATCATCACTCTGAATGCTGTCTTCTGTAAAATACATTTCCCTAAAAATCTAATTTTATTAATATTAAGGAGCTTGCTAATAAACAAAAGATGTTTACAAATTGAATTGTTTAGATTCAAACCAGTTTTTAGTCTAACTCACCTAGTGAATATGGACTTGCTTTGAAACTACACCTCACTGAATCTAAATGCGTGTAAATAGTGTCACTGTGTCCATTCTGTGCCTGGAGATTTGGAGTGTGCTGTCTTACGTTAGGATCTACAAAACAGTATTATTGATATTTATTATTCATTCTTCTCAAGGGCCGTAGGAGACACAATAGTGTTACTGTCTATATTTTTTTTTTAAACAGAGAAACCACAGCTAACTGACTTTCATAGAGTTTCTTGTCATACACACAATTCATTGCAGAACAAAAGCACTTGCCAGAGACTGCCAGGACCAGTCACTCGGTGTACTGCCTCTCTGAGAAACAGAGAAAAATAATGATCCATCCCAATATATTCAGGAGTAAGTTAATGAGAAATTAATGTGAATTGCCTTGAAATGCTTTTAAAATTATTGATATACACTAAGCAAAAACAGTACAACAATCACCTCCCGATAATAAGATGGCTCTTTGAAAGAGTCTGCACTTTTACCTTTCTTTCTATACTTTCATGTTAAATTATTTTAATATGCTGAATATTATATTTAACTCCAATAACTACATTTTTCCTTTGGCCAGTAACATAAAAAGGTAATAATGGCCATTTATTATCAAATACTCTAAAGCATGCAGTAGGCTTAACTGCATGATTACTTACCCTCAGTTTAGTCATATGTATAAATTTTCAAAATAGGCACTTCTGAACACTTACCTTTTAAAGTCAAATTGAAGGTATTATACTTAGTTAATCATTGCATAAAATTCCCCAAAAACAAATAGCTAATGTAAAACGTGGACCAAACTGTATGCCTGTTATCCATTTTATCAGTTTATTTTGTCACAGTACACTAAAATTAAAAACTATATGAAAACAACGATTTTGGTAAACATAATTCACCAGTCTTGCTCCTCAAAAGATTACTTAGGTAATAGATTACATTTTGCAAGTGCAAGAGAAAAATGAGCAACCAGATCAGTTTCCTGTCTGATTTTGCACCAGCCTTTCAAGTCATTAATTGAGATGCTTAGATGCTTTCCAATTCCTAACAGGAGAAAAAAAATAAAAAGAATTCAAGGTGAAGTTGAATGATTCAGCAGTTTTCTCATTTTTTTCCTTTCTCTAACTCTTGATAGGCATAGAGGATTTTTAACCCTTTATAATTATAAGAAACATTTTGGCCAATCAGATAAAAGCCAATATATTTTACAATAAATAGTATTTCAGGGGAATTTTGAGTCCCCAGCCTTTTGCATGAGTTTCAAAGATAATTTACTAACTCCTTCCAAAAAATCAGAAATTCTATAAAAATTTAAATTTCCAAGAGAAAAACTTACTCACTGGAATTGAATTTCTGGTTTAAAAACAAAAGAGTAATTTTAAAGCATAATTATGGAAATTTAAGAGATAACATACATAGAATTTGAAAGACTTGTCCTCGGAAAGGAGTATTACAAAGGAAAAAGCATTCTTAAATTTGAGGAAAAAATTAATTATTAATCAAATTTATGACTATTAGAGTCCTAGAATATTTTTCATCTCCCCCCTGAAATATAAGAATAAGTATCACATTTAAAATGTATGATTCAATGGAAAGAGTCTATTTCAGGTTGATGTTCATACCTGAAATTAAAATAAAGCTAAGTGTCTTTACTAACGTTAACATATTTTTAATTAAACATTAGCACAAAATGAAATGAAATATCTCTACTCTTTATCAGGCTGTCACTTAATACCTAATTCAAACATCCTCAGTTCCTGCTTTGCTTGAAGACTTTAATTCTAAAAATTTGTCTTCTCCAGTGAAGGAAGAAATTTCACCTTGAGAAGTACTTCATGAGACAATAGGCCAGCAATCTTCTCCATCTTATTTTGAAATAACAGATAATCATTTTGATTTTATTAGGAACTATTTATAGTCTACATGATGCGTTTTTTTTTTAAACAAGCATTCAAATAGAAAAGAAAATTAAGAAATATCATTAATAGTAATGATTTACAAAGTTGGTTGGTGAACCCTGGCTACAGGGCCCACTATTTGTTTTTGAAAATAAAACTTTTGTAGGACTCAGCCATGCAGTATGGGTTATATGTTGTCTATGGCTGTTTTCATGATCCAATGGCAAAGTTGAGTAGTCGTGACAGAGACCTTATGGCCCACAAACCCTAAAATATTTACTACTTGGCCCTTAATAAAACAAGTTGCAAGTCATATAATTAACATTTTTACTCTACTCACTCCTGTAGATAAAATAGTAATGAGGCATTTTCACATATGTGCTATGCTTAATCAGATTTAGGAAAAAACACAAGTCATTTTCATCCTCTATAAGACACAGACTTCCTCACAGAGGCTGCATTTGGAAGGTAGCTGATTGAAAAACGTTCATATTTGTTAAGTGGGTTTAGGTTTCAGGTGATTTGTAGTATGTTTATATTTGATTCCAAACAATGTAAAACTGCAAAAACAGTACCATCATGGGAAACCTGAAAATAAAATGCACTTAAATGCATGAAGTTTCCTAAATTACATTTCAAGTTCCTCTAGAGTGTACTTAGAATAAAAGTAACCCATTCTTTCCCAGAGAAAAGAACTGTCCAGTTCTTAGTCCTTTGTCTCCTGTGCTTCTTTACATATTTTATAAAGTGATGTCATCACTGTATCTCAGCCCTTCCAAATCTATTATTTCCTTTCAACCTCACCAGCTGGGGCCGTTATAATTATTTCCATTTTATGCATGGAGAAACTGAGGCCTGTGGAATTCATGAAAATTAGCTGGAAGTCCCATTATGAGTAAGCAATATGAACAAGTTTCTTTTGACTCAAAATTGTGCTCTCTTTCAAAAAAAAAAAAAAAAAACCCTGCAAGTATTATATTATTCCTCTTGCTTTTGTGTGTATTGTACTCTGCTTTCTATTCTATTCTATTTATCATTGTCTATTATACAGATTATTTTCATTCTAATAATGCTTGTTAATCAACACTCCCTACAAAGTTCTAATACCAGGTCACACCTCCTTGAATGGCTTTGTTCCTGTAACTGTTCAACTCTGAATTAAACACAAATGAAAGGCCTAATGTCTACTGGACAATGTTGACTGGAATAAAAGAATCAAAGCCAGTTCAATCACACTATCACACAATCAAAGCAAATCTGAGAATCTTGGTCTGCTTCTGGACTCTTAAAAATCTGGAAGTATTTTCACTGTGTAGAACTAACTACAGAACCTCCTGACGCTACTGCTGGTTTCCCGTTTGAAAGACCCTGTCGCACTGTGATATACGTAGGTCCCTGGAGATTTTTTGATGCTTACTGCGCGGAAGCCTTAACGAATTCTCTTCCAAATTGACCTGCAATCTAGGAACTAAGCTGCATTACTACATAGGGGCAATTTTCATGCTATAAGATGTTCTCACACTCGATGGATACCTCAACAGAAATGCACGTCAAACATGATACCCCAACTGGTGTAGGAGGAAAAACCCTAAACTCTGAGTCAGATGACATTAGTTCTCTATTCCTAGCAAGCTGTGGTAACATTTCTGTGCTTCAATTTTCTCACATGAAAAGAAGTGTAAATGAAATCAGATGCTGTCATATGTCTCTGACTTCCTAGTATTCACTGCCCTACACCAGTTCTTTTGTGGAAACTTTTTTTTTTCCATTTCTACCTGGTGTGGGCTTTTCTTTCTACAAGTTCTCCCTGCCTAAAAAGCACAGTTCTTGACAAGGACTTGATAACATCTTTCCACTTTAGAGTTTTTTTCAGTAGTTTAAGAAGTTTTAGATATCTAGAAACCAATTTTTGCAAGATAGTCTACCAAAAAGTGGTCACTTTTTAAGATGTCCAGTTAACATTCAAACAAAAGTGACCATTCTTGGTTTAAAGAGGTCAAAATATAAATTTACAGTAAAACAAACTGGCATTCCAGTAAAGTCAATTTTTTATAATCACAAGTAACTGAGAATAAAATTGTACTCTTGTGAATAATAAGCCCAACTAAAATATTGTTTTTATAGAGAATATGCCTGCATATCAGTACATTAAAATACATCTGCTTCAGAATTTTTTGTCTTTTGTTGTTAACAATAATGATTATGTGTTAATGTTCATTCAGAATTTAGAACTGTCAATATTCTTTAGAAGTAGAATCATATTTCATCTTCAATACTAGTAACAGTCCTATGAGTAGCAAATATCACTAAGCCCAGTAAGAAAACGAACAAACAACAAAAATTAAGAAACGTGCTCCGGACTGAAAAGCAAGTTTTTTTTAAATCAAGTCCTTGGCAACAGAATCTCATTGTAAAGAATCTGTCAATCAGAGAGTAACTGATTATATGAATTACAATATATCCATTAAGTGGCCCAGAATTCCACCACTGTTAAGCTAATATCAAACTACGTTATTGACACAGAAAGATATCTATGCTATATTTATATAATTTTAAGCAAAAAGCAGCTTAATAGGTTTTGCATATATCATTTTTTAAAATTGAATTGTAGTCAACTATAATATTGTACAATATCTACCACTTATTGTAAAAATCTAGTTGCATGTGTATATGTTTGTATGTCATGTATTACTCATCCCAGTGAGGACTGGTACAAACCTCTAAGTTAAACACTAATATTTCTTCAGTTAAAAAATGTTAATATTAACACTAAGTGGAATAAACAAAGATATTAAAATAGCCTTAAATCAGCTCGGGTCTCAATCCTTTGGATTTGATAATTAGAAAAGAGACTGTGAATCTGAACCAAAAAAGTTCGCAGTAGGTAACTCTAAGAACTAAATTATAAGCAATTATGACTTTTTAAATGCAACTTTCTCTATGTTCAATCCACAAGCATGTAACGAGTTCTTACTATACACCAGGCACTGTTTTAGGTATTTTTTTAGTAGAATTTTTGCAATAAATAAGAATCTCTTTTAAAATTATGGAAAAAATATATAGTCACCCAATTTTTTTAATAAAAAATAAAAACTCAAAGTCATATAGCTTGAAAACAACTTGAAGTTATCTTAATGAAAAGACTGAATTTTTGCATATCAGGGTTTTATAATAGTTGTTGGTTTTCCTAAGAGGAAAAGCTCTTCTTCTAAGGAAACTATAGACTTGCTAAAAATCAAAGAGGAAAGGAGTGACTGGCCCTGTGGTCATATGTAGCCAATTCATCCCTGGAGGCTGATGACAAAATCCCAGTTGGATGTTAGAGTTGCTGAAATCCAAAAGGCGCTGGACCAGCAGAGTCTGGATCTTAACCACATTGGTCTAGAGGCACAGTTTTAGTGAAGCAGATCCATCTTCAAAATGTATCATGAAAAAAAATATTCAATTTCCCCAAATCTATATATTTACATCTCAATTTTCCTTGAAGAACTCTTCTTTATAGATTACATCTAATTCTGTGTTTTTAAAAATATTACATCTCCTTTTTTTTGGTACAGTAGATACATTTTTGTATAAATACAAAACACAAAGTAGATAATTTCCCCACAGGAGATTTAAAAAGCAGAAGACTTGTTTTCTTCACTGTTAGCCTGTTTTCTTCTTCCTTCTTTTCAAAACAGGGAGTCAAGTTGTCACATATAGTTTGACAAATAGGATTTTCCTCTCTCTGAAGGAGCATGAGTTTATTCAAGCAGAGTCAAGTAGTTTATAAAAGCTATTCATTTCAGATAAAAAAGACAAAGTATAAACTTCTTCCTGGTCTAGTGTGATTTAAGGATCCTGATCTCCTTTTTCTTGAGAGGCCAGGACATCACAAATATGAAATGGTGCACCTCGTAGCTTTAGTGCATAAATAGCTCAAACTGAAAGCGTAACAATGAGCTCTCCATCTATTATCACAGAACCAATAAATAAGCATAATGAAAATCATGACACATTATTACGTTACTCTGCATTGCCTCTCTTCATTAAAAAAGAAAGGATGAGTGCATTTGAAATAATTTCACATGTCAAATGACATGTAAGGCCTTGCAAGTGAGAGGATGCTGGAAGGAATATTTGTAAAAGGTAGATGTTTGGTCCAAGGTGGCTGAGATCAAGGTTAGGGTAAGAAGTATGAGGACTCTGAGTAGTCACGACTTCACACCAAAATGGCAGAGGCAGAGTATCCACAAAATTTACATCCTTCACCCTCGCCAAGTGTCTTCTCATATTTAGAAGTCAACAAAATACTCGTTAAAAATCTTTAGAAAAGAGCTTCCCTATCAATTAGCCCTTAAACAGATTCGACTTTTTCAGTTTCCATGCTGATTTAATATCCTAGATCATATTTACAGCACTAGCTTGTGCATCAGAAAGATTTGAATCCTATTAATGGAGATAAATGGTGCCAAAATAATCAGCTTCATACTTAACAAGTTTCCAAGTATTTGGAAAAGCTGAGAAATGGGATTATAAGGTTAAGCTATGTACATCTGGCTCGTAACTATATAAATATTTCTGAAATTTGATCTCATGGGCTGAAGAAACACCTGTCTAATCACAATTCTTTTCCAAGTTACATGAACTTCAGTGAACAGAGCAGCACACAAAAGCCGACACGAAATCATGATCAATTTCCATAATGTACTCTTCGTGTTAGGCATGTAATTTTATCATACATCACCCCTCTGAGCGAAGGCATATTTTAGGAAGGTTCTTTGATATCATACTCATGTTGGTGAAAAGGGTTGGGGAGTGCCAAAAATTTTGAAATTAACGGTAATCACCTGAAATGCTAAATACTGCCTTTTTTCTTATGTCATGGTAGATGATTTTAGTGTAACTGGATGTTGTAAACATAAATGTAGTGTAACATGGACCCAGGAATCATTAATGAGAAGCAGGAGTTTGTGAATGAAACAACAGTAAAAAGTTTACTGGTCCTTCTAGTTAATAGAAACCTTAATGAAGTGGAACAGTTGTTGCTTTAACCAGATACAGGATTAAATAACTATGCTGCCTCTTTGTCAAATATATGCCAGCCCATTAAGCCTGATTTTCTTTTTTGAAATTTTGTTCAAGAAGGCAATTGGGTTAAAAATGTACAGAATGTGGCTCTTATTCAATTAACTTCAAATGTCCAACTTGAAAACATAGACTTTGGAACTGTGATCCAAAATGGTAGCTAAAGGTCAATGAATCAAATTTCCAATCATATTTCCTGGGAGCAGATGGGTGTAATAAAACCTAATGATTGAATTTTAAATGCTTTCATGCACCTTTTATCTGTTTCCCAACATGTTGACTCTACCTTAATGCTCTAACAAGATAATAGGTTTATTACAATTAACCAACTGAAATGATATCTCCATTTTCCAATTATTCATATCATATTACCTGGGGATATTGAATCAGAGCTCCTTCCTACTCCTACCTCAAGTGCCTTTCCATCAGCATCCCACACTTCCACCAAACAAAACCCAAACTATAATGTCATTAAATAACAGATGTGTCCATGGAGATTTAATTTCTCTATTTAAATGATGAGTATTTAAAATAAAGCTCAAATTCACTGAGGCTTAAATTTCAAATGAAAATTATTTTAATAAATGTGTTGACTAAGTTTTACCATACATTTCCTTTCCTTATGTTACGATCTGGCATGTTAGTCTATTTCTCTGACCTGCATAGGCATAAACATATAAAGAAGATTTATCAAGAGGTAAAAAACTAAGCATTCTATTTTCGGGAGTGGCAGATGGAGAATTCTATCTCTACTATACCTCAATAGAGCACAGTCTTGCCTGAAGAACAAAAAGAGGGAATCATGTGGAGAGGTTTATTTTATTGTTTTTATATAAAAAGAAAATCAACACTTTACTTCTTAAAATATATTCTCAAGTCTCGATGAGAGAAAATCTAAGAAGCTTTTGAGTTTTAACTAAATACACATTAAGGTTCTTGTCTACTACATGCATTTCAATAATGCTAAACATAATATTATTCAATTCAACCTATCTGAAATCTAACCCACCCCTATCTAGCTCCACTCTGTAAAATCAACTATGTGAATCTCATGTCCAAAATCACGTAGAGTCTGCTCTCCATGTCCTCAGGTTCCACATCCTCCAATTCATCCTCAGAAGGAAAATATTAAGGGAAAAATATTCCATAAATTTCCAAAAAGCAAAATTTGAATTTCCTGCACTCTGGCAACTATTTACTTAGCATTTACATTGTATTCACAACTATTTACAGAACGTTTACATTGCATTTGGTATTTTAAGTATCTAGAGGTGATTTAAAGCATATGAGAGAATGTGTGTAGGTTATATGCAAATACAGTGCATAAGGGACTTGAGCATTCTCTGATTTTGTAATCCTCTGGGGTCCTGGAACATATGCCCCACGGATACCAAGGGACAACTGTATAGTTAAATATTAATCTGGTGATAAACACTAGTATATATACCCAAATTTTAAAATATACATTTGTTATATGTAAATGTGCAATGTTCTTAAGGTGTCCCTGTAAAAATATATTTTCTGAATATCACAAAAAAAGAGAGCAGAGGGCAAAGATAAGAAAATAGTTAGAACAGGTCAGTATATAAGGCATAAATACTAATTCCCTTCCATTTGCTTCACTCAAATTGTGTTTTGATAATACTTTTCAAATATTGAAATAACTTTTTGAAATGTTTAAACAAATGATTCATGTGTTTAGATTATATGGTTTTACGTGAAGGCTAACTAAATTCATAAAAACTGGTATATTTTGCAAAACATTCACATTTTTACCAACATTATTAGGAAGTCACATTTCCACATTTCTCAGCCTTATTCTTTTTTTTTTCAAAGCATGTATGATAGTTCAAGAAAAAGCACATTCTGAGATATGAGTATAATTCAGACAGATTATGAAATATTGCAGGCCCAGCCTCTGATCGACTGACTGTGTCTGAGGGAATAACTATATGCCCCTGACACAGGGGCCTTTTGTAGTGACATGAATTCAAGACTCAGTCTGGCTTCCCACATGGAGAGAGCAGCACTGATGGCTGATGGGACTTCTTTCCCAGATGTTACATATTCCAGGGTGAATTTACAGATGGACTTGAACTACAGTGTTCAGATAATTGTGGAGATAAATGGCCCCATTGAGCACTTGTTATTTGTAGTCTAATCTTATATAATATTTGCACTATTAATCTTTCAGAAAGTCTTTCTTTTCTTTATGAATGGAAATTGACAATGAATCCTAAACTTCTTAGGTTCGTATTTCTATGTTCTTTTCTATTATTTTTGTCCGTCATTTTGAATCTCAGCTACACTGGCAACTGAGGATAATTAAATTTTTAATATGGTTTGAAAGCTCATTCTGTTTGAAGCCTTTATTCTACCAAGCCTCCTTATTTTTGATACGGATTTTGCAATCAACAATTAAAACTCAGATAAATAGTAATTAAGTCCTAGAATAGCTGAAAAGTAGTAAAGTATTTCAATTAGGAGCTCTTTAAATTATTTCATTATTTTTTCTTGAATTAATGATTATAGATTGAATAACTCTGCAGGTCGTGGATATATTTTAAATGATACTGAAATGGGCAACATACTGTTTATATGAATGCTTAGCTTGTGTTTACTCGAGATGTGCATAAAAATTCTTATCACCTTCATGAGATAGCTTCTGAAATTTTGAGAAGTTTTGTAAGTCGGGTTATTATTATTACATACATTTGATAACTGCCCATGGTAATTTTCTTTTTCCATTATCAGATGGCAAATGGTTGGGGTCAAAGTGATAAATTCATAATAAGAATTATATATCAACAAATACAAATAAATGTATTCCCCAAATTACCATTTATGGTTTATTTATAATTTCATTTCATTAAAAAATCATAGAAAAATAAGTATATTTTTTAATTTCATGACAAGTCTCCATAAATATAATTATCTTAATATTAATTAAAACATAGAAAAAAGGATCATATCAGTTTAATTTACTGGAGCTGTATGATTTTTAAAGCCTTAACATAAGACATAACTGAACTGCATAGTTTCAATACTTCATAAACCATACCAAGTAACAGAACAAAAGATGAAAGATATGCTACTAGTAGTACTATTTTTTTCTTGATATACTATGTATAAACTTTGGATTTATGTATAAATATGTATACACACACAGATTTATAAATACATTAAAAATTCTGTGAAAGCATTATGCTCATAATTGTGAAACTTGATCACCTGGTTTTTTTTTTTGTTCATGAATTGCTAATATTATCTTTAGAACTATAAAGGAATTTTCATCGTAGTTATTAAAAAGATAGAAACTATAAATAAAAATTGTTATATGTGCCACCTTCAAATAAATTATTTACCAACAGATTGTTATTTCAGTATGTTCTTATGAATAATATCTTAGATTGTGACTTCAGTAACTTGTAGGCTTGAATCCAAGTTCCAGCTCATATCTGATCAGGATCATAGAACATTACAAATAATTCATATTTTTAAGTGCCCACTATGTATTAGAAACTATGCTAGGTTCTCTCAACTATAGTAACAAAGATGGATGTGGTCACTGTCCCACTATCCCCAAGCATTTTCCTATATACATGGCTTTGTGCCAAATGACTAATAAAGAATTACAACACTGACCCAGAGTTTTAAAACTGTTCAGAATTAATAACATTAATTATTTTGTATGTAGATCAATTAGACCTTTATTATGAATGGAGTTTACATACCACAACCAAAAGAAGGAATGAAAGGAAATTGACCAAGTGGTAAATCTCCTGTTAGCCATCCAGTCTCCATATTTCTATGGTGACTCTTTAAAATTCTTATGCATTGAGTAGCTTTAGGATCAAACATAGAATAAAAATACTTCCATTGACTTCTGTCGATTAGCTATTATTTTACATTTCAAAGGACTGCACTTTTCTTTCTACCTGCTAGTGAAAGTCCTGATTTCTGAACACTGACAAATGGTCCTACTACTATTTACTTCAAACTTAACCAAGCAACAGGGAAGTGTGGTGGGAAATATTGCCTACTCCTTTGCTGAGACATTACATGTCAATGTTTCACCTAAGGCAAAATTTAATGGTTGACTTGTGGTTCTTCATTTCTAGAGATTTACTATGGAAACACTGGCGTAACCTTTAACCAGAGCAAACAGAGCATCTCTAATAGGCAGGCGGCACCAAACCTAAAAATGCACAAGGAACAGAAAGATCCTGGCAGAAATTAATCTGCCATTTTCACACATCTGCCCAAGGGAAGTATTGTAATTGCAAAAATTTACTCTAAGACTGCTGAGACTCATAGTAATTATGTTTCTCTCTTTCTTTTTTTTTTTTTTTTATAGAAATAGCCACAGGTGGTAACAAATTGGGTTTTGAGATGGGGAATGGGGCATGCATTCTAACCCAAATTACTATGTAATTGTCTTGATTATAAAAAATTGTGGAAAGTCTATTGCTCAAAATCAGGGGGGAAAAAAGGTCTCCTTAAATGTATTCCCTGTCTTTTAGTTTCTCCTCACTTAGGCATATTGCTTCATTTGTTAGTATTGGCATATCTGATATCAGGGCCACACTGCAGAATAGGCTTTTGTCAAGAACGCCCACAAAAGCCTGTAGGTTGGATTTTTTTAAGTGGGACAGTTCTCTTATTTCCTATTTTAGCATCATCTAGGGATAAACAGTAGCTTTCCTAGAAGTTCCAGGATCTGGAATTTTAGCTAATAATTACTATCCATGCATCTGCAAACACTAAAAAGGCAAGGTTATACAATTGTCAGTCTATGTGTTATATTAAATTATTTCCTAGTTTTCACATCATACTTGCTCTCAATCCTGTGTCTTAATCTGTATTTGCATTAATGCATTACCACCAACATATTTTCATTGTTTCTAAAATTACAAATGCATTCCATGTGTACCATGCCAAGTAACAGTCTTGTGTAGCTTTTCTTATAAATCAGAAATTTCCGATTGAATCAACCAAGATTAAAATGAGATGAAGCATTGGTTTTAAAACAAAAAGAAAAAAGTCATTCATATTTCACAAGGTCATGCAAAGCTAAAAATAATAATAAAAATAAAGCAGTCAAGTGTCTTGCTTTGAAACTTTGTGAAAGCAAGTTTGCATGTAATCTTTAATTCTATCTTAATGGGGGTGTTAATAATGATATACAGTTGATTTCTCTTTCATTTTGCATGACTTATAACTCCTCTTATTCACCTTCTTAATGCAATAAGTTGATTGGGCTAAACAATTTTTAAATAGAATCAAAACTGCCAAAGCAAAATAGAATTTTTTTGCCCCAAGAAGACACTGAACACAATTCACTAATATTTAGACAATACTCTGGTTTTCTTTTTTTTGCTGACAGAACTACTGAAATCAAAGCAAATTATTTTTCAAGTTGCTCAGAAAGTTTTATGACTAATTTTCATTTAAAGATGTATCAGTAAGCAATTATCAAATTTGAACCAGAACAAATCCTATTTTGAGGCTAATTCCTGTTTTTCCAAAATATTGTTGCTAGCATTCTTTCTCAGTAAACTTTGTTAAGATTTTAAGCATATTATTTCTTGAACATTCTAAATTCTTACTGTTACCTTACCTACTGAAGTGAGGGCATCAGTAAAAGTACATTTTGGCTACTTTATACTGCAAGTTAGATAATTCTTCTCACGGTAATCATAGGTGAATTGCTTTTATAAATATCAGCTCTGGAAATGCAATTGCTTTGGTGTTGTGAAAAAAGCAAAACAGCACACATCTATCAAGTATGCAGTTCTAAAATAACCTCAGTATATCCTGGTAAAATATGCTGTGTGTAAAATAAAATGAAGAGTAAAGATATTTATATTGGGGTCTGTGAAGAGAAGAGGAATAATATATCTTAAGGGTGAAAACTTATATTTTAAGCTTCAAAAGTGATACAAATGTTCGTACTGCAACTAAATACAAATTTAAGAAATTTTCTAAGACACTGATAGTCTAAAATTGGAATACAAAAGTAAAAATGAAATTTTGACCTCATGAACATTTCTGCCTACAATAAAGTAACTGTTGCTTTTCTGCTTTAATAATAATAAAAAAAAAGCTACTGAAATTTAGGGTAAGTGTCTGTACTTCAATTTGAATTTTTATCAAATTGGAGGACATGAAAATTCTACATATAACTCAATCATTGCTTAGCAATAGTTATTAAAGATTCAGGTAAAAATACTATAAAAAGTATACTAATTAATGACTTATGCTTAAATTACGATTTTTAAAAGTTATCACCAAAAGATGCTGAAGAAAACATACCATGGTTGTTGGAAGGAAATTAGTTACTTAAGTTACATTATAAGCTAAATGTTATTTTAAAATATATATGCTATCAAAATGGTATTAGAAACTTTGAGAATGTAAAGTCATGATCTACATTATGTATTAATATAATTTACAAACATGTATCCAGTGTTTCTTAAAAACAGTACATATCTACAAAACAATTATGAATGTGTAGCTTTGAAAAGTTGAAATAGAGTTTTAATGCTCACACTTTCATATTCCACAAAGGCTGCTTTTAGCTGATAAAGGAAGTAAACAAGAAATTGTTCTTAAAATGGTCCCTTTAATGTGTTCCACTAATTAAAAATCAGTCAAAAACATTGCAAGTCTAAAAAATAATAAATACTGCTCAGACAGGGTGTATTCCACCAAACAGAAGCTTACAAGATTCTATTTATCTTTACTTGGCCTATTTTTTACCCAACATGGACATGGTTCATGACTATTTTATCGAATAGAAACATAAAGTAAATAACTCAGGTCTTTAAGTATTTCAAAATGACTGAAATAAAATGCATTTATAATACCATCAAATTATTTGAATATATTCCATTCCCCTAATCAGACCAAAGTCTATTTATGTAGATGAGTTAACATCTAAAAGTCTCATTTATCCAACCTGTATTTATCCTTTGATCACAAAGCTTGTTAACTTAAACGGTCTTTTATTGTTACGATTCGTTTTCTCATAATTATGCTGTTTAACTGCCTTATTTTTTGAATAAATATATGCAAACGTGCCAATCATATTTAGCACAGTTATGCTAGATGCTCAATGAACTGTAAGAGTCATTTCACTACAATAAAACTCCCTGGAATAGATCCAGGGCAGAGCCTACAAATACCAGTAATCAGAATGTCACTAGGACCAGAACAGACAAATAAAAGTATGTCACATGTATATCAATAGATTCTCTCAAACACTGTCTGAAACCAATTTTACAATCACTGGAAGAACTTGGTGCACACAAGTGAAAAATGCCATCCGCACTGCAACAATTTTGCATCTATATTTTGCTATAGCTTTTTTTTTTTTTTTTTTGCTTTAACTTAAAAGTATTGAATTGATACTTCTGCAGTAGCAAGGACAGAAGAGAGCAAGCTTCTTAGTCACAGCAGGGAATGTTGATGTCATTAAGGACTACTTTATTATAGATAATTTATTTCAGAAGATCAAAGGCTAGCAATCTATCACTGTCAAAGCTAGTGGTGAAAGCTATGACTAACTGTAAGATACTGTGTGCCAATGAAGGGAATTCTTGTCAACTTCTCCTTAGGTAAAATAGGTTGACAATAGATCAGTGTAGGTCTAATGAAGATTTAAAAGTGTTTTGTACGTGGGTGGCAGAAGTCACACTAACTTCAAATTGATAGGCAAAATGATCTTCCTGCTATTCTCTAACAAATATACAGTCATTGGTTGAAGGAATTCAGTACAAAAAAAAAAAAAGTTCCCCTAATGGCTTTACTAAAATATGGCTTTAAGATAATGCCCTGAGGGATTTATTAAACAGAAGCATCACTGAGGGGAATACATTCTGGAGCAATGACTAATATCATAATTAGCAGGTGCATTTGTAAGAATTTACCCACTATTGAATGTATTACAAGACTTCTCAGCAGAGGGGAGTTAAGTTTCACTTCCTAACTGGCATGAATCTAGTTCTAGTGGCTTCACCTTCCTCCTGTGGTTTCATCATCAAGCTCCCAGTGTACATTCTCACAATGCCTCCAGCCATCCCACCATACTTCCGAAAGAATCCGAAATTTGGATGAGATTTTTTTCCTCTAAATCTACATAAACGCCAATGTACTGTCTACTGAAGGCCAGCTGTTTCCTAACTACTCTGCTCTGGAATGACTGGCTTTACTTTAAGGAACTTCAAAATGTTTGAAGCTTTTAGACAGTAAGGTCATCAAGTTTTAACCTACTTTCAAAGAAAAATAAAGGTTTGAGTTCACTCTTAAAAAGAGGAGAACCACCTTTAAACTAAAAAAGTAGAAAAATGGGCTAATATTTGTGCTTGAGTTATACATTATACTGAAAATATAAAGACATTTATACATGTATACCCATACTTTACTTTTGCCAGGAAGTTTTATTGTTCACATTTTCATAAATATGGGCAGAGCCAGCCTTCACTGCAGTAAATGCACGTAAACCCTTATTAATCCCAAAAAATGGTATATTCTTAATTTATATCTTTTATATTTATAAATACATGTCTACTGCATTATATCACATAAGCAGCGCTAACAGTGAAAAATTTGAAACCTGATAACGGTAGTGAAACATGACACGGTATAAATATTATATTTTTAAACAGTATCAAATATTTATCTGGAGATTTTTAAGTTTTTTTTTCTTTAAAAATATGTATATTTCTTAGTCCATTAATAGAGGTGATATTTGGGATCATTTTAAGAATAATTTATTTATTTTAACCTTATATATAAACATGCATCTATGCACCATAAAAGTAAATAATATTATTATAACATCAACTTTATTGAGAAAAGTTTCTGGAAAATATGTTTTATTTTATTTTAATTTTGGGGTCTGTCTTGATCAATATAGTTACAGGCAATAGATAGTGTTTTAGAACATGTAAATTTTTTTTCTTGACTAAAAAGTATGTTCAAGCACTTGAGATAGGAATTTTAAGGCATACTTTTCTACAATCTGATATTTTTCATGAATCGCATACAGCCTTAAATAACATGAAGATGACAAGAATAAAATTCCAAAGTCCTCTGTGCAGATTTATATATGACAATATTTATTGAAATTATAAAATTCTCATAGAACTCAATTAAATTTATATAACTCACTCAAATAACTTAAGTAAAATTAAAAATTATTGTATTCCTACATTTTTAAAAGATTGATGATTATCATCTCAGTGTAAGGATGATAAAGTATTATCCAGCTAATATTTTAGAAATGTCACTGGAAACTAAAAAGCTAATGGATAAAGAAGTTATTATATTATGAGTAGTTAAATCAAATAGTATTAAAAATGAGATTCTGAGCTTTCTAGTTCATATAGTAAAAATTATACCTTTTGTATTTTCATTTACTATAAAAGAGAAATGCACACATTTCTGTTGGAGCTGTGATTTTCATGAGTACACGCAAAACTAAGAATAAAAGTAAGAATATATTAAAAATGATGTTAATAATTTGGATTTTAAACTCCTCTCCAAAGAAATTCAAAACACCTTAATCGCTGATTATCTTTTTAAGTTTATTCCTACTTTATTTGTGCTACTTTTAATATATGGTAAAACAGAAAAATACATTTTATGATTGTGTACTCCTGTTAATCTGGAGTAAGAATACATCTTATCTTATAAGAAACTTCAAAAGGCAAATGGACAAGACAGTCCTAAAGGCCTGCAGTGAGAAAGGGATATTCCCTTCCTACTCAGTCCACAAAAACCCCTATGAATAGAGACAGATATACATCAAGTTTATGGAAACAAATGCATATAACTAATCAAAACGTACCGTCTTATAATAATATTGCAAAAAAAATTTTTTTAATTGTAAGTGAAAAAAATTGTCGGCATACTTGTGTTTGTTACTGAAATCATTAATATACTAGAGTATGAAGTTTTGAAGATTGTGGTCTTGAGAACTCATCTGAGTCCCAAGTCAAGAATCTCTTGTGGTAGAGAAGCAGGAATAAAGACAGGTAACAGTTAATGTCTCTAGTAAAGGTATACTTTTTTCCTTTTACCCTTTCATTCTAAAATACTTAATTTCCTGTCGACACTATGATACTTTAGTCCTCTATGCCTCTATCTCATTTTTACATATTTGGATTGACTGTAAGCATTTACCATCTGTTTAATTCACTTTTATTGAAGAGACCACGCAGGTATAGCAAAAGGATTTCCTCTGCCAGCATAAAGAACCTAAAGTCAACCCCAATGCGAATCTTTTAAAATTGAACTGTAAAACACTGTGTAAGAATGTATTCCTTTGAAAAATTTATTTTAGTACATCTTATTCTGCTGGCTCAGTATATTTTCTTCTATGATAGCATATTAAAATGACTTGTAGTCATGCTCAAAAAAAAAAGTCTGAAAACACAGATGTTCAAACAAAACTGGTAATTCTCCCACCAATGAGAAGTCCCCAGCTTCCTCCCTCTTCTCAGCTAGGCCTTCGTTGAAAACACCTGTTGAAAAGTTACCCTAAGATTTAACAAATGATTCTTGCCAAGCCACGATCAGCAGTTACTCGTGACAATTATTAATGATCTCTACTTGATTTTAGATTTTCATACTAACACATGAAATAATTCACATGGAAGTTGCTCCTATGAACAGTGTTTTTTTTTTTTTTTTATATAGATTTGTTGTAATGATCTATTTGCCTTACCTATGACAAGGTCTTTGTTCCTATTTTTCAAAATCACTTTCGTAGCTTTAAAATAAATAAAATATTCCATTATAACAATGTTGTATTATGATTCACACTATTGAGGGTACTTTCATCACTAGCCAATTGTTTAAACACTTCATAGACTGACTTGACTTGGGCTGAGAAACTTGGTGAAAACGTCTCTTCTCACAAACCATTCTTTCTACACAAGCTTACGTGATTATTCTGCATCCATTTCCAATAAAAATATTCTTATGCCCAAGAACCTAGAGATCTTAACCGTAGCATTTTAGACCCTGTGACTCATACAAAATCTTTTGAGAAATTTTAATTTGAGTTGTAACATGAGTCTTATAAATCCTAAAGTTCCTAAATTTCATATCACCACTCTCAACCAGTGTATTTCAAAACAGCTATGATATTATTTTCATTCCATCAGTAGAAATCACTGGGAACATTCTAACCAGCACAGATGCTGGAAAATCAAAATAACCTAGACCTAGTAGATTTAAGTCCAACTGCACTCTGTGGATTAAAATTCTTTCAGAAATACACATGAAATTAATAGTGTGTTTCTTCAGCAGGCTGTGTTAAATACACTTTAATAAATGCACTTGAAACAAGATTGTGGGATACCTGAACACTTTAATTTGAGCATGTCACTTCAGCACAAAGTGTTTGCAGCATACTAGTTTAAAAAAGAAAGGAAAAATGAAAGGTCACTGTAATCAATTTCCTTTGTTCTCCATAATAAGCATTGAGAAAAACCTGACACATTTAAAAGGAAATTAACCTATTAGGAATTTTAAAAGTATCCTTTATAGGACTGCAAAAACTCAATAGGAAAAATTAAATAAATAAAGAGCCTGTTTTAACATTGTGTACTGAGGATATTTCCAGGGCAGGAACAGTATGGGAAACTGAACCACTGTGAGAAAAAAAAAAAAAATCAAGAAAAACTTCTTCTGTGTCTTTATGGCTTGAGTTAAGATTCGGGAAGAAACGGAATAGCAAGGAAGTTTGTCTCCTTTGTTTTCTCTTCAAATTCTCTCTCTCCCTTCGTGTGTGTGTGTGTGTGTGTGTGTGTGTGTGTGTGTGTGTGTGGTTTTCTTTGGCTCAAGTTTTACTGCTAATGAGAGGAATCATCATCACCATTATCCATCCCTTGGGCAGTGATCAGCTTCAAGAAGAATATGGTGTAAACACAGTATAGGGATGCCTGCCCGCCACCCCCCTAAAACCTCCTGAATACTTCCATCCAAGATTGTTTCTCACTAATCTGACCAGGAATCAGGTTTGCTGAGAATTCTACTGTACAGACTTCGTTTTTACTGCACTCTAAATATGAATTCAATTCATAGTACTTGAAGTAGAAGAATAAACATTAGCCCTCTGTGATATCTTTGTAACTGTCAATGGTAAAAATGTAAGAAAGATATGTAACATATGTGTATTTATCAAATGACTACCATAGATCTAGAAATGTGTATTAACATATCTTCCTCTAAAGAAATTATCATAAATACCAGTTTTACACAGATTTTCAGACAAACTACAGTTTTTTTATGGGAGGAATTTCTTGTTCAGTTTTATATAGACCTCCAAAAAAACCATGATTACTGGTGTATAGCAAACACTGTAAAAAGTGGGATATTAATACTACAACTGATACTTCAGTATTCAGTCTCCCGTCAAGTACAACAGTCTGATCTACAAGGACATAATACTATTATAGAAAATATTTTGCTAAGTTTTAGTATTTGTTATACTTATGTTAGAAATTTAGAGATTATGAACTTTTACTATTCTGTTTGAATAATAAAAACATTACTGAATCAAGAGTCATTAAAAGGAGTTTGCTCTTTCAAAGCATAAAACTCTGAACAAATTATTTTCATTTGCCCCAAACTAATCTTTCTCTCAAAATGTCACTTTTAGTTAAACTCAATTGTGCATTTCAAGTATTGCTCATTCAGAGTAATCTGTAGCAACACACATTCATAATAAGCAAGAATTAAGTTTTTCCATGACACAACTCAATAGTGGATGAAAGAAACTAGGCAGTGACTAGACAGACACTATACAGGCACCTGCTGTTGTTAAGAGTCTAGTGTCCATGCTGGGTCAGTGAGGTTTTTTTTTTTTTTTTTCATATGTCAATAACTTTAAATTATACTATCTAATATATATCATGTAGATATGATGAAATTACACACAGTATGAAAACTAAATGCATCCTGGAATTATTTTTGGCACAAGTGCCTTTTGTGCAACTTTGCCTCCTGTTTTCAACAGCACAGAGTGAGCCTGCCGTTCTAGTATACTCGTAATCCCTCATTGATTCCAGGAAACAATACATCAGGAAAATCACAAAACAGATTTAAACTTTTCACAGAGACTTACTAGTCATTCTCCAGGGCCTAATATTTTCTCAAACTTTTCTAAGACCTTCAGAGCATAATTCACATTTCCAAAGCTTAAGCTACACTAATGCATTACGCTGCAGTTTCAGGTGAAGAATAAATGAGATTCACATCCTTTAAAACACTTTTGAAATATAAAACTGATTTTTAGGGGTTGTGAAAACTTAGCTCCAATTGATTCAGGCTCTGGAATTCTGACTGGTTGCTATGTTGTACTTCAAGTGGTTAACTTCTTGATAGTTGAGTGAACATTTCTTTTGGCGTCAGATTGTTTTAATGAACTTAAAGTAAATTAACTAAAACAGTATTTTTTCTACACTACGAATCCTTTTTTGGGGGGAAAGAAATGCAAACCAACAAATAAAGTAAAATAAACTATGAATACTTAACATTGGTAACATTTTAAAACCTCTAAAAATAAACTTTAAAATGTAAGAAAAGTAAGACATTTACATCTTGTAGATTTTAGCCTACATGGGATGGGTTATGTATAGAATATCTTCTACACACAGTGGCAAAAGTGAAAATCATTTTCACTTAAAAAAAATTCCCCTCTCACTGCTGCTGGCAGTGTGGAGTGCCCTGTTCCAAAGATTTCAGGACAGCTCCCAACCAGCAAGAAAGTGAAGTTCCAGTTAGGCTAAAAGTCTCCTACCTGAATTATGGACATCCGAGTGGCCGGGGTCTCGCTCGCATTAGTCCCTTGTCCGGTGAAGCTGGTGTGGCAGCCCGCGTGCCCCTGAGGGACAGTCAGGTTGTTGGAGGCCGGTTTGAGATACATCACCTCCGACCTGGGCGAGCTGAGGGGCAGGCGGGTCTGGTAGTCGAAGTACATAGGGGAGGTAGCCAGGGAGGGGCTGCTCACCACGTTCATGACGTTCATGGCGTTCCTCTCCTCCACCTCGCTCTGCACCAGCATGATATCATTTTTGTTGATCTTCTTCTTCTTGCCCTTGCCCCCGCCCAGCTGCGGGTGGCTGTACTCGGCGATGCGGCAGTTGTAAGTGCGGATCTCCTTGTTCTCGCGCTTGCACTTGACGGCGATGGTGATCATGGCCGCCAGGAGGATGATGGAGATAGTGCTCAGAGTCACGATGAGCGGCAGCGACATGTCCCAGTGGTGCTGCTCGCCGTTCACCCGGGGCACCCCCTCGGGCAGGGAGCCGCTCACCGAGCGAATGATGAGCTTGGCCACTGCGGACAGGGTGGGCTTGCCATGGTCAGTCACCTTCACCACCAGCTCCACCACCGGCGTCACGTCCTCCCAGAAGGGGTGAAGCGTGCGAATCTCGCCGCTGGACGGATCGATTTCAAACAGGTGGTCGTCGTTACCATCTACGATCTCGTAGGTGAGGCGCCCGCTCTCGCCGAAGTCGCTGTCAAGGGCGCGCACGGTGCTCACCAGGTAGCCCAGCCCAGCGTTCCGCGGCACCTGCAGTTCAGCCGTGTCGTTCTGCAGCGTGGGCAGCACGATCACCGGAGCGTTATCATTCACGTCTAGCACAGTCACCCTAACAGTGGCGTTGCTCTCCAAGTGCGCGGGCGCGCCGGAGTCCTTAGCGAGCACCTTGAACTCAAAAGCTTTGGTCTGCTCATAGTTAAAGGAGCGCAGGGCGTAGATGGCTCCGTTGGTGGGGTTCACAGACACATAGGTGTAGATGGACACGTCGCCGATGTGCGAGGGCAGGATGGAGTAGGACACTGTGCCGTTTTGGCCCAGGTCGGGGTCCTGGGCGAGCACAGAGCCCAGGTACTCTCCTGGGATGTTGTTCTCGTGCACCTGCAGCACATAGAGTCCCTTGGTGAAACGAGGAGGGTTGTCATTCTCGTCCAAAATCTTGACGGCGAACGACTTGGTGGAGTTGAGTGGAGGAGAGCCCCCGTCCCGCGCCACAATTGTCACGTTGTACTCGTCTTGTGTCTCGCGGTCCAGCGGGCGGTCAGTCACCACGGTGTAGAAGTTGTCGTAGTTCTCCTCCAGCTTGAAGGGCACAGAACCTCCCGGCCCGCCCAGGCCGCCGCCGCCCGCCCCTCCTCCGCCCAGGACCCTGCACTGCAGCTGCCCGTTTTTGCCAGAGTCTCGGTCAGTGACCCGCACCAGGGCGATGACGGTGCCGGGCGGGGCGGCCTCGCTCAGCGCCCCCTGGCGCACGGAGACGAAACCGATGGACGGCGCGTTGTCGTTGCGGTCGATGAGCTTGACAGTGACCTTGCAATGGGCCGGGATGGGGTTGGGACCCATGTCTCGGGCCTGCACGTCGATCTCCAGCATCCCATTCTCCTCATAGTCCAGGTTGCCCTTGACACGGATCAGGCCGGTCTTGGGGTCAATGGAGAAGAGCTCCCGCACGCGGTCGGGCACATAGCTGCTGAAGGAGTAGATCACTTCGCCGTTGGGACCCTCGTCGGCGTCGGTGGCGTTCAGGTCAATGACCACGGTGCCCAGCGGGGCGTTCTCGGGCAGCTCTACCAGGTAGGAGGGCGCCTCGAAGACCGGGCTGTTGTCGTTAGAGTCAATCACCTTCACGTTGATCTGCACGGTGGCGGAGCGCGGCGGCTCGCCGCCATCCAGGGCGGTCAGAACGAGCGTGTGGTGGTTCTGCTGCTCGCGGTCCAGTGCCTTCTGGATAACTAGCTCTGGGAACTTGGTGCCGTCGCCGCGGGACTTGACGTCCAGCGCGAAGAGGCCGTGGTCGTCGCGCGTAAGCAGATAGGTGCGGAGCCCGTTCTCACCCGCGTCCGGGTCGTGCGCGCTGGTGAGAGGGAAGCGGGTGCCGGGGGCCGCGTTCTCGGAGATGTCCATCTCAATCTGGTCGGAGGGGAAGGACGGAGCATTGTCGTTGATGTCCTGGATCTCCACCTTGATCATGCAGATCTCCTTGTCGTTGGCAAACACCTCGAGGGACAGCTGGCACTTGGCATTGTGGCGGCACAGGGACTCGCGGTCGATGCGCTGCTTGGTGTAGAGGAGCCCGCTGTCGGCGTCCACGTCCAGGAGGTGCGGCGCCGAGTTCTCCAGCACCCGGTAGCTACCCGACTTGCTGCGCCCGCCGCCGCCGCCGCCGCCGCCGCGCTCTGCGGGCGGAAGCCCAGGCTGCAGTCGAGCATCCTTGCCGATGTTGCCGATCACCGTGCCGGCCCCTTGCTCCTCCGGTACGGAGTAGTTCAGGTTTTTGAGCGTCAGGGCAGGGGCCCATAGGAGGAAACAGCAACAGATGGAAAGGTACATCCCAGACCGGTGGGGTGTCGGCAGAAGCAGCCGGACTGGAAGGGCGAATGGATGGGTGCGCGCCAGCTTGGGGCAGTGTTCGCGCGCGACGCGAACCTCAAGTCTGTGGGTCCTTCCTTCCTTCCGCTCCCGGGCTGCGGCACCGGGCGGTCTCTCCTTATTCCTCTCAAGTTCCCCGAACCTGTTGATCTACAGCATCCGCACTGGGCGAGAAGCAGCAGCGCAGCGGAGCCGCAGGGGCACTGAGCAAGGCGGAGGCTCCCTGCGGCTGGGGGCGAGCCCGGGGCTTTGTCTCTCCCGCCGGGACTTCGGGCGACTCAAACTTGAGCAATGAGACCAGCGATAAGAAGGAAATAGCGTCTGGGAAGGATGATAATGAGCTAAAGAATCCGTAGGTTTTCCTCGCTCCCGCTAGGGCGCTGCAAATCCACTTCTGCCTTTTGCCTCCGGAATACTCTTCACATCGGGTGGGGGAGGGAGCGGGGAGGTGTGTCTTCAGGCAGATCGGAAAGTGAAATCCTTACTTGTTTCTCGCCTCCTGTGATGAAATTGATGGGGATGAGGAACAACGAAGAGAGTCAGATATATTTTCAAGCTTCCCAGGAGCCCTGTGAAATGTCTGCTTGCTTCGCGGGCTGGACTGTTTTCAGGCAGTGTTTTGCTGCATTTAGAGATCTAATCTTGCATTGCCGGCTGAGGCAGCGGCGGCGGCGGACTGCATCTCCCAGCCAAGATTTTTTTTTTTTTTTTTCTCTCTCTCTCTCTCTCCCTCTTCTTTCCGAGCAGCCAAAGGGAGGGGAGGAAATGCAGCGCAAAGAACTAGTGTCCCGATTTGTAGTTTCCTCCCTCTCCCAGGCTCCTCCCTCTCTTCCTCGGAAAAGGCTTTCCCCCAAGCCAAGAAAGCCACAGTCTGATCAGCGTTTGTGGTGTGAGTCTACTGGGAGGAGAAAAATATATAGATATATCTCCGCCTCTGTTCGTAGAACACACTCTGTGATTTCTCTACGCCAAGCCAGTAGCCGCCGCTACCATCCCATTCTCTCCCCGCGAGCCAGGACTTCTCTAGCTGCAGTTTAATTCCAGTTTTCTTTTCTTCCCAGACGAAAGGAAATCAACAGGCAACTCATGGTTGGATGTGCAGATTTGAAAGGGGAGGGGGAGGCGGAATAAAAAGGAAGGGGGAGCCACCCTCCCAGTGCTCGCACACACACTCTCCCTGTCTCTCGTTAGAAGGGAAACAGTCTCTGCATTCACAGGGCTGGGCTGTCAAGTGCCTCTCTTTTCTTTCTATTCAGCATCTCCTTCCAATGGCCCTGCCTCCCAGTCCTCTTCATCTAGAAAGGAAAACCTTGGCGAGAAATAAAAGTGGTGAATATTTGAAGCGAATGAAGTGCGGGATTTTTTTTTTTTTTTTTTGCTTCAATTTTTTCTATAGTAGGAGGAGTGGGCTGGATGAAAGGAACACATCAAGGTTTGGCGTGATGCATTCTGCAGTCTCGCTCATACAGTCTGGGCGACTCGCTAGGGCAGCGGGCGAGGGGCTGCGGCCGCAGCGGTCCAGCCTGGGGCGCCCACCCCGGGGAGCTGCCGCCCGGGGGATGTTAGGCACAGGTCTGTCTACACATTATTTCGAGTTCTCGAAGCGCCTCGACATACGGGAATGACACATCCAGAAATGCAGGTGTTCCGATCTGCCCGATGAGTCAGAAGCAGCGGAACGAATCGTATTCACTCTCGCCTCATGGTCCTCCCTTCACAGACATTAGTTGTGGCTTCTTTCTAACGCTTTCTCTGACTCACTCTACAGAAAGAAAAGCCAGATTCATGTTTTGGTGAAAAAGGAAAAAAAAAAAAAAAGCGAGAGAAGGGGAGGGAGGGAAGGAGGAAGGTGAAGCTGAACCCAGCAGCACTTTTACTCTACCTCTTTCTGCCGGAGTCCGAGGCTCTGGAAAACAAGGCGTCTGTTTTGCTAGGTGTGTGTATTTATTTTTTAAAACCTTTCCTTTTGGTTAGGCGTGAGGAACCCACAAATCTTTCAGAGTCTTAGGAAAAAAAGAAAAAAAATCAGGATTACAATGACTGTTCAAAGCTTAGCCCCGCGTCACAGTTCACGGTTTTCCCCAGTGTTCTCTATTCACAAAGTCCAGCACCGGCGTGCGTAGTTAATTGTGCAGTCCGTTGTGGAGGGTTTTTTTTTTTTTCCTCCTTTTCTGTCACGGGTGGTCTCTTTCAGTCTGGTGCCTGTCAGGATCAGCTCACAGCCTGCGAAAGACGTGCGGATTTCAAAGCAAATAAATCCATCTCCGCAAGCAAAGCTTCGGTGGAAATGAAAAGGTGAAAATTCAACAGTTGGAGTAGCGTCTCCCCAGCCGCCCTCCGCGCTGCCGCATCCGCCGGGCTCGCAGTCCCCGCTCTCTCCCCAGCGCCTCTTACTGACTGACTCTATTCACCTCACGCCGCCGCTTAAACATTGATACTGATTCCCTGCCAGCCAATCCGCGTGAGGAGCAAGGCCCTGCCCCCTCGGCCCGCGCCCAATGGAAGGCGGAGGAGAGACTGGCGGGGGCGGAGCCCGAAGCCCCAGAGCTTCCGAGCCATTGATTAGATCAGTTAGATGGGAGACCCGTCGGGCTAGTGGAGCCCTGCGCTCCGCCGTGGCGGCGGCGCCAAGGGCCTCGCCGCAGGGTCTCCCGAGTCCTTAACTACCAGGAGAAGCGCCTCCACCGTCTTCCTCTGGAAAAGAGAGAATTAAAAAAAAAAAAGTTTGACAGCAATTTATTTATTTTTTTTTTATCCAATGTACACGGAAACTGGAATCACAGCGTGCTTGCAGAATAAGGTAGCTGCAGTCTTCCTTCGGTATACACACACACACACACACAGACACACACACACACTCCCCGGCACCATCCAGCCACCCATACCAAGGGAAGCGCAGATCTTCCGGCTGCGCGTGGACCCGTCTCCAATGAGGTGCAGAGCGGTGTGCGTGTGTGTTTGTGTGTGCGCGCGCGAGGCGGGGGGTGTTTCTGGGGAGTGTGTTGTGCATTTCAGTGAGTGTGTGTAGACCCGAGGGTGCTAGCGTGCCGGCTTCTGCCTACGCTGCTGCAAACAGCTGCGAGCAACAGCAATCAATATGTAACTTTCTCTATCCTCAGAGAAAAATCAGCTGTCCCCAGGCACCCTGGCAAGGAAAGTCACTTGATTATGAAAGTGTTTCAGAAGAAAAGCAGAAGCCCAGTGAAAGAGAGGCCGTGTCTCCCCAGAGGGAAAACGCCTCTCCCTTAAGGAGAGAGGCTTACGGTCAATTCAAGCTTTGTAGCTTGTTAAAACTCAAATCCGGCTAAATAATACTTAGGGCTTTACCCTTGTGAGACACTAGCAACTCTGCCCAAATACAAAGTAAAGTGAACATCCATATACTCACTCACAGTAGTTCTGGTGTATTGTTTACCTTGATCTTGTTGTTAAAGTTACACATGGCAGTTTGAATGTTATCTCATTAAGACTAAATAAGTCTTGATGACCACATTTGCCAAAGCCCCTATGCCTAGAAGCCGAACTAAATGTAAAGGCAGATCAGTGGGAGATCGCAGGTCAGTGGAAGATCTGTTAAAATTCATGCTTTCTAAGTAATAACACCACCACCACTACCAACACACACACACACACACACACACACACAGAGAGAGAGAGAGAGAGAGAGAGAGAGAGAGAGAGAGAGAGAGAGAGAGAGGAGAGAGACTCATGATTCATCTACTTCTTCTACAACTGCAGTTCCTAATCTCAGAGATTCTTTCTCTCCAGTTATCACAAACATCTACAAGCAAGGACTGCTTTGCTCCTTCTCCAGCCATTCTGGGAAAGAGTTAAGAATGTGAAAAGAAAATAGAAGTATTGATATAGAAAAGGTGAGTGTTTTAATTGCTAGAGTATTTATTGATCACAATTCATAAATACTAAAATTAAGTTGCCATTTATAAATTGTGAATGACTAACGTACGAATCTGTAACATGAAGCATTCAAGATTAAAAGAAAATCAAATCCAGATCAATTACAAGAAAGTTCTGATGACTGTTTTTGGGATAATTGCTTAAAGATTCAGGCCAAGGAGCTATTTATTTCTCAGAGGATTCAATGAGATAACCTATAATGTGAATTTGCAGTCTGATCTGGATCCAAAATTCACCAGACTAACCTTAACATACTAACTTTAACAGTTTAAAAATTCAAAGAGGAGCCAGACCATCAAATCCCAAAATGTCGTTGTATTTTCTAAATAGGTAGCTTGTCTTGCATTTGCCTTTGCTAAAGAGGGGAGTTAGAGCTTTGTAGAAGTCTGCGTTGTTTTATGGAGCACGTGCCTAACTGTACTGCCCCATGAAACCTCACCTGTACATTTCTCAGGGGTGGTCCCAGTGCATGTTTCTTGGAAGCTGAGGTTTTGAGGCTTTAAAGGCAGTAGCTAGCAAATCAAGAGTAGAGATTACAAATTCATTTATTAATCATTACCTTTTAAATATGACAAATCTGTATTTTTCTTGCATTCCATACTAATTCAAGGAAATTCATAAAATATCCTTACTTGAGGTTTACAATAATGCAAAAACAAGAGAATGAACAATTTCCAAGAAAAGGGTATTATGCTCCATTGATTATCTTTAATTAGATGTGCTGTTACGCAAATGAGGGGAAAACACAGTGTCTAAGAAGAGACCAGTAAAATGAAACATCCTCATAGACACCAATTTGCCCACCACTCCTCCAGAGTAATTGTGTCACACCTCCCCCTAGTGCACAGAAAGAGAACTACCATGCATATGGTAAATACCATGCGGTGGGTGCCCCCCAAAGGGAGCAAAACAGAACTGCTACGTATCAGGTATCTTATTTATATATTAATTCATAGTATTGAGTCTCTATTGTTAAAGACTGATATGTACCCACAATAATTAATTTTCATCTTTCTATCCCATCTCCATTTTATTTTAATAGAAATGGAATCAATTGATACTTCCAATTGTTTGGCTTCTCTTTAACCAGACACAATTTTTAAAACTATAATCTCTCCTAATTTTTAACCATCTCATAGATTCTATTTTCCACCAGACTTTATTTTTGGTTACAATATAGTTATTGAGGAATTTCACTTTAACTAATCTTAAAATATTGAGCTCAATTTTTTAAAAAGAGATGATATAAATATTATTAAATAGATCAAAGATCCTATTAGTTTTTATACTATAGTAGGCAATGGACATAGAGATCTAGTTGAGAAATTCAAAAGACCATAGAGTTGAGCATAACTCATGATAACTACAATCTCATATTTCTCAAGAAAAGCCAGATTGATAATCATTAGTGATTACAAATGATAGTCTCAACCTTAAAGCAAAATTATATTCTTCCTTTGTTATCACATATGTATTGAACAGCCAAAGCTCTTGTGTGATTTAATCAAAATATGTATGCACATTCTTTGAGACAAAGTCCTTGGAAATATTTACATAAACATAATATTACTTAATAAGATATGATGCTAGTCTAGGTGAGTTTTTAAATAAATTGATTATGTTGGAATAGCTTCAGAGAAGTATTGAGGTCTATTTTTATAGCCTGATAAAGGCTGGTTAATACTGTTAATTAAATTCTAATTGAATATTATTATTATCAAGAAATGCTCTTAAATGCTATTTTATGATTTGTTAATTTATTTACTTATTTGTTTAATTAAACAAAATTTTTAACTTATTTAACTTTGCCTCAGAGAGACTCTTTAAATTTCATATTGACCAGCTGTAGCTGTAATCCCGAGAGTTTATGCACACAGCCATAATGGCAGTAGTTATGATCTTCCAAAACTTGCCCTGCTTGCTGTATTTCTGAGTTCAATAAAATACAATTCTTTAGAGACACTTTTGATGCTGATATTTTCAACATAGCCACTGTTTCTATGTCTGCAAAATTCTCTCTCCACTATTTCCTTCTCCATCATTTTCACCATTGTTTCACTCTCTGGTTTCATATAATTTTATTTAACAGAGAAGCTTCAAAAATAAATTTCACAGTTAAACTGTTTTAGATGTAATAAGTATCAGAGGTTGCCATATTATATTTAAAGCCACAAGTGAATGATAGTATTTCATTCACAATTAGTTCTCTGAGTTTCCATTATGTGTTAGATGTATTTGAGGCCCACCTCTAACACACGGCTATTAGCCAAATGCTGACATTTAATCAAAGTCTCCCTTTTAACCAAGGACAAATTCACACTATTAACAGGACAATCACTAAAACATATTTTTCTCCTTTATGATATATATGAATCATAATAAAGTCATGCAAATTAAGTATAACCTTTAAGTTTCTGAAGAAATGTTTTATAATTTAAAGGTTTTTGAGAACAAAATCTCTCCTATATAAGAAAAATTGTAAAATAGTTCCATAAATAAACAGTATATTAAGTTGAATGTTAATTTTTCTCATGTTTATTAAAATTATTACATCTTACTGGTAGAAAAATATTTATTAGGAAATGATATATTTTAATTTTCCTCCATATTATATGTATGTTATACTACACTATAACATATATGTATACAAGTACCCTTTTCCCACACATAGGAAGTGAATTCCCAGTGAACAGTCAAAGTTAAAGTGACAGGATTAACCTTACAAAAACACAGAAGTTCTATAAATCTGAAATTCACATAATAAATGAACTAAATTTCCAGCAGGCACTATGTATTTTCCATATATATCTAAGTATGTAAATCAGAAAGGAATATTTATAAATTAGTGGAGAATGATCAGGTTTTGAACAAGGACACAACTTCAGGATGTTTATTTTAAAGTCTTGGCACTTAAATAAGAGTTAAATTAATATTTTTGTTCTTAAGTTTTACAACCGAAAATTATTTGGTGTGTTTTAAATAAATTATGTAAGTGCACTTGTGTGTGTAGAGTACCTGAAAGAGAGGCCGTACAGAAACAGGGATTGTCAGACCAAAAAATATGTTACGTTATATCTAATGTATTAGTTAGCATATATTAAAAAGAGGCGTTGAATTACATTGTGCAAAATATAATTCTGAGAAAAATTATCTTGAGCTTCATAAATTTCAGATGGCATATTTATATCTTCTCCTGTCTTATCCAGAAATAAAAGGGTGCAATTAATTATGAAACCTCAACACTCCTGCCCCATGAGAACTTACCTGCTGGCTCCCCCTTGTGGCCACGTCGACAATTTAAAAAAAAAAGGCATTTGTTTTGGAAATTCCCTTCATAAGAGCAAAATTGGGCTTGTTCCATCTTTGTATACTAGTTTTCAAAACAAATGAAAAGCTTATGAATGAAATAGTTAATTTATAGATGTGACTGCTGGATTATTAAAATAAAGTGACTGAAGCTGGAAACAAAAATAATAAGTATGCCATGTATGGTACAGCAATCCCATTGTTTCTTAGTTAAGCATGTTAGGACAATTCTAAATCTGAGAGACCAGCCCTTGGAGGGAACCTGGGCAGTCTGATTCAGTAGGTGGCACTCTTTCCTCAGAGTCAGTTTTGCTGTGATGACCTGAAATGATGTTTCAAAAAGCTATGTCACCGGAGGTCCTGCCTTTCAGGTGAGGCAAAACCCCAAAGCTTAGAATCACTGATGGTTATAACAGGTCACACATTCCTCTCCATCATCCTGGGGTATTTTAAACATCCTGTTGTGTAGCTATCGCATGGAAATCAATGAGAAGAATATACAAGAAGTACACTGAGCTCTTCAGAAAGCAAATAAATGCTGTACAAATCCTCTGCATTTTAATTATCGTCATAATCATTAACCCTCCCAAGTCTCAGCGACAAAGTCTTACTTGGATAATTATGTTCTACTTATGTAAATTCCTCTTTTCAGTGAGCTAGGCATATTATTTCCTCTTATCTTCTAAAAATTCAGAGCAGTTCAGTTGAGAACCAAGCACTGTTAAACAGCTATTGTCTGTCACCTTGGCAATGGCAGACTTTTGTTTTAGATAGAGCACCTTTGTTTAGTTTTTCCCTCCCAAACGTACATAAACAAGTACACATCCAATAAAATTATTGCTGTTCTTACTCAAGTGATGTTTTTGAAATCATGTTAAATGTTAAATAAGAGGAATCACTGACATGAATCATCTTGAAAATTACCATGGCTGGATTGATTTTTAGAGCTGCAGAAACTTAATTTCTAGCGTCAGATTCTCAGAGTGTTCACATCTGTCTGAGTCAGTGTCACCAGTTTCTAGAAAAGGTGAGAGAAAAAAGGTCATGGTCACTTACAAATTGCTAATACTAACATAGAAATATAATGATTTCTAATATCTTAATTAAAAACTGAAGAACTTAAATCCAACTTTGGCAGTAATTGGGTGAGATATTTTATTTCTCACCGAAAGTCGTTATTGCAGTATAAGTGTTATATGTGACAATCATAACTGTAGTATTAAACAAAAGGCATTTAAATGCCTGAGTACTTATTTAAATAGCGGTCAACTACTCTTAGAAAAATCACAGATTAAATTCTGAAATGCATTGGTTGTAATAAATTAGACAAGTTGGAATAATCTATTTTCCCTTCTAAATGACATGATTGGGGCACAGGAATCAGAGAAAGTCATAGAAAAGAATTTAAAATTTATTGCATTGTTTGGTCATTTATACAAATAAAATGAACAGCACTCTGAAGGTGTATCAATAAGGTACAGTGGTAATTAAACTCTTGTGACAAGGCAGATTCCTTTCAAGAATCTGCTGAATGCCGCAGAGCCCCTTTCCAGTAAATCTGACGATGATCTAGAAATTCAGTTGTACAAACACTTTCAGGAATACTTGTAGGAATTGTATATACTTGGTTAGCATACTCATTGTGTACAAATACAGAAGTAACTTTGTTTTGGAAAATGATTTAGAAAAAGCTTTGCTCTGCTAATATTAAAATTTTAAGGGAGGGGAGATGAATTTATGTGGTGTACTGCACCCTATTCGATGTATTTTAATAACTGAAAAATCCGTTTATTAAAAGACAGATTTTCCTGTACTTTGATCAGAAGCCTCCTCGGCAGTGGGAAGCTTAGTCAGTTCTAACTATTGTGATACAAACGAATCTCCAAGCAGCAGGGAAGGAAAAGATTGCCCAGGGAGCAGCTCTTCATTTTACTTTTCAGATTTACCAGGAAAATGTCCACTGAGATATAGAGATCGTTCTCACTCTGCCTGGTGAAAGATGGACATATAATTCTGTCTAGTTAAAGGTAAAGGGCACTGCTGATATGAAAAGGCAGAAGGAGTCAGAGAAGGGCATAAAAATGGTGAGGATTCCAGTTTACTTTATGACTCAGCCATTTCAACAAGTATAAATTAATGATATTCCAAAAGTGGTAACTAGACTCTTGAGTCATGGACACTGCCAAGAATTTGCTGAATGCTTTAGCACTTATTTCCAATACCTTTGCATATAAAAACATACATTTAAAATAGTTTTTAAGGGAGCATTTATGAAGAAGCAACTCATGGAATCCTTTGTGCTCCAGGGACTCCAGATTAGAAGACCCTTGAGCACTTTCTGTAGTATAGTGTATCTCTCCAAGTAGTTTAGGTTCAGCATGAAAACACTTAAGAAAAGGAAACCAAAGTACTTGGTTTTAAATGTGTACATACATTAAAAGAAAGAAATATTTCTGATTAATCAATGTCTCAAAACTTGCCCTACTTTCAAAGTGAATTGGTGACATACGTAGATGTCACTTATTCCTCCCTTGCCTCAAACCTTGCTAAATTGTCATGGAAAACATCATCAAACAACTGAAGAAAAAATAAAGACAATAAGCATCATGTGTAGAGGGCAATGATGACATTTGAATAGTAGTTAGAGAATGTTTTATAGATACAGTTGAGATGGAAATAGATTGAAGGAAACTTCTCAAGTCTTAACTTCCCAGAGTCACTTTCCTGGGAATAAGAAGAGACTTGGGAAAATGTAAATTTCATGTGCATTAGGGAGAAGAAGCTGAAAGAGTAGGCTGTGAGGAGAGGTGGTTGCATATTTTATCAGTAATTCTGAGAAGTGCACCAGATGACTGAGCCTTAATTCTGCCTGGATCTTATCAAAATTTGCACAGTCTCTCGGGGAAACTGTCTTTACCATCAGCGATCTCCCTCCCTGTGTGAAGACCAGCAGGGTAAATCTATTGTCCTGAAAGGCAGGTACTGAAGAGGAACGTTTAGGACCATATTGAAGAAACATGTATTTTCCGTTCACATTTTCAGACATTTTTGGAGACCATGACTCCAAGAAACTTGAAGAGGAGGCCATGAAAGGGAAATGATACACAATTTGAAAAGTCATGACTTTTGCGAAATGTAAAGCTGCAGTAGGTGAAGGCAGAAAGAATATTGCAGAAAACTTAAAGAAATACATGAAAAAATTTAGCTATGTTTCTGTAATTCAGAGGGAACAGGCCAATGAAAAGAAAGAAAAAAAAAAACACAATGGCAGGTACAGGGTATCCGTTAGCAGAGCACAATAATAATTAACAGAAATGGCAAAAATGATAACAGGTAGAATGGGAAAATGAGGAAGATTTCTAACACTAAAAATATGAAGGGAAAAAAAGTTTTGGGGATGGAAAAAGGCCCAGTTTTGTTAATTAAAATAGCTTATTAGGTACAAGCTATTGGGTATAAGATAGGCTCAAGGATGTATTGTACAACATGGGGAATATTTTGTAATAACGAAATAGAAAGTAACTTTAAAAATTGTATAAATTTTTAAAAAATAAAAAAACTAATATGTTGATTACAGGCAAAATGTAAAAACCAACACATAAATAGTCTCTTAATTTTTGAATTTCTTGGATGATGGAAAAAATATCATTAAGTATTAACTCCGAGTTGTGTTCCCCCAGGGATGCTCTGGATGGGCTCCACTCTGTAGGCAGAGAGAGCAGGTAAGTAGCAACCTGCTGTCTTGGTTCAATTCCCAAATCCAACAGCCAGCATAAAGGTGGGCTTCTCCCATTTCCAGGATGAGTGGTGTTTTCAGGGAGCAAGGTGATGGGAAGACATCATGGAGGCTGAATTACTTGACTTGTAGGCAAGCACTATAGCTAAACTACAGTAGAAAGCACAGCTCTACGGCACCCCAGCAGAACCTCCTGAGCATTTGGACTCAATTTAAGGGTTTTTTTTTTTGAATAAATAATACACATTTCTCTCCTCATGACTTTCTTTATCACACAAACTCATTCTATGCTCCTCCCTATAACCAGGAGCGGTTCTTCCGTCTTGAATAAAACCTTAAAATTCTTACTTCTCCCTGGACCAGAGTAAATGGGCAATTTCCATAGTTCTGCACGTTTCTTCTCCCTCTTTTGTTTCTCTTTTGATAGGATGAGCTGAAAAATGCAGTATTTTCCTGACTTTACCGAATTAGCTCTTTTTATTTCTATTAACTCATGTTGGAGCATTTCTTCCCTCCAACAAAATAGATTTCTCTTCTAAATCTCTTATCCTAACAGGACTAAAAACTTAGTACAGAACGACTAACTCCTTCACATCAAGAAAAATGGAATTATCTCAAAAGAGACCAAAAAGTTGTACAAATGATATTAAAGAACAATCTACAAAAGCAGAAATATAATTCATTCATTCATTAATTCAGTAAATGAGATCTACACTTTATGTTCTGGAATAACAGTGAACAAGGCAGAAAAGGAGAGTCGTTGGTCCATGATCCAGAGTTGTTGGCCAAATGCAGTTCTGTGTGAATGGAAGAATGAGGTCCCCATTTCCTTGCTGGTTGTCAGCCAGGAGTTTTCTCTCAGCTCCTAAGGATGTCTGCAGTCAGTGTCATGTTGCCCTCTCCACCTGCAAAGTAGTCCTGTCGGTTTCTTCTCAAACTTTGAATCTCTCTGACTTCCCTTTTGCTGCATCTCTTCTGTCTCCAGCTGGAGAAAATCCTCTGCTTCTAAGGGCTCATGTTATTTGATTGGGTCCACTCAAATAACTCAAGACAATTTCCCTAAATTAAGGTCTGTCACTTTACTTGGATCTGTGAAGTCCCTTCTTCCATGTACTGTAATGTATTTTCAGATTCCAAGGATTAGGATATGGACATTATTGGAAGGAGCATTTTCCCATAGCGATTTATACAAAGGGATTGGATAAATAAGTTAAAGAGCAGCTGAATGTTGGCATCCTACTCAAATATTAACATAAGAATAATTACTAAAATGGAACAACACAAAAATTTACAATAAACAGCATTTAGTGAAAGCAGTATATACAATATTACAATTTCCCTAAAACTTGTGTATGCACATTGGTACATAAAAAGTTAGTGGGGAGATAAGCACATTTGTAAGTATATACCATGAGCATTTATTCCCCGGGTGGTAGGGTGACTTCTCAATACCTTCAGTTTTGTAGATTTTCTGTTATGAACACATATTAATTTATGTTAAAGAAAATATATAAATCACTTAATGGTATCATTTCCCTTCACCAATACCTTAATTTCAATCACTTCACTATCTCTCATAGAAGCAACAGTCATTTCCATGTTTGCGCTTGGCCCTTTTCACACCAGGCAAGTCTTTTTTTCGCTGTGATCACTCCACTTTCTAAAATGCTAGAGTTGCACAAGAAACAGTTGATTGCTGATAACTACTCTCTCTTGTTTTCTATTGTTACATTCATCATAAATAATTTACTCCCAAGTAGAATAGCAGCATCCTTGGTCTTGGTCCATGACTAACATTCTTTTTTTATTTTAGTGCGTTATTGGGAAGTCAGTCAATGCTAAAGAAAGGAATTAATTTATAGGAACATGAAATAAGAACCCATTGATTTGGTATACTGGAACATGACATTTCAAAGGGAAAAGATTTATTAGTACTTTTCACTTTTATTTATGGGCCTTAAGTCTCTAGATAAGGCATGTTAATTGCTGTTTCAATATTGTTGCATATGTAAGGTCCAATATAGGATAGATTTATTTAAAGAATCAATTAGATGAGTGTCATATTAATAAAATACTATTTTTCTTATAAAAGTGTGGGTTGAATCATTGAAATCCAACATTGTCTTCATTTCTGCCAAATCAAGTACACTTACTCATCTTGATGGGTTTATGGTATCTACTACACAAGAACTAAATGAAGCTAATTTCTTTACATAGACTTAGTGAGCATTTTTGGCAAAAGCATTAATAAATGAATTTATTCAACAAAACATTCATAAATATAACCATAGTGAATATAAAGTAGACAGAATCATTGGCAGTCTTAATTGTACCTAAATGTTTCTGACAGTCATGGTATGGGGTCTGGGTGGCTGTTCAGGGTTGGATGCATCATTAATGATGTTGAAAATGTTACTGGAAGACTTGGGTTTCATCTGGTCTAGTGGGCAAATCAGTTAACTTACCAGAGACTAAATTTCAACATCCCCAAAATACTAATAAAATGTCTGATGTTCCTCCTTCCCAAGTTTTTGGGGACCAGATGATATTTGGAAAAGATTTTGCTAACTCTAACAACAGTTGTCACTATTATTACATTATATTATTGTTCCTTTTTGTAGCTAAATCATGATAAAAAATAAGTACTGTTGAGTATTTCAGAATTATACGTATTTTAGAAATTACAGAAAAAAATTACAGAATTGTATTTATTTATAATTACTAACTCCTTGACCACCTACATGCCATTCATTCTCAAATATTCCAAATGTTCAGAAATGTGTTTTTTAGGTTGATATTTTCTCTGATTAATCTACTAAATATTTTACATATTTGAAATTGACTTGTGTTTGATTTGTATGTTTCTCTGTAAATAGCTAACCAGGTCACATTTTTACCTTTGTTTAATTTTTCATTTGTTTGCTTCTGAATATGTGGCAGCACAAACACAACTCTAAAGAGCACAGATAAGCTCTCAAAATGTTACATGGCATTTTACCCAAACATCTGTCAAGTAAAAGGTTAGAATTTTCACTTCTAGAGGGAAAACATATACCAATTAGAAGCAATATTCTGCTGCCTATTGCATGATTTGGGAGGGGAAATTGACATGCTTGATTATATAGAGAGCATTTCTACATGGGGATTTCTCTGCTAAATGTCTACAAGTTGATTCAAAAGCTAACTCCTACACATTATTTGGATAGTTATTTAACACACAGACATTTAGCTTCAGCACGTAATTTGGCTATATATTAGACATATTACCAAAAATTATCCATTAAATTAATTAATAAGAGCCTGACTAATTCTAAAACACTAGTGGACACTTTTTCTGAATTTGTAAGGAGAAACACTATTAGAAGTCCTACAATGAACACAATTCTTGAGGTTATAATAGTATTTTAGATATTACGAAAATTCTTACAGATATCTAATGTCAGAAAGCTGCTGAATAGTAAAATGTTTTAAATTGTTCAATAAGAGAGCTTTTAATTATTTAGATTAGTATTAAAATATAACTTGAAAAATATCTTATCTTTATGTATTTAATATGAAATATTTAGAACAGAGTAATATTAATATAAATTTTTTTTAAAATGTGGTTCAGTAATAGTATTTATAAAACCAGCAACATCATACTACATAGGTAGGGTATGCACGTGATTACAGTACTCATCGCACTTTTATATAATTTATTCCTCTCCCAGTAATGATAAATCAAGCACATCTTTCCACACCAAAACGTTAAGCTTTTGAAAAAGTATGTAGCATATCATTGTGTAGATACATAATCATGCATGTAACTAATTCTCTCTTAATAGTTATATAGATTGCTTTTGATTTTTTTTACTTTTAAAATGTAGAAATGGACACAATTACTGACATTTTCATATACATGTGGAAATATTTTCACATTAAATTAAATTATGAGAAACTAATTAGCTATATCAAAAGAAATGCATATTTTAATAACAAATAGATATATTGTACTAAAAAGTTAGAGGAACTACATTCCTCATAAATGTCAATGTCATAAAAGACAAAGAAGGGCTTTGGAAATAATTCAGATTGAAGGAGACTGAAGAGACGACAATTAATTGTAATACCTGATTCTAGGCAGAATTTTGTACTGAATTTTAAAAATGCTATAAAGGACATTATTGGATAATGTGACAAAATTGGAATACACATAGTTGATTAGACAAAGGAAGTATCAATGTTGCATTTTTCATACCAATAACTGTACTGGGGTCATGTAAGGTAATATTCTTATTTTGAGGAAATATATGTTAAAATATTTAGAAGTAAATTGCCACGGTATAGGAAACCTACCTTCAAATAATTCTGAAAGAATATACATCAATGCTTATAGGCATGATGCATTTATACACGTGTGTCATACAGAGAAGAGTATGGGAGAGAAAGAATGAGAAAGCAAATGTGGCAAAATGTTTACAGAAGGTAAATCTAGTAAAGAACTTACAGGTGCTCTTTGAACTACTCTTACTGCTGCAGCTTTTCTGTAAGTTTGCAATTGTTTCCAAGTGAAAAGTTATAAAAATCATTAGGCATTTGCAAACTGCTCTCACAAAAGCAGGGCTAACTGTTGCTTTTCCTCCTTTTTTCACTCTTGCATCTTCTTTGAATAGTATTTATCACTTTCCTCATTCCGTCTTCTACCCTTCTTGTTTCCTTCCATTAGGAAAATCCATTAGGAAAACTCAAGTGAGGTCAGCAGCCCTGGGTTAGCTGGGCTTACGTCAATGTAGTGACTGGTCTTGCCTGGATGCAGCAGCTTGTCAGAGGTGAAGGATTGGCTCTATTCAGTATGTTGGAGTTACCGATCATGAAAAAGAATATGAAAAGGAATATATGGATGTATATGTATGACTGGATCGTTATGTTGTGCACCGGAAATTGATGCAACATTGTAAACTGACTAGACTTCAATTTGAAAAAAAAAGAAGAAGAAGAAAGGATTGAAATGATGGGAATGGCATTTCCCACTCCACCAAGAGAGGCACACATTTGGAAGTAGGTGGAGATAGAGTGAACTCTGTAGTTTTGCACTGGAATCAGAAGAACTGGTATGTACTCATGGTAATCAACATACATGCATAAATACGGAAATAAATAGGAATGTGTCTATGCATGTACATATATACATACATATTTTCTGGCTTTTTCCACTAAAAGAGCCTGGCACATGTGACATTTCAGGACTAATGAGCTCTTCTAGTCCTTACTTGTTTTTCATCTCTATCACTCTCCAATTAAACCAGGAATATTTGAAGAAAGGCTTGATTTTAGGGCTGGGGTAAGAAAATAAAAAAAAAAAAAAAGTAAGGTGAGCTTGAAAAGAAATCTTGTTTTGTAAGAAAGTAAAGAGATGATTAAGAAATGATAGGGATACAGTTAAAAAAAAAGACTTAGAAGCCAAATTGAAAAGATTCCCACTGGCCAAACTGACACATTAGACTATCAGAATAATGATGGTAGTAGATTATAACACACTGAATAAAATAGAAATTGCAAGTACACACTGATACAAATACACAAACAATAAGAAGAAAAAGTGCTACTTTGACTAGAAAGCCAAATAATAAATATGGAAGAAATAATGATGTTGAAGGTCATTGTTCACAATTATCTGAATGAAATTTAATTCAGGCACGAGACACAAACAGATCCTAAAAGTAGTGACTGCAAGTGGGGGTGAGGATGGGATATTTGCATAATCCCAGGAATCTCACCTCAAAAAATAGTGACTAATTACAGAGAGCATCACTACAAAAATAGTTATTAATGTTAATAAGTAACCTTACAGTGGCAAAATCTGGCTAATCTTTGATTATCAATTAATACCACTGATAAAGGGAAAAATAGATATTGTGTGTCATCCATTGATTTGCAATAAAGTGAAACAGCATCTGTGATATTCCTGTTGAAAATACTTGAGGAAACATTGGAAAAAATCCAAAAGGAGAGCCGTGGTAATCAGAATAGTGGCCTTCCCAAAGATGCCCATATCCTAATCCCCCGAATCTGTCGGTCTGTTTGGTTATGTGACAGAGGAGAATGAAGTTTGGAAATGGAATAAACTTTGCTAATCAGATGATTCTGAGATGGAGAGATGTAGTTTTGCACCAGAATCAGAAGTACTGGTAAACACTGGTTTATTTCAATGGTGTCAATGTAATCTTCAGGATCCTTATGAGTGAAAAAGAGAGCCAAAAGGGAGAGAACCATAGAGGTGGCATTGTGAGAAGATAGCCCAATGTTGCTACCTTCAAAAGTGGAGGAATAAGACCACAAGCCAAGAAAAACAGTCTCTTCAAGAACCTCAAGGAGGAAGTACAGTCATGTTAGTACCTTGATTTTAGCCTAGTGAGACCCATTTGGTTCTGACCTCCAAAACTGTTAAATACGAAATGTATTGCTTTAAGCCACTAAACTTGTGGTAATTTGTTACATCAGCAACAAGAAACTGATATAAGGAAATCTAAATATGACTGACTTATGATACTTCAACATGCCCAGTTTGGGGAAGTCAAGGAGAAATTGAGGGACTGTTCCCATTTGAGTGACACTGACATATAACTTGGAGCAACAGTGATTTCAGATCAGCTGTCTTACTATGAAGGACTTTACTGAGAAAGCAGGGCCTTGTGGGTGAAAGATACATGGAAGTTCTTTGCACTGTTTCTGCAGTCACTCTCTATATTTGAAACTGTCAAAATACAGTTTATAGAAATAAAGCGGGACCAGATTAGAACCTCATGACAGTGTATTCACTATTTCTGTATATTTTCCCATCAAAGGATATTATCAAATTTTTTCTTCATTGACAAGCCAACAAATGAAAAATACTTTGATTATTAAAATATTGCATTTTTATATATGAAGGCATGCATTTCTAAAAATCAATTGTCTGATTTTTAGGAAGCTTGTCCTTTTTTTTAATAAACATTTTATCTGTATAAGACTGATACCTTGATAAAGCAGCAAAGCACAGCCTAAATCACATACTCTGCTTATACAACAGTAAATAGATTGAATTAAATAAATGTATTGTGTTTAAAAACATGAAATAAATGTATAAAAACTTTATAAGGTTCAAAACTCGGTTAACTTAAATATATGTTCAAGTGCACTTATTTACTTTTTAAGGCCAAAATGAAGCATTTCTTTCCCAATATGAAATTGGGGGTTAAGTTGTAACTTCCTGGGTCTAGTGGCCTAATTTTTATTTCTGTTCATAGACTTACATTTGAAGGAGAAGACAATGACAAGTATGATATTACCTAGGTAGTAGTTAGATATTAATTAGATATTAACTAACTGTCTTCTTTTAGATTTATAAAAAACACTTATTTGCTTATTTTAATTATGCAATACTTTTCTGAAATAAGTATGTCAGAAATTCTCATTCTCATGTTTCAAAGAGGAAACTGAGGATAAGAGAGATCAAATAACTCTCCCAGAGTCACACAGCTGTAAGATATATAACCAAAGAGTTCATGATCTTTTGAATCTATTTTATTTTTCTTTACAGTATACTAATAATGTAAAACTGGGGATACTTTGAGGAGGTAGCTGAGCTCTTCCTTTCAGGGTAAAGGTTACAAAGCTAGGTTTCCTCAGTACAAATCCTATTTCCACCATTTACCTGCTGTTTCTATAAGCCATTTTCTTATTCTGTCTGTGCCTGTGTGTTCTTTAAGTAGTTAATGAGCTATTGGGTGTAAAAGCCTTGATATAAGTCTTGACAAGTAATGAATGACAAATTAATGTTTTTACTATTGCTATTATTACAATAGAAAATAAACGTAAGTGGTATTGATCTAGTGAAATAAATCAAATCAACACTATTGGAAAAAAAATAGTCATGATGATATTTCAAGGTTAAATCAGTTACTGAATGCAAATAACCTTCCCAGGAGCTGTAATGATAAATTCAGTTTTTATCATCATCAACATCATAATTATCTTGTAAGGAAAAGTTACATGACATGGCCTAATGCAGTGCATCAAATCAATACCAAGGGAAAAATTTACAAATAAAGAGCGCTATTTAGATGTCTTTTCTGCTTTGTTTTCCAAGGCAAACACAAAAAACAACACCCTAATTATTTTTTTTAACTGAAGTATAGTTAATGTACAATATTATATTAGTTTCAGGTATACAACACTGTGATTTAATCTTTGTAATATACTATCCTCCATTTAAAATTATTACAAAATAATGGATGTACTTCCCTGTTCTGTACAATTTATCCTTGTTGCTTATTTATTTTATACATGATAGTTTGTGTCTCTTTTTTTTATAATGTAATTTAATTATTTTATTTTGGTGGGAGGAGGTAACTAGGTTTATTTATTTTTTGAGGAGGTACTGGAGATTGAACCCAGGACCTCACACATGCTAAGCAAGTGCTCTACCACTTGAGCTATACCCTCCCCCAGTAGTTTGTGTCTCTAATACCATCCTTTTATCTCACTTCTCCACAATTCCCTCTCCCTACAAGTAACAACTTGTGTGTTCTCTATAATCCTGTTACTTTATGCACATGCGGTTTTTTTTTTAGATTTCATATATAAGTGATAATACAAATTGCCTGCCTCCATCTACTTTATTTCACTAAGCATAATATTCTCTAGGTCCATCCACCCTGTTGCAAATGGTAGACTTTTATTCTTTTTATGGCTGAGTAATATTCCATTATAGATATAGATATAGATATAGATATAGATATAGATATAGATATAGATAGATATAGATATAGATCTCACATCTTTTTAACCCATTCATCTGTTGATGGATACTTGTGTTGCTTCCATATCTTGGCTATTGTAAATAATGCTGCTATGAACATTGGGTGCATGCGTCTTTTTGAATCAGTGTTTTCATTTTCTTTGGATATGTACCTAGTAGTGGAATTGCTGGATCATATGGTAATTCTATTTTTAGTTTTCTGAGAAAACTCCATACTATTTTTCATAGTGGTTGCACAAATTGACAGTCTTACCAATAGCGTACTAATGTTGCTTTTTCTCCACATCCTTGACAAAATTTATTTGTAGACTTTTTGATGATACCCATTTTGACAGGTATGAGGAGATATCATGGTTTTGATTTGTATTTCTCTGAAATTAATAATGTTGAGTATTTCTTCAAGTGTCTGTTGGCCATCTGCATATCTTCTTTAGAAAACTGTCTATTCAGTTCTTCTGCCTATGTTTTAATTGAGTTCTTTGTTTTTTTGATATTGAGCTGTATGAGCTGTTTATATATTTTGATTATTAACTCCTTATCAATCTTAACATTTGAAAACATTTTCTCCCATATAGTAGGTTTTTTCATTTTGTTGATGGTTTCCTTTGCTCTGCAAACTCTTGCACATCTAATTAAGTCCCAATTCTTTTCACAGTTAATGTTAATTTTATCCTTTGAAAGATACTTTTAAAATTAAGCCCAGAAATATATTTGTTTTCTTAGAAAGTTATCTCTTAGTATCCATGGGCGATTGGTTCCAGGACCTCCACATTTACCAAAGTAATGGATGATCAAGTTCCTTATATAAAATGGATTAGTACTTGCATATAACCTATGCATATTCTTCAGGATACTTTAAATCATTTCTAGATTAATTACAGAAACTACTACAATGTAAATTATCTATAAATGGTTGTAAATACCATGTAAATGTGATGTTAATAGTTGCTGGCATGCAGTAAATTCAAGTTTTACTTTTTGGAATTCAGGAATTTCTTTTTTTGATATTATTTTCCATTTTTGGTTGGTTGAATCCATGAATATGAAGCCCAGGGATATAACTTCAGTCATCTAAAGCTAGGACTCTGTCAACCTTTGCCCCAGTCTATGCTGAATTTTCCTCTGCTCAAGCTCCTTCATGAATATGCATGTACCCTTAGCTTGAAACTTCCCCAATTTTACTATTTGGGTAGACATGACTTTGGGAAAGATCCCTGGTGTTCTTCTTCCTTGCTGTAAGTAATAAATCCTTCCTTCTCCAGCTTTTTGCCTTGGTTGTGTCTTTTGACTCGACACCCACCCAGAGGTGAACCCAGGTTTTCTGGTGACACTACCTGGGTTTGTATCTCAGATCCAGCAAATGCTAGATGTCTGACTTTGGGCAAGTTAATTTAACATTTCTGTACTTCTACTTCCTCAAAATAAAATTAAGAAAATAGAAATATCTACTTTAGGGTGGTGTTAACAGGGATCAAATGAGACTACGACAAATGATTATAACACATGGTCCAGTTCACTGCAGGTGTCATCGGAATCACAATTGGAAGAAACCTAATATGTATGTTTTTAATATGCTGGTATTTATGATATATTAATAAAGAGGGACTCAGTGGAGTCCAAATTGAGCAGTAAAACATTGACAAACTATTATTACTATCATTTACACCTCTTCACAAATTGTTTAACTAAAATCTGAAACAAATCATCTAACCGGAATGGCCTTAACATTTCCCTCAGTTTGAGTAAACTTCCCCCTGACTCTAGGCTCCTGACCTCTCTTTTCATAATGTATTTACTTAGAAAACTTGCAAATGTAAATTCTTTCTCTGCCCTTTGAGATGTAAATCTCTTGACAGCCATGAAATACCTTTCTGGAAGACTTGGGAGTCATCTCTTTAAATGTAATTATCTAGAAAGGTTGGCCCCTACCTTCCAGTTTCTGTGGCAGGTTAGAAGCTAACTTCCACAGGGATAATTAGCAAATACAGATAACCACATTGACCAAACCTCCCCTTTAATGTCCTCTAGTTCTTTTGTACTAGCTCACCCCAGCGTTTAAAGACTCTCCTGCATTTTGTTTCAGTGGAGTTGAGTTCAGTCTTTTTTTCCTTACTTCAATAGTCTTTAATAAAGTCACATTGCCTGTTTAATTGGTCTGGTAGGAGTTTTCTTATCACAGGAATTATCTCCAGAATTCGAGAATTTATTACATTACTGTGTATAAAAGAATTATAGTAGCCTGTTAAGCTTTAAAAAAAAGTCATCAAAATTCAGTAAGAATTTATATTTATATTTTCATTTTCAGTAGATAGTTATCAATTTTGACATTGCATGTTAAATACTTGACAGGATTAATTTTTGAATCACTTTATGATATGTCTTTTAACTTGCTTTATTGTTTCAATTATCCTCATGAAGTTAATTTCATTTTTTACTGAAGTGTCAGATCCACAAATTTTAGCAAACTGCTTCACTCATATGTGTCATACATATAAATGACTTGATGCTATAGTTTAAGATGTGTTATGATAATTAATCAAGAATTTGATCTTGTTTTAAAGTGAAGACTCAAGAAAGCATTTCTATTTCTTGAGTCATTAGCTTGATCTTAGAATTAAAACTAATTTATGAGATACCAAACTGTCATAAGCATAACAGCTTACTTTTAAAGACTTGGTTATGTTTTATATGGTTTTCATCAATACGATAAAAAGTATTTACATATTCTACTTTTATACACATTTCATGTAATATATTTAAAAAATAAATTTTTTCTTTAAAGAATAGATGGTGAATGATTTGGTTGGTAGGTTAAATAAAATGGTATCTATTAAATGCTACACAAAGGCAGTATTAAGTGTAGGTGAATGCCTTTGACATTCTTCTCTAGCTTTTCTTTAATTTTTCCTTTATTTATTCATTTAGAGTAATAGAAGTGGTGAAAATGACACAAGTTAGCTTAGACTGGTAGATAAGATTTGCATAAAGTTGGTTGGATATGGATAAAAACAATGATAACGTGGATTGAATTATAACAATAAATACTATAAAGATTGATTTGCCAAACAATAATATTAAATCTTGAATGAGTATTGTGTTATTGTATGACATGTGGTTTAGATCCTTGTCACCAAAATGGAGAAAAACATGGCATTAGTACCTTGCAGAATATGCCAACAAGCTTTTATCTTTGTTTCTATTCAAGATTATATCTAATTTTTAATGACCTAATTAAAATAATAAGTTTTCAATGCCCAAATTTGAAAAACTATAGTTCAATCTAAGATTATGATCACAAAATAAATAAATTCAAAGGAAAGCACTGTATAAAACTAAATTAACAATCGGTGATTTCAATGGGCAATAAAAGATCATATGCTTTAGAATATGAAATACATTAAAAAGATGTGGGAATTTTTTTTAACAAATCACTTAGATTTTGAAATATTTCTGAATATAAGCACAAAATATGTCATAGTAATTTGACCCCAAATTGTATTTTTCTCACAACTTTTCCATTGATTTTATAAGAATAAAGTTCTTCTCTTTAATTTCAACATCCAAAAAAAATAGTTGGTCCAAAACATATTTATAGACAGGTTTTTAATAAATTATAAGTATATTTACTTGACTCTTTCTATTTTTTAGCTCGTATATAATTTAATGAAAAACAAGACTCTGATTATAGTGGCAAAAAGAATAATCAATATAAAAATAAAACTTAAGAATGACTTTCCAATTTTAAGCAAACCATAGTCATTTTATATAATTTGCAGATGTCATTTGAGAGAGACAATAGACTATGTATCCAATTACATTCCTTTTTCAGACAACAGTTTGCAATCAGGAGAATGTGTGATGAGGTTTAATCAAAGATTAGAACTTTTTAATTAAATAGGGCCTTTTGTGACTAGTCATTTGACATTAATTACTGTTTTAGTTGGATTCCTTTTGATTTGTAAAGGGCCCTGAGCACTGCAAAAATTATATCGCATCACAGAAATTGTTGATAATTAAAACAAAAGCTTGTCTTCATCAGCCCATCACACACCTTAAAAAGGAACATCATTTAAAATGTTAAATGGCTGCCTTAGATAAACAGACTAGAGGGTTTTAAAGGAAAAATAACAGATGGCATGTCAAGCCAGTTGCTTTGGATGGACAGTTTGAAAGTTATTAATTGTAATGATTTATAAGCTGTTCTAAAATGTTCAGCCACACTTTTAGGGACTAACTAATGGTAAGAGGTATATGTGCAGCTCTAAAGGCTCAAGACCCTCCCTTATGAGAATCATACACCTAACTCAAAAAACACCTCTGCAGTGAATAAAGGTCATCAATCAAACCTACTGCTAAAACAGAACCTGACCTGAATGTTCAAAAATATTTTTCTTTGTGAACTCATAGAGAATAAAATAAAAGTTGAAACTATCTTTGAGATGGTAACTCTAAATCCAGATAGAATATGCAGAATAAGAACTACCATTCATCTCTCTGAATCACAGAGATGTGTGTAGAGTACATGCAAGAGTTAATCAAAATAGAAGAATCTGAATATCAATGAATGCATCTGTTTGAAAATAATTTGAGAAAAAATGTAGAGGTAATTAAAAAAATAATAACATACTGTGTTTATGTAAGATCACAGTGATTTGACATGTTCAAACAGAGTAACCAAATTATTTTTCTAGTTGGACAAAAGAATCACATATTTCTCTGTGCTGACTGCCTTGTAACAGAGTGCATTCCACTTTAGTACAATTTGCCTTAGGTTCGTGGACAGAGTAAAACTAATTGGCTTGAACAAGGATGTCACCCATGCCCTCGGCTTCATTAGCAGCGTGCGCTAACCAACTGAGTTAAATAGACACAATACCAATAAAACAGAATCTTAAAAATACATGATTGTATGAACAAAGGATATGCACTACTAAGAAGGGAACAAGTTGTGATTAATTTTGCTTTATTAAACCATGTATAAAAGCTAGTCAACTAAAATATGTTTGATATAATTGTGCTTAAGTATCTTAAAGATGATAATCTCTCACAACAGTAAAAACTACTTAAATAATATCAATATTCAAGGCCAGTTCAATTTCCATTAAAATCAAGATTATAAATATAGACTCATAGGAGAAGATAATCTATGTTGCCTGTAGATGTGTATTTATTTAGATATTTTATTAGTTAGCACTTTGAGTTCATGTTTTATGCTATTTTCATGTCTGGTGGACACTTAATACAAAAACATTCAAGAATGGAAATTAATTGCTCATTGCTCATTGCTCATTATGATGAATAGCTTAAGGATGCTGAAGAGACTTTATTGACCTTGCTCCCCTCTTCTCCAGCACTGGGATAAAACAAACTGACACCACAGTAAGGGACAGAAGCTACAATGCCACATTTTCCAAGATAAATAAGAAAATGGGCCATGCTGCTGTGATATGCCCCAAATATCACTAAAATCGACCTTCAATCTTGGGTTTCCTAGCAAGCTGCAGAATTAATGAAATGCAAAATCAAGAGAGTAGACATAAATTTACTATTAATAATAATTATTATCTATATATTGCTGATTTGCACCAATTTTTATGTATTATGTCATTTAATCCTCCCAACAACATTTTGGTAGATGATTATCTCCATTCTACAAATGAGAAATTCAGAGAGGTTGAAAACCTTTCCAAGATGGCACAGTAATGGTTTAGTTAATATTTAAATTATGGTCATATTGGGAAAACAAATTTAAGATTTAAAATCAAGATTAGGAAAAGATTAGGTTTATATTCTTCATTTGGTGTTTTAATAAGTGGATTCCATTTCTCTTAAAAGTTGAGATATCACAGAAATATGAAAGACTAGATAGAAAAATATTAGGCAAGAAGAAGAAATGTAGTGTTAAAATAGGTGTTGGAAATGTGTTTTTACACTGAAATCCCACAAGTAAAAACGGGAATTCCTCTCCTGAGTATCCCCCTGTGTATTTAATCATAGTCTGTCCTGCCTAACCTTCACTTCAGTACTTCCTGGCCAACCTTGGCCCTTGGACTCCACTTTGGCTTTTGGTCAGGTATCAGAACTAAGGATATACTCTCTCAAATCTCTCTTTTTCTCATTCACATAAACAAAAGTACTTTTGGAAAAACCAAGCCTCCAATTCTTCTTTTTCCTTTAACAAATGATGCCACAACCTTGTTTGGTTAAATATAGACCCCAATACAAAAGGAATTCTATATCCTTGGCTCCTCATGTCCATCCTGCTGTCTTGGCTCCTCCTCCAAGTCTCAGAAGCTCCCTTAAAACCACTTAAGACCAAGACTGGAACCTAAGAAAAAATCTTTATCTTGGTCATACTTTACTATTAAAATTGCTTTTTTCTAATCAAATCAGGAGAATGATGATGACCTTAAACTTTCTCTCAGTTTACTCTCCAACAAATAAAGGAAAGCTAAAAGATAAAATAATTGAATTTTTTAAAAATCTGATTTCATACTCCTGAGAAGACACTGATGTTTCAAGTTTACGACTGAAATTAACTCTATTTCTTGTACCCAGGAAAGACAGCCTCAAACCTCATCGAAGCATAAGATTTAGCACATCAAACATGAAGGAGTTAAAATTAAAATTCATGGATTGCACTGTGTGTGAAAGAAGAAAGATGCTAAATTTTTTCTTTTAATGTTTTTTAAACTAGGAAATATATCTCATTAAGGACAATTAAATATACAATCAATAGTTATCATAAGAAGCTTGTTTACAATTGAAATAATAAAAGTATTATCCCCTTAGAAAACATATTTGAGAAGACAATAAAATTAAAACTGTATTTGGTATTCTTTGCATTGCTTATTTTCCTGTAGAAAGCCTATCAGTTAAAATGATGAATTTTAACCTTCTCCGTTTCTCCCAGAGAACATTTAATTCATATTCTTCAGGCTTTTTGAAAGTGGTTCCCCATACTGATGAAGAAATTATTGTTTTTATAATATTTACTAAGGCCCAGTTTCTGAACCTTTCTCAAGGACATTTCATTTGCTTTTAATGTGTAAATCTCTGAGAATCATTTTGGGAAAAAAGTCAGGCAAAATATTAATATATGCAGTTAATTGTATGGTTTAATGAATTCAAATTAAGTCATAATATATTATATTCAATACAATGCATGTGGTGAATAGGAAATAAAAGGTCATGACATCTAAGAATAGTAGGACCAAGAACAAGAATAATAGTGGATCAAAAAATCCCATATAAAATATTATTTTGCTTTGAATCCCAGGTCTTTTTCTTTTCAAACGGTTCTCAAAACTACTCAAAAGAGTCAGCAATATGATTTTATAGTGTTCTGTGACTTCAAGAAAGTACAGGATTATGTTATACATTAAAAAGTGCTATTTTCAGAAATAATTAGTTAAATCATAATGTTCTGAACGTTAATTATCTGAAAATGTGCACAATAAGCTATAATTTAAGAACTTCTTGGCTGCCTTTACAATGACAGACATTGAAACACGTTGCTCAGAAGATGGTGACTCATCTAATGGGAAGAACCACTATTTAGATGGTTGTCACAGAATAGTTATCTAAAAAAGGGATATACAGAACCGTGGTCCACAGGACTTTTTCTAGTCTCTTCCAACCTAACTAAGGAGGTTGTCACTAAGGAATAAGGAGAGAAACATTATCTTCCAAATATTTGCCCCATGATCTTCTTTCTGTTGTATGATTGGATAATGTCTAATGTTTGTATTTAGTGATACAGAACCATGTTACATATATTAATTTTTTCCTTCAAAATTGCTTCCACAAACTTACTATGCTAATAACAGACTAATTGGTGTTTATTGTTCTATCCATAAATACAGTTTGGTGACATAAATTTTAAACATTCCAAATGACTGTCCACAGTGATGTTGTGCCTTCCCACTTTCCTTTGCTGATTTCTCCTCTGAGCATAGTGGTCTGAGTGTGGACCCCAGAGATACTGCCTCGGTCAGCATCTGGTCCATCTCTTCCTACCTATATTGATCCTGAAGAAGTTACTTAACCTCTTTGTGGATTTACTTGGATTCTTCATCTGTAAAATTTGAATATTAAAATGAACACTATTGTAAATGGCAATTCTTGCTACTCAACCCATGAAGAAGGAAGCCAAATTTCACACAGTTGATGGGGTTTAGCTGAAATAAAAAATAACTGGTGTAAAATGATAAATTTTTGGTTAATAACTAGCATCTGGCTAAGTTAGGATTTGAATACAGAATGAACAATATTTTCTCTTTGTTACTGGTGAAATATATTTACTAATTTTACAAAGGATTATAAATTCTTCAATGGAGCTCTTCTCCCTAGTGTAATATAAACATCAGCTCAGCAAGGGATTAATTTTTATCAAAGTAGCACACGATTTTGATTCAAACATATTTGTCTCAGATCTTTCAGAGCAAGCCATTCATATCAAGACCGATTTGAAAATCCAGTGATCTTCAGGAAGTGATTAGTGACTAAATGCCAATGGTTAATTATAGCAGGTAAAGCTTTCTTCCTTCACCCACCATGCTTTGTCATTGTCCTTCCTGGATATGACTGCATGCCAAGGGCAAATATAGAGGACACTTGAAATCTCTTTGATGTGACCAAATTTGGGGACCCTACAGAAATAACAAAGCCTCAAAATTTAAGCATACTAATAGTCTCTGAATAACCCAATGCTTAACTTTGTCACTACTTTATCAGGAATAGGAATAATAGTAGGGTCCCAAGGCTCCTCCCTTACTTGGCCAGACCAGGTCCTATTCCAGGTGTAGTCGTGACAGAATGGCTTGGGCAAGGATTCTACCCTTCAGTCATGTCCCTTACTCACTCTATTCAGCAGATACTTGTGGAAGTTTCTAGAAAGTACTTGACAAGTAGGTACTACTCCTCCTCTATTTATATGCCTTATTTATTTTCTTTTTGGAAAATTAATGAGAGGAGTTGATAAATAGCTATATCACATTACTATTGACCATGACCTTGGAAGCCTTACTGGAATATTGCATATTCATTTAGTTATTTCAAGGATGTGGGGCTTACACTTAGGGTTGGCATCATAAAAGAGGCTTTTTCCTGTGTGCGCACACACACACACACACACACCCCATAGAGGACTGTAGTCATATTGAGGAAGGCCCATCTTCTTCGGTTTTGCTTCTCAGGGGGAATTTTGCTTCTTTAGAGGTAATAGTAATAAAGAATCAGATGGTGAAATAAAGTAGTGATTGGATAATACATACTGTGCTTACATGCATTTCTGACTCTGAACTAGTTTTCATCCCTTAAGCATGCCTACGTTTCAATAAATACTTTCTTTTTATCAAGAATACCTTTAGCATCTCATCTGTACCTGTGTAAATTACATCAATCCTTTGCATTCATATCCCTTAAGTTCATCCCTTAGTATCCTTCAAGGCCTCCTTAAAAAGCCCACATCCTTGTGAATCCTTTCTTGATTCCTTACAATCTAATGTGATTCCTCCTTTCTTAGACTGTTATAGTAATTTATTTAAAACTTTATTTATGGTAATTTACTTATAACTTTAGTTACTTATGTAATTTATAAATGAATATACCCATGGTGTCTAGCACAATGTTTTGCAACTAGCATTTCCTCAATAACAAATGAAATAAGTTAGTCTGCCCTTTCTAAGGGTGCCTATAACAGTGTTATGTTCCCTCTGACAGAAAATTAGGTGAACTTCTGGAAATAGTGGAATATGGTTCTTCAGTTATCTTAGTACACAATGAATACAAGAGCTGTGCAATTTCTTCAATTGGCTTCAGCTAGTCCAGATGCCAGGTCTAAACATCACCTAGTATAGCTGAGTTAACAGTGGACCGATGAGGAAATGTTTAGTACTTATTGTGCCTAATAATTAAGCCTGTAAATTAAGAAACAATAAAGTATGCAAACCTTATCATTTATGAATCATCATAAAAAATGGCATCAAATAAATATAAATATATTCAGGATGCATAAATAAATTTATTTTATAAATATTTGACACATATATATAATCTCCAGGATACAAAAAGAAATTAGATATATAGTCATCACTAAAGGCCATTTCCTAAAATCATGACTCACATAACATCTATTTGCAGGCAGGATATCCTGGTTTATTGTCCTAAAATTATTGCTTAATTTTAAGGGATTTCATTTAAGCTTCTAAAATATGACATGGTAATCATTAGCATAATTTGTATGAATAACAAATAACAATGATGATACTGCAGTTCTTTTAATGAAATGGCTATTATTCGTTATTTAAGCTGTCTAAGCATTATGCATGACAGCTACCCTATCAACAGAGGACTTAATTCAATGCACATGGAAGAACAGTTTAAATATTAAGCAATCAATCAATCATTCTCTCATCCTAGTTAATGAATAAGACTATTACTTCAGTTGTTTCTTCTCTACTGAAAGGATGAACATAATCAAATTGGAAGTTTATGGAAAATGAGGAGACTTAACATTTATACTCCATATTCATATATGCTTCTCATAGGTTGGAATTACTTCAGAATGATATTAAATAAACTGATGAAGATCCAAACTTATAAAAATTGTTTTTGCTGTAGTCAGTCTGGCAATAATCACTGAAACTGTTAACATGATCAAAGTATTTAGTTTAAGTCATTTGCACATATTTTATTAAAAGGGCAGGTTTCAAGACTAACAAAGAATATTTACCAAGTTTCACACATATTGTAAATATCTTGGAAATTTTACTATGTTTCACACCATGGAAGAACAATTTTTGTTACCCCTTGACTATGGGCTTATACTATAGAAGGACCAATATATAGAACAAATCCCTCTGTGTAAAAGTAGGTTATGAAACTAGAGTAGCTAGACCAAGATCCTTACTGCAGTCTTACAAATATGTAAACAGAGAATACCTATAGATAGGAACAAGATGTATTTCAATCAAGGAAAAGCTAAAAATATTTTGACCAAATAGATGGTGTGCAGTTTTGTCCCAGATCTTCTGACAATGCCCAAGAAACCAGCACACAGGAAGTAACAGACCAGTAAGAGTTTGGACCTTTTGTTAATTGTTAGTAGACAAAAATTTAAAAGTCTCATAATGGGTAGGAAAGCAAGAATCATTCAGGCATTTTTCTATTAAAAAGAGTTTATGGTAAGGGAATGTCCAGGATTCTTTCCAATAAAACAGCATCTTAGTGTGTCTATTCCTGCCAGTGAGGGTGGTTTATATTAAATAAGCATAAAGAATATGTGTATATGTAATAGATAGAAATTATATAGAGTGAACGTTGCTTATTAATGCTGTAAAATTAGGAACCACTGTCTTAAAAGTTTATCTCTGAATTCTTACATTAAATACTTACTACTTGTTTAATTTGAAATAGTATTAGAAAATGGATGTTAAGAAAAATAATCAATAAGACTTAAATGTGATTAGCCACTTAGCTAGTATCTCTTTGATATCATTGATTTATGGAATCCAGAAAACAGAGTTTATCATATAGAAAAGAGTAAAAGCTCATCAAAAAATTCAAAATTTAAAATAAAATGGACAACAAAATTTTTAAAAGCCCTTTCAGTCTACTGAAATGATGGAATATGTATACAAGTGTTCTTCTCAGAATCTTCATTGATGGAGTCCCCATGAGGCTGCATGTGGAAATTAAAGTTGTCTTTACAAAAGGACCAGGTACAATATGACCACAGATATAGCTTCCCACTTAATATCAGATGCTCTTTGGTCTATCACATCAAAATTGCTCAACTGTTTTCTCCTTCACAATCCTATATTTCAAACATCCCACAATACAATATAAATACGGTGTATATTTTTCACAATAAAACTTGAAATTTCAAAGAAAGTTGCAGAACTTCATGAAAGTGATGGAGGTGAGATTGGAGGACTACAATGGCTAGAATCAAATGCAAAATAATACAAAATATGTCAGCATGAAAATAATAACCACTGATGAAGAAAAACTTACAAAGGATTTTGACAAGATATATGTATATACATATTTTTTATTTTTAAGCTAATGTCCCAAATCCTATTTTATCCTCTTTTCACATAAAATTTTGGTATTTGCCTTAAGTGGATTTACTTTGGGTGGCTTTTTTTCCCCCTGAAACTGATTATCCTTAGATAACGAGTTCTTATATTAAAAGAATAAAATTATGCAACCATAACATGCTAGAAAAACATATACAGAATTTGATCAGAAAGTTCCCTGAATACAGAAAAAAATTAACTGTGATTTTAAGTGAAGTAAGTCAGAAAGAGAAAGAAAAATACAATGTGATATCACTTATATATGAAATCTAAAAAAAAAAAAAAAAGGAAAAGACAAATGAATTTATTTACAAAACAGAAGCAGAATCACAGACATAGAAAATAAGCTTATGGTTGCCAGAATGGAGGGAAGAGGGGAGAAGGTGGGAAGGGATACATTGGAAATAAATAAATAAATAAATTAAATAAATAAATAAATAAATAAATAAATAAATAAATAAATAAATAAGGTTTGGATTCAGGAAGATAAAACAGGAAAGCAACCAGTACCTGCAAACACCAAAGATAAAGTTTCCTTCCCAAGCAATCTCAGACAAGCTCCAAGTTCAGGGTCTATAAATCCAAAGAGCAGAAGATGCGGGGAAGAAGTTGTCTATGTAATTTATTGTAGAACTTTAATTAATATATCTGAGCTGGCTTGAGCTAGACTTCTCCAATCCCCTTGCCCTACAAACAAAGCACAGGCAGCAACTGTCATGGCCAGATTTATCACTGAAATCCACTCTCTAAATTAAGTGACAGGCCACAGGTAGCTACAAATGTGGATGTCGGACTCTGAGAGAAAGAAATCATAGCTTCTGAGAAGAAAAGTTTTGAAAACATGCAAGACAATCTTTGCCTCGTTTTATTAAATTTACCGCAGTATCGTGGTCAAAGAGTAAAGTCTTCAGTACTTTGGCAGTTGTGCTATGTTCAGAGACCCTACAAGGTTCCCCCCAGCTTTCCTTACTAGGAAGTGATCTCTTATAGAAACAGACCTAGAGAACTGAAAATGAGATGCATTATTAACACCCTGTATTAGATGACATGGTCTTTTTTTATAGAAATGAAACAAGACATAAAGATGAACATACATATATAGAATAACAGGACATAAACAAAGATGAGGTTGATACCAAATTCAGAAAGAAAACATTAAACATAAAAATCATATTACTATTTTCTAATACATTTCCACAGAAAGATGACGTTAGTCTAAAATACTCATTGAAAACCAGACCTAGCTGTAACAAGAGAGAAAAGAGAGCGAAGAAAAATATGCTTGATTCTTGAAATAGGAGAAATTAATGAATAAACTGAATAATACATTAGCAAGGCTGAAAAACAACTTCTTGATAAAGTAAATAGTTAATATTTACTTACATAGTGGTTATAATTGGCGAGATACTGTTCTGTAAACTTGTTATATTCTTAAGTAGTCTAATTCTCACAACAACTCTATTAATTTCATACTATTATAGTCTTCAGTTCGCAAATGAAGAAACTGAGACAAAGAGAGGCTGACTAGCCTAATACTTCACAGCTAGTAATGTCATAATACTGGGAGCCACATTTTGAATCCAGGTGGTCCAAAACCATATAGCTACTAACTGGGCTTCAATAATCTTGAAGACAAAGTTAAGAGACTATCCAAATGTTTAGAGATAAAATGATAGAGTTTAAAAATACAAAAGGAAAAAATGTGGAGTTAAAAAAAATGAGAAGAAATCAATTAGCTCTAATACTGACTTAATTAGAACAACAATACAAAACATTTTTCTGACTGGAAAAAAAAATATATATATAAGGGTCTTTATCTTGAAAGTCTCCACTGAATAGAAGCAGTAGAAAAGTTTTGACGACTCACTCTTAAATATACCCAGGTCAAATTTCAGAACACTAAGGAGGTTGAAAAAATTTTTAAAGTATCCAGAGACAAAAGCAAGGTTATCTACAATAAGACAAAAATAATGACATGAGATTTTGCATCAGCAGCAGCTGTGTCTGAGGGCAAAATAATATCTCTAAGGGCATAAAAAATTATAAAATATATTGATATGTTTATTAACAAATACATACATTATGTTTGTGTCAGCAATTATAGTAAAGTTTGGTAACCCTTAGAAAAATTAGTCTAAAAGCAGCAGCATTCTAACCAATCTGCCAAACGGGCAGAGACAAATCTCCAAAAAAGCTGTTTGGTAAGAAGAGAGAGAGTTTAATTTAGTAATATCTTAAAAACAACAGGAACGATATTGAATGCATTTAAGGATAACTGCAATATTAAAATTTCTATTAAGAGATACAATTGAGGACACATGGAAATAAGGGGCATTGGATTTAGAATGGAAAAGGGATAGGAGATTCAAGAAACGGGGAAATTCTGTGTGGTCTAGAAGAGGTAAAATAAATTATATAAAAATTAAAAGAGAATAATTTGAGACATTTTCCATAGATGAATATGGTTTGGCTACTTGCCCTAACCCATTTCTTTTCCTTAGAACTAGTCAGACTACCTGGATCTGCAATATCTCATATAAACACAATGCTGCAAATTTTGTTTATGTATCTTATAATTGAAAAATGACCTGTGAACATTAATAACTTAGCTGTAGCTGCAGAGTTGAATGCAGGATTTACAGAAAATACAAGCATAATAAAATTACTTCATATCCTTCTGTACAAACACAATTTTCTGATATTATTTCAATTAAGGCATTTGTTAATTAGAAGAGTTGCATAGAAGGAAAATGAATCTAATGTTCAGAGTCACTTAACTTTAGACCAAGTTCAAGGCCTATTTACCACAAAATAATTTGAGAACTTGTGACATCTTTTGGTTGTCTTTTGTTTTCACTTCTCTTTGTAAATATGCAGTCTGCTTAACTGCCAAAAAACAGACGCTCTTCACATTTCATGGCTATAAAACCCTAGGACAGAAGTAGGATTCTGGCAGGTAAAATAAATGTAGGAATAAGCAACAGAATCCACACCTTTTAGCAGCTACATGTTGCTACATTAAACATTCCAGAGAATCCTCTCCTGCATTCAATGAAAATTGCAGTTGAGTTTAACATACCAAAACCTTTTGATTGCTAGAGGCATTGGAATTGCTCTGCTGAAAATACTTTCAGAATCCTCAGGGGGTCTGATATGGGGTAAGCTCCCCCGGTGGTTGATTAATACTTTGTCTCCTAAAATACTGGAAGGCTTACATGGTGTTTATACTAGCCATTCCACAGACATAATGATGCAAAATCAGCAGAGAAGTTTTGCTGTGAATTGTTACATTCGCTTTACAAGAACAGTAGTGACACAGCATCTTGAGATTTCAGCAACAAACAAGCTACAGTGGGTCATGCACTCTGTCACTGAGCTATATCCTCCCCCCACCCCATATAACCATTTATATCGAGAATTAGAATTTCCCTGCAAACTATAGCTGCAATATTATTTTAACAGAGCTCTCAACTAGATCCTTTTCCAAAAATGAAATTTAATAACTATGACTCTAAAGTGATGTGTGTGTGTTTGGTATTTTATGTTTCACTATAATGTAAAGAGAGTCTTATGTAGATATCCCATTGTTCTTGCATCTAAGAAAATCAAGTTAAAAATCGTGAAGTCTACGATCCTGTCAAAAAGGAAAAAATTAAGCTTGCTTTAGACAAAGAGCTTCACATATACCATAATAATATAATAAATTCCTCATGAGGTACCCCAACACTATATGAGCAGTAAAAGTTTTCTTTGGTTTGCTTTTTCATTTAATTTTAATTCATTTGTTCTTAGGAAAGAAAAGCTTGTGTGTAGTCTGGAAAGCCTTTGAAGCAATTGCTAAAGATACGAACTTTCTGTCATGTCATGACTGTGTAACACCCAACACTCTCCTTGCTAAACTATGTGATTCGCTTAACATCTTTGCTGCAAAATAGGGGTTATAATTTTCACAAGAGTAAATTCATGTCTTTTTACATTAGCTGATCAGTTGAATGGATCATAAAAATATTATATGTGGATTCTTTCCTAAATCAATTTAGGGCTGTAAAGGGGGTAATTATTATTTTTTTTTATTATAGGCAGAAAACTCTCCCTAAATTTAAATCATGAGGGATGTAGACTTTGGTGTATAAAGATGTGTTAAAATTTGCAAATGTTAACCACAATATATAAAAATAGATTGAAAAATCAAATTTCTTCTGTATAGCACAGGGAACCATATTCAATACCCTGTAGTAACTTTTAATGAAAAAGAATATGAAAATGAATATATATATATATACACACTTGACTGGGACATTATTCTGTACACCAGAAATTGACACATTGTAACTGACCACACTTCAACTAAATGGAAAAAAATTTAAAGAATAAAATTTTAAATATAAAGTAAAAAAAAGTTAACAGAAAAAGTATACAAAAATAATAACAATGAGTACTACTTTCAGGCACCAGCTAGACTCCAAACATGGCTTACCTAACTCCTTCATACTGGAATTCATACAAAAAGAGATTAAAAAACAAAAAAAACCTTTGTCTTAGTTATGGCCTAATGTGGACAAAGACATGCTAATGAGACAGGAAGAAAAGGGGAAGGGCACAGCCATTCAAGGAATGACAGCAATTAACACCAGGATGTTGGAAGATTCAAATCCTTGTAGGCCCTGAGGCTCAAGATGGCAGAAGATCTGACTTCTAGTCGACCTTGAACTTCATTATACACACATTGTAATGTATTAACATGATAAATAACGTGCCCACAGGCGCCATGACAGTTCTAAAGCTGACCATAAAAGGTCAAAGAATGGACAATGGCCAAACTCCTGGGATCCCAGTCCCTTTCCCAGGGTAGTTAATGTGGTCCTCCCACTTGTTAGCATATGAAGCTACGGAGCCCATAAAATCTGGCAACACCAAGCCTCGTGGCTACCTCTCACTCCCTCAACTTCAGAGATGGCCCGCACTCTGTTGTGGAGTATGTAACTACTTTTACTCTAATCTGAGCACCCAACCTCTACACCTTGTGGCCTTTCTCTTGCCTTCTGAAACAGCCTACACTCTATGCAGTATGTCTCTCTCTAAATAAATCTGCCTTTACTCAACTGTGGCTTGCTCTTGAATTCTTTCCTGTGCGAAGCCAAGGACCCACACTTGGTGGAGCATGTCCCAGGGCCTCCCTCTGGACCTGGGACACGATGCTCCTCATGCCCCACATCCATTTTTCCTGCACCACTAACAATTGACTATTGAAGTGGCTGCAAGTGAAAAAAATGTACAGTTGGAGCTGAACCATAATTTAAACTCAGGTCTTCTCATATTAAGCCTAACTTTAAAAACTATACCATGCTGATATTCCATAATACAAATTAAAATTTAAAAAAATTGTAGCTACTATTGTATATCATTCAATTTGGTTTCAAGTATTCCTAAATTAAAGTCTATTTTTTTATCAAAAGCACTATTTTAAGAGATCTACCTCTGCAGGTGGTAAGTATACCTCTTCCAGTTTTATAAGATACACTTAATTCCAAGAAGATTTGAACGAATTTAAATTTAGCTAAATAATAGACCTAGTTTTATACTAATTTTACAGAAGCTTGTCAGATCCTTGATACAATTTTTGTTGTCTCTTATAAAGTCTTAAAATAAAATGATTTTTCTTCTAAGTGTTTGCTAATAAACATTTCAGTGAACTATTCCTATTGTAAGCAAATGAGATTAACTCAAGAAAAAATCCCTAAATTTTTTTTCTTACTTTTGGTTTCTTAAAATGAACTTTTCCTTTTCTTAGCCTACAGAGGTGACAATTAGCTAATAATGCAAAATGGAATAATTTAATTTGATGATTTCTAAATATCACCTACAATACCAGTGCCATCCTGCCACATACATACTTTCCATAGTGGGACTATTTCATATATCCTGTAGCAACTATCCAGTGTTTTACTCTTTGGATTCTTCTTACTCAGCCTGGTCCAGAGCAAATAAACAGAGCAAATATAGTGCTTACAGCTTTAGCTTCCCTCGGTGCCCTGAGATGAAACTTACCTGTATCTGATTGCTTCTTTTCATTCCTCTTGCCTCAGCCTCCCTCTCTTACCTGTTATATTTTTCTTTTGATTTCTTTTCATTTCCAGACTCTTTGAAAATAACAAAAAACAAAACTAAAATGCTCCATTCCTCAAATCAATTCACACCTCAACCATAGATTTTGACTTCCATTCCAAAGTTCTCTTGCTACTGAAGTCACCTATGTAAAGGTCGGTCTTAAATTTTTATTTAGTCTGAACCATTGTTAGCATTTGACATTGTTATTCACCCACTGTGTTAGTGAAATTCTCCTCTTCCTTGCATCTCATGAGTTTACTCTTCCCTGGTCCTCTCCTGTCCTGAATATAACTATTCCTCTTGGGATTCTTAACAGATCTATCTGCATCAGCACACTTCATAAATGTTGGTGCTCTCTGTTAGACACTGGCCCCCTCTTGCTCCAGATGCAGTTCATCATTGGAATCATCTTCAGAATCGCCTCTACTTCTGACTTTCATTTTGTAGATCATTGCCATATCTTTACTCTTCCTCTGTTTTAACACCCATTACCTTCTGTGTATCTCACAGACAACTTAAAATTGACATGACTTAATCTATATTCATTAGCCTCTACTTCTAAATATTTAAGTCTACTTACTCCTCCTGTGTTGTCTTGCTTACTGATATCATCATTTACTTAATTTTACAAATAAGAAACATTGGAGACAACTTCAGCTGCTTTTCCTCAATCTCCACTACCTGCCTCACAATTAAATTCATCAATATGTCTTACTATTTTTATCAGTTAAACAGATTTTACAATATAACTTTGTAGAGGAGGGAAAAAAAAAACTGGACTTCATTCTTCTTTTGGCTGGTCTAAGAATTAAATTGACATGATACAGATTAACAGGAGAAAATCAAATTTAATTGTGTACTTCTGGGTGTTCCATAAGAGTATGAATCCCAAGGACAAGTTAAGCAGTTGAAATTTATATGTCATCTGGGAGAAGGGGAAGGGGAGGGGGCTTGGGACGTCAAATGGTAGGAAAGCAATTTACTGGAAGATGAAAAAGAACAAATGTTTGGTAAACAAGTATTTGTTGGGCCATGCAGAGACAATGGGACAGAGAGAGGATTTTGATCAAATGGATCTTGCTAAGTTTCCTCCAGTCTACCACACCTAGCTCATATCACACTTTACTTATTTGTGGCTATCATTCTTCTCCCTGGAACAGACCCTTTACCAAAATTATTTTAAGCAGTTAGGTGGAGGAGCTAAATGCTCTTCCTGAGACTTTCCTTTCTTAAAAACAATCAACCCAAAATAATCCTCAAGCCAAAGAGATACATTTTGGGGTGGCAAGTTTTGTTCCCCTACAGCTTAAATTTGTCATCTATACATAGTCTAAACATTGACTTCAATTTAGATTTTAGGACATGTAGTCAAGGAAAAAACAAAGCAAGAAACACAAACTTTGAAGAGAAATGCATGATACATTTGTATTTGTCCTCTAAAAAATGAATATGATGTTAGATAAAAATACTTCAGTAACCACACAGTCACTTATTTTTATGATCATATATTAAATCATAAAAATAATGAAAATATTAGAATCCATTTCAATCCATCTTGTTTTCATTATTTTTACTGCATTTTCTTTTTAGTTCAGATTTTCATCATAATGTATCAAATCTCCTACTTATTCTTCCAACCTTAGAAAATTTTCCCCTGTCTGTTTTCCCCTACTTTTTGTTTTCACTTTACTTTGGGTTAGCTTTCTGAAAGTCAGAATGGCATAATTAACTAAACTGAAATGACTCACATGTCCAGAGAAAACTGATCTGCACTTGATCTGTAACTGATTCAATCTTATAAATAAGCCCTTGTACCTAATATGTAATGAGAAAAAAAAAGGTTTTAATTCAGTTTTGAAAATTTAGTTTTTTGATAATTTAAGTAGTCTATTTTACATATTTATTCTTTTTAAAGAAAAATGATTTTTCTGTTACATTTTAATTATGAAAACCCTCTTACCTTCCCTCCACCCTGTTCCAAAGAGGTGTTTCAGGTTGGAGACAGGTATGGTTTTGCTGATCCAGTGGCCTCTGCTGCAGTGGTTCTAGTAAATCCTGTCTGGTCCCTCACAGCTTGTCCAGGTACTGGTGGTGCTTCCTGACTGATTCAGCTCTACCTTAGCTGACACTCACTGTAGCTTTCTTGGGATGTCTGCCATATTCTCCTTCTGAATCCAGAATTAATCTGCTTAAGAGGCAGTCTTGACTTTCGGGTGAACTTTCCTTTTGAAACAGCAGGCATCACGCAGCCTTGACATCAACTACTTCCTCAGTCTCCTCTATGGAGTACCGGGAGGTTCTACAGACTAACGCTGCACGTGGGTGCTGAGGCAACTGATCAAGTCAAAACTGGATTCCAAGTAACCATGGTGTACGCAGCTGTGGACAAAAGATATCACCTGCCATTTCAGTAAACAAAGGATGTTGTGACCATAAAGTCATCAGCCAATGAAGTGGCCACCCCTTGGCCCCCTACCACCTCCAGAGGTACACCCTGAGGGGAAGTTAGGATGGAGGTTAAATTAAAAAAAAGGATACTGGTCCTAGAATAGTTAAGGTACATATCAAAGGAATCGTTTCAATAAGCCCAGATTCTTGCATCTTCTCATACATAGAAAAACACTAAAATCATTAACTTGAGGTGTCTGCTTTATGTGATTAGCAATAATCTTTTGATGTTCAACTACATGTTTTGTTTGTTTGTTTTCTTCTTTTCCCCCAGCAAAAACTCTGATATATCCAGGCTTCTCCCTTCCTCTTTGGAACACCTGAGAAGCTGCCATCCTGGGCTATAGAACTCAGTAAGACCATTGATTAAAACATAATTCTCAACTTGCAGGTTGCACATTTTTTTTTCAGTTGACACCACAGTGTCCTCTGATGGGCCATCCTCTGGGTGGTGGTGTGGGAATGGCCTAGAAGGTGATCTCTAGGTTCCATGCATGAGTGGTAGACAGTAACACCTGTCTTTAGCACACCATTCCTGTGGAATCCTGGAGTCTGAGGGAATTTGTGTTTTGGGGTTTTTTGTTTGTCTGTTTGTTTTTTCTAAAGCTGTGATGGACACTTTCTAATCACCTTGATCTTCTGTTACTCTCTCCTTTGTTTTTAATACAATCCCCTAGAATTGGAAGGGGCCAGCTCTTCTATTTTCTACTCTGCCTGATTATGTCTTCCTTTATCACCAAGTTTATTATCAAGTTTGCCAGTTCAAATCATTATTTGATAAAATACCCAAAAAAATAGGTAACTAAATTTTGCTTACTACCTTTTTGTTACACAAGATAATGGCCTCTTCCTTGAGATAATAAATTTCATGGCTTGGTAAGGTGGTAGCCTGCAAAGAACATTATTGAAAGGGTTATAGTGTAAACTCTGACAGTTGGTTTTCCTTCCTTGAAATGCAAGTGCCTGACTCAAGTTTTGATTGCCTAAGCATTCACTTCAAAGAGGTATCCACTTCAAAGGCAGCTATCTCTAATAAACACATTGCCAGACATATGGCCAGATTAAAAGCCAGCCCCCCAGCCTCCACTGTTTTAGAGATCTTGTTTGATTTCAATAACAGACCATTGAGGACCCCTGTTTTTCCTTTCCTGTGCTTCAATTCCCTCTCTTGTGTTTCAGATTCACCAATAAGAGTGAACCTGAGAAACCCTAGGCTTCCATATTAGACTCTAAGAAAAACAGAACCTCATTTCCTCATGTTTTCTCTCTTTTTCTCACTACCTGCAACCTTATCGTGTGACCCCAGATGTGCCTTGTGCCCTCAAAGAGTTGTGAGTAATAAAACCTTGTTTTTTATTCCCCCCAGAGTTTACTGATTGTTATTGCTTATTATCTTGCAATCTAATAAGAACCACAAGGGCCCGTCCATCCCCAACATTGATTACATATAGGCTAAGATTGGCACAAAACAAGGATACAGTAAAAGATCAAGTTAATGTTTTCAAATTGTTTTCCCCACAATACTTTCTTGATAAAATTTGATGAGAGATATATATAATATATATATATATATATTTAACCCAGATGTTAAAGCAGGGGTTGGGAAACTCTGCCCACTTCCTGTTTTTGTAAATAAAGTTTTATTAGAACAGAAAGATATCCATCCATTTACATGTATATGACTGTTTCATATTACAATGGTAAAACCGAGCAGTCGTGGCCAAGATCACATGTCCCACAAAGCTGAAAATATTTATTTTCCAGTTCTCAGACAAAGTTTGTTGATGCTATGCTAGCTAGAGACTAAAATTCAAAAAGTCTTTTACAGCCTGGCTCCAGACAATTGATCCAGAGCCATCTCATGTCCACATCTCTAATAATCTCTTTTATAAAAAGCATTTTTTAGGTTTTTTTTTCTGAACACACTGTGTTCCTTCAGACTAGGAAATAGTTCTTTTTATTGCACTTTTTGCCCTAAATAACCTCAACTCTCTTCCTTGCTTATACCTCAATATCTGTCCATATGCCCACAGCTTCTGTGAAGCCTTCTCTGAGTCTTCTGGGGCTAGTCACCTGTTCCTTGTTCTTTGTGTTCTTTTCACCTCAAGGACATCATTTTAAAACATCATAATACTTCACCATTCCAAAATAATTTATCTACCTCTATACTGTAACTTCCTGGTAAACAGAGACCAGGTCTAATTTATCCTACTAATTCTTAGTAGGTTCTGGCCCAGCAAGTTTATTACAAAATAAACTTCTATTTAATTAATTATTCATTTAATAATAATAATGACCTGTAATGATCTATAATTCCATTTATTCATTAAAACCATTATTATGTTTATTTGCTCAACACCATTAATAAACTAATTCAGTCAACAAATATTTATTAAATGTTCATCATATGTTAAGCATTATACTAAATACTGGGATTTGATGAACATTGAGTGTTTTTTAAAATGTAGGCTTAATTAACATCAATAATATTATTTTTGTATTCTGCATTTTTACTTACAACAAATTGTTTCCACTGCATAACTCCCTGTTCAGTTACATAATTCAATCTCTAACACTTAATTATTAAAATGTAACTTCTCTTATGATGACTCATCCAAATCAATGCAAAAATTATATGGTCAAATGAGTGTTTCATGATAAAATATTTAAATTAACTGATACATATTTGTATGTCATTTGGACATGGATATTCTTACATGTTCTAGATATTTTATACAATTGCATATGCACCAATATCATCGCCTTTTTCATGAGATTACTTTATAATTCAGTAAAAACTTATTAATGCAAGAGATACTAGAAAGTAAAAACAGACAAAAATAAAGAAGCTATATCATAATTTGTGATTATTTTTGTCTAATTACCTTCTGCTTTTTGGATAGCTATATTTATTACCTTTTGAAATTTAATTTCACATTTTCACAAACATAGTAATATTCTTGAAGCTATTTTCTTATATTAACATATTTTATTGATTTATATATATATTTGTTTATAATATTGGAATGAATATTGGAAAATTGGAATATAATATTGGAATAATTATCATTATTAAACACATATCTTTTGACAGGAAATTTTTAAATAATTTAAAATGCCTTTGGTGAAATATAAAATTTAATTTAAAAGGTCCTCTTAATAATTTTGTTCATATTTCATTATTCTTCATAAAATTCATAGGAACACTTAAGAAAAGCCAAGTCGAGAAAGAAACAATACCAACAAAGGCACTTTGAGAAATTGATCTCTATTTAAATTAATATCAATCAAATAATATTAAGAACACAAATTTTCCCAGTTTGTGTTGTTCTTAATAGACTTTTTGATAAGCAGATCATTGATTCACAGAAGTGTTTTTTTTTTTTTCCTACATGTAGTTTTTAAGTGCCTACTATCTGCCAATGATGTACCCAGTACAGGAGATTTAAAGATAAAATGATAACTCAGAGAGATGTACTACAGAGAGTTGTAAACATGGGTAGAATAGTAGACACCCGTATCACAATAGTCTCCTTACAAACACGTGGACTTGCTAATATGCTTTAACGAGCTATTGAGTTTTTGTACTACAAAGCACTAAGAATTTCACAATCTCTGTTACTGCTGAATCATACAAATCTACCACCTATCTTTTTCTAAACCCCACTTAAAGTTAATTGCTAGAATTAAGGCACCAACAAACAAAATATTCAACTTCATTTTGATGACAACTCACTTTAAAGCAATTCTACTAATACTAATTTTGCCCCTCAGAATACTACTTACTACCGAACCGACATACTCAGATAATAATAATGATTAACATTTATTCAGTACTTGTAGGTGATTTACATACCACAAGTCAATAAATTCTGGAACAACTCTATAAGGTATGCAAAAATTTTAGCCTGGTTTTACAGACATTAATTTGCCTGAAGACCCACAGCCATTAAATTACAGCACAGGGACTTGACCCAAGTCTTTGCCACTGATTCTTTACACAAATAGCACTAGGTTCTAGATAATATAAGACCTACATGGAGCATACAGCATATATTTCATGAAACTGTTTAGTTCATTTAGCAGTTTTCACTGGCAAACCAAGTACCAATGACACAAAGGTGATTGAGATGTGGTCGGTCCTTATCCACAAAGGATCTACATTCTAATTGGAGAGATAAAATATGCAAGTAGATTTCACATAAATGATACAGTGGGGGCCCTACGGATATGCTGGGCAGGTCTACCTAACTAATGATAGCATGACTGTTGGGTAAATAATAAGAAAGAAAACTTTGTGAATCTAGTCTTACAATATTGGCAAATAACAGCAAAATATATGTTTATATATATGAAGTCTAGATATACATAAATAAACCAGAATATGAGCCATTTTGTTTTGAAAGACCAAACTATAGAAACAATAATGTATACTGCATCAAGGTTTTTAATATTAGCAATGATGGGGCATAGCAAATTAGTGACTAGACAAACAGAAAGATGGGAATACAAAACATATAGATACCGCATGTCAAGCCATGTAAGTATTAAGGGTCAGCCAAAAAAATGGAAACTTGGAAAGCTGCATTAAAAAAAAGCCGAGTAACTAACATTTCCAAAATGAGCCTTGATAACTCTGGCAGTGTTTGCTCATTTGGGGGTACAATAGTTCTTCTAGACAAGTAGTATATTGTTGAGAGAAAAAAATCTAACACTTGTGTTAGTTTTTCATGTTTTAAATTAAATTTTAATACATTTAAAACTATAGGTTTTGTATTTTATTTTTCTGGTACGCAAGAACAATATTTCAGGAAATTTGTGTGATTACTTATAGTTAGTGAGTATATAAAAGAGTGATTCCAAATATTTGGTCTCAAGGCATTTTGGGAAAAAAGGATACTAAATGAAAGTAATAAATTTACACACAGCAGTATATGCTACACATGGTTGTATAAGTTCAAATCAGGAACTTTTTAATATTTTGTATAGAATGTAAGGTAAGAATTTTTATCACCTACACATCTCATCTTCAGGGATCACCGCCTCATTTGTCAACAAAGCAAACAAATTACATATAAATGTGCCCATAATTATGTTGAATTCTATGGCTGATTCAAAGGGTCCATAGAAGAGAATTCTGTCATGAAAAAGCTTTAATTTTTCTTGGAATAACAATAAGCAATGAAATAGAAAATTATATGTATACCTCCCAGCCATGTAAGCTTAAAACCAGAAAGATGAGTTTAAACACCAACCAAGGGACAGAAGGATAATCCTAACTTTGATGGACTGAATGTTTGTGTCCCCCTTAAATTTATATATTGAAGCTCTAACTTCCAAAGTGAAGGTATTTTTGAGGTGGGGTATTTGGGAGGTAGTCATGACACTGGAACCCCTCTGATGGGCTTCATGTCCTTCTAACAAGAGGAAGAGATTGGAGCTTCCTGCCATGTGAAGATAGCAAGAAGGTGGCCATCTGCAAGCCAGGATGAGGTTTTCACCAGAATTTGATCATGCTGGCAACCTGACCTTGGACCTCTAGCCTCCAGAACTGAGTGAAATATATTTCTGTGTTTAAGCCATTTTGTTAAGTCAAACTAAGCTGACTAAGACACATTTTGATACCCAGAAGTGAGATGCTATTGTAATAAATAACTAAAAATGTAGAAACAGCTTTTGAACTGGATAAGGGGTAGAGCCTGAAATAGTTCTGCAATGAGTGCTAGAAAAAGCCTACTTTGCCATAAATTGTTTGCCATGGGATTGTTAAGGCTGATTCTAGTGAAGGCTCAGAAGAAGGAAAGGGAGAATTTGTAAGCAATGAATTTTCATATTTAGCTGAGGAGGTTTCTAAGTATAATTTTGAAGGAGTGGCTTGATTCCTCCTGACAGCTTACAGTCAAATGTGACAGGAGAGATTTTCATGATAGGGACAGACACTGGAGTTTTATTAGTTTCCTTGGGTGGAGCCATGTTTCCTTGATTATTCGTGATCTTTGTGGTCTTGCCTTAGTATCTGCACATTTGAGGTGGTAGGCAACTAAATCAGTCTTTATAGGCTAGTTTTGCCAAGCAAATCCCTTCACCAATCAGCCACTCCTTAGATTCTGTGGGCAGTCTGGTAGCCTCCATGGAGGACTTGCAGCTGGAGATTTTTGGTGGCCTTGTGCTTGAATAGTCAGAAAGCCTGGGATGGCACAAATCAGCCTAGTGCTGGCCTCCACCAGAACGCTGGGTTCACAGGTGTCTCCCTGGATCGTGGATTTGTGTGTATTCATTTGGGAGCCTGAGGCCACAGGCCGCCCTATGTTGGGATGTGCCAGGAACCTAGATTTGGTGGAGCCCACAGGTATCCTGGCATCACTGGAGCAGTTCTGTGCCAAGTGAACTTGCCAGTGCTGGGGGTGAGTCAGAATCTTGCGTTCATGGGAGCCCACTGACAGCCTGCTGTTATGGTAGCATCCAGTGATAAGGAGATGCTTTGGCAGAAAATTAAAAAGAACAGAAATATTATGTTAGAAATCTTCTTGTTACCAATAAAATTTTAGAAAATGTGTTCTGTGGGGGGAAAACAGGGGGAAAAAAAGGATGTAACAGAAAGAATTAGTGAAACAATCAATTGAATTACTAATTGTCCCCCAAGAAGCAAAACAAAACAGATGAATAATAATAGAAACAAATATATATATCAGAGTTAAATCACCCTAAACGATGTAGTTAACTGAATCAGTATTGTAAAAATAAGAAAGTGTAAGATATTACTGATTTTGCTGGAGAAAAGAAGAGAACAGAAGGAGAAAACTGAGCAGAAATGTCATTTAAAGAGATTATGGGGAAAATAAAAGAGAAAGGATATGCAGAGAATGTGTAGCTCTTTTATTTTTTTCTGTAACTAATCTGGCTGTCTTGACACTTATTACCTGGGAACAAACAAACCAAAAAAAGAATATTCTGAATTTAGATGTTTTCATAAATCAAGTCTTATTTTGTGTTAAAGAATATTATTTGAAAATAAATCATCAGGTAAAATTTATTGAACAAAAAGTATGTTCCCACATATTGTATTAGATAAAAATAGACCAATATAAAGAACTTTGAAATGGAAATGTGTAAGTGAACAAATAAATACCAGGCAACTTGCTCTTCTAGTGGGGACTGTGGTAAATAGATTTTTATAACATGAGTGTACCACAATATACTTACCTGTATATCAAAGAACTCAAAGACTCAAATAATGAAAACAATGGCCCAAATTAAGCATTTACAGAGGAGAGATTATAGTATAAAACATACCACATCAAATAAAATAAGGAAGATAAAATGATAGGGATTAAATTTAAAATTAGTAAATTAAATAGCAGAACTAAAAATAAAAGATTTTTAATACCATCATTAAAACAAATTCCTAGTTAACTCAAGAAGAGAGAACAAAATCTACAAAATTGAATCAAAATTTTATAGAATTATAATTAAACTATTTAGTGGATATATTTTCAAAATACTTTAATTTTAAAAATAATTTAAGAATAAAATAGAAGATTTTTTATAAAATATAAAGATCAGTAGGTCTTATAAAAGGGGAGAATAAAACTAGACCTATAATCTTGTATATAATAAAATAATTTGTCTAATAATTATCTTAAATCAAAAACAATAGGGTTAGATTATTTTTAGGATAAATTTTTAAAAATTTGCCAAGAACTTTTTAAAAATATATTGTAAAGGTATTCTTGTATATAGAATAGAATGCAAATTTTCTAAATCATTTTATAAAGCTAAGAAATCTCTGCTACCAAAACAAGATAAAGTAGTAAAGAAACTGAAGAAAAATTTAATGTTTGAACAATAAAGGGAATATCTTTGTTAAAAAAAATATATATATATATATAGGGAGAGAGAGAAAGGAAATAAAACTAGCAAAATCCAACAAATCCAGCAATACATAATCAGGTAGGATTATTTTTGGAAGTTCTCAGAAAGAACAGTATGGTCAGTCTATTAATGTTTCAATGTATTAACATAATTCATTTCATCATAGATCAAAAGGAAAAAATATAATTATGTAGTAGATGATAAAAATTTGATAAAATTAAATAATCAATGCTTTTTCCCATATTTGACAATAACTTGTTAAATAGGGTAACAGAACAAGATCCCCTTTTTACAGTTAAGCAAAAGCATAAATTTTAAAAAAGTTGTTTAGCCAGAAATCCAAATCTCAGTAAGACTTAAGCATTTCTGGATTTTTTTGGACATTTTTTAATTGGTTCTTTTCCAAAGATTAGCTCATGTTTAAAATCCTATGTTTGTAATAATGAAAGAATCATGTAATGAAATGCTCAGTGAATGACATGGATATGATCTGCTCTGTACAGAAGAGCAGGTGGTAAGGTCTTTCCAGCACAATTCACATAACAACATAGGTTGTGTGGGTTGTAATTAAATGGATTGTAAATGGTTCTGTCAAAAGCTACTTCAAGTTGCTAAAAAATGTCATACATTTCCAGGAACATAGGCCTTGAATTTCTGACTAGAGTAACTCTAGATACATAAGCTGAAGTAGGAATGCTAAAAAGAAAATTGTAGTTAAGTTGATAAGATCATAAATGCATATTTTCAAAAGTGCTGTTTATTCCTGCCTGTGATTTTCTACAGATGCTGTGAAAATAAATTCAGTTAAAAAGTTATTTTGTAAGAGAATTACTGTAGGATTTCCTAGTAAACAAGCTGCATTATTGATTTTTTTTCTTTTCAATGAAAATCAGTGAATTTGGCAAATTCTGATCTTTGTTGAAGAATGGGTAGAGCAAATGCATTATTTCTGCTCAAATCTATACATTTTAGTTTTTTCCTGTAACATGCTATTTCTTCCACTTCCAGATAAACCAAATTATTTTATTTTTGTGTGTGTGTATTAAGAAAAATTTTTTTTGTTTTTGCTTTGGTTTGTTTTTTTGTTGGGGGAGGTAGTTAGGTTTATTTACTTATTTATTAACACGGGATTGCACCCAGGACCTTGTGCATGCTAAGCAGGCACTCCATCGCTGAGATACGCCCTCCCCCCACCAAATTATTTTAAATGGATGCAAAAATGACAGAATATTAGTAATCTAGTTTTTCACTGAATGATATTGTTGTCTAAGGGAGAAAGGGGCTCACTGACACATACTGCAGCTGCCACAGAGTACAGCTCTAAAGATTTGTGGGGGAGGATGTGCAGGTGGTAATTTACAAGAAGAAGAGTAACAGAAAACATACTGTCCTCTGAATTTGCAGTTTTTCACAGTGCGGAGAGGCATGGCGAGGTTCAATACATGTCGTAGCCAAGATTTCAGCAGAGTGGAACCAGCTTCAGCTCAAAGGCTAGGCGAGGGACCAGAGCACACCATGGGAAAGAGCAGGAAACCATCCCACACCACGTTATGCATGTATAAATTAGCAGCCTCCTATGAGATAGGGATTACCCATTTTCTCTGTAGCTTGGGATCTCTGGTCCAGGAGCAGCGCTGGGAATTGCAGAGCAAAGTGAGAATCAAAAAGTGCATACTTACACCCTGGGAACAGTCCTATGAGTCAGGAATAGGGACAAAAGTTCAGCTGGGTAACTATCATGAAGTGGTTTAACAATTTAACTTCTGTGTGGCATCACGAATCTGTACTGGTTAACTTTTAGCCTTGTCTTATAGACTATATTATGTACCATATCTTATGTGGGAAATTTCCTTCTTTCGTTATTTTGATCTGGAGCTGTAACAATCAGAGCTTGGAAGTCTTGCAGAGGGTAACTGTATTTGATACATTGGAAGAATGCGTAAGGTTTCTGGGCAGAGGACCAACTATGATGGATTACAGATAGCCACATATTCTTTGCCACTTTTCTTGCAGGCAGTGGAATCTAGTTCTCTCTGCCTTGAATCTCAGTTGCCTATGACTGCTTTGACCAAGAGAATCTAGCAAAAGTGACTCTTTGCCAATCCAGCCTTTAAGAAGCTGAAAGCTTAAGCCTTGGTCTCTTGAACCCTGAGATGACATGCATATGGTTTATAAACCCTGCGAAAGAAATCATATGGAGAAGCTCTGAGTCTAAATGCAGAGGGAGCTTTTTAGCTATCCATCTTGGAATTACGAGTATGTGAATGATTAGGTGTTAGGTATGTGAATTAAATTGTCTTAGAATCTTAAGATCAGCTTGATCAGAGTCGAATATCACCAAGTGACCCTAGTTGAACTTGTGTGGAGCAGAATTGCCTAGTCATGCCCTGTCCAAATTTCTGACCCCCTAAATGATAGGATATGACAAAATGTCTTTCATTTTAACCCATTACGTTGGGGGTTAGTTTGTTATATGTTAACTGATAACTAGAACACAATTCTCTTTGGATGAATATCCTTTTCATGCAATTTCAATAAAATCTCACATTGTTTTAATTGATAGAAATATCTTACATGGAAAAAATGTGAAATCTAGATTTTAAAAATATTATAAACATTAATGAAGAACTACAAGGCCAGATAATAAAATACATTCTAAACTTCAGATCATTTAAGACAGTATGATACTGGTGCAATAAAAGACAACCAGAGCAATAGAATTAAAGCAAAAATATGAAAAAGAGATATCACTTTACATAATTGATTTTATGACAGATTTGTTATTGGTGAATAATTCTTCCATAATGCATCTTGTATATCACTTAGCATGTGATAAGCATATCTAAATTAGACAAAACTGAAACCCCAAAAGAACTGGGATAAAATGTGGCTGATTATTAGCTTGGGATTTTTATAATTATTTAAAAAGCATTTTTATTCATGCATTTTAACTCTCTAAGCTGAATATTTTTGTGAGCAGAAATCATACATTTGTCTCTTTAATCTCTCACAATAATTATCATTGTTTAGTATTTTTCATGAGAAATTTCAAACTTTCTTCTATGTATGAATGTTTCTTCCTAAATGTATAAATGTGATGATTTAGTAACAATCTTGGGTGGTATTATTAAAACTTAAGACAACTTTCCCTAACTAGTGTGAGAAAAATTTGCATGCAATCAATTTTTGTTTTCCTAAAGAAGCTTGCTTCCAAGAAATCAGAGAACAGAAAGCTGTTCTTGCAGTTAATATTACTGTCATATAGTAAAAATATATAGTTTCCCATGTGCAAAGGCTCATGATATTGTCAATTGACTTTTAGCAGCATTTACCTCTTGGCTGCCAATTCTTCATTTTGCATAATACATTTTTTTTAACATAAAAGCTGAGACACAGGGAAATTTTCAGTTGGTGTGCCCCTGTGGGATGACAGCATGATCGACGTATGAGTAATAAATGCAGACTTAGAAAGTACAGAAACAGCCACACTTTCCCACTCTGACATTTCCCCCACACCTCAGACGCACACACTGAAATGCTGGACAATTACAGAAAAAAACAGCAATGCATCGTGGAAAAAAGCAGCACAAAAATAGATAACACTAAGCAGACTTGCTGTATGGTATACCATACACTATATGACAGTTCTATTCTTTCTGGGTACGTTTTTACAATATCAGTAAGCGAACCAGGCAATATATTCATTTTGAAAGACATTTATCCTTCTTGGCAGTATTACAAAAACATGCTTAAAATCATAGCGATTGACTAGATCGCATTTCAAATTGCAAATGGTATTCTTTTCTCTGACACATTAGAAATAAAATTATATTTTCTTCACATTCCCACTGAAGATTCTTACGTGCCTTAATGTGAATGCTCATTGTTTAAGTGAGTTTATATTTTATTTAATTCATGCTAGCATCATTACAAGTTTTTGCCTTCTCACACCTGTAAGGGATAAGGGATAGAGCTGAGTACCACACAACGCACAGACACTGAAAGATTATTGAAGACGCACATCCTATTGGGCTAAGGTGGTAAGCAGTCTGCTAAGTAAAGTGGAAGTATACACAACAGTATTAATTAATAGGTAGTTGAGTATTACGGTATATTAGAAATAAGAGGGTGGTTCAAAATTATATATTCTGTTGCTTAACCAGTTTCTTAACTGACATTGACTAAAATCCACTCATTAATTTACACAATTAAAAAATTGATTATTTGCTACCCCAAACTAGTCAATAAATGGTAAGAATTCAAAGATCAAAATGGGCTTTGAAGAGGTTGCAATTGAGTGAGAACTTATACCCATAAGATTTGTATATTCTTATACCATTATTTTACTGAGGCTATAAGTCAGATATACAGAAAGTCATATAGTAAGGCAGGAATAAAGGGATTTAACCTAATTAATCCTCTCTGCAGAGCTTTTCTTAGCAATATTAATGAGCTGAGCCTTGAAAGTTGAGCCTTGTGAAAAACTTCTATGGAGAGATACATATGTAGATAGATAGATGAAGAGAAAGGTGTTCGCACAAGCCAGCAGAAAGACGATATTTAATATCACTCTGCTAGAAAGTAAGGAGGACTGGGATCATTGCTTGCAGAGATAAGGCTGTAATAGTAGCTGAAGTCAGATGATGGAAATCTAGGACATTTCATCTTTACTCTTCACTGAATTTAGTTTTTTAGCAGAGGTGTGACACAGTACGATTTAGGATTTTAGAAAGAAAATGACAAAAAACCACAAAGAAATATTGGGAATTGTGGAATACAGTTAGAGAATTATTGTACAATTCAGAACAGAGATAGCAAGCATAAAATTTAAGGTACTGGGAATTGGGGTTATAAGAAGGGAAGAACTTATTGATGATGTAAAATATTCAAATTTAAGCAATTTGAGAATCTAGTAAGATCATTAAGAAATGGAACTCGGGTCTGCAGGGAAAATGCTGAATTTTCTTTGGAAAGTGTTGAGATTAAGGTAACTGCATACTCTGTGTCATTGGTATATGGAGAGAAATCACATATACAGGCTTATCTCAGGCATATTTTGGGTTTGGTTCTAGACCACTGCAATAAAGCAAATATTGGAATAAAGTGAGTCACACAAATACACAAATTTTTTTGTTTCCCAGTTCATATAAAAGTTATGTTTACACTATATTGTCATCTATTAAGTGTGCAATGTCTTATGTCTAAAAAAGTATATACCTTGATTTAAAATACTTTATTACAAAAAAATGCTAATCATCATCTGAGCTAATAATCATTGAGTCATAATTTTTATGCAATAGTAACATCAAAAATCACTCATCACAGATCACCTTAACAAATATAATAATGACAAATTTAAAATCTTGCAAGAATTAACAAATGGTGACACAAAGACACAAAGTAAGCAAATGCTGTTGGAAAAATGGTGCCAATAGGGTTTCCACAAACCTTCAGTTTGTAAAAACAATAAAATGTCTGTGAAGCCCAGTATGCCTGATTTTGGAAATCACTTGCAAAAACATGAGGATGAAAGTCATGTGAAGGGATGAAAGTGACATCAAATTTGTGGGTTAAGGAATGAAATGGACTTAAGTAGCCTTAAAACAGTGGAGAAAGGGAGAATTAACTGGAAGTATCAAGCAGATGGCTTATAGTGAGTTCAGAGAAATACTAGGAGAGATCCTGTGCTGGAGAAACCAAGCCAGAGGCTAAAGGTGGGTGATGGTAAGTGCTGGCAGGAGATCAAACAGCAAAGAAGTCATTTGGTGATCTTTGAGAGGGCACCTTTATCAGCATTTTGAAATGAAAATAAAATGTCAAAATGTTTGAGTGACAATGGGACCTAGAGATTGTCAGTCTAAGTGAAATAAGCCAGAAAGAGAAAGAAAAATACCATATAATATCACTTATATATGGAACCTAAAAAAAAAGAAAGAAAAAAGAGGACACTAATAAACTCATCTACATAACAGAAACAGACTTGCAGGCATAGTAAACAATCTCATGGTTACTGGGGGAAATGGGGTGGGAAGGGATAAATTTGGGAGTTTGAGATCTGCAAATGTTAACCACTATATATATAAAAATAAAAAAACCCTCAAATTTCTTCTGTATAGCACAGGGAACTAGAGTCTATATCTTGTAACAACCTATAATGGAAAAGAATATGAAAATGAATATATGTATATATATATATGCCTGACTGGGACATTATGCTGTACACCAGCAATTGACACACTGTAACTGACTGTACGTCAACTAAAAAAAAATGTTGAAATGAATGAAAATAAAGCAAGAGAAATTGATTTTAGACTATTCATCCAAGTAAACTGAAATTTATAAAAACAGAGAAGAGATCACTAGCTTGATATACAACTTGATCTGAAAATACACTTTCCCACTGAAAGTAAAAATGTAACATATTCTTACATCATGGAAGTAGCTAATGATCATCAGATTAACATTTGCTTTGATACATTATAAGTTATTACCCTACAATAATACATTAATTTTAAAGTCTTACAACTTGCTCTTACTTGCTTATTGTTATTTGGATCTGTAGTAAGTGTTGGGAAAATATAAGTCAAGATTAATATATAATGTAAATTTCATAAAACATTATTAAGCTGCTGTGATTATTTCTGACATCCTTGAGAAAACACATTGTCATTATATAATGTTGATGGGCTGCTGGGATGCCAACATTGTTTTTGATCAATAACTAGGAATAATTATCCAACTTAGTACTCATATCTTTTTATGATAAGCATTAATTTTAATTCTAGGTAGAGGAAAAAGGAAGCTACCTAAGAGTAACTTCATCATCCTGGAATAAGAATAAATCTAGTTTTAGTCATTGCTTTTAGCCACTTTGTGGCCTTTTATATAAACTAACAGCTGTTATCTTTAGTAATACATTTCTCATTACCATATTAAGTGGGTTCAACAAAGACACATCCATCCATTGCCACCTCCTAACTTTAAAGTGTTAAATGCCGCCTGAAGCGTTCCAGTCACTTGCTAGACACAGAGCAGGGAGGTACTGAATATTTCAATGCTGTTGCATCATGATCTTCTTTTTCTGCATTCTGGTTGTGTATTTATTTGTATGGAAGTACATATAATATGCATCACAGAAGAACTAGGTGGCCCTGTAGGATTTATAGTGTGAGGTATCCACCCATGTAATTATGACTTTTCCTTAATGTTAGTCCCATTATTCAGAAGATTGCTTTTGTTGGACTGAATGATAGCCACTGGAGCAGTGAAAGTTTATTTTAGCTTTCTTAGGATTTCTACACCTCAACGCTTGCCTGATCTGTAGGTTTAGCATGTTCTATTGTACTGAAATGTATTTGCCTTCCTGTGGTTTCTCACTGTTTTGATCATTTTGAAGTATAATGCTTTTCTTCCTGCTAGAACATTTCTTATAATGTTTCATTATCAACTCTGTTTCTTGTACTCTCAGAGAAAGTAAGTTCTCTGTATCTTAAATATATATGTATATTTTATATATATATGTATTTATCTATTAAACATATTAAATATATATACATACATACATATATATGCACATACATATACACACACACACACATATATATATATATATACACATATGGAATTGTAGAAGTATTTTAAGAGCAAAGTTAACCACAGGACTTCTGTCCAGTGTTTCTGCTGAGTAGCCCAAAGGTTCACTGAGAACTGTACATAAAGGTTGGTACTTGGGATATTTTATCTTTGTTTTGATGTCACATAAAATTAAGTCCTTGATAGTCTGTATGATGCTTTGTGATGATGAGGAAGATAATGCAATCTATTTCTTTATAGACTAAGGGAAGCAGAAATTGGTGGAACAAGAATGAGTAATCACCCAATTCTGTAATTGGGAAACCCCATTCTGATTATTCTATTTTTACTAAAATATAAGGAAATAGAAGGAATCTGCAAGAAGCTCATAGAAATGAACATATTTTAAAAATTGTTGGTCCGACTTTATCTTGTCTTACCCATGAGCCAGTAAAATTCCCTCTTTAGAGTACTTTTGATTAATTATGGGTGACCATTGTTTCAATATTTGCTCTTGGTAAACATCTGCAGAACATGTATCATCACCATGTGGTCAAAGTCCTTCAGGGGAATCCAAATGAGTATATGTGTTGGATATGACATTCTAACTAAATTGTAATTAAAAGTTGGGTTTTGGTTGGCCCAACTTTAAAACTCAGCTAAAAGTAGCATAAGGAAAGGAATACAACTTAAACAAGCAAAAGTACTTTTACTTTCTTAATTTACATTGAAGAGAATATACTCTTCAAATACTCAAAACAGCAGCTCAGATTAATTTAAGTGTTCAATATAAACATAAGAAAACATATTGTAATTTCTATTCTGCTTTATTTGCTTTTTTAGCTGATAAATTTAAAAATACTGTTTTATGAACATGATGAAACATGACTAATACTACAGGTATACATATACATGTCATAATTATGAGGGGTAAGTCCTTGAAAAAATGAGGGCTGTACACTTTTTATGTCTGAAATATTTCAACATTGTAATAATAGAGAAGTGAAGGAAAAAAGAGGAAGGAAAACAAGAAAATTAATATGCTTATTTATAGGAAAAATATTATAATGGTATAATGTTTAGGGGAATATAGACTAGGAATAGAAAGGCACTAGGAATCAGTATGTGTTTTCTAAAAATGAATCACAATTATAATACACAGTAATTTAGGATTTTTTTTTCTTATCAGTGTTTTATACAGTGGGTTACATGCAATAAATTCTTACTTTTGTGATTTAGTGACATTTTCATCATGTTAATAGTTGATGATTCAAGAAAAATGTAGCAGACACATTTTGGAGTGATTTTAGACATGTCTTTGATAATTAACTCATGTTATATAGTTGTTCAGGTTTATCAAATATTTGTAGTTTCATTTTTGGTGAAATTTTGTCTCTCATTTGCCTTTTTATGAATTGGCCTTTACTGATTTTTTGTCATATTTATATGGAATTTTTATATTATAAAGTAATTAACTCCCTTTCCTGCTGTTTTTATTGTGAATATTTTCTGAATTTTATTGGCCTTTTTATAGTGTGTTTGTTTGGTTTGTTTTAAATTAGGTAATAGTAAAAGCTACCAATATTTCTCCTTCTGATATTTTCTATTAGTTCAAAATTTCAGTTCTTTTTCAATTCGTAACATATAAAATTTTAACTTAATTTTCTCTTCAGTTTTTTTTCTTTTTTAGCTTAGTTGTTACTTAGCATGGTTGAGTACAGTTCTTGAGTATCTCAAGTGTATTTACGTCTCTCCATCCCTCTGCCCCAACAGCAAGTTAGTCAACCTTGACTCTTCTGTAGACCATTGCATCAGATACCTCATTTTTCTCTCCATTCCAGTCTTGTCTCTTTTCAGTCCGTTCTCCATGTTTCAGATGGAGTGAGCTGTTCATTTCCCTTTGATGCTCAAAATCTTTCCTGGTTTTCTAATGCATAAGCAAACTTTATCTCATGCCCTTTGTGATTGCCTGCCAAACCTCACATTTCCCAGCAGTTTGCTGCTTGTATATCTCACTTCACCCAAATGCAATGTCTCAGTTTCATGAAAGCAGCAAAGGCTTTCTCTCTTTTGTGGCTTTCTATGCCTTCTTCCTGACAATTTTCTTTTTTTATGTTTATCTTCATCTCTTATCCAAATTAGTGCTTTATTCAATTCATTCAACCAATATTCACTGAGGGCTATTTTGATCAAAATAGTGTCCAGTTTTCAGAATGTACAGCTTAGTTGGGAAGACAGAAAAGTAGAAATAAAAAGAAAAAAGCACAAGTAGACATAAAATGAAAATTTGTGACAAGTGTTATAAAAAATAGGATCCAATGAAATTGAATAACAAGGGATAAATAATCTGTTAGAAGTACAAAAACAGTATCTGAAAAAGTGGCAGTTAAATTTACAATTGAAGGATTAGGAGGAGTTAAACAGGATAAAAGTAGAATATAAGTATGCCTGTGATTCAACTAATCCTTTAGACATCACCATTTCTAGGAAACTCTGTAACAGCCTAAGTGGGTTAAGCTCTGTGCTCAGAGAAAACTTTCATCTCTTCTTATCAGAGCTCGTTTTTACCATAGTTAGTCATTAAAAAAATAATAGCAATGAACTATTTGACTCATGGATTTACTATTTTTTTTTCTATTTCTGGTTAAAGTTGCTGCACTCTGCAGTCTGACAGTATACATTTATATCAATTCACACCTAAAAGGCTATCACATTCTCATTGCCTATCAACCTGGAATCCATGCCTGGAAGGCTTTCACATTCCCATCACATCTATTTCAGAACCATATACTTATGTATAAGAACAGGGCACTATGCCTTCAATTCTGAGAGGCTGCAACTAGCAACATCTCTTTCCCCAGGAAGCACTAAGGCATAAGTCTTCCAAACTTGCACCTTTGTTTGGTAAGAAATTCTTGTTGCCATTTATAACACTTAATACAGAAGCATTATCTAGATGACCTTCCTGAATTCCTGATGGTTATATATATGTAAGTGTCTCTATTTGTCACTGACCACTGCTTAGAGCCAGAGAAATCAATGCCCCCCACATTCACAGAAACTCCTGGCTAGTCCCCTGCTGATCAGTGCTGAATAAATGGTTAGATTTCAGCCACATTTGGCTATACAGGTATAATTATTTAAAAAGCCACCCTAAACTCCTTGCTGCAAGCATCTTCCTATATTGCACTTGGCGGTTGTCTGGGTCCAGCTTGCTCTTCCTCCCCAAATCTTGGTGACTCACTCAATCCATCACTGCTTTTCAGTGTCTGCTTAAATATCATTTCTTCAATGAGACTTTCCCTGACCTCACGATTTTCTATAGCATTCTCTGTCACCATCCATTCCCATTATTTTAGCGGCCAGTAATCCTAACATTCTAATGTTGATAAGATGAAATCAGTAGGCAAAAATGAGCATCTTTCTGAACCTGTGCTCATCCCTTGATGAGGTTGGTGTATGTTCTGTATGTTTAACAGAGAAATCACTGCCCCTGATCCAATGGGAGTTTCAACCCTGCCTCCTTAAGTTTCATAATTACCTTAAGGAGTTATTTGTTATGTTTTTCCAAAGTCCTTTCAAATACAATATTGTCCTCATTCAGTGCTTCCACAACTGTTAAAAGATGATATCCTCCACCAGATGACCCAAAGCACTTTCTCAAATATCATGACTCTACTGCGCAAGTGAAGGCTTATTTCCCCTTATCTTTCTGAACAACCAGATGCTTACTTGTAATCATTTCTTAAATCTAACTCTGACTCTCTATCAGGCAATTCAAAATTTCTGTATTTGGGGAACGACATATCACTCTGTTTCTGTTCAGCATTGTTTGATTAACACAGATTTGAATTTTGCAGACTTTTTAAGCACTGTCACAATCAGAGATGCAGATAGACTCCAAGAAGTGGACATAGTACCATAAGTTAATGGTTCCTTAATATTATTTCTTAAATCAAGGTCACAGGCCTATAGATCTCCTAGACTGTTTAATAAAATGCCTTTGAAATATTTCATGCTGCCAATCTCACTTCTTATTCCAGAAGGGGAACACGTTACTCTTAGTGTGTAACTTTTCCTTCATCTTCCATTTGTCATAGTCTGACATCAGTGAATCTGCAAAATCAAAACTCTATACTTAGAATTCTGGTACCTTTCTCCCAGAGTCTTCTGTGACTTCAGTAGTCCTCTCCCAGAGTTTCTTTATTACTGATAATCTGAGTGAGCAGCATGTGCATAAGGAGGAGGAGGGAGAAGATATCTTTCTTGACTGTTTGGGTTTAAGCAGACTCAGACTTAGGGCTTACTTTTGACTTTCAGTTTCTTTCTGAGACTCTGGGTTTATTATAAGATTAACAAGATGTAAATAACTATTAGTACTCTGGCCAAAAGGGCAATGCAGGGAAACATGGAAAATCTATTGCTAATAAAATTAAGGACTGAAATTTATTGTTGCCTGAGGTCCACTGTCAAGGATGACCTTTCTCTTCTCTTTATGAATATGTTCAACAGTAGTGGTCCTGTAATAGGGAAGAACAAACCTGACTCCATATTAGACCTGTTCTTTTAGCTGTAACCCTGTGCTCTGTTTCCTGTGCTTAGTCATGCTGGTTATGCACCTTTTTTTAAAAGAATGTTGCCTATAGACTGAAACATACAGGATAGGCCATTCTCAAGATTCTGACCTTTAAGGGTATAACATTTTTTTCCATTCACACAGAGATAAAAATTTGCCGAACAGAGAATAACATTTATCTTGCTGGAGGTTTAGAGGAACACTGTGACCTGACCTACATGGACAGCTGCAAGGACAAAGGATTCTGATACCAAGAAGTTTGCAACAACCAACTACATCCTGTACCCTTTTTAGCATAAAAGGAGCTTGAATTCTAACTTGGGGAAGATGGTTATTTGGATACTAGTCCACCATCTTCTTGGTTGGCTGGCATTCTGAATAAAGTTGCTATTCCTTGACCCAACATCTTGTCTCTTGATTTATTGGCCTGTCATATGGCCAGCAGTACTAGCTTGGACTTGGTAACAGTCCCTCTAGCCTTGAAGAAATTGGCCAGGAAATGGGCAGTTCTATTGGATATACCTCAATTTTACTGATCAGAATTGAGCCAATGGTTCACTGGGGCTTGGCTGACTTTTGCCCAAGTCTGCAGTCATGTTTCCTAAAAGCCATACAGAATGATGGGGACATAAGACAGATGGGAGGAAGAAAATTGATGGAAAGAATACAGAAGAAAGAGGGACTGTTAGGTGTGTATGCAGGAAATTGTGGAAGTGGAGGAGGAGCTTGAAGGAATGAAAAGGTAGACCTACCATGTGCTAGACAACACCAAAATTGCTCTGGTTTCAGCTCAGAAAAGAATGGGAACTCAGAAGTAAACTAGTCCTAAATTATTGCAAAGTTTCCTTTTTCACTCTGCATTACAGAACAAAATTCTCTGTCTCCTGTATGTTACGATGTTGTTTTTTTTAATTGTAAAATTTATGCAGTGTGTTTATTCTTAGAATAGCTCCTTTATGGCATAGGAACAATTTCTGGGCAGATCTTATGTCTGCAAGGAAAATCCAGGCAGTAGGACCATACATAGATCTCTTGGATACTAAATATTTTGGATTACTAAATACTAAATCAAAGCGAATTGATGATGGTAATCCAAACTTTGGTCACCTTTTGGTAGTTGCTATGTGATTTGGAGTTATATTTTGGCACAGACAGTTCATGCTTCTGGTTGCTTATCAATGGGAGCCTATAAATAAGAGAACACGGAAGGAGTAAAAAGGAAGAGGAACTAAGCACCAAAAGCTTAGATAAAATTATGTATGAAACATATAGGAAAGCTCTGTCCCCTAAGATTTTAGCCTATGTATACATTTATTTTCCATTATACAAAAATATGTTAAAATAAATGACTTACTTTAAAAAAAAACAACAGAGTTTGGGCCAGACTACATACATACACATCAGAATAGAATATTTACTATAATTTGTTAGTTAGTGGATTCCAAGTGAGTTCTTTTTACATAATTTGCTTGCCCTGCTTGTCATAAAATCAGAAATGATACAGCCAGACTTGAGGAGGATGTGCTACATTATTTTATTTGATTTCATTTAAATAGATGATAGGCTTCTTTAACTCTTTTTGAAATCAAAGAGAATAAACATAGATTATGTAGTCTCAATTTGGTAATACTCCCTCTGCTTACACAGCGTACGGAAAGTATTGGCTAATTATATTTTACATGAAACAAGAACATAATTTCCAATGTTTTGACAGGCAACAAATTGCACATTAGTTAGCTGTAAATAAATTTATTAGAAACAGTTGTCCTTGTTTGTAGATCCTCCTTTGAAAGAGTAAATTAATTTAAGGCACATCATTCACAAGAAATGTATTATAAAATCAAAGCAATGGTTATAAAAGATCAGAAACAGAGACCAAAGCATACCTACTAAGTAGCAGAAGAAATCTGATATTGCAACAAGATGAAAGAAGAAAGTGTGTGAGGTCTCTGATGTCAGCATGGTGCCTCCTGGTAATCAGACTTTCAGTCATGATTCATTTGGCTCGATTATTCTACTAATAATGTTATCTGAGCTATAATATAAACATAATATCGGTTTCCACGGAGAAATGTAAATTTCACATTGTTAAGCAATTCTTTTTTTCTTGAGGATTCTTTCATTGTCAATTAATTGGTAGAAATGTCAGCTTTCTTAGACTTCAGGATGCAGTGCTATGAAGTAAATTCAAAATGAGTATATTGGAGTGCTAATTTTTCTACAATATGATTTAGATTACCTAACTAAAACAGAGAATTTACCTGGAAACTGCCATTTTATGTGGGTGATTATTCAGCTTGTGTAAAAATGGCACAATTCAGTCAGAAATACAATTTTCCATATGTGGGAGGTTGAGTCAAAATTCGTCTGATTTTCTTAGTAGTTAGTATTCATTAAGTGATATCTGGTTTCCAGAAATTGGGTTAACTGTTTTACATACATCTCTTTTAATTTTCCCAATTACCTTTAGAGATAAGGTGAATAGCCCTAAACCAAGAATGAGGAAAATGAGGCTTGGGGGACTGTAGCAATCCAGCCAACTTCACGAAAGATAGTACCTGTATAAATTTCAAATTTTAAGGAAATACCACAGGTTAAGTACCTCAGGAAGTAGCTTCTGAGCCAGAGGTAAGCAGGCAAGAAGTTTACTCAAAAGTGTTCATGAGTTTATCACCTTTGGAAGAGAAAGGAAGAAAGCAGGATGGTCCACAAGGAGAATGTGGAAGGCATTACTTTACTCTCCAGGGAGTTTTGAGGCTACGGTAGCCTTTCAGAGCTTTGAAGGGGATAGCATATTATATCCTTGTGTCACTCAGTCATTGGCTGTGGCCTGTTCTGAAGAGGGGGATGGTCTTGGGAAAGAAGGCATCTTCAGAAGAGGTAATTCCCAAAGAGGGCTGAGTGCTGAGGGCTTTATGCGGGCAGCACTCCCAGTAGTTGGGGAATAAACTGCTGGTCCAAAGGAGGATCTGGGCAACCTCATAACATCCACTATGTGCATATATCTATATAGATACATAGACATATAGATATATATGGAAATGTCTGCTTAAAGTACTGGTGAAGCTCTGATTCATAGTGGAATGTAACATGCACCAACATGATATTAAATTTACTAAAATGTACTGATATGATTAGAAGGTAATTTCAGTTGCATACAATTTTAAGTTCAGACTTTAAGACTGTGGCTTTCACATAATAATATGTAATAAAGCAATAGCTTGTAGTAAGACCTAGTGGAAATATGTCTTTAAAACTATCAATTATGTAAGTTGTACTAACTACAAATTCACTGTATTTCTGGCTGTTGTTCATAAAGCAATAACTACAATTTAAAAATGCCTTTGGATCACATGTCTCCATTTGTATATATTCATGGATTGCATATGAACACAAAATATTGATAGAAAATTAAATGTAACTTTAATGCACAGGATATTAGTGGAAAGTATAAATTGTATTTTTAAATATAGAAGTAAACTTTGTATGATAGCCAAACTACTTACACTGAAAGAAGGAAAATTATATAATGGACATGATATGTATGTGTATATATATCTATACACACACACACACACACACACACACACACACATATATATAAATAATCAGCTTCAAAGAAAAAGTATGATAGTAAAGAATATAAACATATGTAAAATTAAAATATCTCATATAATGAATACTCCAGAAATATATCCAGAGGCAGGCGAATGAGAAAAGAGATTATTTTAATTATAGTGGGTTATAATGGGAGGTTCAAAAATAAAAAATGGTTCTGCCTGCTTGATTTCCAGTTCAAACTACTGTATCTCCTCTGGAGAAAGACTAAGAAAAAAATATCTATTTATATGAATTGACCAGATTTTCAAAATATAACATGGAGTTTGCAAACTTAAAAATTTGCTTAAAAGCAACAATAAAATATTTTAAGACAGAGTAATGTTTTATAAGTATAAATTAAAGATCATGTTGCAGGTAATATAAAGTATTAAATTAACAATCTTAATAGATTCTCACGTTAATATATATCCTATAGATTTTATCTTTGTATTAGAAACTAGCACTATGCAACAGAATTTTTTATTATACCCTTAATTTAATTTAATTTTTATTTTAATTTAAAAATATACTTGTGGTTTGTGGCTACTGTATCAGACAGCACACTGATAGACCTTTTCTAAGACAAATGTTGACACTGCAATTGCAATGGAAAAAGGCAAACGTCATAGACAGAAGAAAATATTAGGTGAGTAAAATATTGTGGGTCCTAAATGAACTATTGTATACCCAAATTACTGCCTTAGAAGGCTCACGAAAGGTACTTTTTCGCAGGACAATGAAGTAAATGGTGTTATCATCCTTATGGACCACTAGGAGGCACTGAATTGATAACACAGGAGGACCAGGGAAAGAAAAGCCACTCTATAAAATAAACATGCCAGGTTAAAAGGTCCTGACATTGACAAAACAAGGCTAAAGATAAGTGTTGCTTGTTTGACCACTCACTCTTTGTGTTTGGGCGAACAGTGTCAGTGAGCCAGAAATAAAGGCCTTAAGTAGTACGTGTGTTCTCAGACAAGCTATCCTCCTACAGGATTTCTGCTTTGAATGCTTGTCATGAACATGACAGGCAGGAAGCCATGGCAACTAGAAATATATGAAAGGCATCAGAGAGCAAAGCTAAACTATTCTGCCACTATGACAAATACTATATTTGCATTTTCCTGATTTACCTAAATTAAAGCTTTCAAATCCATTTATGTAGACTTTTAAAGAAATTAATACTTGGTGTTGAAAGATAAACACACCCCTTAAAAATTTGAAGAAAAGAAAAAGAAATAAAGAAGACTTACACTCATTTAGTCTTGCATAATAGTCTGTTTTCACAAATAATTTCTGGAGAAAAAGAAAGCTACAAACAAATACAATTCCAGTTGATATTATTTACTTCCCAATGGAAATGCATATTGCACACAAAATCTTATGTATAAGATAAAATAAACATTTAAATGTCTATTAACTATAGTTTGGGATTGCATTAGTTCTTTCTCTGCATAATTAAACAAATGTTTAATTGACCTTAAACTCAGACTTGAAAAACTAAAACTAACAAAGGAAATAAATCAAATGTAGAATTTCACAGACTGCTTCTCTATCTCCAAACCTTTTTTTCTCCTATAATTTACCTAAAGCAGTAACTTGCTCCACTCAATCTGTATTTTTTACAAGGCTGATTTTTGATATAATAGGAGCTCATATCAGCTTATTTTTGGAAGGATTTTGTTGTATATTACATGAATACTTTAAAGACTACTTTATACTGAACACTGTAGCACTCTTCGTTTATAACTGAAATAAAATAACAGCATACACATTGAAAAATACAATTTTTGCTCCAAATGTAAAACTATTAAGCCCTCTGTGTAAAGGCTGCTGACCCTAAATTTTGCACCTTCCCTTAACTGAAGGGCCATCTGATTCTGGATGGGACTCACCCTAACCATTGTTAATTGCACATTTCCTTTTTTCTTCAGAAATAAAAAAATGAGATTCTGATGAAGAACTCCAGTCTATAATACAGCATCCTAGGAAATTTTTAGCTGAGAAGAAACACAGATTTCATCTTGACTGCGCAGGGTAAGTACACTAGAGTGGTTAAGCTCTGAGGACATTTTGCCTGGGTCCAATTTCAAGACACTTCCTTTAGTTATACTAGTCTTCCCTCTATATATTGGAGGTTGTAATCACACCCACCACATAAGGTTGCTAAAGGAAACGCACTAGCAGAACACCTGGCGCTCAGCAAGCCCTTGATAAATGTTAGCTGCTATCTACGTCACCGTCAGCAACACTGTCATCATCATTATCATCCTCATCATGTTGATCATCTCAGTTCCTTTCAGTAATTTGGCAGAGTACAAGTGAAAAGAATTTCATATAAGTACTTCTACAAAAACTCTACAGAAACTTTTTTTGTAATTTTTTCTAACTTTTAATCATTTTTAATAAGTTGGTATCAATTGAACAGCAGAGGTTCTACAGGCAGCCTATGATCCAAATCTCTTTTTTCATGTCCCTCAACTAGCTTTGCATAAATATTTTTAGCAGTTCTAAGAGATTTCCCATTTTTGAGTTGGAGGTCATTCCAAACCTCAAATAGCCCTTTAGGTAACTTTCACAGGCTTATTTATACTCAACCACTGTTTTCTGAAAACTAGTACCAGTGTAAAAGTGCTGTTCCCTCAAGAGAACAATTAAATGTTTTTCCAGAAAACGTAAGGGGTTAGTAAAAGAATGTGCATTGAAAAAGGGGAGAGAAAAGAAAAAAACAGTCGTCTGTAAAATCAAAAATGGCAATTTTCCAGAGGAGTTCAAAGTTTAGGTTTAGCAGCCTGACTGGCTTGGCTGTGATCTTAGCGTCTCACCTCACTGGCTGTGCACACCAGTCAGGATTGCTAAATTTGGCTGTGATACAAATACATGCCATTTTTTTTTTTAATTTAAGATAACTAAGGTTAATTTCTCATTCACAGCTCTTTTATCTTTTATCCTCATGGGTTTACAAGAGGATAAACCTCTTCTCCACATCTTCTTCATTCCTAAAGGTTTCTGCTTGCCTTATCCTCCATGATCCCAGAAGTAGGCAAAAGAGAACATGGTGAATTTTTTGCTGGTTCTGAAAGATTATGCCCAGAAGAGACAGGTACTTCTACTTACCTTGTATTAGATAAGCTAAAAATCATTGTCATACCTGAATTTAACAAGAAGGGAATATATAATTATTCTAAAGGGAGAAAGCTCAAATATTAATGAACTAATAAGACAGTCTATCATGTTGGATGACTATGTAGCAATAAGTAAACTTTGTATCCTTCAAGTTTTCTAATCAGTGAAGTGGGAAACATAATAAAACCCTTTTTATAGTGTTGCTGTGAGGACCAAACAAGATAACACTTTTAAAGCACTTAAGGGATTTATCTGAACATGGCAAGTGGTTAATTAATGGCTTTTGTTACTCAGATTCCATGGGAGAAAAATCATAATTTAAAAACCATAGTTTCTAAAAATAACGAATATTTTATAATTATTTCACAAGTGATAATTGATATTCATGGCATTGTTTTTGAGATAGTATTATTTTTATTTGACAAATGAGACAGTTGGTTATGATTGATCAAGTCATGACCCAAATGTAGCTCTTCTGATTCTAGAAAATGAGACATGTAAAATTTGGGGGGACCAAAATTGAGGAGAGCTCATGAAACATCTGCTGAAAAAAATATATAAGTGCAAAATTTTGTATAAAATTTCAAAAGTTCACTGACTGCCTGAAATACAGGCAGGTTAAGTACCCCATTTCTATGTAACAGAACAGAAATAGACTCATAGATACAGAAAACAAACTACTGGGTGCCAGTGGGAAGTGAGGGTGTGGGGTTGGCAAGATAGGAGAAAGGGAATAAGAGGTACAAACTATTAAGTATAAAATAAATAAGATACAAGGATGTAATATACAGCACAGGGAATATAACTAATATTTTATAATAAATGGAGTATAACTTCTAAAAATATCAAATCACTGTGTTGTATACCTGAAACTACTATAACATTGTAAATCAACTATTCTTCAATTTAAGAAAAAAGAACCCCATTTATAGCAATTGCTTTTTTCTGTTGGAAACTCAGCCTTACATTCAACTTGTATTTTGACCATAAGGCTGGGCTTCCATCAGAAAGTTCTTATTTAGAGCTTTTAATATACATTGACAAGTCTTTAAGTGGAGAATAGAGATATCTTTAATTATTTTTCAAAACCGTTTGAACAAAAATTATAAATTCATGGCACATCTGACAGGAATAACTTTTTTATTAAAAAAATGATTCAACAATGAGAGGTATTAGTGGAACATGTCATTGACAGGGATGGGTCTAATCTTATATTCAAATTCTAGTTCTATGATTTTCCTGACTACTTCAACTTACCTGTCTGGTTCTACTAGTAATCTTCAAATAGTCTTCTAATACCTCTAGTATGGAAATGGAGGATTCTTAACTTCACTGAATACTAAGCTGTGCCTATTATATACTTATCGGAGTAGATAATCACAGAAATTTCCAATATTAATCCCTTTCTTTTCCCATCAAGGTGTAGAGTCTTAATTTCTAACTTTAAACATGAGCTGGCCTTGCTTTGACCAAAAGCTGTGGCGAAAATGGTGATTTTAATTTAATACATATGCAAAAATGATGATTTTAATTTAATACACATGTGCCTGGGTTTAAGAGGAACTGCAGTTTGCATTAATGTGCTCTCTGGGGAAGGGAGACCTTGTGTAAGAAGAACAGCTACCTTGAGACTATTGTGCTATAAGAAAGCCTCAAGTTGCTATGTGGAGAGACCCTGTGCAAGAACACTAGGGGCCAGACATACGTGTGAAGCTGATATGTATCTTTCACCCAGCCTATCACCTGGTTAGTGCAGCAAGTGAGTGAATTCAGCTGATGTCTCATGGAGCAGAAGAGCAGTCCAGCAGAGCCCAACCAACTCAACAGAATCGTAAGAAATAACAAAATGATGTTGTTTCTTGTCATTAAGTTTTGGAGGGACTTTTTATGCAGCAATAAAGGATTGAAACACATATTAAATATACAGTTTAAATGATCTTATCTATAAGGATTTGTTAGTTAAATGAAATGAAATGAAAAACTTAATTTTCAGAAAATGAAATCTTATTTTGGTTGTTCGATAAGATCATTGATTTATTTCATTTTGTTTTCAATATATGTATCATGGATTTTTTAAAAGCATTTATGTAGTTGAGTTAAAGGTTTAAAATATGTCTGCTAGGAATTTTATAGTAATCTTGGCTTACATTTATGTCTTTAATCCACTTTGAGTTAATTTTTGTATATGATATTAGAGAATGTTCTAATTTCATTCTTTTACATGTAGCCATGCAGTCTTCCCACTGCTACTTATTAAAGAGACCATCTTTTCTCCATTGTATATTCTTGCCTCATTTAATGTGGATTAATTGACCATAAGTGTGTGGGTTTATTTCTGGGCTCTCTATCCCATTCCATTAATCTATGTATCTGTTTTTTTGCTAGTACCATACTGTTTTGATTACTGTAGCTTTGTAGCATAGTGTGAAGTCCAAGAACATGATTCCTCCAGTTCTGTTCTTTCTCAAGATTGTTTTGGCTTTGTCTTCAGTTTCTTTCAACCGTGTCTTCTAGTTTTCAGAGTACAGTTATTTTGCCACTTCAGGTAGGTTTATTCTTAGTTTTTTTATTCTTTCTAATGCAGTGGTAAACATAGGCAGAATACTCTTTGACATAAATTGCAGCAATATTTTTTTTTTGGATCTATCTCATAAAGGAAATAAAAGAAAAACATGGGACCTGGAAACCATTGGGAAAAAAACCAAAAAGACAACCTACTGAATGGGAGAAAACATTTGCAAATTTTATAACTGATAAGAGATTAATATCCAACATATATAAACAGTTCATACAACTCAACATCCAAAAAAACCAAACAACCCAATTAAAAAGTGGATGGGAGACTGAACAGACATTTTTCCAAAGAGAAAATGCATATGGCCAACAGGCACATGAAAAGATGCTCAACATCACTAAGCATTAGGAAAATGCAAATCAAAACCACAATGAGATATCACCTCACCTGTCAGGATGGCTGTCATCAAAAAGAACACAAATACAAATGCTGGTGAGTATGTGGAGTAATGGGAACCCTCCTACACATCTTGTGGGAATGAAAATTGGTGTAGACACTGTGGAAAACAATACGGAGGCTTCTCAAAAACTAAAACTAAAACTACCATATAACCCAGCAATTCCACTGCTGGGTATATTTCAAAAAAATAAAAAGAAAAACCCAAAACACAGATTTGAAAATATACATGCACCCCAATGTTCATAGCAGCATCATACATATACAGTAGTCAATATGTGGAAGCAAACTAAGTGCCCATCAGTACATAAATGTATAAAGAAAATGTGGTATGTTTATGCAATGGAATACTACTCAGCCATAAAAAAGAATGAATTGTGCCATTTGCAACAACATGGATGGACTTGGAAAGCATTTTGCTAAGTGAAATTATTTAGACAGAGAAAGACAAATAGTTTGATATCACTTATACGTGGAATTTAAAAAATATAACAAATTAATGAATATAACAAAAAAGTAGCTGAGTCACAGATTAAAGAACAAACCAGTGGTTACCAGTGGGAGGATTGGGAGGGGCAATATAGGGATAGGGAAATTGGAGGTACAAACTACTTGGGTGTAAGAGAGGCTCAAAGATGTATTGTACAACATTGGTAATATAGTCAATATTTTGTAATAACCGTAAATGTAGTGAAACCTATAAAAATTGTATTAAAAATATCTGCTATTTAAATCTGGAAAAATATGCACAATTTTTAAACAGGGTAAAATGTGCTTTTTGTATATTAAATTCATAATTATAGACATGTCACTCTAAATCCTTCCTTGCCTCTTTAGCATGAATCAGGGCAGTTTCCTGCTTAATTTTCATCTCACAGTTTTTTTTTTATATCAATCTCTTTTATTCTAGTAAAAATATTGACTATTTCTGTTTCCTTCCAAACACATATTTTCATTTTTCTATGCCTAATGATAACTTCCTTCCTTCTTCTTGTTGACTGCCTTAATTATTTTTATTTACTCTCAAAAACTGTACTTAGTTTCAAACTTATCTGCAAAACTTTCAGTGAAATCACCTATCAAAACAGTTAATCACATCATGATCTATACTTATCTATTGCTGTGTAACAACATTATCACAAATGTAGTAGCTTGAAACAACACACATTTATTGTCTCACAGTTTCTGTGAATCCAGTGTTTGGGCACAGCTTAGCTGAGTTCTCTGCCTCATGATTGCACAAAGCTAAAACCAAGGCACTGACCATGGCTACAGTCTCATATGCTGCTAGTCTGGGGAAAGATCTGCTTCCAAGCTCATGTGAGAGTGGACAGCATTCAGTTGCTTGCAGGCTGTTGGACTGAGAACCTTGGTTTCTTGCTGGTTATTGTTCACAAGTCACCATTATTTACTTTCCATGGAACCTTTTCTAGGGACTAGCCCACAATGTGACATTTTGCTTCTTCTAAGACAGTAAGGGAGATCGTCTCTTAACAAAACAGATGTCGTAATTTTACATAGTGTCATCACTGAACTGACATCCATCACTATTATGGACTGAATACTTGTGTCCTCCCAAAATGCACATGTTGAAGCCACAATCCCCAATGTGATGGTGTTTGAGATAGGGCCTCTAAGGAAGTAGTTCAGGTTGAATAAAACCATAAAGGTAGAGCTCAGGTTCTCTTGGGTTAGCTTTCTTATAAGAAGAGACATCAGAGAGCTGACAGTCATTCTCCCTCGTGCATAAGCACTAAGGAAATGCCATGTGAGGATGTAGTGAGAAGATCACCGTCTACAAGCCAGGAGAACCCTCACCTGAACCCAAATGGGCCAGAATCTTGATCACGGATTCCCCAAACTCTAGAAATGTGAGAAATAAGTGTCTGTTGTGTAAGTCACTCAGCCTGTGGTATTATTATAGTAGTCCACAAAGACTAATTGCCTCTAAGGTATTCTTTGACTAGAAACAAATCTACCCAAAGAAAGGGAACTCACACAAGACATGAAGACCTGTGGGTAGAATTGGTGGGGGCCACATTAGAGCTTGTCTACCAACTATTTCTCACTTTTTTGTTACTCTGTTATACATGCATCTTTCTTTGGGACTTCTGGTAATCCTTAGAGCTATCCACATATATTCTCACTGTGGTTCTTAGAACATGATAATTTTGTGCTTTCTGGCTCTATTTGAATTTAGTCATGGTCCCATGACTTTCTTTGACCAGTGAAATGTGAGTGGAAGTTATAGTGTCATTTCAGAATGGAAGCTTTAAAAGCCAGTGAGTGAGTCACCTTGTTTCTTTCCCCTTGCTTTGCTGATGGTAAAAGATGCCACAAAACAGAGCTTCTGTCAGCCTGGATCCTGGAGCCATGATTATGGGCACAGTCTTACCCCTAAACTCTACTGGGCATGTAGTATGATCAAGGAAATTGTTTTTATTGGGCTAAGCTAATAAAATGGTAGAGATATTTGTTACTGCAGCTCAAATCATGTTATTCTGATATAGAGTTTTATATATGCTTTTTTATTCTTATGTGTTTACCCCTAAACTCAGTGGGCCTGCTTTGTTTACCCCATGATATTCAGTTTTTAACTAAGTATTTGGCAGATGGTAAGAACTCCACTACTATTTATTAAATAAATGATTAGATTAATAAATAAATCTGACTCTCACTAACTCCTTTATACATTTGCCTACCTTTGCCTGGACTAGAGCAGATATTCCATAATTTTTATCAAGTTACACTGAGTGTTTATCCTGATGATTTTAACATTAGCTTCATGATCCCTTGACTTATATTCTAATAAAATTGAACCAATTTTATTGTTTGTTAAACAACTCCTTCCTGTGAGCATTCATACCCAGAGCCTTCTCATTTTTCTCTCCTAAAATTCCTCAGTCTCTGAGTTCTTGAATCTTGAATCTCTCCCACTCTATCCTCTCTACTCTTCACTTCCTTATTCTTAAAAATCTGATTAAGTTAATCATGACCTCGAATTCCTTAAGCTTTTCCTGGTTTAACAGTCCATTTATAATTTTTACACCAACCCCACCATCACTATTGCTATGGTTTCTTTTCTTTCCTGGTGTTGTGAACATTTCTGTCAAAAGGCACACAATATTGCCCCTAGGTCTTTGAGTTTCTAAACCCCTCTCACTTTCTCCTGTAACTACAGTGTAAATATGCATTTTTAAAATAACCACAAGTCTTGCTTGCTCTTCTCCTGACTCTGAGATATGGAATTCAATGGAGAAGAACTCTCTTGACTGGCTTGATGAGCATCTGTGTAACCTCACAGAACCTATCTTGCTGTTACTGTGAATGGACGTTACCATGAGCACCTCTCACTTTTGATTGTGACGTTTCCAAGGACAGTTTACTTTTCCTCCACATACATGTGTGTTTGTGCTACTTGTAATCTAACATAGTAGAGAGAACATAATCAAGCAATCAATAGCAATTTATGAATAAACACAAAATTAAAGAGAAATAATATTAAATTCAACCATCTAAAAGTTGCACATCCAGTTGTTCTGGTGTGCAGACTATTAAAAGACATCTGCAGAAGCTCATAATTCTTTGATGAGGCTGAATGAAACTGAAGATGAGCTACTTTTTTTTTTTTTTTTTCACTTAAGAGCCTATCTTGAAGACCTTGGTCAGTTTGTTTAACTTCCACTGAGCCCATTTTCTCGTGTATTAAACAGAAAAAAGTCATATTAAATATGCCATTCAGTTGATATAAGAATTAAATGAGATAATACTTTGCACATACTTTATGAACTGTCAAGTTCCATGCAAATATAAAGTAAAAGTTTTTTAGCATTCCACAGAAACCAGCTACCTCCTGAGTTTATGTATTTTTGTTTATTGCCATTACTCGAAAACCTAAGAATTTTCTGTCATCGTCTCTTGTTGCTGAATGGAAGACACAAACAGTAGACAATGAAAGTCTTTGTGTCAAAATTTTGAAGATCTGTAGGTAGAATTTTAAGAAAAATGTATACAGAAGGCAAAGTATGACAGGATAATTATATGCTCTCAAATACTGGCTTCAAAAATATGTCAGAAAAAAATAAGCTTAGGAAAATAGGCTGTAAGTTCAAAAAGATGGTTATTTTAATACTATATTTTAAAGAAATTGTATAGAAATAGCTCATTTGTGAGAAAATGTAATTCCTCTTGTGTTATAAAGGCTACAGAATCTTTACACAATGTTGTAACAAATTGGTTTTATTTCTTAGAGCTCTAAGGGACTATTTTTGTTACCTTCCTGATTACTTTAAAACTCATAAAAAATGTAAACACATTCATTTCTAATGATCCTATATTTTCAAATTTACCAAAAAAAAAAAAAAGAGCAAAAAACAATTCTATCTTTGTTTCAGGGACTAGATGAATTAGACATGTCATACAGAAGAATTTCAAAATAAATTACTGAATCGGTTGCTGATGTGAGAAAATTGCATGCGGAAAATTTTATTTTGATATATTCTCACAATACCCAAGTAATAAGACCTGCTTAGGGATATAACCTACCTATTTCATACTGTCAGGAATTTTGAGAATCTGTTGTGATAAGTTCTTAGTGGCTTTTTCTAAAATATATTAAGGAAATTCAACTTAGGCAAATTTTAATGAGCCATATTCTAAGTGATGTATTTTGTCCATACATTTATATTTGATTCACAAGTGAGGGTTTAATAGTTATGTGGCTATTTTTAAAACATAGTTATGTAATATATTGTTTCTCATATTTTGATTAAAAATGAAAATATAATTTCCTCACCATGTTGGAATAGTTCTCAGATTTCTTGTTTACCCTTTAGGGTACTACAAAATAACTGTAACACATGCACTCAGAGAAGGTAAGGAATATTTAAGGGAAAATGCAGTAAATCACTTCTGTTGTAACCACCACCAGGCTGAGCTTACATAATTTTATTAAAGGTATCAAACTTCATCAGAGTTTCAGTCAGCCCAATTTCCTGTGACTTCATGCTTTTATATAGCAAAAATTACACTGATTTTAGATAGATGTCCCAATACAATGTAGGTAAAAGAACTCAAAACAGCAAGTCCAGAGGTAAACACAGTCATTTCTGTTTTGTCACTATCTGTGTGATTTTGGGAAAAAAATATTTCTGAATTTTTTCTTCAATTAAAAATCTATGTATGCTTCTATAATGGCCTACTCCTTGCTCTAAAATTCAACCAATATTTTGGTAATTGTGAACCACAAAATTATTTGTGGACATATATGTACAGGGAAGGTGTTAAAAACATATATCTAGTTTGGTAACAATTTGTTACCATGGAGTGTGACATATGACATGGGTGTAAAGGAGGAGAATAGAAAGGTAGAGACCTTGAAGATAGAGGAGGACGTCACTGTTAAATCAAGGTTACCAGGGAGAAGAACTTGGTCTTTGGAAACCGACAGACTGTGCCTCAATAAGCACTATGAGTTTCAACAGTTAACTACTTCACCTCTCTGGGCTTTTCTTCCCTGATTTTAAAAGTCAATATGGTGGTCTCTAATGCAGTTATATCGAGTGTGCAATATATAAATTTTGCATATATGTATGTACATATGTAATATGCATATGTTATGTATATGTGTATAATCTATATGAATGTATATCTTTTAAATGCCCTGAAGATGTCGCCCCTAAGCACATGCTGTTTGTCTTTTGCTATTGAAATTTTAGTTAGGATATCATTTAACAAACAAAAATATAGAATGACTTTTCTTTACATCATGAACCCATTAATTTTTATATTGAACATCTAAAATGTTTTTAATGCTATTGTGCTATTGTGGGTACAACAGAAGATGTACAAATAGCTCAAATTCTGTAAGTCATAGAAACTACCTCTAGGAGATTTACACTTGGAGTGCCTACACTAGTTAGGGTCTCTTGAATTACACTGTTACATGATAAATTATCTCTAAATTAACTATAGAAAGATTTAGTGACCTTAAAGAATGGGCTAATTGTAGTAGCAAGTGACTTGAGATACATAGACTTCTTGAACATTAATAGTGATCACTGAGATAATTATGATTTCATATTCTACTTCATTAGCTATAATTTGACATATAAAAATGATAATTGAAGCATGAAAGACAGAAGTCGGTAGTAGCACTAAAGTTATGTCAAAATTTAGCCTTCATGCCCTTTGTTATTACATCCTCCCAGGCACTGATCACTCTTCAGGGCTGACATTTCCTATGCAATTTATACACTGCTCTATTCTTAAGATTTATTTATTAAATGCCTTGCATGAAACCACATAAATTTGGTCCCTTTAGAAGCCAGTCAGATTGAGGAAGGCAGTTAAAGGGATAAATGTCATGTGGTAAGTTTCAGAAGGCATTGTCCCTGAGAATAAATAATTTTTAAATTTATGGTTATAACTATGCTTTCCACTCAAGGTTAGGTTTTCTCTCTCTCTCACCTTTGCAAATTTAGTTATAATTTACTAATATTTGCGGATATGACGTGCTGGCCAAGAGCGTGGTTTGGAGTGATCTTCTACCCGATCCATCTTCCCCAAATCATTTATTTCTTATTTGCTTGACTGAAGAAGATTAAGGAAACTGTAGGGTCTTCTCAGTTTCAAGAATTCAGTACTGGGATTGGGAGTGAGGCTTAGGATGAACTTCATTGTTATCTTTGATAGGGCCAGGTGAGCAGGTGATATATACCTACAGTTACCATTTTCATGTGTTTTACCTATATTTTCCACCAAATCCAAACTGGCCAGTACAGAGTTTTTAGAAGGGGATGAATAAACAAAAATCTAAGCAAAACAAAAGAAACTCCTAGAATGAGTGCCATCATATTAAGGCTCTATCCTTTTTATGGTGCTCTGAGTAAATCTTTTATAAGGTGATAATGAACGATGAAAAAGGAGTGAACACAGTATCAGAGAAATCTTTTGGAAATAATCCATCTTCTGTAAGTCCAATGATTTTTTAATTATTTTAGAAGTTGATATTTATTTTCCTTTCTTAAATAAGCAAAGTTGTACTAAACTACAAACAATCAAATCCTATGTAGTTAGATATTGTGATGGTCTTATTTTTAATCATTGTGTGAACTTTTGAGTATTATATGTATTCATTTTTATTGTAATTTTTGGAGGGTTTATACTGTATGTTGCTTCCACATTTTCTCAGAATGATTGATTTTAGTCAATTGAACAAAATTAGTGTTTTCCTTAAAACATAATTATCATTCTAAGTAATCATCAAATGGTAACAGCTTTATTTTTTTCTTTTTAAGATACATATTTATGATGTTGGCTAGAAGTGTGAAAGTTCTTCATAATCTTTAAGTAAATAATTCTTGCTCTATTTTTATATTTTACTAGATTATTTCATAACATAATAAGAATACAGAAGGTTCTAACTTAAACTCGTGAAGCTAGAAAATTTATAGTCAGACTTAATGCATTCTAAGTCAACCATTGTGTCAATTAGGATCATTTGAGTAATAGTGTACTAACTGAATTTATTTGCATAAGTGTTGCACTGTTTTACTAAAATACAGGAGAAAAACATTCAGGAATGAAGAGGTCTTGTTTAGGTGGAAATGTGATTTTGTATTAATTCATATAATACTACTTGTAGCCAGCCATTTCCTTAATATAGCTGTATGCACTTATTTTCGGAGAATTAAGACAGATGAAAATTTATAGTCCTGTTAGTTGAATAAGTTACTAATATTTCACTTGATTTGTTTTTCAATGAATTCTCATTTTAAAAGGACTTATTTGATAATGCATCTATTTAATTTCTGTGCTTTCAGTAACATCGCCCTCTCAGTGACTGGTTGTTAGTATTAACACATCAGGAAACTGTATTTCAACTCCTTGCAATTGCTTTCAAAGCTCAAATAGAATTGATACATATTATTTATAAGAATTTTTATTATATTTATAAAAATTATTAAAAATATTTTTACTTCCAAAAAGATAAACCCATTGATCATTTTCTACAGATCACTGAAAATATTTATTAGGAGTCAGAAAAAAATATACTCAACACTTCTATTATCTGGCAGTCAGTAATATGACACTATCATATTTGGGGGGAATGTTTTTCTTAATCTCTGCATGTTTTATCCACAGCTTTTCAATTCATTTTATAATGCATTTGCAACATGTCTCAGTAATTTTCCTTAAGACTATTGACTGTAATAGCAGAATATTGTCTCAAGTATAATCTTTTATGTTTAACCTTTTCTATATGACTTCATAGATTGCAATAAATTATACCCCAGAGCTTCAGAAAGTGGAAAGTTTCTTTACAATCATTCAATGGCAGAATTTGGGAAGATCCGTTCTCCATTCTCCGTATAATTGCCAGTGGACAGATATATGACAACTTTGTCTTGAATGCCAAGTCTCATTATTAATTTGGGTAATTATCAGAATTATTATTTGTACCACATAATTCAGGACTTAATCCTCAAACTAATTCTTTGTACTATTTTGTTTTGGAAATATCTGCAACTATTGAAGTAAGTAATTTAGCTGCAGGAATCATGACTTGTATATTTCCTCAGGAGCCCACAGTTCCTTACTGAGTACCTGGATATATAATGCTTATGCATCATAATATCAGTGACTGATAGACTTTGAAGATAAAGGGCAAAATTGAAGGCTAGAGCATAAAAATCAGCATTCTCACATTAGGGACTCTTGGTATTATAATCATATGAAGATACTTCATGAAAACAGCATTCTGTAGTCTGCCAATTTTGGAAAATGGTGCATAAAAGATGTATAATTTGGAGATTAATAATGGATAGACTGGAGGTTTTGAGCATTTCTGTATTAGGGAATAATATATACTTTTCATTAATCTAGCATTTCTAAATTTATTCACATAATTTCCTTTATCTTGTAATACTTAATCACAGTAGGAAGTTTCTACAGAATTCACTCAAAAATACTGATTAATTTGTGAAATGTTTCATTAACTGTTTTTTTTTTTTACCCCCTTTTTCCTTAGAGCCAAAATAAAGGCTCTTTTTCAGACCCAGAACTATCCATTTGCTTCTGCTTTTAGGGGCAAGCCACTGATAATTTTTTCTCCACCCTACCTCCTTATACCTACAATACTGGTTTCTTACTTTTAGTCTACAAACATTTGTAAGGTATCTTGATTCTATAAAGTTTTTAAATATTATAAGTTAATGATTCCAAATTACTAGAATGATAAAGTCAAACTCCTTAATACATCAAATATAACTTTTGTAATCTGTCTTTCTAAATCTTTGCTACCTTCCTTCATGTTCTTATGTTTTAACCACATAGCAACCTTTCCCACATACATTGTAGGTTTCTCAGTTTTTGGTTTTTTTTTTTTGCCAATATTCTCTCTTTCTGGAAGAATTTCTATCCCTCCTACAGGTGATTCAATACTATTCATTAATCAAATATGTGCTCATTTTACCACTTCTAGGAAGCTTTCCCTAAACTTGTTTTCTCACCAGGAATAATCAATTACTTCTTTCTAAATAACTTATAGTCCTTAGTATGAACCATTTTTGGTCAATGTATAACAGAATTATTTAAGTGTCTTATTGATCACCATCTCTTTGAGGGAAAGGAATGTAGCTTATTGTTTTGTAAAACCAACCATTCTTACTGAGCTTAACACTCATAAATCAATAAAAAAATTTTGTTTACATTTAAAAAATAAAAACTAATTTATTTAAATTTTTTTTTGCTTTTAATCCAAAAAACATCTTTTGCTCTATGGACTGGATTAGAAGATAGTTAACATCTACTTCATTTGTGTGTTTTAACTTTTATGTAAATTGCTCTTTATTTCAGTTCATTTTAACTCATAAAAATTAGCTCAAACAGATCATAAATCTAAATGTAAAGTGCAAAACTATAAAACTTCTAGAAGACAACATATAAGAAAATCTAGATAACCCTGGACATGAAGAAGACTTTTTTAAGATACAGCACCAAAGTATGATCTATGAAAGAAATTAATAAGCTAGATTTCATTAAAATTAAAAACTTCTACTCTGTGAAATACAATGTCAAGAGAACAGAGACAAGCCTCAGATTGGAAGAAAATATTTGCCAAAGACATATTTAATAAAAGACTGTTATCCAAAATATACTAAAAAATTTAAAACTCAATAATAAGGAAACAAACAACCCAACTGAAAAATAGGCTAAAGACCTTAAAAGATACTTCAACAAAGAATACACATCTGGCAAACAATCATATAAAAAAGATGCTCCACATCATATGTCATCATGGAAATAAAACTGAAAACAACAATGAAAAACAACTACACCCTTATTAAAATGACCAATATCTGGAACACTGACAACGCCAAATGCTGGTGAAGATGTAGAACAACAGGAACTCTCAATCATGACTGATAGGAGCACAAAATAGTAGAGCCACATTGGAAGACAATTTGGTGGTTTCTTAGAAAACTAGATATTCAAAGGTATTTATTCAAAGTAGTTGAAAACTTACCTTTACACACAAAAAAGCTGCACATAGATATTTATAGCAGCTTTGTATAGTTGCCAAAAACTTGGAAGCAACTAAGATGCCCTTCCATAGGTGAATGGATAAATAAACTGTGGTACAACCAGATAATAGAATATCATTCAGTGTTATTACTCATGGCTTGAACTATCCAAAAGCATTGAAGAAACTTTAATACAAATTACTAAGGAAAGGCATACTTTACAACCGTATTGTACTTCATAATTTTAAGAGCTTGCATATATCTTATAAGTGGTAGAGGACTCATTAAAGTCCATAGAAACAAACAAGTAAATACAAGTAAAACTACATTATTCAGTTTTTAGAGAGAAATTATGAAGTCATACATTTTATTTCTTTTCTGAAACATGTAATACAGATAGAGTCTTAGAGTTGGGGAGGCACATCTAATACCAACTGATTCTATGTTAAAATACAGTCATTTTATAACTCAGCATTGTGAATGTCTTAGGTTGCACTCCCCAAGGATTCTGGCACACATGATCTATTAAAGAAATGCTCGTAGGCAAATCCAATGAAGAAGTTGAGGAAGGATGAGAGAGACAGAGAAGAAGTCAAGGAAGAAGATGTGCAATTTTAGGAAAATTCTCACAGCTTTCAGCCTGATACATCAGGGAAACTCTAGTGGGAAAATTATGCCTTGGAGGCTGTCTTAATCAAAGGTCAGTAAGCTGGGTTTCACATTACTACATCCATCAGTTCTTATCTCAGGGCTGCTAGGATTTTGCATACAGGGTGATGGACTGTATCTTCCAGGCAATTTGGCTCTCTTTGGGCTCGAAGACACCAAGGTTTGTTCTTTGAAGAGTTGCAACTCTAGGTTGTTGGAAGGAAAAGCAAAAGCACACCATAGTTAGAAGTGAAAACTGAAATGCTACAGTGGATCTGAAAGGATCTGGGTAGGAGAACAAAAGTGTCCATTAAAATGAGGTTGACAGAACAGTGTCATCTACATTTATAGGTAGGAATCTCAGACACTGAGAGAAGAATAATTTTCTCACCTAACGGGGCAAGTATCAAAGCATGAGTCTTCTGAGTCCTGTATTTTTTTTTCATGCTACCTAAAAGTATACCCTTTAATTATTTGACCAAGTGATTTATAACACATATAGTAACAAAGAGGTGTGCCTATTAATTAAGCCTATCATTAAACCCAAATCTCTGTTCATCAAACTCAAAGGAGTCTGTTCACTTTGTTGATGATTAAAAACTTAGGAAACTGATATGCATCTATGATCTTGAATCTTCTGGGCTGAGAACTTGGTTCCAGAAGCCACTCATTATTTCCCTGGGTCTGTGGAGGTCCTCTGGCCTCAATCTCTTTTTCTCTTCAGAATTCTTGGTTTTCATATGGTGTCCTGATTTCTGTAGATTTATGCTTCCTGATCATCTATATCAAAACATTTCCAAAGCAGAGAAGATAATAATGCAGTTTTCAATGTCTTGTGAATGGAAAATTGAGGTAACATAGTTTTGTCACCAGGTGAGATTTACACATTTTATTTTTCCATTGAATAAAAAAATTACTTTATTTATAAGGCAAGTCTTTATTAAATTTAACATTGTACAAATGTATTTGAGTAACACCACCCACCCTCACAAACTTCCTGTAAAAATTTACAAAGTTTTAAAATGGTGACAGTTGATAGAATGTTTCCAGGTTATATTGTCTCTTTCCTCCATCCTGCCTCTAGAAACCTACAATTTCAATATTTGCTATTTGCTCCAGGTATGGTGTTCAATTTATTGTTTTATAGTGTCTCTGACAGAGTTAGGCTATGCAGTTTTATTTGTATCTTTCTTTCCCAAACTTTCATGAGTTCTGCTACTGCTCATTCACTTCAGTCCCATTATTGTCTGGAGAATGAAGCTGGAGTGATTTACAGGGTGACTGAAGGCCCAGGCTTGTGGCTTTCTTCACAGGTTTCCTGAGCCTGCTGGGTGGGTATATATAGATCACTCTGACACTTTTTACAAGGTTAGGCATTTGTTTATTAACAACCTGTTTAGAATCTCTCTATGATGGTTCTACAGCAAAACTGAATTAATTAATTTTTTTTTACAATTAGCATAGAAAAATGATATTGAAAATTTGCTACTGCTTTTTTAATGTCCTTAAAAATATTCCTTGTGTGTTTGGGAAGGTGGAACAAAGATGAGAAAGCTAATTGTCATGCAACTAAGTAAGTTCACGTTGCTTTTGCAAACAACCTAATAATTCATCACACTTTGGTGTCTTAACTTATATTTGAAAAATAAAGTCCTGTGACATCTGAGAGCTGTAAAATATTGCTGTTGCTTCCAAAATGGGATTTTAGTTATAACCATTAGTAATTAAAAAAAATCAATGGAAATAAAAGATTATTTGAAAACATCCCTACAAAGATATGGAATATGAAAGGGCAATTTTGGTCTAATTTAAAATAATGTGAATGGAAATAATTACCTCCACAGACACCTTAAATTTTTTTATTTATTTTGCATAAGAAGCATCAATATGAGATTAACATAAAAATTAAAAGCATTACATTCCCACTACATGTCCAAATACAGAATTACCAATTGTTCCAAATGAATATCAAAATAATAGAGTCTTTTCATTTAAAACAATAAATTAAAATTATTATTAATCATTAGACTTCTCTCCATTGATAAAATTTTAAGAGAACTGACTATATCTTAGTGTAACTGACTATATCTTAGATCAGTTTACTTAATTTCTTGAAATGAAATATTCATTGATAGGTTCAAGACAAGTAGAAATAGTCGGAGTTCTTTGTTAAGATATCGTTTGTTCTTTGTGTTTCGAATATTGAACCAAAAAAGAGGGAATTAGTGAGCATAACTGTATAATTAACTTCTGTAGCATTTTACTCTCTCCTTATCTATTTTACCCAAAGCCTTTTAATAGTTTGTCAACAAACTCTGATTTCTAAAAGTGCTTCTATTTCCTGTATCAGCAACTTTTAAATTTTGTCAGTAAGAATCACTTTGAAAGGGATTGTGGGTAAAGCTAAGAGGTAGAGTGTGTGGTTAGCATGAGGAGGTCCTCTGTTCAAACCCCAGTACCTCCATAAAAAAAAAAAAAAAAAAAAAAAAAAAAAAAAACTAGGAAAAAGAATCACTTTGGAAATTTTAGTTTCTCCATTGTAGGTGATCCAGAAATGAAACTTACAAAAACACCAGGATAGAAGCTGATAAAAATACAGAATTCTGAGTACTATCATTTGAAACTTGAGTTGTTGGGCTTTAGATCCTGTGTCTCGTAGGGCAGAAGTATAGGTGGGTCTGTCAGTCTCCAGTCTTTGCCACCCAGGAGTTCTTCACTTCATAAACCTTGACAATGTCATGTGGGTGTTTCCGGTTTCCTGTGATGTAAGCAAGTGTCAGTTCCTATTCCTAAATGTTGTCTTAATTATATTCATTTCTTTTCTCACTCTCTCTCTCTCTTTTTTTTTTTTTTAATGAATGCTGGATTGGCCATTTAGTAGAGGTAGTAGGCAGAATAATGTCCCTCCAAGAATGCCCATGTCCTAATCACCTGCATCTGTGGATAGATTATGTTACATGACAAAATGGAATTTGTAGATATAATTAAGGTTATAGACTTTAAGATTGTAAGATTATTGTGGATTATCCAAGAAGGCTCAGTTTATCACTTGATTTCTTAAAAATAAACAACCTTTCCAATGGGGTTAGAGAAAAGAGACTGAAAAGAAAAGCTTGATAGAGAATTAACTTGCTGTTTCTGACTTAGAAGGTGGAGGAATGGGACTATGAGCCAAGGAATGTGGGTAGCCTATAAAAGCTTGAAATGGCCTTCGGGCTTATAACACAAAGAACTGAATTCTGTTAATTCAATGAGCAGGAAATGGATTCTCCCCTATAGCCTCTGGAAAGAAATGCAGCTTTGCTAACACCTTGATTTTAGTTTAATAAGTTCCTTACTGGACTTTTGACCTACAAAACAGTAAGACAATACATTTGTGCTCTTCTAAACCACCAGGTTTGTGACAATTTGTTACTGCAGAACTTAAACTAACATGGAAGGCAAATCTATTTTTCTTTGAAGTATGTTTATTGTACCTTTTTGTTAGAGCTAGATATGAGCAGAGAAAGGGAGCCATGGGTCAAATGGTAGGAAATCTACAGTTTGTGAACAACAGGGGTCCTTGGGCAGACAAAGAAAAGCAAGAACCTCTGGACTGATAAGAAATCACACATTTTGGGTTGACAAGCACCCTGGAGGCAGACAAAGAAATATGGGAATAGGCAGGAATCTCTTGCATCCAATGGTAACTTTTGCTTATTATGCTCTCTTTACAATAACATTAGCCTTGCAGATAAGAAGTACCCATCAGGCACAGATGCCATGACACTTCCAATCAAGACTAAATAAGGGCAAAAATCCCGCCTCCCCTCGGGAAGGTGGAGCTGAGATGAAACTTAGGAAATACAACCCAAAACACCTCCTTCCCCAATGAATATTCCACCCGTTCATTTTACATCCCATGCAATATACCGGCTTGCCAAAGAAATTCAGGGCAGCTACTCTCCTGAGTCTGACCACTCTCCCCTTGAGAGCATACTATTGCTTAATAAATCCTCACTTTGCTTTCTTGAGTTCCACATTTCGTCTCTGAATTGTTTCTGTAATGAGACAAAAACCTACTCTCTGATAACATTTTTAGTTAAATTTCCAGATTTAACTAAAAAGCTGTATATATTTGATTCGACTTTCCTTGTTTCTTTTAGGATCTAACAAGCTCCACCTGTTTATTCGAAACATATTAGAGAACACCATGGGACAAATATCTCTCAACTATTAAATACAAATCATTCACCAAAGATTTTGGGCACTAAACTGGGACCTAACAATGATTTCCTGTGAAGTATTTTTAGCAATTTATTGACTACATTTGTTGATGATTGTTTTGGTGCAGGACTTAAAATTCTGCCAGCCATGCAAATGAACCACAATGACTGAGTTTCACAGCTGCCCTTGTTTCCCTCCTTGGCATATAACCCCAGCTTCAGTATGTGGGCTGTTAACTTCACATATTTCAGACCTTGACTAGTGTTCCTATTTTCAAGTTTTTTGCACACATTATTTCTTCATGTATTCCTCTGACTCTTCAGGGAAGTCTTTTTATTTTTTGCTGTAAATTTTTCCCAATAGAAAGCTCAGATGGTTAATAGTCTTGCTTTCACTGTTGCTTAAATATGTGACCATAAATCTCTGTTGCAACTTTCATTTCAGGTTTTAGAGCTCAGCATCATTAAGAAGTTATTTTTCTTAGGAATAACTAAGTCTTCATTTGTAAGATGTTGTTGCTATCAAAGATCTCAGGGGATAGATATAGTACAGATGGTCAGGAGGCTTTGTTTGTTCTCACTTATCAGAAACTGTTTTTCACATTTTTATGATTATTTTCAAAAAAACAGGTAATTTAATCTTCTTTCTTCTATTAAACACACACACACACACACACACACACACACACACACACACACACACACACAATTCAATACCTTATGACAATTTGTCAGATACAGGTTGCCTGTGTCTTCTTCAGACCACAGCACAGACTAAAGTGTCTACCTTTATTTAGGATTATATGTACTTTGGATAAAACTATGCAAAAACTGGTAATTTCTGAAATATAATTTTCACTTCACTCATATTTTGATGACCAAATCAATTTATAGGCCAAAGTATAATATCAATGGGATGGGAAAGATTCCTATCACAGAAGGAACTGGAGGTCACATAACAAGGGGTTTCACAGAGAAGGGAATACCTAATTGATATAATAATAAAATCTAACATACTATAATTATAATATGTTTAATATATTCCTACATAATGTTTCATTTTCCTCTCTCATTTACCAGCAAGGAATTAAATACTTCTAAATTTCTGGAATGAGTAAAACCTGTGGTAATCCATTTTATTATTCTCTCAGATATGGCATAAGCAAATTCTTCTCATTCAATTTTTCAAACACTTTAAAATAAACAGTGTAACAGTTATAAGTATGAAAAAAGTTGTTATATTGGTCAATGTTATTCTTAGTAATCATTAAAATTATTAAGATTTATTGTGTCCCTACTGTGTAGATGTCCTGGCATTTATTGTTAACAAAAGTCAAATTCTCTGTTTAACTTGTAGGAGTAGGGAAGGGATAGAGAGAGATTTATACTTTATCTTCTTTTAAAAAAAACTGAAGTATACTTGATTTACAATATTAGTTTCAGATGTAGAACATAGGGATTCAGTATTTTTATAGATTATACTCTTTTTAAAGTTACTGTAACATATTTGCTATATATCCTTATAACTTATTTATTTTATGCATAGTGGTTTGTACCTCTTAATCCCACACCCTATCTTGCCCCTTCCCTATTTCTATTCCCCACTGGTAACCACTAGTTTGCTATAGCTGTGAATCTGTTTCTGTTTTATTATATTCATTTGCTTTATTTTATAGATTCCACATACAAGCAAAAACATATAGTATTTGTTTTTTCTGTCTGACTTATTTCACTAAGGATAATGCCCTCCATGTCCATCCATGTTTTTGCAAATGACAAAATTTTATTCTTTAATGGCAGAATAATATTTCATTAGATAGATAGATTGATAGATGATAGATAGATAGATAATATCACATCTTCTTTATCCATCTATGTGTTAATGGACACTTAGATTGCTTCCATGTCTTGGCTATTGTAAATAGTGCTGCTATGAACACTGGCATCCATCTATCTTTTAGAATTAGAGTTTTTTCTTTTGTTTTTGTTTGTCTGGAAATACACTCAGATTACTGAATCATATGGTAGTTCTTTTTTGGTTTTTTGAGGAACCTCCATACTGTTTTCCATAGTGACTGCACCAATTTTCATTCCCACCAACAGTGTACTAAGGTTCCCCTTTCCCCACATCCTAGCTACCATTTGCTATTTGTATTTGTTTTGATGATAACCATTCTGACAGGTGTGAGGTGATATCTTAATATGGTTTTGATTTGCATTTCTCTGATGATAAATAATCTTGAATTCCTTTTAATGTGCCTATTGGTCTTCTGCATTTCCTCTTTGGAAAAATGTCTATTCAAGTCTTTCACCCATTTTTTAATCAAGTTGCCTTTATCTTTTTTTTTTTTTGATATTGAATTGTATGAGCTGTTTTTGTATTTTGAATATTAACCCTTTATCAGTTGTATCATTTGCAAATATTTCCTCTTGTTCAGTAGTCTGTCTTTTTGTTTTGCCCATGGTTTCCTTTCCTGTGAAAAAGTTTTAAATTTATTAAGACCTATTTGTTTATATTTGTGGTTTCCTTTGCCTTAGGAGAGAAATCCTCCCCCAAAATTGCTGTGATTTATGTCAAAGAGTGTTCTGCCTATGTTTTCTTTTAGGCTCTATTTTGTCTGACATCAGTATAGATACTTCAGCTTTCTTATGATTCCTGTTTGAATGGTCTTTTTAAAAATTCTTTTACTTTCCATCTAATTATATCTTTTTATGTAAAGTATGTTTCCTAAAGGATATATATAGTTGTGGCCTTTTTTTAAATCCCAATCTGACAATCTGCTTTTTTTTTTTTTATCAAATTGCTTAATCCATATACTATTATTATTGATATAGTTGGATTTTTTGTTTGTCATTTTACTTTTTAAAAACATTTTTCTCATATCTTATTTATTCTACTGGTCTTCCTTTAATGCTTTTTCTGTATTAAATAAAAGTTTTCTAATATAATATTATAATTCTTTAATTTTTTTTGCTGTAGTTTTTTTCAGTTACATATTTGGTAATTGTTGTAGGGCTTACCACATATATCTTAATTGATCAGAATCTACTTAAGACTTATACTAACATAATTCTAGCAAGATATAGAAATGTTACTCCTACATAGCTCTATCCTCCCTCATTTTTGTTATTATTATTATACATAGTACATCTATATATTTCACAAATCAACCCATTATTTAGGTTTTTATAATTTTATATCCTTTAAAGAAGCTTAGAGACAAAAGGGAAGCAAGTGTATATTTATAGTGTTTGTTATATTAAACTTATTATTTTCCATTTCTGTATCTGTTCATTTCTTTCCAAGGATTTAGTTACCATATGGTGGCATTTCCTTATTCTAAAACAGCTTTATTTTCACCCACTTCCTTTAATCTGTTAGTGCTAAATATATTACATTTCTGTATGTTATAAGCCAAACAATACAGTTATATATATTATATATATGTTTTATATATATATATATACATGATTTTATATATATATATATATATATATATATATATATATATATAAATGATTTTATACAATTGCTTTTTAAATAGGTTAAGAGAAAATAAGTGACATAAAATAATTCACATTTATATGATCTTCCATAGCTACATAATTATGTTTACTGGTGGTCTTTGTTTTTTCATGTTGATTCAAATTTCTATCAGGGTTTACACGCTTTCTGCCTAAAAAAATGTCCTTTGGTATTTACTAGAAAATGAGTAAACTAGAAATGAGTTCTCTCAGTTTTTGCCTTTAGAAATGGCTTTATTTCATCCTCATTTTTGAAACATAGTTTTCCTGGATATAACTTAGAATTCTTGCTTGACAGTTTTTCTTTGGAGGTGTAGGGTGGAACATTAATTGTTTTACCCACTGCCTTCTGGGTTCTACTCTTTTTAATGAGAGGTAGACTTTTAATCATATTGGGGGAGGGTCCATTGTAAGTGGTAAGTTGTTTGATCTTGTGCTTTCAAGACTTTCTTTTTGTTTTTGCTTAACAAGATTTTTATATAATGTGTCTTGGTGCACATGTCTTTGTATTTATTGTACTTGGAGTTTGCTGAGTCTCTGAGAGGTGTAACTTAATACCTTTCACCAAATTATAAAATAATTCAGCTATTATGTCTTCAAATATTTTTTCTGCTCCTTTTTCTCTCTCCTGTCTGGCATTTCTGTTGCAAATATCTTGATGTGCTAGTAGGTTTCCACATTTCTCTGAAGCTGTGTTCATTTTTATTTATTTTCTTCTCTTTTTGTTCTTCAATGTGTAATTTTTATCAATCTATCTCAAGTTCACAAATTTATTTCTCTGCCAGTTTAAATCAGTGGAGCATCTCCAGTGAATTTTTAATGTCAGTTTTTGTACTTTTGAACTCCAGAATTTCCATTTTGTTTCTTTTCAAAATTTCTATCTCATTATTATTTTCTATTTGATGAGACATTGTCATCATACCTTCCTTTAAAGATTTAAACATAGTTTTCTCTATATTTTGATTATATTTATAATATCTGTTTTGCAGTTTTTGTCTCTTAAATCCAACATTAGGGCTTCCCTGAGGTGCAGACAATATTATCTGTTCTTTTTCCTGTATATGAATCACATTTTCCCATTCCTTTGCATATCTCGTACATTATTTTGAAAAATGAACACTTTACAGCATTTTAGCAACTGGTGATATTAATACATTTCACCATACTGCTTGGTCTTTTTCTGCTGTTGTTTGATTAAACAATGTAGCAACTCTGGACATTTAACCCTTTTCCATGCCTCAGATCTTGGTGCTGGTACTATTACTTGTATTTTTCTTGCTTATTTGATTAATTGCTTGGCTGGACTATGTTCAATCTGGGCAATTCACCAGCCCTACAATGGAGGTAAGTTAGAAGTCAGCCTCTGTACTCTCACCTTCACTTTCTTGGAAACTAACTTTTGACACATGGAACTGAGTAGAGTGAGACATGCTGCTAATCTGCCTCACCTGCAGTGAAACTGTAGCCCTAGACTGGGAGCTGGCAGAACAGGGAACCCCACCTCTGTGACTGAAGCTAATCAGAGCAGAGCTTCTGTCATACTGACCTGGGGCGGTGAATGGGAATGACTCCTTGCTCAAATGCTATGGACTCACAATGTTCTTAGTGAAATTTCTTAGATTTTCTTGAATTAAATGTATTCATTTCCTGTATGTCATCATGATATGTTACAGAGATTTCAGCAGTTGTTTTATTATACTCTTCGCCAGTAAATGATTGCTTATCTGGGAATAATACCTGCCAAGCTTCTACAACCACCATTTTGGAAATCTCACTACCTCACTTGTTTTCATATGAAAGAAAACAAATATAAAATTCAAAGGCGCCTATACCATCATTATAATTTTATTTATTTGGATATTCTAAAATAAGTTCGGTGACTGCTATAAACTATTTTTTTTAAATATTATTAACTGCTATGCTGCACTATTTTAGTGTGCTAGGTTGTCTCTTGTAAGTTAATATTCTAATATATTATTGGCAAAGTTGATTATTTAATCCACACAGTATTCATAAAATTTTATAAAATTTTATTAGATTCAACACCTTTTGGTCTTTGGCTTGGTTTTCTAAATTTTTTTTCTTTTTCGCTTTGTAGGGGGGCTGCTTTTATTATAAAATGAAGTAGAAAAAATAATATGTATTTATATATTATATATTATATATATAATGTGATTGACAAAATGTTTACACTCTCACTTTTCAGTATGTATTCATTTAATAGAAAGTTCAATAGATTAAAAACAGAATATTTATCACAACAAAATATGCTAATCTTGTCTAGATGTGAACATGATATGGGAAAGAGGTTTTTTTAGAACTTCTTAAACATGTTCATATTTTAATCTATTTGAAATTAATAAATAAGCCTCTCTAAGACTACCTTCAGGGATTTGTAATCTCTCAGAGTGTGAATGACAATTTTGAGGCAAAAGGAAATACATAACTTTCCTGAAGGAAGAAGAAAAATTGTAATTAATTAAACTGTCAAAATTCTTTGACAACTTCAAAAGGAATTTCAATTACAATGATAAATTAACAAGATTTTTGAGCAATATTAATTTAGAATTAAGTGTAATTACATATATATATATATATACACACACACACACAGAAAGTTTGCTTTTGGTGCCATTTTAACATAGATTATATGTTTATTGCAGACATATGGTTTGACAAATTAGAATGTTAGAAACATAGAATTTTAAGAACCCTAAAGTACTGGATAAGATCATGTCCTCAGTGGTCACTTCTTTAACAGAAAATCCCAGAAATCTCAGTGCTCTAACAAAATTGAGTATTTATTTCTTACTCATGTGAAGCCAAAGCAGGTAGTCAATGTTCCTACGTGTATTTATCCTTCTGTGTTGTTATTTTGATTACTTCTTTCTTGCTGTTTTGTTTTTGTTTCTGACCCTCCTCCTCTATAGGACTGCAGTTCTGTACATGAGAGGAAGAGTGTGGAGAACCATGTTGGGAAGGATTGATGGTCCGATATGAACTGACCCATTTCTTTCTGGTCATATGCTATTGGTGCATAGTCATATCTGAATTCAAAGGAAGCTGGGATATGAATTCTACTTATGTGCCCTGTAGGAAAAGAAAGTGGGTTTGGAAAGCATTTATCCAGTCTGTCACAATATGCCATCCAGTATCTTAACTTTCAGAAAGAACATTTTTAAGTCCTCCACAACTCAGGATTTGCAATCCATAAGAGACCAGAAAACAGTTGCAATGTCTCATTTCTGTCCTTTATATATGCTTCCAAATGCTTTAATTTAAAACTGTTTTTAAATTTTTGGTGATTAATAAAAAGGAGTCATAAAAATAGAAAAGATGACAGCTGAAAGGCCTGTTCCTTCATTTTGCAAATATGAACAACAAGACTTGCAGAGATAAAGTGAATTGAGCAAGTCACAAAGTTAATTGTTGAAAGACACTAATTTTTTAAAATTCCCAACTGATAATAAGATAAGCAGTGAGACAGTGTAAGATAATAGAGAATTAAATTGGCCCAAGGAAACATGGATTTCACGCTGGATATAACATAAGCTGGTGCGTGAATCTGGATACATGATCTTGGCTTTGCACATGAAACCTCATCTAGGGACAAGACATTAGTATTTATGGGGAAACTGCCCATACAAAGTAGAAGAATCTGTTCTTGCGGGACACTCTTTGGACTGTGGGTGTATCATGGCAGGAAGGATCATGACAGACCAAGTTACAGAAGTCAGTAGAGGGTTTGGCTCTGTGCTCTTTGGAAATACAAATGCTGCTCCTCTTACTCTGAAATTGAATAATTCTGAACTGATGAGAAGAAAACTCAATGAGTCATGAATTATGTTAAAGAAAAAGTATTGTTATTGAGGTATAGTGATTTACGATATTGTGTTAGTTTTGGTGTACAGCATATTGATTCCGTTATGCATACTTATATATTGTTTTTCATATTTTTTTATCATTATGGGTTATTACAAGGTATTGAATATAGTCCTGGTGCTGTATAGTAGGACCTTGTTGTTTATCTATTTTATACATAGTAATTAGTATCTGTAAATCCCAAATCCCAATTTATTCCTCCCCTTCATCCCCTACTGGTAACCTTATGTAAATTTACATTTGTTATCTATGTCTGTGAGTCTATCTCTGCTTTGTAAATAAGTTCACTTGTGCCATTTTTATAAGATTCCACATATAATAATATCATATGTACTCGTCTTTGTCTGATTTACTTCACTTAGCATGATAATCCCTAGGTCCATCCAGGTTGCTGCAAATGGCATTATTTCAGTCTTTTTTATGGGTGAGTAGTTTTCCAGTGTGTGTGTGTGTGTGTGTGTGTGTGTGTGTGTGTGTGTATGTAAATATGTATGAGTGTATCCAACTTCTTTATCCAACCTTCTGTCAATGAACATTTATGTAGCTACCATATCTTGGCTATTGTAAATAGTGCTACTATGAATATTGAGGTGCATGTACCTTTTTGAATTATAGTTTCCTCTGGATATATGTCCAACTGGGATTGCTGGATGATATGGCAACTCTATTTTTAGTTTTTTTAAGGAATCGCCATACTGTTGTCTACAGTGGCTGATTCAAGTTACATTGCCACCAACAGTGTAGACAAAATTCAAATCCCAGTTTAAAGAATGTCAGAAAACCTAAGCAGGAATTTAATTTTGCTTCAAAAAAAGTAAAAGGATACTCTAGAAGTTTTATTTATTGGATAAAAAGCTGTTCTCATTAAAAGGAAAAAGTAAAGATAGAAGAAAACTAGATGAACCAAGAAACAAACAAACAGAAAACAGAAATAGGAACTCAAAGCTTTTATTTTTCCCTCTGAGTACTGGCAATGAAAGTGTGGTGAGTCCCCTGTCCCCACCAAAAATAAATAAATAAATAAAATCTTTTTGAATTGTACCTTCTTTATCACTAAAAAGAAGGATTTGAATGATAATTTCCTCAACTCTCTCATTTTATGATCTCTGAATCTTATAATCCACATCAGAAACCATAAAATTAGAGATAAGAAACATTAATGTAAAGTAATATACATTTTTATTCTCAAAAGTGGCTTTCTCATTTCACTCAGCTTATCCTCAACTCTTCCTCTGTGTTGGTGTCATTTGAAAATTGAAAGTATGTTTAAAACACATTTCATTCCTCTGTATATTCTTCTTTCCTATTATGGGTGACCAGGATAACCAAGTTGTTGCTCCTGTGAACTGAGAAAACTAAAGCTGTTGCTTTATGAAGTTGTTCCCAGAGATACAAAAAGTATCAGAAGAACCCATTGAGTTAGTCTCTCTGATCTGAAGTTTGAATTTAAAGATGGGAAACGTATACAATACTGCATTCTGTGGGAAAATATAAGTATGTGAGTTAATATGGGATAAAAGCTTAAAACATGAATACTTTGTATGACTTTACTATAAAAATGTATTCAGTGATTTTTTTAATACTCTGTTCAGGTTTATATTTAGATTTTAGTATTGACTAGCTCCTGTAGCTTTGAAGAAAATTACTTAAGAGGTTAATACCATCTTCTTGATCTCAGACTTATGCATTAAAGCCTGAAATTTGATTACCTTCATTATTCTGGCTGGTGTAATTATAAATGTGATTAGTAGGAATAAAATACAATCATGCTGTTTATAAAACCTACCAGTGATTTTTTTCCACTTCAAAAATTTACCAGTTGACTTCTCTGAGCAAGGCACTGCTTATTTTTCTTCTAATTCTATATATATATTTTCCAATTACCCATCTCTTTAAAATTCATTAATCACCTTCTTATGTCTCTATCTCAACTTCTCTATGATGCATTCAAATGTCTCAATATTAAGTCAATGATAAATCAATGTTGAATATTGGTGGCTCTAATTCATGATGGTGGATTATGAGTTTTACAAAAAAAATTTAGTTCCTACATTTTGTTACACTCTAGTGATACCAAAATAAATGATATATAGTTCCTGATTATTTGGTTGAGGGTCAAAATAGACATTTAAACAGATAATTGCACTAAAATGTAATGAGTACTATGAAAAAAATATTTACCTCTAACTATGAAAGCATCTGGGATTCCTGCTTGGACATTAGCTTCCCAGATGGATTATTAGTAGCCCTAGGAAATGATCAGGCAGAAAGAAAGAGAAGTTCTGAATTCCAGAGAGAGGGAGCAAATAAAGCACAGATACTAGCAGTAAATAATATACCAGTGTAAACAGCTTACTAGAAGTAGAATCACCTCCATGTGGTGGCACTGAAGCTGATCCCTACCAGCTCACAATAGCTAATCATGTGCATCTTTTCCCCATATTGATTCCAAGGATATCACTTTGGTAGCTTGATATTGGCCATGTTGGGAGTATTAACATGATGACAACTGGCAAATTTCCAATGCTGTCTCTCTCTTTCTTTCTCTCTTTCTCTCTTTCTTTCTTTCTTTCTTTCTTTCTTTCTTTCTTTCTTTCTTTCTTTCTTTCTTTCTTTCTTTCTTTCTTTCTTTCTTTCTTTCTTTTCTTTCTTTCTTTCTTTTCTTTCTTTCTTTCTTTCTCTTTCTTTCCTTCCTTCCTTCCTTCCTTCCTTCCTTCCTTCCTTCCTTCCTTCCTTCCTTCCTTCTTTTCTTCCTTTTTTCTTCTTCTTTCTTTTTTTCCCTGGAGGGTTGGTTGCTAAACATTTATCAAGACACAACTGCTTTAGTAGTAATATGTTTTTAATAAAATCACACACTAGATGGAGGTGGTTATAGCTCAGCAGTAAAGCACACACTCAGCAGGCATGAGGTCCTAGGCTTAATCTCCAGCACCACCATTAAAAAAAAATAAATAAACCTAAGTACTTTCCCCCACCAAAAAAATGTATACACTAGGATGTGTGCAAAAAGCCTGCAGAATTATGACTTAGCCACTATGGGTGTGGGCCTGAAATTCTGTATTTCTCACAACTTCACTAGGGGATAAAACTCTAAAACATAGAAAACATTGACAAACAGATGATGGGAAGCCATGGAAGTTTCAGAGTTGAAAAGATGACGCTGATGATTTGTAGTGGGACTGAAACAGGTAGCCAGGAAACCAACGATTTTGAATCATTCATAAAAAAATGGAGAAGCTTTTGTTCTTTTCTGGGAGTTTAAAATGAATGCCTGGAGAGGTGTTGAAAAGAAAAAGAACACCTCAGAATCAGATACAGTGCTCATGTGTTCTTCTGGAGACTCACAGCAGTTGAAGAAAAGTAAAGACAGATTTTATTTTTACCCTGGGTCCAGCAACAGCTTTCCTATAGCATGAAGGAGGAAGCATTTGTTTTCTTTATTTAATACAATGGCAATGCATGGCTACTATTGTTAAAGTCTGGAATACTTACAGAAGGAGGAATTTAGAAAAGAGGGATGAAAGTCCTTCAAATCATAGAGACAGAATATAACTCTTTGAGCTACACAATGTATTGCTTTGACAACAAGACAGGACTATGCTCAAGCTAAGCTGCAAAAGAGCCATCAACACTTTATAAACTGTTGAAATAACTTCTTTATCAGTAGAGCATTGCATTGTCTCACCACTTAGCTTTCACAATTTTATCTTCTTTGAACTATTTAATTTCTTATTATGGTCTTGAGTACTTGGCAGCCAGATGCATATAAAATGACATAATGGACCTTTTATGGGCTATTCAACTGGTGATCTTTGAACTCATATTGCTAAATAGTCTGTGGAAAAATAAGCCATTTTAGCACAAGTTTTAAAGCAATCTGCATTTCAAAACCACCCTGATGGTGTATTTATTGGTTCTAGTAAGACATTATACATTGTTAAACTTAAAAAAAATGATATGAGAATCTGTCAAGTTTAGTAAGGAACGATTATGTTCCATTCAGTTCACTGACCATAAATTTCATGACTGAGTTCTGGTATATCACCTTTCCCACAGTCATTTTGGTTGTACTCTAGGGGTCTAAAAAGATTCAAATTAAGTAAACTGATAATGTAACTGTACTTCAGGTGAATTGGTTTAAACATTAAAGCCATAGATTAAAGAACCCTTACATAGGTAAATATTAAGATGTGAAGTACCAGCTTTCAACTGTACCTGTCCTTAGAAATATAAAATTTCTGGTGTCTGTAGTAATGATGGGGATTCTATGTAGTTACATGAAAATCATCTCTGGGTAATCCTCTACCACTAAGGGGGAAATGGCCAAGAATATTACCCTATACTCTCATTAGCATTTGAATATATCCAGGACAAGGTTAGGAGAAAAAAAGAGCTAAGAACTGTAATGAGTCTGAGATTTTATCATAGTCGTGAGCTAAAAAGATTGTCTTGCAACAGGTACATAGATGTTAGCAGGAGACATGGTGGACTCGATTGGAGACAGAGGGCTTTATTGCTCCTAGGTCAACAGGCAACGTAGTTTTGCTTTGTTTCCTCTAGTGCTCTGTGATGGACAGACCCTAAGGCCACCCATCTTCTGACATTCATGATTTTGGGTAATCCCTCTCCTCCCTGAGTGTGAGAGGGATCTGTGTCTTGCTTTTAACCAACAGAATACAGTGAAAATGATTGGTTGGCCCTTTAACGATTAAGTTACATTGTATGGCAACGGTGATAACGTGCCACCCTATGATTACGTTGATTGTATTACATCAAGATGTAAGACTCCATTTTAGCAGATTGGAGCTGGAGACTAATCCAGTTTGTGGGCTTGATGAAGTAAACCTCTATGTTGGAGAACCCACTTGTCAATGAACTGCAGGAGATCTTTAAGAACTGTGGACAGCCTCTAGACAATAGCAAGGAAAACCTAGGGTCCACAGTCATACAACCACAAGTAACTGCCAACCACCTGAACAAGCTTCAAGGCAGATTCTCCCTCTGTCAGTCTCTGGATGACCAAGCATCCTGACTGATACCTTAATTGTACCTTTGTGAGACCCTGAGCACAGGACCAGGCAAAGCTGGTCCTGCACCCCGATCCATGGAAAGTGCAAAAAAAAAAAAACCTGTAAGTTGTTTTAAGCTGCTAGGTTTGTGGTAATTTGTTATATGGCGTAAAAAACATGGCTGAAGTCCCATGAGAGCAATGCAGAAGCAGGCCGTGGTGGGTGCTTCCCAAGAGTGGATCTTTGTCGCAGCTGATGAAATACCAGGGAAATTTAGAAAGCCTGCCTAAACTTTCTCCCCAGAAGGACACATTATAATCCTGAACAGTAAGCAGATCTGCCCTAGGGCTCTGAGGAAGGTACTATATTCATCTTCCAATGATGTTTGTTATACAGACATCCTTGCGAAAGTCATCTGGGACAACTGTCACAAGATTAGGCTTGGAGAATTGTTGCCAATAACACAGAGGCTCTTTCAGCATTCTAGGAGAATTTCCACACACTTAGCAGGATACAGTTGCGTGGAAGAGATCACAGTTATGTCTTGTCTGGGCCAAAAGGGTCATTTGGGGCGACAAAATAGTAAAGAAATAACTTGGCCTATTTTATAAAATAATATTTAGTTATCTAGACTTTATCACTTGATAAACTTAAGTTACAGTCACCGTTGCTAACGTATAGGTGATATACTTCAGTGCAGAGCAGCTAAGGGAATGTGCATGAAATTAAAAATATTCATAAAAATATAAAGAAATAACTTTACATTCGAATTGGCTCAAATGTAAATATATAAATGTATTATCCTCTTTTCAGTACTCAACATATTGGTATTTTAGACTATATAAACATAAGACTCTGAACATATTACAAAACATTGAAATTTATTAAATTCATTTCAGTCAAAACATTTTTAAGCTGTAAATATTTTTGGTTGTTCATGAGTTTCTAATATTTTTAACACAGAGAATTTAATGCAGATCATGACATCATGGGTGGACTTAAATTTTTCAGTGCTTAATCATATAGGCTAGAACATCAGAAGAAATAAAAGAGAGTTTATTGATTTGGTAGTATTTGCTCAAGATGTAAGATTTCAGATACTGGCAAGGATCTCAGGAGATGATGTGGAATCTGCTGAGTTAACTCTTAAAATTATGGAAAAAGTGATGGGTAAAGTAAGTGACCACCCAAGAATGGTGTTACTCAACTTGTACCCTGTGATGTTGTGATTTTAAGAAAATGTATTTGGTTGTTCAGATGATAAAATATACATTTCTTCTATATATGTATTTGGTCTGCATCCACAATTCCTGGCTCATGGCTCCCCAAACCCTTAGAAATCCCTGAGCTATAAGAGTAAAGGGAGACTATTTGGTTTATTATCCTTAGTTCCTGAAAATGCTTCAGAAAACATGACTTTTGATTCTACTCAAGAATGGGGACTGGTTGCTGGGAGAACAAACTCTGTGATTAAAAGGTTGACATTTTCAATCACACCCTGGACCTCTAGAGAGGTAAGAGGGGCGGTGGTTGAATCAATTACCAATGGCCAATGATTAAATCAATCATGTATATGTAATGAAGCTTCCATAAAAACTCAAAAAGACAAGGACCAGAGTGTTTCCACGTTGGTGAACATGGACTGGGGAGAATAGCATGCCTGGGATGGTGTGGAAACTCTGTGCCCTTTCCTCATGCTTCACCCTAAGTATTTCTTTATATGGCTGTTGACTTATATACTTTAATATCCTTTTTTAAAATGAATTGATAATCTAGTACGTAAATGAGTTTTCCTGAATTCTGTGAGCCTTTCTAGCAAATTAATCAAACCTCAGGAGGTGGAAAACCTCTGATTTATAGCCAGTAGGTCTGAAGTACAGGTAACAACCTGGTCTTGCAACTGGTGTCTAATGTGGAGGGCAGTATTGGGACTGAGCCCTTTACCTGTGGAATCTAATTCTATTTTCAGGTAGATATTGTCAGAATTGAGTCAAATTCTGGGAAAACGTGCTGACATTTGAGAATTGCTTGTTGGTGTTGGGAAGCCTCCACATACACAAACACACACACACACACACATACACACACACACACACACACACACACATATTCTTTGAAACTGGGTCCAAGAATCCAAAAGACACCCATAGAAGAAATTTTAAAAATGGATGAGATGGTGGCTAAGAGAAGTTGTCTTATTCAAAAGTTAAAATCTCTCTCCTAGTTTCTGGACCTGGGATAGTTTTGATTCAGGATCCACGTGTTAAAGACAATGTTAGATCCTCCATAACACCATGGCAAATGTACAAGCAAATGTGCCTTCAGTGAGGCACAGACGCTTGAGAGACAAGCAAGCCTCTTTGGCAAGTTTGACAACATTGGTCCCATTCCACCCTGAAAAGGCCAGTGATTCATTCAGACAGGAATAGAGACATATGCTAGGTATGGGTCTGTCTTTCCTGCCTGCAGAGCTTCAACCAGCACTACTATTAGAGAACTTATGATCCAGTGGCATAGGGTTTCACAAAACATCACTTGTGATAATTATACTCCATTTTATAAAAAGGATGTGCAAGAATGAGTCATGATTGTGGGATCAGCTGGTCATATCACATGACCTAGAAGCTGTTGGACTGGTAGGAGGTTGGAATGATCTGCTGATGGAAAAGCTGAACTGGCAATTCAGGTGTGATATTTCAGAGGGTCAGGCACCATCCTCCAGGATGCAGTATCCACCTTGAAGCAAAGGTGTTTATTAAGTGCTATATATTTACAAGGAGGAATTCATGGATCTGACATCCACATGGAAGAAGGAGAGACCAAGCTTATCATAATTCCCAGTGATCCCTTGAGGACTATTTACTTCCCATATTTGCAAAGCTGAGTTCTGCGAGATTAGAAACTTTGGGTCCAAATGGGAGAAACAGTTCATCCAAGGGACAGCAAAAGTTCCACTGAATTCTGAGACTAGTGTTCTTTATTGAAGAGTTGGGCTTCAGGTCAAAATCCTGTATGACCTTTCAGACCCAAGTACAGGCAATTACAAAGGCTTTGCTTGGCCGCACTCACAGGTTGAAGCCCTACCCATCGCAGACTTAGTGCACAGCAGGGTGTCTTCTGGAGGGAGTTGCTGTCAAGGACTCAGCCTCCCTCCCCAGGCCAGACATGCATGTCCACATTCTTAGCTCAGGCACCTCCATTCGGGGGCCTCCTAATCCGGGAGTCTCAGCTGAGATACTTTTCACTCACCTCCTAATCAGGGGATCTTCAATAAGACATCTTCCTCCACTCTGACTCAGGACTTTTGCACATCTATGCCTTCATACTGTTCTCTTCCAGACCCCTATAGTTACAAAAAATATGTCAGGAGCCCTTTTTTTTTTTTTCAGGACTCCTAATGTTAGTAAGACAATTTCCTCATCTGCTCTGATCTGCCTTATTCCCATCTGGTGTTATTCCATGGGGAAAAATGGACCACTGGGAGAACAGTTTATGTTATTTCTTGATTACATTATTGCAGCAAGTGAATAAAAGCTTGACTGTTCCTTTTAGTTTGGCTCATTGTCCTGTGACCACCTTGACACCTGGCAGCTTGACACCTGGCTACTTTGGACAGGAAGGCAAAAAAAAAAAAAATAGAGTAATCAGTTTGTCATTGAAAATTGACCCTGATCATCAGTATGAGGTATAACTGCTGTTACATAGTGTGTTCATGGAGGAATGTATTTGGCACCCAGATAACTCACTTGGATGTCTTTTGGTACACTGTTGCCAAATTCTGATTGTAAATGAATACATATATTAACTCCTGCTTTAGAAGGTCATGGTGATCCCCTGGGCATAAGCATCTGTGTCATGCCATGAGGCAATACTGTAAGACTGGTGCAGGAGATGCTGCAAGATGAGGAGGAGCAGGATTGAGGAAGGCTAAGAGAAAAAGAAGGCAAGTATCTATTGCAATATCAAAACATTGGGGGGACTTTAATTTGTCTTACTAATCTCCTACCTCATGAAAAGAGGACCATCTAAACCTTGGAATAACTGCTGCCAAAATGCATATGTAGTGGGTACGAGCAGTACGAGGGATATACTGTATGGATACTGTGATGTACCTTAGAGTCTGTTAAAAGGGGTGGAAGTGATGCTGGCAGGGCTGTTGGAAGATAGCCTTCAGCTCTCAGCAACTTCAGGAATTGCCTCTGCTGTGGCTTCTGGATCTTCCAAGTCATAATCTTCCCACATAGCTCATATTCAATGACTGATAGAAGCACTATATAAAGGCTTGGCTATTTTGGCCCCTAGTAGGATAACTCTGATAGATCATTCTGACTCCAGAGATGGACATAGGTTGGCTGTCAGGACTTCTCTCTCTGAAAAATATTGCTTTTTTGCCCTTCACTCTGGAGTCACTGATTTCAAGGACCCTAAATGAAGAGTCTGCCAAATGAACTCCAATGTGCGTCTGTTTCTTGGACTATCCAACCTGAGTCATTTTTTATTTTGAATGACTAAAATTCTGATGACTCATAGGCTGAGAGTACATCTACCTTAGTCTAGTTACTTCTTCTGAACTCACTTCCAAGCTAAAATGTAACTTTAAAAATTAAATACAATGTTTTGAATTGTGTAGGTACAAGTTTGATAGTGGATTTGCCTTTTGACTTCATAATTATTGAAATAAAATGTTTTAGGTATTTGCTCCTGAAAAACTCTGCTCTGTTATAAATAAAACCATAAATAGGGGAGTATATATTTTAATCACTCTGAAAATAAAATCACATAATGGAGAACTGTAATCGTCTTATATTACATATTTGGATATTACTCACGGTTTGTAGTTTATATGCTTTCGTAAATGGCAGGTGCTATAGATTGAATGTATCTTCCCCCACCACCTGCAAATTCATGTGTTGAAATTCTAACCCTTAATGTGATGATATTTGGAGGTGGGACCTTTAGGGGGTAATTATGTCATGAAGATGGAGCCCTCATGACTGGGATTAATGCCCACATAAGGAGACCCCACAGAGTTCCCTTTCTCATTTTCTACCATGTGAAGGTATAGGGAGAGGATGACCATCTCTGAGACAGGAAGCAGGCTCTTACCAGACTCCAGGTTTTCCAGTCCTTTGATTTTGGACTCCCCAGGCTTCAGAGCTGTGAAGAATAAATTTCTGCTGTTTAAAAGCCACCCAGTCAATTTTATTCAGTTACAGCAGTCAAAATGGACTAGGACAGCAAGTAACTCTTTCTTATTGAAATGAGTTCTAGAAGTTTCCTGCAGATCAAGTTAATTGTGAAAGTGGTTTCTCAATATTAAACTTGCTGTGGTAAAGATAAAGTGAAGTTTTAATGTTTTTGGTGACTCAGATAAATGCAGATTTCAGAAAAGTGTCCACATGGCAATACCCTTGTACTGTAATACTTGTCATACACACAAATGAAAATGAAAACAGTTGTAATTTACTTATTTGTGTAATTTTAAATGGAAAACATTCTGTATTTCAGATTTTCCCAAAATAACCTAATCATAAGTTGAATCTTGACTAATATTCTGGTTTCTAGGTCCCAATCCAGACCCACCAGAGTGTGTCTTTTAAGTGTCAAGTAGAATTCCTATAAGGACAAGAGTTTGTCTCATTTCCCTGTGACTCCTTATTAATCTCATCTGGAATTCTAGTACTCCCATCTTCCCTTAATCCTGGAGAAAAGGGGGTGGGAAAGGATAAATTTGGGAGTTTAAGATTTGCAAATATTAACCACTAATATATATATATATTTAATTTATTTATATACATATATATAACAAATATATATATAATTTATTTATATACATATATATAACAAATTCTACATAACACAGGGAACTATATTCAATATCTTGTAACAATCTTAAATGAAAAAGAAAATGAAAATGAATATATGTATATATATGCATGGCTGGGACATTGTGCTGTACACCAGAAATCAACACATTGTAATTGACTATAATTCAATAATAAAAAGAAAATAAATGAAAAAAAAATTATGCTAGATCCACTGCTCTAATCTGAATAGTCAGCTGATTAAAGACAAAGCCAAACTTTTCTGTCCCTGAACTGAATTATCAACCACAGTTCACCAGTATAAGAGTGCCATATATTCAACAGACTTTCCTGAAATTTGGAATTTATCTTAAGATAATTACAATTTGGGGGAAAGTATCTTTGAAAAATATTTCAAATTGGCTGCTAAAAGTTAGTTTCTAAATATCACCATTTATTTTCTAGCCTGCAACCAAATGTGACATGGAGGTATATGTAAATAAAACTTGCAAAGTGATCTCCTAATGGGAGTGCCGTGTTCAAAACCCTGCTTTCCCATCTTGAAATCTTCCTTCACTCTCTGCTTTCTGGACAGACTCTTTTTTTCTTCAGTCCTCAATATTTTATTTTTTCCAGGTTGAAAACCCTGTACATCCTACTGTCTTCACTTTTACCTGCCAGGATCGTGAGTAGACAACAGTCTGTACCAGTATGTGACCCCACTCACTTCTGTGTTGTTCACAATGTGTAATGGGCAGAGTAGGAATGTGCCTCGACACAGGCAGAAAATGTTATCAGGTTGACTGTTCACTACCTCATATTTAGTTTGCATTCCTAATGTTCTACAGTAGGGTTGAATACTGAATTTATTTGCTTTGTATGAACATACAATTTGAAAAATCAAACAGATGTTGAGCACCATACTTGATGAAATCCTAGAAACAGCATGATTAAAGTTAAGAAAAAACAAGGATGTCCATGATTATTTAATTCAAACTATCTAGTCAATGTAGATAAATCATCAAAGAAATGTTTGTCAGCTTCATAATCTCAAAGTAAATGAGGTCACAGCATGTCAATTAAAAGTATGAATGTAAATGCGCTATTAAAGTAAACATCTCTGTTTTCCTAGATATCCCACAATGTGCTTTGAAGGCTTTTTAGCCCAACTGTGTTTCAGGAACTTGTCTACATGGGAAAACTAATGCCCTGAGCTTTGGGAGAAATACATCTAGTGTGCTCTGTGTTCTAATGTGTTTTGTGAGAGGTGTTTTGTCTTCTTGACTCTAGACCATCTTTTCTTCACATACCCTTGCACATCACCATGTCACAATCTTTTTATGCACCAAATTCATCATGAAATCTCTTTCCTACACTAAATTTATATTCTTACAGCTTTTTTTTAAACTTCTTTTTTCTATAGTCTTACTCTATTTATTCAGATTTGTTTTTAAACCATTAGGAAAACACTTAGCTTTTTGACTGGAACATTGTTCAGAAGCAAAAATGTTAAATCTACAAGTCAGTATGAAAGTTCTGTTCCAGTCAGGCTACTCTCACTGTCTCAAAAATAGACCATACTGCCATTTCTAGAACACCTCAACCACTTTCTACAGCATCTTCTCAGTGCATCTTTTAACATCCAGCTTGAACTACACTTTCCTCATGAAACTTCCCCTTATTACTCTCATTTCCCATCAATGAACCCTACTTCCTCTGAATGTTATCATTTATAATGTGTTCCATGTACTTGAGGCCTTACTGATATAAAGTGTAACACTAGATCCTAGCATTTTCATTTCAACTATATTCTCTGCTTCTGTATTATAAAGATAATTTCTAATACGTCTGTGTCCTTCTCACAAATCTCTTTACAATTTAAAACTTGTAAGTCTCAAAAGAGTTTTCTTTGGAGTAATACAATCTCAGTTTTCAACATCAATGTGAATATGTGTGTTTCCCCAGTCATGGAATGATCTAAATTTTATAAAGCACTAGACTAAAAATCAGAGGATCCTAATATAAGAGTATCCTGACCCTATCAGTTTGAGGGGCCTATGGCTGCAGCTATTGGGAACTGACCTACAAGTGTATTTATTAATTCACCTAACAAAGTCCACCAGTCGGGTGCTTCAAGATTTGGCTTTTTCATCAGACAAATGGCGGCATTAAGTCCTTCGACCTTGTTCCTTTGCCATTCTTGGTGGATGACTTAACATACTGTTATTTTTTGATCCAACTGTTACATGTTGATGACAATATCCAGAGACAGAAAAAGGGAATCAAATGTCTTTTCATTTTTTATTAAAAGTAGAACAATGTTTGAGGAGCCCTGAGAGCCTATTTCTTCTAGCAGCTCATTGGTCTGAATTGCATCGCAGGACCATTCTTGAAAAGCAGTCACCGTCTTAAGTATTGATTGCCATGATTGCCTACTCTCAGTTCTTCCTGCTTTCTGTGGACCTCTGCTCTCTGTGAAATTTGAGCTTTAGGTAGGGCTAAGTGGCAGGAAGCTCCCTAGAAAACAACATCTATGATAAAATATATAGACAGAGAAATCCCACCTTCAGATTTGAAACAGAAAGACAATGAGAACAGAAACTGTGACTATCCCAGGAAATCAGAGATAGGTGATACCAGGACTTGAGGGTAGGGAGGATACAAGACAAAGTTAACCTTATTTTCTTTTGGCCAAGTACTGGCTCTGCCTTGTATACTTTCTGCTCTTTGCTCTAATCAGGACAGAATAAATATTGGAAGCGAGTATAACTCTGTCAAAATAGGTGTGTCCAATGTAGTCTGGAAAGACCATAAGATTCCTGATGCACAGAATCATCTGCTCTTCATTATATGATTTTTTATCACCCACCAAAGTGCCTTCCTCATCATAGATGGATAAGAAATATTTATTGAAATAAACTGTTTCTTAAAACCAGTGGCCCACATATAAACAAGCAGATTATATATGAAAAATAGAAATCAGGCAAGGAGTATGTTTTGGCTATAATGGTGTAACAGAAACTAGTTAGCTGCCTCATGCCAATTTGGCATTTAGTTAAGTGCATAATAAGTCTATAATACTTCTGTTTCTCAGTTCTGGATTTGGGCTGATGCAAAATTATAATAATGAATCAGAAAACATAATGCTGAACATCACTAAAAGGAGGGAAAAATCACAAATCTAAGATAGCCAATGTGAACTAATAAATTCCATATGCGAGGCAGGAATTATGTTGAAGGGAGTCTTAAGACTATGAGACGTAAGTGAGAAATTCCAAAATTTAAATCTACAAGTGCGAAAACTAAATTTTTATGATAGCCTTGAATTTAGAAGCAGTGGGAAGAAACATACAAGTGTGATCCAGGGTTGGGATACTGGTTGGCTATAATATTTTCCCTGGTGTACTGATGATATATATTTATACAATAGCTTCTTTGGAAAATATCTTAGAATCCTTCCTCTGAGGACACACTTTTATCAACATTAAAGCAGAGCTTTCTCAAACTGATTATTACCATGGTTAGGAAATATTTTGTTTATTCTAACATCGATTAAATTCTTACTTGTTATAATATTTATAGAATATTAGATTTTAATGTTTTGCATTATAATGTTCTCAGTTGGTTCATTGCATTTAAAAAATTGTTATTGGTGGGTCAGACACTAGGTTAATGTCTGACTTAACTTTTTGGGCCCCATTTTTGTCATCCAAAAATTAATGTGACTATTACTATTTTTTTAGGACTTGCGGGAAAACCTACCTACTTTTAGTAATAGCAATACACAATTAGTTCCTGATGTTCTAAGATGTTCTGCTGAGTAATGCTTATTAATTAGGTAGGTTATATTTTAACTCTAAATCATCATTACATTAGACATCAGGTAGGTCTTGACATAGAAATAGTTACAGAGGAATCACCATCCAGGAGCAGTAAAATATTGAGGGGCATCAACAGAACAGGTGATACTTTGCAGAGCATATACATAGGGCCAGCTATGTAAGTTGTGGCATCCAGAGCAAAATTAAAAAAAAAAATCAAAAACAAACAAAATCAAACAAAGGGACACAAGGACAATTTGGGAGGTGGAACAATGTCTGTTCCATTGAGGTTACCATGGAAGTTTGCAGGTGTCTAAACTCACCAAATTGTTCACGTTAATATGTGTAGCTCTTTGTATGTCAATTATACATGTGATTATCTTATATAATAATACAAAAGAAGAAAAGAAAGGTGGAGGTAAGGCTGCTGTATATTGGGCTATATTTATTTTATATTGCTGTTGGCAAATTAGCACAAACTAAGCAGCTTTAAACATTGACTATTTATCATCTCATAGTTCTGCAGGTCAGGAGTCCAGGCATCGTTTTCTGCTATAGGTCTTACAAGCTGAAATTAAAAGAAATTAAGGTGTCACTGGATGTGTCCTCACCTACAGCTTGGAATCTTCTACCAAGCTCGTGTAGATGTGGAAAAAGCATTTCTGTGCAGCGCAGGACTGCGATGCCTGTTTCCTTGTTGGATTCCAGTTGTGGGCTATTCTAAGTCCTTCAGGCTCCCTACGTTCCTTGCCCTGTGGCTCCCTCATTCATCAAAACTGCCAACAGGACACTTCCCAGGCCTCAAATCTTTCTTATGCTTCAAATCTCTGACTTCTAGAAGATCCCAGTCTCTTTCAAGAGCTCACCTAATTAAGGTAAGCCCATCAAAGATAATCACCCATCTTAAGGGCAGTTGTTTTGAGACCTTAACTGCATCTACAAAAATCCCTTCGCAGCAGCACTTAGATTTTAATGTTGGTTTCAATAACAAGTCGGAGGTGTGTTACACCAGGGGGAGGGCATCATAGGGTCATTTTAAATTTCTACCTACTCTGAGGACCCTGTAAATTATTATGCATAGGGTTTACATATTTCAAGGTCTTTCTTGTTCTGGTCTCAGCCTTTCTTTCTCTTTTTACCTACCATACATTTATGCAAAGAAATTCCGTCCAAACTTTACTAATTGTCAATCTAAAAACACTTCTGTTTTTCTAATTGTATTTCTTTCCCACATTCAATTTGTTCTGTCAGAAAAAGCCTGATTTTTATTCTTTTTCTTGGTCTTTTTATCTTTGCTTTTCAAAAATTAGGTGCCCCAAATTCCAACTAGTACTACTACATGAAGGTACTAGTACACAGAACAAGATTACAAACTAACAGACGAACAAACTGAAAATCAAAAATGGCATCAGGAGATTGTTTAGAAATCAAATCTTGTTCTTATAGGTTATTGTTGGCAGATCGGCTAATATTGGCACTGCAGGACCTCCTTCAGTAAGAGGCATGGGAGGATATACTTAGAATATTATGCACTGTTTACATATTTCCTAGACAACATTTTAGATGTGTCATAGGGATATAAACATGCTGTTCTTAAGGGTATAGATCGTCCTCTTTACGTGATTATTTTTCATTGTAAATGTGTACGTTTTAAATATGGTATAAACCATCAGACTTGGCCAGTGTGAATCTACTCCCTGTAAGTAGTACAGTAATGAATTCTTGAGAATGTAGGATTAAGCCCTAAACCCTTTAAAAGAACTGCATTCTGGAATTATACAAAGGCTTAGTGATGGAAAGGAGTGAGAAGGTGAGACTGATGGAAAAAGAAATTTATTTCCATATTCTGATGTGATTACTGTGTTGAAAAACATTACAATGTAACTTTGATGCTTTTTATAGAGGAACAAGGTGCTTCATTTTACACATGTAAAACATGTTTTAAAAGTCAGCTATTGTGTTTTAAAAGTATTTAAAGGTTTTCATTAAAGATACATTAAACACATCATTAATCGTTGAAATATTAGCAAAATTTCTAGAGCTATGTACCATTTTGCCAGTAGGAGGCAACTATCTTTCTTTTTCATCAATTAGCTATGTAAGAGGTACTTTAGACAAAGGCACAGGAAAGAGAGCTATTGGGAACATTTAGAAAGCCTATTAGAAAGGGCTAATAACATAAAAAAGATTGATGAATGCTGAGACTCTAAGGAGGACACTGGGAACAACATCATGAAAAGTAAGATCAAGAACACAAGCAGTGGTGAAGGGATAAAAGCCTGCAGAGATGTGAGGCAGCTCCAACCTTGACTGCCGTTCTTACATACATATATTTCTATAAACAAACCATGAGCTCCATATTTAACACAATTGAAATTGAAAGTTTTACTTGTCAGCAAACATATGTATTGAGTGGACACGACAGATTATAAAGCATGCTAATTTATGTTGATGCATATTGAATAAAACATGATCTCAGTACTCTAGCAGTTCACAAGGGTGTTAAATGTATCTGGTTGTAAAATTTGCAATATATGATTATAAGATATAATAAAATGTGATGAGAGCGCAAGGTTAGGGTCCTAGGAGATTGTGAAAGAGTACTGAGTACCTAACTTCTGGGACAGCCAAACACAGATTCACGAAAGCATTAAAACCATAGCTGTAATTTGGAAATAACTTGGAGTTCACAAAACAGGTAAGGCAAGAAGGTCAGATTACCTGGGAGAGTAATCTACCCACAACATCTGCTGTGCCATCAGGAGTTGATCCTGGTCCAAATGACCTGGCTAGTACTAGTCCCTGTTTGACCTGACCCCTCCATGTGCATCCATCTTGAACTTGACATTGACACCTCAGTCAAACAGTTCGACCTTCCTTAATTAAGGCATATCATTCTTTACCTAGTCTTAATTTTTTAGACTCTCTTATCCTACGTTTTGGTTTTATGCCATAGTAGAAATGTCTAATTTCTCCCTAGTAGACAGATTTTTGTAGAAATTTTTCATTAAATCACAGAATTCCCCAAAGAGAAAATATATTAGAAATAAAGCTTACTATATAGATTGAAAATTTATATTGAATAATTATATGAGAAACAAATTATTCTCTATCTATTCCCATTTTTCTTGTTTTGCAGAACCTACATTGGTTTGCATCTTTTCTGGTTTTCATTTTCAAATGACTGTGTAACTATTACAATTGGTTTAAAGAAATGTCAGGGAATAATTCTATACATGTGTGAATTTAAGTAGTGAAAAGGGAAAAGTAGGGAGCCATGATGAGTCTGAGTTATTTTAAAAATACATTAATTTGAATTTGCAAAAAGATTGACAAATTCGTATACATTTGGTTTACCTTCTACTACAACTTCTTATGCGCCTTTTGCATTTTATTTATAAAATTGAGATTATGTATACCTAGTGGAAATACTTAAAGTAAATTTCCACTTTCTCCTCCATGGCCTTACCTTATAAAATTGTGTAGATTTGTAGGAATTATAGACTTGATAAATATTTAATTTACAAATGTCCATCTCCCATAAATTTTAGGGAGTATAGATTATTTTTCCAAAGTTACTTGTATCTTGTAGGACAACTAGTACCCCATTATTCATTTAAAGCAGGGGTGGATAAAAAAAGATGAAATTTGAAATGTAATTACTTAAATAAGTCTACTGAAAATATTTTTTCTGAACCAATAAAAACAATTTTTCTCAAGTATTATACTTCTTTGGAAAGATGCTAAGTTTAAAAAAATAAAAGTGTTATATGTAGAATATGTTTTTGAGTAATTCCCCCCTATGAAAACAAAATAACAAATGGGAAAGATAGAGAGGTCAATAATATCTTCTTGAAAACAAAGAGACTATTATAATCAAGGTTGACAGTTATCCAGGGTTCACTTTGTGCCAGACAATTCTCTAAAGACTACATTAAAACACATGCATACAGGTAAGCAGTACTAGGTTCACAGAAGAGATGATGGTGGCATACATAATTATTTAGATTGTTGGTGTCACCCAGCTAGTAATGAACAAGTCCTCTGAACTCAGGCCGTTCAGCTCCAGAACCCCAGTTCTTAATCATATGCTTTCTAAACTCTTAGGTGTAATTAGATCTACTTTTATGGAAGAAGTACATAAATAGTACATGCTACTCTTTTCTACAACCTCCAGCTTTGAACCAGGAAATATCTGTGTTCAGAACATAAAGCAACATTATTGTAGCAACTGTCCTTAGCAGAAATATTGTCTTCCATCCTAGAAATGGTGAAAAGAGTTATTTATTCACCAAAAAGATCTTGAAAGTCTTTCAGGATGACTCTTGACCTAAATTTTTTGATATGGCAGAAGATTATTTTTTTGACATTGATGAATCTGAAAATAATGATGAAAATCTTACAGGTTAGCATAGACATTTAGTATGATTCTGACTAATGCTAATTAGTTTTGAGATAGCACTTTGTAAGTTCCTGTTGCCTGAGTCCTGGGCTCTGTGAAATCCAATGTGGTTTTTCCATTAGATTTTTTTTTGGCCAGCTGTGAGTATATATATTTCTTTTTTGTATTTATGATATTTAAAATAAGCACAATTTGTGAAAAAGCAATAATCTCTTTCATATTTTCCTCTGTAATTACTGTAAATATTTATATCTTTTGATAATTTTGTCTTTGATAATTTTGTCTTATTTTTCAAGCCTTTATTCTCTAAGCACCTGTCTGAATAATCTACTTATGTCAAGGCAACATTTATCACCTTTGGGAAGAAGCATCATGTGTATAATATTGAATAAACACTATTGTGTAGCAGAAAGACACATGAGTTGTAGAATATAATTGTCCTCTGTAATTTATTAGGTTATAGCCTTGGGCAAGTTATCTCACCTTTCTAAGCCTCAGTTTTTCATTAATAAAAATGGGATTAACAACAATTATTTTCAATTTTTCTCTCAATAATTTGGAATAGAATTGCTCTACTTAAATAAATCTATTGAAAATATTTTTCCCGAATCAAGGAAAACAGTTATTTTCAAGTATTATACTTCTTTGATATTTAAAACCTGTCACAGTTTAACCAATTAAAATATCAATTCTCCTCTCTACAGTTTTTATTTCTAAGAACAATTCCTTAAACTTCCATCATTTATCAATCAAGAATCACAAACTTAAAGAATTTCAGAGCTGAAGGCAAAAGTAAAACTAATAATTATTTATCCTGGCTTATTTCATCTTTAGACAGTGGTAATTGTTAGACTATTATGTCAAAACCTTTTCTCTGATTTTCATATGTGGTTCTAATTTCTGATGCCTGAGGCAAAGGAGAAGAAATCAAATTGTTTCAAATGATGTCTAACTTGGCTTCACTGTTAATATTTCAAATATAAATTTTAAGAACTCAACATCTAAATTTTATTTTAATGGTAATAGTGTTTCATAATATGCAAACATAATGAAAATCCAGTTTATGTAATTTGCTCTATAAAAGCACATTTCACATATTATCATTATTAGTATTATTGATACTCAGGTTTTTGAGATCAAGCACCTCACTAATACATAGGTAAGGAAACTGACTATTGGAAAGGGATCCAATTTATTTAAGTTCAGAATTTTCCCATTCCTTTCAGTACACGACAATGAAACTGCAGCTTGTACAGGAAAGTGTGAACTTGGGAAGGGCGTCTTGGTCTTTTCAGTTAAAGAAAAAACAAAAATAACTTATCTTCTTAGAGAAAATGCAAACATCACTGTAGAGATTGGGATTCTTCTTTTTCCACATATATTTGCTTGTTTTTCATTACTGAGAGGAAGCTGTTTACCTTGTTGCTGCTGTTGAGATCTTTTATTAGTCAGGGCTCCCTTTGTTTTGGGAGTGAAGGATTCAGCTGGACAGGCTTAAGAGAATAGCACACTGGAAAGTTCAAATGAGATCAAGTTCACCTAGATCTGGTGACTCAAGTTCACTCTGGATCTGGAAGCCACCAGGACTCACTGTCTCAGTTTCTTAGCTCTTCTCCCATGTGCTGCATCACTAAAGTGGGGGATGTTGCCGTTGCGATAGTAATGCTATCCCCATAGCTCCAGGCTTTCTCTCCATTCTCTTCAACAAAAGCTAAAATAAGCTAAAAGATGTGTGTTCTATTACAATTCCAGGAAAACTACCAAAATGGGCCATGTGGGGCTCTTGTCAGGAGCCTCTTGCCATTGTTAAAGGTGTTACTGGCTAGGGGGAGAAACCACTCTGATTAGCTTTTTGGGTCATGTGTCTACCCTCAAAGCCAGAGGTGGAATCAAGTGTACATAAACTAGCTTGAAAATGAGTTAGAAATTGTTGTTCCCTCAAGGAAAATCAGAGTGCTTGTGTCAGAATGTGAAGGAATGAAAGATAACTAGGTAAAAATGTTCACTAGAGCTCCCTTTATTGAGTCTTTAATAAGGGCATGATGCTTGGAGAACTTATAAAACTTGCTTAAAGCTGCACCACTAGCAATGGCCAAAATCCTCTCCCCTATCTGATGCCCTTGCTTTTAGTATAAAACTATCTCTGCAGTGTCATAAATACAGCACTGCCCCACCACTTGTGCTGAAGTTCTTACCCTTCATTAGGTTTTCTCAAGTGCTCAAATAGTATCAACTTTGGATGAAGAAAATAATAATTAGGCTTCTACTTAGAAGTAAGGTTAAGTCGCCAGCAAGACAAAATGTCTTCCACAGCAACAACTAGGAGAAAACAAAGGATGATTTTAAAATTTGTGTTTTTTAAAACATTGGAGGCTAAGAAGACAAGATGAACAAAAATAAGAGACAGGAAAGAACTCTTCTTATGTAAGCTTGGGATTGGTAGACCTTTTCTGACCCTAGGTTCATTTGGATGAAGAGTGAGGGGCAGACTTCATCTCCATTAGTCAATGGAGGGATGAGAAAACATCAAATCTTGTGATGGTCATGTGGACCGATATACTGGATTGGCATCTGGAGGAGTTCCAAGCTCATGGCCCTTTTCCCCACGGGACATATCTAAGTGTTGCGATGATGCTGTGGTGGAAGGCTGGGGGGGTTGGGCTGGACAGCTAAACTGACTTATCGCACCCTGATGGCATTTAGGAAGAAAAGACCCTTTAGAGGGATGACCTGCAAAAAACACACAGTACATCTTGTCCTAGAGACATTAGAAAAGAGAAGGGTCTATAGCTAACTAAAATGCAATCCAGCCTTGCTCCAGATCAATGTCTGAATGAAATTAGGGTGACAGCCCTTCCCTATCTGCCTAAGAGAGAAAAAGGAAAACCTTCTCAAGGGAAGAAAATTGCATCAATTTTAATTTTAGTCTTTATGTTTCTTTTATATACAATATCCAGAATAAAATATTAAATTTTAGTATATAGTGTACATAAAATATATGTATATGTTAGAAAATATTATATTTGATATAATAAATAACTAAATAATTATTTAAAATAATTAAACAATTGAACTATTATATATTTATAGCATATATGATACATTATTTACATCATATATAGTATAACAGATATATCTTATTCAAAGAATCATAAAAATGTAATTTTCTTCCTTCTTCACTGACCAACTGTTCTAAGTTTATTTCCCTGATTCCTCTGTATTATCTCAACTGCTAAATACTGGAGTGCCCTAACTCTCGGTTCCCTAAACAATCCACTTTTTTCTCTGCACTCATACTCTTTGTGATCTCATCCACTCTCGTGTTATTAAATATCATCCATGAAGCGATGACAAAGACGAATTCACTCCCCTGTGAACTCCAGACTATATGTACAACTGTATACTCAAATTTACCATTTAGATGTCTGTAAGCAAATCAGCTTAAAGCAGCCCTAACCAGACTCCTGATTTCCATTCATAATTGGTTTTTCCCATATTCTTTATTTTGGAAAATGGAATTCCCTCTTGCAAAATCAAAAAACTTGGAGTCACATTTCTCACATTTATTTTTCTTAGACCTCCAATCCAACGGCAAATGCTGTTGGGTTTGTCTTCAATATGTGTGAAAGATATGGCCTCAGCATCTCTCCCAGTTCAAGCCATAATCATATTCACCTGGAAGCTTGCTTTAGCTGCAACTGTTCCCTAGTAACCTGTTCTCATCACAGGACCCAGTATGAGAAACTGTCCACAAGACTGCTTTAAATCCTGAGATAACACCCCATCTCACTCAAAGAAAAGCTAAAATCCTTACCTATCAGGTCTTACACAATCTATTTCTCAGTATCCCTCCGTATTCATTCCCTACTACTCATTTGCTCACCCATTTGCTGCTGTTGTAGCTACAGGCTGTTCCTGCAATGTCCCCCTGCCCAAAGCACTTGCTGCTGCCTGTGCCTGGAATACGCTTCCTGCAAACATCAGCATGGACTTCTCACTTCTTCCAAGTCTTTCATCAAATATCACATAAATGAGACCTTATCTTATAACCATACTTGAAAAGGACACTCTCCCCATCATATACCCTATTACTGTTTCACTCTCTATATTTTTTCCACAAACTGATTACCACCACTACATGTACACATGTACACACACACACACACACACACACACACACTTTACTTATGTTTTTTTTTTTTTTCACTTCTACTAGAATATGGCTGAAATGAGGGCAGGTAATTTTTGTCCTCCTTTGTTTATTGGTGTATTGCAATCACTCAGGACATGGACTGGTACTCAGTAAATAATAGCTGAATAGACAATTATGAATACTATTAATGTTTATTTCACAAACCTGGCTAATATGATCTGATATTCTCTTGGCTGGAACTTTGTATTTATTCAGCAACAATTCAAAGAGGATTTCAGTTATTTCATGGTATAATGAAGATATTATTTTTATTGTGCTGTTAAATCTTTTGCATAATGCACAATTGGGAAGAGAGCACTCAGGCTTCTACACACACATATGAAATACACCAGAATTAACTTAGGTAGGTGGTAACAGGAAGACAGATATGCTTGTAGCCAAAATTACTGATCCTTTTATTGAATCTTGCAAACAGAGTTAGACTGGGAAGAAAATGGAAAGAACATCTGATACCCATTATTAGATCCTCATTTAACAATTCTGGGAAATGGCAATTCTCATTCACATTTCCTCTTAGTAACCTAAAAGTTGGCCTGTCTGACAATGAAGCCACGGGGAGACATGTTTTGATCAAGTCTGTTGCCTTTCCTTTCAAAGTGAACTACATAACACACCTGTGAAATTTCACTTAATCGGATCAGCAGGGCTGCTTTGAGACAGAGTGTAATGCGGCTACATGTTGAGGATTGCTTGAAAAGTGTCCTAATCCCTTGTCTTTTTTAAAGAATAAAATAGATAATATTCATGTTTCTGTTTCCTAAATTTAGCAAAATTGGTCAAAACTTTAAACAATATCATTTCCTGCTCTTGCATTGGATTTGACACACGTTTTCACTAGTAAAGCTATCTTTCCAAAGGTGGATCTATAAAACAGTAAGCTTATATATATAAAGTATATATTATATATATAAATATATAAACATATTATATAATATATAATGTATAATATATAATATATATAATATGTTTATATATTCATGTATAAATTTATATTTATATTTTATAATATAATGTATAATATAATATATAAAATATTATTATTTATAAATTTGTTATATATATAAAATAGTTAAATCTTACTATTTCATATAAATAAAAGTCATGTATATATTTTTATATAATATATATAATTATTTATTTATATAATATATTTAAATTTATTAATATAATTTATAAGTATATATATAACATACATATGTATATAAACCAGTAAGCTCCAAATATCAGAATTTCACAGAAAAAAAATTTCTAAATCATATACTTAAAACTTCACTATTAATATCAAGTTACTATATCTTTGAAAACAACATGTTGGTAGTAAGGCTAGACTCTATACTATTTAGTAAAGGGATAAAGGGAGCAAAATTTCCTTTTCCTTTTTCCTTTGTTTTTATGCATCACTTCACTAGGTGTTATGCTTTTTCTTTTTCTTCTCCTGTTATAACTAGCTGGTTCTGAATCAATAAGTTAAAATTAATCATTTACTAACATTTGTGATTTCAATATCATGTTTTTTGACAGCATGATATGTTTTTTTTTTTGTTATTTCACATTAATTATGGAGACTATAGCAGAAGATGCAGATGTACTCTGGGTGGTGGTGGGGTTTTAAGCAATAGTCTTGGGGCTCCTGAAATAACAGTCATTTTACAACTTGTGAAAAATTCAGAGGAGCAAGTTTCAGGAAGAAAAACTACTATATTCAGGACCACATTTATCTTCATATAGAGGCATTAAGTATACCTTCCTCTTAATTAGGAAATAATTGTAGTTTATAACTTCTCAGTTGCCTTGTGCAGATCTTTTTATTAGTTAGCAGGAGCACTGCTCAGGACTTTGGAAGGCTTAGGAAAACTTGAATGGAAAAGGCAGAAACCTGAACATTCAACTAAAATCACAACAGCTAAAAGAGGATCACGATTGTTGATTTGTATACAAGGAACGCATTATTTCAAATGAAAGAGAAGAGTCTTACAACCTATTCTAACTTCCTGAAGCTTGAAGTCCCACAGTTTTTATTAATCTCATCAGTTTTTCAACCTCTTTTAAGATTAATGCAATTGACTCCATCTTTCTGCACGTGACGAACTTAGTTAACGTGGTCGTAATTTCAGTCTTCTAAATGTCGGTCTTTAGCACAAAGTAATTGAGCTTCTTGAGTAAAACTTGTAATTTCTAGTTTGTATATCTTAATTGTTACAGATGCCACACTTCTGTATTATTAAACTTGCATGTTATTTTCCAACACATTAATGTTTTGAAGGGATCAGGGCAAGCTTTTTTACCAATACCCGCAGTCTTTTTTTACCTCCCAATCTTTGGCTGTAAAACAGTGAATTGTGGGTTATGTGGTCAAGAACGACTTAAGGACTCTTTGGAGGTTACACTGACCAGATGGTGCCTGGCTTTACCATGGGAGCAGACTTGATCTTGTCTCAAATCAGACTCAGAGAAATACTCATTCACAGAATTATTTGTGGATAATTCTTTTATTACATAGGATTTTGAATTTCTATATCTTCCTATACTTATCATGACTTGTATCTTATTATAAACAAGTAGATTTATTAGGAAAAATTTCAGGAAGGAAGGTTTGGGGCATTTGCCTTTTCCAGCTCTTTTTTTAGGATTTCTTGATATTCAAATCTCGGATAAGATGTGTAAGATGTTTGTGTTGAAATGAGCTCCAGCTTGTTCACAACAGCTGCTGAACTTGCTGTCAAAAGCTCTTTAGCTAACCTGGAGCCTTTTCTTCAACCCCAGAACTCAACTTCGCCCAGTTTTCCACGATTTTTTTTAACACTTAGTAACCTTCCAGTGAATGATCTTTTTGCTTAGAATATTCATATTTGGTCTCTATTGCAAATAACAAAGAATGCTGACTGAAACAGTTGGCTGCTGAAGCAGTAATTTTGGGAGATTGGGAAGCTGCTAAATGTGGACAGTTTTAAGTGGTTTTCTGTGGCTTAAGACTTTGGATGGCATATGAATACCTGGGGAAAAGGTCCCAGGACTTCTAGGAAGTTGCAGGGAGGTTAGAGGGGAAATATGTGGGTTCCAAGGAAAGACATCATCTACTTCACAGTTTTGTGTATGATGACCCTAAATTCATAAACCAAGCAGAAATATTTGAGCAAGTTGAGCACGAGGGGCAGAAAAATCTGGGCAGAATCATAAACAGATGGTCCTGTGACATGATCCCTCAACTGAGGTTATGCACCTGAGGTCAACAGACCACTGGGCAAATGTCCAAATGCCAGGCAGATTAGGCTGTCCTTGATAATTAAGGCTAATTAAGTTGTCCTCTCATGTAAGTCCAATGTTGGATCATTCAATATATATTGTAGATAAATCTTTTTTATTCTGAGAACATTCATGCAACAAATATTTATTGATCACAAGTAGGTGAAAAATTACAATATTGCCATTAAGTATTGGTTTATTTATACCTAAGGGTACTTTTGAAATGAAAAACTTATATAATTTCTTAACCTCTAAAGATTATTAGAGATTTTGAATTCTAATATATACACATACATAGATATTAACCATAGTAAAATATTGTGTTTCCTTACAATTTTTAGTATTCAGGAGTATTTTTTTAAAAAGATTTTCTCAAATTTAGAACTTAGGAAATAAATTGTAGAGAATTGTAAATTGTCTTAAAATAAATGTCACCTCATTTGCCCATGAAGAATAAACACCATTCTTCTTAAAGAGCACTCTTTTATTGTTTTAATTTTCTGGGTCTTCTCCATTATCATGTTTGAAATCACTGTTTAAGTGTGCATTCAGAATAATGAGACTGAAGTTTGAAAATTTGTGCTTCTCACTTATAGATGTTTATGTTTCCTATCTTTTATTCATAGAATGAATTTCTTGAAATTATTGTTTTTGTATGTGAATTAAGTGCAGTTAGCATCTGCAACTGGAAACTAGCTGATTTTTACACAATGTTTCATCTTTGTTGGGAATGAAAAAAACCTTCATTAAAATGTCTTTAAAATCAGATATATTAGAGATGGATTCCTCATTTTAGGAGACACATGCATTTCTAGCTCATATATTTAGGGCATATAAAAATTGATTATAAGAACACACTTGGATGTGCAGCATTCTTACTATAGGAAAGGGAAGCTATTTATTTCAAGTATTTGCTTATTTTTTTTTAGAGAAAATAAAAAATGCTTGTATAACTTATTTACATTATTTAGATCAATTATGTTACTCATAAATGTGGATTGATGTTCACTGACACATTCAAGGATTGTGCAAGGAATGTTTATAAGTTTACTTTTAAAATCATCACTTAACCACCTCTTCTTTTTGCCATTCATCTTTTCCTTTTTCTGAAGAACTGTTTGACATAGTAATCTATTATAGTAATTCAAATGGAAAATCTTTACTCACATGTATATACTGTATATACTCACATGTATAGTGAATACTTAATCATGTGTGAGCTATAGTTTTACTCACACACATAAATATTCTGTTAATATATGGCAAGTGTGTATTTATGGATTGTTGATAAATTGATTTGCTTTTCAAAAAACTAAATTTTATCAATTTCAGTGTATTTGTTCCATTCTTTTGGTAAAAAGCTTCAGATGTGTTTGAGCTTTCTCTTTGGTCTTTGTTCATCAACTGTCACTCAGCTGCTATTTATGCTAATATTACACTGAAACAGAATGTCTTTTGGAGTAATGATTAGCTATTGTACTTGGCGTTAGTTCAGCATCATTAATCAGGCAATGCTTGCTACCTGTAAGGCACAGTATGTGCTGTGGGACATTTTTTAGGTGGTGCTCAGAAACCATAAGAAAACTTCCAAAGTTGTTAATGAGCTTAATGTTCACAAGAAAAGCTTTTGACAAATCATTTCTTATAACAAAACTTTTGACAGTGACTACTTTTTGTTAACTAATTTATTTCTTAAAGATGACAAGAAAATATTTTATCAATATTATATTTATGTACTTCTAGCACTTTATTAAGATTTTTGGGTGAATGGACTATTTGTTAAAGACTAAAATAATTTTAAATATTTTAAAAAGTGAAATAGTTGATTCCACTGATTTAAAAGCAAGATATAAATATTTTAGAAGATAATGATCTATAATAAAAATAATAAAATGAAATGCATATTATTAATCTGATGTTTTGTTTATCACCACTCTGATCTTCCTGAAGAAGACAAATGAAGCAATTATAATTGATTAAGAGCCTTTTATTTGAATCTTTTACAGTAACTAGATATATGTACACACACACACACATACACACAGAGTAACTGATCTTACGGTTTATATAGATCCTATAGAATGGCAGACTAAATCTACATATGAAAAACTCACATTGCATATGGGGTCATGTCCATGTAATATTATAGAAAAAAAAACAACACAAAGATACTGTGAAATACCCTGTTCATCCTGTCCAAACTGGATAATCAATAAAGATGAAAAAATATTGTGTATTACCTTATCTTAAATTTTACTTAAGTGTCATTTAAATATCACATAACCTTGTCTTTGAGATCTGTAATTTTAAGATCTTGGAGTAAGTTGTTTATTATAACATGGTTATTTTAACTGTGCTAAGCTATTTATTTATAAAATGTCTGTAAGTCCCACAGCCTAGTCATCCAAAAAATCTTACTTGCATTCATAATTGTTTTTTAAAAGAAATTGATTATTAATTAGGCAGGTAAAATATATTAAATTGTTATTCAATGTGATTTTTTTTGCAGCCGCACTGTAATAGGTCACATAAAAATCTTCATTTTGTTACCTTTTGGAGAATTTTCTCTGTTTTTTTACTTATGAATTCAGATAAAACTTTGATAATAGATAAGAACCTCTTCTCATAAAGGCCAGATTTTGCAAACACATGCAAAACATATATTTTGCAAACACATGCAAAACATATTTTACAAACATAAAGGACAGATTTTCCTCTTTATATGGAGGGATATTTTGCATGTAAAGTGTATATTCATCTTTGTTCTCATTTGTAGTGAGCTGTTACACAGGAATTAGGGATGTAATACAGTTTTGAGTAGTAATCTGTGATTATGATCAGCAATGTGAAAGCATTCTCAAGATTAGTTGGCCAAGAAGATAATTTTTTCAAGTGGAGAATTGAAAAACTTATCCAGGGACAATGCAAGCAAAAGCCAGGTATCCCAGTAACGTATAAATTTCCCCTAGACTCATTTGTTGTCTGAGTTATTTGCACGAGTGCAATTGTCTTATTCTACATGGATGGGATAAATCCAGTCTTCCTTCCATCCCATTTCATTGTAACATTTTCACTGACATTTATTTTCTCTTTCTTTCACAATAAATTTTGTGGAAAATTAAGTTTATGAAAATAAGAAATTAATACTACTGTTAGGAGCCAAGTGACTATGCCAGATATTTGCCAGCTGTTTAGCAACCCTGTGCAAATCCCAGTCTTCTCCTGAGCAAAGGCTTCCAAGTTTGTGAAATTTGGAGTCCAGTGATGTGGACAAATGGACTAAATTGAATCCATTAAAGTCATTCAGTTTGAATTCAGAGCCAGATTAAACCCAAACCTCTAAAGGTGAAAGTCAAGTATATTAAATCAACATATCATGAAGTCTCATACAAGGTAGTTCCAAACCGTTACAAATCTGTTAAAAATTGATATATAAATGATTCATCAAACAAGAAAGTCTGTAATGTGTTCAGTTTCCATATCTCTATCATCTGTATCCTCCAATAGATTCAATTTAATTTTAATCATGTAAGTTTTAGCAAAAATTTGTAGATTGCAATTGTTTTAGAATATAACAGTATGCTTAAATTTTGCCCAGACTGATGTATTTTGACCATTTAAACAATTCCATAATATTTGTAAACCTCTACTTGAGAGACCAATACTATGGGAGCAAAATTTTCACTTCTTAAGAGCTTGTTTCTGGCTGAAACGTTTAAAAAGGATTTCTGCCTTTCTGACAAAAGGTGTTGAAAAGGAATTCTGCCTGATTGGTCCACTTTCCTTCCACATACACATCTTGATATTTCTGTTAGAGATGAGAAGAGTAAAAGAAGAAAAGCCTAAAATAAGATATGAGTATTTTCCATATTGTCAGAAATAAAGTCATAGCCACAAATGAATAGTAAATAAATAGAGGAACATGCTGATTAAAATGAAGGTTATATAGGAGATATATATAGTCTAATTGAATGGCGTTAGATTTTTTTTTTAAATCTTTTCTCTTCATTTGTGTATCCCATGCACACAGAACTATCTCTGGAACATTGTAGAGATTTAATAACTCTTTGTTATATGAGAAAGTATAACAATAATATAACAAATACATAGATAGGTTAGGCTTCTAAGTATTTTAATTCAAATGCTACTTGTGGCCTATTCCCAAACATCTTTTCCTTCTCTGACCTCTACTTACCAGGAACTACTATCCAAACTACAGTCAGAAACCACATAATGTCAGTAATAGCTTGGCTTGAAGTAACCAACACATTTCATATCTTACAGAGCTAGAAATACACCTTTTCCTAGGATTCTTGTTAGCACAGATTTAATGAAACTATAAAAACAGTATTTAGAGTGTCCATATTTTTTCCAGGTAGAAGGACTTTCCAGTATCACTAGGGCATTGATGTCTTTTGGATAACTGAGTTAATTATTTAAATATGTCACAGGAGGTAAAGAAAGTGTAAGATAAACTTTTGAAACAAAACAAGGTGCATAGAGTATTCTTTTGTCCGATTTCAGACCTGTATCTGGTGAAATATCTAGATCCAGTTACCCTTTTTTTTGGTGGAGGGGGATACAGAGCAAAAGAGGAAGAACACCATGGGCATATCTTAAACAAAATCTATATTTTAGAATATGTTTGGGAAAATGACCCAAGTTCATCAAGAAATAAATTATGATGAGATAAAAGAGTTAGAAGGAGAACCTATACATTCAAAGACTTATTAACTAATCTCAGTGGGGTTTAGGAAAAAATTTAATGTGGTAAAATTGTCCAAGTACTTACTAAAACCTCTTAAAGATGGAACATCAGAGTCTAAAACTTCTACATATAGTTTTGGATTTATCATCTTAGAAATGTATTATTGATTTGAAATATGTCATTATGCTTAAAAGTCTTCAAATATACAGGCGTCAATATATTCTAGGCTATACGGCAAAGTGGATCTGTAGGGTATTTCTAGTTTTGGCTTAGGTTTAAAAAAAGATATAGGTAATATTGTCTTTTGAGTATAAATTCAAAATTCCATCAATATTTCATATTACTTATCTAGGCATATTAAATAACATACATATTTTACATTCTGGCTGAATTTAAATCTTACTGACTTTAAACACAATCTTTAACATAATTTTGCTAACAAATAAATATTCCCTTTGCTTTTTTTCATATTGCAACTGTGAAAACTTATGGTATCTCATGAATGAAAGATAACTGACAGGTAGGCTGCCCTTGTTAGATATAAACTACAATGAATCAGACATCATCTGTCATATTCATCAAGACATTATGTCACTTTGATGATATTTGATTTATTTTTTGTGTAAGGTGAACAGCTAGAAGTGAATAAATTTTGATTTAATATGTAAAATGAGTAAAAAGAGAACACACTACATAATTTATTAATGGTATTCATTTTCATTATGTTTAAACTTGGGTTCCTATTTTTCTTTAATGTTGTAATGAAAACAAATGATTTTAGTTTTCATGATTAAAATAGCCCTGTATGAGAAAATATTTAATAGAAAATTATGGCTTAAAAAAATTAAACTGTAACTCAATTACCGTATTGCTCAAGGGTCACAAATACCAATTTAAATTGGGATTTACTTGTAAACATGAACATAATATTTAATATGTATTCTAGGGTATTTTGAAGAGACATTGGGATACACTTTTAGATTTAAAGGTAACTAAAATAATATTCAGTAGAATAAAAACAAAGAATAACACATTTGAAATTCAGCACCTTAAATCTTTCAAATTCACTGACAATTACAGACACAGTCAACTCAATCCTCAATTTTTCAGAATTAATTCATGTTTAGATGTGGTTTTTGGATGACATATTTAATTTCCTTTTATTCTTTGGTTTTCACAAGCTGACCATTGCAAATTAAAATGATTAGAGTAAAATATTTCATATTTAAAGTTTGAGACTTTTTCCAATTACAAATATAAATACAAAATTAGGTGGAAAAATCTAGGGCCACACAAAAACTTTAACTATGCTTTTGCTGTACTTTTTAACTTTATTTCTAAGCTGTTATCTTGGATTACACTCATTTTGCATTTTCTTTCAATTGGTCAAAAATTAACATAGAAAAAGAAAACTTTTGTTGTTACATATTAGAACATAAAATTTCAAACCATGTCAATTTTAAAAGAATATGCACTTCATTTGAATAGGAAAGTACTGAACACTAACAAAAAAAGCAATAATTAGAATAGAAAATTCATTTATTAGTACCATATTTTCTTCTGATTTATCAACAGAATCAGTCATAATAACTAAAATCATTTTTGAAAGGTTTTCAGAAATCTCTTTTTATAGCATTTCCACAGAATTATAGACAGAATTTAAAATAGAAAAGACCATGGAATCCATCTAAAGAGTGCTTTCCAATAGAAATGTAATATGAGTCACAAAGTTGAGTCATATACATCATTTAAAATTTTCTATAACTACATTTAAAAAGTAAAGTGAACATGTGTAATTAATTTTAATGATACACTTAATTGGCCCCAAATATTCAAATATTTTCATTTCGACATATAATATCAAATACTAATGAGATATTTTGTATTCTTTTTTTTCTAACTCTTTGAAAATCGTTGTGTGTTTTACATTTATGGCACATCTCAACTTGGAATCAACATTTCAAGCACTCGATAGTCATGTGTTGCTAGCGCCTGCCATGTTTGCTGATGTAGATCTATGGCACCCCATTACCTTGATCTTCAGATGTTAGAATAGTTAATTTGAAGTGAGCTGATGTGGAAGGCTATAAATGTGATGAATTAGATAGGTACTGGCCTCCAAAGGGGCAACAGAGTTATTGGATGCAAGCATAAATATTGGCACCTACAGTAGCTAAGTCCTGAGTCTCAAATCAACAACTGTGTAAACTTGGCATGTTATTTTTCCTCCTATTTGCTCAGTTTCATTAACAGTAAAGAGAGATTGATAATAATAAACTCACAGAGTAGTTCTTCAGAATATGTAGTTCCCAGGACAGTTCCTGATACATTAGGGGAATTGTTGTAGGCATTCCTTTTTACTCAACTTACTATCTTTATGTAAGTCATTTAACTCCTATCATTTACCTTTTATTGTTAAAAATCAGTTTGGAATACTTCTTGATTGTAGAATGCATCTAAACCTAATAAAATTTTCTTAATCAATATGTTAAGTAAAATGTGTGCATGTTCTTTTGAACATATCTGTAAGGGTGAGTAACTGACCTTCTCAGAACTGGCTATTATCATCTAAAATGCCCTGGTAAATTTTTAGATATTTGTCTATGTACACTATTTCCCCTAATACCAAATTAGCCAATTCTTCCATAGTATTTAAATCAAGTTTCTGGATATTTTCATGTTGCTTTTTGGTAATCATTGGACGAAACTTTTCATCCTTTTTTAAAAAAAAATCTCTACTTATAATGCCACATGATCCCTTTAGTGGTTTTGAGCTTTTTCTCTGAACTCTTTCCAATCTGTCTATATTTCTCTGCTACTGAGGCAAACAAAACTGAATGGCACTTTGATGCAGTTCATCAGAATTACATAAGGAAGGCTATCATGCATATGTCCCAAGATGTCATGATTTTTTGCCTGCAGATCAAAGTAACAGTGAACTTTTATGCATTTTATTGAAGCATCAGCCAGATCTTTTCAGTGGATGACTAAGGTGCTCTTCGACGAGAAGAGTCAAAATTAATAAGGCTCAGAGAGTCTAAAAGAAGTGGAATCTATTCAACAGCTTTTTCAAAATCTTTTTTTTAAAAGAGATTTTGGATTTAGAATTGGACTTTATCAAAGGTCATTTGAGGTAAAGTAGGTAACTTTGCCACTAATACTTTGTTCCTCTTAAATATTTGCTTTCTAAAAAATAATTTTCCCTTAGTACTCTATACTCCTTTATTTAATGTGATGAAATATATGCATAGTTTTCTCTCAAGAGTATCCATTGATATTTGTCCAATATTAATAGGAGTAGGGAAGTGGAGATAGGAAAAGGAAAAGGTGGGAAAGGTAAATGTAAAATGACAATGAAATATTGCAGTCCTAGTGACTTTGTAAAGAACTTGTTTGTAAATATATCAGTGCACAGAGAATTTATTGTCTAAATTTTTCTGTTTTGTCTTTTGTGTTGACTATGCTTGTATTTTTTCTTGCTTATTATTTTTTAAATTATTTACTAAAAAGTTAATTTTTTGGTAATTACTTGATTGTATGCTTCTAGTTTCACTAATTTTTAGAATATATTACTAAATATAATTTTATATTTTTTTCATTTGTGTCCATTTGTAAAATGTAAAATATATGCAGAATACATGCCTGTCAACTCAATTGTTCAGGCTACGTAATTTCATTGGCTGAGTTGGTGGTGGAACTCATTGGAAAAGTATATGTTAAGTTTATGAAGAAAGATGTTTTTAAGTGACTTCCTTTCATTTTGGGGGATTTGTGAGTGGAAAGACAGGATGAAAATGCTTAATGCAATCAGATCTCATTGATACTCTTAAGGAAATCATAGGCGGTAGGCCACTATTCTTCCGGGGTATTATTTTTAGCAAATTGTTTCTGTAATTCTTTGTGATTCTGCTTTGTGTATTATGTTGAAATTCATAAAATAATCTAATTTTTCTTTGATTAAACATCTATATTTTCTAGTCCACAGTTATGCTTTGATAACAGATAAATGCTGCTGAGAATAAGAGAATCATCTTTGTAACTGATTGCTGTTAATGCCTCATATAGGAAATACTAAATAAGTCACTGAATTACAATCCCAATTATTACAATGTTGTGTTTTGGCATATACATGTCAATATATGAATGCCACAGTTTTGTCTTTTTTAACATTTAGGCAATACATTTGAAGTCAGAAATACTATTTATTCTGCATAAGCATACATTACTGTACTTGGACTTTTGAGAAGTTTAGTGCATTGGCAAATTTTGGTATATAATTTACACTTGTAAAAAATTGAATATACTGAAATACTGAAAAGCCATTTTAACAATTATACCAATAACTGCACTCATCAAATTCAAGCTAAAATTTTCAAACTTATAACTTTAGTCTTTAGATAATGGTTAATATATTATCTTCCTCCTTATTTCCTGTTATTAATGTTTTACCTATAGAGGGAGATTTGCTTTTTCAGTAAAAATAAACATGCAAGCTAGTCATCTAATTACAATTTTAAAGAACACATCAGGCACACAGAACTATGAATACCAGTTTAAAATTTCACTTACAATTTCACATTTTATTCCAAATTGAAATGTATTTCTAATGGGCTAAGGGAAAAATGGATGTCTATTATTAGTTCTTGTGGGAAAAGATATTAGTAATCCATAGCCATTAAAATACTATGATTAAACCGGAAGACAATCAGAATTTTGTTGTTCTTATGTATTCTCTATGAGCATAAAAGCAATGATAACTTCTAGTTTTTAGGATTATTAGTAACCAATTTGTATTTGCTCATTACAGGTGTCTTTTGTCTTTCCTTGAAAAGCCCCGTTTAAAAGCAATAAATGGAATCATAGATGATTTTATATGTGTGCACTTTTGGAAAAGATGGTTTCCTAAGTGAGCATACCAAATAGATAATTTTGCCATCTGTACTTTGCTTCTCTTAAACATTTGCTTTTTTTTAAAAAAAGTTTTTTTCTTTAATACTTTATGCTTTAATATAGTGAAATAAATGCATACACCTATTTTTCTCAAGAGTATCCATGATAAGTTGTCAAAAACATACTAAAACATATAATTAGCCTTAATATATAACCTTACGAAGAAACAATTTTAGAAAATATTTTTCAGAGTGGTGTATTCTGTTGTATTGGTGGTAGGTTTTTCAATAAACATTTGTTTAGAGAACTATGTGGAAGGTTCAGTTTCATATCAACATTGTATGGGTCTTAGAGGTAGCAAAGTTGACTGGATTCCACTCAAAATCAGTTGAGTAAAGTATGGATTTAATTGAAAATTACTTTGACAGATTTTTAGCACAGACATGGTATATTTTTCCCCTTTTAATGGATTCCTGAGTGATTTATTTGCCTGAAAAAGCCTTCTGAGTCATATACGAGAGTTCAGTTACTTACAAAGAGGCGCTGCCTATGTAACCCAAAGTGTCTCTTCACTTGACATCTTCTTAATGTTTTCTTTTGCTATCTGCATGGATTTAACTGAAAATGCAAAATGTCCACAACCAACTCTTGACTCCATGGTGCCAATGAAATAAATAAAAAAAAAAACTGTATGTTTTTTTTCTTTATTAAGGTTTATCATACTGTGTTTGAACTTTATTTCATGTCTACATGCTTCTTCTCAAATGTAAACCCATTGAGAGAAGCAACAAGGTCTTATTTGTCTTTGTACATTTAACACACAGTATGGAGTACTTCAAATAATATTTGCTAGGTAATTCAAGAATAAAAAAATAGTGACCCAGGAAATTTAGAAATATAGGCATTACACATGAGTCAAAATAAGTGCATTTTAAACTGGGCTAACCAAGAAATTAGTCATTGTTTTAGAACAAATATCATAGCTGTTTTCTAGTGAAAACCTTTCTAGAAATGAATTTAGAATTGATTTATATAGCTTACTGAATTACATCATTGCTGTTTTTATACTACTGTGGTAATTTGGAGAGTTTGAAAATGTGTCATTGTGGAAAGTTATTTCTCTCTTTTTTTTTAATTAACCATTTTATTTACTGAAGTATAATTAACTTACAATGTTGTGTTAGTTTCAGGTGTACAGAAAAGTGATATAGTTATACATATAACTGAATTTCAGATTCTTTTCCATTATAGGTTATTACAAGATATTGAATATAGTTCCCTGTGCTGTACAGTAGGTCCTTGTTGTTTATCTATTTTAAACATAGTAGTGTGTATATGTTAATCCCAAACTCATAATGTATCTCTCCCCTCTCTTGGCAATATCTTTCTTTTGTGGGTGTGATTTTCAAAGATCTCTCAGCTTAATCAGACCCTTTTTGTAAGTGGAGATTTTTGGAGTTAACTTTTGAGCTTCTGAATAGAAAATAACTTAAAAGCAAATTATTGTCTATTCTTTGCTTGCTGTGACAGGAACTATCTTCTTAAAAGATGGAACACAATTGTGGTTTGATATTTTGTACATCATAGTAAAAGAATCCCAGAGTTTTATAAGTATTTAAATTACGTGTATCACTGAACATCATACCATTATGAAATTGGTAGAAGTGATGTATTCCTAATATGATCATCAACAGATTTCAATTTTGTAAGATAAGTATGTCAAATTTAAGAATTTTGCCTGATTTCTATGGATTTAGTATATATGATGCCTTATAATATTTAAAAGAAATATACTTTTAGCAGCATTTGCCAAGGGGGATAAGTGGGTGGGCAGAACCAAATTAAAAGTTGAATAGTAAGTCACCTAGTATATAATTGCTAAAATGAGTAGATAATAAATTGATTTAATTTTATATGATCTGACAGCTTATAATATACTTAAAATATTTAGTCATTTATTTTCCAACCAGCAATTCTGAAGTGACTATTTTTGGTAAGCATGGGGCTATTAAAATGAACATGATAAGTATTTTTTTCAATAATGTTATAGTCTAATTGAGAATACAGATAAACAGGTGAAATAATAGATAATGAATGCTTCTGTGTGGAAGAATGAGTGAATAATAAGTATGATGTGATCAACTGCTACTGAATAAAGTGTTATTCTTACTACTACTACTGTTACTAGTAACAATTATACTAATAAGGCTGACAGCTGGTGTTATTGAAGGATTAATAACTACAATGCTTTGTGCTGCTCGCTTCATTTAGTTCTTACAGCAGCCCTGTAAGGTAAGAACAGAACCAGATATATAATTTGCAAGAAATAGTGCAAAATATAGAGGGGAAATTCTTTGTCCAAAAACTGTTAGTAATTTTATGATGACAAAAGTTGGACATTAATCCAATATCCTTCTAAGTGCTATAGAACCGTTTGTAACTACTTATGTCACATGCATATGAAGCCACAGGAACTGTAATTGTCCTCCATTCTTCAGTTCAGGAAATAAAGTATACATTTATTGAGGATGCTTGCTCACATATTTTTCTAAATTTTTGAAGACTACTGCTTTACAGAAGATGCTGTAGGTATAACATTAGAATCATTTAAAATGTACAAGATTGAATTCAAAGATCAGTTCAAAGGCTGTTACATTCATCCAGGTTGAGCATTCTAGTTATCTTGATCTGTCTGGGAAGAGTCATATTTTATGATGCTTCTTATAAGCATCAAAAATTATTCTTAGTAATGTAGTATTTGAGTACTCCTCAAAGATTGAAACCTACCATCCGTATCAAGATTTTGGCCTTGTGACTACATCTTGAGATGACCTGTACTTGTGAAGCCAGTTTGTTCAAGCATGTCCTTTATCTAAGGCATCAGTCAAATTGAAAGCCCTTGAAGTGTCCTTACCCCATACCATTGTCATCAGACTGCTTTGGTTGTATCTTCCCACTCAAGGGCATTTCTTTCACTGTTGACCTTCTTTGTAACATTTTATATTTTATTTTCTTGAAACTTTCTTCCATTTCAAACATATCACCTGGACTTGGCTAAACATAGATTATCTCTACTTCTTATAAAAAACAAAATAAGTGAAAACATTAAAATGATTGAACTGGATTTTTCAATATTATAAAGCTCACAAGGATGAATAAGAGACAATTAAGATAAGAACTATGAAAATATAAAAGATTATGAGAAAAGGAAAACAGAAATAATGTGTAACTGATATAATCAGGCAAGTGAAATTGAAACACAGGTATTGACCAAAGGAAGCCCATGGGAACAAAGTCAATCTCTCACTGAGAACCTGCACATGTGTGTAAAATTGAGGCACCAAGAATTTCAGAGTATAAGAGTCAGGGGAGATGCCAAAAGAGGAATGATCTGTTGAAAACCAACCCTACCTTGATCTGCCTTGAAAAAAGGAGACCTTTATGCTCTTGAAACATTAAATCTGAAAGACCTTGGATTGGGGCCTTCAGAACCCACTAACAGTATCATGAAGGGCTCATTAAAAGTGGATAGAGTGAGTCAAATTCTTTGGATTAAAACAAGGCTACCACAAGGGCAGCCTGTCACCATATTAACTCCCAGTGTGTATAGGCTTAGAGCTTCAAGGCAGGAGAAAGCTGTACTCTTCTCTGGTGATGACAGGCTAAAAAGATTTATAAGCACTGATATTTGGAGGTACCCACCCTATCTTTTTACACTGAGACTCACTGACAATGCCCATCTAAGTTCACAGAATTTCTAGATTGTTTTATTTATGCTTTATAGTATATTATGAAATACAGCCAAAAATTGTCATTATCTAAGGAAATCTATATCAAATAAAAATGAACATAAAAGGAACAAAAACAATACAGAGGGAAGAAGGACTTTCTCTAATTTTTCAAATAAGAGTGGAGATAAAGAAATAATCAGAACATGGGAAAGTGTTTCTGTGAAATTTGAAATTTGTTAGTTGAAATATAAATTACGTAAGTATAAACAGTGGAAGAGACATTTTGGAGAATCATTGGGAAAGTAGAATTAAATAAATGGTCATGTGAAAATAATAAGAAAAACGTTATAAGAAAACTTGAGGATCAATCCTGAGAATTAAAAAGTACTGCTAATAAGACTTCTAGAGAAATTGAAAGCCTGGTCAGGAGGAAATTATAAAATAAATGATTCAGGAAAGTATCTCAGAATTAAAGGGCATGGAATGGCCAGTTTGCATGAGTTCTTGGTCAAGTAATCTGAAAATTGCCCATATTACGGTATAATTGCCACAAAATTTTGAAACAGAAAAATTAATGGTCTTATAAGCTTCCAGAGATAGATAAATAGGTAGATATTTTATTCTGAGAAAAATATATTAAATAATCATGTTAATTTAGCAAAGCAACCCTGAAAGTTGGAAGATGAAGAACCCTGCAAAATCTAAATATTTATTTCCAACATAATAGTTTACAAACTTCCTATATTATCCATCAAGTATGAAGGTAGAATAAAAATATTTCTATAAGTGCAAACTCTCAAAATTGCTGCCTTATATATTATCTTTCTGAAAAAGTTGCTGGAATTATGTTGCACTAAAAGAACACACACACACATACACACACACACACACACAAAGAAATAAAATAAGAAACAGTATATTCTGTATATCCTGGAAATGGTAGGATATCTCCAATACAGTGGATCTGGACATCAGTCAGTACAGATTGGAGCTAAGGAAGACAGAATCCATTACCTCATGTGTCTTCATGTGCTTAGCAAGGATTTTACAATTTCACTGAAGAACTTTGAATAAAAATAGTAGTATTGTTGCTGATAGATACTTTTACATATGAAGAAGAAGGGATTGTCCTTGAGGTATTCACCCAAAAACATGGAGACCATCATTGACCCATACAGCATTAAAACCAGCAACTGGACCCTGTAGCAAGGTGATAGTCCCTTGCCTTAAGGCCATTATTGCGACTGCCTTTCAGTTAAGTCCACTGGGTAAATTGTTGAGGGATCCCTTTTAATCACTTTTGGACCTCATGCAGTAGAAGCTCTCCTGAATTCTCATCACCCTTAACATATCTCAGTCAGCCAGATCACTTCCTATGGAGTCCTTCTGTAAACTGCTCCTCACATAACTCTCATGCTGTCGTAACCTTACCTCTGTTAGTCTCCTCCCCTCAGTCACTGCTGAAGTCCTTCAAGACTGCCTAAGCCTGATGGAACACCTCCTGGCTTCTCATGATGATATGCAGGAAAAGCTTTTGTGCAACACTGACCTCTTATGGGACACTGATGGTTCTTATATAAAAGACGAGAACTACGAACATTGTGGGTTTGCTGTTGCTACCACTTTTGTCATTGCTGAGGTGCACCCTTACCGATGGCTCATTGGCCCAACAGACAGAAATAAATGCTCTTAAAAGGGCTTATACTTAGCCAAGGATGGAACTACCAATATTCATACTGATAGCAGATATGGTTTTGGAGTAGCTCATGATTTGAGAGTGTAGCAGAAATAAAGCAGCTTCCTTACTTCCAAGGGGAAAATATTTCAATGGCCACTATGTTCAGAAATTGTTGGATGCAATACTCTCACCTGCCACTTTAGCTATTATTAAGATTCAAGGGCATTCTAATCTTGACTCTCTCAAAGCTAGAGGAAATCACCTTGCTGATTTCTGCAAGAAATGCTGCCCTTATTAGGGACCAACAACAACAAAATCTCTGTCATGATCCAAAGGGATATCTCCCCAAATAATAACTTAGAAAAACTGCCTAGAGGAGCCCATAAGTTGACCTCAATAAAGGAAAACCAAGATTGGAAATTCAACAATTGTTGATTTGATAAAAAGAGACAGATCTGGTTTGGACCAAAGAATAATCCAGTCTTACCAGAGATTCCAAAATTCCCATTTCTTGCCACTGTATATCCATTAAAACATTGATCTACTGACAAAACGACAGTATTCAAAAATCAATGTTGGTGGAGAAACATTAATAAAGCCTCAAAAATGCCTACCTCATTTGTCCCAGTTGTCAAAAGTACAACCTAAGGAAGCCTGCTCATACTGCTCTCTGCCATTTTAAACTGCCTAATGGACCATTCCAAATCTGACAAATGGAATTAATACAACTCTGTCTTATGGATACAAATACATTTCAGTCATGGTCTGCATGTTTTCACAAGGGATTGAGACTTTTTTTAATAGACAGGTTACTGCCTCTTCTGTGCCTAAATTTCTTTTGGAATAGATTATCCATATCTGGGTAACTCCTCTCAAGTTTCATGGCAATAAAAGAACCCATTTTATTGGCCAGGTGCTTCAACAAGTCTGCACTGTTTGGCAGGTTTTACAACACTTTCACTGTGATTACCACCTTCAATCCTCTAGTGTAGTCAAACAAACTAATGGCAATATTAAAACTCTTTTGGCAAAATTTGTAGAGGCTCTCCCAATACCTTTATCAAAGCATTACTGTTTTATGATGGGCAATACCAGGAGAGGGAGCTCTCATGCCCCGTGATGATAGCTTTCCCATCCTATGATGATAGCAGAGCCCAAGAAGAAGAAGCAAGACTCTTCCTTTCCAAGGAAGGTCTCAGCCAATGAAAAACTATGGTCATTTTGTTTACTATAACCCTCCTAACTCTTCTCGCTCTATAAAAGCATTGTTTTTCCCTTGCTGTTTGGGAACTTACACGTGGCTCTCCATGGTTGCAAATATTGAATTGCTATTCTCTACTGACTTCAAATAAACTCATATTTGCTGGAGAAATAACTGGCAGTCTACTTGTGTTAGATCATCAATCTGTGTATACTTTTGAGTACTCAATCTTTCTGTCATAATTTTCAAAATTCACAGGTGCTTTTCTTTCCAAGTTCTAATGATTGTTAATTCTATTTTCAGTTCATTATTAGTCTGTTGGGGCTACTATATTAAAATGCCACATTCTGGGTGGCTTATAAGCAACAGAAACTTATTTCTCACAGTTCTGGAGGCTAGAAGTTGAAAATCAGGGTGCCAGCAGGGCCAGGCTCTCTTCTATTTTTCTCACCTTCTTCTTAGGTATTTGAAGGACTAGGGAGGGATCTCTTTCATTAAAGCACAAATCCTATCTGTGAGGGCTCTACCCTTATCATCTAATCCCTTCCTAAAGGCCCCACTTACTAATACCATCCCCTTTATGTGTTAGGATTTCAACATATGAACTTGTGGGGAACACAAATATTAAGAGTATAGCAACTGGGATTGGACAGTACTTTTTAGATTCCCTGTATAATAAGAACACTGGTTGAAGCCTTCTACAAGTTAGACAAGCTTGGACACCTTAACAGGATCTCCAGTTCAATACTTTCCTCTCTAATATGGGGTTAGATATATTGAATTCATGAAGAGGTAAGAATAAATGTGAGACATTTTAAAGGCTCTTTGTTAATAAAGCTCTATCAATATGTTCACAATTTTAAAATTTTTCTGGGTGTAATGATGTCTTGAGATATACTTTTTTCAATCTTTTTTTTTCTCTTAACCATCCATACTTTTTGGCAGCTAGTTCCAAATGGCCTATTTGCAACAAAGTCCTACTTCATTTGGGCTTTCTGCATTCTATGTCATGCTGGCTATGCAAACTACATGATTACATGTAATTTTTTTTTTTAGAAACTTCTGAGATTTTTTTGTAGAATTATGAAATGGATTTTTACAAAACATATTGTCTTCTACATCATTACAGTAGAAAAGGAAATAAATTATCCACTTCTATGTATGTAATGCATATTTTAACCACTAAGCATATTTTTATAGATCTCCATGTCTTTATGCTAACTGTTAGATATTTTCAGGTATATAAAAGAGATTGTGGAGAAGAAACATACAGTAAAGAATCTATTCATGTTGGTAATATTTATGGATTTCTAAATGTGTCTAGAAGCTGTGAATTTTTTGAAACTCAGGTCATAAGAGGCCACTTGTGAGGGAAAAGCTGCTGAAAACAGCAGGGGTCCAACATGACTGAGGGGACTTACAGAGCAGGTCGCTGGGTACTGCAGTGGCTTTTGTTGCATGGCTGGTGCTGATAGCCTCTGCTTTTCTTTCTTATTCTATCTATCTTTATAGTCTCAGCCTTGCTTGTCTCTGGGTGGGGTGAAACCAAACAGGACCTTCATATGATATCCCAAAATGCTGGGAAAATATTCTCATTTGCCACTTAATTTTTTTTCTCTTTGTCATATCTAGGATCAAATAAATAAAAACATATTCATTTACAACAACAGAATAAGTTCCTAAAAACTATTGTGCCTTTCTCCTTTCTTAGGAAGCATTAGCCTCTGCTGAAATCTGTTTGTCCACTCTAAAATACACATCAATTGCAAAATGTATTTTTGAAAATTGAATAAAATGACACATGAGACAATATATAGCACATGACCAAGAATTAATTATATTCTTCAAATTTGGATATCTTCATTTATATCCTAATTTTTTTGTCATACTATATAGCTTAATTCTATAACATTATTTTTACTTTATGTTATAGAAATAACTGTTACATAATGCATGTTTTCAGCTTAGTGTATCCACTTTCTATAATTTGTCATTTCAGCCAATTACCAAGGAAATAAATAGTGACCTGAGATATGTCACCTTCCTGAGGTTCCACTGCAAGTTGGTGACAGAAGGATTAAAATTCAAAACCTTAGAAATTCAATATGGAGTTTAGCACATTCTGTTACAATTGCACCAGAATGGAGGTTGGGAGAAAATCCTAAAATAACAAGAAAAAAGTCTCTGTTGATTGTTCGCTAAGATCTAAATCATAGCCTTGCAGACTGCAGGGATAAACTGCCCCACTCTGTCAATCAGGATGATGGAAGCTGATCCTCTCAGAGTGGTTTTTCTGCCTCTTGCCTCTTGGGAGGATCTATTCCTTATCTCATCAGCAAGATCTACAGATGCCAAGAAAATATATTGTTGGGGGGCATAGCCTAACCCAGAGGGGAGATTTACCCTTTCCTGCTTTAGCTCAATACCTACTCTGAGGCTCCCTTTGGGTGGGTTTTGGCCCTGGGGTTTGAGGATTGAAGAAAACAAATAACAAGTATTATTTGGCTTCTCAGCTATTTGCCTACCACCCAGCAGACTGTGTGGTTAAGATTAAGAAAACTAAGCAATAAATTAAAGAAAAATTGAGGAAAGGGGAAAATAAACCAAAAAGAAACCAGAAAAAGGTAACATTTATTTTCTGTAGTTTAGACAGAAGCTGTATCTTAAATAATATATCAGTAAGGTAAAAATATCAATAATGTTACTGATAACTGCTCTGTGCTAGACAGAAAATGAGTTGTCTCAAATTGCCATTGAAAGTTCTTTAGGAAGTGTGATTTTTACAGTTGAAGAACAAGCCAAAGAAGAAAACATGGAAACTGTCTGCCATGACTCATTAGTTATATTGTATACTTCTTGGAAAACACTAACATACCAGAAACCATAAAAAAAAAATTCAATATACAATTCAACTAACAAAAACAAACAAATAAACAAACAAAGCCTTCTGCTATAAGGATTAATGTGTGTTAATATAAACATTTGAACTCTTTCCAGTCAGGCTGAAGTTTTCACAGAATTTCCTAGGAGAGAGAGAAGGAAAAAAAAAGAGAAAATATTATTAGGTTTTTAAAGAATGATAAATTACACAAGGAAACCACCAGAAAGCAATCTAAAAGGTATTCATGTGAAGAAGTGTAATAAGTGACCAAAGGAATATAATTAGAAGGTAGAAAGAACTCACTCAATTAGTATCTGGGTAGAGTCAAAATGACTCATAATACATAGCCTATAAGATATTAACTGAAAAGTGATAAGCAGTAAAACAAATAGTTTAATAGTGTTCTTTACCAACTACAACATCATTATGGGCTTCTTTGTGATGCAGAAATTACTTTTAACTTGGATCTAAAGAAAGTCACTGTTTAAACCCATACTAGAGAACATGAGCGAAATAGAAGTTAGAGTTTGCAGAGATAATGGAAATAAAAAGCCACTTAGAGGAATAAGTTTTTTTTTTTTAAATAATTATTGTTGACCTGAAAAAAATAGACTGCCAGATATTTTCCCAGCATGGATGGGTTTATTTGGGACTAGCAGAGAATTGCAATTTAGACTCTGCAACCACATGTGTGCTCCTACAGAGCAAGAGAAGGAGCATGTTACTACAAAATGGAAAAGTAAGTTGGGAGGGTTATAGTAAACAAAGAGTCAAGGACTTTTCATTGACTGACTTTCTGCTAGGAAAGAGCAGGAGTCTTTTTCCTGCTGGGCAACCATTATAGGGCATGAGAACTCTCCCTTCTGTTCTCCCAACTATAATTAATTGAGGGTTCTGTTTATTAATTTTTTACATTTCCTCCTTTTGATCAAGGTCTTTCTTTGATAGTGTTGCTGATCAAGAGTCAGGTTTTCTACTCTCAGCAGCTTTTTGTCCCTTGATGTCAGAAGTGTCCTGGCTAAAGTGTCCCAAGTAAGAGGAGAAGTGCACAGACTAGAAACACACTGGAGTCATGTAGAGGGGGAGGAGGAAAAACTGCCAGGCCCATCTTTTTCTGAATCCATACATTATCAGAATTATAGACATTGAAGATCATCTGAAGCATTCTTTCATCATAAAAAGTTTGGTGACAAATTTCTAACAGGCATGATCTGGATATCTTGGAAAAACTGTCTCCTCACATGTAGTCTGCTTCAATTTGGGGACATCTTTACTTTCAGGCCACCAGATGATGTACAGGCTTGGTGCTTTCCTTAGGGATGTCATGTAAATCAAGAGTCTATTCCCTGGAGTTTGGCTGAACAAGGGTTGTTTGGCAGTACATGATAGGGGCCTTTCCAGAAATTCTTTTTTTTTTGGGGGGGGGTATGGAGGGAAGTAATTAGGTTTATTTATTTATTTACTTTTTAGAGGAGGTACATGGGGATTGAACTCAGGACCTCATATATGATAAGCATGAACTCTACCACTTTGAGCTACATCCCTCCCCTCAGAGATGTTAAAGAGAATTTTCCTTGCGGTATCTTTTCCAATAGGCAAAATCTCCAGGTTGCAAAGTGTCAGGCTAAAAGCCTTCATCTCCAAAGAGTGTAATGTGAAAAGATTGCTCCCCCAAACACAGTTATTTTTAATAGAAGAAGTTAGGCCTTTGGAGTATTGGAACATCTCTTCTATTATCAATTGTTAGTCACAAGAAACAAGAGTCAAGTGCATTGGGCATCTTGGTGACCATCTCAAAGGGTAAGAGTTTGTAAGTTCTAAAAGGGGTAGATCCATGATTTAGAAGAACCAACAGCAAAACTTTTGGCCAAGGTATTTGGAAAGCCTCTAATAAATCTGACCAATAAAGAGATAATAACACCTTTAGTTTATTTGACTAAATCAAAGGATTGAGGGTAGTAAACACAGTGAAAGTGTTAAAAAACCAGCCAAACACTACATGTGTGTCAAAGCACCTGGCCTATAAAATTTGTTCCTCAATCACTTAGAAGTTCAAGAGTTCTCCAGAAAGGAATAGTCTTTTCCAAAAGGAATCTATCCACAGAAGAGTCAGTAAGCAGCCTATCTGCAAAAGAAGGCAACAATCTAGTGTGAAAACATGGAGAGCAGGACTGAAACATATTTATATCCATTAAACAAAGGAAGTTGTATTAAATCCATTGACTGGGCTTGGAATGGTCCATTAAGCTGTTTAGAATGACAGAGAGCAGCATGAGCAGGCTTCCCTGGACTGTACTTTGGACAAGTGGGACAAGTGGTGCAGGCAATTTTGAGGCTTTGCTAGTGTTTCCCCACCAATATTGATTTTTGAATACTATCATTTTGTCAGTAGATTAATGGGTTTAATGCATATACAGCGGTGAGAAGTAAGGATTTTGGAATCTCTGATAGGACTGGATTATTCGTTGGTCCAAGTCTGAACTTTCTCTTTTTATTAAACCAACAACTGTTGAATTTCCAAACATTTTTTCCTTTACTGAAGCCAATTGTTGGGCTTCACTAGCCAGTTTTTTTCTAATTATCATTTGGAAAAATACCCCTTTGAATGATGACAGTGGTTTGGTTGTTCTTGGGTTCCTTAAGGGAACTATACCTCATAGAAATATCAGCAATATGATATCCCTTAACTTCTAGAGACTCAAGTCTAGAATGGCTTGGAATCTTAATAATAAATAAAGCAATAGGTAAGTATTGCTCCCAATGACTCTTGAATATAGAAGCCATTTTAATTTTATTTTCACTGGAGTTAAGGAAGCCAGGTTGTTTCCATAACATTCTAGAATAATGAGCTAATCAAATATATATATCTATCATCCATTATAAATACACCAGTTGGGCTTTTGGATAAAGTACAAATCTGTGTAAGAGCTGTTGGGCTGAAGTAGCCATAGCCAAAAGTGTTGCCTCAACAAAAACAAAAAAAGTTGTGATAGCATGCTCAATGCAATGTTTGCCATTGTCGCCATTCAAATAAGAACCAAAAATGAACCATGAGAAGTAAATGTTACCCAGTGGAATTTCATATAGAGCATTAGCAGGCATCAGGTGGTGAGCTGTCAGCTTTAAATAGACATGAGGAATTTGTCACTTGACAGAGGAGAAAAAGAGCGGTCAGTTTAAGGTTATTATGGCTTAAAAGAGTTATAAAAGGAGCAGTTAACTAAAGGAATTCATAGGAGGTGGGACAACTGGCTGAGAAATGTGGAGGGTAATGAGAATTCAGGAGAGCTTCTATGCATAAGGGAAAATAAATAGGGGGATTCCACAATAATTTTCTCAGTAGCATTAACCAAAAGAGCAGTGGCAATAATGGTTGTAAGGCAATGGGGTTATCCCCATTCCACAGGGTCCAATTATGGATTATGGTGGTCCCATGTATTTGGATGATTATCCAAAAGGCATTCCCTTCTTCTTCATATACAAAAAGGAAATGGGAAATCTGATAACTGGAATGTCTTAGGGCAGGTTCATTAAACTTTCTTTTAAGGTCTTGATGACTATGTCACCTAGTTCTCCAATTCTGTCTATAAAATTGGGACAGGACTGTTAATGTTGAATAAAGCATATAAAGGTTTGGACATAAGACATAAATCCAATTTTGGCAACAAACAACTAGCCCAAGAAAACCTCCTCGTTGGTGCCTAGTTTGGATTTTGGAAAACTTAGGACACAATGAAGTGTTGCTAGATGTAGGTATAGCCTTTCTTCTGATATAAGATTCCCTAAATATCAAACCCTGGGTTTGGATGAATTGCAAATATTCTTTGGCAAACTTAGGTCCCTTTAAGGTAAGATCATTTGCAAATAGATACTGTCTTCCTGTGTGGAGACTTGAGAAAGGGAGCAAAGAAGCAAATCAACCACATATTACAACAAAATATAAACTCTTGGGAACTTTATATCAAGCAGAACAGTCTTTAGGATTTAGGAAAAACAAAACTTTCAGTAAAACCATGAGGCATTGCTATCCAGGTCAACTATTTTCTTCTCAAGTGAAGGCAAAAAGATACTGGCTAGTTTCATCAACTGGAATACTAAACTCCATAAACAATTACAGTAAAGAACTGAATTCCTGTGGAAGAGGATGTTAGTAATGTATACAGGTTAGAAATCACAGAATATCAAGTGATAACAATATTATTGATTGGCAGCCCTGGACTTCAATCCTCCACACTTACATTTTCTCAGTGGTAAAATGCAAGTGTTATAAGGGCTAGAGCAAGGGATAGTAAAGCCTTGAGCCTTGTGATCTTCTACTATAGCTTTATGGCTTGAAGTGTGTCTTTACTTACAGGTTAATTGATCAATTTTGGGAAAATATTTTGAGAGATCTTTTTAAATCTTGACAGGGGATGTACTGTGAATTTTGCCATTGTTAGTTTAAGATTTTTCCCATAAAGAGAGTGGTAGCTGACTCAGCTGGGACAAATAATCAGTGTTTCCAAGATCAGCTCTGGTATCATCAGAGGTGGATCAAATAAAAATTATCAGAAAGTCATTTAATTTACCTGCTAGGTTTCTTTGAGGACTACTATCAATTCCTAAAATTATTTCCCCCTTGTGGGTCAAAGAAATTCTACATGGGGTTTCTATAAGATGTCTCAGTCTATTAATTGGATAGGGGTGGAGAGACTAAGGAGAAAGGAGTAGGGATCTCTTCAAGAGCCTGAACAAAAGGGAATGGGTTCAGAGACAGGAACGTCTTGAGGTCCATTAGATATCTCCGTTATTTCAACTGTTCTAGTACTGTGAGGCAGGGGCTTTGTTTTTTTTGTTTTGTTTTGTTTTTTTTATATAGCAGTGGGGTTGAGCACTAAGAGTGTGATCTGGTGTCAGTTAGGGCTAGAAGAGATTCATCCCCAATCTGGAGAAATGTTTCTTTAAGCTGGTTAAAAGGGAGGGTTGGGAAGAGCTTCTGTATTTTCTTGGAACCCTGTCATTGAGAATTGGGAGGACATTGGAAAGGCTGGTCAGAGAACTAAAGTTGCCTAGAGCACTTAAATTTGTAACTATCTCTTTCAAAGCCCTGGCTCTTTGCAGTATTGGCATAAACTAGGAGGGTTCTGGTTTCATTTAGGAGCCTTCAATTGGCGGAGTTGAAGGTTACAAATTTTGGCAATTTTCCTTTTAGGTGACTCTTAAGAGTGCTAGAGAGATGGTTTGCCAAATTAACTAAATCTAGAGTGGACATGGTTTCCCATTCCATCATGATTCTTTTTACTAGAAAGGGAAGGTCCTGGTTCATCCCATTGAAAATCCTAGAATTAAAAGCTGCCTGGGTGAAATCAACATGTGAAGGAAGACCAGAATTGTCTTTAAAAATATTCTGAAGTCAATTGTAATAACCATAGACAGGTGGGTCAGATTTCTGTGTGCCATCCTGAATTTTGTTCCAATCCACAAGCTTTGTTAAAGCCCTAGGAATTGCTCAATGAAGTCCCAGGCCATTTCCAAGCCTGATCACATAACAAGTTAGCAGCATGATCTCCCTGTTGTGATTCTAGATATTTCTCAGGATTTTCCCAGTTAGTAATATTTATCTTACACTGGGCCTGGCCTTCATTGACAAGCAGAAGAACTAACTGATAAAAGTTAGAGAATTAAGGTGGAAAGTTTGAGTGACTATAATAAAAATTGAAGTAACATGGGAGGAAATTTGGTTACTTGGGGAAAATGTTTCACTGTGACTAACAGTTTAGCATTAGTCCAGAGAATTTAAGAAATTAAGTGTTAACCTCTGGATCTTCTGAAGGCTTAATTTTAAAAGGACTGGCTATGACAGGTTCAGAGGAAAAATGAGTAGGATGAGTTTCAAGGAAAAGTGGAAATGTGGTGGGAGAATTAGTAAGGGGATCTGAAGGTAATGTTGATGTATAAGTAGTGTAGAGGAAAGGAGGAAGATAAGGCTAGAGGCAGAGTCTGGTGATGAGGAGCCAAAGGAGAGACAAGATGGCGTCAGTGGAGCCTGAGACAGAGAAACCCCGGAAGAAGAGCTTGACTCTTCATGAGCAATTTTATATTTTTTAAATTATATGTTTATCTCAGTTAATATTAAAATCTTATTTTGCAAAATGGCAATTTTAGGCTTTTGATAAAGTTGGCAAACTTCAAAATACCAATCAAAATAAACATCCAACCCAGTTTTGGAAAATTTTGACCTAATGTAATTCAATTTTGTTTTGAGGAAATTAAGTTTGCGGATATCAGAAGTTCTCCATAATAGCCACTGATATTCCAAATAATCCTTAGTCAGGTAGATCCTTTTAGTTAGAAATATGCATGAGGAAGGACTAGTTTTTAAAAATAAAATTGACTAAAGTCCCCTTATTTATATAAGAAATATTTTAAGTAAGTCAGAACCCATTCCTCGGGTACTTTCTCTAGACTAAGGAATAATTTGCTTAAGGATTTTTTTTTTTACATTTTTTATTGATTTATAATCATTTTACGATGTTGTGTCAAATTCCAGTGTAGAGCAAAATTTTTCAGTTATACATGAACATATATATATTCATTGTCATATTTTTTTCTCTGTGAGCTACCATAAGACCTTGTGTATATTTCCCTGTGCTTTACAGTATAATCTTGTTTATCTATTCTACAATTTTGAAATCCCATCTATTCCTTCCCACCTTCTGCCCCCTTGGCAAGCACAAGTTTGTATTCTATGTCTATAAGTCTATTTCTGTTTTGTATTTATGCTTTGTTTGTTTGTTTTTGTTTTTTAGATTCCACATATGAGCGATCTCATATGGTATTTTTCTTTCTCTTTCTGGCTTACTTCACTTAGAATGACATTCTCCAGGAGCATCCATGTTGCTGCAAATGGCATTTTGTTGTCAGTTTTTATGGCTGAGTAGTATTCCATTGTATAAATATACTATCTCTTCTTTATCCAGTCATCCACTGTTGGGCATTTATGCTGTTTCTATGTCTTGGCTATTGTAATTAGTGCTGCTATGAACATTGGGGTGCAGGTGTCATCCTGAAGTAGGGTTCCTTCTGGATATAAGCGCAGGAGTGGGATTCCTGAGTCATACAGTAAGTCTATTCCTAGTCTTTTGAGGAATCTCCATACTGTTTTCCACAGTGGCTGCACCAAACTGCATTCCCACCAGCAGTGTAGGAGGGTTCCCCTTTCTCCACAGCCTCTCCAGCATTTGTCATTTGTGGACTTTTGGATGATGGCCATTCTGACTGGTGTGAGGTGATACCTCATTGTAGTTTTGATTTACATTTCTCTGATAATTAGTGATATTGAGCCCTTTTTCATGTGCCTTTTGATCATTTGTATGTCTTCCTTGGAGAATTGCTTGTTTAGGTCTTCTGCCCATTTTTGGATTGGGTTGTTTATTTTTTTCTTATTGAGTTGTATAAGCTGCTTATATATTCTGGAGATCAAGCCTTTGTCAGTTTCATTTGCAAAATTTTTCTCCCATTCTGTAGGTTCTCTTTTTGTTTTACTTATGGTTTCCTTTGCTGTGCAGAAGCTTGTAAGTTTCATTAGGTCCCATTTGTTTATTCTTGCTTTTATTTCTTCTAGGAGAAAATTTTTGAGATGTATGTCAGATAATGTTTTGCCTATGTTTTCCTCTAGGAGGTTTATTGTATCTTGTCTTATGTTTAAGTCTTTGATCCATTTTGAGTTTATTTTTGTGTATGGTGTAAGGGAGTGTTCTAGCTTCATTGCTTTACATGCTGCTATCCAGTTTTCCCAACACCATTTGCTGAAGAGACTGTCTTTATTCCATTGTATATTCTTCCTCCTTTATCAAAGATGGGTTGACCAAAAGTTCGTGGGTTCATTTCTGGGCTCTCTATTCTGTTCCATAGGTCTATATGTCTGTTTTTGTACCAATACCATGCTATCTTGATGACTGTAGCTCTGTAGTATTGTCTGAAGTCTGGGAGGGTTATTCCTTCAGTCTCTTTCTTTCTCTTCAGTAGTGCTTTGGCAATTCTAGGTCTTTGATGGTTCCATATAAATTTTATTATGATTTGTTCTAGTTCTGTGAAATACGTCCGGGGCAATTTAATAGGGATTGCATTTAATCTGTAGATTGCCTTGGGCAGTGTGACCATTTTAACAATATTGATTCTTCCAATCCAAGAGCATGGGATATCTTTCCATTTTTTTAAGTCTTCTTTAATTTCCCTCATCAATGGTTTATAGTTTTCTGTGTATAATTCTTTCACCTCCTTGGTTAGGTTTATTCCTAGGTATTTTATTACTTTGAGTGCTATTTTAAAGGGGATTGTTCCTTTACTTTCTTTTTCTGTTGATTCATTGTTAGTGTAAAGAAATGCCACTGATTTTTGAATGTTAATCTTGTAACCTGCTACCTTGCTGAATTCTTCGATCAGCTCTAGTAGTTTTTGTGTGGACTTTTTAGAGTTTTCTATATCTAGTAACATGTCGTCGGCATATAGTGACACTTTCACCTCTTCTTTTCCAATTTGGATCCCTTTTATTTCTTTCTCTTATCTGATTGCTGTGGCTAGGACTTCCAAGACTATGTTGAATAGGAGTGGTGATAGTGGGCAGCCTTGTCTTTTTCCAGATTTTAGTGGGAAGCTTTTGAGTTTTTCACCATTGAGTACTATGCTGGCTGCAGGTTTGTCATATATAGCTTTTATTATGTTGAGATATGTTCCCTCTATACCCACTTTGGTGAGAGTTTTTATCATAAATGGGTGTTGAATTTTATCAAATGCTTTTTCTGCATCTACTGAGATGATCATGTGGGTTTTGTCCTTTCTCTTGTTGATGTGATGCATTACATTGATTGATTTGCATATTATGTTGAACCACCCTTGTGTCCCTGGGTTGAACCCCACTTGGTCATGATGTATAATCTTTTTTATGTGTTATTGGATTCTATTTGCTAATATTTTGGTGAGGATTTTGGCGTCTATGTTCATCAATGATATTGGCCTATAATTCCCTTTTTTGGTAGTGTCTTTGCCTGGTTTTGGTATCAGGGTGATGGTGGCTTCATAGAATGAGTTTGGGAGTATTCCCTCCTTTTCAGGATTCTGGAAGAGTTTGAGAAGTACTGGTATGAGTTCTTCTTTGTATGTTTGGTAGAATTCCCCAGTGAAGCCATCCCATCCTGGACTTTTATTTGTAGGGCGGTTTTTTATTGCTATTTTGATTTCATTTCTAGTGATTGGTTTGTTCAAGTGGTCAGTTTCTTCTTGATTCAGTCTTGGTGGATGGTATGTTTCCAGAAACTCTCATATGATTTTCTGTATTTCTATTTTATTTGTTGTAATTCCTCCATTGTCCTTTCTTATTTTGCTAATCTGTGTTCTCTCTTTTTTCTTCTTTGTGAGTTTGGCCAGAGGTTTATCGATTTTATTTACTTTTTCAAAAAATCAGCTTTTGTTTTGATTGATTTTCTCTATGATCTTTTTAATCTGTATTTTATTTATTTCCTCCCTAATCTTTATAATTTCCTTCCTTCTGCTGCCTTTTGGGGTTTTTTGTTCTTTTTCTAGTTCATTCAGCTGGTGGGTTAAATTGTTTATTTGAGATTGTTCTTCTTTTTTGAGGAAGGCCTGCATCACTATAAACTTCCCTCTTAGCAGTGCCTTTGCTGTGTCCCATAGATTTTGTGTGGTTGTGCTTTCATTTTCATTTCTCTCAAGGTATTTTTTAATTTCAGCTTTGATTTCCTCATTGACCCATTGTTTTTTTAATAACTAATCTCCATGCTTTCCTTTTGTTCTCCTTTGTTTCTCTGTTGTTGGTTTCTAGTTTCATGGCATTGTGCTCAGTAAAGATGCTTGAGATAATTTCTATCTTCTTAAAATTGCTGAGGTTTCTTTTGTGCCCAAGTACATGAACAATCCTGGAAAATATTCCATGTGCACTTGAAAAGAATGTATATCCTATTTTTGGGGGTGTAATGCTCTGAAAATATCCACCAAATCTAATTTTTCTATTATATTGCTTAATGTCTCTGTTGCCTTATTTATTTTCTGTCTGGAAGATCTGTCTAGTGATGTTAATGCAGTGTTGAAATCTTCAACTATGATTGTATTCCCATCAATATCCCCCTTTATCTGTGTTAGTAATTGTTTTATGTACTAAGGTGCTCCTATATTGGGTGCATACATATATATTAACGAGTGTAATATCCTCATCTTGTATTGCTTCTTTAATCATTATAAAATGTCCTTCTTTATCTTTCTTTATGGCCTTTGTTTTAAAATCTATTTTGTCTGAAATCAGTACTGTAACACCTGCTTTCTTGGCTTTTCCACTTGCATGGAATATCCTTTTCCATCCTTTCACTCTCAATCTATATGTGTCCTTCTCTCTAACGTGTATGCAGCATATTGAAGGTTCTTGCTTTATTATCCAGTCTGCCACTCTATGTCTTTTGACTAGAGCATTTAGTCCATTAACATTTACAGTAATTAATGATAGATGTGTGTTTATTGCCATTTTGAGCATAAACACATTTTCAACTGCTTATCTTTGCAGTTGAATTGGTATTTCCTCTTTGTTCGTTTCTTCTTCCTTTTGTGGTTTGGTAATCTTCCTTTGTATTATCACATATTTTATTTAGTTTTTGTGACTCCCTTCTAAGTTTCTGGCTTTTGGTGACTCTTTTTTTGTAAGTCTATTAGCCCATTACTATATCTCAAACCCATCCTACCGAAAACAAAAAATTAAAAAGAAAGAAAGAAAGAAAAATACTCTATATTTTCTTGCTTCCATCTCCCACTCTTAATGATTTAAATGTCTTCTTTTACACTTTCGTGTTTATTCTATTTGTAATTCATGAGTTATCACCTTTGCAGTTATGAATTTCTCATTTCTGTAGCATCCGGCTTCTTTTCTATTTAGGGTAGACCTTTCCATATTTCTTTTAGCATGGATTTAGTGTTGCTAAACTCTTTTAGTTTTTGTTTGTCTGTGAAATTCTTTATGTCTCCTTCTATCTTAAAGGGTAGCCTTGCTGGATAAAGTATCCTAGGCTGCATCTTTTTTTCATTCAGGATTTTGAATATATCTTGCCACTCTCTTCAGGCCCGTAGTGTTTGTGTACTGAAATCAGCTGAGAGACTTATGGGGATTCCCTTGTAACTCACTCCTTGCTTTTCTCTTGCTGTCCTTAGGGTCATTTCTTTATCCTTGTCTCTTGCCATCTTGATTATGATATGTCTTGGTGTGGGTCTGTTTGGGTTCTTCCTGTTTGGGACCCTTTGGGTTTCCTGTACTTGAATATCTGATTCCTTCTTTAAGTTTGGGAAGTTTTCAGTCATGATGTCTTCAAAAATCTTTTCAACCCCCTTTGATCTTTCTTCCCCTTCTGGGACCCCTATTATGCAAAGATTGGCACACTTTATGTTATCCCATAGGTCCCTCGTGTTACTTTCATTTGTTTTTATTTGTTTATCTTGCAGTTGTTCTGTTTGGGTGCTTTCTGTTGTCCTGTCTTCTAGGTCACTAATTCGTTCCTCTGCATTATCTACTCTGCTTTGCACAGCCTTTAGGTCTGTTCTCATCTCAGTCAATGAGTTTATCAGTTCTACTTCATTCTTCTTTATAGCTTCAATTTCATTTTTGATATATTTTATATCTCTAAACACTATCTCTTTTAGTTCCTTCAATACTTTGATCACTCCTTTTTTGAAATCTTGATGTAGCAGGCTATCATTGTTTTATTTCATTGATTGTTCTCTCAGGGGATTTCTCTTGTTCTTTTAATTGGGAATGGTTTCTCTGCTTCTTCATCTT